>NW_022681442.1:18952500-28430000 GCF_009764315.1 Trachypithecus francoisi
GGAGAGCTCTATGTGTCTGACATTGATGACTGTTTTTAAATAAAATTAAACACTTTACTAAGGCTTGTCAAAAATAGCTTTCTTATCCCTAAGTTTTCTTATGTGTAGGTTCTGGGAGCAAGGATTGCTCTTCCCTTCCCTGGAAATTGTTTTCTACCTTAACAAAGGACTTAACTTCAAACTGGTGATTCTCTAAAAAGATATCAGATCTGTGAAATCAAAAGTAAATCTGAATTTTAATCCACAATAAGACAACAAAGATTTTTGCTTCATTTTCATATTGGATGAAATCCCAAAATTAAAAGAAAACATTTAGTTATTACAGATTAAAAGAAAAAAAAAAACAAAGATCGATACTGGAAATGGATTTCCACTTTTATAATCATATTTAATGTAGGAAATAAAGCATTTAAATGTAAAATAACTGGGGGGATTTCATGGTTATAACAGCAAAATTTCTGAAAGACCTTTAAAAATATATATATATTACTAAATAATAGAAGTAACTCTTCTTCAGGACAGTTCAATTTTATCAGAGTAAATCTGCACACAAGAGGACTATCAGTTTACCACCAGCTTTACAGCAGGATTTCACTTTGTGTTTTGGAACCTCTTCACTTAAGTCAAACTGAAATCAAGTTCTTGAAACAGCTGCGCTATTTACATTGTTCCCTTAGTTGTACATTGCCCTGGTCTCTGTAAATGAAAGGAAATACACTACAGTAGCAGCTGATGCTTTCAACTTGCCCCCACACTCCATCCCAAACTCATTCTCTCACCCTCTTCTCAGCCCTTTTCAAAGCAGGTAAGTGAAGCTGTGCAGGAGCTTCAGACAGAGCTCAACTTGTGTGAGGAGCTGCGCAATGTGGAGAGCTGGAGACGCAGGATTCAAACGGAGCTCGGCACAGCCAACACCAGATCAGCTCCCTCTGCACTACAACCCTGCCTCCAAGCATGCCTCCTTTCCAAAACTGAGCCCAAAAAGAGCATCACAAGGAAGGGAAGGGGCATATTTTTGTTTCCAAGAGAAACAAAACACATTTTGGAGCTTCTTGTCTTCTTAGCACAGTTACAAGTTAAGAAACATGGGGGTAATATTCACTCTATGATTACTATTAGAATCCCGACAGAAATAATAACTTCTCAGCAAGCCATATACCAATGCAGCATCATCACTGTAATCTAGTCTATAAATACCAATGCTAGATCCATATCAAAGACTGTTAAAAGAATATTTCAGAGTATATTATTCTATTAGTTGATTAATTCTTCCAATTATAATGAAATTACAGGTTACAGTTTCGGAAACATGAATTCCAGAACCATAACTGATGAAACTGCTACTCCAGGCACAAGAAAAGAATTAAGCCATCAAACAAAAATAAAAAATACTTTAAAAGAAATGCAGATGTGATGTTCTAAGTTTTTGGAATTAAGATTTCTAATTTGACACAATTAGGCTTAACAAAAATAAATCTTCTGTCAAAAATGTTGATTGTAATAAGCCACAATATATAAATAACATTCACTGCTTAAATTCAGGGGCAAGGGCTTCACGTAATTTCTTCATATAGAGGTTTTCAAGTTAATTGTTAGTTCCATTAACACTGGAAAATTCAGATTCTTCACCTAAACATGAACATATGCAAACACAACAAGCAGATACTCTATCTTGCAGAAAAATAATATTTATGTTATCCCTCACCTCAAGAATAATCTTACATATCAAAACTGCAACTGATTATATTCATTTAGTAAATATATAACTGCTCCCCTGTAGGGAAGATAAAAAACACAAAAAGGTTGGAGGGTGAGGGTTTTTGTATATTTCTCCCCTTCATTTTATATATCATGATTACTTTTTCTGAGGCAGGACGTCAGTAATGCATCTTAAATTCAAAGAGTTGTTGAAAACCACTATCTAGAAGCTTCTAAATTAACATCTGCATCACATAATGATGACATACCAATAAAAAAATTCTAGAAAATTCTCAATGCAGTCAAACTAAACTCAAAAGTAATTCATACTACTCTATACTATGAGCAATTAGACAATTTTTAAATTGCAATATAGGCCATTATGTCTTAATAGAAAAATAAAACCCAACCTTACTAAATAAAAAATATGACTATCTCTAAAAAAGAGTACCAAAGCATATTTGATATGTTTGACTTAATTTTTTAGAAATAGAATTATTCAGCATCCCTCATTAATACAAGGATACAATTATAAACATTGTGGTAAATATTTGCTGAGCCACACAAAAAAAGTCTGGAGTTGCATTATGAAACAGTCCAGCAAACTCAGAAAAATGAGAACTCACTTGGGTGCTGTATGCTACAAAAAGGAAAGTGTTTAACAATGACGAAAACTTTGGCCATTCTTAGGTATCTATGTATACAGAGTAGCAGGGCATTTATAACATATGTGTGTTTCCCCAAAAGGATAATAGATCCATGGTGTCTTATGTTAAACCTAATAATTTTGGGTGGGGGAAAGGAGTTTATTTAAGAACAGTTTACAGTAAAGTAAATCAGAATGTTAGAAAAAAAAAATCATGCTAGCTTCTTTGAGAAACTACATAAATAAACTTGAAGTTAGAGCCTACAATAAGACTACACTCAGGTAGAGTTTTAAGATATTCCTTTATTATTCCTCCTTATTTTTGGCCATTAAAGTATTAACTTTGTCCCAGTTCCAACAAAGAACAATGATCCCTGAGATAAGCATGATTAGGATATAGTTGTGTTTTAAAAGATTGTGAGCAGAAAAGATTACGGAACAATATAAATGATACTTTTTGCTCTGTGTAGATTTATCTGGAAAAACAAATCCAAAGATCCACTTCAGATTTAAAAACTCAATTTTATAGGGAAAAGCAGAATTAAAAAAAAAAGAAGAAGCTAGGAAGTACTCACCTCTTCACGTAATTTTATCAACTGCAACATGAATGCACAAAAAAAAGATAAAAAGGAAAGAAATGGCAGGAAAGAAAGATCAGTTGTGTGACAGGATACAGAATTAACATTGACAATTTATCTGTTTACATGTTTAGCATTTAAAAATCACAGACAAACACATTAAAAGAACCTAAACATAGACTACATGCAGAGTTTTTTGAACGAATAAAGATCACTTTCTCACACTGTCACATTAAACAAAGAGAATAGTGTGAAATTCTCTTTTAAAGTACATCTAAGACACCATCATGAAATAAGGGGAACGACTTCATAGAAGTCTATATTATAAAGAAAGAAAACAAGTTTACTGTTCCTCTCTTCTAAGAATGTACCATTGAAGAGGTTTTGTATATACAAGTTTTCAGGATGTTTCTCTATTTGGAATCCTGACAACTGATTTCAGATTTTACCTACAAATGAAAATGATTAATAGCTCATGCTTTGGTTCCAAAAAGTATTTAAAACAACAAACTATTATGTTAGTTAATGTTATACTTGTACCCACTCTAGTAATAAGACTGCATTTGGAGGTAATTTTTAATAGAATTTTAATAGAAAATAAAGTATGCCAGGATAGAGAATACTTATTTAGAACATAGTATCAAAAATTCACTATCATATGAACTTTCGTGTATGTAAGAGTCAATTTCTAGGTTTTTGTTTTGCTTAAGGGGCTACTGCAATCATGTGGCATGTTTTCATTTTAATTTTTGAATGATTTCTTCATTTTTCAATTTTCTTCATATTGTAAACTAGCAATGAGCTCTTAATTCATTTATATTGCAGTTTGTTTTCACTAAAGTCAAATAAAAAAATCACTCCTTACTTGTTAGTCAATTCTCCTATGATAACATTTTAATTCTCTTATTTAGAACATTTTTCTGTTTGCCTTAAATATATAGATAAAACAAGCTGCTTAACTCTTTAGGAACTAAAATAATTATATAACCATATATCTGGCTCATTGTGTGTGTGTGTGTGTATGTGCATGTGTATTTGACACTATTCTCAACTACAAATATCACTGTATAAGTGAGATGACGACCACAGTTTCTGCAATGACTAGAAACTGAAACCTATGTTGTTAACAGACTAAACCACATTCCAGGTCTGAAATTTGCATCCTCAGCAATTCAGGTCTACAACTGATAATTTTTAAACATCCAAATATCTGTAACATCTGTTATAACACTTGACATATGCAGGCCAATAAATTAAACTATTGCTTTGGGAGAAATGTGCCTGAATTGCTCACTATAAGTCTCCTAAAAGTATCATGTTTACTATAGCCCGGATATCTCAACGCTTAATGCTGTTTTTGTCCCGAATTCAAGGAAGGCAGTATGCATTCCAGCTTATTCTGTTATTTCATTTGTTATATGAAAAGTATTTTGAGTACCAAAGAATAAGATTTTTAAAACTGTTAAGAATCCTTTATAAAAAAGGCACATAAGTTAACATGTAATGTCTCACAGTACATTCAGTGAAAATGAAACTTTTATTATCATAGTTTCAAAACAGACAAGAAGTTGTCTTTATTTTTATTAACACATTCTCTCAGCAACCATCCAGTAACACACAAGTATATCATCTTGCCATTTCACATGAAAAGTTCTAATTCTTCCCCAAAAGAAGCAAAATTTTATACGAAAATACCTGGCCTATCATATATCGGAATCTTTCTCTTTGCCATCCCAACATCATGGGAGAAAAAGGCAAACATTAATTCTCAGAAAGAGACGATCTGGGAATTGATCAGCCAGCTGTCTTTTCTTTCTGGGGGCACTATTCTTCGGTTGACTATGATACTTAAAGGGCCAAAGTTTAAAACTACTCTTCAGCAATAGAGACCATTTGGGGCATGCCACCCTGCCATAATCAATGAGTGTTTAAAAATGCTACCCATTTGTTTTTTCAATAGGTTCCAAACAAAAAACGTTCTATCTTGTTTGTGCTGCATGGCTGCATTCAAGCTCTACATCGGATTTGTAGCTAAGCTAGGTAATGGGAGGGTTTCTCATCTGTATCTGTTTTTTTTTTGGTTAGGCCGAGAGTTATTCATTCAAGTAAACAAAAGATGGCCTATTTTTGAAAATTAACAATGCTTAGACTAGACTGTAAGTCGTGATTTCGTATTTTTTCGAGTTACTAGCTCCATCATAGGCAACGCGAGAGTGTGCAATGCCACCATGTTGAGCTATGATAATCAACATCTTTTTTGAAACAAAGATTTTTTCCCCCCAATGCAGAATTTGATACAAGAGGTAATCTGTTCCTTTGTGGGCTGAAAAAAATCTGGTTTACGCTGGTTTGAACCAGTGGAATCTCTTGTGGTTAAGCCTTCTGCTGTGACTAAAATCAAAACTGCACTGCAGAGCATGTGAGGGTTCATGCGCGCGCGCCTCTGTGTGTGAGGTGCGTCACGTGACCCCCAGAACTACCGAATTTTTTTTAAAGCTGATAACGCGACTGCCGTCTCTGTCCGCATACAGATAACGAATAAATGCTGAACTCTATTAAACGCCCTTTACACATTATCGTGGGTCGAAGACACAATTTTCTGAACTTATGATGACAGTCTATTTATTTTGCTATAAACCCTCAGCACGTAACGAACAGATTTGTGCCTGGTAATGATCTGCTCTGCCGGGGCTATATGAAATGATACCGACCTTCTTTAGATCTTGCGGAATTAAATTGACCGACTTCACCCCCTGGTCTGTAGCTGAAGTTTGACACACTTTATGCACAGCAAGCCCAAATCAGAACTTGAGAGAACCTCGTATTAAGAAATTAAGCAATCATTATCTGCTAAATATTGCTTTGCCACAAAACTTTCCACACATTTGGAAATAGTCTACTCTTTATATTTTGAATCTTCTATTTAGGATTTACTCAAAGTCACTGATCAATATAATTCTGCATATAGAAACTGAGAGAGTATTAGGGTTCAAAACCAAAGCTTGGAACAGTTTATTTGCCCCATTATCATATATCACTATGAAAGGCTTTATGATTTTATTCTACAACTTGTGTTTTTCCTTTTATGAGAATGGTTCTCATGAAATGCAATCAAGTTAGGAATTATTCATTTCCACTCTAAATACAACATCACTACATTCAATAACTCAACTCTTGCAAAGAAATAAAATGTTGCCTCATGGAATGGTAAATACGGTATTTTCAAAGAATAGAATGATAATGCTTAAGACAATAGTCCTTGGAGAGCTGATAGCCCAACAGTACTCGAATGTACAAAGTAGGTAATTTTCTTGTCCCTTCTTTGTAAATCAAGCACAAGCTATATTTGATTGAATGAAATGAATATGAATCAGAAATGAATGTACACAAAGCATTTAATTTGGAATTAAATGCAAGGTGTATTGTACGAGGGACATTAAAAATGCTTTTGAAAAATTCTTAATTTCTGAATTTTTAACATTTCTAATCATGGCAGAAATGTTTATGTACCTAAGAGTATATTAACATACTTTATAGTTAATTGGCAGACTATAATTATATGTATTAAAAGTCAGGTTTCAGATGCCTAAAAAAACTGCATCATAAATTACCAGAATGAGAAATAATAGCTATTGTATTCATATTGTCGAATCTTCGCAAAGAAGCAACTATGAGCAGGCTGTGTATGTGATGTTGAAAATACCTAGCCAGTATTTTACCTATACAATCATTGCTATTAATTCCTTATTTTCCTATTTTGATCAATATTTTTAAACTGACAGATATATCCCAATTGCAGTTAAATGAATATTGCTATTTTTATCTCATTTTGTTTATCTCCAAGTTTTATCCACATATTGTTAGTATTCCATGGACAAGAAGTTCTGAAAATCAATTTATTAGGAAATAACTTAGAAGCAAACTTATTTGTAGGCAGAAGATCTTTTCTTATATAAATTATAAGTAACCCTACCTAGAAAAATCTCTTCCTAGCTACCGAGCTACAAAAATTAATATAGAGCCAAATTAAAATTTTTTCTTTCTTTACAGAAAGCTTCTGTCTTGATTCCATATTCTGAATGAATGCTGATATGGAATAAAAAAGTTATTCTCAAGTGACCATACCTAGTTAAGGATGTGTTTTAGTTTGAGGGATTTTAATTCCTATATTATGACAAAGAGCCTTAAAACAAAATGCAATGACTTCATATGAAATGGAAACTTTGCTACATTTGGTAACAAAATATCCAAAAAGCTAAGTGTGGTCTCTTTGAACTTTTATACCTCATTCAAATTTTAGAAGGAAAAGTTCACACAAGTAATAATCTAACAGTATATATTCTCATGACTATAATTTATCATACTCTATTTATTGAAGTGACAGTTCCTTACATCTAAACTTCAGGTTCTCCAAGCACTTTCAGAATTTGTAAGTTTGATTTATACAAGTCCAGGGGAAATCTGTGCATAATCACTTTAAAGTGACAGGAATATAATTTGAAAAATTCAGAAAATATGAACTCAATCTATTTTTGTGGAACAGTTTTCTTTAGGCATAAAAATCATACTTACATGTACGCAAGGCAAATGTTTTAGACATATAAAATATCCATTAAGAGAAGTGAACATGTTTGAAAAAAAAGGGATCCCTGTCATAGAACTACAACATCCATTACAATAAAGGCGTCTGAGTTAGACAGGCACACCCCCTTCCTTTCTATTTCCTCTGCATTAGGCAGTAGTTTCAAATGAAGGAAAGATCTATAGCTGTTTAAAGAACTGACATGGGAACTACGCATTCACTTTTTTGCAAAAATTAATGCTTTTTTTTTTTTGCAGTAGATAGGAAATAAAACTAGGATTCATTCATTCAAGAGGTATGAGCAATCTAAATCTCACTTTAAAAACAGAAGAAAATATTTCTCTCATCCTCACATTATTTAATCTATTATGAGTAAAACCCCTTTATCACATCACCCTTTTATGTTTGATGTGCTGTTTTTTTTTCCTTTAGCTATTCTCACATTTCAATCAGGGAAGCTGAAATCCCAAGTCAAATCTGAACATGTTCACATGTCTGAACTCAAGCTGATAACATCCAAATAGTGGAGGAGGTGAGATCTTTCCAAAAACAAACATAATCAGCTCAGACATTCATCTCTCTTTTTTGGGGGTGGGTGAGTAGAGTCCTTAATCACACAAACAACATCCCTATTATGGATTATAATATAATAGATAGCAATATACTATTAGCATATATAGACCTACAATATCATCTATTTGAGATGGTAAATACAATTATGCAATTTTCATAATATGTATCATATAATGTTTCACTATTGTATTGAAATTTTGGTTTACTCAGTGACTGATTTATGTTCATTTTCATTTAGGCAGAGTAGAGACTTTTATAATACTTGCCAAAGTGGCATTAGTAACCATGTTCGGGTCTTGCTTCTGAAGGTTCCTATCATGTATTTTCTTTAAAAGTGTCAAAGAAAATCAGTCATTAGGGTTCTTTTGAGACATTTTTACAGTCATGTCTACACTGAGGTTCTTAAAACTTTTTTAAAGTTGTATACAGTATCTTCATGAATTAATGGAGTCTGTAGTATTAATTCAAAGAAAGAGGCGGGACATTAATTAGACTCATGACACTACGGTATGATCCAATGAGAACCGACAGCCAAGGTGTAAAGCCCTTGTAAGAAGAAATTGTATCTTATTTTTTTGCCTACGTAGATCTTAAACTGCAAAAAGACTTATCCTATTATTATTATGATGATGATGATGATGACTATTATTTGACAGAAGCAGGTCCTCTATATTGGTATCCAAGTTCCACACTGTTGCTTCCAATTTGCATTTTGGTGAATGTATTTTTAAGAAGCCACACAATAGGAGACTGGGCTACCCTGTTGAATTTTGAAAGCTTACTTTCATTTGTTTTGCTGCAAGTGTTGATTTAATTATACTGCATTATTATCAAAGCTGTATTATGTACTTTTTTATTCCTTTTACATGTGTTTGAGGTGAAGACCTTGGCTTTGTCTGCAAACGGTGTGTTTCAAGTTATTCCTTAAGTACTAAATAATAAAGAAAAGAGAAGAAAAGATTTTTTTAAAAGATAGCAGACAGTGATCACAAGGTAAAGGGTTAAATGTAAGATCTCCAAGAAACATTTTGAAGTTGATTAAGACTCCAGCTTTGCATTAAACAGTATCGCTTCCACATGAGTTGCTGCTAATACCGTTAAGGAGCAGCTTGAGAGCCCAGTGCGCCAGTGACCTCCTTCACCCTCCAGCCACCCACCGGGCCTTCCTGATTAGCATTCTACCTGGTTCTCGGAGGAATTCCCATCATCCCCCAGGAGCTCATTCCGTACTTCGTCACTGTAGGCGATCCGTGACCTTTTCTATAAAACAAAACAAAAAGAGAGAGAGTGAGAGGAACGTTAGAAAGTAAAGGCTTCCAAGCTTTATTGGTATCAAGGCTGATCTCAAACCTCGAGAGCCCCCTAATGGAAACCTATTGGCTACAATCTGCACACCAAAGTTGTGTAAAGTTCCTGAACTTGAGAAGTTTCATGTAAATTGGATGTTTTTAAGATGTCAATAATGAAAGGAAACTCTGCGTTGTGTAAGTATTCTATTAATAGTCATAAACGGATTCGAACTTGTATATTATTCCATACATTGCCATTCAAACAAGACCACTAAACTGAAAGAAATACAGCTATATAACTGTATGTCTGTAAAACTCACTAGATTGTACTTAAGACAGGCGTATATAGTTTTTTTTTTTTTTTAATATTGTGGCAGGAAATGGACATTACAAAGCTTTCAATTTAGGACTTTAAAAGTCTCTAATACTAGGGTAATAATTATATCTCCAACTATACTCTGCAATGCCTAGAATAGCATGTCTATATTTCTTTCATTATTGTGATGTTACTAACCAGAAAGAGAGGGAATTTAAAAGCCCCTCCCCTGTACAAACAATAATTTAAATGTCTCCCAGCTCTCTATAAATAATGGCCTAAGGAAAAGTAATGAAAGTGTGCGTGTGCATGTGTGCGTGCATGCGTGCATGTGTGTGTCTGGTAAAAGAAACTAAATTTCCCAGTCACAGCAAATAAAGGCAAGTAGGCTATGAGTCAACTTTTCACAGTCCCAGTAAATAAAGACAAGTGGGCTATGAGTCAATGTTTCACACACTGAAAATGTGTTTTACAAGAAATACGCCCTTCTCTATAAAGTCAGAGGGACATGTCTGCAAGCAATTCATGAATTATCTAAATGTATACACATTCGGAAAAGCCAAAAGACTGAACATTCATTGGAAAGCTAAAGTGTGGGCCTCAGATCCCACCTCAGCATCACTATTTCAGATTTGCAAGTTGCTTTGTTGTCTTTTCTGCTTCAGAATTCAGTAAGAAAACCATTCCATTAAAAAATGGCAGCTGGAAAACAGTAATCTCTTCCTCACTTGCGATCTACAGTTTGGGACTTAAAATTTCTTACTTGTTCAACTGTGATCTGAAAAAGTATTGTAGTTTAAAAGGACTATCAATTTCAGAGCAGATGTCAACAATATGATTTTTAAATTAGATTTTAAACTAGTGAATAAACAACACTGCTTGACCACATAGAGTACATAATACCTTAAACATCAAACATATTACATTGAATTTAAAAGAACCTTAGACAAGAACAACCAATAGACTTTAAATCATTTTGAAGTTACAACTTTTCCCAGTTGGGGTTCCTTATCTTAACCACAAAACACAGAAAATTATTTCAGTAACTATGTTTATCAATTCTCCCAAGGATGGTGCATAAGAAAAAATTTAGTTCATTACATATATTTGAAGACAAGGCTTAAGTCTCTGGCAGAACCCAGTTGAAAAGGCTGAATGGAGTAGAAATAAAAATAAATAAATCTAGACATTCCTTTGCTTTTTAGGGAAAAAAATAAGTTTCATGGAATTCTAAAGGTAGCTCTGGTTAAACTGACACTGGAACACTGGGGTCCTGACTCACAGCTCAGTGTTCATTCTACCACACAAAATTTCCTCTTCATTCTATTACCTTTTTAGGAAAAAGGCACAAGAATTGCAAAATGTTTTGATATTAAGGAGACGGTAGCATCCACTCCCTGCCCTGAGTCTCCACCCCAACCCCCATGTCCCCACCACAAATGCATATCTTACACCTTGGCTTCTGCAATAAGTCTATAAGTAGATAAATAAAACCAACAATATTGCAGAGAGGAGGACAGAGTAAAGAACTCAAGCCCTCAGCATGAAGTCAGTAAAGATATCTATATCAGATCTCTTGACAATTCAGTAGTGACCCAACTCAGTCATTTGTGAACATGCCAGACTTTTTACCATCACAAACAGCATATATTAAGCCTGGTTCTCTTATTGTATTTACTGAAGCCATTATTAATTAGCTATGTCTATTGACTTCATACAGAATCACATTTAAAAATGCTAAATTATCAGGGCAGACCACTTCATGGCCTTAATACAATATTTAGATCAAGCCAAAGCTTGCTTTTGCTCATTTGGAGTTCCTACTACAGTAGCTTCAAACTAGCTAAGCAAAAGTATTTTACAGCATTAAAGGAAATGGAAACCTTTAAACAGGCTGTGGTATCAGAGCTGCCTTTTTAATTATTCATTTCATCACTATGGGGGACAAAAACATTCCACAGTATGCAAGAGTATCATATGGAGATTGTTTTTGTTTTCTCCCTTTTTTCACCAAAATACCAACAAATTGGCATAGATTGTTCAATTACATTATATTCTTATTTTGATTTACTATACTTCAAAAGGAGAAAATTATAAATGTGTATCCCTAAATATCTAATCTTGTTTTGGTTAGAATCCATTGCTTTTAAAACCCAGCAATTAAGAGTGTACATGCTCAGCAACAGAGGAGAACTAAGGCTTTATCCACAGTTGAAGGGTGGTCCCTGTAAATGTCATTCTTTACCATTGGGATGGTAAAAACCGGTTGTTTGGATGGCTTTCTGGATATAATTAAGCAAATGATATGCTGAGTTTAACAAAGTGGTCTCTAACAGGACTGACTTTTCTTAAAGAATGAAAAGACAACTCATTTCAAATATCAGAAATAGTTCCTCATGAGCATGACACAACAATGCTGAAAACTGAACTCTTTACATGTGAGTTTCATTTTCCAAACAGAAAACAAATCAAGACTATTAAAAAAAAAGAAACTAATTATATTTAGATGCCCAACATTGGTATTTTCTCATAATTTTTTACGACTTAAAGTTTAAGTTAGCTGATTGTACCTAACCATAACTGAGCCTGCAAGATCATCATTAAACTAACTGAATACCGAAAAAGGGGAAAAATCCTTTGAATGACAAACTGCTTATTTTATGGGTAATTTTCCTCTAAGACATCAATAAATTATGTTACCTTTTATGGAATTAAAAAAAATCTCATGCTACATTAATAAGTACCTACACAATAATTTAATTTCGAAGATTCCAAGTTAATAAAACTCAAGCATTTACTGTATCTTGATAAAGTTCACTAAAATATTTTTTCTTTATTATCAACGGTATAAAATTTGTACTTTAGCCAAATGCAAACATGAGAATTTGAGCTGGAAATGTCACACATTCAGCTACAGTTTGAAGGAGCCCAATTCATAATGCATTTTATAAATAGTTAATGACTTCTATACATAAGCTAACCAGGCAAATCAAGAAATTGTCAACATTTTTAGTCTTAGTTGTCAGTTACCACTGTCTACTGGTGCTTTATATGTGGCTTCTGGAGAAGACAGAAGCTCTATGCAGTTTGTAATCTACTGCAATTTCTGGCCTGTACCATAAGAGTGGAAAAGCTTCAGCTGACAATACTTGCCACACACACACACACACAACACACACAGAGTTAAATACAAGAGTACTTCTCACTTTTAATTGTGTGTTTGTGTCAAGTTTACTTCTTCTAACTTATATACTTTGGTAGACTACATGGTTAGAAAGAAAATCTACAGACCATACATGAACTATAGAAAAAATATGACAAATAAACAACTGATTGTTACCTCTAAGAAGTTAGATGCACTAGTTTCAATGGCTATTTTAAACTGATAACACAAGTGAGTTATGAATGCAAGAATTTCGGATTCAAGGCGATTTTCGATTTTTACTTGGTATAAGAACAGGTCCTTTGCATACTGATTGGCTGATTTTCTTAAAGCCAAGTTCAAACAGATACACTTGCTCAGTTCTGTCTGGAAATTTGGCTTGAAACAATCTTTCTACTTGACCCAAGCCTTGACATTTCCCAACTGAACTGAACGTGTTCCTGGACAGGCACTGAGAAATTAGACACAAAACGAATTAACTTAGCTTAAACTAATTAAAAACTGTGATCTGTGGTTCCGCCTCCTGTATGATTCTACATGTGAAATAGAGTATACGTAACCAGAATGAGGATTCTACAGCCCAGAAATAGCAAAAGCATAACAATGAAGTTGGTTTATTACTAAAGCGTATATGAGAATTTAATTTCCATGGCGTGCACATGGCAAAGCAATTGCTTAAATTGCCTCACCTGGGAATTTAATACAATGTTATCATCAGACCAGCCACATTGTAAATAGATTTATAATGCTTTCCATGTGCTGTACTCTGTTGCATATGAATTAAGTAATGATCTGGTATTACAATAAAATCAGCTAGTTCCCACACCTGGCAGACAGGATATTTCACTAAATTAATACCCACCCAGCTACATCACAAGGCATGGGAGAGGAAACCATCCCAAAGGCATTCAACTTGAGTTTTACATGGGATGCAAATACTTGATGGCTATGTAGAATGTCACCACACTGAATAGGGCTGCTGAAGACAATCTGTTTCTAACATCTGTATCACAGAATTAAGACGTTCTCATTCCCATTCGATTTTGGCCTAATTTTCTTCATTCAGCACTTTAATTACTAATCAGCAATCCACAACATTCACAAACACTAAGCAAGCCCTTTATTCTAATCTATGTGCTGCAGACAGCCAAATAATTGATACAGAGTGCAGTATGGTTTTGGTAAGTAATGAAAGAACAGCTTGTCCTACTTCCTAATCAAATGGGTCTATAGAAGAAATGGTTAATAGATTTCTCCATAGGTCTAAAACAAATTACCCAGTCTGGCCAGACTTTTCCATTGCTTCTACCATGTCTTTCAGTCTCCATATATTTAATAATGCCCAAGGTTACCAGGTGATACATCTATTAAACATTGCTATGCTTTCATAGCCAAAGAATTTAACGGCTCTAAAGAATTTAACTGCTCCTGTTATAATTAACACTTTGGGATATCTACAGAAAACCATGAAATTATATTGATTAGTTAGTCATATAATTGCTGGCATTCATTTCTTACCTAATTTTATCTGGTTCTAATTAAATAATATCATACTTCTGTAATGCCCAGATGGCATTTTCCAAAATGCATCTATCTTTGGCACCAAGTGTTCCATTTTTAGCCTCACTTCTATTTCTCATGGACAATTTCAGCTTTTCAGCCACACACCACCCCTGCACCAGGACTTAAAAAGGCTCATCAATCCAGGACAGAAAGCTCACATAGTCCAGAAAAAAAATTAAATGCAATGTATGAATTTTTGTTTATCACAGTATTCTCCATGCTGTATTAATTTCTAGCAAAAAGCGATTTAAGGTTAAAACATGTATCATACTACATGGCTTAGGTAAAGGTAAAGAAAACTGTTAGGTAAATGTTTGATCCCTGGAACATTGTTAGGATGGATGGAAAAGCACAGGGTACTAAATAAAAAGAACAGAGATAGCATTTCAGTATGTGATCTTGGTCGAATTAAGTTTTCTGAGCATCAGTTTCTTGATCTCTAAAATAATGGTATAGTATTTATTTCCTAGGACTGTTGTGAAGATTTAAATGTTATAAACAAATGCAAACCCATCCTAACACTTTGTATATGATGACCTTCAGAGCATGTTCAACTAAATTTTAGTTGATAAATACTGGAAAGGATGCAATAAAACTAGTAGCCATACATGGCTGAAAGTATAAATTATGCATCCTTCTTACAAAATCATTTGCCAATACATACCAAAAATGGCTTTAAAAATCTGTATTATTTAGATCCTGTAATTCCACCATTACTGTTTTGCCCAATTCCTTATTTTATGGTGCTGCAATTTCTGGATGGCTTCCAATAGTAAAAAACTTTACTGCATTTCTTCAATGCTATCAGAGAAAGTAAGTTCCAATCTGTTTCTTCTATGTAATCATTCCTCTAAACATGGCTTGCTCTTGCTCAAGGGACTGTTTAGAGTTAAAGGTCAAGCTCATTCGCTGGAAAGTGCACATGCCACATGTCACCAATACTGTAGCATTGAAAAAAGGGAAAGCACACTTTGTGTCTATCATAAGCTCATGGCCAATGGACCATATGCAAGCCACCAGAGAAAAAATACTAACACACCCTGCTGCAAGGCTACCAACAGAGCTGGAAAGTAGGTTACCATGAGACTGCTGAAATAATCCATTGTTCTTTAGCATGCAACACCAGAAAAAAAGTTAAAAATTAGTTTTAAAATATGTTGTCTTTTTATTGTAATCACTCTCATTTATTATTTTTGCTTATACTTTCAAACACATTTTCCATGTTCAAAATGGAAATTTATGTTTTGGCTATAAACAGTAAGATAACATTTCCCCTTGTTTTTAAAATTTAGCTATAATATCATATGTGAATATTTATATGCATATCATGAGGTTTTATATATATATATATATATATATATATATACACACACACATACACACACACACAGAGACTAACAAACCCATTTGCAATCCATATGGAATAATAACTATGTTTACAATGCTAGGACAGACTTTTATTTATATTAGGAACTCTGCCCATATTGCTACTATATCATTTAATGATTTGCAAAACAGAGAGCCCAGAAATTATGCAACCGCACTCTTCATTTCCTCTTCCAGCATTTCTTAACTTTAGCCTGTAATTTAAATGTAGCATTAATGTTTCAAAAGGCAACATAAGTTAGTATCATGGCCCCACTTGCTTGCATATGCTTGCAGTTTATGACTTTTGACACTGCTATTGAATACGGTGTGGCTGTGTCTTAAATCATGTTAGCTTGTCAATCAACAATTAAATTACTTCATTCAGAAAATCAGCTCGTGATAGAATGCCCAGATGTTGTTGTCAGCATCTGGAATAGTGTAAGTATGCAGTGGAGGAAATCTAATCCTTTAAAGTCTTTTGATATGTAAAATAAAATAACTCCATAGACTCTACTTGAAATAATCAAAATATCAAAATGTTTATTATCTTGTTTGTTAATGATTTATAAATACACTATACACCCCACTGGGAAATGTTACTCTGATAAATAAATGTTTTGCAGTAGATGCTTCATGTGTATTTTAAAGTAAACTACTGCAACAAAGTATATAAGTGTACACAAGTAATTCATATAATGCTAGTTTCTCATATAATGCTAGTTTCTCTATATCATCTGCCTAGCACTGGGAAGGAAAAGGGGTCATTCATTGAAAATCTGTCCATAGTCACAGTTTCAAGTGATCTAGACATCCAAGAACAAGTTATCCTGAGGATTGTCTGTAACTGACACCAAGTTATCACGCGAGGCTTCGTCTGGATCAGGCTGCAAATTTAGAGACAAAGGGTCCTCAGCCAGATGAAGGATCTATCCAAGGCCACCGAGCTAGGAAAGATGAGGCAGAACAAGGACAGAACCCATTCCTCAGTGCCAGTGTTCTTTTCACTTGATTGCACTGCCACAACAGGCTGGAGTCCCCCTACCTTCCTTCTCCAAAGCCAAGGCTGGATGCACGATTCACCTAGTTCTATGAAGTTATCACCAGCTAGTTAGTCTAAAGGTTTTGTTTCTGGTCACCCTTCTCTAAAAACAACAAACCAACAAACCTTTATATGTTGTTATCAACAGCTAGAATATTGGATACCAATCGAGAGTTCAAGGGTGATAAATGCTTAAGGTAAACGGTTTTATTTGATAGAACAAAGCATCCGATCTCAGAGGGTGAGTCGTAACCACACCTATGGGTGTTATTTAGATATGTTTCAAGATTAATCTTCAAAGGCTGTACCATAAAGCAACAATAGCCTACCTCTGGCTCAGAGAGGAGCCGCACCAGTTATTAAGATGTGTTTAGAACTGCCTGCTTACTCAGAAAATCTGGTGACTCCTGGTTACTTTAAAATTCTAGATTGGAATCAGCCACCTCATAGGCAAACAATTTTTATAACCTATTTTCCTGGTACTTACTTTTGGACCCATGTTGCGACGGATTCTTTATTATAGACTACACTGTGTTACAGTGAGGTTATAGGGTTCATAATTCAGAGATATATAATATCTTTTAATGTTTTATGGATATAGCCAATGAAACTATGATGTTTAGGCAATATAAGAAAATTATTTTAGCCCAAATTTTCTAGGAAAACATTTTGACGGTTACTTCTATACCAGGGTGACCCAAAACAAAATATAATGAATATGAAACTTCATGTCTCATTCATAAGTAACATATTCTTCCTAAAAGATTCTCCATTTTCGGTTGAATAAAATAAAATCTTGCCTACTCAGATGTTTTGTTTCATCAATTAAGTGTTTTCTTGTGTATCTTCAATGTTTCACCCTCTACTGGTTCTTTCCTTTACGGTAGGTATATCAACACTTTTAAGTGTATCTCAGCTTTACACACTTTAAAAAGTTATGTCATACATATATATAAATTTAGCATTAATGTTTCAAAAGGCAACATAAGTTAGTATCATGGCCCCACTTGCTTGCATATGCTTGCAGTTTACAACTTTTGACATCTATCTATCTATCTATCTATCTATCTATCTATCTATCTAGAGAGAAAGAGAGATGAGGTCTCACCATGCTGCCTAGGCTGGTCTTGAACTCCTTGGGCTCAAGCAATTCTCCCATCTCTGCCTCCCAAAGTGCTGGGGTTACAGGTATGAGCCACACCACCTGGCAGTTATTTCATTCTACATTACTCTCCCCCAGCAAATGCCCAACCTCTCTTTATGCTTCCCTTCCTAGCCAAGCTTCTTAACCCATTTATGCCCAGTGTTCCATTACTGGAACGCTAAGCTTGTGGGAGTTATCTATATCCTACCACTCAAGGTCATCGCAAAGGTCTGAGTGTTCACACAAAAAAATATGCAACCTCCAGCATAAATGGGTTAATAGACTATTTTACACGCACTAACTCCATTTATTCATGTCTCAATCATTTCTCAGCTTATTATGAACTAGATGCCTTCCTACCACTCTGCAGGTCTTTCAAAGATCACCAATGACTTCCTAGTTGTCAAAATTATTGGTCACGTTTTGTAAATGAACTTTTTATTTTATGATTGTTTCAGATTTATAAAAAGGTTGCAACAACAGTGCAGAGAGTTCCCAAAAAACCCACACCCAGTTTGTCACAATAAATTATTCATTATTATTAATTAAAGTCATCCTTTTTTTCAGATTTGCTAAGCTTTTACCTAAAGTTCATTTTCTATTCCAGGATCCCATCCAAGACTCCACATTATATTTAATAGTCATGTCTTCTTAGGCTCCTCTTGGTTGTAATAGTTTCTCAGACTCACTTGTTTTTGATGACCTTGACAGTTTTGAGTGGTGGTGCTCAGATATTTTATAAAATGTCCCTCAATTAGGATTTGCCTGATATTTTTCTCACGACCAGATTGGAGTCATATATTTTCCAGAGGCAAATCCCAGAAGTAAAGTGCCACTTTGATCACATCATATCGAAGCTACATACAATCAGCATGACTCATCATTGTTGATGCTGACCTTGATCACTTGGCTGAGGTAGTGTTTATCAGGTTTATCCACTGTAAAGTTACCCTTTTCCTCCTTTCATGTTGTACTCACTATGCATTAGCTCACATGTAAGGAGTTGGGAATTAGGCTCCACCCCCTTGAGGGTTGAGTATTTACATAAATTATTTGGCATTCTATTGCATAGGAGATTTGTCTATTCAATCATTAGTCCAATCATCTATTTATACCAGTATGGCATCATGGCTATTTATTTTATATTCTGGGTTATCATCCAATACTACTTCATTTCTTTTGTTGCTCAGATGGTGCCAATTTTTGCTGCAATGGTCACTTTTCAGTCCTTTTTCAGGTCTGACCTCTTGATAGTACCTGACATTGTTGCCCACTTTCTCCTTAATAGATTCAGCACCACACTCCCTTTGAATTCCTCCCATCCTTGGAGGAATTGTACTTCTCTTTCTCAGTCTCTCCTTAGTCTCCTTCACTGTAACTTCTCTCATGATCTGCCCATGAATGCTGGTGTTCCCCTAGGTCTCTGTCCTTAGCCTACTTCTCACTCATCTGAATGATTTCTTTTATACCTATTGTTCAAACCATCACCTAGGAGCTGGCAAAGATGTTTTCTGCATATTCTACTACAAATCCAATTCCTATTGAGCACTTAATATTATCATGGTATTCTTAGATAAAAACCTAAAAATTATCCCAGTCTTTCCTTCACTACACAGATCCAGTCAATCAGTAGGCCTTATCAATTAAACCCTTATTTTTCAGAATATCTACAACTGGGGCCCTTGGCCCTATTTCCAGTATATTTGTTATCTTATGCATTAGTCCCCATTCTTTCTTTATAACTGTTATTAACATATATTTCTCATCCCTCTTTTTATATATGAATTATATTTGGGAGATATTCGGATGGAAAGACTGACATTTTTTGGCAGAGGTAAGCCAATAGGTCCAAAGTCTCAGTTCCTCATGTTGAGCAGAAAAGGAGATACCTTTTCTAGCAGAATGTCACAGCTATAAATGAATAATTGTCTAAAAATATAACTTATTTCAGGATAGAAATATTAAAATAGAAAGCAACTATATTAAAAAAAAAAGCCAATATATTATGGGAAAATGGTAAGCAACAGACCACTCTCCTACTTTATAAGTCAGTACCACATTTCTCTTTAATTTCAAATATAGGCATATCTCATATCGGCTGTTTTATTGTTCTCATGAGTTAGATATTCCCATTTTTTATTATGTAGAAGCTAAAAGACCACCATTTCAAACGAGATGATGTGCATGCATATTTCTTCTTTGTTTGTCTGATTTGTGGACCTGAGGAATATGGATTACCTCTGTTATCTGCACAAGAAGCTCTGCTACAAGCCTGGCATTCAGTTTGCTTTTATCTCTGAGACCCCAAATTGTACTGGTAGGCAACAGAGGGCACTTATCTAGATTGAACTGTCATACAAATAGATTTTTGTCAGCCATTCAATTTGTATTGGGGAACATGCCAACAAAAACAAAACCCAGCAATTTAAAACAACAATCTTATCCTCTAGTGACAGGAACAAATTGCTGCATTTCAAATGAATAAGAATTACTATAGATCGCACATCTTGCATGTGGGTGCTACAGGAAGAAAAATGTTCTTGGAACTAATTCTGTATAGCTTTTCTGGCTGTAGTCTAATATAAGAAAGCACATAGTATGCCTAATACTAATAAACATACAAAAAAAAAAAAAAAGCCATGAACAAAAAGGAATTAATTGTTATCTGAGGAGAATGAGGCTGCCTAATGAAGTTCCAAGTCAAAATTCAGTAGCTAGATGAAGGTGACATTATGTTGCATTTTGAATCTGTTCTCTGATCTATGGTGCCTCCAGGAATGCAGGTAGTACCTCTACCCACAAAACAGTCAATTTGAGAAGTGAGACCATAATTCTCCTTAGGCCTAAATTGATTCTGGCTCTATGTCTTCAATATCCATAAAGAAAAAGCAAAAACTAGTAAACTGACCTCACCACAGTTACAATGTATCTCAGGCCATCTGGAAGAATATTCAGAGGTGATGTTAAAATCAAATGCTAAAGATATTGATAATTCATAATTAAATCAATAAAAAATAATAAAATTTTCACAATTGAAAATAATATGTCTATTCATCAATATCTAAAATAATTAATTTCCCCCTCTATTATGTTTATGTTATTTGAGTTGAATCCTGTTCCCTTTGATAAGCCATATCTTCATTCTGATATTTTATAGCTAATCCTTCAGTGAAACTCAGTCTTGGACTTGTGGAATCATAAACTACTGCAAGAGAAATAAGCAAACATGCAAATTCAGCCCTATGACTCTGCATCAAGCTGAAACAGAAAATAAGGGTCAAAAACTTCACTTGAACCCATGTAATTTTACTAAACAAATCTAATTAGTTCAATTTTTCAAAGGTAAATATTTACATTTTTAAAATGTTTTCCTATATTAAAATTAGATAAGAATTTAGTACTTTCAAAATTCTGTAATATATCACTTGGTAAAGCTGTAGCATTATATGTTACAGTAACAGGGACTTATGTTAAGACTTAAAGACTTTACCAAAGAACAATTACAAAAAATGATACATTCCATATACAGGCATGAAAAGGACCTCATTGTTGGTAGTTAAAATAGATAACAGGACAAAGACAAGGTGAAATACAATGTTTCAAGTTACCACTACCTTTTGTTAAACAGTAGAGCTATCTGACAATAAAATATTTTTACTTCTAAGGAAGTTATAAAATTACATTACTTTAAAAACATGAAACAACATACCAATACTTAATGGGATGCAGCAAAAGCAGTCCTAAGAGGGGAGTTTATAGCAATAAATATCTATATCAGAAAAGAAAATAACAGATAAACAATCTATTCTTACAGTTCAAGAAACTAGAAGAAGAAAAATAAACTAAGCCCAAAGTTAGCAGAAGGAATGAAATAACAAAGATCAGGGTGTAAATAAATAAAACAGAGACTAGAAAAACAATAGAAAAAAATCAGTGATACCAAGAGTTGATATTGTGAAAAGATAAACCAAATAAACAACCTTAGCTAAAGACTAGGTAGAAAAAAAGGAGAGACTACTCAGGTAAATAAAATTAGAATGAAAGAGGAGACACTACAACTGAAATACAAAGGATCATAAGAAACTACTATGAACAATTATATGCCAACAAATTGGATAACAGAAGAAATGGATAAATTCCTAGGCACATATAGCCTACCAAGACTGAAGTAGGAAGGAATAGAAAATCCAAACAGAAAAATAACAAGTAAGAAGATTGAATAAGTAATAGAAAGTCTCCCAACAAAGAAAATTCCAGGACCGACAGCTTTCACTTCTAAATTCTACCAAACATTTAAAGAACTAATGCCAATTCTTCTCAAACTCTTCCAAAAATGTGAAGTAGAGGGAATATTTCCAAATGTATTTTATAAGCCTAGCATTATCCTGAAATTAAAGCCAGACAAGGACACTACAGGGAAAAAATATATACATCAATATCTCTAATAAACATCGATCCAAAAATCTTCAACAAAATATAAGCAAACTGAACTCCAGAATACATTAAAAGAATCATTCACCATGATCAAGTGAGATTTATTTCTGAGATACAAGGATGGTTCAATATATGCAAATCAACAAACGCAATACAACATATTAACAAAGTGAAGAATAAAAATAATATGATCATCTCAATGGATGCACAGAAAACATCTGACAAAATTCAACACCTTTTCATAATAAAAAATCTCAACAGATTAGGCATAGAGGGAATGTACCTCAACACAATAAAGTCTATATATATAAAACCCATAGCTAAAATCATTCTCCATGGTGAAATGTCAAAAGCTCTTCCTTTAAGATCAGGGATAAGACAAAGATGCCCACTCTCACCCTTTCTTTTCAACATAGTACTTAAGTCCTAGCCACAGCAATTAGGCAAGAGACAGCAATTAAAGGAATCCTAACAGAAAAGGAAGAAGTCAAATTATCTCTATTTACTGATGACATAATCTTACATGTAGAAAACCCTGAAGATGCCACCAAAAAACTGTTAAAACTGATAAATAAATTCAGTAAAGTTGCAGTATATAAAATCAACATACGAAAATCAATAGTGTTTCTATATATTAATAACAAGCTAATACAAAAAGGAAATTAGTAAAACATTTGCAATAGCAACAAAAAATTAAATACTTAGGTATAAATGTAACCAAGGAAGTAAAAAACTTGTATACTGAAAACTATAAAATACTGATGAAAGAATCTGAAGAAAACAGAAATACATGAAAAGATATCCTATGTTCATGGACTAGAAGAATTAATACTGTAAAAATGTCCACATTGCCCAAATCTACAGATTCAATGCAATCTCTATCAAAATACCATCAATCATTCTTCACAGAATTTTAAAAAATCTTAAAATTATATGGAACCAAAAATGAATCCAAATATCCAAAGCAATCCTGAGCAAAATGAACAAAGCTGGAGGCATTACATTATCTGACTTTAAAATACCTTACAAAGCTGTAGTAATCGCAACAACAATGATATTGGTATAAAACTAGACACATGGACCAATGGAACAAAATAGAGAACCAAGAAATAGGACATATTCACAGCCAACTGATCTTCCACAAGCCAACAAAAACTTACACTGGAGAAAGGACTTACTCTTCAATAAATGGTGCTGGGAACATCAGCTATCCATATGCAGAAAACTGTACCCCTATCTCTCACCATATACAAAACCAATTCAAAGTGGATTAAGGACTTAAACACAAGACTCCAAACTATAAAAATACTAGAAAAAAAACCTATGGAAAATTCTTGGGGACATTGGTTTAGATAAAGAATTTATGACAAGATCACAAAAGATAGGTAATAAACCAAAAATAGACAAATGGGACTTAATTAAGCTAAAAAGCTTCTGCACAGCAAAAGACATCATCAACAGAGTAAAGAGACAACCTATTGAATGAGAGAAAACACAAACTATTCATCCAACAAGTGACTGATATTCAGAATATATAAGGAACTCAAACAATTCTACAGGAAAAAACAAATAGCCCCATGTGAAACTTGGCAAAGGATATGAATAGATATTTGCAAAAGAAGATACATAAATAGCCAATAGGTATATGAAAAAATGCTCAATGTAACAAATCATCAAAGAAATGCAAATCAAAACCACAATGAAATATTCTCTTACCATAGTCAGCATGGCTATTATTAACGAAAGGTAACAGATGTTGGTGAGGATGATGAGAAAAGTGAACAGTGTTAGTGGGAATGTAAACCAGTACAACCACTGTGAAAAACAGTATGGAGATTTCTCAACAAACTAAAAACAGAAGTACCATTCGATCCAGCAATCCCACTACTGAGTATCTACCCAAAGGGAAAGAAATCAACATATCAAAGGGATACCAGCACTAGCAAGTTTATCGCAGCACTATTCACAATAGCAAAGATATGGAATCAACCTAAGTGTTCATCAACAAACGAATGGATAAAGAAAATGTGGTCCATATACACAATGAAATCCTACCCAGCCATAAAACAATTGAAATCATGTCATCTGCAGCAACATGGATGGAACTGGAGGTGGTTCTCTAAAGTAAAGTAAGCCAGGCACAAAAAGACAAATAGTACAAGTTCTCACTTATATGTGGGAACTAAAAAATTTGATCACATGGAGGTAGATGGTGGAAATACATGTAACAGGGTCTGGGAAAGGTGAATTAGGAGGAAGGAGGATGAAGAGAAGTAGGTTAAAGGGTGCAAACATTCAGTAAGATAGAAGGAACAAATTCAACATCTGACAGCAGAGTGGAGTGACTATACTTAAGTTGGGTGGTAGACACCATAAATAACCTGAATTGAACACTATGCATTATATAGAAATGTAAAAAACCTCACATAAGCCAGGCGCGGTGGCTCACGCCTGTAATCCCAGCACTTTGGGGGGCTGAGGCAGGCAGATCACGAGGTCAGGAGATCAAGACCATCCAGGCCAACATGGTGAAACCCTGTTTCTACTAAAATACAAAAAATCAGCTGGATATGGTGGCGTGCGCCTGTAGTCCCAGCTACTCAGGAGGCTGAGGCACGGGAATTGCTTGAACCCAGGAGGCGGAGGTTGCAGTGAGGTGAGATCACGCTACTGAACTCCAGCCTGGTGACAGAGCAAGACTCTGTCAAAAAAGAAAAAAAAAGAAAACTCTCACATGTACCCCATACATTTGTACAGATTAAATAAATAAGCAAATGGAGCAAAATGCTAACAACAGGTAAACCCGGGTAGAGAGCATATGTTCTTCTTTGTACTACTTTGTACTTTTCAGCAAGTTTGAGATTATTTTCAAATACAAAGTTTAAAATGATTTAAAAATGAAAATGATCATCATCCATGGTCAGAGAAGTTCAAAGTTATCAGTTCAAAATAAGAGAGTATTACATACCATCTAAAACTGTTTGGCAATAAAGTATGAATTCTTTTTCTCCTTCATTTAACTGTAATTGCTTTCATTGTAGTGGTGGTGGTGGTGGTGGTTTCAAGTCAAGGCTTCACTCTGTAGTCCATGCTGGAGAGCAGCGGCACAGTCATACCTCACCAAAGCCACGACCTACCAGGCTCAAGCAATCCTCCCACCTCAGCCTCCTGAGTAGCTGGTACTACAGGTGCATGCCGATACGACCTGTTAACCTTTTTTTTTTTTTTTGGGAGACGGCATCTCACTCTGTCGCCCAGGTTGGGGTGCAGTGACTCAATCTCGGCTCACTGCAAGCTCTGCCTTCCGGGTTCACGCCATTCTCCTGCCTCAGCCTCCCGAGTAGCTGGGACTACAGGTGCCCGTCACCGCCCCGGGCTAATTTTTTCTATTTTTTGGTAGAGACGGGGTTTCACTGTGTTAGCCAGGATGGTCTTGATCTCCTGACCTCATGATCTGCCCGCCTTGGCTTCCCTAAGTGCTGGGATTACAGGCGTGAGCCACCACACCCGGGCCCTGCTAACTTTTTTATTTTTTTATTTTTTTAGAGATGGGGTCTTGCTATGTTGCCCAGGCTGGTTTTGAACCCCTGGCCTCAAGCAATCCCCCTGTCTCAGCCTCCCAAAATGCTGAGATTACGTCTGTAAACCACCACACCAGGTGCACTTTATTCTAAATGAAAAGTTTTGGGGACAATTCTAAATTAGATTGCTTAACAGATAAGAATAAATGGCAGATTGATGTTTTTACAAAAATGCCTCGAGGAACTGAATGCAAATCTCACTGGAGTGCTTGAGCACTAACCAAAGATCTTTTACCGTACTCTTAGGTCACTGTCTAACGTTCTTGAAGAGAATACACACTTTCGGGTAGACATGTGCCCAGTAAACTTTAACTCGATTTGGCAACTAAGATATTGCTGATCTGTCTAATTTTGACTGTGATAGCACTGGCCAGGGATTGAATATAATTCTAGTCCTTGCAAAGAACACAGCAGATTTTGGCGTTCTATAAATATGCAATACTAATGGGACCTTAGGGCTAGAAGGGACCTTGAGAGGTCCTTTAGGGTGCCTTGCTCCCTCACAGCATCTTACATTGAATGTATCTTAGGAAGACCTCAGGAAGGGGGTCCCTTACCTTTCACAAAGAAGCTTACCAACCATCACTGGTTACTGGCAGGAATGATTTTTCCAAATTAAACTTAAACCTATGGTTCTACAGTTGCATATGCAGTAGAGATCAACAAACAGCTGCTGACCATACTTGGCATAACAGCTCTTCACAGACCTGAAGACACTTAACAACTCTACAACTTTCCATCCGGGGAAAATGATCCCAGGACTTTTCTTCATCTGTCTAATTTTCCAACTCCTCTGAGAGGCACTCCCCAGAATTTTCTCTGAATTATCTTTAGGCATGGTAGCCCCAGCTGGACCCAGAGATGAACATTAGTAAATTCTTCCAGAGTCTCACATGAACCAAAGGGCATTCAATCTTAACCCCTGATACGTAAACTTGAAGATGTCATTCCTTTTTGTTTTTCTTATTTTCGCTTTAAGTATATTTCATATTGTAAATGCACCTTAATTTTAATTGAGTTTTGGGGCTACTTTGTACCACTCCTTTAAATTTGTTTTCTTGGCCGGTATTTTCTCGCCTTTAGAAGAAACAATATCATAAAGTAGAAAGGTCTCAGATGTTGGACAACTGATGAGACTGGGTTCAAATTCCAGCTTTGTCCTTTTAAGCTGTGAGGAAGAACTCATATGGACTTCAGGTCTAGCTAAGATAAAGTTAATAAAGCAGCAATTACAGTGCATAGCACATACTAGGAATTAAAGAAATACAACTATTCTGATTATAACAATCATTATTGAGAATGCTAGCAAGTCTATCCTCTAGCATACAAAACTGTGTTTGCCTCTGAGCTCTTTATTTTCATGTGGCCTCAAATACTCACGCCCAACACAGCCACTTTACTCCCAATCCCAGTTATGACCCAAGCTCTCCTGACTAAAAAGACCAGATGGCTACTCTATTCCAGTTCTTCTTGGCTCTTGTGACTCAATTTTGTCTCCCAATTTTGGCCTTTTTGCTTTTGACATTATTTGTTTGTATCTGAGCTTGATTTTCCTCTGCTTTGAGCCTTCAATGTTTTCTGAGGATTTAGGTTCCCATTCACCCTTTGGCTCTGTCCCTACAAGAGAAAGTACTTGTATATTTTATCCCAAACTCTCAAGAATTCAGATAGTAAAAAACAGAAAAACTTCAAAGATAATGCACTTCATTATCAGCACATGATTTAATCGTATGAATTAAACAATGATTCAAATTCCAGTTGTGCTATGTATTATCTGCGTGGCTGCAGAGAGGGTGTCTAACCATTCTTAGACCCAGTCTACACATCTGCATAGAGGAAATAAAAAATGCATACTGGGTTGTCATGATTAAGTGGGGCTCACAATATGAACACAGCTTCATAAATTAACAGGTTCCCTTAAAGTCATCACTTTTGTCTCTCCTACCCCCTTGAGTAGAATAGATCGATGAAAAACAAGAATAAATACACCCTGAATTCTCTATTTCTGGCAAAACTATAAAATAGATATTATTCACAGACTCCAAAATATGTGGAGAGGTATCCAAAAGCCACTGAGATCATGCACAAGCCACTTGGTGAAGGTGACAAAGAGCATGAAAAATAAGAGTGCTCAGCAATAGATAAGCTTGAGAAGCGGCAGCCAAAATACACTTCGTAAAGATGAGGGACTTGTTCGGAAGCACAAAATCTATTTCCTTTGTTTGAAATAACAAACGTGAGAACAGGTTTAAGCTGGTTGCTGGCAGAAGCGCTCCTAGACACGGTCTGTTCAGAGAAGCAGAGGAGGCCGAGCTATGTAAAGAATAACACAGGACTTCTGGTTCCCAAAGGATATAGAAAATGACAATAGACTATTGTTTGCACCTTAACAAATACAAGCTGGAGAAGCCACAAAATCATAGTTTTGAAAACCTATCAGAAAGCTGGTGACACAAAGACACCTAAAGAAACTATATTCCAGAATATCATGAACCTTTTTCTTAAAGCGAAGAGAGCCACAGCTGTTCTCATTCCTGGTGGAGTGGGGGAAACCTCCACAGATCTAAGTAAGAAGAAACCAGCCAAACTTCTGGCAAACTTTAAAGGGCTGCATCAGAGCTGGCACAATAGATTAGGATCTCAAGGAGCCTGAGCCACAGAGTGAGGTAATAGGGTCAACCAGCCAATGCTTTTTCCTAGAAGAGATGCCCCCTGGGTCATGCGAGACCTCTCCCAATTTTAAGCCAGCCCTCTGAAGGAGGGGTGCAAGGCAGCAGAACTAAAGGAAGTCCATGCTAAGTGCTCTGAGATCTTGGTTATAGTATAGGCTTGAGGGTGGAGGTAGGGGGCAGAAGAGCTGATGGAAACCTATCTAACGCATTCTGGCATTTCAGCCACCAAAAGTTAGAGTGGAAGAGGGGCACAGAAGGGCTGAGAGAAAATATTCTGAGGCATTCAGAATCTTCAAAGGGTATAAGGCAACTACATTTCCAAGGCTTAGTCTATGCAGCCGGGCAGAAAGAACTGTCTCAAGGTGCACAAAGCCAGGAGAATATAGGCAACTTGCCAGAAACCCAAAAAGCAGTGGTGCTGTAAAGCACAGGAAAATCTCCCTCAAATTAAAAGGCTTGAGGCTCAGCTGAAAAGCAGAACGAGATCTCTGAAAACTCGCCAGCATTTGGAACTTAAGCGATGCTGAAAGGAGAATCCTAACCCCAGCCTAAAGACATCTGAATTAGACTAAAGCTAAAAAAGCCACACACACAGTCCAACTGAAGATCAGATTGACTTAACCCTTCCTTTCTGGATGCCTGAAACAAAACTAAAACTTTATTCAAAACTAAAAAAGCCAAAACAACTGCTCCCCTGCTGCATTCTCTACTGTACTTTTATATCAAATACTTGACATATAATCAAAAATTCCAAGATGCATGAAGAAGCAAAAGAAAAAAAAATTTGAAAACCCCACAAAAACCCAAACAATACAACTTTAAATACAGAAAGAAGAGAAGGAAACTGTCAAACTAAAATTCAATATCCAGTGAATATATCATTCAAACATGATGGTGAAATAAATAAATGTTTCAGACAGATAAAAGCTGCAAGAATTTACCTCCTACAGAACTACCCAGAGGTATTAGAAATGCTAAAACCAGTTCTTTAACTGAAGAGGAATGATACTCAATGGAAATGAGATTTGCAAGAAGGAAAAAAGAGTTCCAATAAGAGTAAATACTTGGGTAAATATAAAAGACTTTTTCTAAGCATATGTCATGAATCTCATAGCATATGTAGAAGTAAAATAGAAGACAACAATAGCAAAATGGTGAGAGACAGGTGAATGGAATTCCAGTGTGTAATGTCTACATTATCCAGAAAGTAATATGATACCGTTTGAAAGTAGACTGCAAAAACCCAAATACTCACATTGTACTCTCCACAGGAACCACTAAAAAATAACACGAAATGGCATAGTAGCCCCTCTCATCTGTGGGGGATGTATTCCAAGACCTCCCTGTGGATGTCTGAAATCTCAGATAACAAACACCAAACCCTATATATACTACAGTTTTCCCTACAGTCATGTGCTGCTTAATGTTTCGGTCAATGACGAACCACACATATAAAGTCAGTCTCATAAGATTATAGTACCACATTTTTAGGGTACCTTTTCTATAATTAGATATCTTTAGGTACACAAATACGTATCATTGTGTTATAATTGCCTACAGTCTCCAGTACAGTAATACGCTGTACAGATTTGTAACCTAGGAACAACAGGCTAGACCATCCAGGTTTGTTTAAGTATACTCTAGGATGTTCACACAATGAAATGGCAACGCCACATTTCTCAGAACATACTCCTGTCGTTAAGCAACACATGACCGTATATACATACCTATTATTAATTTTATTTTATAAATTAGGCACAGTAAGAGACTAACAACAGTAATACGGTATCTTATTACACTATACTACAGATAGCTGAAACCACAGAAAGTGAAACTGTAGATAACAGAGGACTACTATATAACTAAAATTTTAATAATTGAGAGAGAACAGAATATTAAAAACTATGTGATTTAAATTAGCCAGGCGTGGTGGCACACACCTGTAGTCCCAGCTACTCAGGAGGCAGAAGTGGGAGGATCGCTTGAGCCTGGGAGGTTAAGGCTGCAGTGAGCCATGGTTACACCACTGCATTCCAGCCTGGGTGACAGAACAAGACTCCATCTCAAAAAAAAAAAAAAAAAATTATGTGATTTACCCCCACAGAAGGCAAGAAGTAAGCACGAAAGTAACAAAAAACAAGCATATACCATAGTTTACGCACAGCCACATATATATCAAGTATATCTCAATAAAGCTGTTTTTCAAAAAAAGACAATAAAGTGACCACTAACACTACTATTATTTAACATTTTACTTTTTTTTTTTTTTTGAGATGGAGTCTTGCTCTGTTGCCCAGGCTGGAGTGCAATGGCGCAATCTCGGCTCACTGCAACCTCCGCCACCCGGGCTCACACCATTCTCCTGCCTCAGCCTCCTGAGCAGCTGGGACTACAGGCACCCGCCACCACACCCGGCTAATTTTTTTGTATTTTTAGTAGAGACGGGGTTTCACCGTGTTCGCCAGGATGGTCTCGATCTCCTGACCTCATGATCCGCCCGCCTCGGCCTCCCAAAGTGCTGGGATTACAGGCGTGAGCTACCGCGCCCGGCCTGAAACACTAGCAAACATAATTAGATTAGTAAAAGAAGTTAGAAGCATAAAATTGGAAGGGAAGAGGTAAAACCATCATTACTTACAGATGATATAATTGTATATCTCAAAAATCCAAGAGAATAAACTGAACTGCAAACAATAAGTGAATTTAATAAGGTAGCATGCTACAAAATTAAAATATAGAAATCGAGTCATACAAACAACAACCAGTGAGAACATATAGTGGAAGAAAAGTCCTCATTTAAGGTAAAAACATAAAAGACAATCAACCAGGATTAAACTTAATTTTTTATAATCCTGAGGTAAAAAAATCCTTTGCAACTATGACTCTAAAAGCATAACCATATAAGATTAATAATTTCAACTATGTAAAAAACAAAAATGTTTGGCAACATATAGAATAAACACAGGATAAATTTAGTGTTTGATTAAATGAAAGACAAATAGTAAACTGGAAAAATACATGCAGATTTCATCTTTGATAGGGAACAATCTTTAAAGCATTAAAAAAAATTATAGAACTTAACAAGAGAAATCAACAACCAATCCCTACACCTCCTCCACCAAAAAAACTAGCAAAGCATAAAAACAGTTTCTGAAAACATATAAAAGACATTCCTTCTTGCTCATAAAAGCTAATAAAAACTACAGTGACCTCCCCTTTACTCCTCTTAGTTAACCAATATTCTTCATTTTATAACTGATAATTCAATTTGCAAGTAACCAATATCTCCATGCAATGCCAGGAGGACATATGAAAGTAACCAATATCTCCATGCAATGCCAGGAGGACATATGAAAGTAACCAGTATCTCCATGCAATGCCAGGAGGACAACTATGAAAGAATGATCAATATTATAAATCCACATATTCTTGGAAGAAGTAATTCTACTTATGAAAAATGTCCATATGAAAAATGACATAGTTGAAAGTTATTCATTTCAGCAGCATGTGCAATAGCAAAAGCTAATTCACATGGATTTGGTTAAATAAATTTGGTACATCCATACAATGGGTGCATTAAGCTGTAAAAAAAAAAAAAAAAAGAATAAAAAAGCTCTTTACGTATCGATATGGAAAGTTTTCCAAGATCGACTGGAAAAGCAGGGTGTAAAATAGTGTGTATAGCATATGCTGTCTTTTGTGTGATGTGTCATTTTGTTGTTGTTTAAAGCAGGGTTGGGGGAGAATGTACGTTTGTATTTGCTTATGTATATTTAAAGAGAATCTGTAAAGATACACAAGAAATTCACAGCAGTAGTTACCTGGGTTGGAGGTTTGGGAGGAGGTTGGAATGGCAAACTGGGATAGGGAACAGAAGTGGAAGGGAGAGTTTCCCTGTACATCTTTATCATCAACATAACTATAATAATTTTCATCATACTGGCAGAACCATCTCTAGCATCTGCTAGGTAAGTTTTCCAACAATGCGACAAGAACTTCAAGTTGTAGTTTTAGTACAACTTTTCAGCAGTATAGTTTAACTGATGGGGAAATTTCAGGCATGAGTTTAAGAAAAGTTCCAAAACAGTGAGATCTTTTGGATCATGGAGCAGTTTCTCAAGGGAAAAAGAAGGAATCTCCATGTTTGACTCATTTTGTAAAGTGGCAGAATGCTGAAACCTGTGCCATGGAGAACAATCACACTTTGGCCCATTTAAGAAGGAATAAGGAATCCAGTGAATCTTATCCATCCCGTTTCTGCAGATCTATGACATCATACATACGTGCATTGGGTAAAATAAGAAATGGTAACTAATGGCCCAAGAGATTACAACAGAAGTGCACTATTTCACATAGATAGCAACAAGCGATAAAACTTTCAAAACTGACCAATTAGTGATACCAGATGATTTCTATCACATACTGCACAATAATTAAACATTAATAAAATGGTTGTCCTCTTAAAATTTCTACCAAAGCCACCATCTGTTAGTTGAAGAAAACTTAGAAAATTTATTTAAAGAAGACATTTGCTCAAAATCAAAATTTTAATTTTAGATTTCACTAATTACAAAATTAGTAACTTACCAAAGGAGCATCTTCTGTCTTCTTAGGAAAAACAATAGGCAGCAAGAAAATTTGTTTGCTTTCTTTCAGAAGTGAGAGAAAGCCTAAGCAATTGAAATAAAAAGCACATTCTATATGATGTTAAGTGAAATAAGCCAAGCACATGAAGGCAAATACCACACATTCTAATTCATATGTGAGAGCTAAAAAGGTGGAACTCATGAAGATGGAGAACAGATTGGTGGTTACCAGAGGTGTAGAAGGGTAGGGGGAGAGGAGGATGAAGAGAGGTTAATTAATGGTTACAAATATACAGTAAGATAGAAAAAAATAACACTTGGTGTTCCATAGATCAGTAGAATGACTACAGTTAACATTAATCTACTGTACATTTCAAAATCACTAGAAGATAATAATTAGAATGTTCCTAGCATAAAGAAAAAATATTTAAGGTGATGGACATCCCAATTCCCCTGATTTGATTACATAAATATATAAAATTATCATATGTACCTTGAAAATATGCACATCTATTATATGTCAATAAAAATAAATAAACACACTCCAAACTTCTATAAAACCCTTTATTTTGTTTGTTCCTAAAGAATCACTATGTAAAAACATGGAAATCAGTTACTTGAAGGATACCAACACTAGACACAGAATAATGAAAAAGAAGTCAAAGTTAATTATGATAAAATAAAGAAGTTTAATCCTAAATTACCATTTTTAAAAAAGCACACAGGGTTATATAGGGTTAGAGTTTACACTTTCTTAAAAAGCTCACGATCTCCCCATCCTTGAGGAAGCTGGGGACATTTGATTCCAGGGCTAGAGCCAACTGTAATAAAGATATAGTCATGCTTCTGGTCGTAAGCAAGAGCTTGGGGAGAAAATGAAGAGAGATGCATATAAATCCAGTTCACTTTTAGCAAAATAATTCAAAACGCATGACCTGATGACAGTGGGTCCACAGTCATGTTCACGTAAGAAATTCAACACAAACACCTGCAGGCATCCTTCTACTATATCATGTTTATCATACTGGTTAATCATTCAATTCTATTTGATTTCACAGATATAACTGCAACACAGATAACAACAAGCAAATATGAATATCTAATTTATCTAGAATAAGTTAAAAAATTATAGTAGATTTAAAAAGAGTAAGAAGCTGGGCACAGTGGCTCAAGCCTGTAATCTTAACACTTTGGGAGGACGAGGTGGGAGGATTTGCCTAGGCTTAGGAGTTCGAGACCAGCCTGGGCAACATGGTAAAACTCTGTCTCTACAAAAAATTAGGAAAAAAAAAAAAAATTAGCTGGGTGTGGTGGCATGGACCTGTGGTCTCAGTTATTCAGACTGCTGAGGTGGGAGGATCGCTTGAGTCCAGGAGGTCGAGGCTGCGGCGACCCGTGGCAATGTCACTGCACTACAGCCTGGGTGACAGAACAAGACCTTGTCTCCAAAAAAAAAAAAAAAAAAGTAAGAATTCTAGGGAACATGGGCAGAGAGATATTTTGCTGCTTAACTTCAAGGTTAACTAACCACTTTATGTTTATTGGTAAAATAGCACGGAGGATATAATATTATATAAACTTGAGGGCATAAGATCATAGAAAATGAAGTAGATGTCAACTTTAAAATTTCCCACATACAAACTGTGCTATTCTAAACTCATGCATTATCCCTTTTAAGAAAGAGTTACATTTTAATTTCAGGCATTATTTTAGAAAATAAGTTGCTCAATTATCCCCAACAAACAAAAACAATCTGACTATTCAATTCAAAAGCAAACATGAAAATTTTAGTGTAAAAGTTTTAGATTTCTGAAGGCTGGAGGTGGGGGTGGGAGGTTGGGGAGGGAGTAGCAAAAATGTTTTTACTTCCAATTAGTAATTAAATTACCTAGAGTTCTTTTAAAGTATGACTATTAATATTGTATTCTTAAAAATCAAAGTATGTAAAATGATCAGAAGTGGAATTTTAGAATATCTACTTTCTTACTTCATTTTTTTCTTTTTGTTCATTTTTTTGTAAACATCTTTTAAGAACTTTAACAATTTACCTTAAGAGGGAAGAGAAAGATTAAATTTACTAAAATAGTTTACCATGAAAGACCAGAAATATTGGAATTTCAGTTGTAAAACTGAAAATGTTATGATGACATAAAATAAGGATTACCACTAGTTTTGGGGAGAAAATTTTATTATTTAATAAAAGCACAAAGTTTTATTGACCATCTTGTACTCAGACCAAAAAATATAACAAATCTAAATAAGATTACAGGTATGGGGTTCTATATTCATCCATCTGTTTCTTCATTTAACAACAATGTGTTGAGCAGCAGTGTATGCCAGATATTGTGTTAGTAATGAAACAGGTTCCTGAACTGTGAGCTCCTTGATGATACCAGGAAAGGCAGGCATGAAGACAAATAATTGCAGTAAGCATAAACTTGACACACTAGAAAATGGAGGTTTATTTTGATACAGTCAAATAAAGGAAGGAACAAACTTGGTTGAATCAGGTCAAGAACAGCTTTACGAAGAAGAAGCTTGACCGGGGGCTCATATGCCAAGTAGTTTGTCAAGCAGGCAAGAAGGAAAGGAGAAACATTCCAGGATAAGGATATAGCGTGTATAAAATAACTGAGGCCTAAAATGTGATGCACAACTCTAAACGGTGGTGCTTTAGCATGTACGGGCAAAGGGTGAAAAGAAAAGAATTGTTAGAGAAAACGGTAGGTAAAAGGGAAGGGTCCATCACAGGAGGCCTTAAAAGGCATAATCAAGAGTCCAACATTGACCTAGGAGAAGCAAACTCAGATGCCCACAGGAGGGAGGCCAACAATTAAAGTGGGTGAAATGGCAGGTGACAGTGGGGACCCAGACAAAGTATGTTCCATCCAGCGGAAAGCGACTTAGCTGTAGCTATTTCCAAATTTTCCAGATCTCTTAGAATTTCTGTAGAAACCCGAAATTTGAAAGCATGTGGTATCTCTCAATATTTTAATGTTGGCAAACAATTCTTTTTCTTTTCTTTTTGAGATGGAGTCTTTCTGTTGCCAGGCTGGAGTGAGTGCAGTGGCACAATCTCAGCTCACTGCAACCCCTGCCTCCCGGGTTCCAACGATTCTCCTGCCTCAGCCTCCCGAGTAGCTGGGACTTCAGGCGCAAGCCACTACACCCAGCTAATTCTGTATTTTTGGTAGAGATGGGGTTTCACCAGGATGGTCTTGATCTCTTGACCTCGTGATCCGCCCGCCTTGGCCTCCCAAAATGCTGGGATTACAGGCATGAGTCACTGCGCCCAGCCTTGGCAACCAATTTCAATGTATGAAAAACACTGAACAGGGCAAGGATATCATGTCTTTTAGCTAGATTTGACTTGTAGACCGAGGCTTTATGAACTCCTATAGGTACTGTAAAGTCACAAAAATAATAGTTTGATATTATCAGGTTTACGTTTTTAAGGAGTTTTCTCTCAACTCAAAGTGAAAAACAGACAGGAGGACTTGACTGAAGACAGAAGTCTCAGGTTTGTTCCTAAAGGTCAAGACAGAGACCATGTGGCCCTCATTTAGAGAGCAACAGTGAAGAAGTGAAGATGGAGGGAGAGATATTCTAGAGGTGGAACCCATGAGACATAGTGGGAGTGAGGGTAAGGCAAAGAAACAAGTATGAAATGTCTTCAAGGTTTCTCATATGGGTAACTGTGTAAATGGCACATTAATTAGAATAACCAACATATGTGTTAACCAGCATAATAAATGCAGGAAGAAGAACAGGTTTTGGAGAAAAGATAATAAGTTTAATGAATTCAACTTGGAACACTGTATTTGAATGTCTGTAGGACTGAGACATGTGAAATGGACAATTGAAAAAATTGTACAGAATGCAATGTGAAAGTCTAGGCTAGAGATACAATTTTGAAGTCGTTAATCTATAGACATTGGTGAAAGCCATAGGCATACGTAAAATTAACCAGAGAAAATAAAGAGATGACAAGTCAAAACAACAATGACGTGAAAATGCAAACATTAAGAAGAAGGCAGAAAAAGAGAATTCAATGGAGATTGAGAACAGAGACCCAGGGGGAGGCCAAGGGAGTATGGAGTCAAGGAAGCTAGTTTCAAGAAGAAGGGAGGGAACCAAGTGCTACATAGATGACAAGATAAAAGCTGGAGAAAGACCTGAGAAACAGGGGTCATGTGTGACTTCAGCAAACAAAAAAGTTTCAGAGGTATAACATCTATCATAGTATTTCAAACAATACAATGTAAAAAAAGTTAAATACCCCAAGTTTTCCTTATATATATTTATTAAATGCCATATCTCCCCTTACCTATGTTGAAATATTTGTACAGGATACAGACTAGATAAGGCAACTTTTCCCAAAGCCTGGTTATTCCTTCGTTTACTTTAAGCCTTTGCTGACATCTAGCAGATGCACGACTGATGGTACCATCCCTCCCACCCCCTTTCTCTTTGGACAAAACTCTCCTGGATAACATTTCAGTTCCAGTGGTGAAGATAGAATAATTCAGGTAGAGACACTTAGGAGGGAAGACATTTATTAAAGTGACAGGCTACCTGAATAGAGCACCTACCGCTTGAAGCAACAGCATTTCTAAGAAAACTGGTCATCTAAATATGATAACCCTTGGAAGTCACACGAACAAACGAACAAAAATGGTGGTCAAAACTCTAACCGCATCCATTCAATCTTTATTTCATTTGAGCCCCATGTGACTAAACTCAAAAATAGCAAATCAATAGTTACAATGAATGTATCTCACAATCTTTATTTGTTCTTTTCTGTTTAGTTTAAATATATCTGCAAATTACGGTCATTTTGCTCCTCTAAATAGTCACAGCACATTCCATAAATTTTTTTTAAGAAAGAAGATTTTACAAAAGTATCTAGGAACTCTAAGAAGTAAGGAAATCCCATTGAGCTCATTTGGTGGTGGTGGTGGTGGTGGTGAGATTAGTTTACCATGTGTTTGGAATCTGTGGATAAATCAAGTAAGAGGAAAACTATCCAACTTCAAACAAAATAAACCAATTTTAATGTTGTCACAGAATAAAGTATAAATATATATTAACATTTTATAAATCACAGAATAATAGCACTTCAGAATTATGAGACTCTTTAAGAATAACTTAACCTTATCCCCTTATGGATAAGGAAAATGCAGATTATGGTCTAATAAAATAGAAAGACCAATTCTTCAGTCAGTATAAACCTGGCTGGCTGCTGACAGAGACTTGTTTTAACTAAGAACTCAAGTGCATTCTGAATGCTTGGAGAGAAAGCCTTTCTATGTAGGACATAATCCAGTGGAGAAAGGTCATACCAAAGAATATCAAATATTCTGAAACATAATGAAAATTATTTAGGGGTGATCTATTATAATATTTCATGGCATTTAATATAAACAGTGGGGAGTCAGCTGAAAATCATGGCATGATTTCTTATTTTAAGAACCGTAACTTTGAGAAGAGGTTAATCAAGTATCTTTCATCCTTTCCCATAAGTAAAACTGGCACCAGTTTATGTGAGACTGTATATGAGAGATAAACTTTAACCTATTTACATATTCATCCAGGTCTGTTTTCTAGAGCTGGAAAATATAACATGAAAATGGTAAAGTAAGGTGAATCAGTAATTAAATGGTGTCACTCAGTACACGGAGTAACCAAGTGTGGTTTGTGGGTTTACAACTCAGAAAAGTCTCAAGCCAAAGGAACCATCTCTCTTGGAAAGTTTGGCCTAATTTAGATTATATTTTACTCTGAAATTGAGCAAGTTAGTGAAAAACCAACCTAATTTGTATCAGACAAAAATAATAGTTAATATATCTTTTGAGCTTACTATGGATCAGGCATTATTCTAAGAGCTGTGAGTGTGTGTGTGTGTGTATGTTAATTTACTCTTCACAATAATTCTTTGAGGCAGATATTATTTCCATTTTACAGATAGGAAAACCAAAGCATAGAGAATAAATAATTTGACCAAGTTCAAATAGAAAATGAGTATCAGAGCAAGAACTTAAAACCAGGCAAAGCTTCTAAAGTTATATCACTTTATTTTTTATTTAATTTTTTTTTTTTTTTTGAGACAGAGTCTCACTCTGTCACCCAGGCTGGAGTGCAGTGGTGTGATCTCAGTTCACTGCAACCTCCACCTCCCGGGTTCAAGTGATTTGCCTGCCTCAGCCTTCCGAGAACCTGGGATTACAGGTGCTTGCCACCATGCCCGGCTAGTTTTTGTAATTTTATTAGAGACGAGTTTTCACCATTTTGGTCAGGCTGGTTTTGAACTCCTGGCCTTAGGTAATCCGCCTGCGTCGGCCTCCCAAAGTGCTGAGATTACAGATGTGAGCCACTGCACCCAGCTGTAAATCACTTTATATAACCAATGTAGTCACATATCCTCATACGTTTCCCTTCTTCTATCACCATTATCTCTACCCCCTATTGCTGAAGAAAGAACAGCTAGCTTGTTTATTTTTTATTTTTAAGGCAACTTATTTTAAACATTGGTACAACTGGCAGTTGCATTGGTTAGAAATAAAAGAGGCATAAAGAAAACTCTGCTGAAAAATATTTTTAAGTGGTTGTGACCACATATACATTCAGAGTAAACGTATGTTCTTAGCAGAAACAGTCCTTTGTCAGCAGCACACCAGGGTCACATTGACTGAAAAACTGCAGTTTTCATCATCTACATTATCAAGAGCATTGAATGGGTTACTGATAAATATCTGCTTAAGAGAAATGAATCTAAAACTGAATTTGTTTAATAAAGCAATAGTTTTGTCTTTAATAATCTTCATATATAAATTTTTTTTTTTTTCTTTTGAGATGGAGTCTTGCTCTGTTGCCCAGGTGGGAAGCCCGATCTTGGTTCACTGAAACCTCTGCCTCCCATTCTTCTGTCTCAGCCTCCCAAGAAGCTGGGACTACAGGTGCGCATCACCACGCCTGGCTAATTTTTTGTATTCTTAGTAGAGATGGGGTTTCACCATGTTGGCCACGCCGGTCTTGAATTCCTGACCTCAAGTGATCTGCCTGCTTCAGCCTCCCAAAGTGCTGGGATTACAGGCACGAGCCACTGCACCTGGCCCAATCTTTCCATATAAATATTTCAGTAACTGTGGTTAGAATGATCAAGTCAGGCTTTACTTTTATTTTGTTTAGAGATGGGGAATCTCCCTATTTGCCCATGCTGGTCTTGAACTCTTGGCTCAAGTGATCCTCCCACTTAGGCCTGGCCTCCCAAAGTGCTGGGATTACAGGCATAAGCCACTGCACCTGGCCCAATCTTTATATATAAATATTTCAGTAACTGGTTAGAAATGATCAAGTCAGGCTTTATTTTTATTTTGTTTAGAGATGGGGAAATCTCCCTATTTGCCCATGCTGGTCTTGAACTCTTGGCTCAAGTGATCCTTCCACTTAGGCCTGGTCTCCCAAAGTGCTGGGATTACAGGTGTGAGCCATCGCACCTGGCCAAGTCAGGCTTTAAAGGGATTTGCTGAATCTTCGGTCCTACCACTCAACCTACAGGTTCTTGTCAAGGTTAACAGTGACCATCACGCTGACAATCTAATAGATACTTTTTTATGTCTTCCTTTTACTCAGCTTCTCAATAGTATTCAACTTGGTTAAACTGCCCTCTTTTCTGAAATAGTCTCTTCTGTAGAAATGATCTTCCTCATTAGTAGCTTTTTTTCATAATTCAATTCAAGTCATTGAATTGAACTCTAAATACAATTCTAAATTCTACTTGAACTCTACAATTCCTGCGAGCTTGGTCAAGAACTCTCTTCTCTCCGTAAGTATCCCCATTTATTTCTGAAGCTTTAAATAATATCTATATGCTGATGTCAAAACTGGTTTAACTCAGTTTCTCCTCTGAACTCAAACTTGATAAATCTCACTGGCTATTTAATTTCTCCACTGGGATGTATCTGAGGTATCTCAAATTTAAAACACCTCAAGTGAATTACTGATTCTACAACAACTATTCCCCTACCAAAATAAACAAAAAAACAACTTGCCCAATCCCCCCCCCCCAGTCTTTCACAATTTGATTAGGTCATGCCATCCCTTGAAACACGTCGTCATTCAAGATAGAAACTTGGGACTTTATCCTTAATTCCTTCTTGAGAAACATTCAGAGATTGAATTAAAGAATCCCTCCCTTACAGAGAAAGCAAATGAGGAAAAGCATTAACAGTTATTAAATTTAGGTAGAGGTACACGGGCAATTGTACCCTTCTTCCCACTTTTCTATATGCTTGAAGGCTTTCAAATAAAAATTTATGGAGAAACTTTTTTTTAATAATAAAAAAAAGACCATTGCTGAATTCTTCCCATCAATGAAACGGACCATTGGCATGTGGTTCGTATTATTGACCTAATTCTTCTAAAGCAAAAACACTGTGGTAAAACATTCAGGCCTCTTCAATGCATCTAGAAAGACACGTTTCCATCAGTTTGTGCATTTCATATACCTTAAACAATTACTGAGACCTTAAAAGCATTTGAGTTACTACTGGAAAAAAAAAAAAAAAAAGCTCCGATTCTTAGCCTCCCAAGCCTACTTTCAAATTTTATTATAGCCCAATATGAACATTAATCTGGGCAATAATATAGAAAATGTCCACAGGTTTAAATTTTAAAAGCAGCTAGCTTGTAGGGGAAAATTTAGAGCTTTAAACACTTGTCTTAAGAAAGAAAGAAAGATCTGGCTGGATGCAGTGGCTCATGCCTGTAATCCCAGCACCTTGGGAGGCTGAGGCGGGTGGATCACTTGAGTTCAGGAGTTCAAGACCACCCTGGCCAACATGGTGAAACACCGTCTCTATTAAAAATACAAAAATTAGCTGGGCGTTGTGGCATGCACCTGTAATCCCAGCCACTCGGGAGGCTGAGGCAGGAGAATCACTTCAACCTGGGAGGCGGAGGTTGCAGTGAGCTGAGATGGTGCCACCGCATTCCAGCCTTGGCAACAGAGCAAGGAAAGAAGGAGGAAAGAAGGAGGAAAGGGAGGTGGGGGAGTCTAAAATCAATAATCTCACTTCTAGAAAAGATGCTAGAAAAAGAAGAGCAAATGAAACCTGGAGTAGGTAGAAAAAGGAAATAAAAATCAGAGCCAAAATCAATAAAACAGAAAACAGAGAAATAATAAAATAAAAGAATCCAAAAGTTGTTTTTAAGACACAAAAGTTACAAAATCACGAAAAGAAAAGGAGACATTTGTTACAGACACTACAGAAATCAAAAAGATTATAAAGGAATATTACGAAGAATTTATTGTCAATAAATCAGAGAATTTAGATAAAGGACACAAATTGCTAGAAATATATAAATTATAAAAATAGACTCAAAAGACAACAGAATATAAGAAGTAACAAAATTAAATTAGTAAAACAATCTTTTCATATAAAAAGCTCAGGCCCAAGTGGCTTCACTGATGAGTTCTATCAAACATTTAAGGAAGAAATAAACAACCCTACACAAAATCATCATTAGAAAACAAAGGAAGAAACACTTCCTAACTCGTTCTATGAGACTAGTATTACTGTGATGTAAATATCAGATAAAGATACAACAGGAAAACTCCTAGACCAATATCCCCGTGTAAACAGAGATGTAAAAATCCTTAACACAATATAAGTAAAACACAGCAACATATAAGGAGGGTTATACACTATTACAAAGTAAAATTTATCCTATGAATATAAGGCTGGTTTAACATCTAAAAATCAATTAATGCAATATATATTAACACAGTAAAGGGCAAAAACATCATGATCATCTCAACAGAATGAAATAGCATTTGATGAAATCCAACACCTATTTATAATATAGACCCAAACTAAGAATAAAAGGGAAATTCCTCAACCAGATAAAGGGCATTTACAAAACACCTGTAGCTAAAATCATTCTAATAGTGAAAATCAGAATACTTCCCCCTAAAATTGGACGAAAGCAAAGAAATCCATTCTTACCATTTTTATTCAATATTATATCAGTGTGTAGCCAGTGCAAAAAAGCAAAAATAAAAAATAAAGAAAAATTTAAAATTAAAGGTATACACATTGTAAAGAAGTAAAATTGTCTTTATTCACAGATGACATGATATTTTATGTAGAAAATCCAGAAGAATCAACAAAGAAAACTACTTGAAATATTAAAAGGTTTCAGCAAGGTTGCAGGATACAAGATGAATATACAAAAATCAATTGTATTTCTATGTACTAACAATGAGTAAATGAAAAAGGAAAGAAAAAAACGTCATTCACAACACAATTAAAAAGAAAATATTTAGAAATAAATGTCACAAAAGAGGTACAAGACCTGTATACTGAAAACTACAAAACATTGCTAAAAGAAATTAAAGAAAATCTAACTAAATGGATTGGAAGACTCAGTATTTTTAAGATAGCAATTTCTTCCATATTGATTTATCCGGATTCCATTCAATAAATTAATATAAAATTTCTAGAAAAGGCAAAACTACAGAACGAGGAAGCAGGAAAGCAGATCAGTGGTTGCATGGAATGGGAGTGGGAATGAGGACTGACTGCACATGATCGTGAGGGAGCTTCTAAGAAGTGTCATAAAACTCGATTATGGTTATGTCTGAACAACTGTATAAATATCCTTAAAAAATCACTGAATTGTATATTTATAATGGAAAATGTTATGCTATGTGAATTATAACTCAATCAATTTTTTTTTTTTTTTGAGACTCTGTCAACAGGCTGGAGTGCAGTGGTGTGGTCTTGGCTCACTGCAACCTTTGCCTCCCAGTTTCAAGCCATTCTCCTGCCTCAGCCTCCCAAGAAGCTGGGCTTACAGGTGCCCTCCACCACGCCCGGCTAATTTTTGTATTTTTGGTAGAGACAGGGTCTCACTGTGTTGGCCAGAATGGTCTCGATCTCTTGACCTCATGGTCTGCCTGCCTGGGTCTCCCGAAGTGCTGGGATTACAGGCGTGAGCCACTGCACCTGGCCAATTTGGTTTTTTTATAAAAAGTAGCTGGTCTATAGGAGAAATAGCTTTTATCTAAGAAATAAATCTGTTATAATATCAAAACAGTACTAGTGATTGTGGCAATTGCATTGATATACTGTGCAGAATTTGAGTATAATAAAGCCTTAAGACTAACGTCAAAGGCTCCCCTTGTACCTTACATGATGTTTTTTGTTGTTATTGTTCTGAAAACACTTCCAAGTGTCCACAAATATCTATTAGTTTATGGTTTACTGAGTGACAACATTTTGGGACTGATCTAAAGATTCTATATACCCCTTATTGCCAAGAAAGTGGGGTGGAAAAGGAGAGACTGGAGACGACAGAAACTTCGTTAGTAATGGGAAGCATACAGCTGCCTTTTAAGAACATTATATCTAGTGAGGCAGTTCTCAACCTTAATCGAACATTGGAATCACCTGGGGAGCTTTTTAAAAAAATCCCTGGGTCCTGGCTACACCTAGACCACCTAAACTAAAATCTCTGGTAGGGGATCCAGGCATCAGTAGTTTCTAAAGTTCTACAGGTGATTCCAATGTGCTGGCAAAATTGAGAACCACTAGCTGAGGGAAGAGGTGGAGGCTTAGGAACCTTTATTTTTATGCCCAACAGGCTCCTGGAAATGTGGTTTGGCATAGTTGCACTGTAGCACCTAGAGCTGCTGTATAACGTGGTGCAGTAGTTACCAGCCACATGTGATTATTGAGCACTTGAAATATGGATAGTCAGAACTGAAATCTACTGTAGGTGTGAAACATATACTGGACTCTGAAGACAAGAAAAAAGAATGTAAAATATCTCATTAAAATTTTTAGTATTTATTACATTTTGAAATGGTAATATTTTGTTTCCAGCTATTAGGTTAAATAAAATATATTACTAAAATCAATTTCACCTCTTTCGTTTTGCATTTTTTGATGTGGTTCCTAGAAAACTTAAAAGTTACATATGTGGCTGCATAACATTTCTATTGAACAGTGCTGATCTTCAGTCTTAAAAAGAATCACATCTCACAGCTGAAAATGACCTTTAGAACCACCCGATACAATCTCTTCATTTTACAGATAAGGAAACTGAGGTCCGGAGAGAGAAAGTAACTGGCCTTACATGACACAGCTAGAAAGTGACTTCACTGAGATGAGTCAGGTCCCGTGACTCCTGCTGTCTATGCTTATTTCCATTACACTTCTTCAAGGATTGTTAAAACAAAAATGCTCTATCATCTCCTCTCAAAATAGAATGTTTAATTTAATCAACTGGTACTGAAATATGTCCTTTTTATAGAGTACATTTTTTCCCTCTAGGATTTTGATGTAAGTCTCCTGCCTACAACTTCTCCTGAGTTTGGTGCCATACATTGAATGTACTACTCTTGTCATGAAATAAACCAAGGAAAATATAAAAAGATCAACTCTCACATTCCACTTTATACTAGGGAAAGGTGATATGTCAAAGGACACTTGCAGAAACACCATAGAAATAAACTTAAGGGAAAGAAATTGGTAGGGGAGGGTGGGCAGGGGGGTTGAAACACAATGAAAATAATACTTTGTGTTCCTATTTTAAGTGCCTTTCTCAATGCTATACGCATAGCAGCTAGAGGCAAGCTGGAAAGCAGCCAGGTCCCGGCTGCCAGCAAAAATTTTGTCACCTCCTTTGAACATCTGAAGTATGTTTACCCAATAGATTTCATTAAATTACACTTCCATTAGGAAGCATACAATGTTGATACTCATCTCAAAGATCAAAGGGATCGCTAAGAGGCATGTCATCCTGCTCCCCAGCTGATTGCTATTTCTGGGCCAATCAAGGAAAGGAGCCAGAACAATACTTAGTTTAAAAAAAAAAAAAAAAAAATTGCAGCATCTCCCCAAGGACTATAGACTAAAAATCTGCAGCCCCATTATCAAAATGAGCATATCATTAATGACAATACACATACAGTGAGTTATTTTAATACAACTCCTACACAACAAACAAGCTGGATTTGGGTCATTAGCTGAATTTGTAAGACAGTATTTATGAGGGCTGAAAAACTCTTTAGTAAAAATACAAAGTTTAGAAGACTGAGAGTTTTATTACAAATGCAAGAGAAAAATGTAGTATTTATTAATTTCACTGTGACTTGCAATAAACCAACAGGTGAGCCAAACTGGAGATAGATATTTAATCACCGACAGGTTGTAAGACTTTTTTCACTATTTTGTTGTTGTTGTCGGACGATTTAAAAAGAAACAGCAGAAATACATCTATTTTAAAAAGGCAGAAATGATTCCATCTTGAGATCCAATGATTTATGATGAAAGCACTTAACTTCCAGGAAGAAGTAGCATTAATTTAAAAAGAAATAAGATCCAACCATTGAAAATTAGTAAATAAAAACAAGTCATCTGAACTGGGGAAAAATGTATCAGGTAAGTTTAACAGAGTTAAAAAGAAGAAGGTATTAAAATGGCCCAAATATTTTATTTAACGTTAGAATGGTGGCTCAGCAACAGCTCAGTTTTCTAAGCCTGATTTCAGGTAGTGGGAACTCTTCCAGTATTTTTTATTGTGAGGAATTTGCTCAAAATGGGATTAAAAAGGCAAAATTCAGGTAAATGTTCATTCTATAAGCTCTTGTAGTAAAGTAAAGGTAAATCACCTATCTATAGCCACAACCCACAGTCTAGATTTCAGCTGCTCCCTTTCAACATGTAAGTCAACCTCTTGGTTACCCATATTTGACACAGCATATGAACTCTAATTATGTATCTTTTGCAATTAATCGTCTGACAATTATGTTTCCTGCACTTATAAGCATCCAGCTGGGAACTGAGTTTTAATCTGAGAGAGAAAAAAAGAGAATTCAGGTTCCTAACAAATTACTTCTAATTAACCAGAACCTTTTTTAGTCATCCCAATGTAAAGATGCCTACAGCTAATCAAAGAATTTATTGTTTGCATTCTTAATGATACTTTAAAATTTCATTTAAATTTCCCCAAAGAGCAGTTCTGGAAATGTATTTCACTAATATTACTTAAACAAACATTGTTTGGCAGTATACAAAGAACGGGGGATTGGGGAAGGAAATAATTTCTAAGGGAAAGCAACTTAGAGTAGGACAAGAAACGACACCAAACAAAATTAAATAAAGCAGAGATTCAAGGAGTACATCATAACTTCCAGTAAGTCCAGGAAATTGACAGAGCTGAGTTATAAAAATTTTAGAGCTGGAAGAGATCTCAGGGATCATCCACTCCAGGGGCTCTCAAAGTATGGTCCTGTGACACCAGCTTCAGCGTCAATATGAAACTCTTTAGAAATGTCAATCCCCAGGCCCTGTCTGGGTCCCACCTGGGCCTTCAGAATCAGAAACTCCAGGGTAGACTCAGCAATCTGTGTATTAACAAACACTCCCAGTGATTCTGATGTTGCTTGAGTTTAAGAACTACAGATCTACTCTAACCACTTCATTGTACAGATGAGGAAACTGTGAGCTAAGAGGCCAAAGCTCCAAAACACAAGAATAAAATAAAAGGATGACATCAAAGAGTTTACTATCATCTTTTTTTCCTTTCTTTTAAAAAAAACTTTGTTAATATACAAGACAACAATACTGTAGCTCCTAGGACTACTGAGCCTTGCATTCCCCAGCAGTGCTTCCTTTCATGGTATACTTAGCTCTTAGGACCTAAAATCCATAGACATTTCTAGAATATTGGTTATCTATTTCACCAAACATAATATTCCACAAATAGTGAACCAACAAGAAAGGAAGACCAGAGAAATTAGAGGAAGCCAGAGTCCTACATGACTTTTAAAAAGTGAGACCACTACAAGAAGTGCAATTTATAGAAGACAAAGTGGTACAGTGGAAGTAACATTGAATACAGAATCAAACAATATAGGTTTCTAATTCTTGCTCAAGCCACTGACCAGCTCAATAACACTATTACATTCTTATTAAATAATACCTTTGGGTCTGGTTCTGGCTGATGTGGATAGCAAAGTCCTCTATCTTAACCAAGAATAATAGAGGCATTTTACTCAGACTTAGGAAAGCTCTGCATTGTAATGACAGTTTGACTTGGTACTCTTCACTTAACATAGAGAATAGCTAATTGGACAATTATTTCAATTTTTCTAGAATATCAGTTTGATGATCTTATTCATCTATTCATTCAGAAACATTTACTTAGAATTTATATGCTCTTACATAGCATGCTATATCACAGTTCCTGTTCTAAAATAGCATATAATGTAGTTGGAGGAACAACACTAATTAAATAAAGCAAACTAGAAGGCAACATAAGATTTAGGACCTGATAGTACAAAGATTGAAGAATGCAGGATGAAGCAATAAGAAACATGTTGAAATTAAATTGGAAGTACGTATTCTGATGCTATCACAGTACTCTTTTAATTTACTTATCATAACATAATGAATGAAATGTGACCCAATAAGCCAAAATCACTACCCAAACAGTTATTTGAACATTTCTTTGCATAATTATCGCTGTCTTCTTAAACAATCTACACAGGCAGAAAATGTACCTATTAATTACTACCAAATGTACCAAACTACGAAATTACTACCAATATACCTATTAATTACTACCAAAATATTTGTATAAATTTAAGTTAAATTCTGAGATGACAGTCAATTTTTAAGTTAAACTATTTTGACAGAAGTGTTTTCTTCCTTTCAGGTAAATATATTATAAAAGACACATAAAGTAGAAGAGATGGCATCAGCCAGAAAGACTTTAAGTTGGAGTAATGATTTTTGAGTTATATACGGAAGGCCATAAGATTACAAGCAGGAGGAGAGAATTCCAGACAGAATAGCTTGTATAAAAAGACAACTAGGTGAGAATAAGTGAAGTAACTATACATAGCAAGGTCAGATTAATTTGGTCATAGCAAGTAAATAAAGACAATTTATGCTTGTAAAATGATGAGGCTTGGGGATCAGGGAGAACGGGGAGCAAAACGAATGCTAGAATGCCAAATTTGGATTTGATCCAATTGCCAATGATAAACCTTGCATGCCTCTCAAAAATGCAAGATTAGGCCAGGCACGGTGGCTCACACCTGTAAGCCCAGGACTTTGGGAGGCTGAGGCAGGCAGATCATTTGAGGTCAGAAGTTTGAGACCAGCCTGACCAACAGGGTGAAACCCTGTCTCTACTAAAAATACAAAAACGAGCCAGGTGTGCTGATGCACACCCATAGTCCCAGCTACTTGGGAGGTTGAGGTAGAAGAATGGCTTGAACCAGGGAGACAGAGGCTGCAGTGAGGCAAGATCATGGCACCTCACGTCAGCCTGGGGGATACAGTGTGAGTCCGTCTCAAAAAAAAAAAAAGGCATTAAAGTTTGTTCAATTTTATCATAGTGTTTCTCAACTCAGATATGGAGTATTTATAAGATATACATGTCTACACAAGCCTCCTTAATCTGAGGTCACTCCTCCCTTTAAATAGTGATATCATCTCTATCTGAAATATTACTGTTTTAACAGAACCATACACAATACACTGCAGTAAAGAGAGATTAAATGTAGCAAAATCAAAACTATGCTATAAATAGAAGCATGTGGATATGGAAATTCAGAAATTACTGTGGCCTAGGGATTGGCCATGAAGTCAAGGGAAAAAAAAAGGTTGATGTATAAGTGCAAAACTTATGGTACTGGTGGTCTTTGAGTGTGTTATTGTAGGGAACATTATCAGTTATTTGCACTTTTTGTTACATTGTATACTATTTAGACCTGTGATATTATTTCTAATGGCTATTGTGTGCCGTGAATATAAAAATCTTCAGATCTTGGATTTAATAGTGTCCAAAACTCAGATTTCCAAGGCTAGTTTTAGATTTAAGCAGAAAACTAGTCTATTAGAAACAGAGCAAGTAAACAAGAAAACATCAAGGATGTACCACATAAGGGCACTGTAATAAGGATTTCCAAACGTGCCTTTTCCACGTATTTTCCAAAATACATTTTCAGGGCATTTTCATGATGCATTATTTCATGATTAACCCATTGTGAGGTAGGTGAAACAGGTATCATTATTTCCACTTTACAAATGAAAAAGGGAGGCCCCAAAGTGTAGTTAACCTGCAAACATTCTCAAAGGTTGTTGGTGGCCAAGGCAGGATTTAAATCCAGGCCTTCTAACTAGAAGTTCAGTGTTCTTTCCAGTCCACCCCACTGCTCTCCCATATAAGCCTCCATAAACCAAAATTTTCTGCAGTGCTACATGGCATTCTCAACTGTTTGATCTTAGCACAGACATACGCATGTTAAAGTGTTATAAGAAGTGTTTTAACATAAAGTATGTGTAGGACAGAAAGGGATATTCATAATAGTTCCCTTAGGTTCACTTATTAACCCAAAGTACTTTGTGTAGATAAATAGAAGGATGCTACAAAAAGATCCAAGAGACAGGAAATAAGCATGGGAAGAAAACATTTAAAAATCAGAAAAATACATACATCTAAGCAGTTGCAATCATTTAAATGGGAGCACCACAGAAAAAAGTTCTCAAGTACAAATCTTATTCCAACAGCTGCTTTTAGTGATACATGAAACAGTAATGATAACAGGCTAAAAAATAATAAAAACTTTGAAATAAAGTTAAAAGATACAGGCAACTTAAAACTAACATCTTTTCTCTACACAGAAAGGTTAAATTGTGAGGTTGACGTTTGCATTTGTTACATTGTCAAGGCTTTCTATCAGCATGTGTACAAACAATATCTAAAGATGTCATCTGCATATTTACACCAAAAGAGCTTATGAACCGGACCTGTCAGTATATTTTAACATCCTTCCAAAACGTCAGCTTTCATCAGATATAAACACAACATGTTTAATTTATTAGTTTGGTCTTAATATAAAAAGTTGACAATCATATGTCACTATAACTACTGATAAGGTAAATAAGGACTACAGGAAAATGTCAAAAAGTTATTGAAATGTTTGCTAAAATACAACATCAAATCATATATATTAGCTCTTCTCTGGCAATGAACATGTCATATTTTCCTACACATGGCTACTTCCAAAAAGACATGCTCAATGGACCATTTCAGAAACTTCATTCTTTTCTTTTTTCTTTTTTTCTTTTTTTTTTAGACAGAGTTTCGCTCTTGTCGCCCAGGCTGGAGTGCAATGGCGCAATCTCGGCTCACTGCAACCTCCGCTTCCCGGGTTCATGCAGTTCTCCTGCCTCAGCCTTCCCGAAGTAGCTGGGATTACAGGCGCCCGCCACCTCGCCCAGCTAATTTTTTTGTATTTTTAGTAGAGATGGGGTTTCACCATGTTGGCCAGGCTGGTCTTGAACTCCTGACCTCAGGTGATCCACCCACCTTGGCCTCCCAAAGTGCTGGGATTACAGGTATGAGCCACCGCACCCGGCCGGAAACTTCATTCTTAAAGCATCTTAATTCCTAGGTATGAGAAATTTAAAAGAAGTCAGAACAAAGAAAACACTTACTGTAACACATGGCATTATTATTTTGTTCTATTTAAGTTAAATAAAAATTGCATTTAAAGAATAATTCATACCGGATGCAACTTTTTCATTGGAATACTTATGTTTTGTGTGCCTATCATTTATCACAGATGTTTCTCCTAAAAAGTTTGCTTTACAGTCATAAATCTTGGGTCTTAAAATTAATCAACAGGCACTTGTTGAACAGCTACTATGTACAGCATTTGTTAAATACTTCAAAAATACAAAAAATAGATGACCCACTCTCCTCTCTTGAAGATCTTATAATTGGTTGAAGTAATAAAACTTAAGTAAGTGAAAATCAATAAATCATTTCAGCTCTGACAAGCAAACAGTGTGTAGGTTGATACAGGTTACAAATATAAGTGTCAAGGTGAATGGAAAGTAAAGAAAATCTATCATGAAGGCCTAGAAAAGACTTCACAAAGGAGGTGAATAATGGTTGTGAAATCATAGACATGGAAGACATATCACTATGGGCCTAACAGATTAAGTGGAGCCCAATATTCCAAAGCATACTGATTGTCCTAAACTGCATATAGAATAGATTTAAAGCAATGTGAAAAGTTTCACAAGCCTTAAAATGCCAAGTATTCAAATTTTCAGCATCATTAAGCAACAGTGCTCACTGACCTTAGAGAGCATGGAGGCTGACCTCTGCATTTTAGAGTCGAAGAAGCTGAGACAGAATGACTTGCCCAATGGCACTCAGCTAGTTAGTATTAGAGCTGACACCCAAAGTCAGAACTCTCGACCTTGAATCTAGTGTACCTGCTGCTGCATCACACTGCCTCTCTTGGTTTACAGCCTATTCAAAATAAGTGTAGGCTGGTTATGAACCAAGTCATCTTTAAACTCTACATATGAGATGAACAGAGAATTTAGTGACTCTTTAGATATAAATGCTATAACAGAGCATGATTCAGTAGCTTGAAAGTCTGAGAGACTTGATTTCAAGTCCTGGATCCAAATTAGGAGACCTTGGGGAAAAAGTGTGTTAGCTTTCATAACCTCCTATGTCTGAATTATAAACTGGCTGTGAAGAATAAATTATATACAATGTGATATCCAGCCTATTAGATGTGTTTAATTGTTATTGTTAACCTTCTCTCTCTCTCCCTCTGAAATCCCTATCAACACCATTCTAGACTGAGTGGCTCTCAACCAGGGATAATTTTGCCCCCAACGGGATATTTGGAATATCTGGAGACATCTTTTGATTGCCATGATGGGGGTTGGGATGGTAGCCTGGTAGCATTTAGTGGGTAGAGGCCAGAGATGTTGCTAAACTTCCTAGAAGACACGGGACACCCCCTCACAAGAATTATCCAGCCTCAAATTTCAATAGTGCTGAGGTTGAGGAATCCTGTTCTAGACCAAAGAGAAAGATTTACCATTAACACTAGTGTTCAGTTAAAAGAAAATTCCTGTCTTTGCTGCCCTAAAAGGCAGCATCCTGACTTTGCCAAAGTATCAATATCAAGGTAGAAATGCATCAGACACTCGAGTTTATGCCATGGACTACGAAAATAAAATTGGGTTAATATTCATTGTCGTGCAATCCTCCTGACTATTTGCATGCAATGGCAACACTGCAGCTGAGCCTCTTTATGGATTTTTTTTTTTTTTTAATTGGAGAACTGGCAGAATTCTTTAGGCAAATTTAAATGTAATGATAACATCAGTCTGTACTTTGAGACATTTCTTAGTACTTCCTAGATTCCAAAAAGACATCAAAAGCATCTGGATACAGCAGAAGTAGGCAGACTGTTGCTTGAGCACCAACAAACTGGCACCTGATGCAGTTGCTTCCAACATCCTTACCCTCCTGGAAGATACTGGGTATCTTTCCTCCCCATCTCTTCGGCTTTTAGTTTCTCCTACGCCTACTTCTTTTCTCTCTTTTTCTTTCCCCTGCTGTCTGTGCCTCTTGTCACTTGCCAGTGACAGTTGTTTAGCCCCAGTCGCGACAAAACTCAAAAGAAAAAAATACCTTGAGTTAGTGGCAAGGTTTCAGCGATGCTTTCTTGGAGGTAAGAATGAGAAGCACGGGCATATGCATAATTTTTCACTTTCTAGGTGCTATCCCTATGTAAAAAGATTTTGTAGAAATAGTATTAAAAGAGACCTAGCTTTGAAATACATGACCAAGGGCACAAGAAATACAACTGCTCACAATCTATTATAAAATATGACTCGCTAATATTTGAAAAATATAGTTCACATTTGGAATTTTACTGGGTTAAAAAGAATGCCTTTTCGGAGTGAAAAGCAAATTCTTAATGCAAAGAGACTATTTTAAATAAATTTGGTCTTGAAAATTTTTCTCACAAAATGCCAAAATATGGCCTATTTTAAATATTAGTGTGAGCCACAGTGCCATCTGCGGCCATTTCTCATTCGAATTAGCAAGCACAACTTGACTACTTTGGCAGTCTCTAAACAGAGTACGGAGAAAGCCCTCTCAGATATAAAATGCACTGACAAAAACTTCACCCCAAATCTCTATCTCCAGACACACAGCAAGATTATATCCTCAGAATCTACCTGAGTACAACAATTAGCTTAAAAGAAGTAAATTTATATGATGAAAACATTTGAAATTACATACTTTCATAAGGACAATCTCTCTGATTGCAAAGTCCATAGCAAAATAATGTACTCATGAACCAAAACTCTTTAACCCATATCTTATGTTAAAAAACTGAGAAAATAACCATTATTTTGCTTTAAGAAATATAACAGATTTTAAAGTAGCAACTGTTTAAGATAGTATTTTTTTCTAATCTGAGTCTTCTTGACTACTATTCAGAAATAGTTTTTAAAAGTAATTTCATAATTAAAAACTCTATCCCTTGATATCATGATCATTCAAATTGATACCATAAGTTACGGGTTATGTTAAGTTAGAAATTTTCCAATCTAGCCACAAAAGGAACTTCAATTTCCCCCCTAAACAAGATACAAGAAATCCTCTAGTAATTGTACTATCAAGTTGTAAGTTATTTTCCCCACACCAATGCACAGCTATCATCATTTGGAACCAAGCAGATTTTCTCTCTCTTTCTTTCTGTTCCAAATTTACTCGGCTTACTGCCAAGAGAAAATACAGACACTGGGGAGGCAAAGAGCAATTCTGCTAAGATCAATGAAGATGCTGGCCATAACAGAATCCTATTTATCCATCACATCCGTACTTCTTTTTCTCTGATTAGAGATTACTAGCAATTTCTTGACAATTCTTGTACAAAATTAAGTTAAAATCAGCCTTACAAGACTTCACAGGGTAAAGAAAAAAATGGACATATATAGTGTCTCCTATTAAATGCAGAAACAACATACAAATACAAGACTTTTGTAACTATATTTCCCTTCTTACAAGGGAGTTAATATGCTTGTATCCAAAGCAGTTAGACTGCAAATTTAAAAACAAAAATTCATATGAAGACATTCCATTGGCATTGGCTTAAGGTAGGCCAAAGAGAGAGTCAGTATGCAATCAAAGACTGAGGGTTTTGTTTTCTTTTTAAACTTAATTGAAAATTTAAAGTACTCATTTTGCCACCTAAGCAGCAAAATTATTCATATCGTGGCTTTTCTGTTTTCCCCATCTAACACCTAACTTTATACTGAAAGAAAATTAAGTTTTAAAATAGTCCGATACAGAATAAATGTAAAATACGGGATTTTGCCAACTTTAAATTTTTTATTTAAACAATAACATTAAAGATTAAAAGGGAAAAATAAAAATAAAATCAAATGGCACTGCAACTCAAGTGGAAGAAAAAGCTTTACTGTTTCAGGTGCTTCATTACACATAAAGCCACCATATTACCCAGCACAAGTAATCTTTCAATAGTGTCTAATCCCAAATGAGATAAAAGCTGAGCTGCTCAACTTAACCAACAAGGATGTGCCAAGCTCTCTGGCTCAGTTCCCCACACTCTGGCTCAGCACTTCCTAAACTCTGCTGCACAAAGGATCACCTGAGATTTAGAAAAATCTTCTGATGCCCAAGTGGCACCCCATGCCAATTAAATCACAACATCTGGGAGTGGGAGCTGGGCATCAGAACTTTTTTAAGATCCTCCGATTCTAATGCATAGCAAAGTATAGGAATCAAGGCCCTAGACCTGTATTTTACACCTGGAGCAGTTTCAAACACTCCATCCTCCCCTTCCTCCCTTCCACTGTCCCCCCTGCCCAAATTCTTCGTTCATGTTGTTCATTCAACCTGACTACACCCTGCGTCTCTCAAATTCCTCCTTATCCTTCCTCCTATCCAGTCTCAGTTTGGACATCACCTCCCAGAGGGTGCCTTCCTCAAAACCCCCACTTCCTACACACGCATGCCCGCACCTGTGTGCGCATGCATGCACGTGCACACACACACACACACACATATGGGCTGAATGACCCTCCCTGTTTTCACGTACGATCCCATCTGTACCTCTGTAATTGTGCTTACCACAGTATTATAATTATTAAGGCAACAAGCTCCTTGAAAAATTTGTCTTATTCATCTTTTGGCCACTTGCACAATGTAAGTTGTTTATAGTAATCTATATCAAAACAATAACAAAAAATTGTTAAGAACCACCAAAATTAAAACTTTATTCAAGTGACTAAAACACCATCAGCTCGAAAGTTCTTAGCTTCAGTTTCCTCATTTGCTCTTTAGTTTGACATTGGTTTAATATTACTTGTTTTACTACTTTTAATTGTTTTAAATTTAAAGCCTGATTTAAGTCATTTTTGCTTCTACCATATTATTTCTAGCTGTGTATTACACTGCCTTCTATGTGTGTATATACGGTAGGCCAAGTTCTCAGTATGTAACAACACTTGGAACTTTTAAATTATAGGGCTATTTTCTTGCTGTCCTTAGGTATGTATGCTAAAGTCAATACTTTATTAATATGAATCACAATATGTAACAGACACTTTCAGAAAAGTTTAAATTTATCCTCTGAAGATTCAATAATTGAGTCATCCCACTGAAATAAACTAGCAATAGACAGATTCACTGGAGAAAAGGCATACAAATTTATTAATGTATACATGAGATCAAATATGAGATTCAAAGAAGGTCCAGATATCTGAGGTTTAAAATGCATCCTCTTCCCAGGGGAGAGGAAGATAGAGGGGTGTGGCCAATTTTGAGAGGTAGTGAATAATATTTAGGGGAATTTAATGAGCCCAGAGATGAGACAATAGCTTGTAAACGATTATTTTCAGAAGTTGAATGGGATGAGTTACGGGAAGGTGGGGGATGAAACTGCACTGATAACAATGGTAGTCTTATGCCAAAAAAAAGTCTCATAAATAATCTCTCGGTGCAGCTCTCAGAAAAATAAATGAAAATCTGTCTGGGCATGGTGAGGACTTTGAGTCTCTTCTCAAGTGGTTGATTTTTCCTGCTTATTTGATGAGATTCAGAGAGAAAGGGAGACTTAAGACAAGCGCATTTCCGTTGGAAGAAGTTTTCCTCAGTCAGATAAGGGAACTTCCAGAGAGAACCCCTCCCTGTGCTGGGGCAGGAGCAGGGGGTGGGGGTAAGGTGGGAGAGAGAAACAAGAGAAGGTTAGAAAGTCCTTGGTTCTGAGGCAGTTTCTAAGGCCTTCCAATTTCCTTTAATTCAAAAGCAGTCAGCATGTCTAAAACTCCATACTAGAGAGTCTTCCTCCTCTCCCTCTAAATATGGTATATATTAGGCCAGAGTCTGGCCTAGTAAAGAAAGTGGCTTTTTTTTTGTTTTGTTTTTGAGACAGAGTCATGCTCTGTTGCCAGGCTGGAGTGCAGTGGTGCAATCTTGACTCACTGCAACCTCTGCCTCCCAGCTTCAAGCGATTCTCCTGCCTCAGCCTCCCGAGTAGCTGGGATTACAGGTGTGTGCCACCACACCTGGCTAATTTTTGTATTTTTAGTAGAGATGGGGTTTCACCATGTTGACCAGGATGATCTTGATCTCTTGACCTCGTGATCCTCCCGCCTCAGCCTCCCAAAGTGCTGGGATTAGAGGCGTGAACCACCGTGCCTGGCCGACAGTGACTTCCAAATGTTGCTGAGACTTGTCAGTTATTAGAAGCTAGAGAAGAAATGAGAAGGAAATCCAAAGTAATCCAATGTGTATTCTGAACTCTAGATAAAAACTAAGTGCAAATATAACTCCAAATAGTAACATAATACAATAACAAAATGATATAAAATAATATGTAATATCATATTTCTTCTTCCTTTAATTCTGACTCTACTACCATAGGGTGATTAATTTCTAAGATGTCTTCTACAAAACAAAATGTGCTAGAATACAAAAGCAATCCAATTCAGAAGGTCATATTCGAGAATAAGATGGAAGATTACACGTTTTAATCCTTCGTGTACGCTCCCACAGTTAGTCCACTGAAGCAATGCGGAAGAGGGTTTACATTTTCAGGATATTTAAGAAATTTTCTGACCTTGAGATATGTTATCCTCTAACCTCTTTTACAGCATTACCACTTGTTCACAGGAAAGTCACTGAATAAAAATCAGTGCAGTTCTCCAAGTGTTTTATTGTTATCTATTTGACCCTCGCATTTTCCCATTAGGTGGGCAGAGTTGATATTAGAATCTATATTTGCAGATAAGGAAACTGAAGCACAGAATGAATATGCCACATGTCCAAGGCCTCCAATCTACACTGCCTGGGCTTCACTTTCTCTTTTGATAGTATGGTCACATTTAGCTTGCACACAATATTAGAAAAGTATAGAATTAACTATTTCTAGCAATCTAATAATGTATACATAATCTTTTTGAAGTATAAATAGAACATTCAACTAGGAGCCCAGGATCATACAAAGATGAAATGGTCAGCACTGAACCACATTCATTCGAAAAAGTAGAAAATTTTAAACGTCACTGAAACTAAAATGAATATAAATCTGCAAGATGCTAGCTATGAGGATAGTAATTTTCTCCTAAGCTTTACTTTAAAAATTACATTTCCATAAGTAAAACAACTCTAGCCTTACTTCAGATGAATTTTTTGTAGACTAGGTTTGTAGAAAAAGGTCAAAATAAGAAAACAAGGAAACAAAAAGTGTCATTCTATATGCAAAGATGCAATACTCCATTATGAAAATCAAAAGGTATCAGATAAAAAATTCAGAAGAGATTAACATAGGGCATCCTTGTTTTAAAGCACAGAATACAGTTTTAAGAAACTAATTTGATTTCTACAGACATTTCACACCAAGGCCAATGCCGTGCAATATGACTTTCCAAAGCATAAAATCTAACACTCTGTCTCCATTTTACTAATGCAATTGCAGGTCAAATTCTTCATGACTAATAAAAGAAGTCTTCATTTCACAGTACATTTCCAAGCCCAAGACAGTAGTAACTTGTTTAAATAATACTTAACAGAACCAAATGGAGAATGAGAAAATTTGAACATTTCCTTAGAATCTTCTTTGATGGAGCTTGACCTGTAATAGCTTTGGAGTATTTGCAAAGACATGAGGAGCCTCAAGAACTAATAAAATGCACTGTGGATGGAGTCACGTTTCTTGAGGTTTCGCAGTATGATCGCACTTAAGCATTTCAGAGGCATTTTTAGCGAAGGCTTTTAATTAATGATCCGATGAACTTCCTAAAAGAAAAGCCCAAAGCGCAATTTGACTGCACGGTTGTTATTTGTTTTTACTCCTAAAATACAATCTATCCAGTTTTGGGAACTAAAGGACACAAAGTCAAACAAAACAATATAAGCAAAAAACGAGACTATTTGTACGCATGGTCCATTTTCTGCTAGGCTTACGAGGATTTGAAATCATCAGAAAAGTCTCTGGCAAAATCTATTCTAGTCCCAATTTAACTTCTTGTATAAGAAAGCTTAAAATAGTTGACATAGCAAAACTCAACTACTATTACACAGTTTAAAAATCTTCACCCTAGAGATCAGATCTGGCTCAGTTTTTAACACAATCAGCTAAACGCACCTAAAAGCTATACGCTAAGTCAAAAGTGACTAACCCATTTTAAATTTTACTCCACGTCTCACAAATGTGGAACTGGGTAAAGACAATAAGAATGGCATAAAAGCAACTGAAGACTTATGAAAAAAGAAATGAGACACTGGAATCATGAGGTGTCATTTCAAATTGCTACCTTACTTCAGTTTAGCAAAGCACAAAATTGACACACTTTATTCAAATGTTTTTGTAACCCAAAGTGTGAAATCTTCTGGTTCAGTTTGTGGTATTAAATTGTGAGTTTCAAGATTTCTAGAACATAAGCCTTAAGAGGACAATGAACATGTGCACATCAGTACCATACTGAGCCATCACCTTGAGGTCTCTGGTTCCTTCAGTAACATCACTCCCACAGCATCACTGTCTCTTCTTTAATGTTTGATATTTTACCAGGAGAGTGACTAGCAAGTACATTCATAAGAGGCATTTCATTTAAAAATCAATTAGCTACTTTTCTTTCCAAGGAATAGTATACCATACATGAAAAATGAGAGTGACTCAAAGGGAAAGCCAAGGAAAAGGCTTGTCTTTTAAACTATGCAGTACTTTTCCCAGGGAAATCAAACAGAGGTTCCACTAGTCTTGATAACAAAGTTTCTGGCCATATATTTGCAGAATATCGGACTATTTATGACCATGGGACAGTCTGTAAGCAATCACTAAAAAGTTTACTATTTATGAGCAAACAATTTAACACTAAAACAGAGCTGGCTTTTTGACGATGGCAATTAGCTTCTTCATGTTCCAAACACCAAATAACATTTTCCCATTAATTTTTAAACCGATGTGGCTTTAACTTAAAATAAACTGTACATCAAAAGAATGGAAAATAAACAGCCAGGAACACAATTTGACGAATTGGATTTATTTAGCTTATTTATCTAAACAGGGACCACTGGATCTCTTTAATAGGCTGACAGTTGCACTGGGCTGGTTAATAAAACATTCAACACAGTGTCTTCAGCCAATATAGAAATGCAAATCCCATCAGAAATATTTTATTCATGAGGCAGTAATTTCAGTTACTAGCATAGTTTCTTTTTTTAAAAATGGCACTCTGCAAACAAACAGTGCCATCTAGTGCCATCTAACAATGAAGCCAAATTTGTCATCAGTTTATAATTAATCTCTCAAAATTTTCTCTGGTTTTATCTTTGCTCTTTATTTCCTAAGTAAGATCAAAGTCACTGGGCAAAACAAGCAAATAGAAGTTGCTAATAATTTGTTAAGTTATTTAAGAAGGATTATAAACAGAAACAACTGTATGAAAACCAATAAACTACACACACATATAGAGCAAGTTAGCACTGTTTCTGGAAAATATATACTTCATCTACTTGGAAAACTCAAACAACTAGAAATATCATAAAGTCATAGCAAAAATTTGCTCCTTCTGCCATAAAATGGTAACATAGCTACAATTCCAATGATGAAAAATTATTGTTAAGTAGGTAGGAAAAAAACTACAATTGAATTGCAGAATTCAATCAGGAATCTGACATGAACTTAAAAAAAATTTACACTCACATGACTGCGTGGGTGCATATGCACACAGATATCTGTATCAGGACACGCTTCAACTTTGACAACGACTACAGGGAACATGGAAGTTATTTTACAGGTTATAAAATTCTACGGAAGCTAAAGGCAAACACTTTCAAGCCCAAAGTAGTCATCATAAAAATAGTCACACTGGAAGAAGTGTCAAGAGTTTCCAAAGTGAAGAAAATCTATTAAGATCAACCTCAAATTCAGCACATAGGACTAACAATAAAACCTTTAACACATAATATTATTCTAGTCAAGTGCACACGATGAGGAGAGAAGGGTCAAGAACACGAACCTTTTCTAGACTCTTGGATAAGGAGGGCAGGGTGATACACAAGCACGCATCAGCTCCCAGAAGGCACTGACAACAGGTAAGGATAGATTTTTGGCAAATTCTCTGCCTGTTTGGTCCCTTTCCTGTGTTGGCATTTGAAATTAATGGCAGCTCTGTGAGAAGATTGACCAAGGTCAAGGCCAGGAATAAGAATCCTATAGACAATGAAGGGCAACTGCATGATGATTTTCTAACAATTTCACCTAGCACAGCCTTAGGAATAGAGAACCAACTTTTTAAGAAAATGAATGCAGGCCAGGCATGGTGGCTCATGCCTGTAATCCCAGCACTTTGGGAGGCCGAGGAGGGAGGATCACTTGAGCCCAGAAGTTGGCGATGAGCCTGGGTGACATAGCAAGACCCTGTCTCTACAAAAAGATTTTAAAAATAGCCAGCTGTGGGGGCTCACACCAGTAGTCCCAGCTACTCTAGAGGATATTATTTACAGAAATGGAAAATACTAATGTTACAATCTTTGATTTAAAAAAAATGTGGGACGGGTGTGGTGGCTCACACCTGTAATCCTAGCACTTTGGGAGGCCAAGGTGGGTGGATCACGAGGTCAAGAGATCACGACCATCCTGGCCAACATGGTGAAACCCCATCTCTACTAAAAATACAAAAATTAGCCGGACATGGTGGCACGCACCTATAGTCCCAGCCACTCAGGAGGCTGAGGCAGGAGAATCGCTTGAACCCAGGAGGCGGAGGTTGCAATGAGCTGAGATCGTGCCACTGCACTCCAGCCTGTCAACAGAGCGAGACTCTGTCTCAAAAAAGAAATGCAGATCAAATGGCCTCATTATTATGTAAAATGAAACAATAAATTATGCAAGGAAGAAGCGGAGAGAAGATTGGAAAAAACAAACCAAAATAAAAAATATAGTTCTTTGGGGGTAACAGGGCTACTGGTGATTTTTTTTTCTTTTTTACTCTTCTTTATTTTCAGAATATTCTATAATGACCAGGTATTATATTTACACAGAATCAAACAACAAATGTCATTTTTTAAAATATCAGGCATATTCATTAAGTGTACACAGTAAAGAAAACTTTCTTTTCTGAGGTAGTTCTATCTAGCCTTTCTCATTTCTTTTTAGAATGCACTTATGGTCATGTAAGAAGGATCAGCTGATGCTACGGTTACCACATATTACCACTGAGACTATCTAAACCTCTAAAACATGTTTTCATGGTTTCCCATAACTTCCACAGAAATGGAAGTAAAATATCCCAGGAAGCTGTAAGTACAGAAAAGATAAAATGTAAACAGAAGCATATGTTCTTGACCTTTCAACAAAAATCAAAATTTAAATTCACCTTTCTCATTTGAACGTCTTTAGTCTATCTCGGGTTAGAAAAAAAAAAAGAATATGGGTACTGGCTTTTCTCATAAACTCAGATACTCAAGTTGTCCATTCACCTATGAAAAGAGAGAGTACAGGTAGTATCAGTAAAAGCTTCAAGCTGTTCCACAACATCCTTTGAACCCTGACCTAAGGGACCAACTCCGATAGTCTGCAGGTAGTTGGATTTCTAGGACCATTCAGCCTCACTGCTGAGACTGTCAATAGAAGTGCCATTCTCTGATGTAGACAGCTCTGCACTAGGAGCTGGTCTAACAATCACATCACATAGCCTGCCAAACAGGAAAAGGCAGCATTCGGGCACCACTGACCTGGGATAGAAGTGAACTTCAGACTGGGGCCAAAAAACTCTCTTTTTAACATTCATTACGATCTAATCATTTACCCCAAATCCTTCTGTGTGTGTCTTAAAGGAAGTTCAGCTTTGTTACAAGAAAAAAGAAATATGCAACTATATGAATCAACCACAAGATGGTGCTAGCATCATAGCACAATATCAGAGAAGTGAAAAAGCATTCAACACACCATGTCCTCATAACCTTTGGAACCTTAGACTGGCACACCACTTACTTGTTTCTTTCTTTTTCTATTTACTGAGACTTGGTCAAACATTTTATACAATTTTGGGGGGGTTTTGTTTGTATAAGTTTAGGGTTTTAAAATTTGCTTTGATTTTCTTAAGAAGCAAACAGTAATCTTAAACTTGAAAAAATCCTTAACTATTTTTTTTCCTCTTGGCTGGTTCATTTTTCTGGAACATTCTGACATGAGAAGGCCCTAGCTAACCTCATACCAATGTTGAAAGAAGAAATTACAAGAACAGTTTACAGGAATTCTAATTTAAAAAAAATAATAATAATAAGTTGTTTTCAAATACCTAAACAGACTATTAAATTTCTATGGAAACTCGAAGGCGGGCAGGTTGTAAAGGATTATGAAGGGAACAGTAAAATGGGTGCTTAGTTACTGGATTCTGGATTCTGATTCTGGCTCCAGAAAGCAGTGTGACTTCAGAGTAAGTCATTGGTCTCCTTGGTCCTCCATTTCTTCATCTAAAAATAAGGTGATTAGGTTTGACCTCTTCTGAACTTAATATTACTAACTTCCTTTGAGGCTACACAACAAGCCAAAAATGAACAATACAGGCTGTAAGAAGCAAAAAAAATATCAAGAAGAATGAAATTAGGTGAGTGAACAGAATAATCAGGAATGGTAATAGTATAAATGGGCATGTAAGTATGACCATTAACTTTCCTTAACACACTCCCACACACACGATGCTGACTGCAAACTACCGCATGAATTTTAAAATCCTTTAAACAGGCATTTAGTCAGTTACAAATTATATTCTATGATAAGCCACTATAATGAAGAAAACCAAAATATGCCACCCCAAAATATACTTCTTTGGCATATTTTTAAGATGGCTATTCGTGGGGCTACAAACATAAGAATGGCTCTGAAAAGCTGGAGATACGCATTTGTAGAGGAAATCAATATTAGTGAAGTAACCAGCAAATGCAAAACAGGCTTTCTCTGAGCGCCCCCACCCTGACCCCTATGGGCTTTACTCAGATCTTGGAAAGATGAACTCACAGGAAAAGGAGACTGAAAGTCTGATGCTCTTTGATTTTATTTTATTTTATTTTTTGAGACTGAGTCTCGTTCTGTTGCCCAGGCTGGAGTTTAGTGGCGCGATCTCAGCTTACTGCAACCTCCACCTCCCCGGTTCAAGGGAGGCCTCGGCCTCCTGAGTAGCTGGGATTACAAGTGTGCACCACCATGCCCGGCTAATTTTTGTAATTTTAGTAGAGAAGGGGTTTCACCATGTTGGCCGGGCTGGTATGTGAACACTGGTATGCGAACTCCTGACCTCAAGTGATCTGCCCGCCTCAGTCTCCCAAAGTGCTGGGATTACAGGTGTGAGCCACCGTGCCCAGCACCTTTAAAGGTAACAGAGAAAGCTTTACCACAGGTTCCCATCCATTCTTGTGGGGGGCTGCTGCCTTGGCTCCATCAAGCAGAGCCAAGACAACCTTTGCTTGCCTTCCTCCCCTCTCGTTCTGATAACCTGTTCCCACACTCCAAACCTCTATGCTTTTCTGCACAGTATAAAAACTTCAGTTATCTGGCCCTACTTTGAGTCTCATACCTTGTGTGTGGCCCCTGTACTTATGCACAGAATACATTTTGTTTGGTTTTTCCCATTAATCTGTCTAGTGTCAATTCATTTTAGCATACTTCGACTCGACCCTTGAGAGGGAAAGTTTCAACTTTCCTACAGTAAACAGCAGACTATTACTTTTCATTCTCTGATATATAAAATTATCTGTTGAGGAATTAAGAAACATTAAATCGACACTGAACTTTCATTTCCTGCCATGGTGGAGTAATTGGTACAAGACAAACCCTCCTGTTCTAAACAACTGTGAACATGGACAAAATGCACGAATCAATTGTTTTCCAAAGCTGGACAACAAGCAATGGAGGAGTGTAATTCCTCAAAGAAGAAAAACATGTGCCATGAGCCCCGCATGGCTCTCAGCCTGGAGGCACTTTCCCGATTGCAGCACATGGAGGTGCAGCAAGTCACTGAACTTAGGAGGCAGACACTGGAGTTAGGACTGCTGGGATGCATCATCAAACATAGCAGGGTAATGGTGAGAAGCAGCCACAAAGAGAACGAGCTCCAGAAATCGAGAAAGTGGTCCCCTAAGTCTCTGGCTGAAAATGAACTTGCATATGTAGAGGACGAGACCCCACAAGGTCTCACCCCGAGAACAGGTACTGGGGAGTAATGGATTGAATGGATATTTTAGAGGTTGCCCAGGGCAGAGAGATGGAATTCCAAACAAACATAGGGGAGAGAGCACTTACTAAACACTCCAGTCATTCAGAAGGAACCCAAGAAAGGCCACACCATAAAAGTAGGGCTACTCTAAACGTGTCCTAACAAAGTCAAACCATAAACCCTGAAAGGACCAGTCTGATTTGCCGGTGAATTATCTAACTGCCTGAATAAGGCCTCACATTCTCTAAAGCATGCATTGTCAACAGGAGCAATATCATGTCTACAGAGGCAAAAATTAGTTCTTGGGAGTATGATGAATCTTAAGACATTACAAAGATGTGTGGCCCTCCAAGGAGCCATAGTACATGAAGAGATGTACAGACACAGAATATCTGTGGTATTAAAATTTCACAGGGGAAGGAGTGGGATGATTAGGAAAAACATGTCTAAAAAGTATCGTTAGAGAAGTGATAATGAGAAAAAAGGTTGAGAGATACTGTTCTAAAAAATAGTAATAAAATATAGGCTTTATAACAACATAGAGGCCATAACAGCAAGTATAATAAAATTATTAGCCATGTGAAGAAGCAATGGTACAGGTTAGAATACCTAGAAATTGACCTGGATTTTATTCAGCAGACAATGAGGACTCTGGGATTTTGTGTAATGGCATGACATACACAGATCAGTGTATTCGAAAGATAATTATGGAATATATAGAGGGTTTTGAATGACACAAGAACAGAATTAGGAAATCATACTACAATTATACAGATAGAGAAACCATGAAGGCTTCCAGTAGTACAGATACTTTGGTGGTAGATCTGCTAACTCTCAGTGACGCAGTGGATGTACAAGGTTGAAAAATTAATGAGAACTCTGAAGTAACCAGTACTTGTTGAATCTGAGTGTGTTTAAAAGACTCTGGGATAAATGGTAAGAAATATAAACCCGGAGCTACCAAGAGGTCTGGGCTACAAATACCAGTCAGTATAGACGCAGCCATGGAAGGAACGGGAAAGATGATAACACACAGAGGAGGTTATGGGAGGAAGTGGTGAGGAAGCCTGAAGGATCCAGGCATCCAAAGGGTAAGCAGAGGAGAACGACGGGCTGGGGAAAGAAAGCAAGTGGACAAATGAGTCAAAGAAAACAGTATTGAGTAGTCCTCTGCCCCTCCCCACGGGCATAAATGCTCCCTCGAAGTCTTGCTATTACAAGGGGAATAGGAGAATGGCTTCAATCGCAATAAACACAGAGCTGAAGAACCATCTCTGCTAGTCTTTCTTGAAATTCAATATTTCTAGGTATGGTATGTCAGCATACAAAAGCTATCAAGTATCTTTAAATAGATATTCTCCATTCATTTAAAAAAAGGATTAAATCTATAAAAGAAATAATAATTAAAACAAGGGAGTTATGTCAACATTTTCTACACTCTATTCAAATATATCATGTGAGGTGGTGTGGTAAAATGAAGAAAGTTGTAAAACAGGAGTCGAAGGACCATTCACTTCTCAAAGTCCTCCGGTGACTTTTCATCAACCCAGAATAAAAGCCAAGATCTTCACCACAGCTTACAATGCCATCACAGATCTTTCCTCTGCTTCCCCTGCAACCACACACGTTTCTTCCTCTCTCACTTAAACCTCAGAGAACACCCGAGCAAAAATGGCCACAATCACCCTGCTGGTCACTCTCTATTCATTTATTCACTTTACTTTATATAATGTATCTCTACCTGAAATTATAATATGTATGTATTTGTTTGTTGTCTTCCCCACTAGATTTTTCCCCTGCTATAATTTAAACTATATGACGAGAACTTTATCTTGTTCACCAGTGCTGCATTCTAGCACCTAGGACAGTGCCTGACACACAATAGTACTCAAGAAACTCTCGTTGAATGAAATCTATAATTAATCTAAGCTTCTTTGTTCTATCATGTGTAAATGAGGATAGTAATCCATATCTGCTCTGTCTATTCTTCACACAATGAAATGAAATAATGTATGTTAAAAGTAACTTACAAACTGTAAATCACTATTCAATAGAAGTAGAGGTGGTGAAAGATGTTTCCTAACATGGTAGAAGAAATCTGTGGTAGCAAATATACATATAAATACATGAATTGTTAATGATAGTCTATATCAAGCTAGTCCAACCCATGGCCAGCAGGCTGCAGGCAGCCCAGGATGGCTTTTTGTGGCCCAACACAAATTCATAAACTTTCTTAAAACATTATGAGGTTTTTTGAAATTTTTTTTTTTTTTTTAGCTCATCAGCTATCGTCAGTGTTAGGATATTTTATGTGTAGCCCAAGACAATTCTTCTTCCAATGTGGCCCAGGTAAGCTAAAAAATTGGACATCCCTGGCCTAGAGAATAAATTTTTAGTTTCATAGTTGTTGGTTCCATTTTTCTTTATAATAGAAAATATAGCCCGAAAGGAACACTTATCCAAGTATACAATTTCCAGATACCTAAAGGACTTTACCCAGGACTGTACTCTTTGGGAAACAAGAAAGACTAAAGATTGGGTTAGCTGACTTATAAACCACAGAAATAATTTAACTTCTGAAAAAATAAATTAAGAATAAAAGATTAAAACTGACCTAAACATTACAAACTGAATTGTGTCTCATAAATTCCTATGTTGAAGTCCTGATTCCCATACTGAGAATGTGACTGTCTCTGGAGACAGGGTCTTCAAAGAGGTGATTACATTAAAAAGATGTCATTCGTGTGGGCCTGAATTCAATAGGACTGATGTCTTATATGAGGAAACCGGGACATGGAAACGTGCAGAGGGAAGACATATGAAGACATGGGGAGAAGCCACCTAAAGATCAAGGAGAGAGGCCTCGAAAGGAACCACACCTGCCAGCACCTTGAACTCCAACTTCCAGTTTCCAGAAATGTGGGAAAACAAATTTCTGTTGTTTAAGCCACCCAGTCTGTGGTACTTTGTTGTCGCAGCCCTAGCAAATTCATATCCTTTGTTTTTCTAGAACCCATAAGAAAAATCTTCAGAAAAGAGTTCCATTAAAAAAAAAAAAAAGTTCCCCAAAAAGTTTCATTTTTCAAGCAAGCTAAAATAATCTTTATAAACATGTTATTTTGCTTTCATCATTTATACTGAAACTTTAACTTCAGTTAGAATTTTCTCAGTATATATCTGAGTTGTTCTTAATCCAATTTTTTCACTATATTTCATATTTTTACTGAGAAAAACTAGCCTTTCACAAAGCAGTTGGAGAAAATTTTACCTAGTACAGAGCACCGACTTAGGCATATACATTTATTTTATCAATTTGGGCTCATCATGAGTTTTAATTTGTTTTTTTAATTAATAGGAGCACAGTCTAAAAGGTATCAGAGTTATTGATGTGATCCACCTCAACTTCTTAGGATAATAGCCACTCAAACACAAAAGAAGCATGCATAACTGCAAATCACCCTATTTTCAGACTCTGGGAGGGACTTCTACCAGGTCCATTGATGTTGGCCTTACAGTGGAAAAGTATACAGTAGCCTAGAAGGTGTAACCTCCAAAAAGCAAAACACCTAAGGCGAGAACTGAGGCGGAAAGATCCTTACACATTCTTGACTTTCCTTGTGAATTTGGGCCCCAGATTCAGAAATACAGCTGATTCATCACCCAACACATGACTTTTGTTGCTCATAGGTAAGAGTCAGATCTGTCCTCCCCTGTATCTTTCTTTTTTTAAACATGAGTCATATGAAATTTCATTAAGTTGCTGAAAACCTAATTTCCTGTGCCAGCCTATGAGAAACTGTTAGTTGTTACTGTGTTCACTTCTTTGTCCTTTTATCATTGGCGGAGTTTTAAAAATATTTTTTATCTATATCTTTTTATTTTTAATTGCAGTAAAGTCACATAACATAAAATTGACCATCTTAACCATTTTTAAGTGTATGGTTCAGTGGTGTTAAATATGTTCACATTGTTGAGTAACCAATCTCCAGAACTTTTTGTAAGTTTCAGTCTGGCAAAACTGAAACTCTTTGCCCATGAAACAACTCTCCATTTCTCCCTGCCCTCAAGTCCCTGGTAACTACCATTCTACTTTCTGTTTCTATGGATCTGACTATTCTAGATACCTCATATCAGTGGAATTACGTAGTATTTGTCTTTGTGAGTGACTTATTTCACTACAGCATAATGTCCTCACGGTTTATTCAAGTTGTTACATGTGTCAGAACTTCCTTGCTTTTTTAAGGATGAATAATGTTCCATTGTATGGATATACCACATTTTGTTTATCCATTTATTTAACAATAGATGCTTAGGTTGCTTCCACCTCTCTGCCATTGTGAAAATGCTGCTATGAATATGGATGTGCAAATCTCTCTCCGAGACTCTGCTTTCAATTTTTTTTTGGACAGATACTCAGGAGTGGAATTACTCAGCTATATCTTTTCTACTCCTATTAATGTCTAATTACTAACAACTTTAACATTATGTCTTTTACATTTATATTCTTAAATTTGCTATAAAGCAGATAAAGTTGAAAGCCAGATATATAGGAAGACACAGCTAAATATTCTCATGGGCAATTAATATAAAGGATCACAAATAAATTATCAATTAAAAGTGGTTTCTTTTATCTTTTGGGGGAAGGGTATAATATATCCTATTAAGAATCTAATAAAGTCTATGGAGTTTATCCCAGGAAAAAATACACATGGAAACATGCATCCAGAAATACAGATATGCTTTCGGGAGATTATGAGCCCCTGAAGTCCAGGAGCTTCAAACGTACAGGCTGCATCTTAAAGACTCCAAACCCTGAAAGGCCAGAAACTGAGTTTCAAAATTTTAATAAATGCTAAGTACCAGTAAATACCATTCGCACGCAAAGGGCCGCATGACTTGGATCTATTTGTGAGTTATTAATCCAATATACCTTAAATTCCACCATTAGCTCTCTCTATAACCATTTTTTAGATCCCTAACTCATAAAGAATGAAAGCTGTTACTTGTCTTCTACACGAGCCCAAAAGACTGTGCATTTAATGCTGACTGAGGCATGAGAAGGAAACAATAAAAAAAAAAAAAAGTAAATATGACAAAGGGTCGATTTTGACTCACAAAATCTGTTTCGAGTTTTCCCATTTCTTGTTTGTAGCTTCTCATTCTGTTGCTGTACATCCCTCGACTTTGGGGTGGTATCTCTCGGACTTCCAAATCCATCTGTTCAAGCTAGAAGGGGGAGAAAAAATGTGATTTAAACTACATTGTTACTCTTATTTGAACAAATGTTTACAGCTGAAAGGATCTAATTCCAGTTCCTTATTTTTGTAGTTGAGGAACCAGGCTCAGGGTGCTGAATGATCAAATAACACTGAAACTACTTTTACTCTTAATTTTTGTTTAGTTCAACAATTCTGAGTACTTGCCAAGTGACACACATTGTGCTCAAGTACATGCTTTGTTAAAACATACACATTTGGCCAAGCGCAGCGGCTCACGCCCGTCATCCTAACACTTTGGGAGGACAAGGCGGGTGGATCACTTGAGGTCAGGAGTTTGAGACCAGCTTGGGCAACATGGCAAAACTCTGTCTCTGCTAAAAATACCAAATTAGCTGGGCGTGGTGGTGGGCCCCTGTAATCCTAGCTGCTGAGAAAGCTGAGGCAGGAGAATAGCTTGAACCTGGGAGGTAGAGGTTGCAGTGAGCTGAGATTGCACCACTGCACTCATTCCAGCCTGGGTGAGAGAGCAAGATTCCATCTCAAAAATAACATAACATAACACAACATAACATAATATAACATAACAACTAAAATAAATAAAATAAAATAAAATAAACAAATTAACCCAAACATTCTTAATAATTGGATTTCAATATACTTGGAATAGCCCATCATTCAATCTAACCGGGTTTTGTCTTCTGACCATTAACCTCCACAACTATGGGAAGATAAAGTAAGCTATTATTTTCCATGGGTAATCCGTGAAACAAGCCAAGCCTTATTTGGTGACCTTTATTCTGGCAGGTGTTTTCTAATTAGGAAAATCACATACCAACCAACATGTGATCTTTACCTTCATCCTAACTCCCAATACTTTATAACCACATTGATATAGCATTAAATGGATACAGTAATATGCTAAATTTCATACAGCTCAATGAAATCACTCCCTTTTCTTTTTTTTTTTTTTTTTAACAACCTGCTATCAGATAACACTTTGGATACAACACAGAACAGTTTAATTGGCATCAATGCAGAAATACTATAATGGTTTAGGCATAGGCTTTGAAGCCAGACTCTTACGTTCACATCATAGGCTCTACTACTTATTAGTCATGGAATCTTGAACAGGTTTCTTAATGTCTCTGTGCCTTATTTTTCCCACTTATAAAATAGTATCTTTTTCAGAGAGCGGCTGTGAAAATTAAATAAGGCAATTCCTACAACGTACTTAGAACAGTGTCTCTTACTTGACAATTGCTAGATTAAAATTAACTCTAGTAGTGATGATTGCAAGTGATGAAGAAGATACAGCAAGCACTATACAAGATAGCAGAAGTGGCTTACTTGTAGTTGTCATTAAAAAATAAAAACCAGGCCAGGCACAGTGGCTCACGCCTGTAATCCCAGGACTTTGGGAGGTCGAGGCAGGTAGATCACCTGAGGTCAGGAGTTTGAGACCAGCCTGACCAACAAGGTGAAATCCCATCTCTACTAAAAATACAAAAATTAGCTGGGTGTGGTGGCGGGTGCCTGCAGTCCCAGCTACTCAGGAGGCTGAGACAGGAGAATTGCTTGAACCCGGGAGGTGGAGGTTGCAGTGAGCCAAGACTGCATCACTTCACTCCAGCCTGGGCAATGGAGCAAGACTCTATGTCAAAAATAAAAATAAAAACCAGTAACAACAACAAATTGGCCCAGGCCATGTCTGATAAAATCATATGTAGTTTACCTTTTAAAGCTTTCTAATAAGTTCCTTCCAGAACCCTATCAGCTTATCGCTAATAAAACCTGTATTCAGGGTTAGCAACTGAATAACTATAGTGCATACAGATAAACCAGACAATCACCTTTCAATTAATAGGGTTCAATTTATTATAAAGAAAAAAGATAATTTTAATTAGCCTTGATTTAAATGGTGATAGTTTAAATGATTATGTCTCAACATAAATGAGAAGCATCAATAAATAAAATCATTACTTAGCAAGACAATTACTTAAAACAACTCTCTGAAATCATCAATTATTTAGTTCTAACAAGGTAAACAGGATCAATCGGAAAAATAACTACAAAAATACATGCAAGCCAAAATCTGAGACTTAAGTATATTTTTGCTGAAGATATTTTACATGGATACTTAAAACTAAATTAAAAGTAGGTAAGAAAGAAAAAGGAAACACACAACAAGCACTTAAAATGAAAGCAAGAATGAGGCTAATGTGCACTTGTTCCATGTTACGATAGCATTTATGTGGCCAGTGCAGAGTGGGAGAAAAGATCATTGCAAGATGTGTAGTGTCCGAGAGACTAATACAAACCAGATGCTCAGCAGAAACACAATTAATCCCAATAGTCAAATCAAAAAAGTTTTTCTCCCAAGGTCGTCATCAAAAGGGCAGTATGGGTCGGGCAAAGTGGCTCACACCTGTAATCCCAAAACTTTGGGAGGCCAAGGTGGGTGGATCATCTGTGGTCAGGAGTTCACGACAAGCCTGACTAACATGGTGAAACCCCGTATCTACCAAAAATACAAAATTAGCCGGGTGTGGTGGTGCATGTCTGTAATCCCAGCACTTTGGGAGGCCGAGGTGGGCAGATCACTTGAGGCCAGGAGTTCAAGACCAGCCTGGCCAACATGACAAAACCCCCTCTCTACAAACAAACAAGCAAAATTAGCCAAGTGTGGTATTGCTCGCCTGTAATCCCAGATACTTGGGGCACTGAAGCATGAGAATCGCTTGAACCCAGGAGGCAGAGGTTGCAGTGAGCCGAGATTGTACCACTGTACTCCGGCCTGGGTGACAGAGTGAGACTCTGTATCAAAAATAAAAAAGAAAAGCAACACACTCGTATAGGGACACAACGCATAGTAACAAGTGAGTCATGCTTGTAGTAGTCGGCTTTTAAAATCCCAAATTAAGACACAATACTTTTAGTCCCTTTTTTGCTCCATGTTTTACTAATTTATTTATATAAAAAAGTAGTAGATGAACCAGAGCTCTGGGTTTAGCAAACTAGGAGCAAATATTTACTCTACGACTTAACAGGATTTGGGACCTCCAACAAGTTCCTTCATCTTTCTAAGTCTCAGTCTCCCCACCCATAAAACAGGAGTAGTAGCAGTGTTGACAGTCACTTGGCCAAGGTTCTCTCATGCTCCTACATGTCTTACCTGGTATGCCAAGAATACAAGGTCCTGAGCACTCTGAGCCATTTTTTAGGACTGTGTTTGCGGGGAGCTCAGGGAGAGGAAATAATGTGTGCCCCTGGGACAAACAACAGCCTTGCTTATAGGCTGCTAGAAAGTGGCACATTTTCTAGGCTCTTGTTCCATTCCTCTAAGGCATTCTAATGCTGTTGTAAGCCTGCCTACAACATCTAGGCCTGCCTGCGTCACCACTGTGGGAATTCAAACTCAGGAACTGATGCAACCAGCCTGAAACACTGGCAACTGCTTTTGTTGTGGATAATAAAAATCTTTTGTATCTGACCTAGGAGTCTCATGTCTTCTCTAGTCATCTATGAAACTGTAGCAAGCTCACTTGAGAGCTTGCAAATAGGAGAAAATATCAGACCCTTTACCATTTTTGACAAATAATATTGTCTCACATGGTTATTGAGAAAATTAAATATTATAAAGCAAGTAGTATTTTTAATCCAGTGTCTGGTATCCAATATGCCTTTATCCAGCATTAGCTATTTACAGCTGTTATGAAACGTATTATGATGGAATAAAAATTAGAGACAGATATTTAATGAATCACCTTTACTAAGAAGAATAAAATCCCAAGAAGCTATTAAAATCTCTTCAATTTAAAAACTGACAGATTCTGAATTATAAAATGCTAATCAGCAATGCTTCACATTTCCACAATGTATAAAACAGGCTAGAGGAAGGCATTAGCTGAAATGGTTCTGGCTGTGTGTTAAAATGCATTACTGTCTGTACATACCAGTTCTTTCGCTTCTTCAAGCTGTTTCTCCACATTTGCAACCATCTGTTTCTTTTCATCTGAAACAAACAATAATACCAAGAAATTGCTAAAGATACGAATAAATTTAATATTTTAAAACTTCAGTGTTTATATGCCTTTCTCTTTTCTGGCCAATCAGATTACAGAACATAAGGCAAAAGAGCGTATCATTCTTTGGTGGGTTTGAAACCACTTCAAGCCACTGATTCTAGGCTATCTAGAAATATATAATCCAATAGAGTACCTAATTATTAAGAGATACCATTTTTAAGGAGACACATTTTTAAGAGAGACTAAAAATTATGTTGCCCTTTAGGAGAGACTAAGTTAACAAGAGCAGATTTGTGCTGGCCTGAGGAATCTGTGAAGTCATAACTTTAACAAATTGGGAATAACTGATTTGTTAATACAATTTAAAAGTCATATACAAAAACATCGCCTAAAACTGGGCAAAAACAATCCTTTAAAAATTGTACTCTCAGTAGCATGGAGAATCAGGTGTAATGGAATAAATATTTGAAGTTAGGACTACTGATTCTAAACTGAAAGCTACTATCTCACTCAACAGTTATGGGATCCTGGGCAAGAAATTTTTCTCTTTTTTTTTTTGAGCCTCAGTCTGTATTCTCTAAAATGGGGGGAAAAAATCTACTGGATTACTTTTAGCTCCAATAAGCTTGATGCAAGTGACATTACTTTAATATTATAAAGTGCTAAGTCTCTGTATGTGGTTTATTTTTCTAATACAATCAAGTTATAACCCAACTGTAATTCCCTTCTCTAGGAGAGATATGTCCTGGCAGACAATTTCAGAAAGCTTTCCCATACCCTCATTCCAACCAGTCAGCCTATTTGTTCACATACCCTAGTTAAGTTTTGTGCAAACCAAATGTATTGAACATCTCTAGTTTTTGTCTGCCTGCATCCTTCTCTTCTCAGGCAACAGCCCCTACTCTCTTCAAAGGTCCCCTTCCTCACCAAGCGGGACAATGAAAATGCTATCTCCATAGAGACTCTGCTTCTTCAGTCACAGTGAGTGACTTGGCAAATGACAGGCATCTAATCCTAGCTGGGCTAATCTTAGTAATTCAACCCTTTGGCCACATCCATCTGGGGGTTGGGTGGTGGGATAGGCATATATGAACCAGGGAGAAGAATCAAAGTTCTAGAGCAAGGGGAAAGTCTTTTCCTCTTTCCTGGTAATGAGAAAATGAACCTAGAAGCTGCTGGCATCCATTGGTCTAGCTCCAAGAAGAAAGCAAGCGAGCAATGGCTGAAAATAAATCCTGCATTTAAAATGAAACACAACTGAGAGACAGAGAGAGAAATAGTTAGTTAGTTCCTGGCTTGAAATAACTGAAATGGCTTGACTTTATAAAGCTTGACTTTACCATAGTTTGGTTGCTTGAGCCAAGAACTTTGTTGTTCTTTGTTTAAAACTGGGTTTATGTCACACAGGAGCCTAATGAGATTGACTAACACAACAGACTAGAAAAGTCATGAAGCTTGAAATGGGCACAACACCTACCAGGTGACCAGCCTTCAGAAGGGTAACCAGTCCTAAGTGGGGAAGCTTTAGTAGAAATTATTATTTCACTGGCCGGGTGCGGTGGCTCACGCCTGTAATCTCAGCACTTTGGGAGGCTGAGGCTGGCGGATCATGAGGTCAGAAGTTTGAGACCAGACTGGCCAACATAGTGAAACCCCGTCTCTACTAAAAATACAAAAAATTAGCTGGGTGTAGTGGCAGGCACCTGTAATCCCAACTACTTGGGAGGCTGAGACAGGAAAATTGCTTGAACCCAGGAGGCAGAGGTTACAGTGAGCCCAGATTGCGCCACTGGACTCCAGTCTGGGCGACAATGCGGGACTGCACCTCAAAAAAAAAAAAAAATTATTTCACTAAGACAATGATTAGATTATTAGTAGATTCTGCTAATCCTAACCCTTTCCCTTTGTTATCCCCAAACTATAGAGGGGAAACAGTTGTCACATAAGGTGTTTTATGTGTACTCACAATATTTTTCCCTAAGAAAAATATGCGTTTGGGATTAGAATTCCACTTAATTTTCCCTCCTTGAAAAGTTAAATCTACACATGGCCAGATTAAATATTTAATAGATGATCCCAGATTTATTTGCTTCTGGGACATTTCAATCCTTTCAGTATCTTCACACAGTTATAGTTAGAATAGCACTATATTTTTGTGATAGAGAAAAATGTAAAAAAAGACAGGCCTATCTTGGATCAAAAGTGAGATGGTGTATTTACACATCAGGAGCAACATCCTGTTCTCTTCAACATATTCAGTTGATAGGAAAGTCCATGCCATGGACCTCCAGGACTAATAAGTATCAGTTTTTCTCATTAGCAAAACAAAACAAAGAAAGAAGCCTCCCTTGACCTGTATTCCCCTTTGCTAATATTCCTCTCCTTTCATTACCAGCCAATTTTCTTGAAAGCAAGGGTACAGACTCTGTTTCCCTTCCTCATCTCCCCCTCCACTTCCTGTAAACTAACTACTGCCCCCACCATTCTACTGAAATTACTCTTACTACATTAATAACCCTTCCTTTGCCCAAACTAATAGACATTCTTAGGTCCTGTTTTTATTTAATCTTGTGGCTTCTTACACTTTGCTCCTCCCGTCCTATAACTTTCTCCTCTACTGGCTCCCATGGCACCCTGATCTGGTAATTCTCCTGAACGCTCACTCCTGTCTCACGGTCCTCTGCTAGGCATTGTATTTTTCAGGCCATCTTTTTTTTTTTTTTTTTTTTAAATTATACTTTAGTTCTAGGGTACATGTGCATAACGTGCAGGTTTGTTACATATGTATACTTATGTCATGTTGGTGTGCTGCACCCATCAACTCGTCAGCACCCATCAATTCATCATTTATGTCATGTATAACTCCCCAATGCAATCCCTCCCTCCTCCCTCCTCCCCCCTCCCCATGATAGGCCCCAGTGTGTGATGTTCCCCTTCCCGAGTCCAAGTGATCTCATTGTTCAGTTCCCACCTATGAGTGAGAACATGCGGTGTTTGGTTTTCTCTTCTTGTGATAGTTTGCTAAGAATGATGGTTTCCAGCTGCATCCATGTCCCTACAAAGGACGCAAACTCATCCTTTTTTATGGCTGCATAGTATTCCATGGTGTATATGTGCCACATTTTCTTAATCCAGTCTGTCACAGATGGACATTTGGGTTGATTCCAAGTCTTTGCTATTGTGAATAGTGTCAGGCCATCTTTTAATCGCTGATGTTCCTTGGAGTTCAGTCCTTGCCTTTCTTATGACCATCATCTATGTCCCTGGGCAATTTCATCCATTTTAAAACTACCATATTATGTATTTATGATCCTAAATCTTTATCTCTAACACTGATACATTTCCAGGACTTCAATCCTTTAATCCCAATGCTTATGCCCATCTCCACCAGGCCGACCTGGCAAACCTCTATGCAAAACTCTCTTCAGAAATCATCACTTCTTTGAAGGCTTTCCTAACCCAACATAAGAGTTAATCACTCTCTTGTACATAAAATACGTATAACTCTTATGTTATCCTAATGATTTATCCCTCACATAAACAACCTTTCAGCTTAGCGGGGCTCTGGGAAGACAAGAGCCATGTCTTAATCATCTTTATAGTCCTACACTATAATGAACTTGACATATACAATCAGTTTTCAAAAAATGAAGGTAAGTTAAATAATGAAGAACAGAGCAAGAATTTGCAAAAGAAGCTATGCTACTAACCGCCTTGGTTTCCCTGCCCCCTCTCCCATTTAATCTTCCTAAAATCTCGCTTTGATGGATCAGTTGAGCTTAGCAGTTAAGGTCCTCGACATTCCAGAGCCAAGCATCCTTTCCAACTTTATTTCCAACTACAAGCTTTCTAGTATGCAGTCTACAGACAGACTGTTCATTGCCACCCAAACAAATCTTGTTTTTTCTTCTCTACATCTTTGTTAAGCTACCATTTAGGGTTCTTTGGCTGAATGCGACAGAAGTGATTCTGGCTAAACTAAGCCAAAAAAGAGAATTTGTTAGAATAATGTGGGGTGGCTCACAGAATCAATGGACAAAAATGAGCCACACAGTTTGGGAAAGACAGTATCAGGAGTAGCTCAGGGTACCAAGGGAATAGGAACATACAATCCCTGCTAAAGAAAAGTCTTGAGCAGCTCTATTCTCTTTCCTTGGTTCATCCTGATCAAATTCCTGGCACAAAGTCTATGAATGTCCTTGCTTGGGTAGTATGTTCATCTCTTGACCTACAGAGGGCAGGGCAGTCTGTCAGTTCCATCAAGACTGGAAAAACGCGGTTTAAGAAGTTCCTCAATAGGAAATTGAGTAGATAGAATGAAAGCTGCTGGGTGCAACAGATGTCCACTGCATCCATGTATGGCAACCTCTTATAATATAGTCTTTCCCTGTTTCTGTCTGTCCAAACCCGACCTATCCCTCTGGGCGAGCTCCTGAGACATAACCTCATCTCCTTCGAATTCCTAGAGTTCTTTGCTTGGTTCTAGGGGGTCCAACGGTCATTAAAAATAAGGTTCTGCAGTTTCCTCTTTATTTTTTTTTTTTTGAGATGGACTCTCGCTTTGTCACCCAGCCTGGAGTGCAATGGTGCAATCTTGGCTCACTGCAACCTCCGCCTCCCAGGTTCAAATGGTTCTCCTGCCGCAGCCTCCCGAGTAGCTAGGACTACAGGCATATGCCACTACACACAGTTGATTTTTGTATTATTAGTAGAACGAGGTTTCACCATGTTGGTCAGGCTCGTCTTAAACTCCTGACCTCCAGTGATCCACCTGCCTTGGCCTCCCAAAGTGCTGGGATTACAGGTGTGAGCCACTGCGCCCGGCCTGCAGTTTCCTCTTCAGGCCCATCTCTGGCTCCTTGACTACTCTTGACAAATCGTGTCCAATCTCTGTATTTAGCATAGAGAGCTGTACATGGTAGGGGCCATTAAGTGCTTACAGAATGAATAATTCAGTCTTAGCACACCACAACATACTTATTACTCACAGAGAAACTGAGGGGAAAAGACTGGGGCAAATCTTCCCATTTGAATGACAAATTTCCCTTTACAAAAAAAAAATTAAATTGGGATAGAGATGGAATTAACACGATTAGATTTTTTTTTTTTTCATAAAATTCATTTCATGATGGTGCTGCCAGAAATAACGATGGAACTGAGACATTCTTTGATTGGTCCTTATAGCGTTCATGTTTTTAAGAAAACAAATCTTAAAAGTGATGATTTAGGGGTAAAGTATGAAGAAGGAAGGGAGGGAGGGAGGGAGGGAGGGAGAGAGGGAGGGAGGGAGGGAGGGAGGGAGGGAGAGAGGGAGGGAGGAAGGAAGGAAGGAAATGAAGGAGAGAAGGAGGGAGGGAGGGAGGAAAAGAAGGAAGGAAGGAGGGAGGAGGAAGGGAGAAGGAAGGGAGGGAGGGAGGGAGGGAGGGAGAAGGAGGGAAGGAGGGAAGGAGGGAAGGAAGGAGGGGAGAGGGAGGGGACTGAACTAGATGACTTTGGCAATACCTACCGACACTAAGTTTTGGTAACCTAGCAACATTCACATGTAATTCCCAAAAGAGATTCATTCTGCCCACCACAAATGACATCCCCTTTCAAATAACATGTTCCTAGGATTCAGACCTTTGTAACTAAGGGCTATCATTAATGTACATGGTGCTCTGTGTTTAATACTATTATAGTCAATCCTTAAAACAACCTTTTTGAGGTACTATTACTATTCCTTTCTCAAGCCATTAAATAAGATCAGAGATGTTAAATTATTTCCTGAAAGTTCAACAACTAATAGCAGAGTTGGAACTCTAATGGGGTGGGTCTGTTGTCCTGAACTGAGCTCTTAACTGCTATATGTATTATATAAAATGTACTATTTAATATATAAACAAAGTTTCCCACTGTTTTTCTTTTCTTTCTTTTTTTTTTTTTTTGCCTATAAGCTTGATAAGTGCTGATGTACATACACGTAAGTCTTAGGTATGTACGATCTTTACTTTCCTACTCAATATATTTTTAATTAGTTTTTTTTCTTTTTTCTTTTAGAGACAGGGTCTTGCTCTGTCACCCAGGCTGGAGTGCAGTGGCATGATCACGGCTCACTGTAACCTTAAACTCTTGGGTTCAAGGGGTCCTCCCATCTCAGCCTCCTGAGTAGCTGGGATGACAGGTGCATGTCACTATGCCCAGCTAGTTTTAAATTCAATTTTATTTTTCAGAGATGGGTTTCACTATGTTGCCCAGGCTGATCTTGAGCTCCTGGGCTCAAGTGATCCTCTCACCTTGGCCTCTCATTTCCTAGTCAATATTAACAGAAGTGCTTAGTGATCATACACACACAAGTTTTTGCATAGTATAATTATTTATTGATATTTACAGAAGTGCTTAATCAGCACAGAACAACCTCATTAAAGTGAAAGTGTCAAGGCTCACTTGAATTCAGTTACTTGTACCTGTCTTTGTGCAATGTAGATGTGTTAAAATAAAACTAGCAGCAGCAATTATGTATGTACTGAGAAATGTGGAGTCAAACCACTAAGAGAGGAACAGATAATTTTTAAATGGGTATATTACTGATGCTACCCTGTGTAACATGGTATAGAATGGTCAGTTTTGAAATAAAGCAATTCTAGAATGATCCATCTGATAATGGATTAGCGTTGGAGATACTAGCATGAACTTGTGTTTAACATACTATATATACAAATGATTACATATGCAAATGCTTGTAGATATGTTCATATACATGGCTTAGTAAATACATGTGAATTTCCTTGCTCTGTCAGCTGAGAGGTACCAGAAGCAACAACACCCCAGGAGTAATGGGCACACCTAGTGTCCAGATCTTGGTTTCTAATACCCTTCTTTAATTAAAGGAAACAGGATTCCTCAGGGAAAGGGCTGATTCCAGCACTGAAACAGGAAATAGAGAAAATGATCCTGGAGTATCTTATACTATCAGAAAATAATAAAGTCCTTAAAAAAAAAGGAAAGAAAAAAGCCAAAATGATGGGGGTATATCAAAAGGACACAGAAGCCAAATGAAAAAAAGGCTCCCAATGGTCAAAGCTAAAACAATTTGAGCAACATGAAAATAAAGTAGTATTGGAATATAACACAAAGGATAAAATAGATATCTATGAGCCCATACTGATGTAAATGACTGAATAAGTAAATAAATGAATAGATAAATCTCTCTTACATAAAAAGAATTACAAATAATTTATGTAATTACTTGGCTTCAAGGAGGTAGAGCGTAACTCTCCACTCTTTAAGTATAGGCTATGCATATATGATTTTCTTTCAAATAATATGGAAAAGGGAGGGAAAGATTAACTTTAAGTGGAAAAACCTGGCAAACACTACCTCAGCCAGGTGATAAAGGTTAACGTCAGTAGTGGTAAGTCATGTTGACAGCATGTATCTTGATATGTGGTGAAAATGATGTTTACCTCTGTGGTCCTCCTCCCCAAAACCCAGAACTCCAATCTAATCATGAGAAAAACATTGAGCAAATCCCAGTTGAGGGATCCTTCTAGGAAATATCTGACCAGTACTCCTCTGAACTGTAAAGTCATCAGAAACAAGGACAGTTTGGGAAACTGTCATAGCCATGAGGGGCCTAAAAAGCCATGAGCACTAAATGTTTCATGGTATCCCGGATTGGATCCTGGAATAGTCAAAGGACATTAGGTAAAAAGCAACCAACAAAACAAAACAAAATCTGAATCAAGTATGACCTTTAGTTAATAATAATGCATCAATATGGGCTCACTAGCTGTAACAAACGTACCATATTAACATGATGTTAATCACAGAAAAAACTGGGCGTGGAGTATATGGGATTCTCTGTACTATCTTTGTGATTTTTATGTAAATTTCAGACTGTTCTGAAATAAAAAGTTTATTTAAAAAAAAAACTGAAGCCATTACTTAGGTTGACTAAATTGACCAAATATACATATAGACAACATAACATACAGATAAATATATAGACCTATAGATGCATACACACACACTTGTTTATATGAATGTATATTATTCAAAGATGAATACAGCTCCGTAAATGCTTTTTTTTTTTTTTTTTTTTTTTGAGACAGAGTCTCACTGTGTCACCAGGCTGGAGTGCAGTGGCGCAATCTTGGCTCACTGCAACCTCTGACTCCCTGGTTCAAGTAATTTTCCTGCCTCAGCCTCCTGAGTAGCTGGGATTACAGGCACGCACCACCACGCCCAGCTAATTTTTGTATTTCTAGTAGAGACGGGTTTCTCCATGTTGGCCAGGATGGTCTCGATCTCCTGAGCTCATGATCTGCCTGCCTTGGCCTCCCAAAGTTCTGAGATTACAGGTGTGAGCCACCATGCTAGCCCTAAATGCTTAAATTTTTTATGAGACATAACTGGGCCATCAGTAACAGTTAAAGACTATCTTCCCTGTACGCTCAATTGAAAAAGTTGGACCTTGCCCAGCAGCTCACAAAGCTGATTTTGAGGTAGCCTGAATCCTAACAAGGAAGAAACTATTGTAGCAGTGAATTCCCAAATTAGGACTGGAACTATCTCTTCAATTGTAACCCTCTAGAGCAATAGAAATATAAGGCAAGTCACACAAGTGATTTTAAATTTCCTTGTAGCAGCATTTTGTAAAGTTTTTCAAAATAAAAAACCTTAAAGTTAAGAGAAACAAATAAAAATAAAAAACGTTAAAGTTAAGAGAAACAAGTGAAACAAGTGAAATTAATAATTTTTTAGTTTTAATACTATGTAACCGCATATATCTAAAATGTTATCATTTCATAATGTAGCAACAGCCACATTTCAGGTGCTCAATAGCTACATGTAGATATTACAGCTCTAGAGCCAAATATATTTTAAGCAAACCACAGTATATCATGAACAAAAGCCAACTTTTCTGAATTATTTCACTGCAACCATCTTGTAAAGTCAAGAGAGAATCACAGAAGTGTGTTTATGCCTTCATCCACATGTGGCTAAGTCTAGATGGTCTAGACAATCCTCCAGGGCTTGGCACAACTTGTCCGACTCCACTTTCACTTCTCTCCTCTGACTGCCCCCGCTGGGATCCTGAGTTCAAAGCCCACTTCCAAATTCATATCTAAAATGCCCCAATCACTTATCTCCTTTCAAATGTGTTCATCAAGAGAAATTGACCTAATTCTAGTCTAGGGACAGAAAGGAAGCAAGAATTGAAGTGTAAGATTTAAGACTTCAATTAACATGACAAAGTCGGAAGATGGGGTCCTGGCTAATCTTAGCAGCTGTTGTCTTCAGCAGCAGCAGTAATATCATTAATGGCTAGTATATCACGCATTTTCTGTGTAAGAACTGTGTTAGTGTGTTACATGCTTTATTTCACTGATTTTTACATTACAAGGTTGAAATTATTACTCTGTCAGCCCCATTCTACAGATGGAGGAGACAGGCCTAGAGAGGCCAAGCAATTGTACATGACTGCACATCCAGTAAGTAGCAGAACTAGGGTTCTAAACAGATCTGATGTCATGTCTGAGTCTGAATCATTTTGCTGTAATACTTTCTTGGTACAATTCTGAGGACAGCCATAAAGTGACAGGATTCACAACAGATCATTCTCTCTCTGTGAATGGTAAAGTAGGCAATGAATTCCAAAAAGATTACCTTAAGATTCTTCAGGAAGCCTACTACATGTAACAGAATCCTTGCACCAAAGGAAAACATTCCCCACTTAAGAATTCACTCCCGGCCGGGCGCGGTGGCTCAAGCCTGTAATCCCAGCACTTTGGGAGGCCGAGGCGGGCGGATCACAAGGTCAGGAGATCGAGACCATCCTGGCTAACACAGTGACACCCCGTCTCTACTAAAAAATACAAAAAACTAGCCGGGCGAGGTGGCGGGCGCCTGTAGTCCCAGCTCCTCGGGAGGCTGAGGCAGGAGAATGGCGTGAACCCGGGAGGCGGAGCTTGCAGTGAGCTGAGATCCGGCCACTGGACTCCAGCCTGGGCGGAAGAGCGAGACTCCGTCTCAAAAAAAAAATAAAAAGAATTCACTCCCATCACTAGAGGAAAAGGAACTTCACAATAAAGTACTAACTATAGTTTCTGCTCATCCCTTTTCCTTACTTTCCCATAGAACCGTAATAATTAAAAAAAATTTTTCAAATATAGTGCCATAAGGGTATTAAGAAAGAACTCACCCATCTCAGTTCAATTGCTAAAATTAGTTAAGATTCAAACACTTTAAGAGCAAAATCTCTTTATTGTTTAAAAAAATCACAGAGTAATCAGATTTCTTTCTTAAAAGTTTTAAATGTTCACTCTTCTGTTCTCTTTGGAAGCAATACTTTAATACATTGTAACATGCACAGCACAAAGTTCATTTCAATAGATCTACCCACTCTACTTGAATTTAAGTAAGTTATTATGTTGAGGGAATGAACTGCTTTGGCTGGAAAGTTTGCTCCAATTTTCATCCTTCTTAACTCAAGTAAATTATAGTTCACCTCCTCTGGGTCACTTTTAGCCGAACACTGCACTTGCTGATGATGCCCAGAGAGAGATTATACTTACTTGTCATCAAACTATTTTTGCCATGGTTATATATATTAATGTCTGTTAATCTACAGACATACATCTGAAATTCATAACTACATGGATATATTTTTCTTCTTTTTCTATTTATCAATTGGAAATAGATTATAAAAGGGGCAAGCACAAGTCATTATTAAGACGGCAACCACTGCATTTTTAAGAATTATGATTACGCCAGGTGCGGTGGCTCACGCCTGTAATCCCAGCACTTTGGGAGGTCGAAGTGGGCGGACTGCGTGAGCCCAGGAGTTTGAGACCAGCCTGGGCAACATGGCAAAACCCCATCTCTACGAAAAATATAAATAAATAAATCCAAAAAAATCAGCCAGGCACAGTGGCTTGTGCCTGTAGTCCCAGCTACTTGGGAGGCTAAGGTGGGAGTAGCCTTGAGCCGGGAGGGAGAGGTTACAATGAGCTGAGATTGCACCATTACACTCCAGCCTGGGTGACAGAGCAAGACCCTGTCTCATAAAGAAAAAAAAAAAAAAAGAATTATGATTATTCAATAATACAAGTCAGTAAGCATTTTTCCAGAGCCAGCAATGCAGTCTCCTTTCAATTGTAATGTAGCTCCTGTGTTTGGGCCTTATATAATACTACAGCTAAGGAGAGGCACAGTTTTTTTAAATTTATTTATTTGTTGAGATGGAGTTTCGCTCTTGTCGCCCAGGCTGGAGTGCAATGACACAATCCTGGCTCATCGCAACCTCTGCCTCCCGGGTTCAAGCGATTCTCCTGCTTCAGCCTCCTGAGCAGCTGGAATTAGAGGCATGCGCCACCACACCAGGCTAGTTTTGTATTTTTAGTAGAGACAGGGTTTCTCCATGTTGGTCAGTCTGGTCTCGAACTCCCGACCTCAGGTGATCTGCCCGCCTCGGCCTCCCAAAGTTTTGGGATTATAGGCATGAGCCACTGCGCCCCACCCACAGTTTTATTTTTAAGGTACTGAAATCAAAAAGTTTCCTTCTATGTGTTAAGAATTGTTACATTAAAATATAAAGGCAAGAGAAAAATTGTAACACGATCTGTTTTCTTGGAAATAGTTTTTACAACTTTGCATCCAAGGATGATTTTGTTACCTTGTAAAACAGCTTCCCAATACAAATGCTAATAACCCAAATAAATGTTTCTACTGCTAAAACAATTACAATTAAAAATGAGTAAAACTCTAACTGGAACCACAAGTCCTGATACTCTGAGGCTCTGGGACTCAATTCAGAGGAAGTAGTCTCCACCAATAACAAAAATCAAGAAGATCTCCGGCAGTGGAGAAAAGCAGAGCTGAAGAGAAGAGGCGAGCGAGGTGATGCATCATGAAGAGATGAGGCCATCAGCCACTTTCGACACAAAAATCTCTGAGGCAGCAGAGCTTGGTGGTATATACTACCTTGGTTCTCTCCTCTTGTTCCCTCACTTGGACTCATAAACCTCTTTAAGACATCATCCATCTCCTCCAGAACTAACTGGGGACTTCAGGAGATGAGTGGGATGTAAGTTCAGAGATTCTGGCTTCAAGCAAATATCCCTATTAACAGAAAATAGGTGAGGGGAAGAAAAACAAAGAAATAAGGGAAGAAAATTACTTATAAACACGTAAGTTTTGGGGGAAGTAGGGAAAGGGAAAGAGGAATGACAACTTAGGTCTGGGAGAAATTATTGCTAGTACCAGGACAACTGGGCAAGTGAAGTGCCCACCAACCCACAGATTAATGACACCCCTCTTTCTACACTGTATATCCTGGAGCTAGGGTAAGGACAAGCCTAGCAGCCACATGATGGTTCAGGTTCCCTAACAAAACTAAACAAAAATGTAAACACCTTTTCTGTGATTAACTACTCAAATCTGTAGAGAAAGATAATCCCCGAAACAACATTTTCCAAACCAAAGTTACAAAAGATCATATTTATATTCACCTGCTCATTCACTTATTTTTCTGAGCCCCTAATAAGGGAGCACCAAGCAAATCAGACCCAGCTCCCACCTTCACATAGCTGACAGTCTAGCATAGAAAATCAGATGTGCTAAAACACAAAAGCAAACCCAAAAACAAAAACAGTTCCAGATGGGAGATGTGAAATTTTTTAAGTGTGAAAAATTATCTTGTACCAACTTTTACATAAAGCTAGGTTATACAATAAATCCCCAAGAAGGATGAGAAACAAGAAATGGGGATGGGGGGTATGAAAAATACTAATGCTAATACAGCAACTAACACCACCAAAGAGGCTTTAAATACGGTTTTTAAATTTAATCTACCTAACAATCCCATGAGAGAAGTACAATTTTCCCCCATTTACTAAGAAGAAAAGTTGAAAGAGACTAAGCAGTCTGCTTAAGAGGCACAACTTTTATTTTATTATTTTATTTTATTTATTTATTTGAGACGGAGTTTCACTCTTGTTGCCCAGGCTGGAGTGCAATGGCGAGATCTCGGCTCACTGCAACCTCTGCCTCCCCAGTTAAGAGGCACAACTTTCAAGTGACAGAGGTGGGATTTGAATCTAGGCACCCTGATTCTTACCTCTATTTTGCCGCATATAATTATAACAATATTATTACTAACACCACAACGCCGCTGTAGATTGTAGATCCATCAACTACGTACTTTCATTCATTTTCTTTGAATACTCACATCTCTAATTAACAAACGAAAACATTAAGACTCTTAAGACGTTAAGAAACGTTTCCAGGTTATACAAGCTACAAGGGAGTGAAGTCGGGATTCGAACTCATATGGCTCAGATTCCGAAGGCTCTTTTCACGGCACCCCACACCCGAACTTGACTCTTTACCCTCAACCAAGCCAAGCCCTATCCCTCCGGGAAACAGCCAGCACCACCCACTCCAGCCTCGCGTCTCACAGACACACTTGTTCGGGCGGCGTTCCACCGCCCGCACCCTCCCCGCTCTCCCCAGCACCCTCGCCCAGTCGGGCAGAGCTCTCACCAGGCGGGAGTCGTGGGACCCTCGCAATCTTGCTGGTGATCTCTGCAGTGAGCACCGCGAAGTCCTGCTCGTAACCTTCGAAGTCGGATGACATGACGGCTCCGGAACGAGTGGCCCAGGCCAAAGCCTAGGTCAGGGAAACGGCCTCGAGGGGCAGCGAGGGACGCCGCGGCTTAGGAACCCCGGGAGGTGCCCCCGAGAGCAGAACGGAAAACCGGGAACAGCTCTCAACCCAGTCGCTTCCTGGTTGTTCGTCGCGATCTCGGTTCTCCGGAAATTGGGTTGCGTGCGTGCTTTATTTTCCGCTCCGTCTTTAAGATAAGTTCGCTAAGGAAAAGCGCCCCAATTAGTAGCCCCCCTAAAAAGGCGTATGAAAATATGCAGGTTCTGAGGGATCACTAAGAGCGTTTTTTTCCCCTTCGTGTTCTGGGAATCGGCTCCGGATCCCCACGCTACAGATCACAGGAGCTTGCTTCCGGAGGGAAGTTTGAGGCGGCGAACCTCCGGAAGTGACAGTAACAGAGACTGCGCAGGGGCCCTGAGCGGGAGAGTCCCGACGAGGGCGCTGGCCGAGAGGCGCTCGGCTTATAGCAGGTCCCGCACTCCAACCTTTCGCGGCCAGGGTTTGCTCTCTGCTTATCCTGGACTGAGGTGCCCATGACGGAGTCATCCAAGGAGGAAACAATCTGTTCCGGGTGAGCCCAGGCCGCCCCGGATGTGCGATGGCTGAGGAGCGGACACCAGGGACCACAATGAGGTGGGAGTCAAGGCAGGGAATATAAGCACGATTTTGGTGGTCTTTGCCCCACCAGAGTAGGAGCCGACTCTCCTGAATGTTGAGACCAACCTGGCTTACTAGGGTATTTCTTCCTTGGGTGAGGATTTATTTCTAAGCCCTCTGCTCGATGACTCGGGCGGGAAACTGAGGCACAAGTCAACAGCGTCTGCTCCGTGGTAGTCTGTATTATCCATGTAGCTCAGATCTTCTTCCAAATCTTCGGATCCTGTCCAGGTAGAGATACCCTTTCACAAATCTCCCCCGAGCTCGCCGTCCTGCCTTCCGTTTCCCTCGCTCCAGGAGGCACTTCCTCTTCTTTCTTCCCTGGAATCTTCTAATTCGGGTTCTTCTTCTGTACTCTTCTGGTCATAATTTCACACACCACACACACTCTCGCTGTCTCTCTTCCCTTCCTTTCCTTGCGTGCTCTCTTTGCTTTCACTCTCGCTCCTTTACTTTTGGGCCAGATTGACTGTTCTCTTGATGTTTGGGTGGCGGGATGGGGGAGACTGCAGGCAAATGGCATAGACCATGTCTGACTCACACTTGGCTTAATTCAAGACTTCATAAGAGGCAGCTTAGAATTTCATAAAGGGAGTTCGTTGACTTGCCTTCTATTCTGGTTCACCCGTTTGTGATCTTGGTGTAATCACTCAGCCTCTCTAAGCCAATTTCTGTTCTGTGAAGAAGGAAACTGAATTAGATCAACTCTAAGGTCCTGGTTCTCGGTTCTAAAATTCTTTGTCTTCTCAAACTATTCACTAAGCGTTGGATGGTTACAGTCCCCTGACAAGCTGAGAAGGAATAAAAACAACTATTTTGGAATCGTGTATCCAGTTTGCATACCATTCAAACTTGTACCATATTTTGGATAAGTTAAAAGTAGTTCTTTTTGCCATTTGACAAGATATGCATCCCAAAGTGTAGTGCACTTGTGACATGCTGTGCTGTAGGTGTTTATTGTAGTTAACAAGTATGGTATGTAATAAACGGTTTTTTGCGGGGTTTTTTGTTTGTTTGTTTTGTTTTGTTTTGTTTTTAACTGAACTTTCCTGTTTTGTTTTCTTTAGGTTGGGTTTGAGACCAAGATACTGGATTCTCCTAGTTAAAATAAAGAGCTTTGGGTGCCTGACAGTGAAAATGGTGTAATCTGCTAACAGTTCACAGCTTGAAGGCATGACAGTTAAAGAACACACATGGACTTGTGGCACATGGAAATGTGCACACAGAAAAAGGACATCTATAATTCTTTAAAAGTAGGAAGGCATTCTTCCTCACCAAAATGGGTACATTCTGTTCAGTTATCAAGTTTGAAAATCTCCAAGAATTAAAGAGACTGTGTCACTGGGGTCCCATCATAGCCCTCGGTGTTATAGCAATATGTTCTACAATGGCCATGATTGACTCGGTGTTGTGGTATTGGCCCTTACATACAACTGGAGGAAGTGTGAATTTCATCATGTTGATAAATTGGACTGTCATGATTCTTTATAATTACTTCAATGCCATGTTTGTCGGTCCGGGCTTTGTCCCTCTGAGGTGGAAACCGGTAAGAAAGATTCTGTAAGACAATGAACTTTAATGATAATCACATATTTGGTTTTTGCCTTATCTGCTAGCGAATAATACCAAACACAGTTGTAAGTGTATTACTCTAATCACTGATCATTTAGGCTCAGATACTTTATTTCATATCTGTTTGAACATATTGATCCAAAATAGCATTTTCCAAAGCAATTTTATTGAATATTTGCTCTGCATTAAAAAAAAAAGATGGAGGTGGGGTGGGTTCATGGTCAGAAGTTTAGGAAACATCACATATCATACACAGTGAGGCTTGGCTGTAGGACCTTTCTTCATGTCATACTTTAACATCCCTTAGAACTGAGAAAAACGCTTTAGAAACTGCTGGTTTAAATCATAAAGTTTTAAAATCATTGCACTGAAAATTTAACATTGGGAAGTATAGTCCAATTCCACTTATAGCTTAAAAACTACTGGAAGGTTTATGCTTATGAATGTCCATGTTTCCTGCTAAGGGACATCACCTGATGGCTTGTCAGAAAGGCAGAATCTTGAGCTCCACTTCAGACCTACTGAATCAGAACCTTTATTTTAATAAAGTGTCCAGGTGATTCTTAGGTATATTAAAGTTTGGGAAACACTGGTGTATATCATGTGCTGTGTACTATTCGAAATGAGTACAGAGAAGGACAAGACACAATTTGAATTCTGAAAGAGCGTATAACCTAACCAAGAAACAAACGCAGTTGTGCGAATCACTAAACTATAAAGTAGAATGTGATGGTTGCTGTTAAAGTTAGAAGAATTGAGCATTTTCAGTTGGGGACCTGAGGGAGGAGTGGGAATTTCCAAAGGAGATGGGGAAGAGGGCATGCAGGTTGAGAGAGTGGTGGGGGCACATGTTCAGAAGCAATGGACAGCCCTGTGTGACTGGGGAAAGACTATGTAGTGCAGAGACAGCTGAAACAAAGGCAGATCGTGACGGTCTCAAATACATGAGAAATTGTAGACCATAGAGAGTGTTAGGGATTTTCAGGCAGAGTCTGACACAGTCAGAGTTGTGTTATAGGAATGTTATTTTGACAATACACGGTTTGTGCTAAAGAAAAACTACAGTAAAGGAAACTAGTTAGGAAGTGATTAAAATGATTAAAGTGATAAAAATGGCCCAAGAAAGGGGTGGTGACGGGTAATGTCAAGGAGGGAGCAGATTTCAGTAAGAGTATCAACTCATGCTTAACTCCTCCCTCTAAAATACCTGCCAAGTTGTCAGTTGCCTTTTTCTGAACTCCTCAATCCGCTAAGATTTGGGGTAAGTAGAACCAACTAGTGACATAGAATTTAGGTGGAGCACAGGGAAGAAACATTTAAAAGGACTTCTGCGTAATTGGGAAAGTGATGCTGCTCTTACCAGAAAATTGTTATTTAAAAATATAAAATATTTTTATATATCCTCAAATAAGAGGACTGGAAGTACAAGTTAAGATTCCCTCCTTCCCCTGTCTCCCATAAAAGAAAATCACACCTTAGGAATCATACTTGGGTTCAAGTATCTGATGCATTTTTGTTTCTGTTTTGCTGCCAAGGAAATTTCTCAGGATACCATGTATCTCCAGTATTGTAAAGTCTGCCAAGCATACAAGGCACCACGTTCACATCACTGCAGAAAGTGTAACAGGTACCTGTCTTTCTTGCTGTTCAGAGAGGATTGGTCAACTGATTACTGATGTTTTCATTGTTCCTTCTACTGCATTAATGCTACTTCTATTCACTGCAAGGTTGCCATATTATAAAAAATACTGTCAAAATACTTGTATCCATAATCGCCATTTTATACTTAAATTATCCAGATAATGAATACATTTAATTCTTCTTTGTTACAAGTGAAAAGCTTTTCTAGAAAAATACAGATTTACTTTGCCTCTTGTCCTGCAAGAACAAGGGAAAAATTATACTTTAAGTTGTTTCCATATATCAAGATTAATTGTGTTAGCTGCCATCTGGGCTAACTTTAGAATTGTTCTGAGTCTAAATTATAAGGGAGATCTGCTTTCCCCATTACTTATTGACAAACATTTACACTTTATACAAATCTAATAATCCAGGTGCCTATCATCACAAATGTTTTAATATCAAAAACTTAATCAGAAGAAAACTATTAAAAATGTGAAATAACCTGCAACCTTTTTTAATGAACAGCTATAATCACTGATTAGTAAGAAATTTAGAGAACTGTTGAAAGCAAATAAAGTTTTGTTTGAGGCCAGAACATTGTCTTCTATCAACAGTAAGGAACAGATGCACGGCAAGACTTTGCTTGTTATACCATATCTTATATTCTGGAGTTTGCTTGCTTAGCTCAGAGATCCACTAACTAAAGGATACTATGAGAACAGGAGGGAAGTTACATGTGTCTGTTTGAGTCCATTAATCCCAGTGGAGATTTATAAGGGATTTGTTGAGTCTATTATAGGTCACTTGGGTCACTGCACTTACAAGCTGGAAGAAAACCAGGAACCATGCTCATTTCTTTATAATGAGCATTATAAAGAGACCCTCTTTCAGTGGGTCTCCTGACTTCTTTAAACAAATACTTGTAGCAGACATCTTTTCCTCAGAAACTGTTAGAAAGCCTGCCCTTTCCTGTGTTGTTTAGAATTTAAAAGGAGTCACTGTTCATAATTGTTTAAAAGCTCATAAAGATTTTTCTTTCTGTTCCATGAAGTATAATTCTCCCGTAGCTCATGGACATGCTGGATTCCTATTTGCTTGATCTTTTGAAGACCAAAGTTATTTAAAGTAGACAGGATTTTCTGCCTCATGTTTTATGTAAATTTTTCTTGTTAGATGTGTGATGAAGATGGACCATCACTGTCCTTGGATCAACAACTGTTGTGGTTACCAAAATCATGCTTCGTTCACACTGTTTCTCCTTTTAGCACCACTGGGTTGTATCCATGCTGCTTTCATTTTTGTGATGACTATGTACACACAGCTTTATAATCGGGTAAGTGAAAATGAAAATGTTTTGTTATAAAATCATCCATGCAAGATTAAATGGTAGTTATCAACATTTAAGAGTTTCATTTGGAAATATATTTTCTGTGATTTAGTTGGGGAAATAGAACTTTGTTTTACTGATATATGGGTTCCTTTTTAGGAAGCATTAAAACTTAAATTTTGAGATGAGGAAAGATTATTTCTTCTGAAAACTTACCTTACATGCTCTAGATGAAGCTGATAAATATTTTAATACTTTATATGTAATTTGTTAGACTTCAGACTTAATAGTTATGGAAAGAATAGTGAGAAGAAAAAAGACAACACTAGTGCTTCCTACTTCCATCCCATTCATGTGGCAAGTTGTAGTTCTTTGTTCATTTCTGATTCTAGTGCCCTGGAAGGTGGCTCATGGAGCAGATACATACCATAAAATATAAACAGATTAAACCAGCAAGAGATCAAGTTGATTTATGGGCAAGTAGTCATGAGATAAAGTTCAGGGGACACAAACAAAACTCCCTAAAGAGGCCTTGAAAGTAAACGAGAAACACACACCTGATGGGACTGCCAAACTGTAGAGTCTGCCTTTTGGGGAGGGGACAGCCCATATCTGATTTGCAAGCTTGTGATGTTTGGAAATTCTAGCCCAGAACAATCTGAAAATCTGGATTTTTATGTGAAATCTCTTGATTTTTAAATGTTGGCACCTAATTCTGAATGTTGAAACTTTATACAGGCCAGGCAGCACACATCTGTGGCCATATTTGGCCTGCATTTTATCAGTTCTCCATCACTGTTTATAAAACATGAGGGAAGAAACTACTGAATCCTAGGCAGCGCTTGTCACCGTGGAAGAATACTGCAGCGTAGAATAGCAAGGAGAAGAGAGAAGACACAGTTCTGGTTTCGATTAGTGTCTAGTGTTGTGTATGCATGTTGATGTTGGTAAGGTCTCCTTGACACTTACTGAGGAAACAACAACAACGAAAAGTAACATTTGAGAAAACTAAGAATGATACCCTGCACATCGGTCTGAGCTCATTACAATATTAATTAAAAATAGCTGGCCGGGCGCGGTGGCTCACGCCTATAATCCTGGCACTTTGGGAGGCCGAGGCAGTGTGGATCACAAGGTCAGGAGTTCAAGAGCAGCATGGCCAATCTGGTGACACCCTGTCTCTACTAAAACTTCAAAAAATTAGCCAGGTGTGATGGTACATGCCTGTAGTCCCAGCTACTCGGGAGGCTGAGGCAAGAGAATGGCTTGAACCCGGGAGGTGGAGGTTGCAGTGAGTCAAGATCGTGCCACTGCACTCCAGACTGGGCAACAGAGTGAGACTCCGACTCAAATAAATAAATAAAATAAAAATAGCTGTGTTTGCTTTGGCCACAAGGCCATGTTGTCATCTCTTTGATCAAGTTATTTTACATGTCACAGTGGAGTCTGACCAGTTACCATAACCAAATATTTTGTGTGTGTGCTGTTGTTGCTGTGCTAGCTCTCCTTTGGGTGGAACACCGTGAAGATTGACATGAGTGCAGCCCAGAGAGATCCTCTTCCAATTGTTCCATTTGGATTAGCTGCATTTGCTACCACCTTGTTTGCCTTGGGATTAGCTTTAGGAACAACCATAGCTGTTGGGATGTTGTTTTTTATCCAGGTAAGCATCTCAGTTACCTCTAGTCAAAAGTGTCAAGTTGTTGGGACTGATTGAACAAGAAAGAGAAAGACTGTATTTAAGTGTGCAGTATGAAATGGAAATTATTTTTGCTTATTTCATTTAGGTAACTAATCTCCTGTGTATTCTTCAGATAATTTTGATTTAATTTTGCCAGAATTTCTAGGTATTGATTTAGTTTTTCAAATGTTAACGTAGAGTTAGGTAAGTTCTGGAGCACTTCAGAATTGAGAGAGCACTTCTCACCTGTACAGTCTCTCTTGCTCTTCACCTCCACCCCAGTAGAGGAGTCTTACTGTTTTCCCTTCCCGACAGATGATTAATTCATTGATTCTCAAAAAGGTTAAGTGACTTACCCAATGTCACCCATTCATGTACTTGGTAAACATTGTTATTTTATAATAGTATCTATTTAATAATAGTAGTAATCATAATATAGCTAACATTTATTGAGCACTTATTATGTGTAAGGCACTGTTTTAGGCACTTTACATGTATTAGCTCATTTAATCTCCATAACAGCCCTATGATAAAGATGCTATTTAATGCCTACACTGATGAATCATTCTGCTAATTTCTAAGGCTGCAAAAATGATAATGAAGAGGTAGCTGCCCTTAGGAACTGACAGTTAATGTTAAACAGTTAATCCAGGGCCATATGTCGTAGATTTACGTGCAGAGTGCTATGAGAGGACAGAGGAGGACCTGGCTCTGAAGGGACCAAAAACCATTCTTTTTTTTTTTTTTTTTTGAGATGGAGTCTCACTCTGTCACCCAGGCTAGAGTCCAGTGGTATGAACTCAGCTCACTGCAACCTCCGCCTTCCGGGTTTAAGCAGTTCTCTGTCTCCGCCTCCCAAGTAGCTGGGATTACAGGCGCCTGCCACCACACCCGGTTAATTTTTGTGTTTTTAATGGAGACAGGGTTTCACAATCTTGGCCAGGCTGGTCTTGAACCCCTGACTTTGTGATCCACCCACCTCGGCCTCCCAAAGTGCTGGGATTACAGGTGTGAACCACTGCGCCTGGCCCAAAAACCATTCTTACGACTATTGCATTCACGTAATTCATTCATTGATTCATTGAAGGCCTGCTGTGGGCCAGGTATTATCCGCTAGGCCCTTGGAATAGAATTAGGACTCCTGGGCCAAGGCTGTTTATTTTTGTTGTTGTTGTTTGTTTGTTTGTTCGTTTGTTTTGTTTTGAGACGGAGCCTGGCTCTGTTGGCCCAGGCCGGAGTGCAGTAGCACGATCTCAGCTCATTGCAGCCTCTGCCAAGGCTGTTTCTAACATACTACACTGTCTCTCTGAAGGCACAGCTAGACTTTGAGGGAACTCTTGGTTTTAAAATAATCTGGTTTTGTTTATACTTTATTATCATCTACTAGCCTGGGACCAAATTCTTTGAAAAATTTTCCCCAATGCCTCTAATTTAGAATCGTATTAGAAATAAACTAAGATCCTATAATATAAAAGCCTGTATATGTGGAATCTGTCATATCTAAGAAAATCAAATAATAGAATAAAGACTGAATACATTCATTATTTTTAAGGCAAGTGAAATATTGAGGTTGACTGAAATGAGTCACTGTTACTTCTCATAAATAGATTAATCATAAATGTGAAGTTAGTTAAAAATAATGATAAAAGATTTTAATAGCAAATTACAATGGATTATATCAGTGTTTTATTAATACTCTCCAAACCTTGCTCTGAAAATAGTACTTATGACATGAAGTTTGATTAACATACTAGATTCAGATTTGATTATGGATGGGTGTAGTCATTGTTACGGAGAGGTACTGTGGTGCAGTAGTTAAGAAGGAGGTCTTTGGAGTCAGATGGCTGACATGGTAATTGTGGTACTTAACCTCTGTTTTCCTTGGTATCTTTATCTATGGAATGGAGTAATAAAAGCTGTCTCAGAGAATTATGAATATGATAATATTAAAGAAACCAAGGTCACGTTATTAAATTTTACTATCTATGATTTAATTTCCAGATGAAAATAATTCTCAGAAACAAAACTTCTATTGAGTCATGGATTGAAGAGAAGGTAAATTTTAATAATTGTTTCTTCAATATTAAAAAAGTATATTAATAAAGGACTGGTAAAGTCCTCAATATTAATAAAGTCTGTTAATAGAAAAGTGCCTGAAAGTGAAAACGTGGCTGCCAAATGGCTACCATAAGTCATTTGCATGCCACATAAAAGGTGAATATAGGAAACATTTTTATTCATTCTATAACTCCCACAGAAATGTGCTTCTCATACACCCTGAGTGGTTGCAGAGGCCTAAGCCACACGTCAAACCATCTGTTCGTTATCTCTTAGACTAGAGGAGAAAGCAACCCATTTGGAAAGGAGCTTCCACCCTACCAAGCTGCCATCAAGTTTTTCTCAATGTTTTAGACATTCAGTGAAGCTCCTAACATTTAGCTCATCACAGACCTCACAACCTCCAATACTTCGTGCTGTCCATTGTGATTCTAGCGTGAAACACAAATCTGACTACCCTGCTCCCTGTTTCAAACTTCTCAGAGCCTCACCATTCCTGTGGCAGGGGTTGAAACCCAAATACCTGCAGGGTCTGGGCAGATAATGTCCATGAAGGGGAGCAAGCCTGTATACCAAAGAGTTGCCTGGCAGACCAAGCTGATAGTTGCCAGAGGGGAGTATTCACCATTTCCAAATTACAAAATAGGGAGAAGGATAGCATCATTTTATGTCTTTACAAATCTCTTTAGTGTCTGACTTAAGAGAAGACAGTTGGATTCTCACTTCTGCATTCAGTCTGTTGAGATATGTTGCTTTGCTTGAAGTATGTGAAGATCCAGCCTCACACAGATAAGTAGGTAGAAAAGGGATAGAGTATTTTAATAGGCCTTTTACATGATAATAGTGGATGTTCTTCCATATTACGTTGAAAACTTGACAAGTGATATTTCTTGTCAGTAAGATTTGTATACCTTTTTATTTTAAAACTCATCAGCCTATCTTGCTCTTTGAATGAATCTTTTTCTTTTTTTTTTTTTTTTGAGACGGAGTCTCGCTCTGTTGCCCAGGCTGGAGTGCAGTGGCCGGATCTCAGCTCACTGCAAGCTCTCCCTCCCGGGTTTATGCCATTCTCCTGCCTCAGCCTCCCGAGTAACTGGGACTACAGGCGCCCGCCACCTCGCCCAGCTAGTTTTTGTATTTTTTAGTAGAGACGGGGTTTCACCACGTTAGCCAGGATGGTCTCAATCTCCTGACCTCATAATCCGCCCGTCTTGGCCTCCCAAAGTGCTGGGATTACAGGCTTGAGCCACCGCGCCCGGCCTGAATGAATCTTTTACCAATATGTGGTTTTATGTAACATCAGGCATTAGTCATTTGGGAGATACTGATTTACTGGGTTATGTAGATTTTCCAAACGTTAAACACCTTTCATTATACAGTATCCCAAAACTGCATTCACTTATATCAATATATCAGTTTTATAAGAAAAAAATCCTTAAGTATTGGAAAGCTGTCAAGCTCACAGTGGTAGATGCAAGTTTTTTGTTTGTTTTTTTTTAATTCTAATATGCATTTGAAAGCCTTATTTTTTTTACTATCAACCCATACTGTCAGTCAATTCCCTTGAAGTGACTGCCTGACTGTTCATTTTTGAGAAAATGTTCACCAAGTACTAAAGTCCAAATAACCTTAGTTTGCTACATTACTCATTCTTTCAAGTAAAAATAGTGTTACATTAAAGAAGCGGGCTCTACAGCTTTTGTTACCTTACAGCTTAACAGCTGTTTTCCTTGAGATGATCATTCTGCTTGGGCACGCTTTATGTATACTTCTCATTTTGTCACACAGACTGTTAAAAATAAAGAACATCTCCTTGAGAATTGAGATTTAATATTTAAAAATTACTTTTACTGCTTCATCAAGGACGTTCTTACATGAAATTGCTCATAATGATTACCAACACAGTTTGGTGCCACTGCCTTAGTTTCTGCTAAGATGCCAACAGTTTTATTCACCATTGCAAATGTCAACACAACAAAAAGACAAGTAACATTTCAGTGTTATTATGAAAATAGCTTGGCCTTAATGACTAGCAAGAAAAAGTCTTGAAAACTCAAAGTGATCCTCAAAGCATGCTTTGAGAGCCACTGATGTACAGGTTTTAGGTGTGAGCTTCTTAGCTTCTACATAAAGAAGACCTTTTATGACTTCTTTTTTTGTTTTTTGGCGACGGAGTCTCACTCTGTTGCCCAGGCTGGAGTGCAGTGGCACAATCTTGGCTCACTGCAACCTCCACCTCCTGGGTTCAAGTGATTCTCCTGCCTTAGCCTCCCAAGTAGCTGGGATTAAAAGATGTATGCCACCATGCCCAGCTAAGTTTTATATTTTTAGTAGAAACAGGCTTTCACCATGTTGGCCAGGCTGGTCTCAGACTCCTGACCTCAAGTAATCCAGCCACCTCGACCTCCCAAAATACTGGGATTACAGGCATGAGCTACTGCCGACTTCTGTTTATCTACTTCTCCTGCCTCATTTCCTACCCTTCTCTACACTGTCTCTCACACTTGATACTAAATTACTCATAGTTTGTACATCTTATGCTTCCGTATCCTTGCACATGTTGTTCCCTCTGCCTAGAATGGTCTTCACTCTTGTTTTGCCTGATTTCTTGCTTCTCAAGACTTAGTTAAGGTATTGTTTCTCCCAAGGACCCTTCCTGGACACTCCCTAGACTTGGCTAAGTACTTTTTGTTTCCTTTGTTCCCTTTTCCCATAGCATCTACCACACCCCTTCGTCACCTTTTAACACACAATAGTGATAGAATCCTAACTTCATTGAGTGTTTCTGTTAGGCAAAGACATGTCTTAGTCATTTTATAAATTACTCTTATATTAACCAGTTTTTCTTTGTAAGTAGCCTACATACATCTCTGTTCTTTGAAATTCAGTCCATTTTGAAGACTCTGAAGCTTTTGTTTATAAAAAAGAAAAAGAAATTATTCTTTACTTTCTGGGGAGGATGAATTTATATAATTTAGTAGATTCATATGCAGTATAGTTTAATAATTATTTTAGTAAATAGTTAACTTTAATATCACTTAACAGATAATTGCAATAACATTTTCCATAAAACATTGTCCTTGATAATCAAATATTTCAAAATATCATTTCTGATAAGCACAATAAATATACTGACATTAGATTAACATTTTTAAAATTATTTTTGCTAATGACCAAGGCTCCTTATAAACCGCCATGCTACATTTAGAAATTAATTCAGATGAGACTGAGTATGCTCAATGGTATGGCCATACACTAGAAATTATTTCCGAATTGGCACTTTATTGCTGAGTAAAAAATTCAAACAAATGACCATATTAAATTTATAGGAAATTTCTAGAAATTACCAGGTACTATATACAACAAATTTGAAGGGTTTGTACACAAATTGTTAAAATAAATAATGTATCTTTGTACCACTAGGTGTCAGTGGAACTTAAGAAATCCAAAGCCAGTTTATTTCCTTATGTTAAAACTAACAATTTAAATGCCTGGAATATAATTTATGCAAGCTGAATAGTTATGTACATGCATAACATATACATATAAATGCATATATAAATGAGTATGTATACATGTGTGATAGTATAAAAAAGAATGAAGATCTCCTGTATATACCTGCTAGCTTTAAAAAATGTTTTTCATAAAACAACTCTCCTATTACACCTTTCCTGGCCATTCCCATGGGCATCACTGCCACCCAGGATATAACTGTTACCTTCTGATACAACTGTTACATTCTGATGCACACCACAGAACAGTTCTATCTTGACTAAAACAGTTCCATCCTGAATAAACCCTTACCTTTCTCCTGAATCTGTTTATCAGCATCCCTTCTATATACCTGAATTGTTTTGTATTGCTGAACAACCAGGAGCACTGAGGACTTTTTATATATGAGATAAAGTTAGCTGACTCTTTTTTTTTTTCTTTTTCTTTTTTTTTTTCTGAGATGGAGTCTTGCTCTGTCGCCCAGGCTGGAGTGCAGTGGCGCGATCTCGGCTCACTGCAAGCTCCGCCTCCCGGGTTTACGCCATTCTCCTGCCTCAGCCTCCCGAGTAGCTGGGACTACAGGCGCCCGCCATCTCGCCTGGCTAGTTTTTTGTAGAGACAGGGTTTCACCGTGTAGACCAGGATGGTCTCGATCTCCTGACCTCGTGATCCACCCGTCTCGGCCTCCCAAAGTGCTGGGATTACAGGCTTGAGCCACCGCGCCCGGCCAGCTGACTCTTTTAGTAAGCCTTTATGAGTGCTTATTCCTAAAGAAACCCTGTCAGATATTTCCTAGGTAATCCTGTACAAGGTTGGTGTTCTATATCAAGTTCTTCCTGTACTGTGATAAAGTTGTCTATTGCTTCCATGTACACTAATATTACAGCGAGGAGGAATTACTTTTATGAATGCTAGAAACTTGAGAAATAAGTGTTCTCAATAATATATTACTGAAGGCCACTTAGACAGAGGCAGTGGCCATCTTATATCTTTGTTACCTACAGGCTAAAGATCGAATTCAGTATTATCAACTAGATGAAGTCTTTGTTTTTCCTTATGATATGGGAAGTAGATGGAGGAACTTTAAACAGGTATTTACGTGGTCAGGGGTCCCTGAAGGAGATGGACTTGAGTGGCCAGTAAGAGAAGGCTGTCACCCATACAGCTTAACAGTGAGTATTTTTGTTATATAGCCCTTCCTTTTTGCCTCACCTTCTTTCCCTTAACTCCCCCTCGACTCAAGTGACATTTTGTAGTAAAATAAGTAATACGAATGTTTTCACTCTGTCAAAATGAATCTAATAATTCTAAATCTCTCCTTATATCATGTCTCTCCCTTTATTTCAGTATCTCCTTAACTCTGTATACCTGTGAGATAAAGTCCTGATCCTTTAACATAGTTTTATGAAATCTGACCAAAAATTACCTTCCAACTTACAGAATCATATGAATTCCTTATACATTCCTGTCACCCAACTTTGCCCACAATTTTTTCATCTTACATGACCTCCACTCTATCTAAAATTATTAAGACTCGTTCCAGTCTTACCTCTTCCATAAAGTCTAACTTACCCCCGTAGACTCATCTGAATTTGGCATTTAATCACATACTACTCTGTGGTAGCTCATGAAGTCTCATTTTTTTAATTTAATTCTGGTACCTTATATCTGTAACTTCATAAGATTCTAGGACAGAGATCATGAGTTATCTTTATTTCTCCTATTGTATCTAATATAGTGCTATTTAATAGTAGCTATGTCAAAATAAGTTATAATGATGACCTTTATTCATTCATTCAACTTCATTATTAAATGTTCTTCATTATTCATTTATAGTGTGTCTGCTATGTCTCTATAGAATCAGTGAATCTCAGTGTTCTCACCTGAGAAGCTTCATGAGGGCAGAGAATATACTCCCTGATCCCTGGGCCACAGGAAGCACTCTAGGAATATACACAGATGAGGACATTAGAGAGTGAAGAGCGAGAAGAGGACCTCGCTCTCAGCCCCTGGTTCTTAGCATAGGACCTTTTTTCCATGCTAAAACAACCTGTGGCCTTTAAATTATCGGCAACTTGAAATGCTGGAAAATTGGGGGTTTGCCATATCACTTGGACAGTTGATGAGGAAAGGCTATTTTTCAACATTGAGACAAGAGATTTTATTTTTTTCTTTTCATTTCTTCCAGATAGAACAGTTGAAACAAAAAGCAGATAAGAGAGTCAGAAGTGTAAGTAGTTCTTTTGCAGTGGTAATTGTTTTTGCTTTTGTTAGGCTCTGTACTTCCATACAGTTTTTTTAATTGGCTGACTAGAAACCAATGGTTGGCTTTTATTAAATAGTATTCCTTAATACATTTGTTGAAATTTGATGCAGTTAACTTTTGTTTTTATTGAAATAGTTGGGACTAGAGGTTGGGAGGAATTTAGTCAATTTGTATTGCCAACATAGGAAAATAATTATCCTCAATACAGCTCCTTAATGTGAAACCTATCCTTACAATTATGTTGTTGGATATGATGGCCACCAGCCATATGTGGCTGTTTTATTTAAATCTGTTAAAATTAAATAAATTTAAAAATTCAGCTTCTTATTTGCATTCACCACATTGTAAGTGCTCACTCAGTAGCTGCATGTGTCAAGTGCTGCTGCATTGGATAGCACACATACAGAACATTTCCATCATAGCAGAATGTTCTCAACCCTGCTCTAACTTTAATTCTTAGCTATGGGCTTAAAATGAGGGGTAAGAAAAGCCTTGAGAACTAGAAACATCAGTTGCTTCCCAGGGAAGGGGATGGGGAACTGGGAGGTTCCCCTAGAAGGGGAACTAGAAGGCTTGTCACTGGATATTTTGGATCTCCCTTTAAAATATGAAATTCAGACTTAAAACTCAGATATCATGGGTGGATATTTAAAGGTTTCTTCTGATCACTGATGACAGGTTCGCTATAAAGTAATAGAAGATTATAGTGGTGCCTGCTGCCCTTTGAATAAAGGAATCAAAACCTTCTTCACAAGCCCCTGCACTGAAGAACCTCGAATACGGCTACAAAAAGGGGAATTCATTTTAGCCACAAGAGGTTTACGGTAAGTAATAGGAAGTACTACATTTCTTATTCGATGACAAAATCATCTAGCCTAAAAAATTAACTTTAATCTTTTAAATATTTCAGATACTGGTTATATGGAGACAAAATCCTTGATGATTCCTTTATAGAAGGTATGGAAATGGAACGACATGTTTAAAGGACAAGACTATTAGCAATAATTCCAAATTTTACAAGAGTAACTTTTATAAACCAATCATGCCTAATGCATTAGGGGAACTGCATAGGAGGGCATATCACTAAGCAACAAAAGGAACCTCCTTATATATTTCTCTATAGCGCTTGTATTTTTCAGGTCATTTTAATGATAGCTAACATTTGAGCTCATAACTATGTGACAAGTACTTGTATAAGTGCTTCCCTTAAGGTGTAAAAGTCCCCAAAAGACTTGGAGGTAGGCACTATCATTTACATTCTATTGAGGGAACTCTGAAGCACAGAGAGACAACTTGCCCATAGCTATGCACTGAAAACAGATGGAGCGAGGGCTTAACCCCAAGTAATCTGACTCCACATTCTGTGCATCAAACTCCTGTACTATTTGCTCCCCCCACTTTGAATGAGCATTTCTCTTACTATAAAAACCAGTAGATTGAAACTTTGCGTATTTTTTTTTTCTCTTAAGTTTTATAGTTGTTTCTTTTTAAAGTTAAGATTAGCTCGGGGTGTTCTTTAAAAAACAGTTGGGGTTAATCATAAATTAACCTCTTATGACGGCCGTGATATAGAAATGTATATGTTAGGCCAGGTGCGTGACTCATGCCTGTAATCCCAGGACTTTGGGAGACCAAGGCAGATGGATCACTTGAGGTCAGGAGTTCAAGACCAGCCTGGCCAACATGGTGAAACTCCATCTCTACTAAAAATATAAAAATTAGCCGGCATGGTGGCGTGCGCCTGTAATCCCAGCTGCTCCGGAGGCTAAGGCAGGAGAATTGCTTGAACCCAGGAAACGGAGGTTGCAATGAGCCGAGATTGTGCCACTGCACTCCAGCCTAGGTGACACAGCGAGACTCCATCTCAAAAAAAGAAAAAGAAATATGTACATTAGAAAAAGTCTAAAAAGGAAATTTACAAAGACTACAAGAAGATAGTTCCCTGGAAAAGACGTAGTGTGATGGTGTGCCAAAAACACCTTTCCTGATTATACACATATAAGTAAACACCCATACTGAGTTTCCCCTGACTCTAGTTAGGAGCTGTCTTTAACCACATTAGTCCCTGTTGTGGATCATAGAATTTGGGAAATATCTGTTCCTAGCTTGTAATGAACATTTAAAAACCTTAATTTTTTTCCTCTTTAAACTGTGCTTATATTAGATAGCAAAGAGGGGAATACAAGTCTGACTAAAAGCTTATTAATTTGAAGTAACAGGACTTACTGCTTTCAGTAATGTCACTCATCCATCAGACAATTTCACCTCAATTTCGTTTTCTCCCTCAGGTGTTTCAAGAATAAGGGGATGGTTCCCTAGAAAATGTGTGGAAAAGTGTCCCTGTGATGCAGAAACAGATCAAGCCCCAGAAGGCGAGAAGAAAAATAGATAGCTGCTGTTAAAATGAAATTATCCTTTAAGTCTGCTTAATTACTTGAAAATTGTACATATTACTAAAGAATTATGCAAAGAGCCTACTCTGGTTAAGATGTTCTTTTCCTCAAAGGTGCCCTAGTGCCATGATTTAAATATTTTTATTACCGTTTTGAAATGGAGAAGCCATTGTGCATATGCCTTTGATTTCCTGCCCCTCTTTACCACCTCTTCCTCCCCCGCAAAGGAAAAACATTTCACCCAAGTAAGTTAGCGGCATTTTCTTTAGGATTTTCTTATGCACTGCACACTCTGGACCTCACCTGCAGATACAGTTCCCCCCTTGCCAGGAGCATCTGCATGTGGTACTTCTCTTTTCCCTCAGTTGATATTTCTTATATGATATTCTAGATACTATAAAACTCAATTTGTCAGATTCAGTATAAGCTCAGATTTTGTTACCTGTCTTTTAATAATGCAGATTTTGTCAGATCAAATAAAGATCAATGGATGTTCTGTATAATCAGTTTTTACTTAAGGCATTTTTCTTTTTGCCATCTAAAAAGGTTCATCTTAGTTCCTTATGGAAAAACTGCTCTGCTGCCCTGTGGACAATTGGCATCTTAAAACATGTCTTAAGACATGACACACTTGCTTCAACATATTAACCCTATTAATGGGATATTGCGGTCATAGTGATGGCAGTGGATGGCAGCGGTGGCCTGAAGAGGGTTGAGGGGGAGCTGTGATAGGCAGGAGCCAAGCATAGCTACAACTGCCCAGTCATGGCTGCAGACCTGGGCATCCCTGTGCTCTAGGGGGCCCAAGGGAACCCCCCAACCATCACCACGACCAACCACCTGGCCTCTCCCTGCTCTTGGCACTCGCTCTGGAGTAAAGGTGAGGCCAAGCCCGGGTGCTGTCAGGACCTGGCCAGGTGTTCGTGAGCTCTGAGTGGTGTTGACACACCGGCGCCCTGCTGCCTAGGCCCCCTCCGGGCTTTGGGCTGCCAGCCATAGAGGGTTCCAGCTGGTAAAGCAACACCTCAACATAGTGATATCAAACTACTCATGTACCCTTGAGTAAAAAACTGAAGCTTGTGTGAGTGGTAGAATCCTAGCTGGTGGGCTTGAATGCTTAAGTTGGGCTTGTCTAAACCTAAGAGTAGAATCACAGAAGGAAAGAGAAAGCCTATTTCTCTGGACTTCAGAAACCTTTCCAAGGCAGGGAATGTAAAGCTTTGGGGGCCAGGCTTGTAATAGTTAAGGATAAGGGAAGAGCACTTGGGAATTCGGCAGTGAACAGACAAATAAAATATGTGTAAGATGGAGTCATGTTATTGTGAAGCAAGAAGGTAGGACAGTCTTGAGTTGGCATTTGAAGCAGATGAGGGGACAAGTCATGTGCTTTGGGATGTCTGCATTTTAGAGACAGCAGTAAGAACAAAAACAGGCTGGACCTGTGTCTGGCATGTTTGATACACAGGAAGGTAACCGGTGAGGTTCAGCTGGAATGAGTGAGGGGAGAAAAGGAAAGGAAGTGAAGGCGAGAAGGTTAAAGTGATTACGGGAGCTAGACTTAAAAGTTAATTCCTGCCTACCCTTTTGTTTCAGATACTCTAAGAATAGACATTTCTTTGGCTTTTCTGGGCTCAAAGTCTAGAAAGCCCATCCAAGAACATTCTCTTTAACTCCAGTTGGAGGCCAGAAAAGAATACTATTAATATTCAAGATTAATTAGAGTACAACAAAGATGGTAAAAGAGAATGGATATGACTTGGGCTCAGTTGGAGTTTTGGCTCAGCTGGTGTTTGTTTTATTCTTTACAGCTATTGGATAAGAAGGGTTGGTCTTCAGAACTTTTCTTCAGTAGTTAACCTGTTTGCAGACTAGCATCATCTGGGGATCTCTTTAACAATCCCAGTGCCCAGGCTGTATCTGGCCATTGAAGCCAGAATCTCTGGAGTGGCACCCAGGCATTAGTGTCTTTTTTTTTTTTAGACAGAGTCTCGCACTTTTGCCCAGGCTGGAGTGCAGTGGTGCAATCTCAGCTCACAGCAAGCTCTGCCTCCCCGGTTCACGCCATTCTCCTGCCTCAGCTTCCTGAGTAGCTGGGACTACAGGCGCCCGCCACCACGCCCAACTCATTTTTTTGTATTTTTAGTAGAAATGGGATTTCACCGTGTTAGCCAGGATGGTCTTGATCCCCTGACCTCATGATCCGCCCGTCTCAGCCTCCCAAAGTGCTGGGCATTAGTGTCTTTTTAAACTTCCTAGATAATTCTATTGTGTAGCCAAGTTTAAGAACAGATACTGTACTTGATTTTTAAGGGCTCCTTGTTTAAGACTGATTTTCATCATGGTCCATGAGGCAAAAAACACCACAACATAAGTATCTGCAATAGTTTATTTTAAAGACTACATTTACAAGTAGAAGCAACGTGTGTTATCTGTGGAGAAGGCAGAGCAGGAACTCCATTCTGAGGGTGGGGGAGATCAGCTGGTTCCCTCACAGAAAATAAGCCAGTTGTGTGGGCATCTTGCTTGCCTGTAGGTCTTTGTTCCCAGTTCAGGAGGTTTTTATTCAGTGCGTGCTTCATTTACTGGAAAAGTCCACTGTGCCCACGTGTCAACGCCTTCCCCACAGCTTCCAGCTCAGCAGCAAACTATAGGGGACAGATTTACTCCCCAGTTGCTACTATAAATAATGCTTTAAAAACAGCATTCCTTTTGAACAATATGTCGTAGGCTCAATTTTTAATACTGCCAAGTCAGAGATCTAACTAGAGAGTTTAGGAAATGTTTGGTATGATTAAACTTTTCCCTTCAGTACACAATTTAATTTACACAGAAGAGCATCGGAGAAATTTGTCTCATAGATATGATTGACATGACCGATAGGCTCAAACTACAATGTTAGTGGTTTGTGGAGTGGCTAGAAAACATGAATTACAAGCAGTTTTTCAGAATTTAAAAATATCTTAGTTTGAACAGAAGATGTAAATAAGCATTGAGACTGTTGGCAAGTTATGTTTATCACAAAGCAACAAGGAAGAAGGCACAGAGGGTCCCTTTGACCCTTGAACTTGTGGTCACTTATAGTATTAAGGTTGGAAATCATGAGGAAGGACACAGAACATAAACTGAGATCTTGAAGACAGGCATGTTGATAAAAGTAGCCCTAAAGCCTTAATATTAGCAACACTGAAGATGGGAAAGACGGGATTGATTTATTTGGGGACTAAGTTTACACATTATATGTCTCTCAATATAAAAAAAAAGCTATGGCTTTAGAGTTAAGTAGGCAAAAAAAAAAAAGGAGGAAAGACAAAACAAATGTAAGAATAGTTTTTAATCCATGTTCTCACAAGTAGTGCAGAGTGGGCAGGCAGGTACTTAAGTACCTTATCCTAATCCTGGATGTGCTCATACAGACTGTCAATTTGGGTCCGAAAGTATTTGGAAAGCTCTCCCCGCTTGGCTTTCAATGTTGGTGTCAAGAGCCCATTTTCAATGGAAAATGGCTCTGGATGAAGAAAAACGGCTTTGACCTGGAAGATGAACACACACACATCCATGCTCATTAGTGATTTGGACTTCTCTGCAGAGCCCGCCGAGTACTCTGTGAAGAAAGTGAGGTTGATGCAGGGAAAGGGTAAAGGTAATAGTAACACATCCCCATTCCCATAAATATAATTTGAGAAAGAAATGAGTAGGGAGAAGGGAGAATGGATAATAAACAGCAAAAAAAGAAGGACAAGTAACTACGAAAGGTCATTTTATAGTTAATGGCACAAAATCTAAAATCAATTCCTTAGAAATTATATATTTAAACCTCATGAGATAGAAACTTGAAACAAAACTTTCTAATATAATGAGAGGCCAGTATAACATCAGTGGTAGTACACACCTGTTCAAAGGTTTTAAGGCCACTTTCTTTCCCAATTTTCTGCAAGTCTTCTAAAATGGCTTTCCTTACAACCTAAGAATACAAAACATCGCTTAAAGTATGGCTATTTCAAAAAGAGCCTGAAGAGCTAAGCATGAACCAACTCAGAGTGCCTGACAAAGCCGTGCAGTATGAAAGCAGGAATATAAAACTGGGCACATTATATGCCCAATATTGAAAGAAAAACTGAGAAGAAAAGGTACATCTAAATGTTAACAGTTTTCCCTGAATAGCATTTTTATTCTTCTTTCCCAATCTTTTCCCACAATGAACATATTACTGTAAATAGAAAAGAGAGTTTTATTTTTTAAACTCTCCATCCTATCCCTGAGTCTCATAAAACTATTCAGCCTGTTTGGGCTGCAGCCACTTGTGACAGACGCAGGAACTGGTGAGGCATCCTCTCCTCCACGATGGACCCATGGGTGTGCATAAAGCTTTCCTAGGCAAGACTTACTTGGTTTTGGCACAGTTCCTTGAAGGAGCCCTTTACCCCAAGCTTGGCTGCAAATGAGGGAAGTACATGTGGGTCAGGAACCACCACTCCTACTAAGGATGACTATGGAAAGGAAATAAAAGGTGCAAGGGCATGAGAGAAGCCATGTAGGGATTTCGCCAGTAGTTAAATAAAGCAGAATTACGTCATTGTAATAGTTATTTCCTCAGAACCCTAAATCCAGTACTAATGTTCTTTTCTCATCATATATTTTCAACACACATGGAACTGTAATTCCATTTTCCCACTCAATATCTCATTATAAAGATGTTCTATTCAAATCTGATCCTTCAACATTAAGCTTAAAGCATCTCTGACTTGTCCATGTCAACTCTCCCTTACCCCCCAAAAGCTACGTTTAAGCGCAGTGTGTATAAAACAGTTTGTTGTTTTGGGATAAGGAGTTCCTTAAAGCTATATTTAAGCACAGTATGTATAAAACAACAGTTTGTTGATCAAACTTTTGTGTGTTGTTCTATACATATTGCAACAGTTCGTTGTTTTATACATACTGTACTTAAACATGGCCGTAAGGAACTCCTTAAGGAATGGGAACTAAGTACAATGTGGAGCTCATTTTTTACTGAATCATTACCTTTTAGTATAGCCATTCTAAACAATTCTACTGACTTGTGTACAACGTCCATCACAGTTTCAATTTTTTTTTAATTGAAATTGCCTTATTTGAGGTTTGGAATGTAACTTCTTTTTTTTTTTTTTTAATTTTATAAGCTTGGATCTTCTCATTCTGAACCCAACTATACACATTTCCTGTAGCTACAAGAACCAGCATGGTTTGTGACTGAAATGGGCTATTGTTAAAATGATATATTACCCGTAAGCTCTCCCCATGTACAAAAATTTGTAACACTGGTCTACTCCTGTTGTAGATATTTTCTATCTTCTCTGGCGCAATGTATTCTCCTTGGGCAAGCTTGAAAATGTTCTTTTTACGGTCAATGATCTTCAGAGTTCCATTCTACATGAGACAGATACAAGTATCAGTATTTTTGAGCCACAGAGATGGTATCAGTTGGGAGAGTGGTGAAGTCACAGTCATCTTTCTTCTCTAAAGCTGATTTCTCCCAGAGACTTTTGAACTGTCTTTCATTTCTCTTTCTTGGCTTTGGGGAAAGGGGAGGGAAGCATCGTGCAGCAAGAACCTGTCTTTACTGTATATCTATGTGGAGAGTCAATGCGCAGCCTCAGAGAGTCTCCTGGATCTGCTGGGATTATGCAAATTGATGCCTCATCCAAGGAAGAAATTGCGCAGCTCTCAATTTCCAATCACTAATTTCCAATTAGTTCATTTTCAGAACTCTCAGTGATAGAGGTGTTGTCTTTTGTTTAGACTTTTGATTTGATATGAATAGTTCTCCCACCGCTTGACTCCCTGTTATGTTTTCCTCCTTGTTAGATCCGGGAGTAAGCTCAAAAAGCTCCACTGTGCTAATCAAGCAAGTCAATTACTGGGCTTGTTAGGACAGCAACAGGGCTGAGAGGACTCCGACCAGCCACCAAAGGTCATTTGCAGCTTCATTTCTCTGAACTAATTGGTCTGAGGAGCTTAGGTCTTTAGGGATTTGAATTGTAGAATTGGGATAAATGGCAAATACAATCCACATGCTAACACCCTAAGTAGGGTGACTAACTAAACCCACTCTGGAACTATCACAAGGCAGAATCGATAAATTAGCCATCAATTCAGCATAACGTTCATTATCTGAAAGTGATTAATAAGGTGCCGCCTTCTATAACCCTGGTGTGGGGACATATCTATTGCTTACATCCTAGGCTTATTAGAGTGTTATTTAATCCTGTTACTAGACAGAAACAAATATGTTAGCAAACTACCAAACCCAAATCAATAAAATGCATTGTTAGGACCAGTGTTCTTAAAAGTTACATTGTCAAGCATTCCTTAAATCTCACTTAAATCTTAAATATTAATTGAGCAAGAAGGGAGTTTTAAATTCTAGTTACATTCCCACTTCCCCAGCACATAGTTAAGACAAAACTTTTGAGAGGGGAGATCTTTTGGAAAATCCCATCACTGTCCTTGCAATAATTTCCTTTCTTCTTATGAAAATAGCAACTACTGCTAATTATCATCAAGCTATGCTAAAAATATGTCTCTGTATCTTCCACAGAAAGGGGCTGTCAAGGTCAATGAGAGACAAACACTAGCCTCCACAAACACTTGATTTAGAAATCCTTCTTTCGGCTGGGCGCCATGGCTCAAGCCTGTAATCCCAGCACTTTGGGAGGCTGAGAAGGGCGGATCACGAGGTCAGGAGATCGTGACCATCCTGGCTAATACGGTGAAACCCTGTCTCTACTTAAAAATACAAAAAACTAGCCGGGCGACGAGGCGGGCGCCTGTAGTCCCAGCTACTCGGGAGGCTGAGGCAGGAGAATGGCATAAAAAACCCGGGAGGCGGAGCTTGCAGTGAGCTGAGACCTGGCCACTGCACTCCAGCCTGGGTGGCAGAGCAAGACTCCGTCTCAAAAAAAAAAAAAAAAAAAAAAAGAAATCCTTCTTCCTTGTTTTGATATGCCTGTGAATTAATAGGGAGGATACTTATCCCAAGACACTCATAAGAGGCAAAAGTTGTGGACCAACAGCGTTATCAAACCAAACTTTTTGGGTTTTTGTTTTGTTTTGGTAGACACAGGGTCTTGCTATGTTGCTCAGGCTGGTCTCAAACTCCTGGCCTCAAACAATCCTCCCCTCTCAGTCTCCTAAAGTGTTAGGATTATAGGCGTGAGCCGCCACACTTGGCCTCAAATGACAACCTTCTGCCTCAAGAAAAGTTAAGTGGGGAGGGAAAGGACAGAATAGTACATCTCCCTACTCCTTTCCTAGAGAAGTCACCTAATTTTTCCTTGGCTGGTAGCAAATGTATTCCATTGCAGGGGACCCATGCCAACTCTTATGTCCAGGTCTACCTGATGTATTAAAGAATCCCACCTTCAGTTTGGGTCTAAAAACAGTGCTAGGATCACTGACTTACTGCTTGCTGGTGGTATATTTGATAAGGAATAAGGCAGGAAGAAAACACTTCAACTGGTCTACATCTTGGTGTCTTCTATAACAGTTTGATCAAAATACCAAAAGTACTCTCTGGCGGTACTTTTGGTGTGGTAGCTTATACCAGTAATCCCAGAACTTTGGATGGTCAAGGCAGGAGGATTGCTTGAGGCCAGGAGTTTGAGTCCATCCTGGTCAACTCAGCGAGACCGCATCTCTATAAAATTTTTTTTTTAAGAAAGAAAGACTTTCTAGCTTTGGCAGCTCCTATTCACACATTAAATTACTTTCTCAGAATTTCATATTGTTGGTCCATGGAAGAGCTACAACTAGAACACAAATCTCCTGACTTCCAGCCTATATTCTTTTTTTTTTTTTTTAACTTTTAAGTTACAAGTTAACCTAGATTCTTTCGATTGTATGTTCTTTTTTTTATTTTATTTTATTTTATTTTATTTTATTTTATTTTTTGAGACAGAGTCTCTGTCACCCAGGCTGGAGTGCAGTGGCACAATCTTGGCTCACTGCAACCTCTGTCTTCTGGGTTCAAGGGATTCTCCTGCCTCAGCCTCCCAAGTAGGTGGGATTACAAATGCCTGTTACCAGGCCCACCTAATTTTTGTATTTTTAGTAGTGATGGGGTTTTGCCATGTTGGCCAGGCTGGTCTTGAACTCCTGACCTCAGGTGATCCACCACCTCAGTCTGTATGTTCTTCTCTGGATAGTATGAGGAAGCCTTAAGCCAGGTAGGGTACAAACCTAATCCCCTCCAGCTGCCTCAGCTGATTAACCTACTTGCATTTCTGCCCCTCTTGCTATAAGCAAATTGTTCTTCCCAGTCCATTAGCACAGACTTCCAGGAGTTCTGACGATATACCCACTGGGAGCCAGCGACCAATGTCTCCTGTGTGAAGCCAGCCATCACTGTCCAGCGCTTCCTGTGTCTTCTCAGGGTCCTTCAGGTATCCTTTGAACACGTTTGTACCCTTGATGCAGATCTGCACAGCAGACATACAAGGCGGTGACAATAGCAAAGGCTGCTCCTCCCAGCGTGGGCAGTTTATGAAACATCTGCTCCCCCTTAAATCATTTGATGGCTTCCACTACACTGTGAAGAGCACCAGATCTTAGTCCCCACTACAGGGGATAGGAAAGTGAAGTTCAGAGTGCTTAATTCTTTGCTAAAGATCTCAAAGGGGCCAAATCCAAGTTTGCTTACAATTATTTGCTACTTCTGATATAAACCGCCCCACCATGATTGTCTGACCACAGGGCATGACCTACCCACCTCTCCTTCATTATTCACTGAAAAGTAGTTCATGTCAGCCACATCTTCCAGCTTCACGTAATTGCAAGTCAGGGGCGCCCCAACGTGACCTAGAACACACCACGCTAAATCAGCTGAGAAACTCTTGCATGGTGATAATGCCAGGCATATTTCTGAGATATTTATGACTTGACTCTAGAAGAGTAAGACTGAAAAATCACGCACCAATGCAGACTAGCCAAGGTAGGCAGGCCTGGGCCCAATACTTGAATTTTGCATTTGCCACATTAGTCCAGAGAACTGAGGTTATCTAAACTCCAAAGTCCTAGTTCAGTTAGAGCCTTTCTTCCAACCATGGCACCTCCTGCCCCGCAGATGGAGGACTTACCTGATGTCCAGTCCCCAGGTGATGTAAATGTACAGCCAGCTGTGCATTCTGTTTGACCATAAGCTTCATACACCTGGGAAACCAAAGAAGAGCTTATAGATTTACTCAAGATAAAGTGTGAGCTGGCCATGTGTTATGGCCAAGACATGAGGAAAGCAAGGTCTCTAAGTGTTTGAGACCACTTAGTGTCTTAAAACCTTGAACTTGGAGGAGGCGGTGGCTCATGCCTGTAATCCCAGCACTTTGGGAGGCTGAAGCTGGAGGATCACCTAAGGTCAGGAGTTCGAGACCAGCCTGGCCAACATGGTGAAACCCCATATTTACAAAAATACAAAAAAAATTAGCTGGGCACTATGGCAGGTGCCTGTAATCCCAGCTACTCGAGAGGCTGAGGCAGGAGAATCACTTGAACTTGGGAGGAGGAGGAGGTTGCAGTGAGCTGAGATCATGCCATTGCACTCCAGCCTGGGTGACAGAGCAAGACTCCATCTCAAAACAGAACAAAACAAACAAACAAAAAACCTTGAACTCATACCCAAGCTGCAAAGTATTTACTACCAAGCCTTTTGGCCATTCAGAAACCAAAAGGGTCTGGAAATAGACCAAAGTATAGAACTTTACATGAAAAAGCAGCATTTTGGCCAGGCGTGGTGGCTCATACCTATAATCCCAGCACTTTGGGAGGCCGAGGCAGGAGGATCACCTGAGGTCATGAGTTCTAGGCCAGCCTGACCAGCATGGTGAAACCCCATCTCTAGTAAAAATACAAAAATTAGCCAGGCCTGGTGGCATGCACCTGTGATCCCAGCTACTCAGGAGGCTGAGGCAGGAGAATCGCTTGAACCCAGAAGGCAGAGGTTGCAGTGAGCTGAGATTGTGCCATTGCACTCCAGCCTAGGTGACACAGCAAGCAAGACTCCATCTCGAAAGAAAGAAAGAAAGAAAGAAGAAAGAAAGAAAGGAAGGAAGGAAGAAGGAAGGAAGGAAGGAAGGAAGGAAGGAAGGAAGGAAGGAAGGAAGGAAGGAAGGGAAAAGGAAAGGAAAGAAAATGCATCATTTCAAGTAGGTGGGAACATGTAAGTTATTCACTAAGTGATGGTCAACCCAATAGCAATTGAACTTGAACCTGAGCAATGGCGCATCACTGAAGGAACTGAAGAAGGGGAATAGCATTTTTTAAGGGAAATAGTTCCCATTGTGATATAAAACAAGAGTTGGCAAACTTTATCTGTACAGGCGAAGATAGTAAATATTTTCCGCTTTGTGAGCCATCTGGTATCTGACTCAAAACTTGACTCTGCCAACATAGCAAAAAAGCAGCCACAGTCCATATGTAAATGGATGGACGTAGCTGTATTTCAGTAATATTTTAAAAATAAAAACCGGCTGCAGACTAGTTTTAGCCTGTGCCGCAATTTGCCAGTCCCTGGTATAGAAGATATTCTTGATTGGAGAGAGGCTGGGGGCAGGAAACAAGCTCACGGGCTGCTGCAGTGCGGGGTGTGGCCTGTGATAGGCAGAATTGGGAGACAAAGGAAGGCTTAAAGAAGACATTTCTGGGAGGGGGTTAGCAACAGGACCTGCTGATCTATTGGTTTTAGGGGCTTAATTAAGGAAAGGACAGTATTAAAAATGGCTAAGAGGATACTAATTTGAAAGACTACAGGACCTCAGGCCTTGGCATCAATCTGGAGTCTCTTTTGATTGTGGTTATACAGATAGTGGACTCATGAGGAAAAGTCAGTGCCTGTTTTGTTCATGCTCTGCATGTTTGGTTGAATGAATAAACTATCTATCTGGGTGAAAATTAAGACAATATGCATGACCAAGCACTTGCACAAATTTCAGGTGGAACTGAGACTTAATGGAAAAAATGGAAAATGGTAAGTTTGCCAGAAAATAAGGGTGAAACAGTCTTATGAAATATCAGGGGTTAGGAAGTCCTGTCTAAGCAATTTAAAACCTACAAATATAAAATATTATTTAGTTTAACTATAAAAACATTGGAAATTTTTATATGGCAAAACACAGGGCAAAAATGATGAGACTAGGAAAAATCTTTCCAATATGACAAAAGTTAATATTACAGGTTGACTATTCTAATCCAAATGTTTGAAATCCAAAATATTCCAAAATCCAAAACCTTTTGAGTGCCAACATGATGTTCAAAGGAAATGCTTTTTGGAACACTTCAGATTTTGGATTTTCAGATTCAGAATGCTCAACTGTTTTATAATGCAAATATTCCAAAATTGGAAAAAAAAATGCAAAATTCAAAACACTTTTAGTCCCAAGCATTTCAAGTAGGGAGATACTTAACCTGTATTACTCTGTGAAGAACTCTTAGAAATATAAAAAAAGACCAAATTATCTTTTGCCTGTTTTTCTTTAAGGAAGTAATAGAATAATTCACGGATGAAATATACATGTCAGTAAGCAATAGAAAGATGTTTGGTGTAAATAAAAGAAACAAAACTTAATAAGATTTTTCATTTATCTGATTAGCTAATATCTAAATGACTGATAAAGTCTGTCACTGGCAAGAGCGTGGGCAAATAAGGCCCCGTATACTTGCCGAAATGTGTAAAAAACATCTTTCTGGAAGAAAGTTTGATAATATACACTATTACACACACACAGAGACATACACTTTGACACAGTAATCCTTTCTTGCGTGGATTTATTCTAGATTAATAATTAATTGATTATAACAATGAAAAATATCATAAGCAACTCAAGTGTCCATTAATAGGAGATTAGTTATTTGAGTACGGCTGACCCTTGCTTGCACAACACAGGTTTGTACGGCACAGCTCCACTGATAGGTGGATTTTCTTCTGTCTGTGCTGCTCCTGAGATAGCAAGACCAACCCCTCCTCTTCTTCCTCCTCAGCCTACTCAACATGAAGACAGTGAGGACGAAAACCTTTATAATGATCCATTTCCACTTAATGAATAGTAAATATGTTTTCTCATCCTTATGATTTTTTAAATAACATTTTCTTTTTTCTAGCTTCCTTTATGGTAAGAATACGGTATATAATACATATACAAAATATGTGTTGATTATATTATTGGTAAGGCTTCTAGTCAATAGTAGTCTACTAGTAGTTAAGTTTTTGGGGAGTCAAGTTTTTTGTTTGGTTTTGTTTTTTTTTTTTTTGAGATTGAGTCTCGCACTGTCGCCCAAGCTGGAGTGCAGTGGCGTGATCTCTGCTCACTGCACGGTCCACCTCCTGGGTTCACGCCATTCTCCCACCTCAGCCTCCCGAGTGGCTGGGACTACAGTGGCCCACCACCACGCCTGACTAATTTTTTTGTATTTTTAGTAGAGACAGGATTTCACCGTGTTAGCCAAGATGGTCTCTATCTCCTGACCTCGTGATCTGCCTGCCCAGGCCTCCCAAAGTACCTGGGATTACAGGCACCAGCCACCGCGCCTGGCCGGGGAGTCAAGTATTATACATGAATTTTTGACTGCGTCGGAGTAGGCAATCCTAACTCTTGCATTGTTCAGGGGTCAACTACATTCAATAAACTATTGAGAAATCATTAAAATGATGCTGAGCTTTATTTGACAAGGAGCAATGTTAACCAGTGTTTTAGAGCACTAGTTTTATTTATATGAAAGTTTCTACACACAGATGCCTGAAGAGATGATTAGAAGAATATTTTCTCTGGATTTTGAGAATTTAGGTGACCTTCATTTTGGTACCTTTTAGTTGTTTTCATTTTTATTTAAACAGTGAGCTCATTTGTGCAAAAGTAAACTGACCTATTTTCAAAGAAGGTGCTTGGCTTACCTGACATCCCATTGCTGCCCGGAAGAATGTCATGACTGGAGCGGAGATGGGGGCAGCTCCAGTGACGATTATGCGAACCCTTCCACCCAGGCTGGCCTGTTCAATGGAAACAAAAGACATACTAAAACCTATTCTCTTGGCTTCAATATCCTCCACTGTAGAGTGGGTATAATAGCCTGTCCAGCGTTGTTATGAGAATTAAACTGATATCAATTCTCACGTTAATTTACAAAGCACTTAGAATACAGTTTGGATTGTAGAAAAGCACTTAAAATGTTAGCTATTATTGTCATCACTATCTATAGCTGGGACTGGAAGCCATATATTTCTCAAATAATTTGTATTCTTCAGCCCCTCAAATTGCTTATAATCTCAACAGACCACCAAAGAAAATAAGAGAGAGTGCTAGAACCTAAATAAAATATTTTTCTTTTCTTTTTTTTTTTGAGATAGAGTCTGGCCCTACTGCCCAGGCTGGAGTGAAGTGGTGCCATCTCAGCTCACTGCAACCTCTACCTCCTGGGTTCAAGCGATTCTCCTGCCTCAGCCTCCCATGTAGCTGGGATTACAGGCACCCACCACCACACCCAGCTAATTTTTCTACTGTCAGTAGAGAGAGCGTTTCACCATGGTGGTCAGGCTGGTCTTGAATGCCTGACCTCAGGTGATCTGCCCACCTAGGCCTCCCAAAGTGCTGGGATGATAGGTGTGAGTCACCACACTCAGCCCGCCTTTTTTTTTTTTCCTTTTCTTTTTTTTTTTTTTTTTTTTTAACCTACTCCCTTTAGTAGTAAAGTAGTACAAGAAAGATCTCAAAAAGCAGTGGACAAAAAGTGTGAAAGGATCTCTAGTTAAAGTGACGCTCCAGCAACAGAAGAAAAGCAAAGTCTATGGAGTCAGAAGGCAGCCCAGGTGTTTGCCTGCTTCAGTCTGGGACTTGCCCAACCTACCTGGATCTTTGCAAAGATGAGCTTATCCCAGAAACTGTCACGCCTGATGATACCCTTTTGAAGCTCCTTGAATTTACTGGCAACAGCCAAGTTCAACAAGAACTTCTTCAAGGGTGTCTTGGCTTCATTTTGTACCTGCAGAGTGATAGCTCCTTTTAGTTGGAAACCTATTGGAGATACTCATCAAGGCCATTAGTGAGCAAGAAACAGTGTGTTCTAGCTTCATAAGGAAGTGGTCTCACAGTCTCACACTCATGAACTGGATTGCGAATAATGATGAGCCCAGAGAATTATGGCCATGCTCAGAAAGAAGTGAACTTAATGCAAAGCTGCAGTCCTCCCCTTTACTGCCCCAATTTTTAGTCCTTGGGCAACAACTTGACAACTGAGATAAAGAAGGACTGCCTACAAAGTCACCTGGGGGGTACTAGATTTAAAACAAACAAACAAAAAAACAACAGCTCAATGGGCACCACCTCTAGGGCTTTTGATTTCATAGGTCAAAGGGCAACCTAGTTACCCGCTGTAATACCCATCATTCTATTTCCTGTATTACTATTTCCAACTTCCAAACACCTCATTAACAACCGATTAATTACTATTCAACAAAACCTGACTCAACTAATTCTAAAACAAATAATAACAACCCACAGTACCAAAGGACAAACCTGATCCCTAATACTAATATCTCTAATTATTTTTATTGCCATAACCAACCTCCTCAGACTCTTACCCCACTCATTTACGCCCACCACCCAACTGTCTATAAATCTAGCCGTGGCAATCCCTCTATGAGCGGGTACAGTAATTACAGTTCTTCGCTTCAAAACCGAAAGCTCCTTGGCTCACTTTTTACCACAAAAAGTGGTAAAGTGCTTTTTCTTTTCTTTTCTTTTTTTCTTTTTTTTTTGAGACGGAGTCTCACTCTGTTGCCCAGGCTGGAGTACAGTGGTGTGATCTCAGCTCACTGCAAGCTCCGCCTCCTGAGTTCATGCCATTCTCCTGCCTCAGCCTCCTGAGTAGCTGGGACTACAGGCACCCGCCACCATGCCCAGCTAATTTTTCTTTTTTTTTTTTTTTTTTTGTATTTTCAGTAGAGACGGGGTTTCACCGTGTTAGCCAGGATGGTCTTGATCTCCTGACCTTGTGATCCACCCATCTCGGCCACCCAAAGTGCTGGGATTACAGGCTTGAGCCACCGCACCCGGCTGGGCTTAATTTTTCCTACTAAAATGACTTCTTTCCGGTGGGCTTAATTCTGACACCATTTTTCCAGCTCACATGATTTCCCTGGTCTCCCTGACTATGGCCTCACTGTGACCATATGTTCCATCAACCACACTCCTGCCAAAGGAGAGCTTCCCCAAGTACAACTCAAAGTGACCCCTTCTTTCCAAACTTTAGTCCTGAACTCCGTATGTGGCTTTCAAGATTCCACCCTACTGGAAGTCAGATTCAAGGCAACTGAAGTCTTTTTTCTTGTTCAAAATTTGGAGAATTCCTCTCCATCCATCTTCCATGTTTACACCCCCATTTTTGGGCCTCCAGCCAAGCAGGGCTGATAATTTTTATCTTCTAATGTAAATTGTGCTCTAGGACATAAGCATCTTCTTATGCCTATAACATTATCATTGTACCAATAAGTCATAATCTCTCTCCAAGATCCATGCTCAAATGCTTCCTGCATCATGTCATTCTTGAAACCTCCCTCATCTAAAAGAGATTTATCTTTCTTCAACATTCACAAGACTCACCCTCCCTCAACAAGTCACTGACAAAGAGTTAGTATTAGAGACCTATGCTAATAAAGTCCTTCATTTTAAAAATACATTCAGGAAGTGAACTGTGTATTAGGTATTAACTACACAATAACTATCTCTGAAAAATAAAAAATGTACAACAACAACATATGAACAAAAACCATAACAACCAAATCTAATAATTGCATAGCATGGTAAGAAACTGTTGTAATTGTTATCAGTTCTGCTAGAACACTGCCTGCCCTGTCACCGGAGCCCATTTAGCATCTGCTGAGAGTCCTAATAGTAAAAGGAAGTGTTAAAATCTCAGAGGTGGTTGGGGAGGTGGGGGAGGGTTCCAAAGTATGTGAAGAATGGCCATGTATTACTTCCTCACGGATCCAAGCCTGAGGAATCATCACATACTATATTGCCTGGGTTCAAATAGCTTCGACAGCTCCTTGAAGCAATCTGACAATCTAATGATTGGGTGAGAAATATACAAGATGAGGTTGAGACAACTTGTGCCGGAAACCAAGGAAGCTATCAGAGGCTACAGGGGTATTGTCAAAAGGCCACCCGAGCAACTTGATGAGGGTTTCCAACTGCCAAGATGGGGCAATTAGAAGATCAAGAAGAAAGACTAACAGTTTGGGAGGCTGAGGTAGGTGGATCACTTGAAGTCAGGAGTTCGAGACCAGCCTGGCCAACATGGTGAAACCCCATCTCTACTAAAAAATACTTAAAAAATGAGACAGGTGTGGTGGTGCATGCCTATAGTCCCAGCTCTCAGGAGGCTGAGGCAAGAGAATCACTTGAACCCAGGAGGCGGAGCTTGCAGTGAGCCGAGATCGTGCCATTGCACTCCAACCTGGGTGACAGAGTGGGACTCTGTCTCAAAAAAAAAAAATAAAAAAGAATGACTGAAATTTAAAAAACAAATCTGAAAATTATGAATTCCTAAAAATACACAGAGAAAATCTCATTGGCTACTTTTGAAGATTGCTGAGACACAAATCCATTTTTCTGAAGATTGATAAATAAAAATAATCAAATATTTGCCAGGTTTTATGGAAGAATCTCAGCTAATGAATGCAAGAGGAAGACAGAATTACAAAAATCACCATTCTGTAATTTCTAATGAAAAATAGAGCAGTGTTGGTCATCAGCATGACTCGCTAACATGACTACTGAAACATGACTACTGAAAGCTTGATTCTGCCTTACTCCTTTTGAATGTGACTCTGGGCAGGTTATTTAACCTCTGAGGCTCATTTTCCCCATCATATCATGAGGCCTGGCACTTCAGCAAGGGAACAGCTTCCCCAGATGTCTGCTGAACCCTGAGGGGCTCCCCAAGTCTCTGAGTCAAGCTCTTTCTTCAGATCAGGTCCAAGTCATCTTGCTCAAGGAAAAGGGGACTGTACTTACTTACTTTTCATTTTTTAATTTTATTTTTATTTATTTTTTGAGATGGAGTCTTGCTCGTTGCCCAGGCTGAAGTGCATTGGCATGATCTTGGCTCACTGCAACTCTGCCTCCCAGCTTCAAGCAATTCTCCTGCCTCAGCCTCCCAAGTAGCTGGGATCACAGGCGCTCACCACCACATCCAGCTAATTTTTGTATTTTTAGTACAGATGGGGTTTCACCATGTTGGCCAGGTTGGTCTTGAACTCCTGACCTCAGGCAATCTGCCTGCCTTGGCCTCCCAAAGTGCTGAGATCACAGAAGTGAGCCACTGTACCTGGCGGGTATTGTATTTATAACGGTTTTTCATAGCTTGACCTGTAAACATGGCTTTACGTAAATATTTGTAGAGGGTGGAGGTAGAGGTGGAGTAAATCTCATAGTAGTATAGAGTTCCTTCATGCAGGCCCAAGTCACAGACAATCCCTTCAGTGGAAAGTTAGTACCGTATCATAGATCCTGTTAAGGACTCGAGGCACTGTGGGAAACAATGTGGGCTTCAAAGTCTTCATGTCATCAGCCAGCAACCGAATATCCCCTTGGAAGAATCCAACTCTGGCTCCACAGCAGTACGCAACAGTCTGAAAACAGAACCAAATTATAGAGCTTAGAGGCAAACAACTCCTTTAGTGGGGATCTGTCTTGGAAGGAATTTGGGAAGTGGGCTAAGGCACACAGACGCTTTACTTACACAGCACCTCCCCACCAATTCAGGACTCTGAGAGCCTTCCCCCAAAAAAGGATGAACATTTATTTCTGCTGTGGTGGCATGACAGATAAGACAGATATTGAGACTTTGTGGTCCCCCAGACTCCACCACAGGTCTGTGTGACAGTCTAAGATAATCATCCTTTGTAAGACACAATTCATTATGTGGCACTAAGAAAGTACTGCCAATTAAAGCAGAACCTGCCTTCAATCATAAGACCAGCCCAATTTCATAAATTACGTTAAAGTATTTTTTAAGGTTTCTTAGAATCAATTTTTTATGAATCAGATATCATTACTTTAGCCCAAAGAACTGAATCTTGCATTTTGGCATTTTAGGCATCAACCATGAGCTGGCTGAAGAGGCATTTGGGGGTAGTGAGGAGCAGAGAGAGAACTTTCCAACCACACTACTTGTGTTTTTGAAAGGCTGACACGGCTCTCGGTTCTCAAATCAGCCTCAAAATAGCCTGAAAAGCCTGGAGTACACTCACAGAAGAGTAGACCTCCTCCAGTGCACACAATGCTGACAGCACCACCTTACACACTCAGGTGTGGTGCAAAAACTCCCACGGGGGACATCTCATACCTTATGTGGATCAAATGCTCCTTCCCTGATCCTCTGTGGGGAACTTCCTTTTCTCTAATCCTAGATCTTTTCAAAAATTCTAACCAAAATAAAATTTAAAAAGAAGACAATGTCTTGTGTCAGCTCAGAATTAAGGGCAGATAGTAAGCTCCCAGCTGTAATGTCACTAGACTCACACATCCCCATGAAGGCAGAAGCAAGTACTATCCTCCCGGACACATGCAGACTTAGCAGACGAAGACCCTGCAGGAAATGAAGGGTCATACCACGATTAGAGCTCCCATGAGCCAACTCCTTGCCTGCGCCTCTCACACCAGAGAAAGGACAGTAAATACTGTGTAGCTGCCTTTGGAATAAACATGTGCTAGCAAGTCAGGACCCCCTTTGCCACATACTGCTAGGAACATAGAACACTCACCTGTACAACCCTCTCAAACATATGAGCCAGAGGGAGGTAGGATATGGTCACATCTTCGGGACTGGGCTCAGCAGTATGCTACGTAGGCCAGGGAAGCAAGAGAAGGCAACATGAGATTCATGCCAATTTTCATTTCCAATGGAGTTTTTAAAACTACCTCCTCCCAGGACTACCACAGACAGCTGTATAGGTGGTATACTGTGTAGATCTGAGATGCCTTGAACTGCATATAGTGTAGAAATTTACAGTGATCCTAAAAGACCAAGGCTTGAAAATGTACAGTCCTGTAGACAAAGAACACACTGGTGTTTGTCCACACTCAGGCCTTTAACGTGTGTGTGTGTGTGTGTGTATGTGTGTCTGCCTGCTCTAACTTCAAAAATAAAAATCTTATGACAGATTCACATTTTAATGAGAGCTTCTTTTTCAACTGACCACTGACCTCCACACATTTGAGAACGGCAGAAGCATTTGAAACAATATTTTGATGGGTTATCATGGCTCCTTTGGGGTCACCTGTAGGAAATAAGAGGTGGAGAGAAAGATACTTTATGTAACTAATAGGTAGCCTTTGGCCTTGAAAGAAACTAGATTCAATTGGTTTTATTCCAGAAGGCCAAGAGCATTTCCTGTCACTGTGTCTTTTTGTGGATGGTATATGCCTCTGTTTAGGAATAATTAATTCCCCCGGAGATTCTACTGCTGAATGCATCATTGGCCTTCTACTACTACACGGAGTACAGCCATGATTTCAGATAGATGCACAGCTGCAAAGAAAAATTCAAGTTAACCCTCCTTCTCCCTCCACCCCACATCTTGTGCTGTTTATATGTTTGGAATTCCAGATCTACCAATATTATCTAGTAATATGGTTATAAACACTATAAACTGGGCATACTAGAATGAATATAACTGTAGACCATGATGGACCACATTAAAAACTATTAAGCATTCTAACAGATGGGTGGATGTAGGGTGGGGTTGAAGCCCTCTATGGAGAACTATCACTGAGTTATCTTGATTGAATGAAACCATCCCAGTGGTGTCAAATCAAGAGAGTGGTGGGTTGGTGGGGGCAGAGGAAAGGACTTTCTGACGTCATCTTTAAGACCCCTGAAATCTATTGAATGTAAACAGCTCCCAGTATACTACATGAAGTTTATTTACTTATGTTTATGTTTTTCCATCTGGGAATTCACACCTAGAAGCCTTAGGCTGTGAGCCCCTAAGGATGGGGCTCGTTAGAGGGAATATTTACCAGCCTACCAGAGGCCAAGAATTGAAACCATGTTCTTGGCTGACCAGGGGTCTAAGGTTCAGCTTCATGGGCACTGACCTGTGGTCCCACTGGTGAAGCATATGATGCTAAGGTCTTCTGGGCTAGGAGGCTGCAGGAGGAAGCACAAGGGCTTATTCTACCATGAACTTTGAGAGTTGACAATAGTAAGGCTCAAATTCAGGCAGAAGAAAACTTACCACAGGTTTTCTGTAGTGCTCTTTGCCTAGGTTCTATATGAACAGAAAACCAAGAAAGAAAGACATCAGTTGAGATGGACAGACTGTGATCAATGTGGCCCTCTCCCTCCCTTTCCCATGAGAACATCTCTATGGGAATATAAGCAAAATTCCAACCTGGATTAGGACCAGAAGCCAACATTCAGGAACAATGGAAGTCCCAGGGAAGAGCATAAGATTTCTCTAGAAAATCATCTACCTACCGAGGGTAGATTGCATGCTCAAACTTCCCATTGTACTCTTACGTTTCAATCATCTAGCGCCATAACTAAATCTTTTTTGAAAGAAAGGAACAGCTAACATTTTCAGAGCTTATTACATACACATCACTGTCCTGAGAAATTTACATATATGAATTAATCTAACTCTTTACAAGACCTCTGTGAGGTAGCAATTATTTTTATCACCATTTTATGGACCGAGGAAAGGGAGATGAGATTGCCCAAGGTTGCCTAACTAACAGATGTGGAGCTGGCATGTGAACACAAGCAGCCTGGCTCCAGGAGCCACCTCCTTTAACTATTACTGAACTCCTATTTATATATTATCCACTTAGAAGTCCATGCAGCTGGCCACAGAACTTTGTCCTCTCCTGGCATGAGTTTCAAAGTTGTCTTGTGGAAATTATTCTCAGAGCTTCACAGCATGAGTCTAATTTACTCCTCACATGCCACCCCTGGAGAACAAGAACGCTGTCCTCTTGTGAAAGTATCTTGCAAGTTGCCCAAGGTGTTGGACCAGCATTGGAGCCGCAAGATAAATTTCAGATCCATACCTCAGCATCATATAGGGATAAGATCTCAATTCCACTCTTCTCCCCTCTTTGCTTCAGGTCATCATCAAAGGGGTCCATAAGGATGACCACCTTCAGGCTCGGTGTGAAGCCTTTCTCTACATTCTCTATCAGCACCGATGCCTTTTGGGGTGTGTCACAGATCACCATGGCAATATCAGCTGAAAGCCAAAATAGAACCAGAGATCATTCCCCCTCTCTGCTAAGTACCTGATTGCCTTCCAAGAAGGAAGAGGTTTGAAAAGTTTTCAAAGCTGACAGGTGTCCAAAGGAGATTACACCTGCAAATCAGATTTATAATGTACAACCTGAAATACTCCATTGATGATAAATGAACTTAACTGAAACAGAAACACGTCATGTTCTTGAACTATGACAGCAGATTTTACAGTTTCTAGAGGAACCATAAAATTCCTTCTGCTTGAGAAGTCATTCAGATAATCTAAACAGGTTACTGAGGTGTGGTTCTATCAACGTGTTTTATTTTGAGGAGGATAGTAGGGAATAGAAGAAACAGGAGGGGGCAAATAGGATTTTTAGCTGACAAGTATTTTACAATTCTAAATTTTAGCATTTGTTTTGATATATGTTTACACAAAGCTTCAAATGATGTTTACTGTGCAAACGGACATACTCACTTAATCTACTAGTCCCATGACAGAAAGTAACATGTTGGATATGTGAAAGCACTGTTATTTGCCCATCAAATTTGGACTTGTTTCTCTAGCAATGACAATTATTTTCTGCAGACTCACCATGGACATTGGTACATGCTGGTTAACTGTACTGACTTGGATTTACAAAAGTAGGAAATTAAATCTGTAGCTTTACTGTGATTTAGTCAATTAAGCTCATTGTCTGGGCTTTTATCTAGTGTGTTCAGAGTAAGTAGTCTTGTCTCTACATCATCATACCATGTCACCTTGAAGCATGTCATTGAAAATTCTATCTCTGTGTATCTCTGCTTCATGGGCTTTTTGTAGCTTTCCTGAAAATTATATCCCAAGTACTACAAAACTAGAAAGACTTGAACATTTTCTGACCACAGCATTTCAAGTTTGCTTAAACAAACAAACAAAAGAGCAGAAATTGAAGAAATACTCAGCATTGAGGAAGAATCAAGTTGTAATGTAACAGCAAAATTTTACCCTTGTTGACAATATATACGATGGCTTCTGGTCCCAAGGTGTCATATAGAGGTACGGCTACCATGGAGTACGTGTAACAAGCCAATTCAGAGATGATCCACTGTACAGAGAGAAGTTCAAGTAAGGACTGGAGGGCATACTGAAGAGTACTAGTTCAGTCATTCAGCCAACAAACGCCATCTGGTTTTCTGTCTTGTTTTGTTTTGATTTTTTTTGTTGTTTTTGTTTTTTTGTTTTTTTGTTTTTTGAGATAGTACCTCGCTCTGCTGCCCAGGCTGTAGTGCAGTGGTGTGATCATAGCTCACTGCAGCCTCAACTGTCCAGGATCAAGCGATTCTCCCACCTCAGCCTCCCGAGTAGCTGGAACTATAGTCACACATCACTATGTCCAGCTAATTTTCGTATTTTTTGTAGAGACAGGATTTCACCATGTTTCCCAGTCTGGCATAAAACTCCTAGGCTCAACCTATCTGCCTGCCTGGGCCTCCCAAAGTGCTGGCACTACTTATTTGTTGACTTTTATGTACAAAAAGAAAAAAAAAATCACTGTGGGGCCATAGGGACAGTTGCAAACACTGCTATAAAGTACAATTAAATAAGGGAGATAAGGAAGGCACAGAGACAACTGCAATACAAAGGTAGAACAGAATACAAAGGCAGAGTGTGATAAGTTCCATCTGTAAGAGGTATGGAAGGCATTAGGAGCTTTAGGGTGTCAGAGATCACTTTCAAGGGTGAGGCAAAGCTATTTGGGACTGACTGCTTGTGGGAAAGAGATGAAAACTGGGCAGGGCTTTAGAGGACTAGTACGATTTGGTTATGGAGGGAGAGGTAGATTAAAAGAAGGAAGTGAATGAACAAAGAACAGTGGTATGGTTTGGCTGCGTCCCCATCCAAATCTCATCTTGAATTGTAGTTCCCATAATCCCCACGTGTTTTGGGAGGGACCTGGTGGGAGGTAATTGAATCATGGGGGTGGTTACCCTCATACAGTTTGATATGGTTTAGCTGCATACCCATTCAAATCTCAACTTGAGGCCGGGTGCAGTAGCTCATGCCTGTAATCCCAGCACTTTGGGAGGCTGAGGTGGGCAGATCACAAGGTCAAGAGATTGAGACCGTCCTGGCCAACATGGTGAAACCCTGTCTCTACTAAAAATACAAAAATTAGCTGGGCGTGGTGGCATGCACCTGTAATCCTAGCTACTTGGGAGGCTGAGACAGGAGAATTGCTTGAACCTGGGAAGTGGAGGTTGCAGTGAGCTGAGATGGCACCACTGTACTCCAGCCTGGCGACAGAGTGAGACACTGTGTCAAAAAAAAAAAAAAAAAAGATCTCTACTTGAATTATATCTCCCAGAATTCCCACATGTTGTGGGAGGGACCCAGCGGGAGGTAATTGAATCATGGGTGCCGTTCTTTCCTGTGCTATTCTCATGATAGTGAATAAGTCTCGTGAGATCTCATGGGTTTATCAGGGGTTTCCACTTTTGCTTCTTCCTCATTTTCTCTTGCTGCTGTGATGTAAGAAGTGCCTTTTGCCTCCTGCCATGATTCTGAAGCCTCCCCAGCCATGTGGAACTGTAAGTCCAATTAAACCTCCTTTTCTTCCCAGTCTTAGGTATGTCTTTATCAGCAGCATAAAAACAGACTAATATATTGTTCTCGTTAACAGTGAGTTCTCATGAGATCTGATTTCATAAGGAGCGTTCCACCCCCTTTGCTCTTATTCTATTCTTTCCTGCCACCATGTGAAGAAGGACATGTTTGCTTCCCCTTCCACCATGATTGTAAGTTTCTTGAAGCCTCCCCAGCACTGCAGAACTGTGAGTCAATTAAACCCCTTTCCTTTATAAATTACACAGTCTCAGGTATTTCTTCATAACAGTGTGATAACAAACTAATACAGATAGCATGACATCATTGTGTGGGTACACATTAGCAAGCGTGAAGACTACAGGAAATAAAACTGGAAAGGTAGGTAGGAATCTGCTAGTGATGGGCCTTAAATGTCAGTATAGATGTTATGGACTGAATCCTGTCTCCCTGTCTCCCCTCCTCTGGCCCAACCCAAATTCATGTTGAAACCCTAATCCCCAGTGTGACAGTATATGAGATAGGGCTTTTAGAGAAGTAATTAAGGTTAAACGAACTTATAAGGGTGGGGTCCTAATCCCTTCCTTCTATGAAGAAGAAGGGACATGACGGATACATGTGCACAGAGAAAAGGCCATGTGAAGACAAAATGAAAAGGTGGTTGTCTACAAGTCCAGGAGAGAGGCCTCAGGAGAAGCTAAACCTGCTGACACTCTGATCTTGGATTCCTAGACTCCAGAACTGTGAGAAAATACATTCCTGTTGCGTAAGCCACATGGTCTGTGTATTAGATTATGGCAGTCCTAGCAGACTATACAGTTGTTCCTTGAACACATGGGTTTGAACTGTGAGGGTCTGCTTGTGGATTTTTTTTTTCAATAAAAGTTACAGTGAGTGTGCCTATATTTCCTGCCTCCCTTTCTACCTCCTCTACCTCTTCCACCTCTGCCAGGTCTGAGACAGCAAGATCAACCTCTCTTCTCCCTCTTCCTCAACCTACTCAAGGTAAAGATGACTCAGATGAAGACCTCTATAATGATCCATTTCCACCTAATGAATAGTACATACATTTTCCAATGAATAGTACATACATTTTCCCTTCCTTATCATTTTCTTAACGACATTTTCGTTTCTCTAGCTTACTGCATTGTAAGAAAGCAGTATACAATACATGTAACATACAAAAATATGTGTTAATCAACTGTCTACATTATCAGCAAGGAAGACTATTAGTAGTTAAGTTTTGGGGGAGTTATCTGTGGATCTTTTTACTGAATAGGCGGTGGTCCTAACCCCCATGTTGTTCAAGGATTAACTGTATCAGATTAGGTGTTAAGTTCCTAAACTAGAGTCAAGGGAACCTTTTTCTATTGAGACTGACTGTGACAAGAATAGAGTATGTAGATTCACCTAAAATTATTGGTGAATATTTTTATATTTGTATTAGCATTAGAACTGGGACTTGCAGTTTGTAAACTTGCAATAAGATCCACATAGAACTTAACTCCCCGAAAACTTAACTACTGATGGCTTCTGTTGACTGGAAGCCTTGCTGATAACACAGACAGTTGATTAACACAGATTTTGTATGTTATATGTATCATATGCTGCACTTCTAGGGAGGATTTGAAGCATGAAAAGACTTCCCCAGAGGGATAATGTGCCTAATGACTTGATCAAAACTTGGAGATAAGCTTGATTCTGTCATCTTACCGTCAAAATCTGCTTCCAGCTCACTGTGGAAAGACGTCTATGGCCAGACTCAGTAGCAATGAATGGCTGAATTTACTGGTTCAAGTACAAATTGCAAGTTTCAGTTCTAATACTAATACATACTTTCCACAATATCTTCAAGATCTTTTTTGGCGGTCCCTCCTAGCTTCCTTATTTTCCTCATGTAACAATCAGACTGACTTCAAATGACGCATGATAGGCTGGGAAACAAGAGAAGTCCGAACACCTAGGTGACAGTGCTAGACACTTAACCAGAAATTAAGTAGGTTCTGAGTTGTAACTCTTTCAGCAGAATAAGCATTAGAAAATTTTAACGATAGCTTTGGTAAAGCATTAAAAAGTGTTGGAGTGCTGGATGGGGAATAGCATTTGAAGTGTTTAAACTTAACCTTGACTCATTTCCTTTAGTTAGCTTCAACATAGTTACCTCTGGCCTATTCTGAGCAAAGATGCCGACAAATTGGTCCGGTGACGATTTATATCCTTTATGCAAGAGACAGGAACCCAGGTACTCTGCTCTATCAGACACCTACAAAAAAGAGAGATGGGGTGAGAGAGAGAGGGAGAAGAAGAGGTCAAGACTCAAAACTGACCAATACCATATCCTGTAGTTCAGAATACTATGTTAGAAAGAATCTGTCTAAAACCATGGACTCAACTTACCTGTTTGTAGGATAGCCATCTGTAGGGCTGGTTTGGTTTTCTATATCCCAAGCAGGGCCCATTGTCTAAAAACATAATATTAAAAGAAAATCAACTCCAGTTGCAAATTCTCTGGACCAAGGAAGCTAAAAGGAGATTAAGAAGGGGCAAGACACAAAGGATAAGTCCAACAAGGATTTGAGCTTCTCTTATATGTCCAGGAAATTCAAAGTCAGAAAGCACTGAGTTCTCAAAGATGAAGAGTCCTATAAATTATACTCGAAACATTTAGGAAATGCTACATAAAACAGGAGCGGTTCAGTGTTGAATATGTAACCTGCATGATAATGTGGACATTCAGAGAAAACCATCCATATGGGGTTAGCCCACAAAACATGACCAAGTAAAAGCCTACAAGTAAACACAAACAGCCTGTATTGAACAATCTCGGATTGAATTTCCCTACAATAAAAACTATGCTCATAAAAATATAAAAAAATAAAATATGAGTCATCAATCTCATCACCCAAATACCATTATTAACACTGATATATTATTCTATGGCCCTTTTGCATAGTTTTACAGTTATGTTCATTCCCCATGTATAGAATGAATATAATACTTTGATACCTTGCTTCCTCTCCCAATCTGACATAAGTATTTTCATGTCATTATTTCTTCTCTATAGTGGTTTCAATGGCCAGTCAATGAAGGGTTCTACTGTAGTTGACTTTATTTCATCGTGGGTATTTAGATTGTTTTCAAGTTTGACGCCTTAAATTATGCTAAGTATTTTCAAATTGATCCTTTTAAATTTAGAACATTTCCTTAGAATAGAGCTCCTAAAATGTAATAAGGGAAGGGAATGGGGGCTCAGAACAGTCAGGCTTTTGATACCTAGACTACACTGCTTACTTGAGCAGATGTGACAATTCACTTTTCTCCTATCATATCAAGTTTTAACATACTCTCATAGACCGCTAAATAGTGTCTTTAAAAACTATCTTCAAGGTGGGGCACGGTGGCTGATGCCTGTAATCCCAGCACTTTGGGAGGCCAAGGCGGGCAGATCACCTGAGGTTGGGAGTTCGAGACCAGCCTGACCAACATGGAGAAACCCTGTCTCTACTAAAAATACAAAATTAGCTGGGCACGGTGGCACATGCCTGTAATCCCAGCTACTGGGAAGGCTGAGCCAGGAGAATTGCTTCAACCTGGGAGGCAGAGGTTGCGATGAGCTGAGATCGCACCGTCGCATTCCAGCCTGGGCAACGAAAGCGAAACTCAGTCTCAAAACAAAACAAAACTATTTTCAGGTTTGATAGGTTTGAAAGGTTATTACTGTAGTCTAAGTTTCTTTAACAGCTAGTAAAGTGGCACCTTTTTCCTTGTTAGGTTTTATTTACTCTCATGACTTATTTGTTCACATACTTTGCCCATTTGTATGAGAGTATCTTCTAAGATATTAAGGCTTGTAAAAAACACAGAGACACACACCCAGGTGTGCACATACTCATGTATTTGTCTTCAGTATTTTTCCAATTTACACCTTGCATTTGACAATAAAAGAATTAAACTTCTGAACATCTAAACTACTCAGCCTTTCTTAAAATAAGTTTGGGAACATCCATTTACAAGAATAAAGGGCATCTCAGTTTTTAAAGCTAACTCAAGGAAGTAATGATATTAGGCTGAAAAACACATTAAGCGGCTTAGAAGCCCTCATGTCTAAGCCAGAAGGAGGCCATTATAAGTAGACAAGTAGAGGGGCAGAAAAATGTATGGAGAGGATCTAGCCAAATTACTAAGAGGAATTCAGGTCTTGCCAAAAGGAAGTATTCGTAAAGACAGTTACTAGGAATTCGGAGGCAAGTAAGTAAACTTCTAGACTAAGTGATGGAAAAAAAAAGAAGGAAAGCAGGAAAGAGAGACCACTCTGATTAAAGAGATATAAAAATGAATGAGGAGGCTGTGTATAGAAAATGTTAGTACTTTAGCTTCCAATTGAAACAGCTGCATGAAAGCCTAAGAAGTAACGTCTCAGACTAACTTTCCCTGAGGCATGGCTTTGTCAGAGTGAAAGTCACTTGCTCCCCAGGCTGTGTGCCTTGGGTGGTCTACCAATGAGATCATTTGTACTAACATTAATCACTAATGATAGCTACCATTTATTGAATGCTTACTCCATGCCAAGCACATTAACTCGTCTTCCCAGCTATTATCATTTGCATTGTACTAAGAATTATGAAGGACTGAGACAGCTTGGTCAAGCTCACTCAGCAAGTAGTAGAGCTGATGAATGTCTAAGAAAGTATACTGGGGACTGGGCACAGTGGCTCATGCCTGTAATTCCAGCACTTTGGGAGGCAGAAGTTGGCAGATCACTTGAGCTCAAGAGTTCAAGACCAGCCTGGGCAACATGGCAAAACTCCATCTCTACAAAAAATATAAAAAATTAGCCATGGGTGGTGGCATGAGCCTGCAGTCCCAGCTACTTGAGAGACTGAGGTGGAAGGATGGCTTGAGCCCAGGAGGGGGAGGTTGCAGTGAGCTTAGATCGTGCCACTGCACTCCAGCCTGGGCAACAGAGCCAGACGCTAAAGAAAGAAAGACAGAGAAAGAGAGAGAGAGAGAAGGAGGCAGGGAGGGAGGGAGGAAGGAAGGAAGGAAAGAGACAAAGAGAAAGAAAGAAAGAAAGAAAGAAAGAAAGAAAGAAAGAAAGAAAGAAAGAAAGAGAAAGAGAGGAAGGAAGGAAGGAAGGAAGGAAGGAAGGAAGGAAGGAAGGAAGGAATTATACTGTATCTTATCACCTCTTGATTGATAAAAATGCTAGCAGAGGCTGGTGTCTAAGGAATAAGTCAAATAATTGTCCCAAAGGGGCAACAACTCAGGTCTCATTAAACTCTGTGACTTGATCAGCTTCAACCTACTAGCCAAATGCCTGACCAGGCAACAGCCTAGTCTTTCATTAACTTAGTCAACTCAGACCTGTTTGTTCTAAGCTGTGGCCATCTACAAAGAGCCCATCCATTAACAAATTCTTGGCAAAGTTGTCACGCTAAACTAAGTAGAATTCCAACTCTGGTATGCAGAATCTCCTGGAAGCTTTGCTAAAAATACAAAGCTTCCTGAGGATTTTTACGTCTCATTATCTGGAAATTTAATTCAGTGAACCTAAAGTGTAACCAGAAGATATATATTTTAAACAATAGCCCCAAGTGATTCTCAAGATAAACAAACTACTAGCTAAGGCTAATGTATTCAACCCCAGATAGGCCCAGAAATGTCATTTTTCTTTTTTTATTTTTTTTGAGGCACAGTGTCCCTGTGTCACTCAGGCTGAAGTGCAGTGGCACGATCTCGGCTCACTGCAACCTCCACTTCCCAGGTTCAAGTGATTCTCCTGCCTCAGCCTCCCAAGTAGCTAGGATTACAGGCACCACCACCATGCCCAGCTATCATTTTTCTATGTAAGTAGCCACACCAGATTTCTCGTGCCTGCTTCCATGAGAAGCCATTTTAACAGTATTGGTTTAGGATTTAGTATTTTAAAAAATCCTAAATTATATATCTCATGTACCACATATCACATGCTAAATGGCTTGTTTTAGTCACAATAACAACACATCATGAGTGAAGAAAACTCCTAAAAACAGAAAATCACTAGAGCTGGGCATAGTGGCCCACTCCTGTAATCCCAGTACTTTGGGAGGCTGGAGTCAGGGAGGGGGTTATCTCTTGAAGTCAGTTTGAGACTAGCTTGGGCAACATAGTGAGACCTTGTCTCTATAAAAAATTTAAAAATTAACCAGGTGTAGGCCAGGTGCGGTGGCTCACGCCTGTAATCCCAGCACTTTGGGAGATCAAGGCAGGTGGATCACAAGGTCAGGAATTCAGGACCAGCCTGGCCAAGATGGTGAAACCCCATCTCTACTAAAAATACAAAAATCAGCGAGGCACAGTGGCAGACGCCTGTAATCCCAGCTACTCAGGAGGCTGAGGCAAAGAATTGCTTGAACCTGGGAGGCAGAGGTTGTAGTGAGCCAAGATCGTGCCACGGCACTCCACTCTGGGCAACAGAGCGAGACTCCGTCTCAAAAAAAAAAAAGAAAAAAAAAATTTAGCCAGGTGTGGCAGCACATGCCTGTAGTCCTAGCTACTTGAGAAGTTGAGGTGGGAGGATTGCTTGAGTCCCAGAGTTGGAAGTTGTAGTGAGCTGTATTCCACCACACCACTGCACTCCAGCCTGGGTGACAGAGGAAGATCCTGTCTCTGAAAAAAAAAAAAAGAAAAAATCCCAAAGGAAATTATACTGTATTGGACATATACTATCTTAAATTGCCAGAGAAGTAAACAAACTGATGTTTGGTTTGTTTTTATTTGTTATTTGCATGAAGTCTATAAATAAATGCTGATTTGGAGCCAGATATACTAAGTACAGGCCCCAGGGGAGTCTTCAGATAGATGTTTTCTTGACAATAAATCTTTAATTGTCTGGAGGAGTAGCTACTTTTATAAAACACTTAAGAGCCAACCTAAAATAGAAAAACCTAGTCAAACAGACACACTTAGATTTTCCTATCAGCTCTGACATTTTCTAGTTCTGTGACCTTGGTAATGGTCTTGAAACTGTGAGTCTGGGTCCTCATCTTTAAAAATGGCAGTGATGGTAACTAATCTCTACGGTTTAGGGAAAATGATGTAATACATGTACAGCAGCTATTGTATAGTTAACACTTGACAGGAGTTGGCTATGAATATCCTCTTAGTGTTAGTTAACATGCAGAAGTCAAGGAACGGATAAAAGTTACATGGTCAGAATGTCACCCAAAAGACCAAAGGCACAGAAAGAGCTATAAGCCAGTAGCTTTTAAAAGTAAACGTGTGTGTGCCAGGCATTATGTTCAATGATATAAGATATAAATATTAAGGCTTGGTGTATTCCAAATGAATGTGTCAAAGCCCATTTGGTAGTCTCTGAAAAAGTCCAAAGAAGTGGTAACTTGGGCCAGTAGGATGTATCAGAGTCAAGGACAATGTAAGACATCAGGAGTCCTGGACTGCTAGTCCTGGCTCAGACTGTCTATCTGTAAATGCAGGGAATTGCATTAATGAAAGGCATGTTTCTAAACAAATATGAGGTACTAGTGAGTTAAAGACACTGTCCTCTATTATTATCTCCTTGACCCTTTAACAACAGTTTTGGCAGGGACGTTCTTCTTGTATTGAGAAACAGATTCAGAGAAGCAAAGTGGTTTGCGTAAGATTATGAAGGTAGAAATGGAAGAACCGGGCTTCAAACCTAAGTCTGTCTTACACTGGTTCCAACACCCATCCTGATACTATGTTCTAATGCTGCCTCTATTTTGCATATTGCGATTCTATTTGGATCAGTGCATCTAAATAGCTGGGGTTTTAGAAGTAAGACAGAGAAAAAGAGATGTGCCACAGACCCCACCTTGTCTTCTTCAGGCAAGGACAGACCACTAGGCTTACCAGATACAGCGAGTCCTCTTTGGAAAACCTCATACATAGTCGTGGCATCTGGGAAGCAGTGACTTATTAGGTCATTGTTCTTCTGGGAAATACTCTTCCGCGCTCCTCCCTAAGACACAAGACCAAGTTTAGGCCAAGTCCAAGTCTCCCCTCACTCTTTCCAAAACCTTTATGAATTGAATTAAAGAGACCATAAATGCTGATTTTGAGGTCACGGGAATGTTCTCTTTGCTAGTCAATTGATTTTTTAAAATCCCCAAATCATAGTATATTTACATTGTAGACATTTTACAAAATAGGAAAGAGGCTGGGCTCGGTGGCTCACGCCTGTAATCCCAGCACTTTGGGAGGCTGAGGCGGGTGGAGGTCAGGAGTTTGAGACCAGCCTGACCAACAAGGTGAAACCCCGTCTCTACTAAAAATACAAAAATTAGCCAGGCATGGTGGCAGATACCTGTAGTCCCAGCTACTTGGGAGGCTGAGACAGGAGAATTGCTTGAACTGGGGAGGCAGAGGTTGCAGTGAGGCAAGATCGCGCCACTGCACTCCAGCCTGGGCAACGGAGCTAGACTCCGTCTCAGAAAAAAAAAGAGAAAATACAAAACTGTAATAAACACTTAAGAAAAGTGGATCTGTAATCCCACCCAGAGATGGCCACTGTTATGTTTTTGGTAACCCTCCTGGCATCCATCTGTGTATGTATATGGAGGAGAGATGATATGTACAGTTTTATGTCTTTTTTGTAGTATCGAGTTTAAACTTCTACTGAATGTATACAATGTGTTCTAGGTAGTCTGTAAATACTGTAGATGTGAGTTAAGACGAAATAGCTGCCCTTAAGCACCTCACACACTAGGGTTGTTGGAGTATGAGTAGGTCATAAGGAAAAAATGGACATATAATACCATGATGTACATGCTATAATGAGTTTGGAGGAAATGGATTCGTGGGGGAAATGAAGCAACCAGTTCTGTATTAAGCAGAAAGATTACAGAGAAGAAATGGTATTTCAATACAGACTTCTAAGACAAGTAGGCATTTGGCAAAAAGATATGATTTGGGGAGGGTAAAGGAGAAACAAGAAAATTCCAGAGTGGAGGAACAGCCTGAGCAAAGGCATGGAGGTAAGAAAACGCAGCGCAGAGTTGGGTGGGCAGCTAGAGGACAGTGTGTTCGAGAAAAAGGGGTTAGCTAGCTGGGCGCTGTGGCTCATGCCTGTAATTTTAGCACTTTGAGAGGCCAAAGTGGGCGGATCATCCAAGGTCAGGAGTTCAAGGCCAGCCTGGCCAACATGGTGAAACCCCCTCTATACTAAAAATACAAAAATTAGCTGGGTGTGGTGGCGGGCACCTGTAATCCCAGCTACTCAGGAGGCTGAGGCAGGAGAATTGCTTGAACCTGGGAAGCAGAGGTTGCAGTGAGCCAAGATCCCACCATTTGCACTCCAGTCTGGGGGACAAGAGAGAGACTTCCTCTAAAAAAAGAAAAAGAAAAAGAAAAAGAAAGAAAAAAAGAAAAAGAAAAAGAAAAAGGGAGTAGCTAGGAATCCATCTAGAAATGTCAGCTGGAGCTACAGGATCAGGGCCCTGGGATGGACCCTGGAGCCACAAGAGGCACTCCAGGTGTGGTCCAGTGGTCCAACCTCATGAAGTTTCATCTAGAGAAGAACAGGCAACAATTAAATAAGTATTCAACAATGTAAATTAGTATCCAAAGTGAGAGCTATAAAAGTACAGGAAAACACATGAGGCTGTAACAAGAGATCTGACTTAGTCTAGGACATCAGGGAAAATTTCCATGGGCTATCACATTAAGAGAAAAAATAGCAAAAATAAAGCTCCTTGTCTAGTGAAGGAAGACAGGGTCTTGCTGTCTGTTTACGTGCCTAGAGCAAGGAAGGAAGAATCCAAGATGTTTCAGACTCTTAACTTTGGCAACTGGGTAAAAAGATATACATTTAACTGAAATAGAATAGGAAAGGAGGTGTGTGTGTGCGTGCATGTGCATATGTGTGTGTGTGTGTGTGTGTGTGTGTGTGTGTGTGTGAGAGAGAGAGAGAGAGAGAGAGAGAGAGAGAGAGAGAGAGAGAGAAGGGAGAAAACAAGCATAAAGAGACCTGGAGAGCTTAAGTTACTTAAGTATCACTGAGGTCAGAATAGAAAATCAGATTTCAGTGTCACAGACTTAGGCACATTTTCAAGTCATAAAAGAGGAGGTATTTTCTTAGCCATGAGAATTTAGATGAGGGTTTGGCAGACTATAATCTGCACACTGAATCTGGCCTACCACCTGCCTTTATAAGTAAACTTTTATCGGAACACAGTCACGCTCATTTGTTTACATGTTATCTGGTACTGTACTCTTATTCTACAACAGCAGTCAGTATTGAGTTGATGCAAAAGAGCCCATGTGATCTGCAAATTCTATATCATTTACTGCCTGGCCTTTACAGAATATGTCTGCCAACCCCTGCTGCAGAGGAATCAAGAGATGCTGAGAATAAAACCCTAGTATGAGGAGAGGAAAGAACCCAAGTGACAAAGAAAGACTGTCTTGAAATTAGGAACAAATCTCATGGGAGGATATCATAAAAGGCAAAAGGAAGAGTTTCAAGAAAGAAGTCTCAAGTCAAACGAGAGGAAAACTGAAAGAGACGCCATTGAATTTAGAAGTTAGGTTATGAGTGATTTAGAGCACTGTCGAGGAGATGGTAGTGGTAAACAGTCAGATCTCAGTGGGTTGAAGTTCAGAAGAGAAAATCAATATGCAAACTACTCTCAAAGAACTCTGGTGGGAAAGGAAAGGAGTGAGAGGTGGTGGTGGAATGCAGCGGGACAAGAAGATGTCAATGAAGACATTGAACATGCAGAGGTACCCACAGGTGGGAGAGGAGCTGGAGAGTAGAGGTAGCTTGGAGTAAGATTCCCTCTATCTTGGAGAAAGAAGACTGTAAAAAGAACAGAAGAAGTTAGCCTTGTGAAGGAACAGGAATGCTTTTTTTTCCTCTGAAGAGGGTAGAAAATGAAAACAGACAAAGATATTCATGGGCGCAAAAGGAAGGAGAAATGAGAACACTGTTGGAACTTTCAATTTGTTCATAGATATAGGAAGCTGGGGAATTTGATAAGCCAAGGGAGTGAGCCTAGTTCAATTTCTATAGTTTTCAGAAAAATAAATTTAACTCAAAGCTAGAATTTAACTGGAGGAAACAGCTTAATTGTTCTCAGACACTGGGTATCTCAATGAAAATGTTCTCCTGTCCCCAAAGTTCTGACACTATTATTTAGATCATGGGTTGTCAAATTACTTCTGTAAAGGGCTAGATAGCAAACACTTTAGGCTTTGTGGGACATGCCTCATCTTGCCCATTTTTGTTTTTAACTCATCCCTTAAAAAAGATAAAAACTATTCTTTACTTGTCAGATGCACAAAAAAAGATGGATTTTGTTCATAGCTGTAGTTTGCCAACTCCAATCTAGATTACTGACATCATACAACCTTCCTTATTACAAAAGAAAATGTGCCAGTAATAGAAGTTTAAATTTGTATATTGCCTGTTGATCGGTAACATGAAAGCTTTCCCATGCCACACCCAATCCCCTTCAAGAGCTATCCCTAGGTTTGGAGGTACAGTTTGAGTTTGATGAAAGTTGACAAACTAAAAGGATGACCAGTAAATTACCTCAATTCCCACAGACTGATTGTTCAGGTCAAGAAGAGGTAAGACGGGTTGAGGTCTGGTGATCAGCCACAGGAAGATGGCAGCTCCAAATGTCAGGATGCAGATCAATGCCGGGGTTGGAAGTGGGGAAAACAAAAAGTTAAAGATAAAAAGCATCTTTGTGAATAGCAGCAGGAAATTCAGACCTTAAAAAAAAAACAGGGGAAAGAAAATTTAGAGGAAATGGCCATATTTTTGTACTCAATAGCTCTATGTTTACAGAAGGACACACACACACACACACACACACACATGCCTTCAAACCCTTAAATAGAATTGTACCTCTCTAGTAGCAGAATTTCCCCCAATGTTTACTCAGCACTGTTGAAAATAATAGAACACATTCTGCACCCCTGCTACTTGACTGTCCTCACACAAAGCAGGAAGGATCGAAGGAAACAAGTTAATCATTTCCCAGACAATTTTGAGAAATGACTGCCCTTTTAATGTTGGTGCACAAAGCCTGGAAGAAGGCAGCCTGCTAGACCCAACAGAACCTGGTGGTCAGAGGATAGTACCTCCTCTGCCCAGGCAGACCACGGGTCAGGAAGGACTCTTCCAGCTGGATTTCCCCCATATAAACCAAACAGAAGAGATCGGTCGATGTGATGCCACAGGTTTTAGAAATTAACCATTTTGTATGAAGGGTATTTCCTGCTGGCTAGATATGTCTTGCTCATTGCTTTATTTTTTGGAACATCAGAAGGGTTTCCAAGATCAACAGCATTACAACTTGCTATGCCCAACATTCTCTCCCCCAGGGAGCCCAGAGGAATCATTTTACTATGAGGCAAACGTCAGTCAGGTGCACAGAAACAGTGCTGGAGAATGGGTGACACGTGGCGAGGATTGAAGAGTTAGGTCAAGAAGAGATCTCAAGAAACTAAAAGCAACAAAGGCTTCCCCCAACCCAGCCTTTCTTATAGTTTTCAGCCAAGTTCAGCTTCAAACTATTCTAATAGGAGAGACTAACTTTCGGGTAGGTCCTAGGAGCACACCCTTGTTGAAGCCATCTTTTCCTGGAAAGTTGCTCCCTCACAGCTTTCAAACCGGAATAAGAGAATATAATAGCAGCAAACACATGAGCACTTACTGTATGCCAGGCATAGGGCTGGGCTTTTTGCATGGTTTGTTTAATTTAGGCCAAACAACACTATAAAGTAGTATTTCACTGAAGAGGAAATGAACGCTTTGGGATAAAGTGACTTGTCCAAATTCACCCATCATTACCTATTGCTACTTCTCTACGAAAATCTACAAAAAGACAATTCACTTTTTCTTATAGGTTCTAGTCACAGAATTCAAGGGGATTGAATGTTTCTAGCACCTTACAGGTGACAGCACATGAAGTTCAGAATTTGCATTCTTCAAAGTTTACTGCAATGCTGATGAAACAACAGCTCAGAGATGAGGCCGCACATGCCCACTGAAAATCAAAACACAAAGCAAGCTCAACTAAAAGTTGGATCAGATCAAGATCACAGTTGCCCTTAGAGCTTTGGACAGCTGCCATCAGCTGCCACCTGGAAACTTCTTTAACAAGGGAAACACACTTCACTGTAGTCTGAGAAAGGCCACAAGGTGCAGGAATTTTGTGTGGGGGCAGGAACAGTCACAAGAAATCCTGGGCCACTCTTACTATCTTTCTGCCCCTTGATTAGTTATTACCTGACTTTGGAGAGTCCCTTTCCATTTTAGAGGAGAAAACTGAACTTTCGGAAACTGGGATAATAGTCCTCAACTCCTTGGTTCTTTCCATATTGCATTCAAGGGGAGAGAAAGAAGTCAAAACAAAAATAAAAGCAAGGTCCCACAGGTGCTAGGTTACATAATAACAAGAGTGCTACTGTGACCACCTGGCAGGATTCTGAAAGCTGGGATTTTTGGAATTCAGCCTTACCTGGGCTTGTATGATGAGGTGGCACTCCAGGATGCAAAAGCATTCAAAAGCTAGCCATAAAGCCCAGGCAGAGAAGGGGGACTGCCTCAGGGAAGACTGTGAAATTGAAAAAGCAGGTGGCAGTGCTAAAGGGGAGGAGAAGCCTATGCCTGTTTTGTGCTCTCCCATCCAGTCCACCACCAGCCACCCCCTGCAGGCTGGGATATTGTGACAAGACTGGAGATATATATATATGTTTGAGACAGGGTCTTACTCTGTTGCCCAGGCTGGAGTGCAGTGGCACAATTCTGGCTCACTGCAGCCTCAACCTCGTGGGCTCAGGTGAACCTCCCACCTCAGCCTCCTGAGTAACTGGGACCACAGGTGTGTGCCACCACACCCAGTTAATTCTATAGTTTTTTTTTTTTTTTTTGAGACAGAGTCTTGCTGTGTCACCCAGGCTGGAGTGCAGTGGTGCGATCTCAGCTCAGTGCAAGCTCTACCTCCCAAGTTGATGCCATTCTCCTGCCTCATCCTCCCAAGTAGCTGGGACTACAGGTGCCCGCCACTATGCCTGGCTAATTTTTTGTATTTTTAGTAGAGATGGCATTTCACCATGTTAGCCAGGATGGTCTTGATCTCCTGACCTCGTGATCCACCCGCCTTGGCCTCCCAAAGTGCTGGGATTACAGGTGTGAGCCACTGCGCCCAGCCAATTCTTTAATTTTTTGTAAAGACACGGCCTCACCATGCTGCCCAGGCTGGTTTCAAATCCCTGGGCTCAAGCGGTCCTCCTACCTTGGCCTCCCGAAGTGCTGGGATTACAGGTGTCAGCCACCACGACCACCCCAGACTGGTGATATTTTATCTGGGCTTTTTCCCTCTGCCTAAATCCCACCCACAAATTAAGAGATCCTTACCAACACCCTCCTGTTCAACTATGGGAAAAAATGGTTGCACTAAGGATTTCTGCCCTCTTCTTCCAGATGGCACATTTATATTTTAATAGAAGACTTTGCAAAAAATGTCTTTGAATTAGGGTCTAAAAATTGAATTTCTTTTCAATTGTGGTGATATGGGGGTGGGGTCAGGAAGGAGAGTGAATAACCTGACTGGTAATACATAGGGGAGAAAACGGACAGAGAATCTACGGTCAGCCTCAAGGGGGCACTTGCTGTCAATCTCAGGTGATTGTTACCACATAGTAAAAATACTATGGGTCACAGATTGTCAGAATTCTGCCCCCCACCCCCAGAATACCCAGAAGACTGCATTTTTGTGAAACCTCAATTTTAACTAACATCCGTTTTTAAAGGTCTGGCATGGGATAAACGAGAACACATTTCGTAGTTTAATTTGGATCACGGTCTGTTAATGTTTGACTACTCCTTGGAGACAGACTTCAATCATATTACCCACAAATAGAACAAGACTGACCACTTCGTTACAAACAAGGGAGATATTTACACATTTCAAAGCCACAGTTTCATGAGAATGAGAGTACCTTGCCTATATTGGCAAGGAATTTTATTTAAGGAAGACAATGAAGGAAGGATTTATTTGTATTTGTCAATGGAAATAGCTTACTTAGTTTGCTACCACTGACCAGGTATCCAACTCAAGTAGGAGGTGCACAGAATTTCACATGGTTCCTTCCTCAAATTTTTTTTTTTTTTTTGAGGCAGAGTCTGGCTGGGTGCAGTGGTGTGATCTCGACTGACTACAACCTCTGCCTGTCGGGTCCAGGCGATTCTCCTGCCTCAGCCTCCTGAGTAGCTGGGATTACAGTTGCCTGGCACCATGCCCATCTAATTTTTTGCATTTTTAGTAGAGACGAGGGTTTCACCATGTTGGTCAGGCTGGTCTCAAGCTCCTGACCTCATGTGATCCACCCACCTTGGCCTCCCAAAGTGCTGGAATTACAGGCGTCAGCCACTGCACCCGGCCCTTCCTCAATTTTTAAAAAAATTGAGATACAATTTACATAATGTAGAACTAACCACTTTAAAATGTACCATCGGGCAGTATTTAGTACATTCACAATGTTGTGCAACCATCACGTCTATTTAGTTCCAGAACATTTTCATCACCATAAAATAAGAAATCCTGAACACGTTAACAGTCATTTCCCAATCCCTTCAATGCCCAGCCTCTAGAGAAAGGACTGGGCTGCTTTCTGTTGCTATGGATTTATCTATTCTAAATGTTTCATATAAATGAAACCATATATGTGACTTTTTGTGTCTGACTTCTTTTATATAGTATAATTTTAAGATTCATTCATGCGGTAGTATGTCTGTACTTCGTTTCTTTTTATGGCTCAACATTATCCCATTGTATGGATAGACTACACTCTATCGATCGATCTATCTATCTATCTATCTATCTACCTACCTACCTACCTACCAACCTACTGGTTGATGAATATTTGGGTTGTTTCTATTTTTGATATTGTGAACAGAGCTATTATGGGCATTTCTATACAGTTTTTGTTTGAATATCTTTTTCCAATTCTTTAGGGTGTAGACCTAGGAGAGAAATTGCTGAGTCAATGCTAATTTTATATTTAATTTTTTGAGGAACCACCAAACTGTTTTCCACAGTAGCTGCACCATTTTATATCCAACCAGCAATGTAAGAGGGTTCCAATTTCTCTCCATTCCATTCTCCCTAACACTGCTACTTTCTTTATGTTTGTTTGTCTATTTAAATAGCCATTTTAATAGGTGTGAAGTGGCATCTCATTGTGGGTTTGATTTGCATTTCTCTAATGACTAAGGATGTTGATCATTTTTTTATGTGCTTCTTGGCCATTTGTATTTCTTTTTTGAAGAAATGTCTGCTCAAGTCTTTTGCCCATTTAAAAATTAGGTCATATATGTATATATACACAACACTTATCAGAGATATGATTTGCAATATTTTCTTCCATTCTGTAGGTTGTCTTTTTACTATCTTGATAATCTCTTTTTATTTTTATTGTTTTACAATTAACAATTTTTTTTTAGATATGGGGTCTCACTAGGCTGGTTCTGAACTGCTGGGCTCAAGTGATCTTCCCACCTTAGCCTCCCAAAGTGCTGGGATTACAGGCATGAGCCACTGCGCCTGGTATATAGTCTCCTTTTAAACGCCCAATACACTCAAACATGTTTAACCTTACAAGGTTAGTGCTGAGAGGATTTGCAACTGTATCATGTAACTCTCTCACTGTTTAAGGGGGAGAAACTAAGGGCCTGAGAGAAGGTGAGACCCCTGGGTCAAACCATGACAGGAGTGGGAAGCTCTGGTTACCATTCTGACTATTAGAATCTGTTAACACTTCCAAGGAAGTTCAAATAAACAAGGGGAAAAAAAGTCACCCCCTTTTGTCACATGTCCTATGTGACTCAAACTACAGTTCTGATTTAGTCACTCCACAGGATCCCCTGCAAGCAGTGGGCGTGACTGGCATTTCCTCTTCCTTTTAACATTACTCCTGGTTAGGGTAGGGAGAAGCACAACAGTGGTAAAGAAAAGAGGAAAGAGAGCTCTGTCATGCTGTATCTGGGATTTCCTGTTTCGTGTAATATACAAATGGCTGAACAAGCCACAACACACTCCAGGACGGCCCATGTCAAAAGGCTTACTCCGCTTTTTGACGTGGTGATGGTGACATGCCTTGGCCTCAGACCCCAGGGTACCCATTTGTCCACCATCCTTGTCCTTGATCCACTCCAGAGCCCTCCCCTTCCCTGTGGATGGATGACCGGAGCCACAGTCACTCATCTCCTGGCTCCTAACATGTTTTATTCCCAAGTTAGCTGAAGGACGCCTTCTGCCTTCACACCTCTGTGCACGCTTCCTGGACCATTCTTGGTGTCTAGGTTATGATCACCCCATATTCAGCTTTGAATTTTTTTCCCTATGTGGACTTGGGGCAGCATGTCTTCATTTAGTCTCCTTTTCTTTGGATAAATGTCCTACGTGGCTCCTTCTACTCTAATATTTACATTTTTGGTCAACTATGTTTATTGCTCTGAATCTTTCATACTATCCCTATTGGCTAAATATCATTTTCTTTTGATAGTCTCTATCTTTTAAAAGATTGCATTTTTCCTATGTATATCCCACTCAAACACTCTTTGAAGTCTGTTCCCACCCCAGAGCCTCTGGATTTGCTCTTCTCTTTGCCTGGAACGTTTCCCCAGATCTGAAATTTTTGTGTACTGCTGAGCAGTCAGGCCTCACCTCAAACGTCACTTCCTCCGAGGCCCACTGTTTCTGATCACCTCATTGAATATTGTCTTTTCCTTTCTAGTCAGTGTCATGGACTTTGTGTTTTCTTCTCCACAACACTGTTCACTGGGAAATAGTCCTAGCTCCTTATCATTCATTGTGCCCACTGAGCTGATGTTCTCTTTGGAACAGAGATTTTAATTTTGTTTACTGCCATGCCTCTCATGCCCTCACCATGCCTGGCACATAAAAAAACTTTCAACAAGTGGTTGTTGAGCAAATGAACAGTTTTCTAGGTCACAATTGCTTATTCCATATACTCTCAGTTAACTCATTTTCCCTGCAGTACAAACACCCCACCCTCAAACTCCCAAATCTTAGATCATAAGAAGTCATTCAGGCAAATCTGGAGAGGATTACTTCCTAATAAATACTTACGTAAGGTATTGGATAGGGATAGTGGATGGTGACAGGAGTGTATTTCTGACACACATTAAGGACCATTCAAGATCCATCTACTCCTCCAGGCTTAGAAGAGTTGGAATGAAGTTATCTACATGGTTTAAGTAGGCAGAAAGTCCAGCCAAGAAATAAATCATACTGGACTAGGAGCGGTGACTCACACCTGTAATCACAGCACTTTGGGAGGCCAAGGAGGGCAGATCACTTGAGGCCAGGAGTTCGAGACCAGCCTGGCCAACATGGTGAAACCCTGTCTCTACCAAAAATACAAAAAGTTAGCCAGGTGTGGTGGTGCATGCCTATAACCCCAGCTACTCGGGAGGCTCAGGCACAAGAATTCCTTGAACCTGGGAGGCAGAAGTTGCAGTGAGCTGCGATCACACCACTGCACTCCAGCCTGGGGGGTGACAGAGCAAGACTCTGCCTAAAAAAAAAAAAAAAAAAAAAAAGGGAAGAAAGAAATCATTCTGTTACCTTGAATTTCTGGAAGTCTAAGGACAATAAAGCAAATTATCTTTGCTTTTAGACCTGAAGAACTATTTGTTTTGTGTGTGCAATAATAAGATATAAATTGCAATGATAAGCTTTAAAAAATCTGCCTTCATCAGGAAACAACAGGTGCTGGAGAGGATGTGGAGAAATCCCACTGTTGGTGGGAGTATAAACTAGTTCAACCATTGTGGAAGACAGTGTGGCGATTTCTCAAGGATCTAGAACTAGAAATACCCTTTGACCCAGCCATCCCATTACTGCGTATATACCCCAAGGATTATAAATCATGCTGCTCTAAAGTCACATGCACACGTATGTTTGTTGTGGCACTATTCACAATAGCAAAGACTTGGAACCAACACAAATGTCCATCAATGACAGACTGGATTAAGAAAATGTGGCACATATATACCATGGAAAACTATGCAGCCATAAAAAAGGATGAGTTCGTGTCCTTTGTGGGGATATGGATGCAGCTGGAAACCATCATTCTCAGCAAACTATCAAAAGAACAGAAAACCAAACAATGCATATTCTCACTCATAGGTGGGAACTGAACAATGACATCACTTGGACACAGGAAGGGGAACATCACAAACCAGGGCCTGTTGTGGGGTGGGGAGAGCGGGGAGGGATAGCATTAGGAGATATACCTAATGTAAATGACGAGTTAATGGGTGCAGCACACCAACATGGCACATGTATACATATGTAACAAACCTGCACGTTGTACACATGTACCCTAGAATATAAAGTATAATAAAAAAGAAAAGAAAAGAAAACTAAAAAAAAAAAAAAAAAGTGCCTTCGTTAATTTGTATTTAATTGATTTCTGTGTTCTCTTGCATGTATGGGCTCATCCTATGGTGACAGAAAGCTAATTAAAAGGGAGACCAGCATCCCCAAGTTCTTACACCCAATTAGTTAACACATTTTTCCATACTAGGAATTGCCTACTCTCTCCTAGAGACCATGTCAAAAGTCTTTACAACTTATGACTCCAGAGAGACCTGTTTGTTATTTAGGAGGCAGTATATGAAAGTTTTGCTTTTTGAGCTGGGCTTTCCATTTCTAACCCAGCTTCCAAAATCATTTTTTCTGCATTCCTGCCACCCTCAACCTAGGAGACCTCTCTCTCAGTCCTTGACTACAGAGTCAGTATTTCTAGACAAACCCAAAAGTAATGACAAAAGGTCAACATGAAATTACCAACCATTAGCATCATGAGCACACCTGGAAAGATCTGATAACCTTTTCCTTTATACGCTATGAACATGAACCAGGTGTGTGTTCGGTTGCAAGATCCTTCACCCAATTTCCTCAGAGCCTCGGGATGAAAGGCTTTTAAAAAATATTTTCTTAAACTAGTTTGCTTTCCTGTATCACAAGTAGATTTCTTCTACTAGGGAAATGACCGATGAGGTGATTTGAGACAATGATCCTGCTTCACAAAACTCAGTCAGAGAAAAGCATCATATGGAAAAAGCCCAGTAGATTGTTCCCCAAGGGAAGCTATTCTCAGCTACCCAAGCTACTTAAAATGATTCAAAATCCAAAGGGTCAACATTCAGATCTGAGATAAAAATCTGTGGTCATCTCTCCCAATTAAAAAAACAAAACAAAACTTAAAAAAAGAACTGAGAGGAGAAATTCTAAAAACGCTCTAAGGAAATAAAAGGTAATTAGTACATTTCATTTTTATAATTACTGAGATAATTCAGAGGTGGCCAGTGACTAAAATTGGTATGCAGAAAGGTAATAGTTTTCCTTTATTTTATACAAATAACTAATTTAGAAGTCATGAAAAAGATGCTATTCACAATATTGTATATAAGAATAAATGTGTAAAACCTCTATTTTAAAAGTTTAGATCTGAAGTACCTAAGAAGGCTAGAAAAATGGAAAGACATGCCTGAAATATTCAAGGTTTCTGTCACTTTAAAGGTATCTATACATTTAATGCAACCCTAATGAAGACTTTCTTGGGAACTAAAATGCCAATTATAAAGTACATCCAGAAAAAAATAAAACTTAACAAAGAGTGAAACAATTTTGAAAAATAGCAAGAATTGGGTAGGTAGCAGTGCAGTAATCATTACCAAATTTAAATACTTACTATAGAGCTATAGGAGTTTTCTGGTTGGGCGCAGTAGCTCATGCCTGTAATCCCAGCACTTTGGAAGGCCGAGGCGAGCAGGTCACTTGAGGTCAGGAGTTCAAGACCAGCCTGCCCAACATGGTGAAACCCTGTGCCTACTCAAAATACAAAAATTAACTGGGCGTGGTGGCATGTGCTTATAAGCTCAGCTACTTGGGAGTTTGAGGCAGGAGAATTGCTTGAACCCAGGAGGTGGAGGTTGCAGTGAGCCAAGATTGCACCACTGCACTCCAGCATGGGCAACAGAGCCAGACTCTGCCTCAAAAAACAAAACAAAACAAAACAGCTATAGGAGTTTTCTATTGGTCATGAATAGACAAACCTATTTAATAAAATCATCCTGAAACATGCCCAGTAGATGCTATTATCATGTACTAAATTGCATTTCAAATCAAAATAGTTTTATTTCACTTAAAATAAATGTACTGAGACAACTGGTTAGCCATTAGGAGAGAATACATTAAACTGTCTACTCTCTTATTCCTACAACAAAAATAAGTTGAAGATAGGTCAAAGACTTAAGTATAAAACAATGAAAACCATAAGAATAGTTGGAGTGAAAAAGCATGGAGAGATTTTTCTCTTATAATTTGGCACGGAGAAGACTCAAGACAGACATAACACCTAAAATCTATAAACAGAAATGTTGGCAAGTTTGATTATATAAAAATAAAAACTTCCCCAACAGAAAAGATACCAGAGACAAAGACACTTGAGGAAAAAGTATCGAACCCCTCTGACAGGCTAAGAGTTCATTTCTTTAATAAGAAACTCAAAAGTCAATGAAAAACAAAATTCAACCCCGTAAAGCAAGGGCAGAGGGGATGTCCTGAAAGTTCACAGCAAAACAAGCAAGTTACTTACAATTAGGGAAAGACATTCAACTTTGCTTACAGTTCTTAAGAATGCAAATTTAAATGACATGCCTTTCCCCCATGCATCAGATTCCAGGGATGAAACAGTGAGAAATGCAACATGAATTGTGGAAATGTACATTTGGTGCCGTCTCTTAGAGAAGTCCCCATTGCCCTTTACCACATCATAAAATGTATGCCCTTTCACCTAGCAATTCTACTATCAACTTATCTCATAGAAAGACATGAGATCAATAAACTACATCACAAATCACATGTAAAGTACAGGTTAAGAATGTTGGCTCAGACTAGTTGGGCTCAAGCTCTTCTTGGTCATTTTCTTTGTGACCTGGGGCAGATAATTTAATTCTCTGTGGTTTCTCATCTACAAAATGACAATAATGGTATCTCCCTTCTAAGGCTGTCACCATGATTAAAAGAGTTAATGGATATATAAAGTGCTTAGGACCACGCCTGGCACATAGGTTCATGTATTTAGCTATTATATTTATCATCATTAAAGCTATAGAATTGTTGACCCTTTGGATTTTGTATCACTTTAAATAGCTTGGGTAGCTGAGAATAGCTTTCCCTGGGGGACAATCTACTGGACTTTTTCCATATAGGCTAATCCAAAAGCCTAGGAAAGCCTTCCTTGATAGGAGAATAATGAAACAAATTACAATTTTCCACACAATGGAATTCTGGCCAGGTATTTTAAAAAGGAAAGTCGATCTGTAGGTAATAACATGAAAAGAGCTTATGATGTGCTGCCAGGGAGAAAGAAAAATATATTTCGACAGTGTGTACATTATCTTCTCAATTGCAATGAATTATATACGCATTTGTGTTTCTGAAAAGATAATCCTCGCAGAAAAAGAGAGATGGAGGTCGGGTGCAGTGGCTCACGCCTAAAATCCCAGTACTTTGGAAGGCTGAGGTGGATGTATTGCTTGATCTCAGGAGTTTGAGACCAGTCTGGGGAACACGGTGAGGCTCTGTCTCTACAAAAATTACAAAAATTAGCCTGGCTTGGTGGTGCATGTCTATAGTCCCAGCTACTTGGGAGCCTGAGGTGGGAGGATCACTTGAGCCAGGGACGTCAAGGCTGCAGTGAGCTATAACTGTGCCACTGCACTCCAGCCAGGGCAACAGAGCAAGACCCTGTCTCAAAAACAAAACAACAAAACAAAACAAAAAACAAGAAAAAGACAGGTGGAAGAGGAGGAATCATGACTGGATTTCTTGAAAGTCTTGGCTACTCCATCATTCAGCCAAAAGTTACTCAAGGACTTGGCTGTATATGTGGTATTGTTCCAGGTGTTGGAGATACAGCATGGAAAACCCTGCCCTCATGAGGTTGAATTATATTGGGGAGTTTGACAACAAGCCTGAGCAATCAATAACTAGATTATATAGGACTATGGAACAACAAAAACAACAAGAGCAGGGAAAGAGAATTGGGAATACAGCAGGGAGATGAGTTTTTACTGGTTTTCTTTCTTTCTCTCTTTCTCTCTTTCTCTTTCTCTTTCTCTCTTTCTCTCTCTCTCTCTCTCTCTCTCTCTTTCTCTCTTTCTCTCTCTCTCTCTCTTTCTTTCTTTTTTTTTTTTTTTTTTGAAACAGAGTCTCGCTCTATCACCCAGGCTGGAGTGCTGTGGCCAGATCTCGGCTCACTGCAAGCTCTGCCTCCCGGGTTTACGCCATTCTCCTGCCTCAGCCTCCGGAGTAGCTGGGACTACAGGCACCCGCCACCTCGCCCGGCTAGTTTTTTTGTATTTTTTTAGTAGAGACGGGGTTTCACGGTGTTAGCCAGGATGGTCTCGATCTCCTGACCTCGTGATCCACCCGTCTCGGCCTCCCAAAGTGCTGGGATTACAGGCTTGAGCCACCGCGCCCGGCCTTCTTTCTTTCTTGAGACAGAGTCTCACTCTGTTTCCCGGGCTGGAACGCAGTGGTGTGAGCTCAGCTCACTGCAACCTCTGCCTCCTGGGTTCAAGCGATTCTCATGCCTCAGCCTTCCAAGTAGCTGGGATTATGGATGTATGCCTGGCTAATTCTTGTATTTTTAGTAGAGATAGTTTTTGCCATGTTGTCCAGGCTGGACTTGAGCTCCTGGTATCAAGTGATCCACCTGCCTCAGCCTCCCAAAGTGTTGGGATTACAGGCATGAACCACTGCATCCAGCAGATGAGTTTGAATTAGGGAGGTTTAGAGTAGTCTCACTGGGAAGGTAACACTTGATGTGTACTGTTTCTTCTGAAATATTCGTGCTTAAAAAAAAGAAAAGAACAATAAAATGAACAGCTCCATATAATCCCACCTCCAACACAGGCAGCTACTTTAGAAAATCCTACCACCATGGTTGGTGGCATTTCACGTGAATGCACCTAAGCATATACCTCAGCTTTGTTTCTCCAAGCATGGCTCTCCCACTACCGAAGCTACATTCGACACACAGCCTCTTTCAAGCCCTCATGTTGTACAAAATGCTTCTCAGCCACTAAGTAATCCAGCTGGACAGCAGCTCTGTGGGTGGAAACCTTTTTCATCCATTTCCCTAGCCGATAAGAAACCAGAGCAAAGGTGAACGCTGAGTCACGGGGCCGAGGGGCCTTGAAAGTGTGTCTTTCAATGTTCATTTCAAGTAGCTAAGAAGGAAGGATGGTCTGAGATCCTGACCTACAGCCTGCTGATGATTTCCCAGCCACTCACCAATGTGCATGGATGCTCAAGCCACTGTCTGATAACATCCATGGCCCCAGGCAGATGGGAAGGGCCTTATTTTATTTATTTATGTATTTATTTTGTTGCTTAGGCTGGAATGCAGTGACGCTATCACAGCTCATGGCAACCCCATCCTCCCACGCTCAGCTCACTGCAGTGTTAACGTCCCAGGCTTAAGGGATCCACCTCAGCCTTCCAAGTATCCGAGACTACAGGTGTGCACCAACACACTCGACTAATTTTTAAGTTTTTTGTAGAGACGGGGTCTCCCCAAGTTGCCCAGCCTGGCCTTGAACTCCTGGGCTCAAGCGATCCACCTGTCTCAGCCTCCTAAAGTTCTGGAATTATAGGCGTGAGCCGTGGCACCCAGCGGGGAAGGTCCTTCTTATCATCTCCGCAGAGATGTGGTGGATAGAGCAGGGAGACAGCATTACCAAAGGAAGCCCTATTAAAACACCAAGTGGTAGCTAAGTAGTAGTTTCCACACCATGGAAAGATTCTATTTGATTGCTTAGATAATTTTTTAAAAGGTAAGTGATAATAACCTCTCGTATCTCTCTTCCAAGCCCAATTGCTAGATGGCATCTAACAGTCCCAATGTGTAAGACAGCTGGCAGAGAAAGGGTTAAGAGTCTAGGCTTCAGACAGGTGTCCTGGACCATACGCAAGCATACCATAAATAAATCATTAGGGCATTCGATGCAGATCCACTGGTGAGATCTTTGCTGCTGAATTGCACAGGAAAAGCTACAGGAGCCAGAGCTCCGAAGAGTTAGGAGAGGTGGAACAGAATAAGCCCTTTCCTCAGGTTTGGGTCCCAGTGAGGCTTCCAGTGACTCATGGACATCTGTGTGTCAATAGACCTCCCTGTGCTGTGAGGTCTATTCCTCTCGAATATAGACTCACGCACCATAGACTCACGCACATAGTGACCATCCTAACCTGTGGATTCCACTGCACCTAGCGTGGCACCTGAGACACCGTGGGAAGCTGCTGTTACCAAACCACTTTCACTTTTTACTCACCGTTGGCACAATTTGAGAGAAAGGCAACTAGAGAAGAGAGTCTGTTGAAGGAAAATCTGCAGTGTTCAATCCCACAAGGAACAGAATGTGCTCCTATGCACAGAGCAGGACGGGGTCGGCGGAGTCTTCCTCAGGAATGTCACAGCCAGGGGTTTCATGCCACGAGAAGGGCAACGCTAAGCAACCCAACCTGAGTGAGCTCAGGGTTCCCTAAATAATGCATCCATTTGGGTATTCAAGCACCTACTGTGTGCCAGGCAGTGTGTTTAGCACAGGAAAACATGCTCAGAACTTCTGGTCCAGTAGAAGATTAAGCCAATTCCCCAGGCAGTCATGATGCTTTTGAGACCAGTGCTCTATGGGATGCGCTCAACTTTGGCAGCACCTGGTGGGCTGGAGAAGTGTGTGTGTGGCAAGGGATACATTTACCCTCTGCACTTTTAACTTATTTATACGTTTGTTTTTTTAAAATTAATTATTTATTTATTTTTTGAGACAGAGTCAAGTGATTCTTTTGCCTCAGCCTCCTGAGTAGCTGGGACTACAGGCACATGCCACCATGCCCAGCTAATTTTTGTATTTTTAGTAGAGACTAGGTTTCACCATATGACCAGTCTGGTCTCAAACTACTGACCTCGTGATCTGCCCACCTCGACCTCGCAAAGTGCTAGCATTATAGCATTACAGGCGTGAGCCACCACACCCGGCTTCTTTTTTTTTTGAGACAGTCTCACTCTGTCACTCAGGCTAGAGTGTAGTGGTACGATCTCAGTTCACTGCAACCTCTGCCTCCAGGGCTCAAGCGATTTTCCTGCCTCAGCCTCCTGTGTAGCTGGGATTACAAGTGTGCCTCACCACATCTGGCTAAGTTTTGTATTTTTAGTAGAGGGGGTTTCACCATGTTGGTCAGGCTGGTCTCGAACTCTGACCTCAAGTGATCTACCCGCCTCGGCCTCCCAAAGTGCTGGGATTACAAGTGTGAGCCATTGTACCCAGCCTATACATTTATTTTCAGCAAAGTAAACAAAAATTGTGGACCTGCCTGTTCAGCACTGTGCCATGTGCTGAGGGACAAACACTTGGCTGACATAGTTCCTGCCATCTGGGTACTTATGGGTCTATCTAGTCCTAGCAACTCTTACAGAATGCTTCAGTGTGTGCAGTGAGCTCATGAGTTTGAAGGAGGAAGAGGCCAGTGCAGACTGGAGCACATTAAGATGGCTGATGGAACATTAGAACCTCAAAGATGTGTGATCCTTGATCCCCTGGCTTTATTGCCAATTGTCTCTTTTCCAGGGGCAAAGATGATGATCTGGCCAGACATGATGGTCCATCCCTGTCATCTCAGCACTTTGGGAGGCTGAGGCTGAGGCTGGAGGATCATTTGAGGCCAGGAGTTCGAGACCAGCCTGGGCAACATAGCGTGACCCCATCTTTACAAAAATAAAAAATTTAGCTGGGCATGCCTATAGTCCCAGGTACTCAGGAGAATGAGGTAGGAGGACTGTTGAGCCTGGGAGGTCGAGGTTGCAGTGATCCATGATCCCGCCACTGCACTCCAGCCTGGGAGCCTGGATGTGCAGAGTGACAAGAGTGAGACCTGTCTAAAAAAAAAAAAAAAGATAATTCTACCAATCAAGCTGATGTCTAGTAAGATCTCAACTATGATTCCAGCCAGTGGCCCTGCCACCAAACCATCTTTCTCAACTGTTGTCTGTGTCTCTCTATCTACTTTCCTCATGGAGAGACCAATCATCTCATTAGGTTTGATGCAGCCAAGTGGAAGTGGGGAAGGGGAATGGCCAGATGTGTTAGAGGCACTAAAGTGGGGCAAGTGGGACATTTAGGGGAGGTAAATGGTGAAGAGGTATTTCTGCTGGAGATGGAGGGTCCATCTGTAGTTAAAAGCGGGGCGGGGGGGGGAAGTCTTCAAGGATGAATGAGATGGTGCATGGGGCCCAGTGCAGACACTGCACCACTGGAGCCATTGCCTTCACATACTCCAAAGAGCCTGGGTGGGGCCAGGCCTTGGCCAGTTGAGCTGAGTACATTTATCAGGAAATGTCATGTTAAGTCAAATACCAAGAGCCTTTTAAGTCAGTCCATTAAGATAGCAGAGGATAGTTGAGTCACCCACAGGATGTGACCCCAGAAGTGACAAATCCCACAGGAGCTCAGGTTGATAGAGTCAACCTTGATCCACCACTGGGCTTGAAGTGAGTCACAGTCCAAATCCTGACCCCGGGACAACTAGTATCAGTGACACCCCAAAGGGCATCCCAGGCCTGCTGACCAAGTGTATTATGAGAGAACTGGGGTAAGAGGAAGTAGTGTCAGAAATCCACTGGATCTGATAAGGGGGTCTGTAAAAAGATAGGCCGGACAAAGTGCTAGGACCCCGTCACCCGTGCCGGGGTGAGGCAAGAGGTTGGGAAAGCGGACTTCTTGCATTGGTTCTCTGCAGCATCAGCCCTTGCACTGCCTGTCTCAACCAGTGGTCAAGGATCAACAGTTCCATAGTGCAGGCAATAAGCTTTCTTGTCAATGGTGTCATTTCCAGGGACAAACTTTCAAGGTCATGCCCTTCCAGGTACCAGAGCAACAGCTCCTCACTTACTACATGTGTAGCCCTGGGGATAGTTACTTAAAGTCACTGAGCATCAGTTCCCCGCCACTGTACGCAGAAGGAGCAGGTGAAAATCACTACTTAAAGAAGACGCTGTGTATAGAACTGCTGGTATGCTGTCAGGCACATGGGAAGTCCTCAATCAAGTCTAGCTCCCTTTTCCTTCCCTTTTCCTCAGTTTTCACATCCTTGCCAATATCAGATGTTCTATTATGAGATGTCCCAAAAGAAAAGAGATGATCACGGTCTTGAACGATTACTGCCCCTCCACTTCTGTGCAAAGGTCTTAACAAGCCTCTCATTTCTTTTTTCTTTTTTCTTTTTTTCCTTTTTTTTTGAGATGGACTTTCACTCTTGTCACTCAGGCTGGAGTGCAGTGGCGAGACCTCAGCTCACTGCAACCTCCGCCTCCTGGGTTCAAGTGATTCTCTTGCCTCAGCCTCCCAAGTAGCTGGGATTACAGGTGACCACCACCATGCCCAGCTAGTTTTTATATTTTTAGCAGAGATGGGGTTTCACCATGTTGGCCAGGCTGGTCTCAAACTCCTGATCCTAGGCCTTCCAAAGTGCTGGGATTACAGGTGTGAGCCACTGCACCCGGCCAACAAGCCCTCTTTTCTATTTAAACAGAGCACTTCTAGTTGTAGGAACCATGGCCTGTCTCTGACCTAGCTTTCCCCTAGCCCCCACATCCTCAACTTGAGCCACTCGCAACCTCACAACTCTTAGAATAGAATAATCCATGAAGACTGGGAGATCCACCAGCTCCCCCCAAAGAAGGCTGATATTATGGCCTGACCACAGCAGTGCATGGACTGTCTGACCTTCCCAACTCCAGATCTCGTGTATTTATTAAAAAAATGAGTTGAGAACCTGGGAAGTGTCAGGCCCTGTGCCAGGGGGACAAGTTGGTGAGAGAGTCCCTTTCCGAACTCAGGATGTGCGGACACACAGGGGAGAAACAGACCCAGACACATTTCCAGCAGAATGTGATAAGCAGTGATGGCTGGACTCACTGCTGCAGGGGTTGCCTCACCCTTGCTGGGTGCTGCCAGGCACAAAAGTCACTCCTGGCTGCCCTCCAGCTAAGGGTCTGCCCATCTGCTGAGGAGGCATATGAGATACAGACAGGAGCAGACACTATATTCCTGGTCTCTAAAAAGTTGGCAAATCCTGAAGGCCAGGTGCAGTGGCTCACACCTGTAATCCCAGCACTTTGGGGGGCCTAGGCAGGCAGATCACTTGAGGTCAGGAGTTTGAGACCAGCTTGGCCAATATGGTGAAACCCTGTCTCTACTAAAAATACAAAAACTAGTTGGGCATGGTGGCACATGCTCATAATCCCAGCTATTCGGGAGACTGAGGCAGGAGAATCGCTTGAACCGGGGAGGCGGAGGTTGCAGTGAGCCGAGATGTTGCCACTGCCCTCAAGCCTGGGAGCCTAGGTGACACAGCAAGGCTCATTCTAAAAAAAAAAAAAAAAAAAAAAAAAAGAAGAAGAAGATTGTCTTGATTAAATATAAGAGTACCTATGTACTGGTACTTCCCTGGCCTCATCTTCCCTCTCTCTATTCATTTCTCTCTCCTTCCCCATCTCCAGCCTCCTTGTAGTATCTGTGGTCTCACTGTAGGTGGATGGTTAGTATGCAGTGACATACTGATACTATTCTTGGTGTCTTTGCCCTCAAGAAATTATAATATAGCCTGGGAGAGACTATTTTAGGTCAGGCCAGGCTGAAACATTCTGTTTGGTCTGGATTTAAAGGTGTTTTCTTTTTTTAATAATTAAATTTGAATGCATTTATCTGGGGTATGACTGCTCTGAATTTTGCTAAAGTTTCCACCATTAGCATCTTATTACACACCATCTACTTTACTTCTGTATATTACCTGCCTGTCCTATAAACATTTGCATTTATACTTCTTGTTTTATTTAGGTTTTTGTTCCTTTTATTATGCCAAATACACAAAAGATGCCTACAAAATTTTACACCATGCCTCTTTCAAGACATGTTCTGTGTTTAACCTCGAATACTGATCAATCGGAGTGGACTACCATGGAGTGACTCCATATCAGAATATGGAGGGAGAAATAAACAAACAAACAAAAAAAACTAAGTCAGGTTTCAATGGTTTTTTGTTTGTTTGTTTGTTGTTTTTGAGCCAGAGTCTCGCTCTGTCGTCCAAACTGGAGTGCAATGGCACCATCTCAGCTCACTGCAACCTCCACCTCCCAGGTTCAAGCAATTGTCCTGCCTCCTGAGTTGCTGGGATTACAGGCGTATGCCACCACGCCCGGCTACTTTTTGTATTTTCAGTAGAGATGGGGTTTCTCCCTGTTGGCCAGGCTGGTCTCTAACTCCTGACTTCAGGTGATCCACCTGCCTCGGCCTCCCAGAACTGGACTACAGGTGTGAGTCACTGCGCCTGGCCTTAATGATACTTTTTAAGACTCTGCCTCTGATATAGAATACCAGTCACCTACACATTGGAGCTACAGATTCCATCCTACCTTTCAGACCACCAAAAAAAGGTTGATATCTCAGAAGGTACCAAGCCCCGGCGGTAGAGTCCCTTTCTAGTGCTTACTCCCTGAGGGTCTTTGAGGTTCACCTTAGGACCCTCAGGGAGTGGGCATCAGGAAGGAAGTACTTAGGAATTAAGCAGTACCTGATACTTAACCTGTGACCCTGCTTCCTAAAATACACTCAACTCCATTCATCTGTCTCTCCCACCCCATCGGTCTCATTCATCAGTCTTATCCAACATAAAATAGAGGGCAAATTCCCAGCCCACCTCAGGAGAGCTATGCTGGATGCTCAGACCCACAAAAAGAAGTCTCTGTTGTGGTTCGTCTCCCCCAAGAGAGTAGGGAGAAAGTGAGCTCCATGCATGCCCCACATCCTTCCTTCCCGTTGCTCCTCCTGACACAGGATCTGAAGGCATGCCTGAGACCAGGAGGGAGAGAGCATGGTGTGCCTGTAGAACTCAGCCAGCTCTTAATTCTAAGTCGCTTCACGAAAGTCGGGGGTCAGGATGCCCCCTTGGCCTCTGTCACACCCTCACAAGACCCCCTTGCTGAATAACACCCCTTCGATGGTCCCCTTACCCTGGGAGGGGGCCACATCTCTCAGTGCTTCTAGCCAACAGGGACTTCCTGGCTCCAAGTTCTTCCTGCCACACGAGTCCCTGTCCTTCTTCCCTCACTCCCGGTTCCTCCAGACACAGGGTGGCTTCAGAACGTCCATGCGGGCAGAAGTCTGGCCCAGAGCGTCTCCAGTTCTGCCCTGCTCTGAGCTGTCCCGAGTCAGGCCATGTCAGGCTTTCTAACATGCTCAGGGACTTCACTTCCTGGTTTTAATTTTTTTTTTTTTTTTTTCACAACTGAAAGTAGAAGTGTTCTGACCAGGACGGGAGACGCTGCCAAAGCTATCCTGGCTCGGTGTCAGTCTTTCACCTCAGCCCCTAAGGGCCGATACAAAAGCCAGCTTGCCTCAACGCAGTTTACCCTGTCCTCCTGTGGCCAATCACCTTTCAACTAAGATGAAAAAAAACAAACGAAAATAACTTGAGGCACCCCTCAGATCAGAAGCCTCAGAAAGGCAGAAGTGGCGCTGTTCCCTGCCGGATTTGGAGGACAGGAGAGTCTGGCTAGAGGTACCTCAGCCCTCAGACCCACACAAAGACCTTTTACCCCATCTCTCCAGTCGCCAGAGCTGCCCGCCTTGGTCCCTGAAGCTGTTCTGGCAAAGCCAAGAAAATCAACAAACCAGTCAGGAATGACAGGGCTGTGAGTCGTTCAGTTGGCATGATTTCTTTCCCTGTGACACATTCACACCTCAAAACTTAACTTAAAAATCGATTCCGCTGCCTTGGTCACCCCTAGTATTACCAGGACCTGTATTAGTCTCATTTTTGATCTGCCTAAGGCTGTGGCCACAGATGGGCCCTGGAGCTGCCATTATCAGATTAGGAAGCAGAAATAACAAATTTTCCTGCCCCTTCCCCACCTCACAGATACCTCAGAATGAAGCAGCACTTTCTCCTCGATCCCCCACAAAGCCTCACAGGAAATTCAGCCTGATCCTGGCTCTTTGCTGGAGCTAGATTAGGGTTCGTTCTTTCTACAGAGCAGGGTCTTAAAAGCTTCCAACTAAGGAAGCCAGGGTGAGCTGTGCCACAATCTCAGAGAACACAAGAGCTGAGCTCTTGGCCTCCGGGGAGCTGCCTTTGGACATGGAAGAAAGATGAAGGGCTGGGAGATGAAGGGGGGCCTGTGACATTCCATCCTCCAGCTCATCTCATGGCTGGAGGATCACTTGGCTTTTGCTTAGTTTCAGGAACTCAGCTCCCCAAGAGGCAACGTCCTCTAGAGGAGAGCAGAGGATGGCAGAGTGGGTGTCGAATCTCAGCCATGCTAATACCTCTGGGCCCTTCAGCAGGTGCTGTCTTCCTTCACCAAAGGGCTCAGGGCTAGGAGAAGATACATATTTATTTATTTTTCATTGACCTCCACCAATAAAAATGCTCAAGTTCAGGAAGGTTGACTCACTCTAAAGGCCCATCAGTTGTATTCCTATCAATCCTCTGTGCACATGAGTGACACCCTCAGGATTTCAAGGGGTAACTAGAAGTTTTGGCAACCCACAAGAATTCTGCGTTGTCAGGCAGGCTGTGGAAACTAACCAATCAAGACTCAAATTCTAGCCACACCACCATTGAGCTATGTAGCTTAGGCCATGCTGTTTAACAGCCTGGAGATGTGCTATGCATCTGTGAAATGGGAATGAAACCACCTGCTTTACAGGAGGAGATGCACCAATGAAGTAACATACATCATCTACCCAGAACAGTCCCCAGCACCTAATTGAATATCTGCTGATTCCCTTTCTCTCTCTCTGCCAAATGGGACTCTCTGCCGTCAGCAGCTGACACATGATCCTTCTAACTACACTGAGACAGAAACTTCTCAATGGAAGATGAAGGAGACCCACGTTCTGGTTCTGTGTGCTTTAGTACACTTAGCAAAATCAGTGTTCCCTTCCAGTTCCATCCCCTGCTAGCATTTGGACAGCTCATGTATCTCCACCCCCTTTCCAGCGGATTTTTTTCTTTGCCTCCCACACAAGTCAGCTGAGATTACTATTCAACTAAATGTAATTTCATATTATAAAAGAGCCTTAGGCTGAGGGTAAGAAATCCCACTTTCTTTCCCCACACCACCCACCTCCCTACTATCTCACAGATATATTCAATATAGAGCAGGTAGTATCATTGCGGCTTACCTTGGGAGAAGACTCTTCCTTCCTGGGTCGAGGAAGTGCTCCCCTCACAGCTGGCTGTACTAATTCAGCACCACCTTCAGGCACTTCTACTCTTTCCACAGCTCCTGGGACTGACTGGGACACACCCGAAGCTACTGTGTACTGTCCTGAGAGTGGCCAACGCACTCCCCTGGAACCTTTGAATCTGTCGCAATAGAAGTTCAAAGGTAGAAGTTACCTGTTCAAACCCTTGTAGTAACCTCTGACAGTAAGAAAAGCAGTGTTCGGCAAAAGATTACAACAAGAGATTGTTATGCAATGGGCTTAAGAGGGAAAAAATAAAAAGACAGCCCGCAGTTCAGAGAGCTAACGTTTACCAAGAGAAACCTTCGATAAAGCTCTACCTCAGGGGAAGGAGAAGGGGTAGACAGGGCTTTGCATCTGCTTTGGGGGCACAATCCTTGAGATTGTGAAAGGAAGAGGAAGGTCTAGATTACTAGAGGAAAAAGGGCTCCTTGAGATCAGAGTGAGAGAAAAATGAGAAGCCACTTTAATTGGCTCAAGCTATAACTTTAGGATTCAGACTAAGCAGAGGTGTGCATTTGGAGACCAGCTATCTTCTAGAAGGGACTACTGCCCCCTTCAGCATTAGAACATCTCCAAGACAACCAAATGAGCCAAATCAGTCTAGAGTCTAGGCTGAGAGACAAGCCTAGGAGAGTTGTATTTAGGATTCGGAATCATGAACACAGTCTGCAGCACACATAGTCTAGCAAGGTGCTCAAATAAGAAGCATTGCTACTGCATCATGGTTCAGCCATCCTACTCTCTCTTTCCTCTTTTTTTTTTTTGAGATGGAGTCTCACTCTGTCATCCAGGCTGGAGTGCAGTGGTGCAATCTCAGCTCCCCACAACCTCCACTTCCTGGGTTCCAGCAATTCTCCTGCCTCAGCCTCCAGAGTAGCTGGGATTATAGGCATGTACCACAATGCTAGGCTAATTTTTTTTTTTAGCAGAGACAGGGTTTCACCATGTTGGCCAGGCTGGTCTGGAACTCCTGACTTCAAGTGATCTGCCCGCCTCGGCCTCCTGAAATGCTGGGATTATAGGCATGAGCCACCATGCTCAGCCTCTCTTTCCATTTTGAAGTTCACTAGTCGCCATTCTTGATTCCAAGATCATTAGGACTGCAAGGCATCATTACTAAACAAAAACAGTGGGTAGAAATGAAAGAAGCCCTGGAGACCATGTGCAACTTCTACTGTACGGGTGAGGCCAATGAGGCCTTTTCAGGTGAAAGAAGTCTTCTGGAATCACACAGCCGGTCGGTCAAGACAGCGCCTGACTCAGAGTCACGAGAACTGCTGCAGCGCCTTGGCCTCTAGGCTGCCCCATTGATCTGTGTATGTTCAGCTACCAGCAGACCTTAGATCTTTGAAAGCTTTCTGTGCATCAGTTTTGCAGAAATTCAGGGAAATGCTGCATTAGGTTTCTTCTTACTGTATTTGGTCAGGTGGCCAATATCAAAATCAGAAGCTAAGACCACTTCCTGTTGACTCTTGTGTGGAGGAGAGACTAGCATATTAACACAGAAGCCTTCTTAGGTCAGATTCTCACGTGCATTAACTTTTTCTTTTTTTTTTTTTTTTGAGACAGAGTCTCACTCTGTTGCCCAGGCTAGAGTGCAACGACTCTATCTTGGCTCACTGCAACCCCTGCCTCCCGGGTTCAAGCCATTCTCTTACCTCTATCTCCTAAGTAGCTGGGACTACAGATGTGTGTCACCACGCCTGGCTGACCTTTGTATTTTAGTAGAGATGGGGTTTCACCATGTTGGCCATGGCTGGTCTTGAACTCCTGACCTCAAGTGATCTGCCTGCCTCAGCCTCCCAAAGTGCTGGGATTACAGGTGTGAGCCACTGTGCCTGGCTTTTTTTTTTTTTTTTAAGACAGGGTCTCACTCCTATCACTCAGGCAGTGGCAACATCATGGCTCATTGCAGCCTTGACTTCCTGGGCTCAGGTAATCCTCCCACCTCAGGTTCGTGAGCAGCTGGGACTACAGGTCATTGCCACCACACCATTTAGGTAACAGTCCTCTCTCCAGTCACCTACCTTTGCTGAGCCACAGAGGCCTGGATTCTTCAACACACAGGATTTTTCTTTTTTTGAGACAGGGTCTTGCTCTGTCACCCAGGCTAGAGTGCAGTGGTGCAATCTCAGCCCACTGCAACTTCCACCCTCTGGGCTCAGGTTATCCTCCCACCTCAGCCTCCAGAGTAGCTGGGACTACAGGCATGCACCGCCATACCTGATTAATTTTTAAATTTTTACTAGATACGGATTTTGCCATGTTCCCCAGGCTGACCTATTACTCTTGGGCTGAAGTCATCCACCCACCACGGCCTCCCAAAATGCTAGGATTACAGGTGTGAGCCTCTGCACCCAACCTGGGTCACTAACTCTTTTTTTTTTTTTATCTTAGAGATGGAGTTCTGCTCTGTCACCCAGGCTGGGGTGCAGTGGTGTGATCTCGGCTCACTGCAACCTCCGCCCTCTGGGTTCAAGTGATTCTCCTGCCTCAGCCTCCTGAGTAGCTGGGACTATAGGCATGCACCACCATGCTTGGATAAGTTTTGTATTTTTTTAGTATAGATGGAATTTCACTATATGTTCACCAGGCTGGCCTCAAACTCCTGACCTCAGGTGATCTGCCCGCCTCGGCCTCCCAAGGTGCTGGGATTACAGGCATGAGCCACCGTGCCCAGCCTGCTCATTAACTCTTGACGGTCACCTTTTTGCCACAGAGTCTTAGTCCTTCCTTAGCACGTGAAAGAAAAGGGCTTCTAAGAAGTGGCTAAAGAAGACAGTTCAATGGGGATTGGGGGTGTGAGAACTACTTGACTGGACTAGGGCCCAGCTGTGTTAAGTAGCAACCCACTGAACTGCTTTGACACCACACTTACCAGAGAGCAAGATACTCCAAGCCAGGGGTTCCCAAACTACAGCATCACAATCCTCAGGGAGGGCTTGTTAGTTACAACACGGATTTCTGGCTAGAATTTCTAACTCCGTAGGTCTGATCTAGGTTCCAAGAATCTTTATTTCTAACAATTCCAGGTGATATGGATTCTACTGGTCTGGGGACCACCCTTGGACCACATTTAGGAGCATCTCTGCTTCAAGCAGCTATCCTGGCTTCAAAGGGCCCAGCTACTGAAATGTCACAGGGATTGCATTTGCTATGATGAGCCTGCAGGTGGGGGGAAACTTGACACAGAATGGAACTCCTCAGATGCTCCAGGAGAGAGGCGGTCTTCAAGAGCAGCCTGCAGGCCAAGTCTCAGAGCAGTGCTTTGGCCACAGCAGGAGGTATTGGCAGTCATGGTTGCACTTCTTTAGGTAAATATAAAACAAAGCTGCACAGCATCACCACTAGACAGCCCAGGTGGGTAGGAGAGTGGGTGTATGGGGGACATCAGCTGATCCAACAACAGTCATTTTACTTGTGAGGGTATCTAAAATGCCAAAACGTGAGGCAGCTGGCTCAGGTGATGAATTAACTAATGAGAGAGAGAAGCCCAGAACCCAGGTCTCCAGTGCCCGAGCAGGCTACACCATCTCTTGATAAATCACTGCTTCCTACAGCCTCTCTCTTCAAAAACATGTCAGATAAGCTTCTTGGCAACATGCTCTGTCACTCCCTCCCCTCCTGCTGCCATATCCATTTAGAACCCAATATAAAAATAAATAATCTTTAGGCTTGGGCATCCTGCAACCCCTAAAAAGTACAAACTTTCACTTTTAAGGTCATTTATAGGTGAGATCTGGAGGAGTGAGGAGTCTGCCCCACAGCTACAACACTGAGATACTCACAACCACGCTGCTGTATACACTCCCACTACAACGCTGACATACAACCACGCTGCTGTATACACTCCCACTACAACGCCGACATACTCACAACCACGCTGCTGGGAACTGTTTGTACACACTCCCGCTACAATGCTGACTGACTCACAACCACGCTGCTGGGAACTGTATACACCCCCACTACAACGCTGACATACTCACAACCACACTGCTGGGAACCGTTTGTATACACTCCCGCTACAATGCTGACATACTCACAACCACACTGCTGGGAACCGTTTGTATACACTCCCGCTACAACGCTGACATACTCACAACCACACTGCTGGGAACCTTTTGTATACACTCCCGCTACAGCGCTGACATACTCACAACCACGCTGCTGGGAACCGTTTGTACACACTCCCGCTACAACGCTGACATACTCACAACCACGCTGCTGGGAACTGTTTGTATACACTCCCGCTACAATGCTGACTGACTCACAACCACACTGCTGGGAACTGTTTGTATACACTCCCGCTACAATGCTGACTGACTCACAACCACGCTGCTGGGAATTGTTTGTACACACTCCCGCTACAATGCTGACATACTTACAACTACGCTGCTGGGAATTGTTTGTACACACTCCCGCTACAGTGCTGACATACTCACAACTACGCTGCTGGGAATTGTTTGTACACACTCCCGCTACAGTGCTGACATACTCACAACTACGCTGCTGGGAACCGTTTGTACACACTCCCACTACAACGCTGACATACTCACAACCACGCTGCTGGGAATTGTTTGTACACACTCCCGCTACAATGCTGACATACTCACAACCACACTGCTGGGAACCGTTTGTATACACTCCTGCTACAACGCTGACATACTCACAACTATGCTGCTGGGAACCGTTTGTATACACTCCCGTTACAACGCTGGCATACTCACAACCACGCTGCTGGAACCGTTTGTACACACTCCCGCTACAACGCTGACATACTCACAACCACGCTGCTGGGAACTGTTTGTATACACTCCCGCTACAATGCTGACTGACTCACAACCACACTGCTGGGAACTGTTTGTATACACTCCCGCTACAATGCTGACTGACTCACAACCACGCTGCTGGGAATTGTTTGTACACACTCCCGCTACAATGCTGACATACTTACAACTACGCTGCTGGGAATTGTTTGTACACACTCCCGCTACAGTGCTGACATACTCACAACTACGCTGCTGGGAATTGTTTGTACACACTCCCGCTACAGTGCTGACATACTCACAACTACGCTGCTGGGAACCGTTTGTACACACTCCCACTACAACGCTGACATACTCACAACCACGCTGCTGGGAATTGTTTGTACACACTCCCGCTACAATGCTGACATACTCACAACCACACTGCTGGGAACCGTTTGTATACACTCCTGCTACAACGCTGACATACTCACAACTATGCTGCTGGGAACCGTTTGTATACACTCCCGTTACAACGCTGGCATACTCACAACCACGCTGCTGGGAACTGTTTGTATACACTCCCATCTTGTTCCCAACCACACATGTACTACACAATGTTGTTCTAGAATACTAGAATCTAATATTCTAGAGTTTTGTAACACACCCTGGAAACAGCCATTTTACCTTTAATGGCAGAGGCTGGCAGCTCTTCAGAAACAGAAACCAGGCTTTCCCTTTATTTTATATTACTTTATTTTTGAGATGAAGTCTCACTCTGTTGCCCAGGCTACAATGCAGTGGCACAATCTTGACTCACTGCCACCTCTGCCTCCCAGGTTTAAGCGATTCTTCTACCTCAGCCTTTCGAGTAGCTGGGATTACAGGCACCTGCCACCATGCCTGGCTAAAATTTTTTTTTTTTTTTTTTTGTATTTTTAGTAGAGATGGAATTTCACCACGTTGGCCAGGCTGGTCTCGAACTCCTGACCTCAAGTGATCCGCCTGACTTGGCTTCCCAAAGTGTTGGGATTACAGGCGTGAGCCACCGCACCCAGCACCCCCATGTTTCAGAAAGCAGAGAAAGACAATATAAGTAGACTAACTTTACATAGTGCCATCATGCATTCACATAGCTCCTCCCAGTTTATAAAATGCTTCTAGCTTGCCTCTTAGCAAACCTGTGAGGTCTGAGTGGGAACAATACTTTCAACATCCAAATTTCCAGTGGCTGCGGGGAGCCAGGTCCTGTGACAAACACTTCATTTGATCCTCACAATATACTCGGAAGTTAGTTATGATTTGTACAGACAAGAAAAATAGAAGCGCAGAGAAATGACAACCCTTCTCGAGATCCTATAGCTTGGTAAGAGTGATGATGGTGCTGGCGGGGCCAAGTGTTATTTTTTAATACTTTCAGGCAATTTTGCAAAGCCAAGTGATTTGCAGCTTGTCTCTGAAAATCTGCCTTTCTTTAGGAAGCATAGCTGGTTGCAAAGCAGATTTCACAGCAGGTAGAGAGGAGTCAGGCAGGGCAACCAAATGTTATTTAAAGGTCTTAGCAAATGTGTCCAGATTCCAGAGACCACTGAACCTAATGAAGTCCTTTTTATTTATTTATTTATTTATTTTTTTGTGACAGGGTCTTGCTCTGTTGCCCAGGCTGGAGTACAGTGACACAATCTTGGCTCACTGCAACCTCTGCTTCCTGAGTTCAAGCAATTCTCCTACCTCAGCCTCTCGAGTAGCTGGGATTATAGGCACCTGCCACCACACCCAGCTAATTTTGTTTTGTTGTTGTACTTTTAGTAGAGACAGGGTTTCACCATGTTGGCCAGGCTGGTCTTGAACTCCTGACTTCAAGTGATCCACATGCCTCGGCCTCCCAAAGTGCTAGGATTACAGATGTAAGCCACCATGCCGGGCCCCAAATTTCTCCTTTTAATATAACTTCTGACCTCAGAATCTAGAAGATTCATCTTAAACCTCTAGATCTTTTGTTTTAGGACATTTCATTGGATTAAGATGATGGAACAGTCACAAAATAATGCTTACCATAAGCATTTTTGGTGAGGGCAAAGAAGAAATGTGAGAATCAGAGAGAAAAGGGTAAGCACATGATGTCTGCAGTAGCTGAGACATGTAAGCATGGGAAACACTTATTTAGGAAGGATCTTAGGCTGTTTTGACCCCTACGTCAAATCTTTTCCAGGCAAACAACATGACTCAACAGGCAAGAGAAGCAAAGACCTACAGCTATGGGCTAGATCTATTCTTGTAAATTTCACAATGATGGATCACAAAGAAAGCGGGGAGATGTCCCTTCCTAGAGTTAGCTGAACAGCAGGGCAGAGGTTGTGATGGCATGCAGTGGGCAAAAACAGAGCTGTGTTACACTGACCTTTAGCATCCCACATGGCAGAGTTGACTCTGAAGTTTATCCTCGTACTGAGATATGAGAAGGAAGGAGCGAAGTCCCTTACCTCATTACGAGGGTGTCATAATCAGCCATGGAATTTCATGTCCGCCCTTTCCCTGGTTATCTGCTATTTCAAAAGGCTGATGACACTCAAAGTGCAACTTACAGGGCAGTGATCCAAGGCTTTCATGCCAGATCCTCTCTGAAGGCCTTCATGATGGTGAACACGACTGAGCTCCTACCACGTGGTGGCAACACTGCATTTAAGAGCTTTGTCTGTACTATCTCATTTAATCACACAGCAGCCCTACGTAAGTTTTTATTGCTATTTAGAAGGAGAGGAAAGTCTAAGAGAGTCCAAGAAACTTGTCCAAGGTACACAGCTAACAGTTGGCTGAGTATCAGAGTCAGATTTTGAGCTCAGGTAGTCTTGAGTTCAGAGCCCAAGCACATATCTGTGACTGCATACCATCTCTTCCAAGATCCCCTAGCAAACTGGTGTGTTTATATGTGCGTTTCTTTTGGGAATTTTTACTGGTCTTTCAAAGAAAACTAAGATCCATTGCCCTACAGGAAGCCAGACCCAATACTAGACATGTGGACCTGATGCCAAGGGTGGGGCAATAGCTACCTTTCCCCTTGAGAAGGGCTCCCTAGCAACCTGGACATCCTGCCTGCTGCAGAGCCCATTACCAACTCAGAGCCTTGCTTCACTCCACTGGAGGGGCCAATGCTCCACGTGTCCCAGCTGTGCGACCCCCTAGCTCTTTCTTCTTAGCCGTCTGCTATGCAGCAAGGGCTCACAGCTCCGTTCTGGGCCCTACGGTGAACCCTGCACCATGGGTACTTCACAGGGCATGAGGAAGAAGTCGACCCCACAGCTTGGCAATGGCAGCAACTCTTTCTCTTAACTGTAGCTGCTGATAGCAATCGCTTGAGCGTGCATGCTCTTGAGAACACGTGCTTATTCTTTGTGGGAAGGAAGTGTTACCCAAGTGTGAGCACTTGGCTGACAAGAATGGTGTTTGCCCAGATTACAATGAAAAGCTCCCTCAACCCCAGGCACCCCTCCCCTTTCCTGAACCACACACACAAAGCAAATTGCCTTTCAGCCTTAGATTTCAGCTGTCCAATGGGTGAGGCAAGATACATGACACATGGAAGGGCCAATAGACACCGATCCCCCTCAACCCTCAGGATGTGCTTATGAATGGCTCCATCTCAGCCTTTTTTTTTTTTCCCCCCCTGAGGTGGAGTCTTGCCCTGTTGCCCAGGCTGGAGCGCAGTGGTGTGATCTCGGCTTACTGCAACCTCTGCCTTCCAGGTCCAAGTGACTCTCCCACCTCAGCCTCCCAAGTAGTTGAGATTACAGCCGCCACCACATCAGGCTAATTTTTGTATTTTTAGTAGCGAAGGGGTTTCGCCGTGTTGGCCAGGCCAGACTCAAACTCCTGACCTCAGGTGATCTGCCCACCTCGGTCTCCCAAAGTGCTGGGATTATGGGTGTGAGACACCATGTTCGGCCCCATCTCAGGCTTTAAGTATGTTGAGTAAATATTATTCACAGTCATGATATAGGCAGCTTGTTCCTTTATCAGCAAGAGCTTCCAAAGAGCACTAAAGAATCAGAGGGACAGAATTGAGGCCACTGAGAGAGGTGTCAAGTCGAAATTCCCAAAACCTTCAACACCCCAGAGGAAACATCACTATCTTGCAGGGGACTCAAAGGGTCGCTCAGAGTGAAGATTTACTGTTCAATACTGTAACCACTAACTACACGTGGCTACTGAGCAGTTGAAATGAGGCAAATCTAAATTGAGATGTGTTTAAGTATAAAACACACACCAAATTTTCCAGATGTGGTATACAGAAAATAACATAAAATCTCAATGTTTAAAATATTGATTATGTATTGAAATTATAATATTTAGGATACTCTTGATAAGTAATCTTAACTGCTCTTTTTACTCTTTTTTTAATGTGTCTGCTAGAAAATCTTAAATAATATATGTTGCTCATGTTATTTTTTTGGACAGTGCTGATTTAGAAACTAAAGGCTTTGGCCGGGCTTGGTGACTCATGCCTGTAATCACAGCACCTTGGGAGGCCAAGGTGGATGGGTCGCTTGAGGTCGGGAGTTTGAGACTAACCTGGCCTGAGGCATGAGAATAGCTTGAACCTGGAAGGTGGAGGTTGCAGTGAGCCAAGATCATGCCACCGCACTCCAGCCTGGTTGACAGAGTGAGACTCAGTCCAATAAAAAAGAAAAAGAAACTAAAGGCCCTTTGACTTAATACCTACAGGATATAAGCACAAGGTAGTGTTACCCAGCAGCAGCAGTGAACATGTTGTAATTGTTCTGGGAGAACTTTTTTCCCCACTAATAACCAGCTAGAGCTTCATCATCCCATGTCATGCTTGAAAACTATGTATGTGCATGTATACATTAGCAAAGATAAATCCAGACATCTTCAGAAACCTGTCCCAGCAACATTTTTTATCAGTTCCTCTGGTTTCTGCAGCAGCAATTTGTTCCTTTGGGTCAACATAGAATCCATCCAACAGACTTTATGATCTTTTGCCTGGAGCAATAGATCCTTATTTTAAAACTGCTACCACGTACTGGCTGTTGTTACATGCCAGGCACTACGCTGTGTATTTTACATTTACTACTTCATTTAATCCTTGCATAAGGTTGTCAGAGTAATTACAAATGAGGAAACTGGGTTCAGATAATACATAACTTGCCCATGCCAGCTTTTCTCATTCCAAAACCTATGCTCACAGCCATTCTGTGACACTGCCTTCTACAGGAAGGTGGCGGGAGAAGCCAGGGTTCCTGTGCCGTAGATAGGAATACCAGTACTCTGGGGGGAGGTCAGCACCTCCCTCCTCTTCAAGCCTTTAAGGATATTATCCTCTGCTTTACAAGCTTTCCTTCCCTGGGCTCACAGCCTAGGGAGAGCCACACCACGTGTTTGGCTCAAGAGCCTTTACCAGGAGTAGAGAGGAAATGCCAGGAAGTGAGACGGCTCCTGGTTTCTCCAGACAAGAAACTGGAGAGGGCGGAGGAGCCAGGGACATCCTGCGTCACTTTAGATGGACGGTTATCTACCGGAAATAAGCTGCCAGATGCCAAACCCAGTGCCACACAGGTGGCCAATTTGCACAGATGGAGAAACATTCTATGGGTCAAGAGTGTGTCATCACCAGAGAAAGATGGATTAGTACATATTCTTTTTTTTTTCTTTTTTTTTTTGAGAAAGAGTCTTGCTCTGTTGCCCAGGCTGGAGTGCAGTGGCACGATCTCTGCTCACTGCAACCTCTGCCTCTCGGGTTCAAGTGATTCTTCTGCCTCAGCCTCCCGAGTAGCTGGGATTACAGGCATCTGCCACTATGCCTGGCTAATTTTTGTGTTTTTAGTAGAGATGGGGTTTCACCATGTTGACCAAGCTGGACTCGAACTCCTGACCTCAGCTGATCTGCCCACCTCAGCTTCCCAAAGTGCTGGGATTACAGGTGTGAGCCACCGCTCCCGGCCAGGACACATTCTGTATTTGCTCAGTGTTTGGGACACTATGACAGCAAAGCTGTCTTGGCAAACCTAAAATTTTGTGGAAAGTGACTTTGGAATTAATGACATCACTGTTAGTCATTCCGTATCTCTGAATACCGAGTACCTGGAGCAGGTGGTTGCTTCTCCTCCTCACAACCTCTGAAAGTTTTTGCTCTTCATACCAAGGCATAATGGGGGCAGGAGGAGGAGCAGAGACTATGAAATAGTAGGAACAGAGACTGTGAAATAAATATTCAGAAATCTGGCCTTTAGGCCAGACTAGCTTCTTCCCCTGAGATTACAATGATATCTGGGAGAACGCTTGGTTGTTTAAAGTATTTCTTAAAGCCCCAAGTTTGCTCAGGTGTCAAAGACTCATTCCTTTAGGACACGGTCATGAGAAAGTCTTTCAGCCACACAGGATAAATTGCAGATGATTGAAGCACACAGAAGACAGGTAGGGCTTCCAGGAGGGAGGAATTTTCTTCTCTTGGCACAAACGTTTTCAGAAACAAGACCAGAGAGTTCTTGTCAGTCAGCCAAGGCCACACCTCATCCTCAGCCTTGTGGGAGTCGTGGGTGCCTGTGTGCGTGATTACTCACAGGATTTGCATCCTGGGGATTTTGTTTTGTTGCAGCCTTGAGAGCCACGATCTTCCAGTTTGATCTGAACTCTGCTTTCCTCTGGCTCCTCAAACTTTTGCTTAGCAGAAGCTGTATCTTCAGAACCGGCACCACAGCTGTTTGTAAGAGCTGAGAACACAGGGGAAGTTTGCAGTTCACACCCCGACAGGTTACAGCCATGTTTACTTGCTCTTATTACTGGAACAGTGAGTACACGGTGTGCTCTACCTTCAGGAATGTTCCCGTTAGGAACCTGTAAGCCCGAACTGAAGAGAAACTTGCTGTCATCACCCAGCAGGGCCCCCAGGACTACTGTCTTCCATTCATTGGGAATCCACCAGATGCCTAGTATCTTAGAGCAGGAGGCTGGTAAGGTCAGAGCTCGCTGCCCTCTGCCTTTTTCTCATTTCACAGATAAGGAAACTGAGGCTCAGGTAGTCTTATGGATTTGCTGAAGCCTTTTCCAGGAACACACCAGTAGGGGCTCCCTTTGCCTCTCCCCCAACGTGATCACAGGCTCACTGCATTGCATTCCACTTAGGTCAAGCACCTTTTTCCGCCTCTCACCTTTTTCCTGGGGGAGAAGTAGAGCCCAAACATGCCAAACCTTTACTTTTCACCTAAACTTGATCAGGCCACTGAGTCAGAAATTGAAGTGAGGCAGGGAGAAAGGGGGAGCTGGAGGAAGGGCAGCTAGAAAGTTGCTAGAGGTTTTACTAAAACCCACCATCCTGGATACAGCTCATCTTATCTGATCTCGGACGCTGAACAGCTGTCCTTGCATCTGGTTTATGGACTAGGCTGGTCGCTATTGAGGAAGCCACAAATCAGGCAGAAAGAACCCTCCCTCAGTAACAGTCTGTTCAGGAAGCAGAGATGGGATAAAGTAGCAAGGAATTAAAGAGTTACTCCAGGCAGAGGGGGCTGCACTTTGAACCTCTGCTGGCCAAGCACAGACTACTTCTGTTCCAAAGCACCGTTCGATGAAATAACGTGGCCTCTCCCAATCATACGGGTAACTTCTAGGCCTAAGAATCCCCTAGAAGGAAGGAGGGCTGGGAAGCAAAGTAGAGGACAGTGTGCCCCCTCCAGCAGCCACAGTCCTTACAACACCCACGGCCCCCCAACTTGGTTTTAACCTCAGGCTTTCCATTCCCGCCAATCAAAGGTATCACACAAATTGGGCTAGTAACTACAGCAATGATTTTCCAGCTCATAATGGCCATTACCTGGACCACTGCATCTCTGTCTCTGAGGGCAATGGAGAAAGGGAAGGGGCTGAGCTCAGCAGAGAATAATTAGGGCCTACAGAGGTAAGCCAGGTGTCTGTAAGTGTGGGGTGCTCCTGACCTGAGGGTTTAAGGCAGCTGAATTTCACCTTCTGTGTTGATCCTCCAGAAGTACAATTCTGTAGGGTTTATTTTTAATTAAAATATTCACTTTCCTTTCTTATTGCAAAGACATTAAGACAAAAAATGAAAATTAATATAAACAAAGCAAGGACAAACCACCCATAATTTCTGTCACACAGAGCGAGCCACGTTTAATCGTTTGTTGTATGTAATCTTTCCTTTTGAAAAAAAAAAACAAAATGGAATACTAATATATATTGTTGTATGATGTGCTTCATCAGTTAGCAGTACACTGCGGTTATCTTTCTAAGAGAATATATATATAAAATATTATTTTTAGTGATTGCATGCCACTCAGTCATGTGAATTCACTACCTGTTATTCATCCTGGTCCCTCTGTTGGACATTGAAGCTGTGTCTAAATTTTGACTGTTAGAAATTACACTCGTTAAATCTGATCATATTATTTTATATATTTGTAATAAATCCCTCAAATTAGAATTTTGAGTCCAATATGCACACATTCTTAAAGTTTGGTGCATATTGAAGAACTGCTGTTAATGAACATTCCTACTGTCCAGTGTATGTCTGTTTCTCAAACTCACAACAACACTGAACACCATTGGTATTTTCTTCTGGTTTTGACCATGCTCACTTGTAAGCATTTAAGAATACAAAATCCTAGGCCGGGCGCGGTGGCTCACGCCTATAATCCCCAGCACTTCGGGAGGCCGAGGCGGGCGGATCACAAGGTCAGGAGATCAAGACCAACCTGGCTAACACGGTGAAACCCCGTCTCTACTAAAAATACAAAAAAATTAGTCGGGCTTGATGGCAGGCGCCTGTAGTCCCAGCTACTCAGGAGGCTGAGGCAGGAGAATGGCGTGAACCCGGGAGGCAGAGCTTGCAGTGAGCCGAGATCGCGCCACTGCACTCCAGCCTGGGGGACAGAAGGAGACTCCGTCTCAAAAATAAATAAATAAATAAAAGAATACAAAATCCTTGTACTTATTCTGATTGCTATTAATTTGCATGCCTAGAGGCCTAACGCTGTGCTGATGTTAGGATCCAAAAAGGACACACACAGTCACCTGGCTCAAAGGTTCTCAGGACAAAGGCAATCTGTAAACACAAAGAATCAGAAATTACCCAGTGTGGGAATACAAATCAAAGAAAGGATACATATGGAAGGGGGGAGGGAACACAAAGTGCATAGATGACATATTGTTCCCAGTGCCCTAGTTCTGAGATCGTGACGTGTGCAATGACACACTTATTAACAGAATTCCCTTATTGATTCCTAATAAATGTGAGGTGCCATTCTAAGTAATTATACAATCTCACAGTATCTTTATAACATCCCTCCAGGAGGGGTGTTACTCTGCTCATTTTGATATTCAGGAGACTGAGGCACAGATTTAACTGACTTGTCCAGGGTCATGTACACTGGTAAGCGTCTGAGCCAAAAAACATTCATGGGATTTTGCTTATGGTTCCAGTGAGTTTTTGGACTCAGATGATTTTGCAAATTGACCCTAAGCTGTCCAAGCAGAGGAGAGAGAGAAACTGCAGGTCAGGGAAGAAGCAGTTATGATGAATGTGGTTTGGAGAGAAGCAACCCCCCAATCCGTGGGTTTAGAAGTGACCCTCTGAGACAGGCCAAAGCTAAGGCTCCTTAATTCCATCCTGGGGGCTTGCTACTCAAGGAAGATAAGTAGAGAATAGCTATTGGCTCTTCTTTCCCTCTTCTCACTTCAGACTGCCAGGGGTTCTCATACTTCAGTCTACTTAGTGGACCTTGGAAATTTCAGCTGGGAGTTCACTTATACCAACTCAGCCTGCAGCACCAAGGAGTCTCTTGCTATTTTCAACAACCAGGTCCAGAGAGAACAGATTTCTGCCGTTTGGACCAGCATGCCCAGAAGCAACTGAGATAGAGTATATATAGCCTCTGGAAACTTTGAGTTTCCATTGGAAGGGGTGGCCTTCAAGATGATGGTACAGATTTGAATAATCTCCTGGCAAGGGTCACATTATTATAACAATAACGGTGTAGATCTTGAATACCATTTTTGAGATGCAATTAAACTATATAATTAGAAGAGTTAACATTCTATTTAAAGAAAGTCTTTTTCTCTCTTTCTTTCTCTTTTTTTTTTTTTGTTGAGACAGAGTCTCGCTCTGTTGCCCAGGCTGGAGTGCAGTGGCTGGATCTCAGCTCACTGCAAGCTCCTCCTCCCGGGTTTACGCCATTCTCCTGCCTCAGCCTCCCAAGTAGCTGGGACTACAGGTGCCCGCCACCTTGCCCGGCTAGTTTTTTTTTTGTATTTTTTTAGTAGAGACGGAGTTTTACTCTGTTAGCCAGGATGGTCTCGATCTCCTGATCTCGTGATCCTCCCGTCTCAGCCTCCCGAAGTGCTGGGATTACAGGCTTGAGCCACCGCGCCCGGCCTCTTTTTCTTCTTTCTTTCCTTCTTTCTTTCTTTCTTTCTTTTTTTTTGAGATGGAGTATGGCTCTGTTGTCCAGGCTGCAGTGCAGTGGCATGATTTCGGCTGACTGCAGCTTCTGCCTCCCAAGTTTAAGTGATTCTCCCACCTCAGCCTCCCGAGTAGCTGGGATTACAGGAGTGCCCCACCATACTCAGCTAATTTTTGTATTTTTAATAGAGATAGGGTTTCACCATGTTGGCCAGGCTGGTCTTAAACTCCTGACCTCAGGTGATCCACCGGTCTCGGTCTCCTAAAGTGCTGGGATTACAGGCATGAGCCACCATATCTGGCCAGAAAGCCTTTCAGATCAATAATTGTTCATTCACCTACCCTCTTCCTCCTCTTGTTGATTGTTTGAATTTGATGCTGTTGCATATAGACTCTTATTGTTCACTCTCATGTTCCTAAGCTACAAGGCTTAGGAAATTAAGAAGAAACAAATGTTTGGTTTTAAATAGAAAACTATCAATTGTTTGAGTAGGCTTTTCTTTGGTGTGTATAATAAATTAATCAGTGAAAATACAAGTAAATGAGAAAGAATCAAGTATGGCAGACTACCTTACCTACAGCAAGAAAATGAGGGAAATGAATGACCTGTATTTGTTTGGTTGTTGGGATGAGCTTTGTTGGTGTCCTTGGGTGTCATGTCACCTGAAAAGTGTTGACGCAAAAGGTGAACAGGAAGGAGCAGCACAGGTCTTACTCTCAACAATATTGTAGAACTGTCATTAGCTGGAGCTGCAGAACTAAGTTTGCATTTAAATTTGAGCCAGTCTCTCCTGAAATTCCCCATCTGACACATTTCTATCTGTTCAAAGGCTACCTGTCTAAGAGTTAATACCAAATGTCATGGAGCCTTTCTTTATCCCTTCATCTCTGCCCTCCATATCCCTAATTCCCCAATCAAAACTAATTGTTTACTTCTTTAAATGCCTATAAATCTATTATCTATACATCCTAAAGAATATATTTCACTTTAAATCTATTTTTTATATACCTTGGTTCTTGTAATAAACCATGAGCTCCTTCAAGAGCAAGGTCTCCAAAGTTTTTTGTATGTGATAGGCCCCTAATTAAAATGAATGAAAAATGAATAAGGGAGAAATTAAGAAAGAATGAGAGGATGAGTAACTATGAGTGTGGGCCTTGGAACCATACTACCTGAATTCCAACCCTGCTCCACTATTTGCTAGCTATGTAACTTACATCTCTGTGTCTTCCTGTTTTATCTTAAAAAGGGGGTAATAATAACACCTAGAAATGTTGTGAAAGTTGAAATGACATATGGAAGCTCTTAGAGTGCTCAGCACATAGTGAGTGCTCAATTAATGCTCATTTTTGTTATCTTTGTTCTCTGAGACTGACGTTGTCATCAACATTACAAAAGTGAGGGCCCAGTATGACCCATAGACTCACAGAATCTGAGGTTTATGCAGATGTCTCACACTGGGGTTTGCGTGTACATAAACTCAATTATGCAAAGACATCCTTTGGGTTATTTTCAAGGTTATCGGTTTGCTGGCCTCTGAGTGGAATATCTCCATGTTTGACTTTGTTGGACAAACCGAAACGCTGTGTGACACCTGTGTGAAACTTGTGCCACCCAAGTAAGACATTGGTGACGTGCTCCAGAAAAGTCTCCAGTACCTGGGCTGGAAACACATTGGGATGTTTGGAGGCTACTCTGGGGCTTCCTCCTGGGATGGAGTGGATGAATTGTGGAGGGTTGTAGAGAATGAACTCAATTCCCATTTTATCATCACTGCCAGCATGAGATACACCAAAAATAGTTTAGTCTTTCTTCAAGAGCATCTTTGGAGGATATCATCAATTGCCAGGGGTAAGTAGAAAAGTCTTCTGTTGCTTTTATTTGGAGAGAAAAATGGGACAAGCAGGTTATTTGAAAAAAAAAAAAAAACTCTTCATTTTTCTCTGAGTGTAAAAGCAGTTGGAAACAAGGTACAAAATTAATAATATATAAAAGCAATTTCCTTTATTGCTTGACATCACTAACAAAAACATGTGGGTTGGTTTTTTGTTGTTGTTGTTGTTTTGTTGTTTGTTTTTTGTTTTTTTGGTCTAAAGTAAAATCCCACATGCTACAGTGTTATGAAACACAGAGTAAGTTCTAGAAGCATCTTCCTGGTGGGCTGGGTCCTGGAGTTCACTATTTGTTTACAGTAGGGGCTCTGCAGACTGACAGACCTAGGTTTGAATCCAGTCTCTGACACTTTTAAACTGTGTCCTCCTTGGGTAAGTACCTTAATCTCTCTGTGTCTCAAGTATCTTATCTATAAAATGGAGACAACCATCCTACCTGTGTCATAGAAAGGGGAGGATTAAATAAGGTTACACCTCTAAAGTGCTTAGCACCATGTCTGGACAAGTAGTTGGTCAACATATGACAGCAATTATTTTTGTGGTGATATCTATAAGGCTCAACTTTCTAGCATGAATTAGTAACTGACTCCTTTCTGTTCCTCAAATAAACTAAACTCTCTCCAGCCTTGAGACTTTAGGGTTTTCTACTCCCTTGGCCTAGGGTGTCACCTGCACCACTCCACCTAGTGATGCTAATGTGGGACTCTCAGACACAAGTGGCTCTCACTTCTTTTTCTTCCACAGCCACCTCCCTGTGCCCCTGCTGAAGCTCTAATAAAGAGCTTGAAAGACCAACATACTGATCCAATGAGGCAATTATTATGTGGTCTGAGTCACACTCCACCCTACCCAGCACCTTCTTGAGGGTAGCTTCCTCTCATCCCTGCATCATTGCTGACTAGGTCCAGAGCCCACCTCCTCAGGGAGGCCTTCTCTAATGACTCGATGTGCACTTGCTTCCCCTCCCCACCCATTAGCATCACAGCATCCATTTCCAACCTCACTAATTAGAATCTTCAATGATCTCTTTAATTTGTTCACTTGTATGCTGTCTGTCTGATGGCTCGTTCACTGCTATGTCTGTGCCCAGCACAGTGCCTGACACAACATTGGAGCTCAGATAAATAGACTATAATTTACTTCATTTAAAAAATAAACTAGCCGGGTGTGGTGGCTCACGCCTGTAATCCCAGCACTTTGGGAGGCTGAGGCGGGCAGATCACTCGAGGCCAGGAATTGGAGACCAGCCTGGTCAACATGGTGAAATGCTGCCTCTACTAAAAATACAAAAATTAGCCAGGTGTGTGGTACACGCCTGTAATCCCAGCTATCTTGGAGGCTGAGACATGAAAATTGCTTGAACCCAGGAGGCAGAGGTTGCAGTGAGCCAAGATCAGGCAACTGTACTCCATCCAGCCTGGCCAATAGAGCGAGACTCTGTCTCAAAAATAAATAAATAAAAAATAAAACCCACTACTTCATTTGTATATTCTGAAAACGAACAGTGATGTGATTCAATGGCAGAAAAGTACCATGGCCTAGTCTGCCCTCCGGCCAGCCCAACTCAGAAAGTCCAAATGCCCTTGATTCTAGGTCCTTTGTGAACTCCTCTTAATTGAGGTGTGGCTGACAAGTCACAAGCCAGGTCTGCTGTTCTGATTTTTGAGACAAAAAGAAGAAAAAACCTAGAGCACAGAAGTGATCTCAAACTTTTTTGACTTGTACATTGTGAGGAGGCTGCAGCAAAGACTTCAGTGCTATAGCTGCTAGTTTGTACACTGCAGGCTTGGTTAAAGAAGTAAAACCTCAGGGACTAGTTTAGGCATTCCTGTTTCCTAAAACATGCCCAAGGAAAGAAAAAGCTCATGTCTCTTTTACAGTGGCTTTAGGCTAGACTTAGAGTGAGAGCATGCGTGAGAGCGCACACATACACAAGCATGTGCAACTGGCTGACTCTGATTTTCATTCTTATAGTTATCATCTTAATCTGCAGCTCAGAGGATGCAAATATTATTCTGCTGGCTGCAGAGAACCTGGGACTCAACACTGGAAAATTCGTTTTCATCATTTTGCAGCAGTTGGAGGTGGGTCCCGTTGACCACTCAATGGCTCCGGTAATAAGAGGTAGCAAGTATGGAGTACCCGCTACGACCCGGATGTATCAGCCCACTGAGCACTCACTACAACCCTATGAGGTAGGCACTCTTGTGTCCTCATCTTAAAATTAGGAGACTAAGACGGAGCTGGAAGAACTTACCCAGAGTTCTTCTGCACCGCTAGTGAAAGGCTGAACCAGGCCTTGAACTAGGTCGGCTGGCTTGAGGGCCTGGTCCTCTGTACTCCGTATCAGACAACAGCGGTTGAGGAAGAACTGTCATTTCTACCAGGTAGCTAAGACCTTCCCAAGGGACTCTCAGACACAAGTGGCTCTCACTTGTTTTTCTTCCACAGCTACCTCCCCGTGTCCCTGTTGAAGCTCTAACAAAGGGCTGGAAAGACCAACATACTGATGCAATGAGGCAATTCTTAGGTGGTCTGATTCTTTTGGTAATGATGAGAATGGCTAAAAATACAATTGCTTCCTATGAGGACTGAGTTACACGGTTTACACACATGATTGCACTTAATATTCTCAATGGTTTTGCGAGGCAGTTATTAAATGCATTATTTATGTACCTATACCTTTTGTACTTGGTATTTCCAACAGCCTTGGAAAGTAGATATTATTAGCATGCCAACGTACAGGTAGAAAAGCCAAGGCTTAAATAATTAAGGTACCTTACCTAAGATCTCGGAGCTCCCAAGTGGCATAGCTAGTATTCCAGACTGAGCCTTTCAGACGCTGAGCTCACCCTACACAACTCTGCTTTCTGGAGGGTTTATGGAGCGCTGGGCCTCACTGTGAGTGCTTAATATATTAAAGCTTATTTCAGCTCACAGCCACCCTATGGGGTAGATACTTTTATCATCCTCATTTTACAGAAGTGGAAACTGAGGTTCAGAGAGGTGCCAAAACTTGCCCAAGGCCATCCAACTAGTATGAGGGAGAGCTGGCATTCAAACCCAGGTGGTCTGGGCTCCTTTTCCACCTCTCATCAAGTGCACTGATGCATGGAAATAATGCCAGTAGTATCTGCCTCACAGGGCTATTGCGTCTGTGCTTGTAAGCATCTTACACAATAGGCATCTACAAAAGCCACTTGCCTTTTCCTGTGGACACACTGCATTATTTTTCTAGCAGTTTTATCTTTCTAAAACAAGCTTTTTAAAATTATGATCACAAGAAGCTGAAATAGGACAGAAGAAAATAAAGGGAGATATATAGTAATGTCCCAGATTTTTCCTTCTTTATCATGAAGTCTTTCAGATGCACAAAAACATCTCAGATTTCTTTGGATGGGGAGCTGGAATTCTAAAGGCACACCAGACTTTCCAGAATACTCGCTTACCTTAGATTTCCATTGTGACCATTTCCCTTTCTCTTTACTTTTCGCCTCATCTCTGCCTTCAGGCAGATGAGGAGAGGAGAGGATGGACCACATTCAGTATTGACAGGGAAATTTTCAACTCCCCTGTTGCCTTCTCCCATACCTTGATGATCCAGTTCCAACTGGTGTGTGGTGGCAGAAAATAGAACTAAGAATACAACAATGTCCATGCAATTGAATTCATGCCACTTCATGAAAGAATAGCATAAATCTATTTTATAAAAGTATTCCCAGTATAGGTGTAGGTGGAAAAAAATCAAGCTGCAGAACATTATGGTATGATATCATCATATATATATGTTACGTGTGAGTGTGTGTGCGACGTCAAAACACATATGTATATATACACACACATATATATAATGAGTGGGTATATACTATTCATAATAGTAATAATATAGATTATAATGATGATAACAAAACATGCCACAAGTAAAAAAAAAAAGCAAGAATCTATAGTCTCAAGCTTTTTAAGTTTTTGTAATAATTGTTAGTAGGTAAGCTTTCTGCATCTTAGCTGCTGTATGTACCAAGTACATTTTTACTTTTTTATTTGTGGCTTTCCTTCCACTGCTTATATGCCAGCTAGAGAACATGGACCTTGTATTGCAGGCCTTCTGGAATCACTGTGTTTCCAAGGATTAGAATGTAGTGGTTCAAATTAAACATTGCATTACACGCAGTTCCCTTGCCAAGGCATTTCCTACCAAATAACAACATTTATTTCATTACTTTTTAGGACCATTTTTGGAAGGAAGTACTGACAAATCAGAAAATGATGCACCTTCCAAAGATGTATAGGTCAGTGCTTCTCTCATTGCCCTCAGCTCCTACGGAGAAGGCCGTGGAGACGCAGGCTTTTGGAAACAAGTCTACCAAACACTGAGGAGGCCGCCTTTCCGCAACACCATCTCCTCAGAGGAGCAGGTCTGATGCCGGGTCTTCCAGCTCAGGCTCCCTCCTCCCCTTCTTTGATGATATTTGCGTTTGGCTTTTGCATTTCTCCCTCTTATTTCTCCTCATCTCTCCCCACCTCCCTTACACACATGCAGGTGCACACACACACGCACTTCCCCATCTTCCACGCCCAAAATGAACAGCAGTTTGATGCTCTCCTCCTGTGAATTTATACTTCAGAGGTCACTGGGTGAAAGGCCTTTGGACCAGAGGCCTATGCCCCCATCCTACTGCTGCTATTTGCTAACTGTACGACCTTGTAGCGAATTGCTTAACCTCCCTACACCTTGGTCTCTTCATCTGTGAAACGGGACTGATGATGGCATCTACCTCCCAGGCTGTGGTGTTGTGTATTTAGTAACATTGTCCATGGAACTAGCAAAGCAGATATCTTCCTTTTTTGAGGGAAGGTCTTGCTGTGTCATCCAGGCTAGAGTGCAGTGGTGCAATCATGCTCACTACATCCTCGACTTCCTGGGCTCCAGCAATCCCCCCACTTCAGCCTCTCAAGTAGCTGGAAATACAGACACATGCCATCACGCCTTGATAATTTAAAAAAATTTTTTTTTTTTTGTACAGATGTGATTTCTCTGGGTTGCCGAGGCAGCTCTTGAACTCCTGGGCTCAAGCAATCCTTCCACCCTGGCCTCCCAATGTGCTAGAATTATAGGCGTGAGCCACTATGCCTGGCCGAGAACAGATATTAATGGCTACTCAGACCATGACAATTTCCTTCCCCAGGAGGATGCCAGGACCTAGACCCAGGATGGAGTGGTCACAGATGTGGAGCTAGGACAGGTCAAGGCCAACAGATGGGCTGGAAGAGGGAAAAGATGGTCAGGAGGGAGAGGGTCTGCCTGTGGTAATCCCAGTATGTGTGTGATGAGGAGGCACAGTGTCTGGCTCCCACAGAGAATTTTTTGAAGAGAGACCTTTGTCCAGAGCTAGAGCTACTTCCAGTATGGGGCCAAGCTGAAGCCCTAAGGTGACCACAGGCCACTGATGACAAGGAGTTTGATTCGAAATGAGGGGGCCGATCCTGGATCCCAACATACAAGACAAGATAACCAATTAAAGAATATTTGAGGAGCAATCTACTAAGTGTCAGCTTTGTACCTGGTACTGTTGGGAGAATAGTGCCTGGCATTTAGTAGGCACTTGTATTTTCCTTGACTGATCAATAGAAGACATCATGTCCTGAAGACCTACTAAGGGTCAGGGACTGCAATGGATAGTTTACCTATTATGCCTTATTTAACTATTGTCACATTCAACCCAACAGCGGTTTTATCCTTTTTTTTTTTTTTTTTTTTGAGATGGAGTCTCGCTCTGTCACCTAGGCTGGAGTGCAGTGGTGCAATCTCAGCTCACAGCAACCTCTGCCTCCCGGGTTCAAGTGATTCTCCTGCCTCAGCCTCCTGAGTAGCTAGGATTACAGGCACCCGCCACCACGCCCAGCTAATTTTTGTATTTTTAGTAAAGATGGGGTTTCACTATGTCAGGAGTTTCCCTGGTCTCAAACTCCTGACCTCGTGATCCGCCCGCTTTGGCCTCCCAAAGTGCTGGGATTACAGGTGTGAGCCACCGCACCTGGCCTATTCCCATTTTATAAAGCAGTGAGCTGAGATTCAGAGAGGTTATGGAACTTACCCACAGCCAGTAGGGAGCTGAGCTGGTCTAGTTCCAACGTGTACCCTCTTCCCCTGAAACCATGCTCCCTCCCACCTGAGGCCTGAAGGGCATTCCTGAAGGATCAGGAGAGCTAATTGGGAAACGCGGCATTCAGAAAGGAAATGAAGACCACGACATCTGGGTTTCACAGCGCAGGCGCAGGCGTGTGCTGGGCCCTCTGCAGTGTGGAATGGGGGAGAAAGTACTGTGTGCCACTGTCAGCCGGATGAACAGAGATTCCTCCTAACTTAGTGCTGGACGGTGACTCAAGAGGCCATGAACCTCTTGAGACCCTGCTTTGCTTGTCTTATTGAAGGTGAGCCTTTACTCTGCCTACCTTCACGACGCCGTCCTGCTCTATGCTGAGACCGTGAAGCAGATGGTAAAGGCTGGAGGCGACTTCCAGGACGGGCGGCAGCTGGTCAGCGCTCTGAAGGTACCAGTCAGACCACCGTGCAGGGTAGGTGGCTTACCGCTGGGCGGTGTTCTAAACTCAGACCTGCGGCTCCGGTCGGTGGGGGCTTGGAGATCTTGGGCATGTAATTAAAGGCCTCTTTTAGGGCCTGCCTCGCACTGAACGCCAGAATTCATCTTTCCTGTGGGGATTCCAGCCTTCCTTCTGTAAGGGTAGTTGAGATTAAGACCTCCCAGTTCCCACAGTTCACTCATCCTTCTGGCCGGAGCCTGCCCAGACCAGGAGAGAAGGCTGCTGGGCACCTTATCCCCTTTTGGGAATTCTCCCCCTCAGTTCCATTGAAACTGAGTCCATCAAGAATAAAATTCAGAAATGTGAGAGCTGTCTCCCGGGGTCACTTCCCATCTGCAGCCTCTGTGATGGGGGCCCTGGCGCCACAGACTTCTAAAGATGGCTTGTAGTCTCATTCTTGCTTTCCTGGTGGGGATGAGTTCACTCGCTGGTGGGGAGTGAACTGCTTTCAAATCACACTCAGCTGACCAACTGCTTTGATCTTTCTTGTTCTAGTTTTCTCACCTGTAAGATAGGGATAACACCTGCTACCACATACAGAAATAATAATAACCGACATTTAGGGAGGGCTTACCTTACACTAGCCCAAGTGCTAAGAGCTTCTGAGTAGTACCTAACTGAATCCTCACACAGCCCATGAGGCAGGTACTGTTTCTATCTGTATTATTCAGGTGAGTAAACCGAGGTTACAGAGGTTATGTACCTTGTCTAAGGTCACAAAGTTATTAGATGGTGGAGCCAGGATTCAAAATCAAGCCTGTCTTCTCCAGGGCTCATGTTCTTTGCTATCCTGTAACATAGGCATAATGAGAATATGACATGCACCTGGCACAGAGTATGTGCTCATTAAATAGTAGGTTCTGTTTTTTTCTTTTTGAGACAGGGTCTTGCTCTGTCACCCAGGTTGGTCTTAAACTCCTGGGCTTAAGGGATCCTCCCACCTCGGTGTCTCAAAGTGCTGGGATCATAGGTGTGAGCTGCTGTGCCCGGCCAAATGGTCCCTATTTTTATACTTTATATTTTATATTTTTCTATTTCATAGAAGCAGGCCTCATTTACCCTATTGATACCTTTTGCAAGTGGAAATATTCACCAACTTCTCTCTCTTCTTTCCTTTCAGACCCTAAAGCATTTGCTTAAAAAAGGAAGAGGTCACAAGGTGGGGGATCCTTCTTTCTGCTCTCAATTTAATCCTCTCTGCCAGATCAATTAATTCCTCTTTCCTGTGGTTTTAGAAATTATTCATGCTGGAATGAGGGAAGGATGTGAAGAGCAGTGAGGCCCTTTAAGAGCCTGAGTCATCCCACTTTTGTTCTAGGGCCCGTGGACCCCTTTCAGGGACTCATAACCAAAGGGCCCTCCTCACCCCTCCAAACTGGCTTCTGATCCTTTATGGGCTACAGGACTAGCCTTGGCAGAACTGGAGTATTTGTCTCTGTTTCCTCTGTTCATTTCTGCCACATGGTGGCATCCACTCCATGGGCCAGTGCCGCAGGGCTTTTGGACCATTCCAGAAGGAAGGCCTCCTCTAGGAGGCCGAATTAGGGAGCAGAACCCCCAAACCCCACTGGCTTTGGCTCCGTGAACGCAATGCACACTGAAAGCAGTGGCCCAGGTTGTCGCAGGAGCTCTGGCCTTTCCCGTGCAAACCTTGGGCTCAATACCCACATTCAGGATGCCCACGGATATGTACACAGAAAGGCAGTGTGGCATGCTGGAAAGAACACGGCACTTGGGGCCCGATAGGCCTGGGTTTGTGTACCAGCTGTGCCTCTTCCTGGCCCTGGCAGGAAGACTCAAGGAGTTTGTGCCTCCAAGCTTTGCTTGTTGGGAACAGATAGATGATGGTGCCCCCTCTGAAGGGTTAATTAGGATTAGACATGGGACGTCAACACCACCGGCAGTGCTGGGCACTTATTAGGTGCTTTATCAGTGGTAATTTTGTGTCCTGTCCCCTGTGAGACAAAATCAGCAATATGTCCTTTGTCAGAGCCTGTGTACTAGTTTGGGGTGTGAAGGAGCTGTGCTTCAAGTGAAGCTGTGCTTCCGCGATCTCTGATGCATTACTTCAGGAGAGCACATCCTTAGAAATAACAAAGAGCACAGCAGGCCCTGCAAAGCGTCTGCACCAAACCTCTGCAAAGGGCCTGCAAAGCCTTCACACCAAGACCATGAGGGAAGGAGCTGCCATGAGAACAGAGATTGCAAACTTCCGCCCCAGGGCCTGGCAGCATGGAGGCGTGGCGTGGGTGGGGTCAGGGGAGGAAGATGGGAGGAACTGGAGGAAGCAGCTGTCCCTTGGCCCCAGACAACTGCTGACATGTTGTCACATCTGATTGTTCAAAGGAAGCATACATCTGAGGTTTTAAGTGAGATTAACTGGAAACAAACTTTTTTTTAAAGTGCTGAACAGGCTTCCCCAGTGTGGGCCTGAGAAAATACACCTGCCTGCCCAATGTGGCCCTTTAGCCCTAATAGGATGCCATCTCTCAACTGTCTTTTTCCCTTTGCTGGTCCCCGTTGACCCTGTCTCAGATTCACTGAAAAGGCAGAAACCATGTCTGGTTTTCAATGGCTGTTGGGGAAGGGGGTTCTGTTGATTTGAGTTGGGGCAGGCTGGCATTTTGAGCCACATGCTGCTCTCCCTCTCCTGACTTTGTGCAATCTCCTCTCTTTCTAGGAATCACCAGCCCTGTGTTTGTGGATGCCCAGGGAGAAAGGCAGATCGATTACTCTGTCTATGCCCTACAGAAGTCTGAAGATGGGCCCCTTTTTCTTCGTTTTCTTCATTATGACAGCTATCAGAAAGTAATCAGGTACTGGCAGGTCATTTCTGCAAGTGTAGATTGCTCTACAGAGAGACATAGGAAGAGGAAGGCCCTGGGAAGGCCAGTTGGGGATCCAGTCCCTAGAATCCCCCAAGTAGCCTGGTGCTCTTAGAACTCATGAAGATAGCCGGGCGCGGTGGCTCAAGCCTGTAATCCCAGCACTTTGGGAGGCCGAGGCGGGTGGATCACGAGGTCAGGAGATCCAGACCCTCCTGGCTAACACGGTGAAACCCCATCTCTACTAAAAATACAAAAAACTAGCCGGGCGCGGTGGCGGGCGCCTGTAGTCCCAGCTACTCGGAGGCTGAGGCGGGAGAATGGCGGGAAACCGGGAGGCGGAGCTTGCAGTGAGCCGAGATCGCGCCACTGCACTCCAGCCTTGGCGACACAGCGAGACTCCGTCTCAAAAAAAAAAAAGAACCCATGAAGATAGACTTTGGGCCTTTAAGGTGATTTTATTCCCTTGACTGAGGATATGGCTTGACTGTTTCAGATTTCAGTGTAGAACAGAGTACCCACTAACTGCACCTCCACCAGGGCCTGGTTCTCCTCTGGTGTTCCAACCAGTGGTCCCATTGGCCATGGTCTAGGCAGAGGCCCTGGGCCCAGAGGGAGTGGTGGAGCACAGCATCCTCAAAGGGATGGGTTTGCAGTCCCTGAAACGGCTCACCTAGACATCCTAACTCCCAGACGCATTTGGACACCAGCGACCAGAACACCATCCTGGGGTCCCAAAACCCAGGAATCCCTGGGGGAAAAAAAAACCCAGCTCTGTTTTTGTTCTTTCAGCTACAAATCAATGAGAAAACTAAAAGGAAACCTAAACTGTAATTCAATTTCCACTCACCCCCACTGCTACTACCTCCAATCCAGATTCAACTTGAGGCTTTTTTTATTTTTAGACAGTCTTGCTCTGTTGCCCAGGCTGGAGTGTAGTGGCACAATCTTGGCTCATTGCAACCACTGCCTCCCAACATCAAGCGATTCTCCTGCCTCAGCCTCCCGAGTAGCTGATATTGCAGGTGCACACCACTGCGCCCAGCTAATTTTTGTATTTTTAGTAGAAACGGGGTTTCACCATGTTGGCCAGGCTGGTCTTGAACTCCTCACCTCAGGTGATCTGCCCACCTCAGCCTCCCAAAGTGCTGGGATTACAGGTATGAGCCACTGCGCCCAGCCAACTTGAGGCTTTTTTCTCCCCTTCTCTTATAGAATTTTAATGGACCAAAATGGGCCAGGAAACAAAGTAACCATAGCAAACTGGGTCCTTAGTATTGTGGGAACAGGCACACTCCACGTAGAAGGAGATGTTTTGTTCTGTGAAATGTCAAGCTGCTATATAACAAGATTTCTCTACACCAAACACAGGCGAAAGTCCCAGCAGCATCGACTTGGCATGTCATCTTTTAAGCCAAAACAGACATGGTTTAAGTCAAAAGATTGAGGAAGCTATTTCAACGGCAAAAAGATATTGCCTTCCTTGAATGAGATTACTTGAAAGCTGGATTTGAAGAGCCTAGGAGAGTTGGGCAAACTGGACAGAAGTTTGAATTGACAGACCAGGGCCTGAGTTTTGCAAATAACATGCATTTTTCCGTTGTCCATGCTATACATGAGGTAGAGTCAAATAGAATACATTGAGCTGACACTGACCTTTATTTTTTTTAAAGACTACAAGGAATTTCTCCAATATGGCCTGGACCCCTGGCTCCCTTCCTGAAGACAGACCTGGCTGTGGATTTTAGAATGAGCTCTGTGAAACTGAGCCTGCTTTGATGGGTACGTGTGGCTGCTTGGAGAAGGTAGCAGGGAAAGACTTTCTATAGCAGGGTCTCTCTATGGCCGGCAGCACTGTTGACATTTTCAGCCAGATAATTTTTGTGGATGGGGAGCCTGGCATTTCAAGTCACACGTTCCTGTGTATTATGTTTAGCAGCATCCCTGGCCTCTACCCACAGATGCCTGTAGCAGCCCTCTAGCTGGAACAACGAGAAATGTCTCCAGATATGGCCAGATATCCCGTAGGAAGCAAAATGACCTTCCTCCCCTGAGGAGAATCACTGCTGTAAGGGAACCTGGCGCCTGAGATCTGAGTCTCAGGAACTTTACCTCTAGGGAGGTTGAAAGAGTCTGGGCAGAGGAGTGTGCCCCAGTGGTTAGGAGTCCAGCCCTGGAATTAGATGGATCATGCCTGAAGAACCACCCTAAGGAGAACACACAGTAAATGTTCAGTAAACACTGGTGGTGGAGTTAGAAGTCATCATTATTATTTCCCTGCAGTGGAACTTTCTATACAAAGTGGGAGGTGAATGCAGTTCCAATGGGAACTAGGGTGGTAGTCAGGGATAAATTCCTGCAAGAGACAAGTCAGAGTAGACTTCATGTGTCCTAACCCAGACCTTCTGGAGGATAGCCTTTGAGGAGCCTGCTTGGCAGGGCCCAGCTGGGCAGGGATGTACATGCTACTGCTCTTAGGCAAGGCCTGGGTAATATGCCTCTATCCTCCAGGCGTGACTGCTGTGGTTCTCACAATGATGATCCTGATTCCTGTCTTGGGGGCTGCCATCATAGGTCTGATTTTAAGGATACAGAGGGGAAAACTGCAGAGGCAAAACAAAGACATCTGGTGGCAAATCAATTTTGACGATATCATCATTCTTCCCCAGAACAAGGTGAGGCCACATATGACCCAGACGTCCCCTTTCCTGGTCACTGCTGGAGATTTGTGGAAGGTGCCTCATCTAGGAGCTTATAAGAGCAAGAGGCTAATTTATAAAGTGAATACTTCATGAAGAGTCTCCAGGCCTGAGTTCTGGTTCTAGGCCTCCCACTTGCTTGCTCAATCTGAGAATGTCATTTTACCTCCCCAAGACTCAGTTTCTAAACATTTGCAAATGATTGACAGTCTCTAAAGTTCCCTTTGCTCTGTTACTCTGTGGGTGAGAACTGTAGATACTGTTCAGATATTAAAGCTGTCTCCTGGGGAGGATTTAGTTATTTTACTTTTTGTTGTTTTTTTTTTTGAGATGGAGTTTCGCTTTTGTTGCCCAGGCTGGAGTGCAATGGCACGATCTCGGCTCTCACTCCAACCTCTGCCTCCAGAGTTCAAGCGATTCTCCTGCCTCAGCCTCCCGAGTAGCTGGGATTACAAGGTGCCTCTAACCACGCCCAGCTAAATTTTTGTATTTTTTTTTTTTAGTAGAGATGGGGTTTCACCATGTTGGTCAGGCTGGTCTTGAACTCCTGACCTCAGGTGATCCACCTGCCTCAGCCTCCCAAAGTGCAGGGATTACAGGCATGAGCCATCATGCCCGGCCGGATTTAGTTATTTTCAAAACCACATTAACTCCTTTAATCAATTGATGACTAATACAGTCATGTTCATTTGCTTGGCCATTAACTACAGGCCAAGCATCATACAAGGCATGGGGATATTCCACAAATGAGATGCCTCCAGAGGGAGGCAAGTGTCAGAGAGGTGTTTCCACAGTGAGATGGAAGCCCTGCAGATAGAGGGACTAAAGGTCTCAGCATCTGGAAGACTTTGGAGAGGAGGGGACATTTGAAAAGAGTGAGTTTGCAAGTGGTGAAAAAAAGTGAAGTCACACAGGATATAACGAGATGTGTGATGCTCAGGGCTGGGAAACTTGGCTGGTACCAAGTCAGGGAGGCTTCAACATGCTAAGAGCAGGTGACTGCGATTTATTAGTAACTCATCTCCAAACGTCACCGGGGATTCAGAGACTTACTCTTTCCTCTTCCACCAAAGCAGCTCTGCTTTAATCTACCTCATTTCTACCTGAGGGTTCCAGATAAAGATTCTCCTTGAAAACAAGATTCCTATGCTTTGAAGATGTTTTCTAGGTGTTGGGAGACACCGAGGGTATTAAATAGAGACAACCTGGTTAGATGTTCCTTAAGAAAATGACTCTAACCCCAGGCCACACATCTAATTAAGTGCCACAGCCAGAACTTGAGTCTGGGCAGTCTGACCTCAGAGCCTTCCCTCTTAACCTACACCTCCATGGTGGTACAGATGCCATAGAGGGCATGGAGGATGGGACGGTGCTGTCTTAGAGTGATGCACATAGCAGGTCAGAAAGATCAGGGTTCAAATCCTGACTCTCTTATTATTAACTGTCTGACCTTAGCACTCGGCTTCCTCGTCTATAAAATGCATTCCCTTTAGTAGTTGACCTTGCTACTGAGAGTGACCAAATCATTTCCTGTTTTACAGCCACCCCAGAGAGGCACACCTGTGTCAAGAGGCATCAACAGTAACTCATCTAGTGTGATGATTTCTGTGGACCTCAGCTCTTTTGTCAAGAGCCAGCAGGGGGAAGAGCTCTTCTATGCCCCAATAGGGCTTTATCAGGTATTTCTGAGGCCAGGTGGTTGCCTATAGATCTTAGTGTATCTCTGTCCTGTTCTCTGCATCATTTCTGCCAGGCGGGGCATTCTGAATAGGAGAACGTTCTCCAAGCAAAAGCCAAGGTGGTCTTGTGACTCCAGACTAGTGCTTCCCAAACTTTAATGTGCGGAAGGATCACCTGGGGCTCTTATTAAAATGCAGATTCTGGGTCGATAGGTCTGGTGTGGCGCCTGAGAGTCTGCATTTTAAAGAATCCTCTAGGTGATTCCCAAGCTGGCTTCTAGATTAGACTTAGCTTTGTCCGATACAGCCTTCTGTGATGATGGAAATGTCGCAGATCTGCACTGTCCAATAAGGTGGCCACTAGCCTCCTGTGATTACTGAACATTAGTGTATCTGGGCAACTGAATTTTAAATTTTATTTAATGTTAATTAATTTAAATTTAAATAGCCCCATGTGGCTAGTGGCTCCCTGAATGGACAGTGCAGTCCTAGAGTGTGGATTATTTCATCCTTGTTACTTTGGCATGGATGAATCAGTCGTGGGGCCTGGTGCTTCTGTGGTATAGACAGTGACTGCTGCTGCAGCCTGGAACATAATTCCCGCTTATCCTTTCTCACCTTCTCTCCTACACCCAGACCATGATTGCTGCCTGTACCTAGCAATCCTTCCAAAATTCAAGTCCCTTTGGGGGAAGAGTATGTACGAAATTGTATTTATTCTTTAAAATGGGGGTCCCAGAGAGTAAGGACAGAAAGCTCTGAGCAAGGGAAGAATTGTTCATTGCTCTAAATTGGGGTTAGAAAAGGCTAGAGCCAAATTATCCCCTATGCAATGAAACTTGATTTTTTAAATGTTTGCTTACTTGAGTTCTGAAACTACAAAAACCTCCTGGGATATTACCAAATACCGCAGGGACCACCATCCATACAAAACTCTATGTGGTGGTCACCCGGCCACATAAAGAAGGAAGTAGCAACACATAGCATATCACTGTTTGATTGATCTTCCGAAAATATGTCTCCTCTTTCCTCTGTCAGACCCCATCACTGGATTCTCCACCTCTGTTGCCTGCATGATAGTGCCCAAACTCTTTAATAAAGGACTCAAGCCTCTTAACTCGCTAGTCCCTACCTATTTTTCTAATCTTTTTTCCCCCCTGCCTTAAATCCTGTGCTTACCCAATTGGTCTTGCTGATTTTGCCATGTATGTTTCACCTTCTGACGATGCCACTCCCCTTCCACTCAACCCATGTGGAACCTTCTTATCCTTCAAGGTTCAGCCTAATCATCACCCCTCCAAGAATCCTTTTCTTCATCCCCCAGGCATTCTTTCCTCCATGGCCCTCCCATCACAGTCCTGAGTCCTTTGCCATTGCCCTCATACGAAACATGAAAGATCTTTGGTTGATATTTATCTTCTCTTATGGCTTACCTTCTCTTGGGTCCAGATTCTATGCCTTCTTCTATCCAGCTCTTACCACATTATGATATGTTTTTGTGATGCCTGATTAAATGACTCTCTAAAAGCAGACTCCATAGGCAATACAAATAAAATATGCCATTTACTGAAAATTTAATATGTGCCAGGCCTTGAGTTACCAGTGGTATTTTAACTGATTTAGTGCTCAGAAAACCTTATGAGATGGATGTGTTTTTAAAAAAAAAAAACTTATTTTAGGTTTGGTGTTATTTTCAATCCCATTTTACATATGAGAAAATAAAGGCTTAGAGAAGTTAAGAACAACTCAAGCTTGTTCAGGTAGTAAGTGGTAGCACTGGGCTTAGAATCAGGCAACTGACTCCAAACCTACACTTATCACTGTAACTCACTATTTCCTCTGAATGATAATGGGATATTATTATATAATAGAAAGCGCATAGTCTTGGAGTCAGACTTTCAAGTTCTGGCTGTACTACCTATAAATATGCAACTTGGGCAAGTTTCGTAACCTCAACAATCCCATCTGGAAATGGGCCAATCATACTTACCTCGCAGGGCTGTGATGCCAGTTAAAGGAGATCTTATGTGTTAAGCAGCTAGCTCAGTGCCTGGCCGTGCACAGGGTCACCAAAGGGGTTTTTTTGGGCAGTGAGGAGCTTGATGATTGGCTCCTAGGTGGCTTTCTTTCCAGTTTTCTTGCTCCCCTCCCTAGCCCTAAGTGGAGCTTTTCCTGGTTCATCCTGAGTTAAGAACATTCCACTTTTTCTCTGATTCTAGGGAAACCATATGGCCATCTGCTATGGTGGTCACCAAGCAGCAGCCTGGGTTAGGAAGCTGACTATGTTACAGGAAATACAGCTGGTGAGGCCTCCTGCCCAGGGTCAGTGGAGAGACAAAGCAGTGATGCTCTCTGCCCCTCCTCTGCCAGCTCCCTGGTCCCAAAGGAGCAGAGACGGGAGGCTGCTTCCCTTAACGTGACCTACCTCTCCCTCCCCTCGACAGCCCAGGCTTTGAATCTCAGACCCCTGGCCTCTCCCAGGCACCTGAAGCCTGGGATCACTCCTACCTCTGTTTCTTCCCCATCATTCTTCCTGGCCTTGATTCTGTCCCTTCATCCTCTATGTCTGTGATGGCTGCTTGCCTGCCTGCCATCCTTGAACCTGGTCCTTGGAGTGAGTCAGGTTCATGGGCCTGACTTCCTGCTCCTTCTCTATGATCTGCTGTGGGCCCCACACTGGCATTGACAGCCATAAGCATAGAAGCAGGGCTGAGTCCAGTTACTGTGACGTGGTTGAGTTAATCCCCATGGCTGAGGCTAGACTTTGATCATTCCTCTGATTTATTTGCTGGAGACAGACTTCCTGGGTTTACCTCCCAGCTCTGCCATTTATAGGCATTATTTTACTTTACCTTTCAGTGCCAGTTCCCTCATCTGTAAAATGGGATCTGTAACAGTTCTTATCTAACAAGGTCTTTATAAGAATTGACTGAAAATATGCAAAGCACACAGCATGGTCCTGGACATAGAGACACACTCTATACATGAGCTATTGTCACCATGATCATTTCCAGATGGGTGAATTAAGGCATGAGAACATTGTTCCCTTCTTTGGTATTTGTACCAAACCACCTAACATTCTGCATTGTCACTCAGTATTGCAAAAAAGGAAGTCCTAAGGTAAGGAAAACAGTAAAGTGTACCTTAGGTTTGATTAGTGATAGATAATAAAGAAGTTTCTCAGTGACCTCTGCTATTCATCCAAGGCCAGTTCCTCTCTGGTCTAATTGCAAGACCTGAATTGTCTTGTCAGGCTGCCTTCTGGGAATCAAATTAGCCAAGTGTCTGCTTCTTTTGTTCTGGGGGGAAACTGAGCTTGGTTTCTTCTCTTAAGATGTTATGGCTACTCTTGAACTGTGTTCCTGGGCCCATCCTATTATGGTATGTGATGATAGCTTTCTGTCAGGAACAAGGAAGTGTTTGTAAAACTCAAGACTGCGTGCATTCTCAATATTGAATCAGGTTATGGTATCTCCTGGGAAGATTTCCAGTTATTAGGTTTAAAGTCTTCCGCCCCACATTGTGTTAGCTCTGGCCAAAAATATAAGCTATGTTACAGTCAAATCTGTTCAATCATTAAAGCTCACTGTGCTTCACGTTGAGTCACTAGGAATCTTTTGTTTTTATTTATTTTTATTTTTTTTTTTTATTTTTTTTTATTTTTTTTTTTTTTGAGGCGGAGTCTCGCTCTGTCGCCCGGACTGGAGTGCAGTGGCCAGATCTCAGCTCACTGCAAGCTCCGCCTCCCGGGTTTACGCCATTCTCCTGCCTCAGCCTCCCCAGTAGCTGGGACTACAGGCGCCCGCCACCTCGCCCGGCTAGTTTTTGTATTTTTAGTAGAGACGGGGTTTCACTGTATTAGCCAGGATGGTCTCGATCTCCTGACCACGTGATCCGCCCGTCTCGGCCTCCCAAAGTGCTGGGATTACAGGCTTGAGCCACCGCGCCCGGCCGGAATCTTTTGAATAACTGTGTTTTTCAGGATGTTTTGAGAAACTTGCATCATGAAATAGATTGGATATTCAAACTCTCATTTGCATATGACATAGTCAATGTGAGTATAACATAAACTTACCAAAGAATAAATGCCATAGTATTTTTGAGTTGCTCTGTCTTGAATTTAATTGAACTGTAATTCTTCTTGAAAATGTTGGACCTCTTCAGATCTCCTCTTCAAGGTGATTCCAGCTCTAAAATCTATCATTTCTATCCGATTTTTTCTTTTCTTCTTCCCTGATTGCAAATAAATATAGAGAGAGGAAAGTATTTTACACTAAAGTTGGAATGGATGCTAAGTTTACCCAATCAGAAAAGAGCAGAATATTTACATTGTAGGGTAGAACTTTCAAAGAGCATCTCATCACTAGATTATAAATCGGACTGGGGGAGGTGATTCCTGAGATTATTCCCTGCTCTCTAGCCCCTGATTTCTTTCCCTAGGAAATGGGGATGCCACATTAACCACAAAGCTGCTGACCTAAGAGGTGGGCCAGAGATGCTGATCGGAGGAGGTAGAATCTTTGCTTTGGCCCAGGAGGTTATGGTGGCTGCAAAGAAGAAGGGAATAATAGTAACACTAAAATATATAGAGTGCCTGCTTTGGGCCAGGCACTTTCCAGTACTTTGTATATATTAATTTATTGAATTCTCACAAAAACATAAGGTAGATCTATTGTTACGTCTATTTTACAGATTAAAGAAATACAAAGCACACAAAGTTCCTATGACCTTCCTGAAGTCTCATAGCTATGAAATAGTGGAGCTGGGATTCAAACCCAGCCATTTTCAAGTCCTATACCCTTAACCCACTGTACCATACTGCCTCTCAGTAGGAAGCACGAGAGCTTGCTTTTGTGTTTTACCACAGGGAGAAGTCAGTCTCACATCTAGAAGCCCATTAGGGGCTGGGGAGGGGTAATTCAGAGGGAGCTGGAGAGAGACCAATTCCTGCTTGTTGCCAGAAAGGCATTGGAAATGCTGAGAGGTGGCAGCTGGATCCAAAGCCCAAGGTGACACTGTCTTGAAAGGCGAGCCATGTCAGTGTGGACCAGCATCCTGAGGCTGCTCTCTCCCACCTGCGCTAAATCCAGCTGTTCTTTCTTAAGCTTGCTGCCTGTACTTTTACCACCAGGACAAAGCCAGTGACCTGGGAGTCAGTCTGGTGAGGAAACCTCTCAGTCATGGGCAGCACAGTGAAGGATGGTGGTCCACTGCTCGTCCAATGGTCCAACCGTCAATCAACCAACAGACTCCTGTGGGGAAGACTCACCTGGGTGTTGAGAGGGCAAAAAGAATGAAACACAGGCTGTGCCCTCCTGGATTAATGGGCCACTGACTTATTGAGTGATTTTGCCAAGACACTTCCCCTCTCTAGACCTCGACCTCCACGTAGGTAGAATGAATGAGCTTGGCCCGATTGAAGTCTAAGGGCTTTCCTTCAACAAGGATTTTATTGCTTTTTGTTTCTAGGGAGCTGAGTCCTATAGCTCTGTGAGACTTTGATTTCCTAGGCTTTAGCAGGAAGCCAGCAAATTGTTGTCAAGCAAAGTCGATAAACAGAAGCGTCTCTGTGATTGGGTCTTCACTGGCAACCGTGGACCACCACTGTTATTATTTCATTAAAATTTTATTGAGCATCTGTTAAGAGTTTATCCTACTCTGGTCACTTTTGTAGGAAGAAAGGACTTGTTTCCAGCTTTGAATGGCTTAAAATCTAGGGAAAAATAAAACAGTCTGGAGATGTACATATACAATTCTTTAAGTGGCAGTGGTTGTAAACTGTGAGGATGTGACGTGGCATCTTTTCCTACCCTGGAATATTCTCTCCTTCCCTTCACCCACTTTTCCCTTCTCTTCCCACCAAGCATAGAGAAGTATTCTGGACTCCAATTATCTGCCTCCTGCCCCCATCAAAATAGCCGGCATCATTTATTTTGGAAGTGAAGAGTAAGCTAGTAAGTTCTCACCAAGCCATGAATGACTAACAGATTTGACCTCTTTAGTGTAGGCATCAGATTTCAAGAAGCATTAACCCAAAGGTTTCTCTGGAAAAACGCTATGGCAGGTGGGCATGGCACTTTGAAGGGGAAGAGCTCCCTGGTGGTCATCACCTACTCTAGCTCACTGAGTCTACCCTCTACTCTGTGCCAGGAAAACAGAGGACAGCTTGGCATTTTTGCTTTGGCAGGATCATTACCTCCTGAGACGAGTGTGCACATTCTGGGATCATGTAGGGTCACTACTGATGACACAATAGGCTAGGTCAAGGCACAGGTAGGACCTTTGAGGTTAATTACTCTGCCAATGTTCTTTGAAAGGGGATTGCAAGTAACAGAAAATGTAATGTTCTCTTAGAGCCTTCCCATGAGTCTGGGCATTGGGCCAAGCTCCATGAGGGCGATTGTACTTTGGAAACAAGTCTCTCGATGTCTATTTGATCAGCACCTCCTCTATATCAGGTATCAGAGGGACTCTAGGATGCCATAGACATTTCAAAGTAACAAACATATATTGATTGAGTGCCTAATTTGGATCAGACCCGATTCTGGGCATAGGAGGCACAGACGAATGAACCTCATTGTCCTGTCCCCAAAAAGTTCAACCCAGTTGGGCAAGCCTGGGAAGGAGTTTGTAGAGTGTAATACTCTCCTTGAGTTACAAATAGGGCTTCATGTCTAAGTAAGAGAAGTCTCGACGGATTAAGAGGATGAAGGATAGTTCAGTATAGAAGTTGTCTTTGGAGTTTGAACCCTTACTGCCACTTATTGGCCAGGTGACCTTAACAACCCTGGGCCTCCTATTTCCTGTGTGTAAATATAACATCAGTACCTGACTCATAGGGTTGCGTGAGGCCTAATGTATGCAAAATGCTTAGTGCCATGCTCTGCCTGTAACAGGCGTCCAGGAAATGTTGATTGTTAGTAGTAGCAGTAGTATTATCACGATCATAGATAATTCTATTACTGGTATTAAAAGAAGTACATTTTCTTGTTTTAATTTCCCCAACACTCTTATGGGATAAGTCTGCACTGTCCAAATATGATAGCCACCAGCCACATGTGAATAATGAGCACTGCGATTATAGCTAGTTCAATTTGAGATGTGCTATAAAGTTTATACTGGATTTTGTAGACTTAGCAAAAATAATAAAATATAAAATATCTTGCTAATATATTTATGTTGGTTACTTGCTGAAATAAGATTTTTCAATGCATTGGGTTAAATAAAACATTATAAAATATACTTCACCTGTTTGGTTTATAACACGGCTGCTGAAAATGTAAAAATACACATGTGGCTTGTATTATGTTTCTATTGGACAGTGATCTCAATAATTAACAATGAACTCCATTATTAATTCATTTTTAGCTCCAATCATAGTAATATTGGAGTAACATGATCTCCATTTCCAAGAGGGAAAAAGTGAGGCTTAGTGAGGTGAAGTCACCTGCCCAGCTGATAAGACACAGATTGGGATTTGTAGCCAGTCTGTCTCCAAAGGCTGTGTTTGCGATGCTTCCTCCCTGCTAAGTACCAGAGAGTACAGATTTGGGCCCAGAGGTAGGAGCCCTGTCTGCCACCCAGGAATTTCCAGTAGGGCCAGAAATGTAGCTAACAGACAGATGATTGAACTGATACTGGCGGGCTAGGGGAGGTCCCCAAATGCTGGTGGGACCTCAACCCCAGCCAGTGTGAAAGCTCTTAACGCCATTGTGAGAAGGAATTCAAGGATAAATCAGAAAATAGTGAAAGTATGGAGATGTACTGCAAAGTGAAAAGTACACGCTCAGGAAAGGGGAGTGCGGGCGGACTCAAGAAAGAGTGTGCAATGGGATTTGAGGCTTCTACCTTCTTGAGTTTCTTTAACCAAGGGGTAGAATATTCATGAGGATTCCTGGAAAAAGGTGGAGATTTCTGGGAACTGCGGTGCTACCCATTTTTACATCAAATATGGCTATTCCTGGAACTGTTGTGGCACCGGTGGGTGTGTGACCTAGTATGTTAATGAGCTTATAATAAGGTCCCAGGTGAAACTTAGGCCAAATCCAGCATCATGTTGGGTCCAGTTGGTCTTAGCCTGCTTGGCCCACACCCTGTTCTTTTCAGGGTCTTATCAGCCCTGAAAATAATAGCTTATGCAGCTATTTCAATTCCTTTTTGCTAGCCATGTGTAACAGACCTGGAATTTTCTGTTCTCCTGCGGTCACCCTGTGTTATTCCTGTCTCAGAGCTGCCAAAAGTGTATAAAATCTGACATGTAAATAATGAATCGTTTCGTAGCTCTATCTGCTCTGTGACAATATACATAAAAATCATACATTTCCATCAAGATAGAAAATAAAGACATGCGTGCCATCTCTTAGAGAGGAATGCACAGCCAGGATTCCAAGCATCCCTCAGCATGTTGTTTTCACCCTAATGGAAGGAGTTTTGCTAAAATCCTGGAATGTAAAATCATTGACTGTAAAATATCTCATACTTGAGGTAGGCCTGGAACTAGCAAGGGCAGGAGGAAAGCAGAAAAAACCTTGTGTGTATCAGGGACAGTTCTGTTGAATGGAGAGGTCTCCTGCTGGAATCAGAGGGAACTCTGGATGAGACACAGGTCTCACCAGACTTCAAGCTTGGACCTTAGCCTATTGGCGCCTCCCTGGGGAAGTCCCAGAGGCAACCCCAGCCAGGCCCCTCCAGGTCCAGTTGAGTGGGCGGCAATTTCAAAACGTGATTCAACCTTACCATCTAAAAACAAATAAGGCACTTTGATAAAGGAACATGGGGTAGGGGGTGGAGAGTGATTGGGGCAGGGCTGGGGGCATGTATCCATTCTCCTGGATGTTTTCTGTATTATCCCATATTTCTTTTTTGTTGTCATTATTTGTTTTTGAGACAGAGCCTCACTTTATTGCTCAGGCTGGAGTGCAGTGGCGGGATCTAGGCTCACTGCAACCTCTGCCTTCTGGGTTCAAGCGATTCTCATGCCTCAGCCTCCAGAGCAGCTGGGATTACAAGCACCCACCACCATGTCCAGCTAATTTTTATATTTTTAGTAGAGACGGGGTTTTACCATGTTGGTCAGGCTGGTCCTGAACTCCTGACCTCAAGTGATCCACCTGCCTCGGCCTCCCAGAATGCTGGGATTACAGGCATGAGCCACTGCGCCCAGCCAACTTGAGGCTTTTTTTTTTTTTTTTTTTTTTTTGAGACGAAGTCTCACTCTGTAGCCCAGGCTGAAGTGCAATGGCACAATCTCAGCTCACTGCAACCTCTGCCTCCTGGGTTCAAGCAATTCTCCTCCCTCAGCCTCCTGAGTAGCTGGGATTATAGATGTGTGCCACCATGCCAGGCTAATTTTTGTATTTTTAGTAAAGACAGGGTTTCACCATGTTGGTCAGGCTGGTCTCGAACTCCTGACCTCATGATCTGCCCACCTTAGCCTCCCAGAGTGCTGGGATTACAGGCATGAACCACCATGCCCGGCCCCTATCCCATATTTCTAATGCAATGTTGGCCTCAGGGCTCTGGCTCAGGTGGGATAGTGACTTGGCCTGTCAAGCACTACTGGAGGAAGAGGTGCACCCCTGTGCTGGTGAAGCCGGTTGTTGTCTGGGGTAAATATCTGAGGTTCGTGGTATCACACCAAGGAAATCGAGTACTCAGACACACCAGAAGTGGGTTTAGGAGCACAGGTTTAATAGGCAAAAGAAAGAGAAAGGAGAATAGCTCTTCTATGTGAGAGAGGGGGTCCACAGTGAAGTGCACCAGATTTTATAGACTGGCTTGAGGAGGCGGTGTCTGATTTACATAGGGCCGAAAGATTGGTTGGACCAGGTGTGACGTTTACGTAGCCAGCGATGAAGCTGGCTGCCCCACCTTAATCTTCTATTATGCAAATGAAGTCTTTGCCCACCTGGCGCCATGTTGCCTGCTCCTTACTGTATACGTGGTTTACAGGGAAAAGGGACAACGGAGCCCCTGTCTGAACATGGCTACTCCCTAGAGAGCCCCTTTCCTGTTAGCACAGCTGCAGGCATTCACCCATGCAAGCTTCTAGCCTGGCTTTCTATGTCTGCAGCTCTATTCTACAGGCTGCTTTTTGTTAGAAAAGAAAATGATTTGGGGGCTGTCACGCGTGTCCATATAGAAGACCACCTAAATACGCTTTGTGTGAGCAGCAAGGCTGTTTATTCACTTGGGTGTAAGTGGGCTGAGTCCGAAAAGAGAGTCAGTGAAGGGAGATAGGAGAGGGGTAGCTTTATAGGACTGGGGTAGGCAGTGGAAAGTTACAGTTAGAGGTGGTTATCTATTGTTAGCAGGGGAGGGGATCACAAGGTGTATGGTGGGGAGATCATAAGACTCATTGTCCAGAAGAAGAAAGTCACGGGGTCGATTGATCAGCCGGGGCAGGCTATGAACAAGTCATAATGGTAGAATGTCGTAAGGTGGGTTAATTAGTTAAGGCAGGAACTGGCTGTTTCACTTCTTTGTGGTTTTTCAGCTACTCCAGACTTCTTGGCTCCTACAGGCCATCTTGGCTCCTGCAGGCCATCTGGACGTATATGTGCAGGTCACAGGGGTTACAATGGCTGAGCTTTGGCTCAGAGGCCTGACAGGGGCTGCTTTTCATTTAAAGGAAAACCATACCGAGGACTCCCATACACTCACTAAGTGTCTAAATAATTTCTTCATCAACTCTTTTTTTTTTTTTTTGAGAAGGAGTCCCGCGCTGTCGCCCAGGCTGGAGTGCAGTGGTGCGATCTCAGATCACTGCAAGCTCCGCCTCCCAGGTTTTTTTTTTTTTTTTTTTTTTTTTTTGAGACAGAGTTTCACTTTGTCGCCCAGGCTGGAGTGCAGTGGCACGATCTTGGCTCACTGCAACCTCTGCCTCCTGAGTTCAAGTGATTCTACTGCCTCAGCCTCCCGAGTAGCTAGGATTACAGGTGTCTGGCATGTAAAAATTAGCCACCATGCCTGGCTAATTTTTGTAGTTTTAGTAGAGATGGGGTTTCACCGTATTTGTCAGGCTGGTCTTGAACTTCTGACCTTGTAATCCACCCACCTCGGTCTCCTAAACTGCTGAGATTCCAAGCATGAGACATCATGCCCAGCCTCTTTATAACTCTTATGTCACTGGTGCCCAAGAGGCCCAAGACCCTGTCCCTGGGTTCGCTTCTCTGTTCAGGATGTTCCCCCCACCCCATTCCTCTTCAGGACCTCCTCATAGCCCCTCCCACACATGACTTCACTGCCCCTTCTCAGCTAGGCTGTGTAATTGTGTAATTACACATTAGGGTTGTGTAGTTGTGCAGGGGGAGTATGTGCTTTGACCCTCCTTCCTCCTTCTTCCCTCCTCCCCCTTTTTCTCTCCCATCACCCAGGGCACAGGGAACAGGAAAATCTAGTGGTTTAGAAGCAAGGCTTCTAACCCAGTCCCACCTGGGTTTATATCCCGGCTCTGGTCCTGACTTCTTGTGAGCAATTTAACACTACAAATTTACTCCTCCTAGCCTGATCACTAGGATGTATTTATTTTAAGCTGGCCTGGCCTTCTTGGCTTCACACTGAGGAGCTGGAAATAGTTTTCTCCATTTTGGGTGTCCCAGCCCCAGTTGACTCCAGGGACAAGGAGCTATGCTGGTGGCTCCTAAACAAATGAACACAGAGATGGGCACATCCCCTGCCCAGGCCTCTCTGTCTGTGTTTCTGCCCATCTGTCTCTGCCTCGGTTCCTTCCAGCAGTGTTATCAGCACCCGGTCTCCCTCATTTGCTCATTTTCACGCTTGCAGGGCATGCTCTTCCTCCATAGGAGCTTCCTGGGCTCCCACGACAACCTGAAACCTTCCAACTGCCTGGTGGATGATCGGCTGCAGGTGAAGCTGTCAGGATTTGGGCTGTGGGAACTCAAGTGTGGCCGGACATACAGAACATATGATGAGACAGTGGTTGATTTTGCACCCACTAGCTATTGGCAGCATGGCCAGAGGTTCCTAGCTCCACCTTTGCTTCCTGATGCTCATCTGTGCAGATATCCACACGTGGGCCTTCCTCTGGAGCTCTTGATATCTGGCTGTTCTGTTCACCTGAGGAGAACGAGAAAAAAAAAGTAGTCTCTGCAGATGGCACCAGTTCGTAGGGTGATGTCTGGGTTTGGAGACTGGTTCTCGTCCTAGCTTAGTTGGGCCACCTGGAGCAACGATTGCCCGTTCTCTTTGATTCTCTTTGTTCCTTCCCACATTCATCCTATGTTCTCAGCTTAGAACATAAGATTTGTCAGACATTTTAGAGATAATTGAGTTCTATAGTTCTGTCTTCTAGGTGCCTGGTCCCACCACCCCCGACCAACTATCAACTGAATCAGAATATCTGAAGATGGGGTCTTGGCCTCTGAATTGTTTTTTAAATGCTCCCAAGAAATTCTGTGCATCTGAAGACAAAACCACTGCCTCAAGTCCACTTTTCCCTTCCATATGTGCCAAGTGGGGTTCAATGACTCTTCCTACCTGTCCGGTTAATTGAATGCCCTGGATTGTTACCTCTGCATGTATCCTGGGCTCCTTTGAGACCAATGTTCTTAGCCCCGATCCACTTTTTGCTGGAGCAGCATGTCACCAGCAGCTTTTTTGTGTCAATTTGGGAGGTTTCTATAACATATGATGGGATGATGTCTTACAGAAAGACAAGGGGGATGGGAGTGGTGGCTTATGCCTGAAATCCCAGCACTTTGGGAGGCTAAGGTAGGAGGATTGCTTCAGTCCAGGAGTTTGATACCAGCCTGGGGAACATAGTGAGACTTCCCCCCAACACCTATACTTAAAGAAAAATTAGCTGGTGTGGTGACATGTGAGGCTGAGGTAGGAGGATCACTTGAGCCTGGGAGGTCGAGGCTGCAGTGAGCTGTGATTGTGCCACTGCACTCCAGCCTTTAGAGACCCTGTCAAAAAAAAAAAAAAAAAAAAAAAAGACAAGGGGAGAAATTTTGTTTTTATTATTAATTAAGTAATTAATTAATTATGGGACAGAGCCTCACTCTGTTGCCCAGCCTGGAGTGCAGTGGTGCAATCTTGACTCATTGCAAACTCTGTCTCCTGGGTTCAAGCAATTCTCATGCCTCAGCCTCCCATGTAGCTGGGGATTACAGGCATACACCATCACGCCTGACTAATTTCTGTAATTTTAATGGAGACGGGATTTCGTCATGTAGGCCAGGCACAGTCTTGCATTCCTGACCTCAGGTGATTTGCTCTCCTCGGCGTCCCAAAGTGCTGGGATTATAAGCGTGAGCCACCGCGCCCGACTGAGACCTGCTAGCAGCTGTCCTAGTTCCCCTTCCACATCCTCTAATATTTATCTTTTCTTTTGATGACTGTGACCTATAATGACATAAGCCTTTAGACTTCACTGCAAAAAAAGGTGTGTGAAATATCTAGAATAGACAGATACATCTATAGAGACAGAATGCAGGTTGGTAGTGGTTACCAGTGGTTGGGGGTCGGGAGAACAGGGAGAAACTGCTTCATGAGTAAGGAGTTTACTTTGGAGTGATGGAAATGTTTTGGAGCTAGATAGAGGTGGTAGTTGCACAACATTATGAATGTGCTAAATGCCACCGAATTGTTCATTTAAAATGGTTATTTTATTTATTTATTTTTTTTTTTGAGATGAAGTCTTGATCTGTTGCCCAGGCTGGAGGGCAGTGGTGTGATCTCGACTCACTGTAACCTCTGCCTCCTGGGTTCTAGTGATTCTCCTGCCTCAGCCCCCCGAGTAGCTGGGAGTACAGATGTGCTCCACCATGCCTGGCTAATTTTTGTATTTTTATTTATTTTTATTATTTATTTATTAGAGACAGAGTTTTGCTCTTGTTGCACAGACTGGAGTGCAATGGCGTGATCTTGGCTCACCACAACCTCTGCCACCTGGGTTCAAGCGATTCTCCTGCCTCAACCTCCCAAGGTGCTGGGATTACAGGCATGCGCCACCATGCCCGGCTAATTTTGTAATTTTAGGAGAGACGGGGTGTCTCCATGTTGGTCAGACTTGTCTTGAACTCCTGACCTCAGGTGAACCTCCTGCTTTGGCCACCCAAAGTGCTGGGATTATAGACATGAGCCACCGTGCCCAGCAATTTTTGTATTTTTAATAGATGAGGGGTTTCACCATGTTGGCCAGGCTGGTCTGGAACCCCTGACCTCAATTTATCCTCCCGCCTCGGCCTCCCAAAGTGCTGGGATTACAGGTGTGAAGTGCACCCAGCCTAAAATGGTTAATTTTATGTTCTATGAATTATACCACAATTGTTTTTAAAAATAAAGGCAATACAGAGAAGGAACATGAACATGAAAACCAGCTGTAATTTTAGTCTTGAGTAAACCACCATTAACATGTTAGTGCATATCCTTCCTGCTGATTTTCTCCATATTCACACACACGGACCCCTATTTGCTCTTCAAATCAGACACCATTGGGGCTGATGGCTCAGGGCTGGATGCCTTCCTTTCTCCTATGCCCCCAAGGATGAAGGGGTGGCTTTTCCAGTTTTAACCAGCAGCACCCTCACTCCATGCAGACATCCCATTGCTTGGCAGAGCTCTACTGGACTGCTCTAGAGCTGCTGCGGCTCCCGGAGGTGCCCTGGTCAGGTATCCCACAAGACGATGTTTATAGCTTCACCATTCTGATGAGGGAGCTGATCCACCACTGGGACCATGGGCCCTCTGATGACCTCCATGAGGCACCGCATGGTAAAGCGGGAGAACTTACTTGGGAAATTTTGGTTGTGTGGGCTAGCTTTGAAATGCTGGTTTTTAAAATTAATTGTTTTATTAATTTACAATTTATTCCATTATTTTTTGTTGAAAAATTCATGTTCTTTCCCTCTCAAGCAGACTCAGAAAAAAAAAAAAAAGAAAAAGAAAAATTCATATTCTTTTTTAAATTAGAAAATGAATTCCATTTTGGTTACCAAAAAAATCAAGGGACCCCAAATTATATAACTTATTGTATTACAGCAGCCAGAGGGATCCTATTAGAAAATGAGGCAGACTATGTCACTTCTCTATCAGAATCCTCCCTTGGCTTCCGATCTGAGGAATGAAAACTAAGCCCTCCTCATGGCCTACAAGACCATCGAAGGCCTTGAAACCGTGTAACCTCTGTGGCCTTCTGGATTAGTTTCCTAGGGGGGCATAACAGTGACCACAAGCTTGGTGGCTTGAAACACCGATGTTTATTCTCTGGCAGTTCTAGAGGCCAGATGTCTAAAGTCAAAGCGTTGTCAAGGCTCTGCTCCCTCCGGAAGCTCTAGGGAAGGTTCCATTCTCTGCCTCTTCCAGCTGCTGGTGGCTGCCCCAGCATTCCTGGGTTTGTGGCCGCATGGCCTCAACCTCCGGCTCTGTCTTCACATTGTCTCCTCCTCTGTATACTTATCCTGGCTGTGCCGCTTATGAGGACATTTGTCATTGGATTTGGGGCCCACCCCTATCATCCAAGATGACCTCCTCAACCTGAGATCCTTAATTCTATTTGCATATTTGGTTTATACCCCCTTTCCCAAATAAGGAAACATTTGTAGATTCTGGGGGTTAGGATTTGGACATTTCCCTTTACGAACCACAATTCAGCCCACTATACCTTCCTACTGTCATCTCTTATGGCTCACTCCTTTCAGTCATGCTGGCCACTTTCATACGTTTCCAACATAGACAAATCCATAGAGGCAGAATGCAGGTTGGTGGTGGTTACCAGGGGTTGGGGGTTGGGAGAACAGGGAGAAACTGCTTCATGAGCAAGCAAGGGGTTTACTTTGGAGTGATGGAAATGTTTCTACCACTCCAGACACATTTCTACCCCAGACCCTTTGTGTATACTGTTCCCTCTCCCTGGGCACCTCTTGCCTCATATTCCTATGTACACATCTGCCCTATTCTTTCTTAAGGGCTACAACATTTTTCATTGTGAGAATATGCCATAAATGGTACCTTGATACACATTTTGGAAGTTGCTGCAATGAGCAGCTCTATATCTTTGCACACATGGGTGAATGTTTCTTCAGGCTAGATTTGTAGCCATGAAATTGAGAAGATAAATACATTTTAAATATATTTAAAATCCATGATAAATGCTGTTCAGTTGTCCACTTACAAAGGATATTTTCAGGCTTGTTTTTTTTTTTGGCTGGATTGTCTCTTAACGGCTGATGCCTGGATCTCAGCCCGAGATTCTGATATCATTGGTTTGGGGTGCTGCCTCAGTGTCAGGGTTTCAAAGCTCCTGGCGTGATTTTAATATGTAGCAGCTCAGGCTGCTTGGAGAGAAGATACCAGTGTGTGTGTGCACACATGTGAGTGTGAGTTTCTAAGTAAACTCAACCCACTTTCTCTCTTGATTTTTTTTTTTCTTGCTTTGCCTACCATTTCTAGCCTATCCTCAGTGGCCTATCTCAAACCTCAGCTTTAGATCATTATCTATTACCTGGAGACTTTTTGAGTCAGAAGCCCATTGTGAGGATATGCAATTGCTTTTAGACCAGATTCCAGTTTCTAATTTCCAGCTAAATAAAGCAGAGGTGAGATTAATCCAAAAACGGTAACTCAAAATCCAAGTGCATCTAATTTTGGCATCAAGCACACACACAAATATTCCCAGACTGAGCCCAGGCAGGAGCCCACCCACAGTCCTTCAGCCTCATCACCACCTAGTTTTGCCAGTTGGGTTCTGTAAGGGAAGATACTGTGGACAATCAGTGTATTTCCCCTTCATTGTTGAGCTCACAAAATTAACTGAGAGCTGGCTACATGGGACTATGTATTCACAGGACTGCAACCAGGAAGAGTACAGTATATACCTAATTTATGGGCAAACACTTCTTCAATTAACTTCTGACGCTTTCCTACAAACAAAGCTTGTCCTGGGAACGGAGTAGCTATTGATTCTCCGGGCACGCAAGACTATGGTTCTCAAACCGTGGCGGGCATCAGAATCACTGGGAGGTGGTTAAAACACAACATTGTTGGGTTCCACATTTGGGGTTTCTGACTCAGGAGGTCTGGGGTGAGGCCTGAGAATGTGCATTTCCATCACCCTCCCAGGTGATGCTGATAAAGCCACAGCTTGAGAAGCACTGGCCTTGGTCCTTGTGGTCCTTGGACCAGCAGCATCAGCATCAGCTGGAAACATGTCAGAAATGCACATTTTCAGGCCCCACTCCTGAGGAATTCGTCCAGAAATCTGTGTTTCAGCAAGCTCCCCAGCGATTCTGATGCACATTGCCAAAGCAAATGAGCAACAGTGCTAACATACCTAGTAGACGGTTAAAGATTATAGGATGGAAACAGCTGGCTAGAAGTTACTAGGTAATTCACACATGTTCTCTGAAGTGCAGACCCGTGGGTTCGAATTTGCTCTCGAAGTCCTGTATTGTTTTTCTGATTCTTTCATTTCTTAGAGCTAAACACAGAAAGCAGAAGATGCCATAGTAATTCAGTCACTGCTTTTGAAGCCTCAAAGTGTACTTCATTTGGGAAGTAAAACACAGTTTTCCAGAGTATTTTTTTTTTGGGATGGAATCTCTCTCTGTCACCCAGGCTGGAGTGTGATGGCATGATCTCGGCTCACTGCAACCTCCACCTCCCGGGTTCAAGCGATTCTCCTGCCTCGGCCTCCTGAGTAGCTAGGACTACAGGCATCCACCACCATGCTTGGCTAATTTTTATATTTTTAGTAGAGATGGGGTTTTGCCATGTTGCTAGGCTGGTCTCAAACTCTTGACCTCAAGTGATCCCCCCCACCTTGGGTTCCCAAAGTGCTGGGATTACAGGTGTGAGCCACTGTGCCTGGCTCCTAGAGTGCTTTTTAATGCACATACTTTCAGAATAGTTTTAGGCGTTAAACATGTACACTTAAACAAGATAACATTTTATGCACAGTTTTGTAACCTGTATTTTTTTTATTATATTAAACTAACAGTCATATATTATTCAGATTTCCTAGTTCTTGCCTAATGTCCTTTTTTTGTCTCTGAACCCCATCCAGGGTACCACATTACACTTGGTCATCATGTCTCCTTAAGCTTCTCTGGGAAAATTTCTCAGACTTTATTTTCAATGACCTTGACACTTCTGAGGAGTACTGGTCAGATATTTTGTAGTTCTTTCATGTGGAATTTGTCTGATTTGTTTTTCTTTTCTCGTGGTTTGGCGTTTGTGTGTTTTGAAGGATGACTGTACAGGTAAATTGTCCTTTTCATTGATTATTGCTGTTGATGTTAACCTTGATCACTTGGCTGGGGAAGTGTTTGTCAATTTCTCCACCATAAAGTTACTCTGATTTCTCCCTTCCATACTTAGTCTAGGACTAAGTGAGGAGTTAGGCTGGGCGTGGTGGCTCACGCCTGTAATCCCAACATTGTGGGAGGCCAAGGAGGGAGGATCGCTTGAGTCCAGGAGTTTGAGAGCAACCTGGGCATATAGGGAGACTCAGTCTTTACAAAAATACAAAAATTACCCGAGTGTGGCAGCGTCCCAGCAGCTACTCTGGAAGCTGAGGCGCAAAGATTGCTTGAGCCCGGGAGGCGGAGTAAAGATCCTGCCACTGCACTCCAGCCTGGGTGGCAGAGACCCTGTCTCAAAAAAAGAGAGAAAAAAAGAAGAAAAAAGGTGGGGATTCAGGCTCCACCTCTTTGAGGAGGGAGTATTTGGAATTATTCTCCGTGGGAGATTTGTCTACTCTGCCCATTCATTTATTTCTTCAAGTACTTATGTCAGCATGAACTCATGGATATTTATTTTATACTTTGGGTTATAACTGAATATCACTTTATTTATTTTGTAGCTTAAATTGTTCTAATTTTGGCCATTCAGTTTCAGGTGGCTTCTGTGTCTCTTTGACGTGTAGCCATCACTGTGGTGTTTTGTCTTGTTTCTGCATATTTCCTTACTTTCTGGTAAGACAAGAAAGTCTCATTTTGCATATCCCCTGCCCCAGTGCTAGAAGTAACCAATTCTCTCCAACAAGCCCTGGCTTCTTTTCTTGGAGAAAGGTATTAGAAAGTTAGAGCTGACACTAGATGTGCTCATTGCTACCGGGGGGTTGTTACTTATGGGCCCTCTCGGTGGACAGAGTAAGGAAATATGTATGTGTACTAACCCATATATATACATATCTCTATAATTACACATGCACACATACACATATATCTGCATCTACATTAAACTAAACATGAGTTCCCATTGGCGTCTCTCAATGTAACTCATCACCATCATGGTTCATTGCAGTCTTCCCATTACTTTTCTGTAAATTCCAACATTGAGATCCTGGCTCCCACCATCCACCACCCATGTACTTTGTTCAATCCCTACATGTGTGTTCAGTGATTTCAGACTTGTTAATCTGCATCCCCACGAGAAACAGTTTTACCAACTAGAGTACGATGATTATGAACAGTTCCTTTTGTCTTTAGTCTTAAAGTCTCTAGTCATTTCAGAAGCGATGTAGGTCAGCATTCTTTCTCACTCATCCCATTCAGTAAGATTATGCCATATATTTGTAACACTGATAGATTCTTTTATTGCTGTCTGCATTCTATCTTGGGGTTGCATAATTTCCCAATGGGCATATTTTAAAGTTTGCTTTCCTTATGGCTTACTTTTGTGCTATAAAACTCTATGGGTTTTGGCAAATATATAGTGTAATCTATCCACCACTGTAGTATCCTAGAGAAAACTTTCCTCATCCTAAAAGTATCCTCGGCATTTCATGTAGTCAATGCTCTCTGCTCCCCAAACTCTTGGCAACCACTGATCTGTTTTCTGTCTCTAACATTTTGTCTTTTCTAGAATGTATATTTCCTTACTTTCTGGGAAAACAAGAAAGTCTCATTTTGCATATCTCCTGCCCCAGTGCTAGAAGCAGTCAATTCTCCAAGAAGCCATGACTTCTTTTGTTGGATAAAGGTATTAGAAAGTAAGAGAATCACAAGGTCAGGAGATCAAGACCATCCTGGCCAACATGGTGACCCCGTCTGTACTAAAAGTACAAAAATTAGCTGGGCATGGTGGCACACGCCTTAGTCCCGGCTACTGGGGAAGCTGAGGCAGGAGAATTGCTTGAACCTGGGAGGCGGAGGTTGCAGTGAGCCAAGATCGTGCCACTGCACTCCAGCCTGGGCACTAGGGCCAGAGTCTATCTCAAAAAAAAAAAAAAGAAAAAAAGAAAAAAAGAAATGACACCAGATATGCCCATTGCTGCTGGGGTGTTGTTGCTTCTGGGGTGCCATGTAAATAGAATCATACAGTACACAGCCTTTTCTGACTCGTTTCTCTAACTTAGTAATAATGCATATAAGACTTATCCATGTTGTTGCATGCACAGTATTTTTATTATTTTTATACCAAAACATGTATACATTTTTCTCAAAATATTATTCCCTTGACAACATCTGGTTAAGCAGAATGTTTAGCAAATGTCAGTAGGAGCCAGTGAAGAAGTGGGAAAAATTAGGTTTACAAAATTGGACAGAGAGGCAGGACATGATGGTAATATTTGTTATGTGTTAAAATAACATTTATGCAACATATTGCAGAAAATTTAACAAAATTGCATGAAGCGCAGTTTGGGGGTTTCCAACATGAAATGCCTATACATTCCTGAAATTATATGGAGATATGCTTCACATCAAGCAAAGTTCTATTTTAAAAAATTGTGATTTGAAAACTAATTAGGAGGATGTTTATATGTTTTTCATTAGAATTGTTCATTTTCCGGGCAGATTCAGAGTATCCTATTAAAATATCCAGATTACTTTGGAATTCTAATGTGTTGTATTTATTTAAAAACTCAGTTTACAAATATAAGAGCACAATTACTATTGAAAATGAAGTGTAGTAAGTGGCACAAAGCTCTGATGTTTGGCTTTCTAAACCCAACATGAATTTCAGAAATCATCAACCAAATCGAAGACCCTGCAGCAGCAGTCCCACTGCGACCTTCCCTGCCCAAGGAGAAGGGCAATGAAAAGATCATGGCCATGGTGAGGGTATGTTGGGAGGAATCTCCGGAGAAAAGACCCAGTTTCTCTTCCATCAAGAAAACTTTATGAGAGGCCATTCCCAGAGGGTGAGTTAGATGTGCAACAGATATTTACTCTCACTCAGTTAACCATTAGGATTTTAGAGCTGCCAGGCATGGTGGCTCATGCATGTAATCCCAGTGCTTTAGGAGGCTAAGGCAGGAGGATCCCTTGAGGCCAGGAGTTCAAGACCAGCCTGGTCAACATGGTGAGATTCTATATCTATAAAAAATAAAATAAAATAAAAAATTAGCCAGGTGTGGTGGTATGAGCCTGTAGTTCGAGTTTCTTAGGGGGCTGAGAATCGCTTGAGCCCTGGAGGTCAAGGCTCCAGTGAGCTATGATTGTGCCACTGTACTGCAGCCTCGGTGACAGAACGAGACCCTGTTTCTAAAAAACAAAAAAAATTTAAAACTATGTGGCTGTGATTGGTTCTATGCGACTCATTCCCTCCCTCCCTCCCTCCCTTCCTCCCTCCCTTCCTTCTTCCCTTCCTTCCTCCCTCCCTTCCTCCCTTCCTTCCTCCCTCCCTTCCTCCCTTCCTTCCTCATACACTCACTCAGGGCTTACCATACACAAAGCACTGTGCTACATGCTGGTTGCTGTGGAGTGAGAAATTCTCCCTTTATTTCATAGATGCCACAAAAATGGATCCGATGTTAATAATTTTACTACCGTCTTTGTCTATCTCAGATGTCACTAATCAATTAAGGTCCTTGTTTCCAGGGAGTTTTGACATGGCTTCAGAATCTGTTTTAAATCAGCATTCCAAGGGTTAGGCTAATCACCTTGGACTGGACTATGAGATAAAAATTACTCACCACCTGTAGGGTAGGTTATGACTTAAATCATTAATGCGTCTCCAACAACTTTCTCAATAATAGCTTCCTTCACACCAGATCATTGTATCATCTTTCAGTACATGAATTTAGGAAGACATGCCCATGTTAGAGGTAGCTTGGGTTGGTGGAAAGAGCCCCAGGCTGGGAGTCAGGTGTCTACTCTTAATTTGGACCTTCAGCTATGCATTCTTTTTTTTTTTTTTTTAAACAAAACATTTTCTTGGGTCAGGGTCTTGCTCTGTTGCACAGGCTGGAGTGCAGTGGTGTGATCTTGGCTCACCGCAATCTCTGCCTCCCAGCTTCAAGTGATTCTCATGCCTCAGCCTCCTGAGTAACTAGGACTGCAGGTGTGTGCCACTACACCTGGCCAATTTTCGTATTTTTAATAGAGACAGGGTTTCGCTATGTTGGCCTGGCTGATCTCAGACTCCTGACCTCAGGTAATCTGCCCGCCTTGGGCTCCCAAAGTGCTGGGATTGCAGGCGTTGAGTCACCACACCTGGCTTCAGCTATGTCTTTTTTTTTTCTTTTTCTTTTTCTTTTTTTTTGAGGCAGAGTCTCTGTCACCCAGGCTGGAGTGTAGTGGTGCAATCTCGGCTCACTGCAAGCTCTGCCTTCTGGGTTCACACCATTCTCCTGCCTCAGCCTCCTGAGTAGCTGGGACTACCGGTGCCCGCCACCATGCCTGGCTAATTTTTTTGTATTTTTTTTAGTAGAGACAGGGTTTCACTGTGTTAACCAGGATGGTCTCGATCTCCTGACCTCGCGATCCACCCACCTCAGCCTCCCAAAGTGCTGGGATTACAGGCGTGAGCCACTGCGCCCGGCCAGCTATGCATTCTTAACGCAATAGCTCCGTGTTCTGCATTTCCAAGCTCATAATAGTTTTTAAATTTTAAAAATTATATTAGAAATATTTTCCTGGAATGTGTAGTTGGAAGCTCTGTTCCACTGAGGCCCTAAGGGTCTTGGGAGAAAACATCAATGTCTGGTTTCTTTTAAAGCCATGTAAGCATACTGGCCAGTATGATGAGTAAGTTGGAAGTGTATGCCAATCACCTGGAGGAAGTGGTGCAAGAGAGGACCAGCCGGCTGACGGCAGAGCAGAGGAAGGTGGAGAAGCTTCTATCTACTATGGTGCCCAGGTATTCGGAAGCAGTGGGGACTTGACGAAGCTGCAGCATCACCATCTAGCAGCCCCACATAGGCGGGATAACTTCCATGATTACTTTTCTAAGAGGATGTCAGGCTCTTCTAAAAAGAGCCAGGCATTTTTTGTGCAGTTTGGTACACCTGTAAAGGGAGATAGAAGCAAACTCTCCTGAATCCATAGGAATAGAGGCTGCAGTCCCTCTTTTACGTGGAGGGTGGCGGATGCAGCAACAGGAGAGTAGCCACTAGATGGCGCCCTCGTTTCACGAGTCTGACTAATTGCTACCTCCCCTGTATTTGATTGTAGGTCCAAAACCTCTGCACAGTTTGATATGTACCTGTGGCTTCACATTCAAAGATTGCTCCATTTTTGGTTCTGTTTCTACATGTTCACTCTCTTAACAGAAGTATTTGCTGTTAAAATTCCTGTGCACTTCTTGCATGTGTAGACCAAAGAAGTGGGGGCAGGGATTTTTAGTGAGATTGGTTGACTGAAATGAAATTGATTTGTGGATTGGTGAATGGTTATATTTGCTTCCACAACTGCAGAGTCTTTACACTCTAACTCAATAACCAATATACATCAAGAAAATCCTTTTTGTAAGGGCATTATGTGACCCTCTCTCCTACCCTCCCCCTCACCATTTATACCCATCAATTAAAATATCTCTTTAGAGAGAATGCAAGTGGAGAAGTGGATGTTGAAAGAATTCCTCTAGATAATGAATTTTGCTAACCAAAAGCTTGGCCATTGAAGCAAAAGGACCAATAAGGACAATTTCGTGGGAGTCTGTAGGAGATGAGATGAATAAGATCCATTCAAAAATGATCTCTTTCTCTGTTTTCAGCTTCACTGGAGAACAACTCCTAGCTGGAAGGTCCGTGGAACCAGAACATTTCGAGTCTGTAACAATCTTTTTCTCTGACATTGTTGGATTCACAAAGCTATGTTCTCTCAGCTCCCCCTTGCAAGTCATCAAGCTCCTCAATGACCTGTACAGTTTATTCGATCACATCATCACAAATTACGGTGAGTACAAGGTGAGACGTCTCATCCTGGCTGTGAGGTCATGCGTGCTCCTTGCAGGCTGTCTCCGGGGCCTGACGGAAGATGGAACTTATTCCAGACATCAGCCAGGAGGAAACTCCATTTCAGTCTATGTCACTTCATGGCAGAAACTCAGTATTTTATTTGTTTGTTTTGTTGGAACAGGTCTTGATTAGTCACAGATGTATGTGCTTGTCAAAAATCACCAGTTTCCTCTGTTTTTCTCTGTTTCCTTCCATTATTTCATCTCACATTAAACACTTTTTAAAAAGAGGTATTGATCTTCCACTGGCTAATTCTTTCCCGTCTTTCCTTAATACATTTCCTTCCGAGGCAGAGAGTCTCCTGTTTACTCTCCTACAAAGATTGTCCTTGAATCTTGTGTGGGTCTCACCTCTGTTGTCCTGATCCTTAGCAATTCAGAGTGAAGAAAGACTCCCAATTTTAGACTATCAGACTCATGGCTAAAAGGGGGGCAGAAACAATTACCTGCTGGGTCCTACTCTGGGAGACAGAAGGACACGGTCACCTAGAGTAAAAACCATTTTTGATGGGGAAAACAGAAACATTTTGGCTCTTCATGACTGCCGGGTGGTGGTGGTGATAAGGGCTGCTTTCTGTGTGTTCTGACTCTTTAGAAGGGGTCAGATCATGACTCCAGGCACAGTACCGTGTGCCTGTGCTCATATATGCCTGGTGGGCAGCCACAAGTGCACCAGCTCCGACCACAATCCCAGGGCCCTGCCTCTGCCTGTGGACCTGGGGACAGCAAGATTTGGGGGACAGTGTGGTCATATGGTCACATATCTCAGTGACAGAGTGACACATCTTCAATGTTTGTCTCCCAGTGTTCCCCACAAATGATGCCTCTGTTCAAGGGTGAAAGAAAGGATGGTATAGATAACCTTGAAGAGCAGACCACACACACCCAACAAAATCAGAACCTGCCCTGCTTAGGAGGACGCCTTCTGGGATTTTCCTCTTAGTATTACCTGCTCAGTTGTGTTTTGCTTGAGCTCATTTTAAAACTTAGTTTGTATTTCTAAAGGATGTTATCACGGTGGGGAGAGGGAACCCAGAAGCATGTGAGGCTTGTTGACTGGTTGACTTCGCATCATTTCGGGGTCACCAGAACAGAGGTGTTCTTACCGTCTGGCTGATGCCTGCAATTCAACCTTCACCACATCATCTTTGGATTCTGCTAAAATGCAAATGTGTCTGGAAAGGGCTGTAACTACTTGTCATTTATTTCTCTATTGTGAATGACAGATCTGAAAGCTGCTTTTATTAGGAGGATAGAGGGGGAAGAGCACAGACAGGCAGATACATACTATATATATATGAATACATTTTGTATAATGTGTAATGCGTACCCATATATAAATGTGTCCAAGAGCCCTTGTGTGGGGCGTGGACATTTCAGGTTGGGGGAGCTGGTCTCTGCTTGACCAATCCACCTCACCGTTCCAAGTTGACTCCAGGAGCACACTGCTCCCTGTCTCACTGGTTCTGAATCTGGGCTGGGGAAATATAGTCACTGCTGCTATTGGATTTCAGAGGAGGAAACAGTGACTGTGGGGAGGGACGCTGGGGGAAGGAAGGTGAGGTGGGTGTTGTGGAAGAGCCATTACAAGGGCAGGAACTGAAGAAATGCTGGAACTTGCATGGGGCGGAGGTCAGGGAGTGTGACACATCCAGAAACAGGGCCTCGAGGCTGGGGACAAATGAGGGGCCTTCATCTCTGACCCACCCCGACCCTTGGCCTCCCTCTTGGGAAACAAAGGCCAATCTGTCGCTTTGTTTTCAGGTTGAGACCACTGGAGATGCATACGTGGTGGCTAGCAGACTCCCTATCCGCAATGGAAGCCAGCATGTGGCTGAGATTGCCACCATGTCCCTGCACTTCTCAGTAGCACCATTCATTTGCTTCCAGACTGGGCACTTGCTCCAGGAGGAGCTCCAGCTTCGGATTGGCTTCCACACAGGTAGACAACACGGATGGCCTGGTGGAGCTCCAGCTTCGGATTGGCTTCCACACAGGTAGACAACACTGATGGCCTGGTGGTGCAGGGATGGCGGCAGGTCGTTCTGGGTTCCATTCCTACATCCAAGGCTTTTAGGAACCCAGACATTGAACGGTAACCTCTTTAGGGGAAATAAAAGATTGAATTGTCTCTGCATGTGTGTTTCTATTTAGCCAGGTTGCTTGGTAACAACAAGGACACAGAGTGGCTTCAATGTATTCAACCAAAAATAAGGACTGGGCGCGGTGGCTCACACCTGTAGTCCTAGCAAATTGGAAGGCCGAGATGGATGGATTGCCTGAGCTCAGGAGTTTGAGACCAACCTTAGCAACATGGTGAAACCCTGTCTGTACTAAAATACAGAAAACCAGCCAGGTATGGTGGCAGGCACCTGTAATCTCAGCTACTCAGGAGGCTGAGGCACAAGAGTTGCTTGAACCTGGGAGGCGGAGGTTGCAGTGAGCTGACATTGTGCCACTGCACTCCAGCCTGGGCAACAAAGCGAAACTCTGTCAAAAAAAAGAAAAGAAAAGAAAAAGGAGAGAGGAAAAAAAAGGAAGAGACCAAACCCCGGGACGGGTTATATAGGGCTACTTTTCCTCCGTGCCTCAACATCAAATGCCCTTTGATGTGGTCTGTGTTTGCCAACTCATGGGCATGTGATCTGTGCAGAAGTGGTCCATGCTTCGTTTCGTGCTCTTCTGTTACCGTCTGGAAATTCTTAATCATCTTTGCACAAAGTATCCCGTGTTTTCACTCTGTATCTGTTCCATCAAATTTTGTAGCCAATTATGCTACTACCTGTCTTCCAGGGCTCAACAAAAACAAAACCCAAGCCTCAGAATGAATTGCTTCCATGTTTGTGCTGCTGTTGGCATTGTTCACAGCTCTAGTTCATGAGTGACACGGTCATTTAATGACTGTGATGACGTCGCTTTCCAGCAGGAGTTTGTGGGTTCTGTCGGTTTCCTTTCTGTAAACCCTAAAACCTATTGCCAAACTTTGCCCCAAGAGGGCGCATCGCTACATTTGTTGATTTGATGCGCATCATAGAGTCCAGCCTCGGGCAAAGCAGAGCAGTTACGGTCTTTGGTTCTCCACTCTTCAGGTCCTGTGGTGGCTGGTGTGGTGGGAATTACCATGCCCAGATACTGTCTATTTGGAGACACTGTGAACATGGCATCCAGAATGGAGAGCAGCAGTTCGCGTGGGTATCACCGATGACGCTTTGTAAATACAATATTGTTATCCCTCCAGGCCCCTAGCTTTAACTAGGGGATAGTTTTAGAAGATGCATTTGCTTTTTGCCTACTGTGTTCCTTCTGGAGGATAAGAGCATTATCCACTTCAGGCAACACTGATCACACACTTTATAGACAGGGTTTTGCACTGTGCGCTCGTTAGAACCATGCAAATACACATATCCTCCTTTCTTCTGTGACTTTCCATTCTAAGCAATCACACATGCATATAATAAAATCACTTAAATGAAGAGCAGGAGTTGGAAAACTTTTTCTTTCTTTCTTTCTTTTTTTTGAGATGGAGTCTCACTGTGTCACCCAGGCTGGAGTGCAGTTGTGTGATCTTAGTTCATTATGACCTCTGCCTCCTGGGTTCAAGGGATTCTCCTGCCTCAGCCTCCCAAGTCGCTGGGATTACAGGCATGTGCCACCACACCTGGCTTTTTTTTTTTTTTTTTTTTTTTGATTTTTAGTAGAGACTGAGTTTCACCATGTCGGTCAGGCTGGTCTCGAACTCCTGACCTCAAGCGATCCACCCACTTCGGCCTCCCAAAGTGCCGGGATTAGCTCGCATCAGCTACTGTGTCTGGCCTGGAAAACCTTTTCTATACAGGGCCAGACAGTAAATATTTCAGGCTTCAGGGGCCATAGAGTCTTTGTTGCAACTACTTAACTGCTGTTGTAGCTCAAAAGCAGCAATAGACAATATGTCAATCAACAGGCATGGCCATGTTCCAATAAAACTTTATTTGCAAACACAGGCAGTGGGCTGGATTTGGCCCATAGGTGATAATCTGCCCTTCTCTGAGGTAGAGTATATTCTTGGTGGTACAGAAGAAATCTATAGCCAGGACCTCCAGGGAATATTACATCCTTTTGCTTTATAGTAATTTTCTTGCATTGACCATTGCCAGGCACTTGTATGCTGTTTATCAGTTGGGACATGTAAAAAAGAATTACTCAGTGATGTAAGTTTCAAAAAGGTTTAGATGATTAACGTTGTTTTGTTTTAAATTTGTAAATTTTCCACAGGGCAAAGGAGAGCAAACAATTTTCTGGTTGAAAGGTAAAGAAGGCTTCACTCTTCCACTCCCCAGATTTACTCAGGAAAAAGCCAAAGTCCCAGAGATATTGTGAGGTGAGTGTTTTCTTTCAAGATGTTTGTGGAGTCACGTGAAAGTCTTTGGGAACCCTTCTTTGAGACGCAGTCAATATCCCGTTTAAGAGGTGTGTTTCCGGGGCATTGATCCAGTCTCCCACTAGGGGGAGCCTTCTAGCTGGCCTCCTCTTCCAATCCCGGTGTTAGCTCCCAGCCTGTGCCTCCAGCAAATGTAGGCTTGGAGGAGCTGAAGATGGTGAACTCATTTCATGGGGTGCCAGGGCTGGCCTCTGGCTCTCAGCCCTGTGCAACTGCCCTAGCTGCTAGATATTTACAGCCCATTAACCTGAGAATTTGCAGTGAACCCAGTTTCATTCTGCAGGAGGGGAAAGTGGAGAGGATGAAGCCTGTCTTTCCTGTGCAAGGTGCCTGCTCTCTAACCTTTGGTGCTGATTTTCCTTATCAGTTAATCAGCTTGCAAGGAGATAGGAGCCCATATCTGACAGCATCTTGAGAATGTGTTCAGGAAAAAAAGCTCTAAGGCATGAGCAGCCCCTGAAATCCAACAGGGCCGAGACTATTTCAAGCAGCCAGGCCCTCTGCAGTTATTGAAAAGCCTGGTTCTGAACCCTGAGTTACTGTGAGAGGGACAGCTCCCAAATGCATAATGCCCTCTTCCCAGTGTATTGCCTAATTTCTTTCCTACTCACCCAGCAAAAACTCCTGCAGTCAAGGCTTGAATTTTAAGAAGAATTTCTCAGTCATTTATGAAGACTTTAATTTAAAAAAAGTTCCAGTAGACAAAGACAAACCCATCCATTCCTGCTACGATAGTCTTCCCTTCTACATAATGAATAGGATTCCATGTTGTTTTATTGAGTGGATCTTTTAATAGATTTGCTGAACCACTAATGCATTTATAGTACTTCTTTCTTCATCTCTTGCAACTCCTCACATCCAGATATCTTTTGTGTGGTTGCTCCTGAATCTGGCAGAGCAATTTGAATGAAATACTGTGTTTGAGACCTTTCCTGTTGAACTTCCCATGATTGAAGGAGCGAAAATCAGTAAGACCAGAAATAGTTTCTTTCTTGCTGGGTCTCTGAGCTGCCTTTGCTGAGATACTTTTGAGACCCGTATGGGAAATAAACTACTTTTTGGTTTATTGAAGCTTTTGACACCAAATTATATAAAAGATTTGGTGGAATTCTTGCCTTTCTTTAGGAAGAGGGACACAAAAGCACTTTCACTTCCCAAATAATCCAGTCTTCATTGAGCTCCTAAGCATTTCCATTAGCAGTATTTTGCTTCTGCCCAGAGAGGGAAGACTGAATTATATACATCCATCAGAGGCTCCGTCTTCTATATGAAAATTTTGTTTTCATTGTGGTAGGCTTCACTCCTCCCTAGAGGCCTTTGGCATTGGGGACTGAAAGCTTTAGATTGATACTTAAAAGGAGAGAAGGCAGAAGATGTTTATGTGGAGAGGAGAGGAAGGCTTTCTCCTGCTACTTTAGCGTGGAGACAGTAGGCCAAATTTATCTTCTCATTCCCCATAACTCCTTTTCTTGAGATAATGGCTCTGGATTCCAAACACCTTGCTCAACCATGAAAGGAAACAAGGCCACCTCTACTATGAGGCCTCCTAGAGAGCTAGGATAGTCCTCATCCATCCATCCATCCATCCACTTATCCATCCATCCACCCATCCATCCATTCATCCATCCACCCGTCCACCTATTCATGTGAACATTCTTTAATCCAAGGAGCATATAAATATAAACTTTCTCTTGATCTTTAGCTTGCAGTCTAGTTAGGGAGAAGAAAGCATAATTGCATTGCATAAAGCAATATTAAGGACTAATAGAGCTATACACAAAAGCATAGCAGTAACTAAGCAATCCATCACTGTGATATTAAAAGAACATTAGAAAATAATATGCAGATGAAGGAATGGGGCCAGGTAAGGCAGTTGCCTATTATTATCATGTCTTTGTATTGTGTGTGTGTGTCTTTTTTTTATTCCAGCCCTAGCCCATATACTTACATAAGTTATGTTCCTGTAATGTAGATTTAGTTCTGCCTTTCTTATTGAACATCGTAACATAAACATTTGGCATCTAGACATTCATACACACAAAAACACATGTGTGCACACACAGACATCCATATGCACACACATGCACATGTATATATGCACACCCTCATATATATACACACACACACATGCATACATACACACACATATGTACATGGAGAAGGAGAAAGCGAGAGTGTCTTTATGGATCACAACTAAGACTTTTGATAAGAACACTTTTCTAAATCTATATTCAGTATTTTTTCTATGTCAGCTAAGGATACCTAGGGGAGAATTACTTTTCTTCTTTTTCTTAATGTTTCTATTGTGTTTAGAACTAATGAGAATTTACAAGAGATTGTTTTGAGAGTATTTTATCTTATTTTCTCAAAGGAGAAGTTATGAGAGAAGAAGGGTAATCAAACATCATGAGGCTGTTAGTTAATGTCAAGTCAAAACACATCCAGTTGCTGGTGAGAGACATTTGGGCTTTATAGGCAGGGATGACCCAAAAACCTTTTCCCCAATATGTTAATCAATGTCTTAACCATCCTGGCTAACAAGGTGAAACCCTGTCTCTACTAAAAATACAAAAAATTAGCTGGGCATGGTGGCGGGCGCCTGTAGTCCCAGCTACTCCGGAAGCTGAGGCAGGAGAATGGCATGAACCCGGGAGATGGAGCTTGCAGTGAGCTGAGATCGTGCCACTGCACTCCAGCCTGGGTGACAGAGCTAGACTCCATCTCAAAAAAAAAAAAAAAAAAAAGTCTGTGGCATACATGCGAGTCTAAGAAGTTCTAGTTGTAGAAACCCCTGGGAGAATTGAGGAATTAGCTATCAACATGATATATTAACACTGTAAACTGTAGTCATAGGTTGTTTATTTTAAGGCATTTTATTTATTCCATAGCACCAGGTAGAGATACAAGATCATAAAACACAATGATGAAATACAGCAAAACTAATAGAACATTGGTTTATTCTGACAGCAAAGGATTTGAACATGGCTATGAGTATGCTATTTAAGAGTTTTCTACTAGAACCAATAAAATATGTCTTCTGTTTTTCCTGACTACAAAAAATCTGAATTTACAGAAAGAAGAGATCCTAAACTCGTTGGAACTCTAGCTTAGGGACCAAGTCTAGACTAGATTGAGTCATTTCACTCTAGCCTATTACTCAACAAACATATACTTCATGTATCTGGAGATTTCATAACTAGTTTAATTTCTGAGTTCACTAACACAAGTTGTAAAAGAATCATCAAACTGCAGATTGCAAAACTTCTCAAATACATTAAATACAGAGAGACAAACGCATGTGTTGTTTTCAAATTATAAGCCTCCTAATTAAGTCTTTACTAAACTGAGAACTTAGAACTCTGCCTTTTCCTGTCACAATCCAGCCAATTCTCTACCAGAATTTCAGTTTGTATTTTGTTGACAGTGTAAATCATTTTTATGGGCATATTCTGGATCACTGGGGTGGCCAGTTATGAAGATGTGCTACTGCATAATTTCATTGGCCACATTTGCATTTGTGTTTCTGATTTTGTGTTAGCTTCATTCTAATCATCATAAGTGAATGAGACAAAACCAGATGTAAGCTTCGATGTTTAAGTGAAAACTAAATGAGGTCAGACTATTTCTTATAAATGAAAACTTTTTAGTAGAGCAAATAGAGAAAAATAGCATTGAGTGTCACAAGGCATTTATTTGTAGGATTGAGTCACCAAACTCACAACACTTGTGTCGTTGGAGTCACTTTATAGTCATGTTTCCAGCAGTGGTTTCACTGGGGCAATGCCATGTTATTAGGTTAAATTAATGTGAGTTGTATTCTTCTTGTGGTTATTCTTTTTGCAAATATTTCTATTTAATTTGTAATTTTATTTTGACTTTAGAAGTATACATCTGCTATAAAAACACAGAGTTTATACCTATATCATGTTTATATATTTAACAAATGGTATAATACATACAAATTAGGTCAGTACTAGGTGTCTTCAAGAATCCATTTCCTTTATATAATTAGGTTTGAGTGAAACTATTGTACTCCACTCTGGTTCCCACATCATCTCCCACGTCATCAGTTGAAAGGTTGGAACCCCCTGACTGGGAGCTCAGCTCTGGTCCTTAGGTAGAATGATACTGCCTCAATGACAAAGCCCCTTTTCGCAAAGTCAGCTATTAATGTGTGTTCTGTATTTAGCATTGACTTTGTAGTTGCACCCTATATTCTCTTCAAAATGCTCAGCGGTACTTGGTTGGGTATGCTAACCTTTTAAAGTTAAAATAGCTTTCAAAAGAATTCACTGCAGCCCTGACTTGAGTATGGAGAAAGGAGACTCCTCCCACAGCTTTAGAAGGACTGTGAGATCTAAGGGCCATGGGAAATAACCTAAGTTTTTCTTAGAAAGAAAAAAGCATCACCGAATTCACAGAAATGATTGGAGCGCATATTTGGCAAAGTGCTATTCTCTGCTCCCCAACAATGTGGTCTTCTGTTTGTTCTTTTTGGCAGCACAATAAACGTGTTTGTCATTCACTGAGGATGATTATGGGTGAAGGAGTGGCAGCGCGTGGCTAACTCCTATAATATGGCACAAATCCCCAACATCATGATGAGGTGGTGGAGAACATCTGTGGACCAGAAGGGGAGGGAGATGGCACTCAGAGACAGTTCTGAAAGGGTTAACAAAAGAATTAACTCAACAAGAGTCAACTCAGAGGTCTTCATAAAATTCCATACATTTTAGACAAAGTCGATTTTGTTCATCTCTTGGGGATTCTGTAGCTCACATTTAACAGTTCAAAGAACCTGACAGATAAACCTAGGTTGTGGACCTCTAACAAATAGAAATCAGTGATGGTACATTTTACTCTAGGGCTTTCAGTATAGAACTTAAAAATGATGAGAATCTAGGACTGGAGTTTTAGAAGTTGATTTACATGATTTTCCTGTAATGATGAGAGCAAAATCTGGCTGTGAGATTATGAATAAATGAACTATCTTACCTCATCTCCTCACGTAGTTGCTTCCTTCGTATTGAGGTGAGATCTTGGGTCTTAGCTGAAATGTTTCTTCCTCTAAGGGGCTTCCCTGGCCACTCTCTAAATCACGTCCCCCATTGTACCCCAAATACTTTACACATACTAGCAAAGGAAGAGGCTTTGTCTGTCTTGTTCACGGCAGTAGCCACAAGACCAGCTCCTGGTACAGTCATCATGATCATGGCTCACCCTGACTGGGTATTTGCTGTTTGCCGGGCATCGTTCAGTGTCCTTAGCTGTAATTAAATATCTATACCACAGCCATGTAGATAGGGACAATTATTAGCCTAATTCCACAGAGGAAACTGGGGTATGGAGGGGTGAGGTCATTGCCCAAGGTCACTCAGTTAATGAAAGACAGAGCCGTAACAGGAATCCAAATATTTGTTGAATGAACACATCACTGAAAATGTTGTTCTCCAAATGCTGGAACCCAAGGGAAGCCATCTGGGGATGGCTTTATTGAGACGGGGAAGTGAGGTTCAGTTCTGCTTCATCCAATTTACCTTCAGTTCCTCCCTCTCTTCAGAGTTCAGGGGCTGGTCAGAGGGAGACCTCTTGATCTCGCCCCCTCTGCCCCACTCGGGTGTGCTTTAAACTATAATTTTCAATCCTTAAAAGTTTTGCTAGGGCCAAAGTTAAGCTTCTCTTAAAATACTCACTGCCTTTTAACAGCACAGCCCCACGAAATCCCAGAAGTGTCTCTTTTCCTTACCTGAGAAGCTATAGAGACTGGAAAATCCCCTGCCTGTAGTGAGTAAAGAGAGAGAATGCAGAAAGTTTAAGAAAAGATCACGGAAAGGAGAAGTCTCAGAGTGATGTTTCTAAAACACAAAACCTGGCTGGGGGCGGCGGCTCACACCTGTAATCCCAGCACTTTGGGAAGCCAAGGTGGGCGGATCACTTGAGGCTGGGAGTTTGAGACCAGCCTGGGCAACATGATGAAACCCTGTCTCTACCAAAAATGCAAAAATGAACCGGGTGTGGTGGCACGTGCTTGTAATCCCAGCTACTCAGGAGGCTGAGTCAGGAGAATCGCTTGAAGCTGAGATCACACCATTGCACTCAACCTGGGCAACAGAGTGAAACTCAGTCTCAAAAAATAAATAAGTAAATAAATAAATAATAAATAAATAAGTAAAACACAAAACCTGACCACAATCCTCCCCTGATTAAACCATCAGGTGCTCCATTGCCTTTTAGACAGTTTATACTGGGGGTTTACAGAGTTTCATCTCACAACACTTTCTCTCCAGGCAGGGGTTGGTAAGCTTTCTGAAAAGAACCAGATAGTAAATATTGTCAGCTTTGCAGGCCATACCATCTCTGCTGCCACAAATTCACCCTGTAGTTGCAGTGCGTAGCTGTAGACACTATCTACGTGAACGAGTGTTGCTGTGTTCTAATAAAACTTTCTTTAAAGGCACTGAAACTTGAATTTCATATAATTTTTTTTTTTTTTTTGAGACAGAGTTTCACTCTTGTTGCCCAGGCTGGAGTGTAGTAGCGCGATCTCTATTCACTGCAACCTCTGCCTCCCAGGTTCATGTGATTCTCTGGCCTCAGTCTCCCATGTAGCTGGGACTACAGGTGTGCACCACCACTCCTGGCTACTTTTTGTATTTTAGTAGGGACACGGTTTTGCCATGTTGGCCAGGCTGGGTCTCGAACTCCTGACCTCAGGTGATCCACCTGCCTTGGCCTCCCAAAGTGCTGGGATTACAGGCATGAGCCACCAAGCCTGGCCCTGAATTTCATATAATTTTTACATGTCACGAAATATTGTTGTTTTGATTCTGTTTTTGAACCATATAAAAATGTGAAAACTATTCTTAAATTGCAGGCCACAAAACCAGGTGGCACCTGGGCCTTGGCCCTTGGCCCTTGGCCTTAGCTTGGTGACTGTCCTCTAAGATCGAGCCGCTACTGCTTCCTGCCTTCCCACAGGTTTTGCCCACCCTTCGTGTCACACTATCCTTCAGGTCTCACTTGGAGATTGTCAGCAGAGCTCTTCTGCAAAGCCCTGCACTAGGTTGAATCCCTTTGCTCTGTTCAGGATGAATATCCCTTATCCAGAATGCTTGGGACCAGAAATGTTTCAGATTTCAGATTTTTTTTTTTTTGGAATCTTTGCATTATACTGGTTGAGCATCCCTAACTTGAAAACCTTGAATCTGAAATCTAAAATGCTACAGTGAGCATTTCCTGTGACCGTGACCTTCGAGCATCATGTGGGTACTCAAAAAGTTTCAGATTTGGGAGCATTCGGATTTTGGATTTTCACATTAGTGATGATCAGCTGTGCAACCATGGCACCAGCCCACCGTCACCCCCTTAACAGTAATTTCTCTTTCCCTTAGTGTCTAACATCTCTCTCCTTGCTAGACAGTAAATCCCTTGAGGACAGGGCTTGCGTGGGTCACATTTATTTCTGAAATCCTAGCACCCTGCCCAGGCCAGACAGTGCTGGATATTCAGTAAAGGTTTTTTGACGTGCACATGGCATTCTTATGACATATTATTTCCTTCCTTCCTTCCTTCCTTCCTTCCTTCCTTCCTTCCTTTCTTTCCTTTCTTTCTTTCCTTCTTTCTTTTTCCTTTCTCTGTCTTCTTTCTTTCTTCTTTTTCTTTTCCTTCCTTCCCTCCTTCCTTCCCTCCCTCCCTCCCTCTTTCTTTCCTTCCTTCCTTCTTTTTTTTTCTTTTCTTTCTTTCTTTCTTTCTTTCTTTCTTTCTTTCTTTCTTTCTTTTCTTTCTTTCTTTCTTTCTTTTCTTTCTTTCTTTCTTCTTCTTTCTTTCCTTCCTTCCTTCCTTCCTTCCTTCCTTCCTTCCTTCCTTCTTTCTTCTTTTTCTTTCTTTCCTCTCTCTGTCGTTCTTTCTTTCTTTTCTTTTTTTTTGAGACGGAGTTTCATTCTTGCTGCCCAGGCTGGAGTGCAGTGGTGATCTCAGCTCACTGCAACCTCTGCCGCCCAGATTCAAGTGATTCTCCTGCCTCAGCCTCCTGAGTAGTTGGGATTACAGGCATGCCCCACCAAGCCTGGGTAATTTTGTATTTTTAGTAGAGATGGGGTTTCACCATGTTGGTCAGGCTGGTCTCGAACTCCTGACCTCAAGTGATCTGCCCACCTCGGCCTCCCAAAGTCCTGGGATTACAGGCATGAGCCACCATGCCCGGCCCCATGACATCTCATTTTCTATTATTATTGTTCACTGCATGCTCTGTTTGGAAGCTTAGCACTTCCTCATTCCTTGGGGGTATTTGAATTTAGGGTGCAGATAGAACTTCCAGAGCAGATAACAAACCTCAACTCCTTCGTTTGGCTTGAGCTGTTCCCCACCCCTGGCTAGAAGACTCCAGGAGCAGGCAAATGTTGTGCCCACAGGCACAACTGGTTTGGCAATTCAGTAAAAATGCTCAAACCGGCTGTGCCTGTGGTTGCAGCCCAGAGTGAACTCAACCGTTTGGAAAACAGAGACGCTTACTCCGCAGGGAGAGCTCCACGACCAGGACTCCCCCGGTCTGGTCTCGCAGGAGGCGCTTCCTTTTATCGCAGGTCTGAAGACCCAGAGAGGCAGAGGGGAGAGAAGCGGGGAAGGTGGGATGATGAGTGAGCAAAGGGGAGAAAAGAGAAAGAAAAGACATTTTAAAAAGGTCACAAATGGGATGGAGCCACAATTCCCCAGTCAACAGATATGAGTTACTTTTTAAAAAAAGAGAGATACTGTTCATCCCTTCTCCAACTTGAATTCAAAAAGAAAGCTTTACTTTGTTAACTCTTCAAGCCAGAGGGAATCCTGCTGGAAGAGGTCACTGAGTGTGGAAGGGATTGATACCGTTTCCTTTGATAAGGCTTTTACTTACTATCATTCTCGCCACTATAATTAGAGAAGCGGACACTTGCAAATGTATTCTGGTTCATTTTCGTTTCTTTCTTTTTAAAAATATGGCATCGATACTTATCCTTTGATCAACTGTACGATGTCTCTCCCCTCCTCTCCCTGGCTCTGCACTCTCTGGTTTCTTTCCCTTTTGCTATTTGTGCTCATAAAGAACCATTTCTGGCCAATGAATCAATAGCAATAGAGATTATGACCTTATTTTTGTTGGTTACTATAGGCTATGTGAGTAGCAGCCTCTTTGGAAACACCGAGGTCTCCAGTTGAAAGAGACCAGAAAGGAGAACAGTTTGAGATTTGGCGTGTTTGTGTCTAAGTGGTGGTTCTCAGGTTTGAGTGAGCACCAGGATGACTGCTGGCTTGTTAAAGCACAGCCTGTCAGGTCACAATGGTCAAATCAGCCATGACCCAGTGTCGGAATTTTCTACAGTATCTCTCTGAAGTCACAGAGGTGAACCTTTGGGCTGTGCAGTCAAGACTAAAAGCACTCACCCTTTGAGTTATGCCCACAGTCTGTCCCTGCTACCTAGACCTTGAATTTCCCTTGCCCTTTTCACTTCTTCAAAGTATTTCCATGTCTGTTATCACTTTCATTTACCGACACTGCTCTCTGATGAGGGAAGGGCCATCATTACTGATCACACTCTACTTAAGGATGAGAAAGCAGGTCCCGGCAGATTAGGTGACGCATGCCAGACCATGCGGGTTGTTGGAGGCAGGGCGGATAGGTTCCGGAGCATCTGCCCCCATGAGCATCTGCCCTTACACCCAGTGCCATTTCCTCCAGATGCTCTCAGCACACAGCTTCCCTGGCCTGGTTATGATTTCCCCACTTAAACTCCAGCTCCTCCAATTCTGGTGCCCTTTGGGTAACATTTTCCTCCTGGAGAGAGACAGCTCACCACTGGGCAGGAGAGTTTCTCACTGTCGCAGATGAACGTCTCACAGTGTAACCACACCTTGGAGAGTTTGGGGATGTTCTGGAACCGGAAAGCATTGAATTGGAAGGTTGCCCTGTGATCTTTCCCATTCTCATGCACGAGGACGGTTTCATCCGTGGGGCAGCTGAGGCAGACGGGGAAAGAAGAGTGAACTGTCACCTCCTGGAACTCTAGCAAGAGCTGCTGAGCAATTTACACACAAAGCTCCTGAGGTGGTTATATGGCCTCTAACCTTCCCAGGCATTTTGATTAGCAGCACCTCACTTGATCCTCACAACTGTGAGGTCAAGTTGATGGCTAGGAGGTGGGTATGACTGTCCGCATTCTACAGACAAGGTACAATGGGAGGGGAGTGACTTATAAGAGCCACACTTTTAGTAAGTTGCACCTGTGTCCCAAAGAAAGCAAATCCCTAGGAGGTAAGGCCCTCTGAGGACTGGAATATGTCCAGCCCTTGAGGGATATACAAAGTAAGGACAATGGCACCAGGAGCAGCACTGCCCCTGTTGCCACAGCTGCCTAAGCTCAAGTCACACCCAACACATTTCTGTGTGTGAATTGTGAGGTTATGCATTGAAAATTTGTATTTATGGTATATTATTTAAATTATATATATCTACATAGTTACTTTTGTAAAAATGTGGTCACGTTTTTAATATAAGTACAGAAATAATGACTGAAGGATACCGTCTAAATGTTAACACAGGCTGATACAAAGTGATAAAATTACAGACATTTTTGGTTTTCTTCTTTGTATTTTTATGTTTTTCCAGATTCTCTATAATGAGACTATGATATTTGTATAATATTCCAAAGTCTCAAAGGTAATAATTCAGTTAAAAAAAATGACACAGATGGACATTTGTTTAAGCTGGTGGTTCTCACTTGGGGGTCCACTTTGTGCCCCAGGGGACATTTGGCACTGTGATTGTCCAGACTGGGGGAAGTGCTGCTGGCATCTAGTGAGTGGGCAGAGACCGGGGCTGCTGCTGCTGAACATCCTACAGTGCACAGTGCAGCCTCCACAATAGAGAATGGTCCCACCCCAAATGTCAAGGTGCCAACATTAAGAAATCTTGGTTTCAGCAAACATACTTTTTCATTTAACGAAGACTGATTACCTAAGTGCCATTCCTTTAACTAGGTGTTGGAAACAGACACAATCATTCTTGGGACTGTACAAAGAAGCCCACACCATCGTGGGGGTTTGTTATCTGCAGGTAACAAGGGGTACCAGTGTCTGTCCCTCTGCAGGAAAAGGTCTATGTAACGAAAGCGTCAGACCACTGAACAGCACCACAGCAGGCCCCAGATTAATGTGACACTGAAGCATCTTTCTTCCTGTATTGTAAACTCGGCACACATGCCAGAGAGTGGTCCAGTTACCCCAGGGAACCTTCACGATGTTTTCTACCCCACCCGCATTCCCTCAGAAACAGACAACAAGGGGCCAAGCTAAAGGCAGGAGCAAAGGAAGTCAAGTGTGAGAGTGAGGGAGTGAAGTGAGGGAATGCCGTACCTTTGTATCTGGACCAGGGGTCAGAGCTGGGTCTGTGTGTGGTGGGCTCTGAACAGTGATGAAACTGGGGCATTTTCCAAGTTGTGAAACAAGACTTCTGTAGGATCATTTTGTCAATAAACCCGAGATCCTCATATGAACTCAAGATGGGATTTCTTAAAATAGCTCTTTGCAGCCAGAGTGCCCCAGGCATGGTGTCAGCCAGTGGAAAATAATGTAAGCAGAGCTTTGTCAGGGGGTGGGGAGGAGGCAAAAAATAGGCAGGTCTAGATGCCTTGGCACTGCTGCTTCTTGGCACCAGCTGCAGTACCCACACTTCAGTGGCAGCTGCCTCTAGATGGTGGAAGCCCACAGGAGGCTTTTATGCCCTCTCTGCGCGAGCCTCCTTTCCCATGTCGGATTGCTCTTTGAGATAAGTTTGCTGCTTTCAGGGCATCCATGTGTACAGGGAAATTCCTGATGATATATCTTCTACCATCTCTCCAGGAACTTTTGTAAACTGGGTTTTTTTCCAAAGGGGCCCAGTGTGAGCAAAAATCATCTGGAGATTGTGGGAGTGGATTTTTCCATTCTCCCCTTTGACACTGAACTTTGTGCATGTATCTCCAACTTCGAGGTGCCATGTCAATTAGGAAGAATGTAGAAATGGATCAGGATGTCTTACATCTGGCTGTGCTGAAATGCAGATTCCCTGGGTTTCCCCAGAGTCCTTCTGATCCGGTAGATTTGCAGTGCACCTGCATATGTAATAGCACTCTAGGCAGTTTGGGTGTACACTAGAGCATGAGGACAATTGTGCAGACCACCCAAAGCCACAGGCATCCCTTTTTCAGCCATCTTGCACATCTGCCAGATGGGAACAACAGCAACAGCACTGGAACTCCCTGCAGAGAGATGATTCCAGGGGTGGCAGAAGCCTTTGCCGAGTGTGACCATTGCCTGAGAGAGGTTCCCAGTGCCTGATAGCAATTTCAGGTCCCTGCAGGTCAATAAGTTATTTCAGAATTCCTGAAGTCATTTAATTGCACCATTGCTAACAGAGGCTAAATGAATTGAATCACTCAATGGCAGATGTGAAGTAAACACCCAAATTAAGCTGCCATCTCTACAGGAGGCATTGCTGGGCTGCGTAGACGTGCCTCGGCCATCCTGTCCTGTCCAGACCACTCAGGAGGCAACACTGACTGAGTATGAATCCCAGGCCTTCTCCTTACTAGCTCCATATCTTGGGCATGTTTCTGGACCTGTGCCTCAATTTTCTCCTCTATAAAATAATGATTATTATACTATCTACTTTATAGAGGATTTAATTAATGACATTTAGATAAATTAATATTTGTAATACACCTACCTAGAACAATATTTGGTATATTGTAAGAGCTGTATAAGTGTTTGCTAAATAAAAATAAAGGTTTAAAATAGCTCCACTTTAGTTATCTAATTATCTTTATCCTTGACATTAATTTGTCCTTGGCCTGATGGGTTCTGAGAATAACACAGGCACATTGGTCTGTTATGTGCTGTGTTTAGAGAATGTTCTCTTCTTTGTTTACTGCTAATTATGTGCATGATGTCCACATCTCTTGTCTAGCTCTGTCTCTCCTCTGATTTCCAATGGTACAATTCTAAGTACTTCTGGGCAATCATCATTTGAAGCTTAACATGTCTGTTAGTGAGTTCAGCGAGAATCCATATTTCCTTATCCAAAAACCTCCTTCTCCAACAGCCAAACCCAAACACTCTTCCTCAGCTTCGTAGTCCAGAGATTTAAGAACACAAAGCCATTTTTTTCCATTACTCCCCATGTTTCTCACACTGTCCTTTTGTCCACCTCCTATCTGATTTGTTCCTACATTTTCTCATTCCTGTAGAAGCGTCTCCCTCCTTTTTATTACCTTGTTTCATTCACTTGGCTATAATAGCAGTTCATGGCTTATCACTCTTGCACAATAGCTGCCAGGACCTGTAATCTGGTCTTTCTCCCTTCCATGCATGTTTCTAAACCATCCTGTGTGTGACTTCCAGCACTGCTTTTCTAGGGCGCACTTCTAGTACTACTTTAGTGCTTTACTCCAGATTGTAAAAGCTCCTGGTTATCTACCTAATTAGTAATAAAAACAATGATCTTATTTAAAATGGTTGGACTATCTAGCAGGTACCATCAGCTAAGCTTTCGATATGGTTTATTTAATTTAGTCATCATCACTGTGGTTCTGTTGTCAGAATAATTGGATTTGAATTCAGCCTGCTCACTTCCTCTTGCACACATACACACATGCACGCACACACTCACACACACACATTTACTATGAGACCTTACCCTCTCTTGTGCCTCAGTATCCTCATCTGTAAAATGAGGATGATAGTAAAACTACCTTCCTTGTTGTAAGGCTTAAAGAAGTTTAATAAGGTAAAGCTCTCAGAACAGTATCTAGTCCCTAGAATGCACTATGTCCTGTTTCTTAGTATTTGTCCTTTGCCTGGAGCCACAGAGGATGTCACTGATGTAACTCCAGCAGTCTTCACCTCTTCCTCCCAAGCTTTGCCACGCCAGAGCAAAGTAGCCCGACAAATGCCCGGTTCCACTGCTCAGCCCTGTCTCTAGACAGTGTACCTACCCCTTGTTGATCAGCTGCCACTGCAAGGGATACATGAAGTCAGCCGAGGGGGTGGCCCAACAGCTGTTCAAGACCACTTTAAACCTGGAAATAAAACAAAATGGCATCACTTTGAAACAGAGAATCTTATGCCTGCAAACATCTGATGATTAAAAAGTATGTCAGCTAGTCTTTTTTTATTTCTTTGCATTTAAACATATAAACTTGGAGGAAATGTACTTACCTAATGCTTAACCCTTTGGCTTCTACTCCTGCAAAGAGGTCTGAACCGATTTCGGATGTCTCCAGGACAAAGGGAGCTTCTTTCTTGGTGGAGAACTTGGCATTCTTTGGAAGGAAATTGACACTGGGCATTATGACCTCTCAGATTGAGCAGCTGGGTCTGCCAAGAGCAGATGAATTGGGATGGGGTGGGGATGAGAATCAACCCAAAGACAGAAGCACATGAGACCACCGAGCGATCCTCCAAGAGCAGAGAAACTCTATCTTTTAGGATGCTCTGCCGTCTTAGAAGGGATGAAGACGTCATATAATCATGTATTCTAGATTTGCTCATTATGGTGAGGCACACACCGTATGTCTCATTTACGCAAATGAAATTTGACTAATGGAAAGCAAGTGAAATTCAGGGATATTAAGGCACTGTGTTGTACTGAATCGCCCAAGGACACAGGGACTGAGCACATACAACACCCCCCTCTGCACTCACTTGTTTCTACTTTTTGCCTGAGCAGATTTCAGCGTGGGTTGGGAAATGTAGGATCTGATTCCCAGTACAATCATCAACAATAACAATCACAGCCACAATGGATTGATCAGCTACTATGTATTGGGCACTGTTCTGTGTATTGGGAGGGACTCTATGTCAGGATTTTGTTAGCGAACAAAGCAAAGGTATCTGCCTCCAATGATCTGGCATATTCTAGCAGGGGAGACAAACAATAAGTAAGTAAATGATATAATATGTAACTGTAGACCATAGGACATTATCTAGAAAAGCTGTAAAATATGCAGAACAGGATAAGGAAGATCAGGAGTGTGAGGAAGGGCAGGTTGCAGTTTTAAATACAGTGGGTGGGGAGGCCTCACTGAGGATGTGACATTTGAGCAAGATTTGGAGGAAGTGAGGGTCGGGGCCATGTGGCCATCCATGGAAGAATGCTTGAGTCAGGACAAAGGCCCTGGGGCAGGAGTGTGGCTGGCAGCACAGCAAGGAGGCTAGTGTGGCTGGAGTAAGTGAATGAGTCAGGAGGGTGGGGAGCGGGGCTTGGGTGAGGTTAGAGAAGTTATGGGGACTGATCCAGAAGACTGGGGCTGGCTGGGCACTGTGACTCACACTTGTAGTCCCAGCACTTTGGAAGGCCGAGGCAAGCAGATCACTTGAGGCCACAAGTTTGAGACTAGCCTGGCCAACATGACAAAACCCCATCCCTATTAAAAATACAAAAATTAACTGGGTCTGTAGTCCCTGTAGTCCCAGCTACTCTGGAGGTTGAGGCAGGAAGATCTCCTGAACCTGGGAGGTGGAGGTTGCCATGAGCCAAGATTGCACCATTGTACTCCAGCCTGGGTGACAGTGAGACTCTAAAAAAAAAACACCTTAAAAAACTAAACACTGGATCTTACACTCTGAGTGCAGTGGGGCAATAAGGAGTCAACACCATGATTTGAGCAGAGGAACAGCAGGTGCTGATCACTGGCCTGGCATATGTGATATTTGCCTACCATTCTCATCAAGGCATGCTGGGTGAGCTGTTAGGAGTAACAGTAGTGTTTCTGTTTGACTTACTCAAAGGAGGCTGATTTCTCCATTCTCTTAGTCTTGAGTTCAGTCAACTTTAGTAACAATCTTGAACTGCTCTGTGGATTAGCTTTCAGAGACAAAAGCATTACCATAGAAGGGCAGGGATGCTGGGCTAATCTGCGCTCCCACTGCTAACTTAGGACACACTATAGGCAAGTCAGCCTTTCAGGCCTCAGTTTCTTCCTATGCAAAATGGGCATAACCTTTGTGACTTTATGTAATAGAGGAATAAAGCTTAGACCAGGTTACTGTTTGAAAGATCGAGTTTCATAGACCTGGAGATTTGCAGAACTGCAATAGGTAGACAGTGGCAGGAGGAATGGATTTCAGCAAGGTTGCTTAGTTTAAGTGGACTTTATAGTATTTCATGGTGTATACATACCACATTTTCTTTATCTAGTCTATCATTGATGGGCATTTGGGTTGATTCCATGGCTTTGCTGTTGTGAATAGTGTTGCAATGAACATATGCAGGCATGTATCTTTGTAATAGAATGATTTATATTCCTTTGGGTATGTACCCAGTAAAGGGATTGCTGGGTCAAATGGTCTTTCTTGTCCTTTGCAAAGACATGGATGGAGTTGGAAGCCATTATCCTCAGCAAACTAACACAGGAACAGTGCATGTTCTCACTTATAAGTGGGAACTGAACAATGAGAACACATGGACAAAGGCAGGGGAACAACACACACTGGGGCCTGTTGGCGGGTGGGGTTGTGGGAGGAAGAGCATTTGGAAAAATAGCTAATGCATGCTGGGCTCAGTACCTTGGTGATGGATTGATAGGTGCAGCAAATCACCATGACACACGTTTACCAATGTAACAAACCTGCACATGTACCCCTAAACTTAAAAATAACAAATAAAGATAAAAAATAAATAAATAAAGTGAACTTCACCCCTCACATGTCAAACACACAGAGACTTTGCTGAGAGGACTCAGAATCTCTTTCGTTTCCTAGTGCTTCTGACATTATTTTACTGATGGCAAGTCCAGCAAGGGCTCCCTGACTCAGTCACCTAGAAGTCAGTTGCTTGCTCCCATTTGTCAGCCCCTGCACCATTTAAATGGCTGCAATAATGGGATAATAATGTTTTTAATCATAAGGGATCTACTGGCTTAATATGCAGGTTGAAGTGGCAGATTTACAGTGGTTTTTAACGTTCCTTGTTATGTTCTGAGATTTGTCATATTTTGAGAGGCCATTTTCAAATATGGGAACTTACCTGGGGACCCTGATGTAGTCCCCAAGCCTGTCAGAGGTATTACTCCCAACTCCTTCTGCCAGGGACCAGCCAGCAGAATGTTAGACTATTGGAATAATACCTCTCCTCATGGAAGAACCTGCCTGATTCTGTTACAAAGTGAAGAACAGAGCTGGCACCATTAATTCAATTTCTGAAACAGAACACTAATGATTGAGTTCTCTATATTCTCATCCAGCAGCTCAGGCAATGCTTGGAATAATTTTTCCCCACCTTCTCTATAATGTGAAAATTAGAAACCTATTCCAGATCCAGTAACCTCCCTTTATCCACAGGAGATATGTTTCAAGATCCCCAGTGGATGCCTGAAACTGCAGAGAGTACCAAACCATATATATATCACTTTTTTGTTTAATCTGATAACATAGATGGCTACTGAGTGACTGACAGATAGGTAGTGTCTACAGTGTGGATATTCTAGACAAAGGGATGATTTACATCCCAGGAAATACAGAACGAGTGGTGCAAGATTTCATCATGCTACTCAGAACAGGTGTGCAATTTAAAACCTAAGACTTGTTTATTTCTAGAATTTTCCATTTAATATTTTTGGCCCACAGTTGACCACGGGTAAGTGAAACCATGTAAAGCAAAACTGTGGGTAAGAGGGGACTACTTTACCGGATGGTTGAGCCACAACTAGCCGGTGTCACAAGTTAAGGATGAGTACACCTGGCTTAACAATAGTTCATGTGGAAAAATCTTGGAGTTGCTTTTGCTTATAAGCTCCATGTGAAATAGTAACGAAAAAAAACTGCCCTAAAGTTATTTTCCTAGGACACATTCTTGGGATCTTCCAAAACCTAGAAGGTCCCCTCTGACCCTTGATGGCCTGCACGGGTCTGATAAAGTCTAGAATATAACACTTCAACTCTGGGCTTCATTTTTTAATAGAGTTACTGAGCAACTGGATCATATTCAGAGAACAGTGACTAGGATGGTGAATGAACTACCAACAGAGACAAGAGGTTTAGCTTGGAGAAGGTGGAGATATTTGGAGGACTGTCAGCCACATAATTATATGATATTATTTCAGAAGACAGAACCGGGACACATGCGCGAGAGTTCAGGGTGTCAGATATCAGAGCTGATCTAAAATGGGAAGGCCCAAATATCATTGTCTTTGGAAGAGGCGGGGAGGCCACCCCACAGCAATCTTGCAAAAGGGTTTTGGGCTTTGGGTGGAAAGCCAAGGTTCACCACCTCGGAGGTTTGTTTTGACTCTTGGAGTCTATGATTTTGGCCTCTATTGATTGCATTTTTTCCATCTTAAGCTTTTTCATTTCTCTCTCTCTAAGAGGAATGATCAGTACTGTTTTGACTGAATAAAAGTCAATATAATCCCACACTGACATCGATGTTCAGCCTTATAAAGGTAACAATGCTAGAAGCCCTCAGAGTTTCCACTTTAAATAGAGTCAAAGTCTACAGTGATGAGAAGGGCTACTTTCTTGGGCACTTAACGTGTGCCAGGCACTGTGCTAAGTGCTTCTGAAAGATGATTTCTTTTAATCCTATAACAAACCTATAAGTTAAGTGCTATTATTATCCCTGTTTAACAAATGCAGAGATAGAAACCCAGAGAGGTTAACTCACTTGCCCAAAGTCACACAACTTGTAAATGATGGAACAAGGCTTCAAACTAGTGGTCTGTTGAGAAGGCCCATTTTCTTAACCACAGCACTAGGGTGTTTCTGTAAGCCAACTACCTTCCTTTATTTTGTATTGAGGGTCAAAATAACTTTTCACTAGGAATACCAGCCATGGGATATTGTCAAGAGTGAGTGGGAGGGGGATGGAGAGAAAAGAAAGAGGAAGCCTGCTGAGTAGAACTGGTGCTTTTAGAGCCCAGCATTTGAAGCTCTCAGGATCCTAAGCAATTAGCAGTGCATTGATTCCATTGTGTTATCTAGGGCACAGCTCTCTTTCTGGTAATTTGATGGAAATATATGCAGGGAGCAGTTGTTGCTTCAGAAACACATAAGAATTCTCTGAAAGCGGAAGAAGGGGGGAGAAAAAAATACCAACCACATGGGTCAGGCATAGGGAACTGAGCCCATGGTGGGAATGTTAATCAGTACGGAAGTGTCAGGACAGCACAGTCCCTTCTTTGCTGAGGCCTATTTGTCCTAGAAGGGTCTTGGTGGGCCTCAGGGGAGACTTGACTCTTAATTTTATACTTGTTGAAGGGGGTGTCCCGTTATCTGTCTATCCAGCCCAGAGGATGGCCTGGAGGATGCTGAGGACATGTCTCTTATTATTATTATTTTTAAAAGAAAATAAGCTCATTCCAGTTCTAAGACTTGATGTTTTGTGTATGCCTGAAGCTCAGCTCTACCAGGCTGATGGTGGGCAATGATTTTTGACAATCCTGGTGTCTCCGTGTTGCCTACTGCTGTAAAACCTTCATGGGATCATATCTATAATTTTGTCTGGTTAAAACAACAATTATTCACTTCCAGACAGGGACTCAATAGCAAAGGCAGCCTGTCATCAGGGAGTCCCCTGAGACTGTTGTCAGTGCGTGGAAGCCTATTTTCCTCTCCGGATGGCTTTCATCAGTGACTGTAGCGGTTTCACCACCTTATCATCACCCTGGTGGTCCATGCTGTATTTACCCCCGATTATAGGTCAAGGGCTGTATGGATTCCTTTTCTCAGTACTTAACCGCTAGTGGTATGTGGCTAGGGGCAGATCTAGATTTTGTGGGATCTTGAAACTTTCACAATGTGGAGAGCCCTCTTTAATGAAAAGAATCACATTTTTGAATACAGAATTAGACACAAGGCCTTCAAAGGGCCTTGAAATGAGTTTCATTCCCTTTGCAGTAAGCAAAGTGACCATATCTAGGAGATCTGTGTTCAAGACTGGCCACTGCTCTGAACTCCCTGTGGTCTCTCAGGCTAATCCTTCCTGTCTCTGGGCTTCTGGTCCTCATCTGTGAAACAGACTAGGTTATTCTAGGATCCCTTACAGCTCTCACCTTCTGAGTTCAGCAGGACTAATAGCTTCCAGGCAGCAGGTTAAGCAAGTTTAAAGAGTTGAAAGTTAATGGAGTTACAGGTAGTATGATATTTCTCCTTTGAGAAGTGAATGGGTTGGTCATGAAGCCCTTCCAAGGAGGTCCTCTAGCTCTAATGTTCTATGCAAAGGTTTATATTTCTGCCCACATCTTCCTTTAGTCTGCTGGGACAGTGTCTCTGTGTGCATGTGTCCTCAGTGCAAGCTGCAGGTTTGAAGAAACAAAGCACCCCTTCTAAAGAGGAGGGCAGCTGGGCAAGTGGCCACTGCATATTTAGTTTCTCTGGAGCACTCTATTTTGAGAGAGACCAAAGTGTGCCTTTAACTTCTATGTCAACATAGGCAGCCTGCCTAAATTAAGCAAGGAGGAAACGCTACTTGAAAGGTTTCAGAGACAAAAGAATTAGGCAGCAGAGGCTGACCCCAATCCTTCTCTTTAGCCCTGTCCCAGTCAGGAGCCTCAATACCTTGTGCCAAAAATTTTAAGAGCTAGATCTGAAATATAAATCTCTGGAGTGGGTTGTAGTGAAAACTAATCTTGACCAAGAATCAGACATTGGCTGTCTTATTGTCTGTTGACCTTGCCTTAGTTTTCTCATCTGTGAAATGGGAAGGACATCTTTGCGGAAGGTTGGTGTTTTTATTTATTTATTTATTTTTGAGGCGGAGTTTCACTCTTGTTTCTCAGGCTGGAGTGCTGTGGTGTGATCTCGGCTCACTGCAACCTTCACCTCCGGATTCAAGCAATTCTCCTGCCACAGGCTCCCGAGTAGCTGGGACTACAGGTGCGTGCCACCACACCTGGCTACTTTTTGTATTTTTTTTAGTAGAGATGAGATTCCACCATGTTAGACAGGCTGGTCTTGAACTCCTGACCTCAAATGATCTGCCTGCCTCAGCCTTCTAAAGTGCTGGGATTACAGGCATGAGCTACTGTGCCTGGCCGGAAGGTTGGTCTTATAGCTTATATCTTATACCTCAGCTCTTCTATCCAGTCTGTGAATCTGACTTTCTGTGACACTTAGTTTTTAAAGAAGTTTAAAGCTAAACCAAAGCTTATGTTTCAACTTGAATTTAAGAATGGGGCTCTGCACAGAGCTTGTGGAAGACTGAATACCGAGGAAGCATCCCACCATCTCCTAGAAAGGCCACAGGGAAGTAATGGGAACCTGGAGACTACTTACAGTGTAGAAGTTGAGAGACAATTGGCTTTCAAATGTGCCCATGCTCCCGTTCTTCACATGAACAGTGGCCACTCTGAAAAGGGGAGAGAATTTTGCATAAGGACTGAAACACACTGATTGATAGGACCTGCAGCACACACATGAGGCAGCCAGCCCTTCATGCCGCACAGCAACTTACCTCTGGTCAAAGGCAGCCTGGTTCACCAAGTAGGTGGAATGGTAGGTGCAGGAGAAGGAGTAGTTGACAGGCTGGTTTTTTACAATCACTGTGCTGTCATTGGAAACGATGTGATTGTAGAAGTGATAGATAGGTGGCTTGTACTGGACAAAGAAAGGAGACAGTCGGGATGAATCTGTGTCCCCGCGATGGGAATGAGGGTTCTGGGAAAAGTGCGGGAAGATAGGAATGAAGGTTCTAGGAAAAGTGCTCAGAAACAAGTCCAGTGGGGAGACAGGAATATCTGCCACTGACAGTGGCATCAACTCTTCTTGTCTGTGGGTAAACTGATAATTTTGTAAAGGGTTCCTTAGTTTATTCAACTAAGAGTATTTAAAAACAATCTAGGTTGATGTTGTATGCTTTAACATCTCCGTGTACCCATTGGGCTTCTGACTGAAAAGAACTGGCTCAAGAATCTCTATTACCCAAGGTCAACTCTTCATCCATTTCTCCTGTCCAGGTATCCTAAATGAATGTTTCACCCATCTCCAGTTTCTAGAATGTTCCCTTCTGGTTCTTTGCTCTTTCCTTCTTCTGACTACAAGCACGATTTCTGAGACTCTTTCCTCTGACTTTTTGGGCTCAAAAATCACAGAATATTAGAGCTAGAGGGGATCTTGAACATCCACTTGAAAAGTGACCGACCTAAGACCACACAGATGGTTTGTAGTTTACCAGGATATACTCAAAGACATGGGGTTTTGTTAATCATGCTCATGACTCTTCCCATTAAATCACTGAATCCTTGTGAAGCCTTCAGAAAGAGGAGCTGGCCCTGGAAGCGCTTTGCTCTCATGCTCTGAGATGGACAGATACACAGCCTTCTGGCAGGTAGGGCAGTAGGAATGCTAGACCTTGGTGGGGGGGTTGGGAGACCTAGCCTCCTTTCGTGATTCCACCCCTACGGGCTCTGTGGCCCTGAACGAGTGACTTTATTGGGGAGTCTCAGATTTCTCATCTGTCATATGATACTTGTTAAGAGGGCATCTGTTTCCTAATAATTATCTTATGGTACCCCATCCTGGGCACTTCACAAGACCAAGTTAGAAGTTGTGTTATACATTGGTCACTCCCTAAACTGCCCTTCCAAAGGCTCTTTATCACCACTTTAAAGTCTCAGGCAGAGAATGGCTCATCCATTCACCCATCTGATCCAGGAAGGATGGCAGCTTGTGAGCACAGGCTCAGAACTTGAAAGTGGGACATGTACTTTGCTCTACTAGAAGATAGCTTCACTGGCTTTGGCAACAAATTAGGAGGATAAGGGTCAAGCCAAAAGAGTAATCTAAACTAGGCAGAAGATAAGATGTTAAATAACACTCACATTCCAGGATATTTGGGAATCAGGATTGACCTTTAACAGGAAGTGGGTACATTCTGAATCCTTTCAAGGACGGATGGTGGACATCTCATTCTTGGGTCCAGTTGCCTTACCTTAACTCTGCACTGTGTGGCCTGGTCTTACCTCAGACTGGGTTCCGCAATAGGACTTGTTTTTAGGTGATAAATCTGGGATCACAAATTGGTAGTAACCTCCTTCATGGACCCCGTTGTAACACAGCCCTCCGAGGGCCAGCTGATGAACTTCCCATCCATAGGGACACTCGGGGATTTTGGTGATGATGGTTTTGGGATAACAAAACACAAGAATGACATCTAGAAAGAGCACACATATAGTTTAAAATCAGTTATGGTAATCATGCTAACCTACATAAAGAACAGTGGTTTCCAGCTACACCTGAGCATGCAAACGCAGTTGGTTAAAAACACCTTCCTGCTATTCTTCACCAGCTGTGATGAACGTTTTCCCCAAACTTCAGTCATTGGAGAGTCACTCCTACAGTTTTTGCTGCATTTATTTAATGACTGCACCTCATTTAACATGGAATTAAAATTAGTCCATTTGGAACTTTAAAGAATATATCTGTGAAACCACAGATAGGATGTATTAGACATATATAAATATATATTAAAATCTCCGTCACAATGAGCACATAACTTAAACATTTTAAATGTCAATTTCATGCATAATATTGTGAAATACTGATTTAGGGCACAGGATAGAAATTCCATAGTTGAATGGAAAACAAGTGGAGATGTTTTATATATATATATAAATAAATATATTTTTATATTTATATATATTTATATATATATGAAATGGGATGTGGGGAGAGAGCGTGTAAGCAAGAGAGTGAAATACAGCAAGCGTTCTCTAATTTAAAAAATGTCTGAGTTTGTCCAATACATTTTTGCTCCATCTGGGAAAAGTCTGATTGATATTGGTGGGGTAGACTTAAGTATTTTTCTACTTGGCTCCATCATTGCATTTTTATACCAAGTTAAGCACAGAAGTGCTGAGCATTGTAAAAGGAAATTTTTCTTCCCAGGAAAATGGACTATGGCGAGGACATACCTGCTTTATTTGGAGCGCATGATTTCGCAGAGGCTTCTGCAAAGATGGCCAACAGGACAAAGGCCTTCATCACCATTGCTTCTCAGAACTTGGCCTTTGCCAGGTGTCCAAACTAAGCTGGCCAAATTTTACAGTCCTTCCAGGGCCTGAGCCTCGATCATTCTAAGTCAGAAACATGAATGAAAAGTTAAAATCAAGGGAAGAACAAAGCCACACATATAGTCCTGGGGAAATTTTCAAGGGAGATCAACAAGGTTGTATCACTTCTAATTGTTTCTTGTTAGCACTGAGAGGCAAAAAGCGGAGGTCATACCGTTGGAAGAGTCAATGACACATGGAGTTGTTCATGTTCCCGACTGCTTCATTCTCTCCGGACTGTGGAGGCTGCCTGCTGGATGCTCCCCAAATCTGCTGCCCCAGTCCTAGTTTGACTTTATATAGCCCAAGGATGTAAAAGAAACTGGCTCCAGATAAGTCACAATGAGCATGCATTATCCACTGTGTGGGGAATAAAAGGGGAGCCTGCAGAGTAATCCGATGGGAAGCTCAGTTACTTGAGTCTCATTTCTTTTGCTTTACAGAGTTGGAAAAACTTTTTTTTTAAACTGCTGCAACCAAGATTGGGAGGAAAAGTTGATTTGTTCCCCCTTTGTACACAAAATAACTCTGAATGGAGGCAAACTACTTCTGTACAATTCCAGGTGACAATTTTAATTCTTTTGTCTTGCTTTCTTTGCTTTATTTCCTGCTTTCTTATTTTTGTATGTAGGTGAACTAAACTTTGAACTTAAGAAAATTCAGGTTTAACATTGTTGCACCTGATAACTATATATATATATATATATATATATGTATGTGTGTGTGTGTTTGGGTGTGACCATAAACATTAAAGGATTTTTCCCTCTAATTAAAAAAAAAAAAAAAAAACTCTAGTGTCTTGAACTTCATCCTGAAGAACAACTTTTAATTGTACATCCTTGAGATTTCTAAAGCTTTATTAGTCTCCCAGAGCAATGACATTGGAAGAAGAAACTTAGAAAGCCTCTCTTATAATTCAATCCTTAGTCACCCGACAAGATCCCACTGAAAACAACAGGTAACATGCTACTCCCATGAAGGTTCCAGATATATTATTGATACTGCACATCATTTAATGTTTCAAAACATTGGGAGGTGTCTTATAAGCAATATGCATACGTAATATGGTACAATTTCCTTATTTCCTCAAAATCTATTGTTAAATTGACGGGATGTTTTATAATGATAGTGTCAAAGAATGAGGGAAATAGCCATGTGGCAAGCCATTAAAAGTTTCTGTAACTCTGTTTCCTTCTGTGTAAAATGGTGGCTGTGGTTCTGGGCTGAACTTACAGAGTAGGAAAGCAATGATATGAAGGCTCTTGTAAACTGTAAGTGGTAGATGAATAAGTAGATTACATGAAAAGACAACTAACAATTTCCGGTAACATGTGTGTGTCCCATGAATTACTTTTCCTTTCCTTAGATGCACCACAAAGTGACTCGTTGTAGATTTATGATTCATGTAACAGGAGGCATATCTGTATTGTAAAACACATATGCAAAATACTTTATGGACGATGAACAAATGAGCTGAAAGGGAGAAGAGAAAGAATGTAGTTAAAAAATTTTTTAAACAGTAGGATCAAGTTTATTGTGGCCTGGAAACATTAGTATATTTCTTTTTTATTATTATTTTACTTCAAGTTGTGGGATACATGTGCAGAAGGTGCAGGTTTGTTACATAGGTATACACGTGCCTTGTGGTTGCTGCACCCATCAACTGGTCATCTACATTAGGTATTTCTCCTAATGCTCTCCCTCCCCTAGCCCCCCACCCACCAACAGGCCTCAGTGTGTGTTGTTCCCCTCCCTGTGTCCATGTGTTCTCATTGTTCAACTCCCACTTAAGAGTGAGAACATGTGGTGTTTGGTTTTCTGTTCTTGTGATAGTTTGCTGAGAATGATGGTTTCCAGCTTCATTCATGTCCCTACAAAGGACATGAACTCATCCTTTTTTACAGCTGCATAGTATTCCATGGTGTATAAGTGTCACATTTTCTTTATCTAGCCTATCATTGATGGGCATTTGGGTTGGTTCCAAGTCTTTGCTATTGTGAGCAGTAACATTGGCATATTTCCACTGTTCTCCATAGTTCATTCCTGAGCAGAGAAAAGATACTTGAATCTCGAAAATATGTGTGAATTCTCTGAGTTCCTCTTTCCTGGGGCTTAGCATGAACTCTCTGTGTTTCTTTCCCCCTCTTTTTTTAGTAAGCATTTATTGAGCCCCTGTGGTATACTGGACCAGGTCCTGGGAAGATGCATGCACTTTATGTGGCTTCTTTCCCTGAGGAACTAGGGGAGGAGAGTGCACAGAAATAGGACAGTGAGATGGAGGGGAGGAAAAAGGGACAATCAGAATGCTTGGCAGGTAAGTCAAGCCACAGAAGAGTGTAACAGTCCAACTGCATAAGGAAGGGCTTCTGATGTGACATAAATGATTATTCATAACTGGCAATTCAGTATTTTTTTGGTTTGTTTTGTTTTTGTTTTTTGTTTTTAATTGAGTCTGAGTCTCACTCTGTCGCCCAGGCTGGAGTGCAGTGGTGTGATCTCAGTTCACAGCAACAGCTGCTTCCTGGGTTCAAGCAATTCTCCTGACTCAGTCTCCCGAGTAGCTGGGATTACAGGCACACACCACCACGCCTGGTTAATTTTTGTATTTTTAGTAGAGATGGGGTTTCACCATGTTGACCAGGTTGGTCTGGGACTCCTGAGCTCAAGGGATCCACCCGCCTCAGCCTCCCAAAGTCCTGGGATTATAGGCGTGAGCCACCATATCTGGCCTCAGTATTGCTTTTTTACATGGGTTGGAGTACTTGTTTCCATTTCAAGAGGATTCTACAGATACATATCTCTTTTCAACCAACTTTGGCCCAGGCAAGTCAACAATGTCATGTTACCTCTGACTTGGCAGGGCAGGGATCACTCATGGACTGGGTCGCAGTGGATATAAACACCTTTCCTCTCTCCCAGCAGAAATGTCTGATGGGTGCTTGCAAGATGCTGTGAGATGTGATAGGAGAAGCCTGGGCAGTTGGACTCTGCTGTTCGGCCTGGAATCCAAAGTCCACCTCAGTCATTACTAGTTGTGTGTTCTTGGGCGGATTACTTAGCTTCTGGGAGTTTTAATTTCCTCCTATCCTGAAAGAATATGCTAATACCTATGACACAGTGTTACTCAGACTATTAAATGAGATATATGTCTGCTAGCATAGACATGGCATATTTTCCCCAATCAGAGCAAGGTACCAGGAAAGCCTTTTGTTGCTATGCTCAGTTCTACTTGGGAAATCCAAAGAAGGAAGCCTAGTAGGAGTGGGTCACCCCTAGATAACACACATTATTGTCATCAGCCCTGGATTCCATCATATGTAACTAAGATCACAGGTTCTGAAATTAGAGGTCATGGCGCTGTCACATTTCCAATGGTGTTATCTTGGGTTCATAACTTGACCTTTCTAAGCCTACAGTTTTCAAATCTGTAAAATGTGGCTTTTCATTGCCTATGGCTTTTGCAAAGATAGAATAAAATAAGGCATATAAATTGCTGAGCACAGTGCCTGGACACAGTCAGTGCTCTATGAAGACTTGCTGCCCTAACGTGTGTTCATCTGAGGTTGGTATCCTCAGGCTGGAAGGACATGTCAGTGGCGTTCTCATGTGACCTCTGGGTGTTTTCTGATGGTAATATTTCTCTCTTTAGAAGCCCACCTCAAAAGAGAAGGTGCTGTTGATTTCTAGAGAAGTCTGATAGCGATAAGATCCTGGGACAGAGAAAGAGATGTCGCCTACAGTTTCTTGGGATGGGAATCCAGCTAACCATCAGGTACATGATACTCCTTTCAAGGACAAGCTGAATGAAATTGGGAAGTAGATTTAACTTTTGTGGCAGGCTGGTCTCTAGATGTTTAATTTGCATAAGAAACAGAATGGGACAAAATGTACTTGGGCCAAATAGTATTTGATACTTGCTCTGATAAAAGGCAGGAGGCTTCTATTTTTCCTGGTAATACCCCCGCCCCCATACAAATGCCCCAGCCCATCCCCTCTCTGCTTTCCAACACTCTCCCTCAGATGAAGATGGAGTGGGAGGGGGTGCCACTGGGAGATGGAATGCAAAAGAAAAGTCTCCCGCTGAGAAGCACACTGAATTTTGCTATTTTTTCAAAAACACACAAATGAAACTGAATGGAAGATCTTAACATTCACAGGACCTTGAATGAGCCCAAGAAAGGGAATTTTATGGCAGACTTATCTAAAGATAAGACTGTCTGTCCTGTATCTTTCTTTTGTGAATTGCCTGGCAGTAGAAGGTACCTATTCTATTCGAAGCCCTGAGTGATTTGGGAAAGCTGTGGCCAGAAACAAAAGCGTTTCCATTTGCACAATTCCAATCAATATTTTCATTCACAGCCTGGAAATCATACAGGCAATGAATCATTTGATAAACAACACCAGTAAACCCATACTGAGGTTAACAGATAATACTTCAGACATAATGCTAGCAAGTGTGCATTAAAGATTAAAAAACTGCTTTATTGACTTATTTTTTAGAGTACTCTATTTTGAGTTCATTAAATGTTAAACAAACTCCATTGTTTCCTTAAAGCTCTGAATCAAGCCTTCTTGTACTTTGTGGGAGGCTCTGTTTGCCAATTTGCAAATGAGTGGGTGTTTCCATACAGGCTTCAATGGCTCAAACCTCACACTACTCCCCAGGAATTAACAATTCCCCAGAGGAAGCGGTAGAAAAGGAGAATTGAGAAGTAAGAAAAGATCCACTGGTAATACTGCATCAGGAATTAAGGGTAAGACACCCTGCCTCCCCTATCTCTCACCTGACCCTGAAGCTATCAGCTTCAGAAACCCACATTGCTCCAAGCAGATAAACTGGCCCCTCCAGGAGATCTTGGAATCTTTTCTGTCTAATTTCTAAGCAATGCTCTGATCTTTCCCTCAGAAAAGGGGGACCCACAGTCACATCTCTTATGGCCCCATCAACCCCTCCCTTACCTGTCTCCCCCTCTCCCTCCTCACCCCCACTGGCAATCATCAGACTGGAGAATTAAAAATTGCTCCTCCTCAGATCAAGTTTAGGGATCTCATTACTGGTCTAAAACATCCAAGGCAAATAACTTATTCTGTTCTTGAAACCTCCCGAAGAATCATTCCTGTATTCTTTTATTTATTTACCCATTCATTCATCTACCAAATGCGTAATGAGTGTGTGTTATTGCCAGGCAGTAATCAACTAGCCATCTGCAATCTGTGTCTACATCTTCTACTTGGGGTAAATGTAAGGATATGGAGGAAGGGCATAAGTGGGCTTCAGAGATAAAAAACAACAGGGCAGAGGCCGGGCGCGGTGGCTCAAGCCTGTAATCCCAGCACTTTGGGAGGCCGAGACGGGCGGATCACGAGGTCAGGAGATCGAGACCATCCTGGTTAACACGGTGAAACCCCGTCTCTACTAAAAAATACAAAAAAAACTAGCCAGGCGAGGTGGCGAGCACCTGTAGTCCCAGCTACTCGGGAGGCTGAGGCAGGAGAATGGCCTGAACCCAGGAGGCGGAGCTTGCAGTGAGCTGAGATCTGGCCACTGCACTCCAGCCTGGGCGACAGAGCAAGACTCCGTCTCAAAAAAAAAAAAAAAAAAAAAAAAACAACAACAGGGCAGAGAGGAGTCATTTACTTTAGATGGCCTGGTCAAGAAAATCTCTTTGAAGAGAGACTTAAGATGAGGCCTGAGGCCAGGCGCAGTGGCTCAGGCCTGTAATCCCAGCCCTCTGGGAGGCTGAGGAGGGCGGATCACGAGGTCAGGAGTTCGAGACCAGCCTGACCAACATGATGAGACTCCATCTCTACTAAAAATACAAAAATTAGCTGGGTGTGGTGGCATGGGCCTGTAATCCCAGCTACCCAGGAGGCTGAGGCAGGAGAATCGCTTGAGCCCGGGAGGCAGAGTGAGCCAAGATCATGCTATTGCACTCCAGCCTGGGTAACAGAGTGAGACTCTGTCTCAAAAAAAAAAAAAAAAAAAGATGAGGGCTGAAGTCTGGAATGGGTGACAGTGGAATTCGTGCAGATGTGCATGCACGTGTGTGTGTGTGTGTGCGTGCACATGTGCATGAGTGCACATATGTGTAGGGGCAGTGTATTCTATACAGGGGGTATGATGCTTACGGAGGCTCTAATGCAGGATGGAGACTCTCATTTGTCAACCTCACATGTATGAGTGTCTGTGTGTGTGTGTGTGTGTGTGTGTGTGTGTACACACACCCTGGCTTCTTTCTCAGGCCCAGAGGCTAACCAAGTTAGATATCATAATTATGCCAGGCCTAGGGTGAGTTCCATTTCCCTTCATGTCTGTGACAGTTTATTGTAGAGGTTATGCCTAGTCCTCAGACAGTAAGAAGATGTAGAGGGAAGAAGCAGCCGAAGAAAAGACCTATAGAAACATCTTGTGTGCTACCACTAGGTGACTATGCAGTTGGAACCACACTTCTCTTCACTTTGTTCCCAGATACCTACATACTTTAGATGGATACCAGACATGTCAAATACGTGGCACACATCTTGCTGCTTCTCCCTTCTGCATCCATGCCAGACATTATTAATCAAGACGGTCTTCCCCTCTAGCCTCTAGCATGACCTCAGAAGCATTCTCACCACCGTTCTCCAAGCAGACATTATTAATCTATTGGAATTAGCATATGAGTTGAAACCCATTTATGATCTCTAGTGTAAGCAACTGTACTACTTCTAAGACTGAGAGATATACCCTTACGGCACCATGCACTTCTCCTTCATAATGATTATCATAGCTATGATAGTTGTGACTATTTTGCATGAAGTTCCTTTACTAGGCTGAAAGCTCCATTAAAGCAAGCCTTCCATCTGGGTTTTTGTTCAGCATTAAATCGTTAGCTTCCAACACAATACCTAGCACATAGTTGATTTAGCAAATGATTTACTGAATGTGTGAATGACACAAAGATGCTCTTTGGAATAAGTCAAAGTACTTTTCAAGTTGCAACACAACTGCCCATGCCACCACGCCCAGCTAATTTTTGTATTTTTAGTAGAGACGGAGTTTCATCATGTTGGTCAGGCTGGTCTTGAACTCCTGACCTCGTGATCCGCCCTCCTCAGCCTCCCAGAGGGCTGGGATTACAGGCCTGAGCCACTGGGCCTGGCCTCAGGCCTCATCTTAAGTCTCTCTTCAAAGAGATTTTCTTGACCAGGCCATCTAAAGTCAATTAGATTTTGGCCAGTTAGCATATGTAGACCCAGACAGACTCCTTCCAAGGCCCTCTCTGAGTTTTCTTCAGCCAACTCCTTGCAGTCAATCCTAGCTCTCAATACTAGTTTTAATCCCTACAGTTACTGTAGGCACTATTATTTAAGTGTTTCTGAGGAGCAGGCCATTTCCACATTGCACTAAAGGGGTTTCTGGGCCAGGCACAGTGGCTCATGCCTGTAATCCCAGCACTCTGGGAGGCCAAGACAGGTGGATCACCAGAGGTCAGGAGTTCGAGACCAGCTGGCCAACATGGTGAAACCCCATCTCTACTAAAAATACAAAAATTAGCTGTGTGTGGTGGTGGGCACCTGTAGTCCCAGCTACTTGGGAGGCTGAAGCAGGAGTATCGCTTGAACCTGGGAGGCGGAGGTTGCAGTGAGCTGAGATTGTGCCATTGCACTCCCGTCTGGACAGCAAGAGCAAAACTCCATCTCCAAAAAAAAAAAAGACGGGGGTTTCTGTATAACTGTAATGCACACACTTGCCAATGTTTTGTTTGCTCTAAGAACCAAATTTTGCATCTTGAGATCAGGGGTGAAAGTATTTTCAAAATCCTACAGCTCCATCAGTACCTTCTCTACAAAATGCAAGCTTGACCCTGTGATTAAATGAGTTTTAAATGATTTATTGTACCAAATTCTGAGTAGTTTCATTTTTCTGTTCTTCTTGACCCTAAGTATGTGAGTCTCATTTGTTTAATAAGCAGGGAGAATTATGCTAATTAAAACTATTGAGCATTTCTGACCTTGGAGAATTGCAATGCCTATGTTAAGCATTCTGGGGAAAGTTGAAAATGGGAAGTTACACAGGTAGTTTGTATTACGGCACTCCAACTGCTTTTAAAGACTGAAAAGCATTTTTTCATGTGTCTATTGGCTGTATGGATGTCTTCTTTTGAGAAATGTCTGTTCATATCCTTTCCCCACTTTTTGATGGGGTTGTTTGTGTTTTTCTTGTATATTTGTTTGAGTTCTTTGTAGATTCTGGATATCAGCCCTTTGTCAGATGGGTAGGTTGCAAAAATTTTCTCCCATTCTGTAGGTTGCCTGTTCACTCTGATGGTAGTTTCTTTTGCTGTGCAAAAGCTCTTTAGTTTAATTAGATCCCATTTGTCAATTTTGGCTTTTGCTGCCGTTGCTTTTGGTGTTTTAGACATGAAGTCCTTGCCCATGCCTATGTCCTGAATGGTACTACCTAGATTTTCTTCTAGGGTTTTTATGGTATTAGGTCTAAGATTTAAGTCTCTAATCCATCTTGAATTAATTTTCGTATAAGGGGTAAGGAAAGGATCCAGTTTCAGCTTTCTACTTATGGCTAGCCAATTTTCCCAGCACCGTTTATTAAATAGGGAATCCTTTCCCCATTTCTTGTTTCTCTCAGGTTTGTCAAAGATCAGATGGCTGTAGATGTGTGGTATTATTTCTGAGGACTCTGTTCTGTTCCATTGGTCTATATCTCTGTTGTGGTACCAGTACCATGCTGTTTTGGTTACTGTAGCCTTGTAGTATAGTTTGAAGTCAGGTAGCGTGATGCCTCCAGCTTTGTCCTTTTGACTTAGGATTGTCTTGGCAATGCGGGCTCTACATCACTCACCATCAGAGAAATGCAAATCAAAACCACAATGAGATACCATCTCACACCAGTTAGAATGGCAATCATTAAGAAGTCAGGAAACAACAGGTGTTGGAGAGGATGTGGAGAAATAGGAACACTTTTACACTGTTGGTGGGATTGTAAACTAGTTCAACCATTATGGAAAACAGTATGGCAATTCCTCAAGGATCTAGAACTAGATGTACCATATGACCCAGCCATCCCACTACTGGGTATATACCCAAAGGATTATAAATTACTCTACTACAAAGACACATGCACACGTATGTTATTGCGGCACTATTCACAATAGCACAGACTTGGAATCAACCCAAATGTCCATCTGTGACAGACTGGATTAAAAAATGTGGCACATATACACCATGGAATACTATGCAGCCATCAAAAAGGATGAGTTTGCGTCCTTTGTAGGGACATGGATGCAGCTGGAAACCATCATTCTTAGCAAACTATCACAAGAAGAGAAAACCAAACACCGCATGTTCTCACTCATAGGTGGGAACTGAACAATGAGATCACTTGGACTCGGGAAGGGGAACATCACACACTGGGGCCTATCATGGGGAGGGGGGAGGAGGGAGGGATTGCATTGGGGAGTTATACATGATATAAATGATGAATTGATGGGTGCTGACCAGTTGATGGGTGCAGCACACCAACATGGCATAAGTATACATATGTAACCTGTACATTATGCACATGTACCCTAGAACTTAAAGTATAATAAAATAAATAAATAAATAAATAAAATAAAATAGCCTATGGAAAAAAAAAATCTAAAAAAAAAAAAAAGACTGAAAAGCAATAGTTTTGAAGCGAAATGGAGTTATAAATCATAGCATATTTTCTATCATATCATCTATAATTCGTTATTTGAGAGAGGAAATTATGAGCAGTAAGTTTTTGTTGCCAACTTTCTTCACATGGTAATAATTAAAATACAATGGATTGATCAGCCTTCTGATTTCCGAAACACAATTCTTTGAGTTAAAGCCTGAAGCTTTAACTGGACGGAAATGGTAATTAAAATGGATTAATTGATCGATAGCTACAAGAATGGCAAAATGCTAGAGTAATATAAATATACAGTTATGGTTTCATTTTCCAGCCATTTCCATAAAGCCACAGACCCAAGGTTGTGATGGACCCATGGGAGAGGATATAAAAGATTCTGAAGTGGGCCGGGCACGGTGGCTCACGCCTGTAATCCCAGCACTTTGGGAGGCCGAGGCAGGTGGATCACAAGGTCAGGAGATCGAGACCATCCTGGCTAACATGGCAAAACCCCATCTCTACTAAAAATACAAAAAATTAGCCAGGCATGGTGGCGGTCGCCTGTAGTCCCAGCCACTTGGGAGGCTGAGGCGGGAGAATGGCGTGAACCCAGGAGACTGAGCTTGCAGTGAGCCAAGATTGCGCCACTGCACTTCAGCCTGGGTGACAGAGCGAGACTCTGTCTCAAAAAAAAAAAAAAAAAAAAAGATTCTGAAGCTAGAGATCCTTGCTTTCTTGCCAGAGCCTTTGGAAATGGGGAGTAGAAATGTTAAGTGATTTCAGAAGTTGCAGATGATTGAAGGCCATCGCATGGAAACTAGGAACCAGATCATCTGGAAATCAGAAGACATGAGCAATGGAGAAATACTAAGAGCCAAAGTGTTCTACAGACTATGGGGGTGGATACTGGATGATGGGGGATTTTGTATTGATGTTTTTAAGTGTTGGTGAATGAGTTGTGTCTCCATATCCAGACAATTCATACCCATTCTTCAATGACAAGCTCAAGGCTACCTGCTATGTGAAGCCATTTCAGATCCCCCTACTTCTGGGGACTCTGAACTTTTTAAACTTAAAACTTATGTTGTCCACATCATGTATATGGCTGCTATGTATGTGTCTTGTCTTCTTAAATTGAGACCTTGTATACCTTTGTATTTCCCATAATGCTAAAATACGTTTTAATGATTATTTATTGAGGGATTATTAAGTCAGGTTCTGTGCAAGAATGGATGGATGGATGGATAGATAGATAGATAGATATAAAGCCTCAAATCTTAGCGGCTTTATATGATAGAAATTTGTTTCTTATACATGTGAAGTTTCAAACAAGTATTCCCATCTGGTGGGTGGTCTTCCCATGGTCACCCAAGGACTTGAGCTTCATGCATCTCATGGATCTGTTCTCTTCTGGGTCCTTGGAGTTCTCTATATCAAGCCAGCAAATAGGAAAAGGTTATGGAGGATCGTCAATGGAAAATCTGAAAAGACCAGGCCTGGAAGCGGCACATGTCAATTCCACTCAGTTTATTGGCTGGAACTCTGTCATGTGGTGACATCTAACTTCAACTATCTGCCCACTGAGAAGGGGAAATGGATTTTGGTGAACACATACTAATCCAATACATATAGTTACTTTCTGGAAAATTGTATGTCTAGCTGTCTGTTTATCTATGTACCTTTCTATCTATGAGTGGGTTTTATTATTCCTATTTTACAGATAAGAATGTTAAAACTTGGAAGATTAAGTCATTTGCTGGGATAAGTACTGGTGCTTGAATTTGACTCATGGTTGTCAATTCTAAAGCCACCCCACTCTCCTTGCTTAATAATTTGGGTTCTTACATTGTTTGCTCTTTCCCCTGTCACCATTCTTATTCAGGCTTTCCAATGACCTAACCGACCTGCTGTAATAATCCCAAGCTGCTCCCCTTGATGTCAGCTGACCATGCAAATTATTGACAGATCAATCTTCTTAAAAGACAGCTCTGACCTTATCAATTCACAGCCTGAAAACCTTCAGTAAACACTCAGCAAATACTTGTTAACTGACTCCCTAATAAATAAAAAGTAAAGGCTTTGGCCTGGGTTTCAAAGGCCCCCATAGAGAATTATCCAGAAAGAATCTGGACAATTCTGAGCATATGCACTGGGTCCCAGAATGTCCTAGCATTCTATGGTAAGCCCTGGAGAAGGCTGTGCTCACAAACAACAACCCATTGATTCTGGGTTATCAGAAGAATAACTTCTTTCCTGATTTTATTCCAGAAATGATTAAGTATCTTACTCCCTGAAAACCTTTAGGTTTGATCACACAGACCTCAGTCTTTGGCAGGAAGAGAACAAATAGCCTTTGGACCTGCCACTCAGCTCTTGAATTCACTAATCCATGCACACTGGCTGTGGGTGAGGAAAACGTCACAGTGGATTCTCAAGCCTGTGTAGGGGCTCTGTCTAATTAATCCAGTGATTTAGCTGGAAAAACTAGTTTATATACAAGGGTGGCAGCAGATTTTCTTTAACGAAGGGCTTTAAGGCAGCAATCTAGTTATAAAGTGGGATATTTGAGTGATTAAGGGCACCTTACATAAGGTTGAAAATGATCTTAATTGTTCGAATCAAAGATTGAAATGAGCAATGTGAATCATGAAAAGCCGGGTTTTCTCCAACCATCCCCATCTTTTTTGCTCTACTGCCTAGGATGTCCTTTTTGCAGTAGTGAGGTTCTCTGCCTCTTTTTCTTCGTCACCTATTTCTCCCACCTCAGCTTCCTTTGGAAACACTGCAAGGCTATGCCTGCCAATCCCAGCTGCATTGGAAGTGTCCACCAGCAGCTACCTCCTGGGCCCGGGCCCAACAGAAGATCTGCAGACAGTGTGGAGATTGCTTTGATGGCAGCTGACTATGTGGGGCCCATCTTCCCTTTCCTGCCCTCCAGTGATGAACTCTAAAGAGCAGGCCCTGTAGAGATCATGGCAGCAGGGGTTAGTGTAAAGACTTTACATGTTGCAGTGTGACTGGGTCTTCTGACCCAAGGCAGCCTAGCCTCAGGCCTCAGCATGCTGAGCTTCAGACTCAGGGGAAAGGCAGAGAAGAATTTGGGATTCTAGGCTGGATGTGTCAGTGGTTGTCAAAGCTGACAGGGACTTTTGAGATTATCTATCCAGAAATTGTAAATCTTGGCCTAAAGCCGTTGCATCTTCTCCTCCTGCTCTGGGCAAGCATTTTGCCCACTGAAGTGCCTGCTGAGCTCTTCTGTAGATTCCTGGTCTCACCCCAAGGGAGGATCGCCTTGGTCAGCTAGTACCCTATTGGCAGAGCTCTTTTGCCAAGACAGCTATCTCAGTGGTTGCTGACTGGCCTATAGGTGGTTCGATCCCTGGTCCAATCAGCTGAGATCAGAGAGCCATGTTCAAATTGGATAAAGTGTGCTGATCAGGTATAAGAGAATTTTGTTCTTTCCTTCCTTTAGAGAGGGTCATAAGTGTGCAAGACCCTTAGAGTGGTAGGTCCAGGACATTCAGACAGGCCCTACTTCTTCTTCTACAAAATAAAAATGCCATTGTACGATATTTTTCAAATTTGAATTGCAGTGATAGCAAGCTATTTTATAATATCACAATTCCAGCTGATAGTTATGCAACCTTTATTATGTCAGTACTATCATAAACACTTTTCATGCATTGACAGATTCACTCTTTGCAACAGTCATATGAGGTTGGGAATATATGGTTATCCTCAGTGTGCAGCTGAGAAGCTCAGGATCTTGCCTAAGGAAGCCCGACTATGACCCTAAGCTGTGTGGCTCCAGGTTTGCATTAATTCAAGTGGTTATTAATTCAATTCAATTTGTAACATGAAAGGGAAAGCAAAAAGTTCCACTAGTCTTATTAGCAGAAATGCTAGCTAATAATTATATTAGGACAGCCTGGAAGCTAATACATATTTGTTAAATGAGTAAAATAAGGCTGGGCGGGGTGGCTCACACCTGTAATCCCAGCACTTTGGGAGGCTGAGGCAGTCGGATCACGAGGTCAGGAGATTGAGACTATCCTGGCTAACACGGTGAAACCCAGTCTCTACTAAAAATACAAAAAATTAGTCAGATGTGGTGGCGGGCGCCTGTAGTCCCAGCTACTCAGGAGGCTGAGGCAGGAGAATGGCGTGAACCCGGGAGGCGGAGCTTGCAGTGAGCTGAGATTGCACCACTGCACTCCAGCCTGGGTGACAGAGCGAGACTCTGTCTCAAAAAAAAAAAAAAAAAAAAAAGGGGGAAGCCTTGGAATGGCAACACCTAAGTATTCAGGCAGTTATCCATCTTGTTAATAATCTTAGTATTAACTATAGAGATCTAAGTCAGTAGCACTTCTTAAACCTTTTGATCTCAGGATTCTTCTCAGGATTCTTTTACGCTCTTAAAGATTGTTGGCCGGGCGCGGTGGCTCAAGCCTGTAATCCCAGCACTTTGGGAGGCCGAGACGGGCGGATCACGAGGTCAGGAGATCGAGACCATCCTGGCTAACACAGTGAAACCCCATCTCTACTAAAAAAATCTACAAAAATCTAGCCGGGCGAGGTGGCGGGCGCCTGTAGTCCCAGCTACTCGGGAGGCTGAGGCAGGAGAATGGCGTAAACCCGGGAGGCGGAGCTTGCAGTGAGCTGAGATCCGGCCACTGTACTCCAGCCTGGGTGACAGAGCGAGACTCCGTCTCAAAAAAAAAAAAAAAAAAAAAAAAAAAAAAAAAAAAAGATTGTTGAGGGCAGGCCGGGCGCGGTGGCTCAAGCCTGTAATCCCAGCACTTTGGGAGGCCGAGATGGGCGGATCACAAGGTCAGGAGATCGAGACCATCCTGGCTAACATGGTGAAACCCCGTCTCTACTAAAGAATACAAAAAACTAGCTGGGCGACGAGGCGGGCGCCTGTAGTCCCAGCTACTTGGGAGGCGGAGGCAGGAGAATGGCGTGAACCTGGGAGGCGGAGCTTGCAGTGAGCTGAGATCCGGCCACCGCACTCCAGCCTAGGCGACAGAGCCAGACTCCGTCTCAAAAAAAAAAAAAAAGATTGTTGAGGGCTTTGGGTTATGTGGGCTATGTCCACTGATATTTAACTATATTAGAAATTAAAGCTGAGAATTTTAAAAACATTTACTTATTTGAACATAGCAATACTTAACCCATAAATGCTAACACAAATAATGTATTTGTAATAAAAAATAACTATATATTTCCAAAACAACAAAAAATTCATGAATGCCACTGTTTTTGGATTGTTATGAGTGTCTTTGAAATTTAGCTTAATAGAAGACAGATGAATTCTAATATCTGCTTTTACATTCAATCTTTTGAGATATGTTGTTTTGGTTGAAGTATACAAAGAGCATCTGACTTCACAGATATTTATAGTTAGAAAAACTATATATTTAGATTGTTTTTAGATGATTGTAGACATTCTTTTTTGATAACTACACCAAAACTCAACATATAGTAGTTTCTTTTTTTTTTTTTTTTGAGACAGAGTCTTGCTCTGTTGCCGAGGGTGGAGTGCAGTGGTGCCGTCTCAGCTCACTGCTAGCTCCTCCTTCTGGGTTCATGCCATTCTCCTGCCTCAGCCTCCCCAGTAGCTGGGACTACAGGCGCCCGCCACCATGCCCAGCTAATTTTTTTTTTTTTTTTAGTAGAGGGGGGGTTTCACCATGTTAGCCAGGATGGTCTCGATCTCCTGACCTCATGACCCGCCCGCCTCGGCCTCCCAAAGTGCTGGGATTACAGGCGTGAGCCACCGTGCCTGGCCAACATACGGTAGTTATCTTATGGATCAGTAGCAATGTGAAATCCGAAACGGTATCAATAAACTTTTTGTGCTCTGTAACACTAAAATCCATTGGTTTTTGTTGTACTCTAATGGAATTTTTGCTCATGCAGAATTGATAATACCATGCATTGATCTTTCAGAAAATATTGGTTCACTAAGTTATTAGAGCTTCTAAAGGTTAACACATTTCATTATAGATATTTTTAGAAATCACATTCCTTAAAGCCAGAATTAGAAAATTCAATCCCAGTATTGAGATCATGATGGTGGAACTAGACTTTGGAAATTCCAGTTTTCTAGTCGAAGTTCGACTTTTGTTGTTGGCAACAGACATGGTCAGTTGTTTCTTATAGTGAAAAGCTCACTTTGTTCATTTTAGAGAAAATGTCTGCCAAAGATGCAAGTCTGAACAATCTCTGTAGATTGTTTATTCAAGAAAAAATGTTGTTTCATAAAAAAGTGGCTAGCTCACCCCTTAATTCACGTGATCTTAGTGCTTTACTTCAAGATAACTATTATACTTTAATCGGTAGCAGAAATGCTTCATGCATGCTTTCCATTTTGTCATATGCAATATTAAAATATTAAAAAGTTATTTACTTGAGAGTCAGGATTTGTTTTGATTAATAAATTTTGCTGCTTCATCGAGAAAATTCTTATGTGAAAACAGCTTTTTAAAAAAACTACAAGTATGTTGTATTGACAATTACAACTACTCTTTTGGTTTGGCGCCACTACCTTGATTCCTGCCAAGGCACCAGCAGTTTACCCACCATTGCTTTTGTGTGATTAGTGCAAATGTTTGTCTAGTGGAAAAGGCAAATAGCATCTTACTATTGTAATGAAAACAGTTTTGACCTCACTGACTCTCTGAAACAATCTTAGAGATGTAAAGAGCCTGGGAGACAACATTTTGAGAACTACTGGTCCAAGTTAATTACAAAAAAGAGCACTTGCATTATAATTTTTTTTTTTTTTTTTTTTTTTTTTTGAGACAGAGTCTTGCTCTGTCACCTAGGCTGGAGTGCAGTGGCGTAATCTTGGCTCACTGCAAGCTCCGCCTCCCAGGTTCATGCCATTCTCCTGCCTCAGCCTCCCGAGTAGCTGAGACTACAGGTGCCTACCACCATGCCCTGGCTAATTTTTTGTGTTTTTTAGTAGAGATGGGGTTTCACCGTGTTAGCCAGGATGGTCTCCATCTGCTGACCTCGTGATCCGCCCATCTTGGCCTCCCAAAGTGCTGGGATTACAGGCGTGAGCCACCGCACCCGGCCCTACATTTTCATTTCCTAAGCACCTTTGAGGTGGGTGCTAACTTTGTATTAATGGTCATGTTAATTTTTTGTTGAATTCTTGTCTTCCCACTATACTGTAAGTGCTGCAGGGCAGGGAACTGTCTCTGGTTTGTCCACAGCTGAATTCCCATCACCCAGCCTTGTGCCTGGCATTTAACTAAATTGTTAAATGATGACGTAAAATGCAGTGATTGCAGTCTGAGTCTTTTTCATACCAGGAGAAAGTATCATTGCCTTAGCCCATGAATATGATGCAATTGTTTCAGTAATGATGGGAGGGTTCACGTGGATGGTTAGGAGCCAGGGCATGAATGTGAGACAGACCACCTCTGTGTCTGTGGATAAGGTACTCAATCTTTAAATGACATTTAAACCATTTAGATGACATCTTTTATCTGAGTCCTTCTGGCTTCTGCAGGTGAGGCTCTTAGGGACTCTCTATGTATGGGGAGCTGATGGCCTACCTTTTCATGATGCCAGCACAGTTGCCTTCAAGATTTTGGGTGCTTCGAGTCCCAAAGTGCTTCATGCCCTGCAGTGAGTCTTTCTGATACTAAAGACTTTTCTGATACTACTTGCTTTTAAATCACATCCTATAGAACTAATCATCCATCAATTCTGTCTTACCAGCCTATGTCTTCTCAGTGTTGGTAAATCAGTTCAAAGCGGAAGAACATGCTGGATCTGAGCTTGTAGGAGAAATTTAGGCCAACCCCTTACCACTTTCCACCTGCAGTATTGGGACATGGGGCTGGAGGTGTCTTTCTGGTTGCATTCCCATTCACTTTCATGTTAATTGGTTCTGTCTTTACAGGCCCAATTTATTCAGTGATTTTCTGGTTATTGACTATTTCCCTACTTCATTAACAATTTGCAACTAAAGGGCTCTATCTGTCAGTGACTTAGTGAGCCAATAGGCTGGTCCAATAACGGTGTTGATAATTTGGGATCACTCGGCATTGTGTTCATATGGGCATAGCTGCAAGATTTTGTGTTTTTTTTTTGGGAGAATATAGTGCAATGATTTTTTTCTTCGTTTGAAAGAAAAAACAAAACAGAGTAATCCAGTAACCTGATTTTGAGGAACTTGGGAGCTGCATAGTCAGGCCTGCGATTTGTTCCCAGAATTGTTGATACCGGATAGTTCCACAGTTTCGTGCCCTGGCCTTTGCATTCCATCGCTTTACCCGTGACCTCAGACCATTCACGTTACTTTAGCTTCTGGTTTGAAACCAACTCTCTTCTCTTACAGTTGGATTAAAAAAGCTATGAAAATCGATCCTCCCCAGAGGATTTAAAAGATGGTTAAAATTGACAGGAAATCCATTTATGACTGTGTGCACACCTCCATGGTAACTACAGCAAAGTGTGGTCTACCCTAGGAGAGGCAGAAGGACTTGGACTTAGGAGGCACTTAGGTTCTCTCCCAGTTTTGGTTCTTCCCTTAACTCTCTATCTGATTTCGGGCAAATGGTTCCATTTCTTTGGTCATTCATTTCCACCTCACTTCTTATAAGACTGTGGTGAAGTCAGAGGAGAGGCATTCACAAGATGTTTCGAAAAATTACCAGTTGTATATCAAAGCACTAATTACTCATAAGGAATTATGCCAAAACTCCCTCTCCCTCTACCTGTAAATTAATGACATTTCTTGCTACTAACACTAGGTAGAGAGACAGACTGGTAGGTGGAAGTTGTGAAAGCATTTTCAAAATGACAAGGTCACACGTGCATGCAAGACACTATTAGAGATTGCAATTTCTAACAGTGAAGCTGTTAATTGGCTTTGTAGCCACCACCTGTGGCTAGTGGTGCCTTTATCTTGAGAAAAGGCTGCTGGTTAGACCATTGTACGGACTGCAATTTCTTGGAGGGGTAAGTGGAGGGGGGCCTTGAACAGTGACTCTGAGCTGGTTTGCATGGCTGAGGTTAGGCTGAGACATTTTCTTAGCCTTTTACCATCCTCAGTTTCTTCCTTTTGTGCTTCTTGCCCTCTTCCTTTTTCCCCTTTGTGTTTTTATTTATTCATACTACAGAAGTAATACTGATCATTGCCGAAGTATTTAGAAAATGTACAAAATATTAAAGAAGCAGAGAAAAACACAGAATTACATCCTCTTGAGTCAAACTCTGTTAAGATTTTGACTTATTTCCTTTCTTGTGCTGTTGTTATTATTTTTTAACTATGCATTTTAACTATGCATTTTTCTACTAATGCTAGGTAGAGAGACAGACTGGAGGTGGATCTCAACTATTCATTGAGAGCCCTTTGCTTATGAAGTTTTGATATCCTGCTAAACCCTCATTTTTTATTACAGCATAGTAGAACCTTGACGATCACTGGGGATGGATCTCCAGACCTTCTTGAATTTCCATATTTGCTAACACTTGCATAGAATGTAATTTCCCCAATCAAACTTCCCTTCTTTGAAACACCTTCCTTTCTTTCCCTCAGCAGTTGAGTCTGTTCAGGGTCTCTTCCCATTATTTTCCATACATTAGGACCATGATGACAATTGCCCATTGACTGGGGTCCATCATGGCCCATTGACTGGGGTCCATCAATAATTATGGAACTGAATCTCATCACCCCATTCACCCTGCTTGAAACTCAAATTCACATGATGAAAAATAACAAATGACTCACGTCTTGAACTTTCAGGATTATGTGTGAATATAGACTAAACCTCAAATATTCAACTGTGACAGCCAAGGGTGTCCTGAGCTCCACACCACTGAGTAAGAGGGGAAGTTCAAGATTCTGTCTCATCTGTATGCAGTCCTCTCCCAGGTGGAGTTTGTAGAATTGAAGCCTCAGAGAATCACCTCACTTAGCCTCATTGCCATTGAGGGAGGGGTGACTTACAGCAACATCTTTATTTTCTAGCTGGTAAAGGAAGTCAGGTGGGGTTAACTGCAACATGACCCATAAGCTGCCCACCAGATTCTCATCAGGGCCCAGTAGCGGTCCCCTATCAAATGACTGCTGGAAAATGCAAATATTGACCTCTCTCTCCCCTCTGCACTTGAGCTTATCCTGAGTGGAACCAGAATTCTCTCCTCCATATCACTCAAACCCATGACTTCACACCAGGGCCCCTTGTCTGTACACTGGAACCATCATCCTACCGGGCAATCCCATTTTTCTATGTTTGGGATTTCAAGGGAGCTGATAGCATCCTCTATGGAGTACGACTCATTGTCCCAGGACTTTTGGAACTCATATTAAATAACTTCAAGGTGGCTCATTAAGGCAGCTTACACACTGCAAGTGAGAGAATGACAAGACAGTGGTTTTGGGAAAAGAGAACAAAGTCAAGTTAGTGAATCAGTGGAGCTGATTTGGCTTGAGTTTCAGCGGACCCAGTGCCGCAAAAAGTGCTGCAGCTCTCCAGAGCTCTTCCTTTGATTGCATGTGTATTCGTTTCGTTACGGAGAGAGAGAGATTTTCACACTTTGGTAAAAGAGGCCTGATTTTGTATAACCCTTCTGCAGCCAAGTGTAAGTCACTCCCTTGCTCAAACATCTTCAATGGCACCCTGTTATTACCAGGATAAAATAAAATCTCCAGATACCAATATTTGGGTCTCCCAATGATCTCCCTTAAGTTATGCTTCCAGTTTTATTTCCTTTCTCCTCATCCTTTTTACTGGATTAATCAGTCTCTTTGTTGTATTCTGTTGATGAACACCTCCTGACTTTTGCTTAAGTGTTTCCACCCCACTAGTAATGACCCCTTCCTCTTTCCTTCCTTCCTTTCCAGGGTCGTTTCCTACTTTCCTGATTTGTGAGTATTTCTGGAAGAACATTCCCTAAACCAGAGGTTATGGACTGCCAGGCCATGGGTTGATTCAATCCGTTTTAGGGTTTTATGAATTTGAGCCAACATTTAAAAATTGGCAGATTTCATATAATCACTTAACTTTTAAGTTGACCTGAAAAGTGACAAGGTCTGGCAATGCTGTGTCCACATTTCTGCCCAGTGTTCATAGCAGTGGTTACAGAGCAGCTCCTGCCTCTGTAGGTAGATCAGCAACTAGTACATTGTCTCCTGGGAAAAGTCCCTCTGATGGTGAGAGTGAAGCCTCATTTCTTACATGTGATGCCATCTTGAGACACCATCTACCTAAATGCCTGGCTGTGTAGGGGGCCAGTGTCCCCTCTGGGATGATGAATTCCAGGAGTTTGAACATATGCAAGGAGAAGAGTATCTTCCTCTTACTGGATAGAAATAAAACCAGCCTTTTTTTTTTTTCTTTTTTTGTAAGCAGACTATGGTTGGATATTTCCAGAGACCTTTGAAAAAGCATAGATCATGACTGGTACCTGCTTGTGCTCACACCCCTGGCCCAGAAGCAGATGATGCTAGAGTCTGGTTTCCTTGCCCCTCTGGGACCCTCTGCAAGGACTTCTCCCTGTATATGGCCTGGAGGGGCCAGGTCTCCCTGTGGGTCTGTGACTGGCCAGTCTGGGCTCATGGAGGCCGGAGGACTCTCCCCATCAGTACCTGGTCTTGAGGGAGGGGCTTGATTGTCAAATCTGGCCTGAAGTAGGTGAGGTTCCTAGTGTGACTTGGATATTGTTTGGCTTCATTTCAACCTTCTAGAATAACCGAACTCTTTATTCTTTATCAAAGGCCTCATTGATTGCCATTGCATTACTAGAAGAAAGTTTGGGGCTAAATTGGCAACAATGCTTTCACTAAAAGTCACTTCTAAGTGTTACTAGTTATGAGGATTGTTTGAGATATGTATCAAGCATCATCTCATTTATTTCTCAAAGCAGCCCAGTAAGCACTTCTATCATTCCCATTTTTAAGAAGAGAACACTAAAGTTTAAGAGTTAAGGCTGGTAAGTAGTATAACTAGGATTGTAAGCTCAGGCAAGTCTGGCTTTAAAGCCTCTGCTTTTACCATTGTTGTATTGTTGTATCTCTCTTAGTGATAAAATGGATTAACTGGAATATGTAGTTGGAAGGGACCTTTTAGACCAGTGTGCTGAAAAGTTTTTTTTGTTTTTGTTGTTGCTGTTGTTTTTTAACTAATGAAGAAACTGAAATTCAGATTTCACAGTGATTAAAAGAATGCCTGGGTTCATATCCTGGCTATATCCCCTACTAGCTCTATGACTCTGGGCAAATTTCTTCATTTCTCTTTGCCTCTATTTCTTCATCTGTACAATGGAGATGACAACAATACCCAGTGTGTGAAATAATGAAGTAAGATAATCCTTATAAAGTGCTTAACACAATAAATATTAGCTATTGTTACTGTCATTGTTTGTAATGGTGAAAATTTAGACATAAATTTCCAAAAGTACTGGTTAAGTAAATTAAGTATACATACACATACATAAATATTGAAATGTGTCTATAACTGCATAATTGAGATATCTCTATACATTTACTTTATATATATTATATATCATAATAAGATATAAAATGCATTGTAATGAAATTATTAGAAACTATTATTTTAGGTTGGCCGCGGTGGCTCACATCTGTAATCCCAGCAGTACGGGAGGCCAAGGCAGGTGGATCACCTGAGGTTGGGAGTTCAAGATCAGCCTGGCCAACATGGTGAAACCTAGTATCTACTAAAAATACAAAAATTAATCGGGTGTGAAGGTGGGTGCCTATAATCCCCGCTACTTGCTTGAACCCTGGAGGTGGAGGTTGCAGTGACCTGAGATTGAGCCACTGCACACCAGCCTGGGTGATAGAGTGAGAATCTGTCTAAAATGTAAACAGACAAACAAAAACTATAATTTTTTGGAATAAGTACATGAAAAACTGCCCATAATTTAATATCTAATGAAAAAATAGGTAACAAAACATTGTGTATAGTATAATCCCAAATTTAAATTACACACACACACACACATCTATCTATATATCTGTCTAAGCTACAACAAAATGTTAACACTTCTTCCTTTATTTTCTCTGAGCAAAGAGATCATGGGTGATTTTTACTTCTAGTTTATGCTTTTCTGCATCGCTCCAGTTTTATGCAATAAAATGAACTGCTTTCAACATGTAGGCAGTATCCAGAAATGATTAGAATTTCATCATTCTTGATGTTTAGTTGATTTGTGACCTTTCTGTCCATGGGATTGCTTATAGCTCTTGCTTTCCTTTTACACACCATAAAAACGATTGGCCTGTTCCCTATCTGCCTGCAACATCACAAGGGCGCCTGCCTCAGTCCATGTGATGTCCATGAAGGCCTTTTGTCCTGGGCACAAAGTGGAAATTCTCCCCCAGGACCATGCAACCCTGCAGCCTATGCCAGGGAGCACTTAGTTTGTTCAGCTGCTCCTGGCTTGCTTGTGTTTGAGCTAATTCTTTTCAAGGTGAACTTCAAATTTCTGACCCAGTTTTATATTTTAATTTACCTAGTTGTTTTTGATAAGCTCTGATAGTCTTGTTTGGAGAGGCAGGACTGGAGCTGGCACAGATATACAACCACATGTGATGTTAGGGACCATCTTGGCCTGTGTTTCTTAAACTTTTCTACCTCATAATAGAATATATGAATGGGTTATGCCCCCTCCCCACCCTGGTCTTAAAAATCTGTAAAAGCAGTTTTATCATAATGTATCTGTGTTTTTAAAAATAAAAGCAAAATATAAAGTTTTATATTGTCATTTTAAAAAACGGCATAACAATAAAAATAATTTTAAAAAATTGCAATACAACCAGTGTCTCAGCAAGATAAGCTGGCTTTCTCATGCCTCGGGCATCCCTAGCCCCTGCTGCATTCCTGCAAGGATACCTGTCCCTTAGTTTGAGAAGCAAAGATTTGTAACTGCTTAATTCTATCTGTGGGGCCTGGAAGGCCAGGACAGGCCACTTCTTTCAGTTTTTCCTTTGTGGTTGCTACAGAGGTGGAGGATGACCTTTCCTGTCCTTCAGAGACAAGCATCTGCAAAAAAGTTTCCCTTGATAATATTGGCTAACTCAGTGGCAAATGTTTGATGTATTGTTTTGCTAACAGGGTTTCTGTCTCTTTTTTTCTTTTCTTTTCTTTTCCTTTTTTTTTCTAAACAGAGTCTTGCTCTGTTGCCCAGGCTGGAGTGCAGTGGCACGATCTTGACTTACTACAACCTCCGCCTCCTCGGTTCAAGCAATTCTCATGCCTCAGTCTCCCAAGTAGCTGGGACTACAGGTGCATACTAGCAAGCCTGGCTAATTTTTTTGGTATATATTCAGTAGGGATGGGTTTTCACCATATTGGCCAGGCTGGTCTCAAACTCCCGGCCTCAGTGATCCATCCTCCTTGGCCCCTCAAAGTGCTGGGATTAAGATGTGAGCCACCGTGCCCAGCCTCTCTTTTTTTTCCGTCTTACTAGAGCCTCACCTCCAAGGTAGCTGGGATCCATGCTGGAGTCAGGAGGTGAGGGAAACCAATATATGTCCTGCCAACATTGATCTAATTCAACCTTTTCACCTTGATGACCGGAAACCTGAGGTCCAGAGAAAGTCATTAGTAGAAAAACACTGAAATTCATTATTTATGGGCTGGGCACAGTGCTAATTGGCCCTTTCCACCCTATGCCTTGTTTAACCCTCACAACCCTGTGAGATAACGGGTGTCATCTCCATTTTTTAGATGACAAAACAGAGGCTCAGAGAAGTCATCTAACTTCCCAAAGTCACACAGCCAATAAGCAGAGCTGAGATTTGCTCTGTAATTGCTTTGACTCTAAATCCAGGGATCTCTCCACCTACACTGAGGTTCTTGAGCTCCAAAGACTCACGACATCCTGGGAGGAATGTTCCAGGAGTCTGTAACACACAACCATCAAAGTGCTCATGTCTGCAAACAATTCACTTTTAAATTAAATTAGGAGGAATCACTATTCCTCACCTGCTCACATGCTTTCTTGGGTGGAAATGACAGGGGAGGCAGGGGTAAGTAAGGGATATAGGGGAATAGAGGGATGGAGGGTGTGGTATTAGAAAGAATCTTCCAGAACATGTTGTCAGTACAGAATTTATGAATTATGGTTATATTTTACTTTTCCATACATTAAAAAATAATAAATTTTTTCTCCTATGGAAAAGTCATCTGTCATTGGGTTGTGGCAGACTTTGAGAAGTGTCACAAACCACCAGCTTTCAGGGACTTGCCTAAGGCCACTCTGACTAATCAGTAATAACTCTGGAATCAGAATTCAGGTGTCACAGTTTCTAGCCTGAAGCTTGTGTAATATTGCTGCTTTTAAATTTTAGCCTTTAAAATGACTTAAGGGGAACTCTAATTGGGAAGAAGGACTTGACCCCCTAACAGTACCCCAAAAGCTTTAACTAAAACCAGTGAAATAAATGAATCCAACTATAAAAGTCTGCACCTTGCACACTTCTTTTCCTTCCTTCATCAATCCATAGAGCAAATGGTTCTGAGGAAGTGCTCATTTAGCATATGTTGGATGTATGAGTGAGTGTGCATCTACTGTGTACTTGGAGAGTGAGTCTTAACAGGCTTTGAGGATTAAATGAAAGCTCTGGGTTTTTGCGGCAGTATAAAATGTACAGTGTAAAAATGAACATCCTCAAAAACATTTACATATATGTTTAGGGGCTTACTGGACTTGCTGAAGTCTGTTTGTTCACTGAGGTCCTAAGCGCTTACGGGAAGGTTTTTGGCCTAAGCATTAGACCTGGAATCAGACATTGTTCCTGTTCTTGAGTTGCTCACAACCTAGTTTCTTGCTGCTCAACCCTTAAATTTCATAGCCTCTTCCATGCAAGGATGCAGAAACATGTTAATGAAGCACAGCGTGCTTCATTACAATTCCCAAAGCATTGAGCATAAATCCATCTATTCTCAGGATTTTATAAGAAAGGCTTTATACCAGGTGCCACGAGCAAACAGAAACATACCCCACATAAGCTCTGCCCTCAAGGTATCCCTTGTCCATAAGGAAGTGTTGAGAGTGATGCAAAATACGGCAATTTCAAGGCCTAGTGAGCAGGGCAGCTCATGAGGATCTTATGCATTTGAAGCAGGGAGGGCATCTGGTGGGCTCAGGTGGTGCTCAGGTGATGGGAGGTGGAGCTGAGGCCAACTTCGTGCTGTTGGTTCCTATGCCAGAGACTCAGATGGGGTAAGCAGGATTCTGTGCAGGGTAGGTACTCAGATGATATGGTGGTAAAATGTCATCCAGAGGGCCCAACAGTTGACATTACTAGAGAGAACTGCAGAGTGGGGAGGGGGAACCATGGAGCCAGAGAAACTTGGGTAGGGCCCACAGCTCTACCAGCCACTGCCTGGGTATCCTCAGGCTGGTTCCTTAATCTCTTTGAGCTCAGCTCCCTTTCAGAGTTGTTGGAAAAATTAGAAATCAGATGTAATACTATGTGCATGCAAATGCTTAACAGGTTAAGGTTTGTTCATTATTACCCCTTAACGGAAAAGTACGTTAGGGACCAGGCCAATGTTAACTCCTCCAACTTGGCGCATGTCGACCTAGCATTTTCAGATAGTGACTCATTCCTTCAAACCCATTTCATTCTATAGCTTTGGGAAGGAGGAAGGAGCTGTGCATTGGAAAACCCGATTTTGAGTGCCCAACTCGTCACTTACCAGCTTGTGATAACCCTCAGTCACACGTGTTCCTCAATTTCCTCATCTGTAGAATGGAATAAGATAGCTAGTTCACAGGGCTGTTGTGAAGATTAAATAAGACAATATATGTTGCAAAAAATAAAGCCGTTGGGAATGATCCACAAAATGCCTGTTGACACCATGGTGATCTGACCAAGCCCTGGGGGAATTGTATGGACCAAGGCAAGGCGGCTGCTCTGTCATTTCTGAAGATGGAGATGGCAAGTGTGATCAGACGGAGGCTGGGCTAATGATTTCATGCATTCTCTCTTTTCTTGGGCTCATCAGAATAGAACCCTGAAAAGGACATGAAAGGGACAAAATGAATATTTACCAGGAGCCTGCTATATGCCGGCACTGAGACAGATGGTTTGTACACATTAGTGCATTTCATACTCACAGAGCCCCAACAGGTCTTCAGGCCTATTCCAGTTTAGGGATGGAATAAGCTCAGGACATCTTCTTAAGAACCTCATAATTAGAATTGCCCTGGGATATGACAGAAGGTAGTTTTATATGGGGAAAAGAAATGAAGAAAAATGACAGGATCTATATGGAGGAACTGAGGAAATGCCACCTTGGATGTTTCTAGCATCCTCTTTGCAGAGACTTAGCATTTCCTGGGACACTAACATTTCAGAGCAACAAAAGGGGGTATATGGAGATGATCTAGATTAAATTCTCTTTTTTAAAATGAGGAAATTGAGGCTCAGATAGTAAGGGACTCACCCATACTCACAGATATGAAGTGAAGAAGGCTAGATTAGAAGTTAGCTCCCTGAGTTCTTAGTCTAGCCTTGTTCTATTTCACCATGATTTCATGCTTCTGTGTGTGCCTGTTAGTCTGACTAGGGAAAGGAAATTTGAAGAGGAAAATCACTGTTGAGTTTATTGCTCAAGTGAGAGGCCAGAGGTCATTGAAAACATTCGACTTTCAGCGTCACTGGAATGATCGTCAGTAACACTTGATGGGTTCCTTTGATGTCCAGGACTCCCCTTTCTGGGTCTTAGAGAAACAAGGTCACAAGGCTTTGGAAACCTTGATGTTCACGTGAGCAAATAATGCTTTGCTGCAACTGAACTTTGCCACTTGAACGTTATTCGTTTTGAAAGAAACTGCCTGGCCTCAGAGTTCAAGTTAAACTTGGAACTGGAGCTATGTCGTAAGAGTCAAGCAAGAGGAGTAAAGCACAGTGGCTGTGGCATGAGACATGAATGATTCAGCACATCTTTATCAAGTGCCTGCTCTTCCTCTGTGCAGGGCTCTGATGAAGACCTTCCTAACTGAGAGAGGTGGACCACAGCAAATAAGTGAAACATATAGAGGTGAAAAGAACTATAGGGAAAAGCAAAGCAAGAGAAGGAGAAAGGAAGTTCTGGGGTGGAGAGTGGGGTTCAGGGTAGGCCTCGCTGAGAAGGGGAGACATATGTATGTATATATATAAAATTGTGGTAACAACAGGTAACATGAGATCTATCCCATCAACAAAAATTTATGTCAACTATAGGCACAATGTTGTGCAGCTGACCTCCAGAGCGTCCTCATTTTGTATAACTGAAACTTTATGCCTCTTGAATAGTAACTCCCTATTGCCCTCCCTCAGCCCCTAGCATCTACCATTCTACTCTTGTTTCTATGAGTTTGACACATTTAGATACATTATATAAGTGAAATCATGTAGTGTTTGTCCTGTATCTGACTTATTTCACTTAGCATAATGTCCTCCAGTTCATCCATGTTGTGGCATATGGCAGGATTTTCTTCTTTTTTATGGCTTCATAATATTCCGTTATGTGTGTATACCACACTTGCTTTATTCATTCATCCATTGATAGACATTTAGGTTGTTTCCTTATTGTGGCTATGGTGAATAATGCTACAATAAACATAGGACTGGAGACTTATTTTCAACATGCTGATTTCATTTCCTTTGATATATACCCAGTAGTGGGATTGCTGGATCATCTGATAGTTCTATTTTTGATTTTTCGAGGAACTGCCACACTGTTTTCCACAGCCGCTACACCATTTTACATTCCCACCAACAGTGTACAAAGGTTCCCATTTCCCCACATCCTCACCACTACTTATCTTTTGTTTTTAAAGAATAGTCAAATAAGTGTGAGGTGATATCTCATTGTCATTTTGATTTACATTTCCCTGATGCTCAGCAGCGTTGAACATCTTTTTATATACCTGTTGGCCATTTGTGTGTTGTCTTTGGAGAAATGTCTATTCAAGTCCTTTGGCCATTTTTAAGTTGGGTTATTTGAAGTTTTGCCATTGTGTTTTAGGAGGTAAAGGAGATATTTGAGCAAAGACACGAAGGAGGATTAAAGAGTAAAAAGCCACACCAATGACTGGGGAGGAGTCCTTTCAGGCAGCGATAACAAGAAGCACAAAGTATTAGAGACAGGAACCTGTATGGGGAGATGGAAGAGTAGCAAGGAGGCCAGTATGGCTGGACTGTGAGTTAGGAAAAAGTCATAAGACATGAGGTCAGCATGGTACCAGGGACCAGAGCTGAGGTGGAGAAGTAGTCTGATATGGGGCATATTCTGAATGTGGTATCACAACAAATCATCCAATACAGCTTTGGTTAACAAATATGCAACGTGTGCTTTCTACATTCAAGGCAAATACAGCACAACCCTGAAGCACTCACCATAAAGGTGGGGTGATAAGAAAAGTAAAGAAATAACTGCAATACAAGGCATGTCATAAGCAACACAGAGAGGAGCAAATCACTAGGGGATGTTCCTCTTGTTCCCAATCAGGGATAATTAAAGGCTTTGCTGGTTTAGTCTTTGACATGGTTTTCAAGAATGGATAGAATTTCTAAAGTCTTTTTACTGTTCCGGTATTAAATATTAATATAATATGTGTTCGTCACAAAAATGTTGTAAAATGCAAAATATAAAATAACCACCAGTAATCCCACACCCAGAAATAATCACTATTAATATTTTGATGTGTTTTCTTTTTCTTTCCCCTATAGAATCAATTTCCCCTATACAATTATATAATCAATCAGTTTACACAATCACACACAGTATAAAACTTAGATCAAACTGTTCATACGTTTACAGTATCATTTTTCATTGAACAAATTATGAGCATTTTCTAAGACTAATCTTTGAAATGTCAATTTTATTTATTGCTCGGTATTCAATTATATTGCACGAGGAGTGGTTCAACAATCTTCCATTGTTGGAAATTTATTGTTTTCTTTACTATTATGTAGATAGTTCCACTTTACCATTCAAAATGCTCACCTCATTAAACATTGTTCATAAATCTTTGTGCATATTTCTAATTCTTTTCTTACAATACATTATTGAACTGGAATTACTGGATTAAAGAATATGTACATAAAGTTCTCAAACATATTATACCTATTAATCAACTTCCCTTCAAAAGGTTGTAACAATTTATATGCCCACAAGAAATCTAAGAGAAGATCTGTTTTCCTATGCCCAAGTTAATAATGGTCATGGATACCAAAAACAAAAATTCCAATTTGAAAGGTTTAAAAAGAATCTCACTTTTATTCCTCATTCAGTTAGTTTTGTTGTATAACAGAACATTCCCAAAATAGTGGCTTATGAAGAAAACCATTCATTTAGCTAATGATCTGTGAGTCTGAAATTTGGGCTAAATTCAGTTGGAGTCACTCATGCAGCTACTATCAGATAAGGGCTGTACTTTTAAAGGATTTGCTGCTTATTGGTAACAAAGGCAGGGAAGTTTGTGACTGGATAATGTACCTCTCATCATCCATCAAGGGCTTCCTTATGTGGCTGGCAAGAAGTTCTGAGATACAAATTCTTTTCAAGTCTCTGCTTGAATAGCACCTGCTAACATGCGACTGGCTAAACCAGGTGACATGGTATCAGCATGGGAGCAGGTTCCTTGCTGTTCACATGGCAAGGAGGTTGGAACAGAATGAGGGAAAGAACTCGTGGCAGTCTACCAAGACTTTGTTTTGGTTTGTTTGTTTTGTTTGTTTTATTACAAACAAAATAGAACAAGACCAAATATTTGTTTGGCAATTAATTGTACGCCAAACACTTTCCATGCATTATCTCATGGAATCCTCACAACTGTCCTGTGAGTAGGTGTTATTATCTTAGTTTTAGAGCTTAAGGATTGTATCAATTGAAAGCAAAACAAATAAGTGATATATATTAAGAGATTTATTGCAAGGAATTGGCTGTATGCAATTGTGGGTGCTGGCTGGGCAAGTCTGAAATCTGTAGGGCAGGCCCTGGAAGGGCAGGCTGAAAATTTTAGGCACAGGCTGAAGATGTAGTTCAGAGATGGAATTTCTTCTTCACCAGGGAAGCCTCAGTTCAGTTCTTAAGGCCTTTTGACTGATTAAATTATGCCTATGCAGATTATCTGGGATAATTTATCTTACTTAAAGTCAACTGATTATGAGCTGTAATCACAAAACACCTTACAGCAACACCTGGATTGGGGGTGATGGAACAACTGGAGACTGTAGTCTAGACAAGTTGTACATCAAAAGACCATTACAAGGACCCAAGAGAGGTTCAATAACTTACCCCAAATCACATAGCTGTTAAAGTGGCAGAGCTGGAACTAAAATGCAGCTCTGATTATGAAGACCTCAGTATTATTAACCACTACACCCCCTTTTGATAGTGTAATATTTTTATACATGTATTGGGTGTTTAAGTATTTTTTCCTTTGTAAGTTTTTCTTCTCCACTGTGGAGTGGGGTAGCATTTTAACAAGTGGTGATGTGAGGGGAAGAGGCAGAGCTCATTTATAAATGTAGAGGTAGAAACCCAAGGGTGTTTTAGTTTCATGTTGTGCTGTAACAAGTTACCACAAACTCAGTGGTCTAAAATGATGCAAGTTTATTATTTTACAATTCAGAAGGTCAGAAGTCCGAAATTAGTCTCAGTGGGGTAAAATCAAGGTACCAACAGGACTGTGTTCTTTCTGGAGGCTCTTGATTTGTCTCTTCCTTGTCTTTTTCAGATTCTAGAGACTGCCTGACTTCCTAGGCTCATAGCCCTGTATCACTCTGACCTCTGTTTCCATTGACACACGTTCTTCCTGGACTCTCTTATTTTCCTTTCATAAGGACCCTGTTGATTACCTTCGGCCAATGTGGATAATTCGTGGTAATCTCCCTATCTTAAGATGCAAAACTTGTTCATACTTGCAAAGTCTCTTTTGGCATACAAAGTAACATTTTTACATTTTCTGGGGATTAGGACATGGACATCTTTAAGGACCATCATTCTTGCTACCACAAGAAGTTATGGTGTGAGGGATTCAAACCGCCCCCATAAACCTTATAAAATCAGGGAAGAAGGGAGGGGGAGATATGTAAATAAACCAAGCTTGCAGTAAACTCCTCATTAATCATTAGGTCAACTTGCTTTCTGACCTGCTTCCTCGTAGCTGTTTGGAGCCTATTGCCTCAGAATCATGTACACCCTGTTATAAGATTATAGTTCCCCTCAACTGTTCTATAGATAACAACTTTAACATTATGAGATGTTAAGTTTTCCCTTTGAGATATTCCTTTCAAGTCCTGCATACCAGTGAAACTACTGACATCTTCTGGTCTGAAGAACCTCACAGGAACTGACTCACCAAAAAATAGTTTCCTGATGATTTCATCCCTCTTACCCAAATCAATCAATGACCGCAACTCTCCAGCCCCTTCCACTCCACAATCCCCTTAAAAACATCAGTCAAGAACTCCTTGGGGAGATGAATTTGAGGATCGCTTTCCATCTCCTGGCTTGGTGCTCTGTAATCATTAAACTCTTTCTCTGTTGCAAATCCTGCTGTCTCTGTGTAATTGGTCTTTTACTACACAGTGAGCATATAAACATATTGGTCCTATAACAGAATCTATTTTGTTAGGCCTATTCGTGCTTGTTGGGAGATGGTGCCACATAAATCAAAAGAAATGGCGTATTAGTCTGTTCTCTTGCTGCTAATAAAGACATACCCGGGAATGGAAAATTTATAGAGGAAAGAGGTTTAATTGGCTCACAGTTCAGCATGACTGAGGAGGCCTCAGGAAACTTACAATCATGGTGGAAGGGAAGCAAATGCATCCTTCTTCTTATGGTGGCAGCAAGGAGAAATGCTGAGTAATAAGGGGAAAAGTCCCTTATTAAACCATTAGATCTTGTGAGAACTCACTCAGTATCATGAGAACAGGATGAGGGTAACCAACCTCATGATTAAATTACCTCCCACCAGGTCCCTCCCATGACATGCGGAGATTATGGGAACCACAATTCAAGATGAGATTTGGGTGGGGACAGAGTCAAACCATACCAGGTGTGTTGGGACAGGTATAGAAAGTCTTGAGAATCTTCTGCAGTAAAAACAGCACTGAACTTGCTATCAGAAGACTGGGGCTCAACTGCCTGCTCCATCTCTGGTTGTGTGGCCTTGGAAAACCTATCTAACCATTTTATGGCTTCAAGCTGATGCTCAATGAAGTTTTTACCTTGACCATAATTAGCAGTTTCTGTGGGCTCTGAACCCTGGGGCCTGTGGGGTTCTTGGGTTAAGTCAATGAATCTATGTATACATAAGTGGCACAACAGTTCTCAATATCTGCTATTTTTCAAGTATATGGAGATTCTGTAGTGATGACTAAGAAACACCATTCATTTAAAAGTGTTACTGAATTCATAGTACCTGTTTGTCAGTCTACATACTCTGCAAATGGAAAACTACTAACGTATGCAGAGGCAATGAACTTATTTTTAAAATAGGGCTTGGAACTATTAGGATAGATGGATTCTCCCAGCAATAAGATTTCTTTTGAATTGAAAAAGAAGGGGGATGCCAGTGTTTTTCAGAAGGGGAGAGGCCTGGGTGCAACTGTCTTCCGAGAAGGCCAGTCTAGTAGTAGTGTGGGCCATGGACTGAGCAGTGCTTCTCAGCCTTGCAGGCTCACTGGAATCCCCTGGATCATGCTGGTACCTCTGTCGATGGCCACGCATTCTGATGTAATTGGTCTGTGGTGGGCATGGGGAAATCAAACCTCCCTAAATGATGTTAATGTCCAGCAAAGTTAGAGAACCACTGGTGAGGGACCTCAAGTGCTGAGGCCCCAATCACACTCAGGTGAGAAGCAATGAAAGGGATGGAAATGTAGAGAAGGGGACAGTGGAGGTTCTGCAGAAATGAAATCAATAGCACCTAGAAAATGATTGCATTGGACCGAGGGTAGTGGCTCATGCCTGTAATCCCATCACTTTGGGAGGCCAAGGTGTGCAGATGGCCTGAGGTCAGGAGTTCGAGACAAGCCTGGCCAACATGGTGAAACCCTGACTCTACTAAAATTACAAAAATTAGCTGGGCGTGATGGTGGGTGCCTATAATCCCAGCTACTCGGGAGGCTGAGGCAGGAGAGTCACTTGAACCTGGGAGGTGGAGGTTGCAGTGAGCCGAGATTGCACCACTTCACTCTAGCCTGGGTAACAGAGTGAGACTCCATCTCAAAAAAAAAAAAAAGAAGAAAAAGAAAATGAAAAAAAGAAAATAATTGCATTTGGGAACTGAAGAAGTCAAAGTGTCAAAGTTAACCTGAGGTTTCAATACTCATGTTCATAATGATTACAATAATAATATAGGAAGAGAAGGCAAAGCTTTACAAATGCTTATATGTGCCCTGTGCTGTGTTAGCTCATCACCCATCAAGTCCATTTCTCCTCATAGCAGTGAGATAAAGCAGGAGCTCTTTTTGTTCACATTTTATAGATGAGGACCTGTGAGGGAGCTAGTAAGTGGCTGAGCCGGGAGCCAACTTCGGGTCTAAGCCACACTCTGGATTCTCCATCACTAGTCCACGTTGCCACATTGTCAGGCTTGGGGGACCTGGGCAGTGTCTCTTTTACATGGAAGGAGGGGCCCAAACTAGTAATCAGTCAGGTCAACTCTGTGGCTCCTACTTCAAAGAGGACTTCTCCCCCCTTCTGGGTGACACCTCACTGCAGGTCAAACACACACCCAAATGGGGGTCAACTCTAGACCCTAAAAGACATGATTGTTACTGTCTGGGAAATGTAAGATCTGATGACAAGGGGCAATACTTCGTTAACCTCAGTCACCTCCATGCCACCTCAGGTCTTTGCTAAATCCTGTCACAACTCCTCTTTAGGGCCTGTTTCTCCCTGGTCAAGAGATTTTTAATGTCACAGATGATAAGTTTAAGAAGGACAATTTAGTAGTCCTGATGATTGGAAGAGATTATTTAAAATGTATGTTTGTAAGAATAGAACATTGACATGTTATTAACAAGTCCTTAAATTGAGTATTGGCAGAGCTGTATCCCCTCTGAAACCTGCAGGAGAATTTGACAGTGCCTCTTCTTAGCTTCTGGTGGTTTGTCTGGAGTCCTTGGCATTTCTTGGCTTATGGCTGCATCACTGCGATCTTGCCTGTCATCACATGGTGTTCTCACTGTTTCTCTGTCTTCACATGGCCATCTTCTTATAAGGACACCAGCCATATGAGGTTAATGGCCCACTCTGTTCCAGTATACTTCATCTTAATTATTTTTGCAATGTCCCAATTTCCTAATTATCTCACGTGTTGATGTCCTGAAGGTTAGGACTTCAATATATCTTTTCTCTCTCTCTTTTTTTTTTTTGGCAAGAGAGACATGATTCAATTCACAACATCTGCCTCACTTGACTATATTTCATTTCAGGGCTTTTTACAGTAAACTTTCTTTATTCCCATCCCCACTTTATTTTTGTTCAATGAGCTCTTATCAATTAATTCTCACAATAATTCCGTAAGGTAAGTCATTATTATTTTTTGTGTGTGTGAATGAGAAACTTTCTGAAGGTCATGCAGCTTATAGGATTTGGAGGCAGCATTTGAAGTCAAGCAGTTGACCCCCCTCCCTGTGTCCACTCATGGAGGTGTGAAGAAGAAAGGAGATAAGAATACATCTGAGGGCAGGCCGGGTGCAGTGGCTTACGCCTGTAATCCCAGCACTTTGGGAGCCTGAGTCAGGCAGATCATGGGGTCAGGAGTTCAAGACCAACCTGGCCAACATAGTGAAACCCCATCTCTACTAAAAGTACAAAAAATTATCTGCTAAAAATACAAAAAATTAGCCAGGTGTGGTGGTGAGTGCCTGTAATCCCAGCTACTTGGGAGACTGAGGCAGGAGAATCGCTTGAACCTGGGAGGCAGAGGTTGCAGTGAGCCGAGATTGTGCCACTGTACTCCAGCCCAGGTGACAGTGTGAGACTCCATCTCAAAAACAAAACAAAACATAAAACAAACAAACAAAAACCATCTGAGAGTAGTGACCTCAAACCAATCACTTTTATTAAAATGAATTCATTATACCAACACTGAGCACCTGCTGTATACTATCTATGCTGCTGGTGCTAGGGAGACAGGTGAGTCAAAGTAGACTTGACCATGATTAAAACTTGCCGTTCGTGGAAGACAGGCAGAAATCAATAACTGCACAAATGGGATATGTAAGTACAATTTAAGATTAGTGCTCTAAAGAAAACTGATCCAGTTTTAAAAACATTTAATTGGGAACTGGCCAAGACTGAAGGAGAGGGCTGACTAAAAATAATATGACAATTATTATCAATGGGGAATGGCTTGGATGGGCATTATGTGTGCCTCACAAGTAATTGAATAAATAAGTTATCAAGTATTCTTTCCATATCATGGGATGTGTCCCATTAGTGAATTGTGAAATAAGTTTAATGGCTGCAAGTGGCATTTAAAAACAGACTAGAACTAAACATCAGAGTGTATTACCCACAAGGAGGGAGGTTTTTATGAAACTTTTAGTTATATATACGTGTGTGTAATCTGAGCCCCTACATAAAACATATTTTATAATGTGTCATCAACAAAATGCAGAAATATTAGTTGAGCTTTGTGATTAGGTTGGTCTCCAAATTTGAATCCCTACCTTGCCATATTCTTCCAGAGCAACTTTGGGCAGCTTGTGTAATTTCTTCAAGCTTTCTCCTCTGCTAAAACAGAAGAGCATCTGTCTTAGTTTTTAGGATCGACTGCAAGTAGAGAAGGAAGCAATGCACAGGCAATGTCTGAAACATGCTGTCTTCCTTCCCTAGTGGTTTGGTCATGTTCACGGGGTACTTCTCTGGTGAGGTCAGCCCTACCCCCACCTACCTTCCTGACATGTGCGTCTTTTCTAGACAGTGAGCCCCCAGGATCCCACACCCTGTGAAGCAGACTCTTTTTGTGCCCCACGTCACAACCTCTTGGTCTCCCCTCTAACTGCAGGTCAGCAGTGGTGGACACTTCTTTGCTTACTTCCAGTGTCCCATCTCAAGTGCCAGGTTCGACCTCAGAGCTTTCTCAGAAACTGAGGGAACCCACTTAGCCCACCCGTAGGTGTCACCCAGAGCTGGGGGCAGTTAATGTTCTTGGAGAGGGATATATGCCTGTCCCAGGTCCTTCAGAAGACACTTCTGGCCTGGTGCAGTGGCTCACACCTGTAACCCTAGCATTTGGGAGGCCAAGGAAGGAGGATTTCTCGAGCCCAGAAGTTTGAGACCAGACGGGTCAATATGGCAAGACCTCATCTCTACAGAAAATTTCAAAATTAGGTAGGTATAGTGGTGTGTGTCTGTGGTCCCAGCTACTTTGGAGACTGAGGTAGGAGGATCACTTGAGCCTGGGAGGTCAAGGCTACTGTGAACCCTATTCGTGTCACTGCCCTCCAGCCTGGATGATGGTATGAGACCCTGTCTCAAAAAATAAATAAATAAATAATAAAAATAAATAAAGTTACATTCTACATGGTGCCTCAGACTGTCCCCAGAAGGTCTGGGCTTCATTTCCCAAGATAGGAATCAGCTTGATAATGTCCTTTTAACAGGTGCTCCCCGCTCTAGGTCGCATTCTCTGCGGTCTCTCACTCCTGCTTCCTGGATCTTTTCTCAACACGTTACCTGCTTCCAAGGGCCTGCTTTAGGCTCTGTCTCTGGAGAACCAAAAGAAACCATGCCTGCCAGCACTCAAGGAGGCATAGGAAGAATTTTCTCATTAGCTCCAGGTTCAGAAAATTTCATCCAATCTGCTGACTCTCACTTCTCTAGATTAATGGAAACTGAAAAGGGTGGGGACAATAAAGGCCCCAGAAAATCCACACACTATATATATTCTTTTTTTTTGGCCGCCTTCTCAATTTGAGCTTGAGCTTCTGAGCTCAGTCTGGGTCAGTTGATGCCTCACTTACTTTTGCGTTCTGGATGATTCACTAGCAGAAGTATTAATTATATTAAAACAAATATCCTGATTGGGCATGGTGGCTCATGCTTGGAATCCCAGCACTTTGGGAGGCTAAGGCAGGAGAACTACTTGAGGCCAGGAATTCTAGACCAGCCTGGGCAAGATAGTGAGACCCCATCTCTGCAGAAAAAAAAGTTAAAAAAATCTAAATACACGAAAATAATCCCGGTGGTCACGTAGTGAGCTACTATTGTATCTACTAATTTTTAAATGTCTGCATCTATTAATTTAATCTTAAAATTTTTTAATGTAATGTTTTTTAACAGCTTTATTGAGCTGTAATTCATGTATCATTCAATTCACCCATTTGAAGTGAAGTAAGTGGATTTAGTAAATTTACAGAGTTGTGCAACCCATCAGCCCAATTATTTTTAGAGCATTTCATCATCCTCAAAATAAACCCTGAACCTATTAGAAGTCACTCTTCACTTGCACTCAACTTATGCCATCCTCTGGCAACTCCCAATCTATTTTCTGTCTCCATCAAATTGCCTATTCATAGAAATGGAATCATACAATATGTAGTCTTTTGTTTCTGGCTTCTTTCACTTAGCATAATGTTTTCAAGTTTCAGTCATGTTGTAGCATGTATCAGTACTTCATTTGTTTTGATTGCTAAATATTTCGTCGCGCGGATGTACCATGTATCTATTACTTCCGGATTGTTTTTCTGGTTCACTGTAGTGTCCCTAACTCCTACAACAGCACCTGCCATAAATGCTGTTGAATAAATGCAGACACGAGTGAATGAGCGATCAATGATAGCTATCATAACAGGAATGAATCTTTGTTCGCAAACTAAGCTGTAAAAGAGGTGCAGGAGGGAGGTGGAGCAAGATGGCTAAATAGAAATCTTCAGCAATTGTCCACCCACAGGGGAACACCAAATTGAACAGCTATCCACACACAAAAACACCTTCATAAGAACCAAAAATCAGGTGATTTTTCACAGTACTTGGTTTTAATATCATATTAAGGAAGGAGGCACTATAGAGGGTAGGAAAGACAGCCTTGAATTGCTTGCACCACCTTTGCCCAACCTTCCAGCAGCCACCATGTGGTGCGGAGAGAGAATCTGAGTGCTTGTTGGAAGGAGAATGCAGTGATTGTGGAAATTTGCAGTGAAACTCATTGCTGCCTTGTCACAGCAGAAAGAAACACCAGACAGAACCCAACCAACACCCATGGAGAGAGCATTTAGACTAGTCCTAGCCACAGGCAAATCATCCATCGCAGTGGTCAGAAGCTGAGTTGCAGCAAGCCCTGCCATCATGGACTAAAGTGCTCTGGGGTTCTAAATAAAACTGAAAGGCAGTTTAGGACACACAGCCTGTAATTCTTGGGCAAGCCCTAGTGCTGTGCTTGCATGGGACCTAGTGGAATATAAGCCAGGGAGGCCAAGGGAGTGCTTGTATCATCCCTCTCCCAACCCCAGGCAGCACAGCTTGCAGCTCTGGGAGGTACTTCTGCCTTCTGTTTCAGGAGAAGAGATGGGAGAGTAAAGAGGACTTTGTCTTGCAACTTGGATACCAGCTTAGCCACAGTAGAATAGGGCATCAGGCAGAGTCCTGAGGCCCCCATTCCAAGCCCCAGCTCCTGGACAATATTTCTAAACATACCCTGGGTCAAAAGGGAACCCACTGCCTTGAAGGGAAAGGCCCAGTCCTGACAGAATTCATCACTTGCTGACTAAAGAGCCATTGGTCCCAGAATAATCAGCAGTAGTAGTCAGGAAGTATTTGCCATGGCCCTTGGATGAGACTCAGAGTTGTGCTGGCTTCAGGTGTGACCCCAGCACATCCCTAGCTGTGGTGGCTGTGGGGGAAGATCCCTTCTGCTTGAGGAAAGGAGAAGGAAAATTAAAGGCGACTTTGTCTTGCAATTTGGTTACCAGCTTGGCTATAGAAAAGTAGACCACCAAGTGGGATCCTGGGATCCCCAATTCCAGGCTTTGGCTCCTGGATGGAATTTCTTGATCTGCCCTGGGCCAGAGGGGAACCCACTGCCCTGAAGGGAGAGGCTCAGGCCTGGCAGAATTCACCACAAGCTGACTGAAAAGCCCTTGGGCCATGAGTGAACCACAGTAGTAGCCAGGCAGTCCTCACCATGGGCCTGGGATGGTGCAGGCCATGGTGAAGAGACTCCTCTGCTTGTGGAAGTGGGAGGAAAGAGCAGGAAGGACTATGTCATGTGGCTTGGTTCAGCTGTAGTAGAATACAGAGCCAGGTAGATTCCTAAGATTGTTGACTCTATGCCCTAGCTCCCAGATGGCAACCCTTGACCCATCCAGTGCCAAGGGGATCTCATCACCCTGAAGGGAAGGACACAAGGCTGGCTAGATTTGCTACCAGCTAATTGTAGAGCCCTAGGGCCTTGAGTGAACATAGGCAGTTGTCAGGCAATGGTGACTGCGGTCCTTGAGTGAAACTCAGTCCTTGGCTTGGCTTTGTGTCTGGCCCAGCACAGTCCCAGTGATGGTGACCACCTTAATTCAACTTAATTTGAACATTCAACTTAAATTGAATGCATCAACCTATGAAAGTACTAAAAGAAAACACTGGGGACATTCTCCCGGACATTGGACTGGGCAAATATTTCTTGAGTAATGTCCCTCAAGCATAGATAAGCAAAGCAAAACTGGACAAATGGAATCACATCAAGTTAAAAAGTTTTTGCACAGCAAGTGAAACAATCAGCAAGGTAAAGAGACAATCCTCAGAATGGGAGAAGACGTTTGCAAGCTATCAATCTGACAAGAGATTAATAACCAGAATATATAAGGAGCTCAAACAACACAACAGGAAAAAAAATCTAATAATCTGATTAAAAAATAGGCAAAAGATCTGAATAGACATTTCTCAAAAGAAGACATATCAACAATAAACAGGTTTATGAAAAGATGCTCAGCATCATTGACCGTCACAGAAATGCACACCAAAACTATAATGAAATGTCATCTTACCCCAGTTATAATGGCTTTTTCCAAAAGACAGGCAGTAAGAAATTCTGGTGAGGATGTGGAGGAAAGAGAATCCTCATACACTGTTGGTGTGAATGTAAACTGGGACAACTACTATGGAGAACAGTTTGGAAATTCCGCAAAAAAACTAAAATTGGAACTACCACATAATCCAGCAATCCCACTGCTAGGTATAACCCCAAAAGAAAGGAAATCAGTATGTTGAAGAGATATCTGCACTCCCATGTTTATCGCAGCACTATTCACAAAAGCCAAGATTTGGAAGTAACCTAAGTGTCCATCAGCATATGACTGGATAAAGAAAATGTGGTACATATACACAATGGAGTACTATTCAGCCATAAAAAAGATGAGATCCTGTCTTTTGCAACAATATGGATGGAACTGATGATTATTATGTTAATGAAATAAGCCAGGCACAGAAAGATAAATACTGCATGTTCTCATTTATTTGTGGAAGCTAACAAAAATTAAAACAACTGGACTCATGAAGATAAAGAGTAGAATGATGGCTACCAGAGGCAGGAAAGGGTGTGTGTGTTGGGGGGAAGTAAGGATGTTAAAGGATATGAAAATATAGTTAGATAGCATAAATAATATCTAGTGTTTGATAACACAACAGGGTGGCCATAGTCAACAATAGTTTATTGTACATTTAAAAAATAACTAAAAGAGTATAATTGGATTATTGGTAACAAAAAGAAAGGATAAATGTTTGAGGTGATGTGATTTATCCTGACGTGATTATTACCTATTATATATGCCTATATCAAAATATTTCCTGAATTCCATAAATATACACACCTAATATGTACCCACAAAAATTAAAAAAGAATACAAAGAGGTATAAATAAGTTAACTTCCTGTTTTGAACCCTACCATGCTCAATTCAGTGCTTCCCAGCCTTTTTTGCTTAAGAGTGTATGTGTCTCCAGGGTCATCATGTACACACACTGATAGCCTCTGAGATAACCCCATTCCCAGCAGATGCAGGTTTGGGAGACCATCAGGCAGGAAGCAGCTGGGCTGTCCCATTTCACAGCCACTGGCTCAAGAATTCTCCTTGAAGCTTCCATACCCTCTGGGTACACAGGGTTCTCTCCCTGAGGTGCTCTTGTACGGCTGCCCAAGATCTTCTTTGCTTTGGTGTGTATGACACAGTCTGTGGCTCCTTCTCCTCTGGGAACTTGCCAGCTTCCCAGGTGTTGTAAACTGAGCCAAGACAATTGGATTGTTCACAATTCTTTAGTTCTTCAGTAGATATGGGCGGGATCTACAGGTAAGATCACAGAGAAAACAAGTCTCAGTTGGAATTCCACCACATGTACCTTTGCTTATTAGCAAACAGACACATGTAATTATGTAAGCTTGATGAAGACTCAGTCCTCTGTCCTTTGAGGTCTTTCCTCAGCATCTTGCATCAAAGGTTCTCTTTAGATGAATGTAACAATATTTTTGTAGCAGGAATCAGATAACCTATTCAGAATCAGACAATAAAACCTTCCTATGAACGAGTCTTAAGCCCAGGGTGGCTTTCCAGAGAGTACAGGTTACTGCATGGGACAGGCCTAGTGTGCTCCTGTTGTCTTACAGAATTGGGCTCTCTATGTTCTCACATTCTGTTCATGCAAGAGCAGGAGTACCTGAATATGTCTAGCAATCTGCATGTGTTCATCATTTCATTCCACCAAGGAAAAATTCTTTCTAAACATTCATCATAGCTGTTTATAAAGTCTCTGACCGAAGGGCTGGTTGTAGCTTCCATTTTTGATTAGATCATTTCAAATGCTAACCAATGCCTGAAGTGTATATTCCTGATGAGTATACTTCAAATGTTAACTAACCGCATCTAGGTGAGTTACTACTCCTTGTTTTACCCTCGGGCTTAGGTTAAAACAAACACATACACATCCTACGATCTAAGCTGAAATATCTTAAAGTATATCACAGACCTTGTAACACAGGGCCTTTATAAACTGAGGCCCAGTAGGGTGAGTACATAATTTATCATCCAAACCAGGATTGTGTTACAGGATGAAAGAGGGTCTTAAAATAATTCTGCAAGACAACAGGAGCACACTGGGCCTGTCCCATGCAAAGAAGTATAAGTGATCACTGTAAGTATTAGTCCCTTCCACTCTCAGATCCTGCGATTATGTGGGGGTTGGGCTGTTCCTTGGGCTTTGGCCCTAGAGAGATAGATGAGTGTGCAGGGATCCACCACTTCTATAAACATCCCCAATCCTCCGGACACTACTTCTCCTCCTGTCCTTGACTAGCTTTGAATAACTCAAACAAGGTGGAATCGGGCATGTTCAGATTCTGAAACATAACATGGGAACAGTACCTCCCTCCTGGGTGTGAGTGTGGGGTGAGGTAGCAGCTGGATCTCATCTTTCATCTTGATTCCCCTCCGCAGGAACCTAAGCACCTACTGTGTGCCAGGTACGGCATCAGCACTGCACAGCTGTTATCTAGACACACTTCTGTGTCTGACTCTCTTTCTCCTTCCCAGCTGCCCACATTTTAGCTGACTGTAGTGGGATGAGCAGAGGTTTAATCTGTCAGTTGCAGGGTGGACTCCAGCTTCTACCACCCTAACCTTGTGATCTTGGACAATTCCTCTTCCCCTCCTGAGCCTCGCTTGCCTTATTTGTAGTGTTATGAGGGAGACCAGATATAAAGTACATGTCCCCTCAAAGTCCACTGGCCCCCTTGTCCCTATGGATTGACCTTGTTCTAACCGCAACACCCAAAAAGCAAAGCTTATCAGTTTTGTCTTTGGCTGGCCACCACTCTGGCCTCTGCCCCTCCTGCTGTCACCGCCCACTCTGCTCCTGACCGGTGGATCTGATGTTTCTCTCTCTAATACTCCAAGCATGCTCCCATCCCAGGAACTGTGCGTGTTTTTGTTTCTCTGCCTGGAAGGCTCTTCTCCTAGGCCTCTGCAGTGCTAGCTCCCTCATTTCCCTCAGTGCTTAATAAAAACTCACCTTCTCCCAAGAAAGGTGGATCACTTGAGGCCGGGCACATTCGAAGCCAGCCTGGCCAACATGGAGAAACCCTATCTCTACTAAAAATACAACAAAAAATTAGCCGGGTGTGGTGGCACGCACTGGTAGTAGTCCCAGCTACAAGGCAGGCTGAGGCACAAGAATCATCGTTTGAACCCGGGATGCGGAGGTTGCAGTGAGCTGAGATAGCACCACTGCACTCCAGCCTGGGTGATGGAGTGAGACTGTCTCAAAAAACAAACAACCCCCCAACCAAACACACACACACACAAAACTCACCTTCTCCCTGACACCTTCCCTGGCCTCCCCTCACAGCACTCCTATTCCCCTCTCACATACCACCCACTCTGTGGGCCGCCTTTCCTGACTCAGCCTGTCACTCCGTCCTGTCTCACTACCTAACATTTGATATCCTTGTTAACATCAGTCTCTGCCACCACAGTATCAACTACAGGAGAACAGATTTTGGTCCGTTGAGTTTGCTGTTATAGTCCTGGTACCCAGAACACTTCAGAAGGTGTTTAATTACTGTTTGTTGAATAAATGTTGAATCAATGAATGCAGATGTGGGGGAGGAGGAGGGCCTATATTGTCCGTCTCGTCATATTCACTGTCCATCTTTTGGGCCCACCCACAATGGGGATTTCCCATCCGGGGCCTTCTTAGCCTCTGAGGCTCCAGCTTCCCCGTCCTGCTGCCTGCTTTCCCACCCCCCAGGTGTCTAATGTCTCATCTCTTCCTTCCTTCCTTCCTTCCTTCCTTCCTTCCTTCCTTCCTTCCTTCCTTCCTTCCTTCCTTCCTTCCTTCCCTCCCTCCCTCTCTCCCTCCTTCCCTCCTTTCTTTCTCTCTTTCTTCCTTCCTTCCTGACAGAGTCTTGCTCTGTCACCCAGGCTGGAGTGCAGTGGCATGATCTTAGCTCACTGCAACCTCTGCCTCTCGGTTCAAGCGATTCTCCTGCCTCAGCCTCCTGAGTACCTGGGATTACAGGAGCCTGCTATCACGCCAGGCTAATTTTTATATTTTTAGTAGAGACGGGGTTTCACCATATTGGCCAGGCTGGTCTTGAACTCCCAACCTCAGGTGATCCACCTGCCACGGCCTCTCAAAGTGCTGGGATTACAGGCATGAGCCTCCGCACTCAGCTCTCATCTCTCACTTTCTCGCAGCAATTCAGTGCTCCTGGATTTGGATACCTCATATGAGATCAACTCTAGCAGGGTTGAGTTCAGGAGAAGGCAAGCATTAAAAAACCTTTTCCTTCCTCTTCCATATAAAGTGCTTATCGGAGGCCTGAGCAAAATTACGTTTAAATAACAGGTGTGCAGTGCTGACGCGTGCCTGGCACACAGGAGGGGCTCAGGTGCCTGCTGAGGGGAACCAGGATGAAAGATGAGATCCAGGCACTACCTCACTTTAGGGCTCACTCCCAGGAGAGAGGTGCTGTTCAAATGTCATGTTTCAGAATCGGAACAAGCCCCACTCCACCTTCTTCGAGTTATTGAAAGCTAGTCAAGAATAGACGTAGAGTCCAGGAGGAACTGGGATGTATAGAGATGTGGATTTCTGCCCACCCACCCATTGCTCTAGAGACGAACCCAGAGGTTCTTTTATTAAGAGGAAGGGATTGACTATACAGGAGCTGACACAACACTGAGAATGGGGGCTACCACATTTTCTCCTACTCTTGGCACCATTGCTTACATAGGCTAAGGAGGGCAGTGGCATAGCTCGAGGTGCTTGATTTATTCAGAAGCTGGGCAGCAAGTAGTGTAACAAATTGGGAATGTTTGGTTCCAAGTCTCTACTCACCTCCAACTTGCTATGTGACCTTGAATAACGCCCTCAACCACTCTGAACATTTGGATTATCCTCTGCCAAGGTGGGGCACCGGCAAATTAAAATGGCAAATGGCTTTCAAAGGTTGAGTCACTGCTCTTTGCCATGAAAAATGAGATGCCCTGGACTTAAAGCGTTTTGCATAGTTTGCCTGAGACCTAAAGCAGAAGTGAGAAACGGCTCAATGACTGGCATGTCAAGCTCCCAGCAGAGTGGGAACGTCATCATCTCAAGAAGCTGCAGGCACTGCCGGCTTCCTGCAGGTGTGTTAGATCTGAAAGCACGGACCAGTCGGTTCTCATTTTTCACTTGTCAGTGCAGGTATCTGTGGACTCACTTGAGGGGCTGGACTTCACTCTTTACTCTCTTCTCTATCCTGAGAGCTAATCACTAATTTTGAACCATTTCATCTCCTGAATAGCTTCAAGCCACCTACTTATCTCCATTCCCGCTGACGCCCTCAAGTCCAGATCCTGGCTTCCTGCACCAGCCTCCTAATTCATGCGCTCCCTGGTTGGCAGGGAAGTTAGAGTGATGTTGAGAATGAAACCAGGGTCACTTCTCTCTCCTGCTTAAGCTCTTCAAAGCTTCTCTATAACCGCAACAGAAAGTTCAAACTCTTTGCATTGCTTCCACTGCCCTCTGTGATCATCTGTTTCTCCAGCCCCTTCTGCCCCTGCCCTTGTAACCCCAGCCACATTGAATTACTTGCCCCAGGCCTTCCTACCTCCAGCCCTTCGCACAAGCTATTCTGTGAGGAACCACTGTCTGCCATTTCAGTTAGATAACTCCCGCTTGATGTTTACGCCTCTCAATTTGGGAGGTACTTTCTCTCCCCAAATTCCCTGACTCACTGTGTCCGGCTTAGGCTGCATTTTTTCCTCCTTTGCTAACTCTGATTAACTGCCAGGGGAGGGGGTGGGGAGAGGGTGGGCATCTGCCTGGAATGCTAGTTTGAGAAGGTTTTCGGGGCCCAGGTTAGTGGGAAAGAGAGCTGTGAATGGTTAAACGTATTTGCCATGGAAGGAGGAGTGGGTGTGTGCAGTCTAACCTTTGCCATCCTTGATGTAATACTTCCTGTCTTCTAGGTCAAGCCCACTCTCTCCCCATGCAATCCTCTGACTGCTTCTGTTCTCACTGATTTCACCTTCTCCGAATGTGTTTATATAAATTAGAGTCACATGACTTAGCTCCGAATCGTTCCATAATTGCACTAGGCATGATTTTTGTCTCCTGGTCTAGGCTAGAAGCTCTGAGAAAGCAGAAAACTTTTACTCTCATCCTTAATCTTCTCTGGCACAACTGGAAAACAGGTGCTGGTGCGTGAATGCATAGCTGCTTGCAGCCTTTGGCTTTTGATCCCCACTATGCTGTAGATAACCACTTGTTCTTCAATCTACAGCCTCGAAGCCCCTGTGCTTCCATGCTGCCTCTCTGGGCTCACTTCCTGTCACGTGCCCCGTCTGGAACTCTGCTGTTGCCTGCCTGTGCCCTGCCTGAACTTCTCATGGCTCCCTCCTTCACATCATTCAAGTCTCAATTCAAATGTCACCTTCTCAAAGACTCTTTCCTGACCACCCGCCTACTCCTTTGTGGCTCTCTAGAACCTTACCCTGCTTTATATCCTTTACATCACACTCTCACTTCCTGAAATTATTTATTGATGTGCTTCCTTTTTCCTTATTCTGTGTCTTTCCCTACCACTCTGCCTCCCCAAATAAGCTTCCCGAAGGCCGTGTTTACTCTGCCTTGTTCTCACTGTATCCTCAGGCCAGGCGCTGTTGCTGAGTGGATGGATGGATGAATAAGTGAATGAATGAATGAATGCCTAACGAATGGATTGTCTGCTTTTGAAATTGATCCAGTAGGAGAACCCTTTACGTAGACCTTCATTTTCCAGGCCTTTGAGATGATGGCCTTTGGCTCTGCAAATTCAGGAGAATTGTACATGGCCTCTTGCTTTTTGGGAGAAAGCTGTGTTTATTGGAAAAAGAAAAAAAAAATAAGAGACAGGAAATGACTGCTGAATTTCTGTGTGGAATGGTCTGTCTGAAAGGCAAAGGAAACATCTTCTTGCTCCCCAGCCTCTCAGCCTCCTGGAAACAGAAGAGGCCATGAGAGGACCACTTCCGGTGGCCATATTTGTTGAAACAAAGGGCCATGTTTCACAGCTGACTCACCAAAAAGGAACAAACACCCTCTTTCTATCTGGCTCTGAGCCTTGGACTTGAGAATCCCCTGAAGAATGTTAAGGGGGTTTAATGTTTCTCGGCAGAAACTGCTTTTAGAGAAAGGAAACAAGGAGGAGGGAAGCATTTTATTGTTTTCCTTTTGGTCTTAACAAACAAGGCCTCTTCAGTAGAATTTCTTCTCTTTCTTTCTTTTCTTTTCTTTCCTTCCTTCCTTCCTTCCTTCCTTCCTTCTTTCTTCCTTTCTTTTTCTTTCTTTTCTTTCTTTCTTCTTTCTTTTCCTCTTTCTTTCTCTTCTTTCTTTCCTTCCTTCCTTCTTTCTTTCTTTCTTTCTTTCTTTTTCTTTCTTTCTCTCTCTTTCTTTCCTTCTTTCTCTTTTCTCCCTCTCTTTATTTTCTTTTTCTTCCTTCCCTTCCTTCCTTTTCCTCCCTCCCTCCATTCTTCCCTCCCTCCCTCCCTCCCTCTCTCTCTCTTTCTTTCCTCTTTTTCTTTATCTCTTTCTTCTCTCTCTCTCTCTCTTTTTGGTGTGATTTTTATTCCCCAAATTCTGTTTTTCAGTTTATGCTCAGAAGACTTCATTTCCTCCAAGTCCAGGTGGAAAGCTGCATAGGCCACGGTTGTTATTTGTTTTTAATATTTTTTGCTGTGATCAATTTGGAAAATACCAAAAAGCAGAGAAAGGAAATAAAAGCAATCTATTAATATATTCCCAGCATTCAGAGGCATCGCTCTAGGCTTTTGCTACTCTCTGAAAATTGGGAACACATCGTATACACTGCTTTTTCATTTGACAATATACCATAATGAGTCATGAACATTCTTGTGAAATTTTTTTTTTTTTGCATTCTTATTATAAAACAATGCACTTTTGTTATGGCAAATTTAAACAAAAACAAAACAACAAAACTAGATAGCACAGATAAATAAATTTAAAAAACATATAATCCCACCACTGAGAGATAATCACTACAAAATTTGTACCCAACTATTCCTTAAAAATATATTCTTAAAAACATAATTTTTAAATCTAAAAACCTAATTTAAAAAAGGCAAGTAGAGCCAAGTTGTACATTCAGTGGGGCAGAAAAATAGCTTTTTGTAATGTAAAATCAAGTAAATTTCATACACTACATGATTATTATGTGATAAATACATGGCAAATTCTACTGGTCCAGTGAAACCTATTTAAATCGCCTTCTCCCTTGCCTTCCTTTACTATGGAGCCTGCAAAGTAAAAAATACCCAGTTCCTTTGCAGTTGAGGGTGGCCATGTGATTTGTTCTGGTCAATGAAATGAAAGTAGATTTCTGAGAAAGGCTTCTTTTTGCAAATAAAAAGACAGTCATTTACAAAAGAGAAGACTTTTGTCCTTTGTATTTCTCTCATTTTTCCTATTGCAATGTGGACATGACACCTGGAATGCTGCAGCCATTTTGAAAACATGAGGACAAAATCTACAAGCAGAGGACAATATAGAAAGAAAATAGTAGAAATTATTGATGATTTTCATGGCAACTTCTCCAGCTATGAGCAGTCTAACTCTGGAATTCTTGATGAGTGAGAAAAATGTCTCATACTTGGTTATGCCATTATTTGTGAGTTTTCTGTTACTTGCAGCTGAATACTCTCCAAACTATTTTGTGATGGCATGACATTTTATCAAATCTAACATCATTCATGTCTGTCCTGTATCTCTCCATGCTCCATGCCAAATTGCCAACTGTCAAATTAGAACTTGGGAGGATCCTGTTCACAATAATATGCCTAATCCAGCAAGTTACATATTTAAGATATTTATTTCAGTGGAAGTTCATATCTGGCTGAATTTTTACTCTCTTACTCTTTATTTTATTTTTTCAGTTTTGAGACAGAGTCTCATTCTGTCACTCTGGTTGGAGTGCAGTGGCACAATCTCAGTTCACTGCAACCTCTGCCTCCCAATTCAAGCAATTCTTGTGCCTCAGCCTCCCAAGTAGCTGGGACTACAGATGCTCACCACCACGGCCAGCTACTTTTTTGTGTTTTTTGGTAGAGACGAGGCTTCAACATGTCGGCCAGGCTGGTGTTGAACTCCTGGCCTCAAGTGATTTGCCTGCCTCAGCCTCCCAAAGTGCCAAGATTATAGGTGTGAGCCACCATGCCAGGCCTTATTTTATTTTTTTGAGACAGGGTTTTACTCTTTCACCCAGGCTAGAGTGCAGTGGTGCCATCGTGCATCACTGCAGCCTCAAATGCCTGGGCTTAAGTGATCTTTCTACCTTCTGAGTAACTGGGACTACAAGTGCATGCCACCATGCCTGGCTAATTTGTTTTTCCTTTAGGAATGAGGTCTCGCTATGTTGCCCAGGGTGGTTTCAAACTGCTGGCCTCAAGCAATCCTCCTGCCTTGGCCTCCCAAAGTGCTGGGATTACAGATATGAGCCACTACACCCAGCTCACTCCTTTATTTTTATGTAAGTTGCAAAACTTTTCTGTACTCAAACCCCGATGAGTGACCAACTCACCATCTCCAAGTCAAGGACTGAACTTTATACATCTGTGTATCAACCCACAGCCCAGTGCCCTGTGAATGGTGGATACTCAATAAACATTAGTAATTGAATTGTTTGATTTTAACTTTCTGATGTCTTGGTTATGGAATATGTAAGTCTTTTTGAGATGATTGATTTACACATCTTTACAGAATCCACGAACACAAAATGTTGTTTGTTTATCAAAATGCTAAGCAGAGCTATTAAAATGATACTATCCTATTCTTTTGTTTAAAGAATATTTTTTAGCTTCGTGTCATCCATCAGTTAATTATTGTCCCTAGCAACATAACTCAGGCTGGTGGTGAGATAACACATTTGAAAGAAAGATTGTGTTTAGAAAGACCTAGAAATGATTAGTGAGGAAACTGTGATTCAATTCATATTGTCTTGTCATGATTGCAAGTGGGATGTGGTCAATTAGTTGAGCTATGCTTTGTGCATCCAGACCCTTATAATTGAGGAGCTGGCATTCTTGCCTCTCTGGGCAGGCAATTGCTCAGCAGGGAGCCTCATGGCTAGACAGGCAAGAGGGAAGAGGGCAATGTGGTTGCTCAATGAGCCTTTAGAACAAATTGATCCGGACTGTTTGTGGTTCCAAAAGCCACCCAGTACTTGCTATGTGATTTTCCTTGTGGACAATTGGGCAATGGGAGGGGGTGGGGACAGGAAACCTTAACCTCTGCCTAGCCACTCACAGCAAGATGAGAGGCAACTGCTCAGTGCATGTCTTCAGCTCATGCCCTCTTTTGCCTGGCTTGGTCCATCTTCTTCAGGGATGGGAACCAGCATGATGAGAGAGAAGATACTCAAGGGGCCAGTCTTCTTGGCTTCAGCCCTGTGGGAGGCCTCTTGATGACTACAGGGGCCTAGTGGGCTTTGGACCTTACAGCCAATCAGGTGAGTCACTTGAGCAACTGAAGAACCAAGACAGCTTATGGCTGGGCTCCAGGATGGGGAGGTCCCAAGAGAGGGCAGAGCAGGCGAGAAGGCTCTAAGGTTAATTGGAAAGAACAGAACAGTGAAAAACACTGAGCTCTTTCATGCTCCTTTATCCCCCAAACCATTTTGCCTAAATCAAAGGTCAGGTGTAATGGACCCTCTGTGGAAAGATCACATTAACTGTCATAAGCCATTTTCTAAACTGAGGGGTCAGGACAGAGTCCACAGGAAGTAAAGGAGGAAGATGCTGTGTTGATTGGAAAGGATCATAGATGTCTTCATGTAATGAGCCTTGGAGGTTACGTAGGCCAACAATTGCCCTTTACTGAGATGGAAATGGCTAAGAGAGGGAGAGTGGCATGCCTAAGGGGTCAGGGTGTTGGGAGAAAAGGCGAATGTTGAGAGAGAAGCTGAGGCAGCACTTGCATGTCTGACATAATGTAAAAGAGTCTTGGAACATGTCCGGGGTCCAGGGTCTAAAACCCTTCGTGGCCTTTGGAACACCAAGCTCTGTGCTGAAGGGTAGAAGTCTGCCCTGCCATATCATAATCTAAGTCCAGGGCATAAAACCCCTCATGGCTTGGATGGAATCCAGGACTGAGGGCATAAAACCCCCTTGTGGCCTCTGGAATGTGTCTAGACTTGCTGGCTCCTTGCTTCTAGCACTCCCATTATCTCAAGTGGCAGAACATGTTCAATATGCAGCAAAGAAAATGCTAAATCATCACAGCTGTAGCTCATTCGCTTGATGCATCACTTTCTCTCAACCCTCACATCCTCACCACCTGTTTCTTTGTTTGATCAACAAATAGCGTGGGCTTCCAGAGCTCGGGCCCTTCACAGCCTCTATACTAGCGTTGGCTCCCTGGTCCCACTTTCTCTCTTGCCTTTTCTCATTCCTTTGACTCCGCCTGACTTCGTAGCCCCCACAGCCTGGTGTTGGGTCCGATCACCCCAACACAGGGTGCAACTGGGCTTCTTTACACCAGGCCTGCTGATCCTTCCCTGTGTCTCTTCTGAGCCTCCTTTCATATTTCCAGTGGGAAATGGCTCGCACTTCCCTGCAGCCTCTGTGTTCTGATTGCTGTGCTCTGCAAGTCCTTCTTCTTCCCCTCTCACACTCTCCCCAGTGACGACCTTCTTTTCAGGGGCAAACCACCTGGTTCCAGAAAAGCACATATCACATGCTGAGAACACAGTGGGTGCTCAGGCAATGTCAGTCTTCTCCCTCCTTCAGCAGCTCGTTGATCCCTGGAAGATCAGGAAGCAATTGGAAACCCAAACTAGATGCCTTTTATGTGCTAAACTACATTGCAAGCTCTTTGGGCAAGGGCTTTGCTTGGTCTCTCCTGTAAACTCAGGGCCTAGCTTGGGATCTAGCACATGGTAGGTGCTCAATACAAGCTTGTTGACAAAATAAATGAGCACCATGGGAAAAATGGTGTGATCCTCAGAGCAGTCAGGGGAGGCTCCCAGAGGAGGTGGGGCTGAGCCAGGCTCTAGAAACAAGAGTACTTGTGATTCCCTTGTTTATTCATTATATTGATTTAATAAATATATATTGTGCCAGGTATTCTTGTAGATGAAGGGAACACTGCAGCGAGCAAAACAAAACATCCTTGCCATTAAGAAGCTGACACCCTAGTGGAGGGGGATAGTTGATAGACAATGAGCTCTGTAATGTTTTATGATGATTCATGTAACGGAGGAAAATGAAAGAAGGTAGCAGGGACAGGGATGCTGGGTGGTGGTGGGGAGTTGAGGGGAAGCTGACATTTTATATGGAGAGGTCAGAGAGGGCTTTACTTATGGAAAAGGGACCGTGAACTGCTCTGTAGCAGATCACAGTGCAGGGGATCCCACTCAGACTCCCACAAACCCATGACTCCCTAGAATATTCTTTTCCCTTTGCTTCCCCAAGTAAACATCCTGGTAGTAGAATCAGGCTGGCTGGTGTAGGTAGGACAGTGGCATTGTGGGATGGAAAGGTGGTGGTGGTCACAACTAGATGTGGTGGTCACACACAGACTACATGCTCAGTACCCAGAAGCTTTGAACCCCAGTCCCTAGCTTTCCAGGACTTGACTCAGTGGTCCCCACCCTCAGGACTCTTTCCTCCAGGAGCCAGCAGCTCCCAGGCAAGGCCATTAGAGGGGCTTATCCAGTGCTGGGCTCTCCTCTGGGATTTTGGAATTGTCGGCAAATTTGTTCTTGTGTGTATGGTGGGGGAATCTGGATAGTGTCACATTGTGGAAAGGCAGCACATCCTGCATTTTAGACCAGAAGCTGAAATCCAGGCTGGGGTGCCATCCACCCCTTCTGGCAGAGATTCCCGGGGCCACTTTCTTGCTGGGGAGCGAGGCTGGCACGTGGGATCACCAGGCTGGCCCTGACCAGGCAAAGTCATCCTAAGGCGTTTGCTTCAGACTAGAATGTTAAGTGCTCGCATAATGGGAAGGCTATATGCATTCTGTGGAAATGACTGTGATACTAACTGGTCTGGGATTATTGTTGTTTGGATATAAACAAAGAGGTGATCCTGGAGGCTGGAGAACTTTCGGCGACTGTGGCACACGCACCTTTCCTGCCCAGAGCTCCATGACTGTCATTTGATTCCAAAAGGGGTGGTTGACTCTCAAATGGCAAGGATTCATCTATTTAATATTCATAAGGGTCCTTGGATTCTTAGGGGGCAGAAAAGGATGTTTTTAGTCCTTAGTACTTGCATATTTTCATCTTTCGAAAGGCTTTGATCTTTCTGATCAACAAGTTTGAATAGAGGAAATGTCAAGGTTGCCTTCCCAAAACATAAAGACAAACAGCTTCAAGGAGGAGAGGCCAGGCGAACACCTTGTGTGTCCCATTTATGATAGGCTTTGCTTTGAATACAGACACTTGCTTGGAGGGAATCTAAGACAGCTTGCAACCCTCTCTCAGCACCTGTGTCTTGCAGAGGAGGAAATTTAAACCTTGCCTCCTGGACTGCAACCTAAGGCCAGAAAGCTTAGCTCATTTTCTGCTAGTGGAGAAACAAGGCAGACATTTATCGGTATATACTAAAAGAATGAATCCCTGCTTTCCAAGAGATGAGAAAATGGCACTTTCGGCCCAGTTGTTCTTGCTGCAAAAAATAATCATGATCATTGTGTATGAAATAATTTAACTTATTATTACTTAAATTGTATTTTAAATGGCTGGGTTTTTTTTTTTTTTGTTTTGTTTTTTTTAGCTCCAGATAAGAATGTTTACATTGAAGGAATACTTTAGACTTTTCAAAACACTCTTATTTGCATTATTACTGAATCATTGGTCTCAGTTTTCTCACTTGGGAAGTGTGGGATGTGAACAAATCAAGGGGAAATGATAGACATCACTACACATGTCATCTTAGCTTGATTGGTCACCCTGTGTCAAGAAGGATGCTGAGGCCACTTCTGAGTTCTGCAGGAAGGTGCTTCCTGATGGATTAGTCAGTTCTATGATGAATGTCAGAGGAAGGATCTAGTTACCCAAAACCCTGTGATGCCTGTTATCTTTTCCAACCCTAAGTGTCCATGACTCTAGGGCAAGGGTCAGTAAATTGCAGCCCTGGGACCAAGTCCAGCTCACCACAAGTTTTTATTTGAATAGAATTTTGCTGTCGTCTTTGTTTATATGTTATTCTTGGCAGCTTTTGCGCTACATGGCAAAGTTGATTAGTTATAATAGAGACTGTATGACCCACAAAGCCTAAAATATTTGCTATTTTGTTCTTTTCAGAAAAGTTGGCCAACTCTGTCTTAGGGCAGTTTAGAGTACTTCTTTTTTTTTTTAGACGGAGTCTCGCTCTTTCGCCCAGGCTGGAGTGCAGTGGCGCGATCTCGGCTCACTGCAAGCTCCGCCTCCCGGGTTCACGCCATTCTCCTGCCGCAGCCTCCTGAGTAGCTGGGACTACAGGCACCCGCCATCGCGCCCGGCCAACTTTTTGTATTTTTATTAGAAATGGGGTTTCACTGTGTTAGCCAAGATGGTCTCGATCTCCTGACCTCGTGATCTGCCCTCCTGGGCCTCCCAAAATGCTGGGATTACAGGTGTGAGCCACTGCGCCCGGCCTAGAGTACTTCTAAAAAACATAAATATATCCAACATCACCATGAAGGAGGGAGGAAGATCCTAGTAGCCTTACTTTAAGAATAAAGGAAGTGAGGGACCATAAGAAGTAATTTGCTTAAGGTCACAAAGCCAGGTATCACTTTATAGGTTCCCTAAGGCCCCCAGTTCATTCCACTGCAACATGTGACTTCAAAATAGAATGTTCTAGTTTGGTGTAGAAAAGTTGATTTAATTTGTTTTAGGATAAGAGTTACACATCACATATTTAGCTGTAAGCTAGGAGATCGATAGAATTTGTTTCATGTGCAAGACTGGGAGCTTGGAAATCCCTGGTTGTTATTGGATCTCAGGCACTTCATGTATTCAACAGTGTGAGTCGTCCTAGAAGAAGATGCTGAAACAGGAGTAGATATGTAAAAGATTTACTAGGGGAGGTGCTTGTGAAGGATGAAAGGAAATGGAGCAAAATTAGGTAGGCCTTGGACCATGGTGCAGGTCTGAGCCCTGTGAAAGGAGAGAGCAAAGGAAGGATTGGGTCAGAGGAGCCTCAGACCACAGGGCAGCTCTGAGAAAGGCTGCCAGACTGATGAAGAAGGCTACATGGGGAGAAGGGGAGAGACCTGGCTCTTATGTCCCCATTGTATTCAGCTGCTGACCAGGAGTGGCCTGGGGTACATGTGGCCCTGGCAGGAATGGCATGGTGGAGTCAACAGGGCAGCATCGAGAGGCTGTCAGTCAACCGGGCACCTGCAGCAGGTTCTCTTGAAGGGGAATCTAAACAGTGCTCTTCTGTGGCTGGCATGGCATGGATTATTTACCCACACCATGGGTAAATGGTGTGGCTGGGCCTGGCTCTGTGTTAGGCCTAGAGGCTACAGAGATCTGAGAGAATATTGTTCTCATCCCCAAGGCAGTTCATGATCTAGCTGGGAAGACCAAACATTCAAACCTGAACAAGCAAATATGCATAAGGCAATAATAAAAGGGGGTGTGTAGTGGAGTAGCCTGAAATTATCAGGAACCATGTGTGCCATGCTTCAAAGAGGGACCCTGGGAGGAAAGCCTGGGATGTTCCCATTTGGCATGATGACAGGCATGTGTGCAGGGTGCTCTGAGTCATTTCAGCCTTCCCCACGCCCACGAGTCACCTTCACTCATCTGGCATTCATTGAATGCCTACCAAGTACAAGGCTCTATGCCAGGTACAGCCAGTAGGTGGGCTCTTTGCCATAAACAAACTTATGATATTGAGGGGTGTTATAGGCATTGATGAGTCATTTAAAAAAACAAATCTATAGAAATATGTTTGGGTTTGTGTGGGACTCTTAATGACTAGAATCCTGCTAATACTCAGGTGAGGCACAAACAATGGGCAAAATCATTCATTTAGCAAACATATATTTGTAAAGCTCTGCAATGCATGATGCAGTAGTAGGAAGGAAGTCTTTTATTTCCATTCATTATAAAAAATAGAACAAATTTAAATTTAGAAAAATATGAAAAATACAGAATAACAAATTATAAACACCCGAATATATCTACCACCCAACTTCAACAATTGTCATCTCATGACAAATTTTGTTTCACCTTTAGCATCACCCACATCCTCTCTCGTATTAGTTTGGAACAAATTCGCAGACATCATATCATTTCACTGGTGAATATTTTGGTAGGTATCTCTGAAGGATAAGGATGCTGTTTTTCTTTTGAAATATATCCAGAATACTACTACATGCGTCACCTTTGTGAGTCTCATTTTCTTATTTATGAAATGAACATACTGGTGTCTATTTTGCAGGGTTATTATCTCCATTTTATATGAAGTGCTTGGTCCATATTTAGCTATAGTCATATTCCCTATTATGATTATAGCACGTATGAAAAATTGTGACTCAGAAGGGCATAGAAATCTGCTTTTCAATAGGATATTGAAGTGGTTCTGATGCAACAGTGGCCAAGACCACATGTTGAGACACACTGTTCTGGGGTATGCAATGACAAATGGGTGCCATCTTTTTAAAACCTAAGTTGAATTATGTCATTTTCAGACATTTTCCAGGGCTGTCAGGACACACTCAAACACCTTATCTTATACTCAAAGTTCTTCAGGACCTAAAACCAGTGGCTCCTAAATTTGAGTGGGCATCATAATTACTTGGACATTCTGTTAAAATGCAGATTCCCAGGTTCTGTCCCTAGGGCTTCTAGGGTGGTGCCTAGGAATCTGTATGCTTATTAAGTTCCTGAAGACTAGTGATACAGGGGTCCTCCCACCACATTTTGATGACTCTAGATTTGAGAAGTAAGAGAGACAAACCCACAGTCACTTGGAGGACTCACTCTCACAGTCTATTTAGAATGTTTGGTCACTGTGCAAGAGTAGATAGGTATGTGTATGCAAGTGCATATTGTGTCCACATTAGGGGCCAAAAACTGACAGCCTACAGACTGAATTTATCTTGAAATCTGTGTGTGCTTTCTGGCTTGTACAGTATTTCATATCTGTGAATGTTTACCAAATTAAAGAAAACAGAGATTTCACGTTAAAATCTTTATTTCTATCCTCCTTTGAAGATAAAAAGGTCTGACCACACTGAGACTACATTTTCCCATGGCAATATTGGACTGGAGGTGGTAGATGCCATTGGATGTGATTTATATTCTCCACTTGACCCCAGTCCCCACTACTTCTCATTAATCACATCTAACTCAGTTTTCTAGTTTACATTGGCTGCCTGGTGCTAAGACGCTTTTGAATTTGTGATATAATCTCCCCATGTAAGTTGATGTGTCTGTGTGTGTGTATTTGTGATCTGTCCTTGGCAGTGCAGATCAAAGCCAAATCAAAGATGGGTTTAGTTTGGTCATGACATGCACATCAATGGTACACATCATTGGGTGACACCATTAATGGAAGTTTCCACAAATCTTCTCTGGGAGGAAAGAACCATCCCAGGGAAAAATACTCAGAAGATAGCTGCAGCAAGGTAATTGCCCTCATTATAGGAGCAGTTTCTTTACTCAGGTGATGACATACAGTAAGATCACCACAAATCCACTATTCAAGGACACAGGCTTTTACCTAGCCTCGAGGAAATTAAAACTACAGCCACTCACACCCTTCTCTGAAGGCAACAAAACACAGATAGCTAAAAGCAAAGATACATGCATATGAATATATGTGCACAGAGAGATGTATTCTCACAGTTCTATGTGAGTATGGCTCTAGATGCATGTATGAAATCACCCAATGGCTCCATTTTGCCCACTGCCCAGATAGAGCCAATTTATCAAAACAGGAGAATGCCAATAGAGAAAGAATTTAAGTCATGCAGAGCCTGCAGAATGGCAGACAGGAATTTTATTACACAAATCCATCACCCCAAACATTGAGAGACCAGGGTTTTTCTAGGATAGTTTGGTGGGCCAGGGAATGGGTGCTGCTGATTGATTGGGGATCCAATTATAGGGGTGTGGAAAATGGTCCTCCTGCCTGCTCAGCCTGCTTGTGGGTGGGGCCACAGATCCAGCTGACTGTCTGGGTGGAGCCATCAGTAGTCAGAAATTTTTCAGTCAAAAACCTGAAAAGACATCTAAAAAGGCTAATCTTAGGTTCTACAAGAGCAATGTTATCTGTAGGAGTAATTGGAAAAGTGGCAAATCTTGTGACCTCCAGAATAATGGCTGGTAATTGTTTACCTTAGCAGAATTCAGGCTCCTTTCATTCTTCTAACCTGGTGGTCTGTCATTACTTTTACAAAGGCGGCCTAGTTTTAGGGAAGGGCTATCTTTTAAACTATAAATTAAATGTCTCCCAAAGGTCACTTGGCCAGACCCCAGGAATGATTAAGGGCATTTTGGAGGTTAAAGGCAAATTGGGGTTGGTTAGATCAGATCTCTTTGACTGTCATAATCTCACTGTTATAAAATTTTTGCAGAGGGGGTTTCATACATGCTATAAACACACACAAGTGATTTTGGTAGTGCTAGAATAATCACAGAAGGGAAAATGTATTAAGTGGCAGCTTGCGAAAGACAGAAAGAAAATGAATGTAAGAACTCTCTTAGGAGTGGGAGCATGAAATGATAGAAAAATTATGGATTTTGAAGTCAATCTGACAGTGACTTGCCTGATGTGTACTGAGTTCTGCAAGTAATGAAAATAAAAGGGAAATCAAATGAAGTTGGCAGGATCTTGGTGCCACGAATCAAGATCCAGGGGCTGTGAGGTGCCTGGCTGGTTTCAGACCTCTGGTACTTGCACATCCTTGCTGTCCTTTCCATCATCCCCACTCCCGGGTGAAAGCACTTTGCATTGGAAATCTCCATCTCAGGCATGACCTATGGCCAGGCCCTGTCACCTGTGTGCACTTGGCCTGCTCAGCCTCCTCTCTATCCCCATGGCTTTACCCTCTTTCTGGGAAGGTCCTTTTCTGGTGCTGCTATGCCAGGGCTGTGGGCTTTGGTTGGGACTGGACAGGTGCTGAGAATCTGGGAGGATGCTGTCGCTCTCAGTCACCACACTCGTCGTCCCTGTGTCAGAAGTGTTCAAACCAGTGACTCCATCTTGAACAGGGGCTGGTAAAATGAGGCTGAGACCTGCTGGGCTGAATTCCCAAGAGGTTAGGCGTTCTTAGCCATAGAATGAGATAGGAGGTTGGGGCAAGATACAGGTCACAAAGACCCTGCTGATACGACAGGATGCATTAAAGAAGTAGGCTAACACCCACCAAAACCAAGATGGCTACAAAAGCGGCCTCTGATCATCCTCACTGCTCATTATATGCTAATTATAATGCATTAGCATGCCAAAAGACACTCCCACCTGCGCCATGACAGTTTACAAATTCCATGACATTTACCCTGTGTAGTCTAAAAAAGGAAGGAAACCTCAATTATGGGAACTCCTCACCCCTTTCCTGGGAAATTCCTGAATTTAGCACGGAAATTTAGCAAGGGAAATTCCCCTTGCTCAAGAAATAACCATAAGTATACTCAGTTGGGCAGTCCATGCGGCCGCTCTGTCTATGGAGGAGCTGTGTGTTTGTTTCTTTACCTCTCTTAGAAACTTGCTTTCACTTTACTCTGTGGACTTGCCCCAAATTCTTTCTAGCACCAAGAACCCTCTTTTGGTGTCTGAATCAGGACCCCTTTCTGGTAACACCTGGTTGATTTTTTTTTTCTTATACCATCCTACCCAGCACATCTCTCTTATTGTTTATCTAGTGACCTCAAGGGTTTGGATAAAACATTCCTGGCAATAGGTCAAGCTGAGAACTTGGCCAGCCTTCAGTGAAGTCCTCTCCGTCTCTCCATAGCCACTCTGTTTTCTCTCTTTTGTAGCCATCTTCTCCTGCATCTTGAGACTCCCATGATCCTTAATCCCGTTCTGTGTCCCCTGCTCTGTATGGCATTCTCCTCAGCCAGGTCTACCCCATCTGCAGTGCTTCCATCCAGAGTTCACCTTCCTCTCACTTGAACAGGCCAGGCAGCGGCGGAGGCACTGCTCTTAGTAGGCTGTTAGTAAGGAAGCAAGTTGATTCTACCTGTATCTGGGAATCAGATCTTTATCTTCCTTTGAATCATTAATTGCCAGCTCGCTAGCTCTGTGCCTCTAGGTAAGATATTCAGTCTTTCTGAGCCTTACGTAAAAATGTTTTAAATGCCAGCATAACAGCTATTGGTCGGCCTAATTGCCATTTTCTCCATAAATAACAATGAAGCCCTTTTAAATTTCTTTCGTTTTTTTTTTCTTTTTTCTCTCTTGAACTAAACATCTAGGAAGCCAAGACGGAATATTTAGGAGAAGAATAAAGACCTGTTTTTCATGTGAAGAGTTGGAGTAGGAAGAACATAGGACTTCATTCTGGCTTCAGTTCCTGCCTGGGTAGATTTTGGCAAGTTACTCTAAAGTGTCTGATTCTCCAGGACCTCATCTTTGAAATGACAATAGAAATACTACCGTCCTTTTGCTTAGAGTTGTGGGGAGGGTTACATGAGAGAGAATGTATAATTGTGCTTTATGCACTGTGAAAATCTGTGCAAATGTTAGACTCGGCTGCTGCTGTGACATCATAACTTCTGGCGGGAGAGAAGCCCTTCAATGACTAGCTCTCTCATTTGCTTTGTTTCTTTCCTGTTTCCCTGCTATGAGGTTGTGAATTTGTGGCTATAAGGGTATGCAAACTTGTACATGAATGTCCATAGCAGCATTATTCATGATTTCACAAAAAAACAAAACAAATCGTGGAAACCATCCGAATATCCTCCAGCAGATGAATGGTGGATATCTGTATAAATTGTAGTATATTTATACTACGTAATATTATTCATTAATAAAAAGAAATGGAGTAAACCTTGAAAACTTTATTATACTATGTAATATTATTCATCAATAAAAAGAAATGAAGTAAACCTTGAAAACTTTAGGCTAAGAGGAATAAAACTGCTGCAAAGGTCACGTATCCTATGACTGCATTTATAGGAAATGTCCAGAGTAGGCATTTCTGATCTGTAGAAGACATACAGTAGATCAGTGGTTGCCTAGAGCTGGAGGAGGTGTTGGCAGGGTTGGGGGTGATTGTTAATGGGAAGGGAGTTCTTCATGGGGTGATGGAATGTTCTAAAATTCATTCTACTGATGGCCGCACAACTCTGTGTCTGTATTAGAAATCACTGAACTATATATACACTTTAAACGGGTAAATTGTATGGTGTGTGCATTTTATTTCAATGAGATGTTATATATCAATTTTTTTTTAAAGGAGTGGAGATACACACCTTTGCTTTTTCTCCTTCTTTCCCCAGTAGGAGTGGTGGCTCACACCCATAATCCCACCACTTTGGGAGGCCAAGACGGGAGGATCATCTGAGGTCAGAAGTTCGAGACCAGCCTGGCCAACATGGTGAAAGCCCGTCTCTACTAAAAATAAAAAAATTAGCTGGGTGCATTGGTGGGTGCCTGTAGTCTCAGCTACTTGGGAAGCTGAGGCAGAACAATCTCTTGAAGCCGGGAGGCAGAGGCTGCAGTGAGCCAAGATTGCGCCACCACACTCCAGCCTGGGGGACAGAGTGAGACTCTCTCAAAACAAACAAAAATAAAATAAAGTAAAAATAAAAAAGGAGAGGAGATACACACCTTTGCTTTTTCTCCTTCTTTCCCTAGTAGAAGCCCTGCAGGGGGTCCCCTTGGAGAATATTTGACTGTACTTGTCCCTCTGACTTGGATCCGCTTCCTGTCTATCACTGCTGGTTTTGTTGTAGTTCCTTTGGACAGGCCCATACATGACAAGCCCTTTTCACCAGTCCCTGCCATTGGTTCCACTGCACTCACGAACTTCTTTCACAAACTGCTACCTCCTGTGCTGACATTGTTTTGGGAAGGCAGGGAACTGCGCCAGGTTTGGCTCATCTCAGTGTCCCCAGTCAGCACATCTCTACCAGAGTAGATGCAAAATAAATAACTGTTGCATGAATGTGTATTTACCTAACAAGAGGGTTCCCCTTAAGTTCCTTCAAATATTAAGCTCTAATATATCAAGACCCTCTGAGGGTTTGCCTACCGGTCTACAGGGCCTGTAAGAGCCTCACAGGAAGGAGAGACAGTTTTTATGCATTTAGTCTTTGCAACAACTAAGCAGGAAGCAACTGACAGTGTTCAAAGTCACATGGACAGGGCTACCAAGGGCGCCCCTACACCTTCTTAGTCCCCAGAACCTACTCTCTTTACAAGACCTCTTCGTAAGCCAAACAGAGCAATAATAGCTTTGAAAGGGGAGGGTGGCAGCAGCTGGAAAGGGGATGAAGAAATACAGAAGACCAAAGTCATGACTGATTTAAGACAAACAGGAAATGCACGTAAAGCATCTCCGTCATCTCTCCACGACCTTTTCAGGGTTACAGTCAGTGAGCTGCACGTTTGGCATCAAATAGACTCACCCCGTGGGGACCCCAGCCCCACACAGCCCCACTCAAGCCTCCCTTCCCCTCAGCAGTGAGAAGTGCAAGTTGGAAACAGCCAGGCCAGGAGCCTGCCCCACGTGAACACTCAAGCTGCAGACACCTCCACCAAGAATGAGGTTACTGAGCTTGGAGCTTCACTTCCCAGTTAGGAAATCCCCACCAGGCAATGCGAAGAAGACACCATTTGTTGCATCATTAAATTGTAACAAGCCCTGAAACGCACTCCAGAAGCCTGGGTCTGTTTGTCCTTGCAGTCGGAAGGAAGCCTGTGATTGGCTGGCCAAGCTCAGCCTAGCAGGCCTTATCTCTGACTGGTTATTATTTGATTAAAGAGCCTTCCTCCTCCTGTGGTGTTTCAAAACTGCACTGGGAGAATTTGCTGTTGTGGGGGGACTCTTTCTGAGGTTACTGTGGAGCACCCAAAGTCCGTCAGCCTCTGGCCGTGCAGAGGGGCACCCAGAGGAAGTAGACCTTGCTTCTTATTCACCCACAGCCTGGGACTGCCTTCTGCAGAGTCTCCATCACCTTTGCTAATCAACTGATTGGAAATAATTCCTCAAACACCACCAAGTCAAGGATACAGGTATTTAAAAACCTGGGGGTCATGGAGTAATTTCTTAGGATGTCATGACATGAGACGTGGGGGCAGGACGAGGAAGCCAGGGAAGCAGCGTGGAATGCAGGAGAGGCAGACACAGTAGGAAGAAGAAAGTCAAAGCAAAGAACTCAAAATCATGGAATTCTATGGCTAAGGCAAAACTGAGGCTCGTGGGCATAGGTTGTTTGCAGCTGAAAAGAGGTGCAAGCGCTTTTGTGATGTAACATTCACACCTGTGTGCATTTGTTCCTCATGAAATCCTTCCCGAGTTTTTGCTAGTCTTTTGGCCTCCATGTAATCCTCCATCCTGGCTCAGAATCCCCAAATCCTGAGAGGATTTTGGACACTTTACAAAAAATGTAATTGTTTTGGCTTGAAACCTCATTAAATCTGATTTGCAAACGGCACATGGCCTTCAAAGGCTCTGCTTAGTAGTACAGATCCTGGTACCAATCCTCGTGATGTTGGCTACAGAGGAAAGAGGAGGAGCTGAGCACCTCTTTTATGAAAGTTTGTTTCCCACTTTAAGATCTGTGTTTAACGGGTGATATTCATTCTTATCCCCACTGTATTCACTACCCAGGGCTGTTTTCTGAGCTTGGGTCGGGCAGACAGTTTTATATCAAAGGATTTTCTCACTGTAGGGGAAAGCTGGGCTCCATATGGGGCCAGCAGGATTTAACCATCTGGAATGAAGATCAAAGACAGCAGAAAAGACGGACTTCATTCTCTCTGTTAGATTTGGCTGGAGGTGGCAGCGGAGGGGAAGATACGATGCAAAACCAAGGAAATCAATACTTTTGTTTTAGTATTGAGTGGAAAAGAATGTTTTTTACAGTACGTCAGTATTCTTAACACTGATTTTTCCCTGTATGCATTTCAGGTTAAAAAATAACCATGCCAACCGCATTTCCTCCCTCCACTCTTTGTGGTTGTCTATGTTGTCTTGATTCCCAGTGTTGGCATCCAGATAGTCCCTGCTTTGTTAGCCGCAGTGGAATGAGTCCGTGGATCCCCCGGCAGGACGGTGGAGATGCTTCCTGTGCTGACTGCTGCGGTCCCCAGGGAGCCTTCTCTGCAGGGGTCCCATGGGATTTCCTGAGCTTATCCAGAGTATGAGGGCCGAGAAGTTTGTCATAATGACTACTGCTCCTCTTCATAAATGTATGGAAACTGCCAAGAGGTGGAGGACAAGCCCGATGCAAGGGGTTATACTTCTGGGATGTGATTCTTCTCTGCTCTTTTGGAACATTTTCTCCCTTTGCCATTACCAGCATGGTCTGGATCCTGTGTGCCTCTTGGGCCTCTTTTCTTCTCCTTCTCTACCTCTGTCTCACATAGGAACACGCTTTCTGTTTTCTGGGCCCACCGTGGTAGAACCTTATCACATGTTATCCTGTCTGCTTAAAGTATTCTTCACCCTACCCTGCCTCCGGGTCTGACCAAGTCAGGAGATTAGTCAGGACTCTTTCTGAGTAAATCCACTTCTGCTATGAGATTAGGGTCCCCTGAACTTCCCCTTATTGGACCACTAACCATATTGTCTTATGATTGCTTGTTTCCTGATCCATTGCCCCTGCCAGACTGATAGCTGTGAAGGCAGGGTTCATGCCTTTATGGCTCCCAGCCAGGATCCCAGAGCCCAGGAACCTGTGACACCCAGTAGGCTCTTTCTTGTGATAATGGCTAACATTGATGGAGTGTCTTCTATATACCCAGCACTCTCCTAAGGGGTTTATCTTATTAACTCAGTCCCCACAATGAGCCACTGAAGTCACTGAGGTGTGTGTCAACCCATTTAACGAATGAGCAAACTGAAAGTTAAGGAAACTGCTCAAGTTAGCACAGTAAATGGCAGACTTGAGAGCCCTTTTTTTTTTACATCTATGTCGTGATGGCCACTCTAGGGCTGAATGAGCCAGTGAGGAACGAATGAATGATAGCAGGCTGATGGTAAAAACATTGTAACTGTTTCACATGCTTGGCTGGACCCATTCATTCAGCCGGGCCTACTGAGCACCAGCCATGTGCCAGGCTGTGAGCAAGGCTTTGAGAACACAGTGATTAGCAAGTACAGACCCTGAGCTGAGATGCTTTCAGTTCTGAGATCTGCTCTGTTCTCTCTGTCGAGATCAGCTTTCCTGTCCCTCTCACCTGCCTTGGTAGCCAGGGTTAAGCACTTACAGGCTCTCGCCTCAACACGAAGAGGAGCTCCAAATCTGGAGTTTGTTCCAGCCTTGAAGTAAACGCTTAATGAAGCTAGCATTGTCCGGAAGCTGACTGTATCTCAGGCACTAGGCTGAGTGCTTTGCCCTGGCTGATCTCGTATTTCCTCCTTATGAGGCAGAGGGGTTACCACCACCCTGTGTTTCAGATGAACAAACCAAGGCTAAGAGAACATAAGGAATATGCCCAAGCTGGTAAGTGCTAGAGCTGGGACTCAATGGCAGGCTGGTCTAGCCTCCAAGCCTTTGCCCTTTCCATCAACCAGGGACTTTCTCAAGACCCTAAGCTTTGGGCTCACTGCATTCTGATGACTGATTTCTGTTATTAAAAGTAACAGCGAAAACCGGAATTAACTTTTGCACCAACCTAATAATATTCCTGTCAAACAGATATTCCTGTCTGCCTCCCCAGTTACTGAGTTGGGGTTTTCTCCCTGCTTAGTGGTCCTCAGCCCCCTCTTCCTTGACTGCACCCCTGACCTAACATCTTTTCTGACCACTGATGCTTGTGGGCTCCACATTTGTGCCTGATTAGGCAAGATGGGGCACCTGCCTGGGGACACCTGCTTTGAGCAGCCCTCAGTCTCCAAGTGGCCCCTCCTCTTCTCTTCTCTCAGGGAATGGTCTTGGAGCATCTGGTTCTAGAATATCACATTTGAAGAAGTCTAAACCAAGGTCCCCAGCTTAAGAAACCCTCATACATCTGTTAATCTTTTTTTAGAAAAGCAGACAGCCTAAGGAAAAGGGTCATTAGAATCCAGAGCCGAATCTCGCTTTTTTCACTTGTTAAATTGTCCAAGCTCTAGTTTCCTCCTTTGTAAAATGGGTGTAATACTTCCTCATGAGGTTACTTTGAGAGTACAGATTCTGCGTTCAGTAAGTATCGGTTGTGTGCTTACTGTGTGTGAGGCACACAGCGGGTAGAGTAGAGAAGCTGAGAAAGCTGCCTGACCCTGTGGAACTTACAGTTAAATGGGGATGACCGACATTTAAAAAATCACACAAACAAATAGCTCAGTCCCATATGCGATGAGAGAAAGAACAGAGGACCTAGTTAGATGGGGTGGGAGCTAGCCAGGAAAAGACCCATTGATGAACCAACAGGATTTGAACCCTTAATACCCTGCCTTGACCAGAATGCAGGAAGTTCTCAGTACTTGCCGCCCTGGCCATGGACCTGCACCTCTCTAGGGCTCAGAGTCTGTGAGAATAAAATGAGGGAGTTGGACTGAATGATTCCTAAGACTGAGTTGCCCACCTCTGGCATTTTATAATTTGATGGCAGGTTAAATCCAGGTGAAACGAGGGCCTCTGACTCCCTATCCTGGGCTCTTCTTCCCCAGGTGCTTCTGCTGGTGGAGAGAAGCTAGGCCCAAACTCAAGGACGGCAGGAGGAAGAGGTGGCCAGTTCTGTCTTCTAGAATCCCCTTTCTCTCAGCACCTCCCCACTACTTCCCCCAGCTGGAGCCCAGTATTCACTCCCCTGGGGTCACTCCCATCAGAAGAACTCTCTAAGCCCCTTTCCAGGAACTATGTCATTCCTGTAGACCCAGTTCTCTGTGTCCTTCCTCTCCAAGCACCTGCATGTCCAGCCTGGACAGTTAACGCAGCTGGGGTGGGATTCTTTGGATGGTGAAATTCTGAGAACAGGAAGGCTGCGAGGGCAGCAGGGAGCTGAAGATTTGAGAATAAGACTAGGTCTGTTCCTTGGTTGCCCATGAATGCTCCCAACACTTTCCACTTGACCTCCCCCAGGCGCACCATGTTCCCTCTGCACAGCACACAGTGTCTATTGTGAGCTCTTATTAGTGACATCTCTTGCAAATGGCTGGTTAGCATTTTTTCCAGACAGAGCAGAAACTCTGGAGGTGGTGGGGAGGCTAAGTTTGTAGAGGGTGATGAAAGGAAATGCTTAGCCTCAGGGCCCTGAAAGAATGGGGATGTCAGCATCTTCATTCTCTCCCACCTTTCCTGGATGGGGTGGAGGGGGGCTGTCCCCTTGACCTCCAGAAGCGTATGCATTCTTTCTCCATCTCTTCTTCCCTACCTGGGGTCTCACTCTTGCCTGCAGCTGTCTGTTATCCAATACCCCCATTGCTTGCTGGTCATGGGACCTAGTGGGACCTCCAGGGGCACTGGCGTTTTAGCGGAGGATGCCTGAAGAGAGCAATAATGGTGAGGAAACTGTGGTAGGCATGAGACTTCAGGGGACACAACTTTTCTCCATATGAATTCAGGATTTGAAAACTCCCTGTTTGATGGTCGAGTCCTAGAGAGTTGAATATTAAGAAAGGGACAGAGATGCTATGCTGGATCAAGAACATTTCCAAAGAGAGGTTGAATAGGAAGTTGTACCCCAGGGCAGTTACCCCCAACAGCTTGTAAGAGGAAAATGACAGTATATGTGCAATGAAAAGTTCACTCTCATCCTTCAGTTCCCAGAACCTCAGCGTTGCTATTCCCACCATGTGGTACTGGGTTCTCCAACGGCCACAGCATGTCAGATGTAAAACGGGCACCCTGGATGTCAGAATGAGCCAGTGCTAATTAAAACATTGCATCGCGGCTCCTGGGCTCTCCAGGCACAGGCCGGCAGGAGCCCTTTCCCCACTCTGTCCTCCTTGCCTGGGTGTACTTTCTTAGCGAGCGTTGCATGCCCTGTGGGGCTGGCGGGAAGTGTGGCTGTGTTATGGGCTTCAGCATCCTGCCAGAAATCAGATTGGCCATAAAAACACCCAAAATGAGTCTTGAAAGAAAGCGACATTCATTTCTCTGTGGGCTGGACATTCTGCAGGAAAGGGGTGGTTGCCGTAGAAATGAACCCTGAAGGCTGCTAGTAACAGCGTCATTCCTTTTTTGAGTCAATTCCAAAAAGTGACTATGAGGAACAGGGGCCTGGGAAAATTGAAAACCTTGGGAATGAGAGCTCTGCTAGGACTTGGCTATGGGAAAACCAGGGGGACTATGAAGCAGCAGCAGGCAGGAGGCTGGCTTCTCCCCACCATCAGCTCTGCTTCCACTCGGACATCTGCAGGCACCATGGGAGAGGAGCTGAACTTTTGCTCAGTGGTCCCCCCAGGCTGGGGTAGCACCAATTCCGACTCCCATCAGGCTCCCCTTGGGGTGCATTTTAATTATCCTGTGGGTTGATGCTCAGGGTGAGCCTGCTGGGTAAGGCGGGGCGGGGCCCCTTCCACTACCCAGACAGAACAACATGAACTATTAGATACTAGAAAATGTGCTCTCTAATCCTCTGATTTTATGGATCCGTGACACAGCACCATGTGTCCCTGGGGCTTCGCCATCGCTCCTTCAGTGCATGACTACACCATCATTCCTGCCCCATGTCTGATTAGCTCCATAAATCAGGGCAACAAGCATAGTCACAGCTCTCAAGGAACTCACGGCCCAGTGGAAGAGACTGGTAATTAAACAGGCAATTTAGTGCATTACAGAGTGGAAAATGTGACCGGACCATAGAGCAGTGCCGTATATTCACAGTGCAATGTGTTTCTTCCCAACTCTCCCCGTCCCCAGTCCCTGTCCCTCCCCTGAACACCATCTCCATTCTAGCTGGGTCTCAAATCTGATTTTTCTTCAGCTAACGCCAGTGGTTGTTTAGCATTCATGGCACCCACATTACAGACAGCAGATAGCTGTTGGCTTATGATGTTTTTTCCAGTCTAAGGTGAATGTAGTCAATTTGAGGAACTTCCCTTCGTTTTGAGAGTCTCTCCTTCCTGCTTGTTGGAATTTTAAAGCATTATTTCTTTTATCAAATGGTGGGGTTTGTTGATTGGCAATTTATGTTTAATTTAATTTTAACATTATGACTGGGCAGAATAAAAAAGTTAGTATCCCTTGGTTTACTGCACAGTAATAGCTCAGAGTCCAGGAAGCATTGTTCAAAAAGCTGCTTGTCACTGAGGCTAACATTCATGCCTAAACCCATGCAGGACCCCTTGGGATATCCTTCTTAGTTTCTGATTTCCCAGCCTGTAGCAGAGTAGCAGAGTTGATCTATTCAAATTCCATTCACTTCCCTAAGACACTTAGCTGGCTATTGCAGCCAAATCCTTAAATAGAAACTACTGTTTTCTTGGCGTCCCAGGCTCCTGTATGTTTAATGCCTCAAGTATCCACTTTCTGGGCCAAAGTCATGAAAATCTAAAGGGGAAACTATCCGTCTCAGAAAGCAGTTGCAATGGAAATAAAAGCCATTAGTACTCAGTGTTATCAGGATGTTTAATTTTTCATTGATATTTCAAGATAAAAGTTGATCTTCAGAGTGGTGTTAATTCAGGTCACCAGCTTCCACTTAGATGCAGCTTAGAGACTGCTGCAAAAGATGCCAGTACCTTGGTTTATGGTAGCCGAATCTTGCGGGTTCTCCATCTGCCTGCTTCTGTTAGGGGGTCTTGGGATCATTGGCTCTGTTGTGATTAAATGAAGTCCGCTGATGCATGTGGTTATTCTGATACTTGAGATATGTCCAGGGCACTGGAAGTCCCTCACAAGCTTGACAGATGCAATGAAACGTCCACCAGGCAAGCCAAATCCCAAGAATATAAGTGGCAAAGTCCAAGTTCTTGGGCTGTAGTTGAATGTTCCTGTGTTAAACATTGTTTAAAATAAACAGGTCATGCTAGGACCTCAGTGCTTAGATATTTAGCGCAAGGAATGTTTTGTTTTACCCATGTTTGCAATCTTGCCTCCTTTCTGTGACAGCAAATGCAAAAGAGACTCTCATGCTTGTGTTGAGTGCTTCTTGAAGTCAAGGATATACCTTGTGCGTGATATTGGTGGACACCTTCTCCCTCTGCCTGTCGCTCCCTTGAGACCCAACACATCTCCTGGCACATAAGAGGCCAAACATGGTTGTTGGTGACAATGATAATGCTAACAATACACATTTTAGAGAGAATGTTTCTGGCAGTTTCTACCATGACCTAATACGACTACTTAATTACTAATATTTTAGATTGCCTATTTTGTTATTAAAATAAATTCCTTTGACTTGATCATTGTGTTTGGTTTACTTCCCTAAGAAAAGGAAGTTGACGGAGCATGAAGCTGGTGGGCAGCAGGGCCTGTAGGCAGACACTGTGTTCCTTTGGAACCTGCACTGGCTGCTTATGCAGGGGCAAGAACATTGTAGAAGATTTCAGGCAGTGTTTCTCACCAAGGCTCTGCCAGCTGTGTGGACCTACGCAAGTCTCTTTATGTCTCTGGGTTTGGGTGTCCTTAGCTGTAGAATGTGTTCGGCTGGATCTGAATGGCTCAGCCTTGGCCCTATAGGTGCTATACATCAGATAATTCTTTTTGTTGTGGGGACTGTCCCGTGCCTCATAGGAAGTTTAGCAGTGTCCTGTCTCTAACTGCTAGGTGCCAGTGTTACCCCTCCCTTCATTTGTGACAACTAAATATGTCTCCAGACATTTACAAATATCCCCTGGGGAGCAAAATCATCTCTGGTTGAGAACTATTGGAGCAGATGATTTCTACCTGAGTTGGAGAAACCACACTAAGAGTTGTTAATGCATCCTGTTTTACTGAGCTTCTACTCTGTGCTAGGCACTGTATTAGACTTTGTAACTTGAATAGATATTCTATTGAGAAAGGGGCATCTACTTCATGAAAATCTGAATGAGAGCTGGATAATCTGAATTATTTGCACAGGTATGGAGATAGAATGAAGAAGATAGAATCCCTGTTTTGATTCTTACTAGCCATGTGACCTCCATCTCCTCGTCTGTAAAACATCATATTTTCTCACTGTTGTCAGGACCTAATGCCCAGTGTATAGGAAAGCAACAGATCATAGTAGACACGCAATAATTAAACTTCTTTCCCTAACCACTGAGGGATTCAGATCTGTGAAAATCATTACTTTTGCCAGTATTGTTCTATCTTTACAACCTACTCTTCTTCCCCTACCCACCCCAACCCTCTTCCTACTCAAGCCAGTGCTGATATATCATCTTAAAATCCCCAACTGTCTATTTCAACAAGAGCCCCCAGATCTCTTATGTCACCAGATTGTTGAACTTGGGCCATCCTTGAAAGGGTTGTCTCTTCCTATCAAAAAAAAAAAAAAAATTCTCTAATAACCGGAGATTTGCAGACAGCCTTGTTCTATCTGTGTGCTTGAGCAGGACAATGGCAATAGGAATTGAGGACAAGGGACCTTCTACCCACGTGCATTAGCTGCGTGCTCCTCCTGGAGGCACTGATTAGGCATGGGTTCTCAGTGTCTCAAGACCATGCTTTGGATATCGACAGCAGCTGCTGTGCCATCTCCTCCAGGGAAAACACCTTGGTGTTTGGTAGCCTGGCATAGTGAGAGTCCTCATGTCACAGTGAGAAGGATTTCGGGGTGAGGGAGTTTGAAGCTGCACCCTCCTCTCAGTGAGAAACTGACTAGGGGCTCCAAGGAGCATAAAGACAGTGTAGTTCTTTAAAAAACAGACTCTGCCTCAAATCCCAGCTTTGCCACCTACTCCCTGTGTGACCTTGGGAAACTTAGTTCTTTTTCCTGAACCTCAGAATCATATCTGAGAAGTCTGTAATCATAAGGGTCTTTCTCGAGTTGGATAGTTATGAGAATTAAATAACAGAGTGTATGGAGAGCGCGTGGCATAGTTCTGGTAAATACTAAGTGCTCACCAGAAATCCATTATTGTTAATAATATGTATCATCTTAAATGATAACTCAACACTAATGAATATAACATGTTAAAAAGACAACAAAAAGCAGAAGTTTGGGTGGATGAAAAATATGAGGTTGACTCATTCTGTTACTGACAAGATAACAGGCTTAGAAAGGGGCAGAGTGGGAAAGCCTTAGTAACTAGGACCTTGGTGCTGGCTGTTGGCAGAGCTGGGACAGATTCCCCCTCTCCAGAGTCCCCTTCAGATGCTGGTTCTCCCATGCTGGGGCTGCTTTCCTGCTCAAACCTTTATGGCCCATGTTTAGCAAATTACACAATTTACACAAGAATTAAGGAAGTAAGGTTTTAGAACAGTGTGCTGTTTGCACACTTTTTTGGAGGCTTGTTTTTAGAGGGACTCTTTCTTCAGGATAAGAGAGAAATGAATATTTTGTCTAATATGTTCCTAAATACCTAGGGCTACCCCAGAGCAGGGGGTTTCTAAAATTCCGTCTTAGCTAGATGAAACAGGAAGAGGAGACTGAGTTTTTCACAGCTTCTCTCTCTCCCCACCCTGCTCACCATACCACAGCGCTGAGAGGAGGCCTGTCCTCTACTCTCCAGCTCACACTAACCCATTGCTTACGCATTGCCAAGCACTACTGAAACTACCTCCTCTGCCCATTGTTCCCCAACCTTCTCAAAGTTCAGCTCCTGACTCCCAACCTAGACCCAAGGGATGGCGAGTTGATATTTTACTTCAGTGCTGATATTCGGTCTTAAGAACCACTCTGAATTACTAAACAACTGAGCACAAATAATGTCTACCTTTCCAAATGAGATTTTAGATTTCTCTGGGCTGGCTCAGACCTCATATCTTGCCTTTTACCCTTGGCCAGTGACTCATAAGTTTGCTTGAGAAGGAAAGACTGAGGTGTTCAGGCTCCATGGTTGAAAGAAGAAGAATTTTTAACAGAGTGGCTTGGTACTATTTTGGACATGCTTGAGATGAAAATTTATGTAGGTTTTTTATGGTGTCAGCATGTAAAATTATGCATGACTATAATGCGAACGGAACCTTGCTTAAAATGTCATAAATTATTTGAATTAAACTCTACTGTAGTCTTAAGTGGTGGTTATAATTCAGTCAAAAGGTTGAATCAGTAGAGTCATAATTCCTATTAGAACTCTATTTCCTATTTTGCCTTTTTAAACGTAACAGTCATCTACCTGCTGTCTTACTTATTAAAAGAGGGCTCATCATGAACATAGTACACATCTGAATGTTATTCTTTTCCTCACCCCCTCATTTTTAAACCCCTTTCTAGAATAGCATATATAGAACAATGACTTAATGGAAAGATTGGTAAGTACGGCTCCTGGGCCAAATACTGCTTATTCATCAAATCTGTTTGATGAATAAAGTTTTATTGGCACACAGTCACATCAGTTTTCTTATATACTGTCTAAGGCTGCTTTCACGCTACAAAAGGATTGAGTGGTTGTGGCCAGGACCACATAGCCCACAAAGCCTAAAATTTTACTATCTGGCCATTGATTTTTTAAAAAGTGCTGATTTTGACTTAGAGAATGAGTGTCAGAGTCAGATACATCTGGGTTCAAATCAAGTCTTGGTTCCTTGCTAGCTGTGACATTGGGAAAGTTGCATAACCTCTCTGCAAAACCTAATCTGTACCATGGGGATGATCAATACTTATCTTGGAGGGCTGCTGTGCGAGTTAATTGAAAAACCTACAGCCTTGTGCCTGGCACAGAGTAAATGCTCAATAAATGGTAGCTATGCTGATGATCTTTCATTCTTTTATCCAGCAAATGTATATTTGGTGCTTTTTCTATGATAGGTCTGGGGGCTACACAGTTACTAAAATGTAGAAAGTTCCTGCTCTTATGGAGCTCACATTCTAATGAGGAAGATAGACAATGGTCAAGAAAAAAAATCAACAGGTTATTTTCAGAGAGGGATAAGTGCTATAAATAAAATAAATAGGATGATATAGAAGAAAGTGACAAGGCAAGGGACAGAAAGTTGTTCACCAAGTTAAGATCTAAAAATAATAATGAATCAGCCATGCAAATGTCTGAAGAAGGAATGTTCCTGGGAGAAGAGACCATAAACACACAGTCTCTGAGCCAGTCATGAGCTGGGGATGGTCCAGGAACAGAGAGATGACCTTGGGGACGAGGGTTGAGTAAGGCAAGGGAGAGTGATAGAGGACCAGAGGCGAGAGATAGGCAGGGGCAAAACCATGTCAGAGCTTGTAATTCCTGAAAAAATAATTGGCTCAGAGGCAGGGATGCAAGCTGAGAGCATGAAAGGGCAGAAATGTAAATGGGACCTTGACCTTATTCTATGATCTTTGTTCTAAGTATCATCATCCATCCTCTCTGGTCTCAGGCACTGGCCACTGTTGAACAGAGGAATGAGTAGGGTCCTCGTGAGTCCTGGTCAAAGTGGCAGCTTTTGGCTGTGGCAAACCCCTCACACCCTACTTGGGTTCTTCTCCTCACAGTGCCCCCGATTCAGCAGACAGATCTTCTGGCCAATGTCTCTACCTCTTTAAAATAATTCCTTTTCAGAAGCTTTTAATGCTTCTCGAGGTAGAGCACTTAAGGTGAAAATCAGTTAACGTAATCTCAAAACTCTAATAAATGTCCAGCAACATAAGACCACCAGATAAGCATTTTATCCCTAGGGTCACTCAGAATTCACAGCTCAGGTCTCATAATTAGCATTTCTTTTATGTCTGAATCATTGAACAGGTGTGGCGAACTCCATAACAATATTTTACCTGTTTAAGGTTTAAAAGAAGGCCTTAGATATAATCAGTTGCTCAAACTGCCTCCAGAGTTGCTAATAATAGCTACACAGTATTCCACAGTAGCAAAACACTATTGCATACTTGTGGCTCACTTAGAGGTAAAAGTATCCCTTCAGTTTGCTTACCTTTATCCATTTCGAATGACTCCTTTTTCTCCTCTGCTTGTTTTCCTCTTTATTCTCCTTCTTCATCTTCTTCATCATCAGCAAAACTTTTTATTGGAAGTACTTAGCTCACTAATAGTAATTAATATTTCCCTTACAAAGCCAGGCATGGTTGTTCATGCCTGTAATCCCAGCACTTTGGGAGGCCAAGGCAGGAGCATCCCTTGAGCCCAGGAGTTTGAGACCAGCCTGGGCAATATAGTGAGACCCTGTCTCTACAAAAAATAAAAACAAAAATTAGCTGAGCCTGGTGGCATGCACCTGTGGTCCCAGCTACTCGAGAGGCTGAGGTGGGAGGATAGCTTGAGATGGGGAAGTCGAGGCTTCAGTGAGCCAAGATCGTGCCACTGCACTCCGGTCTGGGCAACAGTGAGACCCTGTCTCAAAAACAATTAATAGTATAGTTGTTGAAGGAAAACTATTCTCTCTCTCTCTATATATATAGTATATATATACTATATGTAATATATACTATATATAGTATATACATACATTTCATAAATGTCCTTGGGTTTGCAGAAATTAAGTATTAAGTATAGTTTACTTACATATGTAGTATAGTATGCTTACTATATATAGTATAGTTACTTACTAGATATACATATACTTACTATATATAATATAGTACATATATAGTATAGTATAGTGTACTATACTATAGAAGTTCAGCTCCTGACTCCCAACCTAGACCCAAGGGATGGCGAGTTGATATTTTGCGAGATGATTGTTTTCCTCTTTATTCTCCTTCTTCATCTTCTTCATCATCAGCAAAACTTTTTATTGGAAGTACTTAGCTCACTAATAGTAATTAATATTTCCCTTACAAAGCCAGGCATGGTTGTTCATATATATACTATATCATACTATACTATATATACTATATATAGTATATATAGTATAGTGTAGTGTATATAGTATAGTATAGTGTATATAGTATAGTATAACTTACTATATATATAGTAAACTATATTCAGTAAGCCCACTTCTGGGTAGCTCTATTTTAAATTTTTTGAGGAACCCCCATACTGTTTTCCATAATAGTTCTACTACAAACACTGATTCTTAATCTGGGGTACAAATACTGATTCTTAATCTGGGGTCCATGAATGACCTTGGAGGGAGGTTATGAAGCTGCTGAAATGGAATATAAATTTTTACACGTGCATTTTTTTCTGGGAAAGATCCTGGAGTTTCAGATTATCGAAGTGTTCCCAGATGCCAAAAAATGAGGACTTACTGCTTTAAAGACTTTGCTGCCTCAATCAGTATATAGTCCTTGAAGGAAAACTATGTAAGTTTATACCCGGAAAAGAAAAACGTGCTGAAGTTGAATCCAGAGAAGCCTGTGATTCTGAAATACACCTATTACCGGCTGTGATCTGTGAAAGCAAGTGGGACTGATATCTGGATCCAGTGGAATCTTCGGTCTTTCAGGGGACTGGACATTTTCCTAGGAACTGCAAACATTACATAGTACCCACTCTGTGCCAGGCACTGTCTCAGTGCCTTACTTTTTTTTTTTTTTTTTTTTGAGACGGAGTCTCGCTCTGTCGCCCGGGCTGGAGTGCAGTGGCCGGATCTCAGCTCACTGCAAGCTCCGCCTCCCAGGTTTACGCCATTCTCCTGCCTCAGCCTCCCGAGTAGCTGGGACTACAGGCGCCCGCCACCTCGCCCGGCTAGTAGTTTTTTTTTTTTTTTTTCTGTATTTTTTTTTTTTTTTAGTAGAGACGGGGTTTCACCGTGTTAGCCAGGATGGTCTCGATCTCCTGACCTCGTGATCCGCCCTTCTCGGCCTCCCAACGTGCTGGGATTACAGGCTTGAGCCACCGCGCCCGGCCGCCTTACATATTTTAACTCTTAATCCTTATAATACTGTGAAGTAGGTACTATTATTAGCTTTATTTCACGGATGAGGAAAATGAGGTATACTGAGATAAAAACTATAAATTGAGTTTACTTTAAACATTCCAAGATCCTTCACAATTGTGGACAGTGTAGTTTGATCAGCTGTAATTAATGGTTCAGAATAATTATCATTTTGATATGTGTAAATGGCAGCCATGTTGTAATCCTGAAGTACATACCAAATTAATAATAGGATTCCTATACATGCCACCTCTGTTTTTGTGAATAAGAATGCCGTACCAGGTCACATACAGAGGAGAGCCAGTTAACCGATTTGCTTAATTAGAATTTGGCTAAGAGTCACTGTGGCTTATAAAATAGGTTTACTAACCAAGTAGGCAATTTTATTTTTGTAACTATTAGCACAATCAAAAAAATTCAGACTGTTTACCTAAGGCATGTCACAACTTTGTGGAGCTTAAAGTCAATGAAACTTTGGGAGGTTAAAATTTCATTCATTCAGGATTTGATCAATTGATGGAGCTTTAGATATAATTCATTCTTTACCTGGATTATATTTATTCAGCAGTTAATGAGCAGGTGACCTCGAAATTTAAATGAACTATTCTCTAAGAACATCACTTATAAATAAGCTAGAGAAAAACCAACATTATTGTGTTGGTTTTTGTTATTATTTATGGTCCATGTTTAGAAAGTTAGGCAAAAGTTAAGGAGAATAAGGTTTTAGAACAGTGTGCTGTTTGCAGAGGGAATCTTTTTTGGAGGCTTGTTTTCAGAGGGAATCTTTCTTCAGGATAAGAGAGAAATGAATATTTTGTCTAATATATTTCTAAATACCTAGGGCTACCCCAGAGAAGGGGGTTTCTAAATTTCCATCTTAGCTAGATGAAACAGGAAGAGGAGACTGAGTGTTTCACAACTTCTCTCTCCCCTCACCCCGCTCCCCCTACCACAGCGCTGAGAGGAGGCCTGTCCTCTACACTCCGGCTCACACTAATCCATTGCTTACGCATCGCCAAGCACTACTGAAACTACCTCCTTTGTCCATTGTTCTCCCACCATCTCAAAGTTCAGCTCCTGACTCCCAACCTAGATCCAAGGGATGGCAAGTTGATACTTTAAGATTTATTTAACCCACTGATTACCTACAGTAGTTACTAGGAATTCTACAATTTATGTATGTGTGCTTAATTTACACATGTGTCCAGTGCTTTATGGAGGTGAAGTAGGAACACTGGCCCAGAAGTGAGAGCCTCTGGAGAAATAATGATGATGTGATTGACAAAGGGGGAAGGTGTTTTGTTATCTCGTCAGCAGAATCAGATGTGCAAAACGAATGGGGTGAGGGAAGTGGTGCTCTCTGTGATCCATCCAACCAGTAGTAAAACAAAATGGGGCTAGAAGAAGAAATTGCACCTTGTGATCCTAGATTATGAAAAGCCTATTCTCTAATATCTCACTTGCACGTTGGAGATCATCCTTGTAATAAACATCAAATATTGTATGGAGTAAGATGATGATGACTGCTAGTTAGAAAAGATGTGGTGAAAACCATAGCCAAAAAATCCTGCTATGCTTACTTAAGTTTTGCTTTATATGAGGTAATTTAGGTAATTGGAAACTGGATTGATAACACTCTTTACTTTGGAGGCCTTTTCTTTTGGGAAATCTGTAAGTTAAAAGCCAAAGACAGTTATACAGAGTATGTTTAGAACACCCAAGAGAATAAATTTTCCAAAGGAAAATATTTGAGCTTTTATATGTCAGATTTCTTTAGAAGTACTCTAAAAATTCTAAACGTCTTTAGAAGTATTCTAAAAATTAGCCTTAGTTGAACTTAGATTGATCTTCCTTTCAATTAGACTTAGTGAGTGAGGTTCTATCTTACCTTGAAGTCATTAGAAAAAGAATAATCCAATTGCAAAGTAGTTCAGCTTCTCCTCTTCAGAAAAATTCTTTCCTTTTTGAGAAAGACTGATTCTGAGGGAGGAATGATAAAAATAAGTCTTCTAGCCATGCCTAGTTTTTCCCTTTCAAGCCTTTTCAAGTTCCTTCTTTCAAGAGTATTGGACACGTGCGTGTTTACCTCCCAGCCTCTGCTTGGCCTTGTTTTAGATCGTGGCGTTCTGTTCTGTGTAGACCACCCCCTACACTGGAGATCAGGGCGCCTAGTCTTCCTTGTAGTCACATGTTTCCTCTACTCTGACCCAAGGAGTGGGGTCAGGGAGAGAAGATGGGAACTCTGCTGCCTACCTTAGATGCATGCCTGCTCTAAGAGTTACAAAGTCATAAGCCCCCAAACTGTGGTTCACACATCCCTCCTTGAATGTTTTTATTCCTAAGGCTATCCTTGTTCAGGACTCTTGATAGTTATAACAGCCATGCACCCTCTCCTTTTATAAGTAGCTAATCATGTCTTGTGCTTAGACATTCAACAAATAGATATTGAGCATCTGCTTTATGCAAGGTATTGTTAGGCACTAAAAATGCAGGGGAAAAGTCAAGAATGCCATTTGAGAGAGAGAGAGGGGCAGCTATTAAATGATTAATTCTACAATTAAATGTTCAGTTATAACTGTGGTCATTCCTATGGGGAAGAAGCTTAAGAAAGGGGCCTGACTTAGTCTGAAGGGTCCACAAAGTTTTTCATGAGGTGATGAGTCCCGAGCTGTGTTATGAAGCATGAGTTGGAGAGGAGATGTGGTGGGGACCACTGCAGGCAGAGCAAATGCCAGGGAAGGGCAGAGCCTGGCTTTCATGGGGAAGTGAAAGAAAGCCAGGGTGACTGGAGTCAGAGAGAGAAAGTGTATGTGGAAGGAGATGGGGGTGGTGAGATTAGCAAGGGCGGACTGAGCCAGGTATTCGACACATGTGACAGGCTTTAGTTTTGGTTCTAAAATCTATAAGGAATATATGGAAGGATTTTAGTCAGTTGGAATGGTGACAAGGGAGAGAGATGGGGGTATCTGGCATGGTGCATTTGGCATGCTGCGTTTTCAAATGCTCGGTCTGACTGATGCGTATGGGACGTCTGAATGGGTAGCCAGTGCAGAAATAGATCTGGGGTGTCCAGGCAGTGAGTTTTTATGCCCCCCAGTGAAGATGGTGATATTTTGGATTAGGATAGTGCAGGTGGAGAGGGAGATAAGGGGATGATGAGTTTAAAGCTATTTAAAAGGTAAAATTGTTTAAGAGTTAGTATTCTATTGGATGTAGGAAGAAGTCAAGAACTTCTAGGTTCTTCGTCTGCTAAGGAGATGGTATGAAGTGAGAATGAAGGAAGGACTTGAGCCAGCAAAACATGCCAAGAGAAAACATCTAGGTGGGTAGAAAGAAATGCAGGAGAGCATGGGGTTGTGAAAGCCGAGGGACTGCCTGGCTCTTTATACCCAGAGCCGCGACTTGCTCAGCAAGCCATCCCTACCCAATAATCTGCCGTCAGGTTATACAACAGTAGAAAGCTTGGAATGAGTCTGGGCTTGTCCACATTAGAATCTAGTCCACATTAGGATCTCTTTTCCAGAAGGCAAGATGCTTTGTTTTCACATCATTCCAGCCAACATCTCAGCTCCCCAAGCCATCTTGGACAGCATCTTTTAAGAACCAATGGTGATTTTTAGGGAAATGGTCTTAAGCAATACTTAGGAACAAAAGGTTTTCCTGAAAGACATAGTGTCTGCAGAGATGCAATTTTAAGCACAGCAAAGACAAGTTTTTATGATGTTATATAGTGTAGCCTGGCTTGTTAGAAGCTCCTAAGTCTCTTCATTCTACATTAGGACTTTGGTTTATCTCAGCCCAACCAGAACTGTCATTGATGTGGTATGATTGTCATTAGAGCTGTTCACAAATGTTTAATTATCTGGGATATATGGTAGGATTACACTTCTTTACCCAGCAAAGCAGATTAGGAGCCAATGTACAACTTACTCCACTCTCTTTTCCAGCCTTGGCAAACATGAAGGTATCTGTCAACATTGAACCTTCTTCAGCCTGGGTTCCTCAGTGACCATTATGAGCAGAGTCCCAGAATAACCTACTGTTGATATGTAGTATAGGCAAGAAATAAACTCTGTTGTTTCAAGACTAAGACTTTTGTTACTGTATTATAACCTAGCCCATTCTGACTGATAGAGAGTCACTCTTCCTAGAACAAAGTAACTTTAAAGGTTCATATGAGTTTCAAAAATTTTAGGACAAATTTTGCCAGGATCCAAGCTCAAAGCAATAGCATTTTCTCTTTTGTCCCCAAAGTATCTGCAAGAAGTATGTTTTCCAAGCATAAGGTTTTGGCAGCCTAGCCCTGAGATGAGGATCACCGAAGAACTAGAGCCACTTCCAAAGCAAATCCTAAAAACAATTATCATAGTGCTTTCAGACCTGGGATCTGCTAGTCCAGCTCTAACTACCGTGTTCTTGCCTAGGCTGGCTGAATAATATAGCCCTTGTATGTTTGGGCTTTAGTATCAGGTAGATGCTGAATTCAAAGTGCGTTTCTGCCACTTTACAGATTCTGACCTCGCCTGGTGCCTCAGTTTCCCCATTTAAAAAATGGGAGTAACAATAGTTTCTAACCCATGGGGCTGCTGAGAGGACGGGTCCATCATCTGCCTGTTTGCCCTCAGATCTATTCTCCATCCTTCCCTGCTCTACTCTAGATCTTAGGACAATGCCCCCTTGCAAACTTATTCCTCAGGTTTCCTTGAAGCTTGGGTCAGCCCCAATTGGCTGAGAGAGGATAAAAGTCATAGTGTCTCCCTCTTTCTCAGGTGGTACCTCCAGCAGTGGTGGCTCTATGGTTTTGGCTCCTCCTGGGCAGGACCCCCTCCTTGGTCCCAGTTGTAGCCTATGAGGTGATGGCTCGTGGCTCTGTCAACACCCGTCTTTGCCACTCCAGCCTGAGGGAGGGTAATGATCTTGTGTTGCTGCTGATCTCTGGGCCTCGCCCTTCTCCTTTTGTCCTCTCTGCTCTTCCAAGACCTTTCTAAGTAGTTTTCTGTATTAACGTCTCACTAGTGAGCTGTCTGGAAAGGGTTCTTTTTTCCTGACGGCACCATGACTGGCACAGGTAATTATTTGAGAAAATGCCTCTAAAGTACTTAGAATAGTGCTTGGCACATAGAAATTGCTCAATAAAAGGTAGCTAACAAAACATACTTACTTTCTTCCTTACCTAGATGCTCTGCTGCCAATTTAACCCAGGCAGGCAGGCCCCTGAATACAACATAGCTCCTGAATCATTGCCCACTTCTTCTCTCCCTGGTTGACCAAGTCTGTAGACATGGGCTTCTATTTTGATTCACCCTTCTCTAGTCTTACAAGGTAAAGGATATTCACATACCTCCACGACATTTATGACACATGTCAGAATTTTATTTTGAAATTTCCAAACATTTTACTATGGCTTACAAAGACCTGGTCTGCCTGTGTTTCCAATTCCTCCCTCTGCCATTTTCTCACTTATCCACTCCAGCCACACTGGCGTTGGTTCAGTTCTCACTCTCTGCCAAGCTCTGCCCTCCCTCTGGGCTTTGGCATGTACTCTTCCCTTTTCTTGGAAAGGTCTGCTCTGGGCTCCTGTCTTGGCCCAGCCCTGCTCACACCCTGGCCTCAGTGTAGCTGCTCTCCCCTTTTAGAAGTCCTCCCTGACCACCTTATCCAATATTGACTGCCTCTGTTCTTCTCGGGAATGGATGCTGTTTGGATTCTTTATTGCACTTAAAAAAAATTTCATCTTGATTTTAAGTTTGTTTATCTTTCTTCTTACTGTCTCCATCCCTACATACCATAGGCCATTAGATCATGAATTCCACAAGGGTAGGATCTGTGTGTGACTTCTTCATCTTTGTGTCTTCAGCACTTAGCAGGATGCCTGCCACAAAAGAAGGCTCTCAGTCAGTGTGTTATGAATGAATGGATGAACGAGTGAATACTGTATTACTCTGTCTTTAAACAGCTGATGTCAAAGTTCTCTTGCAGGCCAATAGTGATAATTTGGGGTATTCTACCCCTACTCCTTACCCTGTTGCTTGTGTTGTGTGGAAGCCAAGCAGAGGCCCCGGGTTGGCTCAGGCTGGTCCCCGTCCCCATTGCACCTTGCCTGGGCTCTGCGTGGCACTCAAAGTTCCATTCCCTTCATAACATACTCAGCCACTGGGACCTTTGCTGAGGTTTCTAAGGTGCTATACTCTCATTCTTCACAGTCCCCCCATCTTCACCCTTTTTTGAAGCCTTGCCACCTCCAAGCCTCTGCATCTGAAGGATCTCAGAGCTGAGCTACCACCAGACCCCTGAGTCCTGTCCCTTCTCAATGCCTGAGCCATCCTGGCTTCCATGCTTTTCTTGGACATTCTCTTCTCCCACAATCCAGCTTGAGTCCATGAGAAAATAAAGGCCCATTTAGAATTTGTCTTCTTGGATACCAACCCCTCGAGCAGCTTCTCATTTTTTTTTGCTTTTGATCACAAAAAGGCAGTTAATTGCAATTACTTAGCCTCCTTCCAGGGCTTAGGAAACCTCAGGATTTAAACCACAGAGCCTGGCTATGCTCCTGGGAGAAGGGAAAATACCTTTCATTCCTTAAAAATGAGCAAACAGTAGTTAAAAATTAAGAGACATCCAAGCTAATTTCTTAACTACTCTCCTCTGCTAGTTATCCCATGCAGGGCCCCCATTTCCCTCTAGAATTGGTGCCCTGTCCAGTGGCACAGCTAGTGGCTGGAGGCATGGAATACTACCTAGTTCCCACCGTGCTTTCTTCCTGGGGAGTTGAACCTTGTCATGTACCCTATCTGGTGGGACATGAGCAGAGAGATCTCCCAGAAGCCTGGTTGCTTACTGCCTGGCTCCAGTGTATTTGACGACCATCTTGAGAGACTGCTGCTCTAACCTGCCTCGTCACAAAGACCCTTTCCATTCTAAGCTGTCTGAGTTGGACCTGGGCTTGGTGCATTCTTTGAACACTATGTCTTGTTATAACTAACTTCAATGTCCAGGAAAATGTGCTTGTTTTCCCTTCTGTTTGGCTCTGCCCTCCTCACTCTCCCTCCTAGAATGAGGTCCCAGGATACCTTATGCTTGAGCCCAGGAAGTTTACATTATTATAAGCCATGATGTTTGGCCATAGTTCCGTCTTCTTTAAGACTTAGAAGCAAGCGTATATGTAAGAAGAAATATCACAAATATTTTAGCTTGGGAGCAATCGTTTGGGACTAAAGAAATAGTTGTCTGTGTCTGTAGTGTGGGCCCACTTTTCTTGGTGCAGCATTTTGAAAGATTCTGCTTTCTCTAAAAGAAAGAAGAATATTCATTATTTGCTTCTCTGAATTATTCAGTTCTGAATTATGATTTCACAAACCAATATATATGTGATGGGTAACGCAATTAACAGTCCAAGTGTGGGGTGCCGTTACAGACAATTCCAGCCAGCACTATGCTATTCCAGCCATCCTTTAATGTCTCTTATTTGAAGTTTAGTCTATCGATTGGTTTCCTGATGAGGCAGGTTTCAGTCAGAATGAAGTCCTTCTTATGCCATAAATGTGGTAAAAGTAAGTCAGAGGGGTTTCCTTTTCTTCTGGCCTAAGACACTTTCTTCTTTTTTTTTTTTTTCTTTTTTTTGATATGGAGTCTCACTCTGTTGCCCAGGCTAGAGTTCAGTGGCACGATCTTGGCTCACTGCCACCTCTGGCTCCTGGGTTCAAGTGATTCTCTTGCCTCAGCCTCCTCAGTCGCTGGGATTACAGACATGTGCCACCACGCCCAGCTAATTTTTTGTATTTTTAGTAGAGAGGGGGTTTCACCATGTTAACTGGGATGGTCTCAATCTCTAGACCTTGTGAAAGACTTAAAGGCAGAATCTAAGGTCATCTTCACTGCCACCCCTCAGCATGTGATACACTGGTAGGTACTATTTCTAGACATTCCCTCTCTCTTTTATTATTTTTAAAGAATGTTTGAGTCATTCTAGCAATAAGATTCAGGCTCAAATATGATAGGAAATGCATGTATTTATTTGCAGCTATGTAATTGTGCATATTTTATTTTATTCAATGAGATCTTGAATTTCTAAAAACAGGGACTAGAGTGTATCCTCCTCACAGAGTATAGGTAGGCAGTAAAAAAGTTTTTGATTAATTGCTTAAATAAACTGGGCTTGGGATGTGTTACAATAGGGATCTAAGCTGCCCATTTCATTAAAATGAACATGCGTGGTGACAATCAGGAAAGTATTTACCCGAGAGTAACAGAAGACAACATTGTAATGGCTTACACAGGTAGAGATTTGGCAAAATCCAGAGGTGTGTGTCTTGGGTTTGGACATTGAATTATGTAGCAAATGGGAGAAAAATGAAAAAGGAAGTAGTGCCAGCTGCGTCCTCTTTTACTAGGAAATAAAAACTTCTTCAGGAACCCTCAGTTTGCCTTGCTCTCAGTTCACATTGCCCAGAACTGGGTTATGTGACCATCTTGGCTAGAAGGATAGTTGCAGTATTAGGGAACAAGATTATCATAATTGGCTTAGATACCTTGATTCATTCTTTTCTCAGAGCTAGACAAGAGATCACCCTGAATATAATCAGAGGGTGGAAACACGTCTTGAACAGGTAGGTCTCAGTGACTGCTCCAAATCAGCTGGAACTAGGGAAGTGAATTCTGGAAGCCACAAGTCAATGAACTTGAGTCTGATTTTTGAAACTTTTTGAAATAATGATTAAATAGTAGTAGTGTAAATATTCTAGACTATAAGCTTGAAGGGAGGAGGTATGGTGCTGTCTTGTTCAATGCTGTATCTGCAATAGCTTGGGTGGCATGAAGTAGATGTTGTATAAATATATACTGAATAAATAAATAAACAAAAGCAGCCCAAAGAAAAGTAGGCCATAATGAGAAGAGCATGGATCCAGTAGGAATAATTCATGCCAAGCTACTTCCTTTAAAAATTCTTGATAGAACAATCATTATATTTTATATAAGGGACTTTTAATAGATACTTTATCATTGGATTCTGGCAAGTCAGTTGACAATGTCCTTACAATCTTCTTGTAGAGCAATGCTATTATACATAGGTAGACCTGCAGCTACTTGAACAAATGCACCCAGGGAAGTTTGGTCAATGAATCTGGATCAGTCTGACGGGGAGCCTCTGAACAGGGACTATTAGGAAGGCAGCATGAATTATTGTCAAGAATATGAGGTTTAGTATGAGAAAGGCCTAGGTTCAAATCCCTTCTGTGCTGCTTTCTGTCTGGTTGATTTGGGCAATTTATTTCATTACTCTGAGTCCGTTTTTCTTATCTGTAAATTAAGGATCATATCTTGCAGCTTCATCATGAGAATGAGCCATGTTAAAATGTAGCAGGTATACTGGTCAATATGTAGGATGGCAGAACAAAGATTTTAAAATACATTGAAAATCTGGAAAATGGCAAAACAAAACAAAATGCAGTGTACACAGAGGTACATGTGCATTACTATCACAAATGCAGGGTGTGCCCCATTTTCATAATTGGCCTAAGTATTATGATTCATTATTTTTTCAGAGTTGGCCAGGAGATTGTCCTGAACAAAATCACAGAGAGGGAAACAGAGAGTGAATAGCTTCTCTGTTGCTACAATGGGTGGGACCAGATTTTTATAGGATCTAATCAGACTCTCCTTATGAAGACAGGAAATCTAACATCTGGTAACACCACCCTGAAAATAAAAGGCAACCAGCTTGGGTAATGAAAGACTGTATTACTGTGTATATAGAATTTGTAGTGCTGTCACTCTTCTTGTTCCTATTATCAATAATGTGTGTCCTCCTCTTTTTTCCTTATGAATCTGGCTAGAGGTTCATTAACTCTACTGATTTTCTCAAAGAATTAGCTTTCAGTTTCAATTGCTTTTTATTTTCCTACTTAAACATTTTTCTGTTTTCATTGATATCTGCCCTTTATTATTTTCTGTTTTTGTTTTGCTTACTTTGGGTTTAATTTATACTTTTTTCTTAAGGCTGAATCTGAGATCAATAATTTGAGATCTTTCTTTTTTTCTAGTATAGGTGCTTTAGTACCATACATTTCTGAGTACTGTTTTAGCTGCATTCCTCACAGTATGATATATTGTGTTTTCATTATCATTTGGTTCAAGGTACTTACTAATTTTCATTTTTATTTCTTTTTTACATCATGATTTTTTAAAAGTATGTGAGTTTCCAAATAGTTAACGATTTTCCAAATACCTTTAAGTTAGTGGTTTCTAATTTCTCCTGTGCTCAGAGTATATGTTTTATATGATTTGGATCCTTATATGTGCATTGAAACTTGTTTTATGGCCCAGAATATGATCTATCTTGGTGGATGTTCTGTGCACACTTGAATGTTTATTCTCCTGTTATTGGGTGGAGTGTTCTATAAATGTCAATTAGACCAAGTTGGGTTTATAGTATTGCATAAGCCTTTTACATCTTTATTAATTTTTTACCCACAGTTCTATTAGTTGTTGGGGGAGGGATATTGAAATGGCTGACTACAATTGTAGATTTTTAAAATTTTTTCTTGCAATTCGATTAGCTTTTGATTTATGTGTTTTGAAGTGCTGTATTAGAGGAATAAATACGTAGAGTCAGTTTGTCCTCATTATGAATTGACCCTCTTATCATTATAAAATGATCCTCTATATTTCTGATAATATTCTTTGTATTGAAATTATATGTTATTAATATAACCACCTATATGTCTTTTGATTAGCATTAGTATAGCATGCTGTTTTCTAACCTTTTACTTTTATTTGTCTTAATATTTAAAGTGAGTTTTTAAATAGTTGGCATATCATTGGATCTTCATTTTCTTTCCAATCTGGCAATATCTGCCTTTTCATTAGGGCAAATACTTATATGAGCTTAATCTATCATCTTGCCATGTATTTTCTCTTTAAATCTATCATCTTGCCATGTATTTTCTCTTTAAATCTATCATCTTGCCATGTATTTTCTCTTTAAATCTATCATCTTGCCATGTATTTTCTCTTTAAATCTATCATCTTGCCATGTATTTTCTCTTTAAATCTATCATCTTGCCATGTATTTTCTCTTTAAATCTATCATCTTGCCATGTATTTTCTCTTTATTCTATCTATTCTTTCTTTTCTCTCCTATCATTTACTGCCTTCTTCTGAATTCATTAAACATTTTAAAAATTCAACTTAAGCTTCTTTGTTGGTGTGTTAACAATAACTCTTAGTTTTGCTTTCATAGTAGTTGCTTTAGGAGTTAAAGTATATATGTTTAACTTATTACAGTTTACCTTCAGGTGTATTATACCACTTTGTGCATAAGATAAGAATCTTACAACAGAATACTTCTCCCTTCCTGGACTTTGTGCTTTTGTCATCATACATTTTATTTCTACATATGTTATAAACCCCACAAAATACTATTTTTGTTTGTGCATTAAGCAATTATGTTTTAAAAGGGTTTTAATGACTGACATGGTGGCTCACTCGTATAATCCCAGCACTTTGGGAGGTCGAGGCAGGCGGATCACTTGAGGTCAGGAGATCGAGACCGGCCTGGGCAACATGGTGAAACCCCAACTCTACTAAACATACAGAAAAAAATTAGCTGTGCATTGTGGTGGATGCCTGTAATCCCAGCTACTCAGGAGGCTAAGGTGTGAGAATTGCTTGAACCTGTGAGGAGGTTTCAGCGAGCCAAGGTCACGCCACTGTACCACTGCACTCCAGCCTGGGTGACAGAGTGAGATTCCATCTCAAAAATAAAATAAAATAAATTAAAATAAAAAGGTTTTAAAAATAAGAAAAATCATTTACCTACATATTTATGGTTTCTTAAGCTCTTAATTCCTTTGCATAGATTCAGAATTCCATCTGATAGCATTTTTTTTTTTTTTTTTTTTTTTGCCTGAAAGACTTTCTGTAACATTGCTTACAGAACTAGCCTGCTGGTGATGAATTCTTTTGGCAATTTGATGTCAAAATATGTTTTTATTTTGTTTTATTTTGATATATATATAAAGCATATAAAATGTACATATTATATATTAATATAAAAGAACTCTTGATTGATAGGTTCTTCATTCAGTACTTCAGATGCTGCTCCACCACCTTCTGGTTTGCATTTTTCTGATGTGAAATCTGCTGTCATTCTTATCTTTGTTCCTCTGTACAGTAATGTCTATTTTTTTTTTTTTATCTCTGATAGCTTTTAAGATTTTCTCTTTATCAGTGGTCTTAGGCATTTTGATCGTGATATTTCTTGGTGTGGTTTTCTTCATGTTTCTACTGAGTTTGTTGAGCTTTTTGGGTTTATGAGTTTATAGTTTTGGTCAAATTTGGAAAGGTTTCATCAATTATTCCTTCAAATACTTTTTTCTGTCCTCCCTAATCTATTCTTACCTCATATTTCTCATTTTCTTCAGGGACTACAATTGCATGTACACTAGGCTCACTGATACTCTTTTACTTTCAGTATTTTTCTTCCTTCAGTGTTTCATTTTGGATAGTTTCTATCACAATGTTTTCAAGTTTGTTTGTTTATTTATTTATTTATTTATTTAATTTATTTTTTTTTGAGATGGTGTTTTGCTCTGTCTCCCAGGCTGGAGTGCAGTGGCAGGACCTCCGCTCACAGCAAGCTCCACCTCCCGGGTTCACGCCATTCTCCTGCCTTAGCCTCCCGTCAAGTTTTTTACTGTTTCTTTTTTAGTAATGTCTAACCTATTAATCCCGTGTGTGTGTGTGTGTGTGTGTGTGTGTGTGTGTGTATTAGGGTGTTAAAAATCTCAGATAGTGGTTTTATTATCTCCTAGATGTTTGTGTCTTTTTTTTTTTTTTTAAAGATTTTTCACATCTCTACTTCCCATGCTCAGTTTATTTTTTCTACTTGTTGAACACATGGAGTACAGTCATAATTACTTTAATGTCCTTGTTCTCTTATTTTATCTGTCATTTCTGGGATGCTTTCAATTCATTGATTTTTTTTTCTCATTACTTTCCTGCTTCTTTTTGCATGCCTGATAATTCTGATTGGATTCCAGATGTTGCAAATTTTACCTTGTTAGGTGTTGGTTATTTTTAATTTCCTGTAAATATTCTTGTGCTTTGCTCTCGGACACTTTGTTCTTAAAAACAGCTTAATCCTTTGGTGGCTGGCTTTTAAGATTTCTTAGATAGAGTCAGAGTAGCTTTTACATTAGGGCTACTTTTGCCCCACTACTGAAGCAAAACTATTTGAATTGTGAATTATGAGGTTTTCCAGTCTGGGTGCCAGGATCAGGCACTATTTCTGGTCCTGTAGGTTCAGCTGGGTACCCTTCTACTCTGCCTTGTGGGAGCAGAATTAATTTCCTACCCTGTGCAAGCTTTAGTACTTGCTCTCTCTTTTGTTCAAACGTGATTATTTCCTGCCCTTAGGTAGCTTCCTCACACACATGCTCTAATAAGCAGAAGACTGGAGAGAGATCTGTTGTAGATCTCCACAGCTCCTTCTTTCTCTGTGTAGCTTTCTCCTTGCTGATGTACAACTCCCAGTTCCAGCTGCTTTGGCTTCCCTGCTCTCCCAGTTCTATCACCTCAACTCAGGGAGTCTGCCTAGCTCTTTTTTACTGCTCCCTCTAGGTAAATCAAGGCAATCATAGGGCCACCTCATTTGTTTTCCCTCCTCAAGGACCACTGTCCAGCACAATGTTTAAAAGTCATTGTCTTATAAATGCCTGCTTGTTTTTGTTTTTAGTTGTTTTAGGCAGGAGAGTAAATTCAGTCCTGTTGCTCCATCTTAGCTGGCTAGACTGGATTGCTATAAGTTACTGTGGCTCTCTTCATAAAACAGATTGCCAAGGGTGTCACCTGTTTCCAAAACAATTGTTAAGTAACATGAAACACCTGACATTGCAATGTACCTCAGCTCCTCAGTAACAACTGTGCAACAAACAGGCATTACCGAAGAGTTGCCTATAAATGAATTTTATGTAAGATGATCCATTTTTCCTTTTGGCTTACATTTTAAAACTCCTGTGGTATTCTCCCTAGTGAATTTGTTGTTACTTTCTCTTTAGTAGTTACTTCAAACCCTGATACTTTCCCCTATTTTCTCCCCTTTCTTTTTTTCCTTGTCATGAGCCAATAACCTGTATACAAAATTTCATAATGTTTTGGGATTAAAATTCATCTTTCTCTAGTTAGCATAAAGTGCTTGAGTATTTGTGTGCTTATTGCTAAGATTATGTGTGTGGGTTGAATAAAGACGGTCTTTGACCTCAAGAAGCTCAAAATCTTTTAAAAAATATGAATATAAACTCCTATTGTTTTTGATTGTTTCAAAAGAGGAGAACATTTGCATTTTGGGGTGGATTTATACACAGAGGCATAAGAAAGTTCAAGATTTATACACAGAGGCATGAAAAATTCAAGAGAGGGATTTTTTTTTTTTAATTGTTCCTTAGCCCCAATAAGTACTGAGTGCTTACTACACAACAAGAGACTTTGGTGTTAAGAGACTGAGGCAAGTCACTGACATAATGTGTTTGTAATCTTCCAGAAGACTTGACAGAAATTGAGAAAGATCCAAGGTGTGGTATTGTAGTACATATTTGAGATGTCACAGGAGAGTGTGGTTATTGAGGGCTGGAGAGATTAGGGAAGGCTTGAAGAACTAGTTCAGGAAGGAACTGTGGAGTTTCAGGGAGAACTGTATAAGCAGAATTAAGAGGATGAGTGCCCATGGCTTGTCTAAGAACAACCAGAGAGGAAGTAAAAGGCTTCTGCTGGAGAAGAGGGAATAGCAGAGACCTCTCTGTGGAGGCCTTATTATGTTCCAGGCTCAGGCATTTGTCCTATGGGGGGCTGTAGATGATTTTTTTCCAGGTGGATATGCACGAAGATGTGTATTGAATAGGGGATTAGGATTGGTGAGTGCAGGAGGGACAAGGACTGGCAGCAGAGGCTTGAAGGAAGGGCCTTAATCATCTTTGTATTCCCAGATCCTAGTTCATACTTAATGTTTGTTGCTTCAGTGCATGTAAAAGTTTATTTATTATAATTATATTTCGAGACAGGGTCTCGTTGTTGCCCAGGCTGGAGTGCAGTGGTGTAATTTTGGCTCACTGCAACCCCCTGCCTACCAGGCTCCAGCAATCCTCCCACCTCAGCCTCTTGAGCAGCTGGGACTATAGGCGTGTGCCACCACCCCCCCACCCCCCCGGATAAAAAAGGTTATTTTTCCTTCTAAATTGTTAATGCTTTTGATAATCATTGGCCTTGTCAATAGCATGACAAGTATTGTGAAAGAACTTCATGGTGTTATTTTGTTCCAAGGGCTAAAGGTAGGCCAACTTCAACTCAGACTCCTTCAAGTCATTTTTTAAAAATTATATTTTAAATTAACTAAATAGTTGCATATATTTAGGGGGTACAAATCAATGTTATGACTTAAGAATACAATGTGGAGTAACTGAATCAAGCTAATTGACATATCCACCTCAGATACTCCTGTTTTCGTGGTGAGAACTTTTGAAATGTACTCTTAGCGATTTTGAATTGTATAATACATTATTTACTATATTCACCATGGTGTACAACATATAGTCCAAAGGGGGAAAAAAGTCCTTATTTCTCCTAACTCAGGCTTTTTATCCTACAAACCTTATTTGCTTCTTTACGTATCTCATTCTCCTTAAAGGAAAAGGCACTCAGCCACTTTTGTAGAAATTACACAGCATGGCCATTTGCAATCCCTGCCTCTCCCATTCGTAATAAATCCTACATAGTCTTACAGATCTCATAAAAATTCAGACCACACACATAACCTGATAGCCCACGCGCACATTCCCAACAGAGCCTGGAAGAGGGGCAAGCTCCCAGATAAGTTGAATTCACACAAAGCAGAATGAGGTACCCACACACACTCACACACGCATGGCCTAGGCAGTGTAACCATCTGTCCAGGCGCTCGCACACTATCTTTAGCCACATACAGGCACGCACAGTCGAGTACACACATTTCACCCTCGGATCCGCGCACGCTCCCCGAGACCCGCAGGCCGGGCCCCGCCCCCGGCGCTGGCTCGCGGGTGGCCTGTGTCAATTCCACGCGCCGGTTGCGTCATCATGGTGCGCCATTGCAGCAGGCATTGGCCGGGACTTGAAGTGCGGGCTGCTGCAGCAGCCGAAGCCGGAGCGCCTAGGGTGCGAACTGCGAGGGCAGGTGTGGGCTGCGGGAGGCTGCTCTGGCCGGGAGCGCCGGGACAAGTGCGTGGAGCTGGTGCGACTCCTGCAAGTTGCTGGGGTAGTCGTGTCCCCTTTTCCCCGATCCCCGAGCTCCGGGCTTCTCCCTGAGAAATGGGTCGGGCTCGTGCAGGGGTGGGGGCAGGGTTCATCTCTCCTGGGGGACCAGACTGGGGCATGGGTTCCCCTGGGTTGGAAGGAGTCCTTATGGACTCAGTCCCCTAAGCATCTGCACGCGCGGAGGCGCCGCCAGCCAGCCCGCCTGGGTCCCTGGGGGACATTGAGGCAGCAAGGGGTGCTCTGAAAGCAGCCGGTATGCTGGAGATAATGACAGCGTCACCATTGATTGGACTGAGCGCTCACTGTGTGTTACACACCGTTTTAGACCCTTTGTTTATATTATTCAGTCCTCTCAGCAACCCAGGAGGTAAGAACTATCATTCTGCCCATTTTCCAGATGGGAAAACCAAGGCATAGAAGTTAACCAGCTTATGGTAATAAAACAGTCAGACAGATGGTAAGCAGTGGAAGATTTAAACCTCAGAGCTGGTCTTCCAGCCTCTGTCCTTTTCAGATCCTCCAGTCAGCTTCCCTCAGCGCATGCTGGCTGGTGCCTCTGGGATATTGCTTCTTTATTACTCCTTGACCTTGAGCGAACTGTGGGGAGGGAGGAAGTGCAAAACGTGGACCTGCTATTGGCACAAGCGAGCCTGTTTGTCCTCTCCTCATCCCCTCTTCACTTCGTTTTCTCAGGCAGCAGCGGCTCCCCTGTTGTATGGACATTCTGCACCCGAAACGATAGCTGAGTCCTGAAGTTTTATGTTATGAAACAGAAGAACTTTCATCCCAGGTGCATTGGTTTATTCTCTCCCCTAGCCTGTTATGTTAGATTGTACTTATGTTAAATTGTTAAGGACATAGGTGGTTATGCCGAGAATAGCAGTGACTGGAGCAAACCCATGTGGGGATTGTAAAGAGATTGGAATATGCCTTCCAAAGGAACACTATTAATCTAGACATGACCTTTCAGGATGTTAAAGGAATAATTTTAGGCCAGGTGAGAAACAGGCAAAATCAAAAATAATTTAAGGCTAGAGACTATGTTTGAAAGTTTTTATGTTTGGGGTTAATATCTATTTTAGGAGTTTACTGTCTTAGTGAACCTTTTTCCTTAGGGTGGAAAAAAGCTTATCGAAAAGGATGAAAACTTATACATCAGATATTTCAAAATAGTGTGCTTTTCTTTCAGAGCTTTGTAGCTTTGTATTACCTTTGTATTAAAAGTGAAAATGTTTCTTTTAGAACATCACAAGAAAATTAAAATCTTAATTCAATTTAAGTAGGGGAACTTAAGGGGTGCCCTAATTGCCTTAATTAAATAAACATGCCTTCATTCTGCCAGGAACTATTCAATTATTAACAAAAAGGAAATAAAAATAAGCTCTTATTTTCACTTGCAAATGACTGTTCATAGCTATTTTGTTTGGATACAATTCATGGCTATTTTGTTTGGAAACTATTTTGTTTGGATACTATATTTTGTTTGGATACTATTCATAGCTGTTTTGTGTGTATACAAAGGATACAATGTTGTATCCTTATATATTCCGGAAGTCTTAGAATGCAAATGTTGATTTTTTTTTTTTTTTTTTCTAGTCAGGGCCGCCTAACTGTGTTCATATAAACACATCAAAGTCAGTTTTTACCTTGTGACTCAACATGGTAGAAGTCTATCAGTTCATTTGCTATCCCATTATGGAGCAAAGTAATGTAGAAATCAGAATTTTGAGTTCTGGTATTTACTCTTTTGATTCCTTGTTAATTTAAGTGGTACATATTTTTTATAGCACATGATTTGGGAATTACACTTTGTGACATGGATGAATCTGCACTGACCCTTGGTACAATAGATGTTTCTTATCTGCCGAATTCGTCAGAATACAGTGTTGGTCGATGTAAGCACACAAGTGAGGAATGGGTAAGTTTAAGATAAGCGTTAAAAGCATACAGGCTAAAAATGTTCACTTCAGTGATGTTTGTGAAGGTGCACATACCGGCAGCAACATAATATCACGTCGCGATTAATAGCTATAGACACTGGTAAGTTTATGAAGCCTAATAAAAATTTTTATGGCATTATATTGGGAAGAAAAAATGGTTAGGAAATTAATGTACACTGATGATGTTAGAAAATGAAACAATCATTTTGCATAGAAAAAAACGTAGTAGTTTTGGGTCGGGTAAGAAATTTTTTTTTTCTTTCTCTTGGTATGTACTTTCTATGAGTTAAAAAGCATGAATTTTATAATAGAAGTAAACTTTAAAAAATTAAAAATAGCAATGTATAGTATGAATTCAATCCAAAAGGCATACATTTTCTTGGATTGTTTTTCCTATTTCAGTATAACATGACGTATTTTAAATATTATCTCAATTGTCTTTATATAAAAAATAGTGGGTTTTTTTTCTTGCTTAATTTTGAGAATGTTGTATCTGTATAACAGAGATTTGAGCAACTGAGCTCAAAGTTAAGCATTTTTAGAATAGAAGGGCAAGGTTTGACCCTAATTGAACAGCATAGCTATAATTTAAATTCTGGTCTTTAAGTTCCCTTGATAAGATAAAGGAATGTTACATAAATTTACCATTTTTTTAAATTTAAATTATAAAAACTTGCTCACTGTGTAAGGCCTTCATGTTCTGTAGTGGGACTGTGTGATTTAAAATGGGGTAAGGTTAATTGTTAGACTAGAGATCCAGGAGTCTGAATTTATTTATCTTGCTGTCAGAAGTCTGTTTGACCTTCTACAATTTAGTTTTTAAATTTTTGAATACTGCTTTCAGTGTGTAGCTGTTACTATGCTTGGGTGCTCAACTTTTGCTTATGTGGTAAGCTTTTATCCAAGTGTTGATCATGGAGGGAGTACTTAAATGAAAATCACTCTGAATATGCCAGAAGTTTTTCTTCTGTCCAAAATAGTTTTTGAGATCAAGTAGACAAGTATTCTCTTGCCATTTATAAACTTTTTTTTTATCTTAATATTTGTCAGGGTGAGTGTGGTTTTAGACCTACTGTCTTCAGATCTGCAACTTTAAAATGGAAAGAAAGCCTAATGAGTCGGAAAAGGCCATTCGTTGGAAGATGTTGTTACTCCTGCACTCCCCAGAGCTGGGTAAGAACCTTACTGCTTATGGACCTTAATACTCAGCATAAAATATGATTTCCAGCTTTGTAGTAGGCGGTCTTACTGGACTCATTCACTTTCAGAACAGAGACCCACGTTTATGAACTAAATATTTCAAGTAAAGATGTTGACACACTTTTTGTTTTCATTCCTTTATTCAATTATGGTCCGTTAATTGATACCAGGTAACATTCTAGTTCTTTTGAGGTTTTAGTGGGATTTTAAGGGGGAGAGTAGATCTTACTTTCAGGTAAGTCTTCAAAGGAGTTAGTGGGAACCTTCATGAACTTTTAGTTGTTGAACTTTAGCATTTAACATTAAAATCCTAGCAAGATAAGAAAGAGATAATGGGACAGAGTAAGAAGTTAAAGCTGTGACTTTGCTCTGAGCCTTTGCTAATGGAAGGTGTCTGTTGACTTTCTGATAGTGAAAGATTGTCACTAAAATGTTAGAATGAAGATTTAAGAGAGTGTATATGGGTTTGTTGATTGTATTTTGGTGAAAAAACACAAGCCATGCAATGTCTTTCGCATTACAGTGTAGTCTTTGAGAAGAGTTGAGTGAGTGAGAGGTATGTTTTCGATGGTAGCTAAAGAGAAGAACAAGTTAGCACAGGAACATAGAATTTCATGTGGTTGTGTTCGAAGGCAGTAGAATTGCCTTTTAAAAGTCATTTCTTGATGTTAAGCTCTCTCTGGGATCCAGTTACTAGGATGTAGAAATTCTGCCATTTAAGTGCCTGCCGTTTATAGAGGTTGCACTTGTGTGGCTAGGTAATTGTGCTGTGTGAATTTTCTGCTTAAGGTTGGCTTGGCAGAAAGTAGAATTCTGAGTCTGGTCTAAAGGGGTTTACTAACATGGGAGAGATTTGTATGGAACCCAAGCAGTTTATGTTAAATGTTCAGGTCTGCTGAAGAACGTCTTGTTATAAATATTGCTTCTTTTAAACCATAAGTACCTTGTTGCAAGAATTTGGTAGAATTCAAGGATCACAGAAATTTCTGGCCTAGGAGTAAGGCTTGTTCAGATTAATAGGCCACTTGAAATCAAGATTTAAACAGAATGTCATTTTCTTTTTAGATCTGACATCTAGTCTAATTCTAATTTTGAATGCTTAAAACAATAACTGCAATGTGTTCTTAAATCAGAGACTATATTCGGTTGTGGTGATGGTTTGGAGTAAAGGTAGATGGTATAACAGACAATTGATTTTTGCCCTACTATAGTACGTGATGGAGTTGAACTTGATCTTGAATTACTTCCATGACAGGATCATTTAAAATAATTTGCTTAAAAATTTTTTTTTTTGTAACTTTACGATATTTGCTATCTTTTCTCTGAAATCCTATTTTCCTTTCCTTTAAAGAGATTACACTTAAGTATTTTTATATTTTTTGTTGAGGGAACACTGTGCTTTTTCAGCATCTGAGTGTGGAACAGTTACCTTTTTGCCCATATTGATAAAGCTATAGACTGTCTTTTCAGCAAAGCTATCTCTGGATTATCTTTCAATTTCACATGTAAAGATGGTGACCAGTAGACATGCGATTTCTCATTAAGTGGACAGTTATTTGGGTGTAATAGGAAGACCATACTCTTTAGATCAAGACATGAGATTGAATCCTAAACCTCTGCCAGCCTTAGTTTCTCACCTAGAAAATGGTGATAACTCTTATGTGTCAGGATTTTTTGGGAGATTTAGTAAGCAACAATAACTGCATGGTCCTTAGCATGGTCTTTGTATTTTGGGAAATCTGAAATCTCTGACATTCTTGTAGCTTCACTTCTTTCAGGATAGAGATGAGGAGTCAAGCAGGAAGGGGTACTATTTCCTTTGGTTTTAAGATGTTTTTTTTTTTTTGTTTTTCGGTTTTTTGTTTGTTTTGAGACGGAGTCTTGCTTTGTCACCCAGGCTGGAGTACAATGGCATTGTGTTGGCTCACTGCAACCTCCGTCTCCTAGGTTCGAGCAATTATCCTGCCTCAGCCTCCCAAGTAGCTGGCATTACAGGTGCCCACCACCACGCCTAGCTAATTTTTATATTTTTAGTAGAGATGGAATTTCACCATGTTGGCCAGGTTGGTCTCAAACTGCTGACCTTAGGTGATCTGCCTGTCTTGGCCTCCCAAAGTGCTGGAATTACAGATGTGAACCACTGCACTGGCCTGGTTTTAAGATTTTAAAGATTAATTTTGAGTTTATGACTTCCTTTGAAGGCTGAAAAGTACTTTTCAATAAAACTTTTGAGGCAATGTCTGTTTTTATGCTTGATATTAAAGTCATCAAGAACTTGTAATGAGAGCTCTTCATCAATCTAGTTGTTTATTTATGTCTACATTTACTTTGTTTTATATAGGACAAATTTTTCAACCCCAGTATCCCGTCTTTGGGTTTGCGGAATGTTATTTATATCAATGAAACTCACACAAGGTAAAAATAAATTTCTTGTGTTTTTAATACAGCTCAAAAGAAAAACTTCATAATAATCAGTTAATACACTTTAAGCTGAGTTGCTTTGCGTTATTGAGAGTTAATAGAATATGAGTTTCTGACACAAGAGACAGACATTATCTAAAAATTGGAAGCAGTATAGCCACAGAGAGAACTATTACTGTTAAGCACTTGTGTACTTACAAATATTTTCAAGGGAGTGTAGATGTCACTTCTTTGACTTATATTGATTTTGCATATGAAATATACCAAAATGTGGGAAACATTTGTCTGAGGAGACTGGTAGGTTTGAATCTCTTATGATTTATTATGACTATTTCATACTTTAAAAAAAGTATAAATTACTGAAATCTGCCCAATCTGTAGGGTGTTAGAAGACATTTTCTATATTGAGCAAATGTTGTTTGAGTTATTATTTACCCAAGACTTGACTTAGAATTCTTAAAATTTCTAGGCATATGGGGATAGGCTTGTAAGCACCAGGGTGAGAAAAAAGGGTCTTGTTTTATCTGTATCTAGGCCAGGGGACAAGGAAGGAGGGTGGAAAGGTTGTGTGAGTGTCTGTGAGGCAAGAGAATCAGTAGCCAAATGCTAGCAGTCCTTGTAATTCTAAAAATAGATACCTGGAGTAGGCAGGCAGATAGGCTCAGATGATGAGAAATACTTGAAATTCTATGAAAATTAGTGCAAGAAATCAACTACTTGAAGCCCTTATATTACTTCTCATAATTTCATGATTAGATCAAATATGAGAATGATAATACTCGCATATATAGTAAACTTTAAAAAATAGAACTGAAGTCTAAGACGAGCAGATCATTCCCAGGCTGCTGGTCTCTCTCCCTCTTTTAAATTTACATTTAAATTTAAATTTAAAAAAGAGGGGAGAGACTTTGGTCCATTGAATTTTTTTGATAAGATGATAAGATCCTAAGAAAAGGGATCTCATAGAGTCTTCCTTATCTAAGTAGATATTTTATATATAAAGCCAAGAGGTTTGTTTCTTGCCCTCAATTAGAGATAGTTAAGGAAAATTGCATTTGCCATGATAACTAAGCAGTATGAAACTATTCAGTGAAATAGCTGCATGTTTAGCTATTTCGTTCTTCTGTGTATTAAATGAAGCAAAGCCTAAAACATTTTTACACATTCACGTACAGAGTCACACACTCGGTCACTGTCACACTCATGCACACGTGCATACACACAATTCTTTCAGTCAGTCGCAAAGGGATTACATAGAGAGCTTGGACTTTGTACATTCCAATAATATTTCTGAAAATGTTGGCTGAAGGAAGAGTTTAGGATTAATGTTTAATATATTGGGCCAAATTTTTGGAAGATTTAGACAAAGGAGGAAGAAAAAGAGAATGGCAGGAAGGAGGGGTGAAGAAATAAGTGATTCATAAACAGTTCTCTCTCAAGTTACTTTTTCTCAATTGAGGGCATTCTGGGTCTTTTCAGAGGTAATGAATTGATAATGTGATATCATGTAATCATTACAAATGGTTTCAAATTATTATGTAATGAAAGCTTGTAGCATTCTTATTCTGAAACTCGTCTCTCCATCCTCCCATCTAAATACCTCATAGTAACTGACAGGAATATGTTCTATCCCTCAGGTATATTTAAAATGTGAAGGGGAAAAAAAGTGAAAAAGTCTGGCTTTGTTAGCCCAGAGTACAAATATTTAGATCATGCTTGACTTCTTTTAACTGATCAGCCTTGTCCATTCAATTAGTCAGCAATTATCTTAGGAAAAAACAAAAACTATAACAATAACAAAAAATTAGCCTTTAATCATAGGAAAAGACTTCTAAATTTATCTTTTATAGCCCATAGCTATAATTATAAAGTGTATGGTTTATTAGAATAGATATAGCTTATATATAGCATTAAACATTTTTGCCTTTTTAATGGTATTAATAAAACCAGATGTTCTTATTTCTTTTGTTTTCATATTAGGGTTATTCAGTACAGTAGCACTATTCAAACGTTAATACACAAATTCCAAGTTTCAATTGTAGCTGAGAGTACATGAATAAAATTGGCTGCACAACATTCTGAACTACTAAGGAGAATTTGCTGTAGGAGAACCCTAAATCTCAGAAATGGATGACATTAGGCTTTGTTTTTATGGGTGGAAATTTAGTTTATGATTTAAGCAACTTGTTTTAGGTTTACTTCTAATACTTCTCTGCTAAATCATTTTCACAGACACCGGGGATGGCTTGCAAGACGCCTTTCTTATGTTCTTTTTATTCAAGAGCGAGATGTGCATAAGGGCATGTTTGCCACCAATGTGACTGAAAATGTGCTGAACAGCAGTAGGTAAGGGCAGGACACAGGCGTAAAGGTGGGAAATGGCAGGGATGGGCGGTAGGAGTGGGAGGGGGAAGTAATTCTCCTTAGTAACCTTTAGTTTCTCTGGGACTGTGTCTCAAGAAGTGTTCACATTTCCAAACATTAAATGTTAAGCTCCAAAGGAAACTAAAAGGCAGGCAATAGATGCTTTGGTGACAGTGCCATGTGGGAATAGCAGTGTTGTTTTTCGGATTAATAATCAAATGGGTTTCTAAAACATGAAAGGCAAATAGAAGTTCAGAGATGCACATATTTCCAGAAGTCTCTGTTTTCTGTAATATAAATGTTGGAGACATTGAATTTCCTATTTTATAGCCAAAAGAGAAGTGAATTTTATATTTTTGCCAGTTACTGAGTACCTAGGTACAAATTCTTATGCTATAAAGTCATTGCTAGAAATCTTAACAGAATGAGATACTGCCTTTGCTCTCACAGGAGCTTGCTTACAATAGGAAAGACTGATTGGAACTCAGGTGGAATGGGGAAATAAATATTTTAGAGTATGGGAGTTTGGGTGAAGGTGTTCCAAACTTCCATACTCTAGCATATTGATTCTAGAGTACTGGCCTTATTGGTGTGGCCAGTTTTAGAGATCTACCTGGATTTGGGGAGCAGGAGATGAGGGTGAATTAAAAGGCTGCTTTGAATTCACAAGTGTCATTTGTAGACTGTACGTTATGTTTGTTAAGGCCTGAACAATGCTGGCACATAGTATGTACTCAAGAGATACTTTTCGAATGGATGAGTGAGTAGTTGATAATGGAGGTGCATCAGTCATGGTAATGACTTGTAGAAACATTCCTGGCCAGAATGCAATGAATGCTTTTTAGGGAATAGACTTGGGGGGCTTCAGTGTCCTGTGGTATTGGTCTTTTTGTATTAGTGAGTTATGGGGCTCTGTGGAATTTTGCTGTATTTCACTAGTCTAAAATCAACACCAGTGGGATAAAACACAATTATTTGAAACTCTTAGGTTATTGTATATTCTGTTTTCTTGTTAAAACCTTTAAGTATGTTTGTTTCATACAGATGTTTTGACTAGTAAGTGGGATGTTAGAAGTGGTTTAAGGAGGTTGAACCTCATGCTTTCTCCCTTAAGTCAGCTGGAAGATTTATAAAACTGGATTAAACGTTTCCTTTTATCACACTGCTTATGATTCCATGCTGTGCTCTTTTGCTCGTTTCCTTTTATCACACTGCTTATGATTCCATGCTGTGCTCTTTTGATCTTGAGCTGTGCCTTTTAAAAATTACTGGTTTGAGTTGAAAAATTTTATAAATATTTATGTCCCTTTTTGGTCCCTCCCAGAGTTTTACATATATTTTTACTAATGAAGTCAGAATACAAATTAAAAGTAAATTAAGTCTTCAAAAGAAAAATCACACATTAATTTGGTTGTAGACTTTTGGATACCTCTGAATTATATGCCTAAATGGATAACCTTTCTTTTTCTCTCTTCTGCTAGAGTACAATTTCGTGTCCCTCACACTTCAGTGGGAACATTCAAATGCACATAGTTGTCACCCAGTAAATTTGAATTAAATTCTTAAGTCCACTTTCCAGATTCCTCAGAGATTCTTTGATTTAGGAATATAATACTCTTAATATTTAGTAGATAGCCAGAAAGAGGACTTCTAGCGTGAGCTTATTCTTTCATGTTGCCACATTTTAAAGAGAACATATATTTTGTTTTGTGATTTACAGCTGCAGTTTAGAAAGTACTGAATGCAGAATGTAGTACAGAACCAGTTACATTGTCTCTTTTTCCATTTTCACACCAGAGTACAAGAGGCAATTGCAGAAGTGGCTGCTGAATTAAACCCTGATGGTTCTGCCCAGCAGCAATCAAAAGCCGTTAACAAAGTGAAAAAGAAAGCTAAAAGGATTCTTCAAGAAATGGTTGCCACTGTCTCACCGGCAATGATCAGGTATTAAAAGACCACACAAAAAGCTTTCAATCATAGCCATGCTGATTTGAGCAAATGAGACTGAATTATTGAACTTTCCTAGCACAGTTCTCTTTGTCCAAAAGATGTTTCAATGAATCCTGATATTAAATTAAACTCTTCTTGTATTCTTCTTCAGCTTTCATGCATAGTAGCACTGTGGTAGGCTTGAAGGGGCCTTCATCTCTGTTAATTGATAGCAGCCAATGTATTACTACTAACATCTGCTCATCTAGACTAGTTGTGAATCAACTTTCACATATCCGAGTCATAAAAGGAGTGGTTTGTGTACATCAGAGGGATTATTCTGCTCACTAAATATTCATTCACCTTGGTCATTTGCTTCTGCAGTATAAAATATTTTTAGAGTGAAATATATTTGTAGTCTATAATAAATGGATACTTTTGTAAGTAGTATATATATATAAAGTTAGCTCTAGTTCGGCAATTCAGATATATAGGCATGCGTGTGCACACACACACACACACACAAAGCCATTTACAAGAAATTTTAGGTTGTAGGTCCATAAATTTAGACAGAAGTCAACTGTATATGCTTGTATGTAAAAATATATGTGTGTTCATTTATGTTTTTTTTTTGTTTGTACTTTGTTTCAGACTGACTGGGTGGGTGCTGCTAAAACTGTTCAACAGCTTCTTTTGGAACATTCAAATTCACAAAGGTCAACTTGAGATGGTTAAAGCTGCAACTGAGGCAAGAATTTCTGTGAATCTGTTACCCCGTTTTCCCCTCATTTGTAGAGTGATTTTAGAGTTCTTGTGGAAATATTCTCTTGTGTACTGTTATGTATTTCAACCCATTTGGAAGATTTCCCTCTTTTGTGATAACTTCAGCAGCTGTGTATTTGGGGAGGAGGAATGGGATACAGGAGTACTTACCAGCAATATGCAGGATTCCTTTTGTAAGTGACCTTGCAACAACCCTGAAAATCTGGTAGAACAATCCCTATTTTGTAGATGAAGCAATAGAGACACAGATAGATAAATAGGTTGTCTCCAGTGGCAGATAATAAGTGACTTGTCCTGGATTTCAAACAAACCAAGCCTGACTCCAAAACCTGTGCTCTTTTTATATCAGTAGAGCTGCTTCTCAGAAAGGATATAAGTCAACTGGAACTCTTGATTGCTCTTCTTCCCCCAACTTATTTCTGTTGTTGTAGTTGCTTTTATTTTTAACTCAAAAAGTATTACATTGAAGGAAGTTCCTATTATTGGAAAATGTTTTTAAAGAGTGAGTCACTGATTAGCCAGTGTTTGAGTGACTCTAGCCAAGTATGCAGTTGCAAAGTGTGATTGAATTTTACATTTGAAATTTAAATTTGGCATTTTTCCCTTTGCTAGACGAATTTGCCGCTTCTGTTTCTACCAGTTCATAGATCCCATATTGACTATCTGCTGCTCACTTTCATTCTCTTCTGCCATAACATCAAAGCACCATACATTGCTTCAGGCAATAATCTCCATATCCCAATCTTCAGGTAAGATGAGCTTATTTTGGAATTTAAGGAATTAAAAAGGCTATGTTTTGAATTTTTGTTTTTTAAATTATACCTTTCGATATGTTATTGTAAAGATGACATTAGCCTTTTTTCTTTTATTATAAAAATGATACATATTTATTGTGTAAAATTTGGAGAGTGCAAAAATGCATTAAGACTATCATCATTATTTATATATTTTATGTGGGATACTTGGTGAACTGTGGCTACCTAAACTTTATGGGTGTTATCTATCAAATAGATAAAAGGTAGTTAGAAGGGCAAGATAGCGAATTACCAGACCAGGCTCAGCAGTAGGGAGTTGTGGCGGGGGGGGAGGGAACAGTGAAGTGGGAGAAGGGTTAGTGATAAAAAGATAACCATACCTGTTACTTTGACCTCATAATTTAGTAGAGCTAGAACCACTTAAAAAGTACAATATCATGGGAAAGGTGTCTTTTAGAGGTTTTCCTCAATGTGTTCCATTTAGGGGAAATGGTATGTGCAAATATGGAGAGATACAGGAGCATGATGTGGTTGGGAAGTGGTGGACAATTGGGTAAGGTGGGAATATGGGATGCATTAGGAAGGATCAGAGATTGGAGGTGGTAGCTGTGTAGGTAGAGCCAGATCAAAACAATTTCTAAGCCGGGAGATTAGAGTTTGTCCCGTACTTGAGAAATGACACGTTCAGATTTGTATTTTGAAAGGTCATTCTGGATTCGGAAAAATGAAATCAATTCTGCTTCCATTAGGATAGTTCAGGCAGAAGATAGTGAAGGTTTAAATGAAAAGCTATAGTGTTGTTTTTGGACAGGAGGGCATAGATTTAAAAAGTATTTAGTAGCTTGAATTTATAAGACCCAATGCTAGTCCATATGGGGTCTCAATAGAGGGGGAGAGGAAGGAGCAAGATTCCCAGGTGTTTACCAGCTAGGAAACTGGGTAGATGGTAGGTCTGATCACCAACAAGGAATTGGTGAGGAACTGGTTGAGCTGGTTTGGGACATTAAAGTTTCAAACGTGAAAGCACAAAGCATCTCTAAGGTCAGCTCTGTCGGTAGAGAGTAGATAAGAGGAGCATGAATTTAGAAAGAGACTAGAAGGAAAGTGGGCTGGCAGGTTGTGCAGGTGGAGCTTCACAAGATGGCATTCGTCACCTTTGTGTGCCATGTCCTCAGTATCACAGTCTAAGGAACTCCTTCTTAATCCCTTGGCTCAGAGTTCTATAGGCTTTCAGAGTTCTGTAGCTAACCAGACTCCTGTGACCAACTGAAGAGAAGCCATGCTTTCATGCAGTCAGTGATATTTATCCAGCTGTGCTTTAGACAAGAGAGAACAAAATATATAGTCCTTGCCTTCACATAGCTTAATGGATAATGTAGACAGACAGCTAGCTGTAATTCAGTGTGATATGATCCTACAGGGTAGATGTACTTTTCCAGGAATTAGAATATCTGTGTTTGCTCTCCAGGGGACCTCTTCCCAGAGCCAAGGAACCTGGGAAACTGAATTAGAAAGTCATCAGGAAGTTTCCGGTGGGCACAGACTTAGAGGGAAGAATGACTATTCCAATGGGGCTCTAGAGAAGCCTTGCTTCTCTTGTAATTAGAATATTTGCTGTACCTTTTTCCTTCACATTTGGTTCTCAACTAGGATTTCTTGGAACTACTTAATAAACACTGATAATTTTTTTGTAATCCAACTTCCCTTTCATGGATTCTGCCAGCGATTGTTGTAGCTCACCTGTCCTTCAGACACAGCAGGCTGTGGATAACCCAGTCTGTTTTTGTGCAGCTTTCTTTTGTTACATGATAGTCTACCCATTCACAAACCACTTCTCACGTTTTATTTTTGTGGATAGCTCATCTCATTCATTTTATTCTGCAGAGTTTTACTCTCAAAGAGTGATGCTAAGCTTTGGCAACACCTTACTGTGGTCTCCTTATGTTTACTGTAGAGCAGTGGTCCCCAACCTTTTTGGCACCAGGGACCAGTTTCATGGAAGACAATTTCCACGGACCATGGGAGTGGGGAGAATGGTTTTGAGATGATTCAAGCATGTTACATTTATTATGCACTTTATTTCTATTATTTCAATGTAATATATAAATAAATAATTATACAACTCATCATAATGTAGAATCACTCGACTGTCCCAACTAGGGGTGATGGGAGACAGTGATAGATCATCAGGCATTAGATTCTCATTAGGAATGCACAACCTAGATCCCTCACGGGCAGATGTACAGTTCACAGTAGGATTTGCACTCCTATCCTATGAGAACCTAATGTTGCTGCTGATCTGACAGGAGACGGAGCTCAGAGGGTAATGCAAGTGATGGGGAATGGCTGTAAATATAGATGAAGCTTTGCTTGCTTGCCTGCCACTCATCTCCTGCTCTGTGGCCTGGTTCCTAACAGGCCAGGGACTGGTATTGGTCCGTGGCCCTGGGGTTGGGGACTCCTGCTGTAGAGGATACCAAAAATATATATTAATGTTTATATTAGTATCACTCCACTTGAAAAGAATAAGAGGCTGTGAGTTTGGAAAGATTGACTTAGTTTTAACTTCATATCAGAATTAGTGTTGTTGAAAGAGACATGGGGTTGGGAAAAGAATTGTTTTATGCCTGTGTGTGTGCAAAGGAAGCACATTTTTGTTGCATGTTTTGGAAAGATGGTTATGTGTGGTTTCAGTTGGATAAAATTATTTTTGTCTCACAAGGACCCTCTGTAAACAATAATTATTTGGGAAAATTTTCCCCAAGGAGCTTTCGTAATAAACATCATATTCATTTTGTACTAAAGGTGTCATGGGCAAATTTCAGAATGTCTAAGAGTCAGTGTCTTGAGACCCTGGGCAGGATTTTAAAATTTAGAAGTGTTCTGTAATCCTCTTAAAATCTGTACTATCATTTTTACGGGTAATATGTCATGCAAACTCCTTTTGGCTTGGAACAGATGTAATAGAGGCTCATTATACATAGTGATATCCCAAAGACTGATGAACAATGTAAATGACTGAAACATGTCAATCATGTGGAAAATGAAAAAAATGCCTGCATTTTTACTGTCAGCTGCTCAAGCAGCACATAATGGCTTGTATCCATTTGGCAAATGTTTTGAATCAACTTGGAATGTGAGTATTCTTTTTACATTTTTCTTTGTAAATAATTCATGCATTCTGAATTTATAGTACTTTGATCCATAAGCTTGGGGGCTTCTTCATACGACGAAGGCTCGATGAAACACCAGATGGACGGAAAGATGTTCTCTATAGAGCTTTGCTCCATGGGGTATGTGTGATCTCTAATTATCCTTAGGGCCGTTGTGTTGGTTATCACGGTGGAAGGAAAAAGGACTTTTTTGAGTTGAGATTTTTTAAACACTACTCTTTGAGAAATTTGAGTGATTATTGCTTGAGTTTGTTAATTTTTTTTGTTGTTGTTTTTATTACCAAAATATAGAATTGGAGGAGCTGCTTTATGAGTGTGAATAAGATACTTTGTCAGTAGTCAAGTTGTAGTTTTTTCTGTTTTGCTTTTAAAGATTTAATTTTTCTGAGCTCATTCTAAGTCAAGTGGTCTTGAATTCATGTTTTACTTTCTTCTTATATCCCAGCATATAGTTGAATTACTTCGACAGCAGCAGTTCTTGGAAATCTTCCTGGAAGGCACACGTTCTAGGAGTGGAAAAACCTCCTGTGCTCGGGCGGGACTTTTGTCAGTTGTGGTAGATACTCTATCTACCAATGTCATCCCAGACATCTTGATAATACCTGTTGGAATCTCCTATGATCGTATTATCGAAGGTCACTACAATGGCGAACAACTGGTAAGGATACCTACACAAAAGTCGTCTTTGCTTATCAAGTCTTTTAGACTTCACTTTTAGAATTTAGATTTGCTGTTAGAATTAACTGAGAATTTTTTTTTTGGTACTCCCTGTGTTTAAAGCACTGTATGAAATGTGATTGGATGGGCACGGTAAGTAACTTTCATGCCCTATCTTTAACTTGATTGGTAGTGCTTATATAGTATTTTCCTGAGCTTGGCAGAAGTGACCTGGTTAGATTTATCAGTGACGACCTTGGTCATGGGATTGGAAAGTGGGAGAAGACTTGCCACCATGTTGCAATCTCTGCTGTGGAAGGTTATCTGTGGTTTGTTCTCCCCAGGGCTTAATGAATATGTGCATATTTTAAATTGGGCTTGAAGAACTTGTGAGGTCATGGTGGCAAAAACACTTACAGATTGAGAAGTAGCAATGACTTTTTCAGTACACCTTTTTATTGAAGTGTAATAGTTACAAAAGAGTATATAAATCATAACCATGTAGCTTGAATTATCACAAAGTGAATACATCTATGCAACTAGCACCCAGATCAAGGAACAATATTACCAGGACCTTTGAAACCCTCCTCATGGTTCTCCTGTCATCATCCCCTCAAGGTTAATCATTAATTTCATTTCGTACAGACTGGGTTAGTTTTGCATATTTTTGCACTTACGTAAATTGGATAGTATGTGGTCTGTACGCATCTGGTTTCCTTTGCTTAAGCAGGTGTTTGTGAGATTCATCCACATTGTTGCATGTAGTCTATTCCTTCTCATAGCTGTGTAGTATTCCAGTGTATGAGTATACCATAATTTATTCTACTGTTAATAAAGTGTTTGGCTGTAATTATTCTTGTATATTTTTTCTCGATGACCATATACATTCATTTTGTTGGATACACACCTAGGAGAAGAACTGATGGGTCTTAAAAAATATGTATTTTCAGCTTTAGTAGGTACTGCCAACCACTTTATCAGAATGGTTTTACCAGCTTACCACTCCAGTCAGCCGTTAGAGTTCAAGAGAAAGTTAGTTTTGGAAATTTTGGGTGAGGTACTTATTTCAAGCTTACGGCTCCAGACATGTCAGAAATTCAAGGACATCTGACAATCAGAGGCTTTAGAAATTAAGTGATAGGCTTACAAAATAAGTGATGTGATCTGTGTGACACTCTTCTCCTTGTGCTCTATGAATCTGTCCTTGATGTATACCCTACTCATCCTGACTGTGTCTCACGAGTTCATATCTGAGTCTGTGTCCATTACATGTCCTGCCATTGTGCCTTATATGTAATAGATACTAGGTGTTTACTGAGTGAATACTCAGTTCAAAGGCCACTGTGAGGCTGGATTTGCAGTTACTTGCCTAATATTAGACATTTAGACACTGGTGATCATCAGACCTCAGATACATGACCTCTTCGATGTTTTATTTAAGAACTACAGAGCAGTTTTCCAGGCTATGTCATATTTTTCCTTCATTAGTATGCAATTGTATTTTTGTGAATTGTGCGAACATGATACTAAATGAAATAGTATTAAATGTTTTGTTTTTCATTGACTGAATTCCATCTGCCAATGACATGATTACGTCTTTGAGCATCTTTGAATACTAAACATTTTCTGACAGGCCGCAGTTAATGACTGCTTCCTTTCCTTCTTCATTCATTGTTCTTTTTCAAGATGAACTTACAGTTTCCATAAAACAAGTTATTCTGTGGATAATAGAATGTTGTGTATGTGTTGGCTTTATTTCTCACCATGTGATTATCGCTATTGGAATTTAGGGCAAGCCTAAGAAGAATGAGAGCCTGTGGAGTATAGCAAGAGGTGTTATTAGAATGTTACGAAAAAACTATGGTTGTGTCCGAGTGGATTTTGCACAGCCGTTTTCCTTAAAGGTGAGTGTCTGTTGAAATGAAACCAGGTTGAAGCATCGACCTGGAGTCAGGAGGCTCCAGTGCTGACTCTAACAGCACCTCTCTGTGTGACTTGGGGCTGGTTTGCTCTCCTGTAAAATGAGGAATATGAGAAAGGTGGTGTTGCCTAAATTTTTCCACAAAATTTGTCTATTGACAAGAAGAGTATCTGTTTTTGGGAGATATCAAAGCTCAATATTTATTGCTATTATTATTTTTTAAAAATTCATGACCATCTAAGGGGAACAAAAAACACGTAGAAGGAATAAGTTCTAGTATTTGATAGTAGAGTAGGGAAATTTTAGTTAATAGTAATTCGTCGTATATTTCAAAATGAAAGAGAGAAGAATTGTAATATTCCCAACACACGCAAAAAAGGTAAGTGTTTGAGGTGATGGTTATCCCAATTACCCTGATTTTATCATTACACATTGTATATAGGTATCAAAATATCACATATACCCCAAAATATGTACAACTATTATATATCAATTAAAAAACCCCAAAAGCCAAAAAAAATTTTGAGATGGATGAATGAAGAAACGAATAAATAATTGTAAAAAAATAAAAATTCATATGAATCTTGCATGTGCCTTTATAATATGTATTTATATCTTATGTTTTAAAATTGCCTTTAGGGGAAATTTTTCCAAACACCTCCCCTAAAAGCTGGGTAACTTTTTTTTTTTTTTCTTTTTTGCGATGGAGTTTCATGCTCTTGTCACCCAGGCTGGAGTGCAGAGGCGCAATCTCAGCTCACTGCAACCTCTGCCCATTAGGTTCAAGCAATTCTCCTGCCTAAGCCTCCTAAGTAGCTGGGATTACAGGTGCCCGCTACCACACCTGCCTAATTTTTGTATATTTAGTAGAGACGGGGTTTCACCATGTTGGCCAGGCTGGTCTCAAACTTCTGATGTCAGGTGATCCTCCCACCTCGGCCTCCCAAAGTGCTGGGATTACAGGTGTGAGCCACTTCGCGCAGCCAAAGCTGGGCAAATTTGACAGGATGATGCTATGTCCTATTGTATAGAATGCAGTACCACACATCCTAAGAGATAGTGCCATTCACATTGAAAGTCTGGGACTGGCAGGTCCCTGAGGCCCTTGCTGTTTTAAATTCTTAAGATATTCAAATTGTAAAGGAGAAGGAGGAGAATGGGTACCAAAGTAGGGAGCCCTGGGATAAGGAGCAGAAGGTCCCGCCTCTCCTTTTATTCTACTTTCTGGCTTAACTTTAAGAGATTCCAGCTGCTGTGGTAGATGCTTGCTGGACTTAAATGCTTTGATCTTTTAGAACCTCATCATTTCTTTTCTTTTTCTTTATTTTTTAAATGGTCACATAGCTCCTCTGTCTTGTTATGATTTGCTTTTAGATAGAGGTTCTTTTGAAAATAATGTGATTCTTGGGTTGCCAGATTTTTTAAAGTATAATTATGTCTATCATCACTATTAATGATATTAAGAATGTCAATTTTATGATGATGTGTGAGAAAAGTTAAAAATTTCTTTTAATTTTAAAATGATTTTATTTAAGCAGCCTATTCTTTGTGTCTTCAGTTCTTAAGTTCAGCTTCATGCTTAGCAACAATCTGTGAATCATTCTGGACTTCTGAAGACAGTCTAGGACATAGAAAGTATTTCCCATGCTCTATAGCATGGCTTATTTCATACACAACTGCCTTTTAACCTTTGGAAGATGAAATTACATTTTATATGTTGATGTGAAAGTGAGGGTAAATGATCATGTTATATTTTTTTCCTCCAGGAATATTTAGAAAGCCAAAGTCAGAAACCGGTGTCTGCTCCACTTTCTCTGGAGCAAGCGTTGTTACCAGCTATACTTCCTTCAAGGTAAAATTTATAGAATTTTTTAATGCTAATCAAGCTATCAAACATCTGTTATTTCTTGTATTGCATAGATTAACCTTATTAAAAATGTGCACATTCTTATTTTCACTTCTTTACTCGAGTAACTTTTCTCTTGGTCCAATAAGGAATATTGAGATGACATGTTTTCATATTAGTTTGGAAGTTTTTAATTATTCGCTTATAAAAGCTTTTTGATTTTGTGAATTATATAGGAGTTCTTATTTGATTTATGCTTTTTGAATGCTTGAACTGAGTTTTTGTGGTAGTAGATTATGCATATTGTATGTAAGTGAACCATAGAAAAGGATTTTGCTGTTTGAATTTTTCAGAATTCAAATTGAATTTTAACTTAGATAAATTGAATATGAAGCCTTTCCTTTCATATGTGGAAGTGTTGAATTTTCAGAAATGTTTTAGAATCTGGCATCTTGCTTTATGTATTCTTTCTGCCAGTGGTTTTGGAAGTGATGTATCAACAGACCATTTAGTCGTAACTAAATAACAATTTTTGGCCAGGCCATAATATAGTCTTTTATGGAGTCTATGTGTGGTTTAAATTTAAGGTATATAGTAATTTAAAGTATCTAATTCATTTAAAGATCAGTTCCACATAGTTTGCCTTGTAAAAGAGTGTGGTTGTGGGTTGATTTTCGAAACACTTTTTAGACCCAATGATGCTGCTGATGAAGGTAGAGACACATCCATTAATGAGTCCAGAAATGCAACAGATGAATTCCTACGAAGGAGGTTGATTGCAAATCTGGCTGAGCATATTCTATTCAGTAAGTAGAATACCAGACTCTCTAATTCTACAATTTAGATTCATCATGGTGTGGTACAAACTGTAAGGTTTTGGAATCTGCTGAGGTTAGTTTCCACGTCTGTTAATTCACAGGTGGTGATAGGTAAGTTATTAGAAAGAAGGTGATACCAGGGGGATTTGAGGTAATTGGAGTTAAACATCTTATACAGTGTCTGGTAATTGTAGGTGTTCATGTGGTAGTTGTTGTGCTTTTTAAAGATAGTTATTATTAAAATGATTTGTTGCCTCTGTTGCTCATTAATGTGTTTTATTTGAACTACTTGAACTAATTTGTGGTACAACGTCTAGATTTATGGTTGCACGTCCATTTCTGCTTTGACCCCGTGAGTTTTTATAATGCAGCAAATATGAGTGGCCTTGTATAAAGCTTTGCCTTAGCCGTGGAGAATACAAAATGAATAATTAATGGTTCTGAACTCAACGAGCTTATGTTCTCGTCAGTGGGATAGTTATACACAAATAATTAAAGTGAACCTGGAGAGGAGTGTGAGTTCACTGCAGGATCAGTCTTCTTTAAGTTCCAAGTTGTACAATTGTGTACTGTTGTGGAGGCTGCTTTAAAATCCCAAGGCAGCACGATGGTTCTTTGCTGCCCAGCCCAGTGGTGATTTCTTTCTTGCTGCTCTCTGGGCCAGGACCCTGATGATACTCTCACCGCCTCCTGCCAATGCTAGTGGGGAGGCCTCCCTCCCTCACCTGGTTCCTCCCATTCTGGAGGCTCCTATTCCTGCTTGACTTTGGGTCAGAGGATTCTTTCTCAAGCACGTTTGATTGTGTCTCTCTCCTGCTTAAAATCTGGATACGAAAAATAATACCTTATTGTCAAAAAGTTGGAAAATAAAGATGAAATAGATAGCAAAAACCCACTACCCAAATAACCACTGGTGTTGCTGTGTAGTCTCTAAAAATATTTTTTAGTTTTGTATTGTGCAGCTTTCCATTTATAACACATATATTCATATTTAAAAATTCTTTATAAATATTTTAATAGCTATACATGTAGTACCGAGTACTTTTTTTTAAACACTGGAGACAACTTCAATTACAAGTAGTGAATTAAGTGTTCATAAATGTATTGTCGGCCGGGCGCGGTGGCTCAAGCCTGTAATCCCAGCACTTTGGGAGGCCGAGACGGGCGGATCACGAGGTCAGGAGATCGAGACCATCCTGGCTAACACGGTGAAACCCCGTCTCTACTAAAAAATACAAAAAATTAGCCGGGCGAGGTGGCAGGCGCCTGTAGTCCCAGCTACTCGGGAGGCTGAGGCAGGAGAATGGCGTAAACCCGGGAGGCGGAGCTTGCAGTGAGCTGAGATCCGGCCACTGCACTCCAGCCTGGGCGGCAGAGCGAGACTCCGTCTCAAAAAAAAAAAAAAAAAAAAAATGTATTGTCATCTTAGAAAACTCACAAATGTTGTTGTGATTTCAGATTTTCATTCCATGGGTGTTCTCAGATTTGATTTATATAATTATAATTTTATGCAAATTCACTGTAGGGGTATGCACTGTAGTCATTCTCAAATGTGTTTCTGTGCCCGTCCTTCTTACGTCTGGGTCAGGTTGAAAGAGGAAATACAAATATATTGAGCACTCATTACTCCGGGCCAATCATTTTTTTCTCACATAGTCTAATGAGCTAGGCAGTATTTTCATTTTACCAGTGAGGAAAGTGAGGCCAGGAATTCAAGTAATTTGCCCCAAGTCATAAAGTTAGTTAGTGAGTTAATTAGGATTTGAGCCCAGATTTTTCTGACTTCAAGTCAGCTATTATCCTTTTACTACACCTTCATTTTAATATGGTGAATACCAGCAAGAAGAGTGAAGTGGAGTTGTAGTTATAATAGACTAGGTGGGAGCAAGTCAAGGAATATGGAAATGGGAGATCTTGTAGAACTCAAACAGGCTTGTACTTTGGGTCTTGATATTTCAATAAAAGTGTCTCTTTGTCATTCAGTAACTAAATTCCATTGGCCTGGATTGGAGGTGGACCTGTCTTAGCCTGTTGTATGATGAACTGTGATCTCTAATGACGTTCCATTATACCAGAACACTGTAATATTATAACTTCCTTTTGGTAGATCACACTTATGGGAAATGTGATAGACGACTTTTACAGTTTTAAATACTTCTGTTTAAAATTTAGGTATTTCAAAAAAGTTCAGCTATATTTGTAAAAAGTGTAACTAAAAAAAGCTTTGTGTTTGCCTTCCAGCTGCTAGCAAGTCCTGTGCCATTATGTCCACACACATTGTGGCTTGCCTACTCCTCTACAGACACAGGCAGGTATGTCTGCAATGTCACCTGCAGTTAGGTAGGAAGCATTAGAATGTTTTGTTAGCTGCTCAGATACATATTCAGGGGCAAATTTGGCCCACTCCTGGCTAGTACTATGAGGTAAACAGTAAAATAAGCTGAGGACCCTGCCCAAAGGAGCTAATCAACTTGGTGGAGGAAGAATCTACATTTAAAAACAAAACAAAACAGACTGCTTAATATATGTAGTACAAAGCTACTGCTTAATACTGTTAATGTAAATAAGATCTATTTCATTAACATGTGGTATGTATTCTGATAGCAAATGCTTTCCAAACGAATTGATTGACATTTTAGAACCCACCATTTATCCTCCCAAAATACATTTGTCTAAACTTTATGATGGAAGAGACCACACCAGTCTTGTTCAGTCATGTTCTCAACACCAAACACAGTGCCAATATATATAGGCACCAAGTAAATAGTTGTCAGATAAATATTTAAAATGAAGGAAATCTTGCTAAAAAATAAGCACTCCTTATTTGCAGTTGGCTTTTTTTCTCTCCCTTGTGATCTTATGTGTGCATATCATGTGTCATGGCTAGAGTGTTCACTAGCATGTGTAATACCTTGACATTCCTGGAGGACCAGCTTTTTAAGCAGTTTTCTGACTTGCTCTGCATTGGTGTTCTGGCCCTACTTCTCTCTGTGCTAGCAGTGAGCTGCAGGAAAGCCAAGGCAAGAAGAAAGTCTTGGAGTGTTGACCTCCCAACTTTTTGGAAAGTAGGTTTTCCACTGTCATGATACCATTTCTGTCTCTTTAGGGAATTGATCTCTCCACATTGGTCGAAGACTTCTTTGTGATGAAAGAGGAAGTCCTGGCTCGTGATTTTGACCTGGGGTTCTCAGGAAATTCAGAAGATGTAGTAATGCATGCCATACAGCTGCTGGGAAATTGCGTCACAATCACCCACACTAGCAGGAACGATGAGTTTTTTATCACCCCCAGCACAACTGTCCCAGCAGTCTTCGAACTCAACTTCTACAGCAATGGGGTACTTCATGTCTTTATCATGGAGGCCATCATAGGTATGTCAGTCCTTGAAATATTTTCAGTAATTTTCATGGAAAATAAAAAAGCCTAAAACACATAGTGGTATCTGCTTTAATTTGGGTGATAGCCCCTTGCTTGAGGGAATGTGGCTATAATTTTAGTTTTCAAATGAAACTGTAATCTCCTGTTATATCACTGTTTGTAACTACAATGAGTAATTACTGAATTGCCATTTGTATAGTATTACCCTTATTTCTCAGGAGAGGTAGAGTGTCTTGCAATCCAGGAGCTGAAACTCTAACTCAGATGAGACATATACAGGGCAGCAAAGCGAGTGGAGGCCTCATTTGTGATTAAGAGAAAAGAGAGGAAGGAGAGAAGAGGGGGCTCGTGTGTTTGGAGAAGGTTTTTGATGCAGTTGGGATCATATGGAATCATAAGCATTTAATCTTGTGGGATTTACTTAAATTTCTCGAAATACAGGCCATTATTTTTGATGTATTAATAATCTCTTAAGGTTATTTGAGCCAGTTGAAGTTTTTCTTGGAGACTTTGAGCTGGCAACTTCATTGTTGCTTTTCTTTTCTTAGCTTGCAGCCTTTATGCAGTTCTGAACAAGAGGGGATTAGGGGGGCCCACCGGCACCCCACCTAACCTGATCAGCCAGGAGCAGCTGGTGCGGAAGGCGGCCAGCCTGTGCTACCTTCTCTCCAATGAGGGCACCATCTCACTGGTGAGTGAAGACTCTTCAGTGTTGCTGGTCTCTTCCCTTGAGCGTTTTCGTGAAAACATAACCTCCGTGTTTTTCTGTTAGAGAATGTTTGGCCCATTTTTGATACTTTATATTCCACTCCTGGATTTCAGTGACCACCAAACCAATATGTCATTTACTATCTTGGTTTGCTCTCTGGGTCACTGCTCCACTGAATCTATCCTGCAGTATGAGCCATGATAGGACAGATTGCTCAATGTTCTCAGGCAGTCGCATCCAAAGCTAGTGAGCATGCATTGTGTGTGAGCCACTGGGTTAGTGGTTTGTAAATAATTAATGCACCCACCTGTAGATGATGGAACCACAGATGGTAAGAGTCAGAAGCAGCCTTAAAAATCATCTGCTCGGCCAGGTGATGTGACTCATGCCTGTGATCCCAGCACTTAGGGAGGCTGAGGTGGGCAGATCATGAGGTCAGGAGATCGAGACCATCCTGGCTAACATGGAGAAACCCTGACTCTACTAAAAATACAAAAAAAATTAGCTGGATGTAGTAGCACGCGTGTGTAGTCCCAGCTACTTTGGAGGCTGAGGCAGGAGGATTGCTTGAACCTGGGAGGTGGAGGTTGCAGTAAGCCGAGATTGCGCCACTGTTCTCCAGCCTGAGTGACAGAGCGAGACTCCATCTCAAAAAAAAAAAAAAATCTGCTCAACCCCTCTCAGTTTACAAATGAGGAAAACAAAGCCCAGCAGTACTAATGAGCATTTATATTATATACCCAAACACTTAGGCATTTATCATGAGACATATGTATTTAGCAGATTTCCTTCTTCTCAAAATCGTCAACATGTAGAATTCATATTTTAATTGAATTCCGATATTTTCTTTTGTATGAATGTGTCTTGAGATGTTGACGAGATAAGGGCATGTGTTAGGAGTACCGCCCCTCCATGCCGTGCTTTGGGTGAGGTGTCCTGGTGGTCCTGTTGGAGAATCTGTTTTGCATGAACCATGGGTGGTGGGATGGGAGGGACGAGGGCCGATAAGACTCGAAGATTGACTTTGTCTTTTCTCTGGTTTTTATTTACTTATTCCAGTGTTGTGTTTCCTCAATCACCACATTTGTGTATGGTATTTATTATAACTATTGATGAAAAATTGTCTTATAAAGTAAAAGAAATAGGTGGTGGGGGGCTGATAAGCAGTCTTCAGGGGACTTGCCACGTTGTGGGTGTGGGGAGAGAATTGAGCTCAGGAGTACCCCTTGCAGGTGGTGCAGTGTTGGGTGCTCTGCCAGTTAAGTGACAGAGGTCTCTTCTTGGGCTTTGTCCATGACCGTGTGTGTATCAAGAACATGGGCATTGGGAATCAAAGGACTTGCTCAGTGGGGTGACGGAGATAACAGAATGCAAGGCTTTGGCAGCTACCTTGTACCATGTTTTCTGCCTTTAAAAAAAGAAGTATAAAATGGTGGCATTTACATCTAAATGACTTTTCTTTTCAGCCCTGCCAGACATTTTACCAAGTGTGCCATGAAACAGTAGGAAAGTTTATCCAGTATGGCATTCTTACAGTGGCAGAGGTAAGAGGAAGCGCTTTCCTTTATTTGTCTGTATGAAGTTACTTGCTCTTCATTCCCTTTTCTACCACTTATTTAAACCAATAATTGGCCGGGCGCAGTGGCATGCTCCTGTAATCCCAGCACTTTGGGAGGCGGAGGTGGGTGGATCACCTGAGGTCAGGAGTTCGAGACCAGCCTGGCCAACATGGCAAAACCCTGTCTTTCCTAAAAATACAAAAATTAGCTGGGCATGGTGGCACGCGCCTGTAATCCCAGCTACTTGGGAGGTTGAGGCACAAGAATTGCTTGAATCGGAGAGGTGGAGGTTTCAGTGAGCCAAGATCGTGTCACTGCACTCTAGCCTGGGCGACAGAGTGAGATTCAGTCTCATAAATAAATAAATAAATAAATAAACAAATCAATAATTACATTTGGTATACAGTCATGTTCAGATGTAGAGAAGAGAAAAATAAGAATGGGGAGAATAAGTGTCCTTTGGATTATTTAATATTTTGGTTCCTATTTGTAAGTTGTGTTATCTAAAACATATCCTGACTTGATTCGGTGACACCAAGAAGTTTGTATGCTAAGTTGAGATATTACACCTATCAGTATGCTTGTAGCTTGCACATCTGCAGTTTTCATTTTTCAGATTCTATTTTAATTTTGGTAGATTTAGTGTAGAGGGGATGGCCTGGAAAAGCAGATACCAATTTAGAATATGTGGGGGTACTTTTATTTGATCTTTCTGGTAGCTCTCCCCTCCCACCTGCCCTTTCTTTTGTCCCCTGCTGTCTCCCGACTGAGTTTGAGTTTGAAAGGGAAGTGGATTGACATTATGAATGGCTAAACAGAGAAGAGCCAGGAAGGGTCAGAGAAGAGAACTGCCTTGTCGGCTCCACTGGGCAGTTGTTTGTGTGCCAGTGCATATTTATTTACTATCCGTCATCTCCTTGGCCTAGCACGATGACCAGGAAGATATCAGTCCTAGTCTTGCTGAGCAGCAGTGGGACAAGAAGCTTCCTGAACCTTTGTCTTGGAGAAGTGATGAAGAAGATGAAGACAGTGACTTTGGGGAGGAACAGCGAGATTGCTACCTGAAGGTACTTTGGTGAAGAATTCTGGTGGATATTACAGGGATATGTTGAGGTTTATGTTGCAGTGAGATCAGCTGGAGCCCTGGTGATGTCTTCATATCTAAAATAGGAAGCTCTGGTGCCTTCTGTGTGGTAAAGACACTCAAACTGTTTGAGTTGAATTAATACCTTAAATTATTCGGTTTAAGTAGAAAAGGAAAGGAGAGTCTGAAAAGTCAGGAAGATGAATGTTATAGGTGAGACTTCCACCATCCTTTTATGAAATACACAGGTGTATACCTGTTTATATACACCTGCACCCCCTCATGAGGCAGCAGTTTTGCTATTGAGCTGCCATTGGCCTTGTTGCTCTTTTTGAGTCACTCTTGCTGTCCTTCCCAAAATTTCATATAGTCAGCTCTTTGCTGTCAGTTAAAACAAATACCATTATAGGAGAAAATTTAGATTAAGAAAAAGTCCCTGATTTAGAAAAGTCAGTTTTGTCTAATTTGTAATTTTAGAACTTAGTAATAATGACCCATCTTTTCTGAATACTCTAAGTGGATTACTCTTTTTTGACATTTAGAAATTGTCTTCTTTTTCACTTGGGTGGTATTAGTGTGGTTTTAAGATTGGGCAGTGATCTTGCTTTCACACTGCAGAGGGGCTTCACCAAACCAGCGTGTTTTGGGTAGGTACAGTGAGAGCCTCTCGGCCATAAAGCACCACCGTCATGGTGGCCATCATTCCCCACATTGCTGGACTATGGGCAGAGACCATTTAGGGGAGGCAGGGAATAGGTGCTGAAGAAGGAATGAGATGATCTTAGTGGTCTCCCATTGATTGTTTTGCAGATTTGAGTGACTGTTGAGCCCAAACTTCAAACTGTGGAAGGCCTAGTCTTAGGAGCAGCTATTTTCAGTGATGATAGCATATCATAATTACAGCATTCAGTTATGAAAATTTCTTCTAGGTGGCTGTTCAATGAACACAAACCTCAAATACTATAAAAAAGTGAATGATTACCATAAAGAATGTGTTTGAAAGCCAGCAGTTGTTTCCTGCAGAGATTCTCTGCATAAGGGGCAGGGGGCTGCTTTCATGTAGTGCTGATGTGAGTGGCCATCTTCTCACGTTACTGGCTCTCCAGAGAAAGTCCTCTGTCCTCTTGCCTTGTGTCTCTTGTCCCTTCCTCATGACTTCATCTCCTGCTTTTGCACACTCAGGTGAGCCAGTCCAAGGAGCACCAGCAGTTTATCACCTTCTTACAGAGACTCCTTGGGCCTTTGCTGGAGGCCTACAGCTCTGCTGCCATCTTTGTTCACAACTTCAGCGGTCCTGTTCCAGAACCTGAATATCTGCAAAAGTTGCACAAATACCTAGTAACCAGAACAGAAAGAAATGTTGCAGTATATGGTATGTTGAGTCACTATCTGTTCTTTTAAAATCTTTTTTTTTTGGATTACAGAAATTTGCTAATTGTAGAAAATTGGAAAAATGCAAACTTATCCTGACCTCTAACACCGTAGAGTATTACTATTATCTTCTTTGGTATGTTATATAAGTTGAATGATAACAGTTCTACACTCTTATGTCTGGCTTTTTTCACGTAACATTATTTTTGAGATTCATACATGTTGCATATAGTTTGTTCCTTTGTTCTTGTTGTGTAGTGTTCCATTGTATAAATATTTACCACATTTTATTCATTCTGCTGTTGAAGGATATTTGGGTTGCTTTCAGTTCACAACTGCTTTGAACAGTGTTGCTGTGAGCGTGTTTGAGTATGTCTTTTGGTGAACATCTGTGCCCCTGTATACAGCATATATATGGGAACAGAATTGCCTGGTTGTAGGCTCTAGATATATTCGGCTCTAGTAGATACCACCAAACAGTTTCCAGTACCTGCTTGTACTCCCACTGCAGTGTGTGTTTCGCTTGCTGCACATCTTGGCCAGCGCTCGGTCTTGTTTGTTTTAGGAGATATGATTGGGGTGGGAGTAGTATTTCATACAGTTGTAGTTTGGAGCTGAAACTACTTTGAATCACTTTTCAGAGCCAGAAGGAATCTAATCTAATCACCTCGTTTTATAGTTGAGGAAAATACCCAAGGTCACACTGCTAGTTAATGGGTGATCTCGGGATCAGAAATCTTGTTTCCTAACCTCGAGGCCTGTGTTTTCTCTGGTTCCGCTGATGTACAGTCATCTGTGTACCACTGGGTAGCTTAAAGAATGTTTATACGCTGTCTTATTTGATTCTCACAACAATCCTGGACAATGGATGTTTTAGGTATTTCTATTTCCCTCCATTCTCCCTATTTCTCTCTCTACACCCTCTTTTCTTTCCCTCTCCCGTTCTTGTTTACCTCAATATAGGACAAAGTAGGTTTACACAAAGTAGGTGTAATAGCAAGTCAGCTGAGAACTCACAGGTTGCCAGTGGTGGACGTGGGGCCCCACCCCTGTCTGCTGACTTGCCCTTATTCTCTTCCTAGCTCCCCATACTTTCTTACTGTGGCTATTGGGACTGTCATGATTTGTTGGGCCTAACCATTTGACAGGGTTTTATTCTCTCTCTTCAGCTGAGAGTGCCACATACTGTCTTGTGAAGAATGCTGTGAAAATGTTTAAGGATATTGGGGTAGGTGTCCACCATTTATGGTATAAAAGCTATCTTAACTTCTGTTCTCTTTAGATCAAGTCTGTTTGAGCTACCTTTGTGGTGGGGTGGACCCCGAGAGAAGCAGTTTCTGCTAGCTTAATGATACAGGCGTTTTTGGGAATGGACCATGTAGGATGGGTTGGGCTATGTTGAAGGTGAAACCCATCAGTGTAGATTTATTTGAATGTTCTGGAATTTTACTGGTTTCATTCACATTTATTCCCAAACTGCTATATGTAACTGGTATCAATATGTTTCAAGGTGTTACAGGTTGAGTATCCCTTATCTAAAATGTTGGGACCAGAAATGTTTTGGATTTCAGATTTTTTTGGATTTTGAAATACGTGCCTTAGACTTACAGGTTGAGCATCTCTAATCCGGAACCCAAAATGCTCTAATGAGCATGTCTTTTGAGCGTCATGCTGGCGTTCAAAATGTTTCAGATTTTGGAGTACTTCAGATTTTTGACTTTGGGATTAGGACCACAATCTTGGCTCTTAATTATTCCATATGATTTTTAGTTACTTTCTTGTATTTTTGCAAGTATTTCTAGAAGTATCCTCAGGTGTCCTTTACCTTCATGATTGTTGGAGAATGTGAGTTCCATAGAGATACTAGTGGCCTTTTGTGAGGGACTATTTGTGACTTTATTCTAAGTCATTTTAGAGTACAGTTACATTGGTTGAAATTTTAGAATATAGTTATGTTGGTTGAACTCCATCAAAAAAAAGAAAAGAAAACCTTGCTTGCATTGGAAACTCCCACCTCATACACACACACATGCATACATTTACTTAAAGCCAGGATATGGTTTTGTGTGCCTTTACTGCCTTCTGAGGTCTAGAAAACCACAGGTCAGGTTGGTGATAGAAATTTTTTTTTATTTTTTATTTTTTGCCTTTAATTTAATCTAAACTTTTTCTTTAGGTTTTCAAGGAGACCAAACAAAAGAGAGTGTCTGTTTTAGAACTGAGCAGCACTTTTCTACCTCAATGCAACCGGCAAAAACTTCTAGAATATATTCTGAGTTTTGTGGTGCTGTAGGTAATGTGTGGCACCGCTGGCAAATGAAAGTCATGAGATGAGTCCCTTGTAGGTACCAGCTTCTGGCTCGAGAGTTGAAGGTGCCGTCGCAAGGTCAGGCCTGCCCTGTCCTGCAGTGATCTCCTGGAAGACAAGTGCCTTCTCCCTCCATGGATCTGTGATCTTCTGAGCTCTGCATCCACACAGCAGCCTGCAGATAACACTTGGGGGGACCTCAGCCTCTATTCGCAACTCACAATCCATAGACTACAAGATGAAATCTCAATACATTATTTTGGAGTTTATTAAAGATTGACATTTTAAGTACAGCTTTTAAGGACTAATTACTGTGATGGACACAGAAATGTAGCTGTGTTCTAGAACTGAATCTTGTATACTTAGTGCTGTTGGGTAATTTGTTGGTATATTATCTGGTAATGGTTAATGCTTCCTTTAAAAATAATTGAGTCATCCATTCATTCTTTTTCAGTTTTATCTTTGTCAATAGTAGCTACATTCTTAATGGGAGCACCTTTTATCCCAAGTGCTTTATAAATGAATGGACTGATATATATCACACCCAGGTATCACTGTGCTGTCCTTTGCAGTCAGATATAGAAGATGTTTTTAAGAGGTATGTGAAAACAGACAGTATTAGTTTAGGTCGGGAACTGAGATATTGTAATCAAATAATGAACATCAGGAAGTTAATTTGGCTGGCAAAATTCTAGGGAAACTTGGCCAGAAAACTGGTGTTGAAGGCTTTTGCTCATATAAAAAAGTGCCATTGAGTTTTAAATGACCAGCAAATATTTAGAACCCTTCCTGTTTTATGTCTGTACCCTGTCTACCCCTCAGGTAATACCTGCTTCTCACGGGTACAGCTGTTTCTTGGAAATCCTCCAACCAAATAGCAACTTTCCTAACTTGATTAGCTTGAGCTGACAGACTCTTAGAATACAGTGCTCTGGCCACAACTGATGAGGGCTTTCTGTACTGCTCACAGACTGTGTACTGCACCCCAGTCCAGGTGACTGGTGCCCACTTGAATTGTGCCGTGCACAGCCTGTCCAGTATATGCATGTGGTGGCTCTACTGACTGGTAATGGTTAGAGGCATTGATGAATTTTTAGCTTTGAGGAAAAACCATGACTTTTAACAAATTTTTATGGGTTATATGCCTAAACCCTTATGCCACATAGTGGTAAATAATTATGAAAAATGGTCTGTTCATAATTGGTAGGTGCCTTTTGTGAACAGGGAGCGTAATTATTAGTTTATTATGGTAATTAAGGTGATTTCTTAAATATCATGTAATGTTAAAACATTTTCTAACCGTTTACTGTTGCTTATCTCTAAGATATTACGGAATTAAGAATTTTTCCAGATGAGTGTTACATAGTTTCTTTGAATTTAGTATAAAAATACTGAGAATTAAGTTTGTACTTCTATAAGCTTGGATTTTAAACACTAATAGTATCTCATGAGTAACGTGTGTTTTGGGAGAGAGAGGAATGCTGATTGATATTTCACATTGTATGAAGTATCATGTTTGAAACTCGTAGCAATAATGCTATGCTGTTGTGATCCCTCTCAAGTTCTGCATTTAAAATATATTTTTTCTTTATAGGAATTGAGGTACTGTTAAGTCATTGTCAGTTGTAGTAGCTCTGATGTTGAATGAGATAATCACGTTTTAGCATTCCATTTTACTGACTAGGGTAGAAGAACACTTTTCTTGGCTACATTTGGAGGATACCCAGGGAGTCTTGGGTGTTCCTTGTCTGGGGAATCAAACATTTCACTAGTCTCTTTTTTTCATCCTTTAAATTGTAGATTAAGGATTACTCAAGCTCACCATTATTCAAGGTGGGGACTCACTTCCCAGTGGATACTCTGCCCTGCCTGTCACTGCTGCAAAGAGCTGCTGCTTCGCCAGCCTAAGCAGAGAAAATATGGCTTCTCTTGCATTATTTTCCCTTTTGGTTGGTTTGTTTTCTAGAAGTTCGATCAGATGCTTTGAGGAATGCAATGTATGATTTTGCTAGCTCTCTTACCACTTAAGTCACTGTGAGGATAAATATGCATGCATTTTGTAATTAACTGGTGCTTTGAAAATCTTTTTTAAGGGAGAAAAATCTCAACCAAAGTTATGCTCATCCAGACAAGCTGACCTTTGAGTTAATTTCAGCACAACTCATTCTTCAGTGCCTCATGACCGAAAAACAAAAAACAAAAAAAGAAAGCATCTTCACAATAAAGCTTCCAGATAGCACCGTTTTGCTAAAAGATACGTTCTCATTGTTTTCCAACAGTGATGGCTTCCATGTAAGGTTAAACAAACTAGGTGCTTGTAAATAATTTTATTACAGTTTACTCTATTGCATTTCTATGACATGAAATGCATGCCCTTCAGGGGAAGACTGTGAGTCAAGTTAAAGAAAAAAAAAAAAAATTAAGCAATATGCAACTGCTCTCTGTTTTTAAAAATGAGAATGTCCTAAGTGATTCAGAAGAGAGGAAGGAATTTATGTACTCTTAAAATTGCGTGAAAAACAAGGCAAAAACTAGTGTGAAGTGTGTAGAACTGTTAACTGAGACGGCATTGAGTCTTCCTTCTGAAATCTGTTAAATCTCACAAAGTCATGAGGGTATATGGAGAAAATATTTCTGGGATTACAATGAATGTAAACCCAGATTGTGGAATTTCCAGTAACCTGGACTGGGAAAAGCATTTCCCATAGTACTCCATGTAATATGAGTGCTCTGTGAGATGTTCATCAGTGTTTTATAGAAATGGTGTTGCTGGGAACTAAGTTTGCACATGGAAACTTACAATGCACTTTAGCGCAGTAAGGGCTTGGCATCTGGCAGTGAAAAACTGTTCAACCCAGCATTGCCCAAACTATTTGACATCAGGACCTTTTTCTCCTTTGGGATACCTGTGAACCTCTCACTAATGTCCTCTGGAGAACATTTTGGGAAACACTGTTAGATAGTTCTTTAAGGAGACAAAACGGTAATGAACACATGGCACTGGGGCAGAATTCACATGCATTTTGTAACGTCCAGTGTGGCGTTGAATAGATGTGTATTTCCTCCCCTAAAGAAAATAAGCACAGAAAATTATATTGTAGGTGACCGGCGCTCTTTCCTTTGATAGAAAGAACAGCCCCAATGATCCTGGCTTTTTCACTGAATGTATCAGAATACATGGATGAATTGGGGTTAATAAGGTTTTCATTCAGATGTAGAAGAAAGTATTGTACAATTGAATGCAGATTTTTATCCACAGACAGTTGTAGTGTTTAGACGTGACAGGACCTATCGTTGAGGTTTATAAGACTTACTATGGGCTGTAAACCTATTTTTTAAAACTCTTTTTAGAAACCTGAGACTTGTCATCTGGCATTTTAGTTTAATACAAACTAATGATTGCATTTGAAAGAGATTCTTGACCTTATTTCTGAACATCTAAAGCTCTGAAATGTCTTGATGGAAGGTATTAAACTATTTGCCTGTTGTATAAAGAAATGTTAAGACTGTTGTGAAAAGAATTACTGTAAGGTACTGTGAAATGACTGTGATTTTGTGAGCGAAACATACTTGGAAATACTGAATTGATTTTTATGCTTGTTAATAATGTATTGCAAGAAACACAGAAAATGTAGTTTTGTTTTAATAAACCAAAAAATGAACATATTCTTGATGTGTTGGATTTGTATTTAAGACAGTTTCCTACATAATTCACTATACGAACAATGTCTTTTCTGACTTTATATAGCAACTTATTAAAATGCTTAACGATATCTTACATAAATGTATGAACCTACAGTACATGCTTTTATTATTGACCCACAGCTTTCCAAATTTGATCAAGCATTTGGAGATGTAGGTCTGCTTCTTAGCTGTTGCTCTCCTTTTATTTAGTAAATATTCATATTCTAGAGAGATTCTTTGGGTTTTTGTAAATATTTCTTTAAGCTTGGTGCTTTTTGTTATATTTTTACATATTTAAGTTTATAAAAAGTGTTTTCTCCACTAGTTTATCACAGTTGCTCAAACAATATTAGTTTACTTTTTTGACAAGAAAATTATTTCTTTTATCAGAGCACAGATTTTGTGGATTCTTTGAAAGTTCTCAAATACAGCCTGATATCCAGAGTGTTCCTTCTGGGAACAGTGGTAAACGTGTGCCTGCTGATGACGTCCATGTCGTTTGGATGCATGATGTGGCTGTCAAACTGACTGACACCCAAGACCATGCCATCCATTCTCCAGCCAGCCTCTCTCCCTGAACTTTCTACTTGAACCCTTCTGATTTCCTCTGTGATGTTGCCGTGACTGTGCCCTTACTCTGGCACATTCATTCTTTGCATTAGCAACTCTCTTGCTGCTGCCAAAGGTTACCTTCCTTTTATTGTAGCTAAATTCTAACTTTTACAGCCACTAGGTAAGTGGATGTTAATTTTGAAGTCTCATCTCTTGTTTACTCTCTAATTGTAGTCCTATTATTTTCCTTTTTAAGCCCTTGCTGTCTTCAACACACCTAGCTAGTAAAATTCCAACATACCTCCTTGACATGTGCAAGGGCACTTGTGGTGTTGACACGCCCACCTGGCTTCTCTTGCCCCTTCAGTTTCCATGGCCCTATTGTCTCCTGTCTACCATCACGACTCCGTTCTTCTCCAACTCCTTGCCTCCCATCCCTTACCAGATGGTCCTGGTGGTTTTGCCTGGTCCTCTGATTTGAAAAAAAAAATTTTTCAATATAATCTAGAATTTGCTATTTTTATGTGAAAGCATCTAATTTTTACATGATGGTCCAACAACATGTATGGATCAAGTAAATTGCATTTCCAGGCCATTTCTGTCTTGGCAACTGTCAGTTCGTATCTTTTGGCCTAGGAAAAAGAAGCACGAAAGGATGAGTTTCTAGGTGCCCCTTCCAGGAGGAGCTAGTAGGCAGTCCCCAGGGGAGAGAAAGCTAACCTTGGTCACCTGACTTAGGCAGGACTAGAGCTTGAGGCAAGTATCTGATGAAGACTGGTGATGTTTAACTAGGCAATGAGAACATCTGGGTCAGCCTTTGACATCTGACTCACTCCTGTGCCCATGTCAAAGAAAGTGTGTATCAAAACAAGCTAGCATTTGCTGCTGGCAATGGGCTACCTATGACAGGTGATTAGAGTAAATGATTGGACAAACAAAATTTCTAGCCTTCTGGGAAAACGTCTTGCCTCTTTTGTCTTGCAGGTTGGTGGACAATCAGAAAGGAAAGAACACAAGTGGACACACCCTCAACTACCTGCTGAAAGTTCCCAACCTATGTGGCCGAGATAACATCACATAGGACTTAGTAGAAGTGAGGTGACTCCCTCAGACAAGAGCAGAGGTAGCATGCCTGAGTGTGCTTTTCACCTTGTTCCTTACTTCCTTACTGGTGGGCTAATCCTATGTCCATACCCTCCTTTTTCTTTGTAATTATTAATGCCCTCTTTGACTCTTAGAAGAGTCTAGGTGTGCATAATAAGACTATATTGTTGCGTATCCCTGGGCTATGCAGCTGCTAGTGACAAAGAATCCCACTGGAATTGAGACAGAGGCTACCTTAAGAATATATATTCAGGTTTTTATCACCTGAGAATTTTAACAGTCTTTGAGTTTACTTGTAAGGAAATGTTTATGCACTATAAAACGTCTAACTTCTGCTTCTTGAACCAGTCTTGGCATTTGTTGGGGAGAGCTCAGAAATAGCCCAATTGTCCCCAAGTAATCTCTCTTGGAGACAGAATCCCACAAAGCCCATTTCTTCTCCTACTTTTGGAGGGTTTGAGGCCCAATTTGCCTGCTTTATTATTTCCCCATTGTTGAAATGGTGGGCAAACATCCTGCTTCTATTACATGATGCTAGGTGTGCGTGGTTGGTGGTGAAGAGAGTGCTGACTCCCTTCACCTTACGAGGGAAAAGTAGAACAGTGTGGGGCCCACAGTGAGGATTTTAAGGAGCCATGGAATACGGTGACTCTGTCTAGACTAGTGATTGTCAAGTGTGGTTACCAGACAAGCAGCATCAGTATCACCTGGGCAATTTGTTGGAACGGCAACTACTTTGAGCCCCAACCCAGACACCAGCAAAATGTATTTTAACAAGTCCTCAGGTGATTGTGATACACATGAAGTTTGAGCACCCTTGCTCTAGATACTTTACCTTGGCAAAATCTGGCATTTCACAGTTCTACACAGTATACTCCGGAAGTAAAAATGAGGAAGAGTGCATGGGTGATAAACGCCTTTCTAAAATGGCTTTTTCTCTAGGACGTATTAAAGTGATCTAGTAAACGGGACAGAACTGGGCTTTCAGGTAACCGTGCTTAAATCCTCTATGTACCTGGAGATGTTTCTACAATGGGAAATGGCTGCCTCGAACCTTGTCACTGCCTGGCCGTCTCTGTAGATGCTGGCATAGCTCCTGTGCAGTTGGGTGACTTACACCACAAAGTTTGGCATTGAGGTGCTTCTCAGCCCTCAGTCTATGAAAAGGAGGCTTGCCCGAATTGAATTCTGTGTGTGAGCTTTACACAGTCCTTTAAACTGATCCCTTGGTCAGTAAACCTAGGACTGAGAGCTGGCTTGCTTGTGCGCGTGCAGGCTCTGAGCTGGTCACATCACTTCTGTGGACATGGTTGTTCTCCATATGGCACAGGGGCAAATGCACAGTGGATGTTTGAAGGTGAAATCAGGTTTAATGAAGGCGGAAGTGTTTTGTAGGCTGGCAAGTGTGAAACCACTGTGTGTGTTTTGTATGCTTTCACGTGATGGCCAGTCAGGTGTGGCCACAGAAGAGACAATTTATTACAGTCACAGGTTGTAGAGGCAGGAGGCATGGGACACACCACACAGGGCCACATGGGAAAGACACAGGGGTGGTCAGGAGGCAGAAGACAGGAGTGAGGGGCGGGGCTTAGGTCAGAGCCTTTATTGATGCTTCTGAGGGAAAGGCAGGGCAGGGCAGGGTGAACTGTTCAGGATTGACAATTGAATAGTCTGGATAATTTCATTAGGCTCTAAACTATAGGAGTGGTTCCTAGTTTGCTGGTATCAGTCCCTGGGATGTGTTAGGTAGAGGAGTACTGCTTACCAGGGTATATGGGCCAGATTGAGAAGGCATGACTCTGGATTAATTAGTGTGTGTATCAAAGTAGGCTCCTGGCTGAGTCCTTTGCTATCTCTAAGAACTGGCTAGTGCCAGGAGGGGCAGTCTCTCCCCAGAGAGACAGTCTTTTTAGGATGTCAAAGAATCATAGGACAGAAAGTTTAGCTCTGAGGAAGCTTATGGGTCCTTCAGAGGGAAATTAAGGATATTGTGCCTCCAAGTTTTACAGAAGAGAAAATTACCAGTGCTCACACAGTAAGTTGATAGAATCTAGACCAGAAGCAACATTGTTTGACACAGTCCAGTCAACACCAGCCAAATGGAACACGGACAAGTCAGTAAAATGACCCAGTTTTCCTGCAGCAAAATCGAACCATGCATGTGTTTGATGTGAAGCTTGGCAAATGGCATAATGATGTGGACTGGACAGAAGTTAATTGGCTCCAGCAAAACAGTGTGGCAAACATATCTAGGACTGACTTGTGCTTCTATTGTTAGGCACTGGGCTGAGCACTTTGTATGTATCATCTCCGTCCTCTGGGGTGGGTACTGTTAGCCCCATCCTACCAGCGATGAAACTGAAACTCGGGTGAAGTAGTTTGCTGAAGACTGGTCAGACGGAGTTCACATTTCTCTTGATCATTGTGACATGCTTCTTTCTGGAGTTTGCAAACCCAAGGAACCTTCGTCTAGGAGCAGTTGACAAAAGCACAGGAAAAGCAGTACTTGGGAAAACATCCTTAGGATGGGGGAAGAGAAAGTGAGCAAAGGGCTTCGCAGAAGCTCTCTTAGACTGTTCTTCCACAGAGTTGAGCAGGAGGAGAGTCTTTGAGGTTGAAAATAGCCAGAATACACTACTGCTTATTACAAATCTGTTTGGCACAGAGCCACACTCAGCAACCTAGCATAGGGTAGTATTTTTATTGTATGCTAGAGAAACCATGCTGATCACGGTCCTAAACAACCCTAATAGTAACCTAAATGTGAGCAATTTCTCAGGGTCATCGTGTTGGCAAGCGGTTGGCTGGTTTTCCAACTTGATCTTCAACACTGTGTTTTACAAATGCTCAGTGGAATCACTTAGCATCCCTGGTGGGTCCATGTCTGGAAGAGAGAACAACTAACTTTGAAACAGAGTCTGGAGATAGCACTTATTTGGGAAGTGTTTTGAGCACAAAGTGAGCTTTAGTCAGGTTCACTTTGAAGTCTCCCACTGTGTTCACTGGGTTGGAAAACTCACTTGTCTGTTGTGGCTGAGGGAACAGGTTCCACCCTGTCCGCCCTCACTGTGCAGGCTATGGTCCTGGCCCGCTCCCTCTGCCGTCAGGAGAGACCTCTCCCCTCCAAGACTCCGAATGGATCACTTCCAAACCTGCAGTCCTGGGACAGTAATGATATTAACAGGGCCAAAGCTACATAATGCTTTACGGCTCTAAACTCTAAGCTGCTTTTTCATGTGTTTGTTTGTTTGTTTTTAGACAAAATGTCTTTCTGCCTCCGGGTCAGGATTTTTTTGTTGTTATTTTTGAGATGGAGTCTTGCTCTGTTGCCAGGCTGGAGTGCAGTGGCCCAGTCTTGGCTCACTGCAAGCTCCTCCTTCCGAGTTCAAGCGATTCTCCTGCCTCAGCCTCCCGAGTAGTTGGGCTTACAGGCGCCCGCCACCACGCCCGGCTAATTTTTGTATTTTTAGTAGAGACGGGGTTTCACCATTTTGGCCAGGATGGTCTCGATCTCTTGACCTCGTGATCCAGCCGCCCTGGCCTCCCAAAGTGCTGGGATTACAGGCGTGAGCCACCACACCCAGCCAGGAATTTTTGTACAATCTGTTTTGTAGGAGCCTTCTAGCCTCCTTAACATTCCCCCATAGAAGTTCCCTCTCACTGCAGACACAAAGCAGGAAATTAAATTTGGAGAGTATATCTAAAATGGGCAATGGAACACAATCATTGTTTCTGGTCAGTATGAAACCTAGGTTTTGTTGGCGACAACCTTGCATTTAGTTCTTTCTCTTCGTGACAATTCATTGCATTTCTTTATTCTAATCTCTTGAACCAGGAGGGTCAGCTGAAATGGTGTGCCTGTGCTTGCTGTTTTAATTCAGTTTTATTAAAGATAAAATCTTGTCAGGGCCCAGAAAATAATTTTACATAATGGTGAAATATAGAGATTGAAAGAATAACTGTCAGGCATTTGGGTCTCACGGCACTGTGAGGGGCTAGGACTTGGTAGATACTGAATATGGAGTTACTGTAGCCAGGCCAGGCACACAGAGACAGGAGATACCCAACACCAGGTGAATTCCCAAAAAGCTCCAAGGAAATCAAGTTTAAAAATTACAACCTGATTTTAAAGGATTAAATGCTTTGCTATTTAAAGTAGCCCCCCTGGCAAGGTCTTTAGTCATATGAAGGTCACTGAGTCTGCAAAGTAGAGTTAGTAATTGGTTCTGTGACTTCGGGCACACACTTGATCTCTCCCTTTTGTTAATTAGGGCTAATAATAATGACTGACCTCATGTCTAGCAAAACCTGCTGAGCCAGTGTGAGGTGCTTTGCACTGTAATTTAGGTGTAAAGATGGGCTTCGGTCACGGAATTGGACTTTCTTCTTTTTTTGAGATGGAGTCTTGCTCTGTTGCCCGGGCTGGAGTGCAGTGGCATGATCTCTGCTCGCTGCAGGCTCCACCTCCCGGGTTCACCCCATTCTCCTGCCTCAGCCTCCCAAGTAACTGGGACTACAGGTGCCTGCCACCACGCCTGGCTATGTTTTTTGAATTTTTATTAGAGACGGGGTTTCACCGTGTTAGCCAGGATGGTCTCGATCTCCTGACCTCGTGATCTGCCCGCCTCGGCCTCCCAAAGTGCTGGGATTACAGGTTTGAGCCACCGTGCCCGGCCGAATTGGACTTTCTCAAGGCAGAGGTTTGCAGTAGATTCTGTAGGCCCTACCTCTTTCCCCTCAGCCACCCTGGAGGACAGCCACGGATGTTCCCGTACCCACTCTCTTCCTGGGTCTTTCTGTGGTGGGTGTTCTTGCTTTCTGCCTCTGGTGCTTGGGAGCCAACACCCCAGAGAGCTGTGGGATAAACAGCCCGCCGTTTCTGTCTCTCAGGGGCGTGCTTTGGAGGGCCCCTGTGGGTGGGATGGTGCTCCAGTTGCCCTCATCGGTGACCTACTCATGAGCACCCCTTTCTTGGCTTTTCCCCCTGTGTCTCCCTGTCCCAGTCCCTAACTGGGCCTTCCTGGCATCAGCTTGCACATAAATGACTTGCAGGCAAACTCTTGTCTTTCTAGCAGCTTTTAGGGAGATGCAAGCTAAGACAGGTCTCATGACTATTCATCAGACCAGATGCTGAGCCGGCTGGGCGCAGTGGCTCACGCCTTTAATTCCAGCACTTTGGGAGGCTGAGGCAGGTGGATCACTTGAGTTCAGGAGTTCAAGACCAGCCTGGCCAACATGGAGAAACCCCATTTCCACTATAAACATATGAGAATTAGCCAGGCGTGGTAGCGCATGCCTGTAATTTAAGCTACTCGTGAAGCTGAGGCAGAAGAACCGCTTGAGCACGGTAGGCGGAGGCTGTAGTGAGCCGAAAACAAAAACAAAAACAGAAAAAGATGCCTAGCCCCAAAGCCACGTCAACAACTAGTGTTTCCAAAGACTGTTAGGTTGCACTAACCAATGCAGTGTCCCTCCAGGTTGTGGAACAATTAAAGGGAGAGAGAGGGAAGCTGACGTTTCTAGTTCCGGGTTTGAGGTCCCTGCCAGAAGTTGGTGATGAGGAATGATCTGGAAATACTGCCCTGGTTCCTTTGCTGGTTGCCAGGAAGAAAGATGATCAACTTCTGTGGTTAGAGAGAGTAGGATTCAGGGTGGGAAGTATTCAGGGAGGGTTATTACCATCATCAACCCTCATTCACAGAGCCTAGAGAATGCAGAAGATACAAAGGGCCAGCCTACCTGGGGCAGCCCTCTGGCTCTCAGGCTCTCAGGGGACACAAGACTTTACCCAAGAAAAGTTACCTAACAATATTGTAGTTGGAGATTTGGATGGTGATTGAGGGAGGTCTCACATCAGAGTGAGTTTTTAATTGAGACTTGAAGGAAAGGCAAGAACCAGAGAGTGGGGACAGGAATCCCTTTAACAGTTCACCAGATGGTTTTATTTTTTGCTTTTTGTTTCTTTGAGACAGAATCTCACTCTGTCGCTCAGGCTGGAGTGCCATGGTATGATCTCATCTCACTGCAACTTCCGCCTACTGGGCTCAAGCGATTCTCCTGCCTCAGCCTCCCGAGTAGCTGGGATTACAGGTGAGCGCCACCATGCCTGACCAATTTTTCGATTTTTAGTAGAGATGGGGTTTCCTCATGTTGTCCAGGCTGGTCTCGAACTCCTGACCTCAAGTGATCTGACTGCCTCAGTTCCCAAAGTGCTAGGATTACAAGCATGAGCCATTGTGCATGGCCCCAACAGTGAAATTTAACAAAATTCTTAAGTGATAATATGCGAGGACTGTGCATGGCCACACATAGTGGTGACCTGTGGGCTCCAGACAGATGGCCCACCCATCACATCACATCCCTAAAACTACTGTAAATAATTAAAGTAGCTTTAGTTATTTAAAGCTACCTTGATAACTTTAAATTTTCAAAGAAATGAGGTCAATGCTTCAGATGTCAGAAAAGTTTTCTGTAAAATTCTAGCTTTTGTTAAATCTGTAAGAAGACCTGGCAGCCCTGTGTCTGTGCCCTGGTGTGGAGTAAGGGGTTGCTAGTGAACAGGGAGCATTTGGATGGGGCATGTGTCTTTTCATGTGCCACACTCCTCCTACTGAATTGTCCCCTGGTTCTCAGGCCAAAGGTCAGGGGTTGTTAATTATTGGACATACACTGTTTTCTTTTACAAAATAGAAAGCAGTGTCTCCAAATGCCTATCTTTATTTAAAATGGAAAAAAAGAAAGCAGATGGACAATTTGTTTTTTTTCAAGGTAAAGGTAAAGTAATACGTATTGAGCAAGAACTAATTGCCAGTCATTGGGCTAATAGCTTTACAGGCAAGACTAGCCACTTCCCATTTTACAGATAAAGAAGCAGAATGGGTCTTGGGAAACTCCTCAGGCTCTTAGGGGAAGCTTGGTCAGTGGGCACTCAGACTCCAGCTCTTTCCACTGAATCTCAAGTTTCCTTGACCTTGATTTCCTTCCTGGATGTCTGGATTTCATGATATGGGTGTACTAAGTATCCCTCCCGCCCCCACCAATACATTTGGTTATGGGTTTCGAGATGAGGGGAAGGAGAAGGAAGGTAATGCACTAGAATGTGGGACTTTACCAGAAAAAAGTAAAGCCCACTTCCCAGGACCCATGTATCTGCCTTAGGAATTAAACCCACCCGTTCCAGCATAAAGGGGCTATAACTATTTGAAGTAGGGAGGCACACACTGCTGTTGAATGTGATGGGTGGGCCAGTCTCATGTCAGGGGCCTCAGGATAATAGAAAGTCACAACCCGGAAGGTCATGGGCAAGTCCATTTTCACAGCCTTCTTCCAGTACAGAGCTCTGAACTACCAACAGACAAGAGTTTCGAGCAGCTAGAGTCTGGTGCATGGTCTAGGGGCAGCTTCCTACTTAAATGCCTTCTGGCTTAACTGCCTTCGCATGTTACTGCTGTCCAGGGGCTTGTAGCTTTATGATTCAGAATCTGGCTAAGGGTGCCTGGGTTCAAATCCCTGCTCTGCACTTACCAGCCACTTGAACCTTGTGCCTGCATTTTGCTTAGTCACTTCCGCTGATAGGAGATCAAATGAAGTAATGAACATACATGAAGCATTTAGCACCAGCATGGCACACGGTAAACGCTTTATACACATTAGCTCTGCTAAGAGGCCTACCCTTTTCGAGATGAGTCTGCACACTTTCTACAGAAGCCACTGCTTTTCTACCCCTACTTGCCCAATGGCTCCTTTGGCCAGCGTATTGAAACCACCGTGTAAACAGGGGCCTCCGTGTGCAGGGGTAGTGCTTTGGGGTTCACCACCCTTGTGAGCCTTTCTAATGGTCATGAATTTTCAGATGCTAATTTGCTTGCTTTAAGCCTCACCTGGACTTAAACAGGGGCATCCGTGTGCAGGACTAGTGGTTTGGGGTTCACCAGCCTCCTCAACCTTCCTGTTGGTCGTGAATTTTCCGATGCTAATTTGCTTGCATCAGGCCCCACCTGGACCAGGACGCAGGGTGTGGCCACACTGCGCATTCCAACTCTGTCCACTAGATGGCGGTCGGATTTCATCAAGGGGTACCAGGCCCAGGACTGGAAAAAAGGTGTGGCCTCCGCCCAGACCCTGGGACCAGGTGGACGCCTCCTGGGGTGCTTCTTAGCAACTGCAGCTTATCACTGACTGCGAGAAATGAGACCTCAGGATGGATCCTTCAAGTGGAGGAAAGGAAAGGAGAGAGAGAAATGCAGATGGGGTGGGAAGTGGGGTAAAAATGGCAGCAATGGGCATGGCTCAGGGAGCCCAAGGTCTCCATCTAGCTTCTGTTTCCTGTCTGCAGCCTAGAGGCACAGGGATGTGGATTGATGGGGACCCGAGGCAGCCCATCCCCTGCCAAGAGACAGGCCCTGTCACCTCTGCCTGGGTTTCACAACCGCCCGTCCCCTGTGCTGGTCCAGGCTCTGGTCACTCTGTCAAATTGTCTCTGCTGATTTTATTTCCTTCTCTCCAGTTTCTCTGCCCACCTCTGCCTTGCAGCCTATCTTCCCTGAGCCTTTCTGTTCCTCCATCCATCACTGTCAGAGTCCTCCAAGACCACCTGCTTTTCCCTGGCCCTCCCTGTTCACTGCACTTCGTGCTTCCTCAAGCACACCCCATCCCGTACCTTTGCTTCTGCAGTTTCTTATTCCTCACTTCTGCATGTTCAAATCTTATTCTCCACCCCAACCCGGGAGTGATTTCTTCCTCCTCTGAGCCCTCATTGCATCGCTTCTATGGTGCTGCGCCCTTTCATTTATTCCTTCATTCTAATGTTTGCCGAACACCTACTATGTGCGGCAAGATGTCAGGGATATGATGGTGAAAGAAGTCAACATCTCAGCTCTCCTTGATCTGGCGAGATGGGCCTAAAAGTAAACAGTATAAGGAAAACAATCACAGCCTGCCACGAGGGCAGTTTAGGGAACCCATGGGTGCTGTGGTAGTGTGTTGTGGGGTGCCAGCTGGGGAGGCTTATCTGAGCAAGGTGGTGTTTCAGCCAATCCTCAAGACTGAGAAAGAGCCAGGTTGGCAAGGAGCTAGTGGGGTGGGAGTGGGCTGCCCTGGCAGAGGGGATGGCATGCATAGGACCCTAAGGTGGGAAGAGACTGGGCTGGTGGAGAAGCTCAGAGAAGGCTTGTATTAGTCCGTTTTCATGCCTCTGATCAAGACACACCTGAGACTGGGTAGCTTCTAAAGAAAAAGAGGTTTCATGAACTCACAGTTCCACGTGGCTGCGAAGGCCTCACAATCAAGGCAAAAGGCACATCTTAAATGGCGACAGATGAGAGAGAGCCAAGCGATAGAGGAAACTCCTTATAAAACCATCAGATTTCGTGCGACTTATTCACTACCACGAGAACAGTATGGGGGAACCGCCCCCATGATTCAGTTATTTTCTACTGGGTTCCTCCCACAACAGATGGGAATTATGGGAGCTGTAATTCACGATGAGATTTGGGTGGGGACACAGCCAAACCATATCAAGGCTGAAGGCAGCATCTGAGCTGAGAGGGGTGCCAGAGGGCCAGGTAGGGAAGCTATTGAAGGGAAGTAATGAAGACTCAAGCTTTTTAAAGAGCATTTTTTTTTTCCTTCGCTGATCTGTATATAGTGTCCTGAGCGTAAGGAGAGGAAAGGAAACCATAGTCCAGAAAGAGCTGCTGGTAGCTTGGGTGGGGATGCAGAGAAGTGGGTGAATTTGGGCATTCTGGAGACCAATTGAGCAGGCCTTCTCCACCATACAGGGATAGGGTGCACTGTCGAGGTAAACTCCAGTGGCTGGGGGTGGGGTGGGTGGAGGATGGCTGCCTCCAGAGCACAGTGAGGGAGGGGTTCTGAGGCCGTGTGCTGTCTGGGAGGTAAAGTGTGATGTGTTTGACAGCTGTCAGGCAGCACAGCACCGGAGGGGCAGTGTGAGATGGGCAGTTGGATCTGACATTCGATGAATGGCCTCCCAACTCCTCGACGGCAGGAACTGTGCTTGATTCACTGTTGTGTCTCTAAAAAAGCATTTCCTGGGATATGGGGAAGTGACCTCTCTGACAAGCATAGGGATTCGATACTGTTGGAGAAATGGATGCCATTAGGTCTGGCTGGGCTTCTCTTGCCGCATACTTGGAAGCCCCTAGGGATGCCTCCAGTGGCTGCAGAGTGAGGGTGAGGGCGGGTCATTGCTTTTCTCCTCCATTCTCCATTGCTGTGCCTAGGGGACTCCAAGCCCACTTGGTCCTCCCGGATGTTGCTTAGGCAGTGAGCTCAGGATCCCCCTCACTCCCCTTTAGAGTCCACTGGTTACACTATGGCCTTTGAAAAGTGGAATGCTCCTGATTTCAAGTCATGTAGTATAGAGGCCGACTTCCTCTCAGAAGGAGAAAGCGGTGCCTCCCATTCTGCCTAGAAACACCTCTTTCATGCCCAAATCGCCATATTGGAACTTCATTCCTAACAGAGACTGTGCCAGCTGCACCTAAAAAGACCACCATATTATCCCTTATTATTCATTTACAGTGTAAATTTCACACGTTGGTAGACAGATTGGCAAAGCAAACTGGGGGAGAGTGGGAGGGAGAATGTGTGGCTTCATGTCTGAGATCTGTGGGAAGAGGGGGAAATGTTGAGAAGGGATGAGGGGAGGGACGCTGGGGCTGGAAGGAAGTGTCCTGCTCTGCGCAGTCTTCCCCTGGGCTGGCGCCTGCCTGGGAACTTGAATCCTTCCTCAGTAGAGGAGCCGAGGGCTCCAGGTGGAGCAAGGTGAGGCCACCTGCCATTTCATCCAGTAGAGGGCGCCAGCACCCTGCAATCCAGCCTGGAGTTTTGGGGCCTGGCTGGAAAGGCTGCTGAGAATGGAAGAGGTTTGGGGCATCTCAGGATCTCAAGCACCGTGTACCTGGAATCTCCTGCCTCGCATCCCCTGAGCTCCCTGCTCCCCTCTTCTGTTCCAATGGGGCTGCATTTCCTTTGGTATCTCCCAACCCAACTCTGGCCCCAGGTTTGCCGGCATGAGTCCTGGGTTGTGGGACCTCCAGCTAGACCTGGGAACTTCAGGCAGCTGTGATGAGCACCAGAGGGACCCCTGAGCTGGTATGTGCAGCTGGGTCTGCTTGCTCAGGAGCCTCCGGTTCCTATGGCCTCCTCCCTGGAGGGAGAGTTTGCTGGGGAAAGAGAGCTTGTCTTTGCATATTTCATTTATTCCCTATTTCCTTAGGGCCTCACTGGACCGTGCACTGAGTCGGTACTCCCCAAATCCACTGCACCTGTGTGCGTGCTGGGCATTGGGCCTGGCAGCTGCTACGCAGAGTGGGAGTAGAGCCCCGGGAACAGTGAGTGGGTGAGAAGGCTCAGCTGGTGTGCAAAATGGGATCAGAGCAGGGCTGGGAGGCTGGAGATGCTGGGTGTGGAGGAAGGAGAGGGTAGTGAGCTGGTCTTGGAAGCTTGGGGAAGGATTCAGACAGGCACAGAAGAGCCACATTAAACAAGGGCTGGCAGCCACCTGGGCTGCCAGTGTTCTAGAACTAGGAAACCAACCCAGGAAGCTGGCTCTGTTCCTGGCCCCCAAAGCCCTTTCCTCTAGGCTGTTCTGGGCCAGGGAAGGGAGGGGAAATGTATTCCTTATTCCACTCTGGCCTTTAGCTGTGGTATCGCCTGCCAAGCTCTCTGGAGGATCCAGAGGGACCGGCCATCAAATCCCCCCAACATCTGTGCCCTTCTCTCCAGACACTGTTCAGCCGCAGCCTCAGGCTGGGCCTTCTGCGCCCTAGGCCGAGGACCCAGAGCTGCTGGGACCTGTGTGCAGCCGCAGGTGCAGGTGTCATATTCTGCATAGGTTGCAGTTCGTGTGATTGTCACCGCCAGCATCTCTGAATATTGCCCACCTGGGTATGGAGCTGCCCAAAGTTCTTTTGTGGGTTTTCAGCCCTACTGACATGGGTTATAGACATGCTGGACTATTGGTAAAATCACATTGCCAGGCTGTGTTTTCTTCTCCCAGCCGGTAAAGCTGCAATTCTGGCAGCCAGAGGACATTGCTTACTTGGTGGTTTCCAGCAGCCAATTCCCCTGTCTGAAAAGGATCCCTCACTGGGTTCGTTTGTTATGGGCTTATCTAAAATGTTAACCTATTTGTTCTTAAATGTCATCGGTGGATGATTTTTGTCACACTGAGAGCCTCATTGATGAAAGTTGTTGAGAGCCCGGGGACTTCGTGCAAAGTCTTCATGGACCACAAGGGAATCTAGCAGAGAGGGGAGGTGGGTGGGTTGGATGTGGCATCACCTTTCAAACCGAGGCCATGGGAGCTGCTTTGGGCTGGGCATTTGGGCAGTTCGCTGCAGTACAGGCCACACCCTAAGCAATGTTGTGTTACAAAGACAGGTTCACCTGAAACTGGGAGGCAATGGGCAACGGTCAGATTTCCATCCATTCCCTATCACAGCATGACCGTCAGGAAGTGTGACTTGAGAGGCTCAGAGAGGTTGAGATTCTTGCTCAGGGCCACACAGCGAAGCAGAGGCAGAGTAATGCTGAGAAGGCAGATTTCTGCATCGTATCTTTGGGAGTTCCTTCAGCAAAATGGGACTCTGAAAAGCCAGAGATGCAAAGTTTATTCATTTGGTTGGTCAACTAGAACTTACTGAGTGCTTACGCCATGCTAGGTGCCAAGGACAACTCAGTCTAATGGGGGATGCCCCTGCAGAGTGTCAGGATGATCCCGGGGAGACGCCCACTTCAGCCGAGTCAGGTATCAAGCAGGCTTCTTGGAGGTAGCAAAAAATAGCTGCGCCCTGTTGGCGGATAATCCATTAATTTGATGCTCCTTTGAGACTGTCCCAAGAGAAACAAGAGAGTAAACACTAATAAACAAATAGCAGAAATAATGAACAGGGATGGAGTTCTTGCTAGACACTACTCCCTGCAAGGCAGGAGCCCCTACCCCTGGGGACGCTGAGGCTCAGGGAAGCCAGGAATTGTTGGGAGGGCCCCAGCCGGTCAGTAGTGGAGCTGGGAGTCTGCTGGGTAGAGTTTTGTTTTTGTTTTTTTGTTTTGTTTTGTTTTTAATTTCTGTTCATCAGGGAAAATTCCAAACATGTATACAAGTGGAGAGAACAACAAAGTACCATGATCCCAACATCCATCTTCAACTTAGGGCCAATTTCATTCTGTCCATACCTTCTCCACTACCCCACCACTGGATTATTTCATAGTAAATCTCTGACATCATCTCATTTCATCCATAAGTATTTCAGCAAGCAGCTCTAAAGGATAATGACGCCTTAAAAAAACACACAATCACAGTCCCATTATCACACCTAAACACATCAACAGTAATTCCAGTCAGTGTTCAATCATCAATTGCCTTAATTTTTTTTTTTTTTTTACCAGATGGTTTGTTCAACTCAGGATCCAAATAAAATCCACACATTGCATGCAGTTTCATTTGAGCTGTAGTTTCTCTCCCTCTTTCTTTCCTTACAATGTAATTGTTTACACAATCTGGTCATCTCTTCTATGGTTTCTGTACCTCACATTTGCTGTTTGTATCCCCAGGGCCCTGTTTAGCATGTTCCTCTGTCCCCCGTATTTCCTATAACCTAGAACTTGAATCAGGAGGCTTGAGCAGATTCAGGTTTGAGTTTTTGTAGTGCCAGTGTCTTGAAGCACAGATCACAGGCAGCCTGCTGAGCTCTCTGTGTGTGTGTGTGTGTGTGTGTGTGTGTGCCAGTGTGCCTGTGTGTGTGCACACATGTGTATGTGCCTTTAGGCTTTTCTCTTCTCCCTGGGCCACTTCTCAGAAACCACTGCTTTCCACTCCCTGGTGGTCACAGGCTCCTCTTAAGGTTACAAAACTGCTTCAAGGCTACTTGTCAAAGAGCAGGCAGGGAGCAAAGAGCAAGTGTTTCTCCTTGTCAAAGCTTCAAAGAAGCCTTCAGCATGGACAGAATTTCTTTTAATGTCTACACTTCAATTTCCTGCTGCTGCCTCCTTTTGTTGCCCATATTTTGACTGTGGGGTCTTTCCTGTCAGGATCCTTAACAGGTCTGAGGATTCAGCATTCTCCTCCCTCTCCCTTCTGTTGTTCAGCTCCTGTTTATGAATAACTTAGTACATATCAGCTCTGCTCCAGTGAAGTTAGACATAAACTTGCGCTTCTACCTCGAAGGTCCTGTGGTCTGAGGGGGGCAGGCTGCCACGGAAATGGCAACAACCACCGTTCACCCACCTGCCAGCCAGAGATTCCTAGGGGTGCTCTGAAAACAGAGGAAGGAGATCTGGGGGAGGACCTGGGAGGACAGGTCAGCTTCTGCCTCTCTGGCTGGGTGGAAGCTCCTGTCCAAGTCAGAGACTGAGCCTGGAGGTGTTGGCTGCAAAGTGGAGAAAGAGGCCGTGTGCCCCACTACTCAGATACCTGCTTTGGCACCGGAGATTTTTGCCCTGAGCCATCCATCACTGTGCAGGTGCTTAGTGAGCACCTTGTCTGTGCTGGGGGAAGAAGGGGCTTGTCTCATGCTCTCAAAGTATGTATGGTGTCCAGGCAACTGGGTGGCGATCTTTACCCCTGTCCTTTACCCTTCACATCCATCTGGGGCCTATCATGTCCCCTCGACCTCCAAAACAGATTTCAAGTCTATCCCTTCTCTCCACCTCCCCCAGCCCAGCCTGGCCCCCATCATCCCCCAAGTGTCCTGGCTCATCCTGCTTCCTCTCTTCCTCACTCGAATCCATTCCTCACTGTCCAACCAGAACTCTGTTTTTGAAACATTAATCTCATTATACCCACCCTGCCTAAAATCTTTTTTTTCTTTTTTCTTTTTTGAGACGGAGTCTCACTCTGTCGTCGCCCAGGCTGGGGTGCAGTGGCCGGATCTCAGCTCACTGCAAGCTCCGCCTCCCGGGTTTACACCATTCTCCTGTCTCAGCCTCCCGAGTAGCTGGGACTACAGGCGCCCTCCACCTCGCCCGGCTAGTTTTTTGTATTTTTTTTTAGTAGAGATCTAAAATCTTATAGTAGGTTGAATAGAGATTCCCCGCCCCTACAAGTTCGTGTCTTCCCAGAACATCAGAATGGGACCTTATTTGGAAATAAGAGTCCTTGTAGTTGTAACTAAGTTGAAGTTATCCTGAATGAGGGTGGGCTTTAAATCCAATGATGGATGTTCTTATAAGATGAGGAAACGACACACAATGACAGGCAGAGATTGGAGTGCTGCATTAGTCCAGTTGAATGACTGTAAAGGAACACTTGAAACTGAGGAATTGATAGAGAAAAGAGGTTTAATTGGCTCACTGCTCTGCAGAAGGGACAGGAACTTGAGTGCTGGCGTCTGCTCCTGGTGAGGGGCCTCAGGAAGCTTCCAGTCATGGCGGAAGGTGAAGGGGGAGTAGGCAGGTCACCTGGTGAGAGTGGGAGCGAGAGAGAGAGAAAGAGAGAGGAGAGAGAGGAGAGAGAGAGAGAATGAGAATGAGAGAGAGAATTGGGGAGGTCCCAGACTGTCTTAAACAACCAAACCCAAACCCTGCGTGAACTCACTGAGCAAGAACTCACTCCTCACCAAGGGGACGTTACTAAACCATTCATTCTCCTGATCCAATCACTTCCCACCAGGCCCCACCTCCACCATTAGGAATCACATTTCAGCATGTGATTTGGAGTAGACAGACCTCCAAACCATATCATGCTGCTATAAGCCAAAGAATGCCAGGGACTGTGGGCAGCTGCTGGAAGTCAGGAAGAGGCATGAGGGAATTTTTCCCTGGAGCTTTCAGAGGGGGCACGGCCCTGCCAACACCTTGATTTCAGACTGTCACCCTCCGGGACTGTGGGAGAACACATTTCTGTTGTTTTCAGCACTCAGTTTGTGCTACTTTGTTATGGCAGCCCTAGGAATCTAATAAAACCCTTAATAAATGGCATTCAACATTGAAACATTGTACCTAGAATGAAATCCCAAACCATTCACACAGCCTGCCAGGCCTGGCATGTGCCAGTCCTTCTCCCCTGCTGCCTGTGCCTGTGCCCTGTCCACACCTCACGTTTCATCTGTCCTCCTCCTAATCACTCGACATGCCAGTTCCCCAGAGAGACCTTTCCTGGCCTTTCCTTCTCTGACCCTGCTCTAATCAAAACCAGGTCCGCCTGTGCTTCTCTGTCACATCCATCTGGTTTTAACTTCCTCATGGCACTTACTCCAAGTGGTAATTTTGAATAAATTGTGAGGCGCGTTTCCTCACCAGATTGTGATCTCTTTGTGGGCACACCTATCTGTCTTGTCTGTCCTGTATCCCCAGCCCTTAATTACACATCTGGCACATAGTAGGTGTTTAATAAATGCCTGCTGAATAAATATACCCAACATACACATACATGAAAATGCCTCATGGGAAGAGGCCGTAGAGAGGGTCAAATGCAGGGTTGGCAGAGAAGAGGAGGGAGATCAGAAATGACTCAGGCCATGTCTCCAGGGGTCAGATGTATTGATGAGGGAGGGCCGTGGATCTCATTGTAAACTTGGGAGCGCTGGATGCTCATCACTGTGCCGGACGACTCTGCCAGTGGACAGAAGTGGCTCTGCTTGCCAGTGAGGAGGCCCTGAGTTTGAGCAGGAAAGGTTGTTCAGCTCCCTGTGCTGTGATTTATGGCTCCCAGACAGAGGGCAGGTGGTCACAATTTACAAGGGCCACAGACCCTTTGGGCCACAACTGTGGTGAATGACCTCACCCAACAAAGGGAATTTACTGCACAGGCATGATGCCAGGTGTCAGGGTGAGTGAGAAAGGCCTGCAGGGCATCTGCTCCAACTCCACGTTCACAGACGCTCCACCGAGGCCTTCGGGGGCACGTGACTTGCCCAGAGCCCACCCTGGGTGTCCCCCTGTGGCATCACAGACCTGGATCCATGTCTCCTTGTGCTGTTTCTGCTTCCCTCGAGCCTTTCCTTTCAGAAAAAACAGCAAAAAGCAAGCCAAGAACCTCACCTTATGCTCTCTGGGAGGGTGGCACTTACATCAGTCCGTCTGGCTCAGCTTTTCCTTAAAGCTCACAGAGCTGACTGCTCGGTTTTACAGAAAAGGTAAACTGTAAAAAACTTTCTAGCTTCTTCAACAACTTTGCCAGTGCTGGACAGGTCACTGCTTTTTCTGCAGCCCCTGCTTCTGTCCTTGCCGCCGTCACGAATATTTGGTGTCTGGGAGCCTGAGACAAGAACTCAGGGGTGGGAAGGTGTAGCAGCATGGACAGACAGCAGGTGTGTGACCTCATTCACCTGTCCGACTCCATCCAAGTCAGGACTTACAAGGAGGCTTTGTGCTGGGCACACAGTGGTGCTCAATTCAGACTGACTGACACAATGAACAGCCATGGATGGTTTGAGTGACAGGGTCCAGCCCCCTCTTTCTGTGACCTGCTCCATCCTCCAAGGCATCGGAATCTTCCTCACTCAGCAATGATGCATCCCCAGCTCTGCCCACCTGTTCAGCCAGGAAATCTGGAGATGGCCCAGGAATGTCCCCTTCACAAGCTGCAGTCTTGATTCCTACCACATCTCAAAGGCCCCACTTCTGGCCAGCATCCCTGCTGCCACCGCAGCCCTGCTACCCACCCAGTTGCTGCATGAAGCCCATGACTGGCCCTGGCAGCCGTCCTTGTCTCCCAGGTAGTCTATATGTTACAAAGCAGCTTCAAGGAGGTGAGATTTTTAAGATGAAAGTCATTCAAGTTCTGCCGATTCCTTACGTGAAACTGTCCATAGCTTCTGTTGCACTTGGAAGAAAATTCCAACTTCTTGCAGGGCCCATGAACCAAGCCCACTACCCGCCACCCCCTCCCTTGCCAGCCCCTGACCTCTGTTCTGCCACCAGATGCCCGACTCTGCTAAGCTCATCTCTACCAGGGGCTCTCTGTCCCCACGGCTGTACTTCCTTATCCTTCAAGTCTCAACTTACACGTCACCTCCTCAGGGGACATCCTCTGTGACCATCCATGTAACATAGGTCTCTGCTCCCATTTCACACCACAAACATTACACTGTAGCTCAGGGGTCTGTAAACTACAGGGCCAAATCTGACCACAACCTGAGTTTGTAAATAAAGTTGATTGGGACACGACCATGCCCATTCCCCTAGCTGTGGGCTTGGCTGCTCTCAGGTTACATTGGCAGAGCTGAGTAGTTGCAACAGAGGCCGCATGGCACACGAAGCCTAAAATCTTTACGATCTGGCCCTCTGTAGAAAAGTTTGCCAACCTCTGTTCTAGCTCAACCTCTCATTGGCTTTCTTCAGTGCCATTTTTCACATGTAATTATTATATATATTTTCATGTTTTTTCCCTTAGCTTTTGCCAATCTTTCCATAAAAATGTGAATTTTCTGAGGGTAGGACCTTATATGACATTCTTAAGTGTATCTCCAGTCTCTAGTTGTTGACAAAAACAAAATTTATAATATTGTCCAATACTTTCCTAGGACTAATAGAGTAACTATTGGTTGGTATCTTTGGTTCATCTCTGCTTGGCTTATTGGTTCCAAACACACACACACACACACACACACTAGACCAGATGAGTGCTGACCCTGTATTTATTTACATTGGTGGTCCTCAACCTTTTTGGCACTGGGGACCAGTTTCGTGGAGGACAATTTTTCTATGGACGGGAGTTGGGTAGGGATAGTTTCAGGATGAAACTGTTCCACCTCAGATGATCAGGCATTAGTTAGACTCATAAGAAGTGTGTAGCCTAGAGCCCTCTCATGCACAGTTCACAGTAGGGTTTGTGCTCCTACAAGAATCTAATGCCCCACTGATCTGACAGGAGGCGGAGCTCAGGAGGTAATGCCTGCCTGCCCGCTGCTCACCTCCTGCTGTGTGGCCCAGTTCCTAACAGGCTATGGACTGGTACTGGTCTGCGGCCAGTACATTACTTCTTGCTCATGCAGTCACATCTGGGCACAGGCTCCTCTTTTATTTATCTCTCAACCATACTGGCTTCTTGGATAACTTTTGGAGCATGAATGAATTGGCTACAAATTATTTTTTTAAAAAATGGATAAAAGCACTTTGGGAGGCTGAGGCGGGCGGATCATGAGGTCAAGAGATCGAGACCATCCTGGCCAACATGGTGAAACCCTGTCTCTACTAAAATACAAAAAATTAGCCAGGTGTGGTGGTGCACACCTGTAGTCTCAGTTACTCAGGAGGCTGAGGCAGGGGAATTGCTTGAACCTGGGAGGCGGAGGTTGCAGTGAGCTGAGATCACACCACTGTACTCCGGCCTGGCAACAGAGCAAGACTCTTTTCCCCCCGCCCCACTCCGCCCCCCACCAAAAAAGAAAAGGATAAAAGTTTTCCCTTAACAGAGTGGACAGGGTGGAGGACAGACCACAGGCTGGTTTCTGGAGGAAGGAACCTTGAGCTGGGCATCTGTTCTAGTCTTGATGCCATGACCTTGTGAAGGGTGACCTCAATTTCTTTGGAAGTAAGTGGACTATAAATGATAACAGAGAGCAGACCCCCTCTGAGCTTAGCGTCTTCATCCTGCAACATGGTTTCCAAAGAGTATAGACTTACTGCTTCCCAGTTTCCTGAGGCTCTCCTTAAAGTTGGATTTCCTGTGTGAGGTCAGGTGATTGTCACTCACAGCTGAACCCACTAAACAAAATTATCTCCCATAGTTCATATTCCTGAGGCTAATTTCTGGCTCAAATTTTTCCACAAGCATTTGCTCTGTGTCTTTGGGCAGGACACCTCACGTCTCTGAGCCCCAGCCTCTTAACCTGTGGCAGGATCAGATTTTAAAAACGTGATATGATTGTTGTTATTATCGCTATTTCTTTTTCCCTCATAGAACTCTTCCTTCCATTCATTGGGGAGACTCCCGTCTTCCTACCCTTCCCTGTGATGGCAGAAAGGGGATGAAAAAGGAACATTCTTGCTGGCCTTGGAGTTTCAGTAGCCCAGATCTTCAGGCAGACAAAAAGCACTCCTGTCTGCAAAAAATTCTTTTGAAGGACATGAAATGCATGAGAGGAAGACCCTCCTCCCATCCATATCGCTGGCCAGAAAAAGATTTTCAGGGCTGCAGGCAGGAATGTGAGTTGGAGGGGGCAGGGAAGGTGTAGACACGGAGAGACCCCAGAGGGGCTTGGCTTCCTGTCCCCAAGGCTGAGCTCTGGGCAAGTAGCAATGTCACCAGGTGTATCTGTGGGAGCTGAGGGCGGAGCAGGCTGTGTCTGTTTTCCAGGGAGGCAGAGGACCTCAGAGAAGAAACGGCTTCCTCCCAGGTCATGATAAAGCATGCCCTGAACAGCTTCGTGTATCCACCACCTGACATGAAAAAGGCACAGCAGATGATTCCACAGGGGCCATGAGGCCAAAAGGGCCCTCACAGGCAGGACTAGGGGTGGCTTGGTGGTGACCTGCATGGGCCTAGGCCATCAGAGCCCAGATGGTCCCTTCTTCTCCCTGCCCCCATCAATCCTGGGCATAGAATTGACCTTCTTGAGCCTTCTGGGCTACTTCAGGGGAAAGGGTGGGTGGATCTGAATTGGCTGATGTACATTCCACCACCCTGATCAGACAAGAAAGAGTACTGTCACTCTGGGTTGATGTTTGTATGTGACAGAGGGCAGAACATATGTGAGGTTGGCTTTGAAAACAGATCAAAGGGGGTATGGGATTTTGAACTGATGAGAAAGATTGTTTAGAATAAAAATGCACAGGTATAGAAGGAGTAAAAAGTAAGAAAAGAAGAGAGAGAGAGAGAGAGAGAGAGAAAGAGAGAAAGAGAGAGAGAGGAGAGATATCGTGAAATCAATCCTCCAGCTGATGGGCAGCAGATGGGGAAAAGGTTGATCTACACATCAGGTCTGGTTTACAAGGCTGATGGCAACCATAAGATGCCACCTGCAGTTGACTTTTCAGAAAATCTGGCACCAGAACACGGGGCTTGGAGTAATCCTTCTCGGGAACCACTGAGCCATGAACCTGTTAAACGGTATCTGCTGGAGCTCAGCTCATGCCCAGCTGCAAGTGGTGGTGGAATCTCTGCCACTCAAAGGCCAGATGGTGCAAATAGTGATGGTGAACCTGGGGTCCCAGTGCAGGGAACACACACGGAAGCAGATGCCTGGGCTCACAGCTCCTGGGTCAGCTGAACTCATGTTGTTGGCACTCCCTGAGCAGTCGAGAGGGGCATCTGTTTATTCTGTGTGTTCCATTTCCTTCCTTCCATGTCCACCTTCCTCTGGCTGGCACCTGCCCTTCTGCTCCAATGGAGCCTGGTGCTTCTGCTGACCTCCACCTGCCAGGATCAGGCTGGTCCTGATTAGGAATTGAGGCTGTTGCAATGGGAAGAGGTAGACAGAGGAGCATGGTGGAGGGGAGAGCTCTGTGCCCAGATGGACTTGGGCCGCAATCCTGGATCCACCCCTATCTGTGGGACTACAGGCAAGTAACTTAAACCTCTTTAAGCCTTAGTTTCCTCCTCTGTCAAGACAGAAAGATTTTTGAGGATTAAATAGTATAATGTGAACAGCATATTTAGTGCAGTACCTGGCACCTAGTATCCAGTGCCTACTCAATGAGGTCACTTCAAGACCATAACCATGGGGTTCTTGCATAACCATTGTAACAACTCGTGGAGCACTGGCACATGGCAGAAGGGATCCAGAGCCCAGTGCTCAACCATCCAGGGAGGTGGGGGGCATAATTTTCCCAGACCTCAGCGATCTTGTCTTTTCAGCCTGTTTTCCCCACTCATCCTGAAATGGGCTTTCTTTTCCTCCTTCCAGCTGCATGCAATGGTGGATGCTGACTCTACCCAGGCAGAATTGTATTAGAGGTTTCCATTTCCTGAAACCCTGCCCGTTGGAGATAGCCTGTTTCCAATTACTGTACCTACCCGTAATTAGATGAGAACAAACTGAAAAAATGGCTTTCATGGGAGCCACCGGCACTGCTGGATTGGCTTTGAAGCTTAACCTCGTTATTAATAATAAACATTTTGGTGATGGACTTTTGACCACGCACTCATCCAGCATCTTTTCCTCATGAACACTCTTTGCTTGAGAGGCTGTGTGTGGTCTAAATGTTGGAGGTCAGCTCCTTGATTACGCTTGAAAAATCAGCTCCTCTCTCTGCTTGTTTCCTTATCTGTAAAATGAGAGGGTTAGATCCTATGGCCTCTGAGGCTCCTTTTGCTGCTTTATTGAACTTGAATGCTTGTAGGAAAAAATTAAACCACTAAGGTCTAGAGTAAGCAGCTCAGAGAGGCAATGGCCAATCAACGCCCTTTAGTTTATGAAATTACTTCTCTGGGAATGGACCTTTAGTGAGTGGTGATGCTCTGTGACCCTTTCAGAGGGAACATGTTGAGAAATGACTCCCTGGGTTGACAGAATTTTCCTAAGACTAGTTTTTCATTTCAAGGCTATCCTGGTTTGGATTTGATCGTGTCCGTCTAGGTAGCCTTGACTTTGGCTTCTCACCAGGGTTTCTGGGGAGCTTTTCAAAATTTTCATGCCCAGGCTACACCTTAAAACAATTACAACAGAATTTCTGGGAGTAGGGTGGGCCTCAATGCTTTGTGAAAATTGCCCTTGTGATTTCAGTGTGCGGATGAGGGGGAGAACCATAGCGCTAGAACTGTGCATTTCAAACTTTTGTGAGCCCATAAATGACTGGGGATCTTGTGAAAATGCAGATTCTGATTTGAGAGGGCTGCAGTGGGGCCTGAGACTCGGAATGTCTAACGAGCTTCCAGCGGATGCTGCCACTGGTTTCCAGATCACACTGTGTGGCAATAGTTGGAAGGCCCAGCCATGTGACTCTGCTGTCAGAAACTACAAGTCCATGAGAATGCAGGCTGCAGACGTCCCTCCGGGAAACTTCTCTGCCCACCCTCATCAGCAGAATGAGACTGGGAAGTGCAGTGCCCTAGTCAGGTGCCCCACTTGAGAATTTGGCCCCTCTTCAAAGGGATAGTCTTAAAGTACTTATTCAACATTTCTTTAGTGGGAGTGGCATTGGTTTTGGCAAGGATTTTTTAAAATTGTGACTTGAACATCCTGTCTATCTCCAATATACCCATGCCAGCAGCAGCCCTCCTACCAGATGACATCTCAGTCCCATGGCAGACTAGGAAGGGCCTTTGGCCTTAGCTGAGGCCACTGAATGCTTCCACTGAGGACCTTGACTTGAGAAAATAGTGCCTCAAAGGTGCAATGACAGAGTTGATGCAGGCAATGGTGAGTGTCTCTAGGCACAGGGGTAGTGGTGACAATAGTGACCCAGGTCCAGCAATGGCATTTGCTCTTTGCCAGGCCCTGCCTATAGATGGACCTGGGCTGGGATTCTGGGCATCCAGTATTGATTAGTTTCAGGTATTTCATTGATTTTGCAAGCTATTCAATATCCTTCAGTAAATGTACTTTCTGCATAAAGAGTCTTGCTTTCTGTTGTGTGGAATCAAGAATCCCGATGGGGACATATCAGTCAGACAATTGAGTTGTGAATAGATTAAATGAGATAATCCATATAGAAAGCTTAGAGTTCTACCCAACTTGTAGGAAACAACCAGTCAATGTTAGCTAGGTTAATGATGGGGGAGAAGGAGGAGGAAGAGGAGAAGAAACAAGGGGAAGAGGAAGAAGAGGGCATGGGGGAGAGGAGGAGGAGGAGATGTCAAGTAGGAAGCTGCGAGGGGCAATAATGAGGGGGCTTGCTTTCAATAGAGTGATCCTGAAGGCACCTCTAAGGACTGGCCATCAAAGTTGAGACCTGAAAACAGGAAAGGAGCTTCATGTGAAGAGCACATTAAACAGAGGGAAAGGCGTGTGCACCTGTGCATGAGGAGGTCATGAAACTGGCATGTTCCAGGAGTTGCTGGGAGGTCAGTGGGTTGGGGTTGTGGTGATGGAGGGGGCTGGGCAGGGGATGTGGCACAGGGTAGGCAGGAGCCAGATCTCCATGAGTTTCCAGACTGGGGTGAGGACTCAACCTTTCACACTGAACACTAAGAGCATTGGCAAAGCATTGCCAACCCTGGTCCTTCCTCCAGTGGTGGGTTCTCTCTGGTTGATATCTGTTGTTGTGGGGATCCCTCCAGCAACAGGGAGGCAACTCCGCCACCTCCATCAACAAGCTCCATTTTTGCAGAGCACTCATGTGGAGTAAAATGTGCCTTCTTCTCCTTAAGGGGAACAAATTACAGTCTAAACCTTCCTTTCCTCAGGGATGATGACAGTCTAATCCTGGCTGTAGCCGTAGCTTTGCAAGGAAGGTCATCCCTGTTGAAGGAATTTGGGGCATCAGTGCGGAGGAGAGGAGGGCACAGGATAAAGGGATCCCTCTTGATTGAGGTTAACAGCCTGTTAGGATCTCCTTACCATGCCCTTGGGTGGGGAGCTCTGGGACTCACTTGAAGTCCAGACCTGGGTCAGGAAGGCAAAGAGTGGTGAATAGAAATAAAGGGTAGTCCTCACGCACACACACCCAACCCAGATAACAGCTGATCCAACTTTACTTCATGTGGCTTTGTCCATATGTTTATGGGACACATGGCATTCTCATGTATTCCATAAACATATGTACAAAGCTGCATGAAAAAGGCTGCCTTCCTGTCTTCCCAGATTTAAAATCCCACAAGGGCAGAGACTGATTCCTATTCCTGGCAAGCGATATGGGTTGCTTTTAAGATGCCATTCTGAAAGCACCTTGGGCAGATAGGCCTGGAGGGGGAGAAAAGCACATGTCAGTCTCTTTCTGTGTGCTGTCTTTTCCTGGATAGTGTGTGTGTGTGTGTGTGTGTGTGTGTGTGTGTGTGTGTGTTAATGTTTGCATATGTGTTGTGTGTGTGCATATATAGTGTCTTTGCAGGTCTCTGTATGTACAAATGTGTTTGTGTGTGTGCGTGTGCGTGTGTGTGTGTAACATAAGTTCTTTTTGCCTGGATGGTAGTCTTGCTGAGTAAAAGAAATATAAAAGATATCTGCCCTTGGCTGGGTGCAGTGGCTCATACCTGTAATCCCAGCACTTTGGGAGGCCGAGGCGGACTGATTGCCTGAGGTCAGGAGTTTGAGACCAGCCTGGCCAACATGGTGAAACCCCATCTCTACTAAAAATACAAAAACTAGCCGGACGTGGTGGCATGCGCCTGTAATCCCAGCTACCCAGGAGGCCGAGGCAGGAAAATTGCTGGAACTCGGGAGGCAGAGGCTGCAGTGAGCCAAGATTGTGCCACTGTACTCCAGCCTGGATGACAGAGTAAGAAAAAAAAAAAAAAGTATCTGCCCTTTTATGTAACAACCCAAAGTTAATAACAGTTTTGCTTTTTCTTCTCAAAATGAAGGATAGAAAAATACAGCCAATGATATTTTCCTGGTTGCTCATAGCTGACAGCCCTGCCAGCTGCAGTCCCCTCAAGGCCTGTGAACTGTGCAGGAGCCACAGATGCTTTCTGACGGTGGAGGAAGGGGTCACTGGCTCATTCACTGGCTGGGGGCTTGGAGCCTAAAATCTTCCTTCTTGCCACTTCCCTCCCAGCTCCCAGTGATGGAAGAATGTGCCTTGGTCTCAACTGTCCAGCTCTCAGATCCCTCACCTTCCTACCACCTTATACACAGCCTCCCCCTGCCGACTTCTCTTTTGATATGATTTTGATTAAGATAGGAGAAAAGAAAAAGGAAACAGTAGTAACTGATGCTGAAATTTTACCAAGCATGGATTTTTTTTTTTTTTTCTTTCCTTAGTGATGGCAGTTTCCTTCACTGCAAACAGAAGGTGTTGGACTAGGTGATCTCACAGATCTCTTCCAGCTTTTTTTTTTTTTTTTTTTTTTGAGACGGAGTCTCGCTCTGTCACCCAGGCTGGAGTGCAGTGGCCAGATCTCAGCTCACTGCAAGCTCCACCTCCCAGGTTCACGCCATTCTCCTGCCTCAGCCTCCCGAGTAGCTGGGACTACAGGCGCCTGCCACCTCGCCCGGCTAATTTTTTGTATTTTTTAGTAGAGACGGGATTTCACCATGTTAGCCAGGATGGTCTTGATCTCCTGACCTCGTGATCCGCCCGTCTCGGCCTCCCAAAGTGCTGGGATTACAGGCTTGAGCCACCGCGCCCGGCCTCTTCCAGCTTTTAAATCAATTACAGTGCCTCTCCTCCCCGCCCCCAAATTCATTTGTGTACATTTCTGGAACTTGGTGAAGAGATGTGTCAGCACCTAAAGCAGCTTCCGGTGTTGATCCTCTGCGATCTCACAAGTCGGTCAGGGCAACAGCAAGATGGTCTGGGGAGGTCCCATGAAGGCTGCTTCCCAAAGCACAGTTCAAGTTCTCAGGCTTCTAGGTGAGACCTGGAGGAATCCTATTAAACCCTGGTCTTCCTGAGAATCAACAGGGAGCCCCGGAGAGTCTAACTTAGTTGGTTGGGAGGGTTCTGTTCCAAAATGTGCATCTCTAGCCATACCCCAAACTAATTCAGATGCAGGTAGTCCAAGAACCAAACTTCAAAAGATGTAACCATAGACCAGGGTTACTCAGCACCGGTACCGTTGACACTGGAGCTGGACAATCAGTTGTTGGGCAGTTGTCCTGTGCATCATAGGATTTGTAGCAGCAGCCCTGGCCTCCATCCACAATATATAATAGCAACTCCCCTTTCCCTAATTGGTACAATTAAAAATGTCTCCCGACACTGTCAATTGTTCCCTGGGGGGCAAATTGCCCTTGGTTAAGAACCTCTACCATAGGCAGTACTTCCCCTTGGGACCTGCTATTGGACATTTTGATCAACACAACACAGGTTGCTAGAAGTGAGGGGGTTCCTGTCACTGCTGAGGGAAGAGTACCCTCCCACTGAAGGCAAGCTGCGCTGGAAGCAGCCAACCTGTGTATGGAGAGTGTCTTTTGATCCTGGTGACTACCTGTTGGAGGGAGGTGGGGGTTCTTTGGAGAACCCCTTTGGTAGGACCCATTATAGCACTACCAAACTTGCCTGCTGGTGGGCAGCGAGGCCACCAGCTTTCTCCAACCCCAAGCCTCTTTGGACATAATGAGCTGCTTTGTCACGGCAGAAGGTAATTGTCCCAATCCTGAGTGTTTACCGAGCACTTACTTTATACCCAGCACTATGCTGAGTGCTTTGCATACATTATCATTTTTGATCTTCCCAGCGACTATATAATATGGCTTCTATTATTATCCCTATTAAAGCCATGAGAACAGTGAGTGAAATAATGTTTCCAAATGGCTGACCTGGAATTTAGACTTGGACAATCTGACTCCAGAGACCACATTGTAAATCACCGTGCCATATACATATGCATGTCTCTTCCCATTTCCTGAAAAATATAACTCAGTCTTGCCCAAACACCAGGGAAATATCACTTTAGGTTGAAAACACATTATAATAAAAATGGAGGGATGCTTTTTGCACTAAATTTCCCTTATCAGGAACACATTGACCTGGGCAGCTTTCTGCTCCCTGGGGAGCAGCATGGGAATGAAGTCCCACCCAGGGTAAGTGACAAGGCACCTCATTCTGTCCATGCTTCTGCCTGTTTGAGAAGTTTTGGAGTGTCAGGCAGTGATGAGTAGCAGCGGGGGAGGTGGAGAGGAGGCGACTTGCAAGAGGACAGTGAGTGGGGTTTAGGACATCTGCATACATCTGCCATCCCCAGTGGGAGGTTTTAGGCAAAGTTCTTTAGCTGTGAATTTTTACAAATATCACCAGAAAACCCCTGTAGGGTGACAGGAACTTTGGCTTGGACTGGTGCCGTGGAGGGTCCCACTGTGCTTGGCTTTACTCCCTGAAGATTAGCAAGCAGGGAAAAATGAAGGCATCATTTAGGATGATTATTACTTCTGCTAATGAGCATATCGAAATAGTGGTTAAAAACTCCTGAATTCATATGTGGACTGGAAATAGAAAAAACCAAGGAGGCGTTGGGCATCAGTGAACTGGGGGTGCCTTGTAAGGGAGCTGCTAAACTGATGGATGCATCAGGTTTATTTTCCTGTGGCTGAAGATGCAGGTTGTGTTGGAACAGGAACACGAGCTGAGCAGGTCCTGGATGGGGCCATGGGGCAGGTTACAAAGTACTGTGAGAGTGAGAGGAAGGAGGCCTTCGGCCAAGGCAGTGACAGAGATAGTTGGCATGTTTAGTGGAATGTTGACATGGTTTGCCTCGTCAGTACATAAGGAGAGTATTGTCAAAGCACAAATGGCTGTGTTAAATAGCACCCCTGGTGCCAAAGTGAGTTCAGGTGAATAGGATAGAGATGGTAGAAAATAATAATAATAAAAAATCCAAATTGTGTCAATTGGGACTTGTGTTTGCAAGTGATAGAACCCCAAATTAAACTGATTTAAACAATACACAAACCAAAACCAAGTCTGTGTGTGTGTCTGTGTGTGAGTGGGGTAGGGGATCATTTGTGAATGTAATGAAAAATCCCAGAGGTGATTGTTTTTAGGGACGGGTGTCTGCAGACACTCAAATGATGTCAAAGGCCTTTGTTTTTCTGGCATCACTTTTAGCACCACTGTGTCTGTGGGCCACACCTGGGGGCACGTTTCCTGTCCACGATGATCACCAGGCACTTTCTTCAAGTCCAGCAGAAAGTGAAAGCTTCTCTTTCTTACTAATCCAAGCTGAAATCCCTGATTTGAGTCTCACTGGCCAGTCATGGGTTCCGTACTTCCCCCAGTTTGGGGATTAGGTCAGGCCCAACCAACCAACATGGCCTGAGAGTAAGATGGATGCACCTCATTCAGAGTGGGAGAAACCTCCTGGGCTCATGGTGGGTTTAGATGGGCAGCCTGATCTTTCTCTCCCCATGTTGAACAATGACCTATCGACAACAGCTTGCTGATTACATGGTAGTCACACAAGGTATTCCAGCCCCCACGTTTCCTTTTTGTTCTGGAATAAGCTAGGGCTGGCAATTTGATTTTCAGTAATAGTTACTTCCTAGCTGGTGATTTTCTGTTTTTTAAAAAGTAAACTCTGGAGTTGGGTTTACTGATAAGTATCCTATAATAAGTTATAAAGATGGGCAAAAAACATCACTTTTTTTGCCCCTTGTTAAACACGTAAGTTTCTTAAAGGGAGGCCAGGTCTCAGCGTCTCTTCTAACGGTTCCATCACTCAACCCAGTGGCTCCTATGAGTTCCTCTAACAGCAACCAAGTTACACAAACCCCAGGAAAAGGAGCTCCTCCATCCTTTGCTCTGTGCTTCCTTTCCTGAGCATAAGACAGGTGAGGGGCTGTGGCTCACAGACATTTTCTGCATTCCCTGCAGATAGGACAGGTGAGGGGCTGTGGGCACACAAACACTTCATTTACTTAATGGTGGCCATGGCCACATCTGTGCCGACAACTGGTTTGCAATGCCAGAAATTCCAGATTGAATAAGCTCATTACAGCCTCCCCGATTTTGGTTTTAGAACCTTAGATTAACTTTCTTATGATCCGATCCTTGGTCCACTGTGCAAGCTCCTCTCAAACCCCAACCCAGACCTTCCCCTGAGGCAATTCAGCAAGACCACCTGTTGCTCTGCCCTAGATTCCTACATGTCTTATTGGGTTATGACTTTTTGTTCATAAAGTCACTGACACGAGGGTATGCCTGGGGCAGCTGGGGGTGGGGCTTGCTCATGGAGTCTTGGACAAACGCTCCCTGCTTAGTGGAGCTCTGATGGGACTCTTGACTCCCTTCTCTCTGCAGGCCCAAGAACACAAATACATTCCATCGACAGCTTATCTTGACTGCATCTTCCAGCGTCTCCCCTGAAACTACTGTTGGCACTTTCAAGTTCTATTGATATTACAGGGACCTTATGGGTCTCATGGCTTTATTTTCTGAAGTTCTTGGAAGTGCTAATTCTCATTTCAATGCAGGGAAAAAATGATCTAAATCATATCCCAGAACTTAGGCATCAAAAAGCCATGGGCATCATTAGCCATCAGGGAAAGGCAAACACAAATCATCTCAGTGACATACCCCTTCCTACCCACTAGGATGACTATCATCCAAAAGGTGGGTTTAGATGAGTTTTATCATCTTAGACTAACTTCTTATAATCCAGTCCTAACAAGTGTCGATGAGGGTGCAGAGAAAGTGGAGCCCTCATACACTGCTGGGAGGAATTCATGGTGTAGTAATTTGGAAAATAGTCTTGCAGTTCCTCAAAAGGTTAAATAACAGTAATCTAAACAGCATGGTACTGGCATAAAAACAAACACACAGACCAGTGGAACAGAATAGAAAGCCCAAAAATAAAACCATGCAGCTACAGTTAATTAATCCTCAGCAGGGGTGCCAAGAACACACAATGGGGAAAGGATAGTCTCTTCAGTCAATGGTGCTGGGAAAACTAGATAGCGGATATCCACAGGCAAAGAATAAAATGGACCCCTATCTCATACTATATACAAAGCTACCTTGAAACCATTAAGAACTTTTTTTTTGTTGTTTTTTGAGGCAGAAACTCTGTCGCCCAGGCTGGAGTGCAGAGGCATGATCATCTCAGCTCACTGCAACCTCCGTCTCCCAGGTTCAAGTGATTCTCCTGCCTCAGCCTCCCAAGTAGCTGGGGTTACAGGCATGTGTCACCATGCCTGGCTAAGTTTTGTATTTTTACTGGAGACAGGTTTCACCATGCTGGCCAGGCTGGTCACAAACTCTTGACCTCAAGTGATCCACTCACCTCGGCCTCCCAAAGTGCTGGGATTACAGGCGTGGGCCACCACACCAGGCCTAAAGACTTTTAAATATAAGAAAGACCTGAAACCATAAAACTGCTAGAAGAAAACCTAGGGGAGAAACTTATTGACATTGGTCTGGGCAATATTTTGAATATGACACCAGAAGCACAGGCAACAAAAGCAAAAATAGAGAAGTGGGATTACATCAAGCTAAAAAGCTCCTGCACAGCAAAGGAAGCAATCAACAGAGTGAAAAGGCATTTACAGATTGAGAGAAAATATTTGTAAACCATACATATAAGAGGTTAACATCTGAACCAACCAAACAAAAAAGTTTACACATAGTTACCATATACCTGTAATCCTACTCCTAGGTATATATCCAAGAGAAATGAAGACATGTCCACACACACACGTGAACACAAATGTTCATAGCAACATTATTCATAACAGCCAAAAAGTGGAAACAACCCAAATGTCCATCAATTATGAATGACAAACAGAATGCCATCTATTCATGCCATACAATTATTTAGCAACAAAAAAGAATGAAGTACTGCTGCATGCTACAACATGAATGAACCTTAAAGAAGCTCCCCTCGAAGGCGGAGCTTGCAGTGAGCTGAGATCCGGCCACTGCACTCCAGCCTGGGCGACAGAGCGAGACTCCGTCTCAAAAAAAAAAAAAAAAAAAAGAAAGAAGCTCCCCTCGAAAGACCACATATTGTATGATTCCATTTCCATGAAATAGCCAGAAGAGGCAATCCCACAAAGGCAGAAAGTAGATGAGCCATTTCTGGTGTCTGGGGAGAAGGGGTTATGGGGAGGGCCTCCTTGATGTACCCCGGGTTTCTTTATGGGATGATAAAAATGTTCTGAAATTAGATAATGATGATGGTTGCACAACTCAGTGAATACACTAAAAATCATAAATTTGTACAATTTAAATGGGTGGATTGTATGGTATGTAAATTATATCTCAAAATGGACACGTGTGTTTACGTGGAGAGAGAGCTGTCAGGCTGAATCTCAGGCTGGAGTGTTCAATCTGCAGAATTCTCTGTGGTATAGAAATTAGCTGAAGAAAACATTCAGTGCTGAAGTAACTTCATAAATAACAGTAGTAGAAAGTCCCTTTCCTCTCTAAGCATATCACTCTAATCGTGTATTAGGTCTCAGATTCTTTACACTAATTCATGAAAATGCTTGTTATTGAGCAGAAAGATTTAATATTCTTAATTTCAAGGACAAAGATGCAAATCTTAGCTTTGACTGGTGTTTCATGAGACTGTGTTTGCTGTCGGAAATGGGCAGTGTCTTTTAATTATGAAGTACTGGGGATGCATCTTACAGCTCAAAATGAAAGGGGGCAAGTGAGACTCCGAAAGGAAGTATAAATTCCATTTTGCTTAAGAATCGCAAATGTCGTTTATAAGAGCAATTTTGAATCTCGGGTCTTGCCTCGTGTGATGACTTACGGGAGCTCCCTTCTCCCTGAGCGGTCTTTGGCTTTAGTGTGAGGACCAGAGCTGGAGGGGCATTTCAGAGGCTGCTGCAGGGAGACCAGAGGCAGGCTGTTTTAAACAGAGTCAGAATTAATGTCCTTAGCCAACCAAAAGGATGACATCTGGGCCATAGCGGGCTGTAGGCAACTCCATGTTAGGGACTGGACCTCGCCAACTGGACCTCCTCAGGACCCAGCGCAGTGGCTGACACACAGTAGGCATTTAATATTATTTTTTGAATGTTACATGTCAGCTAGGATGAAGTGGGTAGACACAGACCCTTGCAGAAATAGTAAGGGAAATGTTCATTAAGTGATCACCTACAGACGCAATTATAAACTATGAAATACCTTAAAGGAAAAACCATGCAGGGCATGTGGAATTATTGATGACGGAACGGCCACGTAAAACCCCTGTTACCTTTACCTCTGGCACACTTTAGGTCCTCCTCTCTTTAGGCGGAAGAGAGAGTAAGTCACCCCAGCCGTCACGGGGGTGCAGATGATCAGGACTAATTTACTAAATGGAAAACTGCTTCTCCCAGTCGGCCTCTTTGTGGAAGAGGCAAAAGGCAAGCACTAGGGCCTCCCTTGGGACCATTTTGCAGGCGAAGCATTGTCACCTTGTGTCACCCGTTACACGCAATGCGTCAGGGAAACAGGAGAGCAACAGGTCCCCACCGAGGAGGGCTCTCTGTGCTGCCCTCATATGGTGAAGCTGGGAACATGCACCTTCCTTTACCTCTGGAGTTTCAAAATGTTCTTCAGGTGGTCCATGCACATGAGTCCACACCCGCCCGTAGGGAACCAGGGTGTCCTTTTCCATTGCTTCTTTTATTGTTTTTGATAGGTTCTGTTGTAAGGAGCTCTGATTCCACATCTGCCAGCCTATAGGATATGCCTCCACTTAGACACTCCATAGGAACCTGGTATTTAACATGTTCAACAGTGAGCTCGCCATCTCCCCGCAGTCCCATCAAGCTGCGTCTCTTTCTATACTCTCTGACCTAGGAAATGGCATCATTCAGTCCTCTAGGCTAGAAATCATGGTGCCTTCCCTGCGACCTCCCTCTCCCTCTCTTCCCAGGGCTAATCAATCACAACCCTGTTCGCCATTCATCTATGTTCATTGAATCCTTTCGTTTCCATCCCCAGTGCTGCGAAGAGACTGATTTTACCCCATATTAATGCAACTATTTCCTGCCTGGTTTTCTTGTCTTGCATTTGGTGTCCCTTGAATCCATCTTCCACCCTGTCACTAGATCATTCCAAAATGCTAATATGACCACATGAACGCATCCACTTCAAACTCTTTGGTGGCCTGGCCCTGCAGACAGCTTCAGTGTGTTGCTCACAGCTCCTCCAACCCTGGCCCAGAAGCTTCCCTGGAGGACTGGGATTGCATGCCTCGTCTTGCCGGGCTTCCTTCTTCTGGGCTGCTCACCCCATTTGCACCACTCATCTTTAGACTTGGCTCAAGAATCACCTCCTCCTTGAAGCCTTTCTTGCTTTTTTCTCCCAGGCCCTATCCAAGATGACACTCACCACTTCCCTGTTGTGGGATTCTATTGCAGCATAATCAAAAATAAAACAGGGTTTAGAGGTGGATGATCCCAGTCCACCCCTTGGCGTCACCACTGTTGCTCTGTATGACCCATGCGGGCTACTGAACTTCAACTTCTCTAGGCCTCAGTTTCTCTCTCTTTGAAAGGTGAAGGTTACAGTGCCTTGCTCATAGGGTTCACCTCAGGATTAAATGAAATAATCCATGTAAAGTGCTTGGTGCATGGGAAACCCTCAGCAAATGTTTACTCTGATTTGGACCCCAGAGATAGTCTGAGCAAGCTTCCACCCTAGGAAGGTAACACCTTGGTGTGTCCTTATTTCTGTTTGCACATCTACAGCTGGATTAAGCCTGAGGAAGACAGGTTGATCTTTGTTTTCTCAGTTCCTAGAATAGTGCTTGGCAAATACTAGACTCTTCATCATTTCACAGCTTCCTACTGTGTCTCCGTGAATCTCAGGAAACAATTAAGCTACAGCCCATTGATGGTATAATTAAGAGTAGATCTTCAAAGCAGTGATCTGGGCATCATTATAAAGGAAGATGAAAGCACAATGAGTCCTGTCTACCCTGAATTCCCAATTCCTCGGGATGATATGCTGGAAGAAATCTTGTTTTTTCTAACTTAGAGAAAAACATCTCAAATAATAAAACTATAAAATTTAAAAAGCCAAACCTTTTAAAAATTAAATTGATTGTTCAGAAGTATATATAGAGTGTGCAGGCTGTTGTTTTATTAAAAGGTTGTTATTTAATTTGCTGTTGGTTAGGGTAATCCTTCTTGTTCACTGGACAAACTTATCTAAATATAATGGAGATTGGCCTGTTGGGTTGAACATGGGCCCCCTTCCAGGAATGTTGTCAGTTACTTGTTTCATTTAGCTGCAAATAAAATATAAACAAAATGACCCCACCATCTCTTCATTTTTGGATGGAGCTGTAAATTTTAAAAAAATAAAATACTTCATTGTCTGGAAACTATAGCATATACCTTCTGTAAATGTCATCTACATCTGTCTTCAAGTTTGGAGGAATATGTGTTAAAGGTAAAGTATGCAAATGCATATCTTACAGAAAGCCTTAATTAAATGGAATTTTCCTGATTAATGCTTCAACTCACATTTCGTCATAGAAATCCAAAATGGCTTCTGTACCACTCACTGTTAATTGACTGATAGACTGGTAAAAAAAAAAAAAAATGAAGAAGCAAGCCTTATGAAATACTTATTTCTTCCTTTTTTTTTGAGACAGGGTCTCACTCTGTCACCCAGACTGAAGTGCAGCGGCTCAATCTTGGCTCACTGCAACCTCCACCTCCCAGGCTCAAGCGATTCTCCTGCGTTAGCCTCCCTAGTAGCTAGGATTACAGGCATGCGCCACTACCTCCTGGCTAATTTTTGTATTTTTAGTAGAGATGGGGGTTTCACCATGTTGGCTAGGCTGGTCTCGAACTCCTGACTTCAAATGATCCACCCAACTCGGCCTCTCAAAATGCTGGGATTACAGGCGTGAGCTACCACACCTGGCCACAATCCTTATGAAATATTGACTATGCTTTTCCTTTGCCTGGAGAAAATTTAGTATTTAGCTTATGTATCATAACTTGTAACCTAGTAGTGATTTGACCCTGTCTAACTCTCAGGCGTGTGTCATTTGAATGACATTTATTGCACTGGAGGTGCTTGGCTTATGTGTGAGTATAGATCAATGAATTACTAAAGGCTGTTTGAGTTGACAAATAATTGGAATTAAGAAAAAAAATCAGGATCTCTTTGGGTCAAAATATCCCCAATTTCTTAGTACCTCCATTGTCTGTGTTTTTGCCCTGTTTCCTTAATTTTAGATATCTTGTGTTGCAGAGTCATAGAATGCAAGCTCAGCAGAGAACTATGAGTTTATCCCCAAATGGAAAGTTTCTGGAAAGATTCATAGTCTACTTTAGTCTTTTATGTTCAGAGTTAGAGGTACGTGGGCCCACATGACTACTTTTGACCCAAGAAGCCAAATGCTTTTTTCTTCTCTTTCTTTGCCTCTTCCCACCTACCTTGTATAAAAAACACCAAAGAAAGTACGGGTCGTCTCTCAGTCAGTGTTGCCAATGAGCATTGACTGAGCCACAGTTATGAATCCTACTGAGATGTGCTGTATTTCTTAGGTGTCTTTAATGAGCAGTGTTTTGTTGTGTGTGGTGAACTGAAGCAAATAAATCATCTGCTGATATAAAGCTGATGACATGCAGCTAGTTTTGTTTTATTGAGTTATCCGCACCGTTTGGCATAATAAGTTGTGCTGAAATACTTCCCACTTGTGTGCCTGCCTTTAATAGTTTAAAATCTGAGTATTTTTTAAATTGTTGTTGCTGCTTAGTATAGGTTTTATTATGATACGCAATTATCTCTGTGTCATGTTCATTTTAGTTTAATCGCCTATTCTGTATCCTAATGGGGTAAGTGAGCAGAAGACAGTGTCCGTTTGCTTGAGAATACTACATTAAGGTATCTCACATTACTTTATAAACTATTTGTAATTCTAGGCAACATTGAAACTACAAATTTCAGAGATAAATTCCATTTCTATTGCCCTTGAAACTACTTAAAAACCTAACATCTCTTCACATAACCAGAGAGAGATGCCAATTGCTGTTTGGTTCAAGTTTTCTTTTTCCCATTTTTACCATTGCTTTGCTGTATTATTTAATTCTGATTTCTGCCTCAGCATTTCCATCTTCTAAATGCAGTAGATCCTTGGCATAGGCAGATTTTCAAATTCATGGGGTTGACTATTTTCTAAAGGCCTGAAAATTATTTGTAGTTTTGCAAAAACAAGAAGTAGAATTGTACATAGTACAGGCTGCTATGCTCGAGAGAGGTCCTTGCTAACGAACGTGGCTGACTGATTCAACCCTTAGTGTAGAATCACTTCTCCATCAGTAGAAGCTTCTGGCTGCATCTGGGTAACTACTGTCTTCATCTTGACTCTTCTTCAGCTATGTTTTATGGACTAAATTATAGATTATAGAAATATATGTGAATTGGGGGTTTAAGATGGTTAAGGACAACCTTTTAAAAATTATCGATGCTTGGATAACACCCCTAGATATTCTGACTTACTTGAAGTGAGGCCTGAATATGTGTATGTTTAAACAGCTCCCCAGTCAATTCCCATGTACAATCAGGGGTGGGAGTCGGTGGACTAGGAGATACCTAAATCATTCATAACTCTCCAGCTCCAGTTTAAAACACTTTGAATGATTTCCCATTGCTATTCAGATAAAGACCAACTCCTTTATTGTCCTCTAAACCAAAGCCTCTTCTGGTGCCACTTTCATTTTCCTTGTATGCATCTCGGCCTCTTGTATGTATTATACTCCTTTCTGCGACTGTTGTATGTGCTGCTTCCTTTTGTTTGGAAAGGTCTGTTTCCCTAGAAAACTTCTATGCATCCCTCAGAACTTTGCCCAATCATGGCTTCCTTAAGGAAGCCTCTCCTGACCTCTTGACTAGGTGAAATCTCACCATCAATCACTCTTCCACTTCCTTATAGTGCTTACAGTTGCCACTTCACCCTGAGCTGGGTGATTCTTTGCCTTGTGCCCATCTCTCCAACAATTCTGTGAGTTCCACGAGGGTAGGGACCATGCCTTCTTTGCTTCGAAGCCCCCTTCCCAGTATGATGCTCGCATATAGTTGGTATTTAAGACAACAATTGAGTAAATAAATAAAAGATTTGCCATATTCCAAATCTGTCATGGTGACTACTCCACCATCAAAATAGAAGAGGATTTTCATTGAGTTAGACCTAAATCAAGTTTATGAATTGCTAATTGAACACTGCAGAATATTATTCTAAGCTAGGGTTTCTCAACTTTGGCACTATTGACAATTTGGGGGTTTGATGATTCTTTGTTGTGAGAGTGGGCTGCCTTGTGTATTGGGGGATGTTGAGCAGCATCCTTGACTTCTACCCATTAGGTACCAGTAGAACCCCCTTCCCCAGTTATAGCAGAAATGTCTCCAGGCATTGCCAAGTGTCCTTTGGAGTCAAAAATGACCTTGATTGTTGTAAGCAACCTAAGGAGAGAGACCCAGATGGGAAGTTATTATGAGTATCTTTAATGGTTTGCACTTTGGTGGTCAGATTCTGTTACAGGTAGTTAGGTGTGAATGGGGCAGGAGAGGCCTCTTAACCCCACCCACCAGAAATGTTGGGTGATGGTTTGGCAATTATCACATTGCTTCTCTAAAAGTAATAAACTGGCAGCTGGAGCCAGGGAGAGACCATGGTCCACACCTCTTAACATTAAAGTGTTAATTAAAAGCAGACCCAGGGAGAAGAAACTTCCTGGGTGTGTTAGTCCATTTTCACGCTGCTGATAAAGACATATACAAGACCAGGAAGAAAAGGAGGTTTAATGGGACTTACAGTTCCACATGGCTGGGGAGGCCTCAGAATCATGGCGGGAGGTGAAAGGCACTTCTTACATGGTGGCAGCAGGAGAAAATGAGGAAGAAGCGAGAGTGGAAACCCTCAATAAACCCATTAGATCTTGTGAGACTTGTTCACTATCATGGGAATAGCATGGAAAGACTGGTTCCCATGATTCAATTACTTCCCCCTGGGTCCCTCCCACAAAACATGGGAATTCTGGGAGATACAATTCAAGTTGATATTTGGGTGGGGACACAGCCAAACCATATCACTGGGCATACACATTGAGAGATGAAATTGGCAAATTGTGATCTTCTGGGTACACTCCACTGGAAAAAGGAAGAAAGCCTCAGATGGGCATGGGTACAACTTCCTAAACACACTGTGCATGCTCACTTCCCAAAGGCAAGGAGGGCACTGCACATGCAGAAAGCCCACCCTAAAGGAAGAATGATGGGAAAGAGGCAAGTCTATAAAAGTCCTAAGATCATGGTTAAACAGGCCACTTGACCTTTTTTCTCTTTAATCTTCAGGTGCCTACTTGGGTCTCTTCTTTCCTCTCTTTCCTGTTCTAAAGCCTTTTTAATAAACTTCCACTCTTGTCCTGGAACTTGCCTTGGTCTCTTTTTCTGCTCTATGCCCCTCAGTCTAATTCTGTCTTCTGAGGAGGCTAGGACTAAACTTGCTGCAGACATGTATGAATTTGCCACCAGTAACTTGCGGTAACTCGGATCTTTTCCACCGCTAACAATTCCCCTGAAGTTATCCTGACCTGCTGGGAAACAAGAAGCTTAGTAATTGTTCATCATAGACTAATTCTTAAAAAAGAAAAAATTTTGAATATGTTGAGTTCTATCTGAAGGGCTTTTTTCTATAAGGTTAGTGGCTATTGAAAATGATTTGGTTTCATGGGCCACCGAAGTCCTCAGAATGAAATCTGCAAGCAGTAGTAGGTGCATGATAAGAGTGTTTTCCCATGACCCCCAGAGCCCTCCCAAGTCTGTTTCTTTTTGGTAATGTCTGGTTCCTTAAAGAGTTTCTGCTTACTCATTACCAAACTTGGCCAATCATCAAAATGATAAGAATGGCCTTTTAAAAGCAGAGATGCCCATCCCTCTCCTGTGGAGATTCTGATGGGACAGGATGGGAATCTGAAATTGTAAGGGGCTCATTCAGCAATACTGATGGTTCTCTAGGTTTGGGAGACACTGACCTGAGCCATGGGCCCTACCCAGAGACCAATAGTCAGACCTTGAGCTGTTAACTCAATTAGCATAGGTAAGAAATTATGTGTTGAGCTCTATGCTAGTCAGGGTTTGGTATGTGTGTTGGTGGGTGGAAAGTGAGGGAGAGTTCCTCAAGGCTGTGGGATGGGCCAGTACTCTGTATGAGGGTTATTGATTATTGAGTGTGGGGAAGAAATGAGTGGCGGGTTTATGGAACTAAAAACAGGTGGCCTGCTTGATGTAGGAAAGAACTGAAGAGAATATTTACACTGGGGATAGTGCCTGCAGCACCAGAGAACTCCAATCCTTTTTTTAAATCAATTCCTTTGAATTCTTTTGGCTACTGTATTAGTCTGTTTTCATGTACCATATCAGCTACCAAGAGGGATTCTCATTCTAAATATCCCTCTTGCTCTCCCTCTCTGTCAATGAAATACTTTCAATATTGTCTTAATGTTTTTGTGTGGGGAAAATAGAAGGAAGGGGTGAGAAAGGTAAGTGAGGTATGTTGCTACAGGCAAAATTTTCCTCTACTTTGAAAATTTTGCGAAGTCTAGGAAACACTCACCAAATAGCATTTCACTGGCATTTGGACCACTCAGGGCAGGTGGGTACAGGGGTGCACAGGTGCTCTGGGGGTGCTCCACTTTGCTCAGGGACTTCAGTATGTCCCAAAGAGGGCAGAGAAGGGGGTAGGGTGAGAGCTTATGTTCTTGGTGAACTTTTGGGTTTATGCAGTGAAGATATTTTCACATATTCCAAGTAGCACTTACATACTGTGTAGCAAGTTCAATTTGTAAGAATCTATTTAAAAGATGTCACCACACGTGTCAGAAAAAATATTCTCACAAGGAAGGAGTTAGTCATGTTTCATACTGCAGGCAATTTGGAAGAATGGGATTTGGATTACAGGACATGAGTGCAATACAAATGTAATTGTTTGGAGGTAATTTGAAAAAAATGAAGTATGCTTGTACTGGGAGTTCAAGGACATCAAACAGTCTTTATAAGATGGAGTTTTGGGTGAAAGCTCTCTTGGAAATTACAGTCTGAGTTCTGAGCTATCAGTCCAGGGACTGGGTCCTTCATTCTGGCTGAACTCTCAACTCTGTAAAGGGAAAGTAGCTATTCTAAAAATTCTTCACCATTCAAAGATTTCTTCTTGAAGTTTTATGTAAACTGGCACTTCACTTCTTAGCCTTTGATTGTACCACAAAACATAATCCTGTGAACTTTGTTTACGATATTGTCAGTGCTTGAGATTTCAGCAAGGGCAATATTTAGTTGGATGGGGATATGATTTGGCTGTGTCCCCACCCAAATCTCATCTTAAATTCCCACATGTTGTGGGAGGGACCTGGTGAGAGGTAATTGAATCATGGGGGCTGATCTTTCCCATGCTGTTCTTGTGATGGTGAATAAGTCTCATGAGATCTGATAGTTTTAAAAAAGAGAGTTCTCATGCACAAGCTCTCTTCTCTTGTCTGCCACCATGTGAGATGTGGCTTTCATCTTTCACCATGATTTTGAGGCTCTCTGGCCACATGGAACTGTAAGTCCATTAAATATCTTTCTTTTTTAAATTGCCCAGGCTTGTGTATGTCTTTATCAGCAGTGTGAAAATGGACTAATACAGTAAATTGGTACCAGTAGAATGGGGCACTGCTGAAAATATACCCAAAAAATGTGGAAGTGACTTTGGAACTGCGTAACAGGAAGAGATTGGAATAGTTTGGAGGGCTCTGAACAAGGAAAATGTGACAACGTTTGGAACTTCCTGGAGACTTACTGAATGGCTTTGATCAAAATGTTGATAGTGATATGTACAATAAAGTCCAGGCTGAGATGGTCTCAGATGGAGATGAGGAACTTGTTGGGAACTGGAGCAAATGTGACTCTTGTTATGTTTTCATAAAGAGACTGGTGGCATTTTGCCCCTGCCCTAGAGATTTGTGGAACTTTGAACTTGGGAGAGATGATTTAGAGTACCTGGCAGAAGAAATTTCTAAGCAGCAAAGCATTCAAGAGGTGACTTGGGTGCTGTTAAAAGCATTCAGGTTTAAAAGGGAAACAGAGCATAAAAGTTTGGAAAATTTGCAGTCTGATAATGTGATGGAAAAGAAAACCCCATTTTCTGAGTATAAATTCAAGCCGACTGCAGAAGTTTGCAAAAGTAAAGAGGAGCTGAATGTTAATCACCAAGACAATGGGGAAAATGTCTCCAGGGCATGTAAAAGACCTTTGTGACAGCCCCTCCCTACACAGGCCCAGAGGTTTAGGAGGAAAAGATGTCTGGGCCCAGGATCCCTGTGCTGTGTGCAGTCTAGGGATTTGTTGCCCTATGTCCCAGCAGTTCCAGCTTTGACTAAAAGGGGCCAAGGTACAGCTCAGGCTGTTCCTTCAGAGGGTGGAAGCCCCAAGCCTTGGCAGCTTCCACATGGGGTTGAGCCTGTGGGTACGCAGAAGACAAGAACTGAGGTTTGGGAACCTCTGTCTAGATTTCAGAGTATGTATAGAAATGCCTGGATGCCCAGGCAGAAGTTTGCTGCAGGGGTGGAGCCCTCATGGAGAACCTCTGCTAGGGCAATGTGGAAGGGAAATGTGGGGTGGGAGCCCCCACACAGAGTCCCTACTGGGGTACTACCTTGTGGAGCTGTGAGAAGAGGGCCACTGTCCTCCAGTTCCCAGAATGGTAGATCCACTGACAGCTTGCACTGTGTGCCTCTAAAAGCTGCAGAGACTCAATGCCAGCCCATAAAAGGAGCCAGGAGGGAGACTGTACCCTGCAAAGCCACAGGGGTAGAGCTGCCCAAGGCCATGGGAACCCACCTCTTGCATCAATGTGACCTGGATGTGAGACATGGAGTCAAAGGAGATCATTTTGGAGCTTTAAGATTTGACTGCCTTGCTGGCTTTTGGACTTGCATGTGGCCTGTAGGCCCTTCGTTTTGGCCAATTTTTCCCATTTGGAAAGGTGTATTTACCAAATGCCTGTATTCCCATTGTACCTAGGAAGTAACAAACTTGTTTTTAATTTTACAGGCTCATAGACAGAAGGGACTTGCCTTGTGTCAGATGAGATGTTGGACTGTGGACTTCTGAGTTAATGCTGTAATGATTTAAGACTTTGGGGGACTGTTGGGAAGGCATGATTGGTTTTGAAATGTGAGAACATGAGATTTTGGAGGGGCCAGGGATGGGATGATATGATTTGGCTGTGTCCCCACTTGTGTTCCATTCTCATCTTGAATTCCCATGTATTGTGGAAGGGACACAGTGGGAGGTAATTGAATCATGGGGACAGGTCTTTCCAATGCTCTTCTTGTGATAGTGAATAAGATCTGATGGCTTTAAAAAGGGGAGTTTCCGTGCACAAGTTCTCTTCATTTTTCTTGTCTGCTACCATGTGAAACATGCCTTTCACCTTCCACCATGATTGTGGGGCCTCCCCAGTCAAGTGGAACTGTAAGTCCATTAAACTCCTTTCTTTTGTAAATTGCCCAATCTCGGGTATGTCTTTATCAACAGCATGAAAACGGACTAATACAGGTGATGTTGAGATATGGAGACTGGTTTTAACAAGATTTAGATATTTCCTCCTTCTGTTAACTTTGGTTTTTGGCATGGCTGACTCATGTGTCAATTATTGTCTGTTGATGTGGCATTGAACATGTGTTTTCATAATACCTAGGAATTTTAACTTGGAAGGAAATACATGGGGAGCTCAAACCAGAACCATAGAATCTGAATAGCTGGGAGTGTGAAAAGCTACATGAATGTGCAATGTTAGAGCTCAGGGTCCAAATCTATACTGCTTGGGTTTCAATCCAGTTCCATCACTTACTCATTACTTACCAGTTCCATTACTTAACTCTAGTGGATTAATAGCTTCTCCAAATCTGTGTTCTTTGCAAAGTGTCTTTGCTCCTCCCATTAAGGAATAGAGTCTATTTCTCCAGCCTATGAATCTGGGCTAGCCTTGTGTCATGCTCTATTCAGCAGAATGCAGACAAAGTGATAGCATGTGAATTCCAAGGCTAGCCCTTAGGGATTCTTACATACTTTTGCTTTCTTTCAGAATGCTGGTTCTGCCTTGGGAACAGGCCAGAGCTAGCCAACTGGAGCATGAAAGACCATGAGCAGGCGAATGGAGACACTTCAGTCAACAGGAGCCAGCATCCAGAATCAGAGATGCCTCGCCAATCTGCAGTTGATGGCAAAAGGAGAAGGAGCCCCGCCAAGATCAGAAAAAGTGCATAGGTGATCCTAGCTTGAATTTTCAAGAGGTTTTGGGGAGTTTTGTAACTCAGCAATAGCTCACTCATCCGTGAGTGATACGATCATGGACACACTGCTTAACCTTTCTGTGCTTATTCCCTCCACCATAAATGGGTATAATCATATTTGCTCAGAGCCTGCTTGTGAAGCTCTTGGCCTGGTGCCTTGTGCATAGTAAGTGGTTATATATATCAGTGATTATACTTCAGGACAGATTTGCAGTAAGGCTTGGTCTGAGCTTATTTTGGAGTGTGCTGATAACTGGTATGTAGCTGTAGTGCACTTTAGCCTGAAACTGTGCTGCTCTATGAGAGAAAGGAAATATGGCTAGGTGGGCAGAAGTCAGAGACTTTTCTCCCAGTTCTAGGGAAATATGAAGAGGGAAAGAGGCAGATCTTATCTTTGGAGGGAAGTCCACACCAGTTCCCAGAGTTGGGGGACTCTTGAGCCACATGGGTAGGGATAGAGAGGGCCTCCCTATCGAGGCCATTTGCTCTCTCCAGCCAGACTCTGCTTTCACTTGCTGCATTGAATCTGAGCTTTCAATATCAAGTAAAACAATAATTTATTTCATGGAATTGGAGGTTTCAAAGCAAAGGAAATCAGACTGATGCTTATTCTATGTGAGATGGGTCAGTATTGGCAGATCTTTCTCTATTAGTCTTCAGCAGACCCAGACACAGAAAAGCATCTTCCAACTCAACCTTTAAAACTTCCCAGGGTCTGGGAAGGACTGAGGGATTGGACATTGGAGCCACAGAGAAGAGAGGTATGTGTTAGGCAGTAAAGGGGTTGTGGAGACACTGAGCATCAGAGAACCCATGGATGTCTAGAAGAGGGCTCTGGGACCCCACTTCACGGGCTCCTGCTACCAGTCACAACTCGTTTCCTTCCAAGATACAGCACAGCTTTTGCTCTGTAAGGAAATTAACCCCAGAGAGATGAGCCCATGTTATCTGCTTTAGATAGTTATTCAGAAATTAAGGAAGAACCTGTTTGCACACTAAGCCCTATGTCTGGCACTTACAGGGACATCAAATATTACAAAGGCATAGTTCCTATCCTCAGGAAACTTACACTCTTGCAGTGGTCTGCCATTCTGACTGTAGAGCAGAACCATCTTGAAGCTTACAAAAAGTGAGGTCTGGTCTCCACAGCAGTCTGACTAAACTAGAATCTCTGGGAGCAGAACTGGGGCATTGGTATGTTTCAAATATTCCCTAGCTTTTCCTAATGTGCAGGCAGGTTGAGAACTGCTGACCCGAGTGGCAGGTACTTTTCACATCTCAAACAATAAAAAAAGCAGGGTGGTTCCAGAGTTAATTAATATATGGGTGAATTATCTTAAAAGCTCATGTTCTTTTCATGTCTCTTCTCTGCCATCTTCAAGATGTTAGCTTTGGTCCTCAGCCTAATGGTTACAAGATGGCTGCAGTAGTACCAAGCATCACTTCCTCATCAGCTGAATCTAGAGATGGAAGAAAGATGACATTTCCATTTATTTTTCTTTGTAAGAGTGAATAAAGCCTTTCCAAGAAGTTCTTCAGGAGATTTATCTTATAACTCTTAGTCCAGAATTGTATCACATGTTCAAGCCTAAACTAAAATCCGGCAAAGAAATTCAAACCAGTGTGGCTGGCTGAGGTCAATTCATGACTCACCCTCCTAGAGTTGGAGAGGCAGTCACTTTGAGCATGTGGTCAAGCAAAGAATGGACCATGAACAATATTGAGACCTTACCGACAAGGAATGAGGGGATAGGAATGACTGATGGATTATATCTGGCAGGATAGAATAGACTGGGCTGTGGTGACAAGCAAACCCCAGTATCTCAGTGGCTTAGCACAACAGAAGTTTACTTCTCACTTACAAAATCTGATGCAGGTTAGATGGAGACTGTCCTCCATCCGGTGACTTTGATCCATGCTCCCTTGTCCTGCCATCTTGGTAGGTTCCCATTTCACCAGGTGGCCTCAAAGCTTGCTAGAACAGAGGGAGGGAGTGATGGTAGAGACACTGATTTGAACTACCTCGACCCAGGAGTGACACACTTCACAGCTGCTCATTATCCGTTGACTAGAACCGTCAACTGGTGTCGACCTAATTCCAAGGGAGACTGTGATGTATGGTGGACATATGGAGGATTTCATGAGTGCTTGGCCATAGCAGGTAACTAAGAAGTAGGGACGGAAAATGTGAGTTGAGTTCAAGGGAAGAAATGGTTCTGGGTCAAAACATGCATGCATGTTGGTTGTGTCCAGCTTTTGCTTCCAAATGTGTTGGACTCCCACTGTCTCTACTACAAACATGGAAATACCAATTGCCACTTGCACTGATGCAATAGGGAGATTTTTGTTTATAGCTTTAAAAAAATTGTAAAGAGCTTCTGAGCACCTCAGGGGCAGGAAATATGTAAATATTTGGCATCAGTATCATGCTGTTTGATGGCCCCAAAAACTCCAGTCATTACTCAGCTGTGTATCTGCATCCTGACACAGCAATAAGTGATAATACTCACATCTAGAGAAAAATGATGTTCCACAGCCTTGCCCAACTTCTTCATGTCTTGGTTCAGTAGCTCTAAAGACCCCTTTCTGAACAAAATTAGTCATTTTCTTCTATGTGCTTGAATTATTTTCAGAGAGCCATTATACTCACGCATCTGTTTTTTCAAAAGAAGATGGATCAGGTTCTTTGATCAATGCAAGTGTGTTTGTCCATCTGTGGGACTGTGAATTGAATTGGGGGGGTCCAGAGCTTTTGGTATAAATATCTTATCATGAAGAGACTATAAACTCTCCCAGAGCAGAAAAGTATCACTTATCTTCTCCATAGTACCTAACATAGTTCTGGGTTGACAATCAGAGCTCTGTAAATCCAATTTGATAGGAAATATGTGGACAGTTTTGTCTCCAGGGCTGGAATATGCTGAATTCCTGGAGAACTTTTGATAATGTACAAATAAAGTCAATTTTACTTTGTCAATGTGTGGGTTATTTACTTCATGATCTCTTCTAGGCAAAGTATTTGTCTCAGGATGGCGTCTTTCCCCTGGGCTGACATCACTAAATGCCAGTTTACAGATGTTCAGAAACTACTAACTAGTTTTAGAACAATGCTGCGTCACTTCGCTGAAGGTCATGAATCTGGTAACAACACTCATTATTACAATGCAGCTAAGACACAGGAGGTAAGCAACAAAAGACGTTTTCAGCAGATGGAAGACATAAGAGAACTCTTGAATTAAATTTCCTCATATCAGAGTTCCTTACTCAGAGCCCAGTGACTACCGTTGCACCCAGAATTCTAAAAGAAATTATCATCTGGTCTCATAAAATGTCATAGCAGCATGCAGTATAAGGCTGGTTAAAGAAATGATGATTTCCATGTCATGAAAAGCAGTCATTTAAAATAACAATATAGCTCTATCTTGAGTAACACGGAAGTATGTCTACTATCTGTCGTTGAAGAACAAGGCAGTTTACAGAGCAGCATGTAGAGTTGTCCCTTGGTGGGAGAGAGACAGAGAGAAGAGAAAGAGAGAGAGAGAGAAAGAGGGCTAGGGAGAGAGAGAGAAAGCGGGAAAAGAGGGAGGGGGAGAGAGAGAGAGAGAGAGAGATGTGTACTGGGCACTTCTTACAGCAGTGAATACTCCCCTGCCTCCATGGTGAGAAAAAGAGAAGAATCAATAGCAATTGCATTACAGCGGGGAGTACTGTGACTGGTGCTGTGAGAGCACGTGTGAGGACCCACGTTGAGAAGTCGGGGGGTCCTTCTGGAGGAATCATATCCAACAATGATGACAATTGTATTCAAGTGCAGTGTTACATTGTATCACATCTAATTATATATGACATCATTAATTAGGTAATAATTATAATGATAACAATGTCTAAGCTAGAACCAGGGAAGGAGGTTGAAGGCAGGTTTTTAGAGGGAGAATAAAATTCTTTCAGACAAAGGGATCTGCCTGTGGAAAGGCTTGAGGTGGAGCATGACTGGAGGAACTGAATGAAGCTCAGTCTGGCTTGCAGTTTTAAAAATAAGTAATGCTGACATTTTTAGGTATTGAAATTTTATTTACTTCTTTACGCATAACTGTATTTTTGATATGTATACTGAACACATTTTATTTTATAGGGAAAAATCCTATGGATTTATTTTTGTTTTGAGAAACAAGAATATGTTTTGTCATCTGGAATGTTTACTTAGGTGGTTCAGAACTTGTGTTTTGAAAAGAGCATGCAAACCTTACAGAAGCACTATGAACAAAATAGAATGAGGAAATTATAAATGTATTCAAGGCTTTTGATTGCCGAAGGAAGATGCTTTTCTATCCTGTGCATACTTTTGATTGTCCACAGATCTGCTTTTTCATATCAGGAAAGATCCTGGGAAGGACCATTTGCAGAAATTCATTCTGCCTGTTTTCTTTCATGAAAATCCTAGATCTGAATTGTTCTTCAAAGATCTTGATTCCTCTTTGCAGAAGCAGACAAATTCTAGGAGTTCATGGGAGGCCTCTCAGTCCTAAGTCCTTAAAGGAGAAATATTACTGAACATTCCGTCCATCTCTTCCTAAGAAGAAGGTGGAATGGCTCCAGTTCCTCAGTCACTAAGGATTCTCCAGGTCATAACCTGCACAAATGGTGGTGAGGATGGAAAATGGGGTGAGTCAAGGACATTGAAGAAAAGTGCCTTTATGTATACTGTAGCCTTGGCTGTTGTCATGGTATCATCCAAAAGAACCAATCAGGAAGGAAAATGTTATTTGGGGATTATAGTTTCTTCATCTCACATGGGAGCCAACTCACTTGAATCAACTTTCCCTCTATTCTTGTTGTATAATATATTCTGAGATCCACTGAAAATTAGCAAATACAATATGGTATGGTTAAGTAGCACTATCATTGGGGAATTATAAGGTACTATGGGAGTGTCCAAGAAGAAAAGCTAATCCAGACCCCTGGTGGTCAGGGCAGGCTCTTTTGTGGGGCAGCAGTTGGCCCTGATGAGGATGAATAATGAATAAGAGCTAGCCGGAGAAAGGCGCACAGGGAAAGGCTATTGCAAGGAACTGGAAGTGGTTGGGTAGGATACAGCATAAACCATAAGTTAGGGTACGCTAAGCAGAAGACAGTGAGGAGGGGAGAGGCCAACTCAGGAAGCATCTTTTATTCTACATTCAGGAGTTTGGATTCTTCCCAGGGACAGTGGTACAATCAGACTTGCATTTTAGAATGCCCATTTTGTTGCAGGAGGAGAGGAGACTGGTGGAGGCAGCGAGGTGCTCAGCAGGCTGGGAACAGATTGAGAGAGAGAGAGAGAGAGTGACAATGTGGCCTAGCCTTGGAGATGGAGGCTTAGGTCATTCCACAGAAAGAAAGAGCCAGCCTTCATTTCTTTGGTCCTTTGTCTGAAGGAATTTCAATTAATTCAAATAGACTGCATTTATTTCTCAAGAGTCAGTGTCTCAGAACAATGTAGGTGGGAATAAAGACAGCTTTTCTAGACACTACAGGATGCCTGGGGATGGTTATGCAGCTGTAGGGCCTGGGCTGGTGGTGGATGTAGAATTCTAATTATGTACAGAAAATCTGGTACAATATAACTGCTAAGTTCCCATTTCTCCTTCTCCTGGCCTGGAGTTCTATAAGGCAATGGTCTTCTCAGGGCTGTAGGGTGACTACAGAAGGTCCTGGAATCCATTTGTGCCTCTAGGCTGAGTAACAAATGTGTAGTACACAGTTATGAATTTTCAAATGCATGTGATAAATGTAGTGCACACTCACTTATCAGTGTAATGAATGCAGAATAGTTCTCTCTGTGAATTTTCTCAATCCAACAGTGCTAAAAGCATTATTACCATCAGGTGGAGCTCTGAGAAGTATTTTGTCATTAAAAAATATACTTAAAAATTGGAAACCACTGTTTTGGAGGGAGGCATAAGACAGACCCCCAGGACCCATATGATACCACCTGCCCCTGATTAATTACCTTGCTACAGATTTGGATCCAACCCAAACAGGTGGTTTTAAGTAGACTTCCATGAAGAACAGCAACGTGGTGGGTGGATTTAACAAGGTTCTAATGTCTCGTTTCTTTGACACCTCCTGCCTCTCCTTAGCATTGGCATTTCCTCTCGTTGCAAACTGCAGTCCTTACAGATAGCATATGTGCCTTCACCTAAGTAGGACTTCAGCTAGAGTTGCAGACATCCAGAAACAATTTCACAGCAAGCCTGTAAAATCTAATTTGATTTGATGATGATATCAACAACCGTGACTAACACAGAAACAATGTGAATAACAAGAAGCTTGACATTTATGGGGCCTTTGAAAATGAGATCTTGTGTTTGCCAAGCTTGACCAGTCCATTCTTCAGGGGCTGAACATGCAGATTAAGTGCAGATGGAGCTGCCTTTGTGCAGGGAAGCAAGGCAGGTGGGGAAGATAAAGTGATTGTAGATTTGTCTGAAACTGCAGGACTCAGCACATCCCAAGCAGTGCTTCTCAACAGAAACTGACTTGCTGGAATCACCTTGGGAATTTCTTCAAAGTGATATTTAGGCCCCACCTAGACCAGACCCAGTCAGGATATCTGGAGTGGGGAGTAAGCATTTGAATTTTTAAAAAACGTCCAGTGTAGTCACCTTCACGGGTAATAATGTCTTCTTGAGGGCTTGTTAAAACACAGATTGAGGGGTCATATTCCTAGGATGTTGGATTCAGTAGGGCTGAGTAGTGCCTGAAGATATACATTTCTGGTAAGTTCTTAGATGATGCTGTTGCAGTTGTTTCAGAGACACATTTTGAGATTCACACCCTGCTAAGCTCATAGGATTCTAGATAACTTTGAGCCTATAATCCCATTCCATTGGGGCCCCAGGCCTTTCCTTCCACTGTACCTGGAAGAAGGTTGAAGGCAGATGAAATTAGTAATATGCTTTCCTTGGACAACCCTAGCTCCAGAAATAATTTTATAAAAGTCACAGGTGGTTTGATCAATAATCCTCATTGCTTATGCTAGGTGGTGTAACAAGATTTTCATAATTATTTTCCCCATGAATTCCATTCATTGGAACTGCATAAGTTTATCTCACACTGCTTATGTGAGAGAGTATAATATAAACATAGGGTTGGGCTGGCTGCCATTGGGCCACTGGTATTTCCTGTAATTTCAGCCTTCACCTGTGTGTAAGCTGGGTTTAGGGGATGGGATTGTGGGACTTTTGACCTAGTGTCATAGTTGTTACAGTGCATATTGCTTAACACAACTGGGTAATTAAGACTGGGATCAGGTAAGATCCTCCCCGTGAGTGGGAACAGGTACCACAGGCATTTTCTGGAAGAAATGCCAGTAAATAAGAGGTGGCCTCTCTGATGGTCAACACTGGGGGATGGACATTCCAGAGTGTTGGGGTTAAGCAGGGTGATGGGGAATTCAGAAGGAGGTGAGGTTTGGAGACCTAGGCAGATGGCACCAGCGAAGGCAGGAGGGTCTCTGTTATTAGTCTGAGACATCTATCAGAACCCTGGGAGAGGAATGATGAAGGTAGGATGGAGGAGACAGCAGAGGTGTTCAATCTTCTGGCTTCCCTGGGCCACACTGAAAGGAGAAGAATTGTCATGGGCCACATATAAAATAACAATAGCAGATGAACTAAAAAAAATCATAAAAAATCTCATAATATTTTAAGAAAGTTTACAAATTTACATTGGGTTGTATTCAAAGCTGTCCTGGGCCTCACACAGCACACGGGGTGCAAGGTGGACATGCTTGGGATAGAACTTCAGTCTTTTGGGGATGGAGGGCCTAGGCAGGGATTGAGATAGGAGAATGAGATAAGGTTCTCTAAATGAGAAAGTGGGTCTTTGGAACAAGACAGAGGCCTGTTTACTCTAACAAGGACTCAAGATTGGGGCCAGAGTACCTGGGTAAGATGATGGCAGAGTTTCTCAAGTGCCTCCTGCCTGAAAGCAGACTGGTTTTAAAATAACGGGCAAGGCAGAACCTGCAGATAGAGGCCAGTGGGCGTCAGCTCCAGAGAGATGTGTTCTATAGAGGTTTGATATTAGCAAGATCCGACACATTGAGAGTAAACCTTTCCATAATACAACATAATATACATTTTCTTATTTAATCACCAATCAGTTAAGCTACATTAAACGTTTGCATGAAATGTTGGGGTGAGCATCATGTTCCTGCCTGAATATTCCTTAGGGGCACATGCTGGAACATGCTTGCAAGAGGTGGTCTGCATACATTTCCAATCTCATATCCTACAGCCAAGGAGATATACTTTGCATGGAGGAAATAAATTATAGCAATTTCCTGAGGATGTTTATGTAGAGATGGGTTTAGCAGATTAGGGAAGCTATTTTATTTTGTTTAAATAAAAGGTTTTCCAAAACTTCTTACTCTGGAAACAGATCTTTTCATCCTGGCTAGAGGGATGGTCCTGGGTGCCAGGCAAGTGTAATGAAAATCATTAGTGACTAATTTAAGAGGTGGACAGGTAATTCTTGCAGAATCAATTGGAATCCTTCCCTGGGACTGACACATGAACACAGGGTAAAAGCTGGTTTCTCCTTATGTTGAGTTTGCCAAATTGAGTTTACTGGCAGCCATGTTTCTACTTGGCTGCCAGGAGCAAAAAGACCCAGCTGACATGCAAGGCAACGTGGGGATGAACAGGGATCAGAAGCGTTACACACACCTGGTACATACCTAGTGGTGTGGAACGTCTGGTTCCTGTTGTTGAAGCTTTTTTGTGAATTTTGTGAGTTGATGGAATTTTGTGAGTTGTATTCCTGCCATCAGCACTAAAACATCCCCCCATACCTGACTGATTAACAAGTGAAACCCCCAATTAATACAATGTGTTGACTGGTAATCTCAGAGGGTGGGGAAGTAGCCCAGAGTATTGAAAAATGAAGATCAAATGGTTTGCCTTCTTTTGGGAGGGTAAACCTGTGAGAAAGTGTCCCCCTTGGAGGTATGCAGGACCCCACAATACTGAATTGGAAATCTGGAGACCAGAGTTCCGAACCTGCTCTGCACCTGTCAGGCTATCTGACCTTCAGTTTTTAAATCTGTAGAAAGAAGAGGGTCAAAGTGCAGATTCTTGTCAATGTCTATTCTAGGTCTAGCAAGTAACGCCATTTTCTTTCCTTTTTATTTTATTATTATTTTTTATGGCATGGGGAGTGGGTTTTGCTTTCTTTTACATTATGGCCTGAAGTCAGGGATCTAGTTTTTCCTTGCATCTGCCTCTAATACCTGGCCTCTCCAGTTCATCTTTACTCTGCTGCTGCCACCATTTAAACAAGCCAGGCCATGTCACAGCTCAGCTCACAAAATCTGCAGTGGCTCTCCATCTGCTTCAGAGAGAAGCCCGTGTGTCTTGTTCTGGCACTGAAGGATCTCTCATTCTGGACTCAGCTGCCCTCTTCTCAGCCTCATGGAATTACAAAACTTCAGAGAACTTCGTTTAGTCTAACTGCTTTATTCTGATGGAAAACTGGGACTTAGCAAGTTTGTGACTTCTAAAAACCCAGTATTGGGCTCTGTCATCATTATTTTCTTCTGCATATTTCCTGAGCCACCTGCTTAGAGAATTCGTCTGCAGATAGAGGCCAGTGGGCGTCAGCTCTAGAGCACTTAATGGGTTCTAGAGTTCCCTAATGGGTCATGTCCACTTGATTCCTTGGGCCTTCGCTTCTACCCTCTCCCTGTCTGGTGCACCCTCTTTCCATATCCAGTCGTTTGGAAGCAATACATATTCCCAAGGCTCATCTTAAGAGTGACCTCCTATGTCCCAGGCTCCCTCAGTCAGGATGAACTGCTCTCTCCTTGTTATTTCCATAGGACTATGTGGCATTCCAGGAGTCTTTATTTCATGTTTCTTTCAGTTATAGGTTTGTTTCTGTTTTCTTCAGCACAGGGAGGTTTTTTGATGGCAGAAGTCTTGTGCCAGACATCTCAGAAAACTTTTGAGTGTCTGGCCCAGTGTACCCACTCAATAAACAGCTGCTTGGTAAAAGCTCCAAGATGTGGTATAAGGACATTCCTAACGTCCCTATCAAGGTACCCCAGTCCTGACGCTGAATGCCTCTCACAGCACGGTTGGAATGAACTCTTCTAAGAATGTTAATATTTTGGCTCATTTACCTTCTGTAGGTCAATAACATTTTTAAAATCCATTGGACCTTAGAGAGTACAGTGTCTTGAAATTAGGTGATTTAATTAGCCTGTACAGGCTAATAAAATGTAATCAGCTGACACATAGTTTGTCTTTTGGGGAGGAAACTGGATGGGGTTATGGAATGGGTGGGGATGATTTATGTTAGAATGTGAGGCACTCACAACATTATAGATATTAGAGAGAAAAACAGGGATACCATTAAGGGTATTTTCATGCTGTATCTGACTCTGGACTGTTTTATTTGCCTTGAAATTAGGCCATGAGATTGCTGAAACCAGAGGTTTGATTTTCCTAGAAGGCTGTGGAGCTGCATCTCTTGCTTTTTGGGCTAACGAGGGTGGTGGGGCAGACAGCGAATATGTCGGCCACCAGGACTGTGCTGGGCGCTCCTTGCCCAGGCTTCCAGTTACTGCAGACCACTTGAACTTTGAGGTTGGCATTTGGAGCATGTCCCAGTGCTGTTAAAAGGAACATTAACAAGACAGCCATTTTCCTGTCGACTGCATGTGTCTTCATTATGAGGATGAAAGCTGTGTGCCCTGCAAGAGCACGTGTGCCTGCACCTCACATCCATCACACTCTATGTCCACAGAGCCCACCCTGCATCCTTATCAAGACACCTGCTCCCCCAGGGAGGCGCTCTGCACGGGAGGGGATAATCTCTGTTTCTGTTTTCCATGTTGGGGCTCCCAAGGGCTGCCTGCATTGGAAGGTGAAGTGGAGACAGCTGAGAGAGACATGGAGTGAGATGAATTACTTCACTTGGAGGTCAGCAAACCTGCTGTGGGAAAGGGAAGGACGTGGAGGAAGAATGAGGGGGCGGCGGGAGAAGACCACTCAGGTGATGTCTAACTTCACGGAGCCAAAGGCCTGGAGCTTCAAGATGCAATTGTTTCTGTTTTCTATCATTCAACAGCACACCACAGAGAAATTTCCATTTAAAATAAGATTAGCCGAAATATGACCTATTTTTCCTGCAAATGCTTCCTAGTTAGCGATGGTCAAGGAGATTCCACAAGGTTCTTTTGAGAATGGAGGGCTCACTGAAATAGCAAAGGATGTTTCTGAATTCTCTTTTTAAATAAGTAGTTTGGCTCTTTCAGTTTTTCCAGGTCAGCTTCACTAAGGCACCTCACTGACTTGCTTTACTTGCTTTTATGACGTAAATCTAAAACAAACCTCTGCTCAAATAGGAATGCTGAAAACTGAAACATGTACATCATTGTGTAGGAGCCTGGTTGGCATCCGACAATGTGGGGATGTGTAATCCTGGCATTGGCTCAGACGGGGAAGGATAAGCACTTTCTTCCATTAACGATGAGACAAGGGGGGTTCTCTTCTGGCAAGAGGGATTCATGTAGGACTTTTGGAATTCAAAATTAACTCATTTTATGAAATAGATGTCAAAAAATCCAATTATAAACTCAGAGAACTGCAGATTAGCTCATTTAAACTTGTCTATAAAATTTGTAACCAAAGGAGACAATCCTGGATCCCACTATGCCCCACTTCTGATCCTCATTCCCAGAGACAATGAACAGATTTTTAGTCTTTCACCATTTCTCCTCCCATTTACTTCTGTATTTCCAAGTGCTATGCATGTATACTTTGATTTTTAATTTTTCAGTGTTAGATATTATTCATCAACTTCCTGCTATGGAAGACCATGATATAGCTTTCTTACCAAGGCATTTCCCCTCTACTCCATCTCATGATAACATTTAAAAAAATTCATCATCCAGTGTTTATCTTATTGGGAACATACACAATCACAACTGATAACTCGTGTGTATTTGCATAAATCTGTGAACACACGCACATATGTACATTCATGTTGTGTCTGTGTTCTGTCATTCTGGAATCTTTCTCCATCACCATTTTAGCAGTTCCCTTTGCCTGTCTCCTGTATTAGATCCCCATTTTCTCACTCCCATGTCTTCCCATTTGTTGTTTGTTTTTTTATTTGGATGAAGATCATCCTTGTGCACCTTCCTGAGAAAGAGTATATGGTAAATAGATATGTATAATGTATTATTCTACCCTTCACATTTGATCAACAGTTTGACTTGGTAGAATTCCAGTAGTAAATACTTTTCCCTGAGTATTTTAAAGGCATTTCCCCTTTCCCTCTCATTCACTTCATTGTTGCCATTGAGAAATATAATGTGATTCTGATTCTCAATCTTGTTATTGACCTGCTTTTCCTCCCTGGAGGTACTTAAGGTCCACAGTTTATTCCTTGTGTTCTGAAACATGACAATGGTGTCAATGGTATGTCTTGGTGTGAGTCTTTTTATTTTTATTATTTTTTTGATACAGGGTCTCAGTCTGTTGCCCAGGTTGGAGTGCAGTGGCATAATCTGGGCTCACTGCAAACTTTGCCTCCTGTGCTCAAGCCACCCTCCTGCCTCAGCTTCTCAAGTAGCTGGAAGCACAGGCATAAGCCACCGGGCCTGGCTAGTTTTTCTATTTTTTTGTAGAAATGAGGGTCTCACTATGTTGCCCAGGCTTGTCTTGAACTTCTGGACTCAAGCTATCTGCCCACCTCGGCCTCCCAAAGTGTTGGGATTACAGGCGCGAGCCACCACGCCCGGGCTGTGAGTCTTTTTTCTTTGTTTGAACTGCACTTTAAATCTGGAACTACAGACCTCTGGTTCTGGGATATTTTCTCCAAGTTTTTTGTTTGTTTGTTTTTTTCTTCTTTTGAATGTCCTCCCTTTCTGAGTCCTGTTTTCTCTTTCTGGAGCTCTATTCATTGATTTTCCTGGATCTATGAGCTGATTTTCTTCATTTTGTCCCCCTCCTGCTTTCCCCCTTTTTGGGTTTTACTTCATGAGAGATTTTCTCAACTCCATTTTTGACACCTTCATTGGATTTCTTATTTCTCCTTCCATACTTTTACATTCTCAATATATATATTTTAATATCTGCACATTTCTTTTTGTTTAAAAACAATAACATCATGTTTTTATTTAATGGTTGCTGTGTCTGTTCTTATCATGCTGAGAATATTAACTATAGCTTTCTTTGGATGTTTTTTCCTGATCTCTGTTTGTTATTTTGGTTTCTATCTTTCATGTTGGATACTTTTCTCAAATGTTTGAGGATTCTTGGCTTTCTGTTGAGTTGTTTTTTAATTGAAACATAAAAAGTGATGAGAAGCTGCCTGCACTGGTAGGTCTTGCCAGTGAGGGACTCACTTTGGGGGACTGTGGAAGGCCGTTCCAGTGGGGAACTCCCACGGATTTCAATATCCAGAGGTCATTTTTCTTGGGCTTTTGATATTCCCCAGAGAAAAATTTTTCCAATGTTCTGCCTGGGGGATATAAACTTGATGGAACATTTATGGAGGACTGTGGGGCGGGGACTAAGACTGTCACCACTTACCCTGGAGACTTTCTCATGGGCCCCTGTTTTCAACATTGCACTCTCAGCCACAGAAGGCACCTGGAGTCCCCGAGTTCCAGGACCCTTTGGTCCTAACCACCTAATCCTCCAGTCTTCTGCTGGAGTTTCACAGGGGCATTGCTTGCCGGCGTGGTCTAGGGAGGGATGGAAATTTGTTTTTTGGGGGGATGGAAATTTGTAAGTCCAATTATTCGTTAGACCTTCAGCCTATCTAGTCCCAGCCACGCCCTTTTGTTAAGAGGCAACTCCAATCACTGAGCCTTTCTGATGTTATACAGAATACTTGGGCTTCATTTTGGCCTCTTCTGCTTTCAACTTAACTTTCATGTTATTTTGCTTTCTGTAAGTTTATTACAATTCCTTCATCTTTTTGGTTTCTAAATTTTGTTGCTATTATCTTCTCTCTCTTCTCTTTGTCTTGTTAGGTTTATAAACTCTTTTATAAAATCATTTACTGAAATTTTAGAATTTTTTAAAATAAGAAAACACAGATAAACGCCTATTTTTATTTGTGTTTGGTCTGCCATGTTTAACAGAAGCCATCCCCCAACCCCTGCCCCTCCTTAATTATCTACAAAACAGCCCCAGAGAGAGTAAAGAATTTGCTTAAGGTCACATGTACATTTAGAGGAAGATTTCTCATTGCACATCTTTCAGTTTAATGTGGGACTATTTTGGTTTACTTCCTATGTTCCTAAGTTCTGCCTTGGTCATATTATAACTACATGAGTCCTGTTTCAAGGGGATTAGTGGAGCCATCACCAGCATCATCACCAACAAACACATTTCTTGATTTCATCCATTTAACAAGCTTTTATTAAGCACCTACTAGGTGCCAGGCACAAAGAGCCCAACATACACTATCTTTCCCTTGTGGAGTTTACCGTCTAGTGGGAAAGATAGGTCTCCATGAAATAATCATCCTCGGTGGAATTTTACCCACCAGCTGTGTGATCACATTACACTACAAAATCTCCCCAAGCTCAAGTTCATAGTCTGTGAAATAGTGTTAATAAGATGTGAAGGGGCCAGGCATGGTGGCTCACGCCTGTCATCCCAGCACTTTGGGAGCCTGAGGCAGGCGGATCACTTGAGGCCAGGAGTTCGAGACTAGCCTAGGCAACATGGCAAAAGCCCTTCTTTACTAAAAATACAACAAAATCAGCCAGGCATGGTGGTGTCATGGTGCTTGCCTGTAATCCCAGATACTAGGGAGTCTGAGGCATGAGAATGGCTTGAACTCTGGTGGTGCCTGCCTGTAATCCCAGATACTAGGGAGGCTGAGGCATGAGAATTGCTTGAACCCTGGAGGCAGAGGTTGCAGTGAGCTGAGGTCACACCACTGCACTCCAGCCTGGGTGACAGAGTGACACCCTGTCTCAAAAAAAAAAGAGAAAAAGAGAAAGATGTGAGGATTAAATGAGATGATGTATGAAAGGGGCTTAACACAATGAGTGACCCACCGTAAGCTCTTGTTTGACTGTAGCTATTGTTATTTCCATTATTACCAGCTGTGAGGGAGAAATGAATAGCATTATGGGGGTGCATGTATGTGCACACGGGTGTGTGTGTATGTGCACAGACACCGTGCTAAGTTGGAACTCACCTCCTGTGCGTAGGACTCTACTAGTTGCTGAAGGCACTTGGTTAAAATGAACTTTAGCATAACATCTTCCCACAGAGAGCAACTGCCCTTTGATTTATTGGTTGCATAAACTGTGATTTATCATGGAGCATGTTTGTTTCTATCTGCACTTGGAAATGAAGCCAGTGCTGCTGATGACCATGAAAAATTATAGAATGTCGAAAGAAGTGCAGGCCCATAAAATGAAATTTTATGGGTTAGAGCAATGCAGTTATTTGAAAAAAAAAAAAAAGTCATTGCAGAAGAGGAAAATGGGAGGGAGTGATATGGAGATGTTGTGTGTAGTGTTTTACATTAGTCAGACTTCTGGGTAAAATATTATAAACCATTTGGAGGTGGGAGGAGAGAGGGAGTATCAGTTCAATAGAAGGAAAGGAGCTATTTGATTTCTGAGTCCACTAAAATGGAGGCTCTTGTCTAAGATCACGAGACAGTAAGTCAACCATGGGCATGCGTAAAGAGAAAGACCATAGCGGAGCAGTCAGGGTCTCAGGGGAGAAGATTTTCTGGGCAGCAGAAGAGTAGGGTCCGGGGCATTAGGAGAAAGGAAGGGAGGGGATGAGAAGAGGAAAAGAATGCATTTCTGGATTCTGTTTGTCGGCAAGTCATGGAGACATGGAGAATTTTAAATTTTTAGAAATATTTCTGGTTCGTTAGAAAAAAATTACAAATATGTAAACATGGAAATATCTTTTCAATGTAGAAAGTAACAAATAACCCTGGGAGATAGCTATCTTCTCTTTGTATTTCCCTAGAAGGAGAAATACATAAGTCAGTAAAAGATCAGAAGGAGCTTGCTATAAGAGGATAAAGAGAGGCATTACCCACCAGCAAGCCTGCTTGATGGGGCTGGTTAGTTTAGGTGTATGTTAACTGAGGCTATGATGGTCACTCTTCTTAAGCTTCTTTCTGGACCACACTTTTCCTTTTGCATAAACTTTGCTAAGGCTTCAATCTATCAGGGTAAGGTGGACATGTTTGGGCAAAAATAACTGGAGAACTTGAAAAAAAAAAAGCAATGCAATGGAATGATGAGCGCGATTCAGGAGAGCAGTTCCTTCTGGGAAGGGAGGGAGGTGTGTGCACTGAGCAGGGAGGGGGTCAGTTGAGCTTTACAGAGAGGTTTTGGCTTCCTCCTGGCAAACTTTTCCTCCTAGAGGAAATCTATTTTCAACTTACTGCAGAAAATGACTTGAGCTCCTTCAAGACATCTGTGGATTGACTCCTGATATGCTTTCCCCAAACAGGTACTTTTTATTTTCAAAACATGAGATAATTAACACGATTGTGGCCCAGGTCTGGACTCTGAGGCACCCAACCCTAGATCTCATTGGTGATGCCCTGGTGCCTGGGGCTTGTTTGGGACAAGGTTCCAGTCCCTTCCTCTCTCGGAAGCAAGGCTGACTGTGTGCCAAGACAATGGGCTTCGGAGTCAGAGTCTGGAGCTCAAATCCCAGCTGGGCTACTTCCCAAGTTGTCATTTTGAGCAATTAGCTTTGGGATCCTGATTTGACTCATTCGTACGATAAGCACAATAACACTAGCCTGGGAGTATGTTGTGATAATTAGAGCTAGGTGGTGCTCAACTGTCATTATGAGCAAGAATCAGAATAACTACCTCAAATATCCAGCCTTACTCGAGAAGCATTAACCATCATTAAATTACCAGTTCTTGATAGAACTCCACATGATTTAGCATACAGAGTTGCTCTTGTGAGAAGTAACTCAATTGTAGATCACCATCTGCACTTTGGGGTATCTACCCATGCAACCTTTATTTAGGGTATTTCCCTTCCCACAGCAGTTCGATAATTACGGCTTGTATTTCTTGATCAACAGCCCTTTTACTGCACTTCAGTTTCAGCTGTGAAATTCAGAGTGGATTTCGTAAGAAACGTAAATTGTGTTTTAAGTTAGACTCCCAGATATATTCTCCAAACTGAAAAATCAGTCAAATAATGTTTTCTGTTTGATGTAGTAACAGATATAGATAGAAACTTAATTTTATTTCTCTGGATGAGATAGATTATAACAATAGCATCTGCAGCCATCTGTGTCATTTTCAGGGCCTGGGGAGTCCCTTTATGTCAAGGAGTCCTATTTTCTACTTGTTAATGTTCCCAGTGCCCAGCATGGAGATATCTTACCTTGAATTATACAGTCATTTATTCAGCAAGGCATTTTTGGGATATTTATTACAAGGTGTGTGCTGGCTGCTGGGCTCCAGCCCTGAACAAGACAGACACAAGCTTACAATCTTGGGAGAGGGTGATGTTAAATAATTGCCCAAACAATTAATTCCTGTTGATATATACCCAAGAAAAAAGAGTATCATACAAGTGTACAATGGGGCCCTGACAATGGCAGGATATTTCTGGTTCAGGGGATCTGGAGGCGTTCAAGTTCTCAGGTGAGCCTGACCACAGTGAACTGGATTTACGGAGGCTCCTGTTAACTGTCTGCTCTAAATACCCATAAGTCCAGTGTTTCAGTCCACGTCCACACTCTAGATAAAGAGGAGGTTGTTTCACTCTCATGCAATGTGGTTTTTCCTTCCTTCCTTCCTTCCTTCCTTCCTTCCTTCCTTCCTCCTTCCTTCCTTCCTCTTTTCTTTTTTCTTTTCTTTTCTCTCACTATCTCACCCAGGCTGGAGTGCAGTGGCACAATCATGGGTCACTGTAACCCTGAATTCCTGGGCTCAGGCAATCCTCCTATCTCAGCCTCCTGAGAAGCTAGGCCTACAGGTGTTGCCACTGTGCTCAGTTAATTTAAAAACTGTTTTTTGTAGAGATGGTGGGGTGGGGGGTCTCACTACGTTCCCCATGCTGGTCTCAAACTCCTGACCTCAAGTGATCATCCAGCCTTGGCCTTCCAAAGTGCTGGTATTACAGCACCATGCCCAGTCTTCATGATGCATGTTTTAAATGCCTTCTCTTTGCCTTGTGCTTTCATACACATCACCTCATTTGATCTTCCCAACAACCCAGTGTGTGTGGTGGAAGCCCTACCTACATCTGAAGTGGAGAACACTGAACTTCAGAAAAATTGCACAGTCTAGTTTCCCGTAGGTAATAATTGGCTGGGAATGAAAAAATATCTTGTCTTCTGGTTCCAAGCAGTATTCCGTCTACAGTGGTTTTCTTTTCTTTAAAAAAGAATTTTAGTAACAGAACTTTTTTCTGTAACAAAGCCCAATATATGAAGCTGTCAGAAAAGAGCTGCCCTGGTTGAATTGAGGGTGGAGGCTCAGATTACCACCTGCTAGTCTCCCTTTGTCTTCCAGGCAGCCTCTGAATTACCTTGAAAGGGTTTAGGAATTGTGTGAGCCTTGGTTTTAAAACCACTACTCTATACCATATTGTACTTCTTGGCTCACAAACCCCTGCAGCTTTGTTCCTATTGGATGAGCACAATTAAATGCCAGCAGTTATTAGAGCTTCGTGATTGTAAGGGAGACCTCTCTAAACCCAGTTAATGAGCAAGCCCTGCTAAATATTCATGAGCATTAATATTTTCCAAGTCTTCCTAATCTTAGGTTCATTTATATTTTCACCTGTGTTGCTTTTATGTAAACAAGGAAGCTACAATGGTCAGAGAAGAGTGCCTTGCTTCCAGCAAGTGCACAATAAATATTTGTTGATTTCCTTGCCTAGGTTAGCCCTGGGCAAGGAAATATTTGTGTGCCTACAATGCAGACCATGTCTCTCCCTCTGGGACATAGCAAAGATGTAGACCACATGAGGCCCTTCCCTTGAAGACTGTACAGTTCAATTGCAGATCAAATGTGTGCTGAAACAATTAGCCCTATTAGACGGAAAGTAGTCAAGTGCTAAATTATGTATGGCAGCTACTGGTGCTGTGAGAGGTCAGAGAAGGAGATTAACAGGCGGGAAATGGAATAATGGGGGTTAACTATAAAACCAAGTGGTCCTTCTTCTGAGTCTTGATAAATTAGTGGGAATTAGAGAGTTAGAGAGAAAGATGTTCAAGACAGGGGAAGCTCTGCAAGTAAAGACATGGAGGCAATCACCATGGCTAAGCAGAGGAGAGGAAAGGCATTGGAGGGATGGAGAACATGCTGGGAGTGGGGTCATGGGAAATGACTTGGGGGGACAGTTGGGGCGTTAGTTAACAGAAGACACCCTTTTTTTGGTAAGAAAGGGTCTTGCTCTATCACCCAGGCTGGAGAGCAGTGGTGTGATCTCGGCTCACTGCAACGTCCACCTCCCAGGTTCAAGTGATTCACGTGCCTCAGCCTCTGGGGTAGCTGGGATTACAGATGTGCACCACCACACCTGGCTAATTTTTAATTTTTTTTTAGTAGAGATGGGGTTTTGCCATGTTGGCTCAGCTAGTCTCAAACTCCTGGTTTAATGTCATACACCTGCCTCGGCCCCCCGAAGTGCTGGGATTACCGGTATGAACCCAGCCACAAGTGAACAGAAGACACCCTTAATGCAGGGCATAGTCACAAGAATGAAAAAAGAACAAAAGGAACCAGCTCTAGTGACTTGGCTCTAGCTTTTCTGAGTGTTCATAATGGGTAGGATAGAGCAAGGGTTATAAAGTATTGTGTGGAACTCCTATTAACTTCAACAGGGAAGGCCCCAGGTTCAAGAGGCAGAAGAAGAGACCCAGAGCTGGCAAATGAAACTTGGGGTTTTATCTAGGGGTTGCATAGAGGGGAGATAATCCAGGGGTGGCAGGCTGAACAGGAGAACTGTCTTTGTACAGAAACGGTCCAGTGGCAATGGGCTAGACAAGGTGCCTGCCTTACCTACAGTCTAGTGGCAGCAGATGGGGCAGGAAAACTGCAACCACTTGCAAACAGCATGCAGTTTATATAGCATTCTCATGTAACAGCCTCCCCTAAAGACCTCCACCTGGCAATTTTCATTTAACCCAAAACTCAGGACCTCAATTCCTGTACAGCTTGTGTTCCACTGGATGGGCCAGGGATTCAGATATTTGTCATAGATGGGAAATGAATCTCCAGGTTGGCCACTCCCAGATTCCCTGGCTTGGAACACACGTTCAGATGTGTCTGCCATACAGGGTCGTTGTCAGGGTATACTTAAAGTACTGCTGTCAGGTGTGTTTACTATACATGAAGCCAGACAGAGGAGCTGTTGCTTGATTTTATGGCAGTAGAGAGCCGTTATGGTTTTCTTGAGAAGTAGTCATCCTTCATATTTTGGTAAGATAGTTCTTCCAGTATACTTCTGAAAGATTGAAGGGATACCACTTCTCCTTTGCACACTTTCCAAACTGGAGTCTTCTGACGCTTGCAAATTCACGATGATGATCCAACATGTGGTTGGTTTTGTGAGATTCTTGATGATGACTTCTAGCTAGTTGAGAGCAGTTCCAAATAAATTGTAAATATCAATCAATGAAAATATGTTTGTAAATAATAATTTGGTCAACAGGTAGAGTTAATAATGTATGAACAATGAAGCACAGAGATACCTCACTTAGGTAAACTATTAGATAATGTGGTGTTCATCTGACAATATTCCTGCACTAATATTCTTACAAATGCAGAAAGTACATTAAATAGATCAGGCTGTTATATCTGGCAAGTACCAAGTCTGACCTCTGTAATGATGATATCATTTATGTATTGACTTCTGTGAATAAGGAACCTCAGTATTGCCTCCCTGCTCAAATCTATTTTATGACCTACAGGCTGGGTCTCCACAATTCAGAGGGAAGACAAGGCTGGGTCCCTGAGATCAAAGTAGGGGATCGAAAATTAGACAGTGATTTGATATCTCAGAATGATCTAATCACTATGTTTAGTTATTTATTTTTTAAAAATTTATTTCCATAGGCTTTTTGGGTAACAAGCAGTATTTGGTTACATAAGTTCTTGAGTGGTGATTTGTGAGATTTCAGTGCACCCATCACATGAGCGGTATACACTGAATCCAATTTGTAGTCTTTTATTCCTCACCCCCTCTCACTCTTTCCTGAGTCCCCAAAGTCCATTGTATCATTATTATGCCTTTGCATCCTCGTAGCTTAGCTCCCACTTGTGAGTGAGAACATACGATGTTTGATTTTCCATTCTTGAGTTACTTCACTTAGAATAATAGTCTCCAGTTCCGCCCAGGTTGCTACGAATGCCATTAATTCATTTCTTTTTATGGCTGGGTAGTATTTTGCTGTATTTATATACCAAAGTTTCTTTATCCACTTGTTGATTGATGGGTATTTGTGTTGGTTCCACATTTTTGCAATTGAGAATTATGGTGCTATAAACATGTCTGGTCAATCACTGTGTTTAAAGGATAGTGATGATGATATATACCATTTATCAAATGTTCAGCATTCAGTGAATAAAAACACTTTTACATTTTGTGTCTCATTGAATCTTTGAAACACTTTATTGCTGTATGCATTTTTGTTTCTTCTATTTTCTAAGTGAGGCAACTAGAACTTGAAAATTAAGTGACTAGTACACAGCTAGGAAATGGAGGAACTAGGGAAATGACTCTACATCTTCCTGTCCAGATCCTATTTGTTTAATCATTTCATTATCCTGCTTCTCTATCACAATGATGAAGATAGGTGTGATGGCTAATATTGAATATCAACTTGATTGGATTGGAGGATGCAAAGTACTGTTCCTGGGAGAGTCTGTGAGGGTGTTGCCAAAGGAGATTAATATTTAAGTCAGTGGACTAATAGGATATATGAATATATGAAAGGGTGTTTATTAGGAACAATTGACTCACACAATCACAAGGTGAAGTCCCACAATACACCGTCTGCAAGTTGAGGAACAAGGAAGCCAGTGGTGGATGAGTCAGTGTCCCACAACTTCAAAAGCAGAGAAGCTGACAGTGTAGCTTTCAGTTGTGGCCAAAGGCCTGAAAGACCCTGGCAAACCACTGGTGTAAGTCCAGGAGTCTAAAAGCAGGAAGCATCCAACACGGGAGAAAGATGAAGGCCAGAAGACTCAGCAAGTCTGTCCTTACATCATCTCCGCCTGTTTTATTATATCCATGCTGGCAGCTGATTAAATAGTGCTCATCTAGATTGAGGGTGGGTCTGCCTCTTCCAGTCCACTGACTCAAATATTAATCTCCTTTGGCAACACCCTCACAGACTCTCCCAGGAACAATACTTTGCATCCTTCAATCCAATCAAGTTGATATTCAATATTAACCATCACATCTACCTTCATCATTATGATAGAGAAGCAGGATAATGAAGTGGACCTTTATAGCACCTGACATACATAAGAGTTTTTCAACTGTGACATTTATTGACCTTTTGAGCTGAATCATTATTTGTGGTTGAGAGCTGTTCTGTGCATTGTAGGATGTTTAGTAGCATCCCTGGTCTCTTTGCCTACCAGTTGTGACAACCAAAATTGTCTCCAGATATTGGCAAATGTCCCCTGAGGGGCAGAATAGCTCCAATTAGAATCATTGCCATATAATGTTTTATTTGATCTTCTCAGGGTTTTGTAGGTAAGTAGAAATGTTTACTGATTTAAAAGATGAAGCACTGGAGACTCTAAGACATTAAGTGACATGCTGAGAGTTATGAAATTAGTAAGTAGGGGACCAAGGACTCAAACCCAGAACTTTTTGCTACAGGTTCAGTGTATTTTCCATTGTTTATGCTTGAGGTGTTTGTTTTGGTTAAGACCACTGTTCCAATTACTTTAGATACTGCCAAATTGTCTTAAGGAAGTATTGCAACTGGATAAGGAAGAGTGTTTAGTGAACAGAAGATAAGTATAACTTTTTTCCCTTTCTTCACTTGGACAGAAAGATGTTACTCAATATTTTAAAAGACAATCCACAGATCAGGCCTTCCTAAGTGTGCTGATGTTATTGTCCAGATTGCAGTTGGATTGCCTTCTTTTACTTTCAAACAAATAAAATAATAAAGTTACTGGTATAAGCAAGCAGAAGCCAACATTTTCCCTAGCTTTTTCTACGTCCCAATGATACCTTATCCTCAGCCAACCCTTGGGAAGTTAAAAAAAAGTTGAAAAGATTCCATTTTGATTTCTTTTTTCTCCCTGCTTTATTTACTATGAAAGCAATATGCACCAAACACCAGCCACCTACACACTCAGCCCATCTTTGAGTCAAACGCTTCATTTAGCTTCTCTAGTGTTTCCGGATTTCTCAACTGGGATTGCCCACTGGGGTGTGATCTAAGTAGCACCATCATGAGTTCCAATTCTGGGCCTGTAAGCAAAAGAACACAGCTTCTCTTAGCCCATTATTAACTGCCAAGAGAACTGTTCTTCAGTGGGAATATCAGGCAGGGAGTGCCTCTTGAGAGAAGAAGGTATCTTCAAGGGAGCAGTGCTTTATCAACCCACTTCAGCCTTGACCTTTGCTTCTGCCTCATTTTTTTTTTCTAATGGTTTCAGACCAAAAGTCGATTTATTTTTTAAGTGCATCTCTGTCTAGTGTCTTCAGAGAATCCCTGTGAAGTCTGCTAGACTTGCTAATAGCTACCAAGGCTGAATCATGTTACTTTACTAACCACCAGCCTCTGTCAACGTTGTCTGGGTTTATTTTGGGAAGTTATTGGGTTGTTTATGAGTAAACTGTAAAGTGTTCTTCTTGAAAAGTTGTTCACCATACCATCTTGTGGCACTAAGGTAGACAGATGAGAACTCCTAAAGGAACATTGTAAGGAAGGTGAAAATTTACGGGTGGCTTTGCCTCATTTTTCTTACTTATTCTAAAAGATTTTCATTTTCCTATATTGTATGCTGTCTTAAATTCTTTCTTTGAAGAGGGACATAATTAAATGAATAGGGAATTTATAGATCTAATTTTGTGAAACATGAACCTATTGCATTGATGGGGAATTATAAGATGACGTAAAGAAACAGATATGGATCTAGTTCACTCTGTTAGGTAAACAGCGAAGATAAACAATGCAAAATGATGCATAAACATGCCTATGCTTTGTAATTGTAAGAGTTTCTGTTCTATAGAGCCTTGGTGTTTATATACTAATTAAATCTATTTATTTGTTAATTGAACAAATATTTATTTCATGCCTACTATGCAGTAGACATGGTATTAGATATGGATATTTAAGGATAAATTTAAAAATGATTTTCATGGAGGAATTCAGTCTGATAGAAGAGTCAGATACAAAAATAACAATTATCTGACAATATAATATAAAAGTATAGAGCTCAATAGAAACGGTAATGAAAACGTGGTATGAAACTGACAACTTTCATTTGTACCGAACTTTTCATCTTTTGTGGTAAAATCTTTATTGTGGGGAAGTATGATTTTTTTCCCTTCCTCATGGTTCTATTGCAGGAGAGGGTGGTGGGAGGGCAGTTCTGCTTTCCTCCAAATGATGGGAAAATACTGGAGGAGATGATTTCTCCATTTCTTACTAGTTTTCCTGGAGGGAACGTGAGTATCCAATTGATTGTAGAGAACTTGATTTCCACTGGAGCATGTTTTCCCATGTGTGCATAGTAACTGCATTGAAAATGGAACAAAAGCCCATCTCTGATTTTCTTGGATCCTCATTCTGTGGCGGTCTGGGTTTTAGAGGAAAGCTGATCTGACCGTCAGCATGCACTCAGGGTGTATTGGCAGAGGTGACGCTATTAAAGGCAGATACTGGGTCTAGATTTGGAGAGGCACTTCATTAAGAAGGTTCCATTTTAGCCTTCAGTTCAAGCAACATTCTGCAGCATCTCTTTACTAGGGTACCCAAGTTATCAGGTGATGATTTGCAGAGCTATCCATTGATCTCCATTTAGCTTTAGATATTGATCTCTACCAGGTAGAACCCAGAAGATAGGAGAGATGAATTATCAACGTTCCTTACATTCAACAATCTCATTTGATAATCATAACAAACTTATGAGACAGTTAGGGTAGGGATTACTTTTCTCATTTTGCATGTGAAGAAGTAGGTAGAGATTAAAGTTAAGTGGAATAATGGAATGCTGGAAGCACAGATATGGGTTCAAATCCTTGTTCTGCCACCTATGAGTGAGCCGGCATAGGAATAAGTTCCTTAATTTGCTGGGCCTCAGTCTCTTCTTCTGTAAAATCGAGACTGCATCATCTGTTTTATAAGTTGTTGTGAGAACTAGACATTGTACGTAGACAGCACTAGGCACAATGTCTAACACATGTCAGTGAATATTTGACCTGAGATGGAGTGGATATATAAAGCCAAAGCAGAGAATTAAAGGATCCAGGACAGTTGAGACCAAGAAGTAACTGAATGAGCCAGTGGGGAAGTCATCTTGAGAAGTTCCACAATAAAGTGCAGATATGTAGGATGGCCTCATGGGGGTATCAGCATTACCTAATGTGGGAGTCTTGCTTTCATTCATAGAAGCTAAAACAAGATAGATGTTAAAGTCTTAGACCGATGGCCCCCAACCCTTTTGGCACCAGGGACTGCTTTCATGGAAGATCATTTTTCCGTGGACCAGGGCAGGGAAGGGATATGGTTTCGGAATGATTCAAGTGCATTACATTGATTATGCACTGTATTTCTGTTATTATTACATTGTAATATATAATAAAATAATGAAATAATTATACAAGTCATCATAATATAGAATCAGTGGGAGCCCTGAGTTTGTTTTCCTGTAACTAGAGGGTCCCATCTGGGGCTGATGGGAGACAGTGACAGATCATCAGGTATTAGAGTCTCATAAGGAGCATGCAACCTATATTCCTCACGTGTGCAGTTCACAATAGGGTTCATGCTCCTATGAGAATCTAATGCTGCTGCTGATCTAACAGGACGTGGAGCTCAGGTGGTAATGCGAGTGATGGGGAATGGCTGTAAATACAGATGAAACTTCGATCACTGACCTGCCACTTGCCTTCTGCTGTGTAGACTGGTTCTTAGTCCAGTCTGTGGCCCAGAGTGTTGGGGCCCCTGTCATAAACTATGTTAAGCTCACTGAGCAGAAACGTATTTCTCAGAAGATATTCTAGTTTTTTTTTTTTTTTTTTTTCCGGAGGGAGGTAATTTCTTTAATTTGCTGCGCCTCAGCTTCCCCCTGCGTTGGGTGGGTAAACTGTGGTACAGATACAGTGTGCTCCAGGATTGGAGGGACCAGACTGTTTTTTCTCCAGCTCTTTGGGAGGCCAAGGCAAGAGACTCTCCTGCGGCCAGGAGTTCAAGACCAGTCTGGGCAACATAACGAGATCTCATTTCCACAATTTTTTTTTAATAAAATATTTTGTTGTATAAACTGAAACACTGGGCACTTGGAGAGACATGATCAATTTTATGGATTGCTGTGAATTATAGCATGATGTATTCAACTGTAACTTTTGTATCTCTTAGGAAGATGGTGAAGATAACTGGATTGTCCCTGCAATTTTTTCATTGGCCATATAAAGTCAAGCTTTGCATTTGGGATTTTCCAGGTTGTTGGTGGTAACAATATTTCTTGAAAGCATGCCATTTAGAGTTATTTCTTCCTTCCTAGGAACATTGGTGGGTGCATGTGGGAGGAAAAATGGCAAAATAAAGGACAAGCTCTGATGCATACACAGTCCCTCTACAAATGCATCTGAGCCATAACTGAGCAGTCATGATACTCTCCATTAATTTAATGAAATTAATTTTTTTCATATGCCACTTTCAATGCTACAAAGTACTTTACAGTGAGAGGCAAAGGAGATAATGAGATAATGTTTTATGGAACCATGCAGCAGCAAGTTTCCTATCATTAGCAAGACAAAAGAATATATTAAAAACGGCGTGGTTAAAAGAAAACTCAGAAATAGCAAGCAGAGAAGAAAGTGCAAAAGCAGGATGTGGCTCTCAAAGCTCTTTATCCTGTACCTTAAAAATGACTCATTTTATTATTGGGATTCAGAATGAGCCAAGGCAAGTGAGTCTAGGAGCTGAGCCCTTTCTAATACCCTTTCTAGAGCATTAGTTCAAGGCAAATATATTCACTGCTTCTGGTTGCTCATTCATAAGGTAGTTTGGCATGGTGGAAAGGTTGTAATATTTGGAGTCAACCAAATCTGCATTCCAATCCAGTTCTGCCATTCACTGGCCAATGTGTGATTCAGTTTCTTCATCTATGGAATGAATATAAAAACTTGTCTGAAAAAAAGCTACTTTCCCCTCCACTTTGGTTAGTAACAAAGGCTTTTAGGTTAGTCTATCACATCACTTGGATCTTTCTGGCTGCAGCTGTGTGTGTGCGCGTGTGTGCATGTGTTGGGGAAGGTTGTCAGAGTGGGGAGGGTTCACCAGATGGTACAGGTTGCCTATTCAACACCCATGGCTCTTTTTTTGCCATACTGCCAGAGCTCCCGTTTTGTTCCACCCATTCCTAAATTAGACAACTTCAAATTGGTCTAAGCCTATGATGGTCCCGTTTTCTTGACAATTATTCATTTAAGGGTGGACATCGGGACTCAGTTTTGGTCATTGTGACATAAGGGGAATTCTGCCAGGGGACTTTTGGGGAAGTTTTTTTGCTCTTTAAAAGAGATACATGTAAAAGGAGCAGTATTTTTTGTGTGCTGGATGTTATCATATCCACATAGGATGCATGACACTGCACCAGTCATCTTGGGACCAGGAGTGAAATTAGCTCCAAAAGAAACATGCTATAGAAAGAGACCAGGGATGTAGGTGGTGGTCTTATCTGCTAAACTAGCCAACTCTGTAGTGGCCTCCCACTAGACATCTGTTATGGGAGCTAACACATCCATTTATTGTTTGAGCAATGGTTATTTGGGCTCTCTTTTATTTGTAGCTTAAGGCATCCTAACTGATAGTAGAGTCTCTCAGTTGGGAATCTAGAATTTGACCTCAAGTTCAATTATTCTTTAAGTTTAGAGGAAGGTTCTTGTGTTTCTTTCACTGGTGCAGCTTTATTTGAAGTGAAATTAAAAAATAGTTTCCCATGTTCACCTGTCCTAAGTCAGCCTCCAGGGAAATATTTGGATACCAGCACCTTTCCTGTTCCTGTATACAGACAGATACCTGACTGGGTCTAGTGGACTCATGAGCTGTTCAGCCTGGACAAGAGAAGGGGAAGCTACGAATAATTTATGGAGTCCCCATTTCACATATATTTTGGTTCCCACGATAAGAGTTTAAAAGGACGTAGAATTGTGTTATCTTCATTTAAAGATAGAAAAATTGAGACTAAGAAAGGTTTAACAGTTTGCCAAGATGTCTGCTATTTAGTGGTAGAGTCAGTATAAAAATACTAGAATCCACGCACGATTTCCTAGATGAAGAGATGAACTCCAACAAAGTTAGGGGACATAAATAAGCAAATTAATTGTCGGGGCTGGTCTAGAATCTAAGTTTCTTGATGTCTTATCCTGAATTTCTTAAATTGCCTATCCTAACCAAGATTCTCTGATGCTAGCAATAAGTAGATTGGTGGAGATTTGCCTATTGAATTCATTCATTCTTTCACTATGTATTTATCATTGCATCTACTGAATAGCCAGCACTGTGCTGGGAATTGAGTATACAGTGGTGACCAGAAGGAGTTGGTCCCTGCTGCTCCCTTGGTTGGGGCTGCACCTCTGGGTGGGTCATGGATGGGACTGAGACAGCAGATGGGGTGGCCAGGAAAGGCCAAGGACCTGCTTTGTAGAGGACGCAGAGAAGAGCAGGACTTGGCAGAAAAACCCAGTCTCTGGGGCACAGGGACTGAAAGAAATTTACCTGTGGGTGAAGATGAGGCCTCAGGACCTTGGGACGTGCTGTCTCTGTTGAGAGCCAGCACCTTGTGTTTCAGGGTAGAGCGTGCATCTGGGGCGGAGCTTTTCAAAAAAGTCTGGCTCCAGGGGATAGTCTTGGTGGGTCTGTTTTATCCAGACCCTTCCAGAAAGCATTTAGATGTGGCTCTGTTTGTTGATATAGTCCTATATCTCCATTAGTGGGAAGTTTCTGGAAGACGCAACTGCTTTTCTTCTTTCTTTTTTGTAAATGTCCTTTGGCAATGTTCTGCAAGCCTAGACACCTCCCAAGGGAAGCCCACATGAAAACCGAGAAAGAAGTAGTGTGCTGGTGAAAGTTTAACAACTGGCTCTGTCAGGGCAGAGGGGGCGGGGAGGGGAATTCTGGATTTGTTGCATTTTCTACTTTCTGTGGTGTGAATACTCCCACCATGGCTGATTTCAAGCCACCGATGTAATGTCAGCCAATATCCAAAAATTCCAAAAATTGAACAATAGGCTCTTGGGAGCCAGTGTGAGGTGGCTGCAACACATCCTGGCTCTAGTACACTCCCAGAGAGAGGCATAGTGGACCACCGGTGCAGCTGTTAGCCCCCTAGCATATCTGGAAGGGACAATGTGAGTACCACAGGTGATTTCCAGAGGCGGGGCTTATATCAGCGTGGACACTTTGCCCTGACGCTTGCACACCTTTCCTCTACCTTTGAAATATCGGCTGATTTCTGGCCATCCCCTCTTTTCCAACTCTCCTCCTTTGCAGTTTTTTCTTTTATCTCTGAGATATATATATATCTATATTTTATATATATATATCTCTATATATATATTTTCTTTTTTTTAAAGAAATACCTGGAACAAAAATCTTGCTTTCTGTTTAAACAAGAGATATTTTTGAGGCTTGTTATTGATTTTTCTGTTATTCCCATACTGCATCAAGTTAGAAAGAAGAGGTTTTTGTTTGTTTTGTTTTTCTGTAAGAGAAAATAAACATCCTACGGGCTTTTCCTCATATCACAAACTGGTACCTTCTGAAGCACATTTGGAAGGTGAAATGTCAGGTAGCAGAGTCTTGGGGCTGCCTAAAGAGAGTCTCCTATTTCCAACAGACTCTAATTTTCAAAGCTGCTCCTTTCCTTAATATGATTTAGAATTTTATTTGTTCAGCCTGTAAAGTAGAGCTGAGAATATCACAGACTCAAGATATGAATCCTATTAATGAAACAGCATTTAGAAATGAGAGCATTGCCGTCTTGGCTATTACATCATCTGTAGATTAATCATAATGTTTTGAGGACCCTGTCCGATTAGAAGCTTATTTTAAACAGCAAATTTCATGTGACTAAAGAGTGCAATTATTGGTTGCTATCTTCAGTGGACAGTTACAGGGCAGATTTAAAAAAATGAATGTTTCTTAAAAGCGATTAAATGGGTGGGAGCTCCATTCTGGAAACAGAAGGAGGCAAAGGAAAAATAATGAAATGAAATGAAAAGGGATTTGAAAATTAAAAAGCAAGTTAATTTGTCATTGTTGTGCAGAAAAGCCTCCAAGATGGGAAATGATTACCTGGGCTGAACTACTGAGGCCTTAAGGCTATGCCTCGTAGGTGAGTGTCTGCTATTTTTGTCCTGTCTTAAATAGAAAAGAAGCATTCACTGGAAATCAGAAAGCCAAGAGTTAGAAGTTGCCTCGTCACTTCATTGATGTAGGAAGTCTTTGCTAACAACTACTCTTGAGTAAAAGATAGCAAAGAACATCTTAGGAAAAAGGCAAAAGCAAGCTGCTTTTTAGAATGAATAGGAAAGAGGGAGAGAACGTATGAGCAAGAAGAGGCAGGTGGAGAAATATTCATTTTTGGAACAACTCTCTAGATGCAGCAGAGGGGCTATAGCTCTGAAGTCAGACATAGCTGCATGTGAATCTTGTCCTCATCACATCTTAACTGTGTGACTATGAGCACATTTCCTAACCTCTCTGAGCTTCAATTTTCCCATCTGAACAATGGGATCAGTGCACCTAGGATTGTTGAGAAAATTAAATAGAAAGTAATGGAACATACAGCACACATTCAATAAGATGTTGTTGCCTTCTCAGGGGCTTGAACAATTGCTCTGAGCCAAAATACAGTTACAGTTATGTTACATGTGGTGAACACTCCCATTTTTATTGTATTTTCTGCCACACTGTGATGGGATTCTAGAGGCCAAAGCTGATGGCTATTTAGGCAGATGAGTGAGCCTCAGAGGCCATCCCAGCCCTTCCAGATCCCCGGTGTAGAGAGACTCACAGGTACCAGAAATCCTGCCTAGGGACAGCTTTTGGGAGTGAGGATGAGGTTTAGGTTGACCATGAATCCTTGGCTGATAACTGTCGTTGTCATGAGCTAGTCTCAATCTGTAAACAGGTGGTAGTGGAGGGGAAAAGAAATACACTTTATATTTTTGGTAGAGTTATTATTTTGTTATTTTCTCTGTAAGTGCAGTACTGACTCATTTCACACAAAAAAATCAGCAAACACAAAGAAGCTGAAAGAAGAAAATATAAGATACTCACAATTCTTCTACCCACATTAAGATATTAGTGTGTGATTCTTAAACTTTTTATTCTTATTGAGTGAGTTTATTCCCTTAAGAATGAGTTCCGTATCTTATTATACACCTACATTTCTTTCAATATACACATCATACTTGCAGTTAAATTACTTAATGTTCCCCACTCCTAGGTACTTGAGGACAATTGACTCTGTGGGTGACTCTATGGCTAATCCAGTAGCTTTCTGTGCTGGTAGATAAACTGGTGTGTCCTAGTTTGGGATGTCTTTTTCAAGGTCATTTTCTTATATTCTGTGTATATATATGCTACAGTGCTTACAGCTGTTTGCTCTGGGTAGTTAAAAATATGGATATTCAAAATTTTAATATTTTGCTTGTCTGTTTTTGCTTATGTATTTGAAATGAACATGTATTGGTTTTACAACAACAAACTATTCCATATGTAAAACTCCACAGAAAATATATTGAAATCTGCTTGCAAATTGTGTACGGTCTATACTTGAAATGTAGTAAAGGCCATAAATACAAATGTATACACACACATAGACATATATATATATAGCTATGTAGAGATTATATAACTATAGATTTACTTTTATCTATGTGTGTTTTAAAATCTCTATATAGTTATATATATATGTGTGTATGGTTTTTATGGCAGTATGTCATGAATATATTTTCATGTCAAATACATTTTACCCCATAATTTTCTTGGTTGCGTGACTGTAATAAAATGCATATAGCCACTGTAAAATACGATTCAAATGTTAACTTAAAAATTGAAGGAGAACCCCATATATTTTCTTATACAACTATAACATAATTAGCCCTATATTGTTGGGTATTTGTGTTTTTCCTAATTTTTTAGTATTAGAAATTATGTTCTGTTGAATATTCTCCAATGTATCCTTAATTATTTGACATGTCGTGTTTTTCTGTATATGTAGATGAATGTAGACATATTGTATTTTATTTATTTATTACTTATTTATTTATTTATTTTTGAGATGGTATCTTACAGTGTCACCCAGGCTGGAGTGCAATGGTGCGATCTTGGCTCACTGCAACCTCTGCCTCCTAGGTTTGAGTGATTCTCCTGCCTCAACCTCCCAAGTAGCTGTGACTACAGGTGCCCGCTACCATGCCCGGCTCTTTTTTGTATTTTCAGTAGAGACAGGGTTTCACCTTGTTGGCCAGGCTGGTCTCAAACTCCTCCTGGCCTCAAGTGATCTGCCTGCCTCAGCCTCCCGAAGTGTTGGGATTATAGGTGTGAGCCACCACACCTGGCCTGGACATGTTGTATTTTAAAAGTCAGTTAATAATCTTATGTTAATGTTAAAATGTTGTGTTCCAAATTTCAGTGTTATGAACACTGATTAGGTTCACAGGCTAGCCCACAACAATTAATTTAATACACATTGTAGCTAAGATAGGATTTTGATACTATTGTATTATAGTGGATTCATCTGTTTCCTCCCCCATCCCCCAAATATGTTCAAGTCCTAAACTCCTGTACCTGTGAATGTGACTCCATTTGGAAAAGAGTTTTTGCAGACATAATCAAATCAAGATGAGGTCATACTGGATGAGGACAGGCTCTAGATTCAGTGACTCTTGTCTTCCTAAAAGACTTGGACCCAGAGGGAAGAAGATCACGTGAGGACGGAGGCAGAGGTTGGCATTATGCTTCTACAAGCCAAGGAATGCCAGGACCCGTCAGAAGTTGGAAAAGGCAAGAAAAGATTCTCTTCTAGCACCTTCGATGGAGTGTGGCCATGCTGACACCTCAGTTTCAGAATGTTGGCCTCCAGAATGGTGAGTGAATAAGTTTCTGTTTTTCTAAGCTACCCAGTTTGTGGCATTTTGTTATGGCAGCCCCAGGAAACTAACATATGTACCCAATCACCTTTCTGAACGTATTTCTCCATAGAATGAATGTTGTAAGGGGAGGTTATGTTCCAGGTACAGCCCACAAAAAGTATCTAGTGCCTAATATAGTTGAAACATAACACCATCAAATTAAGTGTCGTTAAAGCAGTCTCTCATGGAAAGTTCAACCTATATACTGGGCCAGAGGGATTCTGTCTGTCCCACGCAGACAGACCTGGAGACAGTTCCCTATTCTGCCAGGAGATGGCGCTTTCAGCAGTGGGTCTTACAAAGTTAAACGAGCATCTTTAACTCAGCCAACATTTAATGACCGCCTATTGTGCTGGTATACGGTGGTGGATCACCCCAAGTCCATCCTGCATGGGATGAACAGCTCAGTGGAAGATAAGGAAAATAGGCGTTTGGGGAGGATGGTAAATGTGAACTGCATAGAATCCTGTTGGGACTGGTGAAGAGATGCTAGGTGTGGGGGTAGGGGAAAGGGAGGGGAAGAGTGGCCATTTCTGCTAGGTGAAGAAAATGTAGGAAGTTTACATTGTCATTGTCATAGCTTGAGGGATTGCCTTATGTACACTTAGGAGAGAAAATTTCCCAAGGGGTCTCTTGCAAATTCCTCTGAGATTCTAGCCACTTCTGTATCATTTTTAGTGCCAGCTCACCTTACTTCTTATTCATGCCAGGCCAGGGAAACAGATTTGTGACTGAAATTTGATCACCATACATTTGTAGGATCGGTAGGATTGTGACCTCGAATCAGTTTAATTGGCCTAATCCATTGGGGCCGAGTAATTGAATGCCAGCAAAAATGAGTCCCAAACTGATGGCAGTGGCTTGCTTTCTGGTAGGAAGATTGTTTTAATGTGGTAAATGAATGTTTTAGGGTCATCAGTTAATTTCTTTTATGTCCTACATTTTAATAGTCAGAGGAAACAATTGTATACCTAACTGACAAAGATACAACATGTTGATTCTATGACAAATTCCTTGGAATGAGAAAATTTGGGAGAGTAGTCCAACAGCAGTGACTTTAATATTTCCATTTAACAATGAGGCAGATGTATATCTACCTAATATCTTGGAGGGTAGGATATTGATTTCCAAGGCCAAGGTAAGGACATATGATGTGGACAGTTGTGAGGCAACAGTGAGAAAGGGCTTAAACCTTTCCTGAGAATTGTTCCCAGTTGCTGTATTTACCTGAAATATTAGGCTTCTCAAACTTGATGACTTCCCAGTCTGACTTAATTATTTTAATTATAAAGTTACTTAAATATATGAAAACATAATCATTTGTATAAACCCTTTAATAGCTCTTAGATAACTATAAACCCCATCACATTTACACGTTGAAGAACTGGTCTTAATTTGAATTATTTTTTAGTTTGTAGTTTTGTTTGTATATAATATGTTGGACAATGTTGGCTGAAACTACATTATCACGCTGCATATGAATTTAGTTCTATTGGATTCTTCATTGCTGCAGTGTCCCTTTGTTCCCTTCATGTCATATCACAAGCATTTCATTTATTTATTAGTCTTTGTTCTCTTTCTTTTTTTTCTTTTTTTGAGATAGAGTCTCGCTCTGTAGCCCAGGCTGGAGTTCAGTGGTGAGATCTCGGCTCACTGCAGGCTCCGCCTCTGGGGTTCACGCCATTCTCCTGCCTCAGCCTCCCAAGTAGCTGGGACTACAGGTGCCTGCTGCCACACCCGGCTAATTTTTCATATTTTTAGTAGCGACAGGGTTTCACCGTATTAGCCAGGATGGTCTCGATCTCCTGACCTCGTGATATACCTGCCTCGGCCTCCCAAAGTGCTGGGATTACAGGCGTGAGCCACCACGCCTGGCCTGTTCTCTTTCAATTTTTAAGTTAACATTTGAATCATATTTTGCAGTGGCTATACGCATTTTATTACAGTCATGCATCACTTAACAATGAGGATATGTTCTGAGAGATGCATGTTTAAGCGATTTCATCATTACGGGAAAACCATGGAGTGCACTCACACAAACCCAGATGGGATAGCCTACTACACACCTGGGCTATGTGGTCTAATTGCTCCTAGGTCACACACTATACAATGTTACTGTACTGAATACTGTAGGCAATTATAACACAATAGTAAGCATTTGGGTATCTAACATATCTAAACATCAAAAGGGTACAGTAAAAATACAGTGTGAAAGGTTTAAAAAAAACCAACACAAATAGTATACCTGTTTGGCACTTATCATGAATGAGCTTGCAGGATTGGAAGTTGCTCTGGGTGAATCAATGAATGAGTGGTGAGTGTGAAGACCTAGGACATTACTGTACACTTCTGTGGACTTGATAAACACTGTATACTTAGGTTACACTAAATTCATTAAAAAATTGTGCTATAACATCATGAGATCTCTGATGTCATTAGGTGTAGGAATATTTCAGCTCCATTGTAATCTTATGGGACCACCAATGTATGTGTAATCTGCCATTGACTGAAATGTCCTTATGTGGCACATGATTGTATTTGTATTTTGTATTGCTTTCATGTAACTGAGAAGTAATTTTCAAACTCAAAACCAAACCCTTGCAAATTCCATAAAGATGTATGTAAAATGTCTCATCAAAAGTCTGGGACGTTTGAGGTTCTTGATGAAAGGTTCTGTTGTGGTGGTGATGTATGAAATCAAGCCATCTAGAGGCTTCCAACCCTTCACAGATGCTAGTGAGTTTACCTAGATGCAGCTTGGTTTAGAGGACTGCTCCTTTCCTGGCATAGCACGATAGTATGAGCAGGACACAAGACAGGCAAGGATGGAAGGTGGAAGCATAATTGAGCTAGAAAGGAAGGATACAACAACATGCAATTAGTGTGCTTCTGGCCTCAAACATGTGAGTTATCTGTGACTGTGACTGTGATTCTGTCTTTGCAACTGATTGTCCACTGTGATGTAACTATAAGGGAGGGAGAGGTTTCCAGGTCAAATATGAGATGGCCTGGGTCTAAATCCTAGCTCTGCTGCTCACAGCTGAGTGATCTTGGGCACAGTTATGGAAACACAGGCTAGACTGCTAGGACCAGAGGTCCCAAATACAGTGACTCATACAAGGTGGATGTTACAATTATCCCTTGAATAACAGTCTAGATGAGGAGTCCAGGGCTAATATGGGGGCTTGACAGCATGAGAGAACAGCCTCCTTTCATCTTGTTCTTCTGTCAACCCTGACTTCATCTGCATGTTCAAAGACACTGGCCACCATGTTTGCATTTCAGGCGCAGGCAGAGGAAAAGATGAGGAAAAAGAAGTCACACCGTCAGTCATACCATCAGCTAGAACTTACATGGTTATGAATGTTGCAAATTACCCCTTGCAACATTTCTAGAGAAGATGAAAGGAAATATATCTGGGTATGTGTGTTGGGTGGGGGCATGAGACGGCATCTGGAAATCTCTGCTCCAGCTTCCTCAGTCTAGGTTTTCTCATCTTTTAAATAAGGATATTGCTGGTCTGCTTCACAGGGTGGGAACGTCAGTATTAAATTGAAGTTTCCATTGAGAGTTTTTGGTGTAGCACCTGACACTGAGCAAGTAAGAGGCACTGTTGCCCACAGGTGTGGGCAACTCTATCAGCCAGGGCAATGTCACTCATGGCTGCGGCTTTCCACCACATTAAATGATGTAGAGTGCCCTAGACAGTCAAACTCTGATGGCAGTGACCATGATGATTGGCAGTGATGCCACTCTGAGGCCATGCTGTGCAGAAAGCTCTCTTCTTGACCTCAAGTTTCTGAAGGCAACATGGCAAAGTGGCCTCTAGAACCAGACTGCCCGTATTGGACACCTGGCCCTGCCCCTTAGAGCTGTGCCGTTTGAACCAAGTTACTTCATCTCTCTATCCCCCAGCTTTCTCATTTTTAAGATGAAGGTAACAGCATCTGTCTGATAGAATAATTCAATGACCTCTTTATCTGTGAAGTGCTTATAACAGCACAGAGCACATGGAAATTGCTATGTAAGTCAGTATATATTAAATAAATACAATTATTATAGATATGCTGTTTAGTCCTAATATTAGAAACCGTATCATATACTAGAGCCATCAAAAAAAAAAAAAAAAGAGGTTGATTCCTTATTTGCTTCCTAGAATGGAAGCTCCATTAAGGGAGAGAATTTGTCTTTCTCTCTGCTGGATCCCAGGGCCTGGAACAATACCTGGCCCTCTGTGGCACCTGATGGAGCCTTGGAGGTTTGGTGTTCCTGTGTCAAAAATGGACCTGACATCTTATTTTCTGTTTGTGTCATCTGCTACTAAGGAGATAGTATCCCAACAAAAGGAAACAGTCATTATCTTCAGGGAAAGTCCTGGATATCAACCCTCAGGTATGGAGCCATGGAAAGAACAAATACTGATGCTGGGGTAGAAAAGTTTGCTTTTAAGAACTGATCCTGGCCGGGGGCTCAAGCCTGTAATCCCAGCACTTTGGGAGGCCGAGACGGGTGGATCACGAGGTCAGGAGATCAAGACCATCCTGGCTAACATGGTGAAACCCCGTCTCTACTAAAAAAATACAAAAAACGATCCAGGCGAGGTGGCGGGCGCCTGTAGTCCCAGCTACTTGGGAGGCTGAGGCAGGAGAATGGCGTAAACCCAGGGGGCGGAGCTTGCAGTGAGCTGAGATCCGGCCACTGCAATCCAGCCCGGGCGACAGAGCCAGACTCCATCTCAAAAAAAAAAAAAAAAAAAAAAGAGCTGGTCCTGCCCCTAGCTATCTGCAGGACTTTAGGGGAAGGGGGATATGAATGCCTTAGTTTCTCCATCTGTAAAATGGAAATGACATTGACCTTATAGGGCATTTTGAGAAATAAGTGTGTGAATTCATGATAAATATAGGGTGTGTCTTCTGTGCCTAGTGCAGTGAATACAACATGTCTATTTGTTGTGAAGGGGCCTTGCTAAATGTGGAGGGCATCCTCATGAGGGGAAATAGGATTCATAACATGAAGGAACTGAGCCCGTATGAGGCTGCCGTTGAATGCAGAGGAAGGCCCTGAGTTGGGCATTTTACAAGGGGAATCTAATCATCTGTGACTTGCATCTAGAGAGAGGAAGGCTGCTTTTTGTGATGTGAAATTATTTTGATCTTTAGGTGCAGCATTTGCTTTCAATTGAAATGTTTTTTTTCTAACATAGGAAGATTCTGTGCACTATTCCGAGAAGCCTGCAGACCCTTTTTGCAGTGATCGTAATGTGATTTGCTGCATACATCAGAGGGCGAGGGAGCTGTGTGCTTCTTGTGCAGAAGGCAGATTTGATTTCAACTCTAGAGGCAAATAAAGGAAACCTGGGAAACAAATATGAAAAATCTGAGCAAATGTGGAAATGAAAAAAAGGGGGATGGGAAAGGGATAAAAGACAGAACCCTGAGAGTAAACAAGAGGGCTTGCTTTTGGTAACCTCTCTTTCTACTTCTAATGAGCTTGGACCAGACCTTCACTGAATATTGTTTTGGTGAGATTTGCCTCACCTTGGGGACACAAAGCCAGAAGCTTTCCTCGATAACACACAGAATAAAGAAACCTCGTTCATTACAAATGGGAGAAAGAACAACAGAGACTTTGATGTCTTTAAAATCAATTCAGCAAAGATTGTTTTAGGTGGAGGTTATGAGCAATGAGGAATAAGGACATGGCAAAACTGTTTCTGCAGGGGAGGAGCCTTAGTCACAGGAGACTGCTTTGCATGGCATGATTGGCATCCCATGACCTGACCAAATGCTCCAGGGTCAGGGTCACCTCCAAGACAGGGTCCCTATCCCTGTGGCTGTTACTCCCTACACAAGGCTATTTGGGCTCACCTTTTGTCCACAGTGATTCTCTGTTTACCAAGGGTCTACAAACCAATCTGTCTATATAATCTATGTTAAGCAGGGGTGACTCTTTCATGCAGATGACTTCTGACCTTACCATCCAAATATTACAGTAATGGCCCTCTGGAACTCTTATGGTGGCAGTTCTTATGATGTCATTCCCAGCTTGGTTGAGAGGTATTATGGTATCCAGGCAGGCTCATAGTGGGAAGTGGGGCATATTTTGGCAAAAGCATAGCTTTGTGCCATCTCTAAAACTGTGCTATGCAGACAGCTGATAACTTCATCCATCAGCGAAATAAGCACTATGTTAAAAACAAACTCATTGACAACCACGATGAAACATGAAGACACTGCACAAAAACCATGATCTGAGATGAAAAGTAAAGCTCCCTATATGTGGGCAACCAGGGATTGGGCACATTAGTGTCAGCTGAAAGAATAGAATCTGTTCAGTTTTAGTGAAGTGGATATGACTTCCCCGGATTATGTGAAGAATAGACATTCATGTGTTCATTCATTCATTTATTCATTCATGCAAAAGGCAATTACTGAGTACCTTCTAGGTGCCAAGAACTATGCTAGGGCCTAGGAATTCAAAGATGTATCTTAGAAATTGTCTCTGGTACTAAAAACTAGCTAGAGGGGAGACAGACATGCAAATAAACATATGCCATAAAATAATTGGTCTAATGGTGTTTGTACAACAGAGAAAAGTCTTCTTAAGAAAATGGGACAGGAGTGGCCGGGCGCAGTGGCTCACGCCTGTAATCCCAGCACTTTGGGAGGCCGAGGCAGGCGGATCACAAGGTCAGGAGATCAAGACCATCCTGGCTAACATGGTGAAACCTCGTCTTTACTAAAAATACAAAAAAATTAGCCAGGTGTGGTGGCAGGTGCCTGTAGTCCCAGCTACTCAGGAGGATGAGGCAGGAGAGTGGCATGAACACGGGAGGTGGAGCTTGCAGTGAGCTGAGATTGCGCCACTGCACTCTAGCCTGGGTGACAGAGTGAGACTCTGTCTCGGGGGGAATAAAAAAAAGAAAATGGGACAGGAGTTTGAACAAAGCCTCCTGGAGAAAGTGTTTTCTGCTTTCTCTCTGTAATGAGTATAATTGTGTCAAGAAGTTGATAGGACCATGTGCACACGTACATACACACACAGACACACACATTTAATTCTACCTGCAAATGCCAGAAGGCTGCAGGTGACAGTAGTCTTGGCTCTAGAATTCTCCCAATGCTTGTCACAAAGACCTAGGCACTTAAACAATGATTCTAGCAATGATGAGAAAGAGTCACCTAGATGGGAAGGATTTATTCATTCTAAGAAAAACAACAAACACACATTTCTTTCCTGCAGAAAATTTGGAAAAGGGAATAGACTAGATGAAAAGGATTCAAGGCAGTGGGAACAGATAAAATATTTAATAAGCTTATAACGAAAAGGAGTAGAAAGAGCCATTGTTAGGGAAGTAAGTGAAGACTTTAAATGGCAGTTTTATTGCTTATTTTTTTCCAGCCTCTGCATCTGATCTCAGCAGTGAACTCTGCGTGCTTTTTCTACTATGGCCCAAGAGGCTCAGTTTTCTGTTTGCTATCACCTGAGCCCTGGTCTCAACCTTTGTAACTGAATTATTTGTACTCAGAGGACAAATTGAGTCAGAGGAAGCTACTTCTGCAATTACATGGGAAGAGGATGTGACAGCCTGCTGCTACTTTGAGGAGACAGCCCCAGGGGCAGATGCAGGTGGCAGCCTGGGAGACAGCGGGCTGCAAGAATGCAGAGCCCTGGCTCTCCTCCCTCCCTACCTTTCCCAGAGGGGAAATACACCCAACAGGCAAAACAGGAGACATTGGAGACAAAACAGCCTCAGGACATCTCTGTCCATCATGGTTGTCTACCGAACCTTCCATCAGAGTACATTTTGGAAGATGCCTTCCCTGTAGGGCTGTTGTGAGCATTACTGACTTAACATGGAAAGCATTTTAGACAGGACCTGCCTGGCCAGTGAAAAGTACAATGTAAATGTCGGCTATGGAGGAGGATGAGGAATTTCACATAAAAATGAAGAAGATAAAACCTTAAGAACTTTCAAAGTGTATATATTTTAAATATAAAACTGGCTGGGCACAGTGGCTCACGTCTGTAATCCCAACACTTCGGAAGGCTGAGATGGGAGGATCACTTGAGCCAAGGTGTTCAAGACTAGCCTGGGTAACACAGTGAGATCCTGTCTCTATAAAATATTAAAAAATTAGCTGGGTGTAGTGACACACACCTGTAGACCCAGCTAGTGCAAGAGGCTGAGGTGGGAAGATCGCTTGACCCCCCCAGGCGGTTGAGGCTGCCATTAGCCAAGATTGTGCGACTGCACTACAGCCTGGGTGACAAATATATCTATATATGTTTTTATATATTTACATAAATATACATATTTTATATGAGTATATATATGTTTATCTATCTAAAACAGATATATATATATATATATGAGTCCTAAAAAGGTATGTGTGCACGCACACGTGTACCTGTACACACTTGCATGCATATACACTCTAAATGTTTGCTAAAAAAGGAATTTAATCCTTCCTTTATGTGAGAGCTTTCTTAATAATAAGTAGTAATTATAAGAGATGTGCCTCCTCTCACCTGGAGGCGAAGAAGTTTTGATTTCCGATTCTGTAAACACTGAGGTCATGGTCTTAGACTGCTAAAGCTGAGATGACCGTCTAGTGTTCCTACCAACCCCTGGCTTTTATAGATGAGAAAACACACTCCGAAAATAAGACTTGTCCAAGACCACATGGTCAGAAAGAGGCAGAGGCAGATTATAGATCCTATGAGCTTAGGGGAATTGGGAAGGAGAATTGGGAAGAGGAGTGTGAGTCCCCTTCAAGCCTTTCTGACCCAATAGGCATTGAATATTGATCCTTGAGGACCAGGACAAGGGCCAGCCAAGCACACGGTAGCACTGAACATAGGAGATAAAGATGCCCTTGAGCTTGAGAAGCAGATATGGAAATGTACCCCCCAGCTTAATCTTTTTTCATTGTCTTGCTTTTGTTCTGGGTGCCATCTCTGCTGACAAAGTAATGAGCACTTGGGCAGATGCCATTGGTCAGAGTGATGTACCTCTAGTAGCTCTGGGTGTCCTGTGATTCAGTCAGGAATAGGCTGCTGGACTGACCTGGGTGGCTGTTGTGTGCGTGTGTGTGTGTGTGTGTCAGTGTGAGAGAGACAGAGAGTCACTGGGAAGTTTCAAATGGGCTTGGAAGACAAATTTTGAAGCCATGGGAATTGTTCTCGTTACTCATTACTCCGCTTCTTATTACCACTTCCTGTTGGCCTGATCCAACCTTGGTGTAAAGTTGAAGAAAAAGAAAAAAAAAAGAAAAAAAAAACAACTCTACTCTTAAAATAAACTTTTGTACAGAGTGTCCCGAAAGTCTTAATGCCTGCTTAAAACTGCACTGACTTTTGAGACACTCGGTAAGTGAAAAGATGAAAAGCTTGCAATCCGTAGAATGGAGGTGGTGAGTGGGTGAGCTGGGTAAGTCAGACAGGCTTGTGAGACTGCTCCCCAGGGAGGGCCAGCCACACATCTCAGGCCTCAGACCGTGGAGAGGAGCATTTGTGGACAACAGCCTTTGTAAGATGGGAAGCGTTTGGCAGGTGACTGTGTGATTAAGTTATTAGACTCAGAGGTGCTTAACTCACCTGGACATTTTTGTGAGATTTGGTAGGAAATAGAAGGGAGATGCTAGGTACTGGCAAAGGAACAGGGATAGAGGGACCATAAGGAGGTGAGGCTGGAAATTCACAGACAGTGGGTGGTGGTGCTGTTTGGACTCATGCTTAGAAGTGGGGTTCAAGCAAAGTTCAACAGAATCATTGAGGGTTAAGGAGCTGCGATTGATACCTGGGTTATGTAAATAATTCAAGTACTAGCTATCTAGGAATCCAAGTCCTGAGGACTTATGAGGTCTTCTTCTCCTTTAATATTTAAAAACAAATAAAAAACTGCTTGTGCTCCCTGTCTCATTTATGGCAGAAGTCCCATTCCAATCTTAATCTTCTCATGAACGCCTGGAGGCTGACTTTCTCTTTCCTGCCTCTTTCTCCAGTTTACTGCTGTCACTGAGTAATTCTTGATCTTTGCCTATGTTCACCTTCTCTGGCTGTTCTTTCCATTTTCCCATGTTCACCCAAATGTGCCACTAACCCTTTAAAAAATTTCCCCGACAGCATCCCCAAGTCAAGAGAGCTGATGGAGTAGACTTTTACTGAGGAGGAGTTTCAACACATTCCTGATATACAACTTGAATCATTTGTGAGACCATCCTGGCCTATAAATCTCCCTTGGCCTTTTCCCACTGTCAGGAACATCTCACTTGCTGTATTCTCTTCCCAGGCGCTGGCCTCCTTGCATTTTACTGGAGCTGTCTTCCTTTTCTTGTGGACCAATTTATGTCTGTCAATTTCTACCTGTTCCTGGACACTCCTCCCCCATCTCCTTTATCTTGGTATATTTTATCCCACTTATCTTCTTACTTTTTGGCTTTTCTTTGTCTCCTCCATCTTCAATATCTTGTCTAGAACCCATCTTTTCACAACCAGAATTGCTATCTAAATAAGGTTTTTCTAAATAACAGACTGTGTTTTCTCTAAGAGGAATTTTGCTCTCAGGTTTTAAGATAACATGTAGCCACCTCGACTTCATGAAAACATTCTGATTTCTTAATTTAAGGAAGAGGAGTGGAAGGTATAAATATTTATTGAGGGTTTATTAAAACCAGACCCTGGGCTAGTGCTTTTTATGCATCATTTAATTTCATCCTCAGAAAAGTCCTGTGACGTGGGATCATCACCCAGATTTACCAAGGACAGTGAGTCAGGAACACAGGGCTGTGCTAGTCACATAAGCTGGTGGATGGCAGAAGAAGTCGCCATCAAGACAAAATCTTTGGACTCTGGAGCCTGAGCTGTTTCCTTGAATCATCTTGCCTTGGAAGAGGGGATGATGACAGAGATGATCCTGTGGGTACTGGACTCTTCTTCCTTGATGGCCTGCTCTTTGCCCTCCAGCTACACTTTCCCACTCACTACTGAGGCAACTCTGGGTCTTCCTTTTCCAATCCCTTCCTGCTTTTCTCCAAGGGTGGTGGGTCCTGGGTTCTGTCAATTCCAACTGCAGCCTGTTCTCTCCTGCCCTAGCTGAAGCCCTAAGTGGTGCTTGGAGCTCTCTTGGAGTAGAATCTGCTGACTTTCTCACCCTCAGTGTCTCTTCCCCATCCCGTCTCATCCTGCACTTCTGATAGACTGGCTCCAGTACCCTGTGTTGGGCACATGGTAAAGAATTTTGGCTTTGAGTTAGACATGGGGTCAAACTGAAGCTTGACCTCTCATCAGTTGTATAACCTCAGGCAAGTTGTTTAAACAATTTGCTTAAGTTTTTTCTTCTTTAAAATGGGAACAATGAGAGTATCTAACTCAGAGAGATTCTGGAAGGCCTCAATGGTATGGTGTAGGTAAAGGGATTGGTACAGAGTCTGATAAATAGTGAAGGTTCATAAATGGTAGCAATCGGTGTGGTTATGGACACAGTGATCTTGCTACCACTTTCCTCCTCCAGTCGTTGGTGGTACCCATTGCTGACCAGCCCAGACTCCTTGGCCTGACACTCAGGGTCCTCTGCTATCTATAAATTAGCCTGAGCCCACCTTTCTCATCTATTGTGCTGTAATAATGCTGGACTACACACTACTTCCTGGCTGCAGCCCCTGGTATTAACCTAGAATAGCCACCTCTAAGAGGAAGTCTAACCATGTTTCCAGGGCCAGCTCAATCATTTTCCAGAGATGCTCCTTTCTGACTCCTCTCCCATCCCCTCCCCTTGGGAAGTGAGCTGTCTCTAGCCTCTGTTCCTTTAGCTCTTTGAACATGTTAATGATATACATTTCTTGCTACCCCTAGGCATGTTTATTAACTCTGCTCCAAAATAAAGTTCCTTGAAGATGGGAGCTTACTTCATGTCCTCTGTGTCATGGGCAGTGCTGAGAATGAATTCAGAAAATGATCTGGGAGACAAGAAGCTGAACAGCTCCCACTGTGTGTAGCCTAATTTGGGGCTTCACTTAATTCTTCCTAATAAAATCCCTATTTCCTGCCTCTTCCCCATTCAGTCTTTGTCCACAGGCTACCCAACCCCTGAAATAGACATATGATCTTCCACTCCAAGGCACAGGCACATACTGAAAAGGTTCCTACCATCTCCTTGGAAGGTTGCCTGTTTCTTAGTGGTCTCTAAGAACAGAGGATACAGACCCAAGGGAACACATAAGGCAGTCCGTTGGAATGCAGGAAGAAACTGTTAGCACATCTGTTTACTTATCTTGCATATTTTCATTTCTTAATGTCCATCTTTTGATGTATGCCTTATTAGGTACATAGCACACTAGAACAGTGACTTGCATATGTAATTTATAAATAAATGTGTATTTATTGCACACTCAAAAATATTTTCATTTACAGGATGCCTGATTCAGTAAGTTTAGAGTCCAAAGATGTTCCCTATACACTGCTACTAGTTGAGAAGAACAGCTGTGCACATATTGTTTCTTTTTTTTTTTTTTGAGACAGAGTCTCGCTCTGTCACCCGGGCTGGAGTGCAGTGGCCGGATCTCAGTTCACTGCAAGCTCCGCCTCCCAGGTTTACGCCATTCTCCTGCCTCAGCCTCCCGAGTAGCTGGGACTACAGGCGCCCACCGCCTCGCCCGGCTAGTTTTTTGTATTTTTTAGTAGAGACGGGGTTTCACCGTGTTAGCCAGGATGGTCTCGATCTCCTGACCTCGTGATCTGCCCGTCTTGGCCTCCCAAAGTGCTGGGATTACAGGCTTGAGCCACCGCGCCCGGCCACATATCGTTTCTTAATGCAAACTATTAATTGGTGCTCTGATGTGCACCAACTGCAGCCCGGCTCCTGATCCTGTTTTATTTTCTTTTATGTATTTATTTATTTTTGAATTTTTTGAGACAGGGTCTTGCTCTGCACTCAGGCTGGAGTGTAGTGACGTGATTATGGCTCACTGCAGCCTCGATCTCCCAGGTTCAATTGGTCCTTCTACCTCAGCCTCCTAAGTAACTGGGTCTGCAAGTGCATGCCATCATGCCCAGCTAATTTTTTTATAGAGACAGGGTCTTGCTATGTTGCCCAAGCTGGTCTCAAACTCTTAGGCTCAAGCAACTCTCCCTCCTCAGCCTCCCAATGTGCTGGGATTACAGGCATGAGCCACTGCATCCAGCCTTACTTTTCTAGTTTGAAATCTTACTTCAAGCTTCACCTGCATGTACTCAATGTTTTCTCGACCACTTGCCTTTCTGGGTGCTTCTTCCTCTTAGATGTTCATCTCTACTGATCCTGGGATAATGACTTCATCCGCATCTCCTCTCTGTCATGTATTATAATTCTTTACTTTCTATTTTAACTATTTATATAAATGTCTTATTCGCTGTTCTAGACTATAAGCTCATATTTCTGATTCCATCTTTTTATCCTTATCTCTTATCCTAGTTTCTGTACAGAATAGATGCTTAATATAACTTTGCTGATTAAATGGAATATATGATGTATAACCCACATTTTCAGTAGTTCTCTCAGATACAACTGCAACTGCTAATCTAAGCCATCTCTTTCTTCTCCATGAAGTCTTCAGTTTCATCTTCTTTTGCAAAAGCAGCTCTGCTGTTAAATAAAGCCAACTAGAAAATGAAGGGGTGTGGGAGGAATGTCCATATCCACTGTACAAGCAAACTCTTCTGCAATGTGCTCTCCACAAGAACAAAACTTTGTAGGATCATGTTCTTGTTGGGGATGAAAGCGGAGGGAGACCCTAGACTTGGAACTTTTGCATAACACATCTGTAAGGCAGCAGGGACTTGTTCTTGTACTGTTTTTTTCAAGGGAGTGAGTAATGTGCTTGCTCACTTTCTCCTCTCCTCTCCAGTCTCCAGCTGTCCGCCTAGTTCTCTTCTATCTAGCCTTCAGACACATCAAGAAGTGTCCCATTATTTTAGAGGCATGCCACTGTCAGGAAAGCCTGTGTTTGCTCATAATTAGGATTTGTGCCCAATATCATTTGGCATTCTCAGCCCAACGGGCCATTCGCCACTCTGAGATGATAAAGCCATTTCATTTCATTGAATATTTCCTGAACCCTAAGTATGATATTAGAGTGCCAGGTATTTTACATTTGCCACTCCAAGTCCACTCCCCAACCCTTTTCTACCCACTCTATCTCTCCTGTGGCTGACCTGGGCTACATCAGTGGGCTCCCTTGTTCTCTGCCTTTGAAGTGGATTCTGCTAATAGGGAGAACCAGAAGAAGACTGGATGAATGGAGAAGATCAATTCAGGCTGGCTGTCTCTCTCATCCAAAACTCACAGCTCCTGTTGGATGGCCCTTGCCATGAAACAAATGAAACTCTTTCTGTGTCTGGGTTCTGGTGACCATCCATCTGCACCCCTTCTCAGGCCAGTGGTAGTAATGGGGCATGACTATTGCTGCACTATCCCTTCTGCTCTTTGTAAATAGTCCCTTTACTATGCTCTTCTCAAAGTAGGCATATTCCTCTTTGAGTATGCCATATCTCCAGGAAAAGGAGAGAGAGATCCTAATTAAAATGGGAAGTGTGAATGTTATTCTCTAGATGAAAGGGACATATTGGAGTTGCATTTTAGAAAACAAATTCTCTTTGATTAGAGGAGTGCTACTCAAAGTGGGCTGGCAGCATCAGCATCTCTGAAGAAGACCCTCTGGGGATGAGCCCAGGGTCCAGCAATCTGTGCTTTAGTAAGCTCAGTAAGCACTGAATTTAGAGGGGATGAAGCTGGAGGCAGAAAGAGCAGTTGAGAGGCTGATGTGGTTGAAAAGAAAAAAGAAAGAGGAAAAAAGAAGAGGAGATAGCAGTGAGTCTGGGATAGATATTTAAGATATTTAAGGTTCGGGATTGATAAGACTTGGAATTAAATAGATGTGGAGAAACTTAGAGGAGAAGTTGATCTCAGGTATTAGGCTTAGTTGGTTTTATTAACCAAAATCAGAAAGAAAGGAGCATAGATTTGAGAGAGAAGTTGTTATGACAGTAAGGAGCACAGTGAGTTTGAAGTGTTTGTGGAGACAGCATGGGGAAGAAGTCCAGAAGGCTTTTTAATACAGGGGTCTTGAAATCAGGAGAAGAGTCTTGACCACATTGAGCTTGCAACATTCAACAAATACTCACCGTGATGGTAAGTCAACTTTGTAAAATGTCAACTTGGGTAGGCTCACCTAAGTTTCCCAGAATTCCCTTTTTTTGTATGTTTCTGGTTAGGGTGGGTCATAAGAGAGAGTCTTGGGAGACTTGGTGGGTGGAAGGGCAGCAGCAGCCATTTTGAAGCTCACAGGCATTGTCACTGATCTGCTGACTTGCCCCATCTGTATGAAGAAGCAGTGGTCTTGCAACTGCTCCATTTTCCCTTGACAGGCTCCTCCTTTAGCTTCTCTGACTCCTAGCTCAGTTAGGTATGTTTAGCTCCATGACAAAAGACTCCAGCTTCTGCAGGGACCCACACTATCAAAGTGAGAAGCAACAAGAAATGACAGAGGTTTTAGTTTATTCTTGTAGGCTGGGTTCCATCCTCTTGTTTGTGGATTCCAGACTGATCTTAATCTCTTTCACTTTACATCAATCTTCCCCTACCAACTGCCTGCCCTGGGGACTCCAAATTTCTGCATCAGATACAAAAAGAACAGCCTTACAGAGATGTACCTATGCATTGCCTAGTGGTTCTGCTTGAACCATGAGGCTTGGTTGCATTGGCTAATGCATTCACCAAAAGAAAGAGCACAAGGGAGAATAACAGGTAAGGCATAAGTGGAATCTACTATTCGATACAACAAACATCTGCCTTGGAGTGAGCATGTGATGGGAGGCAGGGGTCTGTGATTCCTGGTAAATCTCACTTCTTACGTGCCTCTCCTGAAGGGAGCATTTTGCTTGTCTGAGTGCAGAATAGAAGTTCAAGGATGATGTTGGTAATGTTCATAAATTTTGCCTTGGTCTCTAATTTGGGACCTAACTCCTGCATAAGATGTGAGTCCACTACAGATTAGGGAGTCATTGGAGAACAGGTAAGTAACGTTCCTCAGGAAGAACCTGAAAAATGAAAAGGAAAGAGAGTCTTGGGAGGTAACTTAAATGAATTTAAATTAAATATGGTAACCAAAATATTTGGTCATATAGTCTTTACAAAAGATTTCTTTTTATGTTTCTATTTACGTGAAAGGCATACACTACTATATTTAGGATTTGTTTAATGAAGAATCATTATTGAAAAGTATAAAACAAGAATCAGGATTGGCCTAAAAGATTCAGGGCTCAATCATGAGTGTGTTGCTAGAGAATAAAGGGTATTTTTGACTCTTGGTTTAGCGTACTTTGCTGTGTTCTTGCTTCCGCTGCATATACACATGCTTTAGGGGAAAATGGCAATTTCAAACCCTGACAATATTTACTCATTTCCTGTTTGCCCTGGGGTGTCCGAGCTCACCATTACAGTGATTCAGCTGCTTAAAAGAGGAGGGAGATTCTGGTTCCACAGCTTTGCTTTCCACTCAAATTAAATGAAAATGGAGACTTTCCTCTAGCACTTTATGTCGAGATAGCATTGTTGGGGGACTTGGCACCACTGATGGAAAAGAGGGTGCCTTGTGTAGCCTTGCCAGCCTCCCTGACCATCCACTTAGATAAGGTTGTGTTTTGAAATATAATGAGGCTTGTTTTGGTTTCAAGGATGAGAGAACTATTTGTTTCCTCTCATCTCTGGTCAGCTTCTATAGAGCAAGTCATTGACCTAACGTTTCTGATTAACCTAGATATTGGTTTCCCTTTGAAAGTAAAAGCTTGGCCTGAGTTCACAGAGGACTACGACTTCTTGGTTTCAGCTTTGCCTGCTGAGTTCCTATTCCCTTCAAAGTGCTTTGGATGGAGGGCGGTCATAGTTCCTGGGGAGGTTGGCAAGGGTGTAGTTGTAGTCTTTGACAGGTCTCAGATTTCAGAGATGTCTGTTACAGCTTCTGTCAAAAGAACCTCCCCTTAAATATCAGCTGTGCCAGGTTCTGCTGCTTGCTTTCCTGGTAGCAACTCAGTGCTTTGCTGGCTAAGGAGCTGGCTCTTTCTACAGCAATTTTATTCATAGTCAGACATTCTCCACTTTCTAGTAATCCCAGAAACTTTTCCTTGTACTGCCTTCTCATTCAGTCGTTAGGGGGAAATCAGCTCTCTTGTCCTAAACATGAAGCATGGAATGTGTTAGAGAACACTGCTTTAAGGCTTCAAATGTTTCTCTCTTAAAAACAGTGATGGGGACTTACATTAACTAGGCCCTTAACAGCGAGAGATGTTGTGCTAAACATTTCTTTTTTTGTTTGTTTTGTTTTGTTTTGTTTTGTTTTCTTGAGACAGAGTCTTGTTCTGTTGCGTAGGCTAGAGTACAGTGGTATGATCTTGGCTCACTGCAACCTCCGCCTCTGGGTTCAAGCGATTCTCCTGCTTCAGCCTCCCCAGTAGCTGGGATTACAGGTGTGTATTTTTAGTGTATTTTAGAGATGGAGTTTCGCTATGTTGGCCAGGCTGGTCTCGAACTCCCGACCTCAAGTGATCCGCTGGCCTCAGCCTCCCAAAGCATTGGGATTACAGGCATGAGCCACCATGCCCAGCCTTATGCTAAGCATTTCATATTCATAATTATGATTCTAGTTTATGTGGTAAAACTGAGTATAGGCAACATTTCCAAGGTTATAGAACTTGTAAGTACCAGAGCAAGTTCTGCCAGACACCAAATCCATACTCTGAGCTTCCTCACTTACCTCCTGCTTTATCTGGGAGGTCCTCATTTCCCCGCTGCTCGACTGTTAGCAGTGTATTTGTTAAAAACAAAGCCCGAGCTGGGGACAGTGGTTCACCCCTGTCAATCCCAGCACTTGGAGGTTGAGATGGGCAGATCACTTTAGGTCAGGAGTTTGAGACCAGCCTGGTCATCATGGTGAAACCTCGTCTCCACTAAAAATACAAAAATTAGCCAGATGTGGTGGCAGGCGCCCGTAATTCCAGCTACTCAGGAGGCTGAGGCACGAGAATCACTTGAACCCAGGAGGCAGAGGTTGACGTGACCCAAGATTGCGCCACTACACTCCAGCCTGGGTGACAGACTGAGACTCTGTCTCAAAAACAAAAAACAAAGCCCTAGATTTTATTTCAACTCACCTAACATGACTTCTCTTGAGCATTTTGTTTTGAGGCTAAAAAACATGAACATGAGCATCTCAATTAAAGTGCCCTTGAAAAGATTTATTGGCAGATTGCTTTCATCTTGACCATAACAAATCACAGAAAAGGGAAAACAAGACAAGGAGTGACCTGAAGTACTCTTTGAAACACTGCATTTGGTGAAACTGGTGCAGAGTAGCTTTTAAGAATGCATTTCGTTCTTGCAAGCCAGCCTGGGGTCTAAGTGAAATAGAACTTGCAATACGATAAAGGAGATGCCTGTAAAAGATTCGTACCATGCAGGGGGGTGGGAGAAATTGACTGATGAAAACCCCACATTTCTGTAGTCAAGTCTTTATATGGAGTTGTCTGATGTGCAACCTAAGGTGGTATCACATTCAAAGACTTCTCTTCCTCTCCCCTCCCCTCCCCTCCATTCATTTCCTCCCTCCCTCCCTCTCTCCCTCCCTTCATTCATTTCCTTCTTTCCTTTTTTTCTTTCCTATTTCAAATATTTATTGAGCTCATAATGCATGCTAATTACTAGGTGCTGAGGATTCAACAGCAAACCCACTCCCCACCGCGGGGGGCCTATATGCAAGTGGGAGAGACAATCAACAAATAAATCAATACATATATATAATCGTAGTTTAAGTCATGATAAGCACTGTGGTGAAAACATAAGGTGAAGTAAGTGGCCGGAGAGTGATGGCACATGCCCTTTTGGATAGGATGAGCCAGGAAGACCTCTCTGATGAGGGCATATTTGAGCAGACACCCGAGAGAATTAGGAGACTGAGCCACATGAATTTGTGAAGAAAGAGTACTCCACAAAAGGGAAACAAGGAATGCAAAGTCCCCGAGGCAGGAGCATGCTTGTCATTTTCAAGCAACTGCAGAGAAACCACTGCAGCCAGAGCAGGGTGAGCAATGGTAAGAGTGGAGGAAACAAGGCTCTAGAGTGGGCCGGGGGTAAAATCAAGCCTTACAAGAGAAGGAGCCTGCACTTTATTCTAAATATCATGGATCCCACTGTAGGGTTTGAAGCAATGGTGTGACATCATCTGACTTGCTTTTTGACAAGATCATTCTAACACAGTGAGGAGAGTGGACCAAAGTAGACAAAAGTTAAAGCAGGGAGACCAGAAAGGAGGTTATTGCAGTCATCCAAGCAAGAGAATGTATGACTCGGGAGCTTGCCCACCACAGGGACTCTCCAGTGCTTTTGGGGTAGTATTGACCTATTCTATGTGCTGAACATTTCCCCTGTATTAGCTCCTCTTCATCTCTCAATCAGGTCCATACTCTGGAAGGACGGATGCCAGCAATTTCTCTGTCTCCCTTACACACATACTGCCTCTTTCTGCCAAGAGCCTCTTTGCTCTCCTCTTGAATCTGAGATGACTTTGTGACTTGCTTTGGCCACGAGAATGTAGCAGAAACAATTCTATGCCATTTTCACACCTGTTCTTTAAGAAGCCTGGGAGGTTTCATATTCTCTCCGGGGAAGCCAGGCCCCATGTAAAGATGCTCAGGCTGGACTCCTGAATGATGAGACACCAGTGGAGAGAGAGCAAGAGGCCACACAGGAAAGCACTGGCCAGGGTAGAGAACCTTTCTTAGCATGCATCCCTTCTAGCTGCTGCTGAATACAGCTGAGTGAGTGATCTCTGCTGATGCCACTAGAACAAAGAACTACCAATCTGAACCCTGCCTGAGTTCTTGACCCACAGAATGGTGAGGAATAATTTGACATTGTTTTAAGTCATTCAGTCATGGGGTGGTTTATTAAGCAGCCATGGTAATCCAAAATTGTTGGTATCGTCACCCCCATCTTGTAGATCAGAGTGGACAAACTGTACCCATTGGGCCAAATCTAGTCAGCCACCTTGTTCTGTAGATAAAGTTTTATTGAAACACAGCCAAGATTATTAATTTACATATTGTCTATGACTGCTTTCACGCTACACAGCAGAGTAGAGTAATTGCAAGAGAGACCTGCTGTTACGGCTGACAAAGCCTAAAATATTATTTTGCCCTTTACAGACAAGTCTGCTGTTCTCTGTTATAGATGATGTCTCATGGGACTGAGTAATGGGCTAAGATTGCCCAGTCATTAAGTGGCAAAGTACTCAAATCCAAGTCTGTCTGATTCCAATGTGTTTTGCATTCTCCCATACTGTTTCTTATATCAGTTCTAGCCTCAAAGGTACACACCCAGGGAAATTTAAAACAAACAAGACACACTGTTGCTATGTGCTAGTGCTATGGTTTCAATGTCTGTCCCTTCCGAAAATCATGTTAAATTTGTTTGCTGTTGTGGTGATGTTAGGAGGAGGGACCGTTAGGGGGTGATAGGGCCATAGGACTCTGCCCTCACGGGTGCGATTGATGCTGTTATAAAAGGGCAGGTTTGACCCCTTTTGCCTCTTTGCCCTTCTGCCTTCTGCCATGTGATGATGCAGCGAGAAGGCCCTAGCCAGATTCCAGAGCCATGATATTGAACTTCCCAGCCTCCAGAACTGTCAGCCAATGAGTTTCCGTTCATTATAAATTGCCCATCTCAGGTATTCTGTTAGAGCAGCACAAAATGAACTAATACAGCTAAGTTAGGTAAACTCAAGTAAGCATGATGTCATGTTATTTTTTGGGGAGGGAATCTCATTTTCTCCTCTTTTTCTGCTTTATTTTTTTATGCTGTATTATGATACTATTTGTAAATGCCAAAATCATGTTGTGATGAGAACACTGGATTTGGAGTTAAGACTCAGCATCATCAGGCTTTGCTACCTTGAATCTGTGTGACCTTGAGCTGGTTACTCAGTCTTTATGACACACCATCTGAAACAGTGTTTCTCATTTTTTTTTTTTAATTGAAGCTTAGGAAACATTTTATGTATATGTATATTTTCATCATTGCACCCTCTCCATGAAATTTTAATATCATAGATGAATCTCATAGATGACAGGTCCCCAACCCCTGGGGCCATGGCACCACAGACCCTTAGAAACCAGGCTTCACAGCAGGAAGTGAGTGGTGGGTGAGGTAGCATTACCACCTGAGCTCTGTCGCCGGTCAGATAAGTGGTGGCATTAGAGTCTCATAGAAGTGCAAACCCTATTGTTAACTGCAGAATCTATTGCCTGGTGATCTGAGGTGAAACGCTTTCATCCTGAAACCATACCTCACACACGCCCTCACCCCTTGCCTTGTATGTGGAAAAATTGTCTTCCACGAAACAGGTCCCTCGTGCCAAAAAGGTCAGGGACTGCTGCCATATATATTATACTGTATATTTGTTTTAAAGAGTCCAGATTTTCACCCCTTCCCCAAGAACCAACTTTTTTTTTTTTTGAATAACTAATACCAATTCTTTTTTTATTATTATTTTTTATTATACTTTAAGTTCTAGGGTACATGTGCATAACGTGCAGGTTTGTTACATATGTATACTTGTGCCATGTTGGTGTGCTGCACCCATCAACTCGTCAGCACCCATCAATTCATCATTTATATCAGGTATAACTCCCAATGCAATCCCTCCCCCCTCCCCCCTCCCCATGATAGGCCCTGATGTGTGATGTTCCCCTTCCCGAGTCCAAGTGATGTCATTGTTCAGTTCCCACCTATGAGTGAGAACATGCGGTGTCTGGTTTTCTGTTCTTGTGATAGTTTGCTAAGAATGATGGTTTCCAGCTGCATCCATGTCCCTACAAAGGACGCAAACTCATCCTTTTTTATGGCTGCATAGTATTCCATGGTGTATATGTGCCACATTTTCTTAATCCAGTCTGTCACAGATGGACATTTGGGTTGATTCCAAGTCTTTGCTATTGTGAATAGTGCTGCAATAAACATATGTGTGCATGTGTCTTTATAGCAGCATGATTTATAACCCTTTGGGTATATACCCAGTAGTGGGATGGCTGGGTCATATGGTACATCTAGTTCTAGATCCTTGAGGAATCGCCATACTGTTTTCCATAATGGTTGAACTAGTTTACAATCCCACCAACAGTGTAAAAGTGTTCCTATTTCTCCACATGAACCAACTTTTACCCCCTTGGAAATGATATCATCCTTGCTGAGGACACGTGATCTCAAAGATGCATGAAATGGCCCTTGATGCTTGGTTCTCAAAGTGTTGGACCTTGCCCACATTTGCAATTTAGGGACATCACCTACCGAGCAAGGTAGCATTCTAGAAGCCTGACGAATGTCACTTCCTTCCCAGTCAGCACCTCTGTGGGGGTAGATATTGTTCCTATGTTTTTCCTGAAGAGAGGCCTGAGACCTGGAGAAGTAACTGTCCAAGGTCACACTGTTAGTAAGGTCAGTGACAGGATTTGAATCTGGGTCACTCTCACCTTAAAACCTTCACCCTTAAGCAAGAGTAAAACACACTCTGAGAACTTTGTTTTTGAATCTGAGGGTTTCTTTCTGTGTTTTCCCGAGGTGGGCCTTCTACTCACTGTGAAATAGTGGATCTTGAAGTATAGCTCTTGGACCAGCAGCATCACCTGTTTGTTACCTGTGCAAATTTTCTGACCCTGCCCCAGAGCTTCTGAATCAGAAACTCTGGGAGCAGAGTCCTCTCTCAGTAGAGGTTTTGGACCAATCCTCAGGTGGTTCTGATTGAGAATCCATGCTGAAGAGGTTTTCTCCTGGAAAGAACTTCCATCTGGAACATGTTAGGTCTAGCGTAGTGGGAAGGAGTTGGAGAATGTGTTCTTAGTGGCTCTGAAGTGCACCGGCAGCTCCTAAAGTGATTGAACCACCTGCCTTCAACTAGCACGACAGGTCTGATTTCTCCTTTGTTATAATACCTTTCTATGTTTTCCTCATGTCTCATCCACTTTCCCAAGCTGCTTTTGCTTTGGCTAGGCACTTGGCTTCAAAGGACTGTTACTTCAAAGGACTTTTTTACCACGATCTAAGTCACCATAATAAATTGTGCCACTGTCTGGAACTTGATTTTCAAGTGTGTTGCCCTAAAGTCCTGTTGTTATTTTGTTGGTCAGTCAAAGCTAGGTTATGCTGTGGTAACAAACAACCTCAACGTTTCAGTGGCTTAAAACAGGTAAGAAACTGTGGTCCCGGGTCAAATTTGGCTATTTCCTGTGTTTATAAGTAAAGTTTTGTCAGAACACAACCACACTCATGCATTTGCATATCATCCAGGACTGCTTCATGCCACATATAGCAGAGTTAAACAGTTATGATAGAAACCAAATGACTTGCAAAGTTGAAAATATATACTCTTTACTCCTTTAGAGAGAAAGTTTCCTGACTTAAAACAACAATGGTTTATCTTTCCACATTCTAGGAGGCTGTTCCATGTCATCCTTACTCAAGAACGTTAGATAGTCGTGCCTCCACCATGTGGAACATCAAAGTTGTTTGTGTTGGGGCAAAGGGATCTGTGGATGATTTCACACTGGGGATTAAAACTTCCACCCAGAAATGACACATTACTCCTTGATGTGATTTGGTTGTGTCCCACCCAAATCTCATCTTGGATTGTAGCTCCCGTAATTCCCATATACTGTGGGAAGGACCTGGTGGGAGGAAATTGAATAATGGGGGTGGATCTTTCCCATGCTGTTCTCATGGTAGTGAATAAGTCTCGTGAGATCTAATGATTTTATAAAAGGGAGTTCTCCTGCATGAGATCTCTTGCCTGCCACCATGTAAGACATGACTTGGCTCCTCACTCACCTTCTGTCATAATTGTGAGGCCTCCCCAGCCATGTGGAACTGTGAGTTAATTAAACCTCTTTCCTTTATAAATTACCCAGTCTTGGGTAAATTTATTCTTTATTAGTGGCATGAGAACAGACTAATACACTCCTCCTCTCCTTTCATTGTACAAACTAACTGGCCTAGCTGCACCTGACCTCAGGTGGGCCAGAGAAGTACCATTCCCCAGTGCCAGGAAGGAAAGTCAGCAACACTAATGTCAACTACAGTCAGTGCCAGTGAGAAAGTTCAGGGCTAAGGAGGCCTGCAGTAATGTTGAAGGAGAATTTTGAGCTTTGGAATAATTTTCTTCACAGATTTAAAAGCTCATGTCCTATCTCAGGATAACCTAGCAGGGAAGAATTTCTAAAAAGTGAGAAAATTAGCATATTTAGTTAGATCACCATTTTACAGACAATGTGGTGATCTTATTATCAAATAATCATTAGCATGTTGCAGGGAGTTACTTCAGTGCTAAGGAAAACAAGCTAATGATAATAGTTGCTGGGATATTTTTGTGTCTATAGTTTGGAATTTTGCTCCAAAAGCATGCCAGGAATACTCTCTGATGATACGCAAATAAATTTTTAAAATACATATAAAACAAACTGTCAACTTTAGAGAAGCCAAATTACCAGTAGTAAGTAAATATCAACAACATGGACTGAGCATCTTGATACTGATATGGCCAGGAGGTAGGTTGTGGCTATGTAACTGTGAATGCTGTTGAGTGCAGTCATGGCTGGAGCCAACCAGGAATTCTCCCGTATGGGAAGATTTGGAGACATTGTTCCCATGAGTTTTTGTTGACGTGGAAAAATGGAGCTCTTCATTATCTCTCTCTACTCTCTTTGCGTGATCATTACTATAAGCAGCAACCACATTCCAAATCCACTTGGCAAAGTTCCTCGCCGAAGACCCCTTGGTGAAAAACAGTCAAAGCCTGTACTTGGACAAGGCAATCTGATTGCAGAGCTATGTAGTTTACCACTACAATATGGTGACACTCAAATGTGTTTGACTACAGTTTCTAATGTAAATTTTCTCATATATACTGGTTTAGCCACATGATACCTAAATGCTATGTCATTAAAGGTCGCCGAATATACACTTCCCATCTCATTCCTAGTAAGGGTAATGAGGTAGGGATGTACTAATTTACTTCATTTATTATGGATTCTTTATGCTTTTCTTCATTTTGCACCACTGTAGATTACATTGTGATGAAGACTTTAGTTTTGGCACGTATCCTTAATCATTTGCTTAGGAAAAATTCCTACAAGTGGAATTTCTGGGTCAAAGGGTATGCTTGTAGAGTCACTACTTTTGGCCATGCCAACTCCACCTAGATGTCAACTCCAAGTAAATTAGAATGGTGACCCCTGAAACTGTGCTAGTCTCACAGTGCTGTAACATTAGTTATGGATTTCAAAATCCATAACTGCCAGTCTTCCAGAAAGTTTGTGCTCAATAATGCTTCCAAGAGCAATATTCAAGAATGTATTTCTGTCCTGGTGGCATATACAGTAATCCCAGTAATAGTAATAAGAAAAATATCTACCATTTTTGAAAGTAATAAAATATTTCATTGTTTCAATTTTGCATTTCAACCAAGTGTTTTGAAAACTGCATCAGTGTGTTCTCATGCTTTGTTTCCTCTGATCCAACTGGCTGCCCTCAGAATGCTTCTTTTCCAGTGTTCAATTACGCTGCTAAAGTCTGATCAAAGAGAGGACCTGTCAGGCCCAGGAAGCATGACATGGAGTATATGTGCCAATGAATGATTAAATTAGACAATGTCTGGCCTAATAGAATGCAGCTGTATTCTTATACGTGCTTCTTCACTCAATGTGATACAATATGTTATTTTGATTGAAGTACATAAAGAAAATCTGGCCTCACATAGATATGTGGGTGGAAAAGGGAAGAGTGCTTTAATAGCTTTTCAGATAATTGTGGCTATTTTTTCATACTACACCAAAACTTGACAAGTGATATTTCTTAGAGGTTAGTAATGATGTGGAACGTGAAACCATATCAATGAAAGTCTTGTATTCTGTTATGTTAAAACCTGTTGGTCTATCTTGCTCTTTGAATGAATTTTTTTATAATGCATGATTTTGTAACAACATTGACCATGTGGAAAAAAATGATCTTCTGAAATACACACATCTTCAAAAGGTGGATTCATTTTATATAATAAATTGTCAAGTCACATTTGTTAATATCACTGTTGAGTTCATCAAGTATTTAAATATTGAGAACTGTCACACTCATGAGAGTAGATGCGAGTTTTCCAAAATTTCAATCTTGATTGCAAAGTTTCAATGTTAAAATTAGCAAAACAAATGGCATTATTTATTACCCTTGAAATGACAAGCTTTCTTCATTTGTTTTGAAGAAAATGTCTGCTATTTTTCTAAGTCTAAATTGCTATAGTTTGTCTGTCATTTATCCTTTCCAGTAAAAATTATGCTCTGTGAAAAAAAAGTGGTTAGTTCAGCTAGAAACTTAAGTAATCACACAAACGCTTTTCTACAAATCTGCTATTAAACTTTACTAGGTAGCAGAATTTTTTATCTAGCCTTCCCATTTTGTCACACACTATTAGAAAGACATGTACTCAAAGGTTGCGATTTAATAAAATTAATATTGTTTTTACTACTTCATAAAGGAATTTCTTAGTTAAAACTGGCATTTAAAAAAATGGGGAGTATATGGCAGTAAAGAATGCAATGACTAGTAGTACACTGTGGACCCACTGCTTTGATTTGTGCTAGGGTACCAGCAATTTTACCTACCATTGCTTTTATACCATCACTGGAAATGTCAACACGGTAACAGAAAACAAATAACATTTAATTTTTTTTATAAAAAATGTTTTGACATTGAAGACTACCTGAAAGAGTCCTGAGGGAGTTTTCAGGAGTCCACAAACCACATTTTAAAAGCCTCTGCTATAGGATGACCTGGGTAAGGTGGAACTAGCTTTTCACTACCCTGATCCACCACCAATAGGGATATTGTATTCAGTAAGTAGCCTATAGATTATAGTCATTTGGTTAGCATTTATGGGTACGCTTTTAAGTTCTTCAGAATTAGGAATACTAGTTTTGATTTCATCTACATTAGAGCCATGGTATATAAAGAGAGATGAGAAACAGTGACTCAGTGAGGAAAGGAAGAGAATGGGAAAAGTCAGGGCTATCTAGGGGCAGTGGGGCAGTGTATGTGTTGGGGAGTTTCCATTTTCCACTTGAGTGGTGAAGAACTTCAGAGAACTCCTGGCATATAATGACTCTCTAAACCCCTGCACTAAAAGACTTCATCAACCCCTCTAGCAACCTAAGGCCATGTCCCTGGGATGACCCAGTCTCCTTTTGAGTTCCTGTCTAGAAAAGCTCAGGGCTGTCATATGAAATTCTTTGCTCTAACTGACACTACATCATGAGAGGCTCATGATCTCCCTTCCTTAGAGAGTTTACTACAAAGGGCTTCAAGCTTATGAATTTTTTCTCTGTCCTCTTGACGTGTACACATATTTCCTATAATGTAGGTGTGTCTTTCTCAAGGACCTGAAAGCCATTTCTTTGAATTGTGATCATCAGAAGGATAGGAGCTCTGTCTCACAGTCTCTGTGAGGAGATAGAAATCCTAACTTCCATAATAGCCAGCCAGCCAACAACCCAGCTGGCCTAATTGCATTTTCACCCATCAACTCTTTGCTATTTTTCTCTTCCCTGACTCTGCTTGGGACCTCTTCCCTTCCCTACTCTCTCATTCTCCCTTTAAAAAGTCCAGTCACCTCTGTGTAAATCATAAACTGGAATGGAGCTCAGCTCTTTCCCCTACATTCAGTGGATACCGAATACAGTCCTTTTCACCACTTCACTGTCTGACTTTGCTCATCTTTGACAGTGAGCTTACCACGGTAGGTGATGTCCTGCCTTATCTAAGTAACATAGTCGCCCCAGTCCTGAGTGCTTCTATGGAGCAGTGGGTCTTCAAGTGTGATCCCCAGAGCAGCATCATCACCTGTAAGAGCTTTTTAGAAATACAATTTGGGGCATCAGTCCTGATCTATTGAATCAATCACTCTGGGGTTGGGACCCCACAGTCTGTGGTCTAACAGGCTGTAAGTGATTCTGGCGCTTGCTGATGTTTTTGACCACAACTGTAGGGAGTAGCAAGCTTATCAAGGGCTCCATGGAGGCAAGGCCAGTGCTCAGCGTTTAGGGTCTTAATGCCGAGAGGGCGTCAAAACAGAGGAAATTCTCCAGCCGTGCTAGACCTCCCCCCCATCTTCCTGAGCTACTAGAAACTCAAGTCTGAGCAATGCCACTTCCATCCTGTCCCAGAAGGGAGCACATGCAAGCTCCTCAGAGCCCAAGGTCCCCAGAATGAAGCATGAGCTGCCCTGCTTTAGTACAGCTTCTCCTGGAAGTACCAGCTCTCCCCTGGCTAAGGGTTTGCTAGTAAAACTTAACCCAAGACTAGTGATAATCTTACAGATACTACATTGAGGAAAGAAGTCAGACAAAAAAGAATGAATATTGTATGGCTTTATATTAAGTTCAAAATGAGGCAACATTGCCAAAATGACAGAATAGTAGTTGCCTCTGAGGGTTGGATATAGACTGGGAACTGGCCCTAGAGAAGCCTCTGGAAATGACACCATGTGCAGAAGTTATGTAGGTGTATAGAGATGTAAAGTCACATCAAACTATGTTAACACATGCGAATGTCTTTTTACCTCTATAAAAATTAGCCATAAACCTTCTAATATTATTATACATAATATGTTAAAGATATTTAGTTATATCTGATTTATATTTAATAGCATGAATTAAAAAAAGACATAAATAAGATGACTACTGAACTAAATAGGATAAAGCCACACAAATGTGACCAAGGCAGTGTGTTCTGTTCCTGCCTAGGGAAGCTCCATTGGCCGTGAAGCTGGTTCATATCTGATTTAGAAGTATGGACATGAACAATTAGATGCAAAGAATGAAACCTACTTCATAGTTCAGAAAATATGAGGAAGTATCGGCATGCCAGGCTGTTTCTTGGCTCACATGCAAACATGTGCACAGATACATTTCTTAACATTAGACCTAAAGCACTTTCAAGGGAATAATTTTCAAAGCAATTGCATCCTGCTGTTAATAGCCAATTAACAAGTAGGAGATAATAACTCCTCAGTTGTGTTGTGGGTAGGTAGAGCAGTGTAAAGGCAACTAATTAACACCTAGTTTTTTAACATACTAATTAATCTAGCCAGGCAACAGCGGTTTATTTAGAATATGTTGAAGGCTCAGAGTTCCCCAAATTTCATTTTTCACCATGCCAATAAATAATTGAAGCCCACAGCTTTCATTTGTCCTATTCAGCCCTCTTCTTTGATGCCACTCAGCTTTGAAGTACCATCCCTAATAGAGGCAGAAAGCTATTTATCTATTTCTTTAATAGGTTCATGAATATTTCTTTGCTGTTATTCCTAGCTGGTGCTTGCAAGTTCTTAACATTTCGAGTTTTCTCTCCTGGGTCATATTTTCTTTAGCTGTCTCTTTCACTTTGTGTGTTATGTTAGCTTTGGTCATGATAATAACATTAGATAATAACACAGGTTACTTGGGATTTTCTCAAGACTAGTAATTTAGCGTACTGCTTTATTTAGTGTAATGCTTTGTAAACTTTATGATGCTTCAATATCATCTAGAGAAATTTGTAATGAAATGTAGATTTCTGGGCCTCACCTCTCTCCCTCTTGCCCTCTGATGATTTCAGTTCAGAAATTCTGGGATGGGCCTAGACTCTGCGTTTTAGATAGTTTCCCTATCCCTACATTCCCCAGTGATTTGAAGGCAGATGACTCTACTTGGAGAAATACTCCTTCGGTAGACAAAGGAAGTCTGGCAATTTTGCCTAGTTGAGAAGTAAATTTTTAGGAAAGAGTAGGATAACAATTTTTAAAATGTAAGCCTCTTACTTGGGTCTCTGAACTTCTTCTTGCTTGAGTGATGAACAAGTTAAGAAATAAAAGAAGGAAATAGCAGATGGGGGGCTGAAATATCCTCCTAATTACTGATCAGGGCGGATTTGTAGGATGAGGTTAAGTGTGAGAGCCAAACAGGCCACCAACGAACCCCAGAATGGGGCAGCCTGTCCTCAGTTTGTTCGGTGAGGCAGGCTTTCCTGTGCTTCAGGCAGGAACAAAAAGGAACTGTTTTCTGGGGCAGCTTGTGCTAAGACGTGGAGCTGAGAGAAGTACACCAAGGTTATGCTTCCCAAATTGACCAATCTAATACATGACTTTACCTTCTGGGGAGTGGAGAGAGCCATGGGGGTCCCCTTTACTTGTCAGAAAATAGCAGAAATAGAGGAAGCAGTGTTTCTCATCTCTATCTACACCTCTCAGTACTGGCCAAAAATCAAAGTTTGACAACACACTGAGCTCGCTGGGCTGTCAGGGAACAGGCCCTCTAGTGGGAATGCAATTTGGTGCAAGTTTCACCGAGGGTAATGTCTCAAGATATGACAAATGCTTATTTCACTTAGCATTGTGTCCTCTAGATGCATCCATGTTGTCCTACGTGACAGAACTTCATTCTTTTTTTAAGGCCGAACAATATTCTATTGTGTGTATACACACTGTGTATGTATGTATATATACACAACGTATTCTAAACAAACCACTCTTGCCTGGATAGATTAATTGTGTATATATACACTATATTTGGTTTATCCATTCACCTATTAACAGATGTTTAGGTTGATTCCATCAGCAGGGTGATAATAGTCAATAATAATGCATATTTCAAAATAACAAAGGGAGTGAATTTCAAATAGATCATCACCAAAAAGTCAAGTAAATGAGGTGATGGATATATTAACTAGCTTGATTTAATCACTCTACATTGTATACATATATTAAAACACATTGTACTCTATAGATGTAATTATGATTTGTCAATTAAAAATAAATTTAAAAAATGCAAAAAGCTACAAATGCACATATCCTTTGCCTCAGCAGGTCCCCTTTTAGAAACATCCTACAGATGTACTTAGAGGTGTACCATGGTGAATTTGTAAGGACAATCATTGAACCATTGCTACTAAGAGCAAAATATTGAAATCTCCATTAATAGGAGACTGTTAAATAAGCCATGATACGTCTATATAATGGAATACTACAAGAGCATAGAACACATGGAAACTTTTAATTTTCTGATATGGAACAATCTTTAAGATATATTTTTTAATGAAAAAAGCAAGGTTAGAATAGTGCATATCATAAGCTGCTATTGATGTAAACCAAAAAGGGACTTGAATGAAAATATTATTGGTTTGCACCACACAGAATATCTCTGGAAGGATAAGCAAGAAAGGGATGGTATGAGCTGCTTCTGAGAAGAAGTGGGTGGCTGGGAAGGAGAGTGAGAACATTTCAAAATTATGTATGATGTTGTCCATTTTGAAATTTTAACCATATGAATGTTACCTATTCAAACCATTAAATTAAAGCAATAGAACATTGACTCAAGATGACTCAGCTATCTTGATGCCTACTCTCATATTGGTCAGCATCTTTTCATCTAACTCTAGTAGAGTATTTTACCTCCCACAGATAATCCCAAAGGACCCTGTCTTTCCCAAACCTGGCAGGATCTCCCTGGACCTGGGCCCTTTCCTGATCCAGTCCTCACCTTCCTTCCATGTTTGTGTCCCTGTTTCTGGCAGCAGCTCAGTTCTCCAGCCAAGCCTGTCCCCGTCCAGTCCTCCGTGTCCCTTCTCCCTGTGGCTCTGGGATCTGCAGTCTGGCCCTGCCTGTGGATGCTCCTCTCCTCCCTCTCTCTGGAGCTCAAGATGTAGCCACATCCTCCTCAAAATGAAGCCCTGAGGATGACCAGAGTTACATGTGGTTTCTTTCTCCTCTGAATGTCAATAGCCCCTCTGTCTGCATCACTTGTCCAGTAGCAAATCAGCTGCCTAAGATAGCTAACTTTTTGTGTTATGTAGGGGGTTACAAATTTACTCTCAATCAGTTAAGACATGCAGATGAAATGGGCTCTCTTCATGTCTGTAGCTGATCTGGTCTCTTTCTAAGCCTCCACATATTGTGATGAGGAAAAAACCAAGCAACATGTGTGGTTATTTCTGTCCAATCCAATAATCAATTAATCTATAAACCAATCTCTCACTTGGGATAGGCAATGTTTAATGTTTATTTGCTTTATCAAAGGACTCATTATAGGCTTATTTAAACAGAGAAATTTCCTGTTAAATATATAATTATTTCCTTCTAAATAAATAGCTTTTAGTTAATGTGACCACATAATTTCCTATCTAAAGTGAGACACTTTTGAGAAAGAAAGGGGATGCCAATTGGATGGAACATGAGGATCTTAGGTAAAAACCAGGACTATCCCAAGAAAACCAGGGTATATGGTTATCCTACTTTGAACACATACAAATTCAGGGATTCTTAATCACAACGGGGTAGCTGACTTGTCCTCCCTTTCACTATTAAGGGTTACCAACTCCTTCAGGCCCTCAACTGGTTTCTAATCTGGGCAGTCTGACCCCACACCTACATCATGGTGGGGGCACCATGGCAGATGCACTGGCTCTCAGGTTATACAATGCAGCAGGAATGCTTATGCAAGAAGGTTTCATCTAAGTTAATATGTATCCCACCACCAAAAATTATCTTGTCCACCTGAAAACAAAGTCTTTACAAAAACAGAAATGTCAAAGATGGGAGGTTAAGTATCTTGATGACCTAATACATTTTAAAAACATACATTTTATGAAAGCATATTTTGCACATTTTGCATTGACAATGTCTCCTGGAATCTTTACAGCAACCATTAAAGTTGTAGTACCATAACTGAGGCTGACAGGTTGCTCTGCTTGGATGACTCAGCTAAATACATTAGTCTTCAGAGCCCCATGCTCTCTCCTCTCCTCCTGTCCAATATAGTGGCCAAGAAGATGGAGGAAGGAGTGGTTTATGTGACCTCATAGGACTGGGGTGAAAAGTCTAGCCCACCTGGACTTGGGCTAGACTTTTGGGTCTGCTGGCCTGGTCCACACCTGGACATTCTGCTTCCATCCACTGCTCTTGTTGGCTGCTGCCACCACTGCTGCTATTAAATCTGCTTCTCATATTTTCCAGCTTCTCCTGGGTCTTTTCTTCCTTCCCTATCTCCGTAGACTTCCCTTGACATCTAGGGACCAGAAACCCCTCTGAAACTCTGTTGTATCCATCAGCCAGCCCCTGGTCTGGGCCTTCTCTTCCCACACACCTAGCTGACCCCAGCAGGCTCTGTGGCTGGTCTGTTGGCTCTCAACTTTGCATTCCCTGTGCACTGAAAATCAGAGAAACCTGGGAGAGCAAACCTGATCTGTTTACTGAGTCTCCTGTGCTGCTTTCTTGACTGTATAGGGGATCCTGCACTGGGGCAGTGCTGGTCTGCAGGACGAGCTCCCAAGTCCTAAATAGGGAGCTGGGCTAAAAGCCATCTGCCAGCAACGTGTTGATCAGCTACCTCCCTCTTCTCCAAAGCTTTGTGCTTTAGGACATACATCTGATCTTTTGGATTTACCTCTCCCCTACTTTGTCCCCTCATTCCACTGGACTCAAAAGGATCTTGTCACAGGTTTTCTGGAAAGCAGATACTGAGATATAGCTTAGTACATAGAAGGCTTATTAGGGAGTCCTCTAGTGATCACCACCTATGGAAGGCACAGTAAGGAAACCTGACTGGGTAGAGGGATAAGCGGTATTCTGCTGCAGTCTTGATGGCTCCAGACAGTCCTAAGGGAACTCTGAAGCTGGTATGCCCTTCCGAGGTATCCTGGGTTGGGGCAAAAGGGACAGGCCTTTACATTGCCCTGCATCTACCAGTTACTGAACGGGAGCTGCCCTGCCAAGGTGCATAGCCCAGGCAAGATGACTCTTCAACTAAGGCAAGTTCCTAAGAAGGCCAACAGAAAGGGCTTCCTGGGAAGCCATAGTATCTGAGAACCTCGGTGTCCACCACCGTTAGAATTTTCCTTTACCTTTCCTATGTCTTCTTTTGACTCTGGCGAGCCATCATAGGTAGAAAATCATAGTATCTATACTGTGGAAAAAGTCTGTGATTTAATATGCCAAGACTAGCCCTTGATATGTTAAATGGGAGCTAAAAAAATTTAGAGAATTGTTTCATTTTTAACAATGTCTGCCTTATGACCAATTATCTTGCATGCAAATGCTATTTTGAATTTTGGAAGCTCAATTATAATCTTTTCTTTCTCTTTGCAGTTCTTCTATAATAATCCCAATACCCCCAAAGTATCAGATTCAATAATTTGGGCTAATTAGGGAGAAGGTACTGTACACAGAAAAACCCAAAAGAAGATCACAGAATTATTTTTAAAAATTTTTGTGGTTTACTCTCATATATGCTTTTCTCTTTCCTTCTGCCTCAAAGTTACTTGAGAGCTGCTGGCAGGGGCATGTTATTCTTTAGCTTTTTTATTTCTCCCATTGTATTTATACAAGGATTTGCGCACATATATTAGTTATATATGTAACAAATTACTCCAAAATTTAGCACCTTAGCAGTAAACATGTCACCAGATGCTGAAGGTCAGGAATTTGGGAGCTGCTTAGCTGGGTGGTTCTGACTCCAGATCTCTCATGAGGCTGCAGTCAAGCCATTGTCCAGGTCTGCAGTCACCTCAAGGCTTGGCTGGGGCTGGAGAATCTACTTCCAAACTGAGGCCCTTGCCAGCTGTTGGCCAGAGCTTTAGGTCCTCACCAGTAGGTGTCTTCACAGGGCTGCTACAACATGGCAGTTTGCTTCCCCAAGAGCAAAGGATGAGAGAGAGAGAGAGAGAGAGAGAGAGAAAGAAAGAGAGAATTGCATATGTGATTGGTCACCAAGATCAGAGAGAGAGAGAAAGAAAGAGAGAGAATTGCATATGTGATTGGTCACCAAGATCAGAGAGAGAGAGAGAGAAAGAAAGAGAATTGCATATGTGATTGGTCACCAAGATCATCCCTGGTACAATAGGGAGGGGACTATACAAGGGTGTGAATACCGCAAGGAGGGGATTGCTGGGGGACATCTTGGAATCTTGGAGACTGGCAGCCACAACTAGCTATAAATTCTTGGCACATTGGAAAAGATTTGGGTTTGAGACTCAGATATGGATTGAAAATAACTCACTCTGCCACTCACTACATGTGTGACTCTGGGCAAGTCCCTTTAACTTAGTTAACTTAGTTCCAGTTTGCTGTAAGGGTTGTAATACCTTCTTTGGAACAGTGTTGGGAATAACAAATGAGGTAAATATGCAGAAAGCCTTGCCCAAGAGGAGTGCCAGTAGAGGGACATAATAAATGATAGCTGTTGTCATGAAGAAGATCTGAATTTTTCCCCACTCATACATCATACGATGTTATCTGCCCCAAGCAAGTGGTCACCCTTAGGCCTAGTGAGTATTTCAGGTATTGATCTGCAGAACTGGGAAGTGATCCACTCAGCCCAAGATCTGCATCTTTAGTGGTCTGACATCCCTCTCTTTTCCGGACAGAGGTACAGTCCTCAGCTGAACCGAGGAAACAGTACTTCTGGTTTAGGTAACCCGGGGTACCTTTGCCCCCTCCAATTTTTCTTGCTTAATGTCAAGGCAAATTAGTTATCGCAATTCAATTTCTTGAACTGTGTTTGTCTTGGTCCCAAAACAACCCCAGGGGAGGAGACTGGATGTGATTCTAATTTGCTGTAATCACAGTTGATATTATCATTGTTTTGAAGATTTGTATTTTCTCTGACAAAATGTCAAACACATGAGGCAAATTTTATTCTGAATTTTAAATTAAATATTTAAAAATACGTGAATGGTCTGAAAATAATTACCCTTTGAAAGCTATCTGGAACTCATGCAGCTCCCAATAGGTGCCAAGTGGCTTACAGATGCTATTGATTAACATAAGGGGGAAAATCCAGTCTTACATTAATTATATGCTGAAAATTCTTAATATGGGAAACGTATTTAAGCGTTGCTTTACCTCTGCTAGTGTGGAGCATATGTTTTTAGTTACACTTAGATTGTTCTAACTGGTCAAATGTTCTTTGTTCTTAAATTGAAAACTCTAACCTTTAATACAAATAATGAATTTTGTCAGGGATTTCTGTGCGTATTGTCCAAACATGTTCCTTTGGAAGAAAGCAAATAAGAAAAACAATTAAGCTTGCTAGATGGAGAATTTAGTGTTTTAGTTTTTCTTTTTCATATTATCCAGGAATTATTGGTTTCCTAAATAATGCACTGCTGGGTGAATTCCCAAGTGCATTTCAGATATAATTTGATTTACATACATCTTTCCAGGAACATATCAAGAGAGCTCTGGTTATATGATTACGATTACCATTGTACCTGACCACCCTTTCACACATGTAACATGCACACAGCAGAACAAGAGCATTTTGAAACCTACAATGTAATTCTAAATGGAAATTTGCTACAGAAATTAGCTCACTTCAGGCATCTTTTGATGCATATCTAAAGTTTAGAAGGCACTGCAGGAGGAAAGTCAATAAATAATTTATCCTTCTTTTCAACTCTTTATGCATTTTTTTCCCCTTTAGCTAATTCTCCTAAAGTTGTGTCTTTCATTAAGAACTTGAAAGAATTATTTTCTTTTACTCAGACTCATAAATATTTCCTTTTCTATTATCACTGATAGTTGAAACACGTTTAAATAAAATTTCTTTCTCCTAAAGGTATGCTATTTTATCTTTGTTCATGGAATGAAATGAAATTAAAATCTGCTATACTTTAAATTTCAGGACTCAGGTCAGTTTATTAAGGTGAATGCTGCACCACTTTTTAGAAAGATCGATCACTTTATTTTTTGAAACTAGTACATTCAAATCTCAGAATATAAGCAGAATCTCAGAATACAAATCTTTGCTTTTTATTTGCTTTGTATTTAAATATTTAGAAGGTTTGTTTTCATTAAAATAGTGCCGGTTTATTTAAAAAATTTTGAAAAATGCATAAACATTTAAAGCACATCCTAATGGTTCCTTTACTCAGAGGTACATATGTGGATATTCTTGTGTATGTTTTTCTTTTTCCCACATTTTTAGAAATATTTATTTGGGGTTCCGAATCCAATTGAAAGCTTGCCTAAGAGAAGTCTTTTTGAGAGAAATATCCAATTATAAGACTTTTCTCATAACAACAGATAATGGCTCATAAGCAATATTTTTATTATTAGGCTTCATCCAGATATCATTGTGATTGAGCCAAATAGCTTTCTACATTTTTTCCCCCAACATTCACTAGTGTTGCCAGAAGAACCAAGTATAATTAACTTAGGGGATAATTCTCCTTAGGACACTTGTGATGAATTGTGCATTATGCTTCTTGGTAGTTCCTCTGGCCACTAGGCTGGGCCATTAATACAGTGATTGGTATCATTATTCTTGACTATTTTATTTTGAATTTAAGTCTTGGTCATCTGGAGTACACCTTCAAGTAGTCATTTAGACAGTGGTCAATAGCTGGCATATTTTTAGAGTATTGACATAACTAATTTTCTTCCCCTTGTCGGCTTTTTAATTTTAATTTTTTTTTTTTTTTTTGAGACAGGGTGTCACTCTGTCGCCTATGTTGGAGTGCAGTGGCGCCATCATAGCTCACTGCAGCCTCAAACTTCTGGGCTCCAGCGATCATCATCACACCTCAGCCTCCTAAATAGCTGGGACTATAGGTGCCTGGCTATTTTATTTTTTGTAGAAATGGTGACTTTCTATGTTGCCAGGCTGGTCTCAAACTACTGAGCTCAAGGGATCCTTTTGCCTTAGCCTCCCCAAGTGCTGGGATTACAGGCATGAACTAACTAAAAATTCCTCCTAGCCAATTTTTAATTTATCAATGATGTGGTTCCATTGCATCTACAAAGCCTTAATGATGCAATAATGTTAAAGATCCCAAGTGTGGAGTCAGAAATATCTAGATTCAATACTGGTTCTACTAGCTATCTGGCTTTACAAGTTAATGTGCCTCTTTCCTCATCTGTAAAAAGAGGATAATGGGATCTGTCTCATAGGATTGTTGTAAGGATGAAATAATAGGATATACCAAAACACTTGAAGAGTGCCCAGCATGTAGTAAATCTCGATAAATATTAGCTAAGATTTCCCTAGCACAGAGCAATGTTTTCCTCCACCCTCAACTAAAGGCTCCCTAACTTCAACTGATTTGCTAGCCATCACCTGATTCAGCAGATCTGTGATTTTATAGCTTAACGACGAACCTAGACCACACCATGGAGAAGGGGAGGCATCTTTTTCTTTGATTCAGGTAGGGGGTTCAGGAATGTCTTGGCTTCTGATGTATCCTATTTTAAAGGGAAGAATCGGGGGAGGGTATAAGTAATTGATAATTATTACATCCCTTCCACAACTAGAATAATTAGAAGTTTTCCAAACTGAAGGCCTCATGATTCTCCAACGTCCTGTACAGTCGTCAACACGCTAGGACATTCTGGGGCATTTTCTTTTGTCAAAGATTCTGTTGAGTAGCATTTTGTGTTTTCCTCCTTACAACAGATATCCAACGTCATGATGCTATTCCTGGGAGAAAATAGGCGCCAGGCTGCTTCTGAAGGATAGCTCTGAAATTAAATAGTATTAGAGTTGACATTAAATTTGCCTCAATAATTAAAATTTGAAAACTCCAGAAAGAGAAGCTCTGCTTCTTGCAAATATCTTGGCACAAACATTTAGAGGTATCTTGTTCAGGTGTTAATTGGAAAGTAACAATAGGAATAAGACTGGGGCACCTGCCTGCATGGTATAGAAATGTGACAGGAGGTGAAAAAGAGGTCCTCAGGCCTTCAGTGATCCACAGAGGGTCTCTATCCCAGCGGTTCTCAACCAGCACTGGTGACTTGTCAGACCAGGTAATTCTCTGTTGTAGGAGATTGTCCTGTAAGATGTTTAACAGCATTACTGGCTTTTACCCTTTAGATGACAATAGCATGCCCCAACCCCACGCACACTTGTATTCCCCAGTTGTGACAACATAAAGTGTCTCTAACCATGGCCAAATGTCCCTTGGAGGCAAAGACATTCCCGGTTGAAAACTGCTAATTTATGCCAAGGTCTTCTGCTACCTTACACTGAATGTTTGGTCCCTCTCTTGATTGTGGGCATTGATACTTTAGAGTAACGGTTAGTAATCCATAGCCTGTGGACCACATCTGTCTCACAGACTGTTCTTATGAACTAATAGTTGTTTTTAAAGAAGAATATTTACAATCGATTTGATGATATCTGTCTTAGTCAGTTTGGGCTGCTATAAAAAATATTCTATGATATCTAGGCTGGGTGGCTTAAACAATGAACACTTATTTCTCATAGTTCTAAAGGCTGTGAAGTTAATGATCAAGGGCCTGCAGATCTGGTGTCTGGCAACGTTCCTAGTTTGCAGATGGCTATCTTCTCATTGTGTTCTCACGTGGCAGAAATCAGAGAGGAGAAGGAAGCTCTCTCAAGTCTGTTCTTATAAGGGCACTAATTCTGCCAAGAGGGCTTCACCCTCATGATCTTATTATCTCTCAAAGGCCATACCTCTAAATACTATCACACTGGAGATTAGGCTTCAACTTATAAATTTTTGGCAAAAATACAAGCATTCAGACCACAGCAATAGCAAAAATTAACTTAGAACTCCAATTAATCAAAATGTTATCCCGAAAAACATACTCTATTCTTTTCATGAGTAGACTTGTATTACAAAAAATTATACCCCATTATTATCACAATATATTATATAACATTACTTCTACATTTCATCAGAAATTCATAAAAACTTGTATTCTGTCTTGTTATGCAAACACTATCTACTAACTTTGATTTTCCTGACCCTGAGCCTAAATATTTATTATCTGGCTTTTATAGAAAAGTTTGCTGATCTGTTGCTTTTGCTTTAGAGCATCACATTTTAGTGAGCATCAGAATCACTTGGTGGTCTTGATAAAACACCGATTGCTGGGTCCCACCCATCAGTTTCTAATTTACAAGGTCTGAAGGGGGATCCTGAGAAATGGTCTCTCATAAGTTCCTGGGTGGCGCTGCTGTTGCTGCTCATAGACCATGCTTTGAAATGACAGTTTTAGACTAATCGTGCTAAAAATGTTCAGAGACTGAAGATTTGTTTTGCTTCTTGATGGAATGGCTCTCCTGCTAACATTTGGCATGGAAACTGGTCTTCTTTTGGAAAGTGAAGAAGTATTTAAAAATTTATTTCAAGATATATACAACATATGTTTTTTGAGTGTCTACTTTGCACTGGGCACCAAGAAAGGCAAAAACCAAAGATGAATGAGAAATAGCTCCTGCCTTGCCTTTATAGTTGACAGGTGAAGGAAGGAGGGAGGGCCTATGAGGGGTCTTCAAAAAGTTCATGGAAAATGCATATTATGAAAAATTATGCGAGAATTTTATTTTTTTGCACCAACATAAACTGGTGCTAATTTGTTATAACATGTCTGAACAAGATCTAGTTTGAGGAACTAAAAAGGAAAAGGACCTTCATCAGAGAAACATGAATTCTGCTAAAACTGAAGCAAGAACAAACATCAAATTTATGGCAAAGCTTGGCTGGGAGAATGGTGAAATCATTGACACTTTATGAACAATTTATGGGGGAAATGTCGCAAAGAAATCAGCTGTTTACAACGGGGTAACTCATTTTAAGAAGGGAATAGATGATGTTGAAGATACTGCCCACAGCAGCAGCCCATTCACATCAATTTTCCAGGAAAAAAACATGTAGTTTATGCCCTAATTAAGAGGACCAATGATTAACAGCAGAATCAATAGCCAACACTATAGACATCTCTATTGATTCCGGTTACACAGTTGTAACTAAAACATTAAAGTTGAGCAAACTCTCCACTTGATGGGTGCCAAAACTCTTGTACCCAGATCAGCTGCAGACAAGAGCAGAGATTTTAATGGAAATTTTCAACAAGTGGGATCAAGATCCTGAAGCATTTGTTTGAAGAATGTAACAGGAGATAAAAACATGGCTTTCTCAGTATGATCCTGAAGACAGAGCACAATCAAAGCAATGTCTGGTAAGAGATGGAAGTGGTCTGGTTAATGCAAAAGCAGACTGGCCAGGAGCAAAGGGCATAGCAACAGTTGTTTGGGATGCTCTAGGCATTTTGTTGACTTTCTGGAGGGCCAAAGAATGATAGCATTTGCTTATTATGAGATGTTTTGAGAAACTTAACCAAAGCTTTAGCAAAAACAAAACAAAACAGGCCAGGCGTGGTGGCTCACACTTGTAACCCCAGCACTTTGGGAGGCCGAGGTGGGCGGATCACCTGAGGTCAGGAGTTCAAGACCAGCCAACATGGCAAAACCCCTGGCTAAAAATCTAATGCAGGATGGCATAACTCCTGCACTAAAAGGAATGATCAGAAAGAGAAGATGAACACAAAAAAGGACAAAAGTCTTTAGCACAGGACTTGACAGCATGTAAGCTGTGCATTGGGTGTGCTAAGCACAAGAGAAATTTGAAGACAGATCTAATCATGATTCGTGGTGGCAAGTGACAGAAACCAACCTGAGTTAACTTGGGCAAAAAGGAGAAATCATTGAAAGACGTCTGAATTGTTTTAGATCAAGGATTGACAGAGTTCTTCTGTAAAGGTCCAGATAGTGAATATTTTCATATGGTTTTTGTCCCAGTGACACAACTCAGCCTCTGTAGTGTGAAAGCAGCCGTGGACAATTTGAAAGCAGACAAATGCCTGTGGCTATGTCCTAATAAAACTGTATATACAAAAATAGGCTGACCAGATTTGTCTTGTAGACCCTAAGTTTGTGGACAGTCATTTTAGATAATTCAAGGAGTCTGCATAACCAAATAATAAAAGGGTCACACAGGCAGCCAAGTTTAGAACAGTTAGAACCTGGGACCTGAGGCCCTGTAGGACCTTCTTTCTTTGCCTTGGTTGTCCTTAGTTTTTCCATTCTCATTGCAGACTATCACAGTAAGCTCTCAACTCCCAACAGCTTATACCCTGCAACTTCTGCAGAGGGTGGGGAAGGGGGTGCCTAAGTTCCTTTCAGTTTTAAGAAGAAAATCTCAAAAAAGGACTCTGATTAGCTGTCTCTGTCTCTATATGTATGTATGTGTGTGTGTGTGTGTGTGCACATATATAAGTGTGTGTATATATATGTAAGTGTGTGTGTATATATATATGTGTGTATATATATATCTGATTTTGAAATTTTGGCTACCATCTAAAAAAACATGCTTAGTTTTTCTTAATTGGGTGGAGAAGACTATATTGTATTATTGTGTAGGGTATTTCAAGACCTTGGAAAAACAATAAGTTCACTCCGTGTTCATGAAAGTCCCATGTGATAGCTCTTAAGTGGAGAGCCAAGACCCCTCTGTCTGATTCCAAAGCCCAGGTTCTCAACTTCCGGGAACTTTTCCCCAACTGTACTTTGTATTATTGGAAACATCACACCATTAAGGGGGTACCATAAACGGGGCGATAACTTCAGGCCATCTGGGAGGAATTTGTGTCGGACTGACATTTTCTTCCAGGAGTCCTGGGTTTGGGGCCTTTCTTCGTATTAGGGTATTATGGGACTGAAATGGATTGCTTTTCTACTTGCACATCACAGAGATTAATAGCTGTTCTGTTTGAAAAGAGTATTAGGAGTGGCCACAATCAAGCTCTCCTGATGGTTTTCCCTCCTTGTCTTTAATGACTTCTCTGTCAGAGCTGTCCTCTCTAAATTGAGCCACAATTTCTTCCTGTGCACTTAGAACTGGAGGCTTTGTTCTTCCTCTGGAGGCAGGGCCTCAATTGCTCTCCTTTCTCAGGTAAAATAGCCCTTAATTTACTGAAAGAAGGTTTTTTTTTTTTTTTTTTTTTCTGTAGGGTTCAAAGATAGCTGGGTGTTTCAGTTTCGGTAAAACCTATGTTCAATAAAACTGTTCTTGGGAGCATTCTGAATGAACACCTTAGCTCCTGTTCAGGATCACTCAACAGAGAAAATGGCCAAGTACAAGAGAGAACCTCTAAATGTCATTTGTAATCAAGACAGTTCTCTGTGTTACTTACCCAATCAGCCAACAAGAACTTTTTTCCTTTGTGTGTGTTTTAAATGGACCTCTACTTCTTTATGAAGATTTGAGGGTGGTGATGATCTAGACTTTGATGAGGACATCTGTGTTTATGTAACGTTCATATCTTTAAAAATAGGCTCTGAAAATCTATTATATCTAAGGAATAAACCAGAACCCTATTTATCACCATCCCCAAGGAAGAAAAAAATCAAACGTTTTGGTTTTGATGAAAAATTAATAGAGAGGAAGAAAATGAAGAAAGAAAAATTAAGTGCTGATCCAGTATGTTTTTCCACTCAAAGACATGACTGAAACCTGTGCTACAACAGCCTCTAATATAGAGCAGAATTTGATATTTTTTGGGTCCCTCTTGGGAGGCAATAGGTGTAGTGAAAAGTCAACAGGTTTGGAGATTGACAACTCTAGGTTAGAATATGGCTTGGTATCACTGTGTGATGTCAGGCTCTTTACTCAACCTCTGTGAGTCTCTATTTTTCAGTTGGCAAAGTAAGTGTAGGACCATAAGGTCTTGGACCAGGTGTTAGGACCCCAGTGAGAATGTCTCTGAGCATGTAATCTAAGTAATGCCTCCCTTCACTCTTTATTAGGCCATCCTGTTTATTTCCTTGCACAATTGTTTCTTCACTTGTGATCTATATCTCCGGGCTGGAGTGTACACTCCTGGAGGGAAGTATTTCATGGGTCTTTTCCAGTGCTGTGGACTTACCAGCCTAGACTGTACTTTGTACATTGTAAGCCTTCTACGAAGTTTTGCTGAATTAGTGGATGGATGAATGATTGAATACCTACTTCATAGAGTTACTTACTATGACAACTTTTTCAGTCCGTGTTTGTAAAGCATCCAGTACCATGCTTAATATACAGCAACATCTTGAAATAGATATATCCATGCAGTTTAGGAAGAACACCCACTCTAAGGGAGAGGGAGATTTAGTGAATTCTTATCATTTTATGTTGCCTCAGCATTCATCTTGAATGCAGGTTTAAACTTCTTGTACCAGAAACAGGGCCCAGTCACCCTGGACACAGTTTCTAGTTTTAAACCACATCCAAGTGGCTCAAGCTGGTGGCCAAAGATAAGAACTTAGAGGCATCTCTCTGGCCTAGCCATTGGGCTCCCTGCTTTTCTACCATTCCCCTTAAAAGGACCATGCAGACATTTGCCTATGAACTTAAAGTGACCCACACCCTACTCCCTTAGATGTGCAACTAGTTACCACACACGCCCCTTCTTTCTTTCTGACTCTCCTTCTTGCTTGGTGACCGGAGAACTCACAACACCCTCACTGTCCAGGATCTCTAAGTAAAAATCTCTGCACGTGTTTCCTGTTATGGTGGTGTATTGAATTTGCACCTTTTGTCTGAAGACCTGGGGGCTGCCCCAGGCTGGGTCATCCCTGGGACCCTGAGGAAAATGCAAAGCTGCGCTCCCAGCATCAGAGCAATGATTGGACAGGCATAAACTGGACACAGGTCAAACAAGAGCCACAAAGGCATCTGCCGGTATAAACAAGTTTCCTGTGTGAGGGACTCCCTGGTTGCAGTTCAGACAACTAGGCATTAGGCTGTCCACAAGGTAAGGGAGTATTTTGTGAAAGGCACACTGCAACACTCACATCCAGCTCTATTCATTTCCTATTAGGAAAGGGTTGCTGGCTGCTCTGGTGCAGGAGCCCCAGTTTAGCTGGGGGCTCTCAAAACGGGGGTAATGCTCACATGACTCCTATAGGATGGATTCGCCCAAGGATAGTCTTGTATGAGGGCTGAGGCAGTGCTCCCAAACTCAGATTTCTTAAGTTATTCTCCATATTTCAGAAAATCTAGTGAAAATCGTATATTTGGCCACCCTAAGACATCATGTATAGGAACCTCACAAGCAACTAGGGTGGTAATGTGGTAATCCTGGCTCTTTCACGCTGCTCAACCATGCTGCTTGGTGGTTATCTGTGTCTGCTTAATTTGAAGTAGAAAAATTAATTAGTTGGACATAATCAGTGCTGCTTCTTTAATGAACATAACCTTTGAAAACTTGGTGAGTGGGCAAGGTAGAGGAGAATGAGAACTCTCCGTGGCGGTGAATAGATTGGAGACCTCTGAGCTCGGGTGAGTGCTTTGAATCACGGAGTCCCAGCAGTCTGGTTGGGCTGGGAGATGATTGAGTTCATTTAAGCTAATGAGCAGAAGGTATTGGGAAGAATGAGTTCAGAAGGAATAATTTAGCTAAGAGAACAAATTTCTCTCTCTTTTGTCCAGGTTCTTTACGAGACTCAAATCTCGCAGTTAATTATACTCCAGTTACCCATCTTTTGTGACATTTCCCATTCTGGCTGGGAGACTGTTATTTGGTGGGGGGATGGGAGGAGGGGGTCAGTGCCAGGGGAAGGTGAATGGAGCTACATCTGGTACAGTTGGTTCTTTCCTGTTCTCTAGCAGAAGTCTGAGACTATTCTCAATGCCTTTTCATGAAGAAGAAGTAGCAAAAATAAATACATACATACAATAAATGCTGTTAAAATTGTGATTGTGGTTCAGGGCATTATGACTTAAGTTTGTGAGCATGAATCTCTTCCCTATAGGAGCTCAGGTAAATTCCCCTTTAGGAAACAAAACGCTTAGAAATTCGTAGCTGGAATAGTTGAATGTCCTCCTCTCACAGATGTGGGGGAGTACATGAACCATGGCAAATTGCTTATTTGATGTTGGATTTTTCCCTTCATTATGAAAAGCACAGCTGTAATGCCATAGTTATGAAATCCATAGAGCAAGGTTAATCCTTAGGTGGGAATTCACATAGGTAATAATAATTCTTGTTTTCACTGTCAAAAACATCATCATATTTAAATACAATGCCGTTCAAGGCATGGTTGTGTGTGTGTGTGTGTGTGTGTGTGTATGTGTGTGTGTGTATGTGTAAGATGTTTGGTATGGCTTGATGACTCAAATATTCCATAGTAATCAAAGACACTTAGGCAATTTTTCTTCCTGTAAGTAATTTTAGCTAAGAAATCAACCAGAGTTAAGTACTGCATTTGGGCAGGAAAATAAGGTACTTTAGGATTTATTTGTTATATGTTAATATCACAGGGAGAAACATATTTTCAGGCAAGGAACAAAGAAACAATAGATGTTCGTGAAAATGTAATTTCCCAGCAGCATTTTACAATTCAAAGTTTCAGGTTCTTTTCATTTGTTGTTAGTAACAGACTTGGAAGAATCTTTTTTAAAAAAATGTTTTTGAAGGTGCTTGCTTCTTTTAATCTTCAGTTTTAAATGTAGATACTGAGTGATTTCTACACATCTTAAGATGAGATGAAAAGAGACAGTGGTTATGAATCATGACTTTGAGAGTTTTATTGTCTTACTTGGCAGATAGGATGGACATTTTATATATAAAATATAAAAATAATTTATATTTGCTTATGAAGTGGTTCAAGCCACAGGAACTGATGTAGTTGATAATACAAGTCTTTCTTGAGTGAAGGTATAGGGGCTTAGGTCTATAGCTATAATTTTCCTGCCTTCTGCCCATGATTCCTAAAATACTCTTTGATTTCCATCTTTTTTTTTTTTTGGAGACAGAGTCTCACTTTCTTGCCCAGGCTGGAGTGCAGTGGTGTGATCTCGGCTCACTGCAACCTCTGCCTCCCGGGTTCAAGTGATTCTCTGACCTCAGCCTTCCAAGTAGCTGGGATTACAGTTATGCACCATCATGCCTGGCTAATTTTTGTATTTTTAGTAGAGATGAGGGTTCAGCATGTTGGCCAGGCAGGTCTCCAACTCCTGACCTCAGGTGATTCCTCCGCCTCAGCCTCCCAAAATGCTGGGATTATAGGCGTGAGCCACTACACCCAGCCTGACTTCACATCTTTTCGACACATCTTTCAGTTTAAGAAACGTGTGCTGGTGTTTGAACACTCACAAACCTAGGCAACTCTTCATTTTAGTTATCCTTGCATATTATGAGACCAATTAAAAAGTATCACATCTTACATTAAATATCATATTCTGTTGATAATTGTTTGAAAGAGCTTCTATTATTTTTGCTTTTAAAATAATTTGGCTTTCTATAATGTAATTTACTACTGTTTACAATTTAGCAACAATCATTGCAAGAATTCCTAAGTATGTGTCATTACTCACACAATGAGAAAAATCTAACCAATAAGTTGTTTTTAAAATTAAATGTCAATTTTTAAATAAAATTAAATATGCTTATTAGAAAAGTTTGCATAATGTTAGCTTTTGTAGACATTTATTTACATATTTATTAAGTTTAATTTCACAGTTTTCTTGTATATATTAAAGCTAATTTTTTCCAGACCTCAAACATTTCAGACTCTAAAAAATCTCTAGTTGTTAGGGCCTGTGCAAGACTTCAAACACTGTGGGCCACATACAGAGAGCAAAAACATGTACCTTTCTTGGTCAATAGGCAAGACCATTACAAGAGAAGTTTTGTTACCGTCGGAGTAACTAACAGTAGAGAATTTGGAGGCCTTCACTCTTTACTTCCTTTGGCCAAAGGACTAAGTTCCAAAGGATTTGCAACTCTTTCTTCTTTCTTGGTAGCAACCGGGTTTGTGGTTGCAAACAGGGATAAGGTGACTAGCTTCTCTGATTATTTAACAAAATGTTTTCTTCAATGGTTAAATGCCTACACTTAGCTCTTATTATGTATAATTAACAGCCATATAGCCAATAATCCCTCAAGAAGGAGTCTTTGTTGGGTACTTACTAAATTCCAGATTTCATGCTAGGGGCTATATGGATGTGAGTATATGAACTCATGAATACGTGAGCTCAATATTTTAAAAACTTTTTTAAAGATGAGGGAACTGGGGATCAGAAAAATTAAATATTATGTCTAGGTCCTGAGATCAAGTAAAAGGGAGCATTGGGTAATGCACCCACACATTGCACAAATCTTCACACTTGTATAGTTATCTTGTTTTCTATTTTAATTTGAGTATTGCTGGCATAAGAGACTACTGTATCATTATTCTAATAATTTTGTCATTTTTCTCTTGGGTTTCCTTTTGGGATGATCATGTTGACTTTAGATTATGATATTTATTTAAAATCTTTATACTTCCTTTTCCCTTTTTTGTTTTATTATTTTAGTTAGGTTCTGCAAAACAATGTGAAATAGAAGCTATAATAATGGACATCCTTTCCTGTTTCCTAACTTTAGTGCAAATGCTTTTAAAATATCACTATTGATACTGGATTTTGGGAAATTAGCATTATCAGATCTAAGAAGACTGATTCAGTTCCAAGTTTGCTGGGATTCTTTTCTAAAGATAAGATTGAATTTGTGAATGCTTCATTTGATTTGTTCCCATGTATTTATCCATATTTCTCTACAGGCTATAGAACTACAGCCTTAAATCTGGAAACTTACCTAGTATTTGGTCCTTAAGGTCTTTTGCATTAGAGATTGGCAACTGGGATTTGGGATTCCAGTGAGGATGCTTATTATGAAGTAAAACATTTATTTACTTCAAACTATGCTTCCCATTACCTTATCAGAATGCTGTAAAGAAGAAAGGACTCAAGACTGAGAAATTTCATCTTCATCTCTGTATAATCTTAAATATTTTACCTTAACAAGTAGGTCTTATTTATTTTGCTATGTCCAGGTGGTAAAAACGAAAGCAAACAAGTAAACCTTTTCCCCTCCTTCTTTGAGCTGTTTGTAGGAAGGGACAATGTTATAGACATCATGACGAAATAAGACTGAGCTTGTTTTTATCTGCTGACACACTCTTAGCCTCTTGAAAGGCCCCTGCCGACTGCAAGCCACAGGTTTGATATGTTTCACAGCTCTTTCCCTGGTGCTTCCAACTCAGGATATTGGGGCCAACTTGTCTCTGAAAAATCAGGCTTTTATAAGAAATCTCAAGGAAAAAGGCTGAACTCTGTTGGTGGCTCCCAAGCACAAATAACTTTCTTATGTGAGTTTTTCACATTTTGCAATTGGGGTCAGAGGAAAATAGTTTCCATTCCACGTGACTCTGGGTGCTGTAAGCCCCCTTCTAGTCCTAGCTCTGTCATTTCACTCCTCTAGACCTCAGTTACCTCTTCTGTAATATAAAGTGATTCAATCCTACAAGGCACTGACATTTGGACTCTTGTTTCCAGGAATCGCAGGGTGCTTATATCTTTCACCTCTCTGCCTTCCTTTCCCATTTATGCCTCTCCAAGGATGTCTCAATACGAATCTAGACACTTATCATGTGTTGAGTGTGCCCCTCTGTTCAGATCAGCCTACACCATGGACATGAGAACAAGGGATGTCATGACTATTTGCCAGTGAAGGAATGCACTTAAAGTGGCTTAAGCAATAATGGGGATTTATTGGCTTGTATAACTACAAGTCCAGGGAGTGGACAGTCTTCATGTATGACTGGATCCACGTGCTCAAAGAATGGTGTGAGGAACGGGTCTCTCTCCTCTTCTCCCTGCCACTTGGCTCTCCTCAAGTTGGCTTCATTCTCAGGCAGCATTCTTCATGCTGGCTTCAGCTTGCATTATAACTTCTGCAGAAAGAGAGCTTCTCTCTCCTGAAATCTTGGGTTGGCTTTAATTATCTTAACTTGTGTCACATACTCTGTATCAGTCAGGACCCTAACAGGAAGTAGTTCACTGAAATTGGATGATTTGAGGAGACTTTAATTAGAGACTGTTCTCAAATACGTAGGCAGTGTGCAGGGAAACCACAGAGAACGGAGGCACCCTGAGGCTATAACACTGGGATTCTATTAATATTCCCAGGCGTGGAAACAGAAAGAGCTGTGGGGCCAGGACTGTCTGATGGACTGCAACCTTCCTTTGAGGGCTGCATTTACCCATGGTGAATACATAGCTCATTCGATCTCCTTCCTCCCTCTGCTCTTTTGCTAATGTTTGCCAACGGCAGACACTAACTAGAAGCCAGAAGGTAAGGGAGTTCGCTGATGAAGCCTGCCCTAGTCAATTTCTTGGGCACAGAGCAGAGTGGGAGAGTGGATCAGATGGGAGATGCCCATCCTATGCACATTTCTGAACACTGCAGTTCCTGTGACTGACGGAAATTAGTATGTGATTGATTAACCAGGGATGGAGCTGACGATGAGGCCAGGCTTACCTCAACTAAATGAGCTGTGTGTGTGTGTATGTGTATGCACGTGTGTGCATGTGCATATCACAGCAGACCTTCAAAACAGACCTATCATGTGAGTGCAATTATGTTTCCTAGGTCATCAATAAAGCAACTGAGACAGGCATGGTTAGGTCACCTACCTAAGGTCACAAAGTCTTACAAGCTTTGTAAGTATGAGTCCACTGCTCACTTATACAAATGAGGGTAAAGAGAGACTATCCGAGTTTCAGGGAAGCCAAGAGGGAAGCAGCCAAAGAGACACTTACAATGACAAGGAAAAAAATTCCTAGGAAATTGCTGCTGGTCCTGAAAATACATCATGGTGTGTTACCAGATAAAGAGAGAGAGGATCCTGGGATGGAAAAAGTAGCAGGAGACTACTATGGGGCAAATGCATTTCTCTTGACTTGTGCTTATTCTAACCAGTCTTGAAGACACACTGATACTTCTCCTAAGTCTTCTCCTGGCAGGACTGAAGTGAACTTTGATTGGCCTAGGTGGCCCCAGTTGCTGAGGCTCAGCCTCCTCACCTTATGTGGATTTGTTCATGATCACCAGTGCAAAGTTCCCTGGAAAACATGCTCCCCATGCTGATGGCTTGGCCTGATCCACAGGCTTCAATCTGAGTTGACCTTCGGCTCCCCATTGGCTGCCACCAAGCCTTGCCCCTTCCAGGCCAGTGTGTGTTCTCCCATCGTTTGATACCCAATTCCAGTTCTTTCTCTCCATCCCCAATTTTAGACCAGATAACAACTTTTAACTGTTTTCCATTCCATGGACTATTTCTCATTTTAGGTACTCAGATTCAGAATCCCAGTGATCTATAATAAAGCCACATTTTTGAGCTAATTGCCTTTGAGGATGCTACTTTTCTGTTAGTGCTGCAAGATGGAATTTTAGAGACTCCAGCTCTAAGCAGCTCCCCTTTCTCCTCACTTCTCCCCTCCAATATCATGTACTCTCCTAGGGCTCAGTAAATTACACTATCACAACCCACCCAGCAGTGGTCACTTGGCAAAGAAAGGTGCTTCTGATGGTGGTCACAGAGGAGTGTCACAAAGGAAAGGCAAACAGGAAGGGAGAGAAGACCATGGAGATAAAATATTCTGTAATTCTGAGCTTTGTTGATGTAGAAACTTCAAACTCTAGACCAAAAAGTTCCCCAGAATCTTACCAACTTGTACCCCATTCTCCTCCCTATCCTTTCTCCTCCTTGCATCCCCCACCAGGGATGAGCAAATGGGAATTGTGCACTTAAAGAACATGGGGAAAAGGAGACATTCTTTCTCAGGAAGACAGCAAAACACCTGTCATTGTTGACATGATGCACTGAGTATGTATCCATAATAGAGTCATAAAATATTCTGTCTTGGGAGAGAGCCTGAGTGCTTGCTGCACTTGTTGCTATGGCAGCTGGACAGTTTTAATAACTGCAAATCACAAGTCTTTGGCTTATAGGGTCTTCTTTTTTCAGGACCAGCAGTAATTTCCCAGGGATTTTTTTCTTTGCCATTGTAAGTCTCTCTTGGACTGCTCCCCTCTTGGTTTCTCTGAGACTCTGACAGTTTCTCTTTACCCTCATTTTATAAGTAAACAGTGGATTCCTACTTACGAAGCTTATGAGGTTTTGTGACCTCGGGTAGGTAATGCAGCGGTGCTTGCCTCAGTTGCCTTATTTATGACATGAGAATCTAATTGCACCCACATGATAGGTCTGTTGTGAAGATTAAGCGAGATAATGCAAACAAACTGCAGAGCACTATGCCTGGCGTTAGAAAATGTTGCTTATTATTATTGAAAGGGAAAATATGGATTATGAGGATCTTATAAATGGCAGCAGGAGTTCAGACCCTGTGATCTAGCCCTGAGAAGGTGGATGAAAGTGGTTGGTGTTCCTTTGCTTCATTGCTTCTCCTGTTTCTTGATCCTGTGCCTGGGTTAACTCTTTCTTTGCTGGACTTTCCTCTCTCTGCTGTCTCCAGTGGGATGGCAAAGATAGCGGCAGATGCCATGAGGACAAGGCCTGTGGCTTTAATCTTCTTTGGATCCCCCAGGGCCCCTCACATGATGTTCTGCACATAGTAAGTGTTCAGGAAGTGTCTGTGTGTTGATACCTGCATGGGGAGGGAGCCACTCCAAAAAGGGAAAATGCTACTGAACACCTACCTGGAGATGGGAATTTACATGAACAATTCTGGCCTCGCAGGGAAATTTTCTCCCAGTCCTCTCTGGCTCCCATTTTCCTTTGGTCAAAGTTCAGTTACCAGGAGCCACCTCTTCACACCTTTAACTTTTGTCCACTTGCCTCCAGCAGCCATTCAGGAACTAGAACCAGCATGCTCCCTGGGGCTGAATTCCGTCCATTCCCTGTTTCAGCCCAGGTCGGGCACTGACAAGGAGAAGAAAGGAAGGGGGAAGACTGAGAGGACGCTCGAGGGGTCCAAAGCTGCACTTTGTCTTTCCTCTTCTGCTTTTTCCTTTAATTAACACATTATTTGTAAGTAAAAATGTACTGCATTAAGTAATTAAGTAATGAATGCATACAGTCCTCATATATTGCATTGGCACAAAAGTAATTGTGATTTTTTCCATTACTTTCAGTGGCAAAAAGAGCAATTCCTTTTGCACCAACCTCATGTATGTATAAAAATATTCAAGCAAACAGAAAAAAGTACTTCTTCTTTATCTGAAGGTCATTGCTGTTATCATAGTGTTTATCCAGATGCTTTTATTTATTTAAATGTATACATACACATACACACACAGAAAGAAAAATGTGCCTTTGTGTTTTATACATATGTTATCTAATAAATAATATTATTCTGCATTTATCATTTGTAGCTTTTTTTCCTCCTTAGTTATATTTCTTACCATGTTGGCACTCAATCTTTTTGCCTGCTACATGATAGAAGTTTGTAGTATCATTATTCCACAGTTTATTTAATTACTCTTCTACTAATGGAGAGTTAGGTTGTTTTTATTTTTCTTTATACAGTGAGCATTATAAAACATGAATTGTTATACATAGGTACTGCTTTTTCACCAAGACAAATACCTTTCACTGGTATTGCTGGTCTTTTTAGTTAAGTTTTCTTTTATACTGATGGCTAAAATGTTATTATTTTCTTCGTTAAAGTCTTAGAAATGTTTGTGAGCTATATTCTTAGCTAGTTTCATAATTTCTATTTTGAACAAGAATCTGTTATTCTGTTATATTTTATAATGAGTTATCTTTGGTGTATAGGAAACCTATTGCTTTTTTTTTTTTTTACTTTATTTTTATATTTTTAAAATAAAATTATATTATTTTTTGTAGAGATGGGGTCTTGTTGTGTTGCCCAGGCTGGTCTCAAACTCCTGGCCTCAAGCGTTCCTCCTGCCTTCGCCTCCCAAAGTGCTGGTATTATAGGTGTGAGCCACTGCACCTGGTCTCTATTGACTTTTCAGTACTGATCTTACTTTGGATCACTTTGCTGAAACTGCTTATGAATCCTAAAATCCTTTTCGATCTTTCAGTTAAATTATATTATCTGCAAAAAATGATAATTTTTCTCTTCCTTTCTAATTCTTATATTGCACTTCTTTTTCTTATCTTATTGCATTTGCAATACTATTCACTCAAAGTTCGTCCAAATCTTCACACCCTTAGTCTTAAGGGAGAAATATCTCACGGGAATAGTCAGGAGCATATAGATTTACTGATATTTTATGGTATTTCTCAGGAGTAGTGGTTTGATGATTAGAAAAAATCACATGAGGGTGGATTCCAATGGAGACATAAAGGTTCTTCTTGCTCACTGCCCTGAAAAAAATTAATGCACTTAGAACAGCAGGCAGTGCAGCAAAGAAAGAATTTAATTATTGAAGGGCCAGCCAAGCAGGAGGATGAGAGAAATTTCTCAAATTTGCCTTCCCAAGAATTCAGAGGCTAGGGTTTTTAAAAATACTTGGGATAGCAAGCGGGGACGGGGGAACTGAAATAAGTGACTGGCTGCGGATGAAATCACAGGCTTAGTCAGTTTCCAGGAGGGGGTCGCAGGACCATGTGGCATCTCTTGGTCGGCCGAAATGTTAAATCTGAAAAATATCTCAAAGCCCAGTAGTTGGGGAAGTTGTAAATTCTGCGACCTCTGGTTATGTGACTTTGGGGCAGTCAGCCTCTTACAGAGAAGCAAGCTAAGCATGGCAGGTTATTGTTTAACTATGCCTATTCTTTAGCAAAGTTCGTGCCCCTACCATAATTCTAACCTTGTGATCTTTTGTAGTCTTTACAAATAGAGTTTCAGTTTTTGAGCAAGGAGGGAATCAATTCAAGGAAAGGACTATTACGGCTTTACACAAGAATAAGCAAAAGCAATTTAGCCCAGTAGAAGCAAGATGGAGTCAGTTATGTCAGATATCCCTTACTACTAGAAGTTCTGCAAAGACAGTTTCAATAATGGAAAAGAAGATTGGAATGTTCTTTCAACAGCTATCAAAAGGTGATATCAACAATATCCACTAACAAAAGAATTAGGCATATGGGTTTTCTTTCTTTTTTTTTTCTTTTTTTTGAGACAGACTTTCATTCTTGTTGCCCAGGCTGGAATACAGGGGCACAATCTTGGCTCACTGCAACCTCCACTTTCTGGTTTCAAGTGATTCTCCTACCTCAGCCTCCTGAGTAGCTGGGATTACAGGAACCCACCAACACACCACGCTAATTTTTGTGTTTTCAGTAGACATGGGGTTTCACCATGTTGGCCAGGCTGGTCTCAAACTCCTGACCTCGTGATCCACCTACCTTGGCCTCCCAAAGTGCTGGATTACAGGCATGAGCCACCATACCTGGCCATATATATGTTTTCTAACAGCTTTGTCTTGTGACCCAGGATTGTCTTAGACTTGTGGTTGGAGATTTTCAGACTTAATGACAAGTTGTCAAAGGATCACACCCAGATAGACCTAACTCAATTCTGTCTTCCTGCCTGTGAAGGTGACAACCTGCTATGCTCCCAACCTGATATCATAAGTGTTTGCAATATATCAGACTGGCTCCATGGATCCATTTACTGTCTCCATCACCTCCCATTGTGATGAATGTTCACAGCCTATAATTCTAGGTAATATTTCAGGTTGAGTCTCAACAATGGACTCAAACAAGTTGATTGGATATAGAGCTACTCTGCACCTTTGACTCTTTGGCACAAATCTCTGAATTATGGATTTAACCAGGCTAATGATGTGGGAGTGGCAATGGTGGAAATCAATATAATGAAGATCAGAAATTCCCCAGTGTGGACATGTCTTTTTTCACAATAAGATCGTTGAAGGACACTGCACAACATACCTCCTTGTCTTTCAGTGATCACTAATTGCCTTCTGCAAAGTGTTTCAAATCACAGCCCCCTTTGGAAATAGATTTTAAAGTTGCCAGTCTCAGAAGAAGTTGGACTCTAATTTAGTGCTTTAATATTATTATGCTTTGTGTGGAGGCATTTAAAAAACTTTTATTATTTTACATGAGAAATCTACCCCTGGAGTTCAGTGATATAAAGAAGTTACCAAACTTTAAGTGAAAATCTTAGACTTTAATAAAGTGGATTTTCTCATCTTTCTTTCCTTAAGAAAATGTCAAACTTTGGGACTCAAAGTAGAACTGGAGGGCCTTGAGTAAATATGCACGAAGATGAAATGGCAATGTGGGCAGCCTGGCTCTGGAACAGACAAATCCTAATGATATTGCTTCTGTGGGTTTTCTCTTCTCTCCCTCTTGTGCATTTCTTCCTGAGTAATGCTCTCGGCCTGACAGAGAAGCACATGAGGTTTTCTGGTTGCTGGAATGAGGTTATTTAAAGTAATAAAATTCTGCCAACTAAAGTTTAGGAGGAAACTGCTTAGTAACTGTTGGGAAACAGCCAGTTCCTAGGAAACCAGTAAGTAGTGTGACCAGAAAAGGAGCTCAGTGGCTTGTGCAACAGTGGTGGTTCTCCAGGATAGAGGTCAGCCCCTTTGGTGGACACTGGGAAGGTTCCTATTTGAATATTGGTCACAAATGAAATTTCCATTGGACTGTAAGCTCCATGAGGACACAGCTAGTGTTTTGTTTTGGCCAGGGCATCTCTAGTGCCTAGGTCACAAATCTGCCCTGGTAAAATTCAACTGAAAGAGTCCACAGGGGAGAAATATGAGTGACATAGCAGATGCCTCTGATGCCTGCATGTGCCACATCCCTTCATTTACTTCTGAATCAGCTGTAGCTGCCACGGACTCACCCCGTGCTGCTAGCTACCCACCTCAGATATGCAAGGCTGTAAGGTGAGTCTTCCAGCCCTCCGCCTCAGGGTCCTCTTGGAGGTCACAGGAATTTGCTTGGCTGTGCATTGCATAGACTAGAGATGGGGTGACAGTAGCTCCCTGGGCAGCCCTCAGCCAGTGAGGCTGGCAGCTGGTGAATACATACTGGTGGATAAAGTCCCTTGTCTTTCAGGTGGACAACTGTGGCAGGCATCCTGTATGTGTAGAATTGATTTCCTGTCGCTCACAGCAGCAACCCCGGTAACACACCCTGACATTTGCTTTTCCTCCTTCCCTGTTTCATTCTCCCTCCTCCCTCATTCTTGCTTCCTGATATCATCTGCCACATAAAACACTCTACCTTTCTTGTTGGCTTTTGCTCTGCTTTGGAGGGATCTCAAACTAAAACAGGTGTGTAGGTGGGGCATGTTCACTTTTATCTTTCCAAGTAGGTCTTTCTATTATTTCAGCCTCATTCATGTTCCACACTGAGCCATACCATCCAACTATGATGGCAGATGCTCTGGATGTGGCTGTCTGTGTTTACTTCTTTTAAACAATGTGACCCTGAGCATATGCAGTGTTGGTGTGTGTGTATGTGTGTGTGTGTGCATGCATGTATATACTGTAAATGTATATGTAGGTATATATTTATTCGGGCATTTTGTGATATTTTGACCTCTTAAAAACAAACCTTTCTGGCTGAGAAGAGACTGCACCTCCTAGGACTAGTCAACTCTTAGAGACAACAAGCATGCCTCCCCTGTCTGACCCATGCACCCCAGGAGGCAACATTCATCTGCCTCAGACATGCCAGGGCCAAGGCCCAGACAGCTAGCAATCAAACCTGTAGAGTCTCCCAAATTATTCAAACTAGCCAATCCCAAACTGTTTTACCTGCCTTTCCTTTTCTTTCCTGGGGAAACCCCACTGAAGGCTCTGGCTTCCACCTTCCCCTGACTCCCTTCCTCTGCCTTCTGACCATGCAGGTGCTTTCCCATGTGGCCCTGCATGGTGTGCCAGAGGCCTCCTGTCTGTAGGACCCATGAGTATAATATACTTTGTTTTCCTGAGCCTCTTTCCTTGTGGTTGCACCTGACCATCTCATGAAAGAATACAAAGTAGCATGGTCATCTTCAGTTTTTCATTGTATTTTCCTCTGTAAAATGAAAATGATTACAGCTGGTAACCTACTAGGGTGATTATTAAGCTTCAACAAGAGCATGTCTGTGAAGCTCTTAATATCACACCAGCACATGCTAAGTGCTTAATCCATGTTAGCTGCTGTTAGGATGATGGCTTCTCATATAATGCTACTTTCAGTCTTGTATATCTGTTGTTACCTGTGTATGTCTATTATCTCTCCAGCTAAACAGGAAGCTTCTTAAGGCTGGGACCTGCTGCTTTTCTCTTCTTGTGTGCCCCACTGCACCCAGTTTTATGACTTTCACAGAGTAGTCATTCGATCGTGTTATATGAATGAAAGAATATCCTTGCTATTATTGGCAGTGATTTGAATAGCAACTGCCTATCCTCAGAGCTTGGATGCCTGAAATCACTGTACTCTCCTCTGTCCTTCAGAAACAAAGACTGATCTCCCAGGCTGTGGACTTTTGAGTACATTTTCCAGAAATAACATCATCATCAGATTGCATTTGTAATTGGTTAAGAGTCATTGAGAGGAAAAATTTATTTTTTTTCTTCCTTACAACAATTGTTCAATAGAACTTTCTTTTTCTCTCTTTTTTTTTTTTTTTTTTGAGATGAAGTCTCACTCTGTCACCAGGCTGGAGTGCAGTGGCACGATCTTGGCTCACTGCAACCTCTGCCTCCCAGATTTAAGCGATTTCCCTGCCTTAGCCTAGCAGCCACCATGCACATGGAGCTCTTGAACATTAAAGAGCTACATTAAAGGTGTTCAAAATGACTGAGGAACTGGATTTTATATTTTATTCTATTTTTAATACTTTAAATTTAAATCTCAAGAGCCACATGTGACTAGTGTCTATTGTACTGAAAAATGCAACGCTGTGTAGTTCCTGCCTGGGACATGGTTGGTGCTAATAAAAGTTAGTTGAATGAGTGAGTGGATGTTATAAACATTTGACATCCTTTCACATCTAATTTCTTCTTGGTTCTTCACAACTACCTTTTGAAGAATTGTAGCAGAGCAGTTATTATTGTACAAATAATGGCGATACTACTACTATTACTGTTGCTACTATTACTACTAACAGTAACAATAGCCCTAAGGGACAGGTATTGAGTTTCTCCAGGCACCTGCCAGGTACTTTAGACAAAATGTCTTATTTATTCTTCATAATAACTTCAAGAGGTGGTGACTTATTTTACCTTTCCTCTTCGTTAGTTTGCCAGGGCTGCCACAACAAAGTGCACAGACTGGGTGGCTTAAACAATAGCGGTGCATTTTCTTAAGTTCTGGAGGCTACGAGTCCAAGATGAAAGTGTTGCCAGGTTTGGATTTTCCTGAATCCTTTGTCTTTGACTTGCTGGTTGCCACTGTCTGCTGTGACCTCACATGGCCATTCCTGTGTATGTGCACACCGCTGGCGTCTTTCTGTGTGTCCAAATTTCCTCTTATGAGGATATCAGTCAGATTAGATTAACGACCCCTAAGGATGTCATTTTAACTCAATCGCTTTAAAGCTCCTATCTCTAAATAGAGTCACATTCTGAGCTGTTGGGAGTTAGGACTTCAATATATGAATTTTGAGAGGACACAGTTTAGTCCGTAATACTCCCAAAAAAGACTTCAAGACAAGAACTTGTGTGCAGACAGTCCTTTTCGGAAGGACTGAGTTTATGTAAGGGAAAGTGAGACATGTAGAAAAGCCAATAAATGGTGTCTTAATAAACCTCAATCCTGCTGACAACAGACATTGAAATCGCCCAACCAGCTGGGCATTGTGGTGCAGTGCCTGTAATCACAGCTACTTGAGAGGCTTTTGCTTGAGCTCAAGAGTTTGAGACCAGCCTGGGCAACATAGTGAGACTTCATCTTAAAAAAAATAATTGCTCAACCAGAGTCTGGGGAGGTGGGGGTTTCTACATTGGACAACCCTCCAGCATTTGAGGATTGCATCTGCCTGTGGCTGAGCAGGCTCTTATGATGCTAGAGAACGTCCTCCAGAAGGCAAGCAAGAGATGGGAAGATGTACTTGAGGTGGGAAGCTGTCAGCTTCAGCTGGAAACTCAGCTGTGCCTATGAGAAGGGGCGTGGAAGTGAGAGAACATTAACAACACCTGTTACAGGGAGGGAGCATTGTCCTTATTTTGTGGATAAGAAAACTGAAACACAGAGATGTTGAATAACCAATAGAAAATGATGGAATTTGAATTGAAAAATAGTTTTTTTTTGGTTGCAGAACCCACGATCTTAGCTGCCTCATTAAAGAAACTCATTCATGGGCTGGGTGCGGTGGCTCACACCTGCAATCCCAGCACTTTGGGAGGCCGAGGTGGATGGATCATGAGGTCAGGAGATTGAGACCATCCTTGCTAACATGGTGAAACCCCATCTCTACTAAAAAAACAAAAAATTAGCCAGGCATAGTGGTGGGTGCCTGTAGTGCCAGCTACTCGGGAGGCTGAGGCAGGAGAATAAGTTGAACCCAGGAACTGGAGCTTAGAGTGAGTGGAGATCACGCCACTGCACTCCAATCTGGGCGACAGTGGGAGACTCTGTCTCAAAACAACAACAACAACAAAAACCCAACTCATTCATTAATTAAACAACGTTTCTTGGGCATCTTCTATATGCTAGACACTGCACTAGTGCAGGGATATAGTGGGGCAACACACAAATCTGCTCCCAAGCAGGTCATGGTTCAGTAGAGACTTATCCAAGAATGAGTCAGTGGTGAAGCTGGGATGATAACCCTGTCACAGTCTTCTTTCCTGTCCACAGACTGAGCTACAAACCCAAGTGCATGCACTCTCAGGCTGTGTGCATTCCTCTTTTGAGACTACCTTCTCATTCTTAGATATCAGTCCCTTTGTTAACATGAAATATCTCAGTTCTTTAGTTTTGTTCCAAAAAGAGGCTACCTGGGAGATGAATAGAAAGTGAGTGTGAAGTTTGTCACTGGACAGTGTTTTCTAGTACTCATTCAGGTTTGCTTTCTCCCCTCACAATACTACTTGCCCAAGCCAGCTCTGCCATGCACTGTGGTCTCTGCACTTCTGTTCTGTGACATGGTCGATGTGAACACGGTGAAGATGCCTAAGTGACCTCTGCTAAGAGACCCGGGACTCCACCTGTGATCCGCTTGACGGGATCTTACGGCAACTGGGGAGGGATGGACTGAATCTAGCAGTTTCCTTGAATTACTTGGCAGGAAAAGGAAGCTTCTGTTTCCCTGATTTGTATTGCTTTCAATCAAGTTCATTTATTTAGAGGTGACAAGCACATGAGGTCTACATTAGAATGTGTGTATTTATGTAGCTACTGATGATGCATATTTAGCAAAGATCAATATGTTATACCTGTTTTGACATTCCTGTCTTTTTAGCTGGCAAAACCTTACTTTTTGGTGTCCAAATATGTGTTCACTTACCCCATCTCATTTGAGTCTCATAAAAGCCTGATGATGTAGTGAGGACATTGTCCCCAGTTTCACAGTATGGAAACTGAGGTCCAGAGAGACGAACATTTGCTCTACTTCCCAGGGTTCTTGGGAAGAATAAATGAAATTATAAATGGAGAAGGAAGTTTGGGAAATGGAAAGTAGAGCATTATGCACATGTTATTGTTTTCCAAGTCAAGCATCTTTTTAGTGACACATCTGGAGTCAGACAGCTTGCTTTTTCACTTCTAAAACAGCACAGTGATCACAGTGATTCTGTGATTCTGCTGCTATAGGATAGTTGTTTTCACTGAGGCCTTTTAGAACATCAAAAGAATCCAATTACTTCACAGGTGAACACTGAACATCTTGATGTTAAGCAAATCTGTGAATTACCGTTACTACATGTTCCAGTTATTACTGCTGCAGAACAAATTACTCTAAATTTAGTTGAGCAAGACAACATCCATTTTATTAAGCTTCTAGACTCTGTGGGTCTGGAGTTCTGAAAGAGCACACTGTGGGAATGATTTGAATCTGCTTCATGATATCTGGGGTCCTCAACTAGGAATGCTGGAAGGCTAGAGGGGACTCTATTGCTGGCGGCTAAAATAACCTAAAGATTCTTTCATTTGCATAACCGGTACTTGGAGAAGGAATAAGACCAGGGCTGCTGACTGAAATACTCACATGTGGTTTCTCCCTGTGTCTGGGCTTCCTTACAGCATGGCTGCCTCAGGATAGTTTTCTTACATAGCAGCTCAGGGCTCCAAGTGCTAGAGAAGTCAAAAGCTGAATTGTCTTTTAACGTCTGCCACAGTCTCTTGGTTGCCACTAGTTAGTCAACATGGAAACAGGAACACAGACCTCACTTCTTCATGGGAGGAGTGTGTGCAAGGTCATGTTGTTAAAGAGCTTCTAGAAGATGGGAGATATTGCTGCATCTATCTGTCTAAAATACAATTTGTTATCTGGTTTCATCTTTTTTGCTCTTTTCCCTAATTTCATTTTCTTAAAAAAATTATAGAATCATATGTGCCTATGTAAAATGTTTCAAAGTTTATTTGAAAAGATGTGGAAATATTAACACAAAAGATGAACAAACATAAATTATAGCTTTAGGAACAAGAGAGAAAACAGAAGCACAATTTACATTTTCCGTCTGGCTCCATAAAGATAGTTTTTCCTGAGAATCTATGGAGAGAAAATTAGCCATCGGATAAAAATGTGAGCCATTCCACCTAACACTGATAGCATTTATTACAAAGCAATTACTGATAGCCTTAAACAGCTTCTAGACTGCAGCTGTGATATAGACACACATTCAGCTTTATACATGTTAAATGGACACCTACCATCCTCTCTCCCTGAGTTAATAAAAGCCAACAACATGTGAAACAGGGTGGTTGGCAATTGGAACCATAGTAGCAGCATAAGATATTGCAAGGGGAGAGATTTGATGAGCAATGGATATTTCTGAATAGGAAGATGGGAGCAGGTAGTGTGTAGTGTCGCAGATAAAAGCTGCAGTTGAATCAAGTCAAAGCTTCCCTGACAAGTATGTGTTCCTGGCAACCAGACAAGAAACCAATATCCTGAGAAATCTTTGGAAAGGGGTTTTATATAGGAAAAATCAAAGTAACATGAGGTGGTTTTCCAAAGTCCAGGATGGTTTGTATGAAAGAGAGTGTTAACATGGCTTTGCTAGACTAGCCATAACATTTGTGTTTAGATTTCAAGGACACCACTGACGTCAGATAAGTGCACATAGATGATGCGCGCGCGCGCGCACACACACACACACACACACGCACACATCATGCTCAGATTAGGTTTGTACCCAAATATGATTTTAGTTTGTAGAGCTGCTAGAAACATTATGGTCAGATTATGTTTGTACCTAATTATGGTTTTAGTTTGTAGAGTTGCTAGAAACATTATGGTCGGATTAGGTTTGTACCTGATTATGGTTTTAGTTTGTAGAGTTGCTAGAAACATAAAGGTTAGATTACAATAGGATACTTGCAAAACTCCTAATGGAAAAACCTTTCTCAGCAGTTATTGAATACCTACTGTGTTCAAAGTTCCAGAAGACACATAAAGATGTTTGACCCTGGAATCTTGCATTCTAGCTGGGGAGACCAGATGTAAAATGTACAGTGTTGTGTTGCTAATTGGATATGGGTTTAAGAGACAAACTGAGTGTCGCAGACACTGCTTTTGTTGGGAAGATTGTGTACTCCCTGAGGCTGAGGCTGTCTGGCATGTATTCTCGGAAGAGATAAATCTCAAACTGAACTTGGTGGGTGGCTAGGATTCAAAAGGTGATAGACTGAGCCATTCCCAGCTTAGGTTGAGGTAGCAGGGAAAGAGAATGGGGGTGTACAAAGGTGTGGGAGCAGGGATGCTATGTGTGGGCTTCCCCAGGCCCAGGAAGTAATGGCAACTAAACTTGAAAAAGCTGGTCAGGTCATCTCACAGAGGGCCTCGAATGTGAGGCCGCTGGTTGTTTAGCTAGAGGCAGAGGGAATCACTGCATGTCTTTGGTTTTGAGTGAAGCCAAGAAGAAAGTTCAGAACTCTGGAACTAGCAGCAGCCAGAGTTAAAAACAACCCACTTCCAGCAATCACAGCCTGTCTCTGAGGCCTGCCTTTGATTTTATAACTTCCTACCTAGTGACAGTTCTGATAAGGACACTTGGGCCACCATACGAATTACTCAGATCAAATTAAAGCTATCAATCTCCAGTACAAGTAGAAAAGAGAATGAGGCTGCTTCTGAGTCTGAGTCAGAGTTACTAGGCTTTAGTAATCAGCCTGGATGCTTAGGGAATTGCTGTGTTCCAGGGGCCCAGTGTTCCAGCAGGTGTTCTGCTTGTACCCCACAAAGGAAGGTGAAAAAGTCTGCCTTCAACTCCTCACCACTGCCTGGCTAGCTGCACATCAGCAAGGGACATGCATAGAGGAGTCTCTGATCCTCTTTTATCTAGTAGAAAAGGGTTGGGAATAAACATTAGAGAGAATCAGGTTGGGAGAGGGAGAGAGCCCATGTGGGCTCAGGCGACATCCTGCTTGTCTGTCTCCTGCTTCCCTGCTTCATATGGATGCTCAGGGAAAGGCATGAGGCATCAGCGAATACTCAGCATTGGCAATTCAAAGATGCTATCCAACTTTTATTCCTTTGAATGAACAGCACAAAAGTGATGGGGAATGAATGAGAAATATGTTATTTTTAAGCAGCAACTATATACATTTTCCCAAAATGCAAGGGAAGTTATTTATTCATTTAACAAATATTTATTGAGAAGCTACTACACACCAGGCTCTGGGCAAAGAATGCCGTGGGGAACCAGACAGGGCCCTGTATCATGGAGCTTTGGTCTAGGTGTGGAACGGTACTATGGAGGGACTAAGCAGGAAGCTCAGGTGGGTGGGTGGAAGAGTAGGTGGAGGCAGGAGGTTTTGGGGTGCTTCCTGGAATAGGTGATATAAAAGCTGAGACTTTTGTAAGAGTTTAAGTTAGTCCAACAAATGGGCTAATCAGGGAGCAAATAGGAAAGAAGAACTGTTACCAGAGGAACAACTACATGTTCAAATGCCTGGAATATGTCTTAATAGTTTCATGAAACTAAGAAACAAAAATAAGACAAACAAAACAAAACAAAACAATGAAGCTGGCCTATATGGGACAAACAGAAGAAAATGTTATTTTTCTTTTCTCTGCATTCTCTTCTCAACCTTGCTTTTCGTGAATTGATTTGGTCATTCATTTTATAGTCAGATATCAAGGCATAAAAGCAAGGGGACAAAATATTTAGCTAAGGCAAGAATAGGGCTCTGTTGCTTCTGCTGTCACCTCTTTGGTCTCAGACAACATAAATTTTGGAGCTAAGTGTGCTTGGGCTTGAATCCTGATTGACTCTTGAAATCTTCATTTACTAGCATTGTTACCTTGGTCATGTGGCAAAATGCCCTTGGTCTCAGTTTTCTTATCTGTAAAACAGTGTACCAATAATATCTACCACACGGAGTGGTCTGGATAATTCAATGAAATAACACATATGTAAAATAAGGGTGCCCATTCCACACTGATCTAGCTTGAGATTACCCTAGTGTATTTTGTTCAGCCCCAAGTTCACGTACAGAGACTTGCCCTTTGCCTCTCTTTGATCTCAGAGTTGTTGGGAGTACCATGGAGACATATCTTTGGAGGACAGCCGAATGATGTAGTGTGTAATGTATGGCATAGGTTAGGTATCACACCACTCCTGGGCCTCCTGGCTCTGGGTGGGATGCCCCATGCACTGGAGGACTATGCAGTCATCCAAGAAGCTTGGTTCCGAAAAAGCCCCCATGCACTCAAACGGTTCCCTGGCAGAGGCCCTTCTCTCTGCCCACGCCACTGGGACTTCTGCAGCAGCAGCCCTTGTCTTGAAGTCCACTCCCAGATTGGGTTTCTGCCATTTGGGAAGCTTCCTCCTTCTCTGTTACTCAGTTGGGAAGCACTTCATCACCAATGAAATGAAAACCCAGGTTGTTAACACCTAAAAAGCTTTTCATGTTACATCTGGGAAGATACAGTTTCTGACCTCTACTTTGCCTTCAGAAGCAAAGCAAAAAGCAACAGAAGTTGTTTCTATTAAGAGAAGTTTGAGTGCTGAGCCCTGGTTACTTAGCCCCTAGAGTCTAACTGTCTAGATCAATGGAGGCTTCTTCCGACCCTTTTCTTCTTCCTCTTATTTTTCCCTTGGCTCTCTTCTTTTACCTTTCCAGCTTCTTCCTCCTTTCATCACATTCCTACAGGAGATCATAGTCAATTTTTAGTGTAATATGCCCCTGATTCCTCTAGTGGCCACCCCAACCCATCTTTCCTAAGCAGCATCCCCTTATCCAAGTATTAAATAGATGGGACCTAGTGACCCCCTCTCATGCTTTTTAAGCCTGGGAGTTTCATTTCTACCACAACTTGGAGATTGTTTTCCCCTAATAAGTAATGTTCTGCTATTCTCTTTCCTAGAATGTTAATTTCCAGGATACCTAGAAAGAGCAACGAAGCACAATGAAATACCTCTATATCACCCCCAGAAGGATTAACATCAATAGGGCTGAAGTTACAAGTGCTGGTGAGGGTGTGGAGCAACCAGAACTGTCACAGATTGCTCGCAGGAGGGTAAATTGGTATAGCCACTTTGGAAAATTTTGGCAGCACTTACTAAAGTTAAATATCTGCGTATCCTGTGACTCAGTACTTCATTTCCTAGAAATATATCTAAGAGAAGTGAGTGTGTATGTCCAACCAAAGACATGTGTGTGAATGTTCATAGCAGTTTAACTCATAATAGTCTCAAACTGAGAGCAAGTCTAATGCCCTCAACAGAATGCATAAATAAATCACAGTAGATTCACACAACAGAATACTATACAGCAATGAAAAAGAATGAATTACTGCCACATGAAGCAAAATGATGAGTGAAATAAGTCAGACAAAAAAGAGGACGCACTTTCATTTAGATGGAGTTCATAACAGCCATGCCTACTCTACACTGACAGAGTTCAGAACATTGCTTACCTTGGGGAGGATATTGACTGAGAAGGTGCACAAGGAAATCTGTTAGGGTACAGGAAATATTGCCTACCTCAATCTGGGTGGTGGCTAAGAGTTGTATATGTATATGAAAATCCATTGAGCTGCACACTGGAGATTTGTATGTTTTATTGTAGACCTTGTTTGTAAGTTTTCCTATATTTCAAGAGGATAAAACAAATAAAGGGTGTGAATAAATACAGAAAAAGGTCTGGGCTCACCCAGTCCTACCATTTACCCTGCTTGGTCATGGCCCAATCACTTTCTCTAGGGACTTCAGCACTCTTCTGAAGAATGGGTTGGAATTCCACTCTGGTCAGGTCCATGGGAACAGTAGAGACTGGGGCCCCATCACCCCCTCCACCATCACCTGCCTCTCGCTCTGTCAGCCAGAGTGCCAGCCTCCTCGCATCTCAAAGACCCTTCCTTGAATGGGCAACTTCCAAATGCTTCTCCTGAGCCCATGGGAACATGGGATCTGAGACTCTGAGAAAGCAGGGTTCTTAATAAACCCAATCAGGTGATAGAATTTCCTCTAGGCTTCTCAGTTAACTTTAATACTCAAATTAAGATGGTAATATAAACTTGGAATAATATTCCACCCTAAAGATCCTCAAAGAAGTATGTTTTTTTCTGTTTTCTTTTTTTTGGGGGAGACAGAGTTTCGCTCTTGTTGCCCAGGCTGGAGTGTAATGGTGCAATCTTAGCTCACCGTAACCTCTGCCTCCCAGGTTCAAGCGATTCTCCTGCCTTAGCCTCCCGAGTAGCTGGGATTACATGCCCAGCTAATTTGCATATTTTTATTAGAGACGGGGTTTCTCCATGTTGGTCAGGCTGGTCTCTAACTCCTGACCTGAGGTGATCCACCTGCCTCAGCCTCCCAGAGGGCTAGGATTACAGGAGTGAGCCACCGCGCCCGGCCATGTATGTTTTTTAAATGACATAATTATTGTTGTTATTATTAGTCTATGAAATTAGTAAAAAGAATTATATTTAGTTTCGGTAATGAAAAGTGAACTCATACATGGTTGTGCTGTCATATATTGGCCCAAACCTTTTCGAAAACAATTTGGTAATAATTACCAAGAGACGTAAAGATGTTTATACTCTTTGGGTCAATAAATCCTGTTTCTGGAAATCTATGTTTAAGAAACTATTCACAGTAAAGAGCTAAAATGAACAAAAATCTTCACTAAATGAGGATGGGTTGAGTTCCACAGTGATACTGCTTCTGCACATTCTGAAGTCCACAGCTGCTCTGGGGGTCATCCTAGCTCACTGGTTCTCAAAATGTGGTTCCTCAGCCAGCAGCATCAGCTTCACCTGGAAACTTATTTGTAGTGCACATCCCTGTGCTCCAGTCCAGACCTACTAATTCAGAAACTGTGATGGTGGGGCGCAGCAATTTGGAATTTTAGCTCTCACCCCAGGGAATTCTGTTGCCTGCTCAAGTCTGAGAACCACTGGCATAACTCTTAGTGGAGCCACTGAAAGCTTGATAAGAGCAGCTACAGATGAATGCCTTGGGCTAATTCTTCTTATCTGCCCAGTCTGGGCTTCCCTCTCCCAATGAACTTATCACTAGCACACAGTTCACGTGGCAAGGTTCTTTTTCTTGATTGCTTTGACCAATCTTTAGAGGTTCCTAGCTACTACTGACGCATAGAATATCTTTACAAAGCGTGCTAGGGTGGGCTTAAAAAGGGGCAGAAGAGAGGAGAGACAGGAGAAACATCTTTGATGAACTTATTTCCTCTTTGACATGCAAGGAGGAGAGGGTGCAAGAAAAAAATAGGGATTATTCCTTGTCACCCTAAAAGTAGCCTAATAAACACATAACAAAATTGCCACAGCTAAAATGCATTGAAAGATAATCTCATTTGCTCTTCCTGCTACCCTGGCTAGGGAGAGAGATTCTGCTGGGGGATCAACCTATCCTCGCAGGCATGGGAGAGTCCTGCTCATTGGTAGGTAACAAGCTGCTGCTCTGCCATGTTTTTGCCTCCCGCCACGAGCACGACTGCTTATGCACAGTAAATTAGATGTGGCTGCCGTGCTGACATGGACAAATTGGCAATTACAGCGGAAATAATTCTGCTCTGGACTTTTGTTCCTGAGCTCGTGCTTGCCAGAGATTTCATCAGCAGGTCACCTCCTCCTGAGTCAGGTGTTGCCTGTGGCATCTCTGCAAACCTTTCCTCCCCTCTCCCACGGGGGAAAAGAGCCGTGCAGACAATTTGCCAGCTGGGTCTCTGGCGTCCTCAACCACTTAGCAGTTGGAGCCCCTGTCACGCAGGTGTCTCTAGCGCAAAACCCACCGAAGCAGAATCTGGGGTGGTCGGGGCTCCACTGAGACCCTGGAGTTTTTCTGTGCATGCTCCCATGGCTGAGCAGGCTAGGCTGGCTGAGGATGAGCCCCACCAACGAATCAACTTGTACAAGGCTCTTTTAGCTTTGACAGTTACCAGATAGAAATGTCAGAACGAGGATGTGGTATCTGTAAATGCTGAATAGCTGGGGGACAGGCTGGATCTTCCTGCAGTCGTTAGGCATTTAAACATGATTTCTTTTGGGATGGCTCCTGTGAACTTGATTGTCTGCTGGGGAGTGCTGTCTTTCTTTTCCCTGTCTTGATATTCACAAACAAATGGATTCAAATCGGTAGAACTGGGCTTTTAAAACTGGAATGTGTGCACACATTACATGGAGATTTGTTAAGATGCAGATTTTAATTCATTACTGCTGTGATGTGGCCCAAGATTCCGCATTTCTTGCAAGGTGCTAAGTGATGCCTACGTGAGGCCGCTGCCGCTGCTGGTCTGTGGACCCCTATCTGAGCAGCAACACTATAGAGCAGCAGCTCCCAGACCTATCTGTAAGTTGGTACCACCTGGGGAGCTTAAACAACTCTTGACATTTGTGAACCCCTGATATAGTTTGGATTGCCGTTCCCGCCCAAATCTCATGTCAAATTGTAATCCCCAGTGTTGGCGGAGGGGTCCGCTGGGAAGCGATTAGATCGAAGGGGCGGATTTTCCCCTTGCTGGTCTCGTGATAGTGAGTTCTCACGAGCTCTGGTTGTTTAAAAGCGTGTAGCCCCTTTCGCGTCATTCATTTCCTCCTGCTTTGGCCGTGTGAGATGTGCTAGTTTCTCCTTTGCCTTCCGCCATGATTTCAAGTTTCCCGAAGCCTCCCTAGAAGCAGAAGCCTGTACAGCCTGCAGAACCGTAAGCCACTTAAACTTCTTTTCTTTATAAATTATCCACTTTCGGGTAGTCATTTATAGTAATGTGAGAATAAACTAATACAACCCCTCTCCCCACAACTGTGATTTAATTGGGGTGGGGAAAGGCCTGGACCTTGAAACTTTGACGCCTAAGTGATTCTACAGTGCATACAACTTGGGACCCACTGCTCTAGAGGAAATGATAAACAGCTGGTACCTAATAGACTCATCAGCAGCCCAATTAGCAAGGGAGCCTGGTTGAGGGAGAGTGGCGTCCTCTGCTGGGACAACTTGTAAAGTAGGCTTGTTCTGTCTTGCAAAGCTGGCTGGGTAACTAAATCACCTGAAACCATGTTAACAGTTTGCAATTTGGAGCATCACCTCAGGTTTACTGAATTTGAATTTCTGAGGTGGGATCCTGGAAATGTGTATTTTTAACAAGCTTCCCAGGAACTTGGGCATAACCAGCCCAGCACAGGTGTGGGCTTGCCTGGGTTGAACAGTCATATCTCTCACAGGCTTTTCACTGGAGTCACTTATTAGTTCCTCCAAGCCACCTGCTGTTGAATGATATTAGATATGCATAATTGGAAATACAGTTTGCTCTGTTTCTAGATGTTAAAATATCATATGCTGCGGTTTCTCTCCTACTGTGGCTAATGGCTGGCCACAGTGTATATGACTGAAATGATTTCAGAACCTGGGGACCAACTCAGCCTTTGCTAGTGGGACATTAGTGCCATCTTGGCCTGCCCTCTGGGCTTTACCAAAGAGATGACTACAGTCTTGGGAGACAAAACTGTGCTTGGAGCTGAGCTCTGGGCTCTACCATAAGGCTCAGCCCTCATGAACTTGCAAGCCCTGGAGAGGTTCTCCGTCTGAGTTATCTTTTGTAGCTTTGTGGGCCAAAGCCCTAGCCAACTACAGAGTTGGAGATTTGTATCTCCTTTCTCTTCCCCTGCTCCTTTTTTTTTTAAATCCCTTCAGAGGCATTCAAGTGTTTAGATTGAGTATTGAGTTCTTGAGTAGAACTGAGGAATATTAAAGCTGACATGTCGCTGTGGGTATCACCATTTCTCCTGGGCTTGGTTCTGGGCAAATCGACCTCCTTAACCTTCTTGGGTGCACGTTGAACTATTTTACTCATGTGATTTCTGCCCATGTCCTTCCTTCAGGAATATACTTCTACTTCTATCTTTCCATTAAGATACATTTTTCTTTCAATAATACCAACTTTCTCCTCTTCTGTGAAACTGGTCAGAGTGAAGGGTAGTAGGAGTTGGTATTGAAAATGTAAAATGGGGCTGGGCGTCGTGGCTCATGCCTGTGATCCCAACACTTTGGGAGGCCAAGGTGGGCGGATCACCTGAAGTCAGAAATTTGAGACCAGCCTGGCCAACATGGTGAAACCCCGTCTCTATTAAAAATACAAAAATTAGCTGGGCATGGTTGCGGGTGCCTGTAATCCCAGCTACTCAGGAAGCTGAAGCAGGAGAGTCGCTTGAACCCGGGTGGCGGAGGTTGCAGTGAGTGAGATTGCACCATTGCACTCCAGCCTTGGTGACAGAGTGAGACTCTGTCTCCTCTCACAAAAAAAAAAAAGACCATTAAATGACTAATGGTCTATTAAGCATGGAACACCAGAGCTGGGGAAAAAACATAATCAGAACTATGCATGAGGAATATTGAGAATAAAAACTAAGAAATGGGAACAAGTTATGAGGCTATTACAAAATTCAGGTGAGAGGTAAATTATGTGAGCCTCTCTTAGGGGAGTAGAAATTTAGAAAAGGCAATAAAAGTGAGTAAAATAAAAAACATCCCATCCAAAGATAGGTAACCATTTAGATATATTTAGGGATTGACACCAAACTTCTGAGGTGTCAGAAGTTAAAGTGCTTTCATAAGCAGGAAAGTGCTATGTAAAAGTAGGATATTGCTATTAGTAACTCATGCCTCTGTTGCTCATGAGTTTATCCAAATCTTAGAAAAATAGATTTAATGATTATCAAAAAGGCTGATGAAAGCAGAGGGCATCCTATCTATGATGTGGTGACCTGGTTTGTCATCAAAATGAAGTTACCCAAATATCACATCTACCTTTAAAGCAATCCAAAGTTTAAGTCTGAAAATTCTACTTTGAAATGGCACAAAAATGAAAGTTTCTCAAGTGAGTCATTCAACAGGACAGGCTGTTCTTTTTGGTTGTTCTATTCAAGTTACTCTCCAATCTCAAAAGTTTAAAAATACATGTCTGTGTCCCAATGGAGTCATCATCTATGGCTTGGTACAACAATTTATGATTTAGATCCAGGAAACAACTTGAATCACCTATTTCTCCACTGGGTTTTTAATAAAACATTTCTCAACATAAACTTGCAAATTGGTGTCCATGTGCTATTTCCAATGGAGATGAGTACAGCAGACTACCATTAAAATCTAATGGGTTTCTCTCGGAAGCTACAAGTATTATAAATGTTTTCAGGGAAGGGAATCACATCTTAATCTTCCTGGAATCCTTCAAAGATCCCAGTCCTATGTCTGGCCCAGAGTAAGCAATCGATAGATATTTGTTAAGTTAGATGCAATTGCTGTAGGTTAACAGTATTTGTCTGCTTGTTTTAAGTTACTGAAACATTCTGATTAACGTAAACTTATCTGTGACTACCATGGATTTAGACCTTAGTTGTGCTATCTGATTGGAACTGACAGCAATCCAACTCAAAATGACCTAGACTTTAAAAAATTTGTTGCTGTTTGTCATGGGAATACCAGAACTATGTTCAGAAAAAAATTGTTTTTTTTTTTTTTTTTTAAATCTTTCAGGTCTGCTTGCTTCTGTATTGACTTTATTCTCCTGTAGGGCATCTCCTTGTTATGCAAATATGGCACCAGCATCTGCAGGCCTACATTCTATAAGCTTCAATAATTTAGAAGAAACAAAATTCTTTTCAATTATTCCAGCATCAAACTCAAACTGACTTTTATAGGCTCTAATTGTCCAAGCTTGGCTCGTGGGCCCATCCCTGAACCAAACATTGTTACCAGGGAATATGAAAGTCGCTTTTCCTAGCCCTAAGTTATTCCTGGATCTGGGGAATGATGCTAACTTCACCAGAGCCACTTAGGCTGAAAGTTGAGAAAGGTAATTTCCAAGGGACAATTAAGATGCTGCTACTGGAAGATAGAATAGATTCTGGACAGGCCAAAAATAGTAGATATCCATTTCAAGAGGATTGGCATATGTGTCTGAAACAAGTTCAGTCTTCAAGGAGCTTAGAGTCTGGTACTTAAACTATTTACAGACTTTGCTACAAAAAATTAACACATGTTTATATTCCTGAGTGGAATTCAGACTTGGAAATCTAGTTTGGACAAACTGTTCAAATGCAAGGGACTTGTAGGAAACTTTGTATCTGGGACTCCTCAATGTTTGATCAAGCTCCCCAACAGTTAAATATACATCTGCCGTAACCTTAAGTCTATTCCACCTGCAGTTAAATGATTGAACTTTGTTCTTGGAAATCAATAGTGCCTTCTTAAAAACCTTACGCAAGTATATATATTCCTAAGGCGTATTTTCCATAGCAGTCGTTCCTTAGAGCATAATCCCTGCTGGTTATGTAAGATGTGGGCTATGTGCCTATCAACAGACACTGAATTCTTAAACTCCATTGTTGCTGTTATTCTTTGATGACCAAATAGCACCAAAGGATGAAAATAAGAGACATGCACATCACAAGGAAGGGGCTGCAATCGTTTACATCCAGGTGTGATTTTCTGTGCTTAGACTTGCTCCTTACTCAGTGTCTTAGGTTGGATTTCCTAGAAGCAGAGTCAGCCAGAATTCATGTGCAAGTGATTTCTTGAGTGAGTGCTCTCAAGTAAGGTCTTTAAAGGAGCCAGGGAAGCAGAAGACGACTAGGAAAGAACCTGGATGAAGATGTAGGAGCCTAGCGTCAGTGTGATGATAGAAGGAACTCTGGAACATGAGAAGCATCCCACTGTTGTCTCTGGGGAGGTAAGGCAGCCAGCCTCTAATATGCATATTGTTTAGTCAATGGCAGCAGTCTTCTCCCTGCCTCATTCCCTGCAGGATTGTGCTTTGGGTAATCTCCACGGGGTTGCTGGAGAAAATGGTTCCTGTTGATAAGGATTATTCTTAAGGAAAGGGTGGCAGCTGTGAGCCATTTGCAGCCAACACTCCCAGTTGGAGACTGGGAGGAGGGTTACTGCACCAGCCTATAAAGGGGATATGGGTAATGCATGAACAGCTTATGCTGTCACAATGGTAAATTATAAATGTGTGAATGCTAAAGTCGGTCTGATAGACAGTTCCCTTGGCTGCAGAGATGCATTGACAGTGAACAAGTTTTGAACACTCACACATTTGTGGCTGTACTCTCACTGTAGGAGATTGTAGGGCTGCCTGCCTCACTCTGGTACATGATTGGCAGTATTGGGTACAAATTATTATTTCAGCAGGAACAATGGAATTGTTGCTATAATAGAACAAAAGTGCTTTCCCCTTGGAATGCTAGGAAGACATCAAAGATTTTCATAGTAGTTCTTTTAAAGGAGCATCAGTTTGAAATTCATTATTTTCTGAGTTTTAAGGTTAATATGACCATAATCTACTCTTAGTTCTTGCTCTATAGCTTGCCATTGGTATTGTTGAATAGACAATGCAAAGAAGAAGGGTGATTCATAGTTTCCATCAAAGACTAGCTCCAGTACGTTAACTAGAGTGTATCATATCATAGAAGGGCAGTTCCTGAGAAGAACTGATGAAAACACATTCCATTTACAGAGAAAGATTAAACTGGGCCATGAAGGAAACATGGCCAGAAAGTAGAAATGGAACTCTTCCTGACAAGTAATTCTAAACTGATCCATGCTGAATTTAGGGGCCTTAGGATCTACAGCCCTTTCTGGCCTTTCCTTACTGTATTGATGGGAACACCCAGAGACCTTCTTTGGGAATTAAGCAGGTTTTTAAAACAACATTCATCATCAGGTTATAGTGGCTGCAATACAGCACTGAGGGCATGAGGCTAGGGAGTGAGGGACAATCTCTTTCCTTTGCCTTGGTCCTGCTGGGTTGGTGGTGGGGATTTGGGGGTGGGCATGGGATGGGTAGGGGCAGGTGGTATATTGCCTACAGGATAAAGCTGCTCTCATTTGTAATTACTGTGGGGAGGTGAGGCACGCGGGGAGGCTGTTCTGGCCTTTCTAATTTCAAAAGATGCCTACAGCACATAATAGTAGCTACATGCTTTTCATTCACAAATAGTTATGCCAGAGAATGCCAACTGGGGTTTGCTACCTTAAGTGGCAAGGAATCTCTTGGAGCAATTGGGGACATCATTATCTTGTTTATGTGCAAAAGAAGATTTAAGTAGGTGAAAAGATTATTTTTATCTAGACAAAATGTTCCTACCATCCTGCACATATAACCCAGTCGCCTCATGTTAAAGTCTTTCTTAGATTGCAGAGGCAGCCGGGGCTGAAGTTGCCCATGTGTGATTGTACCTTGTAGATAAATGAGTTAAATGAGTCTGGTTCTCTCCTTTTATAAATACTAGGAAGAGCAAATATGAGAAGGAAACACCGAAGTCAATGTCCCAATGAAGAGAGGGACTTGAGAAGACACATAGACAGACAGAGGTGGGCTCTAGGAATGAGTTTTGTTTGCCCACTAGTGATGGTGGAATCACATTTTGCATCCTCCCCTGCTTTCAACTGAAGAGAAAGTGACTTACTTGAGGTCACACAGCTAGTTAGTGGGAGGCAGATCCAGGGCTTCACTATTCAACTCCCATCCCCCAGGGCTTTCTACTATACTTGAAATTAGAAGACATGACTCATGGCTATGTGACCCATCTCTGAAGACTTCCTTAATCAATTTTTTTTCCTTAATTCTGTTTTTTTCCCATTTTTTTGGGAATATAACACTACCTTTTCTCACCTCACAGAGATTATGTGACAGATAGGATATATATAAATACTTTGGAAACTGTGGACCATTACAATAGTCCCCCTGAATCCAAGGTTTTGCTTTCCATGGTTGCCCACGGTCCACCATGGTCTGAAAATATTAAATGAAAACTTCCAGAAATAAGCGATTCATAAGTTTTAAATTGTATACCACTCTGAGTACAGAGCATGATGAAATCGCCCAGGACACAGATTCCCCCTTTGTCCTGTTGTAGACACTGCCCACCCATGAGTCACTTAGTAGCTGCCTCAGTGATCAGATCAACAGTTGTGGCATCAAAGCACTTGTGTTCAAGCCACACTTATTTTATTCAATAACATCCCTAAAGTGATGGCAAGAGTGGTGATGCCCTTCAGATATGTCAGATATGTCGTAGAGTGCTCCTTTTAAGTGAGAAAGTGAAAGTTCTTCACTCAAGGAAGGAAAATAATTGTATATGGAGGTTGCTAAGATATATAGTAAGAACAAATCTTCTCTCCTTGAAATTGTAAAGAAGGAAAAAGAAATTCATGCCACCTTTGTAGCACCTCAAACTGCAAAAGTTATGACCACAGTGTATGATAAATTCTCAGTTAAGATGGAAAAGACACTAAATTTGAGGTTGGAAGATATGAACAGACACATGTTCTGGTGGACAGCAATCCAGTTTGCTATTATCTGGGGTTTCAGGCATCCACTGGGGGTCTTGGGACATATTCCCTGTGGATAAGAGGGATTACTGTATTTAAATATAAGGATACTAAAAGGTTTATTTCTAGAGTACCACACTGTCTCCAAGACTCCTGAAAAGTTACCCCTCTGCCAGATTTCTCACTCCAATAACATTCCTGTCAGTGGCTGCTCTTTGAGAAGAATGTAGAACTTGTTTCTTCTGATGTTTTGATTTGAATTGTTTGGAAATAGTCCTTGCCCTGCTGAGAAAAGGTGTCTCTTTTTGAGAAGCCAGGTGTTTATTTAATTATGCATCAAAGGCTCTTTTTAGAACACATGGAGGCTTTGTATTATTAAGAAACAGAGTGAGAAACATGTTTTCAGCAATCAGCTTTCAATTCTTATGCCAGTGAGTAAGACATTACAGGAAAACCTGGAAAAATGGCAACAAACCAATGTTTCTGTGTAGTTTTCCCTGGCAGGGATGCAAAGAAGGATCAACATTGTTCTATCCATGTCTGATATGACACAGGGGCAGTGTTCTAGGTTATGGTTTCTGTTTCCTTCCTGAGCTGAAAGTTATCCAAAGACTGAAGAGCTTCAGCCTCACTAATCAATACCACTTCAGAGAATGACCATTAGCTCTGAGCACTTTATTAAGAACAGCCAAAAGGCAGTGTGAAATAGAAGAAAGAGCCTTCAGGAAAGAGGAAGTCTCACTGGATTTCCCTTTTCCCTTTGGCTACTAGAGAGCTCAGAGCCAAATATACTGCTTAATCACAGACTTTGCAAAAGGGATGAACTCTAAATGGACTAAAGATTTAATGTAAGACCTAACACTGTAAAACTCCTTGAAGAAAATATAGAGGAAAAGTTTCTTGACATTGGTTTTGGCAGTGATTTTTTAAAATATGACAAAAGCATAGGCAACAGAAGCAGAAATTAACAAGCGGGACTCTATTAAAAAGCTTTTGAACAGCAAATGAAACAACATGAAAAAGGCAACCTGCAGAATAAGAAAATATTTGCAAACCATCTAATAATTGGTTGATATTCAAAATACATGAGGAACACACAAAATTCGATAGCAAGAAATCAAATAATGAACTAAAACAGGGGGCCAAGAACCAAAATGGACATTTTCCCAAAGAAGACACACATATGGCAAACAGGTCTATGAAGAAATAGTCAATATCAGTAATCATTAGGGAAATGCAAATCAAAACCATAAGATGATATCACTTCACACCTGTTAGGAAGGCTGTTATCAACATGGCAAGAAATAGCAAATGTTGGCAAGGGTGTGGAGGAAGGGGAACCCTTCTACACTGTTGGTGGGAATGTAAAATGGTACAGCTATTATGGAAGAGGATTATGGTTAATTCCTCAAAAAATTGACAAATAGAACTGTCTGATCCAGCAATTCCACTTTGGAGTATATATCCAATGGAAATAAAATCAGTATCTTGAAGAGATGTCTCTACCCCCTTGTTCATTGAGCATTATTCAGAATAGCCAAAATATCAAAACAACTGAAGTGTTCATCAAAGATGGATGGATAAAGAAAATGTATATATACAGTGAACTGTTATTCAGCCATGAACAAGAAGAAAATGTTGCCATTTGTGATAACATGGATGAACTTGGAGGACATTAAGCTAAGTGAAATAAGCCAGAAACTAGAAGACAAATGTATGATCAGTTATATGTGGAATCTAAAAGAAGTCAAACTCACAGAAGCGAAGAGTAGAATGGTGGTTGCCTAGGGGATGGGAGGTAGGGAAAATGGTGAGATGTTGGTCAAAAGGCACAAACTTTCACTTATAAGATGAATAGTGTTCTGGGAGTCTAATGCATAGCATGGTAATGGTGATTAACAATACTATATTCTTTACTTGAAATTTGATAAGAGATGATTGTAAGTGTCCTTATCTGCACACCCCCACCAAATGGTAACTATGGATGCTGATGGAGGTGATATTAATTTGGCTGTGATAATTAGTAGACAATGTATATGTATATCAAATCATCATGTTGCACATCTTGAATATATACCATTTTTGTCAGTTAAATATTTTAATATTAAAAAGAATTGATAAAGATGGATTTATTATTTGTTTCTTGGGGTGTATTTGAGGTTCCATCTTTGTCCCTATCACTGCTTTCTCTTTTCTTGTACTGATTTAGCTTATGTGTTCCCCCACCCTCCCTTTTTTAAGAGATGAATCTTGTTCTGTCACCTAAGCTGGACTGCAGTGGAGCAATCATAGCTCACTGTAGCCTCAAACTCCTGGGCTTACCCAGTCCTTCTGCCTCAGCCTCCCATGTTGCTGGGATTACAGGCCTGAGCCACTATGCCTGGCTGTGTTTTTAAAGAGCATCATGCTAAACTGACATTAATCCTCTTTGGAACAATGGAGAGTACAGATTATAACAACTTTGAGTTTTGTCTAGTTATTCCTTCTTTCTGAGGCTCATTAGAACTTGGCTGCAATCTATTTCTGCTCTCAGATGTAATGAACAGCCTGAGAATAGCACTCTCGGGCTGGAGAGCATGGAGTCGGCTAAGGGCAGAAGAGCAAGATCAATATAGCGACAAGATTCAGAACAGTAGTGCTGGAAGGGAATCTGGCAATCTGAGAGCCATTATTTTGCAGATGGGGAAACTGAGGCCCAGAGAGAAGTGTGTTGCCTCCAGGCATGTGATTGGTAGTGGCAGTTCCAGACCCGATTCCAGGTTTGTATGTGTGCCAGGACAGCATTCTCTCTCTCCCACTCCTCCTTCAGTCATGGTGGTCAGGGGTTCTTTTGAGCATAATAATACGTCAAAGTTATCTGATGAGAGATGACTTACATTAACAAAAGGAAGATTTCTTTCTTTATAGATATAACTAACACCAATGGATGTGAACATCCCAGACCAGACCGCTTGCCAGGGCAGATTCTTGGAGAGTCAGTAAAACTGGATCTGTGACTTGTTAATTGAGAGTCAAGTAGCAACTACATGAAAGAAGAAAGCCATGAGCCTTCAACACAAAGGAAGACTCAAAATGAACCTGGGAGGAGACTAGTGGGGAAAAAAAGGAGAAAGGCCTTCAGAACACTCGTGTGGGCAGATGCCACAGTCCTGACCAAAAGGATACTGAAAAGGAGTAAAAAAAAAATTTGGTTCACTTTCTGTGCCCTGACTTTGTTCTTCATTGGTTACGAGTAAGACAGAAACTTTCTGGGGACGGACTGAGCCTGTGTACCTTTTTGACCATTGCAGGACATAGTACACAAGATCCACTGAGTTTTTTTCCTCTTCCTCAAAGGCTCTGCTGCGTATGTGTGTGCTCCTTGCATGCAGTAACTGGGATTTATTTTATTTTATTTTTTTTTTTGAGACGGAGTCTCACTCTATCGCCCGGGCTGGAGTGCAGTGGCCGGATCTCAGCTCACTGCAAGCTCCGCCTCCCGGGTTTACGCCATTCTCCTGCCTCAGCCTCCAGAGTAGCTGGGACTACAGGCGCCCGCCACCTCGCCCGGCTAGATTTTTGTATTTTTTTAGTAGAGACAGGGTTTCACCGTGTTAGCCAGGATGATCTCGATCTCCTGACCTCGTGATCCGCCCGTCTCGGCCTCCCAAAGTGCTGGGATTACAGGCTTGAGCCACCGCGCCCGGCCAGTGGCTGGGATTTAGACAGCCCATCCAATCTGTCAATGCCAGTTTGAACTCTAGGTCTGTCCCCATGGTATAGCAAACCCCATTTGCTTGAGGTCATTTGAACATTTAATGAGTATACTTTTTGTATTATATTCAGTGAAAGCAAAACCCATTATCAGAAAAGACTTAATAGAGAAGATGAGACCCGAGTGAAATTGGCATAACTGATGGAGAGAAAACATTATTTTTAGCATTAATGATTACCGCCAACTACCATCCAAAAGTATCTTCTTATAGTCAATACATTTGGAGACAGATTCCTTCGCTCCAGTGACTTTTCAGTAGAAATGTCAACTTTGTCATTTTCTTCTGGATGAGTAGCATCTCTAATTACTAAGTATGTGGGGGCTGAAAATTACAGATGCTCTTTTGGAAATGAAACTTCAAAGATGATTTTGAAGAGAGTGCAATGTAGCTTACCCTACATGACTGGTCTCTTATTGTATAAGTTTGAGCAAGTTTCCAAAGTGGAGTGGAAGCAAGCTAGAGAAAATAAAGCAGCTCATGCTCATACAAGACCTTCGTCAAGTGGCAGTGGAATTGGATGTTGCTTGTGCTGCATCAGTGGTCTAGAGAGAAGATCCCTGGGGAATTTAAGACATTGTTTACAAATGTTCTCATGTATTTACATTTTTTCGTATTTTTAAAAGCATGGGAGAGTTCCTTTTTGGTATATTGATCAAAGATGTAACTGACCAGTACTAAAATAGAATGACTAGCTCCAAGTGCTGCCAGCTAGCTCACCTGTATAAATAGAATAAATTTATATAACGTGTAAGACAGAGTTCTGTATAAATGGAATGCATAGGCTGATGAAAACACACAGAAGAGAGAATTTACCCAATCTCATAGTTTTAATTATGTGGGAAATATCATGTTTTATTTTGTAATAGAATAATATTACCAGCATAAATGTGATGTATAGATGGATTGTCTTGGAACTGAAATCTCCAATGGTGAGCTTCCTCTGGTAGAAGAACTCTCATCCAATTGCTCACTGACTGGTGCTCTTTGCAGCAGGCAGGTGACTTCAGAGTATGACACACTTAAGAAGGTCGTGGAGCTGTGGCAGAAATGTGACGTGAATCAGGCTGATGCCCTTGCCTCAGCACACCTGGACAGGTGTACTTGGAAAGCATCTAGGGGGTGCCAACTCCTTAGGGTTACTTTTAATTCTTCCTGAACCACAGAGAAGATTAATGCTACTGGAAATGGAAATGGTTTCATTTGATGCATTTCTGAAGCTCTGTTGTTAGCATTCCAAGTGAACCTTTTAGATAAAAAGCTCTTAGTGGGAAAACAGAAAAGCTGTTATTAGGCTACCTTTAAACCTTTCCTCCTTTTCTGTTTCAATTTAGAGATTTAAAATGCCCTTTTGTTTCCACCCCTTGGCTTGTTTCACTTTTATTCTTGCTAAAAGGAATAGCTGCTTAGAAAGTAAGAAATAAATCAATGGGTGATTTCTTTTCTTAAGCATCTGACAGTTTCCTTAATGTAGATAAGAAATTGATTTAAAAAAAATCTTGAGTGTGATTTTGCTTTGGGGTTTGAGTTAAAAGTATAAGGTAGCTCTGATTCCAACAGTGGAACAGAAAATTTATTTTATTTTAGATCTAGAGAAGATCTTAAAATGATTTAATCAAGTCATCATTTTAATAGATGAGCAAAGTGAGACTCAGAAAGGCAAAGTATCTTTTCCAAGGTCATACAGCTAGATGGTCATGGTGCTGGATCCACTCCTGACCAACCCATGCACTGATTGGCTCATGAACACTAGTCATAAATATTTATGGTTGTGGTCATATTCCTTCTGCTACCTTCCTTGCCATTCCTCCAGCCTCCTTTACCTTTTCCCAACCTTCTCACTTCTGTTCCCATTTATATCTGGTTCTGTGATCTCCATTCCCCAATCCTGCCGTGGCCTCTAGTATTTGGGACATCCTTTCTGGTTGTGCTAGTTTGATACTTGCCATGCTCTCTGATTCTCATTGCCCCTGATGCCTCATGTAGGGGTTCCCTGCTCCAATTCCAGCTCTGCAGAACCTAAGCCCAATTTAGACCATCAGCTACCGTGCTGGCTGTACTATTCCACTCTGGTCGTGGAGTCCATTTGCTTTGGTCGAAGCACATTTAACTGGTAGCTGGGAAATTTTTCAGCATACAAAAGACACTTTCTCTCCTTCTCACGTTCTGGCATCCTTCATGACTTGTCATTTCTTCTTTGGAAATTTGATGAAAAGGAGCTGTGAGCAGGGCTGTCCTGAGAACAGCACATTAAGAGCTGTTAATGTGTTCATATGTTAAAATCCTCCCTGCAAATGTGCCATTTTAAGGGCCTTCTAAAAATTGATTTACCCCAAAGAGTGATGTTGGGGACAAAAATTTCCAGGCAGTGCTAAAAGTGTCTGTTCAACTTGAGCCATCTGAGACCCCTCAAGTCGCAACGTTTAACACAACTCTGAGGTGCAAGGCTTGGTTAAAGGGCTTTGAACTTGCAATGGAGAGACCTAGATTTGAGTCCTACCTCTGCTGCTTGCTCCCTGTGTGTCCTAAGCTGGATCTCCAAGCCCCTGTGAGTTGTCATTTTTACATTTGTGAAGTGGAGGAAAAAATACCTGCCTTTTGGCCCCCACTGAAAGGCTGGTTAAGGTAAAATAGATCTAATTCCTTCATCACTTGACTCCTGAATTCTTGCCTGTTTTTCCTTCCTGGCCACTCTTCCTTAGTCCTTTCTCCTGGTTCTCTCTTTTCCGACTACTTACATATAACATGCCCCAATAGTCAATAATCAGTTATCTTCTCTTGCCACCTTTGAGAAATTACCTATAGCTGGTGGCCATCTGTTCATATTTCCAGAGCTAAACTCTCTCCTAAGCTTTGTGTCTGTACCTTCTGCACCTGGACGTGTTATGGGCAGATCAAATACAATATGTCCACAGCTGTTACTGTCTTTTCCACCACCACTTGCTCATGTCCTGACACGTTCTAATTTGGTCAATTACATCACCATGTACTAAGTCACCCAAGCCGGGCTCATTTATTTAATTAGCACTTATCAAGCACCTACCATATACTCAGTCAGTGTCCATCATTTTAATCTCTTACCGTACAATCAATGAATGAGTTCTTCCTTTATGCCTCTCAAATCAGTCTTCTCTCCCTTCTTCCCAATGTCTCTGACTTTATTCGCTTTTATCTGGATTTTTGGCTCCCAGCTGGATTCTTTGCATGCAGTTTTCAACCTTCCTCCAAGACATTCTCAACATTGCCATGTCATCTCCCTAAAACATAGATCTTATATTTTTGCCCCAAATATTTTTGGGTATCTTATCCCTTATATGATTGAGTTCAAACCTTGTAGCATATTCAGATACCTTCATAGGGCTGGGCATAACTACTTTTCCAGCTTGTTCTAGCTTTAGATTTCCCCCAGATATCTCATACTCTATCCACATGCAGCCTTGACACCTCTGGCTTTGATCATGCAACCCGTTGCCAGTAATTCATTCAAAAACCATTTACTTAGAATCTACTATTGCTAGGTGCTGTCTTAGATTCTGGAGTTATAGCAGTGAATGAGCTACTCAAGATCCTTAACTCCTAGAATATATAATGTGGAAGACCAACAAAAGACAAGTTACAATCTATTTATGTTTATATATAAAGCCGTTTTAGAAAGTTCTCTGAAGTTAAAAAAAAAAAAAAAAGGTATCATAGATAGTGAGGAGGTGAGGATGGGAGGCTACTTTTCAATGTGTGGTCAGGGAAGTCATTCCTAAGGAACTGACACTGGACAGGAGGCCTGAGCCAGCCACCTGAAGATCTGGGGGGCAGTGGTGTGTTCCAGGAAGAAAGGAGCAAACATTGAGGCTCTAAAGTAGGAAAAAGCTTGGTGTGTTGGAAGAACACATGTCTTACGTGATTGGGTTCCTTCTGGCCTCTTCAATTTCATCTACCATCTATTTCAGTGTCACTTGTGTGTTTCAGTCACACAGCTGATCTTGATGTTCAAGCCTATATTGAAGCCCTTAACAGGCTGCCTTATCATGTTAGGCTGACTACTACTTCCATTAAAATTTCAGTTCCTTGAGATCAGTGACTTTTCATCTTTGTCCCCAAGAGCCTGACACATAATAAGGCTCAGGCAATGTTTCCTGGCCAATGAGATAATTCATCTACAGTGATTTGTTAACTAGAAAGTCTATAATCTAGTTAAAAATAAATATCAGAAATGTTTCATAAATGTAATTAAGTGTGGTATTCTTAATGATTCCTACAAAGACAAAAATGAAAAGTACAAGTAAGGCCATTATTCACTCAGCAAACATTTATGTGAACACCTGTTATGTGTCATGGTGTCTGTTTCTGGCAAAACAAGAATGAATAACATGTCCTCAACTTTCCACCCACTGAACCCTAGGAGCTCAGCCAGTTGGAGAAGCCACATTTCAGGATTGTAAATGAAGTTTAAGCAAAATATAATGGGATTTACCAAAATTCAAATTTCTTAAGATGTATTTTTCTCCCTTTTGAATAATCTGGGGACAGGGCCAAAAAGAATGTGTTACAAAAGTCATGGGCCCTGTGTATTATAGTGACACATTGATAAAGATTTAGAATAATGGGTGGAAAAGAGACAATTTGTTTCTTGTTCAAACAGTGCATGAAGATTCTTCAGTATTCGGATGTTTTTTTTTTTTTTTTAATGTTCAGGCCTGAAACCATTTCTTCATATTCTTTCCGGTCAAATGAACCATTCCTGGCTAATTTTCTAAGTCCTACTGAGAAAGAAAAAGGTGGTAACATTATTACGCACCATACCATGGTTCTTTAGAAACTGTATTAAACCAGTGTGGACCTTCTGGTCTCTGCCATTCCCTAATATGACTTATTTCCTGCTGGCCATATCATTGCTCATGACACTGCCTCATCCATCATACTGCCTGTGAATACTGACTTCCAATGACTCTCTTAAATTGTGTTGTGGTTTGAATGTGGCCCCCAAAGTTCATGTGTTAGAAAATCACCAATGTTGGATGATTGGGAGGTGGGGTTAGCCTAATAGGTGATTAGATCATGATGGCTCTTCCCTCATAAATGAATTAATGCCATTCTCATGGGAGTGGGTTAGTTATAAAAGTGAATTTGGAACCTTTCTTGCTCTCTCCCTCTCTCACACCCTCTTGCCCTTCTGCCATAGGATGATGTGGCAAGAGAACTCTTGCTGGATGCCGGCACCTTGATGTTGGCACCAGCCTCCAAGACTGAAAAGGAAGTTTCTTTACAGTTACGGAGTCCATGATATTCCATTACAACAACACAAAATGGACTAAGATAGATTGTTAAGGTGCTTTTTTAATGATGGTCACAGATGCAAGTCTTGCTTGGAGTATCTAGGAAAATATGAATGATAATTCATTTTCTATTCGAGATAATTCACCATTCAGAATTTTATAATGTAAAATTTATAAGAACAACACATCTTGCAATTCTCTTAAATTCTTTAGGCTATATGCTGAAAGAGAATGTGATCTCTTTCAATGTTGACCATGTTCTGGCCACTCACCAGGGGCCCACTTGTGGACTGAAAGTAGTAGTTCCGTTTATGTAAGGAATGTCTGTTTCTTGTCTGGCATGCCTTCAGACTGACCCAAGAGGGTACAACATTACCCCATCAATCAGAGGCAAAAGAAGACATTAATTGGAGGGGCTTATAGAATTTTTGGAGCAACAATCTCAAATGCCTTCAGGAGGTGGAGCCACTCCCCACAGACTGCCTACAATGTGTCGTGGAACCTTTGGAAGAGGCAGAGTGACTGCCATGGGTGCCAGCAATAGGGGATGCTCAGGATACAGAATGCCTGGCATTACCCACCCCCATCACCCAGATACTGTGGACTGAAGGTGGCAACTCCTGATAAGGATAGCCAGTGCATACGAGGCCTGCACACCAAATCTAAGCCTAAGAGTTGGCTTTGGACCATTGGTAGTCCAGAGTCCTGAACTCAACCATTGTTTGATGTGAGTGAGTCACTCAAAATAAACATGTTAATACCATTCTACTGACCCAATCTTATCCTGTGAAAGAAATATGCCAGCCAGTATAAGTGTCCTAAACCCTAGGATGACCCATGTATATGAGTTAGGTAGCTCCTTACTGCGTCTGATCAACCTCTTACATGGCGTTACTGGAGTCCATGTGGGTCCTGGTTTGGGTTTGGAGCTTCCTGCCTATGATGGTGTTGCTGGTCTGTACCAATTCTAGGCATCTGAATAGAGCTCAAATTTTTCAGAAAAAGATTCCAAAGTGTGTACCCCTGGGAAAGGGCCTTGCTTGCTGCCCAAGATGGTACTGTCTGGAGAGATGTCTCCGCTCTCCATTGTTTTATTTTCTAGGTAGGTTTGTGTTTCTCAGCCTTGACTTCACATTACCATCACCTGGAAAACTTGCTAAAAATAGCCTAAGAATTACCCCTAGAGATTTTGATTTCAGTGGTCCAGGATTGAGACTGGGCCTGTGAATATTTTTAAAGCCTTCCAGATAATTCTAATGGGCCATCAGGTTTGAAAATTAGTAATATAGACAACAACTCATTGGATCTTACAAGGAAAGTGCCTCTGAGGGGACAGGACTGCCTTGAAGGTATACAGGGAACTCTGCTTTCTGGACAGGAAGAACTGCTCCATACTTAAGTAAGTGCCTTAGTAAGACTGGCTGAGGGAAAGGACACTGAGATATTTTCCCAATTCTGTTATGTGTAATATGTAACTGTTGCAGGTCTTCTATGGAACAGACATTTTTGTCAGCTGTTGATAATACAAGGTTGAGAAAAGCAGGCTCCCTTGCCCTAATAGTGAATATTCTAGTAAAGGAAGCAGACACATGTACAGGCTATTTCAACTGGATGAAGTAGGTGCTGTCATGGAGGTAAAAGAGTGATAAGAGAACTTAGATAAATTTGGGGGCTTGGGAATATCGAATGATGCATAGGATGTGGCCAGGTGAAGTGCTGTTCTCTAGGCACAGATTTTTCTACCAGCAATGATGAATATGTGGCAAAGTATGATGTGTATATTGTGCCTCAAAGAGCTTGTGGAGACTGGAACATCCACTTTGAGGAAGCAGTGGAGAAAGAAGAGGCTGGAGAAAGGGGTGGGGTGCAGGTTGTAGAGGGTCGTAATAGTGATGCCAAAGCCTGGATGGAGCCTTAGCTGAGAAGAATTTTGAACAGTTTATTGAGCAAAATGCCAAGGTTGGATTTGCATTTGTGGTGGGGGGTGGGGGTTGGGGAGTTAAGGGGTTTGAGGGTGTCAGCTTCAAAGAGACCCATTAGAAGACCTCTGCAAAAGTCCACGTGATAAATGATAAGGACGTGAACCACAGTTGGTGAGAATAGTGATAATCTGGAGGGGGTTGAGAAATTTCTTGATGGCAAACTCTCAGTGCATGACTGCTTGGGCGGTGAGGAAAAAGGGAGGGAGGATTCTGGAAGGACCAATGTTTTAGTCTGGGTGACAGGATTTATGGTGCTGTAGGAGAATGGAAGAAGAACAGCTTCTAGAAAGGCTTTGTCCCTGTGGTATTTGAGGTGCCCATAAGACTTTCAGTCTATTTCTAAATAGACCTTAAACGTAGACTGTATTGTGTGGGGAAAGCATGGTGATTGGAGACTTCGTACTTTGACTTCAGTGCTTCTCTCAAACTCAGTAGCTGGTGAGGAAATTAAGGGTGAGAAATCCATTTCCTGAGATAATTTTTTTTTTTCATTAAAATCCTCTGCACAAGACAGAAAAAAATTCACGTCACAGTTCTTTGTAAGCTCTCGTCATGCTATTGTGGTTAATCGAGACTAATAATTTTATTTCTTAGAATTAATAATAAGTTGTGCATTTTTTTTTCTTCAAATGCTATTTAAGAGGGAAGCAAACCAATTTAGTAGGAGCTTAGAACTCTAGTATTTTCATTAACAAATGAAAATTTCTATTTTTTGCCTGAGGTAATTACTTTAAGTTCTTGAAAGCATAATCGTTTTGCATGTTACACCAAGGACGGAATTCCTGATGAAAATGCTAAGTACCCATATCCCCCACTCTCGTAATAAATTGAAATGTTACCCACTCATTCTCAGCAGATCACGCGTAATTCGCAGTGTGCGAGGGAAGAGAATTGTTTGGGCTGCAGCAATGTATCAAGAGAAAAATAATCTTTAATTAAAAAAAGATAAATATGGCCAGGCATGGTGGCTCACGCCTATAATCCCAGCACTTTGGGAAATCAAGGTGGGTGGATCACCTGAGGTCAAGAGTTTGAGACAAGCCTGGCCAATGTGGTGAAACCCCATCTCTACTAAAAAAAAAAAAAAAAATACAAAAATTAGCTGGGTGTGGTAGCAGGCGCCTGTAATCTCAGCTACTTGGGAGGCTGAGGCAGGAGAATCACCTGAACTCGGGAGTTGGAGGTTGCAGTGAGCCGAGATTGTGCTGTTGCACTCCAGCCTGGGCAACAGAGCCAGACTCCATCTCAAAACAAAAGCAAACAAACAAAAAACACGGCAAAACAAAACAAAACAAAAAAAACACAAAACCACGTATATACAAAATGTTTGAATAAACAATTTTTGAATAAATAAAAAAGGAACATGTTCTGCTGAAGAAGAGATAATATAAAATCTGTTAGAGTGAAAAAGTCACAGGGCAAATTAAACCTTGAAGACAAAATAAGAATGTTGTTCTTGATAAACATGTGTGAACCTCACTACATAGGAGATGCTGTGTTAGGTACCGAATTGAGGAAATAGGTGGCATGGAGCCTTCCCAGCAGTTGCAAGTGATGTACTTTTTTCTTAGTTGATGCCATTCATATCTCTCATTCATTTCTTGGCCTTTTTAATATTTTGTTGTTTATAATTTTTATTGGTTTCTAAGATCTCTTGTATTAGGAACATTAAATTCTTAAGTTACACATCATGTGTATATGTATATGTATATGTTCATATACATATAGTAAAGGTTCCCTTCTGTTTTTTAAGTTTTTATGATGTTATTTACCAACAGATAATTTAATGTCCTGTACGGGTAGTAAAATGTGACATGTTATTTTTTTCTTTTATGGCTTCTGGGTATTTTGCCACACTGAGGAGGTCCCTACCATCCAAGTATTATTGAAAAATGTTTTCCTGCAATGTGTCCTAGGACTTTTATAAGTCCCTCTTTATCCAGTTAAAGTTTTAAAAATAAACTTTTTATTGATGTGCAACACACACACAAAAGTGTACAAATCGTATTTGTTTCTAGTTAGGTTTGTTTAGAAGTTTGAAAAAATATACCCTTTTAATATTTAACAAATGTATAATGCACATTCGATACAATTTACCTATTAAAGTGTACCATTCAGTGATTTTAGTATATTTATAGGGTTGGACAATCCTCACCACAATCAGTTTCAGAATATTTTCATCATCCCAGAGGGAAACGTCTTACTCATTAGCAGTCACTTCCCATTTCCCCTCAACTCCCTAGTCCCTGGCAACCACTAATCTATTTTCTGTCTCTAAAGAATTGCCTATTCACTCTGGTTAGCTTTTTAATCCATCTGGAATTTATTTTTGCGTGTGGTGTAGAATTCTAACTTTTTTAATCAGAAGGAAAAAATTATCAATTGCTAATAATAGTTGAATTGAGTGAACAAATGAATTAATAAGTAGCCCAGAGAGACAGGAATTCAGAAATAAAAGCAACCATATATGAGTGCATAGTCAGTGACTGGCTGCATGGAGCAGATAGTTTAAGGTGGGCCTTTGAAACACAAGTGAGATTTGGAAAGACTGAAGAGGGAAGAGGAGTGGCAAAAAAAGGATGCGGAAGAATGGACCACGAGCTTAGAGAAGGTTGAGGAGGCCAGTGTCTCCGAGGCAATTAATATATGTAAGAAATTATTACCTGTAAGGCTGGTATAGGTAGTCTGTACCCAGCCTGTGCAAGTCCTTAAAGATTAGGTGGAGGATTTTGCATTTGATCCTATTAGCATTAAAGAGCATCATGAAAGTTCTTACAACGGAAGTGAAATAAAGTACTAGAAAATGTGGGGAAGATTTGAACTTTCTCTGTACAAATGAAGAATCAACAGCAGTCTCTCCTGGTACCCTTTCATTTCCTCATATGGTTCTCACTGGTTGAAAAACCTTATTTACTTATCTATCTCTTTGTTCCTCATTTGTATTTGGGGAGAAAGTGAGAATATGCTCCTTCTAGTTTTGAGATTTAGGGATTTCTGGGATGGGAGTAAGTTACATATTCAAAGGCAGACCCAGAAAACAGCAGCAGGTAACATTTAGCAAGCACGGATGCTGTGTCAGAACCTGTTCTAAGCATTCCACATGCCTTTATTAAGTTGCAGTTGTGTCTTCCTATCAATTCTAAGACATAGTTGCTATTGATTTCGGTCTCTTCTATTAATGGGAGAGCCAAGATCCAGCAGGTAAGTGACTTGCTCACAGTCACAGGGCTAGTAAAGGTGATCCAGGAGAGGAACTTGATGGATCTGGCTCTAGGGCTTATTCTTCACCACGGTGCTAGATTGCCTCTTCCACCCTCCAGGTGGAGCAATGCACATCCATAGGAAACACTCTGCTTCCTAAGTAGCTATGTAACTTCATACTGCTGACAAAGTATAAATGGCATCACATTATAGGTGGGGCAAAAACTTGTGACTCTAAAGAGTATTGGTTTAATCAATCATATCTGCTTTCTTAAAAACAAACAAACAAACAAAAAACAGGAAAACCTCATTGATTCAAGTCTTGGTCTATATAGAACATGCTTTGTCATGTCGATTTTTCCCTTTGGCACAGCAACTGGACTATTCTAGACTGAGATTGCTCTTTTAGCCCTGATCCTGGAGTAGGAATGACAACAATAAACAGTAGATTGCAGGTAGCCCGCAAATGGATGTGTAGTGTTAGTTGTTTTAAACCACAAAACTTCTTTTGTTTGTGGTTTTGTTGTTACAGCATAGCTTTGCCTTCCCTAATACATCTTCTGAGCTTTTTGTTTCAATACTAAATAGACCCAAAGAACCCTACTTTGGTGATTCTTCTGTATCCTTTTAATGCTGTAAGTCATTCAATAAGTGTCCTTTTTTATTGCTTTAAATCTATGTGTTTTTTGTGCAAATTGCTAACGATCCAAGAGTGGATCTGACTATCCATGTGAGTCTAATGCAATTGCTTTGTTGAAATATTTTAGTGCTTAGAAACCTCTTTCTATTCATATTCTGATTTCTAACTGGACTTTGGATTTCAACTGATATTGCCGAAAGTCTGTCTCCATTTATATATGCCTAATGTTCTGGTTGAGATTCTTTGATTGCTTAAAACAGAGATCTTCCTATAGTATATAGACACCAAGAGGGTCACTAATTATGTCTTCCTCCTTTTCCATATCACCTTAGATAGTCCCTTTTTCATAGTGTACCAGGGTTGGTTTGTGTGTACAATTGCATATGGCAGAAATAATGTATGTCACTTACGGGATTCAGTTACTAAAGATTGTGGCTTTCACCTTGGTCTTGGTGTGCCTCCTCCTCCCTCCCCGCCCCCTGGGCACGCACTCTCTCTCTCTCTCTCTCGCTCTCGCTCTTTCTCTCTCTCTCTGTCTCTGTGTCTCTCTCTCTGTGTCTCTGTGTCTCTCTCTGTCTCTCTCTTTCTCTCTGGGGAAAGCAGCCAGCAAAGACCTAAGTCCTGACAAAACTATGTGAGTGAGCTTAGAAGTAGACTTTCCAGTGCCAGTCCAGCCTTGAAATGATTGGAGACCCAGCCAACAGCACAGCTTGATTGTAACTTTATGAGAAATTTTGAGTCAGAACCACTCAGCTAAGCCACTCTGAATTCCGAACCTTCAGAAACAGAGAGAGATAGTAAGTAATACTGTTTTAAAATGCTACATTTTGGGATACTTTGTTACATAGCAATAGATAACTACTACATTGCCTGAAAATTGCTTAAATAAAGATAAATAAACTGTAAGAAATCAGGGAAATTTCTGATAACATACAGGTCACATTTGGCAGATTTCTAAGTGAATCGCCTGGGGAAGGTGTTAAGATTCATGGCTTATATCATGTCCCTGAGGAAAGAATCTTACTGTGAGTCCCTCAAATCTTATGAGTTCCTCAAACTATTGATACACTAATGAATCAGTAAACTACTGACAACAAAAAGGATGCTGATTTGTTTCTGATTTATGAAGTTTTGCTGGTTTGTTTCTGAATCATGAACTTGTACTGATTGTCTTGAACATAGGACATTTTAGCTTGTAAGTTGTCATCTGTAGCCAATGATTGTAATCTCTGTATTGTATTCTCCAATGAGAAAAGACAACTCTGATAGGAGGAGTCCATCTTCCTTCTCCTAAAGTTCTCCTTTTCCTATAAAAGCATTTCAACTTGTAATAGACTTTGGAACATGCCCAACTTTGTTATTGTGTCTTCCCGGGTCGATCTTCCCATCTAGCTTCCAATAACCCTTTATCAAATTACTTCTGCCTGAACAGCCTTAATTTCAGTTGATATCTCACAGAACCTAATTTCAGGAAATACAGTCAGGTTTTCCAGAAGTCGAAAGTTATCACTCAGCAAATGTCAGTTAGCAAGCAGCGCTTTCTGGCTCTGGTTCTTTGGAGTGATATGGCCTCTTGTGTCTGCTAAGTACTGTTCCCTCCCACCCTCTCATCCTATGTATTGATTTATCTTTGTTATTGCTTTCCAAGAACACTGGCTTGTGCATGGTTTGGGGTTGCCATGGAACTATAGCTGCCCTGACTGTGTTCTTAACTCCAATGCTCAGCACAATTCAATTCAATCTATGGGCCCCCTAACAGTCTCAGGAGAGAATCTAATCAGCTTGGGTCAGATTGTCCATCATGACAGTCAGCTGTGACAAGGGGTCAAGTCACTAGCCACCAAATGTTTCCTTTGCCCAGGCTGAGAAATGGGCAGATTATGTTAGAACAGGTGATATGGTTTGGCTCTGTGTTCCCACACAAATCTCACCTTGAACTGTAGTTCCCATAATCCCCACATGTCATGGGAGGGACCCAGTGGGAGGTAATTTAATCACAGGGGGCAGTTACCCCCATGCTGTTCTTATGATAGTGAGTTCTCACAAGATCTGATGGTTTTATAAGGGGATTTTCCCCCTTTGGCTGGGTACTTCTTCCTTCTGCCCTGTGAAGAAGGACATGTTTGCTTCGCCTTCCACCATGATTGTAAGTTTCCTGAGGTCTCCCCAGCAGTGCAGAACTGTGAGTCAATTAAACCTCTCTCCTTTATAAATTACCCAGTCTTGGGGATGTTTTTATTAGTGTGAAAACGAACTAAACAGGAAATTGTCATGGCAGGGAAATTGATTACCATTTGCCCAGGACACTGATTAATTCTTTATTAGCAAAAATGAAATACATTGAAACTTCAGTATTTTGCAAAAGGCAGAATCCTTTTGCGAAGTAAATAGTGGCCCTTAATTTATCTGCTTGCTAAGTTTGTTTTTCTGCTTTCAGTGTTCATGAATTAGGAGTACACCTGCAATTTTAGGCACCAGTTACTATGTTGGATAATTCTCTGCCCAAGGGAACTGATTTCCTGGGAGAAGAATCCTGTTTCTGTGTGGATACTTAAGTTAGCAAAACAGGAAGAAGCCAGTTAGTAAAAATTTCATTTCTTGAAAGGAAAAATAATGTAGTAAACAAAGTAAGGGTATTAGAGTCAGATGGACCTGAGCTCCTGAGTTTGCACTCTTGATTTATAACTGATATGATGCTGGACTCTGAACCTCAGTCTCCCCTTGGTAAAATGAACATAATCTCTATTTCACTGTGTTTTTGTTAGAATTAGATGCATTGACATATGTATGTAACATGCCTAAAACAGTACCAAACACATATTAGGAGATCGGTAAAAGCTAGGTTATTACCATGATTGGTAAATATTTTTCAGCCAAAAATGTAGATCTATTTAAAAATTCATTGCACGTGTAAGGAAATGGTAACAGTATTCAGTGCTTGCTATTTTTGCCCAGAATACTTAGAGCTGATCTTGAGAAAAATAAGTGAGTCATACAATTCTATCCCCAGTTCGATAATTTCTGTGACTCCATGAAGTAGCTGGTCAGGTTAGAACATCTCCTGGAGGCAGGTTGTACACTGGATCAGAGACAATGAAATGCAATGGACAAGGAACCTGGGGCTCTGTGAGTCCCCAGAAAGAGATTGAGGGTCTCTCTTCCTTTCATGCATCTAAATGCATCACCTTTCTAGGGGACTTTCACATGCTACCTCTAGCACAGTCTGTCTTAAAACTCTTCTCAGTTTTAAGTGTGCCAAAGGGAAATAGTACTTTAGGACTCATTTCAGTTTTTCTTCTAGACAATTTCAATAAAGGGTTAGGAAGCAGCCTGGTATGTTACAGTAAAAAAAATAAAATAAAAAGTTTGGAGTCGATTTGAATTTTAAACTGAGCACATCATAGCTGTTAAAATTGGGACATTTTAGTGAATCTTTACAACTCAGTGTCCCCATGTGTAAAAGGAGATAATCTCTACCTTGACAGATAATTGTGATGGTTGGAAATCATAGCACAGTGTTGCTACCTAGTAAACTTTCAATAAATGTAGCTAGTAGTTTTCATTTTGTTTGATTTAGTCATATCGTTTTATTAATAGGGTATTTATCAAAAGTTGACTTTGTCCCATCCAAAGCAATGTTGTAGGCACTAAAGGTACAGACCTCAGTGAACAAAAAAGGCAACTTTTCTGGGTATATGGAGTTTACATCTTCAGTGTTGAGAGACAGACCACAAACAAGTACATGTCAGGTGGTGACAAGTACAATGAAGAAAGGTAAACTGCAGAGAGGGATAGGGAGAGAAGTAAGAGATGGGATTGCTATTTTATAGAGAGCTCTCAAGGACGGCCTGTCTGGAAGGTTACCATTTGAGCAAATCGTGGAAGGAAGTCTAGGAATAACTTAGGTAGTTTTAAGGTTATAGAAGCATCAAGCTTTGATGTATGCAAAGGTGAAACTCAGGTAAAGCTTTGCGTGAATGCAAAGCCCTTGGGGTGGAAATGTGCTTGGGGTTGAAGGGATCGTGAAGAGAATAGTATGGCTGGGGTGGAGAGAGGGCAGATGTAAAAGAAAGAGGAAGAGAGGTAGCAGGAATCATATCATCTAGGGCCTGTCAAATAAGAATCCAGACTTGGTAGGGAGAGATTATTCAAGATTATTGCAAGAGCAAAGGGGACAACTGCCACGGAGGACATGGTAACCATAGGGTCCACAAATGTCTCAAGGGCTAGGCCAAAAGCATTTTTCTCTTAAACAGAGGAATAAACAAGGCTAGAGAAAACCAGGTGTGGGGAAGTGGGTTGAATGTATAGTGTAATCAGATGGTAGTTCAGAGAATGTTTCCCTCCATGGCCAGACTATTCTCAGGAGGGGCTGTCTGTGTATTGATGCAGGCTGAGGGTGGCCCTAGATGAGGGAGAGAAGCACAACCAAAATTTGATTAAACAAGCATTTGCTCCAGCTGTTCAATGGGGACAAGCAGTTCAGCAAATCACTTATGAGGTAAAAAATAGAGATTTGGAAGCTTTTTGCCTGGCCTTGTCATAGGTAAACAAGGAAGCAGGGCATCCGTGAGTCTTATCTAAATCCTGTGGGAAGAGGGGTTTTTGTAGTAAGCTCTTTTCTGGAACACGAAGCAAGGGGGCATTTCTTAACCTTCGCTGTTTTCCAGGATCATGGGAATCAGGTAAAGTTCAATATTGCTGGGCATTTAAATCTTTTTCTGGGTGAGAAATAAAGTGAATGATATGTGACCAGTCAAAATATTGCCTTGATTTTGGAGTTCCATTCTAAAAGTTTCAACAGCTAACTCCATTTCAAGAATGTGCAGCTGCCTGTCTCCACGTCTTCTCCTCCTTGGATGGATGCCTGTTCTCTGCCTTCTCTTTCCATCCATCCATGGAGATCACCCCTACTAAGGTCAGCGATAAACTTCATATCACTTGTGTCTGCTACTTCAGGCCGACCAACTTGGGTCACCCACTAGATTGGTAGTACCTTAAGGAGGATTTAGTACTGGGTTTCACATCCATTTAGTTCCCAAAATACTGAGCACATTTTCTGGTCTACTTGGGTTCCACTCAGCATCTTCCCCAAATAATTACATAATTAACCAAATTCAAATGCTAGCTCCTTAGTACCAGGAGTCATGATTGATAGGAAATGTTTATAGCCAATATCATACTGAATGGGCAAAAACTGGAAGCATTCCCTTTGAAAACTGGCACAAGACAGGGATGCCCTATCTCACCACTCCTATTCAACATAGTGTTGGAAGTTCTGGCTAGGGCAATCAAGAGAAAGAAATAAAGGGTATTCAGTTAGGAAAAGATGAAGTCAAATTGTCCCTGTTTGCAGATGACACGAGTGTATATTTAGAAAACCCCATTGTCTCAGCCCAAAATCTTAAGCTGATAAGCAACTTCAGCAAAGTCTCAGGATACCAAATCAATTTGCAAAAATCACAAGCATTCTTATACACCAGTGACAGACAAGCAGAGAGCCAAATCTTGAATGAACTCCCATTCACAATAGCTTCAAAGAGAATAAAATATCTAGGAATCCAATTTACAAGGGATGTAAAGGACCTCTTCAAGGAGAACTACAAACCACTGCTCAGTGAAATAAAAGAAGACACAAACAAATGGAAGAACATACCATGCTCATGGATAGGAAGAATCAATATTGTGAAAATGGCCATACTGCCCAAGGTAATTTATAGATTCAATGCCGTCCCCATTAAACTACCAATGACTTTCTTCACAGAATTGGAAAAAAGTGCTTTAAAGTTCATATGGAACCAAAAAAGACCCCGTATTACCAAGACCATCCTAAGCCAAAAGAACAAAGCTGGAGGCATCATGCTACCTGACTTCAAACTATACTACAAGGCTACAGTAACCAAAACAGCATGGTACTGGTACCAAAACAGAGATATAGACCAATGGAATAGAACAGAGCCCTCAGAAATAATACCACACATCTACAGCCATCTGATTTTTGACAAACCTGACAAAAAACAAGAAATGGGGAAAGGATTCCCTATTTAATAAATGGTGCTGGGAAAATCGGCTAGCCATAAGTAGAAAGCTGAAACTGAATCCTTTCCTTACTCCTTACACGAAAATTAATTCAAGATGGATTAGAGACTTAAATGTTAGACCTAAAACCATAAAAACCCTAGAAGAAAACCTAGGTAATACCATTCAGGACATAGGCATGGGCAAGGACTTCATGTCTAAAACACCAAAAGCAATGGCAACAAAAGCCAAAATTGACAAATGGGATCTAATTAAACTAAAAAGCTTCTGCACAGCAAAAGAAACTACCATCAGAGTGGACAGGCAACCTACAGAATGGGAGAAAATTTTTGCAATCGACTCATCTGACAAAGGGCTAATATCTAGAACCTATAAAGAACTCAATCAAATTTACAAGAAAAAAAAACAACCCCATCAAAAAGTGGGCAAAGGATATGAACAGACACTTCTTAAAAGAAGACATTTATGCAGCCAACAGACACATGAAAAAATGCTCATCATCACTCATCAGAGAAATGCAAATCAAAACCACAATGAGATACCATCTGACACCAGTTAGAATGGCAATCATTAAAAAATCAGGAAAAAACAGGTGCTGGAGAGGATGTGGAGAAATAGGAACACTTCTACACTGTTGGTGGGACTGTAAACTAGTTCAACCATTGTGGAAAACAGTGTGGCGATTCCTCAAGGATCTAGAACTAGAAATACCATTTGACCCAGCCATCCCATTACTGGGGATATACCCAAAGGATTATAAGGCATGCTGCTATAAAGACACATGCACAGGTATGTGTATTGCAGCACTATTCACAATAGCAAAGACTTGGAATCAACCCAAATGTCCATCAGTGACAGACCAGATTAAGAAAATGTGGCACATACACACCATGGAATAGTATGCAGCCATAAAAAAGGATAAGTTCGTGTCCTTTGTAGGGACATGGATGCAGCTGGAAACCATCATTCACAGCAAACTATCGCAAGAACAGAAAACCAAATACTGCCTGTTCTCACTCATAGGTGGGAATTGAACAATGAGATCACTTGGACACAGGAAGGGGAGCATCACACACCGGGTCCTATTGTGGGGAGGGGGTAGGAGGGAGGGATAGCATTAGGAGATATACCTAATGTAAATGACGAGTTAATGGATGCAGCACACCAACATGGCACATGTATACATATGTAACAAATCTGCACGTTGTGCACATGTACCCTAGAACTTATAATAATAATAATAAAAAAAGAAAGCTACTCATGTTTGATGTCCCTAAGGGGTCAGCAAACTATGGCCAGTAGACTAAACCAGCCCAGTGCCTGGGTTTGTAAATAAAATTTTAGTGGAATGCAACCAAGCTAGTTTATTTACCTATCTATGGCTGCTTTTGCACTACAGTGGTAGAATTGAGTAGCCACAACAGAGACTCTATGGCCCATGAAGCCTAAATACTTACCATCTGTACCTGTATAGAGAAAGCAGCTGACTTCTTTCTCAAGGGCTGGCTTGTTGTGCAGTTGCCTCCTTGCATTGTATGGTACTAGGAAAAATTGTATTATATAAATGTCAAGGGACTACTACTTATTTTTATTAAAATAGCCAGAGATTGCCATAACTGGTCCTTCTAAGGGCTACAATGACCTTCTTTATTAATTTTTTAGACTCTCCAATATCAGCCTGGCATCTCCCTTGGTTAACCCACCTGACTTCACTTGTATTGGAGAGTTTTGCTCCTTTCTCAGGGCTTTGCATTCCTTTCAGTCCCTGCTGAGCTCACTCTCAGTGGAAGCACTGTGAGTCTTTGTGCATCTCTGGTACCTCACAAGGTAGTGCTGGTCTTGGAAGGTATTATAGTGTTGTTTTGCAAAATGAAGGCCTTCAACAAAGGAGTGTTTTATTTCTCTTTTCTATCACCCAACCCAATCATCGTCGATGAAATTCTTTTTGCAGCTTACTGCAACATCTAGGTCTTCCTCCACCCCACCTCATTTTGTTTATGATTATAAAAGCAAAGTATAGATTTTGGAGAAAATTTGGAAAATGTGGAAAGGTATTTAAAAGAAAAAAATGCTAATATTTTGGCATATTTTATTTCTATATTTTCTTAGATATTTTTTAAAAGCTGGTACCATTGCAAAGATAACCATTGTATAGCCTCTTCTATTCTGATATTTCAAGTGTTTTTCACATACTATTAAGTATTTGGTAAAATAGTTCTTAGTGTTACATACAGTTCCATTTTATGCATATTTTAACATTGATTCATTAGTTTCCCTAATAATGATATTCAGACAGCTTTTTATTATTTGCTATAATAAATCACCCCATAGTAAACATTTGTGCATAAATCTCTGCCCCATATGTGTTCTTTACAATGGGTTTCTAGAAATGGAATTACTTGGTCAAATGGTAGGAATATTACTAGCATTCTCTTGTAAAAACTTTTAAGTTCGGGGTACATGTGCCGGTTTGTTACATAGGTAAACCCTTGGGGCTTTGTTTTACACATTATTTCATCACCCGGATATGAAGCCTAATACCCATTAGTTATTTTTCCTGATTCTTTCCCTCCTCCCACCCTCTACCCTCTGATAGGCCCCAGTGTGTGTTGTTCCCATGTGTGTGTCCATGTCTTCTCATCATTTAGCTCCCACTTACAAGTGAGAACGTAGCATTCTTTATATTTATTGCTAAATAGCTTTCCTGAAAGTTAGTTTCAGTTTATACTCATTTAACCCTCACTTCTCCGTACTTCTGCTAATAGATTTTTTAAGTTATTGTGTTTTAATTCACATTTACTTGAACCAATAATATTGAAAATATATTTATGTGCTTGGTACCCATTTCTGTTCTATTCTCTATAGTATTTCCACAGTAACTCATCCCTCAATACTTAAAGGGTTCCAGGCCTGGCTTGAACATTTTCAATCTGTGTGACTCCAGGAAGTCACTTTCTTTTCAAGCCTCAGTTTTCTCATCACTAAAATGGGAAGAATTATATGTGTATCCTAGTCTTCTTCCAATTAAAAGTGCCAAGTGCCATGTCTGGCATATGAGGATCCTTGAAAACTTTGCTACAGGTTTTGTGAGGATGGGGAATAGAGCTGTCTGTTCCTTTGTCTAGGGTTCTCATGTCTTTGGTTGATTTTAAGTAGGATATTTTCTTTCTACTTAGAATGCAAATGTAACAAAACAAATATCAACTGAAATAAATGATCATGATTGCAAGTCAGAGTGAAAAACCCACCCTACAAGATGTGAGGGTGCATTACGTGCACAAATGGTGTACTAGATTCCGGAGTACAGAGATGAATGGAAGATGCCACATATACCAGAACCATGGCCTGGGCTTTGGCCAACTTTGGGTATAAATGCAATTCTACCTACCCTTTAATCAAGCAGCAGGTAAGTTTATGACTTTAGGATATCCTTACCTGTGCCATCATCTCCCTAAGTCTCCTGCTACATACTGGGAGATCTTCTGTGCTATCCCAATAATTTGGGGAGATTGCTGCAATAAGAATAGGCCAGGCTTCCCCGCCACCACCCTCTGTTTTTGTTCAAACATCACCTTTTTTCTCTGCCATTGTACCTTGTCATCCTGTCTCTCTGCCCCCTGACGGAGGCAGCCCCTCTTTCTTCAGTCTCCAAAGCATCACTACTACAAGTCTGTTGCATAGCAGACTTTAACTTAGGGGAATGGAAAGAGATCTTGGTACTTCTAAGCATATAAAACACTTACAATTTCATAGGTGGCATCGTTACTATTTCCCAGCCCTTCCCTACTCACTGGGAACTTCTCTCTGGTGGTCTATTTAATCTGTGACTTTTCAGACATTGACAGGTTCCTCTTTCTGTCCCTCTAGAGCAGGGTTTCTTAATCATGGCCCTATTAACATTTTGGATAATATAAATATTTGTTGTGGGGGGCTGTCCTGTGCACTGTAGGTGTTTAGCAGCATCCCTGGCTTCTGCCCACTAGATGCCAGTAGCATCCTCCCCCCTAATTGTGATAACCAACAGAAAATGTCTCCAGGTATTACCAAATGTCCTGGGGGAAAAACTGCCCTGGGCTGAGAACTACTGCTCTAGAATTGTAAGGTTGATACAAAAGTAATTGCAGTTTGTCACTGAATTGGCAAAAACCACAATTACTTTTGCACCAACCTGATACTTGCCCTTATATTTCTCTTTTGTTCATTCTTGGGTTTCCCGATCCCTTACTCTCCCATGCACCAAAAGAAGACTCAAAATTCCTGTTACTTTGTTATATAGAGCAATTAAATTTTGAATCTTGATATCATATTATGCTCCTAACCTCCACTTGTAGGTCTAAAGAAACTTTGCTGAGGTGTTTATTTTGACTAGGTACAAAAGCCATCTGTTGAGGTTCTATCCTTAGCAATACAATGAATATGAGGGTGTTGAAATCATGATTCTTTCTTTAACTTATCCTAGGCAAATTAATGCTGAGAGGTCTTTATCCACCTCCCAAGGTCATGGTGTTTGTGTGTTTATATTCTTCCTCCTCCCCCTGGGTATTAAATGAAAGGGCTGATAGAGGTTTCTAATAGTATTTCTAGCAACTCTCTGCTTCAACTGAAATTCCCATTTTGGTTTGGAGATTTGCTAGTTTTGGGGGCATTTACTAAGCATGTAAAAGTCTCCCATACATAAAATCCCTCCTTTTCTGAAACTGGCTATTTCTTCCTCTGAGAATTCTAGTTACATTTAATGTACTTTAACTCCAGGTCTCTGTGGGTCTTCCTTACATGGTCCCTGCAGCAGAGAGCTGCTTTGGAACCTAGAATCCATTTCTAGGTGCTTTTCTCTATTTTGTTAATATATTTCTGATGGCTGGTATGATAAATTTAAAGTTGTGAACTTTACTATAAAGACACATGCACACATATGTTTATTGCAGCAGTATTCACAATAGCAAAGACTTGGAACCAACGCAAATGCCCATCAATGACAGACTGGATAAAGAAAATGTGGCACGTTTATGCCATGGAATACTATGCAGCCACAAAAAAGGATGAGTTCATGTCCTTTGCAGGGACATGGATGTAGCTGGAAACCATTTTTCTCAGCAAACTAACACAGGAACAGGAAACCAAACAAAATGCTGCATGTTCTCACTCATAAGTGGGAGTTGAAAAATGAGAACACATGGACTCAGGGGAACATCACACACTGGGGCTTGTTGGGAGGTGGGGGATCTGGGGAGGGATAATATTAGGAGAAATGCCTAATGTAGATGATGGGTTGATGCATGCAGCAAACCACCATGGCACAGGTATATGTAACAAAACTGCATGTTCTGCACATGTATCAAGGAACTTAAAGTATAATTTTTAAAAAGTGCATTTTCAGAAACGGCTACATGAAAGAGAGAAAAGGCTGAATCAGTGGCCAGAGCCGTAGGATGCTCTTGACAATGTGCAGCCTCCTTTCTTTGTCCTGTCTGAGCTCAGACAGCTGGAGTGGGGCCGCACCTGCAATTCCTTTGGAAAGACCCTGCGGCAATTGAATACATGTCAGGATCTGGGTGGCATTTTCCAGTTCACTTGCATTTGTTCCTTTCTCAATTTCATGTCATTATTCCCACTTACAAAGTATTCTCTCACATTGTTATTCCATTTCTTAGAAAAGTGAATATGGGCATTATAGATTTTATTCTGCCATCTTCTCTCATATGCACTTAGAAGCAATAGATCTCTGACAGCCTGGGCAATGCTTTTTAGAAGATGCTACATTTCCCGAGCTGTCTGTGCCAAAGCACTCCTTCCCATTTCTACTCAGAGGTTCTCGTGTGGCCTGAGACAGTCACTTAGCTTTTGTTCCCTTTTTCATTCCTTAAAAATGCAAATATATCTTGCTTTTCTTCACTCTATAGAGAGTAGAAGGAAAGCGATATTTGTAAAGTCAGAATTGAGGAAGGTTGAAATAGCAATGCTTTAATTATATTAATAGGTTGGTGCAAACGTAATCATGGATTTTGCCATTGAAAATAATGGCGAAACCTGCCATTACATTTGCACCAACCTAATACCTTTGTCATCGTCGCCTGTTTTTTCTCATCTAGTCCCCTTTTTTCTCTTTTTCTTCTCTCTCCTAAACCTAAAGGTGTGATGCCTTTCATCCACCTGGAGCCCTTTTGCTTGGCTGACCCCCATGTACAAAGCTGCTGGAACCTGCCTCCAGTGAGGTGTGAACATCCAGTCCTGTTTGGTTATTATTACTGGACTTCTTGCCTCAGTTTCTCTGAATAAAATTTTGTTCTGGTTCTAGCCTGATCTCATTCCCAGGTTGGTCACTCAGTAATCTCTTGGATGTGGGGTACCCTTGTTTTCTGTTTCCATTCCCCTTGGGTACTCTGCCCAATCACTGGTCCAGCTTCCAGGACACAGATGTGGTGGTCTTTGCCAGCGCCTCTGGGTACCCATCCCAGTGCTTCTGGGATATGTGGTTATGCACTCAGTAGTTCATCCCTATATTTAACTCTCACTCCTCTTTTACATTTTTCTTTTTCCTTTAGTAGAGCCTACACAGATTATTTTCCCACTAGATTACAGACTAATCCATAAAAATGCAGACTGCAGCCTGACAAGGTTGTCACAAAGTTCATTTCCTCTTTTAAATATCAAATTTCTGAGGTTGAAGTTGTTATTTTATCTGGGACAGAGAAAAGCTAAAATAATGAACATGCTTCAGGGCCCCAAAGATTCCCCATTCTGCCTGTCATTAGGCAGGAATCACCTGGTTTTGAGTGACTGGAAACTTAAACATGCTTAGGCATAAAAGGAAATTTACTGGCTTACATAGCTGAAAGGTCAAGGAAAACACCTGTTTCAGGAATGGCTCCATCAGGTGCTTATATTTGCTATCGTAGGTGGTCTCTCTCCTTCTATGCTCTGCTTTTCTTGGTGTTACTTCCATCAAAAAATGGACATTTCCTTCATAGTGAAAAATGTCTGGAACTTATTATTCAACTCAGGGCACTTTAAATAAATTTCCAGATATTTTGAGGTTGTTGAATCATTAAGTCTTTTGATACATATTACTTGTTTTACCATTAATTCTTAAGCACATAATCTTAGAATAGAAAGAGGTCTGAAGGATTACTGGTTCTAATCCTCTCAGAGAAGAAGACATAAATGTGGAGAATGTATACACTTCACAGAGTAATAGCTCAACTCAGTAGCAGATATGAAGTATCTATTCATTTGGTGATATTTGCTTCTGCTAGCTAATGTGTATCACAGATGCTCTTGGTATTCGAGTATGAGAGAATGTGCAACCAGTTGACAGTCTGATTTTAATCTGGGCTACAACCAAATCAATGTGTGGGAATAAAAAAAAAGATGTGTAGCAGAGCTTTAAAACTAATATGTGGAACTGAGTCTGAGAGTCTGTGAAGACTCTGGTCTCTGCGACTGAATTTAGTTATATCTGGAGACATTGACCATGCCATTCTCCAACACTGGAGCTTAGCCTTGAAAAGACTTCTGATTTGCCAACGTCATAATTGGTTCTCAAGTAACATCTTCACATGGAAGAGCATCTGAAGAAAGGAACTGATATCCTGAGCAGATGGAATGTTCCCCAATGTGATTAAAATTGTCAACCTTTTCCATGTGACAGATAACAAGTCATTTTTAATATCAAGAAAGGGGCAAGCTTTGTAATGTGGCATTCACCATTAGCACTGTGATGAAACTGCATGCACAGCATTGATTTTGACAGCATGTGTTATGATTTTTATCCCTAAACCATCCATTTCTAAAGGAAATTGTATACACCTGCTACATCTTCATTTGGCAAGCTCTTCCAGGACATTTAAAAGGATTTCACTTATTCGATAGTGGGGGAATCGTGATGAATTTTCAAAATGTGTGGATACAGCTCTTCAACTGGATGGACTAACTTTAATTTTGTACGTCCTGGAGACAGCATTTATTATATTTTCTCAACCAACAGTATTACATCTGGACTTACTGTTGGCCTCTCCAGCAGAACCACAAGGTTCAACTGAACATAGATGAAATGAAGGAGTCTAGTTTTATTAGCAGAGGCAATATGTATGATGATGACAGTAATTTCCTGATGTGTATAGAGCAGTGCTAAAGAATGTCCCAGGAGTGCATTTTCAGACTGATTCTTCTCTCAGAATGCAAGTACCTAGACTGTGGGGAAAAGAACCTCTAATGCCCAATCACTCCTATTCCTTTTTGAATTTTATAGGCTACAAAACAGACGAGATCCAGCAAGAATATTTTCTCTAAGCAGTATACGCAACAATGAAGGGTTGGTAACTGATAGTTTATTTTATTTTATTTTTTAATGTGCAGGTCTATTTTAGTTACTCCAGCTACTGACTATTTCATATAATGATGTTGGTTTTGACTATAAAAGTAAAAAATAGTCTGCCACTAAACCCTAATATAGCCTACATTCTTGTCTCCTAGCCAAGGTGATCTTCTTCCATATGGAATGGTGTTTGCCATTTGGCTGCAGTTCCAGAGGCCAAAGCATATGGAAGGTATTTAATTCAGTCTGCCAGTGAAATGGGCACTAGCCAGGTTATTTTGGACTTTGATTTATGGACTCTTTAATCGACCATGATGGTCTAATACAGCCTATAATGAAAAGGTCTCCTTGGCCTCATGTGGCGACTGAATGTCCAGAGGGTTCACAAGTTCAATGGACCTCAGCTTCTCCATCAAGGCTCCTGGGATTGGCCTGTTGTCAAGAGGGGCCAGAAGTTGGGAACACCTGTGAGGAAACTGTGTTCTCAATAAAAATAAAAATACTTCGTTTTCTTTCAGTGGTACTTGGAGAGTGAGAACATCCGGTTTTGCTCACTAAGCAGGTAACCTTGGCTTGGCACCTTGCTGGCAGCAGCGCTGGGGTGGGAGGGCTGGCGGTGAAGCTGGGCTGCTTCTGCACATAGGATTCTCTTTGAGGTCTCAGAACCAAAGGAAAATTGTTGGTGTATAGCCAGTCGGCACGCTAAGTTTCACACTCTTTAACATCCTGTGTTAAAAGGGTGTTCTTTGAAGCAAGTAACCTTTTAAAATTAGTAGTGCTGTCCCCAAGCAGCAATCGTTTTCTTAGAAATGTCACTCTTCACCTTTATTTAAATGATACTGCACTTTTAATGATAAAAGACACAAAGCTGTCAAAGCAAAAAAAAAAAAAAAAAAGCAATTTTTGAAAAGAGGTAACTAGACTAAAAAGAGACCTTTCTCGATCGCGGTAAAGTGAAGGCTTTTCCAGGACTCTGAAAAAGATGAAATGTGGGAGAAGGATGAGTTTCCTGGTGGAGTTCCCTGGGGAGAGCCCTAGTGTGCACAGGTTGCCCAGAGCTCCCAGGAGAGAAGCAGCAGTGCCTGGATGTTGAGGGTCAATCCCGTGCTACATAGACAGGGGCCTGGCCTGCTTGTTCCTAGGGGACCTGGAGAGCACCCTGAAGGGCTGCAGAAGGGTTTCATTTGTCTCCCAATTCTTCCTGGGTGTCTGTCTGAGGGGCATGCATAGATAAGGATTAGGGGAGGCTTTCTTCTTTTTGCCAGGTCACAGATTGATAAATTATTTACTTAGAATGATGGTGAGTAAAAGGCTTGCGACTGAGAGACAGACATCAGTCAGGTGGGTTTTAAAGCTGTGTCCTTTTTAGTTTCTCCTCAAAATACCTTGAAATATTCATCATCTACACTTGCATTGTTTCTTCAGCTTTGACTGATGAGTGGATAACTACCAGTCATTAGTTATTTCAACATTGGTATAGTACTGATGAGCCATCCTGACTTAGGAAGGATGACAAAATAGATCTGTCCAAGATCAAGCTCTGTGGACATGACCTGGGTACTGCTCCTGTGCCATGAGGTGACGAACCACTCTCTCTCCCCTCCCATTTTTTTTTTTTTTTTTTTCCTGTGAGACAGGGTCTCACTCTGCCACTCAGGTTGGAGTGCAGTGGCTCCACTTTCACTCATTGCAGCCTCAACCTCCCAGGCTCAAGTGGTCCTCCCACCTCAGCCTCCCAAGTAGCTGCGACTACAGGCATGTGCCATTACACTCAGCTAAGTTTTGTATTTTTTTTTTTTTTTTTTTTTAGAGTCAGGATCTTGCTCTGTTGCCTAGGTTGTTCTCCAACTCTTGGGCTCAAGCTGTCTGGCTGCCTTGGCCTCCCAAAGTGCTGGGATTACGGGTGTGAGCCATTTTGCCCAGCCTGACTACTTCTTTTATAGGAATTGAACAACTGGGATGACATTTAGGGCACCGTCAGGTGGATTTTCTGTTTTTACCAAGAGAAATATTTGTGAGGATAATCCCATGAATATTCTCTTAATTTAGATAAAGATATAAAGAGCAAATAACACCTCATACTTCTGTTACTCGCTCTTGTTTCACATATAAACCATCTCTTGGGCATGGAAGACCCCAGTCTTGAGGGGCCATGCTCTCTAAGGATAGTTTATAAAATCTGTTTTCCTGATTGAGGGAAAGACAGTTAATGGCAATTGGCTAAGACTAATAGCCTGTCTCTTGGCTCAATGTCTCCAATGTGGAAAGAGCATGGTGGATGGCATGTTTTTAAACATTAAGAAATATAACAAATATTAAAAAATATAAGATGGCCCGTGGCACATGCCTGTCATCCCAGCTACTTAGGAGGCTGAGGCAGGAGAATGGTTTGAGCCATCCAGGAGTTTGAGGATTCAGTGATCAATCCTAAGAGACCTTCATAATCACACCTATCAATAGTCACTGCTCTCTAACCTGGGCAACATAGTGGGACCCCCATCTCTACAAAGAATGAAATAAAAAATACAAAGGACAAATGCTTGATAATTGCACTTGATGAATCTGGTTCTGTTTTTAACAGTTGAATTCTCTGACTTCTCAAAATACCTGCTGTCAAGCTATGTAACTTTGTATCTCAGCAATTAGCATAAGCACTCTTATTCCATGCCCTGGTCACTTCTTTCTTTGACTGGCATCTTTGTCTAATGCTACCTGAATTTTGTCTTGGTTCGGTGGGAGTTAACTCCATTTTTCTTTAGCTCTTCTTAGAGGAGAGATGAATTGTTATTAGTTCAGAGATGTCTTAGTCCACTTGGGCTACTGTAACAAAATACCATAGAGTGGGTGGTTTAAACAACAGAAATTTATTTTTCTATTTTTTTCTGTCTGTCTGTTTATTTATTAATTTATTTATTTATGGAGTTGGAGTCTCACTCTGTCACCCAGGCTGGAGTGCAGTGATGTGATCTTGGCTCACTGCAACCTCTGCCTCCCGGGTTCAAGTGATTCTCCTACCTCAGCCTCCTGAGTAGCTGGGACTACAAGTGCATGCCACCACACCCGGCTAATTTTTGTATTTTTAGTAGAGACAGGGTTTTGCTATGTTGGCCAGGCTGGTCTCAAACTCCTGACCTAAGGTGATTCACCCACGTTGGCCTCCCAAAGTGCTGGGATAATAGGCATGAGCCACTGCGCCCAGCCAGAAATTTATTTTTCACAGTTCCAGGGACCGGGAAGTCCAAGATTAAGGCCTTGGCAGATTTGCTATCTCCGGAAGAGCTTTTCCTGGTTCATAGAGGCCACTTCTGGCTGTGTCCTCACATGGCACAAAGGGTAAGGGAGTCCCTCTTTGGGCTCTTTTAAATTAATGGCTCTTCCATTAATCAGGGAATAGTGTCCTTATGACCTAATCACCTCCCAGAGGCCTTACCTCCTAATACCATCACCTTGGGTGGCAGGCACTAGGATTTCAACGTAAGAATTTTTTGGGAGAAATAAACATTCAGGCCATAGAAAGAGAGAAATGAACTGATTTGGAACAATGTAGGATAACAGAGTCAACCTGGAAAAAATAATAATGAGTTTGATAGACCCAGCATGCAGGCATGTTTCTCTGGCTTGTAATCGCTAATCTCCTATGGTGGGACTGTCTCTTTTGCACATCTTCACCTTGAATCTAGCACAATGCCGACAGCCTAGTAGATGCTCAGTGTTTGGTATGTGAAAAAATGAGAGATTTCAATGAAATAATTGTTTCTGATCCATTATAGTGAACCATTTCTAAATCTGTAGCTGCCCTGTAAAGGCCAAGCAGAGTTAAGCAATGAGGAGTATGATCCTGGCTGAAGGCAAATCACTGTGTAGTGCCACAAATAATGTTGCATATGAAACTACTCTAAACTTAGTGGCTTACCAGAATAACCATTTATTTAATGATTCCAGTGGTTGAAAACTTGAGATGGCCTCAGCTGGGCAGGTCATAGGTCTCTGCTAAGCTCCCTCGTGTGCTTATTAGCTCACTCAGCTGCAGGCCAGCTAGATGGCTCTGCTTCTGGGATTTGGGCAGATGTCAGTGGAGACTGGGAAGTTTAGGGGTGACTGGGCCTTCTGTCTTTCATCCTCCATTAAACTTGCTTGTGTGGCAAGCAATAGGGTTCTGAGAAAATGACGGGGGGGATGTGCAAATCTCTTAAAGTCTAGGCTCAGAACTTCCAGCACATTCTATTAGCCATCCCAGATTCAAAGGATCTAGAAATTGATTTTTACCTCTTAATGGGAGTAGCTACAAACTTTCATTACAAAAGGCATGAATATGGGCAGAGAAATACTTAAGGTTATAATTGCTTAAAACAATTTTATTGAGATATCATCAGCATATGTAAATAGTGCATATGTGAAACATACAATTTGATAAGTTTTGATATATCCATATGCCTGTAAAATCCCCATCACAATTGAGATTATGAACACACCCCTCCACCCCCCAAATTTCCTCATGCACCTCTGTAATCCTTCCCTCCTGCCCCTTCCCTCATCCTCAGGTGACTATTGATCTGCTTTTTATCACCTTAGATTAGTATACATTTTCTAAAATTTTATATAAGTGGAATCAAACAGTAGGTACTCTTTTTTGGGGGATGCTTTCTTCTCTCAGCATAATTATTTTGAGATTTATACATGTTGAATTATTTATTTGCAGCTCATTTCTTTCTGTTGAATATTTCATTGTGTAGATAATACACTTTATCCAATCACCTCTTGTTGGATTTGGGTTGTTTTTAGTTTTTAATATTACAAATAAAGCTGTTATAAATATTCATGTAGAAGTCTTTGTGCAGACATAATGCTTTTTCTCTTAGATAAATACCTCAGAGTGGAATGACCAGATTGTAAAGTAGGTTCATGTTTAAAGTTTTAGGAAACTGCCAAACTGTTTTCCAAAGTGGTTGTACCATTTTACCTTCCCATCAACAGTGCATGAGAGTTCTAGTTTCTTTAAATCCTAGCTAACAGCTGGAATGTATAATCTTTTCAATTTCTGCTGCTTTATTAAATGTACAGTGGTACCTCATTGAGGTTTTGATTTGCATTTCTCATGATTATAATTGGACTTTTTCTGTTTTTTAAGTTCAGGGGTACATGTGCAGGATGCACAGGTTTGTTATAAGTAAACATGTGTCATGGGGGTTGGTTGTACAGATTATTTCATCACCCAGGTATTAAGCCTAGTGCCCGTTTAGTTATACTTCCTGCTTCTCTCCCTCCTACTCCCCACACTCTGATAGGTCCCAGTGTTTCTTGTTCCCCTCTGTGTGTCCATGTGTTTTCATCATTTGGCTCCCACTTATAAATGAGAACATGTGGTATTTGGTTTTCTATTCCTGTGTTAGTTTGCCAAGGATAATGACCTCCAGCTCCATCCATGTCCCTGCAAAGGACATGATCTTGTTCTTTTTTGTACCTGCATAGTATTTTATGGTGTATATGTACTACATTTTCCTTATCCAGTCTATCACTGATGGGCATTTGGGTTGATTCCATGTTTTTGCTATTGTAAATAGTGGTGCAATGAATATATGCATGCATGTGTCTTTACAATAGAACAATTTATAATCCTTTGAGTATATACCCAGTAATGGGATTGCTGCATTGAATGGTATTTCTATCTTTAGGTCTTTGGGGAATTGCCACTTTCTTCCACTATGGTTGAACTAATTTATGCTCCCACCAACGGTGTAAAAGTGTTCCTTTTTCTCCACAACATTGCCAGCATCTGTTATTTTTTGACTTTTTAATAATAATCATCCTGACTGGTGTGAGATGGTATCTCATTGTGGTTTTGATTTGCATTTCTCTAATGCTCAGCGATGTTGAGCTTTTTCATATGCTTCTTGGCTGCATGTATGTCTTCTTTTGAGAACTATCCGTTCGTGTCCTTTGCTCTCTTTTTAACAGAGTTGTTTATTTTTTTCTTGTAAATTTGTTTATTCCTTGTAGATACTGGATATTAGACCTTTGTCAGATGCATAGTTTGCAAAATTTTTCTCCCATTCTGTAGGTTGTCTGTTTACTCTGTCAATAGTTTCTTTTGCTGTGCAGAAGCTCCTTAGTTTAATTAAATCCCATTTGTCAATTTTTGCTTTTGTTGCAATTGCTTTTGGCGTCTTTGTCATGAAATCTTTGCCTGTGCCTATGTCCTGAATGGTATCGCCTAATTTGCCTTCCAGGGTTTTTCAAGTTTTGGGTTTTACATTGAAGTCTTTAATCCATCTTGAGTTAATTTTTATATATGGTGTAAGAAAGAGGTCCAGTTTCAATTTTCTGCATGTAGCTAGTCAGTTATTCCAGCACCATTTATGAAATAGGAAGTCCTTTCCCCATTGCTTGCTTTTGTCAGGTTTGTAGAAGATCAGATAGTTGTAGGTGTATGGTCTTATTTTTTGGTCTTGTGTCTTATTTCTCTGTGCTGTTCTGTTGGTCTGTGTGTGTGTTCTTGTACAAGCACCATGCTGTTTTGGTTATTGTTGCCCTGTAGTATAGTTTGAAGTCAGGTAGCATGATACTTCCAGCTTTGTTCTTTTTGCTTAGGATGGCCTTGGCTGTTCAGGCCCTTTTTTGGTTCCATAGGAATTTTAAAATATATTTTTCTGTTCTGGGGAAAATGTCAGTGGTAGTTTAATGTGAATAGCATTGAATCTACAAATTGCTTTGAGCAGTATGGCCAGTTTAACAATATTGATTCTTCCTATCCATCAGCATGGAATGTTTTTCCATTTGTTTGTGTTATCTCTAATTTCTTTGAGCAGTGGGTTGTAGTTCCTCTTGTAGATATCTTTCACTTCCCTTGTTGTGTTTCTAGGTGTTTTATTCATTTTGTGGCAATTGTGAATGGGAGTTTGTGATTTGATCTTCAGCTTGACAGTTCTTGGTGTATAAGAATGCTAGTGATTTTTGCACATTGATTTTATATCCTGAGACTTTGCTGAAGTTGCTTATCAGCTTAAGAAGCTTTTGGGCTGAGACAGTGGGATTTTCTAGAAATGGGATCATGTCATCTGCAAACAAGTATAGTTTGACTTTCTCTCTTCCTATTTGAATCCCCTTGATGTCTTTCTCTTGCCTTATTGCTCTGGCCAGAACTTCCAATACTACATTGAATAAGAGTGGTGAGAGAGGGCATACTTGTCTTGTTCTGGTTTTCAAGGGGAATGCTTCCAGCTTTTGTCCATTCAGTATGATGCTGGCTGTGCATCTGTCATGTAGGCTCTTATTATTTTGGGGTATGTTCCTTCATTACCTAGTCTATTGAGAATTTTTAACATGAAGGGGTGCTGAATTTTATCAAAAGCCTTTTCTGCATCTATTGAGATAATCAGTGGTTTTTGTCTTTAGTTCAGTTTATGTGATGGATCTTATTTGCTGATTTGTGTATGTTGAACCAACCTTACATCCCAGGGATGAAGCCTACTTGATTGTGGTGGATAAGCTTTTTGATGTGCTGCTGGATTTGGTTTTCTAGTATTTTGTTGAGGATTTTTGCACTGATGTTCATCAAGGATGTTGGCCTGAAAATTTTTCTTGTTGTGTATGTTGCCAGGTTCTTGTATCAAGATGATGGTGGCCTCAGAATGGATTAGGGAGGAATCTCTCCTTTTCCATTTTTTTTGAAATAGTTTCAGTAGGAATGGTACCAGGTCTTTTTTATATCTCTGGTAGAGTTCAGCGGTGAATCTCTCTGGTCCTGGGCTTTTTTTGGGGGGGATGGTTGGTAGGCTATTTATTACTGTCTTAATTTCAGAGCTTGTTATTGTTCTGTTCAGGGGTTCACTTTCTTCCTGGTTCAGTCTTGGAAGGGTTTATGTGTCCAGGAATTTATCAGTTTCTTCTAGCTTATGTTCATAGAGGTGTTTTTAACATTCTCTGATGGTTGCTTGTATTACTCTGATGTCAGTGGTATTATCTCCCTTATTATATCCAGTTGTGTTTACTTGAATTGTCTCTCTTTTCTTCACTATTAGTTTAACTAGCAGTCTATTTTATTTTATTTTATTTTCTGAAAAACCAGCTCCTGGGTTTGTTGATCTTTTGAATGGCTTTTTATTCCTCTGTCTCCTTCATTTCAGCTCTGATTTTGATTATTTCTTGTCTTATGCTAGCTTTGGGATTTGTTTTCTCTTGGTTCTCTAGTTCCTTTAGTAATAATGTTAGATTGTTAACTTGAGATCTTTCTAGCTTTTCAATGTTGACATTTAGAGCTTTTTCCCTATTAACACTGCCTTAGCTGTATTCCAGACATTCTGGTACATTGTCTCTTTGTTCTCATTAGTTTCAAAGAACTTCTTGATTTTTGCCTTAATTTTATCATTTACCCAAAAGTCATTCAGGAGCAGGTCATTCAGTTTCCATGTAATTGTATGATTTTGAATGAATTTCTTAGTATTGAGTTCTAATTTGATTATGCTGTGGTCCAAGAGACTGTTTGTTATTATTTCAGTTCCTTTACATTTGCTGAAGAGTGTTTTACTTCTGCTTATGTAATCAGTTTTAGAGTAAGTGCCATGTGGCAATGAGAAGAACACATATTTTATTATTTTTTGGTGGAGAGTTCTGTAGATATCTATCAGGTCCACTTGATCAAGAGCTGAGTTCAGGTCCTGAATATCTTTGCTAATTTTCTGTCTTGATGATCTAATACTGTCAATAGGGTATGCAAGTCTCCCACGGTTTTTTTCTTTTTTTTGGAAACAGAGTTTTGCTCATGTTGCCCAGGCTGGAGTGCAGTGGTGTGATCTTGGCTAACTGCAACCTCCACCTCCCAGGTTCAAGCAATTCTTCTGCCTCAGCCTCCCAAGTAGCTGGGATTATAGGCATGCACCACTATGCCTGGCTAACTTTGTATTTTTAGTAGAGACGGGGTTTCTCCATGTCGGTCAGGCTGGTCCCAAGCTTCCAATCTCAGGTATTCCACCCGCCTCAGCCTCCCACTATTATTGTGTGGGAGTCTACATCTCCTTGAAGGTCTCTAAGTAATTGCTTTATAAAATTGGGTGCCCCTGTATTGGGTGAATATATATTTATGATAGTTAGCTCTTGTTGAATTGAATCCTTTATCTTTATGTAATGCCCTTCTTTGTAATTTGATCTTTCTTGGTTTAAAGTCTGTTTTGTCAGAAACTAGGATTGCAACCCCTTGCTTTCATATGTTTTCCATTTGCTTGGTAAATTTTCCTCCATCCATTTATTTTGAGTTTATGCGTGTCTTTGCATGTGAGATGGGTCTCTTGAAGACAGCATACCAGTGGGTCTTGTTTCCTTATCCAGCTTGCCACCTTGTCTTTTAAATGGGGCATTTAGCCCATTTACATTTAAGGTTAGTATTGTTGTGTGTGGATTTGATCCTGTCATCATGATGCTAGCTCGTTATTTGGCAGACTTGTTTATGTGGTTGCTTTATAGTATCACTGGTCTGTGTACTTCAATGTGTTTTTATAGTAGGTGGTAGTGTTTTTTCCTTTCCGTATTTAGTGTTTCCTTCAGGAGCTCTTGTAAGGCAGATCTGGTGGTAACAAATTCCCTCAGTATTTGCTTGTCTGAAAAGGATTTTATTTGTTCTTTGGTTATGAAACCTTTTTTTTTTTTTTTAAGAATGTTAAATATTGGCCCTCAATCTCATCTGGCTTGTAGGGTTTCCACTGGGAGGTCCACTATTAGTCTGATGGGCTTCCATTTGTAGGTAAGTTGGCCTTTTCTTGGACTGCCCTTAACGTTTTTTCTTTCATTTCAATTTTGTAGAAGTTGAATCTGGAGAAGCTGATGATTATGTGTCTTACAGATGATCTTCTTATGGAGTATCCCACTGGGGTTCTGTGCATTTCCTGCATTTGAATGTTGGCCTGTCTAGCAAATTTGGGGAAGTTCTCATGGATGATATCCTGAAATATGTTTTCCAGATTGGTTCCATTCTCCCCAGCTCTTTCAGGTACATCAATCAGTTGTAGATTCTGTCTCTGTATAACTGCATATTTCTCACAGGTTTTGCTCATTCCTTTCCATTCTTTTTTTTCTGTTGTTGTCTGTCTTATTTCAGAAAGACAGTCTTCAAACTCTGAGATTCTTTCCTCCACTTGGTCTATTCTGCTATTAATACTTGTGATTGCCTTATGAAATTATTGTATTGTGTTTTTCAGCCCTGTCAGATTGATTATTTTCTTCTCTATGTTGACTATTTTGTTTGTCAGCTCCTGCAATATTTGTGATTTTTAGCTTCCTTGCATCAAGTTAGAACATGCTTCTTTATCTCAGAGAAGTTTGTTTTAATCTACTTTCTGAGGTCTACTTCTGTTATTTCAGCCATGTCAGCCTCAGCCCTATTCCAAACCCTTGCTGAAGAGGTGATGTTCATTTGGAGGAGAGAGGGAACTCTGGCTTTTCTGTGTTCTTGTACTGATTATTTCTTTGTTGGCTTTCAATCTTTGAGGTTGTTGACCTTTGGATGGAGTTTTTGTTTTGTTTTTCAACAGTCTGACCACTTTTCTGTAGACATGCTGTGGTTTGCTGGGCATCCGCTGTAGTCCCTAGTCACCTTGGATTTTCCAGTACCTGGAGGTATCACCAGTGAAGACTGTGAAATAGCAAGGATGGCAGCCTGCCCCTTCCACTGGGAGCATCCCAGGGTGGTACAGGCCTGTTGGCAGCCTGAACGCACCTTAGGAGGTGGCTGGAGACCCTGGTTGGGAAGTCTCACCCTGCCAGGGGGAATGGAATCAGGGACCCACTTAAAGAAGCAGTCTAGCCCCACTTTCATAGAGCAGCCAAGCTGTGCTGAGGTGTTGTTTCTGTCCCCTATAGGGTTGGGCTGTCCAAAGCCTTGAGGCTGGAATGGCTAAGTAGCTGAAACAGCAAAGATGACAGCCCACCCCTCCCTCTAGTAACTCTGTCCTAGAAAGTTTTCAAACCTCTGTCACCAGAGAACATCAGTGGGAATGGGTAGAATCCTGCCCATTGAGAAGGAACAGATCAGGGGCCTGCTTAAAGCAGTCTGGCCATGCTTTGGTAGAGCAGCTGTGCTATGTGGGGGTACTGCTTCTGCCCCTGGATGGTTTAGTTTCTCCTAAGCCTGCAGGCTGGAACAGCTGAATTGTCCAAACAGCAAAGATGGCAGCCAGTTCCTCCCTCCATCTTAGGGAGAAATCAAAACTCTGTCTGCCAGAGAATACGAGTGGGGCTTTCTGGAGGCCCTGGTTGGGAGACCTTGCCCTCAGATGGGGAATGGATTGGGGTCCTGCTTAAAGAAGCAGTCTGGCCATGTTTTGGTAGAGTAGCTGTGATGTTGTAGGGGGTCCCTTCTGTCCCTGGTCAGGTTGGTTTGGACTCTCCTAAACCTGCAGGCAGGAATGGCTGAGTCGTTCAAATAGCAAAGATAGTGGCCTGCCTCTCCCTCTGGCAACTCCATTCTGCCCCAGGTAAGTGCAATACTGTTGCCAGGGGCTGGCTGGAAATCTAAGACAGTGGATCTTCTCCTGTGAGGTGCTGTGGAACTGGGGCCCACAGACCAATGCCACTGGGCCTCCTGGATTCAGCTCTGTTCCTAGTGGTGTGTGTATAGATCTGGCCTCCCGCCTTGCCTCAGTTGCAGTCACCCCTGCTGGGGATCCTGGGGCTGGAGTATGTAAAGCTTCTCGGAATCTGTGCATGCCTGAGCAGCTGCTCTGCTGAGACTTCACGCAGCTGTGTGTCAGACCAAAAGCCCTGATGGAGTAGGTTCACGAGGAGATCTCTTGACCTGAGGGTTGCAAAGACCAGTGGGAGAAGTGTGGTTTCCCAGGGTCTCACATTCACTCACTGCTTCCCTGGGCAGGGGGAGGTTCCCTTGGCTCCATGTTGCTCCCAGGTAGACTGTTGCCCTGCCCTGCTTTTCTCCATTCTCCGTGGCTCAAACTATTTCCCTGATCAGTCCCAATGCGAGAACCTGAATGCTTCAGTTGAAGTTGCTGTATTTACTAGCCCCTTTTGTTCCTCTCTGTGAGAGCCCTGCACTGTAGCTGCTTCTAGTCAGCCATCTTCACTCCCTGACAATTCTTTTTCCTGTGATTATTTGCCACTCATGTATCTTCTTTGGTAAAATCTGTTCAAACCTTTTAACCAGTTTTTGAAAATAAGTTGGTTTTCTTATTACTGAGTTTTAAGCATTATTTATACATTCTAGCTACATGTCTCTTTAAAAAAATGTAACTTGCAAATGTTCTCCTTGAGCCTTTCTTTTTATTGTCTTAACTGCATTGTTTGAAGAGCAAAAGTTGTAAACTTTGCTGAAGTCCAATTTATCAATTTTTTTCCTTTATTGTTTGTGCTTTTGCTGTATCTAAAAACTCCTTCTTGACCCAAAGATACCAAGGCTGCTTCTTATTTTTTTTCTTTTGGAAATTTTATTTTCATTTTATAAAGTTTAGGTGTTGCATTTATTTGAATAAATTTTTGTATATGGTGTGAGTTATGGATCTCCAATTATTTCAGTACCATTTATTGCAAAGATGATTCTGTTTATTGAATTGCTTTGCATCTTTGTTGAAACTCAATTGCCCATACATGTGTGGGCCTCTTTTTAAATTCTACTTTGTTCCATTGGTATATTTGTTCATTTGTATGCTAATGCCACACTGTCTTGCTTACTAGAGTTTTATTAGACTTGAAATTAAGTAGTTTTAGTCTTCCATCTGCATTCCTTTTCAAAGCCGTGCTGGCTTTTTTTGATGGTTGGTATTCAGAAAACCTCTCCAAATCTCTGGACTGGGCCCTTTATGCAGCTCTGTCTTCCCTGGTACTCTGCTCCTCATGGACTCCAACTGCCTTGATCTTGGCTCTGTCTCATCAACTCAGTGAATTCACCAGCTTCTTCCAGGTTTCCTCTCCCTGTATTGTGTCCTGGAAATGCTCTTAAGGTGAGATGCTGGGTCAGTCATAAGGGTCACTCCATTTATTTCCCATCTCTCAAGTATTATTGTCCTTTGTTGCCTGGTGTTCAGTGTCTTGCAAACCATTGTTTCATATATTGTGTTTTTACTTGGTTGTTTCAGGATGGAGGGTGTAGCTGTTACTCCATCTTAGTCAGAGGTGAAGACACAAAGATGACTATTTTTCTATGTAATCTACTAGAGGAGCTACTAGCAAAATCCTAATTCTTTTTGCTTTTTCTATGTTGGATTTAATCATTTGGGTTAACCTCCACATTACAATTTGAAAATAGTGTTAAGAGGTTTGGCCTAGCAGTGGCTATGTCAAAACAGAACAAAATGCAGTTGTTTCAATTCCCATGTAATTAATGGCAGCTCAACATTTGGTGACTTGTGGATATATGGTGAGTTCTAATAGAGCAGACATAACAGGATATATTTTCAGAGATGCTGCTTGTTGAGGTCAATTCAATTCTACAAACTAGAGAGGGCTTCTTTTCTGTCTGTTCTGTTTGGGAAACTTCAAGTAGTTTGGCATGGAGAAGCACAATGTGTGTGGTGGGAAAGTGGAAAGGGAGACTAAGGGACAAAGGAGTGTTGTTAAAAGGTAAGGATAGAATAGTAGATAGGGTCTGGATGCAGTAGCTTTGCATACAGTAATGTGAAATTTGGATTACAGTGAAGGCAACAGAGAGTCTGGTTAATTTTAAAGAGTTTGGTGACATTTACTTTTTAGAAATAGTACTCTGATGCCAGGCATGATGGCTCATACCTATGATCCCAAAACTTTGGGAGACAGAGGTGGGAGGAGCACTTGAGGCCAAGAGTTCAAGTCCAGCCTGGGAAACATAGTGAGACCTCATTTCTATTAAAAATTTAAAAAATTCATGAGGTCAAGAGATCGAGACCATTCTGGCCAACATGGTGAAACCCTGTCTCTACTAAAAATACAAAAATTAGCTGGGCATGGTGGCATACGCCTGTAGTTCAAGCTACTTCGGAGGCTGAGGCAGAAGAATTGCTTGAACCTGGGAGGCAGAGGTTTCAGTGAGCCTAGATCATGCTACTGGACTCCAGCCTGGCAACAGAACTCTGTCTCAAAAATAAATAAATAAATAAAATAAATAAATAGCCAGTCATGGTGGCCTGTGCCTGTGGTCCCAGCTACTTAGAAGGCTGAGGTGGTAGCATCACTTAAGCCCATGAACTCAAGGTTGCAGTGAGCTATGATCACACATTGCATTCCAGCCAGGGTGACTAGATCCCTGTCTCCAAAAAAAAAAAAGAAAAAAAAAAATTTGCTCTGGCAGAAGAATTTGGACAATGCTTGAATGGGGTTTGATATAATCCCATTCATGATATAACAATCATGTCATATGCAGGAAGGTCTTTAGGAGGCTGTTGGAATAGTCTTGGTGAGGATGGAGGAAGACCTCGAGGAAACATTAGCCATGGGTTTGGAGAAAAGCAGGTAAGTTCAAGTAATTAAGAGGTAGTGTCAGTGGGACTTTGTAGTTGGGTAAACACATTTGGGGACTGGAAGGAGATGGGGCAGAAGAATCAAGGAGGACTTCTGGTTTTTAGACTCAACTAAATGGGAGGAGTTGGAACTATTGAATAAAAGGATGTATGTAGGTGTGTGTATGTGTGTAACAGAGCCTCAGAATTTGCTTTTTCTCAGGCATTCTGAGTCAATCAGGCCTTTCAGTTGCATGCCACATAAGTTCAATTCATAGTAATTTTTTTAAAAGGGAAATTTATTGGGTCTCATAATTGAAAAGTGTGGGAATATTTTAGCTTCAGGCACAATTGAATCCAGCTGTTCAGATATTTGTACGTTTTTGTAAATTGAGGATTTTGCATGTGTGTGTGCTTGGTGATGGTGGCAAATTATGGCTTCCATTCTATCAGTCAAATAATCTTAAAGAGAGTGGATCTTTGACAATCGTTCCAGTAAAAGTGATGGAACAAAATCTCATTGGATCTATTTGACCTATGTGTCCAATTTTAAGTCCATCCCTACAGACAGGTAGGTAGATAGAAGATTGCGATTGGCCAGACTAGGATCATGTGTCCTCCCCAGAAACCAGGGTTCACACAACTGAGTGTGTGATTCACTCTCCTCTCACTTCCAAGAAAAATGGAAGGACTGCAAAAAGAATGCGAATGGATGCTCATCAGACAAAGGTAATGCATGTCTCCTATAATTTACTTCCAGTTCTAGAGCAGCAGCTGTGCATTGGCTGAATGAAATTGCTTAACTCCAGCCACTCTTGAGAGCCTGTGTCACATCTACTCCCCCATCATAGTAACCTGCTGGCTTGTCATTGGACATTGTAACTCCTTTAAGAAGGAAAGATTGATTGTGTACATTGTTACCACGCTTTCCTACAGTGGAGCTAGTTTCAATTGATTTTAAGCCAAGGAAAGAGTCCATATCCCCAATTTGTGTTCATAGTGTGAACTCAATAGGGCTCATAAATGCCTCCTGAATAACAATGTCATATTGTCAATTACATTTATGTGACCTGCATGGAAATAATAGAACTGCACAGTTTCACTGAAACATGGGCTGTTAGAACTGGCAGGCACCTGAAGAATCATCTAACCTAGTGTTGCTCACACTTTCACATTCTAGGACCACTGTTAACATTAAGTTTTTTCTACTCCATATGAAATGCACGATGCATGATGCTTGCATGGATTCAAGAACCTGAATCCATGTTCTGACAGTTTGAGAATCACCAATCTAGTCCAAATAACTTCATTTTGACAGCTGAGGAAATCAAAGAAATTGAGAACAAAGAGAAGTGATTTGCACAAAGTCATGTAGCAGATATAGGGCAAGAACCTGGGTCACTTGGACTTTTCTCCCAATTTGGAGCTTTTCCCACGTATCAGGCTGACCCTATTGCATGTTTCATTGATAGAGAAGAATTTGGGGTACTTGAAAAATATTTCTGACCTTTAGGGAGGGATTGCTAGAGTAATTTCCTAGGCAAATTGGATTTTTAAATTTTGTTCCTTTTATTCCACTTTTCAGAGACATTTATTCTTGTCCTCTGCTTAATAAAAAGTAAAAAGGAGCTACCATTTATTCAGCGCTGACTCTGAAGTTATTTAATCTTCATGACAGTCTTGTCAATTAGATACTGTGATTTCCATTTTATAGATAATGAAGGAGGCTCAGACACATGAAGAAAATTGACCAGGTTTACACAGCTAGTCGGGGTGGGACTTCCTGAGCATCACTGGTGCTCTGCCTTTCCTCTAGTGAACGCTTTCTCCAGCCAATAAACAGACACTTCCCAGATGCTGAGAATATCCATGGCTATTTAGTTGGTTGACAATATAAAATGTTAATAACAATAAAATAATCTACAGTACTAAATTCTTTATGGAAACGATAAGCACCTAACATTTCAGACCTTCAGAAAAAAGCATATGTTGGCTTTTAGTCACTCAGACTTTCTAAAAAGGATCCTTTCCTCTTTCGGCTAACAGGGATCAGCAAACTGTAGCTTGTGGGCCAAATTTGGCCCACCATCTGTTTTTGTGAATAAAGATTTACTGGGACACAGCCAAACCCATTCATTTGTATATTGTTCATGGCTGCTTTTGTGCTACAATGGAAAGTTTGAGTAATTGTGAATGGATACCATATGGTTCACAAAGCCTAAAATATTTACTATATGGCCTTTTATAGAAAGTTTGCCAATCACTGGTCTACAGGAATAGATTGCAGGCTGTGTCCTCCAGAGACCTATTCACTGATATGCAACTCAAAAACCTCTTTTCCTGGGGCATGGGTGTCAGTGAACAAAGTTCTTGGAGGCATAGTATACTTCAAACAGAGCAATAGTGCTTTCATATGTATTAAATATTGAGTTTTCACAGGTAAATCTGTTCAGCTGTTTCAATAACCTGGAAACAGTTATACAAAAATACAGTTTGTGTTTTCTTGGTAAGTAGGGACCGCCTTGAAGGAGGTAATACGCCTCAGCCATTTCTTATATCATCAAACTCTCCACAGCAAAAATATTGTGATGGATTGTCCTTATAGACCTGTTTTACTTTCTCCCCAAACTTTATGGTCATTATAGGACATATTTCTTAAACTCTCAGTATAATTCCACTGGAAGCTTCTAACTCATCAAGTAAATACAATTTTGCAGTAAGCAGGACAACTTCTATTTCCCATATGAATGCTCAAATTCACTTTTTACAGGCACTAGCATTTTCCTACCAGGGACAGCAGTTAGACAGATTTATAGGACTTTCCAGAAATCTGACCTAATGACTCCAGTGCACTGATCACCCAACCTTCTTCAGAAGAATGTGACAGATTATGGTCTGTGCAACTTACCATGAACAACGTCCAGCATGCTAAAAAAAAAGTTACTAGACATGCAGAGAAACAGGGAAACGTGAGCCATAGTCAAGAGGAAAAACAGTAAGTAAAGAAAGACAGGATGGTTCTGATTTTGAAATTAGCAGGCAAGCACTTTAAAGAATTTATTGTACATGTGCTCAAGAATTTTTTAAAAAAGATAGTCATAATTATCGAAAAGAAAGTAACTCAATAGAAAAATAAAACTAAAAAGTGGAACCAAAATAAATTTTAGAACTGGAAATTTAAAAATGAAACACTCACCAAATATTTGGCCTTCACTTCTGACATCTTCCAAATCTTTCTTATTGGGCCAACCATAGAATCATTTGGGTAAAAATCAACTAGATTTGTTTTTACCCTTTATAGAAATACTATTTATGTTCTTTAACTTGTTGTAGGAATGCCTATCTACCTGTATGTAGGGAAAATATAAACAAGGGAAGGATTAATACCAAATTCAGGATGTGGTTACCTCTGGGAGGACGGAGGGCAAAGTGCTAGGGAAAGGAGTACATTGGGAGCTTTAGATGATAATATTTTACTTCTTAAGCTGGATGCCTGTATATAGATCTTCACTGTATTATTTTTTATTTTTCTTTGTAAATCTTAAGTATCACATGATATGCTTATGTAAAGAAAGACCTCATAATAATGCAAATGGAGCTGTCATTAATTCTCATCTTACTCATATCAGTTTTCTTTCCTAATAGTAACAATAACAAAGATAGGCCATGAATAGTTGGGAATTCTGGCAGAAGTAGGGACATAGCAGTAGAAAGCATAGAGTTGGAAGTTAAGGAAAATGTATTGGCAAGGACCCCCAAATATCAAATGTCACAGGAGCTCTGGCATGAAATGGAGAAAGAGTTCATGAGAGGGTAGGAGGAGGTACTGGCAGTAAGTTCCTGCTTGTTAAGCTTTGTCTTTTGCTGCTGTGGTCCAAGAAGATGCTTCTAGAAACAGAGTTAACCTGCTACCTGGTGCATGTGGCTGGGAAGGCCAAGAGAAATCCAGGAGCAGTGTGGAGCCCCTGCACCAGTGGGCTGAAAAAAAGCTGTCAATGTCTATTTTCCAAGGAGACTTGGACACAGCTGGCAGAGGCAAGGCAGTCAGCTTACCATTCAGAGGCAGGAAAGTGTTCACAGTGGGGTGGCTGAGTGAGTCTAGGCAAAGAAACACAGAGATAGGAACAAAGGATCAGGAGGTATGAGATCAAGTCCATATTAATATTAACAATGGCTGACATTCATGTAGCACTTACTAACTACATAAAGGGTTTATGGCACCCTTTAAACCCTTTGGGTCATCTCACTAAATCCTCAGAACAACCCTGTTACCTAGGTACTCACATGATCTCCATTTAATAGATGAGAAATTAGAGGCTCAAGGTCATACAGTAATAGGAGGTGGAGCTGGGAATGTAGTCGAGGCTGTCTGACCCTAGAGCATATACTTAACTGCAAACTGTTGCCTCAGCAGAATTTTGAAGAACAAGAATGATTATGGCCAGGAGTTGATTCCAACTCACAATCAGAGTGTCCAAGATTCAAAAGTCCAGAGAACAGATTGAAGTCGTCAATCAAATGCTAATAGCTGCTTCTGTAAGGGCTGAGCCCTGCCTGCCAGTTCTAAAATAATTGCAGCAGGTGTAATGAAGTTTTTCTGGGCTTGAAGCTTATGCAAATTTTGAAATTCTCTTTAATGCAAAAATATGTTTCTTTAAAAAATGTTACAAAAATATGACCATATAACACACAGCTGAGGTTTCTCTCAGGGCCTTGGAAGGGGCCCTTGAAGGTTGGGGGCATTGAAGTTTAAGCTTTCTCAGTGGCTTTGGCTGCTGCCTGTGTGTTTGGGGATCACGTAATTTTGTGGTTTGTGAGACCTTTATTGTCTGTCTCCTAACCTAGAAAGAAACTCTAGTAGAGAGAATGTGTTTTTTTAAAAAATTATTTTATTATCACATAGGGGTCATCGCTTTGTTGAGCTTCTAGGCTGACCTTTATTTTTGCCTTCTGATGGAAACATTTTTCTCAGATTGGGGACATAATATTCAGAGCCCAGTAGAGAGACAGGACATTCTAAGTCTTTCAGAAAGAGTGAAGTTAATATTGGAAATTGGCTAGCCAGGCGATGAAGAGCTGAGAAGCCAAACAGAAGTTCCTGAAGCAGCTCTGAGTTAGCAACTGCAGAAAGCTACACCACCCTTAGGAATGGAAAGATGAAGGAGATGGGGTTACAAAAATCTGGAAACCATGGCTATCTTACTGGAGATATGCCCAGTAGAAATGAGCATCATGAAGGGGGGACTTTTTACATAGCCCTGGGACAATGGGGAAGAGTCAGCTACTTTTAGAGAGGCTGTTCCCCTTCTCCCATCATTCAGTCTTTCACCAATGCCTTCTACTTGTCCAGAGCCAGTTGGCAAGGGAGCCTAGGAAATGTAGTTTTCAGCAGTAAATAGGTCAAGGTAAAGACTGGAAATAGATCTGAGATTCAGAGGTCTCATCACAAGATAAATACTTTTATGGAGTGTTATGAAGCGTGTTGTGATTCCACTCACCCTACTAAATTCATATGTTGAAGTGCTAATCTCTTACCTTAGAATGCAACTGTATTTGGACATAGGTTTTTAAAGACATAGTTAAATTAAAATGAGGTCTTTAGGGTGGGTCTGAATTCAATATGACTGTTATCCTTGTAAGAAGAAAAAACTTGGACGCAGGTACAGAGGGAAGACCATGTGACGACACAGGGAGAAGACAGCCATTTACAAGCTGAGGAAAGAGACCTCATAAGAAGTCCTACTGGCACCTTAATCTTGGACTTCTAGCCTTCAGAACCACAAGAAAATAAATTTCTGTTAAGCCACCCAGTCTGTGGTACTTTATTGTGGCAGCCCTAGCAAACTAATACAAAGAGGCTGCAGCATTCTGAGATACAGTGTGTTCCATTGTTGCCCCTGGAGAGTGTCTCCAATGCTCAATGATTAAACTTGATTGTTCCCAGGTTTCTCCAGCTTCCATTTGCAGAACTCAATTGGGTCATTCCTGCAGATGGAAATCTCATCCATCACCATTTGATTCTCATTTTCTTCCTAGAGATTCCAGGAGATCCTTTCTGTATTCCCCATCCATGAAGCATATCAATTCATTGTCTAATTTCAAGAAGTGACCTCCTTATCTGTGGGCCAGAAAGTAAAGAAGTGGTAAAATTTGCTTCTGAAACTGTCCAACTCCTCAATGAAAAACAAAAACTCTTTTTGGAGCTGTCTCAAATTCTACGTGGCAATGGTTAAATAATAATTCCCCTCAGACCAGATGGCAATTTGATGCTTTAGAGGCAAACTGCTACCTTTTCATTTTCCCTCTGCTGCATCACAATTCATGTGGATCACGACAACAGGAGCAGGAGGAAGAACATTCTGCATTTTCTCTCCATCTGTTCCTGTGAGGCCAGTGTGACAACAGTATGGCATTCGCTGCAGGATGACAACACAAGGCTCAAGACTCAGACCAGCAGCATCCTATTTTATAATAGGAATCTGTACTGCTAGACCCTGGAGGGAAATGTGGCCAATTCCAGGGCCTGAAAATATGATTGTGTCCAATGATGTAACAAATAAAATGGTATTTAGCTATAAAATACCAGGGCTCAAGGCTTGGATGGGACTTCCCATCTGTGTGACCTTGGGCAAGTTACCTTCTCATTCTGGAGGTGAATATCTCCTCTGTCAAGTGGGGACAATGCCTTACTGACATATTGGGCCATTGAATTAATCAAATGCATTGCTTTGTGTAGGTATGTGTAGCTCTAAATTAGCACTAACAAAAGCATACAAAAGTTGTGATTATTTTGTCGTGATCCTAGACTTTTAAACAATTTAGGGATAGAAGACTGTTTTCTGCTCTTTTTTGCCGAATATATAGAGAGGCAAATATAATTCTCCACCACCCAAGTCACTGGGTAATTTATGATTGAAAACTTTGGCTTCATTGCATAGCAGAGACATTGGAAGAACTAAGAAAACCTAGAATGGTAATTTCTCCCATTAAAAAAATCCCCATTTCAAGGTATTTCTCCCCAAATAATTTCTTTAAGTATAGTGTTATTCATGCAGCAGGGTAATTTCTCTTGTCAGCTTTACTGAGGTATAATTTACATACAATAAAACGCACCAATTTCAAGTATACTATTCAATGAGATTTGACAAATATATGCAGTTTTGAAACCACCATAATTGACAGGGTAATCTTTGCAGATAATGATTTATGATTTTCCTGCTTTCTGTTTTCCAAAATGAGTAGTGGGCTCTAGCTCCCTGACTTGGAGAGGTTTGTGGCTGTACGAAGGGCAAATATGGGCTGTAAGATGAGCCTCTCCGTAACTTTGCTTTTCAGCATCCCCAGGCATGAAGGAGCTTATGCTAGGTGTCCTGGTGGGGAAAAAAGGGAGTACCTCAGAGGGAGATGAGAATGCAGATGGTGATGAAGAGGATGGTGATGATGATGATTAAATGTCAGGTCCCAGTCTCAGGGCTTTTACATGTGTTAGCTCATTTAATCCTCATAACATCCTGTGAGGTAGCTTCTATTTTGTTTCCCATTTTATGGATGAGAAAACTGAACCACTTTGTGGCAGAGCAAGGGTTTGAACCTGTAACCTACTCTATAGCCTAATGTGTGAAAATAAAAGCATTTTCCTAGAACCAGAAAGAAAAGTTCAGAATCTGGAAAAGAGAGAGAGGAGCTATTATTTTTTTTCAAGCTGTGGGAAGCAATGCCCTGCTACTTCAGAGAACAATTTCACTGGAGAAGACTAGGCAAAGAAAGGACCTTACAGATGAAGATGATGGATTTGTCAGGGCTAAACAATTTGAAGGGGCACCCCAGTGTCATAGGATTAGGTAGAGACTCTGTGTTCTTTGCTTATGCTTGTAGAAGGATCTCCAAGTCAAATGGAGCTTATATATCTAGCCAGCTCATTGGAAAAGGGCCTGAAGATAATGTTAATCTTCATATGTTCTTAAAATTAATCATAGTTAGAAAACATAACCTCTTATTTTATAGAACTTTGAAAAGGGGAATTGAAACTCACAATTCAAATTCCAGAGCCGGATAATACTTCCCAAAGCAGGAACTCTTCTGGCCTTGAAACAACTATTTTCACTGAACTCTTTTTCCTGGAATGTTAAGGAGGCAAGGAAGACAACATCTGAGATGAACTCACCAGGTAGCTCCTAAAAAAAAAAAAAAAAAAAAAAAGGAGACAGGAATACCAGTGTTAACTGCCCAATTTCTTATATCCCAGGGTGTTATCTTCTGAATATAATGTGGGGGTTAAAATATAAGAACCATTAAAGATGAGCGCTTCAGGGTTTACATAAAAGCAATATAGTAAAATATAATGCTTACATTTTAACATTACATGAGAAAAGCAGTTCTAGAATACAATACTGATTATATCATTTTTCTGATTAAAATAATTCTGCCTCTCTGCTATACTTGGTGGTATAGCCTGGAGAAAGCCCTTCCACTTTCGCAGGTAGCACCAGTGGAGAACCAGTGGAGCCTCAGCATCACCAGAAAAACCAAGCAAACCAAAATAAAGCCACAAAGGATCTGAGGTTCTGTTGGAAGCACAGGCCACAACTGTAAGTCAAGACAAATGAGCTAAACCTAAACTTAAACAGGGTGACATTCTGCCAAAATAAGAGACTTAAATAAGACCAAAAGCTTCTAACACAATAGACAAAATTACTAGGATATAATAACAAATCACCTACCCACGTACCCAAGAAATGGCACTGGAACAATTGGACATCCATAGGTAAAAAATGAAAAGGAAAACAAAAAGTCTTCAACTAAGTCTCACATATTATATAAAAATTACAGATCATGGACTTATATGTAAACCATAAAACTATAAAATGATAAAACTTCAGGAAAAAACAAAAATTTCAAGGTTTAGGGCATTGAGAACATTAAGAAAGGCACAATCCATAAGAGCAAAAATTGATAAATTAGACCTCTTCATAATTAAAAGCTTCTACTATGAGAAAACCCATGTGACGAGGATAAAAGACAAGTTATAGACTGGGAGGAAATATTTGCAAACCACAAATCTGACAAAACACTAGTATCTGGAATATAGAGAGAATTATCAAAGCTCAAGTTAAAAAATAAAGCAAACAATCTAGTTAGAAAATGGGCAAAAGACACGAGATATTTCAATGAAGAGGATGTCCCCATGGTAAACGATCAAACAGATGTTCAACATTCAACACCATTAACCATCAGGTCAAATTGACACCTCATTGAGCTCTCAATATAGCCCTATAAGAATGACTAAAAACAGTTACAGCAATTGCTGGCAAAGTTGCAGAAAAATTGATATAACTCATACCTTGCCGTTGGGAATGTAAGAGAGTACCGTCATTCTGGAAAATAGTTTGGCAGTTTCTTAAACTAAACATACAATTACAATATAATCTAGCAATTTCATTTCTGGGCATTGATCCTAGAGAAATAAAAATTTATATTCATACAAAAAAACCTGTGCATGAATGTTCATATCAGCTTTATTTATAATGACAGAAAGCTAGAGTAAGTCCAGGTGTTCTTCAATAGGTGAAAGATTAAACCATGGTCCATCTGTATAATACTCAGCATACAACTGATATACTCAGTTGATACAATTGATATACTCAACGACTTGGATGACTCTCTAAAGAAATATGTTAAGTGAAAAAATGCTAATATTTAAGGTAGAATTCCATTTATGTAACATTCTTGAAATGACAATATTATAGACAGGGGGAGATGACTAGTGATTGCCAGAGGCTGAGGATAGGGAGGGGTTTTACAGATTGAATTGTATCTCCCCAAAATTCACATGTGGTGGCGGTCCTAACCCCCAGAATCTCAGAATGGGACTTAATATGGAAATAGGGTCATTGCAGATAAAAATAGTTAAGATGAAGTCAACCTGGAGTAGGGTGAGCCCCTAATCCAATTTGAGTGGTGCTCTTTATAAAGGAGGAAATTTGGAGATACACACACAGGGAGAACACTCTGTAACAATGAAAGCAGAGATCTGTAAGTCAAGGAATACCTAAGATGGCCAGCAAACCATCAAAAGCTAGGAAATGAAACAGGATTCTCTCGTACCACTCCGAAGGAACCCAGCTTGCTGAACCATTGATCTTGGACCCCTAGCCTCCAGAACTATGAGACAATAAATTTCTGTTTAGCCATCCAGTTTGTCGTGCTTTATAACGGCAATCCTAGCAAACTAATACAGGGGCTGAAGGTGGTAGGAGGAAAGTGAATTTGGCCATAAGGGGTAGTAAGAGAGATCCTCATGGTGCAGGAACTGTTCTGAATCTTGGCTGCATCAGTGTCGATGTCCTGGATGGGATATTGTACTATAGTTTTGCAAACATTGTGGTAAACTGGGTAAATGGTACAGGATCTCTCTGTTATTTCTTACAACTGCATCTGAATCTACAATTGACTCAAAAATTTTAAAAATATACATTTGACATGCTGGAAAAATATATATTTGAAAATGTACTCTTCTATTTAACATGTAAAGTTTAGTTATCATTTTTGAAGAATATGTATTTTCCCAGAATGTTTGAGGCGAATATAATAGTCATGTAGCTGGAAGACCACAGCCTCAACTTCTACATGGGTCTAGGAAGCTGGCAGGCAGAGACTAGTTGAGAGAAGCCCTGTGGGGAGGAAGGGCAATAATAATCTGAACGTAGAGGCTTGTGTTGGGGAGAGGAAATACTTAAAATTGGAGCAAAGGCTCAATCAGTATTGATTTTCTCCTTGTGGCTATTTCCCCAGAAGAGGCTTGGAGCCTTAGGGCATTGCCTGTCTGTGTCCACCCTTGCTCTATCCTGCTCCATCCTGCTCCTCCCTCCGACTCCTCCCTCCCACCATGTTTAAAGGTTGTCTTCATTTTCAGCCAAGCAGTCTCTGGAGTTCTCCACCAATATGGAGATGACCTGCTTGCTCATCTGCAAATAAAGAGCCAAATAAAGTTAGATGGGGAAGAGGGTTTGTGTATGTAGTTTGAGAGCAAGAAGCGGTATGGGGAGAGGATGCGAAACTATACCCTTTTATCCTATTAAGCAAGTTCCTTCTCTTTTATCTTTTGTGCCTCAAGCACAGGAAAAATGTCTGCTCTTGGTGTCTGCTGATCTGCTTGTTTTCTTTCTTTAGAAAACTTGACAAACTAAATAACAATGCAGCAAAGCAGCTGCCATGGAATTAGGCACAGTGTAGGTCCACTTTCAAGTGTGGTTAGTGGAAAGAGCATTAGCTTTGCAGGCTGAGGGGCCTGTGTTCAAACCCCTCACCCCCAACTTAGATACTGATCTGCTTCATGACCTAGGTGACCTAATTACTGACTCAAAGCCTCAGCTTCCTCCACTGTAAGATGGAAATAAGAGGATTTTTTGGGAGAAGATTTAATGTGATAATAAATCACCAAGGTAAGTGCTTAAAGTTTAGTAAGTAATCAATAAATGTTTATTCCCTTCCTTTCTTCTTTCCTGGAGAGCTGAATTCGGAACTAAATAGCATTCTTCTCTCAAGCACTACTTGGAAGGGATCATGGATGAGATAATAAGTCTATTAGTTGTCTATTGCTGCATAAGAAATTACCCCCAAATTTAGTGGTTTAAAACAATAAACATTTATTATTTCACAGTTTCTGTGGATCGTAAATCTACATGTTCCTGTCTCAGGATCTTTCTCAAGGCTTTAATCACTATGCCATCCAGGACTGCAGTCTCATATGAAGGCTTGACTGGGGAAGGAACTGCTTCCAAATGTACTTTTGGATTTGGCAGCATTCTGTTTCGTGGATTGCTGGACCTGGGTTCTTTGCTGGCAGTTGGCCTGAGATCTCCCTGAGTTGCCATGTGGGTCTCTCCTAAGGACAGCTCACAACATGGCAACTGGAGTATAGCAGAGGAAACAATAGAGAGCAAGAGGGAATAAGCAAGACACAAGCCAGAGTCTTTTTTTGTAACCCAAACTCATCCCTTTTGTTGTATTCTATTCATTAGAAGCAAATTGTTAGGTCCAGTTCACAAGGGGAGAGAATTACACAAGGATATGAATACTTGGAGGTGGGGATCATTGGGAGTCACATTAAAGGCTGCCTACTACCTTTTGTCCTCTGGTCCCTAAGAAGTCACATCTCTCTCACATGCAAAGTATATTCAATCATTCCCAAGAACCCCAAATGCCCCCATTTATAAAGTATCAGCTATGTGTTCCAAATATCATGATGCATATCAGGTTCGGGGGAGGATGAGACTCCTTGAATATAGTTAAGCAGAGTTTTTGAGTACAGTTTCTGTCAATATGAAGATCTGTGAAATTAAAGAGACAGTTACCTGCTGGGCCCCACTCAACATACAGTGGTGGGGCAGGCATAGCCTAATTGCTATTAGACATTCCTGTTCAAAAGGGAAAAACGTGAGCCTACAGAGTGGTAGCTGGTCTATAGAAATTTTGGAATTTCCATGGAAACTTCAAAATTCCCATTTAGATGGCATCCTCATCTTAGCTCAAAGGTGACTGAGGTGTAGTCGGGTCAGATGAGGATTTAAATTATGGTCTCACTCAGCAGTCACTCAGCATTTCTGAACTCAGTTTTCCTATCTGTAAAGTAGGAATCATATTTTCCTCTCTCAGGTTGCTAAGAGGATGAACAGAAAAAGAGATATTACATGTAGAGCTCTAGACAGCTGAAGACCCAGGACTGGCTCAATGCATCATTATCATAAACATGAGGAAGGCACTTTTATTCCCCAATTTATAGATGGAGATATTAAGGCTGAGGGAGATTCAGTTAATAATTCAAGTATTTATAGCTGGTGAAATGATAGAGGCAGGAGTAGAATTCAGACTGGCCTGACTTTGATGTCCATGTCTGTCTACTGTACAGAAGACTTTCTTGACTCAGTCTTACCTGCATGTCCTCTACCCCCCAGACTTACAGACACCACAGTCTAGGTCCCTGTGCAGAACCTCTTCATTGCATTTGACTGTTCTCGGGGACTGCTGGGCTCTTCTTGCTTGACTCAAAGGGGTGTTACTTTTTTTTTTCTCCTTGAGGCAGGGCGTTACTCTTTTGCCCAGGCTGGTGTGCAGTGGTACAATCATGGCTCCCAGACTCAAACATTCCTCCCACTTCAGCCTCCTGAGTAGCTGGAACTTGGGACTATAAGTGCACACCACCAGGCCTGGCTTTTTTTTTTTTTTTTTTCTCATAGAAACAGAGTTTTGCCATGTTGCTTATGTTGGTCTTGAACTCCTGGGCTCAGGCGATCCACCTGCCTCAGCCTCCCAAAGTGCTAGGATTACAGGCCTGAGCCACCATGCCCGGCCAAAAGGGTGTTACTTTAATGACAACTCTTCAGGTGTTTGAGTAGGTTAGGGATGGAGGTCTTTGAAGTCCATAGACCTAAACTTTTGTAGTTGCACCATGGCCCAAAGCCTCTGTCATGCTGGGAACCAAACTTGATGTTTCAGAATCACATTGTGGGAGCTTTTAAAACTTAAATCTCTTCATTGCTGAAGACTATGAATCAGATAAGCTAAGAGGAGCCAGGAATTTAAAGTGCTGTACATGTTTTTAAAACTTTCTAGATTTCTCCAAAGCCAAGCCCTAACTGGTATCCCTTGGTGTTACCATCTGCTCTGATGGCCTGCATGGATGGTCAGAAGTTGCTTTGTTCAAATTGAGTCATTAAAGGTCATATTAGCATCCCGGCTGTCCGAGCATCTGGAGTGAGTATAGGGGGAGGTCAGGAAAATTTTCTGGCCCCAGAACCCTACAAATAGCCTCACTGGCATAGGCTGGAATGATTTGTATGCATTACTAAACTGTGTTTGATATGCAAACACTCTAGTCAGTATTTGGCTATCTTTGGAAGAAGGAACTCTCTGTCCTGTTTACATTTTGCTGCTTCTATTTGATATGCTAGCATTTTAAATTCACTTTTAAGAGTCTGTAGAGGATCTCTACCAAGAGAGGCTGCTTGTCACAAAAGCTATCTCACATCCGCCATTCCAGATACTCAAACTTCTTAGGCTAGCCTGGAACCATCTCAGGGCTGAGAATTTAGAGACACAGCTCAGAGGGTAATTTAATACGCAATTGTCTGTCAATAGGAGTCTAACCTAGAGGTTTTTTTTTTTTTTTTTTTTTTTTTTTAAAAAAAGATAAATCATACCAGAATAAAATTCTTAAGTTGCTAAGGGCCTTAATTCTGGATGCACTTTAAAATAGAGGCAGTGAGCTATAAAAGATTTATGTAAATGTTTCTCCAGTGGGAATTCTGAATTCTGATTAAATCGGTCTGTGGGATGAGTTTGGGCATTTATATATGTAGTTAAGCTTCCCAAGTGATTCTAATAAATTAATGAATTGGGAAGAACCAATTGTGGTGCCTTCCTACCTCAAAACCAGGTAAGCCTAGCTTCAGACGCTGGGGTCTAGGATTTAAAAGCTGTGTGATCGTATTCAATTTCTTTGAGCTGGTGGCATGACAAAAGGCTTGGGTGAGGTAGAAGGAACTGGGGGAGGAGCCCGCCCTAGACGTTGGCAATATGTGGGCACATTGTCTGGAAAATTTCAAGGAATAACAGCAAATCAAAGTAAATCTGCTTTTTGTTTTCACTAAACACTAGCAATTTTAGATAACATTAGAAATAAAGTACTCTTCCCCAAAGGGATGACTATTTCCACCCTCATCTCCCCTCTACAGTCTGGTATGCCATTGAACTTGTTTCCTCTTCTGTAAAGCTGGGTAAAATAAAGATAAAAATACCTACTTTGTAGGGTCGCCTTTGTAGTTTAGAAAAAGTTTGTACAAAATGTTTCTTGATCACTGTCCTAGAGTGACTCTCCTGGCAGACTGCCTGGCTTGAATCCCAACTCCATTATTGCAACTTTGAATTGGTTACTTAGTTCCTCTGCCTCAACTTTCCTTACCTGTAAATTGGGATAAGCAATCACCTACTTCATAGCACTGACTTGTTAATGAGGTAATAAATACAACGTATTTTGGATCGTGCTTGACACATAGTAAACCCTCAATATATATTAGCTATTATTACTGGCATATACTTAGATGTTTATTTACTTGTAATTATTTTATGGTAAATCAATATGTTAAGCACCAATACCTCTAAGTGTCATTTATTTCCTAACTGATCAAAATAAAAAGTTCCCTATCCTATAATGATGTCAAAAGAGTGAACTCCCTCAGCATCCCTTGGTACCAGGTACCTTGTCTACTCTAAAAATCTTATACTTTCATCCCTTTCCTCACATATCTATTCTGGAAATGGACAAGGCCTCATAACTGACATTTTAGGGCTTCATTTTGACATTTCATAATTGACATTGTCAGTCACCTGCCTCAAATACAATAAGATCTTGTTTATAATGTAGAATCTTAGGAAAGAAAGTTAAAAGAGCATGCCAAATAGGTATGCAATTCTGGTTAAAAATAAAATTTTCACTTACAAATGATGACATCACTTAATCTTATTACTCTAAGAACATTAACTATAGTATTTTACACTGTTTAGCACTCAAAGTACACCATGTACTATGCTAAGAACTTGACAAGCATTGTCTTACTTAATTCTCAATACAACTCTGTCAGAGCGGTTCTGTTACTGGCCGTGTTCTATAGGTGAAGAAATGAAAGCCCAAGAAGGTAAGCACTGGTCTCATAAGTACATCTAATAAGGGGTAGCTTCAAACCCAGGCCTCTGTCTCTGAAATCCATGTTCTTAATAACTGCCACCATCAGTGTGTGTACACACGTCATTTTCTCATAGCACATGTTGCCTGTAGAGTTATAAGTTACTGAGTTTACTACATTCTGAGCAGCCGTGTCTGCAGGTCTGGAGATACAAAGTCATTCTGAGAGGAAATTCTCCATCCACAGAATTAGTTCTATATTTGGAGTTTATTTTACACAGATTTTAGAGCCAGCACATACCCTTTATAAGGGTAGCGTATAAATGAAGTGTAGCCTTGCCAACTTCATTTGGGCAGTTTTCTGGTTTTCATTCCACTTGGAGAAGTTCATCCCTGCCATTACGTAATTACAGCACCTGTACATCAGTGGGCACCTGGGATGTCTTATACTTGCTTTTCCTAGCTAGATCTGGTTCTTTGTAGTGCAGCCCAACGCACTCTGGAAGAATTCTCTCTGGTTGATGTTTCTGTTGGAATTCACTCTTGGCTGGAAAGATGCTCTTGTAATTTTCCATATCCATCCACAGGCCTTTGTCTTCTGCCATATATTCCCAGCCCCTTTCCTCAGGATCCATTTCCATGCACTCATTTTCTAACTCATTATTGCAATGGCCATTACAATTACAACTGGCTTCTTAATTCATGGCTGCTCTGATCATCATGACAATTATGGTTAATTCACAGCAGCTCTTATTGTTGTCATTATTATTCATTTATTCAGTTTCATTTTTAATACAATTATGGCTTGAGCCAGGGCATCCCAGGTCTCCACAGGGTGAGAGTACACCATGCAGTGTGGTGCAATCAAAGTAGCATAGGCCTCTTTATTGCAAAAACAATATTACAATAATAAAAGAAGTTGAAAAGAAAAAAATTACTCCTAATTTAACCACTCTTGCAAAACTGTTTTAATTTTCCCCAAGCTTCTTTCTAAATTAACTCAATGCTTTTACATTGTAGTAATTACAGTGTAACTATGTTTTTTTCTTTCAGTTGACACTATACCAAAGACAGTTTTCCAAGTTATTTTACTGTCCCCATAAATTTTATGTTCAATTAGAATCTCTCTAGCTGTATGACCTTCAGCCTGTTAACACAGACTTTGTGAGGTATACTGAAAACATAATTTATAATGCTTTCCTGTCTCATGAGGTGAAGAATTGTTGAGAAGGTAAATATGCCGATATTTAGCTGAGGACTCAGAGAAGGGAGTTTCTATATGTATTAGCTTCTATTTTATCTCTCCTCAAATTTCGACTCCAGTGGTCTATTTTCTATCAATATCTCCACCTTTGGGGCTGAAAAGCTTAGTAATTGAAATTCCTCTTAAAATACAGATATTTTTTGGAGTTCACTAATAAGCATTGTAAATTAACACTTGAATTTTGTGAGCCATTCCCCACCGGGAAGACATAATGGGAAGACATACTTGACCATTTTGCTGGGCCAGTTCAGATAATGACTACCTTAAAGATAGCTGTCTTTCTTCAAACTTCTTGTTCTAGGCCAAAAGACTTGACAACTGCATATCTTAAAAATATCAATCTTTCAATTTCATTGATTACAAAAAACAATGTTAAACTTGAAAAGGCATTTAAAAATTTGTATATATCTTCTGTGACTTCACCACACTCATATAACTGGCTGCTTATTAGATAATAATAATGATCTATATTAAATTTGGTATTCTGCCTTTGCCTACTGCTGAGTGCCACAACTTTCATTAGTAATTCCTGCAATATTATCAAGTTAATGTCTTCTAATTTACTAGTTCATCCTCCTATGTTTGGACATGTAGATGGTTTTCAGTAATGTTGTATTATACATAATACTGCAGTAAGCAGCTTCACCTATGAATCATTTGTCTCATTTTTCTTTATTTAAAATGCTTCTCCAGGACAAATTATCAGGAGCAGGATTATGGATACATAGGGAAGAAACTACTTAATAGTTCTCGAAGGGCCCAAGATGCAGCTTTCCACAAGATCTGTAAATTTAACACTCATTTAATTTAGCAAATGTTTTACTCATATTCAGAGTAGCAAATTAATACCAATTCCAACCATAGAAAAGTAGATTAAGGGACATTTTATAAAATGAAAAAATATTGTACCATTTTTTGAGCAAGTAAGCAATCATTCAGTTCTTCTTCCCCTCCCCTCCCCTCCCCTCCCCTCCCCTCCCCTCTCCTCCCCTCCCCTCCCCTCCCCCCCCCTCCCCTCCCCTCTCCCCTCCCCTCTCCTCCCCTCTCCCCTCCCCTCCCCTCCCCTCTCCCCTCCCCCTTCCCCTCCCCCTCCCCTCCCCCTCCCCTCCCCCTCCCCTCCCCCCTCCTCCCCCCTCCCTCCCCTCCCCTCCCCCCTCCCTCCCCTCCCCCCCCCCCCTGTATAATTTCCTGACAGATCAGGAAATTATACAGTTAAGTGCTTGTTTCTATGATAACAATGATAACACAACAAAACCACCTAACATTCATTCATTGTTTGCTATGTATCAGGAATGTATGCTATCTTGTTTAATTCTCACTGTAATCCTATAAAGCAGGTGTTATCTTCATAAATGAGGAAACAGGATCACAGAGAAGTTAAATAACTTGCTCAAGAACAAAGTGCTAAGAAGTAACAGAACCAGAATTTGAAACCAGGAAGCCTAATAGTGAAGCTCCTGCTTCCAATACTAATGTGTAAGGGAAGTGGGAGCCACGGACTTGCTATGGGACCTTGTACACTTTTTTTTTTTTTTTTTGAGATGGAGTCTAAATGTGTCACCCAGGCTGGAGTACAGTTATGTGATCTCAGCTCACTATAACTTCCACCTCCCAGGTTCAAGCGATTCTCGTGCCTCAGCCTCCTGAGTAGCTGGGACTACAGACATGCACCACCATGTCTGGTTTTGTATTTTTTTGTATTTTGTATTTTGTCTAAGTTTTGTATTTTTTAATAGAGATGGGGTTTTATCATGTTGGCCAGGTTGGGCTTGAACTCTTGACCTCAAGTGATCCACCCACCTTGACCTCCAAAGTGTTGGGATTACAGGTGTGAGCCACCGCAGTCAGCCCCTTAGACACATTTCTTAACTTTGATCTCCACTAAGTTCCTTCCTGGCCCTGAAAATGGACCTTCTTCCACCTTGTTCTGTGAAAAAGCAGCTTTAGGAGCCTGCTTGCAGCGTCAAGGGCAGTTTGCATTGGCCCTGCAGAGGAGTGGACCAGCACTTCACCAGCACTTCTGAACTAAGATGTTGACTGAGTGGCCTGTGGCAAAAAAAAGAGTTTTGAATTCCCTTTGTTCTCCCCTTTTATGTTGTCCAAAGAAAAACCAAAGCCAAAAATGCCCTTTGAAGCTATTTTCTATATGAAAAAGTAAATAGAACTTTTCCTAATGCAAGACTCCAGACTGGGAGCGGAATTTCAGTAAAGCTGCCCTGATGGCCAATGCTCTGGGACCACTGCCTGGTGGGGAGATGGACCCAGAGTGGCAGCCAGAGCCAACTCCTTATGTTCCTTCATCCCATTCACTAAATTCTGTTCCTGACAATTTCAATTGTTTAAGTCATATGAATGAGAAGCTTTGAGCATCCTTTGAATAACACAAAGTCAGTTAGTATGGTAAATACTAATAAGCTTGATTCTTGCTGTGTGTTCAGAATGCCGATGGCCGTGCTTTGAGTTGATAGAGAGGGTGTGAAGAGAAGGAAGGGAACTTATCTGGGAGAGTGATTTCTGCAATACCCTCTTGGGTTCTGTAGAAATTTTCTTGCCCATCCATCCACATGAGTGTGTGCGTGTGCGTGCATGCTCACACACACACAGCACAAATCCACATAGCACACACCTGTATGCACAGACTCCCTTGATGACAAGAGTGGTTTTGGCTGTTGTTGTGGACACTGGTTACCTTAAAATGAGAATAACAAAATATTCCTGTTTCCAGGGTAATATTCTCTTTGGGAATATACACCATATGTCCTTCATTCCTTTCCCCCTAACTCACAAGAAAGGGAAATGGCCCCAGTTCCCACAGGCTTTGACTTGGAGCTCTGAATTTCTGATTATGTGGTGAAATGCTTTATAGCCTGGTGAGGGAGTGAAACAAAGATTATAGCCTGGTGGACTCACTTGAGCAGCATTTTGTTTGGCCTGCACAGATGTCCATGAAATACTAAACCCCAGGAGATTTGACATCAAAATCTGATGTGTTAGCTTTTCTTGGGAAGCTAGGTGATCTAGCAACATGTAATGACCTTCCTATTTGACAGCACATGGTTGGCACTAAGCAGAAGCAGTCACTTCCTTCACCACAGTCTCCATGTGCCCCTCTTAATGCATCTATGTCCCTGATGGCTTTCTTTGAGATTTGGTTTTGCATTGCATGATTTAACAGTCTGAGAGTAAAGGTGGAGCCTGGAGACCCTCTGTCTCAGTGATCATAGCCAAACTGGCTTGTTAGCATCACATTGGTAGCTTCCTGTCATCCCTGCCCCATGGATGACCACCTGATGGCCAAGGAAGGGATGGGGTTGCTTGTTAAGTGAAGGCCACCTGCCACTCACTCTGCAGGGCATGCACCATGTGCTGACCATTCCATTCATCTTTGACTGCCTAGCACTGAGCTAAGGGGTGTGTGTACAGGAATCGTGGTCAACCTTCCAGGAACTTACTCCTTTCCTGACAGCCCACAATTTGGTTACTGAGGTGGTTTGCCTTGTAGTCACCATCATTGTATTCGTTGTTAAGGTTAAGGTAAACTGTTTTGGCCAGTGTACTATATTCAACTCACAGCTCCCCACTTGTATGAGAATACAGCTTTATCCAAACATCCAGGAACACAGACATCTCACCCATTTTGCACATGTATACATACACGCAAACATTTTGCCTCACTCTTGCCTTCCCTAGCCTCAACCTTTTTGTCCCCGGACAGGGGTTTGAATATTAGTGACAGACTTTGACCTTTTGGTTTATTGAGAGATTAACATCAAAAGACTTTGATCCAGTCCTATTGGACTGACCAATAGGTCTGAGGTTGGTTAAATGCAAATGATTGATTAGCTGTTGATGTCACTCATGCTTACATTTTCCTCATTAATTAATCCTTGAACATTTCATACTAGATATTATTCACTGGTTGACCAGGATGTGTTTAGAGAATATTCTCTAAGTGAGGCAAGGTGCAAACCTAAAATGTAGCAGATAACTTCTTTTGGAGGACCACTGCTAAGATATCTCATTTTCTACAAACTTACTGTATTTCTTCAAGAGGAAGAAACTCTGGCACCAGAGGTGAATCTCCCAGACTTCTGGGAATGCATCATGTCTGAATGGGCTCTGGTTCATTTTTCACATTGGGTTATACCACTGGAGACATCTCCTTTAGCTTCCTTAAACCTCAGACAGAAGAAATTCAGAATGCCAGGAATGAGTAATTCTTTAAAAGTGATTTGAGGAGGCAAATGGAGTCTATTGTTTATGGAGAGATTGTGGAAACAGCATTATTATCAGGACTAGTACCTTCTTTTCAATTCAGTCTTATTGATGAAAACTTGGCAAGGGGGCTCTCTGTTAATTTGCATGACATTCACATCACATGTCAGATAAGTGGCAGTGTCTTCTAATTCTTATTCTTTAAAACCTTGAGATGCCAGAGAGTGTAATGGATTTGTTTTAAATTGGCTTAATTTTCAGCACAAGTCATCAGATATCTGAAAAGTTGGCTAGGAATATCACTTAAAAATTCATATCCTACAAATGCCTTAAAATGTGAAATGTTTTGCATTACAGCTGAATTCTAAGTCATATTGCAAACCTGGATTGAATAGACACACCTGGGTGAGAGAGTGTATCTACCGTTCATTAAATTTCACTATTTCAGATTACAGATTGGTAGATGTCTGTGTGAGTGATGGGAGCAGTGAAGATTAGACCTCTGTGTGAGTTTGCTGTGTGCATTGTACCCTTAAGGATATGGAAATTAAAATGGTATTAGGTATTAATACTTTTATGTGAATTTCACACAGACTCAATAAGCATCATCTACTAAGAATAAAACTTGTTTTTCTCCTCTATACTCTCTTCTTGTTGGTGTTACCCACCTTGATGAGTGACACTATTTTCTATCCACACTCAAACTATAAAGCTGAGTGTCTTCACTAACCCCTCCCCATACTTTCCACACTCAGTCTGGCACCATGTCCTAAAAGTTCTTCCTGAAAGTTGCCTGTAATTTGACTCCTCCTCCTCATTCCTTTTGTGGGGTCCCTGATTTTGGTTGTCATCTCCTAACAGCGTCTTAAGTGATAAACCTCCATGATCCTCTCCATCACTGTCACTGTACCCTGACCTTGCCACCAGAATAATATTCTGAAACCATCATCTCCTTGTATCACCACATTGCTCAAACAGCAAGAAGTTTTGGTGGATTTCTGTTATTGTTACATAAAGGTCCCAAAGTATAAGAGGGACTCAACCTTTCATGATCTTGCTCCAGTCTACCTTTATGGCCCATTTTTCCATCCTTCCTCACTCTTGTTATGGAATTGAGCCACAGGAAACTCCATGCTCTTCCAAGTATCTGGGACTTTCCAGTTATCTCTGTCTTTTTTACTTTTTTTTTTTTTTCTTTTTGACAGGATCTTACTCTTTCACCTATGCTGGAGTACACTGCATCCTCTACCCCCAGGCTCAAGTGATCCTCTCACCTCAGCCTCTTGAGCAGCTGGGACCACAGGTGCCCACCACCAGACCTGGCTATTTTTTAAAATTTTTTGTACAGATGGGGTGTCACTATGTTGCCCAAGCTGGTCTCAAACTCTTGGGCTCAAGTGATCCTCCTGCCTTAGCCTCCCAAAGTGCTGGTATTACAGGCATGGGCCACTGTGCCCAGTAGATAGAGGAAGCTTAAAAATAGGGCACAGTCACCTGGAACCATGGACGCGTATTTTCATCTATTTCCCTGAGCTGGGATATGCAGTAAATTCCTTTTGTGTCTTACTTGCTACTATTCTGTACTCATTCTAACACCCTGTTTCCCCAATCTACACATTAGGCCACCCAGTGATGCCTGTGTTCTTTTGAAGTAACCATAAAGAAGAGACCCTTTAAAATTCTGAGCAGTATTTGTGGCATCAATAACTGTTTAGCCTAGTAGTTTCAAACTTGAGTGTGCATTGGAATCCCTTGGATAATTTGTTAAAACACAGATTGCTGGTCCCCAGCACCAAAATTTCTAATTCAGGAGGCCTGAGATGTGTTCTGAGAATCTGCATTTTTAACAAGGTCCCAAGTGCTACTGAAGGTGCTAAGCCAGGGACTGTGCTTTCCAAATCACCGCTTCAGCCAATGCATGGCAAGAACAGAAGGTGGGAAATGAATTTGGAGAAGACAAACATCTTCTTGGGACACGTTGGAGTTAAATGGACATTTTTGGGCTGTTTGTCCTGTTTTTGGCTTGTGGAATAAAATGGATTGTTCCACAGAGAGAAGGAAGGTTAGTGCAAGGGAGGTTGGTGCCGATGGATCTCTGGAAAAGGACTTATCACTGTAAACAAGGGTGTGACCAGTGTACATTTCCATCACACTGAACTACTTTGAGTCTGACTTTAGGTGTCACTTTTCCTGTTCTGATGCCAGGAGGAATCTTGAGGCCAAAAAATGTCCTTTAAGAGCCAATGAGTCTTGCAGTCCTTGGTCCTTCTTCCCATTGCTTGGGTTTCCGCAGGAAGCCTGTGGTTCTTAGTGGGGAGTGAGGAAGCATCCTGATAATAGTGATTAGTTTTCCTCTGCCTGGTCTCTGTTTTCCCCAGTGAACTCCTAGATATCTCAAAGACAGCTCCAATATGGCTTTTGCAAATATTTCTCAATCCTTCTAGAATATTTATTCCTGTGTGTCCAAAATGCCTGCACTTTTTACAGCACTCATCAAATAATACTATAATGATTTTGTCTAATTATTTGTCACCTCTGTATTGGATTAATGGCTCCTTGAGGACAGTATACACACACATATGTATATATATCCACATGTATTTAATCTTTTTCTCCCCCAAGATAATGAATATTTGACGAATGAGCCCCACTTTCATGCACATTGCTGTTCCTCCTCTTCAGATGTGTAAATCTTGTTTTGCTGCACAAATTTCAGGCTCCTACAGGTGATCACCCTGTATTCTGCTTTCTTTGAGTTCTTTTCTACTCATTGCTCAGCCCCAAATTGAATATCCAGGCAGAATTTTTTTTTTTAAAGCAGTGATACATTGATTTTCATCTGCTTCTGGGAAATGAGAGAGCATTAGCAAGGAGGGTTTCTACTTTCTGTCTACCCCTTTAAGAGGCCAAAAAGAAAAAAAGCTGCCAGATGCTTGGAAATCGAGCTGTATATTTGGGAGATGGATGAAAGTGCCTGTACTTGACTGTAAAAGCTTTCCCTGAGTGAGATGACTATGGGTTTTGAAAGATCAAAGAGTCATTCTTTCCTCTTTCTCCTGGAATCATCATGGCCATTAATAATTGCACATGCTGACTTTTTCTTGGGTGAAATGGAGGACTTTTTACCTTATCCTCATCTCAACTGTGAACCTGTCCATTTGGTCTCAGATTGGTTTAATTACAGGTCTTCTGTGAGAGCCAAAGAGGATGGGAGAGGGATTAGCTAGGATGTAAATACCTTTGTGAAAGTAGCACTGAGGGTTTATTACCCTCTACATCAACAGATGGCAAACTTTTTTTTTCTGATAAAAGCCAGGTAGTAAATACTTAGGCTTTGTGGGCCATATGGCCTCTGTCACAACTACTCAACTCTGCCATAGTGTGAAAGTACCCATAGATAATATAAAGATAAATAAGCATGCTTATTTCCAATAAAACTTCAGTTCCAATAAAACTTTACAGAAGTTAAGGACTGAAGAGTGTGGGCATGCAGTGCAGGACTGGCAGGCAGCTCTGCCCATGCCCCAGCGCGGGATCCAATAGGCGAAGCCAGCTGGGCTCCTGAGTCAGGTGGGGACTTGGAGAACTTTTGTGTCTAGCTAAAGGATTATAAATGCACCAGTCAGCACTCTGTGTCTAGCTCAAGGTTTGTAAATGCACCAATCAGCTCTCTGTAAAATGGGCCAATCTGCAGGACATGGGTGGGGTCAGATAAGGGAATAAAAGCAGGCTGCCTGAGCCAGCAGTGGCAACCTGCTCGGGTCCCCTTCCACGCTGCGGAAGCTTTGTTCTTTCGCTCTTCACAGTAAGTCTTGCTACTGCTCACTCTTGGGGTCCGCGCCGCCCTTATGAACTATAACACTCACCGCAGAGGTCTGCAGCTCCACTCCTGAGGCCAGCGAGACCATGAACCCACCAGAAGCAACGGAACAACTCCAGACGCGCCGCCTTTAGGAGCTGTAACACTCACCACAAAGGTCTTCAGCTTCATTCCCGAAGTCAGTGAGACCACGAACCCACCAGTGAGAAGAAACTCCGGACATGTCCAAACATCAGAAGGAGCAAACTCCGGACACACCATCTTTAAGAACTGTAACACTCAACCACGAGGGTCTGCGGCGTCATTCTTGAAGTCAGCGAGACCAAGAACCCACCAATTCTGAACACAACAATATCAAACATACCTCAAACTGTCCCACTTAAGGAACAAAGAAGCTGGGGATTTGATCCACCAGCTCCCCTTCCATCCTTAAAGACTTATCCCAGGGCTACCAGCTCTTCAGCATCTCCAGTATGTCCTGTATATGGGCTGAGCTCCCTAGAGAACTCTCCTCCTTGGGTAGAGAGTTCCAGGAGCTTGCGGAGGGAAGCCATCAGAGTTCCTGAAACAGTAGATGCCAAGAAGAGACAGGTGGCCACTACCGGCATCTGCTACATTAGTGATAAAGTGACATCTGCACCATGTGGAATTAAAATCTCGAACACTTGGAGAATGGTAAATTCTGACAACAGCAGTCTTGAGGGTTCTTTTTATTGGTAGGTCGAGGGTTAAGGAGATAAAAACTGATACAAGAAGGAATGGGGGCCCCTAAAATGATTACTGACCTCTGATGGCACCTGTTCTCATTTCTCTGGTGCCTTGTAATGACTGTGACATTTTTTAGACAGATGGGGTTTCACTATGTTGCCCAGGCTGAAATGCAGTGGCTAGTCACAAGTGCAATCATAGTGTACTGCAGCCTTGAACTCTTAGGCTCAGGCAAATGCTTGGGTTGCTTCAGCCTCCTGAGTAGCTGGGACTGCAGGTGTGTACCACTGTGCCTGGCTGACTATGACTTTTAATTGTCTATTTTCCTCATTTGGCAAACATTTGAGGGGTACCTACTACTTGCCATGTTCCAGGCTAGTAGCAATGTTCAATAAGCCAAGGTCCTACTATATAATAAATAACAAAAAAAAAAAAAAAAAGGAAGAAGCTTTTTCTCATCTCACATTTTTGATATTTGGGTCTTCAAAGGAAAAGCCAGTGTAGAAAATAACAGCATTCATCTATCCGTAGCAACCATCACTTATCAAGTTGACTCTACTGTGTATATGCAGAAACTTAAAAATACCTGTGATATTTAAGCCTGCAAAACAACCGATAAGGAAGAAGGTGGGGCAGGCAGGGGCAGATATAACCCTAACATTAGAATGTTACTGCCAGGTTTAATGTCTAGCAACAATTTGCTAACACAGATCAATAGTGACTAAGTTGTTTACTCTCCACCTAAATCATGGTGACAATTGAGTTATGGAAATAATACATGGAGAGTTTTCCTTAGAAACTGATGAGAATCAACAGCCCTTCAGATGCCTTAAGTAGTTCTCCATATACAGGTGTTTCTGACATAATTAAATGCTAAGCTCTGGCCAGGTTAAGAAGCATAGCTGGACTTGAAATTAGGCAAGCTTAATAAGACAGTATGACCACTTTGTGTCCACATACTCAGTTAATTCTGTCATTTATTCAGAAAATGTCTGAGTATGTCCTACGTGTCAACACAAGACAAAGTCCCTGCCCTCAAAGAGCTTATGTTCTTTTGAAAGCAACAAAGAGGAAATTAACACTTGGTATATTAAATGCCACAAGGAAAGAATTTCTGGATTGGCTTGGAGAAAACATAGGGCAGGCATACATCTAAGTTCTTAGGGGTTAACAATGATTTCCAAGAGGAGATATTAGGGGGAGTCTATATTTCAGAGTGTCAAAAGATGAGAGTGAAAGTGGTAAAAGTGGCTCAAATAGAGGCCTTATTCAGCTGAGCACTTCAAGGAGTATCTGAGACCAGATACTGTCCAAGTAAAGCAGGTTTGGAGTTTTAAAAGGTGAGTGGAAGAGAGGGATATGTCTGTGTAATTGGGCTCAGGTAGCAGTTTTTTTTCTTTAGCCACTGCAAAACTTTCAGTTAGAACAGTGAGAGATTGTTCTATTATTTTTGCCTCATTCTCGGGATAGTTGGTACAATGCTGTTCTGATAACTATCAGAAAATTACTTTTTGTTTTGTTTTTTTGAGACAGTTTCACTCTTGTTACCCAGGCTGGAGTGCAATGGTGCTATCTCGGCTCACTGCAAGCTCTGCCTTCTGGGTTCAAGCAATTCTCCTGCCTCAGCCTGCCAAGTAGCTGGGATTACAGGCATGCACCACCACACCTGGCTAATTTTGAATTTTTAGTAGAGACGGGGTTTCTCCATGTTGGTCAGGCTGGTCTCGAACTCCTGGCCCCTGGTGATCCACCCACCTTGGCCTCCCAAAGTGTTGGGATTACAGGTATGAGCCACTGCGCCCAGGCAGAAAATTACTTTCAAAAACTGTTTTAGCAGGCCTTACAGTTTTCAACTAATTAAGGTTCAAGTTTCAGCAGCAGGGAAGATAACAGTAACAACAACAAAAGTGGAAATGGAAAAATTAGAGAAGGGTGAAAGGCAAGGGAAACTGGAGACCCTCTGTCTTGTCTGTTTTAGTCCTTTGCAAAAAGGATGTTTAGTAATATCATGGGCGTCATTTTCTCCATCTTTAAAGAACAAAACATCAAGAGACCATTTATACACATAAAATGCTTAGTTAGGTCTCCCAAGAATTTTAGCTAGGTGGTTTCAAGTAATCCCTCCAACCAATGAATACTCATGAAGATCATGCCTATTAATATTTAAATACTAAAAGCAAGTGGCACATAGAAGTGATTATGTGTAAAAATTCTGTGTATTTCTGAACATTTATTAACTTTTTATGGAGTAGAAAAATTTATGGTGTGGGATGGTACCCAGTTTTATAATTTCTAGAACTATTCCTTGGTGCTAGGTCTTGGTGACCTCCTTCATGTTGAAATGCATGGTTTGGTCAGGAGCCAGCACTTGCAATGTGGCAACAATGTTGCCAGTCTGGACCAAATGGAGTTTGAAAATAGAGAGTCAGGGATAACGGGCATGTGTACGTGTTCTTGTGGTGCATCTTGAAGTAGTTTACTTTTGTTCTTGTAGACATGGTGGGATCATCCAGGTGGATGACAGTGATTCTTTGCATCTTTATCCTGCTCACCATCCCAGACTTGATCTGCCCCTGGGATGAGCATTGCTAGTGAAGGAGCATTTCTTGTTGATATAAGTACCCTTGATGTCCTTTCTATATGCCTAAAGTATGTTCTTAATAAAGTGAAGCTTCTCTTCACCAGTTTCTCAGACCTTCTTCTTGTCTTGGAACATAGTAGACTGTCTTTGGTTAGGACACGCTGTCTAAATATTTGCCAGCTCTCAGGCCCCAGGGTTATCACAGGACAGGATTATCACAATTTAAGTTTTACAAAATTAATCTTTAGATTCCTAAAATGCAATGCATTAAACATGAATTCCCTATTTTGAAGGTTTTAAATTGTGCCAGAATGATTTGTGGTGCTGAGGTGGTCAGTGGGGCAAACTTTTAAAAGAATCGGCTTTATTTTATTTTTATTTTTTGAAACAGGGCCTTGCTCTGTCACCCAAGCAGGAGTGCAGCGGCACAATCATATCTCACTGCAGTCTCAACTCCCCAGGCTCAGGGGATCCTCCCACCTCAGCCTCCTGAGTAGCTGGGACTACAGGCGCATGCCACCATGCCTGGCTTATTTTTTGTATTATTTGTAGAGATGGGGTTTCACCATGTTGTCCAGATTGGCCTCAAACTCCTGGACTCAAGCGATCCACCCACCTTGGCATCCCAAAGTGCTGGGATTACAGGCATGAGCCACTGTGCCTGGTCAAGAGTCGGCTTTATTATCCAGTATTTACATTTGGTCTTGGACAGCTACTCTTAAAGTTTTTTGTCTTTGAACTCTTTAAGTGTTGTATGCAAAACAAAATTGGTAAATTTGTTTATAATAATATATGAATAAATACAAACAGGTATTAATATTTGATTAATAACTCTTAAGATCTGCCAGAATGAGCATAGTATACACCAGGTTCTGCCAGCTGAGATAAAAGACTTGAGAGTGGTTTGATATTCTCAGAAGAAAGGCACAGTCTGTATTCAAGCTGTTGTTTCTAATGCCGTGAATAATCACACATATAACTACACATACTAATGACAAAAATTTTTGAGAAGCAAAGAAGATAGTAAAAAATTTTCACAGTTTAATTGCTTTGAAAATGCTAACATTTGTGTTAGGAAAGGTTAGGGACCAACATATTTTCTCAAGAAAATCACTTTGCCCTTCTGCAGAGGGCCTCAGTTTCTTCATCTGAACCATGAGGATATTAAATGTGATCATTGGGAGGGGCCCTTCCTGCTTAAACATTTCAACACTCTATGTTTGGCTCTTTGAGCCAGGTAACTGGATGGGGATGGAGATTGTTTCAGCTCTGCACCTGCAGGCCTGATTTCACAGACAAATTATTTGCTATGAATTGGAGTATTTCCCACTTCATGATATTCAAAGGTCCGTTTAGGGCAGAAAATTGTGATAGAGGAGGAGAAAAATAGAAAGGGGAAAGTGTAACCAATTTCTTATGGATAAGTACAGTGCTTCTAGCCCCAGAGACTCAGCTACTCTTGAATATTAGAGAAAGCAAGCCTCTATTGCACAGATTTTTTTTTTTTTATAGCAGAATCATGAAGAAGGAAGATTGATGATGGCAATAAACAGAGATGGTCAAGAAACAGAAAAAACTTAACTGGTAGGACCCCAAACAACTGGTTTGGTTTGAAATGTAGACACAAAAACTAAGAACAGAAACAAGCAGTCATCAAAAGTATTTGATAAGTTGGAAAGCCTCACAATATAATACAACTCTTTCTAGACCTTTGCAAGTAGATCCCACTAGGATTCTCAGCCTGCTGATTCCCAATGAACATACCAACATCAAGAGTGGTCCTCAAGAATTCAAAGGAAAGGGATCAGTCAACTCATTGCATCTCAAATATATTACAGCTACATCCATTTCTATTCTTTGGTCATTTTGTTATAAAACTATTTGCAAAATTGAAACCATACACAAATACTGCACCCACTAAGTAGCAGATGTGTAAGGATAACTATGGCCTAGACACTAATCATTAGAAAACAATTTTAATGATTAACCAACTGTGTTAGTTCATTCTTGCATTGCTATAAAGAAATACCTGAGACTTGGGTAATTTATAAAGAAAAAAGGTTTCAATGGCTCACATTCCATGTGCTTACAATCACAGTGGAAGGCGAAGGGGAGCAGGCATTTTACATGGCATGAGCACGAACAAGGTGGGAGGTGCTACACACTTTATTTTTTATTTTTATTATTATACTTTAAGTTCTAGGGTACATGTGCATAACGTGCAGGTTTGTTACATATGTATACTTGTGCCGTGTTGGTGTGCTGCACCCATCAACTCGTCAGCACCCATCAACTCATCATTTACATCAGGTATAACTCCCAATGCAATCCTTTCCCCCTCCCCCCTGCCCATAATAGGCCCTGGTGTGTGATGTTCCCCTTCCCGAGTCCAAGTGATCTTATTGTTCAGTTCCCACCTATGAGTGAGAACATGCGGTGTTTGGTTTTCTGTTCTTGTGATAGTTTGCTGAGAATAATGGTTTCCAGCTGCATCCATGTCCCTACAAAGGACACAAACTCATCCATTTTTTACGGCTGCATAGTATTCCATGGTGTATATGTGCCACATTTTCTTTATCCAGTCTGTCACTGATAGACATTTGGGTTGATTCCAAGTCTTTGCTATTGTGAATAGTGCCACAATGAACATACGTGTGCATGTGTCTTTATAGCAGCATGATTTATAATCCTTTGGGTATATACCCAGTAATGGGATGGCTGGGTCATATGGTACTTCTAGTTCTAGATCCTTGAGGAATCGCCATACTGTTTTCCATAGTGGTTGAACTAGTTTATAATCCCGCCAACAGTGTAAAAGTGTTCCTATTTCTCCACATCCTCTCCAGCACCTGTTGTTTCCTGACTTTTTAATGATTGCCATTCTAACTGGTGTGGTATCTCATTGTGGTTTTGATTTGCATTTCTCTGATGGCCAGTGATGATGAGCATTTTCTCATGTGTCTGTTGGCTGTATGCATGTCTTCTTTTGAGAAATGTCTGTTCATATCCTTTCCCCACTTTTTGATGGGGTTGTTTGTTTTTTTCTTGTAAATTTGTTTGAGTTCTTTATAGGTTCTGGATATTAGCCCTTTGTCAGATGAGTAGATTGCAAAAATTTTCTCCCATTCTGTAGGTTGCCTGTTCACTCTGATGGTAGTTTCTTAAACATCAGATCTCATGAGAACTCACTCACTATCATGAGAACAGCAACAAAGGGATGGTGCTAAACCATTCAAGTGAAATCCATCCCCATTATCCAGTCACCTCCCAGCAGGCCCCACCTCCAGCACTGGGGATTATAATTCCACATGAGATTTGGCAGGGACACAAATTCAAACCGTATCACCAACAATTGTTCTAAAGATTGCAAATGAAATATGCTTTTGAAATTAAAAGGGTGTTTTGTCATTGTCTTGAGATTTGTCGTTGTTGGGTTGCTTTTGTTGTTTGCTATTCAGTGATTTTCAGCACACAGCCTTGCTTTCAGAACCCTAATTTTTGTTGTTTCTGAAATTATTTCTTATTTCTTGATATGGTTTAGATGTGTGCCCCTTCCAAATCTCATCTTGAAATGTGATCCTGAATGTTGGAAGGGGTCCTGGTGGGAGGTGTTTGAGTCATGGGAGCAGATCCCTCTTCAATGACTTGGTGCCCTCCCCACATTAATGAGTGAGTTCTAGCTCTGTTAGTTCACACGAGAGCTGGTTGTTAAAAAGAGCCTGTCATCTCCCTTGCTTAACCTAAGTGGGCCACCTAAGACTCACTGCGTCCCATCAATGGCTCTGCTTGACTGTATCTTGGGCTGCTCTCTGACATGCCCAGTCTCTGGACCGCTACAGCTCTGCTGTCTTTTTCTTATGAGAACTGAAATTTCCTAGCCCACATAACTTATTTCATTTGCACCAAAATGACTTTACTATTTCATTACCTTTATCGACACAACTTTAACATTCCAAAAGACTCTTGACCAGGCAAATAATTTATTGGTTCATTATAAGAACTTTCCAGAACTCTTCAGCATAAAGCATCAACAAATGGTTTGCACTCCTAGGTTCCCTGAAATCCTCACCTTGATGCTTCCACCAATCCTAAACTTAGTTATATTGTGATCCTCATGCAATTCTAATCAAACCCCACATTGGCAAAAAGTATTTTTCCAGTAACTCTGCATATCTATTTTATGAATTATATTTAAATAACTTGCATTGATTCACTGGTATAAAAGGCATTCTCCAGTTCATAACTTGGTAGAATGAGCACTGAACTAGGAGTCCAGAGTGTTGAGTCTTGCTTTTGACTCTGACATAACCATGTGAACTTAAGTCAGTCTTTTCCCCTCTCTCTAGTTTTGACTTTTCTCAGTTGTAAAGCGTGGGGATTCATTTACTCAGCATTTATGCAGTAAGTATATATATGGTATCTACTTCGTGCCAGGCACTGTCAGGTATCTCTAGTTCTAAGTTTCTATCATTTCTATAAAATTCAGAACCTAGAACGGGTTAAGACACAGTCAACATGCTGGCCGCTCACCATCATAGGGGGCTAATATTTTGCATCAGTAAGTAATGAATATCAACATCTATTACTGTGACAATTCTAAAAGTCATACCCTTACTGCAGTTATAATTTCAGTTAGTTCTCCCAAATTAATTTATGGCATGCTGGTTAAGTTTTGAACACTATTTATAGAAAACACAGAGCAAAAGGAAAGAAAGTTAAGGCTGTGAGATTCCAGAGATCAGCAGGGCATGTTTTATGCATTATTTTAATAATTTTTCTGTTAATTAATGCTTATTCCTATACTTTTAATGAAACAAAGAAGTTCCAAAAGTTTGAATGCCTTGCAGAGGAAGTGCATCATGTCCTGAAGATTTGGCTGGTGTGATTCTTTTCTTAAACCTTTTCTTCATACATAAAAAGCTTCCAGCATTAGGAATTTTTACAGCCCAAGTCCTTACGGATAGCAAAAAGTAGAACATTCAGGCTGAGTCTGAAGAGACAAAAATCTAGTTAGAAATTGCCCAGGAGAATTAAGACAAATACACAACGCTTAAGTCCTGCGACAGACATTTAAAAATAAATAAAATCAACCCAAAATGGCCAACCCTAAAATGATTCAGAGGCTTTCTCTGCCCAGGGATTGCTTTTATAGTGTATGACTTTATGCCTAATTAAAATGAGGTCATAAGTTGATAGATGGCTGCACCACAAGTTAAGAGACACAGGTTCAAGACTCTGCTTTTACCCAACCTGTGTGACTTTGGAAAACATACCTCCTTCTTCAACCTTTGCTGGCTAATCTAAGAAACAGGAATCATAAAATGTCCTACCTATTAACTGGGAAATGAGACAACACATTAAAAGGTCTCCAAGATCTTAAAGTGTCACTTTATTATAAGACTATGGACTGCCAAGCAATCACTTGTATAAGCCAATAAGGCAACGCAGCGGGGTCATAGTTGTGCCTAGAAATGTTGGTTATCTACAGTGGACCTTGTGATTGTTCTTTTCATCCACTTCATCCCAACAACTAAACTGAAGCTAAGTCAATCGTGCTAGCCCATTTCTTTGTCAGTGACTGCTTCAGAGGCAAGTTGGAAAAGCTTGCGGCAAAGATACGTAAGGAGAAGCAGACTCAGGAATTGGAATAAACAACGAATCTCTCTCCCCCACTGAACATGCATAAGGAAGCTCATTGCCTTACCTCTGCAGGCAGCAATTTTGTTTTCATGACATAAGCTAGAGCAGAGACACTTGATGACATATAGAAATAATCTGGATATCTGAAATTGGGAAAGAACCTGTGTACCTGGTGTTACTGAGTTACTAGAAGACTGGCTCTGCCTCTGTATGATCCGATATGGGGTTCCATAATGGAATAGCTAAGAGAACTGGCTAAGGAACTATATTCTCAAGTTCAGATTTCGGCTCTACCACCAATTACTTAGGTGACCACAGGCAACTTACTTAATCCCACTGGACCATAATTTTCCATCTCTAATATGGGAATAATGATAGTATTTTCCCTGCAGGGTTGTGATGAGGATTAAGTAAATATTTTTAAGGCTGTTGGTATCTGGCACAGGGTAAGCACTACATAAAAATTTGTAAATAAATAATTTGGAAATATAGCATTGATTTATTATTTTAAATAGTCTGAGGTGGGCTTTGTTATTTGGTCCCAAAGGCAAACAAAATAGACAGTTTTTCCTAGTATTCTGAGCCAGCTATCATTAATTGTGATGTCAAAAAGCAGGGATGTAACAAAAGTACATTTTATTAGTAATTAAAATATTTAAGTTACCAAATTATTTACTTAATATACCTGTATATACATATATATGCTTTTGTATGTATATACATGTGTGCATAAAAAGCTTCTGGCATTAGGAATTTTTAACAACCCATTCTCCCAAGGTGATCTGAAGACAGCAAAAGACCAAAAGTAGCAAAAAGTAAAGAATTTATTTTAATATGCTTGATACATATATATGTATATACATGGGTGCACATATATGTATATATGTGTATATATGTGTGTGTGTAGAGAGGCAAATTCAACATTATCTTGATATCTACATGACTCTTACAAACTTTGTCACAGTTAGCTGTGTGGTCTGGAATCGACATTTTTCTTCTCTAGGTCTCAGTTTCCTGAGAAATGACTGGCATTATACCCAGGAAGCACAGGGAATTGAGAATGACTCTGGGTTTACCCATGAGAGTGTGTTGCACATGCGGGGCCCTAGGGCTGCACACTACTTCTCAACCTCCACAATGAGCCCCCCAGAAAACCTAACTAGAGTCAAGTCTGCTGTTCCTCTTATACCATCTTGCTTGTGGGAAAGGCCAAGGTCTGCAAATATTGCTCTTTGTGGCAGAGATTAGCTAGATGGGCCCCTCACCCATTACCTTTCCTTCTTGGGCACCCAGCTAGAATACATATTTTAGCCTCCCTAGCAGTTACGTGGGCACATGATTGAGTTTTAACCGAAGGGATGTGGGTGAAAGTGAGGTGAGCCATTTACAAGCCTAACTCATAAGTCTCCTATGTTTAGTCCTCATCCTCTCTAACCAGCTTCTGACTGAAGAGGGGGTGAGGCAGAGGGGGTGAGGCCACCAGATAGAAGCAGGTTCTTGAATAACGGGTGGAAGGCCAAGTATTCAGAATCAACTGCATTGGACAGGAATGTAAACTAGAGATGAACTTGTGTTGTGCTAACTCCCTGAGAATTTGGGATTTATCTGTTAAAAGAGGTCATGTTTCTCATGTTTTCCTAACTGATAAACTTAGCAAAAAGAAAAGTGATGCCCTTTACTAGACACTGTCCAGTTTAGAAAGAAACTTAGAGTTGCTCTCTGGAATTTTGCCTTTAGCAAAGACTCTGAGTAATGAGGTGATAGATTTGTTTGTTTGCTTCTATATGACACACAACAGTACAGGTGAAAATGGCTATGTTTCTTTGTTGAAGACAAATTCCAGCACCCATCATCACCCCAGCTTTTAATTGAGTCTCCACAAGTCCCACAGGGCATACTCCTTTCTGCTTTGAGGAGGAAATGACTTTTAGGGAGCGTGTCTGTGCATTCAGGAGATAGTCATAAAAAGAAAGGTTATTAGAATACTTCCCATTATGATTATTCCTTGCAGTAGGTGATATCATCTGCCAGAATGACTTTTCAGAAGCGCCTAAAATGCATTTGTGAACTCCTAACATGGATTCAGCAGTAGTCACTGTCAGTCAACCACATGTCCCCTTGCAAGGGGATTTGGCTTGTTAGTTAACTCTGATGGTTCCCCTATTCCACAATTAAATGCTCTTAATTCATTAAAAAAGAGGGGGAAGAAGGTAAATTGGATGGTATTAAGCAAAGAGGCTGCTGCCATCCCGAAAGTCATTCTAGAACATTCTCTACTGCTTGGTCCTCTAACAGCTTCTGTAACTAGATCAGAAAGCAAAGTTAATGGATGTTCTGCCTGTTGCCCTGTCTCATATCCTCCCTCTCACTTTTCCCCCCTTTTGGACTCATTTAAATACGTGTATTAACTGTGGCATCTGCTGCATTTTGTATCACTTTTCAGGCCCATTTTCATTAGTGTGTTTCTGAAAACCTAGACCATGGTGGGACACTGTTTAGGACAATCACACTTAAAGATCTCTCAGAAGATATGCTAAGGGTTCCCCAAGGTAATCTGAAAACAGCAAAAGACCCCAAGTAGCAAAAAGTCAATAATTTAGATCCAATGCCAACCCACTTGATCCTAATTTCTCATCACATCCCCTTTAAGAAAAGAGGGCTCATGGTGGGCCAGGTACACTGGTGTCCTCTTCTGTTTTAATCAGTGAATTCATTTAGTAGACATTTACTAGCCTCCTGTCATATGCCAGGCATATGTACAGTCCTACCCCTAAGGCTAACTGAAATAAAAAAACACTGAAAGCTTTGGGGTTTTTAAAGTCTAGTTCATTGCTAATAATATTTTGGGTCCATTTGAAGTTAAAAGCCTTTGACATTAAAAGCTTTAAAAACATTTAACATTAAAAGATGGCCTGGGGCCAAGCGCAGGGACTCACACCTGTAATCCCAGCACTTTGAGAGGCCAAGGCAGGAAGATCACCTGAGGTCAGGCGTTCGAGACCAGCATGGCCAACATGGCGAAACTCTGTCTACACTAAAAGTACAAAAATTAACTGGGCGTGGTGGCACACGCCTGTAGTCCCAGCTACTCGGGAGGCTGAGGCAGGAGATTCACTTGAACCTGGGAGGTTGCAGTGAGCCAAGATCATGCCACTGCACTCCAGCCTGGGCAACAGAGCAAGATTCTGTCTCAAAAAAAAAAAAAAAAAAAGATGCCCTGGGAATCTAATCATTTTTCATCACATTATTTCTCAGGGAAAATACACTGTGAGTTCCCAACAACAGCCTTTTATTTGTTCATAATTTATTCTCCATCCTTTCTTCCAAAAAAAGATTTCAGGTGGTTAGTCGAAGATAAATGGGAGAAATGAAAAGTAATCTTAACAAAAAGAAGAGCACATCACAATAGGCATATGCTATAAAAACTGAGCTATAAATTAGTTAAATAATGGAGTTATTACAAACTTAAAAATATAAATTAAACCAAATTATTTTCAAGTTCCTACTAGATGCCAGGCTTATGGCACAGAATAAGATAAGTGCCAGCTCTCATGAAGCTTATACTCCAGAATGTTGTAGCAGGAACAGTAGTGAAAGAATTCAACAGTAAACAAAGAATACATATTACTACCCAAACAATTCCAGCCAGTGATAAGTGCTGCAAAGCCAGTATGAGCTATGATGAGTGTTGTGGGTTGAAGACTATCCCACAAGATGCATGTCCATCTGAGACCTTAGAATGTGGCCTTATTTGAAATTAGGCTCTTTGCAGATGTAATTCGTTAAGTAAAGGTGAGTCCTCCTGGATGGAGTGGGTCCTGCATCCAATGACTGGTATCCTTATAAGATGGTCACATGGAGACACTGAGGAGACACACACAGAGGGAAGGCAGCAATGCGAAAATGGAAATAGGAGTTAGAGTGGTACAACTGTAAGCCAAAGAATGTCAAGGATTGCCATAAGCCATCAGAAGCTAGGAAGAGGAAAAGAAGGAGTCTTCCCTAGAGTCTTCAGAGGGAGTATGACCCTGCTAACACCTTGATTTAAGATTCCTATGTTCCAGAAATGTGAGACAGTACATTTCTCTTGTACTAAGCCACCCAATTTGTGGTGCTTTATTACAGCATCCCTTGTAAACTAATACAGTAAGTTAGAGTAACCAGAAAGCTGGCTAGCTAATATAATTAGACTGGATGGGGTAAGTCACCTTTCTTAAGAAGTAACGAGAGAGCTAAGATCTACACAACGCTAACTTTTCCTCTGAGCTCCCTAGCAGGCAAAGTGAAAATGAGCCATGGTGTTTCCTTGCTGTTAAAAGCAAGCACACCCATGCTCATTTGAGGAGACAAACATGTTAGTAATTATCTTAGAAGTGAATCTGGGGGACTAGAACCTGTTTTCAGGTTAGGGATTCTTTGTCATAAAGGCCAATCTTGCTCTCTCAAAGTTATTTTTTTAAGTTAAACTACCCAGTTAGTTACAGTGCTTTTCTGTTTTCCTGGGATGTGTTTAAAGGCACCAGGATTTGACAAAGCAGATTGGAGTAGGCAGCGCCATTTTCCCCTAGCCCTGGCATTCTGCTTGAGTCTCAACTGTTACAAAATGAAATAAATTGTGCTTACTGACAGTTTATTTTGCATAGTCCCTTTTAGATAATTCATGTCATCTGCATTACTCGTAAGAGTTAATGATTCAGTATAGAAAATAGTATATGGCATAAATTATAGAAAACAAAGCTGAAATGACATTGTGCTGCCTGGAGAAAAATCGCAGCATTCAGTCATCAGGCCATTAGCAGAGAGAAAGAGAAATTAAAATACCAGAACAGAAAAAACAAGATGGGCTCTGAGATCAGATCCTGTAGGTGGAAAGTCAATGAGGTGTGGAGAAACATAGGGCAGCAGAATTATGAGTATTCTTGAAGCCATAGTGTTGATCAAATGCCACTCTTTAAAAAATGCCAGCTATAGTCTTTTCATGAACTTTTCAGTGTGTGTGGCGTTCATTCAGAATCAACACAATATGGCCAGTTCCATCCCTGCATTCCACAGAGATCTAAAGCTTGGAAGTGGTAGGACCATTCAGCTATAAGGCTTACCTCTTCTTCATCCCATCCTTTTCAGTGTTTACATGTGTTTTCAAATAGAAGCACAGAGGGTCCTAGTAGAGCAGGTTAGAGGCTCAGCCCTGCTTCAAAAGGGTAGTGTTTTTTTTTTTTATCTGTTTCAAGTATAGATGATCTGCAGATGAGTTCATTTTTTAAAAGAGATTCCCACTGCTCTGTTTTTTCTTTTTTAATGGAAAACCACTTTTCTTTGTTGTTTATACAAACAAAAAAAGTAGCAACAAAGCCGTAAAGATTTGGACTTTATGGCCTAGAACTAAACCTCTAAGGAAGGGTCATTGTTTTATTTTGTAGAAAAGGCCATCTTAAAAATGGACTTTAAAATCTGTTATAGCTTGAGCAGAACACTGGCAAGGAAGGACAGGGAGACTTCATTTGCTAGCTGCTTACAGACTCCAAAGAAGTCACTCACCTTGAGGAATTTATCATGGCTCACCTATGGCATCTCCCTTTAAAGTCTCAAAATCTGGATTTTGTCAGCACCACAAGAGTGGAGCTAATGATCTGGGGTTGAATCACTTGAACCCAGTCTAAGAGAGGCTAATGTAAAAGTCAAAGGCCAAGCAATTTGTTAACATGATGAGAAACAGAAATGTCACATGAACCAGAGCTCTCACACAGATATGACTAAAGCATTCTTGCCTGTAGAAAAATCTACATGAAATGCCAAAGGAGACTCCAAAGGCAAAAGACTGAAGAACAATTCCTTGTCTTGAATGATTCAGAGAAATAATTAATCAAGCCTGTTCACTTTTTGTTGCCAATGTCCATGATCCCTGAATCCCAACAGTCTAGTGAGGAAAACTTTAGCACAACAGCAACCCAAGAAAATTTCATCCACCCAGGCCCCTCTCCCCATTGTTGAGTTCAGTAGGGAGAGGAGAATGGGTAAGTGTGGATTCTGGCTGTCTTACACTCCAGGGGCTGTCCCACACTCCGGGGGCTGTCCCCATCAGCTAGGGTAAGTCAGACATGACTGGTTTTGACTAGAACAAGTTTCTACCAAAGCTGTCCTATATCAATCAAGCAACAGCAACTACTTTCATGGGGGTTTTGAAGGCATTAACTTATTTTACCCCTTGGCACTGGAGACTGCACCTAGGGCTTCAGAGGAAGCCAATCACCTTTACACATCTATATAGTGGAGCAACCATTTTTATTATTTCAAACTTTAAATCCTCCATGCTAGTGCATGTTTCTAGCAGCCAACCTGCCCTTAGCAGTGACTGCATCTTACTAAAGGGAACACTGTTATAATCAGTTAAACTCATTACCTTGAATATTTCATTTCTGCCAAACCACAATTTATTATTACCACTTCAGAGAATCTTTTTGAGAATACCAGGGCTACAGTCATCACCAAGGGCACATGTACACTTTTTAGATGTGTTGTTTTGAGACAGGATCTCACTTTGCTCTATCACCCAGACTGGAGTGCAGTAGCATGATCTTGGCTCACTGCATCCCTGACCTTTGAGGCTCAAGCAATCCTCCCCACCTCAGCCTCCCAAAAGCAATCCTCCCACCTCAGCCTCCCAATTAGCTGAAGTAGCTGGGAGTACAGGTGCACACCACCATGCCTGACTAAATTTTGTATTTTTTTATAGAGACAGGGTTTCTCCAGGTTGCCCAGGCTGGTCTTGAACTCCTGGACTCAAGCAATCCACCCACCTCTGCCTCCCAAAGTGCTGAGATTACATGGGTGAACCATCACACCTGGCCTTGGATGTCTTTATCTAGGCTAATCTAGCTCTCTTCTACTCACACAGTCTCTTTCCCTACATGGTACAATTTGATTAGGTTTCTACTTAATAAATTACAATTACATGCCTTTCTTGTCTCCCTGAGAATAAACTCAGATCACTTTATATAGAGTTGTGTGTGTCCTCAAGGTCTTCAGCGTTAGAGGTAGAATCATATTTAATTTTATACCCAGGCAATCAAAGCCATAGTGTGTGTAGGTTTTACCAGTTTAACTTCCAGAGAGCAACCTCATTTCTCTGGTAGCTGCGTTTTGGGTTGGGTCTCATTATTAACCTCATGTCATACCAACAATATTGATACCATCGGTGGGGTCTTGGCCACTTGTCCAGCAATTGTATCTCAGCTTCAAATCCATTCTTCTCTGCTCAACCTGTGGTGCTGAGGTTGGACTCTGCAAAAGCATTTTTTCTTGATCTTCTGGCTTCCTGCTAAGTTTTACCAATATGGGGCTCTGGAGGGAGATCCGAAGTTAAGCAGTCTCTGCTGCTTCCCGTTTGCCTGCTGATCCTGCTCTCCTATTTGAAAAGGAAGTCACTCTCAGGTACATGCCTCTTGGCTGATTGAATTGAAAGCAAAAGGTTTTTATTACTTTTTTTTTTTTTTTTTACAGTCACCCTAAGTAGTATGAGTTTTGCAGAAAGCATCAAAGTTTGGGAGACCCAGCATACTCAGAGCTAGAACTTTTGGAATCTATGGCAGAGGTTAGCAAACTACAGCCCCAGGGCCAAGTGCAGCCCGCCACCTAATAAAGCAGGGGGTGGCACCCATCAGGGAGGCTCGGGCCTCACAGGAGCCCACCGGGAGGTGGGGGCAGGGCTCAGGCATGGCGGGCCACAGATCGGGAGCCCTGCCCCACGGGGAGGTGGCTGAGGCCCGGCAAGAATTGGAGCATGGCACGGCGGGGACCCGGCACACCCTTTGCAGCTGCTGGCCCAGGTGCTAAGCCCCTCACTGCCTGGGGCTGGCGGCACTGGCCAGCTGCTCTGAGTGAGGGGCCTGCCGAGCTGGCACCCACCCAGAACTTGTGCTGGCCTGTGAGAGCCGTCAGCAGCCCCGGTTCCTGCCCACGCCTGTCCCTCCATACTTCCACACAAACAGGGAGCCGGCTGCAGCCTCAGCCAGCCCAGAGAGGGGCTCCCACGATGCAGAGGCAGGCTGAAGGACTCCTCAAGTGCGGCCAGAGTGGACGCCGAGGCTGAGGAGGCGTTGAGAGCAAGCGAGGGCTGCTAGCATGTTGTCACCTCCCAATTCCCCCTCTAAACAGGACACCCCAGCTGCTGTTGAGAATTTAGCCGATGATCGCTCTAGCTACTTCCTGCTGGATAGGGGCAATGAAGGGGCCCTGCAGTTGCAGTGTCCTCTAGAGGGGAGTGCTCTAGGCCAGTGAAAGTGCCAGCAGATTGGTCCAGGGGTCCTCCGTAGAGGTTGTTAGTTGAACTCATTTGGCGTTCTATTTGTAAGACCATCTGCAGCTTGATGGCCTCGATTCTAGAGGAAACAAATTTGACAAGCAGGTTAAAAATACAGGGTCCAAAGGCAAGTAACAGCAAGATGGCTGCCACGGGACCTAGAAAGGGGAGAAGCCATGTTGCTCAACTCCAGAGGTTGGTATAAGAATTTGAAAGGCATGCCTGATTTCAGAAGCCTTTTCCTGTAAATGCCAGGCAGCATCTCGTATTATCCCTGACTGGTTAGTGTAAAAACAACACTCTTCCCCTAAGAAGGTGCAGAGTCCTCCTTTCTCAGCAGTGAGGAGGTCTAGGCCTCGGCGATTTTGGAGAGTCACTGCTGCCAAAGAGTCTATTTGGGATTGTAGAGTAAGGATAGATTTCGTTATTTCTTGCAAACTGTCTGAAAAATATTTTGAGAGTGTGTGGTAGTAGGATAATGAAGTAGATAAACTGGCTCTTACGGTTCCTGTAGCAGTAGTCATTCCTAACCCTGTAAGTAGGGTATTAGTTGTATGGCTCTGTGCTGATGGACTTGAGCTTTGAGGGGTATTGATAAGGTCTGATTTCCTGGGGCAATGTTAATGTTGAGACTTAGAAAGACTAAAGTGCAGGTGCCTGTCCAATTAGTGGGAAGGCAGATATAGGTTGATGTTCCACATAAGAAGAATATACCTTGGCTGGGTAGACAGAACTGGTTGTGTATGTTAAAAAGGTGTGTAAATTTGTTGTTTTCATTTTCCCATACTCACAGAGTACTTGCCAAGGTAGCTCCAGTGAGCAGCTGAAAAGGGGTGTTGGGAGCAAACTGAGTGCAAACAGCTCGCATGTTTGAGCAGACGAATTATTAGGCAATTTTCCTAACTCTGCTTTTGTAAGAGTTTTTTTTAATCATTTACTGAATACCCATTTTGTCTTTTTTCCTTAATCACCTGGTATCGAAGTAGGTGGTTGTCTGAGAGCATTAAACTTCCTTTGGCACCTACTAAGCCATTTATATCATGAGTAGTCTGGACCGTCAGATCCTTTCCTTGTATTATTTTGATAGCCTCTGACACAAAGACGGCCACCGTGGCAACTACCCATAAACAGGCCAGCCTTTTGCTATTATGTCAGTTCTCTTACTTAGGTATGCCACTGGTTGTAGGGGTGTCCCATGAGTCTCAGTAAGGACTCCAAGAGCTATCTCTGCTCTCTCCATGACATATAAAGAGAGGTTTTGTCCTGTGGGAAAGCTTAAAGCTGGAGCTTGTACTAGGACCTGCTTTAAGGTTTTGAAGGCTGTTTCTGCCTCTGGTTCCCATTCTACTAGATGAGTATTTGCCCTCTGGGTTTCCTTGATTAGAGTATAGAGGGGCCTGGCTATCTTGCTGTATCTGGGGATCCATAGTCAGCAAAAGCCGGTGAATCCAAGGAACCCCCACAACTGTTTTAATGTCTTAGGGCAAGGATAAGCCAGTGTAGGCTGTATTCGTTCCTTGCTGAGGGCCCTGGTCCCTCTGGCTAAGATTAGACCTAGATATTTGACCTGCTGTAAGCAAAGCTGGGCCTTTGACCTAGACACCTTGTACCCTTGATTAGCTAGAAAGTTCAAGAGATCTAGAGTAGCCTGCTGGCATGAGGCTTCCAAACTAGTAGCCAAAAGTAAATCATCCACATACTGAAGGACCAGAGTGCCTGGACTTGAGAAGTGGCCTAGATCTTGGTCCAGTGCCTGACCAAACAGGTGAGGGCTAGCCCAAAACCCTTGGGGCAACACCATCCACGTAAGTTGGGACATGTGGTCTGTGTGATCCTCAAAGGCAAAGAGAAACTGGGAGTCAGAGTGCAGGGGAATACAGAAGAAGGCATCCTTGAGGTCCAGAACCATGAGCCGTTCTGCTTCCTCTGATATTTGAGAGAACAGAGTATAGGGGTTGGGTACAACTGGATATAGAGGAATTACTGCCTCATTGATGAGTCTAAGATCTTGCACCAGTCTCCACTGACCGTTTGGTTTTTGTATTCCTAGAATTGGGGTGTTACAGGGACTGCTGCATTTCCTTTCTATGCCTTGAGCTTTTAATGTTTAACAATATCCTGTAATCCTTTATGAGCTTCGGGCCTTAAGGGATATTGCCATTGATAAGGAAAAGTGGTTGGGGTCTTTTAACCTGATTTGGACTGGGTGGGCATTTTTTGCCCTTCCAAATTGTCCCTCCAATGCCCAGACTTCAGAGTTGATTCCCTCTTCAAGTAAGGGACAATAAATGGGTAACTTGTTCCCCATATTCATGTATATAATACCTCCAGCTTTGGCTAATACATCCCTCCCTAATGAGGGTGTGGGACTTTCAGGCATCACAAGAAAGGCATGTGAAAAGAACAAAGTCTCCCAATTACAACTGAGGAGGTGGGAGAAATACCTGGTTACAGGCTGTCCCAGGATTCCACGGATGGTAACGGACCTTGAGGACAGTCGTCCAGGACAGGCGTTTAATACTGAGAAGGCCGTGCCAGTGCCCAGGAGGAAGTCAAATTCCTGGCCCCCAATGGTTAAACGTACCTGGGGTTCAGTGAGGGTGATGACATGAGCTGGCTCTTGCCCCAGGCACCCTCAGTCCTGTTGTTGGATCATCTGGCTGGGGGCTTCTGACCCAGAGAACTTTTGTCCTCTGAGGCAGTGCACCTTCCAGTGACTGCCACGGCATAGCGGACATGGATGAGGGAGTGGCTTGTTTCTTCTTGGACAATCTTTTTTAAAGTGTCCTTGTAAACCATACTGATAACAAGCCCTACCGGCTGATTGGCCTGCTCCATTTTCTGTCCTCTCTGAACCACCAAGGTTTGTTTGTCTGAGGGCCATGACTAAGGCCCTGGCCTTTCTCTGATCTTGCTTTTCCTTTTGGGCCTGTCCTCTTGTTCCCTATTATAGAACCCCGAGATTGCCAGGTATAATAATGCCTCCAAATTTTGTTCAGGGCCCAGGGCTTGCTTTTGGGGTTTTCTCCTGGTATCTGTGGCTGCTTGGGTAATAAACTTATCTTTTAGAATCAATTGACCCTCGAGTGATTTGGGTGACAGGAGATTATATTTTCTTAAGGCCTCCCATAGCCGCTCAAGGAAGGCAGAAGGATTTTCTTCCTTTCCCTGAGTTATGGTGGACATCACTGAATAATTCATGGGCTTTTTCCTAATTCTCCTTAGTCCTTCTAGAACACAGGTCAACAGATGTTTACGACTTCAGTCCCCATGATCTGAGTCAAGGTCCCAGTTGGGGATGCATACTGGGGACAGCTTGCTGACCAGTAGGGAATTTATCCCTTTCTTCAGCTGTCATTCTATCATTTACTTGACTAAGATACCAGGTATCTCCAGACTCTCGGGCTGCAGCTAAAGCTGCATTCTTTTCATTAAAGGCCAGGGTTTGATCTAACAGTAGCATGACATCTCTCCAAGTGAGGTCGAAGGTTTGCCCCAGAGCCTGTAGGACATCTATGTACCTATAAGGATCATCTGAAAACTTCTCCAGGTCTGCCTTGATGTGCTTTAAATCAGAGAGGGAGAAGAAGATACGTACCTAGGTTAGGCCAAATTCCCTTCCCTCTACAGCTTGAAGGGTACATAACCAATAGCCTGGGGGATTTTGTGGTCCTCTGGAAATTTCTTTGCTTATTTCCTTCTGGGCAGGGCAGATTAGAGGAAGATTTATCATTAATAGGAAGGGGAGCTATAGGGAGGCTAGGATATGGGGGTAAGCTGAGAGGTCCTCCTGTGGGATATAAATTAAAGCTTTGCATAGTTGTGTACGCTCCTTCAATGAAAAGAAAGCTTGGACATAAGGTATTTCACTTCATTTGCCTTCCCTCTTACAGAAAAGGTCAAGCTGCAGGATTGTATTGTCATTTGTGCTTTCCTCAGGTGGTGATTTTTCCCCATTAGAGAGAGAATATTGGGGTCAGGCTGTAGTGCAGAAAAAAATGAGCCGCCTCTTTTTCAGGGTTTGTGAGTCAAATTGGTCCCAATGGCTTAGGATGCATTTCAAGGGTGAGCCTGTTGATGCCTGGGTGTTTCCTGTCTGAAAGACCAAACTGCCTGTGGTTTTGCTTTGTTTTGTTTCTCCACCTGTCCAAGAACCCACAATGGTCCCTGGACCCTGCTGATCTGAATAGTTGTGCTCACCAACGCAGCAGCAGAAATAACCCCTGCCCAAGAACCCACAATGGTCCCTGGACCCTGCTGATCAGAATAGTTGCGCTCATTGACGCAGCAGCAGAAACACTAGTTTTCCTCCTAGACCACAAGGAGGATCAAGGAAGGTCAGATTCAGCATCCCTTACTGATGCATTCTCGAAAACCTGCAACCTTGCCTGTCCTCCTAGACCACAAAGAGGACCAAGGAAAATAGGATTTAGTGGCCCTTACCAACGCATTCTCGAAAACCTGTTAGAGTCCTAAGCATTCTCCTGTTAGTGTTGGCAGTTTACCCATGTCCTATAAAGATGTTTTACCCGAAAAATGAAGTGGGGGGCCATACCTTGAGGAAGGGATGGGATCTCCAGGGATGGAAGGGTGATGCCTTTTGTCCTCACTTATATGAATAGGAAGGATACAATTTCTGAGGCTCCCCATAGCCTAGCTTCAGGAATAGCTTTTGTTAGGCCTGCTAGTCTGAGAAGGGATCCTAAAATTCCAGAGAGTACCCCCTACAATGGGGCTTTGGGCAAAAACTATGTCTTTCTGATTGGTGAGCCCGGGTGTCTAAACAAGGTAACAGAGTCTTGGAGTTTATACTAGAAATCATTCTTATAGGAGAAACTAGAAAAGCACTAGAGACAGGGAGTGATTTTTAGAAGCAGAGCTAGCCTCGGAGAAGAGAGGCAAGAGGAAGTTTGTCTGGCAGGCATTAGGACCCAGGAGGCAAGGGTCAGGATAGATAGGATAGATGGGCGCATCTCTCTTGGGCGACAAGCCTTTGAGAGTTCTGCTCATGGCTGCAGGGTCAACCACCTTTTTGTTGGGACCCCCCCAGAGCTTTATGGCTTTCCTCTCTGTTGACCCTCAGCTCAGCCCAGAAGTACAGGAAAAGTGGAAGCTGGTTCCAGACAAACCAATGCTCCCAACTCCGAAGAGTCGGGGGTTGTTACAGAGCCCTTTCCCAGAAAGGGAAACCCGTGTCTTTAGTCTGGCAGCCTGCTAGTCGCTTTTAACTGGCTGACAGGTGCCCAGTATTTGGCCCCCGAATTCTAAGGGAAAATAGGACAGAGTAGCAAGTGAAAGGGGTCCGATGGTACTCATCGCTTGGCAATAGGCGATGGTCTCATCACTTGGCGATAGGCGATAGTCCCTTTGTGGTTGCCAGAATGTGTCTGGAATTGGTGGGTTCTTGGTCTTGCTGACTTCAAGAATGAAGCTGCAGACCCTCGCAGTGAGTGTTGCAGTTCTTAAAGATGGTGTGTCCAGAGTTTGTTCGTTCTGATGTTCAGACATGTCCGGAGTTTATTCTTACTGGTGGGTTCATGGTCTCGCTGACTTCAGGAGAGAAGCTGCAGACCTTTGCGGTGAGTGTTAACAGCTTTTAAAAGTGGCATGTCTGGAGTTATTCATTGCTTCCAGTGGGTTCGTGGTCTCGCTGGCCTCAGGAGTGAAGCTGCAGACCTTCATGGTGAGTGTTACAGTTCATAAAGGTGGCGCGCACCCAAAGAGCGAGCTGCAGCAAGATTTATTGTGAACAGCGAAAGAACAAAGCTTCGGCAGCATGGAAGGGGACCTGAGCAGGTTGTCACTGCTGGCTTGGGCAGCCTGCTTTTATTCCTTTATCTGACCCCACCCACGTCCTGCTGATTGGTCCATTTTACAGATAGCTGATTGGTCCATTTTGACAGGGTGTTGATTGGTGCATTTATAATCCTTTAGCTAGACACAAAAGTTCTCCAAGTCCCCACTAGATTAGCTAGGCACAGAGCACTGATTGGTGCATTTACAAACCTTGAGCTAGACACAGAGTGCTGACTGGTGCATTTACAATCCTTTAGCTAGACACAAAAGTTCTCCAAGTCCCCACCTGACTCAGGAGTCCAGCTGGCTTCCCCTAGTGGATCCCACACTGGGGCCGTGGGCAGAGCTGCCGGCCAGTCCTGCGCCAGGCACCTGCACTCCTCAGCCCTTGGGCGGTCCATGGGACTAGGCTGCTGAGCAGGAGGCAGCACCAGTCGGAGAGGCTTGGGCCACGTGGGAGCGGGGTGGGGGGTGGGGCTTGAGCATGGGGGGCTGCAGGTCTTGAGCCCTGCCCTGTGGGGAAGCGGCTGAGGCCCCCGAGAATTGGAGCGTGACCTGGGTGGGCCCCCATGTTGGGGGACCTGGCGCACCCTCCACAGCTGCTGGCCCAGGTGCTAAGCCCCTCACTGCCCCGGGCTGGCAGCTCCCAGTGCGGGGCCCGCTGAGCCTGCACCCACCAGAACTGGTGCTGGCCTGTGAGCGCTGTGCACAGCCCTGGATCCCCGCCCACGCCTGTCCCTCCATACCTCCAGGCAAGTAGAGGGAGCTGTCCTCAGCCAGTCCAGAGAGGGGCTCCCACAGTGCAGCAGCGGGCTGAAGAGCTCCTCAAGCGTGGCCGGAGTGGACACCGAGGCTGAGGAGGCTCTGAGAGTGAGCAAGGGCTGCTTAGCATGTTGTCACCTCTCACTGTCATGAAAAGGTCCCTAGAAGAACCCACAGAGGTAACTTGTTTATCATCATACCCTATATTGGCTTCCTTCTCTATCCTTAATAAATGATTTACATCCAAATCCTTATCTTAAGTCCAGTCCTCCAGGAACCAATGGAAAGACACACATCAAATTTTTTCCTTAGTCAAAGAAATTTGGGCAGTTTGGGATTAAAGTTACATAAAGTGTCTGCTTCCCAGAATTTTTGGTTTGCTAATATTTGCTGTGACTCTCAAAGGGAGGGGATTGGTGTATGTTATTCCCAAATGTAATCAGGATTATCTTCCTGTTACCTCAAGCATTTTATGAGGTTAATTTGTGAAGAACACATTTGAGAATCTTACTTTTGAGACTTTCTAATGCCAACAAAACCTCCTTATGAGAAATGTTTTGCAACAAGACATTTAGCCTTGAAGGATTAGAAATTTTATATTGGAATAATACATATGAGTAGTTTGCATAACCCACAATAATTTTCAAACAGTGAGAACTATTGTCAGATCATAACTTTAGCTCTGCCTTGGATGATCAGCCTTGATGTGCATGTAGTTAAGTCAAATGAGCCTAAGAACCTGGAAAGGAAGTAGTGACAATGATAAATACAGTAATATTTTAAACTTTGTGGCTGTGATAGAAATATAACACTTGGTGTTTTGGAAAGATAACAATAATTCATATTTTATAAATGAGGAAGCAAACAGAAAGGTTAAGTGGACTACCCAAAGTCACACTGCTAAATGTGACAAGTCCAGGGCTGGCAGTATATTTCCTGGCTCCTAGTTAAGCCCTTTTGTCTCTATTCTGCATTGCTTCTGCGTGAACAGGAATAGGAGATTGGAATAGAAACAGATTGGAGATAACAAGGGTGAGAATCTGGGAGAAGAACAGAGCTAGGGGGTTCATATTACAGGCTCTGACCTTGGTGTATCATTGGACAGAAATAAAAGTCAGTATTCACTTTCTCTTTCTCTTCCTCCTTAAACACATTCTGGTAGCCATGGTAGTGAACAAGATTCCACTTCAGCAATGTCTTATACTGAAAACATCTCTATTCATTTATATCTTTTTTTTTTTTTTTTTTTGAGACGGAGTCTCGCTCTGCCGCCCAGGCTGGAGTGCAGTGGCCGGGTCTCAGCTCACTGCAAGCTCCGCCTCCTGGGTTTACGCCATTCTCCTGCCTCAGCCTCCCAAGCAGCTGGGACTACAGGCGCCCGCCATGTCGCCCGGCTAGTTTTTTGTATTTTTTAGTAGAGACGGGTTTCACCATGTTAGCCAGGATGGTCTCGATCTCCTGACCTCGTGATCCGCCCGTCTCGGCCTCCCAAAGTGCTGGGATTACAGGCTTGAGCCACCGCGCCCGGCCTCTATTCATTTATATCTTTCTGAGAAATACAATTTGGGGGTTGAATGTTTGATTTCAGAAGAGTGTCTTGAGCTAAAATTGCTTTCTTGTTCTTGTTCCTTTTCTTGTGTGTGTGTATGTAAATAGGTATACACATATGTATATAAATGTGTATGTGTGTATGTATATATGTATGGAGAGAGAGAAATGCATTATGGGAATTGGTTCACTCAATTATGAAGGCTGTATGTGTGTATTTCCTATTGACTCTGTTTCTTTGGAGAGCACTAATACAGATGTGTACATAGATTAAGAAACAAAAGCTTCCTTTCCCCCTACTCTACCCTCTCAATCCTATTTCCTTCCCAAAGTAATCATTATTAATGGTTTGAGGTGAAGTTAATGATTTGGAGTTGTATTCTTCTTCAACAAAGGAGTGTTTAGGATTTCTATTGTTATTGTTGATATTTTTTATCATTACAAACAATACATGGCCAGTATTTTGTGCACATGGCCAGTGTTTTCCAGTCTTAAAAATAGCCAAAGTAGAAATATTAAGTTGAACTGTATGCCTGTTTTAAACTTTGATAAATACTGAAAACATCTCTGAAGGACCAGAGCAGTCTATACATGCATTAACTGTCTAAGAGAGGACCATTTGCCCCCTCCCTATCCAGTATTGGATGCTATCACTCCTCTTTGTGGTTCTAAGTTGATGTGAGAAAAATGGTGTTGTTGTTTATTTCAGTTCATTTTATAGACCACTCATGAGATAAAATAACTTTTAATCATTTTTCTTTACCGTTCCATTTAGGAATTTCAGTTTAGAAATTATCTATTCATAATTCTGCTGTCTGTTTACCTACTGTCTGAACTTCAAATTAATCCTTGTATATATTCTGCTCTGTTGTTCCAGGCTGGAGTTCTGAAAACTGGATTTCTCCACCCTCCTTGCTTCCTTGGGTTTATCAATCAGAGGAAGTCTAATTTACAAGGTCATTGGAAGGCAGGAGCAGGGAGAAGGGACTTACTTCACGTTTCTTCTGGTTGCTGTTAGCATAGCTCTAGCAACAGCAGATAGTTCCAGCTCCAACATCTTTCAGCCCCTGAGAACTAGTCCCATTCCTCCTCTAGAAATAATTTTCCTTGGCTCTGACTGTGTTAAGCATTTTTCTCTATCACTATCTTTAAACATAATTTCATTATAACGTGCTTTGGTGTAGTTTTCTTCACATTTCTTGTCTTTTGGGGCCTGTTGAGATTCTTGAATCTGTGGAGTTTATAATTTTCATCATATTTGGACATTTTCAGGTCATTATTTCTTGAAGCATATTTTCTGTCTTATTCTTTTAGGGATTCCAGTTGCTACACATACATTAGGCTGCTTGAACATGTTACACAACTCACTGATGCTATGTTCATTTCTTTTACCTTTTTTTGTCTTTTTATTACTTTTGGAATATTGTTTTACTTTCAAGTTCAATAATGTTTTTTCTGTAATGTCTAACCTACCTTTAGTTTTATCTAGCATATATGTATATATTTTAAATCTCAGACATTGTAGTTTTGATCTCCAGAAGTTAAATTTAGGACTTTTTTTTAGTATCTTTACCTCTTCAGTTATCATGTACAACCTTTCCTCTGATTTCTTAAACATATGGTATACAGTTATGTTTGGGAGGCTGAGGCAAGTGGATCACGAGGTCAGGGATCGAGACCATCCTGGCTACTATGGTGAAACCCTGTATCTACTAAAAATAGAAAAAAATTAGCTGGGCGTGGTGGCGGGCACCTGTAGTCCCAGCTACTTGGGAGGCTGAGAATGGTGTGAACCCGGGACATGGAGCTTGCAGTGAGCCTAGATCACGCCACTGCACTCCAGCCTGGGTGACAGAGTGAGACTCCATCTCAGAAACAAAACAGACAAACAAAAAACATGGTATACAGTTATGGTAACTTTTTTGTTTTTGTCTATGAATTCTATCATTGGTGTCATTTCTAGGTTAGTTTCCAATGATTGTTTTTTTCTCCTCATAAGGCTTTGATTGATGAACTTTTCTTCCCATAATGGGTCATATCTTCCTGCCTCTTTGTGGGTCTAGGAAACTGATTGGGTGCCAAGCGCTGTAAAATTTTCCCTTTTGGGTGCTGGGTTCTTTTTTTTTTTTTGTCCATATGACTGTTTTTGAGATTTCTCGTAAGACACAGGTAAGTTACTAGAAAACAGTTGATCCTCTCATGTGTTGCTGTTAAGCTGATTTTCTCCCAATAATGAGGCAATCATTTTTAGTACTCTAGTCATGCCTTATGAATTATGAGACATTGCATTTTAACTGGGGGGACAGGAACTACTCTCTTCATTTTGAGTGGTTCTTTTCTCAGCTTCGGCTACTTTCTTCTCACACTCATGTGCTGGTAAAGTACCCAGCTGGGTACTAAAGGAGAAACCTTCTTTAAGTTTCTAGAGTTCTCTCTCTGTGCAGCTTTCTCTTTAGTCTGTTATCTCTAGTTGCCTCGGTTCCCCCAAACCTCCGATTTCTAGTACCATTTCCCAAACTCAGGGAGAGCACAAGCTCCAGCGGACTTTCCTCTGTTCTGTGGCCCAGAAACTCTCTCTCTTCTGTGGCGACTCTCTCTAGTCATGGAGCTCACCTCATTCATTCTCATCACGCAGGAATCATTTTTCTCATGCAGGCAATCATTTTCTTCATTGCCTAATGTCCAATGTTTTAAAATCTGTAGTTATTAATATTCTTTCATTTTCTCTATTTTTAGTTGTTCATGAAAGAGGCTAAACATGTTCCCTGATGTTCTGTGTTGATCAGAAGCCTGATTTTCATTTCCAACTTTTTAAAATTAAACTTTTTATTTTGAGATAATTGTAGATTTGCATGGTTGTAAAAATTAACATTGAGTGATCCCCTGTCCCCTTTGCCTAGTTTTCCCAATGGTAACATGTTACAAAACTGTAGTTCATTATCACAATCAGATTTTGACATACGACATATGATGCCATCAACATGCTGAACATTGCTATCACCCAAGGGCCCCTCAGGCCACCCGTTTTTATCCATCTTGCACTTTCTTCCTGCATCCTACACTGTCAATGTTTAATGCATTTTCCATTTGTACAATTTTAACATTTTTAAAAATGTTATATAAATGAATCATGTGGTATGTCCCATTTGGGGATTGGCTTCTTTTTTAATTCAGCATAATATTTGGTTTCCAGTATTAATAATTCTTTGTTTTCTATTGCTGACTAGTATTCCATAGTATAGATGTACCACATGGTATGATTTTACCATTCACCACTTGAGAGACATTAGGTTGCTTCTAATTTTTAACCATATAAATAAAGCTGCTACAAACATTCATGTACAGGTTTTTTTTTTTTTTTTTAATGTAGACATATCTTCATTTCTGTGGGATAAAAGCCCAGGAATACGATTCCTGGGCCTTATGGTAGTTGCAAATTTAGTATTATGAGATACTGCCAAATACTCCCACCAGAAATGTATGAGAGATTCAGTTTTTCCTCATGCTTGCCAACTTTTGGTGGTTTTCACTATTTTTTATTTTAGCCATTCTGATAGGTGTGTAGTGATAGCTCGTGATTTTAATTTGCATTTCTCTAATGGCTGATAAATATATTTCTTGTGCTTATTTGCTGTTTTATATTTTTAATGAAATGTTTCTTCATGTCTTTTGCCCATGTTGTAACTGGATTATTTGATATTTAATTGTTGAATTCTGACAAATCTTTACATATTCTAGATACTGGTCCTTTGGAGGATATGCCGTTAGTAGATATTTTCTCCTCTTATGTAGCTTATCTTTTCATTATCTTAACAAGTATTTGGTTTTTTCATGGGGCAAAAGTATTTGGTTTTGATAAAGCCCGATTTATTAGTTCTTTTGTGGGTGATTCTTTTGGTGTCAAGTCTAAAAACTCTGTAGCCCTAGATCTTGAAGACTTTTTTTTTTTTTTTTTCACCTCTAAGCTCTAGATCCATTTTGAGTACATTTTGACTTAGGTTGAGTTTTTTGTTTATTTGTTTTTGCCTATGTGTCCAGTTGCTCAGCAGCATTTGTCTAAAAGGTTGTCTTTCTTCTACTGAGGACATTTTTGTACCTTTCTCAAAAAATAATAAAAATTTAAAAAACCAATCAGCCATATTTGTGTGAGTCTATTTATTCTCCATGTGTCTAGTCTTCTGCTAATACCATGTAGTCTCGATTAATATAACTATATAATAAGACTTGGAATTGAGTAGACATTTTTCCTCCCACATTCTTTTTCCAAAATTATTTTAGCCATTATAGTTCCTTTGTCCTTATACATTTTGTAACCATCTTATCTACATGTACTAAAATTGTGCTTGGATTATTGAGAGGTGAAGCCAGCTGGACTTCCTGGGTTGAGTGGGGACTTGGAGAACTTTTCTGTCTTACAGGAAGTTTGTAAAATGGACCAGTCAGCACTCTGTAAAATGTATGTATTGGCAGGACATGGGCAGGGACAAATAAGGGAATAAAAGCTGGCCACCCCAGTCAGCAGTGGCAACCTGCTCGGGTCCCCTTCCACACAATGGAAGTTTTGTTCTTTTGCTCTTCACAATAAATCTTACTGCTGCTCACTCTTTGCGTCCGTGCCATCTTTAAGAGCTGTAACACACACCGCAAAGGTCTGTGGCTGCATTCTTGAAGTCAGCGAGATCATGAACCCACTGGAAGGAACCAACTCCCAGACCCATTATGACAGAAATTAAATTAAATCTGTATGTCAATTTGAAAAGAATTGAATTTTTTGCCATGTTGTGTCTTTCAAGCTGTAATCATATAATCATAGTATGTCCCCTGATTTTGATTTTTTGTTTTCTGTCATCAGTATTATATAGCTTTTGGCATACAAGTCCTGTACATGTTATATTAGATTTATTCCTATTTCATTTTTTTGAGCAATTAAATGATTGTGATATAAAACATGGTGTTTATGTGTTCATTTCCAGCATATGGCAATACAATCAATATTCGTATGTTTATCTTGCATCCTGTGATCTTGATCTTGCTGAACTCGCTTATTAGTTTTTGGTAGATTCCTTGGGACTTTCTAGGGTTAAAATTATGTTATAACCAAATAGGGTCAGTTTTTATTTTTTTCTGTCTAATATGTATCTATATAAAATTTTTATGTATATAAAATGTTTTATGTATATAAAAACTCTTACCAAAATGGAAATACAGGGGTGTGATATTGTGACTATTTATATATTATTTTTCAGCTGTGATTCCTGGTCCCTAACTCCCATAATATTTGCAGCAGTCTTTCATTGGAGAGCTTTACACTTTAGAAACAGGTCTCAGGAAATAGAATTTCTCCTCTATTTCCTTTTCTTGTTTTATTGCATGGACTGGAACTTCAAGCACTATGTTGAATAATAATAGTAGAAGCAGATATCCTTTCTTTGCTGAAAATCATTCAGTTTTTCACCATTAAGTATAATAGCTATAATTTTCTTGGTACATGCTTTTTATCAAGTGGAGGAAGATCCCCGCTGTTTGGGAAAAACTCTAGAATAGAGGAAAATTCTGTAGCAGACACAAAGCGAGTGTCCTACAATTCAGTTCTGATGCTATCTACCTGGAGATAGTATCAGATCCCACAGGTTGAAGGCCTGGTCCCTAAGATTGCCACCCCTCCTCTTGAGGCCTCAGTCTCAGGCCTTTGGAACTTCTGACCAGCTGGCTTCATATTTGGGTTCCCATGACCCCTGCTTTTGGTTTGATTAATTTGCTGGAGTTCTGGCTCACAGAACTGAGTTCACAGAACTGAGTGAAACACTTGCTCACATTGACTGGTTCATTATAAAGAATATTACAAAAGATGCAGATGAAGGGATGCACATGGTGTGAGGAATGGGGAAGGGATGTGGAGCTTCCATCCCTCCCTGGGTACACCAGTCAGCACTCTGTAAAATGTATGTATCGGCAGGACATGGGCAGGGACAAATAAGGGAATAAAAGCTGGCCACCCCAGTCAGCAGTGGCAACCTGCTCGGGTCCCCTTCCACATGATGGAAGTTTTGTTCTTTTGCTCTTCACAATAAATTTTGCTGCTGAAGAAGCAGCATGTGTTCCCCTATCCAAAGCAAGTGAAAGGAGGGCAGAGTAAGGACAGAGATAGGGAGACTTTGTTTCCTAAAGCTCTCCAATATTATAGCAAAAAACTGTAACAAGTGTTGTAGGAGTTATAAGCCAGGAACCATTGATGAAAACCAATATATACATATAGTTGTAATATCACACCCTTTATTGCCATTTTTCTAAGAGTTTTTGTGATGAAGGGGTAATGTGGTTTGGCTGTGTCCCCACCGAAACATCATCTTGAATTACAGCTCCCATAACACCCACGTGTTATAGGAGGGACCTGGTGGGGGATAATTGAATCATGGGTGCAGTTTCTCCCATACTGTTCTCATGATATTGAATAAGTATGGTGGGCTACTGAATAAGTATGGTAGGGCCCCACAGTAAGAGTCTGCACTTATACTCAAGGTAATTTCTCATTCCCCATCTGATACGGTTTGGCTGTGTCATCACCCAAATCTCATCTTGAATTGTAGCTTCCATAATTCCCACATGTTGTGGGAGGGACCTGGTGAGAGACAACTGAATCATGGGGGCAGTTTGTCCCTTACTGCTCTCATGGTATTGAATAAGTCTCACGAGATCTGATGGTTTTATAAGGAGAAAACCCTTTCGCTTAGTTTTCATTTTCTCTCTTGCTAGCTGCAATGTAAGACGTGCCTTTCACATTCCGCCATGATTGTGAGGCCTCCCCAGTCTCGTGGAACAGTGGTCCATTAAACCTCTTTTTCTTTGTAAATTACCCAGTCTTGGGTATGTCATTATTAACTGTGTGAGAACAGACTCATAAAAGGGGTATTAAATGTTACTAAGTATTTTTCCACATAAATTGATATGATCATATGATTTTTTCCCATAGTCTGTTAATATGGTGAATTACACTAATCGATTGTTGGATATTGCATGCCTGAAATACTTCCAACTTGGTCAAAGTGTATACTTCTTTATATACTGATTTTATTTGCTAATAAAATTTGCTACTGTAGATTTTATTTGCTAATAAAATTTGCTACTGTAGATTTTATTTGCTAATATTTTGTTATGAATTTTTAAATCTATGTTTATGAAAAATATTTGTAGTTTTCTCTTTTCATGCTCTTATGCTGTCTTTACCTGTTTTTGGTGTCAGGGTAATACTAGCTTTAAAAAATGAACTGGGAAGTATTCCATCCTCTTGTTATCTGAAAGAAATAGTGTAGATTTAGTGTTAATTTTTTTTTTAATGTTGAATAGTATTCTCCAGCAAAACCATCTGGTTTTAGAGGTGTCTTTTTTTGGGAGTTTTTAAATTATGAATCCAAGGTTTTTAAAAATAGTTTTAAGAATAATTAAATTATTCATTTCAAATTGAGTAGGTGGTGGTAGTTTGTGTTTTTTGACAAATTCATCCATTTTGTCTATGTTATAAAATTTATGAAGACTTGTTTGTAGTATTCCCTTATAGTTATTTTTTCATGTGCATCTATTTAAAGCTTTGATTCTTTTTCCATTGCTTTTATTGCCATAGTTATGATGACAGACAAATCAAGACATTTCCTGCCACCCCCAAATTGGGAGATTCTGCAGCCTCTTTCTAGATTAGAATGAGTGACTGAGGTTCAGGGACTATTTAGAATGATAGTTCTCAATCCACTGGGAACTATAAATTTAGATTTGTGAAAAATCTTTCTCTGGAATCACTTATTTGGGAAACTGATTCACATATTGCTAAACCATATGTGGTTTAACTCCATAAAGTGGAGACAGTCCATACCCCTCTATGGCAACATATCCATAGATGAGAAGAGATGGCTGACTTGACTGGGGTTACTGATTGGGAACATCATGATCACAGCAGCAGGAGCAGTACCCCATCCAATTTCTTCTCTGGACATAATTGTAATGTAGAACACCCAATAAATGACTCACACTGATAGATATTGAAAATGTTGGGAGTGGAAACAGCTCTCTGTTTTTTGCCTCCATCTGCTCAATAAGATAGGATGCAAGCTTGTCTGAAGTCAGTGAGGATGGATGGAGGATTCCAGGGTGTACAAATAAATGGTCAGAGGCAATCACTGTGGGGAAGATAAATGACTTCAGCTGAAAGCCTTAGGAGCAGAAAACCAAGGCTTCTTGGAGAAGAAGGAATTCTGTTTCTGGAATGTAACATAGAAATCCTGCCTGAATTTCCAGCCTGCTGACCTGCCCTTTAGATTTTAGACTCAAGACTGCAGTGTTAACTCTTACCTGAATTTCCAGCCTGCCAGCTTACTCTACAGATTTCAGACTTGCCAGCACCCACAATCATATGAGCCAATTCCTTAAAATTTCTCTTGATAGATACATAGATGGATGCATGGATGGATGAATGGATGGATGGATGGGTGCAGTTCTGCTTCTCTGGAAAACCCTGACTGATAGAGTTGGTAAACTTAAAAAATTGTACCATTAAAAAATGGTGCAAGATGCCAAGATGCCTGGGCTCTACCCTCAATTATTCTGTTTTTTTTTTTTTTTTAAATTTGGTTTCTGAGAGGTAATTTCTTCTCATTTTTAACTTCTATGTTCTCCCAACTTCTATGTTAATGATATAAATACGCACCCCCATCCAAAAAAAAAAAGTTTATTTCCTTAATGTAAAGCAAACTTTCACTGACAGACTAGAGAATTAAAGTCAGGTTCTGTTTCCTAAGTGAATCTCTCTTATTTATGTTTTACTAAAAAAGGAAGTAGTTAAGTTCCAGGTGTGGGTTCATGACATGGTTGAAGAGCTCTGGTCTTCTAGGAGCCTCCAAGATTCTGAGTGGCTTTTGTTCCTTAGGCTCAGTCTTATTTTCAGGTTTCTTCTCTGCTTCTTGGAGATGCAGCCAACTGGACCACTGTAACACTGAGCTATAAACCGGTTGTCTCTCCAGCAGGAGAAGAGAATTTTAAGACCAGAAAGTGAGTCTAGGGCTTATCAGTGAGTAGAAATATCAAGTAATCCCTGATCAGAATAACAGGAGAGGAAGAAAAATATAGAAATATCAACTAGAATAAGATTTTTTCTACCTGAACATAGATAAGAGGCAGATTTTTTGTTTTTAAACCCCTATGTTTATATTTTTGTGAAAAGAAACACAAAAGAAAGTTATTTTTTGCTCTTATGGAATTGCAAAAGAGAGTATTAGCTGTATTTCTTGTATCCTAATATCTGTGAAGGGCTGAGAAAGAAGCGTCAGACAGGAAGCCCGTAATGAGCCCCAGGCAGTATGTGGAGTGTGAAGGACAATTTAAAGGCAAGAGAGAGTAAAGGCCTCTTTGGATTAGTTTAATCATCCTTCTGAGAGGGAAATGGAGTCCTAAGGAGACAGAGAGGGACGGACCTCCCAGGAATTTTTCTGCTTCCAACCACAGAAGGAAACAAAGCCTTTCAGGATCAATATTGACAAGATCCCTTTGTTTTCATGAGCCCGGGGAGGAGGGCTCTTTCCACCCCTGGAAAGTAATATCCTGGAGATGTAAGTGAAGATTCCTTTATTTGTTTTTGCTGCTTGACTTTTTCATGGACTCACTTTATTTGGTCCTAAGGCTATAATTCCACTCTCATTGTGGAATCTGAAGAGGTCAAACTGAACAAATGGAACCATGTATCCAGAACACTGATGCTCTGCTTGCGCACTGGGGATCATGAACACCATCCACCGGGTAAAGAAGGGAAAGGAACAAAGTCTCTCTTGAAATCAACACAATATTTGATTAAAGCAAATTTAGTTTTCTTCCCAGAAATTTTAGGAAGTATTTTAGTCCCTTGCAACCTGTCTGTTGCCTGGTAGGAGACAAACCTTAACTGAAAAGAAACATAAGAGGGAGGATGGGAGCAGTGGTGTGTTGATAAACTGGCCAGGGGTGGGGAAGGAAAGAGAGAAGAGGAAGCCCTGCTGATTTCTATAGTGTAAATATTCCTACATGGATAGTTTCAAGCTCTCGGGGTGACCTTATGCAACATGGAATTTGGAAGAGATGTAGATAATGAGCAGGGAGCCTGCTACACACATCACTGGTGGGAATGGGTGCCAGGCTTATTTGTGTCCTAACCTTGATGGGGTTTCTCATGGAAAGAGGCTGTAGGAAGTGAACAGCTCTGTACTTATGTCCTACTGGGTAACTTGACTTCTGTAAGCTCACCTGTAAAACAGGAACATTCATATTGCTCCTAAGGTGCTATTTAGAAGGATAAAATTAAATATGCAAATATATGTAAAGCCCCATGTCAGAGTGCCAGTACAAAATAGATTCTCATATTGTTATTACTGTCCTTTCTCTTAATAACTATTCCTATTTCCAAGCTGTGTCACTTTTTAAATCTACCTCTGGTGTGTGGGATTAGAGAATACTGCCCTCTGTTATAATAGGTGTGAGTAAATCCTTGAACTGGTATGAGTGGGGTGGAGGGTTAATGGGATTTAATTTCATTCTCTTTTCTGACATTTCTTTTCTTCTTCCATCTTTTGTTACTCCCACAGATACTCATAAAGCTGCTGAGGCTTTTATAAGGTTACTCAGAGATGTTAAATGATTTGTTCATGGGTATATACCAAGTAAGTCATGTAAGTCAGAAATCAAACCCAGTGGCTGTTATTTCCCATGGACTCCACTAGTAATGCTGGATCTCCAGTCTTTCACTGCATGAAGACAGGGACCAGCATTTACTGCCTACGCTTATGGCCAGCTGACTGCTCCTTCCTGAGAAGGCAGATTCATATTTAATCATGCCAGCAAGGCTGGTCTGGAGGTAATGACAGGATAGTGCAGTGAGCATCAGAATCTGTAGCTGAGTCCCAGTTGCGCTACTTGTTATCTCCCTGAGTCTGTAAAGTGGACAGAGTAATGCTTACCTTGTTTCTCTTCTTTACGGTGGTGAGAGGACAGTCGTGATGATAGAGATTAGCGTATTGTGGAAGCTAGAAAGCATTGAGCAAATGCAAAATATCATCCTTGTCACCTTCCTAAGTAAGCCCACAGCAGAATGGCTAGCACCGGATTTCTGGAGTCAGACCAATCTCAGTTTGAATCCCAGTTCTGCCATTCACTGCTGGGTTGATGCCGGGCAAGTTACTAACCCTATTTGAGACTCAGTTTCCCTTCAGTTACCCTGTTATAGGAATGATGATGCTTTTTATCTTATATGGTTGTTAGGAACTTTAAATGTCAACATGATAAGTCTCGTGGTGTGACACACCTGGCATCTCAGAAGTGCTCCTTAGCTGTCAGTTACTGTCATTATTATTCTATGTTGTATTTTGTCCTGCATAGGGTGCCAGTCTTTATTTTTAAATAGAGCTTGTGAAAGCAAAGTAGACCCAAAGAGGCACAGAAAGAACATTCAGGGCACATTCGTGTCTTTTGCTTATTTCACATGGATGAAGACTTTGCCTGAGTGCGTAGAGAAGATGGGATTTTGTGCCTGCTGTTGATGCCAGTCACATCTGTGTGGAGCCTGCTAAACACCACACACTGTATCAGACTCTGGGGGCCTCTTCTCAGCAGCAGTTCTCAGACTTGCTCTTATCGCCATTTGCAGATGAGCAGTCTGTCTCCTTGAGTGGTTAAGGTACCTCCACAGGGTCTCACACTTAACTGGGCTGGACCTTACACCCAGGTCTGGCTGATTCCAGAGCCCACTCTACCTCCTCCTCTGTGGGCTAATTGTCTAGGACCACAGATCTTAAAATGTGGTGCTAGGATCAGCAGTAGTAGCATCACCTAGGAACCTGTTAGAATGGAACCAGAAGCTCTGGGGGCAGGGCCCAGCACTGTAGGTTTTAACAAACCCTCCTGGTTCTCTGATGGATCCTGAGTACCGCTGGAATACCACCTCCTCCTGGGGGTGTCTTGTGATTTCTTTCTTTCCCCTTTGCTCTAGACTACCTAGAACACCCATTCTAAGGTGAACTTCCTTCAATGTGAGTGATGAAGCAGCTTTGGAGCAATTTTTACCATTCCATTTCTCGTTCTAGGGAAATTCCCTGTAGACGGAGGCATTACTGTAATTAATTAATTAGAGTAAATGAACAGCACCACTTACAATCTGAGCATGCACCTGCTGCCAATAGTATTTTTAATTTTACAGGGATATTTCCCTAAGATGTGCAAAATAAATAAGGTTTCAACACTTACTTCCAACTCAGGTCCCTGACTTAACTGCCAGAAAAAGAATCCAGGTTGCTGCCCAAATGCCATGTGCAGAACTGCTGTTACTAAGCTGTTGTCTGTTCCCTCTGCTCATCTAAGCACAATAACATAGGAACTAGTATCTGATGAAGATATATGATTTTCTTCCATCAAAATAAAACATTTTTTTGATTTGCCTTTCAATTAAGGCAGTTTGAAAGTTAAGAATAGATGAAATAACATATCCGGTATAAGATTGAGTTTTGTTTGGTACCAGGAGGAAAAATAGGAGCTGAGCAAAATTGCCTCCCAAATACTGCTCAGTAATATAGGATTCCTGAATAATTCATACTTAATTATCTTTGAAGAGAAGGGGGCTAGGTTTCTCGCATTTCTTTCTACATTTGTGCATCTGGCAGATGATGGGTTGGGGCAAGCTGTCTGTCAGGCAGAGGCACAAAATGGTGTTATTTCAACCAAAAGGGTAGGCATAAAAAATTAAAGCATAAAAGTGATATTTAAGATCACTGGCTGAGTCTACAGGAGATGCCTAGGCTAAAGTGGTAGTAAAAAATTAAGAATGTGGAGTTCATTTCTCCCCATACTCTTATTCCATGGATTTAAATTCTGTTGTTCATGCATGAAGTGCACTTACAATGCCAGATTTCTTGTCTAGAAATGGAGACACTGATATCAGCTCCATCAATCTTATAGAGGTGGTGGTTTGAAGATCATCTGAGAATACAACACAAGTGTGTTTTAAAAAGTTCAAAGTCACATATGTGTAGCTGGGATAAAATTTATTAAAACTTGCATTTCAGTCTTTTCTGAACTCCTCACTACTGACTTTGAGAGAGGCTAATCTTTGTTTAGTCTCTCTGTGTCTCTCTATCTCTCTCTCTTTCTCTTGGTCTCTCTCACTCTCTTGATGGGGGCACTGCCTCTGCAGCTAGTTCCCAGCCCAAAGAGTCAGAGGGGAGGAGAGCAGAGATTCTGGGGCTTTGGGGGTTCAGGGAAAAAGTGTGAAGCTAAGAGTGGGAGATTCTGAAGCAGCTGGTGGAGCAAGAAAGAAAGAGGGTTGGAAAAGCATTAAAGAAATCATGAGTATTATGAACTCTATTCCTTTTCATGGTTTTTAGTAATTGTTACTTTTAAAATATTTATGGTTCTTAAACTGTGTTTCTTTGAATGCAACACTCTCTAGACAGGACTACATGGAGCATCAACTTGCATTTGGGTACTGTTTTTTAAAGTGGCATTCGTAATTGGGCCATATATGGTTTGGATGTGGTTTGTCCTCCCAAAAGTCATGTTGAAATTTGATCCCCAATGTGGCTGGGTTGAAAGTGGGGCCTAGTGGGAGATGTTTGGGTTGTGAAACAGCAGGTGAATCCCTCATTAATAGATTCATACCCTCCTCCAGGGATAGGTGAATTCTCACTCTCTTGAGAATGGAGTAAGTTCTCACTCTTGTGAGGATAAGTCCCTGTGAGAATGGTTTGTGAAATAATCTGATTTCCTTGGTCTCTGTCCCTCGCTTCCTCTGTTGCGTGTTCTCTTTGTAACTTGCCACTTCTGTTTCACTTTCCACTCCCCTTTTACTTTCCACCAGGAGTTGAAACATCCTGAGGCCCTCACCAAATACAAATGCCCGATCTTGAACTTTCAGCCATTAGAATCATGAGCCAAATAAGCCTCTTTTCTATAAAGAAATTACCCAGCCTCAGTTCTGTTATAGCAACACACAAAAAAAACTAATACAGGCATCTAGGAGAGAGTTAATTATTTAAAAACTTGAAGCTTATAGAAACAACAGGATGATTTTAGACAAAGAGCCTTGTTCTCCACCTCTGACTCCAAGACTTACATAGTGAAATACGAATAGATATTTTTGTGTATAAACAATTGAAACCCTTTGCCTTTATAAAAAGAAATAATCTACTTCCAAGAAGGAAAAAAGCCATTTCTACTGTTTCTTCCCACATTTAACTAGACCCAGTTTCAGAGGAACTCGTTAAAGTTTAATAGTCACTTTCTGGTGTTAAATGAAATGATCAAATTTAGCTCAATATTGACCTTTCCTGCTTTCTGCCTTTTTGTGTCCTTGATTTCCAGGACATCTGCATGACTTTGGTGCTGCTGTATCTTAGGGTTTAATCTGTTTATTTCTATACTGGTTCAGTGGATAATGCCATCTTTACCTTTGGCTTCAACTACTCACCACATCCTGTGATCTTCTAATCCTTAGCTCCATCTAGGAATCCAGACATATACATCCACAAATCTTTTAAACATCTTCATCTGATGATTCATAGACTTGACATTTCTAAAAGTCTACTCTTGACCTTCCTCTTCAGTCTGATCTTCCCCAGAGAATGCATGACTCTTTCCAAAAACCAAAATCAGAAACTCAGGAGTCATGTATTGACCTTTGTTCTTTTCAGCCCCTACTTTTAATCTATCATGAATTCCTCTTCATTCATTCTCCTAAACATCTTTCAACTCACTCTTACCTTTCTATCTTCCCCTCTGAATACTTTAGAATAATGGTTTTGAAAACACATTTAAAAACTCTGGATGATTTTAATAACTTCCTAAATGGTTTTCCCATCTTTATTCTTGCCCAATCTGTTTTTCCCACTGCCATCAAAAGGCCTTTTCTAAAATAAATTTAAATAATTTCAAATTTCTTCAATGGTTGGAATTGGTTTCCAATGCCTTCAGAATAATGTTCAAATATTATGTTTAAGATTCTTCAGGATCTTGTCTCTGCTTACATTTCCAGCTTCCTTTTATCACTCTTCATTCCAACTTCTTTATCACACGTAGTTCCCCCAATATATGTACTTTTTGTACATTTCCTTTATCTGGAGTGCCATTCTTCCCTCTCTTCCCTCTTATTCCTCCTTTGAGTTTCTACAGGAATTGTACAGCCTTCTCTAACAGCAAGGATTTCTAGAGATAATCGTTGAGCCCCCAACAATTTGGGTTTGTGAGTCCCCAAAGACTGTTTTGTTAAACTCTGTGTTTATAGCATCTGGTGCTAGCACATGATAGACAATCTGTTAATGTTAGTTAAAATTATAAGATTGGCCAGGGAAGCTGGACTAGGTTTTCAGGAGGTCAGAATTTGCTCTGGAGGTGTATTTCTTTTTTTCAGTTCTTGAGCACCAGCTTTCTGAGCTTCAGTTGGTGAACCTCCAAACTCTGTGGAGAATACTTGAAGGGCAGTGTTACCCAAAGGAAAGAGTACTAAAACGAGGAGCGAAGAAAATCATTTTTCTGCTTTACATCGTAATTATTACTGGTTGTGTTACCTTAAGCTTTTTTACAGGGTTGCTTTCTAACCTAGAGAACTTCATAAATGCAGTTTTTAAGGTTATAAGCTTAGCTGTGAATATAAACTTTCAAAATTCATTGGAGAAGTTATAATTAATTTTTAACTCTTTCAGCCAAAAAAGGGGAGCAGAGATATTTGGGACTATAAGGTTTAATTTTACATTCTCTGCTTTTTTTTTTTTTAGGCAATAATAGAGATTCATAGTCCATGGCAAATAAACCAGTCTATAGTCAAACGTGCTTTTGGCTTGGAAATGCACAACCCATGTTCTGTTGCAGGTGATTGACCTCCCTGACCGTGCTTACACTGGCCATGCTAAATGAATGTGGATTTCCTGGACTTGAAGGCCTAGGGCTTGGGAATACTTTGAGCAGATGAAGTGGGGCAGAGGCAGCTTCAGCAGGAAGAGAAACGATGCTGCCAAAGGCAGAGCGGGGTTAATTTTGAAATCTTGCAACACTTGATTTAAACACCTGAAAATTAGCTTGTCAGCGTGCTAGGACCCCAAGAAGGAATCTGATGTTTAGTGACAGCTGGCAACTTCAGTGCCACTTGGCTTTATAGGGAATACCCAATTGCTCTTTGGCAGCAAGTACCTTGAACAAAGAGGGACCCTACTGAAGTTTCCATTTGTTTGGGAAAGTTGATGAAGGAGGCTTTTGAATGTTTGGTTGGCAGTGACCCTCCAGAGCCTAATTGAAACTCTGTGGCAGGAGGTTTTGGAGCAAAATGGCTGGTGGTAATGGTGCCATGAGATACTAGGCAAGGCTGGGCATCCGACATTCAGGGGAGAGCTAGGGCTTAGAACCGGACATGGAAGGAATCCCACCTTGTCCCTCTTGTTGTGTGACCTTAGGGAAGTTATTTCATTTATTTGTTCCTTAGATTTTTTTCCCAATATTAAATAAGGAAAATTGTTACCTACTTCATTTAGTTTATGTGAGCATTAAATGAGATTAAGTACCTTAGTGGCTAGCACATTATAGGATATCCATAGGTGAGCTTAAGCTACATTGGATGGAAATGGGTTGATAAATGATCATCTACAGTTAGATCTAAGTCTAAGGAGAGAGAGGTGTGCAGGGTAAGGCTCTCTAATTATTCAAAATCCCTGTATTTCTCACTTTAATAGCCATGGAGTAATAACAGAAAAAGCCATTCTGCCACCCCTGCTACACCATGTCCTGATTTGTCAAAGTTGTGTAATATATTAGAAAGTTCATGGACTTTGGATATAGGGTCTTGACTCTCAACTCCACCACTACAAGCTATGTGTTCTTTTTTTTTTTTTTTTTTTTTTTGAGAGAGAGTCTCACTGTTGCCCAGGCTGGAGTGCAGTGGCACAATCTTGGCTCACTGCAACCTCTGCTTCTGTGTTCAAGTGACTCTTGTGCCTCAGCCTCCCATGTAGCTGGGATTACAGGTATGACCCACCACACTTGGCTAATTTTTGTATTTTTAGTAGAGATGGGGTTTCACCATGCTGGCCAGGCTGGTCTTGAACTCCTGGCCCCAAGTGATCTTCCCACCTTGACCTCCCAAAGTGCTGGGATTATAGGCGTGAGCCACCATGCCTGGCCTGTGTGTTCTTAAGTAGGTCTCTCAGTCTCTCTGAGCCTTATTCTTCAGATGAAGGCAATAATGCCTATGATGTAGTGTATTTGGGAGAGTTAAATGAGAATATATTTAAAGTGGTCTCTGGCTTCATTACTTCTGAATTTACTTCATTTTCTTTCCCCCAACTTTCCCTATAATAAAGAGCATAGGCTTTTCTGTCAGTCGAGTGCATGGTCCAGTGGTGGACCATTCAAATAGCCAATACAAAGAGTAGAAGGCAGAAGAGCAGCAGGGCTGATACTGGTCATATGGCTGACAGTCATGATACCAACATCTGGTAGGGACCTTGAGGTCTGGAATAGTTTTGACAATTTGGCAACCTTTTGAAGTAACCAATTCTTGTTCACTTGATGACATGGTACCAAGAAAGTTGCCTCATCAGAATAAGAGTAGGGCTATGAGCTTCTGCTGCCCTGGCCAGCATTTCCCACTCAGTCTTTCCTTTCTTTTCTGGGTACAATGGTAACAAGGAGGTTGATGATCTGCTCATCACCCGAAGGAGATTCAGTGGAGCCTGAAATGGCAAATCTTCATTATAAGACTGATACTGTGAAATGAATTTATTGTAATTCTACAAACAGATTCAGGGCGGATCTGGTTTCCTAAGAGAGCCAAGGATTTTATTTCTTTATAGGTTATCTCTATGTTCATCCTTTTATCTGCCAATTTAAAGATCTTAACCGCCCTCACATTGAATACTTCATAGAGACACACCTTCAGTAGATATATAGAAACAGAGGTCAGAAGCCAATTTCCTGACTCCTCAGAATTCAGCCTACTACTGTCCCTAGCTCACTTCTCTATACCACCCAGGCTGCTCTCCTGTTATTTCCACCAAATAGAAGGAAGCCTGCTCCTTGTCAATGTTGTGATTGTACTTTTCCCACAGCATTCGTCTCAAATTCTATCTCTACCACAGAGTGGTCTCTCAGAATGATAGTTGCTTGAGTCTTACCAAAAGCATGGCTTTCTTTTTTGGCAAGGTTAGGAGTTGGATTAAAACAATGATTCTCTAAGCAGTGAACCCAGCGAGGTGCTGAAAAATCCATGTGGGCACAAAGAATTGTCTGTAAACTGTGCAAGTAGGTGTCCTGGCACATACTTGAAATTTGATTTTTCAAATGTGTGTAAATGCCTTTGTCATTTGTAATTATTTGAAAGGTATTGCTGAATTCGTAGTAGCATTTGCCATTATATATTTTCTCAGTTGATAATATGTAGCTACATATTATTCAGGGAGCCTGATATGAATCTGCTGAATTAAAAAGAAGCAATTTTCTGGTTCCTCTGAATAATGATTTGACTCTTGTGGGTCAAAAGTCAATACAGCATAATGCAAGAGATCTGCATTCCATTAATTGTGTGTGATTTTGGGGTAATCCACAGCCCTTCTCATTGACTGAAATAAACACCTATTGATTTTGTCTCAATATCCACTCATCCCTCTTCTAGGGTGAGAGTGGCCACGTTTTCCTTTGGTGACTGCTGCCTCCTCTCTGGCCCATGATTTTGGGGTGCACCTGAGGTCTGCCCACCAGCACGTTCCACACATCCCATGTTCAGAGCACATGGATGTATGACTCAGGTTAACCAATGAATGTAAGTTCTAGGGTATTTGTTGGAACTCTGGAGACTTCTTTCTCTTGAAGTTCAAGGTTTTCTGGACATAAGCAGGAGGTCGTGCCAGTCCTTTTTGTTTCTTCAGAGAGAGAATCTATAAAACTAAGGCAATACAGACACAAATAGAATGAGGGGTTGAAAGGCTATTCAGATGATACTGTTTAACTACTTTGATCAAGCTATGTTGAAAACTACTACCCAGGACTTTTCAGTTACTTGATAAAGATGTCCTTTCTGCTGTAAGCCAGTCTGAGCTGGGGGTTTCTGTCACAAACATCCTGCCTGATATGAGAGTTTGGCCCCACATCTGTAAAATGAGGGGATTGGACAGGTAAATTCTAAGAGCATTGCCAGCTTGAGGATGCTTGGGAGCCTAAAGCAGATTTTCCAAGTTCATTAGCAGGGGCATAAACCCCCAGTTACTGGAGGACAACTGACTACAAAGTTCTAGTAAGGCAGTTAATTGATCTGTTTGGGATTCCACAGTAAAACTTGTCTTGGAATCTCAGAATGCCCTTTGATGGAAAACATCTTTGAAGAACTGCCTCATTTTGCCTGGGGATTTACTTTGAAATATAGATGGAGCGAGAATTATCTTATGTTTTTATTTTTTTCCCAAACAAACTTTCACTAACTTATCTGCATCATTATTAAAAAAAAAAAAAAAAGACATGCATAGACACACAAACACACACACATACATACACACACACACACTTCACAACTGTCATCCTGGGTGTAATGTCAAGCAATGAAGTCATGGTGTGCGGGTGAGGGGAGTGTATATGTCTGTATGAGTCAACACATATCTTGGAAGAAGGTGTCTGAACTTTGTTTTTGATGAGTGCTTTTTCGTTGTTGTACTCTCCTCCACAGCCTGTCTAATTAGAAACAATAGATTGTAAACCATCATCTCAAATAAGCTATGCTATTTGTTTTTTTTTTTATCCCTGTGGCAAAACAGATTCCAGGTGGCATAATGGAAGTTTCCAAACTGCACTCCAGATAGAGTACTGAAAAGTAAGTGTGGAAAAGACACTTTTGGAGGGAACTCGCTGCTCCCTCAATCATGCTTGAGCCCTCCAGCCACAGATCTTATTTACAAAATCCTCTTGTGTATAGACCCAAAACAAAGTAACTATATGCAAATCCTGAGGGAAATCTTCCTTTGTAGTTTACACTTAGAGGTCTTGATTATCTGCCATAGTATCCCAGCTTTCACTGAGATACTTCTGATTGCACGAATTCTCCAGAAGGAAGCTCAGTGACTTTTAATGCCCATGAAGGGACATGGCAGAGTCTGTGATCCTGGCACATGGTGTACATATATGATGTTCGTAGTGACAATAGTTACAATTTATTTATCACCTGTGTGCCAGACACTTTCCATTTAGGCACTCATTTAAGTGAATTAAGCCGGAGAGTTGTTTAACATGATCCTCATGCCATAGAGAAGAAAAAAATTGCCTTAAAGAAGTTAAGATCTTAAAAAGAAAAAAAAAAAAAAACAAAGGTTATGATCTGAGGTCAGTGGGCTAGCATAGATCCCCAAACCTGTATTTTTAATCACCAGAGGATTCTGACTCCAGGTAGACCAGTACATCCATTCTGTTTAATTAGCAAACAAAACCTTTCCTATTTCATACCTTAAACTTTTTCTTGAGGGAGGTCATCATCTTTCTGTTTTCCCCTGCTCAAGTGTCATTAAGGTTAAATATCCTCATTGAATGTTTACAATTACATTTAGGATGTATAACTAAAGTGATTTTTTGCAGAAAGCCAGTAGCCTCATAAAAGTCCTTTACGCAGCACCATGAAATTCACAGAGCTGCTGTTTTTAAATGCATCTCATTAGTGGAGCCATCTACAATGGTTTTACAATATAGAAATGAACAACACTGACTTGTGACCTTCTGGATGGATGAAAATAAGGGAAAGACTTTGTCTTACTAATGATTCTTTCTTTCTGTCTTTTTTTTTTTTTTTTGATTGTACAGTATGGATAAGATCTACCAAATAAATGATTGATATCAAATGTTGTGATTGCTCCAATAGATACTGAATAGAATCAGATAAGTTTCCAGGATTCTTTTCTTGCTACTAAATTAAGAACTGAGAGAGGCAGCAAGTTAGAGAACCTCATAGCTAGCAATTACTGTAGGCTTAGGAAGTGTCAGACCCTGGATCAAAGGTGTTACATATTGTCTCATCTATTATAGTATTCGCTATAATAGTCTCACTCTCTGCTTCTGCTACGCTGACCTGGAAACCTCTCCGACTTTCAGATTTGGGACGAATTCTTTTCCAGTATCCTCTTCTGTCCATCATGCAACTGCATTCTTGCTGGTGGCATAAATCCTCATGTTAACTAGTTTCATACATTTAATTGCTGCCACTTCTGCACTGGACAAGATGTACGTAATTGTCCATATAGAGACTTAAGAAGAAAAAATCAGGCTAGTTTTTCTAAGCCAAAGCAGCAAGATCCAGGGAGATTAACTGGAGTTTACTATGCTTTAACTCAAAGTTATTTGCAACTATGATAGCAGTTCTCTAGCAGGGGAGTGCTGTCTCCCCAGCTTCCTTGACCTGGCTAACTCTTACCTGTCCTTCAATACCCAGCCGTAGTGTCTACCCCTGCCACTCTTCAGTATTCCCTGATACCATCTTAGGTTTCCTTTATCTTGCACTCCTTTAAACATCCCCTAAAATGTCTTTATACAACCTCATCCTCAGATTAACAATGTGTTACATTGCTCTATGTTATACATATAGCCAGATCTGAAATATTCCTTCCCCTCCTTCCGTACCCTCTGCCAAGCCTAGCCTACTGATGAATACCTTGAGTATTCAGTAAATGTTTAATTGTTATATATACATGCGAATGTACAGGGAAGGAAGAAAGCACAGAGTTCTGGGCTCACATTGAAAAACTGCTGTAAGTTAGTTTTCATTCTTTGAGCACTGCTTCTGTGAGTGGGTCATCAGCTGGCCCAGCTTCCTGGTGAGGTGGTTTCTTCCCTTTCTAGCTGAATGATGAGTCCTTGGCTGTAGCTTTTTGAGTGTGGGGAAGCTCATCATTGTGCTTTTACTATGTAAAGAACTGCAGCTTGAGGTTTCTTTGGTTGCTAGAGGCCTCCACAGCATCTCTTCTCTCCCATTTAGACATAATTCCCTAAAATGGGTCCCCTGGGATGGGATCCAGACTCACATTTTCGGGTAGAGAATAGCACAGTTTGGGAAAAAGACTAAAAGAGCTTCTAGCTAGATAGTCCTTTTAACTAAGCCTTTCAGAGGTGTCTCATCCCATGTCATACTGCCACCAGGAAAATTTCTTAAAGACATTGAAATGGGCAAGATGTTACTTGGTGTCCTTTTGGTATTAATAGGACCTGTGTGTTGTCTTGAGGATCCTTCCAGGGTTATCTGATTATACAGGGGCCTGTGCCTTTTATTGTCTTTCACTGTTTTGCAATTCTGTAGAGAGAGAGGTAAACCTGTGGAGACCAGATAGTGATGCAAATGATTCCTGATTATAGAAATGCAAATAGTTTTGTCCCGGGAAGATGCATTTGATTTCCTTCTTGTGGAGAGGTCAGTGTTGCATGTATTAGAAAATTCATCGTTTCTGAATGCCTACATGTGTAATATATGTCTGTTCTTTGACTTCTTTTGAACCGTGCAGAATATCTTAATGCTTCTCTCATTATTAACTGGACTAAAAATAAAATCTTTGGCATGTGTTCATTTATATTTGTACATGAGTCATGATTTTGCTGTATTTAAAAAATAATTATCCTTTAACACTCCCATTGCCATACAGCCCTCAGTTTGATGTAGTAGAAAAGCACTAAATTCAGAGTCACAACTTGAGGCTCAAGTCCCTTCTTTGTCATTTACTGGTTCAGTTTAATTTGTAAAATTATTTTTACTGCTGGTAATGCTACGTCTGAGAATTAGAAGGAATCATAGAATTGTTCTGACTAGAATAAAATGACCTGATACATGCGTCATAGTTTAGAATTTACCCCCTAGCAGTTGTGGCCTGCTGAGGCTTTTGGGTAATCTAAAAGAGAAAGAGATATATCTGGTAGGTAGAAACTTAGAACATTTTATTGTTCCTGTGTTGTCCCTATAAAATCCCCCAAAACCCTATGGAGAAAAGCAATATAGCCTTCAAGTTTATAATAAAGGAGAATATTTGGACCCAGATTTAAGAGAGACCACAGAAACCCTTTTCCTCCAAGGTAGAGTTAAAGGGTAGGGTTTCTTTTCTTTGAACACACTCATCTTGTGGAAAAGGGTAGGGTTTAATGTCTGTCTTTCTTGAGTGTCATATATTCCTATGACCTCTCTGGCAAACAGCAATTCTGAATATTTTCTGATCATCTCAAGCTTTCTTTAGAAGAAGATCAGCCACTCAGTTTTGAAAATCTCACTCGTATAGCTTATCTCATCCTGTTAGGGCCAGTGCTAAGCAGGAAATAAGTATACAGCAGAATAGAAAGCAGATAAAGTTGATTTCCTCTGAGTATTGACTTTAGAGGGGATTCTGGACCCTATTAAGGCCTTAACAGGTAAACAGATGCAGGAAGACTTTGGGAAAGTAGCAGGGAGCCTGTAAGTATTGGCTGTGTTGATCACGAAAAGCACGTTTATACACAGATTCCTAGACTAATAGGATTAATGGGAAATAGGGAAAATTGCAGGTTCTCTTTGCCTGCATCGTTTATTCTTTTCTGTCTTTATATTTAGACTTTTTACTTTTATATATTTCCTAAATTCATTTACACCAAGGTTTATTCATTTATTCAACAGGCAAATACTAAGAACCCTTTAACACACCAAGCTCTGTGCTAGGTACTGAAGACAAAATGATGGATCATAAGGTTCTTGCCCTAGGTTAGCTCAGAGTCTAATGAATTTATTTGTTATACCTCCCAAGAGGGTTATATGGTCTTTTTATGCTTGTCCCAGAAGAATGAATTGATGACTGTGGAATTTCAGACATCGGTTACAGTCCAGGAATGAAGATATTTCACATGTGTAGTGGTAGTGGTGGGGGTGGGGGTGTTTTACCCAAAGCCCCCCAAATTCCTGCAGACAGTGCAGACTATTGGTTCCATCTCCCCAGTAGGCCAATTCTGCTTTGGGGGGAGCAAGAAGGCTGTGGTCCTGCAAATAGGGGAGGGCTTTGTGGGTGGTTGTCACAGCCCCTGTTTAATGACTTACTGATAACTTTTGGTAAATTAGTTAGCTTGTCCAAACTTTGACAATTTCCTCGTAAAATGAGAATACAAAGATCTACTTTACAATGTCATTGTGAAAATTAAACACAATAACCTATGGAAAGTTCTGTGCATTGCTTGGCATTTAATGGGCATTCCTTAGCCATTACTTGCCATCCCCACAATAGACAAACTGTAACCCACAGCTGAGGTTTTGTGACCTGTTAATTTAGTTCGGTACATTCATGTGATACTCTTGTGTGAGTGTTCTTGGAAGGGCATGCTAACCACCATGACACCAGCTCTGGATTGGTTGACTCCATTAACTGGTGACCAATTAGATTGTGCTCATTTTGAGCTGGGATGATAATGTCCTTATTGCAGACTGTTGGAGCCTGGCTCTGTCCCTTCACACTGGAAGGTCAATACAGATATCCTCTGGCCTCCTGAGCTCCCCTGCCTGAGGGTTTTCTCTGGTCATGGTGTATATCCTGCCTATAGGTCAGACTGGATGTCCCAGGAGGGTTCATCGTGCAGAAGCAACTACTGAGGAGAGATGGGGGCTTGTAGGTCAACTCCCCGGATTTTTCACTCATTTGCGAAACAACGCTAAGTTGCCTCCACAGCATCTCTTGCATGATGCCTATGGGACTGACTACAAGCTGCTGACAACACTAACTTATTTATTAACATATGCTTTCTCATTGGATTTTCTTCCTCCACTTACAGTGCTTTCTGAGGTGATCTTGTGCCCAAATCCATGACTCAGAGTCTGATTTGGAAGAGTCCAAACTGAAAACATCCCTAAGGCAGACCAAACTGGAAAAGCTGAAGGCAAAACCTTGAGTCATGGTTTTTGAGGGAAGGACTTATGTCTGGAATGCTTTCATCTTGAACATCAAATCTAAAGGGCAAAAGTGAGGTTGTACACAGGAAATGTGGTTACAAATTAGAATCCAGACAGAAATGAAATTGGATCTGGTGTTGGTGAAGGTGCTCTCAACTTGTCTTTATTGCCTAGCTAGAGCATGAGGGTGCAAAGCAGGTTTGAGACAGACGACCAGTAGTGCCAGCAGTAGGACTTTAGAAGTTGCAGCTGGGTGGGATTGCTTCTTCCTTGGTAACCTTCTTTCCAGGAGGACTAATTTTCCCTTTTGTCCCAGCTAGACAGAACAGATGATTTCTGGTGGTGGTTGTTGAGACTACAGAGATTTCCTTTAATATTTCATTGGCGGGTCCCATCCAGAAATGATAAACCCCTTCTCTGGATGAGATTCTGTGCAAAATCTGCTGGCTCATGGGTGCTTGGGGACTGCAGCGGATATTGGGATCTGTGCAGATAAGTTTTTTAACCTTGATAGAGTCAGTGGGAGTTTAATGAGTAACCAAGATTATAGCAAAAGGGATAAATATGTAGGCAACCAGGAAATATAATTATAACGTTTCCTTACTTCACTAGACTTGGGGAAACTAGATGAATTCAAGAGTGAAACATGCTCTAATTCAAGGAAATACATGGATGAGAATGTGATGGCTCTCCCAATCTTCCCCATTTCCCCTTCTTCATCAGGAAAATAAAAATGAGCATTTTGTGCCATGATGCAGAAGAAATTTAATTGGGTGCTGATGATTCAATTTAGCTTGTAAATTAGCTGCCAGAGAGACTGTGAGTGCCAAAAGTACCAGCCTCACTGTCTTTTTGTTAACTTGTTGACACATTTGACGCAAATTAGATATGGATTTATGGTGCCACAGATGACTGACTTCTCAAGGCTACATGGCATGTATCCGGGAGAATGAGGGACCAAACTCAGGCCAAAAAAGCTGATCTCAATGAAGTCAGCTTCTTCGGGGTTTTTCTTCATTTCAGCTTTTAAAGAATGAGCAAGAATGAAACTCTTTGTCACCCTGTCTTAAGTGGTAACTCAGCCTTTAGACAAAGTGTGTTTATTTACCTATCCAAAACAGATCTTGCCATTTACGTATGCCTCCAGCAGATGCTGAACAGACCGTGATTATATATCTGAGCCAAGAGGTGGGAGTCACTCAGCTATGAAATTTACAATAATTACTTCATTTAACCTCCACGACAGCCCTATGAGTTAGACACTCTTTGTTCCCTTTTTGAGATGAAAGACAGGCTCAAAAAGTTAACTTTTCCAAGCTCATACAGCCAGCAAAAGGCAGGACAGGAATTAAAATCCATGAAGTCCAACCAAATCCAGGTCAGCCAGCTACCACTGAGCATCCTTGCCACCCTGTCTATCCTGCCTGCCTTCTTTTGATTCTTTTTGAATTGTATATTCCCACAGGCATTATTGTTAACAATAAATAACTCTTCCTGGCTATTTCTAAGCTGTCATTGTCATTTTCTATGAGGTCTTTAGAAATGAGAGCTAATAGGGTTACCTGACCCACCTGTAGCCCTGAGTCAAGTCACATCAGCTGAGTAAGTGCTTCTCTAGTGGAGATTGAATCTCTCTCCTTCTGTATTTGGGTTCTTTCAAATTGGCTGGGCTTCTGCTAAGGATGACAACACCGGCACCCCGAGGTGGGGGAAGGCTGCTGAAATACACCTAGGATCTTAAGATGAGGAGGGCGCAACCATGCATCTATCCCACACTAACTTCTGAGATTGAGATGTTCATGTGTGAAGTCTCACTGCCCACCTTCCTCTTGATTTGTGAAATGACATATCCACACATGCACGCTCGTGTTCTACTCTGCGACTCAATAGAGACACGATGGCTACAGTTCCTCACTTCTTCAGTATCCTTTCATACTGGTACCTTTCCTTCCTTTTTGGTTAAGCAAATTCAGTAAAGAATCATCTCAGTTGCCAGTCTGGCTTCTAGCTACCTCAATGAGTTTCACTTTCCATTTATTAATTTGGCACCAGAAACCACCAGAGAAAAGCCTGCCCCACTAATGACTTGACTGATGTCATTCGTCAGTGCCTTTATTGCTTTAAACACATCCACCTGAGAAGTCTATGATGACTAATGAATTCCAAAAACTCATACCCATTCTCTTGGGATTGGAACTAGTTATTTATCACTATTTCAAAATATTTGAAATCTGCTTTCCTGACATGCCCAGTAACTATCCTACTCTCAGCGTGAACAATTTTCAGGATTCTAATGAGAGATTCAAAGAGTTTCACCTGGTCTTAAGGTCTTCATTCCTGTACTGCTTCTCCCTAAGACAGTGAGTCCCAAGTATGTTTAACTATCTGAATTGTCTGGAAGAAATATTTTGCTCCCTATCTTAGAAATACAAAGGTAGAACAAGTGGTGGGGATATCTGCAATTTTGAAATGTTCCTTCTGGGTTTCCAATTATAACCAGGCTTAAACATTACTGTTCCAGAGGTCCGTGGACACTTCCGTCCTTGGACAGTTCTCTTTACTAGAGTGGACTCATTCCCCATAAAAGCTTGTAAAAACATGTTAGTTTTCTCACCAAATCATTAATTCATTGGTTCATTTATTCAAAGAAATACTTGGTTGGCACAAGAGCTAATCATTGCTGGGGAATTTAAGTATGGATAAGATGATCCTTACTCTCAAGGTTCAGAGTTCAACACCCTGTTGTTTATCTTAGGAATCAATATCATGAAAATATGCAGCCTACTCTTTCAGAAGTGGGTATATTATTAATTCAGAATTGGCTCGATTATTTACATTTGTGCAAACGGTTGAAAGCAAATAAATCATTATGGTTGATAGAATGACCCAATTTCTGATTGTGTTGAATTGCTTTGTAAGGTTAGGCTTGAGACCAAATCAGCATGTGCCCAGTGTCTTGAGATATACTTTCTACTCTGAAAGACTGTTTTCACATCTTGCTAAAGGATGTTTGAAAAGGAAGTTGTTGTTTATTACACAGATGATTCATTTTCAGTTTATTTGCCATTAACAGAGCATTCCAAAGACTGCTAAAGACAGCCAGGAACAGAGTGGTCTTGGGCAGTGCTGTGGTAAGTTAGGCAGTCACTTGGACAGGTTTGCATATGCTTTCCCATGACAATTCATCATTCACAGTCACTATATTAAAAATCAGGTCTGAAGTTCTTATACCAGGTACCTTTGGGGGTGGGTATGAATAGGTATGTCTGTCATTCACTGAGCTTCCACTACATCCCAGGCACTATACTGAATGCACTTGAAACCACCTGTGTTAGTCCATTTTCACACTGCTGATAAAGACATACCTGAGACTGGGCAATTTACAAAAGAAAGGTTTTATTGAATGTACAGTTCTACGTGGCTGGGAGAGCCTCATAATCATGGCAGAAAGCAAGGAGGAGCGAGTTCTGTCTTACATGGATGGCAGCAGAAAGAGAATGAGGAAGACGTAAAAGCAAAAGATCTGATAAACCTATCAGATCTCATGAGACTTATTCAGTATCATGAGACTAGCATGAAAAAGGCCAGCCCCCATGATTCAATTACCTCCCCCTGGGTCCCTCCCACAACACGTGGGAATTCTGGGAGATTTGGTTGAAGCTGAGATTTGAATGGGGACACAGCCAAACCATATCATTCCATCCCTGGCCCTTCCAAATCTCATGTCCTCACATTTCAAAGCCAATCATGCCTTCCCAACAGTCCCCCAAAAGTCTTAACTCATTTCAGCACTAACCCAAAAGTCCACAGTCCAAAGTCTCATCTGAGACAAAGCACATCCCTTCCACCTATGAGCCTGTAAAATCAAAAGCATGCTAGTTAATTCCTAGATACAATGGGGATACAGGTATTGCATAAGTACAGCCATTCCAAATGGGAGAAATTGGCCCAAACAAAGGAGTTACAGGGCCCGTGCAAGTCTGAAATCTAGTGGAACAGTCAAATTTTAAAGCTCCAAAATGATCTCTTTTGACTCCAGGTCTCACATCCAGTTCATGCTGATGCAAAAGGTGGGTTCCCATGGTCTTGGGCAGCTCTGCCCCTGTAGCTTTGCAGGGTACAGCCTCCCACCTAGATGCTTTCATGGGCTGGTGTTGAGTGTCTGCAGCTTTTCTAGGTGCATGGTACAAGCTGTCAGTGGATCTACATTCTGGGGTCTGGAGGGTGGTAACCCTCTTCTCACAGTTCCACTAGGCAGTGCCCCAGTAGGGAATCTGTGTGGGGGCTCTGACCCCACATTTTCCTTCCACACTGCCCTAGCAGAGGTTTTCCATGAGGGCCCCACCCTGCAGCAAACTTTTGCCTGGGCATCCAGGTGTTTCCATACATCTTTTTAAATCTAGGTGGAGGTTCCCAAACCCCAATTCTTGACTTCTGTGTGCCTGCAGGCTCAACACCACATGGAAGCTGCCAAGGCTTGGGGCTTCCACACTCTGAAGCCACAACCCGAGCTTTACATTGGCCCCTTTCAGCCATGACTTGAGTGGCTGGGACACAGGGCACCAAGTCCCTAGGCTGCACACAGCACAGGAACCCTGGACCTGGCCCATGGAACCACTTTTTCCTCCTGGGCCTTTGGGCCTGTAATGGGAGGGGCTGCCATGAAGGTCTCTGAGATGGCCTGGAGACATTTGCCCCATGATCTTGGGTATTAATTAGACTCCTTCCTACTTACACAAACTTCTGCAGCCAGCTTGAATTTCTCCCCAGAAAATGGGTTTTTCTTTTCTATAACATAGTTAATCTGCAAATTTTCCAAACTTTTATGCTCTGCTTCCCTTATAAAACTGAATGCCTTTAACAGTACCCAAGTCACTTGAATGCTTTGCTGTTTAGAAATTTCTTCCTCCAGATACCCTAAATCATCTTTCCCAGGTTCAAAGTTCCATAGATCTCTAGGGCAGGAGCAAATGCCACTAGTCTCTTTGCTAAAACATAACAAGAGTCACCTTTGCTCCAGTTCCCAATAAGTTCCTCATCTCCATCTGAGACCACCTCAGCCTGGACTTTATTGTCCATATTGTTATCAGCATTTTGGGCAAAGCCATTCAACAAGTCTCTAGGAAGTTCCACATTTTTCCACATTTTTCTATCTTCTGAGCCCTCCAAACTGTTTCAACCCCTGCCTGTTACCAAGTTCAAAAGTGGCTTCCATGTTTTCAGGTATCTTTTCAGCAGCGCTCCACTCGACTGGTACCAATTTACTCTATGTGTCCATTTTCATGCTGCTGATAAAGACATACCTGAGACTGGGCAATTCTGCACCAATAACAATGGGTAGTTCAGCGATCCCACCCAAGAACAGAAGTCAGCAGCAAGAACTCATTTGACTCCCTGTGATTTCATCTTCAATCCGACCGATCAGCACTCCCCACCCTGAGTCCATAACCGCCAAATTATCCTTAAAAACTCTGCTCCCTGAATGCTTGGGGAGACTGATTTGAGTAATAATAAAACTCTGGTTGGTCTCCCGCACAGCTGGCTCTGCGTGAATTACTCTTTTGCCATTGGAATTCCTCTGTCTTGATAAATTGGCTGTCTAGGCAGCGGGCAAGGTGAACCCATTGGGTGGTTACAAATTCTCTACCTTTCTAAAAAACTTAATCCTTATACTTCCATGTGATTAGATAGATTTTTTTTTTTTTGGTCCCATTTTACAGATTGAGGATATTTAAATTTTGAGCACCTAAGTAACCAGCCAATAAGTGGGAGAATCAGAATAGCACCTCAGGTGTATTTGATTCCAAAACCCATAAACTTTCCCATGGAGTGTCAACCTCAACTTCATATTTATACACAAACATGACATCTCTACTGAAGACAAACTTAGAGGAATGTTTTATAAATAGGAAAAGCTTAGTACAAATTTAGGACCACTATTTAGGTCTAGAACCTATTGTCAGAATTACAATCTTTCATCTGAAATATAATATCTTTACTTTGTTACCAGGCTACATTCAAGTTAGACATAATAAACTTAAATATTCCAAGAATGAGCAAATTGAAATCTCAAATTTCTGATGACCTGCCTTATTTAATAATTTCACAGAATAACAATTCTCCAAATGGCACAGTTATTTAAACTGATAGTTTCCTTCCTTTTGCCATAGAATTACAATAGACTTCTAATGAAGATTTGATAAAAGCTATTTCCTGTTTATATACATCAGTCTAAATGAGAGTTTTAATTTATGTCCAGATACCATGGACAAACTCTGTGGTTTAGCTTTTGCTGACCTCCACTCTATTTCCCAACCGAAATCAGGTTGTCTTATCTCCTTAGCTCTTCCTTCCACTTGAAAAATCTGCTACTGCCCCCCCGCCACTCATCTTTTACAACACTCAGTTTAGGTCTTGATTTTTCTGTGATACTTTACCAAATAGTTCAACTCATAGTCATCTTACCACTCTTCAAATGCCTCTCCCCCAGCACTGTCTAATAAAATTATAACACAAGCCACAAATGTTTGCTACGTATCTATTTTAACATTTTATAGCAGTCACACAAAAAAGTAAAAAACAGGTAACACTAATTTTAATTTATTTTACCCAACATATTAAAAATATTATTTCAATATGCAACCGACATAAAAATAATTATTGAGATATTTTGCATTCTTTTGTTTATACAAAGTCTTAAAAATGTGGACTGTATTTTACATTTATAGCACACATCTCAGTTGAGAGTAGCCGTAAAGTGCTCAGAAGTCACACACTCTTAGCGGAGAATGCAGCTTGAGCCCCGCCTTCTGGGGCATTCTTGTGGAATTTATTCTATATTCTGCTAGACATGTCATTCTCCATGTGGCATAGAGATTAGAAAATGAACCTGAGTTTGAACCCCTGCCATTTACTAATTGTGTGACTATGGCCTCGAATCAGCCTCTGTAAACTTCAGTCACTCCATCTGTGCAAAATGGAAATATTGTTACTGCAGCCTCCATCATACTTGGCATTTATGAGGACTGAAGGAGACAATTTGTCTAGTCTGTGGAGTACAACACAGAGCCTTGTATGTGGTAAGGTATTTAATAACAAATATTAGCCAGTAATCATAGTAATGTTGGAAGTAGTGTCTTCTTGATAAACTTTTTAATCCTTATATTTCCTGCTCAAACTCCATCTCCCCATAAGGTCTAAATTTTTTTTTTTTTTTTTTTAAGACGGAGTTTCATTCTTATTTCCCGATCTGGAGTGCAGTGGCACAATATTGGCTCACTGCAACCTCTGACTCCCAAGTTCAAGCGATTCTCCTGCCTCAGCCTCCCGAGTAGCTGAGACTGTAGGCAAATGCCACCACACCAGGCCAATATTGTATTTTTAGTAGAGATGGGGCTTCTCCATGTTGGTCAGGCTGGTCTCAAACTCCTGACCTCAGGTGATCCACCCATCTCGGCCTCCCAAAGTGCTGGGATTACAGGCGTGAGCCACCGTGCCTGGGCTAAAAATGTTTAAGATTGACTTTACTTTAGCAAGTATTATAGTTATCGTAGTCAACTTCGAAGTTGAGTTGTTGATGTATGAATTTCTTCTTCTCTCCCTCTTTAGTCTATGAGCTTCCCAAAGGCAGAGTTTCTGTTTAGTTTTCTTCTCTATTGGAAAACCTAGGGCAATATCTACCAAGAAATGAAACTTCAACAAATATTTATTGAACGAATAAATGAAAACTGCATTTTATTAATAGTAATTTTCCATATTAGATATCTGGCCTCTCCAACAGGAAGCAGACAGATTTTGGAGCTATCCAATGAATGAAAACAAAAATCAAGTCATCAGGATGTATTGATGATTACTATGGGAAAAAATAAAGTGTCAAGGATGGTTTCTGACTTATGTGACTATATTGCTGGAGGTATCTTGAGATGTAAACAATAGGATAAAACAAACTGGGGAAAATGCTGGTTCAGTTTTAGACATGTTGAATTCAGATTTCAGTGGGAAATCAAGGTATCTCTAGCAGGCAGGCATTTGGATGTTGAGACATGGAGCTTAGGAGAGGATCATGGAATGGAGACTGGCTTTGAGAGCAGTCTCCTATAAATACTGTCCTTGAAATCATGGGTGAGGACGAGAGTCTAAGTTTATGCCTTTAGCTGTCTTCTTTTTTTCTGAGAGAACATAGCATATAAGGGGTGGCCAGGAGGAAGAAGAACATGAGATAAAGACTGGGAAAGAAGTGCCAGATGTTCAGAAGGGGGTCAAGGAATGTGTGCTATCAGAGCAGCCAAGGGAGGAATCCCTTTAGAGCAGAAGGGAGTAGACAAAGGTGTTAGGTGAGGATCTGCAGAGGATTGAATGACACGGTGGTGTTGGTGAATTCATGGCTCTGGATCAATGGAAACCTTCTTGATGGGGACTGGTTTTGTTTCCTCCTTCATCTACTCAACCTCAGTCCTCCTCTGCTTGTAGCCAAACACTTTTATTGTGCTTTGCAAAGGCTTTCAACTCATACTTTGGGTTTTGATCCAAAGAGAAAGGTTTGTTTGAAGAGTTATGGACACTAAATTACCTGAACTGTTTCCCTAGAAACCATGGCCATTTTTGCATCTTATCCAGAAGAAGACTAGAAGTTGGCAGGGTTCATTTGGGACACAATTGAAACTAAGGAGCGGAAAGTACTATAGTATTAGCAAACATGTGTCTAATACTATATATGAGGTTTCAGTTACTTCTAAAAGTGAGTTTCTTAGGGAGAGAATATTCTGACAAAGTAGAACGTAAGAAAGGAGGTGGGGGCAGGAAAGATTAGAGAGTGCGTGGTCAAGACTGGGAACCTGGGACTGAGAAAGAAACATTGAACTGCATGTTTTTCTGAATGCCTGGGTTGGTCAAGCTCATGGATAAGTGATTCTAATTCTATTTCGTATTTTACTTCTGATTCCTTAGTCTTCTTTCTTTCTTTCTTTCTTTCTTCTCGGATGACTTCCAGTATCTCATTGCTTTTTAATTTCTGATGCTTATTCTCCCCAGTATAAGTCATGGTAGTCTCTGCTTAATAAAGAGCCTAGAGAATTTACGAGGTCCCCAAGAAGTAGAATGTTGGCTTTGGTTGGTCTAGGTGATATCCGACAGCTGCCCATTCTGGCACCAGAATGGATTTTAATAAATGGTAATATAGCAATTTCATTCTCTGTTTGAAAAAACAAGGAAAGAGATGGAAGCAAACATTAATTTGGTGCCTACAGCATTTGAATCACTATGTTAAGGGATTTATGGGCATTATTTGATTATTACCAATCAACCTGCAAAAAAATGTTATCCCCATTTTACTGATGAGCAAGTTGTGCCTTAGAGAGATGGAATAATTTACCTAATTAGTAAAAAGTAGAGGTCAGACTCAAACTCGAATCCCTCTGATTTAGAAGCACATGCTTTGTGTAGCACCCTTGCTCAGTGATGACATCTGACTTTAATACATTTCCTATAGAAAAATAAATTTTCAGAACAGATGCCTTTTGATAAGAGTATTCAGCCTCTATATAAATGCAAATTTTGACTTCTCAGCTGGGATTAGCGTGAGCTCTAAATTAACATGAGACCCAAGTGACTATATCCTGTTCATTAAAAGGTATGATGCATTGTTTTTCTCCCAAAAGGAGTAATTTTCTTAGGAGTACTTGGGGTCTGAGTTTATTTCCTTCAAGCTTGTCCTCAACAGGCCGCAATTTTAGCTGTTCCCTGGGAACGATTATTCAGATATCTGAGTTTACAGCTAAATAAGTGTCAAGTTCCTATACTGCAGTATCTGTAACTCATTTTTACCATTGGGAGGGCTTGAGGGTGGCAACAGGAAGCAAAGCTGCACCAGAATGTTTACACTGTGGCAAACATGTTGATAAGTAAGTGTCTTAGAGTGCTAAGGCCGGGGAGTTTGCTCAGGGTGCCGAGGTGCTGGTGGGGTATCCATTGGAATGAGTTTGCCATTAGCCTTAGACATCTACTGCTTCCAACTGGGGATGGGCCAGGTAGAATCAGAAACCAGGTAGGTGTTGGGCCCTTCCTTCCATATCTCTTACAGTAGTTCTTCACTGGTTGTATGTTTGAGTTGCGTGGGGAATGTGAAAAAAGGTCCTGGAGTTCATGCCACTCCCCAGAGCAATTAAAACAAAATCTCTGGGGGGTCTATACCTCAGTAGTTCTTAATGTTCCCTAGCTGATCTAAATGTCCAACTAAAGGTTGAGTTTCACTGGTTTTTGAAGTTTTCAGCCTAGGAAAATGGTTATCAACTTTGCACGTTGGAATAATCTAGGCAGCTATTGCAAATATACACTCCCAGGCTCCACCTGTAAGTTAACTTGTCTTTGGTGGGACTTGAGCACCACTATTTTTTTTTTTTTTTTTTTTTTTTTTGAGACAGAGTCTCACTGTCGCCCAGGCTGGAGTGCAGTGGCACAATCTCGGCTCACTGCAAGCTCCACGTCCCCGATTCACGCCATTCTCCTGCCTCAGCCTCCTGAGTAGCTGGGACTACAGGCGCCTGCCACCACGCCCGGATAATTTTTTGTATTTTTAGTAGAGATGGGATTTTTATCGTGTTAGCCAGGATGGTCTCGATCTCCTGACCTTGTGATCTGTCCGCCTTGGCGTCCCAAAGTACTGTGATTACAGGCGTGAGCCACCACGCCCGGCCCCAAGCACTACTAGTTTTAAAGAACTTTCCAGCAGTGGTGAGGGCCACTGGTCTAAAACTGAGCTCACCCCAAGAGATGCTGATTAAGTTGATCTGGGTAGGACCTCTGACTTTGAATTTCTCCCAAGCTCCTAGGTGATGCTGCTCATCCCTAGACCACTCTGTAAGTAGCACTGGCCAAGCCTCTACCTTTCCATGCTTACCAGCCAGTGAGCCTTCTAATGAGTTACACAAGACTGAGTAGATGGGAATATACCTTCCGTTCTTCAGTGCCAGGCAGTTGTCTAGTAGTCATCAAATACACAGACTTGAGTGTCAGAAGCTCTTGAGTTTGTTCTCCATCTTCACTTTAAAACTTTCCTGCCGTGGGATATAGGTCAGGGCAAGAAAGGCTACTAATGTCTCCTTAACTATAAAATGGGAATGATAATAGTATCTACTTCATGGAATGATTCTAAGAATTCATAAAAGGCTGCATATAAAGTTGCTGGTTCAGTGCTTGACACATCATAAGCACTCAGTGATAACCAGTGTTGGATGTGCATTCATGATATACACAGGATATTAAATTTGTCAGTATATTTTAACCTCAGGACCCTTCTGTTGAGTGTAACTTACATGGATGCCTCATATATGTAGACTAGGAAAGGTTGAATCCACTCTTCAAGCAGAGATACCTGAATTCCTCTGCTGCTTCACTATTCTTCCACACCCTTAGCCAAGGCAGCAGATGCAACATCTCCTTTGCATATCCCAAGTCTAGTCCAACCTCTTCATTGACAGAAAAGTCCAGAAGGGGCTTCCCCAAGGCCACATGACTAGTAACTAGTAAAGCCCACATCTGACCCCTTGAGACCATTTTAGAAATTTCTCATTGGTCATCAATGATGGAGGAATTACAACTAGGGGCTACATTTCCATTACTAATTACTCAGTGCTAATGACTCCCTGAGATTTTAAAGTCCTCCTTTTATAAAAGGGGGGCCTTTTATTAAGTGAATTTTTAATTTTTTAACAAATACATGCCTGTGGTAAAAGAAAAATTGAACACAAAGAAAATGTAAATCTCTCTCCCCATTTTTATGACTCCTATCCCCACTTCTCCAAGTAAATAGTTGCTTTTCAGAAATTATATGTCTATATAATTACAATACATAAAATATTTACAAATACATAATCTTTCCCACAAGTGGAAACAAACTACGCATCATGTGCTGTTTTCTAGCTTTTTTTCACTTAATAATTTATCTTGCAAATTATTCCATATAACACACATACATCTACTGTTTTGTTTTTCATGGCTGTAAAATATTTGGTTTTTGTTTAGACTGTCTCCCTGGTGATGGACATAAGATTGCTTACTGTTTTAACTATGGCTATGCTTACATATTTGAGCACTGATTCCTAGATTTCTAAAAGTGGATTTTGGGGGGCCAATGTCTGCATGTCAGCATTCCTTTATGGTACCACGCTGCCATTTTCTTTCATAGGCCTGTGAGTCAATCATCCTTGGGGAAAAGGGACTTCCAGGGCTGAAGTCCCAGACTTATTCCACATTAGCCTTTTCATCTTGGCCAGGCTTGTAGAGGCAGAAAGTTTTTGCACCAGCTGTGGGCATTTTGTTCTGAGGACTAAATGAAGCAAATGTTCTATGCTCAGTTCCCACTAGGGAGCTAAACAGATATTTTCAGGCCCAAATTGCTCATGTCTCATTCACCTCCCCCAACCCCTCATTCACCCAGGCTCTCCCACCTAACCAGTAGCTCCAGTGTCTCTTAAAGGCATAAAATGATATTGCTTCCCGTTAGTCATTCTTTCCACCTGCTCTGGGGGTGGGTCTGAAAATGGAGGCACCTGAAACATATACCCTGATCCATGAATTTCCTGGTAGACAAAGCTGTTCTGTGATTTTTCAAATGATGCAAACAGAAAGGGAGAAAAGGTTTAAAGCCATGATTAAGGCCACTGTGTCTGCCTAATGCTCTGGCTGCCTAACTTCTTCAGCACATCACTGTCAGTAATTACCTGCCTGATCCTGGACAAGTCCTTCTGTTTGGCTCGAGTCAGCTATTGATCATTTCTTTAAGAATTGCATACTCTAGGGAAGGTGAAAAAAAAAACACTTCCCTAAATTAATTTTTTTGAGCCCTCTGTGCTCATGAATAAAAATCTTTCATTTCAGGCAATTTACATCGGCAACTTCTTAGCTGTAGGAATTTGTTTACCACTTCTGACCCGCTCCTCTGAAAATTGATTTTCTACCCACTCTGTGAATGGCAGTTTTAAATTGACACATTACATTTTCAAAATTGTATTTGATGTATTGTCTCCTGCTTGCAATGTAGCTCAGTGCTTTGACATGCACACACTGGTATTCTCCTCCTAAGACTAGAAGCCTCCCAATATGTGGCTGTTGGTAGCACACACTTCTCTCATGGGTTGTAGATCTGGGTAATACTTTCCTTAACTGGAGGATGCAGACATGTGGTGATTTTTCAGTAATCAAAGTTTGAAAAATAAGCAAAAAATCCCCTAGTAAATCCAAATAGACCATTTTAGTACCAGCTTATATTTACTGAAGCTTCCTAAATGTGAGTGTTTATGAGCACTGAGTATAATAAAAACTATTTTTAATAATTTAAAAATATTCCTAAATGTGTAGCTTCTAAGTAAGAAGAGGTACCTTGAGAAAGAATTCTTCTTTATAGTGTGCAGATCCTTTGTGTGTGTGCTTCTACTTGTTTTGTGTTAGGCAATCTTAGTATTCCTGTTAATCTGCGAACATTTTCTTATTATTAATTACTCAGTGCTAACAATTCCCTGGGGTTTTAAAGCAATTTTTTTTTTGATAAGGGATTTGCTGCTACTTAGAGACGTAATTCTGTACCACCATTTAACAAGCAGGCCAGAAGTTTCCCTGTGTGCGTGCCATTCATATTAGCTCTAGCAGGCAAGACCACCATATCTGAATGCAGCATCCAAATACAATGAAAGTCAAGTTTAGCTCTGAGGAGCTGAGGCCAAGATACAACGTCATGTTCTTGAAGTTATGCTTCTGAAATTTGTCAGCATAACCTAGACTTCTACAACCTGGTAATCTTTCAAACTCATTTTTTATATAATTAAGATCTATTTTGAGTATGTGAGAAGCCAGTTTTCTGTGGCTCTCTCCCCTTAAATTTTGGATTTTCCAAGGTCACAGCCAAAATCCTATTAAGCTTCTCTTCTGAAAAAACAAGATTGAAAATGCAGTTGTACTTCCTAAGAGCATGGTAATAAGGTAGGGCTTGGCAGCTGACGAACAGCCTAGGTTAGAATACAGACACAGTGGAGGACTAGCAATATGGCAGTCAGTGGCTCTTGTTGACCTCTTTACTACCTCGGTGAGTTAAAATTTGCTAATCCCGAAACCTCAGGGATATGGTCAAGACCCAATTCTTCTGTGATCTTGGAAAATGATTTGTGAAAGGAAAAATAATCAGGGCAGAATTTTATCTGTTCCCAGGCCTTAAAAGGGCCATATGATCTAGATGTGATGGATATTAATGCTCAAAGTCCATGTCTTTCTTTATGTTTTTGAGGAATAAGATTTGACATAGAATTGAGAGAACATTCCTAGGGTAAACTTGAATTTTCCTGTGATCTAAGAGTGACAGGTGAGGCAGGAAAAGTATACCTTTTAACCAAACTCTAAAGTCTATTTTTAAAAAATGTATATATACAGTAACCACTGTCACGAGCTGGCAAATAAAAAGGAGAGCTAGAATGTTGTATCAGTATGGTTAAAAACAACTCCAGGATGCCCGGAAGGAATGCAGACTGTAACAAGGGATTTAAGTGTATTACAAACGTGAAAGAACTTCAGTGAAAGGGGTGGATGGCTGACCAAGTAACTTTGGAAATTAGTGGCATCTATAAAACTAAAGGCAAAAGGAACTGCATGTAAGCATTGTACTCTAGTTGATAGTTATTTCCTATGGGAGCATGGGTTATGCATTCTGATACTGCTTGACATACTTGAAGAATGAAGTAAATGAATGGCAGGTGGTGAGAGCCAGGTTCCATATGTTGGAGTGGGAATTTACAAATAAGCAAGGGACAGAGACTAGAATGATCCATTTGGTAATGGATTGCAGTTAGATCAATAAGAACTCATGTTTAGATCGATATAAATACAGATAGTTGAACAGAGAAATATTTTTTAGATATATGTATGTACATGGATTAGTATATACACATACATTTCTTGGTTGTGTCCAATGGGAGAACCTAAAACCAATGACCCCCCAATAGCAAAGAACATACACCCAGATTTTGGTTTCTGATACCAATCTCCAATAAAAGGAACTAGGGCTTTTTGGAGAAATAGATGTCTCTAGGACTGGGACAAGAACTATGCAAGCTAATCCTATAACATCTTATAGTTTCAGAAAGTAAGAAAGTGCTCAGAAAAACAAAATAATAGGGAATTGTCAAAGGAGCACAAGAGCCAACTGAAAGAGCATGCAATTCACAAAGCAGAATAAATTTGAGCAACAAAATAAATAATATTGGATTATAACCTGAAATATATAATAAATATTCATGAGTCCAGTCTGATATAATTAACTAGATTACCAAATGAAGGATGAGCAGACACTTCTCAAAAGAAGACATTCATGTGGCCAACAAACATGAAAAAGATTTCGACATCACTGATCATTAGAGAAATGCAAACCAAAACCGCAGTGAGATACCATCTCATGCCAGTCAGAATGGCAATTATTAAAAAGTCAGGAAATAACAGATGCTGGTGAGGTTGCAGAGAAAAAGGAACATTTTTGTACTGTTTTGGGAGCGTAAATTAGTTCAACCATTGTGGAAGACGGTGTGGTGATTTCTCAAAGACCTAGAGGCAGAAATAGCATTTGACCCAGCAATCCAATTACAAGGTATACACGGAAAGGAATATAAATCATTCTGTTTAAAGATACATGCATGCGTATGTTCGTTGTAGCACTATTTACAAGAGCAAAGATATGGAATCAACCCAAATCCCTACCAATGATAGACTGGATAAAGAAAATTCCATATACACCATGGAATACTATGCAGCCATAAAGGGGAATGAGATTATATCCTTTTCAGGGACATGGATGGCGCTAGAAGCTGTTATCCTCAGCAAACTAGTGCAGGAATGGAAAACCAAATACCACATGTTCAGTGAGAGCTGAACAATGAGAACACATGGACACATGTGGGGGAACAACACACACTGAGGCCTGTTCTGGCAGCCGGGGGAGGGAAAGAATCAGGAAGAATAGCTAATGGATGCTGGGCTCAATACCTAGGTGATGGGTTGATCTGTGCAGCAAACCATTATAGCATAGGTTTACCTATGTAATAAACCTGCACATCCTGCACATGTACCCCAGAAGTTAAAAGTTGAAGGAAAAAAAAAAAAAACAAATGGAGGAGAAGAGACAAATTGCTCATGGCAGAATAATTCCAAATAATTTTTGTAGATAGTGTACCCTATGGAGAAGGAACATAAGTCCCTACTCTGTAAGAGTGGGCTATGCACAGTGACTTCTTTCCGAAGAGTACAATATGGAAAAAGGACTAAGTGAAGAGTAACGTTACAGTGGAGAAACCTGAAACATACTACTTCAGTCTGGTGATCAAGGTCAACATCAGTAGTGACATCGTGTGAGTTACATATATCCTTGACATAATGAAAATAGCACTTTCGCTATTCCTCCCTAAAATATACAACTCCAGCATAATCATAAGAAAAACATCAGATAAATTTCAATACAGGGGCATCCAGTAGTATATCTGGCCAATACTCAAAATTGTTGAAGTCATCAAAAATAAGGAAACTGAGAAATTGTCACAGCCAAGAGGAGCCTAAAGGAGACATGACAACTAAACGTATTGTATCCTGGATGGGATTATGAAACAGAAAAAGGATATTAGGTAAAAACTAAGAAAATACGAGTAAATTACGAATTTTAGTTAATAGTGTATCAATATTATCAATATTTGTTCAGTAACTGCAACAAATGTACCATGCTATTGTTAGATGTTAATAATAGGGGAAACTGTGTGCTGGATGGTATATGGGAACTCGATACTATGTTCTCAATTTTTCTGTAAATCTGTTCTAAAAATAAAGTCTATTAAAAGAAAACTTGAATCTTAATGTCATACAGCAATGTTTTATTTTCACTTCTGCTCCATGTACACCTCAGTTCAGTTGGGGCTCACTCCTGCTCCCTCACTCCAGCACACTGGCTCCTGGAACCTTGACATCTAACTGTACTCACCATGGAAGGGGGACAAAAAGGGTATATTATTCACTAACAAAGCTTTCTGGAAAGTGATTATGTCATTTCTGCTCACATTTCATTTGGGAAAATGAATGACAAGGTCACACCTAATTTCCAGGGGGCTGGGAAATGCAATTCCTCATATTCCCAGAAGAAGGAGAACCAGACATATTGGTGACCAGCAAACTATTTTATTGCTTTTTCAATGCAATTCTGCAGTTCTTGTTGAAAGCAAAGACTCATCACCCCACTTCCACAATTTGTCACCCACTCTCTGATTGTGAGAAATACAAAAAGGTTATAGACGTAGTTGCTGCCCTTGGGGAATCTACACTTTGGTTGCGAAAAATGAGATAATCATGCAGTGACTCAGGAGACATCACAGGGCTGTTAAAAAAAAATTGTATCCAATGATGAGTATGGCTTAATGTATGTTCTGAATTATCAGAGGGGAGAGTTCCCTTCAGGCTGGGAAGGGGTGGCTTCTTGACAGGTAAGCTTCACAAAAGAGTTAAGATGGATCAGTGCATCAGGAGAAGGAAATGACTTGAGAAGATGCCAGGGAGCCAACAGTGGAATTGTGGAATGCTGGATAGAAAAAGATGGCAAACTGGCTCCACTCAAAAAAGCTGCTCTACTCAAATATAAGACCTTTGAGAAGGCTAGGCTAAATATACCTCATCTGCATTTAGCACCACGCCAAACACAGAGAATGGATTCTGAAAGTATTTCATTGGCTTGAATGACATTTGGGGACTATGAGTATGCCAGGAAGTCATGATGGGTATAAGCAGATGGAAGCAGATGGTAGAGTACTGTGAATGCTGGACCAGGAAAGTAAGCCCATTTCTAGTAGTAAATAGGATGTTGCTTTTCTACTGAGAATGGAGGAGACTAACATTTCTTGAACTTCTTTGTGTAAGCCACTGTACTGAGTTCTTCAGATATATGTAGAGATATTTAACCCCTACCCCTTTTCCTAAGACCTCATACATTAATCTCTTTTAATGGAGTATGGAATTTATTGAAATTAGATATAAAAAGAGGGTATTTGGAAATACCAACTAAGGTAGAAGAAGAAATGGAGACTTTGGTGGTCAGAATAAAGGCCTCCCAAAGATGTCCATGTCCAAACCCATGAAACCTCAAAATAATGTCAGGTTACATGGCAAAGAGGGATTGAGGTTGCATATGACATTAACGTTACTGATCACCCTACTTGAAGGCAAGGAGATTAGCCAGATGGGCCCAATGAAGTCACAGGCTCCTTAAAAGTGAAAGAGGGAAGCAGAAGAGGAGAATCAGATGCAGATGTGACTGTGGAAGAATGGTCTGAGAGAGAGGCAACATGCTGGCTTTGAAGACAGAGTAAAGGGGCCATGGATCATGGAATGTTGGGAGCCTCACAAAGCTGAAGAAGAGAAACAGGGTCTCCCTAAGAGCCTCTAGTGGGGAATATATCCCTGCCAATACCTTAATTTTAGTCCAGTGAGACCCATGTTGAACTTCTAATCAACAGAACTGTATGATCATAAATGTGTGGTTTTTTTGGAACCACTATGTGGATTTATTACAGCAATGGGAAATAAATACAGTGACCTTTAGCTTATAACACACAGGAAATGTACTAAGACTTGTCTCAACCATGCAAAATGGCTGCATATCATGAGATGTTTTTCCTTCTATATTTTAAGGGACGCCCTAACCCCCAATATTTCCCTCACATCCACTCACTACTTAAGTGAGGGCCTATGGATTGGAGGAGTGGGTAGCAGAAAAACTAAAGAGACATAGGAGCCCTGGAGAGAAGGGAGGAAATTAAGGCAAGTTCCGAGAGGGTTGATGCTCTTCAGCATCTGTAAGGGAGTAGCCATGTAAAATGGCCATGAAAACTGCAGCCGAAGTCCAAGACTTGGTAGGGAGCTAGTGATGAGTAGAATAAAGAACAACTACTCCCAAGGCCCTACCTTTTTTTTTTTTTTTTTTTTGAGACGGAGTCTTGCTCTGTTGCCCAGGCTGGAGTACAGTGGCGCAATCTAGGCTCACTGCCAGCTCTGCCTCCTGGGTTCATGCCATTTTCCTGCCTCAGCCTCCCGAGTAGCTGGGACTATAGACACCTGCCACCATGCCCGGCTAATTTTTTTTTTTTTTTTGAGACGGAGTCTTGTTCTGTTGCCCAGGCTGGAGTACAGTGGCGCAATCTAGGCTCACTGCCAGCTCTGCCTCCTGGGTTCGCACCATTTTCCTGCCTCAGCCTCCCGAGTAGCTGGGACTATAGACACCTGCCACCACGCCCGGCTAATTTTTTTTTTTTGTAGAGACTGGGTTTCACCATGTTAGCCAGGATGGTCTCAATCTCCTGACCTCATGATCCGCCCACCTCAGCCTCCTAAAGTGCTGGGATTACAGGCGTGAGTCACCATGCCCGGCCAGCCCTACTTTTTATTTTTAAGACTTCACAAAGACTGAAAAATAAAACTCACACCTTAAGTGAAAGAGTGTTTTGGACTTTCTGGATGACAATGGCTAGCATGAGCAGCTAGCCATTCGGGTATTTGGCTGGGTTTCACATGTGTTATTCTGTTTAATTCTCATAGACACCCAGGAAGAGTTACTCATCATTATGCTAATGTTGCAGGTGAGTAGGCAGGAGTTCCAAGAAGTGGGGTGATTTGTCTAAGTTCACACAGCTGGACAGTGGAAGGGCCTCCAGGTTGCAATCTAGATCTTTCCAATTCCCAGACTTATTGGTTTAGCCAAGCTCTTGTGTACTAAGTAGTGAATTAGACAATGATATGTGATTGGTGTGAGACTGGAGGACTAGAAGACAAGGTATTACAGCGGGATATGTAAGGACACTGAGAGCTTGTAGAGAAGTGGGTGTTCAGATGGACTGGCAACAGAAGCCTTAAAAAGAAATACTGATGCTACCTGGAGACTGACTGGCAATGGAGAAATAAAAGAAGAGGGGTTGACAATTGCGGTTGGGTATTGCAGCCCATTTCACAATGTCTTGTTTTCTACTGGGGCCTCCAGACATGTGATAGACCCCTTTAGGCAACTATTAGTTCAGAAAATAGTTGGCCAGTGGGTACGAAGACATCTTTCTCTAAGGGAGAGAGGCAGCATGGAACAGTAATATTTAGCCTTTGTACTGCCTTTGTTTGACTATTTGTAAGCAAACTTTTACTAATTCCCCTCTTCACTGCTTATGCTGATGCCTGTTGTACAGATGGACATTAAGAGTTCTCTTCTGCTTTTATCGTCGGTTTGCAGGAGGCACCCCTGAATGTTCCAGTGCTTCTAGAGGATCCATACCTGAGAATATTCACTTCTCTACTTTTTCTTCTTAGAGGCCAAGTTTAGGCCAAGTTTTCTAATTATTTGTAAATAAAACAAAGAAAAAAAGTGATTTTGTTTCAAAATGCACCTCAGCATCACAGAATGCCATTTATCCCTTCTCACTTCAGCTGAAGTGATTAATATTCAAGTTGGTACTCTGTAAAGATGAAGCTTACTGTGTACTCTCCAGCCATTTATGCTAATTGTAGCCTCTCATTTGTATTGAAAGATTCATAAAAGTATCAGGAGACACTTTATACTGAATTAAAAACTATTGAACTGGGTGTTTCACGGCTCCTGCTCAGAAAAGAACAATTATTAAAATGTATTATTCAATTAAACGTAGGAATCAATATCTGTCTGCAAAACTTGACAGTAAAAGCAGAAGTACTACCAGTTAGGAGGGATGCATTAAATCTGACAGCTGTAGCATACTGAACGTTATGTGAACTTGAGTAAGGGAGTAGAGAAAAAGTGGAAAAATTCTAGCTTGTTCTGCCTTCCCTTTCCCTAGTAGGTAGAAGCACTTCTGTCTGGTCAAGGAAGAAGCCTGTTGGATTTCTAATAGTATCCTATTTATTCTTCCAGAAGAGATCTATCATCCTGTTGGTTAGAAAGCCACCTGCAGGCACTTCATCCAAAGAGAAAATAATATGCCAAAGGAGAAAGCCAGGAAAATGGACCAGAATGAAAGATTCCTAGTTGAGAGCAGATCTCCTAGACTCAAATTTCCCCTCTCCTAGGAAACATTAACCAATTAAGCCCATTCTCCAAATTATCAGCACTGTCCCTTACTTAGGCCTCCACCTAAACTCAGACTGTTTGTCACTATATTTGATGGGTTTTGAACTCACCTGCCCTCTTTATTTTGCTGAAAACGGATTGAGCGAAGCCATCCAACAAGTCCAGAGCCACCTGGTATAGAGTCTTGGCCCCTTGGTTCCAAGTACATTAGATGTGTGCTGGCTGCTGCTTTCTGCTTCCTGGCTTGGCTAGAGCTTTGTAGAACACACATTACATAAGAATGGAAAATAGCTAGGAGGAAGGAAAAATAAATGGCATTATTTTCAAAACCTCTAACCAAAAAGTTTTGTTTGCTGTCTAAATAAAGCAGCCTGCTCTCATGCGTCTGGAAATTTGGCATTTGGGATGCATAATATAGAAACCAGCATCTACTGCCTCAGGAGGATGTCAAGTCTGAGGAATAGATTTTCCCTAGGCCAAAGTGTCTGGCATGTAGTAGGTCCTCAATCAATACGGAATGAAACCTGGATCTGATCATCACCTCTGGAGGATTTCCATGACTGGCCAGGGATGAGGCTGTGTCAACATTTAGTAACACATCGGAAAAGTTCTCAAAATGAGAACACGTGAAGTTGGTGTGGTCATTGTTTGTTCATCCTCTCAACAGCCACTCAGTTGGAGCAGTTCTGCCTCTTGGTTTGGTTTGTTAAATAGGTGTTGAGCGTCCAGATTGCCAGGTGCTGTCCTAGGCACTGTGAATGTCCTGGGCCAAACCCAAGCTGAGAAATTTGTAAATGCCATCTCGTGGTAACGCTATGAGAAAGTATTACTATCCTCAGCTTACAGGTGAGAAAACCGAGGCACAGAGAAAGAATCAGGCACTTTTTTAAGGTCTTATAATTAGTAAATATCAGAGCAAGAATTTGAACATACATCTGTCTAGATTCATACCCCATGTTCTTGAGCACTGCTCTTATAAGGAGTAGAGAGGGCAAGATCTCCTGCTGGGGAAGGGTAAAGCTGAAGTCAGTACTCACTCTTTCCTCATCTTGCTGGCAGAAAGCAAAAAATGCATGACAGCTACCGTCTTCACCGACAAATTTGAAGGTGGGAGAGCCAGTGGAGCAGGAAAGCCGTGGGCCCCAGCCCCCTCCCAGCACTTGAATCCCACAAAGCCTAACCCTCCTTTCTCCCCTCAACTTTGGCTTCCTAATGAGGTCTCCAGATGTTGGGGTTTAGGCAGGGTCTACTTTAAGGGTCCAGCCTGCCTCTCTATTAGAGCTTTGGGGATCAATCAGAGGGGGGAGTCTGTCAGGGGAGTAACAGAATCAATCCATTGCCAAATATGCCTGATCATTATTTGGTGAGCAAAATGGCTCCCACACCTGATTTGTCAGCCTGGCTTAAGAATGGGCCACACAGGGAGATGCTACAGTAGCCCTGACTGCCTGGTAACCAAATGGAACCTGGAAGACTTCATTACCCTCCGTTTTTACACTTATTCAAAACCTAATTATTGTTGTTGCCTCCCACTGCTCAGGATTGAACTGACTGACAACTTATTATGCATGTGTTCGCCTTTTCTGTCACCTAAAGACATGTGTCAGCTGTGGCCTTCTAGAACTAAAGGGATTAGTAATAAGCAAGAGATGAGTGAGGCTGAGCAGAGAGATGACCTCTGATTGTGAAGCTGGATGTGTTAGAAATGTTGGTTTACTAGTGTGTGCTGTGATGTGGTGTCCCAAGGAGGTGGGTTGATTCTGAGAAAAAAGTTCTAAACAAATGAAACAAAGAGAATTATTTTACACAAATACAGTGCTTGCCATACACTCACATATGCAACCTCACTGGACTCTGATATGATTTGGGATCTGTGTCCCCACCAAATCTCATGTTGAAATGAAGTCCCCTGTAGTGAAGGTGGGACTTTGTGGGAGGTGTTTGCATCCTGGGGGCAGATTTCTCATGAATGGTTGGGCACTATCTGCTTGGTGCTATCCTCATGATAGTGAGTTATTGCAAGATCTGGTTGCTTAAAAGCATGTGGCACTTACCCCCACTTTCTCTCTTGTTCCTTCTTTTGCCATGTAAAGTGCCTGTTCCTGCTTTACCTTCTGCCTTGAGTAAAATCTCCCTGAGCCCTCCCAGAAGCTGAGCAGATGCCAGCACTATGCTTGTACAGTCTGTAGAACCTTGAGCCTATTAAACCTATTTTAAATTACCTGATCTCGGGTAATTTACCTGAGTAATACCTAAATGGTATTCCTTTATAGCAATGCAAGAATGGCTGATGCAGACTCTCACCCCCTATTGAAAGATTTATGCTTTATGGTTTCAGACCTATATCCCCTTTAGAGGGAATCAGCCCTTTCTTTACAGAGCCACCTGCTACGAAAGCAGCTGTAAACCGATTATTCATATGGAAATTATATAATTTATATCTTAAGCCAGAACACTTTTTGAGAGTGAAAGGGAATAGTAAAATGATTAGTAGGCATATTAGTTGATCCATAACAGGTGTAAACTGGGACTCTCCTGGGCAAACCAGGACATATGGCATAGAGTTAGACACAAGTGAACTCATTGATACCACCCCCTAGTAAGAATAAACAAAAAACTTCCTGCAAGCAGCACCTAATTTTTAAGAATAAAGGGAGACTGTGTAGCATAAAATGTGGGACTTCATCTGCTTTTTGACCATGTAGGTCAGCAGCCTTCAAAGTCCATACCACTGGAGATTGCAATGTTTCCATAGCATCAGATGAGAAGAAAAGATGGCAATAGGCAATAGAAATGAGTAGGAATCTGGGAAGCAGCAGCTTGTCACTGGCAAAAGGACCAGGCTAAAGAGTGAGCTGGCTGGGAAGAATGATCCCATGTACAAAGGATTCACTGAACAATAAAGAAGAAATATCTTAGTGTTTTCGCAACAGTAGCCAATCTAGGACTCCAGTGCCTTCCCATCCTTTCCCATCCAGGCTACTGGATTGCTGAACTGATAATGCAATTTATATCATCTAGCCCTCCAAGTTAAGATTTCAGCGGAGGATTCTCAAAGCAAATAGTGGTTCAGTATAAACAGGACCAAGGGGAACACAATTAGCTTCAGGACAAATACCAAGTTTGGAGAAGCAACTCAAAATGTGAAAACAGAAAGCTGCAGAGCTCCATAGAACCTATGACAATAAAGAAGAGCATTGCTTTTGAGGAGCTTAGGAAGAGTTCAGTTTTGAATGACACAGGTTCAATTTTTGACACAATGGTGTTTCATAAGCTTTAAAAGATGTTCCCTGTAAAAATTAGATGGCGTTAGCAATGAAAATAGCTAACACTTACTGAGCGCTCACTATATGCCAGGCACCATTCAAAACATTTTACATGTATTTTCTCATTTAGGCAGGATGTAGGTAGACTTAAAAGGAAACTGAATGAATTTAAATAGATTAAAACTGAAACTGTAATTGCAATGGAAGAATTTTAATCAGTATTAGAAATACCAAAGGACTGATTTGATACCTGGGAAAAATCAAATATTTGCCACAGAAGAAATTCTCTGGCATAGAAAAGAATGTCTTTTTAAACACAAAAAGGAAAAAGAATGCAATTATTAAATATTATGACGTCAAAATACATAAAGCAAAGGCTAAAAAAACACAAGAAAATGACAGATAAACAAAAAGTTGGCAAGTTTTGCACATTTCTTTGCATTTGACAGACCAAAGAGATTAAATAGGCAATTAGAGATTCTGAAAAATAACATTTTAAGGTTAATTTAATAAATACATCCCAAATTTTATACCCTATAATGTACTTTTCTTATTCTAGCTCAAACAAAACATACATAAAAATAGCATATACATTAACCAATAAAGTTCCAAATTATTTTAAAAAATCACAAATTGAGTAGATCATATTCTCTATCTTTAAGGCAATAATTTTCTACCCAAAAGGCGATAACATGATAGCAAGAAGGAGAAGTGTCAAGCAAAGAGGGAAAAGCCCCTTATAAGACAATCAGATCAGCCAAAACTTATCATCTCACCTCTGGCCCCTCCCAAATCTCACATTTCAAAACACAATAATGCCTTCCCATCAGTCCCCCAAAGTCTTAACTCATTCCAGCATTAACCCAAGAGACCAAGTCCAAAGTTTCATCTGAGACAAGGCAAGTCCCTTCTGCCTATAAGCCTGTAAAATCAAAAGCAAGTTAATTATTTCCTTGATACAATGGGGGTACAGACATTGGGTAGTTATACCCATTCCAAATGGGAGAAATTGGCTAAAATGAAGGGGCCATAAGCCCCATGCAAGTCCACAATTCAGTGGTGCAGTCAGATCTTGAAGCTCCAAAATGACCTGCTTTGACTCCATGTCTCACATCCAGGTCATGCTGATGTGGGCTTCCATGGCCTTAAGCAGCTCTACCCTTGTGACTTTGCAGGATGCAGCCCCCTCCCAGCTGCTTTCGTGGGTTGGCATTGAGCGTCGGCAGCTTCTCCAGGTGCATGATGCAAGCTGCTGAAGGATCTACCATTCTGAGGTCTGGAGGACTATGGTCCTCTTCTCACAGCTCCACTAGGCAGTGCCCCAGTGGGGACTCTGTGTGGGGGTTCCCACCCCACATTTCCCTTTTACACTGTGCTAGTGGAGGTACTGCATGAGGGATCCACCCCTGCAACAAACTTCTGCCTGGACAGCCCGGCATTTCCACAGATGCTCTGAAGTCTAGGCAGAGGTTCCCAAATCTCAGTTCTTGACTCCTGTGCACCCTCAGGCCAAACACCACATGTAAGCTACCAAGGCTTGGGGATTGCAACCTCTGAAGCAACAGCCTGAGCTGTATGTTGGTCCATTTTAGCCGTAACTGGACAAAGGGCACCAAGTCCTGAGACTGCACAAAGCAGCAAGGCCCTGGACCCAGCCCACAAAATCATGTTTTTCCTTTGAGGCCTTTAGACCTGTAATTGGAAGGGCTGCTGTGAAGACCTCTGACATGCCCTGGAGGCATCTTCCCGATTGTCTTGGTTATTAACAGTTGGCTTCTCATTACTTAAGCAAATTTCTGCAGCTGGTTTGGATTTCTCAGAAAATGGGTTTTTCTTTTCTATCACATTGTCAGGCTGCAAATTTTGAACTTTTGTGCTCTGCTTCCCCTTTAAACATAAATTCCAATTCCAAATGATATCTTTGTGAATACATAAAACTTAATGCTTTTAACGGCACCCGAGTCACATCTTGAATGCTTTGCTGTTTAGAAATTTCTTCCACCAGATACCCTAACATCATCACTCTCAAGTTTGAAGTTCCATAGATTTCTGGGGCAGTGGCAAAATGTCACCAGTCTCTTTGGTAAAACATAGCAAGAGTCACCTTTATTCCAGTTCTCAACAAGTTTCTCATCTCCATCTGAGGCCTCAGCTTTGACTTCGTTGTCCGTATCACTATCACTATCAGCATTTTAGTCAAAGCCATTTAATAAGTCTCTAGGGAATTCCAAACGTATCCACATCTTCCTGTCTTCTGAGCCCTCTAAGTCTCTAGGAAGTTCCAAACTTTCCCACATTTTCCTATCTTCTAAGCCCTCCAAACTGTTCCAACCCCTGCCTGTTACCCAATTCCAAAGTCACTTTCACATTTTTGGGTTTCTCTATAGCAGCACCCCTCTCTCTACAGTACCAATTTGCTGTATTAGTTCATTCTCATGCTGCTGTAAAGAACTGCCCATAAATGGGTAATTTATAAAGGAAAGAAGTTTAATTGACTCACAGTTCCACATGGCTGGGGAGGTCTCAGGAAACTTAACAATCGTGGCAGAAGAGGGAGCAACTATGTCCTTCACATCATGGCAGGAAGGAGAATTGCTGAGCAAAAAGGGAAAAGGCCCTTATGAGACCATTAGGTCTCATGAGAACTCACACACTACCATGAGAACAGAGCAGCATTGGGGTAACTGCCCCCATGATTCAATTACCTCCCACTGGGTCCCTTTCACAATGTGTGGGGATTATGGGAACTACAATTCAAGATAAGATTTGGGTAGGGACACAACCAAACCATATCATTTGGAAAATGTAAATACACTAAATAAATCTTGGTCAAAAATAAAGGCAAAAACAAATAATATAGAATTTAAAAATTAATAATGACAAGTATGGAAATGTATATCTAAGGCTAAACTCAAAAGTAAACTATTATCCTTAAATGCTTTTATTCTTATAAAAAGAAAAATAAGCTAAATACCATAAGTAAAGAATTAGATAAGAAAAACAATAGGAAACAGGAGATAGAAATTAATGTAGAAAAAACAAAAGTTTTTTACAAGAAATTGTTTTTTAAACTTCAAGGTAAGTGATAAATTTAATACTACATGAGTTGTTACAGAAAATAGAGAAAGACATTTCCCCAGTTTATTTTATGGGCTTAAACCTGAAATTAAAACCTGAGAGTGGGCATATCAATTGTAATAGTATATTTGTGATTTGGAAAATAGTTTAATAGTAAGAATAAATAAAAATGAAATCATGATGGTTAATATGTCAACTTGATTGCATTCAGGGATACCAGCAAGCTGGTCAATCATTATTTTGGGGAGTGTCTGCGAAGGTGTTTCTGGAAGAGATTAGCATTTGAATCAGTAGACTGAGTAAAGAAGACCCACTTTCACCAATATAACAGGGTTTTATCCAATCCATTGACAGTCTGAATAGAAGAAAAATGTTAGAGAAAGGTGAAGTTGCTCTCTCTTCCGGACCTGGGACACCCATATCCTCCTGCCTTCAGACATCAGGGCTCCTTTGGACTCTGGGACTTACAGTAACAGATCTCAGATTTGTGTTCCTTTGGACTGAGAGTCACACCATTGGCTCCTCTAGTCCTCAGGCCTTCAGACTCAGAGTGAATTAAACCACTGGATTTCTTGAGTCTCCAGCTGGCAGACAGTATATCATGGGACTTCCCAGCTTCCATCATTATGAAGTCAATTACCATAATAAATTTTCTTTTCTTTTCTTTTCTCTCTGTCTCTTTCTTTTCTTTTCTTTTCTATATTTCTTATCTTTCTTATCTTTCTATCTTTTTCACTGGAAAACCTTAACTAATACACACATTATATGATTTGTAGATTTTGTTCCTTCAAAATCTCATATTAAAATGTGACCTCCAATATTAGAGGCGGGCCTGGTGGGAGGTGTTTGGGTCACAGAGGCAGATGTCTCATAAATGGCTTGGTTCTGTCCTCATGATAATGAGTGAATTCTCATTCTGTTAGTTCATCCAAGACCTGAATATTTTTAAAAGCCTGGCACTTCCTCCTCCTCTCTCCTGTGCTCTCTTTCTCCATGTCACACACTGCCTCCCTTTACCTTCTGCATACATTTGTATTGTGCTTATATGACATCATACATTTATCGAAACCCATAGAGTTTAAACACAGTGAACCTTAATGTAAACTATGGACTTTGGATAACATAGATATGTATATGTTGGTTCATTGATTACAACAAATGTACTCCACTGATGGAGGATCTTGATAGTGGGGAGTGTTTGTGTGTCTGGGGGTGGGATGAAGATATGTGGGAATTCTTTTTACTTTCAACTCAGTTCTTTTTTTTTTTTTTTTGAGACGGAGTTTTGCTCTTGTTGCCCAGGCTGGAGTGCAGTGGCGCAATCTTGGCTCACTGCAACCTCCACCTTCCAGGTTCAAGCGATTCTCCCGCCTCACCCTCCCGAGTAGCAGGGATTACAGGCATGCACCACTATGCCTGGCTAATTTTATATATTGTTTTTAGTAGATACGGGGTTTCTCCATGTTGGTCAGGCTGGTCTCAAACTCCTGATCTCAGGTGATCCACCCAACTCGGCCTCCCAAAATGCTGGGATTACAGGTGTGAGCCACCATGCCTGGCCCCCAACTCAGTTTGTGAATCTAAAACTGCTCTAAAAATAAAGTCTATTAATTTTAAAACAAAAACAAAAGTGATCCTAAAATTTTACTAATGTGATTAAAAGAATTAAAAAGCTGACATATTGTAAAAGGGATTCAAAATTATCCTTTTTATTAGTAGTGGTGGTCTTCCCAGAAAACCCAAAAGAACCAAACTGAAAGAAAGAAAATTGAAACTAATATGAGTACAGAAAATTGATTGCTTACAAAGTAAATATAGAGAAGTCACTTTATACTAGTAAAAACTAGAAAGAAAATGCCAAATTAAAAAAATCTTTAAAAAGATTGTACTCCTTCTAATTGTGTAAAAATAAGTTAACTGTGAAACAGCCTCAGGCAGGTCCTTCAGGAGGTATTCCAGAAGAAGGTGCTGTTATCATAGGAGATGACAGCTCCATGTGTTTTATTGCCCCTGAAGACCTTCAGGTGGGGCAAGCCATGGAGATGGAAGATAGTAATATTGGTGATTCTGACCCTGTGAGACTAGTGTATGTGTTTCTGTCTTAGTTTTTAACAAACAATTTTAAAAGTGAAAAATACATCAAAAATTTTAAAATAGAAAATGTATAGAATAAAAATATACAGAAAAAACATTTTTGCACAGCTGTACAATGTTTTAAACTGTTATTACAAAAGAGTCAAAAAGCTAAAAATTTAAAAATATATAAAGTAAAAAGTTATAAGCTGAGGTTAATTTATTATTGACGGAAAAAAAGCTTTTAAATAAATGTAGTATAGTCTAAGTACACAGTGCTTATGAAGTTTATAGTAGTGTTTGGTAACATCCTAGGCCTTCACCACTCACCACTTCATTCACTCACCACTGAGTCACCCACTCACTCACTCACCCAGAGCAATTTCCAGTCCTGTAAGATCCATTCATGGTAAGTGTCCTATACAGGTATACCAATTTTAACCTTTTATACTGTACTTTACCTTTTTTATGTTTAGAGATGTTTAGATACACAAATATTTACCACTGGATTCCAATTGCCCACAGAATTAAGTAGAGTAATATGCTGTACAGGCGTATGGCCTAGGAGCAATGGACTGTATCATGTTGCTTAGGTGTGTAGGATGCTATACCACCCCGGTTTGTGTGAGGACACCCTCTGATGTTCACACAGTGATGAAACCACCTAATGACACATTTCTCAGAACACATCCCTGATGTTAGGTGACACATCACTGTATATCAGTTACCTGTTTTATATACTAAGAAAACAGTGTTTTAAAAGTTAAATGTAAAAAAATAATAACCACAAAAGCAGACGTGTGTTTGAAGTGTTTCAGTGGTTACTGAAGTTCATATGTCTTCTTTGTATCAGTAAATTCCATGTATATAATCAAAAGAAAACAAAATACAGGGAAAAAGTTGCATATTTTTATACATGAACAAAAAAGACTAAATTTACTTTGTGAGTAACTCATACTCAAGTATAGTAGAAAAGACAAATCCTATTAGGAAATAGTATTGGATTTTTTACATCACAAAACGCATGAAAAAATGTATAGTACTCAGGGTTGAGGTTGTGTACAGCGGACATGGGTCTGATGTTTATGCAAGACAACTTGTCAGTATATGTTAAAAACCCCAAAATATACATAGCCCTTGGTCTAGGAATTTCTTATAAAGACATTCTGGTTTATAATTGTGAAAGGTAGAAAACTGCACTGTTACCAACAAATGAAATTTCTTTAAAATATATGGTATATTATATTGTGAATATTTTATAGTTTCTAAAAACCGAAACTTAAAGAATATTTATGTTGGAGTAAGTATGTTCCCAATGTACTCTTAGCAAAAAGAAAACCAAATCAGAAATGTTACATATGAAGAGCAAAATTTCCATTTTATGGGGGATAAAAGGGTGTGTGTTGTGTGTGTATGTGTGTGTGTACTTGTAAAGTTGTTATTTCTGGGTATTGAGTTTACAGGTGATTTTAATTTTCTTACCTATAGTTGTGCTTATTTTTTTCCCCAAACTTTTACATTTTATAACCAGAAGAGAATCATAATATAGATTATATTACATGGGTAAGCTGAGCAGGGAGACAGAGATATGGATTCCACAACCACATGGGGGAAGCAGGAGCCAGGACTCAGGACCCAGAAGCCAGTAAATTTCAAGGGCAACACACAGGGTCTGACAGGTGGTAGAATCGCTGAATTATAGATCCCTCTCCAGCTTGGCTGGTGGATGGCAGGACAGCAATCAAGGCAGTCTGGACCAAAACAGTGGCCAAACTGGTTCATGCCAAGATGCCTTGGTCTTGGCAAGGCAATGAATAAATCACATCCTGGAAACAGGGTCACAATTAAAGAAATTATAAATTTGGAGCTTGCAACCTGAAGATAGTATTGAGTGTTGTTTATAAAACGATATCTACTTTTATTAGCTTGTTAAATGAGACAGAGTAGGGATAGGACTTGGCTCCCTCCCATGCCTCACCAATGACCTCTGTTGCAAGCTGGTGAGGGGGGTGTAGCCAGGAAGAGCTCCAATCAGACCATCCAGATTGTGCACCATAAATCTTTCTCAAGGTGCCATGCCCACTGATTGTGGGACCTTGAGGAGCTTGAAATAATCAGCTCCCATCTTAAATGTTACTCAAGGGAGTTAACCCCATCTCCTGCATGCACATAAGACCAGAGGATGACCAATCCTTCACCTTAGCTTCATTATAATACTAAAAACCATGCCTAGGATAGAGATTTAATATGCTAATGAGGCATGTGACTCACGAAGAATTATATTATCAAACTGTGCAGGTGCCAGAAGCTTCCCAGCTCTGCATACTTAAACCTCATGTTCTTCCTGCTTTAGCCCCTTTAAAGTTACTCTCCTGACTCTCTTTGGGGAGCCAGACTGAGAATTCTGTCTCTTGGGTTGCCTACCTTATGCCTGTGCATAAGTGCCAAGAAAGCCCTGTTTGGAAAAACTCTTGGCTTTTTGTCAATTTCTATTGTCTTGAGGGCCCAAGAACCTGTGGTCAGTAACATTAAGATTTTGAGTTCTGAGGCCAAATTGTTTTAGTCTCCTAAGATGGATTTTGTGGAGTAAACTCTAAACCAGACTTTGATTCTCCTCTTTCATTCCTTCTCCAGCTTTTCCCAAAGAGATTTTCATCCCACCTCCATATCCCTTTGTTCAGTGTTGCCTCTTTCTCTACCTCAGAATCCTAATACAATGGAACATTAATACATTGGAATGGAATGGAATTGTATTAGAGTAATAATATAGTGGTCTTTTCTGATTATGAAATGTAAATGGACACACACATGTGCACACTCACACTTACACCACTCACACCCAGATAGCTTTATTTCTTAGTGTTGCCTCCAATGATGTGTTCATCTATTCAGCAAAGATCTATTTGGTACCTTCTATGTGCCAGGACTGTGCTGGAAATGAGAGACTAATAAGCAAAGGCAAATACACACCCAACTCCTAGAGTTTGTTACAGTCCAGTCTAGTGGCAGAGAGACAAACATTATTCAAATAATTGCGCTAATGAATGAAAACTCATTCTTATCCATACATTCATTCCAAAAACATTTAGGATGTACTCTGAGAGCTGGTGGCACACAAAAGGGAAAATCTCATGGACTCTGCCCTTGAGGAGCATTTGAGGAGCAGAAGAGCCTGGACATGAGCATCTGCAGAGCATCTCCTATGGATCAGAACCTGGGCCAGGGGCCTCACAGGTGTTAGGCCATTGAATCTTAACTGCCCCAGAAGATAGATATAATTGGCCCTGATTTAAACATGAGAAAATCAAGGCTCAGATTTTAGGTTATGTAAGCAGACAGGGAGGGTCTCCAAGGACTATAGGAATTCAATCAACTTGAGCAACCAACCTGTTTTACAGTTTCCTACCCTGCAGCCTATTTTCCCCAAACCCTGTGTTGAATATGGTCACCATGTTGGTTGGCACCAGCTTTTGATAGGCCTTGGCAGCTTACAGATGAACCTGGGTGAACTTTCCTCATTACCATGCTCTCCACCCTGGGAGAAGCTATAATTTTATTGCCATAATATGTGACCCATGTGCTGGCATAGTGACTCAGTGTATCTGTGCAATGGGACTCCTCCTCTACATGTAATGATGCACCCTCTCTCCTCTCCGTCACCCCATAAAACGCTTCTGTCACATTCCCTCAGGGAGACATTGCTTCAGAGAATACTCTTTTCCTTGTGCCAACTAAATAAAACTCCTGTTGATCAAAATCTGAATTCTCATGGAGGTTATTTGTTAATTACCAGGTGAATGACCTTGTTTTTTGGTGGGGGCTACAGCCAGGATTTGAGTTTAGGTTTGTCCAACTCAAAGGCATGTGCACATCCAAACTGCAACACACTTCTCTCCTTATGAAGAAATAAAAACATAAGTAGCTATAATATAGAATAGAATGTAAAGACATTAAGTAGCTATAATGGAGATTAGTCACTATGTGCTGAGAATAATTTGGCTGCCATGTGATGGTAACATGGTAGTTGCCAGAGATGCAGCAAGTCACTGAGGGTTGCAGCAGAGAGTTTTATTAATAAAGCCTATAAACAAAGAGATGGCACTTTGGGAGGCCGAGACGGGCGGATCATGAGGTCAGGAGATCGAGACCATCCTGGCTAACACAGTGAAACCCCGTCTCTACTAAAAAATGCAAAAAAACTAGCTGGGAGAGGTGGCGGGCGCCTGTAGTCCCAGCTACACGGGAGGCTGAGGCAGGAGAATGGCGTGAACCCGGGAGGTGGAGCTTGCAGTGAGCTGAGATCCGGCCACTGCACTCCAGCCTGGGTGACACGGCGAGACTCCGTCTCAAAAAAAAAAAACAAAAAAAACAAAAAAAAAAAACAAAGAGATGGAAGGAAACCTCAAATCCACCTCCCCGAAAACTTTGGAGCTAGAAGTTTTAAGGATTTGGGGTGCATGAAGGTGTGGAGATCACTGGTTGGGTGAAGAGTGGAGGGTGAAGTCAGGGGGTGGGGTGTGGAGAACCTGCATTCTCACATGCTGATTTGGTTCCTCTTTGGGAGTCTTCACACTGGTTGGTGTCATTCTTTCCACTGGAATTTACATCTGAAGAATATCCCAAGCAATTCTTAAGCAAAAACCTTAGGATTCTAATGTCAGTGATCCTATCTATAGGAACAATGGGTATGCACATGGTCAGCGGCTAGTGCTAAGTGACAAAATTTTTATTACATGGAAGTAAGCCAAAGTGCAGCCTGATTAATACTTAATTGTAACTGTATTTCTACCCAGAGCCCTGCATGTGACTCTTGTTAACCTTGTAAGGATGGTTTCAGTCATAGAAACCCAAAAGTGGGAGGGTAGGAAGCACAGTGCTCCCAGAAATGTCTCCCACTTCAAGCTGGGCTATAGATGTAGGAGAGGCCCCAATGTGCTCTGTCAATCTTTCTGATTCTTCTCTGTCCACACTCACCTGCAACATTTCCAGGCACAAGAAACTACATGAACAATATGCACTTTCCATTGATTTTATCCAGGCTTCAATGAGCTGAAATAAATCGAACTGTTAATGAGAAATGCAAAGCACAAATAGCACTTTATTGAAGAATAACAAGGAGGCAAATTTTACCATATGTCAGCAAGCTTAAAGGGAAGAGGCTGACTGTGGTTAATATGTACATTCCCCTCAAAGAGTTCCATAAAACTTCTTTGATTTGCAGAATTAAACTGTAGTTTGCATGTAAACAAGACCTTAATGTTTCTTGGAAGATCCCCACATTTTAAAATAACAGTCTTAAAAACAGAAACCAAACATGAGTGTCTACAAGTGCTGTGAATTGTAATGTACGTATCTTTAAACATTAAAAACCACCTAGCTTTGTTAGAGCAAAATGCATCATTAACATTGCTATTGAATATGCAAGACTGTGTCAAATCACAGATACTGTGTAGGAGGTGGTGTGAACCTGCTGCTTTTAGCACTTGGTCTACATTTATGTGCCAAAAATTAGTTACATGGAAATGTCTTTGTAGAAGTGGCAATGAGAATTGTTCCTGGGAAGATATGTTGAGCTATATGGAACTCAGAAAAAAAAAATTGACTTTAAAAATGTTTTTCATGGTTATAATTTACATACAATAAAATACAAAGTCAGGCCTGTTTAGTTTGCATGTGACCAAACCTGCCAAAGCTTTAAGATAAAGTAGCTTAAGCACCCAAATTGTGTTCCCTTATGACACCGAAAGTTCTAGGGCTTTAGAGATAGGTGGATACAGGGGCTCAGGCACTGTTGTTAGAATAGTATCTGTCTGTTTCTCAGCTCTGTGTTTTGTGTTGGTCTCAGCCATCCTGTTTCTAGTGCCCCCACACAATGCTATGTTTATATTTTCTTGAGTTTAAGTCCAGACCATACCTCCTTTTTCTAACAGTTTCCAGTAACGTCAGAGGATTGCATATCTTTGGCTTGGATTGGGTCACATGCCTTTCTAAGAACTGATTGTTGCATCTGGGCATTTGGAATACCCTGAATAGCTTCAGAAATGGATTTTGTATCCATGCATGGAGCTGGCAATAAAGTTATTCCATCCACACTATATTTTCGGGAAAAGGATAACTAGGGGGTTACCACCAGAAAAAGGGGAAATTCAACTGGGACAAGAAAATCAAATGTCCCCAAAAACTTGGAAGAAGGCTTTGATCTCTTCCTGTGTAAAATGGTAACATGATGATGATTATATTAACAACATGAATACAGTTTATGCACCAACTGTATTCCAAGTGCTCTACTAACACGCCTTGTCACAACACCATAAGTTAGGGGTGATTATGCCCATCGTACTAATGGTGAACTGGATGGTTGAAATGTAAATGAATTGCCAAAAATGCGTAGCTAGCAAGAGAGAAGATCAGGATTTTAATTCAGGTCTATTTTAGGATCCTAGCTCTTTCCATTCTGTTTGTCCCTAAGGAAGCATTTCTTATTTCTGACTTGATGCTATGTTTATATTTTGTTGAGGTTAAGTCCAGACCATACCTCCTTTTTCTAACAGTTTCTAGTAACATCTGAGGATTGCGTATCTTTGGCTTGGATTGGGTCATATGCCAGAATGTGAATGTATGTATATCTCTGTTAAAAATTGGGTGCATGCCTGTAGTCCCAGCTATTTGGGAGGCTGCAGCAGAATTGCTTGAACCTGGGAGGCGAAGGTTGCACTGAGTTGAGATCACACCACTCAGACTGGGTAACAGAATGAGACTATGTCTCAAAAAAAAAAAAAAAAAAAAAAAAAAACTGGAAGTGGGTGGATAAGAAGGCAAATTATAAAGGGGAAAGAGGATGCTTCCAGAGTGGTCTACCCCAACTGAGTCAGTATGTCCCATCAGCAGCATGTTTTGCATCTCAGAAATAGCCCTGGCTCCTTTGTGGCTGGGAGACCCCATTTGGGGGAGTCTATGAGGTTGGCAGGCATCACATATTTCTGTGGCTTTGTTTTTCTTGTAAAGTTCCCAACAGCTGCGGGACTTATTAAGCCTGAATCATGTTGCATATTCATCAGATGACTTGTTAATCATCTGCCAAGCCCCTCCGGAGAGCAGGAGTCCGGGAGCTCAAATGAAGAATAACAGACAGCGTGTCCTCACCCGCTCTCCTGAAATGCGTTATTGGCAATTACATAAAAGTTTCCAGGAAAGTAGGTTTAAAGCAGAGGGAGAGCTTGCAGCTCGTGGGCATAGTATGCCTTCCTTTTGATTGTCTATTCGTTTTCTTCCTTATTGCCACTACATAGGCAAAATAGGAATAATCTCCAGTTTACAGAAGGAAAAACTGAGGGCAAGAGTGTGGATAATACAAATCTGCTATGTAGGAAACATTAGAAAGACCTCTTGACCTTTCATTCAGCATCCCTAGTGGTAGGGTTACCTTTCATTCAGCATCCCTAGTGGTAGGGTTACCTTTCATTCAGCATCTCTAGTGGTAGGGTTACCTTTCATTCAGCATCCCTAGTGGTAGGGTTACCTTTCATTCAGCATCCCTAGTGGTAGGGTTACCTTTCATTCAGCATCTCTAGTGGTAGGGTTACCTACTTCTGGGCTTTGGTGCCAAGAAGCTGCTCAGTAAAAGCACATGTGGTTCTCTAGGGTGCATGTCTTGTCTCTTTAGTTCACAAGAAACCCCAGGTTCCTAGAACAGTGCCTAGGCCGTAGAAAAGATTTTTAAAAATGTGTTGCATGAATGAATCCAAGTTCTCCAGACACGAGATGGATATATTGTCTACATGTAATACACGGTGAACAGAGTCTAGTCCCAGTTCATCATGACTACCAGGAGTGGCACCCTCCTCAGGCCCTCCCAAGGGTCCCCAGTGAATGCTGCTGGTTCCCACAAACTCAGTCTAATTGCATCCTCTCTCATTCAAGGTGCTGCTTTAAGCATCTCACAATGACAGCGTCCACTGTGCTCTCCTTTCAGCCCCTGCCTTAATTCTCCCAAAGCACAGGTACTGCCAGGTTGAGGTGTTTCATAGCTTTGCCTTTTCTGTGCAATGAGTGGGATGACAGTAGAGCCTTGTACACAGTAATGACTGGGAGTACATGAATAGTGCCTGTGAAATATCAGGCTACCACAGAGAAAGCACATAGGAAGAGTTGCTATTGTCATTATCGAGAGGTACTGGTTAAGAGCACAGACTCTGGAGCCAGACTGTTGTGCTCAAATCCTGGCTCTGCTACTTAATAACCGTGATATTGGGCAAGTTATTATACTTAACCTCCTTTCACCTCAGATCCTCATCTATAAAATGGGGGTAACAATAGAATTTGCTTTATACAGCTGCCAAGAGGTTTAAATGAATCAGTAGCTGTAAAGAAGGGAATTTCTTGACACATATAAGGGCCGTAAAAGTGGCAGCTACAGTGACAGCCAGGCAAACTCGTCACCAGATTTGAAATGTTGCCGTTCCTGGAGTCCAGCGCTCCTGGGGTCCCTATTTTTCTATTTTCCTCTTAGTTCTGACTCTGCCACCATTGGGAATTCATCACTCCTGAAAAGTGTTAGACCTGAGATGGGCTTTGTCCGTAGTAAAAATGGCCTGTTACACTGTTGACTGAAATTCTTTATCGTTGAAGCATCCTCATTTGGATTACTTCCTGGGGGGGAAAAAAATGGATAGACACACAAATAAAACCACCAAACTGGCTCCTCTGTGAAGGACGGAGGAGAGGCTCTGCCCCGAGAAGAAACAAATTCCATCTTTCATCCACAAGTGCAGAAACTGCTTGTGACACCCAGAATATTTGTTCCAGGTTCAATAATTTTAAGATCCAGGCTCTATTTTTCAGTTACAGACAGGCAATTGCTGGTAACTGTAACACAGAAGTTTGTCCTATTAGGGACATTTTATAGCAGTGGTTCTTAAAGTGTTCTTTCTGGACCAGTAACATCAGCAGCACCTGGGAATTTGTTAGAAAAGAAATTATCAGGCACACTTAGCAGTCATTCATAGTGCATTCAGTTAAAGTCTCAACAACATGCACATCAGCTTCAGTAGAATTTACTTACTATTAAGCTTCCAGAAATCAGAAACCCTCTTAGGACATGTGGCTATTCTCACTCCAGGTCTGTCATGTGTGTGGGGAGTGGGGTTCCAGGCAGGAAATCATAACCGGGTCTGTCACGTGTGTGGGGAGTGGGGTTCCAGGCAGGAAACCATAACCGGGTCTGTCACGTGTGTGGGGAGTGGGGTTCCAGGCAGGAAACCATAACCGGGTCTGTCACGTGTGGGGAGTGGGGTTCCAGGCAGGAAACCATAACCGGTCTGTCACGTGTGTGGGGAGTGGGGTTCCAGGCAGGAAACCATAACCGGGTCTGTCACGTGTGTGGGGAGTGGGGTTCCAGGCAGGAAACCATAACCGGGTCTGTCACGTGTGTGGGGAGTGGGGTTCCAGGCAGGAAACCATAACCGGGTCTGTCACGTGTGTGGGGAGTGGGGTTCCAGGCAGGAAACTATAACAGGCATCTGGTTTTTACTTCAGGGCCACAAACTTAATGTCACCCACTTGTTCCCCTTAAATAAAACATCTCAGTGGCCTAAGGACTATTCAGCCCATAAGCACACATAACTGTGGTATCATGCATTTGGTATTTATTTATTTATTTTTTAATTTGGAGGGAATGCTGTGATTCAGCATGGCTGTCAGGGTCTTGATGTGGCTATGTAAATGATAGCTAAGCCTGAATGTTCTTTTCCACCTCAAAACCATAAGGGATTAATTAATCCACACTTCATGGAAATAATAAAAACAAGATGTTTGTGGACACGTACTCACGATCCTCTCACTGTGTATAATTAGCTCTGCAATCCCCAATTCTCCCCACCTCAAGCTATCCTAATATTTGCATGTATATAAGGTTTTTATTTTTGTCAAACCCCTCGAACAAAAAATATTTATTAACTGTTCCTAAGGTGTTCTCTCTCTTCCTCTTTGTCTGTATATATTATCAACTCTAATTATGAATTCATCCAGAACTAAGCTTTAGCTCAATCCTTAAATTTTTTTAATCCAAAAAAATCATCAAAAATTAGGCTTTATGGGATGGACTAAAGTTTTTTTTTTTTTTTTTTTTGCTTCTTTTTTACTTTTGCTTTTTTACTGAAAAGGCCTCCATTACTGTCATAGCATTTAAACTCAGCAATTGTTAGGCTTACTGAATCAGGAACTCCAAGTGTAGGGCCCAGCAGTCTGTATTTTAGCAAGCTCTCGAGATGGCCTAAATACTTACTCAAGTTTGAGAGCAACTGGTTTACAGTAGTCTTGATGCAGAAAAGCCCAGATACCACTCAGTTCACACTTCCAGTCTGCTGTCCTGAATGCTAAGAGGTTTCTAAGGTTTCATGACTCCCTGTCACCCTCCTCCCACCCTGATGTGTCCTCCTCCCTCTCTACTGGGCCTTACATCTGTCTTGTAGGGCTCAGTTCTGAGTTAGCTCTTCCTAGAGTTCTTTCTTCCTGTGGGGAGCATAATAGACTAGTAGTTAAGGGAATAGCCTTCTTAGGCAGTCCGGGGTGGAAGTCTTGGCTCTACAACTTAAATCCCAGGCCAATTGTTTTCCTCTCTATACGTCAATTCCCTCTCTGTAAAATGGGCGTAATAGTAGCTAGTCATTGATTCTGAGGGTTTAATTAGTTACAGAAAAGCACATTTGTGTACAAATTGGAAGTAATATGGCAGCTGTATATAAAATGAATTACCTATAGTGATCTCTCTAGTTTTTTACTCTTAACTTGCCACAGAATAACCAATAAATCAGTCATTCTCACACTTTGCTGCACATTAAAATCCCCTGGGTAGATGTTAAGGCTCTGATGTTCATGCTGGATTCTAATGGACGATTAAATCCAGATCTCCAGTGATATGGTTTGGATTTATGTCCCCGCCCAAATATCATGTTGAATTGTAATCCCCAGTGTTGGGGCAGGGGGATGACAGGAGGTGATTGGACATCCCCCTTGCTGTTCTCATGATAGTGAGTTCTCCCAAGATCTGGTTGTTTAAAAAGTGTGTAGCACCTCCTGCTTCACCCTCTTCCTCCTTCTCTGGCCATGTAAGATGTTCCTGCCTCCCCTTCACCTTTTGCCATGATTTTAAGTTTCCTGAGGCCTCCCCAGCTATGCTTCCTTTATAGCCTGTGGAATTGTGAGCCAATTTTTTCTTTTTTCTTTTTTTTTCTTTTTTTTTTTTTTTTTTTTTAATAACCAGTTTCAGGTAGGTCTTTATAGCAATGCTAGAGTGGGCATCCGGGGTGCACTTAATGTTCTTAAAACCAAGTACTGCCAAGTTTGGGAACCATTGCTCTAGTCCCTTTCTAATCTCTCTGCATATGTGGTGAACTATGAAGTTTGGCAGTGAAACATCAGATGATGCTGTGGTATCAAAGAGCATCTTGTTTGTAAATGGTTTTGTGCACATGTGTCCTGCCCTGCCAGCCCAGCCAGAATGTAAGTGCCAAGAGAGCTGATCGCAGTTCAGGCCTTGTTGTTTTCCCCTTCCCCAAGCCCAGAAAGGTACATGGCTTGCATTCAGCAGCTGCTTGTTCATGATTAATTAATTGAAAGAGAAAATAGGCTTCAGCTGGCAGAAGGGGCGCCTAACAAGCCATTTCAAAGAGGTTTGAAGCTAAAAACAAAAGCTCTTATGCCAGACCGTGCTGGTTTGCAGCCGTGATATAACATTCATTGTGTAACATTTGACAAGTTTCTTGACCTCTCTGTGCCTCAGTTTTCTCATCTGTAAAAGGTAACTAATACTAAGACCTACCTCTTTGAGTCGCTGTGGGGATTAAATGCAATAACACATGCAAAGTACTTAACACAGTAGTTAGTACATCAGTACAGGTTTAAACATTACCTGCTACTCTTACTGTTATCCTGAAGGTTTGTTCTAACCTGCCTCAGTCTAGCTACAGGCCTGTATAACAAGCTTGTGTGATCATCCGATCTTTCCTTACTTTTCCATTTCCTTGGCTGAGATCTATGACAGCAGAGTTGTTTTATCTCAAATTCTGCGATGCTTCAGCATATTTTTATTTATTTTTTGTTTTCTGGTGCTTAATAGAGTGCCTGACACACACTGGGACTCAATAAATGTTTGAAGGAAGTAATAAATAAATGAATGAGCTGCACTAAAATGAACTATGCTTTCACTCTTAGATACTACCCTGTAAGAGTCAGAGAAGGGAAAATGTCTATTTCATAGATAATACAAATACAAGATTCCCAGATGAGGAGAAAAACAGCCCCAGCCCTTTGTTGTTTAAATTATCACAGTATGCCTTATATAATTCCTGGCTCCAGCTTCACAGAAGCCTGACTTTGTGTTTCAGATCGATTTTTTTCTGGCTGTTTATTTGTGTAAAGCCTCCCCATTTCAGTCTTCGCTGGGCCCCGTGTCATCCTCACTAATTCTTTCAGTTATCAAAGTGACAATGCCTAATTATAAGCTACAGTGAATCAAGTCTAGAGAAGGACTCTGTGGACGGCCTCCCACTGCCTGATCAGTCTTAAGTCAGCATGGGGCTCAGACGCTCCCTGCTCTTTGGATGCACCGGCTCAGCTGCCCAGCCTGTGGCCACGTCGTAATGCACTTGTCTTAAAGACTCTCCAGATTCTGCTGAGACTAATGTGTTTGTTCACCCTGAAAGGGAATATAAATCGTCTTGGGGTGCATTTAATCAGGGGCTTGAGAAATCCACCTTGCATAGTCTGGAAACTGAGTAAATGGTTGGTGGCAGTAAAACTGAATGCTAGGAAATAGTGGGTCAGAGTGGTCTTACGAGAAGAGGCTTTGAAGCCAGCTATGCTTGGATTTGAATCCCAACTCCTGTCTTCACACAGCTGTGTGACCTGGGGCAAATAACACAAAGTGTGGTTCACAAACCACTGCTAGTCCACAAGCTATGTGTTACCCGTTAAGGAATCAAGGAGGAAAAAAGGAGCTTGCGCCAGAATGTAAACCAGCTACATTACCAAGCATCCTATTAGTTCAGCTGATTGTTTTTTTCCACAACAAGACTTTCTCAATGCAGGAAACGGTATACTGATTACATTCTAATAAAAATGTCTTACTCCGTGACTGATAGCAGAGTTCACGGAAGAGTACTTTGAGTAGCACTAACCTAGGGCAAGTAACTTAACTGTTCTGAGGCTTAGTTTCCTCATCTGTAAAATAGGAATGAGATATGGCATGCTAAGTGCTTAGTATGATGCGGAGGACATAGCAAGTAATAAAGGAGAGCTAATATTAGTCTAGATAAGATCATCCTAATAGATCCATAAGATGTTAATACGCCTACAAAAGCAACATACATCCAAGAAACAAAAGGTTTTATAGGCACATAGTTTATTAAGCTGATTGTGCTCTAGGAGAAAAAAGAAATGTATCCTACATGCATGCTTATGCCATGTTTCTGACTCTTTGAGATGAGAGAGAATTTGTTTTTAAATTTCCAAAGCCATCAAACACTGTGCTCAATAAATATTTGGAGAGCCTGAAGGCAGATTTCACCTTGGAACTAGCTTTCCTGGCGCTGGTAGACCCAAGACTGCTCTGGTACCCTTATTTCTCCTATTTCTGTGCTCCAGCACGCCTTTCTTAAGTTTGAGTGATTGTTTCAACTGGATTCACCAACTTTAGCTGGCTTCAGGTATCCTCCTCCTAAACCTCCTATACCTTTTTCCTTGAGCCATTTTTAACAATCTGGCAACAAGAACTCTTTAGCCACAATTTCTCTGAACACCCAAGAGGGCTTTCAGCACTATGACTCCAGCAAATGATTTTTTTAAGGGCCAACTGGAGTAAGGAGAAAGTTCTTTCCAGGTAGTCACAAGTCCTTGGGGGTAGAGAGACACAGGGTAACGTGTCCCCAGGAAACCTCAGAAGGAACTTGGAAGATATGTGGATGTAGAACTGTATTCTAAACCAGTAATCTTTAAGCATTTTCATTCTGCAACATTCCATCGTATTTTTCCAATACAAAATTTTAGTATTTTTCTTTGAGTTAAATGATACTGCATTTGCTTTAGATTAAATCTATGATGATCAGGACTCTTGATTCAAGGTGACAGAACCTAAATCAAAGTAGTTTAAGCCAAAAAGAGAATGTACTTGCTAGCCACAGCTGGGAGGGATGGAGAAGATGCTAGGTTAAGGTGTGACTAAAGGTGAGGACCCAAACAATGCCTTCAGGGGTTCCTACCATTCAGCTTTTCTTTTCCTTATGTATCTCTTTGTTTGTTGATTCTATTTTCTCTTCCTGCAAATCTATTTTCTTCTAGTAGTTGTAACCTAACTTCCAGCAGCTAGTGAGATACATGTTTATCTGGAATAAATATATAGCAGCCCCGGGGATCATATCCTTGTAGTCTGCAATCCAGAGGACAGATAGCTTCTGTCTTTGAACATCCAGTTTTAAAATCCCAGGGTGACCTGCCCATTCTGGAACAGGGTGACGAGTATTTTAGTCTAACCAGGCAGCTATAATAAAGTACCTTAGCCTGGGTAACTTATAAACAACAGATATGTATTGCTTATAGTCTTGGAGGCTGGGAAGTCCAAGATCAGGGCACCAGCAGATTTGGTGTTCTGTGAGGGTCCATTCCTCTTAGGTGGCTCCTCACTGCATTCTCATGTGATGGAAAGGGCAAATACACTCCCCTGAGCCTCTTTTATAGGCACGATTTCCATTCATGAGGGCTCTGCCTTCATGATCTAATCACCTCCTAAACGCTCACCTCTTAATACTGTTACATTGGGGACTGAGTTTCAAGGTATGAATTTTGAGGGGCCACACACATTCAGATTGTAGCAGTGATCTTTAATGATCAACCAGGATTGAATCGTGAACTCTTCACCCATCTTCCCTCTTCCCTTTATAGCCAGGATACTGGGGAATTGTGATTAAAACCCCACTGGAACTACTAGGAGTTGGGAACATGCAGCAACTCAAAGGAGACAAAAGACTGTCAGATATGAATGAGGGAGGAAGTGTTGGGCCTGTTAATGGAACAAATGTGCATTTCAGAGTATTGCTGGGAGAGGGCAAAGCTTAACAGATGGACTAATAATGGAACTTCAAACACAAATGAGGAAGCAAGTTCGGGGGACAGGTCTTATTAAAGTCACTCAAATTACTCAATATGGGTAACATCTTGTCTAAGAAATTGATGAGCCTTGCTTATTAAAACTACAAACTCACCTCATTCTAAAAGAAAAGCCATTATTTCCCACATTTTCAACAGAAGCATGCATTTTCTCATCCCTAACTTGGCACTGTGGATGAATTCATCTCTCGTCTCTCTCTGGTATCTCTCTTAAAACGTCACCACATAATACATGTTTAATAAATATTAGTTATTTCTGTCATTTTGACTTAGGTTATTACAGTATAATCTCATTAAATGTTTATTATAACCTTATATTATAATGGCCTCTATTTTCACATGAGGAAACTGAAGCTTAGAGACTTTGTGAGTTGCTGAAGACCACACCTACAATAACTAATGGGGCTGTTACTGTCCAAGTTTGTCTGACTCCAAAGCCCAAGCTCTTGCTTTTACATAACTAATTCAATTTCTGATAGCTGGGAGATGAGAAAAGAGAAGTATCTTTCTTGACCCAACTCCAGTTCCAGCTCCATAGCAGTAACTCATACCACCCTGGTCTTTAGGCACTCTCTTATAATTATGAAGCATTCATTATACAAGAGCCTCTTATTTAATTTTTAAGACTGTTGAGCAGAGGATGCTGTCTTGACGTCCCAGTCCAATAACATACAACAAAATATTTCCACAGACATTTTTTGCATGAATACAGATGCTGTATCTTGTTTAATTTGAAAGGCAGACACAAGATTGGGCTAGTTTTCAGCAGTTCCATTTGGCCCTTTATTGGTAGCTTTTTGTTAAGAATAATCTCCTCCCGGGTTGTGGATAATTTCAGCATTACTGAAGCTCCAGGTTATCTCATTTTTGTAGTTGCTGGTTGCCTGTGCTTGTTCATTTCCTACCACCTGCCACGATGTTCATTTTCATTTTGTATGTGTCAACAGCTTGAGAGCCTTGAAAGATGTACCAAGATTTTTAAAGAAAAAAAACATATATCAAATTCCCTTTGGTTAAGGCAGTGACAGTGATTTTTTTTTCTCCCTCTACTTACTTGAATCTTAAATCCTCACTGATTTGCATCTAGGTTTGGAAATGGATTAATACTTGGAGAGAAGGCAGATTGTTTGCTTAAAACCCTTTGGGTCAGAGAGTTCAAAGGGAGGCAGGAGTCTCTGTCCTATGCCTCTTCTTTGGACCTTTCTGGTTCTCTTTTCTCCTCCCTGACTCCTCTTCTAGTCTTCGTCCCTGGCTCTCCACTGGTCTCTGTCACCTCTCAGATTGCTCTCTGTTCCATTGGGATGTTTCAGCTGTAGGGGACAGATTAAAATGTAAGGATATTTGTCTCACAAATCTGACTTGGGGACAAGAAATCCCCACATGGGTCAGTTCCAAGCTAGTTAATCCAGCAACTCAGGCGATTCACTCTCTTGTCTTGCTCTCCTGGATTGGTTCTTATGCTTATCCTCTTTTTATTGCTTTCATCTGTAACTTTCATCTTTTCATTTTGCTTTTCTGTTTTCATGTTGCATCAGGAAGTCATGGGACTACTGGAGTTCCAAGTATCATGGAGTCCCTGGAATCATGAACTACTGGAGTTCCAGGTATCATGACCAGCTATCACATCATACAAGCTGGCTAACAGAGACAGACACTGCTGTGCCTCTCTCCTCTTTCCAACCACAAGGGACGCTGTCCCAGAAGTCCCTACCCCGTATTTCTCAATGGGCAGAGCTACATCCCTGGCCCATGTCTAAACCTTGCAGGGGATATGGAATAACCTTCACAACTTTAGACTACACAGAACTTACATCCTATGGCTGGAAAGAAGACCCACCCTGAATACCTAACCATGTAGAGTGTAAAAATAAAGAAAAATCCAAGTTCTATCACTGACAGAAGATAGTGGGGATAGACTGGTAATGTCTGCCTCAGTATCTCTTAGGCAGACTCCTAGTTGTGGCTGATGGCCTTTGCTATGACTCATAGGGCAGCAAATCCCAATTATTTATCTTTAACCCAGATTTCTTTAGAGATTCAAATAAGACACTCCATCTATTTGCTTGGCTATTCCACTTAGATATATGGATCTTCCTTTTAGATAAATGATATTCCTTCAGTTATATAGCACTTAGACATCCCAGAAGCTCTTTTCTGGAAATATCACATGCCTTTTTTTATCAACCTCCTTTCTTTCTAGGACTGTATCCAGACTTCAGGAACTCTCACAAGAGGTTAATTGAATGCATAAGTGTCACAGCAATGAATCTCATTCTCTGGTGCATGTCGTGGGCATTTTTCGAGGTCATTATTTTTGTGTTGTGCCACATGTGAGCAGAAGTTCTCATTGAAAGAGCTGGGAAATACATGATTTCTTGCTTTGCATGTTATTGTGTGGCAGTAAAAATGACCATGCAAGCTGAAACCACAAAAAAGGATCTTAAAAATCAATAGGAAAATGTATGATCTGTGACCTTTCAAGATTCTCATCAAAACATTAAACACGATCTTACTATCTTATAATTATGAAGCATTCTTTATACACTTTTATAATATGTGACTTACTTTATAAAAGTGACTTACTGTCACTTTAAAATGTTTAGGGAAATGCAAAAAAAAGTGACATTAATATTTAGTTACTACAGTGTTATTCAAAATATTAGAAACATTGATAATGTAAAAGTTTATTTCTTATAAAAAGTTATGAAGAATAATTTGAACAGTTGTTGCCTTCTTGTCATTGTATAAGTTACAGTTTATGTGAACATATTTTCTGTGCCCTGGTAAATTGCCATACTGCTTGCTAAGTTTGGATTACCTCCCAGCATTTTATTCTTTATAGTTATAATGTCACAAAGTAGCTCCAAGAGTTCTTTTAATGTGAAGTTTTTTGAGGATGCTAATTTCTCTAGGAAAATTTTTCTCCTTTTCGCCACAAGCACTTTCCTCATTTACGTCTAAAGTTTACCTTCACTAAGTTCCGTTGGCTGGGTGTCTAGAGTCCCTTGAATATCGCAATCAGCTAAAATGCTTCATTTGCATTGGATTTCAATTTCACTTCCAGCATTTTCATTTTTCACTTCTTTGTGGCGCTCTCCTTTTTTTGGCCAACTCCTTCTTTTGATTATTCATTTTTATAAAATGTCCTGTGGGTTTTATCACCAGGAGATAAGGAGGTAACACAACTACAAGCTTTGCTGGCTGTATGTGAAATAAATAAGAGATGGGCAGAGAGCAATCCCCCAACAGGCTTTGAAAGACATAACTCAGTTGGTCTCAGCACATGGGGTGGATCTGTTATTTACATAGTGATTTGTGGACCGAAGCCCTGGCAGTGAGGTTTGTACTATATTCAAATACTGACAGTTAATATACTGTGGTAACTGAAATTGAACTGTGTTTTTGGAGAACTGTTGCTTTTGAAGTCAACAGTGGTAACTGAAATCTGTATGTATCAGAATTGTGTACAGTGAAGGCTACCCGCATTGTAATTCAGGACATATCCACTCAGCTCTAGACATTGGAGATACCCCAGGCCAGCCCCTTACTTCCAACTGGCTATGAAGTAGGCAAAGCGCAGAGGTTTACCAAGGGCTCATCCCTGGATGTTTGCCTGTCCGTGGCTTTAAGAGAGAATGCACCTTTAGCCTTGAGTCTACAGCAGGTAAGGACTGAAAACAGCTGCTCATTAGGGAGGTGATGTGCAACACAATGCTGTGAGAGGCAGCCCCGCCATAGGCCAGTGACGGCCCGGGTGTCAGCCAAAGGCAGTAAAGTAAACTGCATGTTTCTTTACATAGACTGCATGTTTTTTTCTCTCTCCTTTATTTCTAGTCCTTTCATAAAAATGAAAATTCCTTCATTTCCAGTGTTTTAGCCTTCAGGATCTGATATAATTCAGTCTAACCAATGGAGTGCTGGGAGAAGGCTTGGCAGCTCTGGTGCCATGTTGCTAGATGGCCTCCTACAGAATTCTAACCTCCGTTTGCTTGCACTGTTTCCCTCCTTTGGCTTTCAGCCCTCTCTCTGCCTCAGGTATGTTGCAGTCCCCTTGAATGTCCTCAAACGTCAACTCTTTCTTGACTTCCAAGGGGTTTGAAATAATTAGAAAAGTTCTGGACTTGATTTGGAGCTCATTAAGATACACTTAAAAAAAAATAGCATGTGCATCTTCTATATTTCCTGTGTCTCCTTAATTATATGTTTCCTTTTATGTGACAAATAATACTATTAGTTTATGGAAAGAGCACAGATTTTGGAATCAGATAGGGCTGAGTTGGATCCAGCCTTGGCCACTAATTATACTTTGGACAGTTCACGTCATTTCATTGAACCTCTACTTTTCTCATTATAAAATGGTACATTGCTTAGGTTTAAATAGTTATACATGTAAAGTGTTTAACCTTGGACCTGGCCTAGTCTAAGAATTCAATATGGGGTGGCTACTATCATTAGCTACCTCACAAGCTGATACGTGGATCAAATAAGCTGATGTATATAAAACATTTCATATAGTAACTGGGACATCAGAGGTGCTCAAAATGTTACTACCTTTACCTTCTTTTTACTTTAGCTTTCGGTAAGCATGCAACCAAACCTATTGCTTAGTTGTAATGATTGATCCATTTCAAGTTTTTGGTATAGCCAGTTCTCTGCTCTATTTAATTACCGCGTGTGTGTGTGTGTGTGTGTGTGTGTGTGTGTGTGTGTGTTGTGTGTGTGTGTGTGTGTGTGTGTGTGTGTGTGTGGTTTTGTTATTTTGGATATGCTTCAAGATTAGAAATCCACTCAAATAATTTGTAAATGCATATAGGAATACAAAAAAAGTGGATAAATACTATTTCCATTTCAGTTCCAATAGTATGCAAAATTATCTGCCATCCTTTGCCGTGACCTGGTAACCTGTTGTGATACGCAGCACCGTTCTTCAGCTTGTGGGAAGCTTCATGTTGAAAAGAGTTCAATTTGCCCTGCAGGTATTTTGTGGCTACCATATAGTTGGCACAGTATCACAAATTTTTGACCATGGTGTTTTATTTTCAAACATGCTACAGACAGCCTAGAACAAGTACTGGTATAATTCAAAGTAGCAGAAAGAATGCTTTGTATTCACCAAATCCCATTTCATTTATTCTTCCTGGGCACACAAGAAGGCTACCTTTCCTTTGTGGTTATATTGAAGTTATGACTGAGTTCAGGACAATCACACATGAGTAGAAATGATGTGTTCTTCTTCCAGGCCTGGCCATAAAACCTTCCAGAAAATGGATGACACTCTGTTCTCATATCCCAGTGACTTCTAAGGCCGTATTTTTTTTTTTTTTTTATTATACTTTAAGTTCTAGGGTACATGTGCATAACGTGCAGGTTTGTTACATATGTATACTTATGCCATGTTGGTGTGCTGCACTCATCAACTCGTCAGCACCCATCAATTCATCATTTATTATCATGTATAACTCCCCAATGCAATCCCTCCCTCCTCTCCCCTCCCCATGATAGGCCCCAGTGTGTGATGTTCCCCTTCCCGAGTCCAAGTGATCTCATTGTTCAGTTCCCACCTATGAGTTGAGAACATGCGGTGTTTGGTTTTCTCTTCTTGTGATAGTTTGCTAAGAATGATGGTTTCCAGCTGCATCCATGTCCCTACAAAGGACGCAAACTCATCCTTTTTGATGGCTGCATAGTATTCCATGGTGTATATGTGCCACATTTTCTTAATCCAGTCTGTCACAGATGGACATTTGGGTTGATTCCAAGTCTTTGCTATTGTGAATAGTGCCGCAATAAACATACGTGTGCATGTGTCTTTGTAGTAGAGTAATTTATAATCCTTTGGGTATATACCCAGTAGTGGGATGGCTGGGTCATAATGTCAGGAGAATAATATGAAGAGGTCTGGATCCAAGTTACCACTTGGAGAAAAGCCACTACAGAGATTTGTATCAGATTATGTATGGTATAAGTAAGAAATCAATCTCTGTTTGGGCAAGTTTCTATGATATTAGAGCTTATTTGTTATGATAGCATAGAGTATTCTTGCTGACTAAAACACTTCCCCTTCTAACTCATGGGATGTTCATGATGATAAAAATGATACTGTGCTCATGTTAGTACTATGTAAATTGTGTATCGAAGCAGTGTGTGGATGTTATCATGTTGTTACTTGTGGAAAGCTCATAGGTTTGGAAGTCAAGAGACCAAGCTCTTGCACGAATGTCAAATGCTTACCTTACTTTTCTCTGCAGCTCTGTCATCTGTAAAATAACAGTCCTAATCCTTGTCATGACTACTTCTCACAATTGTTACAAGATGCAAATGAAATCATGGATGCGTAAGAACTTGGTAAACTATAAAGTTCTGTCAAGTAGAAAGCACTGTAATTATTTCTCTGGAGTTCTAAACCTCTCCCAGGAATACCCTTTCCACATAGAAGAGGGATGCCTCACTGCAGCCCCAAAGTGTTACTGTTTTCTGGAAATGTCAGCACAGACTTTTGTTCAGCAAAGCATGAGCTCAAACAGCCTGAATGCAACCCAGAACACTTGGCAGGCATTTTCTGCCTGGAACAGTTGCTCAAAGCTGAAAATAAAGGTGCCTATGATTCTAAACACGGAATGTCTGGAGAGGAGAGAAAAAGAAACTTGCACAGTTTCAATCTCTCCTGAAGATGCGGGTGCAAGGTAGGGAGTGGAGTGTGTGGTCCATATCTGGTACAGGAGAGGGAGAGAGGTCAGACTTCACCCTGGGAAGGACAGCTCACAGACCTCAGAAAGGCCAGGGCACAGTTGTAGGCAACATACTCAGCTGCCTACAGTGTGTGTTTTTAGAAACAGGAAGGACCCCAGTTTCTGATTTACTCCATAGCTGAACTCCAAAACTCCCTGGGTAAATCTTTCTTTTAAATCAAGCAGTCCTTTCTTTCCTGTCTAAAACCAACCAACAAAAAATGTCATGGGAGCCTTTGTGCCAAAAGTTAATGTTGTCCTAAGGAGACCTGGAGGAAATGAAGAAACTGAAATGCATGTTTTTTGGCACAGTGGGGACATGGGAAGTGATTTGCATGTGAGAACTGAGAGGACAAAGTCAACCAACAGGCCCTTAAACCCAACTTCCTACATGAGGGCTCTGCTGCAAGGGAAGCCAGGTTCTTCAAACCACAATACCATATTTAGGGATCTTGCCATGTGCCAGGCACTCTTCTAAGTGCATCACAAGCATTAGCTTATTTATCAGTCATCAAAAACCCTGTGAAGTAGGTACTGTTATCATCCACATTTACAAATGGGGAAACTGAGGCCCAGAGAAGTTAAGCTCTAAGACAAGTGCCAAAGCCAGGATTCAAACCCAGGGCGCAGACTCTATAGTCCATATCTACACACTAAACTCCATTTTGCCTTGTCCAGAAAAGGCATTGGAATATGCTTGTTACCCTCAGAGGTCCCAGTGGTCTTCAACACCATGAAATTCTTTGACTCGAACTCATTAGATGAGAGTCCGCCAATCAAAAACATAAACAAGAAAGCCATTTCTTGATGCAATTATGTTGCGCAGATATGTGATTGTGGCTGACAGAAATAAAATGCAGATTATCCTTGCCAATTCCTTGCCACTGGAAACAGAGGGGTTTTTGAAGCATTTCCAGTGCGTCCATCAGCGCCCCCAGTGCCCATAGCATGGGAAGCCAGCCCTGAGTGAACTCATTCCCTATCACTTGGTCATTGGTTAAAATACATAAATAAAAAGACAACCCTTCTGGAGTTTTGCTTGTAGTTTGGGGTGCTAAGATTCATTAGCATATCTCATAAAAATGCATGTTTTCATCATATGTTTATTGCTCATCACAATGCTTATACGCATCTCATTACTTACCAATTGCCTTTAGGCATTTACTTGAAGACAGTCAAGTACTGTGTAATCAAGTAGAGCTAACATAGTACTTTGGTGAGGAATGTGGAGAAAGGAAAGTGTGAGATTAGCAATTAGTATTTGTCTTTTGTCTTTTCTCGCTGGCTGGCTGCTCATCTTGTAATGTAGTGAGCATTACACAGCTGGGTGTCAGTGAGTCCTCTCTCTAGATTCAGTGTTTCCATCTTCCAAATGGACATTTTTCTACTGTCTTCCCTTTCTGCTACAATGTCACTGTTTGAAAGTGCTACAATGTCAGTGTTTAAAAGTGCAGTCCACAGACCACCTGCATCCAGTTTATCTGGAGAGCTTTCTTAAAAGTAAGGGTTCTTTTAAATAAATTAATAAGAAAAAAGAAACAATTCCATCAAAAAGTATGCTAAGGAGATGAATAGACAATTCTCAAAAGAAGATATACAAATGGCCAACAAGCATATGAAAAAATGCTCAACATCACTGATGATCAGGGAAATGCAAATCAAAACCACAATGCGATACCAACTTCCACAAGAATGGCCATAATAAAAAAAAAATAGAAAAATTATAGATGTTGGTGTGGATGCATTGAGAAGGGAACACTTCTGCACTGTTGGTGGGAATGTAAACTAGTACAACCCCTATGGGAAACAATGTGGGGATTCCTTAAATAACTAAAAGTAGAACTACCATTTGATCTAGCAATTCCACTATTGAGTATCTACCCACAGGGAGAAAAAAGTCATTATATGAAAAAAAGATACTTGCATACACACATTTATAGCAGCACAATTCGCAATTACAAAAATATGGAACCAGTTCAAATGCCCATCAATCAATGAGTGGATAAAGAAATTGTGATGTGTGTATGTGTGTGTATTCAGCCACTGGAATACTACTCAGCCATAAAAAGGAATGAATAAATGGCATTTCTAGCAACCGGATTGAATTGGAGACTAGTATTCTAAGTGAAGTAACCAGATTGAATTGGAGGCTATTATTCTAAGTGACGTAACTCAGGAATGGAAAACCAAACATTGTATGTTCTCACTTGTAAGTGGGAGCTAAGCTATGAGGACGCAAAGGCACGAGGGACTTTGGGGACTTGGGAGAAAGGGTGAGTGGGGGAGTGCATGAGGGATAGAAAACAACAAATTGGGTTCAGCGTGTACTGTTCAGAATATAGGTGTACCAAAATTCCACAGATCACAACTAAAGAACTTACTTACTCACGTAACTAAATGCCACCCATTCCCCAAAAACCTGTGGAAATTAAAAAAAAAAAAAATAAGTAGGGGTTCGTGGCTCCAGAACCAAATTTGTACAAGTGAAGCCAGAGTGAGCTGACTGTATGAACCAGTTTACACCCTTTAACTGAGCTACATTCATTTTCTAGAGTCTTCTGGTTTTGATAACAAACTGTATGAGCACTCTAAGCTTGAGTGCTCATAGAATTTGATAGAACACAAAACACACTAAGATGTCATTTATGAACTTACGCATATCTCTTGTCTCAATAAAAGGATTCTACAGAAAGTAAAAATATAAAATATTCCTTCTTAAGTATTAATTACGAGCAAACTTCTTTGGCTTCAAATGAGTCAGGAAATTTGGCAAACCACATCAAAGAAGAGAAATTCTAGGGAGGCAGATGGGACTACACACAAACCAAGAGCACTTATGGAACTGGCCCCCAAGGAGAGGTCACCACAGAGGGGTCCCCTAGCATGTCCACAGCAAAGGTCACCGATGGGCAGTCTCTGAGCCACAGCCACCCACAGGTGTATTCTGTTTTATGCACACAGTAATGTATACATTTTGTGTGATTTATAGACTTTTTCTTGTTGAGGCAGAGTCTTGTGCTGTAACCTAGGCTGGCGTGCAGTGGCACGATCTCAGCTCACTGCAACCTCCACCTTTTAGGTTCAAGCAGTTCTCCTGCTTCAGCCCCTAGAGTAGCTGGGATTATAGGCCTGCACGACCACACCCAGCTAATTTTTGTGTTTTTAGTAGAGACAGGGTTTCACCATGTTAGCCAGGCTGGTCTGGAACTCCTGACCTCAAGTGATCTGCCCACCCCAGCCTCCGAAAGTGCTGGGATTACAGACGTGAGCCACGGTGCCTGGCCATTTATACACTTTCAAAAATCAGGTTTCATATTAAAATTTTGATTTCTGACTTTTCTTGAAAAATCAGAAGGGATGGCAAAAATGGGTTTTGTTTCCACATAACCAGGAGTTGGCTTGCTTAGTGGCCACCCTCTTGAAATGGAACTGGGGTTTCTATTTCACCTGTCCCAGCCAGCCTGTTTCATACATTCCCATTGCCTGCCTAACCCTATGGCCTCTGACATTGTTGCCCCTGATCTGTGACCTGCTAGTTCTCAACCTTGCCTGCATATTGAATTTATCTTTGGAACTTTAGAAAAAAAACTTAAAAAGGCAAGACAAGACTGGACTTACAACAGAAGATTGCTGCAGAATCTCATGCCTAAAAGCCCAGACAGCTGTATCTTTTAAGCTCCAGGTGATTCTGTGCCAAGAGAGGGTAGAGAAACCCTAGTTCACCCCAACCCTGATGACCTTTCCAGAAGCTGCCTCAAGAAAAGATCCTGGCACAGGCATATTCTCAGAGGGCTCATCTGCAACTGCCTTGTTGAAGAATCACCTGGTAAACTTGACCTTGAGGTGCTACCCTCACAATATCTAAGGAGGCTTGGGAGGGAGCCAGAGTTTACATTTTTTTCAAACCTCCAAGGAGATTTTGATATAGGTGAAGGCTGCCACCAGAGCCCACACTCTGACTGTGGCTCTGGGCTAGTTGCTCAGAGCTTGCTTCCTTCCTTTAACAGGTTGGAGCTAAAGGTAAGCCCAGGAGAATCAACCATCTCATATCACAAACAAGAGGCGGCAAGGTAATTATGAGAGTGTTACCCAAGAAAGTTGACTAGGCATTTGTTTCTGGAAACCCATGTGGCATTTAAAAAAAATTCTGCCCATGGTCTCCATCCTGTTCTTTCAGTCTGATGAACTCCTGGTCTCCGTGTGATGAGCAATTGATGTCTCTGACATTTAAGGGCAAGGAACAGGTCTTCATCAGAGTTAATTCTCTCCTTCCCTGCTTATTCAGTGCCGTTTTGACATTCAGAAGAGCCACTCCTACTATGATAAAATGGTGCAAATGGAAACTTACCAGTGGAAAAGGCCACTCAGGTTTTCTTTGACTCTGATTTAATTTGCTCCATCTGGCTTAAAGCCCTAATAACAATCTTCATTGTAGACTTCCTTTCAAAATCTTTAAAAATGGACCAGAGAATGATGGGATTCTGAGATTAAAGGGCCAACAGGGAGAGGCTCAGACAAGAAGCCAAAGAAAACTCAGAAGGAAAAGTAAATGATTTTTAATTTCTCTTCTGTGAGTCTACTGACCTCTTAGTATACAGCTTTGGGTCATTTCTTCAAGTCATAAGACTCACCCATCCTCATTCCCAGGAATGTGGGGAAAGAGGCTTCATGGTGTCACTTGGAAATAGGGGAAAGGTCTTATTTCTGGAAGCTCAGCCTAAGTCCCTCTTCTAAGAAGTCTTCTCTGATTAACCCAAGTCATGGAGGGTGCCTCCTTTCTCTCCAGTCATTTTTCTCTCAAAGCACTCGTGCTAATTGCAATGATGATACTAATAATGTCCACCCTTTATCTAGCTTCCATCCACTAAGTGCCAGGCATTGTGGGAGGCATTTTACATAAATCATATTAATTTCTTCTCTCAGCCACCCACCTTTTCCTTCTCATGGTGCTCTGGCCACACTGGCTCCTTGCTGCTCCTTGAGCACATCCAGCATGCCGTCTTAGGGCCTTTGCCCTTGCTGTGCCCTCTGCTTGAAATGCTGTTCCCAGGTGGCTGCACATCTCTCTCCCTTGCTTTATTCACCTCTCTGCCTCAAATGCCACCTCTTAGGAAATGCTTTGCGTGGGTCACTCTGTAAGGCAGTACATTCTGTCATTATCTCCTTACTCTGCTTTATCTGCCCTCCGGAAGCATTTGAATCCCTGCCACGTTACAACGCGTTGTTTTGTTGACATGTATAAATAAAATGTCACGTAATGGCCCAGGGACAAGATCCTGGAGCTAAACTGCCTAGACTGAATCCCATCCCTGACTCTTATTACTCGTGCTACCCTGGGTAAGTTACTCAAACTCTCTTTACCTTAGTTATCCCATCTTTAAATAGAGTTTGCTAATTGTTACTGCTTATGCAGCAGGGCTGTTATGAGGGTTAGAGTTAATATACGTAAAGCATTTATCTCTAGCAGTTATGCGTAAAAGGTACCTTTCTAAGGTCAAGAATCTTGTCTCTTTGTTCACTAGTATATTCCACTGACCCCTTGCCTTCAATACCTGGAGTAGTAATTTCCCTCAATGCCTGTAGCTGTTTAACAAATATTTGTTAAATGAATCTATGACCAACACCCTGTGGTCGATTGTGTTTTCCATCCTGTGATTACAGCAGTGATTTCTAGAGATCAACTTCTATGAAGAAAATAGAAACATAAACAAACAAATTATTTTTGAAAGTTATTGCCCATACATAGGGTGAGTTTTCAAATGGTTGGTCTACTTTAAATAGGAAATGCTGCTGTCTTTTAGAATGTCTCCCACATTATACTGTGGGAGATTTCTACTTCCAACTAATGTGTGATAGCAGAGGCTGCATTTAATTTCCCTTAAAAAACAGCAAAAAAAAAAAAAAAAAAACCACACACAAACAAATGAAATACATGAAACACTGGTTTTGAAGACTCTGGATGCCAGGCAATGAGCCACCCATCTCAGAAAAATAGAAACAAACAAGGTGGGTTCTGTGACTGCCCACCTGATTGATTGGAGAGTTCCTAGGTCACAGCACAAGGTGGAGATCCAGGTGGAGTCCAGCCGTCTCCATGAGGTGAGGAAACAGAGCTGGGAACCCGGGGAGGCCAAAGAAGACAGAGTTTTTAGGGCAGAGTCAAGGAGAGAGGAGAGAGCCCCACATAGAGAACTCTAGAGAATTTGCAAACAGTCACCCTTGAGTCTTCAGCTGATTATTGATCAATGTATGATTGTGAGGAAACTACTTGAGGTCAGGAAAGGAATAATTTAAAGACGTTAGAGGGAAAAAACAAGGCTCAGAGCTCATACAGAGTCAGAAATAGTTTCTATTCCCATTATCATCTGGAGAGGAAACCTTGGAACTTAACGAAGTCCTGGAAGAATATTCAGAAGGGTTTTGCCTCAGTAGTGGGCAAAATTAGATTACATGTTGCTCTGATTCCAACTAACAAAGCTTAAAGCCAGTACTCAAGAGGATTAAACTGCTTCCAAGAAACGTAACTGCTTCCCAGGACAAAGCATAAAGGCCTTTAATAGTAAACTCAAAATTGATCACAGATCTTAATGTAAGATCTAAAGTAAACTGTAACCATTCTAGAAGAAAATGTAGGAGGAATTTTTGGTGATCTTGAGTTAGACAAGGTGTCCTAGATAAACCACCAAAAGAGTGATCTTTAAAAGAAAAACACAATGTGGACTTTATCAAAATTAGGAAATTCTATTCTTTGAAAGTTGTTTTGACATAGAGAAAATATTTGTAAATCCCAAATTTATAAAGAACTTATATCCAGAATGTATAAAGAATTCTTAAATCTTAATAAGAAAATAATTTTTTAAAAAAGGCAGAAGATTTGAGTAGACATTTTACCTTAGGAGATGGAAAAGATGGAAAATAGGCATATAAAAAGAAAATAGAGTTAGTCATTAAGAAAAATGCAAACTAAGACTATATTGTGATATGGCGACATATGTATTAGATTGTCCAAAATTAAAAAGATTGACCATATCAAGTGTTTGTATGTGAAGGAACTGAAACTCTCATAGATGACTGATGGAAATTAAGATGGTACAACTATTTTGGCAAATACTTTAGCAATTTTTTAAAAAGATTAATCTGTGCTACGTAAGAGAAGCCAGACAAAAAGGAGTTTATACTGTATGATTATATTCATAGAAAATTCCAGAAAATGCAAACTATGACAGCAGATCAGCAGTTGCTAGGGGATGTGGTAGGTATGAAGGGAGGGAAGGAAAGGATTATGAATAGGTGGGAGTAAACTTTTGATGATGATGGATATGTTCATTGTATTAATTGTGAGGATGGATTCCTAGATGTGTGTGTGTATGTCAAACCTTATCAAATTTTATACTTTACGTATGTGCAGCTTATTGTTTGTAATTATCCCTAGATAAAATTGTTTTAAAAGAGAAGGAAAACTTAAGATAAATTAGTTGTTCTCTTAGTTAAGATTTTCTAAGTGAGAGAAAATTGAACCAAAACTGGCTTAAATGAAAAGAAAAAAGAAGGATCTTATTGGATCCTGTAGACCTTAGATGGGAGCTTCAGGCAGGCAATGCAAGGGTTCTACATCTCCAGGAGCTTATGTCTTTCTACAACTCTTGGCCTTACTTCTTCTCTGTTAAATATATTCCCAGACAGATTTTCTCTTCATGGTGCCAAAGATAGAGGCAGCGGCTCCAGCCTCATATATCTTTAGGCTTAAGCCCAGCAGAAAGTGCTAGAATCCTTCCATGCATCCCCAGCAAAGTGGTTTGAATCTCATCAGCTCTGTTGGGTTGCATGCCATTTCTCTTTTTCTTTTAAGACAGAGTCTCACTCTGTTGCCCAGGCTGGAGTGCAGTGGCACGATTTCGGCTTACTCCAACCTCTGCCTCCTGGGTTCAAGTGATTCTCCTGCCTCAGGCTTCTGAGTAGCTAAGATTACAGGCGCACCCCATCATGCCCAGCTAATTTTTGTATTTTTCATAGAAACGGAGTTTCACCATATTGGTCAGGCCAGTCTTGAACTCCTGACATCAAGTGATCCACCCTTCTTGGCCTCTTAAAGTGCTAGGATTACATGCATGAGCCACTGTGCCTGGCCTCACAGCATTTCTTAAGTCAATCATTAGGCCAGGGAAAACACTGTCTGATTTTGATGGCTTATTTTCTGGCCTGGCAGTGGCTCATGCCCGTAATCCCAGTAGTATGGTAGGCTGAGGTGGAGGATTGCTTGAGCCCAAGAGTTTGAGATCAGCCTGGGCAACACAGTGAGACCCTGTCTCTACAAAAACAACAACAACAACAACAACAAAACAAACTATATATATATATATAAACAAAATTAACTGGGTGTAATGGCACAAACCTGTAGGTCCAGCTACTCAGGAGACTGAGGTGGAAGGATGGCTTGAGCCCACGAGATCAAGGCTGTAGTGAGTTGAGACAGTTCTGCTGTATCCCAGCATGGGCAACAGATCAAAACCCTGTCTCAAAAAACAAAACAAAAACACACATCTTACCTCTAGAACTAGAAGTAGAGTCAATTCTACCCAAAACACAGTCACTGAAAGTATTAAGGCAAGGGGACTCAGAGGAAAATTTGGTATAGTCCCCTGAAGAGGGGAATTGCAGACAAAGGCCAAAATAAAGCCAATCCATGAGTAGATTTTTCTAATGAAAACTTCCTACAGACACACTTTTATCCCCAGCCATGCCCACCCAAATACCCAGGCTCAAAAAATGATCAAGTGGATGGATTAGATGCTAGCAATTATAACTGTGCAGGACATTTTAAGAAATTACATGTCCTTTTATAGAAAAAGATAAAATATATGTTAAATATAAATATTTCCTTTTTGTTTCTCACGTAATTTATATATGTTCTTTGTAAGCAAAAATAAAAAATATCAGTCTTACAACTCCAAACTACCTATGATAATCAATTTGATATTCAGATTTTAGCAGAATCTGAATTCTGGGAAGCCGTGTCCTTGGCTGGTAATTGGGGTTCTGTTGATATGGGTTCATTATTTCTCAGTAAATAATGAATTTGGGGTGACAACTAGAAGTCTCTACCTATGAACTTATTTCCCCAAAGCCTAGACTGTTTCCTGTCCCTATTCAAGGAAGGAAGTGGTTGTGCAAATTCACACTAAGATAAAAATGACTGGCAAGGAATGTTGCTTGACAGGATGTCCTATGGATAGAGGATGCAGGAGAACAAGATGGAGAGAACACAGGCACCTGGGAGAGAGACCAGGGGTAACTCCCATGGAGAAAATGATGTGGAAAGGGGAAGCCAGAGGAAGGAAAGACAAAATCTGCCAACCTGACCATTTTGCAAAGATCAGACCTATCTCTCAAGTTCTTTTTGCTATGAGATTTTGAGGATAAATGTAGGTACAATAGGAATATTACCAGTTAATTTGGTCCGTATCTTTTGCACTAGGAGTGAATAACATTTCTACACCAAATGCTGGATGCTCCAGACTGCTGAATTAAGATGCAGAGTGACCCAGCCCTGCCATAGTTAGTTTCCCTGCTGTTTGTCTTTCTTCCTTAATAAGTGAAACCTCAAAGAAATCACGGATGTCTCAGCCCCTGCTGCTTCCACAGTGTCAGAATTGCAGGTTCAGTGCTAAAGATGGGGATGACATTGATGAAGTTCAGCCCGAGTGTCACTTCCTCTTCGGGTCAAGCTTAACGTCAAAGCCACCATATCCTCCAAATTCCCTGCTATGAGTCTCATCCAGGGGTTGAAGATATTTGAAGAGGTCACTCATCGGCTCGAGAACTGGCAAAGCCTGAAACACCATCTAGGCAAGCCCATCTTAAAGGTCTGGAAACTGAGGCCAAGAGACTGAAATTTCACATTCATTTCTGAAAGAGCTGAGACTAGACCTCATGTTTCCTCATTCCCAGGCCTATGCTATCTGTTGCTCCAGGCTGTTTTTGTGCTTCCAACTTTTGCTTTACTAGGTGCATTCTTTCCATAATTTATAAAGTCCACCCTGGAAGCACCAGCAAGCTCTCGTTATTAGACTTCCTCTACTCTGTAATAAAAAGCTCAGAGAGCTACCAGCCCACCTATCTAGTGCCATTCTGTGGCCATGGAGAAGTGGCGGGGTGTGTTTCTTGCCTCAGAAAGTTTGCCCCTGGAGGACTCTGATTCCGGTGGCCAAGACAGTGGTAAAACTCTGTGATGTGTGTCTCAGGATGGAACTGTATCTCCTCCCTTGTCCCCTGTGGCCATCACAGTGTTGAGTTTGCTTTCTTGTTGCTTCCTGAACTGGCAAAGCTTCCACAAATCAGAACCCTAGGAGTGGACTTGGACTAATTGATTAGCCTGGGGAAGCCTTTGAGTTGATTTTTACAACCTCCAGAAATAAATACCTTCTGAATTCGACGTGATTAATGTGGATGCAAACGCCAAAGAAAGTAATAAAGATTTGACACTTATTAAAAAGTGTTGCCAGAAAAATATGAATGATTACTTTAATATAAGCACTGTGTGGTGCATGTCCTCCTGCTTTTCCTTAATTTCCCCACAGATAAGGCTGCCGTGCATACCGTATCCTCGTGAGGCAAATGAGAAATAGATTTGGAATTAAATTTTCAAAAAGAATTGCAATTGTTTTAATTATAAGTCACCCAGTGTGAGTCTCAAGCTAGACAGCCTCTCAGGCACTGATGAATTGGGGTGCTGTCCTTGTCATGTGACTGAGATCCAAGGCAAGGAATTTGACTTTGCAGCAGACATTTGTGCCTATGCTCAGCTACCATGGGGAAGAGCATTCTCATTATTAATTATTATTAAGTGCAACATCAGGCTGAGAGTTTTCTTCATTCCAGCATCCCCAGGATTCCCAGGTTTAAATAAATCCTGTTAAACCTAATGGGATTGCTCTGATTAAAGCTCCATGCTCTAAATCCAGGAGATGCTCCTTAGTACATGTGTTGAAGAAGCTCCCAAAGTCTACTGAGTAAATAATCTATATATTAGCGCTTAAATTATCATTAGAATTCCAGAAGACTCATCCACAATATGTACTGAATCCATATGAGATGCTAGGAATTCTGAAATAAATGGCAATCTTTCTAATTCAGCACAGTTGAAATAACACACTTGTCCTTCCTTCCCAATACCTGTTCTTGTGCTTTTAATCTCAGTTATCAGAATCACCATCCACCCTGATATTCTTTTATTCTCCCTGTTAGTGGAGGCATCACTAATCATTCACACACTGTGTCCTGCTGACCGTGACCTTAGGTGCTTTTCATCCAGCTCCCTAGCTCAACCCTGCCCATCTGCGGGACTAGCCCTCCTGCAGAGAACGTGAAAGTATTCTTGGGTTCATCCTATTAGCTTCTTTCATTATCCACATTGCTGATTGGTTATGAGTCTGGTAGATTCTACCTCCTATACAGCTGTCTTGTCACTTTCTTCCTGTATAATTATGGCCACCCACCTTAGAGACCCTTCAAGGTCTCTCCATCACCTGATATGGTCTAAGCTGTTTAGCCTGGTAATGGAAATCTGTAATGATCGGGCCTTGCTTAACTCTCCAAGCTCATCTTTACCCCTCTCTCTATACTGCTTGTCCCAGCCATTCTCAACTGATTGAGGTTCTCTCAGTCTAGAAGGCTGTTTCAAGCCACTGGGCCTTTGCTTCTGCTGTGCTCTTTGCTTGAACCACCTCCCCCAGCCATCAGACTCCTTTCCGATCAACATTTCAAACTCAGCTCCCCCAAGAAGCCTTTCCTGTCCTCACTCTTGATGAACTTAACCTCTTGGTCCTTTGAGGCACTAACATGTTCAGACTTTAATCGTAGCACACTGCTGCCCTCAGCCAAGCCCCTTTCTATTGGTGATGCTCAGTTTGATCCTTTAATTAAAATGTTGGCTGCCAGATCTTACTGCTGTTCATTTCCCCTTTGTAATGAGTAAGAAATCTATAGGGTGGCACTTTGTAACTGGGTGAATGTACTCATTCTCACCAATATTTTACCCAGGAATTTAACAAACTGATAACCCTTACCTGAGCCAACTATTATAATGGGGATTGAAAACTAGTGATTTTTCTATTCCCAGGTTCAAGCAATTATCCTGCCTTAGCCTCCCAAGTAGCTGGGATTACAGGCACGTGCCATCAAGTCCAGCCAATTTTTTTATTTTTAGCAGAGACGGGGTTTCACTGTGTTGGCCAGGGTGGTCTCGATTTCTTGACCTCGTGATCCTCCCGCCTCGGGCTCCGAAAGTCCTGGGATTACAGATGTGAGCCACTGCACCCTGCCTGCAGTTTTTTAAATAAGGTTTTATTTTAAAATAATTATAGATTCACAGGAAGTTGAAGAACTATACCAGGAGATCCTGTGTACCCTTCACCATATTTATCCCACTGATTATATCTTTCTTAACTTACAGTGCAGTATATCAAGACCAGAAAATTAACATTCATACAATCCATGGAATTTATTCAGATTTTCCTAGTTTTACCTACACTCTTGTGGGATGGGGGAATGTATGGATATGTGTGTGTCGGGGGTGGGATGTGGATGTGAGAAGTTTTATGTAATTTTATCACAGGTTAGATTTCTATAACACCACAATCAAGATTCTAAAAACTATTCCATCACCAAAGGCTCCTGCCTTTGCCATTTTTTTTGTCTTGAATTTCTTCCTCCAACTATAATCAGACAGTTGTATCCAGAAGTTACTTGAATTAAGTTTTTGTGTGCTTATGCCATTGATTTAATACAGTTTCATTTTTTTCTGTTTGTCTTCAATTTCAGAGTTTGCTTTTTTCCCCATCACTTTTTATCTCACTTGTTTCAAAAGCAAAAGTATAGGAAGGTCTGCTTGGAGAATTCCTGCTCCTGTTTCCATCTTCCCCAATCCATTCCCACTTATATGCTAGAGGTAACAGCTTTTAATCATTTCTGATGTATTTCTTCTGTAGTTCCTTTTGCAAACACGAGATACATCTTTTTCTTATTTCTTTCCTTCACAAAAGATAGCACACTGCATATTGTATAGTATATTGCACACTATACAATTATTGGAGCTTACAGTGGGGGCTCTCAGACCAGCTTTGGTCAGGCCCAAGGCTCCCCAGGGCTCTGTGGGTCCCACTGCAACTGTGTTTGTATGTGGGCAGGTGGGGTGGATAGGAGGGGAGTCAGATAGGGCTTCAGGTCTAGCACCTCTTCTACTGCAGCAGCTACCTTTTAACCTGTTTTGTGTATAGGGATTCTGTGGAATATTTTGTTTGGAATAGGAGGTTGAAAACCACTGATCTAGACTAAAGAATAGCCCACAAGTGCACAAAGCCAGGACAAAACATTGCCTGTTCTTTCCTTAGAAAATACCCCTCTACCACAGAGGCTGAGATTAGAATGGCAGAAGCTAGTCACTGATTATTTTTGGCTATTCTCTGTTGACTACTCCCACCCCCACATCTTGTCTTCCGGAATTCTTTGCCTTGCCTTGTGTCCCCGGCAAGGCTGACCTCCAGTGCCTGCACTACACAGATTGCCTTACTTCTGACTTTCAGCTGGGTTTGGACAATGAAAGGCACTGGCAGAGATTGGAGGGTGAGAGGAGAGAGGTCTAGGGCTGCCAGATTTAGCAAATAAAATACAGAATTCTAGGAAAATTTAAATTTTAGAAGAACCATGAAACACTTTATAAGTATATCTCATGAAGTATTTGGGATATACTTATACTACAGAATTGTTGTTTATCTAAAATTTAAATGTAACTGTATGTTTGTGTTTTTCTAGCAATCCTAGAAAGGCTGGCATATTTATTCCTATTTCTGCTGTACTTTGCTGTGGTTTTGGGTTTTGATAATCACTGTTCCTTTGACAACAGCTCTTTTTAGGCCTCTCTCCCATGACTCTAACTTTCACGGGGCTCCAGAAGCTTGGTTCCCTCCCCTTCAAAGATCCCATGGTTCTTAGTCTCTGAGAGCCTCACCTTCTCTTGCTTGTTCTCCTAACCCTGCTCTTACCTCAGGAAATACTCTCTTCATAAAATTCAGTTCAACAGAACCCTTTGGCATAGGCCATCTGCTTCTTGTCTGATATAAGGGCTACCCCTATGTAGTTCTTCATCTGGCCCTTGTACTTCAGGACACCCCCAGCTTGGAGCTTCATGCTGTGCCCATTCTCCGTGATGACAGGCCAAGTGAATGAGTTGAGCAGTCAGTAACCAGTGCATCAGTAGCCACTGCAAAGATGGGAATTAGAATATGTTGTAGGTGACAATGATCTCCAGAGGGTCTAATCTAGGCTGCATTCCAGAATGGGTTCCGGAAACATTAAGCGCTATTTGAATATATGTGTGTGTGTGTGTACGTACATACATAATGTATACACATGTATGCATGCATACATATATACACATATATACTATGCATTTTAATTATATTTTGAAAGATCACCTCTTAGAAAAAATTTTAAAGTGAATTTCTAAGAAAAAGATTCTTTTAAAAAAGTATAAACCTGTTACCCTTCTCCTATGATAATGTCCCATATCTGTTATGAAGAAATGGTAAAGCAAACCAAGGAAGTTGAGTGTGATCCCTTGAAATAGGAGAGGCCGTGGTACCATCAGCTCATCAGGCTCAGGCTGAATTCGAGAACCACTGAGGTGATATGTGTCATTTATTTGGTGACCAGTGGTCTTTGTCATGTCTTAATTTATAATTTCAGCAAGCATTTATGTATGCTTATATATTTATATGTATATATTATATATTTATGTGAATTTTTAGGTGTTTATACTTGTATATTATTTCATTTATGATTTATAATTTCAGCATGTATTTGTGAGATGCTGTTCTTTGTGTCTGTAGTAAAATATAAAGCAGTTGATTTCTCCAATTTGTCATTTTTTGTTTAATCATAAAATTTTAAATTTGCACATAAATCAAAGGTAATTTCCATAATTCCTTGCAGCGATTCATTTGCAAGATCATTTTTAGATGTCTACTTTAATCTAAGCATGCGTTATATCTCATGAGGCCCATTGGTATCCTATCAACAATGCAGTATAATATAAAACATGTCCATGGTGAAATAGATTGGAAAAATACTGATTGAGTGCAATCTCAATGTTTTAACTACCTAGATCATCTTTGGGTCACAGACTGTGGTCAGAGTTCTTCAGCCCTATCCTGGGCCTCCAGGTTCACCTTCCTGAGGCTGGCAGGATTTGTATTGAGGAATGGAGATACCCCCTTTTCTGCCCTTCTCAGTTGCACATACTCCATCCTCAGAGGCCTCCTCTTTAAATTCCTCATTCTGAACTCCCCTCACCCTTTTGTCTCCTTTGAGGAATATCTCTGTCATCTTTTCCTACACCCCTCCTCCTTCACATACACACACTCAGTAATCTTGAGTCTTCAAAAAAATTAGGACCTACTCCTTCCTAACAAAAATCAATAGGTAGGGTACTGGAGATCCCTGACTTTGGAGTAAGAGTCCCTGACTCAGAAGGTGTCTAGAGATCTGGAAGACTCCATAGTTCACTCTTTCTTATGTGTTGATTTCAGGCAGATTTAACTCCTTGATCCTCTGTTCTGCTGTGTGGAATAGACACATACCTGCCGACTATCTCACAGGGTTTTGGTTGGTACTCAAGGAACTGGTAGACTTGAAGGTTCTTTAAATAGTGTCCCAAAACTGATATAAGTCCATATAAGAGCACAGCAAATGGATCACATTGACTAAATTGAATAGACAAATCAGAAAAATAACCAACTTGTTTATTTTTTCTATGGAACACATCATAGATTGACCCCATTGATTATTCTAGCCTTGGGCAGGGAGGCGCAGATAATTCAATTTCTTTCATTTTAATAAATCTGAATCAAGTAACTGCCAGGTGCCAGCCATAGTGGTAGCAGAGGTAAAATGAGATGTTAGTTTATAAATTCTGCCATGAGAGGGGCTCACAGTCCAGTTTAGAAGCTCTGAACTAGGGGACAATCAGTGTAACTGCCAAGTGTACTTGAAGGGTGGATGAGGGAACAGCACATTCTTCTGGGGAACCAGAATAGTTGTGGGAAGATTTTGTGCTAGACATTTATTTGTTCACTCATTTATTCATTCAACAAATCTCTTTTCAGCCTCAGTTTGTTTCAGGCACCATATGAGTCCGTTTTCATGCTGCTGATAAAGACATACCTGAGACTGGGTAATTTATACAGAAAAAGAGGTTTAATGGAGAACTCACAGTACCATGTGGCTGGGGAGGCCTCACAATCATGGTGGAAGGCAAGGAGGAACAAGTCACATCTTACATGGATGGCAGCAGGCAAAGAGAGAGAGAGAACTTGTGTCGGGGAATTCCCCTCTTTAAAACCATCAGATCTCGTGAGACTTATTCACTCTCATGAGAACAGTATGGGAAAGACTTGCCCTCATGATTGAGTTACCTCCCACCAGGTCCCTCCCACAACGCAGGGGAATTCAAGATGAGATTTGGGTGGGGACACAGTCAAACTGTATCAGGCACTTTACTCAGTGCTGGGAATACAGCAATGAATAAGTCAGATGGTTTCTGTTCTCAAGGGCAGGCTAGTGGAACAGATACATATTGAGTATCTTGCAAATATATAATTATAAACTGTGATAAGTGCATGGAAGGAGAAGCCAGATGACTTAGCATGGTGGTTGAGGGAAAGGAACTGATACAGCACATTGGTATAGAGAAGGCTTCTTCTGGAAAATAATACCCAGGTTGATGTGAAGGATGTGTAGGCATGAGGCAGTTAGGTGAGCAGAACAAAGAAGAACATATGCAAAAGCCTTGAGGAATGGCAGAAAGATACCATGATACACTGGACTAGAAGTCTCCCAAAGGTTTTCCAGTCTTTGTCTCAGGGTTCGTTTTACTTTCTGCCCCTGTTCTACCATCTTTTCTCAGGTTACCAGCTAGGACAGCAGTGACTGCCATTTTCGAGACATCATACATGTCTTCAGCTACTCATCTTTTTATTGGATGCAGACTGAGTCATTTCTCAGAAAAGAAGGGGTAAAGAGGTGAGACTGGGAAGAATAGGAACTACAGTCCCTCAGGAGCAGAATTCAGGGACCTTATCTCTCAAGTTTCCATGAAAGTGATATAGCTCCAAGACACTGGTCTCTGTTTCTGGTTACAATTTTGAATAGAAAGACTTAGAGTGGGCTGCTTTTGGTGAGCTGTCTTCCCTTGGATCAGTCTCCCATGGCAGGATGTATTAACACCTATAGGGAATGTCCACCATGGGCCAGGGACTGCTTAGAGTGCTTTGTATGTATCTCATTTGATCCAGAGAGTAACTCCAGAGTAGGTACTATTATAATCCCCATTGTACATGGTAAATAGTGAGACATAAAGCAGGTAAACCACTGGCCAAGGTCACAGTCAATATGGAGAAGAGCCAGCTTTTGAACTCAGAAAGTCTGATTACAGACCATACTTTTAATCACTATGTTAATTGGGAGGCCACCCCAATGCTGACATGGCAATCGGGTTTCTCCCTGTTTATTGAAGCAGTTTTCAGAAAAGGAGAGGTTGTTATGAGCCAGTCAGACCCCTTCAGACTTGTTTACTATGTATCCCAGCTCAAGTTTAAAAGTTTTTGTTCTTAAGACCACTAGCCCACATCCCAGAAAGAAATGCAGAATTCTGTGTAATTCAGTTGTATAATACTGAAAGCATAAATAAAAATACACAAAAAGCATGACATGCATACTTTTCCAGTTAGATGCAGGTCATTCTCTTACAAATGGTTTGTAGAAGTACAATCAAAGGAGTACAATAATTTCAGATGCTTTTCGTTTTCATCAATTCTATAATGTCCTTTAGCACTTACGTTTAGCTTATGCCATTTCAGAATGTAGTCGTGTCTTCACCTTTTCCCTTTACATCTTCCTGCAAGGAACTTTCTTTCCTTTGTCTTTAAATCATGGTGCAGAGAATGTATTACCTAATTAGCTGGAAATATTTGAGCAAGTCCTTTGGGGATAACACCATTTCTAATTATTTTTCTGTCAAAGAATGACAAGGAAGCGAACACAATTGACTGCAATAAAAGAGATTTCCAAGAGTTTGCTGGAGCCTCCTCAGTCACAAGTGCTATTTCCTCTGAGGCTGATAGAGGTGTTGGTAAATGGATCTCCTGTCTAGCTCAAAAAATGCACCAACTACTTATTTTCCTTTGGAAACTCACACCCTGTAGAGGACTTCTGGGCACGTAAAAGTGAGGAATGGATGATGTTATTAGAGAGTAAGCTGGTCCAACTTGTGCTCATGTTTTAGCACCAAGATATTGGAAGAAACAGAAGACATGACCTTAGGAGAGAAGAAAAAATAGTAGACATTAGAAGGTAGCAATTCACCACTGTGGAAATACCCAGGAGTAACTGGAAGGAATTTTATGGGGTCTGGGAATTCACATAACTGAATGGTAAAGAAGTCAGATATTTGTAACTATTATTTTCATTCCATTTTCAAGAATTACAGATGCAACAACTAACACTATCATGAAAAAGAGTTTTGATAAAAGTTTTAGTTTCTTTTCACTTGGTGGTTTTAGAACATAGAACAGGCATTGCTTTTTGGCATATCAAAATGGTTCATTATCTGCAATCAGGAGTCCCTGTCTGTATGACACACAGTACTTTTTAATCTCATCTAGGTTACAGTATGATATTGATCCACTCATTATTTCATTCATCCATTCATTTTATTTATCAAACTTGTACTGAGTGACTACTGTATGTCAGACATGTACTAGAAACTCTGAATACAGAGGCCAATAAGATACAGAATAGCTTGTATCACAGACCTGTATTCTGTATCCATAGCCATTTGAGATTCTGACATAAGTTTTTAAAAGATCAAAGTCAGGTTCCAGTTCCAGGTAAGGTAAAATACCCTTCTCCTTGTCACTGCCTTTGAATACAACTATAAGATCTAGACTAAATTCATGGAAGAGGTATCTGGGGACTCCTGAAAAATAAACAGTGAAAGGTCAGTTGGGGAAGAAGTCAAGAATTTGAGGTATCACTGAACTGGCAATGAGTGCGTCATCATTTTTCCTCCAGTAATCTCAGCCTGGACACAAAGTACCCCAAGATCTGGAAGTGGACATGGTAAAACAGAAAGAGTTCTCTATCTCTAGCTGGAGGAAGAAGAACGGGGTGTGTCAATACTCAGAAGTCAGGGAAATGCCTCATTTTTTCCCTTTTGTTTTTTTCTCTATTCTCTTGTTCTTCAACCTACAGACAATACAGTCACAGTGAAGGAACCACATTGTTGTCAGCAGAGTCCCATAAATGCATAAAACCCTTAAGGAGAGGAAACTTCCTTTCTAATCAGGGGAGTTATTGTCTAAAAAAGGTGGAGCAAACCTCCTTTAAAACACTTTTTTTTCTATTTGTATATTTTGCCACTTGGTCTTGCAATCTCAGAAGGTACCTAGCAGATTGAGGTAAACAAACCCTGTAATTCTGGCTAGCGAACTGAAAAAGAGAGCACCAGGGAACTAAAAAGCACCAGGAGGTTTCAGGGAGGGAGAAACTTGGAAAATGCAGTGCTATAAAAGTTGTTCATAGACGTTATGAACTCACCCAGAGTGAATGGATCTGATCTTAAACAGCATATCGAAGACACTGATAATTATATTAATGGATAGACTACCACCTATGTCCTGGACTGTCTGCTCAATGGTATACACGCAGAATAGATGTTAATAGCACTGAAAAGACTACATTGAAAGCAGAATTCATAGGAGGATAATTACAACTTGCAGCTTGGACCTAACTGGATGAATTGCCTAGTCAAAACAAAAATATCAACATTCTTGATAGAATTTTAAAAAGACCCAGTCACTCATAAGATAATATTAAAAATGTCCAAGATACAATACCAAAATGGCAACACAACATATCAAAAGCTACAGGATGCAGCTAGAACCACACCTAGAGGGAAACTTATACTATGAAAATCCTTATATTATAAAAGAAAAAGAATCTCCAAGAAATACTGTAAAGTTGCATTTTAAGAAATAAGAGGCTGGGTGCAGTGGCTCATGCTGTAATCCCAGCACTTTGGGAGACCAAGGCAGGTGGATCACTTGAGGCCAGGAATTCAAGACCAGTCTGGCAAACATGGTAAAATCCCATCTCTACTGAAAAAAAAAAAAATTATCAGGCATGGTGCAGGCACCTCTAATCCCAGCTACTTGGGAGGGTGAGGCAGGAGAATCACTTGAACCCAGGAGACGGAGGCTGCAGTGAGCTGAGATTGTGCCACTGCTCTACAGCCAGAGTGACAGAGTGAGACCCTGTCTCCGAAAAAAAAATAAGATAAATAAATGAATATAGCAAAATAAACCCAAAGCAAGCAGAAAAAAAAAAAGGAACTGATACGGAGCAGAAATCAATGCAGCTGAAAACAGAAAAACAATAGGAAAACCACTGCAACTAAAACCTATATCTTTGAAAGATTAATAAGATTGACAAGCCTGTTGCAAGACTTAAAAGAAAGAAGACAAAAATGGCCAATGTTGGGAATTGAAAAGGGGGGATCATTAGAGATCTTGCAGACATTGAAAGGATAATAAGTGAGCACCACAAGTAACTCTACACGCATAAATTCGACAAGTTAAATCACGTGGGCTGATTTCTTGAAAACCACAAGCTACAAAAACTTAAGATGGGCTATAAAGCCTGCATAGTCCTATAAGTATTAATAAATTTGAATTAAAAGCTTAAAACTTCCCAAAAAAGAAATACCTAGGTTCATATGGTTTTACTTCTAAATTCTACTCAATATGTAAAGATAAAATGATATAAATTATAGTCTTTTCCAGAAAATGAAGAGAAAACATTTCTCAACTTACTTCATGAAGCCACTCTCACCCTGATACTAAGACAAGACAAAAACAGAATAAGAAAAAGAAAAGTATATTCCAGCATCCCTCATAAACATAAATGCAAAAATCCACAAGAAATTTTAGCAGTCTGAATCCTGTGATACAAGCCCTAAATACATGGAGAGATGTTGTGTTCGTGGATCAAGAGACTCTACATACAAAAATATCAGTAGGATTTCCTGTAGGCATAGACAGTTGATGGGTTCTCCATTCCTATAATTTTCTTTTTTGGAGAATACTGTACAAATGGAATTATTGAACATGTAATCATTGACACTGGCTTCTTTCACTCACTGTAATGACTTTGAGATTCATTCATGTTGTTGCATCCATTTTGCTGCTGAGTAGTAATTCCTTGTATGTTGTACACAAAATGTTTATCCATTTACCCACTGAAAGTCATCTAGGTTGTTTCTAGGCTTGGGCTATTATAGAATATTTGTGTATAGGTTTTTGTGGGAACATAACTATTCATATCTCTGGGCTAAATACTAGAAGCGGAGTTGGTAGGCAGTGTGTGGCTACAAAGGGAATGTGTTTTGTTGATGTGATGGAAATGTTTTGTATTCTGATTGTAGTGAGTATCAAGGTTACTCCCAGTCTACTGGATTATGGTGTCATTCATCAACCTTAGTGATACAGGAATAAGAGCACTTAATTTGGGGGAAGGAAACTGTTGTTATTATTGTTCTTTGCCATTAATTTGTACATGTGCCCAAAGTTTGAACATGACATTTTTTAGTGGTATTGTTAAAGAGGTTTTTGTTCCCTATAGTATGTTTGACAAAAGCGTCCCACTTGTCACCGTGGGAATGGCCTTTCTTGCTCTGTTTACGGGAACTGAGAACTCTGCCTCTCTGCTCTGCTGGTGAGCATACTGAGTGCTTTGAGGAGAGGTGACCTTCTTACTTCAGTGCTTGCTGCAGAGTTGGAATAAATGCATCCAGAATTCCAACATCTTTGTCCTGAAAGAGTAACTTCCCAATTTTAATCTGAAACATAGTCTCCTGAAAGGTGCAGAATCATGCAATTACAGTAGCAGCCCCAACGTGCCAATATTTAACATTCATTCCCCAGTCTATAACATAGTTGGACCATTTTTGTTCCTTGATATTATGTTCAGCATATTGAGGCTACAAGTGTAAGCATGCAGGCATTCTTGTTCTGAGCAAACAGTCCACGGGGATTAGGTCTGTTCTCTGCTGCCCTCATTCAGTCTTCTAGTGTCTTCCAGTATATTTAGGGATCTCTTTTATAACTAATAACAGAATCCCAGTACCCAATTCTCACCCTAGATTACGTATTTAATTTTGTCTCTCTCTCTTGCATTAATTTATACATTGCAACTATTTATGAACAAGGGAGTGTCTATAAAGGATGACACTTAACTGTCACTCCTTCAATGAGCTTTAGCAAACTCATTGAAGGAGTGACAGTTGTAATTTAACAGAATCCTGTGTACCTTTTCTTTCTAAGCCTTTCCCTTCCTTCCCTTTCTCTTTCTTGCTTTCCTTTTCTTTCTTTGTCTCTCCTTCCCTTTTTGGATGTGTTAAAAAGGAATGCTATCCTGAATAAAAGCATTTTTGAGATGCAATTTTTAATATCTTTTTAACAGCTGGCCATTTCAGGATTCCTCTTCTCACTATGGATGGAGATTTAGGTACAGCTCATCCTTGGGTATATGCTTGCTCTTTGGTGCTTTAGAGAAAGATTAGAAAAATAGGGTCCAAGAAAGACTCTGCTTTTCAAAAGCTTGGCACTTCTGAAGTCTTCAATGCAGATTATATCTATGGCATCTTTATCCCAAATTGAGGATTAACATCAATTTGTAGGATGCCAAAGATGAAAGATAATCCAGGCTTGAATGATGCCCTGATGACTGGGCAGAGCAACATCGTGTTCACACTTACGGACCTACAGAAAGTCTGTTTACTCAATTTAATAGCCATTGCCATTATCTTGACATGAATTGTGTTCCGTGCTCAGAGAAGACTTTGATAGCAGTGCCCCGGAAGAGAGGAAAGTGCGTTTCCTCTGCAGTTGCGATGCTGAGTCCGTGCCCATAGCAGACAGGCCCCTTTCTCTCATTTCTTGCTTGAGGCTCACAGGCTCAGTTGGATTCTAAAATCCTTTTTTGGAGGTTTTATTTTCTATTGACTAGTTATTTTATAATCAGAAAGGAACAACAAACAGAGCCCCAGTGAACACAGATTTTTTTCAAGTGTATTCCTCCTCCAGACTTTCATTGTTGAACAGATAGTTTTTTTAAACAAAAATTACAATCATTATACACTATTGTGTGCATACTGCCTTTGTTTTATTCTCTTTTAAAATGAAAATTCATTCTTATTGTGAAAATGTTGCATGCTACTGTAATGTTAAAGTGTACACAATTAATAAAGTACAAAGAAAAAAGTAAAAATAATCACCTAAGATTGCACCACTTAGAGAAAAGTATTTTCAATGTTTTCATGAACATTTAAAAAGCCATCTTAGACTAGATGTGGTTGGATTATGGGATGTGAGGGTTTTGAAATGTGGTAAGAATGGGCAAAACTATTAATATTTTCTCCAGTTAGGAAGCAGCAAGTAAACCGCATGTTCAGAAAAGAGGAGAAACTATTTGGTAGCGCAGCAGAGTGACTATAGTCAATAATAACTTAATTGTACATTTTAAAATAACTTATAAAGAGTAAAATTGGATTGTTTGTAACTCAAAGAATAAATGCTTGAGGGGATGGATGGATACCTCATTCTCCATGATGTGCTTATTTCACTTTGCATACCTGTATCAAATAATCTCATATACTGCATACACACACACACACACACACACACACACATACACATATACATACATATATACATATATATACCTACTATATACCCACAAAAATTAAAAATTAAAAAAGTTGAGAGGATGAGATGTGTGCGTGTATAGAAACAAGGCAACATGAGAAGGTGAGAAGATACTGGAAATGAACAAAGGTGGGCAAATCCAGACGGCAAATACGGTTGGTATCCAAGAAGTACCAGCTTGTAAAGAGAGAGCTTTTCTCTTTGGGGAGGTTTCCTAGCCCCGATGCAGCCAAATACCTTCATGAGGATAGTTCGTGTCTACTCAACAACTAGTTGAACATTTTTGGATTGGACTTCCTAATTAATTTTTAAAGTGTATTTATTGAAACCACTAGTTAAGTTCAGTGGAAAATTTCCAAGTGAGTGTGTCTATATATCTGCATATGTATGTAGGGGTGTGTGTGTGTGAGTTTGTGCTTGTGCATGTGTATTTTCTATGGCTGAACCCATCAACAGAGATACAGATCTGTTGCTTGGGTCTTAATTAGATGAGTAAAAAGAGTTCACAGTTTGTCAGCTTCACCCTAAAGTGTAGGACTCAGAGATCCTTCACACCCAGCCAAGTCTCAGACATATCTATTCAGGTTTATCTTTGAGTCCTGAGAGAGCCCACAACCTCCTTTACTGCTCAGCCCAGACCCTGGGTATAAAATAGTTGGTCCGTCGTAATTTGTTGCACTCCACAGAAGCCAAGGAGCAGAAATCAGCATATCCACTTGGAATACCAAATAGGTTTTTATTTGTTTAGCATTTTCCCCCCTTCCCTTTCCCTAGGAGGCCCTGGCCGCTAAGCCACAAGAAGCATAATAAACACATCTTAGATGTAATCAATTTCAGTCTCTGGTTTGTTTGCTGACTGGTTTGATTGTATTGAATTTCCTCAGCAGGTTGGGAGGGGGAACAGTGGCGTATAGCCCAGGATGGATCTTGACTCCTTGCATAAATGTTCCATCCTTTGTTAGTGACAAATCTAGTAAAGATTAGTTTTCTTGCCTGCTAGTTGCCCCCAGACAATAGAGTTTTATTACACCAAATCACCATAGTGAGAATCATTGCCAATATTTCTCTTGGATAAATAGCTGCTTTTTGACTAAGCTTGCCTTTAAGGGTAAGTGGTTAAAGGCCCGTGTGTATCATGTCATTAACAAGTTAGCAGATAAATAGTTCTATTCAGTAAAATTGTTTTTGCTGATATAGACAGTTATAAATTCACATAAATGAAGGAGGCAGATTTCACTTGGAGCCCCCACTTAGCATTTTGTGTTATTGGTGCTTGCCAAATAAAAGAAAATACAATCTCTTTATTTGCTTGGCAAGCAGCTGAGTTTATTTATTATGTACGCTCCTCCGGCTCCAGTCCTCTTTTCTGCTTGCTGGTGCTGGAGCCACTCTGAAGTCGGAGCCCTTTAAACTCAGGAGCAAGAAGACTTTGTAGGATTGCTTGGAGTCCAGAGAGAACTCTGTCTGATAGAGAGAAACTAGCTTTCTTCTGGTTTTTGCAAAATCCCCTATACAACAACAATTATATTTGAATTAGGAAAGGGTAAGAACCAAGTTGCCCATGAAGAAAGTTGGCCCAAGAGAAGAATTCTGCCTTTCCTAGGGTCACACAACTAATGTAAGTGGGGGCAAAGCATGAATCCATACACCAGTCTTCTAAGGCATGTGACTCATCCTTTACATGAGTTCTTTAGGGTTAGGGTCATGGTCTCCACAAAGGTCCTGTTAAAAAGTAAGGGCTCCTTGGGAGAGAGCAAACTTGAATGCTTTGTCATTCCACTTAGGCAATTAACATGAGTTCCTTTATCTGGGGAATTACCAATGACAGCTCAGCCAAAACAGTGATGTGGAACCTCCCTAACTTCTGTTGAAGTTGGATGCATCCCAAACTTCTGAGGCCAATGCCAGAAGAATGAACCAAACCCCAGAAGCTGTCCCCTTGTGGAGAGCCTCCTTTGCTCACCTGGGAATCTTCCTCCATTTCTACATCATTTGGTACTTTTGACCAACACCCTCCTTTGAATTTTTTTCTGTGTAATGACCGCCTTTGCCTCCCTGATTTCCTGTTTCTGATTTTTCTTCCCTGCAAATCAGGCCTTCCCACTAACTAGGAATCAGTTCTGTTCTTGAGGAGGGATATTTGGGAGGCACTCAGTAGCTCAGCACCTACCTGCCTGGCTGCCAGCCCATCCTGACCTTGTGTCCAGCTTTAATGACTTTTATGGTGACCAAGTCCCCGACTGAAGGGTAAAGAACAATGAGATAGCTGTATTTCTGACTCAGGTCTTTGTCTTACTCAGGATTTCCCTCGACAGGGAATTTATGGCTAAAGAATAGGGCAGGCCTGTCTACTTGGTCAAATCTACCCACAGCTTGAAAGACAGATGGCTGAGGTGGATGGAGCTGAGCAGTACAAGTAGCTGAGCAGCCAGGAAGTCCCATGCAGAGAGTCAGAAGACAGATTTTAATGCCAAATGTCCTTGGTTCTCTAAGCCCAGGAAACCCAGAGTATGTTCAGCAAATACCTAGGGGAAATACATCTTTGAAGTCTCTTTTGAAGGACATAGGACCCAGAGGTTGCCATTTTTCGGAGAACTAGGTAGTTCACTGTAGCCAAGCTCTCTACTTTCGGGACTAGTGATTTATGAGATGGGGCTGGCTTATGAGATGCCAGTGACTTACCATGTAAAAAGGGTTGATAAATACACCAAGAAAAGGGTCTAAAATCAGACTTGGGCCATCTGATTGTAGCTTAACCTTTCTGTAGAAATGTTTTGGGGTTAGGTTTTTTTTTTTTTTTTTTTTGATACTCCTTGTTTCTAGCTCAGGCTGGAAGGCTTCATGCTGACAGGAAAGGCCATCTGTTTGGGGAAGTTATTATTATTATTATTTGTTTAACGTTGAGAGCTAACTGGCTCACTTTGGCTGGCTCCAGAGGTTGGCATAATTCAGCTGACAATCTCAACTTAGAAGTGGCCACCTGAGGACATTGAAACAAAAAAACAGAAAAGCAAGGAGGTACAGTCCCCTTCTCAATGACTGCCTACCAGTGTGCCTTTCTCTTTTAATTTTGTGAAAGGATAGAACAAATACAGAAAGGATTCAGAGAGTTTGACTCCAAAAATATATGAGGGAGGGGGACAGAGAGCAGCATTTTGAAAGCTGTGTGCAAGAGCATCTTATTGCAGACTTTGCCTGATTAAAGAATATGCTTCATTTTCCACATATCAAATAAAAGAAATTAAATATTCCTGTATTGACAATCTATTGCCATCATAGTGTTCTCAAATGAACCACTCCAAGACTCAATGGCTTAAACCAATAATCTATAGACTGTGAGTGTGAAAATCCATTATGGGAAGACAAAGGAAGACAAAGGACAAAAGACACAGGACAGCTGTTTTGGCTGTGGTTGGCTGGGTGTGTCTTAGGTTCCATGGAGGCTCCCTCACTGCTGGGCTTGATTGGCTGTGGTGGCTGATCCAGAATTACCTCAGCAAGGTTGGCTGGGATGGCTAGGGCCTCTCTCCATGTGATTCTCACTCTTTCCCTCCAGCAGGCTGGCTCAGGCATGTTTTCCTAGCAATTATAGAGAAGCAACGGTGAAAGAAAAAAATAATGTGCAAGCATCTCCACAAATTTCTGCTTGCATTAGGCTTGACTATTGTCTCATTGTTCAAAGCACGTAGCATAACCAAACTGAGAGAGTGGCAGGGCATTCCCGAAGGTGTGAATCAGGGAGGCTATTAATTGGGGCCATTAATTCAGTCATTCCACAACATCCTGGGAAAAATCCGGCATCATCAGTGATGATACTGCCAAATCCTTGCCAGCTTTAGGATATTGATGACATTCAGACAAATTGCACCTGTGGGCAATCTGGTCTCCACTGCACTGAACACTGAGAAGCTGGGTCTTCCAAGGGAGCCCTAGTTTCTGCCAAGTTGCTTCTCCTAATCTGATTCGAATTGACTTCCCATCCTAACAGCAGCCTCTGACTACTGGAGCAGCCACTGTATAGTCAGAGTCCAAAGCAAGAGGCCAGTCTCATCATGCAACTTCAGTTTCTGCTCCCTGTGTGTTTGAGGGAGAAGATGAATGTGCATAGAAGCCCAAGGGAGAAAGGGAACTATAACTGCAGTTGGGAGAATAGGGACAAGACTGCTTTGTAAGTTCTTGGGAGACTGTCGTGTGTTTACAGTGCAGATTCCCAGAGAATGGAGTGATCTGAGAGATCACAGCCCCAAGTGCAGTGATCTCCATGCCTGGTATCACCATAATATAGTCAGGAAATTTCAGTTATGAATTTCAGGCTCTTAAAGTTTACTGCTTTCATCTTCACCTGACTGATATATGGAAGCAAAGCTGAGGCAAAGCAGCAGGATCCATGAAATGAAGGAAGAGAATTAATTTTATATTCTGACTTTTTATCTCACTCTTCCTCCCCTGCTCATACAGGTGCCTTCACCTTGGACACACTCCTTGTAGGTACAGCTCTCTAAGGCCCTTCCTATGTCCCTTTTCCCATGTTAGACATTGACTTGGCTTTGTCTTCTTGTCCTTACCTGCTACTGTCCTTCCTGAAAGTATAGAGCCTATTCTATCTTTGTTCACCTTCTTCAGTTTCCCTGTTTTTCTTCTTTCTTTCATGACTTTACCTCTTTATTCATAGAAAAACACCTCTTGGTTATTTCCCCCATTTAAGCCAAGTGGCTGAGTGGCATAGTAGTTGTATCCTCTCATGTAGTCCTGGGCAAAGAGGATGGAGATGGAAAAAGGAAATTAATATATTTTGAATATTAGGGATTTGATATCCCCGGAGATTCACAAACAACTTATTAAGAATTATTTAACCCCTTCCTCCTTGCTTTATGGAAGAGGAGCCTGAAACTCAATAAGATAAAGGATTCTAGCTGCAGATATATGTAAGTTGCTTATGGAGCCTGGACTTTAGTCCCCTGACTCCCAGCTCTGTACTGGGAATGAATGTCATCATTCACCCAATGATGACACTCAGAAATAACAAATGTCTTCCTACCTCTGGAAATGTGCCAGCAAAAGACTTGAACTCTTGCATCAAGAAAGTATTGGGTTAAATGGTGCCTGAGGTCCTTTTTAATGCTGAGATTTATAGACATTGAGTCCAGCTCCTCAATTTACAACTGAGGCAATCCAGAGAAGTTAAATAATCACCCACATCAGAGCTCAGATGTCAACTGGGTCTTCTGTCCATAGTCTGGGTTCTTCCTCTGTACTTTCTATCTTAGGAGTGTCTTACCTAGATATGAACCTGCTGTCTTGAGTGCTTCTCATCTAAACTAGCTTCATATTTCCTAAATCTAACCACCACAGAGCAGGAGAAAAGATCCTTTACTCTTAAATTTTCATTTGCTGGACTCATTTAAGTTGTTCCTGGGACCAGGAACCCATTTTTAACATTTCCTGTGAAGTTGCCCAGGAGCATTGAACCCTAGTTTTTGGATCATTTAAAGCAATTGACTTTTTTTCTATACATATTTTTTTTCTTTTACTCATTCTAAATTGTTTTGGAAGAAGCACCAAGGAAAAGGCAGTTTTTGAAAGGATTAAACAAATTGCCTTCCTTTCTTGGATGTTTAATTTCTCATCCTTAATGATCCTTTTCCTATTCTTTAAATCAATGCTACTAAATTATGCCACCAAATCTTTTAATAGTGAAGGAGAGTAAGATTATATCCCTAAAGATCTATGAACACAACTCTAGATCCCCCAGTTACCTTGAAATTTCTTTGAAGTCATTGTCCTAAAAATGATAATTTCACATTCTGCTCTCCAACTTGTGCATGTTTTTACCCCCAAACATGTTTATACCCTTAACTATGATTGTTACTGCAGAAAGATCTGCCATGTTTATCCTATGACACCATCTGTCCCAGAGATACTGCCACATATCCTCCTGGCATTGTAATAAATATTCTCAATTTAAAAGCATGGATTTAAATACCAGGTAGAGAAGGATGTTGATCTTCTCATTCCATCCCTGGAAACCATGAAGTCACCGAATGTTGTGTCCAATATCTGTTGATATGGAAACTCCCCCAAACATGTTAAATTATTTTCTGTTCTACTGAGAATGAACACCTTCCCCAATATGCACTTTGTATGTGATATCTTGAAATATCAAGGCCTAACATTTACTAAGTGTTTTATGCACGATCTCACTTTATCCTCAACCTGATATGGTAAAAACAGTATCATCCACTCCATTTTCAAATGATGAAATTGAACCACAAAAGAGTTATGTCACCTGCCGAGGGTCATACAGCAACTAAGGAGGTTGGGTTGCATGTTGGGTTTGGGATGAGACTCAGGCAGCATAACTCAGAACCTCCTGCTTTCTGGCTCCTCTCCGTGAGTTTCTTTCAGTTCTTGGAAAATGTTTGCTGCTTCAGTTGATATGCCTCTCTCCCAAAGGTTGTTGTGCTAGAAGCAAATCCCATGGCTTGTACACCATGAGACAGTATGTTTTTTCTCAGTCTCTTTAGCCCTTCAGCCAGGGAGAGAATAAAAGAGGTCCTTGGGCATTCTCAGATATCTTCTGTCTTTTTAAGAAGAAAGAGTGCATGTGTGTTTGTATATAAATCAAACAAAAACAAAAATGCAATGACTCACATACTGCAGGGAACCAACCCTGGAGATACTCAAACCAGTAGAGATGAGGTCAGACAGAAGCTCAGGGGGTGTTGCATGAATCACCTGCAGGGACAAGACTCAATGATTGTGGAAAAGGCTTCTGGGGTGAGATTCCCAGACGCTGTGTTCCACTGTTTCTTTACATTTGCCTCATGCATCATCCATCTGCCTGCACTTCCTTCTAGTTATACTTCCTTTCACCTCTTAGGATGCTCAGTCATTTGTCCTAGCTTGTGTCATCTAAGGGTATTCTGGCTTTTGGGAACAAGGATAGTGCTATTACATTGATCCAGGTCTTCCTAGAGATGACTGTAGTCTTCTTCAGCCCTGTACCCCTGAACCTGGGGATGCCTGGCACAATACTATCAGCATGTCAAGAAAAGGGGAGCTTTGGTTGTCTCAGCTCTGGTCCTCTAAGTGTCAGGGAACTTTTTGTCATCCTATCCTTGTTTTTCCTCCATTCAACAGTATTTATTAAACCTCTACTACGTGCCAAACCCTGGGATAGAGACTGGAGATAAAATAGCAGAACAAGTGTGCTGTCAACATCTGGGGGAACGAGAGCTAGAGTAAATAATCCAAATATATGTAAACTTAAACTGGATAAGTGCTCTGGAGAAGATATGTCATCACACTCTGATAGCATTGAGCAAGTGCACCTGACCTTGCCTAAGAGAGTAAGAAAAGACTTCTATGAAATCTAAGGAATGAACAGATGTTAGTTGGGTGACGGTAGAGGAGGAAGGAGCATTCCAGACAAAGGGATTAGCATAGAATACTATTGAGGCCAGAACATGGAGACCACCAAGAAAAAAGGAGGCTTAATGTGAGTCTGCAGAGTTGAGCAAGATCATGAGGAATTTTCAGGTGCATATTCATGATTTTATCCTAAGAGTATGGGAATCCATTGAAGTGTTTCACTAATGAGGGAGGGAGTTGGGATCTGATGTAATCAGTTATGGTCTGAAGATTACACTGGCCTGAATGTGTGGAGAAATTAATTAGAAAGCAAGACAAGGGAGAGTAGAAAAATTAATTAAGAGGTTATTAAAGATGTTTAGGCAAAATAAGTTTAGAATAGAAATGGAGATAAATGGATAGATTAGACAGATATTGGAAAATAAATTCAAAAGGAATTGACAATGAGCTAGTATGGTGTAAAGAATGACTTCTAATTTCTGGTTTGCATAACTGGATGAATTGCAGGCCATTCAATGGGATAGGCAGTACCAGAAGAAGACCAGGTTTGGGGACAAAAATCATACTAGTTTCAGACCATTTTTGAATTTGAAGCACCTTTGAGTTTGAAATGAAGGTGCTAAGTAGGCAGTCAGATATATGGGTCTTTGGTTTGGAAGATAAGTCTAAATCAGAATTAAAAATTTGAGAATTTTTGGTATAGATTAGATCATTAAAATCATAAACAACGAGATTACCTGGGGAGAGACTGTAAAATGAAGGGAGATAGTCTAGAATTGAGCCTTAAACAACTCACACATTTACTTGCCATAAAGGTGGAAAGATTTGAAGAGGAGACTAAAAACAAGTAGCTAGAAAGTCAGAGGAAACTCAGGAGTCCAGGATGTTATGGAAAACAGAAGGTGAGAATTCTTTAAGAAGGAAGATGTCCTGTTAAGAATACTGTTGAGTGGTCAAATAAAATGGATATTGAAAAAAAAATTCATTGAATGTAGCGACTTCATTGATAATGCTATCAGGAGCTGTTTTGTGGAGTAATGGAGATGCATACCAGATGTGGGTGGGTTGAGGAGGGCTGAGAGATGAGGAAATAAACCAGTAGATGTAAACCACATTTTTGAGAAGTTTGGAGGATACATGAAGGCAGGATGATGGCTAGAAGAACATGTGGAGGCCATTTCTAGATTTCTAGTCTTGGTTTTATCTCACATGCTCACCTCTGGGTCTAGACAATCCCTTAGCTTCTTCAGCCCAGATATCAAGGGTGTGTGTATGTGTGTGTGTGTGTGTGTGATGAGATGATTTTCATCCTTTCTTTGGCTCTCCATGTTTCTGGGCACAGTTCCAGGTGACTACCTATCACAGTCCCTTGCTCATGTCCCCTCTCTCACTGGTTTCATTGCTGGAACCCCTTCCAGTCCTGCCCAGACAATAGGGTTGACCTTAACCTAACACTCTTAAAGAACAAAAGTGAGAAATATCTGTCCTGGAATTGAATATATGGGGTTAATTAAAACAAAAATATGTAATTGTGTGTATGCATATTTGGATAGAGGGATTGGAGCCATGGAGGTTGGTTGATCCCAAACCCAAACCTTGGTCTTTTTTCTAATCCATTGAGATACATCATCAGCCACATTGCACAACTAAAATATGCTGTAAATCACAGCTTTGATGGTAACGGCAGAAAGCATCAATGTTTTGCATAGATCACATCTTTTACACTTCATGCCTTTTTATGTAAAATGGGGATGATGATAACAATAGTATTCAATAGCATTATTGTTGTCATTCCCATTTTGCATAAAAATGCTTCAAGGACAACGAGACAGAGATATTAAGCAAATTGGTAAAGATCATAGAGAGCTAAGTGGTGGAGCTCAAGACCATTCGATTCAGCTCTACAGCTTGTGCTCATCCCCATGCCACTCTCCTGCCTCTCACTTCCTCTCCTGTGAGAGCAGTGGGATGGATCATCTCTCTAAGGACTGGGGACCCTAAGATGGCTACATTCCTGTGCATAGTCACAAAAGAAAACAAGCACCCATGAGATTTCTGACTTTTCCTGATTTCAGCTAGATAGAGGGAACAAGGTTTAGTGGAAAGGGCCATGGGTTCAGGATTAGAAGAGCTGGATTCCAGTTGGATATTACCACTTGCTAACTGTGTGACCCTGGGAAACTCCATTCACCTTTCTGAGTCTCAGTTTGCCATTGGTGAATTAGAAATAATATCCACCAATTGTTGAAGATATGTAAGACATTTTTATTTTCATTATCTCACTAAATCCTTACTCTCTCCACAAATCCCATGTAACATGGTTTTTAGTGTTCTAATTTTGCCATTGAGCAAATTACTCTTGTTGAGGTAAATGCCTGGTACATTTCTCTGGATATAAGCTTCCATCTGTGTGTGGGGGAGCTGGTCCTCCTACCTGCCTGCAGAATCCACCTATACCACCCCTTCCCACATTCTCTGAGAGGTTATCTAGTTTCTAAGCCTTTACTCCTCTCAAGCCAGCCACTTCCTGTGCACTTCTCCACTCAGCAGGTAATGACTGAGTACTTACCCTGTGCATGACTCTGTGCCATGTAGGGGAAAGGGAACTTAGCACCTTTTGAAGCTGTCATGATTTACAACATGAACTGCTTGGTAAAGTTGTTGTCTTTTCAGTGAAGTTGAGTCCCTTTGGCTAATTTCATGTGAGTGTAGCCCACGCCTTGGTTTGCATGCCTGCTGGACTTCTGCGTAGCAAAGTGGGGAGGATGTGGCAGTGGCTGTGGATCAGAGAAGGATCATTAGCACAAGTTGATACATTCTGCATGGTGATGGCCCCACATTGCCCTGTGGGCGTGGAGTCATTGGAGCTCACTCAGGGCACCCAGCTGGGCGAAAGCCTCCAATCCGTGGACAGAATGGGCCTGATGATCATGGTTGTAAGGCTCATTAAAAACTCAGTCCCAAGCAAGCATGACTTTCAAATGGTAAGAAAACAGAGTGTTTTATTGTGTGTCATAATATGGACCTGGAAAAGCACTGTCATGACCCCAGGCAACCATTGGCCTTGGAAAAATCTATTTTTCCTTAGATAATCTCATGCCAGGTTTTTCTTCCTGAGGCCCTGGATAGAGAGAGCTTGCCTCTTCATGGTACAGTTGAGGCTTACTGGAAAGAGCTCACACTCCTGAGGCACGACCCTGAGTTCGTCCTGAGATCTTTCAGATTCAGCTGCAGGAAGAAATTTTCTCTTATCCTTTCCCATGTTTTCAATTGTACAAATTCCCTCTGCCAGTACATTTCAACTAAAACCCTACGGCAGTTTTAAAGATTTCTCAGTACGATTAGAATATGTGCCTAGTGTGTGTCTATATTAGTATATTTAACACACTTGCTTTGAAAAAAACATGACTTTGGCAAGGCTTTCCAGCAAATGACTCAGAAAGTTAAAGTTCACATTAGTGCCAAATGCAGTATTAGCCTTTAAAATTAATGCAAATTTAACTTTAAACAAATTTAGGTGAAAATAACCTAAAAAATTGATGGAGGTAAGGTAGCAAGGTCTACTTTTCTGGGCATTTATACATGAATAGGAATCACAAGCAATTAAAGAAGGTATCAGTGTTAAAAAGCACACAGCCCACCAGCCCATCTTTCTCTTACTGGAGAAACAATGGCTTGCTTCTAAAGCCTTTGCATGTGAACATCTAAAAAGTCTTCCAGTCAGGAGATGGCGCTGTAGTCTGTCTCCACTAGAACTCTGTGGATTGCCTGCAGGTTGCTTTTGTTTGATTTTTCAGTGTAACTTTAACACATACTTAATATTTTAACCTTAATTTGGCAGCTTCTATCTCTTACCTTTCTTTCTCCTTCCCTGCTCTTTTATCCCCTCCCTCCCTCCCTCCCTCCCTTCCTCTGCCTCTCTCCCTTCCACCTTTTCCCCCTTCCTTCCTTATCACAAATTCTACTCTAATTTAGTCCATGCTACAGCATATGTCTTAAAACATTGATGAGGAATTCTGCTAAAACTGTTATTGTGTGTGTGTGTGTGTGTGTGTGTGTGTGGTGTGTGTGCATGTATACATGTATTTGATGTTGCTTTTCCAGTCTTTTCTACCACGATTCCATGATTCTATCCTTTTATCAGTGCACATGAAAGTTTTTATATACTAACCGAGCTACAGTTTGAAATTCTACCCTGAGGTTGACATAATTCCTTTTGATAAATATTATTCTTGTTATTCAGAACAAGCTTCCTGACCTGCTTTTTTGGTAGGGAGATATATGGTAGGCTCCCCTATGCTCCTTCTACTGCATCCCTTACTTTTTTTTTTGCATGTTTTTCCTCCCTATTATTCTTCTCCCTTTGGTCTACAGACACAGGCTGAGTATCATCTTGACAGCCTGGGCCACTGTAAATGAAGTGACAGTTAATGAATGGGCAGTTGATTGAAATCCTTCATGTTGTAGCATTAGAAATAAACTTTTGTCAATCTAGTGTTGTGATAAAACATATGCTGACCAGCAAAGCCTTGAACAGCCTCCACATCATCCCTCTTGCTGTTTTTCTTTTCTTCAAGGCATGTTTTTGGCCACCATTGTGCACATATTTTGCGTTTATTCTATAGCTAGGACAAACTTACCAAGTGGAAAATTCGCCAGGTCCCAGCAAAAAACACAAAACCTTGAACAAAGGTCTTTGGGACTCCTCTTGCAAGGTGTTCATTGTGATTCATGAGAATTTCGTTCTCTCTTTTCTTCTCCCACCCTTTTGTCCTAGTAGATTGAGAGCACACTGTATTTTCAGATTTTAAAATGTTGACATTTGGCAGGAAGTTGTCCTGAAAGCCATTGCTTTTCACTCACCTGGAAGCCATCCCTATTTGTGCCAGAAATCTTCTCCCTTTCTAACATACTTGCCGAAAGAATTCAGCCTGGGAAAATCTTATCCAAATGGTGTTGGCTGGCTCCTTTGTGCCATTCAGATGTGCTCAGTATCCCTCTTTGACCTCCCAATCCTAAGAAGTTCTCCAGGCACTTGCTATCATATTACCCCATTTTAATTTTCTGTCTTACCATATCTTATATTTTCTCATTTACCTTTTTGTTTATTTTGTTCTTCCCCCAAAAGAATGACAATTCCATGAGAGCAAGGACATTTTCAGCTTTATCTGCAGTTGAATCTCCAGCACCGGAGTCAGTTAGCTCTTGCTGTGTAACAAGCGATCTCTGAAACTTAGTAGCCTGAAAACAACAAACCACTTATTTATTTGCTCATGATTCTGTGGGTAGCAATTTGGGAGAGGCTCTGCTGAGCTAGTTATCTCTGCTCAGTGTGGCATCACTGAGTTCATGCATGCATTTGCAGTCAGCTAAAGGATGATGGCCCAATCACATGTCTGGAGGTTGGCTGGCAGTCTGTAAGGATAATGGAGATAATTGCATGTTCATTAACTCTTAAGAGATGGCAAACCCCAAAGATCAAGTGCTTTTCAAGTCCCTGTTTGCATCACACTTGCTAATGTCCTCATTGGCATTAAACCAAGGTCACAGCATTAAACCAAGATTAAAGAGTTAGAAAAATACACTGTTTCTCTTGATATGAGAAGCGTCAAAGTCATATTACAGAGGAACTACAGGATCAGAAGTGGACACAGAGATGGGAAGAATTTACAACTCTTTTTTAAATTTATGACCTAGTGCAGGACAGGCAATTAATAAATATTTGTTGAGTGAATGAATAATGAACTACCCAAGTTGACCAGGTAGAATCTCAGTTCCCTCACATCAGTTCTAGTTTCTGATACTCAGTCCTCATGTTTATCAGGTCATGGTTTCTGAACCTAAAGGGTTCGTATTCTAAAGCAGCCTAAAGGTCTACCAGAGGTTATTAACAACTGTGTTTATCCTTTGAGGTGTATGCTTGTGAGAGCTCCAGGAATATGCAATGGTAGATACACTTCAATAAAAAAGCTAGACATGTATGTCAAAGACCACATTGTCAGAAGCACAAACATGCCAATCTGGAAAAGTAATGACAATGAATTTAAAAAGTCAGTTACTAATGGGTCAGATGTTTGCAGTCAGCCATAATTTGTGTTTGTATACTTAAAACCATCTGTTTGTGTACATATAGTATAAAGATAAAGATTCAAATGAGAGGAATCACTACTACATTACAGCAATCCTATGGTGTCAGTCTTCTTTTCGCAGGATGAAGACTAGCGATGGGTCTGGTCAAGTTTTTTAAAATTGCCACATTGTCACCCTACAAAGATGGGGAACATTTAGACAAGCAAAGACAAGGGTTGGGTCAAAGTCTTTCACTACTTGGCATTTCAAAAGTCTCTCCCCCCGTCTTCCCATTCTAATCTTTTGTACAGACACCACAATGATATCTATATCTTCTCCAAATTCTGACAAAAATGATCTTTGTACCAGCCACATATTACCTCTCAATTTAATTCTACAGATGAACATTTATTTGGAGATTTTAGTAACCTTCTTTTCCTGGCAGATTGAGAGAAAACAAAGGCAGAAAGTGGAGAACAAACTATCACCCTTTATTGCTAATGAAGCTGTGTTGCAGGATATGGCTTAGACATGGAGCAACACAGGCTTCCTGATACTGGGTCCCCAGAATTAGACTCCCAACCTAATCACGGGCTACACTGACCAACCACTGTCCTCTTCTTATGGGGACCTATCCCAAACATTACAGACGGGGAGAAGCAGGCCAGAATTTTGGTTTCTAAGAAAAGAAGATAATCAAGAATACCCTGCTACTTCTCTGCAATAATCACTTCTCCCTTTAGAGAAAGGAGTGAAGGCAGAGGTGAAACATTTAGAGAAAGAAGCCAGGGAGTTTTCTTTGTCCAATACCTCAAATTTACCACTTGTTTTCTAAAGTTTGCTTTGAAAGATCAAACTTTCTAACTCCTGGCTCCCCAAAATAAGTGCTCCTGTGCCACTTGAGTATTTATAGATACACCAAATGTACCTGTAGTTGCGCCAAACGTAATTGTCCTAGGTTTAAATTCAGAAAAAGTTTGAGACTTTCTTGAACTGCATCATTTGATGCTTTAGATGTTGCTTGAGTCTTCCTCTTGCCAGGTTGCTGTGGTGAGTGAAAGCAAGAACTCCTTAGCAGACTAACATCATTTTTGCCTGCAGTCACTGAGAATTTCAATTGTTCATTGAATTAAGGACTTCATCTCTCTGAAGTCCTTCACTAGACTGATCAATCAATCCAGGATGTATTGAGAGGCCCCTCTCTACCAAGAGGTATAGCAGCACACACACATGGTAATGTCACTCAGTTGGTGGAGATGGCTGGCACCAATAGTCCCTGATGCTGTGTGATTTATTATGGGAAAGGGGTAGGCATGCAACTGGAGGTTGGCTGACAGTCTGTAAGGATAATGGAGATAATTGCCCCAACCATTTTACTCACTAAACTGTCAAGGATATAATTTTCAACACATGATAAATACTAACATTTTAAAATAAAACTATCATTTTAAATGTGTCTAAAAGATTCGGAATACTTGAGCAATTTAATACCCACTATCTTTAGTTTAAATGCGCACACAGACAGTGAAACTTTTATATCAGTTCTTTTTCTCCTTGAACTCAAATTTCCATTTTACTTCCCAAATAGAATTTTATTCTAATGTAATATAGTTTATACTTGAAACTATTTCATACAAAACTCGATTATGCTTTTCTATATAGAAAAATATATGGATATTATAAAATATGTGAAAATTTATATGTAAGGTTTTATTGCTTATGAGCATAAGACTCTAAGCATTAACTTTGTTCTGTCAGTTATTATTAAAATTATTACCTTATATATCAACTGAGACAACAAACACGTTGTAAATTCCAAAAAATTATATTTGTTACTTTTAAAATAAAATGTTGTTGTAAATGTATTTATTAATGAGATGAGTAGGCTTTGGTTTCTATTAGATTATGTATTTTTAAATAAATATAACTTACTATTAGAATGAAATAGAATTCCACATCAATTCTATTTCTCTCTTTCTCATTTTGTCTTTAAAATGTAAACAATCACAAACCATATTCACTGTTTATTATAATAATGCCATTCAGTTTTTCAGACTGCTTCAGAGTTTTATGCACAAGATTATAGTTATTATAAAAATGATTGCTAATGATCTATTTATTGGCAGCTCAAATTGAGTTACCATTCAACTTTGTTAAAAACAAACCAAAAACTACCTTTTGGGCAGAAGGATTGATTTCCAAGTCATTAGTTGTATACTTTCTGGACATCAATAACAGTATTTCAAAATGTGTCTTTGTTTAGTGCCCTCAAGGTTTCTACAACCTGGGGTAATGCTTCTTAGTGAAGATTAGGAATAGTGTGTAATGTGCTTTTCCTCTGTAAAGTAGAGAGAAAGCAAATTGAATCACCATCTCAGCTACTTTATCAGAAAATCTTCAGTCTGAAGATTGAGTCCAATAAAACTGCCTGGTAACCAAAGTTGTGCTGATAAACTGTGAAACAAAAAGCTCAGATTTGTAGCTTTTGCCAAGTCAATGTTGTAAATACTCTCACGATACCAGCCTCATATCACTGAACCTCAAAATTGGAGAAGGGTGCTCAGTGGGCTCTCCTGAGATAGTACAGGCTAGTTCTTTTTTTTTTTTTTTTATTCTATGATTTTTATTTTTATTTCTTATTTTATTTTTTAAATTATACTTTAAGTTCTAGGGTACATGTGCATAACGTGCAGGTTTGTTACATATGTATACTTGTGCCATGTTGGTGTGCTGCACCCATCAACTCGTCAGCACCCATCAACTTGTCATTTACATCAGGTATAACTCCCAATGCAATCCCTCCCCCCTCCCCCCTCCCCCTGATAGGCCCCAGTGTGTGATGTTCCCCTTCCCGAGTCCAAGTGATCTCATTGTTCAGTTCCCACCTATGAGTGAGAACATGCGGTGTTTGGTTTTCTGTTCTTGTGATAGTTTGCTGAGAATGATGTTTTCCAGCTGCATCCATGTCCCTACGAAGGACACAAACTCATCCTTTTTTATGGCTGCATAGTATTCCATGGTGTATATGTGCCACATTTTCTTAATCCAGTCTGTCACTGATGGACATTTGGGTTGATTCCAAGTCTTTGCTATTGTGAATAGTGCCACAATAAACATACGTGTGCATGTGTCTTTATAGCAGCATGATTTATAATCCTTTGGGTATATACCCAGTAGTGGGATGGCTGGGTCATATGGTACTTCTAGTTCTAGGTCTTTGAGGAATCGCCATACTGTTTTCCATAATGGTTGAATTAGTTTACAATCCCACCAACAGTGTAAAAGTGTTCCTATTTCTCCACATCCTCTCCAGCACCTGTTGTTTCCTGACTTTTTAATGATTGCCATTCTAACTGGTGTGAGATGGTATCTCATTGTGGTTTTGATTTGCATTTCTCTGATGGCCAGTGATGATGAGCATTTTCTCATGTGTCTTTTGGCTGTATGAATGTCTTCTTTTGAGAAATGTCTGTTCATATCCTTTGCCCACTTTTTGATGGGGTTGTTTGCTTTTTTCTTGTAAATTTGTATGAGTTCTTTGTAGGTTCTGGATATTAGCCCTTTGTCTGATGAGTAGATTGCAAAAATTTTCTCCCATCCTATAGGTTGCCTGTTCACTCTGATGGTAGTTTCTTTTGCTGTGCAGAAGCTCTTTAGTTTAATTAGATCCCATTTGTCAATTTTGGCTTTTGTTGCCATTGCTTTTGGTGTTTTAGACATGAAGTCCTTGCCCATGCCTATGTCCTGAATGGTATTGCCTAAGTTTTCTTCTAGGGTTTTTATGGTATTAGGTCTAACATTTAAGTCTCTAATCCATCTTGAATTAATTTTCGTATAAGGAGTAAGGAAAGGATTCAGTTTCAGCTTTCTACTTATGGCTAGCCAATTTTCCCAGCACCATTTATTAAATAGGGAATCCTTTTCCCATTTCTTGTTTTTCTCAGGTTTGTCAAAGATCAGATGGCTGTAGATGTGTGGTATTATTTCTGAGGACTCTGTTCTATTCCATTGGTCTATATCTCTGTTTTGGTACCAGTACCATGCTGTTTTGGTTACTGTAGCCTTGTAGTATAGTTTGAAGTCAGGTATCGTGATGCCTCCAGCTTTGTCCTTTTGACTTAGGATTGTCTTGGCAATGCGGGCTCTTTTTTGGTTCCATATGAACTTTAAAGCAGTTTTTTCCAATTCTGTGAAGAAAGTCATTGGTAGCTTGATGGGGATGACATTGAATCTATAAATAACCTTGGGCAGTATGGCCATTTTCACGATATTGATTCTTCCTATCCATGAGCATGGTATGTTCTTCCATTTGTTAGTGTCCTCTTTGATTTCACTGAGCAGTGGTTTGTAGTTCTCCTTGAAGAGGTCCTTGACATCCCTTGTAAGTTGGATTCCTAGGTATTTTATTCTCTTTGAAGCAATTGTGAATGGAAGTTGATTCCTGATTTGGCTCTCTGTTTGTCTGTTACTGGTGTATAAGAATGCTAGTGATTTTTGCACATTAATTTTGTATCCTGAGACTTTGCTGAAGTTGTTTATCAGCTTAAGGAGATTTTGGGCTGAGACGATGGGGTTTTCTAAATATACAATCATGTCATCTGCAAACAGGAACAATTTGACTTCTTCTTTTCCTAACTGAATACCGTTGATTTCTTTCTCTTGCCTGATTGCCCTAGCCAGAACTTCTAACACTATGTTGAATAGGAGTGGTGAGAGAAGGGGCATCCCTGTCTTGTGCCAGTTTTCAAAGGGAATTTTTCCAGTTTTTGCCCATTCAGTATGATATTGGCTGTGGGTTTGTCATAAATAGCTCTTATTATTTTGAGATACGTTCCATCAATACTGAATTTATTGAGCGTTTTTAGCATGAAGAGCTGTTGAATTTTGTCAAAGACCTTTTCTGCATCTATTGAGATAATTATGTGGTTTTTGTCTTTGGTTCTGTTTGTATGGTGGATTACGTTTATTGATTTGCGTATGTTGAACCAAGTGCAGGCCAGTTCTTGAACATCACTGTGCCATGCACCTTAGGAAGGCTTCATCTGTGCCAATCTGCATACCACTGCTTAGTACTTACAACACTCTATGTCTCTGTTTCAGTCCTAGTATGTTTTTATTTTTTTTTATACTTTAAGTTCTAGGGTACATGTGCACAATGTGCAGGTTTGTTACATGTGTATATATGTGCCATGTTGGTTTGCTGCACCCATTAACTCATCATTTACATTAGGTATTTCTCCCTCCCCCCTCCCCCCTCCCCACCCCATGATAGGCCCTGGTGTGTGATGTTCCCCACTGTGTGTCCAAGTGTTCTCATTGCTCAATTCCCACCTATGAGTGAGAACATGTTGTGGTTGGTTTTCTGTTCTTGCGATAGTTTGCTGAGAATGATGGTTGCCAGCTTCATCCTTGTCCCTACAAAGGACACAAATGCATCCTTTTTTATGGCTGCATAATATTCCATGGTGTATATGTGCCACATTTTTTTAATCCAGTCTATCACTGATGGACATTTGGGTTGGTTCCAAGTTTTTGCTCTTGTGAATAGTGCCCCTGGAGGCATCACGTTACCTGCAGTCCTAATAATTTTTAGCCAAAAGAGCGCTTAAATTACAATTATTTCTTCCATCTCCTGAATGTGCATTTTACGAGGAAGGGAACTGCAGTCCATAAAGAATAAGAAATTTGCACAAAGTAACATAGCTACTTAGTTAATGGAAGAATTGAGCCTAGAATCCAGGTCTTTTGCCTGCAAAGTTCTGGTTCATCCTCAGGCTAGCTCTTTCTTGAATTCTATAATCTCAGAGCTGGAAGGAACCATGTGGAACATTTGGTTCATTCCCTATCACATTTGGCAATCTCCCTCCACAGCATTCTCTACAGGTGAGCATCTGGTTTCTGCTGAAATGTTCCCTGAGACTGTAGCTCTTGCCATCGCAGTATCCAATTCTATTTTTTAAGCAGAGTTAATTATTTGCTTTATCTTTACATTGACTAAATTTCATTCCACCTATTCCAACTATTTCTGATTTACCTTACAAAGGCTTTAGAATATATCTAATTCCTGTTTCATAGGACAGCCTTCAATTATTGGGAGGTTTTAATCATAACTGCAGCCCCCTCTCTTTACCTGTCTGTTTATAAAGCAAGTAAAGAGAGTCAATGCAGCCACTGATTTATACTGAGGTCCATGAGCTATAAAAATCCTTGGCTGTCTAAGGAAACCTCTCTGATATTATTTATAGGGGCACTATCTTACCCTTGGCATTAGAGCATTTGAATTCATCATCTAAGATAAAACATCTATTTCCCTTCAAGTCCTCCATTTCTTTTCACACCCAACTTCAACTCTTCATCTTACCCAAGAATTTTATACTTGTTTAGCCAAATATATTTTCCATGCTTAAGATAATAAAGGAGCTTTTCTGTCATTCAAAGTGTATAGTTGGAGAGCACACTAAAGCTTGTATCAAGGGTCGAGTTTTTCTGATTGCTTTATTTCCCCTAGCTAAACACAGGGATGTCTTCAGTCTTCTTCATATAGCATTTTACTAGAATTGAAAAGATTCCTTCAGTCCTTATTTGGGATTCATAGGGGTACACATAGCATCCTTTTTCCATGTTCAGCTTAGGAATCAATTAGGATAGAGAGCATCAGCTAGGTGAAGATGATACAACTGATACTAAAAAACATGTCATAGATAGATTTTATTATACCAAAACCCTACAATTGGACACTTAATCACAGGTAGCTCTGAATAACTGCAGACCTCCTCATGTCAAGGATTTCCCTTAAAAATTTAAGGCATGAAGAAACATAGCAGAAAATGTGCTTCATGTGGTCGCCCAGCTTCCAAGATAGAGGGAAGAGGAGAAGGCTGGATACCTCATGCCCAGTTCCTCTTCTGGAACTCACCTGTCAGTGAAATGACTCTTCTTTCCCTAGGGCAGAGTAAGCAAAGATGTAGAGAAAGGATGTGTCACTAGACCTAGGAGGGAAGGATTAGAGGTGCAATATCCCATATGGTATGCATAGAACATCTATGAAAAATCAACAGATAACATCATGCTTGATGATGAAAATCAGATGCTTTTTTTCTTAAAATCAGGAATAAGATGCTGATGTTCAGTGTAGTTGCTTCTATTCAACATTATGTTAGAGGTTCTAGTTAGGGGAATTAGGCAAGAAAAAGAAATAAAAGTCATACATTTTGGAAAGGAAGAAGTAGCGCTGTCTCTATTTGCCGATGACATAATCTACATAAGAAATTCTAAGGAATCCCCTAAAAAAACCATAACCACTAACAAACTAATTAAGGAAGTTTGTGTTATGCAAGACAAATGTAAAGAAATCAGTTATATTTCTGTACATTAGCAATGAACAATCCAAAAAGTGACATTAAGAAAATAATTCTATTTGCAGTAGAATAAAAAAGAGTAAAATACTTTGGAAAATTTTAACAAAAGAAATGTAAAAATTGTACACTGAAAGCTAAATAATTATTAAAATAAATTGAAAAATATCTGGATAAGTGGAAAGACATCCCATATTCATGGAAAATATTAATATTGTTAGGTCTTTAAGATGCCAGTGCTCCACAAATTGATCTGCAGATTCAACACAATCTCTATCAAAATCCATGTTGTCATTTTTGGCAGAAATGGACAAGCTGAACTTAAAATTCAAATGAAAATACAAGGGACTCAGGATGGCCGAAACAATTTTGAAAAAGAACGAAGTTGGAGGACTCATACTTCCCAATTTCAAAACTTACTACAGAGTCATTAAGATAGTGCAATACTAGCTTATGGATGGATATGTATATTGATAAAATTGTGAAGCCAGAAATAAATTCATATATTTATGGTCAATTGATTTTGGATAAAGGTGTCAAGATAACTCAGTGCAAAATGATAGTAGGTGAGTTGTTGAGACACATAGAGCATCCAGTGACCATCTCATATGGGAATAGTCTATGAGTTTCTGTTTGATGTAGACCTCACACCCGTTAAAGAGCAAGGCCTTGAACAATGGCAACTTAAGTGTCTGTGACAGGTTTGCAAATTAAATTTACCATTCAGTCTTTCTGTTTTCACTGGGAATTAGGGACTTGTGTGTGACAGGAAGAGCCTTGCCAATTTTTAAATTACTGCTCCAGTGAAATGGATACTCCTATCACAAAATAAATATATGGGTATCCACTAAATGAAAAACAAACACAATTGTCTTTGCTGCTGCCAGAGTGACTGCTTTACAGCAATAAGTGGCTCTTGGCAAACCAGGAAACAGAGAGAAATGGGCAAGAGCATATTTATAATAATATATCAGGGATGTTAAAAAGCCATGTTGTTTCTAAATAATATCACTAATCATTCAACACTCTCAAAGCATATTTACTATCTATAAAGACAGGTACCTTTTGTCTTTAGTTAACTGGCAGGCCCTAGTAAGTGCTACAGTTTCATTAACTTGTACAGAATCAGCTTCTGTACAGAAAGGATTGAATTTGAGCATGTTGGAATGAATTGTGAATGCATATCAGGCTTTGTAGCCTCCTTCTTGAGTTCTTAAATAGCGTTCTTTACAAACAGTTCTAAATTTTGGTTTTCTAAATAGGTTTCAAGGAGGTCAGGGCAAGGCAAAAAAAAAACTCCTGAGTAAGAGGATGACAGTCACAAGGTTCTCTCTTTTTTGGGAGTGGTAGGTGGGTGTTGGAGTTTAGAGTATTACAGTGATAGATAGAAATATGTATGGGTGAATAATGAAGAATTTGGTAAGCAGTCATTCTAGAAGCAGAAAAGTTCTGGGTGTTTTCAGACAAGAGTAAGACCAGAACAGCATGAATGATCATGAGGCTAAGTGGAGATCCTAAGTCACCAGAGGCCTCAGGTAACTTTGTGGCTGATGGTACTGCTCACAAATTGGGGTAGACTTTTTCTACCTGGTAAAGTGAGAGGCTATAATATTTAACAGGTCACTGATGTCTGTGCACTGTTGTACTGTCATGCTGGAATCCCCAAAGTTTGTCCTGATGTTTAATATACAAATAGAAAGGTTGATGATGATGCATGAGTTCAAGGCTAGGATGTTTTCAAGAGATCTCTTTATGTTACAGAAAACAGTTTCCAGTGAGTTTTTCAGCACAAAGTCTCGTGTGTTGGCTTTCATTACGTCATGCAGACAGGAAGCCAATTCAAAAAAGTTACAAGTCAAATGTCTACTGTAGTATCTGACATCAAGAAATCCTTTGGGTTAGGTTCTGGTAATCGGCTTAGGAAAGTCACAAATATCTTCTCTCTTTGTCACAAATATCTTCTCTCTTTGAGAGGACAGAGTCTTTCCATTTTGCATTGTTTTATTGGCCTAGATTCGATCATGTGATCTCTTAGCCACTTAGCTGTAAAAGGAAGCATTACTGCTCCCGTTTACTTTGGCTTTTCTCTCTTGGTGGATTTCCAAATGGTACTAGTGAGTTGGTTTTTCTCTTTGGATTTGCAGTCCTTGAAGAGTTCTATAAGTCTGCTTTGCCACAGAATAAAAGCCATCTTTTAACTCATCTAAGATTTAAGACCTTTTCAATGCAACACCATCATACAGTTGACTGTGGCAGGCACCTCTGGAGCCGAAGTTCACCTCTTGGTGTACCTCCGCTTTTAGCTGCTGCTATGGTGAGCAGTCCAAGCATAAGCCACTCATGTTTCCTTTCCTTTCCCCTTTTACCTGTTGTAAATTCTTTTTCATTTCTAATGGAAGAAATCTTGTCCCTCCAACACCACAATCCCTAATTCTCTCCATTTCTTTTCCCCCACAAGATGTATAAATTTTCCCTAGGTATATGATTATTTTCTATAACCACCTCTTTTGTTTGTTAACAATTCTTTTTTTTTTTTTTTTTTTGCGAGACAGGGTCTCATTTTGTTACCCAGGCTGGAGTGCAGTGGTGCAATCATAGCCCACTGTAACCTCAAACTTCTAAGCTCAAGCCATCCTCCCACCTCCTGAGTAGCTGGGACTACAGGCACATACCACCACGCCAGCTAATTTTTGTATTTTTTTTTGTGGAGATGGATTCATCATGTTGCCCGGGCTGGTCTCGAATTCCTGGGCTCACGTGATCCTCCCACCTCAGCTTCCCAAAGTGCTGGGATTACTGGCATGAGCTACTGTGCCCTGCCTGTTAATAATTGTTGTTTCTTTGGTTTCTGATTGACTCATTTCTGCTTTCATATTTTATTTATTCACTCTTTTCTCCTACTTAATTATATTTTGTTAATTTCCTAATGTTTTTAATGTAATGATTATTTCCTTTATATTTTTGTGTTGATCTTTAAAAATGAAAACATTTATGACAATGTAATTTTCTTTGAGTACAGCTTTGACTACCTCATAAATTTGATATGCAGAATTTTTATAATAGCTACTCTCTAAGTCTATAATGGCAGTGTTTATTTCCTCTATGATCCAAAGTTTATTTAGAATGATGTTTCAGAATTTCTAAAGTCTTTAAATTGAAATGTTTATTATTAAACATCCAATTTCATTGCTTTGTTTACTTATCATCCAATTTAAGAACATCTGCTTCTTAGGAAAGTAGAACTGAGCTGTACTTACTGTAGTATCTCCAATTATCTTGCCTTTGGGTAGTCTTTGCTCTCCTTGACCTCCTGTCATACTTAGTCTGGATTTCTTGATGTCATAGATGTATGTGTGTAGGGGGGTGGTGGAGGTGTGTGTGTGTCTGTGAGTGGGTGTGTGTGTGTGAGTGGGTGCACGTGTGTGTGTGTCTCTCTACTTCTCTTAAGTAGTAAAAGCAACTTAAGGATAGTGACTTTGTTTTATAATTCTTTGCTTTCCCTGTAGCATTTAACACCTTAAACATATTAAGTAATCAATAAATACATATGTATTCCTTTATATTTCAAGGATGGTAAGATACTTCAGACATGGGATCAAAGCCTTTGCTAAGTGATGATGTGATTATTCATTTTGTTAAAATATATCTATATTATGTATTCCTTTTCTGGTTCTGGAATAGATCATATTAGGGCTATACTCTTCTTTCCTACAGTGATCACAAGCGTGATGATTAATGTGATTATTTGTACTGACTCTTTGTTGAGCATGTCACATATTACTTTATAATGCTCATAGTAGCTAGCTCAGATGTGATGATTATCCTCATTTCATGAGGCACACGGATCAAGACTATGCTCAGGTTGTCAGCTGGTGGAGACGAAGCCTGGATGGGATCCCACAACTGCTCATTCCTTTCACTTCGGTTCCACATCAGTCTCTGTTAATTAATTCTTCCACTCACTTATTTTCTCTTTTATTCTGTCACTCATTCAGGCAACTAAGTGTTTGCTGATTTATTGGCCAGATACAGTACTAAAAGATGAGGAACATAAATGTGAATATAACATGGCCCCTGCTTTTGGTTAAGTTCCAGAGTCCAACTGAGCCTTTTCTTTCACATGCAGCAAATTTAAAAATATTGTAGAACGTACTAATTGTATCTGGGCTTCCCTGCAGTCCCTCGACTTCTCTGTTCGCTGTTCCCAGATGTTCAGGTGTTTACCTCGGGGTTTGCCCAAGCTGATTCCAACGCTGGCTGCCAAAACTGGGCTGTATAACATCATTGTATGCTCTTTGTAAATGCAGAAAGACCTGGGGTTTTAATAGCCTTTCTCCACCCACCCTAAACTTCATTTCCCTCCAGGCAATAACACAAGTTTAGAGCCAAAGTCAGTTATGACAATGTTATTATTTCTTGTGGGGAAAATTGATGTTGCTAACCTACAATGTGTGCCAGACTCCTGAAACTTAGACAGAAATTCTTCTTGGAGACAAGGAAGATAAGCTTGAGAAACATGTTTTATATGAAAGAAACAACCAGGGTCTTTGTTTTTCCAGACTGTTTGGTCATTTGGACTCAGAATGTACCTAGTGAAATCTCATCTATAAGATCTTTTCTTCTACATCTTGGACTCCATGTACTGGACTCAGGCCCACACAAATCCCGTAACAACACATGTCTGCCACCAAGCAACACCTGCAATGACAAAGTTTGAAGCCCACTAGAAACTGCCTCTTGGACTTGACTGTCATATAGGTTTTTAGTTTTGCTAAGGGATTCCAGTTGTAACCAGAATCACCATCTCTGTTAGCATTGCCATTTCCCACCATTTTCTATCCTTTCTCTCTGCTTTTTTTTTTCTGGCTATCTAAAACTCTAGTAATTATGTGACTATCACTCACTTTATAATTTTCCTCCCAGTGAAAAATAAGACAAGTACTTTATTTCCTTTATTATTGTATCCATGGTGTCCTACGTATAGCTGGCCCTCAGTGCAAATTTGTCGAAGGAATCATGATGAATGATTGCGATAATCCTTATTGTTTTCATCTTATTCACCGTGCTTACCATATCTTCTCCAACCCCTTTAATATCATAATCGTCATCTTCACCATTATCAATACCAACATCATCATCCTTTCATCATAACCTGTCCTGCGTCAGTGGTGCTTTACAGTTCTCATGGTGCCTTCCCATCATTGTCTGCTCAGGTATTCTGAGCTCTCCTCCTTGTTCTCAGGTGAAGCAGGCATGGGAGAATTATTATTATCAGTCCACGGATGAGGCAGTTGAACCAAAAAAAGGTAAATTAACTTGCTTAGTCACTGTCTGGAGCAGGAACAGAACCTCAGCCTTGTTGGTTTCTGTGTCATGGTACTTATGATCTACTCTGCCTTGAGCAAGGCTGATTTGTAAATAGCTTTTGAAGCAAAGCGTTTTCTTCTATTTTTCCCTTATAGCACTTTACATGATACCTGGCATGTGGTAGGCAATTAAAAGTAGTTATTGAAGGACTACCTTAGTCTATCCCTGCTGCTCTAACAAAATGCCACAGACTCGGCAATTTATAGATAATAAAAATGTATCACAGTTCTGGAGGCAGAGAAGTTGAAGATCAAAGTGCCAGCAGATTCAGTGTCTTGTGAGGGCTGCTCTTGGCTTCTAAGATGGCGCCTTATTGCTGTGTCCTCACATGACAAAAGGCAGAAGGACAAAGGACCTAGCTGGCTCCCTCCAGCCCTTTCATAAGGGCACTAATCTCATTCAAGAGGGTGGAACCCTCATGACCTAATCACCTCCCAAAAGCCTCACCTGCTAATACAATCATCTTGGTAATCAGGTTTCCACATATAAATTTTGAAGGAACACATACATTCAATCCATAGCAAGGACCAAATGGCATGTAAATCCTCCATGATGTAGCCTCTAGCTTCCTCTTCAGTCTTTGCATGCCCACAGCTCAGTGTTGTAGCTTAGAGGAACTCTCTACATGTCCTGAGCAGTCCTGGCTTTCTGCACCTGGTTTTTGCACACTGATCTGCCTGTCTGAAATACTCTTTCCAGTACCCCTTGGCCTCTGTCCCAATCTGCCAGTTTGATAGAGGCTTTGCAGGCTCTCCCAGCTCAAATTGACCACCGTTCCCTTGGGTGATGACTATACTCTGTCACAGGTCTTCTACAGCCTCTTTGGAACATTAATACATATGATAGACTGTAAGCCCCTAGAGGGCAGCAGGCATGCCAGTATTGTTGTATCACCGTACCCCAGCATCTTGCAGTAACTGGGACTAGCAGGTAGCATTTACGGAATGCTTACTCTCTGCCAGCCACCAGGTTTGTTGATTTATGTGGGTTATCTCATTTAATTGTCATAACAACCCTCTGAAATAAGTGTCATTATTGCCTACATTCTATAAATGAGAAAGTAAGGTACAGTATCATTAAATAAGAAGCTAAAGCCACTCCTCTAATAGTATAAACAAACAAATGACCACATTTAGTTTTTCTAAATATAAATCTGTCCTTGAATCCTTAGCACCTAGTCAGGCACATAAAAAAAGTTTAATAAGTGTGGAATGTGAATTACATAAATAAATTATATTAAATGATTTCTGATCTCCAACTCGTTTTGTTCTGTGCTTGATTTTCTTGGGAAAGGTATTGTATTTGCTCAATAAGGGTATCAAACATGTAAAAATTGCTAAAATAGATTGTTAACATTCTCACCACACAAAAAATAATAGATTCGCAAAGTGATGGATATGGTAATTAGCTTGATTGAGTCTTTCTATAGTACATACATAGATCAAGCATCACATTGTACTCCATAAATCTATACAATTATTATTTATCAATTAAAAATGAATAAATAAAAGAAAGGGAGACTATTTTCAGCGTTCTTAACAGCTCTCTCTGTACCTATTGTGGTGGGAAGATATGGTGGGTGGCATTCTCTACAAAGTAGTATGATTAACGTGGCTTTCTTTGCTTAATGCATTTCCTGTGTTAAAAGGTGGCCCAGCAGCAAGTCCTAATTGCAGGGGTTGTGTGCCATTTCCTGGCCCCTCCTCAGGCCACCTTCACATGAATATAATCTGACTAAGAAGGTGGCATTACCCACACAGGATGCCTACTTCAACATGTTTACCCAAGTCACAAAACCTCTTGCCTGTTTTCTTCTTAGAGTTTCGCCTAAGAAAAATGGCTTCTTACCAAACTCCCCAAACCCAAAATTATAACCACAATTTCCTTATGTCTGGGGTACTGTTTTCAAAGTTGCAGAATAAAACAAATGCACACAGGGGTAATTTTTTTTTTCTCCCGATCCCTGGGAAAATCAAGAAGGCTTCAGAACATAGATCAAAGAGAATGGATTTACCTGCCTTTGTCTTTGCTACCTGCAAATAGGGATCAGATCCCAACGGGGACTGTGAAGGAGCAGGAGGTGTCAAGTCACTGAAGACTCCCTTACCTCACTTCACTTTCTTTTCTGTAGGGCACGTCTCCCAGAAGGTCTGTCCAGAATACCTGTTTCTTTTGGATTCTACTTGTTTTGATAAGATTAGTTTTTATGCTAAATCTGGAAGCGGAAGGGCTGGGGTGATGTCATAAGGGACTGGCCCTTTATGCTAGTTTCCTATTATGACTAGTAATGGTGTGGAGAAATCTCCCCAGCAGTTTTGTTCTGCTAAAATTTCTCACTTTTAAATGTCAACAAGGAAGAGTTGTAGGGTGGGGAAGAGATTCTGGCAAAGCTTTAACTTTTGAAGAAATCACAGCATCTCAGGCCTGACCCCAAGCTTCCTGGAGTTCCTTTCTCCTGGAGGACAGAGTGAAACTCATAGACTCTGCACTCCCAAGAGTGTACATACTACATGGCTCACTGGAGTGGGCCACTGACTCAGGCAATTAACTCCCCCAAAGCTTTACAACTTCCACTTCTATGGTCAACAATTAGCATCTTAATGATTATGCTCTTCTACAGACCATGACTTGACATCTCTGAATTGTGTGTACAACCTCCAATGGGTCGTAAGGGGGAAAATGTGTTTGTCACAGCTAAGCTTCTTTATATTATATTAATACTGGCAGGTGCCAGCATGTTGGGTTGCAGGATTTGACTTGTGCATCAAGCTTTGCCTGCTGTCTTTCAGCGGAGAAACAACACTTAGGGCAGTCACCCTCTTGTGCTGTTGGTATCATCTGCATGTGAACCACTTGAAGCTCTTGCTTAACGTAGCTTTGTGGGTCCACACTGCAGAAACTCAGAACTGGATTCTCTGAAGGACTGGCTCAAGAATCTGAATTTTACAAATGCTCCAGAAGTAAAGTTTGGCAGTGACTGAAGTACCCCAAGCTACTGAGGACTGAGTGTTCATGAGCTTTTGTGTTGTAAAACTCTGGATTTTTTTTTTTCATTATTCATTGGCTGGAGGAAATTGACTCCCAGCTTTAATATGATTTGAAATAATGTATAAATTTCTTAAATTGTATTACTTTTGCATTTATTCTGTCACACATACATTTATTGAGCACTTTCTGTGTGTCAGGAACAATGCCAGATGCCTGGCTACAAAGAGGAATAAAACATGAATTCTTATTCATGAATTGAAGGAACTTCTAATCTCTTAAGAACTAAAGGAACTTCTAATCTCCTAAGAAAACAAGTATGTACGATTAGGTGCTAGAGGAGCTATGAAAGAGGTCCACATGGATAAAATGGAAACAGAAAGGAGGGAGTAATCAATTCTACCTGGGGAACATGGTGGTGTCATAAATATTTTCACATAAAGAAAGATGTGTAGGTGTTCACCAAGCAGATAAGTTAGAAGAAAGATATTATTCTAACCTGATGGAGCAAAGACGTAGATTCTAAAATAACAAGACAGGTTCTGGGAACTGAAGGTAGGTCAGCATAGCTGGAAGGCAGGATGATAGGTGGGGAAGGAGAACAGAGTAAGAAATTATCCCTAAGAGATAAGGAGGAGGCAGATCATAGTTATCCATGGTAAGGAATTTGCAATTTAGTCTCTAGATTAGTTTTCTCAAAGTGTAGACCTTGGGATTTCCACATTAGAAAAACCCAGCTGAATCAGAATTCCCAGAGGTGGGGTCTCATCCTACAGATTTTTACAAGCATCCCAGATGACCAGTATACCAAGCCTGGTATCTACTGTTTTATAACATGGAGGCCCTGGAGGCTTTTGTGCAGGGAGGAGAAATGATTAGAAAGACTATTCACTGGGGTGGATGATAGGTTAGTTGGACTGAGATTGGAAGCTAGTTAACAGACCATGGCAATCCTCCAGGTGAGAGATGACAGAGGGTTTAGCTAAAGTAATGTGTATCTTGGGTATGAAGGGTGGGAGATGACTTGAAAGGTGTGCTAAGAAGGTTGGATTTATAGGACAGAGTCTAAATAGAAAATAAAGGAATTCTGAGAATATAGTGAAGTCTGGTGCAAAACATAGTGTTTTTGGAAAGTTTTAGCCACTTTTCTGAGGTCGTGTCTATTTTATATGACAAATGAAGTTGTCTTTCATCAGGACTTCCTTTGTATGGGCAGACACCTTTTTCATTCTTATGTAAGCATATGTTCACAAACATCACACACAAGTTTGAATAGCTACAATAATTTAATAACAATTACAAGCAGGATTGTGGATAGTGAAGGCAACTCTGTTTTCTCAGACACATAATTCTGCATCACACACCTAGTAATAGTATGGTTGAGATATTATCATTCATTTATGTATTTGTGTTGAAAATAGACACAGAGAAGAGAGAATGTTTTCTGACATAGTCATGTCTCCAAAATGGCAGGCTGTCACCACAAAGAAGAAAACCCATCAGTACTGGAAGACTTCCCTTTGCTCATGGAGTTTGCTAGATTATGCTGCCCTGCAGGTTTCTCCTATGTAAGTGCATTTACTGTATATTTCTAAAAGACCAGCCTTCATGTGGGAATAAAGAAAAATGTATTAAATAACCCTATGATAGTCAGAAATTGTTCTGGAACCTACAAAAGTCACTAACCTACTTCTCTTGTAACTAAATTGAAGCCACCAAGATCAGGCATCTACTTAATTTTGTCTTGCCTTCTAAGATCTGCAAAATTAGAAAGTGTTCTTAATCCCTCTTCAGAGAGAGGAGAGAGTTTCACTAGTGTCCCTGTCTGGAGGGGAAAGAGGAGTTAGCACCTACTTCGTTCTCTCTTGTCTATTGCTACGTGGTACTGCAACTCCAGGGGACATCAGGAAGGGACTATACTATCAATCAAAGAGTTTAGTCTGTGGTTAAGAGCATGGACCTGGACTTGAATCTCATTTGTACTGGTTGCTGACTGTGTTGGGTTGGTAGTCTGTTCGTTTCTCATCTGTAAGATGTGGATATTTATTCCTGTTTCATAGGGCTACTCATTCATCTATCAACCCATTTATTTCACAAATACTTATTAATCACTCATTTCATAAATGACAAGATGACCACACAAAAAAGATATAGTTCCAGTACTTGTGGTAGTTTAGATTCTATTGCAGGGAGGAGGACCATAAAGCAGGTAAACATAGAATAATATATCAGATGGTAATAAGTGCTAGGAAGCAAAGCAAAACAAAGTAAAAAAGAAAAGATGAGAAACAAGGTGGTCCTTTTGGAAATCAGGGTCAGGTGAGCGTTTCTCAGACTGTAACATCTGGGCAGAGACCAAGGCACTGCAGTGCAAGTTCAAGGTGGTAACCTGGCCAAATATCTGGAAGAAGCTGTTCCAAGGAGAATGGACAGCAAAGGCAAAGGCCCTGAGGCACAAAGCTGCACACATTTGAGGATCAACAGGGGCAGTGCCTCCAGTAAGGAGTGGCTGGAGCAAAAAAGTGACCAAGGGAGAGAGGAGTCACTCTTCCCTCTGCCTAATCAGACAGTTCTCCATTAGCTATCTGGGAGAAGAAACTTCTAGACAGGGAGAACAGTGAGTATCTAGGTTCTCAGGCAGGAGGGTGTTAGAATGTTCCAGGCCGGGGTGAATTCACCAAGTTAGAAACTGGTAGGAAGCAAGATCAGAGTGATGAGAGGGCCAGATCATGTAGGACATCTGGAGCCAAGGCAAGGACTTTGGATTTTGTTCTGAGAAAGAGGGGATCATTGGAACATGCTGAGCAGAGGAATGACAAAATTGGATTTACACTGTGATGGGATCGTTCTGGTTTTAATAGACAATAAACTGTAGGGGCAAGTTTGAAAACTGAGCACTCAGAAAGGAGGCAAAAGCATTAATTCAATTAAGAGATGGTGACTCAGTCCAGGTGCTGGCAGAGGAGGTGGTAAGGGTGAAAAGTGATCATATTCCAGATACACTTCAAAACTAGAACTGGCAAGCTTCACTGATGGATTGAATGGGAGGTGACAGCTTTGATTGATGGCTGACATCCAGCATGCATGGCCTGTAGTCACAAAGGGAAGTGTTCTTCCCCTAAAGGATTATGACACGGAAGAGATTTTACTTATTTTTATTTTACAAGGATATGGTGAGGGGAAACTTGAGAAGAAGATCTGGATTCCAGAACCTGGGGCTCTGTCATTGGAAATGTTTGCTGTGAGTCATCATGGTTGCTCTCCTTGACCCAAAGAACAGTAGGCTCCCTGTCTTCCGGCAGAAACACAAACAAGTCCCTTTGCCTTCTTTACACGAACATTTGTTACATTCCTGTCCTTCTTTTAGCTTTAATTCAAACCAAATCTTACCCAGAGAAATTACAAGGACCTTCCAGCTTCTTACACTGTAGAGACAAACTGCAAAGAAGAGAGAGGAAGCATAGATCTTTCCTGATTGTACGAAGTGTGATAAAATGGTGTTTCAGTAACAAAAGTATGGCAGCAGAAATCCACGTGAAGGATTTGCTTGGGTACTTGCATCAGGTGCAGTAACTTAAAGCTGTGCGGAACAGAGAGCTCCCTCTTGTGGGATGAGACTCAGTTCACTGCCTTTCTGCCCAGCTGTGCTGGCTTGCCGCATCCCTGGCTTCACTCTTCTAACAGAATTTACCCAAGAGGCAGGTTGTCTTCTATAGGATGGGGAGGAGCAAGGGTGGTCAATGTGAAATACAGGTCACATTTCTTCCAGGTCATATCATGTCACAGCAAGGCTGGGCTCTGCTGAGTTGAATGCTGTCTTTGTCCTCTCCATAGACTCTTTCTTATTTACTGTTCCCCCAGCTCCACAGCTGCTGACTTTCAGACACAGGGGCGAGGCCAGTCTCCTGGAGTGGGCTATTCTTTTGCCTGCCTATTTAGAATTATGCACCAGATTTTATTATGATTCCATATATTAACAATAACGCGAATTTTTGAAAAGATTATCATTTTAAACACAATACAATAACATAAACTCAGGGAATAGTTTGTTAAAACTAATGGTTCAGAAGTACCTCAAACCCTTTTTTTTTTTAACTGAGCAATAATAACTAGTGTTTCCAGAATATATATCTTTTTCTGACAGTAGAAACAATAACCATTGTAACACAAATGTTCTACGGATTAAAATGCCATTTATTTCTAAGTAAATAAGATGTCCTTACAGACCCACATTTTGTTGAGCAATGAGAGTGGTTGGACTTTTATCACCTTGTTAATTAGGAAAGGGAAATTCGGAGCAACAATCGTGGTTTCTCTTAGGAACTAGGTACAAAATGATTAGGGAAATAAGGCAAGCTCCTACTATCATGGAGGATAAAGGTGTGGAATTGCCTGCTTGAAGACTGGAAACATGAATGAAGAACATACAGGCTGGAACAAATGTATGAAATTGAGCTACACACCGGTCCTGGGGAAGCTGGGATCTGTCTCTTGGGTCAAACAAGATCCCTGGCACAGATGTAATCTCCTGTAAATGTTTGTAGATTAAATGAACAAAGATTAGTTTGGGACTAGAATTGTGGGTAGAATAACAGCTGGCTCAGATCGAGGTTGAAAAAGTATCTTTTGTAATTTTTGACTTTGCCAGTAGTTTGGGGCAAGGGTAGTGATTATGTATTGGCACTAGGAGATAAGGTTTAAAATGATCTCACAGAGATACAGTCCAAGTCCCAAGCAAGCCAGATCACATTTCAATTTCGAAGGCAATGTCACAGTAGGGTAGCATTGCAGGCCATTTATCATCCACTTGGTTTCTTAGATACAGACCAGCTCTCTTGACTATACACAGACTGTTATTTATTTATTTTTTTCAGTTTTCCGTTCATAAACATATACTTTTGGTTGAAATGTGATCCAAGAGATTTGTAGGCAATTCAGTAAAAATTCATGCCTACTAATGGAGAAAATATCAAAGCAGCCATCTTGATAAATTAAATGGCCATCTTGTGCATTAATGACTATCTGGTAAAAAGAAAGTTGAGCTACTGTTCCTAAACTGAGTACGTTTATTTCCTCCTAGTCAGCTAAAGAAAGAGGCTGTCTTGAGTCTTTGCCAGTTTGGCCTCATTAATTGGTCCCATCAGACTGGTGAGCTCCTCCTCAGTGTGGCTCAACAAGATTATACTCCGTAAGCAAACAGTGCTCTAGGAAGTGATTAGAACATTTTTTGTTTAGGCAAAGTATCCCCCTGTTCTATACTACTCTCTTCAGTCCTTGTCATATTGGTTTGAACAAGAACATTAAGCACTTGATAATCAGTCTCAAATCTCTATTGATTTGATTCCAATTATACTGTCTATAGTTGAATATATCACAGGATAAGAATTCCAAATCTGAGAGAAAAAGATAATTTGATATTTATTCTGAGTTGTTAGGAAGATATTAAAATGTATATAAGCTCAATCAGGACAAAACCTCAGGTAAAAAAAAAAAACACACACACAGTGTTCTCATTGGAGAGAAAAATGTACATTATTGTTTTTTTCTCCATGCTTTTGTTTTTTCCATGTCGGAACTTTTATTAGACAGAAACTTTTGGCTTTATTTCCTGCCCCTCTGATCTACATCTCCTTGCCTATTTTGAAGACAGTCACATTCATCTTCATAAAGAGTCAAGTTGATCATTAGCACTCTGCCCTTTAGTAGTTCCCTATCATCTATGGAACAGAATTCTAACACCTTGGTTTGTAGCTGGGCGTTGATGACACAGTATTAATCCCATTATCATTATTATCTCTACCATCATCATCATAAACATGTGCTGAGCATTTAACATGTGCCCAGCACTAGGCTTGGTTCTTTATCTCATTTTATCCTGTGAAGAAGGGATATTGTTATCCTTATATTAGAGGTGACAAATCTGAGGCTTAAGGAGGCTATCAGTTATTTAAGTGACATTTAAGGTCATGCAGTTAGTAATCAAGCTGGAACCCAAAGTTCAAATAGTACCAGCCCAATTTTCTCTTCCAACCCGCTCCCATACTTCCTCTTATACCAGACTTTCTTTATCATTGTCCCCTGAATTGGCCTCAACATTCCCATGGCTACACTTTTGCTGTTATCTACTACAACTCAGAATGCCTGATACTTTTTTTTTTATTCTTCTAAAATCCTGACAATTTCCAATTTTTTAAAAAAAATTTCAAATCTACTGTGGAAACTAAATTCACTTTAGGAAATCACAACCTGATACCAAAAGCAGACCAAGAAATTATAAGAAAATAAACCTGCAGCACAATATCCTTCATAAATATTAATAGTAAAACACTCAGCAAAATAGTGCCCAGTCAAGTATAACAATATGTAAAAAGGTAAAATATCATGGTCAGGTATGGTTTACCTGAGGAATGCAATGTTATTTCAACATTCAAAGATAAATTAATATAAATCACCATAACAAACTTAAAAGGGAAAACCATTTGATTATCTTAATAGATTCAGAAAAATCATTTGGAAAAAAAATCAATCCTTAGTAATGATAAAAACTCGCAGTTACATAAGACTAGAGAAGAAATTCCTTAAGATGATAAAAGATATCTTTTAAAATCTGTTGTTTAATGGTAAAAGATTGAATAATTTCTTCCCAAAATATAAACAAGTCAAAGATGTCTACCCTCACCACTCCTTTGTAACATGATCCTAGTTTTAGACAGAGTAGTCAGGCAAGAAAAATAAAATTTAAAATATGTGGAAAGAAAAAAAGAGAAGGAGAGTATGAAATAATAAATCTGTCTCTTGTCATAGGTGACATTATTATCTGTGTATAAAATTCCAAGAGATCTACAAAAGGCTACAAGAATTGATGAATGAGTTCATCAAGGTTGCAGAATATGGAGTCAATTGTATGTCTGTAGCAATAAAATTTTCAAGTCAAAATTTAGAAAGCAGTACTATATGAAATAGCACACACACAGACATACACAAAACAGCAAACAAGCAAATCATGAACTATTTAAGTATAAATTCAACCACATATATATAGGACCTGTTAGGCAAAAATTTCAAAATATTGCTGAGAGGAATTAAAGAGGACCTAAATTGTGGAGATATACCATGTTCATGGATCAAAAATATTACATTTTGTTAAGATGTTAATTTTCCCCAAATTCATCTATAAGTTCAATTTAATGACAATCAAAATTTCAGGATAATTTTTATGGAAATCAATAAACTTATTAAAAACTTATAGCAAAATGAAAAAGGCCTGTTATAACTGAGGCAATTTGAAAATGAACAAAATTAGAGATCTGACACAATCTGATTACAATGCATATGATAAAGCTGCAGTTATCAAGACAGTGTGGTATTGGTATAAAATTAGAAATACAGCTCTAACACCATAGAGTGTCTAGAAATAGGTCTACATACATATGATTAACTGGTTTTCCACACAGGAGCCAAGATTATCTAATGGGAATAGGATAATCTTTTATACAAGTGGCTCTGGGAAAAACTGAATATCCAATAAGCAAAAACATGAATGTTAACTGTTAGCTCATACTACATAAAAATTACACTGAAATGGGTCGTAGACCCAAATATGTTTGCTAAAATCACAAAACTTCTAGAAATAAAATTAGGAAAAACTATTAGTTACCTTTGGTTTGACAAAGCTTCTTAAAATGAGGCACAAAAAGCACAAATTCTACATTAAAAAATAACAGCTTGACTTCATCAAAGTTAAACTTCTGGTTTTTGAAAGATACTTTTATGAAAATAAAAAGACAAATCACAGATTGAAATAAAAGATTAAAAAATCACATACATCATAAAGAGCTTGTCTCTAGAATGCATATAAAAAGCACTTGAAACTCAAGACAAAAGAGTCAGTTAAAAAATGAGCAAAAGAGTTGTAAAAACACTTTAACAAAGGAAATATATCAATGGAAAGTTGGCACATGAAAAGATGCTCAATATTAGTCATTAGGGAAATACAAGTTAAAACCACAATGAGGTACCACTCCACACTTACTAGAATGGCTAAAGTTAAGCAGATTGATTATAATACATGTTGGCAGAGATGTGGAGTAACTGGGACTGATAGGAATGTAAAAGAATACAAAAGCTCTGGAAAACATTTGGTAGTTTTTTTAAACATTAAACATATGCCTAGCATAAGACCCGGCTCTTCCACAGCTAGTAACTACCAAAGAGAAATCAGAATATGTGTCTACATAAATACTTGTACATGAATGTCTATAGCAGCTTTAATTGTAATAGCTAAAAATGAGAACTGAAGTGTCCATCAATAGGCAAATAGGCAAACAAATTCTGGCATATGCATACAATGAGATTCTACTCAAATATAAAAGAATAAGAACTATTCATAAATGTAATAATGTAGATCAATATTAAAATAATCATGCTGAGTATAAGAATTAAGAGGAATATGATCTATTTATATAAATCCAAACTAATATGACAGAAAGCAGATTCGTGGTTACCTTTAGCGGGGTGGGAGTGGAAAGACAGATTACAAAAGGGCATGAAAAATCATTTATGGGCGATAGATATATTTATTACCTTAATTATGGTCAGTGTTTCATGCTTATATGTCAAAACTTATCAAATTTTAGATTTATACTATACACAGTTTATGTCATTTGTAGCTCAATAAAGCTATAAAACATTTAAAAACAAAGTTATTAGAGAAAGAATAATATTCTTACAGATAATGAACTAGAAGTAGATGCCAGGAAAACAAATGGAAATGTTACCTAATATTCAAAACTGAACTAGAAGAAATTTAAGAAGTTATAGAAGGTGTGAAAAAAAGCATTTATCAGAATTATCAAAATTCAGAAATGAGGTGATCAGAGGAAAGGAAAATTAGATCAAGAGTTTGCAGAACTCAGAAAATAATGTAAAATGAAAATATTCAGAAATAAAAACTAAACTAGAAAAAATATATGACTAAATAGATACAAAAGATAATTCCTTATAAATTAGAAGATGAAAAAGAAGAATTTTGAAAAATAGGAAAACAGACTACAAGGATTTCTGTGAAAGTGGCAGGAAAATAATATAGGTAAAGAAGAAAAATTATACGCATGTTATGGGTCACTAAAAGATAAATTCAAAGGAATGCAAGAGAGCAAATTCTAATCACCATAAGTCAAGAAGACTTCTTGGAATTAAAAAATATATGTTTTGAACCTACATATTGAAAGAGTGTGGTTTGTCCTAGGAAAAAATTACTTTATGACAGAAAACATTGAGGTTTATTCCAAAAATAGGAAGTAGAAGGAAAAAGAGGAATAAGAGGAGGAAAAGAAGAAGAGAAGTTAGTAGGAATGAGTCCCTCAAATACCCAAATTGTGGTTTCTAGATGTCATTTTCCATTAAAAGGAAAAAGAAGTAAAGGTAAAAGCAAAGGTAAAAGTGACTGATTCTGGGGTTGCAGCAGAAAGTATACAAGGTGATCCTGAAGTATTTTGTCATACAGAAAGAAGGAAAGATATCAAAGTCAACTAGGGCGATGGCAAAAGGATTTGGCAGCCAATCTGAATTAGATTCTACTGACCAAACAGAGGGAGGATTGTCCATCAGTAAGGATAACTGCAGTGGACTGCAAGACATTAAACATGTTTGAATCCAGCAGTTCATAATGATAATATTAACCATGGTGACAATGATAAAATCAATAAACTAGTTTTTGACCTTTTCAAGATGGTAGGGAACCATTCATCATTTTAAAAACTGGTAATTGAAGAAAACCATTAAGCTTTATCTTGTCTTTCTGGTAAGATTTATAGATCACGGTGACAAAAGAGTTCATGAGAAAATTTCTTCTTTGAAGAATTTTGGCTAACAGATGAAGAAGGAATGATAGAATTATCATATGACTATTCCACAATCCCTAATGAATTAATGGTTCCAGGCATTGATCATCAATGGCTGCTACCATCACAAAAAGAGAAATAAGTATGCATTGTGCATTTCCAGATGGAAATTCATCTAAAAGTAGTTTTACAACCACACAAATAAAATCAAGCCTGAATCTGACCTAAGCTCTAGGAAGTTAGCAATTTTGAATATGTTATTAGTAACTGTAGTCATGGTGCTGTGCATAGATCTCTAAAAGTCGTTCTTCTTATAGAAGAATGTCATTTATAGCTCAATAAAGCTGTAAAACATTTAAAAACAAAGTTATTAAAGAAGAATAATATTCTTACAGATAACGAAACTAACTAGAAGTAGATGCCAGGAAAACAAGGGTAGAAGAAAACTTTCTATCCTTGAACAACAGCTCCGCATTCCTCATCTCCTTACTCCAGCCATTGGTAAAAATCATTCTACTCTTTCTACTTTCCACTTCAATGAATTCAACTGTTTAGATATCACAGTTGCTGTAAGAGTAGATTTTAAATGTTCCCACCACATGAAAAAATAAGTATATGAGGTGATGGATGTGTTACTTAGCTTGATTTAGCCATTCCACAATGTAAACATATATAAAAAATCACATTGTGCCTCATATATATATAATTAATATATGTCAATTAGAAAACAAAAATGTAAGAAAGAATAAAAGGGAAAAATTATCATACTACACTTTGGTAAAAAAAAATGCTCAGTTATTTTTAATGAAAGGTGAAAATATTACTTCTATAAGATAATTATTTAGTGTACAAAAACTGGTATTTGAATAAATCTTAGTTATTCCCTCTCCTGCTGCCTCCCCCGAGTAGGAAATGAGACCTATAATAGAGGGTTTGAGTTTAGTGGTCAGTTTCATTCAACATCTACTCTGAATATGTTATTATCATACAATTGGAAGATAGATACAGAAGCCATAGGTCTTCCTGCTTTCAAGATTTTTAAAACATTGCTTTCATTTTAACTGTTTGTGTGTGAAAGAGAAAGGATGGGCAAGAGAGAAACCATTATTGAATTTTTAATTGTAAGTCATCCTAATTAATAATTTATATGTGTTCTATCTTTTAATCTTCACAGCTATCCTATGAATTACCTGTTATTTTAGGGATGGTTTTATAAGTTAAGTAGCTTGCTTTAGGTCATTGCTGCCTGATTCTAAAGCCTGTACTTTTATCTGTTACAACATAATTACTTCCTTCTCTAAATGGCTATGAAAAGAATTTGAAAGGTGGCGGTCTATGGTATGTATCTCATTTAGTTCATGCACTGTAGACTCACATAGGCTAATTTTTTAAAGCTATTTTACATACAAAAATCCAGGTCTTTGGGTTCTTCTGAAAAAAAAGAAGACTGGCAAGAGATGGCCCATATTCTTGCTCAAGTGAATATAACTTACCCTTTTTAGGAAGTATAAATACTCTAGAGTTTGCCTCGATCCCCACCAATCTCTATAGATTCTTTCAAGGCCAGCTTTATCTACCCTTCATTTCCTTCAGATCCTCTAGCCATTTGTGGTATAAACCCTGATCTATAGCACAGCATTTAATTAATTAAATCATTTAGTGCCCTTATCCTATACTGTTTGTGTCATAGTTATTTGTCTACATGTACATGTATTGTCTCTAATTACAGACAATACATATCTCTAGAAGTTTCTAGAAATAGAAATTACATATCATTATTTATTTTACATTTTCCATTGCATAAAATTGTTTAGGTAGCCAATGAATAAATAAATTTAATTATTCGATTAATGAGAAGGTGAGTAGTTGCCATTTGAACTGGTAGTTATAGTCTTTGTTGATTTAATACAATTTCTGAACATTCATTCAACATGAACTGTCATGTCTGCCGCAAGGAAAAGTAAGTTGCTAAAAACATGATTGAGATAATGGTGTCCTTTGTTGCAGAGTGAAAAAAGTTGGACTGAAAATACTTTTTATCTTTGAAAACTTCATCTCATTCTCAAAATCATCCCTCTCTGTGGAACTCATTTTATAGCTGAAATAATCAGTTTCTGTGGGGTGTTATTACTCACACTATCTTTTCTGTTGAGAGAAAAACGTGCTTTCAAAGCGCAGGTTCCCAATCTTTCGAAATAAGTCATCTTGCTAGAAAATGAAAATGTAACTTTAGTATGTCCAGATGTCGCCCTTTAAAAGGAATACTTTCCAACGCTATGGAGACCAATCCTGGATGTTTCTGTGGACCCATTGCCCACAGGGATGCACAGAACAGATGAAAGCTCAGCCTTAAAGAGGGGTGTAACCAAAAAACAAGACAAACACAGTAAAGGAATCTTCCCACTTGTCTCTGCATTCTGTTCTTCCTTTTCCCCTTGTGACATACAGAAAATATAATTTGTTTTTTAAAAAATTTAAACATTTTACTTCTTTACAATACGCTTTGGCCAGAAAAAAAAAAATGGAATTACAAGTCCAGTGTATCTTCTGAGCATTGTGTAAGACCTCCCCTTCCAGGCAATTTGCTAAGTTCAGCAGTGCGATTTTGAGATCCAAGGCAGAGTAGAGGACTGAAGGCTTTACTGTAACTCACCCTCAGTGTGCAGAGTCAGAAGGGTTTCAGAGATAGCAGGACAGACTGAATATGCATCCCCAGACCATATTGGGGGTAAGATAGTAATGAAAGGTAGGATCAAGGGCTAAGCTCTAGCTTAGAGGCACTACAGTTTTGACATAAACAAGGAGGGTCTAATGATTGCAGCCTTGAATATCGTAGCCTTCTTTATCAACATCACCTTTATTAGGAGATGGGAGATGGAGTTATGATGAAAGGGTGCCCCTAGAGGCAATGAGGCATCTCCTAGGGGCCAAGGGGACCATCAGGACATTTTTATATCAGAAGATGGTAAATGGGCTTGACCAATTTTGGGCAGACCTCTTGACGTTATCTCCTCATCTTCATATTGGGTCAAACTTTCCATAGTATTCAGGGCCTTTACAATCTGATCCTAACCTACCTTTCTTGTCTTATTACTGATTCCTTCATGCTTACCATCTAAGCATCTTACAGACAAGCCATACTGACCTATATATACTTAACCATATTTTTGTTATGTTTCCTCTTCGGAAAGGTCTTTCCTACCCTTGAAACACTCCTGGGATTCATCTTTCCCCTCTGCATTCTCATAACTCACCCCCGGCTTTAATTCCATATCTCCTGGCTTCTTAAAGGCAAAGAAGAGACTGACTTATTTTATGTGCCTGCCCTACAGGGCCAGGCACATGTCTTAAGTACAGCAGATACTCAAGGTAAAGAGGGAAGCTCAGTCAGAAATCAGGCTAAATCCATAGAACAGCTTGCTTTAAGTACTATAATCTGAAACAAAATGGATTTGAACTAGTAAGTCTTCCCCTTCTATTATTTCTGTTCCCATTTAAAAAATCTATTGAATACCTTTCTCTTGAATCTCTAGTTTTTGTGTTATGGACCATATACCTTGAAACAGTCTAAGGAGATTTCCAGAGACCAGCAAAAATGGTGTGCCTTGGTGCTACTTCAGTCTTGGTAGCAAGTAATCATCTGGACCTCTTTCATATTAATAAATCAGACAGATGCAAAAATTACATAAGTTCTACGTATTAATTCAGATAATGATTTGTAAACCTCTTTTTAAATTTTATGGAGCACCTTATGAAAATACTATCATGCTTAAAATCTCAATATATGAAACAGACAAACATGGGTCCTTCATGTAAGATGTGCTGGACGTTCTGACGTGGGGCAATGAGAGAACTCAGATTGCTATTACTGACAAATCTCAGCTGCTTGTCACAAGACATGAACTGTTAAGGTGATGGGACAAAGGAGCCAACCTGGGAAGAAATCGTTCCACATGGAGGGAAAATAAACCTTTGTACAAACACATGTAACATTGGACAGACCTTTACAGCCTGCTTTTGTTTAAGATAAACACTTCATTTCAACCTGATAAATTGCCATTCTGCTTAGCTGTGGCCTTGTTTTAAGATGTCATGTATTCTTATGGGTTGCATCTTAAAGACAGTCAATATTGTTTAAGAATCTTGACTGTGCCTTGCTCTACCTGGAAATAAATAGAAACAATACAAAGTTCAAGTAAAGAAGGAAGTAGTAAAATTTAGAAGGGCATAGACCTCACAGTTCTGCAGATCTAAGTATTGCCTACAGATTTATCACTTGAGATGTGTGACTTTAGGCAACTACTAAATCTCAGTGAAACTTACTTTCAATAACACAGTCATGTTAGTGCCTACCTTGGAAAGTTGTTGCTGGAATACAATATGTAGACTGTATGTGATGCATCTAGAGAGGTTGCTATTCACTGGATGCTTTTCCCACCATACTTACAATAGGAAATGTCAAACAAAGAAAGTTACTAAATCAAAAGTAACATAAAGTGAGAATGGCCCATTGTCTCTGTAGATTTTAATTAATGAACATCTGTAGTTAACAGTAATCTATTGTGCATTTCAAAATAACTAGAGGAGTGGAATTGGATGTTCCTAACACAAAGAGGTGATAAATGCTTGAAGTCATAACTATCCCAGTTACTCTGATTTGATCATTACATAAGCTATGCTTATATCAAAAATTTGATTTCATAAGTATGTACAACTATTATATATTCATTAAAACTAAAAATTAAAAAGAGATTACATTCATTTCATCTCATGTATTCATTTATGATTGTGGAAAGAATAGAAATGTACCTAACCTTCCTTTCATTCTCAACTCTCATCCATGTATCTCTTCTCATCTACACAGTTGTGAAGTTCTGGGCTCTGGGGGCTGTCTTAGCAAGGTGAATCCAGGTGAGAGCCTGCACAGAAGGTTCAGAGGTCCCCAGGAATTGAAACATTAGGGACTCTGAGAAAACCTTGGCCCCAGAATCATAAGCCTAGAGGGAATGTATGAGTGTGTCTAGTGTCTTTAGTCCTCTAAAAGCTAAAGAGAAACTGAACCACTGAATGAGGTGTCTCTACTCCTGAGGCTGAAAGAGTTCAAGGAGATGGAGAACGCAACAGCCCACAGGGAACAAATATTTTACTTTCCATCCTTGCCAGACTGCTATCACAACTTGTAACATATTCAACTAATAATAAAAATAATAACTAATCTATGGGTACTCGGGAGCAGAGAGGGGAAGATCAAACAGAACAAAAGTCCAGCAACATAGAGCTACTGGATGACAACAATAGCAAAAACAAAATAAAAGTATTTAAGAATCTTTAGATACAGCACAGAAAAACATAATAAATTCATGACTTTTAAGCTAAAACTTTCAGGAGATTAACTGAACTACCAAAAATGATGAAAGTAGAAATCTTGCATATATCTATTGCCGCAGAGATTGGTAAGATATGGAAAATCTACTATTTGAAAAAGCAGCAAGACCAGATGGGTTCTAAAGTGAACACTCTCTAACTTAAAAGGGATACATCTGAAGTTATTTAAACTATTTTTTAATTTAAAAAAGTGAAAAAATTCCCAGTTTATTTTATGAAGCCAACATCATAGATATACCCAATCTGATAGATATAGTACAGAAAGCTACAGGCAAATCTTAATCAGGAGTTAACATATAACAATGAAAAATTAGCTACTAGCAAATGGAATCCAGCAATATATCAAAATAATACTATCATATGACTAAAAAGGTTTATTTGGAAAATGAGTGGGTAGTTCAAATCAGAAAAGTCCCTCTAATCTATTATATCAACTAATAGAAAATACTTTATTAACATCAATATGAAATGCAGACATTTGATAAAACATCCAGTAATTTCTCAAAATTACCAAGTAAAATAGAAACTACTTAATAAAATTACCTAAATATATTGTTTGCCAAAAATCAAAAGCATACAATAGTCTAAAGAGTAAACCAATAGACCATTTATTATAATAACAGGGAATAAATAGAATGTCTTCTATCAAGATTATAAATCAACATTGTCTTGGAACTTTAGGCAAATATAATAAGATAAGAAAATAAGATTATTGGCATAAAAATTGACGAGATGCAGCTACCTTTTTTTTGCTGATAATATAATTGTACACTCAGAAAACTGCAGAGATTCAAGGAAAAAAATAGCTACAATTAATAAGAGCATTTGGTAGGTTCTTGGATACAAAATAATTATAATAACTAACACATATATGCATTTATTTGTTTGCATAGTACCATACACACACACTCACAAACACACATACCAATATACATATATATTGTCTCAACACCCATGAAGTATTTTATAGAGCAGCACTAGCTGAGCTAACAAACATTGGAAACTAAGTAGCTTACCATAGTTGAAGTCAATGTTGCCCTCATAAAAAGTATAATAGATCTGGTGTGGTGGCTCATGCCTGTAATCCCAGCACTTTGGGAGACTGAGGTGGGCGGATCACGAGGTCAGGAGTTCAAGACCAGCCTGACCAACGTGGTGAAACCCTATCTCTACTAAAAATACAAAAATCAGCCAGGGGTGGTGGAGCGTGCCTATAATCCCAGCTATTCAGGAGGCTGAGGCAGGAGAATCTCTTGAACCCTGGAGGTGGAGATTGCAGTGAGCTGAGATTGCACCACTGCACTCCAGCCTGGGCAACAGAGCACGACTCCATCTCAGAAACAACAACAGCAAAAAGTATAATAGGTGGTGATGGGGATGGAAAAAAGGAAGTTCATTCTACCAGGTCATCTAAGAAACTCAGGTGGATAGAGGTTCTACCATCTTTATTTTAAGAGTCCTAAGTTTGTCCTAGGAATTAACATCTATTAATAACTAGTGAATAGAGAAAGTAACAAAGCCTCAGATATTTTTGAGTTAGGCCTAAACCTAGTGAATAAAGTTTATGCTACATTCTGTTGGCCTAAACTCAGTTACTTGGAACAACATAGATGCAAGTGAATCTGGAAAGTATAGTGCTTAGGGTACTAGAGAGCCACTTCTCAGGAATAACTCTTCATTATGGAGAGGGAGTGCGACATTTTGGTGGGGGGCTAGTTATCTATAAGTGGCAATTGTTATTGCTATTTTGCAGGTGAGAAACTGAGGCATGAAAAGGTTAAATGGCATGACCAAAGGCATGCATGTGGGAGAAATAGAGCTGGGATTTAAGCCCAGCCAGTCTTACTCCAGAATCCATGGTCTTAACCATTAGGCTATACTACCTCTGGACTATATCATATAGCTTTTTTCTATTCTAGAAATAAGCACCAAGAAATGGAGACACACACACAAAATAATCTTCATTATTAAAGGAAACTATGAAGATAGTAGGCATTGATTTAACAAGAAAGACACAGTTCCTATGTGAAAGAAACTACAAAATGCCATTGAAGAACATTATAAAACAGGAACAAATGTAAAAGCATTGTATATTCTTGGATAAGACATAATAGCATAAAATGTTGATTCTGCCGGAATTACTAACTGGAAAGAGTTTATTTTTCTAATTAGAAATTTATATGAAATAAAATTGTTCAATATTAGTCTGCAAAAACACAACAGTGGGGACTGTCCTATCAGATATTAGAGCATACTATGATCAAATCAAAATGGAAATGTCAGAGAAATAGAAAAAATGTAATAGATAATCCAGAAAGAAATCCCAGCATATATTAAAATTTAATAGATGTTAAAGATGCTATTTCAATTCAGTCAGGAAAAGATGAATTATTAAACAAATGTGATAGATAGTTATCCATGGTTATTCATGGTAAAGAAAATAACATTGGGCCTTTTTATCACCTACAAAAATGAATTCCAGATGGATAAAATACTTAAATGTAAGTAACAAAAAATATAAAAATCTTAGTGAAAACCAAGAAGATTACATACAATCTAAAGCTGGGAGAAACTTTGTTAACCCAGACAGGAAGATCAGAAACCATGTTAAAACAAATAAACATACTTGCTTGTGTAGAAATAATTTTTAAAATGCTTCTTGCATAGCAAAAAATATAAATCAATAAACCATATATTGGGAATAAATAGCAGTGTAGCCAACAAAATCTTAACAGGTTTAATTACATAAAAAGGTCTTGTGAATGACAAGAAAAAGAAACAATTGGACAGTTTTTAAAAAAGGACAAAAATATGAATACACAATTCAAGGAAAAATAATTTAAAATGGCTAGCATACGTATTTTAAACTTCTCAAACTAGCAGTGGTCAGGAAAATATAAGTTGAAGTAACAATAAAATGTCACATACCTATCAAACTGACAAAAATTGTAAAGACCTCTATTACTTGTTCCTGATGGAGAATTTAGGTGTGCATGCACACATTGCTGGTAGACATATTAATTGTTACATCTTTTAGGGAAAGCAATCTAGCAGCATATGTTTAAAATTACGCATACCATTTGACCCAGCAATCCCATGGAAATAAACAAATCATGTCTTATGACATAAGGGGTTCAATCCATCATAAAAGCAAAGTGGACTTGCGATTTATAATATTTTTGAAGAATAAAAGTGATCCATTTATTTATGTGATGGGTCACCTTTCCTCAATGAAGATGACCTGTGACTCATCAGTGCTATCCCTGGCTTGAGTTTGACATATTAAAGCTCCTGTGTCCCTGTGGCTCAGTGATTAGTGCTCAGTTAAACCTAATTTAGGAAAAACTATAATATTTGGTTCAATTTCAAGGTGTCTAGACTTCTAGGTTCAGGCTGAGATGAAGCTAGGCAGAGATCTAGGTTTGGGGCAGAATGGAAGCGTATATGTAAGGACTTCCCTCTGAAATCTCCCAAGGAAAGAAAGGTGCAGAAAAGGGGTCCATTCAGGAAGAAAGAACAATGTAGGACTATTAGAATATTATAGACCTTGCTGCTTGTGGTACGTTGTCACAGTAATGGCTCCCAATTTATTCTCACATTCTTTAGGCAGCTGTATTAGTCAGTTTTCACACTGCTGATAAAGACATACCTGAGACTAGGAGGAAAAAGATGTTGCATGGTCTCACAGTTCCTCTTGACTGGGGAGATCTCACAATCATGGCAGAAGGCAAGGAGGAGCAAGTCACGTCTTACATGGAAAGCAGCAGCCAAAAAAAAAAAAAAAAAGAGCGTGTGCAGGGAAACTCTCCTTTTTTAAAACCATTGGATCTCATGAGACTTGTTATCACAAGAACAGCATGGAAAAGACCTGCTCCTATGATTCAGTTACCTCCTACCATGTCCCTCCCACAACATGTGGGAATTCAAGATGAGATTTGGGTGGGGACACAGCCAAATCGTATCAGCGGTCCTCTACCACACTGACTCTGGGCTTGGTCATGTGGCTTGCTTTGGTCAAGAAAGGAGAGACTTGACAAGTGCTCATCTATTTGGGCTTGCTTTCTCTTGCTGCCCTTAGGACCTGGAGACTATCGTAACATGAATGGGCTTGGTTTAGCCTACTGGATGATGAGGACATTTGGCACAGTCATCCTAACAGTGAGTTAACTGTCAAACACATGAATAAGGCCATCAACCACCAGCTGACGGAAGATGGCTGAGTGAGCTTAGCTGAGATCATAACTGCCCAGGTTGGCCCAGTCCAAATTTTCAACCCATGAAATCTTGAGCTAATAAATGGGTATATTTTAGGGTTTGTTACCCATCTGCCATACTGCCAAAGGGCCAGGAGACAAAAATGCCATAAAGCTTTAGAGACTTTTGAGTATCCCTGTTATGAAGTGGGAGACTTACTTGAATACAACCAAGTGTAAATTCTTAGAAATGTGTATGAATGGAGATAGGGTATACCAGGAAGAGAAATGAAAAGATAGGCAAAGGCTTACACTGAACAATAAGAACACCTACTCAAGTTGACTCAACCCTTAACAGAAAACAAACTGAAGTATAAAATAACAGCATTAAAAAATGTGGATGCTTAGATTGTATGAATAATGGAGTTTGATTATAAGCATGTCTCGTTTTCCTAGTTTTAAATTAAAGTCATTCTAAAAACACGTGGTACACAAGATATGAAAACACGAGACTCAGAGAACTAAATGATTTTTGTAAAAAATCCAAGCAATATTTACTTAGTTTGAGGTAGTGCTTATGATGTATAGGTTGGGAAGAATTGTTTTAGATATAAGACATGCAGTGTGGAACTGGGGAGTTATGGTCAGTGTGGGTGAATCCAAATGAAATCCATTGCCCAGTAATGCATAAATTATAATTATGAATTTCTCCTGAGTTTTGTTTTCTGTTACTGTCCGCAATAAGAAGTAATTTAGTTCTCTGCCCAAAGCCTTGTCTTGTTCCCAAAGGATCACTTCAAAAAGCTTTCATTAAGTGCTTTGGGCAGACTCAGTAAGATAAGAACTTTGATTGAAAGAATAGTGTCCAATCTGTTGCAGATGTGGATGTGGGGATACTTTTGTCCCCAGAATATTTCTTAGGGAAAATACCACTGTACATTAGGCTTTTTAAAACACTTACAATATGCCATCACTGAAACATTACTACTGTCCTCAGAGAGTATTGTTTCCTTTGTACGGATGAGAGAGTTTAGATCAGCAAATTAGTCAGCACCCAGGTCCTTGTCTTATAGGTGTTAACGGTTCCAGATAAAGATAACTGCCTTAGCAAACCACCTGGCTGGAAAACTCCCTGCTAGTTCACTTTGACTCTCCATTAAGAAAGCATTGCTTTGAAAATCAAAGTGACAAGCTCTATAGTGTTAATAGGACTTACCCATCCCAGGTGTCAGTTTTCAAGTCCTGAGCAGAGAGTAGCTTTATCCCGTGCCTAGAATGCCACTCCATTGTGGAGCTGGAATTAACACTTCCATTTTCATCAGCTTTCCAACCCTTGCCCTCCTGTCCTGCACTTCCTATAGAGCTCCATGACAACTAAGTCAAAAGTGCAATTTTATCAATATGGAAGCAATCATTTTGCTAAATTAGTTTGTTCTGCATTTGCAAACCTAAAAGTTTCTTTGAAGGAAAACAAAAGAACACAGAGAATTGGATTTTAATTTTTGGAAACACAGACCATGTTACCCCAGAAATCTACTTTTCTAGATTAATGAATCATATCAGATATTGTAAATTAGAAATTACTTCTACAGCATAGAAGACAATGTGAATAAATTGAAGCTGCTTATTGAAAAAGACGTTGTGGTAACCACATGTCACACACACTTAAACACAGCTTTGTGTTTTCTAGGCTCAGTTGAATTGGTTCCCTGCTATTAGAAATCCTCCCTTGGTCTTTTTAGTAGATTGCTCTCTCAAAGAATTCCAGTTTTCTCTTTTCTCCTGTTGTTCTTAGAACTTTAGGAAAGGTCTGAACCATATAGAGATGCTGAAACACCATAACATTTAGTTCAATGGCTTATTTATGCAATAACAGGATTTTACATTTATTATAACAGCGTTATTTCCAAAGCATGACTACACATATTATTTCATTTGATTTACATAGATTTCTAAAACATTTACAGGGAACAAGGCTCTATGACATGGAGGAACTGGTATTTTATCTCCATTTTATGAACAGGAATATTTGGGCAGAAGGCTTAGGGAATTTGCTGGCCACCAGTGAAGGAATTGCTGGGGGAGCCCTGTTCCTTTCAGTCCATCTCCCTCTCTCTCTCCTATAGCCTGCCAATTAAGCTCATCAGAACTACACTGCAGCAAGAAGAGCTTTCTCTGGACCTTAATAAGCCACTGCTGCTCCATGTTGGAGACGGAGTGGGAAAACCTAAGGGCAGGATGTCAGAAGAACTAGTTCCTGCCTCAGCCTGCCTTGATTCATCTACTTTCATTTCTTGGACCCTCGAGTCTTAAATGGGAGTAAGAATATCTCCTGCATTCACTGGCTTGTTATAATAATAAAATGTAATCATGCATATAGAAGTCTTTTGTGAATCACAAATCACTACATAAATGTCAAGGTGGGATAGAAAATCTGCGAGGAAGAAAACCTGTCTTCTCTGAGCTCCTAGACCCTAGAGTCAGACACAGTGCAAAATGGTTTACATAGTATATCTCATTTAATCTTCAGATCAACCCAGGGAATTGAGTAGTAGTAGTATTAGGTCCCCTTTAATTTCTTTACTAATTATTTTAAATTATGAAATAATTTGAATATTTTGTAGCTTAAAAACACACTTGTCCAGGATATAATACAACACAAGCATCTATCCCACCCAGATTCTCAGATTTTAACACTTATTAACAAAATAGTCTTCAGATGTCTCTTTCCTTTCCCCCACCCCCAGAAATGAAATGTTACAGATGTAGCTAGAGTGCTACCCTCATCTCTCCCCTCCTCCTTCATGTTCCTGCACTTCATGAGCTTTCCTCCTATGGAAGTTTTTGCAGTTTTACTATATGTATATACATCCACAAAAAATACATATCGAATACTTGTGTTTTTAAAATGTACATGCATTTTAGTTACTACTGTATGCCTTCTTTCACAGTTCTTTTTTAATATTATGTTTTTGTGAGTTATCCCTTTTGATAGGATTTGACCTCAGGTTTATTCATTTTAGCTGCTGTGTGCTATTCTAACATTAAAATAATTACTTATCTATCTCCCTACTAATTAAAACGTGGCTGTTTTCACTATTTTGCTGTCTCACACAGTGCTATGATAAACATATAAGTGTCTCCCTATGTCATTGTGACTGAGTTCCACTATCAAGATATGAGGAGACGGAAGGAACTTCTAGCTTATAAGGTATGAACATCTGCACCTTTACAAGGTTTTGCTAATTTGTTCTTCAGAATGTAACAATCACTTCCCTTTCACCAGGGTCTGACCTCCCTTGTGCCACATCTGTGCCCATATGTGGTGTTATCACAGTTTTATTTTATTTTATTTATTCTTTATTTTTTTGAAATGGAGTCTTGCTCTGTTGCCCAGGCTGGAGTGCAGTGGCACACTCTCAGCTCATTGCAACCTCTGCCTCCTGGGTTCAAGCGATTCTCCTGTCTCAGCCTCCCATGTAGCTGGGATTACAGGCACATACCACCACACCCAGCTAATTTTTGTATTTTTGGTAGAGATGGGGTTGCACCATGCTGGTCAGGCTGGTCTTGAACTCCTGACCTCAAGTGATCCAGCCACCTCGGCCTCCCAAAGTGCTGGGATTACAGGCATGGCCACCGCACTGGCCTGTTATCATAGTTTTAAATGCTTATTGATGTGATGGGCATAAAAGAACAATTCATTGTTGCTTTAATGTTCCTCTGTTTTCTGTTCACAAAAATTCAAAATTCTTTAAAGTTTGTCTTTGGGAATTCCAGACAATGAAAGCATTTAAGAAATCCAGTTCTTGCCTAGTCTAGGTTTTCTATGGATCCAGTAATGTCTGGGGAAAGTAGAGCCTGGAAAAGGCCTAGCTCACAGCTGTCTGATGGTTTGGAATCACTTTTCCCTTCTCTAAACCATAGCCAGGAGTTGATCCTTATCATCTACTGCCTGAAGCACTGTAGGAGCTGTTTGACTGGCTTCCTGCCTCTAGTCTGTCGCCACTCTAATTCTGCATTGTGTGCCCACTTAGGAGTTCTATCTACTGAATTGTGTCCCCCTCAAATTCACATGTTGAAGCCCTAACTCCCAGTATGATGATATTTGGAGATGAGGCCTCTGGAAGATAGTTAGGTTTAGATAAGGCCATGGAAATGGGGCTCTCATGACAGGATTAGTGCCTTTATAACAAGAGACTCCAGAGACTTTGTTCTCATTCTTTCTCTATTATATAAGGACACAGAGGGAAAGCAGCTGTCTGTAAGCCAGGAAGAGAACTCACCCCAGAAACCAAGTCAGACCGAATCTTGATCTTGGACTTTCCAGCCCTCAGTACCATGACAAAATAAATTTATATTGTTTAAGCCATCCAGTTTATGGTATTCTGTTGTAGCAGTCCAAGAAGATTAAGGCAGGGGTTGAGAACTCAGGCTTCAGAGTCAGATTAGTTGGTTTCTATTGCAATCCCTCGCCACCCTTACCAAACATGTGGCCTTCAGCAAATTTCTGATCCTCTCCTAGCTTCAGTTTCCTTATCAGTAAAATGGAGATAGTTTTCATGGGATTGTCATCCACATGACAATCCTGTGAGATATTGAATGTGAAATACTTAACCTAGTGCCTGGCAGTTGAAAGTTTCAAGAAATCTTCGTTATTGTCATTATTTACATGATCAGATGGAAGCTTTTGTGATGCCATCCCCTTACTCAGTAACTTCCTGTTTTCCCATTAACTGTTTTCTAGGCTATAAAATCAATGCTTTTCAGCTCCTGACCCACAATATCCTTCCTACAGTTATGTTTCATGATGGCTTTACATGAGCCCTCTTCCTAGTCATGCCTGATTACACGCTGTCCTCCACCAGACTGCAGGTTTCTCAGCCACTGTTCCTCTGCCATTTCCACTTGCAAGTGCAAGTTCCACTTGCCTCTTCCTCTGCCTGGAGCTCTCTCATCTCCATGCCTTCTCTGTCACCTGAAACCTGTGCAGCCTTTGAGACTCTGGCTCAAATCTCTTATGGTAAGTAGAATAATAGCCCCCTATATATGTTCACTTCCTAATTCTTGTGACTGTGTTACCTTACATGGCAAAGGGACTTTGCAGATGTGATTAAGATTAAGAATCTTGAGATGGGAGATTATCTTGGGTTACCTGGGTAAGCCCCATGTAATCACAGTAATCCTTATAAGATAGAGGCAGGAGGGTCAGAGTCTGAAGAATGAGATGTAATGAAAGCTGAAATCAAAGTGATGCAAAGCCACAAGCCGAGGAATACAAATTGCCTCTAAAAACCTAAAAAGCAGACAAAGAAACAGAGCCTCTCCTAGAACCTCCAGAAGGAGCATGGCCCTGCTAACTCATGTTAGACTTCTGCTTTTGGAACTGTAAAAGAATAAATCTGTATTGTTTCAGGTCACTAAGTTTTATGGTAATTTATTGCAGCAGCAATAGGAAAATCATACATCTATCCTTGACTGTAGAATCTTTCCTAATTTTTTCTCTAAGCTCCCATGGCGAGAGTTTTCCTTACTGCTTTATTTTGGCTCATAACAGTCATTTGCCATTTTATGAACAGTAAAAAATATAGCCCTGACTCCCTTGGGACTAGGGGACACAAATGGGAGATTGAAAGGTGGCTTTTGGCAATGTCTCTGGCAGCAATATCACAAACTGTATTGGTTGCAGGAACTGTGTTGGTGGCAGTGATAGTGGCAGTAACATGTTTCAGCACTGGTAGTTGTAGCAGAAGCAGCAGTGGCCTTGGAGTCCAGGCTTCCGATTCATGGTCAGGTAGCTGGGTTCCAACTGCATGAGAACTAGCCACACAGCACACTGGCCAATAGACAGATTTTTGCTCTGAGCACCCAGAAACACTACTCGTTTCCTGCAAATACCATGAGTAACTTTACTTTCTCCTCTTCTCATTCTCCAGCCCTTGCAATATCCTTGTCATCAATTCTTGTATTAAATATCTTCTGCTGAATGTACCTAGAGTTATTTCTGTTTACCTGATTGGATCTTGAAGGATACAGTTCCTGACATTTCTAGGTATTAAGGATGTATTTTTATTTGTCTATGTCTTATGTCTCACACTATTTGGTAAGTCCTTTATGAACAGGGAGAGTATCTTAAGCATAATGAGAAGAGTATGGTATATTGTGATAATCCTTCCTAGATACTGCAACAAACTACAAAATTCTAGTGGCTTAACACAACAAAGGCTGGTGTGGGTTTTCTAACACTTGGTGTCTCAAGGATTCAGCCACCCTTTGTATTGTAACACACCATATCAATATGTATAGCCCAAGCATGGCATAGCAGAGAAAAGAAGGGTGAAGGAGTTCCACTAGAGTGTAAGTGTTCTCATCCAGAGTTGGTGCTAAGAACTTGACATATATAACCCATCTCATTCAATTCTCAAAATACTCCTACACCATACAAAAATATTCCTATTTTACAGAGAAGAAACTGAGGCACAGAAGTGCATTAACTTGCCCAAGGGCACAAAGACAGAGAATGACAGCTGGTATCCGAAACCATAGCTGGTTCATTTCAATGTTCATGTTCTTTCCACTGTGCTTACAATATAATCTCTAAGACTAATGTCCTAAACTCAATTGTTAATGTATGGCACTCCTGGATTCTGCAACAGAAATTTAAAAAAGAACCTAATGATAGTTTATGTAGAGCTTACTATGGGTCAGGCATTGTTTTTAGTCATTTACACGTATTAACTCATTTAATCATTTTGATATTCCCACTTCAAAACTGAAGAGTATAGTTAAGTAACTTACCCAAGGTCACATAGCTAGTAAATGACTCTTATAAAAGAGTTAGCAGGATAATTCAGACCTCTGATCTAAGTTGTGTGTGTGTGTGTGTGTGTGTGTGTATATATATATATATATATATATATATAGAGAGAGAGAGAGAGAGAGAGAGAGAGAGAGAGAGAGAGAGATTGATTCTCTTGTTTTGTTGCCCAGACTGGAGTGCAGTAGTACAATCTCAGCTCACTGAAATCTCCACCTCCTGGGCTCAAGCCATCCATCCTCCCACCTCAGCTTCCAGAGAAACTGGGACTACAGGTGTGTGCCAACACACCTGGCTAATTTTGTTGTATGTTGGTAGAGATGGGATTTCACCATGTTACCCAGACTGGACTTGAACTCCTGGACTCAAGTGATCCTCCTGCTTCAGCCTCCCAACATGCTGGGATTACAGGTGTGGGGCTACCGTACCCAGCTCTAGAAAATATTTTTTAAATTAATTGAATCATTCATTTGTCCTGAAAAATAGATCCTAAAGTGTACCCCAGGGACTATTACTTGAGAAGAATTTTAGATATAATTTAGATATGCATAAGAGTTATACAGAAAAAGGAATTCTATGGTCAGTTATGCTTGGGCACCACCATTTGCTGTGTTGTCTCCCTCACTTTTGGAGATTCATAATTTATAATGATGTATCCTTGCTCTCAAAAAGTCTGTACTAATAAGACTCAATTATTTCTTAAACATACTTACTCATAGAACATGGTCTTTCCCTCTAGCATCGAGTTCTTTGGATCTCGAGCTGAGAAACCTAGGCCAGATTATCCAAGTCAACAAGTTCTTCCAGGGCTTCCAGCAAAGAACCCAGACTTTGCTCCTCCGAAAAGTAGAACCGTGGTCTGCAACTCCATGACAATTCAAGGGGGCTGCCCTTTTCTCTATGCAAGCGTAAAGCATTACTTTCTCTTTTTTTCCTGATGGCCATGGCCAGCCATTCTGAGAAAATTCCATCCATCCTCCTCTTAGGCCAACTCCCTGAAGCACAGGCCTGCTGCAAGATGCTATTAGGAAGAGCTTCCTTGGTCAAATGGAGATTTAGGGCAGATCATGGTAGGGTGCATTATCTTTCTACGTGGCCTGCAGAGCATACGTGACTCCCACACAAGGTTGGGCATGAAGCAGCCGTCATTTCTTACTGGGTCCTTCAGCTGGTAGAGAATAAGCAGGAGGAAGAGAAAGTTTGCTCAGCGCCTTGATCAAGTGGGAGGGGAGGGACTGTGGAAATAATAAATGCCCATGCATCATTTATCACTATTATTGCTTGGCACAAACAGCTTCATTCCATTGACTTCTCACTTTTAAATGAGCTGGGAAGAGAGCCAAGGTTGTTTTTCAGAATCCCCTGAGAGAATGTGAGTGAGTTTGTGGCATTTGTATTTTATTAACTCAGAGTTTTTCTTTTGTTTCTTCTGGATGATATGGGACTCTATCTTATTTTAAGGTGAGCTTGGGATTGCTGGCAGATCCTTAATCATACACTAATTATTTCTTTTAATACAGAAGCTTAAGGAACCCCTAAAACCCAAAAAATATCAGAGCAAAGGGAACACAGCACATAAAATGTCACTTTCCCAGTGTCCCTTGGAAACCAGACCTGATCAGTAAGGGTGATGGCATTAAACATTTTCAAAGGGAAAATTTGACTTCACAGTGAGCATGATTCCCTTGTTTCTAGGTCTAATATAATGAGAGCAGGGGTATCAAAGAGCTCTTTACTTACACAACTCCAAGCTACTTTTTTGACTATATTCTGGATCTACAATTATATATTTTGAATACAGTGGAGATTTTTAGAATATTCATTTTGTATTCTAATAGCCAGGCTAAGAGACAAAAAGCAGATCAGCCTAATGATGATTCTCTACACACTCAAGGAGTTGGTCTTAGCCCAGCTGAGAAACGAGATACTCCTGATTTGTAAGGTGGCTGTTAGCAGAGCAGAGAGGGGAAGTCCTGTGGTCGGTTATGCTAGTCTCTGATTTCTAACAGGATTCAGTGTTCTCTAGGAGTACCCTGTGTCCAAAAATCTTGATCCAATTAGTGGGAACAGATTAGTAGGGTCGCCGTTTCATAACACATAATGGCAAAAGACCAGTAATGTATGCAAGGTATACGTGGTGATAGAGAAAGAGAGAGAATTGGCGAGAGAGTTGTCTGAAAAGAGAGTAGTGATAGATAAAAGTGGAATGATTCTTTCTTTGAAAAGCTTTATGGTGTTTTTAATTTCTCATCAGTCTCACAGTGTGCCATTTTCTCGATAGACTCAAAAGAATTTTTGTGCACTTAATTTGCTTTTCACTCCCCACTTGCCTGCTTTAAGCAACCAGAGCTGAAAAGCCGCTGGTGAGAATGTGTAAAGCTTCCCAGCATTGGGCAAAGAGCTATCTAGGGAGTCTAAAGTGAGGATCGGGGGCCTCCCTCAGCCTCGTGGCCCAGCATCTCAGATAGGGCTCTATCCTGACCTTCTTACCCCTAACTGTATTCCGACCCTGAGTGATAGGCTGAGACTGGGAGGGGAGGGTTGAGAAGAGGGAATTGGGTGGTGGAAAGAGAGGAGTTTGATGGGACAGGCAGAAGCCCTAATATCTGTCAGACCGTGGCCAAATCCCAGCTTCAACACTTACTAGCACTGAACTGTTCTCTCCTCTGTAAAATTAGGGTAACACCAAGTACTTCACAGTGTAGCTATAAGTTTTAAATGAAAAGGCCTGTGGAGTGTCTGACAGAGTGCTGCACTTGGGTTAGTTCAGTCCTCCTCACTCTTCAATAGCATGTTTCTGAGTCTGCAGCCTGGAGTCTGGGCACTTCGGCAGTGTTGCACATTTAGCACCCACAACATAACAATAGGCCCTTGCTGGACACTGGTTTTATAGTGTGACCAAAACATACAATCACAAATGGCTTCTGGCTGGCCAAGGGATGGGCTTGTAAGTGCAGGGAATGTGGTCTTGCACCTCCTCTCCTTACCGTGAGATTTTTGCCCAACTCCTACTACCTGGATGTTCTTTACAGGGTAGAAGTATCTCCTTCCTCAGACAGCTTTACAATGCAGTTTTTCTAGGAGAGGTGAGGTACTGTTTTATAATCTCAATTGATAGAGTTTCTTTTCTGGGATCAGTGGCAAAGGGGCCACATAAGTTGGAATGTTAGAGGAAAGAGTGCAAAAAATGCAATTCCAAAGAAACATTGCAACAATTTGAAAATGCTGTACTGGTTCTTGAAAGTCTTTCATTTCAGACATTTACAGCTCAACCTGTGAGGTCCAATCAATATGCCAACCAAGAGTCAGCCTGAACTAACTCTAGAGTCCAGCCCTGCCTCTGAGGAGCATGTAGAGAATCGTACAAAGTTTAGATTGCAATAAATACAGTAAGGTACGTGGACTATGCTCTGAATGTCTAGAGAACTACTCAAGGGTAGACCCTGCTGGGCTGCAGTAACAAAAAACCCAAGTTTCACCACAATCATCTATAAACCCAGACTCCTTTGATTTTATGGTACCTCAACATTTGAAGTATGTTTTTCAAAGTCACCGTGGAAAGAGAAAAGTGAATAGAAGATTGAGTATGGAGGTTTTTATGGGCTAGGCCTAGAAGTGGCTCACATTACTTCTGACCTCATACCATTGACCTAGACTCTGTCATATGGCTCCAACATATCTCATGAAGCCTGGAAATTAAAGTTTAGCTGTGTAACCAGGAGGAAATAGAATGAGTTTTGCAAACATACAGCAGTGTCTCTGACACAGTGTATTCTCACACGGGTTACTAGGATCTGACCCACGTACTGGGGAGGCAATGCAATGTCTTGCTTTTGAGAATGCATTTGGGTAGAATCCAATAAGGCTGAGTTAGGTTTGAATCAGAGTTCTAACCCTTACTGTCTTTGTAAATCCAGGCACTTTACTATAAAGTGGGATTAGTGACAATATGTAGTTCATAGGACTTTTTGCAAAGATTTAGCTGAGATTATTCCTGCCATGTATGGCTTGTCAATAAACAGAAGTCATTATTTCACAGTGCAGATTTTTTACCATGACCCACTTCCATCTTCATCAAATGGTTTCTCAGTGCAAAGATCATTGCCCTAATTTTTATGTAATAATATAACTTCAAAATGCATATTTATTTATTACATTTCTCATACGTTAAAGCTTCAGCCCCACGCAGATATAGCAAGAGGCTGTGCTATATAGACTGTCTCCCTCCTTCCCACAGTACCTTTGAAAGGTTCCTGAAACCCTGGATACAGGACCTCGTATGTTGAAAAATTTAGAATCTGAAATCTCCATACTATTCAATGAAAAACTAAAATCTTATAAGAAGAGTCAGTCAATAATTCAAGAAATAGGGCACCAAATTTTATGCTAACTAAAGACCCTATGACTCTCTAGAGATCTTAACATAGTTGAAGACAAGTATTTGTATCTACCTCTTCCTTCCCCGGGGAAGAAAAAGGGGCATCAGTGAGCAAACAGTGTCTAAGGCCAATTTTTTACCTGCCTAACTCTGTGCTCTGTATTCAGGAAGATGCAAGCATGACCCCAGGGTGTGCTGGGAAAGCACATAAAGGCTCGTGAGAATGTATCTTTCCAAATGCTTATACAGTGACATAATATAGGGTATTTTGATAAAAGGACATTAACTGTCCTGTTTCATAAGTGACTTTCCTTAAAACTTTTCTTTTTTCATGTAATATTATGGATATTCCAAATTCTGGATTTTTAAATATGTGAGATACCATGTTCAGTGATGACACTGACAGTTTGAAATCAGTCATGGAGAGAGTATTTACACCATAGAAATAGGCATACAGTAAAAATCAAGGATTTTTAATGTGTCTGTGTATGGGAGGGAGGGGGGCTGAGGAGTCAATTGTTAAATATTAGCACACTGCTGGTGTGACCTCCTTCTAAAACCACACACATGCAGAATGCAGCTGGGGGGGTGCAGCCCAATCTGTCAAAGGGATTTCAAGTCTTGGTGAGAACAATGCTGACATATTTATGAGTGATTGGATTTGTTATGTTTTAAATATCACTTTTATTTATTTCTCCTTATTGCAAAATGACATGCTAATTGTATAAAAAGAACAATCACCCATAAATCCACTACCCAGAGATAAACTCTGTTAATATGTTAGTCTCTTTTCATTTATACATAAACAATAGTATCAAAAATAACATCATACCACACATACAGTTTTCCCATCCTACAGTATATTCTGGTCATCTTTCCAGGTAATCAAATACCCTGCAATATCATTTTAATGGTTGTTTGACATCATTAGGACATGAATTAATTGCCAGGCATTATACATAGTGCTATTCATCTCATTGGAAAGAGGTGTCTCTATTAACTACTGAGTGGTGAAAATTTCCCATGAGCTTTGCCTGTGCATGTGGACAGGCCAGAACAAGCACAGTGGTACTCTTTCTAGCCACCTGCTTGAGCTCTCTTCTTTAATCTTTGGCTGATAATTTTGAGATTTTTCTCAACTGCTTTCATTTCTCTCTGCTCACCAGGAGAGATCAAATGAGAGGGTTTTCTAGGTTAAGAGAACTTCTTATGATTACTTGGGAAGATTACCTCCCATCCATAAAAGAGACTTAAATGAAAAATCTGTTGAAATAAATGGAGTTGAGCATCCCAGATCAGAAACATGCCTTCCCATCTCACCAGTGAGCTCATTGCCTCTCTAATACCCAAACATCAATTAAAATAATTATTCCTAAATTATCATTTCAATTTCTTTTCACACAAAGTGGCATTAAACATTTGCAGATTCAGCTCAGAGCTATTATCTCTGAGGTGATATTAATGATAATGCCAGATGAGTAAAACTCGCTGAACACCAATGTAAAAGCTGTCACAATTTACCCCATCCCCCATGCTCCCAATCCCTTATCCTGTTCTCTTTTTGTTTTTTTATAGCTTTTTGATCATTTTCTCACATACTGTGTAATTTACTTATTTATTCTATTTATTGTGTCTTGCTCTGCTGGATTTGAAGCATTATAAATGTAGGGCTCTTTCTCGTGTTTACTGGTGCAACCCCACATGTAGAAGAGTGCCTGGCACATTGTAGATGTTCATTAAATATGTTTTCCAGTGAATCTCATGACTCTGCTGCAAACTTGGAGGCCTTGTCTTTTGGCTGTTTTCTTGCATTACAACCCTGAGAACAACTGTGAGTTGGATGTCGACACCAGCCAGTCAACACAGAAAGACAGAAGGACTGGGATCAAGGCTGTCTCAGCTTCTGTCATGAACAACCGTGCTTCCATGTACAAGGAACTGCCATGAAACTTACCAGCTTTGAGAAGTTAAAGGCAGGGCCACAGGAGATAATGTCAGGGCATTCAAAATGCACACTTGCCATTTATCCTATTTTGACATCAGATCATTGCTTTTATCCTCACAGGTAATGAACATTAACTTTGTGTCAGGAAGTGATCTGGACACTTAACACTAAGTAATTATTCTATTTTAATACTAAAAAGTCCCTCAAAATGTATTGTTATTCTCATTTTATAGATGAGGGGTTTGAGATCAAGAGGTGATGAGTAGCTTATTCAAGGTGACACTGTCCAGAACACATTTGAGCTGAGTTCCACCTGAGTCCAAGCCTATAATTTTATCACAGAGTGGCTCTGCCTTGCTATGGGACTGTGAGTACCAGATTTCATCCTCCTCAGTTTTCTCATCTGTAAAATGGAGACAACGCTAGGTTATTTGAATGATTTGAGTACGGATTAAATGAGATAATATATGCAGAATTGCTTATCAGGATACCTGGCAATCAGTAAAGGGAAGTTTCTTTTCACCTTTTCCATCAGATAAATGGAAAAGCTGAGGCTTAGAGTGAAGAAGGAATTTAGCTAATAGAGCTTTTACAATGACTAGTAAACTGGATATGAATCCAAGTCTCCACACTTTCCATCTGTCTTGCTCCATGGCCCATCCAAATCCTCATAAATATGAACTTCCTTCTCAGCCCCACATGCTTATGAATTCAACTAGGAGAACAGACACATCCTGTCTGTGAAAATACCATCAGATTCATGATGAGGGGAGAAAACTCAGACCCAATAACAAAACAGTAGCCAAAATTATTTTAAAAACAAAAACACTCGGCTTATTTTTCTAGTGCTGGTTGAAGTTAGAAAAATGGCTATCATCTACTATGCACGTACTATCGGCCAGGTTCTGTGCTAAAGCCTCATGTACAGATGTCTTTATTCATCCTATTTTGTAGGTTTGGAAATGGTGGGCTAAAGAAGTTGAGTAAGTTACTCAAGATCACACAGGTAGTCAGTGAAGGAGGTGAAACTGAACCCAGATCTGATTCTGAACTCTTCATTTTTAATCTGAATGCTGAGTTGCCAATGGGATTGCTTACTGTCTTCAAGATAGTGATTCCACCATGGTACTTCCTTGTAAAGCTAGCCATCTCAGTAGAGAGAATTGTGAGGATTATCATCCCAGCTAAAGTATAAGCCTTTTGAAGGCAAAGACTGAGACATGTTATTATACATATTGCTCATTACACTTATCACAAGCCTTTATTATTAAAGGGTATTAAATAAATGTTTTTGGTTTATCCATCAAAATTTCTCAGGGAGCCTTTAATTTCCCTGAGCTAACCCCATAGTAAATAAGACCACATACTAGGAGATTACTAGAGATGAAAAACTCTTGGATCACATGTAAAACTATGTTGCATTTTGGAGTTAATTCTCCGTGATAACAGCCTCTTGTTTTACAAGTTTATCTTAACATTTCCTTACTCATTTACTTCCTCACAGACCAGCGCACTTCCATTGTTTATATAAAAACCCAAACTGTACTTCATGCTCTGTGGCCACTCCAGGAACGTGCTGTGGTGCCATTTGTGCCCATGTCCTTGGTGGACCTGTTTAGGCAGTGACTTGCAGCTTCTGCTAGAGGTGCATTTGTCTTTGTTTTGTACCTTTATCTAATAACCAATTCTTCTTAATCATGTTAGGGGGGAGATAGGGTTTAATCACACCGTTCATCACAACCAGGCCACAATGTGCTAAGAAGAGTGCTTTATTGCATTGTCTAAACTAAGTATTAATGCAAATAATTTTGACAACTAGGAGATGCTATTATTTTTCCAATTAGGATATTATTGCAAGTATAAATCTGCTCTAAATTCTGAATTGAGAATAACAAAATGAGTCCTGTTTAGGCTCAGAATGGCTTTCTTGAGCCTTTGAAAGGGTTCCCAGTTTTGACAGCCAGGACTGTATAAGAATCCTTTGCTTGTATTTTGAGCTCACCCCATATGGAGAAGTGAGCACACAGCTGTACCTACATTCTCACACAGTGGCCACTGTTGGCAGGCAGCACGGTTGTTATGTAATGACTCTTCTTTTTCCCACCTTTTCCATCTCAAAGGAGATGGAAAAATAGGGATATATTTTGCCAGCCCCCACTTCAAGTCCTCTACTGCTAATCCCAATAATTCAATCTTTAGGGGAGTGATACTTGCTCTGGTTTTTTCTCTTTCCCCAAATCAGGAGGCATCAAGAGAAAGGAACCCTATGTATGGACCCTGGTAGCTGACTGTTAAGGGGTTTGAGGACTTGTTGAATTCTGTAATCATTTCCTGATTATATAGACTTTAAGCAAGGTCCTGGGCAGAATAATTCAGGAATTAAAAAAGAATATCCTAGCAGGAAACCTAGTAGATTCTCAGGTTTCTTTGTGTGTGTGTGTTCAGTATTTTCCCTTCGATGATATGACAGTGATGATGATACCACCATACATCATGTGGACATGTATTAAAGAATTAAGTTTGCAGGAACCAAATACTATACTTTAGGTGAATATACTTCCTACTTTTCACATTTTCTACAGGGGCAAGAATTTCCCTTTCACTTCTCAACGCCCAGTTCACTCACTCCTTTCCAGGTTATTGGACAGGATTTATCCAATTAGTAAAACTGGGAAGCAGGGATTAAACATTTCAGCATAAACTCTTCTTTCAATGCAGGCTGTTGAAGGACCTTTGCATCCAACTTTCTTCCTATCTTGTCTACCCACCAAGACCAAGTCATGACCTACCCCAGGCTTGAGAGACAGATTCTGTGGTCTCCTTTTACTCTTTCCTGCAGAAATAAATGAAGATCAACCTAATGAGAACAAAGGCTATTTATTCCGAGCTTGCTATGCAAGGGAGGCAGACACCATCACTTGCATTTTGGCAAAAATTCAAAGGCAGGCAGGGGAGGAGTAAAGCTTTACAGCAGAAATAAAGGAAGCTTCAGATACACTTTGGTTGAAGATCTGTTGGCATGGAGAAGCTGGAGACAGCTAGAAGTGGCACATTTTATGTGATTGATTAGGGGTGTGTATTTGGCTTTCTTTGGTTGGTCCTAAGTTAGAAGCGGGGATAAAAATTAGGGAAGCTGTCTGATACTAATCAAGCACTGGCCATTTTGGCCTGATTGTTACAGGAGTGGTTTAGCTTCCTAGACTGGTTACTAGAGATAGCAGTTTGATTTCCTACAAGTCTTATACATAGCAGGCTGGCTTCCTAAGCTGGTTCCTATAGATAGTGGATCCTTTTCCTGGGCTGGTTGCTGCAGGTTGAGTCAGAGCTCTGCTTTCAAGTATGACCTGGCCATTGCCTTTTGTATATCAGTCCTTCCTTCTCCACTGTGATAGTGAGGAGCCTAGTATGGACCTAGTATGTCTCCTTTCCTATTCACACTCTCACATGAGACTTTTCCGAAGTCTTGATTTGAGAGACAAATACTAGGAAGCCTGATTGTGTTCACATATCTAAGCCACATCCTTCAATCAGTTTTATCCCTAATAAAATAAAACTGATATATTGATATCTGTCTGGTGTGAAGACGAGTGTGAAGACAATTGTCAATCCCACAAAGCCCTAACCCTGTGGAGGACTGAGGAACTACCTGAATGGGCAGAAAACAGTTGGATGTTTCCTTTCCTTCTTTTAATGTCTGAATTATATATCTAACACCCTTTTTTTCAAACTTAAATGCATTTGTATTTACGTAATAGCTTTTCTTTTGTTCTTTTGTGGTTCCAAATGATTACCTTAGAATGCCTTAGATTATCATTTTCCCTTTCTCATGACACTCTTGATGGGGACAGTGATTCTATCCATTCTAGTATATACAATATATGCAAGTTGAGACTTAGGATGCATGGAGGCAGGCAATAAGGGAACACATAAGATTGTAAAATATTGCAGGCATCAAGGAGTCTGGGTGGAATGATGGGTGTGAGCTCTTGGATATTATTGGAGGATGTGGGGAAATAAGTGAGGGGGTAAGTCTGAACAAGAAAAATACCAGAACCTTTAATCTGTGTCTCATTGTGCCAGGCTTTATGCATTGTGGGTTGTTACGGTAATGGAAAGGTGAGTAGGGCTGGCTATGAAGGCAGCATAGAAGATTTTGTAATGCGTTTGGGATTCCCACTGAACTCTTCAGTGATGTGCTAAAGACTTTATAGGCTATCTATCCTGAGAACTTATGACTTAAATGCTGCTTTTGTCTTCTACATTAAGCTGGCACTTCAAGGGTCCATGATAATGAATGGGAGAGGGTCCAGAGAAGGATACATTTTTCCCTGCCATATTTATTGAAATAATGTCACATATCATCTTGTAAATCCTCCTTATAATTTTGTGAGGTAGGAGTTACATTCACATTTTCCAATCTAGAGAGTTGAGTTACAAAGAGAAGAAGCACCTTACATAAGTTCTCTCAGCTCAGCAAAAGACAGAAAGAAAGGAAAGTTATAGAATTACTGAGATACGAAATTAGAGGGTTCTGGAAATCAAGTTATTTACACTGTCAATGTAAAAGGAGGAAGCTAGAAATTGCTTAAAACAGACAAAATAGAGAGTCTCCAGTTTTTTTCTGCTTCAACCACTTCCTTGTCCCCTTTTTTTTCCTACTCTTCCTTTCCCCCATCTTTATTGCCCCCAACCCTGAACCTTGACAAACAGCAAGGCAATTCTCAAAAAAATTTTTTCACAGTTGCCAGGTAAGCTTGGGCCAATAATCAAGTCAAAAGGCCCCAAAACTAGGAACTCCCAACCAGACTAATCACAAGTTTTGTAGCAGTTGCAGATAAAGAAAACTGCAACCTAAGTCAGACCACAAGGGCACGCTTCCTCTTTTCTTCTCATCCCATAAAATTCTATCTGGGCTTTGATTCAAAGAGTTGCCTGGTATTCAGGTACTCCCTGGCCCACGTCAGCTGAGTAAAACCTGTAATTTTTATTTGAGACATTTAAACATTTTATTCCTTGGCAAAATATATTTCTTAAAATAAGTGACACCAGAGTGAGAAGTTTACTTGATTAGAAAGGGTAAAGCTTAGAATACATGGTCCAAATGGAGGCAACAAAACAAAAACATTGACAAATTGCTTTATTAAGAAATTAAGAGGATTTTAGAAGGTTGTAGATGAACCAAGAAGAAGAGTTCAGAAAAGAAAGGAAATGTGGTTGCTGCCTGTGGAAAAAGAGAGCACTATGAGTATGTCTTGTTGTGGAATGAGTAAAGAACTTTTAGGAATATAATGTATAATATTAAGTCATAAAGTATTCACATTGTAGTGATATAACCTTGCTACACTCTACCTGAACTTTGAATCAAGTCTGTTAGACACTTAAATGAATGTTAGTGATTCAAAGAATGAGGGCTGAATTTGCTTTGTGTGATTGTGTTAAATCTATAGATCAAGTTGGGAAGAATGACATGTTAGCAATATTGAGTCTTCCAATGGAATCTTTACTTATTTCTGATATTTTCTCACCATCAAGTATGATGTTATTTGTACAGTTTTTGTAGATGTTCTTTGTCAAGTTGAGGAAGTTCCTCTCTGTTTCTACTTTGCTGAAAATTTTTATTGTAAATTGATGGATTTTGTCAAATGCCTTTTCTGTATCAAATGATACGTTCGTGTAATTTTTCTTCTTAAACTTGTTGATATGGTGGATTAATTTGATTGACTGTAAATGTTGAATCAGCCTTTCATACCTAGAATACATCTCACTTGGTAATGATGTACAATTCTTTCTATGCATTATTGCATTTGATTTGCTAATATTTTGTTGAGGATTTTTGCATGTGTATTTGTCAGAGGTATTGATCTGTAGGTTTTCTTTCTTGTAATGTCTTTATCTGGTTTTGGTATCAGAGAAATGTTGGTTTGATACAGTAAGTTAGGAAGTGTTTCCTCTGCTTGTATTTTCTGGAAGAGATTGTTTAATGTCTTCTTTAAATACTTGGTAAAATTCCCCAGCGAAACTATCTGGGCCTGGTGTTTTCTTTAGGAGGATTATTAATTACTGATTCAATTTAATTAGCAGATATAAGCCTGTCATATATGTTTATGAGATATAGATATAAGATTATATCTCCTTGTGTGAGTTTTGGCAGTGTGTGTCTTTCAAATAATTGATTCATTTCATCTAAGTTATCTAATTTGTAGATAAAGAGTTGTTCATAGCATTTCTTTTTTTTTTTTTTTTTTTTTTTGAGATGGAGTCTCACTCTGTCGCCCGAGCTGGAGTGCAGTGGCCGGATCTCAGCTCACTGCAAGCTCCACCTCCCGGATTCACGCCATTCTCCTGCCTCAGCCTCCCCAGTAGCTGGGACTACAGGCGCCCACCGCCTCGCCCAGCTAGTTTTTTGTATTTTTTAGTAGAGACGGGGTTTCACAGTGTTAGCCAGGATGGTCTTGATCTCCTGACCTCGTGATCTGCCCATCTCGGCCTCCCAAAGTGCTGGGATTACAGGCTTGAGCCACCGCGCCTGGCCCATAGCATTTCTTTATTATCCTTTTAATATGTATGGTATTAGTATTTCTGCTATTGGTAATTTGTGTTTTCTCTTTTATTTTCTTAGTTCACTTAATTGAAGTGCTACCATTTTTATTAATCTCTTCACAGAGTGAGTTTTTGCTTCACTGATTTTTCTGTATTGATTTCCTGTTTTCAATTTCATTGATTTCTGCTCTTTTATTATTTCTTTCCTTTTCTTTACTTGGTTGCCTTATGTTTAAGTTTTTATTTTATTTTTTTTTTAGTTTCCTAAAGTGGAAGCTTAGATTATTGATTCTGGATCTTCCTTCTTTTGTAATATATGTATTTAACGATATAAAATGTCTTTTAAATACTGCTTTCCCTGCATTTTACGAATTTGCAAATTTATGTATTTTCATTTTCATTTAGTTCAAACTATTTCTTAAATTTTCTTAAGACTTCTTTACGTGTTATGTAGAACTTATGTTGTTTAATAACCAAATAATTGGGTATTTTCTGTAACTGATTTCTGGTTTAGTTTCATTGTGTTGAGAACATACTTCGTATGATTTCCATTCCTGTAAAATTGTAAAGATATATTTTATGGCCCAGAATGTGTTTGTCATGGTAGATGTTCCACGTGAATTTGAGGAGAATGTGTATTCTTTTGTGGGATAGAGTGTTACATAAATATCAATTAAATTAAATTAAATTAATGATAGTGTTTTTCAGGACAACTATATCCTCAGTGATTTTATTCCTGCTTGAACTATAAAATACTGAAAAAGGAGTATTAATATCTCCCCCTATTCTAGTGGGTTTGTCTTTTCTTCTTTCAGTTCTATCAATTTTTGCTTCATTTATTATGTCTTCTTGAAGAATTGACCCTTATCATGATGTATTACGTCTCTTAATCCTTGATACACTTTCTTGTTCTGCTTTGTGTAAAATTAATTACCTATTCCAGTTTCTTTTGATTGATGTCAGCGTAGTTTTTACCTTCAACCTACATTTTATTTAAAGTGTCTTTCTTGCAGCTAGCATATAATTGTCTTATTTTTTATATTTCATTAAAATAATTTTATTTTCCTTTGTTTATTTATTTATTTATTTTTTGAGATGGAGTCTTGCCCTGCTGCCCAGGCTACAGTGCAGTGATACGATCTTGGCTCACTGCAAGCTCCACCTCCCAGGTTCAAGCAATTCTTCTGCCTCGGCCTCCCGAGTAGTTGGGACTACAAGTGAGCACTGCCACACCTGGCTTATTTTTGTGTTTTTAATAGAGACAGAGTTCACCATATTGTTCAGGCTGGTCTCGAACTCCTGACCTCAAGTGATTCACCTGCCTTGGCCTCCCAATATGCTGGTATTACAGGTATGAGCTACCACACCTGGACTATTTTCCTATTATTAAAAAAAATTTCTTTATCCATATTTTGTGTCCACTATTTTTAATAATATTATTTTTGTGTGTTTTATAAATTTTAGTTGATTAGTCTTGCCAGGGTTTTATCTATTTTGTTCACATTTTGTTTTATAAGCTTTTATTTTAGGTTCAGGGGTACAGGTGCAGATTAGTTATATAGGTAAATTGTGTGTCACAGGGGTTAGTGTACAGATTATTTCATCACCCAGGTAATAAGCATAATACCTGATAGGTATTTTTTCAATCTTCACCTTCCTCCCACCCATCACTCTCAGGTAGGCCCTGGTATCTGTTGTTTCCTTCTTTGTGTTCATATGTAGTCAATGCTTTGCTCCCACTTATAAGTGAGGACATGTGGTATTTGGTTTTCTGTTCCTGTTCACTTAGGATAATGGCCTCCAGCTCCATCTGTATTGCAGGAAAGGACAAGATCTCATTCTTTTTAATGGATTTGCAGCACTCCATGGTGTATAAGTACCACATTTTCTTGATCCAGTCTACTATTGATGGGCATTTAGGTTGATTCCATGTCTTTGCGATTGTGAATAGTGCTGTGTGAATAGTGCTTGTGTGTTCTACATTTATGGTAGAATGATTTATATTCCTTTGGATATATACCCCAAAAATGGAATTCCTGGGTTTAATGGTAATTCTATTTTGAGGTCTTTGAGAAATTGCCAAATCGGCTGAACCAATTTACATTCCTACCAGCAGTGTATAAGCATTTCCTTTTCTCTACAACCTTGCCAGCATCTGCTATTTTCTGACTTTTTAATAATAGCCATTCTGACATTCTGACTGGTGTGAGATTGTGGTTTTGATTTGCATTTCTCCAATGATTAGTGATATTGAGCATTTTATTGTATGCTTCTTGGCTGTGTGTATGTCTTCTTTTGAAAAGTGTCTGTTCATGTCCTTTGCCTACTTTTTAATGGGGTTGTTTGTTTTTGCTTGTAAATTAGTTTAAGTTTCTTATAGATTCTGGATATTAGACTTTTGTCAGATGCATAGTTTGCAATATTGTCTCCCATTCTGTAGGTTGTCCGTTCACTCTGTTGAGTGTCTTTTGCTATGCAGCTCTTTAGTTTAATTAGGTCTCATTTGTCAATTTTTGTTTTTGTTGTAATTGCTTTTGGCATCTTTGTCATTAAATGTTTGCTGTGTCCTTTGTCCAGAATGACATTTCCTAGGTTATCCTCCAGGATTTTTCAGTTTTAGGTTTTACATTTAAGTCTTTAATCCATCTTGAGTTGATTTTTGTATATGGTGTAAAGAGGGGGTCCAGCTTCAGTCTTCAACATATGGCTAGCCAGTTATCCCAGAAGCATTTATTGAATACGAAATCCTTTCCACATTGCTTGTTTTTGTCAAAGATCAGATGGTTGTAGGTGTGTAGCATTATTTCTGGTTTCTCTATTCTGTTCCAATGGTCTATGTGTCTGTTTTTATACCACTACCATGCCGTTTGGGTTACTGTAGCCTTGTAGTATAGTTTGAAGTCAGGGGGCATGATGCCTCTGCATTTTTCTTTTTCCTTAGGATTTCCTTTGCCATTTGGGCTCTTTTTTGGTTTCATATGAATTTTAACACTTTTTTCCCCCTAATTCTGTGAAGAATATCATTGGTAGTTTTTATTTTATTTTATTTATTTATTTTTTGGGGGGACGGAGTCTCATTCTGTTGCCCAGGCTGGAGTACAGCAGTGCGATCTCAGCTCACTGCAACCTCTGCCTTCTGAGTTCAAGCGATTCTCCTGCCTCAGCTTCCTAAGTAGCTGGGATTACAGGTGTGTGCCACCACGCCTGACTATTTTTGTATTTTTAGTAGAGATGGCATTTCACCATGTTGGTCAGGCTGGTCTCAAACTCCTGACCTCGTGATCTGCCCACTTAGGCCTCCCAAAGTCCTGGGATTGCAGGTGTGAGCCACTGCGCCCAGCCTATCATTGGTAGTTTTATAGGAATAGCATTGAATCTCTAATTGGCTTTTGGCAGTATGGCCATTTTAACAGTATTGGTTATTCCTATACATGAGCACGGAATGTTTTTACATTTGTTTGTGTCATCTCTGATATCTTTGAGGAGTGTTTTGCAATTCTTGTTGTAGAGATCTTTCACATTCCTGATTAGATGTTTTCCTATTTATTTTATTCTTTTTGTGTCTGTTGTGAATTGGGCTGCATTCATGATTTGGCTCTCAGCTTGAGTGTTGTTGGCCTCTAGGAATGCTAATTTTTGTACATTGATTGTATCCTGAAATTTTGCTGAAGTTGTTTATGAGGTCTAGGAGCTTTTGGGCAGAGACTATGGGGTTTTCTAGATACAGAGTCATATCATCTACAAACAGGCATAGTTTGACTTCCTCTCTTCCTATTTGAATGCCTCTTATTTTTTACTATTGCTTGATTGCTCTAGCTAGGAATTCCAGTAACATGTTGAATAGAAGTGCTAAGAGAGGGCATCCTTGTCTTGTTCCAATCTTCAAGGAAAATGCTTCCAGCTTTTGGCCATTCAATGTGATGTTGACTGTGGATTTTTTATAGTCAGCTCGTATTATTTTGAAGTATATTCCTTCAATGCCTAGTTTGTTGAGGGTTTTTAAATGCAGGGATGTTGAATTTTACCAAAAGCCTTTTATGCATCTGAGAAGATCAATGTAATTTTCATTTTTAAAAATCCGTTTTAAATATTTATTGCCTTTTATTGCTGTCTTTATACCATTCATATTTATTTTTGTTTATTTATTTATTTTTTTGAGATGGAATCTCGCTCTCACCTAGGCTGGAATGCAGTGGCACAATCTTGGCTCACTGCAAGCTCCGCTTCCTGGGTTCACACCATTCTCCTGCCTCAGCCTCCCGAGTAGCTGAGACCACAGGCGCCCGCCACCACACCCGGCTAATTTTTTGTATTTTTAGTAGAGATGCGGTTTCACCATGTTAGCCAGGATGGTCTCGATTTCCTGAGCTCAGCCTCTCAAAGTGCTGGGATTACCAGCATGAGCCACTGCACCCGGCCTCATATTTAAAGTAATTATTGATAATTGAATTACTATCTATTGTATTTGCAACTGTTTTCTATTTATTGCATTTATTTATTTCATTTATATCATCTTTTTCTGACTTTTCTGGTTTTATTGGGAATGCCAAATAATCTCATTATGCCTCCTGACTTAATATACGTGTTATTTTCTGTGACAAATTTTTTATTGGTTTTCCTAGTATTTGTGATATATATGTTTAACTAAGATAAGTCTACCTTTAAATAACACTATGCCACTTCACTCGTAGTGCAGGTAATATGTTACAAAATATTCCACATTTCTCCCCTCCCCCATCCCTTATGACATTTCCATCGTTCGTTTCTCTTATCCATATAGTACATAAGTCACCTAATATATTGTTAGTCATGTTTTAGATTGACTAATAATTAAAAGTAAAAATAATCTATTTTACCCACATTTATTCTTTCTCCATTGTGCCTCATTTTTAACGTAGATTTAAGTTTCTGACTTACTATATTTTTCTCCCTAAAGAACCTTTTAAAACCTGTCTTTTGGGGCAAGACTGCTGGTGATGAATTGCTTCAATTGAAGTTCTTGTTTTCTTCTTCACTTTCAAAAGATAATTTGATGAGAATTTTTTTCTTTTAATTCTTTAAATATTTATTTTTCCACTTTAATTCTTCTGGTATAATTTCTGATGAGCAGTCTGCTGTCATTCTTGTCTTTATTCCTCTAAAGGTGAAATGCTTTTATTCTCTTTCATAATTTTCTCTTTGTCTTTGGTTTTCTGCTTCAAATATGATTTGCCTGTATGTAGATTTTTTTTTTTTTTTTTTTTTTTGCATTTATCCTGCTTGGTGTTATCTGAGCTCCCTGGATCTGCGGTTTGATGTCTGTTAATAATTTTGGAAAATTTTCAGTTGCTGTTACTTCAAATATTAAATATTTCTTCTTTTCTCTCTTTCTCCTGTTTCTGGTATTACTAGGATGCCTGTACTGCAGCTTTTGACATTTTTCCACAGTTTTTGTAGAGTATGCTATTTTTCCTATTATTTTTTCTTTGCATTCCAGTGTGGAAAGTTTCCAGTGACGTATCTTCATGCTCATTGATTCTTTCCTCAGCCATTCCAGTTAATTAATGAGCCCATTCAAGTCATTCTTTATTTCTATTGAGTGTTTTCAATTGTTAGTATTTCCTTGGATTCTTTCTTAAAGTTTTTATCTATCTACTTACATTACCCATGTGTCCTTGTGTGTTGTATACTTTTTTCATTAGAGCCCTTAGTTTATTAGTTATGGTTATTTTATCTCATTAAATCTGTTTTTTTTTTTATTTCAACAGTTTTAAGGGTATAAATGGTTTTTGGTTACATGGATGAATTGTATGGTGGTGAAGTCTGAGATTTTAGTGTACCTGTGAGTCACGGTTATTTTAAATTTTCTGTCTGAGCATTCCAAATCTATTTTGTCTGAGTTTGGTTCTGATGCCTGCTTTGTATCTTCAGACTGTGTTTTCTTGTGTTTTAGCATGCCTTATAACTTTTTGTTGAAAGCTGATAATTATGTATGAAATAATAGGAACTGAGGCAAATAGGCATTTAGTGTAAGGATTTATGTTAACCTGGCTCATAGTTGGGCTGTGTTTAATGCTTACTGTAGCCATAAGTGCCAGATGCTTCTCGGTTCTTCAGTTTTCCTATCCTCTGTTGTCTCCAGGTTTCCTTAAGAACTCCTCCTTAGATTCTGGGCCTTGACCTCTTTCAGCTAAAATACACTGTTACAATAATGGAGTGTTGATATGGTGGTAAAGTGTGAGGTGGAGAACATTCTGTGATCTAATGTAATTCTTAGCCTCTCCCTGCCCTTAAGTGAGTCAGGAAGGTTAGAGGGGGCTGGAGTCTAAGAAATGCCCTTCTCCCATGTGGTAAAGTCTTTTCACTTGTAGAGAAGACCTGACTATGGAGCACACTCTGGGTGTTTTTTTACAGTGATTACTCTTGCCCTTCCCACTGCCAGAGCCATGAGGGAATCTTTTTGGCTCTTCACCATTTGAACCTGGTGGGGTTCCTGGAGGTAAAACAAACAAAAATACATCCCTCTCCCTAAGACTGCAACCCCCAGAGATTTTCATTTTCCAAGTAGTCTTCATGCAGCCTCCAGCCGTTTATCAGTTATTGATGGCAGCTGTGGGCCGTCCAGTGCCTGTTGCGGCAGGGGGGTGGGGACAGGAGTGGCGGTGGGAATGGCCATGGGAGTGGCAGCGGCAGCAGTGAGAGCCTTGTGCCCCATGTCCCCTGTATCCTGTGTGTCTGAGGCAGCCAGCTTTGCTGACCCCCACCCTCAAGTGGCTGGGCAGAATCTGTTTCCAGGCCTGAGCCTCTGCTGCTCTGGACCCTGGCCTCACACTGCAGCCCTCGCCAGCTGCAGCTGTAGGGAGGACATGGGGAAGAGTTAGACAGTCCACAGACCCCTCTGCCCTTGGGGCCACTGTGATGGGGCTGGGCCGAGTCACCCACCAGCAGGAAAGCTGTGCAATCAGGCCTGAACCCCCAAGGCACAGCTGGGCCTGGGGTGGTGCCCATACTCCATGAAACAGGTGAAAGCTGGTAGCAGGCAGCAGCCCTGCCCTCCCGGACATGACTGCAGCTGCCCAAGTCACTGCTGTAGACCTGGGCCTCCCTGTGCTCTTAGGGGTCAGGAGCAGGCAGGAACCCTGCCCTCCTGGGTACAGCTGCAACTGTGCACCCAGGCATCTCTCTGCACTCTTGGGGGGCTTGGGAAGGCCCCTGTTGCCCCCACAGGCTCAGAGGTATTTACTCTCACCACCTGACCTTTTTCTGCTCCTGGGGCCCGCTCCAATCTTGGAGCAACAATGGGGCCAAGCCAGGCGCTTTTGCTGCCTGGCCAGGTATGCACACGCTCCAGGAAATGCTGACATACCAGCCCCCTGCTGCCTTGGACCCTCCAGACTTTGGGCACCAAGGAGCATGGGAGGGAAGCTGAGGGGTTGCTGAGGACAGCCTGGTGCTGGCCTGCAGGTGCTCCTTGGCACAGACAGCCTGGGCACCATGAACAGTGGCAGAAAGCAGACAGACTCCTGGGTGGAAAGGGGTTGGTTCCCAGTGATGCCCCACCTTCAAGCTGGGAGGGTCTGAAGCCTGGTGGCCAGGCTGCCAGTCCCACAGACCAGAGGGGGAACTTGTGGTGCTTTTCCCTGGGCCTACCCATGGCCACTCATGGGCCTATCAGCACATACATCCTCCTGTCTGAGTCTCATAAAAACCCCAGACTCAGCCAAACTTAGTAGAGGATGGAGAGAGGATGGGGAGATGATGGGATGACCAGCTGCAGAGGGGAGCTACCCTCTTTGCTGAGAGCTGGACACTCATCAGGATGAGCTGCCTAGCAGAGAAGAGCTACCCTCTCTGCCAAGAGCTGAAGAGATGACAGGATGACCAGCTCCAGAGAGGAGCTACCTTCTCTGCGGAGAGCTGAACACTCATTGGAACACCATGGTTGCGGAGAGGAGCTGCCTGCTGTGGGTCTCCCCTGAGCTGTTCTGTTGCTTAACAAAATTCCTCTTGGTCTGGGTCACCCTCCACTTGTTTGCGTACCTAATTCTTCCTGGACACAGGACAAGAACCCAGGACCCACTGAATGGCAGGGCTAAAAAAGCTGTAATACAAACAGGTATGAAACATGTACCCATTGCTTGCCAGGTTGTGGGTGACAAGGAGGAGAGAAGAGAGAAGAAGAGAAGGAGGAAAGAGCTGTGGTGCTTTGAGGAGCTCAGACCTGGGAGCTCCTTGATCCAGGGCTGTGACTACCCCTTTGGGACCCTGCAGTTCCTGAAGTCTCCAAGCTTCCAGGCATCACTGTGCTACCCAATGCCAGCTGTGGAAGCTGCTTGCTGTGCACCCTGTCCAGTCACAGCCTCACAGAGAGCCAGCGCCTGGAGCTGCCTGCCCTGCTCCCAGCAGCTGGTATGCCTGACTGTACGCAGTGGCTGGACCCCACACTCACTCACTCACATACCCCTCACTGATCCACTCCAGTCTCTTTGGAGGTGTGGGAATCCACTGGTAGTGTGAGCTAAGCACAGCCTGCCAGGCCAAGTGGGTCCAGTGGGCCCAAGCAAAACTTGGGCAAAGGTGCCACTGGTAACAGAGGTTTCTGACTGGAAAAGCAACAACCCCAAGGATCCCATAACATTAGCATTCAAGTGTTTTTACCATTTAATGACCCTGCCCTCCTCCCTCCATTATGGGTAAATAGATTTGAGCTAAGACTTTCTGGATTCACCAGATTTCAGGGTGGCAATTTGCTCTGTGAATTCAGTGCTCTAATATGTGAAAGGAAAATAGCTAATTTTCACTTTATTTATCTATTTCTGATTGTAAAGGTGGGAATGATGACTGCCAAGGTGTCCATATGTGAAGCTGAAACTGGATTTTTTTTCCTTTATTCACTTTTTAAATATATATTTTACATACATACACACACACACACACACACACACACACACACACACTTTTCTCTACATATGAAAGGAAAGAGGATAGTGCGATGAACTCCCAAATTCTAGCAGCCATCTTGCTAGCATGAGGAAGAGGAACATGCTGGTAGAACAGAAAGTCAGGACTCTGGGACCCTGATAACTCTATGGATTACCATAGCCCTAGGCTTTGTTCTTTGGGTTTCTTATTTGATGAGAAAAATTTAAACCTTTATTTTGTTTAAAGCATATCACTTTTCAAGCTGTGAACTTAAATCTTACCTGATAAGCATTCCTCCCTCACATTGCCTCTCTTTCTTTGTGTATGTACTGTCTGTCTTGAAGTTTGAATCACTCTCTTTCTCGTCTCCTTTCTCTCTCTTCTTCCTCTCTCCCTCCCTCCTTCGTCATTCCTTCTTTATTTGTATTTGTCCTGCAAATTAGTCCTGTTAATTCCTGTTTTTATCTGGTACATAACATAGTGTCTTTCATATAGTAGATGCTAGATAAATATTGGTTGGATGAAGTAATAAATTATCTTAATTATAACTCATCTTGGGCATGAGAAGTCTAGAGGCTCACTCACAAATCCATTTCTGGTATCTATACCATGACCCCACTCATAAGAGAAACTGATGTACATGTCCTTTCCTTATCTCAAGAGCAGAAAATTTCCAAAATGAAGCCGAGGCTTGAATAATTACCAAAATCATTCGTCAAAATAAGTACTTTAGCCAAATATTCAGGCTCCAGCAGGACATATTTCTGCCCAAATTATCTGGATGATTTGTTCAGTCTCCCACTTGGCTTTCTCTGTGGCCTCCTGCAGTCCTTGTAAGCTTGTGCAGCTGTGATATGCCAGTGGTTGGCTCGGGGGCAGAATGCAGGGAAGTGGGGGTGGAAAGCACTGAAAAATCCAATGCCAGGGGCTACAGGCATTTTTTTTCTGGGCCTACTTATGGGTTATTTTCCCAGGAACATAGAAAAAAATATTGTAAAGAGAAAAACTGAACTACATAACACATTTTTCTTCTTAGCACTTTTTATCATCTGAAGTTGTACCTTGCTTTTCTTAGTGTTTTGGCTTTCTGTCTTTTCCCTTTTGAATAGAACCTCCATGAGGGTAAGGACCATCTCTGTCTTGTTATTCTCCCACCGTGAAACTTGGCACATAGTGGATGATGAGTAAATACTTTTTGAATGAATGCATCAATGGATGCATCAATGAACGCATCAAAGAATAAATGAAGAGTCTCTTGGGTAAAGTACAGCTTCTCTCTGTGGAGCTTAGTACTAGATCATTGTTTGGAAGCAGACTGCCAGGTTAGTACTCTGTTACTGCCCTTTACCAGCTGTTGTGACTGGACTTATTTTCTTAGTCATAGTGAATCTATGTCCTTATTCATAAAATGGGAGCAGAATTATACTCTACAGTATACTCAATATACTAATTGTTGTGAAAATTAAATTAATGTTTGCTAGGGCCTTGTACACAGTGTTTGATAAATATTGGTTATTACTTATTATTTTTGTTTCTTCAACTCTACATTGTATACTTCTCTGATCTCAAATGCTTCCTTTCATGTCTAATAGTCTTTTAAACTATAGAAGTTCTTAACAGTTCTTTTTATTTCTAAAAGTTTCGTTCCTACTAACTTTCTTGCATTTTCAAAGTGATTAAGAGGAGTTTGACTTTGCAATTTCCAGAGGCATCACCTCCAAATATGAGTCTGAATCAGCCCTCTGGAACTTGAAAAGTAGAAATTATTTTTTCTTTCCTGCTGACAGGTATTATGACAGGCATTCTTTTTCCAAAATAGAAGAGCCCATGTACATTGATGGGGGTCTCTCTCCTGTAACCTGATGCCATCCGGAAGTGGGAAGGGTGACTCCTTAGCAGCAGTGATGTACGTACTTGTCACCATCCCTGCTTCTTGATGTTGTGTAGTTTCAAAAAGCCCGTGAGCTTGGGAAACCACCTGGAACTTGAAACAAGTTTCATCCACAGCTCTTTCCCTGGGCTTTGACTTTAGACTATCACACAAACTCCTAGCTCTCTCTTACATTGACATCAGACCTTAGATATTGATAATGCTGTTATACATTCAAACTCTGTTTTTTCCCCACCACATTTCTTGGTATTCTTATTACATTTTTCCTGTGTGCAACTGGGGATACAGCAAGGAACACAAAAAACAAAGATCCCTGCCCCCTTGGAGCTTACTATTCAGTAGCAGGAAACAGATTATCTGTAAAAATAAGCAAGTAGATATGTAATATATTAAATGGTGATAAAAGCCTGGGCAACAGGGTGAGAGCCCATCTCTACACAATATTGAAAGATTAGCTGGGCATAGTGGTGTGCATCTGTTGTCCCAGCTACTCAGGCAGCTGAGGTGGGAGGATAGCTTGAACCCAGGAGGTTGAGGCTGCAATGAGCCATGATCACACCACCGCACTTCAGCCTGGGCAACAAAATGGGGCCCTGTCTCAATAACTAAACGGTGGTAAGTTTTAAGAAGAAGAAAAGATTAAATGAAGTGAAGATGCTGGAGAGTGGAGACTGCTGGTTGTTAGAGGACAGGGAGGGTGGGGAGGGTTCTTGTTTACAGAAGGGGATTGGAGAAGTCCTCATGTCGAAGTAATATTTGAACTGAGAACTGAAGGAGGGGAGGGAATGAGTCATGCTGCTGTCTGGGGAAAACTTCCCAGACATAAGGAGCAATATTTCGTAGAATTGGTCTTCACTTGCTGCAGAAATGGTACAGAGGCTGGTGTGTCTGGAGTGGAGTGAACAAGGAGAGGGAAAAGTAGGAGATGGGACTGTGTGTGAGCATGTCAAGGACAAGTAATACTGCATGGATTTCTCTTCACTTTGAAAATCATGTCTCCTCCCTACTGATGCATCCCCATGCTCACACCCTTCTCAATATCTCATAGTTTTGATCATTGTCACCTTTGTTAGCATTGTTTTTAATATCATCTAAACATTTCCTTTAAGCATTATTTTACCTTTCATATGAACTATTTCAAATAGAGCAGGAGAGAAAAATGATGACTAATTCTAACAAAGCACGTATATTGAATACAGGTTAAAACGCTGCGGGTAAGGGAGAGAGGGAAAGGGATTATGACATATCAGCTTGATGTTTCCACCACTTATTCCTCATTCCCTTCCAAACCTCCCTCCAAAAGTATTTGCTGCCATGATTCTAGTATATAACTTGTAAGCACTTTCAACTGAGATATAAGGAAATAAAGAATATTCATAAAAGACTCCAGTGCTTAACATAATCACAGCAAATGTGCCTTAACAAAAGATCATTGTGATGGCCAAGATTATCCTGGTTGTTCCCATCAGCTGTTGGTGAACAGGACTATGTTATTTTCTCTGGAACGTAGCTTTGTTCAGGGTTTATGAACTGAACATTTATAACTGAAGGAACTTCTGTAGTGTTTCTTCTTTTCTGTAGTCATCCAGTCTAACTTCTTCATTTTATAGCCAAGGAAGCTGAGGTAGAAGCAGAGCCTCACAGGTAGGTAAGGGCAAAGCCAGCAGTAGAACTCAAATCTTCCACTCTGACCTTTTACCACTTTCTGCGGATAGTGGCCTGGGTCAAAGAGGGAGAATAGAAGGGCCGAGCAGTTTTTAATTTGACTTGAGAAAGGAAAAGCAAGATGGTGAAAAACCTCAACAATCTCATACAGAGACATTTTGGAGAATACTGGCTAGGAGAGGAAGCCAGAACCCTCATTGCTGGTAGGTAATATAGCTGTGGTACAGAAAGTGTTCCAAATTGGGAAACCAAGTGAGTTATCTACCATTTTTTTCAATCTCTGTCACTTACTGACTTTGAGTACTTACTTGAACCAGCCACTTCACTTCTTAATACATTTTCATCTCTGTAAGATTAGAGAATTAGATTAATTAGAGATGATGAATGCTAGCACATAGACTTGAATCTCCAGTTTCGTGTCTACATATTGCAAATCGATTCTAGATACCTACTTCTTAAAATCTTCTCGACACAGTTTTAGAGCAAAAAGAAATTGGTACTTGAGATTAAATTTATTTAGCATATTTAGACTAGATGATCTCTTAGGTTTCTTCTAGCTGCAGAATTCTGTGATGAAGTGTGTCATTCCAGGGATCTTCTCCATGCTTTTCCCTTCTCCCCTCCCCAGTGAAGGGCTCACTGAAGTGTCCTGCTTTCCCATGTGAATGCTGTCATTTCTCCTGAAACTGGTAGGCCCAAATATAGAGCATATGGCTTCTCCTTGACCTGACTTTGCAGCAGCCAAGAGTAAGTAGACTGGGTTTGGCATACTCAAGTCATTCCTGCAGGGAAAGTCAAGATGGAACAAAATGTTGTTTACCTCTCCCAAGTCAGTATCTAATGGGACTTGAAGGCAGGTGATGTGTTATGGTTTTATGAGTTTCAGAAGAGATTGAGGCCTGGCAAGGAGTATCTGAGAGGCTAATTTAATACAGAACAGCTCTAGCTTAGTCACTGAGCTATTCAGAACGTATTAATGTGACTGGCCAGTTGGAGACACAGACTCAAAACTGCCCTATGAAAGAAAGGCAAACACAAGTTTCTCAGAACTTCATCATTTTTGCTGGGAAGTGTACTTAATAGAACACAATGTTCTGCTGAAACCATGGAGCAGTAAAATTATAAATTCAAACTTCCCTCATATTTGCCTGAAAATTATCAAAGAGAAACCTTCATTCTTTCTATTTGAAGAGAGCCTAATATTGTTCATTGTAACACCATCAGCATATTCTGAAATTACTTTTTTTTTTTTTTTTTTTTTTTGAGATGGAGTCTCGCTCTGTCACCCAGCCTAGAGTGCAGTGGCCAGATCTTGGCTCACTGCAAGCTCCATGTCCTGGGTTCATGCCATTCTCCTGCCTCAGCCTCCCGAGTAGCTGGGACTACAGGCGCCTGCCACCACGCTCGGCTAACTTTTTTTTTTATTTTTAGTGGAGACGGGGTTTCACTGTGTTAGCCAGGATGGTCTATGATCTCCTGACCTTGTGATCTGCCCGCCTCAGCCTCCCAAAGTGCTGGGATTACAGGTGTGAGCCACTGCACCCGGCCGTGAAATTATCATTTAATGAATCACTTTTATATTCCCATACTTCTGGAAAGGGCTTCAGAATGTTAGCTCTCTCTCTTACTAACTTGCACTTGTGGTTCCTTGTTCAGTGAATGCACCTGATGAATCACAGCTCCTAGGATCCTCACACTGGTGGAACTTCTCCTACGCATTGAATTTTGCTTAGGTCAATGAGACAGTGGCAAATGTGACTCAAATAGAGATTGATGAGCACTTGTATATTGGGGCTTGTCCTGCCTTTACCCTGTGAGGAAGTGCAGCCTGAGCCTGCTTTGAAATGGAAAGACCCTAAAGAGAGAGACACCTAGCCATCTCAGCTGTCCCAGGTGAGCCCTGCTCTCAGCCAATCCTCCAGCAGCATTTAGCCATGTGAGGGTACCTGGAGAAACAGCAGAAAAACCAGCCAGCCAACCCACAGAACTGTGAAAAGTGAAAACCGGTTGTTTTAACCCACTAGGTTTAGAGATTACTGATTACATAGAAATCGGTCATCATGACCATGGGCTAGTACCATGGGCTAGTACCATGACCATGGGCTAGTTCCATAAGTCTAAGAAGCCTGAGTTGTCTCTTCCATCAAATGGAAATAATGACATTCACTCTACAGGAATATTGTGAGGATTAAATATAATGATGAGTTTGATTGCCCCTACAGTGGTCATAGTAGGCACTAGGCTTTTAAGAAATTATCTATTTTTCTTACCATTTTTGCTGCCTCCATATCTGTAGGAAGAAAAAACGGTGAATTTGGCTTCTGTCATAAAAATTTTACTGAAAATTTTCCATGCAAATTGTTTTATAGATCCATCGGGGGTGGTTAATCAAGATGAGAAAAGTTTTCCTTGTCATAGAATACTTTTGCAAGTTAATAAAAGGAAAAACTGACTTGTCAGAATAATAACATTTGCCTAGCTAATATTGACCTATTTTCAAATAATTCATTGAACTGTGCATTCTGACTAGCCAGTAACTACTAAGAGAGACCATGTGATGATACTAGTTTAAAACAGCATATAATCTCAGAACATAATTGAGGAAAACAGCTTATTCATTTTTGAGATGAAAAACATCACCCATCACATACCTTGATGCTGACTCAAGCTCAAATATGGCACAAATGATTTGCTACAAGACTATATATTTGCAGAAAATGAAGTCTAATGGTGTAATTATGGAGAAAATCACAGCCCTGTTTACCAGGCATTCTAAACAAAATTTTTCAAAAGACGTGCGATGGTGGTAGATCAGTATGTTTGAAAAGATGGTGTACTTTGAAGCAGCTAAAGGATCTAGAGTGGCTCAGTCCATTGAAAACAGATTTACTGCAGTGGGGAACATCATTATGCCACAGGGACATTCAAGCGGAAATAAACAAAACAGGAAGAATATAGGATGATGAAATTACTTTGGCCCTATTCAGTATGTTGTGTAATGGGATTCTCAGGCTGTTACTGACTGAGTTGGTGAAAACTAGAAAATGTATGCAACATTACTGGAGAGATTATCAGTATAAAAATACAAAGCAACCCAGAAGCTAGTCTGAGTCAGACTTCTGGGGAGGTTAGGAATGATGTAAACTATTTTGAGATTTGAGATTTTTTGGGGGCTTATTTTGGCAAGTTTCTGTAACCTTCTTGTGTTTAAACAATAAATTTTTATGGTAACATGTATTACAGATTACACATTAAATTGCAGTAGGAACGTGGCAGACTTACAAGGGTACGTGTCTTAGACCCAGAGGGTCTTATTTCTAGTTACTTTTGTGTGACTTTGAATAAGTCACCTCATTGGGTCTTGGCCTCTACGTCCTTAAAATAAAGATTTTAGAAGTTATCTATCAGGTATTTTTAAGCTCTTAAGATGCCTGATTTCCATTAATTTTATGATTTAAGTTAGGCAATAGTGGCAGGCTAAATAGTGACCTCTAATGAAATCTAGGCTCTAGTCTTGGGAACCTTTGATCCATGACTTACATGGCAAAGGGAACTTTGCAGATGTGACTAAGTTAAGGATTTTGAGAAGAGATGATTATCCTGATTATCTGGGCAGGTTCTAAATGTAATCATAAGTGTCTTTATATGAGAGTCAGAAGGTGATTTGACTACAGAAAGGGAAGTAGGAGATGTGACAACAGAAACAAGAGGTTAACGTGATTCGACAGAGGAGTTATAAGCCAAGGAATGGAGGCAGCCCCCAGAAGCTGGAAAAGGCAAGGAAACCAATTCTTCCCTAAAATCTCCAGCAGGGATCAGTCCTGTTGACAGCTTGACTTTAGCCTGGTTAAACTGATTTCAGTCTTCAGTTCTCTAGAATGATAAGAAAATGCATGTGTATTTTCAAGCCAACAAGTTTGTAGTGATTTGTTATCACAATAACAGTAAACTAATATTGCAGTTAAAAACCATAAGATCCACTCTGAGATTTAAATGACTTAAATCATGGAATAGTAACTACTGATTTAGCCATTTATTGGAGCATTTTTTGGCACTAGCAATGGGACAGATGTGAAACCTAGTGCTACAGTTGAGGTATGTTAGAGTTGTAGGATGCACTTGGCCTGGAGTTATAGCAAACTTAACCCACACAGGCTGAAACATTACAGATGATTTATTTGCTTATGTAACTAAAATGTCCCAAGGCAGGCCAGAGGTCAGGAATTGTTTAACCAGGGATCAAGGTCCATTTCTCTGCAATGTTCTCAACTCTGCCCTCCTCCATATCACGGTTCATACCTCAAGGTTGCGGGAGGATGACCATGAAAGGCCGTTCGTGCATACATGGCAATGTCCAGAGGAAGAGTGAGCCTATTTCTTCTGGAATTTCTCTCAAGGGTGAGGAAACACATTTCCAAGCAAATATCCGTCCCCTTATGTCTATAACCAGGGAGTGTCCAGTTCTAGTCAGCTTGGGCCTACATCACCCAACGAATCCATGTCATAAAGAATTTGATTACCTTTACACCTTTTGTACTGCCTACAGAAATGCTGTTTGGAGTTAGCTTTCCCTGAAGCTGTGTGCAGGAGAGGTGGATATCTGAAAGAAAATCATGTGCTTTTCAAAATGGGGAAATGGATTCTAGGAAAGCCACTAGAACTTTACATTGTAATCATCTACATATATCATGAAAAGATGAAGTAGGGGAGATTAAAGTGGAATTAAAGAGGGGCAAAATATTGTGATAAAAGCTATTCTAAAGATACCCCAAAATACTGTGGGAAAATACACGAACAATGTGGAAGAATGAAGAAATCTGACTGGGATGGTTTAAGGTTACATTATTGGAGGAGTAATATATAAACTGAAACTTAAAAGGTGGGTGGGAGCTAGTAAGGTGAAGAGGGTAGCATTTCAGGCAGGAAATAGATTGTTGAAAGCTAAAGTATGAAAAGCTTAATGAGATCTGAGAGCAGAGAGAAATTCAGTGTGGCTGAGTAAAAATTGAGGGGGAGAGGGAAAGGGTGCCATGGTACATGAAGCTGGAAAACAAGTTTGAGGCTGGATTTTTGTATTAATAAATGTGTAGTGTATGCATTTTACATGTATATAATGTGTACATTTTATAGATCATGATAAGGAGTTTGGTTTTCATCCCAATAACAGTGAGGAGCCAAAGTTTCCATGGTCATAGGACCACAGCATAGAGAACTAATTGAGAGCAGAGTAGACAAAACATTGCAATTCATTGGAATTAGGAGCTAAGGAAGAGTGAGCTGGGTCAAAGACTACTTAAAAAGTATCTGGGTGAGTGAAGGATCTTTAGGTAACCAGAAACAAGTTTGAAGTACCCCGGGACCTGAGGGAGAGATATTGAGTGGGCAGTTGGAGAATGAAGATAGAGAGAGCCCACAGCAGAGGTGTCACTGTCTCCAGTACACAGATGAGAATAAGGAGGTGAGGAGACGTAAATAAATTGGTCTGAAGTCATGGGACAGAAAGAGGCTGATGAAAGATTCAAATCTAGGTCTTCAAAGCTCATGCTCATAAAACCTCCACCATTTGAATTGCAAAAGTTCTTTCTAGTTAAGAAATATCTGGAAGATGAAAACTGAAGCTCAGAGAAGTGATTTATTCAAGGCCGTATAGTCACTAGGTAATAGAACTTGGCCTTAAGAACAGGCATTTTAATGGCAACTCCATCGCCATTTCCATTATGTGGCATTGTCTCTCTGTAAAATTTTGCTTTCTGGGGACGTTGTTGTTTCCCTTTATTACATACAGAAGCAAATCTTTGACTTGATTGGTTTAGTAACATTCTGCAGAGAAAAAAAAAAAAATGTCAGACTGGGCTACCTGCCTACTGCAGTGGTTCTCAACCTGGATAAGTTTGATCTCTAGGATACATCTGGCAATGCTGGAGATGATTTTCTATGTCGTAATTGGTGTGGGGGTGCTACCTCACATCTTGTGTGTAAAGACCAGGAATGGTGCCCAACATTCTATAATACACGGGCCAGCCACCCACAACATACCTGGATTAGGATCCCAGGTCTACCTGGGTGTTTTCTATGAGTTCATTCACTTTCCCTATCTTTTCCTATGATAGTATCTGTCTAATAGGCTATTGGCATAACTAAATGAGATAATCGATATAAAGCATTTAGAATGGAGTCAGCAAGGATTAGTTTTCTTCACCATGTGTTAGCTATTGCCATTACCAGTGGCCATGAGAATATGATAAATATAAAAGCATATTCTGTTCAAACACCTAAAATGATTTGAATGTATAGATAAAAGGTCTTTTTTTTAAGAGAACTGTGATGGATATTTAATTCTGCTTGGCAAACAATAAACTTACTTTCTAATAGATTTGTTTTCTAAAAAAGGAACGGAATATGGATTAGTAAAACAGAGCCTTAAGAGTTTGGCTATATCAGCAACAATGTGATTTAGGTGACATACGTGGGAAGTGATGGGGGAAGGAATTGAATATTTCACTGTATAAAGTGGTAGCTGAGCTTACCCTTTCTGTGTGATTAAGGAATCATTCCTCTAGAATGGTAGGGTTGGCATAACCTTATGGAAAGAGATTTTGAGCTCATAGACGAAGACTAGAGTTTCAATTGCCAAGTCAAATGCAAGGTTTTCTCATATATCTGGTTTTCAGTTTCATACCTATAAAATGAGAAAGTTGGATTAGATAATCTCTAATGTTACTCTGGCATCACCATCCTAAGATGAATCAACACTGATCTTAGCAAAATACTGTTAATCTAAGCTTTGCCTTTATGTCATTGCTATCCTCTTAGCATCATTTTAAATACATGCAGTTTATTGATCATACCCCTGGAGGCTGATGGGTGGCATTTTTAGGAGGAAACTTTCTAGGAAATATTTAAAATAGTTTACTCCTAAAATTCAAGTTATGCTCTTACAGACACCACACTGCAAGTAAAAATATATCTTTTCTAGGTGAAGACAAGTGGTTTAGACAGCAGTTACAGAGGATGCATAAATAACTGGATTGGTGCCTTACCCTGAGGCAAGTTCAGTGAAGGGTTTTGCCCTTATTTCTATTTGTCTTCTCTTCCTTGTCCATCTCTCATAGGGTCATGCCCCATCCTGCTGTTCCCTTAAGGAAACTTTCTTTGCAATTCAAGTATTTTCTGTGAGCTCTGAAGAGGCATAACTTTGGTCTGTGCCTTTGTAAATTCCTTCTCCTCTTAGTGATTTATTTTTTAAAACTGAATTGACATAATTATATACACTCATTTTCAAAATTATCGAAAACACTGAAATGAGTAAAGAAGCAGAAAAAAATTATCTGTAATCTCACAGCCTAGTTAGCAACTGTGGTTGTAATTGTCAAAAGATAAATTTTCAACACATTTGGTTAAATGATCTAATTAGCTTTTATTTCTAGTTCATAATTTGGGTAGCATCTCATCTAAAAATAGAGGGGTCCTATAGTGGGCATGACAGAACAATCGCTTTTTTATAAGGTAGCTTGAACAGGAACAAAGAAACATCAACATGATACAAAAAGTGGATTAACATGATTAACGTGAGACTGCTTCAGGTTACTTTCCTTGTGTTAAAGTAGTAGGGACTTCCTTACCATTCTGGGTAACACTGGCCTATTTAAAGATTTGGTTAGTATCTTTCTTTCTTGATTTCTTGGAATATCAGATACACAGTTTACTTTTTGTTTTGTGAGACTTTAGCATGAGTGACTCCATTTTGGTTTGGTCTCTTGAGGTCTAGTGCAGAAGCTCAGTTGAAATGAGTGGCCTCCTATACATTTTATTTAATATAGTTCAACATTTTAAAATATTTTATGCCTTTTTTTTATATAGGTGATTGAAAATATTTTAAGTTCAAACATTTATTTTTTTAGCATCATACCATAAGCATTTCCCTATCCCATTAAAAATTCCTTGACAATCTTTGACTTAATGAATGCAGATTATTCCATTTAGGGATCATATGCTTTCTTAATCAGTTTCCCGTTTTGGGACATTTCTTTTTTTTCACTATTATAAGTAGTAAAAGCTACTTATTAATAACTTTGAAAATAAATCTTTACCTGTATATCTTTGTCTTTTGTTTTTAATATATGCCTAGAGTTTCAGGCTTTGGGTCAAAGGGCAAAGGGGGATGAAAACTTTTTTTTTTTTTCTTCAGACAAGGTCTCCCTCTGTTGCCCAGGCTGGAGTGCAGTGGCATGATCACGGCTCACTGCAGCTTCGACCTCCTGGGCTCAAGTGATCTTCCCACCTCAGCCGCCTGATAGCTTGGACTGCAGGCATGAGCCACCATACCCAGCTCTTTTATTTTTCTACTTTTTAGAAAAGTAAGGGAACAATTTTAAAAGGTTAGCCACATTGTTTTCCTAATTGTATTAACTTACAAACCCATTAGCGTGTATGAAAATGCTTACTTCTGTGAGATGAGCCAGACCAAAGGAAGCAGCTTCTCTAAAGAGGTGTCTAGATAAATATAGTGGTATACACTAGAGTTTTAAAATTTGAGAACAGAGTCCTAGAAAAAGAATTCTAAAAAACAGATCATTAGCAACAAGCTTGGAGAAGTTAAATGCAGATGTTTGCCTTTCTGTTTTTATTACACAGCTGAAAGGGCAATGATTGGCTTCTTGTTTTCCCTCACCAATCTACCAGCTCAATCTCTGGTAGATTGGTAAGGGAAAATATTTGTTGATTTCAAATCGGAAGTTCATTTTCTCAAGGTGGAATTTTCTGAAAGCTCTCTTCATATTGCTATCTAGCTCCTTATGCTGGGTCAGGGGCAAGCTAAGTTCACAAGCAGAATTAGACAGATCAAGCCAAAGGCATTAAGTGATAGAACTCATAATTCATAAAGCAGACGTTATTCTGATTGGTAGTATCTATAAATTATTCTATATTTTCAGTATCTTTCAGTAATGGACTTATTGCAAATGAATATGGAGAGTTCCTCGAGGCCATAGAAGGGCTTAATAAACCATTGGGGAAAGGTAGGATGATTGCCAAATGGAAACCAGCAAAATGATTCAGCCTCAGTTCTGTGTCACATGGGGAGATGGAGGCCACTGCCGGGGACAAGGGGAGGGAAAAATCAACTGTGAGAACTGTGGTTCCCGGGAAAGCTGAGCAGTTTTTGAATCTAAAAAGAGAATTAGGAGACACCTGCATGTTATCATGACTCCCTAAGAGTGATACCTGGAGGACTGGACTGAAGAGGGAGAAAGAAACAGAATAGGAAAAATAAATATTGGGGGTAAGGTGGCAAAGGAGGCAGATTTCAATTCATGTGGATTCTATTTGATTTGAGACTGTATTGAACCTCCTCCTGAAAAGACAAGACAGCGTACAAATTCCTAGCCTAATAAATACAATGGAAGACATGTAAGATTTTTGACCTGAAGTGGAAATCTTGCATTCTTTAGACCACGTGGGATATGGCAATTCACTGGTAGGATCCAAATAGAACTTCTCGTTGTCTCTACCACTCAGTGTTACTCAAGGTTAACACCAAATACTCGTGGATCTCATGAATGGGGAGTTTCACATAATTATATAGTCCATACTTTTAAAAACATGGCAGCTCTCCTGAGAGCATATACCCACAAAAAGGCAGCATGTTTGACATTTTAGGTAATTTCAGGATTATGAGGAGAGCCCCAAAGGGACTCAAAAACTAGTTGCTAGGATTGGAATGTGTCCTTCAAAAAGCATGTATTGGACACTTAATCCCTAATCCAACAATGTCAGGAGGTAAAACTCAAAGAGTGGTGATTGGGCCAGGAGGGGTCTGCCCTCGTGAATGGAATGAATTCCTTATAAAATGATGAGTGTAGCCCCCTTCTCACTCTCTCTCACCCTTTCTTTGCTCCTTCACCATGAGAGACCACAGCACGAAGGCCCTTGTCAGGTGCCAGGTGCCAGTACATTGATCTTGGGCTTCCCAGCCTTGAGAACCATGAGCCAATACATTTCTGTTCATTACAAGTTACTCAGTCTCAGCTCTTCTGTTATAGCAGCACAAAATGGATCTAGACATGAGTAGAGGGGATAAAACACAGCTCAAGTAGTTACTGTTCACTAATGCAAAGGAAAACCGACAAATATCAAGAACATAAAAGAAAATGTTCTAGGGGATCAAAAAAAGAAAAAGTTCCTTTTGACTAGCATGAGCAATGTACAACTAGAGTGGGAGAAGAGGACTTTAGAAGCTAGAATAGGCCGGGTGTGGTGGCTCATGCCTGTAATCCCAGCACTTTGGAAGGCTGAGGTGGGCAGATTACCTGAGGTCAGGAGTTCGAGACCAGTCTGGCCAACATGATGAAACCCTGTCTCTACCAAAATTACAAAAAAATTAGCTGGGCGTGGTGGTGTGCACCTGTAATCCCAGCTACTTGGGAGGCTGAGGCAGGGGAATTGCTTGAACCAGGGAGGTGAAGGTTGCAGTGAGCAGAGATTGCGCCACTGCACTCCAGCCTGGGCGACAGACTGAGACTCCATCTGAAGAAAGAAAGAGAGAGAGAGAGAAGAAAGAAAGAAGCTAGAATAGCACAGGCAAGGTGTGGTCAGTTGGCAGTGGGCTGGCTTGGTTGAAGCCTAGAGAACATTCTGGACAGAGGTTAGAAAACTGTACAAAAGGTGGGACTTGAATGGCTGATGGAGGAGTAAAGACAGGATTTGATTTATTAGATAATGGAGAGGTGAAAGGTTTCTGAGTTAAGGGATGAGGGGATCAATTGCTTGTAGAAGATCAACCTGCTTATACCCACATTATTCAAATACTGCTGTTAGGGGGAATAAAGTCTCAATTTCCTGTACTTTCTGAATGTTTGTTGAGGAGGAAACAGCCAACATAAATTATTTCACCATCTTTAGGGAGCTCATTTGTAGGAAGATGTTGTATAACTGAGGCTTTTCAGATTATACATATGCGCACAGAGTAAAGAATTAGGGCAATTATTTAAAAATCTTGACTGGAAGGCTCACATTCACTTGACAAATCCTGATTGTCAATGAAAAATGGTGGGTATGGTTATCATTCCTTGATTTGATTTGGGGTTGTTTGCTTGAGTCATTTAGATAATTGCCTTTTTTTCCCCACCTTTTCTGGTTTCTGTACTCACAGCCCTCATGTGTCAAGATACTTAAGGGACATGAAGAAACTCCCTTCCCTGGTTGTGTTAGGAGCTCCTTTCCCAAGTTAGACCCATTTTTCTCTCTTCGTTTCCCAGTCTAGACTTCAATCTCAAGAGAGGAACTTGAAAGTGGAGCTCTGTCTAGTTTGAAACTCGCTCCTTCTCTCTTTTCAACTCCTTTGAGGAAGTTTTGGAATGATTTCCCTTGGTAGACAGGAAGCAAAAGTTAGCAGGAACCCACTGAATCACAGGGAAATTGTCTTGACAACCTGAATACTGTTCCCTCAAAAGGTGACACTTCATAGGAACTTAGATGTTCAACATTGTTCTTTTCAATGTTTCTAGGTTTGTTTTAGGGAGGAATAACAGAAAGAGAGGACGATATCAATGACATCTGCCTTTCCATGTATTACGTGAGTCATTTGTCTATGTAATTAGTATGATCCCCCAAAACACTTGAATTTAAGGATCATTATTTATTTTTCTTAATAAAATAAAACCTAGTTATGAGCTCCCATTCAGTAGAGCCTTCAAAAGTTGCTGTCTCTGTTGTGTTTTAGGAAGTTTGCATGGTAGACAGAAAAGGGGGAGAGTCATGGACCTTAGTTTACTTGGTCATCAGTGTAATTCAGCCAGGTGACCCTATTATGACCATATGCCTATTATGGGATCCTCACCACAGAGAATCTGTCCTTGCTATTGCTTTTAAGACTTGGCATTTAAAATCCATAATCCAAAGGCATCCCACATTTGTTCCCCATCTGGGAAACTGCTGGTTGGCCATGGGTCTCTGCCCTTCTCAGAACCACTCCAAACTGTCATTCCCTTCTTGGTCTCTCTTTCCTGTCTTCTGAAGGCAATGCCTGTTGCTTCTCCAGATGAAAAAGAGAGGAGAGAGAGAAAAAAAAATTAGTTAGTTTTAGGGTTTTAGGTTTCAGTGGATAGGATGGACTAATCAGTGCTTTTAGAAATATAATTCTTCTCAGGCCTGGGATAAACATTGTGATGTGGAGTCAGAAACTGTTGTAATTGTTTCTTGGTGGATTCACAGTAGCTTCCTCCAAATCTCTGAAACATTTTTTAGTAGGTTTTCTTTTTGGTGGGGGCAGGTGACAGGAATTTTGAGTGCTTCCTTTTAATACTTGTCTATCTTTGTTTAAAATAGCAATAAGTTAAATAGCCAGGGAAAGAATAAGGGTAGGAGAGACCTGAGGAAAATACTAGGAATTGAGATACCAGGTTTTCTACAAGTTGTCTTATTCCTTCCTAACCCAGTAGGTGAGCTATTTTAATTATTCTTTTAAGAAAAGGAATAACCCTTTATGGCTGCAGGTCTTGGGCAAGGAGGTCATTCCTCGCCTCCTGAGAACGTGAAGCCTGTTTCTCATACCCTTTTTCCAATCCAAGTCAGTATCAAATCCATAGTGTTAAGTTAAGACCTGGATCTGACTCCTGTAACTCATGGCTTCCTGCCTCTTGATACTTTGAATTTCCTCTTTATTTTGGGTACCCAAAGAATCTCTTCCTTTATTTCCACCTTGGCCACATATCCAACCATTATTTTGTTTGGTTGAATGCAGGACTTCCAAGTGTTTGCAAAGTCTTTTATTATGAAAAGTTTTTTGATTACAAATTCAGTATCTTTAATAGCTACAGGGTTATTCGGATTTTTTTACTTTTATTTTTGAGTTAGTTTTTGTAAGTTGTGCTTTTCAAGGAATTTTTCCATTTCATTTAAGTTGTTGAATTTATTGGCATATATTTGTTCATAATTTCCCATTACTGTCTTTTAATATCTCTAGGGCTTATGGTGATATCCCCATTTTCATTTCTGATATTGTAATTTGTTTTTTTATTTTTTAAAAACGGTTCTTGCTAGGGGAGCTCAATTATTAAAGTACAGTAATTTCAAGAATGGAAGTTTGACTTTTAAAATTTGATCTACTATTGTCTTTTTTTTTAAATTTCTGCTCTTTATTATTTCTTTCCTTCTATTTATTTTTGGTTTGCTCTACTTTTTTGACTTCTTAAAGTAGAAACTTAGATAATTGATTTTAAGGCCTTCTCTTTCCATTACACGCATTTAAAGCTGTAAATTTCTCTGTATGCATTGTACAACATTGTGCATCTCATGATATTTCATTATCATTCAGTTTGGTGTATTTTATAATTTCCCTCCCTCCCTCCCTCCCTCCCTGCCTGCCTGCTTGCCTGCCTGCCTTCCTTCCTTCCTTCCTTCATTCCTTCCTTCCTTCCTTCTTTCCTTCCTTCTTTGCTTTTTTTGACAGAGTTTCACTTTTGTCACCCAGGCTGGAGTATAATGGCCCAATCTTGGCTCACTACAACCTCTGCCTCCTTTGTTCAAGTAATTCTCTCCTGCTTCAGCCTCACAAGTAGTTGGGATTACAGGTGTGTGCCACCACACTGGGCTAATTTTGTATTTTTACTAGAGATATGGTTTCACCATGTTGACCAGGCTGGTCTGGAACTCCTGACCTCAGGTGATCCGCCCATCTCAGCCTCCCAAAGTGCTAGGATTACAGGTGTGAGCCACCGTGCCCGGCCAATTCCTCTTATTTCTTGTCTCTGTGTGCTGCTTAGAAGCTATATTATTTAATTTCTAATCATATGAGAATTTTCTAGATAACTTACTGATTTTTAATTTAATTCTCTTTTGGTCAGAGAATGTACTCTTGAAGGAATGCAGGGAACTTCACCCTAAAATAAGGCTCTCTGGTATAATGAATATTTTGAATTAAAGGCCCTAAGGTATCAACAGATGCTAGAAAAGACTTTTCTCTTGGCTATATAGCGACCAAATGGACCCACCAAGAAGAACAATAGTTTTTCTTTCCCTCCTTGCTATATCATTATCTATTGCAGAAAAGAAGATTGAGAATGTAACCACACCAGAATAGACCTATTCACAGGATACCGTCTATGTCTCAGGCTCATGCAGCTTCCAAAGAGAACCATTTACAAATTAATCTCTCATCTACATCTATTCATTCTCCCTAGCAATCATTTATTGCCCCTTGACAGAATTACCTATTTTCCCCCTCCCCCCTGAAATAAGAATATGTAAGTATTGGGGCCCTGTGGAGATAATGAGTAATCATTCTGTCTTTCTCCCCTGTGTACATGTTAATAAATTTGTATGTCTTTTTTCTTACTAATTGGCATTTTGTGAGTTGATTTTTCAGTGAACTCGCAAAAAGTGATGAGGAAATACTTCCTTTGGCCCCTCCACTGTTTAAGATGTCAGTGTTTTGAAATTTACTGAAGGTAGTATTTCCCAGCTTATGGTATTGTTATGGTGAACGTTCCCAGTGGATTTAAAAAGAATGTGTATTCTGCAGTGTTTTGGTATGTCTGTTACTCTGTCATAGCTGGAAGCAGACAGAGGGAAAGTCCTTTCTAAATCAGCTTAGGAAAATTGTCATCAGTACTTTTTGATGTCAATAAATATTAATTAAAATATTCAAAAGAGTTTATTACAACTTATTTAACCGCTTCCTTTTTGTTATCATTTATATGGTCTCTTCCTCTCCTCTTCCTTCTTTCTCTCCTCTTAGTCTTTTTTCTTTCCTTTCTTCTACTCATCCTCTTGATGGTTTAAAAAGCCATTTTGTGCATATTTATAATTTTTTTTAGGGTAAAATTCCACAATGAGAATTGTTGGGTGAAAGCGTAGGTTCCTTCCTGACCAACAGTCATCCAGAAAGTTACTACCTATTCCTTTTCAGAGTACATGTGTACACATTTATCTGTACTCCTACTAGTAGTGATTATTTTAATTTTAAAAATTTGGCAGTCTAGAGAGCTGAAAAGTTTGAGTAATTAAATTTGCATTTTCAATTACTAGTGAGTTTAAATATATTTTATATGTGTATTGGTCTTTAATACTTTTATAAATTATCCACATCTTTTGTCCTTTTTTATATTTAGGCATTTCTATTTTTCTTTTTAACTTAGAAGTTATTTTTCTGTACTAAAACTTTTAATCATTTATCATAGACAAAGCAAATATTTCTTTTTAAGTATTTCTATGGCAATTTCTGAGGCATAGGAAATGGTACTCTTAGCGATTTAATCTATTTCTCATTTTTTGTGATTTTTATTTTGCTTATTTTATGCTTGGAAAATCTATGTCTCAAAATCAGGTTTAATTTTTCTATATTTTCTTAAGTCTGTAATGCTTTTACTGATCTATATAGACGACATCTTCTTGTTTGGTATAAAGATCTAATTTTGAAAAAATTTGTAAACTTATTTCCCTACCCTATTTATTGAAAAATATTTTTTCGTCATTGACTTCTGATACTGCCTTCACAATTTATTAAATTCTTATATGCTGTAAAACTTTCTATGGGCTTATCTATTTTGTCCCTTTGATTTTCATCAGTATTTTTTCTTGTGCCAGTATAACATGCTTTAATTGTCGTAAGTTTCAAATACTTTTTAACATCTGCTGGGGCTTGACTTTCTTCTTTTCTTTTTCCTTTTTAAAGGAGAACTTGGCATTCTAATTTGAATTTATATAACATATTATGTATACACACATATTTATTATGTTCTTTACTCAATAAGTATTTTACGGAAAATATTTATTACAATAATTTATTAAAAATTAAAATTTTAAATTAAAATAGTTTAAAGCAATTTGAGTTACCATCTTCAATTCTGTTTCCCTGCCGGTGATTCCAGGGGTAATCACTATTGTGAGTTTAACAAATTTTCATTTATTACATTTAAAAATAACTTAGCACACATGTATGTAAATCCACAAACCATATGAGGGGTCTTCAAAAAGTTCATGGAAAATGAATATTATGAAAAAGCTATGCATGGATTTCAAATTTTTTTGCACCAAAATAAACTGATGCTAACTTTTTATAACATGTCTGAACAGAATCTAGTTTGAGGCACTAAGAAGTATAAGACACTAGTTTGAAAAAAGCCCCTATCAGAGCAACATGAATTCTGCTAAAATTTAAGCAAGAACAAATTAAAAATTTATTGTGAAGCTTGGGTGAAAGAATGGTGACATCATTGATGCTTTACAAAAAGTTTATGGGGACAGTGCCCAAAGAAATCAGCAGTTATTTATTTACAAATGGATAGCTCATTTTAAGAAGGGACAAAACAATATTGAAGATAAATCCTGCAGTGGCGGACTATCCACATCAATTTATGAGGAAAAAAAAATCTTGTCTGCATCTTGATTGAAGAGGAGTCACAGACGAATAATTAACAGCACAAACAATAGCCAAAACATAGACATCTGTATTGGTTCCGCTTAACAATTCTGACTGGACAATTAAAGTTGAGCAAATTTTCCACTCAAGGGGTGCCAAAACCATTGTACCCAGAGCAGCTCTGCGGAGCAGAGCTTTCAACCGAAATTTTAAACAAGTGGGATCAAGATCCTGAAGCATTTCTCCAAAGAATTGTAACAGGAGATAAAACATAGCTTTATCATTACAATCCTGAAGACAAAGCACAAGCAAACCAATGACTACCAATGGTTGAAAGTGGTTCTGTCAAAGCAAGAGCTGACTGGTCGGAAGCAAAGGTCATGGCAACAATTTTTGGGGAGACTCAAGGTATTTTGCTTAACTTTCTGGAGGGCTAAAGAACAGTAACACCTGCTTATCATAAGAGTGTTTTGAGAAAGTTAGGGAAAGCTTTAACAGGAAAATACCCAGGAAAGCTTCACCAGAGTCCTTCTCCACCATGACAATGCTCATTGCTGTCATCTAACAAGAGAAATTTTGCAATAGTGTCAACGGGAAATCATTAGACATCCACCTTACAGTACTGATTTGGCTCCTTCTGACTGCTTTTTGTCTCTTAATCTTAAAAAATCTGTAAAGGGCACCCATTTTTTTGTCAGTTAATAGTGACAAAAAAATCTATATTGGCTTAGTTAAATTCCCAGGACCTCAGTTCTTTAGAGATGGACTAAATGGCATCAAGACACTTAAAAAAATGTCTTGAACTTGATGGAGTTTATGTTGAGAAATAAAGTTTATATTTTTTATTTTTGTATTTTAATTCAATGTTTCCACCAACTTTTTGAAGTCCCTTTGTATATGGTAAACTTTTTAGTACTTTTAAAGTTTACCCAAATTGTATCCAATGTATGTCTTATGCTATTTTTTTATTTATTCACTGTCATTAAGTTTTTAACAACTACCCATTGATATATATGCAGGTCTAGATCATCTTGACCACTGTATAGTATAAAACATTTTTATTTTCAATATTTCCATTATTTGTGTACACTTAAGGTGTTTCGATTTGTTTACAATTACAAACAACATTGCAATGAATGTCCATTCCTAAGTTTCCTATATTCATACTCAGTTATTTTAGGATATATATCTGGAAGTAAGTATCAGGCCACAGAGTGTGAAATTTTAAATTTTATAGATATTGCCAAGTTGATCTCCAGTGTAACTCTGTTGAGTCAACTTTCTATTAACAGAAGACCATTACTCAAACCCTCATCAACCTTCAGCATTATCAGACTTAGATATTGACATTCTGAGTGAAAAATAATACATCATTATCCTTTTATTTTGCATTTCCCTGGTAATTAGTAAAGCTGAACACCTTTTTATATGCTTATTAGCTACTCATATGTCCATTTCTTTGAATTGCTTGTTCGTATTTCTTGTCCACATTTATTTTGAGTTATTTGGCTTTATTCTTATTAATTTATAAGATTTCCTTAGCTATTCTGGATACATTTCTATTCTTACACTGAAACATTTTCTATTGCTCTGTTGCTTGACACTTAGCCAGCTTAGAGGTGTGATTTTTCATGATGAGAGTTTTAATTTTGATGTAGTCACTTTATTCCTTTATGGTAAATTCTTAGTGCATTTAAAAAAAATTATAACTGCCAGAAATTCTATATGTAGCCTATATTGTCCACTATAAGAATTTAAATAATTATTTTAATGTTATTTTTAAAGTGTATATATAAATTATTTTTTGCATTTTATCTTATATAGGACCTTTTTTGTCCTAGAAAGCCATTGAGTAGTCTATCCCTCATTTTCCCCCATTGATTTGTGATAGCACTTCTATTATATGCTATTTATGATGTATGTATAAGTTTGTTTCTGAGTTCTTTGTTCTGTTCATCTGTTTATTTTTTGTACCAGCTTCACACACTTTTAATTACTATAGCATTACAGCAAGTCTTAGTATCTGGTAGAGAAAAGTCCTTCCTGTTATTCTTTAACGAAACTGTTTTAGCTGATTATTCTTCTATTCATATGAAGTTCAGAATATGCCTGTCATATTTTGTATTGCACTGAATTCAAAGATTAACTAGGAGTTAAAGAACACATTAAATCTTCACCTTAAGTAACAAAATGTGACTCCTACTTTATTCAAATTTATTCAACTTCAATAAAGTTTAATAAGTTTCTCCATAAAGTTGCTAATTTGTTGTTAGAATTACTCCTAGTAACCTTTTAATTTTAAATGGTATCTTTTCTTCCATCAAATGTTATGGAATTTAGTTGATCCTAGTATAATGAAATGTTGATAATTTCTGTTAATTCATTGTTTTGAATATTAAAATACACTGTATTCTGTCAAATTATAATAATTTAGATAACAACTCTCTAATTTATCTTTTTTAGGATATTGTATTTTCCATATTAGGCTCATATTTATTTTGATAAGTATACTTGGCACACAAATCAGCTATGGCCGAGAGGAACTGGATATTCACTAAGATTTCCTCCTCCTGCCCACATATCTCAGCATATCGTTCAGTTTGGTTGCGGCAATGTTATTCATTATGGTTAATATAATGTGAGCAGATATAATTGAAGTAGGTCATTTTCGGACCTGGCTGTAAAACAACTTGCAAGGTCCTTCTCACTCTCTTCTTCTACTTTTTTTTTTAAAATTTTTTGTGTAAATACAAAAAAAAAAAATCCAACCAAGGACTTTGAGGAAGTCTAAGAGGATGGGAGAGCCATAAGAGGGTAGGAACTTGGTTTTCTATTTATTTTTTGGAATAGAACCAGCAAGGAAAGTTACATGATCTGTGTGGGATTATGATAATTTTCCTTTGGTTAGCTACTGAGATTTTTATTTTTATTTTTCCATAAGTTATTGGGGTACAGGTCATATTTGGTTACATGAGTAAGTTCTTCAGTGGAGATTTGTAAGAACCTGGTGCACCCATCACCCAAGCAGTATACACTGCACCATATTTGTTGTCTTTTATCCCTCACCCCTCTCCCACTCTTCCTCCCTAGTCTCCAAAGTCCATTGTATCATTCTTATGCCTTTGCATACCCGGAGGAAAAGAAGTCGTTATTCAAAAAAGACACTTGCACACGCGTGTTTATAGCAGCACGGTTCACAATAGAAAAATTGTAGAACCAACCCAAATGCCCATCAATGAGTGGATAAACTCTGGTGTGTGTATATACATATATATGTATGTGTGTTATATATACCTATGTGTATATATACACATATATACATACATACATACATATATATATATATGTATGATGGAATACTACTCAGTCATAAAAATGAATGAATTAACAGCATTTTCAATGACCTGGATGAGATTAGAGACTATTATTCTAAGTGAAGTAACTCGGGAATGGAAAACCAAGCCACTGAGATTTTGAAGTTGTTTCAGCAGCTGGTTATGATAAGTGTCCTAACTAATAGACTAACTTTTGACAAACACTTTATCAACAACTACTTAATAGGATTCAGATTCAAGCTCTGTCCATGATTAGTTATCCAAGCCTGAGGAAGAGACATTAGAGTGAATACTGGGCTTGAGTCCAGACTCTCGGATGAGAACTGGACATGAGGCCATGTTAAGAACAGGAGGGCACTCTAAGCTGTCTGATCTGGTGGATCATCATAGCAGTGAGAGAAGGAGAGTGATCTTTGCTGTAGTAGCTCTATCTCCCAAGAACCCTGGAATTTTGAGTGAGATGGCATCATCTCAAAACCATCATACCCCTCTATGCCAAGCAGGAAAAAAAATCCTTTGTCTATGTATTATTTTCATTCCATTCAGCAAACTCGTGCTGAACACCTATTCCATATTATGCTCCCTGTGCACGTGCACACAAACACACACACACACACACGCCAGAATCACATTCTGTCTCAGAGCCCCAGTTAAATTTTTCTGAAACCCCAGGGAAGATTTTCCCAACATAGAGTTACCCTGAAATTGATTTTCTACACTCGAGTTGTATAATAAAGGATACAGCAGACCCTGGAGACATTCTTGTCTATATCAACGAGTACCAAATCTAATTAATACACAGGAGAGCCTTTTTTTTTTTCTTTAGGAAAGTATCAGCCTGTTAGTGTGGTTAAGAGTAGTGATCTTGGTCTGTTGTGTGTGTAAATTCTAGTCATGTAAGTTCAAGTTGCCCATGGAGGTACTTAACTTTTCATGGTCGAAATTGTTGTCAGGAGCATTAGGAGGATTATGTTTTTCTCTATCTAAATTCCATAAGTGTAGTTTGGGTAAGGGAAAAATTGAGAATAGGACACAGCCTTAGCTAGGCAATGAAGTCATGTCTCATGAGGGAAAAAATATGCGTTCTTCATACTAATTAACCTGCCTTTGAAATTCTTGCATCACAAAGTAGGGCCAAATAATTGTTTTGTATCCTGTAATATTCAAGATTGGCAGCAAAGCAAACTCTTTGGCCTGCAGAGCATTCCGTTCAGTGCTTTAGAGGTCATCAGCGAGCACACATTACGTCCACAAAGACGAGTGACGATGTGTATGTTTCTCAGAGGTGAAAGGAAACAAATTATTAGCCATTTGGTAAAAATTTAAAGCACACCGAACATGAGTACTAACCTAGTAACCTACCATGTGTATTTGCATCTTTTTTGGAAAGTAATATAAGAGTGTATATAGTAAGATATTGTCCACACCTTGAACCCAATAATCTAAATTGTTAGAATTTATCCTGAAGAAATGATTCAGAATCAATAAGTTATGCACATAATATCAAATATTTAAATTATTTCCTTTATTCTATAAATTTTCATATAATGTCTGCTTAATGTCAGGCACTACATTAGGTACTAGGATTCAATGGTGTACAAGAAGTCAATGTTCATGGCTTCCATTCTGGAAATACGACAGTTACAGAGAGCCAGCAACCCTCCTCTTACAAAGCAACTAAAAATACCATATAATATGAAATTTTAAAAAGACAACTTAAATAAATGTGTGAGTTTGGCAGAAAGGTCAGGGAAAGAATGGGACCATAACTCAATGGAGGTGAGCAACACAGTGAAGCTTTGGGCTGTCCGGGAGTGTGTGATAACCCAAGTAATTGATTTATAGTTTTGGTTTAACAATCTTATCAGTAGGACAAGTGACAAAGAATGAATAGAGTGAAAGGCATTGAGTCAGCCTACCCTCCTCCATGGATAAAGCATAAAACCACAAAGGATGCATGGAAATTCTGGTTTTCAGATTATACTCCACAGAGGCATAAAGGAGAGATACTTATTGGTTTCAGAACTGGCTTTAATTGAAGGTGGAGAAAAAGCTTCCTTTGAGAATCTATGGCATCAGTCAGTCCCCATGAGGGACTGGGGACTGAATTCACACATTTGGGAACTGCAAAGCCATAATTGAGACTTTTACTTTAAAATGGACAAAGGTAGTACTGTTCCTAGGTATTGGGTAGAAATAAATGCAGATATTCTCAGAGGAACTTAGAAGCCATGAAATTCCTACAGGATTGCTGTAAGCAGAGTTCCAAATATGAGCTCATAATTATGACAATAATAATAAATCCTACACAAAAGGAAACAGGATACTATGAATGTAAGACAACTAAGAAGGAAAATAAAATAAAAGGCAAAAAACAGAACCAGATCCATAAAAATTTAGTGACCTAAAACAGAACACAAAATAAGTGTGTTAAATGTATATATTTTTTAAATGACACACAAAATATCATAATTGGGAACTAGAAATTGGATAACCAGAAAGACTGGTTAAAAAAAGAACTAATAAAACTTCTAGATTAAATATACAACTAAAATGGAATGGTTAAACATCAGAATATACAAAGCTGAAAAGAAAATTAATCAACTTCAAAGAGATGCAAAAAGTTACACGGACTAGAACAGAAAGAGAAAAAGGGACATAACCCAAGAAAAATAGATTAAGAGATAAGGAGTTTAGAGGGAATAGGTTCAACACATATTCACTAACACTTCTAGGTAAAGATAGAATGAAAAGGCAATATTTGAAAATACAATGGGCAAGTTTTCCAGAATCACTTAAAGACATAAATCTTCAGATTTAGGAAGTCCGGTGGATCCAAAGCAAAATAATTAAAAACAAGACCAGTTGTAAGCACCCTGCCCTTGAGGTTTTTGCAATTTCATTATTTAGAAAACAACATAAAAGTAGCAAGAAAAAAAGAAATATTAAAGATAATGGCTGCTGGACAATTGGCCTCAAAGCACTGAGAAAAAACTGAGGAACCAACTATAATTCTATACTTTCAAAAACAAGAAGAAAAGCAAGACGTTTTTAGAAGTAACTGAAGCAGTGTTTGCTAGCAACATAACTGTGCCACAAGGAACTTTTAGTACATGTACTTCAGAAAGAAGCAGATGATCCCAGAAGGAAGGTCTAAGATTTTTTTTTTTTTTTTTTTTTTTTGAGACGGAGTCTCACTCTGTCGCCGGGGCTGGAGTGCAGTGGCCGGATCTCAGCTCACTGCAAGCTCCGCCTCCCGGGTTCACGCCATTCTCCTGCCTCAGCCTCCCGAGTAGCTGGGACTACAGGCGCCCGCCACCTCGCCCGGCTAGTTTTTTTGTATTTTTTAGTAGAGACGGGGTTTCACAGTGTTCGCCAGGATGGTCTCGATCTCCTGACCTCGTGATCCGCCCGTCTCGGCCTCCCAAAGTGCTGGGATTACAGGCTTGAGCCACCGCGCCCGGCCTAGGAAGGTCTAAGATTTAAGGTATGTTGATTAAAGTAAAGAGTAAAAATTTGGATAAATGAAAAATAATTAATGATTAAATTCAATAATGCTAATGTCAAATATTGAGAGTTAAGTAAAGCAGCGTATACTTTCTATTGTGAACAAAATGAACATGATTGTGGGGTTTTTGTGACAGATGATTAGAATGAAGGTCTTCTAAGATACCTTTATTATTCAGCAATAATGTCAACATAACTGTAAACTTTTAAAAGTTTATAAGACAAAATAAAACTTCTCAAAGGAAAAAAAAAACACAAATCAATAAGCACAGCAAAAGAAAGCAAGAGAAGAAAAAATAAAGCTGCGTAAAACCAAGGCAAATAACACCAAAAAAGATAGAAAAAAAAAATAAAAGTATAAGACTAATTATCAGTGAGATGACAGGGATTGTAAAAACTGACCATGTCCAAAAAATATGGAAGTCAATTTCATGATTTTTTACAAGGAACACACATCAAACATAAGAACAGAGGACAGTTGAAAGGCAGAGAATGCAAAGATAGATAGCAGGCAAATACTGTTAAATGTCCCTGGTGTCTGTTACTAATAGACAAAATAGACTTCAAAACAAAAAGCATTACTACAGACAGTAACTATATAATAATAAAAAAGATAATTTTCCAGGAGATAATGCTAGCTAATAACATAGGTTTAAAATATATGAAGCAAAAATTGCCAGAACTCCAAAGAGAAGTAAGGGATTTTTATTCTCTCTTCTCTCTTAGTAATTGATATATCAAATAGACAAAAATTAGAAAGGATAGGGAGAATTTGAACTATGCACTTAATAAGCTTGATCTGATGGGCACAGGAAATATATCCCAAGAGACAGAGAATAAAATGCTGTTTTGAGCATGCAGGAAAGATTTGTAAAAATTGACAACAAATTCCAGAAATTGGATCTCATAGAGACTTTGTATGAATACAATAAAATTCATTCATAAATTAGCAACACCACTAAGAAACAGAAAGCAACGTACACTTGAATATTTATTTTTAAAAAGCTGTTAGAAGGGCTATAAGTTAAGGCATCAATCTTTATGGAAATAGAAACAATAATATAAAACCCAGTTTGTTGGTTATAGGAAGACTTCCTAGGAAGTACTTATATTAGAGAATAAAAAGTCTAAAGAATAATGTGAGAAGCATCCAGTTTAAGAAATTAGAAGGATAACAAAATAAACACATAAAAGTAAAAATAAGAAATGACACATTTATAAATTAGAAAACAAATATAATTAATAAAACTGCCAGTCATTTTTAAAGACTACCAAAATCAATGCATGTCCAATAAAACTGACCAAAATTTACAGAAAAGAGACATAGACATTAGGAATGAAAAGGAAAGCATAGCTGTACATAAAGCAATGATTAAAAGATATGATGTGGCCGAGCGCAGTAGCTCACGCCTGTAATTCCAGCATGTTGGGAAGCCGAGGCGGGTGCATCACCTGAGGTCAGGAGTTTGAGACCAGTCTGGCCAACACGGTGAAACCCCGTCTCTACTAAAAATACAAAAATTAGCTGGGTGTGGTGGCAGCCACGTGTAATCCCAGCTACTCAGGAGGCTGAGGCAGGAGAATTGCTTGAACCTGGGTCAGGGAGGCTGCAGTGAGCCGAGATCATGCCACTGCACTCCAGCCTGGGCAACAAAGTGAGACACCATCTCAGAAAAAAAAAAAAAAAAAAAAGATGATGTAAGTACTGGGAAGAATTTTATGCTGAGAAAATATTAGGCCCAAATGGTTTTGTATATGAATTCTATAAAACACTTGAAAGATAGATAATATCTTAGATTTTTTTTCAAAGAATAGACTTAGTTACAGACGGTTTATTGTTTTCCTGTGAGGTTAATATAACCTTGATACTAAAACCAGGCAAGGATAGTATAAGAAAGGAATATTAGAAGTCCATTTCGGTCATGAACATACATGAAGTATTCAAAACAAAATATGAGCATCCTCAATTCAGCAATGTGTTAAAAATATAATACCCATTAATCACATTGGTTAAACCCTAAAATGCAAGGTTATTTTAACATTAGAACATCTATTAAAATGTAAATCACTAGATTAGCAGATAAAAGGAGAAAATCATATACCCATCTGAGTAGGTGTAGCAAAAACATTTGATAAATTCAGTATCTACTCATGATAAAAAAATTCTTTGGGAAAACTAAGGTTAGAAGGTAAATTCCTTAACCTAATAAATGTCTGCCAAAAACCTGCTACACGTATCACATTTAATGGTAAAGCTTTACAAGCATTCCCTTGAAAACTTAGGAAAAGAAAAGGATACGTGATTTCACTAGTTTTATTCAAAATATTGTTATAGATTCTAATCAGCGCAAAAAGACAACATTGTACTAGGTGGTAGACACATGGGTCTCATTTTATTATTATTTCTTATTTATATTTATGTTGCATATACTATTTTGAATTTATAGCATATTTAATAATACAAAATAATGTGAGGTCTTACAAAGAAATGAGAAAGCATAAAGGAAGGAAAAGTGAATGGAAAAAAAAAGATATGTCCCTCGCAGAACTTACATTCTAGCAGTAGATATAGGTGAGTCATTTAGGGACTTGGAGTATTAAATACCAAGTGCCATGATTGCTGAGTCGGTGAGTGGATAACAGCACAGCAGTCCTGTTGTGCGAACTTCCAGTTTAAGAGGTCCAGGGCCGGGCGCAATGGCTCACACCTGTAATCCCAGCACTTTGGGAGGCTGAGGCAGGCAGATCACGAGGACAGGAGTTCGAGACCAGCTTGACCAACATGGTGAAACCCCGTCACTACTAAAAATACAAAAATTAACCGGGTGCGGTGGCACGTGCCTGTAATCCCAGCTACTGGGGAGGCTGAGGCAGGAGAATCGCTTTAACCCAGGAGGTGGAGGTTACAGTGAGCCGAGATCGCACCATTGCACTCCAGCCTTGGCGACAGAGCGAGACACTGTCTCCAAAAAAAAAAAAAGAGGTTCCCGGCCGGGCGCGGTGGCTCAAGCCTGTAATCCCAGCACTTTGGGAGGCTGAGACGGGCGGATCACGAGGTCAGGAGATCGAGACCATCTTGGCTAACACGGTGAAACCCCGTCTCTACTAAAAAAAATACAAAAAACTAGCCGGGCGAGGTGACGGGCGCCTGTAGTCCCAGCTACTCGGGAGGCTGAGGCAGGAGAATGGTGTAAACCCAGGAGGCGGAGCTTGCAGTGAGCTGAGATCCGGCCACTGCACTCCAGCCTGGGCGACAGTGCGAGACTCCATCTCAAACAAAACAAAACAAAACAAAACAAAACAAAAAAAAGAGGTTCCCAAATAGTTGTCTTAGTCTGTTTGTACTGCTATAATCTAGTACCAGCGACTGGGTAATTTAAAGACGAGAACTATATTTTCTCACAGTTCTGGAGGCTGGGGGTCCAAGATCAAGGATCCTATATTCAGCGTGTGGGAAAGGCTCCCTCTCTGCTTCCTAGACGCTGCCTCGTCAATGCACCTTTGTCACTACATCCTCACATGGCAGAAGGCAGAAGGGCAAAAGGACAAAAAGGGATGAACAGTGTCCTCACATGGCAGAAAGGACAGAGGGGAAAAAGGGCCCAGTAATTTTCCTCCGGCTTTTTTATAATGCGCTAATCTCATTCATGAGGGCAGATCCCTGAAGGCCTCGTCACCTTCTAAATGCTCCACCTCATAATCCTGTTGCATTGGGGATTGAGTTTCAACATGAATTTTAAAGGGGGCACAAATATTCAAATCATACCAGATGAGGAAGTGTTTTCTAGGCAAAGAAGATGGGAGAATTAGGAATCAGTTTTGGGGAAAAGTGCTCATTGGCAGGGGTAAGAGCGTCTGCCAAGGGATAGAGACTGAACAACATACGGGGCTTTCGGATCCTCCAGGTATTACCATGACCTGAGCATGGAATTGGAGGTAAGGAGAGATAAGAGAAGAAGCTAGAGAGAGAAGTAAAGACCAGGTTGTACTGAGTCAGAATCATTCTTTTGTTGTTCCTGTTTTCTTTTTTGTATTATCGATATTATAGATAAACAGACAATAAAATCTGAAAGTAATCTAAATACTCAGAAATTGGAAAAGGACAAAGAATAGGATATATGGTTGAATACAGAAAACTATAAAAAATGATCATTATTAAAACTGTAAAAAACTAGAAAACTCTTTATGATCCTGGTGAAAAGTTCTGAACCCAGTATTATACTTTGCCTCTTATACTGTAATTGTGAGATTATAAAATATGTATACATGAAGACAAAGACAGGAGGGCAATATACCGAAAAGAACATTGTATTAGGATGGTGGAATATGGTTGAGTTTTATCTCTTTTTCAAAAACGTTGTTAAATATATCCTCATTTAAAAATAAAAATTTAAACAGAGCAGGTCAATATTAGTAACTTCAGTGAGCCCAGGGAATGAGTTTTTGCTCATTATTGAATGTCCAGTGCTTAGCACAAAGTAGACTGCATGTGTGTGTGAATGCATTAAATGCATCAAGGATGGTTCTGAGGTGATTTGGAAGAATTACTGGTGGTATCCTAACAGCAGCAACCGAGTGTCATGTGGGTCAGAATTGGGCCGCAGTGCCAAATTAGAGACAGGAATTGCAAGCTGATTGAACTTTCTGGAGAGTCCTTTACTGAGCATTTTCAGAACTAACCTAGCTGTTTGACTTCTTATACTCAAGGCAGATCTACCAGAAAGAGAAGTCAACACTTTGCCAAAATAGGGGTTAGAAATAAAGGAAGAGTTGGGAGGGAGATTTATTGTTTTTTCTTTTTCTTTCTTTCTTTTTTTCTTTTTTTTTTTGTTTTTTTGTTTTTTGGTGGAGAGTGTGAAAGGAGTATCTTAGTTGCTAACGTTTTTTTAACATTAGAATATTCTTAAATAAATATAAAACATTTTTAAGAAAATATGTTCAAATGATGGGGGAAAATCCCCCAAACTATGCTGAATTTCATTTCTTAAGAGCTTTTTATTCCAATTATTTTCACACAAAGAGTCATAATCATTGTGTATATATTTCCTTCTAGTCTACATTTCCCACTTAATACTACTTCGTTATATTCCTTAAATATTTTAAAATCTAATTCTTCATTTAATAAATTGCATAGTATTTCATCATATTGGTACCCTATAATTTACTTAACTCTCAGCCTTTTGCTATGCATGGAAGTTTTTGTTGTTTTGATATTATTCTCTTTCTTTCTTTCTTTTTTTAAACAAAAACAAAAAAGAAACCTTTCTATGTGTGTGTGTGTGTGTTTGTGTGTGTGTGTGTATGTATGTGTATATATATATATATTTCTCCTTAGAAATGTTTAGGAAAGAAAGGACATTCTGGGTTAAAGATTAGAAATGTTGTAATTTGGATTCCTCTGCAAGAAGAATAATATAAAAACTGTTTTCTTGTACATCCAGCTAGAATGAAATGGGTTCACTCATCAGTCAGGAGTCTGGGATGAAATGGTCATTCTCAGTATTTTAAGTTCTACATTTTATAGATAGTATCTAGTAAAACTTTTTTAGGGATGGGTGAAGATGGGCACAATAATAGCAGTTAATAAATCTTCATATTGTTATCTCATTAGTTTCTATAAAATATGTTCTGAACTGAGATTGACTGAGATCAAATGACTGTGCCAAAGTCCCCTAGAGAGTTAATGTCAAGCCTCAGGTAAAATTTGTCTCTTAATTTCTAGATCACAGTGCCAGGGTAGCCATATGTAGAAATTTCAATCATTATGTGTTTTTATCAGTACAGAGTTTGGATTTGAGAAAGGAGGTATTGACTGCCTGGGATCAAATACAGCTTTACTAATCTCTCGCTGTATGAATTTGATCAAGTCTCACAAGCAATCTGATCTTCTATTTCTTGAACTAGAAAATAGGAGTGGTAATAGTAATTACTTTGTAAGGTGATTGTGAACGGTAAATGAAATGATACATATAAAAGATTTATACAGTGCCTGCACACACCAACATTTAGCAAATATTAGCAAAATGCCTAAGGTCCAGATTCTTTGAAGTTGGCGAGGAAGTTAACCTGAATAACCCTCATGTATCTCTTTCTTCAAGGCAACTTTCGGACCCAGAATATACCTTGAAGATGTTTGCAGTTATAGTGTCTCTATCTATAGCTTGTACATTTTGCATCCCTAACACTTGTCTTCTTTTGGCAGTAGTACTCTAATTTATTAGCAAAGTATCTCTCTAAGGGGAGCTACAGCTTTTATGCTATAGGTGCGTGTTGTTCTGCTGCTGACCATTGTTTTAGCTCTTCATTTTAGATCCCAACAAGATTTCATTACTCCTTGTGTATGCCTTCCAGACCATTTGAAGTGTTACATCATTCTGTGACTGTGAACTAGACATGAGTCATAAAAGCAAAATTGAATTAGAGCCTTCCTGAGCATTTTAGGCTTTTTGCCATGTTTTGGACAATGATATACTTTATTTTACAGAGTTACAATGAATGATTGTCTAAACAGATAATGTTGGTGAAGTACATTAATAATAACAATTCATTATAGTTACATTGTGTGGGGAGACTAGTGATTTTAACATGAAAGAAAATAGACGATTTCTGTTACAATCTACGTTTATGTGGCTTTGTACCCATGATTCAGAAAAATGTCACAGATGAAAAAGCAATGATTCTTTATTTATTAAGCTAACTGCAGTCTTGTTAACCTTTAATATATTCAGGAACAAAGTGAACTGGATACTTGAAAACTTTCTCTTTACATTGAGTAGTTTCTTTATCATTCACATTTTCATCTGTAAATGCGTTAACTGGATACTTTCAAATAAGTCATGTTAAATCTGAAATTTGAAGAAAATTAATAACTCTTAATTCTTTCAGCTGTTTGTTCCTCTCTTCCCATTTTCTTCTTACCTATACCAAATGCTATTTATTCCTGTCACTCTGCTTAAATGTATCAACATCAAGGTCAGCCACTTTCTACATATTGAGAAAATCAGCAGTCAAGTGTCTGACCTCCCTCATCCTCCTTGACCTCTCAGCAGCATTTCACGTGGCTGAACCCTCCCACTTTCTTGAAAAATGTTATTTTCCAGGTTTCAGGACATCATTTTTACTTGTTGGGTTTTGTTCTTTTGTTTTTCACTGCCACTCCACAGTCTACTTTGCTCACTACACAAAATCAGCCAATGCCAGAGCTCTATACATGTCAGACTATTCTCATTGCTGCTTTGCCTCTGCTGTCCATTACTATAACTATGCCTATCTTGCCTGTGACAGTTGAGTGCCGTCACATGGCCCCCACCACCTCGGGATCCAATTATTCCCATTGCTTTTAAATTTTGTAATTGAGTTACTGTGGTCCCTACTGTAAGAACTGGCATACAGAGAAGAGCAATCACAGAGCTCTCCAAGGATGCAGGTGCTGCCCTCACAAATCTATCTTGCAAAATATTGGTGAAGGCTATTTCTTCTGGACCCTTCCAGCTGGAATGAGTAGTTCTAAAGTGACTAATCCACTCTAGCATCTCCATCTCCATCTCCCTAAGTCTTTGGATCCCTTCCTCTACATTAAACCAAGGGAGATCAGGTATTTCCACCTCGCTCACAGTGGTCTATCTTTTGATCCATATTTCAGCTAATCAAGCAAAAAAACTATTAGAACCATTTTTAACTCCCTGAGCTGCAACATTAAATGCAGAATCCCTCCTTAGTGGGCCCAAATCAATAAAATCAGCCTGATCCAACTCTATGTTCCTTCCACCATTATCCTACCTCCTTAATATCATTCCCATGCCTGCTCTCCAGGTTTCTGCCTATATAAATTAGAAAACTCAAACAGTTCTTTCAGGTGTAGCACACCTCATCGTGGGTCACACTCTGAACCTCACCTCTAGGGGTCTGCCAGAACTTTAGTGTAGTTATAGGTCTAGAAGCAAACAAGGGTGTCAGGGGTGGGTTCTAAGGAATCAGCATTGTCTTGCCTGGCAGCCACTTCAGGGGAGGCCGTCACTGTTGCCTCAGGCAGTGCATAGTTAATCTCCTCAGACAAAGGTGGTAAGGCTGATGGCAGCAGGACGGGGAGGGGATGTTGCCACCACTGGGGATGAGGAAGCTGTTTGCTCGGGCAAAAAAAGGCCTCATAAGAGTTTACAAGCTCAGTGTCCCCAGCTTCATCAGGGTCCTCCCACACATCCCCATTCCAAGTTGCAGGGTCTCATTCTTTTCCAATCAATGCCCTCACTTTAATAGACATCTGGTGAGACTGAGCATGTACCTTTCATTGCAGGTCAGCCACTCACATGATAAGAGCTTGTGCCTGATTTTCTGCAATTTCAACCCTTTGTCTACAGGAGGTATGACTCTCAGGGCAATCTTAGAAGACTTGAGGCTCAGTATGTGCTTCTGGAGCTAGGAATTAGAATCCCTGAGCTCATCCTTTTCTTTCATCACTTTGTCCAGTGAACTTAGGAGCAACCAATTAACTTTATAATATTTTTTGGTTCCCCACACGTAGTCAAAGGTATTATGTATAAAGTCACTAAACTCCTTGACTCTCACAATCAGTAAAGTAGGTGTATCGAATGCATTTATTTTATATAACTCTCTAAACAGTTTACACCAAGGACTATCAGTGTTCTCCATACTATTAGAAGTAGAGTCCTTAGCATTTTGGGTCTACTCAGATTAAGCAGCCAACTCCAGAAACTCCAAAACCAACTAGAGACATCCATCCTTAAAATTCTCTTCCTCTAGAACCATGCCTGGTACTAAAATCTGTATTAGTCCAGGTTCTCTAGGGGGACAGAACTAATAGGATATATGAATATATGAGAGGGAGTTTATTAAGGAGAATTGACTCACACAATCACAATGTAAAGTCCCACAATAGGCAATCTGCAAGTTGAGGAGCAAGGAAACCAGTGGTGGATCAATCGGAGTTCTAAAACCTCGAAAGTGGGGAAGCCAACAGTGCATCCTTCAGTTTGTGGCCAAAGGCTCAAGAGCCGCTAGCAACTCACTGGTGTAAGTCCAAGAGTCCAAAAGCTGAAGAACTTTAGAGTCTGATGTTCAAGGGCAGCCTAGGAGAAAGATGAAGGCCAGAAGACTCAGCAAGTCTGCTCTTCCATTTTCTCCTGCTTTATTCAAGCCATACTGGCAGCTGATTAGATGGTGCCCACCCAGATGGAGGGTGGGTCTGCCTCTCCCAGTCCACTGACTCAAATGTTCATCTTCTTTGGCAACACCCTCACAGACACAGCCAGGAACAATACTTTGCATCCTTCAGTGCAAGCAAATTGACACTCAGTATTAACCATCACAGGTGTCCTTCACAATTCCAGTGATTCCCTTTTTTTTTTTCTTGAATTGAAACTCACAAAGTTTATCTTTATGCACTATCCTGCTATTTCCACATAGCTGAGGCATGCTAAAAGCCTCTACTCTGACATCTTGGAAAAAAAAAACTATAGTCAGATTTGAACTTGTGTAGTCTTTTTTTTTTTTTTTTTTTTTTTTTTTTTTTTTTTGAGACGGAGTCTTGCTCTGCCACCCAGGCTGGAGTGCAGTGGCCGGCTCTCAGCTCACTGCAAGCTCCGCCTCCCGGGTTCACGCCATTCTCCTGTCTCAGCCTCCCGAGTGGCTGGGACTACAGGCGCCCGCCTCGTCGCCCAGCTAGTTTTTTGTATTTTTTAGTAGAGACGGGGTTTCACCGTATTAGCCAGGATGGTCTCGATCTCCTGACCCCGTGATCCGCCCATCTTGGCCTCCCAAAGTGCTGGGATTACAGGCTTGAGCCACCGCGCCCGGCCTAACTTGTGTAGTCTTAGTCCTCAAACGTTGTTCTTTCCCTTCGATATTGTATTGGCTGAGTGTTTTCCTTCTTAGTATAAATGTTACAATCAGTTTTTCAATATCTGCAAAATAACTTGCTGGGATTTTGATTTGGATTGCAATAGATTCCATAGGCCAATTTGTGAAGAACTGACATCTTGACAGTATTGAGCCTTCATAGCAATGGAGATGGTATATCTCTTAATTTATTTAGTTATTCTTTAATTTCTTTGATCAGAGTTTTGCAGTTTTCCTCATAGATCTTGTACATATTTTATTAGATTTATACTAAGTATTTAGATTTGTGGAATACTAATGTAAAAGATACTGTGTTTTTAATTTCAAATTCCACTTGTTCATTGTTGATATATAAGAAAGCAATTGATTTTTATATTGTACCTTGCAACCTTGCTGTGATGAGATATTAGTTCTAGGACTTTTTTGGTTAATTCTTTGATATTTTCAAAAGAGACAATCATGTCATCAACAAAAAAGGCAGCTCTGTTTCTTCCTTTACGATCAATATACCTTTCCTTATTGCATTAGCTAAGACTTTCCATATAATGGTGAAAAAGGAGTAGTGAGAGAGGACATTCTTTCTTTGTTTCTGATCTTAGTGGGCAAGCTTCTAATTTCTCACCACTAAGTGTGATATTAACTATACATTTTTGTAGATATGCATTATCAAGTTGAGGAAGTTTTCCTCTATTCCTAGTTTGCTGTGTGTTTTTATCCCGAATAGGTGTTAAATTTTCTCAAATGCTTTATCTGTATCTCTTGATAAGATCATGTGATTTTTATTCTTTAGCCTGTTGATGTGATAGTTTACTTTAATTGATTAAAAGTGCAATAAGCTTTGCATAGCTGTGATGAATTCTACAGGTACATGCTATATAATTTTTTATACACTGTTGGACTGAATTTGCTAATTTTTATTATTGATTTTTGCATCTCTGTTTGTGAATGATATTGGTTTGTAGTTTTCTTTTGTTACTATTGTTATTTTTTTTTTTTTTGAGACGGAGTCTTGCTCTGTTTCCCAGGCTGGAGTGCAGTGGCGCAATCTCGGCTCACTGCAGCTCCGCCTTCTGGGTTCATGCCATTCTCCTGCCTCAGCCTCCTGAGTAGCTGGGACTACAGGCGCCCGCCACCACGCCCGGCCAATTTTTTGTATTTTTAGTAGAGATGGGGTTTCACCGTGGTCTCCATCTCCTGACCTCGTGATCCGCCCTCCTCGGCCTCCCAAAGTGCTGGGATTACAGGCGTGATGTAGTTTTCTTTTAAAATCTTTGTATGGTTTCAGTATTAGGGTAATGCTGATGATGAGAATGAATTAAGAAATATTCCCCCTCTTTCTGTTTTCTGAAAAAGATTATAGAAAATTGGCATAATTTCTTCCCTAAGGGTTTGGTAGAATACTACCCAGTGAAACTATCTCAGTCTGATTCCTTCTGTTTTAGAAGGGTCTTAATAATTGAATATGTTTTAAAAATGTGTATGTTTTCAAATTATTTCTTCTTGTGTGAGTTTTGGAAGATTATGTCTTTCAAGGAATTGGTCTATTCCATCTAGGTTATCAAATTTGTAAGCTTAGAGTTGTTCATATATTCCTTTTTAAAAATATTCCTATGTTATAGCGATATCCCTCTTTCATTTCTGATATTATTAATTGGTGTTCTCTTCCTTTTTTCTCTTAGTTAATCACCTATCTAGAGGCTTATTGCTTATATTGATCTTTCCAAAGAATCAGTTTTGGGTTTGGTTGATTTTTCTCTATGAATTTCCTGTTTTCTGTTTTATTATTTTCTGTTCTTAATTTTATTTTTTTCTGCTTACTTTGAATTTAATCTGATCTTCTTTTCCTAGTTTCCTAAAATGGAAACAGATTATTAATTTTAGATATTTCTTCATTTTTAATATATGCATTGAATGCTGTACATTTCCCTCTAAGCACTATTTTCATTGCATCCCACAAATTTTGATGTTGTGTTTTTATTTTTATTTAGTCCAAAATATTTTTAAATTTCTATTGAGATTTCTTCGTTCACTCATGTGTCATTCAGAAAAGTATTTTATAATCTTCATGTATTTTATAATTTTTCAGTTATCTTTCTGTTACTGATTTCTAGTTTAATTCTATTGTGGTCTGAAAGCAAACATTTTATGATTTTTATTCTTTTAAATTAGTCAAGGTTGTTGGATGACCTAAAATGTGGTTTATTTTGGTGATTGTTCCATGTGAGTTTGAGAAGAATGTATATTCTGCTGTCGTTGGGCGAAGTAGTCTGTAGATATTAATTATATACAGTTGATTGATAGTGTTATTTCATTCAACTATGGCTTTACTGATTTTCTGCCTGCTGGATTTGTTCATTTCTGATAGAGTAGTGTCGAAGTCTTCAACTGTAATAATGGATTCATTTATTTCTTCTTGCAGTTCTATCAATTTTTGCATCACATGGTTTGACATTTTGTTGTTAGGATCATACACATTATGAATTCATGTGTATTCATTACGGGTGAATGTATATCCTCCTTTATGAGGATCCAGGTTTCTGACCTATATTATTGTCCTTCTTTCCAAAGGACTTCTTTGAACAGTTTTTACAATGCAGGTCTATTGGTAAGAAATTTTCTCAATTTTTGTTTGTCTGAGGAAGTCTTTATTTCTCCTTGACTTTTGAAGTAAATGTCACAGGGTATAGAATTCAATGTTGCTGAGTTTTTTCTCCAACACTTCAAATATTGTATTCCATTCTTTTTTTATTTGCATGAGTTCTGAGAAGTTAGATGTAATTCTTATCTTTGTTCCTCTATAGGTGTTTTTATTTCTCTGGCTTCATTTTGGAATTTTTTTAAATCTTTGATTTTTAGTAGTTTAAAAATAATGTGCCTAGATGTTGTTTTTTGTTTATTTGTTTTTGGCATTTATCCTGTTTAATGTTCTCTGAGCTTCCTAGTTCTGAGGTTTAGTGTATGACGTTAATTTGGAAAAATTCTTAGACATTATTGTTTCAATTGTTTTTTTGTTGTTGTTCCTTTCTCTCTTCTTCTGGCATTTTTATTATGTATTTACTTCACTTTTTGTAATTGTGTCTCAGTCCTTTGATATTCTGGGTTTGTTGTTTTATTGTTTTGTCTTTGTTCTCTTTGCTTTCCAGTTTTGAAGGTTTCTATTGAGATACCTTCAAGCTCAGAGATTATTTTCTCAGCCATGCCTGGTATGCTAATAAGCCCTTCAAAGGTATTCTTCATTTCTGTTACATTGATTTTTATCTCTATCATTTAATTTTGGTTCTTTCTTCGAATTCCTATCTCTTTGCTTATATTGTTAGTCTGTTCCTGCATGCTGTTTACCCATTAGACCACTAGCATATTACCATTGTTGTTTTAAATTCCTAGTCTGACTATTCCATACATCCCTGCCATTTCTGATTCTGATGTTTATCCTTTCACTTAAAATTGTGATTTGGCTTTTTTTTCTTGATAGCCAGATATAATGGATCACATAAAAGAAACTGCTGTAAATAGGCCTTTATTAATGTGGTGGTAAAATGTGGGGAGGGAGAAGCAGCATTCTCTAGTCCTGTAATTGGGTCTTGGTTTTTGTTTTGTTTTGCTTGGTTTTGTTTGTTTGTTTAGGTTTGGTTTTTTAAAAGGGATGCTTCTGGGCTATGAACTTTAACACTGATTTTCAGTTCACACCCTACCTGGTTAGGTGGGAGAGAATGGCTAGAGTAAGCCAGAGTTGAGTATTTCCCTTCTTTCATGTGAAGGGCTAAAGTGGGCTGAAGATTAATATTTTCCTTCTTTGATGTGGAAGGCTAGAGCTGACTGGAGTTGGTTATTCTCCTTGGGTGAGGGCTATTACGGTGGAAAAGGCCAAATGGAAACCATTAGAGCTGACTCTACCTAGAAAAATAGTAAATCAAAAACAATATTACATCCTTGGAGGGAGTGCAGAGATTAGCACCACCATCAAGGACTTGAAAGACTCAGGGGTGGTGATTCCCACCACATCCCCATTCAGTTCTTTAATTTGGCCTGTGCAGAAGACAGATAGATCTTGGAGAAAGACAGTGGATTATTGTAAGCTTAACCAAGTGGTGACTCCAATTGCAGCTGCTGTACCGGATGTGGTTTCATTGCTTGAGCGTATTAACACATCTCCTGGTACCTGGTATGCAGCCATTGACTTGGCAAATGCCTTTTTCTCCATTCCTCTCCATAAGGCCCACCAGAAGCAATTTGTCTTCAGCTGGCAAGGCCAGCAGTATACCTTTACTGTCCTACCTCAGGGGTATATCAACTCTCCAGTTTTGTGTCATAATCTTATTTGGATAAACCTTGATCACTTTTCGCCTCCTCAAGATATCACACTGTTCCATTACATGATGACATTATGCCAATTGGATCCAGTAAGCAAGAAGTAGCAAACACACTGGACTTATTTGTGAGACATTTGCATGCCAGAGGATGGGAAATAAATCTAAAATTCAGGGAACTGCTACCTCAGTAAGATTTCTAGGAGTCTAGTAGTATGGGGCCTGTTGAAATCCTTCTAAGGTGAAGGATAATTTGCTGTATTGGCCTCTCCTACAACCAAGAAAGAGGCAGAACACCTGGTGGGCCTGTTTGGTTTTTGGAGGCAACACATTCCTCATCTGGGTTTGTTACTCTGGCCCTTTTATCAAGTGACCCAAAAGGCTGCCAGTTTTGAGTGGGGTCCAGAACAGGAGAAGGCTTTGCAACAAGTCCAGGCTGCTGTGCAAGCTGCTCTGCCACCTGGGCCATATGACCTGGCAGATTCAATGGTGCTTGAGGTGTCAGTGGCAGATAGGGATGTTGTTTGTAGCTTTTGGCAGCCCCCCATAGGTGAATCACAGTGGAGGCCTCTAGGATTTTGAAGCAAGGCCCTGCCATCTTTTGCAGATAACTACTCTCCCTTTGAGAGACACCTCCTAGACTGTTACTGGGCTTTGGTGGAATCTGAATATTTGACTATGGGTCATCAAGTCACCATGTGACCTGAACTGCCTATTATGAACTGGGTGCTTTCCGACCTATCTAGCCATAAAGTGGGTCATGCACAGCAGCATTCCATCATCAAATGCAAGTAATATATATGTGATCAGACTTGAGCAGGTCCTGAAGGCACAAGTAAGTTACACAAGGAAGTGGCTCAAATGCCCATGGTCTCCACTCCTGCCACCCTATCTTCTCTCTCCCAGCCTGTACCAATTGTCTCATGGGGAGTTCCCTATGATCAGTTGACAGAGGAAGAGAAGACTACTAGGGCCTGGTTCACAGATGGTTCTGCACGATATGCAGGCACCATCCGAAAGTGGACAGCTGCAGCACTGCAGACACTTTCTAGGACATCCCTAAAGGACAGCAGTGAAGGGGAATCTTCCCAGCGGGCAGAACTTTGGGCAGTGCACCTGGTTGTGCACTTTGCATAGAAGAAGAAATGAGCAGATGTGTAATTACATAGTGATTCATGGGCTGTAGCCAATGATTTAGCTGGATGGTCATGGACTTGGAAGAAGCATGATTGAAAACTTGGTGACAAAGAAATTTGGGGAAGAGGTATATGGATGGACCTCTCTGAGTGGTCAAAAACTGTTAAGATATTTGTATCCCATGTGAGTGCTCACCAATGGGTGACCTCAGCAGAGGAGGATTTTAATAATCAAATGGATAGGATGACCCCTTCTGTGGACTCAGAGACTCTTTCCCCCCAGCCACCCCTGTCACTGCCCAATGGGCCTGTGAACAAAGTGGCCATGGTGGCAGGGGTGGAGGTTACGCATAGGCTCAGCAACATGGACTTCCATTCACCAAGGCTGGACCTGGCTGCGACCACTGCTGAATGCCCGATTTGCCAGCCTCAGAGACCAACACTGAGCCCTTATCATGGCACCATTCCTTAGGGTGATCAGCCAGCTACCTGGTGGCAGGTTAATTATATTGGACCTCTTCCATCATGGAAAAGGAAAAGGTTTGTCCTTGCTGGAATAGACACTTACTCCAGTTATGGGTTTTCCTATCTTGCATACAATGCTTCTGCCAAGACTACCATCCATGGACTCACAGAATGCCTTATCCACCATCATAGTATTCCACACAGCATTGCCTTTGATCAAGGCATTCACTCTAGGGCTAAAGAAGTGTGGCAATGGGCTCATGCTTATGGAATTCCCTGGTCTTACTGTGTTCCCCGTCACCCAGAAACAGCTGGACTGATAGAATGGGATGGCCTTTTGAAGTCACAGTTACCGTGCCAAGTAGGTGACAGTACTTTGGAGGGCTGGGACAAAGATCTCCTCCAGAAGGCCGTGTATGCTCTGAATCAGCATCCAGTATATGATAGTTTGTCTTGGAGGCAGGATTCACGGGTCCAGGAAGCAAGGGGTGGAAGTGAAAGTGGTACCACTCACCATCACCCCTAGTGTTCCACTAGCAAAATTTTTGCTTCCTGTTCCCACAACATTATGTTCTGCTGACCTAGAGGTCTTAGTTCCAGAGGGAGGAACACTGTCACCAGGACACACAACAATGATTCCATTAAACTGGAGGTTAAGATTGCCACCTGGACACTTTGGGCTCCTCCTACTTTTAAGTCAACAGGCTAAGAAGGGAGTAACAGTGTTGACTGGAGTGATTGACCCAGAATATCAAGGTGAGATCAGTCTACAATTCCACTCCACAATAGAGGTAAGGAAGAGTATGCATGGAAGACAAGAGATCCATTAGGGCATGTCTCAGTATTACCATGCCCTGTGACTAAGGTCAATGGAAAACTACAACAGCCTAATCCAGGCAGGACTACAAATGGCCCAGACTCCTCAAGAATGAAGATTTGGGTCACTCCACTAGGAAAAAAATACAACCTGCCAAGGCACTTCCTGAAAGCAAAGGGAATCAAGAATGGGTAGTAGAAGAAGGCAGTCATCAATACCAGCTATGACCACATGACCAGCTGAAGAAACAAGGACTGTAATTGTCATGAGTATTTCCTACTTCTTTTGTTAAAAACGTGTTTGTGCATGTATACACTTGTACTAAGAAAATATCTTCATTTTATTTCCTTTCTCCTTTATCATGTGACATAACATTTGTTGACTTCACATCAGCATTTAAGTTATGTGATAGTATTTGAGTTGGGGATTGATGCATTTCCCATTGTATGAAGGATTGTTGTATATGTTAGGCATAATTATGTCTTTATTAATGTCTTTATTTGAAGATTATGTATGCTTTCAGGAGATGTGTATGGATTCAAGTTGATAAGGGGTGGACTTGTGATGGTTATTACTGAATGTCAACTTGATTGGATTGAAGGATACAAAGTATTGATCCTGGGTGTGTCTATCAGGGTGTTGCCAAAGAACATTAACATTTGAGTCAGTGGAATGGGAAAGGTAGACCCATCCTTAATCTGGGTGGGCACTATTTAATCAGCTGCCAGCATGGCTAGAATATAAAGCAGGCAGAAAAATATGAAGAGACTGGCCTAGCCTCCCAGCCTACAACATTCTCCTGTGCTGGATGCTCTCTGTCCTCAAATATCAGACTCCAAATTCTTCAGTTTTGGAACCTCATATTGGCTCTCCTTGCTCCTCAGCCTGCAGATGGCCTGTTGTAGGACCTTTTGATCGTATGAGTTAATACTTAATAAGCTTATATATATATATATATATATACACACTCCATTAGTTCTGCTCCCCTAGAGAATCCTCACTAATACACTTACCGTAGGTCAGTTAGACTCTGATAAACCCAGCAGGGTTAAGTTCTTATTAAATAGTTTCTCCCAAGTACAGATCTTGTTAAGAAAAGAATCTTCTGGCATATATTTAAAAATGGCTCTTTTCTCCTCCCCCTGCTGGAAACATGAGGCAATTTTCTCTAATATTTACTGTGAAAACCTGGTTGAGCCCCGGGAGATAAAACTCAAAGAAGCATGAGGGCCCCTATGACTGGGTTCCTTCAAGTTTTTAACTCTCAGACTTGTCCAAACTGAGACTTCAACAGTTTATCAATTACAGTTCAGGTGTTCTACCATGTTACTAGTTACCATGGCAATTTCTGTTTACGAGCCTTTAATCTGGTAAACTATGATTCTCTTTATTTGTTGTCCCTGCAATCTTGGAGAAAGCAGTTTGCCTTGAATCCTCACTTCTTTTACAGATCAAATAAGAGTTGTGATCTCTCAGTTTTTTTGTTTTGTCTAGTTTTGTTTTGGGGATGGAGTTTTGCTCTTGTTGCCCAGGCTTGAGTGTAATGGAACAATCTTGGCTCACTGCAACCTCTGCCTCCTGGCTTCAAGTGATTCTCCTGCCTCAGCCTCTCAAGTAGCTGGGACTACAGGCACATGCCACCACGTCTGGCTAATTTTTATATTTTTAGTACAGACAGGGTTTCACCATGTTGGCCAGGCTGGTCTTGAACTCCAGACCTCAGATGATCCACCTGCCTCAGCCTCCCAAACTGCCTGGATTACAGGAATGAGCCACCTCACCTGACCAATCTCTCAGTCTTTTTAGCTTTTAATTTGTTAGAATAAAGTGTAACTTTCAAGCTCCTTACATGCAGAACCAAAAACCAAAAGTTGCTTTTGTTTTTGAAAGATGTTGCTTGATATAGAATTCTGAGTTGATAGTTTTTCTCCTCAAATGGTATTCCACTGTCTTCTCACTTTCATTATCTCTGATTAGAAATCTGCTGACATTATTGTTTTAGTTATTCTGTATATATTATTTTTTTTCTTTAGCTTCTAAGATTTCTATGTATTACTGGTCTTGAATAATTTAATTATCACACACCTTGGTATAGTTTTCTTTTTAAAACCTTTCTAATCTTAGTGTGTGTTGCATCTCTTGAATCTGCAGGCTTATAGTTCTATAGATTCAAGAACGTCTGAGAAAGTCTTTATTTCTCCTTGACTTTTGAAGGAAATTTTACAGGGTATATTTACTGTGAAAACTTGGTTGAGCTTCTGGAGGTAAAACTCACAGGAGTTTGAGGGCCCCTATAGGGGGCCCTGGAGTTTTTGACTCAGACTTGCCCACACTGAGACTCCAGCAATTTATCAGTTGCAGTTCAGGTTTTCTACTCTGTTACCGGTTATACTTTTCATCACAATTAGAAAGTTTTCAGCAAATCTTTCTGTAAATATTTTACCACTTTCCCTTAACCTTTGTGACTTCCAGTTGCATGTATATTAGGGGGCTTGAGATTTTCCCACTGCTCACTGATTATTGTATTTGTTTTTTTCAGTCTCTTTTTCTCTCTGTGTGTTTCATTTTAGATAATTTATATTGCTATACACTTAAATATGCTATTTTTATTTTTCCAATGTTCAATCTGCCATTAATTTAATCGGGTATTTTTCATCTCAGACATTGTAGTTTTCAAGGTTAGAAGTTCACTTTAGGTCTGTATTATATCTTCAACATTTCCAGTTAGCATATTAAATTTTTTCCCTAGTTTTTAAACATGTGGAATTCCTTTATAATAACTATAATAATTTCATCTGATGATTTTTACAACTGTGTCAGTCTGGGTTTCTTTGTAATTAATTTATTTTTATTTTTATTTTTATTATGAATCATACTTTCTTGCTTCCTTGCATGCATGTTATATTAATGTAAATTTTATGTTATTCACATACAATTGTGAACTGTTGGGAAGCTGAATGTGGAAAAGCATAGATAATGAATATTTTCGTATTCCTATAAGTATTATTTTACTTTGTTCTGAGATTCACTGCACTTAAGTGATAGGAGGATTTAATCCTTTGGGTCTTAAGATTTATTAGGAAGCGGCAAAATTGCTGGGCGAGGTGGCAGGTGCCTATAATCCCAGCTACTTGGGAGACTGAGGTGGGAGGATCACTTAAACCTGGGAGGCAGAGTTTGCAGTGAGCTGAGATCGTGCCACTGCACTCCAGCCTGGGCAATAGAGTGAGACTCCATCTCAAAAAGAAAAAAGAAAGACTGTTTTAGGGCTAATTCCTATTGAACAGTAAGACAAGGACCTTTTGAGCATTCTACCAAATGTAACTGTGTCCAAATTTCACCTTTTAATGAGAATGCCAGTCGTAATGGATTTGGGCCCACCTACCTTAATAACCTTTTTTAACTTGCTTAAATATAAATACTGTATTTCAAATAACATCACCTTAAGTACTCAGGGTCAGGACTTCAACATAAAAATTTCAAAAGGACACAATTTAACAACAACAAAAAAATTTATCTTCAAGTTTACTTACTCTTTTCTTTGTCATATTTATTCTACTACTGAGCCCTCTACTGAGGTTTTTGTTTTGTTTTGGTTATTGTATTTTTTAGTTATATGATTTCCATTTTTATAAGAATTTTCATTTTTTATAAGATTTTTCTATGTTTTTATTTCAAAGGAATTTGTTTTTGCTTGTTGAATCATATTTATGTTGACTGCTTTAAAATCTTTGTCAAATAATTCCAATATCTGATTTATTTTTTTGGTGGCATCTTTTATCTTTTATTATTCATGTTGTGATTTTTCTGGTTGTTGGTATGACAAGTGATAGTCTATTGTATCCTGAACATTGTGCTAGAAGACTTTGGCTTCTATTCAAATATTTTGTTTATACAGGCAGTCATCTTGTTTGGGTTGGGCATGCACCTCCCGGACTACTTTTGTGGGCTGTCCTTCCAATGATAGTTTAGTTTTCAGAAATTTTGCAGTGCTATTTTGGCTTACTTTGTCTTGTTAAACCAAAGCTTCTTTTTTTTTTTTTTTTTTTTTGAGACGGAGTCTCACTCTGTCGCCCAGGCTGGAGTGCAGTGGCTGGATCTCAGCTCACTGCAAGCTCCGCCTCCGGGGTTTACACCATTCTCCTGCCTCAGCCTCCCGAGTAGCTGGGACTACAGGCGCCCACCACCTCGCCCAGCTAGTTTTTTTGTATTTTTTTTTAGTAGAGACGGGGTTTCACCGTGTTAGCCAGGATGGTCTCGATCTCCTGACCTCGTGATCCTCCCGTCTCGGCCTCCCAAAGTGCTGGGATTACAGGCTTGAGCCACCGCGCCCGGCCAAACCAAAGCTTCTAATCCCTGATGGTTCCTGTAAGGATGGACAGCACTTCTTCCGGCCAGGTCCCCAGTGATTTTAGATGAGGGAAGGCGGTCTCCAGCTTTCAGAGATGAGAAGTATTTCTCAGAGCCTAGCTGTTTGTTGTCAGCAGGACTCTCTTTGGTACAGGGACAGAGTGTACCTGGAATATCTCGTGCTGCTTGGTTGGTGGTTTAGATTCAAGATCCTGATCATCTTCTGCCACTGGAAGGGTATTTGTGATACCTTGAAACAATGTGTTATTTCTTTAGTTCTGCGCCCCAGTCAGTCTGACTACCTGTTTCCATCATTTTCTTATGATTGTCTGTTTTATTATTTCCAGAGTTTATAGCTATAATTCACGAGGAAGAGCATAGAGAGTCAAGTGTATGCCCTTTTGTCAAAACCGGAAGTTACGTATTAATTTGTTCTAAAAAATGTATTTTCTGTTATTTAGATGGATCATGAATGGAAGACGAAATGTTCACGTAGGTTTGGTCTTCTGTCTTCCATACCTTTCTTAACTTGGAGGCTGATGATTGAGATTTTTTCTAATGCATTTTTTTTCTCCACAGGGGAATTGCTTGAGAATTAATATTTGCATCTATGCATGGTTTTAATGAATATTAATTGCTATCATAGATTACAAGGTGGGGGACTTCTGTGATCATACAGTTGTGAACTATTGGGAAGCTGAATGTGGAAAAGCATAGATAATGAATAAAGTTTGTAAAGCAAAAGAAGTAAAGATTTCCCAAAACTAAATAATATACTGTTATATCTTCTTGGGGGAGGGGGCTGTTTTCTCTATATTTTAATGGCTCCAATCAAATATATCTACTGCTTCACTTGTAGGAGTATAAGCTATTATGTCTTTCTCTTCCCTAGGCATGAGACACACTTATTTTATTAAAATTAAAAAAATTTTTGATTAGCTATTGTTAGTGGTAAGGTTATTTTTATTAATTTAGAGATATTTAATTTTGTTAAACCAAATGGAATTATCAACAAGTTCCTGTTCGCAATAATCAATTTGAAAAAACTTTTAAAATGTCTTTCAGCACTAATTAGGTATAAAATATTTCTCCTAATAGCCACCAACGTAAATGACTTTCATTTTAAATTTCTATATCATGAGATTGCCTCATCTGTTACTGTTTGGAGTCTCTCAAGGGAGAAAGAAATTTCAAAGGTTGTTACTAAAATCACTTATGAGTTCATGAGATTAATAGTTACATGGGCTTTATTTGGAAAAACAGCATGCCACTTTCAAATAGTAAACTTTAATTAGCATGAATAAAGTTTTATGTAAATCAATTAAAAGACATCTAAGTCCCTCATAGATGCCCTGTATTCTGACAGTCTGTGGGAAATGTACGTAAGACAGGGTATTTTTTATTGCTCACGGCCTGGATTTGGAGATAACAGATGCACATGAGAAATTATTAACTGAGAATCTGGAACACTGACCATCAGTAAGTAATGAGTCCAGGGAATGAGATATCAAGTAAATGTGTGCTGGAGTAGTCAAGAAAGGCTTTTAAAAGCTGGTATTTGAAAGAAGATACGCTTTGAAATGGCATAAGATAGACAGGAACACCTCAAGAGAAAGATGACAGACCAGACCCAGAGGTGAGAAGGAATTTGACTAATGTTTTCTAAATGGAAGACATTAGCATACCATGGAAAGGGGTGGAGGTTCAGGGAGAGGTGAGGATGGATCATCAGGGCAAAGATATTGGAAAACATCCTGATATCCTAAAAGAAAATAATATTCATGTTTATCAGGGGGATGTGAGTTCCCTTGGGACAAGAATTGACTTGCTGGGTCTATATTCCCAGCATCTGGCTTTAAAACGTATTGAATGGATGTATAAGAAAAATGGAAAATCTAAGTTATTTACTCAGTTCATGGACAGAATTATCATGATTCTTCACCTTCTCTTCCTCTTCCTTTTTCTTTTCCAAATATTCTAATTCCCGCTACTTTGAGCCCAGCCTTTCCTGGAGTTATGTTGCACTGAATGTGTAAAGGTACTTTGAAGTGAGACAAGCCTACTTAAAAGTTGCTTTTGTTAGAATTTTGAGTTAAATTCCCCTTCTCAATTCTAAAATGGGTTCCTATTTTTCTTCTTTGTGACTCATCTCCATGATGATTGACCTTAGTTTACCTTTTCCTGAAAGTCATATTGGATGTTGGAATCATGCAGTATTTAGCCTCTTCTTATTGGCTTCTTTCACTTAGTCATATGCTTTTCGGGTTTTCTCCATGTCTTTTGATGGCTAGATAGCTTATTTCTTCATAGTGCTAGATAATATTTCATTATTCGGATGTACAACAGTTTATCCATTCACTTACTGAGACATCTTGTTTGGTTTCCAAGTTTCGCCAGTTATAAAGAAGGCTGCATTAAATATCCATGTTCACGTTGCTGCATGGACACAAGCTTTTACTTTCTTTGAATAAATACCAAGGTGCATGACTGTGGGATTGTATAGTGTGAATGTCTTTCTAAGAAACTGAAAAACTGTCTTCTAAAGCAAATCCTACAGTGAACTATAAACTTCAGGTGATAACAATGTGTCAATGTAGGTTGGTAAATTAGCAAATGTACTGTTCTAGCAGAGGCTGTTGATAATGAGGGAAACTGTACAGATGCAGGGACAGGGGTTATATGGGAATTAACTCCCTGTACTTTCTGCTAATTTTGCTGCAAACCTAAAAACTGCCCTAAAAAGTAAAACCTATTAAGAATAATCGTTTTAAAAATCTGAGGGAGAAAAGGAGGCTCTTAAAAAAGTAGTAACCTGTAAATACCTAAATCTCTTGGAAGTCAGGCACAAGCATAATTTATCTTCCTGACCCTTCAACCTGCCAGTAACTGGTGATTGCTTGATGATGTATGATTACTGAATTTCTTTCATTTCCTTTGTGTGTGTATATATATATATATTTTTTAATTTAGACCGTACTGCCACATACGTTGACTAGTTCAATATTCCCTGCTGATAAGTCTTGGGTTTTTTGAACTAAGTTACCTCCTTGCTGGTTCTACATATCCCAAGAAGTCATTGATTCACTCAGTTTATTTAACTCCCCATCATATTATAATCACGAAACGATGGGAATAGGTGACACTAAACACTGGGCATATGTTCTGAGAAGGTGATTTCATCATGGTGGGAACATCCTAGAGTGTACTTACATAGACTTAGATGGGGTAGCCTACTACACACCTAGGCTATGTGGTAAACCCTATTGTTCTGAAGCTACAAACCTGTGCAGCATGTTAATGCACTGAATACTGTAGGCCTTTGGAACGCAGTGTTCAATATTTGTGTATCTAAATATATTTGAACATAGAAAGGCACAGCAAAAATATATAAAATATAAAAAACGGTACATCTGTATAGGGCGCCTACCATGAATGAGGCTTGCAGGACTGGAAGTTGCTCTGGGTGAGTCAGAGAGTGAATGGTGAGTACATGTGAAGGACTGGAACATTACTGTACTCTGCTGAAGACTTTATAAACACTATGCACTTGGGCCTCACCATATTTATTTTTTAAAGTGTTTCTTTAATAATAAATTTTAGTCTTAGCTTACTGTAACTTTTTTACTTTGTAAACTTTTTAATTTTTTAAACTTTTTGACTCCTTTGTAATAACACAGCTTAAAACATGAACACATTGGACAGCTGTGCAAAAATGTTTTCTTTCTTCATATTCTTATTCTATAAGCTTTTTTCCCTGTTTTTAAAATTATTATTTATTTTGCTTAATAAACATACACATCAGCTTAGGCCTACACAGGGACAGGATCATCAATGTCACTGTCTTCCACCTCCGCATCTTGTTCCACTGGAAGGTCTTCAGGAACTGTCATCTTCTATGATAATAGTAACTTTGTCTGGAGGATATAGAAGTATACTCTAACCATAAAAATTATAGTAAATACATAAATCAGCAACGTAGTCATTTATTATCATATCAAGTATTATGTACTTGATAATATAATGTATGTAATTGTATGTGCTACACTTTTATATTACTAGCATCACAGTAGGTTTCTTTATACCAGCATCATCACAAACATGTAAGCAGTGCATTGCACTATAAATTAGGACAGCTATGACCTCATTAGGTGATGGTAATCTTTTAGCTCCATTAAAATCTTATGGGACCACCATCATATATGCAGTCTATCATTGACTGAAACATCATCATGCCATGCATGACTGTAGTTGTTTGGTGTTTGTGTGGTGAAAAACTCCTTAGATGGCAACTATTAATAGATCCAGTTATGGACAGAGTCCTGAGTCCAAATAGTGACATCCCTCCTAGTTATGGAAGTAGAAGAATTCCGTAGACTATTTAAGCCATCATCACACTGTTATTATCCATCATTGTTTTGGGGATAAACCTAACATTTGGTTTTAATTCAAAATAATTGCTTTCAGAAGGTTTATTTCATAACATAGGCTCAGCTTGTTTCATCTTCTGTTGCCATAGGAACAAATAAATAAATTAATGCAATTGTCTGGGCATGGCACAAATAATTTCTTTGATGTATTGTTTTCCATTTTCCAATAGAACACTTGTCACATTGAAGGCTACAATTCTCTCACCAACTTTAAATATCATAATTTTGATACCACATAATCCATCTATAATTATGTGTAGGGATATTTGGACATTTTAGCTTTGATTTATTAATATCGTATTAGATCTTTGCATAGAACATTTGCATTTTATTTTCTTTCTTTTGAATTTCATGGTGCACTCTGTGGTGTCCATTTTCAAGTACTACATGTACAAAAAAAAGGTGGCAACATTTTTTCAACAAAATCACAAGGAACCCCCGGCATACAGTAAATCTTTTCAAATTGACTTAATAGCACAAATAGATCCTTTTCTAAGATTTAAGTTAAAATTCACACTAAAGGCGTTGATGAGGTACTCTTCCACATGCCGCATGACTGGAAGAGGGTTTCAGAATCTGATCCCTACTTTACGAATCTTGTAATCAACTTGAGTACCTCAGGATTGCAAGCAGAGAAAGAACAACTTAAGGTATAAAAGCCTTGTCCAACCCTTAAATGCATCAAATTGGGGAGAAGGAAGGAGGAACAATGTTAGAGCTATTTTTAATAATTTCAAAAATTCAAATGAACTTATAATAAATCTGCATGACCAGAAAATACAAATGGAGTCATTAAGAGAGTACAGAATTAAAGGTCACACCTCATGGTTTTGTATCTCAGGTTCACACCTTGTTAGCTGTGAGATTTTAGACAAATTACTTAACCTCTCCAAAGCTCAGTTGCCTTCTTTGGAAAATAGGATACTTCCTAGGGTTTCAAGAGGATTGAATAAAAGAGATATGCATAGAAAGTGTTTACCATAGTGCCTGGATATAGCAATAATTCAACCAACATTAGCACTGCCTAGTATTATTAAACAGACTGTCACATCTGTATGCTTTGCATTGAACTTCCATCAGCTTTGTGCCATAACACTGTCTATCTCATTCTAATGGAAGCTGTGACTAGCAAGTAAATACAATTTTAATTAACATGGGATAATTAATTCATGTCTTAGTAAATGCTGTGTGTTTGATGAGATATGTCAAAACAAAATATTCAAAAACAAAAGTGACAGAAGCAATTTTTTAATGGACTTGGTGGTGAGAAGGCTGGGGATTTCCAGGGCAGACCCTTAGTACAGGCAAGAGTGTGAGAAGAGGGAGAAGTGTGGGGGCAGGTGGGATGGGACAACCGTCACCACAGCCTCAGCTCTTGCCACCCTCCCCATCTCTGCCTTTCAGCCACGCCAGTCCTCTTTCAGTCCTTCTAACACATCATCTTTCCCCACTTTGAGCCTTTGAACTTGCTGTTCTCTCTGCTTGGAACATCCTCATCTCCCCTCTTCATTAAAAAAAAAAAAAGTCCTTCTCTCCTTCAGGTATCAATTAAAGCATCACTTCCTTCCAGAAACCTCCTTGATGCCCTGGACTGGGCCATGTGTCACTGCTAGATTATGCCACAGCACTGGGCACTTGATCTATCATCTCATGTTGTTGTATCCACTGGGTCATTATTTGTCTTCTCTGCTAGATTATGAGGAATGAAGGCTAACTGATGCCTCCTTTATCTGGCAGAGGTCCTGGCACTTAAGTGCTCAAGAACTGCAGGTTGACTTATTGGAAAGGAAAGGTAAACTCAAAGTGATTCTGTGTTCTTCCTCATTCACCTGTCCCTACCTTACTTGGTGACAACAGTGCTCAGAATAATGCTTGTATTCAGCAGGGTGGAGATCAAGGACAGTGCCTATCCAGTAGATGATGGACAAGATGTTCTCTTTTATTATTTCTATGCTTTTCCCTGCTACTCCTATCATAAGTCTGTCAATGGCCTCCTGATTTTCCACTTGATGTACTAAGAATCTCCTCCCTTGGGTTCCAACAGCACTGGAAGCTTCGTGGGAAAGCAGCTATGGAGAACTCTAGGGTCAAGACAAGAAACCAGGAACTTGAGAAATCTCTAAGAATATCCATTCATTCATTCATTCATTCATTCATTCGATAATAATTTAATAGTAGCAATAACAGCTGGAACCTATTGAGTGCTTATCTTACATTATATCATTCAATTCTCACCATGATCTTGCAAAGTAGTGCTATTAATGACCGTTTCTACAGATAAGAAAACTAAGGCACAATGCAGTGAAGCAACTTTGCCAAAGTCACATATGTAGCATAGTTATGAAGCCAGGATTTGGACCTGAACTCTTAACCGAGATGGATTTTTGCATCTCATGGGTCTTGGTATTGGCAGCTATGTGCCAAGCATTAGGCTAGATGCTGGGGATTCCAAAGCAGCCAAAACTCAGACCCTGGTATTGGGGATCCTGAAGTTGGGTGGGAAGGAAGTCAGGCAATGAACTTAACAGGTGTTCTGCTAAAGACTAGACCGGTGAGATAAATTGCATGATTGGATGTGTGGCAAACCATCAGGAGGGTACATATCCTGCTACATGGGGGGGACAAGTAATCACTTGGTGGACACTTTAATCCAGGTTGCACCTGCACCGCCACATGCACGTAAATCAGGTTCTGTGGTACTTAGGTAATATATGTTCCTGAGACACCAGGAGGAAAGTTAATTCTCAGACACCAGGAGAAAGGGTATCTGTTTTTCTTGGCTTATGGTCAGCATCTCTTTGAACAAATCGTATGTTTCTTTTACAGGTTGAGCATCCCTAATATCAAAATCTAAAATACAAAATGCTCCAAAATTCCAGTATTTTTGAATGCTGACATGATGCCACAAGTGGAAAATGCCACACCTGACCGTGTGACCAGTTGCAGTCAGAACACAGTCAAAACTACGTTTCAAGCAGAAAGTCATTTAAAATATTGTATAAAATCACCTTTAGGCTATGTGTATAAGGTGTATACGAAACATAAATGAATTTTATGTTTATACTTGGGCCCCATCCCCAAGATACCTCATTATGTATATGCAAATCTTCTCATATCCAAAAAAATCCAAAATTCAGAATGCTCCTGGTCCCAAGCACTTTGGATAAGGGATACACAACTGAAACTTAAAAGGGAAGAAGAAAATAGACTCCAACTTTGGAAGCATGTAATGTAATTGTAAGTTATTAGCCCATTATTAATATGCAGGAGAACATTTCTAAAATGTTCCCCTGGGCCTTTGATTCAAAGAAAAATTATTCTATTCACCTACTTAGTATTTTCTATCTAAAAATTGGCTAATTTGTCAATTTTGTGGTTTAACATTTTCTAAGACTCTAGGAGAGAGGACACATTACTCACTCTTTGTTAAATACATTTTGTGCTATTATCTTTCTTTGTTTTGGATTCCAAAAATGTTTTCAGCATCATGTTTTGGTGGTACCAGCAGATCAGCTATGGTTCTTATGTCTCCTCTTTGAGCTCACTAAATATATGTGGGTTAATAGATGTTCATGATAACTGTAGATTTTATAATTCAGAAACTATAAACCTAAATTGCTTGGCTGTGACCAAACAGTGTAAAATAATGAATAGAGTATGAGAATATATGGATTTGACCTCTTAACTGTCACTTACAAGCTACGGATGATCCAACAAATATTTATTGAGCATGTATTAAGTACTGGGTACTGTGTTAAGCTCGGCAAACACAAAAGTGTACTAGACAACATGGCCCCAGTCTTTGATGGAACTTACGTTCCATGGTGTGGAAAAAAGCTTTATTTTTTGAGGAACTAAAGCAAATCAAGTGGGCTGGAGTGTCATGAAAAGGTTGGGGAGTGGCACAAGATGTAGTCATATTGGAGTAAGGGCGGGAGATATTTCCAGACTATGGCAAAGACTTTGGATTCTATTTTGTGTGCCGTCAGGAAGAAGCTATCAGTAATGGATTGTTTCAGTTCAGACATCACTGGTTGCAAGTAACATTAATCTACACAAACTATCCCAAGCATAGAAGGTTTACTGTTAGGCAAAAGAGGTATCTTATGGAAACCTAGTGAGGAAGCAAAGAATAGCCAGACCTTACTGGAATTGAAACTGGGGATAAGTTGAGAGCCATTACCACTAAGACTGTCTCTGTCATGTTTTCTCTGTTCTCTTGCTTCTCTTCTTGCTTTACAAACTGCCTTCCTCTATTTATGCTCGTTGCAACTGGAGAGCCTGGGAGGACATGGGGAGTAGAGTGGCCAGCAGGGGGATAATCAGGAAAAGATTGTGGGCCAAGTATGTGCAGAAGGTAGCTCTGGTTATCACATAAGGAGGCCCACCAGAAAGACAGCCTGTGGGATGAGTGTGCAGTCAAAGAAGGGCCCAAGGAAGAGTGGCCAGTGACCAGGAGTAGAGGCATTCCAGTACCAAGAGACAGAACACCAAGTGGTTCCAGCAGAAGCAAGGAGAACTCTCTAAGCCAGCACAGGACATCTTGAAACTTTTCCTTTCCCTTTCTCTCCTCTGCTGTGCTCTAACCCTGGAGGAAAGGGAGCCAGATTAGTAGCCAGAAATGAGAGATGGAAAATTGAAGCAAAGAAACACAGAGAACACTGAGCTTACCACCACCTACCCACTCTAGGTTTCCAAGCCCATTACAACCCAAGCCCAGGGCAGGGAATTTTAACTCCATTGAGAGAGTAAAGGTTAGATATTAGAAAACACGGAATTTGTCAGAAGCCTCCACCAAATAAGACTCATCATATATGAAAGTGACAAGACAATATGGGGAATCTGCTTGAGATTTTATTAAGGCTTATCATAAAGAAAATGTTTCAAGGGTAATAGGAGAAAAAACAAACCTTTTTTTTCCTGTTTACACTCTATTGAATTGACTCTTCCAATAAGCTAAGTACATGTAAAGTAACTGAGATAAAGTGTATAAATTGTCCAGAACACTGCTAGGCACATGGTACAGCCTCAGTACTTGTCTGTAGTTGGTGGTAGCATTAGAACCTGCAGCCTTTCAGAAATATCCCCAACCAGACTTCCAGTATCTGCCACATTCCCCTACTTAGTTTGCATATTTCTGTATTTACTTGTCTCTGCCATGAAAATTTCTCTGACATTTCCATGAATATGTTAGTCTGTTTTCACACTGTTGATAAAGACATACCCAAGACTGGGCAATTTACAAAAGAAAGAGGTTTAGTGGAATCACAGTTCCACATGGCTGGGAGGCCTCATAATCGTGGTGGAAGGAAGAAAGGCATGTCTTACATTGTGGCAGACGAGAAAAGAGCCTTTGCAGAGAAACTTCCCCCTTATAAAACCATCAGATCTCATAAGACTTATTCACTATCATGAGAACAGCACAGGAAAGACCTGCCTCCATGATTCAATTACCTCCTCCCAGGTCCCTCCCAAACACGTGGGAATTCAAGATGAGATTTGAGTGGGGACACAGCCAAGCCATACCATCCTGCCACAGCCCCTCCAAAATCTCACATGCTCGTATTTCAAAACCAATCATGACTTCCCAACAGTCTCCCAAAGTTTTAATTCATTAAAGCATTAACTAAAAAGCCCACAGTCCAAAGTCTCATCCAAGACAAGGCAAGTCCCTTCTGCCTATGAGCCTGTAAAATCAAATGCAAGTTACTTTCTTCCTAGCTACAATGGGTGTACAGGCATTGGGTAAATACAGCCATTCCAAATGGGAGAAATTGGCCAAGACAAAGGGGCTACAGGCCCTGTGCAAGTCCAGAATCCAGTGGGGCAGTCAAATCTTTCAGCTCCAAAATGATATCCTTTGAATCAATGTCTCACATCCAGGTCACGTTGATACGAGAAGTGGGCTCTGTCAACCTTGGGCAGCTCCACCCCTGTGGTTTTGCAGAGTATAGACCCCCTCCTGGCTGCTTTCAGGGTCTGCGATTGAGTGTCTGTGGCTTTTCCAGGCACACAGTATAAGCAGTAGGTGAATCTACCATTCTGGGGTCTGTAGGATGGTGGCCCTCTTCTCACAGCTCTACTAGGTGGCACCGTAGTAGGGACTCTGTGTGGGAGCTTCAACCCCACATTTCTCTTCTGCACTGCCTTAGCAGAGGTTCTTCATGAGGGCCCCACACTTGCAGCAAACCTGTCTGGGCATCCAGGCATTTCCATACATTCCCTGAAATCTACGTAGAGGTTCCCAAACCTCCATTCTTGATTTCTGTGCACCAACAGGCTCAACACCATGTGGGAGCTACCAAGGCTTGGGACTTCCAACCTTTGAAGAAGTACCTTGGCCCCTATCAGTCACAGCTGGAGTGACTGGGATACAGGGAACCAAGTCCTAGACTGTACACAGCAGAGGGACCCTGGGCCCAGCCCATGAAACCATTTTTTTTCTCCTAAACCTCCCAGGCCTGTGATGGGAGGGGCTTCAGCAAAGGTCGCTGACATGCCCTGGAGACATTTTCCCCATCATCTTGGTGACTAACATTCAGCTCCTCATTACTTATGCAAATTTCTGCTACTGGCTTGAATTTCTCCTCAGAAAATGAGATTTTCTTTTCTCTTGCATTGTCAGGCTGCAAATTTTCCAAACCTTTACGCTCTTTTCCTTTTAAAACTGAATGCCTTTAACAGTACCCAAGTCACCTCTTGAATGCTTTGCTACTTAGAAATTTTTTCCACCAGATACCCCAAATAATAAGTTCAAAGTTCCACAAATCTCTAGGGCAGGAGCAAAATGCCACCAGTCTCTTTGCTAAAACACAACAAGAGTCACCTTTGCTCTAGTTCCGAACAAGTTCCTCATTTCCATCTGAGACCACCTCAGCCTGAATTTCATTGTCCATATCATTACCAGCATTTGGGTCAAAGCCATTCAACAAGTCTCTAGTGAGTTCCAAACTTTCCCACATTTTCCCATCTTCTTCTGAGACCTCCAAACTGTTCCAGCCTCTGCCTGCTACCCAGTTTCAAAGTCGCTACCACACTTTTGGGTGTCTTTTTAGTAGCACCCCACTCCTGGTACCATTTACTGTATTAGTCCATTTTCATGCTGCTGATAAAGACACACCCAAGACTGATCAATTTACAAAAGAAAGAGGTTTAATGGACTCACAGTTCCACATGGCTGGTGAGGCCTCACAATTATGGCAGAAGGTGAAAGGCATGTCTCACATGGCAGCAGACAAGAGAAGAGGACGTATGCAGGGAAACTGCCTTATAAAACCATCAGATCTCATGAGATTTATTCACTATCACAAGAATAGCACAGGAAAGTTCTGCCCCTGTGATTCAATTACTTCCCACCAAGTCCCTCCCACAACACATGGAAATTCAAGATGAGATTTGAGTAGGGACATAGTCAAACCATATCAATTAGTTTGCCCCAAGTATAGACTATAGATTTCTCTTTCTTCACATTTTTATGATTCCTAGTGATGATAATGATGATTTTCAAGTTAGCCAAAATTACTGATGACCTATTAAAATACCAGGCATTCTTCTAAGTACGTGCCTTGCATGCATTATTTTATTTATTCCTCACCGCAACCCTGAGAGGTAATTGCAGAAGGTGAAAATGGGGCTGTCTGTGGAATTTGGCCAAGATCACTCAGCTTGTGTCAGATGTGGTGTTGGAACACGGCACTAAATAACTAGCAAAAGAAACTAGCTGGGGCTGCCCTCATGTCCTGAGAGGGGAATCATATACACGGTAGAACATGTGTTCATCCTTTACTGCATGCCTTGTCTGGATACATTTTTTCTTTGTGAAATTAGGACAGTTAATGCAGTTCCCTTCACTGTGTTCATTGCACAGAAGATATGGTTTGTAATCCCATCACATATCTGCAAGATGAAAACCAGCTTTCTTGGTTCAGCAGGTAAAATCAGTGCTTCAAATAGAAAGCTTTAAACCTCAGTTATTGAATGCAATGGTCCAAACACAAACTCTGGTTGTCCAGGCAAAAATATCAGCAAAAATCCCTTTGTCTGTTTCTAATTAAGCCTATTTCCAGATCCTCTGCCTTAGTCATCCCACTTGGACAAGTGTTCATGTAATGAATCAGCAGGGAGCATCTGGATGCTTTTGCTTTGATCAAAATGCTCTATGGTCTTACATTCCCAGAGGCAGTTCAGGACTATATGACTGATGGCCACCAGGTTGTTAACTTCTACAGGTGATTGGATCCTATGGCTTAGCTGTTGGTAAATGCAGGGCTTGATATATCTCAACACACCTTACATATTATGATTCCTAGTGATAATAATGATGATTTTCAAGATAGCCAAAATGATTGATGACTTATTAAATTACCAGGCATCCTTCTAAGTTGTATGTACCCATCTTCCTACAACGTCACTGCTGCATCTTTGCAACTAGTGACATCTGAATTAATGAGGTGCTACTCAAGTGCACAAACGCCCCCAAATAATGACAAAGTACATGGAGAAATATTTCCATGGCTCTAACTAGGGTACCCGTTTTTTCTCGCTTACAGTGCTGCATTCTACTCAGCTGATTAAAAGGACTTCTGTTATGATTTGGCCAGTTGTAGGTATGTGGAATTTTATTAGCACTTCATTTGCAAGTAAAGTGCTTCCCTGGAATGCAGGTGCACTAATGTATACAACACGCACATCCTCAGGGAGAACATGAATAACTATTCAGATTTTTATTTGCTTATTATTTATAGATTGGTTCACATTGTGAGGGAAATGCTGGATCACAGTCTGATTTGAAACTGTTCTGCCAGTGTATGGGATTTTATATCTTTTCTGATCCTTTCTTTGGCCAAGGGCATGGAGATTAGATTCGTTTTCATGAACTACTGCTTGTCATCCCTTTCTCCCTGAAATTAGAATACACGCAAGGCAGTAGAAAGAAGCTGGGCAATATATATCTGTAGAAATGGCTGCAAAACTGGGGATAATGAAGCTTTGCCTTTACTTTGGCTTCCATGCACAGTGCCATGGTGATTAGAGACTGGGAAATGGCAAATCCTCTAGAAATGACCTCTGCTATATTTCCCCCAAACTGGGGATAATGTAGCTTTGCCTTTACCTTGACTTCCGTGCACAGTGCCATGGTGATTAGGGACAGGGAAATTGCAAATCCTCTAGAAATGACCTCTGCTGTTTCCTATTACCCAAACCTATGTGTTCAGAACACAAGTACATTTCAGGGAAAACAAACGGGGACTTGTTCTCTGGATTTCAGCGAGCCTGACTCCTTTAAAAATTCCTTTTAGATCTAGCTGTTCTGAATATTTCATGGTTGTATATATTTAATTAATTTCCATGCCTTTCTGGCATCATTTTTAATGTGCTCATGATATTTTTTCTGCTAGGCAACTCTTGGTTAATGACGTCAGTGGTAGACTCAAGGCATGCTGGATGGCCACGTTGGAATTGGCTGAATAATGAGCTATACTGTTCACTAAGCCCCCTACACTGTGAGACACAGAGGTAGGCCCTTAAGCTTGTTACCTCTGTTCCTATCAGAGGCAGGCCAGATGTGTATAATCATCCACAATTTATTGAGGAAGAAACTGAGACTCAGCTACTCTTGTAAATTGCTTTAGCAAAGTCATACACCGGCTAACTGGCAGAGCTAGGATTCCAAATCAAATATGACCCTCTAAGTCCCAGCCCAGCATTGTCACGTGTTAGACCCCACAAAGGCTTTTGAACCACAGAACCTCACTTTTTTCAAAGGTACAAGTGGGAAAGTAATACCTCTGCTGTTTAATTTCCTGTGACAACACAGAAAACAATTGAAATAATACATGAGAAAATGCTTTCTAAGCCTTCTAGAGCTACAAATAGGAGCGGCATTACTGTAATGAAGCAGATTAGGTACACATAATACCCAAACAGTCTAGAATCTGGAATCCTTATGGCTTGCCAAAGCAGGTAGACCACAAGGAGCTATAGCCTGGAAGCTAAAGACTATGTCTCCCTCCACATATAATCCTGCCTATCTCCTGACTTGAAATAAAATTTTTTTCTTGTCGTAATTTCATGCATAGTGATTGAAGATTAAATTTTTATGGTTAATGTTGCCAATTGTTTTGGTGACTTTATGACTCCTTCTCTCCAGGTCTCTCTCCATGTATACAAATAAAACTTTTAAAACATTCCATTTGTGCAAATGGATCAAGTTCTCCTTCACATTTTTGTATTTAAAGGTAAAATACATTTAAAGTATTTTCCAGATCAGGGGTTTAAGTCTCATCACCCCCAAACAATTGTCATAAGCGGCTCACAATTTTCAGACTATTACTATTCAGAAGAGCGCTGTCACTGCCCACCCCTGACTCCATCAGAATCCATAAAACATGAGCAGGCTGCATAATTCCCTCCTTAACTCTGTCACCTCTCTAATCACATTTATTTTTAACACATTCATCAGGACACCAAGCAGAACTCTGGGTATTTCTTTAGCCTTTGATTTGCACATTAAGCTTTCTGGCTTTTGAATTTTTGAAGTAAGTGGTAATTCTGGGGGAAGTATTAAGGGAGAGGAACTGACATGGCTTCACGTAGACACTCCTTGTTGGATTTCTGAGTCTGCTACCGTCCGTGGTCCCCTGAAACTTACAACTGGTGATGATCAATACTTAGGAAGACAACTCAGGATAGGTGTCAACTGTGGCATATTTGAGAACAGCCTACTGCTTGGGAGAGAATGAGATTCGTCACCCCACCCGCTGTCACCTTGTGCCAGTCCTGCTGTCCCCCCCACCCTACATGGACCGTCGTGGTGTGACTCTTCCCTGGCTTATCAAGAAAAACTAAATGTGACAAGCAAGCAAAATGTACAATGGAAAGGCAGGTATAATTCTAATATAGGAGAATATTTTAGAATACAAATATTTAGAAAGATGCCAATAAATTTGAAAATTAATATGAAGTAAACCATTTCTGAAATGAAATTAATTACCAAATCAAGAAAAAAATAGAAAACTTTAGACAACCTATAAATATTAATAACATTTGTATGAAGGGAGACTCCAAAACTCCTCTTCAGAGTTTATATGCAGCACCGTTATTCAAAGAGCGTGGGTACCAGAAAACTTATACTGCATGGGTGGGCCCATTTCCTAAGGAACTGACATTCTCAGAGACAGGCTGGATGGTATGCCTGCCCTGATATGAAAGGCAAAACATTAGTTTTATATCTAATGTGAAAGGTAAAACATTAGTCTCTGTGTAAAGCTGGGAGTCTCAGCATCAATAATAATTATAGCAGTAATGACCACTGTGACCATAATGAATGTCAATTATTGAGCACTTGCTGTGATTCAGGCACTTTACATACATTATCTCATTCCATTTATTGCACATATTAAGCCTGTGAACTAGGTAATATTATCCCAATTTTATAAATGGAGACCTAACACTGAAAGAGATGACAGGATCTGCTGAAGGTCGTCTTGCTAGTGATTGGTAAATCTAGGCCCAGGTCTAACCAACTTGGAGTGTTTTGCTAAGTGATCTGATTTAGGAGCATTTCTCTTCAAGATGCAAGAAGGCAGAACAGAATACAAAAAAAAAAAAAAAAAAAAGCTATGATTTGGGGCAGCTGAAAGGAAACGCATTTAATCTATTTCTGTGACTGAGAATTTTTTCTATTAGTTTAACTGAGGATTGTTACATAACATTGCTGCTATACCTGGAATGTAATTTCATTTAAATGTGATTACAGTGACCTTTTGCAGAGGACATTGAGTAAAATTATGCCTTTTTTCTTTATAGTGTGCAATTCATATAGTCTTTATTGCTTTTCTCTAGGATTTTGTCTCTAGGCTTTTACAGTCCACACTTGGATTACACATTCCTAAATGCTCGAGTGAAAATACTTAACTGACTGAGTAATATTTAATTAGTTAATTATTATTGTGTGCATAAATAGAGGGGCTGTAAACTCTCCATCACTGCTTCCCCAGGGCCTGCCACTGAGCCTGGAACATAGTAGGTGCACAGCAAATGTGGAGTGAGAGCTTGAAATACCCAGCATGGTGCTGAGCTCCATAAATACCAGTTGACATGTCTTCTCCTGACACACACAAAAAAAACAAGTTCAAAACACAAGTAAAATATGATTTATGATTTATTTCCCCAAGAGAGATATCCACCCATCTCTGTACCATTGCCTGGTTTGTTTGCTTCAAAGATAGAGCCATCTACAGAGGGTGAAGACAAGCCCAATGTTGTAATTGAGGGACCTAGGGAATTGGCTGGGAGCAATTCAAATAGGAAATGAGGTTCAATGTTGCCTGCACCACGAAGATAAAAGAGAGTGAAGACACGATTGATTGCTTCCAGCATTTTAAAAAACTTTTTTTATATATTTTTGAGATGGAGTCTTGCTCTGTTGCCCAGGGTGGAGTGCAGTGGCACAGTCTCAGCTCACTGCAACCTCTGCCTCCCAGGTTCAAGCAATTCCCTGTCTCAGCCTCCCAAGTAGCTGGGATTGCAGGTGCCCGCCACCATGCCCTACTAATTTTTGTATTTTTAGTAGAGACTGGCTTTCACTATCTTGGGCAGGCTGGTCTTGAACTCCTGACCTCATGATCCACCTGCCTCAGTCTCCCAAAGTGTTGGGATTACAGGCGTGAGCCACCACACTCATCCAGAAAACATTTTTAATGGTTTCACGTACCACTAGATTGCAAACTTCTTAAATATAGTGATTGTGCAGCTAATGCAACACCTTGCCTTAAGAATGCACTGAGTAAATGTCTGTCCAAATGAAATGGAACATCTACCCAGTATTTTTGGAGCATTGGATTAATTTGGGGCTGGACTGGTCTCTTCCATGGTCACTGTCATTGTGGATGCTGTTGCACAGTAAGGAGCTAATTGGCTGATGTGTATGACAATTGGTTGCAAATGCTGAAAGGCAGAAATTGTGGATGGAAGGAAGATTTGAACAAAAGGTTTGTAAGCCAAAGATAGTAGGGAAGTTTGAGCAAATAAGTCCAACAAGAACTCCAAGCTGCTAAGCCTCCTGCATTCTGGAATGGAAATCTCCCAATTTAGTTTTCTGTTCCTCTCCCCTTCTACTGTCTAATTGACTTTCTTTTCCCTTCAGGGCGCTATGGAGCCTAATGAGCTGTTAAATATTTTGAGATTCTTAGAAAAATAATCATAGCACTTCTAATGCCTTTCTTTTTATTCAGAGAGGATGACAGTGTTATACATGAGACTATGCATGCGTAAAAATGGGATGCAGTAATAAAATAGGAAGAAAGAATGGAAGCTGGAAGAAACAGTTAGAAGCCATCTCTTAGGAAAAGGTTCACTTCTTTTAAAACAAAGCTGGATGGAAGTACTGATTGTGAAAGACTACATTTCAGAGATCCTGAGTTACTTACTAGATAGCATAAGTTTACTTTGTTCATCTTATGAAGTACTCCTACTCCCCAAATTCTCTTTCTCCCTCTTCAGACACACACACACACACATACACGCACACACACCACCCTAACCCAGGCCAGGTGAAATCTCTCAAAGACTCTAAGTACTACAAAGACAGTTGTGTGTGCCGCGTGTGCCATGTGTTATAGAAATGAAAAGAATACTGGCTGGGCGCGGTGGCTCGAGCCTGTAATCCCAGCACTTTGGGAGGTCGAGGTGGGCGGATCACAAGGTCAGGAGATCGAGACCATCCTGGCTAACATGGTGAAACCCCGTCTCTACTAAAAAAATACAAAAAACTAGCCGGGTGAGGTGGCGGGCGCCTGTAGTCCCAGCTACTCGGGAGGCTGAGGCAGGAGAATGGCATAAACCCAGGAGACGGAGCTTGCAGTGAGCTGAGATTCGGCCACTGCACTCCAGCCTGGGCGACAGAGCGAGACTCCGTCTCAAAAAAAAAAAAATTAAAAAAAAAAAATACAAAAACTAGCCAGGCGACGTGGCGGGCGCCTGTAGTCCCAGCTACTCGGGAGGCTGAGGCAGGAGAATGGCGTAAACCCGGGAGGCGGAGCTTGCAGTGAGCTGAGATCCGGCCACTGCACTCCAGCCTGGGCGACAGAGCGAGACTCCGCCTCAAAAAAAAAAAAAAAAAAAGAAACAGAAATGAAAAGAATACTAAGTGACAAATTATAAAATGTAAATTTTCAAAATTTTACCACATATAAGTGTAAGCCAATATTAAAATATCTTCCTAGCCTTTTTTAACTTTTTCTATTTTTGGTACTCCTGCTTTTCTAGTGCACTAAGCCAGTGTTCACTTTGCCTATTGGATATCCCTCGACTAATATACTCTCTTCTGCATTCTTCACCCCACTTTTCTCCTTTACTTATAAAGTAATCCACACAAGTAGCCCCTTTCCTTTATTTACTGATAGGTCCATTTCTTTTCTCTATGACTCATTTTATTTTCCTCTCATGTCTGAAGAAAAACTGAAGATTCTATTTCAAAAGACAGATGAACTTGGTGCCCTAAGAGTTACATTATTTCCTTATTTGTATGACATGTTTTATACCTTCAGTCTAAAACTCTTCTAGAATAGCAAAGATAAGTACCTCTTTTTCAGTTGAGTTTTTCTTTTTTTCTTTTTGGAGCATGCTTCATATACACAGAGTCCATTTTATTTTTTTGAGCTGATATGCATTTATGTGACTGAGACAGATTTGGTTTTAGATAATCACCATCTAATAAAGTTCTATGCCATTACGTGTGAAGGATGGGCAAGTGCTGGTACTACATTAGTAGGTTTTTAATTGTGAAAAAGTGAAATCTTGTTAGTTGCAGCTGGATAAGTGTTAACAGAAAAATGTCTTACACTAACTGGTCCATTGGAGAAATGGCAAATTTTCTACTCTGCCTCCACTGCCCAAAACAGGGAAGGCTTTCTCTGTCTCAGTGGGGCAGCTTTCTAAAGCAAAGTGAAATACTTGGCCACCTCTTCCCGAAGGTAACCCCAACTCCTCAATGTGGTCAAGAACAGCTTGTGTAAGCTCAGTGGTCTACTGAGATGAAAGTCCTTTGTATTCCCACTGAAAATTAAGTGTCCTTATGTCAATCCAGTGAAAAGCAGGCACCAAGACTAAATGAAAGTCATGAGGATTTTATTAAGAGAAATATTTGTGTGAAAGGAGGTCAGTAGGGAATTGGAGAAGGTTGAAGAGCCACCTGCCATGCAAATCAGACCCCAAGTAAGGGAGAGGGGAGAGAAAATTGGATGAAAGTGTCTTAGACTGCTCTGCATTCTAAGCCAGTAGGCAGTCATTCAGCCAATATTGGGCAACAAACAAATCCTTTGCTGCAGGAATGGGTCTCCCTTCACATCCTAATTAATGGGTTTAGCATGGCCTCAGCACAAATGCTATGATGATTTCAAAGTGAAACATCTGAGGTGCCTAGTGATTGCACTCTCTGTAGTAAGAGGTCCTTGAGACATATTTACGTGACCTCCACAATCCATGCCTTGGACTTGTCCATGCAGGTGCAGGGAGCAACTCCTCCACTGGGCTTTCTTCCTCCTGATAGAACAGATGAAGGAGGTTAGTGGGATGATTTACAGATGCCCTGGCTGCTGTTGACCTTAGTGCCACAACTGGTAAGTACCCCCTTCCTCGTCCATTATCCATTCTAAATCCCTCTCATCCTAAGCTGTTACCTTGATGGGTCACGGTAGCCTATCTGGTAGTGTGATCCAGATCTTTGTATCTGAACAACACGAAAAGTTGATTTTCATACCCTTCTCACTAGGGATGTTGCATCTGTCTGTTCACAGTTAATAGGCAGTGCCAGGAGGTGGTTCCATAGATCGCTTGGGTTCCCCATGTATCCTCCCTGTCTCCATTGTGTAAAAGCAGCTCTACCCTCCTGCTGGTTGAGGACAATTACATATCAGTATGGTAATTCTTCTTTTCACCTGCAATCCCAGGGTAAAGGGTGGAAAGTGACCTGGTGACAGCCATAACTTGTACTTCAGTGGTGACTTTGCTGTGTCCCCTTTGTAGAATGTGTCACCTACAGGACCAAGACCTGCAATCCTGCAGAGGCTAGGGTTTCAGGGACAGGAAACACATTGGGAGTGATATGTGGAGACACTCCTGTTTCCATCCCTTGGTTCCTGCACTCGTGTATCCTTATTGGAAATGGTGCCTTACAATGTCTCTATAAATGTACTGCCTCCTGAAGGATGTATCCCATTCTTTCAGAATATTTCCTGCAAGCTGGCATTTCAGCTGCCAGATTGTCTCACAGATAAGGAGCATGAGATATTATCCTCTACATTCTGTCTCTTGTTGGCTGTGAATGGCTCGTAAGAGCTTTAACTCCCTTCGTTTACAGCCTTTGATAGGCAGAAAAAGGCTTCAAGCAGAGTGACACCTGTCCTTGAGATCAGAAGCCATCGGTCTTTGTGGGAATTGTCCACCAAAGCTGCAGTTGACATTTAGAGTAGACAAACAAGTATGTCACTGGCTTTTGGCATTGCCCGTTAGTTTCCTGACAATCCCTGCTAACTTCTGAGCATCTTCCTGTAAAAAGGAAAAAAAAAGTATGATGTGACTTCATATTGCTTGCCTTTAAAAAATATGCTTAATTTTCCAATTGGATTTCTCCTTATGTCAGCTTCCAAGTCATTTAACACTTCCCTCTCTTACCAGCACTCTAGAATTAAGCATCAAAGATTCGTAATTATTTTTTATTAGCAGATATAGCTAGCCTAAAATTTTATAGGTTTTCCTTTGTCACAGACACCTCCCTTACAAAGGGAAATTAATTTAAATTCTAAAACACATGTAAGTGAAGCATAATTTACTTTTGAAACAACTACAAAATGACTGTATCATGTGGGTTCCAAGTGGTACTGTCTGCCTCGCTCTGAGCATTGAGTTGTAAGTCATTCAAGGTGTATCTCTGATCACAGGGGAAGGGAAAGGGAGAAAGTGAGCAGGAAAATACATCCTCAGTGATTTTAATCTCAGGATGTGAACATTTCTTGTCCAATATATGCATGGGGATTTCCTCACACAAAGAATTGTATGTCCAATGATGCTTGGTGACCTATCAGGCACAGCTGTAAGGGACTATGATTTAGAAAAAGGGGGATTTATGTTTTGTCCTTCACAACTGATCCCTTTTCCAAGCCTAAAATCAAGCTGAATCAGTAGGTTAAAGAAAACGCACATCCCTTGTAAAGTCAGATGCCCCATTGGCTTGGTTTATTTCCCAAAGGAGAAAATGGGTAATTTAAATAATGTGGCTTAACTTGTCTTATATATGCCCTTATATCATCACTGATTTTAGATTCTAAAACAATGGATACAGAATGCAGGCTCTGAAAACCTGAGGTTCAAGTCTGTCTCATTGTGGAAGCCTAGGGTCCACTTACTAGATGAAAGCAATAGAAAGGGAGGTGCTTTCAGCTCTCATATTTTAAGAAACCCAGGGACAAGATCCCTAGTTCTGCTTTCAGGAAAATTTTATTGTGATATAAATTGAAAAACAGAGCACCTTTCTCCCCTGGATTCTAGGAATTGGGTCTACATTCCTCTAGAGAGTTGACAAATTATTTCTCTGTCCTTTTTCCTGCCTGAATTATCAAGTATAGTGACATGAGCCCAGTCTCTGGATCACCCAATGACTTAAGAGTTGCCGTTTAGAATGGGAGGAGAATACTAAAGGCTCACTCTACTAACATTTTAAATCTGATCTGCTACTTATTTTTGTGAGTTATATGTAGTATATTGATAATCACAGATTATACATATATTGCTTACTGGGTGATCGAGATAGATAGATAGACAGACAGTAGATAGGCAGATACTCATTTAATTCTTACAAACACCTATGGGATGCTATTTTGTTCCTAAGTTATCACTGAAAATACTGAAGCATGAAGTAGTTAAGTAATTTGCCTGAGGTCATGTGACAATTGTCTTACACAGCCAGCGGCTGGGAGGGGAACCACCAAGTTCCCATGTCACTGTCTGTGCCCTTAACTACTATACCACACTGCCCTTTCTCTGTTAGAAACTATAAGGGTTGAAACTGCCCCTTTTCTGTTAGAAATCACAGGCTATATTACACATGGTCAACATTTGTAATCTACCTATTATCTAGTCAGAAGATAAATTATCTACATTTACAAATTAGTAAAGTCAGAATCCAAATGGTCAGGAGCTTTCAGTTTGCTTACCAGTTCCAGCTGAATGGCGGTGGCCATTTGGAGGGTGTGTGGAGAACTACTTTTGGAGACAGTAGGAAATAGTGTGACCAACCCTCTCAGAGCCCTGTCCACATCTCCTTAGCACCCAGTGGTTCAGCATTTGCTGACTCTGGAACTTCCAACTGCAAACACCTTTGCTTAGGGACTTTCAGTGTCTTCTGGAACTCTCTTCATTAGTGTGCATAGAGCAGGCAGAAAGTGCCGGGCTCCTAATGCTCCTGGGAACAGTCAAAGACTGGATGGAGTTGGTGGGAAAATATTCCAGGCCTCATGCCCTTGTGGAGGGGAGCTCTGAGGCATGCTCTGTGTGCTCTGCATGGGTCCCTGGCAGGCCTGAGCCCCACCTGCCTATGGAGTTAACCTACTCACTAATGTGCCAAGCACTGGTTTCTTTCTGGTCCTTGTCTTGCTTCCCCATTCATGTACCACAGCTTCCTGGTAAGTCAAATCCATTTCTTAAACAGTTCTTCATCTCAGTGTCTGTTTCTGGGGCACCTAACCTAAGACAAATGCCTTGAACGATTAGTGATGCCTAGTAGGGGCACAAAACAGGGAAGTGGCTATTTGCCTATCAGGTGTTTGGCAACCTTGAATTACGTGGCAAGTATATAAGACTTAGTGCATGACTATAGAACATTAGGTTGTTGTGTGTGAAATTAGGGAATAAGAGCTACCTCACAGGCTTTAGGAAAGATTTACATGATTCTCTTGCTTGTGGTTTTCTTTCAACAATAACAGATTGTGTTGATAAGTAAAGTTACTGAGAAAGTAGATTGATGCATCTGTCCAAGGATTGGCCTGCAGAAAATCATTTCCCTAATTCCTCAAGGATTCAGGAAGGGCTGGGCCAATTCTGGCAGATCCCATTCCTCAGGCCTTCAGGAATGGTTATTACCATCATGAGATGGATAGAACAAATAGGGGTGGATTAAATTATAACATGTGCCCCAAGTCATTCTAAATATGAAAGTACTTTTCAAAACCTGAAGGATGTGGGTAGCATACTACTGGCAAAATGCTGAAGTCTCCTGATTCAATCCAGTGACAGGTGGAGAAGCAACACACAAAAAAGGTATCAGAGAATGGAGAGGGCTCTGGAAACAAACAAAAGAGAGTCAGAGAGACCTAATTATTTAGGCTCACTAGGCCTCAGTTTGTCCATCTATAAACAGAGATAATAATGGAATTCCCAAGGTTGTGGCAAGAGTAAATGTAATGCAGTGCCAGACACGTGATGTTCACTCAATGTATGCAAGCTGTATTGTTATTAATAATATTGTTACTATTTGGCTTAAGCTACCTAAATTAGCCTTATATCATCCATAAGATTATACTGTAGTTTATTACGTAATTACATTGGTTGGTTGAAATGACATTTGTTGGTTGAAATGGATCGCTGTAGTCTTTTCATCATGTTCAAGGGTGCCAGAGTTCAACAGTTGGGACCTGTTTCAAGGAAGGAGTGGCCATTTGTGTCAAATATTGCTGAAAGGTGAATGAAATTCTATTAACTGTAATGCAGGATTTACTATGTAGTAATCCAGTTGTGTTTCCCCTAATAAAGGACTGTTGCTAAAAGTCTATGGAATTCTTGCTGCTGCTGAAAGACAACATCTTTTGGTGAGGAATATGTGAGGTTCTGTTTTACAGGAAGTTGGCAGTGCACACTCATCCTCATGAGCTACTGGAAATCAATTACATTTGATCTTCACTGTGGAATTTGAGTAGTGCCTGTGGTTAAAATGGCTGCTTTGGGAAAAGAGGCTAATGTTTGTCCTGCTGTTTCCTGGAACTCACTGGCTTAAAGTGGTTTTGTGGAAGCAAATAAGATGAAAGAACCTCAAGAGGAGGCTGGAGTTTTTGATGGTCTGTGAAGGCCAATGTGGTCCCCTGCTTTCCAGGATTAGGACAGCTCAACTCCTGAAATTATGAAGGGAAATCTTTGTGGCAAGATCATCTTCCACTCTGTAGAGTCAGCTGCCTCTGGAGAGCCTGGTGTTTGTATCATGGGGCTATGACAGCTCTCAAAGTATTGCAATTTAGGGGAATTTCTTGCATGAAATATTGTACAATGGCCTTCACTGGTTTTATGTTTTATGACACTTCTACAACTAGATTCATTTTTCTTGTGTTTTAAAAATTATAGTATAATTTTCCCTCTACACGCATACACACACACACAACCTTTTTATAAAATACAAATGTTTGGAAAAGAAGAGGAAAAATGCTCATAATCCAACCATTGAACCCAGTATTTATTTTCCATGTTCATTAGATGTATTTATATACATTTTTACAAAGTTGTCATAATTGAAGTGTATTTTTATATCCTTTTTGTTGAACATTTTATCATAAAAATTTTTTATAAAAATTTTTCACGTTCCTAGACAGATTGTGTAGTTCTACTTTTATTAGCCAGATAATATTCCATGAAGTGATGTCACCACAGTTTTCTGCACCATCCCACTAGTGTTGGATGCTTCCAACAAATTACTTCCAACTTGCTCATTATTGTGAATATTATAGCAATAGGCATTTTTTTCTATGTGACTTTTTTGAGCCTTTGGACTCTTTTCTTGGGCAAGATCCCATTAGTCGGACTGTAACAGCAGAATGTATTTATATAGGAGTTAAGAAGAAATCATGTAGGCAGATAGTCAGGGTACGCAAGTCCTCAGCAAGGCTTTTCCTTTTCATGAAAAGCAGCCCCAAATCATTTTCCAACAAAGAGCAGCCTATAAAGTTGAGCTGCAGATATAGACAAACAAGCTGGGAGCTTGCATGGGTGAATGCTGGCAAGAACTAAGGTCTAGATATGTTCAAGATGGTAGCTCAATCTTCCCTTCTCTGACAGCCACATGTACTGTAAGGAACAGACAAGATGGTGATGATCAACTGGAAAGCCCAGTTGCATAATAAGATTAAAGTGGGGTGGCCAGACTTCCCCTTGCACTATGTAAACATCATACCTGATCAAACCAATCTCTGGCTCTATGTAAATTAGACACTGCCTCCTCAAACTGGACTATAAAATCTGGCACATTCACCACCAGCCAGTCCTTTCTGCTCAGAGACCCCTTTCTCTACAAGGAAAGCTGTTTCTCCTTCTCTTCTCCTTTGCCTATTAAACCTCTGCTCCTAAACTCCTCATGTGTGTCTGTGTCCTAAATTTTCCTGGTGCATGACAATGAACCCCAGGATATATACCCCAGACAACATAGCCACTTCAGTGTGACTCTTTAGAGGATACAGTAGGAGATGGAGCAGGTGTGTAAGTGAAGGAAACTGAGAAGCAGCAGCCACAAGGGAGGGCAGCCTGAGAGTGTGGAGCCCCCAAAGTTGAGTCATGAATGTTACTAACAGTGCTTCGTTGTTTGTGTCAAATGCTGCTGAAAGGTGAATAAAGCAAAGGCAGGAAATTGATCATTGGGAATTCCAGACACTGTGGTAAGCACCTAGATGACCACAGATAGCCACAAGTCCTAGTTTCCTAGAACCGAATGTCTAGTGGGAGAAACATGAGCTTACCACCACATGGTTAGTGTTTAATTATAATAGGAGACAGTTGCTCTGATGGAAAGGAATCTAGTTCTATAAGAATACAAGTTATTTCTGACTTAAAATGGTTGACCTACAGTTTTTGACTTTACAATGATGCAAAAGCAATACCCATTCAATAGAAATTATACTTACAATTTTCATCTTTTCCTGAGCTGGCAGTATGCAGTACCATAGTCTCAATGCTGGGCAGTGGCAGTGAGACATTGTGTTTTCCATTTTGTATAGTATTCAATGAATTACATGAGATATTCAACAGATTATTTTAAAATTGGCTTTGTCGCTCACGCCCGTAATTCAAGCACTTTGGGAGGCCCAGGCAGGCGGATCACAAGGTCAGGAGATCAAGACCATCCTGGCTAACATGATGAAACTCAGTCTGTACTAAAAATACAAAATATATATATATATTAGGCAGGTGTGGTGGCGGCGCCTGTAGTCTCAGCTACTCGGGAGGCTGAGATAGGAGAATGGCATGAACCCAGGAGGTGGAGCTTGCAGTGAGCTGAGATTGTGCCACTGTACTCCAGCCTGGGCAACAGAGTGAGTGTGTCTCAAAAAAAAAAAAAAAAAAGACTTTAATGATTTTGCCAAACTGCAGGCTAACATAAGTGTTCTAAACATGTTTAAGGTAGGCTTGGCTATTATGTTCAGTAGGCTAGGTGTATTAAATGCATTTTTGACTTAGGATATCTTCAAGTTATAGTGTATTTAGCCATGACATTTTCAAATTACAATGTATTTAACCCCATTATAAGTCAAGGGGCATCTGTATAATAAAGAAGAAGCTGACATAGAGTTGGAATGCAAACAACATGGTAGGCATATGAGACAGCATACACAAAGGCCCTGGGAAGAGAGAGTTTGACACACTGGAGACCTGAAGATCAGTAAGCCTGGAGCCTAGACAGGGAGAGGAGAACTACAGTGGTGAGACTTGAGTGGTAGGTGGGGCCCAGATCACACATAGCCTCACAATCCATTTTAAGGAGTTCAACATTACTTTAGGGAGGGATGTCATCAGACATGTATTTTGAAAAGCTCACTCTGGCCAAAGTGTGAAAGGTGAATTGAAGGTGTGCTTGAGACATTTTGGTTTTTCATGAACAATCAAAGAAGACAAGGTGTAAAATTGGTGATGATGGAAATTGCTATAATATCTTCCAAAATATTTTCTCATAAAGATGAAATAATAGTTGCTGAGGCCACAGTGTTTTTAAATAACGCCCTAGTGATCATGCAGTTGATGTTACTGAAAAGCATATAAGAACTGTGTATAGAGCGATTCCTTCATGGAGAAAGTGTCACGTATGCACAAAAAAATTTTAGTTTCATCTCAGACTCTAAAGCAACAATCACAGCTCTTTACTAGCAATTTGCAGCATGTAGAGTTGAAGACAGAATTTTTTCTGTCTTTGAGTTTCTTTTTAAATTTATTTTTAAATAAACCTTTATTTTGGGTTCGGGAGTATATGTTAAGGTTTGTTACATAGACAGACTCACGTTACAGGGGTTGGTTATACAGATTCTTTCATCACCCAGGTATTAAACCCAGTACCCAATAGTTATCTTTTCTGCTCCTCTCCCTTCTCCCACCTTCCACCTTCAAGTAGACCCCAGTGTCCATTGTTCCTTTCTTTATGTCTATGAGTTCTCATCATTTTGCTCCCACTTATAAGTGAGAACATGCAGTATTTGGTTTTCTGTTCCTGCATTAGTTTGCTAAGGATGATAACCACCAGTTCCATCCATATTCCCACAAAAGACATCTCATTCCCTTTTATGGCTGCCTAGTATTCTGTGGTGTATATGTACCATATTTTCTTTATCCAATATGTCATTGATGGGTATTTAGGTTGATTCCATGTCTTTGCTATTGTGAATAGTGCTGCAATGAACATTCCCATGCATGTGTCTTTATGGTAGAATATATTTCTCTGGGTATATACTCAGTAATGGGATGGCTGGGTTGAATGGTAGTTCTGCTTTTAGCTCTCTAAGAAATCGCCATACTGCTTTGACAATGGTTGAACTATTTGCCCTCCCAACAACAGTGTATAAGTGTTCCATTTTCTCCACAACCTTACCAGCATCTGTTATTTTTTGGCTTTTTCATTGTAGCCCTTTTAACTGGTGTGAGATGGTATCTCATTGTGGTTTTGATTTGCATTTCTCTAATGATAAGTGATATTGAGCTTTTTCTCACATGCTTTTGGCCTCATGTATGTCTTCTTTTGAAAAGTGTCTGTTCATGTCCTTTGCCTACTTTTTAACGGAGTTATTTGTTTTTCTCTTATAATTTTGTCTAAGTTACTTATAGATGTTCTATATCAGACTTTTGTCATATGTATAGTTTGTAAATATTTTATTCCCATTCCATAGGTTGTCTGTTTACTCTGTTGATAGTTTATTTGTCTTTGCAGAAGCTCTTAAGTTTAATTACATACCACACGTCAATTTCTGCTTTTGTTGCAATTGTTTTTGGGGTCTCATGAAATCTTTGCCCATTTCTATGTTCAGGATGGTATTGCCTAGATTGTCTTCTAGGGTGTTTATAGTTTTGTGTCTTAAATTTAAGTATTTAATCCATCTTTACTTGATTTTTGATATTGTGAGGATAGGTTCCAGCTTCAGCCTTCTGCATATGGCTAGCCAGTTATCTCAGCTCCATTTATTGAAAATAGGGAGGCTTTTCCCCCATTGTTTGTTTTTGTCAGCTTTGTCAAAGATCAGATGCTCATAGGTGTGAGAGCTTGAATTCCAGAGATTTGATAATATAAATTTTATCTAAACTTTCTCAATTGTAATTTGCTGGCCATGAGGAAACAGTCAGACTGAAATGATGAGGAGTGTTGAGGGTGTTCTGAAGGAGACTGAGAGATGTGGTTGAAAACCTTGACTTCTCACATTTTATCACTTAATATTTCACTTGACATTCAACAAGAGAAAAACCAGCTGAAATATTAGTACTTGAGGATAGTAGTCAGAACTTTATCTGTTGCAAATAACTCAAATTGACTTAAATGAAAATAAATTTTTTTTTGTTACAAAACAGGAAAGTCTTGAAGCAAGCCAGTTTTACTTTCAGGTACACTCAAGAGCACAAATAATTTTACTCATACCCAGCCCTTCTCTCAACTCTGTTCTCAGGTGCTCTTGCCACATAATGTCCCCTCGATGTCCCAGGTTTGTGTTATACCAGTTTAGCGGCCCCACCAGAAAGAGCACCTCTTTTTGTGAATCATGCCTGAAGTCCTAGGAGTGACCTCTACTCCCCTAGTTGAGACAACAAACCCATTCGTGAACCAATCATTGAGGCTAGAGAGGAGTGAAATGCCCAGGAGCCAGAAATGGTGCCAATTCCTCAAAACCACAAGGCCTGTGATCGAGAGGCCATGATCCCCAAAGAAAAAGTTCATTAATGCTTGGCCTGCAAAAAGACAGATGTCCACTATAGGAGTTGATGAAGATCCCCTTCAGTGATTCTCAGAGTCTTAAGATTTATAATCAGCAAGTGTGTGCTTGAAGGCTCTTCTGTGTGTTTCTTTTCATCTCTCCTTTTAAAGGAATTCATTGACGTATTCATTCATTCATTTATACTCACTTTTGTCCATAAAATACTACAATAATTAATAAGGGCATATACCACATGTAAAGTGGTATAAATTAAAGATGGGGTAAAAGAAGAAAGATAAGATAGTAAAATGAAATCTAGTGACACTTAAATGTCTTAGGCTACAAATTTAGCTGTGGTCCTTTGGAGGTCTAAGAGGTAGGATTTATCAGTTTCTCCACTGACAGGGATCATTATTTTTAAATGATTCCCTTGATCTAAAGCATTTCTGGAAACCAGAATAGCCAGGAATTTCTCTTGCAGGATGTGATGGCCAATCTCCTCAAGAGCAAACAGCAAAAAGGACAGTGACATATTTCACGGGACCCCTTTGCATAATAACTTTTTTGTATGATTATGCTCATTCTCAAGCATAATTCAGTCAAACCAATTCTGGAGGGACCAATTTTTCAAAAGATTAGATTTAAAAAATGATTGTGCTGGAGTAAAGAATTCAGCAATTGTTCTTTAGGTGATAAAGGCTGGGGTATGCAAGGTTCAGGGTGCTGGTAATAATAGTTATAATAGCAGTGGTGCTAGTAATAATAACGGTATATTTATACCCATGATAATCATTTATTGTGCATTATGCCAGATGCTAAATGTTTGCATGTAAGAATTATCTCACGGATTTCTCAGAAAGGTCATAATTCTGTTATCGTTACCATGAGATTTCACTTTATGCAAATTGAAAAGTATAAAGACTTACTTTGTGCATAAAATTTGAAATAATGTGAATCCCACATTACATGCATCCCTATGGGGAAATTAGTCCTGAGTTATGTAAATTGTGAGTTGTGAGAAATCCTCAGTAACTCATTCCTAGCATAAAATGCTGCAGTCCAATATTCTCATATCACAGCCATGGAAGTTGAGGATCAGTAAAGCCCCAAAACTGTCCCGTTCATGAGGCCTGAACTGAGATTTGAATTCAGCATTCCAGAGCAGCTGCTGTCTGAATTCCTTTTTATAAACCAGGAGCATTCTAGTGTTGACTACACAATAAATGATTTTTTTAAACTGGTCTAGTAAGTAAGTTGCATTGAAATGTATATGTTGCTTACTTAGAAAAATGCATTTCACACATGGTGACAAATGGAACATGTAATAATACTGTATTCCTATACAGAGTTCTGTTCAAAATTATGCCCACTTGCTTTTGAAAATTGCTTCCAAACAGCAAAGAAGGCCTGCCCAGTAAGCCCACCTCAGATGAGATAAGAGAGTTAGAACTGGATCTCAGCCCTCCCAACCATCTCTGCCCATGGGTGATGATGAAACACTTTCTCTGAGGAGTGGTCACTGAAGAAAGGCAAAACCCTTTCTATTCACTCCAGAAAAAGTTAAAGGTCTATATCTGCTGAGCCTTTAAATAAAAGAAAAAAATAATCTTAAAAGAAGAAAGCAAAAACCATTGAGTGCTATTTTAGATTACAGAGAAGAGGCAGTGGAGTAATTCATTGACCATTCTTAGTTGCTTAGATATATGATTCTGCTTCATTGCTCATTTTAAAGAACCAGAATTAGCTGGGCATTGTCACTCACGTCTGTAATCCCAGCATTTTGGGATGCCAAGGCAGGCAGATCACTTGAGGACACAGTTTGAGACCAGCATGGCCAAAACAGCAAAACCCCGTCTGTACACACACACACACACACACACACACACACACACACAAAATTAGCTGGGTGTGGTGGTGCATGCCTGTAATCCCAGCTATTTGGGAGGCTGAGGCATGAGAATTGCTTGAACCCAGGAGGCGGATGTTGCAGGGAGCTGAGATCACAACATTGCACTCCAGCCTGGGTGACAAAGTGAGACTCTGTCTCCAAATACACTAACTAACTAACTAAATACATGAACCAAAATTAGGCCCAAGTCCAAGAAGGAAAACCTCTGATTGAGGCAAGGGTCTAAGTGAACTATTTGTTTAGAGACTCTAACCTTGGCTGGGGTGTTTGTTCATCTGTAAAGCTACTTCTCAAGAAAAAAATTACCAGAGTTTCCAAAAAAGAAGTTTATTATTTCACAAGCCATCACATTAGCTGAAACAGCATTTCTGTATTCAGTACTATCAGAGATAGCCTAGCAGAAGGAGATAGAAAATGTCAGTGAAGTGAGAGGGTCATTACATTGTGGTATGATGTTGCTTCCTTGCTCCTTTTGCATGCCTATGCAACCAGCTCAGTTATTTTGGCTCAGTATAGTCCTGCTGCTAAAACCATTTTTGGCCCGGCAAGTTTGCTGCTATCCAGCAAGAGAACAAATTAAAGGTAATGGGATGGATGAGAAATAATCATGCCCTTAACATTCCAGGTTTTGTACGACTTTTCTTGGTAATTTATTTGGCTGCTAATTTCTTGGCTGGTCGAGAGTAAAATTATGCCCCAGCTTCTTCTCATGAACCTCTGAAAGAAAGCCCTAGTCTTTGCTTTGGTCAAGATGGTCAAGATGTAATTTTGCCATCCTGATGTTTTACACCCTTGTGAGGTGTAGTAGTCCATTTTCATACTGCTATAAAGAACTGCCTGAGACTGAGTAATTTATAAAGGAAAGAAGTTTAATTGACTCACAGATCAGCATGACTGGGGAGACCTGAGGAAACTTACAATCATGGTGGAAGCCAAAGGGGAAGCAAGACCTTCTTCACAAGGCAGCAGAAAGGAAAAGTGCTGAGCAGTGGGGGACTAGCCACTTATAAAACCATCGGAGCTCATGAGAACTAACTCACTATCATGAGAACACCACAGGCAAAACTGCCTCCATGATTTAATTACCTCTACTTAGTCTCTCGCTTGACAAGTGGGGATTATGGGGATTACAATTCAAGATGAGATTTGGGTGGGGACACAAAGCCTAACCATATCATTCTGCCCCAGGCCTCTCCCAAATCTCATGTCCCTTTCACATTTCAAATCTAATTATGCCTTCCCAACAGTCCCCCAAAGTCTTAATTCATTCCAACATTAACCCAAAAGTCCAAAGTCTCATCTGAGGCAAGGCAAGTCTTTTTTGCCTATGAGCCTATAAAATCAAAAGCAAGATAGAATGAAGGTACAGCCATTGGGTAAATACATCCATTTCAAATGGGACAAATTGGCCAGATGGAGGGGGCTATAGGGCCCCACGAACATTCAAAATCCAGCAGGACAGTAAAATCTTAAAGCTTTGAAATAATCACCTTTCACTCCATGTCTCACATCCAGATCATGCAGATACAAGAGGTGGGCTCCCATGGCCTAGGGCAGCTCTGCCCCTGTGGCTTTGCAGGGTTCAGTTCCCATCTTGGCTGCTTTCATGGGCTGCCATTGAGTCTGGCTTTTCCAGGTGCATGGTGCAAGCTGTCAGTGGATCTACCATTCTGGGGTCTGGAAGACAGTGGTCCTCTTCTCACAGCTCCACTAGCCAGTGTACCAGTGGGGACTCTGGGGACTCCAACCCCACATTTTCCTTCTGTACTGCCCTAGCAGAGGTTCTCCATGAGGGCTCTACACCTGCAGCAAACTTCTGCATGGGCATCCAGGTGTTTCCATATATCCTCTGACATCTAGGCAGGGGTTCCCAAACCTGAATTCCTGACTTCTGTGCACCTACAGGTCCAACATCACATGCAAGCTACCAAGGCTTGAGGCTTGCACCATCTGAAGCAATAGCCTGAGTTCTATATTCGCCCTTTTTAGCCATGGCTGAGACACAGGGCACCAAGTCCTGAGTCTGTACAAAACAGCAAGGTCCTGGGCCTGGCCCATGAAACCACTTTTTCCTCCTAGGCCTCTGGGACTGTAATGAGAGGGGCTACCATGAAGACCTCTGACATGTTCTGGAGACATTTTCCCTATTGTCTTGGCCACCAACATTTAGCTCCTCATTACTTATGGAGATTTCTGTAGCCAGCTTGAATTTCTCCCCAGAAAATGGGTTTTTCTTTTCTATCACATCAGGCTGCAAATTTTCCCAACTTTAATGCTCTGCTTTCCTTTTAAACATAAGTTCCAATTCCAAATCATCTCTTTGTGAATGCATAAAACTGAATGGTTTTAAGAGCACCCATATCAGCTCTTGAATGCTTTGCTGCTAAGAAATTTCTTCTTGCCAGATACCCTAAATCATCTCTCTCAAGTTCAAAGTTCCACAGATCTCTAGGGTAGGGGCAAAATGCCACCAGTCTCTTTGCTAAAGCATAGCCAGAGTCACCTTTATTCTAGTTCCCAATAAGTTCTTCATCTCCATCTGAGACCACCTCAGCCTGGACTTTATTGTCCATATCACTATCAGCATTTTGGTCAAAGCGATTCAACAAGTCTCTAGGAAGTTCCAAACTTTCCCACATTTTTCTCCTTCTGAGCCCTCCAAATTGTTTAAACCTCTGCCTGTTACCCAGTTCCAAAGTCACTTCCAGATTTTCAAATATCTCTATATCAGCGGCACACTCCTGATACCAAATTACTGTATTAGTTCATTTTCATACTGCTATAAGGAACTGCCTTAGATTGGGTAATTTATAATGGAAAGAAGTGTAATTGACTCACAGTTCAGCATGGCTGGGGAGATACCAGGAAACTTACAATCATGGCAGAGGGTGAAGGGGAAGAAAGGCACCTTCTTTACAAAGCAGCAGGAAGGAAAAGTACTGAGCAAACAGGGAAGACCTCCTTATAAAACCATCAGATATCATGGGTACCAACTCACTATCATGAGAATACTATGGGGGAAACTATCCTTGTGATTCAGTTACCTCCACCTGGTCTCTCCTTTGACACCTGAGGATTATGGGGATTACAATTTAAGATGAGATTTGGGTGGGGACAAAAAGCCTAACCATATCACAAGGCAATTCCTTTAGTTGAAGTAAGTACTGCTCAAAATTTGCAATGAAAAAATAAGGAGCTCAGTTAATTAATCCAGCCAAGAGTATCTTTGTGGCCAAATCCATGTGCCATTTAAAAGTAACAGGCTTATACCCAGTTTCTTTCCTTTTATGTCCTCACCTAGTAAGCTGCTTTAATGAATAAATGATCTCCACTTTTAAATTTATCTCATGTCTTTCACATATTCTGAGTTCGACAGTTGAATTTTTGTTTCAAGATACAGGAGGGAAACAACCTCACCCTTTAAAACTAATCTTTTATTTTTATTTATTTATTTATTTTTTGAGAGGGAGTCTTGCTCTGTCACTCAGGCTGGAGTGTAGCAGTGCGATCTTGGCTCACTGCAAGCTGCACCTCCCAGGTTCAAGCCATTCTCCTGCCTCAGCCTCCCAAGTAGCTGGGACTACAGGCACCCGCCACCACGCCCGGCTCATTTTTTGTATTTTTAGTACAGACAGGGTTTCACCATGTTAGCCATGATGGTCTCGATCTCCTGACCTCGTGATCTGCCCTCCTTGGCCTCCCAAAGTGCTGGGATTACAGGCGTGAACCACTGCGCCCGGCTAAATCTAATCTTTACCCAGAGTCACAGGTGAGCATATATACAGTATCACGAATTTCTTCTTGTAAACACTTATCAGAGAATGACAGACTGCATTTTGTGGAAGATAGAATGGTATGGTTCTAAGTTGATGGGAGTTTTGGCCAGATTGATCTTGGGTAAAATCCCTATTCTACACTTAGTGTTGACATTGAACAAGTTACTTTCATAGCCATCTGAAAAATGCTCCTCACTGATGTCATTGTTTTTGTTAAAACACTTGGCACATAATAGCTGCTCAATAAATGATAGTTGTTATAACTACTATTATTTTATTTATAAGGTGTGATTGACCAAAGATACAGTGAAAAATTCCAAGTGGCCTTAGGTAATACCCAGTCTTTTAATGAGAAGGAATTTCTCTGGTTATCCCATAGTCCTTCCATATGTGGAATTCAGAATCCCTAGAACTGACTGCTTTCCAGTGCCCTCAAAGAGCAGGAAAAGGAATGGAAATCTTTTCTGCTCGATTGCCTGGAGCTGTACTTGCTTTCTTTCCCCCTGGAAATTTTTTGACTAATTACAAAACTTGGCATCCAATCATGCTTGCAGAAAAACCTGAGTAGTCATTAGATTTCTCTGGAATTCTCTAATCATTAGACTCAACCCTTCCCAGGATTGCAGTACCTTATTTCCTTATGGTGACTCCCTTGGGGGGAAATGGTGGGTTGAAATGCTGTTACCTATTGGTTTTCTTAAAACTTGGAGACAATGAGTTGATTTTCAGCTCCCTTAATACTCAGGAGTATCCATGTTTCTAAAATCGAATGATAAATATGGGTAGCACAGTAAACCATCTGTCATATGAGTGTGTCTGACTATTTGTGTCATTTGTGTAATCTTCCCAGTTGAGAAGAAGCTTTGGAATAAAATGGAGACTAATGAGTAGCACCATTTCCGATGTGTCACGTGACCTTGGGCAGACCTTTGCTCTCAAGGAAATTCGGTTTTTGTATCTCAAAAGCAGAACTGACAATGATAACTTCTGGCTCTGTCCTGTCATGTGACACTTTAAAGAGTTATGAATGCTTTAATTGTCTTGGAAACAATTCGTATGATTCTAGCTGTTGGTGTTTTTCTTGGTAGTTTTTCAAATTCAAATGAAATAACCATGACAATTTTTGGATGGGTTTTCATATGTCTCTATGATCGTCAATAAATGCATGTTGAATGGAGTTGAAATGAAATTATGTGACTCATCAGGACTCAGCTTTCTCTAATGCATTGTCTTTGATCTACTTCAATCATTTCTTGAAAGCCATTTTTAACCCATGAGCATTTTACTCTCCTTAGAGTTTTTCTCCATTAAGTACTGGAAGATGTGCTTTTGTGCCACAGTAAAAGATAGTGCTCATTGTGGTGGTAATTTATGTTCATTTATTTAACTTTCCCAATTAATTGTTAGCTCCCAGAGCATATTTTATAAATATAATCAGGTGGTCCAAACTGGGTTTATACCAGGCTAAGAAATGTTATGACATAAAAATGTCTTTTGGAGCTTTATTTAATGGTGCTTTATTTATTTTTCTTTTTTTCTCTCTTTTTTTCCCCTCATCTAAGATAAAGTAATGAAGTTTATATTTTCATGTCATTTATTTTGTGTCTTTACCTTTAGCCAGCTCAGATATACACAATGACAATTATTTTAAAAGCTCAGCCCTTAGAATCAAGCAGACCTGGAGGGAAATCTCAGTTCTGCCATTTTCTTCCTTTGAAATGTGGAGTAAGTGACTCAACTCTTTAGGAAATAATAATTCATCTTCTAAGAGCTGTTCTCAAAAGTAAATAAGGCACCAGACCTGAAAATGCACAGCATCTTGTCAGTGATCAACTGGTGTTAGTTTCTTGAGAAACTTTCCAAAGTTGAAGGCATTTGATTAAATCGGTATCTCTAGCTTTTGAAGAGTTGGTTAGAACATGAAGATTAAGTAAGTACATTTTTAAGGATCAGAATTTTTTCACTATCTAATTTTATATTAGAAAGAATTTGTTTAACTTTAAAAGAGAAGCTCTTTATAAAGCTCACGTATCTTTAGCAATGACTCTGAAAACTTTGTATTGAATTTCCCCTAAAATATACATGTGTTTAAAATTTGAAAAGAAAGAAAGAATATTTGGCAATAACGTATTATGAGATTGGATCAAAAATCACAAATATTTTGAAACTTAATCCAACACATACCTAGATTTGCTGATTTATTTTTAGCTTTAGAAAGTCCAGTTATTTAATCTCTTAATCAAACTGTTTGAACTTTCCATTTCTAAATAAATGATATGATAATAAATAATGAGCCAAAAATTAAAATGCACCCATTTAAGGGGAAAAATGGAAATTTGATGGAAAATGAATGTGAGTTTGAATAAAATGGATATATCCTTTGTCTCCTTTGATTTTCAGCTCCAAGTAAATGACGCACTGAAGTGGCAGCCAGCAGAAGTGCCTTTGGTTGAATTCTTTGGCTTTGAGTTTTTCATCCATGGCAGGTAGATTGTATTTGTTCAGGGATTAAGGGAGAGTTAGGGCATTTAAGGTCTGGTGTCCTGGCCATGATTATCTGTGCTGGCATAGACTCTCCTCCCTAGAACCATCTATTTTATTTGATCCTGCTATTATTTCTTCCTTACATGGCCTGATAAATGTAATTCCAAAAGATATGTAGAGTAATTGATGTGGCTGATTGAATTAGCTAGCAGGTGACCATGGTCAGGTCAAGTGTAGTCTCCATCCTGAAGATAATTGAGGTGTTGCAGGGTAAGGAGCAACATTTTAATAAGAAGCGCACAGCAAACCACAGAATTAAAATGATTACTGTTACAAGATCATGGAGAAGCTCAATACAGTGGGAAGAATGTAGACTAGCAATCATAAGAATTAGATTTTAATCTGAGTTCTGCCATTAATTAGCTCTATTTATTTGAATGAATTATCTTTATTCTTGCTCCTTAGTCACACCCTCTTGAAAATGAATGGCCAGAGGAAAGAAAGACTAGGCAATCTCTAAGATCTTTCTAAGTGCTTTCTATCTATTTCTTTATGTATCACATATATATATGCTTTCTTGATGAAAAAATTCTGTAATAGCCTTGGAAAGTCAGTGAAGGTGGGATTAAGACTCTTCAAAGGCAGGAAAAGAAAACTATGCGGGTGTGTGTTGCTAAAATAGAGAACAAGTCTTCTCAACTTGTTGACTTTGATCCTAGTCAGGCAATGGTGCCCTCATAGATGTGGTACAAATAAGCTGAAACTAATGAAGTTATGCTCCACTAAAAGGAATAGAGTGCACTACATTTCATTTCATTCCAAGTAGTGAATGACCTCAATGAATTCACTTGCTAATCTATGTGCTTAGTGGGATGCAAGACCCTAGATGGAGATGCAATGTTGTCTGAAGAATCTGTTCCTCAATCATCTTAATCTTTCTGAAGCAAACAGGAATATATTCATAAAGATCATATGTTACTCTTTAAATTAATTTTTTATTGACGTATAACAAGCATATTGAAAAGGACACAAGTTATAAGAGTATGTACTTTAATGAATTTTCATAAAGTAAGCACATCCAGGCAACTAGCACCTAGATAAAAAATAGAACATCACTAGCACCTGAAAATTCCTCTTAGGCCCCAGCCAATATGAACCTCCACCAACTATACTGACTTCTAACATCAGAGATTAGTTTTGTGTTTGGAAAGTTTATGTAAACAGAATCATATAGTAGTTCCTCTCTGTATCTGACATCTGTCTATCATTATGTTTGTGAAATTCATGTTGTTCCACATACCAATAATTTTCTGAGGATATATTTACATGTTTCTGTTAGGTATCTACCTTGAAGTGGTTCAGCATTAGTAGCTACTGTCCACCAACCAGTTTTCCAAAGACAAGTATTAGCACATATATGAGTGACTTAGAAATTTCACACACTGCTGATGGAAAGTCAGCTCGTTGCTCCATATATGTACCAACGCTTGTCTTTTTCATTTTTTCCATTCAAGTAGATGTGTAATAGTATTGCTTTGTGATGTTGATTTTCATGTCTCTCACCACAAGTTGAGCACTGTTTCATATTTTTATTGGTTTTTAAACATCTTCTTTTCTGAATTTTCTATATGTATCTTTTCCCATCTAACCCCATTATGTTAGTTATATTTTCTTTATTGATTTGTGAGGATTCTTCATGTACTCTGTGTTGTTGAAAAAAATGTATTGCAAATATATTCCCTTATTCTGGCACTTATCTTTTTACACTTTTAATGGTTCCTTTTAATGAACAGAAATTCTTAATTTTAATGTAATCTAATTATTATTTTTTCCTTTATGGTTAGTGCTGTTTATATCCAGTTTAAAACTTATTTGCCTAGCCCAAACTTATGATGATATTCTTTCATGATATTTTAAGCCATTTTTGTTTAGATTTTCAATTTATCTGGGGATAATTTTTATGTAAATGTATAATAAGGGTAAGAGTTATTTTTTCTGAATATATATCACATTGATCCATTAATTGAAGACTCTTCTTATCCCCTTACCTTCAAGTTTCACTTTTGTCACAAATTGAGTGACTGCATATGTATAGGTCTGTTCCTAGATTCTTATCCTGGTCTATTGGTCTGTTTGTCTTTCTGTGAAACACTGAACTGTACTAATTACTGTAACTTTATAATTAACTTGATTTCTGGTAACATAAGCCTTATAGTCATACCATTCTTTTTTAAAAGTGTTTATTTTAAATATAGACAGGGTCTGTCTTTGTTGCCCAGGCTAGTCTCAAACTCTTGGGCTAAACTGATCCTCCTACCTCAGCCTCCCGAAGTGCTGAGATTACAGGCATGAGCCATATGCCCAGCCAACTTTATTGTTCCTTATGATTTGCTTGACCCTATCATCTCTCCATAAATTCTAGAATCAATTTGTCAATTTTTATGTAAATAAACTATAACAACAACCTGGCGTTTGGTTGGGATTGCATTGAATATATAAGTAAGTTTGAAGGAAACATATTTAAATGGTAGATCTAATCCATGAACATGGTATAGTCTTTCCATTTAGTTAGGTCTTCTATAACTCAATATTTTTTAAAAAGGTTTCAATATAGGAACCTTTTACATATTTCATTAAATATATTCCTATTTATTTTGCTGATACCATATATAAATAATATTTTATTGTTTGTTGCTAGCATTTAGAAATTAAAATTATTTTGTACCCAGGATTTTGCTAAATGTACTTATTAATTCTAACACTTAATGTAGATTAAATTGACAGTTAAACAGGGGCAATTCATGTTATTCAGGGATTTTAAAGAAGCAGTATAAAGTGGTGATATTTTAAGAGCATGTCCTTTAAAGGTAGATAGAGCTGGGTTTTATGTTCTGGCTTCTGCCATGTATGAACTGGACAAGTCAGTTAATTTTCTTATGTATAACACAGAGATAACAATGGTATCTAGCTCATAAGTTGCTACTGGCATATAGTAAAATAATTGATGTTAAGTGTTCAGCACTGGACCTGGCAGGTTGGACTTTTGCCTCAATTGATGTAAGCTGTTAGATAAAAGCATTAAATATCATTTGACATCTAACAAATTTTCCTCCTGTTAGCCGCGTTGCTTTTCCTAAAACTTTTCTGATGTTATAGAATCAGACAAGAAATAAAATGCTCTAAGGTCATGAAAATTTTGCACACACCCATTCTATGATGAGATTAGTTGTGTATGGGGAAAAAAGATTACTACTAGCTTTGCTAGTAGTACTTCTCTTTGCTTCTTGCCCTTTGAATCAGTGGAGGAGAAAGCAAGATGTTTTTCATTTGACCTCTCCTATCTTCTTAGGGATCAATGTGTCATTGACTCACCTTTGTCCTATTTCCTTAAGTATGGGACTAAGACGTCTTGGCTTTTTATGATTTAATAATTCCCATCAAGAGAGGAGACTGAGGGTGCCGTAGGGCTCACCTCTGTAGTTATCTAACTATTCTTAGCATCAAGAGCCTTCATCCTTCAGTCTTACTCAACTAGACAGTGTAAACGCATAAGATTAATGAGTAAAGCAGATCAGAGTTTAGCATATCAGAGTTAAATTGTTTCTAACTGTTACCAGTTCCAAGTGAAGTTCAGACCTAAAATGGGTGTGAGATAGGGAGTGCTATGTATATAGTAGGCATGCATGAACATGTGTGTGAATATATATCCTTACTGATACATTGACCTCTATTAATTTGAAAATGAACTGTAATATTGTCTTGTCATCACTCTCTTTTTCTGCTCAACTACACTCAGAAGGGATCTGGTTACCTGGTATTTTCTGAGAATTTGTTGGATGTGTGAAGACATAGAAAAAATAAACAAATCTCCACCACCATTACTCCTTGCCAGTTTTTTAAGTTTCATAGATTTCTCCCAATATTGATGCTTTGTATTCTGTAAGGATATAAGAAGGAATTTTATAGACTATGTAAAACATGCCTGTAGTGAAAAGTGATAACCCAAACTAAATTTCCTGTAGGAGAATACTTCCTTTGTATACAGAAAACACAAGGCGTATGACATCCTTAACTCATTTTCATCTGAGTGTGAATGAACTTGACCAATTATCAAGAGCTTTAGATTGCAATACAGAATTAATGCAGAATAAGTAAGATTTTGTTTTAGAAACCTAGGCAAGGGGTTATAAGTTACCCTGCTAATAACTGACTTATGCTGAGGTTGAGATAATAATTAGATATACTCTTTTAAAAAGCTTTATTGAGATAAAATTCACATACCATACAATTCACCTATTTAAAATGTAGAAACAAATTTGTTTAGTATATATTCACAGATATATGCAACTATTACAAGTTTAGAACATTTTCATCATCTTACAGCCTGTAAACTTTAGCTATTGCTCGCCACTCCCAACCCTCTCCCCAGCTCCAAATGACCACGAATCTTCCTGTCTCTATAGATTTCTCCATTCTGGACTTTCATATAAATGAAATCTTATATGTGGACTTTTGTGACTGGCTTCATTCACTTAGGATGATGTCTTCAGTGTTCATCCAAGTTATAGCATATGTCAGTTCTTCATTCCTTTTTATTGTCAAATAACACGGATATACCATATTTTGTTTATCCATTTGTCCCTGGATAGACATTTGGGTTACTTCCACTTAGGTTATCAGAAATAATGCTGCTATGAATGTCTGTATACAAGTTTTCATGTGGACATGTATTTTTATTTCTCCTGTGTATCTAGAGTAGAATTGCTGGGTCATATGGTAACTCCCTGTTTAATTATTTGAGAAACTATCAGACCATTTTCCAAAGTAGCTGCAATATTTTACATTCCCAGGAGATTCACTCTTAAAAAGATCAGAAAGGATTTTTCCCCGAAGACCTACCAAAACATATAAACTATAATGTAACTGAAATATACTCTAAACATTAGAGTCAGTCAATCAGTACTTAAATATTGTGCAATCAAGTTGACACTCAACATTAACTATCACAGTGCCTATAGGAAAGATAAACTGAAAGCCAAAAAGTTGATACATGGACTTCTAGAATATAAATGTCTACCTGGAGACTCCCTGGGTATGGGTGAGGGTGATGCACTTGTCTAAAAAAGCATCTGAGGAAAGCACTCATGGCTTAAATTAAATTAGAATATTCTAGAACTCGTGAATTTTAGGACAAAAATTATTCATTTCATATAGGCCTTGGAGAGAAAAAGCTAACATCTTTTTCAGAGAAATAAACTTTAAAGATGAACTGGGGAAACTTTGGGCAAAATGTTTGCCCCATGCTAAGATTTCACATAAGTTTAACATTCTTTGAACTGTCCTTTGGAAACATTATTTCTCTGTGAAAGGGAACTAATTAAATTTTAAAAGTGTGCATTTGAAAGAGTGTCTGATAGAGAACATTTACGGGAGGAGGGAACATTATAGCTCAAATTGAGCCTACAACCGTTTCAAGAATCTGTGTTTATTATGCTTGACTAGGAGACAAGACACAAGTCTTTTTTTAAGACACAAAAAGGGGGAAGGTTTTGAGATCAAAGGTATTTGCATTGTACTTGTTTCTCTTCCTGTGCTTAAAAAAAATCACAGTGGTTTGTTCTTGGATATTTTCATGTCCTACAAGAAGATCAATTAATTCTCTTTTCTCCTGTAGATCATCATGTCATGTGATAAGAAAATTGGTTTCCCTCCTGTTTTATGTTTGGGTTGGAGATGTAAATGTAGTAAATTATTCTATAATTTTTTTCTTTTGTATAAAGAGTAAATTATGCTCCCAATGAATGTCTCTTCACTATTACTTAAGACTGATTAGAAGTGAAATGCTGCAGAGGAGAGATATACTCTCATTGCCATATTAAGTATAATTTCACTGTTCTCTAAAGCAATTGTTTCTGTCATATTTCTTCAAGAAATATGTTGAAAAATGATGTTATAAAAAAGATGGAAGCCTTTTCAGACATTTCAGTTTGACTCTCTTGTGTCTGTCTTCTAAAAAATACATTTTAAAGGAAACATTTTTAAAGGAGATATTTTATTGCCATCCAAAACCATTAAGTCATCTAACACAGGCAGAAATCTCTGCATTTTCAGACAATATTTTGCCAAAACTAAACTTTTAAAAAAATCTTAGACGTTTAAATTCTGTGATGCTATGAACAAGGTCCTACAAGGGTAAGAGGAATTTATACTTCCTGTTCTCATGCTGCCAAGTCAGCAGGGAGATTTTGAAGCCTAGCGTATGAAAACAGGCTGGCCTCCCCATCTCCCCATGGGCTTTTTACTAGGCTATTTCAAGGGGTCCGTGCAGGGCCAAGCTCATGGGACATAGGGCCAGATTCTGGGTGGTGTAGAGGACACCAGAACACATTCATCCTTTTTCTACTAACGTATCCCTTGTGGAAAGGGCCTACTCAGGAAAAAGCTCTTCTTTTATTCCCATGTGATTTTATACACACACACACACACACACACACACACACACACACATATATACACACACACAGTTGACCCTTGAACAACATAGGTTTGTACTATGTGGGTTTACCTATACATAGATTTTCTTTTACTTCTAACACTCCCAAAACAACAAGAACAACCTCCTCCTCCTCTTCCTCCTCTTCCTCTTCCTCCTCCTCCTCCTCCTCCTCATCCTACTCTGGCTTTTATGATGATCCACTTCCATTTAATGAATAGTAAATATATTTTCCCTTCCTTATGATCATCTTAATAACAGTTTTTCCCTCTAGCTTAATTTATTATAAGCATACAGTATATAATACATATGACATACAAAATAATATGTTAATCCACTGTTTATGTAATCAACTATTTATGTCAACAGTAGACTATTAGTAGTTGATTTTGAGGGGAGTCAGCACACCTAACCCTCTCCTTGTTCAGAGGCCAGCAATATACATGCATTTTTGTGTATGTATACATATGTATGTGTGTATATATACATATATCTATGTTTACCTATGTAAAAATATACATACATACACATTTATGTACAAAATAGTTTGTTTAAGCAGGTAAAAGAAAAGATCATGAAGATGACCATCCCCTTCCCCATATCCTGTGTACACTCATCCTAAGCTCTATACTTCTAAGCAATGCCTGAAGTATATCAAACAACAGGGCTCCTAGTCTTAAAAAAGTTCATCTTTCATTACATCTCTGGAAAATTTTATAAAATTTTAAGTTGCTAATAATTATTACTGCAATTTATTTAACTCATGTAAATTAAACTCTATGTGTATAATCTTATTCCTTAAAAATCCCTAAAATGTAAATACATTTATTTACCACAGTTTCTGGATCATGAAACAGATGCTCAGAGAGGTCAAGGTCCTTGCAGGAGGTAATTCAGCCAGTGGATTACATTGTGAGAATCCTGAACCCCAAAATACATTTTCTCAATGATTCTGATCTACTATTAGTAAACAAGTAGCCACTAAAGAAACAAACAATCCAGCTCCTCTACTTTATCAAAAACTATAGTCCTGGCTGGGAGTAGTGGCTCATGCCTGTAATCCCAACACTTTGGGAGCTGAAGCAGGCATTTGAGAGTTGAGGAACTCCAATTGTATCATCTACAAAATCATCTAAGAATAGTTTTGAGTAGAAGTTTCACGTCACCCATGGAACCATGAAACTCAAAGGAGGAATGAAAGGGGAGGAGACAGATTGATCATACCCAAATGGAATTAAAATTAGGGAGAGCCATCTGGCCAAGTGAAATTAGAGGCTGTTAGAACAAAGTTTAATGAATGAATCCTGGTCAACCTGAAATTTTTAAAAAATCACCGAAAAAAAATTTGGAAGTCAATGCGCACTGGTGACTATGATTAAAATTGATACTATATTGAACTATGTCACTGTCATACAGGAATTGGGTATCCAAAATTATGAGACTTCGTATACAACATAAGGCTTCCTTCAGTTATCTGGACATCCATCATTCATCAAGAATTAACTCAGACCCCATTCCTTCTGGAAAATAGTATACTTCGCAACTTTTAACTGCATTGCATTTTGCGTTTGGTCACTGTTAGCTCTGGCCCTACTATGCCATTTAGTTCTTTCCAACATGAAGTCTTTCTCTTTTCTCCTTTGCTTAGGTATGTTTTGTATACATATGTGTATGGCCATCTTAACTTGAGAACTCACAGCATCAGCACCACTGTAAGTTATTCCTTCCTTTTAGAAATATTATCTTCCCTTAACTGCCTACTCCTTCTTGTCCCCTACCTCTTTAGATGTTTCCTTCCATCCCTTTTATATACTCCACTTTGTTTGCTTATCCTTTAAATGTGCTAGCCTAGACCCACTTCTTATCCCAATTTCATACTGTCTTTATATAATTACACCTACTCCTATGCTTTTAATTCTTCTTCTTTTTCTAGGGACTTCTACAGCTGTTTCTGATCCTGGTCAAATCTCTTTCCTGAATTCTAGATGTATTTATTTACTAGATTTTTCTACTTTGATGTCACCACTGTATTAAACTTCAGATATACAAAATTGATGAATTATCCCCATCTTGTTTTAACCTCCCCATCTGGTTGTCTTCATTCAGACTTTTCTGTCTAAGCCAAGGTCACCACCCTCCAGTTGCCCAAAAACCTGGAATTATTCTTATTGCTTCTCCCTCTACTACATCCCATCGATAACCAGGTTTTGTGAATTCTGCTTCTTATGTCTCTCTTAAAGTCATGCAGGTCTACCTTCTGACTACCAATACACTACTCCAAAGCCATCATCTCTCATCTGTAGCTCTGCAGGAACCACCTGGTCTCCTTACTATCACACTTCCCCACCTCCTGTTTTCTCAGCTATTTTCCTGCTCTCAGAATGTGCTTTCAGGTATGCTGGAAGCCAAGTGAAAATTTTTTGCCCCTGCTTAAACACTCTCTATTTGTCAGTGAGTGTCCATTGTTATTAGTATACAAAACAACATTCTCAAAATAGGCCTTCCTGGCTCATTCTCATCTACCTCTCTTGTGTCTCTCACAGCACTTTCCTTCTTTCACTCCCAGCTCCAGTCATCCCAGATATGCAAACCATTTGATAAAAAAAAAAAACAAAAGTGTCCAAACAAACTAGTGCCCAATTTAAACACATCAAAGGAGCTGACAAAATATTTTGCATTTTTGACCAATGCTAATGTCACGTTTTAAAATCACATTTTAATCAATTTTTATTAAAATATAGCATTTTCAGGGCTATTTTCCTCAGGTCATAAAATTACGGCGGGTTACTCTTATTGATTTGGCAATGATTTGGCAAAAATTTAGGATGTGGAAAAATCAACCAGGAAGTTCAAAAAAAAAAAAAAACTTTCAATATCCAGCCCTAGAGATGCTTATTCAATAGATTTTAGGTGAGGCCCAGTGTTCTGCATTTTAATAAGTCCCCAATGTGACTCTAATGCAAAAGGTCCCAAGGTCATAGCCTGAGACAGTTTCAAGAGGACCAGTATTGTTCGGCTGTATCTAGGTGGGTGCACACTCCTGAAAGCTGGGCAGGGGGTGGGGGTGTGGGGTCACTGAAAAGAATACATGCCTTAAGCTTATTTTTATCCAATGCTTTCATCTTTCATGTGTGTGTTAACTACTTTTCCTGGATAAGGACTGAATTCCTTACAAGCCCAGCTCTATTCTTGTCACAGCGTCATGTTTAGTCAATGTTTGCTGCATCTGCAAGCATGGCTTCTCCGCTTTGGGATCAGTCTTCATTTGCTATTAATATATTTCCCCAGAATGAGGGTGGTTTATGAAATAGGTAGGTATTAGTCTGTTTTCACACTGCTGATGAAGACATACCCGAGACTGGGTAATGTATATAGGAAAAAGGGTGTAATGGACTTACAGTTCCACGTAGCTGGGGAGGTTTTACAATCACGGCAGAAGGCAAGGAAGAGCCAGTCACATCTTACATGGATGGCAGCAAGCAAAAAAAAAAAAAAAAAGGCTTGTGCAGAGAAACTCCCCCTTATAGAACCATCAGATCTCATGAGACTTATTCACTATCATGAGAACAGCATGGGAAACACCTGCCCTATGATTCAATTACTTCCTACCAGGTCCCTCCCTCAACACATGAGAATTCAAGATGAGATTTTGTGGGCACACAGCCAAACCATATCATTCTGCCCCTGGCCTCTCCAAAATCTTATGTCCCATTTCAAAACCAATCATGCCTTCCTGACAGTCCCCCAGAGTCTTGAGGATTAACATATGGCTCCTTGTTACATATGCAAATTTCTGCAGCTGGCTTGAATTTCTCCTCAGAAAATTGGATTTTCTTTTCTATTGCATTGTCAGGCTGTAAATTTTCTGAACTTTTATGTTCTGCCTCCTTTATAAAAGTGAATCCCTTTAACAGCACCCAAGTCGCCTCCTGAATGCTTTGCTGCTTAGAAATTTCTTCTGCCAGCTACCCTAAATCATATCTTTCAAGTTCAAAGTTCCACAAATCTCTAGGGCAGGGGAAAAATGCATCCAGTCTCTTTGCTAAAACGTAAGAGTCACCTTTGCTCCAGTTCCTAACAAGTTCCTCATCTCCATCTGAGACCATCTCAGCCTGGATTTCATTGTCCATGTCATTATCAGCATTTTGATCAAAGCCATTCAACAAGTTTCTAGGGAGTTCCAAACTGCCCCACGTTTTTCTTTCTTCTTCTGAACCCTCCAAACTGTTCCAATCTCTGCCTGTTACCCAAGTCCATAGTTGCTTCCACATTTTCAGGTGTCTTTTCAGCAGTGCCCCAACTCTACTAGTACTAATTTACTGTGTGTGTGTCCATTTTCACTGATGAAAAAACACTAATGAAAACATACCCGAGGCTGGGTAATTTATACAGGAAAAAGGGTTTAATGAACTTGCAGTTTCACGTGGCTGGGGAGGCCTCACAATCATGGTGGAAGGCAAAGGAGAGCAAATCACATCTTACATGGATGGCAGTAGGAATAAAAAAGAGCTTGTGCAGGAAAACTCCTTCTTATAGAACCATTAGATCTCATGAGATTTACTCACTATCATGAGAACAGCAAGGGAAAGACCTGGCCCATGATTCAGTTACCTCTGACTGGGTCCCTCCCACAACATGTGGGAATTCAAGATGAGATTTGAGTGGGGACACAGCCAAACCATATCAATGTATGAGATATATAGATATATATTATTATATATGTGTGTATGTATGTATGCAAATATGCATATATAGTGTAATGTATTTTATTTTTTAGTCTTATGCTCAACATCATTTGAAGTGGACTTCCCCTCTTTTTCACTCTCACTCCACTCATTTAACAAGTTGTTAACAAGTGCTTTCTATTCTCTCAAGTCTGTGATGGGCTCAGGTGGAATTAATAATAAGTCACAATTAGTCCCAGTTCCCACAGAGTTTTCAGTCCACTGACAGGCAACGAGGAAATAAGGGCATTGCACAACACATTCTTTAATTACAGTTGTGGAAGTGCTAGGAAAAAAAATAGTGTGCAATAACAGCAATGCCATGGGGGTTATGCACATACAAACACACCCACATACTTAGGTTTTCCTTATTATTCAGTGTCTGCAGTCTTATAGGGAAAAGGGAATCTCTTTGACCTAGACCCTGGATGATGTTAGATTTGGCAGTTGATCAAGAATATTGTTAACTGTATGGGTTGTCCTGAGTCCTGAAATATCCTTTGATGTTTACGGAGGAATTTTAAATGGTGATTTTTTTTCCCCCCGCATTTGATTTAAAACAAATAGTAGGCCAAATATGGTGGCTTATGCCTGTAATCCCAGCACTTTGGGAGGCTGAGGCAGGAGGATCATGAAGTCAGGAATTCGAGACAAGCCGGGCTAACATGGTGAAACCCTGTCTCTATTAAAAATATAAAGATTAGCCAGGTGTGGTGGCACATACCTGTAATCCCAGCTACTTGGGAGGCTGAGGCAGGAGAATTACTTGAACCAGGGAGATGGAGGTTGCATTGAGCCAAGATCACGCCACTGCATTCTAGCCTAGGTGACAGAGCAAGACTCAGTCTTGGAAAGAGAAAGAAAGAAATAGTAGCCGATAATACCACTTTTCAGTTTTAATAAGATTCTGGAAGACAAACTATCTTTGAGGAAAGTTTATACCTGTACTAGCAGTATATGTGCTATTTCCTCAGCCTAGAAGAGGGCATTTGTTACCTGCTGTGGAATCTACCTCTTTATACTGTATAGTCAGAATAATGATTCAGAAAGGCAGACAGAATGTGTGTATTGTATTATACCTTCAGGGGGCACTGTGGATGGGTGTGTTGCTTTTATTCCTTCTGGATGGCACAATGTTTAGGCTTTCATGATTCATGATGGAGTCTCCTCAAATGGACCCCTCTTTCCTGGGTGTAGGGGGAAGGATTTTTGTTTGGGTGGGCTAACTTAGTACTGTTTGAACCTTTGAAATTATATAATGAGGGGAAAAATGTAATCTATCATACCAAATACCTCCTTTTATGAACATTTTTACTCTGCTGAAGCCTCTGTGTATCCCATACAGATACGTCCCTTGCTGAGCACTGCAGTTCCAGCAGGGGCAGCTGAGAGAGGGCATGCTGGCACCTGTGTTTGTGGCCTTGTCCCAGAGCAGTGGCTCTTTCTTGTCAGCTGGCTGGCTGCCAGGCCCAACAAGAGCGCATGCTGATTTCCAAGTATAATGCTTTGCTGGGGCTGGAATCAAAGCTGTCAATAGTAAAGAGCTCTCTTTTTAGTCTTCTTATATATTCAGGGGGAATTCAGCAGTGAAAACATGACCAACAATAGGCAGAGGGCCTGTAACAGTCTTTAAAACTCATGCAGATGGTTTTCAAACCTTAATTGTCTAAAAATGGCGTGCATTATTGACTGAAATACGAGCTTGGGCAGCAAACTAGTTGTAATAACTTTCTTAGTTGTAATAACCTATCTGCTGAGTCTGTTGTTTCCTCGCTCTTCAGGAATTTACAGAGTTTATATCTGAAAGATGTGGCTTGGGGAATTAGAGGAATCCCTGATTTTGCTGGGAAATGTATTAATAATTTCTACTAGTTATGTATGAGTTATAACAATGAGGTAGTACCATGAGATATAAAATGCAAAAAGTTTTAAAAATATGAAGCCAGTGATATTTTATTGGTCAGGAATCTGTTTGTTGAAAGTGATAGCAAGCCATTTAATGAGGCCTAAAGCAAAAGATACGTTTATTGAAAAGGTCAGGAATTGAAAAGTTCATCAGGAATGCTGGATCCAGGAGTCCAAATTACATAGTCAGGGGTTAGTCCATCTCTTTCTATATCTCTACTTTTTCTTTGTTCTCTGTTGTCTCATTGGTGGATGTGCGATGACCCCAGCAGCCCAGGCTTGCACATCCTTATAGTAAACAAATGCTATAAGTCGCCGTGAGTCACCTTTGGTTCATTACAGTTGGGTTCATTACACTCACCCTACAGTAATCAAATGCTGTAAGCTTTCTCAGTTGCCCTAGAGTTCACTCTGATTCGATTAACCCAGGTAACATCATCAATCTTTGAAGCAGCCACTGTGATGAAGCAGATGGAACATACTCATTCTCCAAGCATAGATCATATGACTACCCCTTAAAATGAAATGGGTATGAGGTTAGCTTATCAGCACAACCCAAACCACATGGATAGAAAATTCAGAATAGATTAGCCTCAAAGGAAAACCAGGTTGCCAGATAGAAAAATGGGCATTGGACAGACAAAAACAGTCAATGTCCATTACTAATATCACAGAACATCCAAGGACCCTTCCTTGCAGAGCATCTGTCCCCATTCTTACTCTTGCCAACTCGATCCACTATGCCTTCTTCTGGGGACTTGAATACACTGAGTTTCATCTCACCTAAAGTTCTCTTTCACTGCATCAGGCAACTCCATATTTCCAAATATGCCCTTCACTTTCATGCCTCTAAGCTCTTATTCTTGCTCTTCCCTTCACTTGTTCATCCTGGGTGTGGTTCTCTTCATCTTTCAAGGTCCCATTCCATTATTGTGTCTCTTCTCCTAGCCTAAACAGACTTCATTGCTCCCTCCTCTATTTCCCATGGCTCAACTACAATAGCTGTCCAGTTGTGCTCCAGTTAGGTGTTCATGTATTAGTTTTCCCAGCTAGTCTGCAAGCTCTTTGAGAGTCTGAGCTGTGTCTTTATGTAAATAATTGGAAAAATCATATCAAAACAATTCTCTAGTGAGCTGAGATCTGGCCACTGCACTCCAGCCTGGGCGACAGAGCGAGACTCCGTCTCAAAAAAAAAAAAAAAAAAAAAAAATTCTCTAAGAGGTTTTCTTATGGAAGTAACTATTTTTAAAATTACCTTACTAAGCACAATTGGAGTAAGTGGGCTAAGTGCTTTACATATATTACTGCACTTATGTCTTACAAAATCTTATAAGGTAGGTACTATGTACTGTCCTTCTGTTCTACAGATGAGAAAAATCAAGGCTCAAAGAAGTTATACAACTTGCCTATGGTTATGCAGCTAATAAGTGCCCAAGCTGAAATTTTAATCCAGATTTGCTTGATTCCAAAGTCTGAGGTATTAACCATTGTGCAAACCGTCTCTTAGCCAGTAACTGTGTTTGCAGATGGGTAGTTATTCAGATACCAATGGATGCACTGAAGAAAGGCCACTTCTCTACTCTTCCCCACCCTATCCTGTCGCCACTGGAAATAAGTTCTGCTTTCTCAATATGAAATTTTCTAGATCATTAGCTTAAATCTACAGTGCCAGTTTTTTAAGGACCTTTATTCCTGACTTTGCAATTGACTGATTCCAAGTATGCTGATCCACTAAGGAACACCCTGTCCCAAATGAAATGGAGTGGTTCTTTCTATAATAAAAGTTCACACCAAAGTTGACAAGATATTCAAAATGCCTGCCCTTCATAGAGGTTGTTATGTAAGCAAGGCAGTCTGACTTGTAACCAGTAGGTGGCACTAGACTTTCCCCTCCTGGCTATGGGTATAATTGGTTATGGAGTTGTTCTGTTACTAAGCGGCGGCTGAAAGGGACTTATGGAATGTAGTTGCATGGCTTCCTATCAGTGAAATCATTCTGGATAGAGCAAGGTTCTTCCCCCCAACTTGCACTCAGCCTCGTCCTAGGCATAGAGCAGGGTCATATGGATTAAATGCCAGTTCTTAGGTGCACAGAGAAAAGTGCAACCAGTCCAAGCGTGGCAGTCTCCTTAGGCCATCCTTCCAGCTGATGGCTTTTTGACATTTTGATTTGTCTGAAGCTGATGGTGGGGGAGGTGAACATACAGGTACATTGCAAGGCATTAGGAGGAAAAGTACTTCATACTCAGAGTATGGATTGGAGTGGTAGGCTGTGCCAGGAAATGATTTTCTCTGCACACTTAGGGCAACTAAATGCCTTGATTAGGGACAATGTCTAGCCACAATCAACATTTCCTAAACCTCTTCTGGTAATCCAAATCATTCTGGAAGCTAAAAAGGATACAAAGGTGGAAAAAGCATAGTTCCTGTATTCCAGGAGCTTACCATCTACTAATAATGAATCTAATATGCATTGATTCAGCCAGTACTGATTGGGCACCTACTGAGAAATGGGGAATAGAGGGTTAGATCACACTGCCTGGATAGAGCTTACAGCCTAGTGGAGAATACAGACATTAAGCAAGTAATAACACAGTACTAGTATAATAAATACCATGGTATTAAAGTAACACGACCTCCTTGCTATGAGGACATATAGCAAGGAGGTCTGGGGGCATGTGAGTCATACAAGGCCTTCTAGAAGAGATGATTGTCAGGGGATATCCAAAGAGGAACTGGAATTAAGTGGACAGAATGGAGAAGGGGGAGGAGAAGAAAGAGAATCATGTCAGGTAGAGGGAAGAGCATGTGATAACCCAGAGGCAGGGTGGAATGAGGTACTTTCAAAGAACTAAAAAAAGATCTGTGAGGCTAGAGCTGGGTGAACAATAAGTTGTAGAAGATGGGGCTAAAAGGATTGATGGGGCAGGGCCAGATGATGTAGAGGCTTATATACCACGTTGAGGAATTGAAAATGTATGCAAGAGCAATAAGGAAGCCCTGATAGATTTGAAAAAGATTGGTGTCATGACATATGTTCATTTGTTTATCTAATAATATTTATTGCATGCCTACTCTGTGCCAGTGTATCAGGTGCTAGAAACTTTAATAGAGATATAAATTGTAATTTAAAACTTTAAAAAGTAATTCATTCAGAAAGATGGGAGGCAGGAAAGTTTTCTTAGAATGAAAAATGTATTCATGCAACAAAAACTTTTATCTCAGGATCTGTTCTAGACCTTGGAGATTCAATGGTGAATTATACCCAGTCCTCATCACAAGGAATATTTATTGTGTGCATTGAAAATCATGGCAGGAAGTATAGCATGTAGGAGATGAAAGAGAAAAATCACAGTCAACTGAAAAATCTGCTCTGGCAGACACTGAGAGTGTGGCACAGTGGAAGCTAATAGTAACCAAGATCCAGGCACATTAGTATTTACACTTCCATGTTCATGATCCCAGTTTTCAAAAACTGACTGTGTCCCCCTAAAAGGAAGTAGGAGTCCATGGAGGAATGACTGATTCCAGATCTGAGACAGGAAATGCGTAAGATGAGCCTTGACCATCTTTTTACGCAGATAGCAAAGATGTAGTCAAAGATGAATGTAATTATATCAAAAGGACATTGAAACCAGCTTGAAGGGTCACTCATTGACCGAAGATGGGACAATTTGAACATCAAAACAAATTAACTGAGGAACACCTCTGTGAATGTATAAAAATATACATGTTTATAATAATAGTTTTTTTTTTTTAAAAAGAAAAGATAACCCTTAACCCCCCAAATTAAAAAAGACTCATTGGTCACACTGGAATTAACCTCACTCTGAAAATTAAAGGGAAATAATTAAACATTTATTTTTTCTTTCTTGGGTAAGCAGTATTTCAAGGTGACCAAGTAGCCCTAATTGAAGAAGAAAATTACTTCTTTATAGAGGAATTCCACCTAATAATGTAAAGGGTTGAAGAAGTGACAGAATTAGAACATTATCATTTTGCAACTTATAATAAGAATAAATAATTTAGGCAAAGATTTTCAATGAATGAAAACATTTTTAAAAATGAATGGAGGATTTTTCAATGAAAAGATCAGGCTTTTACCATCTGAACCCACTGATTAATTTGAGTAATATTTATTCTAGTGAATAAACCAGAAATATTTACCACTTGAAGCAAGATAAAATACATAGCACCCCTTATGATGTAATTTTGGGAAGAAAGGTCAAACACGACTATAATTGAACCCTCAGAGCAAAAGTGTTGTTTATAAGAAATATGAAGTTTACAGAAAAAAATTAAAATACAATAGAATGAAAACATAAAATGATGAGGAAGGCACTGCTCTATATTAAAAGATTCTAGGAGACATAACCAAATGCAATGTGTGAAGTCTTACACCTGAAGCACGTGATTGCTGTGAGGCCATGCAGCTAATAAGAAACAGAGCTATGACTAGAACTCTAATTCCAAGTCTAGCACTCTTTCCATAACAGCTCTCACTTTGCTTTTCTAGAATGCATTCACAAACCACCCTCTTTGACTCTTTGGCTCATGAGGTGGCTCTAGCATTGGAAGAAAACAGACAGCATTTTGTTCCTTAACTTTTGCCCATTTCCCTAGAACTGGAAAAGAGGGCTGTGGTTTGTCAGTAGGTTCCTGGAGGGAGGTGGTTTCCAACTGCTGAGTAGATGAATGATCAGGCATTAGTAAAAGGTTTGTTCACAGCTAAAAGTTAGACCAAGCCCTGGCTTCTGGCCTTTCCTAAGCCACAGGCAAATCCCAGGCACGTTGATCATCTGCAAGCACGTTTCTACCTCTTCTCACTTCTTCTCTTTGCAGCAGGTTATCCTTTCTCACATATGAGAATATGAAATGCTTTAATGAGGGTATAAGAAATTGACCTGCTCACTTCCAAGCAAAACTGTGGGCAAAAGTTCACATTTAGATGGTGTCTGTAATTCTCTTTTGCTGTGTAACTCTGAGAGGTTTTCTTTGGATCAGCAGAGGTGGGAGTGCTAACACAAATGAAACATAACTAGCGCTATTTTCAGTAAAATGACACTAACTGGCATTACTACCTACTGCATAGTAGGCACTCTTTAGTGGATTTCCGAAAGTTAACTCATTCAATTCTATGTAAATTTTAATTAAAAACAAAACAGTCTGGAGAACAGATTTTGGAAAACTCGAGACCTAAAACAGGATTGAAAGTCTACCATTTACTTTCCCTTCTCCAGAAACCCAGAGAGAATGATTGCAGAGACACTAAGTAATTGGGATTCTGTAACCATAGGTGAAATTGCTAGGCTGGTGCCCATAGAGTTTGCACTTTATAGGGTAGATAAAAAGAATAAATTTCTGTGTTCTTTGGTTATAAAGGTGTCTATGCCTAGCTTTTGAGGACATTTGTTTGGCTGTGGCCATGAAGAAAATTACAGAATGAGTTAGTTGAAAAAGTTGAAACATGATCACTACACCGTAAGCTCTGGCAGGAATCATGTCTATCTTGCATATCGTTGTGTCTGTAGCACCAGAGTAGATACTCAACAATTATTGATTTGTTTTGAATGAATGAATGAATGAATGAGTCAAAATGAATTTGCTATCCTTAAAATGTATCCCAAACATTTGCTTATTCCATGCCAAGCTGACCACAGTCAGGCAAGTTGTGAGTTGGCATTCTGCTGTTTGCAAATTGTAAATCACAGAAAGACACGTATTTTTGTATAGGTTATAAATGCTTTGGTCTTTCTCAAATCTTGACAGTCGTAGCTACACATCTGTGCATTGTTGGTCTTATTCACCCTCTGGATGCAGTTAGTGATGAAGGTTCACCCTTCTCAAAATCATCCTTGTCTTAATGTAGAACGCACCTACTAAGCCCACCTTTTGAGATTTCCTCCAATCTGTCTTCTACCTCTGACCTCTATGTTTCCAGAATGTACTAGACTATTCAGCATATACTTAATCATTTTCTATCCAGTCCAGATTTCCTCAGACTTCCTGTTGTCTACAGATTACTCAGAAATGCCCAGCCTGGCAGGCTTTGTCATTGGAATCCTGTCTCCCAAACCAATCAGTCTTCCCAGCCCACCCTGACAGGAGGCTTTGTAGCCAGAGTTGGGCTTAGTCCTTAGCCCCAGTCCCGGCAGGCCTTGAGCAGTCAGCAAACCCAGGCAGAAGGAATGAGGCAGCTGCACTCAGCTTCTTCATTCTCCCAAATGCTTAGGAATTCTGTTTAGCCAGAAACTCCACTTATGATGAATCACAGTTGTACACAAATTATATATACAGTCTTGACAACTCAAGTTCTTCACTGAATAATTCTATGCTCTTTCCAACTATATGAAAGCGTATGTGCCTATAAGGAGGATCTGACTGCCACAGACTCCTCATTTCCCATGTTTATCTCCTGTATTAGTCAGCTCAGGCTGCCATAAAGAAAAACACCATAGACTGTGTCACTTAAACAACAGAAAGTTATTTCTCACAGTTCTGAAGGCTGAAAGTCTGAGATCAGGTGCCAGCATGGTTAGGTTCTGGCATGGGCTCTCTTCCTGGCTTAGAGGCGGCCACCTTCTCACTGTGTCCTCATATGGCAGAGACAGAGAGAGAGAGAGCGCAAGAGCAAGCGAGCTCTAGTGCCTCATCCTTTTCTTATAAGAGCAACAGCCTTATTGGATTGGGGACTCATCCTTATAACTTCATTGAATTTTAGTCACCTGCTAAAGGCCCTGTCTCCAAATAGAGTCACCTTGGAAGTTAGGCTTCAACATGTACATTTTGGGGAAACACAATTAGGTTCATAGCACAACCTCATTATTTATACTACCTATATCACCCTTCATTCTAGTTTCTTATGTCATATTTGAGCCAAGGCTTAAGACACAAAAATCCCCATGCTTTATTATAATTGATCTGAAAACATAAAGCTCAAGATAAGAAATTTCTAATGAGTTTGATTTTTCAAAAAATCTTTTATTTGTGTTTTACCAGGGCTCAGAAAGATCTGACACATTTGGAATTTACAGAAATGTTGTTCTACCAGAGCAGCAGTTGAACTCAGTGATTAGGGGCACCAACTGTGGCATCAGACTTGAGTCTATTTAAAATGACAAACTTTTTGCTGCCCTCACCAAGATTTCCAGTCTCCTATCCTGCTCTTTTTTTTCCTATTGTACCTATAGTCCTCTAACGTATTATATAATTTGCGTATTTGATGTATTTGTTTTCTTTCTTTCCTCCTAGAATGTATTAATGACTCAACGACCTAGGCATTTTTAACTCTCTTGTTCACTGACATGTCTTCCATGATTAAACCAGTGCCTGGAACATAATAGGTCTTTAGAAAACATTTTTTAATGAAGAAATATTTGAATGAGGGCTCAGTGATGTTTAATTTTATGTGTCAGTTAGACTGGGTCACAGGGGACCTAGACATTTCACCAAACTTTATTCTGGGTATACCTGTGAGAATGTTTCTGATTGAGATTAACATTCAAATTTGTAGACTGAGTAAAGCAGACTACCTTCCCTAATTGGTGGGCCTGACCCAATCAATTGAAAGCCTAAATAGAAGGAAAGGCTGACCTTCCCTGGAATAAGAGAAAATTTCTCCTGCCTGACTGCCTTCAAGCTGGGCCATCAGTGTTTTCCTGCCTTTGGATTTCAACAGGAACATTAGCTTTTCCTGGATCTCAAGCCTACCAGCTGTGGAAAGGAACTACACCATCGATTTTCTGGGTTCCCCTGTGTGATGGTGCCAGATCTTGGGGCTTCCAAGCCCTCATAATGACATGAGCCGAATATTTATAATAAAACTCTGCCTCTCTCTCTTCCTACATACGTGCGCGCGCGCGCACACACACACACACACACACACACACGATTGTATCTGTTTCTCTGGAGAACCCTGACTACCACAGATTTTGTTAGTAGGAGTGGTTTTTGAGGAACTGGATTTTGAGAAAGAGTTTTTTGAATTGGTTCTAAGGTTTCTAAAATTGATCCTCTAACAGGATTAAAGATGCTAACAATTCTATTTTTAGTAGTAAAGAGAGGACTGATAGCTAATGATGTGATCTAGCAATGAAGATATGCAAAATATCACCATTTAATACTCCTAATCAACCACTTAGATGACACAGAGATCTGGGTGACACTGTGTATGATACTTTCAAACATATTTCTCAAACTAATGAATATAATGAAATTGGGTGGTTGCTCCTAATGTCACTGGACAAAGTGGAGAAAGAAAATAAGCTCAGCCAGGTGCAGCAGCTCACACCTGTAATCCCAGCACTTTGGGAGGCTATGGTGGACAGATCACTTGAGATCTGGAGTTTGACACCAGTCTGGCTAACATGGAAAAACCCGTCTCTACTAAAAATACAAAAATTAGCCAGCCATGTTGGCGCATGCCTGTAGTCTTAGCACTTTGGGATGTCATTGTGGGCATATCACTTGAGGTCAGGAGTTTGAGACCAGCCTGGCCAACATGGTGAAACCTCGCCAGAACTAAAAATACAAAAATTAGCCATATATGATAGTACACACCTATAGTCTTAGATACTCAGGAGTTTGAGGCAGGAGAATCACTTGAACCTAGGAGGCGGAGGTTGCAGTGAGCCGAGATCATGCCACTGCACTCCAGCCTGGGCAACAGAGTGAAACTTCGTCTCAAAAAAAAAAAAAAAAGAAGAACGATAGGCTCAGGGATTTGAATTCCCAGCTTAAGCACTACATAAATTACCTGAAAGCTTCTATGTGTACCCTGAAATAAACTTATCTGCCTCAGCCACAGGGTTGGCTACTGAAAATCAGACCCAGAATCTCAACCTGCAACTGGCTGAATTACAACGCAAGTTAAGTCCCAGCCTCATAAGGTGTCTGTTTTTAAAATTAGGGCATCGATTGGGAAGAAATGAGATTCTAAAAGTTGGAATAGGGATGTGTGTGAATCCCCTGCTAAAGCTGACGATATTGAGCCCCTAAATTCTGATGAATGTTTTTGTCAGTGGAAGAGGTCAATCCACTTACAGTGAAAGCAGCTTCCCCACCTCCATTGGAAGTAGCCTCCCCACTCCTGTTTCAGCAGAATAATGCATTGCCTGAGGGATGCAGTAATGTGATGCATTACTGTAATGGCCCTGCTCAGGCAGCTGCCACACAAGACAGTGTTGAGTCCCCTTGGAACACACTCCACTACTTATCTTTGCTGTAGATCTATAACTGACTCAAGTCACAGCAGGTCCCTAAAGGTGAGGTACAAGATGTGAACCAGGAAGAGGTATTCTATACTTCAAAATAGCTGTCTGAGTTTTCTAATTTATACAGGCAGAAATCTGGGGGACTTGTATGAAAATGGGCATTAAGGGTGTTGGATAGTGATGGAAGGAACATAAAGTTAGACCAGGCCAAATTTATTTATTTGGACTTACTAAGCAGAGATTCTAATGTTTAATGTTGCAGTTCAGGGAGTTAGAAAGGGAGATTGTTAAAACAGTTTGTTTGATTGGTTGGTTGAAACATACACCAATAGGTGGTCTACAGTTAGTGAGTTAGAAATGATCAACCTGCCTTGGTTTAATGTAGGGGAAGAGATTCAAAGGCTTAGAGAGATTGGAATGTTAGCATAGATTTCTCATTTAAGATCTAATCGCCCACCTTGGAAGGGTCCAGAAAACATATTTCACCAATACTGTGAGAAATGTATTTGTGGAGGGAGTCCTGCTCTGTGATTGCTTTTCTCTACAAGTCAAACCTATAGCACCCACTGAATTGGGAGCCTAACTGCAGTGGAAGTAACTGGATCCCAGAGTATTAGATGCCAAGTGGCAGCACTCAACCACCAAAGACAAGGTGGATAAAGTTGCCAGAATAGACTGCTGAGTCAAAAGAACAATCAACATAATTTGACTTGCACAGACCTAGTTGGTCATGGTGCTCCCAGAAGTAAAATAAATAGGAAACCTCCTAAATTCTCACTTGATTTATATAAGCAGACATTTTTTCAAGATGAAGTAAACAAAAGTTTAACCTGAATAATAAAAACAGAGAGTTCAGCCCTTCGATGAATTCTTAGATTTCAGTGAGTTTGCAGACTCAGAGCCCCTTGCAGAAGGACCCCAGGTTACTGCCAAAAATTTATAGTAAATCTTCCAGCCTTCTCTAAAGGGACCTATGGCTTTTTATCATGTTGTGCACTGGGAAAAGGAAATAATCAGACTAATTATTCATCAGAGACTAATGGACACTGTCTTGGAACTCATATAATTCCCAGAGACCCAAAATGTCACTGTGGTCCACCAGTCAGAATACGGGTTTATGGAGATCAGGTGATCAGTCTCACAGTGGACCCAGTGAGCCCCCAAATACATCCTGTGATTATTTTCCCAGTTCTAGATGCATAATTGTAATAGACCTGGCAGAATATAACCAGGTAATAGCACCTGGCAGAACCCCCACATTTGTTCCTTGACCTGTGAAATGAAGGCCATTATGATAAGAAAGGCCAAGTGTAAGCTGTTAGAATTGCCCCTACCTAGGCAATAGTAAACCACAATCAATACTGCATTCCTGGAGGGATCGCATACATTATGCCACCATCAAGAACTTGAAGGATGGAAGGATAGTAATTCCCACTACATCCCCATTAATTCCCCTATTTGGCCTGTACAGAAGACAGATAGATCTTGGAGAATGACAGTGAATTATCACAAGCTTAACCAGGCGATAACTCCTATTGCAGCTGTTGTGCCAGATGTCATTTCATTGCTTGAACAAATTAACATGTTTTCTGATACCTGGTTTGCAGCTATTGATCTGGCAAATGTTTTTTCTCCCTATCTGTCAATAAGGACCACCAGAAGCAGTTTCCTTCAGCTAGCAAAGCCAATAATATACACCTTCACTGTCTGATATGTGTGTTCCCACCCAAATCTCACCTTAGATTGTAATTCCCATAATCCCCACGTGTCAAGGGTGGGACCAGGTGGAGGTAACTGAATTATGGGGGCAGTTGCTTCCATGCTGTTCTCATGATAATTCGTGGGTCTCATGAGATCTAATGGTTTTATAAGTATCTGACATTTCCCTACTTACACTCATTCACTCTTCTGCCACTCTGTGAAGAGGTGTCTTCCACCATGATTGTAAGTTTCCTGAGGCCTCCCCAGCCATGTGGAAATATGAGTCAATTAAACCTCTTTCCTTTGTAATACCCAGTCTCAAGTATTTCTTCATAGCAGTGTGAGAATGAACTAATACACTCTCCTACCTAAGGCATATATCAAGTCTCCAGCTCTACATTATAATTTAGTTCACAGGAATCTTGATCACTTTTTCCTTCCATAGGCTATCACACAGGTCCACTACATTGATGACATTATGCTGACTGGACCTAATAAGTAAAAATTAGCAACCACTCTGGACTTATTGGTAAGACATTTGCACACCAGAGGGTAGAACATAATTCTGACAAAAAATTTGGGGCTTCTACCTCAGTGAAACTGCTAGCAGTCCAGAGAGGTGGAGCATGTAGAGATATTCCTTCTAAAGTGAAACCTAAGTTGTTCCATCTGGCCCCTCCTACAACCAAGAAAGAGGCACAATGCCTAGTGGTCCTGTGAATTTTGAAACAATATAATCCTCATTTGAATATGCTATTCCAGTCTATTTACTAAATGATCTGGAAAGCTATTAGTTTTGCAGCAGAGATTGGGGGCAGTGGAGAGGGAGTTCCAGAACAAGAGAAGGCTCTGCAGTAGGTCCAGCTTGCCATGCAAGATGCTCTGCCACATGGCCATATGACCCCTCAGATCCAATGGTGCTTGTAAAATGTCCATGGCAGATAGTGATGTGGGTTGGAGACCTTGGCAGGCTCCGATAGGGAAATTGCAGCATAGGCCCCTAGGATTTTGGAGCAAAGCCCTGCCATTCTCTATAGATGACTCCTTTTCTCCTGAGAAATGACTCTTGACCTGCTTCTGAGCCTTACTAGAGACTAAACACTTAGCCACAGACCAGTAAGTTACCATACAACCTGAACTGCCCATCATTAACTGAAAGATATCTGACCCAGCAAGTTACAAAGTTTGGTGTGCATAGCAGCACTCCATTATCAGATGGAAATGGTATATACATGACTGGGCTTGAGCGAGCCCTGAAAGCACAAATAAATTACATGAAGAGGTGGCCCAAATGCATGATTCTCCAATTCTACTATACTGCCTTCTATTTCCGAGTCTGCACCTCTGTCCTCATGCGAAGTTTCCTAGGATCACTTGGTGGAGGAAGGGAAGACTCAGGACTGGTTTACAGATGGTTCTGCTCAATGTGCAGGTACTATCCAAAAGTGAACAGCTATAGCACCACAATCCCTCTCCGGGACATTCCTGAGGATAGTGGTGAAGGGAAATTCTTCCATTGGGCATATCTTTGAGCAGTGTATCCGGTTGTTTACTTTGCTTGGAAGGGAAAATAACCAGATGTGTGATTATATACTGATTCATTGCTGTGGCCAATGATTTGCCTGGATGGTCAGGGACATGAAAGGAACGTGATTGAAAAGGTGGTGACAAGGCAGTTTGGGGAAGAGGTTTGTGGATAGACTTCTATGAATGGGAAAATAATGTGAAGATATTTCTGTTTCATGTGTATGCTAACCAAAGAATGACCTCAGCTGAGGAAGATTTTAATAATCAATTGGATAGAATGACCCATTCTTTGGATACCAGTCAGCCTCTTCTCCAGCCACCCCTGCCATCACCCAGTGGGTTCATGGATAAAGTTGGCATGGTAGCATAGATAGAGGTTATACGTGGGTTTAACCCTTGATGACTTCAACTCATCAGGGTCAACCTGACTGCAGCCAATGCTGAGTTGTCCTGCGGCAGAGACCCACGCCAAGTTACTGATACAGCACTATTCCTTAGGGTGCTCAGCTAGCTATCTGGTGCCAAGTGTGTTATACTGGACTTCTTCAATTACAGAAGGGGCAGCATTTTGTTCTTACTCAAATAGATATGGATACTGGATATTTAATAGATTTACTTTCTTGGCATGTAACACTTCTGCCACAACTATTATCTGAGGAATTACAGAATGTCTTATCTACTACCATGGTATTCTATATAGTACTGCTTCTGAACAAGGAACGTGCTCCACAGCAAATGAAATACAGTAATGGGCCCAGGTCACAGACTTCATTGGTCTAACCATGTTCCCCACCATCCTGAAGCAGCTGTTTGGTAGAACAGTGGCATGGCCTTTTGATGATTCAGTTATAGCACTGGCTAGTGGCAGTTCCTAGCAGGTCTGGGGCAAGTTTCTCCAGAACACTGTATATGCTCTATATAAGCCTCCAATGTATGGTGCTATTTTTCCCATAGCCAGAAATTATGGGTCCAGTAGTCAAGGGGTAGAAATGAGAGTGGTACCATTCACTAGGACTTGGTGACCCACTAGCAAATACTTGCTTCCTGTTCCTGCATCCTTATATTCTTCTGGCAAAGAGATCTTAGTTCCAAAGGGAGAAATGCTTCTCCCAGGAGACACAACCATAATTCTATTGAACTGGATGTTCAAACTGCCACCTGGCCACTTTGGGTTCCTCATCATGCCTTTGAATCAGCAGGCAAAGAAATGAGTTACTGTGTTGGCTGAGATGATTGATCCTGAAAAACAAGGGGAAATTGGATTACTAGTCCATAATGGAAGTAGGGAAGAGTATATCTAGAATACAGGAGATCTCTTGGGGCATCTCTTAATATTACCATTTCATTGTAATTAAGAGCAGCAACCGAACTACAACCGAATTAACTACAACAACCGAATTGAGACAGGACTACTAATAGCTCAGACCCTTCAGGAATAAAGGTTTGGGTCAGCCTACCAGGTAAAAAAACAATGACCAGGTGAGGCGTTTGCCTAAGGCAAAGGGAATATGGAATGGGTAGTGGAAGAAGGTAGTTTATAAGTACCAGCTATGACCACATGACCAGTTACAGAAACAAGGACTGTAATTGTCATGAGTATTTGCTCCTTATTTTGTTATGAATACGTGTGTGTATTAAGCAAATATCTTTGTTTTCTTTCCTCTCATCCCCTTAGTGTGTGTATTAAGCAAATATCTTTGTTTTCTTTCCTCTCATCCCCTAATCGTGTAACATGAGATGTGCATTACTTTATTGATTGACTTTCTTTTATAGCATTTAATCATTGTTGATTTTATACCATAGTACTGAAGTTACAGAATATAAAGGAGAAAAGTAAACATCATTTAAGGATTTTACTTTCTCTTCTGGGAAAGAAGTTAATTTGGTTTTAGTTGTGAGCAGAATAGTTTCATCATGTTAGGCAGAATTATAACCTTGTTATTATCTTTCTTTGGAGACTAAGTTCCTAAGATTAAGTAAGCAGATGCATATGGGTGCCAAGTTGACAAGGGATGAACTAGGCTAATTGTATGTGTCAACTTTATCGGGCCATGAATCATCCAGTTATTTGGTTAAACATTATTCTCGGTGTGCCTGTGAGAATATTTCTGGATGAGATTAACATTTCAGTCAGTTAGCTGAGAGAACAGTTACTCTTCCTAATGTGTGTAGGCCCCATCAGGTTGAAGATCTGAATAGACAAAAAATGCTGACCCTCCCTGGAGTAAGAGAGAATTCCTCCTACCTGCCTGTCTTCAAGCTGGGATATTGGTTTGTTCCTGCCTTCAGACTCAAACTGAATCATCAGCTCTTCCTGGTCTCAAGGCTGGTAACCATGGACTTAGAACTATATCATCTGCTTTCCTGCATCTCTAGCTTGCTTTTAGAATCTGCCATCCTTCATAATTGCATGAGCCAATTTTTTTATTTGATAGATATTAATAGATCGAGATATTGTTAGCTATAATACAGGTGTAGAGATAGATAGGTAGGTAGGTAGATAGATAGACAGATAGAGATGATACATACATCCTATTGGTTCTGTTTCTCTAGAGAATTCTGTCAAATACAGTCTCTCTTTCACTGTTCTGTAGATTTGGCCTTCTTCAACTTCTTTGCTCTTCTCTCACTCCCCCGCGTTAACCCTGTGAATTTTTGGCTGAGGTTAAGCAAAGGTAGCATAAAAAGAGCCTTTCAGGGTTAAAGCAAACTTAACTAGCTGGAGAAGTACAGCATTGAGCATGGTCCTCCTTCCCTTTCCTGCTTCATGAACATCTTCAACTCCACTTAACAACTATGTGTCTAACATGCACCCAGAGCTACTAGAGGTGCATTTTAAATTTTACAACTACCCAAGAAGGAAGGCATTGGAAGATAAAAATACAAAAGCTCAGAGGACTGAGGTGAGGATCCTCAAGGTCATCACTAAGGAGGTTCATCACTTTCTGCTTATAGGTCCTTAGTTTAGTTACTTAACTTCCTTTTGTCTCAAATTTCTCATCTGTAAAATGAGGACCATAAGATTACAGCACCAACTCTCAGGTCTGTTGCAAAGATAAGAGTTGTTGTTTTATTAAATTACACGTTATTATAGATAGAGTGGTGAGAACAATATCTGGAACATAAAAAGCTCATGTTAGCTTTTATTTTTGCTATCTCAGAGCCTCAATTTCTGGACCATGTAACTGGTTGGATGGACTAGATGAGCCCTGGGTGTCCCACCCAGCTGGAATGTTCCAGCATTCAAAGACTCCATTATTCCCTTGAGATCTCTCCCATGGGGATGGGTGGTGGGAGGAAGGAGTATGGGCTTCAGTTGTCACGTGGCCCCGCCCCTCCAGGAACCTCTCCAGCTCCCAGGCAGGCTGCCTTTCAAGGCTCACTGCTCTCACTTGATTCTCTTTCCACAGTGCTGACTCACTGCATTGATTGAACAGACTGCCGCAGCTCAGTCCTTCCCTAGGACGGGATGTCTTACTGGAAGCTATCCAGGCACCTTTGTTCTCTTGGGCTGCAAGTCCCCCTTTCTTTTTACCCAGCAGAGGTTTTAATATAAAAGTATAATGTGTGTGGTTTATGCCTCCATTGATGCGTGTATTTATTCAAAGATGATGCTCCCTTTGGTTAACCGTCAAAGACCATGACTTTACAGGAGGTTATTTTTGACTGCTCCTCCTTAAAGGAACAGAAAAGCAACTTTCTATAATTACCTTCAAATTCAGAAGAGAGTTCTACCGTATTTTTATGAGAAGCTGAGAAAAGTGCTTTTATTTATCCCCCTCTGGCTTTGAATGGGCTCTGGAAAAAATATATTGGTTCATGCACAGAAACTGGTAAAGAGACATGCACAAAATGGGGAAAATGGTTCCTCGTGGACTTCCTATTTCTCTTTCTCTTTTTAGAACATGCAATACAGTTCTGCCTCTGGATGTACTCCCTTTGTTCAATGTTATTGCCTTTGCCACCTGCCTTGAAATGGTTCTTCAAGGGTTTTGATAAATCAGTTGCAAAGGTGTCTGCTTTCATTGTAACATCTGTTAGTGCCTTTTCTGAAAGGCTCTTTTTATGTTACCTAGTGAAATTCACCTCAGTGAGTATTAGGAGAACCCTAACATCAGCTGCAATGTATCAGAAGGGGAGAGGGAATGATTTTTTCTCTCTTAACTTTATTTTATTTTGGAAAGTCACAGAGGCATTTCAGAAGAAGGAAAGCAAATAATGAAAGGAAAATGGTCATTTTGAGAGACCCTTCTGCAACTGCCTTTTTTTTTTTTTTCCTCAATACTGTGATGCGAAGAAGTTTAAATGTGACCTTGGGGACTTAGAGATATAGTTTGGCTCTGTGTCCCCACCCAAATCTCACCTCAAATTGTAATTCCCATAATCCCTACATGTCAAGGGCGGGACCAGGTGGAGGTAATTGGATCATGGGGGTGGTTTCCCCCCACATACTGTTCTAATAGTAGTGAGTGAGTTCTCACAAGATCTGATGGTTTTGTAAGCATCTGGCATTTCCCCTGTTTGCACTCATTCTGTCCTGATGCCCTGTGAAGAAGGTGCCTGCTTCTTCTTTGCCTTCTGCCATGATTGTAAGTTTCCTGAGGCCTCCCCACCAACGCAAAACTGTGAGTCAATTAAACCTCTTTCCTTTATAAATTAGCCAGTCATGGCTCTTTCTTCATAGCAGCATGAAAATGAACTAATACACCTAGCTTGTATTCTTCATCCACTGCTTACCCCCTCTGAGGTGCTGCCCCCATCACCTTGGCCAGGTGAGTGAGGACATGCTTCAGAGACATTGACACTGATTCTCTACACCGCCAACTGATGCTGGCATTTCTCCTTGTGCAAGCTCACCTCTAGGGCCACAGGACAGAGCTGCGGGATCAATGGCCACTGGCAAAGTTGGAAAGAATGAAGGTGGTATCTCGCTTTCCAGGGCTTCCAGGGAATGCAAGTATGCAGTAGATACTAACTACAGCATCCAAACCAACCTACAGACCATTGGCATACAGCACACAGCAGAGATCTGTAGAACTTTAATCAGGTGACTGAATTATACCAAATTATCTCGACCTTCAGAAATCCTAGGCAGGTCTGTAATTGTCCAGTTGAGGGGCCCATGAGGTAAGACTATCCAAATAGGTGGGGATAGAATTTTCCCTTGAAGGAAATAGAGATCAATCTTACTGGGAAGAAAGAAATTTGGGACCAGGGAATTAGGGCAGTCCATGGGACAAGAAGGAGGAGGGACTTTCTTCTTGTTCACACCAGGCTTCTGAGATAGAAGAAAACTTGGCCACAAAGACACAGCCTCAGAGCAGAAGGCACCATCCAAGCTCTTCTTTAAGGGAGCAACAGTGCAGCAGCAGGCCCTCTGGTCTCTGGGTTCAGCTTTGCACATGAGCTCCAGGCCCCCAAAACAAGGTCTGAGCCTCTGGAGGAAGTAGATCATTTCTTTCTGGAGGCTCCTGACAAGAGCTGCTTCTAGACACAGCCTGTTGCTGATGTTGGAATCTCTCCTGGGTCAGCACCATGGTGGATGGGTGGGCTCAAGAAACATGACTCCATATTATGCTTGCATTGCAAGAGTTGATTGCTGAGAGCTAAAAACTCCAGCAGTTTTGCTGTGTCACACCTTCAATTTGCACACTAAGGGATGCAGTGACTGGCATTTGGGACTATCTAGAGCTCAGCCATTTTGGATATTGGCCTTAAAAGGGGCAGCTAAGTGCCAGTTTTCCTGGCAAGTGTCTGCAATATTTTTCTCCTCCCTCTCTTCTTCCTTTGCCACCACTTTCCTCCTCCTCACAATTATTATCAACAATACAACTATTGCTTGTTGGGAATTAACTATTTATTGACATACCAACAGGCCTCCCAACTCAACACATCTAAGACTGACCATCATCTTCCTCCCCTGACCAACTTCTTGCCTGACATACCTTTTTGCCTTATCAGTCTTTCTCCCACTCACCCAGACTCGAAATTGTAGTGTCCCTTTTGATTTGTTCCTCAACTCGGTCCCACAGCCACAAACTTCCTATATTTTCTGCCTTCACAATATCTCACCTGCATGTCTTCTTTTCTGGTACCACAATCCTTAAGAAAGTTCTTACCTTCCTTCCGGCTTGAAGGTAACTTCCCAGACAGCCTCCATTGGTCTCCTTGATTCTAGCCTCCCCAGCTTAAATGGACTCTGCACATTTGCCACACAAATAATTCTCCCATTGCACAGTTTTGAACACATCAGTTCTGTGTTCAAAACCTTCAGTAACTCCCCTTTGTTTATAAAGTTAAATCTAAGTATAGTTGATTTTCATTAGTTACAGTACTTATGTTCTATAATGTCACTGTAAATACTGAATTAGTGAATACTGAACCACTGCTTCTGGGGACAATAGGGTTAGGTTCCAGAAAGCCCCTGCTCATAAAATTTTTGTAAACCAATCAATATATAACCTGTTGTATGTGTCTATGCCTAAAGACACTTCATTTAATACATATTGTTGATTAACATTGAACACATGGCCAGCAACATACAACTCCTACCTTTTGAAGCTTATCTAAAACATGTATTTTGTCTTTAAGGCACATCACAGCTTGCTTGCTTCCTAAGTGGAACTCTAGACAGCACTTTAGCACTATACTTTGGGGGCATTTTAAACAGTGAAATCATCAACAAAAAGCACAAAAAGGTGAAATACATGTCACTAAATATACCACAAAATGGACACTTGTTTGTAGTTTTGAGAGCTAAAACGTGTTAATCTGATTATGATAATCATTACACAAATCATCACATTATATACCTTGAATATATACAACCTCTGTCATTTAAATATTGTGACATTTAAGTTAATTTTTGGCCGTGCGTGGTGGCTCACGCCTGTAATCCCAGCACTTTGGGAGGCCGAGGCAGGCAGATCATGAGGTCAAGAGATTGAGACCATCCTGGCCAACATGGTGAAACCCTGTCTCTACTAAAAATACAAAAAAATTTAGCTGGGTGTGGTGGTGCACCACTGTAGTCCCAGCTACTCGGGAGGCTGAGGCAGGAGAGTTGCTTGAACCCAGGAGGCGGAGGTTACAGTGAGCCGAGATCGCGCCACTGCACTCCAACCTGGGCAACAGAGCGAGACTCCATCTCAAAAAAAAAAAAGTTAATTTTTTTTGAAAAGACAAAGCCTTAATTTGTTTAACCTTTAACCTCAGCTGGGAATGTGTGCATCACATTTTTTGCCATTCTATGTGTGTCTGAGAATGACTGTGAAAGCACGGTGAGTAATGATTTGGGGATGAGAAATAACTTTTAGTGAGTAAATTTGGGAATGCAAGATCTGTGAATAATGAGTTCAACTGAACCTCATCCTAGATTTTAAATCCCGCAACAGTAAGGTCATTTTCTCTTTCTCCAGTATTATAGTACATTATTTTCCTATACTTTACTTCCTGCTAAAATACTCAGTCTTTCTGAATTCCTATTTCCTTGCTTCCATGCCTCTCCCTGTTAGTTGTATAGTTAAGAATTCTTTGTAACCAGTAAACTGCCTTGGACTGATTTAAGAAAAATAAAGGAGTTGGAGAGCACTAACTGGAAGGGTAGCTCACAGACTCAAAGGGAGAGCAGGACAATTAATTGTCGTGAAGTCTACATCCCAAGGTAGTTCAGAGATCTAAGCAAAAGGAGCCTGGGAACCTTCTTCCAAAGGCTGTCTTCAAGGTGTCTTTATCCCAGTCAACTTCCTCTTAGCTTCTCCATCTTGTATGTTCAAGGTACAAATCCTTAGGAGAGACCATGTGATTGGCCTGGCTTGATCAAAGTGTCTCTTAGCCTCAAGGTGTTCTATTGCAGAGACTAAAGTAAAGTGGACTGGCACAGTGGCTCACTCTTCTAATCCCAGCATTTGGGAGGCTGGGGCAGGAAGATTGCTTAAGCCCCAAAGTTTAAGACCAGCCTAAGCAACATGGTGAAACCCCAACTCTACCAAAAAAAAAAAAAAAAAAACAACTAGCCAGGCATGATGTCACGCACCTGTAGTCCCAGCAACTTGGGAGGATGAGGTGGGAGGATCGATGGAGCCCAGGAGGTCTAGGCTGCAATGAACCATTACTGCATCACTGCAGTCCAGTCTGGGCAACAGAGAGAGACCCTGTCTCAGAAAACAATACAATAAAGTAAATCAAATTCAATTCAAGTGGGATGATGATTGGCTTAACTTGGCTCATCTGCCACACATTGGCTAGTATGGCAGAGTCTGCTACTAAAGTTGCCCTGGGATTGGTGCTGTCCAGATAAAAACAATAATCACTACATTTATTTTTCTTTTCCATCTTCATCATCTAAAATTCTTTTCCTTCTTCAGTTCTCATCTAAATATCACCCTTTCTCTAGGGCCTTTGCTGATTTACCCAGCTGGATGTGGTTTTCCTTTTCCCCCCCTTAAACCCAGTGGCTCTTGGTATTTATTTTCTGTCTTTCATGTTCAGCCCTATGTTATGGCTATATGTGAAGCTTTCTCATCACTTGTTTGCTTCTTTATTCAGGAAACATGCATCCATTACCTACTTTGTACAGGAATCGTGCTAAGCCTCTCCTTCTCTGGGTTCCCAGAGGGCAGGGACTATGGCCTTGAAGAACTTGTGGGGACCAGTAATGGGCCCAGTGGACTCCACATGGAAAACACCTACACCCAAGCAGATTGAGTTTAGCCAGGAATAAGTCCTCTTGTGAGAGCCATGTGGCTTGGCGTAGCTGACTTCCTAATCAACATCATAACAAATGCCCTGTGTACGTGCATTGCTGTTATGTTTATTTACCTTAAGAATGATCCAGCTAGAAGGACTAGATGTATACGTTACATAGCTGAATAAAACTTTATACACACACACAATCAAGTTGTAAACTGGAGAAATTAATATTTAGCCTTAATTTTTAATAGTAAATAATTCTGGCCAGGCATGGTGCCTCATACCCGTAATCCCAGTACTTTGGTAGGCCAAGGCAGACGGATCACTTGAGGTCAGGAGCTCAAGATCAGCCTGGCCAACATGGTGAAACCCCATCTCTACTAAAAGTACACAAATGAGCCAGGTGTGGTGGGGCATGCCTGTGATCCCAGTAACTCACGAGGCTGAGGCAGGAGAATGGCTTGAACTCAGGAGGCAGAGGTTGCAGTGAGCGGAGATTGCGCCACTGCATGCCAGCCTGGGTGACAGAGTGAGACTCCATCTCAAAAAAAATAAATAAATAATTTTAATGAAAAGAAGAAATAGATATAACCCAGCCTTTTAATTTAGCAAAGACACAAAGCCAAATTAGAACATAATGAATAAGAAAGTATAAAAATGCAAAACTATTGATGTATTATATAGGTTTGACTTAAATAACTGTGGAAGAAGCCCTAAAATCAGCAAACAAACATCCCTACGAAATGATATTCCCCAATCAGATGCTCCCTTTTACACCTGCCCACATTCTTCCTTTCTTCATGATTTCGGGGATGGAAATCTGGGTTTATAACAAAGGACTTGTACAAGTTCTCAAGAATATTCAAAGCTCTTTTCCAAGGAAAAAGGCATCTTTCTCCAGCAAACTTGTGATGAAGTGGTACCTGCTCTAGACAAATCTACATCTTAACCTCCCAGCCCAGCAGGACAGCTCAGCTTCCCTCATCACTGGCCATTTAGAGCACACTTTGACTGATAGTTCTGAATGTCTGCCTTCCCTGAGATTTGTACTTTTCCAAATTGACTGCAACTCAGCACTGATCAAAAACTTGCTTAAAACAGCTGTAATTTGGGAAAAAGTATCTAATGGACATGTTAGGATATGTCTTCTTTCTTCCAGGTTTTCTAAACACAGTCCCTGTCATAAAGCAAAGTATCTAGACCATAATACCTTGGCTTCCTACAAAAATTCCTTTGTGGATTTATACCACTGTTAACTCTTGGGCCAGACACTGGCCCAAGAAACATTTATTTTTAACTGCATTTCTGTCTTCTTTCTTGCAAAATTTTACTTGAAGGTATTGTCCACTAGATACCCAATGTCCTTTTTATAAACATGTACAGGATAAATTCCTCTTTCTTTGGAGTTCGAAGAAAAAATTCTTTTCTGCAGAGTGATTCTGATGTTTTTCATTTAAATCAGATAATAAACATTATGCAAACCACCACTCTCTTGCCTTGGTTTCCAGAAAATTCATGGCAAAATTCAGTTATCAAGTTCACCTATTGTAAAGTCATTCCCTTTTGAAAGAGGAAGAGATTTGTACTCTCTTTTTTATTCTCTTTATTGCATTGCTTTTTGCAGTGTTTAATTTTTGAAACTATCTCAAATGTTCTTGTAATGGGTAGGGGATAAACCGTCCACCCACACAGATCGAATTTGTGGTCCTTTCTGCTTTAATTTAAACTCCTGTCAGGATCTAAAATCGAGGGTAATATCTCCTTGAGCACTTACTCAAGTGCTATTTGTCAGTAAGCAAAGGGGAAAAATCTGTTGTTGTTTTTTTTTAACTTTCTTAGTGATGAAGCCAGCAAGAACATTTGTCTGAACATCAATAACAATTAGATCTTAATTATAAGAATATGTTCCAAGTAACATTCTGCTCCCAAAGGGGTAGGTTGGGGTAATTTGAGCCACAGATTTATTTTGTCATTTACCCTGAAAGTCATGCTGAAGTGGATGCTAAACTTTAAAGTGATGAGGTAAAAATTACTGATGCAAGTTATCCTGAACTTGCATCAAACCTTTGACGCCACTTCTTGGTTAATTAAAACCAAACTTACGGAACAGGAACATTCCTGTCATGACTGTTGTATTACATTATTATACCTATAATTATTTGTGTAATCCACAATTATACACTAGTAATTTAGTGAGTGAGGTTAACCAGTTTTTTTATAACTCTGATATGATTTCAGACCCTTTGATATCATCCTTTCTTGGCACATAGGATAAAACCTGAACTTTCTACTGTGACCTATAAGCCTAATGTGATTTAGCTCCTGCCTAGTTCTAAAGCTTCATTTCTTTCCACTATCTTCTGCCTCACTCTGCTCCACTCATCTGCAGCCCTTTTGGTTTCTTTAATTTTATAATCTCTCCCATTTCAGCCTCTTATGTGCTTGCTCTTCCCTATCTCATATGGTTTAGCTCTGTGTTCTCACCAAAATACCATCTCAAATTGTAATTCCCATAATCCCCGTGTGTCAAGGGTGGGACCTGGTGGGAGGTGATTGGATCATGGGGGCGGTTTTACCCTTGCTGTTGTGATAGTGAGTTCTTATGAGATCCGATGGTTTTATAAGGGGCTCTTCGCGCTTCGCTCATTTGTTCTCTCTGGCTTACCGCCATGTATGACATGTCTTTGCTTCTCTCTCGCCTTCTGCCATGATTGTAAGTTTCCTGAGGCCTCCCCAGCCATGCAGAACTGTGAGTCAATTAAATCTCTTTCCTTTATAAATCACCCAGTCTCAGGTATGTCTTTATAGCAGTGTGAGAACAGACTAATACACTATCCTTTCCCAATTTTACATGTTTGGCTCTTTAGAGGATTCCATCTCAAAATTTCATGGGTATGGAAGTCATCTGAGGATCTTGTTGAAATGCAGATTCTGATTTGATAGGTCTGGGGGTCTGTATTTCTAATGAGCTCCCAGGTTTGCCAACGTCAGCTAAAACAACATTCCTTGTTCTGAGAAGATGTCCAATCACTATCTATCACAACATGTCACCATTAGTCTTCCAGCAGATGAAACTTAGCCCACTTAGGATAATCAACTTGTCCTGGTTTGCCCAGGACTTTTCTGGTTTTAGCACTGAAAGTTCTGTGTCCTAGAAAGCCTCTCAGTCCTGGACAAATCAGACTTTAGACCCTAAATGGACTGGTGTGTGTGTTGTTACTTCCTCTGCAATGCAAATGTCAATACATCCTTCCTCCCCCTAGTGTGTGAGTTTTGGCAAGTAATAAAAAGAATAAGTAGTATATACTCCTATTGAACATAATAGACATTTCTTCAGAAGTCATACATAGCAACAGGTCATTAGCAAAAAGTTAACACTCCCAAAGTCAGCAGATAAACTTTACATTCAGAACCATTTCTTTTCCTATCAGGAATCTAGGCTCCAACACTCCTTTTTCTTGGGGAAATATGTCTTTGTTTTCTCAGGCCACTTAAATGACAACAATTTATTGCCTCACAATTCTGGGGGCTGGAAGTTTGAAACTAGGGTGCCACATAATGAGTTTCTGGTGAGGACTCTCTTCCTGGCTTGCAGGCAGCCTTCTTCTCACTGTGTGTTCATATGGTCTTTCCTCACAAAGTGCACATGGAGATAGAGATTTCTGTCTATTCTTCTTCTTATAAGGTCATCAATCCTATAAGATCATGACTCAACCCTTATTGTCTTACTTATCTTTACCTCTTAAATGCTCTATCTCTAAATACAATCACATTGAGGCTTCAACATATGAATTTTGGGAAGATGCATTTAAACTGTAGCAAAATGCTACCAGATTTCCAAGTGGTGATCACATGAAGTCTGGAATCTATTAATTTACTTGACAGTTTTAGCTCATGACTTCAAGTTTCCTAGCACTGAGAGTGACCTCCCCAACAGCAGTGGCAACCTGTTTGGTGTTGGGTTTTAAATACAGGGTGGCAATAGCAACTAATGGGTACTCACCTCTTACAGGCACAGGGGAGACCAGAGAAATAGGATTGGAAAGGGAGAAGAAAGAACTCTGTGAACCATGCACCAGTTTCCGAGAGTGGTACATTATCTGACAACAGCTTCAGTGGCAGCCCTTGCCCCATAGTCTAGGCATGCCATTGCGACTTCAGTAGGTTCTGTTCACTGCTGCTTCTGAAAGATGGCCTAACACAGGTGAAGGGTGAGAGTTGTTGGGTGTGAGACAACCTCAATCCTGTTTCTGTTCTCTATGTCTTTTCCCCTCAGCTTTATTCTTCATGATGGGATTGAAAGCCTTGCATGTACAATCAAGCCCTGGCAGAATGATTCAATGCCTTTCACATCCATCTGGCTGAACAATACTTTAGAGAATTGCATCTCAAAATTCCATGGGCATAGAAGTCATCTGAGGATCTTGTTGAAATGCAGATTCTGGTTTGATAGGTCTGGGGGTCTGTATTTCTAATGAGCTCCCAGGTTTGCCGATACTGCTGATCTGGAACTACACATTGAGTAGCAAGGTTCCAAAAGCTACTGACGAATTGCATCAGAAACTCTCCTGAGTTTGGTTTCTGGAGGTGGAAGTAACCTAGTGCTTTTGCACATATATTTCTCTTCAATAGGGCTTCAAGCCTTGCTACAGTTTTCTCCTTTGCTTCCTCCTAAGATAACCTCCACCAGAAAACCCTGCTTCTCTTCCCCAGATCCCAACACACTGCCTCTCTGATTCTACAGGGAAAAGTGTGTTTATGGCATTCACTGGTGACTTACAGGACTTGGGCTGATCCCAAGGGAAAAATGTGAAACTGTTCATCCGAAGCAGATCCTGAATTGCTGCTCAGACCCTGGGGGGACCTGAAAGCAATGTCAATTGCAGAATATTAATTTACTTCTTAAAACTGCTTTCCTCAAAAGCAATCACACAAAAGCTCTTAAAATCCCCAAACTGTCATGGCCTATCTGAGCATCGTTGGTCTATTTGGACATCATTTTAAGCTTCTTCATTAAAATAATATTCTCATAATTATACTGACACAGAACTATTGTGTCCTGTTTGATCAAGAATTGTAAGATTAAGAAAAAACATCCAAATTAGACTGTCTTAGTAACTTTCCATGTAAATGGTCTGGAGAAAGAAGCATGTCAAAAAATAACTTGCTGATCTGCTGCCATATATGGTATTGGACAAAAATCACAGCTATAAAGAGGAAAAAAAAATTCTTAACCATGACTTCAGCCAGACCAACATGGTATATTTGTAAACTTGGAAAATTTTATTTTCAGTCTCCTCAATTCCTCCCCTCCACCACATACCTCTTTGAAACCACTTCTGTTTTGAATACCCAGTTGCTTCATTCTGTCTTCCCCACTGCTTACAACTCACTCTCAAGAAGATCATTTATATCTATGTACAAATTTGGATCATTGCTATGATTTTCTCCCATGGGTATGTCTTTAAGCCTCATCCCTGACTATGGAAACAAACTGGTTGCCTGGTAAATAATTTCAGGGCATAGGTAGTTCACTGCGGGTGAACTCCTGGAATCATCTTTGAAAACACCAATAAGCATTGACTCTTGTTGGATGTATTGTGCTCAGTACCTTGTATTTATCTGCTAGGTCTGCCATAACAACATGCCACATATCAGGTGGCTTAAACAGAAGAAATTTAAAGTCTGGGGACTTTAGTGCAAGCCCAAGGTGTTGGCAGATTTGGTTTCTCCTGAGGCCTCTCTCCTTGGCTTGAAGATGGCCTCCTTCTCCCTGTGTTTTCACATGGCCTTTTCTCTGTGCACATGCATTCCCTCATGTCATGTCTCTTCCCCTTCCTATGACATCTGTCCTGTTGCATTAGGATCCCACCCTTGGCCTCATTTAACCTTAATTATCTCCTTAAAGTGCCTCTCTTGACTTTAACGCATGAATTTGAGGGAGGACGCTACTCAGTTTGTAACATGCCTCTATTTCTGCCCTCATCACTCTCATCATGCCTGAACGTTGCCTTTGGGAAAATACCTAAACCTGATGCCTACTGCATGTCATACTTTGTAATGTGTCATCTGGTGGATTCCTGGGTGAATTGGCTGGTATATTCCACCCCAGTGAAGCCATTGAGAGATAAGTGCCAGCCTGTTTGTATTGCCTTGGTTCGAATCTCTTCTTCTCTTTAGGATTAAAGGAAGGGAATCTAAAAACAGCAACTTGAGCTATTGCTCCTCTTACAGGGTCTATTTGCCAGTTTGCCTCGATTTTGGAGGGAACTATTGAGGTGGCAGTCACAGAGGAAGTCAAGGAAGTTGATAAAACAAAGACACTGTGTTTGTCAATATCTATTTGCCCTCAATTGATTCATTCTCTGTCCTCCTGCTTTGTTCTGTGTTGAAGAGAACCACATTTTCCAGGTTCCCCTGCTGTCTGGCTCCTGGGCTGGTCTAACCCATGGGACACACTGGTGAAAGGTGGAAGGGTGGGAGTCAGAGACATGTCAAGGTATTTCTCCCACTCTCTCCACTTCCTGTCGTGCCTCTGACAATAGCAGTGTCTCTTCCAGAGCTCCAACTTATGCAGGGTGGCCCCTCTCTCAGCGTGTCTTGCTTCTGAACTTGACAACTCCAACTCCCCCCATTCTGCCTCCAGCCCCAGAGGGAGTAGGAGCTTCCTGCTACTGCTAATCTCTGGGTTGTCTCACTGACCCCTTTTGTCTTCTCAGCTCCCTCATTATGCTGTAACCAATTTCCTGAGTCAAATTCTTCATGCTCAAAAGTTCTAAAGCAGTTCCTGTTTTTTAGTTGATATAATCATCATTGAAATAATCCTTACCTCAGACAGTAAGGATTAAAGGAGAGAGAGAGCTCAGCATGTAATAAGAGCTCAAATATAAAAAAAATTAAAAGAAATCTCAGAAATAATGAGTCTTATTGATAATATGTTATTCTGAAATTGAACCATTAAATATACTTCAATGCAAAATTCAACAATATTTCAAACTGCCTCTGAAACCTAGTTTCACAGTTCTGAGGCTTTGGTGGTCTTTTTATTTGTTTATTTCTCTCTCTTTTTAAAAAAATCAATGTTATTAAGATAAAATTTATAGACAATAAATGTTCCTATAATAAGTGTATAGTTCAATAATGTGTGCATCCATGTAATACGATAATCAAGATATAAAACATTGCTATCACCCCCAAAAGTTCCCTGTGCCCACTCTTACTGCCAGTACTCTCTCCTACCTCCAGCTGTAGGCAACCACCGATTGACTTTCTGTCACTGTAGATTAGATTTGCCTTTTGTATAATTTTATGGAAATGTGACTATTTACTATTCTTTTGTGTCTACCTTCTTTCATTCAGCAAGTTTATGAGATTCATCTATGGTATTGCATGTATCAGTCTTTCATTCTTCTTTATTCATGCTTAGTATTCTATTTTATGAGAAAACTGCAATTTGTTTATCCATTCACTGTTGGTGTGCATTTGGGTTTCCAGTTTGGGGCTATTACGAATATGCTCTGCTTTGCATACTCATATGCAACATTTCATAGTCATGTGTTTTAATTCTCTTGACTAAATACCTAGGAGTGAAGCTGCTGGATCAAATAGTATGTATTCAACTTTGTATAAAACTAGCAAACTGTTCTCCAAAGTGTTTGGATCTTTTTACATTGTGATTAGCAATGTGGAAAACGTCTGGTTGCTCCCCATCCTCTCCAATGTTTGGTATTGCCAGTCCTTTTAATTTTAACTATTCTTAATTGTGCACAGTGTGTCTCTTCATATTGGGAGGAGAAAACCTTTACCAGAGTTATCCTAAGAGACTTGGTCCGTTGGCTAGAGCTGGGTCTCATTGCCATGCCGTAGCTGCAAGGGAAACTGAGAAAGCCAGGCCTGGCATGTTCAGTCTCTAGAGTGGGAGATGGCTTCTGCTAGCAGAGAAGGGAAATGGAATAAGAGTTAGCTGGACAACGTACCAGTGCTGGACACTCAACCAGTGCTTCCCTGGCACGCCATGGCTCTCTGTTGAGATCAACTGCAAGCTGCGGCATGCAGTGATAAGGACTTGAGAACTAAGTTCCTTTGAAGGAGGATGAGCAGAAATCAAGACAGCCTCAAGTTTTGAGCTTGGGTTACTGGGGACAGGTGACCTTGATGGGGAAGGTGTGGAGCCAGGTTTGATTCACACAGTGTTTGCAGACCCTGACTCCTTTGACCCACTGCCCTTCCAATGGTTCCTGAGATTTTGAAGGGCCTTTTGGGTCTTTCTGGGTCTTGTAAGAACTCTACAAGTTGTCTGGAGGGGACAAAATTATTCCTAATCTGGAGAAATTGGAGAATGTATGAACCAAAATTGGTTGTGAACACAGTATAAGTAAGAGATATAGTAAGAATTTTTATGTACTTGTTTCTCTTATCTTGAAGTCCTGAGGAATTCTCTAGGCCTCTTTCCTATGGGGAGAGCCTCCTGGAATCACTTGCATTTGAATGAAAACCTCAGGAAAATCCAGGGAGAGACTCAGCAGTCTCCAGTGAGTTACCCAAGCCCAGTATTTGCAGAAGAAGATGACATCTCTCTTGCTAGTACATTTCAAGTAAATCATCTGCCCTTTTTTACAGGATGTTTCCAGTGACAGTGACAATGTAACGATATAAAGCAACTGTTAAAGTCCATATCACAACATTAAAAATATAATAGGAAATGATCTCCATTAACCAGATACTGATCTCCATTTTTACTTATTCAGATAAAAAGGGCTATTTGGATTAATAATTATGTTTTTGGCATTTCTCAGAGTTTGAAATTACTTACTGGAAGCAGCTTAATTAATTCAAATGCTGTATTCTAAATTCCTTATTATCTGTAAGCCATGGCTCAACATGGATAATGGAAATGCTGCACCGGTAAGTAATGACTTGGGATGGAAAGTCGACCCTTGGAATCCAGGGTGGATTTTTAGGGTTTTGGTATCAGCTCCTTAAGAAAACTTTAGTGGACTTTCCATGTACCTAAGATGAACTTAGAAGTTTTAGTTTATTTTCTTTTCACTTCCGTTATTATGGAGCTGTTTATTTCTGGGAAAACTCTAGCATTTACTTCAAGTCTTGCCAGAGATGTGTTTGCCTTATTTAATTTATGCAGTGTGCTGCAGTTAAGTTTTCAAGTTTTATTATGCATACAACCATGCATCTAACTGTGTGTACATGCATGTGTGCATGCATGCATGTGCATGCATAAAAAGAAAAACAGTCTCAAAATCGCCTCAAGAAGACACTTAATATCCAGCCAGTAATGACATATAAGAGACAACTTTTTAATGGGGAAATAGATAATTATGAGCATAAAAACAGCACTTTTGAGCTTCCGTGTCCCAAATTATCTGGCACACAGATACACACGCACACACACCACTCCTGCACGTTCTCTGTATCACTTTGAGATAAGGGAGATAAATGTTTCCCAAACAACCCTCTCTCTACCTTCCATTTTCAACACCGGCTTGGATTCATTACTGTACTGCTTTAAAAATTGACTCTGAGGGGTGTGTGTGTGTGTGTGTGTGTGTGTGTGTGATGCTAGATGATACTCTTCACATCTGATTACAACTGGCTTCATGTGCTTTGATCAGAGAGGAATGAGGCTTCTTACCCTAACAGGACCAGCTCTAGGCAAAATTTTATCACTGTTGTGTTTTTAATTTTGCCCCTTCTTTCTGCCCCTATTCCCTTTTCCAATGTTCTGATCACACACACTTCTTCCTGCTTCATCACTCTCCATTCCTTCCTCCATCACTAGTGGGAAAGAGGTCTGATCAACTATCAATTCCTACTGTAGACTGGTTGGTTGACTCAAAGCAATGATCCTCCACTTCTCTCCACACAACACACATGATGGATGCCACTCATGTCAGACACACTGCTGAGTGCACGAAGGGTCATGGATAATGCCCAGCCCACTGGGTATACTCCCTTTTTTGTCACCAACTTAAAAGACCATCTAAATTTAGGTGAGTTAGAGAAAGCTATTGCAAGGGATGATGTTGAATACTGCCTTAATTTACAAAACTAAAATAAACCAATTTGCAAGGTCATTACTTTAAATGCAATTAGTGACAGATGACCTATGTCCCACCTGACCACTGTAAGCCCTTAGGTGGGCCATTCTCCATTTGCCTTTCCAGATCTTCTCTCCACCCTTCCCCAGCCTGCTTGTGCCCTGGGAGGGCCCCCTTTTGTCACTGCTTCAGCTGCATGCTTTTGCCCTCTGGCTTCCTGTTGGGTCTGACCAGTGGGAGATACCATCAGCATATGGGAAGGCAGGAGGAAAGACAGGTTGATGTATTTGTTTTCATCTCTTTCTCTGCTGGCCTGGGCTCCTCTTTCAAAGTCCACTCAACTCCTCGTGGGCATCCTGTTTCCATATCTGCAACCTAAGTTGCATCTACAGCTCTCTTGGGGATCCAGGAATGGCTCCTGCCCCACCAGGGGAGGAGGGAGGAGGGATGAGGGATGGAAGCCTTCCTGTTGCTATTCCCTGGAATTCTTAACCAGCCCTTATTGGTCCCCTTTAATGTTGTCCATATCTTTGAAATAGTCCCTGAATAAGAATGTCAACATGCCGTCTTTTTCCTGCCAGGATTCTAATTTCATAGTTGAGAACAAATTGCTTAGTTAATTACCCTCCCAGGAGTTCTGGTGTTGAATAGGACAGTGTTGTTGACAGAATAAAGGCTGAAAACGCTAATGCCAAAAAGGAATATTTCTCAAATGGTGGAAGTTTAGACTTTTAGCAACCAAAGGAGATCTATCTGGGTGCAAGACAGGTCCTTCAGTAATACTGTCTGGATGGCCCTCTTCTTCATATGCTCTTGGAACACATTTTTCTCTCCACACTTTTGCTCATACTGTTCTCTTTTACCAGATACTCTCCTTCTACCCATTTTTTAAAGGATCAAACTTACTGCCAAGAATTCATAAAGCATTTCTTGATCCGTACTTTTTCCTCCTTAATCCTCTCTCCAAGAGTTTATACTAATCCTTCAGGAAATACACACACATACACATCTTATGAGGATAGTAATTTCACATTCTAAAAATACAACTATCACTATTTGCCAGATATAGAACTTAGTTCATGTTCTGATTTTGTGCCTCTATAAACTGACATTATAGCAAAGTACTTAAAAGGGTGCCCTTAATTTTGGAATCAGATGGACTCATTAGCTCATTGTATATGTATACAGTATGTAACTTTTCTACACCTTAGTTTCTTGGAAGGAAAATGGGGATAACAATATTTTCATGGAGTAGTTGTGAAAGTTGAATGGGATTTTTTCCTGCTGTTTAAGCATAGTGCATGTAATGCTAAATAAACATTAGCTAAATAAATACAAAGAATAAATTGTGTTACTTCCATTGAGCTCCTCAAAGGGAACAGCCAGTCTTCACATCTTCCTCTTCTCCTCAGTGGAAGTTCAATATGTATTCAGGATGGATGGATGGATGGATGGATGGATGGATAGATGGATGGATAAATGGGGCTGACCTCAAATAGAAATTTCTTTAGGCCATTCTGACACTACCTGGCAGAGATCATGTTTTTAAAATTTCCAGGCTGGCTATGGCATTGCATACCTGTAGTCCCAGCTAGTTGAGAGATTGAGGTGGAAAGATTGCTTGAGCCTGGGAATTTGAAGCCAGCTTGGGCAACATAGCAAGACTCCAGAAAACAATAAATAAATTAAAAATTTTAACCAGTCCTCTGTACATGAATTTTTTTCTGCTTAATTTATTCATATCATGGATGCACATTCTTGTATTTACAGGTTCTTTTTAAAACTGATTTTGCTTTAATTATATTTAGCAAGGAATTTAAGTTCCGTCCTGCATGTTATTCCACATCGTCATCACTCTAGCTCTTCCAGAGCTTCAGGCAACTATGAATCCTCCTTGAGGATTGTTTTTGGTTTCTTTAAAAACAAGGGGTGCACTTCCTGTCAAAGTCGTCAGCAGGAGAGAGATTATTAGCTGACTAAATATTTCCATAACAAAAGTTGGGAAATTTAACTCTGAGGCTATTGGCATTTCGAATCACTCTCTATGGATCAACAATTAGGCCAAGTTCATCTATCAGTTATGAAACATCCCATAAAGAATTTTGACTTTTATGTTTGCCAAGCAGCAAAACAAACTGAAAAATGTGGAAAACACCACATACAAGCCTGGGTTATTTCTTTCTATATCTGTTACTATTTTCCCTCTTAACAAGTCAGAAATCATTTATTTCAATATTTTTTTACTACCTACTATGTGTTAGGCACTCTGTACATCCATTAAAATGATTCTTTGAAATGTAGTTCAATTAGAATAATTCCATGCATTATTTGGCAAAAGTAGATTCTTTCTTTTGGCCAGGATAGTCTCATCTGTAGTTGAATTTATCAGCAACAATGGCTTCAGTTTTCCCAAAACTGGGAGAGTGGACAGTTCAAGGATTTTGGAGTTACTTTTAATCCTGACTGCACATTTACCAGCACCATGGTTGAACAAGTTCTTTCATCTGTACGAGCCTCTTTCTTCCACTAAGAAATGGGTATAATAATGCCTACCTCACCATGCAGATTTAAGGAATGAATTCAATGGTACAAATGTCCAATAAATGTCTGTTTCCTTTATTAATTTGTGACTAGGATGAAACTAAGACATCTAGGACAGGCTGGAACAAAAGCAAGCACTAGGAACCTGGATTTCAGCTTATTTATTCAATGAATAGGACAGCAGAACCTTAACCCAATGCATTTCTCAAATCTTCTATTCCTATGAAAGAAATAAGCTAGGCATTGATATGAGATTATTGAAACTTATGTTTTGATGACAGGCAGGAGGAAAAGTCCTTGTCTGGGCTCCTGTATATACACCTCCCTTGGATTAGTAGATTAGCAAAATTAAAGTGATGACCAAAATAACTGCTTGGTGCTCAGTTTCTAAATATATATATAAAGTTCTGAGACTTTTTGTTTTTTTCTTCCAACTTAATGGAAATGCTGACAGCCGCTTTTGAGGGAATCTCCTTTGAATGAGAATGGTAATATGCCCAGGGGCCCAGGTCTTGCAGGTGGGTATTGAGAAGCACATCATTTGGGTACTCCTTGCTAACTGTGGGAACCAAATCAGGCTAGCTTAAGTAGAACAATAATTTCCTAGAAAACTATTGGAAAACTCAGAATAGTGATAAGATCCTGGAGAACCAAGCTCAGAAAATGTGCAGAAACCAAAGGAGGTTGGGCACCATCAAGGTCCTGTGACAGGAATAGTCTTTTTGAACTGCTGCCACCAGCCTTGATACTCCTGGACACTTGCTTCTCTGCTGATAGACTTTAAACTCCAGCAAAGCTATCAGGATTAATCTCTAACTGCTTCTGTACAGATGTATCACATTCTTGAAATTGGAAATCCTTGGTGGGAGAATCTGATTGGCCAGTTTATGTCACATGTGTGTGTATGTCACATGACATACCTGCCATGGAACTGGGATGTGGAGCAAGATCTGTAATAGGGATGGGGGAAGAGGAGCAGTGACTTCAAGCTATCATGTTTCTTAAAAATAGGTAGGATGTTACAATGCCCAGCAGCTAAAAATAATTATCTGTAGAAAGTTCATCTCATCTTTTCCCTATCCTGTTGTTTCTCCAAGTTACTGCAGTGGCTGGTCCCAGCTGTCATAGGATATGCTTTTCTTGTGAGCAGACATGCAGGCATATTCTGTTCAAGGAGTAAAGCCACATTTTGATGAACATCGACGTAAACCTTCTGGAATGATCTGGCTATGCATCGTGCTTTTATGTGACTCTGGCTTCTGAATTCTTGTCATGGTCAGAGTGGAGCCTGGTAAGAATACAGAAAAGCACTTCCAGAGAAGTGAGAAATCCACAGTGGAGACATTGCCTACTGACTTGCTCAAGAATGGAAAATGGGATGTAAGCTGCTGAAGTGTTTGAGCACATCATCCTGAAAGCTTCTCGTTTAATTTTAGGCACCGGAAAATGGTTGTTTTTTTCTTCATTTGGGCCACAGAGGATCAGTTTTGCCAAAGAAGGGAGAAGCAACTAAGACGCAAAATTTCAGCCAAATGAAGAGCACTTTGAATTGTTCCTTCATAATGGACGAAATAATTCATTATCTTTAGAGTTGGTCAGGCTTGGGTTGGAATCCCAGCCCTCAAACACTTTCTAGGAGGACAATCTTTAGCCAGTGACTAAAGCCTCCCTGAGCCTCAGTTTCCTCATCTATAAAACAGAGAGAATGGTGTCCCTAAAAATGGATGGTTGTTTGGATTAAAGATGGCCTATGTAAAGCCCCCAGTCACAAGACTGCTCAGTGTTTGTTCTTAAAACTCACCTACTCTTTCTCGCTCACAAAAGCAAATAGAGCAGATAGCACACTTACTCCCCTGTAAAGCACAAAGTTATTAGAAGTAATGTGAATGAAAGTCAAAGGTTAGGCATCAACAATGAAATAAAACAGCAGCACGGAGGAGAAATTGCATTGAACTCAAGCAAAGGGAAGGCAGAGCTGTGGTATCAGCATAATTCCTGTGTCAGTACTAAAGCCACTTAGCATTGAAGTCACTGGAGATGAGAACAAGGGAGGAATCCTAAAGACAAGAGAAGTGATATTTGCAGTGCACATACCTTGCTCCAAGTCAGGTGCTTTACACACAGAGCAGTACTACATTTAAACTACATAACAGCCCCATGAAGTAGGTACATTATTATCTTCACAGTATAGATAATGAAATAGAGGTGCAGAGACACAGTGAGTGGTGAACTAGAGTTCCTTCTGACCTCAAAGGCCTTGCTTCCAAGTGACGCAAAAGAAACTCAGCCCTAGAGGTTATACCTCTTCCACTCAAGATAGCAACCAGATTGAGGCAGGAATCAGCACCATTGTAAATTTGGAGACTGGGTCCGTTGCCAGCTGTGTTCCTATCAATTCTAATACGATTAGGCAGGGAGAGGAAGTGGTCCATCTGAATAAACACGAAGGCTCCACTGTATCTATGTAGATGAGAGGTGGGCAAGACACCGTATCAGCAAATCCAGGAGGCTCCATTCCCACTTGAGTGCTCTTAAGAAAAATAAATTAAAAAATAGAGATAAAGCAAGAGGATAACTGCATGTCCCTTCAATATCACCCTTGGGCATTAACTGGCTCGCCCAAATTCATATTTAATTATCTAGGACAGGAGTCGACAAACTATGACTGGCAGCCATATGTTTTGTAAGTAAAGTTTTACTTGAACACAGCCATATCCATTTGTTTATGTATTATCTAAGGTTATTTTCATGTTACAATGCTAGAATTGAGTACTTTAGCAGAGATCCTGTGACCTGCAAAACCAAAAGTATTTCTACCTGGCTCTATAAAGAGTTTGCTGACCCCTGACCTAGGAGAATGTGCTTGTGTTTGAATTGGCTATTTCCTATCTGATTAAACCCCAGATGTTCTGAGTTATAGATCTTCTAGTCAGTTTCCGTAAGGGATAAAAGATAACCAGAAAGCTACAGCTTGACTGCCCTGTAAGACATTAACCCCCCCCTTTTTTTTAATTAGCAAATTTATTTTAATATCTCTTTGACTGACCAACTACATATGTTTTCTTCCTCTAATTTTTCCTGGAAGCAGCTTTACCATCCTACTGCTTCCTTCATTAATTATTAAGTTGAATAGATTTTTTAAATTTGTATTCATTCTATTTTGTATGAGTCATGGTTTTAAATTTTTGGAAGCTATGCTTTCACAACTCCAGGGCATACCACTGAATGCAATAGGAATGGAGAGGGCGGCAACTCTCGGTTTAGGGAGAGTGGCACTGGTAGCCAACCCCACTGGTGCCCACTACAGTATGGACCTCCTTAATTAACACAACAACCCTGTAAGCTTTGTTAACCTACAACATGGGGAAATGAAGATAATAGCAATACCCAAGTCATAGGGTGGTTTTGGTGGTCAAAAAAAAAAAAAAAATGCCAGTAAAGTATTTAGCCCATACTTAGCACTTAATACTTGTCCATTAAATGGACAATTAAATGATGATTATTACTGACGGTACTACCCTACGTATTAGTGTTTCTCTGGCTGCACGTTGCACTTGACTAAACAGACAAGTAACTTGGTTTTGCAGGACCATACATCCAGATGAGGTGGGGAGTTGGCCTCATCCTTCCTCTACCGCGTAAATTGAGGTAGAGACTATAACTTCCTCACCTTTGTGCCCCTGCTTGCCCAGAAAAGCACCTGATACATGGTACATAGTCAATAAAAGTTTATTGACCTAAATTACCAGCATGTTGATGGGAATGATAAGTAAATATGACTGGCAAAAAAGTCATGATCACCTATAAAAATAGTAATATATCTGATTTGGTGGTACAGGTAGAGGCCAGGTTGGAGCAGAGAGCTTGAGTTGTATAGCCTGAGGCTACTTTTCCTCTTTACAACTATAAAATGAGATGAAGACAACATTCCGAACACAGCTTGAATGGGCAGAAGTACAGAGATGTCTTCTTCCTTCTGTCATTGGAATCTTCCTCTGTCTCTGTGGGGAAATGGAAAATTAGACCTGTTTCCCTTCTACCCCTGGGGGCACAAAGCCGGCCAGCTTTATTACATTACAGGAGCTGCCTAGCTCAATTGCATCGACAAGGCATGCCAGGCCTGTGCACACATCCAGATCTTTCTAATCCCTTTAGTTCCATCACCTGGACATTTTATTTGAAATTGATTTTTAAATGTCTGAGTAATTGAGGTTTATGTGTAGTTGCCTCTTTGAAACAGGGGTAAGCTGAGGCTGCTTGTATCCTCATTAAACACTGATTAGAAGTGATTGCATTACTGGAGGCCTCAATTTGTGCCATTTCTGAGGGCTCCCATTAGAGAGCGGCTTCCACACTTGGCAGACCTGGGCGTCTGGAGAGGAGAAACAGTACAGAGTTGGGCTCTGCGTCCCCTCCTGCATTGTCTGCAGATGACCATCTCTAATGGGAGGCTGTTTTCCAGGACTTCTCTCAGGCTGCATCTCTGGGGCATGTATAAGCTACCAGGCTCTGGTTTTGTTCTGGAGACATAGGACTTAGGAATAAAGTTTTGGGGTTGGAAGACTAGTGTCTTTTGGTGCTGATTTTGTAAACTTGGCCAAGTCCTAGAGCCTTTGTCTTACTCTATTTTGTTCTCCCATGTCTTACTTATACCCTGTATGTGTGACTCAGACTTGCTCTATACCAAAGACATTGGCCTTCAGAGTTGGTGTGGATAAGGCCTACTGGGGGACAAAAAAGACCAAGACGAAAAATTGTGATCTTAAAAACATCCTCTGCCTCTATGCTCTTGAGAGTAGTTTTACCACTGCCCATTCCAGGAGGAATAGAGTTTGGGAGTTGGAAGTAAGGTGGGGATCCAAATTTATTTGGATTTGAATAAGATCTGGGTTTGAATCTTGGCATTAAAGGCAGGGTAGTAATGAATACAATCCTGAGTCTCCCTTTTGTTCAGTTCCTTTATCTGTGAAATGGGACTGTCAAAGCCTACCTCAAAGGGTGAGTGGGAAGACTGGATAAAATAAGGTGTATACAGGGCTGGGCATAAAAGAGTTCAGCCAACTTGAGGTCACTTGGAAGTGATCTCGCCTGGGTCTTGCAGCTTCTTATTTTGTTTTTCTTTGCTTTGAATTCTACACTATAAATCATGACCTCTGAGTTCCATGAAAAGGCAAAATTCTGTAGTAAAAAGGAAGGCTAAAAGGTAGGAGTCTGAGACCTCTGGCATCTCCTGCAGCACACACTATCTAGAACAACTCACTTTTTTTGTCTACATATTGGGGTTTTATGTAATATTTCCCATTTAAAAATATACTACTTTGAAAAGAAAAATGGACATTACGACTGCATTAGAAAATCCATGGAGTCCTCAAGGTAAATAAGAACTCTGATTTCCTGTCACCCTGCAAAGCCCTCTCAGCACACCAAGTGGCAGAAGCTCCTTGACATGTATGGGAATAAATTTGACAGCCTATCTGGACTAGTGCATCACTCAAGCTATCACTACAGAGAAAGATGGATGCACACAGATTCAGGTAATTCAGGGGTACGCCTCTAGTATTTGGAGTTCCTCTCTTCTTTTAGGCCAAATCCCAGAGCACCAGATCTCCACCTGATCTTGGTTTTCTTAAAGTTGTCCCTAACACCTTGTTAATCTCCATTCCAGCACCTCACACTGAACTGAGTGTTAGGTAGGAATTCAACAAGTGTTGGCCAATGGAGGAGTCTCTATTTGAAGCAGATCAAGCCTCGTACTCATGGCCTGTGTCACTCTGCTCCGAAAGGCCCATAGAGTGCATATTCTATGTGAACTTGTGTCCAAAAAAACTAATACTCAGGAGAAGCTGACTGAGGGAGGAGGGGGAAGGGAGGATCCCACAGATGAGCGGGTGCTTGCAATGGACCCTGCCAAAGGTTAGGACTCAGAAGGGGAGAGAGAAGACAAGCCACTGTTGGCAGAGCCCAGAGTAACCACTAAAGTGAGAGGCAGGACTGAGCAGAGTGTGTGGCTAAGAAACAGATTTCCAGGCTGGGAGTGAATGAGACTGAAGATAAATGGGATAATACATCTTCCTAGATGGTGCCAGAAAATGATGGGTCCCTGCCCTTACTTTTCATCAGAGTAATCATAGTCATCATTAAACAGTGCAAACAGAGATCTTCTCTAGTATTTAACCAGGGATCTGCGCCCCTTTCTAGAAATGGAGAGAGATAAGTAGAGGGAAAAGGTTAGACCACTACTTACCACACAAATTAGTATGTGCCAGACAATTTACTAGACACTGTATCAAAACAGGGCTCATCGAATTCACAGAGTAAATCTATTGATACATTCAGTTATTCATTCCAAATAACTGTATTCAGAATTCAGTTGTCCTGGGCTCTGGCAATGCAGCAGTGCATAAAATACCCCCAGGTCCCCATCTTTGCAGAACTTATGTTTACAAGAGAGAGAATAATAATAAATAAACTGTCACTTGATAAGCATTAAGAAATATGAGGTAGACTGCTTATCCCTCTCTTGGAGAAGAGGAGACTGGGGTATGGAGAGCTTATACAAAATGCCCAGGGTCATCCACAGTCAACAGCAAACCCAGATATAAGTGTCTTCGAATCCTGTGCTTTTAACTGGTAAGTTCTTCCATTCTTTTCATTCTTTTGGACATTGCATAGCCTTTTACCTTGAAATGCTCCCCTGATTTAAGCCAAAGGAACCAGTCAATATCCAGCAAAGGCCTTTGAGAAATGTAGCAGGCCCTGCGCCTGCCCACAGGAGGGTTTGGAGCTCTGTGGAGTCTACCTCTTTCTGGAGCCCTGAACACTACTCGATTTCTCTTCTTCAGAACAACTCACACTATAGCTTTTAGCCAGCTCAGCTCTAAGTATTAATTTGCTGCTTGTCGGCCACTGTGGTGTCACTGTGACTTAATGACCTAATTTCCATACAGTTTTTCTGGTTCAGTCACTTACTTGAGCCTTTGAGTATTTCTTCCCCTCCTATTCCACTTCTTTGGAAAGACACTTGCTCATATCCCAAAGCAGAAGCAAACACATTCGAGTTCAAATCTATATAATTAGTGCAAAGAGTTTCTACTACACAGGCTTAGTCATGGGAGTTGGCTTCCCAGTTGTTAACAGAGGTTTAATCTGAGGAATTTTGCAGTTAAAAACCAAGAAGGGATTTCTTCTGAAAGTGAAGAGCATCTAACCCCATAATAGAACAAATGGGGTACAGTTTGTTGCAACATGATTCCAAGTGATTTACGTAAAGAGCCACTTAGAGAAAAGGGATTACATCTTTCTCCTCTCATGATAAACGAATGTCTCTGAAATAAAACAATTTGGCAGCATCTCCTCTTCTGATCCCAATGGGTAGTTCAATGTGAGTGTGCATGTATTTGTTTGTCAAGCAAGGGATAAGAGGTTAAACCTCTTATTATTTTTATTACTTATTATTACTTATTATTTTGTCCTCTTAATTATTTTTCTTTGTTCATCAAAATGTGACATGCATGTGGAAGTCATCTTCTTCCTGAAGAGAAATCTTTAAAATAAACAAAAAAGAAAATTCTCCTTCCGCCTTAGCACTTCTTTTTAGAAAGAAAAAATCATAAGAAAAGTGCTAAGACAGGCAATATTTTTAGAGCAAAAACTTTGTGTTAGACCCAACATAGAACATTCAAAAATCAGTGTCTCCATCTTCAAAGATTGTCTTCAGAGACAGTGTCTCTGACCTCTTAACTGTAAGAGACAGGCCCGCAAGTTCTGTAGAGAATATCAAGGAAGATGTTGAGTGAATAAACTGAAGGCAAAAGGGTGTCTGTAGGATCTCCCAGACTAGCAGATACACCCTTCTCAGTGTGCCTGCAAAAGGTCCAAAAGAGGACCCAAGCCCATCAAAACCCACCTGCTCACCCTCAGAGCCACCAAAATTGTTGACACTGTCTTCTCCAATGACTTTCAAGTGCAGATGGAATAAACACTTAATCTCTCCTCCCAGACTTCAAAGCTTCCAGAGCCAGGATTCTACCTTCCTTCCTCCTTTTTGAACTTTTCAAAAAATGTGCCCTTTCTCTGTCAGGTAACTCAGGCTTCATCCACTTCAAGACATCGCTATCTTCCATATTCTCTGTATCTTCTCCTACTCTTGAACTTCTCATATTCTCCCCACTCGAAATATTTTCTGTCTTCAATGCTCCTCCAATTTTTGAATACTCAAAGGCTATCAAAGTGATGTGCCTACATCATAATCCAACATTCACACCTCTTAGAAATTTACATGGAGTCTCTCCTGTCCTCCCCTGTTCTACCTCACTACATAGCACATTTGCAGCATTTAGCAAATTCTGCCCTCTGTGGGTATGGTTCCATCTGTGTCACTGTCTCCAGACAGTGAACCTGCCAAGGACAGACACATATCTGACTCATCTTGACATCTCCCATATTCCTAGTACATTTCTCACTACATGAACACACACAAGACATTGGTTTAGCTGAATTCCAGAGGTAAAGGACAACCTCAAAATGGTAGCTGTGTGAGGGTAATATTGGCCCAAATGCTCATCCATGGGAGAGTGCCTGAATAAGTGGCCTGTAGTCACACAATGAAATGTATAATACAGAAGTGAAAATAATTGAGTTACAGTTGCATGCAGTGGTCTGAATGAATCATAGGAATATAATATCAACAAAAAATAACTCTCAAAGGATTACGTACAGCATGACATTATTTAAACTTAAAAACATTCTAAATAAAAGATATGTGTTTAGGCATGCATGAATATTTAATAGAACAAGATAAAAAGGAAGGGAAAAGAATGATGTGCCCAAAATTTGGATTGAAGAAAGCAGGAGATGTGCTGCTGGGAAATACCATATGGTTAGATGTAGGTTATTGAAAGATTCTAGCTTTTGTTTTTGGTGGTAGATTTGTACATGCTTATTAAAATTTTTTAAATCAACTAAAATTTTTTTAAATAATAAAAAGTAGGCCAGACATTAGCCAATGATGAAAGTGTGTCATGAGTCACAGATTCTAATTAATTTAATTGTGTGCACCTGAGGTCTGTTTAAACAACAACAAAAAACAAACTGTTGACACTTAGCCATTTATAACCGTTAGGAATTAGAGACCATCCCAGTCTCTTGTGGAACACCTTATTTTGTTCTTAGGGAAAGCAGAGAAGCAGGGTTTTTCTCAAATTCTCCTCCAAAATGATCTTCACTGACCCTCCTATGTCACGCACACATAGCATCCCTTTGTCTTCTTCATCTCCTTCTACTGAATGCACAAGTGCGAGCAAGATTCCCAATGAGAGCGAAGATACTAATTGAGTCACCCAGGACTACATTTATGCATTTATTCATTCAGCAAATATTTATTTATCAGGTACTGTGCTACATACTACCTATAGAGAGGCCTTCAAAAGTAACGTGAAGCCTTTCCTCCTAGAGCTTACAGACTAATAGAAAAGATAGGCAATGCATATATGCACACAGAAACACATGCATTGACTACGTAATTATAAACTCTGGAAAGCTCACTAAAGAAGAACAGAACTGGTGCCAAGAGAGAACAATGAGAACATTGTTTTTTGTTAATGTTTAAGGTAACTTTTTTTTTTTTTTTTTGAGAAGGAGTTTTGCTCTGTTGGCCAGGCTCGGGGTGCAGTGGTGAAATCTCGGTTCACTGCAAGCTCTCCCTCCCAGGTTCACGCCATTCTCCTGCCTCAGTCTCCCAAGTAGCTGGGACTACAGGCGCCCGCCACCGCACCAGGCTAATTTTTTTGTATTTTTAGTAGAGATGGGGTTTCACCATGTTAGCCAGGATGGTCACGATCTCCTGACCTTGTGATCTGCCCACCTCAGCCTCCCAAAGTGCTGGGATTACAGGCATGAGCTCCTCGCCCGGCCAAGGTAACATTTTTAAGAGAGGATAGCAATGCAGGAAAAAACTGATGCTACTGGGCAGGCCTGAAGGTCACCATCTGCGCCTCTGCCTGGATAGGCATGTCTGTCAGTTTAAGGAGTGTTGTCAGAAATGATTTGGCTGAGGTGTTATAATGGGCTTATAAGGTTCTCATCAGCCTTGCCAGCAAGGCTAATGTTTTTCATCAGCAACATTCTGGTTCCTGTTCACTGCGACTAGGGAGAAATGCAAGGAGAAGGGTAGGACATCAGGACACAGAGGTGGTCAGAGGAAGAAATATGGATTTATGATGGGTTTGGTGGAGGAGTCATGGGCTGTTTTAAGCAGGGAAGTAACATGTTCTCATTTACATTCTCAAAATGATCACCCTGGCTGCTGTTGGGAAAATGAAGTGAACAGGGGCACATGTAGAACCAGGAAGACCAGTTAGGGGTGCAGAAGTCTAGGGATAGATGATGGTGCCTTGGGCTGGAGTGGCACCTGTGGAGATGTGAAAGATAGGGTATAGGGTTGGGGTATGTCTTGGAGAGAGAGTCAATACATTTTGCTAAAAAATTGTAAGTTGGAGAAAAGAGGAAACAAAAATTATTTCTACATTGTTGGCTTAAGAGACTAGGTGTTTTGTGGTACCATTTATAAAATTTAAAAGATTTGGGTAAAAGGAGAATGTATGAGGAGAGGACATTGGAACGTGTTGTGTTTGGTTTTTTTTTTTTTTTTTTTTTTTTTGAGACAGAGTCTTGCTCTGTTGCCCAGGCCAGAGTGCAGTGGCACAATCTTGGCTCGCTGCAACCTCTGCCCCCCTGGGTTCAAGCAATTCTCCCACCTCAGCCTCCTGAGTAGCTGGGACTAGAGGTTTGCACCATCACACCCAGTTAAGTTTTATATTTTTGTAGAGACGGGTTTTCACCTTGTTGTCCAGGCTGGTCTCCAACTTGTGAGCTCAAGTGATCTGCCTGTCTCGGCCTCCCAAAGTGTTGGGATTATAGGCATGAGCCCCTGTGCCTGGCCTGTGTTTACTTTTGATAAGTTAAAATTGATATGCCCATTCTATATTTAAACAGAAATTCAGGTAAGAGATTGGAAATTTTACTTCTGAATTTTGGAAGAAATCCGGGCTAGAGACCTGCATTTGTGAGTTAACTATGGATAGGCGGTATTTAAAGTCATGGGCCTGGATGAGATGAGCTCAGCAGAGAGGCCAGAGAGAGAAGGGGAGGCCTAGGATGAAGCCCTCAGGCAGGCCACTATGTAGGGGTGAGTCATGGTAAGAAAGGGCAGAAAAGGACTACAAAGGAGCTACCTTTGAGGTGGGAGGAAATGTAGGAGAGAATAGATCTCAGAAATCAAGAGAAGAGAGGGTTTCAAGAAGCAGAGTCATGACTTGTCACATGATGGCTGAGAGATGAAGTCAAGCAAGAAAATAGACATGCCTGTTGGCTGTGTTAATGCAGAAATGGCAGTTTTCCTTATGGGGTGTGGGAGCAGGAAACCCAGCCAAGGGAGAAGAGCAGATGAGGGAGTGGAGCTCTGCTAGGAATTACACTGTGTGGGGCATTTTACAAGCAAACAACTTAAGTATATCTTTAACAAGTCCATGGCATAGAGAAAAGTATGTTCTAGATTAAAAGAGATTTAAGAGATGATGAAATGCAACGTATGAACCTTATTTGGCTTGTTGTTCAACTACCAAAATAAGAAGACATTTTGAGGATAATTGAGGAAATGTGAAGCTAAGTTGGATATTAGAGGATATTAAGGAATGTTTGTTAATTGTATTAGATGTGATAATGTTATGATTATGCAAGAAAATGCACTTATTTTTAAGAAGGAAACTGAAATAGGAGTAAAATGTCATTGGATCTGATATTTGGTTTAAAATGCTACAGCAAAAACTGAAAAAGTAATGCAGAAAATATGACCTAAAGTTAACATGGTCCATATGATGAGTATATGGGGGATCATAATACAATTCTATGTTTGCATGTGTTTGAAATTTTTTCATTATAGAAGTTACAAAACAGGTGTACAGTGAAGGGGAGCAGAGAAATAGGACAGCAGCTAGAGGGGAATGCAGGTCAAAGAAAGCTTTTAAATTGTTAAAGAAGAAACACTAGATCATTTCCATGATGACAATGATCTGAGAGAGGAAGAAATTGATGATACAGGAAAGATGGAAAATAGGTATGTCTCCAGGTTCCTAGGGGACCCAGAGGGGACCTGATAAAGCCCAAGTGCACATGCTGGCCTCTGATCTTTGGGAACAGTAAAGAGAGATGAGCACAGAGGCAGGTAATCCAAACCCACAGAGGTGGATTTGGTAGTGGATAAAATCATGCAGTTCCTCCAGGTCAATTATGCTTTCTCAATGACCCGTGAGAAAAGATCCTCAGCTGAAGAATAGTCCACAGTGGCATGGAAAATGGGAAGAGGAAGAATGATGTGTAAAGTAGATCATTCGTTGAAAAGTGGGAAAGTGTTGTTGGATTTCCAAGTGGTATTAAGGCTCCATTAGAGATGCTGAGTGAGGAATTGCAATTGAGAAGTCAGGACTCTTGGTGGTTCTCCCCAGCAGCATCCATTTGCTCAGGTGAAGGCATAAAGAAATCAGTAATTGTCTCTAATTAGTTGGGAGCTTTGCTACACACACACACACACACACACACACGTGTGTGTATGTATATATGTATGTATGTGTGTGTGTATATATGTGTGTGTGTGTATATATATATGTATGTGTATGTGTGTGTGTGTATATATATGGAATACAATGCGGGAGCTAAGATGCCTGGAAGGAACATATGATGGAATTTACGCCAGTCAAGGAGGAAAGTAAGGACATGAAGGAGGGAGGTAATGGAGAGTGAGAAGTTAACTAAAGGGGTTGGAGAGCTCGATGAGGCCTCCACATTCACTGAGCAAATGCCATGTGCTTAGCACTGTTTGAAACATTTTATATATATTATCAAATTGTTATAGCAACCCTGAGAGATAGTTCTCATTATTGTTATTATTTGCCTCTTAAAGGGAAATGAACCGAAAGCACAGAAGTTAAGGAACTTGCGCTTAAACAGTCCCATAGCTGTTTAATGCTGGAATTTGAAGCCTGGTAGTCCAGGGCCAAAGCCTGCATTTACCCCCTAAAGACACAGCCTCATTTGTAATTTTTGGAGCACATATTATGAGGTAGACGAGCTGGAAAAGTCACAGGTGGTAGTCAGATAGTGACATGCTTGACATCGAGAGATCAAAAGTTCAAACATGGGGAAAAGGAGGTGGGGTAGAGAAAAGATCACTAGCTATGAGGAGGTCAAGTAAATAAGAAATCCGGGAGTTAAATGAAAGATCATCGCAGATATCAAGGCCTTCAAGGATAGTGGCAAGAGGTAAGGGAACAGATTTCTTGACAGCAGGATTTCTGAAAGAGTGTTGTGGTGCCAATTTATTTTATGAGATGCCAAAAGGGAGAAGCATATGTTACATTCTCATATTTATTCACCATCCTTTCTTTCAGAACACATGTATTCTGAGAATCATAATATATTCCTAGGAATCTAATCCAAAAAACATTACTGCAGAGAAATGAGCTCCAAGACAATGAGCTCCCAGGTCACATCCCCACCCCATTTCCCATGCCCACACATCCAACCCTGATCCCACTCAAAATTAACCAAGAAACAGCTATGAAACTGTTCATGCCCCACTGAGGGGCAAGCGTGTGCCTTTGAAGAATTATTCATTACAAACTCTGAAAGCTTCCATCTTCCTTCATCTGAACAGTTTAGTCAAAACTACATTTCTGCTTGCCAGAAAAATCTAGCTGCGAGCCACTCTCCTAAAGCAAGCCAGGCCTGCTTTTCAGGCTTCAGAGTTTGAGATGAGCCAAATAATTTCCAAGATAATCACCTGACCTTCCCCCTTACTGAAGCCAACCTGAATATGTGGTTTTTGAAGATTCAGCCACCATCAGTCGTTTACAATTATGGAACTCTGTGTTACCTTGTACTTAGAGACCTGGGCACAGTTCAAATAAACGAAAAGCAACCCATGCTTTTCCTCCCAATTCTTCTGCTAATGGAAACCTTTTGAACTGAACTTTTATTGGTTATTTGTTACTGTCATTTGCCATTGTCTGCATCCAAGATGATGAGTTTGTGACTAAATCCACTTCTCCCTAAGCCTTAGTGGGAATTGAATTGACATTCAGGTGCAAACAGCCAGCGACTGAACACAGTACAATTCCAGCCACCATGATCCCATATCCAGCTTAATTTCAATCATTTGTAAACCATATGTAAGTGGTAAAGTTAAAGTCAGTGAAGAAAGGGGGTGATATTGGCATTATCAGGATTCAATAATTCCCTCAAGCAGCCCCCAACCTACCTTCTCACTGTTACACATCATTTCACCAATCAGAATGCATTTTGCTTCCATAGCTTCTTAGAATCTCAACCCAGCTTAGGATGGCCAGCTGTTATAGTGTTGTGGACATATTATTACCAAGGGGCAACTATACATTGTGATTACATTTTTATTGGGCTTTCTAAACCATATTTCTCTCCTTTATATTTCCACCAAAACGGAGCTATGGAAAACATCTAATAAAAAATATTGAACTCCATTTCACAGCTTAACAATGTAAATGCTTATCAATAATTTATAGCAAATAAACCCAATGCCACTGGTTTCTTTATCATGTTCTGTTTTTCTAACATTATAAAAGAAAATAATACTAAAAGAAGCCATTATAAAACGAAATATCTCTCTAGCTGTCTTGTTAAATAGTCATTGACAGTGTGTCAGGAAACTAGACCAAATACAGAATTAAGCTCATTGCTCTTACAAATTCTGGTGTCAATGCAGGATGGTCTTAGAAGCCTAAAAAAAAAAAAAGAAAAAAAAAAAAACTGTGGAAGGAAGATATACTTTCTTCAACAGGAAACTCTCTTTTCTTTTTTGAGACAGAGTTTCGCAATGGTATGATCTTGGCTCACTGCAACCTCCGCCTCCCAGGTTAAGTGATTCTCCTGCCTCAGCCTTCAAAGTAGCTGGGATTACAGGCATGCTCCACCACACCTGGCTACTTTTGTATTTTTAGAGACAGGGTTCTCTGTGTTGACCAGGCTGGTCTCGAACTCCTGACCTCAGGTGATCCGCCCACCTTGGCCTCCCAAACTGCTGGGATCACAAGTGTGAGCCACCGCACCCAGCCTAACAGGGAACTTTCTAAATCAGCTTTTTAAAAGTCAACTTTATTGAGGTATAATTTACAAACACTAAAAAGCCCACATTTGAAATATGCAGTTCAGTGAGCTTTGACCAATATGTAAATCTATGCAACTACCATCACAATTAGGATATAAAACATTACCATTATTTCAGAAAGTTCCTTGGGGTTCCTCTCCAGCCATGTCCACTCCCATAGGAAACTCCTGTCCTGAGTTACATCACCACTGTTTTGCTCATTGTTTTGCCTTTTATTCACTTTATATAAAGTAATATATGTACTCTCCTGTATCTTTCTTGATTCATCATGATTTTTTTAACTTCATCTATTTTGTTTAGTTTTTTCATATTTGCATTCATGTTCTGTTTTGAATTATCTTTTATTTATAAAGTGTGAGGGAGTGGTTAAAATTTATTTTTCCCCCGATAGGGATAAAACATTTTTATTTCTATATACAATTATGTTAGTGCCTTTGCTGAAAATCAATTGACCATATGTGTGGTATATTTCTGGAATCTCCATTATGTTCCACTCATCTAAATGTGTATATTTACCAGAATCACACTGCCTTGATTTCTGTAGATGTGTATCTACAGTACATAGTCTTGACATCAGGAAATGTACGAACTCCAACTCTTTTTTTTTCCTCAAAATCATTTTGGCCACTCTAGATCTGTTTTATGTTGCCAAATAATTTTTAGAATCAGCTTGTTGATTTTTTTAGAGACTATAGAATTATGAATGTGATTTTGTTGAATCTATACATCAATTTGTGAAGAACTGACACTTAACAGTATTGTAGCATCCAATGCATGAATATGATATAATTCTTCCTTATTTAAATCTTCTTTAATTTCTCTCAACAATGTTTTGCAGTTTTTGAATGTGGAGTTTTTGTACATAATTGGGTTTTATGGCATTGTAAATATAATTTTTAAAATTTATTATTTTCTAAGTATTTATTATCAATATATGTAGAAATGAAGTTGATTTTTGTATTTTGACCTTGAATCCTGTGATTTTACTACATTCACTCATTCATTCACATACTATTTTGTAAGATTCTGTAGGATTTTCTTTTTTTTTTTTTTGAGATGGAGTCTTGCTCTGTAGCCCAGGCTGGAGTGCAGTGGCCGGATCTCAGCTCACTGCAAGCTCTGCCTCCCAGGTTTACGCCATTCTTCTGCCTCAGCCTCCCGTGTAGCTAGGACTACAGGCACCCACCACCTCGCCCAGCTAGTTTTTTGTATTTTTTAATAGAGACGGGGTTTCACCGTGTTAGCCAGGATGGTCTCGATCTCCTGACCTCGTGATCCGCCTGTCTCGGCCTCCCAAAGTGCTGGGATTTCTGTAGGATTTTCTAAATAGACATTTATATTGTATGCCAAAAAGGCAATTTTCTTTCTACTCTTTTGCATTTTTTTTCCTTGACTATTCAACTGGCCAAGATCTCTAGTACAGTGTTGGATAGAAGTGAACATCCTTGCCTTATTTCTAAACTTAAAGAGAAGACATTAAATATTTTACCATTTTTGTAGGTGTTAGCTGTAAATTTTTCACAGATGACCTAAGTCAAGTTGATTTTGACCTTTGGATATATTTTCATTACTATTCAATTTAAAATGTTTTCTTTCCTTTTTTAAATCCATCCCCTGAAGCACTTATCATTTGACTTACAAATAATCCAATTACACTCTAAGCTATTTTAAAATACACAATTAAGTTATTACTGACTATGGCTTTTTTTTTTTTTTTTTTTTTTTTTTTTTTTTTTTTTGAGACAGAGTCTTGCTGTGTTGCCCAGACTGGAGTGCAGTGGTGTGATCTTGGCTCACTGCAGCCTCCACCTCTCGGGTTCAAGCAATTATCCTGCTTCAGCCTCCTGAGTAGCTGGGGTTATAGGTGCCTGCCATCACCCACCACACCCGGCTAATTTTTGTAGTTTTTTTTTTTTCTTTTTTTCAGCAGAGACAGGGTTTAACCATGTTGGCCAAGCTGTTCTTGAATTCCTGACCTCAAATGATCTGCCTGCCTCAGCCTCGCAAAGTGCTGGGATTACAGGCATGAGCCACTGCGCCCAGCTGACTGACTATAGTTATTTTCTGCTTTCTCCTGCAACTCCTTCACCAGGATCATTTTGAAGTGGGTTGTTTAATTTACAAATATTTAAGGATTTTTCTAGATATTGTATTGTTATAAATTACTAATTTAATTCTTGTGTGATCAGAGAACATATTTTATAAGATTTCTATCTTTTAAAAATCACTGAGGCTTATTGTTTTGTCAAATAAAATTGTGAACATTGCATGTGCATTTGTAAATAATGTATTTTCTACAGTTGTTGAGTATCGTGTTCTGTAAATCTTTCAAGTGGGTCAAGCTGGTTTGCAGTATTATTCAAATTTATTTTTATACCTTTATCAACATTTTTTACCCTACTAGTTATATCAAGTATAACAACACTCCTAAGAGAAGTAACGTTAAAATCTCCAACTATAATGATGCATTGGTTTATGTTTCTATTGATTTCCAGCTTTGTGAATTTTGCTGCTTTGTTATTAGTTGTATATATATTTAAAAATTATGTCTTCCTCACGAATTGTACCTTTTATTGTTATGAAATGTCCATCTTTATCCATTTTCTTGCAATACTTAGTGTCTTTATGGTTATATATTTAGATTGTAATATAGCCATACTTACTTCCTTACATTTGCTTTTGGCCAGGTGTGGCTTCTTTTGTTCTTCATATTTCAATGTATTTTTTTTGTTTATTTATATTTAAAATATGTTCCTAATGTGTAGCATATAGTTGAAACCTGCTTTTCAACTTAGCCTACCAATCTCTGCATTTTAACTAGAATCTTTGGTTAGTACATTAACATTACATTGATATGGTTCTATTGAAGTTTACTACTTTGCTATTTATTTTGTAATTGTCCAATGTTTTAGCTCTCTTCTGCCCTTTTTTCTTAATCAAATATTTTAAGGAACCATTTAATAGCCCCTATCGTTAGTTATATTATTATCTTTATTGAATACTTTTGGGTTAAAAGTATACAAACTTGATACACCAATGTTATTTAGAAATTGATATTGTACCTCTTCAGACTTTGAACCTGATAGTTTTCATTTTCTTCTTCTCAATTCCCATTTCACACTGCAAAATAATGTAATTATACTTACCCAACCCCACATCATTTGCACTATTTTTGTTATATATTTATTTTATTTATAAATATATTGTGAGCATCAAATTACAGTGTTATAATTTTTCCTTAAAAAAGTCAGATATCTTTTCAGAACAATATGAGGAAAAAATTATCATATATTTATCTAATTATTTGCCACTTCCAGTGTTCTTTTTTCCTTCCCACATAGCCAAGTTTCCATCTGGTATCAGATCCTTTCAGCCTGAAGAGTAACATTTAGCCTTTGTTATAATTCAGGTCTTATGGTAATGAATTTTTCAGCTTTCATTTTTACATTTATAAAGGATACTTTCTCATATTTCTCCTTAGTTTCCCTGTATGTACTATGCTTTGTCCACCTTCAAGATATTTTGTTTAATTTTGAATTTCAGCTGTTTGATTTGCCTGGGTGTGGTTTTCTTTGTATTTATCCTGTGGTGGATTCACAGAGCTCTTGCATCTATAAGTCAGTGTTTATTATCAAATATAGGAAATATTTGGCCATTAATTTCCAAATTTTTTTTCTGCTGTTTTCTTGCTCTTTTCTCTTTCTGAGCTTCTAATTACATGTTTGATAGGGTTCCCAATATTAGCTCAGAAGTTCCTTATGCTCTGTTAATTTTGCTTCAGTCTTTTTGTTTTTGACTCTGGGCGGGTCTAGAACAGGCCGTTCTCTAAAAGTGTGGTGCTTTCTTTTAAAGTAAGTTCTGATGTCTTAACTAGATGCTGCAGTGTTAATGAGCTCTCTCCGCTTTAGCTGGACTGGACCACCAGTGCCCCTCAGCACTGATTTGTATATAGAAACTCTTTTGCATTCTCAATACTATTAATGGCCACTTTCTCATAAGCTTTTCCATGTAATCTGCAAAGCCTAACCCTCAACCAGTAACACCAACGAACTCTCATACAGCCCATGTTCAGCTTTCTGCCTCTGATGCCTTACCATATAGAATCCAGCTCTTTTAACTGCCCTGAATTCTGACCTCTGCCTTTTTTGCTTGGTGGGACACCTGCACTCTGCCTGGACCCCAGCTCACTAGGTTGACGTCAAAAACTTGTACCTAGGCAGAAAATCTTGGGACTCTCCTTGTGAGTTTCCCTGATCTTAGCTATTGTGGTCTTCCCCGCCTGTTATTCAATGCCAGAAAACAGTTTTGTAACAACTACTGTACCATAGCCAAGTGAAGATAAAAATTGTTATGCATATGCTATCTACTTCAGATTGTTTTTGTATAAACTCTAAAACATCATAAAATTAAATGGGAAAGTGTTTTTATCATGAGAAAGAAAAGGGAAATTGGGGAGTATTTTTGGCTTGAACTCACAAGGTGACTATGTTTCTATATTTGTTTGCCTCGTCCTGTGGGGCAAGATGGTCAGAAATGTTCTAGATAGTATGACTCATTGTCTTTTCAGTTGTCAGCCTCCTGTGGAAATTCTAAGATTCCATCAGTCTAAGCAGGCCAGACTTACCATTTCTGCAACTTTTTCTCGATTTTTAATCATATTTTTCCTTTTTAATAGCTCAGGCCTCTCTTTTTTGAAAGGTTCATGCTCCTTCCGAAATGCTAAATCCAGAATGTTGTAGGAGAAGGAATGAGTGGCTATTCCCTTTGAGCATTTTGTTTGAATAAGAAATACCAATGTTCTTGAGGTGTATTTTTAAGCCATGCGAGGAAGGCTGACACTCTTGACTGACTGGAATTTCTTCTATTGTGGGTTTTCTTTATTAAACTCTATTAAACTCTATCTATTTAAACTTTATTAAAGTATTGTTAGATCTATATCAGGACATGCCCTTTAAGAAGGGCTCAGGCAGGAGCCAATTATGCTGAGAAGCAAGTACTCCTCGGTAGGCAATGGAGGGAAAGCCAGCAAAAGATAAGAGAAATTGGGCATATTCATCAGGCCAGATGGTCAAACTGGAAGGCTGAGCCACCTGAACACACTGTATTATTTTATTGGCCATTAAGCAAAGTAAAATTTTGCAGTAATATTTAACAACGTTTTTTTTTTTTCTCCCTCATTTAAAATCATCAGGCCTGAAGTGTGTCAAGTGAAAGCTGAACACAGAATGAAATCTGTGTTCCAGGAAATGTCACTAAGGGTTTTGAAGCAGCTGACACTGTCATTGAAGTTCTATGGCAGCAAGATTACAGAATTGATCAAGGGTTCCCCAATGGATCAGATGAGTTAGATATATGTGAATTCTCTAGGGCTTGACTTTTTCTTTTTTACTTCACCTCCAAGGCAGAGACCATGGAAGTTCCCCCCAAAACAGTCCTTGCTAGAGAGTTATTTAAAAAGAAATCAATCTAAGGCTTCATAGCACCTAGAACTGAAGTAGAACCCAAATCTCATCCCATGCCCCACCTGCTACCCCCAACCTAAGCTGCCATTGCTCTCTGTATATGCACCAGAATGGCCATCTTGGTTTAAATGCTGTATCCTGGCTCTCCCTAAAACCTTTCTGTGTCCTCAGCATAGAGAACACTCGTGTTCTTCTGTTCTTTTCATTCGGATGTTCTCAAAAGGCTCGCTTCCAAGAGGATGCTATGTATTGGCTTTAGGGCCGCTGGGAAATGTCAAGAGGTCGCCTATGATCTGATGTTATCAGTGTTTCCTGCTGCTCTCCATGAAGTGTGTTTTGATCTTTCTTTCTTCCAGGGCTGCTGCTTCTCAGCTGCCCCATTTCCTTTTTCCAGGATCGCATGGGTCTGCACCAGCTCATCATTTCAGTCGCTTTCATCTTCAAAGTGAATCCTTAGTCACCTTTAAGTGGCTTCAGGTACTAACTTTGGGTGAACTTCTAATATGTATAGAAGAATGGTACATTTTCCTTTTTTTGGGCTTCCAGTTCATTGAGTCAGAGATTTCAAGCTGTACCCAAAACCAAGAGACTCCAAGTGTCAAATTGTCAAATTAAAGAATTTTCTTGAAGTTTCAGCCAATTCTTCCCCCAAAATGTAGGAGGACTGAATATTTCTGAGTTTGGAATCTGGCTAGAATCTTACCTGGGCACCTGAGTTGCAGGCTATCTCCCTGCCACAACAGCTTCCTCAGTGGAATTCTGGGTTGAAGAGAGAATAAGGAAATGAATACCAAACTATTAATTTCATTGAAATTAATGAAATTAATTTCTGCATTTCTGTTGAAATGCAGAAGCTGATCATCCATACTGATGGTATCATCACTGACTACATTAAAGTTTCTAGACAAATTCAGTAAGCATTTTGATGCCAGCTAGGCAGTGAGAGACATGTGCTGGGGATGCCATGCTGAATGAGCAGATGCCCCTGCCTGCTAAGAGCCCACGTGGAAGTCAGTGGTCCAAACAGTAAGAGTCTGAAACTGTTTTTAAATAGGTCCTTTTCACTCTACAGGAAATAGGAATCTCTGAACAGGAAAAATCTCTGCTAGACCACACTATTTGTATACCACCAGATGCTTCATGCCTCCCCACCTCCATTTCAGGAGCTCCATGGTCCAAATGTGATTTGCCACATCTGTCTCTCAGATGCGGAGTTTTCATTTGCCCTAGCTCAATTTTCAGTAATTACACTGAACACATATTTGCCTTCTTATGCTCTACCTGCGTTGTGCCAGCTGACCATTCTATTCCAAAACAGGAAATTGTCCCTGCTTTCTTAGAAAGCTGAGATCGGCTGGGCGCGGTGGCTCAAACCTGTAATCCCAGCACTTTGGGAGGCCGAGACTGGCGGATCACGAGGTCAGGAGATCGAGACCATCCTGGCTAACACGGTGAAACCCCGTCTCTACTAAAAATACAAAAAACTAGCCGGGCGAGGTGGCGGGCGCCTGTAGTCCCAGCTACTCGGGAGGCTGAGGCAGGAGAATGGCGTAAACCCGGGAGGCGGAGCTTGCAGTGAGCTGAGATCCGGCCACTGCACTCCAGCCTGGGCGACAGAGCGAGACTCCGTCTCAACAAAAAAAAAAAAAAAAAAGAAAGCTGAGATCAATCAAGGATGCTCCAAATCATTTTAGGATTTTTCAGTCTGTTTGTTTAAGGAAAGCAGTGCAACCTAAGATACATCAGCGTCCTATCCAGCCACCGGTGCCAGGCACTAGAGTGTGTGTGGAAGTGAATTTCCCATGAAAGTCGCAAGGCTTAAGCTTCAGAGTCCTGCACTTCATGGCATTGGGAGGAGCCCTAATAATGTCCTATGGTCATTCTGTATTCTTCTGCATCAAATGGACTTCCCAAATTGTACATGCTTCTGATCCCACAAAACCTGAATCTACATTTGAGTATGTTTTAAAAACAAGTCAATAAGAGATAGCCTCTGTCGTTAAAGAGCTTAATTTTAGCAAGTGAAAGAAGAAAAATAAATAACATAAATGTAACAAATAAGGGGGCCCCCAAATACAAGGTATTTTCCCACTGACTTTAATGTTAGTGTTCAATTTTGATCTATAAACGCTTTAGAGATGTGGTTTAAATGATCAATATCTTATTTCTGAATTTAACTGTAACATATATTTGAATTAAATGTTCTCTAATATATTGATCTGGAAATATTACTTTTTCTACACTCAAATTTTACAGAACAATTTTATTCAGACTTTTTATATGGGACTTTGACGTGTCTTAATCATCACTAGGCTCCCTTTTTGAATCCTCTGACAAAGTTTTCTTACACGCCATATTCACGGCTGACTAAATTGTTTCAACTATAATACTTTTTGATTTCAGGCACAGTTCTGTCACTGGAAATTTTATCCCATGCCACTAGAACTCACTAGCATAATATAAGAATATGTTTCTCATTTATCCTGTAGATATATATTTGAGACTCTTGCAGCTTATAGTGACTATGTATCCTTTTAAAAATGACTTTTAATTTTTTTAACAATAACATTCATCATTGCAGTGGTGAAGTCTTTCCACCTAGAAATACTCACTAAAGCTGTACTTAATTCCTGCTTCTGTCAGACGAAATTATCTAGCATTGATTAAGGTTGTTTCAGGTTAATACAGTGATTCTCAGGTCTAGGTGTATATTGGAATCACCTAGAGTGTATTTAAGAAACACTGATGCCTGGATACACTCCCAGAGATTCTGATTTAATGATCTGGGATACAGTCCAGGCACTGGAATATTTTTAAGTTCTCTGGGTGATCCCATTGTGCAACCAAGGTTGAGAGCCACCATCTTCCCCCAAGCAATCCTTTATTATTCAAAATAAAATGACTGGGAGAAGGACAGGTGTCTTAACATGAGAGACTTCAGAAGGACTCAAATATGAAATAACTGCCTCTTTTCTAAGTAATAATTTAGAGAAATTTAAATGTCATGTACATAAGTACATAGGGATAATTCATATATGAGTATTAAATTTATGTATATTTGCAATTACTTTTTAATATAATGAATTTTTCTGTTTTAAAAGTTAGACTTGCTCACTGCATACAATTTAGAAAAGATTAGACTTTGTGTATCATTTGAGGAGTCAAAGACATAAAGAACTCAGATATGACTTCAGGAGAAACCAACATCAATGGATTCACCTGGATAAACAGTGAGACTTTATGTAAGCAGATGTAGGAAGGGGGAAAGGTATGCCAAGCAAAGAAAATGAAAATGTAATACACAGGGTCTTCAAAAGTGTGGTATATGGAGGTGGCAGTAAGAAGCCCTTTAAAAAATAAAAATAAATGTTTTATTATGGGTAAAGCTATATGTCTGGGTACGAGAGATGACCAATACTTTGACTTCTTATTTGCTAGGTTTCAGCATGGAAGGATAGGCTAACAACTGAAAATAACCATACAATCATTAAATGTGCTATTTACCACTATACCCATATCATCAATGCAATTTCTTGACTGAGCAGGTCTGAGCTCATGAGTACTATCTTCCTTTGGTTGGGGTATTTGACATTCTTCCCTCTTTCTGCCCCTTTGTTTTGGTTTGTAAGACCAACTGGCAGCAAGGTGATAAAAGCAAGAGCTGATGATCCTAAATATCTAAACTGAGAAAGTCACATCAAGTTTAGTCACTCCTAATCTGACAGCAGATGTTTCTCGTTGAAATTCATTGAGAAAGAAGAAAAAAAGAAAACAAATGCCATGTAAGATCCATGTATTGATTTTCTTTATAAGGCATAGAGACAAGAAATGAAATACGGATAGAAGTGAATGTTGGTTTCCAACCCAGTAGGCTTTTTCACAGAACAAGTGATGAAAGGGGCAGAATTCAATCTTTGAAGAGACAAAGCCTGTAATAGAAAGGTAATGAACATTTGTAATGCATTTCCCATTTTTTAAAGTCTTTTTTCAGACTTACGTAATATTCTCATAGTTGTGAGACAATCACTCAAGTATTGTTATTCTCCTTTCCAGAAAGAAAGAGAGGTCAGAGAAAGCCAGTAACCTTCACAAGGTCACTTTCCCAAGGTCATAAAGCAGGAAAAGTACCAAGTCTCTCAACTCTCAGTTCTGTGCTTGTCTATGAGAAAGAAAAAACACTTTTTATATAAGGAACATAAGCCTCTTTAAATTACCAGGTCCAGAGAGGCATTGGAATGAAAAATAATAGTCACATCACTCCTGGCTTGTGAAAAACCGTTACCTCTTGAAGCCACTTGCTATGCGGGGTCTAGACTAGCTGATGCCAAGTAGCCACAAAATGTCATGCACTGAACCCCATAACTCTTACCCTATAGTTCAACAATGTATAGTTCATTGCTAATCAGTGTTCTTTCTGTAAACCAATGATAATACCTTGTGGACAACTTTGATGGATTTTGTAATTAACCTTTTCCTGATTTGTCACTTCTTTAAAAACTTGAACCTCTCCTTTGGTAACTTGGAAGTATGTCCTAGACAGCTATCTTCAATCTTGACCCAAACAAACTTTCAATACTAATTTTGCCTCAGCTTCCTCCTTTATATTGATACCCACCACCCGTGTTAGATCCCCACTGTATGTGTTTTCTTTCTACTAGTAGTGCTAATTTAATAGATGCCTAGAAATATCACTGGTTATAAGGGTAAGAAAATGTAGAAATGGATTATTGTCCATAAATTAAGAAGTTTTTCCATATTTTAAAAATTATGTATACTTATGAAAAAAGTCAGAAAAAAATGCAGAACACAAATTCAAATTACTCTAGTTCTATTAATAATGTTTTCACTCCACAATTTTTCTGTATATCCTTAAGTCTTTTTTTTTTTCTACTTAAAATTGTGATTTTTTAATGTGGAATGCTATGTTGTTTTAACTTTAAGATAGCGTAAGACTTTCTGCTTGTTTTTACACAGATTTCATGAATGTTTAGTAGCTCTATATTAGTAGCTCTGATTTATGAAATGTCCACCATATTTCAGCGCTAGCCTTCAGTAGATACCATGATGACCTTATTGGGCAACAGTTTTTATACCTGTTTTACAGATAAACATAAGCAGGAAAGCAACTCTGCTTAGGCCACGTAATCTAGAATGGGCGGTTGTGGAATCCCTCGCCCGAGGGCACTGTTAATCCCTCTCTGCTACACAATTTATAATCAAGTGGATATTTCCTGGTTTATTCAAACATCCCCACACAATTGGACATTTAGTTTGTTTCTAATTATTGTCTGTCACAAATAATATTGAGAATAATATTTTATGACCGCTCATACTTTCTCACTACTAATATTAAATAAATATTTCCTTAGCATAAATCTTAGAAATGGAATTCCTAGGTCTAAGAACATAAACAATTTAATATGATTTAATTGCCATTCTCTACTTCCCCCTCCCCTAAAGCAGTGTTATAACAGCAAGACATGGAATCAACCTAGGTAGGTGCCCATCAGCCGTGGACTGGATAAAGAAAATGTGATACATATACAGTATGGAATACTATGCAGCCATGAAAGAGAACAAAATTACTTCCCTTGCACCCACATGGATGCAGCTGGAGGCCATTATCCTAAGCAAACTAACACAGGAACATAACAGCAAAAACTGCATGTTCTTACTTACAAGTGGGAGCTAAACATTGAGTACACACAGTCATAAATATAGGAACAACAGATACTGGGGACTTCTAGAGGGAGGGAGGCGGGGGTTGAAAATCGACCCATTGGGTGTTATGCACACTACAGGATCATTTGTACACCAAACCTCAGGGACACACAATCTACCCATATAACAAATCTGTATATGTACCCTCTGAACCTAAAATAAAGTTAAATAGTATCCATTTGTGTCCCAGCTCGGAGTCAGAGTGCCTATCCCATAGTGCTTTTGTCCACATCAACATTTAGCTTAATGTCTCCTTACCTTTTCCCTTTGTTAAATTACAGGTGAAAACTATTAACTATTTCTTTCTTTTTTTTTTTTTCTGAGACAGAGTCTCACTCTATCGCCAGGCTGGAGTGCAGTGGCGCGATCTCTCCTCACTGCAACCTCCACTTCCTAGGTTCAAGGATTCTCCTGCCTCAGCCTCCCGAGTATCTGGGACTACAGGCATGCACCACCACGCCCACCTAATTTTTGCATTATTAGTAGAGATGGGGTTTCACCATGTTGGCCAGGATGGTCTCTGCCTCTTGACCTTGTGATCTGCCTGCCTCAGCCTCCCAAAGTGCTGGGATTACAGGTGTGAGCCACTGTGCCTGGCCTATTTATTTTAAACAAAAATATTCAGACACATTTTGGAAGATCTAAGTTGTCAGTGCCAGTCCTTGACTTTCCCTTCCACATATACTTCTATCTCTTTTACTTAAGAATTTTCTCTTTACTTTTCTTAATGTCATGGACAACAATTGTTTACTAGTACACTATTTGCAAGGCTTTATGCTTGATACGATTTGGGCACAACTTGGGAGTACACAGTGCTACCACCAGCCTGTAAGAGCTTAATGTTTACTAGACACAAAAGAAAAAAAAAACTAACAAAACAATTACCTAGTGAGTTCCTAGTATTCAGAGGAAGGAGGGATCAAAGATTCCCATCCCCTCTTCTCTCTCCTCTCTTTCTCTGACAAGGGCAAATTTTCTACTCTCCATACCCTCCAATCCGTCCCCCGTGGGATTCCAAAATAGCTTCCAAAATAGCTGAGTCATGTTCCTGAATAATTATAAAGCAGGTGCCAAATCCTAGCATCTATACACACATCTATATGCTTTTAATTAGGGGAGGGAGTGAGGGTGGCAGAGGTAGCTGGGAGGTCTGCTCATCATTTAGAGATTCTGGGAAACTTAAATGCTATTCACTATGAGAGTTTATTACAATAAACTCAGAAGCTTTCCCCAGTGATGTGTAGCCCTTAAGAAGTGCAGATTATACCAAATCCAATTGCAAATTGGAAACTATTAGACCACAGCAGAAAAAAGTACACTGCGGGTGTGTTTTCCTGAGTGTCGTTATTACTGAAAACAAGGACAGCAAGCGGGGATATTAGGATGATTTAGCACCCCAGGGCAACCTCAAGAATGTAAGTACCCTGTACTTTTACAAGGCCATGGTTTCATACACATAAAAGGACAGCCGAAAAAGAGGAACTGCCCAAATGCAGTGATGTCAGTCACTTTGCTGTCATTTGGATGGTGATAGGGTGAGGGAGGAGGATGGAGTCACTCAAAGTAGAAATGGAGAGACCAAGAAGAGCATCCAGGGGCTGTTGCTGTACTAGAGGGTGAGGGGGCATGGCCTGAGATGAAGGGAGAGGAGATGCTGTAGGATACTAAGCAGGATGAGGAAGAGATAGACAGGAAGGTAAGCCCTTTGTAGGCTGGGACCCAGGTACCCATCACCATATCTTGCACAGGCTTATCCCATTTATAATTCTTCTACCCCTCATCCTTTAGTTACAAACTTTTACTCATCCTTCAAGCATCACATAGCTTAAAATTCTCTTCCTCAAAGAAGCCTTTCCTGACACCTCAGGGACAGATTTGCTAAGCCTAGTAGTTCCCTCCTAGGTTACCATATTTCCATTGCCATCATCACATCTTTCATGTATTCATTGTCTTTCATCCCCTACAGACTGTAAGTCCACAGGGGCAAGAGAGTGTTGTAGGATGCTGCTGTGTCCCCAGGGTTAGCACATTGCCCCACATTAAAGGCCTTAAGACACAGAAGGGTTGAGTGAGTAGAGTGGTCCAGGCAGCCCAGTCATCCTCGCTCTAATTGATCTTTGTGATTACAAGGCTGTGAGCAGCACAAGGGGAAGACTTTGCTGGACTGATTTCCAAATCCCAGGTCCTAGTATTCTGCCTGAGATCTAGTAGGTGCTCACTGATATTTGCTGAACAAGACAACTGGTGGAAGCCGGTACCAGGCACAGGAACATGGCACATTCAAGAAGTTGGCTTGACCTTCTTTTCCTTTGTTTTAAAATTCAAAACCCAGATTTGTCTAAAGCAAAGTCCTCGACATAGTTGGTGCCCTGTTTACTAGTTCTGATGAAGTCCATAGAAATGGAAATTGGAAGGTGACCCAACAAGATGTTTAAAATTAAACATCATTATAAAAATAACATTCCCTTCAGCAAAACTGTGCCATGATTGATGTTTTACAACTTTCCTGTTTTGCAGAGAAAAATGTAATGCTAAGCAAAAATTGTTTTATTTGTATATCCATTCTAGCTTTTTTTACTTGATTATATGATTGAAAGTACAATTCTTATCCATTTATGGCTAAAGCCTGGATTGTAGTCAGTGATACGATCAATATTATGTAGAGAGCTCAGGATAATGTAAAAATCTAGAGAAAAGCTAATGCAAGCTAATAAATTTACATCACTGAGGAGCTGAAAATTTTAGCCTTTATTAAACAAATAAAAGAAGGGCCCTCATATCTTCAAAAAATTTAATGTGAGTCAGACCTGAGTTAATGATCTACACATTAGCCAAGGTTTGGACATGAGATGTAACATCTGCTATGCCTAAAAGTAATTGTATACTCAGAAATGTGCCTAATTAGCTAACGGATGGGTCTCTGGCATTGACATTTCCCAGGATAAATCCTAAAAGGGAAATAAGTAGTCCGTTGGAAAGGAGGAATGTACAATTACATAATGTAAAAAAAAAGAAAAAAATACTTAGATCAAAGTCCTTTAAGCATGAGCCATAATCCTATGTGCTTGAATTTTGGTTTGTTTCCTTTTTTTAGTTATATTTATAATTTTTTTTTTTTGAGACGGAGTCTCGCTCTGTGGCCCAGGCTGGAGTGCAGTGGCTGAATCTCAGCTCACTGCAAGCTCTACCTCCCGGGTTTACACCATTCTCCTGCCTCAGCCTCCCGAGTAGCTGGGACTACAGGTGCCCGCCACCATGTCTGGCTAGTTTTTTGTATTTTTTTAGTAGAGACGGGGTTTCACCATGTTAACCAGGATGGTCTCGATCTCCTGACATCGTGATCCACCCGTCTCGGCCTCCCAAATATATTTATTATTTTTAAGGATACAACTAATTTGTACATTCTTATACAAATTCAAACAAATAATCCTACAAGAAAGATCTGTTTTGCCACACAAATTTCACAGTCTTCTCTAGATATAAGAACTCTATTCAGTTTACTGTACATATGTCTGGATCTTGTTCTATACATTTACATATATATGTGTTTAAATTTAGAATTATATATTTTTGTTTGCTTGTTTTACACAATTGGGATTATATCAACTATTGTTTTGCAAATTGCTTTTTTTAACAAATGAAATATGTCTTAGAGATCTTTCTATTTTAACGAATACAGATTATCTCATTCTTTTTCATTGCTGCATAATATTTCATAGTGTGAATGTGGTATACTTCATTTAACTGTTCTTTACTAAGGGACATTTTGTTGTGTTCAATTTGTCACTATAACATGCAACATTGCAATGATTATTTCTGTACACATGGAAAGACTTTTTAGGAAAAATGCTTTATTAAGAATTGCTAAATAAGAGGCTATGCATACCAAATTTTGATAAACATTGAAATTTTTTGCCAGAAGAGCTTGTATCAATATCAGCACCAACAGTAAATAGAACCTTTCATCATCATCTTCTTTCGTTTTCCTTCTTCTTCCTCCTCATCTTCCATATTTATGGGGGGGAAACTGACACTTCACTATTGTTTATTTTATATTTCTCTATTAGTGAAGTTTTGCATCTTTTTGTATGTTATTGGCCATTTGCATTTCTTATTCTATAAATAGCCTGCTCATATTCCTTTCTCTTTTTGTCTTTTTTCCTTATTGATAATGGAAACTCTAAACATTTCAATCTGCTAGATTGGAAGAAAATAGTTGCAACATAGGTTATTGCCTTTAAACTTGATATCTTTTGTCAGATAATTTATAGAGTCAAATTAATGAACTTCTTTGTCTAACTTAAAATCTTCTCTGCTCCAATATTTATTTCTAATTATTTTCTATATTTTCTTATTTTATAATAATGCTTTTCACCTTTAAAAAGAAATGTTTTTATCTTTACTTTATCTGGAATTTATTTTGTAGCCTGTTTTAAATATCGATCTAACTTTAGTTTTTTCTCAGTTGGCTACCCAGTTGCCTCCAGCTCTTTCTTCAATTATAGAAAATGTTATTTCTAATATGCATTTATCTCTGGTTTATCTTCAGATTCTTTTGACTTCTACTGATTTTTTTTTATCTATTTTATTTCCTATTCATGTCCTATTCATCACTATAGCTTTCTAGTATATTTTGATGTCTAATAAGACATATCCCTGTCATTTTTTCTAACTATTGATTTATTCTTATCTATTTTCTATTCTGTAATAATTTGGGAATCAATTTGATAAGTTCCATAGAAATTTGATTAGGATTGCACTGAACTTAGATTAATTATGAAGGATTTATTGAGTCTTCTCAACCATAAATATACCATACTTATTTTATCAAATCTTCTTTTACACCCCTCAGTAAATGTTATGGTTTTCTTTAATATTCATATTAGAAAATTTTATTTTATAACTATCGCTGGTGTATAGACAGATGATAGATAGGAAGATAGAATCTGCCATGTTGCTGAATTTTCTTAAGAGTTCAAATAGAAAATTCAAGGAAGACTGCCTATTTTTATATAAATCCAAATGATACTGACCGTATCTCTTTATTGTTAGTGGTCATTACTTATTTTCCATATCGTAGTGCATTATCTAGGACCTCCATTATAATGTTGAATAGTAGTGATCATAACAGCCATACTTCTCTTGCACTAGATTTTAATAGGAATGTTTCTAATGTTTTAACATTAAGCGATATGTGTGCCGAAGGGATGTAAGTGTTTATATAGTTTATATCCCACAAATAAAAGCAAACGTTTGTATGTGTGTGAAGCAGCTTCAGTCTCACAGACAGTATTGGAAAAGACTTAATTTTGGAAGGTTTCCTGATCTTCAGTCACAATCTTTTGAGGGGCCCCCAAGAGCATCTTGTGAAGAGAGCCCTAGTCAACATTTTCTATCACTCTTTAATGTTCCACATTGTTTTCCCATTAACCCAAGGACAAATAAAAATTCCTCACCTTTGATTAAAATCAACCAGAATTGGTCTTGTATGTGTCAATTCTGTCTCAATTCTGTCACCATGCAACTCTGCCCAACATATTCACTCCTGCCCAAAGTACCTGAAAGTCATCACTGCAATAGCCCATCTAGGCAGCACCATTCCTAGTCTTCTGAAAAATCACGCTTTACTATTGTAAAGACTCTTCATTTGGGGCCTTTTAAAATAACTCTCCTGACATACATCCAGATGGACCTAATGGATATCTGGTTAGGACCTCTTCTGTCCAGAGCTCATCATTCCAGGCAGTTAGCTCTGATGTGTACATGAACTAATGTTTCAGAGGTTGTCTATCAGGATGAATTATTCTGCACTCGTATCGTATCATTTACTGTATGCCTAGTGCTGTACTAGAATATTTAGTGAATAACAAAAGCATAAAAGATCCTGGCTTTTTCCTACAATTTTTCTACAATTCCTCACATTGTAATTGATTCACAAATATAAACAAGACCTGTTTCCGTGTATGAAAAATTATTCTTGGAGGAGGGGCATTCTTAAATTGGAGCCTAACAGACAGATCAGTATAGAAGGTCTAGAAATAGGTTTTGTTTTGGACTGATACATCATGATTAGTAGGTCCATCTTGGCTGAAATCAGAATTGGGATATATATTATTGAATCTCTCTCTATATTGAAGCCCTTGTTTCTAGACACTAAGTCACCATCATCTCCTTTTCACTCATATTCTGACAAGTGCCAAGCCTGCCTCATGTATCTCCATAGGAAGTCCATTCCTATAACCACATTTACCTCAACCTGGAGGACTGTAAGTATTTATCCCCACCTGGAGTATCCCCATCTACGTGGCCTCCACACCTCCAATTTCTCATCCCCCAATCAATTATATCACTGTGATAGCTACCATCGCAATCTTACAGAAAAGCTTCAAGCATGCCAATCCTATCCTCAGAAACGTAATGGTTCTCTATTGCCTACAAACTTAAGTCCAGACTTTTTACACTAATGTTTAAGATCCTGGATGACTTTTCCTACCTCTTTACCAAGCAGTGGGTTTTCTATAATCCAACCACATATAACTGTGCAACCTAAGTCCTTATCTTTGCTTATACTGTTACATCTCCTGGAATATCCTCCTCTCTTCTTCTTCTTCCAAGGCCTTAGTCCAATACCAAAAAATTTCCTGCATTATTTCCATCTCTCATCAATTCTGTCTTCCTCTGGATTTTTCAGTCCTCTTAAACTATGTGTGGCAATTAAATCACACTGCTGTTTTATATATATATATATATATATATAGCCACTTTTTTTACCCTTCTCTACTAGATTGTAATGCTCTGAATAAGGTATTGTAGGCTACATCATTGCTATATTTTCTTATGATGATCACGGTGCCTAGAACATAGGAGGGCCTTTGTGAATTTCTTCCACATTGAATGGATCATGCAAATAAACTGAGATAACCAAAGGTTATAAGGCTTCCCTTGATTGGAGTAATTTCTATTCACAATATTTTGCATTCGTGGCCCAAAAGAGTACATATAAGCCAGCTTTAGGCACTGAGTAAACCAAAGTAGCAATTGTCAATCTTTTTTCTCTTCCCCAGAATATTTACAATGTTGCCCTACTCACTTGCTGTTAAATACCAAGAGGGAAATGGTTAAAAGAGATTTCTTAGCCTATTGATTTTCTTCACACATTTATGAGCAAAAAGTTAGAAAGAAATTCACAGCAGAAGTGCATTTAGAGAAGGCTAAGAGCAGCAGAAAACCAGATGACACATCCTGGAATGGGAGCAATCAAGGTTCTATTCAATCCTTTCCTTCTACCCTCTGCCTCAGAATATTTCCCCCTTTGAAACGTCTGCACAGTTGCACAGGTGTATTGAATTCACACTGATCCACCAAAAAAAGAAAAAAATTGTTTTATGTCAACAGCATCCAGAAATTTCAGCAAATTATTTAAGAGGCAAAGATTAAAAATAATCCACTAAGGATTATCTCCTATTAACAGGAAAGTGGTAATACTTTTCAGCTGCAAATAATCTATTGATCTAACTGTAAAACTGTAGAAAATATAATCTGTTTGTAGAAAAAAAAACTTGTACTTAGTGCTGTGCCAGGTAATGGGAAGGCATATGCCTAGACCAGAAGTCAGCAAACTTGCTGTAAAGGGTTAGGTAGTAAATATTACAGGCTCTACAGATAGTTAATCTCTGTTGCAACTACTCAGAAAGCAAATTATATAAACAAATGGGCATGTCTGTGTTCCAATTAAACTTTATTGACAAAACAGGCAGTTGGCTTGCAGCCATAATTTACCCAGGGCTACACCATATGTTCTTTGATTAGAGTGATCACATCTTTCTTAGTAACCATTGCATCTTCCATGTCCAGTTTAGTGTCTGACTTTAGTGACTGTAAATTTTAAAAAATTAATTTTACAAAAGTATCTTTTCTGTCCCCAGAGAGCTTACTATCTAATGTTTATTGTAAGACGAAACAGGAAAATGTAGAGTAAGAAAATTGCAAGGACTGTAAACATGAGATTGGCTCCTACACTTACCATAAACTCTAATAAGGGTTTCTATTTTAACTAATCCTATCTCCGTATCTCAAGAAGTCAGTTTTCCTAACTATTGAAAATGGATTTAGGGTTAGAATTAGTTATAAAACTACTACAATTAATGGCTTTTCAGATTGCTTTTCTGAAGCTCAGCTTAGGCCAGAAAACCAAAAGAACCCCATAAAGTTCACAAGATAAATAGAGACTGAGGTAGGCCCCCCTCTTTTCACCTTTACCTGCCATTTGTAACACATGAATTTCTCTCACAACATGGAGGAGTCAGACTCCATTGCCACCATCAGCAAAGCCCTTAAGAAGGGCTAAATAAGGGGCATATAGCAAGAAAGGGGACATATTCAGAAAGACAGGATGATTTGATATGGAATTCTTTCCCTAGCCAACATAGGTCATCTCTTGGGGGCCTATAGCTGGATCTTGGTTTAAGATAAGTTGATTACTGGTATATAAATTAGAATTCTGAAAGTAAGCAGATAGTATACTCAGGATAATTCAACGATAGTTTATTTACAAGGTGTGGATAGCATATAGGGAAGCCACAGGGGATGATAATATCCCAGGGTTAATAAGAGCAGAGACATCATCACCCCTAAGCCCAAAAGGACAAGGGGAGGAAGAGTTGTGGGAATCCTGAAGAAAAGAGTCATCTAGAACACCCAGATGATCAAGTGAGGGGCAATGACCTTGTGTTGAGGGACATGGCCAGCCATAGGTAACCTCGCAGGGAGGGAAAAGGAATGTAATTCTCCATTTCCCTTCCTCTCTTTGATGTCCTGCCAGGGCTCCTGATTGGTTGAACCAAACCAGACCCCAGGGGCCAGGAAGCCTGTTGGCATGATCCACATTGGTCAGCCTTCAAGGACAGGGAGTAGGGTAGAGAGGGTTGAGAACAGAAGATGCCCGGCACAACCAGAGCCCAACAGACCTGACAGCTCATTACCCCAAGGCTGTCTGTTGAGGGTTGTTAGGTACATTGTGATGACATCGATTGATCATCCACATACTCCCATTTTTCTCCTGAATGAGATTTTCACTACTGTCTACAAGGAAATGAATTGAGCAATTTTCTATTCCCTGCAATGTAAGGAGATCTCTTGCCAACCACTCTCATTTACCAGATGGTAGGTGATACTGTGAGGTCTGTTTGACTCCTTCTAAGGCAAACAGCCAGGGAGAGAGGGTGTTGGGGTCAGGAGCCCTAGTTCTCAGTAGTGGCTCTGCCCCTAGGTAAGTAGGTGACCACAGGGAGGTCACTTCTCCTGGGACTTAGTTCCACTTTCCTAATTTAAAACATAAAGTGATTGGATCTGATGATCTGTGATCAGATCTTTCAACCTAGAGTTCTATTGAAATCATTTAAAATGTTATAAAAAAAACTTTGTGCACATGAGCATTTTCCTATCATAATACGAGCTCCTTCTTATCAAGCACTTACTACTCAGTAGGTACTTAGGCACTGTGCTTAGCTTGTTCTCTCTCCCCATCTCTTCCCTTCCATTTTCTCTCAAAAAAAAATATATTTAAATCCTCACGATAATCAATGAAGCACTTGAGTCTTTTTCTTCTTTATCCTTCAGTGATGTGCCCAAAATGCATGGTTAGTAAGTGACAGAACAAGAATTCTCACCACTCTCTAATCCTCAAGATCATGGCCCACTTTTTCCCTGCTGTTGTCTCACTTCCTAGGTCAGGCACACATAGCTAAAGATGCCAAGTGTATATTACCTATTCCTATAGGACAGGCCTCATGGCAATGCTGGAGGACTATTTCCTGGAGGAAGAAGGTTAGGGAGTTTGGGTATTGAGGTCCACAAGAATGACTCACAGCATAGGAGAGGTTAGGGAAAAACAATTCTGGACTGGGACCATCAAGTCCTGTAGAGGCCTGGGGGTGAGAGAGCTAAATACCAGAGCAGGCCTGAAGACCAAAGAGACTTTGATGCAGAGCAAGAGTGCTTCCTCTCACCTTTTTAGATGCTTTTTCCTGTAAGTAGCCGTAAACTTCATTGAACAATCTGAAGAAGCATTGCCCCATTCTCTCCATAGCAGCCTCAGAAAGCTCTAAAGAAACAGCTTCCTTCTCTATCCTAAGGAAAGAACCTATCCAAACTTTCCAGAGATTTCAGGCAACAGAAGATTGGTGTTCTTAGTTCCTTGTGATCTGGTATATCTAAGTGAATTGAGCCACCAGAGCCCATGCTGGGATTGCTGCTGGTCTGCCACCATCTGGAGAGCCTCTCTGCCATGTCTTGGCTGCCCTTTGAAAGCCAAGCTTTTCTGTTGCTTATTCCAAATGGAGCCAATGTCTAAAGAGCAACTGTAAGGCCAAGATGTCCCATCTGTGAAGCTCCCAAGATATTCTGAGAATAAGAGTGCTTTTCTGACCCATCCTCTGAGCTTCCAGTGGGCAGGAATCCTCTGAGCCAACACGCAGCCCTCCTGATAGCCTGGTCAGTGAATGGCACTTACCATGAGATGCCAGGGACACAATTCCCCTGAAAAGAAAGGATTTGCTAGCCTCTCTCTGCAAGGGCAATGGGGGCTTTGGAGTTCATCGATGTTGCATCTCAGAATGGATTACTCTACTGGGCATAGGCAGCAAGTAAGCCAGGGTTATTCCTCTTTACTGGCAGGAGCCATACCAACAGAAAACCTTGGCAGCCCCATTTGACCTGGATCATGAATTTGAAATGCTCTGCATGGCCTAGCAAGGCCTCTAGATCCCACTTTGTTCTGCCAGAATCCTTCCCTTGGCCTCATCAATCCATGTAATCCCTTCCTTATTATCTGGCTACACTGATGGTTTTAGCATAGGTTGCCTCTGAGCTGCCTGAAACCTGCAGTCTGTTACCACTGCTGTTGCCAGAAATCTCAGCCCAGTACCCTGTCCCGACCCGCGGGATGAACAACGCAGACCCTGGAGGAGGGGGTGGGAATGGAAAGAGACAAGAGACACAAGAAATGGAGACAAGACAGTGCTCTGATCAAGTCTCGTTTAATGGTGGAAAAGCAACGCCTTATATAGGCTGACAATAGGGGAAGGGCTAGGAGCAGGCGGGGAATGAAAGACGTCACCGGGCGCATGCTCGGTAGGCTTAGTCTCTCCCGGGCGCGGGAGGTAATTTACCCGCCGGCGGGAAAAGTTCGCGCGCGCGGGAAGGTTTGATGATGAAGAACCAGGAAGTGCGCCATCTTGTCTCCGCAATGTGGAGCTTAAGCAACAGAGGCCACAGCAATATCCGGGCTACACGGCTCCGACAGTACCCAAGGCCTAAGGGACTCTGGAGCCCTCTATCCAGGTGCCAGGATGGAAAGGACCACTTGGTCTGGCTGTTCTTGACTCAAAGAAATGTGAAGATCTTTTTAAAGTAGCCTATAAGGGATAAGATGGTTGATGCTGTATGTTGATCTGCCCCATGTCTGTCCTCACAGCCTGTGCTGACATGTCAGCAAGAGATACATTTTCCTTCTGCTGGTTTGCTGATTCTCCCAGCTTCCCATCACTGACAATCACTCTGAAATAGCTGGGAACTTCATTTCCTCTTTAAACTGTGACACCTGGCTCTTTGGATTGCTTTCATGGATGGAATTTCACAGATGAAGAAACTGAGTTATAGGGAGACCAAGCAAGCCATTAAAGGTAACAGAGCTTGTCAGTCGAAGAGCTGAAATGCAGAGGAGGAAATAAGACTGGACACATCTCTTACTGCATGGTGGGCATGGGACTAAGCCTCTTACACATCCCCTTTAATTAATTGCTAACCCATATTGGATATGGACATTGTTCTCATTATTGCTGCCACCTGTGAGAACACCTAGTCCCAGCCTTCATGAAGTTTGCAGTCTGATGTTCTTTCTTGATACCACAGTGACTTAGGTTTATTCTACCCATTTTGAAAAACTGTTCCTTTCATATTCTCTTCTTTAGAAAGCTTTCCTCTTATTTAGAAATTGAGATCCATGGATGACTAAATTTGCATTTTATTCCTTCTTGCCAAAGCAAAATTGAATCAGAAACTCATGAAATTCATCATTAACCAGGTTCCTTTTAGTTTGTTCCTTAAACCAACTTTGACCATCCACTCTGTAAAAGGCAACAACAGGCATCTGAGAGAAGAGGTTCTGTCCTCTAGAAAGTTAGAAAGTAGATGGAAAAGGACCCAGAAATTCTTTTCCTGCAGGAACTCTTGCATATGGGAACCTGGAGACAGTTTTAAGAATGATCAACAAAGCTTGATCGTGATACATATTTTACATGGAACAACCCAAATATATCAATAATAGAATAGACACATAAAGTGTGGGATAGTCATACATGTAATCCTACCCAGTAAGGACAATGTGTGAACTCCAAGTCCAGGCATCTCTGAAGATCAACCCCAAAATATAGAGCCACAGAAGTCACAACAGAATGCAAGTCATATGTCCATTTATATGACACTGAAAAATGAAAAACTAAATGAAATCACATCACATGTTCAGTGTGTAGGTTGTGAAACTGTAAGGCAAAGCAAGGGCATGATTCCTCCACTCACCAGGATGATCTTTGGGCCTGGGGACATGCAGAAGGGTTTGACTGAAAAGGGATCAGGAGATCCTTTTCAGTTCAACGTTCTGTGTCCTCATTTGGAAAGTGGGAACCAGGTAGTCTTTCTTGTGCTTCTTTAAAGTGTATAGATGTTTTTTGTAGATCCTTTCATATGTTTGTGTCTCTACATACCCTAGAATGTAAACTTTATGGGGGTAGAGTTTTGCCTGTTTTATGTATTGCCAGGTCATTAATACCTTCAAGGGGGCATTACAGCTAGTTGACATTCAATACCTATTTTTGAGTCAGTGAATGAATTTCAGCCTCTCTTTGAAAGATTAACAAGAATGTGTATTAAATTCGCCCTGTGAATTCACTGTGTTTTCCCTTTGCATTAAGTTAAAATTCAAACACACTTCCACTTTAACTTCATTTTGAGCTTCTGTTGGCTGTGGTTCCAAGCCACAGCCTTAGATTTCAGTTTCTCTCTTCCTCTTTCCTCCACACAACCCTAAGTCCTGTAAGACTTCAACAAGGAGTAAGGTGCTCAGAAAGAGAATTTGCAGCTTTAGCAGTTCCTTTTTAAAATTTAGAATAAAATATAGAAGCAAATCAATACTTCACAATTTTATTTGTGAGCTTGGGTTTTTTAAATAAGGACCCTTCCTTTCTAAATCAGACTGCATTTGCGTTATGAGAAGAATATGATTGGAAAAAGAAATCCTATAAACAGAGAAAACAGATATTCAAGGCGTAAAACACAAAAATCCTAGCCCCTCTTCTGAGTATATCTTTTAAACTCAAAATGCTACATCCTATTGAATTGCTTCCAAGTAGCAAATTAGAATCAGAGCCCAAACAAACTCACTGAAGTTTCTTTCAAAATTGAGATTCACCTGGTCTCCACCCTGGGTTCAAATGAAATTGGCTCTCTTGGTCCCATCTCCCTATGCCCACAGAATTCACACCAGTGTCTTGTGGGTGTCATCAGTGTGGGTGGAGGACAGTAGACATGGGCAGCTGGCCCTATAGAAGTGATTATTTATGTGAGGTTTGCCCTGTGGCCTGTCACTGGTAGAATGTGGGCCATGGGTGAAAATTAAACAGCCTGGATTAGGCCTCATCCTACCTTTCCCCAATGCCGTGTAGAGCTTACAATGATGTTTTGGGTGTCACATGGAGAAAATATTGCCAAGAAGAGACCTTCAGAATGTCTAAGAGACTCAACCCTGTGATCAGCAAAAAAGCTATAAAAACAGAGGAATAAAATCAAAAAACAAGGTCAGGGCATGTAAGCAGAGAGTCTCAGGACAGAATTCAATGAAGATTTAAAATATTTGAAGGTCTCTTCAAATATTTATTTCCAAAAAGCCTCTTTTGAAAGAACAGACAAAACTGAAAATAGACACCATGAGCTACAGTAAAGAGAGAAGAGAAATCTCCTAGTACCTAAATTCTTGTAGTACCTGGTGTCTATGTGTGCAGGATTTTGTAATGAGGCTTCCACCTTTCCCTCTACCCAACTCTCCCTTACACATACACAATAAAAAAGAGAGAGAAGATTCATCCCTTCTCTTTGCTGTCTCTAGAGTTCCCATTTTAGTTGGTTGATTCTCTAGTACTTAGTGGTGTACAATCAGGTGATATTACTATGAATAGTACTACTACTACTAGCAGTTAAGATATATTAAGCACTTCCTGTGTACCAGGCGCTGTTGGAAGCATCTTATAAGTATGAGCTCATTAATCTTCATAGTCCCTTCCCCATAGGAGTAAGTGCCCTCCTTATATACAAGAAAAGTAAGGCACCATCTATGTAACACACTCAAGGTTACACAGCTAGCAAGTGATAGCATACTAGATAAACTGAAGGGAAGATCAGAAGACTTAGGCAACTAGGCTCAGGCAGTCCACCTAACGTAGGCCTGGGGGTTATGAAAGAGGAAGAGAGAAATGTCAAATAGGTTGGACATCAAGGAAGACTTTTAGCAATACCAGAGTAATAGCAGGTGGAAAAGAAGGAGAGGAAAGGTGCTTATCAGAAACATGGCTTATAGGTTATGAATTTTATCAACTTTTATGTTCTTTAAGATACATACATGAAAATTGAGCTTCCTTGTGTAATATTTATGTGTTAGACTGGGTTCTCAGATCGAAACTCCATAGAGTCCAGAACATATAAAGACCCTGCTTTTATGTGGGTTACCTAAAGTGCTTAATGGTTTCATATGTGCCCTCTGACGAGTTAAGTATAAGTCTCATGAGGATAAAATGTAGTGGTGGTGTGTGTTTGTGGAGAGGGGGCAGAAAGGCGTGAAGTGCCTCCAAATAGCTTAGAAATGAGATGGCTGCTCTGATAATGAAACTATGAAATTAGTGTATAATGTATTCATTCATTTAACAAATATTTATTGAGCACCTACTACATGGCAGGCACTGTGATATACAGATAGATATAGCAGGGAACAAAATAAATTTTTTGGAGCTTACATTCTAGTAAAGAGAGAAAGATAATGAGCAAATAAATGAGTAACTATTTAGCATAATGTCAGTTAATGGCTGACTCAGTGGTTCTGAGCTGAAATCTTGAAAGTTGTCCTAAGATTATTTATCTACCAGCTCTGCAAATCCTGTCTCAAAAAAAAAAAAAAAAAAAGTTGAATGTCTTATCCAAGGTCATCTAGCTACTCAGAGACCATCCCAGAATACCATTTGTATCTGCCCAAAAACTCTTTATCATTTTCCCTATTATAGGGAGTAGTGGTCAAGGGTGCGGAGGTATCAAAGGACAGAGCTAGGATTTCAACTCTTACATCTAACTGTGTGATTTGGGAAAATTATTTCACCCCCCTGTGCCTGTTCTATCAGATACAAAAGATGTTTCATGACAATGTCTCTCATAGCATTCTTGAGAATGAAATGGTATAATCCTTATCTAGCACATCAGTGGCATTCACTAAGCATTGGCTGTTGTATCAAATATGACATTGCCATTACTTCCTTCTACCGTCCACTCAGGGGAAGCCACCCTAAGAAAGCTCTAAGATCTAGAGACAAGTACCCTTAGGAAGAAGAGGTATCTTGAGAAGAGTGGCCACTGTGGGGAAGTCTGGGGCAAATGCCTAGACACAGGCTTCCAGGGCCTGGCAGATCCCACCTGCCAGCTACCCAGTTCCCTTTAGGAGCTGCATTGCTTGGGATGGGCTCTTTTGGAAACTATTGGTCATTATAGCAGACACTGTCACTTCTTCCCTCACCGTTTGTGTACTCACTGTTGTTCCATCCTATTCTGAGTGCTTGCTCTGACTGCAGGAGTAGGCAAGACTCGTACTTAGAGCAGGCCCAAAATAGGTGGATGTCTACGCCAGCCTCCTTGCTTCCTGGAGCAGGACAACTCATAAGTGTGTTCTCCACCGTCTGCCAGAGTCCCCGACAGGACTGAGCTCCAGTTGCCCACACGGTAACCTACTCATCAACACATCTTTTGTTGGTCTCCTTCCCTTTCCTATGTCACCTCCACACTTCCCTACTTGTGTTTCCTGGGATCACCTAAATCTTAGTTTCAGAGTCTGCTTAAAGGAGAACCCAGCTGTAGACAGCTGGACTCTAAAAGCTCTTCAGCTCAGCACACAGTTCTTGGTTAGGCCACCCCATTACACCCCATTAGCCCTCTCTTAGTTTCTCTTTGCACTGGGACTTACAATGACTGACAGTCCTTTTGCTTCTGAATAGAGCTTATTACCAAAATACCCAGTCTGCTTATAATGGAAACTGGAATAAAACCACTGTCACCAGTTTGCCAGTTTTTGTTGTTGTTGTTTTGCAAATGCCTTTTACTCCACTGACCTCAGCTCCACTCCCATCCCACCCACCTGCTCAGAATGGTGTCCTCTCATCCCAGGCTACCTTGATGCTCCTCTCAAGGGAGAACTGAAGGAAGCAGTCAATTTCGAAAATATCTCTGAACTAAGGAGTGTTGAAACTGAAGAGTTAGAAAAAAAAAAAAAGATTTCCTGAATCAGCAAAGATTTATGCTAAACAACCCTTTTATGAAATGACCCGGCCGGGCACGGTGGCTCAAGCCTGTAATCCCAGCACTTTGGGAGGCCGAGACGGGCGGATCACGAGGTCAGGAGATCGAGACCATCCTGGCTAACACGGTGAAACCCCGTCTCTACTAAAAATACAAAAAATTAGCCGGGCGAGGTGGCGGGCGCCTGTAGTCCCAGCTACTCGGGAGGCTGAGGCAGGAGAATGGCGTAAACCCGGGAGGCGGAGCTTGCAGTGAGCTGAGATCCAGCCACTGCACTCCAGTCCGGGCGACAGAGCGAGACTCCGCCTCAAAAAAAAAAAAAAAAAAAAAGAAATGACCCACTGAGAAAGGAAAGCTTCACTGCAGTAGTTTAAGAGATTTCTTGGGGAAGAGAAAAGGAGTCATATTCTTTCTCATTACCTGACTCTAAGTACTTACAGAAGTCTCCCATGATGCCAGCCAGACTCTTAGCAAGTGCAAAACAGCTATTTGTAAAGGCTTATCAGATATTTAATTGAATTATTTAGAAAATAGCAGTTGAGAACCTACCATATGCTCTGGTAGGCACTGACCTAGAGAATGGGGATAGAATAGCAAAAACAAATAAACAACCACCCCAAAACCCCCCCGAGTCTCTGTCCTCATGAGACCTACATTCTATGTCAGTTTATTGCTGCATAACAAGTGGCACCAAAACCTAATGGCTTAAAGCAATAACCATTTACTTCCAATTCTGTGGGTCAGCAATTGGGCCTGGGCTCAGCTGAGCTGGTCTTCTATTGGTTTCACCTGGGTCCATTCATGCACCTGCAGTTATGTGGCACCTTATCTGGGACTGTGTGGTCTAAGAAGGCCTGACTCCTAGCTGGTGCTAGCTATCAGCTGGTTGGTCGAAGGGCCTCAGGGGAGACAGCTTATCTCTGCTCCGCACAGCCTTTCTCCTTCCAGTAGGCTCCCTCAGACGTTCTACAGTGTTGTGTTTCAGCATTCTACTGGTCAAATCAATTCACAAGGCCAGTGCAGATGTAAAGGGTACTCTATCTCTTGATGCGAGATGCATCAAAGATACATTGTAAATGGCAGGTATACAGTTTTGGAAGGAATTTGTGGCCTTTATTTGCAGTCTATGGTTATTCTAATAGTTGAGTCAAATAGTAAATACATAACAATGGTTAGCTAGAATTTCTCAGCCCTGATTCCATGTAAGAATTACCTGGAGAGCTTTTTTTAAAAAATGCCATGCTCCTCTTATCACAAGCAATTAAATCAAATCAGGGATTAGAGCTTGGGAACCTAGGCAGTTACTCAGCTCTCCAAGTGATTCTAAATTGCAGCTAGGTTTGAGAATCACCAGTTAAAGTGCTCTGAAGGAGAAATGAAGCAGGGTAGAGGGATGTCAAATAATAAGAGAGCTGTGTAAGATGTGGAAATCAAGGGGAGACTCTCTAGAGAGGAAACATTTGAGCTGAGATCCACATGGATGAAGGGGGCAGGGAGCCTTGGTGCTACTTGGAGAAGGGAGGGAAGAGCAAGTGGAATACTCTGGGGCCTGGGATAGACAAAAGAGTCTGGGTGGCAGGAGCAGATGTGGTATGGCAGATGCGTTGGGAGAATGGTCTAGACCATTCTAGACTGGAGGTTGCAGTGCTTTGAAGGAATGTTCTGTCTGGTTTCCCAGGAGTCAAGACCTTGCACTTTGATGAGTCGCCTCACTTGGTTTTTGTAGAGAAATGAAGCAATAAAGAACGGACTAAATAATAGACTGTGGAAGGGCATATGATTTTTTAGAAGGTATTTATTGAAGAACTCACCAATTGAGCAGCCATCTCTAGAATATGGGAAACAAAGCAGGAGAGGAGAAGAGTATGGAATATAACAACAAAAAAGGGATTGCTTCTGAGAAGCCAAATGTAGAAAAAAAGAACTCTAGGCTGAGAGACAATGGAAGCTGTGAGCTGACCTTCCAGGCAGGGAGACAGCACCTGGAAATGTATAGGAAGGAAGGACAGGTAGCAGCTGGAAATGCGGGCATTAGAAATGTCACTGGACATAATCTTCCGTGGCGATTGTGCCACTTATTATGTGTAGGGAAGGCAAAATCTTCTGTCTTCACACTTAGAGTTTTTCAGCTGGACCTGTGAATTTGACTGATGACAGATTAACAGGGGAAAAGCATGCAAATGTCTTTAATTGAAGTTTTTTATAAGTCCTCATATGGAAATGAAGACTCAAAGAAGTGGCAAATTGTGTAAAAGTAAACTGTTTGGGGAGGCTAAAGGAAGACAAGAATGATTTTAACAAGGTCTGTTTGTACAGAATTCTCTCGGTCTCAACTTCCTGTCCTTGATGATAAGAATGTTCTTTCCCTTCTGGTACAGGGAGGCCATCTTCCCTATGGGGGTTTATCTCCTGCTTTCAGGAAGATAACAGGGAGGGTCGGAGCACCTTTCTTGTACCTGCTAGCTTTTTAAAAGGGCCTTTATCCCAAAATAATCTATATGCCAAAGTAGCATATTTTGGGGTGGCTGATTCTGCACCCTTCAAGTTGCTGTATGAAATCAGTTGCTGGGAGACTTTTGCTTGGGTTTCTAAAGGTGCTACCCTATGTGTCATGGCATTTACCCGTCACATTGCAGCTATGGGGTGAGGGTCAAGGGTGCCAGCAGTACGTTCTCCATTTTTGTAAGAGCAAACAGAATCCCTGAGAGCCAGAAGGCTGACACCACATTCCCCCAGCCACTCAGTAGCTGAAAGGGGAAAGGAAGCAGAGATTCTAGCTCCTGCTGTCCTTGCTCACCTTCCCTCCTTCCCACCCTGCCACCCTCCTCTCCCTGCTCAGCTGACATTCTGCAGTCTGCCCTTGTCAATGTACATTTATGGACCACCAGAGGGATCTTCAGCATCTTGTCCTCCTACCCACCTTCTCTGACAAAGTTTCTAATTTACTGCCTAGGTTGTAGCTTCCCAGGAAGAAGCCAGCCCTGTTCAGAGTTGTTATTTCACAAAATACCATTTGTGTCCTCACTGGAGGGAGCGGTGTCTGTCACCTTGTGGAGCCACCTTAGAAGGTAACAAGAATGTGATGTGGCCCAATTCCCAGGAATGGAGCCCTTAGCAAGAAGGAAAAATTCTGGAAGAAACAAAATTAAGACCTAAATTGGATACTCCAAACCCACCAAGGGCTAGCCACCAAGTAAAATATGGTTAGTGTCCCGTCTCCAGAAACTATATGGCTGGAAGTTTCACCATCCTCTTTCTTGCTCATGGTGGAATCAAGGTAAGCAAGCAAAGGGTTTTCACTGCACTGAGAGCTGCTGACCAAGCCTCCCTCTGTCAGGCTTCTCCCTAAGGGTCCTGAGACCCTGTATCAGAAGTAAGCAGGAGGCAGAATTCCAGACCCCCTCACCAACCCATTGAGTAAGAGTCTATGGGATTGGAACCTAGGATTGCTCATTTTAAACAAGCTCCCCAATGTTGCTATAAATTAAAACTCACAAGTTAAAGTAAAAACTTAAATTCAATTCTCAGCCCTCTAGCAACCAAGTGAATTTCTCTCTCATTGGCCTAGTAGGAAATTCCAGACCAAGAACCTTTTTCCAGAACATGCCATAAACAAGAGGCCCTAAAGCAAGACCATGAGCCCCTACTACAGCAGAAAGAGGGCATTTCCCCAAGGACACACTTTTAATAAGCTCTGGGAAACAATTCATTCTGCAGCCCACATTGCCTACAGCATCCTCCTGCCTCTCTGTGTGCTGGGAGGAGCTTAGTAAACTTAAATGAGGAGACCTCCAAGACAAGGGGTCTTGCTGGTTTGAGCTTACTCCTCAGATTTGGGTTTTGACATCGTTGATGGAAATCCTAGAATATAGTTCTGGGAGAAGAGAAAAGGGAGACTCTGATTTGTGTGTATCTCACAGATGAAAAGGTTTTGTTCTGTTGGATCCACAGACTAGGACTAGATGAGGTGTGACCATGAGATGAGAAAGAGATCTGCTGCCCAGGAGGTGGAGAGAGGAGAGGAGGCATGTGAAGATGCAGGGAAGCCCAGCTCCACCTCCTGGGCAGCAAATCTGTTCTCATCCCTCTCTCTCTCCTTTCCTTTCCTTCACTCTCTTTTTATTTCTCTCTCCTTGTCTCTTTCTTGTATCTCCCTTCCTCTCCAACATTCTTTTTCTCTCTCTCCCTTTCTGTCTCCCCTTTTCTTCTTTTTCTCTTTCCCTGCTCCACTCACCTTTTCCCTCATTCCTGCTACACAGATTTACCAGGTGCCCGCTCTGTGCTCAGCACCATGGATAGCAGAAAAGGAAAAAAAATGAGAAAAACAGTGGCCTCGAGGAGTTCCCTAGATCATGGGGAGGATCAAAGAATAGGCAATTGTGGCTCAGTTATGAGTGGTGAGGTGGAGAAACCTAAAGCAGGCATCTAATGCAGGCTGTGGTCCCAAGAAGTAATGGTTAAACAGACACCTAAGAGAAGAGTGTGCAGCACACCAGTAAAGGCTAGAGGAGGGGTAGAGAGGACTCTAGGCTGGAAAAAGGTCCCAATTCAAGAGAAAACATGGCACCTGTGAGAGTCCAGGGCTGCTACACACAGTTGTGTAGGTTGCATCCTGCTCCAGGGCCCTGGGTCAATGAACAAGGGTCTAGAGCCTCACTGTGGCATGGACCTTCCTATCATACAGTGAGTCTCCTATATTGAGAGGAATGTTGTGCCCATTTCTTCCGCTGTTATTTTTCTTCCTAGTACACTGGCAAAAGACTGGGACAAGGACAGTAATACAGAAACTTAAATGGGAGCATTTTTATTCTAGTTTCCTTGTTTAGGAATACAATGATGTCTCAGACTCTGCCCAGTCTGAGGCTCACCAGATATGGCCAAGTCTTGATCGTTTCCTCCACACTTTAATTTTACGGGGTGTGCTTGGTACTTCTGCTTTCAGATTAGCCTCTCTTCCTCGCAGTCATTGTGCTCTTAGGTTGCACGGCACAGAAGTATTTTGTTTCCCAAATTTCTAGCAAATGTCTACCTAGTGATGCCTCATTACAATTTAGAGAACAACTTTCAACATGAATATTGGGAATCATCATTTATTCTCCCCTTTGGAAACAGAAAGCATTTTGATATACTGCATTATTTTTCAGAATTTGGCTCCAAATATGATCCAAAGACACTTTAAAGAATTAGATATGTCTAAAAGACATTTGCATACTTTTCTAGTAATTAAAATTCATTTAGCTGGTCAGGGAGATGGTTATCAGCTGAGACAAAAATGACCTCAAGATACCAGCAATTCCTTCCTTCAAAAACTAAGAGTTGCCTGTCAACATCTCTTTCCTCTACAGTTGAACCGAAAAAAGCTAGACTTTGCTCTCTCATTGAAATTGTGTTGACTCAGCCTTGCCCATCAGAAATCTTTGAAGGAAAGATGACTTGTCAGTAGAAATGGGATTCTAAATATTTAGAAAAAATATGTATGTGATACATAATATATTTGGGGAAGATATTTTGAAATAAATGGACTTCACTTTCTTTACATAGAAGAAACCATTTCTTTGAAAATAGAGTCAGTGAGAAAAGAGGCTCCTCCAACCTTTAACCTTCCTGCACTATCAGGAAAGGAAAAAAAGAAATGTTGTTTTGCCCTCCAACAGGAATGAGGGGTGAGAAAGATGCATGCTACTGATCTGTGATGGCATGTCCCAAAGTATGGAGATGTGGCTGGCAGACATCATAATCACAAAGGCAAAATGTCATAGACAAAGAGATGAAGAGACCTGGAGGATTGTCCTGTACAACTTCTTGTTCTAGAGGTGAGAAAACCAAGGGTCAGTGAGAAAGTAACTTTCCCAAGTCACAAAGCAAATCAGTGACAGTGCTGAGATAAGTCCCTAAGATGCCTAATCTGCAAATAACTTTCTTCAATACCATGAAGAAAATAAGTAAGCTTCATTCACAACTACCATTTCCTGAGTATTGAGTGAGGTTAGTGGGAGGCAATGACTTTAGACATGGAGGATAGAAGCTGATGGAGAAGAGAGTTACTTCCTTCTCTTAACAATAGACCAGAAATAGGAGGCAGTAAAGTCTGTAGGCATGCATAAACATGAGTGGGGTGTGTTTGTGTGTGTGTGTGATTTTAGGTAGAAATGGCACATAAGCAACACATGCATGGAAAAAAAGCATGGATTTTGATATCAGACAAACTATGGCTCAAATATTCACTCTCACATTTACCATGTGATCTTGATCAAGGGAGGCAACCTCTCTCAGCCTCGCTTTCTTCATGTCTATTGTGAGGATAACAAGTTATCAATTACTTACATGGAACTTTGGTGTGTACATGGAGCAAGATAGAGAATGTAAAATCTCTGCACCAAATGGATAAAGGAGAGGTCATTTTCTTCTTTAGGGAGCAATTATTAGGGAGAGAAATTTATGTTGTTATAAAGGAAGACTATACATCCTGTTTTCTCACATTTTTTAAATTCTCAAGAATTAAGATGTTTTCAGTTGTGAAACAGAAGGGAGGAAACAGGAAGGAGCCTTTATTAAGGATGAAAAATTGCTACAGTTTTAATTTTGAAAGCAGGCTTATTGACAGACTGTGGGTATGTTTTCAGAATAATTAACAGGAAAGCCAGGATTGAGGAAATTAATTGCTATCAATATAATTGCCTTCCAAATGGCAATCTTGAGGCTGATGTACAATAAAGCCTTAGTTTAGCCATGGGATTAGGTAAGGGCCCTGTTTGATAGGCTGCTCACTGACTTGGGAGACTCAAAAAGTAGCTCTGTCCATCATAATGGTATCTTCCTAAGATGAATATTTGTTAAGTTTCTACAACGTGCTCAAAGCTGCTGTTGTCTATGCAAATTGAAATATCTTATCAATCTTATAAATCAGATAGAATTAATTCTATTTTACAGAGGAGAAAACTGAGGCCTGAGAGTTTGCTCAAAGACAAATGTTTGGAAATTGGTAGAGCCAGTTAGAACTCAAATCTGCCAAACTTCAAAGCTATGATCTTTCTTCTCTACGAGAACACCTTCCACAAAGCATGTAGCGGATGTGAGGGTAGAGGTAGACTTAGGGCACTAGAGATCTGAATCTCACTTTATTGATGGTTATTCCATTCATCCTAGGTTTTAGAACCACCATTTAATAGCTTCGTGACTTTGGCAAGTTTCTTAACGTGTATGCTACTCAATTTTCATGTGCCTACCAATTTTGTGATTTTGAATGTGTCACTTCCATCCTACTCCTGTAGGATGCTGCCACTGCCTAACTTTAGTGGGTAGAAGAGTGGGAGGAGATGCTTATAGAAAAATGTGTATGTGTGGTTGTGTGTGTGTGTGTGTGTGTGTTTTAGGATAGGAGGTATAAGCCAGAAACTTCATATTATTTCCTTTCATCACAGTTGACCCAGTCCTTATCCACCAACTTGGATACACTCCCATTTCAGTGGCTGAAGGTGAGAATATACTTCTGACTGGTTTCTTGAAGCATGGAGGAAAAAGTTTAAACGATTGGAGATAAGGGTGTACATGGTGAAGAGATATGGATAAATATACACGTGTAGGCACAGAGAAATCTGTAGCTCATGATAAATCCCACCAGAAAGCATCCACCATGGAAGATGCATTGAAATACCAAGGAAATAAAATGACCGGGACGTTGATGTTAGACAGCCTTCGTCTCCAGACATCATCTGATTAGCACGTAAACAGAGTGACCCTGGCTGCAGAGACAGGTCACAAATGGGCCCAACATGATGGTCTCACACTAACACATCCCACAATTCACTCTTAAGACACTTTATATCTCTCCTGTACTGCCCTTACCATAATTATAATTAAGCCTTATCCCTTTCCCCAGATGGAGACTGAGGGGAAAGAACTCTTTCTAGAGTAGAGTAGACATTTTGCAGTTTCTCTTTGCATAATTGAGGGAGCCTTGATGAAGGGGCATATGGTCTCTTTCTTATTCCAGCAGGCCACCTAGGTCTCAATCTGGAAGAAGGAAGGAATAATAAATAATTGAACTTCCTAACTTTGTGGAAAAGGAAGGGCTCTGCAGCTCACAGGCACTGGAGTAGCTACTTTTTTTCTCTTATGGCTTAAGAATGTGCTGTCTCTGAGAACTAATAATGTCTTCAGAGATGTGAGTATGGGCACAGACCAACAGGTACTGTGTTCATTAAACAGATGTACCTGTAAATCATTCTGTCAGAAAAACCAAGCGGGAAGATACACCTGCCCCCACCTGAGCCTGTGAGATTTGGAGCCCCAAATCCCCTTTTCATGCTGGAATACCAATAGGTATCTCCAGTTATGCTGCCAAATTTCTAGGAAACCAGTCCTGATGCAAGGACCCAGATTTGGGAAATTGTACAATGGCAGGATAAGAGAGTGAGAACTGGGTTGCTGATCACATCAAGAAGGGTGGCACTTTACACAGGAAAAGATAAGGAATAGTGTGAATTTAAGGGCAGAGAAACTGGGAGAAGAATGAGAGCCTCTATATGAAAGCTATTTTCTTTTTTCTTTTTTTTTTTTGAGACGGAATCTCGCTCTGTAGCCCAGGCTGGAGTGCAGTGGCCGGATCTCAGCTCACTGCAAGCTCCGCCTCCCGGGTTCACGCCATTCTCCTGCCTCAGCCTCCCGAGTAGCTGGGACTACAGGCGCCAGCCACCTCGCCCAGCTAGTTTTTTGTATTTTTTAGTAGAGACGGGGTTTCACCGTGTTAGCCAGGATGGTCTCGATCTCCTGACCTCGTGATCCACCCGTCTCGGCCTCCCAAAGTGCTGGGATTACAGGCTTGAGCCACCACGCCTGGCCGAAAGCTACTTTCTCACTGAGTTTTGGGAAAGTTGTATTTAGCAATAGCTTTATATTTTTCTTTTCTATGTTGTCTTTTCCTTTTTGGAAAGTATGTATTTTATTAGAAATATAACACACATTCCAGCACATGTATATCTAAGTGGACGACTGAATGGATTTCTTAATATGAACACACCACTGCAACTCCAACTCCCAGATTAAGTCAGAGACTCTCTTCATAACACCTGTAAGTTACTACTCATCCCTCCTTAAACTCAGCCACTGACCTGGTTTCCTGATAAGATAGAGAAATTCATGCCAGCCATGTTGCCATGAAGAACAAGAAAAACTTGATAGGTTTCAAAAGGTATACATGTAAAGGCATTACAGTGCTGCAGAAACAACGAAGACTAGCAGCAGTAAAATTCTACGGGGGAAAGCATTGCAGAAGTGAGCTAGGATTTAGCTGCCTTTTGCCAATTCTGGGCTTGAGCCAGAGGCTGAAGATTTGGGCTTGGCCCAGGCAGAGCAATGATGCTAGGGCAAGTGCTAAGAAAGTGATACAATAAGGCTTGTAGCAGATGCACAGGGATGCAGTGACTTAAATGGGAAATGGAATGGCTTCACACTGATGGCATTTTCTCTTAGGACATTTGCTAAATGTTGAAGCTGCTTGAAGCAGAAGGAGAAAGCGCTATGCCCTATATACTAAAAATAAAACTCTAAGCCCCCAAACGGACTGAATGGGCCCCCCCTTGGCCAAGAGGATCTCAAAGAAACTGGAAAAACTAATTCAGGCCATGATGGGAAAAGGGGTCAGACATGCCTCATTATACCCTCCTCCCTTTGGATTTAAGAGGTAACTGACAAGCATGAACCTTAAAACAGAGCTCTTAAGCCTGGCAAAATAGACTCTATGTAGCAATAAGATACCAAATTCCAACCTTATTCTGGTATAGCATCACATGACAGAGATCAAGCACAGAAGGAAATCAAAGTATTTTACCCCAAAATGTTGTTCCTTGACACATTTTGAATGGTCCTGCAAAGCATCTCTGTGGGAGAAATTTGCATTCTGTAGAGAATCTCCTCTCATTATTAGGTCTTTTCTGAAGAGTCTGACATCTTTTAAGGCTTGAAAAGAGATATCTTTCTCAAAAGCTTGCTACCTGAGGGCTTCATTTACATGATAAGAAACTTGGCTTCCCCCATCCCTGCCCCCTCCTTACCTTAACTCAAGCATCTCTTTATGCTGACTTCAACTCTTCAGGCAGAGCTTAACTCTTTCAACCAGCTGCCAATCAGGAAATCTTTGAATCCACCTATGACCTGGGAGCCCCAGCTCAGAGATGTCCCATTTTTCTGCACCAAACCAATGTATACTTTTCATGTGTTGATTTATGTCTTTACCTATTTTCAGTCCTCTGAGCCTGGGCCCAAGCCAAGCCAAGCCATGGCATCCCCTGTGACTTGCACGTATGCACCCAGATGGCCTAAAATAACTGAAGAATCACAAAAGAACTGCAAATGCCCTGCCCCGCCTTAACTGATGACATTCCACCACAAAAGAAGTGAAAATGGCCAGTCCTTGCCTTAAGCGATGATATTATCTTGTGAAATTCCTTTTCCTGGCTCATCCTGGCTCAAAACGCTCCCCCACTGAGCACCTTGTGACCCCCCACTCCTGCCCGCCAGAGAACAACCCCCCTCCTTTGACTGTAATTTTCCTTTACCTACCCAAATCCTATAAAACGGCCCCACCCTTATTTCCCTTTCCTGACTCTCTTTTCGGACTCAGCACGCCTGCACCCAGGTGATTAAAAAGCTTTATTGCTCACACAAAGCCTGTTTGGTGGTCTCTTCACACGGACACACATGACACCTATAACTTCCATTTCCCTAAAATGTATAAAACCAACGTGTAACCCAACTACCTTGGACACATGTTCTCAGGACCTCCTGAGGTTGTGTCACAGGACATATTCCTCAACCTTGGCAAAATAAACCTCTAAACTGATGGAGACCTGTCAAATTCTTTTTGGTTCACAACCCAAACTCTGAAAAGAACAGAATTTCCCACAGCCTCGCAGTGCCTAGAAGACAAGGAACAACTATGAGTGGGCTCTGAGAAACCATAGACAAGGAGTATTACAGACTTGTTACAGGTAGGTAGGCTTTGACTGGGGCTCTGCCCCACCCGTAGGAATGTCAGAGGATGGTTCGGCAATCATTACATTGCCTCTCTAGAAGGGATAAATTGGCAGCCAGCACCAGGGAGAGGCCATTTCCTGATGGTCCATAGCTGTTGCACTAAAGTGTTCACTGAATACAGGTGCCAGGCAGAAGCAGCTGCCCAGGCCTGTGCACTAAGAGACAAAATGGCAGAGTCTGACCTTCCAGCGGCACGCCACCAGAAAAGGGAAGAAACCCTCAGGTGGGGAGGCTTTCTATTGATCACAGGACCATGCGATCAATAACCAAGGGGAAAGACAAATGATAAAAACATCATGCGTACAACTTCCTAAACACACTGCAGGTGCTCACCTCCCAGGGTAAGGAGGGCACTGCACATACAGGCAGCCCACCCATGGGAAAGGAGCCAGCCCCTAAAGTTTGACCTAAAAGGTCAAGTTTAAACACCACACTTGACCGTCTCATCTCTAGTTGGGACTCTTCCAGACACACTTGCCTTTCTTTCCTGGTCTAAAGTCTTTTTAAATAAACTTCCACTTCTGCTCTGAAACTTGCCTGGGTCTCTTTCTCTGCCTTAAGCCCCTCAATTGAATTCTTTTTTCTGAGGAGGTAAGAACTGAGGTTGCCACAGATCCATTTGGAATTTGCCACCAGTAACTGGGATACCCGTCACCGGTAACCAACTGAATTGTGACTCCTATGAATTCATATGTTGAAACCCTAACCTCCAGTATTTCAGAATGTGGCTATTCGGAGACAATATCTTTAAAAAGATAATTAAATTAAAATAAGATCATCAGAATGGCCCCTAATCCAAATGACTAGTTTCCTCCTAAGAAGAGGAAAATAGGAACCCAGAATGGTGGTTCATGCCTATAATCTCTACTACAGAGGAGACTGAGATGGAAGGATTTCTTGAGGCCAGGGGTTCCAAATCAGCCCCAAGTAACATAGGAGAGAGACACTCATTTCTGGGGGAAAAAAAAAGAAGAAAAAGAAAAAATTGGGGTGCAGACACAGGCACAAATGGAAGACCACATGAAGACAAAGGGAGAGGACAGCCATCTACAAGCTAAGGAGAGAGACCGTAAAAGATACCAACCCTGCTGATACCTTAATCTCAGACTTCTAGCCGCCAGAATTGAAAGAAAATAAATTTCTGTTGTTTAAACCACCCAGTCTGTGGCACTTTGTTATGGCAACCCCAGCAAATGAATATAGCCCTCAAGGGAGTCATGAAGCAACATTTACTATCTGCAACTGTTTTCTCCCTGAGCACTTGCTAATCTGAGCACATCTAAAATCTGCAAATCCAGGTTTGGCCTTGGCAAAGGGCCACTGCTATGGGAGAGATAAACCAGCAGAATTGGATTTTGGCAGTCAAATTGGGCTGAAGTGACAAAATTGAAGATTTGAGGAGCCTCAAACATATAACCAGTATCCTCTTCAATACTTTTGCCAAATTCTGAAGTTATAAACATGCTAAGCCAAAAATCTCCTTAAAGTAGAGCAAAAAATTCTGTAGTTACTCAGTACCAAAAAAAAAAAAAAGAAAGTTGGATTCTCAATTAAGTTTCCTGATGGCCACAACATAACAATAGGAGGAAATTAGATTGAGACTGGTAATTATGAAAAGTGCATACCCATTAGCCACCCCATCCCAGCCTCCTGACATCCATTTTCCCATCAGAGGAAAGGGCAAATCTACCCTGTGAAAGATAAGATCAGCTGAAACTCTGCAGTGTTTTAAAGATATTTAAATAGTAATGATTTACTGGGGATGTAGAAACAGGACCATATGATCAATAACCAAGGAGAAAGACAAATGATAAAAACAGATCTGCAGATGATTCAAAACAGTCAAGTCTTGTTATTTGTGGTAGTTACGCTCTATAAATTGCCAAGAATGCTGAAGTAATGAATAGTGAACTATCACTACACAGGGAAATATAGGATGTGGTTCTGAAAACCTCTGGTCACAACAGTTTTATCAGCCAAGATTCTATTGGCATTATATAAGTTTGACAACATCTTGTAAGATCAGCCAGTGTTACCAGCTTTGATGACCTGCTCTTCCACATAATTCTTCCTGTATAATACTACTTAGCAGGTATTTTAAAAATTCTTCCACAGCCTCATGATCTTCAGAGCCTCCTTTGCCTACATTTAATATTTCTCATGTTATATCACCTTTTCAAATGTGTGAGCCACCATCATTAACTGGGTAGTGTGTAACATTTTCCTGACCCTGAGTGATGTAACAGTAAGTCTGACATTCACCGTCATGGTAGTGCTGTACATTATGCTTTTGAAAAATCAATCATCATCTTAAGAATTCACAATTTTAGACACTTTATAATCTTTTCCATGGTTTCATTATACACTATACATGTTACTTTAGCACTTTCCAGAGTGGCCTTACTTATAGACTGGCAAATTTTCTCTTTCTTTTTCTGCATGTGTCACATTATTGATTCATTAACATTGGACTCATGATGAAGAGTACTATAGCTCATGCCTGAACAAAGCTTATCTAGTATACATATTTTCTCTGTACGGTACATCACAGCCATCTTGCACATTAAAACACCAGACAGCACTTTAGCACTATGCTTGGGAGCCATTTGAAACAGCAAAATTGCCAAATAAAGCACAAAATCACAAAAATAGACCACAATAAGACAGCTGAAACAATACTGCCGAGTGTCACCTTGTTCAATCTCAGCTGGGAACATGTGCATCAAGAAAAAAAAATTTTTCACCACTCCGCACATTTCCATAAATGACTGTGAAAGTGCCGTAAGTATCGATTTGGGGTTTACAAATAAATTTTAGCAAGTAAGCAGATTCACAAATATGGAACCCACAAATAATGAGGATCTACTGTATTCATGTTAACAAAGACTTCAAAATAACTACAATTCATATGTTTAAAAGTATAAAGAAAAAAAATTAAAGATTTTCATCAGAGAACTGGAAGCTATAAAAAATGAATCCAATAAACATCAAATTAGAAACATAATGGATAGATTTAACACAATATTGACCATAGAGAAGATGGGATTATTTAACTAAAAGGAAGGAAAAACAATATACTGAGAAATGGAGGCAGGTGGACTAATTTAATAAATAATAAGACAGAGCACAGTACATATGTGAGGGACACCAAAATCAAATTGCTAAAAACGAAAGACAGAGAAGCCCTTAAAAGTAGAAAGAGCTAAAAATGCATATTACCTCCAAAGGAGTATTAATAAAGTTGAAAGCTGACTGTATAACAGAAAGCATAAATGAGATTATCTTTTTATTTTTTTAAGACAGAATCTGGCTCTGTTGCCCAAGCTGGAGTGCAGTGGCGTGATCTTGGCTCACTGCAAGCTCCACCTCCCAGGTTCATGCCATTCTCCCGCCTCAGCCTCCCAAGGAGGTGGGACTACAGGCACCCACCATCACGCCCAGCTAATTTTGTTTTTTGTATTTTTTAGTAGAGACAGGGTTTCACTGTGTTAGCCAGGATGGTCTTGATCTCCTGACCTCGTGATCTGCCTGCCTCAGCCTCCCAAAGTGCTGGGATTATAGGTGTGGGCCATGGCATCCAGCCGAGATGATCTTTTAAGTTCTGAACTGAAGAAAATAATTACTTTGATTTCTCCTGCCATTGATTAAGTGTTGCTGTTTATGAGCACTGTATAAATGGAATTGTACTCTTTTGTGTCTGGCTCCCCTTGTTGAATATTATGTTTTTGACATCCATCTATGTTATTGCATGTAACAGTAGTTCACTTATTCTCATCATATAGAGCAAAGATCCATGTAACAAAGGACCACAAATAATTTAGCTACTTTACCATTTATGCACTGTTTGGTTATTTCTAGTTTGCAGTAAATATAAAAATACTGCTATAAACATACTTAAGCATATCTTTTGGTATCACATTTCTGTTGGTTGTAGTCTAGCAGTGGAATTGCTAGATCATGAACAATGCAAGTGCTATAGACTACATTGAGTCCCCTCCCTGCAAATTCATGTGTTGAAGTCACAAACTCCCATGTGTCTCTATGGGACATAGGGCATTTATGGAGATTAAGGTTAAATGAGGTCATAAGAGGGAAGCCTTCCAATAGAACTGGTGCCCTTATAAGATGAGGCAAAGACACTGGATCTCTCTCTTTCTCTGTCTGCCCTTTGAGGACGCAGCAAGAAGGCAGCTGTGCACAAGCCAAGAAGAGAGCCCTCACCCAGAGCATGAATATTCTAGCACCTAATCTCAGACTTCTAACCTCCAGAGCAGTGAGAAGGTATATTTCTGTTGTTGAAGCCACCCATTCTGTGGTATCTTATTATGGTAGCTAATAAGAGTTGACTAATACAGTCTATTTTAAGTGATAGTATATATTATTAAACAAGTTTCTGAAATGTTCCAAACCAGCAGTTTACAATGGTTTCAGCTAATCCATATCCTTTACAAGAGTTAGTATTATCTATATTTTTCACTGTATCAGTCTTGTTGTTCTGTTGTGGTATTTCATCATGACTTTAATTCCCCTGATTAATAATGATATTATAATCATCATTTTGCAAAGCGCCTTTTCATGTCTTTTTTTTCCATATTGATTTACAGCAGCTCTTTACTTCTTAACAAACATCTTCTACTCTCTTTATTGTATTTTTCTTTTTTTTTTTTTGTTGAGGCAGAGTCTCGCTCTGTCGCCCAGGCTGGAGTGCAGTGGCCGGATCTCAGCTCACTGCAAGCTCCGCCTCCCGGGTTCACGCCATTCTCCTGCCTCAGCCTCCCGAGTAGCTGGGACTACCGGCGCCCGCCACCTCGTCCGGCTAGTTTTTTTTGTATTTTTTAGTAGAGACGGGGTTTCACTGTGTTAGCCAGGATGGTCTCGATCTCCTGACCTCGTGATCCGCCTGTCTTGGCCTCCCAAAGTGCTGGGATTACAGACTTGAGCCACTGCGCCCGGCCTATTGTATTTTTCTTTCTTAATCATGAAAATAAGTTCTTTATTGCAATGTAGTTCAATGTATCAATCTTTACTCTTAGTACATTTTGTGTTCTGCTTGAGAAATCTTTGCCTACCCACAAGATCTTGAAGATCTTATCTTACAGAAGCACTTTTTAAAATATTTAACATTTATATCTACAACCCATTTGGAAATAATTTTTACATTTGGTATGAAGTAAGGCTTAGGATTAATTTTTTTCCATGTGCATATTTAGCCCAGCACTGTTAGTTGGAATGTACACTTATTATGTTTCTTCCATAATAAATTAACCATACAGATACGATTCTGCTTTCTCAATTTTATATTCTATTGCAACTAGATGGTTTTGTTTTCATATGCCAATAACATACTGTCTAAATTACTGTAGCCTAATGTCTTGATATCTTATGGTGTAAATTCCCCATAATTTTTGTTCTTTTTCAAAATCACCTCAGATATTTGTAGACTTTTTGTATTTCTATACAAATTTTAGAATTACTTTGTCAATATCCACAAAAAACAAAAACTTTCCAAAATTCTAATTTGGATTGCATTTAATGTATATATTAATGGTTGACAATCAACATTTTTACATTATTGAATCTTTCATATATGAACATATACCATTTATGTATTCTTTAATTTCTCTTAAGAAAGTTCTATTCCTAAATATTTGATGCTTTTAATAGTACTGTTATTTTAAATCTTATTTTAAAATAAGATTTATTTTAAAATCTTTATTAGTATGTAAAAATACTGATTTTTTTAAAAATGTTAACCCCATACCTTCGTACTTAATTTGCCAAACTTATTTTAGTGTAAATTACTTTGGATTTGCTAACTGATCTTCAGTACAATGTTGGACATAAGAGAGTTAACAATAAACATACTTGTCTCATTTCTGATCAGAGAGGCAAAATTTTGATATTTTATCATTAAGTACTATGCTCATTATAGGGTTTTTGTAAATAGTGTAATCAGATATGGGATGGCCTTTACGTTCTTGACTTGCTAAGAATTTTTATTATAAATGGGGATTGATTATAAATGTCTTTGTTAAGATTATTATATTCTTTTTCTCCCCTATTCTGTTAATGTGGTAAATAACATTGGTTGGTTATTAAATATAAACAAACTTCACAAATTCTCTTTGCAAACCTTATTCCTAAAATAAAACCAGTCACCTATCTACCTACCACTCCCCCCAACACACACACACATATACATCACTAGAGTTATTTACTAATTTTTAGTTTAGACTTTTCGTTTATGCTCCTGAGATTTTCCTATAACTTTCTTTTCTGGCACTGTATGTGTTAGGTTTTGGTATTAAGTTTATGCTGTCCTCATAAAACAAATTTGGAAATGTTTCCCCTTCTTTATAACTTTCTGCAAGCATTTGCATAAAGTTGTTATTTATTCCTTCAAGATTTAAAAGAACTTACTGGAAAAGACGATACCTGGGCCTAGGTATTTCTTTGTGAAATTGCACATTCAATTCCTTTAAATGATATAAGACCATTCCGATTCTCTATTTCTTAGTACCAGGTTTTTAAAAATGTGCTCTTAAGAAATTTGTCCCCTATACCTACATTTCCAAATTTTCAGGAATATAATTCTTCAGTATATTCTCTTACCTTTCCAAATCTCTGAATGATCTATAGCAATCTCACTTTTTGTTTCTGCTATTGATTTTTTTTTTTTAATTTCTCCTCTTTTCTTCTTGCCTAGACTTGCTAGAGATTTAACAGTGTTATTCACCTTTTCAAACATTCGACTTTTGACTCTTTGAATCTTTTGTGTTTATATTTTCTGTTTCATTAATTTTGTTATTATTTTTTTCCTTCAGTTTCATTTGGGATCTATTGGCTATAATTTCTGAGAGTGATACTGAGATTTTTCAGCCTTCCATTTTTTATTAATGTATGCATTTAGACTTAAACATTTCCCCTTAACCACAGTTTTATTAGCATCCTCCAAAATTTTATGTCATATTTTCATTTTCATTTAGTTTGAAATATTTTATAATATTACTTATGATTCTACCTTCAATCCCTGGATTGTTTCAAAATATGTTGCTTAATTTCCAAGTAATTGGGGATGTTTTAGCATTCTTTTGTTATTGATATCCGGCTTGATTCCAGCACAGCCTGAATGAAATGTTCATTTAAAATATATTGAGCACCTTTTCGTGGCACCTCAGAGGTGATCAGCTGCTTCAAGATGAAGCTGAATATGTCCTTCCCAGCCACTGGCTGCCAGAAACTCATTGAAGTGGATGATGAATGCAGATTTCATACTTTTTATGAGAAGTGTGTGGTGAACAGAAGTTGCCGCTAATGCTTTTGGTGAAGAATAGGATGGTTATGTGGTCTGAGTCAGTGGTGGGAATGACAAACAAGGTTTCCCCATGAAGTAGTATGTCTTGACCCGTGGCTGTGTCTGCCTGCTACTGAGAAAGGGGCATTCCTGTTATAGACCAAGGTGAACTGGAGAAAAAAAGCACAAATCTGTTCGAGGTTGCATTGTGGATGTCAATCTGAATGTTCTCAACTTGGTTATTGTAAAATTTAAAAAGGAGAGAATAATGTTCCTGCACTGACTGATACTATGGTGCCTCATGGCCTGGGGCCCAAAGGAGCTAGCAGAATCCACAGTCTTTTCAATCTGCCTAAACAAGATGACATCCTCCAATATGTTGTAAGAAACCCCTTAGACAAATAAGGTAAGAAACCCAGGACCAAAGCACCCAAGATTCAGCATCTTGTTACTCCATATGTCCTGCAACACAAACACCAGTGTATTGCTCTGAAGAAAAAAAGTACTAAGAAAAATAAAAAAGAGGCTGCAAAATAGGCTAAACTTTTGGCCAAGACAATGAAGGAAGCCAAAGAAAAATGCCAGGAACACATTGCCAAGGGATGCAGACTGTCCTCTCTGCAAGCTTCTACCCTAAGTCTGAGTCCAGTCAAAAATAAGATTATTTGAGTAATTAGAGGAGATTAGACTCTCGAAAAATATGTATATTGATATTTATGTTTCTGCTTGTAATATTTTTGTTCTAATGCACTTAATAGAATGTGTATTCTGCCACTGTTGGGCACTATGTTGTACATATGTCCATTAGATCAGGTTTTCTTGAATTGTGTTTTTACTGATTTTCTGTGTCCTCACTGAGCATTTTGCTTTGCTTGTTCTATCAGTTACCAAGGTATGTTAATGTGTCTTACTGTGATTGAACATTTGTCTATTCCTTCTCTTAGTTTTTTACTTGTAAATTGCTTATCAATTAATTTTTGTTCTATTTTAAAATTTACTTTTTAGGTTTACAGAGAATTGCCAGGTAGTACAGAATTCCCATATAAGCCCTCCCTGTTACACACATACAAAGTTTCCTGTTTTTAATATCTTGCTTTAGTATGATACATTTGTTACAGTTAATGAAACAATATCAATTTGTTATTATTAACTAAAGTTGAAAATTTATATTAAGATGCACTCTTTGTGTCATATAGTTCTCTATGTTCCCCCAAATGCACGATGTCATGAATACACCATTATTACACAATAATACCATAAAAATTCCCTATGCTCCATCTATCCTTCCCTCTCGTCCTTCTAAACCCTGGCAGTTGCTGATTGTTTAACTATCTCTATACTTTTGCTTTTTTCAGAATGTCATACAGTTAGAATCGTATAGTGTGTATTCCTTTCACATGGGCTTCATTTGCCTAGAAATATGCATTTAAGGTTCTTCCACCTATTTTTTGTGACTTAATAGCTCATTTCTTTTTACTATCAAATAATATAATATTGTATGGATGAACCACATGTTGTTGATCTATTTACCTACTAAAGGATATCTTGCTTGCTTCCAGTTTTGGGCCATTATAAATAAAGCTACTATTCACATTCAGATTTTTGCATAGACATAATTTCCAACTCTTTTGGGTAAATACCCAGTAGCACAATTATTGCATTATACAGTAAGACTATATTTCTTTTTTTTTTTTTTTTTTTTTTTTGAGACAGAGTCTTGCTCTGTCACCCAGGCTGGAGTGCAGTGGCCGGATCTCAGCTCACTGCAAGCTCCGCCTCCCGGGTTTACGCCATTCTCCTGCCTCAGCCTCCCGAGTAGCTGGGACTACAGGCGCTCGCCACCTTGCCTGGCTAGTTTTTTGTATTTTTTAGTAGAGACGGGGTTTCACCGTGTTAGCCAGGATGGTCTCAATCTCCTGACCTCGTGATCCGCCCGTCTCGGCCTCCCAAAGTGCTGGGATTACAGGCTTGAGCCACCGCGCCCAGCAATATTTCATTTTTTAAGGAAATGGCAAACTATCTTCCAAAATCATTATATCATTTTTGAATACGAGCAATGAATGAGAATTCCTGTTTGCTCCACATCCTCACTGGCATTATTTGGTGTTATCAGCCAATCATTGATCCTCTTGGCAGGTGGTTAGAACAGGGCCATAATGCCTTAAACCAATTAGGGGACTCACTTCTTTGAGGCTTATTCTCAGACTTTGTGAGGTTTGGTTGACCTCTGATCCAACCCCATTCCATAATGTAGCCCTTGAAGGATTCAACCTGAAAATCTTGTGTGTTTTCCAAGATGTCTCATCCTGCCTCATTCTTAGAGTCTCAGACTTCAATGTTTTAGCTCCCCTGTAGTGTTAGACTGATGAAAGTGCCACACAGCTTTTTCATCACACTGTACTCCTTCCTGAAACTCATCATATTCTCTCTTGCTCTCATTCTCTACCTCTTGTTCTCTAACTCCAGTTTAAGAAAAGGCAAATGCCTTAAGGGAATAACTGTCACAGGCTCACTTTCCTCCATATCCCTTATCTCTGTAATCCTGGCCCCTCAGTTCTGGTAACCTCAGACTCTCTCCAGTGCTTTTAGATAGACTATATTTAAAATGTCTATTCAGCAAAGCAGTTGTTTAGAATACATAATTAAAAGAATGTGTAATTCTTTCCTGATGTCTGTATTGTCTGGCAAGAATACAATCTCCCTGAGGGCCAGGACAAACTTGTCTTTAGCCCTACCATCATCTGAGACATTAGCTCAGTGCTTGGCTCCATAAATTTTGACTGTCTTTTGGAAAGAACAAATAAAGAAAAGAAGAGAAGAGGCAACTTTAAAAGAAACTTCCTCTTATAGAATCAGTAACATAAAAACAAAGATTCTTATCAAAGATTCTTGAAGCTGAATGTGCTTGAGTTGTGTGAGCCAGACTGCCCTGCAGTGGGAGTAAACATTTCTGAAACTTAACAGTTAGTTCATTTTCCATTCTCCATCTTCTATACTCCTCTGTCCCAGTGGAAATGGAAATGGAGGCCTCATATTAAAGGCCCCTGGTTTCACTAGGTTCCATGTGGTATTGAGTGAATTGTTAAAAGAAAAATTTAAAGAGAAATCAGGGTAGTGGTTTATGTGAAACAACAGTAATATTTGAATTAAAGCCATAAATCAAGTATGCAAATAAGCCTGTGCTCAGGGCAGAAATGCAATCAAATGGCCTGCAGAAGGAAACTTAATAAGCCCTGCCCCTGCTTCTATTACCTTGCAGTAAGTTTCCTGAGATTCGGGTCTTGTGGGGACACTGAGAGAGGGTAGCTCCAGGCATTCCAGTAGCTCTCACAGAAGCTGTACTGGGACCTGGCAGCATTCTAACACCTCAGAAAGGGTTGAACAGTTTGCATCTGTGTCTCTGTCAACAGGCATTAAATATGCATCTGATCAAGATAGTAGTCAGGGTTATGAAGTGCCTGTGGGGGAAATTTGCTTGAAATTATGAGTATATGTACATGCTTTCTTTCTGAAATGGCTTTAGGGCTGAAATTCTCACAAAAGAATTGGTTAAAGAACAGGAGATGGTTCAAAAAACAATGACTGTTAACAGTTTGGGTGGAAAGTAAGGAGGGCAACAAGACCAAAATTCAGGGTTCCTTACTAAAGATGGGGCCTAGCCCTGCCCATGGAATTTTTACCAGTTGTTGGTGGCCATAAAATCGTGGCAGTCAAGTAATCATATGTCTTGGTTTGCTTAGGATAGTCCCGTTTTATTCCTACTGCTCCAGTATAATTGTTATTAGCACCTCCTTTTGTTCTTAAGAGTGTCCTGGTTAGGAAGATAAATTTTAGGACCCCCCTACAAAGTAAGGATCTCCAAAATTATTCACTTTTCAAGTAAGTCAAAAACTCAGACGATTATTTCACAGTCCAGTAGGCCTCACAACTCATAGCCTAGATCTACATCCATTAATGAGATTAGTAAGTTTCCTCTCTCTGGAACTCTACAAGTAAAGACTAGAAAAGGAGATGATGTCAAGGAAATTTGGACACAAAGCAAGGGCCTATGTCAATGGTTTTGTGAGATTCCTTCTTTCCCTGAGGTTCAGCAAATCTGAGAAAAAAACTCATAGGGGAAATCGTTTTTCAAGTTTGTACAAGAAGATGGTAGATGATGAAGAGGCTGAACCCAAGTTTTCTCACTTTCTTCACTAGAGACTGATTATGATTAGGAGAAAATAAGCCAGACAGGGAAAAATTTAGAGTGGTTCTAGGTACTGCATGTCTAACTCAACTGAAACCTGTACACTAACTCCAGTTTGAACTTTTTAAGGGCAGTAGAGTTTTTGTTAGATGCAAGAATTCAGGTGGTAAGAAGGCAGGGTAAGTTGGGGGGATAGAAGTCTTCATCAATCATGCCCCCTGCAAGGACACCAATTTAACAACTTATCTACACAGAACAAACACCATCATAAGAATCAGAAATCAGGCAAGCCCTCATAGTATCTGGTTTTAACATTGTGTCACTGAAAGAGACACTGAAGACATAGAAAACAAGTCTTGAATTGCTGACGCCACCCCTCCCCAACCTCTGGCAGCAGCAATGTGGTGCACAGTGTCCCTGGGCACTGGAGGAGGGTGAACACAGCAATTACAAAGCAATAAACTCAGCACTGTCCTGCTACAGCAGAAAGAAACACTAGACCAAACTCAGTTGATGTCAGCCCATAGCAGGAGCATTTAAACCAGCCCTACCCAGAGGGTAATCACCAATCGCAGTGGTCAGAATTTGACTTCCCACAAACCTTACCACTGAGGGACAAAGTACTCTGTGTCTCTAAATAAACTCGAAAGGCAGTCTAGGCCATCATGACTACAATTCTTCGGTGAGTTCTAGTGCTCAACTAGGCCCAGAGACCAACTGGGTGGTGGAGCATGCACATACTGAGATATCAGCTGGGGCAGCCAAAGGAGTGTTGGCAACACACCTCCCCTACCCCCAGGCTGCACAGCTCATGACTCCAAAAGAAACCACTTCCTTTTGCTTGAGGAGAGGAAAAGGAAGGCAGTGGAGGACTTTGTCTTGCATCTTGCCATAGCAGGATATGGCACTGGTCAGAGTTGTGAGGACCCATTCAAGGCCCCAGCTCCTGGACAACATTTCTAAACATACCCTGGGCCAAAAGGGAACCCACTGCCTTGAGGAAAGGATCCAGTCCTGGCAGCATTCATCACCTGCTAACTGAAGAGCCCTTGGGCCCTGAATAAGCAGCAGCAATACCCAGGTACTATGTCAAAGGCCTTGAGTGAGCCTCTGAGTGGACCTCTAAGGTTTTTGACTTCCAGATGGCATCCCTGGACCCACATGGGGCCTGGGGGACCTTGCCACCCTGAAGGGAAGGACCTACGCCCAGCTGGCTTTGCCACCAGCTGATTGTAGAGCCCCAGGGCCATGAGCAAACATAGGCAGTAGTCAGGAAGTGGTTAGAGTAAGCATTAGCTGAGACTCACTGCTGTGCTGGCTTCAGGTCTGATCCAGTGTAGGGGTGCTTGTGTCACTTAACCTCCAGCTTTAGGTGGCTCAGAACATAGAGAAAGAGAGAGACTCTGTTTGTTTGGGAGAAAGTAAAGGAAGAAAATAAGAGTCTCTGCCTGGTAATCAAGAGACTTATCTTGGGTCTTGTCCAAGATTATCAGTGTGGTACCACTAATGAGTCTGCAAGAAACATGTTACTGGCCTTGGGGTGCCCCCTAAAGCACATACATCTTAGATCACAACACCCAAGTCCTTTTAAATATCTAAAATGTGTTGCTCAAGAAGGATGGGTAAAAATAAGCCCAGACAGTGAAGACTGCAATAAATACCCAGCTCTTCAATGCCCAGAAACTGAAGAACATTTGCCAGCATCAATATCATCCAGGAAAACATTACCTCACCAAATGAACTAAGTAGATCACAAGGGACCAATCTTGGAGAAACAAAGATATGAGACCTTTTAGATACAGAATTCAAAATAGCTGTTTTGAGAAGACTCAAAGAAAATCAAGATAACACAGATAAAAAATTCAGAATTCTATCCAATAAATGTAACAAAGGGATTGAAATTATTAACAAGAATCAAGCAGAAATTCTGGAGCTGAAAACTACATTTGGCACACTGAAAAATATGTCGGAGTCCTTTAACAGCAGAATTGATCAAGCAGAAGATGTAATTATAATGAGCTTGAAGACAGGCTATTTGAAAATACACAGAGGAGACAAAAAAATAATAATAATAAAAAACAGTGAAGTAAGCCTACAGGATCTAGAAAATAGCCTCAAAGGCCAAATCTAAGAGTTATTGGCCTTAAAGTTACTGAAAGTTTATTCAAAGGGTTAATAACGGAGAACTTCCCAAATCTATAGAAAGATATCAATATCCAAGTACAAGAAGGTTATAGAACAACAAGCAAAGTTAGCCCAAAGAAGACTATTTTAAGGCATTTAATAATAAAACTCCCAAAGATCAAGGGTAAAGAACTGATCCTAAAAGTATCAAGAGGAAATAAAAACAAATAACATGCAATGGAGCTTTGATACATCTGGAAACAGACTTTCAGTGGAAACCTTACAAGCCAGGAGAGAGTGTAATGACATATTTAAAGTGCTAAAGGAAAAAAAAAAAACTTTATAATAGTATATCTGGTTAAAATATCCTTTGAACGTGAAGGAGAAATAAAGACTTTCCCAAACAAAAACTGAGGGATTTCATCAACACCGACCTGTCCTACAAGAAATGCTAAAGAGAGTATTTCAATCAGAAAGAAAAGGACATTAATGAGCAATAAATACTCACCAGAAGGAACAAAACTCACTGGTAATATTGAGTACACAGAAAAACACAGTATTATAACACTTTAACTGTGGTGTATAAAGTACTCTTAACCCAAGTAAAAAGACTAAACAATGAACCAATCAAAAATAACTTTTCAGGACATAGCCAGTACAATAAGATATAAATAGAAACAACAAAAAGTTTAAATGTTGGGGGATAAAGTTAGGGCATGGAATTTTTTATTCATTTCAATGTTTATACAAAGTGTTACATTATTGTCAGGTTAAAATCATGGGTTATAAGACAGTATTTGCAAGTCCATGGTAAACTCAAACAAAAACATACAGTGAATATACAAAATTAAAAAGCAAGAAGCCAAATCATATCAGAGAACGTCACCTTCACTAAAGGAAGGCAGGAAGGAAAGAAAGAAGAAAGAGGAGACCACAAAACAAAAACCACCATAAAACAAATAACAAAATAGTAGAAGTAAGCCCTTCTTTATCAATAATAACAATAAATGTAAATGGACTAATCTCTCCAATCAAAACACATAGAGTGGCTGAATGGATGAAAAAATAAGACCCACTGATCTTTTGCCTACAAGAAACAAATTTTTACCCTAAAGTCACACATAGACTAAAGATAAAGGGACAGAAAAAATATTCCATGCCAATGGAAACCAAAAAATAGCAGGAGTCACTATAACAATATTAGACAAATAGATTTCAAAACAAAAACTGTAAGCAGAGACAAAGAAAGTCACTATATAATGATAAAGGGGTCAATGTGGCAAGAAGATATAATTTTAAATATCTATGCACCCAACACTGGAGCATCTAGATATATAAAGCAAATATTATTGGAGCCAGAGAGAGAGATAGGCCCCAATACAATAATAGCTGGAGACTTCAACACCCTTCTTTCAGCATTGGACAGATTTCCCAGAAAGAAAATCAGCAAAGAAACAACAGACTTAATCTGCACTATAAACCAAATGAATCTAATACCTATTTACAGAACATTTCATCTGATGACTGCAGAATACACATTCTTCTCCTCAGGACATGGCTCTTTCTCAAGAACAGACATATGTAAGATCACAAGGCAAGTCTTAACACATTCAAAATCATGCAAATAATATCAAGCATCTTCTCTGACCACAATGGAATAAAACTAGAAATTAATAACAAGAGGAGTTTTCAAAACTATCGAAAGACATGAAAATTAAATAATATGCTCTTGAATGACCAGTGGGTTAATGAAGGAGTTAAGAAGGAAATTGAAAACTTTCTTTAAATGATAATGAAAACACAACATACCAAAACCTATGGGATACAGCAAAAGCAATACTAAGAGGGAAGTTTATAGCTATAAGTACCTACCTCAAAGAAGAGGAAAAAATTCAGGTAAATAACCTAATGACTTTAGGTTATCATAACCAAGTGGGATTTTTCCTTGGGATGCAAGGATGGTTCAACATACACAAATCAATCAATATGATACATCCTATGAACAGAATGAAGGATAAAAACCATATGATCATTTCCATTGATGCTAAAAAAAGCATTTGATAAATTTCAACATTTCTTCATGACAAAAACCCTCAAAAACCTGGGAATAGAAGGAATATACCACAACATAATAAAAGCCATATATGACAGACCCACAGCTAGTGTCATACTGAATGGGAAAAAACTGAAAGTCTTTCCTCTAAGATCTGGAACATGACAACGCTGCCCATTGTCACCACTGTTATTTAACATAGTACTGGAAGCCCTAGCCATTGCAATCAGACAAGAGAAAGATACCAAAGGCATCCAAATGGGAAATAAGTCAAATTATTTTTTTTTATAGATGATATGATCTTATATTTAGAAAAATCTAAAGACTACACAGGAAAATGATTAGAACTGCTAAACAAACTTAGTAAAGTTGCAACATACAAAAATCAGTAGCATTTCTATCTGTGAGTGAGAACTCACTCACTGTCATGAGAACAGCATAGGGGAAACCACTCCCATGATCCAATCACCTCCCACAAGGTCCCTTCCTTAACACATGGGGATTAAAATTTGCCTTACAATTCAAGATGAGATTTAGGTGGGGACACAGCCAAACCATATTATTCTTCCCCTGGTCCCTCTCAAATCTCACGTCCTTCTCACATTTCAAAATGCAATTATGCCTTCTCAACAGTACCCCAAAATCTTAACTTATTCCAGCATTAACACAAAAGTCCAAGTCCAAAGTCTCGTCTGAGACAAGGCAAGTCCCTTCCCCCTTAAAATATCAAAAGCAAGTTAGTTACTTCTAAGATACAATGGGGGTACAGGAATTGGGTAAATGTTCCTATTCAAAATGGGAGAAATTGGCAAAAACAAAGAGGCCACAGGCCCCATGCAAGTCCAAAACCCGGTAGGGCAGTCATTAAATCTTAAAGCTTTGAAATGGCCTCCTTTGACTTCATATCTCACATCCAGGGAATGCTGATAGAAGGGGAGACTCCCAAGGCTTTGGGCAGCTCTGTCCCTATGGCTCTGCAGGGTATAGCCCCTGTGGCTGCTTTCACAGGCTAGTGTTGAGTGCCTGTGGCTTTTCTGGGTGCAAGCTCTCAGTGGATCTACCATTCTGGGGTCTGAAGGATGTTGGCCCTCTTCTCAAAGCTCCACTAGGCAGTGCCCCAGTGGGAACTCCATATGGGGGCTCCAACTCCACATTTCCCTCCATACTGTTTTAGTAGAGGTTCTGTATGAGGGCTCCACCCCTGCAGCAGACTTCTGCCTAAATATCCAGGCATTTCCACACATCTTCTGAAATCTAGGCAGAGGTTCCCAAAGGTCAGCTCTTGTCTTCTGCGTATCCACAGGCCCAACACCACATGGAAGCCACCAAGGCTTGGGGCTTGCACCCTCTGAAACTACAGCCTGAGCTTTACCATGACCCCTTTTTGCCCTGACTAGAGCTGGAGCAGCTGGGACAGAAGACACCAAGTTCCAAGGCTGCACAGAGGAGAAGGGCCCTGGGCTGGTCCACTTTTTCCTCCTAGACCTCTGGGCCTGTGATGGGAGGGGCTATGTTGAAGATCTCTGACATGCCCTGGAGACATTTTCTCCATTGTCTTGGCAATTAACATTCAGTTCCTCATTACTTATGTGAATTTCTGCAGCTAGCTTGAATTTCTCCCCAGATAATGGGTTTTTCTTTTCTACCGCATACACAGGCTGCAATTTTCCCAGAATTTTATGCTCTGCTTCCCATTTAAACATAAGTTCCAATTTCAAATGTCTCTTTGTAAGTGCATATAACTGTATGCTTTCAGGAAAAACCAGGTCAAGTCTTGAATGCTTTGTTCCTTAGAAATTTCTTCTGCCAGAAACCCTAAATCATCTATCTCAAATTTAAAGTTCCACAGATCTCTAGAGCAGAGGCAAAGTGCCGTCAGTCTCTTTGCTAAAGCAGAGCAAGAGTGACCTTTGCTCCAGTTCCCAATAAGTTCCTCATCTCCATATGAGACCACCTCAGCCTGGATTTCATTGTCTGTATCACTATGAGCATTTTGGTCAAAACTATTCAAAAAGCCTCTAGCAAGTTCCAAAGCTTCCTACATCTTCCTGTCTTCTTCTGAGCCCTCCAAACTGTTTCAAACTCTGGCCCTTACCCAGTTCCAAAGTTGCTTCCACATTTTCAAGTATCTTTATAGCAGTGCCCCACTGCTGGTGCCAATTTCCTGTATTAGTCCATTTTCACACTGCTATAATGACACTATCTGAGACAAGGTTATTCATAAACAAAAGAGGTTTAATGGACTCACAGATCCACATGACTGAGGAGGCCTCAGGAAACTTACAATCATAGCAGAAGGTAAAGGCGAAGTAAGCACATTTTACATGGCAGCAGGAGAGAGAGAGAGAGAGGGGAGGAGGATGGGCCAGACACTTATTAAACAACCAGATCTCATGAGAACTCACTCACTGTCATGAAAACAGCATGGGGAAAACCACCACCATGGTCCAGTCACATCCCACCAGGTCCCCTCCTTGACACATGGAGATTACAGTTTGGCTTATAATTTGAGATGAAATTTGGGTGGGGACACAGGTAAACCATATCACTAAGTAAAATAAGCCAGGTATAGAGAGACAGATATCACATGTTCTCACTTAATTGTGGGATCTAAAAATCAAAGCAATTGAACTCATGGGCATAGAGAGTAGAAAGATTGTAACAGAGGCTGGGAAGTGTAGTGGGGGTTTGCAAGGAAGATGGGGACAGTTAATGGGTACAAAAAATAGAAAGAATGAATAAGACCCACTATTTGATAGCACAACAGGGTGACTATAGTCAATAATAACTTGATTGTCCACTTTAAAATAAAGAGTATAATTGAATTGTTTGCAACTCTAAGGATCAATGCTTGTGAGGGATGGATACCCCATTCTTCATGATATGCTCATTTCACATTGCATGCCTGTATCAAAACATCTCATGTACCTCATAAGTATATACACCTACTATGCACCCACAAAAATTAAAAATTTTGAAAAATGTAATTAAAAAAGAATTTTGGTGTATATCTGCACCTAGGGTTTTGCATCAGACAGAATAGGGTAGGTTTTGATGTAGCAGTAAACAAAATTTCAGTGGCTTAAAACAACATAGTTTTGCTAGGAGCAGTGGCTCATGCCTGTAATCCCAGCACTTTGGGAGGTCAGGAGTACAAGACCAGCCTGGCCAACATAATGAAATCCTGTCTCTACTAAAAATGCAAAAACTAGCCGGGTGTGGTGGCAGACACCTGTAATCCCAGCTACTCGGGAGGTTGAGGCAGGAGAATTGCTTAAACCCAGGCGAAGGAGGTTGCAGTGAGCCGAGATCGTACCATTGCACTCCAGCCTAGGTGACAAGAGTGAAACTCCATCCCAAAAAACAAAACAAACAAACAAACATAGTTTTGCTTTCTTCTCAGCTACACTTTCCATCATATATTAACTGGGAGCTCTCATCCATGTCAGACTTGCTCAGGAATGCCCTATTTCCTTGATTATTGAATCAGTACAAAGAGAAAAGCGTGAATCACTCACTAGCTCTGAAAGTTTCTGCTGGCTATGACACATATTTCGACTCACATTTCTTTTTTTTTTTTTTTTTTTTTTTTTTTTTTTTTTTTTTTGAGACGGAGTCTCGCTCTGCCGCCCAGGCTGGAGTGCAGTGGCCGGATCTCAGCTCACTGCAAGCTCCGCCTCCCGGGTTCATGCCATTCTCCTGCCTCAGCCTCCCGAGTAGCTGGGACTACAGGCGCCCGCCACGTCGCCCGGCTAGTTTTTTTGTATTTTTAGTAGAGACGGGGTTTCACCATGTTAGCCAGGATGGTCTCGATCTTCTGACCTCATGATCCGCCCGTCTCGGCCTCCCAAATTGCTGGGATTACAGGCTTGAGCCATCGACTCACATTTCATTGCCCACAGAAAATCACATGGATATGCCTAATTTGTTATGGGAAGGGAAGTCATACCATTATCATGGAAGGCAGAGAAGAGGAAATATTTAGAAAATAGCACCAACCACAGGTTAATGGGAAAAAATATAGAAATGGCATGTCAAAGTGCCTGGTATACAACAGGAGCCAAACACATGTCAGCTCCCTGCTGAGAGATGCCCTGATTCTTTGGAGCCTTTCTCTTCCAGCTCCCCTGTTCTTCCTTTCAGATGAGACTCCAGCACCAAGGATTGCTTAGTCTGTAGACTCAGAAAGGGTAGAGTCCTATACTCCTCAAACAGGCAAAGAGTTAGTACCTGAATCATAGACAAGGACTTGTCGTATTCCGGCCTCAGCATTTTATAACAGAAGCAGCAGCAGCAGCAGCTAAACATCCAGCATTTATATAGCACAAGCAGTGTGCCAAGCACTTGCTGAGTTTCACTATTCTAAGAGTCTTACCATGTATTTAATTCTGACAACAATTAGATAGTTACTATTAGTACACTCTCTTTACAGATGAGAAAATGGAGGCAAAAATGGTAAAGTAACTTTTCCCAGGTCAATCCTTAGTAATTATCAGAGCTGGGATTCAAACCCATGCAGTTTGCTCCAGCATTGAAGTTCCATTACTTCTACGCTAGACAAACTGGGGAATAAAGACATGCCCATCTTATCCAATAGCGTATGATGGCATAGTACATACTACAATATGGTTTCTCAGGAAATGGAGCCCCTGCAGTGGTCTTTATGTAACCCCTGCAGGGGTCTTACGAAATAATTTTCTTGGCACCCAAAGAACATTAAATAGCATCGCTTCATATGATGGCAAATGCATTTTCTTTTCATTGCTTTTCTCCCTTTGTTCCCCAATCCTTCTGATGATATAAAAAAAAAAATGTCAAAGACATGCTAGCACTAACCATTATTGTTAATCTCACTTTGGAAGAAGAGAAAGGCCCCTAGCACATACCCTGCTGAAGGCAACCATATCCACCTACATAGAAAAAGAATGTTTTTGTTCCATTGTACTTGTTTATTGTTATTCTTTTCTATTGGAAAGTGATTCAAGATTTCCATTTATGGCAATAATATAGTTTCACTTTAAAACATATTTGTTTAATAAAAATGAGCTGATGTGATAAAATAGAAAATAAATAGCATGGCTAGTGTGCAGACAGGCCCAGAAGAGTACAAGCAGTTGGTCAAAGACTGGAATGTGGGAAACACTATTCTGGAGGGATGAGTTTCCAGGGCAGTAGGCTGGACTTAGGGTGGATGCTAAGAAATTTCTTTCCTTTAGTCAGCTGCTAGTCTGACTAGTCTTTGTTATAAATCTTAGCAAAGAAAACAATAAGAATCTCCTCTTTTCTACCAATGGCACATGTTAAACCCTAAACCCTGAGAAGATACACATTTAAGATGCAATGAGCCTGAGAGAAAGTGGTCAGGTGAAACAAAGAGGGCATTCAATTAGCATGGAGAGAAGTGGGCCTGCATTGGGTCAGTAACGAACTGTGTGACCCGGGCGAATTTCCTACCAACTCAGAGCCTCTACCACCATCTATAACTTGGGAAAATACAGTTTACCTCCCAGGGTTCTTGTGATTATTAAATCATATCATGGGGAAAATATACCTGACTTATCTTGCTAGCAGTTGGGAAGATCAAGCATTCATTCCACAGACTTATAAACCTACCAAGTACGAGACAGTCAAAGGACAACCTCAGCTTTTGCCCTGTGAAGCTCAGTCAAGTAGGAAATTTCACTAAGAGCAGCAAGAGAAAGAAAACCATGCAACTGCCGTTTATTGAGGATTTGCCAGAGACCAAGTGTCCTATATGTATAAGCCCATTTCATCCTAACAATAGCTCTGCAAAGAAAATTACGTATGTGTCACTACCCCCATTTTACAGATGAGAATCCTGAGACTTAGAGGGATAAAGAACTTACATAAAGTTATTTATGCTGAATGGCAGAGACAGGACTCAAACACATCTGTTTTCTTTTTAAAATAGAGATCATTAGGCCAGGCATGCTGGCTCACACTTATAATCCCAGCACATTGGGAGACCAAGGTGGGAAGACTGCTTGAAGCTAGGAGTCAAGACCAGCCTGGGCAACATAGCAAGACCTGTATCTACAAAAATAAAAATAAGAATATCCAGGCATAGTGGTGCATCCCTGTAGCCCCAACTACTCAGGAGCCCAAGGTAGGAGGATCACTCGAACCCAGTTCTAGTCTGTACTGAACTATGATTGCGCCACTGCACTCTAGCCTGGGGGACAAAGCCAGACCTTGTCCCCTCAACTTCCCCTCCAAAAAAGAAGTTATCCAGACAAATAGAGGTGGGATAGATTGGAACTGCACTTAGAGAACCAGCCCTACATCCACCAAAGCATTTGGTCGATTACGAAGCATTAAGGAGGGAATACTTGTTGATATTCACTATTCCTACTTCATTATTTTTAGAGTCAGATTTTCCCCATGTGGCGTTTGAAGTTCTCCAAAGCTCCCATGCAAGTGTACGGGGTATCTCCAGTGTTAGAGCAATGTTCCTCAATGCTTCCCAAGCTTTCGTGGATACAGGAATCACACCAGGAAGGAATCTTGTTAACAGGCAGCATCTAAGTCAGTAGTTCTAGAGGGACCTGAGATCCTGCATTTTTAGTAAGCCTCCATGGTCTATGCTGCTGGTCCACAGACTACAGTTTGAATAGCAAGGCATTAAAGGATTGCTTCAGAGCCTGTGGGGTGATCTTTTCCACCCCTTCCCATGCATAGTGCCCTACTCAGCTCCGAATCAAGGTGCAGCCTGCACAGCAGCAGGGGCAGCCTCCCTGCCATGGTGGGAAATGAGCAGGAGCAAGTAGGACTTTTCAGTCTAGCACAGCAGCGTCAGCACAGAGAGGAAGAGGCAGGTTCACAATCCCCATCAGTAATCGGCCAGAGGGAAGCTGGTAAGAGGAGCTTTTAGTGTTTTCCAGTCACTGCAATAGTCCTTCTGGGTACTCAAGGGCACAACAAAGTGGTGGTTATTAAGGCTAATAAAAAAGCATGTAGGCCGGGCGCGGTGGCTCAAGCCTGTAATCCCAGCACTTTGGGAGGCCGAGACGGGTGGATCACAAGGTCAGGAGATCGAGACCATCCTGGCTAATACGGTGAAACCCCGTCTCTACTAAAGAATACAAAAAACTAGCCGGGCGACGAGGCGGGCGCCTGTAGTCCCAGCTACTTGGGAGGCGGAGGCAGGAGAATGGCGTAAACCTGGGAGGCGGAGCTTGCAGTGAGCTGAGATCTGGCCACCGCACTCCAGCCCGGGCGACAGAGCCAGACTCCGTCTCAAAAAAAAAAAAAAAAAAGCATGTAAAATGTGCAGTTAAATAACATTAACCCAGAGGTTGGTGGCTCATTTGGGGATGGACTATCTCCGCCCCTTGGGAGGGCCCTTTTGTTTGCTTAGTTGTTTCTATGTCTCTAGCTATCCAGGCACTGGGCAGGTACACAGAAAGCAGATAAGGGGCATCAGGCACTTTCTTGGGGTCATCTCATTTTAAGAACAATAGCTGTGTTTGGAACCAGAAAGACCTGAGTGCAAAATGCAGCAGTAACTGTTGGCCAATAACCTAAGCTTACCAATCTGTATGTGCCTCAGTTTATCAGTCTATAAAATCGGGGTAAGTATAGTACCGACTTCATAAGGAGTGTTGTAAAGATGATAGAGATGATGTGACAAAACACTACCACTATTAATGTAACTCTTTCAAAGTACTGGTCATTTTATATTATCACATTTAATCATGAGGTTCTGAATGTGTATGTAATTATTCAAAGACTCAGGAAGAGTGTGATTTGAATTAGGTCTCTCTGGAATCTAAAACCATAGGTAGTTTACTTTTGACTCGGCTTCACTCTCTCAGCACTTATCTGTGCCATTAATGCCTCATAGAGCTTATGTACACATTGGCACTTCATGGACATTTGCCTGTTTGACTTGGTCTAGGTGCTAACCCAATATACACACCGAGAATCACTTGGAGAGCTGCTCTGGACATTGACATGAGGCACACACTGAGGGCTACTAAGAAACCATGTAATATTGGCAAAACAAGGCTTGTTGACAGGCATCACAGAAAAGCAGCAGGAGATGGCATCAGATAATGCAGACCTTGTCTCTACTGGAAAATGTGGCCGTGATATCATTCCTCTGGGCTCAGAGAGGATATAGGAGTATCAATAGCTACCTTGTCTTCCTTTCAGAGCTGGCTGTAGGGATCGAGTGAGATCACTTACATGAAAGTGTCAGACACTGCAGGTAAGGCTTTCTTATCATTGTTATTATAATCAGAATGACAGGTAGAAAAGTCCCAAGAGAACTCCAAAGCCATTCTGCTTTGGAGAAAATATTGCATTTAAAGAGACAGAAGACAAGACCCAGGGCTATGGAAAGACTGATTGTCTTCTATGGAAATATAAAAACAACTGATTCCCAGTCTTAAGGCCACTATGGAAAATAATAATATGGCTAAAATTCATGGCCTGCTCACATTTATCTAATAAAAAGACTTAAAAGTGATTTAAATAAGCTATTTGGCAACATTTAAACTTGACCTGTGAAACTGACCCAGTTTTCTGGGCCACATGTGTAGCCTAGCAGCAAGGGGACAAGAGTCCCGTTAAATAAATACAGAAAACCTGTCAAAGGATCTGTTGAAACTAGGAAGACTCTATCAGAAGCCTATTCAAAGCTCTGAATTGAATTTTGCAGCTCAAGAGGTGAAGGAGATCAGTCCATGATTTACAACAGAGGACAGCACAATTAGTGAGTCTGTTTTTTCAAGCTCACTGAGCAAGTCCCTCCAGAGATACACATGACATCTGGACAACAGTTCCCAGCTAGAAGGAGGGGAGGCTGAGACCAAGCCAGCATTGACCTTCCAGCACACCCACATGTGCACTGGTCACCAACTTTCAAGAATGAGGCTGCAACGATTGTCAATTGGCCCCTTCCCTTGGGAGGCATCTCTAGCAGAGTTACAAAGCACTGTCTTTTCAGGAGCTCACTGAGTAAGCCACAGACTTTCCCGGTCATTCATTTTTCAACTCACACTTACGGATCAGAGTAAGCAGATCTGAATCCTCCTCATCACTCTGTTTTCCAAGTGGAGCTCTCACTGGAATTAAAGAAGCTGTAATTAAAGTACCTTGTTTGGGAATGCTGCAATTAGTCACCAATTCAACATGCTATCAAACATAATTCAAATATAAACACTCAGGCTGCAGGTGCCAATCCCCTGATGAGCTCTGGGAGCTAGTGAGCCCTGCCTGCCTTCTTCATATGAACCTGTTGTCCCTGGGTGACTCACCTAGTGAGGTAGATTCTGGCTCTGACCTGATCCATGGGAGTAAGCCCCAAGGCAGCCTGTGTTTCCAATCATTTCTAAGCTTTGGGAGTTGGACCTTGTAAGGAAAATGGCTTCACTTTTGTCAGGAGTAGGCCCAGGTGGCCTTCCAAGAGCAGCATGACTCAGCGGGTTTGGAGCACAGGCCCACAACCCCACACATGATGTAACCACACCACATGAGGTACATTAGCCACTCACATAAGCTCGTGCTTGGCTCAGAGCCACTATTGTCTGTAAAAGGCATAACTACCCTACTGATGCTGTACATACAGCTTGTGCCCAGAGAGAGAATAAAGTTAGGTCAAAACTGCCTACAATTCCTCAAGTGTTTTTCCAGCTACCCACCACTTGCCCACCCACTCCCCTCAAACCTCACCTTGGGCTGGAACTTAATATTTGGCGTAACAGACTGCCAAGGAGTTGATTTTGTCTCATCACCATACAGAGAAGCTTAGGGTAAAGACAGCTTCTTCAATCTATATTTCAAAGGGAATAATGTGGCTTCATGATTAAACATAAGCTTTGAGGCTATATTTTCATTATTTCAATCGCTAAAAATTCTGGGGTACTGAACTCTCAAGTGGTTTGGTTGCAGCGTTGCCTTCCAGTCTGGCATCTGGCTTCAGCTCCTTCTGATCTGTTCCCCATGCACATCTTTTTAAAAATGCAAATCAGATCAGGCTACAGTCCTGGTCAAAGCCCTCCACTAGCCCTCACTCCACTTGGAATCAAGTCCAATCCCTTTGCTTTGGCCTCATTGCCCCAGTGCCCTGCTCCTGCACATCCACCCTCTCACTGTGGAGCCCCAGGGCCTTTGAATTCGCTGTTGACTCTGCCAAAAAACTTCCTCCATAGATTTTGGCATGGGTAGAAGCTTCTTGACTGTTGACTCTTCAGAGAAGCCTTTCCTGACCTAACATACCCAGCCTTTTCCCAGGCATTCCTTATCACATCAATCTTCAAATGTTCTATCTCATCAATGTCTGATAGTTTCTTATTTAATTCTTTAGTCTTTCTACTTTCTGCTGAGAATACAAGCTCCTTAAAAGAGATTCTTTATCTTTGTCGCCCACTTCCTGAAGCAGAGCTAGAACATAATAGAAAATGTATTGGTGGGGTGAATGAATCAATCTTCATAACAATTATTTATAAAATAAGGATGAACCTGCCTGAGCAGGGTAAGGTGAGTTGTATGGCATATCTGGTATGCAGCAGAACCTCAATTCAAACCTGTCTTTACTATAAAGTAGATCCTTTTTCCACCCTGTCTTCTGTTTTGTTTCTTTCCCTTCCTCTGTTACCAGCAGCTAATGCAATGTTGTCTGAACATTTCATCTTTACATTAAATGCTGGCGCATGACCTCAAGTCTCTGACTCTTCTATCGGAACTGACTTATGGCTCACACTTTAAATGTTTGCATTCCAGCCTCCACTGCTTTTCTGAATCACTAGGAAACACTTATTCAAAGTAGACCCAGCCAACATATTTTACCTTTTATCAAGGGGTGCTCATCAAGTATCCTACATTTCTGTCCATCATGCCTGCAGAAAAGAAGCATCCACCACTCTGCCGATCAGAACATGGGGGGAAGTGTCTCTCCTTGAGGAAGACTCAACCAAGATTGCTACCTTGGGGCTGGTTGGCCAAGCTTTCTGGAATGGAGGCAACACAACAGCTTCAAAATCCCAGACTGAGACTTGGGGGCAGAACAAGAAAGAGGGTGAGGTGAGTTAGGGTGGGCACCTGGTGCCAGTTGCAGAGAGCTCATAAAGCAGGAGGCGGGGGGTGGGGGGAGGGGGCATCCACACCTGTACTCACCTTTTTAAACCTTTTTAAAGAAGAAGTAGGCAGTATTGAACTAGGAGTCAGAGCACTTCCCTTTGAACACTTGTCTATCATTTGCTTCCTGCAGAGCCTTGGGCAAGCCCCCTAACTTCCTTCTCAGAATCCTCATCTGCTGTGGATCAAGGTCAGCACCCCAGCCCTGCTTACCTCAGGGCTTCCATGGAGACCATTGCAGATGATCAATGGGAATGGAATCTGTGCAAGATATTATCATGGTTCTTACATTAATAGATGCCACATTTTGCAATTAAATCCACAGTATAAAGATGGGGCAGGGAGGGGCAAGATAGGTAAAAATAAGAACATTATTTTTATAATATTAAAATATTATTATATTAATATTATAAAAATAAAGAGTTTCCTTCCCATCTCACCACCTATGCCTTTTCATGACTCAGCTACCAGCCCCAACACTGTACAAAGGGCCTTGGGCCCCCATGTTCTGCTCCATCCGTTCTGCAAACTTCTCTCAAACTCTTCACTAGACCCAAATTTGGCCAAAAACAATACTGTTGCTGGCAGGAGGAGCTCTCCTTGGGCTCCTGAAGTCAGAACCAGTGGTCCCTGAAAGAAAAAATTTCCAGCCCTGGCCCCCTTCCAGTGTAAAAACATTAAAAGAAGTCACATTAAGAAACAAGGTTTACCCTGAGAAGTATGCCCAGTCCAGGGCACTGTCCTCCATAACTGAAAAGCAAATCCATCATATAAGACCAAGATGAGCCTTTGAAGTCAAATGGAAAAGGGCTTGTGGGGGTGACAAATTCCATCACCAGAGGAGGTGGGCTAATGATGTACATAATCCAGCCCCACATCTGCATCATGTTCTTGGCCCCATATGTCCTAAAGTCATTTGGTTGAGAAAAGGAAGAGGATTGCATTATTCATGGGTATGACTATTCATAGTACTATTCCTGCCACTGACTAAGATATTTACACCTCCATGGGAGGTCTGAGCATCTAGCCTTCTGGCACACCCACGTGAGTTTGTCAAGCCATTTGAAGAATTGGTGTCCTCAAGGGACATACCATATTCAGGGAAGATATTCAGCCTCTCTGCAAAGGGGTCATCCAACTGAGAGCTGGTGAAGCACATTGTATCCAGTTCAATATGCCTTTTTTGAGCCCCTGCTGGATGTGGGCTATATGCCAAGAGTATGCTCTTACAGATCTAAGGCCAAGTCATAGTCCTGTTGCTTATTGCCATGGGATTATATATGACTTACTCTCTCCAAGTCTGAGTTTCTTCATCTGTAAATGAGGCTAATAGCAAAGCCTGTGATACCCAGAAAAAAGAAAAACAAAAAAACCAAAAAACTGGAGTTCATTCACCTGGCAAGTAACAGAAGACTCTCCACGAGAACACAGGTTTTCATCAATCATCAATAAGAGTTTTATTCCTTGTTGCAAGTGAGGAGAACCCTGGGAGTATTCTCCAAAGCAGCGTTTCCCTGAGGGAAAATGACAGGAGGGTTTAATGGAGTGATGGATAGGAGAGAGGGCACATCGTTGCATGTAGAGAAGGGGTCCTAGTGATGCAAAGGCAGTGAGTTACTCTGCCAGCAGATAGATTGTATGTTATGGTGGTGAAGCTGTGGCTCCTCCTGGAGTGGAAACTTCAGCATGGTCGTGAGGAATGTTCACTTGGGCTCATCTATAAATTGCCAGGGTCTGTCAGGAGCTGGTTCCAACTAACAAGATGACTGTACTCCATATGAAGTTTGGGGAAAAACAGGCTGAAGGGCAGGAGGCTGTAAAACAGGCTGATTGTTCAAGTTGATGAAATTCCTATAATCCTTTGAGACCCTGTTTGTCTACTTATACCTGATTCATGAAACTTAGTGTTCCAATAAAAATGCATATAAAAGTAATTGTAAGTAAAAAGTGCCATTCAAATGTTAAATAACCCTACAGCTATCATCAGGGAGGACAGGAAGTTTATATAGAGAGGGGAGAGTACAGTGTCTTCCTCAGCTGGCTGAAATAACAGTACATCTCAAGATACTTCCTTGATTTCGGTAAAATAGAATGCTTCCAATGGTAGACTTACGTGACAGGCAATGGTGGTTAGAGCACAAACTTTGGAGCCAGACTGAATGGCTACTTCACCACTTACTGGGTGACCTTGGGTAAGTTATTTACCCTGTCTGTGCCTCAGTTTTTCTATGTGCCAAATGGGGAGAATAGCAGAATCTATCTCACAGGACTTCTGCGAAGATTAAATACATTAACATATAAGTACCTAGAACAGCGCCTGACCCAAGCAAACACTATGCAAATGCTTAGTATCTCTTTTTATCACATAGACTTTCAAAAAGCACATTGTTCCCCGCCTGAAAGGGTCTTAGAACAGAAGCCTTCCCTGACCACCGTAGTTTATGTTGCCCTTCCCCATTACCCACTACTTGGGTTATCAGGTAAAATATGGAATGCTCAGTTAAATTTGAATTTCAGGTAAACAAGGAATTACTTTTCAGTACAAGTATATCTCAGGCAGTATTTGAGACATATACTAAACAGGAAATAATTCCTTGTTTATTTGAAATTTAAACTTAACTGGGTATCTGGGATTTTTATTTGCTAAGTCAGGCAACTCTACCACCCTATTATCCTGTCAATAATTTCAGGCCAGAAAAAGTGCTATAAAACTACCATTTTATTTTGTATATATTTAATTAATTTATTTATTTGTAGAGACAGGGTTATGCCATGTTTTCCAAACTGGTCTCAAACTTCTGAACTCATGTGATCCACCCACCTCAGCCTCCAGGTCTTACTAACGCAGGCCTGCATAACAACTGTTTCAGCACTGACTGACTGATTAAGATAAATATTAAAAGCTGATAGAGCCAGTGCCCTCATACAAAGGCTGAAATGTAACAAAAGCCTTCCAAAAGGTTTGCCTAGGCCTTTCTTGGGCATTGAAGCATGACAAGATAATGAAGGAACTCTTAATAGGACCCACTTAGGATTAAACAAGTTTTATTGGGGGTCTGAAGAAACTCACCAGGTCTCCACAAGTTTAGTGGGGATCTGAAAGAACTCCCCAAACCTCCATGATTTAGCAGGGACAAAAGATAAGGGTAATCACCCTAGCCCCAGGACCCACTTAGATTAAGTAAATTTGCTGAGGCTCCAGAGGAAGGTCTTCAGGACTCAGATCTTATAGATTAAAAGAAGTTAATCACTTGTGTCTTTAGATGAATGCACACTTACACATAGACATATAGCTTAGAAGGTATATAAGCTCTGCAAAACTTTGTAATTTTGAGTTGGGTGATATTTTCCAAGCCTTTTCCCTGTAACCAGTTTCAGAAATAGAAACTCCTTCCTTTCCCAGTTCATCTGCATCTTGTTATTGGGCCGTGAGAATAAGCAGCTCAACCCTCCATTTGGTCTGGGAACAAAAGTGCTAGGATTACAGGTGTGAGTTACTGTATCTGGCAAAACTGCCATTTAAAATTTATCAGACAGTCCTCCTCATTAGAATGTAAGCACCATGAGAGCAGGAATCTTGTCTATCTTATCTCTAGCTATTTTCCCAGAGCCCAGCAGACTACCTGGCCCATGACAGGAGCTCAACATAAAGTTGTTTTTATAATGACTGCAGAAGTTGACTGAAGCAGAGCAAGAGATAGACCCTTGGCTGCCTTCTCCAACTTCCTGCTCTTCTGGTCTCTCTCAAATGCTATTTTCAGGTATTGTTCTAGTCCAGATACTCAGGTCTGAGATATTTCCTGTTTGCAGTCTGGGGGACCCCAAACCTTCTCAGAGCTTGGCCTTCATTCCCAGAGTGGCGACCTTGGCATGGGGTTACGAAATGTGCCATAGTTTTCCCTTTGAACTGTGAACAATCAATTCTCTGCATTCCAATTCTGTCACAATCCTGGGCTCCTCCACAGACCACAAGAAATGGACTTGCCTTATGCTAATGGCATTTCATTTATCATTATGGAGTCGAATGAGGAGACCATTAAGCCGAGCGTGATGTTTTATTAGTGTGTTTTTCTGAGGTCTGTGACTCTGCATAACAGAATGAATAAAAATGACCTAAATTTTACTTTATGATACACTTTCAGGCTGCACTTGCTCAGCTGCCCAAGCCTTTGGTAAAAGGCATCAGGCTTCAAGTCTTCCCTTTTAAAGCATTAGTACAGGTATGGCTTTCATTCAATTTAATTTGATTTTTTACATTTGGAACAGCTCCAGTTTCCCATAAAATGAAGATCTCTTGATTCTTTGTGATTTTTAGTTTAAAACAAGGTAGACTTTAGGGGCCTATGAACCAGAATGCCCATCCTGTGCCTGAAATTGGCAACATTTGCCACAGTTTAAAAACCATGTTTCCAGGTGTGGCTGAAATTGTTCACAGTTCTTTCTGATTTGGAGTGTCCATATTTGCTTTGTCTGATGTACTACATTTAGAAAGAAATGGCTCTTTCCTTTGAATTGAGTTTTAAATTGAATGGGTGGTTACTGAAGCAGCACTGTTACATGAAAACACCTGCTTTGGGACTGCTGAGGGGGGTGAGAGAAACGTGCTGTCTTGCCTCCTAGATTTGTTGTTACAAGGACTTAACTGCCTGTGTAAAAGTTAGCTACTTTGCTCCTATAAAATAACTTTTACAAGAAGCAAAGGAAAAAGAGGGAAAATAAAACAAATGGGCTTCCCCAAGTGCAGATGGATGATTTTTGCAAGTCTCTTCAAAAAGGACAGCTGATGCGAACTGTGTCCCAAGCATCCTCTCACTGGAAACAGGAGGGAATTCTGTGGCTTACACGCAACCATATGTTGAGGATGTGAATATTGCTTCACACATACTAGCAGTCAGTTTTGAAATGCATGAGGGCTTTTTTCTCTTTACCAATCAATAACTCATCAAGAAAAAAAAAGCTATATGCACAAAAATGTTAATTAACAACATTATCAATACTAGCAAGAAGAAATTACAAGCAAGCTCTATGTGCAAAATTCTGGAAATTAAGTAAATTATGGTGCATGGATGATGATGAAGATACTGCATTCAATGAAATGATAATTAGAAAGATTATGTAGATACATAGAAAATGTTTAAGCTAAAGTGCCAAGTGAGAGAAAAATGACCAAATTATATGTGCATTGTGATTGCAACTGTATCAGTATAACTATGTAGATGGGCATAGGCTGGAAGAGGAAAATAAAAAACGATAATACGTAATAGTTGTATAGAATTGGTTGAATTAAATGTAATCACTATTTTTAAAAATTATTTTTGGAAAGGCAAAAACATTTTTAAAATAATGGTTTGAAAACAAATGGCAGAAATGTGCATTTAAACGTTTAATGTGCAGTTTAAATGTTTGAATCTAGAGACTATGTGTCCTCAGTTCATCCTGGAGGTAATACTCTACTTATAGAAGTGTTTAAATTCTCCAAATACTTACTTAGAAGGATGAAATTCAAACTATCTAGGGAGATGCTTCCAAAAAGAAAACACAAAGTCATTTAATTTTAGGATGAGGTCTCAAACATATCGGCAGTAAGCTGCTGGTCTTACTGATGGAGGCTCAGCAGGACTGGAGACTTGGTCAGGGGCTAGGACTAGAACAGGGACAGACCTAGTGTGTAAGTCACCGAGGGTGACTGGGAGGGTGGATGACCACGAGGCTCCCTCCCTGGGTTTCTACAACCCACTGAAAAGCCCAGCAAGGGCCAGAGCTCAGCCTTGCTCAGTGCTCAGTCAGCACAAGACACAAAGTGCACAGCTGGGCTCAGCGGTCCGGCTTTGGAAGGATAGGGCTGGACAATGTTCTGTTGCCCTTCCTATGTTTGCAAGTGGTCCTTTTTTCCCTGCCTAAGACTCTACTGGTCCTTGACCCACAGCTGAATCCTTGGAGTCGGCACACTCTGTTCCTAGAAAGCTTTCCTTCTTTTGCTTTAACAAAGCGCTGTCCTCACGTGGGCCACTGGCAGAACAGATAGGGACTTCTCTCGGGTCAGCCATGCTTTGCTTTCAGGGAGTTCTCATTCCAGTCCTGCTGGCCATACTGCATTTCCCACAGGCAAAACCCAAAGAACAGGGTAGTCTTGATTCAAGGTGTTGTGCTTTGCTCCCTGGTAGGCCAGCTGACACCTGACTCTGAGTCATGGCCTAGAACCTCCAGGGCTTAGAAGATGCAGGTCCTGGCCGGGCGCGGTGGCTCAAGCCTGTAATCCCAGCACTTTGGGAGGCCGAGACGGGCGGATCACGAGGTCAGGAGATCGAGACCATCCTGGCTAACACAGTGAAACCCCGTCTCTACTAAAAATACAAAAACTAGCCGGGCGAGGTGGCGGGCGCCTGTAGTCCCAGCTACTCGGGAGGCTGAGGCAGGAGAATGGCGTAAACCCGGGAGGCGGAGCTTGCAGTGAGCTGAGATCCGGCCACTGCACTCCAGTCCGGGCGACAGAGCGAGACTCTGCCTCAAAAAAAAAAAAAAAGAAGATGCAGGTCCTCACTTGCCTTTCTGCCCAGCTCTGGAGTATAGATGTCCTTTCTGGCCAGGTGCGGTGGCTTATGCATGTAATCCTAACAATTTAGGAAGCCAAGGTAGGAGGATTGCTTGAGCCCAGGAGTTCAAGACCAGCCTAGGCAACATAGTTTTTTAGTCAGACCCTGTCTCTACAAAAAAAGTTTTAACACATTAGTGAGACATGGTTGTGCACACCTATAGTTCTAGCTTCTGAGGAGACTGAGGTGGGAGGATTGTGTGAGCCCAGAAGTTTGAGATTGCAGTAAGCTACGATCTTACCACTGCACTCCAGCCTGGGAAACAGAATAAGACTTTGTGTCTCTTAAAAAAAAAAAAAGGTCCTTTCTATGCCTTGTGCTTTGTGTTCCTTGGTCTTTGGAATGCAATGAAACACTCGCAGCTGGAAGTTCAGGTTAACTGAATGCTTTTCATTACAGCTAAAACAGGAGAAGGCAACACTGTAACTTATCTGCTCTATTACTCGGTCAAGTTACTTAACTTCTAAACCTCAGTGTTCATATCTGTAAAAAAAAAACAGAAATGGGATCATAACAGTAGCCACCTCACTAGATTCCTATGAACATTTGATGAGAGAGAATACATTCAACATGCAGGGCAGTGCCTGGCCCATGGGAAACATGGCTGCGATTTGCTATCATTTTTTATCCTGTTTTTTTTCTCTGTAAAACAGGAGTTTTAACACGTCTTCACCACCACTATAATGGTGGTCACCATCTCTAGATGGTGAGAAAACACCATCTTCCTGTCTCTAGAAGTCAACAACCTCACACTCTAGAGGTTACTCTCCCAAACCATTACCATCAGATGAGGTGCAGTCCTGAATCTGCCTACCCAAGCGTGGAGCACTGTGGCGATGCAAGGCCATGCTGTCATGGTGTAGTGGCCCCTTTCCCCATGACATGAGCGTTAGAGTCTTTGTCCTGAGGGCAATGGGCACCAGGCAGCTCTTGGCAGCCTCATTATACCTGTGCAAGAGGACCGTCATCACCACCTCAGAGACGTGAAGATGAAGGTTACTGTACAATGTGTTTGTTACTTACCCGGGACCACCAGGCTAATTAGTGGCAGAACCTGTTTTAAAACTAGGTTTGCTCAACTCTAAAACTTATATTCTTAACCACTATTTTGTAACTGCTTTTTGCTATCAGTCAAAAAAATCAATTCAACCATACATTACATAAAAGAACATGTCAATATCAACTATACTAAATGTCTATTGAATTCAGGATATATAACACAATTTTTTTAATGTGCGAGGATTTGCTTTTTGTTTTGTCATATTTGTATTTGCTTCTGATTGACTTCTTTCCTGTTTAATAGAGCATGAGTGCATGTGGCTGTGGCTGGGCAGAGGTGGGATAAAGTGGAAGGTGTATTTCAGATCACAGAAGGCCCAGTTGTTTAGACTTTTTGTGACTAATGATTGATGTAGACTCTTTAATCAAGATTTCAGGCTGGATGCAGTGGCTCACACCTGTAATCCCAGCTCTTTGCAAGGCCGAGGCAGGAGGATAGCTTGAGGCTAGGAGTTCAAGACGAGCCGGTCCAATATAGTGAGACCCCGTCTGTACAAAAAATTAAAAATTATTAAAAACAAATCGGGGCAAGGATGAGAGGGGGTTGTGGCTATGTATCTCCTGAGAGGAAGGGTTTGGTATTAAAGAATCCTCTAAGCCTGTTTGATCCAGTTATCTTGCCCTACTGGGTCAGAGACCACCTGGATCTTAAACTTGACTTCCCTTAGGCCTACTACAAGTGAATTGTATCATCTAAGTTGCATTCAGATCCTGTCAATCATTGGAATTCTGATTTAAACCCCTTATTAATGTAAATTTTATTTTGAGAATTGGAAAAGAGTAAAATAACATAAGCTTGCATTAACAGGAGAAAACAATAATAATTTCATCTGCATGTGGGAGTTGTGTCTCAGATTCAATGAACTCTGGAATGAGATGGAAAGTATTATAAATATGACTCCGAAAATTGAATAATCAGCTTTACACATGGTTCCAACTGTAATGGATGGAAAGACATAAATAAAATAAAAGGAATATTTGCTCTTAAACTTTTCTGAGACTGTCACCCTAAGAGTGAGCTTATCTCTCCAAACAATTGCTAATTGAACTGTGAAATAAGGAACACAACTCATAAATGTGAAGTTTCAAATTTTAAGTCAAATTAAACAAAATCCGGACATTTTTAAATTTGTAGGATTAATCTCCTGTCTTTTCCTCCAATAACAAGTAAATTGAATCTGCAAAATCATGTTCGGTGTATGATTTTCAACTGTGTAATTACGGTTTAAAGATACATGTCTTCAATTTCTTCTGTTCCCTTTTGAAACTCAAATCCATTTCGAATCTTTTGTTAAAAAGCAATTTAGTTACCAGAGAATGGTTTCTTAGAGTTAGTAATTAAGTGTTATGTTTACAGAAAGGAAATAATGAAATACAATCTCATCCAAAAAGAACATTCTAAAACATTCCACTGAGTGCAAACACATGACCCTGCAGTGTCAGAGTTTCTTCTAGTGACACCACAAAAACTTCCTGAGCTATTTTCCAAGGAACTGAAAAGAAAGTCTGATTCCTCTGAATGATCTGTACCTTTTAGATGTGACAGTTGAGGTAATATTAAGCAACTCAATAGCAATTGTGAAAGTCAATATACAGTATTACAAGTTTATTACTTGATATTTGGCATTAGATCTTGACAATACGACATGCATTTTCTTCTTAGACAGGAAATACCTGCAGGACAAGGGTGCTTTCTGCACATTTGATATAGTTATAGATGTAGCAGGTTTAGTAAAGTAAAAGATGAACATTAGCTAATTAGCCATCAAACATGCAGGGGGCACCTCCTGACCATGTCAAGAGCTGCAGAAAATGCCAATCTGAATGAGATCAGACCCATTCTCATGAGTGTTCAGTCTGGTCAGAGAAATAAGAGAATAAGGATTCTGATAAGCAAAGGTGAGAGGGCAGGGGAATTCCAGCGATGGGCAATAGGGTGGCAGGGGCAGAGATGGGGGCAGGACATAGGCTTGGGGGAGGAAATGCAAAGCATGTTTAGGAAAAAGGAAGCATATATAACATAATAATGATCATTATCATAATATTTATTATATGCCAAGCACAATGCTAAATGTTTTACTTGCAAATATGTCTTGTAGGGTGGCCACCTCATCCCAGTTTGCCTGGGGCTTTTCTGTTTTACCACTGAAAGCTGTGTTAGTAGCTCAGGATGCCTCTCAGTCCTGGATGAATGGGGGATGGTTGGTCACCCCACATGCACTCCTTGCAAAATGACCTTATGAGATCTATTCGGTAATACTATCACTCTTATTTTACAGAAGAGGGGATGGAAGGTCAGAGCGGCAAGGAACTTATCCAAGATTGCATGGTTGCTAACACATGGGAGCTGAGAGTAAAAGAGAGAGCTCTTATCTACTAGTATCAGAGATGAATCCTGATTCTAAAGTGTCTGCAAGGCACAGTCCCAGTTAGCAAGAATTTTTTTTTTTTTTAAGGAAGTTGGTACAGAATCATAGTGCAATAAAAATTCAAGGATTTCTCCTGTGAACATTTGGGAGTTATTGAAGATTTCTGAATAGAAGGAAAATGTGGAAGCTTTCCTAATTTAAGATTGATGGCACCAATGCGGTTAGCACAAATCAATGTTTTATCCAATCATTCTTCCTGTCTCTAGAAGTCTACAACCTCACACCCTAGAGGTTACTCTCCCAAACCATTAGCAAACTAGAGAAAGCATTTTGAAGATCAAAGAAATGTTCTCCTATTCCCAATGCATTTCAGGATTTTTTCCCTATTCATGTTAGTACTTTTCCTATGTTTCTCTCTGTAGCAGAAACTAGAAATACTTGAAAGGTTATAAACAGCTTTGCTTAAGCATACTTCTTTTACAGTCTATCATGCCTCAAAAATCTCATTTCCTTCAGGAAATAACACATAGAAGAGGTGCTGGTTCTAGACTTCCCTCTAAGAGACAGGAGCAGAAGCAGAGCAAATCACTGTCGAATGGCACGACTTAGACTGTGTTTGTGTGCACACATCTTTTGTCATCTTACCAATTTCCTGTTTGTCTGCTTATTTCCTTTCACCACTTTTTATTTTGAGCTGTTATGTGGTTTATTTAGTGATGGGGAGAATAGGGATCTACACACCATATCTGTTAAGAGGTATGCCATTTGAGGTCACCATAATTCCATAGTCTCGTGCAAGATGGTCAAGTAAAGTCCATTGAGAGTGAAGGTGGTAATTTTCATGAAGTACCTTTCCCTGTCTGATTCAAGGGGACACATTATGCAGAAACCCAAAGCAGCGAGTCTTTGTGCTGGGAACATTAATTTAATTGCAATCCATAATGCTCCTGCCAAGTCACCAGGCCCATATATTCCCAATCTCCTGCTTGCTTGAAATTGAAATCATTCCCTTTGCAAAAACAAACCATCCTTCTCTGTGAGGTCCCATTACATGGCCAGAACTCCTTTCTGGGAGATTATTTGATGACAAATTATATCAAGAAATTAAACAGAAACCCCATTAGTAATGTTGACAATATTCCACACACACATGAAATATTTAATGAAAATCTAGAGCTAGGGTGTTGAATTTGCACACAAACAACATATGTAAGATGGATTTTCTCTGAATGCAAATGCAAGTTTTATTTTCTAAAGACCTTTGCAAGTACGCAAGCGCTGTCTGCTTTTAGTCACAGGAAAACATCCATTTAGTAATCTCCTACCTCCATTGATTCCACCCATAATGAGATATCCAGAGGTATTGTAGAAGTCCAGAAGCATTCAAAATATGGAAGCAGAAAGATGAAACCAGCTCAAACGGCTACTGCCATCTGCTAAGGAGTCAGACATATGAGTGGCCAAAAGAACCCTTACTCTTTAAAGGATGAGTGGACCTGGTCAAATTAAAAATGGGTTTCTGCTAGATCCTAGTATAGGCAACTGAAAGAGTTAGTAAAAATAGCAACAGTTCATGCTCCTGCTTGGGGCACATCTCACCCTCTATCTTTAAAGTTGGACCTTTCCATACAGGTAAACAGAACAATACAGCATAGTGGTAATGTTGTTTACCACTGTATATTAAAATTATCTATGGACTTTAAAAATGTCCTGTCTGATTATAGCAGACCAATTAAATCAACATTGGGTTATGGGAGAACACAGATATCTATATATCTCTTAAGTACCTGCAGTCAGGGTCCTGTCGGGATATAGAAACCAGAAATAGAGAATTTAATTAGTCTTGACCAGTAATTGAGGAAAGCAGAAAGCAGCTACTACCTCTAACGCTGAGATAAACAAGTTAGGGAAGAAGTTAAAAGGCAAGCCTGGAAGCTACTCCCTCACTTTCTTCAGGCCTCTGTTAGAGCTATTGAAACTTAGCAGCTAGAAAGAAGAGTCCTGCAGAGCTGAGACCACGGCCTCTGGGGTGTGCTGCCAACTGTTGCTGGTGTCTGAGCTCAGGGGAGGAACCCCCCAGAGCTGGATGGGACCTGACTTCTGAGAAGAAGACACTGGCTGGCTAGTGCTTATTTCTCAGAAACAACTGCTTCTGGGATTTTGGCAGACCTGCAAATTAAAATCAACTGCTGCTGCTGGGACCAAAGATTGAAGAACCAGTGCTAAAGTGACAGTAATAACAAAGAAAGCAAACAGAATGAGAAAAATTCCTTCTCCCTATTCCATCCTTCCAGTCTCTTCTAGCACCCACTATTGGCAGAGCTGGTAAAGGAGAAATGCTGTTGGCAAAATCCCAGCCCGGGCATTATAGAGCAGAACATAGGAGGTAGGTCTGAAGTAAGAAACAAGCGTTTAATAATGAGCATTGGTTCCCCAGGTGATTATGTTGTGTAGGCAGAGTTGAGAACCACTGCCTATGGAAAGCTACAATTCAGAACTCTTCTCAGGTATTACTGCTTGTTTTTGCTTTGTCCAAGTCCCCCACACTTGGTTCAGTTTTCCCATTATCGGCCTGCTCTTTCAAGCTCTGTGTTTGCTTTTGGTCTCTTGACTCTCGGATTCCCACAGTTATGACTTACATCTAGCCCATGGGCTCCTCAGCTTTAAAGAATTTACTCTCATTGGCCCTACAGGACCCAAGCCTAGGCAATTAGAGTAGAGGGGTTGGACTTTGATGTCCATGGAGTTTGTTTTGGCTCATAATTCCAAGGACCATATTTCCCTGGGACTGGCCAACTCTGGTGGTCACTGATAAATCTGTGCTGATGACCAGCCCCAATAGTTATCTGCTGCCCTTGGCTTTGCTGAGAACCCAAATAGGAAAAATCTATTACCCCTGTGAGGTGTGGCTAAAATGAAAACATCAGCTTTCATGCCTCTTTGTTTTTGTTCTTTGGAGAGACTGATTGGGTTATTTTCTTAGCTGTCGACTTCATCACTTAAAATACCCAACCAGTTAGATCAGAAGAGAAATAAAGCTAATCCATTTTATCTTGAAGATCTCCCACATATAATGAGATACTCTAAATTCTCATTCAGATCATTTCAATGGATATCAGTAGGCTCCAGTGTTCATTTAACAAATATATATTGAGCTCCTACTAGGATCTGGGCAATGTCCTAGGCACCAGAGGAATAGCAATGCACAAAGCAAAGTAACTGCTCTCATGGAGGTCATATTCTACCTAAGGAAAGAGACAATAATAAATAAGCAAACCTATAATATACCAGATGTAGTTGGGTAGTTCAAGCTTACAAGCTCTCATGAAGTTGTCAAGCTGTTAACTAAGATAACAGTCTCATCTGAAGGCTCATCTGGGGCTGAAGGATCTGCTCCCAAGTTAACTCACGTGGTGTCACAAAGTTTTGTTTCTAAACCATGTGGACCTCTCCAGAGAGCTCCTCGTGACTTGGCAGCTGGGTTCCCCTAGAGTGAGTGATCCAAGAGAAAGTGATCAAGATGGAAGCCACAGTTATTATTTCTAACCTAAACTTGGAAGTGACATACCATTGCTTGTGTCATATTCTGTTGGTCATAATGGATCAAATGTGAAAGGGGACAACACAGCAGCCTGAATACCAGGGTTTGGGGATCACTCAGGCTGTCTCAGCTGCCCTACATGGTAATAAGTGCTATGAAGGAAACAAAACAGGGTGAAGAGATAGGGAGGGCAGAGGTTTGGGGTGACTATTGCTCTTGACACAGATGGTCACAGAAGACTTCACTCAGGCACAAAACAGAGGCCTGAAGAAAGTGAGGGAGTAGCTTCAAGGCTTGCCTTTTAAAGGACTCTACCTAGGGGTTAGCTTTGGTGGGAAATCATCCCTCAGCTCCTGCCCTACCCATCAGTCTCACTAAGAACCCCTACTATGCTCTCCCAGAGCATCTACACTTACTGTCTGAAAGCTGTCATCACACTGCCACATCTTCTTTCTTCCTTCAACATTAGAGAGTGAGTTCTTCAGTGCCATGGACAATGTTTGATTCATCTTTGTATCCTCAGTAAAAGGTCAGTAATTTTAGATGAGTGAATGAAATAATTAATTTACCTTCTCTGCAGTCTTTTTAAGGAACTTAGAACAAATTACAATTTAACAATTTGTTAAACAAGTTATTAGTTATGCTTTGTTTAAAGCAAAAACTGTAGATATAGATTTATATAGCCACTTTAAACACATAAATCTACTCTTCTGCCCTGTCAATGGCATTGCTTACAGATACTGTTAGTTTATGAAGTACTAAATGGAACAAAAATATGTGGCAACTTATTGAATGAAAATGTTTTGTGAGAAAAATATTTTTGTTCCCATGCAGCAACATTTCTATTAAATTTTTTCTAAATATGTAAAAAGAAAAAACAAAAACTCAGAGTGGCAACAGAATACCCTAAGGAGTCTAAAAAGCATGAAAACAGCAATATTATTTTGCTAATGAAAAACAGATATGAATGATATTATTTCTTCATATTCTGTTTTGGGAGGAGCTGATTTTTTGTTTTTAATATATGTCCCTTGCACAATAAATCAAATGCTGCGACTCACCCACAGCCCTAGGCCAGAGGCAACAATTTACACAAAAGGACAGTTGATCATACAGAAATATGTCTCCCATGTGTTTGGGAATTAACTCATCAGTCAAAGCATCAACTATCTCTCTCCTTGTGACTCCAGAAGTCTAGTGGAGCATTTAATACAGTATTGCTCCCAAAATTCACCCTGAGTACTTAAAGTACCAAAGCCATGGAAACTGTAATGTGCATACCAGTCACCTAGGTATTCCTTCAATGCAAATTTTGGTTCAGAATCTAGGGTGGGGCCTAACAGTCAGCATTTCTAACAAATTCCTGGGAGATCTGTGAGAGCTGGTCCTCATATTACATATTGAGTAGGAAGCTATTCAAATAGCATTCAGAGAGTCCAAAATCTGCCTGCCTACATTTATAGGTGATTTGAAATTTCTTTCTTCTTTTTATTTAATCAGCCTAATGAGGAAACCTATAATAATCAAGAAAAATTTATTCTATTAATTTGAAAAGTTGTTAAACCATTTACTCTTCCACAAGACAATGTAGATTTCAGATTTGAAAATCAGCATGTTCAGCCATACATTTTTATTTGAACAAGTCCAGTTGCTAAGAAATCTACAATGTAGATTCCAAACTTAATTAAATCTTACCTCCACATCCAATGTGCTGTGTTTCAAGCATTTCCAAATTGAAAGTGAGCAAAAAAAAAGTCATTAAAACTAAAATTTAAAAGTTATATTAATCATCCTGTATAAAATTCCAAGTGGGCACCTTCCTCCTGCACTCCAGTTATACAGGAAGAGCAGAGGAATTTCACCCGTGGTTTATTTTATTAAATTTTCTTTAATGTTACATTGATCTATTTCTTAAAGGAGAACACAGACTCTGCAGGGTTATTCACCCTCTGGCTTTTGTATATGCAACTTGTCTTATTGAGATAGGCAAATATAGAATCATATTGACGAGGTTGTTGGCTTTCATTATTTCAAAAAACTAGCAAAGTACAACAATCTATCAGAATTAATCAGCTTATTACATCTAAAGCAGCTTGTTACATCTAGCTTGTTACATCAAAACCAGTTCACCCTCATGCCCCACCCCCTACCCCAACCTCAGACTCCAGCTCCACTCTCAGAACCCTCACCGAGATCTAACTGGGAAGGCTGCACTGGTGCCCAAAAGGTCTTTGAGACCCATTTCCTGGGTCTCTGTAGCAGCAGAACTCAGCGTGGTATTCTTCCATCAGCCAGCAAGCAGCAGGCTGTGAGTCATTTCAGCCCCTAACTCGACAGCTCTCAAAGCACCTATCTTTCACAGAAAATAACTCACGCAGTGAATTTGGATATTTTTGAAATGTCTATATTTGGTGGGCTTGGAGTAATCACAGATTTACCACCTCAATTCAGTTGCGGGTCTTATTGATACACCAAACATCCTGACTTCTAAATATCTGAAGAGGCAAAACAATGGAAACCCAACTAATTCCTTTGTTTGGTCAGTGACAGAGCCTATATACTCATTCTCCTCTTCCACCTGCTTTTGGTTGCTTTTAACAAATTTTTAAAATTTTCCTGGATAATGTAAACTAGAATTCCAACCCAATTAATGCCTAGCACACAGAAAGTACTTAATACATGGATTAAATAGATAAATGAATGAAGGATGACTCCAGTAAAGATATTCAACCCAGCCACTTCAAAGGAGAGACGTGACCATAACAATAACATGTAGCATATACATGTGACTAGTTACCATTTCACAAAGCTTTTGCCTGCATCAGCTCAAACAGTCTTCACTACAGCTCTGTGGGTGTGAGAGAACAAGCACTTTTTACTGATGGGGATGCTGAGACTCAGAGATTAAATGGTTGGTCAGAGTTTCATAGCCAGTAAATGAATGGGACAGCCATGGTTTGCACTTGGGTCTTTTAACTCCAAATGTCATACCTTTTGCACTGTATGATTTTTCCTCAAGTAAGCCTAGGAGACAGACTTTTGATCCTAGAATTGATGGGACAGATCTGAACTCAGTATTCCACAATTCTGAGTCTTAAGACTTTTTCTTAGCTCAAACATCCCAACTTTAAAACTAGAAAATATAAAATCAAAATCTAATCTAGGGGGACAAAAACTCTCCTGCAGTGAGAGTTTTCTGGGGATATCACAATGTATTAGTCCATTTTCACACTGCTGATAAAGACATACCCAAGATTGGGCAATTTACAAAAGAAAAAGGTTATTGGACTTACAGTTCCACGTGGCTGGGAAGGCATCACAATCATGGCAGAAGGTGAAAGGCAAGAAGGAGCAAGTTACATCTTACGTGGATGGCAGCAGGCAAAGAGAGAGCTTGTGCAGGTAAACTCTCATTTTTAAAACCATCAGATCTTGTGAGACTCACTGACTATCATGACAACAGCGCAGGAAAGACCCACCTCCATAATTCAATCACCTCTCACCGAGTTCCTCCTACAATATGTGGGAGTTGTAGGAGTTAAAATTCAAGATGAGATTTTTCAAGATGAGATTTGGGTGGGGACACAGCCAAACCATATCATTCCACCCCTGGTCCCTCCTAAATCTCATGTCCTCACATTTCAAAACTAATCATGCCTTCCCAACAGTCCCGCAAAGTCTTATTTCAGAATTAACTCGAAAGTCCATATTCCAACATCTCATCTGAGACAATACAAGTCCCTTCCACCTATGAGTCTTTAAAATCAAAAGCAAGTCAGTTACTTCCTAGATACAATAGAGGTAGAGGTATTGGGTAAATATAGCCATTCCAAATGGAAGAAATTAGCCAAAACAAAAGGGCAATAGGCCCCATACAAGTCTGAAATCCAGCAGGGCAGTCAAATCTTAAAGCTCTAAAATGATCTCATTTGACTCCATGTCTCACATCCAAGTCATGCTAATGCAAGAGCTGGATTCCCATGCTGTTGGGCAGCTCTGCCCCTGTGGCTTTGCAGAATACAGCCTCCCTCCTGAATGCTGTCATGGGCTGCTGTTGAGTGTCTGAGGCTTTTCCAGGTACACAGTGGAAGCTGTCAGTGGATCTCCCGTTCTGGGGCCTGGAAGATAGTGGCCCTTTTCTCACAGCTGCACTAGGCAATGCTCCAGTAGGGACTCTGTGTGGGGGCTCCTGCCCCACATTTCCCTTCTACACTGCCCTAGCAGAGGTTCTCTATGAGAGCCCTGTCCCTGCAGCCAACTTCTGCCAGGACATCCAGGTGTTTTCATACATCCTCTGAAATCTAGGCGGAGGTTCCTAAACCTCAGTTTTTTATTTCTGTGCACCTGCAGGCTCAACACTACATGGAATATGCCAAGACTTGGGACTTGCAACCTCTGAAACCATGGCCTGAGCTGTACCTTGGCCCCATTTAATCATGGCTGGAATAGCTAGGACACGGGGCACCAAGTATGGGGACCACAAGCATGGAGACCCTGGCCCTGATCCATGAAACCATTTTTTTCTCCTATGCTTCTGGGCCTGTGATGGGAGGGGCTGCCTTGAAGACCTCTGACATGCCCTGGAGACATTTTCCCCATTGTCTTGCACATTAACATTCAGCTCCTCATTACTTATGCAAATTTTTGCAGCCAGCTTGAATTTCTCCTCAGAAAATTAGATTTTCTTTTCTATCACATTGCCAGGCTGCAAATTTTCCAAATGTTTATGCTCTGCTTCCCTTATAAAACTGAATGCCTTTAACAGCACCCAAGTCACCTCTTGAATGCCTTCTTGCTGAGAAATTTCTTCCACCAGATACCCTAAAGTTCTCTCTCAAGTTCAAATTTCCACAAATCTCTAGGGCACAGGGGCAAAATGCCATCAGTCTCTTTGCAAAAACATAACAAGAGTCACCTTTGCTCCAGTTCCCAACAAGTTCCTCATCTCCATCTGAGACCACTTCAGCCTGGACCTTATTGTTCATATCACTATCAGCATGTTTGTCAAAGCCATTCAGCAAGTCTCTAGGAAGTTCCAAACTTTCCCACATTTTCCTCTCTTCTTCTGAGCCCTTCAAACTGTTCCAACCTCTGCCTGTTACCCAGTTCCAAAGTTGCTTTCACATTTCCAGATACGTTTTCGGCAATGCCCCATTCTACTGGTACCAATTTTTACTGAATTAGTCTATTTTCATGTTACTGATAAAGGCATACCCAAGACTGGGCAATTTACAAAAGAAAAAGGTTTACTGGACTTACGGTTCCACGTGGTTAGGGAGGTCTCATAATCATGGCAGAAGGTGAAAGGCAAGGAGGAACAAGTCACATCTTACATGGATGGTGGCAGGCAAAGAGAGAGCTTATGCAGGGAAACTCCCGTTTTTAAAACCATCAGATCTTATGAGATTCATTCACTATCACGTCAGCAATGCAGGGAAGACCCACCCCCATAATTCAATCACCTCCCACGAGCTTCCTCCCATAACATATGGGAATTGTGGGAGTTACAATTCAAGATGAGATCTGGGTGGGGACACAGCCAAACCATATCACACAGGAAGTAAAGGGGAAGCTGAATAGGAGAATCTCTCAGTTCCCATGCTTTCCAAGTCACCTCTACTTTTTTTTTTTCTGTTTCAGAGATTGGAGTTCAGTCTTACAAATACATCCACTGTTATGGTGTAAAGAACAACATAAGTCAGGAAAACCAAACTCACGTGTAATAGTAGCTTACTTGCTATCTATGCCTGGTTAGCCTTGAACACTTCTCACCTCAGTTTCCCCATTTGGGAAAATAAACCACCAGAGCATAGTGAGGAGTAAATGAAGTAATACAGTCATGCTTTGGGGACAGACTCACTCTCCACAACTGCAAGGCAATCTCACATGCATGGCCTTGCTGGGGTACAGTCAGGGAGTGGTTGCTGGGTGATTGTTAAGATGAGTAAGACCAAGGAAAGAAAAGTCAAAAACTCCCTATATCCTAGAGCATGGTGGAACCTGAAGGAAAATTCTCATTACTTTCCCAAGGATCACCCTGTCCTGGGAAAGGACTTGAATGGTCCCACAGAGAAATTAGACCCTTTTCCTGTTCCCCATTAAGAAAGCTGATGTCACGCAAAAAAGTGAACTCTTTGGGAAAAGAAAGTGTATTTGCTGTATTAATCTTCAGTTCTATCCCAGCAGGAGGGATGAGAGGACACTCTTAGATCTTAGAATCCACCTCGTGGGAATAGAACAGAGAGTGTTTCCTGTAAGGATAGCCTGGGAGCAAGCAGGACATCAGAGTGGCTTAAGTGAACCCATACCCCATCATAACTGGAATCACACACTTGGACTATGTGAATTTACTTTTTTTTTTTTTTTTTTTTTTTGGTCAGTATAATTTCAGCCTGAAGAGGCAGCATGGTGTAGTAAAAAGAGGACAAGGAGTCTGGATTTGGTCTTTGGGTTTGCATTCTGGCTTAATCCCTGCTCTGTCATTTACGAATGGAGTTCACAGATGTCTTTACACATAAAATGGGCATATGTTGGGATTTGAACACAGCAATACATCATGCTTTTTTCCCCCTTCCAACAAATATTTGAATCAAATGAGAAATAGACATGAGTCAAATTGAGGGAGGGTATTGTCAACATTAGTTTAATTCCTGTTACATCTGGATATGGGAATGCAGCCTGGACCTACAGCCAAATGTAATCCCTAATATATTACTTTTCCAATGACTACATCAAAGTCAGGCAAAATAGCCAGTCAATTGTAGCCACCTACCTTCCTCTAAACGTCGCTCTTGGCAACAAAGAAGAGGACAATGTGGATCAGACCACTTCCAAAATCGGAAGAGGTAAGCAAAAGGAAACAGGAGCTCTCTTGCCTTAAACTACCTGGGAAAAGAACAGTGAGCTGACAGATATGCAGACCGTTCACACCCCACCAATTGGAAAAACTGTTAATCTTCAGCATCTCCTCCTGTGGGAAGAGGGGCTGCAAGGGTCCACAACAGAAGCCCCTTCCGGAAGCAAGAGAACAAAGGAAAGTGTTCCCCAGATACAACCCCCTTGTAGAGTTGGTAAAAAAATAAAATTATTTCAAGAAAATGGAGCCCCAAGCCAGTGAACATTTGCACTGATTTTCTTTCTTTCTTTCTTCTCTCTTAACTTGCTTCAGAAAATGAAGAAGGCCACATCCCCTGGCAGCCCTCCTGAGCCGCCTGTCCCAGGACAACACTGTCTACCTCAGTCTGATGTTATGGCAAGTAGATGGCCACATATCCTTGTTTGTTGGCGACAGACTGAGGTTACTGCCACAGTCCCTGTGTTCTGTCCAGAGCGGCATTTGCCTGGACACAAGAATCCCACTTGAGTGATAACTTATTCAGCCACACTCTCCTTAGCGAAAATCTTTTTTTTTTTTTTTTTTTTTTTTTTTTTTTTTTTTTTTTTTGAGACGGAGTCTTGCTGTGTTGCCCAGGCTGGAGTGCAGTGGCCGGATCTCAGCTCACTGCAAGCTCCGCCTCCCGGGTTCACGCCATTCTCCTGCCTCAGCCTCCCGAGTAGCTGGGACTACAGGCGTCCGCCACCTCGCCCGGCTAATTTTTTTGTATTTTTTAGTAGAGACGGGGTTTCACTGTGTTAGCCAGGATGGTCTCGATCTCCTGACCTCGTGATCCGCCCGTCTCGGCCTCCCAAAGTGCTGGGATTACAGGCTTGAGCCACCGCGCCCGGCCAGCGAAAATCTTTAACCAGACAAACAACAAATTCTCCTCCTTTTCTTTCCAAATCACTGCCATTTCTTGCCTCTTCCATCCCTTCTCAGCCTCCTTTGCTAGATCCTTTTTAATAAAGGTCAGCATTTCCCAGGTGGAACTTCTTTATTTCCTTCCGTCTGTTCTCTCTGGAGGACCCCGCCCACTCCACATTGTCAACTACATAAGCTACATTTGAGACAACTGCCAAACACCCCTCTCCTTCCCTGATATCTCAGCTCACATCTCCAGCTGCCACACCTCTGTCTGGGTTCCCTACAAACACTGCAAACATAATGTGTCCTAGACAGAACTCATTTTATTATCCTGCTTCTGTTTCCTGTCTTTTCCAGATTTTTTTCACTCTCTTTCCCCAACTAAAAATCTTGAAGTTATCCTTAGTTGTGGCATCTTTCTTACTCCCTGCATTTAATAGATGCTCAATTCTATCATGTGTCTCTTACACTGGACTTTTTCTCTCTATCCCAGCTTTCCCTACCTTACACTAAATCCCTAGGTTCCACCTCACTCCTTGCAATGGCCTCACGAGTAATTTCCCAGCTACAAAGATCAACCTTCTCCAGGACATTGTTCACACTAATCCACAGTGAAGGTTGTTTGCCAAAACCTATTCCCCTCCCTCTGTGTATCTCTGTTTCTATCTGTTTTAGTCCAACTGGGTGTCTATAACAGAATATCACAGATTGGCTTATAAATGACAGCAGGTTATTCCTCACAGTTCTGAAGCCTGGCAAGTCTGAGAATAAGGAGCTGGCAGATTTGGTGTCTGCTAAGAACCTGCTTCCTGGTTCATTTTTTCTGTATCTTCACATGATGGGAAAAGGACAAGGCATCTCTATGGGGTCTCTTCTATAGGGACACTAAACCCATTGAGGAAGACTCCACCTTTAAGACCTAATCACTTCCCATACCCCCACCTCCAAATACCATTACACTGGAGATTAGGATTTCAACATACGAATTTTAGGGTGACGCAGATGTTCAATCTGTAGCTCTCCTTTTCTTTCTCCAATTCTCTCTCTCTCTCTCTCATACACACACACAGACACACACACACACTCCATGTAACTTGCAAACTTGTCTTGACTCTCTTCACCAACCACTTGGAGTCCAAACTTCTTACAATTTCCCACAAGCCCTCGAGTGTCCCACCTTTATTTGCCTTGTCTTCCACTGACCCACCCTCCAAACCTTAGGATCCAGTGGCACTGAATTTACATCACCATCCCAGAGAAACCCATGGCCTCTTATGTTTCTCAGTTTATGCCCCCGGGCCCTCCACTTTGAATGTCTTTCCCCAGAACACACCCTATTTCCTGGCTTATAAACCTGTATTTTTCCTTCAAGGATAACTCAAATTTCTCCGCCTTGGTGAAGCCTTCCCTGGGCATCCCCCCGGTGCCCTCCATATTAACTGCTATAATAGAGTTATGAATAATTGGATTGAAGGCAATCCATTTGCAATTACATTTCTCCCATTACAATGGCAGCTTCTTGAGAACAGAGAAATGTTTTCATCTCTTTACTTTCAGCAGGTAGATATTGACCTTCTCGTAGGTACTATCACTGTGTTGTTTATTCCACACAGAGATAAACTAAAGAATAAAGACTAGTTTACTTTGTTGTGGTAAAATATTCCCATTCACCACAGGTCTGCATATCAGGAAAACATGGCCCCAGGTATCAGTGCTGCCTCTACTTAGCCCTGTGTAGTCCCTCTACCAGAAAAGAACTACCAGATTGATTCTTTTGCCTGAACAATGATCAGAATAACTAAATACTCTCCTAATGGATAGTAATGAAAACACAGAAAATTACTTGTTTCAAAGTACTTTCAAATCTAATGTATAAATTGACTATAATGAAACATATCATTGTTATCACCATGAATTAGATTTTCTAGCAAACATTTAGGTAACTCTTTCATCTAACATACTTTGTAATAAATGATAATATTTATATTATCAAAATAGCATTATGATATTGTCTTGACTTGCTTAGAATGTTTTCCTTTTCATAGATCTTTACTTTGAAGTCAGACCCCTCCCAGGATGTGACTTCAGACTAGCTTGGCTTCAAAATCTGTTCCTCACATTTTGAGAAAGTGAAGAAAAATTGAGGGCAATTTACACAGTTAAGGTGCCAGAACTCAATCTACATTAGAATTCTCCAAGGATTCTAAATACAGAAAAATCTTCATGCACTGAGAATTCATCACAATATGTTTTTTTCATAAAAGAAAAAAAATAACTGAAAACAATCAAAATGTACAACAGTGATTAAAGAACATTTTGTATTTGTGTGATGGGAAACAAGGAAGGGCTTATATATTTGTTCTGTTACAAGGACCTGTAGCACTTGGGTAAGCACTTGTGTAATAATGTTAAATGAAAGAAAAGGTTAAAAAATATAGGCACAACAGGAGCACAAGTATCTAGAAAATAAGCACGAGACACTAAGAAGCATAGAACTGTCCACCATTTGTTTGTTTGTATTGCTTCTCCCGCTGGAAGCTGTGAAAACTGGCTTAGGAGAACCATCTTGGTGTCAGGAGTGGGAACCTCCACCAAGAGCTTTTCATAAAGCTTCCTTTGCCAGTTTGCCCTGTGGGAAAAGGATTTCATTCTCATATTCTCAGTCCTACCCCATCTCCTAAACTTTAAAGCAAAACACAACAAAACTTATGTTTGATTACCAAAGTAATTTATGTTCACTTAAATATCTTCCTTAATTTTTAAGTTCCTTAGCCATCTCTGGTTTGAAGTGAAACTGGAGAACAATTGTTCTTTCAGCCACCAAAACTTTTGGCAGCTTGCTTCCAAACAGAGCTTAGAATTATGTAACTCTCACTTTAGCAAAAAGTTTTTCTAAAAAGGCCAACTTCTTTTCTAAAACCCAACATTCCAAAACAGCATGTAAACAGATTGTAAATGGATTTCACTGCTGTGGTGGTATTTCCAGAGTCCACACTTGAATGTGTGATACAGTCTATGGGTTTTTTTTAATGCCTTGTAATAAGTGATGGATTGTTAAATAAACAAAGCAATTCTTCCCCTAACTAACCCTCAACAGGGCTGTTAGTGAATAATTAACAACTACAGGTGAATCGAAAGAGAACAAAGCCCACTTAAGAGGCAGCTTTGGGTTAGAGAATGGCCATCTTCCCAAGGAGGCAGACCATAGGCTGGACGGGTACACCTGCAATCAGCTGGTGTGTAAGGCTGACTGCCCCAGTCTGTCATATGTCCAGGGGGCTCCCTGTAGTCCTCACTGTGTCTCAATAAATCTGTCCAGGTATTGGTATAAATAGACTTTCTCAACAAAAGCTCCTGGCCTGATGGTTACAAATACAGATCCCCAGGCCTCACTCCAAATCTAAATTGTAATCTCTGTGGATAGGACACAGTACTATGCATCTTAACAAGGTGCCTGGTAGATTTTATGCATCTGTGTGAGAACTACTGATGTGAGGACCAACTGACCTAGAAATTGGAATTGTATGTTATGGGACTGTTAATAGAATGGGTCTTGGGAATTATTCTTATCCAAATCCTTCTCTTTACAGGAGAGGAATCTGAGCCCCAGAAAGGAACGTGACTTGCCTAAGATCACATTGATGGGTGGTGGCAGAACCTCCTTATCTGCAGGTCATTCCCTCTCTACTAGGATGTTAGGCCTTAGATGGACAGACCTGTGCAAGAACTAAGAGCTGGGTGTGACCGTGGCTCTGGCTGAAAACAAACTTGCTGCCAATCACTGGGTTGCCATCCTCCCTAAGTCTTTGTATCAGAGAAGCATCTTCCTGAGGTTGTTAGAGGGAACTAAAAAAGAAAACTAGAGATTAAAGCAAGGTTTCCCAAAGCGTATTTCCAAGAAAGCAAGTTCTTACAAGGTAGTCCATATTAGTCCATTCTCATGCTGCTAATAAAGACATATCTGAGATTGGGTAATTTATAAAGGAAAGAAGGTTAATGGACTCACAGTTCCATGTGGCTGGAGAGGCCTCACAATTGTGGTGGAAGGTGGAGGAAGAGCAAAGTCATGTCTTACATGGCAGCAGGCAAGATAGCATGTGCAGGGGAACTCCCCTTTATAAAACTGTCAGATTTCTTAAGACTTATTCACTATCATGAGAACACCCACAGGTTTTCACAGGAAAAACAGACCTCCATGATTCAGTTACCTCTCACTGGGGTCCTCCCATGACACATGGGGTTCATTACAATTCAAGGTAAGATTTGGATGGGGACACAGAGCCAAACTATATCAGTGATCCATGCAAAAAAAGAATGCCTGCATTCTGAAGAAGTCATTGTATCCTCTCTCCCTGTTTTGAACAGTCACAAAGAGTGACTTAGGTGAGCCTGTGAAAGGCACGGAGAAGTCTTGCAGTAGGGAAGTCTTTTAACTTCCTCATTCCAGTGGTGCTCTGATTCATTTGACAGAAACAACTTTGTATGTGTTTGTAAGACCTTTGACATTCTGAGAAACTAGTGTTCTAGAGAAATCATCTACTCATCCAGAAGTTTCTCAACTCAAGTCTACGTCACAATCAGTAACCTGGCTGGCATTGTGGAAAACACACAAAACTTGGGTTTTTGGCTCCTCTCTTGACACTTGCCAGTTTTGAGACATTGGGCAAGTCTCTTGCCTCATTTTCACAGATGAGAAAATTGAAGTGACTGCTACATTACTGGGTTGTTTGGGGAACCACAAATAAAAACCGTTTACAGAATAGACAGCACTATAAAAGTCACAGTGTCACCCTCCTCCTCCTTTTCCCCACATACTCATCACTCCTGAGGTCATCTCCATCCCAGAGACCTCACGCTACCTTTAACAGCAAGACTCTGACAAGATGACACCAGAAGTTGGTGGTAATACAAATACAGCATCCAAGGGTAGACCAGGTAGTCCGTGAATCACTGCAACCTCAACACTTATTTGTCATTCATAACAAACTCTCAAAGCATCTACTGTAGAAGATATTGATGCAGGGATGGAACATTTCTCACTGAATTATAGGTCAGTTGTTCATGTAATTGAGTTTCATCTCTAGAAATATTGATGCTGCTAATACTGTCATTATCAGTATTCTCAGTCAGATGGAGGAGGACAGAACAGTTTCCCTCAATTTTCCTTTATCTGTGTTCCAGCAGGTGGTTCTCTGTCAAAACACACTTCTCTCAGTAGCAGCTCCTCCCTTTCTCCCTAAGGGAGGGTATCCATTGCAGTAAAAGGGGATGAAGACTGGAAATGGAGGCATGGGTGCTGCACAATAACCTTAGGGAAATAGCCACTGATGTGTTTCCCTGGCTCTGCTAAAGTGTGACCAGGAGAACCACATGGATATCAGTGTTCCTCACAGTGCTTTACACAGTTCCTGCCCCCTCCTGGGTGCTCAAGAAATATGTCTGAATGAATGGGTGAATAAATAAATGAATGAGGTCTGCCTTACCCTACCCCTAGCATATTTTCTCTAGTTTAATGGGGCCTTCATGAGCCATCTTCCTCACCCATGATAGACAGTACCCTATCATAAGGTTGAAAAGTCCTAATAAAACACCCATTTATACACCTCAAAAACCAGGCAGTAGAGACTCAGAGATGAACAGAGCATTCTTTATACTTTCCAGGATCTCACAGTACAGTAGGAGAAGTTTATTGGACCACAACCATCACAAGGTAAGGCCATGGCAGCATGAGGAATTGCCTCATCTCCCCTGACAGACATTAAACTCCCAGGTGGCAGAGACCATCTTCAATGTCATCATCATCATCCTCATCCTCATCCTCATTATCATCATCCTCATTGTGTATGCTCCATGAGAACAGGAATTTTTATTTTGTTCCCTGATGCATTTCAAGCCTTCAAAAAGAGTTCCTGACACACAGTATGTGCTTTATAATCTTCAGTGAACCTTGAATAATCATTATCAATGCTATGCTAAAACTGCATGCTTACTTCTTTGCAAGCACTATGCCTCAGATTATTTCAACAATCTGAGGAAACTGGGAAACTGCAGCATCAATAGGTACAGAATGCCATAAGTTGACATAGTCAGGTGTCACATCTGGGCAATCTGACTCCAGAGAACACACTCTTGCCCACATTCCTCCCATTTCATCATGTATAGCCACCTCCAGTGCTTCTCTATGTTCTGCAGAGTTCCTTGTAAGACAAGTGGCGAATGCTTGTTCAATGAGTTAAAGGACATAATTCCAAGCCGAATTACTGGCCCTAGATTGTTCACTGCATCCAAGAACTCTAATCTTGAAGGATTCAGCACTTCAAGTCTTCACACCCAACCAGGGTTAATAAAGGAAGAGAGACAGGATTGGCCAAATGAGCAAGCCAGTGTTAAACCCTGCTCGGCCAGGTGGCTAACAAGATTCTTATTGACAGGAAAATAAAGACATCAAAGAGCAATGTGCTTCACTCTGCCCTGTGTTCAAGTGAAAAATGAGTTGGACCAGAGCAATAACAGATCATTTCCCCTTTCACAGTTTGTCTCTAGTGATACTAATGCAACCAAGCTAACAGCGGGGCTACCGGTTCAACTACCACCTGGACAGGGAGGCAAGAAGAGATGAATGGGGACAAGAGAGAGGGAGCTTCATAGCTTCCCAGGCCATGGAGAGAACTCCATCCCACTAGGAGAGACATCCCTGGGTGGGCCGGGAAGTGTGTGGAGCACTTGCCATGTGAAATGCAAATGAGAACATTCATAGGGATCAGGGTGGGGACATATATCTTGTGCCAAGTACTTAGAAAAGCCTCTTGTTTTAACAATTATATTTAACTCTTCAACACATATCCACTAATCATCTAATCAGTGTCTAAGCTTGCATTAGATGTTTGCTCCTTTTGTATTTGTATTGTCTAATCATAATAAAAACACCTAATATTGTGTGGCATTTTATAGTTTACGATGTGCTTTTACCTTCTGCTTGTTTTGATTTAGTCTCAAATGACACCAAGGGATAGGTGTGGCAGGATTTATCATTTATTATGCCTTTTTCCCACTTGAGGAAATCAGGGTTCAAAGAACAACCACCAGCAGCTAAGAAACATGTATTGAGTGTTCAGCCTGCGCAAAGCACTGTGCAAAGAAGTTTGCACACGTTATTTACTTTCACAACAGCCATTCCAAGTAGAGACAGTATTACCTTCATTGTGTAGACAGTATCACCTTCATTGTGCAGATGTCTCACTGAGACAAGAAATAATGTTTAGTTTCCCAAAGTTGCACATATAGTAGGTAACTAGGCTGGTATTTAAAGAAGTCTTGTGCCCTTGTTCAGAAGTTCAAGTTTATCTTATCACCAGAAGTTAAAAAATTTGCCTAAAAGCATGTGACTTTCCAGAGACAAAGCTCCATCAATATCCAGAGTTTTTTCCTCTATCTTTGCTGCTTGGGGAAGTTATCTATTAATATTGGAAAGGCCCCTGTTTTAAGGGCAGTTGTATCTGCTAAAGGAAACAAGACAAACATAATAGTCTATAAGAGAAGGACATGATCTAGTTTGTAGGATAAAGGAAGACTTCTCTAAAAAAGTGACAGTTAAGCTGAAAACTAAAGGATGACTTAGTAGGTGAAGAAAGGAGGATGCACTTTCTAGGCAGAGGGAAAGGCAATCTGTACAATCTGTAAATGTCCAGAGGAAAGACCATGCCATATTGAAACCCTGGACCAAAAATGCCATAACACTTGGAGTTCAGAGAGACAAGGAGAGAGTCAAGAAAGATGAAGCTGAAGAAGTCAAATAGTTTCCAGTTGCTTGCCATGACCTACCATGCCTGTGTGATTGGACCCTGGCTGAGTACAGCAGGAAGTCCCGGATGGCTTTAGGCAATGACTTAAAGACTGAGTTGTAGATCTAATATCAATCTAACTGAAATGGAAGGAGCAGACACGAGGAAGGCAAGACAGTATAGGGGAATAAACAGTTAGGAGGCTGCTGCAATTATCCAGGTAGTAGACGATAATTGCTTGGTTAGGGTTGTGGAGGAAAAGGTGGAAAGGAGGGGATGGATTTGAATGATGTGCATAAAATCACAAGAGTTGATAATAGATTAGACATAGCGAGACAGAGAAGAGGCCAAAGATGCTCTCTAGATTTTTTGAGTTGCACAACTCTCTAGTAGAGTAAATGTTAACTGAAATGGCTGACACAAGAGAAGCAGCCTGGTCTGGGGAAAAGGAAGGCAGTGAGTTTGCTTTGAACAAGTTGAAAGAGCCCAGATTGGGCTCTTGATTCTCTGCTTTCTGCTCTATTCATAAGGAGACTTGAGGACTTCCTGTATTCCAGGTAGTGTGTCCTGTTCTCAAAGCCTCCCTAAAGGACTCAGAGTTTTAGCAACAACTGATTCCTTCCCAAAATCCCTAATTAGAGGAGCTGGAATAACACAGTCACGCTCTCGCCCTGTTGGCCACATTTGCAACAGAGCAGATTCACGGTTCAGAGCTACAGTGTTTGACCCTGTAATCTTCTCTTTGAAAATATGTTTTATGCTTATCAAGGCCAAGTTTGGCAGTTGACTTAAGAGCCATAATAAGAGCTTTTTACAGGAATAGACACACAGACACCAAACGGAATTGGGAGCGGGGGCACAGCTAATCATTTGGGGTTTTCCACTGTTTATAGGAGAATCCCATCCACGTCCCACAGGAACATAAGATTTCGAATCTCCAGAAAAAGGAGTGGTTATTTCTGGCTGAGGACAGTAAGCAAAAACTTCCTGTAAAACTTGCATTTAAGTTGTCTCTTTGAGTATGGTTTAGACAATTGTGATGGGAAAAAGAAAAAGAAAAAGAATTCAGGCTGAGGAAAAGGCAAGGACCAAGGCAGTAAGCAGGAAGATAGATGACATATCTCCTCCCCAGGCACCTTCCAGAAGCCTCTACTTATTACCTTGTCCTGAGTACAGAGCCCTTATGTATCCTTACTTAGTGAGAGTGATTGCCACCTGCAAAAGTTTCAGCTCAGCAGCTGAAGCATGACCACACTGGACTAAGATGCAAAGGGTTGAAGACCAGGAGAAAACAGAACTTGAAAAATATGGTTTAACAATTATTATAGGAAACAGTATGGAGATTATTTAAATAACTCAAAGTAGAGCACTTTATCCAGCAATCCCTCTAATGGGTATTTATCCAAAGGAAAAGAAGTCATTGTGTGAAAAAGACACATGCACATACGTTTACAGCAGCACAATTCACAATTACAAAGACATGGAACCAACCTAAGTGCCCATCAACCAACAAGCAGACAAAGAAAATGTGGTATATAGTAACAAACCTGCACGTTGTGCACATGTACCCTAGAACTTAAAGTATAATAATAATAATAATAATAATAATAATAATAAATCTAGTCAAGAGGAAGAGAGAATTTGTTTCACCAGATGTTAAAACAAGCATCATGAGATGGAATATTTTTGTTCCTGATTGTCCAGAGTTGGAGCATAGGCCCATCCTGAACCTGATATTTTAGCAGAGAAACTCCAATGTCCTGACCACCTGAGTTAGTGCATGGCACCTATTGCTCTCTGAAACTTTAGGATGAAGCAATTAGATGAGACTGGGAACAAAACAAACTAAAATAAAGTTGGGCCACTATTACGATAAGTAGTGGGAGTGTACCTTGAGAATAAATAACAAAAACTAAATGTCCAGCATTTTGGTATATTAAATGCCACTCTTCTTGCTTCTTCTATGGGCATCATTTCTTGCTCTCAGTAACCTTTCTGTTTTTGGTATCATTATTGGTGAGCTCTCACTATGCACCAAAGTATTGTTAGAGGTCCTCAACACCCACTGACATGGGGATGGAAAGTGATGTTGAAATTATATTAATTAAGTGGCTGGCAAGATGGCTGAATAGGAACAACTCCAGTCTACAGCTCCCAGTGAACTCAGCACAGAAGGTGGGTGATTTCTGCATTTCCAAGTGAGGTACCTGGCTCATCTCATTGGGACTGGTTAGATAGTGGGTGCAGCCCACAGAAGGTGAGCTGAAGCAGGGTGGGGCATAGCTTCACCTGGGAAGGGCAGGGGTTTGGGGAGCTCCCTCCCCTAGGCAAGAGAAGCCCTGAGGCACCATGCCATGAGGGATGGTGCATTCCCACCCAGATACTATGCTTTTCCCACAGTCTTTGCAACCCACAGACCAAGAGATTCCCTCAGGTGTCTACACCATCAGGGCCCTAGGTTTCAAGCACAAAATTGGGTGGCTATTTGGGCAGACACCAAACTAGCTGCAGGAGTTTTTTGTTTTTTGTTTTCTTTTTCATACCCCAGTGGGGCTGGGAACACCAGTGAGACAGAACTGTTCACTCCCATGGAAAGAGAGCTGAAGCCAGTGAGCCAAGTGGTCTAGCTCAAGGGATCCTACCCCCATGGAGTCCAGCAAGCTAAGATCCACTGGCTTGAAATTCTCACTGCCAGCACAGCAGTCTGAAGTAGACCTGGGACACTCGAGCTTGGTGCGGGGAGGGGTGTCCACCATTACTGAGGTTTGAGTAGGTGGTTTTCCCCTCACAGTGTAAACAAACTCACTGGGAAGTTCGAACTGGGTGGAACTCACCACAGCTCGGCAAAGTCACTGTAGCCAGACTGCCTCTCTAGATTCCTCCTCTCTGGGCAGGGCATCTCTGAAAGAAAGTCGGCAGCCCTGGTCAAGGGTTATAGATAAAACTCCCATCTCTCTGGGACAGAGCACCTTGGGGAATGGGCAGCTGTGGGTACAGTGTCAGCAGACTTAAACCTTCCTACCTGCCAGTTCTGAAGAGAGCAGCAGATCTCCCAGCGGAGCTCTTGAGCTCTGCTAAGGGACAAATTGCCTCCTCTAGTGGGCCCCTGACCCCTGTAGCTCCTGACTAGGAGACACCTCACAGCAGGGGTCAACAGATACCTCAAACAGGACAGCTCTGCCTGGTATCTGGTGCCACTTTGGGATGAAGCTTCCAGAGGAAGGAACAGGCAGCAATCTTGGCTGTTCTGCAGACTCCGCTGGTAATATCCAGGCAAACAGGGTCTGGAGTGAACCTCCCACAAACTCCAGCAGACCTGCAACAGAGGGGCCTGTTAGAAGGAAAACTAACAAACAGAAAGGAATAGCATCAACATCAACAGAAAGGACATCCACACAGAAACCCCATCCAAAGGATACCAACATCAAAGACCAAAGGTAGATAAACCCACGAAGATGTGGAAAAACCAGTGCAAAAAGGCTGAAAAAAAAAGAAAAGAAAATGTGGTATATATACACCATGGAATACTACTGAGCCATAAAAAGGAACAAAATAAGGTCTTTTGCAGCAACTTGGAGGAGCTAGAGGCCATTATTCTAAGTGAAATAACTCAGGAATGGAAAACCAAATATTGTACATTCTCACTTATAAGTGGGAGATAAGCTATGAGGATGCAAATGCATGAGAATAATATAATGGACTTTGGGGACTCGAGGCAGGAGGTTGGGAAGGGGGTAATATGGTTTGGCTTTGTGTCCCCACCAAAATCTCATCTTGAATTGTAATCCCCACATGCAGAGAGAGGGATCTGGTGGGAGGTGATTGGATCATGGAGGCAATTTCCCCCAGGTTGTTCTTGTGGTAGTGCAGGAGTTATCATGATATCTGATGGATTAAAAGTGGCAGTCTCCCCTGCATTCTTTCTCTTTCTCTCTCTCTCTCCTGCTGCCTTGTGAAGAAGGTGCCTTCTTCCCCTTCACCTTCTGCCATGATTGTAAGTGTCCTGAGGCCTCCCCAGCCATATAAAACTGAGTCAATTCAACCTCTTTGTTTATAAATTACCCAGTCTAAGGTAGTATCTTTATAGCAGTATGAAAATGGACTGATACAGGGGGGAGGGAAAAAAAAGACAACATATTGGGTACAGTGTACATTGCTTGGTTGACAGGAGCACTAAAATCTCAGAAATCACCATTAAAGAACTGACCCATGTAACCAAAAACCACTTGTACCCCAAAAATGACTGAAACAAAAAAAAAAGGAAATGTCTTATTTTCTACCTGCCTTCTCTTCTTCTACATCTACACATGTGCTAGAATAGCCTATTCGTTATTGCCTAAACATATCCTTCAGTTTAATTATACTGTTTAATTATACTGTTCTCTCTGCCAGAAGTATTCTTCCTCCTCCATCACTTTCTGTTCAAATCTTGTATCTCCTCCATGGTACTAGATCCAACTCAAAGACTACATCCACAGTAGCCATCCTTCATTCCCCAGTCAGAGATGGCACTTCCCTTCCAGCAGCTTCCCCATGTGCTTCTCATTTGATGTCTCACTCTCCAAGCTTACGTTTGGTCATGTTGGAGTCATGCTACAAACATTTCTTGTGCCAGAACTATGTCTAATTCCTCTTCAGAGGCCCAGAACAACCTTGCACACAAGTGAGAGCTTCATAAATGTTAAATAAATGAGAGGCCAGGCCTAAATCAAGAACTCCTGGGTCCTCTTTCCAGTTCTAACTCTGAACTACAAAACACAGGAGTAATGTAAAGCCTACAACATCCATCAAATACTTTTCTTCCATAGCCTGAAACCGTGATAGTGAAACTCTGAGCACCTAGGGTGTTTGTAGCCAAATTTACTTTTACTTTTTCTGAGTTTCACAGCTTTATCTTGTGAGAAAAATTTTTTCCTGACAGTATGTTGGTAGTTCCTCTGGCCTCATGTGCTCTACCTGGTGGTAGAAAAGAGATGACTGTGGCAGGGAATGTCTTGTTCCTCTGCCCACCAGGCTGCTCAAGCTGAGGTCCAAATGCCACTGTGTACATGTGCCTGTATATGCCCTATGTACACATCTGCAGGAAAGTGCATGTGTGACCATGGACATGTACAAAGACGAAGGTGCAGTCACTGTCATATGCCATACCCTTACCAAGCCAATCCTCTATTTTGGAATATTTTGGCTTTGGTGAGAGAGAGAGAGAGAGAGAGAGAGAGAGAAAACGAACCTATTCCCCAGTGATAATCGCGTTACTGAAAACCACCAGGAGTCATCATATTTATCTTTCTCATTTATCCAAACCCCAAACAGCCTTCTGCAGCAAATCACATTTCAGCATGGCAGATTATTCCGTCTGTAGCATAAACTTCTCATTGCATCTCTCTCAGGAGAAGCCTCTCTAGGTAAATATAAATCTTACTCTAATAGCAACATTTGGAGAAGTAATGTTATTTGCCCTGATTTAGAGAAAACACAACATAGTCTCTAGCAAAGCTGATCCTTTCTTTCGAAATTAATCAAAGGCACATAGAAGCAACACAAATGTTTTTCTGGCAGAGTAAAGTGCTGGTGTGTGTGCGGGGCTGGTTGGGTGGGAGGGAAGGGGTGGGGGGTTCTTGATGAATTATTCCAGCCTTCTAACCCTCCCTCTGTGGAGGAGGCGGAGGAGTGGGATCCTTCTTTTTCATTCTTGTGATGTGAGTGGTTTCTGCAGACCAGTTCATAAGATTCACATAGAGCTGAGAAAGATCAAATGACTATTTCTCATTGCACAACTGAGAGTCTGCAAGTTTTACCCCAAGGGAATATGAAAACTCAATCCAGTATTGACATCAGCATGTGGAGGTGAGCCTTTGAGAGTGCGGTGAAGGAGCAGACCTCCTGGAGGAGAGATGGGGTTTTAATGACCACAGCTTGAGGGGAGGGGAGGGACTCTGTGAGCCTATTTCCTGCCTGGCAGAATCGCTGCCTTTCTGATCCTTTTCCACCGCTAGCCCCTGGGGAAAGGGAGACAGAATTTGTAATCAATGACTGATTGATTAAATAAATAAATAACAGTGCTGGCTGTTCTAAAGCACCACTTGCTGCAACCAGCTTGAAAGCCTGGACACTGGAGTCAGACGTGCTAAACCTACATCCCAACACTCCCGCTTACAAGCCAGGTGATCCTGAACTCATTACTTACCCTCCCTATGCCTCAATTTCCTTATTTACAAGCTGAATTGCCAAAATGGTTGTGAGTATTGAATGAGTTAATGTGTGGACCTAGAGCAGCCTGTGATGCACTGGAGAGTGTCAACCATACTATCATTTTTCATAGCACTGATGAAACCCTCCATGTGAACCTCTTTCTGGCCCACATTCTTGTGAAAACCACATCATACAAAAGAGCATTAAATGTGTAGATTAACAAACCTGATGGGTTACAAAAAAGCTGCCAAGGGCTTAGGACAGGAGGACAATAAGAGTTAACCCATCTGTTCCTCCATGGTCTAAGATCTTTTAGAATTCAGGCCAAATACATACTAAAATGTTTTATTTTTCTTGGGTTGGTTATATAGAATCCACTTTTGTGATCAGAGACCATTTTCTATCTTCCAGAGTGAAAGTGTGCTTCTAACTACATTTAGGATTGGAAAGAATGTAAGAAGAAGAATCAGGTCTGAATTTAACATCAGTGGGCCATGGGATTTGTACAAGTCCCTTCTCTGCTGTGGGCCTCAGTTTCCCCATCTCTGTAATGAGGAGGGTGTTGTCAATGGCCTTTGAAGAATCACCCAGCTCTGCCAGTCCATCACCACCCACATGTTCTAGGTAGGCTTTGTGTTGTGACTGAACTTCAGAAGTGTACAAGTTAGGGGTCACCCCCAATGCCCCAGGACTCAGGCTGGCGAAGCGAGCAAAGAGTCAATGATTTCTTTGGTTGCTGGCATCTCAGTAGTTTTGTTTATGCTCAGTGATAACAGTGTGATAACAAGCGTGGGTCTCCTGCCCCATTCTTCCAGTTGCACTCTCATGGTGAGACAGGATCAATATCAAAGACCGAGCAAAGGAATTGGCTATTGTGTGTCAGTCACTTCCCTCTGGAGGGCTGATGGTTCTCAGGCTTCTTCATTGCATGACCCTCTGTGAGGTCCTTGGGTGCCCAGATTCTAACTATCTCACCTTCCAGAGGACACTGCTCATGGTACAGCCCTTGCTGTCCCCAACAGCCTCTGACAACTCTGTACTTCATCTCTGTACTTAATTTCCTTCTTGTCCTGGGCCTCCTGTCAAGCCAAGAGCTGGTGACCAGAGAGAGCAGAGGCTGGCCCAGCTTCACTCTGGGTTTCCATCTCCCTAAAACCACTGGTTTCTCCTAACAATTTCAGAGCAGGGTTTTAAAACTCCATGTTTGAAATGCAGTAGAGCACTGCTATCTTGATAAGGCAAGAGAGTTGAGTCTATCTCAGCAATCAGACAATGCATCATTTGATAAATCCTTAAATAAGAATTAGGCACCTGCCACATGCTAATAACAGTAGAGTAATCTTTGAATGCAAACTGGATATTATACAAGCCTCTTCACACTTTTTATCTCTTTAATATTTACAATAACCTTATACATCTACTAGAACAGTAGATATTTTATAATGATGCTCAGAAAACTCTATGAATATGCTGGAAAGTGACACAACCAGGACTCAACACAGAGATATTATAAGTACAATAGGAAATATGAAAAAACAAAGGACCTAGCTCCTGCCTCTAAGAGTGAATATCCTGTTGGGGAAAAAGAATGTGGGCTCCATCTGGCTTCATCCTGTACTACTGTTTGATAGTTTAATGCCCAATGATAGATAACATATTATGCAGATTATGAGATATAAGAGTTAGCTCACTCTGGCCTGGGAAGTGAGGAAAACTTGAAAGGGCTTCCAGCCAGGCTTTGGAAGATAGGGAGGGATCCTGTAAGCAAGGGGAGACCTGATCAGATGAGAAAAATAGCACTATCAAAGGCCACCCAACCACGCCCTTCAAGATCCTATTTCCTTCTAGTTATCCTTGACTAAAGATGCAGGCATGCATTATGGAAAAGGACATGAGAAGAAATTGTTCAGGTATTTCCTCACATTCAGAGCTGTGGCTGGCCTGGAGATCTGGGGACTATCTGCATAGGAACGTGATCCAGGAAACAGCACTAGAAAGTGGTTCTAGCAATATATGGTGAACTATTCCTAAGAGACAGCACCTTAAACATTTTACCAAGTGCTATTTGTGATAGAAAATATAAAGACATACTCTATTTTGCTTACCTGTTTGGATTTTTAAAATTCATGCTCTGCTTATGTAATTCTAGAACATATTCATGTTTATTTCAGTGCACTTATTTATAAATTCTGCAGATATTTGAGCCCCTGCTCTGGGTTAGTTACTGTTCTGGGCACTGAGAAAAAAAGCAGTGAAAATCCATACAGTCAACTCATGAAGTTGCATTTCTGAGTTTTTTTCCACATTTCAGTAGAAAATGATCTCTTGGAAATGTATAGCATCCATTTGGGGCTCCCCACAGCGCAATGCCTGCCCACATTTGAGGAGTGGAGTCCTCAGAAGACACTCATCCAACCCATGGAAATAAGAAAGACTTTGCTCTTTTAAGGAATTTTCTGTCAAATATGGGTATGATCTTCCAAAACTGCACATCAATAAGAGTCTTACTGTCACCATGTTAGCCAGGATGGTCTCGATCTCCTGACCTCGTGATCCGCCCGTCTCGGCCTCCCAAAGTGCTGGGATTACAGGCTTGAAAAAACTAGCCAGGCGAGGTGGCAGGCGCCTGTAGTCCCAGCTTACTCAGGAGGCTGAGGCAGGAGAATGGCATAAACCCGGGAGGCAGAGCTTGCAGTGAGCTGAGATCCGGCCACTGAACTCCAGCCTGGGTGACAGAGCGAGACTCCGTCTCAAAAAAAAAAAAAAGAGTCTTACTGTCTTCCTCTTCTATTATCAACAACCCTTAGGAAGAACCAAACCCTGGTCCTATGATCTCTCAACGTTCCCAAATTATGCTTCTATTTGTCAGGATTTCTTGGCTGCCAATAACAGAAAATCTAATCCCAATGGCCTCAACAGTAAGTACCACCATGTTCTGTATCTTATCTGACATGGGATGTATGATGGAGTGTTCCCAAGGGGACTAATTCGGTGTTCAAACCAGCCTCATCAAGTCATATTCTTTCCACCCTTCTTTGCTGTCACATTCAGCATGCTAGCTTGATCTCTAGATTGGCTGTTTCATGGCCCTAAGAAAACTACATACGACATTTTTGACGGTCATATGCAAGTATCAGCTGGAGAGAGAAGAGCCCATTTTCTCTAAGTGCCTTTTGTCTGGTTGATTGTTTTTGGAGTGAGAAACTCTTATCCAGAAGTCCCCTCTGTGGAATTCCCCTCACATCTTCTCTGTCAGACCTGAATCATATGACTTCCCCTAAACCAGTCCCTGGCAAGGCAAATGGGATTACCATGATTAGCTGCCATGTGCTTTGAAAGAAGTGGGGATATTTTCCTATGCTGGAAGACGAATCTTGAGTAAATATTTTTAAGCAAGGAGGAAGGGAGAAAGGAGAAATGCCTTCTGAGTGGATAGTGAAGAGATCTGACACCATGGTTTCCTCTCATATGCTGAATTCCAAGATGGTGCTACTTGGTGTCATGTAAAATGTTTGCATCCTACATGCCAAACATTGTCCTAGACACTGTAAAAGACATTGATTCCAGGTGCCTTCTGAGTTTTTCTTCAAAACTCCTCTCATCATCTGAAAATTTTTCTGCTTATTTGTTAGCTTGCCTCACCAGCTGCAATGCAAACTCTAGGAAGGTAGTGACCATGTGACTCTTGTTCATTGTTTCAACATATACGGCAGCACGTGGCACACAATTGGCACTCAGTGAACATTTTTGAATAAGTAAATAGGTGAATTCCTTGCAAGATGCAATATTCTCCCTATTCTTCCATAGCCATTCTTCTTATTTTCCTTTTGGGGAAATTGGTCAATAAAGCTTAGGTAACTTGCTCAAAATCACTCAGGGAACATGTGGTAAAGTCAAACTTTAAACCTAGGTCTGTTAGATTCCAAGTCCTTGTTCTGTCCCCAGTGCTATATTCCCTGACCTTGCACGAATACAGCCTTTGATTTAATGAGTCCTCTTCCTTGAACAGCTACAAACCCCTTAGTCTCTACCTGCAGTCATGCTCTCAGTTACCTCTGCTCCTGCTCTTCTCTTGGTCTGGAACCTTTTCTTCCCACCAGTGCAGAGCTTCTCCCCACCCTGTACACATCCATGCCCAAAGTTTAGCCCAGGTCCCTCCCCCTTCCTGACACCATCATCTTGCCTTCATTTTTTCATCCTCTACCTCTAGCTCTTCTACCTCCCCAGGGAGAATGCAAATCCTCAACTACCCCATGGCCTTGGGAGAATAATGACTATGATCTCAGGTTCTATGGCCTGACTCACTGTGTGCAAATCCCAGCTCCTGTTGCTGATTTGTGTGATCCTGGGCAAGTTTCTTTGCTTCTTTGGGCTTCTTTGCTGATCTGAAAAATGGGAATAACCATGGAATGCACAGAATAGAGTTGTTGTGAAGACTGAGTCACCACTTACAAAAGCCTTAATGCAAAGCACATGGTAAGAGTCATTTAAATATTGACTTTAAATATGATTTTTCCTTTTTCTTATTTTCTTTCTTAGCAGTGCCAGGCACTTAAAGGATGTTGAAGAAATTCCTGCTAGCACAAATTTGCTAGTTCTCTGCCTGCTTCCTCAGTATATGGTATTTCTCCCATACCGCCCTGCAAATTTCAAGGACAGGCATTGTTAGCATTTTCTCCTTCCTCTGTACCCTTTCAGGGTCTACTGTAGTGATAAGAGCCCGACAGGCACTTAATAAATCCTTATGAAAATGACCAAACCAAAAAAGCCCTGGGCTTCAAAGCAAATTCTCATTTGAATTTCTTTTCTGCCTTTCCTCTTTCCTTTAATTGTGCATCTCCTCTTCCCTTCTGAAAATCAGATTAAGCCCCACTGAGGCTAAACCGATAGGGTTTTGAGTCATTTTGTTAATGGATGTAAATCGACTGTAATCCTTTTGTTTCATGGCTACTGACGGTTGGTCAGGCAGGTAACTGAGATGAAGATTTTAATCATGCCCAAAATGTGATACCGGCTTAGAAAATGCCAGTCCTCCACTACACCACAGAGTCATTTATGATGATGCTGCAGTCGGAAAGAACCCTGAGAAACCTTAATTGGCCTTTGGCTAATTTCAGAAACCAGGCCTTCTTTGTAATTTGCTGCAAAACTGGTACTATTCTCTGAAATAAGATCAATGAGAATGTTACAGAAAATGGCTCAAGGCCAGATCTGTGCACCACAGATTCATTAAGGATGCCTGAGCTAGATTTAGTTTCCAATGCGCTTGTCTTTGGGAGCACTGGTTTCCTATTAGGACTCGACTTTTAAAGGCCACAGAAACAGTTGCTCCCAGCAAGGTTTTGCAGCTGCCCCTTTGGTCCACACTTTAGTGACCCCAGAGAGAAACACTGGTGAGAGAGAAAAGCAGGATACTTGATTCACTTTGGGCAGGAGTCTGTGTCCCCCAAAGGTGAGTCTGGAATTGAAAGTTAGAAAATGAGAACATATAGAGCATGTCAGGTCAGGCCATTCCAGGGGACACCTGGGCTTACACACATACAGTAAGGCCTCACTAACTTAGAACAGGGATGGCAAATGGGTTTCATTTCATGACATTTCTGATCGATTATAGTGGAGAACACTGTGTTCAGAGGGATTCTCCCACTGTATCAACAAGAAAGAATGCTGTGATCATTCAGCAATGTCTGATGTGGCAAAGGCATAGGAAGTGAATCCATATGCCAAGTGTTTGCAGTCTTCGATTGCAATAATAGAGTGGAATAATGGAGACAGAGTGGATTTCTGTCCAAAATGTTGAAAAATCTATAAAGCTCCGTGGTGTTTTTTCACATACTGTTTTCCATGGTAAACAGTAATATAAATCGTAAATAGGAATGTCCAAAGTTAGAGCACTTATTTAAAGGGTTTTATTCGGTGGACTCTCACATTTTGTGTTTTCTATCATTGGAAAACCTCTATCATGAGAGCCTATTGATGGTTTGTCAGTGAGGGAGACCGTCAATACAGAGGAGCTGTTCTATGGTAATGAAGGAGAGAAACCAAATTCCCTGTGTCGCTCACAGAAGACTCCTCCCTGAGTACGGTCACCTTGAAACAAACCCTATACACCTACTCCCTATTGCCATGGGTTCAGGTAAGCCTTACAAAAGATAGCTCTTGCTCATTCTCACCATTTGCTGAAGGAAGCAGCAGCTGATGAGTAACTCACCTGTTTCGCTTGCCATCTGCGTCACTGGTTCAGACCAGTAGGAGGGAACCCAGGATTGAGGAAAAGGAAAGTTGCTCCACCAAAGGTAGCTCCAGCTCCGCTGCTGACACTGCCCGGTGTTAGCTCTGACAGCTATTAGGCAAATCCACTCCTTCACTACTGTTCATAATGACAGCTTGAAATGGAGCTGGGGATATTCTCCCTTTCCTGAGTAGAGAGAATGAGGGAAATCAACACAGCAAGAGACATCTTCTCTGCATATTTTGTGGGTACCTACAGGCTAATGGAAAAGGCACCAATGATTCAGAGTAGAAGGTTTCTGTGCCAGTCTGAGTCTGGAGTGCCAGAGACTGCAGTAGCCCTGGAATAAAGACAGTGCAAAGATTTCTAAAGACATTTCAATCTTTTCAAAACCTGGGCTTGAATGTTTCAGTGCAAATCAAGGGGATTTTTGGGAAGCAGCTGCCAGAAGTTCCACCTTCCGGCTGATGAGCTTCCCTTTCAGGCTGATGAAAGCAAGACAACTTCTTCAGCTTCACCAAGAAAGATATTTAGTAAAAGTCAACTGAGTCAGGCTAGAGATCAGCTCAGAAAAGCCACTGCCCTCCTCTCTCTCTCCCCACTGTGACATCAATAGCTGCAGAATCATCCCTGGTTTCTAATAAACTTGATGAAAATATGAATCACAATTTTTTTCTGTTCACCTTCTCATGAAGCGGAAAATTCCTTAAATCGGGTGGAGGTTAGTGAGTGGACCAGTCTAGTTGGAAATTAAGTTAAATTCAATTAATTTACATAAATAAATTGGGTTACTTTGGTATTGTAATTAATTCCTGCTTTGTAAAGTGAAGTTTGTCCCCTGCAGACTGTGTCACAGAGTGCGCCACGAGAAACTGCCCTCATCTTACTGACAGCCTGGCTTCAAAGTCACCAGCAGATGGATTTGAAGCTCTTTGAGGACAGAGTCAAGGCTGATACTGTTCTTTTGGATAATCAGGTATTCACTTGGCAAATATTTATTGAGTGTCTACGCTGGTCGTCCGCCAGTATACACATGGTGCTTAAAAGTAGATACGATAGACAGATGTCCCTTCACTGATCTTATGATCTGGCTGAGGAGGGACAGGTTATCAATAAGGAATCCAATCAATAACAAAATCCTTTCAGGTGATGACAAATGCTATCTTATACTATAAAAATTAGAAAAAAAAAGCAGTGAGAAAGGCCCCTTGAGGTTGGTGGCTCAGGGAAGAGGTAGTACCTAGACGATAAAGAGTCAGCCTAACTCCTAGCAGAGGAAATGTCAAGTGCAAGGTGCCACAGGCAGGCAGGCTCAGTGGTACCAGAAACAGAAGGAAGACCAGCATCACCAGAACCTGGTAAGTGAGAGGGAGAAAGACATAAGAGGGGGCAGGAAGGGCAAAGAGGGGCTTGATCAATAAGAAGCCATTGGAACATTTTAAGGTTTTAATCAGTGATCTGATTAATATTTTAAAAGGTCATTCTAGCTTCTTTTAGAAAATGGATTGCAAAGAGTAACAATAGATGCATCTTACATGTACATTATCATTCTAAATCTGGGAGGGGGGCAGGTGAATGAGTGTTGGGCAAAAGTACACAGGCAAGAATTAGCTGACTCTAATTCATGGGTACAGGATAAGCAACTACAACAAAAAGGTCTCACAATACAACAGCTTAAACAATATAGTTTATCTTCCTGTTGATAAGTCCACAGATGAATAGTCCGGGGTTTGCGGGATGGTGCTTCTCTACAAACTCATCAAGGACACAGACCACTGAGTTGACCCAGCCTATGGCTTCCATCTCTGAATCCCAGGCAAATGCTTTAGTTTTGCTATTTCGCAGCCATGAAGAGACAGACAAAGGGAGAACTCCAGAAAGTGTCTGGTCAATGTTTAATAGCTGGCTCTCTGAGAGGGAAAAAACAAACCCTGATTTGTAGCATTTGCTGATGTCCATGGTCTAAATGTCCCATGGTCTTCTATCATGCCTGATTTCAGACTATCAGCTGGACCTCTCTGAACTCAGAATTGGAAAGAAATGCATACAGTGAGGTCTCACAGGCCAAGTATGAGCAGGCTCAGTATACCACTGACCTCAGGACAGAAAAGAAATCCCTCACAAGTAAAAGCTTTTGCTAATTCTGCTAAAAGAAGTAAAAGCTTCTGCTACAAGCTTGAACTATTCTCATATAGCGTGATAAGGCATACCACACTCAAGAACACTAGACTATAGAGTCTGGGAGAAGCTACATATTAATTAGTGAAAAGGGGTTCAAAACTTTACTGAACTTCCCAGAAGAGAAATATTTTAAATGATGGGAGTAGAACACAGGGAATTTTTAGGCTGGTAAAACTATCGTGTGTGGTACAGTAATGGTGGCTACACGTCATTATACATTTGTCAAAAATCTGCAGAATGTATCATACAAAGAGTGAATGTTAATGTAAACTATAGACTTTACTTAATAATAATATATTAATATTGGCTCATCAATTTTAACAAACGCAAGAGGTTAAGAAGAAGGGAAATTGTGGGGGATGAGGGAGAATATTGGAACTCTTTACACTTGCTGCTAAACTTTTCTATAAGTCTAAAACTGCTCAAAAACATTAACTATATTAATTATATCAATTAAAAATATTTGTAGGGGAAAGATCACCACGTATATGTACATAAATGTGAAAGTGTGTGTCTGTGTCTGCATATGTATGCTAGTGAGTATGCCTGTGTTTGTGTTGGTGCATATGTGTGTCGGGTGGGGGTAGGGTGACAGGAGAGCTAACTGGCTCACTGTGCTGCCCCACAGACCCAACAGAGTAAGCCCAAAAGCAATCCTTTGGAAGAAATACCCATTGTGCCTCAGTCAACATGGCGCCTTCCTCCATAAGCACACTAATTAGGGGCTTATTAATGTGGGCCTGCCTGAGACTGCACTTTCACTGACTATAGATATTTCCCATGAGAGTTCCCCTAAATCAGGGGTCCCCCAGCCTTTCATCCCTTTATTTGTAATCGCCCTCTCTGCAATTGTATTGGACATAACCATCCACGTGTATTCTGATCTTGGAGGGGAAGGAGCACCAAGATGGAGCTTGAGAGGAATCACTATCCTCTTCTCCTTTTGTCCTTATCCCAAAGACAAATAACCATAAAGGATAATCTATATTGTTATCGAAAATATCCACTTTCCTTGCTATTATACTATGGCCTATATGATAGTCCTCCTTCAGAACCTGTGAATATGCTCCTTATAGGGCAAAAGAGACTTTGCAGATGTAATTAAGGATCTTGAGATGGGAGATTATCCCATTTTATCTCAAGATGGGATTATCTAGCCAGATGGATACAATATAATCATGAGGGTCCTTATACAAAAGTCAGTGTGACAAGGGAAGCACAGGGACAAAGAGAGAGAGATTAGAAGATACTGTGCTGCTGGCTTTGCAGTGTTGAGAGTGGACTTGAGCCAAGGAATGCAGGCGGCCTCTACAAGCTAGGAAAGGCAAGGAAGTGATTCTCCCCAAGAACAACTGAAAGAAATGTCGCCCTGCTCACCCATTTTAGGACTTCTGACCTCCAGAACAGTAAGAGAATAAATCTGTCTTGTTTGGAGTTATTAAGTTTGTGATATTGTGTAACACAATTTGTTATACAAAATGGGAAACTAATATACATCGCTGCAGCCTGAGAATCTGCACTGTCTCCAAGATTCAAGCTCTCCAGGTATCCCTTTGCCTGCTTACTGTTTTTTCTTTTAGCACCTACTTTAACCTGTGGCCCCTGCAGTGAACCTTGAACCCTGACAAAACACACATCATCTTGTCTCACTGTTGTTAGTGCCAGGCACAATTGCAGGCTGGCATATCAGGGCACTCAATAAACACTGAATGAATGACTGAATGAATTTTTCCAAATTTATTCCATGCTCAGAAGGAAATACTGGGATTTATCGTTTTTGTATTTTGTTTTTGAGTTATCTTCCCTCTATCCCATAAGAAACCACCCACACACATAATTTTGGTGGCCTCCAGCTGTAAGTACACACAGATTTATTTCTTGTTTTGACCTGGCCATGTGATCTAAGCTCTTTATGGGACTCCAGTTCCCAGAACTTCATGCTGGTAAATGGACATCTCAACTTATTTTTATGTGGGGTGTCAATTTAAACTAAAATCAGATGGGAAGCTCTACAGAGCCGCAAAATATACCACCCTGGGTTGGGGTCAAAAAGAGATGGTGACTGTATCTGGGACAGTTTCCATGTAGAACTAATCAAGAAAACCTTAACTCTGGGCTCATAAAGAGAAAAAACTGCTACCAAGTCACAGATTGTACCCCTAACCCAGCCATCCATCTCAAATATGCAGTATCCCCGGTCACAAGGAGACTAGACAACAAATTATAAGCAGATGAGATCCTAATATGGAAAAACATAGCAAAGGCTGTCTCCTTCTGAGGGTGGGTCATAAAGTCTAAAAGTATCCAAAATATGATTTGCAAAGAAATTTAGAGACCAATAGTTCAACTTACCTTCAGAGTTTGATAAACGACTTCTCCCAGACCTCAGTTTTCTTAAGACGGTAAATGTCTGTTTCAAGTCTTGGCAGCATGTAAGTACAGGAGGGCACATTTGTTTTTTAAATGAAATGCAAGGAATTAATGAAATGATCACATTAACTTTCTAAAATTTAATATTGACTAATTTCACTCTTTGGTGCTCTACAAAGCAGTTGAACTCTGTCAACCAAGAACACACGCAACACACACAATACACATACAGGCACGCAAGCACAATTGGGAAGGGTACTGATCCACTGAGGGGATGACGGCTATGCAAAAAGCAGCCGTTCCCACCCTCCTTTCTCTTTGATTCCTTTCCATGAAGCTGGAAATGCCAAGTGTCATATATTTCCAGTTACTTAAGCCCCTCAAGATGGATCTTTTATTTCTCAGAGAGAACACTGGGCAGGAGACTTCAGAGAAAGCTCCATTTAAATGTTCCAAGTTGATTTGCTTTTCCATGGGAGCAGAGAAGGAGCAGGAAGATGCCAATTAAACCAAGGCCTCAGGCACAGTCCTCTCATGACAGGCATCTGTGGTGCAAGATCTTTGCCGAACCCCTCCACCGTGCTAGATGAGCTCTTGTGATTGCCCACCTCTTAGAATGACCTCCAGGCTGATGACAGAGCGTTCTTTCAGTTGTTCCAAACGAGACCCCATGGCTAGCAGGACATTTGGCATTTCTGTAGGGGTTCATTTAAGCCACGTTTTCTGCAGTCATACATGGGAAAACTTACCTCAGCTTAAATACAAGGAAATGCTCCAAGCTCATGCATCTCTACAGATGACTAGTAGAGTCTACTTGATTGGAAGAAAGGCAGGCACCTCGTGGCTTTGAAGTTCTGTTGTCTTATAGACAAACAAGCTGGTACAATGGCATTCTCATGGTGCTCAGCTTCAGTCTTAAAATACAACCCATGAAATGACTGGAAGAGATAGTTCACAGAAAAAGAAATATAGTTAGTTAAAAAATAACGCCTGTAATCCTAGCACCGTGGGAGGCCGAGGCGGGTGGATCACGAGGTCAGGAGATTGAGACCATCCTGGCTAACACGGTGAAATCCCGTCTCTACTAAACAAAATACAAAAAAATTAGCTGGGCGTGGTGGCCGGCGCCTGTAGTCCCAGCTACTCAAAGCTGAGGCAGGAGAATGGCGTGAACCCGGGAGGCGGAGCTTGCAGTGAGCCAAGATCAGGCCACTGCACTCTAGCCTGGGCAACAGAGCAAGACTCCTTCTCAAACAAACAAACAAAAAAATTATATGGAAAAAGTTTGACCCCATTTGTAATCAAATATGTTTACATTTATATAACAATGAGAGATGACTCTTGTCTGTAAAATTTGAAAAGAAATAAATATAATGTGTACATATATGTATGCATGTGAATGGGTATATGTATGTATCTGTATCTCAGATCTGGTGAAACTGGCATGTAATAAACATTCTTATAATATGCTAGTGACTGTATAAACTGATTCAACTTTCTTAGAGAGTAAACCAGTCGTTTACATCAAGAACCTCAAAAAAGAACCTTTTGGACTAGTTATGCCACTTCTGAGGAGGCATTTGAGGGCTATTACCCACATTTAGTCTACACAAAGTCTTCAAAGCAGTAATGTCTACAGTAGCAAAAACAATAAAAAGAAACACTGTAGCTCCCGATTAACTATGGTGTACTCGCATTACGGAATATGATGCAGCCCTTAAAAATGGTATATAAACATTGTATTTAAAACATTGTAGGGCCGGGCGCGGTGGCTCAAGCCTGTAATCCCAGCACTTTGGGAGGCCGAGACGGGCGGATCACGAGGTCAGGAGATCGAGACCATCCTGGCTAACACGGTGAAACCCCGTCTCTACTAAAAAAACACACACAAAAAACTAGCCGGACGAGGTGGCGGGCGCCTGTAGTCCCAGCTACTCAGGAGGCTGAGGCAGGAGAATGGCATGAACCCAGAAGGCGGAGCTTGCAGTGAGCTGAGATCCGGCCACTGCACTCCAGTCTGGGCAACAGAGCAAGACTCTGTCTCAAAAAAAAATAAAAATTAAAATTAAAAAAATAAATAAATAAATAAAATAAAACATTGTAAAAGGCATATATTGTCATGTTAAATAAAAGGATAAAATTTATATGCTGTATGCAGATAATTTCTGGGGGAAACAGAAGGAATGTAAGCACAGCAAAATGGAATTGGTGGTAAGATTGTGGAGAGGTTGTTCTTATTTTCCATTTTCCAAATTTTACAATGAGTATATACCACTTTTATAATCATAAAAATATAAATAAAAATTACTATATTTTAAGCCATAAATAAAACTGACAGCACATAGAAAAGGTAGCCCATTTTTGCCTCTACATTGGGGAACATAAGCTGTAGGAAGACTCATACCATGTTTTAATCCCTATGCAAATAGAACTCTAGTTTTCATATGCAGATATCATAAATATGGAGAATGTGGCAGCTGAAACCAGTAGTTTGATAAATGCCAATCCCTGCAGAACTATTAGAGAGAGGATTTGTGATAATCCTGTTAACATAATCCAGAGAACTTTACCTACTCGAGACATCAACTTGAACACAAAAATGTCCTAGAAAGACAAACAGCATGGAGTAATTAGGAATTGCAGTAAATGGATTGGGAGATGGGTTTGTTCATCTCTGTTTCCAAAATTTCAATAACAGATTCCTTTGGAGGGTGAAATAGAATGAAGCACTCCAAGCTAATATTTGTGTTGAGAAACACTAGGGTGCAGGAAATATCTCCTTTGTCATCTTGAAAAGATTAGGGCAATAAAATGCTAAATAAAATGCTTTGGAATCCTTCAGAGTTGCATGCATCACTGGACAAATTATGGCCTGGCCTCAGAATGATCCTCTGCAGCATTGGTGAGGTAAGACCCCAGGGCACAGGACCTTTGCTTACATGCAACCCCAAACAATTTTGTCCACTGCAAAATCAGGTAAATTCACTTTAAAGGGTATATTTTCAAGGAGGCAGTGTTGACTTCCCTGCAAGGGCACGATCCCACTGAATCTGCTCTGACTTAAGACTTTTAAAATGTTTTGCCATAAAATACATAAAGGAATAGAAGAGAATGTGTTTTTAAAAGTTGCTACAAAAATACCTTTTTAAAGATGGTATTTTTAAAAAGACCCACTGTATTAGTCAGGGTTCTCTAGAGAGACAGAACTAATAGGAGATATATGTATATATGTATGTGTGTACATACATATATATATGTGTATATATGTGTATATGTATATAAATGTGTGTGTGTATATATGCGCATATATATCTATCTATAAATGAAAGAGAGTTTATTAAGGAGAATTGACTCACAGGATCACAAAGTGAAGTCCCAGGATAGGCCGTGTGCAAGATGAGGAATCACCAGTAGTGGCTCAGTCTGAGTCCCAAAATCTTAAAAGTAGGGAAGCCGACATCGTGCAGCCTTCAGTCTGTGGTCAAAAGCCCAAGAGCCCCTGTCAAACCACTGGTATAAGTCCAAGAGTCCAAAAGCCTGAAGTCTGATGTTCAAGGGTAGGAGGAAGGGAAAGAAGCATCCAGCATGGGAGAAAGATGAAGGCCAGAAGTCTCAGCAAGTCAGCTCATTCCACCTTCTGCTTGATTTTTCTAGCTGCGCTGATAGCCGATTGGATGGTGCCTTCCCAGATGAGGGTGGTTCTGCCCCTCCCAGTCCACTGACTCAAATGTTAATCTCATCTAGCAACACCCTCACAGACATACCCAGGAACAATACTTTGCATCCTTCAATCCAATCAAGTTGACAATATTAACCATCACACCCACTAATCAAGCAATGTGAATAACACTGGGCTTGAAGCTGTAGAACTGAGTTTCAACACAAAATCTGCAACACCTTGAGTTCATGACTTTTCTTCCTTGAGATTCTGTTTCCATAACTATAAAATGGAGGGAAAGGGGGCAGATGAGCAGGGCAGATGGGACTGGATTTGTATTAGATGAGTTCTGGATCTGATCACAGAGTTAATGTTTGCTAACCCTAAGAGGTTGGGAATTCTTGCTTCGTGGGAAGCATCTCACAGAGAAAGAGATTCTGCAAACCACACCACAGACCCTGCCAGCATTGTCTACATGCTGGATTCTTAAGGCTGATGTTGCTGTATATGACTCTCTGGAGACTGTGGTTTAAACCACATCCAAAACTCAATTGCCTAATTTGAAGTCTTTGCCTAGGAAAGCCGAATCAATTGCTCTGTCTCCCAGCAAACCTTAAACTGCACATTATTCAAAGAATCATCTCTGAGCTCAGGGTAGCTGATGATCAGGCTCTCAGCACCAAGTGGGCCCCGTTTCAGATTCAGGCTTGGATGCCCAATCCTGTTGATGGAGAAGCAAACTGCTGACCTGGGCAGATCATGGCCCTGCCTGCCACATCAGCTGCTGCTGTTGTGCTTAGAAATCTGCCCCTTGGAGTTAAGGTCTTGGCTATTTCCCAGGCCTTTTCCTATCTCAGGGAACATGTGCCTTCAAGCAAGGACCCCCAGTGATAGAGATAATCAATGGATTCATCAGATCTGCTCTGTTCCTGAGCTATACTGACTGATCAATATTTTGAATATAACCCCTGGTTATATGTCACTTAAAAAACCAAGTCATTAAAATTGGGGAAAAGCAATGTTTAGTAGCTTGAATTCTAGTCTCAACTCTGTTGGTACCTTGCTAAATAGACTTAAATGAACCACTTATTTTCCTGGTCCTTGGTGTCCTCTTCTAGACAGTACTTGGACCTGTTCAGAAGGGTTTTTACTATTTTGTTTTGCTTTGCTTTAACTTGGCTTCAGGGGCTATGTAAACTCCCTGAAATTCTGTAAAGAAATGTGGGCGTATGCAGCTTTTTCTTCCAGAGGATCCACTGAGTCCCAGAGAGCCATAATCCAAAAATCGATTAAAAGCCATTGCTTTAAGCAGATTCAGAATTTGCACACCAAAGGGGCTTCGTGGCAGCATACTGATGACAAACAACTGTCTTGAAGCTGTGGTTGCACAGCAACAACATTCATTTGTTTTACACCATATGATCCAGATCAATATGAATAGCAAAGTTTTCCAAAGATGCTATCCACCAGACTAAGAAAATGCAATGCGTCCACATCATTGATGTTATTTTCTCATCAATAGTATTACTAGTACTGAGGCCCATCTTTGGCTCCAAGGTCTCTAAATGTTTCATAATTTCCATTTCAGATTATGAGACATAGAGAAGACCCAGAGAATATACTTCTCCAAGGAAGGCAAGCCCAGGAAACCAGAGGAGCACATGAAGGATAGCAGCATATGCTGCTCTCAAGGCCAAAGAGCCAAGTGGATGGGCCCCTCAACTGAATCGGAATAATTTCATAGCTGTTTACTTGAAAATCTTTCTCACTTCTGTGCCATGTCTCAATTTCCTTTTTTTTTTTTTTTTTGAGACACAGTCTCACTCTATAGCCCAGGCAGGAGTGCAATGGAATGATCTCGGCTCACTGCAACCTCTGCCTCCCAAGTTCAAGAGATTCTCCTGCCTCAGTCTCCCAAGTAGCTGGGATTACAGGCGCCTGCCACCATGCGCAGATAATTTTTGTATTTTTAGTAGAGACGAGGATTCATCATGTTGGCCAGGCTGGTCTCAAAATGCTGACCTCAAGTGATCCGCCTGCTTCGATCTCCCAAAGTGCTGAGATTACAGGCGTGAGCCACCGCACCTGGCCTCAATTTCATTTCATAATAATACAGCAGTAACTTTACCAGCCTACTCTACTGAGATAGTGATAAGAATAAAGCACTGAATGAATTCAAAAGGATGGCAACAAACTTTGCCAGAGAGGAAAGTTTGATTCAATTTACATAATCACAATGTTTTCAACAATGCAGCCTCCATTTCAGGCTTGGATATTAACTGTCCTGGAGGTGCGAACATCATTATTCCACAAGAACAATCCACAAGAAAACAAACAAAAGAGAATATTATTATTAAACCTCTGTTGGGTGAAGTGGAAAGCAGCAGTACATGAGGATGGCACATCATTAAATAAGAGATCTCATTTCCCCATAGGCCTGGAGAACTGCATTAATTCAGAAAACTTAGTTGGAGAAGGACAATTGATTCCTTGAAAGCGTAAATGTGCTGAAGACTATGTTTGAAATCCTCATGGACTCTTGTTCAGCTATAATGACCTCCCAGGGGAGATTTGCAAGAGCTCATGGGGTATCACTGGGTGACAAATACATAGAAACTCAGAATGCCACTGGGCAATGACTATTCAAGATGGCCTTAGGTGACTGACATTGGGTAACCTCCCAGTAGCCACTAAGAGAACAAAACCATCAATACAGCTACTAGGCACTCAGTGAAACACCACTGTAAGCAATTTAAGTGTCCAGTGTAAAAGAAATGATAGCAAATTATGGCATGTCTATAAAGTAATTATGATGCTGTCATTAAAAATTATGCTCACAAAGAATATTTAAGGATATAAGAAGTATATGAAGTATTAAATGAATAAAACAAGTTTCAAAATTGTAGACAAATAAACCATGATCCCAAGTATGTTTAAAAGCTAAAAGCCTCTCTAACAGAGATAACCACTAGTTACATAGTAACATTTGTTTCCTCTAGCCTCTTTCTATATAAGCAGCTTTTATCTTCTTTACAATTCTTTGTTGAAAAAAATAAATAATGTAAAAATAAATATTAGTCAATGTTCTCCAGGGAGTCTGAAGGCCTGAGAACCAGGAGAACTGATGATATAACCCCCAACCTAAATCTAAAGACTCACATAGAAGGGAACAACACACACTGGGGCCTTTTGGAAGGTGGCAGGTGGGAAGAGGGAGAGGATCAGGATAAATCACTAATAGGTACTAGGATTAATACCTGGGTGATGAGATAATCTATATAAACAACCCCCATGACACCAGTTTACCTATGTAACAAACCTGCACTTTTACCCCTGAACCTAAAATAAAACTTGGAAAAAAAAGAAAAATATATTAGAAGACTGCCAAGGGTTAAATGGTAATTGGTTAATACTATCAAATCACAGTTAAATTCCTGGTTTCTATAATTAAGCTATGATTACATAAGATTATCATTAGAGGATGCTAGGTGAAAAGGCTGAGGGAATTCTCTGTACCATTTGTGCACATATGTAAGTCTAGACTTACTTCAAAATAAGAACTTAGAAGAAAACAACAACAAAAATAAATAAAGGTCCAAGAACAAGGGGCAATGATGTCTGAGGGCAGGAGCTGATGGATATTCCAGCTCAACAAGAGAGAGAGAATTTTCCCTTTCTTTTTGTCCTATCTGGGCCCTCAATGAATTGGAATATGCCTGCCCCATTGGTGAGGGTGGGTCTTCTTTATTCAGTCCACCAATTCAAATGCCCACCTCTTCCGGAAACACCCTTACAGACATGCTCAGAAATAACGTTTCACAACCCATCTGGACATCTCCTACCTCAGTCACGTTGACGCATAATATTAAGCGTCTCAAAAACCATGATGTTCTTTCTTATCAAGAAAGAACTTTTAAATGCAAATATCTGGGCTGGGTACGGTGGCTCATGCCTGTAATCCTAGCACTTTGGGAGTCCCAGGCCGGTGGATCATCTGAGGTCAGGAGTTCAAGACCAGCCTGATCAACATGGTGAAACCCCGTTTCTACAGAAATATGAAAATTAGCCAGGCATGATGGCGGGCTCCTGTATTCCCAGCTACTCGGGAGGCTGAAGTGGGAGAATCACTTGAACCTGGGAGACAGACGTTGCAGTGAGCTGAGATCACATTATTGCACTCCAGCCTGGGTGACAAAGCGAGACTCTCATAAATAAATAAATTAAATAAATAAATACAATAATAAATAAATAAATGTAAATGTCTGGAAATAAAGAGTTTTTCCTTAAACAAGGAGGATATGCAATTTTTTGCTCTAGAATGCTAATCTGCCACACACGATGAGCTCGAGGGAAGGGGCATCAGGTCTACCACTGGTGAGAACATCACACTCCTTGCCTGCCTTGCTTCTGTTTTCCCCCAGCCATTCTGTGTCCTAAAAGACAGCACAGAAGAGCAAAAAGCCCTGTCCTATTCCCATCCAGTAAACTTTGGTGCAATTATGGGATCCAGAATTCCCCATCATGACCTCCTAATGGCCTCTGAGGTGAAAAAGCACCTGCTGCTCATACTTGGAAGTCAGTTTGAAGCAGTAGCATATGTAAGAGCCTGAGAATGGAAATCGTTTCAGAAGCAGGATTCCATGTCCACCATCAATGGCCACTGAGCCTGGCTCTGAGTATTCCTCTTCCAGGAACACATTCTTCAAGTCAGGGGTACAGGAGAAATAGCACAGGCTAAATCCTGGTAGGCTTCCAGTTTTATCTGTAATGAACTATGCGGCCCTTGGGCAGGTGATTTAATCTCTCAATTTTCTCAATTGAAAAACAATATCTACATTTAGAAGGTTGTCGAAAGAATCAAATGAGACCACATATATAATACTGTGGCCAGGGGTGTCTACATGCTTTGGTATCAGTCGATCATCACATGAAGTGCCCAGCCTGGTGCTATCTGCTGTGAGACTATATTTATCATAAGGCAGGACATCTGTCCAGAGTGGGCAAAGAGCCCACTGCAGAGACATGAAAAAAGGCACTAATTAAGATAGATAGTCATCAATTCAGGGCTCAAGCTAGAGATGCCAATTTTATTCAGACTAGAAAAAGCAAAACAAAGGCTGGAATGATCAGACATGGCCATGGAGGAGGTGACATTTGAGCTTGGCCTTAGTACCTAGTTAAGAACAGTATCTGTGTCTCCATCTCACTAAGCTAACACATATTTTCTTGATAATATGACCACCTTGCAATTCCAAGTCTAAGATAATAAAAATGAGCCAAATTTGTTTTAAATATCTATTTTTTTCTACTCTCCCTTCTTCTCTTGCTTTCCATCTTAATTCCTTCTGGAGGCCTGATTAGTACAAAAGCTGGAGGAAGGAGCAATTTTTTCTTTTCGCTCCCTGCCTTCCTTGTTGAGCTGGAACATCCCATCTCATCTTCTCTGGTCTTTGAACTGAGATTACATCCTAGGCTTCTTGCCTGTCAGGCCTTTGGACTTGGACTGAATTATAGCACTGGCTTGCCTGGGTCTCCAGCTTGCAGATGGCAGATCATGAGACTTCTCAACCTCCACAATCACGTGAACGAATTCCTCATAATAAATCTCTGATTCTGTTTCTCTAAAGAACACTGATTAATTAAGACCATTTGGTTTCCAACCACAAAAAGACTTGGATGTCTTGCTAAGGTATTGAGACATGAATCAGCTGGAAGTGAGGGGTCATGGGAGGATGCCAGGCTAGTGCATGACATGACCAGATGATTGTATTGGAAAGATCACTATGGGTAATAGCTGAGGACAGGGAGACCGGTTGTCCAACAAATCCAGGGAAGAAAAGTGAGGTCTGACCAGGTCATCTCTTTGCCAGATAACATTGAACACCCACTGTCTGGCAGATACTTAGCTGATTGAGTTATCTGATGAACTGTATACAAGACAATAGGCAGATGTTCAAGGAAGATGGCTAAATCATAGTCATCAAAGTTTGCTTCCAGGGAAGCCTTTTTTGAAACTAAAATGCACTAATTCATCTCATCATTCATCTTTCCTTCAAATACTGTGAACTGAACACCTCCTGCTCCAGGTGCAGAATTTGACCAGACACATAGAGCATCAAACTTGGCTCTGACTGTGCTCAAGGAGCTTGTGATCTTGAGAAGGAGGTGGACGGACTCCTAAACCGATCTTTATCTAACTGTGTTGGAACATTGTGATGGGAGTCAAGAAGGACAGCCAATCCAGCCTAGTGAGAAAATCTTCCCAGAGGGGATCATGTCTGAGCAAAAACCTAAAGGATGAGGGGGAATTAGCCAGGTAAGAAGTAAGGACAGGTGCTCCAGGAGGAGGGAAAAGCAGGACTAAAGACCCAGAGACAAGCAAGACAGGAGCACAATTTGAGGGACACTTCAAGGAGTTAATGTGACCAAAATGTAGGCCTCGGTGCAAGGAAGAGTGGAAGAAAAGCACAGCAAAATAGATGTGGGACATTTTCTGAATTTCTGTAAATGAAGCAATGAAAGGGGAGACAGGAAAGATTCAAGATGATGTTGGCAAGTTCACTGTGCATTTTCCCAAATCCTGAATTCCCTGTTGTCTACTCCTTGGCAAAGTAACCACCATGTGCCAAAGGGGAAAACTGGATTCTTCGTTTTTTCTTTCTTTCTTTCTTTTTTTAAAATTACACTAATGAATCAATATTTCTTGTTTCCAGTAGAGGCTCTCTATTTCCTTTCCAGCCCATTTGTTTTACAGCTGAAGATGTATGTCTGGGGGGTCTTACTTTCCTATGATGATTTGAAGCTCATCCTTTTCAAGACTGGTTATTACTCATCCATGCAAGGCTACTATTCCATGGGAAATTAAATTGATAAAGTCTTCCATGTCCTGCAATCTCACCTGCTATAACTTTCAAGCAGCAAAAAGAAATTCTGTCATTATCAAGTAGAGCAGCTTTACTGTAGGCACTTTTAGTGTTTGGAGAGAACACAAAAAATTGAGGCAGCACGGGGGCAGCACTGAGGCAACCCCAAAGCCTCCAAGAACTCATATCTGGTATCAAATATGGCAAATATTGATTATTTGCTCCCTCTAGGTATTACACAATGTGTTGAGTTGCCAATTTATCTATGAAACTATTTATCAGTGCACAGCTAAGATAGGAATCCAGGAGCATCTGGATAATTTGAAATATACCTGCTTTCCTTCCAGCTGTCTCCTAGTTGCATGCATGTTGCAGATCAAGGGTAGAAGGTGGAATCATTAATCTGCACCAAACATTTTTATAATCTTCTTTCTCTGAATTTCCTGTGTAACTCCAGGTAATAAGCAGGGAGAAGAGAAAAATCTCCAAAAATCAACCTGCTAATTATGTGTTCTTCTTTGTATCCAGAATCTAGCCTAGAGTCTGGCAGATAGGGGTTGATTGTTTTATTCACTGAAGGTCTTTTGAATGGTGACAGCTCCATGGGAATGTAGATGTGCACATTAGGTTAGGAGATGTTAGGCCAATGAATTTTAATTATTTTTAACCATAGAAGTATTTTTTTCCAAAAATTACAAAAAACATAAATAAATATTTGAAATCTCTGATTAAGCCAGGCCTGCGGGCCTAGAGCCAAATATATCAAGTGTCCCTTCTAACCTACTGCTACAGCCCTTAAAGATGCTCCAAGACGCATCCTGAACATCATGGAACAGAATTTGTAAACGTCATGACCCTGAAGACATATTTTCATTCAATGTCGTGTCTATTGATGAGCTCATCAGGTGATGCTCAGCCCACTGTGATCACAACCCCCTGCCTTATGATATATAATGGAATCTAGTACTACCCTAGTTTTGCATTCCATGAGGAAATAAGTGGTGGGGGGAGGTGGTCGGGAGAGAAGATCAGTAGATTATAATTAATTTTATCAGTGTCATGTAGTCAATAGAACATGTTTATTAAATTATTTGTACTCAGTAGAGTTCACATATCAAACAATTTTTCTTCCACTGATGTATTAAATGATGTTCTCTCAGATCTTTCTCTTGTCCCCTATTTATATGTTGGATATGCTCTATAACTTCCTAATCTCAATTTAAATCCTCAATCTCATTTCCAAATGAATGTCCATTTCACTTCCTGCTCTTCCCCAGATTCAGACCTAGCCAGGCCAGAAAAGGGAGGGAGCATGTTCCACCTTTTCATTCCTCCTGTTTTTAGGACATTTTCTTCTCTGGTGTGCTCAAACAGGAGGTACTAATAAGGAGAAAGTAGTAGAGTTTTGACTTAATTGGCACGGTTGTTGCCTGCCTAGACTGTCACTGCCCTCAGTAAGAAAAGCACCCCGGTGCAGGCTCTCCAATGGGGCTTATGGGTACGTTTACTGGGTCTTTGAAGGCGGCCTCCACTCTGCACAGGGGAAATCCACCCCAGCTTGACATCTTCCTAAACCTCTTAATGGTTTCATATCCAGTCTCTTATGCCAAGTGTCATCACATCCATCAGCCAGCAGGAGGTACCAGCAAGACAGTTCAATCCCAAGAACCTTCCAGGTCTACTTAACTTACGTGAAACTCATATATACTTGGCCATGTTCTGCTGCTGAGTCCAGTCTCCACACTTGCATCTCTACTCACCTTTCTTCTTTGCTACTCAAATAGGTACAAGTGGTAGATCATCAATTGTGCTAATTAAGTTAACCAATTGTGCTAATTAAGACCTCCAGCCAGGAAATGTAATGTCTATCTCCCTTTTCTTATAGGAACCACCCTCATCTAAGGATTGTTTCCTGTGGAACACAGACCTCTCCATCCCCACTAAGATGAGAAAGGCTGACAACTCACCACTCAAATAATTTTCCAGCAATCCTTCTCCTCATTCCACACTCCTCAGCCCACACCCAATTGTCAGATCTACATAAATAAATAAGCAAAAGAGGGAGATGATAAGGTGGTAGATATGGTAGCAGAGCTATTAAAAACCCAAACAGGCACTTGCCTTCCAAATATTTTTGGCTTGTCACAAAATTTGGGGTACAGAACTTTGTCCTCATTTGTAGATCCTAATTGTCAATACTCAAGTAACAGGAAAACTTCCTTAACATTCTGTTATATAAACAAACATAGTGTTAGTGACTTCAGAGATTTTCCGAAGAAGGATAATAATGGCTTTTGACCTTTGAGAGCTTGTAAGTCAGTTGGGAGTCAAGATATACACTTGCATACACACATGTACACAGGCATGCATGAAATATTAGCAAGACATGTCAATAGGCTACAAGTTCTTAGGGAGTCCTAGGAGCATGGAGTAGACTGTTGCTATTGTGGTTGAGAAGGAAAATAAGTCCCTGTAGATTGAGAAAAGGTAAGTATGAAACTAGGCTCTGAAGGAGCACTGCCAAGGTCATGGTGTGGTGCAGAAGAAAATGTAAGCAGGAAATCTTAGGGTGGCAGACCCACTATTTGGCTGGCCTGGGAGGATCATACAGGGCCCTCAAAGGCAGTCAGGATGGGACAGTCTTGGGTGCCTGGCTGAGGAGCCTGGACTTCTATTTCTGTCAGTTGGAGACTCATATGGGTTCTTGAACTAATACAGAAAAAGATAAAGGCACAAGCCGGGGAGGAGGCGAAAGACAGCAAATCCAAGTCTGTCCCTTGGCTCTGTCCATATCAGAGTTAAGGAAGTAGTTTAATCACTTCAGTAGTCACCCAGAGACCATCCATGATGAAAGGTTAGGACAGAAGAGTCCCATGGGAACAGGCCAGGAAACAGAGGATGTCACAGAATGTGAGAAGTTGTGCCCACAGCTGAGCATTTGCAGGCACTCGCATGCACTCTGGGCCTTCCCTTGGCCCAGCCACAAGGGAAGGATAAGTCAAATCCCAATCCCGTATTCTTTCTTTTTGTGCCTAAATTCACACATATTTCCTCCCTTGCCCTGCTTTCCATTATGTGCTCTAGCTAATGTCATGTCTAAAATTGAGCTCAGTGTTTTTTCTTAGCACTGTATCCATGTTGGATGCCTGAGTCATGGGCATAAACCTCCACAGGACTTTCCAGAGACCCTCAGAGTGACACCATTATCAGCAGAAGAACAGAACACTGGGGGATGCAGGGATAAGAATACTGTTGAGATATTTAGGCACATGCCCCCTGCCATTTCGAGTCACCCAGGCACACAGTTCTTTGTCAGATGCTTGAGCTATTTCTAATTACATGTGATTCACACTTCCTTCTTCCTTAGAGGTTCAGATGACCAATTGTTGTGCCCACTTCTTTGAATTTTGGATCTCACCCACTTCAGCAGAGCTGATTGGTTCCTGGAGGCCTTAAGCAAGACAGGAAGACGAGAGATGCTGGTGGCATAGACCTCAGCCAGGAGCTGTTTGGCCACTCGATGGATGAAGCTTTTTCTAGACTCCCTGATTCCAGAAGTTGGGCCTGGACAGTGGGCATAATGGTGTGAAGCATGGACTTTGTTTTCAGACCAAAGATTCTTTCTTTCCAAGGGAAGATTCAATATCCTCTGCACTAATAGATGAAGAGAAACGTCCTCTCACCTTCTGATACAAGGAATTTGTTAATTCTTTTAGTTAGGCATCTGTTGTCAATTCAAGAGAGGGACAGAGAGGCCACAACACTGAAGGGAACTCCTTAGGCCCAATGTGAGACAGCCAGATTTGAAGTTTGGAACCTAAACTTGGATCAAGATCAAAATAAGATTCTCTGGATTGTTACTGCTGTGACTAGAAGGCCCTAAATTCCAAACGGACAGGGCAATGTGTGACAGACCTGTTTTCTGGTGAGACGGATGGCTCCCTTCTACCACAGGTTCCCATATCCAGAAAAAACCCAGGTGCCTTTTATGAGGTACATCCTGGGTGGGATAAAACCTAAGGACAAAAAGAAAGGCAAAAAATGAAAATTCACATCTGAAACTGTTTACGTTATCATAGTGTTAGTGATGATGTTGATATTCTTATTTAAGATTAGTATTTGTATTGTGGGATAAAGCAAATAAGCAATTATGTGATTTTCAAATTCTCTCATCCCAGGTGTCCTTGAAAACTGGGATCCTCTGTGTGGGAAAAAGGAAATAAAGTTGTGAGACAGAAAGACATTCAGTGCTGGATTTAAAGAAGTATCACTATGAATTCATTATGTATTTTATTTTAAAACAAAGAAACAGAACAAATTTCCTAATTGTATGCAATTAAAAGACATAGAAAAGTCTAGAAATATTGAGCATCTCCAGTGCCTAGATTTTAGTATTAAAATATTCTTTCCCCACAAAGGAAATGAAGGGTCCTAGGAGCTAATTCAAGATCAAGGGAATGAAATATACAAGATGAACCTAAAACATCTTGTCAACCCAGATAGATTTTTTACTATCAAAACTCACTAGAGGCCAGGTACAGTGGTTCATGCCCCTATTCCCAGCTCTTTGGGAGGCTGAGGCAGGAGGATCACTTGAGGCCAGGTGTTCAAGACCAGCCTGGACAATATAGTGAGACACCATCTTTACAAAAAAAAGTGTTAATTAAATGAATGCGGTAACACATGTCTGTAGTCCCAGCTACTCACAGGACTGAGGTGGGCTGATCACTTGAACCCAGGAGTTCAAGGCTGCACTGTACTCCAGCCTGAGCAACAGAGGGAGACCCTGTCTTAGAAAACAAAGAATGAGAAAAGAACACCCCCAATTTAGTTTATGATATTAATAATACAACAGTGACCTGATATTTGATATTAAGAAATTATTATTTTTGCCATGATAATGATATTGGGGTGGGGTTGGAGGTTAAACTCTTGTTTTTTTATAGATACTGATTTAGCTTGGATGTTTCTAAAAGCAAAGCCTGAGACAAGGAGTTGGGTGCAGGTAGTTTATTTGAGAGGTGATCCCAGGAAGCATGAGTCAAGTATCAGGGAGAGTAAGACAGAGAAGGAACAAAAACCAATCAAAGAGTGCCTCATCAAGGTCAAAGCAGTGACCATCGGGGGTCTGATTCCATGCAGACTTCTGAGAAGGGCACAGAACGCTCCCAGAATTGTCCATCTGAGGATGAGAATCTGGGATTGTCTCCCGTCACCCATTGGATGAGTTGATAACTCCCCACATTTCAGAGAATGCCCTGAGCCAGAAAAGGAAAATGCTTACAGCACATTTTAGGAGTGACTTTGTCACTCTCAGAGAGAGTCTGACCTCTACAGAAACTTTTGCCACAGCTGCAGCTGAAATCAGAGATGAACCAGCAGATGTGACACAGGAACTTCTACTACAGGTTCATCTTGCAATAATTACAGACAAAACACTCTATGCCTGAGATTGGTAATGCGGAGGGGGATGCATGAGGGTATAGATGAAACAAGCGTGGCCAAGAATTCATACTTGCTTAAACTGGGTAAAGGGTACATAGGGGTTTGTTATACAACTTTGTCTACTTTTATAAATGTTTAACATTTACCATAACAGAAAGTTAAAAAGAAAGAGAAGAAAAAAAGGGGAAAGATGGAGGAAGGAGGAAGAGAAGATAAGGAAAGAGGGAAGGAAAGAGGGAAGGAAAGAGGGAAGGGAAGGAAGGGAAGGAAGGGAAGGGAGGGAAGAGAGGAGAAGAGAGAAAAGAAAAGAAAAAAAGCAAAGTTCCTGGAAATCAGAAATCTTGACTCCACTAAATTGGGCAAGGCAAAGAACCCCTCCAAGTCTTGGCTTTTCTCATCTTAAAAAAAAAAAAAAGAGCTAGTAAAAGAACCTACTTCCTAGAGTAAATATATACATAATGAGAGTGCATTCACTGTTGCACTTTCAAATAGCCCACCTTACTGGTCACGCTCACAGTAAGTGCTCAATAAATGTTAGCTATTACATTATTATTTTGAGAACTCCATGTCCAGACAGCAGGCAAGAGTAAGCAGGCCTAATCTGGTTGACGAGGGAGAATTTCAGGGACAAAATGATCTCACAGTGGTGCTATGATTCTGCTCGCCTAACATACTTTGAAATGCTCAGAAGAAAAAGAAAATACAGCAAACTCTGTGCTATACATGTGCATCTGAGGGGGACACTGGTAATTAAATGTGAGACTCCCAATTGCTCAGCACACATCCTGTGTTCCCCATTTTTAAACAGTGTGGGATGATAATCCCTGTTCCCCTATCAGAAGGAGATGACATCCTAACTACCTATGGGGAATAATGGAGAAGGGCAGAGCATGGTATCCAGCATGGAGTAAGTGCCTCAGAAACAGTGGTTGTGTTGAAATAATCATTACTGTGTTACTGCTGCTGCTGTTTTTAGGAACCATTTCTCCTTCTCTTGGCATTGAGACCACCATGAATCTTTAGCCTTGGATCCTTAAATGAGCATCCCCTCCTCATCTGAATGCCATCTATCCACAAAGGGACAACATGAGATCTGGAAAAAACAGTGAAGAATCCTGAGTTACTCAACACTGTGGAAATAGACCCTCTTATTGTAAAATGTTGACTGGCTAATGTTGCTAGGAAGTGAAAGACTAAACCTTCTCACTTTTTGAGAGTTAACTGGAAACCTCTTTTTTACTTCCATCCTTGTTGCAATCTTTCTAACATGCATCAGCCCAATGTGCTGCCTTAGAAAGTTTAATCTTTGAAGACTTTGACCACATTATGTCTCAGAGTCATCTTTCTGACCACCTGTAACTCTGCGCAAGAGGAACCAAAGACACAGAAGTCTCATGACCTCATTACATTCCCAAGGAGTTGTTTTGTCTAATGAATAATACTTTTCTTTCTTATCACATATATCTTACACATGGAAAACTGAGTGCCAGGAAACAGTTTGGCTATTTAAATATTCTAATTAACCAAGTTTTTCTATTTCACTGGCTTATATAAATCTGGTTAGTATAAAAACCCGTATCAGTCAAGTCCAAGTTCATATTCAACCATTTTAGTGTCCCAAATGGCTATGTTAGAAATAGTGCCTGAATTATACTAAATGACTAAATCTTATTAGTTTGATAAATTTTGAATATTTTCTCTATATAATTAGAGAGATTATTTATGTAAAAGTTATTAAGCTCTCTTGACCTACAGCCCCCCTTAAGAATATGATGAAAATCATAGACTTTCATCCCTAAAAAATGTATGTATGCCCATGTACTGCTTGTTTGTCTCCCTGCAAATCTCCTGTAGCACATCCATGGACCTTTAGGGGCTCTAAGAACCCCAAGTTAATAATAACAACTGGTTAGACTTCCTCCCATTGTTGGATGGTTAAACTCTTTTATAAAGGCAGTGGTCCTGGATGTCTGTTCACATAGAAACCACTCTTACTGAAGTTTTGACATACATATACCTCCGTGAAACTGTAACTACAATCAACATAATAAAAATACCTTTTATCTCAAAAATGTCCTCATGGTCCCTTGTAAATTTTAGCAAGTAGGCAAATTTGTAAAAACAGAATCTGTGAAAAATGAGATTAATATATTTGTCTATTTTTATGCCAATACCATACTGTCTTGATTACTATATCTTTATATTAAATCTTGAAATTAGGTTAATGTTAGTTTTCTACTTTGTTCTTTTCTGAGTTTTTTGCTATTTTAAGGACTTTGAATTTACATATGAGTTTTAGAATTAGCTCATCAATGTTTACAAAAATATCTGTTGGAATTATGATTAGGATGACCTTGAACCTGTAAATCATTTTGTCTATTTTTTTTGGCATTCATTTTAATTGTTTTCTGGTCCAATCATTAGTATTTCCTTTTTTTCTTCATACTTTACAGTCCTCTTAAGTAATTTTTAAAGGGGAAATCTGAAGCCATTAATTGAAGAACTTTCTTCTTTTCTAATATAGTCATTTAATGCTATAAACTTCCCCATAAGGACTGTCTTAGCAGTATTCCACAAATTTTTATATGTTGTATTTTATTTTCCTTCAGTGCAAAACAGTTTTAACTTCCCTTTTGCTTTCTTTTTTGGCCTATGTGTTTTTCAAAGTATACATTTTTATTTCTGCCTATTTGAATATTTTTTTCCAAGAGATCTTTCTGTTTATCTCTGATTCCACTGTGTTCAGAAGACGTTTTGGGTGACTTCAATAAATACTTTACATTTGTTTAGACTTTTTTTTGTAATCCAGAATGTGATTGATCTTGATAAATATTATATGTTTACTTAAGAAGAACGTGTATTTTGCTCTTCTGCTGTTGGTTAGAAAGTTCTATAAACATCAATGAAATTAATTGATAGTGTTTTTCAAATATTTTACATCTTTCCTGATTTTGCCTACTTATTCTACTTATTATGAAAAAGACATATTAAACCCCACATTCTTATATTGAATTATGCCAACTAAAACTATAAATTTGTCTACTTTATCTTACAGTTCTATCAATTTTTATGTGTTTTGATAGTTGCATTAATATTTATAATGATTATGTACTCCTGATGAACCAATCTCTTTATCATTATGAAATGACTTTATTCCTGATAATATGTGCTGTAAAATCTACTTTGTCTGATATTAATACTGATAAGCCAGCTTTCTTTTGATTAGTGTTTGCATGGTATGTATTATCTCTCATCTTTTTACTGTGCCATATAAGCTAGTTTTGTATTTATATTTGAAATGTGTTTTATATAGGCAGATTTATAGGTGAGCCTTGATATTTTAAAAATCCAGTCTGACATTCTACCTTTTAAGCATGGCATTTTGAGTATTTACATTTAAGTGATTATCGCTGTGGTTAGGTTTAAATCTATCATCTTACTGTTTTGTTTCCTGTATTTTCCCAGTTGTTCTTTGTTTCCTCCTTTCTCTTTTTCTGCCTTTTTAATTAATTAAATATTTTTATGGTTCCGTTTAAATTCCTTTATTGACTTATCAGCTGTAACTTTTTGTTGTCATTTTAGTGGTTGTTTTAGGTTGATTTTATGTTTCTTTAATCGTAGTCTACCTTCAACTAATATTATACTACTTCATGTTTATATAGTGCTGAATCTTACACATGTAATTCACTGCCCACAAAGTCCATGTTAGCCAGGTATTAAAGTCCTCATTTTAAGAATGAAGGAATCAAAGCTTAGAAGAATTATATAATTTCCCAAGATCAATCCATTATTTTGACATATTAGAGAATGCAACACTGTTACCATTTTTGACCTTGATAGATTGATAAGCTAATAAAGAAGAAAATGGCTACATGTAGCATCTTAGCTAAGGAGACATGGCTTTAAAACTCCACATCTGTTTCATAAATCCCAAATATTCAGGGACTGAGTTAATGAAATATACTTGTTATCTACATTTAAAATTATAAGTTCTTGAGTACAGATATTAGGCTAGATATGAATTCACTTAAAAAACTGAAGAATGGAATCCGTACTGCCTGTTGTGTCTTCCTCCTCCCAGAAGCTCCAATTCTTAAATTTATTTTTCTGTTTTAGTGCTTCCTCACCTAGAAGTCAATTTTCTTCTCTATTCTGAAGCTTCAATATGACTGTGATATGAAACATATTTCCTCTAGAGGATATCGGGAAACTCCCATGAGTAGCCAAAAAACAGCTGTGTATGGACAGAGGTGACAGATACCAGTGGCTCATGTCTTTCAAAGAGGGAGATAGGCACAATACCCAGTGGGGCCCCTTTTATAGAAAGGAAGAGCTTATCTTTGCTTAATTAATGTGTGAACTCAACTAAAATGTTGATTGTGGTTATAGTTTCACAGAGGTATATGTAGGCAAACATTTATTCAGTTCTACACTTTAAATATGCATGGTTTACTGGATATCCATATAACTGTTTTTAAAAATTTAGAGGCTCAGTCAATATTAATACATGCTTCCTACCATGCTGGACTGAGATTTTCACAGTCCTTTGAGAGTTTACTCATTTGCAGGGAATTTGGACACAAGAAAATAATGCTGCAAGTAACATTGAACAGAATATAAAATGTCCTATGATGTTTCAGAGGGCACATTGGACTCCATTAGTATCTCTAGTCATCAATATGTTTACAGATTATCCTTTTCTTATGGGGTTAGCACTTTTGGATAAACCATTGACAGCTTTATCTTGGATAAGCCTGAATGCTCAGATGGAAAAGGATCAAATTCTTCCATACACAAACGAAAATATGAGAGTATCAGAATCTTTCATCTTCCAAACCAGGTTTCTGTCAGAGAGAGATGTTACAAATCAGTAAGGGGAAAGGTGAGAATGAACCTTACTTAATTAGACATCAGTATGAACTCACATGTAGCTTGGTAGATACAGACATAGAGATACAGATAGTTACAGAAACAAGTATAGATATGTGTGTATACACACATTAGAATACATGCATGAGTCTTCTTAGCTCTGTTCTTGTGAAGGCCTAAAAGAAATGACATCCCAATAGCCATAAGCATACTTGTGCCCAGGTCTTGGTTTCTAATATCATTCTCCAATTCCAAGGAACCAGGGTTCCTTGGAGAAGAGACTGATTCGACAACTAGGGAAGATAAAACACAGTATGGTCTTGGAATATTGTATAATACCAGAAGACAAGGAAGTGCTCCCAAAAACAAAAGGATGGGGTGTTGTCAAAAGGACACAGGCATCAACCTGAAAGAGATTCCAATGGCTAATGCTGGAACAATTTGAGCAACAAAATAAATAGCATAGCATTGAATCATAGCTTGAAGTATAAAATAAATACACATACTAATGTATGTATGTATATTACATATTTTTGTAATGGAGGGAAACATATCTTCTTTACAGAATTGACAATAATATATGTAGATATTCCCCTATTCAGAAAATCAAATGTAATTCCCTTCCAATCTTGAATATGGACTGGGCTTAGTGACACTTCGATATGGAAATAGAAAAATAGTAACTTCACAATGGAGAGTCCTGGCAGACACCAACTTAACTAAGTAAGCATATTTACTACCCTCAGTGGTAAGTCGTGTTGTTAGCATGTATCCCCTGATATGCTGTGACAAGAAGGCACTTCGTCTCTGTGGTATTCTTCTCCAAATTCATAATCCCAGTTTATATATAAGGAAAACATCCTAGAAACCCAAATTGAGGGGCATCCTATAAAATACCTGACCATTACTCTTTAAAAATGACAAAGTCGTAAAATAACAAGGGGAGACTGGGAACCTGATACAGTCCAGAGATTATGAAGATATACAACATAAAGGCAGTGTGGTATACTGGATGGGATCCTGAAACAAAAAATAGTGGAAAAACAACTGAAATCTAAATAGTCTGGAGCTTGCTTAATAGTAATGTAACGATATTTATCTCTTAGTTTTGACAAGCGAACTACAATCATATAAAAGTTTACATTAGGAAAATCTGGGTGATGGGTACACAGGAACTCTCTGTGCTCTCTTTCAACGTTTTTGGTAAACTTAACATTATTTCAAAGTGAACATTTATTTAAAAAAAAAAAGCCTCTCAAAATTGGCTGCATTAAAATCTTCACAAGAATGATAAAAGGTTGTCATCATAAAAATTCTCAACTGGGCAAGTGAATACTGACATTTGATTCTGGCTCATGGCGTTGGAAGTATTATTCTGAGTAGTAAGTGGTGATACTGTTGTTCTCCTTTACCTAGCCCCAGGAGCAACAAAATCTGCATCTGCCCTTGAAATGGTCCTGGCTACCTCTTTTATCGCTCTTTCGCAAAGAAAGAAGACCATGGTCAGAAATAGCCACTGGCTGCATGTGTCAGGATTTCTCATGACAACTGGGCAGCCCCAGAGCCTGGCCTGCCTGGTGGCCCACAGCACAGGTTTCTGGTACCCTAAGGGGTAGTGGGTTGGGAGGTGAGCTGGCTATGCCAGAGCTTAGTGAATCTTCTCTAAGTAATCTTGGCAGCCCTGCAAGCTCAGTATCTTAATAAACAAGTCTTAGACATACTCAAATGTATGTCATCCCTCTCAAGAGGGAGAATCACATGCTTATCCAGTTTGTCAGCTAACAGTTTGGTCATCTCACTGTCTGTGTCTCAAAAACACTTCGAACATATATATTGGTCATCCTGAGTGATGCTAGATGGGTGTGTCAGCAGCCACACCATTTCTGCAGCTCTCACTTGGTAAGATCCTCTCTATTTTATTTTTTAATGTTTTAAGAGAAGAGCGTACTTTCAAAGGATGTGAGATGCCAAATCAACTTCAAATTATGCTCTCTGGAAATGTCATTAATCCTGTACCAGCTCCAAGGATTAATTTGTGACAAGCCTTACAGAGCTCCCAGCACTCACCCTTGTCATTCCTCACTGGACACACCAAGTGATTTCCTCCATGACTCCTTTAAACATCTTTATTCATCACAGCGACCCACTCTCCATGTGAAAGATCTCAGCGATTCAGGAAACATTATTTGATGAGATGAACTCCATTTATGTTCTGCAGACAGCAATGAGGCCCTCAGAGAGTGAATTCCCATTTTGAGAGCCTACAGGTGAGGAGGAATCAGGAACTAAGTTTCTCAGCAGGGCAAGATTTTTAAAAAGCCTTCAGAGCAAGTGCAGCTGCCCTACCACTCCCCACCCCCGCACCCACGCTCCTGCCTGCCCAGACAGCCCAGTGTGGCTCTCCCGACTTAATCCTCTTCTGTCATCCACTTGCCCATTGACAGCAGCCCCAACACATTGTCACACATTCACCAGCCTTTTAGTGACACTTGGCCCAGGCTGAACAGGTATCCCCATATTCTATGCTTACCCACCAAACTAGCCTCTGACTCAAGAGTTACCACATAAAACAGAAGAAAAGCAAAGGGGAAATCCATCCTCAGCTTGGGTTCGCTGATCTTCTGTTATCAGAAGTATATATAGGATGATGCTTGGTCTTGGCGTCTGTGGAGGATGTTTTCATGGTAGGCAAGAGAAATTCTCTTTATTTACCATGACACTGTGTAGCTTCAGATTTATTTAGCGTAAAACAGCCTTTATCTCAGCTGGCACTGACCCTATTTAAAAGAAGCTCATGTCCTTGACAGACAAGATTGTTGTCTCTCAAGACTAGGGGATTGATGGGAGGGCAAGGAGGGGTAACAAGGCCAATCATAGCATAGGAGGAAGTAGGAGGAGAGAAGCTTTGCCCTCCAGTGGCAAGACTCCTCCTCAAGGCAGGGCAGGTGAAGAGAATCTGCTCAGGCTGTTATAAAATTTATTTGCTCAGGCTTATATAAAATGTTTCTTGTGCCCTGGATGGATGTCAGCTGAAAGTGACATCACATCTATGCAAGGGACAAGAAACATTTTATTAAAATATATCAGTCTGAGCAGAGTCACCATAAAAGGTAGTGAATCTGCCGGGTGCAGTGACTCACGCCTGTAATCTCAGCACGTTGGGAGGCCGAGGCGGGCAGATCACGAGATCAAGAGGTGGAGACCATCCTGGCCAACATGGTGAAACCCCGTCTCTACTAAAAATACAAAAATTAAGTAGGTGTGGTGGCGCGCACCCGTAGTCCCAGTTACTCGGGAGGCTGAGGCAGGAGAATCGCTTGAACGAGGGAGGTGGAGGTTGCAGTGAGCCGAGTTCACGCCACTGCACTCCAGCCTGGCAAAAGTGAGACTCTGTCTCAAACAAAACAAAACAAAAGGTAGTGAATCTAAGACAAAATTTTGGGGTATCAGTTAGGAAGTAGGGGGAAGAGGTGGGATATCTAGGTTCAGCTGTGCCCAGGCATCCAGGTACAAAGTTAGCATCTGCAGGCTACAGTAGACAGACTCCGGGCAGTACATACAGCTGTTAAGAGCACTTGCCCCAGAGACAGGCTGTGGAGCCTCATCAATTCTAACGATTCTGCTTTGGCTGATATATGCCATTACATTTTCTATTTTTTTTAATAGTGACTATGCTTCATAGATATCAGTTTTTCAGCTTGAGAGCTCATGTCCCCTCAGTAACAACTACTCTTTCCAATAATGTGTAGAAGGGAAGGGCTGAAATTCAAACCTAGTCTACAAGTAAAGGAGAGAGAAGATAAAGAGAGCCTCAACCACTGGAGACTTATGCGGGCCCTTTTTGTTTGCTGCCTCTATATCAATCAATTCCTCTGATCATAGATTCATTTTTCAACTCAGAGACAAGCAGTATGTGTCTTCTTCAACTTTAACACCCTTGCCCAGGGTGCCATGGGGAGGAGGAAGTAAAGGAGAGACTGCCTAAGGTAAAATAGTCAGCTCACAAATTTCCTTCATCTTCTCACCCCGGAGGATTTTTGTAACACCTTGTTAGTTGCCCACTATCGTCAATAGTGACTGTTGATACCATCAACAGGTGGCTGTCCGAGATATGAGCAGGTGTCTGACAATTTTTATGTATTGGAAAATAAATCCCCAAATTTATATGTTGATGGAATTTCGATGTAGGGCTTTTTGGGAGGTAATTGGGATTGGATAAGGTGATCAAGGTGGAGTCTCCATGACAGAACTAGTGGCTTTATCAGAAAAGGAAGAGAAATCTGAGCTACCGCACTCTTACTCTATGTGATGCCCTCCACCATGTTATGATGCAGCAAGAAGATCAGTGCCATGCTCTTGGACTTCCCAGACTCTAGAACTATGACCTAAATAAATCTCTATTATTTATTAACTACCTAGGCTATGATCTTCTGTTATAGCAACAGAAAATGGACTAAAACAGTTGGCTATGGCTGCCCCATACATGGGTAGTGTATACAGCAGATATGTTGGACAAGCAGAGATGTCATGGCTCAGGCATGAGATTTTGTCATGTTACTCAGAACAGCATGTAATTTAAAATTTATGAGTTGTTCATTTCTGGAGTTTACATTTAATATATTTGGACTGCGGGTGACTGTGGAGAGCTAAAACCATGAAAAGTGAAACCTCAGATGGAAGGGACTACTGTAAACTTTACTGTATAAAAATTATATTTAATATAGGATGATGGCATATTTTAATTTTTTTTTATATTTTATGGAGTAAGCCTTCCAAAAACAAGAGTTTCTTTAGCATTTAAATTTGTTTTAAACTTTGCTTTTCAGGATAAGGCATCTTCAGAGTTAAGAAAAGGGAGCTATCCCCATAAAGCGACCCTTTGGACACCAGGTGTTTGTATCAGGTAAGGCAAGCTACCACTGTTAACAAGCAACTACCTAATTCCAGTGACTTCACACAATAACACTTTATTTCTCATTTATACAGTAGTACACCATGAATATTCCTTGTTAGGGGGTTCTCCTGAGTAACTTTCTTCTGAGTGACACAATGGGGACTCGGACTGCCTCTAACTGTGGCTCCACCTCCTCTGATCTTTGGAGTTCCTCTTTTCAGAGGAAAGAGAAAGTGGAATGGCATCAGATGGACTTTAAGAGTCAGACTTAGAAGTCTGAGTTGATCAACACTCAATTTCATGGTGCCTCTTACCTGAGATGGAGGGACTGAAGTCTAGTGGTGTACACAGAAGGAACAGAATAGCCTGTGGTGGACACAAAGCAATCTCTGCCTTAGTATTCACTTCATTCATTCATTCATTTATGGAGAAGGAGTCTCGCTCTGTCACCCAGGCTGGAGTGCAGTGGCGTGATCTCAGCTCACTGCAGCCTCCACCTCTTGGATTCAAGTGATTCTCCTGCCTCAGCTTCTCGAGTAGCTGGGACTATACACATGGACCACCACAACCAGCTAATTTTGTATTTTTAGTAGCAGCAGAGTTTCACCATGTTGGCCAGGCTGGTCTCAAACTCCTGACCTCAAGTGGTCTGCCTGCCTCAGCCTCCCAAAGTTCTGGGATTATAGGCATGAACCACTGTGCCTGGTTCATAGCATTTATAAATGTGGTTTATTTTATGCCATCACAAGTGTCCTAACCTCATGAGAAGGTGTGAACTTCCTCTTTGATAAGGGGCTTTGATGTTTAAGAAGAAAACTGTTGTATTTGTTTTATTTTGAGAGGAGTATCTTTGCTGCATTTTCATGTTTTCTCTTTCCAGGTTGTTATAGTTGGCTTCTAGTGCTCTAGTTGACTTATGAGTGCAGAACCACCTTCAGCCATTGCAGCGACTTAAGGTTACCCATAGCCTTCTGTCTCTCATGCCCTCAACTCAATGCTGATTTTAGAGGTGGCAAAGACTGATCCCCAAGCATGCTAAGGATCAGGCAAATCAACCTCTATTCACACTATACCCAAAGACAGGCTTTGGGAAAGAGTTCTAGAGGCCCATTCTATTCAACTATTAAATATTAAAGCAATATTTATCAGGTCTGGTCCAGGTCCCAATGAAGTCATGACCTTGGGCACAATAATTAATTTCTTTGCCCTTTGGCTATCCTGTTTGTAAAATAAATATGGTTGTATCTACCTCATAGTATGAGTGGGAAGATTCAACAAGATAATGCAAGTAAAATGCTTAGCACACTATTAGGTGCATAGTAAATGCACAATTACCCAGTTAATTTCCCTTACAAATCGAATCTATTTTGTATTAGTCAGCTTCCTTATTTGCAAGAATTAGAAACTGAGTTCGGATGATTTAAGTAGAAATAAATCCCTTGAAAAACTATGGGATAAATTAAATGAGTCAGGTGCAGAAAAACAAATACCTTATTATTTCACTTATATGTGGAATCTAAAAAAGTTAAACTCATGGGGCAGAGAGTAAAATGCGAGCTGGGGGCTGAGGAGGGAGGTGGAAGATGTTGGTCAAAGAAGGCAAAATTTTAGTTTGGAGGAATAAGCTCCAGAAATCTATTGTACAATATGGTGACTATAATTACTAATAATAACAATGTACTATATATTTAAGAATTGCTAAGAGAGGAGATTTAAGTTTTCTCACCACAAAAAAAAGTATGTGAGGTAACTGATACATTAGTTAGGCTGAATTCACCATTTCACAATGTACACACATATCATAGCATCATGCTGTACAGCATACATATATACAATTTTAATTTGCCACTTAAAAAATTAAAAACCACAAGGCAAGTGAATTTGTATTGGAAACTTCCTCCTATTCATCATTGTGAGGAGGGTAAGCTTTTATTTCATCATTAAAGGTATCATTAAAGAGTAAAAAGGAAAGAAGGAAAGAACATGAGTACCTCACAGAATCTCCGGAAGAAGCGATAATGAATCGGGCATATATTAACAATGCCCCAAATCACACATCAGAATGATTTTTGTGATGGCAGCCATTACCACAGCCAGGCTGTCACCAAAGCTTGTACAACCAACAGCACTGATAGGATGGTGGATGTCGATCCCAGAACTGGAACCCATCCGGCATCTAGAAACCAGGAGCAGTGCTGCCACTGCCACTACCTGTCAACAAATTTTATTCTGGGCAGTACTAGCTACATCACATCACTAGCCCCCAATTCAACATTGAGGCCATCATTATCTAGGTCATATGTCCATGCCCTCCATGCAAAGGAGTCTGGGAAAGCAAGTATAGTCAGCGCTCCATGGGAGTGGGTTACACACAATTTGTGCATTCAAACAACTGCAGATCAGAAATATTTGAAAAAAAAAAAAAATGGTTGCTTCTATATTGAACATGTACAGACTTTTTTCCTGGTCATTATTTTCTAAACATTACAGTGTAACAACTATTTTGCATAGCGTTTACATTACATTAGCTATTATAAGTAAATCTAGAGATGATATAAAGTACATAGGAGGATGGGTTATGCAAATGCTTCACCATTTTATATCAGGGATGCACACAGTGAGTGTAGCTTACCTGACAGGTGAGGAGTTATTCTGTCACTCTGGAGGTCCTTCTTTTTCTTTTTGTCTTTTGCAGTTTGGCTTTCTTCATTGTCCAAATAATGCATATTCATTGGGAAAAAAAATACAAATAAGTAAAAAATATACAAAGGAAAACATAAAGCTATACAAACAGCATAGTCAAAACCCCAATAGATATGTGAAAAATGGAATAAAGTACTTAAATAATCCAAAAAAGAAGGCAAAAAGGGGAAACAGAGGAACAAATAACAGAAAGGATAAACAGAAAACAAACTTTAAATGGTAGACCTAAATGTAAACATAGTGGTTATTAAATGAAATGACCTAAACACACAAATTAAAAGACTGTCTTTTTAATCTCTTATTTTTAAAATTAGATTTTAGGGGGTACATATGCAGTTTTGTGGCATGGGTATATTGCCATTTTGGATTATTAATATCCAAATTAAGCAGTGCACTACTTAACATCTGTTATTCAAAGAGAAAATATCAAATGAAATTTAACATAGTCTGAACTGAATGAAAATAAAAATACAGTATATCAAAATTTGTAGTAAGTAAAAAAGTGTTTGTAAAATAGTCTACAGTATTAAATGTTCATATTGGAAAAGAAGAAAGATCTTAAATTACTGTAAGCTTCTACCTTAAGAAAGAAGAATAAAATAGGAAAACAAATAGAAGGAAAAATAATACAGGTAAAAGTAGAAATCAATGAACTAGAAAACAGAAAAGTAAAATAAAATCAAAAGCTGCTTTTTAAAAAAATCAGTAAAATTTAATATACCTCTGGGCACATTGACAAATAAAAAGTCTGTTACATATAGCACCAAAAACAATCTATAAAAGATAAAATTGATGTCAGACTTCACCAGAATTGAAAATTCCTGCTCTTTGAAAGACACTGCTAGGAATATAAAGAGACAAGCCACACACAGTAAGAAAATATTTTCAAATCACATCTTAGGCAAAAAGATTTACATGCACGATGTATAAAGAACTCTTTTTATTATTATTATTATACTTGAAGTTCTAGGGTGTATGTGCACAATGTGCAGGTTTGTTACATATGTATACATGTGCCATGTTGGTGTGCTGCACCCATTAACTTGTCATTTACGTTAGGTATATCTCCTAATGCTATCCCTCCCTTAAAGAACTCTTATAACTCAGTGATAAGAAAACACACAACCCAGATTTTAAAAGGAATAGAGGATTTGACTAGACACTTCACTGAAGGAGACATACTGATGGTAAATAAGCAATGAAGAGATGTTCAACATCATTACTGATTAGGAAAATGCAAATTAAAGCCTCATTAAAATCACCTTTGAAGAGGTTAAATTTTTTTAAACTAAAAACAAAGCAAAAAGAGGATAGTGAACAACTGGAACTCTCATGCATTGCTCTACCAAAAATCGCACAGACACTCTTAAATTCCATTTGGCAGTGGCTTATAAAGGAAAGCACACACTTACCATATGAACTAGGAATCCTGTTCCTACTTGTCTTCCACAGAGAAATGAAAACTTATGTTCACATAAAAACCTGTGCATGAATGTTTACAATAGTGATATTCACAAATGCCCAAACCTGGAAAGAACCAAAATGTCCTTCAGTGGGTGAATAGATAAACAAACTGGTACATCCATACAATTAATATTATGCAGCACTGAAAACAAACAATATAAATACAATAAGGATGAATATTCAAGGCACTCTGCTGAGTGAACAAAGGCAATCTCAAAAGGTGACATGCTTTACAATTCTACTTATACGATACTTTGGAGAAAGCAAAACTATGAAGACAGAGAAGAGAAAGTGATTGCAAGGGGTCAGGGTTGGAGGAGGGGTAGGTCCACAAATGGGCAGCAAGAGGGAATTGCGGGGGTGACAGAATTGTTCTGTATCTTGACTGTGGTGGTAGTTAGATCCATCTACACATGGGTTAACATTAATCAAAAATACACCAAATTAAGTTAACTTTACAGTAGGTTAATAAGAAAAATTTAGTAAGAAAAAATAAACAAAAATCAGAGAAAACTGGAGGTGATATGGCGGATTTTCAGATATTTTTATGCACACTCACAACCTCAAATGCATACAAGATTTTCTTTCTCTCTTGTACGTTTTAACTGAACAAAAACATTACATCTTGACATTTTTACATCAGCATTCTCTTCTCTCAGAACTGGGAAGTTCCTACATACATTGGACCAGAAAATCTTTAAAGATCTTTTTTGGAACACACACTTTATTTGACTTGAGTTAGGTGAATACATTGAATCCAGACACAGAACCAAAAACTCCACTGGGCAGGAGCAGGGCGGAGCATTAGTCCATTCTTGCATTGCTATAAAGAAATATCTGAGACTGGCTAATTTATAAAGAAAAAATGATTTAATTGGCTCACAGTTCTGCAGGCTGTACAGAAAGCATGGAAGCATCTGCTTCTGGGGAGGCCTCAGGAAGCTTCCAATCATGGGGGAAGGCAAATGGGAAACCAGGCATCTTACATGGCAGGAGCAGGACCAAAAGAGAGAGAGAATGGGGAAGTGGCACACACTTTTAAAGGACCAGATCTCAGGAGAACTCACTCACAATCACAAGGGAATCACAGTACCAAGGGAATGGTGCTAAACCATTCAGAAGAAATTCACCCCCATGATCCAATCACTTCCCACCAGGCCCCACACCAACATTAGGGATTACAATTCGACATGAGATTTGGTTTGGACACAGATCAAGCAATAAGAGATCTTCTGCAGTAATGGATCATGAGCCTCTTAGAGAGATGTGGTGAACACTGGGGTAACACCAGTATCGTTTCCTCACTTATTCCCATTGGAGTCCCAATTTTGTCTAGGGTAGTGTTCAAAACTCTTTCAAAATTCTGCTAGAGGACCTGTAAGCAAAAACCTTCATCATTTTAACTTGACCTCTAAAATTTGTCATTATGTGTTTAAATAGTAACAATGCATTTTCCAGCATGTTGCAAATATTGAAATTTTCTAGTCAAACCACTAGATCCCTTTTACAAATCAATTTGATGATTTAATACCATAGTGATTTAGGCTCCATCGCCAACTATTTTAAAAATGAATGAACAATATCTTTTTTAAAAAATAGAAATGTTATTGATTTATCTTCTTAAACTCATATTTCGATTCTACTTCCCTCTAGAACTTAATCCTAATATATTGGCATACAGGTCTTTTTTCAATGCTCGTAACACCGACATTTTCCTGCAATGTAGACTTATAAATGTCTCTGAGTCTCCTAGATTTTGATTTCACACCATCATAATTAGTGTATAGTAAAAACAAATAAAGTGCTTGCTGATTATCTTTTCAGCATTCATGATGATGCCTACCAATATGTAACCTTTGCAGGGGCATGAGCTATTTCCCATTTTAGGGTCAGAAGCTGGACTTGTCAATCAGTGTGGGTGACCAGCCTGAAGGACTGGGCTCACATTTCCCTTTGGTCTTAGGAATCTGCTTCCTGTCATCTGGTCTGGTAACCAGGCCTCCTGCCTCCTACATGCCCCAAGATAGAATGGACGTACAAATATTCCAGCCTGTCTCGTAGCAGAGGCCACAGAAGGCAGATCACACACATGTCAACACAGAGGGTCAGATCCAGTCACAAGGGGCTAGTCTTGCCTATGTCCCACGGAGAGAGGCTAGCCCTTCCCTTCCCCACACCATCTGATTTCCTGTTTCACTCTACAAAGGGAAGGACAATCCAAAGGGTAGGAGGGTCTGACCTTTGGAGGGGTTTCTCTGAATTCCTCACATTGGCTGGTTTGTTCTTGAAATGTCCTCCTGTTATTTCCTGACAAGAAATAGAAAATAGTAATATTAGACCCTGCTTTGCCAGTGACCAAGAGCATGACCTGAGGCAGGTGCATTCTCTTATCTGAACTTCTGTCTCCTCAACTGCAAATGAGCAGTAGACCAGGTGGCTCTTAACTCCCAGCTAGCTCTGAAAATATGCAGGATTTTATGTTCTCATCATTTGTCTCTTCTCAACTAAAGATTCCTTAGAAACAATATCTAGCTTAATTTTCTTGTAATGCCCGAAGAAGGTACTGCCATACTAAGCCCACATTATTTCCTTCTTCCCACCCTCCCTCACCCCTACATGCTTCCTTTTCTTCCCTCTCACTCACTTTTCTCTTTTTCTTTCCACCCCTCCTGCCTCCCTCTCACTTTCCTTTCCTCTTCCCTTCCTCCTCTCACCTTCCCTTCATTTTTCTTTTCCTTCCATTAATTTATGAATTTGTTAATTGGGATGGATCTAGACCATTGTGAGTGGGGTTTGCAACTTCCAAGCCTGAATTAAATAACACTTTCTCAACATTTAAATTTCAAGAAAGTAAAATTGAGTTATCAATTGCCTCAAATCTGCTCTTGTATTTGTAGAAGGAAAAGAAGTCAGAAAACCCCTAGTAACAGGCTTTAAATAAATGTGAACGATGATTATCATCAACAACTAATTATCAGTTCCAAACTCAAAGAAGATGTCACACATATTTTAAAGCAGCTATATTGAAGCATTTCATCAGCAATGATAAAGCAATTTCTGAGTAAAGAGTTGGAGACAGGATAAACAGAGGTATCTCTTACAACATGGAAATGCACAAGGGTTTTCTGGTAATAAAGAACATGAATCAAAATATTTAAGAAAGAAATAATAAGAATTGAATACAGCCTCTAAAAAAGTAAATTCTTTCCAACTTATTTTTTGTGGCCACAGAAACCCTCATAACAGAATCTGACAAAGACGTTACAAAGCAAGGAAAATTATAGGAAATTATCTCTCATAAACACAGGCATAAACATTCTAAACAAAATATAAGCAAACTGAATCCAGCAATATTTAAAAGTATAATACATCATGATATAGTGAGTTCATCACACACATGTAAGGTTACATTAGTATTTGAAAATGAATCAACATAAATCACCACCTTAACCGAATAAAGGAGACCAATGGTATGGTCTTAACAGAGGCAGAAAAAGCCATTGATAAAATTCACCACCTGTTCCTGATTAAGGAAAAAAGCTTTCAGCAAATAAGAATAGAAAGAAAAGTATTTAATCTATTAAAGAACAGCTACAAAAAATCCGTAGCCAGTAACATACTTATTGGTAGATTATAAAAGAATCTCTCCCTGAGATTAGAAACAAAGAAAAGGGTATGCACATGACCACATCTTTTGACATTGTACAGGCTTCTAGCAACATTATAAAACAAAAAAATAGAAGTATAAAGATTAAAGACTTAGAAGACATATTGCTACATTCATGTATGACATGACTATGCACATCAAAAATTCCAAAAGTTATACAAGCTATTATTGTTAAACAGATTTATCAAGGCTGCAAGAGTCAAGGTCAGTAGCAAAAATCAACTGTGTATATATATTGGCTTCAAATAATTGGAAAATAAAATTTTGAAGTAGCATTTACAATCATATTTAGAAACCTCAAATAGGTAAGAATAAATCCAATTGTAGAGGTGAAAGGTCTCTAGAGTGAAAACTGAAAAATAGTGTTGTTAGAAATTTTAAAAGACATAAATGAGAAAATATTTCACATTGATTTAAATTCTCAATATGAATTTGATGGTGTCAATTCTGTCTATATTGGTCTTTAGATTTAATGCAATTCCAACAAAAGGCCCATCAGAGAGGGTGTGTTTGTGAGTGTGTGTGTAACTGAGGAGCTGATTCTAAAACGTCTGTGTTGAAATGCAAAGGATATGGAAAATCAGTGTTGAAGGAGAACAAAGTTGGAGAGTTGGAGGACTTTCATTATCAAATGTGGAAATTCCTAAAAAGCTTTAGTGATTAAGACAGTGTCAGACTGGTGCCAGGATAGAACAGAATAGAAAGTCCCGTCCCAGATCTATATAAATACATGTGTTCACTCGACTTAATACAAAGGCACTACTGCAGACATACATGCTATGATTCCATTTATAAAAATCACAAGAACAGGAAAAATTAATATTTAATGATAGAAGTCAGAATAGTGCTTATTTCTTGGGTTGGCAAGAATTGACTGGATGGGAGGACACAAGGGAACAATATGCCTGCTGGAATCATTCTACATCTTTTCCAGATGATGTTTACATGGGTCTAAAAACTCATAAGCTGTATGCTTAAGATTTGTTACTTACGGTGCATGTGTTATACTACAACTAATAAAAATGTTTAAAGAATGTAAGCCATTGTTGACATTTTATTGCTGACCCTCTCTCTTCCCTTTTGCTCTATGTGTAGGCAAGCTGGTAAGAAAGCCTGGGTGCTCCCTCCTGTGGTGCTGATGGGAGCTTCAAATCACACAAGCCCCTGCACAAGCATGGGGATCAGTATCCCAGCTCCACCCACTCTCCACCAGAAGAAACCTGAGCCAGTCCCCATTCCAGTTTTTTTCATGTCATTTTTGGACCTGCTTGGGTGCCTCCCCACTGTTCCCAGAAAGTCTCTTCATGTGAATAACAAAATTTTCATACCTTCCTGCTGCATGTATATTATCATTAGTCTCTACATCTGAATCAAAATTTGACTGGGAGTCCATCCACTGTCTGCAAATGGCCACAACAGAGGGAAAGGCTTTTGCCTTTGATTTCTCTATTTTGTTTTCTGCTGGATACTGGGCACTTAAGTGGTGCCTAGGACATAGTAGGTACTCAATAAATATGTATTGAATAGATGCACGGTCAGTAAATAAATAATTTGGATTGGCAGAAAGATAGATGGCAGGATGTAGGCTCAATGTGCATCTTTAAACCAAACCAAAACAAAAAAGACCCTGTATTAGTTCACTCTCACATTGCTATAAAGAAACACCAGAGAATGGCTAATTTATAAAGAAAAGAGGTTTAATCAGCTCACGATTCCACAGGCTGTACAAGAAGCATGATGTTGGTATCTGCTCAGTTTCTGGGGAGGCCTCAGGAGACTTACAGTCATGGCTGAAGGCAAAGGGGGAGCAGCACTTCACATGACCCAGAGCAAGAGGAATGGGAGTCGGTGGAGGGTGGTGCTACACACTTTTAAACGACCGGATCTCTTGAGAACTCTATCATGAGACCACCACCAAAGCGATGGTGCTAAACCATTCATAAAGGATCTATCCCTGTGATCCAATCACCTCCCACCAGGCCCCACCTCTGACACTGGGGATTACAACTGAACATGAGATTTTGGGGGGGAGACAGATCCAAACCATATCAGACCCCTAAATCAAGCACGTGCCATAAGAGGTGTTGACTATAATGAACTATATCCAAGGTGAAATAAATCTACTTAGAGCTGTAAAGAAAGAAACTACGTGATACATAAATAAAAATTACACAAGTTCTGGGGAAAAGACATCAAGAACTTCACTTTTCATTATGTGAACGGCAGGGAAACACGTCTTTGGGGAACTATTCTACCCTCCAGCAAGTGCACTATGGCTCTTGATTGGGGGGAAAAAAAGCCCAAATCCCTGCTGCTCTGTGGCCATTCTCATTCCAGGTAACCTTAGTGTTGCTTCATAAAGGGAGGCTGGAACTCAAGGGAAAGGAGATTGAGCAGGACCAAGACAACCAAGGCTCGGTCAGTGGGCAAGCACATCTTTGGGAATAAATCTGTCAAAACTGAGCTCCTCCAGGTTCCCCCACGGCAGCACCAGCAGCCTAGAGTCAAAGCTTTACTGTAGAAGACTCTTCCCTCATGGGCTCCAGAACTCAGCAACACAGCTTTCCCTAAGTTCCTTTGCATTTCTTCACCTATGAAGGGAGCCTCCAATGTAAACCCTTTGCCCTGAAAGATGTCAACTTTTCCTACATAATAGAAGGCATCTCTGTTATTTAAAATGATGCCTGATCGGCAGGTGCTGAGCATTGGAGAATGTCCAGAGCTGCTGGGGTCTGGCTGGCTGTGAGCAGGGTTGGCAGCGGGGAGGAGAAGGGAGGAAGTCCAAATCTCATCAACTGGCTTTGTGTCTGGGTCTTTGTTTTTCTACAATGAAGTCTGCCCTATGGGATGGAAATGCTCAAACTCAGTGAGAAGTGTTCTCAGAATGTCCCCTCAATGAGGTCCATGAAAACAGCTCACAAATAGCTTTTGATCAGTAATTTGTGTATTTATACACATTCTTTTTACCAGGCAAGAAATTAGGGGAAGAACTTTTAGAGCCACCAGTAGGAGAGATTCTGCTTTTTGTCTCACTATCTTGGTGCCCATGTCAAACTGAGAGAAGGGCTAGAAAAAACTATGCCAGCACAATGAAGGATTCTACAGAGAGAAGGCCACCTAGGCTCTTAAAGTGCAAGTCATTCTTTTCCTATTTTTAAATTTTGACTGTTTCATGATTCAGGGTGAAAATTTGCAGATGCTAGCCTAGAATGTAAATAAGATGCAGAATGTGGAGGAGGGAGTTTTACAAATTACCACAAGCTACACCAAAAGTTTGCCTTCCAAAAATAAAACAAAAAGCATTTCTTAGGATTTTGTCAATTAATAGCCACTAATAAAATCTCAGAGTGTTGTAAGAGCTACTCTTAAAACGGAATTTCTGGCATGAAAGGTTATTAGCAATGCTGGAGCACTTTGGAAGGGGTTGCAATTATCTGAGCTAACGTTTTCTTCATTAACTCTTAATTGGCTCACCAGAAAACAAGAGTTGAATATTCATAGCTAGCATTTACTAAGATCTTTGAGATATCTCAGTCACTGTGTTAAGTGTTTTAGATATCCTACCTTAGCTAAACTTCACAAACATTCTACGAGGTAGAAACAGAGGAATGGAGAAGTTAAATGATCCAACTAATATGATATGAAGTTGGGATGTGAACACAGAATCCACCCTGTTTACCACTACTTCGTTTTGTACCTGGTGACATAATACATGTTAGAATTCAGTCATAAACATGGAAAAGTTCAACCCATAAATTACCTGAATATGATCATTGTATTCTGCATCTCATTTCAGCATCTCACCGAACCTTCCTTGATCCCATTACACATTCCTTACACTCGTAGGTCAACACTGTGGGTAACCTGTGGACAGAAGTGAAGTTGTTCTAAAGCCTCTGGTGCTCAGTGTGAAAATATGCCCTGACCAATTAACAATGTCCATTAAGGATGCAGGTTGAGAAGGAGGTAGTACACTTGCCAAGAATGTGCCATCCCTGATCTAATCCACTCCCACTGTTTCACAAGCAATAGAACTGAGACCCAAAGAGGGAAAATAAATTGCTTAAAACCACATGAATAGGAAATAGCCAAGTCCAGTCAGTGCTCAGGTTTCCTTGATTCTAAATTCACCATTCTTTACATAAAGTCTTCTGCTAATAGAGCAACTCCCTAAGCTCCCCACCAAGCCCAACTTGGCTGTGTTGTTGTGAACAACCAACGTGTTGATGTTCACAAAATATCTTTGAAATTCATAAAGCCTAATTTTCTATTAGAGGCATTTAAAGATCAGCACAAATACCAAGGCATTTCTTACCTGCAAGCTTTACTTTTGGAAAGGTTCATGTTCAAGAGCATTATAAACCATAGTCAGAACATTTCTTCCAATAAAACTACCCAGGTCTTCATCCCACAAAGATATCTGCTAATTATTCTTACTAGTGTGCCTCTTTATGATCTACTTAGCAATGGCTGTCTGGTGACCAAAAGTAGTTAATGCATCTTCCCAAGGTGCCCAAAATTACCCCCAGGGAATAGTTTTAACATTAGGAAAATCACCCTTACTCCATCCACTGTTCAGCAATTTCAGGAAGGAAATCCATCAACTCTTCAGGGTATCCTGTTCATTTTTTGTAATTTACCATTCGGGTCAGAGGCTAGCACTTGAAGGCACCAAAAATGAGCCTAATTTTGTTGTGTGACCCATCTCACTCCATCATCTATTACGAGTTCAATTTTGAAAAAAAAAAATGCACTAATGCAAGCATCACTAAGAAGCAAACAGGAGGCACAAAGAGAAGAGAGAGATGGAGGCATCTTTGGATGGGAGTTGAGTGTGGAGCTTCACCTCACCAGCAATAAACAGAAATTCTGACACCAAAATTAGTCATCTGGAAGGGCATCCATGGAATACTCAATGAACTAAAAACATTCACAGATGTTGGAGAAATTGCTCACAAAGAACTTTGTCCACAAGATTAGCTTGAATTTGTTATAAATATTAAAAGGCTTTTGTCTGGTTTCTTTCACTAGCTGCTCAGGTCAACAGTGGCAACAAAAGCCTTAAATATTTTTAAGACAGACTTTGATACCCCAGAGAGTTTTGTGCGTGACACACGTCTTGGATACAGTAGGCATTTGCTAATTACTCATTTAACATAAATTGACATTGACTTAGCTAAGCACAGAACTAAGTGCTTGCCCACCCTATCTTACTTATCAGTGGTGTCCACTCTGTGAATTGTTATGAGGATTCCTTTCATTTTGCAGAGAGCAGAGTGACGTCACTCACCCTCGATCACACAGCTGGTAACTGGTGAAATCAGGACTCTCAGCCAGCCCTCTCTGGTCCCACAGCATCATAGACACCACATTGTATTTTATTTATGAGTTTGATAAAATCAGACATTCCAGGCTTTGAATATTTGGGGAAGACTGCATGTAAATCATGTTCAATGAGATATAAAAGCCCAACATAACATGGCCAGTAAACAAAGTGTTTTAGCTTTGACCTTTGAAACCATGTTTACAAAGGATTGTGCTGTTCTTGAAATGTCACTTCTGATCAGTTATTTATGTGTCACATGAGAGCTTGTACCTCTCATGTCACTCTCTCCTTTTGCATTGTGTGCTCTTCAGTTTACACACTGGAAAACAGATCAGTGGGGAGAGGGGAGGATAAAACAGAAGACTGAATATAAAGGTTTGGTAAATAGGATCACTAAAATATCCTCATTCTGCAACCACCCAACCATGCCCTGCTATATATACAGAGAAGAAGGCTCTAAATCAGCTTTCCCTGGCCAGCTCCTTCATCGTTAAAATGAAGACAAGAGGAAGAAATACTAAGGGAATCTTCCTTTTGCAAGTTGGTTCCCTGGGCAACATTCGCTCATCTCCTACCTTTTGATCTAGCTGCAAATCTTTAGCCCAATCTACTTCCTGCAGCAGAACTCAGCTCCATTCTATTGTGGGCACATAATCTCCCTAAAAAAGAATAATGGAGATAAGAAGAAGTTTTCTTGCACTTCTTGCAGCTTTTGTGTCCCTCATCAGAGAATAGCATAGGCTCTGCCAAGATAGACAATCAAAAAGGCAACAGCCTGGCCTAGGAAAGTTGTATCGTTGCAGCGAGAGAAGAGTTTCCTATGTGTACTGTGCTCCCCTCGGTTCCAGCATTTGCTCACCTCCTGCTGTGACTATATGATCTGGTGAGATGGGGCTGGGGAGAAGGCAGCATGGCATGGTGATTGGAGTGGCCAGCCACTGCTCAGATCCTCTAATCCCAACTGAGGCAGTGCATGTTTCTCTATGTCATCAGACATCTGTGGACCAATTCAATAAAAAGACAGTTTTCCCAGTTGGAAACCTTCCAAGAAAAGCCATCTAGTTTCCAATCATGCTCATATTGGATCAACCAGTGAATATGTTCACAAGGGATTGAAAAGGGTGCTGTCAATTCCTCAGCTGGCAATTCATCATAACGAAATGTTTATATTCTTCCAAATAATAGATGCCTAGAGTGTTTGGTCCAGTATTGAAACCAGGAATCAAGAACCTCATAATAAACTCAATACCAGAGGCACCTAACCCAAAATGTTTTAAGAGGAGTCCGTTAGGACTAACAATGCCATGTTCTCCAAATGCTGCTGAGTGGCATAAATCCTGAGGAGCAGACTGATAATTCTTTGCCAGGGACAGTGGAAGAGATGGGGTTTTATCTCCAGAGGACTTTGACATGGTCTCTGTCCAGCATTAGAAACAAAACACAGGACAAAACAAGGAAAAAACCCTATCTTACATGCGTATGTCACCAATCCTCTAATTCCCGCCAGCAGCAAGCATAAATAGCATTATTTGGTCAAGCAAAAGCATGTTAGAGCAGAAAATTCATGTATTACTTCTGAAGTTTCTTAGACTTCTGTTACCAAGCTGAGTGCTGCTGGCTAAGACAGGCTTCAACAATGTGTCTGGATATTGATATAGTTTGAAGGTGATAATGAATATTTATCCAGACAGGTGATGTTGAGTCTCACACCTGTAACATGTTTTAAAGTATTATCCAAGCTTCAAAGACTCTTATAAATACTTATTCTTGAATCAAGTGTTATCAATCTTAAGGTGGCTTGCCAAATCCAAGACCAATATTAAAGTGGCCTGCCTATTCATCTCCGCCACCACCTTGGGGAATCACTTCTCTTGGCCTCTCTCCAGCCTTTCCATAATCAAGTCTAATCAAGACACAAGGCTGTCATGCTATCTCACCAGAATGGAGAGAAATTAGCACATATAATTCAGGACTTTTTCCAAGTTCTCTTTTTTGTTTTCTTTTACTGAATAATAGCTACATGGATATGATGAAAAGATCCAAAAGTTTCTTGCCTCAGAGATTACTCCTTGCCTTTCTGCCTTGCTCCTTGCTCCTTGCTCCACTAATACATTTCCAAGCAAGATTTCCAGCTTTCAACTCTTAGCTGGAAATCAGCAGCCAAATGTAGTTGGGCAATATCAAACACTGGGGGTTGGCAAAACCCTTCATACATCCGGTCAATTTGTTTTGTGTTGGAAAGACATTTAATCAATACCCATCTGATTCACTTACACATGTATTATCCAAAAGTAATTCTGAAAGAATCATTTCACTCCCAGAAAGCCTTTACACATCAGCTTCTAGACATACATAAGAATATTATAAGTCTTCTTGTACTAAGAAAATAATCAAATTCCTCCCACATCAAAAGCTTTGGGAAAAGCAAGATGTGGGACTGTTCTAAACACATAGCATCACAAAGATTCTTCTATTACTCGTAAGTGCATAAATAATGATCCATCTTTTTATTTTTATGTAGAACCAAGGGCAGCTATTAGAAGAAAAAAGTGAGGGAAGTGACTAGTTTCTAAGCTAACACCTTCCCAAATCTCCTAGATATAAAACTATATGTTGCCTCACATCCCTAAGAAGGAACCAGTTCAGATTTTAAATAGACAGAAATAATCTCATTGTATTCCCTAAGGAAAATTTATTTTCAAAACTCTATCATCTTGGCACAACATTTTGGCCTCACATTAATGTATGAATACATTTCTGTCACGAAAAACTTACTTAAACGCCATGTTTAAAATAAGAAATATTATTGCCTAGGCTTTCTTCTAGGATTTTTACAGTTTTAGGTCTAACATTTAAGTCTTTAATCCATCTTGAATTAATTTTTCTATAAGGTGTAAGGAAAGGATCCAGTTTCAGCTTTCTACATATGGCTAGCCAGTTTTCCCGGCACCATTTATTAAATAGGGAATCCTTTCCCCATTTCTTGTTTTTGTCAGGTTTGTCAAAGATCAGATGGTTGGAGATATGTGGTGTTATTTCTGAGGACTCTGTTCTGTTCCATTCGTCTGTCTCCCTGTTTTGGTACCAGTACCGTGCTGTTTTGGTTACCGTAGCCTTGTAGTATAGTTTGAAGTCAGGAAGCATGATGCCTCCAGCTTTGTTCTTCTGGCTTAGGATTGTCTTGGCAATGCGGGCTCTTTTTGATTCCATATGAACTCTAAAGTAGTTTTTTCCAACTCTGTGAAGAAAGTCATTGGTAGCTTGGTGGGGATAGCATTGAATCTATAAATTACCTTGGACAGTATGGCCATTTTCATGATATTGATTCTTTCTACACATGAGCATGGAACGTTCTTCCACTTGTTTGTGTCCTCTTTTATTTAATTGAGCAGTGGTTTGTAGTTCTCCTTGAAGAGGTCCTTCACATCCCTTGTAAGTTGGATTCCTTGGCATTTTATTCTCTTTGTAGCAATTGTGAATGGGAGTTCACTCATGATTTGACTCTGTTTGTCTGTTATTGGTGTATAGGAATTCTTGTGATTTTTGCACACTGATTTTGTATCCTGCGACTTTGCTGTAGTTGCTTATCAGCTTAAAGAGATTTTGGGCTGAGACGATGGGGTTTTCTAAATATACAATCATGTCATCTGCAAACAGGGACAACTTGATTTCCTCTTTTCCTAATTGAATACCCTTTATTTCTTTCCCTTGCCTGATTGCCCTGGCCATACCATTCAGGACATAGGCATGGGCAAGGACTTCATGACTAAAACACCAAAAGCAATGGCAACAAAAGCCAAAATAGACAAATGGGATCTAATTAAACTAAAGAACTTCTTCATGGCAAAAGAAACTACCATCAGAATAAACAGGCAACCTACAGAATGGGAGAACATTTTTGCAATCTATCCATCTGACAAAGGGCTAATATTCAGAACCTACAAAGAATGTAAACAAATTTACAAATTTACAAGAAAAAAACAACCCCATCAACAAGTGGGCAAAGGATATGAACAGATATTTCTCAAAAGAAGACATTTATGCAGCCAACAGACACATGAAAAAATGCTCATCATCACTGGTCATCAGAGAAATGCAAATCAAAACCACAATGAGATATCATCTCACACCAGTTAGAATGGCAATCATTAAAAAGTCAGTAAGCAACAGATGCTTCAGAGGATGTGGAGAAATAGGAACGCTTTTATACTGTTGGTAGGAGTGTAAATTAGTTCAACTGTTGTGGAAGACACTGTGGCAATTCCTCAAGGATCTAGAACTAGAAATACCATTTGACCCAGCCATCCCATTACTGGATATATACCCAAAGGATTATAAATCAGGCTACTATAAAGACACATGCACACGTGTGTTTATTGTGGCACTATTCACAATAGCAAAGACTTGGAACCAACTCAAATGTCCATCAGTGATAGACTGGATTAAGAAAATGTGGCACATACACACCATGGAATACTATGCAGTCATAAAAAGGATGAATTCATGTCCTTTCAGGGACATGGAAGAAGATGGAAACTATCATTCTCAGCAAACTATCCCAAGGACAGAAACCATACACTGCATGTTCTCACACATAGGTGGGAATTGAACAATGTGAACACTTGGACACAGGGAAGGGAACATCACACACTGGGGCCTGTTGGGGGCTGGGGGGCTGGGGGAGGGATAGCATTAGGAGAAATATCTAATGTAAATGACAAGTTGATGGGCGCAGCAAACCAACATGACACATGTATACCTATGTAACAAACCTCCACATTGGGTACATGTACCCTAGAACTTAAAGCATAATAAAACATTTTTTTAAAAAAGAGAAATATCAAAACTTAGAGCAAGAAAGACTCATAGATATTATTGAGATTTTTGTCATTAATGTTCAGCAATACATTCAAAATCCTCATAAAAATGGTAATAATTGCTATTCATTAACAAATTTCAACCAATCAGACACTGTAGGACCACTCCACATCCATTATTTTCTCTAATCCACACATCAACCTTATGAAGTGTATTCATTTATTAATCCCCTTTTACAGAGAAGAAAACTCGACAATCACACTGCTTGTAAGCGTTTGATGTTAGAATTCAAATCAGGTCTGACATCATGGCCCGGCTCTGGAAAACAGTAACCTAAACATATTTTAGAAACTTCAGAAAAAGGAACTACAAAACAACCCATTAATCTACCCTATCACCACCTTTTGAGCATTTGATTCTTTTCTCCTATGAGGCTCTCTCCTCATCTTGATAATAATGATTTTCTATTTATGATCAACATTGCATCAACCATTTTTCTTATTACTATAGAAACTTCATGATAGTTATTTTCTCTTTTGGCAGCATAACATTTCACTGGGCGTATCCACTAGAATTTGTTTACTGTTGTCCATTTGATTTAGCGGTTAGATTGTTTCCATGTTTTGCTAATAATAAAACTATCATTAGACATCTTTGTGTACATAGATTCTTTCTTAAAATGTACTTAGAATTGATTCCCAGAAATGGAATCCCTGGGTCAAGGAGCATAGATCTTTTTATGGCTCTTACTAACCCACTACACTCCTTTCCAAAATATCTATTTGAAACTGCATTTTCATCATATCCTCATTAGCATTAGGCATTATTTTATAATGTTTGTTGTTTTAAAAAGTAAAAAAATGGTGACTCATAGTATGTATAATTGCATTACTATGATTACGAGTGAGATCAAGTTTTCCATATTTATAATTATTAGATGTATTTTAACATCCTTATTAATCAGATGAGAAAATAGAAGCTCAACATAAGTGGCACAAGTAACACTAGAAAAGGTTCTATAATCAGTATATCCAATTGGTATTTGTTAGGTGAATAAATGAATGGAAGAATGAATGAAGAAATGAAGTAACATCTCATTCCATTTCCCTTCACTAACCACATGCCTTCCCTATACCCCTCTGGTTCTCCTAAACTCCAAATTATTTATTTTCCAAGGCTGCCACAGTAAAGTAAATAATATTATGAGTGACCATTTCACTTCAGAGGAGCAGAGGGTATCAGACATCCTAAAAAGAGTACTGGAATGCTCTAAACAGACCAGGCTGGCTCTGCCCATATTTAGCTGTATGGCGTTAAACAAGGCATGTGCCACTGTTTCCTCAACTACAGGAAATGAGTTTCTCTTATCTTTCCACTTCTGACTGATTGTGGTTGTAAAACAGAAAGTTTCACTGGGCATCAAAACAAATAATAGTTTTCCCCTATCCCCGAATGACACAAAGTCATGCCACAGAGCAGTGAGACACAAAAACACATTTTGAAGCCTCAGGACCTATCCCACCAAGTCATCGTGGTGGATTGAAATGTTTTCTGTCAATTACCAGTAGAAACAGCAAGGGTGTAAGTCATGTCAGGGCCCAGTTCCACTGCCCTCCCCCATGGCTTTACATAGTCAGTGGACAGATTAATTCCCCTTTGTCTAAAATGAAGGAATTTGACTTCATAGTTAAGAACACAGACTTGGGTTAGACAACCTGGGTTTGAATCCTACCTCCACACCTTTCCAGCTATAAGGCCCTGAGCAAGTTATCCTACATGAGCCTTGGTTCAGGTGCTGCAAGTTCCAAATACCTGTGACATATGGATAAAAATTTTACATGTTTCACAGAGCTTTTTAAAGGATTTATGAAATATTGTATATAAAATTATTTCCACATGCCATGCACTTTGCAACAGGTTCAATAAAGGCTAGCAGTAATTGCTATCTTTATCATGAATTTCATGAATACACAAGAAGACATTCCTCAGTACCACAGAAAGCAGAGCCACAAATGGACTATTCAGAGTTGACTCAGTTGTTCCGCTCATCCAACAAATTTTTTAGGCCAGTTAGGAAGGGCCTGTTTTCTCCTTCCAAGGAACTGTCTTTGAAAAGCCCAGACCCTCTTTATAGAGGTTGAAACACTGCTCTGGAGTGCTGTATTAGTCCATTCTCATGCTGCTAATAAAGACATACCAGAAACTGGATACTTTGTAAAGAAAATATGTTTAATGGACTCATAGTGCCACATGACTGGGGAGGCCTCACGATCATGGTGGAAGGCAAAGGAGAAGCAAAGGCATGTCTTACATGGTGGCAGGAAAGAGAGCTTGGCAGGGGAACTCCCATTCATAAAAGCATCAGATCTTGTGAGACTTATTCACTACCATGAGAACAGTATGGGGGAAACCACCCCCGTGATTAAATTATCTTCATCTGGCCCGCCCTTGACACATGGGGATTATTACAATTCAAAGTGAGATTTGGGTGGGGACACAGCCAAACCATACCACGTACATTTTCTGGGATCAAGGTGGTTGCTCTTTCTCCACACAACAAATACTCCATGGTGCTAATGGAAATGTAATCTATGTGGCCCATGGGACTTAAACTGAGCCTTGAGTCCTGACTCCAGTCTTGGCTCATTATCCCAGGCTCCAATCAGCTCTTTGAATTGTTATTACCCTGATCCATCTACTTAGATTCCATACAGTAGTTGATGGTGTTTTCAGAGGAAACTGCTAGAGGCTGATTCTAGAAACCCTTGGCATAATTAAGCACCAGAGACTCACTGAGAATCACAGGGGCTTCAGGTCACAAATTGCCACAGTGACTGCTTACATCCTATTTCACAGAATACTCATTTCTATCCCACAGAAGCAGAAGCATCCCTTTGTTAGCAAACATGCAGGCCTTCATCACTCGGCCAAATTATTTCTTTGGATAATTGAGAGACAGAGAATTGAAGGGAAGAAGCTGCATACTGATTAATGATCAGCTACCTAGAACAGAAGGTCTTCTATTTAGTGACGGGAGCAGAGGAGGATAATAGCAGGAAAAGTCCCATTTAGTCTCATTGGATAATGGATAGCTGCAAAGTGACTCGGCTGCAAGGGTTTTTGTTATTGTTTGTTTGGGTTTGGTTTAATTTGGTTTAGATTGATAGAGCTTGGTTTGACTTTTTGTTTGTTTCATTTTTGCCTATATGTAAGCACCATGTCTACTCCAATTAGTCTCCTTCCCACCTTCTTTTCTCTTAACACAGTGAGCACCAATGTTTTGGGCCTCATGTCAGGCACATTTGATTATGTTAACTCTCAACCTCCCCTTTTCCAACTCTGTTCAATGTAATCATAATGTCTCTTTCAAAAGGTTGCAATGAGATTAAAGTAACCAGCCAAAGGATATGAAACAGAAGAGACCGAGCCAGGATCCACATCTACACCTTTCCTCTTTCAACCACAGAAAGGTGGATGCTCATATAAGAACAGGAAATAAACAAGGACACCTTTCCAAACGCACATATCCAAGTCATAGGACTTAACGCATCTGAAGGGAATTAAGCAGTTGGTTCTGCAAAGTCCATAAACCACAGAATGGATATGAGCTAAGAATGAGAAAATGCATTAAAATTCTAAAAGATGAGAGATGAGTCATCCATTTTTGTGTACTTTATAGTGGTCAACACAGAGCCTAGGCACATGGATTATGTGTCAGATCAGTTGAACTAGCAATGGTTGCCTGAAACTCTGTCTTGACAAGGATTCTGGAGCTTCTAAATGACTCAATGGAGAAGAGTTTTATAATCAAACATCTCAGCCTGGCATTCAGGGTAACCCAAGCCCAGGAACCTTCAACAGCTACCTGTTTACTACCCATGGGCAAAGTCATAGTGATAGTGTGAGGAGGCAGGTCCCTGGTGAAACCTTCAAACCAAAGACAGGTTAAAGCCTGAAAACCAAGCTACAAATCTCTAATAAATCCATGAACCAGATTGAGAACTTCTCTTCCTGTTTGGCATGCTTTCCTCTGATCCCCATCCTTCACCTATTTTACATATACCTACCCTTCTCTAAATGTTTTTTTACACTATCATGCCCATCATTGAGTGGTACCTTTTTTTGGCCTTTTTTGCATACTCACAAACCAATCAGCACACTCTCCCTAATCCTGAGCTCATAGAAGTCCTGCACTCAGCCACACTTGAAAGAGCTACCCAACCTCAGGTAGGGGGCTACCCTCTTCAGGTCCCCTCTCTGCTGAAAACTATTGCATTGCTCAATAAAACTCTGCACCCTGCTCACCCTCTGGTTGTCAGTGTAACCTCATTCTTCTTGAATGCAGGACAAGAACTTGAGACTCACCCAACGTGGGTATGGAAAAGGCTGTAACATTGAAGCTTTCCATCTTTCACCAGTGCCAGGTAGCTGCCCCACGTGATGGGAAGAAGTGGTGGGGCTAAGCGAGCACAGGAGCCATGGGCAAGAGTGGGGCAATGGGACTTAAGGAGCTGTTAACACACCCCTGTCCACTGAGCTGCAGGTAATAATATCCCCTTTGGGGCTCCAAGTTTTTCAGGCACCACTGCATTCCCCTCATTCAGATGGCCAGCACCCAAAGCAAAAGCAGGTTGCAGCATGCCTGGCCCAGTTGCAGGCTGAAAGTGGATCCTGTAGCCAGCATGGGATCCAGGCTAGAGTGCAAGCCAAGTGCAGCCCACCGTGCCGAGTAGACAGGGTACCTCCTGTGGCAAACCCAGAGCCGAGTAAGGCCCTGGGCAGGGGCATAGCCAGCCATGGAGGCCTCCAGCTGGTGCAGGCACCAAAAATATCTTGCATCAATAGGTCCTCCATAAAAGAAAGTCCAAGACTGAAATCATAGCCTCAGAGATGTCCCCTGACTCTGCCTTCTGTTTGCCTTTCAAGTGGATCCCCCAATCTTATCCTCCATCTCCCCACTGTATCCATTTTTTAATCTTGTCCTTCTCTTCTTTGCCTCAGAACCAGATTTCTTCCTTCCCCCTAAGATCAGAGGTCTCTTTGTGATGTCCTGTGGATGGAGCCCACATTACAGAAGCTCATTTGATTGCATACTTTGTCCTGATCACCTCTTTGGCTCTCTACTTTTCTAATAACACCAACTTGGGTTTCCCTCTTGCTATATACTACCATAATGAACCACCTCTAATTTAGTTCTAGTCAAGCCTTAACCCCATTCCTGACCTGATGTCCTTCACTTATTAAAAAGAAGAAGTAGAAAATATTCAACTCTTCTCTCCAGTCTTACCTCCTGCTTCTCATTAGAACATGACCTGTACTCCAACCACATACTTTCTTCCAATAAATCACAATTCTTCCCAATTGCAAGCCATTGCTCAATCTATTTTATCTCACTGGCTAAAAACACCCCCTTTCCTCCCCTTCATCTGTCAAAATTTTATTTATCCTCACAGTGAAGCTTAATCCCCACCTCTATCACAAATTACTTCCTAATAACTCCATGTTCAGCCTACTGACACTGACTTCCTAAGAAATGCATCTAAAACATGTTGCTTTCTGTTAAGTAGCCAGTGGTTTCTAGAACTAGAACTGAAAACAGTGGGTAGATTCTAGTCTGTAGCAAGCATTGCCTCTTTCTTGAGCAGCTCATTGTCTATGAGGAGGCAGGAAACACACACACACACACGCAGAAGACATTTGTGTGCACAAAACAACAAAAGGTTTAAATAGCCACTGATACAGAATTGTGCCAAATTTCTGTGTGTTTCCTGGGAAGAGAAGAAATACCTTGTTGGAATACGAGGACAGAATCAAGAGGAATGCTAGGGAAATTATTGCTCCTAGAATGCTTTGACCAGAAACTAACAAGCAAGAGTTATCAGAAACACAAAGCTATTAAAAACCAAAAGAAATGTAAAGTTTAGGTACCAAGCACTGCCTCTCCACATAATTTTCTTCCCATTCTGTTCCATGGGGGTGGGGGAGGGTCTTAGCTCACTTGCTTGGAAACAGCTATATAGTACCTTGGTATGGCCCACTTCTCACTGCTTGATCTTCTGCCCTTGATCAACTGGAGCTGAGAAGAGGGAGGTGATTCTAGCTGGAGCTATGAGCCTCCCAGCCCTCTCACCCTGCCACACTCACATGCAGCAGTTAGCAATTTGAAAATGAAGGATGATGTAATAAAATTGTCAGTAAGTCAAAATCTCTATTAATTATAACATTTCAGGTAGCAATGGCTAGATTCATCATGCTGCATAATAGTTTTCACTGAAGGCACTGTCAAAGCCAGGAATATCTTCTGAATCTTCAAAAACAATTCCTCCTCCATTCACTCTGCTCCAGGCACATCTGCCTCCTTGTAGCTACTCAAGCACTCTGGGCACACTCAGATCTCAGAACAATTGAACTTATTGTTCTCCCTGCTTGGATAGAGCTAGCTTGTTCATGTTCTGTGCTAGATATTCTCTGTTCTTTGTCCCTCCATATCACTTTCCACTGCTCAGTCTCAAGAAGCTTACCTCTGTGGACAGCATCATCAAGCTCCTCTGCCTTCTGATTTCTGGTTGAGTTCAACTAATATGAAGCATTGACAAGAATTAGGCATAAGGAAGAAAGAAGGTTGGGGCATTTCCTTCCTCAGCTGCCTCTCTTCCAGCCTCAATTTTGCAGTGGCTGTGATGCTCCATTCAAGGCACAGTTCATGCCAAGCAAACCCTCTCCAATGGCTATAATTGTCCTTCAAGCCTTCGTGGCTATAGTTTTTGAGGGCTTCACCATGCTTCCTACATTTCCTTCCTAGGTATTCTTATTTTAGGGGAACTATCTTTTCATTAAACTCCGTTCAAACACTCATTTGAGTTAGTCAACCATTTCCTACAGAGACTCTGCCTAATATACCGTCTTCGAAACTTGGTACAGATGTGACTTGCTTATGAAGGCTTCCCTTACTACTCTGTTAAAAACTGTAGTTCTTCCATGAAATAGTTTCCAGAATCAGACTTATTTAGCCTAAAGATCTAAAGGAAAGGGAAGGTTTTAAAATCTCAGTACCAGGCTGGGCGTGGTGGCTCACACCTGTAATTCCAGCACTCTGGGTGACCGAGGTGGGCAGATCACAAAGTCAGGAGCTTGAGACCAGCCTGGCCAACATGGTGAAATCCCGTCTCTACTAAAAATACAAAAAAAAAAAAAAAAGTAGCTGAGTGTGGTGACTCACACCTGTAATCCCAGCTACTCAGGAGGCTGAGGCAGGAGAATTGCTTGATCCTGGGAGGCAGAGGTTGCAGTGAGCTGAGATTGTGCCACTGCACTCCAGCCTGGGCAACAGAGTGAGACTCTGCCGTTGCGGGGAAGAAAATATCTGAGTACCAGCTAATGAAGCATCACAGTCAGCTTGCGTCTCCATTTCCAATGGGAAGGGAGGACATGAGGTCAACAGAGCAAGAAAGATTGAAGCAGGACCTCAAAAATATCTTGAGGACCATGAGGATTGGCAGGCACAGAATAGTGTTATGAGACAAGATGCGGAGTTTCTGGGAAGTAACCCCTAAATCAGAACCTTCTGTTCTACATGTGGAGAGGCTCAGTGGGAAAACGTCACTGAGGTGGAAAGATCTTTGGTATGTATATGCCCACTGCAGTCAAAAAAGCATCCAGTAAACTATCTTAATTGAGGTTTCAGACTGAGCAGAGGGACTCTTTTAGAGGAAGAGTCAGAAAGAGGAGATGAATTTACTTGCATTCCCGAGGAAGCCACTTCTGGAGTGTGGAGCACACTCTGATTGCCATTTAGCTTCTCAAAAACTGAGAAGTGTAGCTCAGAGACCATGTGTCTGAGATCATGGAAGAGTCTGGAATATCTCAGGTTCATTACTTTGTTATACCTCATCTCTCCCCTACATGATCAGAAAAGATCCTATGGGCTTCCTTTGGGGCCAACAGGGGGTATTTTTGTTAATCGCATCCCTCTCTACAGGCCTTTGTGCTGGAAAGGACAGAATCCTAGAGACAGTTACCAAGGAGTGAGAGAGCAGGAGAAGCACACATGTAAGAAGCCCTGGTAACCTTCTTTTTTTTTTTTTTTTTTTTTTGAGACGGAGTCTCGCTGTGTCGCCTAGGCTGGAGTGCAGTGGCACGATCTCGGCTCACTGCAAGCTCCGCCTCCCGGGTTCCCGCCATTCTCCCGCCTCAGCCTCCGAGTAGCTGGGACTACAGGAGCCCGCCACCTCGCCCGGCTAGTTTTTTTGTATTTTTAGTAGAGACGGGGTTTCACCGTGTTAGCCAGGAGGGTCTCGATCTCCTAACCTCGTGATCCACCCGCCTCGGCCTCCCAAAGTGCTGGGATTACAGGCTTGAGCCACCGCGCCCGGCCCCTGGTAACCTTCTTACTCAGAGATGTGCAGAGATGAAAATAAAGGTAGGCAGGTGTCTCCTGTTTTTCAACTAGAGTCTTGTATTGAAGAGCTTCTTTAAGAACATTCTAGTCTTCTAAACATATAAGGATACAAGCCAAGAAAATTCATCAAAGATTCAAAATTACAAAAGAATCTTTAAAGAAGTGACAAACTTGGTTGACCCTTCTCTTTCTCCTCTTTGTACAAGGCTCATCATTGTGCTCTTCTAAGACAAGACAAGACAAGGGATACCAAGTTCCCAAGCATGCGTGCATTCATGCATCCACATATCCAGCTGATGTTTATTAAATATTTACCATGTGTCACACACCATGACAGGCACTAGCAGTCTATTGGTGAACAAAATGGACAAACTCTGTACCTCCATGGAACTCACAGACTTGTTGGGGGTCATAGACATTTTTGGTTTTTTTTTTAATATAAGGTAAATTGTAAATATATATATATATATATATATAGTAGTAAACATTTACTGTTTTCCTTTGCCTGAAATCAATTTTTCCTTCTGATAATTGCATTCCTCTCCCATTCTCAGTCCCTGTCACTTGGGGAGGCTTCTATTCTCAGATTCTAGGAGTAGGCAGAAAGCCCAGGCTTGGTCAAAAAGAGTTTAGCTTTGAGGACTAAGCTCTGATTTTTTAAATCTTGTCCAAATTCCTATCTAAGGGGTCTGAGGAGCCATGCCCTACAAACCACAAATTCTCATCAGATGGTTTTCATTTAACCCTGTATATAATGATTTACTTTCCAATCTGACTCTGGGATAACAGGAAAGTAAATAAAATTATTTTACCCCAAAGCATATTTCTCTGTCACATCTTGAAATGACAATACAAAGGCCTCCCTTGCGGGAAAAATCCACATTCTACAGAGAATCCTCTTTCCCCCCTCTTTTTTTCCTTCCTTCTTTTCCAGATGCAGGAGATAATCAGCTAAGAGCCAGGCACCCTTTTAAGTCTGATAAGAAACACTTTACAATCTGCTCTCTCTGAAGTCTGCTATCTGAGAGCTTATCCTGCACAATAAAACTTGGTCTCCACAATCCTTCATCAACCTGAACATTTCCTTTTTCTTTATCCCAGGTCTTCCGATAAACTCAACCAACTGTCAACCAGAAAATGTTTAAATTTCCTCATAGCCGGAAGCCCCCGCTTTGAGTTGTCCTACCTTTCTGAACCAAACCAATGTATTTCTTAAACGTATTTCATTGATGTCTCATGCCTCCCTGAAATATATAAAACCAAGCCGTACCCCGACCACCTTGGGCACATGTTCTCAGGACCTCCTGAGGGCTGTGTCACAGGCCATGGTCACTCACATTTGCTCAGAATAAATCTCTTCAAATATTTTACAGTTTGCCTCTTTTTGTCAATAGCTTCTTGGGGCCACAGTGATTGTTTCTGGCTCCAGGCATGTATATCACCTAAGCCAGTCTGTTCAGAGCCAAGGGAATCTGGTATGGGTGCTTTCCTATTGAGAAAGAGGACTCCATTAGGATTGCTGAGCTGATGGGATATAGATATGGAGCTATCTTAAATTCTAAATGCAATCATCTCTGAATTTCCTAATTACATGATTCGGGTTCCCTTCACTGAGCAGTTTAGTTTGAGTTGGATTCTATCACTGTGACCAATACTCTTTGGAGGGAATGGAGCAAGGAGTTAAGAAAGGAAACAGGTAGGGGAACTACGGTATTTTAAGTAGCAAGGAGAGGTTTCTGTGAGTCAGTAGCATCAACTGATGAAGAATTTGGAGGAAGGCAGAAGGTTGCTAACACTGGTTAGGTGCCAGGCAAAAGCTTTGCCATGTCCATAAGCATTTACAACTAAGATAAAATTAACTTTTCAATTTTTTTCTCCCAAGTCAGACTCTTCCTCTGTACCTACCAACCTGCCATAACTTGTGTTAATCACTCCTTCTCTGCTGCCATGTTTCCAATTCACCAAAAGGCAGCAACCTGACTCAACACTCTCCCTGGGTTACATAGCTTATGATTTCAAGTGACTGGTCAAATGGGGCTCTCCTCATGCCTGAATACTTGCTTCCAGCTTAAGATCTCTCTGAGGAGCTGGCACTCAACAGGTAGACGTTGTTTCAAAGCCTTAGGAAAGGAAGAATAAAAGAGAATCCCTGGCCTCATCTATATGTAGCCATGAGAAACACAGCATGGCTCTTCACCACTTGGGCAGCCTTTAAAGCTTCTGATCTCTGGTAGGGATTATTATGAAAGACAAGAAACCTATGGGTGTTTGATTTGTACCAATGACAGACTTCTTTTAAATCAAATATAGATGGTTCTCTCCTTCATGGATGCACCACTGTCACACACATACACACACATACACACCGACATTTTACTTCTCAGACTTGAGTTTGTTTGCCTGGAACTAAGGAAACCCTACTTTCAGATTCTTGCCCTAGAGACTCTTTGTCACAGACTGGATACAGCAATCATAACCAACATAAAGTCAGAATGCCAGCTCTGGGCCTGCTCAGGGAGGGGCCCTGAGCATGTCTTGGAGGGTTCTGTGTGTACTGTAGACAGATGTCTCTTCTCTTAATAATCTAGAGGGTGAGGATCCAGCAGGGCTGGGCCTTTTCTGCTCAAAGATGAATTTTCTGCTCAGAGATACGCCTCCCTTTTCTCCTCCTCAGGAAAGCTAAGAAGCTGAATTTAGTCTTAGGCCAGGTATACAAAGCCCAGGTTCAATGACAATTGGAAATGTTATATTGAGAAGCTCCAGGAATTGTTCCCAAGGTGACACTAGGATTCCTACATGGCTCAGTTCCCCAACAGGCAACCATGTCCTCAGAGCACATCAGAGACCCCTGACGATGAATGGTTAGATTGATCTACCAACGGGAGAACAAACGAAGGCTACTTGCAGCAGAAAATTCCTCTCAATTTCCAGTGCAGGATTACTCATCCCAGAGAAATAAAGACAGGTACCTCAGTGGCACAGGCGGCAAAAGGAATCTAGCCAATGCCCAAGGCTTGCCACCATCTGAGTCTATTTCCAGACTGCATCGGTGACAGCAACTCCAGTGGCATCTGCTTTTACTTTCCTCACACAGGCTCCTGATGGAACAGACCTGGGACCACATTCCATTCTAGCACTTACTGTTGGAGATTGTGGGTATGTTAATTTATCTGACCTTCAGAGTCTTTCTATGTAGAATAGGGTTAAGTGGAATAGCAATAAGGTTATGTAGAATAGGCTATGTAGAATAGCAAGCACCTGTCTCATGGATGGTTATGTGAGTTAAATGACAAATGTAGGTCAAGTATCCAGCACAACCTGACATGCAGTGAGAGTTCGATAAATGTGAGTCCTTCCCCTTTCCCTCTCTTCCCCGCTACAGAAAACTGACAGCTTCACTCAAACCTGAGACAGCCCCAGCTGTGTAACCTGTGTGCCCCTTGAGGCCTGGCACCAAGATCCTGAGGTGACGGCCAGGGGGATTATCTTGTTTTTGTACATGTGGTTAATAGCAACCAAAAAGCCTTTAAAATAACCAAAGAAGTGAAGATGAACAATAACAGATCAGAAGTGCCAATTGACTTAACAGTTAGCCTAGGTACACCAACAGCTAGCTGCTCTTCACATAACTGGATGCAGTATATTCACTCACCAAATCCCTCTTTAGCAAGAGATTCAGAAACTCTTCTGGCCTCAGGCAGCTTAATGCCTAACATAATCTCCTAGTCCTGATCCAGGCACTGCATATGAAAATGCAGGCTGGACTGTGCTTATGTAGGAGCTGAAATTCAACCCAGGCTTCACCTGTAAGCCAATCATGTTGGCTCCAGGCTCTGACTGCTCAGAGGAAAGGGTATCTATTTTGCTTTGCACAATGGCAGTATACGCACTAGCAACAGCTCTGGTCCTATACGAAATCCTGACCCTCTCTTCCTGAGTAGTATCCCCTCTGACTTCTATGTCTGTTTTCTGCTTTCATGTGGTCCTATACCAATTGGCTTCAGGAGTTCTGGGGTTCTTGGGTCCTACTCTATTTTGGCTGGAAGCTGATATTTTTCCAGTGAAAGAGCTTGTCACCACTGCACAAGAAAATTCCCTGCTGCTCTCCATCTGTGTGCTGTGATATATCTGCCCTACCTCAGGGCCTTCTCACACACAGTTTCCTCAGCCTGGAATCAATACGTCCTGTGGCTGAATTCATCTCACCCTTCAAGCATTCCCTTAAACATCAGCTCCTCAGAGGGACCTTCAAAAGCACCCCAATTTAAAGGAGTCTCATCCTCACCCACGCTATTCTCTATTACCTTATTGTTTGTGATAAGTGCCATGTGATAAGCAAAAATAATTTATAATCATGTTTATTACTTATTAATTTCCTGTCCTTTGCTTTAAAAGCTCTAAATTCTCTGAAGAAGATAGCCATGTCTATTTTAGTCACCAATTAATTGTATTTCTAGTACATTCCCTGGCACAGTCTATTAATTGAATTAATTCCTATTAATTGAAGAGTGAATGAATGAGTGAGTGAGTAAGTGAAAGCTGGGATCATTCATTCCCCAAAACTCTTTTCTGGGCTGCTCAATATCCACTTTTAAGGCAGCCTATTCTCCTTGCACCAGATGAGACTTGATTCTAACAAACAGGGAACCAAACTCCTGAAGAGCCGTCTCCACTGGGCCAGTCAGGCTCAAGTGGGAAAACACAATACTCTGCATAGTACACAAAGAAAAGGTCTTTTTAACAGAATTAGGCCCTATGCAGCTATGGCAGGAGCTGGGAAAGTGAACTCAGAGAACCAAAGAGATGGCTACTAACCAGCCTGCCTCGTCTCCCTCATGCAAGTGAACAAGTTGGAGCTGACAGAGGAGTTCAAGAGGCCATGCATGCCTGGCTCAAAGGCCTCAAAGGAGAAGCTCGTAGAAAAGTCTGTGGAGCTGCTGCCTTTGTGGGTCAACACCAAGTGGCTGGTCGTGGGCCTGGGGCACTGTCAATGAGAGGGGCTGGCCGTCGGCAAGATGAGCCAAGCGGGGAGAAAGACAGCACAGCCAAGCCAGGACCCATGAGCACCAGGGTCCCTCTGTCACTACAGATGGCCATGACCACTTTCCACAAGTAATGGCTGCTGTTTCACTGCCATCTTCTAAATCCACACAAAGTCCTCTTTGGTTCCATCTTTGGTTCCACTCTGACCCAGAACCCTACAGTGATGAGATTTCTGAAAATAGCTCTAGCTTTTCCCTAGCTGACACAAAACTGCCCAACGAACTAACCCTGCCTTGTCAATGCCACAGCTTCTCCAAGGGTCCTGCTGACGCTGATGGCTCCTTGGCCCAATCCTGGCCACACATAAACTTCTTTCCCTACCTTCTGTGACTGATTGCCAGGACCTCCTCCGCTCAAGCTTAAAGGTAACCCAGTGACAGAGTCCCACTAAGGGCAGGAGTGGATTATCTCATCCCTGTGGTTTAGAGAAAGGAGGAATAGCTTCCGGACAAAGTGCATCCAGAAAGACTGAAACAAAGGAACCTATAACTTGGGAGACAACCAGTCTTTTCCTGCTTTCTCTTCACAACTATCCCTTAGATGTACCAGGTAAGCAAGGGTAAAAATCACACTCTTTACGGATCAAAAGTTTCCCTGCTCTGTATAAAAACCCCATTTTTCCATTTGTTTGTGTCCTGATTTCTTTGAGAAGTGTTTTGTAATTCTCACTGTAAAGACCTTTTAACTCTCCTCACCCCTACTTAGCTTTATTTCTAGATATTTTATTCTTTGTGTGGCTATTGTGAATGGGACTGCATTCTTAATTTGGCTCTCAGTTTGGGAATTTTTTTATGTGTAGAAATGCTACTGATTTTTTTTACATTTATTTTGCATCCTGAAACTTTCCTGAAGTTGTTTACCAGTTCTAGGAGTCTTTGGGCAGAGACTATGGGATTTTCTAGGTATAGAGACATATCATCTATGAAGAGAGATAGGTTTGACTTCCTCTTTTTCTATCTGGATCCTTTTTATTTCTTTCTCTTGCCTGATTGCTCTGGCTAGGACTTTCAGTACTATGTCAAACAGGAGTGGTGAGAGTGGACATCCTTGTCTTGTTCTGGTTCTCAGGGTGAATGGTTCCAGCTTTTACCCATTCACTTTGATGTTGATTGTGGGTTTGTCATCAAGGGCTCTTATGATTTCTAGGTTTGTTCCTTCAATGCTTAGTTTGTTGAGGGTTTTTAACATGAAGGGATGTTGAATTTTATCAAAGGACTTTTCTGCCTTTATTGAGATGATCATGTGGTTTTTGGTTTTAGTTCTGTTATGTGATGAATGACATTTACTTATTTGCATATGTTGAACCAACCTTGCATCCTGGGAATAAAGCCTACTTGACTATTGTGGATTGGCTTTTTGAGGTGCTGCTGGATTTATTAGTATTTTTTTGAGGATTTTTGTGTCTATGTTCATCAGGGATATTGACCTGAAGTTTTCTTTTTTCATTGTGTTTCTCTCACATCAGTCAGAATGCCTATTATTAAAAAGTCAGAATATAACAGATGCTGGTGAAGTTGCAGAGAAAAGGAAATGTTTATACACTGCTGTTGGGAATGTAAATTAGTTTAGCTACTGTTGAAAGCAGGTTGGAGAGTTCTCAAAATACTGAAAATAGAACTACCACTTGACCCAGCAATCCTATTACTGGGTGTATATCCAAAGGAATATAAATCATTCTACCAAAAGACACACAGGCACTTGTATGTCCACTGCAGCACTGTTCACAATAGCAAAGATATGGAATCAACCTAGATATCCATCAGTGATAAACTGGATAAAGAAAATGTGATATACATACACCATGAAATACTACACAGACATAAAAAAAGAATGAAATCATGTCCTTTGCAGCAACATGGATGCAGCTGGAGGTCATTTTCCTAAGCAAACTAACACAAGGAACAAAAAACCAAATGCTTCGTTTTCTCACTTGTAAGTAGGAGCTGAACATTGAGTACACATGGACACCAAGAGAAGTACAATAGACACCAGGGCCTCCTTGAGGGTGGATGGTAGGAGGAGGGTGAGGATCCAAAAACTACCTATCAAGTATCATGCTCATTACCTGGGTGATAAAATCATCTGCAGACCAAAACCCAGTGACATGTAATTTATCCCTATAACAAACCTGCACGTGTATCCTGAACCTAAAAGAAAAGTTAAGAAAGAAAAAAAATAACTTCCTGAATTCCCCAATTCCTAATCCTGTCCTCACTAGGTATGGCCAGGTCCCAGCAACAGGAACGGCCAGGGAAGCCAAACCTCAAGGGCTTATCTGGTGCCCTCCCTGCTCTTTGCTTGCAAGTCAATCTTGAGCAGTTGGATGGGAAGGTATTTTGCCACCTATTCTTCAGTCCTCCTTCAACTATCCACTCTCTTCTCTTCTCCCTGGCCTCGCCCCAGGACATGTGACAGCACCCCAGTGCTCTAGAATAAATGAGAGCTTCTAAGGCAGCAAAGCACCCTGCTTCCCCTTTCATTTGCTAGGCAGCTGTCACATCCCCACTGGTTTTCTTTGGAGGTAAGAGCTGTCTGGCTCAGCCCCCCATCCTACTCCAGAATGTAAATTACAGGAGGCCTCCTGCCTGGGAAAAACAATTAATATGAAATACCAGGATTACCATCTGCCACATTTACAAATCTGTCTAGCTTACATTTGCTCTTTCAACAACTTATGCCTTCACAGTGGTATGCTATTCAAATGCCCCATCTTTCCCCCAAGTGACTGACTGGTGGTGCTTGGCATTGCTTTGGCTATTCATTATAAAAACAAGGGCTATCAGCAGCAATAACCCATGAGAAGAGCTCATGCCATGGGAAAGAGTTGTCATATTTCTTTCTTTGTCCCACCAAAGTGAAAGCACATCACCTCTTTCCAGTGAAAAGGAAACACAAAACTCCAAATTTCTTTTTTTCTCTCTATGCTGGGCATGGTTGGCATCTCATTTCTGAGATGTTCAACGTAACTGACTATCCACAGTCCAAGTCATAAAGATGATAAGCAGTCAGCACAATGGGTGTGTAACAATGATCCAGTGGCTCTCAACCAAGGGGACATTAGCAAAATCTGAAGAAATTTTTGATTGTCACAACTATGGAGTTGGGAGCAGGGGTTCTACTAGCATCTAGTGGGTAGGGGCCAGGGATGTTGCTAAACATCCTACATGGCACATAGCACACCCTCCTTCTTCTATAACAAAGCATTATCTGGCAACAAAATTCCCATAGGGTCGAGATTGAGAAGCATTGCAAATAACCCAATGAGTTGGCTTCTCTCACATTCTGCTTCATAAATCATATTTTAGAGCATTGCTTCAAGGCAAGATGGAGAACAAGGGAGCGAAGGGGCCAGTTAGATGAGTCAATACTTTCCGATCTCTCCAACACCTCCAAGAAACAGCCATCTGATAGCAAGACAAGGGAGAAAGAACACTTTACCAAACATAAGCTATGCACATTTGGGTATTCATCACCTGCATGCTCAGTTTCCTTATCTGTATAATGTGACTACCCAGCCTGGCTCACAAACCTACCCCAACACTCAACAGAGGTGGTGGTGTATTGGAAGACTCTCTGGGGCTCCAGGGATTTTAAGTAATAGGAGGATACATTGCAGTAATGATTAAATGAAAAGAAGTATTAGCCTAGCAACTGGCACAAGAATTTCTGATGAAGAGAATGTTCTCTTGCCTCTCTCTTCCTCCTTGTCTCTGGGGGTGTGGGGGTGGAAATGATGAGGACACTTGAGGTGTAGAATCACCAAGGTTTCAGAGGAGAATTATTAAATTGCTTTGCGGAAGACAAAGAAGGAAATATGTTGTTCCTCACAAGGTGGACCCAGCTGAAACTCAATGGGATAAAGAGCTCCATGGAGTGAGGAGTCTGAAGGATTTCTTAAGGTAGCGATGCCAACATTTCCATTTGGGCTGGTTTAGGATGATGTGGTATGAATCCATTGATAGTTTGGATGTGTGTCACCACTTAAACCTCATACTGACATGTATTCCTCGGTGCTGGAGGTGGGGCTTGGTAGAGGTGATTGGATCATGGGGTGGATCCCTCATGAATAGTTTAGCATCTCCCTCTTGGTACCATCCTCGCAATAGTGAGTTCTCATGAGATCTAGTCCTTTAAAAGTATGTAGCACCTCCCCCCTCACTCTCTTGCTCCTGCTTTCACTATGTGACTTGCCTGCTCCGTCTTTGCCTTCTGCCATGATTGAAAGCTTCCTGAGGCCTCCCCAGAAGCAGATGCTGCTATGCTTCCTGTATAGCCTGCAGAGCTGTGAGCCCATTAAACTTCTTGTCTTATAAATTACCCAGTCTGAGGTATTTCTTTATAGTAATGTGCAAATGAACTAATATATCCATCTACTATCTTGCTCCCAAATTCTGATTCTCATGAATGCTTTGGGAATGTAAGAGTGTGTATGTGTGCCTGTACATGTATATGTATCATAAAAGGTACTGAGTTTCACATCTGAATCAACATAATGTGGGGTAAAAGCAAGATATGTGGACATAAGAACCCAAACACTAAGCCATCCCCTACATATACACACACACACACACACACACACACACCACACACACACACACACGGAGATGGGGCAGGAGAAGAGATTCGCAGTCATCTTGAGAAAAGTCATAAAAGTTCAAGGAAGAAAACATTTGAATCAATGTTATCTATATCATAAGGGACAGGAAAGCACCCTGCTCAACTCTAGGTGTATTGCTGGCATCAAAGCAGGATTTTTGTTCATTTGTAGGGGGCCTGCATTCCTAGCCTACTCCTTGGCATGCTGGAGATCTCTGGTGTGTCAACTCCCCACCACTACCAGTTACTAAGGATGGGTTGCTGCAGAGATGCCTGCCTGGCCAGCTACATTAACTTCTAAAACACATCCAGCCAAAAGTGCAACATGGCTTATTGTCAGTGCAGAGAGCCTCTCCCTCCCTGAAGAACAAAATTCTAGAACCTGAAACTTGCTTCCTCTCTCCTCCCAGCTTTGGATGAATTTGACACTCATAATTTTGTCTAAGGAGCCATTGTTGGATAGTAGCCAAGTTGGCTTTTGGAAAGCAAAAGTTTTTTAAAAGATCAGCATTGATTCGTTTGGTTCTTCATTAAGTGAAGCACATGTGGTAAAGGGAATAATTAGTGAAGTTAATTGCGGCTTCACAGAGAACCAAGGGAAATCCAGTAAAATGTCCTGACATTCACCGAGAGCAATATGTTCATTGCTTCTGCAGCTAATTGCAATTAGCAAGTGAAGGAACATACATACAGTCTCCAGGTGTAATTAATCATGTGCCTTTATTACAGTAGATACAAGCTGCTGACTGACAACAGACACCTGCCTTGTGCTGTGCCACCACACTCCTGTGTAGATCCTGTTGGTTACTGCTGTATTTCTTTACCTTCCTTGTACCTGTGTTTTGTGCTTCTTGCGCATTCTAGTCCTGTATCTCTGGGACAGGGTTTTTTGGTCCTATCCCCTCTTAAAACAGACATCTAAATATTCCTGACATAAAATACACACTCAGTAACTACTTGATAAATGAATGGTGCATAAAGGGCAAGGATCTCCTCCCATTTGTACAGATTACAATGGCCCTTGACTCTTGACAGTCACAGAAAGGCTGACTCTGAGGATATGACATAGTGCAAACAAGGAGACGTCAGCTGAATGGGGCTAGGATGAGGCACATGTCTAGAGGTGGTAGTTCCTGGGTTGCCTGGGTTGAATAAACAAGATGAACCCTGAAGAGAGTCCCCGTTCCTCTTTTTCTGGCACTATCTTCTCAACTATGACTTTGAATTGTCAGACACTGGCTTTCTTGTTGCTGCCACTGTCACCCTTAAATTGTATGTCTCTAACACCCCACCTCCAAGAGAATCCATGCTGACTTGTTTCTTCACTGCTTTTACAAATCTTAGATTAGCAAAGAGATAAAGACTTAAAAAAAGATTGAACCTTGACCTCTTTATACCCTGGAGACTTGAGAAGTTATTTCAGTTTTGGAGTGTATAAAGTCTTAGATATAAAATCATTCTAGAGTTGGAGCTTGGATTCAGAGTTTGACACCTATATATCTAGGAATTTGATGTGGTTAACAAAATCTAAGTTTCTGCTAGTCAAATGATGTTCATGTTCTTCTAAGTTACCTCATCACCTCAAAAAAATATGATCAATCTATTACAGTAGAAGCTATTTAAGAGATTCCCCCTAATTCTGTGGCTTAAAGTCTTGGAAGGTCATTGCTTTCTCATGTGCTGGGGCAGCTGGCCCATTCTGCTCCACAAAGTCATCCAGGGGAACAGGCAAATAGGAAGTCCCTGTTATCCTCAACACATGCTTTCCAAGGTTGTTTGGCATTGTCTTTCCAGCCAGTGGAGAATAAATAGTGGAAATTGGTAGCAAGGGATTTCCTTTTAAATAGAAGACACAGAAGTTGCACTCATCATTTTTGCTCAAACTCTAGGAGGGAGAACTCAGTGACACCAACCTGAAAGCATGGTTGGAACATGCCTTCTCTCTATGCATGCACTTTTTTTTACATCCAGAAAAAAGAGAAAACAGATGGTGGTGGGAGACAAATACTAACAAGAGAAGGCTGGTTTTAGAGCCCTAAAATACTTAGTAAAAGTAGCTTTATCTTCACCATTTTACTGCAACAGAGATACATGCCACATGGTATTATAATGACCCTTCCATCAATCTATCACGAGCTCTTTGACACAAGAATTGATATAGTGCCTAGCACACAGAAAACACTAAGTAAATATCTGGGACATGAATGATTGAATAGATTAATGAATGAATGCAATATCACCTACATCCCAATTTGGCTTGATTCCAACCTTGTTTGGAGGACATATTTCTAAACATTTCCAAGTACCTTTTCTCTTCTCATATTTCAGCTGCCTAAATGAGGCCCTGAGTCTAATAATCTGGCAATCCCTTAAAGATTCATGCAACTGGACGCTTCTGAACTGCACCCACCTCTCTGTCCAACTGACCTCTGGGTCCTGGTGTCACTAAGGCCTTACTTTCTCCTCAGTTTTATTAACACTTGATTTTTACCTAGAAAAACTCACGACAACAGTACAATACCTAAGAGCAATTTAATTTTTAGGATTAAAATCAAATAAAAATAAAACATAAGACCTTCCATCAAACACAAGGGAAGAAGAAGGTAAAAGGGCATTTGCTGGGTACCTATTGCATTAGGAGTTTGAAAACTATCAAGGGAGATCTTGACTACCCAGAATATTGACACCAACCCGAGGAGGTAGTTATTATTGTTTCCAATTTACAACTGAGAAAATAAAGGCTTAGGGAGGCTAATGACTTGCTGTAGGTCACCACTTAGTGAGATAATTCTGTCCTCGCACTATCTGGATGAACCAGTTCAGTTCCCACTAAACAAAACCATTCACTGAAGGCCAGCAAACCCGGAACTCACTTTAGAGTTTACTTGTGTAACTTGTTAGAGTTTTAACTCATCTTTTTATGTATTGTCACTTTGTTTCAAGGCCAGAGTAAAACCCTCCTGCAAAAATGGCCCAAGCTGGTAATTAGACACTGCAGCTTCAATCTCAAAGGAGGATTTTACTGAAAAGGTTGGAGAGTCTCTACACCAGGGGAATTTGGGTTCTATCACAGTTCACAGCACGAGCAGGACAAAGTGTTTTTCAATAATGGACTCGAATGACAGGTGATGACTTCCCAGCTGGGAAGTCACTCTTTAGGGAAGAGACAACCTGATTATTTCAAAAGAAAGCCAGCCAGGCAGACTAACAAATCTTACTCTTTTCTTTGTTAGGAAACCATTGACTTTTTAGAGATGCCCACTGCATAGATGATAAGAATGAGAAGCCATCAAACAAAATCATATCTGATGAGGTAATTAGAAGTGACTGTTGAGGCCAAAACTTGCACATCATTGTCAAATGCAGATGTAGAGGTGCTGAACAAAGGGAGGAAGAGGAAAACTACATATGGGGCTGCTTCTAGTGGTGATATGGTTTAGGACTAATAAACCAGTGTCCCACTAGTCTGTCAAGGGATCTTCCACCTTCTAAGCCTAGATTATGAATGGTAAATATCTGACACACATGCTTCATGCCTATGCCGTAAGCCCATGTTATTTATGAAATACCATCAAACCCTGGAATCCTTCTTAATTGACAAACTAGTCCCTCAAACAGTAACAATCAATCTGAATTGGCAAAAAAATAATAGCTAATTGTCACCGTTTGCCTAAATCAACTTCCAGTAAAGTATCTTTGGTGAAGGGAAGCCAGAATCACCTTAAGTAATAGAGAAGCCTGAGAAAGTATAAATGAAGGGAAAAGCTACCCTCCCACATATTGGGCAATGGTTGCAAAGCATCCTGGATAATTCCCATTATTCTCAAACTCTAAACAAAGTCCAAAGAGACAGCCATAAGGTTTTCTTCCCTAGTCTGTCTGAAAGAGAGATAACACCAAGACTACATCCTATACCACCTGAAGCATTGAGGAGAGAGTTGTCACAATGGTTACAGCTTCTTCTGAAGCTGTAAGTTGTTTCTAACCTGCCTCTGGTAGACTGATGACAAGCTTAGTCTCATATTCTTGTTCAGAGGACTCTCTCTTGTCCCCAGTTTTCCTCTGCACATGTGTATCTCATTCACAGAGTTTCTCCCATTCAGTATGTTGATTGTTTCCTTTGCTGCTCATAGGTTTTCAGTTTGATGTGGTCCCACTTGTTAATTTCTGCTTTTGGTGTTGTATCCCCCCAAAAATCATTGATAAGATCAATTTTCTATGTTTTCATCTTCCAGGAGTTTTACCATTTCAGATCTTACACTTAAGTCTTTCATCCATTTCAAGTTAATTTTTGTGTATGGTGTAGACAAGAATCCAACTATTTTCCTTTGCAAGTGGATATCCAGTTATTATCTCTTGCCTGTGGATATTGAGTAATTATAAACACCATCTACTTAAGAGACATTTCTTAAATAGTACTGAAAGCCCTAGCCTGAGAAATGAGACAAAAAAGGCATCCAGATTGGAAAGGAAAAAGTTAAATTGTCTCTGTTTGCAGATGACATGATCTTACATAGAGAAAATCCTAAAGACTTCACCAAAAAAAAACTATTAGAACAAATAAATGAATGCAGTGCAGTTGCGAGATAAAATGTCTACAAAATTAACAGGTGCATTTCTATACAATAACAATGAACTACCTGAAAAAGAAATCAGAAAGCAATCATATTTTCAATAGCATAAAAATTACTAGGAATAAATTTAATCAAGTAGGTGAAAGGTCTGTATATTGAAAACTACAAGACATTGATGAAAGAAATTGAGGAAGACACAAATAAATGAAAATATTTATCTTGTTTATGACTGGAAGAATTAATATTGTTAAAATGTCCACACTACCCAGAGAGATCTATAGATCCAATGCAATCTTAATCTAAATTCCAATGGCAATTACAAACAGAAAGAAAAATCATAAAATGCACATGAAACCAAAAAAGACCCCTAATAGCCGACGCAATCTTGAGAAAGAAGGACAAAGCTTCCTGATTTCAAACTATATTACAAAGCTATAGTATATTTTTAAAAACAAAAAAAGTCTAGTATTGGCATGAAAACAGACACATAGACCAACGGAATGGAATAAATCCCAGAAATACAACTGATTTTTACATATCGGTCTTGTATCCTACAATTTTTAAACTCGGGTTTTATATTTAGCAGCCTTCCTGAACCTTCTTTGGGACTATTTAGCTTTTACCTAGGATATTTTCTCAGTAATACTGAAATAAAAAATACAGCTACTTCCCTAGTTACAAGGCACACTCTCAAAGAGACAAGGTGACTAGCTATGCAAGGAGATTAAAATGGCAAATGAGGCACTTCTTTGTGTGGAATTGTCTATGTATATGTGTACAGGAGCACTCTATTTCTAAGCTTTTAACACAGACCTTGCAGACTGCACACCAAAGCCACACGGAACTGAGGTCTTGAAAGTCTTCCAAGGGCATGTGGGACCACAATGCTTGGTGTCTGTTGATTATTCAAGGCTTCCTGATCCTCAGACAAGGAAGCCACAGAATACTGAAGACTATCTCAAGATGGCCTATAGTATGTAGCTATTTAGGAAATATAATTATCATATTCATCCATAAATTTAGACCAGCAAGTAACTGCAAAAACTGATAACAATATTTTAAAAAATATTTTTATGTTGTTGTTTTCCCCCCTATTTGTCTCCCTTATTTCTTCTAAGATCACTGAAAACGTTTCAGGTCAATCAAAATAAAATTTTAATTACTCATTTGTGTGTGGGGTGGGGTGGGGTGGGTATGTGGGCATGGGTGGGGCTGTAAGGTGCCAGTTATCCCAGAATAAAGTGGCCAATCTCAGAAAATTCATTTAGCACACACTTAACATGTTTCAAAGTATTTGAATCCTAAGTTTGACATCACTTTTCATTTTGAGATGAACTCCTCTAGCTCCTTAAAAACGAGGCTGGGCCAGGCGCGGTGGCTCACGCCTGTAATTCTAGCACTTTGGGAGGCCAAAGTGGATGGATTGCCTGAGCTCGAGAGTTTCAGACCAGCCTGAGCAACACGGTGAAACCCCATCTTTTCTAAAAACATAAAAAATTAACCGGTGTGGTGGTGGGCACCTGTAATCCCAGCTACCTGGGAGGCTGAGGCAGGAAAATCGTTTCAACCCAGGAGGCAGAGGCTGCAGTGAGCCGAGATCCTGCCACTGCACTCCAGCTTGGGTGACAGAGTAAGACTCCATCTCAAAAAAAAAAAAAAAAAAAAAAAAAGAGGCCGAATCATAGGCAAACTTTTGATTTCATCAGTAAGGGCTCATAAATATTTGTTAGAATAATGATGTACAAGGCACTGTACTTGATTCAGAATGCTAATTAGGGCTCCATTATAGTACTTTAATAATACAGGTGTGTGTGTGCGTTTATGCCTACTTGTGTATTCATAGCTTTCTCTTCTGTTACTCTCATTCTCTTTCTTTTACTCTTGATCCTAATTACTCACTGAATCTTTTCTTTCAAATTTGTACCTGTTAGTCTTAATGGCTTGAACAACTGGTTAACCATTTAGTACTGTGTGCTACAAGAGTCAAGAAGACCAGGAAACAGAGAATTAGATACTTGAAGCAAAATTATTCCTGTTCCATCTGGTTGCTTCCTAAAATTTAATGTGCACTGAAGTCACTTGAAAGTCTTGTAAAATGCAGATTTTGATTTAGCTGGCCTCAGGAGGGACCGAAGATTCTGCATTTCTGACAAGCACCTGGTCATGCTAATGCTGCTGATTTACAGACTACACTTTAAGTAGAAGGTTAGACTGTTGGGGATTAGCACAAATTTGGCCATTAGTTTTAAAGGGTATTATTGTTAAATTTTATTATGTATATTTAACCAAACGCCATTTGCACATGGCACACTTTGAAAAGTGTTGGCTTCTAGAGAGTAGGGGGGATTAGAATGATTTAATGTTGATCCTTCAACATTGCAAAATGTTGACTCAAGCACCATTTAAAAATCAAGTACTCGATTCAGGTGATGGTTACGTGAAAAGTCCAGACTTCGCCACTACACAACATATCCATGTAATACAATCACACTTATACTGCTTAAATTTATATAAATTTTAAAAATAAAGAAAAAAAGAAAGAGTTTGGGTGTTTTCTTTTGAGATCCATGAAATACAACAGTTTAGGGTAGATTACATAAAATTAAATTTATGGGAGTGCTTGATAGTATCTGGCATTCAGTGACCAGATACTATCAGTGACCATTATGTCCAGTTCATCTTTTATTTCCTTGATTGGTTCTGCATACTTTATGTCTATCTTATGCTATTCTATCATTTTTAAATACTTGTGTGAATTTTTTAATCCATGTGCTTATGATCTATATCCCTTACTGAATCACCACTTCCTTGAGGGCACAAATATGACATATATATTGAGTGTTTCCTCATATTGTAGAATGTGGTCTCTTGCACCTGTGGTCACTTATCTTAACTCAACTGATTAGAAAAGTGCTAATAAAAAATGTCTATCCGCCGGGCGCGGTGGCTCAAGCCTGTAATCCCAGCACTTTGGGAGGCCGAGACGGGTGGATCACGAGGTCAGGAGATCGAGACCATCCTGGCTAACACTGTGAAACCCCGTCTCTACTAAAAAATACAAAAAACTAGCCCGGCGAGCTGGAGGGCGCCTGTAGTCCCAGCTACCTGGGAGGCTGAGGCAGGAGAATGGCGTAAACCTGGAGGCGGAGCTTGCAGTGAGCTGAGATCCGGCCACTGCACTCCAGCCCGGGCGACAGAGCGAGACTCCGTCTCAAAAAAAAAAAAAAAAAAAAAAAAAATGTCTATCCATCCATCTCTTCCACAAGCCTGCCTGAACTTCCTCCATTACCAGTTAGTTCCTTAAGCCAGAGCTCAGAGCAAATGTGAAAGTATCCACCAAGAGAGAGGGAACACACTGACTTATTCTCAGTCTTTCCTACCTAATGAAGGAGTCTTTGGTCTGTAGTCCGAGTTCTTCCTCACAATGGGATGAATCAATATGAGCAGGGAAGGAGGCCAAAGTCTAGGTTAAGGTGTAAAGGGAGAGTTGGACACCTGAGAGCTAACTTAAAAGAGGACATTAATCCAGTACCCTATAGTCAGCCAAGGACAGCACAGAGAGTCCTGAGAGACATGGTATAATGGGTGGGTGGCAGAGGCAGGAGGAAGGGTAGCAGAAGCACTAGGAAGCCACTGTATTGCAGATACCCTTCCGTTTGCCCACTCACCTTTTAGCCACTTGGTGGCACTGACCTCTCATACAGGCTCTTAAGAAACAGCAGCGTGTCACACACTGCAGCATGCAGTGTGGCAGTGTGTTCTGGTGCCTCCTTCCAGCCAGAGGGGCGCCTGCAGAGAGGTTGGCAGTTTCCATCCTGTCACCACAGGGAAGGGGCATTTCTTGGAGTATCTCGTTCCCTTTGTGGTCAGTGCTCACGTCAGCATGATCCTCTCTGTATCTTCTCTGAGCTCAGGAGCCAGTACTAAAGGAAAAACATGGGGGAGCTGTATTCTAACTGAAGAAAGGTGAACTATGGTATTTTCCAGAAAATTCCACTAGTGTTTTCAGGACTCTGGGCACCACCTGGGACACATAAATAGCATTCACCCAACTCCATGGCCTGGCTATATCCTCAGGCTCCTCCTTGGAGCACCCATGAAGAATGACATTGAGTAGAAAGGATGAGGTCTTCCTTTAGGCTATTGCAAGGGCCAGATTTCTATGAAGAGGAAAGGCACATCCTTCTATATCCAAAAGCCAGCCTCTCTCTAGAGGCTTCTCCTACTGATATCATAAAGCAGACTGGCCGATGCTGGGCCCTGAATCCACACCATGGCCCTGTTGAACCCTGCTGTGACTCTATCCACAGCCCAGAGAAAGGCCAGTGCTCATCGCAGAGGACAGTAGGCAGTGGGGGTATCGCAGGAAGAGCTCACTGCTGGGCATGCAATGTAATCCAATTTTCTATTGTTTATTATATTTACTTGTATAAAAGATATTTGTTTAATATTAGTACTGTGAAGGACACCTGCTTGCTGCTAGGGGATACAATGCTAAATAAACATAGTTTTTGCTCATATTCCAAGCATGGAGGGTTTAGGAAGATGAATAAATACAATTTATTGACCATTTTCTAGGCACTGTATTATATCAACTTTTTATATCTTTTATACATATTTGTGAGTGTACATATATGTATATATGTATACATATACATATATACTTATATATCTATATATTTTTTAAAAATATATATACATCATTTCTGTATATAGATATGAAATATCTTTACATATACCATTTATAACAGAATGTATTTCTGTGTGTGTGTGTGTATATCTTTCTATATACATATATATGTATTTTGGAAATGACAATTTCTTTTTCTAATAATAAAAGCAATAGAGGAGTGGTCAAGAGCACATGAATTTAAAGTCAGAATGCCTTTTACCTTGAACAAGTTACTTATCCTTCCTTGAGCCTCTTTTCCCATCTTGAAAATAAAAAGATAGAAAATAATGTGAAGACTGAGTGAGATGAAGCATAATCCAAAAGTATCTGCTTGATAAATAAGTTAACAAGTATTATCATCATGTGAATTGTTTAAAAAAAAGAGTCAAGCAATTTTCAAAAGGCACAGAGAAGGAACTAACAGTGTCCTGTAAACCCCTAATTCAGAAGTAGAACAGTTAATACCTTGCTAAATACAAGCATGAGTTAAAAAAAAAAAACACGAGTTGTTTTTTAATGCATTTTGCTTTCCCGAACACACAATTATGTACTCTGATTTTACAGAAAGGATATAATATTCTAGTGACCATACATATCCTATTTGTTATAGGCATTGTTATAATTCAGTACATAGAGAATCCTACTGTCTTTTTAACAGTTTCACAGTGTTTTAGTCTGCAAATCATCAAGGTGTCTCCACCACTCATTTTATTCCTTTTTCTAATGGAATTGGCACATCTAGAAAAAAACACCACCAGATAGTATTTATGACAATGAACATTCTTTTCATGTTTCTTATCTTAATGGGAATTTTAACACCGAGCTTGAGGCTAGTCATGTTATAACGCTATGAACATATTCATTTATTGATATTTGATTGAAAGTTTTTGTATCAAGAATGGATGTTAATTTTTATCAAACGCTTTTCAGCATTTATCAAGTTGTATTACTTTTTTTTTTTTTTTTTTTTGCTCTTAGTAAATTGAATTATAACCACTGATTTCCTAAGATTAAACAATTAATGAAGTCATAGAAAGAACCCTTCCTCGTCATGGTGATTTTTTCTTTAACGTACTGCTGGGTTCTGTTTGCTGATGATTGTAGATTGTAGATTCCAAATCTCAAATAAAATAGCTATAATACATACGATATTCTTATGTGCTCTTTGGACTTACGTTAGTGCTAACGCTATTTTTTATAAAAGTAATTGGAAGTATTTTGTTCTATTTTTATGCTTCAAAGTCTAGGTAGATTTGTTCCCTAAAGGTTGAAAGTATTTGCCAGGAAAATAATCCTTTACAAATTTCACAATATTTAACACTAGATCCCATGGTATTTTAGTTTCTACCTCTCCTAGGGTCTTTTTTGGTCATATATTTTCCCATCTGGGAATAAAACTGTCACAAAGCCCTGAGGCTCTTCAGCTATCTTGTGGCGTCAGCATGTTTTCCCTCCACATAGCCACCTTTGTCTGATAGTGTTCCTCGTTCGCTGTGAAAATGGCTTTTCCCTCCTCTCCTACTATTTTCTGAAATCTCCAGGTTAAGGATTCATTCCTCCTACAACATCAGAATAAAATCACATGGCTGTAGAAAAGCTGGATCAAAACCATACAAAGTCTGGTGATAGCTGACGTTGAGTTGTACCCTCCATTCCTAACAGTGCTGTTTTCACAGTGCAGGAAAATTGGGCATAGCCTGCCATCCCTGGCCTTCCCAGCCCTCCAGCCCTCAAGTCCTTAACAAAGGAAACCAATTTTATGTCATTAAATACCTACTTTATGAGGACATAGCTACAACCTCCATTTTACAGAGGAAAGTGAACATGGACACATTTCTTCACCAAGCTGAGCTCACAGCAGTGCAGATCCAGCGTTTGAATCAAGACTGCCTCCAAAGCTCACGGCCCCTCCATTGCTGTCACCAGCATATTTGAGATCTGGGCTCCAGTGGTCCTTGAAGCCCTATTGTACTTCGTCTCCTATAGAGTTTAGGGACACATGGAAATAAGTAATAGAGTTAGAATTCTGTCACTTGCAACTTAAAAGTGCCAAATTAATAAAGGTGCTAATGTGTACTCATCCATCCCTACCTGATTGTAAACCCACTTAATGGTACACTGTGCTCCATCCTTCAAATCTTTCTAGTGCGTAGACTCCAATGGAGTAGGAGCTCAAACTTCATAAACCATAACCAAGAAAATCAAGTTCCAAGTCAGTAATCATTAGATTGGTTCTGTCTCTAGGTTCTAACTATAAATCATAGGAAAACTAACTTAAAATGTGTAACATAATTAAACATTAATAAGCATGATATGTAACTAGAGAAAAATGGCAAGCTAGAAGGGATAAATTTCAGCATCCTACACAGATATTATGTGGTCAATCCTGGGAATCTGGTTATCTCTTTAGATTTTAATTTCCACAGCCATAATATAAATCACTGAGCTCATACAGGATAAAATGTGTGTGAATCCTTGAGGATTAAGTGCTGGCTGCAACCAAATATTAATAAAACTTTTTTAGAGACAAATAGATCCCAAATCTCAGATTCCCCTGATGACGAGAACATGATTACAAATCTGTTATCTCAGTTTCATGGATAACGAATCTGACCTTGGGCAAGTTTCTTCACAAAATTAGTTTACCTGAAGTGGCACAAATCATATTAAACAATTCCTGAATTCCATGCTATAAGAGAAGCTAAAACCTTCAGAAACACCCCTCACTTCCTTTTTCACTTGTTTGGACTGGTCTAGATGTCACTTTACGACGTGGAAAATCAGTGCTAAAGGAGCAGTGAGATTTTTCTAAGGTTTTCTTTTCCAGGGTTTAGGTATTTTCACGTTTAGAGATGTTTGCCTTATCTTTGGAAGGGAAGTATTTGTCATCCAGGAGCATACTGCATTTTTTGCAGTTCTTATATTGCTGATGTTGCTAAACACTATCATTTCCTTTAATGATATTATTCATAAGAACAGTAATTGCTCTTAAAATGGCAAAATGTTCTGTGTTCCCAAACACAGTAACAGTCACTCTCCTGAAATGTGCCCACTTTCAAAGAATGGAAGGAGACCCATCCCCAGCTACCTAAGAATATTTACTACCATGAGGTCACTGTTAACTAAAAATGCCCCCAAACAAATCATATAACAGTTATTTATTGGATTTACTCACTTAAAACGTATAAAATCCACTTAAAAATTGAACAGCTATTTCTTCTTCTATCTTCAGATATAAAAATAAATTATTTGCTTGAGATGATAGCTGAGTTCCAACCATCACCTGATGTGCTGGAAAAAATTAATTATGCAGCAAAGATTTTTGCTAAATCAGGGCTTTTTACAATCCTGAGATATAAATGTGTCTATAACCATATCAAAGGAAAAGATTAGATGTTGAGCTCAGCTTTATTTTGCCAATGTAGAGGATGGAAAGAAAAAAAAAATGAAAAACACCTTTTCTTGAAAAGCAATTAGTCTCCAGGGGCTAACACTGTACTTGATGTGCCAAGAAAAGTAAAGAAACAAAGAGAACATTTGCTGTGAAATTACATAGGATGTCTTTGCCTTTAAGAAAAGAAAAGAGCTTACAAACATAGCTCTCAACCTCTAAAAGTTGAAACGTGAGTCTAGCCAATTAGTGGGAATTTCTGGGTATAAGACATTCTCCATATTCCTGCCTCTGCTTCTGCTGTTCTCCATCTAGATGCCCTCTCCTTCATCTGGGTGATGGAAAATCTGTCTGTCCTCCCACAATCTCTGGTCTTCCTCCAGGAATAGCCCAGTGATGGAGAGCACCCTGTATGCTAGGTCCTTTGTTTGCATGACATCTAATCTTCACGACAGGTCTACTGTACAGATGTTTGTGCAATGGGCTAAGCCAATTAAGTCAATGGCACAAACCACTCAAAAGTTAGAAGGGAAAAAGGCAGGCCTTTACGTCAGGGAACTTATAGCCGAGCCTCTGTGATAGTACACATATAGCTGTTGCTGACAGTAAAATCATACTGTTCTCCCGCTTGTCACAATCTCACAAAACATCCACTCAGACAGGGTCACTTCACAACACAAAATACAAATACCACGTTTTCCCTTGGCTAAACGAGTCGCTGCTAGTTCTTTGCCAGTTACAACTTTATTCTCACTCTAGTCTGCCCTCCCTATAGATAAGATTTATTAAGATAGTTTATCATAGAATTGCAGAATTCAGAGAGAATATCCAATTCCTTGGACACTCCCAAAATTACCCATACAAATCCTAAATCTTATTATAGGTTCTTTCTAACATCCTGTTACTGAGAAACCTTGCAGTTTCACATGATGTGTGTTCCCCCATGTGGCAAGAAGTAATTGACTCCACTTTTTCAACTACAGGTGTGTTTCTGTGGTCTAAAGTCTGTGGTTTCTGATCATTCTGCTACATTCTCACTTGCTCCCTGAATGGCCTGGGCCTCTGTTTTCTCATCTGTAAAATGGGAATAATAAAAATATCCAATTCATTGGGTGCTTGTGAGAATTAAGTGAAATGATGAGATGAATAACTGTGAGCTGCTCTTATTATAATTACCACTGCCACCATCTTTACTATTTTTATTACTATGGCACCAGGACACCATACTGCTTCACCATGACCTTTTTGAAGAGCCCAGCTTCATAAGGGTCTCTCCCTCTATACCTCACACATGTATTAAGCTTCTGCTATATGCAAAACACTTTTCTATACCTCTCAAAATTCTCCTCGCTGAAAACGTGCAAAATTTTCAAGAAGTGGAAAGCCTTTGCTCACTATTAGAAATGACTTTCATGTTGCCTTGTATATTATTTCTACTTTTATGCCATTTGTCTACGACGAGATGGTTTCTGCCCTTAAGGAGTTTACTGTATCTGGAAGCCGTAACTTCCATAGTCTTGGCACTTAGTATATGATCAATAAAACATGTGTTGATTGACAGATTAAAACAAAAGGCCAGTAGAACAGAAATGTACCACTAGAGTGTAAAGTAGCACATTCTTTTAAACTTAGGGCTCTGGGGCCTTGGATGAGTAGAAATGAGCAATTCAGGAGCCCTTTGGCTTAAGGCCCCTCTTGCTGGCTGCTTCCCTCCTCTCAGCAGTTCTGGTTTTGCACCCTCCCCAGGTTAACAAGATCACAATGGTTTAAGCATTTGCCTCCCTTCAGCTTAGGAAAAAAATAATACAAAAGGAGCGAGTTTCATAGCATTATCTTTCAGGAATGGTTTTCTTATACTCCTCTTCTTTCCCATTCTACCACCTAACATTTTTTCTTGGCTCCAGATAGTGTAAGTTTCTATTAGTAAGAGAAAGTTCCTTTCTAATAACTAATTTTCAACACACCCCAAACAACTTCCAGTTTTTATTTTTTTATGATGCAGGGGAGGCTTTCAATAGAATATGAATGTTTAACTTGCTGTATGCCGCAAGTATTCCTTTGATGTCCTCCTAAGACTGCTGTGGTAGATTTTCAGTATTCTTTGGAAGACCAGGTAGGGAAACTCCTTTTCCCACTAGTAAATATATAACTTTCTTTGAAAATTGTTTGGTTTTTATTACTAAGGAAAGAGTTGGTTTCTTTAAAACTAATGAGCAATGCTCCCTATTCACAGCCTGATGGATTCTGAAACACCATAATGATTGGAGGGTGCTGGTGTGTGTTCCACCTGGACAAAGATGCTTAACTGTGCCACTCCCACAATCCAATTCAGATGGCAAAACTTGTCCTCCTTCTCCCCTTCCCACCATGGCTACTGCGAGAAGGACAATTCCTCTCCTATTCCACAACTATTTGCATTTGCTCCTTACTTAATGAAAATGAATCCCCAGGACTGAGACTGGGAAGGGGTATCCATGTCATGGCATACCATTGCATACATTCAATCGGTATCTGTGCACCTGAGATAGCCTCCGTGCATTATTTTAAATAAAAAAGCAAAGATATAGATATATATGGCATACTCCCACTTATGTAAACTCTCACAACTAAAATCCTTGTATATGTGCTTAAATATTTACGTGTGATTGTTGAACATGTGGAAGGTATAGATGGACATATCTTAAACCATACTGATTTCCCCTGGAGGCAGGAGACATGGGAGGAAAAGGGGAGTACAGTAGAAATTACAACTTTTCCCTGACGTGTTTTGGAAATTTTTTCACTTCTTGGATCATATGATTTTTTAAAAATAAAGAAGACAAAAGCACACAAAGAAATCTTTTCGTCCTTTCTGACTCTTGAGGTTGTACCTGCAGTGCTCAGTAACTTTTTTCTGGCAAGGGTAAGCAATAGAAGCTTCAGAACACCACAGTGTGATGTGAGAAAAGGGCTCTGGGCTTGCAGCAGGAACATGTGGGTGTAAGAAAATTTGGAGTAAGCAAAACATATTATTGAGTGTCTCCAAAGGAAAATTATGCAGTGTTTTGCTCATACCCTTCAGGATTATCTGATTCTAGTCTTTCATTGCCTTTGAGAAATTTTAAAACTGTACATTATAGATAAATGAGAGCAATGCAAAATAATTTCTTACTATACATATGCAATTGAATTTTTCCCAGTAGAATGACGTATCTCTTCCTCTCTCACTTTTCTGATCTTTAAATGTGTATGTGCTTTGGATTTTCTGATTGTTAACAACATATCAGTTCTCTCATTAATGGGTGAATTAAATAAAATCTTTAACACATGTTCATTTTATATCTCAATCTTTCATGATTTTGCTTTTTTTAAATGAGTGGCCCTTCACATTGGATTAGACCCCACTGTGACCAGGACAAGCACCACCTATGTCACATAGAGGAGGTATCTTCACTTCTCTGACCCCATCCATCCATCTCCCTACCCTTCTTTCGTTTATGTTTTCTCTCTTGCTCACCCCACTATCTCCACATAGAATCAGTAGGCTATGTCTGTAATGATGCTCAGTGGTAATTTCTGGGTGGTGGGATTTGAGGATATTTATAGCTTTTTTTTTTTTAACTTGTCTGCATTATTTGAATCTTTTTTAATGGGCATTCACCATTTTTATAAATCAACAAAGTGTATGGGAGCAGAGTTCCAAAGCTTGTCAGGATTTCTCAGGTACTCCTTTCTCTCCTAATTGTTTTAAAAATGTTGTCTTCAAAGAACCAGTGCAGTGAGAAATCTGACGTATTCATAGGAGTTGATAAACTTTACCAAAGAATAATCTTAAAAATGCCCAGAGTTCAAAGAGCAAAATTTCTGAAGGGCTGCCCCAGGTGCTCAGATGCCTCTGTCATAATATGGTCTTTTCAAAGGGAAGCTCAGGCCCTGAGACACTACTAGAGCCCAGCAACTCTGTCCCTCGGTTTCTCCAGCACTACTGTCCCCATGGGGCCTTTTCTAGATGGCCGTTTGTTGGGGAGGATTTGAGTCCCTGATGTATCCCTAGCTGCAGCATGGAAACCAGCACATCCATTTTGTAAGAGTATGTACCACAGGCATTTAATGGAAATAAACCATTCTGACAAGTATGTGCAATACACTGAAGCTTACAAAGGACATTTATGGACATTATCTCATTTGATCTGCATCTAACCTAAATGAGGGAGGCAAAGCAGATGGTAAAGCACTCCTCTTTACAGGTGAGAAAACAGGTGCACAAGTTTCAGAGCCAGAAATCCCAGGAGCAAGTGTAGCCTTGATGTTCCGAAATGACCTCATGACCTCCTATATGTTCTCCACTATAAAGCGCTTACCAGAGTTTATGGTGGGGGATGGGGGCCAGGGAGAGAAAATTATTCTGGACTGTAACGTTTTAAAATCTTGGTCTTTAACATCTTTAAACTTTCTGTTTAAAATTGTAATTAATGTTATGTGATTAAATCTCAATAAATTCCTCTTGAGAACTTATTTTATTTTATTTTAAAGATATTCTTGAGGGAGAACGAGGAGGTCAGGACCTAAACTCTCTTTCCACTTCTTCCACTTACTCACTCGTTCTGAGAAGTGGTGGAGGTTAACTTGGTGAATAATTGCAAAACACCAAACCTCTCTGAGCCTTAGTTTACTCTACACTTTCAGTGAGTAATTAGGAGGCGTCAGGGCAGTATTGCATGTAAATGCTAAGCACAGGACCTAGCCCCTAGAAAGCATTCAGAAACTTATCAATTAATAATGATCGGATAAGACACCAATTATGACACCAAGCTCAGATCATGTAAAAATTACATTAAAAACTAATAACTGTATTTTTGGCAACTATAAAGCTTTCTTCTTCTAGGTCTCCAGTAAACTCACTTTGTATGATGAATAACATTAGATTCAATTTACCATGGGAATCACTCTCATTTATCCATACTATTGGAGGTAAACAAGGTATAGATCATTAAAAACCATGAATAATTGAAAAACGCTGTTACTTCAACTTTAAAATACACTACCTTCTTTCTCAGTTCCCTACTCTGCCCACCCTCTCTTTCCATCACATTTCTTTCCAACTTTTGATAGAATTACACAGTGAATTCTGATTGTTGGAGACAAAGGGCCCATGGAAATAGACAAGTTAATAATTTATGGGCATCCAAAGGAGTAGATTGGGATTAACTATATACTTAATCTAGTGCAGTGCTTCTCAATCTCAGCACTATTGAAATTCTGGATAATTATTTGTCGTGAGGGGCCATCTGTGCATTGTAGTATGTGTATGAACATCCCTGCCTCTGCCTACTGTATGTCAGTAACACACTCCCATTTTCTCACTCCCCAGATGTGACAACCAGAAATGACTCCAGACATTGCCAAATGTCCCCTGGGTAGTAAAATCAATCACATGTGGTTGAGAACCACTGGAGTGGTTCATTGAGCTGCTTCCCTAAGGCACTGTGTTAAATTCTGGAATAAGAATGCTGTGTACAACTTGCTGTTTACAAGTTAGTGGGGGAGATTACCTAGGGGTAATGCACTTGCAGCCCCTTGAAATGGGACCTCATGATCATTTTAGCTGAAAGCAGCATGTAGGGCTTGTGTTTCATAAGAGTCATTGAAGAATGCTGTTGAATACAGTTTAAAATTACTCACATATTCTATGATGTCATTTGAAGCATAAACCAATGCTACAAAAAAATACCTTATAACAACCCAGCATGTCTGTCCTTCAAAGTAATGTCCACCTATCTCTCCGGGCCCAGCTCAAATGATTATTATTTGTCAGTTTCATAATAGTCAGACACCAACACTCCTAAAACTCTTCATCTGATTGGCACATCAGATTACGTCTCTTCTGCAGCCCAGAAGGGTGCTTCAGTCGATTGTGGAAACTTGAAACAAAGCAGGAAGAATTGTTTAGGCACAGTTCACCCAATGAGAATGGAACCACCTAGAACTTCTAGTTCTCTTTCAACGTGCCAGTGTCTAGGGCTAAAGAAGATGAGGACCACCAACCATTTCAAGGATGGAAGCCTGAATTAACCGAGATAATTGGCCAAGGGTCACAGAAAATGCCCTTTTAAAAATAATAACGCTTACTCTTTTTCTTAACTGTCCCAGATAACACATTCAAATGAGCTCTTATTCATCTTCTTATATACTGACATAAAAGTCTGTTTTAAAATGTTTTCTGCTCTGTTGCCTTTTTTATTAGAAATTTTTATTGGAATTCTTTTTTACTCTTGTATCAAGAGCTGCAAAGCCTTGGAACATGAGATGAAGCCTAGTGCTGCTGTCTTATAGAATCTACCATGCAGGTAAAATTTTTAACACAAGCAAATTCTGCATCCTTAGCTGTGCAAACACCAAGAAAGCAATGATTCCTCTCCAATAGGTTTCTCCACATCTCCACACTGCTTCTCTTCACATAAGGGACACAGTGCCCAGCAAATGCAACTGCCCTGCTTACCTTGACTAGGCTGTAGTCATGAGATGAGCCTGCGGATGGACTAAGTCCTCGGCATTTCAGCTGGAGATTCCCAAACTTGGCTGATCAACAGAATGATCTGGGAACATTTCAAAATTCAGTTTCCGGGTTTGCTTCAAAACTTGTTGGTTAGAATCTCTGGCCATGATGATTTAAATTTTTGTAAAGTTCTGCAGGTGATTTTGATGATTAGCTGAATTAGAAATCATTGTATTAAGTTTTCAGATTCTGAGACTTGGTGCTATCTTGGTAATGTCATTCTTCAATAAGGAGGTTCAATGATAACTGAATCAGCAGCGACCATGTCCCCTAACTCAAAGATCAACTGTAGTAAAAATTGGAAAACCAAAATATATTAGCATTAACAAATGCTTTATTCTATGACAAATATGGGAAAAAATATATCAAAAAAACCTTATGCCCTGATTTTTCTGGAATATATTCGAGTTAAATTATTGCCTTTGTAGCACAGTAAATAATTTAAAAATTTAATAAATTCTATTTATTACTACCAAAATAGCTAAACCAAATATTGCAGACAACTTTTCACATATAGCACCTGCATAAAAATTTTCCCCAGCTCAACAGCTCAAATTTTGATTAATTTACTCATTCATCAGAAATGTCTATTTCTAGAGACTTGATCTCAGTAATTAACTAGTTTTTGTTATATTTGGAAGAATAAGCCAGGGATCAAAACTAGAATGCAAAGGGTCATACCTAATTGAGTGCTGAATAATAAATCTCCAATAAAATCAGAGATTGTTTGAGATTGGTGGTAGTTTACTAAGGTAGTCAGGAGAATCATCCCTGAGAATAGAGATAGGGTCTGAAGAAAGGGAATAATTAGAAGAGAGAACCTGGAGAGGTGCTTCAACCAATCTTTTACAGTTTCTCCCACTGCCTGATACAGTAGAAGACAGCTAAGAATCACTACTAGCTCTTAAAGATTTGATGCTTGGAAAATGGAAGTAGTAAGGCAATTTGATATTGACTGCAGGACCATCCATTGCAGCCAAAAACACTAACCATTAGTGAGTACATCTTTTTTCACCCAAGCTCTGATCTCAGCCAGTTTCATCTTCATCACCCATAGTAAAGGAGAATTAAAAGACACAAGCAAATTAGCTTCTAAATCAAGCTTATAACTAGTCATCTATAGGGATAGAGCAATTGCCACATTGTTGAGCTTATCATAGCTCATTGCTGTCCAATGTGATATACCAGGTCTTTGTAGGGTACTGAATTCTAGTAAAACACACATCACAGAAAATATATATATTTAGAAACTTGACTAATTTACTGGCAAAATGAAATATCTCAAGAAATGTGTTAGCAGACTGTTCTCTATGTTCTGAAAGAAAGAAAGAAGATTTTTGTTGTATTAGTGCCAAAAACTTGTCTATTAATCTCATTTACATGCTTATTATAGATTAATGTTTTTGCCTAAAGTGATTAAACGTATGTCCTATGTCCTCTCTGTCCAAATCTTTTGAATTTGTTTTGATTTTTTAAAATATCAACACAAAAATAATGATTTACATATGAAGTTAGTTTTGAAAATAAAGTTCATAGATGTCTGGAATTTTCTTGGGCTAACCTCAATAGGAAAGCATTCAGAGCAGCAAATTAATATGAGAAAAGCAGAATTCACAACAAAGATTACTACTAGAGATAAAGGGCACATCACAATAATGAAGGATTCAATTCTTCAAGAAGATACAACTCTAAAAGTGTATGTGCCTAATAAAAGAGCTTTGAAATGCAGGAAACAAAAACTGATATAAATAAGAGAAATATACCAATCCACGATTGTACTTGGAGACTTCAACACTCCTCTCTCAGTAATTGATAGGTCAAGAAGAGAAAAAAAATCAGTAAACACATAGAAAACATGAACAACGCTACCAACCAGTCTAAACTAATTTACAACTGTAAAACTCTTTACCAGCTGAAACAGAATACACATTGTTTTCAAGTCTACAAGAAATATTCACAAAAACAGACAATGATGTGAACCATAAAACAAAACAGAATTCATTCAGAATACCTAAATTATACAAAGTGTTCTGGGTGTTTGCTAATGTTCTCCATGTTACAAAATAAACTAGAAATTAATAACAAGAAAATACCAGAAAAAGCTACAAATAGTTGAAAATTAAACAATATGCTTCTGATCAACCTATGGGTCAAAAAAGTACTGAGGCAATTAAGTTTTATCGAAAGTACTGAGGTAATTAAATTCAGAGGTGATAGGTTTTTATAACAAATGGTGCTAGAACAACTAGATAGCCATATAAGAAAAAGTGAATATTACTCCTCACCTCACACCATATGCAGTAAAAAGTAAATTCTTAAACTATAAAGTACCTAAAAGGAAACAAGGAAATATTTGCAACCTTGAGGGACAGGAAAATATTTCTAAGACACAAAAACCATAAACCGTAAAAGTAAAATTGATAAATTGAATTATATTAAAGTTTTAAATTTTTTCTCTTCACAAACAACATTAAGAAGGCACAACCACAACTGGCGGAAAATATTCACAATACATAAGCCTGAGAGAAGACTTCTATCCAGAACATAAAGAGAACTCTTATGAAATAAGAAAACAAGGTATTTAAAGTCAGCAAATAATTTGAACATACACTTCACCAAGTAAGATACACAAATAGAGAACAAACCTCTGAAGAGATACCTGACATCATTAATTATTAGAGAAGTTAAAAATAAAATCACAATGTGATACCACTACACATCCCCTAGACGGGCTAACATTTAAGGGAATAATTTCCTACTGCTATACAATAAATAGCACAAAATTAGCGGCAAATTTTTATCTCACGATTCTATAGGTCTGAAGTTCAGATGGATTTGATTGTGTTGTCTGTTCCAGGTTTCACCAGACCAAAATTTTAAGTATCGGCCAGGCAGGGCTCTTATCTGGAGGTCCAGGGTAAGTACCTGCCTCCAAGCTCATTCGGGTTGACGGGAGAACCCAGGTAGGGTTCTTTTGTGTGACTATAAAAATGAAGTTCTTATTTTTTGGTGACTGTTGCTGTCAGGTGGGAATCACTCTTATATCCTGAGGACAGCCCTCATTTCTTCAAAGAAGTAAAACCACATCAAGTTCTTCTCAAGCTTCAAATATTTAATATTTTTGACTTCTGACCTCTTCTTCTGCCACAAACCAGAAACGATTTTTTTTTTTTTTTTTTTGAGACTAGTCTCACTCTGTTGCCCAGGTTGGAGTGCAGTGGCGCAATCTCGGCTCACTGCAAGCTCCGCCTCCCGGGTTCATGCCATTCTCCTGCCTCAGCCTCCTGAGTAGCTGGGACTACAGGCGCCTGCCACCACGCCCAGCTAATTTTTTGTATTTCCAGTAGAGACGGGGTTTCACCGTGTTAGCCAGGATGGTCTCGATCTCCTGACCTCGTGATCCGCCTGCCTGGGCCTCCCAAAGTGCTGGGATTACAGGCGTGAGCCACTGCACCTGGCCAAAACAAACTTTTTTATTTTTATTTTATTTTTTGTTTTGTTTTAAAGGTTTATGTGATTAAATTCGAGACATTTGGATAATCTCTCTATTTTAAGGTCAACTGGGCCATATAACATAACACAATCCCAGGAGTGACATCTTATCACATTTCTAGGTTCACAAGCAGGATGAAATTCCATAGGCATGGCTAAAACTGTTATCCACAGGTAAGATCTCTTCTCTATCTCTAGCCCATCCTGAGATACTTGAGGAACAACGCTCTTAAGCTTCCTAGATGCCTTATTGTTTGCTTTAGAAGATACCCTTAATCTCCTGGAAGGGCTTTTGTGCAGCTGAATACTCTGGTCTTTGGATCTTTCTGAGGTTCCAGCGAAAGTTGGTGTAACAAGTTGGTGTCCTCAGCCTATTTTCTATGCCATGCTTTCAGCATCCATTTCTAAAATGCAGCCCCTTGTGACATCTGGACCTGCAAACAATTTCTCCATTATTGGATTCTTGTTTCTTTTTGTTTAACAGTTTTTCACGCAATTTATCTCTCTCCTCTCACATTTTATTAGAAGCAGCAAGAAGAAACTAGGCTGCACCTTCGACATTTTGCTGGAAAATCTTCTCAGCTAAATATCCGAGTTCATAATGTGTAAGTTTGCTTTCTATTTAAGTGTTGGAGACAATTGCTAAGCTCTCTGCCACTGTAGAGTAGCATATCACTTCCTCCAGCTTCCAGCATGTTCCTTACTTCCTTCCACACCCTCAACATTCTCAAAGTCTGTATTGCTACTAAGCCTTTTCAAGGTGATCTAGGCTTTTGTCATGCTCCTCAAAATTCTTCCAACATCTGCCCAACTCCAAAGTCACTCACACATTTCACTTATTTGTTATGGCAACACTCACATCCAGGTATCAAATGTGTATCAGTTTTTTATGCTACATTAGAAATTACCACAAAATACAGCGGCTTTTAGTATCTCACAGTTCTAAAGGTTAAACTTCCCGTTGAGTTGTTTAGGCTTTTTTGAGGTTGAAATCAACGTTTTGGCTTAGTTGGGCTTTTATCTGGAAGTCCTGGGAAAGAATCTGCTTCCAGCTCATTCAGTTGTTGAGACTGACTTTTATTTGTAGAACTAAGGTTTCCATTTCCTTCCTGGCCATCAGCCAGGAATCTCTCCAAGCTTCATCAGGAACTTCACCTGCCGGTCCTTTTCACATGGTCTCCTCCATCTTCAACAAAGGTATGTTGTGTCATTCAGATGCTTTAAATTTCTCTGATTTCTTCTGATGCTCCCAAACCTATAAAATGCTGCTTTATTTATTTATTATTATTATTATTATTTAAAGGGCTTATGTGGTTTAGGTCAGGTCAAGCTGAACAATCATCCTTTTGTTGTACAGCATAATATCATAAAGTCATGGGAGTAGCATTTCATAATGTTGCAGGTTCCATTTATACTCAACAAAGAGGGGATTATACACAGATAAGCTCCACTAGGGATCATTCTTAGAACTCTGCCTACCACCAAATCTTTTGGAGATGGTAGAAATGGTCATTATCTTGATTGTAGTGATGGTTTTATCAGTGTACATAATGGTCAAACTCATTGAATTGTACACTTCAGATAGGTGTAGTTTTACCTCAATTAAAGTTTAAATAGTCCACCTCATCATATTTAAGGATTAAGTATGTAAAACATTCCCCTTGATGTCAGAAGCAAGATAAGGATCTGGCCTACTCTATTTACATCCTTTATGATTGTGTTAGAAGTCCTAACTAGTAAATAAAGCAAACAAAAAGTCATGAAAGGAATGAAAATATGGAAAGAAATAAGTATAAATGTCGCTTTGTGCAAAAGACATGATTGGGTATGTAAAAGCTCCAATGAATCTATAAAACACAGCATTAGAATTAATAAGAAAATTACCAATGTTGCAGGACTGAGGTCACTATACAAAAATAAACTGTGTTAGTATATGTTAACAAGAAAAATTGGGGAAATAAAATTTTTAAAAACATCCTTTCCAGTAGCATTTAAAAATGTCAAATGTCTCAGAATAAATTAAAGAAACATATATAATTCTCTACACTCAAAACAAAAAAACATTGCTAAGAAAAATTAAAGACAAATAGAGAAATATACTATTCTCATGAATTGTAACAGTCAATATTAATGAAATGTCAGTTATTCCCACATACATCTATAGATTTAATTCCAATCAAAATCTCAAGATTTTGAGAAAATGACAAGCTTGTTATAAAGTTTACAGAAAAATGCATAGAATCTAAAATAATTAAATAATTTTAAAGAAAAAATTTGAAGGACACTACCTAATTACAAGATTTCTTAAAATGCTATTATATCAATGTGCTATTAGTGCAAGATAGACAAATGAACCCATGAGTCAGAATAGACTGTCCAGAAACAGACCATACATACATAGTCACTTGCTTCGCAGTAAAGAAATAACTGCAGTGCAATGGGAGAAAGGTTGGTGTTTTATAGTGAATAGGTATCCATATGGGAAATAAACACCTTTAATCTTACTCCCTGTCCATGCCATGAATAAATATTAATTCTAGAACAGGCCTAGTAGGAAAAAAATGTATAGAACTTGTAGAAAAATTATAGGAGGAAAGTCCTTATCACCTTGGAGTAGGCAAAGATCTCTTAAGATAACAAAACAGGACTTCAACAAAATGTTTTTGAAGTTCATACCTGTTGTAGTATATATCAACATTTTGTTTCTATTATTAAAGAATATTGCACTTTATTAAAATACTACATTTTGTTTACCCCTTCAGCAATTGATGAATATGAGTGTTTTTTTTGTTCTAGTTTTTGGCTATTCCGAATAACGCTGCTGTGAACATTTGCCTGGAGGTCTTTGTGTGAACATACATTTTTATTTCTTTGGGGTAGATGTCTCCGAGACTTCTTCAGTTTCCTCTCTTTTTCCTTTTAGTAGCTTTTTCTCCATTCAGTAGTTTTAGAAAACACGTAGGTTCAGATCCAGTTTGAGCTGGTTCACTGGTTTGAAACAATTGTTCAATTCAATTAGAAAGTTAATATTTGTATTTGCTGTGGGATTTAGCAAATGAGTATATTCATTCTAGTTTCTGATTCATGTTCCACTTTAGTTCCTGTCCCTGATGGCAACTTAAAAGTGTGTAGCAGGTTCTGTGCTGGAAATGAAGACAGATAACTGTACACGGGGTTATACTCTTATGGAGGAAGAAAACTCATCTCTATATTAAACTCAAGCTTTGCAGTTAAATCACTACCTCTCCTCTTTCATCCTTTAACCCACATCCTTACACTCATTCTTGGGTACAGGATTTTATTTGTTTAATAAAACCTTTCACTGTCATCTCTGTTAGAAGGTTGTGGATTATTGTTCTGGAGGCCATCAGGGGAAGGCTTTCTGTGTGAGAGAGTAAATCAAGCTATAGGAGCATAATTCTGTTTAGCTGCAAAGACAGGGGTATCTCCTCTGGGAGGACCACTGCATCACTGTAAAAAAACAAGAACTGGCAAGATCAAGGCCCGTCCTTTCCTCTCTTGATGTGTTGTGTGCAAATCATTGGACTTATTTCAATTCAAGCTTCAGCATTTGAGGGTAATTTCCCATACTAGTAAAAACGCATTTACAGGTAAAGGAAAGAGGATTGCAAAAATCTTACCTACTTCTGGCATCTTTTTAACTTTGGAGTTTTCTGCTATGTATGTCCTGTCTTCCAAGTTATTGCAATCATTCTGGGGTTCTGGGATTACTTATGATAGAGTTAGCCAATGATTTAAGAAGTAATATTTGGCTTAACTGTGAGAGCCCATGGGTATACTGTTTCAAGCTTCACTCACAAAACATTGAAAGTTGCTCTCTCAAGCTTCACTCACAAAACATTGAAAGTTGCTCTCTCAGCTAAATTTCCTCAGTATCCTACTAAATTTCTATCCCCTCCTCAAACATCACCGTAAGATAGGAAGAGAGTGGGGAAGATGAGAGGGAGTGTTATTGGGAGAGATGGATCTGTGTGCTTGCTGCAATGACCTTTGTTGTTTAACCTGGGAGTTCTCCTCCTGCCTTCTCCTCATGAACTTTAGGCCCCTTACCTTCGGTATCTGATGATTAATTTCATGTGTCAGTTTGACTGAATCACAGGGTGCCCAGATATTTCAACACTGTTTCTGGGTGTGTCCGTGAGGGTGTTTCCAGACAAGATTAGCATTGATATAGGTAGACCAGGTAGATCACATCGCCCTCCACAACATGGTAGGTGTCATCCAGTCCCATTGAGGGCCTGAATAGAAGAAAAAGAAGGAGGAAGGAAGACCACTCTCTCTGCATGACTGCTGAGCTGGAACATCAGTCTTACCCTGCTTTTGGACTAAGACTTACACCAACAGTTCTCCCAGTTCTCAGGCCTCTGAATTCAGACTGGAACTGTATCCCCACCAGCCTTCCTGGGTCTCTAGGTTTGTAGGTGGCAGATCATGGGACCTCCATAATCATGTGACCTAATTCCTTCTTCTTCTCTTTCTCTCTCTCTCGGGCTCTGTGTGTGTAACTTGGCCCTCAGGCAACAGTTTGCCAATCCCAGTTCTGTAGGATTTTATTCATGTATTTTTTATTTGACCTCAAGTTCTAAGAATTAATCATAATGCTTAATTCAAAACATGCTACCATCATTGGTTGATAATAGCCTTCTTTTATCAGTGTTATTAATTTAATAATACAATGAGCACAAATAAATCACCACCCACCCAAAATCTGAAACATTATTAACACAGCTAAGCTAGGTCTGGTGAGCATGAGTTCACCAGGAGAGGGTGGCTTTCTAGGCAGAAGGAACATCAGGGGCAATAACATGAAGATATGTAGGGCATTGTGTATTTCAGAGCATTGCTTGGCGGAAGTGTGCAGTAAAGTATGGGACACAGTAAAAAAACAAACAAGGAGAGGGAGTCTCGTGCCTGATTATAAAAGGCATTGCCCAAACATTACTATATAGATATAGTATGCATATACATAGATACAGATATAGATTGATCTCAGACTTTTCATTGGAGACATACTGAAAGGCCACCAAAGCCAAAATACCCCTCTACCTAGTCCTTCCTAAGAGTCTGAAATTTGAGTTGCGAGGCACCATTTAAGAAACTGGGAAGTGAAAATTTTTAAAAGGTTAGTGTATTCAACAGTGGGGTAACTTATTCTCTAATTCTAACGGGCTCTGGGAATCGAGAATGCTGGGCAAGCTCTGGCTTGGATAATACCTGAGCAGGGTCAGATATCATCCTGAATATCTAAGCATTCAGAAAGCAGTAGGAATGTTGTGGAAATGCTGACTCTTGCCAGGCCTGGGGAAGATAAGCTGACCTAAGGATGCTGAATAAAGGACAGGAAGAAACAATTGCCCCCTCAGTTGGAGCAAGAAGAGAATATGAATGTTCCTGTGAATTTGGGGGTTCTCATCTGTGGTGGTAATTAATACAATTCAACTACCCTAGAATATTGGATTTTCCTCTGTGCACACAGAAAGACTACCTTTCCCTGCACCACCCACCTTGAAATTCTATGTGACCCTGTGACTTGCGTTGCCCATGAAAAGTGAATGAAAGTGGCATATGTCACTTCCAAGTGGGAATTTAAGAGCCAATGTGCAATGTAACCACCTCTCTTCTCTCTGCAAGGTGATTATGGAAGCACTGTTGACATAGAGCCCCTGTCAGCCTGAGGCCCTGAGTGGCCATGAGAGAAGAGTCATTCTTTTGACCTAAAGTAGACATTTAGTACAGCCATAAATAACACTTTTGGGGATTAATCTGTGAGAGATGAGGTTTGTTTCTTAGGTTTTTTTTAATGAAGAACTTAGACCAGGGTGAACAAACTACTGCTATCAGGCCAAATCCATCCCATAGCCTGCTTTTGTATTAATAACTAAATCTGTATTGGAACACAGCTACCTACATTCATTTATGTATTGTCCATGGCTTCTTTCACATGACAAGGGCAGTGTTGAGTAGTTGTGATAGAGACCACAGGGTTAACACAGCCCAAAAATATTCACTACTTTGCCCTTTACAGAAAATATTTCCTGACCCCTGACCTAGACAATCCTAACTGAAACTACTCAAATTGGGAAGTTGTGCAGGATGATCCATTTGAGGAGTCATCCTCTGCACTCCCTAATCTCCTTCTTCTCTGTATGTTCTCCTGTTGTGGGAAGTCAGGGACCCCGAATGGAGGGACTGGCTAGAACCGCAGCAGCAGAACATAAATTGTGAAGATTTCATGGACATTTATCAGTTTCCAAAATTAATACTTTTATAATTTCTTACTCCTGTCTTTACTGCAGTCTCTGAACAAAAATTGTGAGGATTTCATGGACATTTATCATTTTCCTAATAATACTCTTATAATTTCTTATGCCTGTCTTTAATCTCTTAATCCCACTGTCTTTGTGAACTGAAAATGTACGTCACCTCAGGACCATTATTGTACAAATTGATTGTAAAACATGTGTGTTTGAACAATATCAAATTAATGCGCCTTGAAAAAGAACAGAATAACTGATTTTCAGGGAACAAAGGAAGATAACCATAAGGTCTGACTGCCTATGGGGTTGGGCAGAATACAGCCATATTTTTCTTCTTGCAGAAAGTCTATAAATGAACGTGCAAGTAAGAGGGATATCGCTGAATTCTTTTCCCAGCAAGGAATACCCTGGGGAAGGAATGCATTCCTAGGGGGAGGTCTATAAATGGCCACTCTGGGAGTGTCTGTCTTATGCAGTTGAGATAAGGACTGAAGTATGCCCTGGTCTCCTGCAGTACCCTCAGGCTTACTAGGATTGGGAAATTCCAGCCTGGTAAATTTTGGCCAGACCGGTTCTCTGCTCTTGAACCCTGTTTCCTATTAAGATGTTTATCAAGACAATGTGTGCACAGCGGGACATAGACCCTCATCAGTAATTCTAATTTTGCCTCCGCCTTGTGTTCTTTATTGCCCTTTGAAGCATGTGGTCTTTGTGACTTACTCCCTGTTCGTACACCCACTCCCCTTTTAAAATCCCTAATAAAAACTTGCTGATTTTGCAGCTCAGGGGCATCATGGTCCTACCAATGTGCGATGTCACCCTCAGAGGCCCAACTGTAAAATTCCTCTCTTTGTACTCTTTCTGTTTATTTCTCAGAACAGCTGACACTTAGGGAAAATAGAACCTATGTTGAAATATTGGGGACTGGGTCCCCCAAAACTCCCCCCTCCACTGGGCCTTCAATTCTGTCAAGAAATAATTTTCCATCAGTCATTTGTACCTCGGTGGGAAACACATTTGAGGTGCAGTGTGACTTCTTCCAGGAAAAAATTATGCCATGCCTTTAAACTCAGAGATCTCCCTAAAGAATGCAGTAGTAAAAAGGTGGAGGCCTTGTTTTGCAGAGAAGGTCGAGTTCCCTCCAGAGCTCCCTCATGTTATGTCATGCAGATGGCCGCTTTAATTCTGCATATAAGAACAGTCCTAGCAGTAACTCACTAACAGGTATCCTTCAATATCTTACCAGTCTACCCCCAAAATAGAAGCATTCAGTTATCTAACAGTTTCATTAACCAAGAACATAGCTAAAAGGCAGGAGGTAAACCAAGATTTCTAGGCAGCCACAAAATGGTATTACCAATCCAATATGCTGGAGTATGAGGAAGTTACATCTAGGCAATGTACCCTCCATTTACACACAATTCTATCTGGGTTATAATATCTTATTGATAACTAATTTACAAAAAAGTTCTCATTAAATTTACCCATTCATTTATCATATATTCATACATTTATTCATTTCACCCTGATATGGCTTGGTTCTGTGTCCCCACTCAAACCTTATCTTGAATTGTAATCCCCACATGTCAAGGAAGGGAATTGATGGGTGGTGATTGGATCATGGGGACAATTTCCTCCGTGCTGTTCTCATGATAGTGAGTTCTCGCAACATCCGATGGTTGAAAAGTGTTTGGCAGTTCCCCCTCACTCTCTCACTCCTGCCACCATGTAAGATGTGCCTTGTTTCCCCTTCACCCTCCTCCATGATTGCAAGTTTTCTGAGGCCTCTCCAGCCATGTGGAACTGTGACTCAATTAAACCCCTTTTCTTTATAAATTACTCAATCTCAGGTAGTTCTTTATAGCAGTCAAAATGAACTAATTACACACCCTAAATCTACCCATTGACTCCTGTGTTTTAAAATGCCATTCAACATCTATAGAACCATTCACAATCTAATTAACACTGCCACATACTTGAGCTGACTTCTATGGGAAAGAAAAAGATGAGTCAGACTGACCTCATCCCTTGAGGAAACAGTAATCCACTGGGAATATGGGAATGTCAACTACTGACCCTGACTCAAAGCAAGATGGGAAAGTGCCTCATAAAGGTAAAAGGAAGTTTCCATGGAAAAGCAGAACACCAGTATCTGACTGAAAGGTCTCAGCAGGGCCTGGACAGGCACACACATAGTCAGCCACCAGGAGCAAAAGGGCAGACAATAATCATGAAAGGCGGACAGGGCAGACACAAGGTCACAAGGAGGTTCTCACATCCCCCTGTCTAGGTCAGAGAAGCAGTAGCCACCTCTGTATCCCCCCAACACCCTCTTTACTTGCAGTCCATGTGATCCTTCAGAATGTATATCTGATCGTGTCACACTGCTGCTTAAAACCCTTGAGTGATTTCCTATTGCTGTGAGGACTTCTGTCCAGGCTATGGGGCCCTGTGAGGAGTGCCCCAGCCTGTGTATGGCCCAGCGGTTGCCGCAGTGCCTCTTTTTCAGCCACTCCTCCATAGCCAGCTCCCTGTAGCTACGGACTTTGGGACAGGACGTTTAGTATTAGGATAAAGCTATTTGCCCTTGACAAACTCCAAAAGCATCACAAACAGCATAATGCAGTACAAGTGTTCAAGTTTAGGTATCAGCCTCTCTGTTCCCAAGCTTCCTTTTCAGAAGGCAGAAAAGAAAAACAAAGCCTGGCATACAAAAGGCACTCAATAAATTCCATACACTCTAATTTAGGGAGCCAGGAAGAATGCCACATTTCAGAAAGATTTTTAATCAAAACAGCTAAATCATCTTAAGTCCGGATATTCAAAAGAATAAGAGCCTATTTTAAAGTTTTGGCCAAAGAACACTTATTTCCCAAGGCTTCCACACTTGTCAGCCTTCCTCTAAGGCTCGATGCCCCAGCAAAATTGTTTGTATTCACAAAACCTCTTGTCCTACCATGCCACTCCCCTCTCTCTGCCCTGCAGCACCAATACTGCTGAGTGAAGCAGCTCTTTCAGCCCAGGCGGAAGAGCGTTGATTCAGGTGGGAAATGAATTGTGAGAACAGATGTTCTCAAAATCAAATATCTGGTTTCATGCAAATATTGTCAGAAATAGACAATGCGAGAGCCACAGAGGAAGTGCAATCGACACATAAACCTTATTTCTAAAACAAATTTCTAAGCCGCCCACAGGCCTGAAGTGAGCCTCCAGGAGTGTGATTCAGAGACAGCCTGAGACAGAAGCAAAATACTCAACTGTCTAAATTATACCCTTTTAGGAAATCAAGAAGTTCTCCCCACTCTCAAGTAGCTAGATTATCCTCGTGCTGAAGCACTAGAAATTTCACAATTAGAAATTCAATCCCTTGGATTTATTTTCTCTAATCTATTTTTAAAAGGATGAAGGAGGTGTCATTTTGAAAAAAATGAAACACTACAGTCATACAGTGTTCGATAATAGTAATCATCATGTTGTATGTTGATATAGTATATTGTAGCTTCCAAATTCCAACTGATAGAATAAGTACTATTGCCGGGCGCGGTGGCTCAAGCCTGTAATCCCAGCACTTTGGGAGGCCGAGACGGGCGGATCACGAGGTCAGGAGATCGAGACCGTCCTGGCTAACACAGTGAAACCCCGTCTCTACTAAAAAATACAAAAAACTAGCCGTGCGACGTGGCGGGCGCCTGTAGTCCCAGCTACTCGGGAGGCTGAGGCAGGAGAATGGCGTGAACCCGGGAGGCGGAGCTTGCAGTGAGCTGAGATCCGGCCACTGCACTCCAGCCAGGGCGACAGAGCGAGACTCCGTCTCAAAAAAAAAAAAAAAAAAAAGAATAAGTACTATTTATTCACATTTTACACATATGGAAATTGAAGTTCAAAGGGGTCATATGACTTGCATGAGATATGAAACAAGCTGGTGCAGAGATAAAGCAGAAGGAGGTCCCCTGGTACCTAGAGTGGCAGCAATGGCAGAGCCAAAGGGGACATGGGCTTGGGAGTGGGTCTTCAGCTCACCCAATAACGTCAACCAACATTTCTCTGATCTAAAGTTTTTTTTAATTGTAGATGAAGTGTTTTGCGCCTGCTCTGTCAAGAACACACACAGTCACCTCCAGCCTTCTGAGCAGATGACATCTGTAGAGGATGGGGCCCTGAGGCTACTAAGTAGCAGGCCCACAAGGCCCACTGGGGAGGACAGGCAGGGAAGGAGAGGGAAAAACCCCAGCAAGAAAAAGGAGCAGATGGCAGGAGTGTGTCATGCAGGCTTCTCCAGGGTTTTAACAATCATCATGTTTCCTCTGTGCCAGGTTCATTTACCTTGTCAGAATCCTCATAATTGCCCTGTGAGTAAATACCATTTAATTTCTATACTAAGGAGAAGAAAACTGAGCCTCAGAGTGAAGTGATTTGCCTGAAACCACACAATGTACGAGCAGTGTCTGAGCTCAGATCTTGGGTTTTCCACACCATATTTATGCCAGAAATTTCATTGCTGTTCCAAGAAACCAAGAGGATGTTCTACTTTATAACTTCTAGTCAAGTCTATAATGAAATTGTAAAAGACACATGGAAGAAAAAAGGATTGTGAGTATGTACCCAAACCTGATTTATTTCCTCTAAAACATGGCAGCCATGGGAGCCAGAAAGTTCTATCTCAGCATTGGCAATCCCCAGAGTTGGAAATGCTGTTTCTTCCATTAAGGGGGACCAAGGAGCATGCGAGTGAGCAGAGGAGACATGTGCTATGCCCTCATCCACCCTTCCTACTGTCCCATGTACATATAGCATCTCAATGCACACAGACCTCATGAGCACAGATTCCAGTGGACTGCACAGTCATTTAGCAAGACTAAAAACAAGCACAAGGGAAGTTTGCTGCACCTACAACAAAGTAAGCAGAGGCACTGACAACCCTGAGAACCTACACTTCCCATTTGAACCAGAATTTGCTTTGCACACAGAAAGAGGGCAATAGCATTCTAAGAAACACTATCAAAGGACCTTACCATATCTTTTCTTATGCATATATGGGCCAATTACTTCCACTAAACACCACTGTGTTCCCCTAATCACAGAGACACATATCAAACTCTCCAACTGGTCCTGCTGGAGCCCTACTCTCTTTCCAATTAAGTTAATGGAAGAAGCACTCAATCAAGAACATCTTCACAAATGCTCCTCAGGAATCCTACTCTCAAATGAAAATGCAGCTCACAAAAAATTTATGACAAATATTTAGCAACAGAAACCAAAAAAGGCTGGGAACTATGGCTTATGCCTGTAATCCCAGCACATTGAGAGGCTGACACAGGCAGAGCACTTGAGGTCAGGAGTTCAAGACCAGCCTGGCCAACATGGTGAAACCCTATCTCTACTAAAAATACAAAAAAAAAAAAAAAAAAGATTAGCCAGGTGTGATGGTGTGTGCTTATAATCCCAGCTACTTGGGAGGCTGAGGCAGGAGAATCTCCTGAACCCAGGAGGTAGAGGTTGCAGTGAGCTGAGATTGCACCACTGCACTCCAGCCTGGGTGAGACTGAGACTCTGTCAAAGAAAAAAGAAAGAAAGAAAAAAATCCAAATAGCTTGAATTGGTGAAAAAGTACACTACATTATATCCTTACCATGGAAGCCTCCTCAGCAGTAAGAAGGAAGGCAGTACTGACACACACAACAGCATGGATGAATCTCAGATGCATCATGCCAGGTGAAAGAAGCCATACTCAAAAAAACTGTATGGAAATCTTTTCAGATGGGCTTTGTCTTGCACAACAGAGGCTCAAAGGGATGAATGACTCCTGGGAGAGGTCAGGGCTCAACCTTCAAGGGACCCAACTGCAGAGGTTACAGCTGGCAAGAAGAAGCGATATTCAAAATCAGCCAAAGATTTGGGTAAAACAAGGCCTTTTGTCCCACCCACCCTGGGCAGTCACGGAGCAGAATCTGGTGAATGAATCAGGCAGCAGTGCACAAAGCCACATATGACAGTCTTCTGCTACCATTAGCCCCTTATTCATCCAGCTGACAAGCCCAGAACTAGAACTTTGCCTTGACTGTAAGCTGTGACTTATCATGGTCAACAACAAATACCAAGAAAACCTTCTGAACAAATAGATTTCTTTTTCCATCTCAGGACAACTGAAGCTATTTTTATTTGCAATAATTTGAATTCAAAGTCAGCAGAGAAAAAGAGGGAAAAAAAAGAGGCCCTTATTCACTGTTTAAAATGTATCAAAAATTATGAGAAATAATTCAACCATTTCAGCTAAAATAAGGCTAAGCTAGACCTTGGCTGCAGCCCAATAGGCCTGTTGCCCTTAATCTGTTTTTTAAAAATCTCCTTTTCAAAGGAAACTTTGTTCTTGGCATCATTAGATTGTGCCAGTCCCTTGACCTGGCCTCAGCCCAGGACTTTACAAACACTAGACTTCCAAGTGGAAAATGGCACTAAGCATGCATAAGATGGGTTGCAACTATCATCAACACAGGAGAGTATCCATCAAGCATCTTTCATGGGTTGGTGATGAGCTGGGGGCAGTGTGAGATACAAGCCCTCAAGAACTTTATCTACTTCTTGCCTCATGCCTGGAATACTTTTCTCCAAAGAGGAAATGATGAAAGACAATATTAACCCAAGAGCTAAAATTCCTCACCAAGGTCAGAATAGAGTTTAAAACCAGTGGTTCCAAAGCTGCATTGCACTTCAGAATCACTCAGGGTGATGATTAAAAATGGAAACTCCTGGGCCTCCTCTGACCTACACACAGAAGTTCTGCATCTGTATGCCTGGGGTCTACCCTAAGAATCTGCATTTTTAACAAGCTTCCTGCCCATGCCAGTAATTCTGACACTAATGGTCCTCAGACCACATTTGTGACCATCCACACACAAGTGCTTCTTCATGCAAGAGGACTACTGCCAAGAATGATCTGGGAAGGTCACGTAAAAAGGCCAAGCACCATAAGGTAACTTAGAAGTGTTTCTCTTAACAAAGCAAATAAAACAAACCAGAGGACCTGTCATCATAAGGAAACAAGAAAGCATCTCCTCCACCCTCGCATTCTCATTTCCACCAATTTAAACATTCAAGTCCCCAGTCTCATCACTTTGATGAAGATGTCCTGTGATATGGGAAAGGTCAGTCCCTGAGCCTGCAGCTAAGAAAACATTTGCTCTAGGAACATGATGGCCAAGCCACAGGTCAAGTGGAAGCCCCAAAGGGCAAGTCTGTGGTTAGCAGATGCCACTGTTGGTTTGCTGCTGTATGAAGTGCCTCTTGGGTTTTGGCTTTAAATGAGAGAAGTCCCCAGGAGGCTCATGTAATGGTGGGAACAACGGTGGAAGTTCTCCAGAGGCTCTGGAAGAGGCAGAGAAGGTTAGAGGGATGCCAAGATGACTCCCAAAGACTCCAGCAGCCATCTTCTAAATCTCCATCGATTCACTGGATCAAACCACTCTCTCTTTTGTGCTTTGAGGTTTGCATTGCAACCAGCGCATGAGAAATGGCAGGAAAATGATTTATCCTTGAAAACTGTCCTAACAGATCTCCACACCAAGGGAAGAAGGGGAAAACCAAGGAAACATTTCAGGTGACAGTTAAATTCAAAAGAAGAGTGGCAATCTGGTAGTGTCTGTGCAGGCAAAGGAAATCTGAGCACATGTGGTTTCACTTATGAATATTTTAGGAGGATTTTGGATTCAGGCCATGTGAACTGCTAGTCCAAATGAGTAATACTGATATGTATAAAGCACTTAACACAAGGTATGCCATGAACCAAACCCTCTACGGACCAGTGGGTCTTAATTCCAGTTGCACTTTTGAATTACCTGGGAGCTGTTAAAATACTGATGCCTGGATCCCACCTTCAAAGACTCTGACCTTACCAATCTGGGGTGTGGCCTTGGTATCAGGAAAAATGTTATTATCTCATTCAAATTATATAAGGTAAATATTCTAAATCCCAATTTACAGATGAGAAGCTAATATATTGGTGATTAAGATATTTCTCCAAAATTATTCACCTACTATGTGAGTAACATTAAAAAAATGATGCAAACCAGTCTTTTTGACCCCATATATTTATCTGCTCTGGAGGTATTTAGAAATCTGTCCCCAGTGGAAATATGTAAATATCCCTGTTGGAGATATTTAGAAAAAGAGGGAATGAGGGATTGGGAATCGAAAAAGAAAATGAAGTGTAGCAGATGTAGAAGTTTGGGAAATAAAGCCTTGTGAAAAATCAATTAAGGTGGGGAGAGTGAAGCGGGCCCTAAACTAGCCTTCCAGAAGTTTCTATAAGGGAAGGAGCAAAGCAGAGGTCTCCTGTGAAGGTGTGAATTTTGTCTCCTAAATAGCTCTGTAACTTCTTTGCTTCTCCTCATCTCCACAGTGGCCATCCTACCCCGGGATACCATTTTCTCTCTCCTAAACTGCTTTAACCTGCAGCATTTAGTTCCTTGCCACAGAAACACAACTATGTGGCTTAACCAACCAAAGGTCTCTATTTTTCAATAAATAAGGAGTCTAGAGATAAGCCGTGTAGGGTGAGACAGAAACTGCAATGTTCTCAGTGCTCTAGGAACCCTCTGGGTGCTTCCATGTGGGGATTTTTCCTTATTCTTGCTCCACTGCGGATGTAAGATGCTTGCCTACCTATAGTCTTAGGTTCGTGTTCTTTTATTCACAAAAAAAAAGGGGGACATAAAGAAAGAATAAGTGGCATCTACATTAGGAGAGGTATAACTTGACCAGAAATCTTTAGCATATTTTAGCTTATGTCTCATTGGTCAGATCTGTGTCACATGGCAATCTCTAGCTGCAAGAGAGTCTGAGTAGATGTAGGCATACCTCAATGATACTGTGAGTTCTGTTCCAGACCACTGCAATAAAGTGAAGATTGCAATAAAGCAAATCACACAAGCTTTTTGGTTCCCCAGTACATATAAAAGTAACATTTGTACTATACTGTAGTCTAGTAAATGTTCAATAGCATTATGTCTAAATCAAGATGTATATACATTTATTTAAAAAATAATTTAAATGTTAAAAAAAGTCTAAAGATTATCTGAGCCTTCATTTAGTCATAATGTTTTTCCAGTGGAGCATCTTGCCTCAGTGTTGATGACTGCAGACTGAGTGGGGTGGTCATTGCCAAGGTTGCTATAGCTGTGGAAAATCCTTAAACTAAGACAAAAATAAAATCTGAAACACTGATCGACTCTTCCTTTCATGAAAGATTTCTCTGTAGCAAGTGATCCTGTTTGATAACATTTGACCCACAGAACTTCATTTGAAATTGAAGTCAGTCCTCTTAAATCATGCCACTGCTTTATCAAGTAAGTTTATGTTATATTCTATGCCTTTTGCTGTCATTTCAATATCCACAGTATCTTCACCAGAAGTAGACTCCCTTTCAAGAAACTGCTTTCTTTGCTCATTCTTAAAAAGCAGCACCTCATCTGTTCAAGTTTTGTCATGAGATTGTAGCAATTCAGTCACAATTTCAGGCTTCACTTCTAATTCTATATCTCCCTCTATTTCCACCACATCTACAGTTACTTTCTCTACTGAAGTCTTAAACCTCTTGGAGTCATCCATTAGGGCTGGAATCAAATTCTTCCAAACTTCTATTAACATTAACCTTTTGACCTCCTCCCATAAATCATGAATGTTTTTAACGACATCTAGGATAGAGAATCCTTTTCAGAAGGTTTTCAATTTTCTTTGCCCAGAATATCAAAGGACTATCTGTGGCAGCTATAGCCTTACAAAATGTGTTTTTTCATTAAGACTTGAAAGTCAAAATTACTCCTTGATCCACAGACTGCAGAATGGATGTTGCGTTAACAGGCATGAAAACAACATTCGTCTCCTTGTACGTCTTCATCAGAGCTCTTGGGTGACCAGGCACATTGTCAATAAGAAGTAATATTTTGGGAGGAATCTTTTTTTTCTGAGTAGGACTTAAAATATTCAGTAAACCATGCTATAAACAGATGTGCTGTCATCCAGACTTTGTTGTTCCATTTACAGAGCACAGTCAGGGAAGATTTAACATAATGTTCAAGAGCCCTAGGATTTTTGAAATGGTAAATGAACAATGGCTTTAACTTCAAGTCACCAGCTGCATTAGCCCCTAACAAGAGAGTCAGCCTGTCCTTTGAAGCTTCACAGTCACCATGTTGGCCAAACTGGTCTCGAACTCCTGACCTCAAGTGATCCGCTCGCCTCAGCCTTCCAAAGTGTTGAGATTACAGGTGTGAACCACCGCACCTGGCCTCCACCTTTTCTTTATCCAGTCAACTCTTGATGGACACTTAAGTTGGTTATGTGACTGTACTATTGTGAGTAGTGTTGGGGTGAACATATAAGTGCAGGTGTCTTTTTGATACAATGATTTCTTTTTCTTTGGGTAGACACCTGGTAGAATTGCCGAGTAGAATGGTAGTTCTATTTTTAGTTCACTGAGAAATCTCCATGCTGTTTTCCATAGAGGTTAAACTAATTTACATTTCCACTAATAGTGTATCAGCATTCTCTTTTCTCTACATCCACACCAACATCTGTTCTTTTTTGACAATAACCATTCTGACTGGTATAAGATATCTCATTGTGGCTATAATTTGCATTTTTTCTAATGATTAGTGATGTTGGGCATTTCTTTGTGTTTGTCGGCTGCTTGTGTGTCTTTTGAGAAATATCTGTTCATATCCTTTGCCCAGTGTTTAATGGTGTTGTTTGCATTTTGCTTGAAAATTTAAGTTTCTTATAGGTTCTGGATATTAGACGCTTGTCAGATGCATAGTTTGCAAATATTTTCTCCCATTCTGTCTGTTCTGTGGTTTCTTCTGCTGTGCAGAAGCTTTGAAATTTAATTAAGTCCTATTTGTATATTTTTGTTTTGTTTTATTTGCTTTTGGGGTCTTCATCATAAATTCTTTGCCTAGGCCAACATCCAGAAGAGGTTTTCCCAGGCTTAGGATTTTTATAGTTTCAAGTCATACATGTAAGTCTTTTATCCATCTTAATTTTCATATATAGTAAGAGATAGGAATTCAGTTTCATTTTTTTGTGTTTGGCTAGCCATTTTTCCCAGCACCAGTTATTGAATAGGGTGTCCTTTTTCCTATTTTTATTTTACCCTTTCTCCATATTTTATTTTGTAAACAAAATATTTGCAAACTATGCATCTGATAAGGGTTTAATATCCAAAATCTGTAAGAAACTTAAATTTACAAGCTAAAACCAAACAACCCCATTCAAACCTGGGCAAAGGATATGGACAGGTATTTCTCAAAAGATGACACACAAGCAGCCAACAAACACATCAAGAAATGCTGGGTAAAAGATCAGTTGGTTGTAGGTACGTAGCTTTATTTCTAGGTTATCTATTCTGTTCCATTGATATATGTGTCAATTTTTGTACCAATACCATATTTTAGTTACTATAAGCTTGTAGTATAATTTGAAGTCAGGCAATGTGATGCTTCCAGCTTTGTTCTTATTGCTTAGGACTGCTTTCTCTATTCAGGTTCTTTTTTGGTTCCATATGACCCATAGGATTATTTTTTCTAATTCTGTGAAAAACAATGCTGGTAATTTGATAGGTATTACAGTGAATCTGTAGATTGCTTTGGACATTATGGTCATTTTAACAATATTAATTCTTCCAATCCATGAGTATGGGATGTTTTTCCATTTTTAGATGGCATCTACCATTTATTTCATCAGTGTTTTGTAGTTTTCTTTGTAGAGATCTTTTACCTACTTGGTTAAATGTATTCATAGGTTTTTACATTTTTTTATGGCTGTCATAAATGAAATTGAGTTCTTAATTTGGTTCTCATTTTGAATGTTATTGATGTATAGAAATGCTATTGACTTTTGTATGTTGATTTTATATCCTGCAACTTTACTCAAGTTGCTTATTAAATTTGGGAATCTTTTGGAAGTCTTTAGGGTTGTCTAGGTATACAATTATATCATCAGCAAACAGAGATCATTTGACTTCCTCTTTTCCAATTTGGATGCCTTTTATTTCTTTCTTTTGACTGATTGCTCTGGCTAAGATTTTCAGTACCATGTTGAATAAAGGGTCAAAGAGGACATCCTTATCTTGTTTGAATTCTTAAGGAGAATGCTTTCAACTTTTCCCCATGAGTCTGATGCTGGCTGTGGGTTTATTACTCTGAAGTATGTTCCTTTAATGCCTAGTTTGTTGAGGAATTGTTTTTTTGTTTGTTTGTTTGTTTGTTTGTTTGTTTGTTTGTTTTTTGAGACAGAGTCTTGCACTGTCACCCAGGCTGGAGGATAGTGGCACGACCTCGGCTCACTGCAAGCTCCACCTCCCGAGTTCACACCATTCTCCTACCTCAGCCTCCCGAGTAGCCGAGATTACAGGTGCATGCTACCACACCTGGCTAATTTTTGTATTCTTAGTAGAGACAGTGTTTCACCGTGTTAGCCAGGATGGTCTCAATCTCCTGACCTCATGATCCACCCGCCTCAGCCTTCCGAAGTGCTGGGATTACAGGTGTGAGCCACCACACCCGGTCAAGGATTTTTTTATTATAAAGAGATGTTGGATTTTACTGAATGTCTTCTGAATTTATTGGGATGATCATATGATTTTTGTTTCTAGTTCTGTTTATGCAGTGAATCGTGTTTATTAATTTGCATATGTTGAGCCATCCTTGCAAGCCTGGAGTAAAACCCACTTGATTGTGATCTTTTTGATGTGCTGTTGCACTCAGTTTGCTAGTATTCTGTTGAGAATTTTTGCAGGTATGTTTATCAAGGACATTGGCCTTAGTTTTTTGTTGTTGTTGTTGTTGTTATGTCCTTCCCTGATTTTGGTACTAAGCTGATACTGGTTTCATAGAATGAGTTAGGAAGGAATCCATCCTTCCTAATTTTCTGGAATGGTTTCAGTAACATTGGCATCAACTCTTCTTTGTATGTCTGATAAAATTCATCTGTGAATCCATCTAGTCCTGGGCTTTTGCTGTTACTGTTGATGATATTTTATTACTGATTTGACTTCATTAATCATTATTGGCTTGTTCAGGATTTCTGTTTTTTCCTGGTTCAATCTTGGGCAGTTGTATGTTTGCAGGAATTTATCCATTTCCTCTAGGTTTTCTAATTTGTGTGGTTAGAGATGTTCATAGTCTCTAATGATCTTTTGCATTTCTGTGGCATCAGTTGTAATGTCATGTTTATCATTTATGGTTGTATTTATTTAGAATCTTTTCTCTTTTTTTTTGGTTAAACTAGCTTGTGGTCTGTCACTTTTTTTTATCCTTTCAAAGAACAAACTTTTTGTTTCATTGATCCTTTGTATTTTTTTGTCTCAATCTCATTCTTCTCTGATTTTTATCCCTTTTCTTCTACTACTTTTTGATTTGGTTTGTTCTTATTTTTCTAGTTTCTTGAGGAACAACATTAGGTAGTTAATTTGAGATATTTCAATCTTTATGATGTGGACATTTAATGCTATAAACTTTCCTCTGAGCACTACTTTTGCTAAATTCCAGAAACTTTGGTATGTTGTATTGCTATTTTTATTTGTATCAAATGGTTGGGTTTTTTTTTTTTGTCCTTAATTTTGTCGTTTAACTAAAGGCCTTTCAGGAGCAAATTGTTTAGTTTCCATGTACTTGTGTAGTTTTGAGATTTCTTCCTGGTATTAATTTATAATTTTATTCCACTGTTGTCCAAGAAGATACTTCATATCATTTTTTTTTTTTAATTTATTGAGACTTGCTTTATGGTCAAGGATTCTTAGTTGTAGAATCCTGTAGTGGTTGGATGAAATGTTCTATAAATATCTATTGGTCCATTTAGACTGCCCAGTTTAACTCCAGAGTTTCTTTGTTGATTTTCTGCCTCAGTTATCTGTCTAGTGATGTTAGTGAAGAGTTGAAGTGCCCCACTACTACTGTATTGCTATCATCTGTTTTCATAGGTCTAGTAGTACTTGTTTTATGAATCTGGGTGCTCCAGTGTTGGGTATATATACAACAATCCAATTTTCTTGTTGTATTGAACTTTTAATCATCATATAATGCCCTTCTGTGCTTTTTTTAACCATTGTTAGTTTGAAGTTTGTCTTATCTGATATGAAGATGGCTATTCCTGCTCATTTTTGTTTTCCATTTGTGTGATGTATCTTTTTTCTACTCCTTTACTTTGACTCTATAGCTGTCTTTAGCCAGTAGATGGGTCTCTTGTAGGCAGTAAGAGACTGTTTAATCCCATTTGCCATTCTGTATCTTTTAAGTGGAGCATTTAGGCCATTTACATTCCAGGTTAATATGGATATGTGATGTTTTGTTCCTGTCATAGTGTTTTAGCTAGTTGCCTTGGAGTTTCGATTGTGAAATTGCTTTATAGGATCCATGAGCTTTGAACTTATGCATCCTCTTATGATGATTAATATTGTCCTCTCATTTCCAGGTATAGAACTCCTTTGAGCATTTCTTGAAGGACAGGTCTAGTGGTGATGAATTCCCTTAGTGTTTGTCTGGGAAAGGCAATTTCTTGCCTAGCACTTTTTCTTCTTTAAGGAGGTTAAAAATGGGCCCCTAATCTCTTCTGGTAATAAAGCAGAAAACATGGGCATATTAATACAAACTGTATTGACATCCATTATTATTTTTGCCCCACACTTAGGTGAGGAAGAAAGCAGTGTTTTTAAAAATGGAAACCTTGCTACCAAAATGGCACAATGAACAGTAAAACAAATTTCATGAAATATCAAGTCTATATCAGTACATATAGCTGCTCATAAAGATCAGCCATATCATTCTTCAATGTCTGGGCTTCTGGTCTAGCCAAATTGGCTTATAGAGAAAACTCCTTTAAGGCTGAAGTTCTCCCATACTCCTCTACCAATGCATTGACATCTGTAACATCCCAAACAGAAAACAATTCTTGCAACAGTTCTTGGCTGATCAGTTCTTCTTGATCAGCAGATCAATTAGATTTTCGGCATTTAATAAACTTTTTTTTTGAGGGTGGCAAGGCCAGAAATTCTTTTCTTTTTTTTTTTTTCTCCTGTCATGGTTTCTCATGGTCTTGGGCGAGGCTATACAGTTGTGATTCACAGCCATAACCTTGCTGAGAATAGGATGATGTTTCTATAAAAGTCTCGTGGAACTGTGAATTTCATCCTATTCTCAGGGAATATGAATGAGGATAGTTAGATGCACTCACACCCATTTTCTTCAGTCAATCAGGCATTCCATCTGTGGTTTCTTCAGAGTGTAATCACAGAGGTCTTTACAAACCTTCAACCTTGGGTCCAGTGTTTTTTCATCCATTTCCTGGAGGCTCCTCTCACTGCTGCTGCTGCTGCCACTATTAGGACCACTACCATCACCCCCACGGCTACTGCCCCCACTGCTGCCACCAGAAGCACCCCTGTCCACACCAGCACCTGCGTCCCCAGCCATCCTCCTACTGCTACTGCCATCGCCCTCTCCTCTCCTATCAGTGGCTCAGGCTCTGGGACTGCTCCAGGTTTCTCTCACTGCCATTTTGACGCCTAGGGGGAGCACTGCATATTTTAAACCATTCCCTCAAAACCCATCAGTTTTTAGTTTTGTTGAAATAAAATTTAGCAATTATTTTACAGTTTTTACTTTTTATATAATATCTAAGAAATCTTTACCTGACCCAAAGCCACAGATTTTCTTCTTGAAGTTTTATGATTTTTAGCTTTTAACTGTTAGGTGTATAATATACTTTGTGTTAAATGTTGTGTATAGTGTGAGAGAAAGGTTGATACTGATTTTTCCATATGCATATCCAATTTTTTCAACTATTTCAATTATTTGTTGAAAACCTGCTCTTCCTCTTTTGAATATACTTCAGCACCTTTGGCACAAACCCATCAGCTATCTATGTATGGGGGTTAATCATCTGATTTTCTTCTGGTCCGTTGTGCTACATATCTATTTGTCAATTTGACATTGATTTAATTACTGTAACTTTTGGTAAGTCTTAAAATCTGGTAGTGTGTATCCTATAGCTTTGTTCTTTTCCAAAATTATTTTATCTATTCTAAGTTCTTTGAGTTGCTATTTAGTTTTTGAATCATTTTGTTAATTTCTACACAGATAAAAATCCTTCTGACATTTTTATTATAATTGTGTTGAGTCTATATACTAATTTAGTAGAGATTACACCTTAAAAATGTTGAGACTTCTGGCATATGAACATGATGAATCTCCATATTTGTTTAGGTATTCTTTAATTTCAGTCAGTAACACTTTGTAGTTATTAGCAAACAGCTCTTATGCATATTTTATTAAATTTTTCCCAGATATTTTATGGTTTGGATATTACAAATGCTGCTATTTTTAAAATTTCAATGTCCAGTTTTTCACTGTTAGAAGAAATATAATTGATTTTTTCTCTCTATTACTTTCTGTGACCTTGCTAAACTCACTTATTAGTTCTAGTATTTTTGTTTTATTGTTTGTAAATAACTTCGCATTTTCTACACAGACAACTGTGGGGATTAAAGCAGTTTCACGTCTTCCTTTCCAATAGATGAGACTTTATTTTTTTTCTTGACTTACTGTGCTAGTCAAGAGCTCCAGTAAAATACTGAATAGATGTGGTAAGAGTTGGCGCTTCTCTTATTCTCAAATTTAGAGAGAAATCATTGAGTCTGTAACTATTATGTTATAGACTAGACACTCTTTATCACATCTTAGTAGTGGGGCTACATTAACCCAAAAGACCCCTCAGGACATACCTTAAGAAAACTTAAAAGCCAACCTTGTAAACATCAAACTGATCCACAAGTAACTTAACAGCATGCCAGAAAAAAATCTTAACACTCAATAGTTTTTCATTTAGGGCTGAAGTGCTCTGTCTCTCGTATCTTTAATTATTTGATAAACACATATCATTGGATAGATTATTTAAGATATGAGTTATTGTTTGCTCTTCTCATATTTCCTATCCCGGTTCACTTTACATTTCAAGTCAGTCATCAAGTCCTCTTCCAGTATTTCTGGAAAATGTCTTTCCTGGGGAAAAAGTGTAATATACATAAAGTCAGTTGTTCATATCTTTTGTAAAAGCCTAAATCCGTTGAAGAAAAGTGAGGGCATGGACAGAGAGGGGAGGAAGAAGACCAACAGAAAGGGAGAGAGAAAAATGCTTTCCCTAGACTGGAAAGTGGGACAAGAACAAGGATCCCAGGAGCAGCAGAATCCCTCCTGCTGCTTCCTGGTGGAACTGGCAAGACTTCAGAGGGGGAAAGGTCCTGTGGTCTAAGGAGGTTGGTTCTAAGATCCTAGAATCTCAGCTTTACAAGACTTCCCGAACCCTTGATTTGGTCTAGAAATTACAAGTTGTGGGGCCTTAGGGAGTTAGGCAAGCTGGGGCAATAAGGAAATCAAAAGTGAGCCCGATGGATCCAGATTAGGGGATCCACCCTCAACCAAAAGCACTAAGTCTCCCAGATTCCTGCATATCCTCAGGAAGGGGCAGAAACCAGATGAATGAATAAATCTCCCCTCTGTCAGCTTTGGTATAGAGGGAAATTCAGTAGAAGAGTTGGACTGAAGTTGCTTTAGGAAGAAAAAAGTCTTAAATTCTGTGGTTCTCAGAATCTTTCTGAGATTTGTGACCTATGCTGATTATGTAGGTATTGAAGATCTAGAAATGAGCAAGTTGGGTTTGGGAATTAAACTTAAAATCAGTCTTTACATAGTAGCACTTTTCCAAACATCCACTAGCCTTGTTCAGGCACAATATTTTGGTATAACGTATGCTTATGTGGTTGGCCTAATGTGGAAATTCAGAGAATGACAGCAACAATGTGGGACCCATCCACTATGGACAACACTCCTGAGCAACACACAAAGGATTTTCTTCGGAATTTTACGAGAAATAAGGATTTGCTGTAAGGAACTGTGCCTGCACATCCAGAGACATCACATTCCTCTGGAGATGCCTTTGAATGCCCTCTATCCTGTACTAGTGGGGTGCAGTGGGGCTCTAATCCTCTTTCTTGGGTAAGCATTAGGATACCTTCTATGCTGAGCTGGCTAAGTGCCTGTTCTACATCATTCAAAGGCTACTTCTTCTACGAGTTTTTTTTCCTGTTCCCTCAATACTTCTATTACAGCATCTGGCCTAGCTGGTGCACACTGGATAAAATGACACTCACCCTTGCTTCTCTGGGAGTTTTAGGAATATTTTGTTCACAGTGTTGTTAAATTAAATCAAGCCAAAAGGAGAGGATTGGTTGCCTCAAGGAATCCACAGGCAGTGAGCTACATGACAGAAGAACAAGAATGCAGCTAGGACCTAAGACATTGCACAGTTAGAATCCTACATCCTCATGAGCATCTCTGCTTTTTGCTTCCCTCTGTATGTCTCAGTTTCTGTTTCCTTCAGATCAACTTTCTGCACCTGATAGAATACGTGAAACCAATGGCATCCAAATGTTTTACGTATAGTTCTAACTTCAAGAGACCCTACTTTGTTGTTCTTTCTAGTCTTAACACCAAAAGTCCCAAGGAAATAATTTACAGAACTAACTTGGGTCATGTGTCCACCACAAGATCAATAAGCTATGCATGGAAGGATGCAACCAGAAAAGAAAATGACAACTCCTGTGGGAATTATGCAGATAAAATGGGAGAATTATGGGTGGTGGGGGGATGAGAGGACCAGTAGTCAGGAGAAACGGAGCCCAGGAATGCTAGGCACGTAAGGCAATCATTGTTGCCTACATAGAGTTTCTGTAATAACAATACTTTTAAGACATGTTAATAATAAATTCATCCTGTTCGTCAAGTACCAATAGCCTGAAATACCTGCAAACACACACACACACACACACACAGAGAGAAAGAGAGAGAGAAACAGAGGAAGAGAGAGAGAAAAAATGAAGATGGCAAAGTGTATCATATTAATAAATCTTTAGGTCACTTCCTTAAGACTAACAAGGACAGAGACCAACACTGGTGAGGAATCTTCTCAGAAGACATGTGCCTCAGTTTTCATGCCTGCCATATTAAGGAAGTTAGAACAACTGACCTCAAAAGTCCCTTCAGCTCTAATCTTCCATCTCATTCAGAAAGTGTCACTTGTGTGGAATTATGCCAAACCCAAATTGCAATTTTCATTCCAAAATGGAGACACTCCTAAATCTAACATTTGGGACATTTAATAGAAGTGTGGTACATTTTTGAGATCTTCCTCCATCAGGGAATCACCTAATGGAAGGAAAAAAACCCTTTTCTAATTAAACAGCTCTTGAACAAATTCGTTTGCATATGACTTGACTTTGTTAATAAAAACGAATCAAATTACCTCTCTGCTGGGGCTGCAGTGCTTCCTTGCAAAAAGAACACCAGAGGACAAAATGAAATAAAGTATGATTTCCAGCACTCCACCAATGTGAAGTAGACACCATGAATAGGGTAGAAAGGACTATCAAGACAAACAGGGCAAAGGAGGGGTGGGCATGAGTTCAAATATTGGGAATAGAAGTCCACTTCCTGAAAGTCACAAAGTGGTCTAGAAGCTGACCATTGCTCATGAACTAACCTTGATAGTCATCCTACTCTTGTTCATACCAGTTGCCATGATGTTGGGATTACATCAGGTAATTCTGGTTTTGTTCCAAAATTATTTTTCTAAAGGATAGCAACATAACCAGAGGCATTTGAACTAACCTCAAGTTCAAAAGCTCAAGTTTAAATTTGGGCAACCGGTCATTTTTTAGGAGTTTGAGTGATTTAGCCTTAACAACACTGGTGAACATTTAATGAGCTTGTGCCAAATGCTGGACATAGTGCTGTGTACTTTAGTGAACCAGTCTCTTTAACTCCTCTCAACAATCCAATGAGGTATATATTATTATAATGATCATCAAAGCAGTCCAGTGTGGAGGTAAAGAGCACAGCCCCAGAGTCAGACCTCCTGACCTGAGACCCTGGTTCTACTACTTTCCAGCACTGTGTCACTAGACAAGTTGGTTAGCTTTTTTTGTCCCTTAGTTTTTCCTTTGGTAAAATGGGGATGGGTGCAATTACACATAATTCAGGTGTTGTTGGGAGAATTAGTAAGTTAAAGATAAAGAGCTTGAGACACAGCCTGACACTCAGTAAAGAGCGCAATAAATGTGAACCATCGTTAGCGGCTCCTCCATTATACTTGAGGCACAAGAAAGGCTAAGGAATTTGTCCAAGGTCACTCATTTAGTAAATAGTAGAGCAAGAGAGAAATTAACTACTACACACAGCCTCCTCCCTTGCTCAAGGAAACTGATATTGCACAAAAGCTATGTTTGTTGTTACGGTTGTTGTTCATCAGTAAGTGCAACCCTAGAGATACATTTGGTTTCATGGTGCTTCAGTATTGTATTTGCACGCCAGTTTTTCTCCACTAATGATTATTATAGCTAGGGATGCTTTCCAAGGGGCCTGGAATTGACATCAGATGTTCAAATTATAGAGAAATGTCTCTTTAAGAAACTAGATATTGGGCATAGATATCTGCTGTTCTTAACAGATTACCAAAGAGCAGCTTTTCCAGCGTTCAGTTTATGTCGGAGTAGATAAATTCAAAATGGCTTTGAAATGCCATTAAACTAAAAAAAGAAAAGAAAAAGAAGATGCTCAGCTCAGAGAAAACTGGTAAAATAAATGTTCCGTCAAGCACATGATTGATGTTGGCGCAAAGTGTAAGACAGCAAAAAAACGAAAGCGAAGTTACTGCTTTCTCTACTTCAGAAGGAAAACAAGGGGAAATTGATGCAGCAATAGGAGGAAAGCAAATTTGCTGGAGGACAGGGAAGAGCTGGATTAGTCCTGGTTTTGCTGAATCTTAAATGAAGCAAATAAACAACGATCACCCCTCAAATTATATTTTCCTCCCAGGGCATTTTTCCTCTGTATCTCTATTTTCTGGCAAGTGAAACAAGAAGCAAGAATCTGAAATGCCCTCTAGGGGATCACTGTTTTTTTTCTTGTTTTCTTTTTTAAAGAATACACAACACTTCTGGCCAGAAATTCAGGCTGTGAGTTTGTATGGCTGCAGCTCACCTTTCAAAGCCATCTGCATGACTCATTTTTTACTGTCTCCCGGTTTGCATTACCGTCCATCTCATGCCTCATTAGGCAGCTCCAGCCACTGCAACTCACTATGCAACTCAGCACAGCAGGCTGGGCATCTTCATAAATGTCACCTGGGTCTGGATTACATTCATTCTCCACTGAGGACCCTAAATAAGAAGTCAGAGGTCACCCCTTTCCTAAAACACCTCCTTATGGACCCCATCTAGTCTCCAGTCCATATCATAAACGGAGAGGCACATTCCCTCCATATCCTTCTCCATCTCCTACACATTGAAAGTGACAACTGAACTACTCCACAAGCAGGCAGGTATCCCGTGGCTCTCATTTTTACAATTAATACTTTGGTCCCCTACCTGTCTTATTAATAGGAGATAAGATGTGCATGTCTTCTTCCATTAAGATGTACCCCCTTGGCGTTCACACAACCCAGAGATGATCTTCCTTTTTTTGGTAGTTCTCAAATTGTTTGTTTTTAACCTTTGTTTTCGGCTCAGGGGTACATGTGCAGGTTTGTCATATAGGTACATTGCATCTCGTGGGGGTTTGCGGTAAAGATTATCTCATCACTCAGGTAACAAGCATGGTACCTGATAGGTAGCTTTTCAATCCTCACCCTCCTTCCACTGTCCACCCTCACGTAGGCCCGGGTGCCTACTGTGCCCCTCTCGGTGTCCATGCACACTCAGAGTTTAGCTTCCACTCCTAAGTGAGAACATGCAGTATTTGGTTTTCTGTTCCTGTGTTAGTTTGCTAAGGATAACGGCCTCCAGATCCATCCATGTTGCTGCAAAGGACATGATCTCATTCTCTTTATGGCTATATAGTATTCCATGGTATATACATACTACAAAACATTTTCTTTATCCAATCTATTGTTGGTGGTCTTTAGATTGATTCCATGTCTTTGTTATTGTGAAGAGTACTGCAGTGACATGTCTTTATGGCAGGATGATTTATACTCCTCTGGGTATACACCCAGTAATGGGATTGTTTGGTCAATGGTAGTTCTAAGTTCTTTGAGAAATCACCTAACTGCTTTCCACAGTGGCTGAATGAATTTACACTCCCACCAGTAGTGTATAAGAAGTCCCTTTTCTTCACAACCTTGCCAGCATCTGTCATTTTTTGACTTTTTAATAATAGAATGGTTATTAAAATGATAGCTATTATTAAAGTCCAAAAATTACGGATGCTATAATTTTACAGAGGAATATAAATTGCTCTACTATAAAGACACATGCACACAAATGTTCACTGCAGCACTATTCACAATAGCAAAGGCATAGAATTAGCCTATATGCTCATCAATGACACATTGGATAAAGAAAATGTGGTACATACGCACTATAGAATACTATGCAGCCATAAAAAAACAACAAGATCATGTCTTTTGCAGGAACATGGATCGAGCTGGAGGCCATTATCCTTAGGAAATTAACACAGGAACAGAAAACCAAAAACCACATGTTCTCACTTACAAATGGAAGCTAAATGATGAGAACTCACTAACACAAAGAAGGGAACAACAGACACTGGGGCCTACTTGAGGATGAAGGGTGGGAGGAGGGAGAGGGGCAGAAAAAATAACTACTGGGAATTAGGTTTAGTACCTGGGTGATGAAATAATCTGTACAAGAAACCCCCATGACATGAGTTTACCTATATAACAACCCTGCATGTGTACCCCTGAATCTAAAGTAAAAGTTAAAAAACAAAAAGGTGAAAGAAAAAAATAAACAGCCATCCTGACTGGTGTGAGATGGTAACTCATTGTGGTTTCAATCTGCATTTATATAATAATTGGCGACATTGAACACTTTTTTATATGCTTGTTAGTCATGTATATGTTTTCTTTTGAAAAGTATCTGTTCACGTCCTCTGCCCACTTTTTAATGGGGTTGTTTTTGCTTGTAAATTTGTTTAGGTTTCTTATAAATTCTGGATACTAGACCTTTGTCGGATGCATAGCCTGCAAACATTTTCTCCCATTCTGTAAGTTGTCTGTTTACTCTGTTGATAGTTTATTTTGCTGTGTAGACACTCCTTAGTTTAATTAACTCCCATTTGTCAATTTTTGGTTTTTATTGCAATTGCTTTTGAAGTCTTCATCATGAAATCTTTGCAAAGCCCTATATGCTTAGAATGGTATTTTCTAAGTTATCTTCCAGGGTTTTTATAGTTTTAGGTTTTACATTTAAGTCTTTAATTCATCTTGACTTGATTTTTGTATGTAGTGCAAGGAAGTAGTCCAGTTACTATTTTCTGCATACATAGTTAACTAGTTATCCCAGCACCATTTATTGAATAAGGAGTCCTCTCCCCATTGCTTATTTTTGTCAATTTTGTTGAAAGTCAGATGGTTGTTAAGTGTGCAGCATTATTTCTGGGCTCTCTATTCTGATCCATTAGTCTATGTGCCTGTTTTTGTATAAGTGCCATGCTGTTGTGGTTACTGTAGCCCTGCAGTATAGTTTGAAGTCTAGTAATGTAATGCCTCCAGCTTTGTTCTTTTTGCTTAGGATTACCTTGGCTATTCCAGCTCTTTTTCTGGTTTCATATGAATTTTATAATCTTTTTTTTCTAATTATGTGAAGAATGTCATTTGTAGTTTGATAGGAATAGCATTTAATCTATAAATTGCTTTGGGCAGTATGGCCATTTTAACTAATAATTGATTCTTCTATCCCTGAGCATGAAATGTTTTACTATTTGTTTTTGTCATCTCTGATTTTTTTGAGCAGCATCATTTTGCAATTCTCATTGTAGAAGTCTTTCATCTCCTTGGTTAGTTGCATTCCTAGGTATTTTATTCAATTTGTGGCTATTGTGAATGGGATTACATTCTTGATTTGTCTTTCAACGTGGATGTTGTTGGTGTATAGAAATGCTACTGATTTTTGTACACTGATTTTGTTCCTGAAACTTTGCTAAAGTTGTTTATCGGATCTAGGAGCTTTTGGGCAGAGACTACAGGGTTTCCTATGTATAGAATCACATCATCTGCAAGCAGATAGCTTGACTTCTTCTCTTCCTATTTGGATGCCTTTCATTTCTTTGTCTTGCCTGATTGCTCTGGCTAGGACTGCCAGTAGTATGTTAAATAAGAGTGGTAAGAGAGGGCATCTTTGTCTTGTTCTGGTTCTCAAGGGGTTCTCTAACTTTTGCCCATTCAATATGATGTCAGCTGTGGATTTTTGACATATGGCTCTTAATTACTTTGAGGTATGTTCCTTCAGTGCCTACCTTGTTGCAGGTTTTAACATGAAGGGGTGTTGAATTTTATCAAAAGCCTTTTCTGCATCTATTGAGATGATCGTGTGGTCCTTAAGTTCTATTTATGTGGTGAATCACATTTATCAATTTGCATACATTGAACCAACCTTGAACACCAGGCATATAGTTTACTTGATCATGGTGGATTAGTTTTTTGATGTGCTGTTAGATTCATTTTGCTAGTATTTTGTTAGAATTTTTGCATCTATGTTCATCAAGGATATTGCCCTGTAGTTTTCTTTTTTGCTGTGTCTCTGCCAGGTTTTGCTATAAGGATGATGCTGTCCTCATAGAATGAATAGGGAAGATTCCCTTTTTCTGAATTTTTTGAAATAGTTTCAGTAGGAATGGTACCAGCTCTTCTTTATACACTAAGATGATCTTCGTAGAGTCTTTATCTAAATGTCGACCACTGAAATCTATTTGAGCCACTATTTTTCATGGCTTCTTGTTGCCACAAGAAGTCCTTGTTGGAAACCAGACCTGTGCAGTCCAGTACTTGCCCACTGCTGCTAAGATCCTTTGCTGTGGTAGACATTCCAGACAGGCTGTTGTGGTTCTCTGAAAGAGGAGAAATCCCTTCCTCACAGCTAAACACAGTCAAGATTTCCAAGGTTGTAGCTTTTACTATTCAGTTTTGTCAATGCCCAGAGAAACAATCAACCAGTCCAAGAATAACTGAGCCAAGACAACAGTCCCACACCCAGTGGTGGGCACTACAAAGTTATCTGGCAAAAGTCATGAATAGAGGGAGGCATAAGGCATTAGGGCCAAATGATGTAGCCTACCACAGCACCAGAATTAACCATCACATCATTATCAAGTGTGACCATGAAGAAGAGGGATCTCTAGATATCCACAAGAAATACCTTGTGTTTGGTCAGTTCATTGGCTTTAGATACGAAAACTAAAATATTCACAACCTTTTCCATTTTTATATTCTACTTATTTTAAAAAATAATTTGAAATCATCCCTAGAAAAATGATCTCACAATAAAAATTGAAACACAAACCAAGTAACAATGGCAAGTAAGGGAATAATTTGCTTTAGAAATCTGAAGCTATGGATGATCCTGTAATTGAGCTCCAAATTAGCCTTGAGCTTCCTGGCAGCCACAGCAAAAAGGGAAACCCAATGACTTACATATTTCTCATTGTCTGCAGTGTCTCATCAAAGGACAAACTCCACTTCATTGAAACAGAGGAACATTTTTCTATCACTAAGAGCTGAGAATGTTATTGTGATAATAATAATTTGGTCTATTACAAATAAATATTTTATTTTTTTGAAACAAAGTCTCGCTCTGTTGCCCAGGCTGGAGTGCAGTGGTGCAATCTCAGCTCACTACAACCTCCGCCTCCCAGGTTCAAGAGATTCTCTTACTTCAGCCTCCTGACTAGCTAGGATTACACATGAGCACCCCTACGCCCGGCTAATGTTTTGTATTTTTAGTAGAAATCTGGTTTCACTGTGTTGGCCAGGCTGATCTCAAACTTCTGGCCTCAAGTGATCTGCCCACCCTCCCAAAGTGCTGGGATTACAGGTGTGAGCCACCATGCCCATCCCTAAATATTTTAAATTTTTAAAATAAAGATAGAACATGAGGTTTTAGACAGGGTGACCATATAATTTGTCACCTAAACCAGGATGCTTTTGAGTAAAATGAAGTACTATTAATAGTGATGTTGGGACAATGATATTGGTTAGAACTATTCCAGGAAAACTGGGATAATATGCTAACCCAGCTCTTGGCCATGTGATAATGTTGGGTCCAACTGGGCTCCACAGAACATGGTATTTCCTTTCCAGAGACATTCTCAAAGTTAGCTGCAAACTCCAGAAGCACTGTTATACTTCCCATAAAAATCTTTTAGACACTTACTTCAGAAGACAGAAGTTTTATTTGCTCTTAAATAGTCATCTTAAGAATCTAGATGTTTAGCCAGCATGAAGACCAATTCAGGTGACTCCAGATACCTAATCAGGAACCCATAAATATCCCTGTCTATTTTGATTTAAAGTAAAAAATGGTTGGGCCTTTTTCAAGTGCCATTTACTCTTTAAGATATTTAGACATACTTTTCTCCAGGATTAAATCTCAACATTAGGGCAATTGTCTTCAGTTTCTCCATGTGAAGGCCCTGCAAATACATTGCTTCTGAAAGGAGAGGCTGCCTTAAGATTTAGGAATTACACTTAAAATTCTTCTGCCCCATGACTGCTGCAATGCATGAAGCATTTACATGCCCAAAAATTCAAATGTTGAAATCCAAACCTTCAATGTGATGGTATTGGGATAGGGGCCTTTGGAAGGTAATCAGATCATACTTACCAAAACGACCCCAGAGAACTCTCTTACCTGCTTCCCACCATGTGAGGATCCAAGGAGTCCTCATTCTACAACCCAGAAGAGGGCCCTCACCAGGACCTGAGTATGCTGGTATCCTGATTCAACTTCCAGTCTCCAGAGCTGTAAGAAATAAAGTTCTGTTGTTTCTAAGCTGCCCAGTCTATGGTACTTTGTTATAGCAGCCCACATTGACTAGGACAACAGCATTCCAACCCCCTTAGATAAATTAAATTGCAGTTAGTTAAGTTACACAAATACTGTAATAATAAAAGATAACATTTATTGAACACTTACTATGTTCCAGGCACAGTGCTGGATACTTATATTTTGTCATTTAATTCTTACAACAAGCCTAGGAGGTATTATCCCCACTTTACAGATGAAGAAATTGGATCCGAGAAGCTAAGCAACTTGCTCATTGTTGTATGAACAGTAAAAGACAAGATTAGAATTCAAACTTGAGTCTGTCTGATTTCAGAGATTAAACTTAGCCACTACATGTCTTCCCCAACCACCTTTTGTCTCTACTAATCCAGCAGGAAGTAGCATAGAAAAGAAGTGTTTACAAGAAAAGGCTCATAAACGGGAATATAAAACATCCTACATGACCATTTTCCTCTGTCTTCCTAAGAGAAGGGCCCCGAAAAGGGCTTCCCAAAGGCCAACCCAAGAGGTGGCCTCAGCATCAGCCTCATCTCCACTACACTGGATCTTTGGTGACCTTAATCCAGGCCAAATTCTCTCTTTTCTTCCAACAAAAGGAGCACATTCCAAGGGTGCGTGTAGGACCTACCCTTAGAAATATTTATTGTTTGTGAGTTGGACTAAAGAAATGCTTTGGGAAAGTAATGCAATTAGAGAATTAAATGACAGAATACTGAAAAAGTCAAATTCTTGGGAAGAAGTTTTCTAAGATAATTGCATAATGACATTCTACATAAAACTAGAGAAATCTAAAGATAAAAGGCATGGGTGACAGCCTGAGTGGCTAAATGCAGGAAATGATTATCATCTCCTCTTTTGATTATTAAAGATTTTAGAGTTTGCTTTTTATTTGTGAAGCACTGAATTTCGAGATTTTAAAGTCTACTAACAACCTCTCTTGATCCCATTTATCCCAAAAAGATGATCCCAGAGAATGAGGGTTTAGAACTGATTTACAGAGAGCCCTTGGAGATCAAGTCTGATGTATTCATTGCTATAATAAATTATTCTAAGATGGTAACAAGACTGTAGATTCTACCAAACTGCTGACAGATGTTTCAGGAGTTTCTCCCGGTGCAAACTTTAAAATCATTCTTGAGAAGAAATGAAGGAACTTGCGCGTGCATACTCTCATGTTCTTCTGAAGCTGTCATTCAAGTTCTGATCTTTCACAAGATGCTGCATACTGGGAGCTCATAGTCATTTTTACCCTCAGAATAAGAGTGAATAATGATAGCAAGAAAGTTGCCAGCCTATTCAGTTTTGAGCTGGCTGAGGACGAGATGGAGAAAGACAGGGCTGCTGTGCCAGTCTACATAATTAATTTAAAACTCATAGATCTCTACTCCCAATCCTGTCGTCCATTCTCCAGGAAAGTCAAACAAAGGGAAAAGTAATAAGCATATATTGAGCTTACTCCTGGAGAGCATGTGACAGAAATCAAACTTAAGCTAGATTATGGGAGAAGGGGCAGGATAACTTGCTGGCATAATTCAAACTGCAATAAGAGCAGGCACAGAGCTGCTTTAAAAGCTGATTCAGAGCTCTCTAGCACTTGTCCCTGATTCTCTCCAGAAGTCAGTTGCATTATCTTCTACTGCACACCAACTCCTTCCACAAGGCTGGAACAAGGGCTGCTAATGGATCTTCGCCCAAAAGCTTTCCAGCATTAGTAATATGGCAGATTATTTGTGAATATTAATGTAGTAATTCCTTCTGTGTCCATACAGAAGGACACAGAAATGTGATTTTGCTGCTCCCTCCATCAAGAGGTGCACTATATTCCTCTTTGTCTTAAATCTGAGCTGACCTTGTGTTTTATTTTAACTAAAATATAATAGAAGTCATGTTTTTTGACATCTAACTCCCTCAGCCTAAGAGGCCTTGCGCTTCCATTTTTGCTATGATGGTGTGCTTCCACTGTGTGACAGGAGACCAGGGTGAACTTACATGGAAAGAGAGGCCCAGACCAATACCAAGGCCCTAAATATGTCAGCGAGGCCATTCCAGATGCTCCAGCCCCACTCAAGCCATCAGTTGACTGCAGCAACATAAGGGAACATATCTGAAAGCATCACAAGAACCACCCAGTGACCAAAGAATCATGAAAATAACATCATTACTGTTTTAAGTCACTAAGTTGTGGGGTGGTTTTTCACACAGCATAGATGTAAAAACAGATGCAGGTAAAATTTAATTTAGACCAATTACTGTGCCCAAAAGGGTAAGATTGTCTTCTAAGATGTCAGGTCCCATTGAGCCCAGGTGAAAATGAGGAATAAGGCAAGGCAATTGCCCCAGAAGAAAGGTGATGCTATCCCTAAAGCAAGGAGGGTGGGTCTGGGAGGACAAATAAATGCCTACTATCATTCTACAGCACTTTACAGTTGGCATATATTTTGGTTGAATTTTCACAATGGTCCAATGATGTTACAAGATCAAATATTATTCTGCTTTTACTAATAAGGAAACTGGGGCTGAGAGGTTGCAAGTCTTTCCCAAGGTCACAGAGTCATTATAAGCCAAGCCAGGGCTCAAATTGAACCTATCCAAATCTATGTCCAGTGCTCTTCCCCCTAAAGAGAGTCCTGGGATGAGGAGGCTGTTGTTCAGTCCAATGACAGCTGCGCCTCAGGAAGAAGAGTGGCAGCTGATGCAATCTCTTAGCCAATGGCTGATGCACATGGCCAGCATCATGCTCTCCTCCAGCCCTGGGCCCTCATGCTAATGAATGGGATCCATCGGCCTAATGTATTCATAATAGCTCCAACACCATTGGCAACACTGAGGAGTTTAAGAAAACAGCAGGAAGGCAGAATAATAAATCTCAAAAATGGGGAGTTCCATTAGATTAAGGGACAAAACTGATGCAGCATTTAAAATAAAGTGATTTCAATTTAGACTGATAATCGAAGCAGCTTCAGTAAGAGCCACTAAGGAGGAACACATTCCGTGATATCACCAGCTACCCCCATGATGACCAGAGGCAGAGCACACACCCACATGCCCAATCTCTTCGCTGCAACAAGACCCTTCCATTTTTTCCCTCCCTAAACATTAGGCTTTGAGAGTTTCAATTTCAGAATATAATGTAATTATAAATTAATAATTTATTTTCTGGGATTTCATGCATAAAAATCATTTCTGAATTCAAAGTAAACGATCTACTCAGTGTAAGATGAAAGTGTTGCTGGCCAAGCGCGGTGGCTCAAGCCTGTAATCCCAGCACTTTGGGAGGCCAAGACGGGTGGATCACGAGGTCAGGAGATTGAGACCATCCTGGCTAATATGGTGAAACCCTGTCTCTACTAAAAAAATACAAAAAAACCAGCTGGGCGAGGTGGTGGGCACCTGTAGTCCCAGCTACTTGGGAGGCTGTAGCAGGAGAATAGTGTAAACCTGGGAGGCGGAGCTTGCGGTGAGCTGAGATTGCGCCACTGCACTTCAACCTGGGTGACAGAGCAAGACTCCGTCTCAAAAAAAAAAAAAAAAAAAAAGTGTTATTACCACACTAAGTTGATATGATTTCAGTCAAAAGCAAAGAAAAATTTTAGTTTGAATATTTATCCACTGACTTTAGACTATTTCTGTAAAGCTTATTTTAAATACTGAAGAGTTGAAGTCTCTCATTAATACCGTCTATGGTTTCTAAGGGCCCAAGCTATTAAAAAAATTTTTTAAAGTAGAAAAAGAAAAGTAGTCAACACATTTGGATTATCAAAGATTCATAGGTATTCAAGAATTCTTACATATGTATATATATACAGATATATACAGACAGATATACATATTTATATGTATTTATATAGAGATTTAACAGTTTAACACTTCCCTCACTGCTGTAAAATCATGGGGAATAAAGGTTGTAGACTTATTCTTTATTAAAATTGACAACCCACTTTGCAAGAGAATTTGAAGTAGTTTGTAATAAAATAATAGCATCATATAAATAGAAAAAATAATATTTAGATCATTATATATAACTTTTAAAATCAGAAGAGAGAAGAAACACAAATTAATCAAAACCCATGGTAAATATAATTACTTTGATCAAACAATAAATTGAACTCTGAGCTTCCTGGCAGTCGAGGCATAAAGGTAATGATTTGAAGTATATTTCTAGAGAATAAAGTATATAATCACATTAGAAAAAAATCTGTAACTGTATCAGACAGATAACTTTTTGTGTATTTAGCATATTAGTGTATATCTAAGGTGAGTTAATGGCAGCATCCTTTTTTTTTTTTTTGGAAGAATTACACTTACTAAAGAAAATCTGGAAAAGACCAAAGAAAGTAAAAATCCAAAAATAAAATGTTACCCATGAACCTAACAGCCAGTCACAAACCTTATTATCATACATTCTGGCATTTTTCTCTAGCCTTTTTCCTATGCATGAGGTGTTTTAAGCTCAATTTTAATCCAAGTGCTTATGCAATTTTATGTCCTATTTTTTCACTTTATATTATAATCATTACTCTATTTGATTACTTAATATCAGAAATAATGATTGCAAAATACACCACTGTATAATTATTCCATATATTACTCAAATATTGCCCAATTATTGGACATGCTACCAATTTTTCGCTATTGTAAATAAAATCACCAGAGTAACTTTGTGCATAAAATCCTTTGTATATTTATTCAGTCATCTTAGGATACGTTCCTAAGAGTGGCATAACTATAAATTAACGTTTTTATTTATTTTCTTTCTTGTTTAAAAAGGAACACATATTTATTATGGGCAACTTGGAAAGTTTAGAGTATGAAGAAGGAGGAAAAGAGTTACATAATAACTTTTGACCACTTGTCATAGGTCTCTGAGGCACAGTTTTGTACGGCTGGGGACTGGCATATCAAAAATGCTGTATCCTGCTTTATCCACTAATCATGCCTTACCTATTTTCTCATCATTGTAAACTGTTCTTAAATAATGGCATGACAATCTTCTGCCGTATGGCTAAATGCAATTTACTCCTCCAAAGCCTTCTACAAGCCAAACTTCAGAAGGTCAAGACCACAACTCTCAATGATTCTTTAGAACAGAGGGTGCACGTTGGAAGGAAACGTCAAATTAAGGCATCAAATCAGACAGGTTTTGTTTGGTTTGCACAATGCTTTTGTTTTTGTGTGTGTGTGTTTTTATTTTTCTGAATTGCCAAAATCTAAAAAGTGAGAAATTTCATTTCAAATCTGGACTTACTACTTCCGTTAAATGATTGGAAGTTCTGAGAACACAGGGGCCCCATTTTCCTCTTGGCAGCAATAGGCCAGAGCTCAGAAGAAGGTGGTGGCTTTGATAGACATGTGTGACCTGGTCACCTCCTGTTCTCTGCCTGCCTGGTTCCCAGGAATATTTGGGTCTGTCGTCAGTTATGGATGTGTATGTGTGGAAAGTATAGCAGTACCCATCACCTGGGAAACAAAAAACTGCACCCACAGAAAGTTGCCTCCTGGACCTGAAATACAAATATTTTCAGTACAGTGACTGCGTGAGATGATTAAAAAGAACCAGGATGACCAACCAAGCATGCTCTGGGTCACCACAGGCCTCAGCGAGGCTCTCTAGCCTCGGCTTCTGTATTGATAAAAGGGGATTAGATTGAATTTGTGGCTCCCATTGCCCATTCTGGATATTAAGACACTAATTAATCAATTAAAATAAAATAAGTCCCTGGTCAATGGTATCTAAGATCAATTTCTGACTATGCCGTGCTGGCCAGCGGGATTGTGAGCAACACAGTCCCCACCTCCACAGACCTTTCCCACAGTCCAGAAGTCCTGCATAGAGACCCCCTCTACACACCTGCAAGGGAAGGACAGACGGACTGGAGGGAGGCTTGTGGCTGCTGCACATCACTCAGAACATTCCAAACTATTCCTATGTGAATCTGGATTTCAACAAGGTGCCTAAATAAGTTGGCATTCAAGATCCACTTTCCCAGGACATCAATGAACACAGAACATCCACCACCTGCCCCCCCATACACAGTACACCTACATCAAGAAAATACATGTCATATAATTTCCAAGTATTAAGAAAATATGTCATTTTTTTTTCAAATACAGAAAAGCCAAAACATACTTTAATGTTTTTAAAATCAAGATGCATCTTCAACTATCTAGATTTAAGGTGACTGTCATTTGAATTGATGATATGCTTTATAACAGAGCACCTTAGAACTGAGGAGATACTGAGTATCATTTCTTTTTAAATGCCAACGTAAAGTTTCCAACTGTCTTTTCTAAATAGAGACTGTTTTATTCTGAATCTCTACCCCTTTCCATTTTTTTTTATTGTTAAAGTATATTTCTATTTAAGAAATGCTGGTACTTGTCAAAGGTTGCTTTGTAAAAATATACTTACCTACCAAACAAAAAGTTGTCAACTCACTCAGCCCAAATATTTCTTTGGCCTATGAAACCAAAATGTCTAGGAGCCACTAAACTAGATGATCTCAGGCATCCCTTCCAGACCTTAATATTATCTAGTGTTCTTCCTGGGATCTGATTTTTTCATTTGATGAGTCCTCTTAAACTTTCACTTTGTCTGCTTCACCCTAGAATTCCCCTTTTTTAACCAATGTGGTCTATCCCAGAAGGCTCACCATTATTTGCACTTTACTTACTAAGTTCAATGAATGAACAAAGCCCTCCCAGAACCTCAGAACCCCCAGGACTACACACTGACAAGCCTCTCTCTATTCTACTCACTTGCCATCTTTGATGGGAATGTCATAGTATATTTCGTGGCATAATAGCTCTTTCCAGCACAGCCTGAGGTTTTGAGACACCATAAGTTGGTTCAAATCCCAGCTGTGCCTTTTACAAAACCTGTCAGCTGGTACAAATATCTTAGCCTCATTGGTACCACTGAGAATAACATTAGATTCTACCTCATACAAACACAAGGATGAAATAAGCATTTCTGGCCAGAATGCTTAGAAGAGCACTTGACATGTAGTAAACTCTCAAATGTTCTGCAGAAACAAATTAACTTCCAAGACTGTTCTGGGTAAGGCTTCAAAAGTCCATGACTAATGAAGCCATTGGTTATACACTTCAAAGGAAACACACATGCTCATTGTTCTGCATTATCTCCCAGGAAAGCTGACTGACGCCATTGACTACAGCTCTACATCTGTTCAACAACCACAAAAAACTTGATCAAGCAGCATCTGCTGAATGTTTGACTTAAATGACCTCATTGGAAAAATGAGGAGACAGCTTTGGAGAAATGAGGAGCAGATCATGCTTTCTTTTGCCCTAAACAGCGTGCATTCATGTCTTCCTTCCAGTCACTCATCCAATCCACAAACATGGAAGCGAGTGCTTACCAAACTCCAGGAACTATGCTAGGCACTGTGGATATAAAGAAATAGATGCAGCCACTGCCCCAAGGGAACCCCTAGCAGAGTGGGGCAGAGGCATCATCTTTGCCAACTCCAACGGGAAGGCACATGTCCATTTGAGCAGTGGCCAGCACATATTGGAAGAAAGGGCAATTTCAGTAGACATTTGTACACTCTTCCCTTTAGAAAAACTTGGACATGATTTTTTAATATCAATGTTTCTTCCTGGTATCACTAAAAGTCATGTACTGTTGGTAGGATGTACTTCTCTGGTGGGAGAGCGTTAATAATGGGGTAACTAACATGTAGCTGCCTCTGCTTGGTGGTATCTGTCTCACCTTTGGCTCTGTCAACATGCAAACTTTTAGGGTTTTATTAATGCCTCTTTTGGTCACACTGGGAGGACCAGATCATTTACCATCCTACTTTTCCTGTCAGGCATTTTTTTTATTTGCAGATAGAAGGCAAAGTGTGTAAATGATTTTGCACTGGTGGGTTGGTACAGCTTGCAAAACTTGGAAAGGGAACAAAAAACAAGGTTGCAGAGTGGCCTCTTAAAGCAGAAATTACACCAACAAGGGGACCATTGGTCAAGACTACAAGAACACGACAGCCTGGGTGGAAGGGCCATTCAAGGGCAGTCATGTCTCTGTTCTCAAGCCAGACCCAGGCAACAGGAACTGACCACTTCTCCCCCACATTCTCCCAGCTTGATTTTCATTTCCAGCAGTCCCTAAAGGGGCTGCCATGGTGATAGCCAAAAATAATATCAAAGCACTACTTGCCCGCAGTTTCAGCCTTTTTGATACTCCTATGAGCCCTTACAAACTTCATTTCAGATACACTAGGTCTGCCTTTGCTATTGTGGCTGCTGTGGGCACAATCACTGAGCAGATTAACTTAAAGCAAATTACTTGCCCTGAAACCTTCTTAGGCTCTTCTTAAGCCTCTGAACACCGAGAGGCTGCCACTTACCAGGGTCTTTCAGAGACGAGAGGACTAATCCATGTCTATTTTTTGTTTTGTTTTGTTTGTGGCCCCCAGAATGTTGAAAAACGAAGAAAAGCTGTATCATTGTTATACAATCATAACATATTTTAAATGCTTAAATTTCACAAACTGTCATCTGATAAAGAGATACAGTTTAATATCGTAGGATGATTTTTTTTCAATCTTGTCAGAGGTGCTCAGGGACTGCATGAAAGGGTGAAAGGGTGGCAATAACAACAATGTCTAAACTTGAGGCCTTTGATGACTATGAGGCCCTCCTTGCCCCAGCTGGAGATTTCTTTAGCCATGTCTGCCCAGCAAAGAGGGGGCAACCACATGGGGAGGAGGTGGCAGAAGATTCTGGGGCAAGCTTCTCAGGCTTGCAGGGACCCCTGGAAGTGGTGCTCTGGGATCTGCAATATTAACTCACTTGAGACGTGTGTCTTTGTCCTAACTTCTGTGTCCCTGGAGCTTGGTCCAGAGAAGGTGCTCCATGAAGCCTGGGGGTGGAGTGCAGTGGCTTGCCTGGGGCCCACCATGCTCCAGGGATTAAAAAGGAAAGATAGAAGTTGCTATTACTAGCGTAGAGCTGTACTCAATGACACCAAATCTCCCTCTTGATTTGACTAATCCCAGTTCTGGAGATGATTACATTTTCCAGATTCACAAGGGGAGCTAGGGGAAGGCAGACTGTGAGGCTCTTTTCTACAAGAGAGGGATTTCAGTTAGAGGCCTAACTCCCTCATGCAGAGGTGGGAGCAGCAGGGAAGTTAACTTGGTCAGAGTGTGGGCTTTGGAAGGGGTATCGAGCAGTGATGCCGAGGCGGATGCAACCAGGGAGTGGCAGGGCCTTGGTACACGACACTGTGAGATGTTCTACCTGTGATGCTCTAGAATGCTCAGAACAGGCCAGAAGCCAGCACCTCCACCAGGCACACGTGGTAAAAATGGGAATTTGCAGGCACCAAGATGAGTCTGTATTTTGGGAACAGAGGCTGCACAGCAGAGGGAAGCCTGCAGAAGCAAGGCATGGGGCTCTGTATTAGTCCGTCTTCACACTGCTATAAAGAACTGCCCAAGACTGTGTAATTTATAATGGAAAGAGGTTTAATTGACTCACAGTTCAGCATTGCAGGGAACACCTCAGGAAACTTACAATCATGGCAGAAAGCAAAAGGGAAGCAAGGCACATTCTTCACAAGGCAGCAGGAAGGATAAGCTCCTTATAAAACCATCAGATCTCATGAGAACATAATCACTATTATGCGAACAGCATGGGAGAAACCACCCTCATGATTCAATTACCTCCACCTGGTCTCTCCTTTGACACATGGGGATTATGGCAATTACAATTCAAGATGAGATTTGGGTGGGGACACAACTCCAACCATATCAGTCTCTCAAAAATCCAAAGAAATGGTTTCAGCTACCTTGGGGCCAATGTTTACCCAGATCGCTGAGGGACCCAGGGCATCAGCCAACTTCAAGATTACCTGAATCACACACTCCCTTGAGCAAAACTCCCACCTTCTCTTTTCCTTCCCCAATATATGTCCCCTTTCTATTTTTACATCAGTGCCCCTGCCCCATTACTGGGTTCCCAGGGACTCTGGCCTTAGACTGAGAGTGATACCATTGGCTTTCTTGGTTCTTAGGCCTTCGGACTTGTACTGAGCCATGCTATCAGTATTTCAGGGTCCTCAACTCGCAGACAGACCATCATGAGACTCCTCAGCCTCCATAATCACATGAGCCAACTCCCCTAATAAATCCCCTCTCATACAGCTACATCTATGTCTGTGTGTACATATACATACATGCATACATACATGTGTGCATGTGCGCACATGCCTGTGTGTAACCATGCATGTGTGCATACGTGTATACATGTATACATGTGTGCATGCACACGTGTATACATATGTGTATACGCAATTACACATATGTATACATGTGTGCATGCACACGTGTATACATATGTGTATACGCAATTACACATGTATACAGGTATGCATACAGGTATGCATACAGGTGTGTATACAGGTATGTATACAGTTGTGTATGCACACACACCTATATATCTATATATCTACTTCTATATGTCTATGTATCTATATCTAGATATAGATAGATATATCCTATTGGTTCCATCTCTCTGAAGAACCCTGACAATACATGAAGGCATCACGGTGCCCAATCATTTCACTCACCTCAGCACTGCAACATCAGGGAAATCTCAAACTGCCCCTATTCCAGCTGGAAAACCCTCAACAGGGATATAACTGAGAAATTGGATAACCCCACATATTAGTTTTCACACTGCTGACAAAGACATACCTGAGACTAGGTAATTTACAAAGGAAAGTGGTTTAATTGGACTTACAGTTCCACCTGGCTGGGGAAGCCTCACAATCATGGTGGAAGGCAAGGAAGAGCAAGTTATGTCTTAACTGGATGGCAGCAAGCAAACAGAGAGCGCTTTTGCAGAGAAACTCCCATTTTTAAGACCATCGGAGACCATTCACTACCACAAGAACAGCACAAGAAAGACACACCCCCATGATTCAATCATCTCCCACCAGGTCCCTCCCACAACACGTGTGAATTATGGGAGCTACAAGATAAGATTTGGTTAGGGACACAGAGTCAAAACATATCACCCCATTAGGACTGCAAGCTATGGAGTAAAATCTTACAGGTAAATAATAGTAATTATTACTCTTGTATTCATTCATTCATTTAGCAAATGTCAACTGAGCTACTCTGTGCTAGGTACAAGGTAGGCTGCAATAAAGGTTTATTGAATTAATAAATGACTGAATAAGATATCACCCTGACCCTGATGAGTTAAGAAATGTGAAAGCGTTTCATGAATCTTACGCCATTTATTCTCCTTTGATTTCAAGTGATCTTTACACCAAATCTTACTTACAAATCTATAAAAGGGTATTACAAACAAATGAGCAAGCAAAGCTTAAAGAAATATTTTAAAATTTCTATGATGTAATGGTTAAACTAGGATTCAAACCACTTCTTTTTTTAAGGCAGAGTCTGGCACAATGCCTAACATAGAATAAAAGCTTCTCAATTAAATATTGGCCAAGTCAACGTAATAGAACCAACTTACCCATGCCCTTTGTCTAATCAAACGTCTGTTCAAAGAAAAACTATCCCATCAAACAACTCAAGAACAAATCCCTACTCTGAAATTCAGAGAGAATACATTTGTTTCACAAGATTTCTAGAACATTCAGCAATCAAGGAAAGCCTAGCACATCCAGCTCTCCTGTAGGAATGGCTGCATACCATCAAGCCTAAAATATTGAGATGCCCATTTAATGTTCCAAGAAATTCAGAAGAGGACGCTTTCATATCTGAGGACACTTTCATATCTGAGAATAGTAGACTTTCAACAGTGACACTGGAAGTCATTATACTTAAGAAGGACATTTAAGTCACTGCAAAAAAAACTAAAGATATACAAAGTGATGGATCCACCAGTTCAGGAACAAATGTCCCAGGTTCCTGATAAGGAAGGTTTTGGTTTATTGTCCTTATCATCTCTTTTCTGTTCAGGATCAAAACATTTGCCCACACTGCTTATGCCCCAACAAAATCTTAGTGCCAGGTTACCTGCCATGAACTGTCCCTCTCACTCCTACATTAAAGGATTTCTCTGCTAAGCCCACCACTCACCCAAAAACCCATTCTCCTCCTTCTCAGCATCACACTGAATCTGGAGTTGAAGGTAGCACTAAGCCTTTCCTGGTTCAATGCTAGTATTAGTCCATTTTCACACTGCTATAAAGAACTACCTGAGACTGAGTAATTTATAAAAACAGAGGTTTAATTGACTCAGTTCTGCACAGCTGGGGGGGGCTAAGGAACCAAGGCATGTCTTACATGGTGGCAGAAGGTGGGGTGGAAATGCCACACTGTTAAACCATCAGATCTCATGAAAACTCACTCACTATCACGAGAACAGCATCGAGGGAAACCACCCTCATGATCCAGTCACCTCCCACCAGGTCCTTCACTCAACATGTGGGGATTACAAATGGAGATGAGATTTGGGTGGGGGCACAAAACCAAACCATATCACTGGTCTTTGCCCACAATATAGAGACTCTCTCCTCTCCTTTGGTACTTTGCAATCCCTCTGGATGGGCACATCTCTTTATCCATCCATGAGCCAAGCAAAGGACTCTGCTCTAACTTCCTCCAAGAAATTTCTGTGGTCAGATCTCGTCTTCAAGTAAAACACTTTGGCTCTTACGCCTCCGATATGTTTCAGAAATAAGGAGCAAGAAATTAAATGATACAGCATTGTTCCAGTTCTCTATTGCTGCATAATAAATCACACCAAAGTTTAGTGGCAGACAATAATAATGATACGACTCTCACAGATTCTGTGAGTTGGGAATTCAGAAAGGGAACAGAGAAAAAAGCTCTTCTCACTCCATAACATTTGAGCGGGATGACTCATATGGCTCGAGGAGTCTGGAACAGTCAGGACTAGACCATCTGGAGCAGGAGGATCCCCCTCCATGATGGCTTTTTCATTTACACATCTGAAACCTGGGCTGGCATGGTGGAAGGACTCACTTAGCTGAACTGTTATCAGAGCACACGTATGTGGCCTTAACAGCATGGTCAGATATCTCAGGGTAACTGGAAGTTTATGTGAAAGCTGATGGCTCCAAGAGCAAGTGTTCCCAGCAGCACAAGGAGGAAACTGCATGGACACTTAAGACCTGACCTCAGAAGCCACAACTTCTGCTGTACTCTATTTGTCAAAGCTGTCATAGTCCACCCAGATTCAGAGAAAGGGATAAAAGTGAAAGAACTTGTGGCCATTTAAAAACAACTGCAGCCTTGCTGTGGCCACAAATCATTTACATCCTTCCCACTCAGCCCCCTTCCAAGACTCTCTGAGAGTTTCATTCCATTACAGCATCAGGCTCAGGCACAAGGTTCTGAATATCATCTTCTAAATCAGGGCAAGGTGCAAAATGAAGCTCTTCAAGTTCAGCACCCGGTCTACAGTTTCTCCTGATTTGAAAACCTGTTAACAAAAAAACATTATTTTTCTGCACCACCTTGCAACACACACACACAAATTAGACTGGTGGAACAGGCTTAAGTTAATGAATATAGACATTCTCGTTCAAATTTGGGGAAACCAGAGACACACAGCAGTCATGGATCATGGCTGTTCTGAAATCCAGCTGGGACAAGCCAGTCTCTTCTTTAAGGCTTATCTCTGCCCTCTGGGGGTGATTTTCTAGAGAGCTCTGGGCTCTGCCCTCTGAGTCATCCTTTTCACTAAGGCACCCCTGTCTGTAGCTGAGTAGTTTCTCCACCTGCCTCCTGGGGGAGGTGGGGAGATTTCAAAGACCTCTTTTCATTTTGTACTGTCTCCTTCCCATTCTGTTCAATCTGTTACAGTTCCTTTAAGAACTCTGTGGGCCTCTTATGATCAATTTAAAACCTATTCCTTCAGACAGAAGCTACACCCACAAATCTCTTCAACATAAACCCTCTCTTCCTCTTCCCTGGGCTCCCCATGAGGTCACTATGGGACAAAACCATTAAGATTCTTAGGGTTTGTGAGGCACATTCTTAGGATTCTTAGTTTTTGTCTATTTGAAAGTGTCTATGAGGCATCATCTTAAACCATTCTGAGGTTTTACCAAAGAAAAGGGTAGGGAGGCCAGGGTTACAATCACATCCCTGCCTTCATCTCTACCTTGAGACCACTTTTTCCTGACAATGCTCTTGATTTAATTTTTCCCCTGAGGCTCTTTGTTAGTTTGAGAATATTTTAATGGGTAAATGACTGTCTAGAGATCTTTATGTTTGCTCCAAATTCCATTCAAAAAGTCAAACAGGGCCGGGCATGGTGGCTCATGCCTGTAATTCCAACATTTTGGGAGGCTGAGGCAGGTGGATCACCTGAGGTCAGGAGTTTCAACCAACATGGTGAAATCCCATCTCTACTAAAAATACAAAAAAAAAAAAAATTGCTGGATATGGTGCTGCACACCAGTAATCCCAGCTACTGGGAGACTAAAGCAGGAGAATCTCTTGAACCTGGGAGGTGAAGGTTGCAGTGAGCTGAGATCACGCCATTGCACTCCAGCCTGGGCAACAAGAGGAAAACTCTGTCTCAGAAAAAAAAAAAAAAAAAAAAAAATCAAACAGTACATTCTTTAATGTGTGTTTCTTTACTCACATTTGATCAGGGGCATAATGGAGATGCCAAGTGGCCCTTTCAGCACCATTGCCTTATTTCACACTGTGTACGAAATTTTTAGTTATATCATTCATTCCATTAAATATATTCTTGATTTCCCAGCAGGTCACAGTATTAACCAGTGTCTCACCACTACAAAACAGAACTCCCCTTTTCTCTAGCTTCTGACAACACTGCCCTCATATCTCTTCAAGCTGTCACAGCAGCCTCCTCAAGACCGCTTTCTGTGTCCACCTACTATCTAGTTCCAAAGCCAGAGCTATTTGTTTCAGGTTTTGTAACGGTAACATTCCAATTCCAGGTATCATATTAAGTTACAATAATTGTTGCATAACAAACCACCCTAAAACTTAGTGGTGTCAAACAACACTAGTTTTTTATGCTCATGGATACTGTGGGTCAGGAATGGAGAAATGGCACAGCAGGGCTGGATTTTCTTTGCTCCAGCGTCTGAGCCCTTAGCTGGGATAACTCACATGACTCAGGAAGCTGAAGGCTAGAACAGCTGGTTTGGAGAATCCAATTCCAAGAGAGCTTTCTCACTCAAATGATTGGCTCTCAGCCTGGAATAATGGAAGGCAGGCTTGACTGGGACAGAAAACCCACTTGTGACCTCTCCAGCATGACAGTTTCAAGGATGCTGGACCTTTTCCATGGCAGCTCAAAACTCCAAGAACAAGTATTCCCAGCAACTAAAACCTGTTATGACCTAGCCTCAGAAGTCCCACAGCTTCACTTACAGTGTATTCTATTGTCTAAGCAGGCGTGCCCAGATTTGAGAAGGGACACAGACTCTCAATCAGAAAGGTGTCACAAGATTTGCAACCATGTTTGAAAACTTCTAACAGTGTTTACTGCCAAATGTGCAGTCAGCAACAAAGATGAAGAAGTTGGAATGAAAAGACTCCTTGAACAGTTTATGAAAAGTTTGTTACCCATCTGAAGAGATATGGGACCTAATCCAAGGAATCTAATGGGCATAAATAAGTCTTCATCCCACAGAGGTAGAAACCAAAAAGAAGTCTTAACTATAGTCACCAAAACAACATGGTATCAATACAGAAAAAAAAGACACATAGCTCAGTGAAACAGAATAGGGAACCCAGAAATAAAGACACGTATCTACAACTAATTGATATTCAATAAAGTCAACAAACAGACAATGGGGAAAGGACTTTCTATTTTCAATAAATGGTGCTGGGGAAACTGGCTAGCCACATGCAGAAGAATGAAATTGGACTCCTATCAATCACCACATATAAAAATTAACTCAAGATAGATTACAGACTTAAATGTAAGACCCAAAACTATAAAAATCATAGAGGAAAACCTAAGACAGACTTTTCTGGACATTGATCTGGGCAAAGAATTTATGACTAAGACCTTAAAAGCAAATACAATAGAAACAAAAATCAACAAATGGTAATTAAACCAAAGAGCTTCTTCCGCACAGGAAAAGAAACAATCAACAGAGTAAACAGACAACCTGAGGAATGGGAGGAAATATCTGCAAACTATGCATCTAACAAAGTACTAATATCCAAAGTCTATAAGGAACTGAAATCAACAAGGAAAAAAATAATCCCACTAAAACGTGGGAAAAGAACTTGAATAAACACTTCTCAAAAGAAACCATACACACAGCCAGCAAGCATATGAAAAAGTGCTCAATATTGCTAACCATAAGAGAAATGCAAATTAAAATCACAATGAGATGCCATCTAAAACAAGTCAGAATAACTTTATTAAAAAGTCAAAAAGTAACAGATGTTGGCGAGGATGTGGAGAAAAGGGAACGCATATATACTGTTGGCAGCAATGTAAATGTTCAACCCCTATAGGAAACAGTTTGGAGATTTCTCAAAGAACTAAAATTAGAACTACCATTAAACTCAGGAATCCCACTAACTAGGTATCTAACCAAAGGAAAAGAAACCATTTTATCATAAGACACCTGCACTCATGTTCATCACAGCACTACTTGCAATAGCAAAGTCATGGAATCAACTCAAATGTTTATCAGTGGTTGACTGGATAAAGAAAATGTGATATATATAGCACATTATATATATATAAGTACTGTATCATAAAATACTATGCAACCCTAAAATTAATGAAATCATGTCATTTGCAGCAACATGCATGGAACTAGAGACCATTATTCTAACTGAAATAACTCAGAGACAGAAAATCAAACACTGTGTATTCTCATTTGTAAGTGAAAGCTAAACAATGGGTACACATGGACATAAAGATGGAAATAATCGATACTGGGAACTACAAAAGAGGGAGGAATGGGAGAGGAATGAGGGTTGAAAAACTATCTATTAGGTACAGTGTTCACTATTTGGATAATGGGTTCATTAGAAGCCCAAACCTCATCATTACACAAAATATCCATGTAACAAACCTGCACATGTATGCCCTGAATCTGAAATAAAATTCAAAAAGAAAACTCAAGAGAAAAAAATCACAAAGGGAAGACAGTTTCCAAAAACAAAAGACTACATTTAATCAAAAGATGTACCACCCACAATGAGAGGGAGGGGAGAGTCAGGGAGAAAGGGAGGAAAGGAGAGAGAGGAGGAAGGAGGAAGAGAGAGTCATGTAAGTATGCAAGTGTCATGAACCTTCAGCTTTAAAGAGAAAAACATCACAAAACTAGTCTGGGTGTTGTTTGTGTACATAGTTCTATGCAAGGAAGGGTTCATCCTATAATCCTAGAGGAAAATAAAAATGACTTTGCTAAGACATAAGTGATTGAAATAGGAGTTTTCATATGAGAAGGGGTAATGGAGAAGGACTGGTGATCCTCTCAGGAACCTGACACCTGCATTGCTGTGCTGCACTGGGAGTCAGGGACCTGAGTCTTCATCAAGGCTGCACCCTGACACAGATGAGAATACTGGAGCCCAGAAAGAAGTAAATTGCCAGAGATGATCCCAGGAATCAGAGTTTCTCAAACTAAGGACCCATGGGGCACCAATATTTCATGAGTATATGTAGTGGTATTTCTCTACTAAAACCAAATGACAGTCTTCCAGGTTATGCAAGATTAAGTTAATGTACAGTCTTTTCTCAATTAATGATATTTTTCCCATAAAATTTCTTAAGCCATGGGTACACTTTACGACTTTAAGATACCTGACTTACTAGGCTTAATATATCACAAAATGGTATATTTCATGGTGTTCCAAAGAGTACAATGAATTCAGAGACTTCACTGCTGGACCAAGTTTAAGAAAAATCTCAGCACTAACATCATATGTTTGGGAGTAAGATGTGTTCTCATTCTTTATTATTCCTGAAGTGTGACCTGGCACATCTCACAAACTGGCACTGGTAAGGGAACAATCAGTGGAAAATGTACTGGATGTGAAGGCAGGGGACTGGCCAGGATGACCTCTCAGGGTGCATTTAAGATATTTTACTTAGAAAAAAATATCAGAATCATCCACGTGAAGAAATTAATAGCATATATTCTGGGTGGGGGAATTTCAGAGATTTTTTTCTCCCCTTTGGCTAACCTATGTTTCCTCACTTTTCTGCAATGGATATGTATTTCTTGTTGTTCATAGGTAGAGAAAAATAACTTGATCAATAGCTCTTCCCTCAGCCCCTTTTTAAAAGTTTTCACGTCCCCGAGGGAGTGGTAGTAGGACATACATGAGCAGTAGCTGCAGGCAGATCACCGTGGGGTGAACATGAAGAGCCCAGGCTCTCAGGTAAAGTCTGTGGTCTGCTCAGAAGAACAAAGCTCTCCAGACATAGCCTGATGGGTCTTTTGTGTTTTCAGACCCCTGTATCCTCTGAGCACAGGTCTGCCTTTGTGTCAAGGCCCATATACTATTAATATCTTGCTCAGGCTTTATTGGAATAACCCCTCACTATCGCTGGGATTTTAATGTGCTGGAGAAGCAGATCTAGAGATAGATCAAGCACTAGTCCACTCCCTGCCCTCCATATCTTCAGCTAAAATAGCTGTACTGTCTTCCCAGACCCAGAAGCCCGCTCTTTGCTAGCTGGCTTTATCTTCACATGATGATTATTGTCAATATGTTGCTTTTTGACCCAAAATAGGAAAAGTATTTCTACTCTGATCAAAAATCTTCAAATTTCCTCATACTAATATGAGTGACCCATGGCTATTACAAAGAGCTGGCCCACCCAAGGTATGGGTCATGTGGTCTTTGTTGGTACGGTTCCTGACACAGAAGTACAGAATATAACACATTTCAAGTACTAAGAACTGAGTTTGAATTCTGACTCTGTTATTTACTGGCTGCTGTTTCTTGGGGAAATCAATAAACTACTCAGCTTCCTCCTCTATAAAATAGGAATTACAACACTCTCTACTTCACAGGTAAATGGAGTACTATGAACTCATTGACCAAGGACCAAGAAAATCTTAAACGTTCCCTGAGGGGCATTTTAAATCCCTCATAAGTCCCAAACACCTTCATTTCATAAGGCCCAAACACCTACCCCAACATGGCATCAAACATATTAAATCATAGTTACATCCCATAATAGATATAAATGTACATGTGAATATAAATAAGTATTCACTGTAAAAATATCTTGAAGCACAGCTTTATAACTTTGTCTTTGAAATGTGGGTACAATTGATTATGGTTTTCTAACGATTATCATACATATTCAGAAACTTTCGTGAAGTGCAAAAAGAATCTAGCCTACAAATTGTTTTCAAATGTGAGGAAAGCTTCATGAATACTAAATTTAATAATGGATAGAACTGGCATGTTATATTTGGTAGATGGTTTTGATTTTGCAGTTGTCTATTCCTAGTTTGGAGCCAACACAATTTTTCAGGTCTCAAACACTTCTGTCAGCCCCAGAAAAGCTTGTAGGCCCCAGATACTCTGCCTAGAGTGCCTAGATTAGTTACTAGGTGCCCCAAGAGGGCCCTTAGAGATGTGTAAAACAGTGCCTACCAGGGATGCTGATTAAAATGCACATTCTCAGGCTTCATCCTACACCTCATGAACTAGAATTTTTGGTGGTACTTTTCAGGAATCTGCAGGTTTTTTTAACAGGTTCCTCAGGGGATTGCTTGCATTTCAGCATTTGGGAATCCATGATCTGGGGCCCCTGGACAGGGAAAGTAGGAACAACTGGAAGAAGCCGATGGGAACGTCGATTGCCAGTCTCCCCCTGTATAACAGCCCCTCTGCGGGCACTCAGAGAGCAGAGCAACCTGCAAGGTAAGGGAAAAAGAAGTCGTACAGGCGCCTCGATTGAAACAATTTTATTTTTATAGAAATAGCATAAGTGATCTGAACCACGCTGCATTCAACTCCCAGATGTTGAGTCAAGTTCCTTTTTTCAACCATGGATGAATAATTTATAATTCTATTGTCTTAAATTCACAATAATAAGCCTGTCTGTCGAAGCAGTGCTGAAGTCCATGCTTTGAGGATACTCATAAATCCTTAAGCACTTTTACTAGTTGAAAAAATTGATGAAGTGGCTTCTGGGAAAGACTGAGCTGGAGTTCTGTAAAAGTGTGATGTGAAGAGCACTTGCAACAGAATCACCTGGTACTAGTTAAAATGCAGATTCCTAGGCACTACACCTCCAACCTCATAAACCAAAATGTTACCAGGTGAGATTCGGGAAACTGCAATTTTAATAAAAGCTGCAGGAGACTCCTGTGCACCCAGGTTTGAAAACTGCTGCTTCCGCATCAACTGACAGCTTCACCTTCTGGGCCTGGATTTGAGCTGACACCCTGGAGGCTGATTTCCCCCCAGAATTTATCTGGTTTCTAAGTAAAAGTGTGACCTCCACCAAGAGGTCAAACCTATTCCCAGCGTTGAAGCATAACTGCAAGAGAAATGGCCATCTTTGCTCCCTTCCCCCCGCAAATTCTGAAGGTATAGAAACTGCCAACTAATTCCCCAAAGACTGGAAAAATGCACAAAAATCCTCCGCAGCTTCCCACCCTGTCCCCAGGGGCCATTTCCCAGGTCTTTCCAAAGACAGAGGCCACCTTGTGAAGTATCTGGTATATTCGGATGCTGCCCAGGAAGGGGAGGAAAGCATTGTCCCTCTGCCCTCTTCTTTCTGACCCATTGGTTTGCCTTAGACAGCCTAGATTGTGGTTCCCAATTGAATCATACTCACCTCATTTGTCTGTGTCACCCTGAAATAAGTGAAGCAATTTTCACCTCATTGGTCAAAATAATGACTCCTCCAGCATTACTAGCCACAAAACCACCCCAAGCAAGGGCTTATACCCTCCCAAGAGGGGACTTAATGGACCCAGAGAAGTGATTTATTTTTAAAGATTAGTTGCCACGTTTACAGAGTTGGTACCATGGGAGCAAAAGCAATTGGTTCTTGCAGGAAGTGTTTTACTGCATAATCTAGACAATATTCTTTGGGCCTGTCTGCATTGACTCTGCCCCTAAGGGCTACATCTTTTAGTGCAGGGATGTAGATGGGGCAAGAGGGGCTAGAAAGTGGAGAGAGAAGAGCCAGCTCGATTCGACACTGTCATCAGCAACAATAATGAAGTCTGTCTGTCTACAGATCACTTGCTAGAGCTGAATTATGATGAAAAGAGAGAGAACAGCACTTCTTTTTAAGAAGTTCCTCCTTAGCAACTCCTTAAAGTAAAAGAAAATCAAAGAGCTCTTTCGCATGGTGGAATGGGGCCGCCTCTTCACAGACCTGTTTGCAACGACAAAGCTGAGCACTCCACCCTGCAGCCAGGGAAACCGCCAGTGACACTCAGTCAGAGAGTCAGTGACAAACAGCCAAGTCCCCTCCCAAGCACAAGGCCGGGCCTGCAGACTAAAGAGATGCCTAGGAGGCCAGCCAGGAAGATTCTTCACCTCCACCAAAAAAAAAAAGAAAGAAAGAAAGAAAGAAAGAAAGAAATGGTCATTCCTACTTTTCTTGAAAGAAGCTACCTTTCTCCTGACTATAATTTAGTTTGTTGCTTTGGAGACATGAATATGGATAAATATTCTTCTATTATAAAATAGAATAATAATAGTGTTAATGTACAGGTAAAAAGTCATGAGCCCGTGCCTGTGTCGAGGAGCGGGGTGAGGTGGGGCCCGGGGCAAGCAGAAGTGCCTGGGAAAGGAGAACTGCTCCTCCCGGGCTCCAGGTGACTCCTGGCACACATAAATGTGGACTGAGTTTTGCCAGATATTCCCAATTTGCAAAAGAAGCTAAGTATTCAGATTTGCAAGTGAACACTCCCGACATTTAATTATTAGCTCTATCTTCACTTTTAAACACTATCAATAAAATTGGTGCAACTTGTGCTCTAAAACTGGGGGCAAAAATAGAAGTCCCAGGAGCTCCCCAGACCCCAGGGACTGAAGGAACAAAGGGACTGTCACCGTCCAGCTCTCTCAGGATTTACCAGTGGACTGAGGGCTCTATCCTTTCAGAGGGGCTAAGGCTGGTGTTAGGTTTGAGCCATCTGATGACATGAGAGATTAGTGCTCAAACAGTTAATGTAGGCAAAACGCCCAGCCTCCTATATCAGATCCCATAAGTGGGACTTCCTGAGCCCCTTTTCTCTCCAGCCAGATGAGCTATATATAATACCCAGAACAACAGCCAAAGAGTCTTTCTTTCTTTCTTCCTTTTCATAGTGAAATCCTCATCAGTCTTTATGACCCAGTTCAAATGTCACCTCATCTGAGCTGCCCTGCTCCATGCTTTCAGGTGCAGCTAATCTCTCCCATTCTCCTTCCTTTTTGTCCCATAACAGTCCAGGCAGATTTAGCAACTACAGAGCAAGGTGACAGACGCTACGACCTATTGGGAAGCCCATGAGGAATGAGATAGGAGGTTAGGATGGGGTTATCTGTTCCTGAGAACATTATTATCATGAGTCCGGTGTTGAATAATCATTGTCTCATTTTTATTTCATAGGTTCTGAGGTGGGGAGGCATTGCTCTTCCCATTTCACAGAGAGGAAAGTGAGATTCAGGGAGCTTAAGTAACCTGTCCAAGATCATGCAATTGGAATGAGGCATGGCTGAACTTGAATTCAGGCCCGGCTTACCCAGAGCCTAGTGTCTGGATGTGTGTTTCTACACCCCAGGGCCTAGTCCAGGGCCAGAGGAATTTCTGATTCAAGAAACTAAAAAATATTAATAATAAGATCTATTCTAGATGACTTATTTAGAACATAAAATATAAAGTTCTACAGAGGTTTCAATGTGTGGGTGCCCTACAATGGAACTCTAAATAAACACACACTAAGTATGGCATTAAACAACCTCCAGGATATTTTCATAATTAGGAAAAGGAAGGTATCAATAAGTGGGTATAGTGTGCTGCCCTCTGTATTCGGATCTGTAGGTTTAAGCTTGGGTTACCCCCAAAGCAGACCCCCAGACAAGGATTTGAGAGTGAGTGGGTTAGTAGGTTATTTGGAAGGAAATTTCAGGAAGCTCCATTAAAGGAGGGGGAAGTGGGCCAGGGAAGAGAATCAAGCTAACACAGGGGCCTTCCACGAGCAGGTTTTCATATGGGCACCTGGGATTCAGCCCTCTGGAGACAATGTGAACACATCTCGGGGCCATGTGAAGACGTGAGCTTCTTTTTGAGAGTAGAAGAGGGAAACAGAGAGGAGGTAGAAAGACAGGGATAGAGAAGAAAATCTTCTACCTACCTAGTCATATGAACACTAGAAACTCTTCCTAACAAAAATTAATTTTAGGACATCTGTGACCCAAGCTAGCTGACCGTCGTTATTTGTGAAAGAGAACCCCCACCACTGCCACCCCACATCAGACACAAATACTTGTCCATCTCATTGAAGAAAAGCTGGTGTCTATTTTTTTTTTTTTTTTTTGAGATGGAGTTTCACTCTTGTTGTCCAGGCTGGAGTGCAATGGTGTGATCTCAGCTCAATGCAACCTCCACCTCTCGGGTTCAAGCGATTCTCCTGCCTCAGCCTCCTGAGTAGCTGGGATTACAGGCATGCACTACCACACCCAGCTAATTTTGTATTTTTAGTAAGGATGGGGTTTCTTCATGTTGGTCAAGCTGGTCTCGAACTCCCAACCTCAGGTGAACCGCCCGCCTCTGCCTCCCAAAGTTGGTGTCTATTTTTAAGTCCCTAGAGCAGTTAGCTGCTCAATCTTTCATGCCATTATCAGCTCTGAGTCTCAGGCCTGAAGATTCCAGTGGCCATCCATAGGGAAAGATTCAGGTTCCCATGCAGCAAGTTAGCACCAAAATCAAGGTCAGAAGGCAAAAGGAACCACTGACAATGCTTAAGCTTCATTCAGGCACCTTAGGTAATAATACCCTTCTTGGCCTCCTTTCTCAGTGACTCAAAAGAGCCTGCTTAAAAAGCAACAACGTCGGCTGGACACGGTGGCTCATGCCTGTAATTCCAGCACTTTGGGAGGCCGAGGTAGGCGGATCATGAGGTCAGGAGTTTGAGACCAGCCTGGCCAACATAGTGGAACCCTGTCTCTACTAAAAATACAAAAAATTAGCTGGGCGTGGTGGCGGGCACCTGTAATACCAGCTACTTGGGAGGCTGAGGCAGGAGAATTGCTTGAAGCCAGGAGGCGGAGGTTGCAGTAAGCCGAGATTGTGCCACTGCACTCCAGCCCAGGCAATAGTGCAAGATTCCATCTCAAAAAAAAAAAGCAGCAGCAACATCAAGCTAGTAAAATGCTGAAGATAACTTTGCCCAAATTGTATTTTTGCTTTGTTTAAAGGAATGTCTGTAGTAATGCAGTATTACGTCATTGCTCATCTCATTCCCCTGCCTCTCTCACATGGCTAAATAGTGGTTTCCATTCCATTACCTTTACAGACTGCTTACTTTCTCACTTCTTTCCAGTCTCTCAGTTTATGTATGAAAACATGAATTTCAGGAAGTACTAAGTCACATTGTTTCCACCTCTGGAGAATCCCAGGAAATATGGTCATGGTGTTATGGGAAGGAACAATGCTAGAAAGTAAAAATTAGCTAAAGGAGAAAAGGTTGGTGGGGGTCCTTGAGCATCTGCTTAAGATAACTCCATGACAGCTGGTAGCTTGCTTCATTCACAATGCATGCCCATGCCTAGAGTAATGCCTGGCACATAGCAGGCCCTCATTCAGTATGTGTTGTATGGATAATGTCAATCAGCTGCACACCTTGCCTTCAAATAAACTTGAAGTCCAAGTAGAAAGAGTAGGCTTGCTCTGTGTTTGGGAAGAAGACCCCTAGCATCCCACACCCTACCCACCTGTAATCAGACCAGTGCCCTTCCTATACGGACATTCTGGAGATTCCACAACATCACACTCAGACGCCTACACCTCCACTAGGTTCCCTCCCACCCCTCTTCACACATACACCCTCAAGCTGGGCAGCCAGTGCAATCTGAGGAAATGAAGGTGTCTGTCATGTCTGGGCTGTGAATTTCTATAGGTAGAAGTGGCTTCCTGGGCCTGTCTTATAGATAAAAAGATGCATGCTTGCAAGCTAACCAGCCTTGAACCAACAAAACTTAGAGCCTAAACAGCAACATGAATCGAAATTAGGTATGAAACAAAGAGAGTGTGCTACCTCACAAAATGCCTGGATTCCCAAAGGCTCAATATTTAGAGAAAACTTTAGACCTAAAGTTTTTTCTTTTTTAAAAAAAAATCAGTTTAGACTACATATAAAGTGTTTTGCATGACTGGACACTTGTGACTGACTGTCTTTCATGCCTTCCAAAGCTCTGAAAGTTTTGTCTCCAAGACTTTAGAGCTGTCAATGGGAAAAGGGCTTATTCCAGTTCAGTTCCTACAGCAAGGTGATGACAAAATCAAGATCTAAAAGCATTGATAAAAGAGGAAGCTAAATTGGCTTTTCAATTATAACCTTGCAGCTGTATCAGGAAGCAGGCTCCTGAAAGGGCCAAACTGATCAGGAGAGATAGAAGTCTCACTATATGTTTAAACAGCTTACCACAAACCCTACAGTGCCTAATACAGGCTGTGAGACTCCAGAGAGCAGGTGCTGCATCCTTGTTGCTGTATCCCCAGGGACCCACTCACTGACTGGCATCCAGCAGGCACTCAGTCAGTGAGGGGTGAATTGAACAGAGTCTACCTGACCAACAGAAGGAAACTAGCTGAGGGCTTCCTAGGGATCAGACACCAAGCAACAGGATTTGCCTGGACTATTTCACCCAGTCCCTGTATCACCTCTTGAATGAGCATCAACTGTCTTTTGCAGATGAAAAAACAGAGTCAATGGAATCCACAATTGGCAGAGGCAGGATTGAAACCCAGATCCAAGTGACAGAGAAGAGGATACTTCCTCCAAATATTCACTGCCATTTAAAAATGCTCTGATTCCATGGGGCATTGCATCCTCCAAGGTACTCATCACTCCAAAAGCATTTGGGAAGCTATGTAATTTGGAATGTTAAATAATTAGAAGTCATGGAGGTTCATCAAAATGTGAGTGAACCTGAACCAAAGAATGATGGAGAGACTGTTTTGTCGGCTCTGGATCGGGTGACAAACGGGCAGCTCACCCAGCGGTGCCTGAAGTGGCAGAGAGCTTTCATGCACACTTGCACTTTGAATAAGGATCCTAGCACAATGCCGGATGCCCCATCCACATGAATTATGGCTCAGGCGAGAAACACAACAAAGCAATTTGCCTCTGTAACTAATTTCTCTTGTCTGTAGCACTGAAGGAGCAATACTTTAGCAACCAGTGAGTTGGATAATTGGAAATAAGGGCAACTCTCTGAGCAGGCTGAGGAAGGCTGGGTTTTATCAACCTTGGAGCTATTTTTTATAATCAATGTCTATGTGCAAAAAATAAAACAAATAAATACAAAACAGGAAATAAACCTTCCTTACCCACCAGCACAGACATGTCCTTTTTTTAATACTACTTTGAAACTTTATTAAATAATAGTGAAACTCAACTTCTTGGCTTCAGAGGGAACCTTGGAGGCAGGTTATTAAACTAACACTTCTACAGAGTGAGCAAAATTTCACCAGAACCAATGTTCTTCCCAATATAGACAGAGAGGTGACAAGGACAGAAATTTTCTATATGGATTTTTGTCTTCTGATTGCTAAGCAAGACTCAAGTGCCTCTTTGCTTCTGAAGTCACTCTTGCTGACTGGAAATGCTCACAGGCCTGTGTATCCAGAGACCCAAAAGTTCAGACACACACACACACACACACACACACACACACACACACCCCTCTGCCAAACTCAGTGCCCCCTTCCCACATCTATCCCACACTTTTGCAATATCAACCAACTCACACCTCAAACCAAGCCAACATCAAACCTGTGGTTTAGAAAGTATAATGGGGGCCAGGCGCAGTGGCTCACATCTATAATCCCAGCAGTTTGGGAAGCTGAGATGTGTGGATCACGAGGTCAGGAGATTGAGACCATCCTGGCCAACATGGTGAAACCCTGTCTCTACTAAAAATACAAAAATTAGCCGGACGTGGTGGCATGCACCTGTAGTCCCAGCTACTCAGGAGGCTGAGGCAAGAGAATGGCTTGAACCTGGAAGGCGGAGGTTGCAGTGAGCCAAGATCGCGCCACTGTACTCCAGCCTGGGCAACAGATCGAGACTCTGTCTCAAAAAAAAAAAGAGTATAGCCTGTGGGAGATAATTCAATCATGGGGGCAGTTTCCCCATACTATTCTTATGGTAGTAAAGTCTCACAAGATCTGATGGTTTCATAAGGGGTTTCCCCTTTCACTTGACTCTCATCTTCTCTCTTGTCTGCTGCCATGTAAGATGTGCCTTTCACCTTCTACTGTGAGTGTGAGGCCTCCCTAGTCATATGGAACTGTGAGCCAATTAAACCTCTTTCCTTTATAAATTACCCAGTCTCAGGTATGTCTTTATTAGCAGTGGGAGAACAGACTAACACACCAACTCGCCAACTCATTTCTGATTTCTGTCCCCAAAGATTTTCAAGTCTAAAATTTCCCAGCAAAATTACAGGCTAGAGTCTTCCTTGGGCAAATGATGAAAGCAAAGCAACCTTGGAAGTAGGCTCTTTTTCCTCTTAGAGATTTTATAAACAACACAATGATTCAGGCACGACCTTCAGTGCTGACTATACAGAGAGGGAAAGATGGAAAATACTCCATTCATCAAATCTTTTTGGAGTGAACTCTGAATTTACTCTGGAGAAAATGCCTTGTGAAACTGCTGAGAATGAAGAGTAAGACTCCAAAAGCAAGTTCAAGACACAAAGGTTGGGAACAATATGCACTATTCTTGGGTGATAGTTACACTAGAAGCCGAGACTTCACCTCTACGCAATATACCCATGAAACAAAAATGCACTTGCACCCCTGAAATCTATAAAAATCAGTAGAAAATAAAAAAGACAGAAAGTTGGAAATTACTCTGCATTAAAAAGAAATAAGAAATTTGTACTTCCTGGGGGAAAATCCTGAAGAGGGAGAGGAGTGTAGAGGAATTGAGGCTGCTTGGCTCAGATGAGGAGAGAAAAGAAAGAAAACTCCCAGGTGACAGAGTATGCAGTGGGTTTGATACAGAAAAAAAAATATCTATTGGGGAATTTTCAACACTGATGGCCACTTAATCCTAATATGAGTCTTATAACATGGTTCCCTGCTCAGAAACACCCAGTAGCTTCCTATTGCTTCCGGGATTTAAATCTATAGCCTCTGCCTGCTATCTGCAGCTTTTCCACTCAAGACTGGCTCCAACGGTACCCCAGCTCCTTAACAAGTACCCCATGGAAGAGGAAACTGCAGCCTGGTGCCATCAAGGCAGGGGGGTTCCAGCCCTGGTACAGATCCCCGTAACTTGTGAAACCTCTTGATATGATACCATCCCCAATGACAAATAAGAGTTACACCAATGGATCTCTGAAGGCCCTTTCTTTGCCACACTACAAGATCATGAGTGGCTTCTCTGGACCCCCTACTCCCACCAGCCCCAACTCTCCCCTCTGCTTCCTTTCTTATCACTACATCCACACTTTGAGTCACTCACATGGCTTTTTCCTTGTTTGCCTCACTCCTCTGTGAGATCTACCTATCCTTTGAGTTGCAGCAGGAGTTGCATCAACTCAAATACCCCAAATGCCATGGCACATAGGCATGGCCTTCTAAGAACTACTGTGCCCCCACCATCTGTCCTGTCGCCTCCCACTCTGCCCACTGTTTGCAGCGTTGCCAGCTCTTTGACGTGGGAACATCCTGCTTCTCATCTGTATCATAAACCCTCTGAAGCCTGAAACATTTTTATAGGATTACTACTATTTTGGTATCTCCAACAAGCTCTTGGACAGTTCTGAGCACCAAATAAATACTGAATAAATAAACAAATCAGCAAAGTAAATTAGGGGGCCTCTCTCTTCCAGGCTCAGAGTTTTTGGCTCAGAACCGCAAACTCTCTTTAACAGACCAGAAGTTTTCTGGAACTCCACCTGCTGGAGAAAAACTTTGTTGCTTTTTCGCTGAGCCTGTTTATCCCAAATCTGGGGCAGCCCGAGGACTTGTACCAGCCTAGAGCTTGTATTTATATCTGTGCAGGCAAAGGGAGGGAACATGCATTCATTTACAAACTATTGCATAGATAACATTACCAAAGGTCAATCCCCAGTTCCTGCCATAGCTGGCACCTAAGATGCTTCGCCTATAGGGATGATCCCTGTACACAGTGGGTGGGGGTGTCTTCACTCCATTCCACGTCTTCATTTTGGGAGTCCATTTCCTACCAGTAGAATGCAAGCTCCTTGGGAACAGCTTGGTCTGTCTGCCTCGCTCACCATTGTGTCTCCAGCACCAACATGAATTCGTAGGTAATAGATGTGTGTGGTGAAGAAGTGAATCAAGTAATGAACATATATGAGCACTCTGAGAACCCTGGAGGGTGCCCACAGCCTTCTCACTGACAGTTGAAGACCTTGTCACATGGTGGCTGCCATGGGGTCTTTCTTGGGGAGCCGAGTTAGAGACAGAAGTCCAGCACCAAATGAGGCTCAAATTTAGCCTTCCATTTCATCATTAGCAAAATGCGACAAGTAATTCCGACCTCCCAGGAGGAGGAAGATGAAGGAGGCTGCTTCATGCATGGTCCATGCCAAGCTGCAGCCATATTGACTCCAAACCCCAGACATTCAGTACATTCAAAAAGATGCCAGGTGACCTTGCAGCTCCCCTGCAGGCTCAAGTGGGGTCTCAGGAGACCCCAATATGTGTGGATGAGACATTGCTGCCCTCAGATCTGGAAAGGGGTCTTCCAGGCCCATCACAGCCCCTTTGCCTAGAGGAATGCACAGTCCTTTGGTTGTAAAAAGGTCATTGCCCTGCCAGACCCCGATTCTGGATAGCCTATCCAGTGGTGGAGATTGTTCACATAAGACACTCATTCATACTCTGCCCCTCCCCTTCCCTGGAACGTAATACCTAGAATACCTAGGGGGTGGCTGACCACTAAACAGGCAAAGTGTGACCTTGTTTCAAGCCAAAACGAACCAAAGCCCATGCAATCAAACCTATGACAGTGGCTCAGGTCTAAGCATATGACTCAGGGCACAGAAGGTACAGGCACCCCTGAAGGAGACGAGAGAATCTGGGTAATGAAGCACAGTGGATACTAGCTTGGACAATGGAGCCAGATTGCCTGGGTTTGAAACCCACCTCAACCACTGCTACATTCATGGTCTTAGGCAAGTGAGCTAGCCTTCCTGTATGAGTTTTCTCATCTGTAAAGCCCTCAGGTTCCTCAATGTTAGTCCAGATCATGCATACTCAAAGTGAAGGGTAAATTATCTGCACTGAGTCAGTGAGACCGGGCACTACAATGGTTGTCATGATAATTAAATAAGATAATACTTACCATGCTTATCTCAGTTATCAATCATTGCATAGCAAACTACCCCAAAAACCAGTGGCTTAACGTCACAGTCACTTACTTCCCCATGATTTTGGAACCTGGGCAGGGTTCAGCATGGGCGGTTTGTCTTTTCTCTGGGTGGTGTCTGTTTGGTTCCTTACTGGGCTAGAGAAACAAAGATGGCTTCACCCATGTGTCTGGCATCTAAGCTGGGAGAGGCTGGAATGGTTTGGGGCTGACTGGCTAGGTTTCTCTCTTTCTTCATAGTCTCTCACCCTCCCAAGTAGTCCTTTACATGGCTTCCAAGAAAGTAAACCCAAAAGCTGCAGGGTCTTTTAAGGACTAGACTGGAAACAGGCATGGCATCAAGTCCTCTACATTCTATTGGTCAGAGCAAATCACAGTGGCAACCCAGGTTCAAAGGGTGAGAAAATAGACTCCACCCCTTGGTGAGAGTAGTGGCTTATGCATCTAAGGAAGGCTGGAAGTGTTGGACATTGCATTTGCAGACAGTACACCAGAGCATTATGCAGTCGTTCGCATGAGGAAAACCTCAAATCTAATCACCTAGGTGGGGCAGAAAACTCATAATGCTGTTGACCTGAACTATCTCAAGTGACTACAGGCTAAACATAAAACACAAAGCTACAGCCAGGTAAAGTGCAAATCCCTGGACCACTGCTCTCCAGCCTGTCATGCTTAGCAGCAGGTCATCTTATACTTAAAATACCCCAGGTCCCCCCGCTCTCATGTAGGGGGAAATCTCACACCAGCAGTCAGCACATAGTGGATGCCTTGCTATTTGCAGATACTCAATTAACATTTCTGAAATGAATAAATTCTAATTTAATTGAACAAAGGACTTAAATTTGTGAGTGAAACAACTGGTCCTTCTCCAGGGCTACTAAACCATCCCCAGAACAATTTATACCAAGGACTCTAGAGGCTAACGCTAAACACCTTTGAGTCCTGAGGTCCCTTTACCAACTGGGTGGCCTTGAGCAAGGTATCTTATACATAGTAGATGCTCAATAAATACTTCTGCAATTCATGAATTCTAAAATGTGCATGAAACAGTTAAATGGATGAACTGGTAAATGAATAAAAAATGATCTCATCAACACGCACCCCATGCTTGGTGAACTACTCACCCCCTAACGATCCCTTTGTGTTGGGAAAGCCATTTGGTGGAAAATTTTCCTACTCCTCTCCTGCTTCTTGTTTAAGATGGCAAACACTGTTAGCTCCACTACAGAAGATCAGTTTTTATGTCCTTGCAGGTAAAGGACATGCCCTAACTTACACTTAATTTTTGAGTATGCATGTCCTGGCTCAGCATTCAGAAAAGCTGAAGGCCTGAGTTCTGCTTGGGGACTTTCTAGGCCTTTTTGGCTGCAGTTAGGCTGAGCATCTGTTCTGCTTCTAACCAGCTGAGCACCCCTCCCTTTGAGCTGCCTCCTCCAGCAGCAGAAACATCAACAGAATCACCAGCTAAGCAAATCTCCTAACATTCGACTTAATTGTTAGTTGCCTGAGCAATGTTCCATAACGTGGGGCAACACTTGCCTAATATCATTACATCTAATGCTGTACTATGAGGACTTCTACTAATAAGTCTTAGCAACTACTATTATGTTTACAGTGTATCAAAAATTAATATTAGCTTCTTTAATTCTCCCAATAACTCCATGAAAGAGGCAAAATTATAATCCCAAATTTACCAATGAGTTCCTGAAGCTCACAGAGTAGCTTACTTTCCCAAGTCCCACAACTTCTAACTAGCCAAGCTGAGATGTTATCCTGGGTAGTCTGACCTGAAGGCTGCCTTGTCCTGTCACAGTCACAACCACACTGTTCCCATTTCTTTGTCTGTCTTTCCTGTGAGATCAGCAACTCCTGGAAGGCTGGGACTGGTTCCTACTCATCCCCCAGACCTCTGTGTTCAACAGGAAGCTTGGAACCTGGCACAGAGATGGTGTCGAGTGGATGTGAACTGAATGCACGAGAGCTGTGTGACCTGACACGTGGGACCATTCATCCAGCAGCATGACCAGATGACAGCACATCCAATTCATCGGTCAGGCCTCATTGCTCTGGTGGAAAATGCATTTTAAATCCCTGCCCAGGGACATAATTACCCTTTAGCTTGGGGAGATATTCAATTTGTTACTCCTGGCCAGCACAGAAATCAGGTTGAGTTGGGTGGAAATACAAGACAGATTAGATTCCTCAAAACTGCCTTTATATTTTTAAGACTCTCCTCTCTCTCTCTTTTCCCCTCTTGTCTCACAGTATACAGGTGCCAAGTAACTTCAGCTTGCCACACTTGGGTAAATGATGACTCTTTAATTTATACCTGCTGGGAAGCCCCCACCTAAGGAAAGCCTCCTCACCTTGCCTCATCCCCCTCCTTATCCTGTTCAAGGGCACAACCTAAACAAGGCCAGGATGAACCCGGCAGTTGCCCCTGGGCCTTTTCTTAATGAAGCTCATCGGCCAAGAAGATGGCAGCATGTGAATGGATCCATAGGAGAGGGTCTGAGATGGGTGAAGAGCATGTCAGGTGAGTCCTGCCATGTGCCAGGTTGTCCTCTGGAGACATCCACATATGCTATTTCATTTAAGCAACAGGTCAGACTATTATGAGCACTTTTTTTTTTTTTTTTTTTTTTGGTGTGAAAGGTAAGGCCAGCGGCTCCCAAATCCTAAGAAGCTGGCATTTAAACTTGAATGAACTAGCTCACATCACAGCCTCTTTCCTCCTCACCTTGGAGAATGTGGGACTAAAAGGAGGTCATTTCTGAGAATGTGGAAATAAGACAGAACTAGGCCAAACTCATGAAGAATTCAAACAAGTTAGTCACTTTGGGAAATGGATCTTATTTCTGCCATAACTGATCCAGATGGAGAAAGAAGGAGTTGTTTCAATGTGGAAAATCTCCCAAAAAGACTCAAAGTATAACCCGTGAACCATCTAGGGAGCCAGATAAAATACAGACTCTGGGGTCCCACCCCAGATCAACTGAATCAAAATCATGGACGGCCTGGAAGTCTGCATTGTTAACAAGTTTTTCCCACTCCTGGGGATTCTGATATACTCTCAAGTTTCTCAAGTTTAAGAACCTCTGTCCTAGAGGCAGAAGATGAGGTTCACTGCTCTGGAAAGACAACAGGCCCTGGGAGTGGGATGGGAGAAGGGGCCACCACACACCTGGCTCCATGGATGTTGTGCTCCTCCAGGTGCTGCGGGAGGTCCTAGCAGACAGACACAGGGAGTTTTCTCCCAACATACCTGGTGTCCCATTGCACGGCAATATGGACCTGACCTTTTCTCAGTGCCAGAACCATCGAATGATCACGTACCACTTTCAGGCACAGGAAGTTTAAGGTCAGAATCTTTAGAAAATTAAGTTATTTTGTCTTAAAATGGAAGGATCTTATAAATAGAATTTTTGAGCTAACTCCTCTCTGCCTCTTCTACTTGGCACGCACGGGACTAATTGGGAAAAGGAAAAACATCCATAAATGAACTATTATTTCAAGCTTCAGGCACCCACAGTCTTGTTCTTTCCATGAGAGAAATTTCTCAACAAGTCTTGACACTTGTGCATTAGCACAGAGCAGCACAGAGAGTAAACTTTCCCAAGATCTTCTGTGGGGGCACAGCTGAGATTCTGGAAAACAACGGAACAACAAAAAAGTCATTTTTCAACTCAAAACTTCAGGTCTCTACTTACCCACCTAAGGTGCTTATTTAAATTATTCCAATCCCTGCCATCACAATCAGCCAGCACCCACCTGATAGCAAAGCACATTGGCCAAAAGTGGTCCTCTTTTTTCTTCTTTTGTCAAAGGGATGTAAAGGTTCAGCTTGTAAAATGTTCCCCAAGTTGAAAAATGTGATCTATAAACTCAGCACCCAGGGAAATGAAATTTGCTTGAGTGTAGATTTAGCCATTTTTTATAATTTGTGGAAAGGGTGAAAAAAACATACTGAATTTCATTCAATTTTTATCATGTCATAAAGTGAAAAGTCACTTTCCACTTATAAGAACTCTAACAGCTTCTCAGTCCCCTGGAAAAAGGCAGAAGCCAAAAAGCCTAAAGCAGAGCTGGGTGTTCCTGCTCCCTGAGATGGTTTGCCATTTTTTGGAAAAGGGCTACTGTGAAAAAAATATTGTCTCTCCACCCCCAGAGCTGGCCACCACGTGATATAAAAGAACGCAAGCCCTTTGCTTTCTTTTTGAAACCATGTCTTCTAGGTTGTCAATAGATCTGTGATGGTGATGTTTTATTCATTCAGGTATGTGAATGCAACCATGGCAGGATTTCTGTGCCCCATCCCAGCTGGAACAGGACTCCTGTAACCTCACCAATTGAACTGCTTCAACTACTTGCCAGGTACCACGACCTCCACCCAGGAAGAAAGATCAGCTTTCTCAGCCCTGGAGCTCTGCTGTGTTGGCACTGGCTGCAAACTTTAAGAAATGAGCTCGCACTGCACATTCATGCTGGTTTCTATGGCAATGGTTATCAAGGCTTGGGCCAAGGTCATCAGACATAGTGAGTCCCTACAGGATGCAAAGACATTCCCTGCCTGGTAATTCTCAAGAACCACTTTTTTTTTCTTTTCTTTTCTTTTCTCCTACCCTGGCATGGCCCCTGCTAGTTACTGACAACTCAGCGTAACATGTTTCTACTCCCCAAATATTCCCCATGAATTCTAGTTTCTATCAAGCTGTTTTCCTGCTACATCACAACAAACAATACTACATCACAACATAGCAGGTTGCAAAGGCAGCAAGCTTTATCTAACTCATGGCTTTCTTGCAATAAAAGGTCATTTCCCCTGTTATTGTCATTAACTACCATTTAGTAAGTAACTATGATACGCCAAGCACTGCAATAGGCATTCAACATATAAAATTTAAATCTTCAAAATAGTCCCATGAAATCAGTGTTATAATTCTCTTTTTATAAATGATGGAACTGAGGGTCAAAGAAGCTAAGTAGCATACCCAATGTTTCACCGTGGCATGTGGTAGATCTAAGGTTGGATGCCAGTTCTTCCTGATTTCACCAAGGCCACTCTATCTTGCTATCATACCCTGCTGCCCGCCCCCCACCCCGCCCCCTTAGACAACAGGGTACCTTTATCTTTCTTCTTAGAATACTTCATAACTTTTTAAAAGTGTTAAGTTTTTTCAAACCTTCCACTCTGTGCTATCAACTATAATGTCTCCTTTAAACATTTCTACTGAATTATATGTTTTAGTTCTTTGTCTGCCACCCGTTTCTGAATCATCTTAACTTTTCCAGCTTTCTCAGTAGAGCCCTAAGTGGGAAATATTGTCTTAATAAGAGCAATGGCAGTTTTCGAGTTTATATTGTTCAAAGCCTCGACAGTCCAAGATCTCGGTCTTTGGGGTGCCTCCTGCAGACTTCGGGGTGCCTTTATTCTGACAATTATCTTCAGGATTTCAATCTTCTGACAGAAGCAATAGTGGGAAAGGATTGAGAAAAGATGAGCAAAAGAACAGAGATAAATTGTCTGGAATAATTAAGCAATATGATGTATCAAGATGAAGTGAAAACAATAGGATTCCATCTTATAAAATACTCCAAAGCAATAGATGAAAAATGCTCACTGAATATTATGATTCAATGCTAATCTATCATGTAGGGTGAAGGCTGGTGTTATTATCCACTTGCAAAATTTTCCCAAGTACCAGCACTCGAGCCAGTGATTGTGGCAAATAGGCTGCCTCCTAAGTAAATTTCACGTCTGTGAACTTGATTATTGCATTTTTCAGGCATTAATGTGCAGAAAGGCTGAGAGAAATTGCAGCCGTCTCTCAGTACACAGGTGAGGGTGACAGTACTGGAGCTAGTTTCAAGGTTTTCTCAATCTTCAAACGCTATTATAAAACTTATCTTTCTCTAGGCTGTGGGTTTGTTTATTGGTTTATTCTCTTTTTATTGGGAGTTTTGGCTTTTGTTTTGTCTATGGCCTGGCTTCCATTTACTAGGTCTCAGTAAAGTTCCCTCTAGATTTAGGCTGTGATCCAAGCCCCCCAGAGAAACAACATACTACTAGACATAAAAGCAAGAACATAGAAACCATCTGCCGGCTTGGGACAGTCAAGGACTTTCTACAAGGGCCCAACTTGTCAATGCACAATGAGCAGGAAATGACACTAACTCAGCAGCACTGTAATCTTTAGAACCATTATTATCTTGTCAGAGACAAACTTTTTGAGCGGAAAGTCAAATTCAGAATCTTTACTCTGTGTTCAAGGCTCAGAACATTCTGATCCCATCCTATCTTCCCAACTCTGCTCTCTGCCCCATAGGAAGGAAGCGCTTTGCTTTGACCTAATGACAACTCACATTTATTGAGTCAACGCTGTGTCCCAGACACTGTCTGCAAACTCTTTTACAGGAATTATTCTGAATTATGCCCAGTTGTAAATGAGATAACTAAGGCATGAAGAGGTTTGCCCAGCATCACACAACTTCCTAGTGGTATACTCAGGTTTTTAAACCCAGAAGTCTTCACCAGGAAGCTAAGCTCTTTACAAGGAGATTCCACTGCCTCTCAAGCATCCAGGACACACTGACCTTTCCCCTCCAGTCACCCAAATACTGCTTGACCTTCAAGGCCCATTTCAATCCCCACTGTCTCATGACACCTCTGACCACACACGGCCTGTGCTATATCTATTCTTTCTCCTTGGGTCTCCCCAGTATCTTACTGTCTCCATGTTGAGTTTGGCAATTGCCTTCTACTGCCCTCTGTTATGTGACAGTGGAGTTTAGTGGATAGAATTGGTTTCGAATCATAAGCCTTGGATTCCAAGCCCACCTTGGGCTCTTTCTAACTATGTGACTGTACATTCACTCACCACTCAAATGTTCATTAAGCACCTAATTAACATGCGATAGACTCCAGAGTCTCAATGCTAAGCTCATCCTAGACCAACTCCTTGCCCCCTTAGAACTTAGATGGATCTTGAGCAATTGACCTCATCTCTTTGAACTTCAGTTTCCTCATCTGCAGAATGGGAATAATATTACAATCTCATGTGCTCAGCTCATAATAGTCAAAAAGTATAAAAGCACCCTGTAAAATGCCTAGCACATAACAGATACTCAAAAAATAGGACTATTATAAATATTAAGTTACAGTTGTCTTAGCTTCAGTCTTATTTCCCTAACCAGGTTATAAATATCCCCATTATTTATATTTTATTTATATTTATAGTAGTGAATCACTACTCACAGCACCTAGAATCAAGCCATGCACATGGGTCACCATAGGAAGCATTAACCAACCTTTGGAGTCAAGGCTTCACCAGGAACTTGCTGCATGGCTTGAGAGGATGAGTCATTTCTCTCTTCTTTTTTTTCCTTCCCTTCCTTTCCCTTCTCTTTCCTTCCCTTTCTCTTCTCCCCTCCCTCCCTTCCTTCCCCCCTCTACCCCTCCCACTCTCTTCTTTTCCCCTACCTTCCAACTTGTCCTTCCCTCTCCCTCTTCCTCTTCCTCCTCTGTCCCTTTCCCTTCCCCTCTCTCTCTCCCCTCTTCCCTCTTTCTTCCTTCTCCCCCTTTCCCCCTGGTCCCCTCTTCCTCTCATCCAGGCTTTCCCTGTCTCATCTCCAGAATCAGGACCTTGTGATCAGAAAGAGAAACTTACAGAGGCAGTCACAGTGGTGGAGCAGGGCTTCTATGGCTTCCACTAATCAAAACTGAGTGTAGCCCATCAGGTGTTCTTGCAGCCATACTGGAGTAGCTACCTTTTATGGGCAAGTCTGGCTAAGAACTCAAAGTACTGGGGCTGATCTAGCCCCTCTGGCATTTTCTATCAGCTTCTGTTGAGCTCTGAAAAGTCCCCAAGCCATCTCTTGGTTGGTGGTGTTCAAAATATTCACTTTAAAGGGAGATGGCTCTCAAGGCCTCAGATAGTAACCAATTCTAATGCACCATAACTCCAGCCCCCCCTTGCAGTCATCCTTTCATGATACAGAAGTTCCTTTGAGCCACAAAGGAGCTCAATGGCTTGAGGTATAAGCATAGCTGCCCCGGCCCCTGGCTCAGACTCTAGGTTAACAATGCTCCCTTCACTCCAGCCTCAAGGCTGGTTAACTCACAGCAGTGTGACTGATCCCTAGAGAGGCGAGGAGAAGGAAACAGGGATTCATTTCAAACTCATTCCCACTGCCAGCCAGCATGCTCTACTGGTAGCAACTTGTCTTCATTTGCAAAGTCGTAATGAAGAAAAATGAAGAAAATTAAACATGGATGCAGAATTGATCCAGTGACTCACTTGTTCAGAAGCTCCCCACTATCTGGAGGGGAAGATTTAAGTTCCTGTGCACACAGGCACTGCCTTTCCTCAGCTGGCCCCCACCATCCTTCCCAGGCATTTCTTGCCAGCTCCCATCTTCTCACAGGCCATACTCCATTCATCCCAAATCTCTTGCTGCTTTCCTAATCCGCCATACTGTTTCTCCCCCATGTGCTTTCATCATTCTCCTTTCTCTTCCTCTTTATCTTGCCTACTTGGTAAATTACTGCTCAGCTGAAGCTAACCTCACAATGTACCCCTCCCACATTTCCCCAGAGAAAGCTGACCACTCCCTTCCTTGTCCCACATGCTCCTTGTTCCGTCCCTCTATAATGGCTCCTACTATCGACATTTATGTGTGAAAAAGAAAGGATGTCCCAAAGTACATCGGATGCCTACCGTGTACCTAACATAGCATTAGACATGCTGCAGAAACTCACCCTGTGGTTTGCATACTGCTATTCTGATAGATTATAAGAAAATTGAAGGCAGCAAATACTTTTTCACTCCAGCATCCCTGCTGCCTAGCACTTTGTAGGTGCTAAAGGATTGTTTATAAATTTAAATTCAACTCACAAACAGCTGACAATTGAATGACCAATAACTACCATAAAAATTTCAAGCTGTTAAGATTCCATGTAGTAAGACCAGCAACAGAGAGTTTCCTATAGCTTCATTATTAAACTGAGCCCAAGAGGGCTACTTTTAAAGTCAGTTTTCAGATCTAGAAATAAAGGAATGCAGAGGAGGAGGAGGAAGAGGAGGAGGAAGAGGAAGACGAAAAGCTCTCACTTAATGAAGCAACCAAATATCAACTGCAAAAAAAAAAAGATAAGGATAAGAAAGGGATATAAAGATTGCGGTGATATCCTAGAGCATTCTTTCTAAGCAACCTCATCACTCTGCTCGCCTAACTGAATGGGCAGAGATGTAATTTATATGCTCAGACTTCATCATCCTGAATTTTTTTTAAGGTGATAAGTTGTTTTAATCAACCTGGCTTATTCTTTTTTTCCCCTATGTCTGATATAGTCTTAAGCTAGAAAGCAGTTTTGTTCAGTTCCTCTCTTTGGCTGATATATTATGCTCTCTTCCAAGTTTTTCTCCTGAGAGCATCCCTCTTTTATTACTTTTCATCTCAGTTCTTATAATGAAAGTTTTGCAAAGCATGACTACTGATTTTATTCCTGATTAAAATGGGAGACTGTACAAAATAGAAAGAATATGAGTATAGTTGGAATAATTTTTAGCAAAACATGGTGCTCTTAAATGATGAACATCCTGCAAAATCTAGAAGCCAGCAGTGGTGGGGAGGGGGGTCTTCACAATTACAGCAAAAGACTCTTTCAATGGTGAGAAGGTCCGAAACAGAAATAAAATGAAACCAGGTGGCAGCTTGCCCTTCCTCACCTAGATGATTGCTCTTCTCCTGCTGCTTTATGGATTATTGTCTTTTTTGATGAAGACCACATCCATATCTGTGTTTGGCACTATACTAGCTACACTGTCAGCACACAATAAAGTCTGATCATGATTAATGGTGATAATAATCATGCAGGGTGAGAAAGTTTCTATCGATTTCCCACAGCCTTATTTACCAGCTTCTTTGCACCTTCCCTGCAGTTACTAAAAAGAAAAGGACTTAATTTGCACATACCTATCCCTCTGTGTTTCAACCATCTCACTTTCTTTGCATGCCAGATGAATCTCCCAGGAATGCACGGTTCCAGGCAGAAAGCATGGCTGCCCTGAAGCTTTATTCAGAAACACTTTGCAAATGTTGCTGTGTGTCCTAGAAGAAGTCACCTTCCATTCCTAGGATGGCTCCACCTCCTTGCCTGCAAAAGTCAGGGCCCCCCCGCTGCTTGTCTGCAATATCAGATAGTGGTGCGTTGGGACCAATTGCACTGGTCAATGAAATAATGCTGCTCTTCACATCTTCCTAGGGATTTCCTGTATTGGTCTTCTCTCTTGTGGAAAACAAAATAAGATGAATAAGATATTGGTTATATTTGCTGACTGAATGACTGAACCAAACAGAATCAATCACTTGTACATCATCTATTACTCACTCCTACAGGCTCACTCAACAGTCACCCAGTGGGGACCCAGAGCAGCCCTCACGGAGACTGGTTGCAATGGTACAAACAGCGATTAACTATAAAAGCCAAAAATATGATGCACATGGAAAACCCAATTCAGTCATGAGGTGTTACCATTCAAAGGATCTACCTCAGTTAAACTGTGGAATGGAAACCAGAAGTCACAGTGTAGGACCAGAGAGAAACAGAAGACGGAAGAAGATGGGTGGGTGTTTGCTGTGGTTTTCCTGATTTTCTGGCTCTTAAAGCAAAAATGCACTTGTGTCTAGAGCTTACAGGCAATGGTAGACCTAGAGGCTGTCCATGATTGGTCTATGATCATCTTCAAGACAATTGACCGTGACAATGGTCCACGATTGTCCTTGAGAAAGAATGGGAAGATAATCACAGACAATGGAGGCAAGAAAACCAGAGCAGACACAGGGTCATTAGGATCAAGAAAATTGTTCAAAGCAAAGAAAGAGCTGTAAAACATCATAGAGAAAGCATTCTAGTAAACCTGTCTGGTTCTGTAGTATTTGACACTGAAAGTGTTCTCACAGATTTGAATGGCCTATAAGTTCTAGTAACAATGAATACAATTAATACTTACTCAAATAGGACTCATTTAATCATAAGAAATGGGAAATTCAGCTCAATCTGCTTTAAACTGCAAAGGACACTATTGCTCACTTAAAGGGCCTTAGACCTAAAATTTCAGGCATGGTTTGGAACCAGGTGCTCAGATGAAACGATCAGAAATCTTTTTCCAGTTACTAACAAGTTCTCTCTGAGTGGAAGCAAGGGTAGTCATTGAAAGCACCAGGCTTAGAAGCAAATAACTGAAGACACTCAAGGAAAAGACAGACGGCTTCTTTCCATCAACTTCAGCAAAAATTCTGAGATTGAGAATTACTGACCTGGCTTAGAACACATGACAACGTCTGAACCAATCACTGTAATGACATGGAATGCCCCATTGGACATCTCCTTCATATATCAGAAAAAGAATGGATATAACCAGGTCAAAACAAGGAAGAGTGGATGGACAGGCACTGTCCATATCTGTCTCACCAGTATTTAGCAATTACTAGGTGCCCCCAGTGTCCTAGGTATAGTCAAGAAATAGCATTCAGTGCTGTGTTAGCTTTTTCTAAACACTCGTCAAGGAAGACCATAAAGAAAATCTTTCTTCTATCCAGCACCACCCCTCCTCACAAAGTATCTCCAACGATGGACAATAATTTTTTCCAAGAGCAGTAGTCATTGTGTTTGAGACATTTTAGGAAGCAAGATCAAAAGATTAATGGCAAAAATTATACAGGAAGAGGTTCTAAAAAATCTCTATTTGCAGATGATATAATCCTAAAAGCAAAACGAACCATGAACAAATTACTATAAGCAACTCTTAGTAAAACCAAGGAATATACAATTATCATGTTATGCCAGCTACTAAGCTCTTGTCGCTCAGCTCCAGACCCACCCTTCTATACTCACTTTTGTGATGCAGGAGCTAGGACTCCACTAACCCAGTTTCAGTTTTGCCAGCAGCTCCCTCTATGGCTTCAATAGAAGGGACCCCAGAGGGAGACTGCAGGTTGCAGGGGAAGGAGGAATTTGCTTGTTCCTCTTGCCTTCCTGCCAGCTTCCTATTCCTGTGAAGGTCTCCAAGCAATAATTCCTCATTCCAGTAGCATCAGTGGAATCCAGTTTTTAATTTCTCCAAGAATTACAGAACCAGCCATGTTGTGTACCCTTCAGAGACACCAGCAACAGCCGGCCAATGTCCAGGTCCCATGACCCTTCCTCTGAGCTTGGAGATTCCAGCATCAGCCAAGCAGCTTCCTCCTCACAGAGATTCAACTCCATGGGTTCCCCCACCCTAAACTTCTAGATTTAATACCTCTGTCCCTGTGCCTTTGTTATGCAGCCCTAAGGATGGTAACTGCTTCCTGAAGTTTTCTTCTTCTGTGATTACTTAGTATCACCTTTTTACCTTTTCAGTTACCCACTTTACACCTTCATACCAGTTAACAATTCTTTGTCTTAAATCATCTCTGTTAAAATAATTGGTGCTATGCCTGTCTCTTGATTGGACTCTGATTAACACCTATGCAGAAAGCAATAGGCTTCACATATACAAAATAACCAATTAGAACATACAAGGGAAGGGAAGAGAAAACTCCATTCACAAAAGCAAAAAAAAAAAAGTAAAACAAAATACCCAAACATGAAACTAACATGAAATGCACATAATCGATATGAGAAAAACTTTAAAATACTCCTGAAAACACAAAAATAGTTTGAACCACAGGAACATACATGCTATTGGAAAAACTCAACATCATAACATCAGAAGGATGTTCATTTTCTCTATGTTAACCTTTGATTATTGAGATCTCAATAATGATCAGGCTTTATTTCTTTCTGGAGCTAAACAAGTTGATAACAAAGTTCATATGGAAAAAGCAAAAGGAAAAAATAACCAAGAAAACACTGAAAAGCTAAGGCAATTCTGGGGAGGTGGGAGCTAGTCCTACTGGATATTAAAATATGAAATGTCTCCATGAATAAAACAGTGAACTATTATATAATTAATAGGCAGACAGACCAGTGGTCCAGAAGAGAAAACCCAAAAATAGACCTAAGCAGACAGGGCAATTTAATGTATGATGAAGGCAGTAAGTATCTCAAATAAATGAGAAAAGGCAGAGTTTAATAAATGATGACCTGACTATTGGATGACTACATGGAAAAAAATCCATACATTAGAAGAAACGTACATTAGAATACACACATTAGAACAAATCCCAAGTGAATTAGAGATTTAAAAGTTTTAAAAAAATAACTGAGGAAAATTTTTCCTGGGTATAACTTATTTTAAAATTGTCTAAAAGCAATTTTAAAATATATTTAAATGTGGGGACATTATAAAAATTTTAAACAGCAAAAAGAAAAAAATATAAAGTTGAAAGAAAATGGCAAGCAGGGAAAACTACTGTAATGAATGAACATTCTAGACAAAAAAACTAATATCCCAACTATATAAAGATATCCTAATTTTAAAAAAAGACAAGCAAATTTTAAAATAAGCAAAGTATGAGCTGATCAGTTCAAAAAAGATAATGACCTATTAATAAAATTAAAATATGCTCAACTTCCTTCAAAATCAGAGCAAACAAAAATGTTCATAATAGCATTATTCAAAAAACTGGAAACAAACCAAATGTCTATCAACATAATTAATGTCAAAATGTACCTATTAACACATTGAAATACTACACAATAAGGAAAAGTAACCAACGTACTATATATACACAACATAGACCAATCTCACAGATGTCAGGTTGTACAAAAGAAGCCAGAAAAAAAATAATGCACACTCTATAATTCATTTATATGAGGTAAACATGTCCATGGTACTAGAAATAAAAATACTGTTACTTCTCATATTAATATTGACTGAGAAGGAACAGAAAGAAGTCTTCTGAGTTCTGGAAATATTTTATATCTTGATAAAAATGATAGTTACACAGAAGTCATCAGAGGCAACCAGGGCCATTTATAAACAGAAGGTTATCAAACTTTACACTTAAAATTATTTCGCTATACATATTCGCTTATGTTAAAGCTCAACAATATGAAAAAAAATCAAGCTGCAATACCATTTCTTACTTGCTAAATATGCAAAAAATAAAAAGTTTGGGAATACACTGTTGGTGAGATTATGCTAAAACAGGCTGATACATTGCTAATATAACTTTCATGGAGGGGAGTTCGGCAATGTCTAGCAAAATCACATACGCCTGTATCCTTTCACCTGGCAATTACACTTCTAGGAATCATCACTGTCAAAAAATACAAAATGGGCCAGGTGCGGTGGCTCACACTTGCAATCCCAGCAGTTTGGGAGGCCGAGGCGGGTGGACCACTTGAAGTCAGAGTTCAAGACCAGCCTGGCCAACATGGTGAAATTCTGTCTCTATTAAAAAAGAAAAAAAAATTAGCCAGGCATGGTGGCGTGCACCTGCAGTCCCAGGTACTCAAGAGGGTGAGGCAGGAGAATCACTTGAACATGGGAGGCGGAGGTTGCAGTGAGCCAAGATTGCGCCACTGCACCCCCAGCCTGGGTGACAGAGTGAGACTCTATCTCAAAAAACAAACAAAAAAATACAAAATGATGTATGTACAGATATTTATTGGGACATTGTTTGTAATGATAAAAGACTGAAAACAAGACCAGTGTTTATCAATTGGGGGCTTGGTGAATAAACAATGAAACTTCCACACCATAGAGAATCAGACAGTTTTAAAAAGGATATAAAACACTCTCCTGGTTACCTCCTTCAGTGACAAAAGATATGGAACAGAATACTCTTTAGAGTATGTGAGTTGAAGAGGGGAGTGGGCGGGGAATGGTTTAAAGATAGGTTTGAAATTTTTGACACTCCTTTTGTCTAGAAATGGAACCTATTTTCCTTTCCCTTGAATCTAAGCTTGCCTATGACTGCCTTGACCAATAGAATATAGGGAAAAAATGACACAAGGTCAGCCAGAGCCTACACTTTGAAAGGAGTGTCAGCTTCTACTTCACTCTCCTAGAACCCTGAACCACCACGTAAGCAGTCCATCTACCCCGCTAAAAAGGCAACCACCTAGAAAGGTCCTGAGGCTACTTGGAGGATGAGGAGATCCCAGCAGAGCCCGAATATCCAGCCATCCTTGTCAAGGCACCAGCATGTGAATGAGCTGTCTTGAGCCAACCCTGACAAGGACTGTCTCAGGAGCAGAGGAATTGCATAAGTCGTAACATGACTACCGTTATTTTTAAATTATTACATGTGTGGTTTTTTGTTGTTGTTTGGTTTTTTTGTTTGTCTATTCTTGAGATGGAGTCTCGCTCTCTCACCAGGTTGGAGGGCAGTGGCATGATCTCGGCTCACTGCAACCTCTGCCTCCCAGGTTCAAGCGATTCTCCTGCCTCAGCCTTCCCAGTAGCTGGGAATACAGGCGCATGCTACCATGCCAAACTAATTTTTGTATTTTTAGTAGAGATGGGGTTTCACCATGTTGACCAGGATGGTCTTGATCTCTTGACCTCAAGATCTGCCCACCTCGGCCTCCCAAAGTGCTGGGATTACAGACGTGAGCCATTGTGCCCGGCTAAACTATTACATGTGTTTTACAGCAAATGATTACAATGATGCCACTAGGAACCAAAATGTTGAGTTTAAGAGCATAATCAGACAAATTAAAGAAAGACCCTGCAAAGGTACATTTGAATGGAAAATATCAGTATGTTTTTCTGTTTCTAAAATACGTATTTCTAAAAATACGTATTTCCCAGTTCAGATCACTGAAGAGGCCTAGTAGCAAAGACAACCCAGTAGCAATGAGCAACCCAAATGCCCAGTCTGCGCTCTCTAAATACCATTGTCCACAAAAACACTGGGATTTCTTGTGGAAATGACTGAGTCCAAGTCTGCAGCTGGAAATATACATGAGCCTGAGCTCTCGTGGTGTGCCAAGAAAGCAAGGAAGTTATCAGAGTCAAACAGGGCCATGTGAAAACCACTGAGGAGCCAAGTCAAAGGTGCATAATGGCCTAAGATGACATAATGTGAGAAAAAATGATGACTGCAAAGGATTGAAATATATCAAATATATAAAAATTTATGAGCTAATCATGAGATGAAAAAATAATCTCATTCATCACCACTGGAGGTTGCTAAGGCACCAACTTATTACCCCAAAATTTGATAATGTGCAAAAATCAAATATTTATTCTGACTTTCCTGTATAGATTTTATTCAGAGTAATGAAAATATTGGGAACAAGTTCTTCTTTACAGAAAAATCCTAGGTAATAAAGACAGGAGGAGTGATGGAATTAGAATATCACCTTTTGGTAACACAAATAAAATAATAGATTTGGGCAATAACAATGAATGAATGCTAAAAACCACTAATAAAATAGAAAGACTGATGGGAACATTATAACGGAGACAGCAAGCTAGCACTATTTAAACACACAACTCCATCTTCACAACACTAAAAGTGGAAGAACCACATGTGATATGCCTCACATTACAATGCCAAACACATAACTCCACTATGAACCTCTGAAGTGTTCCTGTTTTAAAAAAAAAAAAAAAAAAAGTGAACCAGAATCTTCTCAGTCTCTAGGTATAGCTGTAAGATAATATGAAATACAAGGAACAGAATAACAAGCTAAGTGGCATAATGAAAGACTGATCAGTCACATCTAGAATGTTCTATAAGCTAAATGTTCTGGTACTTCAACAAATAAAATCGCATGAGAAGGGAATCATATGGCAGTCGTATGTTTAGTTTTGTTAGTTATTTTCAGACAATTTTCCGTAGTGGCTGTACTAATTTACATTTCTGCCAACAGTGTCCAAGGGTTCCCTTTATCCATATCCTTGCCAATACTTGTTATATCTCATGTTTTTGATACAGTCATTCTCACAGGTGGTTTTAATTTTCATTTCTCCAATGATTAGTGATGCTGAGCATTTTTTCAACAACCTGCAATGAGGTATGAATAAACAGTGAAATACTATCCAGCTTTGCAAAGGAATAAAATCCTATCACTTGGGAGAATGTGGATGAATCTAGAGGAACTTGTGCTAAGTGAAATAAGACAGGCACAGAAAAGCAAATATCACATGATCTCAATTATATGCAGAATCTTTAGAAAGTTGAATTCATAGAAGTAGAGCGTAGAATAATGGGTGCCAGAGGCTTGGGGTGGGGAGAGTTTAAGGGAATGAGAAAATACTCACCATAGGGTACAAAGTTTCAGCTAGATGGGAAAAATAAGTTTTGAGCTATTGCACAGCAGGGTCATTATAGTCAATAATAATGTATTGTATATTTTAAAATAACTAAAAGGGTAAATTTCAAATCTATCACAACAAATGTCAAGTGAGGTGATGAATATGTTAATTAGCTTGATTTAATCACTCCACATTGTATACATATATCAAAACATCACATCGCATTCCGTAAATGTCATGCAAGTATAATTTGTCAACTTAAAATAACATAAATAAAAATAGATAAATGTTTAGAACGGGGAAAGAAACTTATCAACACATAAAAACTAAATGCAATATGTAGACCTTGTTTAGATCCTATACAGTTGCAAAACCATCTGGGAAAAGAAAGTCTAAGTTTATCAGTCTCTTAGCTGATGAAGTAAAAGCTAATATTCACCTACCCTGTGACACAGAAATTTTACCCACTAGTTTGTATTCAAGAGAAATAAAAGTATGTCCACAAAAACACATGTGCAAGAAAGTTCATAGTATTTTTATTTATAACAGCCAAAAATGGGGGACTGCAGGCGTAGGATAAATGTCCATCAACAGGAGAATGGATAAACAAATTGTAGTATATTCATACAATGGAATACTAGGTCTTAATAAAAAGGAATGAATTACTATATACACAACATGGAGGAACTAACAGATATCATAACTCAAAGAATCCAAACACAAAAGAATATTGTGTGATTCCATTTACATGAAGTTCTAGAATAAGCAAAAGTAATCTATGGTGAAAAAAAATAAGTGATTAGCTCTAGAAGATAAGTTAAAACTGGGAAAGGGTATAAGAGGATTTTCTAAGGTGATGGAAATGTTCTCATATCTTGAGAAGGACGTGAATTACAAGACTGCATGTATTTGTCAAAACTCATTGAAAGGTACCCTTAGGATTTGTACATGTCACTCTTGATCAATTTTACCTTTAAATAAAGAATATAAACAAATACTAAATTCTAGTCAATATGTTTTGTTTTCACATTGACATGGATTAACAATTCTAACACCACTTTCTGTGTTTTCTATGCTTGAGCAAATAAGTAAATACCTTGAGGATCTCAGGGGCCAGGTTTCTCAGTCTTCTAGTATGGAGATATCAAACGTGGAAAGGGAACAACTAGAATTCATTGGATTGGGATGGGAGGCATCAGTATAAATGTATAGTTTTAATTAATGTACGGCTTTTAATAATTTATAGTTTTATAAAAGTAAATGCATGTGCACATGTATTTTCTAGCTCTGCCCACTGAGACAGCCTAGAAGCTATAATGTAACAATAGCAATGAGCACACTAGGCACACAGATTTTGGATTCTAAGTACTATTATTCTCTAAAAAGAATAAGAACTCTAAAAACGCTAATTCCAGAGCAGGAACAATGAAAACCTAGGAGATCCTGGAGCACCTTGTTGATCTGGAAATTAAGGAAGTGCTTAAAGAACAACGAGGACATAGGAAAAGGACACAGGAGCTGGCTGGACAGGATTCCCACTGGCCAAATTTGGGGAAATTTAAGCATCGAAAATAAATAATAATTGATTATCACACATTAAGTAAAATAACAATGTGCAAGTCCATACTGATATAAATAAATCAATGACTAAATAAATGGTGGAAGACCCATGTGTATAGAATGCCAAATAATAAATTAGACGATAAACTTAGAAAATCACAATGGATACTTAAAACTTGTAAGTAAAAGTTTGATGAGGAGTAGGATATTTACATAGTCTCCCAAGCTCCCCACTAATTACTTATAATTAACTAAACAACGAAGAAACCCGGAGACACCACCATAGCCACATGATCAAAGTCAACATGACCAATATTGCCTTCCAAAAGTATGCACGGAGAACATAGTATCACGTCTTTGGTGTTTCTGTCAAAAAGGCGTAACTGAAATCTAACCATAAGGAAACTTCAGATAAACTCAAATCATGAGACATTCTACACAACAGCTGGCCTGTACCTTTGAAAAAATGAAAGGGTCAAGAAATACAAAGGCAAGGGAGATGTTCCCTCCGAAAAAGACTAAAGAGACATGACATCCAAACGTACGATCCTACACTGCATCTGGACTAGGGAAAATACATAACTCTAAAAAGAATTTTTGGGGAAACTGCCAAATTTTAAAAGTGGACGAGGATAAATAATAGAAGTGCAGAGTTTCTTATTCTTGATAATTATACTGTGTTATACAAGAGAATGTCTATACACTGAAGTGTTTACAAGGAACGGGATATGATGTCTCCAATGTACTTCATATCACTCAGGAAAAACATTTATATAAATAATAAATCAAATACAGCAAAACATACGCATTTGGTGAATTTAGGCAAGGTATATATGAGAGATTCTTAAAACTTTTTGTCAGTTTTATATTTTTTTACATTATCAATCAAAAAATTCTTTAATAAATCAGGGATATGAACATAGACAGTTAGATGATATGAAGCAATTCCTAATAATGGCATGGGAGTTATATTTGTTAAATCTTTGCTAGAAATACAAATTATCTGTGGGTGATACAACACAGTATCTGGAATTTTCTTTAAAATAATCCAGTAAGAACAAAAGGTAAGGAATAGATAAAAAGTCAACTGCAAAATGAGGCTAAGGAAACTGCCTCTGTCTGTCTCACAGCCAGGGCTGCTGGGAGGGGCAGTGACTGAGCAGGCAGGGCCTGGCAGGGCCCTCTGGAGCCATTCTGCAGGAGGCTGTCCCCTCTGCCCAGCTGGGTGACTGCTGGTCCACTGAGCCTCCTGTCTTCACAGTCTCCTGTAGCAGAGCTGCAACCTGCAGAACTCACTTTTCTGCTTTTCCAAGTACTTTGGCAGCAACAAACATGGGGGTGGGTAGCAGGAGGGGGAGCTGGGATAAGCTTGCCTTCATTGCAAATAAATCTAACAGATTTTTCTGTCTTAGGAACACTTAGCATACTTTCTACATGAAATCATGAGTTTCCTGAGAGCCATTTGCCAGGCTTACGATCTCAGAGGCAGTCCCTGTCTCCCCCTCTCTGTTCGCCCCTTAAGAGGCTGACTGGCTTTCTCTGCTTTGTCTCCGGATTCTTGCCTCTAGTCCTGGTGGAGCTCACCAGGCAACACCCAAGGCTTTTCTCCATCCTTGGAATAGGAGACAATGAGGCATCTAATTAAGGTGATGGTTGGTGAGCACTGCTCTGAAAGACAAAGTCCAGCTTGCCAGGAAGGCTTTTCCACTGGCTTGGGATAAGGGGTAGATCACCTCAGGGACCACCAGCCTTTTGCATGCCTAAATGGACCATTCACAGACATGCACAGCTATGGGGCAAACCTGGCCTCTGTCAGGTGAGGAAGAGGACCCTGGAAGACCCTCTTGGGTAAGCCAGTGACAAGACGTCATACTGCTGTGATCCTGTCACTGCCTACCTTTTAGACTGAAGCTAGTCCAGCCAAGGAGACCAGATGGGGTTGGGAGTGCATTCGGCACTTTTCACTTAGGGCAGAAAGAGTCCCCATCTCTGGGAAAAAAAAAAAAAAAACAGAAACACAAAAGCTGTATCCCTGATGAGGATGATCATTTACTAAAAGCTAAAATTTTGAAAATTCCTTCCTTCTGGAAAAAAAAAAAAAATGCTGTTTTATACTTTTATTGTCTCCATTTTTATTATACCATATAAATTACATGAGAAACCTGAAACTGAAGATCAAGTAGTTTCCCAAGGCCACAAAATAATAAGTGGGAAGTGGAATTTGAAACTAGAACAGTTTGAGTCTTAAGTTCCTGCTCTTAACTTCAGGGATATACTGCTGTCAACTCACGGGAACCAAAGCCCAAACCTAAATGTCAATTCCCTGGAGGACCTCCAACTCCTAGAATGGAGGACTCGGTCAAAGCGACTCTGGAATGCAGGAGCAAAAATGTTGACCTTGGGCCTGGGGTATGAGACTGACATCCAGTCCCTTAGAAGCCACCAGGAAAATAGTCAGGGAGGTGGAGGCGAGGTATCTGGCCTCTAGGAAGAGAAGTCCAGGGCAGCCATTGAACCAGAAAACTGCTTTTGCTGGAGCTAGAGAGAAAAGACTTGGTGGTAAGGCTACTAAAGATTAATTAGGAGCCACTCTAAGTGTGGCTGGCTGAGTTCAGTTGAAAAGGGGGGTGGGGTGGGGAGGAGGGAACAATCTTAAAGCAGGAGTCACAGAAGGCTTCCAGGAGGGGGGAGCCATCCAGCTGAACCCTGATGGCAGGTAGGATAGAACAGAAGGAGGAGAGGAGGAGATGCCTTCAAATGGTCACCAGGATGAACAGAGCAAAGATGAACTTAGTATCTCTTTCTCTGGACCAGAGTTTCTGGTTTCACTTCCCTTTTAACATAGATCTCTGCTGAAGGACCCCTTTCTGGGGAACAGCATTTTATAAGGTACACAACATGTAGTCACTATAGTCACCCTTCTCATCTACTCCATGTCACTACCTCATGAGAACAAAAAGATGCCATCATCATTTTACAGAGGAGGGATTTTTTTTTTTTTTTTTTTTTTGAGAGGGGTCTCACTTCTGTCACCCAGGCTGGAGTACAGTGGTGTGATCTCAGCTCATTGCAACCTCTACCTCCCCGGTTCAGCAATTCTCCTGCATCAGCCTCCTCCCAAGCAGCTGGGATTATACCACCATGCCTGGCTAATTTTTGTACTTTTAGTAGAGACAGGGTTTCACCATGTTGGCCAGGCTCGTCTCGAACTCCTGACCTCAGGTGATCCACCTATCTCAGCCTCCCAACGTGCAGGGATTACAAGCAAAACTCACCACGCCTGGCCCAGAGGAGAGATTTCAAGGTCAGAGACACTGCTTAAGGAAAGACAAAGTCAGCTTCAAAGCTGGGTCCTGAGAGACCTTCATCCCATCCTTTGCAGGCACAGTGGAGTACAGAAGGCCACTTGTTAATGGATTTGAAGAGTTGACTGTGGCTCCTGCTGAGGGGAAGAGTTAGATTCTAGATGTTGCTGCTGCATCTCATCTTCTTATGTCACCAAGCTAAGGTCAGGATCTCTGGCTGGTGGGTAGGAGCCAGTGTTGGGGAAGAAGGCAGTGACAGAAGAGAATGAACCCAGTCATTCATCATTAATGCATCAATTCATCCATCCAATGTATATTGAGCATCTACTCTGTGTTTGATTCCAGTTCCTAGCAGACAGAGTTCCTATGCTCATGAAGTTGTGCAGTTTGGAAGAAGTGAAAAGTCTTGATCAAATGATAGCACACAGAACTACAATCTGGAATAAGCACAATTTAAAAAGTACAGGGGGGTATGAGAGTTGTAATACGGATCCTGACCTAATTTGGGAAGTAACCTATTTACTAGCAAGTGACATGTAAGCTAAGACGCAAAAGAAGAATAGGAACTAACAAGAGCGGCTTACAGAGACTTCTAGAAAGAGAAACCCACTGGGGTCAAGACCATGAGGCAGGAGGCAGGAGGCAGTGGTGAGAGGCCAGCTGAGCAGGCAGACCAGCCTGAGGGGCACTGGGAGGCAGCAGGGCCAGACTGTGGAGGGCCAGGCAGGATGGGATCTTTTTTTAAAATTATTTATTTGAGATGGAGTCTTGTTCTGTCACCCAGACTGGAGTGCAGTGGTGCAATCTCGGCTCACTGCAACCTCTGCCTCCTAGGTTTAAGCGATTCTTCTGCCTCAGCCTCCCTATTAGCTGGGACTACAGGTGTGCACCACCGCAGCCGGCTATTTTTTGTATTTTTAGTAGAGATAGGATTTCATCATGTTGGCCAGGATGATCTCGATCTCCTGACCTCACGATCCACCTGCCTTGGCCTCCCAAAGTGCTGGGATTACAGGTGTGAGCCACCGCGCCTGGCCTTTATTTTTTTATTATACTTTAAGTTCTGGGATACATGTGCAGGATGTGCAGGTTTGTTACATAGGTATACATGTGTCATGGTGGTTTGCTGCACCCATCAGTCCATCATCTACATTAGGTATTTCTCCTAATGCTATCCCTGTCCTTGCCCCTGAACCCCTAACAGGCCCGGGTGTGTGATGTTCCCCTCTCTGTTCCCATATGTTCTCATTGTTCAACTCCCACTTATGAGTGAGAACATGCAGTGTTTGGTTTTCTGTTCCTGTGTTAGTTTGCTGAGAATAATAGTTTCCAGCTTTATCCATGTCCCTGCAAAGGACAGAAAACTAACAAACAGGATGGGATCTTATCCTCAGAGCACAGGAAGCTAAAGAAGGGATTATGCTTGGGAATGCTTGATTAGAACTGTATTTTAAAATGTCAGTGTGGCTGCCATGTAGATAATGAATCAAATTGGGACGAAAGTGGAGGCAGAAAATTGCTAGAAAATAGTACAATAGAATAAGTGGAAAGTAAAAATGACTTCTTGCGTAATGGCCATAGAGGCAGATATTGATGGATTCCAGAGTTACAAAGGAAGTATTATCAAGAGAATTTTTTTTTTTTTTTTTTTTTTTTTTTGAGACAGAGTTTGCTCTTATTGTCCAGGCTGGAGTGCAATGGCACTATCTTGGCTCACTGTAACCTCCACCTCCCAGGTTCAAGTGATTCTCCTGCCTCAGCCTCCCAAGTAGCTGGGATTACGGGCATGCGCCACCACGCAGGCTAATTTTTTTGTATTTAATGGAGACAAGATTTCACCATATTAATCAGGCTGGTCTCGAACTCCTGACCCAGGTGATCCACCGCCTCGGCCTCCCAAAGTGCTAGGATTACAGGCGTGAGCCACTGTGCCTGACCATTAACAGAACACTTCTGAGCGAGGAAGAGAGATCCCCCATGACATGCCTCCTAGTCATCCAACCCTCAATAGGGGCCTTCTGGTCCAGCTTCTTCATTTGATAAAAGAGGAAACCGTCAACCCAGAGGTGACTGAACTTCCTAAGGTTACCCAGCCAGGAAAAGAGTCCCGGTCTCCAGACCCCTGAGAAGAGCCTATGCCCCGTGGCACATCTCTTCCTAAGGGAGCACCGAGGGATAGCGCTACCACAAAATGCCTCTCAGAGCTTAGCCTTTCCGTAAAACAAGACCCACATTCTAGTGACATATTTCACACTCTTTTCAAAATTGGTCTTAAACACAGCCCATTCACCAGCAGACCTGGGTTCCCTGAATCCCCATGGATGGACAATTCAAAAAGCCACTTAATGCTGCTGCAACAAATTACCATAAGCTTAGTGTTTTAAACAATGTAAACCTATTCTTTCCCAGTCCCTTAGGCCAAAAGTCTGGAATCAGTTTCACTGGGCTAAAGTCAAGGTGTCGGCACGGTTCGTTCCTTACGGAGTCTCCAGAGGAGGATCTATTTGCTTGCTTTTTCACACTTTTTGAGGCCGCCTACGTTCCTTCGTGCATGGCCCCTTCCTCCATCTTCAAAGCCAGCAGTGTCACATCTTATTTTCGTTGTCACATTTCCTTCTTCTGTAGTCAAATCTTTCTCTTTTTTTTTTTCTTTCTTTCTTTTTTGAGACAGAGTCTCGCTCTGTCGCCCTGGCTGGAGGGCAGTGGTGCCGTCTCGGCTCACTGAAAGCTCCGCCACCCGGGTTCAAGCGATTCTCCTGCCTCAGCCTCCTGAGTAGCTGGGACTACAGGCGCATGCCGCCATGCCTGGCTAATTTTTTGCATTTTAGTGGAGACAGAGTTTCACCGTGTTGCCCAGGCTGGTCTCAAACTCCTGAGCTCAGGGAATCTGCCTGAGCTCCCAAAGTTCCGGGATTACAGGTGTGAGCCACTGCACCCGGCCTTCTTCCTCCTCCTTCTAGAGATACTTGTGATTACACTTCGGGACCACTTGGAAAATCTCCCCATCTCAAAATCCTGAATTTAATTACATCTGCAAAGTTCCTTTTGCCAAATAAAGTAACATTCATGTGATCTAAGGATTAGGACCTGGATACCTTTCCGGGACATTATTCAGCCTATCATAGCTTCTACTTATCCCAGAGAGTGGGGATAGGAATTGGAACCCTTTCAGACATGGGTAACCACCTTCTTACTCTTAGGGAAACAGGGTTAATATTAAACTTGCTGTCCTTACCTCAAATATAGACAGGCAGGACACGAAATAGGAAACAGAAGTTAACTGAGGATGAGCCAAGAAGACTAACTTCATGTTGAACTAAGGATGCTCACCCTTTAGAGGCCACAGACCACTCCCCTTCCCCTCTTTGAGAATACAGTGAAAGCCTTGGACGCTCTCCTTCCAAAAAATACACAGACTCCCAAAATACTATTCTGTATATAATTTTAGATGTTTTGCAGACCTACTGAAGCCTATTAAAGCTAAACATTTGCTGTGTACAATCAAAGCAGACCTAACAGAATTGACTGGGTGTTCAGGTCATATAGTCTATACAATTCTGTAACTGACTTTTGGTCAGACCTGCTGAGGCTGTCTGGGGTATCTGGGGTTGGCACACTAACCAGAACTAACCATCAAGAAAGTGATATTTTTGGGCTTCTGCTGACAGTCTCCAGCTAGAGTAGACCCCCCCCACCCCCCCCACACACAACTAACAAAGAGATACTGGAAAATCTAACTGCACTCCTATAAATTTAATTTTTATAAACTGCACAATGAAAATATATATATTTAGATGGATAAGGGCCTTTTATTTTCAGAATCCATCACATTAGATATAATTCAGACATTTACCTAAGACAAATAAAAACAATAATTCACTCTATAAGAAAAAGACAACCCAACAGAAAGAGTAGCGAAGATTTAAATAGACTGTTCACAAAAGAGAATAGGGCTCAATTGCATTAGTCATCCAGGAAATACAAATTAAATCTATGAGATAATAATACACATTATCAGAATGGTCTATGTGAAAAAGACAGACACTATCAAGTGTTGGTGGGGATGTGGAACATGAGGACTATCACATGCTGCTGCAGAGCTAGGGGGTGTGAATTATTACAATCACTTTGGAAAAATAATGGCAGCATCAACTAAAGCCAAACATATGCATAGATTATGTCCCAACAATTCAAACAAAAATATAGATGTGTTTATCAAAGGATATGTATTAGAAGAATGTTTATAATAGCACCATTATTTTTTTAAACCATGGTAGAGTATACATAACAAAAATTACTATCAACCATTTTTAAGCATAGTTCGATGGCATTAAACACATCAACATTATTAAGCAACCATCACCAAAACTCATCTTGAGAATTTTTGTCATCTTTTCAAACGGAAACACTATACCCATTAAACAATAACACCCAAACCCTCTAGATCCCCAGCCTCTGGCAACTATCATTCTACTTTTGCTTTCTATGAATTTGACTACCTTATGTATCTCATATAAGTAGAATCATATAGTATTTATCCTTTTGTGACTGACTTCTTTCACTTAGCATAATATCTTCAAAGTTCATCCAAGTCATAGCATGTGTCAGAATTTCCTTCCTTTTTAAAGCTGAATATTCCACTGCTTGTGTATACATTTTGTTTGTCCATTCATTCATTGGTGGACACCTGGGTGACTTCTCCCTTCTAGCTATTATGAATAATGCTGTTGTGAAAAATGAGTGTACAAATATTTGTACAAGTATTTTTGTACCCCAAAAGTCTCTGCTTTCAATCCTCGGGGGTTTATACCCAGAAGTGGAATTGCTGGATCATACAGTGATTCTATTTTTAATTTCTGAGGAACCTCCATACAGTTCTTCATAGAGGCCACACCATTTCCATTCACATCAGCAAAGCACAGGGTTTCAATTTTTCATATCCTGGCCAACACTTGTCGCTGTCCGTTTTTGTTTTTGTTTTTTTAATAGCCACCCCAAGGTGTGAAGTGGTATTTCACTGTGGGTTTCATTTGCATTTCCCTAACGATTAATGATGTTGAGCATCTTTCATATGCTCATGGGCCATTTGTGTATCTTCTTTGGAGAAATATCTATTCGAGTCCTTTGCCCATTTTTTAATCAGGTTGTTGTTTGTGGTTGTTGTTGACTTGTAAGAGTTATTTATATATTCTGGGTATTATTCCCTTATCAGATACATAATTTGGTAATATTTTCTCTCATTTCATTCATATTAGTCAGGGTTCTCTTAGAGGGACAGAACTAATAGGATAGACGGATATACAAAGGGGAGTTTATTAAGTATTAACTTACATGATCCAAATTCCCACAATAGGCTGTCTACAAGCTGAGGAGCAAGGAGAGCCAGCCCAAGTCCCAAAACTGAAGGACATGGAATCCAGTGTTCAAGGACAGGAAACATCCAGCGTGGGAGAAAGATGTAGGCTGGAAGGTTAGTCCTGTCTCTCCTTTTCACGTTTTTCTGCCTGCTTTATGTTTGCTGGTGGCTGATTATATGGTGCCCACTCGATTAAGGGTGGATCTGCCTTCTCCAACCCATTGACTCAAATGTTAATGTTCTTTTGCAGCACCCTCACAGACACACCCAGGATCAGTACTGCATCCTTCAATCACACCATGTATTGTCTTTTCACTCTAATAATGTCATTTAAAATATATATATATTTAATTATATGGATATATAATAGTTGTGCATATTTATGGGCTATATATGATATATTGGAGCATACAATATAGAATTATCAAATCAGGGTAATTGGAATATCCATCACCTCAAGCATTTATCATTTCTTTGGATTAGAAACATTCTAATTCATTTTAGTTATTTTGAAATATACAATAAATTATTAACTACAGTCGCCTTGTTGTGTTAGCGAACACTAGATCTTATTCCTTCTATCTAACTGTATTTTTGTAACCATTAACCATTCATTCCCTCTCTATCTCCCCTCCCGACTCCCCACTACCCTTTCCACCCTATGGTAAGCATCATTCTACTCTCTATCTCCATGAATTCTATTTTTTGAGCCTCCACATATGAGTGAGAACATACAATATTTGTCTTTCTGTGTCTGCTTTATCTCATTTTATATAATGTCCTCTAGTTCCATCCATGTTGTTGCAAATAATAAAATTTCATTCTTTTTATGTGATAATATTACATTGTGTATTAGTACATTAGTACATTTTCTTTTTTCACTTGTCTATTGATGGACACTAAAGTTAATTCCATATCTTGGCTATTGTGAATAATGCTGCAATAAACATGGGAGTGCAGATATCTCTTCAATACACTGATTTCTTTTCTTTTGGATGTATAAGCCAGCAGTAGTAGCTATACTTATATCAAACAAAACAGATTTCAAATTGCTGGGTCATATGGGGCAGCTCTATTTTAATTTGTTTAAGGAATCTCCATACTGTTCTCTATAGTGGCTATACCAATTTACATTCCCACTAACAGTATGAGGATTATCTTTTCTCCAAATTCTCACTAACATCTATTATTGTCTTTTATTATTATTGTTTTTAAGACGGAGTCTCACTCTGTCACCCAGGCTGGAGCACAGTGGTATGATCTCGGCTCACTGCAACCTCTGCCTCCCGGGTTCCAGTGATTCCCCTGCCTCAGTCTCCTGAGTAGCTGGGATTACAGGTGCCCGCTACCACGCCTGGCTAATTTTTATATTTTTAATAGAGACGGGGTTTCACCATGTTGGCCAGGCTGGTCTCGAACTCCTGACCTCAAGTGATCCATCCACCTCAGTCTCCCAAAGTGCTGGGATTACAGGTGTGAGCCACCACGCCTGGCCATATTTTGCCCATTTTAAATTAAATTATTTGTGTTTTTTTCCTATTGTTTGAGCTTCTTAGATACTCTGGTTATTAATCCCCATCAGATGGGTAGTTGGCAAATATTTGCTCTCTTTCTATGGGTTGTGTGTTCACTTGGTTGATTGTTTCCTTTGCTGTGGAGAAACTTTTTAGCTTGATGTGATCCCCTTTGTCCATTTTGCCTTTGGTTGCTTGTGCTTTTCGGTCTTACTCAAGAAATCTTTGCCCATATCAATGTCCTGTAGTGTTTCTACAATGCTTTCTTCTAGTAGCTTCATAGTTTCTTGTGTTACATTTAAGTCTTTAATCCATTTTTATTTGACTACTGCTTATGGTGAGGAATCAGGTCTATCTTCATTCTTCTACATATGAAGAATGTGCAGTTTTCTCAGCACAGTTTATTGAAAATATTATTTCTTCAATGTATGTTACTGACTTTTGTCAAAAAATGAGTGGACTGTAAATGCATCAACTTATTTCTGGGCTTTCTATTCTGTTCCATCAGTCTTTATGTCTGCTTTTATGCCAGTACCATGCTGTTCCTCTTGTTATTTATTTCTAGTTTTATGCCATTGTGATCAGAAAAGATACCTGATATGATTTCAGTGTTTCTGAATTTTTTGAAACTTGTTTTGTGGCCTAACATACGTGGTGAGGAGAAGCATGTGCATTCTGCAGCTATTGGATGAAATGTTTTGTAAATCTCTATCAGGTCCATTGGTTTTGTGGTGCAGACTAAGTCTAATGCTTCTTTCTTTTCTCTCTAGATAATCTGGCCAATGCTGGAAATGGGGTGAAGTCATCAGCTATTATTGTACTGGGGTCCATCTTTCCCTTTAGCTCTAGTAATATTTACTTTATATACCTGAGTGCTCCAGCATTGGGTGCATACGTATTTATAACTGTTTTATCCTCTTGCTGAATTGACCCTTTCATCATTATATAATGACCTTCTTTATCTCCTTTTGTTTTGAAATCTACTTTTTCTGATGTAAGCATAGCTACTCCTGCTCTTTTTTGGTTTCCATTTGCATGAAGTATCTTTTTCTATTTCCCTGTTTTCAATCTATCTGAATCTATAGATGAAGTGAGTTTCTTGCATGTAGCACATAGTTGGGTCTTGTGGTTTTTTTGTTTTTGTTTTTTAATCCATTAAGTCACTGTGTCTTTTGATTGGAGAATTTAGTCCATTCACGTTTAACGTTCTTATTGATAGGTAAGGACTTACTACTGCAATGTTCTTATTTCTTTTCTGGTTGTCTTATCTTCTCTTCTTCATTCCTTCATTCCTTCCTGTCTTCCTTTGTGTATAAGTTATTTTCTCTGGTGATATGTTTTAATTTCTTGCTTTTTATTTTTTATATACCGATTTTAAGTTTTTCTTTGTGGTTACCATAAGGCTTGCAAGTAACATCTCACAACCAATTATTTTAAACTGATAACAACTTAGCTCTGATAACAAAGAAAAAAATATATAAGCAAAGAGAAAACTAAAACACTTTATACTTTAACTCTATCCCCTTTGCTTTTTGACTTTATGTTGTCTCTATATGTTTTTATATTGCCTGTATTTTTTTAAAAAATTGTTGTAGTGATTATTTTTGGTGAATTGTCTCTCAGTTTTTCTACTAAAGACATGAGTGGCTTTCACTCTGCAATTATAGTGGTAGAGTATTCTGTATTTCTCTGTGTACTTATATTTACCAATTATTTGTTGTTGCTCATTAATGTTCTCTTCTTTCAGATTGAAGAATTCATGTTAGCATTTCATGTAAGACAAGTCTGGTTTTGACAAAGTCTCTCAGCTTCTGTTTGTCTGTGAAAGTCTTTATTTCTCCTTCATGTTTGAAGGATAATTTTATTATCTCATGGACACCACAGCTGGCACCACACTGGATCACACCTGAGGCTGAGGACCTTCCAGACCAGCACAGTACTAACGCTCATCCAAAGCCTACAGCTGTTACTGCCTGACTGTTGATGTTTATTCAAGGCCAAGGCCACTTGAATCAGCAAGTGGTAAATCCTGCCTGGACTGGGTTCATACCAACAGGGAAGTAGATTCCCTTCTGGTCTAGGGTAGGTCTAGAAACACTGTCCAGGAGTAAAGGCCTAGAATCGAGAGCTTCAGGGATCTGCCTGGTGCTTCATGTTACTGTGGCTGAGCTTGTACCCAAGTTGTCAGACAAAGTCCTCTGTACTCTTCCCTCTCCTTCCCCCGAGTGGAAGGAGTATCTCCTGAAGCTGCACTGCCTAGAATTGGAGGAGAGTTTATGCAGGCACTCTTGTGGCCACTACAGCTGGTGTCCCACTGGGTTACACCCCAAGCACACTGCCACTGAGACCAGGGCTGCACAAATGCTTTTCCATGGACTACAGTCACTGTGGCCTGACTGCCACTCAAATTTATTCAGGGCCCCAGGTCACTTTAGTCAGCTAGTGATGAAACTGGGCAGGACTCAGTTTCCTCCGACTAGAGCAGAGCATTTCCCTCTGTCCCAGGACTCATCTATATGTTCCCTTCATGGGCACTGGTGGATTTTGCCTGGTGGCAGTGCTGTGTTCCAATGCAAAGTCTTTCGTTCACTTTGCAAGCACGTGAATTCTGTCTCTGAGCTACCTGGGGTTGGGAAGGATTAGTGTAGGCAATGCAAGACTGCCCTTCCTACCTTCTTCAATCCCTCTTTCCTGTTACTGTGTTAAAACCAGATACTGTGATTGCTCACCTGATTTTTTGTTCCTATGAAGGTGCTCCCTTGCATGTATAGTTGTTCAATTTGGTGTTCCTGCAGGGGATAATTGCTGGAAGGTTCTATTTGACTATCTTGCCTTTTAATACACAAAGGTTTTTAATTTGAATGTAGTCCAATTGATCTATTTTTTGTTACCTGTGCTTTTGATGTCATATTCAACAAATTATTGCCAAATCCAATGCCATTAAGTTTCCCCCTAATGTTTTCCATTAAAAGTTTTATAGTCTTAACTCTTACATTTAGGTCTTTTATCCATTTAAAGTAAAGGTCCAGCTTCATTCTTCTGTAGGTGGGTATCCAGTTTTTCCAATACCCGTTGTTGAAAAGGCTGCCTTTTATCCATTGAATGGTCTTGGCACTTTTGTCAAAAATCGTTTGACCATATACATGAGGACTTACTTCTGGGCTTTCTATTTTATTCCATTGTTCTATATGTCTGTCAACAGCACCATTTTTAATAGTCCAAACATCAATCAACAGCAGAATGAATACATAGTGAGATAGTAACACTATTAAATGTTGCACAGTGCCTAAAGTAAAAGTTTTACAACTAATAATAACAACATGGATGAATTTCACAAGCATACATTAAGCAAAAGAAGCCAGACACAAAAGAGTACTTATTTTATAATTTCATTTACGTCATATACAAAAGCAGGTAAATTTAATTAATGCTTCTAGGAGTCAGGATAGGGGAGGGAAGCAGTAGTGACAGGAAGGGGGTCAGGCAGGGGCAGGAGGGGCTTCTGAGATGGTGATGTTCCATTTTTTGAGTGCTAGTTTCCTGAGTATGTTCAATTAGCAAAATCCATCAAACTATACATTTATAATTTGTGCATTTTTCTGGATGCATATATGATAAAAAAGATTTTTAATAAACATATACTTTATAGATACAAAGCTTGAGAAACATCATGATACTACAGAAACCATTATCACGGCTTACAGGTCATCACTGTCAGCTGACCTATTAGAAACCTCAATGAATCAGAATTCAGCAATGCCAGACTGTGCCATTCACATACATGGGGTGGCTATCAGCTGAAAATGGCTTATAAAGTTCTCAACAATGTCTACTCCAGTTGATGTTCTGAGTTCCTAAAGCCAATATAAACAAAGTACATTATCCGTGATCAGTGTCTAATAATGAAATAATATGATTATACCTGTTGCTCATATGTCTATGACTGGGAGACAGCATGACAAGGGCAGACAATTAAATCAGGATATGCAGTAAGTTAATCCTGGGAGACTCTGGAAAAATCAAACTTTGCCTCATCTATGACTGTCATCAGGGGCCATATGAGTCACTCCAAAGCACCTCTAGCTACAGAAACCTCAGGAAAGATGCCTTTCAGCTGTCTTGTCCCTTTGTACTGTTTCACATGGGCTGTGTCTCCTTCGCTCCCCTCATGCCTTTCAAATGATTCCAACACTTGAGAACACTCACCACAAGCCAAATACTGGGCTGAACGCTCTCCGTGTGTCTCTTTTATATTCGCACAGTGAACCTGCAAGGTAGAGACTATTACAGCCCTTTTTCAAAGGTGAGAAAACCCAGGCTTAAGATGTCCAAGCATCTAACATAACCAGTAAGTGACAAATGTGGAATTCAAAACTAGGCTTTTAGATGCTGCACACTGAACTCTTAAGCACTATCACGCAGTACCTGAGGGCATTACTCAGGGCTCTCCAGAGAACAGAACCAATAGAAGATATATAGATAAGAGGAGACTTATTATAGGAATTGGCTCACAAGATTATGGAGGCCAAGGAGTCCCATAGTCTGCCATCTGCAAGCTAGAGCACCAGGAAAGCCTGTGGTGTACTTCAGTCCATGTCCAAAGGGTTGAGAACCACAGAAGCCAAAGGTGTAAGTCCAGGAGTCCAAAGGCCCTAGAACCAGGAGCTCCAATGTCCCAGGAGAGGAGATTAATGACCCAGCTCAAGGAAGTGACGGGGTGGGGGTAGGGGTAGAGAGAGAATTTTCACCTTTTTGTTCTGTCCAAGCCCTCAAGTGATTGGATGATGCCCACTCACAGTGCTGAGGGTGGACCTCCTTCACTCAGTCTGATTCATATGCTAATCTCTTTTGAAAACATCTTAACAGACACTCAGAAAAAAAAAAAAAAAAAATGTTTTACCAGCCATATGAGTATCCCTTAGCCCAGGCAAGTCCACACGTAAAATTAACCATCACACTGAGTATTCTGATTCCTCCCTGGTCACAAAGGAATTGGAGCCTTGCTGAAGAAATAAGATGTAAAAAGGTAAAAGGACAATCCCCAGAGCTGTTAGCACATCTGCCGCTACAGTGCGGCTCTGTGATCAGTTCACCTGTCAATCTTACTCACTAAGCAGGGTCCGTGTCCTGTTTATCTCAGAGTCCTCAGTACAGAGGAGCACAGCATCACACGGCAGGTGTTTCATAAATGTTTTTTGACTGAGAGGGAGGGGAGAAGAGGAGGGATAAAGGGGGGAAGGAAGAAACAGTTCCCTTGACAGGAGACCATGGAACATTCTAGAAGCCATCATGACTGTCAAAAATCCACAGGGTTGGAGAGTCCCAGACAGTGTTCTCTCACCTAAACATTGGAACATAAAGGCTGAATTTAGGTTTCAGAGATGGCAGGGTGATATTCAATTCCTGTGTTTACTCAAATTTTTATTTTTTGTTGATCATGAGTTTTTTCATTGAGTTTTTAAAATAGTGCATTAAAATACTATTTATCCTGATTACTGAGTCTTGGGCACACCCTCCCATTTCCCTCCTAAAGCGAGTGTTCCCCTCTCCTCACCCTAGTCCCTGTGCTATTTTCACACCTGAAGCAAGAGACACACTCAGGACACAGCAATTGTGTGAGTGCAAGCAACATGCTCTTAGCTCATAGCCACAGAGTTCACACCACAGAACATTCCAGCCCCAACATCCCTGAGCAGCGGAAACATTTGCTGGCAACTCCTCACCAGACTTGAACAATGTTTTGGTGTTTAATTAAATTCCAAGAACACCTGTTTCATCAGCTTATAAATTCCAACTGAATTTTAAGCGACTTCTGTTTGGCATGCAGAGTTTTTATTTTCTAGGCTGTAACCACAGCAACCTTTTTTTCCCTGAATATCTGTCCTTCGCTCCTGCCACACAACTCACCCCCTTTTCCTGCCTTTTGTGGGCACGCAGAGCTCTTCACTGCCTTTTCAAACTCCCCATTTAGCTCTCTGTCAAAATAGCAACACAATAACATGTTGTATTGTTTTTACTTTTTTTGACAATTCACCTCAAGTTTGGACATTTGTACAAGAGAGTACAATGTGATAAACCGAGCTTCCTTCACTAGCTAAAACCTACACACTGAAACAGTTGCCATTTTTTTAAGCGTTTCTAATCCACATGCAGAGCCCTAGACCAGGCGCTTCACATTCATTTGCATTTTCTGACAGCAGTTCCCTGCACTGTGGACTGAAGGAGGATACCCTCACCCAACAGCACTGCCAGATGGATTATACAACTCTCCCTGGAGTCCCACAGCTAGTGAAGGGTACAGTAGAGATTGGGAGCCAAGCCTTTCAGAGTCTAAAATCTTCCTGCCTCTCCAACTGATATCTGATTCCAGGAGCCCAAAGCAACTCTGCCAAGGGTTATCTGGGAATACAGCAATGAATAAATGTCAAATATGACAGGAGTCAGGATGAAAACATTAAAGAATACCATCACCTACGTGAAAGCTTGATTGGGAGGTCAGGAGGGGTGTTGGTAAATAGTCCTCCCCAAACTAAGATTAAGCCCAGACCTGAGTGAAGAGACAGATTATGTGACAGTAATGACAAAGAATCTAGAGTCAACTACAGTCTACACTGACTGGCCTAACTTCTCTGTGCCTCAGTTTCTTCTGTTAGAAAATGGGAATAGTTTCTAACTCCCAGGCCTCCTGATGTATAACAGGAATTAATGCAAAATCTTTTTTTTTTTTTTTTTTGAGATGGAGTTTTGCCTGTTGCCCAGGCTAGAGTGCAATGGCGCAATCTCGGCTCACCATAACCTCTGCCTCCCAGGTTCAAGCGATTCTCCTACCTCAGGCTCCCAAGTAGCTGAGATTACAGACCTGTGCCACCATGCCTGGCTAATTTTGTATTTTTAGTAGTGATGGGTTATCTCCATGTTGGTCAGGCTGGTCTCGAACTCCCGACCTCAGGTGATCCACCAGCCTTGGCCTCCCAAAGCACTGGGATTACAGCAGTGAGCCACCGCGCCTCGTCTATTATTGTGTACATTTAAAATACTTTTGCCAGGCCATCCACAATTAACTTCCCACCGTCTCCAAGATACTTGTCAAACACCTGGGTGCTTGGGCAGTCATCTTTCAGGCCCACTGTGTACTTTTCTTTTTTACTTTTATTTTGGTAATTTTGGAGGTGCAGGTGGTTTTTGGTTACATGGATAAGTTCTTTCATGGTGATTTCTGAGATTTTAGTGCACTCATCCCCAAGCAATGTACACTGTACCCAATATAGTCTTTTATCCCTCACCCGACTTCCAACTTTCCCTGAGTCCCCAGAGTCCGTTATATCATTCTTATGCCTTTGCATCCCCATAACTTGGCTCCCACTTGTAAGTAAGAACATATGACATTCGTTTTCTCATTCCCGAGTTGCTTCACTTAGAACAATGGCCTCCAGTTCCATCCAAGTTGTTGTGAAAGACATTATTTCATTTCTTCACATAGTGAGTAATATTCCATCTACCATGTACTTTTCTCATCTGCTTCAGCTCGCCTTTCCTCATGCTATCAGGTGCCCCAGGTGTGGCCTCTCCTAACCTAACTTTGAGGGCATTCTTGAGCTTGTCTTTGCTGTCAAGGCTTCCGTAACTATCCCAGGCCTCAGCAATTTCCCTGTTTTCTGCAATCCTTCCCATACTTGCTGCCTCCTTTTCCCATTCATGTGACACATCCAAAAGCCACCTTGCCTTGGCTATCCTGTGATGGAGACAGACTCTGGACCATCCCATGGCCTGTGCTCAGTGCACAACTCATCACTACCCATTTCTGACGCTCATTCGTTCATTTGTCCCCCAAATATCTCTCGTGTACTTTGTGCTAGAACCTGAGGGTACAGATAGCAATGAACGAAGCAGATGTAGAACCTGTCCTCATGGTCTTTAGAGCTCAGTGAAGAATGAACAGGCTACCAGAGAAGTAACTATACAATTATATCCTGTATATAACATCTCCCTCAACATCAATGTAAAATTGAGAGCTTGGCCCCTCCATCCAATGATCACTTTATCTGGCACATCGTAAGTTATCATCTCTAAGCACAAAATCCTCCATTACATGAGGATAGGAAAAGGCCAAATGGGCCTCCCTCATTTTTCTTTTCTTTGGCAAAGGCAGGGCTTGTTGCATGGCACGGAACTTCCTGGGCCCAGGCTCCAAGGCGCTATTGGTTTGGCACTTGCCTCTGGCTTGTGCCTGAGCCTCAGGGAGGGAGCAGCTTATTTGGAATTCTAGCTAGGCCTCCAGGAGAGAACAGCCTTCAGATTCTCTTCACTAATTTCCAAACAAAAGCAGTGGTAGAGTTTTTGAAAACCACAAAACTACGAGAGTTGTGGAAAAACAAGATACTGCAAGGAGAAAAAGATAGCTAAGGCTCATGCTCTTGGTCCAACCTAGCAAACATCCGGTGAATTACGAGTTCTAAATCTGAATGGAGTTTTTTGCGTGCTTGCAGGGAATCTTAAAATTTTTGTTTTTCTATTCCCATCAGAGTACTCTCTAAAGGGATTTGGGGTAAGCCTGGCAGTTTCGCCTGTTTTTTCAGGGTGGAAGGCAGCCCACTTCCTCTCATCTTTACTCTTAAGTCTAACTTGCCATCTACTTACTCATTCTGTTCACTTTTCTCGAGACGGTCTTCATTTAGTGCGTGGAGGCCCAGCTGACCCTCCTGTGAAAGGCAAGTCCTGCTGATTCTGCAGATGGCTCATTTCCCAAACAGCCTGTAGGCCTGCAGTGATTCCTGCTGTGGTCAGGTTTCACCTGCAAACCCCTGATCTCTTTCTAGCCCTTCCCTCCCTGTAAAGCAGGTCAAACTCTTGGTCATAGCTGCGAGGTGTCCATGAGAGAACCTGGTCTTTGAAATCAGACAGGTTGGGGTTCAATGCCCAGTGACCATATTATTGGCTGAACTTCATCTTATCCATCTACAAATACAGGGTTCCATAAACTTAGAAAATAGAGGGGAAATATTTTTATTATTTCACATTTTGAATACATCCTTAATGACTATACATATATAGTGGGAAACTGGTCCCTTTCCTACTATTATAATGTGTATCACATGCTAGATTGTCTTGATTATAGCCCTGTCTTTCTAAGCATGTGTGTATCTATATATATACACACTATATATATACTATATACTATATAGACTATATATACTATACTATATATACTATATATAGTCATTAAGGATGTCTTCAAAGTGTGAAAAAATATGTAATTTATATAATATATATAATATATAAAATATACAAATATATAACATATAATATATAAATATATATTTTTATAATGTATATAATATATAAATATATATAATTTATATAAAATATAATAAAAATTATAAGTATATAATGTATATAAATACATAATAAAATTTGTATTTATATATAAATATGTGTGTGTATATATGTATGTGTGTATATATATACACACACACACACAATCACTTTAGCATGTCCATTATACTTGGACTTCCAGATTTAATGGACATCCTATAGTGATAACACCAGGCCCACAGGATTACCCTGAAGATTAAAGCAGTTAATATATGCAAAGTGCCTGAATGCCTGCCTGGTTCTTAGAAAAGGCTCAAAAAATATTGAGTCCCCTCTCTCTCTAGCCCAAACTGGTCCCTTTCCCACATTATAATGTGTGCCACACGCTAGACTCTCTTGATTGTAGCACTGTCTTTCTATGCAACTTTATATCAGAAAAATCCACTTGCTTGGTTGTGGGGGACAAAATCAGGGTTGGCTGTTGTCATTCTCACATTGTCATCTGGATTCCCATGGAGCTTAGGATTTTTACAAAAGTGTATCTTGACAGTTGCAACTATCTCAAGCTAAAATTAAGAAGTAAAGATGCTTATTACGTAGGAGCCCAAATTTCTGGCAACAACCTGTACCTTGGCTATTAGGAGAAATGAGTGGGTCTATATATGATTTGGAGTCTCTGCGGAGGTTTGGTTTAGATTGCCTCCAACCACATGAGAAGGTACATTTTCCAAGCCCAAGAATTTATCAGCATCACCTTTATCTGCAAGCCTGTCATTTATTTATGCTATACATTACTTTGAAAAAAAAGTAACAACTCTGCTTTGTAACCAAATGTTTTATTTCACTTGATCACAGGCTGTGGGATGAATTAATGTGACAAAGGGGATTTTTGGAGAAAGCCTATTATAAAGGTGTGGTAATAATTGCTTTCCAGAGGAAGTAACTAAATACATTCCAGTCTTGTTGAAGAGTTCACATCTGATGAAATATACATTTGATTTTAATGGAAGAGCAGCTCAAATTTGGTTAGGTTTTTTAACAATTTAACTCAGCTTCCCCCATGATAAAAAGCTTATAGACTATTTCAGTGTTTTGCATCCCAAAGATGCATTTACATCTGTGCATAAGTTTGTCTACATGTGCTGCCCACACTGTTCCATTTTAAACCTCTACTTTTCTCTGCTTGGGACCAAGATAAACCACCAGGTGATGGCTTCTAGGCACAGGGATGGGAACATAAGCACGTACTTCACAGACTTTAGCAAGTCCTCTAGGAAGCTGCCTCACAGGTCAAGTCCCAGAAACACTTCTACCACCATCCTCTAAAGTTAACCTTCTTAGGCCCAGGGAAGACCCAGCAAAATAGCAAAGGTCATCCAATTCTGTCCCCATCACTCCTACCAAAATTCTGCAACTGATTTCCAGACGAGAGAAGAGCTAGATCAGTGTTTTTCAAATGTGTTCATCCCAGGACTCTTTTTGATTAATCATCTCATAAGACTATAGGAGGGCCTCATTTTATTGCTATTTGCTACATTATCTCTGCAGATAACTTTTTTTATTTATTTTTATTTTTTTACAAACTGAAGGTTTGTGTTTCTATAGGTTGAACAAGTCCATTGGTGCAATTTTCCCAACAGCATGTGCTCACTTGCTGTCTCTGTGTCACATTTTGGTAATTGTTACAATATTTCAAACATTTTAATTATTATATCTGTTACGGTGATCTGTGGTCAGTGATCTCTGATGTTAGTACTGTAATTGTTTGGGGGCACAACAAATCGCTTCATAAAAGATGGCAACTTAATCAATAAATGTTGTCTGTGTTCTGACAGTCCCACCAATGGGCCATGCACCCATCTTTCTCCCTCTCGTTGGGCCTCCCTATTCCCTAAAACTAAACGATATTGAAATTAGGCTGATTACTAACCCTACAATGGCCTCTAAGTGTGCAAGTGAAAGGAAGAATCACACGTTTCTCTCAAGTCAAAAGCTATAAATAATTCAGACTAATGAGGAAAGCATGTGAAAAGCCAAGCTTGGGAATCATTGCTTCCAGTGTGCCTTGTCTAAGAGGATAGTGTAGAAGAGAAAGAGGGGCCATCCAAATAAATTCTTACCTCTCATCATTTGGCAACCTTGATTGGCTCCAGATTTTTTACTAGAGGGCAGAAGCATTGACAATTCATAGGACTTCCTTAGTGAGGAAGTCCTGAGTCAAAAGCTAGGCCTCTTGTGCCAAACAGGCAGCCAAGTTGTGAATGCAAAGGAAAATTTATTGAAGGAAATAAAAGTACTATGCCAGTGAATACACAAACGATGAGAAAGCCAAACAGCCTTATTGCAGATAAAGTTTTAGAGTTTAATTGTTACAGAGTTTCACATGTCTTCAAGCCAAAGCCTAAACCAGAGTAAGACCCTAATTCTCTAATTCTATGAAGACTGAGAGAGATGAGGAAGCTGCAGAAGAAAAATTGCAAGCTAGCAGAGGATGGTTCACAGGGTTAAAGGAAAGAAGCCATCTTCATAACATAGAATGGCAAGGCGAAGCAGCAGGTGCCAATATAGAAGCCGCAAGTTATTCAGAAAATCTAGCTAATTTATAAAGGTAGCTACACTAAACAGATCTTCAATGTAGACAAAACAACCTGTCAGAAGAAGATGCCATCTAGGACTTTCCTAGTTAGAGAGGAGAAATCAAGGCCTGGCTTCAAATCTCCCAAAGACAAGCTGACTGTCTTGTTAGGGGCTAAACCAGCTGGTAACTTAAAGTGGAAGCCAATGCTCATTTACCATTTCAAAAATCCTAGAGTCCATGAGAATTATGCTAAACCTCCTCTACCTGTTCTCCATAAATGGAACAACAAAGCCTGGATGACAATGCATCTGTTGACAGCATGGTGTACTAGATACTTTAAGTCCATCATTGAGACCTACTGCTCACAGAATAAAAGATTCCTTTCAAAATATTACTACTCATTGACAATGCACCTGGTCATCCAAGCGCTCTGAGGGAGATATACAAGGAAATTAATGTTGTTTTCATGCCTGCTAACACAATATCTATTCTGTGGTCAATGGATCAAAGAGTAATTTTTACTTTCAAGTTTTGTTATTTTAAAAAATGCATTTTGTAAGGCTATCACTGCAATAGATAGTGTTTCTTCTGATGGATTTGGGGAAAGTAAATTGAAAACTATCTGGAAAGGATTCACTATTGTAGATTCCATTTAAAAAATATTCATGATTTATAAGAGGAAGTCAAAATGTCAACATTACCAGAAGTTTGAAAGAAGTTGATTTCAATCCTCATGGGTGACTTTGAGGGATTCAAGACTTCAGTGGAGAAAGTAACCTCAGATGTGGTGGAAAGAGAAAGAGAACTGAAATTAGAAGTAGGGCCTGAGGATGTAACTGAATTGCTGCAATCCCATGATCAAACTTGAATGAGGAGTTGCTTCTCATGAATGAGCAAAGAAAGTGGTTTCTTGAGATGGGATTTACTCCTGGTCAAGATGCTGTGAACATTGTCAAAATGACCACAAAGGATTTATATTAACATTATATGAACTTAATTGACAAACCTGCAACAGGGTTTGAGAGCACTGGCTCTAATTTTGAAAGAAGTTTTACCATGGGTCAAATGCTATCAAATAGCATCACATGCTATAGAGAAATCTTCTGTGGAATGAAGAGTCAATCCATGTGGCAAACATCACTGTGGTCTTCTTTTAGGAAGTGCGGGAGCCACCTCAGCCTTCAGCAACCACCACCAGTCAGCAGTTATCAACATCGAGACTTTCTACCAGCAAAAAGATTATTGACTCTAAGACTCAGATGATCGCTAGCACGTTTTAGCAATATTTTAAAATTAATGTATGTATATTTATTTATAAATAATGCTATTGCACACTTAATGGACTACAGTGTCATGTAAAATAACTTTTATATGCACTGGGAAACCAAAAAAAAGTGTGACTTTCTTTTTTGCAACATTCGCTTTATTGCAGTGTTCTGGAACTGAACCCACAGTACCTCTGAGGTATGTCTGTAATATTTTGTGGATCACCACTTAGGAGTCATTGCTTCAAATGTGCCTTGTCTAAGAAGATAATGTAGAAGAGAAAGAAGGCCATCCAAATACATTCTTACCTCTCATCATTGGGCAAACTTGATTGGCTCCGTATTTTTTACCAGAGGGCAGAAACATTGAGAGGTCACAGGGCTTAAGCAAGCTCCACTCTGGAATTCAAAACCTCTAGAAAACACCACCAGGATCAAATGGCCTCCCAGGGGTAGAGACTGGAAGACACCCTTATTTTGGGTACCCATAGCTAGGGAGCACTATTAACAATGGTAGATGCCCAAGCATGTGTTGAATTCCTTGAAAGTAGATCTTAGTTACAAGATAGAAAACCCATTAGCTATTTTCCCTCTCCAACAAGGCTCAAACAGACACTCACCTTTGGGCTGAGAGCAGAAGTAACAACTTTTCTTTGTTTGTCCAAATGTGACCCAGGGCAGACCAAGGTGAATCACTACATCTGTTTCTGCCCATTCCTGGAGAGACAGCCTTAGCACTGGGGGAAACCTTCTCAGAATACCAGAGACAGAAATCCAACACCTTCCTGACCCTTAGGGAATTAAATGGTAAAGAGTTCTCCTAGATCAGCTACTCTGTGCTCCAAACTCCTCTGGCTTTTGCATTAATTCTCAGGTTAATTCAATTATGACCCACTGTTTCCCTGGGCCCCAAACTTGAGGAACTATAACTGAAGGCTAGGACTTCCCAACACTAACACCAATTGAGTTCATTTATTCCTTCCTTGCCCCTTCAGGGACAGAATCATTGCTAAATGTAGTATCAGGGTATTGCCATTCAATTAGGACCTATACTAATTGATAAAACTAGCCGGTTCACCCAGATAAAACTAGCTGAGTTAGCAAGTGCACTTAACAACAAACATTTGCCAAATTTGAGGTCTATGTGGAGAAAAGGGAACACTTATACACTGTGGGTGGGAATGTAAATTAGTTCAGCCACTATGGAAATCAGTTTGGAGATTGCTAAAATAACTTAAAACACAACTACCACTTAACCCACCAATTCCATTACTGGGTATATATTCAAAGGAGGATAAATGGTTTTACCAAAAAGACGCAAGCATTTCTATGTTCATCACAGCACTACACAATAACAAAGACATGAAATCAACCTGGTTATTCATCAATGGTGGATTGGACAAAGAAAATGTGGCATATATACACCATGGAATGCTATACAGCCATAAAAAGAACAAAATCGTGTTCTTTGCAGCAACATGAATGCAGCTGGAGGCCATTGTCCTAAGCAAACACAGGAACAGAAAACTAAATACCGCATGTACTCACTCATAAGTGGGAGCTAATCACTGGGTACTCATGAACATAAAGAGGGCAGCAACAGACACTGGGAACTGCTAGAAGGGGGAGGTAGAGAGGAGGACAAGACTTGAAAACTAATTATTGGGTACTATGCTCACTACCTGGGTGACGGAATCAATCATACCCCAAATCCCAGTATCATGCAATGTACCCATATAACACACCTGCACATGCACCTCCTGGATCTAAAATAAAACTTAAAATTATAAAAATAAATAAATAAATTTGAAGCCTAGAAAACATTAAGTTCTTGCTAAGATTTAAGTAGATGAAAGTACTACATACATCAGTGTAGGGGGAAAAGGTTCTGGTGTCAAGGACATTCAGTTAACTGGTAGAGCTAAATCATATTTGCACCTTCATTTTATTAGGATAAGCTAACCCAGGACATAGCCATTTCAGTAATAATTACACAATAACGATGTTATCAAGTTAAATTTGAGGGCACTTTCTTTGGGCAAAAAGCATCTGCAAAACCTTTTATGTATACTATTTTAATTCTCACAGCAACTCATCAATGTCCATGGTATTTAATCTCATTCTATAACTGAAAAACTGAGATTTAGAGAGGTTAAGAGATCTAGCCAAGATCACTCAGATACTAAGTGCTGAAGCTGATACTGGAACTCAAATATGTATGAATTTAGAGCCTACACTTCCAATCAACACACACCACAAGGTATAGGCTGTAACTTCCTCCTAGAGTTGCTGCATTTAGGAGACTAAACCAAAATTCTAGTCTCTTTTTCACATGACTGGTTATTATTATATACCCATTAGGTCCCAAGCACCACCTGGGCTATTCTATACTCATCATCATTGAATCCCTATAGTAGTGCTTTGATACAGGCCATATTCCCACTTTCTATGCAAATAACTGAGACTCAGAGAGATTACCTGCCCCATTTCACCCTATTAGGAAATGACAAAACCAGTACCCAACCTCAAACCATGTCCCATTCCAAAGCCATGCCTTTCACCTCCAGATTACCTCTCACCATATCAGGAGTTTTCATTTACAAATGTGGAAAAACTTGAGATGGGTGGAACTACCAGAGCATACTGAGAATCATGACTGACTTCCCCCTGCAAATTTTCAGAGTAATTGCTTGGTATCCCTGAATTTTGAAAGCCAGGCAGCTGGCCCCAAGCAACCAGCATCAACTCAATATGTAGACCATCATGCAAAAATTTTTCCAAAGAACATTGGTGGTAAATGTTCCTCAAGTTATAAAAGTTTCCACTAGTAGTGTCATGGAACATGGAAGTTTTTTTGTAAGTCTGGGCCTCCCTCCAGCTCTTCCTAGGGTTCCTCTTTGGACTCCTTCACTTACGAATTGTTAACTTCTTAACTTTTAGATGAGGAGAGCCCTGCAGGAAGCTGTGACGTCAGGTGCCAGTTGTCTTCACAACTAACAGATGTGCACCCTCCCACTCCCCCCCTCCCCATCACCTAATGCACAATGGGTCTGAAACACTTCTCTCTACTTCCCACTCTTAATAACACAGGGTAGCTCAGGATCTGAGCTTGGAGCCCAAGTGTATACCTTGCAAAGACTTTGGCTAGTTTTCTAAGAATTTCTTCTACTCCCAAGGCTGGCTTCATCTGCCTGCTGGAGAAGAGCCAGCAGCTCTCACCACAGCATTCCCAAGGCTTTCATCTCAGAGGACAGCTTCACGATAAAGTCAATCTAGCCCACTTTCCATCCTGTGCATTTGCTATTATTAAATATCCGAGTGGAACTAATGAATGCCTTTTACTTCCCTTGAACATAAAGAGTCTTGAAGAAATCGAACCACCACAGCCTGCCGACTTGAGGGAATTAGTCTGGTCTGTGAGAAAATGAGTTTGCCATTTCCACCCCACCCCCAAAAACAGTTCTCAGTTTCTTGTGCCCACCTAAAAGGATAATAATATCTTCCCTATTACCATGCCAGCAAGAAAAATGTTTCTTTCCCCAGGAGGCAGAGACACATTTTCTGACTGAGCCTGGGAGACAAAAATGCTATAATTTGAATTTATTTTCCTTAAAATATCTCTAAAATATCTGGGATCTGTCCCTGAGTTCTGTGCAGTCAGCAGTTTTCCCAATAAGCTCATTTATTCATGCTGCCTAGAACTGGAGTTTTTTCCCCAGTCCCATTCTCATCTCCCCTGAAAACTTCCAGAAGAATGATCCTAATATCTAGGGGAAGAACAGATTAGAAAAAAAGGTATGAAAGGCCTGTCCATGGAACAGAACTCCATGTGATTTCCTGAAGAAAGCAACATAGGAAAACACATCTCAGTGATTTTCCTCCATTTCCTTTCCTGAAGTTCCCCAGACAAAGCAAGTCCCTGAGAAAGCTCTGGGGAGGGGGCTTCAAGCATCCACTTGTAGTACTTCCTCAGCAATTCACAATGGTACCAGGAAGAAAATCCACTGGAGTGCAGGATGGGGCTAACACACTTTTTGGGGTCAGGAGCAGGGAGAAACTGCTGTGAAGGGGGAAAAAGGGAACCACATGAGGGCTCTATGCAAATGTTTAACCTTCAAAACTATAAAAGTATTAGAGTCCTGAAACAAAAAAGTCTGGTGAGATGAACTCTAAAGACAAGAAGGAATCATTCCCCATACTCCCTTTCCCAAGCCCCAAATCACCAACCCAGAACAATGGCATTGCCTTCCCTCAAACATTGGAAAGTTCTAAAAAGATAAGGATGTAACCTCTTTGAGGATCAGAATTTGCTTTAATGGATCAGTCAGTTCCATCCTTCAGTCTGGCTTCCTAGCGTCAAAGATCCCAAAGAGTTTAATAAATTCTGAAACTGTTCCCACATAAAAGGATGGCAATTGCTGAGACTGGACCAAGACATTGGAGCTCTCCCTGGTGCTGCCTCAATGGTAACTGTAGCCCAGGCCTATTAATCTGTCCATGGCTCCTGTCATGTTCAACTTTTTAGTATTGATCTTCGAGTTATATAGTTCCAACTTATGCCTTTACAACCACACCCACTCTTAATAGTCACATGTTCTGCAACACCCAACCTCAGTGGACTGAACTCCATCTCTTGATTTAAAACCCCTGCCCACAGCCTAGCCCACCACTACTTCAGATCACTGGGTGCAACATGAACATCTGAACTTTATCCTTAGAAGGATCTGAGGCCACTGAGAGGTTTTAAGCAGAGGAGTAATGGCAACACATTTGACCTCTAGAAAGACCATGCTGACCTCAATGTAAGGAATGGAGAGATGAAACAAGAAACTAGTTAGAAACTGATGCATTATCCCTGGCAAAATATAATGAACTTCATTAAGAATAGTGACTGAGGAACTAGAGAGAAGATGGTGGTTTCAAGAAATATTTAGGCACTAGAATAAGCAAGGTGTGGCTAAGGAAGACAGTTTATATACAGAAAAAAGCAGCAGCAAATATTAAAGATAATCCCAGTGTCTCTGGATGGTCAATAGGTAGGAAGGTGCTGCCAAATACTGGGTTAGAAATACCAGAAAATGAGCAAATTTGAAGGAAAAAAATGTCAAATTCAATTTTATATGTCCAGAGTTTGGGAAATTTGTGAAATATCCATCTGGAAATGCTATGTGGATCATTGAATATAGATCTGGAACTCAAGAGACACATCTTAATATAGTGACTTTGGAGTTGCCAGACATGGGTGGTGATCAAAGACACGTGACTGTGTGTGAGTACCCCAAGTCAGAAGAAATCCAAGAGAGAATCTCAATGGACCCAATACTTGATACTTTGGAATATGGGTCTTCCAAGTGATTGAGTAATTGCAAGACAGGAGGTGCAAACAGAGGATTGTGTGTCAGGAAAAGTCCAATGAAGAGAATGTTTTTCTAAAGAGTGGTTCATGATGTCAAATAACACAGAGATCACATAAGATTAGACTTGAAAAGTGTCTCTAGGTCTTAAGGACAAAGACATCTTAGGTGACCATTCACTGCAGGGAGTGGGTGATAGGAAAGCCAGTTTGGAGCAGGTTGAGGAGAAACCAGAAGGTGAGGAATTGGAAAACTGAATGGATACAACTGTTTCAGAAGTTAGACTGTGAAGGAGAAGGAAAAGCAAGAGGAGTGGGTTGAAGACACTGTGGAGAGTTTTATTTTTGTTGTGAAGATGGAAATACTTAAATATATTTAAATGCTGAGTGCATTGAGCCAATTGAGAGAGGTTAAAGATGAGAAAAGAAATAACTGGTAGAGAGAGATTCCTGTGGAAAGCAGGGGTTGGGGGAGCTAGATCCAGGGCATGAGCCTCTCTTCCCTAGAGAGAGAAGTACAGAGGTCAGAAGGGGTGCCGATCTATAAGTGGGATGAAAGAGTGGCTGGAAGTTAAGGAGTTTCTGCCAACCCAGCATCAGATGCCAACAATAACACACTCGTCCCACCACTTTGTCACCCAACAGAAGAGATAGATTTGTTCTATCAGGAAAACTGGAACATATTGGTGGGTGTTAGGAAGAGGCAGATTTTGACTCAAGAACGAAAGAAATTTTCTAACAACTGGAGCTGTCCAGCAACAGAATGGCAGCTGTAGTGAGCCACCTGCAAGAGGCAGTATTCATGTGGAGAAAGGATGTCATGGCCTTCCCGGCAAATTTTGATGAATTTTGTACTAGACAGAAACTTGAGCTAGATGATGTCTGTTGGCTCTTTCAACTCTAAACTCTTTCTGCTTTAAAAGGCAGCCCCTGACTCTTCCCCAGGAATCCTGAAATTGACTTCTATTTTGCCTAAAAAGGTTCCTGAAAGTTCTTAGACCACCAGGGTAACAACTGCCACTTGCAGTCCCCAGAAGGTGTTCTGGAGAAAAACTTGACTCTAATAAACAACCCCATATCCTATCATTTCACTACTGAGACTGTTTTCTGATGCCTTGCTTATCCTCAAGAATTCCCTGTAAAAATGTGAACACGCTTATGAGGGTTTGCAGTTTATATAACATTAGCCTACACCTGGGAGCAGACCTCTGTGGGAATGGGCAATCCATTTTCATGGTTGAGAACTGGATTCAAGGACCATACTGCCAGGATTTGAATACGGCTCCCTCAGTGTCAGCTGGGTTGACCACTGGTGTGTTACTTAACCTTTCTATGCCTGCTGTGAAAAATAAAAAATTAAAGTCTTAGAACTGTACTGAACATGTAATAAGCACTCAATAAATATTTATTAAATACATAATGGGGCAACTATGCCAGGAATTTGAGATAGAGTACAGTCACTGTTAGTGAGGAGATCCTAAAAGCCATTTTCACTTCATTTTTAAACCACTGAGCCATTTTTAAAGCCATTTACTTCATTAGCCTTGATCAAAATTTATAATTTGAGATTGACCAAATCTCAGCCTTTTAGATATCCTTTCAATGTTATATTAGCTGACCAGGAAACACGGATGTATTTGTATTTTCAATTAAAAATGCTCTGAACTGTGAAAATTGACCAAGAAGTAGGTTCAGGCTCCTCTTTATTGTGCTCTAAGGGAGACCAATGGTCCAAAATTCATCTCAGCAGAAGATGCTATACTGATTTCCACCTAAGTCATATTGATAACTCACACTTATTTAGTACCTATTGTGAGCCAAGAAGCTTAATTTCACATATTATCTCTAATCCTCACAATAACCCTGGAGGACAGGTGTTAGTCTCAATTTACAGATGAAGAAACTTAGGGAACTCCTGCTGTTTTTCCAAGGTCATAGAGCTATCATGTTTGCTATTGTACCTCATTTCTTCTCCATTAAAGACCCTCCTAGATGATAAGCTCCTTGCAGGCGGGGAAATACCTTTGTGTCACCTGGACTGCCTAGCTTAATCACATGGAAGGGTCTTTGCAAATGCTTGTTAAACCAAACTCCCAAGTACATAATGGGAACTTGGTACTGTCCAGATTGTCAGCCACTTTTGCTATGGCCTGTGCCTTACCTAACACTCAACAAACAAAACTCTACTAAAAAATTAAGTCCCCAAACCTCTTTACTTCCTAAGAAATAAACCTTGGACATCCCAGAGTTCTAGGTGGCATTCTACTGTATGCTTTTTAGCCTCATGGATGAGCTACACTTCCTATAGTATGTAATAACCATCACTTGGAATTTACACAGTATCTGATACAAATGGAATCAAACAGAGCCAAAATTGGAGGGCTGTAGAACAAAGACAAAGCCTCCAACATAGCTAAGTCAAGAAGATAATTCTGCACTTCAGACTGTGGTCAATACATTCTAGATTCTTTATCACCCAGCCTTCCCTGATCCATACCTCTACCCCTCCTTCCAGGATACTGTTCAACTGACCCCTTAACACACATTCATTTTCTCCTCTCTGGTTTGTAGCACTTCCTTTATCAGGCATGTCTCTTCCCATTACTTTGTCAATTCCCACTCATGCTTCAAGACCACCTCCTGGAAGCCTTCCCTGACTGCTCTAGCCCTCTCTCATCTTTGTCTCTGCATTTCTAACTCAAAATACGGTTTAGACACAACTATGTGCAGCCTTTCATTGGACTCCAGCACTTTGCACCTGTATTCCAAGAATTCCCAAGTAGATTGAGCATCCCTTATAAGCAAGAAAGATGCTTTCTATTCTCCCCTCTCCCATTGCAGTGCTGGAGTCATTGCTCCATGGGCCCCAAAACATGAGCTCTCCCCCAAACAAGTTTCTCATTCCATGAAATTCAGAATGCTCCATTCTGGTGATGATAGGAAGTACTCTTTCAGCAAACCCAAGAGCCATCCTCATCCCATTGGCTTTCCTAAATTACCTCTAACCAGATTATTCTCCTCCCACAGAACACAGAATCCTTCAAGGAGGTCTGGATGGATGCTGGCCTGAGCTCCTTAGCTAATTGCTCTCATCCTCTTCCGACACAAGTAAGGAATTATCCTTCCCAAAGCAGTATACTCCTGGAAAGATGTTAGTGGTGACTCATACAGGGATGATGTCAGGGACAGGAGAGGAATGGGAAAAGAAAAAAGAGGGCACACAGAATGAGGCACATTAGCCAATTTAGCCAATTATGCAACCAAAACAATTAAATAACTTCACAATGGTAAAAGGAAGTGTAAACAGAGCCCACAACACTATCCTTTAGGCCAAGAAAGAAACAAGCTTGACTGCTGTGGTGTAAAATCATTACTTCTATCTGTCCAGCATCCCTTTCCCCCTTTTTCATCTGATAATAGAACCCCTCCTTCCCACAAGAAGCGTATTTCATGTATTTGAAATAAGACTCACCTCTAGGTGAGGTGGGCATCGTACCATGATTAGCTGAGTGTGACACCTCTTAACCTTAGTAGTTGATTCCAAGTTGGGCACATGAACCTAGCAGAACTGATTAGAATCTTGTCTGAGAATGTAAATACTGGTACTGGAAAAAATAAGATCCTCCTTTTTTTGGACTACAAACTTAGAGATGCCGGCGTGGGACCACGAGGGGCTACCTTTTCTTCCAAAGAATGTCCCTTTAGAATGAAGAAATGTGCTAAGGAGAACAGAGCCAAGAGGTGGAGAGAAAGTTGAGCTTCAAAACGTCATTTGAGCCCTGGATCCATCATGCCTGAAGCCTGTGGACTTACCACTTACAAAAGACAAAAACTTCCCCTTTACTCTCAGTCTACTTAGAGTTGGGTTTTTGGTGTTTTGATTTGTTTTGTTTTTGTGAAACAGATTCAACTAACATACCCACTAACACTAGGAGCTAATTTATTCAATGGGGAAAAGATGCCAAATATCAGGGAGAGATTTGTAAAACAGGATCACCCCCAATTTTATTGAAGCAACAATTTGGTAGGACCTTCAGCCTCTTCCATAGTAGAAGCAACCTACCAGAATGTACTTAAACCAAGAAGAGAGAGACATAAGTATAAGGTTCATGAATGAATGAATGTTTCAGGTGAAACGATCTCAGTCTTCACCTGAAATCTAAGCTTCAGAGTGGCTGGAAGTGCCATCCTAATTCTACAAGAGACTCATCACTAGCTTCTGTGCACTCCAGTCCTACACCTGAAATTCTTCTGAAAGGTCCTGACTTAATTCCCGAGTCAGCTTTTCTAAATCGCTTCTTGTGACATTGATCACCGCATGTGAAGATTCCCACAACTACCTTTCACTTCCAAAACCGAATGGTTGGGTATAAAGCCAGAGATGTCCACAAGTCACTTCCCTCATGGCCTCCCATTGCATTGCTCTCCTCTTACCTCCCAGGCAGAATGCTAGTCAGGCATCCACAACTCTAGAGGGCACAAAAGCAAGCTATTAATAATCAGGGATGAAAAAGACATGCTTTCAAGGTTATTTATGCACTGAGTTCATGCAAGCTCTGATTGTTTAAAAGAGTGTGGCACCTCCCCACTGGCTCATGCCATGTAATCCACAGACTCCCCTTTTGCCTTTCACCATGATCGTGAGCCTCCTGAGGCCTCACCAGAAGCCAAGCAGATGTCAGCATCATGCTTCCTGTACAACCTGCAGAACCGTGAGGCAATTAAACCTTTCTTTATAAATAACCCAGCCTCACATATTTATTTACAGCAGCACAAAAATGGATTAACACAGTCTTCCTGTGGCAAGCATCCACACGGATACTCACTCCAGGAGAGGGTCTCTGGGCGGACTTGGAATAGATGCAAAACTGCCCCAACCCACTAAACTGCCTTGCATTCCTTCTTTCAGAAGTCTTCTTGAAGGGATTCACACCCTGGTGCCACCAATACAAAGTGGTAGTATAAAGTGCTGATTGTGAACTTGGTGGCCAAGGCAGCAGATAAGCATACCTGATAGAAAACAAGCCACTTCCCAGAAGCTGATCCTTAAAGCTCCAATTGGGACCTTACATTTGCTTTCCAAACTACCATCAAGATAGGGGTTCTTAGCTCTGGCTACACAAGAGAATCATCACAGTCGTTTTACCTTTTTTTGATGCTTGAGCCCCATCTACATAAAAAATTAGAATTTTCAGAGAAATCACCCCAAGCAGGATTGAGAACTACAGAGCCAAGAAAGAACCATTCTTCTGCTTTCTGTCACTTCCAAGGCACCTCAGTACAACTGGCCCAGAGATATCTAACGTGACATCAGGGTCCCCCTTCCTCAATATGCACTCTCTCCTTCTTCAGGACACTCAGGTTTCCGACTTGCATTAAGCAGGGCTTCACCAAAAGTTGAGGACCCCAGAACTTGGATGCATAAAGCAGCAGAGAAGAGAACACAGGCTAAAGCCCAGATGGTTGGTGACTCTTCCAGATCTTCCTTCGGGAGAATGACAGCTGAATGGACATCTCTGATTGAGGCACTGGTAAGGTAGGAATATTGAGTGGAGAGCAGGTTGATATTAAGGCCCCCATCCCCCATCATGGTAGATTGGATGGGGATGGACCCTTTAGACTCTCCCCTGGGATTGGAACACAGTTCCTATGGCCAGTCTCAGTATTTAAACTTCAAGGACATTTTGACCCATGTGCAGAGAGGATCAAGCTGCTGAGACAAGACAAAAGAAGGGAGCAGACACCCACATGATGCAGGAATAAGCTGCAGAGAGAGAAGCTCCTCCATCTCCTGGTGCCTTTCAAGTTCTTGCTCCAGCCTGTCATGAAACCCAGCGCCCATCCCTGTCTTGGCTTCCATAAAACCCCCAGTGACTTATATGGGTTTCTGCTCATTCAACCAGATGGACACATGAACAAAAAAACTGATGTCAGCCCTTCCAATGAACACACACTTCACCCCTCTGACTGCCCTCACTTTGGGAACCCTATAGCACAGTGAAAAGAAGGAATCTAAAGAAACCAGATCAGGACTGTCTTGTGAGAAACCCTGGGCAAGTTTCTTATTTTGTGCCTCAGTTTTCTCATCCACAAAATAGGATACTGGTAAGAATTTTAAAAGTTAATACATGTCACAGTCTCTAAACAGTGCCTGGCACAATTGCTCTTAAGTCTGTTCCAGTAAAAGTCATGTTTTAATTCTCTGCAAAATCAAGTCCTCTTTAATTCTAATCCCAGGAAGGAAAACACACCGTACAATAATCCACTGGGTACCCTGTGAGTATATGGTGGCATGTACAGCACCTAACTCTGTTGGAATCACACTGCTAATAGCTCAGAGGTCTCAGTGTCCAAGATAGAGTTGCGTAAGTCATGGTCCTGACCCTCAAGAGCCTTGCCTCCTAGCTGTGGAATCAGATATGCATAAGGAGAAAAAAAAATGATAAACACCCAGCAAAGTTGTAGATGGTAAGTCCTGGGGGGCTGGGGAGTGAGCACTGAAAACATAAGGCCCAGATGGGCTAGTCATGGAGGTTTCACAGAGGAGCTGGGATTTGAGTTCCATGCTGCGGGATACTGAGCCCAGCAAGCCCCATGCCACACTCCACACACTTCTCCTGGGAGAAATTGGCCAAGCCAGTGTTGAAATGGCCACTGAAAGGCATTTTCAACAGTTTAAATATTTCTCTAATGAGCATACTCCCTCTGAGGTCCATCAGATCCTACTTTTTAAATGAGGAGGTTAGGGTTTGAAGGTAACCAGAAGCTAGTGTCCTTTCTGCTGCAAGAGGTGAGGCAGATAGCCATGCCATGCCCCTGCCCCAGTGCCAATTGCAGATGGGTCCCATAGCTGCTGGCTTCCCAGGGTCTCTATGGGAGGCACACTCAACTAGCTGTAGGGAAGCTACAAGTGTCAGGGAGTTCATAACCCCAGTGCAACTCTCAACCAATGGAGAAGTTCTTGATAAATGACCCCAGTTCACCTGTCACTGTGAGGAGTAAGGACAATTCTGAGGTGTGTTTCACACAGTTTCCCAGAGAGTCAGCAACAGGGCTGAGTCCAGATGCCTACAGTAGTCCCACTCATGCGCTCACCCTCTACTGGATCTCCTACCTTCCTTGGCTCACTTCCTGTATTAGCTTGTTATCACATTGCTAATAAAGACATACCAAAGATTAAGTAGTTACAAAGGAAAGAGGATTCATTCACTCACAGTTCCACATAACTGGGGAGGCCTCATAATCATGATAGAAGACAAGAAGTAGCAAGTCACATCTTACATGGCAGCAGGCAAGAGAGAACTCATGCAGGGGAAATCCCATGTATAAAACCATCAGATTTCATGAGACTTATTTACAATCATGAAAACAACATGGGGAAAACTGCCCCCATTATTCAATTATCTACACCTGGCCCTGCCCTTGACATGTGGGTTTATTACAATTCAAGGTGAGATTTGGGTGGGGACACAGCCAAACCATATCACTTCCTCAACTCCTTCATGGTGGTTCCTGAGATTGCCTCCCAAATAAACTGGCTGCATCAAATCCTCTCTCAGGGTCTACACTCTTAGAGGAACCTAAACCAAACCATCAGCCAGATGGGCTGTGGGACACTCTGAGAAAACATTCCCCAACTACCTTCATGCCTGCTTCTCCTGGCACAGCCTGGAACATTCATTCCTGCCTCTCTCCTCAGTTGTTTTAAATCATGTTTGTTCCTCTTCTCTGCTAATCAACACCATTTGGTACTACTTGGTAGATTGCTGCTCTTGCAAGTGAATTAGCAATATTTCCTAGATATTTTTCTAATAAACCTCTTTGTGGGAGGTTTATGGTGCTCAGAAGCTACACTTGAACCAAAAGAGTCGTTAAACATGGAGAAGAGAAGTAGCCGAATCCCAATGTAGGCCCCCACTAGCCCTACTCAGTGATTCATTGGGGTGAAAGCAGAGCTCAAGTTAGACATTTGCGATTGAATCTCCTTATGGTTAAATTGGCCAGCTTCCCTGCTTGGCATGCGAGCTGGATGTGGGTGAGCAGGAGCAAGTCATTAGCCTGGCTGCTGCAACAATCCAGCTCCTAAATGAATGGCAGCATCCACAGACAGCCCCAGCTGCCAGAGTGGGAAACGTTAAGATGTTGGCTCAAGGGAGGGACACGTGAGAACACCATGGGGTTCTCAGGACTCTCTCTCTGTTGATTGATTTCAGTCTTGTTTCAGTAAATGCCATCTGCCTCTGAAGGCAAGTATGAGATAGACTCAGAAGTGGCTGGTGGAAATAAAAAATAAACTGTGCCTCCTTGGTGTGCTAAGGGCTTGATCACTCAGCAGCATTCAGTAGCAGGATGATTTACGGCAGGTATGTTGGCTCTCAGGACAAGAAGAGAGGAGAACATAATCAACCTGGGGACACAGCTTTCCCTGGTGTCTCAGGGACTCATGCCATGAAACTGGATCTGTTCCCTTTTATCCTGCTGCATCCAAGTATGGGGAGAAGAAAGTCAAAAGTAGGAGGGCTTGGGATGGGAAGTAAGGACTCTCCCCAACCACAAAGGGCTCTCCAACTCTGCCATGCTTGAGAAGGAGGTTGGGAAGGGAAAGGGAAAAAAGAGAATAGGAGGCAGAAAGAAAAAGGCAGCTAGAGGAGACAGTAGGATTAGAGTCACCCAAAAGATAGACTCCTTTTTGAGCAGACACTTATCAGTACTGTCAACAAGAATCCCTTCATTCAACAAATACTGAACATCTACTCTTGCTATCACTGAGCCAGGTGCTGGGAATTTGAAGTAGACCTGATGCACATCCTCAAGAGTTTCCCAATAAATAAAAAAGAATTTGGGGAAAAAAATATGTTGATGAAGTTAGGGGAGTGTTACCTAAGCAGAATCAATGGAATGCTGGACAAATGCAGCAGGGAATAATGTCATCCAGTAATAAGGCAAGTTGCCCAGAGTCTCAGAGCTCTGAAACATGCAGGCGTCAGCCAGAAGAAAGCAGCTGTGGGAGAAGGATTTGCTGAGCAAAGGAAACAGCATGTGCAAAGGTCTCAAAGCCAGAGCACATGGTTTCTTTGAAAGAGATGAGGAGAGAATACAAGCAAGAGGATGAGGGGAGGGAATGACGGAGAGGCAGAGAGAGGCTGAAAATGGGGCTTTCAACCACCATCCTGAAGAAAGTGCAAAGTCACAGAAGGAGCACAATCAGGCCTGCGTTTTAGGAAGATTACTGAAGTAGCAGGTGAGGAATGGATTTCAGGGTTGGTGGAAACCGGAGAGGGGCAGACCAGTTGGGAGGCTACTGTGGTTTCCAGGAAAGATATTACTACGGTCCATACTAGGGAGTAATTGTGGGGAATGAAGATAAGTGAATCATAATCCCACATATTGTCTAATCCACCCCTTATGAAAGAGCACGATTTGGCTGGTAAGTAGCATTGTGGTGAAGCTCTCAGACTCTGGGGGAGTTCAACAGTCAAGTTCAAATCTGGGCTCTAACTTCTAGCTGTGCCTTTTGGGCAACTGACTTAAACTCCAAAAGCTTCAATTTTATTTTTAAAGTGGAAATAATAGCAACAGAATGGAGACTTTAACATATCCAGAATAAAATAATGTATATCAATAATTTGGCACTTTTAATAAACATTATTATCCTTCATGCTTTATTTGTAATTGTTTCTTTTGCTCATAAGATCAGAATTTCCCCTTGAAGTTTTCAATTCCTGGAGTATACCCAGGAAAAGAAATTCTACCAGCTCCTTAGGGAAGCCGTTGGATAATATTTTTTCATGACAGATTATCAGCTTATTAAGAAGACATGAGGCGAATAAAACAGCAACACAGTTAAATTTTGAATGTCGGTGGAGATTATTTTGTTGGGCATTGTCTATTGGTACTCAGCACTACGTCTTCTCTTTAAAGCTCTGCCACGTATCCTGAGGACTAGGTGCCTAGAAATTACATTTTTCAAACTCTATTGTCAGCAAGATTCTGATTTGGAATCTACTAATGAATGGAACTCACGTAAGATTTAGAAGGGAAAAGAGAAGAAGGTACCATTCATTATCTTCTTCCAACAGTGGAAAGTAGATTCAGGGTTGTTGGCAGACATGAGTTTTGCGGTAAATCTTCGGCAATCTTCCATTAATCATCTGCTTCGGTGCTGCAGGCAGCTGAGTTCACCACCAGCAGCATGCTGAGATCTTAACATTCTCCAATTTTCTGAAGGTTGTCCATGTTGCTTCCTGACCATTATCTCTCAAGCCTTCGGAAGATTTTGTAAGCAGCAGATTTCCTCTATTAAATATTTTCATGCTAAAATAACTAGAGTTGTTTCTGTTTTTCTGACTGATAGTCCCTTTATCCTTGAGCTTCACAGTACCAATCACAAAGGGAAGGCATAGAATAGGTACATTTCATGGCCCAATGTGGGCCGAGCTAGCAGACAGCCTTTATTATACTGATAGCTTGCTGAGGTCAGATGTCAACAAAGGAGAGAAATCTTCCCAGCTCTCTGTAATATTTACAAAAACTTTGTTTACTTTATTTCTGTTACTTTCTGTCCATAGAACATAACACAGAAAAATCATGTTTATTCTGTTAAGGAAAAGAGATGATCTTGCCTGAGTGTACTTCTGGTTCCATGATGAAGATACTTTGTATAATTAATCACATGAAATAAACACAGTCCCTTACAGCTCAAGTTGCCCAGGGTTGATATAATCTGATGAATAAGAGAATTTTATGCACAACAGACAGAGATGAAAGTAGTTAAGAAGAAAACTCAATGTCTGAGCCCCAGTTCCCTTCTTCTCTCCACACCATGCATTTCCTCGTCAACTTTCCTTTCACCTTTTGTTGCTTTCCCTCTTACTCCCCACATGGCTATATCCCCACCTTTAAGCCTTCCCTTTCTCTCTCCTCTGTTCACTGAGTTTTGCATATGGTACTTGAGGAATGTTCTCCTTCCTACCTGGTATCCCCAACCCCTGAAGATTTTATTATAGAGTTAACAATGGCTCATTGAGTGCCCAACCACAAGCTAGAGTTTGGGTATGTTTGTAGCTAGATGGGAGGAGAAGACTTTCCAAAGAGCACAAAATCCTGTCTACCTGCATAATATCTCCTTGCTAAACTGTCAGCTCCTTGAATCTGAGAAAAAATAATAATGAGGGACACTACAGGTAGCAAAAGCACCGACACCAAGTGAAGGCTACAGACTACTTCCATATCCCAGCTCAAATGGAGCAAAGAAGACAGTTCTAGGAGACCTCCTGGAGAAGGTGACTTTTAAATTTAAATAAACCCTCTTAACTTGAGACAGCATATAGGATGGGGACTTTTTATTCCAGTTCTGTATTCATCTCGCTGATGCCTTAGAACACATCACAAGATCATCACATCTAATGCCTTAGGTTACAGAGAGAAACCTGAGGCTAAGGGACATGGTATCTTTTAGATCCTATAACCCCACCCAATCCAGGGCTAAGCTTTATGGAAACATGCTTTTGTACCTCGTTAAAAATTAACTTAATTTTAAAATTGACATTTCATTCCATCTTTGGTCACTTGATTTCAAATAATAATTACATTAATTAACTTCTGGTCAATATACAAGACCGAGTTAATGCAGGAAGTCCCAACCCTGCCCTAGACATATAGAAATGACGGGTGGCAAAAACAACTGACAACACGTTTAAACACATTGATGGGCCAGAAAGAGAGAAAAGAAAATCCCCCAATGCCAAGAATGAAAAAAAGACTCAAATCCAAAGAACCGAGCAGGAGGGATACACAAAGAGCAATTAGAGCTTGTTACACACATTAGGGTCTGGAAGCCTTAACTCCAAAGGCTCTGTATATACAAAGGTGGCAGAACCTCTCTGCCTCCATTAAGCTAGAAGCTAGACAAGACTGCCCCATTGGAAAACAGAGAGAAAGGAAAACTCAGCTTATTTTTCGGGTATACATCACAGAAGCAGGCCACCCATTCTAGGTCTTGGGTGAAAAAGATCAACTATGAAAAATCAAAATTCTAGGATTGTGCCACATGAAAAGTAGCATTCCAATTGGAACTATCCAGGAAATATGCTGCCAAAAAAATGAGAGAGAGCAAACTGGAAGAGGCCAAGAAAAAGATTTTTTAAACTTCTAGAGTCAGTGAAAGCTCTAGAAGGTAAAACAAAATAATCTATAAGGGCATCTCCACAATCTAAAACATTTAAGATTCATGGGAAACAAACTCACTAAAGATGAATTCAAAGTAAGAACCTATGCAACACACAAATTACAATAAGAGATGGTCAAAAGATACAACAAGAAAAAAGTAAATACCCTGGAAACCATTAAAAATGAATTAAGCATGATTTCTGGCTTCCACTCAGAGATGTAAAGAGCTAAATGGGTATCACACACTCACACACCACAGTGGAAAACATGTGGACAAACTTCTAATTCAAGGTGACCTTTTTTTTTAATCCATGGAAGAGTTGAGGTCTCAGAACAATGAAAAAATAAAAAAAGAAAAAAAAAAACAGAAAATAACAAGTGTCGGTGGGGATATGGAGAAATTAGAGCCTTGTACACTGTTGGTAGGATTAGCAAATGTTACAGCTGCTGTGGAAAACAGCCATGAGGAACTCAAGAAAATTAAAAATAGAACTACCATATGATCTGGCAATCCTACTTCTGGGTATATATCCAGAAAATTTAAAAACAGGAACTTGAAGAGATAGTTGCAAACCCGTGTTCACTGCATGATTATTCATAATAGCCAATATGTGAACATGAGCCTACATGTCTACCAATAAGTGAACGGAAAAAGAAAATGTGGTATAGACATACAATGGAATATTTTTGTATTCAGCATTAAAAAAGAAAGAAATTCTATCATTTGCTACCACATGGATGAACGATGAGCTCACTATGCTAAGTGAAATAAGACAATCACAAAAATGATGAAAAATGCATGATCCCACTTCTGTGAGGTATCTAAAGTAATCAAACTCATAAAAACAGAAGGTGGAATACTGGTTGCCAGAGTATAGGAGGAGAGAGAAATGGAAAGTTGTTGTTTGGTGTCAGTCATTCAAGATGAAAAAGTTCTAGAAATTGATAGTACAGCAATGTGCAATAGTTAACAACAGTGTAATACATTTTTAAATTGTTAAGGGGTAAATTCATTTGTTTTTATCACAATAATAAAAAAAAAGATTTTCTTAGAGAAACTAAAACAGGCAATTCATTTGCCAGTAGATGTACTCTATAAGAAATGTTAAAGAAAGCTATTCGGGCACAAGGAATACGATATAAGATTGAAGCCTAAATTTGTACAAAGAAATAGGGAGCAATGCAAAGGAATGAATGAAGGCAAAATGAAATGGATTTGTTTTCTCATTTTTAATGTAAGGCAAAAATAGTATCACCATATTGTTGGTTTACAGCATATGTAAAAGCAATACGTATAACAGCAACACCACGAAAGATTGAAGGAAGGAATTGGAAATATAATATTATAAGGTCATTATAATGCACCAAAGCAGCATCGTATTATTTGAAGGAAGATTCTAGTCAATTATAAATGTATATTGTAAGCCCTGGAGCAACCACAAAAAAATTTTTAGAGACAAAAATAATAATTCAATGAAATTTACAAAATATAATCTTTTTTAAATGCTTAAATAACCCAAAAGAGGCATAAAATTTGGGGAGGTAGAAACAAAGAAGAAATGTAACTAAAAGTAAACAGCTAACAAAGTGGTAGATTTTAATGCAAACTTACAATAATCACATTTAAATAAGAACAGACTAGCTGCCAGATTGACTTTAAAAAGAAACAAACAACAAAAAAGACCCAGCCACATTCTGCCTGCTACAAACCTACTTTGAACAGAAAGACGTAAGTTAAAGGAAATGCATGTTTATAAGTAAGTTAAAAGAAAATTATAAAGATATACCACACAAACACTAAACAAAAAGCCAGAATACTGGTATTACTATCTGACAAAGTGGATTTCAGAACAAATATTATTATCAGGACTAAACAGGGACATTACCTAACAATAAATGGGTCAATTCTCCAAGATAATAAACAGTTCTCCAAGAAAAAAAAAAAATTTTTTCAAGGAGTATACACATAATATAGAACCAAAATACATAAACCAAAAACAACAAAACTGGAAAGAGAAAAAGACAAATCACAGTTTTAGCTGGAGACTCCAATATTCTTCTCTCACAAATCAATAGAACAAGCAGAAAGAAAATCAGCAAGTATAATGAAGAACTAAGCAACACTAGTAACAACAAGAGCTAATGGATATTTATAAAACACCCCGCTCAACATGAAATATTTACCCAGATAGGTTGTATTCTGGGCCATAAAACAAACCTGAGCAAATTTAAAAGATGAGACATAATACAAAATATGTGTTCCAGCCATAAGAGAATTAAACCATAAATCAATAACCATTATCTGTAAAATTCCCAAATATTTGGACACTAAGCAACATACTTAAAAATTAGTCATGTGTAAAAGAGGAACTATCAAAGTAGATTAAAATGCTTTGAACTGGCCGGGCGCGGTGGCTCAAGCCTGTAATCCCAGCACTTTGGGAGGCCGAGACGGGCGGATCACGAGGTCAGGAGATCGAGACCATCCTGGCTAACATGGTGAAACCCCATCTCTACTAAAAAAATCTACAAAAATCTAGCCGGGCGAGGTGGCGGGCGCCTGTAGTCCCAGCTACTCGGGAGGCTGAGGCAGGAGAATGGCGTAAACCCGGGAGGCGGAGCTTGCAGTGAGCTGAGATCCGGCCACTGTACTCCAGCCTGGGCGGCAGAGCGAGACTCCGTCTCAAAAAAAAAAAAAAAAAAAAAAAAAAAATGCTTTGAACTGAATGAAAATGAAAATATAACACAAAAATATGTGGGTTGCAGTTAAAGCAGTATTTAGAGAGAAATGTATAGCATTTAATAATTTATATTAGAAAATTTTTAAAGTTTCATATTAATCACCTAATCTTTCTTATTCACAAAGTAGAAAAAAAGAACAAATGAAATCACAGCAAACAAAAGGAAAGAAATAATAAAGAGCAGAAAAAAAATTGAAACAAAAAATAAATCAGTGATACCAAAACCTCGTTACTTGAAAAGATCAATAAAAGTGATAAACTTTTAGCCAGAGTGGCCAAGAATTAAAAAGAGATAACAAAATTACCAATATCAAGGACAAAAGACGTACAGCTAAGGAGAAAGACTGAATGCTTTTCTGCTAAGACTGGGAACGAGCCAAAGATATCTTCTCAGTCTTATTCAACATTATATTGGAAGTCCTCACAGTGCAATAACACAGGAAAAACTATTAGACTACATAATTATCTATACAGAAAGTCTTTTTTTTAAATCTAATGAAAAAGCTCCCAGAACTAATGAGTTTAACAAGGTTCAGATTATAAAATCAACACACAAATGTATTTCTGCTTCTATGTACTAGTAATGAACACTTGGAATTTGAAATTTTAAAAATAATACCACTTATGACAGCATTAAAAATACTTTGGTAGAAATCTAACAAAATATTGTGCAGGCGCTATGTGCTAAAGACTACAAAACACTGATGTAAGAAATCAAGTAAGACCTAAATGACTGGAGGAATACAACGTATTTGTGAACCAGAAAATTCAGTATTATTAAGGTATCAATTCTCCATGTTTTAAATCTATACAATCAGGGCAGTCAATGCCCATCAAAATCCCAGCAGGCCTTTTTATAAATCTCAACAAGCTGATTCTAAAATTTACATTGAAAGACTAGGAAATAGAATACCCAAAAAGAAAAAATTGCAGGACTAACACCACACAATTTAAAGACTTACTATAAAGACACAAATCAATACAGCAAAATATTGGTTAAAGGATAGACACATGTATCAGCGGAACAGAAAAGAGAGCCCACAAAGGAAAGACCCACACAAACGCAGTTTTTTTTTGCAAAGGCAGTTTAAGAGAGAAAGGAGAGTGTTTTGTTGTTGTTGTTGTTTTTAATTGTACTTTAAGTTCTAGGGTACATGTGCACAGTGTACAGGTTACATATGTGTACATGTGCACAGTGTACAGGTTACATACGTATACATGTGCCATGTTAGTGTGCTGCACCCATTAACTCATCATTTATGTTAGGTATATCTCCTAATGCTATCCCTCTCCCCTCCTCCCACCCCATGACAGGCCCCAGTGTGTGATGTTCCCCTTTCTGTGTCCAAGTGATCTCATTGTTCAATTCCCACCTATGAGTGAGAACATGCGTTGTTTGGTTTTCTGTTCTTGCAATAGTTTGCTGAGAATGATGGTTTCCAGTTGCATCCACGTCCCTACAAAGGACATGAACTCACCCTTTTTAATGGCTGCATAGTATTCCATGGTGTATATGTACCACATTTTCTTAATCCAGTCTGTCACTGATGTACATTTGGATTGGTTCCAAGTCTTTGCTATTGTGAATAGTGCTGCAATAGACATACGTGTGCATGTGTCTTTATAGCAGCATGATTTATAATCCTTTGGGTATATACCCAGTAGTGGGATGGCTGGGTCATGTGGTATCTCTAGTTCTAGATCCTTGAGGAATCGCCACACTGTTTTCCACAATGGTTGAACTAGTTTACAGTCCCACCAACAGTGTAAAAGTGTTCCTATTTCTCCACATCCTCTCCAGCACCTGTTGTTTCCTGACTTTTTAAAATGATTGCCATTCTAACTGGTGTGAGATGGTATCTCATTGTGGTTATGATTTGCATTTCTCTGATGACCAGTGATGATGAGCATTTTTTCATGTGTCTGTTGGCTGCATAAATGTCTTCTTTTGAGAAATGTCTGTTCATATCCTTTGCCCACTTTTTGATAGGGTTGTTTTTTTCTTGTAAATTTGTTTGAGTTCTTTGTAGGTTCTGGATATTAGCCCTTTGTCACATGAGTAGATTGCAAAAATTTTCTCCCTTTCTGTAGGTTGCCTGTTCACTCTGATGGTAGTTTCTTTTGCTGTGCAGAAGCTCTTTAGTTTAATTAGATCCCATTTGTCAGTTTTGGCTTTTGTTGCCATTGCTTTTGGTGTTTTAGACATGAAGTCCTTGCCCATGCCTATGTCCTGGATGGTATTGCCTAGGTTTTCTTCTAGGGCTTTTATGGTTTTAGATCTTAAACATTTAAGTCTCTAATCCATCTTGAATTAATTTTTGTATAAGGTGTAAGGAAGGGATGCAGTTTCAGCTTTCTACTTATGGCTAGCCAGTTTTCCCAGCACCATTTATTAAATAGGGAATCCTTTCCCCATTTCTTGTTTTTGTCAGGTTTGTCAAAGATCAGATGGCTGTAGATGTGTGGTATTATTTCTGAGGACTCTGTTCTGTTCCATTGGTCTATATATCTGTTTTGGTACCAGTACCATGCTGTTTTGGTTACTAAAGGCTTGTAGTATAGTTTTAAGTCAGGTAGCGTGATGCCTCCAGCTTTGTTCTTTTGGCTTAGGACTGTCTTGGCAATGTGGGCTCTTTTGTGGTTCCATATGAACTTTAAAGTAGTTTTTTCCAATTCTGTGAAGAAAATCATTGGTAGCTTAATGGGGATGACATTGAATCTATAAATTACCTTGGGCAGTATGGCCATTTTCACGATATTGATTCTTCCTATCCATGAGCATGGAATGTTCTTCCATTTGTTTGTGTCCTCTTTTATTTCACTGAGCAGTGGTTTGTAGTTCTCCTTGAAGAGGTCCTTCACATCCCTTATAAGTTGTATTCCTAAGTATTTTATTCTCTTTAAAGCAATTGTGAATGGGAGTTCACTCATGATTTGGCTCTCTGTTTGTCTGTTATTGGTGTATAAGAATGCTAGTGACTTTTGCACATTGATTTTGTATCCTGAGACTTTGCTGAAGTTGCTTATCAGCTTAAGGAGATTTTGGACTGAGATGATGGGGTTTTCTAAATATACTATCATGTCATCTGCAAACAGGGACAATTTGACTTCCTCTTTTCCTAATTGAATACCCTGTATTTCTTTCTCTTGCCTGATTGCCCTGGCCAGAACTTCCAACATTATGTTGAATAGGAGTGGTGAGAGAGGGCATCCTTGTCTTGTGCCAGTTTTCAAGGGGAATGCTTCTAGTTTTTGCCTATTCAGTATATTGGCTGTGAGTTTGTCATAAATAGCTCTTGTTATTTTGAGATATGTCCCATCAATACCTAATTTATTGAGAGTATTTATCATGAAGGGCTGTTGAATTTTGTCAAAGGCTTTTTCTGCATCTATTGAGATAATCATGTGGTTTTTGTCTTTGGTTCTGTATATATGCTGGATTACGTTTATTGATTTGCATATGTTGAACCAGTCTTGCATACCACAGATGAAGCCCACTTGATCATGGTGGATAAGCTTTTTGATGTGCTGCTGGATTCCGTTTGCCAGTATTTTATTGAGGTTTTTTGCATCGATGTTCATCGGGGATATTGGTCTAAAATTCTTTTTATTGTGTCTCTGTCAGGCTTTCATATCAGGATGATGTTGGCCTCTTTTTCTATTGATTGGAATAATTTCAAAAGGAATGGTACCAGCTCCTCCTTGTACCTCTGGTAGAATTTGGCTGTAAATCTGTCTGGTCCTGGACTTTTTTTGTTTGGGTAGGCTATTAATTATTGCCTCAATTTCAGAGCCTGATATTTGTCTACTCAGGGATTCAACTTCTTCCTAATTTAGTCTTGGGAGACTGTAAGTGCCCAGGAATTTATCCATTTCTGCTAGGTTTTCTAGTTTACTTGCATAGAGGTGTTTATAGTATTTTCTGATGGTAGTTTGTATTTCTGTGGGGTCGGTGGTGATATCCCCTTTATCATTTTTTATTGCATCTATTTGATTCTTCTCTCTTATCAGTCTTGCTAGCAGTCTATCAATTTTGTTGATCTTTTCAAAAAATCAGCTCCTGGATTCCTTGATTTTTTGAAGGGTTTTTTGTGTCTCTTTCTCCTTCAGTTCTGCTCTGATCTCAGTTATTTCTTGCCTTCTGCTAGCTTTTGAATGTGTTTGCTCTTGCTTCTCTAGTTCTTTTAATTGTGATGTTAGGGTGTCAATTTTAGATCTTTCCTTTCTCTTGTGGGCATTTAGTGCTACAAATTTCCCTCTACACACTGCTTTAAATGTGTCCCAGAGATTCTGGTATGTTGTATCTTTGTTCTCATTGGTTTCAAAGAACATCTTTATTTCTGCCTTCATTATGTACCCAGTAGTCATTCAGGAGCAGGTTATTCAGTTTCCATATAGTTGTGCAGTTTTGAGTGAGTTTCTTAATCCTGAGTGCTAGTTTGATTGCAGTGTGGTCTGAGAGACAGTTTGTTATAATTTCTGTTCTTTTATATTTGTTGAGGAGTGCTTTACTTCCAACTATGTGGTCAATTTTGGAATAAGTGCGATGTGGTGCTGAGAAGAATGTATATTCTGTTGATTTGGGGTGGAGAGTTCTGTAGATGTCTATTAGGTCCACTTGGTGCAGAGTTGAGTTCAATTCCTGGATATCCTTGTTAACTTTCTGCCTCGTTGATCTGTCTAATGTTGACAGTGGGGTGTTAAAGTCTCCCATTATTATTGTATAGTATTATTGTATGGGAGTCTAAGTCTCTTTGTAAGTCTCTAAGGACTTGCTTTATGAATCTAGGTGCTCCTGTATTGGGTGCATATATATTTAGGATAGTTAGCTCTTCTTGTTGGATTGATCCCTTTACCATTATGTAATGGCCTTCTTTGTCTCTTTTGATCTTTGTTGGTTTAAAGTCTGTTTTATCAGAGACTAGGATTGCAACCCCTGCCTTTTTTTTGTTTTCCATTTGCTTGGTAGATCTTCCTCCATCCCTTTATTTTGAGCCTATGTGTGTCTCTGCATGTGAGATGGGTCTCCTAGATACAGCAAATTGATGGGTCTTGACTCTTTATCCAATTTGCCAGTCTGTGTCTTTTAATTGGAGCATTTAGCCCATTTACATTTAAGGTTAATATTGTTATGTGTGAACTTGATCCTGTCATTATGATGTTAGCTGGTTATTTTGCTCGTTACTTGATACAGTTTCTTCCTAGCATCGATGGTCTTTACATTTTGGCATGGTTTTGCAGTGGCTGGTACTGGTTGTTCCTTTCCATGTTTAGTGCTTCCTTCAGGAGCTCTTTTAAGGCAGGCCTGGTGGTGACAAAATCTCAGCATTTGCTTGTCTGTAAAGGATTTTATTTCTCCTTCGCTTATGAAACTTAGTTTGGCTGGTATGAAATTCTGGGTTGAAAATTCTTTTAAGACTGTTAAATATTGGCCTCCACTCTCTTCTGGCTTGTAGAGTTTCTGCCAGGACATCCGCTGTTAGTCTGATGGGCTTCCTTTTGTGGGTAACCCGACCTTTCTCTCTGGCTGCCCTTAACATTTTTTTCCTTCATTTCAACTTTGGTGAATCTGACAATTATGTGTCTCAGAGTCGCTCTTCTCGAAGAGTATCTTTGTGGCATTCTCTGTATTTCCTGAATTTGAATGTTGGCCTGCCTTGCTAATGTTGGGGAATTTCTCCTGGATAATATCCTGAAAAGTGTTTTCCTACTTGGTTCCATTCTCCCTGTCACTTTCAGGTACACCAGTCAGATGTAGATTTGGTCTTTTCACATAGTCCCATATTTCTTAGAGGCTTCGTTCATTTCTTTTTACTCTTTTTTCTCTAAACTTCTTGCTTCATTTCATTCATTTGATCTTCAATCACTGATACCCTTTCTTCCAGTTGATGAAGTTGTTTACTGAAGCTTGAGCATTTGTCACATAGTTTTTGTGTCATGGTTTTCATCTCTATCAGGTTGTTTAAGGAATTCTCTGCATTGGTTATTCTAGTTAGCCATTCATCAAATCTTTTTGCAAGGTTTTCAGTTTCTTTGCACTGGGTTTGTAATTCCTCCTTTAGCTTGGAGAAGTTTGATTCTCTGAAGTCTTCTCCCAACTCGTCAAAGTCATTCTCTGTCCAGCTTTGTTCCACTGCTGGTGAGGAGCTGCATTCCTTTGGAGGGGGAGAGGCACTCTGAATTTTAGAATTTCCAGCTTTTCTGTACTGCTTTTTCCCCATCTTTGTGGTTTTATCTACCTTTGGTCTTTGATGATGGTGACATATAGATGGGGTTTTGGTGTGGATGTCCTTTCTGTTTGTTATTTTTCCTTCTAACAGTCAGGACCCTCAGCTGCAGGTCTGTTGGAGTTTGCTCGAGGTCCACTCCAGACCCTGTTTGCCTGGGTATCAGCAGCAGAGGCTGCAGAAGAGTGAATATTGCTGAACAGCAAATGTTGCTGTCTGATCATTCCTCTGGAAGCTTCGTCTCAGAGGTGTACCCGGCCATGTGAGGTGTGAGGTATCAGACTGCCCCTAGTGGGGGATGTCTCCCAGTTAGGCTACTCGGGGGTCAGGGACCCACTTGAGCAGACAGTCTGTCTGTTCTCAGATCTCAAACTCCATGCTGGGAAAACCACTACTCTCTTGAAAGCTGTCAGACAGGAACATTTACCTCTGCAGAGGTTTCTGCTGCCTTTTGTTTGGCTATTCCCTGTCCCCAGAGGTGGTGGTCTACAGAGGCAGGCAGGCCTCCTTGAGCTGTGGTGAGCTCCACCCAGTTCGAGCTTCCTGGAGGCTTTGTTTACCTACTTAAACCTCAGCAATGGCGGCCACTCCTCCCCCAGCCTCACTGCTACCTTGCGGTTAGATCTCAGACTGCTGTGCTAGCAATGAGGGAGGCTCCATGGGCGTGGGACCCTCCGAGCCAGGCACAGAATATAATCTCCTGGTGACCCATTTGCTAAGACCCTTGATAAAGCACAGTATTAGGGTGGGAGTGACCTGATTTTCCAGGTGTTGTGTGTCACGGTTTCTCTTGGCTAGGAAAGGGAATTCCCTTCCCCCTTGCACATCCCAGGTGAGGCGATGCCTCGCCCTGCTTCAACTCTCGCTTGTTGGGCTGCACCCACTGTCCTGCACCCACTGTCCAACACGCCCCAGTGAGATGAACCCAGTACTTCAGTTGGAAATGCAGAAATCACACAGCTTCTGTGTTGCTCACACTGGGAGCTGGAGGCTGGAGCTGTTCCTATTCGGCCATCATGAGAGTGTTTTTAACAAATGGTGCTGGCCAGGCATGGTGACTCATGCCTGTAATCCCAGTACTTTGGGAAGCTAAGGTGGGCGGATCACAAGGTCAGGAGTTCGAGACGAGCCTGGCCAATATGGTGAAACTCCGTCTCTACTAAAAATACAAAAATTAGCTGGGCATGGTGGCAGGTGCCTGGTGTTCCAGCTACTCAGAAGGCTGAGTCAGGAGAATCGCTTGAACCCAGGAGGTGGAGGTTGCAGTGAGCTGAGATTGCACCACTGCACTCCAGCCTGGGTGATAGAGGGAGACTTCATCTCAAAAAAAAAAAAAAAAAAAAAGTACCAAAACAATTTGATATTCATGTCCCAAAATTAAACCTTTCCCTATCCCTTACAATTGACACAAGAATTAGCTGCATAGGTTATAAATGAAACGTATGTAACTGTAATACTTCTAGAAGAAAATCCAGGTGGCCTTGGGTTAGGCAATGATCCTACACCCAAAGCACAATCCAAAAAAATATTGGACGTTATTAAAATTTAAAACCTTTGTTCTGTAAAAGACTGCTAAAAAAGTGAGAAGAATAGACTGAGAGAAATTATTTGCAAATAACGTTTCTGACAAAGGACTTTTATCCAGCATATAGTAAAGAACCCTCAAAACTCAACCAGAAAACAAACCACCAAATAGAAAAATGGGCCAAAGATATGAATAGACACTTCATTGAAAAAGATTGATGGATAACAAATAAGTATATGGAAGGATTTCCAGCATTATTACAGAAATGCAGAAAACATAATGAGATACTACTATATACTTATTAGAAGGTCTAAAATCAGAAAACACGAACAATATCATTTGCTCATGAGAATACAGAGCAACTGGAATGCTTACAAAAAACTGTTGGTTGGAATTCAAACAGCCACTTTGGGAATAGTTTGGTAGATCCTTACACAAATGTAAGCACACACCTACCATATGATCCATTAACGCTACTCCTAGTTATCTACCTAAGAAAAATGATAACTTATGTTCACATCAACCCCCACATATGAATGTTTATTACAGTTTTATTTATAATCTCCTCAAACTGAAACAATCCAAATGTTCTTCAGCTGACGAACAGATCAACAAACTGTGGTACGTTCATACCATGGAATGTATTTTTGTATTTTTGTTTTGTTTTGTTTTTTATTATTACCATGGAATGTTACTCAGCAATAAAGGAATGGACAACTGATGCATGGAACACATATTAATCTTAAATGCACCTTATTATATAAAAGAACCCATGCCCCAAAAGCTACATATTAAACAATCTCATTTATATGAATCTCTGGAAAAGGCAGAACTATAGGAAAGCAAAATAAATTAATGGCTGCTGGAGAGAGGGTTGAATGTAAAAGGACAGCAGGGAACTTCAGGGATGATACACCTGTTCTGTAGGGGACTATGGTGATAAGTACATGTCTGGACATTTGTTAAAATCCATAGTACTGCACACCAAAATAATGATTTTTTTTTTTAATCAACCAGCATGTGGGGGATGAAGAGTTGGAAGGCAGACTGATAAATGACTAACTACATTTCAAATTAATCTCATAGCCACCCTGAGGAAGAAGGTAACTGAACTAAGTAACTCTGGAATGCAATATACGTTTATAGTATACTAAAGTTAAACAAGTAGGTAAATACATTATAGACAGTGAGAGCCAGTTTCTTACTATGTAGGAGAAAGAAATTATAAATAAGTAAAGAAAAAGAAGGCCAGAGTGAATCTTATGGTGCTGGATTAGAGTGGGATGTATCAACATGAACCCAGCATTTTTGTATTTTGGAGTGGGGGATGGGAGACAGCTGAGTGTGTATGTGAGTTAGTACACACATACGTTTTTCCTATCTCTGTCTGCTGACACAATGATACCCAGGTTGCAGTGAGCACACTTAGCACCCAGAACTTGGTTTCTAAATACCATTTCTCCATAAAAGAAATAAGAGCTCCTTGGAGAACAGATTAATTCCACAGTTGAGGCAGGATAAAAGAAAGATGAGTCTGGATCTTCTTCTGATGTCAGAAAGTAAAGAAGTGCTTTCTAAAAGATGGTGCTGTGTTGAAAGAGCACAGATGTCAACCTGAAAGAATTCCTAGTAGCCAAAATTAGAATAACTTGAACAACAAGACAAGTAAGGGTAGAACTGAATTATACCCCCAGTTAATAAAATAAATCTCCATGGGTCCATGTTAAGATAGATTTAAAAAGAGAGAAAGAGAAACAAGACAATTTCTCTTTACAGAAGAAATTTCAATTCGTAAATGTGGAAGAATGAGGAAAATACAAAATCACTATTAAAACACCACAAAAATAATCAATGCAAACAAGATCCATAAAAAGATGCTAAAATGAGTGGGGAGAAATTTAAGCAGAAATCAAATATTTATATAGTCTCAAAGTATCTCCAAAATTCTTAGTAATTAAAAAGGGGGCTATAGTAGCTTTACAGTGAAGGATCCTGACAGATGCCACTTTAACCAAGGAATTGAGGTCAACATCATCAGTAGTATTTATCAGTATCATGTGCTCACCGGTGCGAGGCACTGAGAAAGGCACACCACCTCTCCTCAATAATACATAAGCTCAGTATAATCAGGAGAAAATGTTAAACTAACCTGAACTGAGGGACCATCAACAAAATAACTGACCAGTGCTCTTCGAAAGTGTTGAGGTCACCAAAGACAAGAAAAGAAAGAGAAATTGTCACAGATTGAAGGAGATTGAGGAAATATGGAAATAAATGCCACATGGGATCTGATTGGATCTTAGAATAGAGAAAGGACACTAGTGGAGAAATGGCTGAAGTCTGAATAAATTCTGTAGTTTAATGATATTGTACCAAGGTTAATTTCTGAGATTATTATTCTATGGTTATGTAAAACATTAATATACAGGAAGGCAGGGTAAAGAGTTTACAGGCCTTCTCAGTAATATTTTTAGAATTTTCCTGTAAGCCTAAAATTTTCCAAAAAATAAAAAGTTAAAATAGATTAAGTGGAACATTTTTAACACCGTTGTTGTAAAATATTTTTCAAAACGATAAATGTAACTATAGAAGCTCTAAGTCAAGAAAATAATTTAGAAAAAAATAGGTTTTAGACATATTTAAACAGAATTTTATGAAATAAAAATATAATCACTGAAATTTAAAGAAAAAGAGAAAACATAGGTAAATGACTGGTTAAACTGTAGACATAGCCAACCAAAGAGGGAATTAGTAAGTGGACATTCAATATCAAAACTTACTCAAAGTACTGCATAGAGATAGCAGATGGGGAATGTGGAAGAGAAATAAGGAGTATGGAAAAAAGAGCAAGAAGTAAGGAAAATAGATGATGAAGGGAAGGAAAGGATACATCCAAAAACATGGTAGTAGGAAATTTTCAGGGTAAAAGATTCCTCAGATTCAAAAATCATTCGTCATGATCAGGATAAACTTAAGCACCTTCAGAATTGTTAACCCAAACCCTTGTGAGAAACAAATTTACCAACTGGAGTATTATGTTTCTGTGCAATTCTTTTGTCTGTTTTACTAGATACTTTAAACATACACTGCATTCCAAGGTTCCTTCAGTTAACTCCTTTCTTCCTTTCAGTGGGATTACATGATTTGTTTTAAAATGCAGTTACATTATTTTGCCCTAAGTCTACATTCTAACTCTCCCCCATACACATATATACTGGTTGATTTTTCTGTATTTACATACAGTAAGATAAATTTTTTGTGGTTTGTCATTCTATGCATTTTAAGAAATACACAATCACATACCCACTACCACACTTTCATACAGAAGAGATCTACGTATGATTTAGAGACTATAATTATCTCCATTTTACATATGAGTAAATGGGAGGAAGAAGAGGTAAGTAACTTTACCTGAGGTCATCCAACTAGTAAACAGAGAGCTAGACTTACATTTGCGCAGTCTTGGCCCCAGGACGCCTGCTGAAAAACTCTATGCTACCCTTAAGTTTCCACACCCAGCCCAAGTCTATGTGAACATTTGATTGCCAGAAACCCTACCACCAAGAGATCCCAAAGGTGCAGGTACTGAAGTCCACCACTGGGGAATGTTGAGAGCATGACCCAACCTTCTGGGAAAAGAGTCATGAGGACAAAAACAGCACTTCTTTCAAACTATCAAATAGCTTGAGATTGGAGAATAAAGGAGACACATCTTGACTTCTAGTTTCATATTTCCTGAAGATTAGTTTAATCTTCTGTGACCCTTTGAAGGCACAGATGACACTGTATTCATCTCTATATTCCTATTACTTAGCACATGGCTAGAGTCTAATCTGCATTTCTTGAATGAATGCATGCAGCAATCAATGAAAGGTTACAAATTTAAATATCAAGAGCTACCAGAGAAAAGTTATGGACCATAAGATTTTCTCCCCCTTTCAAATGACATTCTACCTCCTTCTCATCACATGGGAAACCTTATACCCCAGTCCTCCAGTCCTACTAACAGGGTCTCAGGCACCATGGTCCCCTCACTCTGCATAGGCTGTAGATTTACTTGACCTGTTAGCTAAATTATAGGTAATGGCATGGGGCTTAGTGTTTCTCTGAAGCTCTTTCAGCCACATGGAATTATGTGGCAATGCAAGTCAATGTGAAACAAACATGAATAGATGATGGGAGATGGATCGATGTACCAAAAGATTCCACTACATTTTAAATAAAAAGCTACATTTACACAGGATTTTTTGGTCCTCTTTTATAGCCATATCCCCAGTGCCTACCACATGCCTCATGCACAATCATTTCTCAATAAATATTTATTGAGTAAAAGAGGAATGAAAAGGAAATAGCTGACAAGTTGTCGCCTCTACCAAATACTAAAAGGTAGAGGCATTCTTATCTTGTACATATATATATGTGAGACAGGGTCTCACTCTGTTGCCCAAGTGGCACAATCATTATTCACTGCAACCTTGACCTCCCAGGCTAAAGTGATCCATCCACCTCAGCCTCTGGAGTAGCTGAGAATACAGGCATGGGCCACCATACTCAGCTAATTTTTTTTGTATTTTTAGAAGAGATGGGGTTTTGTCATGCTGCCCAGGCTGATCTCAAACTCCTAGGCTCAAGTTATCCACCCACCTCAACCTCCCAAAGTTCTGGGATTACAGGCATGAGCCACCATGCCCAGCTTGTCCATAATTATATAACCTATATAATTATATCAGCTTCTCTAACAATTTCTGCTAAGACCTATGAGAAATTTCAAAAACTAGCTCCTTCTAGACTGACTTTTGCATATCCAGCCTATGTAATGTGGGGATGCCTCGAAGTTAAACAGATTTTTCTAAAGCCCTAGTAAAAGAATGCAAAGCAGAGAAAGAAACTTCCCAAGGGTAAGATCTACTGAGATACCATCAACTTTCTTCATTGCATGCACCAGAATCTGCAGGCAATAATGTTCAGAGGCACAACACTTCTCACATTATCAGAAGATAAAGCATTGCTAATGACATCCAGGGAGACCCTCACTAGAGCAAATTGGCCTGGATGGAAAGCAAATTTGCGTGGCAAGGCAAGCAGCCAACAGACTGTAGTGACAGATGCTCTAGGCCTGACCGTGTAAAACAGAATCATAATTTTAATGTGCATCACTTCCTTTGGTCATGTTGAGTTCTGGAAATGTGAGGGCAGATTCTCTATTCCACCTTCCAGCATAGCCTTCTACTCAATAATTCCTTATGCAGGATCATGTTTATTGAATCAACAAGTGCATACACTGTCCTTGAAATCAGTGTGAATATGCTCAACTTAAAAATAACAAGTGTTGCTTGGTCCCCTGGGCATTCCCTGAAGAACTCCTGCCAAGGAGAGGGTCTGCTCCTCAGGGGAAAGAATTTATAAAGGAGACAGCATTTCATAAATCATAAAATTATTTCTGTAGAAGCAAGCTGTCTCTTTAGGACATGCAAGACCACAATCAATAGCAAGCTTTGAATAAAGTCTTCATAGAGACAGCATGCAAATGCTGTCCTTCAGAATCTGAAAATTAGGATTCAAGGCACCCTGCCTGTCATGGTGGAGTAGGGCTTTGTTAGTGAAACCCAATTTCAATGTTTGTCCAAATTCACCAAGCACACTCCCGTGAATCATTCATGCCAACTCTGCAGAGCCCATCTACCGTGGAACCTGGTACATTTCTGGTAGAGAGTTGACCAGGGAATTCTCTGTCCTGTCACTCATTCTCTTATTCTCACAAGAGGAGCATTTTCCTCCACCATGGTCCTCAGGAAGACAAGCCCCTCTCAGAACAGTAGATGGCTCTGAGGCTGAGGGAACATGAGGCACATTCACAAATACTAAATTCACTACCAAGTACACAGAGTGGCCAGGAAACCTGCCCTGCAATATGCTGGAGTCTTGCCCTGTCACTGACCACTACCCTGGAGGAGGGAATGGCTACATCATGAAGTCATGCTGGTCATTCTGTTTGCCTCCTTGGCATCAATCTCCATCCTTCTCTCTGCCCTGGGGGTGGCCTCCAGGAAATGCATCTTCAGGGCTCCTTTGCTGCTTGCCTACCAGCAGGTGAGAAGATTCGAGGGTCAGGTAGGGGTCAGAGGGCCATCTTTGGGCCACTGTGCTGGCAGGGGCTTCTCCCTTCTGCATATTAGCCCCTACTGGGCAGCCACTTCTCCCCCTCATCTCTCACTGGGTTCCAATAACACTGTTTTCTGACCTTGATGCTTCAAGCCAAGAGGTAGCAAAGACCCCTGCTCTTGCTTTATCTGTGGGTGCCTCAATATCCCTTATTGATCCTCATAACCCTACCCACTGCTCTGCAAGTCTTCCTTTCACCAAATCATCCATCAGCCTTGTGTTTCCTGGCAGGGCTCTGGCTGGTGGAGAGGTGCCATTGAAAGGGTATTCATCTTGGATTAAGGGAAGCTGAGTTCTGGACACTGCTCTGCTTCTGACTAGCTGTGTGATCTTGAGGAAATCACTTCACTTCTCTGGGCCTCAGCTGTATCATCATCAAAATGTGGAGGGTGAATGGTCCAGGGAAGCCCTCACCACCCTCTGGGCTCCCTTTTTCACACACACACACACACACACCAGCAGTCCCAGGGGCATCCCTCCAGATCCCCAGGGCTCTGAAGGCTGTGTCTGAAAGCTAGATGTACTAACTCTTGTTCTCTTATTGACTTTGATATTTATGATTAGATGACCTTCTCTGGAGAATTTACAGAATGCCTATGACAGCAACGCACTTAAGAGACACTGTTTAGGGATTTACAGGCCACCCTGGAGGAGCATGCTAGGGCACCAATTGCACCACACATTGCTCCCTTCCTATGGCAAGGAGACCAGTCTTCTTCCACATCATAAGCAATACCCAGTGGCTGTTGGAGGTAGGGAGAGTGGAGGGGACCCTCTGTGAGGAGATACCTGTTGCTCTGAGGGCAGGTCTCAGAAGGTCACAGCTATGCACCCTCAAGGCCAAGACTCTCAGCACCTGGGGTGGAGGGATAGGGGGCCTCCCATAGCAGCCACTCCTGCAACCCCTCTGTTTCTAAGCACCCCATGGCTTCCCAAGTGCTTTCCTGTAAATCACCTGCCATGATGCTCGCAGCATCCTTGTGAGGGCAGCTACATTTGACAAATAATGGACAAACATGTTTGAGGTACCTGAGAGTCAGAGAGGCCTTCCCCAAAGTCATCCAGCCCAGCCAACAGGGGACACTGGAACCAAACTCCAGGCCCTGTGCATCTTTTCCGGAACTATACATTCAATTCATGTAGATGATTAAACTAAATTACTGCCTTTGAGGTCTTCATATTTGGAATGAGTCCGACCTTTGTGTGTTTCCTTTCATGATGAAAAGTGTGTCCCCTGGCTCTTCTCCATATCGGTCACAGGCCTACCCTGAAATGAAGACAACTGTCTAACCTTGACCTCTTACCTGTACTTCCCCACGTGCTCTTGTGAAGGGAATCTCACACAGGTGGGGCTGCTTTGACCAAGGTCACACAGTTATTTGCCCCCTACCCAAGTTTGGTCTAATGTTCATGTCCCTTGATTCTCAGTCTGGTGCTGTTTCTGTCCCCCTCATGGTCCTTTAGTCATTGAACAAACATGCATAGAGTCCTACCATGGACCAGGCCAGTGCTAGGAGCTGGGTGAAGAAACAGTGGTGAGCAGGGTCCAGTCCCCGCCCTTAAAGGAGTTTAGAGGCTGGTGGGAAAAATTGATGCAAAGGAATTGCTGTGATGAAGGTGTGTGTCGAGTGTGCTGGGACACAAAGGAGGAGCACTTCAGCCTTCTTTGGGAAGACTGTGCACAGGTACAGGGGAAGGGCTGAGGCTGGAAGCTTCTGAGGATGAGTAGGTGTCCTCCAGGTGGAGCACGGTGGGAGGAAGCAGCATTCTGAGGAACAGAAGGAGCTACCTGGGCAAAGGCATGGGTCCGCATGGCCCACATGATAGCTCAGCATGGCAGAAGCATCCAGTTCGAGGGGCATGGCTGTGATGACCTGGGACAGGTCATCAGGAGCCCAGGAACACAGTATCTTCTCTCAGTCCATAAGTAGAGCAGCAATTTCCTGCGGAGGGGCCCACAATGAAATTTGGGCTTCAGAGTCATCAAAGGATTTTCAAGTGAGTCACAGCAGTATACCTGTGCAATGACTGCCTCACCCAGGCATGGTATCTGAGCCTTTGACCGAAAATGTTGGAAAACCACAACAGCAAAAATAATAACACTTACTAGTGCAGCTCACAGACATACAGCACTTAGCATGCCAAGCACCAGAATGAGCCCTCCCTAGTGTTATGAACAGAGTTTTATTGCAACAGGTCTGACTTATCTCACTCTGTGCAAAGATTTAAAAAATAGTCACACACACCCCCCTGCCCCCCGCCCTGTCATGGCCATCAGGATCAGCTCTCTCAGGAAGCTGCTCTCAGCCTAGTAGGATGAACTTACCTCTGGGTCTCCTGCACCTTGGCTGAGAACCCAACATCCCCAAGATGAGTTGCCAAGAGTTTCCTGAGTTCTATGCTTTGCTTCCTTGGTGAGTCTGGGGCTCCTGGGGCCAGGGATCACATATTTACCTTTCATATCACTGAGAGCTATACTGCACACATTGAGGATGTTGAATAAACAAAGATGAAAGCAGGTGGCTCCCTTCTCCACCCCAAACACAGCTACAAGGTACAAGCTGTGCATGTCCTTCCTGACAGCTTGTCTGTCCAATGTGTCTCCCCAGGAGGGAGAGCAATTGATTCCCTGCCATCTTACCTTCCTGTGATCAATTTCTCTTGACATTTGTCAGACTCTAACACCTCTTCTGCCGCCCTTCAAGGGGTGGGTTCTTTCCATGGAAACTGTGAACACAGCCCATTTGAAGGGAGATGGCTGTTTTCTTCTGTTTTTCCTCCACTTTTTAGTGGAGAAAAATCAAGGCAAAGGAAACCAGAGAGAAGAGGGGCTAAACAACTGCAGAGAAACAAAAATTCAAGGTGCAGGGGTTCAAGTACTAGATGTTCTCAAAGAGTCAGAAGGTAGCCTAGCAGGGGCTTAGAGTTAGCCACTTCCTACATGGTGACCTTCTCCCCAACCTCTGGCAGAGCCTGGATTTCCAGGTTACAGAGTCATCCCTGTGGACTCTGAGTGTTTTCCCATCTCTTTCCTCTGCCAGCAGCCGAGGAAGGTGGGTATTAAACCAGGAACACTTAGTAGTCAAGATCTCAGAAATTAATTAAATTAATTTAGCATATGCTGCTAACTTATCCTCATGAAAGTGGGACCACAATATGGACTACAGGGAAAGCAAGACTCCAGGAAGTTGGAAAAATTAGAAGAAGGAAGGGATATCCAACACACCCTGACCAGGCACCTATCCTATGCCAAATGCTTAACAGGCATGATCCATTGTCACTGCAATCCTTACAAGAGCAGGTATCATTTTCTTGACTTACAAATAAGACATCTGAGGCTCTCCAAGGGGAATTTACTTGGCCAAGGTCATTGTCTTCATCTGTTTGTGTTGTTATGAAATAATACCTGAGGCTGGGTAATTTATAAAGAAAAAAAGATTTAATATTTGACTTGCAATTATGCTGGCTGTACAATTGGGTATCTGGTAAAGGCCTCTGGCTGCTTCCACTCATGATGGAAGGGGAAGGAGAGCCAGCATGGTGAGAGAGGAAGCAAGAGAGGAGAGGAGAGGCACCAGGCTCCTTTTACAACCCAGCTCTGGCAGGAAATCATACAGAGAGAACGTGCTGGTTACCATGAAGACGGCACCAAGACATTCATTAGAAGCCCACCTTCATGACCCAAACACCTCTCATTAGGCCCCACCTCCGACATTGGGGATCAGATTTCAACATGGTATTGGAGGGGCTAAACATCCAAACATAGCAGTCAAATAGCTAGGACAGGGCAGGTCTGGATTTGCTCCCTACTAATGAGCGCAGCGTCACATGGGGCCCCCCTTCTTTAGAGATTCTGATGCAGTTGATGCGGGTGGAAAGGTCAAACAGGCTGTCTTCTTTTCTCCCTGGACTCTCTAACCATAAACTACACACACACACACAAGTACCACCGGTCTCTCCCTATGGCTCTTAAAACAGCTCAATGCACTTTCCCATGTTCACTTTTATCTTTTCAACCGCCCTGTGAGGAGGATGGCAGGGTGGCCATACCTGTTTTCTGGATAAGAAACCGAGAAATAAAAGAATTATCACTATTGTGGTACTGATCACTTTTTACATTATCAGGCCTGGAGCTCGATGGATCTGGCTTCAAATCCTTGCTCTGGTCCTAGGAGCTGGAGCAAGCTATTCTTTTCCACCACCCTTTGTTTTCTCATCTCTAAGATGGGAAAAATACATGCTTTGAGTATTATAAAAATTAAAGACAATCATATATGAAAACCAGTTGACACAGTCTAACAAATAGTAAGAGTTCAACAAATGTCATTATTATTTCCCTTGTAATGGGAACATAGCTTACCCCTCTGACCAATCTGCAAGACCCTTGCCAAGGCCACAACCCACATTCAATTTCAGATCCCTCTTCCCTGCAGCACTGAGCACAGCATCTGGGATATCGCAAATATTTTATATATGTTTAAAGTAAAATAATTTAAAGTAAATGAGAAGGACAGAAGAAAAATTTATTCACAAAATCCACAGTACCCTGATCTAAGCCATGCCCAATCAGCCAGGAAGCCAGGTGAAAGGGCAACACCAGCAAACCCTAATTCCTACCAGGACATACTCTCATGTGTCAGCTTTGATTCAGGCTCTAGCCAGGCTGGGGAGGGACTGGGAGAAGGAGGTTTGAGAACGATTTGGGAAAACAGTTGACATTAAATGACTCATTTTCAAAAGCCAACAAACTAAATTCAAACTGTACAGAAGATTGCATGAATAAAACTTTTAATTTTTATATATGTTTTATATTTTATATATAATGCATAGATATTTACATATATAATGCATATATAAAAATGTACATATACAGTTTCCTTGGACAGTTTGGCAACTCCCTTGGGACCCACTTTATGACAGGGAAGCTATTTTCAGATAGACGTTAAGAAACAGTCTCTGCTGAGGACCTTGGCGTGCGCCTCTATTGCTCAAAAGACTGGGGAGGGGGGCCTCTCACTGGCTCCTCCCAAGTGATCTGGGGACAGCCTCCCCTCTTCCTCATTCAGAGCAGGGCTGGGATTCTAAGCCAGGAAAATAGTTCCCAGAAAAGAGATGGGTCATGAAGGACCAGGGCCAGAAAACTAGAGGAAAGATCAAGTATTTAAAGGAATCCAGGGAATTGAAGTGACTTTGTTTTCACAACAAATTAATTTGGGAGAACATACATTCATTCTCCTTTGAGCCTGCTTTAGAAAAATACCCATATTAGCCATGGCAAATAATCAGAATGACACTCAAGTGATTCTAATGTGATCCATATTCCCAGTGCATTCTGCAGATTTGGAGCCAGCTAAGCAATGGTGAGAAGGAAATTAGAACTGAAATTTTATAAAAGGAGCAGGACAGTCCTACCCAATCAGAAGGAGACTTGTCCCAATCCAACTCTCCCAAGCACCCTTCGGTGTAAGCCTATTGGGTCACAGATGGACTCCAGGACTCCTGGAGTGACCCTCCCTGCTCTGAACACCTGCTGCAGTCACCCACAGTCAAAGTCATCTGAAGCCTCTGATCATGACCCATGAGTGGCGTGTAGTATCTTCCAGTAGGCCCCGACTCTGTTGACAAGAAGTGGGGTGCACAGCCAGGCCTTCTGCCCTTGGTAGGCTGCAGGTCCCCAAATCCTGATCTAACCTTCCCTACCTAGACAACCCTGTCTGCTGGGCCCTCCCATGCCCATAGTGTTCTCCCAGCCAGCCCCATCCGTGGGCTCTGTCTGTGCTCCTCCTGCAGCTGAGCTTTTGGATCTTTCCCAAAAAATATACCAAGATTTGGTATGGGAAATACAGAACCTGAGGGAAGGATGGAGGAAAAAGAGAGGAGGAAGGAATTCAGAAAAGAAGGGCGGTGGTTGGAGAGGGAAGAGAACATTTCTCAGGCATCCTGACTACTCCATGAAGTAGGTCATGTTATGCTTTATTTTACAGACAAGGAAATTCATCCTGGAGAGATTCAGTAACTATCAAGTTCACACAGCTGACCAGTGCAAGAGCTGACAGTTTAACCCAGGACTCCCTGGCTCCCAGTTCACATCCTACACATTTTCCTGATGAGTCAGTCAAGAGTGAATTCATTTCTGGAATTGTTAGAAGTTAGCAAATTGCCTAGGAATAAAAAAATAAATCATGAAACTCAACAGATTCCAAACTCACTGTGCTTACTGTTACACTTGCACCCAGCTGGACCCAAATTGAGGGTATTTGTTTGACCAGTGTCACAACAAGACAGGCACCTCTCCCATACTGTGAATGGCAGGGCAGTCCTGAGCTGCTTGTCACACCACTCAGAGATGTCTAGCACATCTGGAAAAGGCCAAGCTTCCCCCCAGAAAAATTTATTTTCCCCTCCTTATTCAGTAATTCCGGGGAAAAGAATGCTGCAGGTGGTCATGGTGCCCATCCCAGGGTTTACAGTAGTCAAGGAACCTGTCTCCTCAGGGACACATGAAAGCTCTGAGGCCCCAACTGCTACCCCACATCATTCCAGTATATATATTTATGTAGATATAGATGTAGATACAGGAAAAGATTGATATTCATGTGCAATTGGTCACATTTTAAGATCTATGTATGTAATATATATGGTACCTACATCTGCGTCATATATATGTGTGTATGAATATAGATATTGACATTAAAATAAAAGAAAATGAATTCCTCATTGGTATGTCTGTCTTGCCGACACCTTAAGCATGTATGTTTTTTCCCCGTGGGCGAAGTTAGCACTATACTAACTGAAATGCACTTCTCAGAAACATTACAAGAGGGGCTAGAGGGGTTGGAGGTGTGTAGAAGAAAGCTGCTGCCTTGCATAAAACAGTGTGCGGCTTGGAAAAGCCCCTGTCTCTCTCACTTTCCATTTCTGGGTGCCCAGGAGGCTCCATTGGTTTTTTTGTTTTTGTTTTTTTGGGTTTTTTTTTGGAGACGAAGTCTCGCTCTGTTGCCCAAGCCGGAGTGCGATGGTACAATCTCAGCTCACTGTAACCTTGACCTCCCGTGTTCAAGTAATTCCCCTGCCTCAGCCTCTCTCTCATGTAGCTGGGATTACAAGCATGCACTACAACATCTGGCTAATTTTTGTATTTTCAGTAGAGATGAAGTTTTACCATGTTGGCCAGGCTGGTCTCAAACTCCTGACCCCAAGTAATCCACCCGCCTCGGCCTCCTAAAGTGTCCATTGATATTAGATCAAGACAAAGTACTCCTGGGTCGTCTCTCAGAAACCGGTTTATCACCACTCAGGCCCCAATGGAAAAAGTCCAGGTAAAGGAGCTATCTAAACAAGGAACATGAGGGCATCAACGATGCCACTGCCTCCACCCCTAAAGGAGCTATGGAGCTCACACATTGTCCCTCTGACTTTACCATGACTTGGCTTTTACAACTGAAAAAAAAAATGTATTTGGAATATTTCAGGGCCCCTTAGAGAGGCACACACTGTGTTCATCTACAAATGTGGCTTTCCTAAAATAAGACTAGTACATTTTGATTTTTAACACAAACTGAAGAGAATCATTAAGGCAGGTAGATCAAAGTGGCTTTCTGGACCATTCATGAGCTTGTGATTTCTTTGAATAGGAAGCTTATTTTTCACTGAGTGTATTGCTTGAGCATATTACTCTCTCGATAATAAGAACCCTCCCTCCCATCACTCTTTTCCCTCGGGTGAATTCAAAGCCTGTAGATTCAGCCTTTTAGATAAAGAACACACCTCCTCCAAAGCTCTCCTTCCCTGATCTCTCAATCGCTTTCTGTACCCACACCACCTGGCTCTTAAGGAAATATGTGGAAGCTGCAGGGGAGAAGCCCATGAGAAAAGCCAGGTGTACGACAGGTGCACTTGATCTAGGAGGAAAGGAGCACTTTAAATTGTCCTGATAAGAAGGAATCTGAGAGGGGACAGAGGTGAAAAGCCAGCTTTCAAATCACACCAGGTGGTGGGTGGGGATAAAAGACTTGAAAAATCAATAGGATTTGAGATAAAAAGAGAAGAACCATGGAGGAATTGGTGATCTGAGGCCACTAAATTTCAGAGGACGTAGGTCAAAGTCTTTGCTGTGGTCTCTGTGGCTCTCCAGGCATGGCAACAGGGCAGGAGAGAGTGGCCATGGGGGAAACCCAAATTAACGGCTGTACATTTAATAATCAGGAGTGAACTCACAGCATCTATAAATTTAAACATGGCCTACCCTCGGCCAGGCACGGTGGCTCACGCCTATAATCCTAGCACTTTGGAAGACTCAGGCGGGTGAATTACCTGAGCTCAGGAGTTTGAGACCAGCCTGGGCAACATTGTGAAACCCCATCTCCACTAAAAATACAAAAAAATTAGCTAGGCATGGGGGTGGGTGCCTGTACTCCCAGCTACTCAGGAGGCTGAGGCACGAGAACTGCTTGAACCCAGGAGGCAGAGGTTTTAGTGAGCCAAGATTGTGTTACTGCTCTCTAGCCTACATGAACAGAACAAGACTCTGTCTCCAAAAAATAAATATTAGGTTGGTGCAAAAGGTATTGCACTTTTTTCATTACTTTTTTTCATTACTTTTTTTCTTTCATGGTGCCCATCCCAGGGTTTACAGTAGTCAAGGAACCTGTCTCCTCAGGGACACATGAAAGCTCTGAGGCCCCAACTGCTACCCCACATCATTCCAGTATATATATTTATTTCACCATTTTCTTTTTTTCTTTCTTTTTTTCATTTCTTTTTTTCTTTTTTTTTCTTTTTTCATTACTACTTTTTCTTTTTTTCTTTTTCATTACTTTCATTTCTTTTTTTTCTTTTTGAGACAGAGTCTCGCTCTGTCACCAGGCTGGAGTGCAGTGGTTCAATCTCGGCTCACTGCAACCTCCGCCTCCTGGTTCAAGCGATTCTCCTGCCTCAGCCTCCTGAATAGCTGGGACTATAGGCACGCACCACCACAGCCAAGCTAATTTTTGTATTTTTAGTAAAGACAGGGTTTCACCATGATGGCCAGGATGGTCTCGATTTCTTGACCTCGTAAGCCACCCTCCTCAGCCTTGTCATTACTTTCAATGGCCACAATTATTTTTGTATCAACTTAATAAATAAGTATTGCCTACCCTAAATATTGTCAACTTAGAACCAAGTGAGTTGCACATCCAATGGATGAGCTCAATATTACTGCTATATGATCAATGCCTGTGGGCCAAGGCCATGCTCAGAGGGAACATCAGGCAAGGCCCTCGACTTACTGTGACCTCCTGCCAAACATCTGACTCCCTTAGACTTGGCAGCTTTCCTGTCAATATAGCTGGCAGAATTCTCCTGCAAAACTGGATTCTTTTGCCTAACTTGAAACCATGTATTTGTGTGTACATATGCATGTGTTTTCTCTAATCTAGACAACAGTGAAATAATACTATGGACTGCATTGTGTCCCCCAGAATTCATATCCCTAACCCATGATATGATTGTATTTGGAGATAGGACCTTTAATGAGGTAATGAAAGTTAAAGTCATAAGAGTAGGGTCTTAATTCATTATGACTGCTGTCCTTATAAGGAGAGACAGAGGTCAAGAATGGGGCACAGAGAGAAAAGGTCTTGTGAGGACACAGCAAGAAGGTGGCCATCCACAAGCCAGAGAGAGAGAGAGTTCTCAGAAGAAAACAGACCTGCCTACACCTTGATCTTGGACTTCTGGCCTCCAAAACTGTAAGAAGGTAAGTTTCTGTCGTTTGGGCCACACCATCTGTGGTATTTGGTTATGGCAGCCCTAGCAAACAAATACACAGAGTGAGATGGCTAGGAGAGCAAGCACCTGAGAGGAGATGGAAGGGGAAGGGAATAAACAGGTCTTGTGGCGGAAGCAGCCATTGAAGGCTGGGACTATTGAAAAAGGAAAGCCTGTCTTTCCTAAGTTTTACCCTCAAGCAATGGCATCTGCTTAAGAAACAAGATCCCTTAGGCAGGGGACATTGAGGCCCGCTTCTCTCACTAGCTAGAAAACTTCTAAACAGTTCCAAACCAATCTCCCCCAGATAACATGCACTTCCAGCTGAGCCAAATAAGGAGTGACCTGCAGAACAGGCACCCCACGGCCCACAACAGGATGCTTTCCTTCTTGAGGGGATCCCAAGCAGAAGCAGCTGACATGAAAATTAGATTTGCAATTTTTTCAGAACCACTGAGATGGTTGATGGGTGTGAGTCATGAGCCATTAGGAGTAAGTAGGAATGGCCAGGACAGTTCACCCAAAAGAGAAACAGACAAAATGAAGGTATCTCTTTCAAAGGAATAAAACAAGCAATGAATGTCTTCTGGTCCCCATGAGAATCAGAGGTAGAGGGTGATATCTTTCTCTACTCTACTGTGAGTCCAAGATACATGCTTGGATATGCAGCAAGACCCATGTCAAGGTTCATTCTCTTTACCCAGAATACCATTTCAAGGGTTTTTCTAAAGGAAACAGTGAACAGAAGCAAAAAAGCATACTATATGGGAAAAAAAAAAAAAAAAAAAAAAAACCATAATAGCATTATCTTGAATGGCCCAAAACTGGAACTAGCCTGTCAAACAAAATGTAAATGAGTCATAGTGATCTGTATTTGCACTATAGACTACTGTCCAGACATAAAAAGGACAATTATAAACATTACATAGAAATGTGAAAAAACACTTATGTAATTTTAAGTGAAAAAGATAGTTTCAATATATTGAGCACTTACTATGAGCTCAGCATTATGCTACTAATTTACATGTATTATCTCTTTTAATCCTCACAGAACCCCATGGATGGGGAGGGTACCATTACTATCCTCATTGTATAGATGGAAAAATGGAGACAAATTTGCTTAGTAATTTTCCCTAGTTCACACAGTTAGTAGAGCCAAGATTCAAACTAAGCAAAGTAATATCAAAGCTGTTTCTCTTTATCCAACATGCTATAAAAACTCTAGATTCCAGAAGATAATAAGCAAAGGTAAAAAAATACGCGTGTGTAAAGGCTGGTGTGATGGCTCACGCCTGTAGTCCCAGCATTTTGGGAGGCTAAGGTGGGTGTATCACTTGAGGTCAGGAGTTTGAGACCAGCCTGCTCAACATGGTGAAACCCCATTGCCACTAAAAATACAAAAATTAGCTAGGCATGATGGCGTGTGCCTGTAATCCCAGCTACTCAGGAAGTTGAGGTACAAGCATCACTTGAACCTGGGAGGCGGAGGTTGCAGTGAGCCAAGATGGCGCCACTGCACTCCAGCCTGGGTGACAGGGCAAGGCCCTGTCTCATTCTCATTCTCTCTCTCTCTCTATATATATATGTATATGCATATGTGTGTATATATATATGCACACGCACACACACACACACTTGTGTGTGTGTAATCAGAATAGAGGCATTCTGTGAGTGGTCTTATGATTGTTGCCTTAGTATCCTTTCAATTACAATGAGAAGGCTAAATAACAAATTATATATGCTTGCTTTGACCCAATTCTTGTCTCCTGTATGCTTGAAGATTCTGCTCCCTCAATGCCTCCATTTTACAGAGAATAAAGCTGAAGAATAGCAAGATTAAGAGCTTTACCACAAGGCAAACAATTAGCTGGTGAAAGACCCAAGATTAAACCCAAGTTTTCCTGTTTCCAAGCTCAAGGACACTTTCCAGTACATTCTGCTGCACTCTACTGTTTCAAGGCCTTTTCAGCCCTCTTAACAAAGTAAACAGGAATCATGGTAACAGAAAAATAAGTGAACCAGGAAGACAAAAGCAAAAAGTGGCCGGGCGCGGTGGCTCAAGCCTGTAATCCCAGCACTTTGGGAGGCCGAGACGGGCGGATCACGAGGTCAGGAGATCGAGACCATCCTGGCTAACATGGTGAAACCCCATCTCTACTAAAAATAGAAAAAACTAGCCGGGCGAGGTGGCGGGCGCCTGTAGTCCCAGCTACTCGGGAGGCTGAGGCAGGAGAATGGCCTGAACCCGGGAGGCGGAGCTTGCCGTGAGCTGAGATCCGGCCACAGCACTCCAGCCTGGGCGGAAGAGCGAGACTCCGTCTCAAAAAAAAAAAAAAAAAAAAAAAAAGCAAAAAGTATCTAATATCTGAATGAATCAGCCAGCATGACCACAGTAGGCTCTTTCCTTTTTTCATATTTACCAAGACCCGTCTTATTGAAATTGAATCACTTTAAGCTATATTAAAAATTGTGTCTGGCCGGGCGCGGTGGCTCAAGCCTGTAATCCCAGCACTTTGGGAGGCCGAGACCGGCGGATCACGAGGTCAGGAGATCGAGATCATGCTGGCTAACACGGTGAAACCCCGTCTCTACTAAAAATACAAAAACTAGCCAGGTGTGGTGGTGGGCGCCTGTAGTCCCAGCTACTTGGGAGGCTGAGGCAGGAGAATAGTGTAAACCCGGGAGGCGGAGCTTGCAGTGAGCTGAGATCCGGCCACTGCGCTCCAGTCCCGGCGACAGAGCGAGACTCCGCCTCAAAAAAAAAAAAAAATTGTGTCTGTATGAACAAATATCCATTTTTCTGGAGTGGATTTTCTATATCATTCTTTATATTACCAAAGTGACTGATTAAAAAAAAATTTAAGCAACTAGTATACAATTAGTTGAACCAGTGAGTAAATCTTATGGAAGCACTCATTTTTTTTTCCTTTTAGAATTCAAGGAAGATTTGAGAAGTGTATATACACAGTTTAATATGGATAGAGCATTCCACTTCCACTTAAGATGTGGAAAGTCACAAAGGAATATCATTCCCATTCTAACAAAACCAGTGGGATAATCTAAAAACAAGAACTTTTTTTACCAGCAGAGAGTTGCAATTGAAAGGCAATCAGGTGAACTGAGTTCCAAAGAGTAGTGAACCCCTCTGAGAGCAGAGATGGGAACACAGAAACTATTTGCCTTCTGCAGAACATGAGAGAAAAGGTAGCAACTATAAAATCTGGTAATAAAGAAACAACTGAAAGTTTAACAAATTCTTAAAGGTTAACTGTAAGTTTACATGACAGTTTAATATCCCTGGGAGTCCCAAACACAAGTAAAGCCCACATCCACTAACCAGCTCTTTTGTATAGGCCTCTAATAAGTGCCCAGGAGAAAGATGGGGTGAAGGACAAGACACCTGACAAGCTCTCCCTCACTGGCATCCCTCTGACCTCGCGGTCTCAGACAAATGCCAGTTGCCACTGGCTGTAGGATAGAAAAGCTGTTCTTTCAAGGCTGGGCATGGTGGCTCACACCTATAATCCCAGCTCTTTGGGAGGCCGAGCAGGCAGATCACGAGGTTAGGAGATCGAGATCATCCTGGCTAATACAGTGAAACCCCGTCTCTACTAAAAATACAAAAAAATTAGCCGGGTGTGGTGGCAGGTGCCTGTAGTCCCAGCTACTCGGGAGGCTAAGACAGGAGAATGATGTGAACCTGGGAGGCGAAGCTTGCAGTGAGCAGAGATTGCGCCATCGTACTTCAGCCTGGGTGACAGAGCGAGACTCTGTCTCAATAAAAAGAAAAGAAAAGAAAAGCTGTTTCTTCAAGCTACATTGACAGTAGGTGGAAACCACTGACTGCAGGGAAGGGCCAAGAAACACATGAGCCAAGATTCCTACACTGATAAAGCAGAGGTCTATTCCCACTGGGGGAAGGGCAGAGTTGCTAAGAAAACTCTACCCCTGAGGTTCTAAAATACAGGACCTGATAAGACTGAGGTTATCACAGGAGAACCAAGATTCCCCCCTCCTCCCACCATGAAACTTGCACTGAGCTGTAAACAACAGCAATCTACCTATGGTAAGGAAAGGAGCAGAGAGAGAGAGGAATCGTCTATGGTATAGTATGTCGAACCTGCTGAAAGCTGGGTGGAGCAGGAACACTGATACTGCAGGTACTGTAGCCCTTAGGTTAAAGGCCTACACTAACATTAGGTACTGTAGGCCTTACATTAAGCACAAGGTGGCAGCAATGCAGGACTGGAGTAATTTAAAGTGTGTGTTGCACTAGGGGTAACAATAACAGCAGCAAAACTCAGACCCAGTTGAACTCCTGATTACATTGACTTAACACTAATTAGCTGAAAACAGAAGCAGTATGCCCATTTCTAGGCATAAATACTGTCTGCCTCAGCTCTACTATTCTTTCATACAAAATGCCTGGAAAATTTTACAAGATTCACTTAAAAAAGCAAGAAAAAATACTGTCTGAAATGATCCATTGTCAAATTTTAAAGAAGTTAACAGAGTCAGACCAGGAGATGGCTTAGACATTAGAAGAGACTTTAGAATAGTTATTACTAAGGGATCTAGCGGAAAAGGTGTACAATATGGATAAGCATGTGAAGATTTCAAAAGAAAGATGGAAACACCAAAAGAGTCTAATCGCAATACTAGAAATGAAAAACATGATATCAAATGTGAATCCTTTAAATGGGCTTATCAGAAGGCTGGAAAAGAGTAAAAGAAAGAATTAGTTAAATTGAAGATCAGTCAATAGAAAATAACAAAAAAAGAAGGAAAAACACCCACATGACAGAGCATCTAAAGGCTGTAGAACATAAAATGATATAAAAAACATAGCATTGGAATTCCAACCCCAATGCTTCTCCTTCCAAGGAGAAGAGAAAGAAAACAAGACAAAAGAAGTATTTGAAGAGATAATCATCAAGAATCCTCAAATATTAATGAAAGACAACCAACTATAGGTACAACAAACTCTGAAAAATTCAAGCATAAAAATATGTTAAAAATGCACCTAGGTACATAATAACCATACTAATAAAATTAATAATAAAGAGAAAATCTTAAAAGCAAATAAAAAAATTTCGAAGGAACAAAAGAAAAATGGTAGCTGACTCCTTGTCTAAAACTATGCAAGTCAGAAAAAAAGGATGGCATCTTTAAAGTACTGCAAGAAGGGAGGAAGGAAAACAGAATTCTACACTTGGTAAAAATGACCTTCAAAAATAAAGACAAAACAACTGTTTTCTCAGATAAGCAAAATCTGAAAGAATTCAATGCCAGCAGAACTCACACTATGAGAAATGTTAAGTAAAGTGACTTAAATAAATGAAAAATGATACTAGACACACATGTGGCTATATAATTTAACAGAAGGAAAAAAAAGAAAAGGAGTAGGGAAGGAAAATGCCACAAAAACAGAAGCAAATGGGTAAATGTAAAAGATATTATTTTATTTTGGATGTCTCTAAGATAACTGTATAATGTAATAATCAGTTTATTATAGCAACATTGTATGCATATATCAAACATGCATACAATGTTTGATAAACAGGTAAAATAGATGATAATGGTAACACAAAGAATAGGAAAAATTAAATGGAATTATATTTTAAGGTTTTTATACTATATATGAAGTGATATTATCTTAAAGTAAACTATTAAAAAGTTGAGTGTATATTGTGAATCCTAAAGTAAGCAGTAAAAGGTAAAACAAAAAAAATACCTAATATCCAACAACATAGATAAAATAGAATCATAAAATCCTCAACTCAATGACAGGCAAACAACGATTAAAATGGGAGAAATAACAAATGGGTCAGATAGAAAACGAACAGCAAAATAGTAGGTCTAAACTCAATCGCATCAATAACATTAAATATAGTTTAAACAGCCTAATTGAAAGGCAGAGATTGTCAAATTGCATTTTAAATATATCTAATTTTACATAAACTCATTTTAATAAAAACATATATTAAAAAAGGATTGACAAAAAGATACACTATGCAAATACCAATCAAAAGAAAACTGGAGTGGTTATACTAGTATGAGAAAAAAATTGACTTCAAAATGGGGAATATTACCAGGGATAAAGAGGATTATCACACAGTAATAAGGGGGTCATTTAATCAAGACAAAATAACAATCCTAAATTTATATCTTTAATAATAGAGCTTCAAACTATGTGAAGCAAGGACAAAGAGGGAAAACAGACAAACCTACAACTATGGTTGAAGATATCAACACTCCTCTACTGATAATTTTTAAAACAAGTAACAGAACATCAATAAGATATGTGACTTGAAGAGTTTCAAGCAACTCGAGCAAACTGACATCTACAGAGCTCTAACAGCAGCAGAATACATATTCTTTAAAGTGCAATGGAACATTCACCAAGATATCCAGTATCGTAAATCTCAACAAATATGAAAGTATTTAGATTATAAAAAATATGTTTCAGAGCACAATGGAGTTACTAGAAATCAAAAACAAAAAGATGCTTTAAAAAATTCCCAAATATTTAAAAATTAAGCAACACATTTCTAAATAACCTATGGGCCAAAAAAGAAATTACAAGAACAGTAATTAGAAAATATTTTGGTGCAAATTAAAATGAAAACACAGCACATAAAAATGTATGAGATGCAGTTAAATCAGTGCTTAGAAGGAAAATTATAATATTAACTGCATTAATTAAAAAAGAAAAATATCTAAGCTTGCATTTTAGGAAACTAGAACATTAACATGAAATTAAACCCAAAGCAAGTAGAAGGAAATAATGAACAAAAATCAGTGAAAGAGACATCAAGAAATACAAGAGAGAACATAAATGGAAGAGAAAAAAAAAGTTGTTTCTTTGAAAAAGTCAATTAGATAAACAGAAAAAAAAGATACAAATTGTTGATATCAAGAATTAAGGAACATCATCACAGATAGTATAAACTTTTACAATAAGGAAACATAATTTATAACTTTACGCCAACAAATTCAGTAGCTTAGATTAAATGGCAAATTTATAAAAGACATGAACTCTCAAAGCTCACTCAAGATAAAATATAACAATCATAATATAATATACATTTAAGAATTGAATTTGTAGTTTAAAACTTTCCGACAAGGAAAGTTCCAAGTCCATCCAGATGGCTTTAATGGTGAATGCTACTTTTTTTTCTTTTCTTTTTCAGACTCTCACTCTGTCACCCAGGCTGGAGTGCTGGAGTGTAGTGGCTCAATCTCAGCTCACTGCAAACTCTACCTCCCAGGCTCAAACAACACTCCTGCCTCAGCCTCCCAAGTAGCTAGGACTACAGGTGCTCACCATCAAGCTTGGCTAATTTTTTTTTTTTTTTTGTAGAGACAGGATTTCACCATGTTGCCTAGGTTGGTTTTATACTGCTGAGCTCAAGCGATCCAGCCACCTAGGCCTCCCAAAGTGCTGTAATTACAGGCGTGACCCACTGGAACTGGCCCTACCTTTTAAGAAATAAATATAAGGGCTGGGCGCGGTGGCTCAAGCCTGTAATCCCAGCACTTTGGGAGGCCGAGACGGGCGGATCACGAGGTCAGGAGATCGAGACCATCCTGGCTAACACGGTGAAACCCCGTCTCTACTAAAAATACAAAAAAAAAAAAAAAAACTAGCCGGGCGAGGTGGCGGGCGCCTGTAGTCCCAGCTACTCGGGAGGCTGAGGCAGGAGAATGGCGTAAACCCGGGAGGCGGAGCTTGCAGTGAGCTGAGATCTGGCCACTGCACTCCAGTCCGGGCGACAGAGCGAGACTCCGCCTCAAAAAAAAAAAAAAAAAGAAAGAAATATAAGCAATTCTACACAAATACTTCCAGAAAATAGAATGGAAGGTAATACTTTCCAAGTTATTCCATGAACCAAAATTATCCTGATACCAAAATATGACAAAGATGGTACAAGAAAAAAATATTACAGATCAATATCTCTTGTCAATGTAGGCACAAAATCCTTAATATTAGCAAATCTAATACAGTGAAATATAAAAATGATAATACATCATGAGCAAGTTGATACTGTCACAGAAATACAAGATTTGGTTCAAAGTTTGGAAATAACTATGTAATAATTCACTACATTAACAGATTAAAAGAGAAAGATCAACTCAAAAGATGAAGAAAAAAAGTGTTTAACAAATTCAACACTTATTCATGATGAAAGTACTCAGTAAACTAGGGAAAAAATGGGATTTACTCAACCTGACAAAAAGGATCTATGAAAAACCTACAGTTTACGTTATACTTAGTGATTTAAAAAAAAAAGGTTTTCCACCTGAGACTGGCAACAAGCAAGGATGCCTGCTTTCACTAGTTCTGCTAGAACATTATACTAAAGGTACTATCCAGTGCAGTAAGGTGGAAAGAAGGGAAGAAGGAAGACAAGAAGGGAGAGGTGGAGGGAGGGAGGGAGGGAGGGAGGGACGGAGGGAAACACAGGCTAATGTATTGGAAGGGAATAAACAAAAGTGTTTTATTTGTAGATGGCATGATTGAATATGTAGGAAATCCTAATGAATCTACCAAACAAAATACCTACCAGAATTAATAAGTGAATTTAGCAGGACTGCAGGATACAAGGTCAGTATACAAAAATCAAGTATATTTCTAAATACTAAGAGCAAACAATTGGAAATTGAAACTTTAAAATACCATTACAATAGCCTCAAAGACAAAGTATTTATGAATAAATTTACAAAATTTTTACTGTATTTGTACACCAAGAAGTACAAATTTTACTGAGAAATTAAAGACTTAAATAAATAAGAGATCCACAATGCAAGTAGAAGACTCATAACTAAGATGTCAATTCTCCGCAAATTAACCTATAGATTAAAAGTTATGCCAATTAAAATCTTAGGTTTCTTGTAGAAATTGGCAAGCTGATTCTAGAATGTATATGAAAATTCCAGTGACTTAGAATAGCAAAGTAATTTTGAAAAAGAACATCAAAATTGGAGGACACATGTTAACAGACTTCAAAACTTAGTATAGAGCCACAGAAACAAAAAACAGTGTGGTGATGGCATAAGAATAAACATATAGAAAAATAAAATGGAGAGTCCAATTGATTTTCAACAAAAATTCATGGCAATGTCGTAGAGAAAGGAGAGTCTTTTCAAAAACTGGTTCTGAAACAGTTGGATATTAATAGACAGATGGACAGGAGGGAGGGAGGGAGGGGAAGGGAGGGTCTCTAATATTTGTCTCAGACCATATATAGAGACCCAAATGCAAGAGCTAAAACTATGTAATTTCTTAAAGAAAATAAGAGAAAATTTTATGACTTTGGATTATTCCAGATATCCTAGATAGGACACAAAAAGCATGAACCATAAAAGAAAAAGTATAAGATAAATCTGACTTCATAACAACTTTAGACTTTTGTTCTTCAAAAGTCTAAAAGACTGCTGTAAAAATTAAAAGAAAAGCAACAATATTGGGTGAAAATGTTTGAAGATCATATATCTGACTAAAAGCATGAAAATGCAGAATACATAAAGAAATCTTACAATTCAATAAGAAAAAAGCAATTAGAAATTTTATAAAAACTTTGAATAGACACTTTACCAAAAAACGTAAACAATTAGCTAATCCATGAAAAGATGCTCACATTACTCACCTTCTATGTAACTAAAATTAAAAGAACTGACAACATCAAGTGTTGATGATGTGTAGAGCAGGAAAGAAAGATGGAATTACAAAGCCTCCAAAAAGTGGCTCCTCCAGCTAAGGAGTGCTTCTCAGTTTTCACTGACAGGAATCTATTATTCATGCATAGATCTAGTCCTTCTAAAAGGGCCTATTTCTGGATTTTCCCACTCCTCAGATTGTATGTTTACTGGATAATGCTGTACCATCTTTAAGATATCTCAAAAAATCAATAAACTTGTGGAGTGCTTTACAGCTTACAAATCATTTTAGCATGATCCTGTTTCTCCTGTCTATGACCCATGTAACCAGTTCTTGCCAACGAGTTGTGAGCAGAAGTCATGCGTCATTTATAGGCCAGAGCATTACACTGCTGTGCAGGATGCTCCAAACTTATCTTTCCCTCTGCTAGAAAAACTACGGTATTTTGGGATGGGCTGCTTCATCAAGCAACAATCTCAGAAAGAGAAAAAATAGAACCAAGTTTCCAGTAGATGTGCAATGGACATGTGATGTGAGTTGTTAAAGCCACTAAAATTGGGAGGGGGGTTGTTTATTATAGACACAAAACAGTCTTGTAGTGGTAAAAGTGCTACTTATTTTATGCCTTAAAAGGTATATTCACATATTCGATGAGCCAATCCATGCTGACTTTTCTGAACCATTCATGAGTTTTCGGCTTTGATCCAATCCCTCAACAGGTTTGGTATTTCCAGTCTGAAGTACCCTAGCACTTAGAGTCCATCATGATATATTTCATCCACCATTATCTCTGCCTAGCCCATTCATACATAGATACACCCACACATGCACACACTCACACATCCTGCTTCACTGGATGGTGCCAGCTTATCAAGGACCTGACAATCCAGTACCTTCCTTGTTCCATTGGTTGAAAGCTACACAGAGCTACAGACGGATTTCATATAAAAGGAGTAACCAGACAGAGTGGTCTCTTCCATTTTATAACCTTGGGCTGAGGAGGGTAAAGCACAGCAGATGGGACGTGGACTGCTGAATCAGAGAAAGCCAAGACAGAGCGCAGAAAGTGAGAGGAGCACTGGACTCAGGGACAGAGAAGGAAACAAGACTATAGAGCCTCAAACAAATTCCTAATCTCGGGAAAATCACCAGGCATTCCCCGGCCAGGCTGTTCACCAGAATCCCCAGCTGTCTGTTCAAGTGTAGATTCTTGGGCTTCATCCCAGATCTTCTGAATCTGAATCTCTAGGGGTATGAACAGGAAATACAATTATTTTATAAGCCCCCATGATATTCAGATAACCAGCCAGGTCAGTTTCCCACTGGACTGGGTAAACAATGAAGCCCCTTCTAGTTTTGAAATCTCATGGTTTATAAACAAAGCCAGGAATATCAGAAATCAGTGTCCCAAGAGAACAGGTGCTAGTCTTTGCTCAGGTGAGCCTGTGCTTATTAAGTGAACTTTGATAAATCAGTTGAGGGGCTATGCATATTAATATAAATAGTAAAATCTTTGAAGAAAGGATAAACTTGAGACCAGGGTTAGATATGAGGGTGAACTTCCTGGCAATGGAGACGCTCTACTAAAACTAAGGTAGGCTGCAAGTGGTAAGTAACTTGTATCCCTTCTACTTGCCATATTCTGTATCTCAAGATGGGACCGACTTCATGAGTACATGGCCTCTGCATGTGAGTCACAGCCAGAAATGCTTTCAGAAGGGGCCCTGTACTTGGTTTAATGATATACTGGTACTGTCTTGAAATTCTTAATAATTTTACCTTTGGACAAGGGTTTTGCAAATGAAGTCTGATGAGACAACAGAGCACGTGTGTGAGCAGAGCAGGATATACTAGGCAGCAACCCATGCAGGCATAGGCCTTGGGGCACTACATGCAAGGGGCTGTGTGCATGCCAAGCAACTGAACTGGCATACCAGAGGCAGTCCAGCCTGCCATGGGGTCCTCGGGGGACAACTAGGGATGGGACTTGAGCCCAGATAGGTAATGACAGTGGCAGCAACAGCAGTAAAGCAGCAGCAATGATCACAGCAGTGGGAAGACAGCTTGCCCATCAGTCCTTGGATCCCATCCCTGTGATATCCCCACAAATATTAACTCTCCATCTTCAGTGCCAGGACAGAACTTGCTGGTGCTCAGGCAATATAATTTGTTAGTAAATCATTACAAAATAAAAATGTACACATGAACATTGCAATAAAGTATATCCAAGAGTTATTAGAATGTTTTAGAGTTAGAATCTCCAGTTTTGATAACTCCTGCAACATTACAAATATTCACAGGCTTTGAATTAGAAATTAAATTTTGAAATTGTCACAACAGAAAAGAATGCCATTTTCATATAAAACTTCAATGAACCAGTTATTAAGAAGAAATAATTTTTGGATTAAATTTTCCTCGTACTGAAGAAACACATTAGGCTATATAAACAGGCATTTTGATCACAGTTGACCCTTGAACAATGTCGGGGATAGGAACGCCACCCCACCACATACAGTCAAAAATCTGCAGGTAATTTTAGAATCTTCCAAAACTTTACATAGCCTACGGTTGACTGGAAGCCTTACTAATAACATGCATAGTCCATTAACACGTATTTTGTAGTTATATGTATTATACACTGTATTCTTACAATAAAACTAGAGAAGAGAAAATGTCATTTTAAAAATCATAGGGAAGCAGGGAGGCCACGCGCTGTAACTCACACCTGTAATCCCAGCACTTTCGGAGGCGGGCCGATCCCAAATCCAGCACGGTGAAACCCCATCTCTCCTAAAAATACATGGTAGAGCATGGTGGCACATGCCTGTAATCCCAGCACTTTCGGAGGCGGGCCGATCACAAATCCAGCACGGTGAAACCCCATCTCTCCTAAAAATACATGGTAGAGCATGGTGGCACATGCCTGTAATCCCAGCACTTTCGGAGGCGGGCCGATCCCAAATCCAGCACGGTGAAACCCCATCTCTCCTAAAAATACATGGTAGAGCATGGTGGCACATGCCTGTAATCCCAGCACTTTCGGAGGCGGGCCGATCACAAATCCAGCACGGTGAAACCCCATCTCTCCTAAAAATACATGGTAGAGCATGGTGGCACATGCCTGTAATCCCAGCACTTTCGGAGGCGGGCCGATCACAAATCCAGCACGGTGAAACCCCATCTCTCCTAAAAATACATGGTAGAGCATGGTGGCACATGCCTGTAATCCCAGCACTTTCGGAGGCGGGCCGATCACAAATCCAGCACGGTGAAACCCCATCTCTCCTAAAAATACATGGTAGAGCATGGTGGCACATGCCTGTAATCCCAGCACTTTCGGAGGCGGGCCGATCCCAAATCCAGCACGGTGAAACCCCATCTCTCCTAAAAATACATGGTAGAGCATGGTGGCACATGCCTGTAATCCCAGCACTTTCGGAGGCGGGCCGATCACAAATCCAGCACGGTGAAACCCCATCTCTCCTAAAAATACATGGTAGAGCATGGTGGCACATGCCTGTAATCCCAGCACTTTCGGAGGCGGGCCGATCACAAATCCAGCACGGTGAAACCCCATCTCTCCTAAAAATACATGGTAGAGCATGGTGGCACATGCCTGTAATCCCAGCTACTCGGGAGGCAGACAGGAGAATTGCTTGAACAGTGACCCCGGAGGCAGAGGTTGCAGTGAGCCGAGATCACGCCACTGCACTCCAGCCTGGGCTAGAGAGCCAGACTCCATCTCAAAAAAAGTAAATAAAAATTTTAAAAAATAAAAATCATAGGGAAGAGGAAATATATTTACTATTCATTAAGTAGAAATGGATCATCATGAAGGTCTTCATCCTCGTCTTCTCACTGAGGAAGAGGAGGGGTTGCTTTTGCTGTCTCAGGGGTGGCAGAGGTGGAGAAGGCAGACATGAAGGCAGAAGAGGCAGGCACATTCAGTGTACTTTTATTGAAAAAAAAGTGTGTAAGTGGACTCACAGTTCAAACCTGTGTTGTTCAAGTGTTAACTGTATATGCAAATTGTAAAGCTACTTTCAGTTGCTTACAGGCTCTCTACAAGTTACAGGAAATGCCTGAGAAAACATTAAAATGCCACATACACACACACACACACACACACACACATATTTACATTTATAATTAAATCCAAACTTAACACAAAACAGATTTGTATAAAGAGTTAAATCTTTTTAGAAAAACTGTTTGACAAGAATCTAGCCGGGCGCGTTGGCGGGCGCCTGTAGTCCCAGCTACTTGGGAGGCTGAGGCAGGAGAATGGCGGGAACCCGGGAGGCGGAGCTTGCAGTGAGCTGAGATCCGGCCACTGCACTCCAGCCTGGGCGACAGAGCGAGACTCCGTCTCGAAAAAAAAAAAAAAAAAAAAAAAAAAAGAGAAAGAATCATCAGTTCTAGGTATATACTGAAGACTTTTTTTTTTTTTTTTTGAAACGTCTCACTCCATCACCCAGGCTGAAGAACAGGGCTCAATCTCTGCTCACTGCCAACTTCCACCTCCTGGATTCACACAATTCTCGTGCCTCAGCTCTCCCCTACCCCTGCCCCACCCCCACGCCCAGTACCTAAATCACAGGTGTACGCCACCACGCCCAGCTAATTTTTGTATTTTTAGTAGAGATGGGGTTTCACCATGTTGGCCAGGCAGGCTTCAAACTCCTGGCCTCAAGTGATCCACCTGCCTCTGCCTCCCAAAATGCTAGGATTACAGGTGTGAGCCACCATGCCCAGATCCTAAAGTCTTTTTTCAAAATAATTTCTCAGAAATGTATCCAAATCCTGCTACAGCCAATAAGATTCTCCTACACAATTCCAGTAACAGTTGTGTTAGCAGAAATATGCTTCTGAAAATTAAAAATTGTCAAAAATTATTTGTAATCTTGGCAAAGAGCAACAAATGTCATTTTCATTTTTGTATCAGTTGAAGATGAAATTGATAAAAGTTTGATAAATTTTGATAACCTAGTAATTTGCAGAAAAAGGGAGCCAGAAAAATCTTATTGTCAATAAGATGCCAAATTAATAAATTACTTTTTATTGTATGACACCAAAAATATTTTTGTTACTCATGTATCACTATTATATAACTATAAATAGTATAAAAAATTATAAGTACATTATATAATAAAATATTTTAGAGGAAAAACTTACATTTTAATAACTTCGTACTTTTTTTCCTGCTCTTTGAACAACGGATTCCAAATTTTCATTTTTCACTGGGCCATATTTATGATGTCACCACCCTGCTCAGAGGGTAACTATTCTGAGGTTTTGCAGGAAACTTCAGAATGGGTCTAAGATTCGCATCTTGCCAAAGGTTTTCAGTGATTTCATTCAGTACAAGACAGTCTATGTATCCTGTAACCCAGAGACAGGGAGCATTATAGCAACTCTATTCTCAGTATCAACATTCTTAGGAGTTTTGGGGTGTCCTTGACTTTGGGTTCCTCCTTTGGACCAAGGCCCTCATCTTCTGAAACATAAGAAGCTGTATTCCCAGACTTCATCCAATGATTCATGAAGCCAGTGTCTTTAAATAAAATCAGGGCAGGAAGGAGAGAGAGAGCATCAGGCTTCTTTGAATTTGGGCCAGTGTTTCCAAATGCAAAATACTCAACAGCTCAGGCTCCCCTGGCTTTGTAGATAAACAACAAGATGACCTTTTTATGTCAGAAAGGAACAGTGAAAATTCCATTTCCTTGTGGAATGTTAAGTTTGGAACCAAGTTTCTCTGTGTTTCTTCTCAAGATCACAACCCACAAAATGTCTTAATAAATGCAAATTATAGGATTTCTGTGGCCAATCCAGATATTCCAACAAGTGATCTTGCCTTTTCTCCAAATACATCCTAGGAACCTCTCCCCATAAGAATGTAAATCCCCCTTTCCCTATAATGTTGCATCCTGGGCTCCTGGAAATGACATTCTGTCCAACGATTAGGTACTGTGAGAGCAGGGCATGTCCCCACTCTCCTTCAGCCATTTCAGAATGAACTGAGGCCATTTCATCAAATCCCTTCCAGAGGGGAATCCATTTCCTACAATGGAGAAAAATGCAGCCATTGTCCACTCTCTACAGAACTTTCAATTCACTTTCTCTTCTTTCACTATTCCCAAACTTCCTTCGAAAAAAAAATACTTTCCCAGGCCCCACCAGCCTGGGGATAAAACCAGGGTGGCCATAAGAGTCATGTTCCCACCCTCCTTAAAAAAAAAAAAAATCCACTGCCCCCGCCAACCCTAATATTCAGCGGGGGTCTGGTAATTATTCTCTTTACTGGATTGCTTTAAATAACAACTCTTCAGGGTGAATTTAAAATAGAACTTGAGTTACAAAATTCAGTTAACAAGCAACCCTCCAAGAATAGGTCAAGTACATGCAATGAGGTCTACTCAATGATCATTTCACTTTTAACCTCTCACAAGATATTTGATTCAACAATAACATTCTGAAGAAAGAACCTTTTAAATATCTGGGTTGTGTTCTGTTTAATTTACTTTTTAAATAACTCTAATATAAAAACTCTTTATTAGAATTGAAAACATGAGGAAGATCTTTGCCCAGCTATCCAATAGGAAAGGAGGAGACAGAGAGAGAAATCTTGACCTTTACCTTGAGGATATGAGAAGAAATGGATAAAAGTGAATTAAGTGACTGTGTCTTTCACTGACTCCACAATGGAATCATGATCCTTGCCATTCATTCCATCTGTATCATTAACATAAACATTCTTTGCAGGCAACTGGACCAAAGAAGCAGTGGTCAGAGTCAATGCTCCTACCAGCACTAACTAACATCTTGGCAGTGATTCAGGGCCTGTTGGAGGTGCGATGTCCACATATAAGATTGCCAGGGGTAAGTGGACTCTAGAGTGGTAACAAGCACTGCCATGGCCATGTGAGTCCTATGCAGCCAGACCCAGGAACTGTGCCTGACCCAGAGCAGCCATAAAGTATCTATCTATAGGGAGAATGCCTGGGTGGCATCTCTAAAGAGCTTACCATCCAGCTAAAGACAGACAAACTCCACTCAAAATTTGAATGTGAAGAGCAACAAATGAATGGGTCAAATCAGAGCCATATCAGCTCAAGGCAAAAAGAACTCAGAAGGTGTTTGAGGATGGAAAGGCTAAGAACTTCAGCCATTGGTTTTCCATACATATCTTCATTTGTCCGCCATCAGACTGAGGATGGAGATGAAGATGATAGCTACAAAATTATGGTGATGATGATCTCATGGGTGATAGTAGTTTACCAATACCAAATAAATGGCCCTGCTGACGGGAGTTACTCTCAGGGTTATAACTCTCTGTACATCTTTACTGCCTAAATGTGGAGCTGCTTGAGCCTCCCAAGTTCCAGAAGACACAACAAAATCATGATAAAATAATTACCTCTCTATACAGCTGGGAAACAAACACAGCATAGAAAATCATCTTCAGCCATTGCATTCCTGTTGCCTCACCACTGGTAAAAACAAGAGGCCAAAAGAGCCTTCCTGCCCCATCAACTATTGAGCAGAGCAGACTGCAAACAGGGTCCAGACTGCGTCTGTGATTCTGTTTAGTGATGATGGCCTGAAAGGATCTACGAATGGCCATGTCCTCTGAATTGGCTTTTTTGAGGGCTGGCTCTGTGTTCTGGCTAGACTATTACTCTATGCTTGGATACTACTTTATTATTCTCTGCCTTTCTTTCTTCTTTTTGCTTTAGTAGCTAAAAAGAATTTTAATGAATGGTTTAAACAGCTTATGAAGTTGTCATGTTACACACTAGCTAGGCACCCAAAACAAACAATCCATTCACAAGAAATATCTCAAGGAGGAGCCATGTTGTTAACACCATCCCTGTGCTGTGCTCTTAAAAAGACTCACCGTGTGTGTTAGTCTGTTCTCATGTTGCTGTGAAGAAATACCCAAGACTGGGTAATTTATAAAAGAAAGAGGTTTAATTGACTCACAGTTCCACATGGCTGGGAAGGCCTCAGGAAACTTACAGTCATGGCAGAAATGGAAGCAAACACATCCTTCTTCACAAGGCAGCAGGAGAGAGAAGTGCTGAGGAAAGGAGGAAAAGCCCCTTATAAAACTGTCATGTCTCATGAGAACTTACTCACTATCATGAGAACAGCATGAGGGTAACCACCCCCATGATTAAATTACCTCCCACCAGGCCCCTCTCACGACATGTGGGGATTGCAAGAACTACAATTCAAGATGATATTTGGGTGGAGACACAGCAAAACCATATCACCATGCCAAAACCAAGACTTTTCATGAGAATACTCTCATGTGAAATCCCACAGGAAATTGGTATGATTCATTTTATGCCTTATTTGTTTATAATAACCAAGATAATAATATCAGGAAAGTGGAAGAAGGCTCAGAACTGAACCATCCTTACCTGTTCTTATCACTACACAGTAAATGTGAACTGAAATTTAAAAGGCAGGGCCAGTCAGTGGCTCACGCCTGTAATCCCAGCACTTTGGGAGGCCAAGGCAGGCAGATCATGAGTCAAGAGATCAAGACCATCCTAGTCAACATGGTGAAACCTCATCTGTACTAAAAATACAAAAATTAGCTGGGTGTGGTGGTGCATGCCTGTAGTCCTAAGCTACTCGGGAGGCTGAGGCAGGAGAATCGCTTGAACATGGGAGGCAGAGGTTGCAGTAAGCTGAGATCATGCCACTGCACTCCAGCCTAGTGACAGGGCAAGATTCCGTCAAAAGAAAAGAGGAAGGGAAGGGAAGACAGAAAGGAAGGAAGGAAAGGAAAGGAAGGAAGGGAGGAAAGGAAGGAAGGAAAGGAAAGAAAGGAAGAGAGGAAGGGAAGGAAGGAAGGGAAGGAAGGAAGGGAGGGAGGGAGGGAGGGGAGGAAAGGAGAGGAGAGGAGAGGAAAGGAGAGGAGAGGAGAGGAAAGAAAAAAGAAAGAAAGGCAGAGAGTTACTGACGTTAAGAGAAGAAATGTTGCCTTATTCTTTTAAACAGATTTAGGAAACAGCTGCTTGATGGTCTTGTCTTTCCTAGTCAACAGACATTTCTGTTTTCTTTATGCCAAGATTTGTCATCTTTGCATAACATTAATATAGGCTGGGAAGGAAGGTGGAAGATTGATAAGCCTTACATTTCAGGAAAGAATTAAAAAAATCTCTTCTGATGAAACTTCACCTGCCTGACTGCTGGCTGCCATTTACATGTATATAGTTCTGTGTTATCTCCACCTTCATGAAAATATATGAAAGTTCAGCCTCTCTAGGGACATAAAACCATAAGGTTTTAGAAAGAGAAGACCCTGAAGCATCCTCTAAGGCTGATTATTCTCCCCATAAAAGGATTAACCATGGGGGCTCTTAAAATGGCAAGCTCCTTGTATGTCTTGAAAAAAGATTCAATTACAAAAATTAAATTCATATGGACAAGTCCACAGTTCCAGGAATATGCCCACTATCTATAATCAGGTGGATTTGTAACATTATTTGGCTTATCTTATAAGAGTTATGATGCAAAAGGACAAAATACAAAATGAAAGGTCTGCAGTCATCTTGTGATTAGGGAAAATATAGTGGTTATTGTTCTCAAGCCTGCTTCTACCCCAGAGCCTTTGACCTCACTCTTCTTTCTGCCTAGAACATTTTTTTAAAACCAGGAGGATATATGAATAGCTGGTTCCTTACTTCATTCAGGTACCTGTTCAAATGCGGCTTCTCCAAGAAAGTCTCACTGATCGTTCCAGGTAATGTAGTTCCCCCTACCCCACCTGTCCCTAATGCTATCTATTTCTCTTCATAATGCTAATCCCCATGTGGCTTATCAGATAGCTTTATTTATTGAAGAAATTATTTATTTATTTATTATTATTTATTAGTAGTAGCTGTCCCTGACTTTACTTATTATTATTGTCTCTGACTAGAATATAAACTCCAAGACATGGATTTTTGTTTTGTTCACTAGTCATATTTCTAGCACGTACAATAATATGGCACATGAGGTCGATAAATATTGAATAAATTAGGAAATAAAGGAACAACCAAGCAAACAAGTACTTGGCCATGTCTCAAGTAGATTCTGGAAACACCTTTAGAATCTTCCCATGCTGCCACTCATCTGTGACTATCTCAAGACATTCTTGCAACATGAAACCGTGCCCTCTTTTAACAACTCTCTCCTAGCTGGCAGTGGGTACTGAGAACATTGTGTAATCTCTCTGACCTCTATTGTTTTATTTATCAAATTAAATGATTAACTATCTTTCCTTCTCATTTCCTCAGCTATTCAATAAAATACCTGCTCTGTATCAGGCCATGTGTAGGAACAAACAGGAAATGACTAACTGGTACAATAAGAACTAGAATCCGAGTGAGTGGCAAGAAAGAAACTGTGACCCAACAAGGGGGTGAGTTTTACGGGATGAATCAGGGTGGGCAAACAAGATGGAGAAATAGGCTTTCCAGAAGGAGGTAGTAAAAGACATAGAGATACTAGAACAGCAGAAATGATGAACAGATCAGGAAATAACTGGCCAGATAAAGTAAAGAAGTGGGAAAACAAGAAAATGAAACTTGGGTTTTTTTTACTAGCAGGAAACAAATGAGATGATGTGAACATGCATTGTTTACCCTTCACCACTAACCCCTGCTCGCACCTCTTCAATGGAAATAATGGCTGCAGTGGTGTACAGGAGCTGAGACTCATATGGAGGGTGCCTAGAACACATGAATTCCACACACACTCTCACAAGAAAGATTAAGCTTTAAAATACTCATGTGGGTCATAGATATCGAACACCTCCCTTTTTAAAAGATGAAGAAAACAGGAATCAGAAATTTTAACAAGCAGAATGTGGTAAATTAGAAATTCTAACAAGCAGAATACAATAAAACCAAGACTGAAATCCAGATTTTCGTAGTATGTGCAGTGATTTTTCTTTTTCTCACTGCTGAAGTGCTTTGAACAGGAGGCTGAACAGCTCCTCAATCTAAAGATCTCCCAGCAACCACTATGGTACCTGAAATTTCCACCATTTCAGAAATCATTGAGAATAATATGTGCTCTCTGTCTAGATGAAAATGCATAGCCAGACTCAAAGGGGTAGTCTTAACCCACTAGCACCTTCCCACTGTGCTTGCATCAATTAATTAACCAGGCTAGAGACTACCAAACAGTGTCCCAAAAGAATGAAACAAAGAACAAGGGGAAGAAAAGAACAATGGGACAGAAATGACTGCCCACAGAGCTGGGCCTGAACACATCAAGTACATTTTGATGGAGCTAGAATCTGTAAAATCCAGAGTGTGGAAGATCAGGAGCAATTAATATGAATAGGAGGAGGCTGAAGCTGAGCCCTGTCTAGCAATCAGGAGTATGAGAGTGGCGCTGGGAGAAGGCATGGAGAAGCACAGAGCATCGTAGCTCACCCTCAACCACTCATCAACTCTCTAAACTCAAGCAGCCCCTGAACTCGCAGTCTGTAAAATGGTGAGAGTATCACTTACATCACAGGATGCCTGTGAGGATCAAATGAAATAATGCATACAAAGTATTTAGCACAGGGATTAGTACAAGATACACACTTTACATATTGGCTATTTAAAAAGAAAAGGAGAGGAAAATAAAAGAGAAAGGAATTGAAATGAAAGCCTGATAAAGACCAACTTCACAACTTCTCGAACATCCCAAGGGCCAGTCTTGACAAAGAAGTTCCTGCTATGCACAGTTGAACAGGTTGTGCAGTGCACAAATGTGCAGTGTGCATGGCAGCACTGACAAGATTGCCCTTCTAAACAGACAGGAGCACTGTTGCGACTTCCCTTAACACTACTTCGTTCTGCCTGGATGAGAAACCTATCCAAACAAAGATGATTAGGATAAATTATTGCCATAGCGCTTTTTAACATTTTGCTCTTGAAGGCTCTCTGGGCTTTTAATTTTTGCTAATTCATAAAAAATATTAGCCCAGCCTTTCTGTTCACATTGAGTGAAAAAAAATTCCTTGGTAAAGGTCCAGCACCTAAGTGGCTAAAACTTGAATGCAGATTATTCAGTGGTGATCCTCATTAGCATAACAGCCTGTCCTGGTAGCAGCTGCTGGCAGCCCTCCTGGGAAGGCTGGATAGCTGACCAGTCATGCTATGTGTGAGGGACTGAAACAGCTGCCCATACAGCCGGGCCTGACCACTGTCAGATAAAGGTAAGCCTTATCTGGCAGACTCACCAGACTTTCACAACCATGAATTTTGATGATAACCTTGGTGGAGATCATCTGCCTGGTTTCCTTTTCTGGTCTGTGAGCAGAGAGAGACAAGGAAATGACACAGAGAGTCAACTGGGGAATCAGGTGGTACCATGCTCTGTGCCTCTCTACTCTATCCCTATCCATGCCTTCTCCCCGTGCCACTCTCACACTCCTGCATGCTACATGGGGCCCAGCTTTGTCCTCCTCCTATTTACATTAATTGCTCCTGATCTTCCACACTCCAGATTTTCCAGAGTCTAGCTCCACCAAAATGTACTTGTTTTTGTTCCATTCTTTCTGGACCCTGTTTGGTAATCTCTAGCCTAGTTAATTAATTGATCAGGTTAGGGGATTCCTGGGGGCCTGGAGGCCCCCAGCCCAGTGTTTTACACCTGATTTTATAAATAAACCCTACAGCCAACTAGAGAAAACCTACCATGACTCAGACACTATACCAGTGCACTTGAAGATATTATCTCAGTTCAACTTGTAGATCACCCTATGAGCAAATTATGCTCATTCCCTACCTTACACTTGAGCAAAAAGAAGCTGTGAAGGTGTAGCATGACCTTCCAAACACCACATAACTATTGAGTGAAAAAGCTCAACCTCAAGCTAAATATGCCTGACCTCCAACAGTCACACTTTTCCCACTTACATCCAACAGCTTGGACAGCAGGATACCTATTCACAAGTATAAGTAATTATTTGACAAAACGCAAAGTCAGGACATGATTTGAGAGAATGAATGAAAGTGCTCTTATCCTAGAGGACACCTGCTTTGTCCTTACGGAGCTCGAGAGTTCCAATGTCCTACTTACCCCAGCTCAGTGTCTCCTTCTCCCCTTCCATCTGCCCATGCCCCATGAAGACCCAGGCCAAGTTCCAGCACATACCTGAACCTATTCCTGGCCTTCCTTGCTCTTCAGTCAAAATATACAGGCTCATACAATAGAATAAGAGGCGATCATTTAAAATGATGTTCCTAAATAGTTTTTAATAATGAGGAAAATACTTTTGAAACAAGGTTTATTTTTTAAAGCAGATCAAAAGTCTAGACAGTACAGGTCTTAATATGCAACAATAATGGATATGGTTTCTCACTGTAAGCAACTAGAAAATGGGACATACAACCAATGTTTTCCAGATATTCAATATAGGACTGTGACCTCTGAAAAAAATGGATATTAGGTGAGCCCTGTTATTGCCCTAGCAACTTGATGGAGGCACTTTATAGACCATAGACAGGGAGGAGAATGCCAAGGAGGGCTTGAAAATCTTGCTGGACTGAGGATACAGCAACCTGAATTTGAGTAGGCTGAGACAGCTGGACTTTGGGGGCGGGGCAGAATTCCAGACAGGTGAGAGACTTATGCAGAGAAAGAGCTTCAGATAACTCAAGGGTCCCCTTTAGTCTGTTGCCAAGTTCTAAGCTGTACATTAGTATGGTGAAACTCCACAAAGCCAGGAAAATTATGACCAGGATCTATAAGCTGAACACTTCCCAGAACTAAAAGCACTAAGAGAAATTTAAGATCTGACCAGCCAGAGTAGAGACTCATTATTGATCATTGCAATATTCAGTAGAGAGTCTAGAAGGGCCATGCCACAACAATGGGGCTAAACCAGATTTAGAGTAAAGGCTACTGTAAAATTGCCCTAACGAAATTAAAAACAATCCTCAAAAGATTAAGCTGATCCCCAAGCAACAAAACTACCTTTCAGAACAAAGCCTGGCACTCATTAAATGAAACTAAAACAATAGTATTATGGACTGAATTGTTTTTTCCAAAAAAATTATATGTTGAATTTCTAAACCCCAATGTGACTGTATTTGGAAACAGAGCCTTTAAAGAGGTAATTACAATTAAATGAGGTCATAAGGACAGGACTTTAATACATTATGACTAGTGTACTTATAAGAAAAGAAAAAGATACCAGGGAAACAAACACACAGAGAAGAGGCCATGTAAGAACTCAGTAAGAAGGAGGTGGCTGTCTGCAAGCCAAGAAGAGAAGCTTCAGGAAAAACTAAACCTGCCAACAACTTAAGACTTCCAGCCTCCAGAACTGTGAAAAAAATTAATTACCACTGTTTAAGGTATCCAGTCTGTAGTACTTTTTAATGGCAATTCTAACCAACTAATACCAACAGTAACAATAAAAATCCATCATTAAATAATGTAAAATTCAAAATGTCTAGCATGCAATCAAAAACTAATAGCATGATGACAGGAACAAATTCACAGATATCAATACTAATTTTGGTAAATGGGCTAAATGCCTCCAATTAAAAGGCACAGAGTGACAAGTTGGATAAAGGGAACGCTTTCCAGCCCATTAAGTATGATATTGGCTGTGGGTTTGTCATAAATAGCTATTATTTTAAGATACGTTCAATTGATACCTAGTTTATTGAGAGTTTTTAGCATGAAGGGGTGTTGAATTTTATTGAAGGCCTTTTCTGCATCTATTGAGATAATCATGTGGTTTTTGTCACTGGTTCTGTTTATGTGATGGATTACATTTATTGATTTGCATATGTTGAACCAGTCTTGCATCCCAGGGATAAAGCAAACTTGATCGTGGAGGATAAGCATTTGATGTGCTGCTGGATTGGAACCCCATTGTCTCAGCCCAAAATCTCCTTAAGCTGAGAAGCAACTTCAGCAACGTCTCAGGATACAAAATCAATGTGCAAAGGTCACAAGCATTCAAGCATTCCTATACACCAAAAATAGAGAGCCAAATCATGAGTGAACTCCCATTCACAACTGCTGCAAAGAGAATAAAATACCTAGGAATACAACTCACAAGGGAGGTGAAGGACTCCTTCAAGGAAAACTACAAACCAACAACCCACTGCTCAAGGAAATAAGAGAGAACACAAACAAATGGAAAAACATTCTATGCTTATGGATAGAAAGAATCCATAGCATGAAAATAGCCATACTGGCCGGGCGCGGTGGCTCAAGCCTGTAATCCCAGCACTTTGGGAGGCCGAGACGGGCGGATCACGAGGTCAGGAGATCGAGACCATCCTGGCTAACACGGTGAAACCTCGTCTCTACTAAAAAATACAAACAGCTAGCCGGGCGAGGTGGCGGGTGTCTGTAGTCCCAGCTACTCGGGAGGCTGAGGCAGGAGAATGGCGTAAACCCGGGAGGCGGAGCTTGCAGTGAGCTGAGATCCAGCCACTGCACTCCAGCCCGGGCGACAGAGCGAGACTCCGTCTCAAAAAAAAAAAAAAAAAGAAAATAGCCATACTGCGCAAATTAATTTATAGATTCAATGATATCCCCACGAAGCTATCATTGACTCTCTTCAAAAAATTAGAAAAAACTACTTTAAATTTCATATGGAACCAAAAACGAGCCTGTATATCCAAGACAATCCTAAGCAAAAAGAACAAAGCTGGAGGCATCACGCTACCTGACTTCAAACTCTACTACAAGGCTACAATAACCACAACAGCATGGTACTGGTACCAAAACAAATATACAGACCAATGGAACAGAACAGAGGCCTCAGAAATAACACTACACATCTACAAACCTGACAAAAACAAACAATGGGGAAAGGATTCCCTATTTAATAAATTGTGTTGGGAAAACTGGCTGGCCATATGCAGAAAACAGAAACTGGACCCCATCCTTACAACTTATACAAAAATTAACTCAAAATGGATTAAATACTTAAATGTAAGACCTAAAACCATAAAAACCCTAGAAGAAAACCTAGGCAATACCATTCAGGGCATAGGCATGGGCAAAGACTTCATAACTAAAACACCAAAAGCAATAGCAACAAAAGCCAAAATTGACAAACAGGATCTAATCAAACTAAAGAACTTCTTTACAGCAAAAGAAACTATCATCAGAGTGAACAGGCAACCTACAGAATGGGAGAAAATGTTTGCAATCTATCATCTGATGAAGGGCTCGTATCCAGAATCTACAAGAACTTGAACAAATTTACTAGAAAAGTGGGCAAAGGATATGAACAGAAACTTGTCAAAAGCAGCCATTTATGTGGTCAACAAACATGAAAAAAGCTAATGATCACTGGTCATTAGAGAAATGCAAATCAAAACCACAATGAGATACCATCATCTCACACCAATTAGAATGGTGATCATTAAAGTCAGGAAACAACAGGTGCTAGAGAGGATGTGAAGACATAGGAACGCTTTTACACTGTTGGTGGGAGTGCAAATTAGTTCAACCATTCTAGAAGATAGTGTGGCGATTCCTCAAGGATCTAGAACCAGAAATACCATTTGACCCAGCCATCCCATTACTGGGTATATACCCAAAGGATTAAAAATCATTCTACTATAAAGACACATGCACACTTATGTTTATTGCAGCACTATTCACATAGCAAAAACTTGGAACCAACCCAAATGTCTATCAATGATAGACTGGATAAAGAAAATATGGCACATATACACCATGGAATACTATGCAGTCACAAAAAAGGATGAGTTTATGTCCTTTGCAGGAACATGAATGAAGCTGCTGTCTATCTCTGCCTCAGAAAAGTTCCGCTTGAGAGGAGCATGCCCTGATGTATTCTGCAATTCATCTTCATCAATAACAATGTTAATACTATGATCTGATTCCCACTTGGCATCGTGTGCTTATTCCAAATGGTTAGAATCTTGAGAAAAGGAGAGGGGAGTTCTGACCTGGCCTAACCCCCTTTTAAGTATATTATTGGATTCATAATCTGCTCCTCTCAGATAATGGAAGATTTATCCTGATTAAAGTTTACATGAGTGACAAATGAATTAACCAAATTACAAATATATGGCATAACTTCCCTGAATGGGAGAGGGAAAAACGGAGCTGATCTAAGTCCCTCTGGAAAACAATGTTTTGTCTAGATACTGAAAAGCTAAAGACATAAATAACTGTATAATAGGCCAGGCGTGATGGCTCATGCTTGTAATCCCAGTACTTTGGGAGATCGAGGTGGGCAGATCATGAAGTCAGGAGATCAAGACCACGGTGAAACCCCATCTCTACTAAAAACACACAAAATTAGCCCGGCATGGTGGTAGGCGCCTGTAGTCCCAGCTACTCAGGAGGCTGAGGCAGGAGAATGGTGTGAACCAAGGAGGCAGAGCTTGCAGTGAGCCGAGATTGCACCACTGCACTCCAACCTGGGCAACAGAGGAGATTCCATCTCAGAAAAAAAAGAACTGTACAATAACATAGCACTCTAGTTGATAAATTTGCTTCTCACAGTAGCACAGGTTAGCAAGCCTAAAACTACATATGTAACTAAGATTGAACAATAAATATGTGGTACATAATGAGAACCAGGTTTTTTACTATCAGAGAAAAAAGAAACAAGCAAAAGCAGAAGAGGTTAAAATGAGCCCTGTGGCGCTGGATTTGAGTCAGAGATATCAATAGAAACTCATGTTTTATCCAAGCATATACAAATGGATTCAGAAATAAATTTAGATGTGGAATAGTACATACAGCTGTGTATATGTGTGTGTGCTTTTATATATTTTATAATAAATATAATTCTATATAACATTTAATTATATTTTTATAATAAACATTTACTAGCTTTGTCCACTGAGTAGAACCAGCGGACATCCCAGTAGCAATGAGCACAACAGCAGATCTTGGCTTCTAAATACCATTTCCCTATAAAAGGAAATGGCTGGTTCTTAGTCTGAGGTCTGAAGCACCCAACAGTACAAGAAAATAAGGGAGTACAGAAAGAGAGACTATCAGTCAAAAAGGCACAGGAGCCAACCTGAAAGAGTCCCCAGTGGCCACAGCTCAAAAAACTTGAGCAACAAAATAATTAGTAGTATGAGATTATAACCTAAACAGTAAATATTCATGAGTCCATACTGATTTAAATGAATGAATGAATGAATAAATGAGAGAGAAGAGACTTTTTTTTTTTTTTTTTTTTTTTTGGAGACAGAGTCTCACTCTATCACCCAGGCTGGAGTACAGTGGTATAACCTCGGCTCACTGCAATCTCTGCCTCCTGAGTTCAAGCGATTCTCCTGCCTCAGCCTCCCAAGTAGCTGGGACCACAAGCACGTGCCACCATGCCCGGCTAATATTTTTGTATTTTTAGTAGAGATGGGGTTTCACTGTGTTAGCCAGGATGGTCTCGATCTCCTGACCTCATGATCTGCCCGCCTTGGCCTCCCAAAGTGCTGGGATTACAGGCATGAGTCACCATGCCCGGATAGAAGAGACAATTTTTTAATAGAAATAATCCAGCTTTTTTAAAAGTGGAAGGAATAAGAGAAGTAGAAAATCACTATCAGAGTACCACAGCAATAGCTGCTGCAGGCAGTCTTCACTGATCTATACTAAGATTAGTGGGTGCACTTTGAGAAACAGGATAGTTGCAGAGCTTAAAGTATCTTCCACCAATATTAATTTATTACAGTGAAAGTTTTAAAATGTTCACAAAATTTTTTGCTACTCCTCTGTCCCGGGAGCAGAGCTTTCTTTCTCTTGCTTGAGTGAGGGCTGGACTTAGCAGCTATCTTCTGATGAACAGAATATAGAAAGGGAAAAATCGTCACTTTCTAAGGGAGAAACCTGACAGACAGCACCTTAACTAAGTGATAAAAGTTAATATCACCTGTACTATGTCATATTGATATCATATAGCCCTTGATATGAGGTAATGAGAAGGAGTCATCATCTCTGTGGCCCCCTTCCCCAGTCCATAACCTCAATCTAATCATGAGAATATAACAGACAAAACCAAACTGAGGGACACTACAAAACACTGAACCAAGAAAATCACAAGGCCATGAAGAAAAAAAAAAAAAGAAATATCGAGAAACTATCACAGACTGGAGGAGACTAAGGAGGACACATCACAACTAAATGTAGTGTGGTGTATTGGATTGGCTCCAGAATGAGGAGGGGGAAAAAAACATTAGTGGAAACACTCGTGGGGATGCAAATAAAGCCTGCAATTTAGTTAATAATATTTATTGTACCAATGCTAGTTTTTTAGTTTACAGAAATGTACCACAGTTGTGTAAGATGTTAACATTAGGGGAAGCCTAGTGAAAAATATATGCGAAACTCTACACTATCTTCACAATTCTTCTTGTAACTCTAAAATTACTTTAGAAGAAAACTTCTGAAGAAAAAAAAAAAGTTTCCAAAAAGAAAAAGAAAACACACGGCTTCAATCAACAAAGTTTTCAAAGTTGAGACATTGAAAGATTAATAAAATGGGAAAATTCCTAGGACAACTGATCGATAAAATATAATTAATAATAAACAATAAAAAGATGTCTACACTGAAAACTACAACACATTATTGAAATAAATGAAAGAAGATGCAAATAATGGAGGAATAGAGCATGTTTATGAATTAGAAGACTCAATGCTGGAAAGATGTCAAATTCCAAGTTGATCTACAGTTGTGTGTAATCTCATTCAAAATTCCAGCAGGTTTTCCTTTGGAAGGTGACAAGTGATTCTAAAATACATAGAGATGCATGTAAAGCAAAAAGTAGTCTTGAAGAAAAGCAACAAAGAACTTACACTACCTGATATCAAATTTTCAGTGAGGTATTGGATGATCACAATGACCAACAACACAGAAGATTATCCAGAAACATAGAAAGATGGCAGTCATCTGGTCTATGAAAGTGGATACACAGTGCAGTGGAAAAAAGATGACCTTTTCAATAATGGATGCTGATTCACTTAGATATCTACATAGGGAAAAAATTAGCCCTGACCTCTACTACACACCATACACAAAGAAGAGTTTCAGATGAACTGTGGATCTAAATGCTAAAGGCAACACCATAAAACTTTCAGAAGAAAACATGAGACTATTTTTAGTACATTAGGATAGAGAAAGATCTCTTAAATCACAAAATACACTAGCCATAAAGGAAAAAATTGATAAATTAAAGTTAAGAACTTCTGTACATTAAAAGATATCAGGAAGAGGATTTTTTTAAAAAAATAACTTGCCCAAAAATATATAAAGAACTATAACCAATAAGTAAAAGGCAGACAATCCAATAAAACAACGGGCAAAAGTCTTGAACAGGTGCTTCACAAAAGAGGATATCCAAGTTAGTTAATACGTAGACGAAAAGGTGTTTCACTTCATTAGTCATCAGGAAAATACAAAATTAAAACACCACAATCAGATACCACCATACCCCCCACGAGAATGATTAAAATGAAAAAGGCAAATACTGGCAAGTACTGGGGACAATGTGAAGCAGCCAGAACTCTCATACGCTGCCACTGGTGGGAACGTGTGTTAGTACAAGCACATTGAAAACTGTTTAGCAATTTCTACTAAAATTGAGCATACGCATTCCCTATTATCCAGAAATTTTATTCCTGGCAATATAACCAGCAGATATGTGCATATATGCTAACCTACAGACATGTACAAAAACGTTTATAGCAGCATTATTCATAGCATCCTAAAATTCAAATAACCAAACATCCAGCAACAGTAGGATGAGTATTCATAAAAAATACTACACAATCAAAATGTTCAAACTACAAATAAATGCAACAGAGATAAATCTCAAACAAACTTGAACCAAAGAACTAGAGATGCACAAAAGTATGAGTCTATCTGTAGTTTAAAAACAGACAATCTGTACTATGGCATTAGAAGTTAGGATATCAGGTCTCTTATGGGGTAGTCGGGGACAAGTACTGACGGGAAGAAATCTCAAGGGAAGCTTCTTGTGTGCTGGCAATACTCTGTCTTCACCTGGATGTTGAATAGAAATGTGTGTTCTGTTTCTGACTATTCATCAAGCGATACATTTATGATTCATGTAGTTTTCAAAATGTATATTATGTGCAATAAGATTGCTAGGGGGTGGGGAGAAAACCATATACATTGCTCTAAAAGATCCTCAGGAGCGTTGCAAGGGAGGATGGTATTAGGAGAGAGATGTGAACACCCCAAAGCCTACTTCACAGATTAAAGGAGAGTCCAGAGGCTATGTATGGGGCCAGGCAGTGGAGAAAAAAATCCATAGGAAATAGACTCCCACTCAGCATGGATTAAAATCTCTGATCATATATAGTTCCTTTCAGACAAGCAGTCCTTGCCCTAACTCTCCCATCTTTCCCACCAAATTACCTATTTCTCTCTGTTTCCTTCTTCCTCTTTAGCAGAAGAATAGGGTTGGAGAGAGACTGCTCACTTTCTCCTCCCTAAACTACCTTCCCTAACAACCTCACCAAGTCAGGATGCCAAGGTAAAGCAAGGAGCTTTCCAGGTAGTTGTGACACCAGAGTCCAATTCTAAAGGCCAGAGAAAATGGAAGCAGGTCTCCGAAGTGTCCACGAGACCCCTTCATGGGATAAAAGGATGTGAGGACACTGTGAAAAATGCAGAGTTCTTTTTGTCAGCAAGAAACTTGGAGCTCTGTTCTTCACCCTGCTATCAATCAAAGTATCTCAGTGATTTCATCTCTAGATAAATATTCACTCTGATGACATGCATGTCTTGTCTCTGGACCATCAAGTCAAGATTTAAGAACAATGTGCTACAGGAAGCTTGGGGGTTAATTAGAATTGTCTGGAATTTGTCCTTAGACCAACAACTAAGCTCTGATTTAATGCCAAGTTCTTTCAAGAGAGAGAAGAAGCAGTATCATGTGGCTGGTCTGTAGAAAATTTGAGTTGACCCTCTGTTCCTCCCTTGGACCATCTGTCTCTAAATGTCCCCTGCACTGTCTGGCCTCCCATGGCATTTCATGAGTCAGAATGTCCCGGGGACTGAGCTACTTTCTGAAGTTACCAACATGCTCATGACCGTTTTGAATCTTTATTTGGCATAGAGCTGCCTTGTCATGGTCACTCTATGTGTCCTTCCAGAACACACTCAGATAACCTTCTCTGCTACACCCTTCTAGCCTCTACCCCATGCCCTGCCCCACAGCTCCTGTCCCCCTTGTACATGGTTCTGTCATTGCAGGCTCAGATGGTGGTACAACTTGTTTATGTGGCTTTCTCCCCTACTAGACTTTAACCTTTACAAGGGTGGGGTCTATAACCTATGCATTATGCTCTCCCCAGCTCCCCACACAGTATCTTTATTGCTTTCTCTGATAGCAAATGTAATACTAGGCAATATAAAATTCAAATCTTATGGAAATATAAAGTGCAGGCTCCGAAATGTCCCGAGATTCTCACTGTCACAAGATAACCACTGTCAATTGGGTGCATATTCTGCCAACAAGTAGTACATTAAAAATACATAAGTTGGCCGGGCGTGGTGGCTCATGCCAGTAATCTCAGCCCTTTGGGAGGTCGAGGAGGATGGATCATATGAGGTCAGGAGTTTGAGACCAGTCTGACAAACATGGTGAAATCCCATCTCTACTAAAAATACAAAAAGTAGCCAGGCATGGTGGCAGGTGCCTGTAATCCCAGCTACTCAGGAGGCTGAGACAGGAGAATCACTTGAACCTGAGAGGCGGAGGTTGCAGTGAGCTGGGATTGCACCACTGCACTCCAGCCTGGGACAGAGAGACTCCATCTCAAAAAAATAATAACAATAATAAGTTATCAAGGTTGAGATTTTTCCTAAGGATGAAATCATTGTCTACAGGCTGTTTTGCAACTTATTTTTATCACTAAGCAATGTAAAATAGGACCACGATTCCTTGATGAAGCACATGGCTCTATCTTGCTCTTTTTAATAGCTGCATAGTATTCCATTTTAGGGAGAATTGTGGTTTATACAACTACTTCCATATTGCTGAGCTTTGTGTTACATACATTACTTTTGCTATACAAACTATACCACCATGAGTTTTTTGTGCACATCTCTTTGTGCCCATGAAGGGGTGTTTTACTGAGATAAATTCTAGAAGTTGAAGCATACAGCTTTCCTTCACCTCCGCACAGAACTGGTACAGTATCCATAACCAATGGTGACGCAAAAGCAATTAACTGACCAAATGGTGGGATTCAATAAAAGAAATGATCCTGAAAAGACAATTCCTGGTTTGGGCTAATAGCTTTTGGAGACAGGTCCCTTCCTGTGTACTTGCTTCCTTACACAATGGTTCACATAATAAACTCTTCCCCTACTAGGCAGAGAGCAAGGATCATGTCTCATTTATGTTTCTTCAGTTCACCAAATAGCTTCTGAGCCTACCCTAAGTTAGAAACTTGGGTGAAATTACCAACAGTAATTGCTGGTAAAACATCTATGGTTTCTGATGAAATGCTGAACATCTTTTACTCGCTAATTTCCCTTTATTCTCTGTCTGCCAGGAAGCTCCATACTCAGCGTTGTGTACGCACTTCCTTTGGCCTAGGGCTTCTGCTATATGAAGGTGCTTTTCTGCATTCCATTGCATTGCTTTGTTACCTTTTTTAACCCATATTTCTATAACTCTATTGTATATGAGTTTTATTGCAAACTACCTCAAACTCCTAGTAAGGGTAATAACAATAACTAATTTCTTTTTAAGGAGATTACACAGTATTTTATTTAATCCTTATTTTTTAAGTTGTCATGAAGGTAGGAGAGGGATTATCACGGTCATCTGAAATTTGTGGTAAAATCAATGAAGAGCAGGAAGATTAAGTGGTCCACCCAACATGGTAACAGCTAGGGGAAAACACTCACAAATCTAACTGGGTCTCACAACTTTATAACTTAAAGAAAAAAAAAAAAAACAAATGAGAATGAACTGATTGCACTGAGTCAAATGAACACCTATCTCCTCTCTTCTCCCTTACAGCTAAGTAAACTCATCTCCTCTCACCTGGGGTCCCACATTCTCAAAGTAAACAAATAAGACATTCCTAGAGGAGGGATAGGGAAAACAGAACCTGTCTTAGTATCAGCCCTGTAGCAAGATTCAAGTTGCTGCTGCACCACCAGCACCAAACACCTGGCACGGTCTTCCACCCAGACTTCATAAGTTTCTCCAATGTTTCTTATGTTTCCTGCCTAATTCTTCTGGAAATGTGAAACCACAGGACAAAAGGAGTAAAGAAGAAGGGAGGTTAGGGGATGGGAATGGAGGAGGGAGAAAGGAAGAAAGAAGAGAGAGAGAATGTTAAGGAAATTGGATTGTTGGATAGAACAGCCCGTAAAAAAGTAATTCCGACATCCAAACGAAAGCCCTTGCTTTTCTTCTTAGCTTTTCTCTACTTCTATTTTCTATTTTGATGGGGGTATAGAAGATGGTGCTTTTTATGCAGTTGCTAAACAAATAGGACTATGAGCTACATTTCACAATTTCTGCAGTGATTTCATGTCATTTTGGCACTCTGCTCAAGTTCCAACAGTTATGGTTTCTTTCCTCCCGTGGGAAGCTTGGGCAGCATGGGCCTCCACCCTTCCCAGCACCACACATTTGTTTATGACTCCATGCCCTGGGCATTCCACAGGCTGGTTTCTACTGATTTTCCCACCAACCTCTCCTGACTTAAGGCTTTTCCCTGACCCCTGGCATCCTTGATCTCCTTCCTTGGAGATTACTTACCTGACTTTCCAATGGCTTTTGAAACTCATGGGTTGTTCTCTAGCCTAGATATTCAGGTGTGCTATTTCTATCTGCTCCCTAGCTGATGAAGCAAGCATGGAACCACTGTGCCCACTGCCCTAGCTCTCTGGACACTAGACTCTCAGCTAAACAACAAAAGTTATAGAAATAGAACAGTGCTAAGAGACTTCCACTTTGAAGGAGTTTCATACACCACTTATTCAAAATGCAAGTTGGTAGAACAAATGTCTGGCACTTTCATGAATCCTGCATAGCAGTTTAATGTTCTTTAAGCAAGGGTCACTCAAAATCAAGGAAAATTTGCACTAGCGTATGGTGAAATTCCAAAAATGTATCTCTCTGGGGCAGAGTTGCTTTCTTGACGACTCACAGGCAGCTCCAACTTCACAAGCACAAAACTGAACCGGTCATCTTCTCCCATCCCAGCCCTCTCCAGGCTCCACATCTCAGGGGAAAAAAGCACTTCTGTATGTTAAAAACAGAAATGCTGCAATCACTCTGACACCTCCTTCTCCCTCATTCATCGGTACTTTTACCTTACAGATATTTCTCCAATATATTCATTACTCTCCAACTTCATTTCTATCATACCTTTTAAACCACCATGATCTTCCTGCTAGGATATTTCTGTGGCCTCCTGGCTTGTCTTCTTGTCTCTTCAATCAATTTCAACACTAGAGGAGATTTAAGAACTAAGCCATCACATAAACACCAATGGCTTTCTTCTGTTTTTGAAATTAAGTACACTGACACTTGGCTCTGGCTTACAGAAGTCTGCATGTCTTCCAATCTCATCTCTCAGCCTTCTACACCATATTTGCCTTCTTTTAGTTGCTCAAATGCACCATACCCTTCCCCATCTCTCTGGTCTCAGCTTCAATGCCATCTTCTCTGGGATGTCTTCTTGACCCTCTAAACTGAGCTCCCATGGTACCCTGTATTTTTTTCATATTTAGGAAAATAGAAATAACATTGTTATTATCTGTTGAATGCCTATCTCCTTGTTCTCCATTCCAATTCCAAAACTGCAAGCTTAGTGAGGACAAAGACTATACAAGTTGCTATCCTGCATTCTGGGAATGCAAATGTGAATGAGACAAACCCAAAATAAATGCTCAGTAAATGTTTGTGGAAGGACAGATGAGAAATGAAAGGGGATAAAAGAAGATGGTTGGTTGGTTCTCTTTTTTTAACTGATTTATCCTTTATGTTTGGAATAGAGGAAATAGTTTCCTAGATGACTTAAAGGAAAACTCTTTTTGAAAAAGTGTATGTGTATGTATATTTTTTCTTCATGACTTTAGTAAGGGAAGTCCAGAAAAATCCAAGCTTAGACTTACACAAAAACTTGGTAAAAAATGGAATCATTTGAAGAAAAGGTGCCAATTATAAATAAAGACCATCTATGTAGGGAAAACTCAATATGGCAAAATTCCATTTTCCTAGATTCCAAATAACTGAAATAAGTCAAGAACTGAAGGCATCCCCTAGCGGTTATTTCACTTTTGTGTATGTTAATCTTCTTTACATAACCCTTTCTTTCCTCTTTCCAAAAATCGCACACATCCCTTGGAGATATTCCAAATCTTTGCCAGAATCAGTGTTGCTCTAGAATCCGTGGCTCTGGGACACCAACAGATCTCTCAAATGAAAATGGGGAATGTCTAACCCAGAATGCTCTGCAGTGAAGCTCGGCACAAGCACCCTTCACACAAGAGGAGCTTTCCCTGGGTTCAGGGCTACTGTAGAGACCAGAGAGCAGACACCCCATTCCCACAAACATCCCTCTCCACAGCAGTCCTCTTGGGAGACTGAACATGTATTCCAAATACAAAGCTGTTACCCAAATTAATTTTGCAGCTACCTTTTCCAGATCTTTAATGGTGGCAACTTTTCCTGTTGAGGTTCAAAGAATGAGACATTTGGAGCCAAGCCTGGTACACAACTGGAGAACCAAGCTGAGAAATGAGTTTGTGGTTTTCAAAATACCTGCTGCTCTTATCATGGACGTAGAAAGTCTCAAGTCTCATTCAACTTTTCTGCAGGGGCTTCCTGAAAAACTGTCTTGAACTGTAGCAGCACATCAGAAAACTGTCCTATGCATTTCCCACGACAGTGCAGGCTGTGGATCAGCTGCATCAGAAATCCAGGGTTGGGGGAGCTTGCTAAAACTGTAGATTTCTGAGCCCTGCCCTAAACCTATGAGAAAATTATGTTGAATCCATGGATGGAGAATCACAAGGGAGACTGACAAGACCTAAAGAATATAAGGAAGAGTCATAGGAGCAGCAGGAGGCAGAGTGCTCTAGGCAGGGGGAACAACTCAGGAAGCCTCCAGCATAGGGGTGTCCTTCAGGGACTGGAATAGAGTCCTGTGTGATGGGGTGGAAGGAGAGACTGAAAATGAGGAGTCAGTGGAGAATGCTAAATGGGACAGTGCCCTGGTGACTGGTGTTTTATAAAGACAGCTCAGATGCTATGTGGAGGAGACATTTGGAGGAACAAAAGAAATCAGAAGACAATTCAGGTTTGAACAAGGCTGGTAAAGGTGGAATAGAGAGATGTATGAGCTCAAGGTACAAGATAGAAATGGCAAAAGTTTATGGGCTGAAGGCCAGGAGTTGGGAGAGGAGATAATCTGGGATGACAGGTTTGTAGCTTTTACATGGTGGAGAGCAGTGCTATTTGCTCTGATGGGCAAGCCTGGGAAGGAACAGGGCGAATCAAGAACTCCCTTTGGACATGTTCACTGTGGTGTGTCTTTTCTTTAAATTGGAAATAATTCCACTTGCCTGCCTGGGCATGGTTTTTGTGATGACTGGAGATGATACATGCAAAGCACCTCAAGAAACATGCTAACAACTCAATGAATGATATCTATTTTTAATTAGTAGTATTATTATAGATACAATGTACAATATTTGTTGGCACACTGAACATATTTAAATCAGTATTCATTTCTTATGGTTGTTATTGTTCTGAAATACCATTTGCTGAAGCAGGAATGAATGACAGCTTCCATGCCCGCTCAACGTCAGAGACATCTTGCCTAGAGATTTTCTCTGCCTCCCCTTAGCCCAGCATAGCATATCTGACACTGTACAGCTGATCCACTTTGTTCTTCTTGGTGAAGAAGAAACATCCAGAACTGGAAGAATGATGGTCTTAAGGACTTTTAGGTGAAGCCAATTTGTAAATTCTCAGTCTCACATGCCAGTGCTTCTTTCCTCTTTGATCCCACCTTTGCACCCCTCAAGCCCATGAACCTTCTCCAGGTTTCCCAGGACTGATTCAACCACAATTTCACCACTCCTGGGAGTCAAAGATGTTGCAAAGAAAATTAATCTTACCCTGAAAATCCACAAGTCAAAGGAGCCCTCACTTGGTGAGGAGAGGAGGTGGGTGATGGCTGGGGAAATCAAATCCCTTAAGTATATTTTAAGTGCCTTAATGTGATCAAGAATGCAGCCCTGTTTGCACAAGAAGAATTCTGATGGGCTCCAAGGAATTAAGTGATTCTGAAAATATTTGCTGGAGGAATCTGAAAAGCCACTTGGGAGCAAACAAAATATCACTTCGAATAAACTATTCCCCAACATCAGGTGACAGCTCAGCCTCTGCAGCCATTTATCATGTCTTATTGGGGGGTGGTAGAGCCGACATCAAAAGCCTTATGTTTCCAGAGGTACAGAAAAGTGACAATTGTGGCTAAAGGGACAAGTAAGCTGGGAAATAAAAATTCTTCAATAACTACAAAGCACCTAGTAAACAACATTAATGAGGACAGACTTGGAGCTCATCACACCAGCCTCAGCAATGGACAGTCAACGGACAGTCAAGCCTGTCTGTGCCAGGACCACAAGCAGAAGGTGAAGGCTCACAGTAAAAGTATCAGGAAATCTCAGGAACTGGAGAGCTTAACCCAAAGGCAGGAGCAGTCCTTACCAAGGGACCACACTATTACAACCCAGCCATTCTGTGAGTTTATGATAAAAACAATTCAATGAAAGGGAGAGGGGTGGTGAGGGGCAGAGAGCAGGCAAGCTGAGATGGTGTTGATGCAGTTGCGGGTCCCTCCTCGTTCATCCTGGTAGGACTGGGCTTCCCCCACCTCTCCAGATAGAGAGGCTGGCATGCAGGCAATCTAACAAGGGAGAAGGCAATCATCGGCTTGAAAAACTTCCAACATTACTGGGACTGATACAAATGTCTGTCTATGGCTGCATTCACTGACCAGTGGAATGTGAGACTACTACATCATCCTCTCCCCAAAACTTTGTCCAAAGAGCATTTAATCCAGACCCAGCCCCAAAATATTGCATTACCAGCACCAGACTAGACAGAAGCATATCAGGATCATTTATAAATTATCTTCTAGAATCAATATTGTGAAAATGGCCATACTGCCCAAAGTAATTTATAAGTTCAATGCTAATCCCATCAAACTACCATTGACTGTTTTTTGCAGAATTAGGAAAAAACTACATTAAATTTCATGTGGAACCAAAAAAGAGCCTGTATAGCTGAGACAATCCTAAGCAAAAAGAACAAAGCTGAAGGCATCACGCTACCTGACTTCAAAGTATACTACAAACCTACAGTAACCAAAAGAGTATGGTACTGGTACCAAAACAGATATATGGACCAATGGAACAGAACAGAGATCTCAAAAATACCACCACACATCTACAACCAGCTGATCTTTGAAAAGCCTGACAAAAACAAGCAATGGGGAAAGGATCCCCTATTTAATAAATGGTGCTAGGAAAACTAGCTAACCATATGCAGAAAACAGAAACTGGACCCCGTTCTTACACCTTAAACAAAAATTAACTCAAAATGGTTTAAAGACTTAAATGTAAAGCCCAAAACCATAAAAACCCTAGAAGAAAACCTAGGCAATACCATTCAGAACATAGGCATGGGCAGACTTCCTAACTAAAACACCAAAAGCAATGGCAACAAAAGCCAAAATTGACAAATGTGATCCAGTTAAACTAAAGAACTGCTGCACAGTAAAATAAACTATCATCAGAGCGAACAGGTAACCTACAGAATAAGAGAAAAATTTTGCAATGTACTCATCTGACAAAGGTTTCATATCCAGAATCCACAAGGAACTTTAACAAATTTACAAGAAAAGAAAACGAACAACCCTATCAAAAAGTGGGTGAAGGATACAAACAGACACTTCTCAAAAGAAGCCATTTATGCAGCCAACAAACATATGAAAGAAAGCTCATCATCACTGGTCATTAGAGAAATGCAAATCAAAACCACAATGAGATACCATCTCACACCAGTCAGAATGACAATTATTAAAAAGTCAGGAAACAACAGATGCTGACAAGGCTGTGGAGAAATAGGAACACTTTTATACTGTTGGTGGGAGTGTAAATTAGTTCAACCATTCTGGAAGGCAATGTGTCAATTCCTCAAGGATCTAGAACCAGAAATACCATTTGACCCAGCCATCCCATTACTGAGTATACACCCAAAGGATTATAAATCATTCTATTATAAAGACACGTGCACATGTATGTTTATTACAGCACTATTTACAACACCGAAGACATGGAATCAACCCAAATGCCCATCAATGACAGACTGTATAAAGAAATCGTGGCACATATACACCACGTGAGACTACTACATCATCCTCTCCCCAAAACTTTGTCCAAAGGGCATTTAATCCAGACCCTGCCCCAAAATATTGCATTACCAGCCACAAAGAAGAATGAGTTCATGTCCTTTGCAGGGACACAGATGAAGCTGAAAGCCATCATTCTCAGCAAACTAACACGGAAACAGAAAACAAACACTGCATGTTCTCACTTATAAGTGAAAGCTGAACAGTGAGAACACATGGACACAGGGAGGGGAACATCACACACTGGGGCCTGTTAGGGGATGGGGGGATAAAGGGAGGGAGAGCATCAGGATGAATACCTAATGCATGCAGTGCTTAATACCTAAATGATGGGTTGATAGGTGCAGCAAACCACCATGGCACATGTATACCTATGTAACAAACCTGTACTTTCTGCACATGTATCCCAGAACTTAAAGTAAATTAAAAACAAATAGAAAAGACAAAAAATAAAAATAAATTATCTTCTAGCCATAGACCATTCAAACGATCAGTAGTCTTGCTTATCCCTATCAGGATTGCAAGGGAGGTAGGAGATCAGAACCCAGAAGAGTGACAGTAGACACAAGCCTTTCTACTGCACAGCTATTACCAAAGGATCAGGACTTGCATCTTCTGAAAAAGAAGTTCAAAAGAGGCAGGGTTGAGGAGTGTTTATTTTTCCTTTTATCTTTTTAGAAACAGCAGGAGGTAATCAGCTTGTGAATTAAATAGAGACACTTGTGTGGTTCTACCTGCGACCTCCCAGCTTGCTGTACACGGCTCAGATTGCTTTTAATAAAGCAATAGGATAAAGGGGTATAAACACCACACTCACACATGAAATGGAGAGTCGTACCAGCTCTTCCTGCTGCCCTCCCACACCACCCCTCTATGCTTCTACCCAAGAGTAGAAGGCACTGTGCTCTCAGACAGGTGGGAATGAATGGGCGGTCTGCAGCCAGACTTTACCTAAATGCCACAGCATCTAGAGGAACAGGGAAGGGCAGCTTCTAGGGAAAAAAAAAAAAATCCTTCAAGATTGAAGTGTTCCCTGTGAATTCACAATACTGGGGAAAATGACCACAAACAGGCACATAAAGAAATGAGCATGGGAATACAAAAAAAAAAGGAAAAGAGTGATAGAGTCACAAGGCGGGGCACCTGCTCTGAGTGTCAGGGAAAGCCACTCTAAGGGTGTGACACTTGGGTCAAAGCCTAGAGGATATGCAGAAGGCAGCTTCCAGCAAAGGGAGCAAAAAAGGCAGCATCAGCAGTACACACCGCCTGAAGCTATTCCCAGCCAGATAAGGGGAAAGAAGAGAACGGACATTGGCAAGGAGCTGAGCACCAGGCAGTTCCACCTCATCTACGTGCCTGAAGTGGCGGGTGCACATGCACGTGTGTAGTTATATCGAAAATGTTTCATGTTCCTTCCATACTGGAGCCTTCTTAAAATGTATTTAGCAAGTTCAAGGCAGGCCCAGAGCATGGAAATAAATGACCAGATGAACACGTCAGCCTGGTTCAGCAGGCCATGTCAACAGACCATAGAAAACCATTCCTCACCAACATCAAGTCTTCCTTTCCTTTTCACTCTGAGTGTTGCATCCCCCGGCTTTTCCTCTGTGCTCTGGGGAAACCTTCTGTCAGTTACCCACGGAGTGCAAGGCACCTTTCCCTCCAAACAGTTTGGAACAGAAAGAGCACCCTCCCATTTCACAATGAGCTCGGCCAGATTTATGCTGGGTCATTGAGCTCCATTAAGGTTGCCATGGTTACTCCAGGCCTGTATTACCTGGACTTCTGATGTGCTGGATGCAGGGGCAACAACTGCTTTGCTTCTTCTGTAATTTGCCAGAAAAGTGGCAGAGAGGCTCAAAAGGTAGAAATGCCAGACAAGAAAGGTGTCACGGAATTAAGAGAGATGGTTGGTGGGGAGAACACATCATCCACCAATGGAAAATGAGGCTCTTTCCTAAACCCACCAACCTGTGAGCTCCACCAGGGTAGGGTCTCAGACAGATAAATCTTGGTATCCCCTAGCACCTATAACAGGGCCTAGCACATAACAGATGCTCAATAAATGTGACTGATTTTGTGGCAAGAAAGAAAAAGTAGCCTAAGAATTCAAAGAATCCATCTTGGACACTCCTGTTACAAGAAGTCAGGGGATAATGAGGAGATTACAGGTAAAACCACGCCTCTTTCATTGCAAACCGAAGATCACAGACAAGGAAAATTTTCCAGGTAAGAGAAAGGACATGAATATGTGGGAAAGGAGGCATGTCAGTTTCAGTCCTCCAAGAAGTAAATCTCAAGAGAGCAACAGATATGCAAGAGATTTGGGGAAATGTCTGTAAGGGATAAAAGGAAAGAGCAGTAGAGGAGAGGAGAACGTTTGGGTCACAATGCAGGTCTAACACCAACAAGAGGAGAAAGAGGGAAAAAGGATTGGCTAGAAAGAACCTCATAGTGTAGACCAGCTCTGGGAAAGTCTCTGCCGGGTGGATCAAGAGGCTCTGAGCAAAGGTTGCCCATTCAAGGGGTCCCACACTGAGCAGGAATGGCCAACTCTCGTGTCCTCACTGTGCTCACTGGTTGGGTGGGGCCCACAAGAAGTGTGGTCTCAGCATGAACATCACAGTGGACCCAAGAGTGGGCAGCTGAGTCTCTTCAGCAACTGTGCTCCCCACAGCGAGGAGATCTGTGAGCAGAGCCATCTCCATGACCACCCAGGGGCTTCAGGAGTAGAGGAGGGTTGGGGAGGAAACAGAGAAGATCCTTGGGAGGCTGCAGGCTGGAAGGAATGTGGTCAGAGGTGAAGGGAATGTCTTCGGGGCACAGGGGCAGGACAAGAGGTGGCTGGGAGACTGTGCTTATCCCTGCTGTTTGTCTACCCAATGTCTGTTCTGCCCTTAAGCACAAAACCTCTGTACATCCCTCTAGATCCCCTTGCATCTGGAAGCAGCCATGTGACCCAATTATGGCCAGTAAGGTATAAACATGGAAAGATAATTCTACTGGATGTTCCTAATAAAAAGAGACTGGCAAGTGCCTGATGCCCTCCCCTCTTCTCCTCCTTCCTACCTGGACCATGGATCTGAGGCCAACAGGGAAAGCAGTCATCTCACTACTACAAGATAACAAGCAGGGGAATGAAAACCACCTGCTAGAGATAATGAAGTGCAAAGATAGGTCACACCTGGAAAACTGACACCACAGCAAAGCTGCTGCCCGTGGCAATCCCACCTCCAGAATTCTTGTTATGTGAGAAAAATAAATCCACCTGGGGTTAAGCCGTGAAGTCAAGTTAGCATCCTATGAAACCAAACGCAAATCCTAAATAATCCAAAGGAGACTCAGGTGGAGGGCTTCTCCGAGGTGAGCTGCAGGCCTACCTCCTCATCTTTCAGAAAAATCAGCATTACTCATTACTGCAGCTGAATATCCTCGGCAGGATCAGAGCTCTGAGACGGGGGTGGGCATGACAAAGTCATTCTGTCTTACGAATGGACAAGTCCCCAACTCTGCCCTCAGGTAGTTTGCAATCTAATTGAGGAAACAGAGCAGAGAAATTCTACACTGGTCTTAGTATTCACCTTTACGTTCTATAGCTTCATTGCTATCAGCTTGGCCTTTCATTCCTCTGCCACTGTCTTAACCACACACAAACTGTGACGGACTTTAGTAAGAGCCACATCATCCTTTCCCCTTTCCACCCAGGGAAGGCTTGGACTCCTCCCTGCCTTCCAGGCCACCTGTATCACTCAGTTAAGGTTAGCCCTTGAAATGAGACCATTTACCTGGGTTGATGTCATCTGCAAACTTGAAGATTTCAGACCACAAAAAAAGACTTAAAATATACCTTTTCCCATCTCAACAGACTTATGACAATTTACCCCTAGAGACCCTCAGAAAATTATTTGCCTCCCAGATTCCAGTGATAGTAAAGCAGCACCCAAACCCACCCATCCCCCATTCCCACTCACTAGCACTGGAAAGCGATCCAACCCTTCAACTGGTCTACCAGGAGGAACTCCTGCTTCCAAAGCTCGGGAAGAGACCTGGCACAAAACAATTACCCTGCTAGATCCCCTTGCATCTAGAAGCAGCCATGTGACCCAGTTATGACCAGTGAGGTGTAAATATGGCAACAGAATTCTGCTGGATGTTCCTGATAAAAAAGAGACTGGCAAGTGCCTGATGCCCTCCCCTCTTCTCCTCCTTCCTACCTGGACCATGGATCTGAGGCCAACAGGGAAAGCAGTCATCTCACTACCACGAGATAACAAGCAGGGGAATGAAAACCACATGCTAGAGATAGTGGAGTGCAAAGATAGGTCACACCTGGAAAACTGACACCACGGCAAAGCTGCTGCCCGTGGCAATCCCACCTCCAGAATTCTTGTTATGTGAGAAAAATAAACCCACCTGGGGTTAAGCCATGAAGTCAAGCTATTATCCCATGCAGCCAAATACAAATCCTAAATAATCCAAAGGAGACTCAGGTGGAGGGCTGCTCCGAGGTGAGCTGCAGGCCTACCTCCTCATCTTTCAGAAAAATCAGCATTTCTCATTATTGCAGCTGAATATCCTCGGCAGGATCAGAGCCCAGAGAGGGGAGTGGGCATGACAAAGTCACTCTGTCTTACGAATGGACAAGTCCCTAACTCTGCTCTCAGGTAGTTTGCAACCTAATTGAAGAAACAGAGCAGAGAAATTCTACACTGGTTTTAGTATTCACCTTTACGTTCTATAGTTTCATCACTATCAGCTTGGCCTTTCATTCCTCTGCCACTGTCTTACCTACACGCACACTAACCATGGCAAACTTAGTAAGAGCTGCATCATCCTTTCCCCTCTCCACCCAGGGAAGGCTTGAACTCCTCCCTGCCTTCCAGGCCATCCCTACCACTTTGTTAAGGTTGGTCCTTGAAACGAGACCTATTTATCTGGCTTGATGTTATTTGAAAACTTGAAAATTTCAGACGACAAAAACAGAGTTAAAATATATCTTTTCTCATATCAACGGACTTATGACAATTTACCCCTAGAGACCCTCAGAAAATTATTTGCCTCCTAGATACCAGTGATAGTAAAGAGGCACCCAAACCTACCCATCCCCCATCCCCACTCACTAGCACTGGAAAGCGATCCAACCCTTCAACTGGTCTACCAGCAGGAACTCCTGCTTCCAAAGCTCGAGAAGAGGCCTGGCACAAAGCAATTACACTGACAAACAACTGTACAGTTGGCAGTCATGGAAAAGAGATTTCCAGGCCACACTTCACCTGTCAGCATATCAATCTCAGATGTCAGCAGCAATGTCGGTTTACCACCATGACTCCAAGGTCAGGCCCTGGAAATCTGATCAGTCCTCTGTGTTTCATGAAGACACAGCTCACAGTCCAGAAAATTAATTAAGGTCTCCATAGGAAACAGAAAATCCTAGTCTTTGAAAAGTAAAATCGACTCCTCTCCCCTCTTCCTCCTGTCCCCTGGAGACTTACATAAAGTCAATCTTCTCATCTTAGCACAATTTCTATATCCCTTTCTAATTGCCTTCACTGAAAAAGTTCCCTCTGGACCTTCCTAGTTGTTTCTTCAATCTGGAGAAGAAAACCACTTGATTAATAATTATGTAATTACATTTTCAATTCGGTGACCATTCTCATTGGATGAAGTGACCTAAGAGCTGCAAAAATGAAGTCCATCAATAATTCTGACATCTAAGTCTTCAGTAAAAGGGGTGCCATGGGAGATAGGGTGGGGTTGTGAGCACTGCAGTCACTGTGTGGTTAAATGACTGGCATCCGCCTTTTTCAGAGACTAAGAATAAACTTATCCCTATTAAGTAGAACAGATACCAGTGATGAAATCAGGGCAGTAGAAGCAGGCAAAAGCTGGCCCCTTGGAAAACGTACCTGAGAAGAGGAGGCAGAAAAGGCAGGATGCTGTGTTCTGCTCCCCACCACTTCACCTCCCACCCCCTACTGCCAACCCCAAGATTGCTAAAATATTCATTACCCAACATAGACAGCCTCACTCCCAGGCAGACCTCAAACCCCCAGCTCCTTCACCCGGAGTCTAACATCTTAGCCAGTCACCCTACCTGCTAGGCTCAGGTTTGCCAACTGCTCATCATTTACTGATCTCCACAGCCTGGACCAGACTCTGTGTCACCTGCTATTATGTAATGTGATGGTTTACAGGTCGACCTAACTATCTACAGTTCCCAGTTATTCCATCAAATACCAACCTAGGTGTTGCTGTGAAGGTATTTTGTAGATGTGATTAAGGCCCATAATGAGTTGAGTTTAAGTACAAGATTATCCTAGGTAATCTGGGTGAGTCTGATTCAATCAGCATTAAAAGCCTTAAGAGCCAAACTGAGGCTTCCTTGATGAAGAAGAAATTCCACCTGCAGACTCAAGATTCAGCCCATGCTTAAGAGTTCCAGACTGCCCTTCTGGAAAACCTGCAATGTGGATTTTGGAGTTGCCTAGCCAGACCACCCCTCAGCCACATAAGCCAATTCCTCACAATAAATTTCTTCCTATATATCTCCTACTGCCTCTGTTTTTTCTGGTAGAACTCTGACAGATATATATATCATTAGAAAGTTTGCCTTCAATCCACTCACCTAATTTTACTAAAATAAATGCATTTTACACACAAAATTTACCTGCTTACTGTAAGTAAAAAACTAGTGCCACCTTCCATAATAGAGAAATACAATAAAATCAAATGCAATGCTATGGAATTCCAGTTCGATGCTCCTGCCTGCCACAGGCTCCAAGCATTTGGAGCTGGCTCATCCTGCTAGTGTCAGAAAGAAAATGAAAGTTGGTCTGGTACTGGGGGGTATGTACATCAAGGACAACATCTCAGGGAGATGCTTATCAGAAGGAGTGATGGAGAATTGAGAAGAGAATATGTTTCCCACCACATGATCCCTGTTATTAATGCTATATCCATGTATGTCCCATCTGAAATCATCCCAGGTGCAACCAGAGGTTTCCATCCGGCACTTGCAGATACAAGACTCCAGGGTTGTGGGCAAGTAGCCAGGGAGCACAAGAAAGGCTTTCATTCTCAGTGTCAGGAGCAATTGCCTTGATGTAACTGCAGGGGAGCTGCTAGTGGCAGAACAGACTAAACCCACATGCCCATCTTTACTGTGCACCCTGAGAACACTGCCCAGCAGAAGGCTTTCTACTGACATATCAGGGTGGCAGGTTCATGCCTCTCCCTCAGTAGGGGAAGCAGCAGAAGCCACAATCATCACATGCCTTCCTGAACAGCAGTAGGAGGCATCACCTCAAAACTCTCAGGTTGTGGCTTCTGGGGCTTCCTGTACCAAAGGGGAAAGGGTCCCAGGCCCCAGGAAGTAGTATTCAAGAGGAAGTAGCCATTGGTGACTTCTCTGCCTCCTGAGAAACACTGGCTCTCTGCCTATCTGCCATGACATTGTTCTTCGGGCTCCACTCCCCATGTACAGGAACTGGATTAGTATTCCGTCCTTCAGAGCTCTTTTCTAATAACCCTGCCTGTGTTACTGGCTAACTTTTTGTTTGATAATTGGCTCCAGTTGCTCACGGTTGACTTATAGCAACCCAAGCCAGCAGAAAGACCCAGACCCAGTAGGTGCTTCTGAGGCGGGTATTGTAATATCTTTGGAAAATCCAAAAAACAAGCCAAATAATGGAAAGGAGATGTGCTTTAGGATACAGCAGATGAGGATTCAAATCCCAGCTCTGGCACTTTCCTGTGGTGAGATCCTGGAGCAAATAACACAAATCCTCTGACCCTCGGTCTCTATGAAATGGACCCTATCATAGGACAATGCTAGATGCCTGACATTTGTCATCTTTGGATTAAGTGGCCTCAATTTTCCTTGGGAACATCATCTCCTCCCACTGTCAGTCCATGTGCTGTGGATGGAGTGGACCTTGCTCCTCCCCTGAAGCACCTGGGGCACACACATGACCTGGCTCTGGCCAAGCAGCCTTGTCCTCCTCCTGGGTCCAGGTATGAACATGAGACCCAATGTATCCACTGATAGCAAATGCTGGAGCCACCGGGCAAAAAGCACTTTCTTTCGACTTAGGTTTCTAAGCTGGTAGAATGGAAGCTGGAGCTACTGATGACCATCTTAGTCACCTCATAGGGAGTTCCTACTGAGAACAAACACAATATAAAGGAAGGCTAAGTAGTATGAAGAGAAAGAAAGAAAGGGAGTCCTGATCTTATCATTTGAGTACCTGGATCCAGCCAAATCTAGTCATTAAGATCTAATCCAAGGACTTGTTTTTCATTGCATCAACCAATAAAATGAGTGTGGGCATCAAAGGAATTGAGTTGACTACTGTCACTTGCATCCTAAACGAGTAACTCCACCTCATAAGATAATATGAATATCAAATAAAAATGCCGTGAAATCACTTAGCGTAACCTAGCCCACAGTGAGCCCTCGATTAATACTAGCTGTTGTTTAGGGAACTTAAATGAAATAATATATGGAAGCACTTTTCCAGTTGCCCCCACAGGGTAATCAGGTATTCAATACATGACAGTTGTTACTCTTCAGTGGCAGCCACCTTGAGCCCCAATTCATTCATCCAAGAGCCCAGCCAGCCAGTAGGCTCAAATGAGCATATTTCTAAAGCCTCACATTTTAGGCTTCAGGGAAGAGAAGTTAACCAACCTAAAAAACTATATTTTGTAAGCAGCAAAATTCCTTGCAGTAACCACTCAGCCCTATGTGGTTTGTTGGACCTCAGCAGAGCTATTCAGATTGGAAAATTGGGGGAAATCATTTCATTACTGGTTAAGTCAGGGAAATATCTGAAAAGTAACCATTAGATTGCTATAGAATCTGAACATTTTCCAAAGGAAAAAGTAAAATTAAAAGACCAAGGGAAAAATTTATCTTGTTTCTAAAATCCAGATTTAGATGCTGCCAAGAGTCATGCATGACACACAACCTCACAACATCTTGATGACAAGAAAGATTTAATAATTACTTTGCTTAAAGATTGATGTACTTAGCCATTCTTCCAAAAATACCAATGTAGGGTGGGTAGGAGAGGGGATAGGGAACAGATGGAAAGTGACAAAATGCGACAATCGCTCGCATCACATCACACTAGCAGTCAGAAGTGGAAGTCAGTCAGCAATGATGGCACTGCCATCTATGGATTCCACTACCATTGGCAGATTTCATGCGTACCCACTGTAGACAAGCCCTGGCCTATAGAAGACAAAAACAAAAACAAATCTGATAAGAGGAAACATTATAGGGATGGATGTTCCTGGTAAACTCTTTAAAAAGTATCTTTTACTGACTTACAAATTCTTCCAAGGTCTATATCGGGGCAGGCAATTGATGACACTGGTTTGATTGTGTGGGGGAAAGGGCCAGAGAGAGGTTAGAAATGAACACTTGTTGAGTAGCTACCATATGAATATCTTCCTTTAAGCCTCACTCCCACACCATAAGGTAGGTAATTAGTAAGACCATTTTATAGCTCTTGAGTTCAAAATGGTGAATCAACTTAAGTTCACACTAGAAATGATGAGGTCATGTCTGTCAGACTCCAAAACTTGTGTTTTATCCAATATTTCATGCCCTACACCACTCTCCACTCAAAGAATCATTCATTTCTCTCCCTCTCTCCCATTATTATTTTATCTATAATAACTGGAGCTCATTAAGAATATGAGCCAGATCTCTCTTGCTCAAAAAAATATTTGAGGAGGGACACAGGAAAGAAGGAAGGAAAACTGGTGCAGGCAGGCCATTGGTCTTCCGGGGCTTGGCACTTGGAGGCCCCTAAAGTCTAGTATAGGAATTCAAACCTGCAATCATTATAATATTTATATAATACTCTCCTTTATTCTTTATCCTTTCAACTCTTTGGAGTCCATGAAGAGTGTATGCAGATTAGAACTTACCAACCAAACAAAATCTAAATAAACAGGAGAATGAGTCTGAAGTCACCATAATCATTGCTAACATTTTTTTTACCTACATGTCAACTCTCCGCCTGGCACTCATCTAATTATTTCATGTAAATTAACTCAGAGAATCTCCACAGCAATGATGTGAGGTAGATACTGTTATTTCCACATTACTACGAGTACCAAGGCTCAGAGGTGAAGCCACGTGGCCGGCCAGGATCACTCAGCCAATACAAACTGAAGCAGCTGTCTCCAGAGCCCATGCTCAAATCTACCAAGTTAGTCCCCAGCAGCTAAGGACATCCCATAAACTACGCCTATCCTAGACTTTTCAGCCACGTCTGGATGAGAAGGCCTTGCCTGAAGAAATAAGGAGACTAGAAAAAAAGAGAAGTGGAGTTGTACAAGTTCTGTCCAAACATGACAAACCAGTGTCAGGAAGGGGTAGAAGCTTCACACACAGCTGCCCATGAAACCATATTCCAGCCCAGCCCTCAAAGACCCACATGTACCCTGTCAATGGAGGGTAAAAAATGGCAGACTCATTTGCTACAGCAGGCAGCACCTTGATGCAGACATCATCCTCCGCCTCGTGGGTGCTAGCCAACTGGGCACAGACAGCAGATGGCAGGAACAGCCACAGAAATGGAGGCAGAGCTGCTGCTGTCTGCATCCCCCCAAGCTGAGAAAGCCAGAGCTGGAGCAGCAGAGACAGCAGATGCCTTGGGTTACCAACAGGAGAACAGATGTGCTCACCAGTCCTTTAAGGAGGTCTGGCATTTCCATAGAATGCATGAGGTAGAGCCAGAGAAATCCTTATTTTTCCTCTATCATCAAGACCCTACTTTTAGTCCAGGCTGGTGTAATCTGGAAAGTACAGTGATCTCTATACAAAAAAATAGAAACAGCAGACAGGCATATATGTACATGTACATACACGGGTTTGTATGTGTATGTATGTGTATAGACACATGTATAATCACATGTTCATTTATGAATCCAATAAGTATGCACATTTTCTTCTCCGCTGAGTCACTGAGTCATTTGAAAATGTAGAGAAAAGACTCTTAACTCTTTTTTTTTTTTTTTTTTTTGAGGCGGAGTCTCACTCTGTCGCCGGGCTGGAGTGCAGTGGCTGGATCTCAGCTCACTGCAAGCTCCGTCTCCGGATTTACGCCATTCTCCTGCCTCAGCCTCCCGAGTAGCTGGGACTACAGGCGCCGCCACCTCGCCCGGCTAGTTTTTGTATTTTTTACTAGAGACAAGGTTTCACCGTGTTAGCCAGGATGGTCTCGATTTCCTGACCTCGTGATCCGCCCGTCTCGGCCTCCCAAAGTGCTGGGATTACAGGCTTGAGCCACCGCGCCCGGCCGACTCTTAACTCTTGATGTGAGTTCTTCAATTTTCCATAATGGAGAATTTCAAAGAGTGCGTCAGGAGAGAACCACTTGCAGCAAACCTCTGGGACTCATAAAACGCATAGTGCCTATTTTTAAGAACTCATAGCAGCAGTACTCCCCAGCCCCCTCACCCCATCCCGGACACACATGCCCATTGCTACAGCCCTCTGCCTTTATGTTGTTTTTTCAATTCTCAGGGATGCCTGCTTCACATCCCCAACCTGCTTGTAATTCCCTTTGGCTAGAGACGGGTTGACTTATCTATTTCCCTCCCTTCCCACTGTCCAGCAAATGGCCAAGCCCAGCAAGCCTTTACTCTACATTTGCAAGTTGAGAATTGAGAATTAGACTCTCACCATGCCACCTCCCATCCTGCTGCCTGCTTCACCCCTAGGAACCACAATTTCCAAGTCTGGAATGATCTGTGGAGATGAAGTGAGCCAAGATTAGGGAATCAGTGTTGAAAGATCCTGTGGAGGTTGCTTGTTCCATCATTCACTTAGCAAATGATAATTGAGCACTTACAGAATGCCATGCAATTCTTAAAACTTGATAGAAAGTCAAGCAATGGGATTAGCTGCTTCCTCGGTTGTCAGTCCCTTACTTTCTATATGCTCTTAATTATTAGAAATTTCATTCTGTATTGAGTCAAAATTTTTTTCCTCATAACTTATCTCCTTTTATTTGGATATTACACTGCATTGTAATTGAACTGTGATGATTTAAATGTAAAAAAAAAACCTAAAATGTATGGGCAGGGGGAATATAGGTGAACATATATCTGAGGTCAGGAGAGATGTTTTTATATGACACCAAAGAAAAATTAAGTAACATTTTGATGAGTTTGCCAATATAAAACCTGAAATATGCATACACTAAATCAAAGGCAAGAAGTGAAATGAAAATAAATATTTGCAACCTAGATGGCAGACAAAGCGCTAGTAGTCTTAACATTTAAAACTTTTAAAGCAACTAAGAAAAGGAAAATAGCAGCTAGGCAAAAGACATGACTAGGTAATTCATAAGATTTAAAATGTCGAATATGAAATAAAAAATATTTAACCTCACTAATAATTCAAAACATACAAATTAAAGCAAGATATCACATTTCCCATATAAATCTGGCAAGATATTTCAACATCATAGTGCCCAGTACTGGGGAAAATATGGAGAGACTGAGATACTCTCACACTTGGTGGTGTGGAATGATTTGACCAGACACATCAAAAACAAATAAGCAAACCAGTAAATCAAAACCTTCAAAATGTTCATAACCCTTTAAATTCTATACCTTTTACTTCTAGGGCTTTATATTAAGGAAATACTCAAGGATGTACATAAAAATTTATTTCCAAGGCTGTTCTGCCCAGGATTCATTACATTACAGAAAAATCAAGGAAAAATCAATGTACAAAATAGAATTTTATAAATAAATTATGCAAATTTATAAAACAGAATATTTTGCAACACATAAAAATGGCGTTATGGAAAAGTAATGACTTTGAAAGTTATGTATAATATTTAGTTATATAAGAAAGTCAAGTTGTGGCCAGGTGTGGTGGCTCACACCTGTAATCTCAGCACTTTGGGAGGCTGAGGGGAGGATTCCTTGAGTCCAGGAGTTTGAGGCCAACCTGAGCAAAATAGAGAGCCCCCCCCCCACCAACTCTACAAAAAAATTAAAAATTGGCCAAGAATGGTGGCGTACACCTGCGGTCCTAGCTACTCAGGAGGCTGAGGTAGGAGGCTTACTTAAGCCCAGGAGGTCAAGGCTTCAGTGAATGGTGATCATGCCACTGCACTCCAGCCTGGGCAACAGAGCAAGACTCTGTTAAAAAAAAAAAAAAAAAAGCCAAGTTGCAAATAAATCTTTTCAAAAATACAATTATATTATAGATATACCTCGAATACCTGCCTAGGGAAAAGAAATAGAAGGTTATAATCAAGTGGATTAACAGATAATTGTCAGAGATGGGATTAAGTAATCTCCATATACACAGCTCTCTCTCTACCTCTACCTCTCTCTCTCTCTCTCACATTTGTAAATTTTCAAGATATTTTGCAATGGATATGAATTTCTTTTCTAACAACAGCATTTTGTATTGTAAACTTCAGTGTTTGGGGTAGCTTTGCCACACAATTAGTCCATGTTAAGTCTTTAATAAAAAATACAACTCAGAGACTTTTTTTTGGTCTTGTATAGTTGGCTTTTTGAACCTAAATGCCAGCCTTTAATTTATCCCTGCAGAATGCCATCATTTTCCTTGAGTTCCAGCCTGCTGGGTGGGGTCTTTTGACTCCTGTTGCTGTCATGAGATGTGTGGGCATCCTGGCGCTGCACCTTTGGGAAATTTAATAAGCACGCTTTCCCTTTCCTCCTCCGCCAACTGGGAGTACAGAATAGAGAATGGGCCACTCTTGGGTCTTTCCTCTGTCTCAGCCCTGCATGGGCAGTGGGCCTGGAAGGATGAGAGGCAGAGAAGTTTGACATACCAACAGGCAGGGAAAACAGGGATCAGAATGGTAGAGGAGAGGAAACGGTACCAAAACAGAGATTATAGGGAGGAGACAGAAAAACATTCTGCCTCCAATCTGATTACACTACCAAAGAAATAAGACCTCTGGGGCCAGCTCTCCTGGCTGCCTGCCTTGTCCGCAGGCCCGGGCACTGTGGCCGGCCCACTTAAGTGGGCATCACTCACTTAAGTGGCAACGATATCTGACAGACAGAGCACCCAGCCCCAGCCCCGTGTGTCCCTAATGTAGTTAGAGTTGGAGAAATTATTCATCAGAGAATAGACTAAAGCGGTTAGCGTCCCCTGGATGCATTAGGGGCAGGTTCTGTTGGCTTCGGCAAAGCACCTCTGTGTACTTATCCTGAAAACCCCTGAGCTGGCTCCACGCTGGTGCCCTCGTTGCTCATCTCCAGAACCACAGCCAGTCCCATGACTCACTGCCATGCTGCCTCTTCACAGCCCCTTTCCTCTATCTTTGTTACCTTCCAGAACTCTTCCAGGCCGCTTGCCTCCCTCATCCCTGGGAGCTCAATCCTCAGCTAAGAAGCAAAGTGCTCCCAGCTGCTGTCTCCGCCCTTACCCCTCACCCAAAAGGTCCCCTGTCCCCAGGCATCTCCATTTGTCCTTCCTGTCCTTTAGGGTCCAGCTGCAGCCACCTTCTCTTGAAGTCTTCCCAGCCCTCACTAGCCAGAATTATACCTCTCTCTAGTGCTCACAGGGCATTTTCTTTCATTTTTCTCTAGCATTTCCCAGACAGTGGGTGTGAGGTGAGGATGTGGAGAGCTATTAAGAAGAAGGATGTCAGCTCCTACGGGGAGGAAAGACCACCACTTCTTGCTCTTCCATGCTCTGCATGGAGTATAAAACCATGTACATGGGGTTGGTGTGCATTGGCTTGAGTTTCCAAGGTTCTGATTTCCTGTTAAAAAGAAGGGTTTATCAACATTTCCAACAAACCTTATTACATAAACACCTACCTACCTAATATTCTGAAGTCTGAGGTGAGGAAAAGATCCCTACCTCACAAAAGAAACTCACCATAATTATTACAACGATTACTGTTATAAATCACCTTTGTTTACTATGCAGGGGCTATGAACCAGGGCCTATTCTATGTTCCCTGACTATGGTTTCTCATCTTCGCAATAATTCCACAAGGTAAGTCTGAACTCTGCAGAAGTTTAGTGACATGCCACAAGTCTAATGACTGAAAATGTATGAAGTCAAGATTTAAACCACAGATCTAACTACATATCCATATTCTCTCCATTATTCAGTGTTCCCTGGTAAATGTTAAGACTCTCCCTGCAGACTGAGTGACTGGGCTGTACTTAAGAGTTTTTGATGGAGTAGAACAGCATCATGGTTAAGAACATGGTTCTGCAGCCAGGCCGACCAGGTTGAAATCCTGGCTCTGCCATTTACCAGCTGTGTGTCCTTATTCAAGACATTCACCTTCTTCATAGCTGAGCTTCCTCACCTGTAAAACAGCAAGGTGGCTCGATGAAATCCCACTCTTTCAGTCCTATGCACCTGGAACATCATGGCCATGAGCTCATTAAACCCTAAGAACAGCCCATAAAGGTAAAATCAGTTTAGCAGGGAGGCTCTTGAGGTGAAGAGCTGAAAAGTATTTTGAAACTACTGCAACTTAGAAGATCCTTCAGAAATTAAAAAAAAAAAAAAATCCAAAAGTATCCTGTAGGTAATTTGAAAACTAGTTTATGGTTTACAGAATGCTTATCACAAGCACATTTTCAGACACACAGGTTTACCAATTTTCCTAGCATCGTTGCCTCCTGAGAAAGGGTGGTCAGGGAATAAGGTGCTGAAAGGAGCCCTGTGTTCTCAGTAACTCATTCAGAACCTTTTCTTCAACAGGTACTCAACGCCAATAGATAAAAGTCCAAATGCCTCAGCCTTCCCTCTATGAATCTTATCAAGCTCAGTCTCTAACCACTTCCCACATTAACCTTCCATTTCTACATATTGCAAGCTTCCACTCATCCTCCAATACCCCACTCCAATGTCCCCTGCTCAGTAGAGCTTTCACTGATCTCTGTAGGGCGAGATCGTTGTTACTACATCCACATTGCCACAGCACTTTGTACAACTGTCTACCATAGGCCTTCTTACATTCTATGCTAGTTAAAGGTTTTTGTATCTGCCTCCACTGTTACTCATGAATAGTGAGCTGGGCAAGGGTTAGGGTCATGTCCTGGTCAACTTTTAATTTTAAATGTCTAATACCTGGTACATATCAAGTACCAAGTCAATATTTTTTAGTGCACATATAAGTTAATAAATAAACTTCAATGTTGGTAAAAAAAAAAAAAATCATCTGGCTAAGTAAATAATAGCGCCTTCCTCAGTGTCTTCATTGTCAAGAACATTAAGATCCCAGCAATACAGCCTGTGTAACTAAAAAAAAAAAAAAACAATAAAAAGAAATTGACAAACATAATATCTTTCCCAAGATAAGATTTTTAAATATGCAGGTCCTATTTCTAACTGAGAAAACCTTCTGCGGACAATTTTCTTGCATTGTTCTCCTAAATGTCAATGGCACTCAAGAGGCTTTCTTGGAGGTCTGAGATGGAACTACTTTCCTCACATGATCAATCTCTTCACAATGAAATTTCAAAAGCACACAGGCCACTTGAAGGTTGACTTCTGCTTTTGGACAACACTGGAGGTTGTGTTCACAGGGAAGGCACACAATGGGCTCCTGGTAAATATTTGCAGCACAATGAGTGTTTATTGTGTGAGGCGCTCTCCTGTGGTGCTGTTGGAAGTCAACTATTCACACGCCTCTGATTCAACTACCTCAGTTATGAAGGAAAAGGCAATGTTGCAAGGAAGAAAAGCTTTCAGTCAGATGACCCAAGTTTAAGTGCTGGCTCTGACACTAACCAGCTGGGGGACTTTGGGCAAATCATTTGCATCACTGGGTAACAATTTCCTCATCTGTAAAATAAGAGTATCTCCGCCTGCCTTGTTGTAGGGGTTCTGCAAGATCGATACTTGCAGTAGACCCCCTTATCCTTACTTTCACTTTCCACAGTTTCAGTTACCTGAAGTCAACTGCAGTCTAAATATAGGTTGAATACAGTACCATAAGATACTTAATGAGAGAGAAAGACTGCATTTGCATTACTTTTATTATACTGTATTGTTATAAATGTTCTATTTTATTAGGTACGTTTGCTAATCTCTTACTGTGCCTAATGTATAAATTAAACTTCATCATAGGCATGTATGTTTAAGAAAAAGCATAGTATATATAGGTTTAGTACTATCTGAGGCCTCAAGAATCAACAGGGTGTCTTGGAACATATCCCCCTCAGATAAGGGGGCAATTGCTATATGTCACCCAGGCCAGGCATGGTGGTCAATAGATATCTGTCATGTATACAGACCATGCTTCTGTGGCTTTGCTAGATTTCTTTTCTGACCCTCAGCTTTGGGACCCAGAATTGTATTTCTATCTATCTCACAAACATCCAAAACAAGAAGATGAAAAAAGAGCAGAGACCAGAACTGAAGGATTAACTCTATGGCAGAAAAGGTGCCTTATCTGAACTACAGACAGGACCGAGGGAAACCATCTGGGAAAACCATCTCTCACATATGAGATGCTGAGTATGATATTGGGAAAAATTAGCAGAAAAAATCCATTATTTTGTTTATTTAAAATTTGACAAAGTTCCTTCCTTTAGGGTAAACAGTTACTATTTGTGCCCAATTTTTTGCACATGCACATTATCAAATATCTGCTGGTTTCACCTGACTATATGTCACTATGCATTCTGAATCTTCATCACGTGTCACTTTTTTGTTGAAGTCAGACAGTTTTTATTTTAAAAAATTAAAACAATGTGTTGGCTCTTCTTCCAAGACATTTGTGACATTTGTGACCAAGAAAAGAGCAACTTTAAATATATATGTATTATATATATATAAATTTCCATTCTAATAGGTATAACCTATTATTACCTATTAATATAACCAAATATTAATTGCCATCCTAATAGGTATAGCCATATGTATATAACCATATGTGTGTGTATATATATATTTTTTATATTTAGTTATACCTATTAGGATGGCAATTAACCAGGAAAAGTGAAAAATAACTAGTGTTGGCAAGGAAATGAAGAAATCGGAAGCTTTGTGCTTTGCTGGTAGGAATGTAAAATACTGCATCCATGGTCCACAGACACTATATAGCAACTACACAATCAAGTTTACAAAACAGCCAGCTAACAACATGATGACAGGATCAAAATCTCACATATCAATATTAACCTTGAATGTAAATGATCTAAATGCCTCCACTTAAAAGGCAGGGAGTGGCAAGTTGGATAAAAATTAAGACCCCACTGTCTGCTGTCTTCAAGAGACCCATCTCACATGTAACAATACCCACAGGCTCAAAGTAAAGGGATGGAGAAAGATCAATCAGGCAAATAGAAAACATAAAACAGCAGGGGTCACTATTTTTATATAATGTAAGGACTTTAAACCAACAACAGTGAAAAAGGACAAAGAAGAGTATTACATAATGATAAGAGGTTATATTCAACAAGAATATAACTATCCTAAATATATACACACCAAACATTAGAGCACTAGATTCATAAAGCAAGTTCTCCTAGACCTATGAAAAGACTCAGACAGCCACACAATAATAGTGAGAGGCTTCAACACCCCTCTGATGGTGTTATACAGATCATAAGGCAGAAAACCAATGAAGAAATCCTAGACCTAAACTCAATACTTGACCAATTGGACCTAACAGACATCTACAGAATACTCTACCCAACAATCACAGAATATACATTTTTCTCATCTGCACATGGGACATATTCTAATATCAACCACATGTTCAGCTACAAAGCAAGTCTCAGTACATTCAAAAAAATAAAAATCATACCAAGCACATTCTCAGACCGATATGCTCTATTCTTGTAACAATAGAAACCAATACCAAGAAGATGTCCTTGAATAATTTTTGGGTAAACAATGAAATTAAGGCAGGAATCAAAAATTTTTTTGAAATTAATGAAAACAGAGACACAACATATCAAAATCTTAGGATGCAGCTAAAGCAGTGTCAAGAGGAAAGTTTAGAGTGCAAAATACCTACATTAAGAAGTTAGAAAGATCTCAAACGAACAATCTGTCATTGCACCTAGAGGAATCAGAAATTTTTTTTGCTTTTTGTTTTTTTTCTTAAAAAAAAAAAAAAAAAAGCTAGCAGAAGAAAACAAATAACCAAAATTGGAGCCAAACTGAATGAATGTGAGATGCAAAAAAAAAATCCATACAAAAGATCAGTGAAACCAAAGGTTGGTTTTTTGAAAGGTTAAACAAAATTTACACAACTACTACCTAGATTAACAACAAAAAAAAAGAGAGAAGATCCAAATAAGCACAAGCAGAAATGACAAAGATGACATTACAACCAACACCAGAGCAATACAAAAGATCCTCAGAGACCATTATGAACACCTCCATTCACACAAATCAGGAACTCTCAAAGAAATGGATGAATTCCTGGAGACACACAACTTTACAAGATTGAATCAGGAAGAAACTGAAAGCCTAAACAGACCAATTACAAGTTCCAATATTGAATCAGTAATTAAAAAAAAAACACTACCAACCAAAAAACGACCTAGACCAAATGGATTCACAGCCAAATTCTACCAGGCATACAAAGAAGAGCTGGTACCAATTCCACTGAAACTATCCCAAACATCAAGGAGGGACTCCTCCCTAACTCATTATACAAAGTCAGCATCATGCTGATACAAAAAGCTGACAGAGACACAAGAAAAAATACTCCAGGCTCATATTCCTGATGAACATAGATGCAAAAATCCTCAAGAATAGACTAGTAAACTGAAGTCAGAAGCACATCAAAAAGATAATTCACCACACTCAAATAGCCTTTATTCCTAGGATGAAAGGTTGCTTCAATATACATAAATCAATAAATGTGATTCACCATGTAGACAAAATTTAAAACAAAATTCATATGATCATCACAATAGATGCAGAAAAAGCTTTCAATACAATCCAATATTACTTTATGATACAAACCCTCAGCAAACTAGGCAGCAAAGGAACATACTTCAAAATAATAAGAGCCATCTATGACAGACCACAGCCAACATGATACTGAATGGGCAAAAGTGGAAACCATTCCCCTTGAGAAATGGAACAGGACAAGGTTGTCTGCTCTCATCATTCCTATTCAACATAGTACTGGAAGTCCTAGTCAGAGGGCTCAGGTAAGAGAAAGAAATAAAAGGCATTCAAATAGGAAGAAGTCAAGCTATGTCTCGTCACTGATAATATGATTGCATACCTTAAGAAAAACTCTGAAGACTCCACCAAGTGACTCCTAGAGCTGAGAAATGACTTCACTAAAGTGTCAAATACAAAATCATTGTACAAAAATCAGTAACATTTCTACACACCAATAATGTTCAAGCTGAGAACAAATTCAAGAATGCAATCCCCATTCACAATAGCCACAAAAAAACAAAACTAAACTAAACTAAAATACCGAGGAATACAGCTAACCAAGGAGGTGAAAGATCTCTAAAGGAGAATTACAAAACACTGCTGAAAGAAATCATAGATGACACAAATATTTGGAAAAACATCCCACGCTTATGGATTGGAAGAATCAACATCATTAAAATGGCCACACTGCCCAAAGCAATTTACATTTCAACATTATTGCTATCAAGCTACTGATGTCGTTTTTCACAGAATTAGAAAAAAATCCATTCTAAAATTCATATAAAACCAAAAAAGAACCCAAACAACCAAAGCAATTCTAAGCAAAAAGAACAAAGGTAAGCATCATATTACCTGACTTCAAACTATACTACAAGGCTACAATAACCAAAAGAGCATGTATTGGTACAAAAATGCATAGACTAATGGAACAGAATAGAGTACCCAGAAATAAAGCTGCACACCTACAGTCATCTGATCTTCAACAGAGTTGACAAAAATCAACTATGGAGAAGAGACTCTGTTCAATAAATAGTGCTAGGATAACTGGCTAGCCACATGCAGAAGAATGAAACTGGACCCATACCTATCACCGTATACAAAAATTGATTTTAGATGGATTAAAGACTTTGATGTAAACCTTCAAATTATAAAATTTCTAGGGGAAAAAACCTAGAAAATACCCTTCTCTGTACTGGCCTTGGCAAATAATTTATGGCTAAGTCCTCAAAAGCAAATGAAACAAAAATAAAAATTGACAAATGGGACCTCATTAAATTAAAGATCTTCTGCACAGCAAAAGAAACTATAAAGGGAATAAACAGACAACCTGCAGAATGGGAGAAAATATTCATGAACTATGCATCCAACAAAAGTCTAATATCCAGAATCCATAAGAAACTTAAATTAACAAGCAAAAAACAAATAACCCCATTAACAACTGGGCAAAAGACATGAACAAACACTTTTCAAAAGAAGATAGACAAGCAACCAACAAACGTATGAAAAATTCTCATCATCACTCATCGTCAGAGAAATGCAAATTAAAGCCACAATGACATAACATCTCACACCAGTCAGAATGCCTTTTGTTAAAAAGCCAGAAAGTAACAGTTGCTGGTAAGGGTGTAAAGAAAAGGGAATGCCTATACACTGTTGGTGGGAATGTAAATTAGTTCAGCCACTGTGGCAACTAGTTTTGAGATATCTCAAAGAACTGAGAGTTGAACCACCTGATTCAACTCAGCAGTCCCATTACTGGGCATAAACCCAAAGGAAAATAAATCATTCTACCAAAAAAATACATGCACCTGTATTTTCATCACTGCACTATCGACAAGAGTAGACACAGAATCAACCCAGGTGCCCATCAACAGTGGATTGGATAAAGAAAATGTGGTACATAGACACCACGGCATACTACACAGCCATAAAAAGGAATAAAACCATGTCCTTTGTAGCAACATGGATGCAGTTGGAAACCATTAACCTAAGAAAACTAACACAGAAAAACAGAAAACCAAATACTACATGTTCTTACTTATAAGTGGGAGCTAAACATTGAGTACACATGGGAACTTAAATATATATATTGCATTTCAGTGACAACACAGTGATAGGGATAGTTCTCAATTTCCCTTTGTTTCAATACAATAGTTGGCAAGCTGGCAATGGGGGACACTTCCCAAGTTGGCCAACTTTAGTTCCTTTCTGGAGATCTGCACTTGGAAGATTCTGAAGGGACATGATTTTCAATTCCTCCTCTGGAGTGTCCGAAACCTTGCCAACAGAGTTGGCAAAATGTGGAACTAGGCCATTCTTCTCCTAAGCGTGGGACTTCTCCCGCTGGCCCTGCACTGAAAACAACCCCACCCTGTAGTCCTGTCCTGAGCTTCCATATCCGGCCACCAAAATGACCTGCTGGGGCTCCTGAAGATGATGGCATTAGGTAACCAGAACTAAGTCAACAAACTGGGGTTATTGGCTTAATAGTTTAACAGACTGACCCTCCCAGAAAACATATTTGTATTTTCACTGGGCTTTCTGGAAATAATAGTTTAAATCAAAGGAGCAAATCCCTTCTCTTGACAAATATTTGTTGATTATGGGACACACAGCTACAGAACACTTTTCCTTTCAAGGATATATAGTTCACGTGTTGCAGCTGGCTGTCGTGAAGGTCTGAGTTAACCTGCCCCAGTTGAAAGAACAGAAAGCTGGGTGGACACAGATAACCAAGGGCCCCTTTCTGAACACTGGTCCCTTGCTTATAAAAGAGACTCTTGGACTGTCTGAGCATTAGTCCCCTGGCTTTTGTAAAGGAAATTCTTGGGCTGTAAAGGCCTTTTCAGTTCTAAATTGAAACTGAAATTCACCAGCTCAGCTCCAGCCACTCAAGCCTCTCAGGTTATCCACCTGAACCACATTCTCCACAAGATTGATGGGTAATAACACTGCCTTCCCACCCAGTTAATCTCATAGGTTGCCTGAACAAAAAGTGAGGCGTCTGCAGCTTTCCTCCTCGGTGTGTTGTGGTTATTCGATTACCGTCCCCCGCAAGTTCCCAGATAAATTCCCTTAACTTAAAACTTAACCTTTGAAACAAACTGAAATTCATTCTCAAGTGAGCTGCAGTAAGGCCCAAGAGGCACCTTGCTTTTCCTGGCTGAAAGCAGGCAGAATGCACATCCCAAGGTGGCTCTTGGTCTAAGTGGATGAGGGGTTCACTGCTCAGCACCCTTAAAGGAGGCAGAAAAGAACAGGGGGAAGAGAAGGAGGAGCTATGGCAACCTGTCCCCACTCTGCCCAGCCCCTCAGGTAGCTCAGGCCCCGAAAAGCAATTCCAGCACAAAGGAGTCATGATTCTCTAATGGAAGCAAGGGAGAGAGGACGGAAAGGGAACCCTGGGATCAGGGCAGGACCCCTGCTACCCATGAGGCTAACTGAATTAGTCCACCCAAGAGCATGAGAGTAGCTGCCCATTCTTAAGCACTCAGGCAGGTCAAGCATGTGCTATATTCTTTATGGGCATTACTCCATTTCATTTTCAAGTAAAGCAGAAACTATCCTTTTCTCTTTATAAAGGATGGAACTGAGACACAAGGAGGTAGACTGACCCTGCAAGAAAATAAAGTCATAACTTCTGTCAGGTCCAAATAACAGGCTGAAAACATTTTTCAGAGACTCAATTCATAGAACTCCTTTCACCCACCAGTCCACAAAGCATTCCTCATTTTACCAATTAAAAGTGGTTGCTTCTCTGCAGCTCCCAACCTAGAACACTTTCCCCTTCCTCTTCCTTCTTAGTACAAATGTGAACACCCTTAATACCCCTCTGGACTGGCCTTGGAGGGCCTTGTCCATTGTGGATCCCAACTGAGTTGGTCCCAGTGCTGGAGCCAGACATGCATGATGACACATGGAAGACACAGGAGGAAACCATGAGAAAACAGGATGCTTTGTAGAACATCCTTCCCAGGGATGCTAGCAGTGAGAAGATGACCAAATACCCTGTTCCCATCTTCCAGGCCAGAGGGCCGGCAGGGTTGACCCTTACCTATTGTCTATAACTAACACCAAGGCTGGACCTTGTATCACATAAACCCATGTATTTTCTTAGTCTTATGGAGTCTTTTGCCTTGAAAATATCCAACAGCTGTGCATTCCACAGTCAATTGTACATTAATCATGCATCATAGGGGAAAATGCCATCACTGCTTCCAAATCTGCTAATGTGCAGACAGGCACCCAGCTTCTGAGCTGCAAGGGAAGAGAGGCAGGTCTCCAAATTCCAGCTGGCTCCTTTTGGCTTGCTGCGAAGCCTCAGACATCTGGCTAGGAAGATTGGCTAATGTGCCGTCCCTTGGCTGTGGCATGCAGGATTACATAAAGGTTTGAGCACCACTTGACAAAGCCTCGCTTGCTCTCTCCAGCCCTGCGATGATCTGAGATGCCCACCTCAGCTCACCTCTTTTCCTTCTTTTTTTTTCCTTTCTTTCTGTTTCTTTCTTACTGTCTGTCACTCTTTCTGGCTCTATCTTTCTCTCTCTCCCCCACTGCAACAATTCAGGGCAGTATACGTTAAAAAAAAAACAAAAATAGACTGGAAACATTAATTTTTAACAGTTCCTATTTGCTGAAGACCTATTATGCACCAGGGACTTTGCACGCACTGGTTCTAAACCTTATCAACACTCTGCCAGCTGAGCGGTATTATCCCCATTTGCAAATGAAGAAACTGAAGCAAATGGAAATGAAGTGACTTTTCCAAGTCATGCAGCTGGGAAGTGGCAGAGCCAAGATTCACACCCTGATCTGGTTGATTCTCTCATGACACATTCTTTTCTGTTCCACAATCCTATAGGGTCCTCCTATTGGACCTGGGCGATTGCCTGCGTCAGCTTCCTTAAGCCCAGAAATGAAAGATGACTCACTAGACAGACCAGGCTAACTCAGGGCAGAGCAGGGGGCAGGCGGGAGGAAGGGGGAGGAAAGAGGACTGGCAGACCAGGAGAGACCTATGAGGGAGGTTTTGCAGAAGGGAACTGTTTGTTGTGAAACGTTTAATTATTGCACTTGGGGGTAATTTATTATCAGGGAAATTAAGTGATTCCATTAGCCTCCTGTCGCTTTCCAAAATAAATCTGTCAGGGCAGGGTGAGGGGGGGAAAGGAAATGAGAGCTTCTCCGTTTTAATTTGTTTTTCTACAGATTGCCAACTGGAGGTGCGGGCTCCATTGATCCATAGGAAGGGAGTTGGCAGCCATCCTGGGTGAGTCTCTGCTACCCTCAGCCCCTCTGCAGCCACATTTCCATATTGGAACAAAACCCAAGCCCAGCTTTGGAAAGTGGGGCAAGTGCCCAGTCAACGCAGAAAGAAACTGAAGGCCTGGGAACAAGAGACAGCTCTGCCACCAGCTGGATCTGGCACCTTGAGCAACTCACGCCCCAGCTAATAAATGAGGCTCTCAAATGGTAATGCCCCTTCGCCCCTAACCTCCTCTAAGTACCAGCTGCACAAGCCTCCAATAATCCTGTGTCTCGGGTACCTTAACACAACATTGAGCTTGTAATAAGGGCTCAACCAATGGCAGTGCTCTCCTTCTAGCCTTACCACCAGATATTCTTGCTATCTCTGTCTAATAGATGTGGCTCTCAGGAAGCAAATTCTACAGCCAGAACAGGAATCCAGGTCTGAGTCTTCAACCAGCCCACTAAGCCACTGCCCCGCACTGTCATCTACTTCTGTGCCTGCCCAGGAATTACTCTACGTACACCTCAATCGTCCTCATAGCAGCAATGTGAAATCCTGCCTCCCTGGACTGTGGGCAATCGAAGACAGGGCACTATTGTTTTATTCTTTATATCTGAACCAGCCCAGGGCCTAAACAAATGCAAAAAACACTTTATTACTTTTCCTAGCCCCAGTGCTTGGCACTCAGCAGGTACCCAATATATATTTGTTGGATTAATAATTCTGTAATATGAGATTTCTCACTTAGCTGAATGGATAACTAGATCTTAACTGAGGGAGAGGACACTGTGCCTTTTTCATGGAAAATCTAAACACGTGGAAAGAAAAGAGCTAAGAACGGTCTGCTAATTTTACTAGGGAGAGGCCAAACTGTGCTCCTCTGCCTAAGAGCTTCAATTTCCTCAGCAACTACACTGTGGCTCTGCAGAGATGAATGCCATCAACCGATAAGGGTGCCAGAGGCCTTGAGTCACTGAAATCTTCTTCCCACAGATGTTCAGCCCTGGCCATGTCTGCAGGGGGCTGCAATCTTTCTCTGGGCACAGTTTCCTGCTCATTTCCTCATTTATAACATGATAACACAGTAGCATCACTCAGCCCCTGGAGATGAAACCAGGAACTATAGGGTACTAAGATCTGTGTTCTGGCCACTGGCAGATCTAGACAACATGCAAGATCTTCTGAAAGATTTAGCACCCACTGGGGCACTTCAAGATCAGATGCACCAAGTTCAACGCCAAGGGGACCCAATTCTGCCATCTCAGAGGCAGATATGTGACTGCCATTATCAAGATATTACCCCAGCTCCCCAGTCATGTCAGGTATAGCGAGGGTGAGACTTCTCCACTGTAGACCCAAGTCTGACTTCACCTCCAGCCCCTGAGTGCTGTTTGTTCAACAAATCCACAGGTGGGAGGAACACACACCCTAGACATATGGTCTGAGTGGTTTTCTAAGTCAATAAATAGCTTTGGTTACCGCAAACCATTCAAACTGGCTGAAGATGTATCTGCCAGGGGAGCCAATGAACACGAGCTGGGAGGGAGATCAAATGCCTAACTCAAGTCGTGCACATCCTGATTCTCACTCTACCTGCAAGGGATGGTAGGGCAGAGTGGGGATGCCATCCCATCTCTTGAACAATCGCTGCCTGGGTTCCCTGTCTATGAGCTAGACAGAGATCATCAAGTGAACTCCCCAAATCAATGTGTCCCAAATTTTAACGTGCACACAAATCACCTGGGACCTTGTCAAAATGCAGATTTTTATATAACAGGACCAGGAAAGGGTCCAAGATTCTTCATTTCTAATAAGCTCTCAGTTGATACTGATGCTGCTGGTCTGCAGACCACACTTCTAATGGCAACGCCTTAAATTCTTTAAGCCTATTTCATCTGCAAAATAAGGCTAATACTAGTTGCCTCACAAGGTTGTTGGAGATTTGATGAGATAACATACATTAAGCCCCCAGCAAAGCATCTCGCACATAATGGAACATGTACTACACACGAGTTTTACCTTTGCATTTCCACACAACTCCAGCTGACCCCTGAGCCAGTGGTTCCTGATCTTGTTTGGCTAATAGATTCCTCTGAGAACCTAATAAAAACCTGGGACTCTTTATCAGTCAGGACGGGTTAGGCCATATAAGCAAAATCCCCATGGTTTAACACAGCCAAAGTTTAATTCCTGCTCCTGCTACATTTCCAGCATGGGTCAGTATGTTCTCTGCTCACTAAAGTCATTCGGAGACTCAGACTAATAGATGCTGCATCTCAATATACAACCCACGATCACAGTGCGATCAAGGTGGAGGGAAGGAGCATGGTGAATCATACATTGTTCTTACAGTGTCTGCCCAAAAGAGACATACATCACTTCCACTCACATTTCGAGGCCAAAACAAATCCCAGGACAATGCCTCATTTCCAAGGCGCCAAGGAAGTACAATTCTATCCTTTGCCCAGAAGATGGAGAGCCAGAAGCATTTGGTGCAGAACATAATGATTACCACCAATCTACTTCCCAGGGAAAAGAATGCAAATAGAGGCCGGGCACGGTGGTTCATGCCTATAATCCCAGCACTTTGGGGGGCTGAGGGAGGCGGATCATGAGGTCAAGAGATAGAGACCATCCTGACCAACACGGTGAAACCCCATCTCTACTAAAAGTACAAACATTAGCTGGGTGTGGTGGTGCATGCCTGTAGTCCCAGCTACTCTGGAGGCTGAAGCAGGGCAATCGCCTCCTTGAACCCAGGAGGCGGAGATTGCAGAGAGCCGAGATCACACCACTGCACTCCAGCCTAGCGACGGAGCAAGACTCCATCTCAAAAAAAAAAAAAAAAAAAAAGCAAATGTGGAGGCATGCCTATAACTCCAAGAGGTCTACAGACCTGTTCACTTCCTGAGCCCCGTTCACCCTTAATACTGTCTGAGTGTGACCAAGGAGATTTGGGGAGAAATGGTGCTCATTCGTTAATTCAGCAAATGTGATTGTCTACTATGACCAGTACATGTTGTGTGGGCAACAAGATAGACCAGGTCCACACTTTCACAAGGTTTATATTCTAGAAGGAATACAAAGACAGTAATCAGGAAATTACAGCAGATAGTAAGTGCCCTCAAGGTAATATACATAGTGTGATGTAACGAAGAGTTACTGGGAGGTAGGAGGGACTGACTCCATCTGAACATGGAGAGGTCAGAGAAGGTCACGCTGACCAGTGAAGCTCAAGGATGAGAAAGAGCCATACATGTGCTGAGCTAGAAGAAAATTATTCCAGGCAAAAGGAATAGCAAGTGCAAAGGCCCAGTGATAGAAAGAGATCACTGTGCTGGATGAATAGGCAAAGGCCAGTGTGGCAGGGGCTTTGTGAATGAAGTGGTCAGTGATAGGAGATGTGGTTGGAGGTGAGCTCAGAGAGGTGAGTGGGGGGTCGCTTGTGCAGACCCTGGGTATGTGTTCATGGCCTGACCCAGATCCTTGGATATCCTTCCCCCATGGCAAGGAGAGTCGGAGGTGATCCTGAAGCATATGGGGAAAAGTCAGCTGTATTCGCAGGACAACACAGCCTGAAGCTGAGGCCAAGGCCCTGAGGGTAAATGACACTAGTGCTAAACCCAACAACCTAAGGAACAAGACTCTCCATAAACACCCACCGTCTCAGTCTTCTCTCTCCCGCTGCAGGACCCAGCTTGAAAGCTCCCTCTGGAACTCAATACATCTCTCTTTTCTCCTGTACAAAGACCCACACTGCCTTCCTCTCCTCCCCAGTCTATGTCAGACTGGCCTCCCTGTCTCCAGTTTCCTCCTCTCTTCCCTCCAGGCCGTTATGATGGTCTTCCTCCTTAGAATACTGTTACATGTCATCCCTACATGAACATGAACTGCTCTTCCTGTAGAAAACAGCATAAATCCCACCTCCCCTGATATTCTAAGGACCATTTGCAGCTGAGGCCAACTGGCCTATTGAATTTTTTACTTCTCCCAAGCAGCCTTGATTTGGCCTAGTGGCATTGGTTACTATTACACCCCAAATTCTCATCTCTCCAAGGAAACTGCAAGCTCTTAGAGGGCAAGAATGATACAACTGAGCAGGTGTCCCCCTCACTCACCCGCCAGAGTGCCTAGCTCAGAGATGGTACTCAGGAAATGGCTTGATTCCTGAAGGCAGAGGCAGCAAACTGGGAAACGTGCTGACTCTGCCCTCTGTGCCCAGCCACCACATTTGTCCAGGCAGCTTGCTTAGCAGGGCCTGGAGCTGACAGGGGCTCAACCAATGCTGGTGGAATAAACCACCAGATTCACCTTGGCTTGGAGATTTGGGATGGATGAGCTGACACCTCTGAGCCTCAGTTTCCTCCTTTCTAAACTAGGGATGATGTGAGTTCCTTCCTCATGAGGCTGTTGTGAAGATCAAATGAAACATGAATGGGTTTTGTGAACCGTGGAGTCCTCATATATTATGAGTGGCTGAATGAGCCCCTGGTCAACAGCACAGTGGACACCACACCCAGTGGAGAAGGATGTGAACCAGAGGGCTGAATGGAGCACATCCTGCTTCCTACCAAAGCAGGTCAACCAAGAGCAAAGAGTAACAACAGGGTCGCATTCCAGGGAAGGGCGTCTAAGCTTTGAAGGATGAGTGTCTTCTATCCCATCATGTCTCACATCAATTCTGCTTGCCCTCTAATGCCTTCCCCTGGTCTTATGGGAAGACGGGAAGGAGAGGTGGCTGGTCAGGTCGGGAGGGAGGCCTGGACGGTGAAGTTTTATATTGCATTCTTGGTCCCCAGCCTCCTTCCACCTTCCTTGCTTTTTAGAGAGCTTATTTAAGTTGGGTTGCCCTCCAGAGGCCTGCTCTGGCTTCCTGCATATTCTGTCATTCAGAGAACCCTGGGCCCTGCGGAGCATCAGGAAAGGTCAGTGAGTCCTTCATATGCTCAGAACAAGAGGGTCCAATCCTCCCAAGCAGAGAATGATGCAGAAAATGGTTCAGGAGCCAAACTGTTTCCTGAAGTCCAACACCGTTCTCAGCACCTCTACACCCAGGTAACATTCCACAGGCACACAGAGCTGAGTGGAATTCGGGCTCTGCTATGTACCAACTGTGTGACCCTGGGCAAGTCCCTTAATCCTTCATAGGTTCGGTTTGCTCCTAGTACCTACTACTTAAGATTGTTGTAAGAACATATCGAGAGAATGCTTGCAGAGCAGTTAACATAGTGTCTGGCAATGTATTTTAGCTATTTTCACTACTATACCATCAAGGCACAGTTGTGGGATTTGACCTACAGAGGACTGGAAGCTCCAGTCTTTGGTGTTCACTCACAGACCCCCTACCCCCAATAGGGAAAGAGCCACCATTCTATAATGCCTGTCCCTGAGACACTTGGGAATCTCCACCATCATCCGGGCCCACTCCCCATACTCTCAGAGTAGCCACTGGATAAAGATGTCTTAGTTCAGAACAAACAGGAAAATGTCTACCCTGGCAAGTTCCCAGACCTGATTGCTCATGTAATGGCCACACTTTGCCACTCCTCTTATCATTAGAAACTGAGGGAGATGGCAGGGCAGAAGGCAGAGATTTAAAACTTTTTTATCCCAAAGCCATGCCCAAGTCCAGGCACACACTCAACACCCACCACGGAAATCTCACCCTGTCAGCTGGTGAACCAAAAAGCACATCTGTCTCCCCCAACATTCATGCAGAAAAGTAATGTTGTGCTGGTCACCTACATGTCTCTCTGAATCTCTCAAAGACAGAGGAAGATTACGCCTCTGCATCTTTAGAGACCCAACGCCTTACAAACAGTGCACATGCAATAAATGCTTGTTCAATTTAATGGCATTGAAAGAATCCTATTCTCTCCATAGGTGCAGACAGCAGCAAGCCCTACCTAGGAGAACTGCTCCCTAAGAACCCCATCCCCTGAGGCAGATGCACATCCAGCCTGGTGACCAATCTTTCTGCTCCACACAGGGGTTTAGTCTTGGGTTATTGGTTACCTGCTCACACCTGCCCCTCTATCTGGACTTAGAAACTTCTGAAGAGTAGAGATGATCTGTCTTCTGGAGCAGAGGCAGTAGAGGCATCAGTATGAGGTGCCGGCTACTCTCCATTTGCCCTTCCAGAGCCTCCCTCCACTTTGCTCTGCTCTGCTCTGTGTCCAGGGAAGCCAAATTCCATGAACTGTATCAACAAGGTTTCCCTGGTGTCTGACTTCCAGAGGGTTTCAGCCAATGAGAGGTGCTAAGAGGAGATCAGAAGGTGGGAGGAGAGACATGTCAGGGTATTTATTTCCCCAACTCCCTCCCTGATGGGCCAGAGCTTGTTTGGGCTGCATTCCTCTACCCAAGGGCATAGCTCCTGTCAGATGGCCCTCTCCTTTGCTTTAGCTCTCTTGACCCTAAACTCTACAGGCACAGGTGTAGCAATGGTTTTCTGCTGTAACTAATGCTGGCATCCTTCATCATCCCTTGTTAGTGTCCTTTAACTCTGCCCACTCTTTGTAAATAGTCCCCTCACTGAATTCTCCTCAATTACAATCCAAGTGCCATGTGCTTCCTGCCAGAATCTTAACAGATAGACCTGGAAATCTGAAGAGCTGGGTTCTAGTGCTGGCACTGTGGCAGCTACGTGCCTTTCGCAAAGCCCATCCCTTCTAGATTCTCTTCCTCTGCAAAATGGATGACATAACTAAGAGTCTCTAAGTCCCAGGGTCCCTAGGACAGTGCTGTAGCCATAGATGGTGCTGGAAACTATTTGATCAAAGGCTGCTATGGTGCGGAAAGGAGAGAGTGTCTGGTGAGTGCAGGGGTATCAAGTGCAGGGGTATACTGTGTTGTACGTTGGCAGAAACAATCAGTGCCAGAGGAAACTGTTTTCCAGAAACCTATGTTAGTGCTTTAAGTGGCTGAAATGGCAGAGAAGTTTGGCTGTGTATAGGTGTATAGAAACAAGAGAACAATGGCTAACAGCATGGCATGAGACAGAACAGTCCTGAGTCCAGGTCTCAACTGCCATTGCCTTATTTTGTGACCATTGAAAGCCCTTTCACTCCTCTACATTCCCCTCCCTTACATGTAAAATGGGGGTGATATGAACACCTCCCTGAAGAGGCTGATAAGAGAGTGAGAAATAGATGCATAGCATTTACCACAATGCCTAACACAGTGAGTGCCACATAGTGGGAATAAAAATACCTATCACAATAAAAAAAAAGGCCTTTGTGGCCAGGTACAGTGGCTCATGTCTGAAATCCCAGTGTTTTGTTTGGGAGGTCAAGATGGGAGGATTGCTTGAGGCCAGGAGTTTGAGATGAGCCTGGGCAATAGAGCGAAACCCCCATCTCTCCAAAAAATGAAAAATTTAGCTAAGCATGGTGGTGCACACCTGTAGTTCCAGCTACTCGGGAGGCTAAGGTGGGTGGGAGCATCACTTGAGCCTGAAAAGGCAAGGTTATAGTGAACCGTGACTGCACCACTGCACTTCAGCCTGGGTGGCAGAGCAAGATCCTGTCTCAAAAAAAAAAAAAAAAAAAAAAAAAGGAGGAAGGCAGTCTTGTGACCAATCAGATGAACTGAAAGGCAAGATGCCATTGTGTGAGAACCAGAAAGGCCAGAGAAACTACTCAATCCTATGGCCCAACATAAGTGACAGAAGATAAAAATTCAAATTACTAGGTGTTATGTTAGAGGAAACAAAAGCAACGCTCAATTATCACCCCTACTCTCTTTCTAGGGAAATTTCCCAATGTCAGAGCAATGAATATGAGTCCAAACAAAGCATGGCAGTACCAAAGGACTGAGGAGGCAGAAAACAGACTTCAAGGCAGCTGAAGCAACTGAGGGTTGCAGGGCAGGATATCATGGAGGGAAAAGCTGAGGACAGAGTCTAGAAGTCTTGCACCCTGGAAGTTGAAGACTGAGGAGTAGGCTGTATATGTTCAGGGTGTAACTATCTAGGTCTTATCAGAGAATGCCTACTACAAGTTTGAAAGCATAATAGAGAGGCTGAAGAGTGCTGGTGGACATTAGCGCTCTGACCCACACCTCATTAACATGCTGAGTACCCAAATAAGATATCAGACTTAAAGGAATCCAAGGAAAATGTTATCCTAATTCATAAACAAATGGCTATCTCAACAGGAAGAAAAATGAGAGCTGTACAATTGCTAATGCAAAAATTTTACTAGATGGGTTTAACATCAAATAGGAGATAGCAGAAGAAAGAGTTAATAAACTAAAAAATCCATTTAAAGTATTAATCTGAAGAACAGAAAGAGATTAAAGAAAAATAACCAGAGCCTCGATAACTAATAGGAAAATATCAAATGACTTTGTATGTCTATCATTTGAATGCTAGAAGAAAAGAGAATGGGAATTTTTTCAGAAAAATCTTTGGAGACATTAATAGAAAAAAAATTCCAAATTTGGTGAAAACTATTGACTTACAGAACCAAGAAGCTCAGTGCTTTACCCTGTTTTTTTTAAGTAGGGTAAGAAAATTAGAAATAAAACCACAAAACAGCAAAACCTGACACATGATATTTGAACTGCTGAAAGCCTCCCTTGCCTCACTCTGCCCCAACCCCTCTTCCTCCTAACCAGTCTGATTGGGACATTGCTATGACCTCAGAGTTGCCCTGGGCCAAGCAGCAGAGTTGAAGGAGAGGGTTGGTCACCAGGGAGATAGGTACCAGGAGGATCCAGAGCCATGGGAGCAGTAGGCATGGGTGTAAGCATGTGAGATGTGACTGAATAACCCAGGTCAGAGCCCAGGTGTACATCACTGTCCTTCTCTGCATAGAAGAGCCCATTGAGAGTTATAGGATAAGGAATACTATCTATTTCTTCAGATAAATAAGGGTTGTCCCTCGGTAAAACATCAGCCAGGCTTCCCTGTGTATTCATCCATCTTCTCTGACCCCTAGAGCCAAGTCTGCTTAAAACTGTAAATTCTGACTCCAGAAAAGAGAAGGTATGTTAGGGTTCTCCAGAGAGAAAGAACAAACAGCAGAGAGAGAGAGAGAGAGAGAGACATTAATAGAGAAAGAGGGGAAAAAGATGTATCTTAAATAATTGGCTTACATGAAAGTGGTAGGCTGGCAGGTTGGAGATCCAGAGAAGAGTTGTAGTTGAAGTCCAAATGCAGTTTTCTGGCAGAAATCCTTCTTCTTCAGTCTTTTTATATTAAGGGGGAGGTCGGTTTTTTTGTTTTTGTTTTTGTTTTTCTATTAAGGCCTTCAACTGATTGGAGGAGGCCCACCCACGTTATGGATGGTAATCTGTTTCACTCAGTCCACTGATTTAAATGTTAATCTCATCTAAAAAATACCATCTCAATAAAATACTGGCAAACCGGATTCAGCAGCACATCAAAAAGCTTATCCACCATGATTAAGTGGGCTTCATCCCTGGGATGCAAGGCTGGTTCAACATTCGCAAATCAATAAACGTAATCCAGCATATAAACAGAACCAAAGACAAGAACCACATGATTATCTCAATAGATGCAGAAAAGGCTTTTGACAAAATTCAACAGCCCTTCATGCTAAAAACGCTCAATAAATTCGGTATTGATGGAACGTACCTCAAAATAATAAGAGCTATTTATGACAAACCCACAGCCAATATCATACTGAATGGGCAAAAACTGGAAAAATTCCCTTTGAAAACTGGCACAAGACAGGGATGCCCTCTCTCACCACTCCTATTCAACATAGTGTTGGAAGTTCTGGCTTGGGCAATCAGGCAAGAGAAAGAAACCAAGGGTATCCAGTTAGGAAAAGAAGAAGTCAAATTGTCCCTGTTTGCAGATGACATGATTGTATATTTAGAAAACCCCATCGTCTCCGCCCAAAATCTCCTTAAGCTGATAAGCAACTTCAGCAAAGTCTCAGGATACAAAATTAATGTGCAAAAATCACAAGCATTCTTATACACCAGTAACAGACAAACAGAGACCCAAATCATGAATGAACTTCCATTCACAATTGCTTCAAAGAGAATAAAATACCTAGGAATCCAACTTACAAGGGATGTCAAGGACCTCTTCAAGGAGAACTACAAACCACTGCTCAGTGAAATAAAAGAGGACACTAACAAATGGAAGAACATACCATGCTCATGGATAGGAAGAATCAATATCGTGAAAATGGCCATACTGCCCAAGGTTATTTATAGATTCAATGCCATCCCCATCAAGCTACCAATGACTTTCTTCACAGAATTGGAAAAAACGGCTTTAAAGTTCATATGGAACCAAAAAAGAGCTTGCATTGCCAAGACAATCCTAAGTCATAAGAACAAAGCTGGAGGCATCACGCTACCTGACTTCAAGCTATACTACAAGGCTACAGTAACCAAAACAGCATGGTACTGGTACCAAAACAGAGATATAGACCAATGGAACAGAACAGAGTCCTCAGAAATAATACCACACATTTACAGCCATCTGATCTTTGACAAACCTGACAAAAACAAGAAATGGGGAAAGGATTCCCTATTTAATAAATGGTGCTGGGAAAATGGCTAGCCATAAGTAGAAAGCTGAAACTGGATCCTTTCCTTACTCCTTATACGAAAATTAATTCAAGATGGATTAGAGACTTAAATGTTAGACCTAATACCATAAAAACCCTAGAAGAAAACCTAGGTAGTACCATTCAGGACATAGGCATGGGCAAGGACTTCATGTCTAAAACACCAAAAGCAATGGCAGCAAAAGCCAAAATTGACAAATGGGATCTAATTAAAGAGCTTCTGCACAGCAAAAGAAACTACCATCAGAGTGAACAGGCAACCTACAGAATGGGAGAAAATTTTTGCAATCTACTCATCTGACAAAGGGCTAATATCCAGAATCTACAAAGAACTCAAACAAATTTACAAGAAAAAAACAAACAACCCCATCAAAAAGTGGGCAAAGGATATAACAGACATTTCTCAAAAGAAGACATTCATACAGCCAACAGACACATGAAAAAATGCTCATCATCACTGGCCATCAGAGAAATGCAAATCAAAACCACAATGAGATATCATCTCACACTAGTTAGAATGGCAATCATTAAGAAGTCAGGAAACAACAGGTGCTGGAGAGGATGTGGAGAAATAGGAACACTTTTACACCATTGGTGGGATTGTAAACTAGTTCAACCATTATGGAAAACAGTATGGCGATTCCTCAAGGATCTAGAACTAGACGTACCATATGACCCAGCCATCCCACTACTGGGTATATACCCAAAGGATTATAATCATGCTGCTATAAAGACACATGCACACATATGTTTATTGCGGCACTATTCACAATAGCAAAGACTTGGAATCAACCCAATGTCCATCTGTGACAGACTGGATTAAGAAAATGTGGCACATATACACCATGGAATATTATGCAGCCATAAAAAAGGATGAGTTTGCGTCCTTTGTAGGGACATGGATGCAGCTGGAAAGCATCATTCTTAGCAAACTATCACAAGAACAGAAAACCAAACACCGCATGTTCTCACTCATAGGTGGGAACTGAACAATGACATCACTTGGACTCGGGAAGGGGAACATCACACATCGGGGCCTATCATGGGGAAGGGGGAGGGGGGAGGGATTGCATTGGGAGTTATATCTGATATAAATGACGAATTGATGGGTGCTGACGAGTTGATGGGTGCAGTGCACCAACATGGCACAAGTATACATATGTAACAAACCTGCACGTTATGCACATGTACCCTAGAACTTAAAGTATAATAAAAAAAAAAAAAATACCATCATAGGAATATCTATAATAGTGTTTAATCAGGTGTCTGGGTACCATGGCCTAGCCAAGTTGACTCATAAAATTAACCAGCATACTATCATTCTGACAAAATGTGCCTCCTGCAGGAAGGGCCTGTGCAGGAAAAAGATGAGCCTGAGGACAGTACCAACAAAGAGTATAGAGAAGGGGCTGTGACACCAAAATCTAACGTGCTCCAAGGCAGCATCAATGGAAGTAAAGGGGCCCATTTCCTTCCAAGGAGACTAGACCCAGAGCTGCTCCAACTTAAGCATGTATGTGAACCACCAGCCTCCTGATCCAGGAGGTCTGGATGTGGGCGTGAGAGTCAGCAGTTCTCACAAGGCCCTGGTGGCTGCCTGTGCCACTGTTCTCTGGGCCATACTTTGAGTAGCAGGGTGGAGGACCTCAGAGCCTAGATTCCTAGGTCTCATCCCAGCTCTACTCCTCATTTGCTATGTAACTTTGAGCAAGGGAGGTACTTAACCTTCCAGAATCTCAGTGTCCTCTTTGATTAAGTGGGAGGTAACAATATTGACTTCAAAAGGTGATTGTGAGATTAAAAGAGAAAATGAACATGAAGTATGTGGATAGAGTTTGAGCTCAATAAAAGCTCTTAGCTGCTATCATTATTATGGGCACCTGATTTTTAAAGAGTACATGTTAGGTAGGATATAAATAAATCTTATATTTGGTGATCCGCATGAGGAAAGGACCTAAACATACAGCCACAGGAAGAAACGTTGATAAAATTGAAACCATTCACCCTGGAGAAGAACAGATGTAGGAAGGAGGTGGGAGGGAAGTGGAGGCCCAAAAGAGGTGATGAAAGGCTTCCTGAACATACTTGAAATGGAGTGTTCATGGAAATAAAATGAGAATTATCCTCTCCATGAAATTAACAAAGATCAAGATGTGGAGCTTCCTGGTAAGTCAAAATGAGATCAGTGACAAAGCCTGGGAGTATCCAAATCTGACCAGAAATGAAGAAGGTTGTGTGGACTGATTTTCCACCTACCACCAGCGGCACAGCAGCAGACTGTGCCACCAGCCCTTCACCAGAAAGCCAACAGGCTGGTGCAACAGATTCGTGTGACAACTGCCCACACCCTCCAAGCACTTCCAGAACTCCAGAGCAGCTCTGTCGATGGCTCTCCCAGAGCATGGCCTCCTTCCTGCACGCAGAGTCCCAGCACTCCAGCTCTGCTGTCCAAGGGCCACTCCTGGGGGACAGTTGGCACATTCCAAGCTTAGTCATGATGCATCAGACAATTCATTCAGATATCTTCAATTCCATTACCAGGCCCTGTGGGAGCCAAATGGGAAAAAGAATCAATGCATATGTTGGCCAGGGAAGTGGCAGTGTCCAAACAGCCTGCCCCCCATGAAAACACTGGCCTGTCCTTTCCCCAGACCCCCAGGCCAGGGCTACCATGTTGCCAGGACAGTCAGACAGTCACACTATCCCATCTGACAACCACTGCTACACAGACCATCTGCTCCATGGCCTCAGGGTTGCCCTTAGGCCTCCTCCCCATGCTTCAGCAGTAGCAGTGGCCCCCAGGAGCAGCCCCATTCTGCTCCCCTCTCTGGAGCCTCCACATTGCTGCGCATTGCCCACGTACTTGTGAGGTCATTGAACCTCTTGAAACCTCAGTTTCTTCATCTGAAAAATGAGAACAAGAATAAGAATAATACCTACCTCACAGGAATGCCATGAGGTTAAAAGAGATAAAGATACATAAAATATTTAACCTGATTCTTGGCATTTGGTAGTGCAGAAATGTGGGCGTTACTCCCCATGAGAGATATCCTACCCTGCCATGGAGCAGGCTCTAAGCAAGTGTTAATCAAACTGAATCATGCTGGAGAATACTCACAGCTCCCGGGTCAAGTCCAAATGCAGTTTTCTGGCAGAAATCCTTCTTCTTCAGTCTTTTTATATTAAGGGGGAGGTCAGTTTTTTTGTTTTTGTTTTTTTTTTCTATTAAGGCCTTCAACTGATTGGAGGAGGCCCACCCATGTTATGGATGGTAATCTGTTTCACTCAGTCCACTGATTTAAATGTTCATCTCATCTAAAAAATACCATCATAGAAATATCTATAATAGTGTTTAATCAGGTGTCTGGGTACCATGGCCTAGCCAAGTTGACTCATAAAATTAACCAGCATACTATCATTCCAACAAAATGTGCCTCCTGTACATTTTACAGATACCGGCATCGGAGAGGCAGTCACCTCCCTCACCTCCTCACCCTTGTCAGCAGGAGCCAAGGCCAGGAAGCTGGGGCCTCACCCGCTAAGCCCTACCAAGGGAGACAGGAGTCTGCAGGGTTGCAGAAGCCCACAGCTTATACCAAGGAAGCTGCTTGCAATCACATCTCCTTCCAGGCACCGCCCCAGCAAGCCTTGTTCCCAGCTCTGTCAGGCTCAAGTAGCTTTAGTCTGAACATTCTAGCCTCTGCCTGACCCTTCCCTGCCCTCAATTAAAGGGCCACCCCCACCCACTGTCGGACCTATGGATTGGGACAGACCTGAGGGTGGCTATGGCCTTGGACCCCCTAATCCCCAGCCAGCCTGGGCTCCTGCCACTAGGCTTATTTGGGACACTCAGTTAACAGTTGGACATCCGTCATGTGCCAGGTGGTGTGCTGGGAACAGGGGGGAACCGGTACTTAGGGCGCAGACCGAGGCAGGGAGATGGCAGCGCCAACAGCTGTTGCCCGGGGTGGCTAGGCAGGGCCACAGGGGCCTCTCACAGACCCTGAAACAACGTGGATTCATAGGGCTCCTGGAAATGCTTCCATGGGGATACAGGGCACGTTCCTCAGACAGGAGCTTACATACTGGTGGAGGAGATGTGCTCCTGGCAGAGGACAGAGACAGGGAAACATGGGTCAATACTGGTGGGGCGGCAGGCGTGAGCACCTGAAGCTGGGAAACATTTGCGGAAGGTCCTTCAGTGCCCGGAATCTGAAACTGGCAGCCCAGGATGCTCAGAGAAACACTGACTGGGAAAGGAAGACATGCGCCTGCAGGTGCTGGTGTGTCCCGGAAGCTTCCATGGAGTAGAGGGCGATCTTAGAGCTCACCACCTCCACCAAAGCCCACCCCGAGGGGAAGGGCAGGCATCATCTCAACATCCTCCCTCTTTCAGAGCTGGAGACTCCAAATCACTGACACCCACCCTCCTCTGCACAAGCCTGCCAGAGGGCCACAGGGACAGGGCTCCTTGTAGGGGCTGGGCCATCACACGCACATCTGAACGCTGCACCCTGGGGGTGGGCATCCCAGGGACAGAGCTGAGACAGCCTCGGGTTGGGTGGAGCTGGAGCTCCTGAGCCTGAAGGGGGAACCTGGACTCCTTGCTATGAGCAACGATAAATTTCCTCACTGACTATGCCCCTTGACTCAGGGTTTTCTTACTGATAGCTGCAGGCCTTCTGAGAGATATGGGAACCCCATCTCCTCTTCTCTCCCTATGTCATGCTTGAGAAACATCCAGAGCCTATCCAAACTAGGGTTGCCAAACAAAACTAGGTTTAGCAAATGAAAATGCAGGGTGCCCTGTTAGATGCAAATTTCGGGTAAACAATGAGTGATTTTTCTAATATATTATGTTTCGTGCTATACTTGAGGCATACTTATACTAAAAACATTACCCATTGTTTATCTGAAATTCTATTTTAAGCAGGCACCCTGTATTTTATGTGGCACTCTACCCCAAACCCCTCCTTTCTCTCGCCTGGCAGCAGACTACGCTCCAAAATGGTTTGTCACCCAGAGAGGCTTCTGAGATGGCACTCAGGCATCTCCTGAGGTGGCCTGGGAGGGGTCAGAGAGCCTCACTGACCCCCCAGCACCTCCTCATTGCTGTGGGTTAGGGCTGGAGGGGGACCAATAAATGGCCTTCTCTTGCCTGCTAGGTCCTAACAATGGTGAAGAGAGAGAAGTGAAGAGGAGAGACTGAAATATCACCTTAGCAGCTGAGAAAGTTGATTTGGGGGAATAGGGCTGAGAGCTGCAACCACCTGGGTCTTCTGATATCGAACCCCAGAACTAGACAAATCACCTACCCCATTCCCGCAGCCCTGAACCCTCCCTCCCAGTCCTGCTCCAGGGCAGCTCCAGCAGGGGAGGGAGGCTGCCATTCTCCTGGCTCACTCCGTGACCAAGCACAGTAGCAACCCAGGCACCCTGCAGGCAGGAGAAAAAGGTGAGGGTTCCTGAGACCTGTTTGTTCTCCCAAATTCACCTATCAGCTAAATCATTTATCCTTCCTATTGCCTTGGCAGAAGAGAGGTCAGGAATATTGGGCTAATGACTCCACGTGGAGGCATCCACCGCTCTCATTGGCAGCACCAAGGGAGCCCTGTCGGTCCCCACTGGTGGCAGGCCACTCACAAAAGCACCCTGTGATGAGCCAGCCTGAACCATGTAGTCAACGGTCAAAATAAGTCCTGGCCAACAAACACAACTCACTTCCCAACCTGTGCACACCTCAGTTTCCTCATCTGTGAGATGGGGAGAAGAGCACTCACCTGGGCTCATTCATGGATATGCCTGCAGCACACCTGCCTGGCACACAGAGAGGGCTCACGAGGGCTATGGCCGTTACCATCCCTGGCTCTGGCATGGAGGGGAAGTGGGGGTGACGAAGCAAGCACGAGGCCCCTGAAGGGGAGAGAAGAGAGGAAGAAAGGGAGAGTTTAGCTGGGCTAGTGTAAGACCTCTGCTTGGAGGGCTACTGGGGGTCATGCAGTTTCAAGGATGAAGAGAGATCAACAGATGAAGACACCAGGCTGGCCTCCCAGGTGAGGTTGGTGTGGAAGCAATGAATGGGGGAAGCATCCTGTCCCTAACACACCCATAGAACCAGATGCTCTCAGGGTGCTGACCAGTTCGAGATACACGAGCTGAGGCCACTTCCTGGGGAAGTGCGGAGACTGGCACAGCTAGCTGGGAGCTTGGAACCCCCACCAGGCAGGCTGTGACTCAGAGGGTGGCTCCAGGCCCAGCCGGAACAGGGATGTTCACTGGGACCCAAACAAAAACCACAATAGACTAATGGGCAGAGACAAGGAAGGAGGATAAAGGGCAGCGGTTGTCACATGGATACCCTGAGTTCATGCTGGATTTCAGGCCTACTAACACTTACCCTCGGTAGTCCATTCAATGAAAGTTGGTTGTCTCATCTGCTGCGGGCTATGGGGATAAAAGAGTTGCAGCAGCCATGGCCCCAGCCTCTGTGGGACAGCATTCTTACACATGAAGCAACTGCACATTGTGGAAAGTGCCTGAAGGAAACATAAGTGCTGAGATAAAGAATCATAGGGAGTGTGGCTTTCTTGGGTGGTCAGGGACCTCACCAAGAAGTGACATGTGCACTCGGCTCTAATGGAAATGAAAGCTCCAGCGCTGGGAAGAACTTTTCAGGCAGAAGATGCAGCAAGTGTGAAAGCCCTAAGGGGGAAAAGGGCAGGAGGATTTAGGCAGCAAGGCCGGTGCCCAGCCCTGCGCTGGTGTGAGGAGCAGCTCAGCCCAAGGCTGGGGTGACACCTGCTGGGCAAAGGGCCAAGGGTGGGATCAGGGGCATGGTCAGGACGATGGCTCCTAAGCGTCCACTCATTCTGAGGGAGTCAGTCACCACAGGGTAGGAAAGCATGGTGGGACAAAGTGTTGCTGAGAGACAACTTGTGAGGCCGAGGTCCTTCAGAGGTGGACAGCTCGCTGAGGGCTGGAGGTCTCCAGAAGGCTTCTTGGAGAAACATTCCGGGGAACCCCATTTGGACAGGTTGGAGGTGTCAAACGGATGTGAGCAACAAAAGACAGCAGTGACCCCTGGCTGTCTGTGCAGCAGAGAAGAAACTGGTTCGCCACAGGGTAGAGATGGGGTCATAGGAGGAATCTTCCTTGTACTTTCTAAAGAAAAGGGAAAGGATAAGAAAAACCACAGTATTTGTTAGCTGCCCACTCATCTCCCAGCCCTCTTTTCCTCTTCCTAACTGAACCCTGGTTGGCCCTGGACCAGCCACCTGCTTTCTATGTACACACATACACACACTCGTGTTCTCTGGAGGAAATGAAGCCTCCAGTTCGAGGGGTAGGCCCCACTGGCTCACACCAACTGGCATATTCCATCTCCTGGCCAGAGTCGTCAGTCCCAAAGACAGCCTGTGACTGAAGCCCGTCTACTCAGAAGGATCACCAGGCCCTGGCTCAGTCTATGAATTCAACCATGAAGCATGGGGCTACTGGCAGTCATTGTAGACAAGAATAGAGGGGTGGAAACAATTAGGTCTCTGGTGACATCATTGAGGCCCTGGACCAACCAATCCTGCAACCCACCCACCTCTGGACTTTCCAGTTGCATGAACCAAACACCACTTTTCATGTGATTAAACCTGTTTGCGTTGAGTGTTCTATTCCTTACAATGACAGCAACAGTTTGCAGATGTCTAGTATGTACTGGGCACTGAATTAAATCTTGATGCACACTGTTTCATGCAGGAATCATCCTTCTCAGTCTTCAGAAGGGAAACTCTTCAGAAGGGAAACCTAAGGAAACATGCAGTAACCTGCCTCAGGTCACATAGCTGGACATAGAAGGCCTGACTCCAGGCCTGGATCTGGGCCTGGGCTCCTACCCCCCGAGTTCCTTCAGTCCCTCAGGGACCAGCTTTCAGTGACCCATAACTGAGGGTCTGAAGCCACCCTAAGTCAGAGACCTTACATCAGACGCTACTGAAGGACTTTGAACTGAGGATTGTGAGAGCTCTAAGCCTTGTTCAGAGAAAGTTGGGCAGGGCAGAGGCCTAGGCTTTGGGCAGCAGAGACCTAGGTTTCAATTCCAGAACCCCACTTAGTGGCCATGTAACCTTGGGCAAGTCACTTGCCTTCTTCAGCCTTAGTTTCCCCATGTGTCAAGTCAGGTTGAATTAAGTCCCTATTATCTCATCTATTAATTACTTTAAAATACTTAAGTATAAACAATGTGAAGGAAATGTAGACGTGTGTATAAATTTACTTTCATCTTTACCCTAAGAAAATGAATAAACAGTTGAGGTTCCCTGTCAGGAACACATGCTCTAGAAGGTGCTATCAAGGACTTCAACTACCTTTATCTAAATTCAAACCATAGGGTTTATAGCCTAACCTCATGTAGGTCAGACACACTTGTCCTGGGTAAATAACAGGGGTCAAGAATTGGGGCTGGTTAGAAAGACTGTCCAGCACTCTGGTCTTTGCATAAACAGGGTTCAAGCATGCAGAAACCCAGAGGCCCAGCACAGCTCTGGGACTGGAATTCCCTTTGGTTCTGTGTGCCCCAACCCGTACGTGATGGAGGGGTCTGCCACCTGGTGTTCCTAGAAGGATGGCAGGTTCTGCCACCAAAACACTGTTTCCTTCTCCTGGAGTGTTCTTACACATGGTGCTTGTCCAAATGCCAAGGACTTTCTGCACTCACAGGCATGAAGGTGAGGCTTTGGTGGACACGTACCTCTCATTCTTCACATGGTGGAATCTGGCCTGAGACTGACTCTCACTGCTGCACATCTCTGTAGCAAGAGGAAGATGTCAAGCTCCAGCCCAACAGGGTTTATTGAAAGCTATGCATCAAAACCAAAAATCCTGACAACTGTTGAATGGTCACCATGATTTAGATTCCTCCCCAGATACTCCTTCCAAGTTGTTGGGAGGATAAGACGCATGAAATGCCAGCAAATGTTGTTATTTTCATCATTCTTGCTATTATTCAGGCCTCTCTCTTCTTTAATCAAAGAATGTATCTATGATGAGGAGAGGTGCTGAGAAGCGGAGGGAGGAGGAAAGATGGGGGTTGTGTTTTGAGATTTAGAAGGGCACAGTGTCCAGCCAACACTCCCAGCCCCCAGAGGTTGCAACATGTGTTAAATCTCAGGACACATGAGGCTCTTCCACTGGAGACAAGAGGCCATAAAGGCCCTCCACACTCAATCTCATGGTCATAGACAAACTAAGCTACCAGAGCCCTTCCTTCTGCCACCCTCCAGTGACACATGACATTGAGATAGGGCTGTTTTGGTGCGGGGACACTTTGTCATGGAGATACTCCAATAATGATTATCAGAATCATAACATCAGCAATAAGTGTATTGTACCTGGTACCTAGTAAATGAAATCAGGGTTAGCTGGGTTCTTTCTGTGAATATTTTTATAACAGGATACTGTGTGGAATATTCAACGGGGAAATTGAAGTTTTAAAAAACTAAGAAATTTGCCCACTCACAGAGAAAATGGCAATTGGGATTTGAATGCAGGCAGTCTCATTCATTCCAGCATCTACATTCCTAACCACTGGTCTATAAAATACTAACACAATTAAGAATGGAGGGTGACATTACAGAAGTAAACAAGCTGATTTTAAAGTTCGTGTAGAAAAGTAAACCAACATATCCATAGAGACGGAAAAAGAGGAGCTATGAAAAAGAGCATGCTATCTATTCCCAGTAATCAGAGTGTCACTGGCATATCCTCAGACAAATATCCCAACAGAGCAGAATAAAAATGTAAGAAATAGACCCTGCTATGTGTGGAACTGAGAATGTTATAAAGGTGACATCTCAGATCAGTGAGGAAAATATAGTTTAATCAATAAACTGTATGGGACCAACTGGGTGGCCATCCGGAGAAAAATAAGGTCGGATCCATACCCCACACTCTATTTCAGGATAAATGTCAAAGGGATCAAAGACTTAAAACTAAAAACTATGAGACTATGAAACGCCTGGACGAAGGCAGCAGAATTCCTATATAGCCATGGGTAACATCTCTAGCCAACACTCAAATTCCAGAACTCATAAAAGACTGATCCACTTGATTAATAAAAATTAAAACTTCTGCATGGAAAACAAAATAACAAGCAGGCCAGGTGCAGTGTCTCATGCCTGTAATCCCAGCACTTTGGGAGACATAGGCAGGAGGTTTGCTTGAGGCCGGCAGTTGAGACCAACCTGGGCAACATAGCAAGACTCTGCCTCTACAAAAAAGTTAAGACTTAGCCAAGCATGGTGGCACACACCTACGGTCCCAGCTACTCAGATGAGGTAGGAAGACAGCTCGAGCCCGGGAGGTCGAGGCTTCAGCAAGCTGTGATTGTGCCACCTCACTCCAGCCTGGGTGACAGAGTAAGACCCTGTCTCTCAAAAAAATAATAATAACAAGCAAGAAAAATCTAAGCGGACATATTTATAAGCCATATCACAAATTGAGGGCTAATCTTTCTAAAATGTACAAGCTCTTACAAATTGGTAAGAAAAGGATAATCACACAAATGGATGTGAGTAAACAGTTCATAGAAAACAAATTTACAGTACCACAACCCCCATGACACAGGTTTACCCATGTAACAAACCTGCACATGTATCCCTGAACTTAAATGTTAAAAGAAAACAAATTTATAACTGACCCTTAACTCTACGAAAAGATGTTCAACCTTATTCGTAATAAAAGGCAAAGGAAAACTACACTGAGATAGTATCATTTATCTAGCAAAGTTGGCCAAGAGCCAAAAGTTTAAGAACTCCCTCTGTTGGAGAGGCTGTGGAGAAACAAGTTTCCTCATACGTTACTGATGGGAGAGCCTCCACAGGGGGCAATTTGGTAAAATCTATCAAAATTGCAATGCTTATACCCTTTACCCCCAGTAATCCCACTTCTGAGAACTTATCCCATGGACAGACTTGCAAACATGTGAAGTGACATATTTATAAGGTTATTCGCTGCAGCGTAATTTATTATAGCGGAAGAAGATGGGAAACAAACAAACGTTCATCAATAGGGACTGGTCGAATAACTTAGGATGTTACAGTACATCCATCCAACAGAGTACTGTGCAGCTGTTTAAAAAAAACTAAGAATCAGGAAGCTCTTTATGTGCTGACATAGAAAGAGCTCCAAGAGATATATTGTTTAGGGGCAGACCAGTGTTTACATTACACTGCTTCTGGTATAAAAAACTGGGAGGTGAAAGGAGTTTTAAACTAAAATTTATAAAACAAAAAATGAAAGTGCTTGCCTGTTAAGGGTAGGGGGTGGTAATTGCACAGAAGTAAAACTGGAAGGGAGATTTTTTCACTCTAAACCTTTTTCTCTAACCACATGAATATATTGCCTATTCAAGAAAATAAATTTAAAAATTATAACATTATGCTTTCAACTTTCTTCATGATTTACCAAGTACTGTGTGAAAACAAATATCCTTCCCCACTTCCTCAGCCTCCTCCTATCCCAAATCCTGGAGTGAGGCTCAGGTACCATTTAAGTTAGGAAAACAACGACAACAACAACAACAACAAAACGGAAGGTTAAAATGATGGGTGTGTTACTTGGAAATTACAAGGAGGGGCAGGTGCAGTGGCTCAGGCCTATAGTCTCAACATTTTGGGAGGCTCAGGTGGAAGGATCGCTTGAGGCTGGGAACTCAAGACCAGCCTGGGCAATACAGTGAGACCCCATCTCTATGAAAATAAAACATAAAAAAAAAATTGCGAGGCATGGTGGCCTGCCTGTAGTCCTAGCTACTTGGGAAGCTGAGGTGGGATGATCACTTGGACCCAGGAATGAGCTATGACCACGCCACTGCACTCCAGCCTGGGTGACAGAGCTAGACCTTATCTCTAAAAACTAAAAAAAAAAAAATTTTTAAATAGCAATTTTGCATTTTGATGGGGCTGTATCAGAATGTCCCATATACAGTCACACAGATAGGAAGAGAGGGGTGGGAGGGAGTGCCTCGGATTCTGTACCTGGGCTGCAGAGAGTACCCAGGAATAGTGTTCAAAGCACTTCCTCCCACCCAACCCCCACCCCACCACATGCTCTCCCTCCACACCCCCCAACTCCTGCCCCTGCCCCTACTGGCGGACTGTAGCCTGCTTGCACCTTAGAATCACCTGGAAAGCTTGAAAAACAATGCCGACACCCCAACCACACATCAAACCAAGCAAGCCAGCTGGCCCTCCCTCGCACCCAGGCACTGGCTGCGGTCGTAGTGTTTGATTAGTGCCTTACTCTCTTAGACAGTGAGCGTATGGATGCAAGGTTTACCATTGTATACCATGTGCCAAGAGAACAGTTGGTATTCGATAAGTATTAGTTAAATGAATGAAGAATGGGAGGAATTGTGGAATCCATGAAACGATGAAAGGAAGATGACAAGGCAAAGAGGCGAGGCAAGGAGCAGGCCCCTCAGGGAGACCCCATTAGGCCCAGCAGCCCACAGTGGGGGGCCCAGGACCAGGGCTGACATCCACATCAAGCCCTGACCCCTTACTTGGCTGTGATAAGCAACCTGTTTCCTCCAGGGAGCTGATGGATCCCACCAAGCGCTGAGGAAACACTGGTCTTCAACCCTAATCACTGAAGGCTTTCTGAATGGCAGACACTAAGCACAGCCCAGAGGCAAGAAGCAAGGCTGGGCCCCTCTGCTCTGGACAACACCACTTCCAGAGCTCCCATTGAGGACTGTCATATTTGCACATGACAGAAACTGCCCAAATGGCAAAATGCCATACAGGTTACCTTACCGTCTTTTGGTCTTTCTCCCGAGCATGCTAAAAGGAGTCATGAGCTGCCCCATGGATTTAATACACTAGATACCCATGATACAAACCAAGCTAACAAAGTGGTCCCCTAGGAGATCAGAAGTGTGGTCCTCTCCTTTGGAAAACACCTCCCCCTCCACCCACCAACATCATAGCCCGGCAGCTCGTTGCCCAGGGAGGTGTTGGGAGTCCTAGCAAGCCAGAAGGAATGGACCAGTAGACTTAAGGGCTGTAAGAGCTAATACCGAGGTGGACACAGGATCCAAGTTGAAGGAAAGTTGCTTCCCAAAGCCAAACCCAAAGTAGGAGAACTGCACACCCCCTAATCCTGCCTTCAACACTAGCAATATAATGAATGAGCATTTACCAAAGGTTCTCCTGAGCCTGGGGCTGTGCTAAACCCTATGTATGTATTATCTCTAAGTACTCTTATCCCCATCCATCAGATGAGAAAATTGAGGCACAGAAAGGCTAAATAACTTGCTTAAGTCTTTGAGGCTTTGCCACCCAATGCAATAGCTGCTAAGGACATGCCACTATTGAGCCCTTGAATGCAGCTAGTTTGAACTGGGATGTGCTGTAAGCACACAATACACCACAGTTCAGACTTAGTATTTTTTAAAAATGTAAAATAGCCCATTAACAATTTTTATATTGCTTGCATGTTGAAATAACATTCCAAATAGATTGGATTAAATAAAATGTTTTACTAAAATTAGCTTCAACTTCTCTTCTTAGTTTTTTTTAATGTGGCTACTAGAAATTTTACAATGACACAGGTGGCTCCCATTGCATTTCTATCGGGCAGCACTGCTTTGAGGTGTAAGTTAGGGAGAAGGGGGCATGGGAGACCTTTTAGTCAGGCCATATACTACTGATGGCAAACGCATTTCATACAACTTTCTGAGGATGTGCTTGTGTCCCAAATAGCTTCAAATTGTATCCAAACTGTATTATTTGCCTGTCAGTATTAATCTTGTTTCTCTACTGAGCTATGAGCACACAGAGAACAGGTAAACTCCAGGGCGTGGTGCCAGCCACCCCACATGGCCTTGGTCAGGGTCAGCAGAGAATAACCATGGCAGAGCCCCAAGTGAAATCCTTGCTGCCCCCTGGGGGAGACTCTGTGGGACCAGATTGAATGTGCTGACCTTCCTCGGCCCTGTGAGGCAGCCTCACCAGCTCAGTCCTGTGGGAAGAGATGGGGGAAGGGTCTGGGGACACTCGGAGTGGCCCGAACTCTTTCTGCTCATTACACATGCTCAGCCCCAGGGGGCCCACAGACTCCCTTCAAATCCCGGCTCTGCTTCTCATGTTCTGCCCTTCCTGGTCATGAAATGGGAGGGATGGTGGGCTGCAATGCTGGCTCTGCAAGTGTCACCCTCCCTCCCTGCCTTTCCCGTTAGCCAGAGAAGCCGAGTATATTAGTCCATTTTCACACTGCTATAAAGACATACCTGAGACTGGGTAATTAATAAACAAAGGAGGTTTAATTGACTCACGGTTCTACATGGCTCAGGAAACTTACAATCATGGCAGAAGGTGAAGGGGAAGCAAGCCCTTTCTTCACAAGGCGGCAGGAGAGAGACAGAGCGCAGGGGAAACTGCCCCCTATGAAACCATCAGATCTCCTGAGAACTTCCTAACTATCACGTGAACAGCATGGAAGAACTGCCCCCATGATCCAGTCACCTCCCACCGGGTCCCTCCCTAGACTCATGCGGATTACAATTCAAGATGAGATTTGGGTGAGGACGCAGAGCCAAACCGTATCACCAAGTGTGAGAATGATGACAGGGTCACAGCCAACTCTGTAGGGAAGCCTACAACATCAGTCACCTCCACGAGATGCCATATTCCACACAGACACACAAATTGTGTCTACTAGCCACCCAAGAAAAGTAAAATCAACAGACCAGTGAACACTACATTTGGGGATGCAGCCTGGTGGAGCTGGGGATCTGGACGAGAAAGAAGCAGGGAACACTCCCCCTACTCAGCATGGCGCCCTGGGTGTGGTGGAAGTTAATGCACACAACTCATGCCCTGCACGTGCTGTTCCCTGCCTGGAACAGCTGCCCCACCCGACTAACTCCAACCCTTGCATGTTGGGCTCTGGCTGCCCCTCTGTGGAACCGTCCATGCTCTGCCACCTGGGAAATGGTGTCTCCCACCTCCATCCCACTGCCACCCCTTATAATGCCCCCCATGACAGTGCCCAGCCTGGTGCCACCCTCCCCACTTGGAGGGGAGGATTAGACACTTAGACACGAGGCCCTGCTTGGAGAAGCCTGTTCAGCACTGAAGCAAGCACCGTTTTATCTCAAGCTTCCCATTTTTATTCCAAACACAAAATAAAGAAGTTTTATCAAGCACATTTAATTACCACTCTTCCTCCTTTTCTCACATTCCAACAAACGCGATTTAAGCCTTGGCAGGCTCGAACAAATGGGAATCAAAATTCAAGTCACTTTACAACACATCCTGGAGTTCATTCATCCTCATGTTGATTGCTTCAGTCACCCCTCACCAAACATCTTCTGGGAGCCAGAGGCAGTGCTAACACCGCGGCATCCCATGGTCGTCTCTGCCCTCCAGAGGCTGCCAGTCTAATGGGAAACAGCTTGCTGCATCTTTAGCTGTCTGTCTATATGTCCCTGTGCTATGACAGAGAAATGAACAGAATGCTGTGGGAATACAGATGATGGAGGGAAGGACTAGACTAATCTGTCTGGAGGGATCAGAGAGGACTTCACGAAGGAAGTGACATGTTAGCTGGATTTTTTTTTTTTTTTTTTTAATGACAAACCCAGGTTTATTGCTCTGGGTTGAACCTGTGAAGGTAGGACCTGGGAAGGGGGACGGGGCAGATGAAGTTGGTGACTGTATCTTCCCGGCCATTGCTGGGTTCTCAGCACCCTAGGATCTGCTGCCCAAGGGCCAGGCTCCCAGTGAAGTTCTAGGTGAGACCCAGTGCTGGGGAGCAGGGTCCTCTTCCTGACAGTGCAGCCTGTGGGATCACCTGCAAGGTCCTATCATGGAGGCGGCGGCTGCGATGCTGGCCTGCGCTGGGGCCAGCGTCCTCAGGGAGGTTGTTGGAGGAGGTGGCAGCAGTCTCCCCTTTCTTCTTGGTCGGGGCCTTCAGCAGTGTCAGCTTCTTGGGCAGACTGTTGCTGGCTTTCATCACCACGTCATGTTCGATCTTCTTCCAGATCCCGACTTCTAGGTTCTTCTTAAGCTTTTGTTGCTGACCGACGCGCGCCTTCTTGGGAGCTGTAACACGACACTCTTTCCTCCGGCCCGGGTTCCTTTCAGAGGCCGCCGCTGCCTCTTCGCTGGCTTGTGCGCCTGGAACTCGCGCTGCCTGTGCGCTAGGATCCGGCACGCGGCAGAAGAGGTCAGCTGGATCTTAAAGGATAAGAAGAAAGGAAGAGATGTTCTGGGCAAAGGGAACACACATGACAATGCAAGAACATAGGAAAGGGCACTGTGAATTCCGAACACAATGAGAAAAATTCCGCACACTTGGACTCTAAGGTGCACGTGCAGGAGTATTGCTGATGAGGCCGGGGAGGAAAGCTGGGTCCACGTGTTGAAGGGCTACGTGTGTTGCTGTAGGTGGCAAGGAGCTGATGGTATCTATTTTGTAGAGAATTCACTCTGGGCAGGGTGCAGTGGCTCATGCCTGTAATCCCAGCACTTTGGGAGTCCAAGGAGGGCGGATCACGAGGTCAAGAGCTCAAGACCATCTTGGTCAACATGGTGAAACCTCGTCTCTACTAAAAATACAAAAATTAGCTGGACACGGTAGTGTGTGCCTGTAGTCCCAGCCACTCAGGAGGCTGAGGCAGGAGAATCGTTTGAACCTGGGAGGAGGAGGTTGCAGTGAGCCGAGATTGTGCCACTGCACTCCAGCCTGGCAACAGAGTGAGACTCTGTCTCAAAAAAAAAAAAAAGAAGAAGAAGAAGAAAAAAAATTCACTCTGAAAGCTGGGTGAAAAGCAAGACCATTCTGGAGTGCATAAGGTTCCCTACTGGGCACAGCATATTGGACCCTTGTAAAAGAGGATTGACTTTTTATGTTAAAGGTCTTCTTGCTACAGACTAGACAGACAGGAGTGGGGAAAGCAAATTTAATCTCCTAAATAGGGGATGGCACAGATTCCCCACTCCTGCCTCCCATGGCCATGACAGGCATTGCTAATCAATCACAGCACTACTTTCTACTGAGTCTGGTCTCAGCCCCAGATTCTTCCCAATACAGAGCTCCATGTTGCCACCACAATTTAGCCGAGGCGGCACATGAAATGAAGCATATTTTCCATTATTACACCAGGGAAAAAAAAGACTATTATTGACGTTAGTCCAAACCAAGCAACATCAGCTAGGAAAGCTTAATGTAAAAGTTCCTGAGAAGTACTATTCAAAATAAACACAACGAGTTGGAGGGGAAGAATCAAGTTCACAGCCTTGAGAAAGTAGCATTTAAAAGTGGCTGGGGGCGGGGAGGTCTTGGGCCTCGAGATTAATTTTTTTCCAACACAGCAAACTCACAGGTTAATCATCATAAAGCTGTCACTCTCTCCACCCTGCACTTGGAGATGATAAGCAACATTCAAAGCCTTGCCGCCACAGGTTTTACCTTCCAATTTGCCCTTTCACCTATAGGAGAAGGGAGTTGCAAAGTACAATGTCAAAAAGAAATCAATTAGGATTCCTAAAGTGGGTGAGGGGGTAGCCATATTCCTGGTCCAGCCCAACAAGTTGGCTGTTCCCCTGGCTAGAACGAGGCAAGAATCCATCTGGCCATGGCTCCCTGCCCTATCTCAGTCCAGAATTCCAGAACAACAGCAGGGCTCAAGTTCTGAAGATCGGGCTTTGTGCTCCAGGGGTGGCCTTTGGCAAGGAAATGGGACAAGTAAATACCACATGGGTCTTTTGATCCTCTGTACTTGACCTTTGCCCAGGGCCTGCATTTCCTTTTCATACCTCCCAGCCCCACCCCAAAAAGCAGAAGGAAAGCAATACTGTCCCCTGGGGTTCCCACCACCAAGTGCCCAGAAAAGCTGGAAAGGTGCAGGGAGAAGGAGTCCCACCCCATTCCCCTGAGCATGCTTCTACCTTCTGTGCAGGGTCCCACAAAAACTGCCTTTTTGCTTCCTCCTCGCCTAAGTAGGAGGCCCCAGCAGCTATGGCTGATCCCTAATAGGGTGGGAGCCCAGCACCCCAGACCCTAAGTCAGCCGGCATCTGTGAATCCTGAAGTTCCCTGACCCACAGCAAAAATCCACAAGGACCCAGCAAGCAGGGCAGGACACTGGAAATCTCAGCTAGCGTGGACATCAGAACTGGGAGACATGCATGGGAGGGAGGGTCCTTCTAGACCAGGACTGAGTCCCCAAGCCACTAGAGGCAGAATCCTTAACCCCAGCCTCAGCTTCCTCCCCTATAAAATGGGAATTCTAATACTGACTTTGCAAGTGTATTGGAAGGATTAAAAACTGGGTACAGGAGGAGCCACCTAACAGGGTAGCTGGCACACAGCAGGGGCTCAGCACATGCACAGCTGGCTGTCTAGCTGGACCATCCGCCTAGACCATGTGAATGGCAGGAGGCCAGGAGCCGTGGCTCATCCGTACTGGGTGGTGGGGAGGTGGCTGTTTTCACTACCAAGCAGAGAGCGAAGCTTCGGCCATGGAACATCCAACCCCTCAGCCCATGGTGACCCCTGAGGCCCATGAAATTTCAAGGAGATTCTGTAGGATTAGGAACAGAAGGAACTGGGCCAGCCTCCATCCAGCCTTTGCCTCTAGGACAGTGGCCTTTGTGAGACACATTCACTGCCAGCACCCCCACCTCCCGGGCCACCTGAATTCCTGGCAGGGTTTGTTTTCCTCTAAGCATGGCCAGGTCCACCCCAGAGCTGGGCAACCATTCAGGGAGTTCCCACAGCATCTGCCTAATGTATGTACCCCTATCACGTCAACCTCAGGCTGGGGTGGGACAGTCTGGGTAAATGGCTTAATAGCAGGACAGTCACATGCTGATATTCACTGCACCTTCCTCCCTTTCCAGCTTTCCAGCCTCAGCCCAGACTCATGATAGAGAGACCCATGCATCCCCTGGCAAGGGGGTTCCCCAAGCCATTCAGCTTTGTCCCCAAATATACCCAGCAAACCGAAAGCTCATCAGATGGTTGTCTCCACCCTATTTAGGGACCATCTTGTGCTCTTGGCACTCACTCTGGGAGACTATGCTGTATCCCACACAGCTTATCCAAAAACGATCTTCCCATTTCATCAAACTTTCCCTGAAAGCACTTGGGTAAACATTGCCTGTGACATTAAATTTCCAGTGTTTTTTTTTATGTGTGTGTCCCCTACAGATGGGACTCTAGACAACTGCCCATTGCTTTGCTGAGGTGCCAAGATAATTTCCTCCTTAGAAACTCACAGCCCCACAAATGCCAGCCATTGTCCAGGTGATGCCAGGTCAGACTCCAGCCCATGGCGGCAGCTTCTCTTAATCCCCTTTCACTGCTGAAAGGACACGCACATCTCCAAGTCATTGCAGCTTCCAAAATGCTTTCCCACCTTGATCTCTTTTGGTCAAAGTTCTGGGATTTGGGGTGGGCAGAAGGCATCATCTTCCTCCTATAACTGAGGAAACAAATGGGCAGAAAAGTAGCCCAGGGGCTCATGGAGCTAGAAGTGGCAGAGAAATGGCAACGATGTCTCTTGGCAGATCCAGAACACAACAGACACGTCTGTGCCTTGAATTTTTAAACTACTTACATATTCCTTAAGCTTATTTGGCTGCAAGTTGAAAGAGATAACAGATGGGACCCTCTGGTAAGGAGAGAGGGGAAGACTGGGCAAGATACACAGAGAGATGGGACATCTGCAGCAAAAAATAGTATTGATAGTATGAATAGGGACCATATATTGAGCACTTACTACATACGTCACATCTATTGTCACATTCTACACAACTTGTGAGATGATATCATCCCTATTTTACAGCTGAGAAAACTGAGGCTCAGAGAAGAGAAGTGACTGTGCAGATACTCACCCAACAAATGGAAAAGCCTGATATACATCCATGTTTGTCTGAACCCCTGACCCATCACATCAGCCACTACGCTGCTCCAGTTGCAGTCTGGTTCTGCCATTTCTAGCTCCATGGGGCACTGGGCTGTTTTTCTGGCCCTTCCTGTTTCCTCAATTGTAGGAGGCAGATCATGCCTTCTGCCCACCCCAACTCCCAGAACTTTGACCAAAAGAGATCAAGGTGAAAAAGCACTTGTAAACCTGCAATGAACTGGAACTGCCAAGCATCTCCCGGCCTTCCTGCTGAATCACAGAGGAGGACGTTGCCCCTCTTTTCTCCCACCACTCTACAGGCACTGGTTCCTCCTCTTCTTCTTGGAAATGCTTCTAAAATCAATAAGATCGTCGGCATCGAGCCCCAGTCATGCCAACGTCAGGCGCCTGGAACCCTGAGCCCTGCTGGTGGGTCAGCTCATCGCCCCCCTTGCATGATCCAGAGCAATTACATGCTTAAAATTCAAAGCCAGGTTGCACAGGGCCCCAACGTGGGAAAATGTCATGATTTTTCCCATGTGAACAAGTGACACAAAATATGAAAATAGCAGAGGGACTCCACCCCACCGCTGATTGGTCTCGCACAGCTAAAAAGGAGAACAGGGTTTTATGACGGGACAAGATCAACAATGAATTGGCTTGTAGGGAGGAAAAGAGATGATATAATATTTTCTGGAGCTAAAGGGACTAAAAATAGTGTGAGGTTTTCCAAGGGATGGTACTTGGTGGTGGTGGTGGTGCTTCAGGATGTGGCTGCTAATCATATATTGCAATAGCTATTGGCATGTTCAGAGCCGTTCACAGGGACTGGCTGCTCACCCAGCTCCAGGAACAAGGAACAAGGAGAGGGCCACCTGTCCCCATTATTGTAGCTTTGCTCCTGCAGTGCGCCTCCCTGAAATGCCCTTCCTTCAGCCCACACTGAGTCCAGACATCCCATGTCCTGAGCTCCAGCCAGCTCCTCCAGGCCACATTTCTCAAACTCTTCCCCAAATCACTCCAACAGCAGAGGAGAAATTGCAGGGGGCTGGGTGAAGGGTGAAATTTGAGACGCGCCTATCGACACCAACACAAGCATGAAATTTCCTCCAAATCTCAGTTTCATCCCAAGAATTCATGAAAAGATGTCATTTACTGTAAAAAGTTTAAACTTGTTTTAGTATTTAAAAATCAGTTTGTTTCCCGATGTCATAGTTATGTGGTTACTCAGAAGGGCTGTTTGCCTTGTGTGGTCAAGAGCTCCTCGGCCCAGTGCTGCCAGTGTGGAGTGCCCCTCAGTGACAAAACAAAGGCTTTTGCTGAGGACCTCAGAGCTCCTATGGCCACTGAGGCAACTCATTCACTCATCCATCAATTCATTCATTTACTCATCCAATATGTATTTACCAAACTCCTCCTAAATGCCTACTCTCAGGGACACAGCAGGAAGGAGTCCAGCCCTCCAGGAACCCCATCTCATGGAGGAGACAGACAAGGAGATTGTGTGTCACAGCTTGGTGACAAGTGCTCCAGCGGAGACTAATCAAAGGGGCTTTAGAAACTGGGCACTAGGGCTCAGGAAAGCCTTCCTTGCAGGGAAGGTGCAAGCCAGGGTGCAACCCAGCCTAACAGTGAAGAGCCATGTGTCATGGGGCAAGCCAGTTAACCACTCAGTTTCTTCATCTGTAAAATGGATATAATAGAATCATATGGTTTTCATGAGGATTAAATGTATTTAATTAAAGCAGTGCAAAGTGCTTACTATGGCACCTGATCCGTACTAAGTATTCAATAAATATTACCTACTGAGCTGGGACCTGAGGAATGGGTGGAATTGGGACGTCGGGGTGAAGGACAGAAAGAGGGGAAAAGAGAAGAGTATGTTTCATACACAAGGAACAACACACTTAAAAACAAATATTCAATACATATTTCTTGAATGAATACATTCTATAAGGGAAATTAAAAGTAATGCAATCTTGATAAACCACACCCTTTGTCTATTTTTTCCTGGTGAGTGTGTGTAGGTGGCACTGAGTGGTACCCGAGCCAGGCACCCAAAGGCAAGCCCACTGCACTTTTCTAAGCAGGATGTGAACTCCTTAAGGGCAGAGATCGCATCTTTCCCCTCTTGGGATCCCACATCTCTGAGCTAGGGTGAACTGCAGGGTCTTATTTTTTGATCTCCAAGGGTGACTCATTCACCCCTCTCCTCCCTCTTTTGGCTATTTCACCACCACTTCCATCCTGGGGAAAGACCTTGGCCAAGATCATTGGAGAGATCCAGGTTACCCACTTCATGGAAGGACCTGAGTAATGCAGGCTGGGGGCAAACAGCCCTGGATTTGTATTCAAGTCCTAGCTCTGCCAGCAGGAGGCTCTGGGTCCTTGGCTGAGTCACGTGGGACACCAATCCAGAGATGGTGCTCCCATAGGAGCAGGCTTCAGAGGTTTTGATGGGAAAGGATGACCAACTATCCTGGGTCTCCCTGGACTGAGAGGTTTTCTGGGATTTGGGACTTTCAGTGCCAAAACCAGGAAGGCCCAAGGCAAACAGAGATGAACTGGTCACCCAGCAAGGTGGCCCCAGGGAAATCATTCTCACCCCCAAACTTGTTTCTCCTCTCCCACATTCTGCCCCCTCTACCTCCCCAGACCTGAGTCGCAAGTCAGCACCAAATAGCATCAGAGTCCTTTAGCTTCTTGGCTGACTCATGGATCTGTGTCTTTGCAGGAGAAGGAGAAAGGATGAGGAAGAAAAAGTGTCTGGCATTGCCCCCATGATGCTTCCACACTCGAGGTTGCGTCAATCCGCTGTTTGAGGGGGAGGACTGGGCCATGTTCTCTCAGAGAGTCCATGTAGGGCCAAAACCAGCTAGCCAGGATGCTGGCAGGGCAGGGGAATGGAGAGGTTGGTCCACTCTGCTCTCAAGAGGTCAGGGTGATGGAATTTATGACCTCTGGTGGCGCTGAGCCCACCACTCCTCCCCATGAGGGCTAATTGGACTGGTCAGTCCGATGCTGACCCGCTAGGCAGAGTGTGGGCAGGAGGCTGCAGGGGGGTGCCTTCATCCAGGTCCCAACCCCACCCACGCTTGGAAACCCAGGACGGTCCCCTGGGGCCGCTTTTCAGATCCCCTTGGCATGTCCGCCTCAGAGATCACAGCAGGCTCTCCGTCATCCCATCCGAGAGACCTCTCGTGTTTTCAATAACCGATCCCCATTTACATCCTGGCTGGGGCTTGAATGCCAGGCTATATTAGGCCATGCAGAGCCAGGCCTGTTATGCTTTCTTGTTAGCCACATCACATCATATTTTTATGATGCCAGTTTTCTTCCTGAGTTCTCTAGAACCACCTCCGTTAAAAAAAAAAAAAAATCACACTTGAAGGTCCAAGGGCCCCTGTAGTTCCCAACACAGTCTGGAAAGGAACCCTCTGAGACCAGGTACAAAGAACTGGATAAATCTGAGGCAATGAGGGACGGTGCCTGTTTTTTCCATCCCCTGCAGCTGCCTGTATCCACCACCCCAAAGCCCGACTGAGCCTCTGGTTCCTTATGGCCCAGGGCAAGAAGACAAAGATTCAAGACTCTTGTAGGAACCAAATGCCCTTCCTTGGAGCAGCGTCTTCTGTCCCTCCTTGTCCCCCTGTGGACCCCCAGCACTTCAGTGTGGGGCTCCTGTGCTCTGTCATCCACCATGTCCATCAGCACTGTGTCAAGGAACATTAGAATTTGCAAAGTGCTGCCTCACCCGTGGTCTCCTTAGACTTACCTTTGGAGTGAGGTGGTAGGATACCCATTCTGCAGATGAAAAAGTAGAGACAGTGGAAAGGGAGATGGTGTGCTCAAGTCAGGAAGACAGTAAATAGGAGCGTCAGAGCCCCTTTGCATGGCCCCTGGGGCTCTGCTCAGGGACCAGGCCCAGCTGCCTATACAAGTCTACACACTTGGTAACCCAAGAGGAGCTGCTGTACATTTGAGTTCCTTTCCCAAAAGTACACTCCTGGAGGTCAGAAGTCCTGGAAGCACTGTGCCCTCTGTACTGCACTCCCTTCCCAGCCTCCTCATGCCCAGGACAGGCAGCTTCCATAGGGCTGGAGACTGGGGCACCCAAGAGGGAAGAAGTGCTTTCTGTGACTTTCCACTCGTTCTCTGCCCCCAATTTTATACTAACTCTCTCTCTCTCTCCCTTCATCTCTCTCTCTCTCTCTCTCTCTCTCTCTCTCACACACACACACACACACACACACACACACACACAGAGGCACATCTGGGATCCAGAAAGAGACCCCAGACCATCTCAGGTGAGGGATGGAGGGGCAGGGTCACTCCTCTGGTGAGCTGTAAGTTTCTTCCCTGGTCAACAATTGAGCATGCTGCCAATGTGTTGGGGGCTATGGTTGAGGAGGGGCTCCCAAGGAGGCGCAGTGGGCGAGCTGAGGCAGAGGTGGTAGGAATAACGGCCTGCTGCTTTGAGAGCAAGGCTAGGTCTTCCTGCCTCCATGGGATCCTGAGGATATGGCTGCAGACAACAGAGGATCAGGGACCAACTCCAGGTGTCCTCCATGCTTCCCATCCAAGAAGAACAAGGGCAAGTCCTTTGCCCATAGTTCTTTGGCCATTAGCCCCTCTATGTCCTTCAGACCCCATGGGGCAGGACACAGACCACCTAACAAAACTGGCCCAACAGAAGGGCTGGCCCAGAGGAAGGACCCCACATCACCAGGGCAATGGACCTTGGTTAAATGGCCATGGTTGCTTCCAAGTCTCTAGCTCACCCTCAAGCCATGAATCCAGGTCCATTCTCAATGAAGCTAATGGGCCACATGAACCTTCCTCGTACAAAGAAGCAAGGTTCTAGCCTCCTTATTTCACTGAACCCCCACTCCCTGGGCCACCCCACCCACACCTCTCCTCCCATCCCTAACTTCTGCCCTCAGGCTCTTCCCTCACACTTACTGGCCAACCCCATCACCATGGCAGCAAAGGCCCAAGGGTAAACAAGACGGTACCCAACACCCTCGACATGTAGGCACTGTGCTAGACCTCGGGTGGGGAGCAGGATAGGCACAGCCTTGACCCACCCAGCACTTTCAGGCTAGAGAGAGAGGAAAGGCTTACATAGAGCAATAAATAATAAATAATCAAATAATATGGTAAGACAAGGATCCAGAATATATCCCCTTTCATGGTGTGATGAAGCAGCCCAAAAAGACTGTAAATGGGAAACATGGAGGAATTTGGTGAGCCAGTGACACCCCAGCTGGGTTTTGGAAAGACAAAAGAAATGTGATCCCCAACATTCCTCTCTTCCTCAAGACAGACATTCCTCATTCCTCAGGTGAATGAGGAACACAGGTGTGCAGACTTCAGAGTCCACACGTTTGACCACAATGCTCCTTTATTTTTCACTGGATTCATGTACACACATAGATGATTTACAGAGATTATTGGCATTTACAGCATTTTGTGCCCAAATACTGTTGCATAGTTTTGAAAGCTGAACTTCTATAGAAATGTGAGGGGAATACAGCAGAATATTTAAGTGCAGAAAGTTGGCAGCCCAAATGACCTATGCTCTCAGCTCATCTGGCTTCACTTTGCCAACTAGATCAAATAATGTCCCCAAAATGCAATGCACAAAAATACATACACATTCCAACAATGTCTAAACCCATTTCTGGAAGGTTTCACCATGAAATAAGTCACTTGGTGGCAACAGCTCCTGTTACAGGACAGCCAGGATTTGGGTCATGCCTCTGGGACGATGATGGTGTTGTGCTATTTGCAGAGCCAGGAAATAGTTGTGAGAACAACTGCTCTGTCCTCTTTAGAAACATGCAAATGGTAAGTTGGACCCTGAGACTGGAAGCCCAGATGGTCAGAAGTCCTCCACCTCCTATCCAATAACATAAGAGAATCCCAGAAATTGATGGATAACTGAAAGTTCCTCCACCCTCCCAAGGAGTTGTTCCAAGTAACCTTATATACTTGACCTGTTGGCCCCCATAGGACAGTATGTGGGTTATGGGTTTCTGACCTTGGTTTGATGGACTCTAGAGAAGTTCAAAGAACTGTTTAAGGCAGTGTCAACTTAGTTTGAATTAGAAAGTTGATCATAACACAAGGACAAAATGACACCCAACTAAAGAAGCAAAACAAAGAAACTCACTTCAAATTCATGCAATCTTTGAGCATATTGATGAGGTGACTTTGACCCAAAGGTCACAGGACTATATCTGTCAGGATTTCCTTGTTGTAAGTGACAGAAAATTCAACTCAGATTGGCTTAATTAAAAGAACAGGAAGGTATTGGCTCATGAAATTTTTTAAAAATCTAGAGATAGGTCTCGCTTCACACACAACTAGATTAAGGACTCAATTGGTGTCATTAGGGCTCCATTTCTTTTCCTCTTTCAGAGTTCTTCCATATTCCATGGTGGCCCAGGTTGTGGATGGACATGGCACATCCAGTGGGAAAAAACACTGCCTCTTTCTCAACAATTCCATTGAAAGTCTTCTGGCATCTTATTGGCTCTGACCAATTCAGGGATGGGCCTCTGGCCCACTCATTGTGGTCACAGTGGGGGATACAATGGCAGGCTACAAATCTGGATTTAGCTCATAGAGTCACCTTGGAGCCCACCCCAAACACACCAACTGAGAGTAATACATAGATGGGAGTGAGGCTATTGCCAGAAGAGGGAATGATGGCTGGGGAACCACAGACATTCACCACATAACAAGTGGGTTGATTTTCACGCGTGGCCTCTATCCCACACATGACCCTGATGAGCTACAGACAGAATCCAATCCCTTCAATACCATCACCATGGTTCTCTCCGCCCCAGGGAAAAGAGGTTGCTGGGAGTGCTGCAGAAAAGCAGGGAATATGCAGAAGGTACAAGAAAGTCTCCAAACCCACAAAGAGCCTGGAGCTGACACCTCACAAAGAGTGTCATATGTCTACTGCTTCCATCAGTTTTGCTCCCATCCTGCTCCCAGGCAGGGAAATTGTCCAGATCGCATCTGCAAAGCTGAGATCAGCAGAGTCTGAGTCATCCCTGCCCCATGATAGTAGGAGCCCAGGGCTGGGTCAGAGAAAATGTGCATAAGACATTCTTCATTATATTGCTGGGATAGAGAGTGAGGAATCATTATCACCAAATAAGTATCATCATCATCATCATCATCATCACTAAGAGGAGACAAAACCCATAAGACAACAACAGCATGTACCGAATACAAACCAAAACAATTAAAAACTGAGAGCAAGTGACCACATTAGTCATCAGGACAACTGAAGTAAGATTGGGCAGCACGAGGCAAGTGAGTTGCAGTGAGTGATTCAGGACTAACACTGCGAACACTGAGCACACACCAGAGCTGCTGCAGATGAGCAAGGGTGGTGACGGGGTGCCAAGACCCTGCCCGACCCAGGCCACACAACAGAGAACTCAGAAGAAGTGGCTGTGAATACACGCCCAGGTGACCCTGACTTTGAGGCTCTGCTTCAGCAGGTTCCATGGAGGGTGGCATGGAGGACAGGAGTCACCCAGAGAGCAAAACAAAGGCTGACCTTTGTTGCTGCACACACAAAGGATGACCAGGAATGGTACTGTGAAGCCCGGAGCCATATGAGCTGATTAGTTCTGACCCCCTTCCCCTTTCTGGTTCTTCCCTACAGATCCAGGGCCATCCTTACTTAATGAGCTGAGACCACCTTTTGTCTCCGGCCCAAAAGCTGGGAGAAGAACACCTTCCTCCAACTCCACTGTCCTGAGCACTGGCAGACTCCTAGATCAGGGTTCTGTTTTTAATCCCTCTCCCTGTGTTTAAAAGCTAAGACTTTCTCCCAACTCAAAGCACTCATTGCCATATATATAGATATAGAGAGAGAAAGAGGGAGGAAAGGCATATATATGTATAGTATATGACATGTGTGTGTATCCCATACACACACGCTTGTGCATGCACACACATCCACTCCTCCATATCCTCAAGATCCTGCACAAAGCTATTCTCTCTGAGGATCCTTCCACAACCCTCTAGGCAGTGCTTATCACAGCCCTTGACAGCCTATAGGTGTGTGATGGTTACTATTAAGTGTCAACTTGATTGGACTGACGGATGCCTAGACAGCTGGTAAAGTATTGTTTGTGGGTGTTGTCTGTGAGGGTGTTGACAGAGGAGATCGACATTTGAGTCAGTGGCCTGGAAGAGGAAGACCCACCCTCAATGTGGATGGGCACCTTTAATGATCTGTCTGCATGGCTAGAACAAAGTAGGCAGAAGAGGGAATAGCTGGCTTGCTGGGTCTTTTGGTTTCATCTTTCTCCCATGCTGAATGCTTCCTTCTCTTCCTCTGATGCCCTTGAAAGGCTGCAGGTTTTTTGGCCTTTGGACTCTTGATTTACATCAGTGGTTTACCAGGGGCGCTCAGGCCTTGGGCCACAGACTGAAGGCTGCACTGTCAGCTTCCCTGCTTTTGAGGCTTTTGGACTGAGCCACTACTTGCTTCTTTCTTCCCCAGCTTGCAGCCTTTTGTGAGACTTTGCTTTCTGATCATGTGAGCCATTTCTCCCTTATACACTCCCTTTCGTACAGACATATATCCTATTAGTTCTGTCCCTCTGGAGAATCCTGGCTAATACAAAGTGTATCCACACAAGTCTTTGTACATCCCATCTTCACTCTGTAGTTGTTTCAAGCACAAAAATGCATCAGAGCGACAGCTCTTGGGAAGTCAAACACCTGCAGATTTCATCAGGTTTGGTCTTAGCCCTTGTACCAAATCAATCACTGATAATTTAAGAGCAAGGACTTTGCCAGCCAGGAGACAGGCTCTTCCGTGGTGGACAGCACTTCCTCTGTCCTTAAAACATAAGCACTTACATTCTCTTTCCTGCGGAACTTAGCCCCCGTGAGGTGAGCGATTTCCTCTGTCTTTGTGCACACCCAGTGTGGAGCAGTCATATAATATGTGTGCTTTGTCACACTCAACACCATGTTCTCATTTTTGCATTCACCATTCCTGCATTAACGTGGTTCTCAATGGTCACATCTACTGACTTAGGTGTATTTCATCATATTAACTCATTCATCCACCAAATGTTTACTGGATGCCTACTATGGGTTGTAGGTGACTGAAACTCAGCAGGAAACAAAGTCCTTGGATGTGGCATCATAAACATGCAGCCACAAGCTATGGGAAGATCTGTGGACTGTGCTCCTGAAGAAGTGGTAGAGCAGAAACTGAACTCTGAGTAACCTTGGCGTGTCACATAGATCTACCACAAAGTCAGAATGACAATATGCACCCACTGGTGGGACTGCATGAGAACTCAGATATGAAGAGGGCATTGCAAACAACCCTGATGGATATGTGGCGTTATGAAAATATGCCATGTCCCTATGAGTGGACATCAGATAGTTTTCAATGCTTGTTAACATAAACAGCCTTATTGTGGGCATCTTTTTTCTCTTAATATTAGTTCTTTAGTGAGTGTTTTTCAAGAGTGCGACAATGGAGAAAAATATTGTAAGTAATGTTATGGCTCTTCTTACAATATTGCCAGATTTCTCTCCAGAAGATAAGGCCCAATTTGCATATCATACCAGTATGTATGAACACATGTGTTTCTAGAGGGGCCATTTAAAATATTAGCACCCAATAGAGCATGAGCATGCAGCAGTCAGAACAGACACCTGCTGTCGACCTCCAGCACAGCCATGGCTTTCCCGGCCTTGCATTCTGTGATTTCTCCTTTTTACTGTGATTTTATTATGTGACTTTATTATTTCCATATTTTGTTTTACTGTGAGATATCCTACAGTTGTTCTCAGGCTCATTTCTTTCATTGCTAGAAAGTTCTTCCATTAACCAAATGCAGATGCATTTATTTCCCTATGTGCCAACCATCAACATCGATATCAGACTCCTCTTATTATAAGGAATCAGTCTTAAATGTGCAGGATTGGAATTTTTTCTGAATATTTTCTACCTAATATCTTTTCCCATTGTGTTGATTTCCTTTTTGGTGAGACTGTTTTTTTTCTGCTGTAAACATCTATTTTTGAATTTTTATGAATTGATTATGTCCATCTTCTCTCATCACAGCCCTCATTTCTTCAATAGACAGTAACATATCTTCCCTCTAAACTGGAGACACTATAGTGTTTCCTTCTTGCTTTCAAAGAATTTGTCATTTTGCTACAAAAGTTATACATGATCATCACAGAAAAATGTAAGAAGAAAATTTTAGGAAAAAATTGACTGCAAAGGTAACTACTAACAGTTTGTTTTTCCAGTTTTTTTGTCTTTTTATTTTTCAGTTTCTCTGAGATCATACTCTATTGGTTATCATCTGTCTTTTTCTCTTAAATCTATATTATGAATAGTTTTCACATAGATTTGTTTTCTTCTTAAATACACAAAATATTCCAGTATATAAAAGAAATAAATGTTGCAGTGTTAATGCCCTATTATTGGTGAGAACTACTGATTCTAATTTCTTGCATTGTCTATAACACAATGAGTTACTCTCGTTATTTACTTTATCTCCAACATGAAACTCAGGACAGGAATTAGATCTTTCCCATTTTGTATCCTCAGGACTTAGCATAGTGACAAATTCACAGTAAGTGCCAAATAAATAAGTAAATAATAGCTAACCATTATTGAGCAATTACTTTGCACCAGACATTGTTCTAAACACTTAACTTACATTAACTTGTTTGTTTCTTACCAAACAAAAAACAAAAATTTTTACATATGAGTAAACCAAAGCATAAAGCAGTAAATAAATTACTCCAATTAGTTCCCTTCACTTCCTCCTATTTGCTCTGCCCTTTCAGAACTTACACTGGGACAAAAACAGGGAACCCTGGTGCAACCCTGAAGTGAAATATGGATCCACAGGCCACATTCCACAAAGCTGGGGGAGCAGGAGGCAAGTGTTGGAGATGGGATCAAAGAGTGTCCAGAGATTACACAGAGGCAGCCCTGCCCCCAGACTTATAGCTCACAGGACCAAAGCCATCTTCTACGTCAAATGCTGAGTTATTACTGCAAAGTCATTACCTCGTTTAATTCTACAGCAGCCCCATGAGATAGATAATATTTTACCCACTTTTACTTGATGCCGTGGGAAAGAAAACAACACATCCAGGGTCACGTGGACTGCCAGAGTTGAGGCCAGGATGCAAACCCCAGTCCATCAGACACCACAATCTAAGCTCTTCTTAGCCCCACGCTGGAGAGCTTTGGAGAACTCATGAGTTAGGGGCGGCTTATAGGGTAGAAACCTTTCCCTCTAAGGGGAATATCTGCATTTCTCATGATTTCCCTTAGGTTTACGTTTTGTTTTGTTTTTCTTTTTTGAGAGAGTCTCCCCATATCACCTAGACTGTAGTGCAGTGACGCGATCTCCACTCAAGGCAACCTCCACCTTCTGGGTTCAAGCGATTCGCACGCCTCAGCCTCCCAAGTAGATGGGATTAGAGGCATGCACCATCATGCCCAGCTATTTTTGTATTTTTAGTAGAAACAGGGTTTCGTCATGTTGGCCAGGCTGTTCTTGAACTCTCGGCCTCAAATTATGCACCCGCCTCAGCCTCTCAAAGTGCTGAGATTACAGGCATGAGCCACCACACCCAGCCCTTTTGGTTTAGATCTGAAACTCTTCTGACCAAAAGCTCTCCAGCAATGGGCACAGAAGAACTGGGGAAGATACCAGTCTGTAGCCCCAGTTCATTTGAACGAGAAGAAAGAGTGATGAAAAGACCCTCCCTCAGAGTTTTCAAGAATGGGAGGGCAGGGGGCAGGCCCATGAACAGCTCCTCTCAGTGGCAGCATGGCGCCCTCTGCCATGTACCCTATTGGGCATTTGCCACCTTTGGAGATGGGGAGTGGAACTGACAGCAAGACAGACCCAAGGATTAAGCCTCAGTATAACTGATGCCAAACCCCAGGTTCTTTCCACTATTAAAATTTTAAAGTGTGGTGGTATAGCTTGGCTTTAAAGTTTGGGTGTGATTTTGAGAAGCAGCAGAGGGAGCATGTATATGGCATTCCACATGCAGGAGAATCGAAGCAGAGTTATGGCGGCAGAAACGAGCATTATGTTCAGAAGATAGTTAAACCAACCTGTGGTGCAGCAAAGCAGCAAGGAGCACTAACCTCGCATCAGGAGACCTCAGTTTCAAGTCTAGACATGCATCGTGGTCGTTCAGGTCTCGTATGGGTCTTGGAGTTCTTCTAGGCCCACCCTCTTGTGCTATTGAAGACACAAAGTCTTCCATCAGGCTGTAAAGAGAGAAAGCTAAGACCTAAGAGGTCAAATCTCTATCACAAATCACCCTAAAACACTGCCCAGCCCAGCCCCGCTCAGCCCAGAGCAGTTATGGGAGCAAAAGGAGCTGCCCAGCTTCCAAACTGGAGAAGAAAAGGTTAGCACTACTGAGCCCCTACCAGATGCCAAGCGTAGGCCTAAGCAACCTACCAAAACACTGGCAACTTCCTCTACAAGTTACATGTGGAGAAACTGGTGCTTAGCCATCTGTTCAAGGTTAAACCAAAGCTATGTGATGGAACCAGGATTTTAATTCAGAGCTTCCTGATTCCAAAGTTTCAGCTTTAAAGTGCCCTTCTCAGGAATACCAGCCATTCCCTCCAAGACCTGGGGCATGCACAGTGGGAAGCTGTCAGCACCTTCAGAAGGGGCGAGGTGCTACCCACACTATTGGAACTGGGACTTCGGGGAAGGATGCCTGGCAGGCACTGCTGGCAGAAGACCCCTGCAGCCATTGCTAAGTTGTGTCCAGACAGGGAGAGAGCAGGGAGAATCAGCACATTCTCCACTCTCACTCCTCCACCCTGATCTGCTGGTGGCTGCTCTTAGGCAGAACTCAGAGAGCACAGAAGAAAGAGTAAGGGGACAGCTCACAGGGCTCAGCCCTCCAGGGCCCAGCACGGACAAGGGCAGAGACTATAGTCGGAGGTGCAAGTAGAGAATATCTAGTGTAGAACCCAATGCTCCCTCCCCAATGCCTTCACCTGGGCCACCCTCTCTGGGAGCTCCTGGTGGGGATAGCTCCATTCCAAGCAAGTGTTCAAAATGGAAGGATTAGGTTTCAGGCAAATGTGGAGGGTCATAGGAAAAGGCCCAGCCAAGAGCCGTGAGTTTGCTGCTGAGAGCTCCTCATGGCAGGCAAAGTAGACATCCCTGTCAAGTCACAAGTTCCCTAACTTCTTGGAAATGGATGACTTTTATCTTTGAGGGCCTGAACAGCCTGGCACAGGAGTCAGCAGTGCGAGTTCCAGATTTTGGGCTTATCAGATCTTCTGATTCCCAAGCAGAATCCATGGAGTTGGCAGGGGTGAGTCCTTGCAAGCTCTCATTCACCCTTGATAATCAACTAGTCTTTGGGGACATGGAGTGCTTGTGCTCCACGGTCTCTCCTCAAATCTTCCCTGGCTTGTTGTGTCGATAAGACGGTGATGTTCGGAAACAAGAAGCGAGTCAGACCAGGTCAGGTCCCGTGGCCTGTTAGGTCAATATACCACCATGACCAACTGAATTCACGCTCCAGGAGATGTTTGCATTTGACCATGAATAGGAAGCTCTGAGCCAAGGAGAAGATGGAAATTCACAGAGGGTAGGGGCAGTGGTATACAGTATTTTGCAGGAAAGGGAAGCTCTAAAATCCCAATATCTGGGTCTGCACAGAGACTGGCGCTGCCACTGGGTGACCCTGAGGGAGTGAGGGTTCCTGGCCTTCCCTGTGGTGTCAGCACCCTAGTCAGGCTATTAACGCTCTGAGTTACTGCTCCCAATACCCCTCCCCTAACAGTCTCCAACCAGCAGCCAGAATGATTATGATTGTTCTGAACCAAAAAAAAAAAAAAAAAAAAAATCTGATCATGTCTCTTCCCTGCCTAAAACACCTCTCATGGCTCCCCATGCCCTCAAGATAAAACCTTTACCTGTGGCTGCATGATCTGGACTGTCCTCCTCCAGCCTCGCCATTCTCACATCTCATGGTCCTATTAAAGTGGGCTTCATAAGTTGCTTGAACATGCAATGCCCCCCACCCCTGGCACTCCCAGTCCCTTTGCTGGACCTATTCCTGCCCATCTCTCATCTCTCATCTGACTGCACACTTCTCCAGGCTCCCTCCCCAATGCCTTCACCTGGGCCAGCTTTCCCCATGGTGAGCCCATCCACCCTGGCGCCTGCATCACTAGGCTTACCACTTGCTGGAGCCCACAAAAGAAGAAGCTTCCCCCACAAAAGAAGCTCTCCCCTGCACAAAAGAAGAAGTTCTCCCCCCACAAAAGAAAAAGCTCTCCCCCAACAAAAGAAGAAGCTCTTCCCCTACAAGAGAAGCTCTCCCCAAACAAAAGAAGAAGCCCTCTCCCCACAAAGGAAGCTGTCCCCCAATACAAGAGGAAGCTGTCCCCAATAACAGAAGAAGCTCTGTGAGGTAAAGATCCTAATTAGTTTGCTCCCCACTCTACCCCAACACCTAGTACAAGTAGAGTGATGTTAGTAACATTAGCTTGGGGCGGCTCCAAAACATAGTTGAATGAATAAACGAAGGAAAGACTCTATCATTCCTTCATTAAACGTCTCCGTGTCTCCTCTAGGGCTAGGGCATAAAAAACAATCCCTTAAGTGTGTCCAGTGAGCATGCTGAGAACAGAGCAGCGGACTCCCCAGTGCCCCAGCCTCAGTGGCCATCACTGCTGGGCAGCTCTGAGCTCTGTCTGAGCCACAGACATGGGATGGGGATTACCCAGAGAACTGTGGCCAAGAGCCAGCCACATGCGTCCCTGGGGCTCTCTCTCTCTCACCTGACCAGGTGACAGGGAAGACAGGGAAGAGGATAGTGTGTGTGTGTGTGTGTGTGTGTGTGTGTGTGTGTGTGTGTGTTTGTCCACGCACGCATGCGCACATCCTCACACAGTCTGGCCACACATAATAACCCCACACACAGCCTTGCATCTGCATAGTCAGGGAGGAAGGAGGGCCTGTGCTTTTCTTCTACAGATGCCCAGTGACCCAAGCAGCTGGCCCTTGGACAAACTGCAGAAAGGCAGCTGGCCTCTCTCCAGCCTGTTCCCCAAAGTGCTGTTACTCTGCCTTTCTCAGCCTTTGGGTTCTACACTAGATATTCTCTACTTGCACCTCTGGCTATAGTCTCTGCCCTTGTCCATGCTGAGCCCTGAAGGGCTGAGCCCTGTGAGCTGTCCCCTTACTCTTTCTTCTGTGCTGAGTTCTGCCTAAGGGCAGCCACCGGCAGATCAGGGTGTGGGAGTGAGAGTGGAGAATGTGCTGATACTTCCTGCTCTCTCCCTGTCTGGACACAGCTTAGCAATGGCTGCAGGGGTCTTCTGCCAGCAGCGCCTGCCAGGCATCCTTCCCCAAAGTCCCAGTTCCAATAGTGCGGGTAGCACCTCGCCCCTTCTGAAGGTGCTGACAGCTTCCCACTGTGCATGTCCCAGGGCCCTTGTAAGTTTCTCTTAACCCTGCCTGTACCTTGCAAATAGTCCGTTTTCAATTCCCCTTCTCTCATCCCTTCACAGGGTGCCATCTTATTTTTCTCAGGTACAGATTTTAAAGAGGTCTCAAGTCCCTGCCCTTGAAAAACCTGGGGACAACATTAACAGCCTCTCACTCTTGCCTCCCATCCCTTCCAGAATTCTCTGTAGTCAGATAAACTGCCCCTTCCACGGAGAACAGGATAGCCTGGAGGATACAGAATACGCCTGCCAGAGAAGCAGGGTTGCCTGCCCCAGAATGTGCACATTGCATCATCCCATCCTCCTCCTAGATGGGCTTCATTGCCCCAGAAGGGGAGTGTCATTCCACCTCGGGGGAGCAGGCTCGCAGGCAGGGAGGGGCCAACTGACATGACAAGCAGTGAGACACACCACGCTCCCCTTTAATTTCCTTTGTGACCTCTTCCCCTGGTGCATACATGTATACCCTCACATGTCAGGCCCAGGTGAGCAAAGTGGTCCTCAGTGACCATTTGTGCCTGTTTACACACACACAGATACATATACACACACATCCATAGACACTCACATGTTACACACACATATACATAGGCTTAGCTTATGTTTGGAAAACACACCAAACCCTTACTTCTACCCCAGCCTCCATGAGGCCAATGGCCCTTAGCGCCAGCTGTCCCTACAGAGAGCACATGGCTTGGCCCTTCCCGGCATGCCTCACCTATGGCCTGGACAGAAGGAGAGAGCAGACCCGCATTTCATAGAATTATAAAATGGATCAGTAGAAAAGCCCCATGAGATCCCTTAACCCAGTGTTACTCAACAAGTGTTCCAGCAAACATGATTCACTGAGATGCTCTGTAAAAAAAAAAAAAAAAAAAAAAAAAAAAATTCCACAGTCCAGGGAGTTTGGAAACAGCACACCATGTCATCCTCGCTCAGACAATCGCAAACCACATAGGCACATCAAAGTCTCCGAGAGATCCTGAAGGAGAGGTACCTGTTAAAGACTGCTTACCCCAGCATTTCACCAGATAGGTGGCAGACAGGGAAGAGATGATACAGAGGTGATAGACAGTAGAGACAGATAGAATGATAATGTCAATAGATAACATAGATATTATAGATAGATTTTGTAGTTAAATTAACAGCACAGAACACACTTTTAAATAATATTAGACCAACCACTTGCATTTTATAAATGAAGAAGCAGGGACTCAGAGAGGGATTTGCTCAAGATCACATCACTGGTAAAAGACAAAACCGGGCCTAGAACCCAGGCCTCCTAATCCTCAGTCTAGGCTCTTTCCAATAGGCCCTGTTCTCTTTTTTTATATTTAACTAACTCTCAGCCCCAGGATTTCTGGTAATCAAATAGATCAATGCTATTTCCAAAACAAATGCGAGTGTCAGTGATTTTGCTCCGACTTGACGTGGTCTCCCTCTCCGGCATGCCCTCAGCTGAGGAAGGTGCCCCATCCTGCACCCCAGACTCTCAGGCCCACTGTGAGGGGTGGCAGGGCCCAGGGCAGAGGCCCAAGGGCTAGCCTGGCACCGGGCTCTGGACCTGGGTACCTGGATCCTATTATGCTACTGAGTCAAGGAGGTAGACTTCCTTACAGGTGTCCCTGAATGGGGACAGGACCTTGTCATGCCATCCCCAAGGATAAAGTTGGATGAAAGCTGAGGTCTGACCTGGGCCCAGGTGCCACTGCCCAGGCCTGGCACTGGTCCCACAGGACTCAGCTGCTAGAACCAGAGCTTCCTTCACGGGCTTCCTTCTCAAAGTGTGGGCATCCCAACTCCCACATTCTATGCTCTGAGCTCCCAGCCACAGCCACCTCTCCCCCACCGCTCACTCACAGTACAGACGCCCATTATCCTTGGTAGGCACATGGCATCCTCTCCCCTACTGCCACACTGTCACTGTGTGTGGCTAATTAGTGATTTTCACAGGCACATCCTGGCTTCCCATGTATCTCCAAAGCTTCCAGAGGGCAGAGGCGGGCCCTCATCTCACTCCACAGGGACAAGTGGTGAGTTTTGCACAGTGCATGCAGGGAAGGAAGAAAACTGCCCTGCAATGCCTAGGATGGTCCATGACACAAAGCAGGCACAGGGGGTCCTGTGGGGTGGATTAGCCACTCACCACATCCCAAAACAAAATAGAATTCATGTTGGGTGTACGTGGCATCAGACGGAGAGTCACAGGGAGGAGTGGGTTCAAGGGCTCCTGGAATGCTACATAACCAACAGCTGTTCTAGGTCCCAGGTCCCTTGATCTGCCAGTACAAGGTAAGAGTTAAGGACTGATGACGATGCTTCTGGCTCTAAATCTCTGATTTGATTATAGGGTCCTAGACAGAGGAAAGCCTAAGCCATGTTTTCATCATTCTCTCCTCCAGCCTTTTGGCACAGAAGAAATTGAACAAAGCCTTGGGGAGATCGTGCTTGTGCCCAGACTCAAATGAAGGCACTACCCTTCCCCCAACCCAGTGCACTTGCAGGAGTAAATCTAGCAAGACACACTTCAGACCCAAAAGCCAATGACTTTCGATATCCCAACCAAAGTCACATAAAACAGGAGATTCAGCCACGAAGACAGACCCTCTTGGCCCAGATACTCGGGAACAGATACTATGCACAGGAAAATGTGGGGGTTAGAGTCTTATCTCCTGCTCTTTAAGCCAAGATCCCTGTGGGAGCCATTTTGCCTCAATTTCCCTCCCCACCCCACACCTTGCCAGACTGTTGCTTAAGCCCTTTGCAAATGAATAAACAGTGATTCCTACTGTGAACTCAGAAACCCATCCATGCCTGGGATCCAGCCCTCTCTCCCCCACTTTCTGATGCCTCCATCCACCTCTGAGGCTTCTCTGCTTCTGTATCGAGGAGGAAGGAGCATGACACCAGAGGCCCCTCCGTGTAGCACCACAGCCCATGCTTCTGCCCCCTCTGGGAGTGGAGGCAAGGCAAACACTTCCCTGGCAGACAGGGCAGAGCTGAGAGTCAACAGCAAGCAGTGTTTGTATCTGCTCCTGTGGCTGGGACACACAGCCTGGGGCCTGGGGGCCTGCCAGGCAGGCTATTGTCTGGCACTGTTTGCCTTTGGGGCGATGGGTGCACTGGAGTGAGGAGGGACAAGAGAGGTTGGGGTGAGGGTGGGATGGGGAGCAGGCCACAGAACCAGACCAGGGAGCCAGCCTTGGCGCCACAGGCCAGGAGGCTGGTTTTTGAAGCCTCTGAGCCAGGGTCACTGGAGCCCAGCACCTGGCCATCCTCGTGTCTGCCGGCTCAGAGGATCCAGGTGACAGCAGAAATTCCTCACCCCCTCAGAGCCATGGTCTTCCCTCTCCCAGACCCCTCAGTGCCCAGATCGTTTCTCAGGGCTCTCCACCCTCCCACCGCTGCATACACAGACACCCTCTCCTGCACCAGAGAAGCAAAGGAAGATGAGGAGATGCTGCATGTACAGCCCAGAGGGTGCAGAGGACCTGCTTCTGGGGGGAGTCCAAAGCTGATCCATACATATTACAGGTGGCTGGGCTCACAAAAGCTGGCCTCCCCCAAAACCACAGCCTGATGCTTGGGTTTGCCCCTCAAACCCCCTCCTCCATGAGTGGCTATTCATCAGTACTGCATCTGACTATATACACATCTCTCAGCTGCTCCCTAACCCAGGCAGCCTGGAGCCAGAGCCCTGTCACCTAGCGCCATGGGATCCTGAGCAAGTCGCTTCCTCTTGAATCTGCATTTGTCCTCTCATCTGTCAGATGAGGGGTTGGACTCCTGGATTGCTAAGGCCCCTTCCAGCTTCAAAGTGCCATAACCATAGTGTGAGGACCATAAGCCCTCCTAGACCGCAGAGCAGACTTTGCTATTACAGCAATGCAACAAGAAGGATGCATGCCTTCTGGCCAAAGACAATTCAAACCAGAAACCACCAACTAATACATGGTTCTATTCAGGTGTTTAGACCATACTTTGTGCATAACCACACTACGGAGTATATGTTACATGTCATATATTACCGTGCTTTAAGGTGAGATATACATTTTGGATATATTCCACACTTGGTGCATATACCACACTTTGGAGTAGATACACACTTTGAGGCATATAGACACATTAGGTCATATAGACACTGGGGTATGTATACACCTTGTGTATATTACATACTTGGGATCTATCTCACACCTGGTGTAGATAGCACACTGCATAGACACCTCTCCACTGGGAGTGTTCTGAGAAGGGCTAATGCCAAAACTCTGGAAAGGTTCTGGGGTTAAGAGTACAGGCCCTAGAACGAGATAAAACTAGGTACAATGCATTTCCATCGCTTGTTAACCTTGGGCAAGTCACTTGCTCTGAGACTCAGTTTCTTCACCTGAAAAATGGGGATTGTAATAGAACTTACCTCATAGGGTTCTTGAGAAAAGTAAACGAGGCAATGCCTACAACCAGTTCACCACAGTGTCTAGCATGTCAGAAACACTTAGGAAATGGTAGCTTTGTTATTGATCGAACGTTTAAAAAAATTTTATCATGTACATTTTTTATTTTTAAAAAATTCATAAAATCAGATGTTCCCAAAGTCTTAAAGCTTTTGAAAACTCAGATAACAGACAAGAGGACCACTTCATTCATATTTATTTCACATTTGATCTGTAAACTTTTTTATTTAAAAAAAATCCACTGTCATTAGCAACATGTGCTGACATTAGTTTTTCTTTAGTGAAATAAGAGTGCAGGCCTTAAATTGTCTCTGTCTAAAACATGTAGAAACGCAGATGTAAACACAAGGTCTCCGCCCTCCTCCCCTGACTTTGGCAGTTCATCAATGACATGATCTCAACCAGAAAAGTAGGGAGGGGGGAAAGGACCACACTTTGATACCTAACAGCTCTTGGGGCGGGAACTGTACAGTTTGGCAGGTCCATTTGTCTTTTCAAACTGTTTACCTTGGGCAAATTGTATCAGGTTTGCTTCTTCCACATAATCTCCACTCCTTGGTGTCTAAGCAGCTAAAAGATTTCCCCATAGTCAGCACTTTTGGGGCAGGAGGGGCGCACATACATACAAGACAGAAACATACATACTCTTCTTCAAGCAGTGGCCCTGCAGGGAGAGAGGGAACACTGAAAAGAGAGGTTTTAAAGTGAGTTACTGGGGCGAACAGTGCATCAGAGAATAATGGCTTTATACACAGGGCTGATGTGAGGCAGAAAGGTTCATTTACTTATGTCTTGATCCATCATCATAATATTTACATAGGAAAAGGCAATTATGCTGTTAGGCACAGGAAAAAAAAAATGGACAGAAATCTTTTCCCTGTCAGGAAATCTCAAAGCAGGTCCGTGTCAAAGGGACAGTCACCAGTTGCTGGTGAAAAGGACGACATAGAGGGACATCATAACACCAGAAAGGGCTTGCATTGCAAATGGGGCTTGGCCTGAACCAGAGAGCTGTGTCTGCCTGGAAGGCATCTCTCCCAAGGCCAGGATTTCACCGTCAAAACCAAGGTCAAGAGATATGGGGTCCCCATGTGTACTATCAAAAATAGTGTCTATTTACAGTGTGGAGGGGGTGGTGGGGAGGGCAGGCAGGGCTGCCCTGAGTGGTTTTTAAAAAAGAGAGAGAGAGAGTTCGGGATGGAAGGGGAATTAGCCAGGGCTAGGTAACCCCGTAGGTAACCATCCATTAACCTTTTCTGAGCCATGCCCTTGTAGTCCAGTGCTTGCTCTGAAGAGCTGTGAGGGCTGTACCAGGGGAAGAAGGTGAAAATACCTTCAGGAAGCAATACTGATTAGGGGTGGCCCACCAGGAAGATGGCTCCAGGTCAAGAGTTGCCAAACCAACAACTGGGGATGTGTGGGTCTGGCAGCAAGAACGCTTCCCTTGTAGGAGCAGCAGACGCCCGCCCGCAGGAGGCTGCAGAGCCACCCCAGAGGAAACGCAGAGCAGACAGGGCCCGGGTTTCTGAGTGCCCTGGGGCTGAGCACCCCTCGGTGCCTCGCTGCCTGCAGTCGGCGTGAGTCTACGCGGGCGCCGGCGGAAACCTCACACGATCCGCTTCCTGTCCCCGCGGCAGAGGATCTTCTTGAAGGCGCGGCGGAAGTCGTGGTTGAAGATGGTGTAGATGACCGGGTTCAGCGAGCTGTTGCAGTAGCCGAACCAGAAGAAGAACTTGAAGAGCGTGCGCGGCACTGAGCACCCGACGGCCGTGAGCGTGTAGGTGAAGAAGAAGGGGAACCAGCACACCACGAACACTCCGATGACCACGGCCAGCACGAACGTGAAGCGCTTCTCGCGGTTCTGCCGCCCGCGCCAGCGCGACGCCTTGGCGGCCCCAGCGCGCTCCACCCCCGGCCCTGCCGCCGCCGTCCCGATCGCCGTCTCTCCCAGCCCGCGCCGTGGCAGGCTGTCCCCCGGCTTCACCTGGCTCGCCCGGGCCTTGCCCTTGCCCCGGGGGCCGCGCTCGGGTCTGCCGGGCCCCGGAGGCCGCTCGGCGTGGTCAGACGACGAGCTCTCCTCCAGGTCCAGCGCGTCGGCGTCGCGCGGCCCGGCCGGCGCGGGCTCGCCAGGGGCGCCGTTGAGCTGAGTGGGCAGCGGCTCGGCCTCCGCGCCCCCCGGGCCCGCGCCGCGCTCTGGGCCCAGGCCGTTGGGCCTGCGCTCGGCGGCCCCCTGCGGCACGGCGGCGGCGTCTGGACCCCGGCGGCTGGGTGGCACGCGGGTGCGACGCTTGGCGATCTGGTAGATGCGCACGTAGACCAGGATCATGATGAGGCAGGGAGCGAAGAAGGAGCCGATGCACGACGAGATGACATACCACTTCTGGTCGTTGATCTCGCAGCGCTGCTCGGCCGGCTGCGGGCCGCCGCGGCCGCGCTTATTCTCGAAGGAGATGAGGGGCGGGAAGGAGATGACGGCCGAGATGACCCACACGGTGATGATGATGGCCTTGATGCGGCGCGGCGTGCGCTTCAGATTGTACTCGATGGCCTGTGTGATGGACCAGTAGCGGTCCAGGCTGATGGCGCACAGGTGCACGATGGACGACGTGCAGAAGAGCACGTCGAGCGCCAGGTAGATCTCGCACCAAGCCTTGCCGAAGTACCAGTAGCCCATGACCTCGTTGGCCAGCGAGAAAGGGATGACGAGTGTGGCCACCAGGATGTCGGCCGAGGCCAGAGACACCAGGAAGAGGTTTTGAGGCGCCTTGAGCGCGCGGCTTGTGAACACCGCGATGATGACGAGCACGTTGCCGAACACGGTGAGCAGCATGAGCAGGCCGGCCAGGCACACCAGCGTCAGCGTCACCTGCAGGGAGTAAGGGGTGGCCCGGGCGCCGCCCCCCGGCGCCTCGGTCCCGTTCCAGCTCGCATTGCCCGCGTCCGGCTGCAGGGAGCCCATGGGCGCAAAGCTGCCCTCGGCCAGCGGCTGCTCCTGGCGGAACATGAACGCGGGCGCCCGCTCGCCTGGGCCTGCTGCCAGCTGCCTTCCGGCCCGGCGCCCGTGGGTCCTCCTCTTCCTCCGGCGCCCCGCTCGCCTGGCTGCGGCTCACATAGGGAGGGGGCCGCAGGGAGGCTGGGCCCGAGCTGGGGGACCGCTAGCGGCCCATGGCCCGGGTCCCGCGAACTGCGCCTGGCTCGCGCTTTGGACGCTCTCGGTGGGCGCCTTCTCGCTCCGAGCTCCTAACACAGCCAAGTTTTATTTCTAAGCGGCGGGAGAGAGTAGGGAGAGCCGATGGGTAAAGAGATTTATTCTTCAAGAAGGGAGAACAAAAATCATCGGTGGCCTGATAACTTGGAAGGATGACAGGAAATTAAATATATATATACATATCGATATCTATATCTTGACTCTTGAGCCTGAGCGAAAGCAAGAGGTCTTACCGTGTGCGGGGCCCGCCCCCACCCCGGGAGGCAGCCGAGAGGTGCTGATGCGAGCTTGGGGTCCTATGTCTGTCTCCTTATATCCCCGAAGCGATTACCGACTCTCTGGCTTCCCCCAGACGCTGCGGTTCTGGCCGGGCCCGGCCCGGGGCTGGGGCGCGGACCCTGCCGCCTCTCGGAGCGCCGCGAGACTTCCAAAGTTGTGCGCCCTGCTGGGGCTGGGGCGCACTGTGCGGAGCTCGGGGGCGGCGGCGGCGGCGGGGTGAGGAGTGTGGGCACCGCATGAAGGCACCCCCGTCCTCAGGCGGGTCGGGGCAGGTGAACGATCAGCTCTCCAGGAGCCGCGACGGAGGCAGTGTCTCCTGGGCGTCCGCCAGGTGGGCGCCGAGCGCGACTGGATGGGCCGGGGTCCGACGACAGCACTAGTTGGGCTTGGAGCGCAAGGCTGGGGGAAGAAGGCGCTGGAGCGGCCGGGCGGCGGCACGCCGGCTGCTGGGCGTCTGCACGGAGCCGGAGCTGCTGCTGCTCCGCTGCGCTCACGGTGGACTCGTTTTATAGCCCCAGGATCAAGCCGGCGTTGCTGAGCAGCCAGCGTCAGCCCCCACGTGGGAAGCCGACCCTCCCCCGCCCCTCGCACCACCCCTCGGCCAGTCTAGCGCCAGCGCCCAGCGCTGGACCTCGGGGAGAGTTGCCCTCAGGCGGGACCAGCCCTTTGGAGAGGCGCGTACCTTGAGCGAGAGGCTTAAAGAGGGAGCCCGGTAGTTGGGGGAGCGGGGGAGCGGCCCCTGCTGGGAGTTGGCCATGCAGCTCCGGGCCGACGGAGCAGAACGCGACGGGCACCCGTGAGTGCCCCCAAGGAGCTGGATCTTGGGAGAAAAGGGAAGAAAAAGTGGAGAGGAATCCCTGCCCAAATCGAGGGAAGTACCCTCCGGTGTGGGTTACATCTGGAGAAGCCCAGCTCCGGGCCAGAGCCGACCCGGTCCGCAGGTGCTCCTGGCGGCTGGGGAGAAAGGGGTGCTGGAGAGGGAGGAAGGCGCGGGTTCGGATGGAACCCCCGGCCGGAATGGACAGCACCTATGGGGAAGTGGCACAGGCCAGAGTTCGGACCTCGGCTTGGAGAAGAAGGGGCTACGTGTCCTCCCAGCCACGAAGCTGTCTGCGGGACACGCGCGACCGGGGGTCTGGACCGCGCCCCCTTAGACAGAGGTGGGGAGGGGTCCAGGAGCCGAACGCCAGGGCAAAGCGAGGACGCACTGACACCTGCTGGCCGCTCGTGGTCACGGCTGAGAAGCGACCCGCTGACGCCAGGCGCCTCCTCCCGTCTCTTAGGTCTATCTGCCTACAGAGCCTTCTCCTATCTCAGAACAAATTGGTTTCTGAGCTCAGGAAAGGAGAACCCAGGTTTTGAATTACACCCTGTCGTGTTGTAGAAATCTTCCTAAAGCAGATACTCTTGTGTCTACCCCTGGCGGGAGTGGGGGTTTGTCTAATAAAGTCACATCAGGAAGGGCTCAGCAGGCACCGCCGGCCAGAACGGGCATCCCACCCTGGACCCGCACAGCCCACCCTTCCTGCAGATCCGAGAGAGGCCAGGATTCTGCCTCCTTGGTTGCCCCGCTCTGGCCTACTGGGAACCATTATGTTTTTGTTGAGGACCCAAAGCTAAACTCCATCCCCCGCATCCCACCCCCATTCAGATGTACACACACCATCCTTCAGTAAGGGGAGGAGGGAGTAGCCAATGAAGGGAGAATATTTTCCATGTTCTCTCTGATAAGAGTAGCGGGGGGTGGGGGGTGCGGCGAATGGCAAGTTTTTCCGTGCGTGCTAGCTGTCCCAGGATAGATTTTAACGGTCACTAGAGCACTAGTTTGCACCCTGCTGGCTGCGCTTTTCAAATGAGCAGCAGTTTAACGGGTAAAGCCCAGGAGGGTAGGAAATTTCAACAGGAGAGAGATTAAACTTAAAGGAACGTCGTCTTATTTAAGGAACCACTAAACCAAAATGCCTTATGTAGTCACCTAAGCTGGAATTCCAAGGATGGAACAGGCTGCCTCTCTGTGCAGCCAGCTGCAGGCTTAGGTCTGGCTGGGGGCTGAGGGCTAAATTAAGGGCCCTGAGAATCACCTTCATTCCCAGCCGATGTCTGCAGCCTGCACCAGTGATACAGTTATTGATGCTGCTGCTGTTCATGTAGTCAGTCTCAAAATCTGTGCTTTCCAAAGTATTTCACAGAAGTCTCATTTGACTTCAGTACCTTCGTCTCCCAATCTTTGCCCTAATGGTATAAACTCCCTTTCCAGTCTTAGTTCTGAGAACCCCTTCTAATCTCCCTTTCTGGACAATCTAAAGGAAGCTGAGGAGTTGGAGAATTTCTTCACTATGTTGAGTCACTCATTTTCCATCTTCTACTAAAGTCTCTGCTCTGAGGCTCTTGGCAGGGGCTGTGGACATCGCCATTAGGCTCGGATGGAAACATGGCTCCACTCATGCTAAGAGACAAAAATCAGAGCCCATGGCAATCTGGGGTTTGCTGTGTTGCTGTTTGCAGATCTTGGGGACTGAGTCTTGGGAAACCATCACTTACCATCTCCACCTCTGCTTCCAACACACTGCTCTCCTTCCTATCTAATTTCAGAATCAACAGGGGAAATAAAAACAAAGCTAGAAAGAATAGACCCCAGAGTGAGAATCACTGCCCTGAGCCAGTGAGACTGCTATGACAGTGTCATAGCCCTCCAGGGAGCTGGGACAGAGCAAATAGTTGAGAGTCACTGTAAATATGGAGTTTGGGTTTGATGGCCTGAGAAGGAGTCATTTCTGGGGACCCAAATGGGGGTCCATTATTATTTATATTATTACTAAAAATAAATACTACTTATTAGCACTGACCACATGCCAGGCACAATGTCAAGCAGTTTATGTATTATATATCATATAATTCCCAAAACAATCCTGTAATGTAGATATTATTATCTGCTTTTGTAGATGGGGGAAACTAGGCAACAGACTAAGTAAACTGCCCAGCTAATAAATGGCAAGGACAGAGCCAAACTCCATTTTTCCTGGTGGTAAGCCCAATGAGCTTTTTAAGTTCCTTACTGTGAATCTCCAGCCTTGATCGCACTGCCAAAGAGAAACCTGCAAAATGTTCATCAGAAATGAGAGCATTGACAAGTTGGCAAATCCTCCTTCTAGCCCTTTCCTTTCAGTCCATTGATGGCTGCTAGATTAGGACAGTACAGGGCAAGATGTATTCCTTCTTTCTGTATCTAATGCCCACTCTTGGAGGCAACATCACATACACTCTAGGAGACTGGCCATTCCCCAAGCTGATGGAGAGCAAGTACTACACCAACTGGTTAGGCAACCCCTCCTCCTCCTAGTAGAAGCAACTTCTCTCTGTCATGGGTGCCATACATATTTTATCATGGCTTAGATGGACTTTCCTTGCTCTAGCTTATCTATTCATTTGTATGATGATCTAGCAGGGAGAAAGGACTGTCCTTTTCATCCCTGTATTCCTAGAGTACCTCTAAAACAGACTTTTTAAAAATCATATTTCTAGTACCTACTCCTTGGAGATTCTGATTCAGTAGGATGAAGTCAGGGCCTGGGTATTTGCATTTTTAGCAAGTGCATGGGTAATTCAATAAATGCTAAAATATAAGACACACGAGCATGGATGCTTGATATATGTTTGTGTGATGAATGAATGAATGAGTGAATGAATGAATGAATGAATTCTACTTACACTGACGCTATCAAAGAGGCAAGAGGGGCCCAAAGTTGGTGAAGTTGGTGACTATGATGGCTAGCATTTTATTCCAAAATCAGGATTTCTTAATAGTTGAGGTAGCTTAACTAATTCAAGGATATGAGTATAGGATTCTCTCATTCTCTTTTTTCCTAAAAGGAATATGTAAGTAGAAGAAGATAAATTGTAACTATCAGCTAGGTAATTTACCAATAAAAGAAAGCTTCTTAAGATAAATCATCTGTCCTCGAGTTATATGTGAAATTAAAGTGTCAGGCAATACCAAAATTTGTCTTGACTTCCATATCTTTGATGGCGACTTCATCTAACAGAAGCAAGGGAGCTGGCTGAGAGAGAATATTAGTTGCTTACTTTTTGAAAAGAAGAGTTGACTAAGAAAAAGAAAACATGACTCTATTAGCCTGGACTCCTAGGCTATGACAAAATCCTCACAAATAGAAGCAATTTGGACACACACACACACACACACACACACACACACATAAACAGGACAGCCCCCTTCCCCCACCCCCTCCCCTGCCCGCCCTGGACACAGCCTGTACTTAAACACACACTCGCTAGTCTGAACATGATGAACAGGTGGGGAACGCAATGTTCCCACTACTACCCATGCCGTGTGCACAGCTGGAACCAAATGCTGCAGTAAGCTACAAACATCTGTCAACTCACTGTATTGCTGACAAGGGGGAAAGGGGGAGTCAATAGGGAAAACTCTGTTGCTTCCTCTAAGCTATTGCTTAATTCCTCCACCGCTTTGTACCTGTGCTAAAGCCCTTGGAAATCCCATAGTTATTGAAGGTTAATGGAAGCCAAAAGAAAAGCATCAACTCCGGGAGTGCTGTAAGGAGCTGCCTTATTCACCACCTGCCACGTTCATCATTGACTGCTGGATCAGTCTTGCTGTACTCACAAAAACAAGCGATGAGTCCTGCCATCGCCTTTCTCTCTTTCTAATGTGCTAACCCATCCTGCCCCAGCTTGGAAAATTAAGCCAGGTGTTTTCCATCTCTGCAAGGGCCTCTGGCCAATACCAAAAAGACAGTAGTTGGTACTAGGATCAACTCCACCTTGAGGATGCCAAGAAAGATTGGGCTCCCAGCTGGCTCTTCGCTGGTGTGCCACCCTGCAGGGTATGTTTGTGTTGCCACTACAATGTGACTTTTGAGAGCTTGTGTGTACACATAAAGTTTAACATCACCTACCACAGTCTTCCAAGTCAGCCCTCACAAAGCAGTGACCTTTCCCACCACATCCAGGTGAATTATCTTGTCTGCTTTGTCCAGAAGCATGAGAAAAAGCAAACCTTGAAACAGTTATGGTGAGCAATGCTTACTTGTTCTCAGGTATAACAGGTGAGCTAGAGCCACTGGGTATAAAGGAGATATTTGTCACCAACATTAATAACTCTTAAGCTAATATTCCATTAATCTAATTAGGTAAGGTAAATCACCTTTCATATTTACTCAAAGAAACCATGGAGACGCCACGCCTGAAACCTATACACGCATGCACACACACACACACACATGCACACACATATATTTAAGAGATGGTCTGGCTCTCACTGCTCCCTGGAAATAATCTTTTTTTCCCCATTCTTCCTAGTTGATAACACCAAGCACAAACTCTTCCTTGGTAAAAAGACCACTGCCTGATAGTTTCTGGGAGACATTCGAGTGAAGGCGTTAAGAATTTAGGCTTTAGAGTAAGAGAAACCTGGCTTCTGGCACTGCTTCTGCCATTTCATAACTATATTTACATAATTTCTCTAGACTTCAGTTTCCTTATACGGAAAAAGGGGAAAATAGTTTCACACACCTCATGCATACCCTCACAAATTAAATGTGTGAATACATGGAAAGTACATAAGACAGTGTTGGGTTTAACAGGTGCTCAGACCAGCCTGGCCAACATGGTGAAACCCTGTCTCTACCAAAAATACAAAAATTAGCTGGGCGAGGTGGCGTACTCCTGTAATCCCAGCTACTCAAGAGGCTGAGGCAGGAGGATCACTTGAACCTGGGAGACAAAGGTTGCAGTGAGCTGAGATTGCACCATTGCACTCCAGCCTGGGCAACAGAGCGAGACTCTGTCTCAAAAAAATAAATAAAATAAAAAAATTTAAAAAAATCTAGAGAAAGAGAAGGGAGTTGGAATCTCAAAACTGATGGAACCTTAAATAGGATAAAGAGGCAAATAGTTTTTTAGGGTGATTTCTTTTGCAATTTGAGCCAACTCAAACTGCCTAAAATAGAACAGAAAATGGACTGATTCAACATAAATGAAATTTATTTTAACCTGAGGCAGAGCTGGCTTTGGGCAAGATGGATGCAGTGACTCAGTACTGTCTCTAAGAAGCTGATAACTTTGTGGAGAAAGGAAAGAGGATTAAGCAAATAGAGAGTAATAAATGTAAGGAATCATGCAGTCCTCCCCACCAAAAAAAATAAATAAATATATGGGAAAGAAGCTGCCTTGGTTTCTCCTAGCACTCCAAATTCCAAATGTTGTTGCTAGGAAGCTGAGATGAACCTCTTGCTTCTTGTTCTTGGATTCCATGAGATTTCAGAGACCATACAACTACTTCCCATTTTACTTCAGCCTCTTGGAGCTGTTTTCTATGTTGTGCAACCAGAATACTTGACCAGAATGAATGGTAGAGCTTTAACTTCATAAAAATAATTTCATCTTTAATAAACCAGATTCCATGCTAGACAATGATCATATAATCACCAAAACATAACTTCTAATAACTTCTATACACTGCGAAGTATTTGAGAGGAATCTTTTCTGTTAGCGTTACAGATGTTCAAAAAAAATTAAATAACAGCTTTTTTTTAAGCACCAAATATTTTCAGTTGATGGTGGCACTGTAAGTTCATGCTTCTCTTTGCTTATAGATGGAGTCTTGCTATGTGGCCCAGGCTGGCCTCAAACTCCTGGGCTCAAGCAGTCCACCCAGGTAGCTGGGTCTATAGGCCTACACCACTGTGCGTGGCTTAAATGCAAGACTTTGAAGCACTCCTTTGTGCAATCATGTAGAAATGAAAGATAAACAAAAGAAATTTTAAAAGATAGACCCACTCCCAATGCCAAGCAATAGAGCAAGTCTATTACAGCCTCTCTGTCCCACTAAACAGCGCAACTAAAACATCTGGAAAATTCAAAAAGCAGCTATCTGAAAAGCAGACAGTAGCAGGCAGAGTGGGAAGGGAAAACAAAAATTGAGGAAGAAAGCCTCATGAGAGAGTTTCCTGTTGATCTTTTTCCTCTTTTGTCTCTCACATTTGATCCACGGAAGGCCTCAGTTGTGGAACTGAGCAGCAGCCCAGCCGGTATGAGCAACTCAGAGGGTGAAGCTCCCTCTTTTGACAGAGAATGGTGGAGAGGTCCACTGCGAGCTAGGAAATGTGGAGAAACTCTCTGAACAACATTTTTTCTTATTTGTCTTGTTTTTACTCTCCTCACCCTGCCACTGGAGTGGCCCCAAATAGGGAAATGTGCAGTAGCCATATAGGCAGCTACAACTTTGAGGAGGAAAAAAAAAGGTCTTTTCTGGCAATAGGAACAGGGAAAGGAAGACCCTGTGCTCTGAAGGGCAGAGCTGGAGAGGGATGTCAGGACACTTAATGTCTTTTTTTTTTTTTTGCTCGTTTACCTTACCACTCTGCCCAGGGACTGAATTGGTCATGCAGAACTGGGTGGCAGGATCATGAGTAACTAAAACTCTAAAAGAAAACCTATCCTTCTGTCCAGAGGAATGGGACAATGGGTCCCTGGGAGACCAAGAGTACATAGGAGAATCCAAAAGAAAAGAGCTGGAGAAGGGAATCCTCTAAGTCTTGTGTCTGATCAGGTGTAAGTTCCAGGCCCACCTGTGACCTGTGCATGCGTGAGACCAATGGCAGGCAGGATAGCCAACATTCATACCCCCAACATCCAAATACTGGTTACGGAAGAGGAGATGAGACCTGTGACTTGAAACGAACTACTAGGTTGATTTCCTGTGAACATAAACCAAACAGATTTTCATAGGACCAAGAGTAATACTCATAATGTCCAAGACAGAATCCAAAATTGCTCAACATACAAAGATCCAGTTAAATACTGGGAAGGGGGAAACGATGAACAGATGTTTAACCTGAGATGTTAGAATTAATTATCTGACAGAGTTTAAAGCAACTATTATAACCAGGTTGCAAGCGGTAAAGGTAAGTATTCATTAAGTAAATTAAAAGATAGAAGTTCTCAGCAGAGAAATAGACATGCTAAAGAAGAACTGAATGCCAAATCTTAAAATTAAAAAATTTGTTCAAAAAATTAAATCTCACTGGAAAGGCTCTGTATGGGTTTCCTAGGGATGCTGTAACAAATTACCACAAACTGAGTGGCTTAAAATAATAGACACATATTCTCCCACAGTCTTGTAGGTTAGAAGTCTGAAATCAAGGTATCAGTGGGGTCACATGCCCTTCGAAAGTTCTAAGGCAGCATTCTTCCTTCCCTCTTCCAGCTCCTTGTGGCTTCTTGCATTCCTTGGCTTGTGGCAGCATCAGTCCAATCTCTGTCTCCATCTTCACATGGCCTTCTTCCTTCTATGCTTTTCCTATCCAAATCTCCCTCTTCTTTCCTTATAAAGACAAAAAGTCAGTGGATATAGAACCCACCCTAAATCCAGGACGATGTCATCTTGAGATCCTTAACTAATTACATCTGCAAAGATCCTATTTCCAAATAAGGTCATATTCTAAGGCTCTGGTTCAATGTGAGTTTGCGGGGAACACTATGCAACCCATTACAGGCTCAGTAGCAAAAACAGAGAAGACAGAGGAAAAATTCCATGAACCTGAAGATAAATCAATAGAAACACTAAAGGAAGTTGCTCAGTCTGAAGGGCAAAATACGAGGGAAGCTTGAGACCTCAGGAATGAGGGAGTAACAACAGAAATGGGAAATATTTGGCTAAGGATGGCTAAGGTTGCTGTAACAAAGTACCACACACCGGGTGACTTAAGCAATAGAAAATTTTTGTTTCATCATTCTGGAGGCTAGAAGTCTAAGATCAAGGTATCAGCAGAGATGCATGCCCCCGATCTCTGCCTTCATCTTCACATGGCATTCTCCCTGTGCTTGTATCTTTGTGCCCCAATTTTTCCTATTTCATATTGGGCAGAGGCCTCCCTAAATACCTCGTTTTAACTTGATTACTTCTATAAAGACCTTATCCCCAAATAAGCACATTCTGAGGTACTGGGGGTTAGCACTCAACATATCTATTTTTTGAAGGGCAAAACTCAACCAACACTTGGGTATCTATAATGAGGGTAAATATATTTTTTCCTTATGGGTTATTTAAAATATGATTGGTTTTAAGATCAAAATTACTACATCTGGTAGGGCTTTCAATGCACACAGATGTAACATATATGACAATTATAACATGAACAGTGTAAAGCAATTTATATAGTTGTAAGTCTTCTACATTTTAATTTTTCCAGCTTCATTGAGGTGTACGTGACAAATAAAAATGGTAAATACTTAAAGTGTACAATATGATTTTGATATACATACACATTGTGAAATAAGAATGACAATCAAGCCAATCAACATATCTATCAACTCACGTAGTTGCAATTTTTTTGTGTAGTGAGAACAGTTAAGATCAACTATCTTAGCAAATTTCAAGTATATAGTATTAGCTATAGTCATCATACTGTACATTAGATACCCAGAAATTATTCATTCTGAATAACTGAATCTTTGTACCCTTTGACTAACATCTCCCCAGTTCCCTACTCCCCAGTTCCTGGCAACTACAGTTCTTTTTTTTTTTTTTTTTTTTGAGACGGAGTCTCGCTCTGCCGCCCAGGCTGGAGTGCAGTGGCGGGATCTCAGCTCACTGCAAGCTCCGCCTCCTGGGTTTACGCCATTCTCCTGCCTCGGCCTCCCGAGTAGCTGGGACTACAGGAGCCCGCCACGTCGCCCGGCTAGTTTTTTTTTTTTTTTTTTTTTTTTTTTTTGTATTTTTTTAGAGACGGGGTTTCACCGTGTTAGCCAGGATGGTCTCGATCTCCTGACCTCGTGATCCACCCATCTCGGCCTCCCAAAGTGCTGGGATTACAGGCTTAAGCCACCCTGCCCGGCCTACAGTTCTTTATTTATACTTTTTTTAAATTGACACATAATAATTGTACCCATATATGGGGTACATAATGATGTTTCCATACATATGATGTATACAGATCAGATCAGGGTAATCAGCATATCCATCATCTCAAACGTTTATCATTTCTTTGTGTTGGGGACATTCAATATCCTCCTTCCAGCTATTTGAAACTATGTACTGTTGTTAACTACAGTCATCCTACAGTGGTATAGAATATAGAACACTAGAAGTTACTCCTCCTATCTAGTTGTAATTTTGTATCCTTTAACAAATCTCTCTCTACCTCTTTATTTCCCCTATCTTTCCCAACCTCTAGTATCTTCTGCTCTACATTTTACTTCTATGAGATCACCTTTTGTGTGTGTGTGTGACATGGAGTCTCTGTCACCCAAGCTGGAGTGCAATGGTGTGGTCTTGGCTTACTGCAACCTCTGCCTCCCAGGTTCAAGCAATTCTCCCGCATCAGCCTCCCAAGTAGCTGGGACTACAGGCGTGTGACACCACACTTGGCTAATTTTTGTATCTTTATTAGAGACAGGGTTTCACCATGTTGGCCAGGCTGGTCTCAAATTCCTGACCTGGTGATCTGCCCACCTGGGCCTCCCAAAGTGCTGGGATTACAGGCATGAGCCACCGCACCCAGCTAAGATCAACTTTTTTTTAGCTACCACCTATGAATGAAAACACGCTGTGTTCACTTTCTTTTCCTGGCTTATTTCACTTAACATAATGTCCTTCAGCTCCATGCCTGTTGCTGCAAATGACAGGATTTCATTCTTTTTTGTAGCTGAATAGTATTTCATTGTGTATATATACCACATTTTCTTTCTCCATTCATCTGTTGTTAGACATCTAGGTTGATTCTATATCTTGGCTATTGTGAATAAACATGGGGGTGCAGACAACTCTTCAATATACTGATTTCCTTTCCTTTGGATAAATGCCCAGTAGTGGGATTGCTGAATCATATGGTAGTTCTATTTGCAGTTTTTTGAGGAACTTTCTTTTTTTTTTATTTTTTATTTTTTTTATTTTTTATTATACTTTAAGTTCTAGGGTACATGTGCATAACGTTTATATCATGTATAACTCCCCAATGCAATCCCTCCCTCCTCCCCCCTCCCCATGATAGGCCCCAGTGTGTGATGTTCCCCTTCCCGAGTCCAAGTGATCTCATTGTTCAGTTCCCACCTATGAGTGAGAACATGCGGTGTTTGGTTTTCTCTTCTTGTGATAGTTTGCTAAGAATGATGGTTTGAGGAACTTTCATACTGTTTTCCATAATGGCTAGACGAGTTTACATTTCCATCAAGAGTGTCCCTTTCTCTGCATTCTCACCAGCATGTGTTATTTTTTGTCTTTTTGATAACAGCCATCCTAACGGGTAAGATGATAATTCATTGTGATTTTCATTTGCATTTCCCTGATGATTAGTGATGTTGAGCATTTTTTAATATTTCTCTGTTGGCCATATATATGCCTTCTTTTTAGAAATGACTGTTGACATTACTTGCCCATTTTTTCATCAAATAAATGGTAAGATTGTTTATTTTATTTATTTATTTATTTATTGGCTATTGAGATGTTTGAGTTCCTTGTATATTCTGGGTATTCATTCCAAGTCAGAAGAATAGTTTACTAATATTTTCTCTCATTCCACAGGCTGCTTTTTCACTCTGTTGATTGTTTTCCTTTGCTATGCAGAAGCTTTTTAGTTCGATATAATCCCCATTTGTTTATTTTTTGTTTTGTTGCCTGTGCTTTTGAAGTCTTGTTCATAACATATTTTCCAACACCAATGTCCTGAAGTATTTCCCTGTTTTCTCCCAGTACTTTTATAGTTCCAGCTCTTACATTTCAATCTTTGATCCATTTTGAGTTGATTTTTACATAGTGTAATAGCTGGGGGATATGGATGTTTAGTTTTCCCAACACCATTTATTGAAGAGACTGTCCTTTCTCCAATGTCAAAAATCAGTTGACTGCAGGTATATGAATTAATTTCTGGGCTCTCTATTTCATGCATGGTCTTTTTCTGTTCTTAGGCCAGTTCAATGCTATTTTGGTTACTACAGGTTTGTAGTATATTTTGAAGTGTGATGTCTCCAACTTTTCTTTTTTCTTCAGGATTGCTTTGGCTATTCCAGGTCTTTTGTGGTTCCATACAGATTTTAGGAATTTTTTCCCACTTCTGTGAAGAATGTCATTGGTATTTTTATAGAAACTGTATTGACTATTCAATACAATACATTGTATTGAATGTAGTCTGTTCATTTTAACAATATTAATTCTTCTGACCTATGGGCATGGGGTGTCCTTTCATTTGTTTGTATCTTCTATTTCTTTCACCTGTGCTTTGTAGCTTTCCTTTTGAAGATTTTTCCCCTCGATTAAATTTATTTGGTAGTTATTGTAAATGTGATTGCGTTCTTGATTTCTTTTTCAGCTAGTTCATTGTTTATGTACAGGAACACTACTGATTTTTGTATATTGATTTTGTATCTGCAACTTAACTCAATTTGTTTATTGGTTCTAAGAGCTGTTTTTTGTAGATTCTTTAGGTTTTTTCTACATATAAGATTATGTTGTCTGCAAACAGGAACTATTTTGCTTTCTCCTTTCCAATTTGGATGCCCTTTATTTCCATCTCTTGCCTAATTTGCTCTGACTAGGATTTTCAGTACTATGTTGAATAAGAGTAGTGAGAATGGGTGTTCTTGTCTTGTTCCAGTTGTTAGAGGAGAAGCTTTCAGCCTTTCCTGTTCAGTATAGAGTTTGTCATATTGGCCCTTTATTATGTTGAGGTACTTTTTTCCTATATCAAATGTATTGAGAGTTTTTAATCATGAAAAGATGTTGAATTTTATCAAATGCTTTTTCTACATCTATTGAGATGATCATATATAGTTTTTGTCCTTCATTCTACTGATGCAATATGTGACGTTTATTGATCTGTACATGTTGGAAAATCTGTGTACTCCTGGATACTTCCCAGGAATGCACAGATGATTAATCATGATATATCATGATCACTTCATCATAATGCATATCTTTTTTATGCATTGTTGGATTGGTTTGCTAGTATTTTGTTGAGGATCTTTGCATCCATGTTCATCATTGACCTGTAGTTTTATTTATTCATTTATTATTTTGGGGGGATGGAGTCTCACTCTGTCACCCAGGCTGGATTGCAGGAGTGTGATCTCTGCTCACTGCACCTTCTACCTCTGGGTTCAAGTGATCCTCCTGCCTCAGCCTCCCAAGTAGCTGGGATTACAAGTGTGCGCACCACACCCAGCTAATTTTTGTATTTTTAATGGAGATGGGGTTTCACCATGTTGGCCAGGCTGGTCTTGAACTCCTGATCTCAAATGATCCACCTGCCTCAGCCTACCAAAGTTTTGGGATTACAGGTGTTAGCCACCACATCCAGCCTAGTTTTCTTTATTTGTTATGTTCTTGTCTAGTTTTGGTATCAGGGTTATGCAGGCTTAGCAAGAACTCTCTCTGTTTCAATTTTTTGGAAGAATTTGAGAAAAATTGTATTAATTGTTCTCTAAAGGTTTGGTAGAAGTCAGCAGTAAATCCAATGCAGTCCTGGACATTTTAGGGGGAACACTTTGTATTAGTGAGTCCATATCATTACTTATTATTGGTATGTTCAAGTTTCCTACTTCTTCTTGGTTCAATCTTGGTAAGCTGTGTGTGTCCAGGAATTTATCCATTTCCTCTAGGCTTTTGAATTTATTGTTATATAGTTGTTTGTAGTAGCCTCTACTGATCCTTTGTATTTGTGTTGTCTGTTGTGACATCTCCTTTTTCATCTCTAGTTTTATTTATTTGGATCTTCTCACTGTTTTTCTTAGTCTAGCTAATGATTTGTTTATTTATTTCACTGATCTTTTGTATTGTTTTTCTAGACCCAATTTTATTTACTTCTGCTCAAATCTTTTTTATTCTTTTTTTCTTCTAATTTTGGGGTAGGCTTGTAGCTTTTCTAGTTTTTGAGATTCATCATTGGGTTGTTTATTTGAAATTATCTTATTTTTTGGTGTAGACATTTATTGCTATATACTTGCCTCTTAATACTGCCTTTGCTGTGTCCTTTTGGTTTTGGTATGTTGTGTTTATATTTTCATTTGTTTAAAGGAATTTTTCAATTTCCTTCTTAATTTCTTCTTTTACCCACTGGTTGTTCAGGAGCATGTTATTTAATTTCCATATGTTCATATAATTTCTAATGTTTCTCTTATAACATTGTGGTCAGATAAGATAGTTGATATGATTTCAGTGTTTTCTAGACTTCTTTTGTATCCTAACATATGATCAATCCTGGAGAATGTTCCATATGCTGAAGAAAAGAATGTGTATTCTGCAGCTGTTGGGTGAAATGTTCTGTAAATGTCTGTTAGCTCTATTTGGTCTATGGTATAATTTAAATTTGATGTTTCTTTACTGGCTTTCTGTCTAGATGATCTGTACAATGCTGAGAGTGGGGTGTTGAATTCCTCAACTATCATTGTTTTGGGGTCTATCTCTCCCTTTAAATCAAATATTTGCTTTACGTATCTGGGTGCTCTCTTATTGGGTGCATACATATTTACAATTATATTTTATTGCGTAATTGACCCCATTATTATTATATAATGTCCTTGTCTCTTTTTATAACTTTTAACTTGAAATCTGTTTTATCTGATATAAGTATAGCTAATCCTGCTCAATTTTGGTTTTTGTTTGTGAAGAATATCTTTTCACATCTCTTCACTTTCAGTCTTTACATTAAGGTGAGTTCTTTATAAGCAACATATAGTTTGTCTTTACATTAAGGTGAGTTCCTTATAAGTAACATATAGTTAGGTCTTTTTAAAAATTGTAAGCATTCATCCTGTCTGTATCTTTTAAATGGGAGATTTAATCCATTTACATTCAATGTTACTACTGATAGGTGAGAACTTACTGCTGTCGTTTTATTTTATTTTATTTTATTTTATTTTATTTTAGAGACTGATTCTCTCTTTGTCACCCAGGTTAGAGTGCAGTGGTGCAATCTTGGCTCATTGCAACCTCCACCTCCCAGGTTCAAGAGATTCTCCTGCCTCAGTCTCCTGAGTAGCTAGGATTACAGGCATGTGCCACCACACCTAGCTAATTTTTGTATTTTTTAAGAGAGACATGGTTTCACTATGTTGGCCAGGCTGCTCTCAAACTCCTGGCCTCAAATGATCCACCTGCCTTGACCTCCCAAAGTGCTGGGATTACAGGCATAAGCCACAATGCCTGGCCCTGTGATTTATTGATTGTTTTCTGGTTGTTTTGTAAATTCTTTTTTCCCTACTTCCTCTTTTATTGTTTATTTTTGTGGTCGGGTGATATCCATAGTAATAAGGTTTACTTCCTTTCTCTTTCTCCTTTTTGTGCTGGCTCTACCAGTGAGTTTTATACTTTCCCATGTTTTCATGATGGTGGTTATAGTCTTTTCACTTTCAGGTGCAGGTATACTTTGAGTATGTCTTGTAAGGCTGATCTACTGGTGATGAATTTTCTTAGTTTTTGCTTATCTGTGGAAAATTTTATTTCTCCTTCATGCCCTAAAGGTAGCTTTGCTGGGCATAATAATCTTGGTTGTTAGTTTCGTTTAGAATATATCATTCCATTCTCTCTTGGCCTGTAAGGTTCTGCTGAGAAATCTGCTGTTAGTCCAATGTGGATTCTCTTATTAATGACTTGATGCTTTTATCTTGCTGTCTTTAGAATTCTTGATAGTTTGACTATAATGTGCCTCAGAGAGGACCTATTCAGGTTGAATGTATTTGGGGTTCTTTGAGCTTCCTGGACCTGGATGTTCATCTCTCACCCAAGTTTTCAGCCCCTCTTCCATAGGATGCCACTGATAGGCATGACCCTTCCATGGGATGCCTGATAGCCTTGGACTAAAATCCCAAACCTCAGAAATAGTCCCATGGGCCACCCACTCAGCAGACACACCCACAAGCCAGCTGAGAAGCCATGTCCCCATATCCTGAGCCTGAGAAACAGCCCTCATGGGCTGCCCCAGCAGACACACCCCACAAGCTGAGCAGCAGTGTGCCTGCATCCTGGGCCTGAGAAACAGCTCCATGGGCCACTCCTGGCAGGCATGCCCCAGGCTGACTGAACAACCATGTGCCTGTGCTCCTGGCCAGAGTGTCAGCCCCAATCTCAGCAAGCCAAATCCCAAGTTGGCCAGTGCCCGTGTGCACACACACACATACACATTCTCCCAATGTGAGAAACAACCCAGCAACCCACTCTGGCACTACCCCCACAAATTCTCAGCCTAGGCCACTGAGACATTCATAAATATCAGTAGTGTGTATTACAGATGAAGAAACTACATGGACACTACACTATTGCATCCACCTAGAAGTAAGGCCAACACATCCCAACCAAACCAACACTCTATGACCCATTCATAAGAATAAGTATTTCCCTTCAAAACCTACTCCATAAAATCGGAAGAAGTGACTCTTCTATCAGATGCATAGAAATCAATGTAGGAACAGACACATCACACATGTAAAAGCAAGGAAACATGACACCTCTAAAGGAAAACAATAATTCTCCAGTAACAGACCCCAATCATAAGGAAATATGTGAAATGCCAAAGAAAGAATTTCAATTATTAATACTTAAGGAAACTCAGTGAGATATAAGAGAAAACAGATAGTTAACTGAAATCAGAAAATTCATGATTCAAATGAGAAATTATACATATACATGTATGTATGTGTATATATAATATATATACATACACATGTGTGTGTCTGTGTGTGTAAAAAGAACCAAACAGAAATCCTAGAGCTGAAGAATTCAATGAATGAAATTTTTTTTAAAAATCGAGAGCTTCAGCAACACTAGACCAAACACAAGAAAGAATCTCTGAACTTGAAGACAAGTCTCTTGAAATAACACAGACAGACAAAAAGAGAAAAAGAATTAAAAAGAATGAAGAAAGTCTGCATGATTTATGGGACATCATTAAGCAAGCAAATATTCATATTATGGGTGTTCCAGAAGTATAGAGAAGGAAACAGGTGAGGGAAATGCCCTGCAGGTTTTCTGCAGGGGGTGACCCTTGGGGCTACGTCTCAGGCCTAGTATGCAGGTACAGGGTTGCTTAAATGGCCCTAGGGCATGCCCACCAGGGGTGGCCTACAGGATTATTTCTCAGTCTGGAGCATGAGTGCGAGGCTGTTCAGCCAGTTCAGGGGTATGCCCACCAGGAGCAGCCCTCCAGGGCTGCTTCTCAAGTCTGGCATATGGGTACAATGCTACTCAGCCATGCCTGCGGAGTGTCTGCCAAAGGGAGTACTTCATGGCTGTTTCTCAGGTCTTGAGCATGAACATGTAGCTGTTCCACAGCCCCATGAACATAGCCTCTGTTCAGAGGCTCAGGGGTCTCTCCCACTTGCGGATGGGCACATAGTGGTTTGACTGGCTCAAGAGTGGGTTTGTCTTGGGCAGGGCTGTCAGACTATTGCTCCAGCTGGAAGTGCACTAATAGGGGTTGTTCATGACCAGAGTTACAGCCAATCCAGGTCCTAGGCTCCAGGCACATTGGTATTCATCCATGTGTGGGTTTGGTGGAATGAAGATGGAGAGGTGTAGTCACTACTGGCCCTCAGAGCAGGGTGCACTCCAGAAGTGGCTCTGGTCTCAAGATTGTGCTATGCTACAGGAGTTTGGCTCACAGGTGGTGGATGAGGGATGTGGAGGGCACCCTATTTGGGTAATACAGCTGTGTAAATTCCTGGTAGCTCTCCAAACAGGATTCAGGACTTCGAAGGACTGTGGGATCCTTCTGCAGTAAGGACTATAGGTATTTGGCAATGGGGACTGGTGGGAATCGGATCTTCTGCTTACCTTTTCCCCAAAATGTGAAGTCCCTCCTGACTCTGGGCAGATATGATCTGTTAGAGAGAGATGGGCTGCAGAATCCACATGCCTCCACGCTGCCCTCCTGGAGATGCGTCTCCACTTTCCCACTGCACTCTGGCACTCTCCTTTCAGCACTCCAGTCAAATCTTAACTGTTGATTCATTGTCTTGGTCCTTTCTTGTGAGAAGAATGAGCACCAGCCATCTCTAGTTAGCCATATTGCTGATGTAACCTGGCAAACACAATTCTGATCTCTGCTTGTATGAGTTTAACTTTTTTATTTTTATTTTTTGTTTTAGACAGGGTCACTCTGTCACACAGGCAGGAGTGCAGTGGCATAATCACAGCTCACTGCAGCCTTGACCTCCTGGGCTCAAGCAGTCCTCCCACCTCAGCCTCTTGGGTAGCCAGGACTACAGGCACACACCACCATGCCTGCCTAGATTTTTGGAATTTTTGTAGAGACAGGGTTTTGCCATGTTGCCCAGGCTTATCTGGAACTCCTGAGCTTAAGTAAGCCACCTGCCTCTGCCTCCTGAAGTGCTAGAATTATAAGCACAAGCCACCGCGCCTGGCAAGTTTAACTTTTTAAAATTGTACAAATAAGGCCAGGCACCATGGCTCATGCCTGTAATCCCAGAACTTTGGGAGGCTGAGGCAGGTAGGTTTCTTGTGGCTAAGAGTTCAAGACCAGCCTTGCCAACATGGCAAAACACCATTTCTACAAAAAAAAATACAAAAAATTGGCTGGGCATGGTGGCACATGCCTTTAGTCCCAGCTCCTCGGGAGGCTGAGGCAGGAATTGCTTGAACCTGGGAGGCTGAGGTTGCAGTGAGACAAGATTATGCCACTGCACTTTAGCCTACATGACAGAGCAAGACCCTGTCTAAAAAAAAGAAGAAAAAAAAAAGGATTAAAAGATTGCACATATAAGTGAGATCATATAGTATTTGACTTTCTGGGTCTCACTTAACTTAGCATAATGCCCTCAAGGTGTATTCTATGGCAGGATTTCCTTCTTTTTTGAGGCAGAATAATATCCCATTTTATATGCACACACACACACACACACACACACACACATACACGTGAGGGGACCTCAAAAATGTCATGGAAAATTGAATTAAAACATAAAAATAAAAAAAATAAGGTTTATTTCTCAACATAAGCTCCATCAAAGTAAACATTTTTGTAAGCAATAATACTAGCTGATTAGTCCATCCCTAAAAAACTAAGGGTCCTGGAAATTTAACCACATCGATGTAGGGTTTTTTTTGTTTGTTTGTTTTGTTTTACATTATTAACTTCAAAAAAAGCTGGGTGCCTTTAAAGATTTAAAAGAAAAACAAAAGACTTAAAAGGAAACAAAAACACATCAAAAGGAACCAAATTAGGAAGGTCAGGTGGATGCCTAGTGATTTCCCATAGAAACTCTAACAAAATTGACCTTGAGTAGAGAAAAAAGCAGGCCCATTATTGCGGTGGAGAAGGACCCCTCAGGTGAAGTTTTCTCAGACACTTTTCTGATAAAGCTTTGGTTAACTTTCTCAAAACACTCTCATAATAAGCAGATGTTATCATTCTTTGGCCCTCCAGAAAGTTAACAAGCAAAATGCCTTGAGTATCTCCCAAAAAACTGTTGCCACGACCTTTGCTCTTAACCAGCCTACTTTTACTTTGATTGGACCACTTCCACTTCTTGGTAGCCATTGCTTCGATTGTTCTTTGTCTTCAGAATCATACTGGTAAGGCCATGTTTCATCTCCCGTTACAATTCTTTGGGGGAAAAAATCTTTCAGGATCTTGATCCCACTTTTTTACAATTTCTATTGAAAGCTCTGCTCTTTCTACAGCTGATCTAGGCACAGCTGATCTTTGACACCTATCAAATAGAAAGTTAGCTCAACTTTAATTTTTCAGCCAGAATTATGTAAGCTGAACCAATTGAGATGTCTATGGTAGTAAATATTGTTTCTGCTGTTACTCATAGGTCCTCTTCAATTAGGGCACAAACAAAATGAATTTTTTCCTCGCAAATTGATGAGTATGGTCTTTTCACTGTGGGCTTCATCTTTAACACCATCTCATGCCTTCTTAAAGTGACTTATCCATTTGCAAATTGCTGATTTCTTTGGGCCATTGTTCCCTTAAACTTTTTGTAAAGCATCAGTGATTTAACCATTCTTCCACCCAAGCTTCCCCATAAATTTGATGTTTGTTCTTGCTCCAATTTTAGCAAAATTCATGTTGCTCTAATAGAAGCTTTTTTCAAATAGATGTCCTTTTGAAACTTAGTACCTCAAACTAGATCTTGTTCAGACATGTTATAACAAATTAGTACCTCAAACTAGATCTTGTTCAGACACGTTATAACAAATGAGTACAGGTTTATTTTGGTGCAAAAAAATTTGAAAACCATACATAGTTTTTTTTCATAACATGCATTTTTCATGAACTTTTTGAAGACCCCCTCGTGTGTGTGTGTGTGTGTGTGTGTGTGTGTGTGTGTATCATATTTTCTTTATCCAGTCAGATACTGACAAATACTTAGATTATTTCTATATCTTGGCCATCCTGAAAAATGCTGCAATAAACTTGGGGATGCATACATCTCTTTAAGATATTGATTTTGTTTCTTTTGGATATTTACACAAGAGTGGGACTGCTGGGCATACAATATTTTTATTTTTAACTTTTTGAGGAACATCCATACTGTTTACCAATCTACATTTTATTTGAAGTGGTAAAACATTAACTCTAAGAAGACTATGAAAGGCTAAGGTATATATTGCAATCCCTAGATCAGCCAATAGAAAAATAATACAAAGATTATAACAAAAAAATATGAAAATGAAAAGTAAATATAAACAACAGTAATTGAATAATCCAAAAAAGACAGGAAAGAGAGAACAGAAGAACAAAGAACAGAAGTGACACACAGAAAACAAATAATAAAATGTAAACCTAAACTCAACCATACAAATAATTACATTAAAATGAAATGGTCTAAACCCACTAATAAAAAGACAGAGATCATCAGATTAGATAAATAAAACAAGACTCAACTACATGCTCTCTACAAGCAGCCCAATTTAAATATAATGATATAGATAGATTAAAAGTAAAAAGTATGAGGCCAGGCATGGTGGCTCATGCCTGTAATCCCAGCACTTTGGGAGGCTGAGGTGGGTGGATCACGAGGTCAGGAGATCTAGACCGTCCTGCCCAATATGGCAAAATCCCATCTCTACTTAAAAATATATATATACCAAAATTAGCTGGGATGGTGGTGCATGCCTGTAATCCCAGCTACTTGGGAGGCTGACACAAGAGAATCACCTGAACCCAGGAAGAGGAGGTTGCAGTAAGCTGAGATCATGCCACTCTACTCCACCCTGGCAACAGAGCAAGACTCCATCTCAAAAAAAAAGAAAAGTAAAAAGATGAAAAAAAGATATACGATGCAAATATTAATCAAAATAAATCCAGTGGGGCTATATTAATATCAAAGCCAACTTCAGAACAAAAATATCAAGATAAAGAGAGATATTACATAATAATAAAAGATTACATACATTAAGAAAATACAGGCCAGACATGGTGGTTCACACCTATAATCCCATCACCTTGGGAGGTAGAAGTGGGAGGATCACTTGAACTCAGGAGTTTGAGACCAGCAAGGGCAACATAGGAAGACTCCCATCTCTACAAACAATTTAAAAATTAGCCAGGCATGATGGTGCATGCCTGTGGTCTCAGCTACTCAGGGGACCGAGATGGGAAGATTGTTTGAACCTGGAAGGTAGAGGCTGCTGTGAGCTATTATTATGCCACATAATAATATGTCACACTGTAGCTGGGCAACAGAAAGAGTTCCTGTCTCAAAGAAAGAAAGAAAGAGAGAAAGAGAGAGAGGAGAGAGAGAGAGAGAGAGAGAGAGAGAGAGAGAGAGAGAGAGAAGAGAGAGAGAGAGAGAAGAAGAAGAAGAAGAAGAAGAAGGAGGAGGAGGAGGAGGAGGAGAGGAGGAGGAGGAGGAGGAGGAGGGAAGGAAGGAAGGAGGAAGGAAGGAAGGAAGGAGGAAGGAAGGAAGGAAAGAAAGAAGGAAGGAAGGAAGGAAGGAAGGAAGGAAGGAAGGAAGGAAGACAAAAATCCTAAATGTATATGCACATTAAAGATCTTCAAAATACGGACAGGCGCAGTGGCTCAAGCCTGTAATCCCAGCACTTTGGGAGGCCGAGATGGGCGGATCACGAGGTCAGGAGATCGAGACCATCCTGGCTAACCCGGTGAAACCCCGTCTCTATTAAAAAATACAAAAAAACTAGCCAGGCGAGGTGACAGGTGGCTGTAGTCCCAGCTACTGGGGAGGCTGAGGCAGGAGAATGGCGTAAACCTGGGAGGTGGAGCTTGCAGTGAGCCAAGATCCGGCCACTGCACTCCAGCCTGGGCGACAGAGCGAGACTCCATCTCAAAAAAAAAAAAAAAAAATCTTCAAAATACATTAAGCAAAAATTGATAGATTTAAAAAAAGAAATACACCAATTCACAATGATGAGTTCAACACTCCTTTCAGGGTAATCATATAGAAAGGTCCTGAAAAAACTATCAACCAAATTGACATTTATAGAACACTCCATCAACATAGCAAAATACATACTCTTTTCAAGTACAAAATAATATTCATCAAAATACCAAATTGGAAAGATGACCTGTGTTCATATACTGAAAGACTTAATATTGCAAGATGATAGTACCTACCAAATTGATCTACAGATTCAATATAATTCTTAACAAAATTTCAACTATCTTTTTATTAGAAATTTATAAGTGATTCTAAAATGTACATAGAAATGCAATGAACAAGGAATAGCTAAAATAATATTGAAAAAGAAGAAAAAGTTGGAGAACTCACACTTCCTGATTTCCAAATTTGCTACAAAGCTACAGTAATTAAGACACTGTGTTTCTGGCATAAGAATAGACATATAGATTAATGGAATAGAATTGAGAATCCGTAAATAAACTTTCACATCTATGGACAAATGATTTTCAACAAGGGTGCCAAGACAATTTAATGGAGAAAAAGAATGGTCTTTTCAAAATGTAGTGCTCAGACAACTGGATTTTCACATGCAAAATAATGAACTTGGACCCCTACCTCACACCATATGCAAAAATAATGCAAAATAGAACAAGGACCTAAAAGCAAGAGCTAAAACTATAACACACTTAGAAGAAAACAGAGATACAAGTCTCCGTATCTTGGATTAGGCAATAGTTTCTTAGATATGACACCTAAAACACAAGAAGCTGATGAAAAAATAAATATATTAGACTGCATAAAAATTAGAAACTTTTGTGTTTCAAAGGACATCACCAAGAAAGTGGAAAAACACACAAAGCACGAGAAAACATTTGCAAATCATATATCTGATAAGAATCTAGTATCTAGACTATCTAAAGAACCTTTATAACTCAATAATAAAAAAGATCCAATTACTAAATTCTACGTAGGCAAAGGATTTGCATAGACATTTCTCCAAAGAAGACATGCAAGTGACTAATAAGCACATGAAAAGACCTTTAACAACTTTCCGTATGCTAACTTCAATTTTCCATAGATGGAAATGCATATTAAAACCACAATAAACCCAAATGTGATGAGGTGCTCCTATAGTTCTTGGGAGGTTACTTGGGAGGCTGACATAGGAGAATCACTTGAGCCCAGGAGTTCAAGGCCAGCCTGAGCAACACAGTGAGACCCCATCTCTTAAAACATATGTAAACACATACACATACAATGAGATACCACTTCACACCCATTAGAATGACTCAAATTAAAAGTTAGATAATGACAAGTATTGATAAAAATGTCATCTGCTTTGGAAAACAGTTTTGCAATTCCTAAATATGCTAAACATAGAGTTATCCTATAACTTAGTAATTCCAGCCTCAAATATATACCCAAGAGAAAAGAAAACATATGTCCACACAAAAACTTGTACATGAATGCTCATAGCCATTATTAATCGTATACAAAAATATTATACTTAATATACATATACAAAAATCATATACTTAATGTTCTTTGATGAATAGATAAACAAAATGTGGTATATCCGTATATCCATATAATAAAATATTACTCAACCATAAGAAGGAATGAACTACTGATACTTCATTTTCAAGTTTTGGATAAAACTTGAAAACAGCCTGGGTGAATAAAGCCAGACACAAAACGCCACATATTATATGATTTCATTTGTATCAAATGTCTAAAATATGCAAATCCATAAAGATAGAGTAGAAACTTACTTGCTTGGGGCTGGGAGGAGAGAATAGAGTTACTGCTATGGGTACAGAGTTTCTTTTAAAGATGGTGAAAAATGATCTGGAATTAAATAGAGGTAATGGCTGTGCAACCTTGTGAATAAAGTAAAAACCACTGACCTGTATGCTTTTAAACAGTTAATTTAATGGTACGTGAATTATCTCTCAATAAAAATAAAAAATATAGACCATATTCTGGCTTATAAGCAAAGCTTACTAAGCTTAAAATAATTGAAATTATACATAGTATATTATCTGACCATAACATAGCCAAACTAAAAATCAGTAACAGAAACTTACATGGAAAATCCCCCAAATATTTGGAAACAAAATATCACATTTCTGCAGAACACACATGTCAAAAAGAGAGTCTCAAAAGTAATTAGAAAATATTTTGAATGGAATGAAAAATCAAATACAACGTACCAAATTTTTGAATGCAACTGAAGCTGTGTTTGGAGGAAAATCAGTAGCATTATATGACTATATTTAAAAAGAAGCAAGTTCTCAGACCAATGATATACATTTTTTAAAATAAGTAAATTATGCCCAAAGCAAGCAGAAGGAAATAATAAAAAGTAGATATTAATAAAAACAAAATCTATTGACAAAGATCAATGAAACCAAAAGCCAGTTATTGGATGATATCAACAAATTGATCAATGTGTAGCCAAATTGATCAATGATACTTACACAGAACTGCTACCTATAGGCTGCAAAGAACTCAGGTCAGTTCATTTACCCTGAATGGTTTGCTTTTTAACTTCTCAGGGTTGCTCTTTAACTTCTCAACCTGTTCCTGTTGAAAGCCAAAATTTTACCTCAGGCCAAATAAAGCATGAGAATACAGTAATCATAGTATAATATTTCTAAGCTAATGGAAATTCTTAAAATCTTTAGGGAAAAGAAACATCACCCTAACATTAAAAAAGAGGTAGAGGTAAGGGTTGCCTGGCTGTGCCTTAGAGAGATGTCTATCAAGAATTAAAAGACTTTTATTTTCCCAAATTTAAAATATTTTGGTTTCTAGCCCAAAATATTTTATTTCAATGAAAAATACTTATTTTTTATGTAGCTACACTAGTTCTTTATGGAGATGTCAGGCAATCATGGAATAATTTTTTTAACTTTTTATTTAAAATAATTTCAAACTTACCAAAAAAGCTTCCAGAATAATAAAAGTCTCATATATCCTTTATCCAGATTTACCTATTGTTAAAATTTTACTCCATTTCCTTTATAATTTACTCTCTCTGTACTCCTTTTAAATCTCCACATGCATGTGCACACACACACATACACATACACACATGAGTATTGCTTTTCAGAACTATTTGAGAGTAAGTTACAAATATCATAGCACTTTACCACTAAATACTTTGGTGTGTATTTCCTAATAATTACCTGTTATTTTACATAACTACAGAACAGACACCTGTACATTGTTTTCACCAATCTACCATTTGTATTTCAATTTTGCCAACTGACCCAGTAATAATTTCTTCTCCACTACAAAAGCCATTTTAGGATTACGTATCACATTTTATTGTCATGTCTTTGTAGTTGGCTTTAATGGATCATTTTCAGACTTTGTCTTTTATAATAAATATTAACATTTTTGAAGAACAGTGGGTTGTTTTAAATATGATTCCTCATTCTGGGTCTATCTGATATTTCTCCTGATTAAATTCCAGTTATACATTCCCATCAGGAATATGAATGTGATATTGTATCCTTCTTAGCATATCACATCCAGAGCAAACAATGTTCATCTGCCTCCCTTGGTAGGTTAATTTTGATCACATAGTCAAGGTGTTTCTCGGATTTCTCTTTTTTGTAGTGACCATTTTTTCCTTACAACTAGTAAGCAATCTGTGGGGACTTACTTTACAGTTATACAAATATCTTGCTGTTGATAAAAATATCTTCCTGGGTCTATCATCTATTGACGATTTTTGTTTTTACAATGATGGTTGAAAAATTATTTTCTAATCTCAGCACTCTAGAGTCAATTTTTGGCATTCCACAAGGACCCTAATTTCTTCCTTAAGTATTTATTAATCTATCACTGATATGTATTCATGGCTTTCTATTTTTTCAATGATTTATAACTAATTATTGTTCTTAATTATTTTGGTGTTCAAATAATCTGTGATTTGGCCTCTGAGAGCCCCTTCAAGCTGGTTCCTGTGTGCTTGTGATACGCCCTTGTCAATTTTCTGAGTACTTTCTTGCTTTGGCTTAAGAAGAAGTTTCAGGGATTCCTCGTCCCTAGATTCAGCTGTTTCTCTAAAGAGCCCTGCTCCCTGTTAATGAGGTAATAGAAACCAACATCCAGACACTAGGAGTGCTCATTGCTGCTTAGGTGTCTGTTTCTGGGTCCTTTCAGCAGATAGAGCTAGGAAATATATGAATGTATATACACATAGACATAGATGCATATATACCAACACACACCTATACATATACATGTACACACATATTTTAGAAATCATGAGTTCACATTGTTACCCCAATGCCTGTCCATTCCCACAGGGCTCTTTCTTGCCTTTCCCCATTCCAAATTTATATGACCCTTCTTTCACAATAAGGACCCTGACTCCTAACAACCTTAATATAGATCCTCATTTGCTCAATCTTATAATACATATAAAATGTTAATAATTTAAGAGTTGCTTCACTCATCTTACTACCCAAAAAATCTTCTATAAAGAGTTCAGAGATCTTAAGTATACTAAATGAAAGAAGCAAGACACAAGAGTCACATACTGTATGATTCTATTTATAGGAAATAGCTAGAATTGCTAAATCCATAAAGACAGCGGATTCATGCTTGCCAGGCACGGGGGTAAGAGGGAGATAAGGAGTGATTACTTTATGGGTATAGGGTTTTCTTTTGGAGTGATGAAAATGCTTTGGAACTGGATATAGGTGGTGGTTGCACAACCCGATAAATGTACTAAATGCTACTGAATTTTACACTTTAACAGCTAATTTTATGTTATGTGAATTTCATTTAAAATATGTTTTAAAAATTTGTATGCCCTTCTCTTCTATCCTGCAACCCCCAACACTGAGGAAATACAATCAAGTAGGATTGAGTTTGTATGTTTGCTTCCAGGTTTTGTTTGTTTCCCTCTCCCCTTCCTATCTTTATTTAGTTTTTTGTTTGGTTTTTGTTTTCCAGAGTTATTACTGTATAACTGACAAACAGAAATTGTACATATTTAAGATGTATAATGTGATGTTTTATACATCGTGAAATACTATCACAATCAAGCCAATTAACACGTCCACCACTTCACTTTTTTTTTTTTTTTTTTTTTTTTTGAGACGGAGTCTCGCTCTGTCGTCCAGGCTGGAGTACAGTGGCCGGATCTCAGCTCACTGCAATCTCCGCCTCCTGGGTTTACGCCATTCTCCTGCCTCAGCCTCTCGAGTAGCTGGGACTACAGGCGCCTGCCACCTCGCCTGGCTAGTTTTTTGTATTTTTTTTAGTAGAGACAGGGTTTCACCATGTTAGCCAGGACACATCACTTTTTTTTTAAATGGTGAGAACACCTAAGATTTGCTAAGAAAATTCAGTTATACAATAGAGTATTATTAACTGTAGTCACCATGCTGTACACTAGATAATCATCTTATAATTGAAAGTTTGTATCCTTTGAACATTTCCCCATCCCCCCAGTTCCAGCTCCCAGCCCCCAGCCCTTGGCAACCACCACTCTAGTTTCTGCTTCTGTGAGTTCAACTTTTTTAGATTCTCCAGATACGAGAGATCAAACAGTATTTGTCTTTCTGTGTCTAGCTTATTTCACTTAGCACAGTGTCCTCCAGACTTATTTATGTTGTCACACATGGCAGAATTTCCTTTTCTAAAGGCTCAATATGTTAGATAGAGACAAGGACAGATAGATCACATTTTCTTTATCCATTCATTCTCCAGTAAACACTGAGGTTGTTTCCTGGCTATTGTGAATAATACTGCAATGAACATGACAGTGCAAATGGTCTCTTTCAAGACACTGATTCCATTTCTTTTGGAAAAATACCCAGAAGTGGAATTACTGGATCATATGGTAGTTCTATTTTTAATTTTGAGGACCTGCATACTGTTTTCCATAATAGCTATACTAATTTACATTCCCACCAACAATGCACAAGGGTTGCCTTTTCTCTAGACCCCTGTCAACACTTTTTTTTATCTCTTATCTTTTTGATAATTGCCATCCTAACAGGCATGAGGTGGTATATTATTGTGGTTTTGATTTGCATTTCTCTGATATTCAGTAATGTTGAATATCTTTTCATAGATCTGTTTGTCATTTGTATGTCTTCTTTGGAAAAAATGTCTATTCAGGTCCTTTGCCCATTTTAAAATCATGATAATTTGGGTTTTTGTTGTTATTATTGAGCTGTGTGAGTTGCTTATACATTTTGGATATTAACCCCTTATCAGGTTTATGGTTTGAAAATATTTTCTCCCATTCTGTAGGTTGTCTCTTCACTCTGTTAATCATTTCCTTTTCCCTGCAGAAGCTTTTTGTTTGGTGTAGTTTCACTAGTTTATTTTTGCTTTGATTGTGGGTGCTACTGGTGTCATATCCAAAATAATCATTGCCTAGATAAATGTCAAGGAGCTTTTCCCCTAGGTTTTCTTCAGGGAGTAAAATGGTTTTAGGTCTTACATTTAAGTCTATAACACGTTTTCAGTTAATATTTGTGTATGGTGTTAGATAAGAGTCCAATTTTATAATTTTCATGTGGATATCAAGGTTTCCCAACATCATTTATTGAAGAGGCTATCCTTTCCCCCATTGTGTATTTTTGGCAGCTTTTTCAAAGATTACATGACCATATATGTTTGGGTTCATTTCTGGGTTCTCTAGTATGTTCCATTGGTCTATGTGTCTGATTTTATATGGCAATGCCATACTGTTTTGATTACTGTAGCTTCATAACATAGCTTAAAATAAGAAAGTGTATGCCTCCAGCTTTGGTTTTCCCACTCAAGATTGCTTTGGGTCTTTGGGGTCCTCTGTGGCCAATACAAATTTTAGTATTTTTTTCTATTTCTGTGAAAAATGCCACTGGAATTTTGATAGGGATTGCATTGAATCCATAGATAACTTTGGCAGTATGGACATTTTAATAATATAAATTCTTCCAATCCATAAACATTGGTTATCTTTCTATTTATTTGTGTCTTACTCAATTTATTTCATTTATATCTTGTAGTTTTTAATTTACAGATCTTTCACCACCTTGAATAAATTTATGCCTAAGTATTTTATCCTTTTTGATGTTATTGTAAATGGGATTTTTTTTCTTTTTCAGGGAGTTTTTTGTTAATGTATAGAAGTGCAAATAAATTTTTAATGTTTTTTTGTATCCTGCAACTTTACTGAATTTGTTTATTCTAACAGTTTTTTTGGTAGAGTCTTTAGGGCTTTCTATATATAAGATCATGTCATCTGCAATTTAACAATTTAACATCTTCCTGATTTGTATGCCTTTTCTTTTTCTTGCCTAATTGCTCTACCTACGGTTTCCAGCAGTGGGCACTCTCATCTTTTTACTCATCTTAGAAGAAAAGCGTTCAACTTTTCACTATTGATTATGTTAGCTGTGAGCTTGTCACATATGGCCCTTATTATGTTGAGATATATTTTTTATAGACCTAATATGTTGGGAGTTTCTTATCACAAAAAAATGCTGACTTTAGTCAAATGGTTTTTCTGCATCTATTGAGATGATCACATGGTTTTTATCCTTAATTCTGTTAATATGATGTACTATGTTTATAAATTTGCCTATGTTGAACGATTCTTGCATTCCAAGGATAAATTTCACTTGATCATGATTTATGAACCAGTTAATGTGCTGTTGAATTTGGCTTGCTAGTATTTTATTGAGGATTTTTGAATCTATGTTCATCATCAGGGATATTGCCTATAATTTTCTTTCTTGTTATGTCTTTATCTGGCTTTGGTATGATGGTAACAATAGACTCATAAAATGAGCTGGGAAGTGTTCTCTCCACTTCAATTTTTTGAAAAGTTTGAGAAGGATTGTCATTAACTCTTCCTTTTATTTTTTATTTTTATTTTTTGAGATGGAGTCTCACTCTGTTGCCCAGGCTGGAGTATAATGGCCCAATCATGGCTAACTGCAACCTCTGCCTCGCGAGTTCAAGCAATTCTCCTGCCTCAGCCTCCTGAATAGCTGGGATTACAGGTGTGCACCACCATGCCTGGCTAATTTTTGTATTTCTAGTAGAGATGGGGTTTCACCATGTTGACCAGGATGGTCTTGAACTCCTGACCTCGTGATCCCAAAGTGCTGGGATTACAGGTGTAAGCCACCGCGCCCAGCCCATTAACTCTTCTTTAACCCTTTTCCTGTTTAGAAATAAAAGTGCAGCTTGCTGCCAGCACTCATTTAATTTTACATAAGCACACTCTTCCAGGCTGAAGCAAATCAGACTGATTTTCCATTGTGAAAATAAAATATGAAAACTGTTTTTGGAGTTATTTCTAAACAGAACTAACATCAGAATCGTCTCAATCATCAGAATCATCTATTTTGGAAAAATCTGATTCATCAAATGAATCTTCAGTCAACAACTGTTCAAGAACGATGTTAACATCGTGTGTAGGAATGCTATGCTTTCAAGGATTTGAAATTTTTAGCAATCGAGAATTACTATATTTTGTAAATGGAGATACCCCTACTAAAAACAGAATGCTATAAATAGAATGATGTATTTTGTTTCCAAAGTTGATATACTAGAGCAATGCAAAAATAATAAAAGCAATATACTTTGTAGCAAAGTTATCTCGGGGTAAATGCTGCGGCTGCAAGTGCCGCTGGTGAATATTCTCAGGGCAAACGGGAAAAGGGTTAAATTTTTGGTATAATTCACCTGTGAAGTTTTCTGTTCCTGGGCTTTTCTTTGTTGGGAGATTTTTGATTACTACTTCTCTCTCCTTACTTGTTATTGATCTGTTCAGATTTTCTATTTCTTCATGATTCGGTCTTGGTAGGTTGTATGTTTCTAGGAATTTATCCATTTCTTTGATGATCCAATTTTTTGGTGTGTGACTGTTCATTGTAGTCTCTTATGATCCTTTGTATTTCTGTAATATCAGTTGTAATGTCTCCTCTTTCATTTATAATTTTATTGACTTGAGTTTCTTTTTTTTTTCGTTTGGTTAATCTAGCTAAAGGTTTATTTATCCTTTCAAAAAAAAACAAAAAACAAAAAAACCAAGCTCTTGGTTTATCTATTTTGTTTAGCCTTTCAAAGAAACTTTTAGTTTCATTGATCTTTTCAGTTGTTTTACTATCTAAAATGTCATTTATTTCTTCTCCAATCTTTATTATTTACTTCCTTCTGCTAACCTTGGACTTAGTTTTTCTTTTTCTAACTCCTTGATGTATAAAATGAGTTTTTTTTAATTTAAGATATATTCCTTAGGCATTTATCACAATAAACTTTAAATTTTAAATTTTATTTATTTATTTTTGAGACAGAATCTTGCTCTGTCGCCCAGGCTGGAGTGCAGTGGCATGATATTGGCTCACTGCCACCTCTGCCTCCTACGTTAAAACAATTCTTGTGCCTTAGCCTCCCAAGAAGCTGAGATTATAGGCACATGCCACCATGCCTAGCTAATTTTTGTGTTTTTAGTAAGATAGGGTTTCGCCATGTTGGTCAGGCTGGTCTTGAACTCCTGGCTTTAAGCAATCGGCCTCCCAAAGTGCTGGGTTTATAGGTGTGAGCCACTGCACCTGCCCTTAAACTTTGATTCTATAATTACTTTTGCTGCCTTGCATAAGTTTTGACATATTGTATTTTCATTTTTGTTTTACACAGGATACTTTTTAACTTCCCTTTGATTTCCTTGTTGACCTATTTTTTTCAGGAGTGTGCTGTTTAATATCCACATACTTGTGGATATTAAATATTTAATACTTAATTTTTAATATCTACATACTTGTGGATATTAAATACTTAATACTTAATTTTTAATATCCACATACTTGATATTAAAAATTTTCCAATTTTTCTCATTATTTACTTCTAGTTTCTTATCATTGTGATTGGTAAAGATACTTGATATGATTTTAATCTTCTTGAATTTCTTAAGACTTGTTTTGTGGCCTAAAATGATATATCCTGGAGAATGTTCCCTGTGTGCTTCAGAAGAATATATATTCTGCTGCTATTGGATGGAATGTTCTATATATATCTGTTAGTTCCATGTGATCTATAGTAGTGTTCAAGTCAGCTATTTCTTCCTGATTTTCTGTCTAGAAAATCTATCCTTTGTTGAAAGTGAAGTATTGAAGTTTGCTACTATTATTGCATTGCTGTCTTTTTTTCCCTTCCAGGTTCTTCATATTTCTTTATATATTTAAGTGCTCTGATGTTGAGTGCATATAGTTACTATTGTTATATCCTCTTGATAAACTGACCCTGTATCATTAGTGACCTTCATTGTCTCTTGTGATGGATTTTGAATTAAAGTCTATTTTGTCTGATATAAGTATAGCCACCCCTGTTCTCTTTTAGTTACCATTTGCATGGAATGTTTCCATTTTTCACTTTCAGCCTGTATGTGTCCTTAAAGCTAAAGTGATAAAGTGAGTCTTTTGTAGGCAGCATATTGGTGAGTCTTGTTTTTCTTTTAATTCAGTCACTGTGTTTGTTTTAATTTTGAGAATTTACTTCATTTATATTTAAGGTAATTATTGATAGGTAAAGACTTACTATTAGCATTTTCTTGTTTTCTTTTTCATAGCTCTTTTCTGTCTCTCTTGCTTTGTGATTTGTTAATTTTTGGAATTATATGCTTTGATTCCTTTCTCTTTTTTGTGTATGTACTATGAGGGGTTTTTGGTGGTTATCATGCTTATGTAAAATATATTTATAACAGTCTATTTCAAGTAAATAACAACTTAACTTCAATTGCCCACAAAAACTCTACACTTTTACTTCTCCCCTTACCCAATATGTTATACTATTTATTTTATACTTTACACCTTTTTATACTGTGAATGTATTCATTAACTCATTATTATAGCTATAGTTATGTTTAATTACTTTTGTCTTTAAATATTTATACCAAAGTTAAAAGTGATTTCTACACCATTACAGTATTTGAGTACCGCTGACCCTTGAACCACATGAGTTTGAATTGTGAGGGTCCACTTATACGCAGATTTTCTTTTACCTCTGCCACCCTTGAAACAGTGAGACCAACTACTCCTTTTTCTGTTCTCCTCAACCTACTCAACATAAAGACAATGAGACTGAAGATATTTACGATGATTCACTTCTACCCAATGAATAGCAAATATATTTTTCTTCCTTAAGATTTTCATAATATTTTTTCTCTAGCTTAAGAATAGAGTATATAATACATACAACATACAAAATGTGTTAATTGACTATGATATCAGTTAATGCTTTTAGTTAACAGTAGGCTATAGTAGTTAAGTTTCTAGAGAGAGAGTCAAGATTATACATGAATTTTCAACTGTGTGGGGGGTCAGCACCCCAACCCTTTTATTGCTCGAGTCAACTATATACTGAATTTGGCTATATATTTATCTTTACTAGTGATTTCTATACTTTCAAGAATGTTTATGTCGTTACTTGGCATCCTTTTATTTCAACTTGAAGAACTCCCTTTAGCATTTCTTGTAAAGTCTAATGGTGATTAATTCTCTCAGCTTTTGTTTGTCTGGGAATGTCTTTATCTTTCCTTCATTTGTAAAGGACACATCTTCTGGGTATAATATTTTAGGTTCACAGTTTTCTTTCCCCTTAGCATTTTTTTTTTTTTTTTTTTTTTTTGAGACAGAGTCTCACTCTGTCACCCAGGCTGGAGTGCAGTGGTACAATCTCGGCTCACTTCAAGCTCCGCCTCCTGGGTTCACACCATTCTTCTGCCTCAGCCTCCCGTGTAGCTGGGACTACAGGCGCCCACCACCATGCCCGGCTAATTTTTTGCATTTTTAGTAGAGACAGGGTTTCACCATGTTAACCAGGATGGTCTCAATCTCCTGACCTCGTGATCCGCCTACCTCAGCCTCCCAAAGTGCTGGGATTACAGGCGTGAGCCACCGCGCCCAGCTCCTCTCAGTATTTTAAATGTTTTATTCCACTTCCTCCTGGTCTGCAAATGTTTACTGAGAAATCTGCTGATAGCATTATGGAAATTGGTTTGCACATGAGTCATTTTTCTCTTGCTGTTTCAAAATGTTCTTCATCTTTGACTTTTAATAATTGATAATAATGTGTTTTGCTGTGGATTTTTTTTTTTTTTTTTTAGTTTATCTTATTTGGTGTCCTTTGATTTCTTGGATCTGGAATGTACATTTCTTTCACCAGATGTGGGAAATAATTCAGGAAATTAAGTAAGTTTTCTACCCTCTTTCTCTCTCTCTCTTATCCTTCTTAAACTCTCCCATAATGCATACATTTGTTCATGTGATTGTATCCCATAGATCCCATATGGTTTCTTCACATGCTTTCTCTTTCATTTTTGTTCCTCTAACTGGCTAATTTCAAATGATCTGTCTTAGAGTTCACTAATTCTTTCTTCTGCACGATCACGTCTGTTGTTAAAGCTCTCTATTGGATTTTTTTTTAAGTTCTGTCAAAGTATTTTTCAGCTCTAGGTTTTCTATTTGGTTCTTTTCAATATGTTCTATTTCTTTATTAAACATCTTTGTTCAATCACTGTCTTCCTGATTTTATGGTTTGTCTACCTCTGTTCTCTTGCATCTCATTTAGCTTAAGATAATTACTTTGAATTCTTTGTCAGGCAATTTGTAGATCTCCATTTCCTTGAGATCAGTTACTAGAACGTTATTGGTTCCCTTTGGAAGTGTCATGTTGGCCTGATTGTTCATAATCCATGTAGCCTTCCACTGGTGCCTGTGCATTTGAAGGAGCAAGCACCTCTTCTGGCATTTACAGACTGGTCTCAGTAGGTAAAGATCTCCTGTTGGGTCCCTGGGCTGATAGGATTGCTTCTGGGATCACAGTTGAGAAAGTTTGAAGCTGGGTCATGTGGCTGCTGCTGGGTTCACAATTAGGTCTGCAGTTGGCAAACCTATTTCCAGAGGTGTGGATCCTTCTTGGTCCCTGAGTGAATGGGACTGCCACCAGTACTTTGGTCAGTAAGGCTGGCTCTGCAACAAGAGCTCACTTCAGGGTGTGTAGTTGTGTCTACTCTTGCCAGGTGCATAGGTGAGTGTGACTATATACTGAATTTGACTACATGTTTATCTTTGCCAGTGATTTCTACACTTTCAAGTTACTTGGACAGTTTTAAATTTCACATTGGTCCCTGGGTGGGCTACCATCAGGTGTCTGGGTGGGTTCCTGGGTGGGCAGGCCTGGCCCCAGACTGTGGCTGAAAGGGGCTGGAACTGAGTTTGGCTGAGTCACTCTTCAGGTGCCACAGCCAAAACTGAGATCTGCAGGTCTGCCTCCCAGTGTACAGACAGGTGTGGGTCCATGAGTGGGTAGAACTGCTCCCAGAGCATCATTGAGAGGGGTTGGAATTGAGTTATAGGGCCACTTCAGAATCAGCAATTGGACCATGATCACAAGGCCTGTAAACCAACACATTGGTAGGGATAGCTCCTCCCAGATTCCTCAGTGGCCAGTCCTATTGGTAAGACCAAGGCCAAATGGGGCTGTAAACAAGTCCACAGGAGGACAGAGTTGTTTGTTTGTCCTGTGGGAAGGACCACCCTTGCATCATATTGCATCACCACCACTTGTACATAGCCAATTTACTTGTCTTCCTTCTATAAAGATAAGCAAATGTGTGTTTATTTCCTTTTACTACACAGCAGGTAATATTGTATATATGTTTATATTTTGCTTTTTTTTTTCCTGAACAATCTGTCTCCTAAACATCACTCCATAACAGTTATAAAGACTTCCCTTCATATATTTTGTATAGGTGCATAGTATTCCATTTTGTGGATACATCATATTCAACTAATATCCAAATCTGCTTGAACTATTATTTTTCAATATTTTGCCATTATAAATAATGCTTCAATGACTAGCTTTATGCATATGTGCTTTCATATTGTTAGAGATGCATCTTCAGGGTAAATTACTACAAATGGGGCTGCTGGAGTGAAAAGAAAATGTATACCTAGTCATATTAGATATTGATAAATTTCCTTTTCAGTGGTTGTACAATATTGCTTTCCCACCAGTAGGGCTGGCACTGCAACAAAGGTTCACCTCAGGGCCTGTTCTCTACAAAGCCTTGCAAATGGAGCATATGGTCAAACTTTTACATGTTGTCAAGCTGGTGGGTGAAAAATGCATTAATTTACATTTATCTTATGAGTAGAGCTGAATATCTTTTTTACATATTTTACATCTATTTATGTATTTAGCTTATTTTTCTATTATTCAATTAGCTACTTTGGTCATAGTTTAGAAGGTTTTCCCTATACCCATATTAAAAAGTAAATCACCTATGTTATCTTCTAGTTACTTGCGCTTTTTAAATTTTACATTTAGGTCTCTGATTCATTTGGGGTTCATTCTTGTGTGGAAGAATGGATCTAATTTTTTCAAAGAGCTATCCAGTTGTCCTTATACCATTAATTTAGAATATTTTTCCCAAGTGATTTATCATAGATTTCCACCTGTAATTGAGCCTATTTCTGAATTTTCTACTCTAATCCATTGGTCTCCCTATACATGTACCAGTATCCCATTTTTAATTTTAGTATATTTTATTATCTGATAGGGAAATGCTCATAGCTTTGTTTTCAGTGTTTTCCTAGGTATTCTTGCATATTAGTTTTCTTACAAAAACTTTAACATCAACTTGTTTAGCCCCATGAAAACTCATTGGCATTTTTTGTTTTGCACTAAATTTGTAACTTAGGGAGAATATCTGGATGATGCTGAGATGTGTAAGCAAGAAAAAGAATTATCTTTCAAATTGTTCAAGTCTACTTGTCTTTCAGGTGCATTTTATACTGTGTGCATGTACATATGATATATATATAGTATGTGTACATATATATCTATATATGTGTATGTAGTTTCTGAACATTTCTTGTTAGATAATTTGTTTTTCTTGCTAACATAATTGGAATTTTCTCATCCACTGCATCAACTAACTGGTTATTACTTGTGTATACCACACATTCTCAATAGTGGCATTATTGTTCCTCAAAGACAAAAATTGGTTTGGTGGAATAAAAATCTAGTTTGTGGGTCTCTAAAAGATCACAGTACATAAGCAGAATACACTATACCTCTGTTCAGGTTTGGTCTCAATTTCGTTATTTTATGTTGTATTCATTGTGTTTCTCTACTTGCTGTGTCCTGTCTTGCTTTTTAAAAATTTATTTAGGTATTAGAATGGTTTGCCTTTTTATTTGGAAGGTTATCTTTGCATTAATAGTTTTAAAATAATGCCCTAGTCCCCTTCTCATTAACCTTTTACTATATGGTATGTTGCTCTTATGTATCTTCCAAGTTTCACCTATACAGTGATTGATGATCTTATTTAAGCTTTCTCTCTGCCTTCTCCCTTTTAACAGCTTTATTGAGATATAATTGATATAACATACAATTCATCTACCTAAAGTAGATGCTGTTTTATTAGATACTATTTTATTATATTTGGAGTTATGCAGTCATCACCACAATCAATTTTAAAATACTTTATTACCCCTGTAGCCATTAGCAGTCACTCTTCATTTTCCTCCAAGATTTCCAGCCTTAGGCAACCACTAATCTATGTTATGTCTATGTTTGCCTATACTGGACATTTCATATAAATGAAATTATACAATATTTGGCCTTTTGTGACTGGCTTCTTTTACTTAGCTTTTTCAGATAATGTTTTCAAGGTTTATCCATGTTGTAGCATTATCAGTATTTCCTCAGTTTTCATTACCAAATAACATTCCAATCTGTGGATATACTACATTTATCTATCCATTAATCACCTGATGGATTCTTGGGTTTTTGCCTTTTTTGCTATTATGAATAATGTTGTATGAATATTCTTGTACAAGATTTTGTGTAGATGAATGTGCTCACTCATATTGGGTATATATCTAGGGGTGAAATTGCTGGGTCATGTGGTAACTCTGTTTAACATTTTGAGTAACTGCCAGACTGTTTTCTAAAGTGGCTGTACCCTTTAACATACCCACCACCAATTTATGAAGGTTCCAATTTCTCCACATCCTCATCAATATGTATTCTTATCTGTCTTACTAATTATAGGCATCTGAGTGGGTGTGAAATGACATCTTCTTGTGGTGTTGATTTATATACCTCTCCTTTTCAGACTGCATTCTCTCTACTTTGTCAGAGTATTTAGTGTTCATCTGCCCTTCATTCCACCCTGGTTTTAATGTTATTTCCACAAATATACAAAATGCTCACAGTTGGTGTTTGTTTTTGCAGTCATCCTTTTGCTCAGTAATACTCAGTATCTAGTAGATTCTTCAGGAAGGGTACATGCTTACAGCATTGCCTTAGATCTTGCACATTCAAAACTGCTTATAGCCTTAATACTTGAAGGTTAACTTTGATGGATATAATCTTCACACTAAACTTCAAAATAATGTTCCACAGTTGTGCTTGTGCTTTCATATTTTTGAAAGTATAATGTCTCTCAATCTCTTGCCTTAAAAAATTTTTTTTTCCTGAAGGACTTAAGGATTTTTTAAAAGACTCTTTAATAGTTTTACATAGTGTGTCTCTGAGTCAACTATTCTAGTCAATTTTCTTGGGGAATCAATAGACTCCTTCTGAGTGTGTACATTCAGGTCTTCTTTTATTTCTGGAAAGTTATTTTCACTGTAGCCAAATATGGTGAAATACTGAGTCCTAACCTATATTCAGTATTTTGGCATTTAATGTTGAATTTTCTCTTTTTGGGGTGAATTTGTTTATCTAAGCAAAAACGGTGGAAGCAACACAAAGTTTACCACACCAACTTGGGCAAATGCTGATGGCTTTTCCACCAACACCTCAATATCCTCCTAGGTTGGTGACAAGACTTCACTACATTATTTTCTACAATTTTATCTCAAATGACCAAAATATTTATTTCCTGTTCTTCCCAACATCAGAATGTAACAAGTCAGAGAAGAATGTCACTTCTAGGGAGAAGTGAAAGTTTTAAAATAGAAAAATCAGAGATGCAGAAACACTATTTTAAGATTACATTTTTTGTGAAAGCAATGAACAAGCTTTTAACAAACATTAACCAAAGAAAAAGAATTTAAAAGTGACATGATTTTTGACAATATTAATTGCAAAATAAAATGATTTTAGAAAAAATGTGCTAAAGAGGAGTTAACATGCTCACTACATGGATCCAATATACAGTATCTAGGGGAGGTCAGTGTGTTATCAAGAGTAATTCTGAGAGTTGCACAATAACTGCATGCTAGGACTTGTATAAGTCATACTTAGAGATAAGGATAAAATCGCAAAAAAAAAAAAGATCTTAAAAGGATATTTTGAGGCTATTTATTGATACTTGGGGCATCAGGGTACTGCCATAATAATTTCATAGAGAGGGCACAGGAGTTGATTTCTCTCAAAAAGAGATAGCCACCAGAGAATTTCTGAGAATGACAGTTTCTCAAAATTTTGAGAGGCTCGTTATAAATCCAGTAGAATAACTAAAATGAAAACGTCAAACAATAGTAAATGTCAGGCAAGATTTGGAGCTATGGAACCCTATATATCAATTGGTAGAAGTGTAAATTAATGCAACCACTTTGGAAAATTGTTCAATAGTGAGATCATTTGGCTGTGTCCTCACCCAAATCTCAACTTAAACTGTAGTTCCCAGGATTCCCTTGTGTTGTGGGAGGGACCTGGGGGAGGTAATTGAATCACAGGGGCCAGTCTTTCCTGTGCTATTCTCGTGATGGTAAATCTCACGAGATCTGATGCATTTATCAGGGGTTTCCACTTGTGCTTCTTCCTGATTTTCTCTTGCTGCCACCATGTAAGAAGTGCCTTTCACCTCCTGCCATGATTCTGAGGCCTCCCCAGTTATGTGGAACCGTAAGTCCAATTAAACCTCTTTTTTGTCCAAGTCTCGAGGATGTCTTTATCAGCAGCATGAAAAGGGATAATACAGTAAATTAGTACCAGTAGAGTGGGGCATTGCTGAAAAGATAACAGAAAATGTGGAAGCAACTTTGGAACTGGGTAACAGGCAGAGAGGTTGGAACAGTTTGGAGGACTCAGAAGAAGACAGGAAAATGTGGCAAAGTTTGGAACTCCCTAGAAACTTGTTGAATGGCTTTGCCCAAATTGCTGACAGTGATACGGACAATAGAATCCAGGCTGAGGTAGTCTCAGGTGTAGATGAGGAATTTGTTGGGAACTGGAACAAAGGTGACTCTTGTTGTGTTTTAGCAAAGAGACTGGGGGCATTTTGCCCTGCCCTAGAAATTTATGGAACTTTGAACTTAAGAGATAATTCAGGGTATCTGGCAGAAGAAACTTCTAAGCAACAAAGCATTCAAGATGTAACTTGGGTGCTGTTAAAGGCATCCAGTTTTATAAGGGAAGCAGAGCATAAAAGTTTGGAAAATCTGCCACCTATGTGATAGAAAAGAAAAACTCATTTTCTGGGGAGAAATTCCAGCTGGTTTAAGGAATTTGCATAAGTAACAAAGAACCTAATGTTAATCCCCAAGACCATGGGGAAAATGTCTCCAGGCCATGTCAGAGACCTTCATGGCAGCCCTTCCCATCACAGGCCCAGAGGCCCAGGAGGAAAAAGTGGTTTTGTGGGCCAAGCTCAAGGTCCCTGTATTGTGCAGCCTAAGGACTTGGTGCCCTATGTTCCAGCTGCCCCAGCCTTGCCTGAAAGCGGCCAATGTACAGCTCAGGCTGTGGCTTCAGAGAGTGGAAGCCCCAAGTCTTGGCAGCTTCCATGTGGTATTGAGCCTGCAGGTGCACAGAAGTCAAGAATTGAGGTTTGAGAACCTCCACCTAGATTTCAGATGTATAGAAATGCCTGGATGCCCAGGCAAGTTTGCTGCAGGGGCAGGGCACTCACGGAGAACCTCTGCTAGGGCAATGTGGAAGGGAAATGTGGGGTTAAAGCCCCCACACAGAGTCCCTATTGGGGCACTGCCTAGTGGAGCTGTGAGAAGAGGGCCATCATCCTCCAGACCCCAGAATGGTAGATCCACTGACAGCTTGCACAGCGTACCTGGAAAAGCCACAGACACTCAACACCAGCCCCTGAAAGCAGCCAGGAGGGAGGCTATACCCTGCAAAGCCCCACAGGGGCAGAGCTGCCCAAGACCATGGGAACCCACCTCTTGCATCAGCATGACCTGGAGTCAAAGGAGATCGTTCCTGAGCTTTACAATTTGACTGCCCTGCTGGATTTCAGACTTACATGGACCCTGTAACCCCTTTGTTTTGGTCAATTTCTCCCACTTGGAATGGCTGTATTTACCCAATACCTGTGCCTCCATTGTATCTAGGAAGTAACTAGCTTTGATCTTACAGGCTCATAGGCAGAGGGGACTGGCCTTGACTCAGATTAGACTTTGGACTGGGGACTTCTGGATTAATGCTGAAATGAGTTAAAACTTTGAGGGACTGTTGGTAAGGCATGATTGTTTTTGAAATGTGAGGACATGAGATTTGAAGAGGCCAGGGCACAATTATATGGTTTGGCTCTGTCCCCACCCGAATCTCAGCTTGAATTGTGTCTCCCAGTATTCCCCCATGTTGTGGGAGGGACCCAGGGGGAGGTAACTGAATCATGGGGGCCAGTCTTTTCCGTGCTATTCTCATAATAGTGAGTAAGTCTCATGAGATCTGATGGGTTTACCAGAGGTTTCTGCTTTTGCTTCTTCCTCATTTTCTCTTGCCGTCACCATGCAAGAAGTGCCTGTCGCCTCCTGCCATGATTTTAAGGCCTCCCTAGCCATGTGGAACTGTATGTCCAACTGAACCTCTTTTTTTTTTCCCCAATCTCGAGTATGTCTTTATCAGCAGCATGAAAACAGACTAATACAAATAGTATCTAGTAAATCTGAATATCTGTATATTCTATAAGTAATTCCACTTTTAGGTATATACCATAGACACATACTTATGTTTATCAAAAGACACATTCAAAAATGTTCATAGCAGCATTACTCATAGAAGCCTGAAACTGAAAAGGAATCATAATATTCATCAGCAGTAGAATGGTGATATAAATTGTGGTATATTCACATGATGGAATACTATATAGCAATGCAAATGAACAAACTACAATTATATATGCATCATAAATTTCATTTGTAATTTGTGTACTTTTATATATATTTTTACTTTTATAGTTTATATAAAAAAGCCACCTACAACTGAAAAATATATGTGACTTACTTGACAATGTAATACCTTTCATACACACAGAGCATTTAAGATCAGAAGGAAAAACAAAAACTAGTAACTCACAAAATAAAGAGTTAAATTTTTCAGAAATTGTGAAAAAATATAAAAAGGTAAGTTTTTTCTTCCAGATTTAAAGACTGCTACCCAAAAAGAAGCATTTGGTGATATTGCACATTACAATTCTAGCATTAGCTAGATTAAAAGTCTTGGAAGTTTAGTTCACACACTTGTATTCTCCATTTTGGCTAATGAAGACAAATGCCTTTATGTTACTTGTCGCCTTTCCCATTGGTTTCATATTTTGGGAAGCATTTTGTCTTTTCCTCTTAGGAATTTTAAAGAAAGGTAACATTCACATCCAAGAACGAATCAGATGCTAACTCCATGGTACCCAGGTGTGACAGTGATAAATGTCAGTGATAATTAGTTATAAATTATAAAATTCTCAGATTAATAGTTTAATATAATAATAATAAAGCTCAGACTAATTCCATGATCTTTCATATTTCATCATGTCAAACTCTAAAAAAAGTAAGACAGTATACTTTTTTTTTTTTTTTGAGACGGAGTCTCGCTCTGTCCCCCGGGCTGGAGTGCAGTGGCCGGATCTCAGCTCACTGCAAGCTCCGCCTCCCGGGTTCCCGCCATTCTCCTGCCTCAGCCTCCCGAGTAGCTGGGACTACAGGCGCCCGCCACCTCGCCCGGCTAGCTTTTTGTATTTTTTAGTAGAGACGGGGTTTCACCCTGTTAGCCAGGATGGTCTCGATCTCCTGACCTCGTGATCCGCCCGTCTCGGCCTCCCAAAGTGCTGGGATTACAGGCTTGAGCCACCGTGCTCGGCCCGACAGTATACTTTTTAGTGTTTGGGGGGAAAGTTCAAAGTTGTGGTATTCTCATGGCAATCATAAAGGAAAAAACCTATAATAAATACTCTAAACATAAAAAGCAAGGAATTAAAACATACTACCAGAGAATACAGAGAATACTACTTATCCACAAAGGAAGACAAAGAAGGAAGAAGGAAGACAGGACTTACAAAACAACCAGAAAACAACACAATGGCAGTAAATTTTTAGTAGAGATGGGGTTTCTCCATGTTGGTCAGGCTGGTCTGGAACTCCCGATCTCAGGTGATCCGCCTGCCTCGGCCCCCTAAAGTGCTGGAATTACAGGCGTGAGCCACTACACCTGGCCTAAACCTCTTTTCTTTATAAATCACCCAGTCTCAGGTAGTTCTTTTTAGCAGTGTGAGAATGGACTAATACACGTGTTTTAATGCATCTTAGCAGGGCTGATCATAAACATATTTGACAACTGAATGGCACAGGCATCAACCAGTCAGAACAGATGCTAGCAGTAAATAGCCATGAATGTCTCTGGGGCTCATAACTGAACTAAAAGGACCTCAATATTCCCCATCCGCCTGGTGATTGGGGTGCTAATAGTCCCCTGAGAGTGGGTTCCTGCTGTTTTCACTACACCACCCTGGCCTCCATAATAAGTCCTTACCTATCAATAATAACGGTAAATGTAAAAGGACTAAATTCCCTAATCAAAAGACATAGAGTGCCTGAATAGATTTAAAAACAAAAACAAAAGCAAGACCCAACTATATGCGGACTATCAGAAACTCACTATCTGCAATGACACATGTAGACTGAAAGTGAAAGGATGGGAAAAAGATATTCCACACAAATGGAAACCAAAAACAGAGCAGTAGCAGCTATACTTATATCAGACAAAATAGAATTCTAGTAAAAAATTATAAAAACACAAAGTCATTATGTAAATGATATGGGAGGGGGCAGGGAAGTGCTGGGTAGGGACATGAAGGGTACCCGGCAAGGGCTCTACCCTCGGGCCTGTGCCTGCAGACCTACGTGGGCAGGCACTCCAGTTTTTGCAACCAAATGTTGCATTTTTCAAGACCACCCTGGCCCGCCATGCCCCCATCCTATGTCTAAGAAAACCCTGAGATCCAAGACCCTAGCGGGCACAGAGACAAGCGGCTGGACGTAGAGAGGAACACACTGGCGGAAGAACACACAAATTCCTGGATGTGAACCTCTTGAGGGGCAGAGTGGAAGAGCACACCGACAGGTACCAGCAAATGCTGACGGGTCATCAATGCGGGACAACATGGAATTCAGCCAGGGCGATCACAGGACAGTCCACGGCTGGGCAGCCCAACTCCAGGAGAAGACCACCTTCCTACTCCATCCCCCTTAGGGCCTCCCCATTCAACTCGCTGAGAGCTACTCCACTCATTAAAACTTTGCACTCATTCTCCAAGCCCACAGGTGATCCAATTTTTCTGGCACACTAAGGCAAGAATCTGGGATACAGAAAGCCCTCTGTCCCTGAGACAAGGCAGAGGGTCTAACTGAGCTGATTAACACAAGCTGCTTGTGGACAGCAAACTGAAAAAGCACACTGTAACACATGCCCACTGGGGCTTTGGGAGCTGTAAACACTCAGCCCTAGACACTGCCCGGGGTCAGCACTCCCCACGACCAGCCCGTCTGTATGCTCCCCCTAGGGGTATGAGCAGTGGGGCACTGAAGAAGCAAGCCACATCCCCACTGCAGGCTCTGCGAGGAGAATAAGGCAACTTTTCCAGATGACAAAGGGGTCAATTCAATAAGAGGATATAGCAATAATAAACAGGTATGCAACCAACATCAGAGCACCCAAATATATAAAGCAAATATAATAAATCCAAAGAGAGAGACTGAAATAAAATAATATTAATAGATTTCCACATCCCAGTTTCAGCAATGGATGGATCATTCAGACAGAAAATCAACAAAAACATATCAAAATTCATCTCTAGACCAAACAGACCTGATATTTACAGAACATTTCATCCAACTACTGCAAAATACACATTCTTCTCATCAGCACATGGAACATTCTCTAGGATAGGACATACGTTAGTTCACAAAATAAGTCTTTAACAAATTTAATAAAATCAGAATTACATCAGGTATCTTTTCTGACCACAATGGAATAAAACTAGAAATCAATAACAAGAGGAACTATGGAAACCAAACAAATACATATGTTAAACATGCTCCTGAATGACCAATGGGTCAATGAAAAAACAAAGAAGGAAATTTTAAAATGTATTGAGACAAATGAAAACACAACGTACCAAAATTTACAGGACCTAGCAAAAGTAGTACTATGAGCGAAGTTTCTAGCAATAACACCAAAAAGTAGCAAGATGTCAAATAAACAAACTAGTGATTCACCTTAAAAAATTAGAAAAGCAAGAACCAGCCAAACTCAAGATTAAAAGAAGGAAAAAATAAAGATGAGGGCAGAATAAAATTGAGGCTACAAATATACAAATACCAACAAAACAAAAAGTTGGTTTTTTGAAAAGACAATATAAGCAAATCTTTAGCTACACTACCTAAGAATAAATAAATAAATAAATAAATAAATAAAGTTAGAGACAAAATAGGAGACATCACAATGATACCACAGAAATTCAAAGAATTGTTAGGGACTATTATGAGAGCAATGTAGGCCAATAAATTTGAAAACCTAGAATAAGTGAATAAAGTTCTAAACACATACAATCTACTAGGATTGCAATATGAGAAATAGAAAACCTGAACAGATCAATAACAAGAAAAAAGAAGTAATAAAGTCTAACATCAAAGAAAAACCCCCAGGACCCAATGACTTCATGCTGAATTCTAACAAATATTAAAAGAACTAATTCTCCTCAAAGTGTTTCCAAAAACTGAGGAGGGAATACTTCACAAACTCATTCTACAAAGCTAGCATTACCCTGATACCAAAATCATACAATAATAATTTTTAAAAAAAGAGTACAGGCCAATATCTCTGATGAACATAAATGCAAAAATCCTCAACAAAAACCTAGTAAATTGAATCTAACAACACATAAAAGAGATCATGATGATCAAGTGGAATTCATCTCAGGGATAAAAGGATGGTTTAACATATGCAAATCAATAAGTGTGACATCACATTAATAGAAACAAGGACAAAAAAAATGATCATTTCAATAGATGCTGGAAAGGCATTTGATAAAACCCAACATCCCCTTCATCGTAAAAACTCTCAACAAACTGGGTATAGAAGGAACATAATAAAGGCCACATACGACACACCCACAGCTAGCATCATATTGAATGGTGAAAAATTGAAAACCTTCCCTCTAAAATCTGGAACACAACGAGGATGCCCATGTTCAACACTTCTATTTAACATAGTACTGGAAGTCCCATCCAGAGTCCATTCCTACTGGAAGTTTGTTGAAATAAAAGGCATCCAAATTGGAAAGGAAGATGTCAAACTGTCTGTGTTTGCAGATGACTTGATCTTACATTTAGAAAAAAAGACTCTTCCAAAACATTACTAGAACTGATAAACTAGTACTTACAAGATACAGGATCAACATACAAAAATCAGGAGCTATGATGTTAGTCGTGCACTTGAAAAAAAAAAATCAGTAGCATTTATATATGCCAAGAGCAAACAAACTGAAAAGGAAATCAAGAGAGCAATGCCATTTCTAATAATTATAAAAAAGCCACACCTAGAAACAAACTTAACCAAAGAAATGAAAGATCTCTACAATGAAAACTATAAAACACTACTGAAAGAAATTGAAAAGGACACACACATACCAAAAGGAAATACATTCTGTGTTCATTGTTTGGAAGAATTAATATTGCTAAAATGTCCATACTACTCAAAGTGATCTACACATTCAATGCAATCACTATTAAAATACCAATGACATTTTTCACAGAAATAGGAAAAAATTCCTAAAATTTGTATGGAATCACAAAAAACAAACAGAATAGCCAAAGCAACCCTGAGCAAAAAGGACAAACCTAGAGACACAATATCTGACCTCAAAATATAGTACCAAAACAGCATGGTAGTGGCATAAAAAGAAACACAGACCAATGGAACAGCATAGAGAACTCAGAAATAAATCCATACATTTACAGTCAACTGATTTTTGACAAAGGCACCAACATATATTGAGGAAAGGATAATCTCTTCAATAAATCATGATGGGAAAACAATATCCATGTGCAGAATGAAAATGGGCATCTCTCTCACTGTATACAAAAATCAACTCAACATGGATTAAAGACATAAATATATGACCTGCAGCTACTAGAAGAAAACACTGGGAAAACACTTCAGGCCACTGATCTGGGCAAAGATTTCATAAGGCCTCAAAAGCACAGGCAACGACAGCAAAAACTGACAAATGGGATTACCTCAAGCTAAAAAGCTTCTGCACAGCCATGGAAACAATCAACAAAGTGAAGAGATAACCTAAAGAATGAGAGAAAATATTTGCAAACTATTAATCCAACAAAGTATTAATAACCAGGATATATAAGGAACTCAACTCAATAGCAAATACTAATACTCCAATTTAAAAATGGGCAAAAGATCTTAATAGACATTTCTCAAAAGAAGACATACAAATGGCCAACAGATATATGAAAAAATGCTCAGCATCACTAGTCACCAGAGAAATAAAAATCAAAACCACAATGAGATATCATTTCACCACAATTAAAACAGCTATTATCAAAAAGACAGAAAATAATAAATGCTGCCGAGGATGTGGAGAAATAAGAATCCTCATACACTGTTGGTGGGAATGTAAATTAGTAGAGCCACTATGGAAAACAATATGGAGGTTTCTCAAAACACTAAACAGTGAACTACTATATGGTTCAATAATTTCTTTGCTAGGTACATATCCAAAAGAAAGGAAATCAGTATATTAAAGAAATATCCACACTTCCATGTTTATTATAGCAGTAATCACAATAGCCAAGATACGGAATCAACCTAAGTGTCCATCAACTGATGAATGGATAAAGAAAATGTGGTATATATACATAACCAAGTATTATTCAGCCATGAAAACAGAAGGTTATCCTGTCATTTGAAGCAACGTGGATAGAACTGGAGGACACTATGAAATAAGCCAGGCACGAAAAACAAACATATCTTCTCACTTATAAGTGGCATCTAAAAAAATTGATCTCATGAAGGCAGTGAGTAGAATGGTGGTTACCAGAGGCTTGGTAGGGCAGTGAGAGTGGGGGTTAAAGAGGGGTTGGTTAATAGGTACAAAAATATGGTTAGATAGAAGAAATAAGATACAGTGTTTGGTAGCACAATAGGGCAATCATAGTTAACAATTTATTGTATATTTCAAAATAGCTAGATTTGGAATGTTCCCAACACAAAGAAACTATAAATGTTTGAGGTGATGGACATTACCTCAACTGCCCAGATGTGATCATTACACACTGTATCCTTATATAACTGCATGCATCCCATAGATATGTGCAACTACTTTTTTTACAGTTCGTGGGATTCTTGTAATTCTAGGAATTCAAGCTAAAAACCTTAAAATCATCCTTCGCTCCCCTTTTCTCACACTTGCCATACAATCTTTCAGAAAATACGAATTTAAGGGTATATCTAGAATCTACTTCTCATCATTTCTACTGCAATCACTCTTATCCAAGCTATTGTTTGATTCTTGACCTTGCCTTCTAAGTGGTCTACCTGCTTTCACCCTTGTGCCACTAATAACCTCTACTCCTCATCACTACCTCTGTATATGTTCAACACAGCAAACAGGAGCATTTTAAATACCTAATCAAATAATGTCATTCCCCTGTTCAAAATAATGATGCAAATACTAATAGCCATATATATATATATAACTCCTTTTAATGCTCATATTACTAACACTAATCGTTAGGTATTCTTATTATCCCCATTTTAGATATGAGTAAATTTGGAGCAGAGAGGTAAAAATAACTTGCCTAAGGTCACAGAACTAGTAGTGGCAGAGCTACATTTATTCACTTCATTCAGGATAAAAACTAAAATCCTTAGCATGACACACGAAGCCTCGTGATCTGCTTTTCTCTTCCCCATCTCCCTGACTTTATGATCTACTCTTGACCAACTTGCTTTTCCTCACTCCAGTCACACAGGCCTCATTTTTCCTTAAACATCAGCTGTTTTACCCAAAATGCCCTTCCCTCAGATATAGCTAAACTTCATCTCTTATAAGACTCAAATGGCACTTTCTTAGCCAGACTTACCCATACCACCCTATCTGAAATAGCAACATCATATTTTTTCAAATACAAGTTTTAAGAGCAATTTTACATTCAGAGCAAAATTAAGCAATATAGAGAGCTCCCATATATACCTATTCCATACACACCCACAGCCTTCCCAGCCAATGTCCTGTGTGGTACATTTGTTACAGTTGCTGAAGACTGATACATATCAAGACCCAAAGAACATAGTTTACATAGTGTTCACTTTTGGTGGTGTACATTCTACAGGTTTTGCCAAACGTGTAATGACATGTATCTCCCATAATATCATACCGAGTTCTTTCACCCGAAAAATCCTCTGTGCTCTACATATTCGTTCCTCCCTTCCTCCAAACTCTTGTCAACCACTAATCTTTTTATTGTCACTAAACATATGCTTTTTCCAGAATATAATTTAGTTAGAATCATACAGTATAAAGTCCTTTCAGATTGGCTTCTTCACTTAGTAATAAGGATTTCAGCTCTCCATGTCTTTTTATGGCTTGGTAACTTCTTTATTTAGGGATTTCCCAGACACCTCAGACTCTCTATGTGACCCTGAGAGGCAGTCAGAGTGCATCAAAATGGTAAAGGCATACAAGGGGTCTGGTTGTGATACCTACAGTATTTGCCACTCCTCCTCCTATAGAATAGAGTAATATCCCATTGTATGAATGTACCACAGTTTATCCATTCACTTACTGAAAGACATCTTGATTGCCTGCAAGTTAGCCAATTATGAGTAAAGCTGCTGTATGCATTTAATTGCAGGGTTCTGAGCAGATGTTTTAATATATTTGAGTAAATACTAAAAAGCATGATCATATGGCAAGAGTATGTTTTGTTTTGTAAGATATTGCCAAATTGTCTTCCAAAGTGACAGTACCTTTTTGCATTTCCACTGGAAATAAATGATATTTCCAGTTATTCCACATTCTCACCAGTATTGGTGCTGTTGGTGTTTTGGATTTTAGCTATTCGAATGGTTGTGCAGTCATATCTCATTGTTGTAATGTGCAATTCCCTAATGATAGATGATGCTGACCATCTTTTCATGAGCTTACTTACCATCTGTATATCTTCTTGGTGAGGTGTCTGTTTAGATCTTTTGCTCAGTTTTTAATTGGGTTGTTCCATTTCTTATGCTGAGTTTTAAGAGCGCTTTGTCTATTTGGGGTGAGTCCTTTATCAGGTATGTCTTCAGCAAATACTTCCTCCCAGTCTGTTGTTCTTATTCTCTTGATAGTGTCTTCTGAAGAACAAAAAGTTTTAATAAAATCCAATGATGTCTTTCATGAATTGTGGGTTTGGTATTGTATCTAAAAAGTCACTGCTAGACCTAAAGGCATCTAGACTTTCTCCTAGGTTTCCTTCTAGTTTTATAATTTTCCATGTTACATTTAAGTATAGCCAATTTTGAGTTAATTTCTGTGAAAAGTTTAAGGCCTAGATTTGCTTATATTTGCATATGGTTGCCCAGTTGTTCCAGCACTGTTATGTTGAAAAGAACTATCCTTACTCCACTGAATTGCCTTTGCTTCCTTGTCAAAAATGTTGACAATATGTGTGTGGGTCTCTTTTTGGGGACTCTCTAGTGTTACTCTGATCTATTTGTAATATCACAGTATTAATTACAATAGCTTTATAGTAAGTCTTGAAGTTGGGTGGTGTCAGTCCTCTCGACTCTTTCTTCTCTTTAAATATTTCACTGGCTATTCTGAATCTTTTGCCTCTCCATATAGGTTTCAGAATCAGTTTGTCAATATCCACAAAACAACTTCCTGGGATTTTAATTGAGATTATGTTATGTTGAATTTATAAATCAAGTTGTGAAGAATAGGCTTCTTGACAATATCAAGTCTTCCAGTTCATGAACATGGACTCTCTCTTCATTTAGTCTTATCATTAGAGATCTGTATTTTTCCTCATGTGTATTTTATATTTTGTTTAATTGATACCAAAGTATTTCATTTTGGGAGAGAGGTATTAATATAAATGGCATTATGTTTTTAATTTCAAATTCCAATTATTCGTTGCTCTGTATGGGAAAGCAATTTGCTTTTGTATATAAACCTTGTATTATGCAACCTTGCTATAATCACCTGCTATCATCAGTTGTTTTTGTCAATTCCTTTGGGTTTTCCATAGACAATCATATCATCTGCAAACATAGATTTTATTTCTTCCTTCCCAGTCTGTATGACTCTCACTTCCTTTCCTTATCTTGTTGCATTAGCTATCACTTCCAGTAAGATAATGAAAAGAAACTGTGAGGGAGAACATCCTTCCCTTGTTCTTGGTCTTCGTGGGAAAGCTTCAAGATTTTTTATTTTATTTTATTTTTTTACCAGTAAACATAATGTTGGCTGTAGGTTTCAGGTAGATGTTCTTTATCAAGTTGAGTAAGTTCTACTCTGTTCCTAGTTTGCTGAGAGTTGTAACGAAGGAGTGCTAGATTTTGTCAAATGTTTTTTCTGCATCTATTGATATGATTTTTCTTCTTTGCCTGTTAAGGTGATGGATTACATTAACTGTTTGTTGTTTAAACAGCCTTGCAGGTTGACATTAATCTTGTGAATTCTTAGTCATTACTCCTGAAGTACTTCTGTTTCTTTCTCTTTATTTTTCTGGGCTTTACGTTAAATGTGTATTACATCTTTTGTAGTTGTCCCACAGTTTTTGGATATTTGGTTCCAGTTAGTTTTGCTTTTTCTCCTCTTTGCTTTTTATTTGGGAAGTTTCTACTGACACATTATCTTCAAGCTTCCTTCCCCAGCTGTGTCCAGTGTACTAGCCAATCATTCTTTATTGTTAGTGCTTTTTATTTTTAGCATTTGTAATTCTTTTGTAGAATTTCTCTGCTATATTACCCACCCATTCCTACATGCTGTCTACTTTTTCCATTACAGCCCTTAGCATATTAATCCTACTTATTTAAAATTCCTGGTCTGGTAATTCCAGCATCTGCCATATCTGAGTCTGCTTCTGATGGTTGCTGTCTCTTCAAATGGTGTTTTTATCTTTTTAGTATGCCTTGCAATTTTTTTGTTGAAAGCTACCCACAATGTGCTGGTTAAAAGGAACTGAGGTAAATAGGCCTTTAGTGGTGTAGTGCTAAAGGTGGGGAGGGGAAGCATTCTACAGTCCTAGGATGAGGTCTCAGTCTTTTAGTGAGCTTGTGCTTCTGTGCTGTAACCTAAACAAATGCTCTTAGCTTCCCCTCCCCTACTCCCAATTAAGTCAGATAAGAAGTATAGAATTGGAGATCTCCCTTCTCCCACATGGAAAGCTAGAGGTGACTAAAGTTGGGTATTTCCCTTTCCCTGAATTGGGTAGGCAGGAGGTTAGGCTCTGATAAAATAATTTCTCTTGAGGCCAGGCTTTGTTAAGAAATACAGAATGCTCTGGTGTATTTCAAAATGGTTCCTTTTTCTCTCCCCATGCTGGAAACATGAGATTTTGGTTTTTTTCTTCTCAATCTTCACTATGAGAACCGGGTAGGGCTCCTAGAGGTAAAACTCAGAAAAGGGAGGAGATCCATTTTTGATACCCCTCCAAGGTTTTGTTTTTAAAAGTATTTGTCAAGACCTAATATATTCAAAGTGTACATGATTTAATATACATATATTGTGGGATAATTACTACAATCACATTAACATATCCATCACCTTCTCCCACAAGTTAACTCTCAGACTTGTCCACATTGAGCTTCCAGCAGTTTGTCAATTATAGCTTAGGTTTTTTCCTACTCTGCCCTTGGTTCCCACAAAGGTTTCTGCTTGTGGGTTTTTGATCCAGTAAGTTGTGATTCTCTGCATCAATGTGTCTTTCTCCAATTTGGGGGGCTTCAGTTTGCTCTGTGACCTCCATTCTCTGATGGATCTAAGAAGAGTTGTTGATTTTGTTTGTTTAGCTTTCTATTTGTTAGGACACAGTGACAACTTCCAAGCTCCTTACATGTCACATCAGAAACCAGAAGTCCATTGCTTTTTTATAAATAGTATCTATCAACCTTTAATAAATCATAAAATTTACTTAGTATATTTATCTTTTGCTTGCCTTACTAGAATGTAACTATGGTCTGTTTGCTAACATATCACCTAAATCAGTGCTCGGCATGTTGGTGAGTGCTCAGATATTTGCTGAATGATATACACGCTGATTCTTCCTAAGAAACGAGATATAAAAAATATCAGTTGGGCACTGTGGCTCATGCCTGAAATTTGGAAGACTGAGGTGGTAGGATCGCTTGAGCCCAGGAATTTGAGACCAGCCTGAGCAACACAGCAAGACCCTGACTCAACAAAATAATAACAATAATAATAATAATAATAATAAAATTAGCTGGGTGTGGTAGTGTGTGCTTGTAGTCCCCCTGTTACTCAGGAGGCAGAGGTGGGAGGATCACTTGAGCCCAGGAGTTGGAGGCTGCAGTGAGCTATGATCATGCCACTGCACTCCAGCCTGGGTCACAGAGCAAGACACCTTTAAAAAAAAAAAAAAAAGATAAAGAAAAAATATATCTTAGACTTTCCTAGGAAAGTCATGAGATAGAAAAAAAATGAACTTGAATGTAGAGTCATATATCAACCATACTACAAAAGACAACTGTGATAACTTTAATTTGCATTTATATATTGCAGGACACCTGGCTTCCTTGGTCTTGGAAGAAATGCAATCTGGCTGCAATACCTGTCATTCCTTTCTTCCCCCTGGATTCATCTAAGCCAATGAGATTGCTAGCCAAGAGGCACTCTTTCTTAATTACTGCTGCAGGCACAGCTCCAATCTCTCCCAAAGCTGAATTTTTAGAAAAGAGAATGTGATCGTGGCTAAAGCATCATTACCAATTCACAAAATCACAGTCAATGTGATAGAACCAAAAGAATACTATACTAGGACAGGTGGTCCCCAGTATCCTTATACTATTTATCAGACAGTTGGCTTAAAAACCTTTTGATTTGGTTACTTTAAAATGGGATAATGTCTTATCTTTCTGAGAGAAAGGGGGCAGTCTATGTGATTTTTTTGAACCTACAACTGTAAAGTCACTGTCCAAGACAAAAATTGTATTTGATATTCTCCCTATAAACAACATGAAAGATCCCAAACAAAAATAACAGCAATTACGTATGCAAATTATATAGATTATACACTTAAGTCTTGCACTTTGTTTGTGGCTTTAATCTTGCATTTGGTTTAAAAGGATGAGGAGGAAAGAAATGTGAAACTAATCAAATTTATGGCTATTACAATATATGCTTTTTCAAGTTGGAATATTAATGGGAGAAAAGTTGTGCCTGATATGGCTTTCACCTGGTTAGCCTATTTTAGTCAAGGCCCCACTTTATCAGCTTTCACCTGGCTAGTCTATTTCAATCAGGCCAGTGCAGATGTCATGGTTTAGATGGTGAGGCAATACAGTGGAGTAGAAAGAATACTGATTAAGTAGTGAAAGACTATGGTTGTAATTTCAATGCTGATATGACAGTGCATCAATGTATAAGTCATTCACTTTCCCTGGATATTCCCTGAAAATAAAGTTAGATTTACATAGAAACCAAAGAATCAGGAAAGGAAACATGAAATTAGCTTATTTGTCTAAAATAATACACAACTGATCCTTAAATAAACTAAGCATAACTAAAACTAAAGAAGTGTAAAAAATGATTACCAACATTGTCATGACAAGTTTTTAAAGGTTTAAAAGAAACCTAGGTCCTTAACAACACTCAATTTAACTTGTGGCCCAAATGGAATGCTAGTAATACAAACTGTTTTTAAAAATTTGCACTTGGACAAACAATAGTATATAATAGAGAAAAGCTATAAAATAACTGCCAAGGTACACAGGCATAAGCAAACTCTTGTTGAATTCAAATTGTTTTAAAACTTCCCTTGGAAGAACGGTTTACAGTACAGTATTTTTTTTAAGTAGGTATTTAGTAAATAATGTTCAAATGTCCTACAAATGTAATTTCCATGAAGAGTGGTAAATGAAACAAATATACATATGTATGGGTATACACATATAAACTGAAGAACAGTAATGCTTAATTCTTAGATATATCATCTATGCTAACACCTAATGAATATGGTAACGATCATCATGCCCTGAGAAAATTAACTGGATAGATTATTGTACAAAAACATAAAATTTGAAAAATTTTGCTTTTACGGTTCTCACCTGCAATCCAAATAAATTAAGGGTTACCCAGAATTATTGGATGTACAGTATTCTTTTGAAGTGCACATCAAAGGCCAAAATCTGTAAATTTATGACTTGCCTCTAAGTTGATGATCACAGAAAGAAAAAAGAAAAGTCATCTCCAAACATTTTATTAGAAAACAGTGATTACCTCAAATCTAGGTTCATCCATGAATCTTCACTGTTAACATTTTAGTCTCTATAAAGGCAATCAATGTTCTCACTTGCCCCAAGATGGACTTTATTCCACAGTCACGGGAGGTGCTTTGGAGGTTAGAAAAATCGAATTCTGAGTTAAATCAGATATTCTTACTTTTAAAAAAGTAGATTACTCAAAATAGGTGTGAATTCTATTAGTTCGTGATCTAAGGGCAAAAATTTTCTATCTGTCCATTGTGTGTGTTTGACAACAGAAGATATAGGATAAACATTTAATTTTGCACTACTGAACAGTGCTAGTTAAAAGACATTGAATATATAATAAATAAAATTCAGCAAAATATAATGATCCCAAATCAGGGAAAACCAGAGAAGAACTTCTTGACAAATTGGTCACCTGCCTGAGTTGAGACACATAAAGTTCACTTTTGTTTGTATTTTCACCTTGGTGATTTTATCCCTTTTCTCCTCTTTCATATATTCGTATGTATGTACACACGTGTATACACATGGTACATCTTTACATTTCAGAAACTGAAAAATGAATCCCAAACACTGTGTGCACTTCTGCCATAAGAAATACGGCCATTTAGAGTCTAAAACACTGAGCATTAAAATCCACTACCTTCTTGCTCTAGAAAATAAATTTCATTAAAACTGGAGTTTCCAACTAATTTTCAAAGTTAGTGATACAATCTAAACTAAAAAAATCCAAACGTTTAGATTCTTATCTCTAATCTCAACAAGGAAATTTTCAATCAAATAAAATATTTTTTAAAAAGATCTGGACATTTACAATGCCTGATTTGGAAGATAATATTTATAATATATGTTCTCAGGGGGTATAACTCAGGGGTAGAGCATCTGGCTGTATATATATTCTCAGATATATGCACTTGTAATTTGAATAAATGATTACCCAGTCTTTAAGAAATTCCAGTTAAAAAAAGTTTAACAGTCTAATCACTACTAAAGCATTACAGAGCCAATAATCCAATCATTTAAATGTAATTTATTTTTATATTTTATAACAGTATTCTTTTCAAGTCAGAATATTTTGTCTGTCTATTTTAGAACTGGACCCTTCCAAAATACAGGCATTCTCTTCCTAGGCCTAAATTTTGCTAACAAAGCTAAGACTATGAAAAAAAATCTAATTCTTTAACTGGATCAGGTAAGCCACTCTGGATCACAGATGAGTTAAAAACTAGACCTAGTAGTTATCTCAAACCTAATCTATTCCACAAGGTTAACCACAAAGTAAAGGAAGAGTTAAAGAGCAAAATGAAGAGGGAAAAACCAGCATAAACAGGTTAATTAAACAATTAAAAGTCTGGAAAAGAGCGATAAAAATTTTTTTTAATGCAGAAAAATAAGCTCAATCTTTACGTTATTTCTAAAGAGAAGATTTAAGGGAATTAAATCTAAATAAAGAGTATAAGCAGTCCTATACTGCCCTTAACATTCTCCACCCCAATTCTTTAAGGAAATAAAATTTCTCACCTCTACTACAGCTACTTCTTGATTTTTGGAGTTCATCAGGGATTCCGTCTTTTTCCCATCCTAAACAATCTCCCTAGGGAATCCTTGTTTCAATTACCATCTATATGTTGGATCATCTGTTTCCAGGCCTAACTTCCTAACAACATGTATGTATCCAATTGCTTACCTGGTATCTCCACTTCATGTTCCACAGGCTCTAAAACACATTCTCTTCCTACCTCTAAACAAACCAAAAGAATCTGGTCCTCTGCCAAGGTTCCTTAGTTTAGTAAAAACACTCAGATGCTTAAGCCACAAACCTGGGAGTATTCTTTGATCCTTACTCATTTTACCCAATCAATCATTACTTCGTACTAATATGTCTTGCTAAGGCTCCCTTAAGGGTCATTCTTTCCACCCCATTACTAAAATTCCAATCAAAGCCACTGTCATCCATCATCTGGATGACTCTAACAGTCTCTCATCTGGCCTCTTGGTCTCTAGTTGTGACATCCTTCAATCTATTCTTCTCAAGGTAGCCACAGTGGTTTTTAAAAATACATATTAAAGAATGACACCAGGAAAGATGACATTTAATCACATTGTGTAAAGGACTAAAATTTGTTGTTTTCCTTAAGTTTTCTTCAGTCAATTAATAGTAGTTATCATTGGGTATTATCTCTTTCATCCTCATAGCTTTTGTTCTTTTGAAACATTTTAAAACACAAACTTACATAGTTTTCTTTATTAGCCAATATTACACCTTTTTTTCCTAAGAAACCTGCACTCAATTTCCACCTTTAGTTACCATGACATCCTAAACAGCTGAGTCAGAGCAAACTTTCTTATGAAAGTTTACAAAAGAACACAAAAACATTTTCTTTACATAACATGGAGATCATGATAAAAATACTATTAGGACTAGAAGGCTCAGAGCATGGGAGAATTACTTCTAAGAATTCATTTCTCCATTATAGAGCATAGTCTTCATTATAGGATATAACAACAACAACAAAATCCGAAATTTAAGGTTTTCAAAATAATAATATATAAACAACATAAACAACTATATTGAAGGACACCACTGACCATATCAAATACTATGCTGCATGTTTTTGTGCACTTATTTCTGTATACCTTCTGCATGCCATTTGCTGTTTCAAGTTTTCCAGAAGAATTTCATAGTAGTAAAAAGTCATTTCTCTCAGTTCCACATTTTTATGGTTTCATGACACTGCAAAGACTGATTTCAGGTCCAGCTTCAGTTACACACAGCATTGGAAATCTTTTCAAAGACTCTATGGCAGAAGGTTTACAAATACATTATTTCCATTGAATAACAATACAGAATGACTTACTAAAATGGCAATTTTTATAAAGTCAAAATAATCAACAATATAATTCAGGTTCAAAGTACATTATGTGAAGGCTGTTTATACCTTTTAGCCTTGAATCATAATTCACAATAGCTAAGTATTCTAAGCACAGTACAAGCCCTGTTAAACATCAGTGGAAAGCTGATCTTTACCTGGAGAAAAATCCAAACTGTTAAATATATCATCATATTCTTATTGGTAACTTTCTGAACTATGTTAAAAATGAGTTTTGAGGTGGAAGAAGAGACAAACAGCAAATGTGAAAAAAGCGTATATTAGTATATTTTTCTATTCAAGACTAGTATTAAATTATTTGATCCACCCATAAAACATTTTTAGTAGTGGACATCAGGTTTTACGTACTAGCTAAATTGGCAGATTTCTTAAATAATTTCTTTGAAATCATAAAAAGAAAATGGCATAGATGGCTGATGCAGATGCTACTTATATACTGTTTAATCAGACCAGTGGAAGGTTAAATTCTCCATAATGCTTTAAAAACTTTATCTATTTTCATTTTAAGAAACAACACAGGCCGGGCGCAGTGGCTCACGCCTGTAATCCCAGCACTTTGGGAGGCCGAGGCAGGCAGATCACAAGGTCAGGAGATTGAGACCATCCTGGCTAACACGGTGAAACCCCATCTCTATTAAAAATGCAAAAAAATTAGTCAGGCGTGGTGGCAGGCACCTGTAGTCCCAGCTGCTCGGGAGACTGAGGCAGGAAAATGGTGTGACCCCGGGACGTGGAGCTTGCAGTGAGCCAAGACTGCGCCACTGCACTCCAGCCTGGGCAACAGAGCGAGATTCTGTCTCAAAAAAAAAAAAAAAAGAAACAATATCAGTAATTATAAAAAGCAAATTAGATAACACAGAACATCTAAATGATGATGGTCACTGATAAAGCACCCAAAAACTCTCATTAGATTTTCCAAGTAAGATGATTTTTTGGAGTACCTATAATATATAAAATGCTTCTAATGCCATTTAAATATTATTACATTATTATTAGGATTCCTAGGATGGAACTCTAACAATTTGCACAAAGACAGAATCTCCCCTCTAGCCAAACTTGTGCCATTATGCAAGAAACAAACAAAAAAAGGCTCCTTCCTTAAGGTTCTTAAGTCAGAAATGTGACATAATATACTGATTTTGTTAGAACAAGAAACTTTACCAACACCTGCTAAAAAAAACTGTGATAATATACAAATCTATGACGTGAATAAACGTCACCCCCAGTATGGTATGCTGCTGTATACTGCACAAACTGCAAAAGCTGTATACTGCATGCCCTGCCCCAACTACTCTCAACAGTAGAAGCTACTCCTCCTAACAACTTGGAAACATTTCCAGTCTGAAATACTATAAACTACTATCCAGATAAAGTCTTGATCACAGACAGGTATTTAAATTCAAAACCGTTTACATAAAGAACTTATAGTATGTCAGTGGGATATTTAACAAGTGTATACAAAAGTAAGTATTTTTTAAGGGTAATGAGAACCAACTCCAGTTTTTTAAAATTTAAAAAATCCCTTATTTTTAAAGTCCTTTTTTAAAGTGAAAAAATAAACCCAGAAATTTTTCTCAGAAAGGCATTCTATTCAATAACAAAGTACTGATAACTATTTTATAAAACATTCTCATATTTTCCTAATATAACAATATTCAAGATACTCCCTTAGATACCAAGTCAATGTCACAACTCTTGCACATTCAAATTCTCCAAGATTACATAATCAACTAAAGATTTGCCATGCGTTTCCCAATGACTCCTCAAGACTAAACTACTCAAAAGAATAAAGCAAGAGAAAAGTTTTAGCTAAGACATTTGATACACTATCTTATCTTCTGATCAAGGCAGAAGGAGACCTCTTTCCTCACAAATAATTCATTTTAGTTCAAGTTTATAGATTTCAGGAATGTATACTTCTCCAGTTTATTTTGAATTATGCTATCTGCTTTCATCTAATTTTAATCATGCAAGAGTGATCATATATTCTGATTTCCTGAGACCACTGTTGCGCTGTTGTCCCTATATAACTATCGGTAGTGCCCCCTTTTCATTTCAGAAGTGTCTACTTTTATATACTTAGTTACTATACATTCTTATTAATAAACAATTATAAATTCTGCAAGGTGAAATTTGGATTCAATGCACATGGCTTAGAAATAACAGATGAGGCTGGGTGTGGTGGTTCACGCCTGTAATCCCCGCAGTTTGAGAGGCCGAGGCGGGTGGATCACGAGGTCAGCAGATCGAGACCATCCTGGCTAACACGGTAAAACCTCATCTCTACTAAAAATACGAAAAATTAGCCGACCATGGTGGCAGGCGCCTGTAGTCCTAGCTACTCGGGAGGCCGACGCAGGAGAATCGCTTGAACCTGGGAGGCGGAGGTTGCAGTGAGCCGAGATCACGCCACTGCACTCCAGCCTGGCTGACAGAGCGAGACTCTGTTTCAAAAAAAAAAAAAGGAAATAACAGATGAAAAGCAAAAGGTTTTAACAAAAATTTACAGAAAACCTAGACAAATTTTAATGTATAATAAGTTACCTATTTTAAATGATTCAAGCTGCACAGATAAATTAGAAATTTGCATTACATTTTTTAGAGATCATTCCCATCGCAATACCTACATTTTAAGTAAAAATAAATGTTTTAAGTGTATTTTTCCTTCCTGTATCATCTACTGTTTTCATTTATATCTATCAAGTTCATAAATTATTTAGCACCTCCTCCTTTCTGTATAAAATAATCATGTGGGATTTAGAAAGTATTAAACTCTCACAAAAGGACAGGCTGACATTACCATTGCCATTTTTCTGCTACATATTAACAAAAAGCAAAGTTTAGAGCAATGTTTTTATAATGTAACATCCTTGAACATTCTTATTTGCTGAGTCTCATGGAGAGACTAAATGTAATTTCTTTAAAAAAAGGAAAATTTTTGGACATGCCAATTAGTCCCATTGCAGTTTCAGGAAAAAGTATTAGCTCAGATGTACTCTTCGACAATATCCCTTATTATATTCAAACTATTTAAATATTAAATATCTTGATTTCACAGGGATATCTTAATCAGAGTTCATTTTAGTTTCTTGGTAGAAATAATGAAATTTGTGGGCCCTTACAAGGTGACAGACTACAGAGGATATATGTTTCATACTTCTTCAAAATTTTTTATAATTTGTCATTATATTGCTTACACATAGCATGACTTCTACATGTAAGACCGATCATTTTACATTTCTGTTACAGATTAACATAAATAAAGGTGGAACAAAAATGCTTTTAAAACTCTATTTTCATTTTAAGAAATAATAACCTTTTTTTTTTTTAAGAAAAGACATTTAGTTACTACCTTTAAAGTTCAAGTTCCATCATCTTAATACATAAACATATCTGGATACGGAATTTAAAAAACCACACATACACACAAGCTCTAGGTAGAGCTGTAATAAACAAATTCCTTTTATAAACAAAATTTTAACTGAAAAGCCACAGTAGATGGGGGGGAAAAAAAGAAGAAAGGATATTACTTGGTAAAATCCAGTGACATCTACAATAGTTTTACAGCACATTTAAGCATTCTAGGGTTTTATATCTTCACCAGCCTTCCATTTCTTAGTTGATCCTTATAAAATCTCTAATTACAAACATAGGTTTGATCTCAAACCTAGTCATGAATTTGAGTGCCAGGAAAAGCAGAACAACAATCCAAATTTCTATCTTAATATCACAGCCTTAATTCAAAAATGGTTTTGTGTAAAACACAACGCCCAACTAAATGGAAAAAAAAAACACAAGCAGCAATATGTAATTATACAAAATAGTTATTAATTATATATGAAGTGTTTTTTAGGATGACATCCAGAACGCAACTTGCTCTGAGACTCCTCAATAATCAAATTGACTTAGACCAACAATACTGCTAAGTATTAAAAGCAGTGAAGCAAAAGAAAATATATCAAATAGTACATGCACATCTTACAGAACTTCCACTGAACTCCCCAATGGCTTCTATGCAATGTGCCTCTTTTCCCTAACTGTATTAACAAATACCAAGAAAGGAAAGATGAGATTAAAAGTAATGATACTGAACTGAATTGTTTGAAGCCAGTGCCCCACATGTGGGGAAAAGTGCATTTAGTTCAGCAGCAATACAGCACAGTGTGAAGATATTGTGCTTAGACACAGATATTCCAGAATTGAAAGATGTACAAGGCAAGTCAAGATATAAAACCATAGTACACTGTTAAATAACCTTGAAACATACATATATTGCAGTTTTCAAAGAAAGACATTCATGTCATTGTACAAGGATAGGAAGAAATCCTTAAAGTTACCTACTGTAGTTTATGATATAATAAATACATATCTATATAGCATTGTATATACATATATAGATTGTGTGTGTTTATATGTAATTTATTTGCCAAATTATCCTGTTAGTTTCTGTGGATCTGCAACTTTCAGGAATGAAAAAAACTCCTTTTCACTACAAGTTTCTCTTCCCCCAAACTTAAAAAATATTCATACTAGAAAAGGTCTCAATACCCTTCTCCTACCCCAAAGATTCACTTCAGGTATTTCGCTTCACAACTCATCAGAGAAGCACAATTAAAGAAATTCTAGATTTTCAACTGTAACTTTTCACTTTGCCAGTTTTTGGTTTTTTTTTTTAATAAGCAAATACCTTTCACTATTTAAACCAGCTGATGCAAATTCTTTAGCAGAGGATTCAAACTCTAGATTTGACTGAATAAAACAGAGCAAATCAAAACAAACAAACAAAAATCCAGTGATTTACTCTGACTGTAAACAATACATAAAATTTAAATCTCAAATCTCAAAATAAGTTAAAGAAAAATTCTACTTTCAGGGCCTACAATACTATAAAGATACAACAATTGGTAAGGGGAAAATATATATGAAAAGTTGCAACAAAATTGTTTGCCCATTATTTTTCCTAAGAGAAAGTATATCTAACTATACTACCTCTGTCCCTTAAATTTAATAACTTCATAATTTGTTGGCAAATGTTTTAAGCAAACTGGCATATCAGAATACACAACAGAAAAACATCCATCATATTCAGCAAAGAAAACTTATATAAGCCTTTTGTACAGAATTTAAAAAAAATTCTAAATGGCTATGATTCCTCTATTAGCATAAACACATAATGCAATTTTTATAAATCTGCCATATACCAATATCTACATAAATAGATACAGATATAGATAAGAAACATTAATGGCAGTCTATTTTTGAACAGTGTGTGGGACCAGCAGATTTGTATCAGACCATGGCACGATACGGACCCTGCATCTTTAAGAACTGAATGATGAAAGAAGGCCCCCCAGCAACAATCTGAGGTGGAAGGTGACTGAGTGGACAGTTCTCAATACTCATGATTGAAAGCTTGCTGCAGAGTGCCAGCTCAAAGGGAAGGCTATGCAGGTTGGGGTTGTCATTCAAATACAGTTCTTCTAGGTTCTCCAGTGTACCTGTTAAAAAAAAAAATCAAATCAATTATTTTTTAAAAAATTAGTTGCTATTTTAAAAGTTCAACAGGGCATGATGCTATTCTGGTCATTACATATACTGAGCACACATTTCCTTTAATTCTCCTTTCTTAACTTTAAAACTTTACAACCATGGATCTCAAATTTTGCTGCATATTCAAATCAACTTGGAAGACTTTTTAAACTCCTGATGTCCAGCTCACACTCCATACAAACTAAATAAATTAGAACCCCTTCCTTTATGGTAGGTCTTCAAGCTTGGAGAGCTTTGTATTTTGAAAGTACATATGCCCCATCTCCAGAGATTCTGTTTGGGATAGTTTGGCACATATATAATACTTACTTATATATATATTTTAAACTCCAAAGGTGAGCTTATTATATATTTAATGTCTATAACCACTTTTCTGTTGTAGATGTAACATTTTCTCAAATTAATACATTTCTTATGTGCAAAAGTTTTATTACTTAATATGAACCTTTCACTGAGAGTTATCACATGTATGGGAGTAAGCCAAAACTCAATTTATGTAGACCTTTAAAATTTTTTTCTTAGACTATCTTAGGATACTTGTATTCTCTAGGAAAATGTCTCAAGCAATTAAATGAGATCAGGTGAATATATATACTAGAAATATATGTGTAAATTTGCCTCGTGTGTTTCCAATTTTTAAATTTCAAAATTCAGAATATTTGACAGTGGTATTTATTAGAAAACTAACAGAAATAATAACTAGTATGTAATCAATGTGTTTACATGTAAGATATTTAAGCTTCAGAACAACCCTATGAGAAATTACTATTATCATCATTATTTTACAGGTAAGAAACTTGAGGCTTAGGGAGTTTACATACCTTATCTAAAGTCACAAAGCCAATAAGCAGCAGGGCTAGATTTTGAATGGTCAACCATCTCCAAAACCTTTTTTTTTTTTTAATTATACTTTAAGTTCTGGGGTACATGTACACAACATGCAGGTTTGTTACATATGTATACATGTGCCATGTTGGTGTGCTGCACCCATTAACTCATCATTTACATTAGGTATATCTCCTAATGCTATCTCTCTCCCCTCTCCCAACTTCACGACAGGCCTCGGTGTGTGATGCTCCCCACCCTGTTTCCAAGTGTTCTCATTGTTCAATTCCCACCTATGAATGAGAACATGTGGTGTTTACTAACCTATAGCTCCTGTGGGACGCTGCACTACAGATGGAAGAACATAATGCACAGAATTACTAATTTAAAAGCTAACATTTAATTACCATGTGACCTTAATCAAGTAATTCTCTTTATAAAGCAAGATTACAACTTGCACTGTCTAAAATTCCAGGTGGTCATGTATATTACATAAAATAATGGAAATGAAAACACTTGGAAAATGTTAAGTATTCCCAAATGTTAATATTGGTTAAATATTAGTATCAATTCTAAAATCCCATAAAGAAATGTTCTTTTGGCATAAAACATTACTAATTTAATTCAACCTTGTGTAATTTTTAAATTTAGAAGGAATATAAAATAACTTCTAAATTGAGGTTATACATAAAACCTATCGGAAATGTAAGTATTCCAAAACATTCTCAAATACAGCATTAATCTTAAAACCAATCCTAACAGCCTTTAGGAATCCTAAGCAAAACCAATCAACAATCAACCATCAGTGCTCTATTAAAAAAAAAAAATCTTAAGCCTGATATAACCTCAGTTTAAAAAACAATAGATTTGTCATATTTATCTGATATACTGCTTGAATGCACAAGAGCAACTTATTAGTACAGAGTCAAGCATTCATAGGGTTCATACCAATTTCTTCAGGAAGGTGAGTAAGCAGGTTCTCTCCAAGACCCAGATGTGTGAGATTAGTAAGGTGACCAATGCCTCTGGGAAGAGTGGTCAACTGGTTGTTTGTCAAGACTAATTTCTGAAAGATTAACAAAATAAAAGACAGTTACAAATATATTTCCTACATTTAATGTAAATTAAAATAATATGTCTAAACAATAAAATAAATAAACAGGGAAACTAGATTGGATAGAATGAGAATCACTTACGTTACATATTTTTCTTTCACAAAATATCATTTGTTAGGAAAACGAAGCCAGGTTATATGAACATAAAACTCAGCCCTAATACTAGAATAGGAAAGTCTATCTGATCCAAGAATTACATCAAAATCTTAAGAAAAATGTGCAATTTAGAATGGATTCCAAAAACTTTATATAACTACAAAACCACCAGGATAATGTTTACCTGTAAATCCTTAAGATATGCAATTTCATTTGGCAAGGATTCCAATTTGTTCTCTTCCAGATCTAACTCTCTTAACTTCCTAAGGTTTCCAAGACCATGGGGAAGCTTCTTTAGAAGATTGTTTGATAAGATAAGAACCTAATGAGAAATTATTGATAATTTTTAGCAAATCATGAAATGAAATTACATGCTATCATTGTGTGGCTTAAAATCTATTAAGCAATGCTTATTTTCCAAACAGTGAATATTAAGGGTAATGTTCAATTATATAACATATAAAATATTTAACTTACTTTTCTAAAAAATCACCATAGTTATTAGAAAAGAGATTTTACTTGATTATATCAAAACTAATGAAAACAAAAGAAGCAATTTAATTTTAACTACATTTCAAAAAAATTACTGAATAGTTAAACAAATGTTTATCTAATAGGAAACTATTTATTCAAAACCCTTACAAACCATTACTAAAGGAAGGTAAAAACTAACTTCTAAACTTGCTATATCAATCCACTGTATTTATTATCTGTCGTGTACTTATTACATTGAAAGCATCCTAGAAGATACTGAAGAGGCGAAAAATGGCAGAGGAAGATAGCCTTTGTTCCGATAAAGTTACAAACTAGCAGAAAGGAAGGAGACAATACTGGGTTGGGAGAAAGAGCAACAGGTAAAACAGATATGTAAGGTTCTGGGTAAGTTTTTATGTTCATTTATTTTCCCTAATGTTATACCACCCATAATAAATACATACAATAAGTCCGAGAAAATAATAACAGCAGTCACCATGTGACTTCACTATTTGCAAGGCACTGCACTAAATGTATTATGTGCATTATTGCATTAATCCTAATTACAACTCTACAAGATAAATACTCTTCTTATTATCGCCATTTCACAGCTTAAGAAACTGAAGCTTAGGTAAGTTAAGTACATAAATATACAAAGAAAATTACACTCAGCTTTGACTTCAAAGCCCATGTTTTTAGCCATTAAACCACACTATTTCACCGTATTAGATAATTTAAAAATTAGATCTTTAAAAAACATGGATATGAAGGAAATTTTAAAAAACAATATATTTACTATTAGTAAGCGTTTTCACCAAGAGATGAAAACTCTAGGAACTCAGAAGCAGGAGAAATCATCCTTAAATGAAGAGGTGAAAATAAAATGGATCTTTTTTTTTTTTTTTTGAGACAGAGTCTTGCTCTGTCGCCTGGGCTGGAGTGCAGTGACCGGATCTCAGCTCACTGCAGGCTCCGCCTCCCGGGTTTACGCCATTCTCCTGCCTCAGCCTCCCGAGTAGCTGGGACTACAGGCGCCCGCCACCTCGCCCGGCTAGTTTTTTGTATTTTTTAGTAGAGACGGGGTTTCACCGTGTTAGCCAGGATGGTCTCGATCTCCTGACCTCGTGATCCGCCCGTCTCGGCCTCCCAAAGTGCTGGGATTACAGGCTTGAGCCACTGCGCCCGGCCAGATGGATCTTTAGTTATGGAAAAACATACTAAAAGAAAAAAGGGGATGACAAGAGGGCATTCTAGATACAGAAAACAATAGGACTAAGCTTAGAGGGCTAGAAATAGGCATACCAGATTTACAACAAAGACAATAATCAATGAGTAAATAAAATAGCAGGTGGGTAATTAGGATGAAAAAGTATGATAAAGCATTCTAAATGACAGTCTGAGAATCGATAATTATTTTGGTAGACAATGGTGTAGTTTTTAAATAGACTAAAGAAAAAAATTGTTCTAAAAGATGCTTTTACAGAACTTTTCTTTTAGAGATATTAATATTTTATGGCACTCAAACATACCAACTTTTAGTAGGCAAGAGAAATTCAAAAGGACTGAATCTAGACTACTTAAGTCAACACTTCATTATCCTATTAGAGTTGTATGTTTAAGTGAGTTACTAACATTTCTAATTATAATCTTCACCCAAACAGAAATTGTTTATTTCAATTTGAAATTTTTAAATGAGATAAGTATGGAAGGTTCTGAGGTGCTCTAATTGCTCATTTATACTAACCTCAAGAGAAACAAGACCAGACACATCCTCAGGGATCTTTGTGAGCTGATTAGTGGCTAAATTCAATTCTACCATACTGGTCCAAGTTCCAAAATCCAAGGGAAGTGATGTTAATTGATTGTCCTGGCAAAGACAAAAAGAAGCATCCAAGGTAGAACCACAAAAACAAAGTTCCATATACACCTGTTGCTTCAGAAAGAGAATTCTTAATTAAACAAAATCTTACTCTCCTTTTTGATATTTAAATATAGAAAGAAAAAAAGTCAGCAACAGAAAACTCTAAGCCTCCAAAGTTTTTTATACAGTAATGAGGCTTTTATTTGGGAGTTAAACTGGAAGTTTGTTCCTTATGTGATTGTAATGGAAATAGAAAAATACACTATACAGAGAAACACTGGAGATTTCAAAGATCCTATAAATATGTTTTTACCATTTCACAATATGTAGAAATCACTGAATAAAATATAAATGCTCAAATAAAGATATGAAAACAATAGAATAAGACACATCTAATCACATCTCATGAGGAAACCAGAATGAACTCAGGAATTCTTGAGGTGCTAAGCAGTAAAGTAGGGGAGGAAAAATAGTCTTAAAAAGACAACAAATTAAATCATTAAAACACGAATCAGGTATTTACCATTTCACTTTAAAAATCCATAAGAAAAAAATGGTAAAATATATTCATCGCTGAAACAGAGGAAACAGTAAATATGATCTTAACTTGGTTTAAAAATTAGACACGGCTGTTCACAGAAAAAAAGTATGCTACTTTTATTCATTTATAAAGTACACTTTCATCAATAACGACTTGTACCACATTGTTATGTGTTGGGGTACTGGTATTGGGAGAGGATAATCAACACCCCAACCAGCTCAATACCAACGATATATGCCAGTATGTTAACAGTGATGCTACCTCAGTGGCAGTATGATTTTATATCCTTTATGTCAATCTGTATCTTTAAAATTAGCTGCATTGCACATGGATTGTCTCATTTCACACAAAATGACCCATAAAAGAAATCCCAAGTAGCAAACATTCTTTTGAAAACCAACTTTTTCTTTTATTGTAATATTTAAACTTGCTATCTATTTAATATTTAAGCTTATTGCCTATGTATGCCTAAACTACTGACACTTATAGTATGATTTATAAGGTATTTTCATTTTTAAAAATTTACTACTGGTACTTACATGCAAATGCATAAACTAATGAACATCTGAACCTCTGTGTTTTAAGCCTATTACTACAAAATGAATATTCAGAATCAACACCATTACCACTGCTAAATCTCATATAACCAGACTGATTAACAAGAAATTTTACAATTGTTAAAACTGTAAGAGTATCTTGAATTTCCATTAGTTTACTTATTATATACTTCCAAAAAATCATCATAAAAGATACATACCATATTTATGAGCAAGTGTGGATGAAATTTTAAAATTGTACATTTAAGATTATAGTTTAAAGAACCACAACTATGTTCAAACGGTTCATCATGACAGGAAGAATACTATTAGCTATGTGGTCAATTCAGTTATCTTCTTTGGGCCTAAAGTTTGTCCAGTACAAATTAAATCACTGAACTTAGTAATTTTCTATTTGTTTTCTCCTTTTGCAATAAATTGCATTACAAAGGTGAAACTTGATCACTGTAAGCAAAAGGAAACTAACGTTCACCCATAAATAATTCTGATCTCTAACATTTTAGCAAAAACCAGCTATATGTATAAATATAATGATCTTTAATATATAATTAAGCATATTAAAAACAGCTTTCAAAAGCTCTCGGTGGGAAAAGATTTTTTACATGCTTTAACTTTCTTCCACTTGATAAAATGAGAATATTTCAACTAGTATGTAGTGTTCTTTTAGACCAAAATATCATTTTTAATGGCTCCACAGTATTCCACTAAAGACACTTAACAAAATTAAATCTCTATTAATAAGTTGGTACCTATGAAATAGATAGCTCTGCAATACATATCCCTACAACTATACTTTTATAGACATTCATATTTCCTATTTTGTGGGGGATAGGGAACAGGTTCTTGCTCTCTTGACCAGGCTGGAGTGCAGTGGTGCCACCATAACTCACTGCAGCCTTGAACTCCCAGGCTCAAGCAATCCTTCTGCCCCAGCCTTCCATGTAGCTGGTACCACAGGCCAGCTAATTTTTAAAAATTTTTTTGCGAGACAAGGTCTCACTATATTGCCCAAGCTGGTCTTGAACTCCTAGCCTCCAGGGATCCTCCCACCTTAGCCTTCCAAAGCACTGGGATTACAGGTGCATCAGCCACTGAGCTGGACAATGATTATTTCTTTAGGACAAATTCCTAAGGGTATGCACAGTTCTAAGATATTTGTTATCTGATACAAAGTACCCTGAAATGTCTTATTATCAGTTTAGACCCATTAGCAAGGTACAAGTACCCACTCCCCACACAATTAGAGAAAACATAAATATTAGTGGAAGTACCAGTTAAAGCAATTCCTTCCCCTAACAAACAAATATATGCTTACCTTCATATTCAGCTTACTTAATACTTTTGCTCTGGAGAAAATTCCAAATGGAATTTTATTGATTCGATTGTGTTCCATGTTGAGGGAATAGATGGTAGAAAACTGAGATGGACCACCCACTGGATATAACTGGAAGCAATTCCTAGCTAAGGTCAAACTATTCAGTTTCACAAGACTTGATAAGAGACTCTGTAAAAAATAAAATAAAATAAAATAAAAATAAACGTAAGAATTAGAACTGTGATGAGACTCATTTTGTATAGAACAGCAGTCTCAACACAAATGCCTCAAAGGGCTTTGGGGCTGACAAATGACAAAGACTGGTTGGGGCAGTCTGTGACACCTCTTTACAGGGACAGTCACTACATAGCTCTAGCAGATTGGTGCCTTGCAGAAATGTGGAACCAATGTAGACTTCCAGATTTTATAGGAGGAAAGAGAACATTTTTCCAATTTTTATTCTTTGGCTTCAATTTATTTAAAACACTGTATGGAATAAGGAAAACATGTCTGTGTGTGAGAGGCGCCTCATGGGTGACTAATTTGAAATTTCTACATTGCAGAAACTTTAGTGTCAGACAGTTCCAGGTCTGAGTCCTGCCTCTGCCACGGGCTGTGCCACAAATCCTACCTAGTCTTAAGTTATATACCTATCTCTAAATTATTAAGATTAACATAATGATTCCTTTTAGGGAACATTAAATTCAGGAGATGATTATGCTTCCTGATACTGTATAATACACCACTTTTCTATATGGCAAAATTTCTGAGGGCATATATGTACCCATTAAACAAGTATTTACTTAGCACATAACCCCATCTTCTCCTACTTTAGCCTTCCACCATTTAACCAAAGTATTAAATATTCAGGTATTACCAAAGAATCTCTGCAGTTAAGAAGATTAAGTTCTATTTATAGAAGTACATAGATAAGAAATTAGAAAATAATATATGACTGTATATAATCAATAATCAATTATATAGAACAGGCTCTTGCTATTCAGTCTGGGCCAAGGAAAAGCAATATCAGCATCCCCTGGGAGCTTGTGAGAAATGCAGACACTTGGGCCCCACCCCCACTGAATCATAATATGCATTTTAACAAGATTCCCAGGTGATCTGCATGCTCATTAACATCTGAGAAATACTAGTACAGGCTATAAACTGTTTTGAATCTTGACTCTATCTTTAAATAGCTTGTGACTTTGGCAAGTTATTTTTCTGAACCTAATTATTTAAATAATGATATTTTATGGGTCATAGGGAAGACTAAAAGCGATAAAATACATAAATAACTTCACAAAAGCGATAAAATACATAAATAACTTCACAATAAAAGCGATAAAATACATAAATAACTTCACAATTACCTAGTGAGTGCTTAAATTTTAAATCCTTTCTCTATTTAAATTCAAAGCAAGGAATACTGGAATAACTGGAAAAATAGGATGAAAGTTGACAGCTACATCTTGAAGGATGAAAACATTTAAAAATACTCAGAGAAATAGAAGAAACACTCTAGATTCAAAGTAAAAGCACAAGCAGGGGAGAAGCAAGCACTGTGTGAGGTATGTATGTTTTTTAAATAATGTTCAAACTTCAGCTGTCCACCATCAGCAAATTGAAAACTTAGTACTTGAGGTGACAGTCTAGTTGCCAAAGCCATCTGAAGGAATGAAGTAACTATATAATTGAGGATATACCTATACAGAGAACTGAAACTTGTTTCTTTATACTATATCTTAAGAAGCTACCCTTAAAATTTGTTTATTATTGTACACAAACAAAAGGAACAACAGAGGTAAAACTGTGGCAAGAAAACTGCGTGGCAGTCGATTTATGAAAAATCTCTACAGCTACTCAATTGAAAATAAAGGAGTTTTACTGAGCCTCATGGCAAAAAATGTGTTTCTTTTTATTCTTACAACTGACTTACTTTACTGAACTGACTCATGATAAAATGTTAATACTGAGTATATTTGAGAAGGGACAACAAGAAGGCACCTCTTCGAGCTCTCATTTCTTAGTCACATTGTGAAACAGGGGTTGCTTTTTTTTTGGTTAGAATCAGACACATCTAGGCTCCTATTTTATACCTTCTACTAAGTTTTGTCAACTTTGGTGAATTAATTAGATAATCAATATACCTCTTACCATACTTCCAGAAAAATATTTAAGGTAACAAATTTGGCCAAAAATACAACCTCTCTTAAGCCTTATTTTGCTGCTTGATGAGGATACTCCAATAACTAGTAGGTTTATGACAAAGATTAAACGAGATAGTACATGTAGAGTACCTAGACTCATGCCTTGGGACTATGTGATTCAAATTATTAAGTTCCTTTTACTTATATGTATACATCTACATTAAAATAAGTCCATTTTCAGACAGTCTTCAAATGACAAAATAGTCATTTTAGCAGCTCTGATTTCAGCTATTTCATATGCCCTTATTGAAAACCACTTTCATAATTTCTTGCCTAACCCAGCTTGAGTATCTTATAAGTGCTGTCTAATGGATTTCACTGTTTTCCTTACTATAAATGCAGATACTTTCACATTTGCATTGAGACTATGCTGCTTCCAAACACACTGATTACTTTTAAATTAAGATTTCATACTTTCCCATATTCAGTGGGACTAGGAGTGGGGCCCGAGAGTCCACATTTCTAACAAGCTCCCAGGAAAATCCATATTTCCTAACAGGTACCCAGTAATTATTAGTTTCACTTCACTGACAATAAGACTGGATATGTATTAATTTAAATTTTTTCACTTATTCTTTTTTTTGAGACAAAGTCTCCCTCTGTTGCCCAGGCCGGGGTGCAGTGGCGTGACCTCAGCTCACTGCTGCAATCTCTGCCTCCTGGGTTCAAGTCATTCTCCTACCTCAACCTTCTGAGTAGTTGGGATTACAGGTGCCCGCCACCTCACCCAGTTAATTTTTTGTATTTTTAATGGAGATGGGGTTTTGCCAAGTTGGCCAGGCTGGTCTTGAGCTCCTAACCTCAAGTGATCCACCTGCCTCGGCCTCCCAAAGTGCTGGGATTACAAGTATTAGCTACAGCGTCTGGCCTTAAAGAATCTTTGTTCTTAATTCGATTACACACACACATACTCAGAAAAACTACCAAGTCAAAACATAGGAGCAGCACTTACGTAAGACATTTTTTGTTAAAAAAAAAAAAAAGACTTTGCAAAGCTCAATCAATCAGTAAGTCCACAATTCTTTTGTTACATTACTACAGTAAGATATGCTTGAACAACTATAAGCAAACATCCATTGTTGACATGCTAAAATAGGTAGGAAAATAAGGAAAGTCAATAGTAAAAGAAGAGTATTATATTGGCTGGCCGCGGTGGCTTACGCCTGTAATCTCAGCACTTTGGGAGGCCGAGGCAGGTAGACCACTTGAGGTCAAGAGCTCAAGATCAGCCTGGCCAACAGAGTGAAACCTCCATCTCTACTAAAAATACAAAATTAGCCTGGTGTGGTAGTGCCTTTTATCCCAATTACTTGGGAGGCTGAGGCAGGAGAATCACTTGAACCTGGGAGGCAGAGGTTGCAGCTGAGCTGAGATCGTGCCATTGCACTCCAGCCTGGGCAACAGAAGCTAAACTCCGCCTCAAAAAAAAAAAAAAGTATTATATCTTACCCAATTAATCCTTAAGCAAAATAAGTGAAAATACTTTTCTAATAGAATCAACAAAACCTAAAAATGTATTTTAAAAAAAGATTCTGGCGATTGTTTTATACTAAATAGGCCTTAATATTATTGCATAAACAAGGTAATAATTTGAATCACAGGAGAATTGTTGCTTTTATTAATTTTGATGATAGACAGTGCATTCTGTGTCACTTATCATCTTTCTTTTTATAACTGAACTGGATAGGGTAGTTGAATTTTAAAACCAGCCATATAGCTTTTCCTTAATACTTTTACTGTCAGTTCCCAAAATGAAATGAGATTTACATGGTGCTAAAGTAGAATACAGCACACTTACTTTTCTCCTAGTTTTTCCCTTTTTCTTTGCATTAAGAAAAATAAAAATAGGTTCATATACCCATTCTTTCTTGTTTGGAGTTACTTTAGCAGTGGTGGTACATCCACAGCATACTCATTATTTAAACAATCTCAATCACCAAATTATTTACCCTGCTATAAAGATTTACTAGCTTTCCTTGAATTATCTTGCAGACTCACTTCAAATCTTGTTTTCTCTAATCCACTTCTTACCTCTGGTAAAGTAGAAATGTTATTGTTCTCTAAATTTAATTCTTCAAGTGCACTGCATTTTGATAATGATCTGGGTATTGCTGACAGTCTGTTATATCTCAGACCAAGACGACTTAAACTGGACAGGTTTCCTGTAAACACACACAATAAAAGAAATTTATTTTTTACAAAATCTGATGAGCCTCTCACTGTCACAGGCTATCTACTAACTATTTAAAAATTAAAGTACTGTTTCAGCAAGATCCTTAACTTCTAGCACAAGGAACCCACACTACACTATCGATTAGGATGAAACTGAAATTACTTTTATGCTCACTTGTCTCAGAGAAATAAGGAAATATACAGCTATCAGTTAGTTTTTAAATGAACAAAGTATTCGCATACTTTAACAAGTTAACCTTTAGATAAGACCTAATTTAACTGCATCAAAGCTGTGTATATTTTAAACTTACAATAATTATTCCATTTGTTCTATGTTATGATGATCCAATTTAGAACAAGTGGTTATATATAAGTACGTACACGTAATTTTGGAGAAGAAACTTCCAAATTTCTAAAATAGTATTGTTTAAAACATAAATTATTTACTGAGATCAGAAAGGTTCAATACTGAAAAGTTGGCCTGATGGTAAAAAATTTCTCAACCCCCTCCCCAAAACTTACAAACTGAAGTAAAAGTTAGAGTCTCTTTTATCTAAGCATATCCAGCTTGAGCACAAAATAGCCATTATTGAATTTTTAAAAAGCAGAACATTTTCTTTTCTTTTCTTTTTTGAGACTGAGTCTCACTCTATCGCCCAGGTTGGAGTACAGTGGTGTAATCTCAGCTCACTGCAACCTCCACCACCCGGGTTCAAGCGATTCTCCTGCCTCAGCCTCGCAAGTAGCTGGGATTACAGGCGCCCACCACCACACCCAGCTAATTTTTGTATTTTTAGTATAGACGGGGTTTCACCATGTTGGCCAGGCTGGTCTTGAACTCCTGACCTTAAGTGATCTGCTGCCTAGGACTCCCAAAGTGCTGGGATTACAGGCGTGAGCCACTGCGCCCAGCCGAGCATTTTATTTTCTAGGTATTTTCTACTTTTCTTGCCAAGACTACATGGCCAGCTATATATAATGAATGATGAACATAATAACTTCTGCCATCATAAATGGTTCAACTCAAATTCAATTCTGCAAACAATATACATTAAAAATAAGTTAATTTTGATACAAAAAAGCTAACAAGACAAGAATTTAGTCCAACATACTATTTTGCTGTGGCTGATTAATTTCTTTTTTCACTTCAAATCACAACTGTTGCTATGAGATACTTGGATGGGCCAGGTTAAAATGCCAAATGTAGCCTTTACTTTTAAATTAAACAGTTATTTCCAGTATTAGAAATTACAGAAGTGGATGGCTGTGTCAACACTTAACTTTTTGGAGATAGTATTTTGAGGCCTTTCAGCCTTCGCAACCTCTTGATGTCCATTTCTTTCCTTTTGCTTTAATCACTGTTCAAAAAGCTGTTGTATGATCAACTTACTTTCTTAGATGCAATATTACAACAATACTTACAGAAAACATACATTAGTCTATAGCATAAGTTAAGCCTTGACACCTTAAGAGGGCACTCATTATGCCTCATGATCCTTATCTGGTCATCAATCATCTGCATCTTTCCTTCTTGTGGAAAGTATCAAGTGAGTGAAGTTACACATAATGAATAATTGGAGCTAATTTTTAGCCTTTACATTTTCAAGATAAGAATCAGTCACTGATAATAAAAAATACTCCTAATTCTATGCCATAAGTTGTCAACTATAATGCAGAAAAATGTAACAACCACTTCAATTCTTCCAATTAGAACTATTCCACAGGTATGCTATGTTCATTTATTAATGCATCACTTTTGTACAATAGTGTTTGGAAAGTAGGCCAAGAGTTTACTGGGTCTATCTAATTAAGTGAGATTCCAACCGGCATAAAGTTGAATACAAAAGCAACAATAAAAAACCACCACTTAGCAAAGACAAGTTAATTTAGTCTTTAAAATGCTTTGTAAATTAATTAAGGATGCTTCACTTAGTGACTTCATCAGAAGTGTCTTTCTGATGACACTCTGGTGAGACGTGTCAATTCTGCAGGAGAAAAAAAAATTGACTTTCCAAAGCCTCAGAAAATTCAGTGGTTAGAAATATGAATGAAAATATTCACAATGCTATCACTGCGTTAGGCCAGGCAGGCATGGTGGCTCACACCTGTAATCTCAGCACTTTCAGAGGTCGAGGCAAGCGGATCACTTGAGGTCAGGAGTTCAAGACCAGCCTGGTCAACATGGTGAAACCCAGTCTCTACTAAAAATACAAAATTATCCAGGCATGGTGGTGCACACCTGTAGTCCCAGCTACTTGGGAGGCTCAGGAAGGAGAAGAGCTTGAACCCGGGAGGAGGAGGTTGCCATTAGCTGAGATTGCATCATTGCACTCCAGCCTGGGCGACACAGCAAGACTCCATCTCATTTACAAAAAAAAAGACAATAAAAATGTTACTTAAAAGCTGGGTTGGCAGAAAATAATTTGCTTTATGATAAAATATGTTAATTAAGTCATATATAATGGCAAAAATAGGGACAATCTAAATATTCAACAATAGAAGAATAATTATTTAAATTGGAAGCATCACAATGTAATAGAAAAACTGAAGTATTTTATATTATTTATATGTCCATGGGCAAGTTATTTAACCTGTGTCAGTTCCTTATCCATAAAGTGGAAATAATGCCACACACCTAACAGGGTGGCTCTAGGGGTCAGATATAACACGCATAAGATACTCAGCACCATGACTAACAGATACATAACAGATGTTCAATATATAATTTTCATTCTGTAGTATGTCTATATTCTGCAATATTTTGTACATATTAAAGTTGTTATAAAAAGTTTTAAGATGTGAAAGACTTTAGGCATGATGTTAAGTTGGGGGGAAAAAGCATGATAAAATTGTGTATTTTGTATGATTTCAACAACGTAAGAAACAGGCATGCAAAAAAAGGGAAAGAAAATGTATCAAAACTAACTGTTATCTCTGCATGGCAGAATTATGGAAGAACAATTAAAAATCTGTTTCATTTTGTCTGCATTTTTCCTAATTTTCTATATTTTAAAATTTAAAAACATTTTGATAAGAATAGATCTATAATTCTAAAGTCATCCTAATTTTTAAAAAAATTGTGACATCCTTCCACCACCCTTTTTCTTTTGGATGAATATTTTACATTACAGAGATATTTTATATAATGTGACCAATTTGCATTATATGCCTGTACATGTTTTTAATAGTATATTAGACAATATATTGCAGGTTATTTCACTTAATTCTGGTTTCTAAGTCAATTTGTTTTAAAGTTCAAAATGTGCTATCTTAACAATGCAAAGACCAAGGGGGAAAATGCCAATAAACAGTATACATCATTTGCCAAATAAAGAACAAAATAAAAATGCCCAAAATTCATTTTAGAATTCCTAGTTTCCTGATATTTAACTCACTTAACTCTATGCTCTGTGATAAAGCTCTACCCACCTCTTGACAAGTGCACAGGCGCACCCACAGCACTGTGCCAATACCTCTATCGTCATCATTACACCATATTATAAATGTTTATTTCATGTCTGTGTCCATTTTTAGACTTAGTGAGCTATCCACTGTCAGAACCCTAGTGCAGAGCCAGACACTGGTAATATGTATTTGCTGTTTACTGAGAGTTTATTATAATAAAGCAAAAATTGAGAAACATTAAAAGGGTAGGTTGTATTCTATAAAACTGTGTTTATAGAAAGGGAATAAGTATATATTTATCTAGTTAAAAATGTTTTCTAATATCAGTTTTATCCCTTCTAAGTCAGTCACAAAATTCTATTTGTATTCTCAAAATGTATTTTTCATGTTTGTCCCTTCTCCAATTCCACCCTCATCAATTTCTTTTTTTTTAAGAGACAGAGTCTGACTCTGTCGACCACGGTGGAGTGCAGTAGCACAATCATGGCTAGCTGTAGCCTCAAACTCCCCGGCCTAAGGTGATCCTCCTACCTTAGCCTCTGGAGCAGCAGGGACTACAGGCATATGCCACCACACCCAGCTAATTTTTGTATATTTGTAGAGATAGAGTTTCGCCATGTTGCCCAGGCTGGTCTCAATCTGTGTGCTAAAGTGATCCACTCACCTCAGTCTCCCAAAATGCTGGGATTACAGGCGTGAGCCACTGCACCTGGCCAAAAACATTTATACTAAAAACAACCTATTTCCTATTGTATCAAATGTAAACACTCTTTGCTAGCTTCTAGGGGTCCTCATGATATACCTCCACCCATCAATCAAGCTACTTATTTAACTGCTGTAAAATTGCACAGTGCCACACAAGACATAGTCTCTTCTCTCAAGAGTACAGTGGTTTATTTTCACAAATAACTATAATACTTAGTAGATTACGATAATACCCTAAAAGAAGTATGAACAAAATCTTTGAATGTTCACAGATGGGGGAGACAATTTCCAACATAAAGGATCAAAGCTGGCTTTATAAAGAAAGTGAAAAAGTTAATCTTAGAAAGAAGGAACATCTCTGTCTCTAGGAACAGGAGAGAATGAACAAAAGATGAGCAAACAGGAAAAATAAATGTAGAAGAAAGAAGTTTGGGCACTTTACGTGGTAAGGGTCATCTTCTCCATAAAGTGAACACATAAGCTAAATTGTGAAAAAAAAAAAAAGAGTATGGTGGTTTTAAGTTTTAGATAGCCATCCTGTGACATTTGATAAAAAGAAATGAAAAAGATACCTAGGAAGCAGCAGTAAGAGCCATCTGAGGGTAATCAGCAGGGACTTTACCATAACGTTTGTGAAATAACTTGTCACAGTCACCAGCTAGTTGGCGAATCCAACTTGGCTCCCTATCAACAAATCTTCCTTCAAGATCTTCACTGACTTTGCTCCACTTAGTTTGTTTCCTTGACACAGAACCATGCTGTGCTCATTCTCACCTCCATGCTGTTTGACTGTCCTCACTTGTTGTGTTCACGGACTGCATTTTTCTTCCATACTGATTCCAATGCATTTGTTCATTAAGTCATTCTTAGCCATTTTTATCAAGATCTTACTGACCTCCTTGTAAAATGAATACACCAGCATACTGTTTTCACCGTAAGTTGGCAATTAATTATATTTGGTCTTATGTTAACTATTTCATGGATCAGTTATCTCCCTCACCAGACTGAAAACCCAGTAAGTGAGGAGCTTTGCAATATTTCTCTCCACAGAATTTGTTTCAGTGCTAAGCATACAATAGGCATTAATTCATACTTTCTTAATAATTACAAAAACTAAAACATTTCATTATTTGTCCTTCTTTCCATTAGGAACAAGACACAAAAAATTATATGAAAGGCCCATAAAAATCTATTTTCTTCAACTCATTCTTATTTTATAAAATAGCATGTCTATGCAATAGAGACTTTATTGGACATAACTGAAAAACATATATGCTCATCTGGTCTATCTGAATATAAATTAATTATTCTACAAATATCTGCAGGAATTTTTCTGAGATATCCAACATCTGAGCAGTCCATACTTAGATATCAGCCAGGAAGGAACTACTAACAATTCCAACTTTCTGCATTCCTCCCACCCCACCACATCACTTTTAGTTATAAAATATGTAAATGTATCTTCCTATTTTCCTTAGATAACCATGGTTTATAGTCTGTTACATACCTATTGAGACCTGTCTCTAAGCACTTATTTATACATATAATACAGGGATTTCTTATGTTTATGTGTTTGCTTTCATAATGAGATCATTCTATTTGCTTCTCCCCTCCCCCATATAACAGGTGATAGAAATATTTTTATGCGGCCGGGCGCGGTGGCTCAAGCCTGTAATCCCAGCACTTTGGGAGGCCGAGACGGGCGGATCACGAGGTCAGGAGATCGAGACCATCCTGGCTAACAGGGTGAAACCCCGTCTCTACTAAAAATACAAAAAACTAGCCGGGCGAGGTGGCGGGCGCCTGTAGTCCCAGCTACTCCGGAGGCTGAGGCAGGAGAATGGCGTAAAACCCGGGAGGCGGAGCTTGCAGTGAGCTGAGATCCGGCCACTGCACTCCAGCCCGGGCGAAAGAGCAAGACTCCGTCTCAAAAAAAAAAATAAAAAAAAAAAAAAAAAAGAAATATTTTTATGCTGAGTAAACACAGATATACCTCATTCTATTTAACCATTGTAAAGTGTTTCATGGTATGTGTGCCACTGTCTCTCCAATCATTGCTCAACTGATGGCATTTGTTTAATTTTTTAAAAAAGAATTATGTAATAAATACCCTTAGACATATATCTCTGTGTATATGTGAAAATATTTCTTATGTGTCAGAGGATATAGATATTTAAAATTTTAATAAATAACAAAAGGCTACATCATTTTTACTTCCACCAAGAGTGAAGAATAGCCCCATTTACTCATATCCTTGTAAAATGGGGAGGGATGGTATCAACATTTTATCCCTTGCCTATTCCATTCCTATGGCCACCACTATAGCAAGGTCAGCAGAAGTGAAAATTTTCCTGCGAGTAGTGATCATGTTTGATTATAAAGAACTTCGAAATCTTCTGATAAAATTTTAATTTCCTGCATGCAGCTGCAGATAAAGAGGCAGCTAACCTTTAAAAGTAAAATGGAAGTAAAGAAGACCATCCCTGGCCGGGCGCGGTGGCTCAAGCCTGTAATCCCAGCACTTTGGGAGGCCGAGACGGGCGGATCACTAGGTCAGGAGATCGAGACCATCCTGGCTAACACGGTGAAACCCCGTCTCTACTAAAAAATACAAAAAACTAGCCGGGCGAGGTGGCAGGCGCCTGTAGTCCCAGCTACTCGGGAGGCTGAGGCAGGAGAATGGCGTAAACCCGGGAGGCGGAGCTTGCAGTGAGCTGAGATCCGGCCACTGCACTCCAGCCTGGGCGACAGAGCCAGACTCTGTCTCAAAAAAAAAAAAAAAAAAAAAAAAAAAAAGAAGACCATCCCTTTTGCTCCTTTACATCACCGCTTTCCCTATGGAGGACAGTTGTTTCACTGTAACAAAATGGCCGACTCATTCACCAAGGGGTCTTTGAAGTCTGCCATAAGAGGGGAGAATTTATTAACAGAGGAAAGTCTCCATGATCTTACTCCATCAACTGACATGCCTCATTCAATAACCCTTTACAGTATCACAGGAGATGAATACAATAAACATGTTTTTTATTCTCACTGAAAACTAAAAAACTTTCTCTGGTAACAATGATTAGTAGGGGAACCAAATTCTAAATGTTTATCAACTCAAATCCTAGTAAATAGAACCAGATTCTTGAAACTTCTCGTCCAAAACCAAATAACTCTTAAGTTTCTCACTTTTAAAACCAGAGTAGGTTCCTAGAATTTAAAAATTACAAAATAAAAATAATGTAGCTAAATTGCTACATGGCATTATCTAGTACCAAAACCAGCGGTAATTTAAATTAAGAGCTACCTCCACCTTTGTTGGATCTAAATTTTTTGCTTTTTGGTGAGGCAGAAGGGGTTGAATTTCTAACACTGTAATCCACGAGAATAGGCTATTCTGATGAAGAAATTTCACATTTGCAAAGGCCTTATCACTTGAGACTGCTGGCAAATTCAAAGAGTCATCCACATTTTGCCAGAGTCCATTACTCTCAGCTAAATAAAAGAGGTTAAGAAAATTAAGGATGAAATATCAAAACTCTTTTATGCCAGAAGAAAACATCAGAAGTCTAGCTTTTATTGTGATTCACCCTCTGCAGTGGTTTCAACTCTAACCTCTCTCAATGAGTGGTTTTAACCACAAACTAAACTGCAACCTAGAAATCAACACATGCTTGCTGTAATGTTGAGCCATCTTGACTAAGAAATAAAATCATTGTTGTTGAGCTTCTGTATATAAACGTAGGCTGATCAGTGCCAATCACTGGCATTTAGCTTTCAAGTGCTTAACTTTGTCTATAAATTGTTCTGTGCTCCACTTTGACAGCTTGCTTTCTCTTATGCTGTCAGATTTTAAAAATATGGTGAAATCAAATGGCTATGAATTAAAATTAGATTCTTTCAATTTCAGCAAATATAACCAGCAGCTTTAGGTTAATTTAGTATAACTTTTGAGTAAGACTAATTTAAATGATCATAATCTTATTTTAACAAAGTGGCAAAAAAGTAGTAGGAAAGACTCAGGGTTCGAAGGATGAAATGTCAAAGGTACAATTATTTTTTTTAGAAACATTAAACTAAAAGCAAACTGAAAAGTAAGCAACACAGAAATTCCTGAATGTTAAAAACCCAAAGAACACCACCATTAAAAAGAAAACTAGTAAAGCTGTTATACATATGCTGCACTGTAATTACCTAAAACCCAATTACTAAAATGACTAAAATGCTACTTGTTGGTATAACCATAATTGCTGTAACATTTCTTCAGAGCCCAGTGCAACAAAAAGGCCTCTGTGAATTGTTCTGTGCTCCAGCCTTGAAGGCAAGGTTTTGTGGCATAGTTCTCTCCTAATATCATTTTGAGAAGAAATAGAAAGTAAAATATTTTTTCCTACTTCAGACCGTTTCTTCCCTGGATTACATAAAACTACCAGAGGTACCAGAAGGCTTTAAAAAACATCAGGTTCATACTTTAAAACAAAGTAACTGTTGGTATGAAGCTTAATATTTTCTTCTGTTCATAGCTAATTTCTGAATGAGAAAATATTCATATAAAATAATACATTTTTTAATTCAAGAAGGCAGACTAACAATTAAATCAGAGAAACTATAAATATGTATTTAAGCACTCTCTTACTTAACTGCAACTTGGTAAACCCCAACCCATTTCCTTCTGTCTCTTCCTCACATCCTATGAGCTGTCAGCAATACTAGCTGCTCAGCCTGGAAGTAAATGGCAGCAATTATCACAGGGGAGTGACAGTTACTCCAGGAATGTTCATGTTAAATAAAGAAAAAAGTAAAAACATTCTGGTCTACTTATAAGAAAAAAGAAAAGAAGGAAAAGGCAAGTAAATACAGTGATTTCTGGAAAGTAACTGTAAGATGATACAAGATTTTATTTTCAGTTATGAATTTAGGGCAAGATTCTTTAGTCCAGGGAAAAGAGAGTGAGCAGCTGCTTCCAGACTGGCATCAACTCTGCAGAATAGGTGTTGGCCTTTCTGTTTTTCATTTTAAGTTATACTTTCCCAGAACTAGAGTAGGATTTAAAAAAGGAAAAGTATCAGGAGAACCATAATTCAATTAAGTTTCCACTATTTAGGGTAAATTGTTCTTCCTCAATAAATGAGAGTAAAAATCTCAAAGGTCAATTAAAACTGTTGAAATTTGTAAGAGACCAAGACCCAAAGGTCAAAGTTGCCCACCAAACCTCAATCTTCTGCTACGCAATCAAAATACTAGCACTGGAAAGGATGGAGAAAGACAGAGTAATTATTTTAATAAACATGGTAATTGATAAATGACTACAATGTCATAAAAAGTTTCAATAAATATTACCAATTTACTTTGCCATTTACTCAGAGTAACAGCTGTACTATACTTGGCGACAACTACCGAAGCTATATAAAAGTAAATGCAATGTTATTTAAAATTTTCTTGTTGTTAATGTTTCAGTTCTCATTGATTTCCAATTTGTAATACTGTAATCTGACCCTATAGAATAAGCTAGAGGTGAGGCATATGTGTTATTCTGAGATAACATCTAAACTACAAGAGATTAATACTAAAATCAAATGTTTTCATATTAGTAAACACACTTAAAACACAGAAGAATCACCTCTAATAGGACACTAATCCTACTTACCAGAAGACTGTACTATATATCACCACCTATGCTTTCTCTGTTTGCCAGGATTATTCATTTCAGTACTTTAATCGCATGCACCTTTGACTATTATTTAACAAGACTGAGATACAGACACATATAAAAATATTAAATAATAAAATATTGTTAGACTATTTGAGACAGAGAAGGCTGAATGAAAATCATGCTTTATATATCTATCTGATCAGTTGAAGGAGTAGGCAAAGATACAGATATTTAGGAGAAAACAGTTCTAAACAGAGAGACAGGAAGTACAAATATCTCAAGGCTAGAATTTACCTGATATGTTCAAGAAACAATAAAATGTCTAGCATGTGTAATATCCTAAGATATACACAGTGACTAAACATCAATGAGAAGGATAAGAAAATCACTTTATAACATTTCAAGTATCTTAAATTTTAGTTCTCCTGTCTGATTTGCAGTAGAGTAAAGCAACATTTGTTTTTCTAAGACTAAGAATTTGGATTTTATAAAAAGTCATTTTTTGAAAGTGCTTTTAGGTGACGTTTCACTTAAAGTGATTATGATGAGATTATGCATTATTCTTTCTTTTCTTCTTTACCATTCCAATTAGTTGGTTGTTCATACTAACCAAACTTGCAGATACATATTTCAATGTAAAAACATACAACACAAACTAAATATGTCACTGTGTGACATATTTACTATACTGAACACTATACTGAATATATGCTGAATATATATGGCCAATAGAGAAAGCATATGTACACTGAATATATACTGAATATACTGAAGAACACTGTACTGAAATAAAACTTAAACCTGTATGTTGAATTGGCCCAGAGTATACTAGGAAAATGTGATCCTGAAAAATAAACAGTGAGAAATAAAATATAGTTCTTAAATTTCAGAAATCTAGAAATAATACTTTGGCTGGCCAAGCAAAATGACTAAGTCACTTATCACGGGGGGAAAAAAAAATGGACTGGCCTCATTTTTGTACATTCAATTCCAGAAGAAGGTAGAACTATCTGTTAGTTCTACTGAGATCCTCAAGGAAAGGAAGTTTGACCCAATTATTTATATCCATCTAAACTGTTTCTGAATTATATGAATTATAAAAGCTATACACATACAAGAACTATAGGAGAATACTGTTCCCATGAACCATTTTTGAGAAAATGACTACCAACCAGACTGACTTCAGCCAACCAAGAAATGACTGAGGCAACTATGGCAACAGGACTGCTGATGAACATTAAGACTAAAAACAAAAATGGGAATTAGTATAACAAGGTATGTGTTACCTATGCTGACAATGCAATTAACAAAAATAAGAAGAAAAAGAGACTCCTCCAGAAAGGGCAGAAAGTAGAATAAACTCACCGATTGCCTCATCTGTACCATAATTGATATTTATGGATCACTCTACCCAACAAAAGTAGAATACATATTAAACTGCACATGGAATACTTTTACTATGATGAAAGAATTCAAGTCCTATCAAGAATGTTTTTGACCACAATGGAGGTAAACTAGAAGTCAAAGTCTAAGGTTTTTGCCTTTAAAAGTAATAGCAAAAACCGCAATTACTTTTTTACCAACCTAATAAACAAGCCATAGATCACAGAAGAAACAAAAAGGTAAATTAGAAAATACTTTTAAAAGGAAAATACAATATATCAGAATTTGTGGGAAGCTGCTGAAGCAGTACTGAAGGGGAAATTTATAGTGCTAACTGTCTTTATGAGAATAATAGAAAGGTCTCAAATTAATGACCTCAAGCTGCCACCATAAGAAACTAGAAAAAGAACAAATAAAACTCAAAGTAAGCTGGTGAAAAGAAATAATAAAGTTCAAAATGGAAATCAATGAAATAAAAACCAGAGAAACAATAGGGAAAATCAATAAAACTAAGAGAGGATCAATAACATTGATATACTTCTAGTCAGAATGATTAAGAAAAAGAGAGAACATACAAGTTCCTGATATCAGGAATTAGAGAGGTGGCATTACTACAGATTCTACAGATATTAAAATAACATTAAGAATGTTATGAACAACGTAAAGCTTTAAAATATGATAAATGAAATAAAATAAATATATTCCTTGAAAGACCCATATGACCAAGTTTGCTGAAAAAGAAAGTAATAACCTGAATAGCCCTATACCTATTAAAGTAATTGAAATTGCTTTAAAAAAATTCCTATAAAGAAAAGTCCTGTCCTGGATGGCTTCACTGGTGAATTTTATCAAATATTAAAGGAAGAAATAATGCAATTTCATACCAACTATTCCAAAAATTGAACATATGTAGCCAGCATTACCCTGAAACCAAAAACTAGATAAAGATAGGTTGTATAATATTACATGTGAATTTATTGTTTATTCAAAACAAATACATCTAATATTTAGAACTTCTACCAGAATGTAACTTTTTAATTTATTTCTTCTTGGTAAGCAATTTTGGTCTTATTATCTGGGTTTTTATCAAGTTCAGGGAAACATTATAAAATTAGATTTTATAACTGTATCACCACTATTTGGCCTTCTGGAACATCTAGTCCTATCTGCCATGACTTTGTAATTTTTTCACTTCTTTTCTACACATTTCTTTTTGATCTAGATTCTAGGGGACTTTTAGTTTATCCTAGAGACCAGTTTCTGGCTGTGTTCATTTGGTTATATGGAATTTTCCATTAAATTTGATTTGGCAAACATATCTCTAAGAGTTGTATTTTATTCTTTGTTTCCTTTTTGTATCAGCCTGATCATATTTTAAACACGCAGTTTAAATATCCTTCCTATGTTCTTTTTCTCCTAGGATCACTTCTCCTTGTTCATCTTGGCCATTTCAATAGATTTTAAAGAGAAAAAAAGGCATGAAATAATTGTGTTTGGTCCTTATCATCTTGAACCAGAAATCTGATTCTCTTATTTATACAGGACATTCAGTAGAATATTAATTTTGGATATTAATAAAATAATTCAGTATGTGTTGCAGACAATCTTGCCTTTCAGAGGGACATCTAAACCATAAACCGGTTAACTAGAATATGTAATCTCTTTCCACTACAAATAGTAATATGATAGTGTCATGGGCCAAAAATCAGGGAAACATAGATTCTAATGGCTACTTATTACATCCATATTTCAGCTTGCTTTTCTGTAAATAATTGTCCTGTATAACCTAAGACAGTCTACGCAACCCTGCTAAGAAATTCCCTGAAACTGCTTTGTTTTAAGTAATGGTAGGTAATTCAAATAAATGCTCCCAATAAAAAAATAAATAAATAAAAACATCTTCCAAAACCAAAATCAGAGAGTTAACAACATAATGACTAAGCACCAGACCAGAAACAAGCTGGGAACCCAGATACAAGCAAAACAATGGAGATAATTCCGTCCTAAGAGCACATCCCTAACTGGAAGACGCAGCTAAAAGGCTAAGCCATTTTTTCAGCAAGAGTCAAAATCTAGGGTCTGCCAAGGGTGAGGACTCTAGTCATCAACCTCACCTGGGACCCTCTAGAGCTGCACCCTACCAGTAAGGGTGAACTGGAAATAAAACAGCCATCCAGTTAGCCTGCAGAAAACCTTTTAATCACTTGGGGGACCAAAAAAATCTCAAGCCTTGAACACAAATGGATTAAAGTGATCCCCTCTCTACTAGGTACCCAACAGAGGCAGACAAAAACTCTTCTGGAGAAAGATAACATCATCACAGGCCTCAAATTATTTAGTAATCATGCCTCTGAAATACTCATGACTGGACCAAGTGTGGTGGCTAAGGCCTGTAATCCCAGCACTTTGGGAGGCAGAAGTGGGCAGATCACCTGAGGTCAGGAATTCAACACCAGCCTGGCCAACATAGTGAAATCTCATCTCAATTAAAAATAGAAAAAAATTAGCCAGGCGTGGTGGTGGGCGCCTATAGTCCCAGCTACTCAGGAGGCCGAGGCAGGAGAATCGCTTAAACCCAGGAGGCGGAGGCTGCAGTGAGCCAAGATCGCACCACTGCACTCCAGCCTGAGCAGCAGAGTGAAACTTGTCTCAAAAAAAATAAAAATGAAAAAAGTAAAATACTAAATATTCATGACTGAAATTATGTAAATTAAGTAGAGATGTAATTTTTCTAAATAAACATTATAGTATCCTTATACCACATTAATAACTAAAAAGGCATCAGAATTTTTAAAATTCCCTTTACTGGTATAAATTTATGCGCAATCGGAAAAAATAAACAAGACTACATAAACACAGAACATATCACAGCTCAATTCAATTTTTTTGCAATTTGGCTAAGTCTCTAAAACATATTTTGAACTTCAAGTCATCTCCTCGCTTATCCCCTTAGTATTACAGATAAACAAACTTTAAAGTATACTGGCCGTGTTTAAAAAACTAAACAACAATGGTTTTATTTTTCAGTATGGAATACTTTAGCAAAGAAAGGACCACACCCAGTATAATAACATGCAACTCAGAAATAAGCAGAAATAGAAAAAGCCACCCATTTTGCAATTTAAACTATGACAGAATATATACACATGTAACTCAACATTCTCTCTCTTTTATAATCCCATTGGGCTCATTTCCTAAAACCTATTTTCTTTGTCAAGAAAAGGAAATGAAAAGTTATTTTAAAATATTATCTTAAAAGTTTTACAACTTTGGTAATTGTGAATTTTAATCCTGAATTTTCATTACCAAATGGACCAAAAATAGTCCTGTTAATATCCAGTTAGCTATTAACAGCTATCAATATCTTCTTTCTCCTCTCATACCTATAGTATCTGGGAGATCTAGCAGTTCATTGTGCTGCAAGTCAAGGTTGGTTATCTGTGTACAGTTTCCAATCTCCTTTGGAAGGTGTTCAAGTTGATTGTGAGCTACATCCAGCGTAATGAGGTTACATAATTCACCTGTAAATTGACCAACATAAAAATTCAATAAGCATTAAAGAACATACTAGATAATACTTGTAAGCAAGAAAATAAATCTTATAATTTCTGAAAACAACTGGAAACAAAACCATATTAGATAGGCAACTTTTATTTTAAAATTTTAAATCATTTAGTGAACATACTTGCATTGTAAGAAAATGAAAATTTCTTTTTTCTGTATCACAATTGCATTTTCTTTCTCAAAAACTAAGTCAACCACAAATCTGAAACCATTACTTCAAGATGACATCTGATAAAATCTCGTTTGTGAATGATTACTTTTCCAATCTCTTTAAGTAACCAATTCAGTCACAAATGTTTACATATATTCCCAAATTTGAAGTACTGATTTTGTTAACCAAATTCAGCATAAATAATATCAGATACACCTTGAGTTCAGTTTGAGGGTCATAATCTATCTCAAGATACGGAAATAAATGGAAATGGAAAAGTAATTTTAAAATATTATCTTAAAAGTTTTACAACTTTGATAATTGTGAATTTTAATCTTGAATTTTCATTACCAAAATGGATCAAGATAGTCTTCTTAATATCCAGTTAGCTACTAATAGCTATCAGTATCTTCTTTCTCCTCTCACACCTATAGTATCTAGGAGGTCTAGCAGTTCACTATGTTGCCAAACAAAGTTGGTTATCTGTGTACTGTTTCCAATCTCCCTTGGAAGGTGTTCAAGTTGATTGTGAACTACATCCAGCTTTCAAATATGAAATCTCACATATGCTTTCGAATATGCATGTGTTCTGATGTTATATAAATGCATAAATTGACATTTATAAATAAAAATTGCTTCTCAATTTACTAGGACTCTAAAAGGACAGAAAATAAGGTATATTTCTCCCTTTCCATTCTGGTTGAAAGGTCTGTATTGGCAATTTAAATTACCTGTAGTGTTACTGAGTTTTAAAAAACCTTTTCATTTTTATTGGTCTTGTCAAGGCTTTTCTATTATTATTTTTTAAGGCAGAGGTTGGAGATACAGAAAAGTACAAACTATAGAACTCTGAAGAATGGGTGTGTAACACATTTTTAAGCCACATATAATAAACACAGGCAACAAAAGAAAAATCGATCTTAGATTTTATCAAAATTAAAAATTTTAGTGCATCAGAGGATACTACGAAGAGTGAAAAGGCAACCTATACAGTGGGAGAAAATATATGCAAATCACATGTCTCATAATGGATTGATATCTAGAATATATAAAGAACTACAATAAAACAAGACCACCACAAAAAACCTCAAAGAAGCCGATTTTAAAAAGGGCAATGGACTTCAATAGATATTTCTCTAACGATATACAAGTGGGCAATAAACACATGAAAAGATGCTCAACATCAGTAATCACTAGGGAAATGCAAATCACGAGATACCACTTCATACCCATTGGGATGGCTATTATCAAAAAATAGAAAATAACAAGTACTAGTAAGGATGTGGAGAAATTGGAATCTTTGTGCACTGCTGTTGGGAAATGGTACAGTTGCTGTGAAAAACTGCACAGTGGTTCTTCAAAAAATTAAACATAAAATTACCATACAAGTCAGCAATTCAACTTCAAGGTATATATCCAAAAGAACTGAAAACAAGGACACAAACACGTATTTGTACACCAATGGTCATAGCAGCATCATTCACAACAGTCAAAATGTGGAAACAACCCAACTGTCTATTAACGAATGAATAACCAAAATGTGGTATGTATATATAAAGGAGTACTATACAGACTTGAATACATTTCTGATAGGTGCTAAACATGGATAAACCTGGAAAACATTATATACCACGTGAAATAAGCCACACACAAAAGAACAATTTTATGAGCCCTCTTATATGAGGTACATGGAATAGTCAAATTCACAGAGACAGAAAGCAGAACGGTGGTTAGTAGGTGCTGAGGAGAGAGGGGAATGAGGACTTATTGTTCAACAGGTACAGAGTTTCAGTCTCAGACGATGAAAATGTTCTGGAGATGAATAATGGTAATCGTTGCACGGCAATGTCAATGTGCTTAATGCCACTGAACTCTACAAGTAAAAATGGCTAAAATGATACATTACATGTTATGCATATTTTGTAATAAAAAAACTTATGGGACATAGCTAAACCAGTGCTAAGAGGGAAGTTTATAGCACTAAGTTTTTACATTACAAAAGAGGTAGGATCTCAAATCAGCAATCTAAGTCCATCTCAAGAAAATAGAAAAAGGTAAAAATAAGTCCAAGCAAGCAAAAGGAAGGTAATAAAAATGAGTATAAATCAATAAAAATGAAAACAAGGAAGAAAGAGAATAGTTAATGTAAATATAAGATGGTTTTTTGGGGGAAAAAATCAATGTTTATAGCCCTCTGCCATGATTTACAAAGATAAAAAAGGGAGAAGATACATATTTCAATTAGCAATAAAAAAAGGAATACAGATCCTACGGTGTTTAAAAAGATAAAACGGACATACTACAAAAATCTTTGTAATTATAAATCATAAATTCAAAAACTTAGAAGATATAACCTAATTATTCCAAAGCCACAAACTACCAAAACTCAATCAATATGAAACAGAAAACCTGAATAGTACTGTAACCATTAAATAAGTATTTGTAACTAAAAAGTTTTTCAAAAAAGAAATTCTAGGCCCAGATGGCTTCACTGCAGACTTTTACCAAATTATGCAATGTCTGCCAAAAAATAGAGGAGGAAACAATTTCAAACTCATTTTATGAGGTATTACTTTGATATTAAAATCAAAGACAGTACAAAAAAGAAAACTATAAATCAATGTCTCTCATGAGATTTCTATGTCAGGAACTCAGGCACAAAAATTCTCAACAAAATATTAGAAAACTGAATTCAACAATATAAAAGGGATTATACATCATGACCAAGTACGATTAGGATTAATTCCAGATATGCAAGGCGGGTTTACTATTTGAAAATCAATCAACGTTATTTACCATATCAACAGTCTAAGGAAGTAAGATCATTTGATGATTCATACAAGGAAAACTTTTAACAAATGCAAAATGCATTCATGTTAAAAACCATCACCAATTTAGAAACAGTGGGGAATTACCTCAATTTAGTAAAAAGCTTCTATAAAAACTTACAGCTGACTTCCAGTTTCCAATCTAACACATAAAAAATTTGAAGTCGTTGCTCCTGTCCTCACAACAAGAAAAAGGCTGAATAAAATGAAGATTATCAACTCTTCTCATATCCTTTTGACATCTAAGGACAAACCTCTGCCCCCAGAACTGGAGAGAAATGTGATACAGAGTTACCAGGAGTAGAAGCCACAGCTGGGAGCTTGGTAGGAACACTTACTGAACTAATTAATTCATTCAGACAAAAAATTATTGCTATGTACATTCTCTTTTTTTCAGGCCCAATACTGGGCACTGAAGAAACAGACTACAATATACCAAATGCTTGTATTCATGAAACTTACAACTTGGAAAAAGACAATGTGATTTGAGGGAGGCTACAGAGAGTCTCTGCTCCAAATAGGTCTCCTTCCCTGCTTGCTTATAAAATTTCACCATTAAAGAGCCATTCTTTTGGATCTTCATGGCCATTCACCTCAAAGTTCTTTATCTTTAAGGTGGTGACCCTTTCACTGACTCATTCATGAAAGAAAAACTTACTGTGCAACTACTGGAGATTCAACAGTGCAGGAAATGAAACAAGTTTCCATCTACATGAAAGATTCAGCAGTGCAGGAAACAAAGCAAGGTTCCATCCACATGAAACTTACACTGTAGTGTGCATGGAGTGGGGAATCATAAAATAAAGAAATAAAGTGTCAGGATGTGATAACTGCTGTAAACAACAAGAAGAAAACACACAAGGAAAGGAAGCTGGAACTGTGACTGTTGGGGGAAGATGGGGTGGGGGAAAAAAAGCATGTTTGAACTGAGACACGGGATTGGGAGGGGAAGAGAGGAGGGAAAGAAACTGAGAAATCTAGGGTCTTAAACATCACCCTAAGGAATCTAGACCATTTTGACCAGATAATAAAGCACAATTTAAAGTTTTTAAGCAAACCATGATAATCAGAGTAATGTTCTAAAAAGTCTGTTTTCTCTAGATTTGAACGGATGGACTGGAGAAAGAGAAATAAAAAATACAGAGCCTAGGTTGACGCAACTGCAATTAGCCCACAAGAAATAGTGTGAAAGTCTATACTACATCAATGGCAGTGGAAGTAAGTGAATGAACAACAGGCCTACTATCAAGAGGGACAGAAAAAGTGACAAGACACTTTGGGAGCCCGAGGCGGGCGGATCATGAGGGCAGAAGATCGAGACCATCCTGGCTAAAACGGTGAAACCCGTCTCTACCAAAAATACAAAAAATTAGCCGGGCATGGTGGTGGGTGCGTGTAGTCCCAGCTACTCGGGAGGCTGAGGCAGGAGAATGGCATGAACCTGGAAGGCAGAGCTTGCAGTGAGTCAAGATTGCGCCACTGTGCTCCAGCCTGGGTGACAGAGCGAGACTCCGTCTCGAAAAAAAAAAAAAAAGTGACAGGAATGTGGTAGAATACCGCTTTTCAGACTACATATGGTGAAGGCCTGGTTCTTTGTCTTTTGCTTTTCCCAAGTGGTTGTAGATGAATATTTAAAACACAAACTCACACACTTGGATGTCTCAGCAATGTCAAATTGTTATATAAGATTCTAAATGCGTACTTTCAGTTTCTGTTCTTAATTTGGGCAAACTAGTAACAAATAGTTGGTGGCCCGGTACTTGTCTAGTGAGTAGGCTACCTTGACTAGAACTAGAACAACAACAAAAAAATTCTCTGACTCTAAGATATTGAGTCTGGGTTGATACAGAAGATAAGATGCAATTATGAGAGAGGAATGGAATCCACAAAGAAGAAAAGTTGAGCTGAAGTTATAGTTTGGTCATGATGAATTTGAGATACCAGTGTGACATCTACGTAAAATATTTAGTGGCTAATTGTGGGGGAAAAAACATGAAGAAAATGTTATCATGGTAGAACATGTTTGTCCTAAGAGAAAGTTGGATTTAACATCTGCAAACATTGAGTTCTGGCTAAGGGTAATGGTGGAGTCGTGTTGATAATTTAAAACTGTGGATAAAATACTTAAAGGCATACAGGGATACCAAAGTTAAAACTAGAGGGAATTTTAACCCTTAAAAAGAAGGGAACTGTAGTAGGCAGACTTCTAAGATAACCCCCAATGGCCCTGCCTCATGAATAATTGTATACATTGTCTAATTACCCCTCCCTTTGAGTGTGGGCTAACCTTAGTGACTTGCTTCTTACCAATAGAATATGGCAAAGGTGATGGGATGTCACATTTGTGATTCAGTTACAAAAGATTGTGACTTCCATCTTGCTAGCACTTTAATGATTTCTTAGCTTACACCCTTTGATAAGGTAAGCTACCATGTTGAAAAGACCCATGTGAAAAGGAACTAAGAGCAGTCTCCAGCCAACAGTCAGCAAGAAATTGAAACCCTCTCTCCAGTAACCTGCTAGGAACTAAATCCTAACAAAAACTACATGAGCTGGGATGTGAATCTTTTCCCAGGTAAGCCTTCCCAAGCCCTGGCTAACACTATGACTGAAAAATCTTGTGAGAGACCCTAAATCAGAAGGTCCAGTTAAGTTGTGCCTGATACCCAAACCAAATAAACTATAAGATAACAAATGATTGTTGTTTTAAGAGTTATCTTTTAGGGTAATTTGTTACACAACAATAGACAACTAATACAGCAATCACATGAGTTCACCTTGATAAATGTCTTTTTATAAAGCTTTTACCATGAAGTTACTAAAAAATCTGTAGGTGAAAAGTAAATCTCAAGTCAAAAGCCAAAGTCCTACTGCCAAGAAGCCAAAGGACAGGGTTCAGGGTTATAAGAGTGACTGGAATTCAAGGTTGGATACTCTGTAAAGGAGGAAATCACAAAGAGCAGAGTCCTAAAATCTGCAAATACACACTCCTCAAATTTTTGCCTGACTCTGAAAATGCATGTGGGAGAGGAGACTGCAAGGAGTCCAAGGGAAGAACCACAGCTAAAAGGCTAAAGGAGCTGAGCAGAGATTTCAACAGTCGCCAAAGTTCTTTAAGAGTTTGGATTTTCAGTCTTGTCAAGTTGTTGGAGAGTAAGAAAACAAAATTCCAAGAGGGCTATAACATAGGAGAGTAAAGACCACATCTTAAAACTAAGGAATTTACCCTAGGTTTAAGGATATAACCAAATAGCATCACCCTTAGAAGAGCTAAATCTAAGTCTCTATGGTCAAGATGACTCAACAGCAATTTAACTGCCTAGCAGAACAAAATCTAATACTTTTCAGAGGATAACGGAATCCATAGTAGTTACAGTATTAGCTATTTATACTAGCCAATCAGAATTACTAGACTGTCGTTCTATTTACCACCATGGATGCAACTAGAAAATGAAAAAAATGTTTGAGAAAATGGTTTGCTGACTGTAGACAATAGCCATATATGACTGTGCTCCCTTGTATCAAAGGAAAACAATAGGAGGTCCTATGATTGCCCCAGGTTACTGCCTGGAGCCAGGTTCCAGGTCACAGAAAAAGCAGAGAAGGAATATAGAACAAGGGCCAATAGTTATTACTAAGTTAGAGCAAAATATTTTAGTCTAGGAAAGCCAAGATGATTAGAATTTGTGAGGCAGAATTGGAGACAGAAGAGAGTAGCAAATAGATTTGTGCAATCTGCAAGAAAGACTTATTCAGTCTTTGCCTAAATTCTTATCTGCATTAGGTGCAAACAAACCACCAAAGGCTAGGCAAAGACCTAGCAGCAGCAACCCAAACAATTCCCAGCAGTCACACAAGGTTGTGAATAGTTTGAATTCCTACCAGCCACAAAATAGACCTCATAATATATAGTTTATCAGGGAGTCATCAAAATTTATTACCTTAGCAGTGGGGCTAAATTAGATGTAGACAAAAGGCTACTAAAACTACCATAACAAAGCTTAAAAGTAAGCCAGAAAGGATTAAACTGACTACAGAAAAATTTAACTGTATGCCAGGACACAGTCCAGCACTATTAAAAGAATACAACAAAATCCAAGACTTAACAATGAGAAAATGTTATGAAGCTCACATCCAATTAAAAATTACTAAACATGCAGGATGGGTACAGTGGCTCACGCCTACAAACCCAGCACTTTGGGAGGCTTAGGTGGGAGGATCACCTGAGGTTGGGAGTTCAAGACCAGCCTGACCAACATGGAGAAATCCCATCTCTACTAAAAACACAAAATTAGCCAGGCGTGGTGGTGCATGCCTGTAATATCATCTACTTAGGAGGCAGGAGAATCGCTTGAACCCGGAAGGCGGAGGTTGCAGTGGGCTGAAATCACACCACTACACTCCAGTGTGGGCAACAAGAGCAAAATTCTGTCTCAAAAAAAAAAAAAAAAAAAAATTACTAGACATGCAAGATGCAGGAAAATAAGACCCACACCAGGAGAAAAGTCATTCTGTAGCAACAGAAACAAAAATAAAAGATGAAACTATAAGACAAGGACAGTGAAAAAGCTATTAAACAATGAGCTCCATATGTTCAAGGTAAAAGAAAACTTGAATAAAAATGACACCCAATGGAATGTATGGAGGTGAGAAATAAAATACCTGATATGAAAACTTCATTGTATAGAACAGTAGATTTAGACACTGAAGAAGAAATGATATACAGCAACAACAAACAAATAGCTATAAAACTATCTAAAATATACACGGACACACACAGACAAATAGAGCATCAATGACCTAAAACGCAAAGTCTAATATATATGTAATTAGAGACTCAGATAATAGAAAAAAAAAAAGGACCAAGAAAGGGAAAAGTTACAAGAAATAATGACCAAAATTTTTCCAATTCTGATGAAAACCATAAACCCACAGATCCAAGAGGCTCATAAACTCCGAGATAAGAATAACAGCAGACTTCTTGTCAAAAACTAGGCAAGCTATAAGAAAACGGAGAGATGTCTCTAAAATACTGAGGGGGAAAAAAAGGAAACTTTCAAACTAGCATTCTATATTAGGAAAAACAGCTTTCAAAAATGAAGGCAGCAAGGTGTGATGGCTCACACCCTTAATCCCAACATTCTGGGAGGCTGAGGTGGGTGGATTGCTTGTGCCCAGGAGTTTGAAGACCACTCTGGGTAATACGGTAAGACCCTGCCTCTACAAAAGATACAAAAACTAGCTGGGTGTAGTGCACACACCTGTAGTCCCAGCTACTCGGGAGGCTGAGGAGGGAGGATCACTAGAGCCCAGGAGGTCGAGGCTGCAGTGAGCCATAATCACACCACTGCACTCAAGCCTGGGTAACAGAGCGAGACCCTGTCTCAAAAAAAAAAGCAAAATAAAGATTTTAAAATAAAGCTTAGCAAAATCATTTTGAGCAGACCTACACTACAATATGTTAATGCACGTTCTTTGGGCAAAAAGAAAATGATTTGAGGCCGCGTACAGTAGCTCACGCCTATAGTCCCAACACTTTGAGAGGCCGAGGTGGGCGGATCACCTGAGGGCAGAATTCGAGACCAGCCTGGCTAACATGGTGAAACCCCGTCTCTACTAAAAATACAAAAATTAGCCAGGTGTGGTAGCGTACACCTGTAATTCCAGCTACCTAGGAGGCTGAAGCAGGGGAATCGCTTGAACCCGGCAGGCAGAGGTTGCAAGGAGCCAAGATGGCGCCATCGCCCTCCAGCCTTGGCAACAAGAGCAAAACCCCATCTCACACACACAAAAAAAAAAAGAAGAAGAAAAAGAAGAGAAGATACAGCAATGAATACTAAAATTAGTGAGCAAAAGATTAGGGAAAAACAAGGTATCTGCATAGTCTAAAAACATCTCCCAAGATAAATTAAAAAGAAAAAAATATTAACTTTAAAGTAGAGAAGCACAGCAGAAATCACATTAACCAACTGGTCAAGGTCAAAATCACCAGTAATGAGACTTATCAATATGAATTGATATAATTCACTGGAAAAGGCATCACAATCACCACTGTGGTATCCCTGACAAAAAAAACCAAACTCAAACTAGTCATGAAAAAAAAATTAAACGAAAAATGAGTGATATGCTATAAAACATCTGAGTGGTACTGTGCAAAAGTATCAATGCCATTAAAGGAAAGCCTTTCAGTCTTTGCTTTCAGATTGTCAAAGATCAGAGGATACCATGGACACATACATGACTATTAAAAATGTAACATGGGCCGGGCGCGGTGGCTCACGCCTGTAATCCCAGCACTTTGGGAGGCTGAGGTGGGGGGATCTCGAGGTCAGGAGATCGAGACCATCCTGGCTAACACGGTGAAACCCCGTCTCTACTAAACATACAAAAAATTAGCCAGGTGTGGTCGCGGGCACCTATAGTCCCAGATACTTGGTAGACTGAGGCAGGAGAATGGCGTGAACCCGGGAGGCGGAGCCTGCAGTGAGCAAAGATCGCGCCACTGCACTCCAGCCTGGGCGAACAGAAAATTGACATTAGTGGAAAAACCCGTGAAATTAACTAAAATTTGCAATTTAGTTTATTGTACTGTATAACTGTTAATTTCTTGGTTCTGATCACTATACAATGGTTATATAGGATGTTAATTAATATCTAGAAACTGAGCGAAGGGTATATGGAAATCTTCCAAAATTGTTTTGAAACTTTTCTGTAAGTCTAAAATTTGTTCAAAATAAAAATTGTTGAAAAATTGTTTAAAAACATAATTTAAACCTTACTGCAAAATAGGATCAATGTATTATTATGGGACTTATGATAGTGAAGAAGTAAAATGTATGACAATAATTGTACGAAGAATGGAAGGAGGGAAATAAAGGTGTTCTGTTGTGAAGTTCTTAGGATATATGTAAAATAATACAATATTATTTCAATGTAAAATGTGTCAAGTTATGATACGTATTGTAAACACTAGAGGAAACGCTAAAAAAAACCCACAAAGATGTGTAACTAATATGTCAAAAGTTGAGATAGATGAAACTTACATTTAAAAAATACTTAATCCATAAGAAAGCACGAGACGAAGGGAAAAAAGGAACAAGTGGCTGTCAGGCAGGGTAGAAACACAAGACCTAACTATATGCTGTTTACAAAACCCATTTTAAAAAGCTAGAAAAAGGTATACAATGCAAGCACTGTATGACACTGCTGAATGTAAAACATTAACAACCAACTTGACCTTGCTGATATTTTATAATTCTCCAAAAAACAGCAGAATATACAGTCTTTTCTCCAACTGCATTTAGAACACCTATCAAGACAAGTCCTATTTTATAAATCAAAGCAAAAAAAAAGGCCGGGCGCGGTGGCTCAAGCCTGTAATCCCAGCACTTTGGGAGGCCGAGACGGGTGGATCACGAGGTCAGGAGATCAAGACCATCCTGGCTAACACGGTGAAACCCCGTCTCTACTAAAAATACAAAAACTAGCCGGGCGAGGTGGCGGGCGCCTGTAGTCCCAGCCACTGGGGAGGCTGAGGCAGGAGAATGGCGTAAACCCGGAAGGCGGAAGCTTGCAGTGAGCTGAGATCCGGCCACTGCACTCCAGTCCGGGAGACAGAGCGAGACTCCGCCTCAAAAAAAAAAAAAAAAGCAAAAAAAAAAAAAAAAATCTGAAAACCTCTCTCATATATTTGGAAACTGAACAATTAACTTCTTAATAATCCATGGATCAGAAAATAACAAGGGATATTTAGAAAATATTTTGAATAATGAAAAGACAACCCACCAAAATTTGTGTGCTGCTAAAAAAGTACTTTGAGGGAAATTTTTAGTTATGAAATAGTTATATAATGAAAGAATAAAGGCCTGAAATCAATCTAAACCACCAATTTAAGAAAACAAAGAAAAACATATTAAACCCAAGGAATTAAAAATAAAAACAAGAAAGCATAAAAACAAAAGATTTTTTTAAAGATCAATAAAACTGATACACATCAAGCCAAACTGATAAGCAAAGAGAGAAGTCCCAAATTACCAATTTCAAGATCGAAAAGGGAACATCACTATATATATACATATGTGTGTGTGTGTGTGTATATATATATATATATATATGGAACATTAAAAGCTTAACAAAAATATGAACTTTAAGCCAATAAAATCAACAAACTGCACAAAATAGACAAATGCCCTGACAGATCAAACCACAAATTTTCAATAGAGAACAAATAGAAAACCTGAATAACTATGTGTCTATTAAATAAACTGAATTTGAAATTCAAAACTTGTCCATACACACACAAAAAAACCTTACTCCCAGATTGTATGGCTGATAAATTCTACTGAACATTTAAGGAGGAAATAATACTAATTCTGCACAAACCCTTCTAGAATATAAAACAAAAGAAGAAGAAACATGTCTCAACTCATTCTATGATACAAGGACATTATTACCCTGATACCAAACCATGATCAAAATTTTTAAAAAAAGAAAGTAAAATTATAGATCAATATCTATGATGAATACAGATTTTAAAATCCTTAACAAAATTTTAGTAAATTAAATCCAGAAATATATAAAAAGGCCCTCTGAAAATTTACCTAGTAGGCAATCAAAGATTGGTAAATGAGTAATTTAGGTGTGTTTCACGGTTATAAACTTTCCTTTACTCTTACTTGACTCACATTTAGGATTCTTACATTCTAAAATAACCCTTGTTCTTTATAGGGATATTTTTCAAATATTCAGAGTTTAGCTCTATAAAAATCATAGCAAATCTTAATAAAATACATTTGTAAAACTATATAATTAAAAAGAGTTAGAAATACTTGTCCCACAAGTTTGAACAGATTTAGAGAGGTCAGAATTTATAACAGAACATTATTTATACTTGTCTTAAAAGCTTAATTATCCCTCTTCATTACAAAGATGACTTCAAGGGCTCTTCTGCAACTAAGGGACATGGACATGGACAAGTGACAATGTTCCTCTGATTTTGTGACATGCTGTCTTTAGGGTATAATGTCTGTCCCCCTCTCTTTCCCGTATCTCAGCCAAATGGAAAGTAAACTGTCTCCTTTGAACCTATCAAATCCTTCTGAAACAGTTCAAGTGCTATTTTTCTGTGTTCTTTTTTTTTTCCTCCTGAGACAGGGTCTCTGCCACCCAGGCTGGACTACAGTGGCGAGGTCACAGCTCACTGCAGCTTCAACCTGCCGGCTCACGTGACTCTGACTCTCCCACCTCAACCTCATGAGTAGCTGGGGCTGTGGGTGTGTATCAGCATGCCCAGCTACTTTTTTGTAGAGATGGGGTTTTGCCATGTTGCCCAGGCTGGTTTCAAACTCCTGGGCTCAAGTAATCCACCTGCCTTGGCCTCCCAAAGTGCTATTCTGTGTTCTTTTTTTGCCTCCTTTAGCAATAATAACTTCTCTGGGTTTTTGTTGTTTAGTGAAAAGCATGACAATTTCATAACAGTAATAAGTAAACAGTTCATTTGTAGGTTTCTAATGTTTCATGCTGGTTCCCAGTCAGAAGGAGTTATTTATTAACAACTATGAATTCCCTTTACTGATTTCTCTTTCCTGCTAAAGTAAGTTACTTATTAGCATTTGTACAAACGTTCAAATGAGATTATTAAATAATGTTACCTGGACCATATAAGCAATTGTATCACTCCTGGCAGTCCTGAGAGAATTTCAATAATTTTAGTGATCATAAGTTACAATTTTAGTTAATACTGAAAATATTACTGAAATATTATAATGCTATACTAAAATAAAAATACGTAACACTAAAATCTTGAAAATACTAGTTTTATATATTATAAAGTTATAGTAATACCATTATAATACTATAATACTAAAATATAAAATAAAAATAGGTTAATAGTACTGAGCTTTATTAAATTTCCTTCAAGCCACATTTATTGAAAGCCTACCACTTCACGTCTAAAAAAATTCACAGAAAAATTACATAATAGGAGTTAAACTAAATCTCTAAGGTCAACTTTTTGAAAAAGTTGCTGACTCTGTTCAATATGCTTTTATATAGAGATATTAAATATATACACATGTATATGTTGGTTATATGTACATCATTTGACTTATGATAAAGTATAACACCCCCATATCGCAGAATAGTAAGAAACTGATTTTGTTTTCAATAAATGTTACTGAGTCAAATAGGTAATTTTAAAAATGCTGATTCTTAAATGTATATTTAAGGAGGTGAAAAAGCTCTATGATGAAAACAATGAAAGAAATTCAAAGGGACCAAAAAATGGAAAGACATTCCACGCTCATGAATTGAAAGGATTAACAGTGTTACAATAACCATACCACCCAAAGTGATCTACAGATTCAATGCAATCTCTATCAAAATGCCAATGACATTCTTAAAAAAAAAATGTGTATATATATACATATACATATATATATATCCTAAAGTTCATGTGGAACCACAGAAGACTCTAAATAGCCAAAGTAATACTGAGCAAAAAGGACAAAGCTGGAGGCAACACACTACATGACCTCAAAGTATACACAAAGTTAGAGTAACCAAAATGCACAGTACTGAATAAAAACAGACAATAGCCCAATGGAATAGAGAACCCAGAAATAAATCCACATATTTACAGCCAATTGATATTTGACAAAAGGAGCCAAGAATATACACTGAAGAAAGGACAAACCCTTCAAGAAATGGTGCTGAGAAAGCTGGATATATATATATGCAGAAGAATGAAACTAGATCCCTATCTCTCACTATATACAAAAAATCAACTCAATAAATTGAAGACTTACATGTCAAGAACCAAAAATATAAAACTACTAGAAATAGGGGAAACACTTCAGGACAACGGTCTGGGCAAAGATTTTATGGGTAAAACCTCAAAAAGTAGGGCAAACCCAAGCAAAAATAGACAAATTCAATTATTTCAAACTAAAAACTTCTGCAGAGCAAAGGAAACAAGCCTGAAGAGACAACCTGCAAAATGAAAGAAAATATATGCAAACTACTCATCTGATAATAGATTAATATACAAGAAACTCAACAGCAAAACAATAATCATCATTATGTGATTTAAAAATGGGCAAACAATCTAAATAGACATTTCTCAAGACATACAAATGGCCAAAAGGTATATGAAAAAATGCTCAACATCACTAATCAGGGAAATGAAAATCGTAAGTACAATGAGAAGGTATCTCAACCCTATTGGAATGGCTATCATCAAAAAGACAAAAACAACAACAACAACAAAAACAGATACTGGTGAGAATGCAGAAAAAGAACTCTTATACACTGTTGGCGGGTGTACCATAAATTGGTGCAGCCACTATGGAAAACAGTATGAAGGTTACTCAAAAACCCAAACAAAAACCTACCATATGACCAAATAATCCGACTACTGGGTATATATCCAAAGGAAAGGAAATCAGTATATCAAAGAGATATCTTCACTCTCTTATTACAACACTATTCACAATAGTCAAGATATGGAACCAACCTCTAACAACAGATGAAGAAAGAAAATGTGGTATATATACACAATGAAATGCTATTCAGCCAAAAAAAGAATAAAATTCTGTCATTCACAGCAACATGAATGAGCCTGAAGGACATTATGTTAAGTTAAATGAGCCAGGCACAGAAATATAAATACTGCATGTTCTCTCATGCTAAAAAAGTTGATCTCAAAGTAGTGAGTAGAATAGTGGTTACTAGAGGCTGAGAAGGGTGGCGGGGGTTGGGGAGCTGCGGGATGGGGAGAGGTGGATTAATGGACACAAAACTACAGCTAGATAGGAGGAATTCTATCTGTTCTAAATTCTGCTATTCTATAACACTGTCGGGTGACTTCAGCAAACAATTTATTGTATATTTTCAAATAGCTAGTAGGGAGGATTTTGAATGTGTCCAGTGAAAAGAAATGATAAATGTTTGAGGTAATGGATGTGCTAATTACCATGATTTGATCATCACACATTGTATACATGTATGGAAACATCACACTGTAAACCATAAATAGGTACAATTATTATTTCTCATACATATGAATGCTGTGAGAATTGCTTTGTAAATGAAGATGAGCTGGGTTCTCAAAAAGCATATACTTTAATATATCAGATAATTTTCCTAAGCAAAAAGGTTGACAACTAGACCCACATGAAATTGTATACTACATAAATATGTAGCATTTTATTGAACCTACAATGTAGGTAGAACACATTTTTTAAAATACTCCAACTTCTGTTTTTATAAAGAATAATAAATAAGGGAAACTTTAAAGAAAGAGAAGAAATCCTAAACACACAATTCAGAGAGAAAAGAAATCACAGGAATATTAGCAAAATACAAAATGAAGTTTGTATCTGGTTTCAATGAGCAACAATTTCCTTCCCAAAAAAATAAAATCCTTTAAAACTTCACTGTCTACAGTTGCCTGAAAAAACAGATTCATTATTCAAACTGACTATCTGGTGGCCCCTGCTCTAACCCACTCATAAACAGAGAATATACAAAAGCACATCTTTAAGAGAAAACTCAAAGGAACCAATCAGTTGGGAAAGGTTTAAAAAAGTGGTTATTTCCTGTTTTCCCTCTGAAAACATGGGTTCTTGACTGTCTTTGTGTAGAGTGAAGAGTCTTTTTAAGATTAGAAATGGAGAAAGAAGGAATGGAACAATGATCTATAAAAGAAAGCAATGACTAAGGTTTCAATTTATCTACTTAACCCCAAAAGAGGGGACGTTTACTTTATTTGTCCATGCCTTAACATACAAAAGGAGAAAAGTAAGTAAACATTAACAAATGAAAAGTTTTCTTAACTACTTTCTGATATATTATCTCTGGCTCTAAACAGTCTGTTCCAGTATCTTTTTACTGTTTTCTACCAATTTTTACCCATGTGAATATGTACCACTGGTATCAAATCGCATTACATTAATGCTTAAAAGGATAAATGTTCTGATTTTAATATGTTTTTCCTATCAAGGCAACAGCATAGCCCAATCTTGTGTAGTGGTTAAATTCCAATTATATTATTTAAACTAAATAGTAGGCTCTATTTCGAAAACTCCTAATTTAAAAAAATTTATTTTTATTTTTTAGAGATAGGGTCTAGCTCTGTTGCACAGGCTGACGTGCGGTGGCACGATCATCACTGACTGCCCCTCCAATTCCTGGGCTCAAGGATCCTCCTGCCTCAGCCTTCCCAGTAGTTGGGAGTTGAGGCGTGAGTCACAGTGCCCAGTTGAAAACTCATATTCCTCAAATATACTGCTGAACACAAACTGGATGGCATGATTTAAAGTGATATATTTATTCAAACAATGAAGAAGAAGAAGCATCTAATATAAATCTAATATATATTTATAAATAATGTAGCTCTAATATGCATAAATGAAAGTTTAACTAACTATAATTAGCATAAATTTTGAATTAAAAATTCCCTGTTATGGGTTTCTGCAGTAAGTGAAATTATATTAAAGGTGTTTAACACTTTACAAAATGTCAAATTTCCATTTTATTTGATCACTGAGCACAGGTCTTATTTTATAAACATTCTCCAAGGAGCTCAGAACTTCTTTTAAATTCAAAACCCATTAAAGCAAGATCTACATCACAGAAAATAACTATTTCTGTCTTTCCATTATAATAAAAGATAGCTCTCAAGAATTAAAAACAAATATATAGAGATCAGGAAACTGCAAATCAGAACTACAATGAGATAGGAATTCACACCATAGAATGGTTATAATAGGCCGGGCGTGGTGGCTCAAGCCTGTAATCCCAGCACTTTGGGAGGCCAAGACGGGCGGATCACGAGGTCAGGAGATCGAGACCATCCTGGCTAACATGATGAAACCCCGTCTCTACTAAAAAATACAAAAAACTAGCCGGGCGACGTGGCGGGCGCCTGTAGTCCCAGCTGCTTGGGAGGCTGAGGCAGGAGAATGGCGTAAACCCAGGAGGCGGAGCTTGCAGTGAGCTGAGACCTGGCCACTTCACTCCAGCCTGGGCGGCAGAGCAAGACTCCGTCTCAAAAAAAAAAAAAAGAATGGTTATAATAAGAAAAGACAGATAACAACAAGGATACTGAGAATGTAGAGAAACTGCTACACTCCTCAAACACTACTGGTAGGAATGTAAAATGTTGCAGTCCCTTTGAAAACAGTCTAGTAGTCCCTCAAAAGGTTAAACAGTTACCATATGACTCAACAATTCTACTAGGTATATACTCAAGAGAAGTGAAAACAAATGTCCACACAAAAACTTGTACACAAATACAGTAACTATACTCATAACAGTCAGAAAGCACAAACAACCCAAATGTCTGACAACTGATAAATGGATAAATAAAATGTGGTACGCTCATATAATGAACTATTATTCAGCAATATATAACCTTGATGAGACTTGAAAATATTATGCAAATTAAAAGAAACCTGTCATAAGAGACCACATATTATATGATTCTATTTATAGAAAACATTCAGAGAAAACACTAATCTATAGAGACAGAAAGTAGATTAGTGTTTGCCTAGGGTTAATGAGTTAGCAGAAATCAGGAGTGATTGCTTAAGGGTTCAGAGTTTCTTTTTTTTTTTGAGGCGGTGTCTCGCTCTGTCGCCCGGACTGGAGTGCAGTGGCCGGATCTCAGCTCACTGCAAGCTCCGCCTCCCGGGTTCACGCCATTCTCCTGCCTCAGCCTCCCGAGCAGCTGGGACTACAGGCGCCCGCCACCTCGCCCAGCTAGTTTTTTGTATTTTTAGTAGAGACGGGGTTTCACCGTGTTAGCCAGGATGGTCTCGATCTCCTGACCTCGTGATCCGCCCGTCTCGGCCTCCCAAAGTGCTGGGATTACAGGCTTGAGCCACCGCGCCCAGCCAAGGGTTCAGAGTTTCTTTTGGAGGTACTGAAAATGTTCCAACATTATCTCTGATGGTTACATAAATCTGAATATTCTAAATATCACTGAATTGTTTATTTTTAATGTGTAAATTGTATGGTATGTGAATTATATTCTAATTAAACTGTTAAACGCAATCCTCCCCCAAAATCTTGTGCAATGGCTTTCAACTGCCGTTGCACATAAAATAACACAGGCTGCACTTTAAAAGTACAGACCCTGGACCTACCAGAGAATCAAAATCTATGGGGGTGGTACCCACTTTTCTAGATTCTGGGGAGAGTACAGTGGAAATGACCAAGACTTACACTTCAAATTCTGACTCTGCCAACCTAGAAGCATGATCTTCAGTAAATTACCTAATTTTCCTACATTGTCAGTTCCTTCTTCAGTACAATAGGGAAAATACCTATTTCACTGGGTTACCGTAAGGATATAAGATAGTATATTTAAAGTATACACGGACAGAACAATGTATAGTATTATGATTCATGTGCTCAAACAACAGCCATTCTTATTATTATGATGTTATTTTCACTAACCTTTATTTTCTTATTCCCTATAAAGAAACAGATGACGCAGACTTCTGCATGTTTGCCCCAGATCCATGCATCTAAGTTAAACTTTATAAACCTAATTCCTTATGAGAAACATTAAATTATACTTTTAAAAGCAGTTTACTTTCTGATGCCCTGCTTAGAATGAAATAAGCAACACTTACGATATTACCATTTTTACAGAAGTCCAGCAATTACAAAAACACAAACTTTAGTAATGTCACTAATGACGGGAAGGAGCCCATTAACAAATTCAATGGCTGTTTTTAAAATTACAATTTAGGAATAAAGGTCAAAAGACTAGATAGCCACAAATACAAGCCATATAATTACTTAAAATACGCCAATTTTAAAAGATACATTCACTTTTTAATAAAAATGCTATCTATATGCTCAAGAACATATATGTATGTTAATTCCGAGGTAATTTGATAGTATTGCTATGGAAAAAGTCCTCAGAGATTTGTGAATTAAAGTCAGACTTTTAGTACTGAGTGTAACACTTACACAAAACAATAAGAACAAAGACAGGAAATAACTTATATTTCTATGTAGAAATTCAGCATTTATTTCTCCAATTGCCTGTAATTCTATTCCATAACGAGCCATAACACGCAGGTCAAATTTTGACTATATATGACACTAAAACAAGTCCTTCAACAACCACATTTCTATCTGAAGACATGGAATGGAGCATTTTCACTCAGAAATTCCTGGGAATATTTTAATATCTCATGAGTAAGTCATACTCTACAGTACATTACTTGAGAAAACCTATCATAAATTTTCTAAACACATTAAATTAAACCAAAATTTAATTAACATTTGGATTGTCAAGAGTTAAATGTAACAAGTCATACCTAAAGTTTAAACCACATCTTTTTTCAAAGCTAAACAAAATATGAAAACATCCACAGAATATCGTATCTTTGAAAAGCTGCAAAGCCTAAAAATCAGAAAGTTTATCACTCATTATAAGACCAATACTGAAAGCAACAATATAATCTTTATTTTTTTCAGAATAAAATAAACTGCCTTTAATACAAAAAGAAAACATCCTTTAAAAAGCTTCATAATCAACATTTTATGACGATTTTTATAAATCTTATAAAAAGGGCCCACAAAGGTAATACCTTTATCAATTTTTCAAAACTGATGTCAATGGATTACTATATTCCAAATATTTCAGAATGTTTTTCCATAATTAAAAATGCCAGAACTAATTTTTAATTTTTTACTGACATGTTCACATGTGTATATTCCCTATGTTTTTCTCCTACTACTGGGCTTTAAAAAACATTTTCTTTGTTTTAGTACAAGTTAGCTTTATATACAAGACTGGAATGAAAATTACCAAAATGCTAACAGCGTTGCATTTGCTACAGGTGATGTTTCTTCTACCGTTCTAAATTCTTGTGTTATTTTTAATAAACATGTAAGTACTTTCAAGACGCAAAAATAATTTTTTTCCTATTTTCTTATGACACTGCTCTTTCGTAAAGCTCTGATTTGTCAACCTTTTGTGGTAAATTAGGTAGAAAGTGATGTGAATTTAAACATGTTTCAGATAAATATGGAAAAGTCAGAGAATGAGAAAATGTAGTTTTCATATATCTAATAAAATTGTATCAACAGATACTTTAAAAACAGGTAGCAACAACTTGAAAATTTGGCAAACATCTTTTCTTCCTTAAATTTACTTATTCTCCAATGAAAGTAAAAGAAGATTAGGTTTGTGTGGGAAAGATCTAATTACATCTTTTTTTTTTTTTTTTTTGAGACGGAGTCTCGCTCTGCCGCCCAGGCTGGAGTGCAGTGGCCGGATCTCAGCTCACTGCAAGCTCCGCCTCCCGGGTTCACGCCATTCTCCTGCCTCAGCCTCCCGAGTAGCTGGGACTACAGGCGCCCGCCACCTCGCCCGGCTCGTTTTTTGTATTTTTTTAGTAGAGACGGGGTTTCACCGTGTTAGCCAGGATGGTCTCGATCTCCTGACCTCGTGATCCGCCCGTCTTGGCCTCCCAAAGTGCTGGGATTACAGGCTTGAATTACATCTATTTTCTAACTCACTTTTTAAGTCTACGAAACAATTTCAAGCCGTGTACTATTAACAGTGCTGAAAATGGAATAAAGTAAACCATTTAAAAAGTTGTAATTTAGAAATAAGCTGTTTTTAGGCAAGTATCAGGCATTTTTTGATATGAAAAAGCACTCAAAATTATTTAGCATAACAAATACTACAAATAATAATAATCCAAGGCCTCTTACCAATTTCAGCAGGTAGTTGTTTAATTTTGTTCTCTCGAATGCTAAGCATGCTGAGTTTTGACAAGTTTTTGATGTCCTTTTCCACAGTAGTTATACGATTAAAGCGAAGGTAAAGAGTGGTGAGAGAATCCAGCCTATACACCACTGAAGGAATTTCTCTCAGTTTATTATGCCGTAAATCAAGCATACGCAGCTTCTTCAAGTTATCAAGAGAGTCAGGCAAACTGGTAAGTGAATTTTCACTTAGAGCCAATGTCATGAGATTTACTAAACATCCCACCTCTGCTGGGAGGGACTGCAATTTGTTACTGTATAAATAAAGTTCTGTTAATTGAGTCAACTCTTTGATTGATGATGGCAATATGTGTATAGATCTCTTGGATAAGTCCAAACGCATTGAATTCTCTTCCCGGCATTTGTTGAGTTCTTTAATCACCTCTGCATTGCTGGATTTTTTTCTAGTCCCAGGTGCTGGGTTTGGCCGTTTGATCGTATTGTCAACTGAAAATGCCACCCCTGGTTGGGCAGCACTGGAGTCCTTCTTTCCGTCTTTGGCATCTTTCCCTTTGGTCTTAGGTTCTTTTTCTTTGCTCTCTTTCCCAAAACCTCCAGAAGCTTTTGCCTCCTTTTCTCTTTCCTTGGCTGATGGTACTTTGGGATCTTTTTCTTTAGAGTCTTTTTCTTTTCCTAAACTACTACTCATGGTGACTCAAGCCTGGACAAAAACTACATGAACTCTTTATTTTCCAGTAATTGAATTCAAAGATGAAGAGACAAAGATCCTACACAATCAAAAAAGTACTGGCTCGAAGAAGTAATCAGCATGCAGTAACATCCATCTGTTACATGTTGGATCTAAAAGTACTATGCCCATTTCTGATAATTCATTCCAACTGGTAAAATAGTGCTGGTCAATCAATGATTCATTAGAATTCCTGAAATATAATATAGAGAGTATTAAATTACTTTAGATAATTTATATTAAGTAAATAGACTCTGAAAAACAATCTTATTAGCGTTTGTCATTTTCCTATGATTTCATTCTTAAATATTTATGAACATCCTTTATTATGTAAAAATCCATTTAAAACTACACAGCTTAATAAGGCTGGCTCTACGTTCAAGAAACTTGCAGTCTAATAGGAAGAGGTAAGAATGTAAGTTACTTTAGAATAAAATTTTGTAAGAGCTAAAAAGTGGAAGAAACCACAACAATAAGCTTAATATTTATTAAGTCCTTTCTATGTACTAGCATTATTCTGAGGAATTCACATATATTAACATAACACATACAACAGCCCGATGAGATATATTGTTATCCCCATTTTATATAAAGAAACACTAAAGCACAGAAATATTTTTAAGTAACTAACTTTGAGATCTTGGAAACATGACGGAGCCAATATTCCAAATTAGGTAGTATGTGCTCACAGCCTATGTTCCTAACCCACTACATTAAAACAGTTCTATCTACAATTAATTGGCAGATAGCTTTAGATAATAGAAAGGATTTCAACGGTGGTGACGATAGAAGGGAGAGCAGTCTGGCAAAAGAAAAAAAATGAACAAAGTGAAATATGTATGAAAAACAGCACAGTTCAGGGAAAGGGGCATTAAGAATCCGTACTTTAATAAGCACTCTATATGATTCTGATGGAGGTAGATCTGGGGCTCACCTTTGAAAACCAGTGATAAAGGGCAATGTCCAATGATGTGTATATTCTAGGGACTGAAAAAGTGAGAAAGATCAATGGCACAGGGTTCTTAAAAGCAGAAAAAGTTTGCTCGTAAAATGACAGGCCGAAAAGATTGGCAAAGGATAAAAAGATTAGTAAAATATTTATGGAAGGAATCAGTCCTCCCTAAACATTTTGGAATTTAAAATTAGTAATTCTTATTTTGTGACTCTATTGTTAACTCTATTTATCTAACTGATAATTATTTGGTACTTGGGATTAAAGATAAAATAACTTCTTAACTGACTAGCTTAAGCGGTAAAAACAGTTATTAGAATTTTGTCAGACTACCAAAAGGATGTGATAATGTTAAGTGCTAAGGATTCTGCTAATAATTTATTTTTACAGGATGTGAACCCCACTCTATATACAAGCTTGCAGTTTAGACAGCCAAAACACTCACATATAACAAGTAATTGATAAGACAGTACATTATTAAATCCTCAGATGAGTGGCATATACTATAGCACTTTTGAGAAAATGGGTATCAGTGAGAACGGTTGAGAAAAGCATACAGGAAGGACTTAGGCTAACTAGTCCTGGATTAACGGGTTGCGTTCAAGCAAGTAAAGGAGAGGCGGCAAAGCATTACAGATGGGTGTCATGAAAAACAAAGTTTTGCCTAGAATAAGGAATGGAGCTTAGTTTGCACAGGACACTGAAAATGTGTCACTTTGCTGAAGCAAATGGTCAAAAGTGCAGAAATAACAGGAACTGGGGTAGAGGATGAATAATCTGTAAATTTGAAACTGCACAGTGTGAACTTTACTGGTATATAAGATTCTACAATTAAACAAACACATCATTATTTGCTAGCACACCAGGAGAGCTCTATCTACTGCTACTCACCCCTTTCGAAAAAAAGAAAAGAATTATTTTGCACTACAATGGAGAGAGACTAAGAAAAACTCTAGAGATACTGATTCAGAAAAGAATGCTGATAAGCCAATATGAAAGTACATTTACTAAAACCATACAACTGTAAATAATGGGAAGCATGCATAGCTAAAGGGTTACAGGCATTGCTTATCAATTTGTATTTAAGAAATGTCACTATATCAAGTTTCTGGAATCAAATTTCTATTTAGCAAGATATGTATATCCTAAATTTAGAAGAACACCTCCTATATCAAGATCAAATGAGATATATAAGGCGTAAAATCACATATATTAAGTACAGATGATAGAACAAGACTATCCCTATTAAAAGGTAAGAAAATTTGGAAAGAAATAAAAAGTAAACTTTTCTAATGATAAAAACAAAGAAAGAAAATACATGACCTGAGATATTTGTTTAAAAATACAATTTCCAGGCTCCATCACAAACCACTGAATCAAAATTTTAGGGAGAAGGGGTCTAGGTATTTTATAAAAATAAATGCCTCAGCAAAAGCGTATCAAGTTTGGGAAATACACGATATGACCAAAGGTAAAATCTGAACACCAATATATTTAATATTATAGTTTTCAAATATAATTAAAAAATAATGAAGGTTGAAGGTAATGGGTGGGTCAAGAAACTGTATTAATGAAAATACAAGTTATTAATAAAGTTCCCATTGAAATCTAAAAGGACTTCCCATAATCTATAATACTATCCACTGTATCTGAAATTCAGACTGATACTTGAACTGTCTGATGGGTTTACTGCAGTGGTGATGAATTTGAACTAGTGACCCACAAACTCATCCTGTAGCTCTTGTACCTAATGAGATTTGCAGATCTATATAGTTCAATAATAGCTCATAAGCAATGTAACTAGTCAGAGAATAAAGCTTTTGACCTTGACAAAATCACTATGCTTTACTTAAGGGAATTAACTCACCAGCCAGACTTAGCTATTAACTAAAAATTTCTCACATCCAGTAAAAAATATTTTTGGCCAAGAGAACTAACAAATTATCTGACAGTCAAAAATTAAGTTCTGGATCTAGTTCAGACCTGAATCAGGTGACACTGTCAAACATTTTAGATAAGAAAACATATTGAGAGTAATCTTTCATGTTTCTTGGAAATAAGTTATTTATTTAATAATTTTTTTTAATCACTTCAACTCCACTATGTTTTGGGGGAAGGCTATATTTGCACACAATTTGAATCTTGTACCCACTTAGGTAATAGAATACACAGTACCCAGTCTCGAAATGCTTGAAATCTAGTGATAAAAGCGTAAAATTGCACCAATAATTAAGCTGAGGCTGGCAAGGAGGTTTTTATACTGGGATCTTTACTACCCCAGAGTACTCTTTTATTCACCTCCACCTAATAACTACCGCATATGAAGCACTTGATATGTTAGCTCCCTTGAATACATTTAACCATTAGTGACCTCGAACAAAAAAACTACAAGTTTGGCAGGTGTGGCAAATTTGCTAGGATTACATGTCTGTAATCCTAGCACTTTGGGAGGCTGAGGCAGGTGGATCACTTAAGGTCAGGAGTTCGAGACCAGCCTGACTGACATGGTGAAACATCATCTCTACTAAAAAATACAAAAATTAGCCAGGCGTGGTGGCGGGCGCCTGTAATCCCAGCTAATTGGGAGACTGAGGCAGAGAGAATCGCTTGAACCCAAGAGGCAGTGGTTGCAGTGAGCTGAGATTGCGCCACTGCACTCTAGCCTGGGCGACAGAGAGAGATTCCCCAAAAACAAAACAAAAACTACAAACTTGGTGGAGCTCTGAGTTGATACCATTTTTCTCTGATACATAACTATATTCCAAATTATGAAAACTCTGAATTTCAAATTCCTAAGAGTTCCTCTAGTCCCAGTTTACAAATGAGAAAACTGAGGCACCAAAGTCAGATACCTACTAAGTGACTAACGAAAAATTCAAAACCAGGTCAGCCTGGTCAGGACTCGAAAGCCCAGATATATTCTTCCCCCATCCCATGATGGATTTCAGAGATAAACATCCAAATCATGATTACATGAGGGTGTTGATTACAATTCATTTAGGCTTCTAATAGCTTCTAAGTCAAGGGTGAGCAAACTTTTTCTGTAAAGTGTCAGATATTAAACACTCAAGGCTTTGCAAGACAGATTGCTTTCTGCTGCAGGTACTCAATTCTGTCATTTTAGCATAAAAGTAGACAATATGCAAATGAGTAAGAGTGGCTGTGTTTCAATAAAACTTTACCAAAAACAGACCTCAAACTGGCTTTGGCCATCAGGCCATAGTTTGCCAAGCCCTGTCATAAGTCAGTGTCAGGTTTTTTTTTTTTTTTTTTTTTTTTTTTGAGACGGAGTCTTGCTCTGCCACCCAGGCTGGAGTGCAGTGGCCGGATCTCAGCTCACTGCAAGCTCCGCCTCCCGGGTTTACGCCATTCTCCTGCCTCAGCCTCCCGAGTAGCTGGGACTACAGGCGCCCGCCTCGTCGCCCGGCTAGTTTTTTGTATTTTTAAGTAGAGACAGGGTTTCACCGTATTAGCCAGGATGGTCTCGATCTCCTGACCTCGTGATCCGCCCGTCTTGGCCTCCCAAAGTGCTGGGATTACAGGCTTGAGCCACCGCGCCCGGCCGAGTGTCAGGTTTTAAATCACTCCTTTCAGGAACTATATTTTTATGCAAATTGGACACAAGTAGTAAAAAATGTAGGCTGCCAAATTTGGAAAGGCTGGTTATTCAAATTTAGTAATTTGGACTTTATCATGTAGACATCATGATTCTTTCAACTCTAATGTTCCAGCAGTATACTCTCAGGGGCTGCCAAGAGTAAATATAAAAAGCCAGTAAAGGACTACCTGAAGGAGAAGAGGCTATGATTACAATCATATTTTAACAAAATTTACCTGACACTGTTAAGAACAATTAAACAGTCAGGACTTCAGAAGGAAGGCAGAAAATTTAAAAAGCTAATAATTTCGTGTTTAATCAGTGCCAGACATTTTCAGCAAGAATTCTCTAATGTTCAATCAGTGCCAGACATTTTCAGCAAGAATCATCTGGGGAGCTTAGAAATCCTAGCCTCTAATCCAAGAATGCTAACAAAATAAATATCTGTGGTAGGGAACAGTGAGCTGTATGTTTAAAGAGTTTTCCAGGTGATTGTATGTAGAGGCAAATTTGGAAGTCACTGCAACAGTCCACGCCAAACATGATAAAGGTACAATCTAACTATTTTTAGCTACAGTAAATTTTGGAATTTTGTAGGTTCACTTTAGGTTGTCTCAATGTTTAGAGAAATGCTACTGGCATTTAATGGGCCAGGTCTGGAGATAAGAAGTATCCCTGCATACTGTACAACCTTCAAATACCTACAAATATTCAATCTATGTAACTAGGTGAAATACCTGTTTATAATTTTGAGCACTTTGAATCTAATTCCATTTTACACAAAAACTGCAGTACTTTTGCACTATTCTTTTAAGAGTTGTTATTTCTGATGATCACTGATACTCATACTGATCTTGGTATCCGAGTCACAAATACAACACATCCGTATCAGTTTGCACTTCTAACAATTACATTCATGAGGACATATGTACAACCTTTTGCTCTTCATTGCTTTCTGGTATCGTGCCTGAACACTTAAGTACTGAAACATAAAATGTATAATAAATTCTTCATTGTTTTCTAATATCATTGTGCCTAAGCATTTACGTAACATACAAAATGTACAATATTTTTCTTATATATCTCCTTTAAGAAATTACATAGATTTTTAAAAATAATGTAGGTTACTATCATTTTAGAATAGTAAGGAACTGTTACAGAATGTTGCATAAATGGGATATTAGGTCTGATGTACTTGAGAACAATTGGTTTAAACTACAAAGGTACTAGGAAAACAGGAAAAATTCTAGAGACAGAAAGCAGCTGGGAATGAACAGGAGTAGAGAGGAAGAAGGGATTCAGGGTAATGTCTGAGTTGACAGCTTAAATCAGGTGGATGCAGCATGATTATTCAAGACGGAACATAGAAAAAAAGAAAATTAGTAAAATTTTGAACAAATTTATACTGAGATTCTAGTCTAGTTCACACTTGAAAATGTGATTTTAGAATAAAGGAGGAAGGTCTGGGCTAGAAATAAAGATACAGCTTTGGTGTCAACAGCAAAGGTTTGAAATGAGAATATCCACAAAATGCATGTAGAAGATGATACTGGTACCCTGGGGAAGATAAATATTTAGAAATGGATGGATGGACCAAGTGCAGTGGCTCATGCCTGCAATCCCAGCACCTTGGGAGGCTGAGGCAGACGGATCACGAGGTCAGGAGATCGAGACCATCCTGGCCAATATGGTGAAACCTGTCTCTACTAAAAATACAAAAATTAGCTGGACATGGTGGTGCACACCTGTAGTCCCAGCTACTCAGGAGGCTGAGGCAGAAGAATTGCTTGAACCAGGAGGCAGAGGTTGCAGCGAGCCGAGATCACGGCACTGCACTCCAGCCTGGCAACAGAGCGAGACTCCATCTCAAAAATAAAAAATAAAAAAAAAGAAATGGATGGATGACAAAGCCCTCAAAGAGAAACAGAGGTACACATAAACTAGGAAAGGGTATTGTCAAAGCAGCAGCCAGTTCATCTATTTAAATTTTAGAAGGAAGGAGTAGTCAAAAATACGTAGCATACTGGGAGAAAACTTAGCCTCAGAGAAGAAGGATCTTTTTTCCTTTCAATTAAAAAATGAGAATGACCATTCAGGACATAGGCATGGGCAAGGACTTCACGTCTAAAACACCAAAAGCAACGGCAACAAAAGCCAAAATTGACAAATGGGATCTAATTAAACTAAAGAGCTTCTGCACAGCAAAAGAAACTACCATCAGAGTGAACAGGCAACCTACAGAATGGGAGAAAATTTTTGCAATCTACTCTTCTGACAAAGGGCTAATATCCAGAATCTACAAAGAACTCAAACAATTTACAAGAAAAAAACAAACAACCCCATCAAAAAGTGGGCAAAGGATATGAACAGACATTTCTCAAAAGAAGACATTCATACAGCCAACAGACACATGAAAAAATGCTCATCATCACTGGCCATCAGAGAAATGCAAATCAAAACCACAATGAGATACCATCTCACACTAGTTAGAATGGCAATCATTAAAAAGTCAGGAAACAACAGGTGCTGGAGAGGATGTGGAGAAATAGGAACACTTTTACACTGTTGGTGGGATTGTAAACTAGTTCAACCATTATGGAAAACAGTATGGCGATTCCTCAAGGACCTAGAACTAGAAGTACCATATGACCCAGCCATCCCATTACTGGGTATATACCCAAAGGATTACAATTCATGCTGCTATAAAGACACATGCACACGTATGTTTATTGCGGCACTATTCACAATAGCAAAGACTTGGAATCAACCCAAATGTCCATCAGTGACAGACTGGATTAAGAAAATGTGGCACATATACACCATGGAATACTATGCAGCCATAAAAAAGGATGAGTTTGAGTCCTTTGCAGGGATATGGATGCAGCTGGAAACCATCATTCTCAGCAAACTATCGCAAGAACAGAAAACCAAACACCACATGTTCTCACTCATAGGTGGGAACTGAACAATGAGATCACTTGAACTCGGGAAGGGAAACATCACACACCAGGGCCTATCACGGGGAGGGGGGAGGGGGGAGGGATTGCATTGGGAGTTATACCTGATGTAAATCACGAGTTGATGGGTGCTGATGAGTTGATGGGTGCTGACGAGTTGATGGGTGCAGCACACCAACATGGCACAAGTATACATATGTAACAAACCTGCACGTTATGCACATGTACCCTAGAACTTAAAGTATAATAAAACAAAAAACAAAAAAATAAAGATAGGAGTTCAGAAAGCCACCAATATAAATAAAGTCTCCGAGGTTATTCAAGGAAAAAAAAAAAAATTAGAATGGATTCAGCTACAAACAAGTTTTGTTTGAAGGGAAGAGGAATAAGAGAGTTAAGTGGGATTATCATCTCCAGTTACATACAGAATCATATTCGTTTGGTGAAACAGAAGCAAATTAATCTGCTGAGACCAAGAAAGGCAGAGTTTGCTAAGGGGTTGATGAAAGAAGTAAAAAGGAATGGATGAGGACATAGACCTGAGATAAATAAAATTGCTGAGTCTGATAAATTTTGATATCATTAATTTGTAGTGGCATCAATCTTCAAAACTGTATTTGGCAATCTAAATTGTATTCCTAAATTAATTTAAAGTTGAGGGGATTCACAGAGCAAGTGTGGCAGAGCAATAAGGAACCAGACAGTACAGTTTGGGCTGGCAAGGAGAAAAAAGTGAAGCTAATAAGCTATTCGTTTCTTAGATAATTAGAAGAAAAGGGAGAGATCAAGGAACTGGAAGAGTGACTTGGAAATTGTGGGGGTGGGGTGAGGGAGTGTCTTACCGATTAAGAATCTGATGTTCTTCCTGCAGAAGAATTTACATTTATCCACAAACATATAAACACGGCATTATACACACCAGGTAAAAAACTATGTTCAATTAAGTCAAAGAGTCGGTACAGCAGACGAGCATTAAAAAGCTAAAAAGACAGTAAAATTATGACAAAACAAAGCAATAAGCTTTCAATCACAACAGTCCTAAGAATTTGAGAAGTAAAGAAATGCGCTGATTTACTCAAGCGCATATTGGAGGCACTGAGTTGCTGAAACTAGAATACAGAGCTATTGATATTCAGGGCACTATTCTAACCAATCTTGCTGACTACAATAACATATCTTATCTGATGAAACATTTGAATGGCATGAAAGCATGAAACAATACTACAACCAAAGGTACCCATTTATGAATATTGCTATTTCCAAACTTAAATACAAAGATCAGCAAATTATAGAAAGAAAATATCTATTAAGTTAATGTTGCCTTAGGACAAATGCCCAATAAAGAGCTTGTTTTCTTAATCTCTGAACAAAGTTCCACGTTCACCAGAAAAGGTACCCTGATGTCTAATTCTGCAGGTCAACTAAAATTTTTCTTTCAATTAAAGAGGCTACAAATATATCTAACTTTCTTACAAGAAGCAGCTACTTATAAGATATTTCACTGGCAATATATACACATTAAAAGGAATACTTTGTGGTTTTTTGGTGTTTTTTTTTTGAGACAGTCTCGCTCTGTCGCCCAGGCTGGAGTGCAGTGGCCAGATCTCAGCTCACTGCAAGCTCCGCCTCCCAGGTTTATGCCATTCTCCTGCCTCAGCCTCCCGAGTAGCTGGGACTACAGGTGCCTGCCACCTCGCCCGGCTAGTTTTTTGTATTTTTTAGTAGAGAAGGGGTTTCACCGTGTTAGCCAGGATGGTCTCGATCTCCTGACCTTGTGATCCGCCCATCTCGGCCTCCCAAAGGGCTGGGATTACAGGCTTGAGCCATACTTTGTTATTTAAAAAAAGGATTTTGCCCACGGCCTAATCATTTATTTTTTCTTTTATTTCTCATAAACATGAAATACATAATGATTATATAAGGTAACAGAAGCAGACAATCTAAACCCAAGCAGATTAATATAAATGTAAGATTTAAAACATTCATGTTATACAAGACTATCATTTTTTAACATGTAAGAAGAGTTTTCAAACTGGAAAAGTCTTAAACTTTTTATTCCACAATTTCAACATATTTTAGGACAAGGAGTGCTGCTGTGAAAAACAAAGGTTTTTTAAAAAGCAGCAAAGTATCACAGGACATTAGGCAAAGAAGCAGAATTGCAAGCAGTTATATCCAAAGAAGCAGAGTGGTCTTAAGGTTCATGTTGTCAGGAGTTTGAGACCTGCCTAGCCAACATGGTGACACCCAGTCTCTACCAATAATACAAAAAAAAATTAGCCGGGTGTGCTGGCGCGCACCTGTGATCCCAGCTACTCGGGAGACGGAGCTGGAGAATCACCTGAACCCTGGATGCGGAGGCTGCAGTGAGCCAAGACTCCAGGCACTCCAGGTGGTGTGCAGTGAGCGCCACTGTACTCCAGCCTGGGTGACAAGAGTGAAACTCCATTTCAAAAAAACAAAAACAAAAACATGAAATGTAAAAAACCTGTTGGATGCACAGGAGTCATTTCAGGCAGTTAGGCACATGCAGATAGCAGAGGAAGCTATTACAGGTGACTCTGCAAAGCCTACACTTTAATTCTCTACATGTGTCAGTGGATGTGCTACCCATACATAGCCATATATTTGGGTTGCGTGACCCATGTACTTAAAAAGCATATATTTAATAAGGTTTCCATCATTTACAACTCTGTCATATCTTCCAATTTTGATGACAATGACCTTTAAATTATCTGAAATTATTTTATTTGCTTAACTGTTCCTTATGCCTTTATACCCTTCCTTCCCCCTAACTCTTCAATGAGAACAGGAACTTTGTTCAGTATTGAATGAACATTGTAATATCAGAAAACAAAACATGTAATTAAGTCTCATATTTCCATTTCTACTCTAGGACAATGTGCTTTAGTAAAAAAGAAATTATAATATTTTGGTTGAAACAAAAATTACAGAAAACAGAGCAATGACATAAAGTCACATTGTGTATTTCTTGGTTAAAAGATTCTGTTTTCCCCCTGAATTCCCTTTCACACTACAGATTAACAGATGTCCCACACATGATATCGCAAGTAAGAATTTATTAAGTCAGCAGTTAATGAGTCTACACAAAACTCTGCATACAGAGACCTCAATAAATGTCTTTTAAACTGAACTGAGATAATCAATAGATTTTCCCCCAATCTCTCTAAAAACCTCCTACCTCATTTGCATCAGACTTGATTTCCTTCCCAATCAGATCTTTATCCCAAACTGCTCCATTTCAGTAAAAGACAACATTCGATTAAGCAAGAAACTTAAGAAACTTAAGAGTTATTCCTATTCCTCCTTCATTTCCCATATCCAAAACTTTGGCAAGCATGGTGGAGTTTAGTAAAAATGAATCACAAATCGTCTACTCTCCACATTCATTGCCTTCACTGTACTCCAGGCTCCCATCATCTCTCTCTTGAACTACCTTGTCTCCTGCCTTGGTCTGCTGATTCCCACATACTTTAAATCCATCCTCCAAAAAGTGAACAAAGCACTTTTTATCCAAATAGTTCACATTACTCTCCTGCTCAAATTCTCTAATGGTTTTCCACTGTAAGCAGCACAAAATGTTACAGAGGACCAGAAATGGCTAATTTTTCAAACATTAATTAGAAGAAAAGACATCTTAGAGTTGTTCCATTAAATCTCAAAATGAACATATTTTAGGAAAAGGTTTCCCTGCCTGTCTCTTCAAACTTATTTCTTATCAATCTCTCATTGGCTTACTATTCCCCAGTCACACTGCTCTTTCCGTTCCTTGAAAACACCAATTTCTTTCCCACCTCAAGTACTTGTCCCTGTTGCCTCTGCCTGGAATGTTCTTCCCCTATTTTCACACGGCTGACTCTTATTAATATTTAGGACTCACCTCAAGCTTCAGCCCTTAAATAAAGCCTTCTCTGACCATCTACCCTGTTTTATTTTCTTCAAAACATTTATTAGTATATGAAATTACTTTACTCTTTTATGTTTATTTGCTTATGATACATCCCATTTCCCTGCAAGAATGTAAGCTCTGTAAGACTTCCTTCCCTAAGATAAGAGACCTTGTCTGTCTTGTTCACAGATATATTGTTAACATCTGTATCAGTGCCTGTTTTATGGTAGTTGATTAGTACCTATATTAAAATAACAAGATATTTAAACTTTAAATTCAAAGGCACTTTTAATTTCAAAGTGATTTGAGAATCTGCTGCAAAGAAACTAGCTGATGCTACCCCTTTATTTTGATGCTAATATAAACATTTATCATATAATTAGGTAGTGAATAAGATGATTCTAGATAACCAAGTCTTCTGATTCCATAGTCAATATACCCCTGCCACCCTAACCATGCTGCCTCTCTCATGTTAAAAAATGTAGTATCAGAAAATAAAACATGCAATTAATTCAAATATTTCAATATCTATTCTAGGACAATATCATTTAGTAAAAAAGAAATTGAATTTGTAATATTTAATATTAATGTAAGTAAATATTTTAACTTAATAGTATATACTGTGACACTAAATTGAAATATAAACATTAACAAATTATACATAAAAACAATGGACTTTTTTCCTTTAAAAGAAGCAAACAGCAGCTTTTTCTGAAGACAAATTATTTAGAATAAAAGTATAATTTTTCAACAAATTGTTGGTCAACGAAAACTAAATTAGTGCTTACAGACAAGCCAAATTAGAAAATAAAATGATCGAAGACAGATGACTTCACTTAGGTTAAATACATTAAAAAGTAATAATTATATATAATTAAAAATGAGTTTCTCCTTTTTATATTATAGAAGAGGTATCACCGGATATCCATTTTTAAAGTATATTTCCTTTTCTTTTCCCCCCAATCCATCAAATATGTGGCATAAGATGGTAGGTTTAAATATATATATACACATCAAACCTATCAAAATATATATATACACATATGTGTATGTGTGTATATATATACATATATCAAAGATTTACTGTAACTATATACAAGTTATACAATCCATCAACTGTGCTCTTTGGTGTTACCCAATGAGATGAAAACTATGTTCACAGAAAAACTTGTACACAGATGTTTACGGCAGCTTTATAATTGCCCAAACTTAGAGGCAACCAAGATGTCTTTCAATAGGTGAATGAATAAACTGTGGTACATCATAAAAAATACAATATTAATGAGCGCTAAAATGAAATGAGCTATCAAGCCACAAAAAGACACATTTTAAATGCATTTTAAAAGAATTTTAAATGCACATTTCTAAATGAAAGAAGCCAATCTGCAGAGGCTACATACTGTATGATACCAACTATGAGACTTTCTGGCAAAGGTAAAACGGAGAAAATAAAAAGATCAGTGATTCTGATCATTAGAGAAAAGCAAATCAAAACTACAATGAGACACCATCTCACACCAATCAGAATGGCGATTATTAAAAAGTCAGGAAAAAATAGATGCTGGCAAGGCGGTGAAGAAATAGGAACACATTTAAACTGTTGGTGGGAATGTAATTTAGTTCACCCATTGTGGAAGACAGTGTGGCAATTCCTCAAGGATCTCAGGAAATACCATCTGACCCAGCAATCCCATTACTGGGTATATAGCCAAAAGAGTATAATAAATCATTCTATTATAAAGACACACGCACACATATGTTTATTGCAGCACTATTTACAATAGCAAAGACTTGAAACCAACCCAAATGCCTATCAATGACAGACTGGATAAACAAATGTGGTACATATATACCATGGAATACTATGCAGCCACAAAATAGAATGAGCTCACGTCCTTTGCAGGAACATGGATGAAGCTGGAAGCCATCATCTTCAACAAACTAACACAGGCACAGAAAACCAAACATTGCATGTTGTCACTCATAAGTGGGAATTGAACAATGAGAACACATGGACACAACACAGGGAGGGCAACAACACACACCAGGGCCTGCTGCGGGGTCGGGGGCAAGGGGAGGGAGGGCATTAAGACAAACACCTAATGCATCCAGGGCTCGAAACCTAGATGATGGGTTCATCGGTGCAGTAAACCATGATGGCACATGTATACCCATGTAACAAATCTGCACATTCTGCACATGTATCCTGGAACTTAAACTTTAAAAAAAAAAAAATCAGTGATTGCTAGGGGTTGGGGAAGTAAGGATGAATAGGTGGAACACAGGAATTCTCAAGGCAGTAAAGCAATCCCCTATGATACTATAGGGATAGCTGCATGTCATTACACATTTGTCAAAATCCATTGAACCTACAACAATAAAAACCGTGATGTAAACTATGCGCTTTCGGCGATAATACGTTAATGCAAGTTCATCAATAATAATCAATGTGCTTACTCTGATGCAAGATGGTGGTGACAGGGAAGACTTCGCTTGCAGGGTGGAAAAGGGAATATATGGGAACTCTACTTTCAACTCAATTTTGCTATGAACCTAAAATTTATCTAAAAGTGAAGTCTGTATTTTAAAAATGTAACTGGAAAAAATCACTTAAAACTGCTTTATTAAAAGTTGAAAAACCAAAACGTAAAGGCAAAAAATTAAGGTTTACAAACTAGTATGAAAGAGGGCAATATTTAAGAGAAACTAGTAGTTTCATTGTCTGTAACAATCTACAGAGGACCTCTTAAGCCTCTCCTAACTCAAGAATAAAAACAGCCCTATGCCTATAAGTTTTAATCAATTGAAAAAACATTATTAGGCCAGGTGTGGTGGCTCACACCTGTAATCCCAGTAATTTAAGAGCCTGAAGCAGGCGGATCACTCGAGGTCAGGAGTTCAAGACCAGCCTGGCCAACATGGTGAAATCCCATCTCTACTAAAAATACAGAAAAATTAGCCAGGCATGGCTATAATCCTAGTTACTCGGGAGGCTGAGGTAGGAGGATCACTTGAACCCAGGAGGTAGAGGTTGCAGTGGGCCAAGATCAGATCATGCCACCGCACTCCAGCCTGAGTGACAGAGCAAGGCTCCATCTAAAAAAACAGAAGAAGAAAGAAAAAGAAAAAAGATATTATGAATACCTATGTATCAGAAATCCTCTCTTTTTGCAAAATAATTCCTATAAAAGTCTGAACAGAAAAATGTAAAATATCAGGGGGAGGGAGGAAGACAACTTTTTAAAAAGTTCTAAATCTCTAATTAGGTAACAGACTTGGGTTAACACTTTTACCTAAAATCTCATCACTATAAAGTGAAATTAGAAGCCTGTAATCCCAGCACTTTGGGAGGCCGAGACGGGCGGATCACGAGGTCAGGAGATCGAGACCATCCTGGCTAACACGGTGAAACCCCGTCTCTACTAAAAAAAAATACAAAAAAATTAGCCGGGCGAGGTGGCGGGCGCCTGTAGTCCCAGCTACTCGGGAGGCTGAGGCAGGAGAATGGCGTAAACCCGGGAGGCGGAGCCTGCAGTGAGCTGAGATCCGGCCACTGCACTCCAGTCCTGGCGACAGAGCGAGACTCCGCCTCAAAAAAAAAAAATAAATAAAGTGAAATTAGAATTAAAACAGTCTGACATCAGCAATTAGAGGACTGAAACCTTTCTGAATGACTTGCTACAAAATAGAAGATGACCTGTTCCTTTCCATTCTACTGGTTTTGGTATTTTATGTCTCAAATCCCAATTCTATCTGCGTAAGATCTTAGATATTTCTATAAATTCAGTTTTCCTAGGTGAGCTATTTTTTTCACTACTGATTATCAGAAGAGAAAAATTTCCCACAATAAAATCAGAAGCAACGTCATGCATAGAATTTAAAAAATAAAAAGACCTTTGGTATCTAGTACAACCAACTATTCTACAGATGAACTGATCTGTGCTCAGTTATGGGGTCAATTAGTGGCAGAGGCAGGAATGAACCAAATTGTTCTAACTTCACAGTGCTCTGCTATCTCATCCTACCTCCTCCAAATGATGTTATTTCCACTTATAACACATCAAATTACCTGAGTGACTATAAATTCTCTCATTCATAAATACACAAAAAAAGTTACTAAAATCATTTGCACGACTCAAGAACAAGTATTTGTATTTTCCCAAAGTTAGGTGCCATGTTAACTTTAATGAATTATAATTGACAAATAAAAAGTGAATATATTAAGGTGTACAATGTGATGTTCTGATACACATACATAATGTGAAATGAATACCACAACTGAATTAACATATCCACTAACACACAGAATTACTTGTGTGAGAACACTGATACACTTTCTTAGCAAATTTCCACTAAGACACAGCATTAACTATAATCATGCTGTACACCAGATCTCCAGAACTTATCCATCCTAAAAAATGGAAACTTTGTACCCTTTGACCAACATTTCCCCCATTATCTCCAATCCCCAGAAACCACTATTCTGCTCTCTGCTTCCATGAGTTCCACATTTTAAAATTCCACATGTAAGTGACATCAAACAGTATTTGTCTTTCTGTGTCTGGCTTATTTCACTTAGCATATCAGCCTTCAGGTTCATCCACATTGTCATCAATATCAGGATTTCCTAGATTTGAAGGCTGAATGTCACATTTTCTCTGTGTATTCCTCCATCAATGAAGACATAGGTTGATTTCATATCTTGGTTATTATAAACAATGCTTCAATGAACATGGGAATGTAGATATCTCACAACATAATAATTTCACTTCCTCTAGATATATACCAAGAAGTCAAAGAAATGAGATTGACAGATCATATGAAAGTCATCTTTTTAGTTTTTTGATGAAACTCCATACTATTTTTCAGTATGTGGATGTTCCAAGTTATGATGGTGTAAAAGAGTTCTATTCTCTCTTATCCTTACCAACACTTACAGTCTTACTATCGTCTTTTGGATAATAGGTATGATGTAACATCTAACAGGTGTGAGGTGACATCTCATTGTGGTTTTTATTTGCATTTCCCTATGATTAATGATGTTGAGCATTTTTTTCACATACCTGATGTACACTGTATGTTGTCTTTTGAAGATTATCCACGCAAGTCCTTTGTCCATCTTAAAAAATTGGGTTGTTCTTGTATCATTGAGTTCTTAAATATATTTTGGATATTAAATCTTTATCAAATGTATGGTTTGCAAATATTTTCTCCTATTCTGTCAATTATCGTTCACTCTATTGATCATTTCCTTTGCTGTGCCAAAGCTTATTCAGTTGATGCAATACCATTTCTCTATTTTCGCTTTTATTCCTTATGCTTTTGGGGTCACATTGAAAAAATCACTGCCCTGACCAATGTCAAGAAACTTTTCCCTTTGTTTTCTTCTAGTAATTTTACAGTTTTAGCTCTTTTAAGTCTTTAATCTATTTTCAGTTGATTTTTGCATATGGTGTAATGATTTTCATGTGAGTTTTTATATATAGTACAGGAATGAAATTTTTATGCTCATGCTTCTGCATATGGATATTGTTTTTCCAACACCATTTATTGAAGAAACTATCCCTTCCCCATTGTGTGTTCTTGACATCTTTGTTAAAGATCGACTGACGATATTTATTGAAGAAACTATCCCTTCCCCATTGTGTGTTCTTGACATCTTTGTTAAAGATCGACTGACGATACACATGGTACAAGCTTTCTGTTCTGTTCTACCAGTCTTTACCTCTAGTTTTATGCCAGTACCACACCATTTGGATTGCTAGGTTTGTAGTATACTTTGAACAATTCTGGAGGCATCGGGTAGTACGATGCCTCCAAAATTGTTCTTGCTATGGCTGCTTGGAGTCTTTCGTGGTTACATACAAATTTTAGGATTGCTTTTTCTATTTCTATAATACTATAGGATCTTTAAAGAAAAAAAAAACTTTAAAAAAACTGTCTTTTGATCAGAGAACTTAATCCATTTACATTTAAAGTAATTGTGGATAAAGACTTAACAATGTCATTTTGTTGTTTTCTGACTATTTTGTAGTTCCTCTATTTTTTCATCCTCTTAATGTCTTCCTTTGTGATTTGTTTTTTTTTTTTTTTTTTTTTTGGTAGTTATATGCTTTCTCTTTATCTTTTGTGTATTTACTACAGGGGTTCTCTCCACACGATGTATATAAGACATCTTATAGTTATAATAGTCTGTTGTTAGGCTGATAAAAATTTAATTTCAATCACATACAAAAACTCTAACTTCTCCATACCCTCTCCAAGTTTACATTATTGAGGACACAATTTATATCTTTTTATATTATATATCTATCAACAAATTATCACAGCTAAAGCTTTATTTTGTTCCTTTGATGGTGTCACGCTTCCCTGATCATTTGAGATCCTTATGGACTTGCACGGGTTTCTACATATTTGAAGAAGTAGGCACCTCTCCAGACTTTAAAGAGGAGCTTAAACATAGGAAGCCCTTTACCAGTCAGCCTGTCCAGAGATTCTGGACAGTATGGCTAGCATTGTCCATGAGCAGGCTTGCTGCTTGCCTTCTCCAGTAGGCTAGCCTCAGTTACCAGGTTCGCAAGGGTGGGTCTGGAGACTGGTTCTGTGGGATCTGGCCTGGTGCCCTGGGTCCATGGTGCCAGCCTGGCACTGGGTTTCATTGAGGTGATTCTAGTGCTGGGGTTCACAGTAAAGTTGGGTGCTCACTTGACTCTCCTTCCTGCACTTGGAGGGTATCTTTCTCCATACTGTGCTGCACAGGCTTCGGAAGGGATGAAACAATTAATGTGAAACTGTCCTTCCTAACATCTTCAATGCATCATTTTTCTATCTATGCTACACCCGGGTGCTACAATCTATCATTTGGAATCCTTAGCTCTTGTGAAGGTATTTTTGTCTATGAATGGTTATCCCAAATGTTTCTGTGAAGAAACAAATGCTGAAAACTACTATTCTGACATTTTGCTAACATCGCTCTTTCTATTTAACTTGTAAGTATGATGAAGTCACTCCCTTGCTTAAAAAGTCTGATGCCATCCCATCTTTCAAAATAAAAGGCAAGTCCTTACTCCAACTCTAAGACTCCACATGATCTAGCCCCTACTCCTCTAGCTTTTCTCCAACTCTTCCTGCTAGGTACTTGCATTCCATTCACATTAATCTTGCTTTTCTCTGATTGCAGACCTACATGCTCACACATTAGGTCTCTGTTCTAGCGATTCCATCTGCACATATATAGCCCTTTCTCTCAAATATCATTGTTTGTTCCCTGCTCAAATATCTCATTCTTGATCTACATATAAAATAGAAATGTCTCTTTCCTATTATTTTTACCCTGCTTCATTTTTCTTCACAACATTTACTACCTGATAAAATATATTTACTTATTTATCTTGTCTATCATCTCCCTCTCCTCTATGAACGTGAAATCTGTGAAAGCAGGGGCTTCTGACTATTTGGTTTGCAGCTGTATATTCAGAGCCTAGAACCTGGCCAATACTAGATGTCTAAGAAATGGTTACTACATGAACAAAACAACAAATTAATATATCTAGATATAATTTTTTAGAATAAATTTCTTCTTTAAGAAATATAAACGATCAGCTTCAAAATATGATATCTCAGTAAAACAAAAACTAAAATGAAAAATATAGAAGGCATAGTATAGAATTATGTTATTCCCATTCCCATACCCATCAGAAGCTACCACTACAATAATAAGATATCAAGGATTTCACTGAGTGATATCATGATTATACTATTCAAACTTAAGAGATTTTTATTTGATTAACATATCCTACTCAGGGCCTGAGTAGGATGAAAAGGACAATCCCACAAAGATGCAGTTCTGTGTAGGGTATCAGTCAGAACAGGAAGAGATAAACACTGACATATTATGGTAACCCACAAGAGGTTTAAGAGGCCAACTGGGATACGGTGGGTGTGCTCATAGGAAGATAGCTCAACCTAGAGAATCAGAACCTGATTGGGGGTGAGAAGAACACCCACAGGTAGTGATGAACCAGAGTGTGATACTGGAGTCTAGGAGAGTAAGGAAGATTTCTACATGATAGGCTTGATGATTAAAGGGGAGGCTGAACATCATGAACAATTAAGACTTCAAGCAAGGTGAAGAAGGCATTCACACAGAGGGTAAGCCTAGCATGGAGAGTCAGAGTCTGAGTGGGGTTGGGCTGGAGATAGGGAGAGTCAAACATGGAGGTCTGTCAGTATGGAATGCCAAAGCCCAAGTGGAGGCGACATCACAGAAAACAGCAGAGTAAGGATCTCTAAAAATTCTCTCTTCAAAAAAAGCACTAAGAAAACTGGAAAATATAGTCAGAATCACCTTTATCAGAACTCTAAAAATTAATAAAAAGCTTGCATCCAAGTCACATTTATTTTTAAAAAGCTTAATCTCAGTAAGAATGATGAGTTTTCTAACATTTTAACTTGCCCTAGTCCCATCCCTTGCTCTCCAGATCCACAGTAGTCTCGAAGAAATGACAGCTCACATTCCCAGTGCACCCTAGAAGCTACCTTAAAAAGCAGCAAGAGTTGTAGCTCATTCAAAGCTTCATTTCCCCCCAAATTACTACTTGACTGATCTTGTTTCCAGGAAGACCCTATTTGCAATGTGACCTGACTCAGAGCTTGCACAATGCAAAACGACTTGTCCCCAGGGAGATATTCATTGAAAAAAATTACAAGAAAGTGTTTTATACCACATCTACTTGAAGCAGTGAATAACAGTTGGAGCAACAGACTAAAATCTTAAAACGAAAAGCTGAGAATGAAATACCCATAGGGACTTTGAAAAGCTCTGACATATTACTGGGAATCTAGAAGATCATATACATGCTTAAGGCTGTATGCATGCTCAATAAAGACCTGAAAAGGCCCTAAGCTTTGACGCTCTGCACAAGCAGGACATAAGGACAAGGCAGAGTTGCCAACTACCCAGCTGAGCGTTGAAGGCATGCCCCAACACACACAGAGAGAATTCTCTGGCAAAGACTAGGAGATTTACTGGTTCCAGGCATGTAAAGAAATCTTTGTCCAGTCATTAGCAACAACTAAGCTAACCAACTAGTGACTGAATGATCTACTGAGGTAGTCACACACATCAAATAGAGTTTGCAGAATTAATTCACAAAAGCAATTAAATGAAGAACCAACTACAAGTATTCCAACAAACCCTGGAGAGAGGGCAAAATGTGCTTTTCATAGTTGCCAAATTATTTTAAGTTTCCACTATTTTGACATTTCTATGCTAATAGAATGTCCACATTATTTCAAAGATCATTTATTATTTAAAATGTCCAAATGTAATTTTCAACAAAAAATTTTAAGATAGGCAAGGAAACAAGAAAATATGAACCATACACAGGAAGAAAAGCAAATAACAGAAACTGTCCCTGAGGAAATTCAGATATTGGACTTATTAAACACTTCTAAGTTGGCTTTTTTTTTGGCTCAAAGATACATACTTTTTATTTGTGATCTGAATAATCTTCATCTTCCACTGTAGGCAGAAGGAGCACACATAAAGGTAGGATCCATAGATTTTCACTGGATAATGGTAAAATGTAACAGGGCCTGGATAAGTACCAACTTCAAAATAAAAAGCAGAAAATAGTATCACAACGGAATATCCTAAGAATGGATATAACAATATATCATGGAACAAGGAGCTTATGAACTTTGTTAACATGTCACATTTCAGATTTCATAATAAATTTTCCATGGTATGTTTTTGTCATTCTCAGTTTTTCTATAAGAACAAAAGGGCGGGGAGATAATAGGCAGGTTTTCCTTTGAGACGCGCAAGGAGGAGGAGACTGGTGAGATCAAATCCAATCCGTAGCCACATGGGGCAAAGTTGGGGCAAAAGAGGATCTGAAATGATAATAGGTGGAAGAAGTGTGCTAAAAGAGTTGGTAGAAAGATTCTGGGTTGCCAAGAAGAAAAGGAGAACGCAGACTGTTAAAACTGATCCATAAAAGGCCAATGTGACTTTCCCTGACCAGAATTCTTAATTCCATTCCTACTGCCTCAAGATTAACTTCCTTGTTTAGATATAGGAAAATAAGTTCTCAATTTGACAAAAACAAGTTACTCACTCTTAATATTTAACAGTGAGACTACTTTTTGTTGTGTTTTTTTTTTTTTTTTTTTTTTTTTATGAGATGGAGTTTCATTCTTTTCATCCAGGCTGGAGTGCAGTGGCTCGATCTCAGCTTGCTGCAAACTCCTCCTGCCAAATTTAAGCAATTCTCCTGCCTCAGCCTCCCGAATAGCTGCGATTACAGGAGTACACCACCACGCCCGGCTACTTTTTTTGTATTTTTAGTAGAGATGGGGTTTCGCCATGTTGGCCAGGTTGGTCTCAAACTCCTGACCTCAGGTGATACACCCGCCTTGACCTCCCAAAGTGCTAGGATTACAGGCGTAAGCCACCATGCCTGGCCGTGAGACTACTTTTTGTTCTCTAGTGAGTCAACAAGGTTTCAGTGTTCCAGCAGGACAACTCAGCCATTTATTACTGATCAAGCCATAGAGTTGAAGACACAGGCTCACAGAAGGTTGTGATAGCTCATGTTCACTTAGGTAAAAGTTGTAAATGAAAATTTAAAATCAAATTTCCTGTAAGTTATCTATTTTAAAAATGTTCAATGAACTAAAGGAAAACACGCCTATAGAACTAAAGGAAGGTATAAGGACAATGTCTCACCATATAGGGAATATCAATACAGAGACATAAGTTGTTTTTAAAAGAACCAAATAACCTGGAGTTGAAAGTGCAATCACTGAATTGGAAAACTCACTAGAAGTGGTCAACAGCAGAGATGAGCAGGAAGAAGAAAGAAACAGCAAAGCTGAAGATAAGTCAATTGATATTATCCAGTCTGAGGAACAGAAGAAAAAAAAAAGAATAAAGAAAAAGAAATGGAGCCTCAGAGATCTGTGGAATATCATCAAGTGAACTAACATACTTACAATGGGAGTCCCAGAAGGAAAGAAGAAAAAGAAATAATGGTTGAAAACATCTCAATTCTGAAGAAAAGCATCAATCTACACATTTTAGAAGCTTAACAAACTCCAAGCAAGATAAATTCAAAGAGAATCCACATGAAGGCAGATGATTATCAAACTGCTGATAGACAGAATTCTTTTTTTTTTTTTTTTGAGACGGAGTCTGGCTCTGTCGCCCAGGCTGGAGTGCAGTGGCCAGGTCTCAGCTCACCGCAAGCTCCGCCTCCCGGGTTCCCGCCATTCTCTTGCCTCAGCCTCCCGAGTAGCTGGGACTACAGGCGCCCGCCACCTCGCCCGGCTAGTTTTTTGTATTTTTTTAGTAGAGACGGGGTTTCACCGTGTTAGCCAGGATGGTTTCGATCTCCTGACCTAGTGATCCGCCCGTCTCGGCCTCCCAAAGTGCTGGGATTACAGGCTTGAGCCACCGCGCCCGGCCCAGAATTCTTTATCTTAGAAAACTGAGGATGAAAAAACTGAAAACAAAGGCAACAAGAGATGTGACTCATCATGTACAAGAGATACTAAATATTAACATTTAATTTCTCATCAGAAAATATAAAGGCCAAAAGGCAGTGGGATGACATATTCAAAGTTCTAAAAGTATTTTTTTAAACTGTCTAAAAGGAATTCTATATCCATAAAAACTATCCTTCAAAAATGAAGGTAAAAGGAAGACATTACCAGATAAGCAAAAACTCAAAAGAACTCATTGCTAACAGACCTGCCCTATTAGAAATACTAAAGTGAGTACTTTGGGTTGAAATGGAAGGGCACTAGAAAGTAATTCAAATATACACGAAGAAAAAAATCATAAAAGAAAAAAATCAATACACTGCACTTCATCAAAAATAAAAAGTTTTGCACCACAAATGATCTTGTTAAGAGAATGAAAAAAACAAGCTACACAGACTGGGAGAAAATATTTGAAAACCATGTATTCGACAAATGCCTTACAGTTAAACATAAAAAGAACTCTCAAAACTCAACATTAGGCCAGGCACAGTGGTTCATGCCTCACTTTGGGAGGCTGAGGCAGGTGGATCACTTGAGGCCAGGAGTTCGAGACCGGCCTGGCCAACGGTAAAACCCCGTCTCCACTAAAAATACAAAAATTAGCCGGGCATGGTGGTACATACCTGTAATCCCAGCTACCTGGGAGACTGAGGCACCAGAATCACTTGAGTCTGGGAGACGGAGGTTGCAGTGAGACAAGATCGCACCACTACACTCCAGCCGGGGCGACAGAGGAAAATGCTGTCTCAAAAAACAAAAAACAAAACAAACAAACAAACAAAAAAAAACCTCAACATTAATAAAAGAAATAATACAAGTAGAAAATGGGCAAAACACTCAAGCAGATATTTCACAGAAGAGGAGATACAGAAAACAAGTATGTTCAAGTAAGATGTTCAGTATCATTAATCAATAGGGAAATGCAAATTAAAATCACAATGACAGATCACTACAAACCTATCAGAACTTAGGAAAAAAAAGTGAGAGATGGGGAGAAATAATTTAAATACTAACTATTTTAAAAATTAGTTGGGTATGGTGGCATGTACCTGTAGTCTCAGATACTTGGGAGGCTGAGGTGGAAGGACTGCTTGAGCCTAGGCGGTGGAGGTTGCAGTGAATAGAGATTGTGCTAAATGCACTCCAGTCTGGGCAACAGAGCTAGACCCTGTCACGAAAAAAAAAAAAAAAAAAAAAAACAACCAACACAAACACCACTATTTTGTCTTTCCTCAGGAAAGACAAATGTGTGTGGTCAATCCATAGAAAGAGTGTGTGAATCATTTTTCAACATATCCAGACATCCTATAAAATGTATACCAGTTATCCAAGTGGCCAGGTTGAGTGGATGGTGACAGTTCCTCAATTTGTTAAAAGAAAAAATCTAAATTAAAGACAACAGAAAACCATTAAATAAGAGAGGAACTGATAAAATCATCACAGTAAATAAAGATGACAAGAAACAGAATCAGTAAATTAAAATGTTCATAAATGTGCTGTAATACCTAAGCAGCACCTGAATAATTTGTTAATATAACCTCCATATAAAATTGTATAGCTATGAATAATTGAATTTACATATGATACATGCAAAATCACATGTATTACACTTTCAGCATTTACAGGACTTTGAATGGATATTTTTAATATACACTATTTTCACATATATGCTGACTTTTGAACCTAACCCTAAAGATGTGCCTTCTTCCTAATATGATCCATTTCTTTTCTAAGAAAAATATAAAGTATGTGAGAGTTATGCATCTCTGAAAGAGGCACAGAAGAAGAAACAGAAGAACATGCACCACAATTAATATAAAGATTAGACACAAACCCCAAGAAACTTTGATGAAACAAGATTAGGAAAGGCAGCATTGCTTTCCAGTCTTGGCAAACTGAGTAAAATGAGTGGCCCACAAAATACACAAAATCCACATGTCTATCTCAAAAAAATATTTTCTCCTATCATTTCAGTCCTGATTCTATAGATAGCACTAATAATTTTTATCATTCTGGTAGTTAAAAGAGAAATTTCTTCCAATAATACATTATGTCTAAATGCATAATTCACATAACCAAGAAGCCAATTATTTTCAACCAAGAAGCCAATTATATATAACCAAGAAGCCAATCATCTTTCTGAAAAGTATGTTAAAAAATATATATTCTATAAATTTAAATTCAGTACCTTAGAGATTAACTTCATAGTCATTTAAGTCCACTTTTCCATTAATAGTAGGAAAATATTTCCACAACTGACCAATAGGAAGGGATGATGTAGCTCAACTGAGAAAAGAATCCGACTCATCCATTCTTGGCCTGTGCACCAATTGTTAAAAACTAGCACTGATTATTCCTTAGTATAATATTGGTAAGGGTACATGCTTATTTTAAAACTACTTTTTAAAAATTTATCCAAAAGAACCTCTGTAAATGAACTATTTTTGGCTTTCAGAAAACTACATCAAAACATTTTATTCCTTAAAGTGATCTTAATTCTGACAAAACTGGACTGGCCTATAGCTGTTAGGATTTCTGATTTGAAATGGCAGGAGAAAGATGGTATGGTCCCCTCTTTTCCTCTTAAAAATATCTGAAAATAACTAGGAGAAGAGAGTGAGAAACAGAAACACAAACTACATCTTCAACAAACTTGGACATATCCCTAACCACACTATATGAGAAAGTCTACTAAATACAGTGAAGGTAAAGAGGAATGCTAGAAGAGCTCAAGCCAGGGAAATGGCTTGCATCTTCAAATCTTAAAACTATTAGTTCAGTTCTGTAAATTACATGACAGTCAGAAAAGCAAACCCAACAGTCCCTTGCTTGAAACATCTGAAGCTTTCACAGACCTCATTTGGCATCACTAAAACATAGAGTCAGGATTGGACCAAAAAAAAAAAAGGACATGCCCTTTCCTAAGAAAAGATGATGCAGACTAATCAAGATAAATACTGCCATAGTAAAATGACTGTTTCTCAAAGATTTAAAGAGAGAATCCTTTGAGAATCTAAGCAAAAAACATTACTATCTTAACATGTGAAGGAGAAGGGAATCAATGTTTAAAAATCAGTGAAGCAGGTTGGGTGTGGTGGCTCACGCCTGTAATCCCAGCACTTTGGGAGGCCGAGGCAGGCGGATCACCTGAGGTCAGGAGTTTGAGACCAGCCTGGTCAACATGGTGAAACCCCATCTCAACTAAAAAAAAAAACACACACAAAAATTAGCTGGGCAGGGTGAGAGGTGTCTGTAATCCCAGCTCCTCAGGAGGCTGAGGCTGGAAAATCACTTGAACCCAGGAGGTGGAGGTTGCAGTGAGCCAAGATCGCACCATTACACTCCAGCCTGGGTGACAATAGTGAGACCCCATCTCAAAAAAAAAAAAAAATCAATGAAGCAATATCTAGAGTATTCAAGAATTTATCCCCAGCATGAAACCAACAGTTAAACATCACTAAATATACAAAACCCTAAGGAATATTGTTTTCATAAACTTTAAGAAAATACTCGACGATAAAGTTCAGCCATCTAAAAGATTTTTAAAAACTATCCGAAAGAACAAACTTTGAACATTTGAATGCACTCAACCATTTGTCTAAAACTATGGCAATGGCTACAGAATATAACGTAATTGTTACAATTCCTGACAATGTTTTTATATAACCAACAAAACGTGAGAGTAAACAGATTAAGGAATGCTAATAGCTTTATACTGTACTGCTTTACATCTTTAAGTATATTTCCATTGTTAACATACCTTATCTCTTAGTCCATTAGCTATAAAAGATAAGGCTATAACCATAATGCTATAATAAATATAAATGAGCTAAATAAATTCATTTTTTAAGTCTCAGATTAGATCTCAAAATAGAATGTAACTATATGAACACAAGACTCCCCTAACCCCCAAATCTGAATGGATGAAAATGAAATAGAGATTTACATATTCAAAATGACACAGGCATTTATAAGCACAAGCATATTCACACTAGCATAATCTGTAACAGCAATATATGAAAACACCTGAATGTCCACCTACTAGGACCTAGTTAGATAAATTAAAGTTTATCAAGGGAATACTATGTAGTTAATAAAAAGAATGGGGCAACAATTGAGTTTGTATAGCAAATGGGCTAAAAGACTCCGGAGCCAAACTGCCGGATGCTGGAGTTCACCTTCCAGCTGACAACTTACTAGCATGTCATTTAAAGTTTCTGTGCCTCAGTTTGTTCCTCTGTGATAAGGGAATAATATTTACTTACTTCTCACGTTTGTGATGAAGATTAGTAATCAATACAAAAACACTTGTTAGAGCCTAGACAAAGCACTAGGTAAGTGTTAGATATTATTACAGTTAAGTGAGAAAAAGTGAACTGTAGAACAGCATAGTATGCTATCATTTACAAAAAACTTAAAATATATACATATATGTGCATAAAATACACATATATGTATAAAATATGTGCAGAAGGATGAATAAACTCATAGTAGTTTCCCAGGAACAGAAACTAGGTAGAAGAGGTTTCAGAGTGGGAGAAAGATTTACTTAACCTTTCTATACTTTTTGAATTTTACACCACATGCATGTATGGACTAGACAAAAACTACTACTTAAGTTACCTTTAAAACTCTTAAAAGAATCTAGGATGACTAAACACAGTGCCACTTTTCTGGTTAGTTCTCTGTCTACCATGCCTAAGGTACATTCACTCACTTCAAGGGTCACACAAATAGCAAATTCTCAGAGATTTAATGTATGTCCCCAAGATATCACAGAGTTCAGGTATTTCATGTTGTCACCATATGAAATATAAAAGGAACATATCTTAGGAGACAACACTGCAAGGACATATGTAAAGGGAGTGTTCACTGCAATGTGCATATAAACAGCAAAATATTGGAAATAACCTAATGTACATCAATAGACTAAATTACGGTACTATGCAATATTGTATGGATATTAAAAATGACAGCATAGTGTAACTTTATGTGTATAAATTATAATTTTTGTATATAAATAAGAAATAGTAAATTCTAGACTCTTTCCACATGGGAATACAGATATATTTCATCTTTCCATTGACAATGATTTGTGATACGGTTATATCATAATGTAATCATTCCTATTATCAACTGATATTTAGGTTGTTTCTATTTTCCATTTTTTAATCTTGTTTTCACCAAGATATATAATGCTTCACTGAACATAAATCTTCACCCACAGGGACTAATATTTCTGTAAGGCAAATTCCTGAAAGTAGAACTGTCAGGTCCAAACTAACAGGCATTTTAAATTTTTATATGTACTTCCAAACTGCCTTCTTCCAAAGAGCCTGCATCAACTTATACTCTTCCAGTCTTGTAAATTAGTAATCATTTTCATCAATCTGATGTATAAAAAATGATATATTATTTAAATCTATGTAATTATTAGTCAAAATGTACAAATATTTCCATTCCTCCACTGTTTGTGGTGTTCATACAAAATACAGCTAAAAACTACATCGTGTCTAACACGTATTGTGGCTTTTTTAATTTGCCAGAATTTAATATTTGGGAGCCTCACATAAAAATCCAAACTTTTCATTAAAAAAAAAAACAAAAGATATGGGCATCACTGGACTGGATCCACATTTCTTTTATTTGTTTGTTTTTTCAGAGACAGGGTCTTACCACATTGTCTAGGCTAGAATGCAGTGGCTGTTCACAGGTGTGATCAGTGTGCACTGCAGCCCTGAACTCCTGTGCTCAAGAGATCCTCCCACCACAGCCTCCACAGTAGTGGGACTATAGGTGCTTGCCACTGCGCCCAGCTCTGTATTTCTTAATGGCGAAAATCAACTGGCATTGAAAAGGAGCTGCCCCCTCCAAGTGTTCTCCAATTCAACTACCTCATATACTTCCCCTACTGGGTTCACTCATTTATGTTACCCTCCTGGTCTCCTGTTAAAGTTTAATATCCCAGTTCTATTGGTTTATTTGGCTACATTCTGGCTATTAAGATTCTTTGTATAAATGATATTAATACCTTATCTTGTACAAACATAAGTATTTACTGTTAATTTTCTTTTAATTTAATCATATATAATCATAAATATATATAAAATTTTGAAAGTCTAGAAGAACATCCATAAAGTGTTAGCAATGCTATCCTTCAACTACAGGTGATTTTCACTTTTTATCTCTGTATGTATACCTTTTAAATTGTATAATAAGCAATCACTCCTTTCATAATTAGAAAAAAAAACTACTCTCATTTTGAAATAAAATATATATAACACTAACCATTACATTAATTTTTAAACTGATAAAGGATAAAGCCAATTAAAACTTTACCTACAAGGAAAACCTGACTGCATAAGAGACCTAAATAATCAGAGATCGTTTAGTCTATGATTACCCATAAAGAACTTAATAGATTTACTACTTCCAGCCAGAATTACAATATAAATTGTTTTTACAAGTGGCATGCAGAAGTACATGGAATGATATGACTCACATTAAAGTTGTAAAACAAGTTTTTGAATATTAGCAGTTCAGAAAACCAATTTTCTCCAATTATATTTAAATTTTTATAAAGATAAAATATAAAAAGTATATTTTCATTTGGTCAACATTTATACTAAGTGTAACGCACTTAGTATACCTTGCACTTTGCAAGGTGCAAACCATGCAATAACAATAAAGCACAATCCTTGCCTGAAAGCTTATACACAAGTGAGTAAAGCAAGAAAAAAGTCGAGTAAGTGCTGCTGAAACACAAAGGGAAGGCACTTGAATTAGCCTTAGAGGTTAGGGGAATTGGAAGTTAGCCTTGGAGGTTAGCCTTAGAAGTTACGTAACATCTAAGCAGGAATCAACCAAAAAAGGTGAAAGGGGGCCAGGAATACAGGTGGTGTCATCCTGACTTCTCTCTCCCCTTCGATGTTTACATTCTGACAATCACCAAATCCTAACAATTTTTCTCCCCAGATTTCTCAATGCCATTGGCTTCTCTTCATTCTCACTGCCATTACCATGCTACAAGGTATACCAAATTCTGTCTTCTAATAGCCTTCTAACTGGTCTCACCATATTCACTTTCCCATCCTGTTCTTAACCTAATCACTATGTTGTAATTAGTGATCTTTCAAACAGTGAGATCTAATCAGGTTAATGTTCAATTAAAAGAACTGAGGGGAGCCCTCAGGATTAAACCCAAATTTCTTAGTAATAATTCACATGTCTTGAAGATCTGGTCCCTGCGTACTTTTGCCACACTCTTAATATTTCCCATCTTGCACTATGGTCACATGAACTTCTTTCACATCCCTTGGCAGAGCCTTCTATCTCCTGTCTCCAGGACTTTGCACAAGCTATATTCTTCTGCCAGAAACACAGATTTACAATTCTTCGCTGAGCTAACTCCTACTTACTCTTCAGACCTCAGCTTAGAGGTCTGGGAAGGCTTTTCCTAATTATTTAAAAGCCTTTCTGCATATCACCTCCTCTGTGTTCCCACTTAAAACTTCCCCTAACAGAACACTTATCATGCTATTATTAGACTTGGCAGGTTAGTTGTCTGACTCTCTCATTTAAAGGTAATGGGAAAACAGGAACCCTTCTGCCTTTTTCACAGTTGTACTCTAGTACTTAGGACAATACTTAGAATATTTAGCACACAACACACTTATATTTATTGAAAGAACAATAAATACTTGCTAATTTGGCTTTATCTGCCATTCTAGACAGCAATTTTTACTCTATAAAGTACTCTACAACATAATATTATGAACTCATTGAGCACAAAATAAATGCCCAATAAGTACTGGTTGAATAACATGATAAATGAACAATAAACAAGGTTTCACCTCATGCATGGAGTTCCCCTATATCCGACTTAAAATTAACTCCAGGTCACTCAAATTTTAACATGAATACCTAAAAATGACAAGATTTCAACTGTATTTCCCATTATTTATTATGATGTAAAGGCTTCTTATTCTTTTAAATATAAAGAAAGAGCTCTCCCACTTAAATCATGTAAAGCTGTATCTTTTTGCAGTTTAAGAGTTTAAAAGGGAACTTTCAAAATTAGAAGACCAAAAGATTAGTCCAAAGAATGAGAAAACACCCAAAATTAACATGCTCAAAAGAATGTTACTGTTTACAGAGAAATGGAAAAGCACATCTTTTTTTTTTTTGAGACGGAGTCTTGCTCTGTCACCCAGGCTGGAGTGCAGTGGCTGGATCTCAGCTCACTGCAAGCTCCGCCTCCCGGGTTCACGCCATTCTCCCGCCTCAGCCTCCGGAGTAGCTGGGACTACAGGCGCCCGCCACCTCGCCCGGCTAGTTTTTTGTATTTTTAGTAGAGACGGGGTTTCACCATGTTAGCCAGGATGGTCTCGATCTCCTGACCTCGTGATCCACCCGTCTCGGCCTCCCAAAGTGCTGGGATTACAGGCTTGAGCCACCGCGCCCGGCCTAGAAAAGCACATCTTTAAGCAGCACAAGTGAACCTGAGGTAGGACAGTGGCTAAAGGCTGTCCACAAAAAGAAAATGTTCTACACTTGTCCATTTAACTAGAATTATGTCAAGAATCCACAACTCATAATATCTTCAAATTCATTCATTCAACTTTTTCCCTCCTTGGTAAGGAAGCAAAATAAAATACTTTGGAAAGACATGGAGAGACATGGGACCCATTTATTTTACATAGTAGCAAATGGGAGTTGTTTAGGAAATCTGCATTACTTCTTATGGGAAAGCAAAAGACTTTATGTGTAATTTATATTCTAGGAAAACAAGAGTTAGAGCAAAGAACTGAAACTTCCTGTTTACCCAACCCACGATATAAACCATAATTGGGATTACAGCTCTCTTGTACAACACTTCAACTCATCATATGCATAAATTGCAAAATCATCCACCAAAGTCTCACAGTTAAAAGGCAGGGTAGGGAAGAGGGGATTTAAAAGTCTCAAAAGTACTAAGATATAATGGTAAACGTCAAAGGGTAAAAGACCAAACATTATCTGAAAAGTTTTAAATGCCAAACACTACCAAAAAAAAAAAAAAAAAACCAAAAAAACAAAGATTTACTTGTGAATATTTGCTTAAATTGCCTTTCTTGCCAAAGAACTCCAAACATGTCATACATAACTTAAGTATTCCCAAGATATACTTTACTTCTCATTTCCCATGCAAACTGGCAATTAAAAAAAAAGTCTAGTTATTTAATTACCAGTGTAAAGCAAAAAAGAAAATTTAACTGCTACATACACTAAGATGACTACAATATTCAACATAGTATTTTCAAAGAAAAAAAGATTTTCAGATCTTTTAAGCTAAAAAATGTTAATTAAATTTAACTACCACCTTTTTGTACATATAAACCATACATTTCTTCATTAGGTCTACCTCATTATAAATCCTTTCCATTACTCACTCTATTAACTATCAGAAACTGTCAGGAAAAAAATGAAAAAAAATAAATGCACTATCAATAACAAGACTAAGAATGTGTGATCTCAAGGTATCTTATATTCGAGTATCAGTCAGTATTTAGTAAGCTGCCATGATTATAAAACAGCTAGCCTTTCTTACACTTACATAGTCCATTTTTGAGACTTAGAGAAAGACCTGTACGTTCAACTATTTATATACTATCCTAACAATTTGGTTTATTAAATAGAACTTATATATTTTGGGTTTTAAAAATATAATCTCATTTATCTCTGTATTACATTTTTAAAAATATCACAAAGCAAAAATCTTCCTCATATAAGATCAAAAGAAACATAATAAGCAGCCATACTCAATTTAAGGGTAATAAGGAATTTCTCCCATCAGAAGTTACTCAGGATACTGAAAGGCAGCTCTTGCTTGTATTTTTTAATATACATAAAGGGATACTTTAGTTTTGTAATTTAACACATTAAACACAACCCTACAATTCCCAACTGGTATGTATTATCTACTATCTTGTGACTATAATCCTGCTATGTCCTGAATTGTGTCCTTCCCAAATTCTTATGCTGAAGCTATAACCTCCAACGTGATAGTATTTGAAGATGGGACCTTTGGGAGGTAATTAGGTTTAGATGAGGTCACAAGCGTGGGGTTTTCATAATGGGATTAATGCCCTTGTAAGAGGAGACCAGAGAACTTGCTCTCTCACTTTCTGCCAACTGAGGATACAGCAGGAAGACCACCATCTGTAAGAGACTCCTCATTTGCTCTGAACAGAAATGGCTGGCACCTCAATCTTGGACTTTCTAGCCTTCAGAACTGTGAGAAATATTTACTGTCGTTTAAGCCACACAGTCTATGGGTCAGTTCAAGCAGATTAAGAAAATCTCAAAATAAGATTCCCACATAGGTTAAAGAAGCTTTGATATGAAAAAATTTCCATACCACAAACATGTAAATCATACAGTAATTTGCAAGTAGCAAGTGATATACTATTTAAATCATGCCAGGAAGAAAAGAATGTTGACATTAGTGATTCTTCGTTGCTCTTGGAAGCAACTCAAATATTATCAGTTTGCATAATTAGTTATAAAAACTGGATAATGGCCATAAGATGTGCTAATGAACAATTTTTATTTTTACCACATGAATCTACTATTTACAGATTATCAATTTTCAAAGAATTTGAATATGACAAAATATAAGAAAACTTCAATTATATTAAACAATTTCAGCTTTGATAAAATAAAAATCTTCAAGATCTTGGCACAGGATCATTGTTGTTATATTATGGAATTTTTATATATACGCATACATATTTGCAAATATCAGGTACAACTGAGTTCCAATTGAGAAAAAGCCTGGCAAGTTTTTTCCTATGCATTAAGGTATTATTCACAGAGCTAACTCTACAAGAGTCACACAGCTGACTTTTTTTGAGACAGGGTCTGGATCTGTTGCCCAGGCTGGAGTACAGTGGCAAGATCTAGCACAGTGCGACCTCCACCTCCTAGGCTCAAGCCATCCTCCCACCTCAGTCTCCCAAGTAGCTGGGACTACAGATGCATCCCACCACACCCTGTTAATTTTTGTATTTTTGGTAGAGACGGGGTTTCACCATGTTGCCCATGCTGATCTCAAACTCGTGAGCTCAAGCAATCTGTCTGCCTCAGCCTCCCAAACTCCTGGGATTACAGATGTGAGCTACTGCACCTGCCATACAGCTGACATTTAAAACAAATTTAAGTCCATCCTTTTTCATATCACAAAATCTTTTATCTGAAACATTTAATATTAATCTATCTTTTACAACAAGTGCAGGCTCAACTTGGTCCCTTTATAAATTAACAAAATAAGCTGGTAAAAGTATGTTTTATCAAATTCCTTTATAACTATATTTTCCTGAATAAAAAAGTAAATAAAAACTAGTGAACTTTTTTTTAATAGTTTCTAATCAATTTCAGTATCTGGTTCTCATAGGCTGAAACAATGCTACAATGACTTCGTTGCACAACAGTCTGGGGAAAATATTTTTTTGTTTGTTGCCCAGGCTGGAGTGCAGTAGTGTGATCTCAGCTCAATGCAACCTCTGCCTCTCAAGTTCAAGCGATTCTCCTGCCTCAGCCTCCCAAGTAGCTGGGATTACAGGCATGTATCACTGCGCCCAGCTAATTTTTGTATTTTTAGTAAAGACGAGGTTTTACCATGTTGCCCAAGCTGTTCTCTAACTCCTGACCTCAGGTGACCCACCCGCCTCAGCCTCCCAAAGTGCTGGGACTACAGGTGTGAGCCACCACACTCGGCCAGGGGAAATATTTAAATAGAAATTATTTTCACTAAAAGTTTTAAGTATTGTACACAAGCATCATCGGAATATTTATACCAGAGTTATCATACTTTTCCTAATAAAAGAGTGTTGTGTTTTAAAAATAGTGAATCCATTTTAAAAGTCATTTTTCTCAAGCCTCCAAATAATTATTTTCACAAGCCTTATTTGCAACCTAAAACATTACCACCTGATTTATTCAAACATTCACTAACCATCATTATATCTGACTATCTTAAGGTGCTTGGTACCCAACACAAAGCCTGACACAATCTCACATCATTTAGAGGTTTCAGTATGCTTTGTTCTTGTCCCAAATACTCATATTCTGTTGTACTACTATAAGCTATTATATAACAGGAGGTGGGGAAATTTTTAAAAATACTGCAGCACTACCAGCCATTTAGCATACTGAGTTCCCACAGTTGCTTAGTGGGTGTTCTGAAACTAGGCCATTTTCTAGTATTAAGAATTTCAAATCACTACTTCCAAAGTACAGAAATAAATGTCTTCAAGATTAAATCATAAAACCTTACTATTTTAAGCCACCTAGTATATAAGCATCCCATTTCTATGAGTTTAGAGTTGCAATTAGCACAAGGAAGATAAACCAGTATTTCTTTTAGGAGCAAAATAACTAGCTCTCCCACCTATCCTTAATAGTCACAGAATTCAAGAGTCGCAATATTTAAATAAAACATAATTTATTTGAACCAGAAATAAAGCTCTGGTGAAATTTTGAATTCACTATATATATATATATATATATATATATGTCCCAGATATATACAAACCCAAACTGAATTAAATATGATCTATTTCAGGTCACCCAATCTGTCAGACACCACATACTTTTAGCAAAGAACTATGACTTTCAACCTAATTTTCCCAGTACAGGTAACCAGGAAATGCCAAGGAATTAAGCTTATTTTCTTTAACAGAATAAAAGTGGAAAAAATACTTAGCTATTTTGTCTTATCAATGCAACAGGTTATGTTTTCATTAGAAGTGGATCAAGAAAAACATGTTGCTACTCAATTTTACATATTTCATAGCAAAGTAAACAAAGAAACACATGATAAGTATAACATCTACCTCTACAAATTATAAAGTAGTATATTATACTGCACTGACTCAGTACTTTCAGATAATTTGTTTCAACTTAATTTTGTTCAATAAATACTGTTACCTAGTATGTTTTACCTCATTAAGCAAACCTTTCCAGTAAGAAAAGCTTAACACAGTAAGTTTTAAATTGTATCATTTTGAATGGAATTTTTCCAAAATACATGATCTTATGTTATCATTAACAAAATGTACTAATATCCAATAATCTCTTCTTCATGATCCTAGATCATTATTTTTATACTATTTTATATATAAACAAATAGTGTCTTGAAATATTCTATGTATATTTGTCATAACATTAAGTTGCTATAAACTGCTGTTTTTACAAAACGTCTTGCATCTGCTTTTTGAGTGTTTTTCTTCTGCTCTTATTTTCAACTCTGTTATGCCTCTAGGAGTAATTCCAGTCCTTTTTACATTTGGTTACCAAACTTTTAAAAATTGTACACTATGTGAGAATAAAAATGCCTGAATTAAGGCTTGACGGACTCTAAGAACAGAAAATGTGTGTTTAAAAACAAGAACATTATGATATCTCTTTGTCCGTCCTTTGGGCCTGTTCAGTTTGTTTTGGAGCTGTAGACTATTCATCTAAAACTAATTTTTCCACTTGGAGCTGACAAAGTCTAGACATTGTATACTGGTGGAACAGTAAATAAGACAGACATACTCAATGCTCATCTTGAGGCTTACAGTCTAGCAGTAAAGACAGACATCAAACATACAATTACAAAAATAGTGTTATAAAACAGGAAGTACAAGCACTAGGACACCTTAAAACTGAAGAACCTAACTAGGGATCAAAGGAAGGTCTCCCAAAGGACGGGATACAAAATTGAGGCCTGAAGGGTGATTAGAGTTTAGCCACATGAAGAGTGCATGAGGGAGTAACCAAGCAGATGACACCAGATAGTTTTAGTTTCCTAGTAAGTAAATCTCAAGATAAATGAGGTGTAACAACATGTTTAAGGCAATTGCTAAAATATGAGTATTTTAAAAAGAAATTTCTCAAATTTCTATAATAAAAACAATTACAGGGATCAAGAAATGCAAATGAGAGTGTTTCAACATAGAAAACTATGGCACTTTGCAGGGAATGGAGTTTGGGACATCAAAATTAGGCCTCACTATGCCCTGGAAGAAGTATTAAATTATACTGCATGAAAAGTCAGGCATGGTGGCTCACACTTGTAATTCCAGCACTTTGGGAGAGCAAGGCAAGTGGACTGTTTGAACTCAGGAGTTTGAGACCAGCCTGGGCAACATGGCAAAACCTAGTCTCTACAAAAAATAGAAAAATTAGCCAGGCATGGTGGCACACACCTGTAGTCCTCATTACACAAGAGGTTAAAGTGGGAGGATCACCTGAGCCCAGGGAGGTCAGGGCTGCAATGAGCCCCATGATTGTGCCACTGCACTCTAGTCTGGGTGACAGAGCGAGACCCTGTCTTGAAAACAAAACAAAAAAACCCCACAAAAACAACAAAAAAATACTGCGTGAAAAAGAGACCCTGTCTCAAAAACAAAAAACCCCAAAAAATACTGCATGAAAAATTACTCAATTCTCAAGTTCAGAAAACTTTTAAATCACACAAGCCAATTACAAAGTCTGCTTCTAGGATATAACTGTTGACCATACAGTCTGACTTACCTAAAGAGAGGCACTGTCAAGTAAGTATGGAAAATATTTTTTAACGTATACTCAAAAAAGAGTACATTTTAAATGATTATACAAAAAAAAAACTTTGCCAAGAATTCCAAGAAAGTTAATAAATCTTACTCTTAACATGAAACATAAATGCTGAGAAAAGATATTTAAGTATGTTTTTTTTAAATTTTTTTGAGACAGAGTCTCACTCTGTCACCTAGGCTGGAGTGCAATAGCACGTTCTTGGCTCACTGCAACCTCCACCTCCAGGGTTCAAGAGATTCTCCTGCCTCAGCCTCCGGAGTAGCTGGGATTACAGGTGCCTGCCACCACGCCCAGCTAATTTTTTGTATTTTTAGTAGAGACGGGGTTTCGCTATGTTGGCCAGGCTGGTCTCAAACTCCTGACCTCAAGCGATCCACCCGCCTCAGCCTCTCAAAGTGCAGGGATTACAGGTGTGAGCCACCACGCCCAGCCTTAAGTATGATTTTGAAACATTATCATTATCCAAGTTCTAAACCTGGGAATTATTACCCACGTTACACTGATATATTCTCCTTGTATTTAATTAAAATATTAATGAAAAATAAGTGAAAATGTTTCCCTTCTTTTCACAGGTGTTGAAGGTAAAGCTTTAAGTAATAGTATGGTCAACATTAATACAGATCTGCAGTTCAAAGCCCAAATAAAATTAGAACATAAGAAATATTACTATTAACAATAATATAAGCTTTAATCGAAGCTTATATTACCGTATAACCTAATATTACCGTACAACCTAATATTATTATTAGAATCCAACTGTTATTCTTCTCTAATTGTCCAAATGGACCTAAACATATCTAACCTTTGTGCTTTTACTACCCTCCTCTATCCTACTTATTCCTCAAGTGTTTGTTCCAGTCCTGTCCTCCAGTAGGCAATGCCAGTTATATGTGCAGTCTGAGTCTTAACTCATCTGAGTTTGCCAGTGTATACTGCTGTTAAAAGCATGTGTCACATTGTTTAACAATTAACTATTGACTTGTCCAGTTCATGCAACAAATTCTGAACTTACTGAAAGAAGGAAACATATTTATCTCTGTATCCAGAGAGCCTGGGACACACATGGCATTCAGCAGAAGTTCCATGACATTGGTGAATGTGAAACTGTAGTTACTGAGAAATATTTATAGAACAAAATTGAAAAGTTAGACTATTTGCAAGACTGAGAAAGTACTGAAAGCAGGAAGGAGTGTTATACAACACAAAACTGGAAACTGAAAAAAACAAATTTAACTGATCAAATTAACTCCAAGTTGTAGAAATTATGTGTCAGAACAGGCAATTTCCACTTTACCTCCAAGACATTAGAAAAACTAAAAGAAAAGAAGATTTATCTTTGTCAGCTGTAAAATTACTTAAAATTATAGGACTTTTAAATAATAATTGAAGGCAAATAAAGTATTTAAACATTAGAAGTCTTCCTAGTGCTATAAACAAAAGATAGTCATGCAGAAATAATTTATAAAAATACTACAGGTTCATTTCACACAGGGACAAATCATACCCTTTTTAAAGGTCTCCTGTAATGTTTTAGCTACAAGCAGTATGTTCACTCTTATAAATGAATCCTTAGCTTTTAGAGCATGTACTACTTTTTGCAGTTCTGACCTTTAGAGAAGTTGGAATGAGATATACAGTGTGAAAATGAATTAGTGTTCTTTTAAGTCTTGATCATGGGAATTGCATGCTTTTTCAAGAAGCACATATGCTACCATCATCTCAAAAGCTTAAGGATCCTTTTGTGTGTATAAACTTTTCTTTGTGTGTATAAACTTTGGTAATTAGAATATCCTTTTGTGTGTACAAACTTTGCTTTTGCTGAATTAAAGATGCTGTGTTAAAAAGTTGAGACCCGGGGGAAAATACCAAACAAAACCAGAATGAACACTGATTTATATTAAAATAATTCAATTATATATTTTAGAACATAAAAGTTTCTCAGACTTATGTATGTATGTTTCAACCTGCAATAATAAACACTTTTAAAAACACTCTATAATATATGAAGTTCAAGCATACCGCAGGTCATCTGCAATTTAGAAATTATTTAGATTTTAAAAGTCAGTTTACACAGTCAGAAAACATAAAACTTCACTATATTAAAAGAAAATATTTCAAAAAAGATCGACAGGGCATGATTTTGATGCAGTGTAACAAGTAAATGAAACAAAATTCAGAAGGCCAAGCAGTTAAAATAGGGGTTACAAGGATAGCAGATGATGATATATGTCCATAAATTAGTCTAAGATTCAGCCAACTTATATGTCTAATGCATAACCTATAAAGCATGAAATAAAGGTCTACCAACAAGCAAAAATACCAACTCACTTACTATTTGAAGTACTCATTTAAGTATCACGTAAAAGTACTTAATGTATAATTTTACTTCTAAATTACAGTTTCCATCTATTCATCTATAGCAAAATACCAATCCCTACTAATCTTATTAAGAAATGTCAAAATATCCAATTTATATTTAAATTTCCTCTATCAATCGATATTTTATAAACAAGTAGCAGAATTCTCCCAAGTCCAAGCTACAAATCTCAGAACTCACTGAAGGATTTGTGAGTTAACTTGTTTTGTTGTTATTGTTTGGGGTTTTTTTTTAAATCTTATTTTGTTATAAGCATAAATCTTATGCTTTTCCAAACATGAAAGATACATGAATGATATAGTAAACCAAATTCTAAAGATATATTTCACTTAATCTTCAGCCTCCAAAAATATGCATCCTTATATCTACATATAGAGTTTATATCTTTTAGTCAAAACACAGATTTTTGCATTTAAATATTTTTACAAAAAAATCAAAATATCTGAACGGTTTAAAGAACAGTCTTCCAGAAATATTAAATTATACAACAAATATTGAAAATGAGTATTTTTAAGGCAAATATGACTATAATTTATCCACCTGTATAATAAAGAATTTCAACTTTATTCACCCATCCTCCATAATTCATACAGGTAAGTCAAAGCAATAACTATACCAACCACTATTCGGAAGCCATCTTTGGAAATATTCCACATACAATTCCAGTTTATGTCTCTCTGATGTGGAGAGAGAAAAGTCATTCTTCCCTGACCCAAGTCACAGAAAAAAACAGTAACATTTTAAAAGCCTAATTCCAGCGAGTGTGACAAAGGAATTTGTAATTTTCATGTTTCTATTTAAACATGAAATGTTTCAAATTTCCAACTGGCTTGTAGTTCACAAGTTGATGCATGACCTTTACTTGCTACAATTACCAGAAAAACAGCTCTGATGAACCTTCTGAATACGGTAGTTTAAAAACTAAAAAAAGATCTAGCTGCAAATTACTAATGTATATTTTAATATCACTCTCTAATCCAAAATAATTTATGAGAAAACTTTTAAACTTAAAAATTATATTAATAATGAGTGATCAGAAATGTCAACTTTTAATGTAGCTGTTTCTTCCAAAACTGAAGGGGGAATGTGGGGATAGTTAACGGATATAAAAAACACAAAGAATAGGATCTAGTATTTGACAGCACAACAGGGTGATCATGCTCAATACATTTAATTGTACATTTTAAAATAAGAGTATAATCGGATATTTGCATCACAAAGGGTAGATGCTTGAGATGATGGGATACCTCATTTACTCTAATGTGATTATGCATTGTATGCCTGTATCAAAATATCTCATATAACCCATAAACACCTACTATGTACCCATAAAAATTAAAAACTAAAAATAAAACTGAACAAGCACCTTGGGAAAATGCCATACCCTTAAAGATACGTCCATAATTTGAAACTGGGATTTCAATATTGTTTTATATGTTGGCTTTATATTAAATTTCAGCCATTTGAAAGTTATAAACCTTAGACAAAGCTTTTATTTAGTTTTGTCTTTTTGTCTATTTTTCAAATGGGTATTTATAATTACGTAAAAAGTTTACAATATACTTTATGTCCAAATAGATAAAAGGTTTATTATACTCAATTTAACTTCCATATGAGGAGAATGGTCATTTGCATGCTTTACTCCTAAAATTCTTTTCACTGTCACAGAGCAAAACATCAACACTTGATAAATTCAAATTATAAATATAACCTTACTGAATGTTACAAATTGGATGACATAGCTAAGTCTCTTCAAGTACACAGTAACAGTTCTACAGCCCATGGCACGGAGGATGAGAGTAAGATTAGTAAGTACACTAATAAACTGAGGTCTTTAAAATTGAAACTATTTTTCAGTTTTTGCTGCATTTAGTTACAAAAACACTTGGCTACACAAGTGTACCTTAGGATTCGGAAAAACATAACAAAAAGCTTTTGATATAGTAGTCTCTCTTGAGTAGAAACTAGACGCACTCGGTATCGACGAAAAGTATACGAAATGACACAGGTGTAAGCCTAGACACTGCTGGTAGTTATCACGCTGGAGGCAAATACTATACAGTCCACATCTGCAACCTAATTTTGCTTCAGCATCCCCAGAGACTTCGAAAATATTTCTTTGGGTAGGTTGCAAAACAGTGCTTCCTCTTTTATTCTCATCACCCCCATTACGATACAAAGCAACAGACAAGAAAATCAAACAGCCAACTATAAGGGCTTAAACACACACACAAAGCATCTTCTTTCTAGCTCCCGAATCGCTATTTATTCCACCTGTTTGTAAATCCATAATTCCACAATAACACAAACTGCCTGCTGAAAGAAAGGAGGGAAGAAGAGAAAAAGAAAGAGCAAAAAGAAAGAAAAGAAATAAAGAGAAAGAAAGGCAAATTAATGCTTTGGAGTCATTACTCTTCCACCTAGGCATGGGGGGAGGGGGATGGTACAAAAACAATGGATGTTGAGGGGCTAGGGAAAAAAATCTTCTTGCCCCAAAGCCTCTTGTGTTATGAGCCTGGGGGAGTCGGGGGAGAGTGAGACTACTTTTCCTCTCTCCCTAAAAGCTGTGCTATCACGGGGCGAGGTTGCCATCCGGCATGTTCTACGAGGCGGTCTCGAAGGGCTACAACTCGCTTCGCCAGGCAACACACCCAGAGCCGATCCAGCACTTTTCACTCAAAGGGTTTTCAGGGAGAGGAGAATGGGAGAGTAAGGTGGGCTCTAGGGAGGGGGCGCGAAGAGACCCCACCCTGTATGACCGCCACTGCGCCCGGGCCCTCGCCAACGATTTACACGACTTGGGCGCCCTGCGGACTGGGCCCGGGGCCCCCGGGAACCGAGAAGAGCGAGACTGTCGGCCGGGCGCCCCCGGCCCGCGCCCTCGCGCCGGCTCGCCCTCGCCCAGGCGCTGTTCTGGCCGCCCGCCGCCGCCGCAGGCCCGGCCCCGGCCGCTGTCAGACCCGACCGCCTTCCTCCCCGCGCCGAGCTGCGGGCTCCCACGCGAGCAGGCTCCGAGGGCCCCGCACTCCCGGAGACAGCACCCAGGAAAGTGACGGCGGCGGCGCCTCCCAGGGCCCTGGCCCCTCGGGCCTCGCCCCGGCGCTGCCGGCTTGCGCCTGTCAGGGCGCGCGGGGCCTCCCCCTACCGACAGCCAGCCCGACTGCCCGACGGACAGGAAGGCAGGCAGGAAGAACCGACCAAAAGACACCCTCCGCCTCATCGGCCCCGGGTTACCGTCAGGAGCCCCGACTCCGCCATCCTCCTCGCTCGCCTTGCTTCCTCCTCTTCCTCCTCCTCCTCCTAAGAAGCGACGCTGCCCAACCACCGCCCCCCGCCCGCCCCTCCCCCACTCGCCCCGCCCCACCCGCCCCTCCACTACTCTCGCTCCAGCCTCCCCGCCCCACCCCTCCGGCGTGGGCCCGTCACTCGCTAGGCAAGAAAAATGGGCGGAGCCGGGGCAAGCGAAGCTGTCCAATCAGAGAAGGGCAGTGGCGCCTGCTTCTCTCTCTCCGCCCTTTTCCTTTCCTCAGTTCCTCTACGCCGTCTCCCGCCCACTGGGCGCCGCTGGCTAGCCGGGCTACAGAGTAAGCCTCCCGCAGGGTAGAGTGACAACTCGCCGATCGGAAGTTACTGTTGAAGGTAAGGCGGCCATAACTGATAATGGCAACAGGAGTTTCCTGGCTTCCTGTTTCCAGGGTGACGTAGATTTTTTTCCTTCGCCAGTCTCACCGTTACCCGGGGCAACAGCTGAGCGGTCTGGGAAGGGATGCATCTGTAAGTAAGCCCAAAGAGGTACCGTGGGTGACCAGACATCCCATGTTAGACAAGTTAATTCATACTCTGGACTACACGTCCAGTTTCCTGGCCCTTATTTTACTGAGACATCTGGTCACTTAGGTAGATGGCCCATACTTTAGGGCTCCGAAAATCCTTCTCCTGCCCGGAAGTTGCATTTGGCGCTTCGGAATAGGGTCATGGCGGAAGGATGTGAATAGCCTCACCGCCTGTGCCCTAGGGAATGCCCATTCTTGACCTCGGTTGCAAAGTGAGGTGAGTCCCTGGGCCCCAACCAGTACGGGCCGGACGGTCCCTGTGGGACGGAGCGCTGAAATGGAGAGCGGGGCTCAGGGCCCCTTCCGTTGGAAGCTGCTTTGCTTACCGGGCTGGTCTGGCGGCGCCCCGCCACCCCTCCGCCCCCCTGAGGCTCCCCGTGGGGTGAGGCAGCGCTACAGGCCGCCCTAGCCCAGACAGAGCCAGCCTGGCTGGGAGGGCCCCAGCGGGGAATGGGCGCGGACCTCGGGGCGGAGCTCCTAACTCCGGCAAAATGGAGCTCCTGACCACGCCTCCACAAGTTCCTATTAAGTACTTTCACTCTCTGGCCTTTAGAGGGAAGAGAATTCGGGAATTTGAGAAAATCATTTTACACCTTTAGCTATAAAAGAAAAAGATGAGCCCCTACAATCAGGGCAAGACCTCTATCTTTTTCCCCTGCCACCTGCCTTCTCATTCTGAGTTTTCCCCCCTTTCTGCGTCTGTCCTTTGACTCTTTGTAAGCTTTGACTGCGGTTCTTGTGGTGGGATGTACTATCCTAATCCTGCAGGTCTACAGTTTCTTAATGTGTTGAATATTTTTGAAAATACTGTATTGCTTTAATATGGCCCTTTACAAAGTTATCATACATTATCTTGTAGTTTCTTCTGTATGCTTGAGTCAAGAACTCTCAGTCATCTTGGTAATACCGGGTTGGATGCTTAAAGCCGCAGCAAAAAGACGAGAACTTTAAGGTAAAATTGATAATTGTTAATATCCAGCCAGTCAACAAAACCTACCTTCTCGACTTAATTTCTACTTCCCTGGTACTTACACGCCAGCCAAAATGAACTACTCTTGTTTCTTGGCGGTTAATTACTGAAGTCTGTTGTAGCACTCACCTTTTGTGATTCTGTCTGATTCTGTTATTCGTGGAGATGTGTTTCCAGATTCTCCCCAGCAGAAAGTAATTCCTCTGAGTTTAGCATTTTTGCACGTCTTTTATGACAATCAGTATGTTATATATATATAATAGCTGCTTGTGTTTTTAGCTTCACTACCATGTCTGCACCTAAATAGAATGGTTTGTATCCGATTCGTCTTCCTGTCATTTTCACCCTGCACATGATATTATTTTGGTAAATACTTACTGAAAGTTTGAATATCTCGGGTGTCTCTTGGATGCCCAAGACACTTCCAGCCAAGTTTTAGAGACCTTCAATTTATCAGAAATTCAGCTGAGCGCCTGCTAGTCAACCTTTTTTTACGTTTCCCCTGTGAAGTCTTTCTGACATGATTTTTTTTCCCCAATGTTTTATTATGAAAGTGTTCATATATTTAAAAGCTGAAAGAATTAAATAATTTAATGAATATTCATATACCCGTCATCTAGATGCAACAGTTAACATTTTGCCATATTTTTTTCATTCCTCATTTTTTCATTGTAAAAAGTTGCAGACACTTATTGTTAGGCAGACACCCTTAAGACTTTGAGCATGAATTTCCTGAGAATTTTGAAGTTCTCCAGCAAAACACAGTATCATTATTACAGCTGTTTTGTAATGTTTAAAATCTAGCCCAAGTGCTAATTTTCCTAATTTACCCAGGAATATCTTTTATACCTTCTCCTTCCCAATCCTGCAAAAAAAAAAAAATCAGGATCCAGTCAAAATGTTTCTTCAGCTTTAATGTAGTAGAGTTCCCCCATCTTTTTCCCCCTGTGACACTGGCATTTTGAAGAGTTCAAGCCAGGAGTCTTTTTGGAAATGAGCCTCCCTTTTTTCTTCTTGTAAACCAGAAGTTAGTCTAGAGGCTTAAGTTGAACAGTTTTTTTTGCAAGGATATGTCACAGTGTTCATACTTTTCCAGTCATGACTAAGCCTTCTCAAACGCCAAGTATACGCACCTTTTCCATGATTTGCTGGTTAAATCCATCTCACTTCTCAGCATGCTTACCCCTCTCCGGTGTCCTACAAAGAGGAGGGTAGCATTTAATCCTGTGTGTATAGAGTATGTGTTAGTGCCTTGGGTTGGCAACATAGACTGACTACCTTTAATAAAGTGTTGCTGCTACTTTGCCTATTCTTGGAGCTGATGCAATGTATTTCTGCAGTAAAGTGTACTGATGTCAGCATAGTTTATGAGTTTCAACTCCTGGCACCCTGCAGACATTGTTGAAAGATGTGTGGGCCCTGCTATTCAAATACAGATGAATCTTGATGTTATCAAAGCAAATACCAAGGCAACTGTTGGCCATCTGGTCACATTCCAATTTAGGCAATGTTATTTTTCTCACTGAAATTCTCATGCAAGTCTTAATTGGTCCTGGTGTTTTTGTGATAGCTTTTTGGTAGCATTAATCAGAGCCTATTAAAAATTACAAAATCAAGATTATGCTTAACACTTAGTACATTAGATACATCCTCTGTCTAATGGATAGATAAGTGTTTGTGGAATTTACTTCATAATCACAAAAGGAAAATTCTCAAGACTGCCAACCTCATATACTCCTTCTAGCCTAGACTTATATTTGATCATGAAAGATAAGTGAAAGGAAAAAACTGCACATAAGGGAGTGGAAGAAAATGCTCTGGGAGGACAGAATCTCTTAGATTGGTATAGAATGTTTTTAGCCATCATATTGAAAATTATGTAATGCATTCCGTTAGTTGCTTCCTTTGTGTAGAAGGGAATTTGCTTGTGTGGGAATACTCCAGATTTAAGTGAGGCAAAATAATACGCCAATTAAGATCACAGGTTTTAGCATCAGACCTGGGTTTCAGGAATAAGACTATTCAATAACTGGATGACCTTGGACAGTCTGTTCACTCTATTATCTATTAAACGGCGCCTTGCCAGGTGTGGCTCACACCTCTAATCCCAGCACTTTGGGAGGCCGAGGCAGGTGTATCACTTGAAGTCTGGAGTTTGAGACCAGCCTGGCCAACATGGCAAAACCCTGTCTCTACCAAAAATGCAGAAATTGGCCGGGTTTGGTCTCACATACCTGTAGTCCCAGCTACTCAAGAGGCTGAGGCATCAGAAACACTTGAGCTTGGGAGGCAGAGGTTGCAGTGAGCCAAGATCACGGCACTGCACTCCAGCCTGGGAACAGAGCAAGACTCTGTCTCGAAAAAGAAAAAAATAAATAAAATTTTTAAAAAAGAGCCTTAAAACCGTTAGGGATTGTTATACAGAATTAATTCAAATATATATAAAGTGCTTTACCTCAGTTTATATAGCACATGGAATGCAGTCAGTGTATGGTAGTTAATAACTTCTAAAGCAGTCCAGTTAGGGGACGTATTGAATTCGGGCACATATTGACATTGACTATTTAGTGAGTGAAGGAATGAATCTATGGCAGTAGTTCTCTTAAGTTTAATGTGGGGGACTTAACTAAAAGTTAGGGTCCAGCTACCGTGGATCATGCCTGTAATCCTAACAATTTGGGAAGCTCAGGTGGGCAGATCACTTGAGCCCAGGAGTTTGAGACCACCCTGTCTCAAAAAATACAAAATATTAACCAGGCAGGGTGTCATGTGCCTATAGTCACAGCTACTTGGGAGGCTGAGGCAGGAGGATCACTTGAGCCCAGAAGGTCAAAGCTGTGGTGAGCCATGATCACATGACTGCACTCTAACCTGAGCAACAGAGTGAGATCCTGTCTAAAAAAAAAAAGAAAGAAAAAGTATTCTGATTCAGCAATTCTGATTTCTGGAGAGCTCCAGAAAAATCTGTATTTTTAATAATTGTACAGGGAGTTTTGATGCAGATGATTTGGGGACTGGGCTTTGAGAAGCACTCTGTAGAGTATCAAACAACTTTTCTCTTTCCTTGCACACTGTTGAAATAGCTAACTAAATATCTCAGGTGCTGAGCAAATACTTTTTTAAAAGGTTAATAGCTAACATTTTTAGGACCACTGTCTAGTATTGAAATTTGAAATAGGAAGGGTTATTAGAAAAAGACATTTTATGTGAGTAGGATGTATCATTACTAACTTAATAGTAGTGTCTGCTACTGGATTTTCCCAGAGCCAGTGGCATCATCCAAGTTCACCCAAGAAGAATTCCCGTGCTTAGGCCTAGGCACATTTCAGAAGCTAGACACCACACATTTTATTCACATGAGCTTGAATTAATTAGCTAAATCGAACATGTTGGAACCTATTTCTACCAGCAGATGCCAGATAGCAAAACAGTAGAATCTACTGTAGTCTCCAATATATGACATATGATGTTACTTGGCATCTCCAGATAAACATTATCAATCCAAATTAAGCATCCTGCTAGCATGTGGGCAGTTGCTTGAGTGAATGTTACTACTTTATGTTTGCTGAAAAATGCATTCTTTCTAGGCTCCCCTTTTCACCTTTTTCTTATATTTACATTCAGAAATCTAGTATGTTTTTGAAAATTCACCTATCAGTTAACCACAAGTCTTGGATAAGACAAAAGATAAAAATGTTGTTATTCTACCATTGTCACCACCCCCACTCAGAACCCCCACAGTAGGCAGGTTGAATTTACTTTAAGGAACCCAACTTAATAAATATTCACAGAAGAAAAATATTCTTTACATAAAGTATCCTTTACAGTCCATGGCCATGATTGCTCCTGACTACTCCTTCAGTTCCCAGAGATTGTATTTTTGTATCTCAGTGCCCATTAATGATAAAATTAGCTTGGCATATGTTCACAGTGGCTCTGTGTTTTACTGTAGTTGCAAAGTCAAATGTGTACAATAGATGGGCAAGTAGTAAGAGGAAACAATAGGCAGTAAGTAGGAAGGACTGGAGAATTCCAGAGCATGTGCTTACCTAAGTGAAGCATCACTTCCCAGCCCTAGCCAAATTTTGCCATATTGAAATGTGGGCTTGATGTTGCCAGATTTGTCAAGTGGAACTAAAATTTGGATTTTTTGTGAAATTTCCTGATTTTTAAACATCGGCTCAAATACTTTTTAAATACCTGTAAACCAACAAAATACTTAAGTGGATAGCATCCAGGGTTACCAGTTTATGACATGTATGTTTCTTAACATGAAAACATAAGTGGTGTTTTTGTTGAGAATCTCAAAATGCTTCAGAAATTTTTTCTTTTTGCCATATGTCAACTGCATTTACTTCTGTAGGTTAGGCAACAAGTCACTGTCATCTCCATCAAAAATTCAAGAAAGATTATTTTATACAACAAGCCTCTGTTCCCTTGATTACAATTTTAAAGGTTTTAACCTTTGCTGCCCTTTTGAAAGTTTGTTCACATTTTCTCAACTTTGAGTTCTATTATGAAATAGGTTTGCTTTATTATCATACTTTTTAAAACATTTAAGAACACAATTTGGCAGCACATACTGCTTCAAAAGTAAGTGAAACAGGTTTTTAAAGAAAAGCACCTCTAAATAGATCATGCTGTCTTATACCATGATATTTATGAAGATTCAAAGATTTTTAGAGACAGAAGATACCGTATGGTAATCTAGAACAAGCCCTTTATTATAGCAATATGAAAATTAGTCCTGGAATAATAAATGTCATACTGTATTTCTAAGGACTTTTACATCCACTTATCACTTGAACCTTACAACCCAGGACAGATAATAAACATGTTTTGTATGAGAAAATCAAACCTCTGGTTAGCTAAGAAATGTATTCAAGGTCACAGCTAGTTAGCAGCATGACCAGAGTACAACCATGTACCCCATTTAAAGTATAAATGTGAAATAGAGTACAACTAGTTAGCACCAGAGAGCAACCCTGTACTTCATTTAAAATATAAAGGTGAAATAGATTGATTAGAAAAAAATGACAGACTCTAGTATAAGCTTCTGTTTTATTTAAGTCACACATTGGATATTACTGTCATAGTATTTAAAACACATGGAATCCTAGGATATGCTCAAGCATTCTATTTCTAACTTTAAAACTGGGGTCTTGTACAATAAGCATAAGCTGATAAGTTTAGATACATTAATACAGGGAAAAAGGAACTACAATGAAGATGTAGTGACAAGTGAGAAGTAGTAGGCACATATTATGGAGGATAAACACATAGACCCATGGAATGGCTCCTTGGGGCTCCCAGCAAAGATCAAATACTAGATTAAGGAGACTTAGTGTGGGGAGGACAGTTTTAAAAACATCTGAATCCCATCCTGAACATTTTTAGAAACCAAGACTTGACTTTGGCATCCACAATATGTTTTCATTTTGATGTTTCTGATCCATATGTATACGTTGTGAGTAATCAGGAATCAGAGTTTGAATTTTAGTAATTTAGTCTCCTTCTCTGTCTGTCCCCTGTGTGGCCACAGCTTACATTTTCCAGATGGCTAGATGAAGATAGGTGCAGTGTAAAGCTAATTGCCCTCTTCAGCTGTTCAACCCAGGATCAGTATCTTCTCATATGAGCTGTGATATAAGTTGTCATATAATTTGTGATATGATGAAGATAATTTAAAAATGCAAAATTTGAAAACTTTTAAAGTGTTGTATATTTCTAATTAAGCTTGGGATTTGAAAGTTTCAGTGACATAGTGTTTAAATAATATTTAATGCTATAAACAAAATCTAGAGTCAAAAACCAGTGTTTTTCCTAAGAGATTTCAGAACAGCATCAAACATGACAACTGGAATGCTAAATCTTCAAATTAAGAAGACAAAAAAAAAAAAAAAAGAAAAGCTACATGTTGGTTAGAGCCATATATTGGTCTGACTGTGACACAGCTCCCCTAAACTAAGGAGGAAGAAATGTGCTTTAGTCAATATGCTGCACTTACTTTTTCATCTACCTCATTCCTGAGATTTACTGTTTGCCTCATATTTTATTTTCACTGTCCTTTGTAAGGGTTATTAGTGTCTTCAAAATTTCCCATTTCAGTAGAAATTTAAGATTGTATGTTACTTCAGCCTTTGTTGGCTTCTGCACACCATAGTCTATGATTATCTCTCCACTGTCTTCTTAAATGTTGATATTCCTTCAGTGAAGCACCATACTAAACCTGCAGGGGACCTCCCTGTCAGTCCTACAGATGCAGCATAGAGGAAACTGAAAAGAGACCTTACCTTTGAGTAAGGCAGACCCGAGTTCAAATCCCATTTCTTCACTTGTCGACTATATGATGTTGGACAAGATAACTTTTCATAAACCTTGTTTTAGTCTGTTAAATTTCATCATATATATGTGTACCCAATATATAATTTTACCCATGTGCCCGTTCACCTCCCGCTGCAGTTGGGAGATGCAGTGGGAAGTGGATGGGCACATGGGTAATTCGATTATAAAATCACCCGTTATGGTGATAAAAGTTATTTTCAAAATTACTGCAGAAAATTCCTTAAAATATCTACTTAGTTGAAATACATGTGTGACTTCATACTAAACACTGTGTTGCTATTGTTATTCTTAAGCAAACGAAAATTTAAGAGCCACTAAGCTAACTAAAGAAGCTAAGGTAAATGTCTTGACATTTAAATGATTCTGCCTTTAATGTAACTCTTAAGAGTATAGGTATTGAGAGAAGAGGTGGAGAATTCTAAAATATTTTTGCTTGCCCATAGGGTTTTCATCATGCTTTTTTAGTAACAAGCCTCTGTAACTAATACATGTTAATAAGCTTATTTTTTCTGAAAATGTAATTTTATGCCAACATTATAATGGTACAGTATGGTAAGAATTGCTGACATTCATTGAGCTCTCATGCAGGGTTTGGTCTGATGGCTTTATATGAATTATATCTTTAATGCACCAGCCATCTCAAGTTGATGCCATTGTAAGCTTTATCTTGCAGTTGAAACAAAGGCTTAGAAAATCAAGTAATTTGTAAAAAGCGACTAATCTGACTTCAGCTGCTTCTTTCAACCACCATATTATATTCTTGTCTCTTTTTATCTTCACCTCACCACTCACCATCTTGCCATATCTTTCTTGAGTGATTACATCCACCTCTGTAGCTTGCACTACTGTACAGTTGACTCTGGGCCTCCAGTCCTTTTTACCTTCCTCTTGGACTTCCACACACTGTGAATCTAAACTGAACTCATGGTCTTTACTCTTCCTTCTCAACCTTCTCATCTGTGTTTCCAATATGAATTAATATGGGTATATCCACAATCATGTTAGCTCACTTCAGTCGTCCGTGGTCATTTCATTATCACCCACTGGCGGTGGGGGGTGGGAAGGTGGAGGATGTTTGAATCTCAACTTCTTGTATCCTTAATTACCTCATATCTTCTCCTCTTAGTGTCTGTTATCACTGCTTTAATTCATACTTTCATCATCTTACCTAAACAATTACAGCTTCCTTACTAATCTTTCCTCTAGTGTCTCTTCTCATTTTTCCTTCATTTTGTCTAGAATATGTTTCCAAAACATGAATCATGTCACATAACTGCTTAGAACCATCCAATTAGCTCCCTTCTGACTATAGGATACGAAGTCCAAATTCAGCATTGCAGACTGAGTGTGAACTGGCCTCTACCTGGTCACTCCCACCACAATACCCGGTGCACACTGTACATGCACTGCACTCTAGCCATGTCCCCCAACAGAACACTTTTTTTTTTAATGCTTCTTCATTTGAACGTATTGTTCGCTTTGTCTACAACATCTGCCCTTTGCTATACATCTCCTTCTCTGCCTAGTAAACCCCCATTCAACTTTCTGGGACTAGCTCCAATGTCATGTTGAATGATTCTTTTTCAGAGACCACCCATTGTCCCCTATCCTTGTCCAAGTTTTTAGTGGTTTTCATTTCTTAAGGCACAATAAGCATGCTTTTATTAAAGTACATTGTATTCAATTATAATTACTTATTTACGTGTGTCTCATTCCCTACCTCACCTCCACCAAAGAAAGGAACTGGTTCTTACCTACTCTGTCTCCCTCACTTAGCTACGGCTGGTACATTATAGACATTTAGTATGTTTGTTGAAAGAAAAAATCTGTTCGTATAGGCACTTTATCATTCCAAATTCTTTTTATGTTACTTTTGTTAGTTTTCTACTCTGAAAGAGTAATGCTTTTGTTGTCACCTAAAACAATGACATTCTCATGTTTATCACTCTAGTCTTTACTGTCCAGTGTTTATTTCCAAATAGAATACAAGGTACAGCATTAGTTTGACCTATCAACTTATAATTTCTGTCCACTGTAGAGATTTATACTTTCTTGAACAAAGAACTAGGAGCTAGGCTCTTTTCCCAAATATGTAATAGGTATGCAGGGAAGATCTTAGTGAAGGATTCTGTCTTTCTCTAAGATTTTCATTTGTAGGTCTCCTGCAAGTCCACAACATTTAAGTTCAAGAGATGACATAAGAGCCAACCTTTTCTAGCCGGGCACGGTGGCTCATGTCTTTAATCCCAGCACTTTGGGAGGCTGAGGTGGGTGGATCACGAGGTCAGATCGAGACCAGCCTGGCCAACATGGTGAAGCCCCGTCTCTACTAAAAATACAAAAATTAGCTGGGTGTGGTGGCGCATGCCTGTAATCCCAGCTACTCGGGAGGCTGAGGCTGGAGAATTGCTTGAACCCAGGAGGTGGGGGTTGCAGTGAGCTGAGATTGCACCACTGCACTCCAACCTGGTGCCAGAGCAAGACTCCGTCTCAAAGAAAAAAAAAAAAAAAGGCCAACCTTTTCATAACAAAATTATATAAATCTTAGTCTTTACAGTTTGAAGGGTCCTGCTGTTGATTGCTTTTGTTTCTATGAAGATACTTGCCTGATTAATGGAAAATCTATTGAGGGTATCATTGTTTTGCTGGCTTGAGTTCACCACCACCCCATCATGGCTTTTACTTAAATCACTGCTTCATACACTTCCCTTTGCCTGTTGGACACTTGTTCTGAAAAGTCTCATAAGCATATCTTAGTCATTAGATTCCAAAGTTGAACTCTTGTATTTCCCTAGCTTTATGATTTCACAGTGTAGCTAGTTGCTCAATTGAAGCACCCATTTTTCACCTGCACCTAAACTATTTGAAATACCCCTGTAATTGTCCTCCTGAATACATTTAAATCTGTTCAGGTCATTCTCATTCTTAAAATATTTCAGTGGTTCTCCTTATTTCCTTCAAAATCAATTTGATTGCAGTTTGGTTTGGGTTTGTTTCCAGACAGGTTGCTCGTAACTTTTTTTTTTTAATAGCATTCCTTGCCTCTCCCATAACGCACCATGTGCTTTGTGTTGCCCATCTTCATGCCTCTCCACAAACTGTTGTTACCTGCACCTAAAGTTCCTCCCCCACCATTTGTAGCTGACACAGTTTCTCCCTATTCTGTGTTCCCATGGCATTTTTACAAATACTTCTAAGTATAGAACTTATATTGCATTATGCTTCTTCGCTTATATGCCTATTTCTTCTCCCTCCACCCCCATCCTTCAGGATCCTCAAGCCTAGAGACTATGCCTTAGTAAGTCTGATGCTGAATTAAAATTTCAATATAAGATGACTTGCCATTTGAATACTTCAATTTTGTTCTTAACCTTTTCTTAGTAATGGATGTTCATGTAATAGAAAGTAGAAATAAGGCCCATAAATAACCATTAGTTAGCATTTTGGCACAAAATATTGCACTTGTGTCACTAGAAACCCCCATATCAGAATATCCTTGTGATAGGAGAAAAAGATGTCATTTTTGCCAAGTCTACAAGTCTTTTGCAAGATTTTATCTTTTCATATTTAAATAATTCCTTTTTAAAAAGACAGCTTTGTCCAGGATGGTCTAAACTTTTCACTTAATAGAGAAAAAAGTCATTCTTCACTTGATTTTAATAAATGTTACATTCAAAAGAAATACAGTTTTTACTAATTTCAAAATTAGTTATTGGTAAATACTGGTATTTTCCTTAAATGTGCTTAAGATATAGCATCTTACTACATATGCCATATTGAAAGCGACATTGCCCTAGGAATACAAAGTGTGTTCTAGGTAATACTGGTCCCATAATTGCACTTTTAAAGAATTCCAGAATCACATAACTTTAGGAAACAATATATACTCGGTTCTCCTGTTTGAAATTTATCACATACTTTAGCATATTAAAGTTTCTAAAGAATCCTGTTGTTAAAAAGAAAGTTTAACTTTTTTCCTTCCCAGGGCTTCTCAAATTTAATAACTATGGAATCTTCTCAGAAAGTCCGTAAACATCTCAAAGAACTATGTGGTTATTGTATTGATCATCAGTCTATATACCAGGATTTGCAGATCCCTCAAGATGCCTGAAGACAATCGGAGGGGTATACAAGCAAGCGAGGTTAAGAACAATCAATTTTCAGATCCTAAACTTTTATATGTGATGTCTGCTGATAATGCATTCCCTGAGAAAATGGACCTGTGAATAAACTATGCTTCATCTCATTTCCTATCTCCCCTTTCACCATTTTTTTTTTTTTTTCTTGAGACAAGCTCTTACTCTGTCACCTAAGCTAGAATGCAGTGGCGTGATCATATCTCAGTGCAACCTAAAACTCGGGCTCAAGCAGTACCCTCACCTCAGCCTCCCAAGTAGCTGAGACTAACAGGCATACTCCATCATGCCCGGCTAACTTTTTTTTTAATTTTTTGTAGAGATGAGGTCTTGCTTTGTTGTCCAGGCTGGTCTTGAACTCCTGGGCTTAAGCAGTCCTCCCACTTTGGCCTTCCAAAGTGCTGGGATTCCAGATGCGAGCCACCATACCAGTCCCACAATTATTTTTCTAAGAATGTATGAAGGAGAGGCATCTCTCTAGCCTGGTAGACTCTTACTATGACAAAATGCTCAAGGGAATAAACATCTCTTAGGAGCTAAACACAGAGACAAGGAAACATTGGTAACTCTAGTAAGAAAGACTAAGGGCTTTGCTAATTATTAAGTAAGTAGTGCTTTTGAAAGTCAAGAGACTGTTCTCAGCTTTCAGCAATACTGAAGGAATACCTAATTGAGTAGTCTGCTGGTCATTTAAAATTATTTCTTGATGATAGGTCACTACATCATCACTACACAACCCTCCCGGATTCACGCCATTCTCCTGCCTCAGCCTCCCGAGTAGCTGAGACTACAGGTACCCACCACCACACCTGGCTAATTTTTTGTATTTTTAGTAGAGACAGAATTTCACCGTGTTAGCCAGGATGGTCTCGATCTCCTGACCTCATGATCCACCTGCCTCGGCCTCCCAAAGTGCTGGGGTTACAGGCGTGAGCCACCACACCCAGCCCCCGCACCAGGGATTTTTAACTTGCCAAATGTGTATGATTGATTTGAAGGCAATAATCCATCCTAGACATGCCTTTTAACTCTCACTCCTATAGCAGAGTAAAATTTTCATAACAAAGATTTGGTTTTTCTTCAAGTTTTTCAGCATTAATTTTAGACATCCAGCTCAAATAGCTACAACAGGTTTGCATACCTTATCATGATTTTGGAATGCACTGTTCATCAAAACTATTATCTCTGGGAGAAATTACAAACTTTAGAATCTACGTAAGTAAAGGAAGCAGCAGATTATTTTCCATTTACCTAGACCAAGGCCTTCAAAAAATGAATTGACACTGTATTCTGTGAGCATTGTAAGTTTGGTTCTATTAATGTAAGAAAAATTTCATTTTCTGTAATTTAAAGTTTTCTCTTAAAATATGCCTTGACAATCTGCATCATTTTTTAATTTGGCATAGTATTCCGTTCTATGGATGTTCCATGATTTATTTAACCTTTGATCTGCTGGTGAACATTTAGTTAGCTTTATCTATTGCTGAACATTTTGCTATTCAACACGATGCTTTAATGAACATTCTTTTATACATTTGTGTTGTTTCTTTACAGCCAATTACCATGTCAAAGAAAATGCGCATATTTAGTTTTAATAGATACAGTACTGCAAAATATCCCTCTAAAAAAGCTTAACAACAGTGCTAATTTCCCTATACCGTCCCTGTGGATACTATCAGACTTTTAACTTTTTGCTGTTTAAAAAGACACTACACATGCACTCATACACACAAAAGCAGTCTTTGTTTAAATGTCACCTTAATGAGGTCATCATAATTTTCCTCTTAAAATTGAAACACCACCCCCCTCAGCATTCCTTAATCCCCTTTACACTATTTTCTGTAGACCTTCTGGCATGCTGTTGTTTCTCTCTTCTTACTCTAGACTGTAGGCTCCAAAAAGGCAAAGTTTTGAGTTTTTGTCCTGTTCATTATGAACAATGCTTTGCATATGATAAAAAAAAATTCGCATATTTATTGAATTAAATGGCCATGGCAGTTGTAGAATACACATGAATTTCAGCCATAGCTGTTATGTTTCTCCTTTAGCCCGTCTGTCCCTGGTTTAAATACATCTCACCTGACAAGAAAGTTCTCTTAAAAGTAGCCACAACTGCTTAGAATGCATTACTCTAAGCAAATCACCCATGTCTGGCTATTAGCAGGCCGTGTGGGAGAAGGAAATACTGTCTGTATAGCAACATATGGTCAACAGTAGGCTGCATATACAACAGTGGTTCTGTAAGATTATAATGAAGCTGAAAAATTCCTGTTGCCTAATGATGTCATACCCGTTGTAATGCTCATGATATTATGGCAGAACACTTTACTTTTTCTATGTTGATACACAAATACTTATCATTGTGTTACAATTGCCTACTGTATTCAGTGCAGTAACATGTACACGTTTATAGCCTAGGCCCAGTAGACTGTACCATATAGCCTAGATTTATGTTAGGCTATACCATCTAGGTTTGTATAAGTACACTCTTAGGATGTTTGTACCATGACAGAACCACCTAATGATGCATTTCTCAGAACATATCCCATCATTAAGAAACACATGACTGTACTCCTTCCTACTCTGGACTCCCAGGGCAGTTGATTATCAAAGTAGAGCCCAGCCAGTGCTGGCCATCCAACCACCACCTTGCTTACTTTAGCCCTTCCCTTCCTGTTTCTTTCCTGCCAATGCCTAAGGGGGCCTAGAAACAAGAACCAACCCTATTAAAACAGACATTCTATCCAGGCAAGTGACTGGCACTGATCTCCCCCACACTAGGCACAACCCACTCCCTACCATCCCTTTGGCTCCACACCATTTACAGTAACAATGGCACCTTAGTCAAACAGAGAACTGAGGTTTGGTAGAGCACCAAGTTTCATTGTTTTTGTCAGGCAGATTTTAGATGTGAAAAAGGTATCAGACTAAGAGAAAACAAAGGATAGTGACAATTCAGAGTAGCTGGAGTTGCTTATGCTATATAACAGCTAAAAGTTGTTCATCTACCACTTTAGCATTTTGGTGATACATGTAAAAATCCTTAGCTCCTATGTATTTCCTTCACATTTATCAGCATCTATAATGTCCTCCCTTTTGGTGGCATATCATGTCAGGTTTACTTCAAATAAGGAAACGTGATCATAATGAATATTTTCACTGTGATATATTTAATGGAGAGGCTAGGTGGTATTTTTGATACTTTAATTCAAGGCTAATCAGGGGGTCTAGTAACCTTCATCCTAACCTGGAAAAAAAAAAAAAAAAAAAGGTAGTGATCACTCGGTACCACTGGCAGGCCTAAAAAGAAAAGAGTATGGTAGGAGAAGCTGTGCAGTCTAAGAAAATTGTATATTGTATTTACTTCACATTCCATTTAGTGATGAGTTGCTTTATTCCTGGTCCATTACTTATTTCATCATCTCTCCCAGCTAGAGCAGTATAGGGGTAAAGTTTGATGACAAAGTTCTGGAAAGCAGATAGAGGTTTTCAGGAACTTAGACGTTCCAGAATAAGAATCTGAGCCAGAGAGAGGAAGAGACTTGAATACAGAGTAGGAAGCTTTTATTAGGAATGTCAAAGTAGTGGAGCGGGAATAACAAAGACCAGAAGAAGCTTCACTTGATTATAATTAATTTGCAGTGGTTGGTAAAGGCAGGCACCAAGCCAGATTCACCACTTTATAAATAATAAATCTGCGGGGGTGATGTTGTGAAAGATGCATGGTAAGGTTGCATCAGCAAGGTGAATCACTTGAGTGGGTGGGACCGTCTAGAAAAGCATCTGTGTTTGGAAAGGGATCATTCTACAGCTTAGTCCAGAACACCTTGAACACAGCATAGCAGAATCTTGGCTGTAATACTTGGAGCAAATGTCACTGGCAAAAATGGCATATGTGCTGGGATGTTCATAAGAAATACTCATAGTTAAGTATTGCTGGTCCTTTTGCATATAGAATCTCAGTATTAGAGGAAAATAGTAAACTGAAACTCTACCTTATTTCTGTTCTTTACGAGCCAGTTTCACCTATTGTATTACTTCGTTACCAGTTGCAGCTGTGTAGCCAGTGAGCCATAGGCTTCTTTTTGTTAGGCACAAAGTAGAAACCAGCTGTTGAGACAAGTAGGGATCTTATGTTAGCCTGCCAGTTCCTCCTTTTCCTACCTACCTGCCTCACCCCCCGTCTCAAATGGTGGTCATGTTTTTTGTCACTCACCATTCAGGGGAGATGCTATCAAGGAACCATGCTGGCTACACACAAATGCCTTTTCCTCAGATGATATTAATCATCTTTGCCTTAAAAACTGAAGCTCTTCCAAGTTTTCACTATGAGAGAAAAAAAAATTATAACACCTAGCCTTGTAGTTAACACCACAACTGAATAATGGAAGTTGACAAGATCTAAATGTTTATGCAAACTATCCCAAGGTCACAGGAAATTAATGGCAATATTATACAAGGTGAGGGTAGTTCACTTTCTACAGGAATTTGGATTTTACTTCTTAAACTACAATGGAAATGTCTCAGGCAATTTGCTTTGGGAATTTATTCTTGAATAATACTGATTTCTCATTGAAGGAAAAAATACTGTATCCAACAACTCAGATATGGCAGAAGTGAAGTCAATGTTCCGGGAAGTTCTTCCAAAACAAGGTATGTACATCACAAATATTGAAGTCATTATTATAGGGACTAAACAAGTGATAAGCAGTGTCACATAGGAGGCTTAATAGCTAAACATCTGTAGCTATTGTGTTCCGTATTATCCCATTTACTGTCTTTTACTATATGCTTTTTCATGATATCCAGTAAAAGGATAACAAATGAAACATTGTTTCTTATACCTAAAATTGCCAAGTAGCTATTTAATTCCTAACATTGCTAATTACAATATGAATTTTTTTTTTTAAAGAAACAGGTTCTCACTCTGTCATCCAGGCTTGGGTACAGCTGGCACAATCATAGCTCACTGCAGCCTTGAACTACTGGGCTCCTGCCTAGCCTACTGATATGCTAGTACTAGCCAGGCATGTGCTACCATGCCTGGCTAATTTGTTTTTATTTTTGTAGAGACGGGATCTCAATGTGTTGCCTAGGCTGGTCTCAAACAATCCAACCCCTTTGGCATCCCAAAGTGGTGGGATTACAGGTATGAGCTACCATGCCCGGCTCAATATGAAACTTCAATGAAAGAAATAATGGAATTTACTGTAATGTTAAATAGGTCTGAAAGTGGAAAAAGAGAAACCTAAAGCAACAGTAAGAAAAGCCAAAGGTTTAAACATTCAGTTATTTGAATATTTGTTAAATATCATACTTTGCTATATTTTTTGCACTATGTATATATATTCTGCCAAATCTTATTTTAAAATTAAACTTCTGACACAAAAAGTTGTGTCTTATGGTAGCATAGATTCTTGGGTAGAAAGCTCAAAACTTGTCTTCCTCAGAAACACCCCAGTAGTAAGAAATGCTTAGAGTGACAATGATCTTTCTGGTCCCACAGCAAAACTCAGTTTAGGTACGAGTTTTTCAGTGACAACAGATTAATTTTTTAGACCTTCATTCTAGCTGCAAATCTAACTACCAAACAACTGGGTTATCGTTCTTGAATTAATTCTTATTTCTTCTTAAACTTAGGGCCATTGTTTGTGGAAGATATAACCACAATGGTGCTGTGTAAACCCAAACTTTTACCCTTAAAATCTCTGACTCTGGAAAAACTAGAGAAAATGCATCAAGCAGCACAGAATACAATTCGCCAACAAGAAATGGCAGAAAAGGATCAACGGCAAATAACCCACTGAATAACTGAGAACAGTTTTAGGGAACAGTTGTTTAGGGAACAACCTACATTATCTATTTAACAATAACTAGAAAATACGCTTCTGTGTGCTGAAAGTAGTATGTGTTAATATTATCAATAAAATTGAGAGTATTCATATAAATACAAAAATATCCAAGATTGATGAAATTTGTATTGTGAATATAAACACGCTGGTTTGTATTGAACATAAACAGTTGAACTATGAACCAAGTTTTATGGGGTTTAAGTCATGTTTTTAGAATTGCAAATTAAATTATTTGTTCACCATTGCTATTGCTATCTTTTATAGGTAACTTTCTTGGGATCTCTTATAGATAACATTCTTGGGCACAAGGGACTAAATACAACTTTTATATACAGAGGATCTTTATATGTTTATTAAATCTGAAGATACATTCCAATCTTGCATAAAGTGTTCATTGAGCTTTTACATAAGAAACAAAATTTTTAAACCAATTTTATGTGCCGTGTCACGTTTAATGCTATCTTGTGCGACCAGATCCTACCAGTAACAACAAAACTGTCTTAAACCTTTTTTTAAGACAGAGTTTCGCTCTTGTTGCCCAAACAAGTGCAATGGCACCATCTCAGCTCACTGCAACCTCCGCCTCCCAGGTTCAAGCTATTCTCCTGCCACAGCCTCCCAAGTAGCTGGGACTACAGGCATGCGCCACCATGCCTGGCTAATTTTGTATTTTTAGTAGAGATGGGGTTTCTCCATGTTGGTCAGGCTGGTCACAAACTCGCAACCTCAGGTGATCCGCTCACCTCAGCCTCCCAAAGTGCTGAAATTACAGGTGTGAGCCACTGCGCCCAGCCCTTAAATCTCATTTTTAAGAAACCCTCACCTATTCTGTGGTCAGCTAACTTTTAATTACATTAATTTTAAGGACTTGAGAATAAACTGACTGCATTTATCATCCAAGTGTCAAACAATAAAAAACCTAAAAATGGTAACTATATTTATATAAGCTGAGGTAATATGGGCTTGATAAAACCCATGAGGCAAATATGAACATTAAACTTGGTTTTAATTCTAATGGACTGTATCTAAACCTGTAATTAGTATACTCCTAACAGTACCCTCATAAATTCTGAATATAATTCTTGTTTGCTACAGTCAATATTTGGCAGTTTAAATTAGCATAGACCTTGAGGCCTTGCTATTAGGCTATGTAAAAGAGGTTAAAAATATGATCATTCTGTGTTATTAATTGGTAATATTTTCTCATACATTGGGTAAATGTCAAGCTTTGGGTCTTTGGAGTATAACTTTTTGTAACACTAGCCATTACTTGGTAACAGAATTTAAGGATGATGGAATGATGGAAGGTATAACATATTTCTAAAACTTAAGCTCTAGGTCAGATGACAATGGAGTAAAGTGATACCTGCATTTTCTTCCCCAGTGTAATCTTAATTTACAATTGTACTTTTCACTTAAAATTTTGTAGGGAAAAACAGTTTTCAAGGAACACTAAGATTAAATTCACTAGGTTCAAATATGCTTCCTTATGAGATTTAAACTTTACTGTATGAAATTAAAGTTTAAGAGACCTAAAATAATGTACTCCCAATAAAGAATCAACACTGCTTCACATGTTTTATTTTGGTGTACATTCTTCCAGAACCAGGTTCATTTTTCCAGTTTTGTAAAAAAATAGATGTTCCAGCCACCATTTACTTAACTGTCTAGTCTTTTAAGACCAATCAGTATGTTCCCTGGAAAGATGAATAAGTCTCATGACTAATTTTTAAAAAATTCTTTAAGACAAAGAAACAACTTTCTTTTTTTACTCCCAAAGCACAGTATCTCAACAGCAGCAGCCAACATGGGGTTTTAGCAGCTTAACTTTACCCCCTAAATAAAGCTTTGTATAAACCAGTGATTTTACTACAAAAAACACTGTCCTTGAAAGAAAGGAGTGGCAGTCAGACATCAATGCAAAACTTGGAATGATTAGGTCATAAACATGGCACTTACAAAAGGTAGCTTATTAGAATATTCCACTTAAGAAGAGGTTGCTTTTCTGTCCCTCCTTTGCCCCCTCGAAAAACAGAAAAAAAAGAAAAAACATTTCCTTTAAAAATTCCCCTTAAATGTAGGTTTATAAAATGTCAGAAATGCCTTGTACCCAAAACAAGTGCTTTAAAAAAAAAAAAAAAAAACTTGTGCTAACAACTCTTACAATTCAGATATATATTTTTAAAACATCTAAGACTGCAAGAGTTCTTATATTCAGTAGCTCTCTGGTTTAAGACGACCTCCATCTCCTTCGCTTACAAAACGCTTTCTGCCCCTGTAATGAAGAAAAAAAACAAAGACATGAAAACAGATACAGATTCTGACTATAGTCAACAAAAAAAATTTAGCACTTGGTATTTTTTTGTTACGTGTTAGCTTTTAAAGGGTTTTCCATTAAAAAAAAAAAAAAAAGCATGCCTCTAATTCCTTTGGAAAAGACTCCCTACTATATATCTTACCATAAAACATGAATATCAAATCTGAGTTTTTATTTTAGTAAGTTCACTATCCAAACAGTCACATTAAAAAAAAAGTTGACTCAAACTAAAGCATTTTATTTAGAAATTTGAATTTATTTCTAATTATTATTTGTAAGCTTAACAGTGAGCCAAATAGGAAACACTAACATAATTCAGAAATATGCAAACTGGAGCTGTGGAACCTATCAAAATATCCATTTGACAATTAAAAAAAAAGTTTTATCAACTGTAGAAAAGCCGTAACTTGAATGTGGAAAAAAGAAATCAGAATCATAGCCTGTGTCCCATGTTGGGATTCGTGCTTTGTCAAACTCAAGAAGCCCTGCTCTATAATGTAACCACACTCTAGCTACGTGTAGTGGCAATAGCCCAGAAGGAACAGCTGGCCAGTGGCCTAAAGCAGTAAGTGGGAAATAGAACTTGGGCAACATTAGCCCTTACTCTCTGACCCCAGGCCAACAGGCACAAGCATGCAAAACCACACACGAATGTGCACCTCACCCAAATAGGCTAAAAGATAAAGGACCCAAGTCAAAGCTATATGGTATGTATACGCAGAAAGTTTATTGCCTCACATGACCTTTGAGAATAAAGCCACACAGAAACAATCAGACTTTCAAACAGAGGCTGAAAAACTTTCAAAAAGTCAATGCCAGGGTACTGGCCCCTTTTCATATCAAGTCTAAGTGGAAAACAGCTACATCATCTTGAACATAAAGGCTTCAGACTACATATTATGAGACCAAGGTAGGGAATGAAGAAGGAGTCAATAATAATAAGGCCTGCCAAAGTTCAGAGTTTTTACTAATGTATACCACTTGGCACATCCATACATAAATCCTGCCATCACCAAACTAATGTCTGTATTTCCAAATATTTCTAGTAAACCTATTAAACTATCTTTCATCACTTTCTTTTCCCTCTCTTTTAATGGCTTCTAAAATTCTAAAGCAAAGGCCCCTACTAGGAAATATTTTTCTGAGTTTTAATTCTTACAATGCACTTAAATAAAAATATCAAAGCTTAAGAAATTTTCCAGATAAAAAATTATAAGAACTTAAGATTATATAAAACTGACCCACACAAGCAGTAAGTTTGGCTATTACTAAACATTTATATTATTACATTATAAGCTTCATTATTAGCTTTAACAACAACAAAAAACTTAGCAACTCCTTAAGAGTTACATCCTAGTAGCAAAAAAAATAGCTCCAAGGAAAATCACCCACATACACTTTCCAGTGAGAACATCCTCCACACACCCCCCAACACACACACTTTCCAATGAGAACATCCAATTAGACCCAATTCTCCAACCTGTAAAGTCAAGGAAGCCATGTCCAGTACAGGTAAGAGCCTAGATCTTTGAAGCCAGAAAAGTCCTGGATTCATCCTTGGCTTCTACCATGTACTAGCCATGTGACCTTAGAAAAAGTATTACCTCCCTAAGCCTCAATTTTCTCATCTTATCACTGATAATACCTACTTCTAAAATAACACTGAAACTACTTACAACAAAGGAACTGCTCCACAAGATTAGTTTCTTTCAAATGAACTGGGACTTCATGAAGCAGTCCTGTACAGATTTACAAGGGGGCTAAAACAAGCTTCGCCCTTCTTTCCCCATGAACTCAAAAGAGTCATGTTCTTCAGTGACTTCAGGGAATGATAAACTAACTTAGCACTTAACCTTCCCAAAGACCTTATCCACTATTTTATAGTGAGAAAGTAGTATTTAAATAAAGTACCTTGAAGGACAAAGATCTCTGAGTTGTTTGGAAATTATTCCAGCCTGAAAACATTCTTCTACAAACCGCTCCAGCACAGAGTACGAGTGTGGGACATCCAGATTAATGTCTGGAATTTCGTTGTAAATTCTCTCATAACCCTACAACAATGAAATTACACACAGAATTGTTAGCCAATATAAAATATATGTCATAAAACACCATCCATCACTATGTCATCAATCTATATTTAAGGCCAAATGTTCAAGTGGTTAACTAAAGTCTGATTTGAATAGTGAGAAGCACAGAAAGTAGATCTGTTACAGACAACTGTTCTCTTTTATTAAGAGTCAGGAAATAACAGACACTGGCAAGGTTGAGGAGAAAAGGGAAGGTTTATACGCTGTTGGTGGGAATGCAAATTAGTTCAGCCCCTGTAGAAAGTGGTTCGGAGATTTCTCAAAGAACTCAAAATAGAATTACCATTCAACCCAACAATCCCATTACTGGGTGTATATCCAAAGGAAAATAAATCATTCTACCAAAATGACACCTGCATTTGTATACTTATCGGGTACTATTCACAATAGCAAAGACATGGAATCAACCCAAGTGCCCATCAATGGTGGATTAGACAAAGAAAATGTGGTACATATACGTCCATGGAATGCTACATAGCCATAAAAAAGAACAAAATCATGTCCTGTGCAGCAACGTGGATGCAGCTGGAGGCCATTATCCTAAGAAAATTATCACAAACAAAACCAAATAATGCATGTTCTCACTTGTAAGTGGGAGCTAAACATTGGGTACACACAGACATGAAGATGGGAACAATCAACACTGGGATTTCAAAAGTGGGGAGGTGGGAAAGAGGACAAGAGTTGAAAAACTATCTATCAGGTACTATATTTACTACCTGAGGGACAAGATCATTAATTAGAAGCCCAAACCTCAGCATCATTCAATATACCCATCTAACAAACCTGTACATGTACCCCTCTGATATCTAAAATTTAAAATATAAATAAAAAAATAAGTAAAATTGGTTACATAGCTAAAAAAAAAATTTTAAATACTGTTCTCTTAAAAGAGCTGTAGGCAGACACCAGACATTGGGCAAACTCCTTTCCCATCTACTTCTCTATATACACTTAGTACGTTTTTTAAAAAACACAAGCCAAACACAAACCTCACAAACATTTAAAACAAGAATCATAAAATTTTAAATAGGAAAAAAGTACTTTATAATTTGTTAAAAGTTAAAGGTTCATGTTTCTTGCTAGATATAAAATAGAAATTGTCACATCTTAGAAACCGAACCCTTGAGGTAGAATACATAATCACATTTGTTAAAGTAGGTAAAAAAAAAAAAAAAAAAAAAAACCCACTGCAGTGTTACTTTCCAAGAAATGGTTGCAAAAGGTTCAAACCTCAAACATTACCATTAAGAAAAAATAAAACAGATAGGCATAATAACACTAAATATACCTAAACAAAAGTCACTGACAATTCATAATCTGTATTCAATCATATATTTAAGGCATAATCCTAAAAGTTATTCAAAAATAATGTTATACTTACTCTTTTCATTTGGTCTACAGTAATGGTAGAAGACTTCCAAAGGGACTTTAATAAACCCAAAATCATCTTAAAGGTACTTTCTCCAGTTGACTCTAAAACCATTATAACAGCCTAAAAATTGAAATCAATGAGTGAATTTTTGGTTAATTCATATATGAAACCACTCCTAAACGTATCAGATGCCTTTTGTAATAGTAAAAATTTAAAAACCACTTCCTCCTTTGATATTAAAGGATGTACATTATTTAAAAAGCATAAGTCACTATGGTACAAAAAGGAACACTTAATAATTCTCTTTGACATGGCAAGGTAATCTTACTTCATATACAAGCTCATGGTGAAAATGAGGTACTTCCAGTTCCTTAAGGCAATGTTCAGCTTCAGATATGTCTCCAGAGAGTAAATATTCTTTCAGCAGCATATCAATCTATTAGATTTAAAAGTTGAGATGTGTTAGAATTCCTAACTTTTAAAATATCGTGCTTGCCTACAGGATTATTTGCCCTCATTCCAATATAATGAAATAATGAGTAACAGCTAGTAACATATAGACTGGACATGGTACTCACAGAGTTTTTCATAATTAAAAAATAAATTCCCAATTTTTAAATGGTTCATAATTATGACTCAAATGCAATGCTTCAGTGTGTCTGAATCACCGAGATCTAGGAGTAGGTTTATAATGGACGCGTCCTGGGTTGTGACCATAATGCTTTAGTGTGCCACTAAAAATAAGGGATTTTAAATACCACTAGAGGGCACTAACAAAGTTTCAACATAAAGTGGCATAAATATTTCACTTCTATCAAGATGCTCTTAATCCTGCACTGAGAGCCAAAAAATGAGAGATGATAATGGGGCATTACTAGACAGGGCAAAGATTTCCACATAGTTTCTCTTTTCTCTACAACTGAGAATTTGAAACTCATTATCTAAAATGTTCAATAATTCAGCTTCCAGCTGTAAAGAAACAAAGTCTTGATTTTCCTGCTCAAACTTGAACATCTCAAAAAAGTGGGAGAACTTTTTCAGCACAAGAGCTTCAGCTAGGAATATTTTTGCCTATATGTTCTTTGTTAAAATCCTCTTTGTATGTGGTGGGCACATATCTAGTTGTCTGAATACTGAATGCTGGCTGACTGAATTTAAAAAAATCGTATTTAAGTATCCTTCCAACTTTTATAATGTATTTTCATAAAAGGTAAAGTAAAATTTAATTGCTGTCATGCTTTAGGATGTAATATTTACATGTAAGTAAATATGTATTTAAATATTTACATGTAAGTAAATATGTATTTAAATATTTACATGTAAGTAAATATTTAAAGCATAGCATTTGAATATATTTACTTTATAATTACAAACTAATACATAATCATGCATCGTTTAATAGGGATACATTCTGAAAAGTGTGTTACATGACTGTCATGGTGCAAACATCATACAGTATACTCACAAAAACCTAGATGGTATAGCCTACTACACACCAGTGCTATATGATATAGCCTATTGCTCCTAGGCTACAAATCTGTACAGCAGGTCAGTATATTGAATGATATAGGCAATTGGAACACAATGGTATTTGCGTATCTAAACATAGAAAAGGTACAGTAAAAATACAGTATAAATGATTTTTAAAATGATACACCTGTATAAAGCACTCAATATGAATAGAGCTTTCAGGATGGAAGTTACTCTGGGTGATTCAATGAGTGAGTGGTTAGTGAATGTAAAGGCCTAAGACTTTACCCATACACTGCTATGCACTTTATAAACACTGTATACTTAGGCTACACTAAATTTACGAAAAAACAAAGTAACTGTGCTACAACATTACAACTGTCTCCATATCACTCAACGATAGGAATTTTTCAGCTCCATTAGAACCTTGTGGGACCACCATCATCCCATGCAGTTCATCACTGACCAAAACATCATTATGTGGCACATGACTGTACTTGTTATTCAAATTATATTACTTACTTTTAACATTTGTTACATAACTTTAAAAGTATTAAAAATATACCCCATCAAATTCCATGCACTTCTGAGAATGATAAATTACAAATACATTTATACACTTCTAAAAGTCTTCTTTGATCCAACCCTTCCATGTAAGCGAATATCCAAATAATGTCAACCTTAAACTCATATACTGGTATTATTTCCTTTTTTATCTTGTCAATTTTCTTTATTGAGAGAGAATTCATACACCATAAAACATCTTGTCCAGTTTCCAAAAATATTAATTTTGGAGAGTATTACCATCTTAACAATATTAAGTATCCTAATCCATAACCATGGGATATCATTCTATTTATTTAGGTCTTCTTTAATTTCTTTCAACATGTTTTACAGTTTTCAGTGTACAAGACTTGCATTTGTCTGGTTAAATTTATTCCTAAGTATTTTATTTTTGATGCTATCATAAATGCAGTAATTTCATTTCAGATCATTCATTCCTACTGTATATAGAATTGAATTTTGTGTACTAATCTTGTATCTTGCAACCTTTCTGAAATCATTTTTTAGTTAATAGTTTGGTTTCAGTCTTGGGGAGTTAAAAAAATGTGGATTCATTCAAATTTTCTGAATACAGATCATGTTACCTGGGTATACAACTAGTTTTATCTCCTCCTTTCCAATCTGGATGCCTTTTATCTTTCCTGCCTAATTGCCCTGGCATCTTGACTATTTTTATACCTCAATTTTTCTAATAATTGTTTAATTTTTAAAAACAGATACTGCAATCACAACATTACAAACACTGACTCATCTATTTTAACATATTATAAAAGCAAAAATCATCAAGGGCTCTAACTACATTTTGAACTCCTTAACACTTAAGCTAGATACACATACACAAACACACACACCCCTCATTAAAAGATTTACTAAAAATCAAAATTACAGTTACATGAAAAGATTATACTCAAAAATCAGAAGCATATGAACTACAAATCTTCTAGTTGCATGCCTTTTCTTAAAGAAATCTGCAGATAAGGAGTTTTTTTTGTTTTTTGGTTTCTTGTTACAGAATACCACAATACAGCCAGAAAAAAAAAAAATCCACAGGGAATAAATCTGGCATTTTAATGCAATAAATCGCTTTTTTTTTTTTTTTTTTCCTGAGACACAGCATGTCACCCATGCTGGAGTACAGTGGCGTGATCTTGGTTCACTGCAACCTCCGCCTCCTGGGTTCAAGCAATACTGGTGCCTCGGCCTCCTGAGTAGCTGGGATTACAGGTGCGCACCACCATGCCTAATTATTATGTATTTTTAGTAGAAATGGGGTTTCACCATGTTGACCAGGCTGGTCTCGAACTCCTGGCCTAAGCAATCCACCCACCTCAGCCTCTCAAAAGTGCTGGGATTACTATCAATTTTCTTTTAAAACATGCATATGGGTAGTGAACGTCCTCACAAAAATCTAACACTCTCATCTACTCTAGTGCTCATAATTCCTAACTTATTACTTAAGACTATCTAGTTTTAAATTGCTCATATATAAGCGTATTTATTGAATAGCTAAAAGAAAACCTCATTTCAACAGCATTTGAAAATTATTAAATAATAATATAAGAAAAAGATTTCAGGCATTCCTTTGAAGTTCATAGATGGCTTGCTTATAATTATTCATGAAAGCCCTTTTAACAGACTCATTTTTTATCATATAATTTATAATAGCTCATAAAGTCAAATATAAAAGAATTATTTCATTTTACAATTATCGCTGTAAGACCGAACTTAATTTTTGTCCATGAAAATAACAGCTAGTAGCCATAATTTATTTCACTCAGAGGAATACATATAAATTAAGTTGAAAATAATACCCAATCATTACCTCTTTAACAAGGTGATTGACAGATTGCTGCCCACCTCCAGAGCCCCACACACTATCTTTACGCTTCCCACCTTTAGACATGCTCAGAAGCACGGTAGCCTTATCCAGAGCAGCTCTACAGAGAAAGAAAAAAAATTTAAGTTTGATAGCTGGACATACCTAAAGTTTACCAAATTATGGATAAAGCTTACAAAATCCTATATGCCCTAAATCTTTCACAAAACATAAAAGCAAAATAAAATTCAAAACACTTTTTCAAAACAAAAAGGAGCAAAAAAAGTTGATCCTCATGTTAATATTCTCATGCTTTATTTCATTTCTCCTTCAAGAAAAATCAAAACACATTACAAAATAACTGATCTACACTGAGAAGAAACACTTCATATATAATTAACTTTCACCTAGATCCATGCCTTCCTACCCAGGAAGACCATTCCACTATGATGTGAAGTAGCCCTAGAAAATTAAGTTAATATACAGACCTAAGGAAAACTAAGACATGGCTGAGTCCAAGTCTCCAAGAAGTCAAGAAAAATCATATAGCATAACTCCCAAATATCACATTTAGTTATTCCAAATATCATATTAATTATACTAAATCACAAGAGTGAAAAAGACATTTTCTGACTAAAGTTTCTACAGTAGATAAATACAAAATAAAACCATACATGAGGCCTCTCTTGTTAATGTTATCCATCTTATTAGAATATTAAACTACTACAGAATACTAGAACCTGAAAAGAGAACTTAAAGATCTGTCCAATGGCTTTGTTTCATAAATAAAGAAACTGAGGCCCAAAGAAGAGTGGCTTGACATGAAGGTAATTAATGATTTAGCTGAACTCCAGAACTTTTGCATTATAGTACTGTCCTCTTCCTGGTATGTCATGTCAACATTCTCTCCATTTTAACAGTGGAGAATATAGAGAAGTGACAAACAGATGTACAGGGTGTTTGATTAATGCCAAGTGTCATTTCAATATGATCCTGTAGAATTTTCCCCTATTTTGAAATTCTAAGTAGGAAAAGTGATTTACTTACCTAGCCTGCACACAATCTACAGTTCCTTTGTAACTATCAATATAGGTATTACATAAAATTCCATCTCCAACAGCTCTAGCAATAAACTGGCCCACCAACTGTAATAAGGAGAAAAAAAAAAAAAGAGCTATATAAAAAAATCTTAAATAACTTTTATAGGACACAATTTCTAAATACATAAATGATGAAGATTGGCTGAAGTACACAGTCAGTACCTGAAAGATGCTGAAGTTTTTAAAAAAAAAAACCTATGTAGTACCTGTTATGCCTGGCATACACTCCCACATCTTAACCTTCAAGTTAAGTGCCAGAGCGGGGGCCACATCTGTTGTGCTCACTAATGAATTCCTAACACCTTGCACACTGCCTGAATACATAGTACATGATTTTTTTTTTTTTTTTTTTTGAGACAGACTCTCGCTCTGTCGCCCAGGCTGGAGTGCAGTGGCGCGATCTCAGCTCACTGCAACCTCCACCTCCCAGGTTCAAGTGATTCTTCGGCCTCAGCCTCCCAAGTGGCTGGGACTACAGGCGCACGCCACCATGCCTGGCTAATTTTAATATTTCTAGTAGAGAGGGGGTGTCACCATCTTGGCCAGGCTGGTCTCGAACTCCTGACCTTGTGATTCGCCTGCCTCAGCCTCCCAAAGTGCTGGGGTTAAATGAATGATTTAAGGTCAAGTGAAGTCTTCTTAAAAAAAAAAAAAAAAGACTAGGTTCTCTCAAAAACTAATCAAAGGAATTTATCTTGTGGAGAAAGAAAAGTTGTATAGAAATAGCTGGAAGTATGTTCACAGCATTACTTATTATAAAAACTGGAAATTAGTGTTCAAAAATAAAGGTATGGTTAAATGGTATATATGTAAAATGGTATATTATGTGGCCACAGGGAAAGATATTTACCATATTTCATGGTATGAGAAAAATCAAGTTTACAAAATAGCATACATGGTATGATTCCATTTTTTTAATTTAAAAAAATTAAGGATTTATAGAAGTCATACACTGATATATACCCACAGAAAGGAGAATGGAAAACTTAACACCAGTAGCAGTTTTTGCTGGCCTTTCTTCTTTCTGGCTTTTATTTTTCAAAAATTCTACAATAAATATAAACTTATATAATCATTTTGTTACAGTACATGTATTGGTATAAAAGGAAAAAATGTCTGCATTAGAATCACCACTCAATATCTCATACAGACTACTGTCTGTCATAAGTATAACAGAAACAGCATTTAGGAACTGACATGCCTATATTCTATTTCTAAATTAATGTTTTAGGTAAAGTGATTTTACCTTGATTAAAAACTTTTGACAATAACAATTTCACGTTTTCAAAGCTACAAAAAGGAAGAGTCTTATTCCTGACTTTTTATAATAAACATTAGTGAAGCAATCGTAACCTACATTTTTAAAAAATCTTAGCTAATAAAACTACATATAATAAAGACAAATATGGCAAAAAAAAAAAAAGAACTAAAAACTACACAGATCATGGGGGAAAAGTACAACATAACATTAAATTTATAGCATGTTGAAGACCATGTTTAAAAAACAAAAGAACTAGGAAAAATACACCAAAATGTTAGAGGGGTAGTTCGGTGTGGTGGGAAATGTGGGCCATCCCCTTCCATCTACTAAAATTTCCTAGGAGTATACATTATTTCCACAATTAGGAGTATAGTCGTGGGAGGGAATGAACAAAAAGAAGAATCATACAAACCTGTGGTGCTCTAGGAGTATCCAATGCTAATTCAGGTAGATCTTTCAACAATTTATCAAATGATTTTTCCACATCACTTGTGTTCATTACTGTCCCACAAAGGTCAGAAAGAAGCTTAGATGTCATCTCTCTATGACTAGCCTTCCCCTCCAATGCTAAGGACACTGCTAACACCGGTACTCCACTTTTCATTTCACCAAGATTTAAATCTCTTAACATTTCCTGTTCAAAAAAATAATTTAAAAACATTTTTAATGTGTATCACTACCTACAGTTCAATAACATTTTATTTTTGAAAAATCGAGCTTTTATCTATATATCTTTACATCTCACTCTTTAGAAATAATCAAAAGACACAGTCATGTTTTAGGAGATAGGATAAATACACCTTTTTTCCCTGTGCATAAATTAGACATTGATCCACTTTGTCAAGCTTTAACTGCCTTAACATCGCTAAATTCAAAAATGTGAAATACATTTAAAATACTGTCATGGGTCACTTAACAACATGGATACATTCTGAGAAATTCACCATTTAGGTGATTTCATCAGTGTGCAATCATTATAGAGTGTACTTACATAAACCTAAATGGCATAGCCTACATGTAGGCTATATGGTATAACCTATTGCTCCTGGGCTACAAACCTGTACAGTATGTTACTATACTGAATACTGTAGACAACTGTAACACAATGGTTACCTATCTAAACACAGAAAAGATATAGTAAAGAGTATTACTTGAGACCACAGGTATATATGCAGTCTGTCATGGAAACATCATTATGCAGCTCATGGGTAGTTTATTAAACTACATAATATTGCTAAGATTGGTATTAGGAGTAACCAACCTGCCTTACAATCTATTATTTCTATAAATACTGTTTTATGAGAATTTGTGGAGAAATTCATTTTACATTATCATAAGCTATTCTACTTTTCTTCAAAGCCTTCTCTTAAAATAAAAATTCACTTTACACTTCTGTATCAAGTTTAAAATTAGATCTTAAACAACTGTTTTTAAATGAGATTATTGGTTTAAAATTCTGGGGTAAATTTAAAATTTCCTATTAGAAATATAATAGCTGCAGCTAATACTTATTGACTAATGTATCAGGCATTATAATAGCCTCTTTATTTATATTATCTTATTTAATACTCAAATAGCCCTTTGAGTATTAAATTATCATGCCTATCATACTCAAAGCAGAGAGGGCACACAGCTGAAGTAGCCAAATTGAAAGCGGAATAAAGGCAGTCTGACTCTAGAAGACAAGTTCTAATTCAGTTAGAGTGCCCTCCTCCTCTTTAACGAAAGTTTTCTTAGAATCTTTAAATCATGATATACTACTAAGAGAGTGCCAGAACTATTTTCACAGCCACCTAACTGGTGTCCTTGTTAATAATCTCTTCTCACTCACTGCAGTTCATCTTCATTGACTGTACTTTAACAACTAATCCATTACCCTCAAACACGATACTCCTCTTTCCTGGAAAACTATCTTAACTGGCAAACTCCTCACCATCCTTCAGAACAGCAGAGAATCATCTCTACTATTAGTCTCTATTTTATGCTTTCCAAACCTACTCAGTTAATAGATATGTAGTATACAAACAGTCTTACGCTAGGTAGATAACAAGATTTCAACAGTCCCTGCCCTCATAGGACTCATGGAAACTTTTCCTCTATAACAGAATATTTCACATACTTTAATAATCTGTTCACATATCATTTCTTTCACTTGACTGGGCTTCAAAAGGGCAAGAATCACCTATTACAAATTCCTCCAGATGGTATGTACAGAACAAATATTTGTCTTATATTCAAATCCTACAAATCCAAAGATAACAAACCTCACAGTACCAGACAAATCATGAAAGTCTAGTCTAAATTTTAAGAACCTAAATGATCAAAGTCTTCTAAAGAGTTACAATTATATTACTTTAATTCAACAATCCTAATTGACCACTAGTTTTATTTTATCCTAGATTTACTTTATGAACAATTAATAATTATTCTCATGGTTTCTAATTCTTTTTCAAATCTTTATTATTTGTGGGGTTTTTTTTTTGGACAAAGTACAAAGAAATTTTATCCTACTTCTGAACATACTTGAAATAAATGTCAAAAAAATGAAACTATGTCAGGCATTCTTAACTGAGGTCCCTGAAGAGGTTTCAGGGGGGTCTATAAGTGCCCTCAAACTGCTAAAATTATATTTTATAAATTATAAAAAACAGATTTTATAAATTCATATACATTACAAATTATCATTATAAAAATTATAAAAATATTGTCATTTTTCAGAGAAGAAAATGGCACATAGCTCTCATCACATCCCAAATATATAACTATTTTAATGTAATCAGATTTTATTCCATTTCTGAGAAATTCACTTATGCAAAAGAAAATGATTAAATTTATTCAGTGACCCAAGATCATTCTAGATGTATTTTGCTTATAAAAGACGTCTTCTCTCCTATATTAAATACATTACACTTGCAACTTTAAACCTACCGCAACTTCATTAGTATCTCCATGCTCAAAATATTCCTGTATGATTGGTGTTAAAGTCTTCTCAAATGCCCTTTCATCCAAAGGCAAAACTACAGTTTCATAAACACAGTTCTCCTGTGAGGGGAAAAGGGAGTAAGAGTTATAAAAAACAAAATGCAAATAAACAAAAGAAATTGTTGTATAATTTAATATTCTAAGTAGTTAATAATCCCCACTTAGCACAAGACAAAGACATGCTACATACATTCATCACATAAAAACAGAATCTAGGCCAGGCAAGGAGACTCATACCTACAATCCCAACACTTTGGGAGGCAAAAGCAGGAGGTTCACTTGAGGCCAGGAGTTCAATACTAGCCTGGGCAACATAGCAAAACCCTGTCTCTACAAAAAAATTTTAAAAATTAGCCAGGCATGGGAGCCTGCACCTGTAGTCCTAGCTACTCGGGAAGCTGAGGCAGAAGGATCTCTTAAGCCCAAGAGTTCAAGGCTGCAGTGAGCTATAATTCATCACTGCACTCCAGCCTGGACAACAAAGCTAGAAAATAATAATAAAATAATAATAAAAATAGTAGAATTTGCATGTCACTGCTCTTTTACAAAATCAGAATACAATAAGCCAATATACAGATTAGAGCCATTAACCACAGCAAATACATAATTTGCTCCCAACCCCCATTGTCTTCTCTTTAATTTTTTCTCTCAAAACTTTTATGACTCTCTCAAAACCAATCTTTCAGTAACCAAAAAGCTTCATGATGGCTTCCTGTCATATATGGTATTTTAATTAAAACTTCACTTTTAGAAAAAATGAAGCAGAAACTAAAGCCTTCATGATTAGCATTATTATAAAAAAAAAGTATAACACAAAGATCAAGGTTGTAGTGACAGAGAAAAATCTCTAAGGAAAAAAGCACTGTTCAGTTGAAATTTCAAAAAGATTAACATCCATCATCAAACCATTCCTCTCTCCCCATGCAAAAAATGCTCTGAAATGAAGTGCCCCCTTCTCTACAGGGGGTATGTTCCAAGCCCTGTCAGAGGATGCCTGAAACCACAGATAGTACCAGACCCAATAAATACTGTTTTTTCAATCTGATAACCTAGACAGCTACCATGTGACGAATGCACGAGTAGTGTATACATTGCAGATACACACTGGACAACGGAATGGCTCACATCCTGGGCAGGATGAGGTGGATGAAGCTGGACAGCAGGAGATCTCATCACACTACTCAGAATGGCACGCAATTTAAAACTTATGAACTACTTCTGAAAGTTTCCACTCAGTATTTTCAAACCACATTGGACCATGGGTAACTGAAACTGCGGAAAGTGAAACCACGGATAAGAGGGGACTGCTATATTTGCAACCTGTGACTGGCTTCAGCCTAAAAACATATACTTGAAAGATTAAGACATTTTTAGCAAAGATTCTACAGTACTTGAATCCTACTAGTTTCATATTTTTCATATTCTCTTAGAAATATTTCCATGTCCAACTATTACTTAAAACAGTTAAATACATACATACAACACACAATAAAAACAATCTAACATATTCTCTTAACATTTTCCTGTCTAAAATTTCCATCATCATGTCTTACCTTATGCAAAGACACGATTTTCAAAAAACATAATCAAAATGTTTGGGATTTGCTTCAAAATAATCCAAAACAGGGTGGGGCAAAGGGGCCAACAGAAGACAGAGAGTAAATGGAATGAAACAAGACTGCCTATGAGTTTGTAATTATTTAAGTTTGTAAAGCTAAGAGAGGAGTACAAGCAGATTATACTATTCTAGTTTAAAATTTCCATTAAAAAAATATTAAAAATTCACTACACAATCTTATTAAAAATTTACATTTTCAGCATTATCCCTAAAAGACGCATGTCCCCAAACCAAAATTTATTATATAGTTACCATTCTAAACAGTAATATTTAAAAGCAGCCTAGTATCTGTAACTCATAATATTCAAAAGAAGATATTCTCAATTATCATTACCTTGGAAACAAACTATATTAACAGAATTTACTGAAAAATGGTCAACTTAGTAATCCGAAGTGAATCTGTAAAGAGCTATTTTTGACTCACTACAGAAACCAAGTGAAAGTTATGCATATATTACTGTCAGTTTACTTGGTTTCCTAATCCAAAACATACATACATATGATTTGACACATGTATGAGTAAACTACAAACATGAAGTCAAAAAAGTCCATAAACATTTTAAATACCACGAAAAAGCAAAGCACTGATACCTGGTCATCATCATAGTTAGGATCTTTCACATCTACCTCCTCCACATCATACACCTGTCCAGGTGTACCCCAGACACCTTTGCCTCCTGCACCACCTGAAAAAGTTTAGAATTGAGAAAGAAAGAACACAAAATTCATCAATTTGTTGAAATCTAAAATAATCCTAAATGTTCCGACATTAAATAACAGCTAAAAAAAATTGTATTTCATGTCTATGTTAGTTTTTTTTCCAGTTTTCTTTCCCTATTGGTTTCCTTTTTGTTCAGACCACTCTTTCAATATTTCTGAAAACATTAAGTTGAAATAGCTTATGAAGTTAAAAACTAAAAAAGCAGATACTTTAAAATAAAAGCAAAAACAAATAAAGATAAAAAATAGCTATACTGAGGACCTCAAAGGGGATGATATTGCAGCTAAGCTCTAAATTTTATTCGACATTTCTTTGGGACCAAGACAAAAAGAAACACGCTGGGCCAGTAAAGCGTAGCATAGAAAACTCAACAAGGGAAAAATTATTTAACAAAATAGGACAGTAACCACCATCAAATATTTTGAAGTCAAATACAGTACTCTTTAAATATAAAAGTACACATTAAACCACACTATTAAGCAATATGTTACAAATACAGAAAACAATACTAATTGCTTTTAAGCATTAACAGCCCTGAAAATTCTATTTTCTAAATACAAAACAACCAATAGAAGCTTAACAATTCCAATTTTCGAAGTTGCTTTTCTACATCGACTTACTGAAATGTTTTAAGGACCAACGCACTACATTATTTTTTAAAGAACCTTTATAATGTCACCAACATTTCTGTTTTTGGAGGGTTTTATTTTGTACCAAGCATATCCTTGCCATCAGACCAAACAGAATCTGATAACCAGGTTTCATTTTGATATAAACCATGATTGCAGAGCCATTCAACAAAAATAATTTTTCACAGATCACAAAAACATTTTACAGGGAACCTACGCTATAAATTGAAGTTCCCACCATTCACAAGGTGATGAAATCATCAGAAAACTCTTAATCAACAAATATTTGTCTACAACGTGCTAGTCACTATTTCAGGTACTACAGATACAGCAGTGAAACAGACCAATGCACTACAGAATCCAAAATAAAGAGCTAACGAGAACTCACAAAAAGATCTCAGAAAACATTAAAATTCAGATCTAGACGTTATCAATCAAATTTATATTTACTAGTAGTAGTAATGGACATAATTATATTAATTAAATAAGTATGATGGATTTCTGACTCCTTTCAAACTTAGAGAACATACGCAAAACTCATAACAGTGAAAAACAGCAGTGTGTATTTTGCTGGAAATAAACTGTTAACATTTTGCTAAAGAAAATCAAATCTATTCAAACAAGAAAAAAGATCAACCTAAAGAAAAAGTGAGATGGTCCTCACATTACTACTAAGTAAAAATATATACGAACTGTAAAGCCTTATATTATCACTGTTTGAATTTCTCTCATTCCTAGAACAAGGAAATTGTAGTACAAGAACCCGACAATTTTTTTCTACTTGTTTATCTTCCATTTGTTGGACATGATATATACCAACCTTTCTTTGGTAGTCCCCTTCCTTTCCCAGATCTGGATCGCCTATCCAGCAACCTTCCCTTTGGACTGGTTGGCACAGTTACTCCACTTCTAAGGGCGTCACTCCCATTGTCGCTGACCGAATCTCCTCTGCCAGAGTCCCGGGATGAGTTTTTCCTTAGTCGCCTTTTTGCCTTGGCATTAATTCTAGCTTCATTAATGGAGGATGCTGAAATCCAATTTCCATTTATTTCATTCTTTATTTCCTCAGTCCCAGCATTTTCTTCATCACCGGAAAAGAGACAGTCACTTAAATTATCAGGATCTTAAAGAGAAAAATGAAGAAAGAAAATTCTAAGTATTTTAAGTATCTACTGTTTTACAGACATAGTGGTAAGTTAGATTAGGTTGAATCACATGACATGACCATTTTTGCAGGTAAATTACAGTCACATGTTGGGAATTTCATCTACTTCAATCTAATAAACAACAACTAAATAAGATTATTTTTCACATTATCAAGGAAAGTAAGCCAAGGCACTGAATTTTAACAAACAAAGTTCACCAAAAGAAGCATGTTATTTCACATGTTTAGATCATAAAATCTATGCTAACAGCAACACCAAATATAAAACCCTTAGACTTTTATGAGCTAAGAGTTAAGCAATTGGAGATATTAAGAAAAGACAAAGCATCTTGAGAAGAGACACAAACTGATATTTATAGAATGCCTACTATTATTTATCAGGCACTGCACTAGACACTCTATCATTTATGCACAAGTTTGGCAGTTAGTTAGTATAACATTGAGGACAGATAAGGAAACTAAGGCTGAGAATGTTTAAATGACTTTCCAAACATCCCGTAACTAGATATAAATACTTAAGAACTATTAGTAATCCAAAAAAGAATGAAAGGAATTTAGCAAATAATCCATATGATTGTTGAGCTGAACTGCTGATGCTTTACTGCCTCAAGATAAAGTGTGCTTTCAAGAAAAGCCATCATCTCAAAGTCCTAATTCATCTCCCTAAACTTTTCTCATATTACTTACCATCCTGAAAATCTTCCAGCCTATATAAAATTGATTCTTCTGAAAGAGATCAACATACTGGAGTTTCCAGTGGTTCCCCTACTTAGAATGTCACCCTTGTTGTTATTTTCAGTTATCAAAATCCTTTAGGATATAGCCCAAGTCTTACTCCCTCCATGAAAACTTCCCTTACAACTCGAGCTACAGTGACACTAATTGCTCACATACTATTCATTCAACACGTCATGGAAATCACTTTCTTTTTATATAAGTCTTTTTCTTCCAACTAGGTCATACGCTTCAAAGGAGAAACCACAAGTAGACTGTATGTCCTTCTCTGTATCCCCATCACCTAGCAGAGTGTCCTTCATACTCAAATTCCATGGAGATGAAGTGGAGGCACTTGGCTTTGCCTGAAAGCTCTTTTAAGTCAGAAAGGCTACTGAATAAGCTACCACTGGGCCAGAGTTTTGTTCATTATTGTTAACTCAAATCAGAGCTGAATCACTCAAATCATTTTCTTTTTGCCTAAAGATAATTATAACATGTCAGGTCTATGTGCACGGACTTTAATGTTTTAAGATATATTGAAACCAAAAATTTTCATCAACCTATAAAAAGCATACATGTGTTTAAATCTTTACAATTCTTGACATACTTAGGAAGGTGGGAATGTTTTGTTTTAAACAAAATCATCCATTAGAACCAAATTATCTCACTAGTCTCATAAGTAGTCTCCCTTCCTCCAGTCTTCAAACTATACTGAAGACTGATTTTCTCATGCATGCCCTCACCGAAGATCCTTTAAAAGTAATCCCATTATGTCACAAAAAATGTAAACTCTTTTTTTTTTTTTTTTTTTTGAGACAGAGTCTCGCTCTGTCACCCAGGCTGGAGTGCAGTGGTGCAATCTCAGCTCACTGCAAGCTCCACCTCCCAGGTTCATGCCATTCTCCTGCCTCACCCTCCCAAGTAGCTGGGACTACAGGCGCCCGCCACCACACCCGGCTAATTTTTTTGTGTTGTTAGTAGAGACGGGGTTTCACCCTGTTAGCCAGGATGGTCTTGATCTCCTGACCTCGTGATCCACCCGCCTCGGTCTCCCAAAGTGCTGGGATTACAGGCGTGAGCCACCGCACCTGGCCAAAATGTAAACTCTTTACCTTGAAACTTAAGGTCCTTTATGATCTTGTCCTTGCTTACCTCACCAGAATCACTGCTAACTACTCCCACACTCAAATTGTCAGAGCTTAAGTTAGATATCATAAGAAGGAGATGGGAGGGATTCATTTGGCAGAAGAATACTGAATATATTACAAAAAGAGGTATAAAGTGGGAAACCACTAAGAAAATGTTTCAGTACTTCAGTCACAAGCTAACTGGTAAAGAGCAAGGGTAGTAACTGTGGGAAAATAATAATGTTACACTTTAAAAGAAAATAATAAAGGGCTTTTAAGCAGAATGTATCTAGGATTAAAGAGAAGTGGAACAATGCCTTAAAAGTTTTCCAACTGGTGAGAAGCCGGTGTTAGAATGGTGTGTTTGGGACATCATCATAACCATCAGCAGTAATTACAGTCTTAGTGGAAGCAGCCGTAGTACTGTTTCTTTCATCGTTACCATTACTATTGTCAACTATTAGATACCAGGTTCCACACTACATGGTACCTATTAGATACCAGGTTCTATGCTAGGCACTTTACATATGTGGCCTATAAGCCTCAAAAGCTGTAGAAAGAAACTGTTTATCCTCATTTTACAGAAGGAATGTGTTTCACGAGAAGTTACATATCTAGAAAGGATTATGGCTAGGTTTCAAACCCACATTTTTAATCCCATATGACTATAACTACAGAAAATACAAAACTGGAATACAGCAGAGTATTGACAGCTAAAGTGACAGAGATGGACAAGGGAGTGAATGTAAAGAGAGATAAACAAAAATGATTAAGTGGAAGGGGACAGAAAGGCCAGGATCAGATAAATTAGATGACATTTTCGTGTAAGAGTGGATGGTTCAGAAAAACATTAAATATCTACCTGTAACATAGTGCTTTCATCATTGCACTATTAAGGTGAACCGCAAAACTAGTCCAGAAGACACAGGACTCAGAACTATGATAAAATGTCTTAAACTGTCCCTTGGAGTATTCAATTTAAATTTATCTATTTCCCGTAATCGAGTTTTCTTTTCTTCAACCATTTTAACATCCTTTCAAGTACGTTTATGTCTCTGTAGCAGTAAACATTCTCTCTCAGTATAATTTATGTATTTGACCTTATAATTTTTAACCCATGTTTATATTAATTGTTTTATATTTTGTTATTCATACTAACCTAAGTGTTGGAGTTCCATAGCCCCTATTGAGCTGACTTTAAGAAAACCAAAATTAAAATGATACCTGAGTACAGATTGTGATGACTTCAAAATTGTTTTCTATTGTGTACTAATTCCCTCTTTCTGGATTCTGACATCTCAATAGTAACTACTCTAATTGTATATGACCACAGCACCCGAAAATCACATTTTCAATTACTGGTGTCCAATGAGTGGCATAATTAGAATATTACCACATTTTCATGTATTACATACCTAGTATGTGCTTCATAGACTTAACACACATATACAGTATCTCACTAAATCCTAATTATAAATCTATACAGAGGGTATTTATATCCCAATTTTATACACTAAGAAACTGAAGGTCAGAATAAATAACCTACTTCCTCCAAGTAAAAGAGTAAAAGTGTGACTTGGACTATTTGCTATAGAAAGAATTTACTACAAAGAGGGTCTGTCTTAGGCCTATCCAAATATTGAAGAACAAGCTTTTTATTTTAAGGCAGTGCTAGACAGAAGCACCAAGAGCAGGGTTAAAATTAGGTCTTATTGTAGTTAGGAACAAAAAGTATACATTTTAAAGCTGTGTTTCTATTTCTCATAGAAATAGAATGCAAGTCACATAAGAAATTTAAAATTTTCCAGTAACCACATTAAAAAGTAAAACCAGGTGAAATTAATTTAAATAAATTTTATTTAATCTAATATAACCATAATATCACATCAACATGCAAGCAATGTAAAAAATTATTGAGATAGTTGACCTTCATCTCAACTCAGAGTAGCCACATTTCAAGTACTCAACAAACACATGTGGCTAAGCGCAGTGGTGCACACGTCTGTAATCCAGCTACTGAGGAGGCTGAAGAGGGAGGATCACTTGAGCCCAAGAGTAATAATAACCACATGTAGCTAGTGGTTACCATACTGGACAGTGCAGAAAAGCAGCAATTACCTATCTGTAAAATATATTCTTAAACTGTATTACCATCCCCATCTCAATTAAGTAGGTACATATTACCCATTTATAACCCTAAAGCATACTCATACAGCTACTGTATATAGCAGCACAGAAATGACCATTAATTACACAAAAATTTTTTCAATTTTTTACCACACTTTAAAAAGATCTGTAAATAAACAATGGTAAAGAAGCTTCAAATTCAACGTGTTTGTTCAGATCAAAGAAAACTATGTATGTTGTAAACAATAGTGAGTTGTCATTGAAGAAATAAAGATGCAGTAATGAAATACACTTAAAATGACAGAAAATACAGAGCTTTCAATATTAATAAAATTGTAAGGCAAAGAATTATCTAAAGTATATCAATATGAACTGTTCTCACTATTCAGATATTACACAATTCTAATTAACTTTTTGGGGAGATGATTTTGAAAACTATAAATACATTTTAAATCGTCTTGAGTTACTCACATTTGGTCATCTATTCCACAAAACTTTGTTCATTTTTATGATAATAACATGCTATTGAAGCACCATGGAGAATTAGGGAAAATACCCTAGGTAATTCAGAATATAAAAATTATTCGTTAGGAAAGATATCAAAGATACCAGTAAGTTAATATTACAGAAATCCTAACTAGCCCATGTGAAAATAAGCAGGCTCACTATTCTTCTCTATTCTGTACTACATAATGCAGGATAGGAATGTGTGGAATGTGAAAGGATAGGCAGAAAAATAGGACATGTAATGAATTCCCATGAAAATAAAAATCACAAACCTGACTTTAAAAATAATATAGCCTGTTTTCTTATAGCATGAATAAAACAGTATTTAAAGATAGTTTTTCTATCATGTTTTTATAAAATATGGAATGGTCTGAAGCTTCCTCACAACATAGTCAAGATTCAAGATATTCAGCCTGGGCAACATAGTGAAATTCTCTCTCTACAAAAAATAAAAAATTAGCCTGGTGTGGTGGCACACGCCTGTTGTCCCAACTGCTGAGGAGGCTGAAATAGGGGAGGATCTCTTAAGCCCAGGCAAGTCGAAACTGCAGCGAGCCATGATCACACCACTGCACTCCAGCCTGGGTGACAGAGCAAGATCCCGTCCCAAGACGAAGAAGAAAAGAAAACAAAAAAAAAAAAAAAGGAAATTCTTACTTACCTGCAGGGTTTACATTCAGTATCTGCTCACTTTCTACATCCATTTTTCCTTAATTTCACTTGCACTGATTAAACAAATTACCAAATGGAAGTCTTCCTTCAGAATCTGTTTTTTTAAAACAAAAAAAGAAAGCTTCAACATCTTTTAAACTGATGTAATTAAGCTGAATTAAACTTACTTAAGCACACTGTAAAAACAAAAAACAACAAAAAACATAATTCCATTAAATAAAAGAGCTCACTTTACTTTCAAAGACAACTTACCCTAATTAACTTTTGGTTCCAATCTTCTTGATAAATTTATCTAAGTCAAAAAAAAATCCCAGATTTCAGCATGTGCCAAAGCACCCCTTTAATTGGAATTAAAAGATACGTTTGCGATATGTGGTTACGTCAAGTTTAAAAAAATACACACATTTAAATCTTTTAGGAATACTAAGCCTCAAAATTAATCTGATATACATATATAGGAATATAAATACTGGATAGTTCCCTACCAATGAACTATGAAAACTACTCCAAAATAAAAACAATACAGTTTTAGTTAATAAAGAATATCACATGACTGTGTTATTTTTCACATTACGGCATATCTGAAAGGCAGATATATCTGCCACTCATTACCTAGGTCTATAATTACTAGAATAAGACTTTAAGATTGGGAGAAACTTTTAAAATCAGCTTTTTTGATAATATTACTTATATGAGAAATCCATTTTTTAAAAATCTGATTTCAGAAAGGAGTAAATACGACGAGATAAGCATCTCAGTATTTTAGGCCTCAGTTTCAAAATGGCTTAAAAATTATTAATACTGGAAGGTTTGATGAGATCAGTTACCTTTTAGACAATTAACTTAGTGATACAGATCCAATGTTATATGAAAGAAACATCAAAATAGTTTTCAAAAAATATATTACCAGAAAGTGCAACCAAATTAAGATTTCAGAATCTCTCTAGTATTTTTTAAATAGTGGTTTAGAGTACTTAAGTGTATGTTTAAGTCACATAGGTTGGATATAAGTCCTTCCAGTCATTTACAATCAGGCTGCTAGCAGTGTGCTCTTCAGAGATATAAAATGCACAAATTAATGAAAATGCCTAATAATTACAGGAAAGCACATTTTTTTCCATATAATATAACCTACTGTTAGATGTCATTTAAGGATAACAATGATATATACAGAGCCTCCTGGGACTCAAAGGTGAAACTGACTTTTAAATTCCACATTATATACTATTATTTGCTAACACAAGTTTATAGCCCTTTTCTTCAGAAAAGGGTACTACTTTGTGAAGCAAAAACAAATGGACCTTGTGTTAAAATTATAAGTTGTTTTCGTTTTTTGTTTTTTGAGATGGAGTCTTGCTCTGTTGCCCAGGCTGGAGTACAGTGGTGTGATCTCTGGTTCACTGTAAGCTCCGCCTCCCGGGTTCACACCATTCTCCTGCCTCAGCCTCCTGAGTGGCTGGGACTACAGGCGCCCACCACCACGCCCGACTAATTTTTTGTATTTTTAGTAGAGACGGTGTTTCACCGTGTTAGCCAGGATGGTCTCGATCTCCTGACCTCGTGATCCATCCGCCTCAGCCTCCCAAAGTGCTGGGATTACAGGCGTGAGCCACCACCCGGCCTATAAACTTCTTACTATGGCATAATCCTCAGACTAACATGCTATCATATTGCTTGGGAACTTAACAAAACGGTGAAATCATTCTCTAATTCTATTTAGAATAAAATAATGTGAATCTTTAAAATCACTTTTTAATACAACTCCCGCCAACTTTAGACATGAAAAAAATCTTAAAAATATGTAGAGATTCATAAATACATGAACAAAAATGGTTTGCAAATCTAAACATTCAGCATCCTTCATGGCTGAAAGGCTACATTCTGTTTTAATTCCATGCATGAATTACATATAGAAAAGGAATAATGTCATATGTGTTTCAGTTTTTTAGAGTTCCATTACAAAGTCTTCTTCATTCTTGATGAAAGCATAGCCTTCGAGAGAATATTTTCTGCAGAGCCCAATAAGTGAAATGATTATAACTAATGTTTATAAAGCCCTTTACAATTCAAAAAGAATTGTACATGTATTATTTAATGTACCTTACAGAACAATCTTCAGGTAAGTATTCCACCTTACACACAACTAAACAGATTCAGAGAGGATAGGTGATATGTCCAACGACAGCCAGCTGCTTAGTGGAACAGCCAGGACGAGAATTCAGACCTTCCAAATCCAGTACTGTTTGCACAAGTTCAATCCAAGATTTTAATAACCCACAGGAAGATTATTTTCAAGGGTTACCAGAAGCTTATTAAAACAGACTTCTGCAGTTAAATCAAACTTTTAAATGCTGTTTTCCAAACACTAAAAATAATTATTTTAAACTATTATACAGAAGACATTCCGGCAAACAAAGAAAACTGTCAGGAAATGACTACCATCTCTTTTATTAAGATAAAAACAAAGTTATCTTAATAGTCCTGTGTCGTTAGGCAATGATAACCTGATCAAGAATTCAAGTCATATCTGATAGCAACAAACATGTTTTAAGAGTTTAGATAAGCATAAGACATGTTCCACGTTTTTACTCTCTTTAAAGTAGTAGGATTTTTTCCAATTTATTTAACCACCCTTACTTGGCCCAAACAAGAAAATATAAAGCAAAAAATCCAAACCCTGTTTCCTTCATACTAACCTACAAAAATGAATTTTCGATGAGAAAACTATACATACAAGTTAGAAGAAAATGAAGGCTGACATTAAACACTGTCCTTTTCTTCAGTGTTACATGAAAAAAGCAATCAGAAGTATTCAATTGCCAAGACATTCCCTAAGAGATAGACCCTCCACTCTCCCACGAAATACATATATATATATTTCTTGAAATATATATATATATATTTCCTGAAATATACCTCATAAATTGCTCTGGCATTTTGGGGAGTCAAGCTTTGGCCATTTATTAACTAGGATTACTTGTATTCATTCTCCGGCTACAAACAGCTAATTAGCAGCTTAAAACCAGCTAAAAGCATTCTACTACAGTAATGCAAAAGTGAGCACTACAGATAATATTCAAGTGGCATTTATTTTTGCAGTCCTAACAATTATTTTTCCTTTCACATTAGTACTACAGAAAAAGCCAATCAATTATAATTCAAAGACACTTACTGAAATATTAAGGTATTCAATAAGCCTATAATGAAGGAATAGTAAGGGCATAAATACCAGTAACTCCTTGCTTAAAAAGCACTTGGTGGTTTCCCAAAAAAGTCACGTTAAGAATATCAAAATCATAAAAATTAAAGTAAAAATACAAGTTAAAAAACAAGGGAAACCCTTTTTTCTCAGACATCGAGTCGCATTTCTGATCGTTTTCATCATTTGTAGACACTACACAGTCGCTGGCTATGTAGCGAGTTCTCACAAGGGATAGGTGGGCGAAATTGACGTCTGCAGACAGTTTTGAAGCTCTTGCAAAACTCCATGTACGTTACAGCATCAAACTGACAAATGCAGCAGACGGCATGCGTTTCACAGAAAGGGGGCTCCCTTCCCAGCTTTGTTTTCTCTGGGAGATTATATTTTACCTGAACTAAAAAAAAGAGACCCTTTGCCGGAGGACTGGCTCGGCGAAGTTCGCGCAGGGCTCGGGCGGTGGGCACTTGTTCGCCTTCTAGGGCCCCCCCGGTGAGGCTCGCGCGCGGCCCCTCCCCACAGCGGCCGGGCCCGTTCTCCCGCAGCGGGCTCAGGCCAGGACCCCCGAAGTCCCCAGCCCGGGTCGGCCCCCGGAAGGGGCGGGGCCGGGAACGGGGCTCCTGGGTCACGCCGAGCAGGGGGCCGCATCTTCAGAGAATTCCCAGGGAGGGCAGGGGGCGGGGAGGGCGCCAATCTTCCTCACAGGATTTCAGTCCAGCCGGAAACACGCCTTCCAATCCCGGCCCCTGAATTCAACCTCCGCCAGAGGGGGAGGTGGATTGAGGGAGACCTTCGAGGGCAAGCGCCCCGCGCGCCCCTCTCAGTGGGAAGAGGGCTCCGGGAGGGGGCGGGCCCGCGCCGCCACGCTCCAGGCTGGGCCCAGAAAGAGGGAACCGGGCCGGCTGCCCGCAGTCCGGGGCGTTGGGGCGGGCGCGGCTGGACCTATGGGGCTACCAGGAGGCAGCCGGGACCCCGCACCGCTGGCCCGGACCTGACAGGGCCGCGGCCCCCACGCCCCGCCCCCTCCCATCGTGCGGCTGCCTCCGAGGGGGGGATGGGGGAGAGGGCGCAGTCTTCCCGAGCGTGTGAGCCGCGCCTACTGGTACTGACCCCTCGGGCCCCCGCCGCTGCTCGCCCAGGTCCCTGGTCAGCTGGCCCCGACCCCGCTCTTCTGGCTCTGCCGCCGTCTCGGAGAGTCTCTGGCCCCTCTCGCTCTGTTTGTTTTTGTTTTCTTCTACCCAGTAACACGGGGGCGAGAGGGCGGCGCTTATTGGCGGAGGCCGGGTGGTCGGCTGGCCAATCGTGGCGGTGGAGCCGGAGCTGGGGCGGAAAAGGGAGAGGAGTGAAACGTGGAAAGTTGGGGAGGGGCGCGGAGGGCGCATGCGCGTGTGGTTCCTGGAACTGGCTGGACCGGGAGCGGAGCGGGAAGCCGGGGTGGGGGTATGTTGGGAAGCGTGGCGAGATGGAAGCGTCGGGAAAAGGGCAGTGCTGGGGAATGGGAACGAGGATGAAGCTGCCTAGTCCCAGCTCACCCATTCGCCTCACAGGGCGTTCTGCAAACTGGGCTGAAGCAAAGGTTTTGAGCTTCCTGACATCGCGGCCTCCATTTCTAGACACTCCTTAGGCGAACACTCCAAGTGATCAGCCTGTCTGTCCGATTCCTCCTCCCTCTGGCCCCTGCTTTCTCCATGGCTTCTAGTTTCTGCAGATCCCATGCTAAGAAGTTTCTCTCAGCGAATCCCCTCAAACCTTTGAGATAGAAATAATTCCCATTTCACAGATATAAAACAGGCTCCAAAACTCTTTGAAGTCCCTTTGCTAATCATGACTCGCCAAGCCTCTGGCGTTCAAACGCACTAATTCCGGACTCCAGTGCTGGGAATCTCAGCCATGGCTACAATTTCTGTATTGAAACTTCCACCTCCCCTCGCTGTTCTCTCTGACTTTTCCTCTTGGCTGCATTCGTTTTGTCTGGTCCTATCCTTATTCTTTCAACGTCACGGTCCCCTGAGGGTGATAACCAGAACCCTATGCTTCCTCTGTGCTCCCAGGAGGGGACTTAGCCACTACCTCTGATAAGATTTTTCAGTTGTCTGATGGGCAGCACCTGAATGATTGCTTGGTCTCTCCAGAACCCAACTGCCTCATCCCGCACAGGCCAGCGCCTTCCCTTGGCTGCCCAGTCACCCTGCCTGGGAATCATCTCTAATGTTGCTATTTCTCTGCACACACACACACAAACCTTCACTGGCTTCCCACTGCCTCTCTTGAGTGTCAGCGCCACGGTCGTTCGTTCAAGGCTCCACGATGTGACTTCAAGACTTTCAAGCTGTGTCTTCACACATATCCCTATATGCCTCCTCACCCCCTGGTAATTATTTATATATCACCTTGAAATGTCTCTCTTCTCATCTCCTGTCTCTGCCTGGTGCAATCCTTCTGTGCGTCATGGCCCTCCCTGGTTTTTTTTTTTATTTTGTTGTTGTTGTTGTTTTATTTGAGGCACGGGCTTGCCCTGTAGCGCAGGAGAATGCAGTGGCATGATTACAGCTCACTGCTGCGTCGACCTCCCTCAACCTCCCTGGTTCAAGCAATCCTCTCACCTCAGCCTCCTGAGTAACTGGGACTACAGGTGCCCCTCACTATGTCCAGCTAATTTTTGTATTTTCTGTATACACGGGGTTTCGTCATGTTGTCCAGGCTGGTCTTGAACTCCTGGGCTCAAGCAATCAGCCCACCTGTGCCTCCCAAAGCGTCGAGATTACAAGCATGAGCCACCATTCCTGGACGCTGGTAGTTTTTCTGGAGCCTCGTGATTTGATATAATCTTCCTGCCCCTGATTCTTCACAGTATTGGCTTGTCACACCTCCAGAGGCACTGATCACATTCTACCTGGCATTATTTTATCTGAGTCCCTGTCTAGCCCTTCTGCCTATTAGACTGTAACCTTGTTTAGGAAAAGACCTGTGTCTTACTCATCTGGGTTTTGTTGTTGTTGTTGTTGTTGTTGAGACAGGGTCTTGCCCTGTTGCCCAGGCTGGAGAGCACTGGTGCAATCTCTGCTCACTGCAGCCTGGACCTATCGGGCTTAAGCCATCCTCCCACCTCAACCTTCCAAGTAGCTGAGACTACAGGTGTGTGCCACCACACCCAGCTAGTTTTTTGTATTTTTAGTGGAGATGGGGTATTTCCATGTTGCCCAGGCTTCTCTTGAATTCCTGAACTCAAGGGATCTGCCTGCCTCAGCCTCCCAAAGTGCTGGGATTACAGGTGTGAGCCACTGTGCATGACCCACTCACCTGTTATTGTAGTACTTAAGATACCTTGTTCATTTATTGTGCCTGTGCAAAATACACCTTGATTTGAGTTTACAAAGATTCTCAGCAGTTGGTGGTCATCCTCATCTCCTGGGCAGTGGCCTCCTGGCATGGTCAGTATCTGAATTAGTCTCATAATTCATGTTCACTTTTTAAAATCAGAGCTTCCCAGCCCTCAGTTTTGTTTTGTTTTTTTTCCATTATCTGCAGCTGTCTCCTTTCCCCTCTCTCACCTATACTCTACTGATCACTGACTGCTGGCTCCTTTGTTACCATCCTTCTCTTTCTCCACATTTTTTCTCTTCTCATTCCTTTCAGTTCCCAACCCTTTCCTTCTTCCTCCCTGTCTTCCATTTAGTCATTCATTGAATGTACTTACTCAGCACCTATAGCATAATCAGGCTGTGTTGGATAGGCATCCCAAGATCTATGAGATAAGGAAAGAATGGAATATGATTACCAATTTTAAAAAGCATCTAAAACAACCTGTTATGTTTTAGCAAATTGCCCCCAAAGGACCCATTAGGGAGGAAAATGTTCATGTCCTTTTTGCATATTATCTCAAGCAGTACCCATAATGGCTGGGATCCCAGAACCCACCTTTGAGAATGCTGCCATATTTGCGTGTGGTTGACAAGGTTGGGCCAGACACTCAGGAAATGGGGTTGTAGCCCTACCTCCCCCACTAACTTCCTGTAAGAACTTCAGTCCCTCTCAGGACCTTTTTCTTTACCAATAAAATTCAGAAATTGGGCTCAATCACTAATTCCCAAAGTATTTTCCAAAGAACACGAATTTTGTGGAACTTTGATATCATGCAAAAAAAAAAAATGTGGGAGGGATTGTTCCATGGTCAAATGCTCTTGGAAATAACTCGTTTAAACAAAGATAAAACTTTTTTTACCCACAACTCTTCTCAGTGTTTTGTTTGTTTGTTTGTTTTTTGAGATGGAGTTTTGCTCTCGTTACCCAGGCTGGAGTGCAATGGCACTATCTCGGCTCACTACAACCTCTGCCTCCCGGGTTCAAGTGATTCTCCTGCCTCGGCCTCCCCAGTAGCTGGGATTCTAGGTGCCTGCCACCACGCCCGGCTAATTTTTACATTTTTAGTAGAGATAGGGTTTCACCATGTTGGCCAGGCTGGTCTCGAACTCCTGATCTCAAGTGATCTGCCCGCCTCGGCCTCCCAAAGTGCTGGGATTACAGGCATGAGCCACCGTGCCTGGCCTTCTCAGTGTTTTTAATAAACTATGTGCCTTTAGCATCTTGGGAGACCAAGGTAGGAAGATTAGTAATGCTTCCTACCTTGTTTGAACACAGAACATTTTTTTCTCAAGATACCCCAGAAGCAGTGTTACTTAGAAACCAACTTGGGAAATATGGATGATAGCCACTGTCACCGACATTCCTTCCACCTGTGTTGAACACTAGTCACCTGTGCCTTTGCAGCTAAACTTTTTTTTTAAAAAAAGTTTTTAAGAATAAGCTGAAAATGGAAAAGTATCCAAGTGCCAAGAATTTTTGCCTACCAAATCAATCCAGAAATATTTTAGTGTGTGCCTATTCTGTGAAAAGCACAGTTGATTCAGCTATGTTCTTGGTAAAAGGCATTGTACTACTGTAGGGTAGGTAATATCTGAAGCCTAGAGCTGCCCAGGCTTCTGGGCCACAACGTACATTTTCATTTCACGTTGTAATTGTCACAAACTAGGTTTCTGTTACCTGAATCCCTGTGCCTATGGGCTTATGTTAATTTAGCTATTAGATGACAGAAAAGGAGAGGGTCCTTCCCCTGAACTCACTCTATACAGAATAATGGAATTGCAACTTCCATTTCCCTTGAGAATGATTCATTCCAAGGGTTTAGGAGAGGAAGGGAGATCACAGTTGCCCAGAACAAGACAGCTGTTCAGAGATGGCAAGAGAAACTCTGTGCTGTGTGAGCAGATAAACGTTATATACCTCATCTTCCCCGTACTACTCAGGCTTAAGCAGTATTGAGATACTTGGAGGGGTGCAAGTGTTTGGTTTTGTTAGGGGAGAAGGTGGGAGATAGTTTCTATTTTTTGCCTCTTAAGACGAGGTAGTGACCCTGTCCCTAACTAGCTGTGTTGCTTTGGGTGTTTCACTTCCTCTCCCTGGGTGAATTGAATGCTTCGATTTTCTGTGCTGTAAAAGAAGGAGGTGCCCACTGCACGGAGTTCATAAGCAGTCATTCAGTTCTAATACCCTGGGATGCTGAGCAAGGTACTGAGTTGGTACCATGGGAGTCCTGGGAATGGAGAACAAGAGATAAGAGAGTTTGCTGACTGGGTGCAGTGGCTCATGCCTATAATCCCAGCACTTTGGGAAGCTAAGGTGGGAGGATCGTTTGAGGCCAGGAGTTCAAGACCAGCCTGACCAACACGATGAAACCCCATCTCTACTAAAAATACAAAAAAAAAAATAGCTAGGCATGGTGGTGCATGCCTGTAGTCCCAGCTATTCGGGAGGCTGAGGCAGGAGAATCTCTTGAACCCAGGAGGCGAAGGTTGCAGTGAGCTGAGAGCGCCACTGCACTCCAGCCTGGGCGACAGAGAGAGACTCTGCCTCAAAACAAACAAAGGAGTTTGCCACTGTTGGCAGGAGAGGATTCCACTGAGTGTGGACAGAGGGACTGTCAACCCAGGGGCTTTCTCCTAATGCACAGCTCAGATAATATCACCTCCCTCCATCCCAAAGGCAAAGTGATGGCTGGTGTGGGTTTAGGAGCACTAATGAATTAATTTGGGTAAAGTACTTGAAAATGCACAGTTGAAGGCAAAAGATAAGCACCTAGATTTACTATTATTGCCTTTGGAACTCTCCAAGTCTTTTTCATTCTTTGGGTAAAGCCTCATTTGAGAGTTCTGTTTCTTAATAAGCAATGTTCACGCCCCTAAGTGAAATTGAGAAGAATTTGTCTTTTTGGGGACTAAGGGTAGGTCTTAGCCCACTTCCTTCCTAAGAAATTGTAGATGCTGCTGCCATTTGCAGCAACTTCATCTACCTGAACTGACGTCTCGTCTCCTTTTGTCAAACCAAAGCCTGAATTTTGAGAATTCCTGTAAGGCGGAAATTGCACTTTAGCACAAATGGTAAAAGACATAAAACATGTTTTGAAGAGAGAGCTGCATAAAGAATTCTTATCATAATGATGATAGCTGACACTTGTGTTGCCTTAAGGTTTACTGAGCACATTTGCATAGACTTTCACCACCTCCCTATGAAGTGGACAAGATTCTGTGCTTTAAACAGGAGGGAAATAATGAACCTTAAACGGGTCACTGGTAATCATGGGACTTTTAACCTGAAAGGCAATTTAGGGATTCCGTAGTCCAAATCTTTTATTTTACAAATGGAGAAACAGACCCAGAGAAGTTAAGTGAGTCACCTACAGCCACACAGCTAAGTTCGTAGCTGAGCCAGAAGTGCATATGAGATCTCAGTGCCCAGCGTTGTAGGGAATGTGCAGACCGGAAATCCAGACCTTCTGGCACCCAGGCTGCGACGGACTTTCGCTCACATGCCTCTTGATTGAAAGCTAAATTTCTAAGCCCTAGTGGCTCCTGGTATCAGATGAATCCATCTGAGGGGCCTGAAAGTGGGGAGAGGGAAAGGGTAGTAAGGGTTGTACAATGTTTAGAAACCCTTCAGGGGGCATTTCTAGCATGTCTTTCCTGGGGTAAAAAGCAAGCATAGAGTAATGTGAAGCATAGTTCAAAACACAGATGCAATATTTTACTGTAGTATGTACCAAGAAAAATTTTGAAAGACTACTAAGATTTTATTTCCTCAATTCAGGTTTCGAAAGGTTTTCTTAGTACATTTGTCTTGTGTAGGGTTTTCCCCCGCTCAGATCACTCCTACCACCTGAGATTTAGAAAAAAGCTCAATTAACGTTGAGGAACTCTAGCAAGAAATCTTTCCCCCACCATAACAACCCCCGCCAAAACACACATTTTACCACATCTCCTATACTTGGCCTCAGTTCTAAACCTTTGAAAACTCCAGCTCATTAGACTTTTGCAATCACGGACCATTCCACCCGATGCTTTTCAGCGTTTTTATAACTGCCACGCCCTGCATTTAATAGTGTTGAGTCAGGGTAGAGAAGTGCTCCTCCAGTTGTATCTCTGAGGGCTTTATTTGCATTCTTCTGGAACACTGGGTCCTGGGCTAGGCTTCACATGTCTCAGAATTAATCCTCTTTTCTCCAGCTGCCCTGAGTGCACATAGCTGCCATCGTGCCCTCCTCCCCTCTATGTCTGCAGTGTCGGCTTGCTTCCCAGACAAGGAGATAGAGCCCAGAGAGCCTGGTATAAAAATGAGGAACTTCTCATTCTGGAAAATAAATAAAATGAATAATCTTGGGTTGTGATTAAGACAGCCAGATCTACAAGAAAGTACAAACAGAGAAGGCTAGAGAAGGGCAGGGATAATGCAGGGTTGAGGATGGGGGGTGGCTCAAGAGACAAATGCTGAGTAGAAGTTAATCAATGGAACTAATCAAACCTCTATTTATTTTGAGCAAAACTAAATAAATAAAAGTACTGGCAAGAGGAAAACAAGGGAAACCCAAGAAAGATGTTGCATAAAAATGAAGCTTAGCCCTGGGGAAGGTCAGAGAAAAGAAGAAAGTCCCAGGAGATGACCCGGTGAGGACAATTTGCTCGGTTAACAAATGAGCAAACCAAGGCCCAGACAGAAGTGGTGAGGCTCCCAGCAAGTCACAGACGGAGCCATAGGCCCTCATTCCACTGCCAACAGCTGCCTTCCTTTTCCATATGGTTCTCTGCATGTATCTTGTCCTTCTGCCCTGTTTTTTTTTTTTTTTTTTCTTTCCAAAAAGCTAGGAGGACAGAGTCCAGAAGGAAAAACTAGGGCTGGCATTTGTAAGCAACAGCTCCAGGAAGTCCCCAAGTTCTGCAGTTGAAGTAACATGATTGACAGTCATTCAGCAGCACAACTGACAAAGCCAACATCGAAACAGGAACTAGCAAACAACAGGCCACCCTCCAAGAACCAAGAGTTCAAAAGAAAGAAAAAAAATAACTGCTCAGCGGACAACTGAGAGTCTTACTACCGTTTCTTGTGTTACACAGGTCTATGATATGTTTTGTTTTCAGAGAGCCCTCTTTGAGGACAGTAAATCTAGCCCAGTGATTTATTGGTTGGCTTCAGAGGGTGCAAGAACACCCTAAAATTTTATACGAGTTTTATTATGAATATACATTTGATGCCACAATGGGTCGATAACTTTTTCCCATAAGACCCCCAAAAGAATCATGTCCCAGAAAAGATCAAGAACATCTGGAGTATGTTACTACATTTATGTTATTACATCTTACTACGTTTGGGCCCATTTTCAGATTGGGTGTTTGTATGGTAAATGCATCTGATAGTAATAACTAAAGCATACCCTGAGAATGAACCTGCATGACAAATGCACCTAATGTGTGTTCCAAGCTAGTGAATCTGGAAGTGGCCAACCAGGAGATTCATTCCTTGTCTATTAGGAACATCTGAGCCCCCAGACCATCCTGTGAAACATGGGCTGTACAGCGGCTTGAGGTCCTGAGTTCTGGGTTGAGTGAAGGTTGCCAGGCGGAGGTTATTAGGGAAAGGATGCTAAGTGAAAATGATATATAAACTGCATGCCTTTTGCAAGCAGTTGTGGTTCTTCTGTCCAGTCAGCCACCACTGCACCATGCAGTTATCCTGTCCAGCCCACCACCACTAGACTCTGTCTCCTGTATGTAAACCCCCAGCCAAACCCCATATCTCATTTGCTGGCTCTAGGTCTCTTCTTCCTCCTCTTGACCCTGGTGCCATCCCCACTGGAGTAGATAGGGGTTTGATACAACAGTGTTTCATCAAGAGAGGCCACCAGACTTAGCTTTCCTCTGTATGTCAAACCAGGTGCAGTGTCAAAGTACTTCAAAGTAACAATAGGAAAACAAAACAAAATTGGTTTTTAAGACAGCAGTGGTCCCGAAAAGAGATGGATTGTCATCTTGAAACACCCAAAAGTAATTCTAGTCAGGCCTGGCACCTACCTCCCATTATGATGACTTCAGTGGGCCAAAAATATAAGCCGAACCTCCCAACATTTCTTAAACAAAAGTCAGCCCTGTTACCCGTGAGTGTATCTTTAAAAAACTCTTGAACTTATTTAAGAGAGGAAGCATTACATGATGTCTCTCAAAATATGCTCCACAGATGTTCTACCACAAAAGGGTTTTAGGATGAAGTAAATTTAGGAAAACTGCTAATCATCTCCCCTCTTAGAAAATCACAATAAGTAATGGTGTTTTAAAGGCTCTGAGAAGTTCTGTCATTAGTAACCCATTCAATTTTCTTTAACCCCATGTTTGCTGTTCTTATCTGACCATAACACTCTTTTGTACATCATGTCTATTAACATCTTATGGAATACATATTGGAAAACACATTTAATGGACTGAGATCTGGACTAGAGGGCAAGAGGTTTGGATTCCGATCCTAGTTGTGCTACTAATTAGATGTATGACCTTGGGTAATTTGACTGCTCCAAGGGTGTAGAACTTAAAACATTTCCCAGATTATTTCTGGGGCTGTAATCTATCCAATATGATCTGTGAGTTGGCTGAAATCTGGTCTAAGGTTCTGCTTATAGCCATTTTCCGCGATTATGCATATTTTCTTCCAGGAGACTGCGTGGTGCAATGATTTCGCTTATAAGCTACCTTCTCTTAAGAACTCCTTGGAGAGATAAGGCAAATGTCGAGGCACCAGAACAGAATGTAACCAATGCTGTAAAGCTGGGTCAGCTTTATTCACTGTGATGAATATGTGTGGTGGGTCCATAGCCATAGACCTCAGCAAACACAAAGGCAGCTGACTGGTGGCCATGTGCATTTGATGGGGCTGGTTCTTTGGAAACTACACAACCTCTTTGAAGCCAGCAAGGTTTTAGCAACTGTGATCACATAACCTTAAAGAGAAAACTCCTCTTTTCAAAGAACCAAAGTTATTACCGCAGGTATTGTTGCTCTGTGGGAGAACCCCCTATCTCAGAGAAAAGGAGTGCTGACTCCAGCTTACCTTCAAAGGCATTTGAGTCAGTAACAGCCCTAACAGCAAGCTTTCCCAGGGAATACTAGAGGCCTGGGAATACTTTAAGTACCACCTGTGAAGCGTCTTGAGCTCTTGCACAATTATTATATGTCGTCTTAATGCGTCACCCAGAGAAGTAGCCTGGGGTGACACATTAAGACTACACGTGCTTTCTGCATCCTAGGCACAGGAAGCTCTGTAAAATTTCCACAAGCAGATCATGGGGAAGACATCTTAAAAAGCAGAGGCCGTGGGGCTGCAGGCAACAGGGCCAGAGATAAGTCGGAACTTGTTCCATGGAAGGGCTTTTCTCCAGCCACCACTGCGGCAGTACATCATGTCTTTGTATTGAGGTGGGGCTACATGTTTAGGCAGGCTGTGCTGTGTGCAGCTTCCTACCTAATATAAGGAATCTTCTAAAAATAAATCCATATCATTACCCCTTTCCTCCTTGGTGCCTCATGAAATGTAGACAGTTTAGCAAAGCATGCCTGTATCTTTCCAGCTGAACTTTACCTTGTGTTTGAAAGCCTGGGCTCAGCAAATGGAGTACTATACAACTGTATAAAAGAATGAGGAAGATTGCTATATACTCCAATAAAAAGCTTTCCAAGACTACATTAAGTACAAATCAGTGTTAATATATACCACTTTTGGATAAGAAAGAGGGATAAATAAGAATATTTATTCAGACTCATTTATACTGACATAAACACTGAATAACATTTAAAAAACTAATGTAACTGTTTACATCTATAAGGGCAGTAGGCAGTTGGTATATATGGGATGTACAGAGACCAGTAGGAGATGCCAGGAGGGGAACAAGACATATATCTATTTATATTATTGTATTTTTTGAACATATTAAAAAGCATAAAAGCCTGGGCTGTGGAATCAGCAGAACTTGGTTTGACTACTTGCTCTTCTATTTCCTAGTTTTGAGTGAGTTATTTCACATTTTCTGATCCTCAGTTTCCTCACCTGTAAAATGGGGATACATACAGTATCTGTTGAATTAGGGATGTTATTCAAATTAAATGAAATTATGTTTGTAAAGTACTTAGTAGGATGCTTGACATGTTGCAAGTATCTAATAAATAATAATACTTTAATTGCTATTGCTATTATTTTTACTTATTGAAATCTAACTGAGCCTTCAGCCTTAGGTAAAGTAATGCTTCCCATGAGAAATTTTCCCCAGGCCAGGGCAGAGTGAACAGCCTCTTCCTCCGTTCCTGCCATGATATGCCTATCTGTTACCATGCTGCTCCCCAAGCTCAGCTCTTTGTTTTGACATCAATTCCCCACTGGACTGTGGCCCTCTGAAAGGCAAAAACCTTGCCGCTGCATCAGGCTTATTGTAGGTAGGTGGTTGTCAATAAATGTTTGGTGAAAGACTAAAGGAACTAGTAAGATTTCTGTTTTCTGTACAAAAGCCTGTCTGAGGCTGTCCATGGAGTTTTACTTCCTGGTTTAGCCTGGCAGATGCCTGCCTGTCATTTTCTAAGTGTGCATGGAGCTGCTCAAGAGAATGAACTGCAATAAGCAGCCCTCAGCACTTGCAGCTCACACTTGAGTTTGCTGTGAATTTGCCAGGAGGTGAACTGTGGCCATCTGTAGAGGCCTCCCAGGAATGGCAGGAAGCTGAAGCTCTCCAGGGACCGCAGCCATGCTGGATCCCAGGCAGAACGTGCAGGCTGACACTCCAGCTGTCCCAGCCTGGGGCAGAACTGATGCTTCTACATCAGCCCAGGGGTTAGGCCCAATAGCCCCAGAGCTGTTCCTGCCTTCCCTGAGTCTGCTCCTCTGGGGTGAGGCCTGGTTCAGAGGAAGAGCTGACAAAAATAAAACCAGAGTGACAACATGCTGTGCAGGAAGTTGCAAGTCTGAGAGCCAGCACAGAACACAGGTACCTAGGTGACATACCACAATAAAAGTTGCCTGAAGAGCAGACCATAGAACAAAACCCCGACTGTATTTGCATTTGTGGCTTTCTTCTTTTAGAAGTCAAGCCAACAATGCCTACTGTTGCCAAGCAGATCTAAGCCCAGGGTGGACCTCTGCCACTAACCAGCAGGTTGAGTTTAAACAAGAAGCCTCTCTGAGCCTCACTTTCCTTGTCCGAGAGCCAAGGGAGAATTATAGAAAAAAATATATACTAAAGAATCAAGCATTTATAAAATAAATATGTGTCTGTCCTTCCTGTACTACTGAGCTCTGTTGAAGGTGAGAGAGACAAGGCTTCCACAATCTTACCATAGAGAAGCATGTACCCCACACATACATACACATAATACACATACACCACACACACACAGATACACACATGCCATACACCACACACATACACCCCCATACACACCACATAGATACACACACACATCCATACACATGCTAAGTTTAGAACATCTATGAAGCAACAACTCTAGCAACAACTGAAGAATTTCACAGTTCTTCCATTGGCTGCTTCCTAACTGGAAACAGATTGCCTTACCCTCAGCTGTTTCTGGGCCAAAGTTCCTCTAAATGGGGGTCTACTCCTGGTAATTTCGTTTCCTTTTCTCAGTTAACAGTCATGCGACACCATTGCCTGGGTGTCCCCTGCAGCCCTGGCCTTTTTTCGGTTCATAAATCCAGAAACAGAAGGAATGCTTACAAAAATGTATGTGCACTCCACCATTTAGTGAGTGACTGCTGTGTGCCTGCATAGTCCTTGGTCTCTGATCCTCATCACATCCAGTAGGATACTGCTATCATCCCCCTCCCACAACAGATGAGGAAATTAAGGTTCAGAAAGGTCAAAAAAATTGCCCAAGGCCTCACAAGCAGTAAAGGGCAGGCTTGAGATTTGAACCTAAGTGATCTATTAGCCTAAGCCATTTCAACACAAAACTCAGTTCGAGCTCTTGAGGAGTTCCCAGTCTACTGCCCTAAATACTGCCCAGGCCATTTCTCTCTCAAGTTTCCACGTGGATCCTTCTTGGCCCGAGCTCCCTCTCCTCCCCTTTTCCCTCTTGGAGCAGATTCCTGCTGGCAAAAGGCTGGTGGCCTCCACTTCCCTTGCGTCCTGCCAGTGTAGGCAATGCAAACTTCTCACTGGAAAACACCATGCCCTCTGGACAAAGGCTCTGTGTGATATTCTAGGACCTGCCTGACAGGCCTTCTCTGAAAAGACCCAGCTGGAGTAGCTGTGCTGCCAGGCCTTGGATGGGCAGAGTTCATAAACAGCTTCTCCAGTCACGGAGCTCCAAATGCACCCAAGTCAGGTGCTGCCTACCTCAGTGCCCAACTGGCCCCAGGCCATGGCCAGCCAGAGCCCTGTTCTGGGAAACCAGCAGGGCAGCTGCATGTTCAGGGGCGGAGGCTGTGGGTGGGCTCCTTCACAACAGAAAATAAGCTTCTGAGTCAGGCAGAATCCCAGCTTTAAATCCCACCTCTACCACCTTCTACCTGCCTGACATTAGGAAAGTGGTTTCTAGCCAGGCATGGTGCCTCACACCTGTAATCCCAGCACTTTGGGAGGGCAAGGTGAGTGGATCACGAGGTCAGGAGTTCAAGACCAGCCTGGCCAACATGGTGAAACCTTGTCTCTACTAAAAATACAAAAATTAGTTGGGCATGGTGGCGCACACCTGTAATCCCAGTTACTCAGGAGGCTGAGGTAGAAGAATTGCTTGAACCTGGGAGGCGGAGGTTACAGTGAGCCGAGGTTACATTTCACTGTACTCCAGCCTGGGCAACAGAGCAAGCGTCCATCTCAAAAAAGAAAGAAAGAAAGAAAGTGACTTCTGCTGCCAGAGCCTCAGCTCCCTCAGCTATAAATGAAACTCATAACATCTACTATCCCTAGCCCAACACTTGGATCTCAGTTTCTTCATCTCCTGAAATAGAAGAGGTAGACCACATGACCTTGAGGTTACTATCTGAAACACTCCCTATGCAGGCTGGGGTGAAGGTGTCCTTCCTGCTCCTGGGTACAGTGAGGAATTTAGATGTCTTTCACAAGGTAAGTTCATCCCTGTGGGAGAGTCCCTGGTTTAATTCAATAAATTTTATTGAGCACCCCATAATGCATACCATACTAAAGCTTCAACGTACAAAGATAAACAAACATAGGCCCTGCCCTTAAAGAACTGATAGACCAGGCCAGCAGGAATGATAAGACTCATAAAAACAAGTATTGTATATAGTGGAAAGTGATAAGTGCACTAGGAGGGGTACAGATAAAAGACTAGGAATGTTGAGAGCAGGCAGAGGGTGATTCTGGGCTGGGAGGGAGCTAAAGATGTGGCCAGTCCATAAAGAATCTTGAATGAGTTTAGACTTTATAGGGCCAACTGTTGAAAGCTCTTAAAGGTTTCTGACCAGGCAGTGGGCTGATCAGAGCCATAGGGGCTGGAGCCTTTTGTTAGTCTTCTACCATCTGGAGTAGTCAGACCATAGAATTTCTAAAAGGGAAAGGGCCCTTTTCCACCATTTTCACAAGGGTTTTGTTCCCTGGATGAAACAGTTCGAGAGTTGCATAAAATGTGCAGCTGTCAATGGCTGCCCTTTGTTCTGGCCCTGAATCTTCTGCAGCATGATGCCTACTGTCTTTCTTCTCTGTGCCCTCTCATCCAGCTGTCTCCCTGCAAGATAGACAGGAGAATGAGGCACATGGGGCAGGAGGCAGGCACCCAGCTCAGGGAAACAATCCTGCCTCAACAGAGTCCCCTGGGACCTTTGCTGCCCTACCGCCTTGTGTTGGCCCAGGTCCCAGCATTATGGGAGGGAGTTGGCCTGTTGAGGAGAGAATGTGTCAGTGAGTTGCAGTGGCTTGAGTCTCCTGAGAAGCATGCGTGTGTGTGTTCAGGGCTAGGTGTTTTGCAGCTGATTTCAATCTGGGTCAGAATTGTGCAACCCTCAGCATGTTGCTATCTAGAGAAGATAAGCTTCAACAATCCCTTCCAGGACCCGCAGCAATAAACTAGGGCTCTGAATGTAAACACAGCTGTTTAGCAAGCTCTAATTTCTGGAAATGAAGGGGCCTGCTGCAGTAGCAGAAGGGATCCAGGTGTATCATGGAGTTGTTTAAACCTCCCAGAGAGGCTACAGCTGACCCACTGTTCTGAAGAAAAATCCAGGAGAGGTGCTAGTGAGCTCTGCCCCAGCCACACTTCCACCACTTGACTCATCCAAGCCAAAACTGACAGGGCCATGGATGGAGAAAGACACCCACTCACTTGCCGTGTGGCCTTGACTGAGTCATCTTGTCTCATTGGCATCCGTGTCCCCATCCGTAGAATAAGGCTAGTGCAGTAAAACCTCATCAGTGTGAAAACAAAGAAGAAAATCTCAAAAGACCTGTGAATGAGCAGAAGAAATGACTCTGCTTGTCAGTCTCTCGCCTTTACTCAGAGAAAAGCCCCTTAGAGTTCCTCCTGGAGCCTGTGTGTCCTTGGTTTACGTGTTGAGAATATGCTTGGTTTTCTGGCTTCCGAGCCTATTGTATATGACAAACAATTGAAGAGCAGGAAGTTCAGCTGCTAGAGATAGGCACACTGATTGGTGACAGAAACATAAAAAGCAGAGAGAGAGCAAGGAAATGGAAAGAAAAACTGTAGGGCAGAAGCAAGATTTTCCAAAGCAATGGGAACGGTTTAGTACTGGGGCAAACGCATTTACACGTGGCAGTATCTACAAAGCTATCTGCCTAGGAGACTAGTATGACAGTTGATACTTACAAAGGCTTTCCAAGGAAATTTCAAATGATTGTACTCTGTAACTACTGTTTAACAAGGCAGGGCTTTTACCGAATGTTATTTTAGGAAAATTTTCTTACAAATGTTTCTAGTACATAAAGTTTTGGTGCTTAAGTGGGAAACTTTTCAATATCTTGAAACTTCAGATATTGGAAAAGATGTAAATCTTTCACGAGTGCTCTGGAGGGCACAGTTACAGCTGTTCTCTGCATGCCAGAGTTTGATCCGAGAATCAAATCAAATAATAGAGATGCTATTGTACTGAAAATGTATAAAACACTACCCAAATTAACCACTAGGACAGTGAGGAGCAATCACTTTGGTCTTGAATTCCTCCTCTTCCTCCTCCTCCTCCTCCTCCTCCTCCTCCTCCTCCTCTTCTTCTTCTTCTTCTTCTTCTTCTTCTTCTTTTTCTTCTTCTTGTTTTTGTTTTGAGACAAGAGTTTTGCTCTTGTCATCCAGGCTAGAGTGCAGTGATGCGATCTTGGCTCACTGCAACCTCTGCCTCCCGGGTTCAAGCTATTCTCCTCACTCAGCCTCCCAAATAGCTGGAATTACAGGCATGCACCAACATACCCGAAGAATGTTGTACTTTTAGTAGAGACAGTGTTTCACCATGTTGGCCATGGTTGGTCTCGAACTCCTGACCTCAGGTTATCCACTGGCCTTGGCCTCCCAAAGTTCTGGGATTACAGGCGTGAGCCACCATGCCCGGCTGGTCTTGAATTATTCTTGAAGACTTAGAAATGATACTAACAAACATGTTTGTTGATGAGTTGGCCTGGAATGTAAATTCATTTTGCCTTCACTTGAATTTAGAGTGTGAACTTTTCCCAACACAGATGCCACACCCACTGTGGGAGGCAATAAAAGGGGGAATCAGGAAATAAAATTTGCGACCAGAAGAAATGTCTTTGTTCAGTGAGTAGAGCTGTTATCTTCACGTCAGGGTAAACACTGCGGGCTTGTAGAGAAATGCAACCCATTGAGTTACACACCTCTTTCTGGGACTCACTGTACCCTAGGATAAGGAGAGGCACCCAAGAAGCATGGGGCTGCCCTCAAGAAGCTTACAGTCTAGTGCTTTTCAAGGCCACCAAGGTGGCTGCCCAATATGAGATATTGACTGAATAGCAGCCCTCCTGACACTTTTTTCTTTAAATACATTTGACTACACAGATCATAATTGTTTATGTAGAAAAAGAAAATATAGATGATAAAATGAAAAAATTGACATCTGTAACCCATCACATGGAAATAACCAGTAGTAACATTCTAGTTAATAATCAATATTAACAAATTGTAGAATTGTTTATATAAGTGAGTACAATAATGGGATATTTGACATTGACCTCTTTTACTCAAAAATGAGCCCCCCAGTGCATTTAGAGTGATGAGAGAAGACAACCTCAGAAACACATCCTGTATGCTGAGAATATAAATTCTTCATCTATTCCAAATATACATTTCTGAAATATTAAAGATGTGATTATAAATATATGGAGCCATAAAAGTATTATAAGAAAACAGATGAAAATAATTACACAACATTAGCATGGGGAGACTGCTTATGCAAGACAGGAAACCCAGAAGCCATGAAGAATATTACAGATTTGAATATTGAAACATTTTAAACTTCTACATGATAAAAGACAGCACAAAGTTCAAAAAAATGATAGACCTAGGTAAAATATTTGCAACACTTAAAATGTGAAAGATTAATATTCCTAATATCAAACACAGAACTCTGGCACCTCAGTACCTGCTTTAGACGCTGATACTCACCCCTGGGAGCTTCAAAACACAGTGTCTTTTCTCTCTGCCAACAGATGTCCATGCTTAATGTACAAAAAGTGCCTATAAGTAAGAATGACTCAAACATCCAAATAGATTAATAGGAAAGAAATATAAACACAGAATTCACAGAAGAAAGGCAAATGGCCCATAAACATAAAAAGATGTTCTCTGTTGTCAGGGAAATGCAATAATTAAAAACTTGATAGTACAAAGTGCTTGCAAGGATATCTGAAGTTCTCTCACGCACTGCTAATGCAAGTGTAGATTGGCACAACTTTGGGAGGAAGGTGATTTCATAGAATCTACTAAAATGTTAAATGTCTGTCCTTTTTGACCCAGCAATTCCATGTTCAGTACTCTGTCTTACAGAAATAATAACACAGATTCATAAACCTGCACGTCCATTGCAGCAAGATTTGTAATAGAAAAACCTTTAAACCAAGAAAAACATCCATCAGTAGGTTGTGTTAATTATCACTTATCCATATTAGGGAATATTATACAGTCACTGAATAGTATGATATTTTATCTGTATGGACTTGAAATGATATACACATATTGTTGAATAGAAACAAAGTGAGTGTCAGATCAATATGTACACTAATATTTAGTTAGTGAAAATATGCATGTGTATCTATATCTATATATATTTGTGGTGTCAGTATAAGCCCAGGGAAAATCTGGAGGCATTTGAAGCAAAGTATTATTGATACATGCCTGGGAAGGGTATTGGATTGGTGAGGAAGGAGATTCTTCTCTTTACATGTATTTTTTTTATAGGTGAAAGTATTCTCTCTGCTTTGTATGTAAGTTTACTGAGGCTTATAGAAGTTGTCATTGCCAAGGTCAAATAATAGAGCTACTGCGTAGCAGAACCAGGCTCTGGGTGAGGTTCATTTGGCCCCAAAGCCCATGTTCATTTCACATTGGTAGGCTACTCCCGAGGTATGGGGTTAGGAAGAATAGCTTGCAGGATTCTACCTGGGATCTTAAGGACCCAGGCAGACAAGATTAAGTCTATGACTAGCCCTGGAGGCATTGCTTGGATGTTTCTGGAAGCAGAGGAGAAAGGGTGAATTGCAGGGATATCCTGGGGACACACCCTGCTTCCAACCTTTGCCTCTGTTCCTGGAGGTGCTAGGCGGTGGTCACTGAGTGGCCTGGATTGTCTTGCTGGAATGCTTTTTTTCTTCCTCTCTGTACTGTTTCCTCAGTGGTGAGTTGTGAGAAAGATGATGTGCCTGTTGTCTTATCCACAGATTTTCTGAGAGAACAAAAGGGGATTACTGTGGACTCCTCTAAAGGCTGCAGCAGTAAGGAAAGAGAAATTTCTAATCTGAAGAAATGAAACAAAGTTACCAATGAAACAAAGCTAGAAGGAAGTACTTAGCCTCCTGAGAGGACCACCCCTGCACCCTTGCTGTGCTCAGGAGTTCTTAGAGGCTAAGGTATCTCATTAGCTACCCTAGACAGAAAATGTGAAAAAGGCCTTAGCAGGCAGCTTTGCCCTGGGATGCCGCTTTCCACCTTGTTTTTCATGTGCTGGTGCTGCTTTTGGCTAACTCTCTGACCAACTGCCTGAATCAATATGACCGAGCAACCCTATCCTGGTTGACATTCCTGGGCTTGGCTTCTCCCCTGCTGGTCTCATGGCACTCACCTGATCCTTCCTCCCAGACCGTTTCACACAGACCACTTCTAGGTAGCCATGCCCTGGGCAATGTGACTCACTGACCAGCTGACACACTTCAAATTCCAAAGCTGTCAGGGTTCACTTTGACTTATCATCCTATTGACATGTACATGCAGGCTGATCAATTTCCAGTGACCTGCCTCTGAATAATAAAGTCCCTGAGGACAGTGACCATGTCCGTGTGTCCGCTTTGTTCACCAATTGCACACTCAAGACCATAGAAGACTCCTAGAAGAACCTGGTGACTAAATGAATATAGGAAGAATCCACTTAGACTCCCTTTTCCCCTGCCATATATAACAGTTTAAGTCATTGCAGATAATCCACTTGAGCAGGGATTGGCAGACATTTTCTGTAAGCAATCAGCTAGTAAGTCTGGGCAACATAGTGAGACCTCACCTCTACAAAATAAATTAAAAATCAGCTGGGCATGGTGGCAAGTACCTATAGCCCAGCTGTTTGGGAGGCAGAGGTGGGAGGATTGCTTGAGCCTGATGGGATAAAGGCTGCAATAAGCCTGATGGCACCACTGCACTCCAACCTTGGCAACACAGTGAGACTCAGTCTCGAAAAAAATCTAGGATTCCCAGGCAAGAGGCAAAATCGAGGCTATGATATAGGTACTTAAAAAGCAGAAGAGAAAACAAATTCCTATGATATTTTTATTAGTGAAGTTCAAAATATAATAATGAATACAGTTTTTAGATAGAACAGGTCTCCTAATAAGAAGATTAAAATTCTTTTTTTCAGAAATAGCATTTTCCTTAGTTGGGGTTCAAAGTATTCTATCATTAAAATCAATTGCAAATGTTCATCTGTTAATGCTGATGGGTAAAGAGATTTTATGTATTTCATATTTGAAAATGAAAGTTGATTTTCACATAATTTGCATATGTCATAAAATATTCTTTTAATTTTTTTATTGATTCTTAGCTTGAGGGCAGCACAAAAATAGTGGACTGGATTTGGCTTCAGGCTGTAGTTTGTCAACCCCTGCAATTGAGGATACTAAAGAGTAAAATATTCTCATTCTCTCTGTCTCTCTCTTTCTGGCCTCAATCTCCCAAGTCCTACACTTTCTAAAACCTTGGGGTTTCCAACACACTTTCACTCCTGTTCTTGGTGCCTCTTCCTTCTCAAAGAAGGAAACACAAGTCTGAGCCTGACAACTCCAGAGAAGAGGTCCCGGGGACTTCGTTATTTCTCAACTGAGCAGAGTCAGAACTGCTGCAGGCCTTCCTTTTCCAAGGCTGGCATTAGCTCTTTGTCAACCACACAAAAACCACTGGGAAGGGTCTGGCTGTGCTTCTTCTCCAGCTCAAACCACAGAAGAAGGGCGGCCTCAGAGGGGCTGGGTAATGGGAAACAGTTGTACTTGCCCAGCTCTGCTCACAGGGGGAACATACTCAAATGCATAAAATCTCATTGCATCCTGAAAAACATCATTTTGGGAAGACAGTTGACCACAGCACAGAGTTCAGTGTTGGCAAAATGACATAAATAATGCACTACAAGGACCTCACCTTTTGTAAATATAGAGAATACTAAGGAGATCAGATACTTGTGAAAGCATCAATCATTCATGGACTCATTAATTTATTTAACAAATTTTTCAAGGGTCTCTCATGTGCCAGGCACCATATCAGGCCATGACCATACTGCATACTGCAGAAAATAAGACAGTCTCTGCTGTCGTGAAGTTTGTAATAGTGTTCAAGAGCATTTGCTAAAGCCCAGTGTTCCGTGGTACATTATAAATATTCCTTGAATTAAAATGATTGCATGGTGAAATAGTTGGGGAAAACAGGTTACTTGGTTGTGAAACCTTTCTGTGCAGATTTCCATTGAGAGTCTCAAGAGAGAAGTATATAGAATGCAGCCTTCCCAAGCTTATTTAACTATGGCATTCTTTTGTGAGTTGCATTTTGTGGCACCAGAGTCACATGGAACATAGTTTGGAAAGTAGAGCTCTCAGGACCACTGGGCACACCCAGTGTGGGTTGTGAACTGAACAACTCTGGTGGGACCACTCTCATAGACTACCATATCCATGGTGCCCTGGAGCGGTATGAGAGTGGACATGATCTCTGTAACTACAGGGCAGAGCATGGGCAGCACAGGGTTCATAGGACTACTGCTCAGCTCCTAGCCTCTTGCTTTTTCCCACAGAACAGCAAAGGTGCTAGTAATTTTACCCAGCATTGTTTTTGTCCCATCAGTGTGAATGTCAACATAGTGAGAAAGGCAAATAAAATCTCAATGTGGTTATAAAAATAGGTTTGACCTCATGCAGGGATCTGCAGACCACACTTCGAGAACCATTGACTTACAACTAGCAACCCCAGAATTAGACTGTGTCTTTTTGATGGTACTGACAAAATCACAGGGAAGATTTTGATTGGCCCATTTGGATCATGTTCCTCATCCTGAATCAATTGCTGTGATGGGAGGATGAGGTTCTCTGATTAATCACACCTCTCTGAGAAGGACAGGACAGATGGGCCCATGCAAATCACAGGGAATGGGTTCCTGCAAGAAGCAGTGGTTTTCTTGCAGGAACAAGAGGGAAGGGATATTGCACAGGCAAAAATAACTTATGTACAACATCAATTCAATAGGGTAAAAGAAGTTGGTGTCTAGACTAGTGGCTGGGCCTATTCCTGGGAGAGCCCGAGGCCAGCACCAGGCAGGAGAGTGAATTATAGGTGATGAGAAGATTCTTAGGCAGGAGCCCTGCCCCTGAGGGCACCAGGTCCTGCAGCCAGTTTAGCTCAGTCCAGCAGGCAGGATGAAGCAACCAGACCCAGGTTTGTTCAGGTTGTGTGTGTGGCTGCAGCGGTGGGTACTATGTGTGTTTGCAAGGGCAGGTGCTTCTCTCTGTGGCTCCTATCAACAATGTTGGGGTATGACTGTTTATATGTTTCCTATCTTAGCCAGACTTGATTCAGGAATTGGAATCCAGTGGGTCTTCAGGAGTGGCTGATAGAGCAAGGCAAAAGGGATTCAGATATTAGAAGCTGGGGATGGAGAATGATTCTCTGGGCCATTCATAAGTCAATAGAAATTCATTATGTCACACCAGCCATTGCAGTTTAAAAATGGCATTCATTCAAATACAATTTGACCTGTCTGAGCTTTTTCACTTTTGCTGTTTAACACTCTGAATCTTCTACTTACTTACATTCAGAATTACTGGTGCACTGAACTAATACAATCAATCAGGAGCATTCAACTCTAGTAAACAAAACTCTTCGCTCCTGAAATATTCTCATTCTCAGATGTCCTCGATGCCATACTTTCCCAGATTTCCTCCTAACTCTCTGGCTGCTGCTTCTCAGACTCTTTGCACATCCCTTAGATGAGGGAAGTCTTTAAGGACTCTGCCATAAAACCTCCTTTCTTCCCTCCAGGCAATCTGATCTGTCCCCAGGCTCTCAATTACTAAAGACATTTCTTTCTTAGACCACTGCAAACCACACTGCCTTCTGCATGCACAAATATGTCCTTTGTGTACTAAGTGTCCATCAATACTCTCCTCAAGAGCCTGGGATAATCAGAGCAATCGGTACGCTATTGGCACCAATGCTATCATAAACACAAACATACATGGGTGGGTGTGGGGGGTGGAGGGGTCAGGTCATTTGACCATCCAGATGTCCAGACTATGGTATGGGTATGGGGGGATGTGTGGATGTGGTTCTGTGCATGTGCCTATTTTTCTTTTTCCTTTTTGAGATGGCGCCTTGCTCTGTCACCGAGGCTAGAGTGCAGTGGTACAATCTCAGCTCAACGCAACCTCTGCCTCCCGGAATCAAGCGATTCCTCTGCCTCCTGGGTTCTAAGCGATTCCCCTGCCTCAGCCTCCCAAGTAGCTGGGATTACAGGTGCACACCACCACGCCCAGCTGTTTTGTATTTTAGTAGAGACAGGGTTTCACCATGTTGGCCAGGCTGGTCTTAAACTCCTGACATCAAGTGATCCATCTGCCTCAGCCTCCCAAAGTGCTGGGATTACAGGTGTGAGCCATTGTGCCCTCCCACATGTACCTATTTTTCTATCCATCTTTCCAGTTGTCATTAGAATGCAACAAAATCTATGAAGACTAGGAGAGGACTTGACTACAGCCCCTTGAGAATATGTGATTGCTCAACATTGAACTGTTTAAATGAGTTCGTCTTATGTGCAGGCACATGGAGTAGGTGCTATGAGGCTACAGGGTGAAAACAGGGTGAGGAGGAGAGGACTGACCCAGATGCACGACCGTCAACAGAAGAAATTTAAGAGCCCCATGAAGTCCAGTCCCAGCACGTTGTTGTGTATTAAAGAATCTAAAAGAACTTTATCCATATATTTTAATACACACAAATTTTTTTACATTTTAACATTCCTGAAACTAGGATGTATTCAACAAATGTGTGTTAGAGTTTAACTGACAGTGTTGTTTTCTTTCTTAGTTGTACAAAAAATAAAGATGAGAGAGTTACAATTGATGTAATCTTAGATGAAAAATATTTGGATCTTTCAAAGAACATAAAGTGAGATCAGATATGTAATACATAGCAACATGTTGTTCAATCTCTCCTTTTCTTGGCTTCCAACTCTAATACCTCATAGCTATGCAGAAGACTCACATTCTCTCTCTACTCTCCACCAAAACACCTCAAAACATCCCTGACCGCTTCCGCAGAAAGAGTGTGAGAGTGTGTTCTCTTTCTTCCTCCCCTGCTTTTCCCTCTTCTCTCTGGGAGTCCATCTCAACCATCCTTGGTGGGCCTCTCCGCAGCCCCGCTCCTCTGGCTCCTCCCCAACCCAGATGATTGAGCTGCTCTACTTAATAAGAAAAAGAGAGAGAGGAGTAAATGCTTGGCAGTTAAAATTTTCTTTAGCAAGGAAAGGGAAAGAGATAGAGGCTTTGCATAGTCCCACAGGAATACTTGTTGAACCAGGAGCTAAGAGAAACAGGCAGATAGAGGGGTTGTAGCCCAGGGCCAGGATGGATGTGAGTGTTACCTATGACAGGGCATCCTGGGAAGGCTCAGATTTGAAACTGCCAACCGTGACTGCTCTCAGGAGCTTCAGATGCACGCATGCACACTTGCACACATGCATGTGTGGACAGACACATGCACTTGCACACACGTGCTTAAATAATAGGTTGATGTCTTTCTCTGCTACTTCACACCAGGAGGGAAGGAGGCCGGGCCAGGATAATAGTCTCATTTCCAGGGAGGAAAAGGCCTGGGGGTGAGGAGGGGAGGTAGGGGGAAAAGGAAGTGACCCAATGAAGTCACCCTGCAATTCAGTGGAAAAAGCAGGATGGGCAGCACAGGGTTCATATGGCTTTCCTGGGCTGGCTGGGCTGTCTCAGATGGGAAATCTGGGCTGTAGAGAGCTTGGGGGATTTGTCTCATCCCAAAGCCGAAGGGTTGCATTAGCCTAACTGGCTTGAGACCAAGGCATCAGAGGGGCTGAAGTCATACTCCTACCCCCACACCTGAAGTAAAAACCAGCCACAAAAGACTGGACAACATGCTGATGAGTGGCCTCCCCCAGATGAAGAAGCCCCATAACTGGGGAAATGTGGAGCTGGAAGCAGGAAGGGGCGGCAGGAAGGCAGCCTACGGGGAGAAGATCGTGCTTCCCCAGGACCTTAGAAAAAACAAGGGAAAAGCTGGGAGGATGAGTCTACAGAGAGAGGGAGGAAGGGGGCCCCACTTTGGCCACCCAGCTGCACCCTAGTATTTGGGTCCTCAGCCTCTGTGGTGTCCAGCAACCAGCTGTGGAGTCTCAGTGTTCTCTTGGTTGGGGAAGACCCCTGCGAGAGCTTAGGAGAGTCCTGCTGATATGAGTGGGCTGTGCCCTGACTGGCCAGTTCCCACCTCTCTGAGCTGAACGCTGTTGCTGTGACAGGATCATGCAAGAAGCCAGTCCTGGGTATGCTGAGCATGACATGCCCTTTGCCGGGTGCTGAGCAGTGGGAGTATAAATAAGAAAGGGGAGAGGCTGTGCTCAGGAGGGGCTCAGGAGGAAATCGTGTGTCAACACAGGTGCAGCTGAAGTCCAATCTGCTCTGCAAATCCCACCCTGGAGCAGAGCTGCCAAGGCTGCCTGCACCCTAGGAATTGCCAAAGGCCTGCTCTGAGCTCAGAGCCTGTGGGAAAAGTCAGTAAGGTTTTATTAGGAGGTGGATTTGTAGACCTGGGATAGGTAGGCAGGAACCCCTGAGACTAAGAGGCCTAGTTCCCTGGGAGCTTTCAGAGCTAAGCTTCAAAGCCTCCTTCTCAGTCCCTGCTCTCTGGTAATTCCTTGCTGCAGGGTATGTGTGTGGCTGGGAACAGGTCAAGTTTAATTATTAATCATCTGGCTGGCCTAATCAATCTAGACCAAAATCTCTCTCTTCCAGGGCTATGAAATTCCTACTCACTGACCCAAGTCTCCCAGTGCTTTTTAGACATGAAGAGAGGAAGGTGCCAGGAGCCTCCCTGCAGCCCTTGGGTCTTTGGAGGCATTGATTAGGTGTGGGCATCAGGCATGCAGGCAGGCGTGGTTTGCAAAGTGCAGGGTGAACCAAGGCCATCCACCCAGTGTTGACAGAACTGTCATAAACCCTGCTTTGTTCTCAGCTTTGCCTGGGAAGGTCCTGGAGAACTGGGTGGACCTGGCTAGGTGGAGGTGCAGAGTGAGGACAGACAGGTTTGGGGAGGAGATGCCCCTGGGGACAGAAAGAGATGCGGCCTACATAGGAGGCCTGGCTCTGTGGCTATAGAAGAAGCCAGCTGTTAAAAGGCCAAGCTTTGGGCAACGTAAGCAGGGCTCTATTATCCACTGTCAGAGCCAACTGCCAGCCCTAGGAGAGGGGGACCAGGGAAGGGAAGGATGGCAGGGGAAGGGAAGGTGGTGGGTGGGTAGGGTGCTCCCTGGCACTGCTCCAAGAACCCACCCTTCTCCTATGAGCCAGCCAGCTGTGCCAGTCCTCATGGTACCTGGGCAGAGTATGACTGGGCAGAGACTTAGGACTCAGGCTCTCTGTTGCTCCAGCAAGTCCCAGAGGTGAGCAAGGGATAACTTAGTCCTTCAACTAACATTCACTGGTATCTGCTCTGTGGTGGGAATACCAGTGTGCACAGGGGAAGCAGGATACACTTCTTACCCTTGGAGACTCAATGACTACTGCAGAGGCAAATCTAGAAACAGGTAACAAGGCAACATGATAAGGGCTATAAAAGAGGGGCCTCTTGGGAGGCCAAGGCAGGTGGATCATGAGGTCAGGAGATTGAGACCATCCTGGCTAACACGGTGAAACCCCATCTCTACTAAAACTACAAAAAATTAGCCGGGCATGGTGGCAGGCGCCTGTAGTCCCAGCTACTCGGGAGGCTGGGGCAGGAGAATGGCGTGAAGCCGGGAGGCGGAGCTTGCAGTGAGCTGAGATCGCACCACCGCACGCCAGCCTGGGAGACAGAGCGAGACTCCGTCTCAAAAAAAAAAAAAAAAAAAAAGAGGGGCCTCTGTGGGTGTCTGGGCTAGGGGTACAAGGTGTTCTGGGACACAGTGGGGTCCAGTAATACCTGCAGGGAGGTCAGAGAAGCCAAGGAAGGCTTCGTAAAGAAGATAACACCTAAGTAGAATGTTAAAAAAAAAAAAAAAGTCATAGTTTCCAGGTAGACAGAAAGGGCCAAAAGGTATTCCCAGCAGTGGGAAAACCATGTGCAAAATCAAGGAGCTGGAAGGGGGCTATTTGGGAACCCCTGAGGCACTGAGCATGGCTGAACCACAAATGGAGGCTGTGGGGGTGAGAAGGTGAGTGGAGAGGAGGTGGAGTTAAGTAGTGTCGGTAGAGGGCCAAGCTAAGGCATATGAGGAGCACAGGAGGCAAAAACCACAGAGACCGGGCTGGCCGACCCCAAGCAAGCCTGCCTCATGGGTTGACTCCTCTGCTGGGGGTGGGAGGATGGTAACAAGGACCGTAACTCCCCACAGGCCCATGTGGGACAGTTCGGGTAGAGAAGCAAGTCTCCATTCCTATCTTATTGTGATTGACAGCAAGTCTCCACTCCTATCTTATTTTCTCCTTCAAAACCTCTGGCACGCACAAGGCACACATCAAATGCACAGACGGGAAAACTGAAGCAACAGAAGGTAAACATTTGTCTACATCTCAGAATGAGTTCATTGTAGATTTGACCCAGGAACTCAAGGTCCTAATTCCCAGCATGGAAATCTGTCCCTGAGCCAGCAAGCTCTCTTCTTCCTAGGCTTGTATACAGTGATGGTGAGAGATCTCATAGGCAAACGGGGCACACCTTTTGCACCCCTCCTCCCTAGGCCGCTCCTTATCAGACAGATATGAAGGGCAGTTCCCAAACTCTGCCAGAGGGAGTCAGCACTTCCCAGTCAGGCTGGGTTCCCTCCTGGCTGTGGTCATCCCTTTGGGGTAACCCCGAAGAATAAATGCTGGAGAGGTTTATTTCCCCCCAACAATCCAGACAGCAGGGGCCCCACCCTAGAGCTCTCTAATGTTGGGTGGGTATGGCAGGGCAGTCAGGTAGTAGAGATGATGGTGACCTCCTCCTTGGCCTGTGAACACTGGTTCCTGGAAGTTCAGCCACTTAACAGAGATATTTAAAAAACAGAGCTTGAAAATAAGCCCAAACAAAAATTCATGAACTCCAGCCAGCATACTCACTCTCAGGTGGGTTGGGCTGGTGTGAGCAAGGATCAGGCCTTCGGGCACTGGGAGGTGTTGCCCTGACAACAGGAACTACTTCACACAGACCAGGAGCCATCCCAATGTCCCCTCCAAAGGGACTCCCACTATGCTCTTCTCCAGTGTTGGGCTGTGAGCTCCCTAAGGATTTTTCCAACACCTCTCAGTACCTCTGTACCATCCCTCAGGAGAATTATTCCAGAATACAGAGTCAGGTAGAACAATCTCCCCAGATAACCTGGAATGCTCTCTCCAGCCTAAGGACAGAGCATGTTTTGTTGTTTTTTTTTCCTTTCTGCCTTGGCTCCCAGGAGGCTTCCAGTCACATCTCTTGCTGTATGAGCCCTTACAGACCATATATTTGCTGCCTCCAACTTTCTTCAATCCTTGTTTATAACTTTTTTGTTGTCTTAATGAGTGCATCATCTCAACTCCATGTTGGAAACAGGTGTCAGGCAAATCAACAATTAAGTTTCACTCAGGAAGGAGAGGTCACAAGTGCAATGTGGCTAGCATTTTGGGGCTGTGGGAAATCCCCTTTTGATCACTCCTCTTTGTCCCCAAGTCCCCTGAGAGCAGAAAGCAAGACACTTCTCTTTCTTCTCCTCCCTGAAACAGGAGGAACTTGAAAAGCTCCTGGGGCCCTCCTTCCTCTCTTGCCCTCAGACTCAGCTCCCCTGGCAAATTCTCCCAAGTGAGAAGAAGGAAGAAACAGTATTTATTTGGGTACAGTGCTGTGGGTGGAGGCCTTTCTTTATCTACTTTCTAGGGAGGAGAGGTACTGGAGAAATCAGTTTCTGGAATTTAACAATCAGGAATTCAGTCATAGGCAACTGAAGTATTGCTAAATTAGACTTTCTAATTCATCCAAGCAGCTCTGGGTAGACCCAGAGTCTAGAGGCTTTAGGGAGATGCAGGAACAGGAGGTAGGCAGTGGAGAATAGTGGCTAAGAGTGTGGTTTGACAGTCATGTGGACCTGGGTTTGAATCCCAACTCTGCCACTTATTGGTCGTCTGACCCTTGACAAACCACTTTGTCCCTCAGAGCCTCATTTTCCATCTATGAAATGGGGAGAATAACAGCACCTGCTTCTCCAGTTGTGAAGAAGTCAAGAGAGAGTGCACCTATGGAGTACACTGAGTGTGCCATGCACGGGGACTCAGGAATCAGCAGGGCTGAGCTGACAGTAGTAGTGGCTCATGGAAGAGGGAGAGAAAGTGTGTGTGACCCCAGAGTTCCTCGCTGACAGTGACGGCTCTGGGCAGTGGCCCTGTTCCTTGTCTCTCCTCTGAGAAAGGATTGCTGACTCCACACAGCTCTCTGTCCTCAGCGGCAGGAATTCCATCAGAGCTCAAGGAGCCGTTTAATAACCACAACACTTCTAGCCATTAACAAAGATAAAGAGAGCACTGGAAAATTGACTTGTGCCTAAGCACAGTAAGTACGAACCCAACTAAAAATCATAACACATGCTCCCAAACCCAGTTTGATGACTGTGACACGCTCCCACCCCCATCCTTCGCCGGCTCCCCCACCCACCAGCTGCCACCAGCCCCTTCTGCCATGGCCATGCTGGTCTCCTTTTCTCTGCCTCCTACTGTCCAGCCTTTTTCACACTAGAGCGTCCCTACCTTGAATGGTCTCCATTCATATCTCTCCTGACCTACCACCCAGTAAAATAAATGCCGCTTCTATTCTAGGAGCTGCTGGGTGCTTCTATTCTAGGAGCTACTGGGGAAGTCCCTGGTTGACATCTAGGGCAGTGTTACTCTAAGTGTGATCGGTGATCTGCACCTGCATTGAATTACCCCCCAGGCTTGCTGATGCAAATGCCTGGGTCCTCCTCATAACCTAGTGAGTCAGAATCTCCATGGGAGGGGCCAGGAATCTGCATTTTTAGCAAGCTCACCAGGTGCAACTGATGCACCTGAAGCATGAGAATCCATGATTTCTCTTGAGTCCCTTGCTGAATGCCAGAGTCCAGCTAGGACTAGACCTGGAAAATTCACAAGATAATGTAATTGAAATATCGTAATCTCTCCAAGTAACCCCAGCAAAACTACTCAGAGGATCTGGATTCTAGTCTTGTCCCTATACCAATAAGCTGTGTTGCCTCAAACAAGTCATGTCTCTTCTCTGGGCCTGTTTTCTCACTTATAAAAGCAGAGACTTGGAGGTCTCTCGGGCCATCCTCCTCTAACATGCTTGGAATGTCACTCAGGATAGGCACCCTTGTAGGATCGTCATGGTGAGAAAAGAGAATGGGGAGTCTACAGGGTTGAGCCCAGATAGATGTCCAACCACTGCCTAAGAGGGCAGTTAACAGTTGCTGTTGCCAGGTTCGGTGGTTCATGCCTGTAATCCCAACATTTTGGGAGGCTGAGGTAGGCAGATTGCTTGAGCCCAGGAGTTTGAATCCAAGTTAGTATCCAAGTGCCCTGACCTAGTAAGGCATTATAAGGAGTGAACCCAGTGTCTAGGCTGTGGCAGAGTCAGGCAGGGGCAGCCTAGAGTTGATCCCTGGGGATAGGTGTGATACAGGGAGTACGTCTGAGTAGCAGTGGTCCAGCCCGGTGGACTGGCTCAGAATCAGGCTCTAGGGCCCACAGAGATATCAGAGAGCAAATGGGAACACCTGGGCTTGGGGGAAACAACTGCAACTTGAGGGAAGGGGGTGTCCCTGGCTGGGTATCTGCATTGCACAACTCCAGGGGGTGCCATCCTATAGGATACAATGTGGACGCCCTCTCTAGAGTTGTGCCACGTAGAACAACAAGCTAGGACTAGGCACCAGGGGTACCCCCAAGCATCCTGGATCCTGAACTTAGGGCAGCAGAACCAGTCTAAGCCCATTCACTGCTTTGACCATCTGGGACATAGATAGCAGTTGCAGAAAAGGAGGTTTCCCTACCCCTCCTGGTTGGAAACTGGAGGCCTGAGCTTGGTCCAAGGATGACCACAGGAGATGGGGGTGGGGTGCAGACAGCAACAGGTTCAGCAGGAACTTTCCTCAGACCTGCAATCTGCTCCCAGGAATTGCAGGCGGCCCCCTCACTTTGCCCTCTGGGTCCAGGCTGCCCAGCCCCTCCCTGTTGACTCAGGAGCACTGCCAACAAAAGGGAAGGGCCCAGAGAAGGTTCCGGGCCATTCAAAGGACTGGCCAACCGGTCCCAGAAGACTGGCATTGTTTTGCTAGAATAAACGGTTGAGAAACAACTTAAGAACTCCTGAAATTTGGAGGGCTGCTGTCCAGATTGCAAAAACAAACAAGATTTGGTGACCTGTAGCACACCAAGTGCTTCCACCAGCAATTATCTTAACCCTGAAACAACCCTGGGAGGCGATTCACATTCTTTTTTGTTTTTTGAGACGGTGTCTCGCTCTGTCACCCAGGTTGGAGTGCGGTGGCGCGATCCTGGCTCACTGCAACCTCCGCCTACTGGGTTCAAGCCCTTCTCCTGCCTCAGCCTCCTGAGTAGCTGGGACTACAGACGCACACCACCACGCCCGGCTAATGTTTGTATTTTTAGTAGAGACAGGTTTTCACCATGTTGGCCAGAATGGTCTTGATCTCCTGACCTCATGATCCACCCACCTCGGCCTCCCAAAGTGCTGGGAGCCACCACACCCAGAGCGATTAATATTCTTATCTTCTTTTACACCCAAGGAAGCGGACCTTAGGAAGTCATGGGCTAACAGCGGCAGGGCCAGCCCTCTGCTTGGGCCTGCTATTTCCACTGCAGCACTGACCACCAGATGTTCATCTTCAGAGGGGATGGAACTGCCAGAAATGGCCTAACCCTGGTGCAGGACACTGGGTAGCAAAGCTAGGAGTTTATAAGAGGTCAAGAAACGTTCGTATCTGAGCCTTCAAAAGGACAGCAGCCCCCACCTAGTCAGACTCATCCTCCAAAGATCACCCCTGAGAATCTCTGTTTCTCTCTAGTAGCCTAACTGGAGCCCTAAGAAAACCTGTTTTGTCCTCTCTGTTCAACCCTTGAATATAATTCATAATTCGAAGGGACCAAATCTCAGCCTTTCTGCTTGGTGAGCCTTCCCCAGCCAAATGCCAGGGACCCCTGCATGACCCGGAGTCACTCACTCACAGCTTTCAAATTCTCTTTATTAAAAATCTTTTCTTTTCTCTTTTGTAAAAACAAACACTTTGCAGTCAGTTATACAGATCAGGAAAAGTCGTGACAATTTATAGGACACTCAACAAATTTCAATACTTTACAAGTTCAAACTTAACTTAGTGTTTTTGTTTTTCTCATAAATTCAAAAAACAAACTCTGGTCCAGTTCAAGTATAATCTAATTATCTAACAGGTCACAGCCTCGGACTGTCCAAGAATGGGAAACCCTGATACTAATGGCTGCTGCTCACACCATCAAATTTTCCAAATTCTTTGGGGATACTGTCTAGATAGATGCTATTTTGGGTGTTAACAATGAAAAGAAAATTATACAGGCCTTTTGTTATATTAACCTGGGGTAAATATGAATCTGTTGCTCAAGGTAGCAATTGCTCTTCAGCATCCTTTTCTGGGAGACACTTTGAAATGGCTGACAAAACACTGAAAAAAAGCTTTAAAAAATAAATCAATATTTTCCTGGTTGCCTTTAATACTGCATTGTGTGTGGCACACATAGGAATAAAAAGTGCAAATCATAGGGTCGGTGAAGGACCATGCCAATGGAATTGTATAAAAATAAATAAAATAAATACATATGTACACACAAGTATGGACTCTTAGATGATTTTAAACTGAAGGTTCTGATTGAATGCAGATAGCGCCTTATCTCTCTCCCTCCTGGGGGCCCTCCCTAGCTTTCTAATATGAAGGCCAGTCTATCACATGGGAGCCATAACACTACACGACCATCTGGATTTCCATGGAAATGCTGCTGGGGATGGGGGGTGGGGGAAGGCAGGGGTGGAGCAGAATGAGCTGGTGAAGTCTGCTCCCACTTTGCTAGGGGATCAAGTGTCCAGTCTCTCTGATAATATACAGTTCTAGCCTCTGATAAAAATTGTACGCTATTTCCAGCAAAGTTCAGCAAGAAGGCCAAAGAACTGCCCCCAGAATTCCCTTCAGTGGGAAGAAAGACACACAAGATCAAAGGTTTTCTGAGAAATGAAGGAAGCAGAGCTGGTGTCCAGAATGCCAGGTTCAAACCTGTGGAGTTGGCCAGGGGAACAATCTGGGCTGAGCCATGATCTTCAGACTTTATTTGAGATACCAACTTTTCAGCAGCCCCCATATGGTCTTCTCAAAAGATAAAATTACAACAAATTTACTTTAAAGATCTTAGTTGGCTTTTATTTTTGATTCTAGAATTGAGCAACACGTCATTCTATAAAATAGAATGAGTGTTCCCAGGAGCTGAGCGGAGGAGGTTGGCTTATAGACAGAAAAGGGCTGAGGAAAGCAGACACAAAGAACAAAAACCAGCCTGGTCATCTCAAAGTTGCTTTCCTTATAAAGGTGAAAACCAAGGACACTTCTTCATCATGCTGGTTAAAACTGGCCTGTTTGGTGATTTGGCTATTCTCTTTCTCTCTCTCTCCTGATTTCTTGGAAGACAGAACTTTAACATGAGTGACTCCCTTTTGTTTTGGTCTGTTGGGCCTAGTGCAGGAGCTCAGTTCAAACCAACAGCCTCCTATAAATTTTATTTAATAGTCTGATGATGATGATGAGTTCAGGTTTCTTGCTTCTTCCAACCTCTCCGCATCACACCTGTTCGAGCTGGTCTGCTTTCACCTGGTGCTTGCCTTAACTGTTCTCTCTCACCAGCTCCCATTGTCCCTTGCCAATGACTGCATGCTTTCAGGTTTACACTGATCATTTTATGTTCTTCATTTGTTCCCTTTGTATGCCTCAGTTACCTGATATAAAATGTCACCTTGAACTAATCTCTCTGCCCTTCCTCTATTAGTACAGAGGACAGAATGTGCAGTATGATCTCACATGCCATAAAAAGGAAAATGAAAATAAAACAAAACAAAACCCTACACAGTCCCTTCTCAGTCTGCCTGCCCCAGGTCAGGAATGAAACAACAGGAACTGCCTAGGGGAGAGTGACCTGTCTTCCTTGTTTTATTTTTCCTGGGCTAAGCTATGAAGGGTGCTTTCAGGAGAGTATCTCAGTTCATGAAAACAGCTCCAGGCCCCCTTCTTACCTGCCCGAGGGCCTCTCTACGGCTGTGGCCGAGCCTCATTTCCCCCAGCACATTTATCCCATACCCTTTCAATGGAATATCAGACTAGAGACCCCACAGCCTGAAGGTACCCACCCTCCAGTACTAGAAAGAGCAGTGGGAATCAGGACTTTTCATAACACTTTGGTATCAAAGTCTGCACAGGCAGTCAAACCCAAGGAGCCCTCAACTATCTGCCCAGCTGGAAAGGGTCCACCTACAGACACCCAGCAAACTTCAATGCCACTCTTTGGCTCTGCAGCCTTCTCTTTCCTTAGCTTCTCCCCCAACTGGGGGGCCATTTAAAAACCATCCCATAGTGAGGAGGTTGTACCCCAGAGTGCAGGCACCACGGCTGAGTGAAGGACAGATGATGTTTCCTTGACTTAAAAAAGCTCATTTAACCCCCAAAACAACTCTGTTTTCCACAGCCTGGAACTGTGTCTCAAGCCAATGCTACGCATTGCAGACAGGCCAGCATTCCACCTAAACCCACGCCAACTGCTGCTTTAGCTGAAGGAAGAGGCTTCTGTTTTTATTTTTAATTATAGTGAATTTGTACCAAATTCATTGTCCAGAATAGAACAAACCCTGACATCTCCTGAAATCAAGAGGAGGGAAATAAGTTTGGAGGAAACTTATCAGAGCTTCCACAATGAAGGGCTCTTTTCATCTTCTCTAAAATTCATTTTATTTTACTTTAAGGCATAAGTCTGGCAGACTTCTAGAAGAACTGAGAGGATGAAAGAGTTATTAAAAACAGGGGCTTTTCAAAAGGGTGGCCCAGCTGGAGGAAGAGGTTAATGAAGTCCCTCCCAGCTCTACCAACAGATTGTCCGTGATGTCCCCTCACCGGGACTGCAGACCCGACTCAGCTCCCCAATGCAGGGGATACACGGGACACCAGAGATACTGCTATAGACTCACTGCAGGGGTTCGCCTGACCCAGGAGTTTCCATTAAACCTTTTCCTTGCGTGACTCAGCCAGGCCTGACGTATTAGATCCTATCAAGAATTTAAAACACTGTGAAAATCCCTGAGAAGTTGGGTTTTGTGAAAAAGAAATGATTCTTGGCACAGAAGGAGAGAGGGGGAGAGAGAACAGGAGGAAAAGAGAGAAAAACAAATTGAAAGATGGTTTGAGAGAAACAAGAGTCAACAGGGAGAGAGTTGGTGACCCTCAGTGGGCTGGACACACCTGGGTGACTTGGCTCCTGGAGACATTTCAGAGGCATTTCACTGAGTCTCTGGGAACAAACGCAAGCAACGTGCCCTGCTTGGTTTTCCTTCCTCTCAGGCTTTAGTCCTGTCCCCAGAATCAGGAAGGCCCCGCTTCAGCAAGCTCTCCTTTCCAACCTTATAGCAGCAGCAGAAGCAGAAGCATCAGAGCTTTTTCCTTTCGAAGCGCGGCACGATTCCACTGTCCTCCGGCCTCCGGCTACCTGCCCCCTCCGTCTCCTTGAGGCCCTCCTCGGCCAGCTGGGACAAATATTTCTGTGGAAAGAAGAGAGGAAGTGGAGGAAGGGGCACATTAGTAGGGATCTAGAAGGAGAGGAGAGGAGGGGACATGCCTCAGTCATCCCTCTCCTGGCATCTGTGCCCAGCTGTGGGGGTTACCCTCTTCCTGGTTCACAGATCCCCCCTGGGGCTACAGAACTTATGCTAAGTACCTCATTATGTTAGCTGACAAGTAATACATGTCTCCTGTAGAAAAAGTAGAAAGTATAGGCCGGGCGCGGGTGGCTCACACCTGTAATCCCAGCACTTTGGCAGGCCAAGGCGGGTGGATCACCTGAGGTCGGGAGTTGAGACCAGCCTGACCAACATGGAGAAACCCCATCTCTACTAAAAACACAAAAAATTAGCTGGGTGTGGTGGCGGGTGCCTGTAATCCCAGCTACTCAGGAGGCTGAGGCAGGAGAATCACTTGAACCTGGGAAGCGGAGGTTGCTGTGAACCGAGATCGTGCCACTGCACTGCAGCCTGGGTAACTAGAGCAAAACTCTGTCTAAAAAAAAAAAAAAGAAAAGAAAAAAGAAAAGAAGAGAAAGAAAAAAGAAAGAAAGAAAGAAGAAAGAAAGAGAGAGTAGAAAGTAGAGCTATAATAGCAAACACTTCCAAAGCCCTTATCTAGTGTCAAGTGCTGTTCTAACTGCTTGACTTAAATAAGCTCATTTAACTCCCAAAACAACTCTGTTTTCCAGAAACAGCCCAAGCTCTAGGCAACATATCTATGCCTAAAAGGCAGAGGGAGGGCAGCTGGAAGGCAGGGTAAATGAGTGCTGGCCTATGGCAGCTGTGCAAAACAGCACCACGGCCTGACATCTGAGACTCTTAACAACCTGTTTCCTGTCAGGGCAGGCTAGTGGGTGGGGAGCCTTGGAGGTCTTTTGATGAATTTAAAAATGGGCCTGTCTGTTCTATCCTTGAGGGCTGCCTCTGCATGACCCCAGAACACACTCACTGCTATACTGGCCTCGGCCCAACACTGTGAGCCAGGTCGGGCCTTTCTTGGGCTATCTGGAGTCAACACAGTGAGGCAGACTTGGACAGGTTTGAGGCCCCAGCTGGGGTTCTCTGACAGGGCAGCAAGGAAAAGGCAAAGAGCACTAGATTAGGCGACAGAAGGGTGCAGACCAGTACAGTGGTTATGTGTGTGCACTTTGAAGTCAGATGACCTGAGTTCAAATCCTAGCCCTCAGGAGGCAAGTTACCAAATATCTCTGACATCTGTGAAGGGAGGGGAATAACAGTAACTACCGCATAAGGTTGCTGTGAAGTTGAAGTGAGGCAACACAAGGCATTCAGCACAGCGTTTGACACAGAATAAACAGTCATGTGGGCTTTTCTTATTAGCACAGCACCGGCCACATGAGTTGGAGAAAGCCACGCCTCTTCTCCCAGCCTCAGACTACTAATCTATTCAATGGGAGGAACAGTGTTGCCCTCACCCTCCCTTCTGGGATGGTTTGAGGGTCAGATGACAGGGTGTGTGTGAGATGACCAGGTCTGCCTGCTCTCTCCATAGAAGAGACTACAGTTGGCTTCCAGAAATGGGTGCAGCCTGACTGGGAGAAGAGCAAACGGTGAATGGCAGTAGGCAAAGCTGCTGATGGAGGGCCTGGGTTCTCCTCTGCCTTGGAGAGGAGAACAAGAGGAAAAGAGAGAAAAACAAATTGAAAGATGGTTTGAGAGAAACAGGAGTCAACAGGGAGAGAGTTGGTGACCCTCAGTGGGCTGGACACACCTGGGTGACTTGGCTCAGGGAGGGTAAACCGTGTGCTGAGGAAGGCAAGTGAATGAGCATCCAGTACGTGGACACGTTCCGCTCCAGGGCCTGGAGCCAAGCAGGTATCTAGTTTTCCTATTGAGCGCCGGCTCCACCTGTTGTTCTGAATCACTCTGGGTGGGTTCTTGCAGAGCCGTGACCAGCCGTGGGGCACAGCACAGGCTGCTCAGAGAGAACGGAGACTCCTTCAACCTGCTTCCTGCCTTTAGGGGCAATCTCTGGTCGTCAACTCAAGGCCTCTCAGTTGTGTTAAGTTTAAAAGTTGCCTGATTTAAGTGTCAGTCATCACCTGCTGCTTGGGGTGGGGGGAGACTGTGTGGACAGAGGCATTCTGTCAAAGCCACTGACAGAAATCCTACCTGGGAAGCCTGTGGTGGAAACTCCCAGCTCCCCAGCCGGTGCACCAGGTAAAGCTGCACTGCTGTTGGCTGGCACGAGGGGCTTAGCCAGGGTCTACCCCAATGCACCTGAGAACCACAAGAATGGCTCTGGCCTGCTGCGGGGAGGGGAATCTGCCTGGGGGCGTGGCCCAGAGGCTCAGAACACAGTGCAGTCCACTGCCCTGGGAAACATACAAGAATTAGAATTAGAGGCCCTGGCAAGTCTGAACTCTTCCTAACTTCCAAGGTGACCTTGAACTGTGTGGCCCCCTGAAGGGCTGCACAATACCACTGCAAATGCTGGATGAGAGAAAAGGTTCTCACCCCAACATAGCAGAGCCTGACATAAGGATGGTCTACAATACAGACTCTCAGGCCCAGCCCTAGAGAAAACAGGTGTAGGGTGAGATCCGGGAAGCTGCATTTCTTTCTTTCTTTTTTTTTTTTTTTTTGAGACAGGCTCGCTCTGTTGCCCAGGTGGGAGTGCAGTGGCGCAATCTCAGCTTACCGCAAGCTCCACCTCCCAGGTTCAAGTGATTCTTCTACCTCAGCCTCCTGAGTAGCTTGGATTACAGACACATGCCACCATGCCCAGCTAATTTTTGTATCTTTAGTAGAGACGGAGTTTCACAATGTTGGTCAGGCTGGTCTCGAACTCCTGACCTCGTGATTCATCCACCTCGGCCTCCCAAAGTGCTGGGATTATGGCGTGAGCCACCGTGCCTGGCCCAGAAAGCTGTATTTCAAAAAGATGCCAGCTGGTACAAAGATGGTTTGGGAAAATCAGGACCAGATGATTTCCAAGACCTCTTCCATCCTTGCCATTATGTAGGTTTCATCTTGTCGGGAAAAGGGATGATTATGTCTTCAAGCTAGATGACTTCCCTCAATTAGCTTTGTGGGACCCAGTCTGACCCTCCTGCTCTGGCCAAGTCAGGCCTTTCTTGCCTTGCCCCTGGAGAGGCCTAGCCCTGGGCCACAGACCCTGTGGCTGCCTCAGTCACAGAGCAGCTGCTCTCCAGAGGGAAATCAAAAGGCTTAAATGACCTGAGTTTGGGCATAGCCTATGAGAGTCCTCTGCAGATGGTGACCCAGGCCATGACATTCTGGGTCTCAGTTTCCAAGACAAGTATAGTAGAGTGAAAAGACGAAAGTGATTCTGAATCAGGCGATTTGATCCTAGGCCCAGTAACTCACTATCTGCATGGCCTTGGACAAATTACATAGCTTCTCTGGGCCTCAATTTTCTCAATTATTAAACAAGAAAGTTGGCCCATATCTGAGTTTTTTGTTGTTGTTGTTGTTGTTGTTGTTGTTGTTGTTGTTGTTTTTAACTAGGCATGCACATTTGAATCTTTTGGAGAACTTTCTTAAATTACATCTTCCTGCAACCTGCCTTCCACCCCCAAATTTTACTAAATATCTAACTTAGTACCTGTATTTTAGAAATACTGTTCAGATGAGTCTGGATCATGTCCCTGGTTAAGATGGCTAGATCAGTCACTTTTAAACAATTTAATGATAATAGTAATGCCTAGCCTGGGACTTGGGCACAGCCACTGTGAGGACTCCTTGAGTCAAAGCCTTGTGGTTCAAATAACTAGTCTGATTCCTTGTAGTAAAAACAGCAGTTGTCTTGAGATACTTACCCCTGGCCATCTGATATACCATGTCTTCTGTTAAGCTATCAAAACCTAGCCCATGCCAGAAGTTAATCATGAAAACCACATTCTAATGTATTACATATTAATTAGGTATATATTATAGAATATATTACCATATTTCATTGATCTTAAGACACATTTTTTTCACACATTAATATCTCTGAAATAAAAATGCATTTTACAGTTGGTGGAGTCTCAAATCACTTGATTTGCAACATTTTTTTTTCTAGTTGGTGCGAAAAAATAATGGTGCCTTACAAATGATGGCACCTTAGACTGGGTGAAATACGGTGTATACACTATTTTTTATATGTCGTCTTTTAACATACTATACCATTTATTTTATTTATTGCTTGTCACCTAATTAGGATGAAAACTCCATGAGAACAGGGATTTTGTCCACTTTACTGTTGTTGTTACAGAATCCCCAGTCCCTAGAATAGTGTCTGGTACCTAGCATGCCTGTGGTAAGTATTTGCTGTATGGATGAACAGCTAAAAAGAACAAAGCAGTGGTTTTTTATTCTAGGAAGCAGGGATACCTGCATAGGGGAACAGAAACAGAGAAAAACTGGAACATCCGAGTCTTGTGGGAAGGGGTTAGCCCCAGTCACAGGCCGGAGGAACACTGGCCTAACTTGAGTTACTCACAGTATAGAGGGAGAGGCGGATATTGCCAAAGCCAACCCAAACAGGATGTTTTAAGTACTAAAGTAGAGACATGCGCTAGGAGCAACATGGGAGGTAGCCACCATGTGGAGAGCAGCCTGATGGAATCAAGTCTATGGGAAGATCAGGAGTTCTCCGAGTAGTGGAAAGAGACAGACACAGAAGCAGAAAACAGCTTGGTGTGCTTGGGGAATGGCAAGTGACCTGTGGCCTGGAGTAGGCCTTGCAGGTAGGAGCTAGACTCAGAGGCAAGCAAGGACGAGGACCCCAGACACTTGGCCCGGTTATGGAGACTGGGGAGCCCCTTACATGCTGGGCAAGGAGGGTGGATGGTTACCTGTAAGTTCCTGTAGTGGACAGCACTGCGGCAGTGGCTCATCTTCGCTGTCTCCTCACTCGTGTAGAACAGCCCACACAGCTTGCAATAAAAGCCAGTCCTGGGAACCACGAACTCCACCCCTGGGGAAGGATGAGGGATAGACAGGCAGGGTTAGGATGGCGTGGGAGGCAGGCCCCTGTGTCCTGGCAGCCATCAGGTAGAAATGGGAGCCACGAGCTCCACCCATCACTTGCTGTTGACTTTGGCTGTTAACGAGCTTCTCCAAGCCTCAGTTTCCTCATTTGCAGAACAGTCACAAAGAGACTCACACCCACTCCATTCACAGGTGGTTGTGAATGTAAGGGATGGACTTGGCAGTGTCGTAAGCACTTAGCCATTCCACGGCCTGCCATTGGCCTGTTCTCCTACTATCAGCCTCCTTCCAAGAACAATGAAGGTGATTTCTGATATTTCTGATATTTCACTTGTTGGATTTCATTCTCCACACTGTACCTCTCTCTGCAGCTGCTGTGACCAGGACTCTCGAAGAATTCTCTCATTTTTGTTTGTTTATTTTAGCATTATGTTCTTTACAGAAAAAAAGTAAATAAAAGGAAGGAAAAAATCACCCAGAGTCATTCCAATCCAAATATTTTCCTCCACATGATTAACCTATATGTAGGCCTCTTTTTGTGGGACCGTTTTAGTCATACCCTAATTACAATTCTCTGTCCTCTTTTTTTCCATGCAATTGTATATCATTAACACTTTCCCACTTCCTCCAGTCTTTACATCTGAACCATCAATTAGCATTTCATTTGTGATTTATTAAATATAAGTCCCAGAATTCTGGGAGGCCTTTTGATTCCAAGCAAAGGAAAAAAATGGCACCACCACCATAGAGAGGTGACAATGTCACAGCCAGGGGATTCATCCTTGAAGGGATGGTGGCTGCTCCAGCCTCCACGAAGGTGTTTTGCAGGTCACAGTTCTCCTCTTGAAGACACAGTCAATCAGCGGAATGGAGAGAGCCCAGCTCTGAGAGGGTTGAGGTCAGATGCTAAGAACCCATGTGACCTGGGGAGAGTTAGCTGAACTGCTCCTGGGGCTCGGTTTCCTCACCTGAGAATGGAGGTAGGAACACATGCACTGTTTACCAGGCACCTGACTGTGCAGTGCCAGCCAAAGGGCAGGGTGTGAGGGCCGTGAGAAGCAGGACCCATCAGGGAACTAAGAAAGAGGGGTGATGCTTGGAACACCCAATCCCACCTGCAGGTTTGGGGGCAAGCCTCTCTTTTCTGTGGCTGGGCAATGGTTTCAGGTCCAGCCATCCTGGGTAGAAGGGAGGAAGGGGTCTGGGAATGGCAGAGGCAGGGGAACAGCAATTTCTTGCAGGGGTGGGGACAGGAAAGGTTTCTACTTATGACACCTACTCCAAGGCACAGCATGGCCGACTGCAAGCCCAGCTGCTTGGGTGGCTTCACTTTCCTCCCCCACCTCCCAGGACACTGAGCTAAGTGCCTAGAAGACCCTGTCAGAGGGTAGCTACCTACACTTGTCATTAGAACTTTTTTTCCATTTCAAAATAGTCACTTATCAGTGTGAAGGGCAGCTCTGAGGGAGGGAGATGGGAGGGAAGGAGGGAGCCCAGGAGGCCTGCCTGGACTGACAGTGAGGCTGCAGTCTGGGACCTGAGGTGTCCTCCTCAGCCTGACTTTCTCTAACTGCCACGTCGCAGGCTACACGCCATGCCCTCAGCAGTGGTCCCCAGAAGCGAGGGGGCCTCACTCAGGCCCAGGTGCCCGGAGGGAGGTTGAATGTCCTTCCCTTCCTCTCTGCAAAGGATGGAAAAGTGGCCCCAGCTTGGGCTGTGGGGGCCAGTTCTCCCCTCCACCTCACAAACAGATCCTGGCTCCTGGCTGTTGGTGCTGGCAGAGGCGCATTCAGCAAGGTCTGCCTCCTTCCTCCGTTGTTACAAAATAGTTTTCCCTTTGCTGCTGCTCTGCAGGGAGCCGAGACCCCCACAACACAGGAGAGGGGCAGCTGGGAAAAAAGGAGGGCTTTGATCAGAGCCACACTCTCAGTCCCGTCCCAGCCTCTGAGCCAGCTGGGTGGTACCAAGAAAAAAGCCCTGGGGTTTTTATTAAGCCCTCTGTTGAGTCCTCTGAGTCCCTGTCATGGGGAACCCCAGAAGGGGTACAGCTGCCCTAGGAGCTACCACAGATGCTGAAGCAGGGATTGAGCTGCTAGCCAAAGCCCCTGGCAGTGTAGCTAGAGTCAACCTCTGTAAGTTCTGGGAGAGATTTCACCTGAACAAAGATTTCTACTGTCAAACAAAACAAAACAAAACAAAACACCCTTGGAAGCCACAGTGTCATGAAGAGAAAATAGAATGTAGAGTCAAACCCAATCCTTACTTATGCTGTGTGACCTCAGGCACACTGTTTACCCTCTCTGAGATTAGTTTCCTCATCTGTGAAATAGGAATAATAATGCTACAAGTGGTGTTTAGGGGAAGCACCTATCATTTTACCTGGTGCTCAAATAATACTGGTTTGGAGACACGTGTTAAATATTTCATCACAGAAGCTGTTAATAACTGCCTAAATGTTGGCCTTCTCACCTGAACCCCAACCTCTCCCCAAGGCCACCTGGGGAACCTGGCTCCACAGTTTGGTGGCAACTTTCTTCCCTGGCCCCTGCTCCGCAGGTTCGGGCAGTACCAGGCAGCCACCAGGCAGAGAAGAGAAGCCTGGGTTGGGAGAAATCCCAACAGCTGCTAACTTGGACCAGAATAACGGGGTTGCTGCAGACACCACAAATCCGACTGCACAACTCTGGACACTTCTGGAATGTGAGGGGGACGTGAAGAGACAGCATCAAGACACACTGCCCCGGCCCTGATGTGTTCTGGAGCCACTCAATCCTCCATTTTTCAGCCTCTACTAGGATCATTAAAGCTGCATTTGGCTTCTAATAATAGCTCATGGCACGGGTAATTATAACTCTGTCATCCTAGTAAAGCTGGGATGGATAGAGGAGGGAACTTGCACTTTGCAGGCAAAGCTGTTTGTTTCTACTGAGAGCAGGCCTTGGCAGGCTCGCACTGGCCAGGGTCATGCAGAGCTGGCCTGGATTTCAAGTGCAGTGTACTTCCCCAGCCATGCCCACCCCCGGTCCCTGAGCAACGGGACTGGCCTCCCTTTCCTCCCAACTGGGAGCCCAGTCCTTGACATCCCTTATTTCAACTCTATGCTTTCCACAGGGACAAAGCCAAAAAATTGTCTCTCACCTCCCTAGAAGTCTCCATGCCAGTAGTGACCAGCCCTGGAGGGTAAAGGGTTATGCAGCCCCAGTGAGAGGAGCCATAATAGGTCTTAAATATTTCATGAGTGAATAATAATAATAGACAACCCTTATTAAGTACCTCCCACTAGAAGCCACTCAGACCTTACCAGTATTTGTTCACTTAATCCTTAAAATAACTCTGCATAGTAGGCTCCTATTACTATGGCTGATTCACAGATGAAGAAATCCAAGCAGAGAGGTTAAATAAGTTGCTCTTTGTCATCCAGCCAGTAAGTAGTAGACAGGGCATTTAAACTCAGGGAATCAGATTCCACACACTGTGTTCGTAGTTTCTGTGCAAAAACTGCCTTTCCTACACTGTGCTGCTGCCTGAACTGGAAGAACCCAGAGAACAGAGTGATCTGAGATCGGAAATCCTGAGTTCTTTTTTTTTTTTCTTTTCCTTTTCTTGAGACAGGGTCTAACTCTGCTGCCCAGGCTGGAGTACAGTGGCACAATCATGGCTCACTGCACCCTGGATCTCCTCCCAGGCTCAAGCAGTCCTCCTACCTCAGTCTCCTGAGTAGTTGGGACTGCAGATGTGCACCACTACTCCTGGTTAGTTTTTATTTTATTTTATTTTTTGTAGAGACGGGGTCTCCCTATGTTGCCCAGGCTGAGAAATCCTGAATTCTAACCTGCATTTGCTAATGTCATCTTGGGTAAGTCTCTGAACTTCAGTTTCCTCACCTGTCAAATGCAGAACCTCATCCCATACTCTTCCTTGGGGGACCAATGAGATAATGAGTCTCAAAGCTAACTGAAGACTAGTAACAAGTACAATCTGTAAAAGCCCCGATCTGAAAACAACCCAAATATTTGTCAACAGATGAATAAATAATGTGATGTATCCATATATGCAATACAATATTCCTCAACAATATAAAGAAACAGACTGGCCGGGTACAGTGGCTCACACCTGTAATCCTAGCACTTTGGGAAGCTGAGGCAGGTGGATCACCTGAGGTCAGGAGTTGAAGACCAGACTGGCCAATATGGTGAAACACCATCTTTACTAAAAAAGACAAAAAACTAGCCAGGTGTGGTGGCAGGTGCCTGTAATCCCAGCTACTCTGGAGGCTGAGGCAGGAGAATTGCTTGAACCCGGGAGGTGGAGGTTGCAGTGAGCCGAGATCACACCACTGTACTCCAGCCTGGGCAACAAGAACAAAACTTTGTCTCAAAAAAAAAAAAAAAAAAGAAATAAAGAAATAAAGAAACAGACTACTGATCCACCCAACAGTACAGATGAATCTCAATGATGTTGAGGAAAAGAAGCCAAACTAGCACATACAATATGATTCCTTTATGTAAAACTCTAGAAAGTGCAAACTAATATTTAGTGACAGAAAGGAGATCCTTTACCTGGGGGTTACACTGTGGGGAGGGAGGGGTTACATAGGAGACAGGAAATTTGGGATATGATGAACATTGTTCCCAGTCTTGACTGTGGTGATGGTCTCACGGGTATATTTATAGGCGAAAACTGATCAAACTATGCACTTTATATGCACTTACTATATATCAATTATACCTCAATACAGCCAATTTAAAAAAGGCGAGATACTAGTTTCCTCCTAACTGGTTGGGAAAGATTAAAAACTGATAAAATCCAATGGGAGGTAGATATTGGGAACTCTCACTCAAGGTCGCAGTGAAAACTGATAGCATCTTTTTGGAGTGCAATTTAGTAGCAATTATGAAAATTTAAAATGCAAATACATACAACCCTACAACCCCCTGGCTCGGACGCTATCCCACAGGAACACTGGCACACATATACCACTGAATAAGCACATCTGAAAGGCAGCAGAGAACAAAGGCTAAGAACATGGCTCTAGAGTCAGATGACTGGGGTTTGAACCTGACTCTGGTTTTTGCCTGTCCTTAGCTGTGTGACTCTGCATCTCAGATTTTTTATCTGTTAAATAAGGATAAAAACAGTACCTACCTCATAGGTGTTTTGAGAGGGTTAAATGTGATAATACATGCAGATCACTAGGAATGGTGCCTGCATGGGGAATGTTAACAATAAAATCTTAGCTATTAAAATGCGAAAAAGAGCAGACAGCCTAAGTGTTCACCAGCAGAGGAAAGATCAGTCATTTATAGCATAGCTTTTACAATGGAATATTTGCAGTGGTTAAAAAGAATGTGTTCTCTATGTACTGACATGAAGAAATTTCTAAGACCTGCTACTAAGTGAACTTGTAGAACATTATGTGTGTAGTGTGATCCTGTTTTTGTGACAGAAAAACCGTGGGCATGACAGTGGTAGGCTACCTCTGGAGACTGGGGAGAGACTGTAGGGAAGACATCAGACCTTTAATATTGACTTGATATGGTTCTTATTTTTTGAATTTATTACAATAATCTTTCACACTTCTGTAATGAAAAACAGTAATAAAAAGACACGAATTACAAGGTTGCAGAATTTATTCTTAATTTTTGCTAGTGTCAATTAGGTTCCAAGTTCTTGGATGACAAGAGACTTGCGTTATATTTCTTGGTTACCCCAGAGTGTCTAGCACAGTACCATGTTATCCAGTAAGTATCTGCTGACTGGCTGAATGCATGAAGGAGCCTCCCTTCTCCTGTAGGGTGGCCTTTGCAACTGTTTTCTAGAGCTAAAATACCGAGGGTCATCTCAGTTTATTCTAAGGTTAGCATTTCTTTTTCCTTCTTTTTTGTATTTTTGTCTTGGGAGATGCTGTGCAGCAAATTTATCCCTTTAAAAAAAAAAAAAAAGGAAGTTTGCTCTCCAGATCTGACTAAAAAAATGGTACATCTGGAGGGAAGAAATAGTAAGACACTTTTTTAAAGGAGAAGGGGAAAAAGAGCAAGGTGGATGGAAAGGATGAGCCTGCACACTGACCAGCCCCTCCCTGCATGATCAGACACGTGGTCATCAGGCATCAGATGACCCGTGCTTCTCATGCTTCTGTGTGACACTTTCCCAGATGACACTTTCCCGAGCTCTCCTTCTGAGCAGCTGCTACTACTACTTTATCTAATTACTTTCCGACCTTTCAGAGCTAATGCGAGGACTCAAAGATGCTATAGGCTGGAGTTGCTGGGTTAATGGTTATGTCAGAATCTCCCAGGGAATTATCTTAAAGTGCCTTTACTCCCTCCCCAAGACTCTGCTTAACTCTCCTCTTTGAAAAGGGATTCATTCCTAGGTGATTCCATCAGTAAACTCCCTCCCCACTTCATTCCCAACACTTCCACCATTAAAAAAATCACTGTCCAAATTACAGTGAGAAAACTAAGACTCAAGAAGGGGTATGACTTATCTAAGGACACACAGTCACCCTTAAGTAGGAAGGACAGAAACCCAGGTCTGTCTGCTCAATACCCTTTCTATGAACTAGGGGGAGTCTGTCCCAAATACAGGCTATTCAGCATCATTGCTTCAGAAAAGTTTGTCCTCTAAGAAGAAAAAAAATGTAGCATTGTTCTGGGAAGGGCTGGAGCAATGAACAATAGCAGAAGAGGTTCATTTCTATTGACTTTATGGAGGCTGCTGGGCAGTTGCTTTCCTGCCTGAATAAGGGCTAGGCTTAAAGCCTCCATGTCGTCAAGAATAAAGCATTCCCTGACAGGAAAGACAAGGCTTCTTAGCTCTGGGTCCCAGGGCAGTGCTATTCAAGGCATGTGTTCACGGAGTATCTGGTCTACTATAGGAGACTGAAATTGCAAGGAGCTTTACAGCTGCCCCTTGCAAATCTGGGTTATTACATCATACATTTAAAATAATGATAGGCTGGCCAGGTGAAGTGGCTCACGCCTGTAATCCCAGCACTTTGGGAAGCTGAGGCAGGAGGATCACTTAAGCCCAGGAGTTGAAGACCAGCCTAGGCCACATACGGAGACCCCATCTCTACAAAAAATAAAAATAAAAAAATTAGCCGGGCCTGGTGGTGTGCACCTGTGGTCCCAGCTACTCGGGAGGCTGAGGAGGGAGGATCACTTGAGCACAGGAATTTGAGGCTGCAGTGAGCTGAGATCATGCCACTGCACTGCAACCTGGGTGACAGAGCAAGATCTTGTCTCAAAAGGACAAAAAACGATGACAACAACAAAATGACAAAAAGCCCTCTCAAGTTCTTAGAGGTGGCTATGGAACTGTTATTTCCTAGACCTGAATTTCAGTAAGGACTGTGTGTTTTGCTTACCTAGAGGAATGCTAAGTTCACTGAACACATCCTCTGGTTCCCAAGAAGGCAAAGAAAGGGGCTGTTTCAGTTCCACTTCAGTGTACTCTGGTGACCTCACCTCCAGAGATTTCATTTCCACATACCTGGAGTTTTCTGCAAAACATGAACCAAGGCAAAAAAAAAAAAAGGAAAGAAAAGAAAAAAAATGAAATACAACACGCCTCAATGAGTCCCTGAAATTCCATCCCTGCACAGTATGACTGGGAATTGTCCGTTGGACTGCTTAATCACATGAGGCTAGGGCAACAGCTGCTCATTAGAACCAAAGCACTGTCACTAGGAGCTTTTTCTACTGCCAAAAGAATGCCACACACAATAAAACTTGGCAAATCTTTGCATTTGGCCCAGGGGGATGGGCTACTGATGGCTTCAGTTGAGAAGATCCACCCCCCATGCCTCCCATCTCAGTATCATTCCATCTCTGCATGCAGAAGAATTACTGACGGGCAAAAATTGTGCTGACGTCCACCGAGGCTAGCAAAACAGGCAATACCATTCTCTCCCCAAGCTTGTCAAGCTGTTATTAAATATGAACCCCAAACACTGGGTCAGCTAATGAGCCTCTAACACTGGCACATGTTGAGACCTATACTGCAAAATAAAAGGGGTTTGACTGGAGTGAAGTGAAGATTTCACTGCTCCTTTATTCTTGCCTTCTCTAGACAGAGCCTGGGCCTCAGGGTTTCTCTAGCAACAAGAAGGCATTTCACGGCAGGGTTTCCATGGAAACTTAGATCCATGCAGGTAAAAAACAGCTCAGGTCATCTTGACATGGAAAAAATCCCAAGCCTCCCAGTTACCTAATAGTTCATGCCACCCACAGGGCTCTGGGTTGAAATGTTCATTTTTAAGCCTTTCCTCTGTATTTTCTGTCCCCGATTCTCACTTCAAAGCCTGGTGTGCTGCAGGCTTTCTGTAAAGCAAATCCCTCATTATTTTCACAGTGAGAATCTTAAAGGCTACTCTCCCTCCCTTCCCCCAAACCCCTTGATGGGTCTGAGGTTCCACTTGGCAGAGAAGACAGGGCTTAGCCTATTTTAAACTCTGTCATGATGTCACAGTGCCGGGCATAGGCACAAAACGTCACCTCCAATGGAGTAAGAGAAGATCCTAAAACAAGTCTTGTATCACCTCAGACCCTAGCAAAAAATGGGTCTGAGGTAGTAAGAAGGGGAACAGCTGCACCCTTTAGGGATCCCATGTTCCTTCCCCTTCCACTCTTTTCTTGCCTTCCCTATTCCTGCCCCCATCACACAAATAACAGCCTGGGTGGCCCTCTGCTGTGCAGGCACGAGGCTTCTCCTGACCTCCTTTTGCTGATAATTCAATCTAATTTTAGTTATCCAAGTCCATCTGGGCTCCTGTAAATGCAGAGAAGTCTGCCCTGAGTTTGCTTGTCAGAAAACAGGCAGCCTCCTATCTGACTTCCTTTACACTACTTGCCTAAAATCGCTAACAGTTTAGCCAGGCTTTTAGAGGCTTGCCTCTGTTACTAAATCACTTTCTGTACCCACTTTAATGCTAGTTGAAACCTTACTTATGTTCATTCCAGCCTGCACATGCTCATCCTTTATCAGGTGAGCAGGGGTCCAATCAACCCGACCACCCGTGAGGAAAGGGGAGGTAGTTACCCGGGGTCAACACTCCTTGACAAGCTTGGCTTTGGAGGTCGGTTTCGATGGGGAGGCTGGTTTTCTCCTCCAGGGGGCTGCCTTCGCAAGCCCCATCTTCGGGGATCCCCCTGGTCTTGCAATCATCGACAAATGGGCTTGGCTGCCGGGCCCTCTCCTCTGCTGGCTTAGGGGAAGACATTTGCTGGACTGTAGGGGCTGGATGAACATCTGAGCTCTCCACTCCCTTTACCTCCTTCTCGTAGCAATCTGAATCCTCCAGGGAGAGGCCTGTCTCACTTTCAGCTGGCTTCCGCTCAGCATTCAGATTTAGGCCAGGCATTTCCACGTCCATGTCACTGGGACAGATTGTGGAAGCAGAGGGCAGTTCTCTGGGTGACTTGAGGCTGACTTCTGCAGCCCCATTCCCTACGGCCTCGACTCCCTCCTTGGGGAAATCCTGGGCCAGGTCTAGGTCTGAGGTGGTTGTCACACATGAACATGTTTCTGGGCAGATTTTGTCTTTCTGGTCAATGGGCACAATTTCTTCCAGCTCTGGGATGTCTGGTTCCATGATAAAATCTTCTTCTTCCCCAACCTCGTCCACTGTCACCAGCTCCTCCATGTTAGTGGGATACCAGCTCTCCCCCTCTGCCTCACTTCCACTCTCCCAATCTTGTTCCTGTACAAAATTGCAGAAGGAGGTCAGAGGGTGGTTGAGAGCATTCAACCAGAAGGCACAAGACTTGGCCATGAGGACCCCTCCAATCAGGAAGAACCTGAGCATTCTTACCTCTACCTGGTACAATTACTGCGAATCACTCAAGTCCAACAGCACCAACTCATCCTTAGGGTGATGCTCAAAGTTTGGAATAAGCCCTTAATGCTTAATCCACCGTATTTTAAGTGACACAAAGAATTTCAAGCCCTAGTAGATAACAGGTGCTCAATATACAGTTTTTGAACGCATGAATAACTAAGTTACAAACTCTAAATACTTACTGGAACATCTTTCTTGCATCTGGGTCACCACCAAATGTAACTGCAGCAAAGCCCCTCACAAAATTCCCCCAAGCACCCTCTCCCAGCAGCGATACATACACTTCCACAGTCAAAGCTCCTACTTGGCCCCTTCTAGAACTTTCCCCTTGGCATCTGCAGCAGCCCATGGACTCCTGACTCCACAGAAAGATTTAGGAGATCAGCTTTCCTGCCAGCGATACTCATCTCTCTTGCCTCTCCTGACTGGAAAGGCACGAAGATGGCCCCATTCCAAGGACATTTCTTTTTGTTGTGGCAGCCCCAGCCCAGGAGAACTGTAACTGGATTTTTCATTTTAATTAAGTAAAACAATCTGTACAAGCACAGTAGATGTCTTGTTAATCCTAGGGTCTGGGCCTGCTGAAGTCAGGGCCCCAGCTTGAGTGCCCAAAGCAGCTTCTCGCCCCATCCCCGCCAAGGGACTTGTCTATTTTGGGAGCCTGGCTCTGAAGCCTGAGTCTTTTTTGGGGCACATATTTTCTCATGGGAACACAGCCAAGTTGTTGGAGAGTGAGCAGAGCTCAGACATGTGGGTAAAGATCGCTTCAATAAAAACTATCTGAAGATTCCAGGCACAGCCACTCCTCCAAAGTAGTGCTAGGAGGACTGGTTCATTCATGCAACTAATGGTGGGGTCTCAGCCATATTCCACCTAGCAGGACATCACCAGGCAACAGGGGGACTCCTGTGACTCAGTCCCTCATGGCAGAAGTGCAGAATCTAAAATAAACTTTACCTTCTTTGTCCTTGTGTTTTCTGGATCAGAGAACTCTGCTTCTTTCTCTTGTCTGCCCACTGATTGAGGGCTTTCTTCCACGCCCTCCTGTTCCTCTTTTCCAGCCTTACCAAAGGAAGGACAGAGCAAACCAAATCAACAGTGAGCAGTGACAGGGAGAAGAAAAAAAGAATGATATTGAATGCAGGTCCCAGCTCTCAGAGGGGTTTCACATACAGCATTTTCTTTATCCTCCCGGAATCCTTCGGAGGCGGCTGCTATTAGCATCTTCATTTTAGAGATCAGAAAACTGAGATTCAGAGAGGTTAAGTGATCTGCTCCCAGTCACACAGACAAATGGAGGCAGAGAAATGTCTTGAAGCCTGGCCTGATGTCTTTAGGGGGCAGAAATCCCTGGCAAACTGGGTATTTTTTGCAGAGTAGATGCAGCTAAACTTGAACTGATCTGGGCCAGCCAAGACCCTGGGGTTAAATCATTCAGGACACTTACAGGTAGAAAGGGCGTTGTCACCCAGTCAGAGTGCCCTCGCACCTTTCTTTTGCTCTCTGTCCTAGAGTGACAGCCCAAACTAGCACTCCCTTTCTTCCTTCCTTGTATTCCTTTCCCCCGGTCAGGGCCCTCACAGTAGTGCCCATGTCTGTGAAACTAAACAATTGAAAGCAGGTGTTTGGTTTGAGAATTAGGGCCTCTAACCAACCTTAAAGACAGGGGATCAGCAAACTATAGTCTGCAGGCCAAATCTGACCTGCAGCCTGTTTTTGTATAGCTTGTGAGCTAAGAATGAATTGTACATGTTCACTTAATTACATTTTAAGTGATTATAGAAGTGCCTACATAAAATCTGCAATTTTGCCTCTTGGCCCACATAGGCTAAAATATTTACTATCTGGTCCTTTGTAGAAAACTTTGCCAACCCCTACGTTAGAAGTTTCTGGGGGATATTCTCCCATGACTTAAACTTTGGCCACCAAATCAATGACTACTTCTGGGTTTTCTGAGGGGCAAGTTGCAGTTCTAGGACATTCTTGGCTGAGGTTGGTTTGAAGTAAACCACTCTATTTCTGATTTCTTACAATCAGACATACCTCCTTGAGCTGACTAGGAGCCCGCTGGAGCAGAAGCTCAGGGCTGACTGGTTTCACCAGTTATTACCAGACAGGGACACATGGTTCAAATCCTCAAGCCCTTTCTGTTTCCAGTGTTTGCTGTGAAGATTCCACCAAAAGCTTTGCTGAAGTCTACTGCACTAGCCTGAGTGTAAAGCAGCTACAAATACCTTTTTAGCTATTATAGCTTCTACCAACAGGTGACTTTATTTTTATCTCCCGAATCAACTATGCATGGCCCTCTCTTGTCAAAATGAATAATTCTTACCCTTCCCAAGCAGCTCCTGCAGCCGCACTCCCAGATCAACACAGTAAAGGAACCCCCTTCAGTTCAAGTTGGGAGAGGCAGGGACAGTCTTGCCAGCCGGGCTGATAGCCCTCCACCAAGCAGACCCCTGCTCGTCCTCCCTGCAGGCAAAGGAAACAGCCTTTCAGAGCTTCCCTTTGCTCTGGGATCACTTCCAGGAGAAGGCAGCAGCTCAAGGGGAACAGATGGGTGCAACGGGTGCCCCCAGCTGCCCACACCAGCTCACAGACTGAGACTGAAACGCCAACTCTTGCAAGCAGGGCTCTGCCACCACAGGGCCTGGGCTACTGAACCACTTCCAAACTGGTCTCCCACTTCTGCTCTGTACCCTCCCCCAAAATCTATTCTTGCCAAGGCCATCAAGAATGATCATTCCAAAATGCAAAAATGATCACATCCTCACCATATTGTCTTTTTTTTTTTTTTTTAAGATGGAGTTTTCCTCTTGTTGCCCAGGTGGGAGTGCAATGGCACAATCTCGGCTCACCGCAACCTCTGCCTCCTGGGTTCAAGCAATTCTGCTGCCTCAGCCTCCCAAGTAGCTGGGATTACAGGTCCCGCCACCACACCTGGCTAATTTTATTTTATTTTATTTTTATTTTTAGCAGAGACGGGGTTTCACCATGTTGGCAAGGCTAGTCTCGAACTCCTGACCTCAAGTGATCTGCCTGCCTTGGCCTCACAAAGTGCTGGGATTACAGGCATGAGCCACTGTGTCCAGCCTCCTCACTGTATTTTCTTGCTTAAATACTTCATTTGCTTCCCCTGGTACTTAGGATAAAGGCAAAAATCTTCAACCTGCCTACAAGGCCCTGCATAGTGTAGGCCCTGTTGATAAGTCGGCCTCACCTACCATTACTCTAATGCCAGCTCTCTGCTATGGCAATGCTGGAGCCCTGGAGCTGCTGGAGTCCCTTGTGCACGCTGCTCCCTCTGTCTTTTCGCTTTCTTTTCACCCAGTCAATACTCACCATGCCTCCAAATCTCAATAGTCACAGCCTAACCCTGAGAAGGCTCAGATTTATCACAGGCACTCAGCATTGTGTACCTTCATCTCCTTCTTAGCACTTAATAGTCAAGCTCTTCTGTTCATTTGAGAAGTCATTGGATTAGCATTTCTCTCACTGGACTATGAGCTCCGCAAGCCCAGGGGTCATTTCAGTGTCACTAACTATGGTCCCAGCGCCAGGTGCTCCACGAATATTGGTCAATAAAATAATGAAATTGGTAGAAGGGGGTGTGGTGAATAACAAGTTCTCACCTGTCTTTCCACATGGTTGGGTCTTATCTAGGCTCTGAAGCGAGCATAAGGGTTTTAAAAATCTTCTCCTGTTATGGATTGGTTATACCAGGGGTTACACTCTGGGGCTTCCAGACGGCATCCAGCCCTACGTTTTGGTTTATACTAGGCATTTATCTTGCTCTAAGAAAAGGGAGATTTAACAGCATGGCCTGCATTCCTGTATGGCAGCTGTAGAATGGAGCTGAGCAGGGGCTCCAGCCCCACAGATGGCACCGCTTCCTCAGTCAACCCCGGTCCCATCACGCTGGCCTGGCTCCAATTGTCATTAGCCTGGCTTCCCTTCCCTGGGCACCTGGGCTTGCCACTCTCAAACCCCCCTCCCAGTAGGATGTAGCCGTGTTTCTTCCCCATGTTTTCCTTATCTGTGACTTGATTTATTTCCTCCTCTTTATGGTCCCATGGCCAGAATTGGGTCTCAGGTACGGATGTGGCCACCCATCACCACGGAGCAGCATGCACACTGGCTTCTCAACCATGAGCACTTTCTCCAGAGAGCTCAGGATTTTTTAATGAGTGTGAGCTCTTTAAAGTAGTACAACAGCCTTGTGATCACACCCATTTTACAAACAAGAAAACTGAGGCAGAAGAAAACAGGGTGTGACCTGGTTCTCAGAAGCCAGGCCTTTGCCTCCAGAGTCTGGGTTCCATCCTTCATACCTTCAACAGATACCCACTGGACACCCGCTCTGTGCTAAGCCCTCCTCTAGGGACTGGGAACACAGCAGTGAACACAACAGACAAAACTCCCTGCCTTGTGAAGGTTACACCTGGGAGCTGGGGGTGACAATAGACGCTAAGTAAGATAAAGACTTTAAGTGATACGTTTGAAGGTGGTAAATGCCACCAAAAACAGAAAAGCAGGGAGGTGGGGTGGGGTTGGGGTGTTGAGATGGTCTGCAGTGGTGGGAGGGAGAAGAGTAAGTAGGTTGGGGTGTTGAGATGGTCTGCAGTGGTGGGGAGGGAGAGGAATGGGTTGTGGTGTTGAGATGGTCTGCAGTGGTAGGGAGGGAGAGGAATGAGTTGGGGTGTTGAGATGGTCTGCAGTGGTAGGGAGGGAGAAGAGTAGGTTGGGGTGTTGAGATGGTCTGCAGTAGTGAGAGGGAGGGGAGTGGGTTGAGGTGTTGAGATGGTCTGCAGTGGTGGGAGGGAGAAGAGTAAGTAGGTTGGGGTGTTGAGATGGTCTGCAGTGGTGGGGAGGGAGAGGAATGGGTTGGGGTGTTGAGATGGTCTGCAGTGGTGGGGAGGGAGAAGAGTAGGTTGGGGTGTTGAGATGGTCTGCAGTGCTGGGGAGGGAGAGGAATGGGTTGTGGTGTTGAGATGGTCTGCAGTGGTGGGGAGGGAGAAGAGTGGGTTGGGGTGTTGAGATGGTCTGCAGTGGTGGGAGGGAGGGGAGCAGGTTGTGGTGTTGAGATGGTCTGCAGCGGTAGGGAGGGAGAAGAGTGGGTTGGGGTGTTGAGATGGTCTGCAGTGGTGGGAGGGAGGGGAGCAGGTTGTGGTGTTGAGATGGTCTGCAGCGGTGGGGAGGGAGAAGAGTGGGTTGGGGTGTTGAGATGGTCTGCAGCAGTGGGAGGGAAGGGAGTGGGTTGGGGTGTTGAAATGGTCTGCACTGGTGGGGTGGGAGAGGAATGGGTTGGGTGTTGAGATGGTCTGCAGTGGTGGGGAGGGAGAAGAGTGGGTTGGGGTGTTGAGATGGTCTGCAGTGGTGGGGAGGGAGAGGAATGGGTTGTGGTGTTGAGATGGTCTGCAGTGGTGGGCGGGAGAGGAGCAGGTTGGGGTGTTGAAATTGTATGCAGTGGCCAGGGAGAATAGAGAATGTGGCCATGAGTAAAGACAAAGGAGGTGAGGGGCAAGCCAGGAAGACTTGTGCCTCCTTGGCAGCAGCAACACCTGTAAAGGCGCTGAGGGTGGGAGGTGCCTGGTGCACTGGAAGAACAGCAAGCCCTGCTGCCTTCATTCCAAAGTTCATTCCAAAGCCATCTGTTATCTGACTCCTGGGGCAGCCCTGTGGGGTCTGGGCTTTTCTCAAGTTCATCATACAGAGTTTGAGGACAGTGCAAAATACTCTCTGTTCTGCTGTCATTCCAACACAGTGTTGGACTGCCTGGCTCCAAACCTAAAGAAACAATCTGTGAGAGGCCCCAGTAAGTCCCTACTGACCCCACTCCAAGGCTGTAAAAGGCAGAACCAACTTGAGGGACAGAACTGTGGGGAAACTCTTGGGGCTTTCTGAGACTCTTTTTCCATCTGGGCTCTTTGGCTGACACGTAGTGTCACCTTAAATGAGCAATGTTCTACAAACCGATGACAGCAGGGTGGTAAAACAGTAGGAGAAATGGGGTCGTCAGAGCAGAGTCTCAGGAGTGTGAGTAGAAGTGCAGGGAGCAGTTCCACCTCTCAGCCTAGGGGGAGAGAGGGTTGGCAGGCTGGTGGTATCCACATGAAGCCCAGGCTTTCTTTGAGCCCCTGCCAACTCTTGCTCTCTGCCCATCATCCATCACCAGCAACTGGGACCCTTCCAAGCAGATATATTTTTAAAAATAGCCACTGGTTCACCAGGTCCTTGGGATGCAGTTCAAGTCCTTGGTGAGGCACACAATGTCTTCCATGAGTCCACCTCACCCTCTTCCCTAATCTCATCTCCTGTGCTTCCCCCTGCCATGTCAGTTAGGAAAAATTGTGGCAGACTTTGTAATGGGCAAAAAAAGACTACTGGGTGTCCTTTCACTGGAATGCTGGGCATTTGTCTAGCACATCCCTTCAGGGCATCTGATGCTATAGAAGTCTGCACTTTCATTGTCTCGAACTGAGCTATTTTACAACCATATAAGTTGCAGAAATCAGATCCTAATACAAATGATTCTTGTTCCTAGAGATACACAAGAATTGTCTCTGCTGGAGATGCAACTGATTCCCTGCCCGCTGTGGAAGGGGCCACTTTTACACCTATTAGCAAATTCATTTTAGCATTCCTGATTGCCTGTATATGTTGCCTGCTCTTTGGATTCTCTTTCGAGTTGGTTTTTGCATCTTATGATGCCCTCATTAATTAATGAGTTGAATAAAACCTTTGACATGTATTCATTATATATTTGCATCAGAGTCATGATTTCACTCTTTTAAAACATTATCCCTAATATGTCCTAAAGATGCAGCCATGCCGAGTATCTCCAGGTTTTTCAAAACAGTTTTTCTTTTTCACTTTTGCCCTTGCTTCTGGTTCTATCAAGAACCCTGGCGGGGCACGGTGGCTCACGCCTGTAATCCAGCACTTTGGGAGGCCGAGGCAGGAAGATCACGAGGTCAGGAGTTCGAGACCAGCCTGACCAACATGATGAAACCCTGTCTCTACTAAAAATATAAAAATTACAGGTGTGGTGGTGCACACCTATAATCCCAAATACTAAGGAGGCTGAGGCAGGAGAATCACTTGAACCTGGGAGGCAGAGGTTGCAGTGAGCTGAGATTGTACCACTGCACTCCAGCCTGGGCAACAGAGCGAGACTCCATCTCAATTAAAAAAAAAAAAAAAAAAAAAACCCAAACTGCTTTTTTCTACTTTTAATACTCAGCTCAAATATCACCCTCTCTGAGCAGCTCTTTTCCTGTTCCTGCGCAGAGTTGTTAATTGCCCACAGAGCAGCTCATTCGCTGTAAATGCTGGCATGAGTCCCATTGTATACAAATTATTTTGATATTAATAGGTCTGTTTCCACCATTGGACTTCAGTATCTGCTATAACATGGACTATGTCCTATTCACCTGGCTCGCCTATACCTAGCACACCACCTGGCAAAGTGGCACTCCATCTATGCATGTGGGAACAAATGCTGAAGTAGCATCCAAAAGGGTGACTCTTCGGTGTTCACGGAGTTGAGATTTGGGCTCCTTATTTGCACTTAGTATTGTCACCAACTCCCAGGTCAGAATGACTAGAAGATATGTGTGGAGGATTTTAAAAATTAGGCTTCTTATGCATATTGCCAAACCTCACTTGTCCTACCCCTACTTAAATATAGAAGGCTCTGGCAAGAAGGAAGTGTAAGCCAAGTTGGAATATAAACCTGGTAACCAGAACCCTCCTTGTGATGCCCCTGTGTGAACTGAAGCACTGCTGCAAGCCCTCAGACCTTTCAGATGCTGGAATGAAGGTGCCAGCCAATTGCCATGCATTTTTTTTTTTTTGAAACAGAGTTTTGTTCTTGTCATCCAGGCTGGAGTGCAAGGGCATCATCTCGGCTCACTGCAACCCCCGCCTCCCGGGTTCAAGTGATTCTCCTGCCTCAGCCTCCTGAGTAGCTGGGACTACAGGGGTGCATCACCTTGCCTGGACAATTTTTATACTTTTAGTAGAGACGGGGTTTCACCATATTGGCCAGGCTAGTCTCAAACTCCCGACCTCAGGTGATCTGCCTGCCTCGGCCTCCCAAAGTGCTGGGATTATAGGCATGAGCCACTATGCCCGGTCGCCGTGCATTTTTATTAGAGTGGAGGTAAAACACTGTGGACAGCTCTGGGCACCCAGTTTAATTTAGTGGGTGGTGGCGGCTTCTCTTTCACCACCTCTCATCAGAGCTCTAGGATTGGTAAATGCTTTTAGCAGGAGGGAGGACAGAATGAACCAAAGATCTAATCTCCCTTGGGAGGCTCTTTGCATATAAACACTTCAGGGCCACTCCCTACTGGACAAACAGGACTACAGGTCTTTCCATCATGTCCCGCCCTAACTTCTAGTAAAGGTAACAGGTGCCATGGGATTTGGGGCCAGATCTCCTAGGTATAATTCTGGGTCTGCCATTTCCTCACTGTGTGTTCTTGGACAAATAACGTAAGCTCTCTGTGCCTCAGTTTCCTCATCTGCAGTAACAATAGTACCAAGCTCAAAGGTTGGTACTCAAAACCTGTGAGGATTAAATGAGTTCATTGAGATAAAGTGTCTCGCACAGTGCCTAGCACATAGTAAATAGCCAGTAAATGTTCATTCATTCAATAAACGTTCATCCTCATTACATTATTATGATTATTCTCCTTCAGGGCCTGCCTCACCTTAGCTGGGGAAGAGATTGATCATTACCTCATTCTCTGCCACTGTGTTTTCTTTTCTATCATCAGCTCCTTCTTGGTCTCTATCAGGTCTCTTGGTTTTATTTTTCTCATTCTGCTTGGACTTGGCGCCCTCAGGGGCCCTAGTGACCTTTGGCCCCAGTCCATCTTCCTTGCCTGAGTCTTCGGGATGGGGGTGTCTGCTTTCCCGCAGCCTGGCCTCGTCCTTCCTCCTGGACCTCCCAGGGCCATCCTGCTGCTGCTTCAGATACTTGTCCAACTTGACTTTGGGCTCTTTCCGGTAGTAGCCATCTTCGCGGCTTTTGTAGCTGGACACAGAGTGGGGCGGGTTGGGAGATCCAGACCTCAGGTACTTCTCTCGGTGGGACCTCCCTCCTTCCGGTCGCTCGTCCAACTCAGCCTTGTCCAGTTGCCGGGGGTGGTGTTTGCGGTCATGTGCCCAGGGGTCCATCCTGTCCCTCTTGTCATCCCCGTTCTCCCTCCAGGGAGCTGGGTCTCGCTCTTCCTCCCTCCTGGCATAGGGAGAGTGCTCCCAGGAGTCCCGGCTATTGCCCCAGTCAGCCCGGGAGGGGCCCGGAGGGCTGTGGGAAGAGCTGCAGGAGGTGAAGCTGGGAGTGTGGGACCTCGGGGAGAGTGACCGGCTCACTGGACTACGAGACCGCGGCCTTTCTGGGCCATATCTGTGAGGGAACCAAGGAGCAGGATTTAGAATCTTCACGCCTCCCATCCCACACCACCCACACACAGATACAGTCTCTCTCTTAGATATACTGTGTACACTCTTAACTCCCAACTCTACACAACCACATAGAGTGGTTCGGGAGAAAGCCTTTTCCTCCCTTCTGGCTTCTGTGCAGAGGACTTCTAAGCACAGCACTGGCCACTCTCTATTCCTTTACTCATCCTGCTCCTGGGAACTAGGAAGAAGAACTGGGTTGCTTTGGCTTGGCTCCAGCTTGCCTTCTCTTGGAAGGGAGCTATGCTCAGGGAGTGGACCTCTGACTCTCCTCCTGGGGGTGTGCGGGTTGGGCACTGGGGGGCAAGGGTGCCCTAAAGGCTGCCTAACCCTGAGTGCTGTTAGCCGGGCTCTTAGCCAGAAGACTTGAAGTCACTTCTACATTTGGGCTGTATCAGAATAAAGCCAACCTCTTAGCCTCCACTTTTCTCATTTATTTCTCAGCTCAATTTATGCTTGGAAAAGGGATGCTAATTATTGGGAAGGGTAGGCTCAGAGGTTAAAAAAAAAGAATTAGGAAGGTATTTTAGGGTTGGAAGAGACTCTAGAACTCCGACCTACAAATTTGAGATGAAGAAACTGAAACCCAGACAAGACCCCAACCTGTGTAAGGTTCAGAGCAAGACTTCCTAAACTCCCTCCACTCTGCTGCAGAATTGCAGGTGGCAAGATGTGACTTTATACGTCTTTTAAAAACCCAAATAATCATAATTTTTTAAAAAAACAGACAAACTAATAAATAAAGATAGCAAGCCTGAACAGTTACATACAAAGATATACACACACATACACACAGATACTCTGAAGACTGTGTGGTTATTAAGCAGGTCAACTGAGTCATATATCCAATACTCTAAAAGGATGGGCATTTTCTCATTAAGTTCCCAAATACAGGAAAACCACGCAGCCCTCACTGACCGGGGGACACCGAGGTGCATCTCGCTAGGACCAGGCTGCCTTGACCATCATGGGGGAAACAGCCTGGGCTTGTGTCCTCTACGGGGAAGTGACAGCACCGCCTATGGCCACTGCAGCAAGAATCCCAGGATGTGCCAGCCAGGTGCCTGCTCCTGCAGTTTTCTACCTTGGTTCTCTGCAGGAACTGTCTTTGTAGGGGAGTTACAGTGGTCAGCTTGTAGCCCCAGCTTGGCCTGATCACAAACTTCGGTTGGAAGAAATGGGTTGGAAAACTGAATATATTCAATGTTCAGAGAAAGTGACTGTTCAAATAACTGATTTTTTTAAACCATCTACATTCCACTTCCTACACCTACATTCAACTCATGAAAAACCAAGAGCTGGTTCTAAACAGAAGCCAGTTTAGACTTCTGGACCGGTGTTTCTCACAGGGAACATGGAAAGGTGGGACTCAGAAAAGCAGATGGATGGGGTAGGGGCAAGAGCAGGGCACAGCATGACTCAAATGCCCCTAAGAATGAGAAACAGGAGTGTGTTCCCACTGCCCAGAACCTGCCTGGAGACTTAGGGCTTGGGGCCTCACCTGTCTGCTTCCCGGAACATGTCCCTCTCCCTCTGGGAATGGATGTCCTGGATGATGGCAGCCACAGCCTTCCCGGGTTTCTAGCAAAGTCAGAGAGATCACCATCAGATCAAAGATGGCCTTGCAAACACCAGAGGGAAGCAGCTCTGACCTGGGTCATTCATTGCCTGGTCCACGAAAAGGGAAGAAGTGCCTTGTGTGGGGAAGACAAAAGGTATAATCCAATGGATGAGTGTGAGTATAACGCTAAACTGGGTAGGGCCGACTGGCCCAGAGAACACTGAGTGGTCCATCGAACTGCGGAAGGAAGGAGCCTGGTGTTCACATCCATGTGCTGGAGACAAGCAGCATTTGTTAATACCCACCTCTGCCTGAATTTAAAAAATAAAATAAAATGTGTAAGAAAGAAAAGGAGAGAGGGATGGAAGGAGGGAAGGAAGGAAGGCAGGAATGCACTGTAAACTTGGAGAGACTTGAAGATCATTGACTGCAGCCTCCACCTTTTCTATCTATGGAAACTTAGAGCCAGAGAGGTTGAGGCAGGGTCTCTGCTCTGCACAGCTCCAGGGTCACCAGCCACCTTGTGTTCCGTGCAGTTGGTGACTTTTGGAGTTGTGTTGGGTTAAGGAACACTTCAAGGTCGCACAGATAGTGAAAAGAATCAGGACCTGACACCAGGTATTTTAACTCCAAGTTCCTTTCCATACTTTCCATGCCCTGTGCCCCCTTCAACACCTCATGCACAGGCATCAGCTGATGCTCAAAGTAAATCTGTGAGGAGGGTGGCATAGGCTGGGAGTCAGGCTTCACAGCTGAGAATAGTAGGCAGCCAGGGCTCCATCCTTCCCTGAGATCATTAGACGGTGGCTATGCCAGGACAGGACCAACCTCAGCCCCCCATTCCCAACCAAAGCTCTTTCCTAAACCCAGAATGGACACACGATAACCAAAATAAATAAATAATAAATGATTTTTGTTTAAAAAAATCACAAGCACAAAAGGCAAGTCAGGAGCATCTTCCTAAAGATGATGCAAAATTCATCCTTTAAATAAAAATGTATCAAGCAGAGTGAATTTTATGGAATGTGAGTTATATCTCAAAAAATAAAGCTGATTTTTTTAAGACCAAGGCTAAAAACCCTCAGTCTATGTAAACTTTTGATAATGAGTTTTATTAAATTTAATCAACTGCTTTTTATCCTTGATTTTTTCTATGGAATTTGCAAGGAATCATGCATCTTTTTAAAAATTTTTTTAAAGAAACGAGGTCCTGCTCTGTCACTCAGGCTGGAATGCAGTGGCACAATCACAGCTCACTGAAAGCCTCAACCTCCCAGGCTCAAGTGATTCTCCCACTTCAGCCTCCCAAGCAGTTGGGACTACAGGGGCTCATCACCACATCAGGCTAATTTTTTCAGTTTTTACAAAAGACAAGGTCTAGCTATGTTGCCAGGACTGGTCTTGAACTCCTGGGCTCAAGCAATCCTCCTGCCTTGGCCTCTCAAAGTGCAGGGATTACAGGCATGAACCACCACGCCCAGCTAAATCATGCAATAAGAGCCATACAAATGTTAAAAAGCATCATGTATCTCATTTGACAGATGGGAAACTCAGGTCCAGAGATGTGATCTAGCTGGACTAGCATAGTACGAATGCTCTAAGTGGCGTGGCTGATTATCTGTTATTGTTGAGATAGAGGGTTGGGCTGGGAAAAACACAGAGTAAAGGTGAGAATGAAGGAGGAGCTGCCTGCAGTTTCAGGGAGAGAGGTCAGTGCTAGTACACAGAAAAGAGATATAAAATGTTCAAGTGAGGGAGGGACCTCACCTCTTGTCATATGGAGATGCAAAGTGAAAGAATGTCAAAGAGAAGGCAGTGACTCCTTCATCTGTGCTCGTGAATAAGTCAGAGGTTTTAGAAGTCAGCCAATCCCCCATTCAACAAAAGGCCCAGGAACTCAGCACTGGGCAGGATGTCCACCAGAAAAGGCACCACAACTTTGGCAAATGGTCCCTTACGTCAAACTGAAGCTGTAGAGATCGACCCTTTATAAAGCACCTGAAAGTGCCACCTACAAATAACCAGATCACCCAAGACTCGCACTGGCCTCCAGCACCTCAGCTGCTTAAACTGGACCTTGTTCAGACCAAGGCCAAACAAGGATAGAAGCCAAGGCTGCCAAGAAGAAAGTTGCTGTCCAGGATGTCTCCTCCCACCCCACCGTGTGGCTAGAGACTACCGGTCCTTCAGCCAGGGTCGGCTGTCACTTGGGGTAGAAGAAGAAGGCTCACTTGGAGCTGATAGAACTTAATGTGGATCCCACCAAGCCGGTCTTCTTCCTGCCTGCCCACCTCGGGCCACACAAATGATTCCGGCTACTGTATCATCAAGGGAAAGCCAATTGGGATGGCTGGTCCCTGAAAGGACCTGTCACAGCACTGCCTTCACACAGGCACCAAGGGAGCAGCGGAGCTTGGGAAAGCTGGTGGGAGCCATCAGGACCAAGACCATGTCATGAGATCTGCCATCACTGGGGAAACCACACCCCAGGTTCCTCCAAAATCTGTGGCTTGCACTGCCACATTAGAATGGACAATGGCTAAAGAATGTGTCCCCAAACTGGGATAAATGTATCTGGCAACTCTTCAGAACATAAAAATAAAATTCCCCATGGGAATTGGATGGGGAGCTTTCTGTTGTAAAAAGAGTCCCGAAGGTTCCAGTTTTCTTCTGCTCTTCTGGAACTTCATATCCTCCTGGTTATTCCTTCCAGCCCAGATCCAGGAAAGGCCGACGTGGGAGGAGGATGGTCTTGGCAGGGAGCGGCTGAGGTTTTGCAGATTACCCACGGCAGAGTGACTATGAGGGTGGGGCTCAGGCGCATGGGGGCAGGAGCAGGTCAGGCCAATGTCAGGGCCAGAGGCATTCCACAAGCTCTCGGTCCCTTCTGCACCTTGGTTATCACAGATGGCACCCCCAGGCCCTTCCCCTCAGGGGTGCCCCCAATGAGGGGCAGAACAGGCTGATCAGACACTGCAGATGAAAACATCCTCTAGTGGCTCGTGCAGTTTCCCAGGAGTCAAAGAGGTGCAGTTAGAGTGGACTTAGAAGAGCCTCTCCTTGGCTTAAACCTTCCTCTGTCCCTTACTTTCTTAATGACAGAACGTCCTCCTGAGGTCACTTTCAGCCCGTACCTCCTGGAGTTACTTCTATCCGGATCGCAGGTCTCCCATGAGGGGCCTCCTGCGCTGACAGTCTTCACACAGCCAGCACCAGCACAGAGCCTGGCATGGAGCAGGCACTGCCTAACACCCATCTCAAGATGCATGGCTGGAGAGATGGAAGGAGGTGGCTGCAGAGAATGAATATGAATCTGCAAATACTACATGCTGGGGCTAGTGGTCACAGGTATTGTGATCCCTCCTGAGGATCAGAGCATTGGTTCTGCTATTTTAGGTGGTAATGGCAAATTGTTTGGTGCTCTCTGGACCAGCTGCCAGCTGCCATCTGAAAAGGGGACAGAAGTAGCCAAAGATTTTCAAATAAGAGCGTTGACTTCTGAAAGCTCTAAGAAAATTCTCTCAACCTTCCTCTTTGACCAGCTTCTGTATCCTGTGGGTAAAGGCATAAAGAGGGCAAGTGAAACAAAGCTGTAATCACCCCAGAAAAAATGAAACGGGAGAGAAAAGAGTAGGTCTATGATAAAATTTTGATTACCTTTTTATTATAGAAAAGTTCAAACATACACAAAAGTAGAGAGAATGGTTTATTGAACCCCGAAGAATCCATTACCCATCTTCAGTCAATGATGCTGACCAATCTTGTTGCATCTTGATATGGTTTGGTTCTGTGTTCCCACCCAAATCTCATATTCAATTGTAATCCCAGATGTTGAAGGTGGGGCCTGGTGGGAGGTGATTGGATCATGCGGGTGGTTTTTAATGGTTTAGCACCATCCCCCTAGTACTACTCTCGTGATAGAGTTCTCACAAGATCTGGCTGCTTAAAAGTGTGTAGCACCTCCCTGCTCCCACTCTAACTCCTGCTCTGGCCACGAAAAACATGCCTGCTTCCCCTTTGCCTTCCGCCATGACCGTAAGTTTTCTGAGGCCTCCACAGCCATGTTTTCTGTACAGCCTGAGGAACCATGAGCCAATTAAAACTCTTTTCTTTATAAATTATCCAGTCTCAGGTAGTTTTTTGTTTGTTTGTTTGTTTTTTTGCGACGGAGTCTCACTCTGTGGGCCCAGGCTGGAGTGCAGTGGTGTGACCTTGGCTCACTGCAACCTCTGCCTTCTGGGTTCAAGCGATTCTCCTGCCTCCGCTTCCTGAGTATCTGGGATTACAGGTGCCTGCCACCATACCTGGCTAATTTTTGTATTTTTAGTTTAGGTTTCACCATGTTGGTCAGGCTGGTCTTGAACTCCTGACCTCAAGTGATCCGCCTACCTCGGCCTTCCAAAGTGCTGGGATTACAGGCGTGAGCCACCCCGGCCTGGACTCAGGCAGTTCTTTATAGCAGTGTGAGAATGGACTAATACACATCTGTACTCACCACCTTCCTTCCCCACCTCCTATATTATTTTGAAGCAAATGTCAGACATTGTTATCTTTACATCCATTCTGCGATGACAATGATCCCGCTCAACAGTCCCACAAGGGACCATCTACAGTGCTCAGAGTTAACACATCTTGCTGCTTTTAAGACAAGGCTGAGATTCCAAGCCCCATGCAGTTCCAGAAAAGTGCTGGCATATTAAGAGGGAGGCACCACCACTTGGAATCTCAACCCAGGAAGAGTAGCCCCAGCTGTGCCCGCACCTGGCTGGGTCACCCTGGGTCAAGGCTTATTGCCTATGGGAAAGTCACTTTCTCTACCTGTAAAGGTGGGTTGATGAGGCCCATCTGGCATCCACCAAAAGCCTCAGGGCATGGCAGGCTACACCTGTAAAAGTCACAGAGTGCTTGGCCAACATGAAGGGAGCTGCTGGAGAGTTTCATGCCCTCTGACAACTCCACAGCTGTTTTACACACTTCAAGAGTCCTAGGAAGACGCTGAAACCTTCCAGATAAGGCCAGAACTCACCTAAGCCAGATCCCGTCAAGGCAGCCCCCACTGTTTCAACATTACCAGGCTTTCTAGGCTCGACATCATCACTCGCCCAACTCCTGCGTGGAAGCCCTGTCTCTCTTTAGCTAATTCTCCCCTTCTTCAAGGCCTTGTTTAGGAATCTCTTCCCTTTTTCACACCCCTCAGTCATACTGCCTTTTGCCATGGAACTTCTGGTCGCCCCTGTACTTATGCATTCATGTTTAAATCTTGTGTAATTTTGCACAAGAATAATTTGTCTCCCAGTTGGAGAGTGAACTCTTCCCTGAGAACCATGCCTTGTATGCTTTGTAACTATCAGTACATAGAGAAGACTCTCAATCATCTTCCCAACTGAGAGCACCATGGACCATTCACAAGACTGCTTCCCAGGGCCAGAAGCCCTCTCTGTGGTGAGGAGGCTGGCAAGACCAGTGGCTCTGAAACCAGGCCCTCTGCCCTCAAAAGCACCTTGGAGTCTCATTCCCACCCCAAGCCTATTGAAGAGAATCTCTGGGCAAGAGGACTCCTCCGACAAAAAATCCCCTGATGACTCTCTGATGAAGTGACTGGGAGACACTGGTTTACATTATTCCAAGTTCACTTCTGCATCAAAGAGATTATGATTCCATACTTATTGACAAAGTTTCTATAGAACAACCCAGAAAATATTCCAATCGTCTTGTCCAGGTCTGTAGGAAGAAGGCTATTCACTTTTTATTGTTCCTTCAGATTTTCTCTTTCTTATTCATTTTGCATATTTATTAAACATCTATCAAGTGAAAGGTTCTGCCTCAAATAAGCTGAGGAACAGAACCTTTGCCACAGGAAGTATATGGGGAGATAAGATATGTGCATGAGGAAATATTCAAGAGAGGAAATGAAAAATACCTTAAAATCTCTCCTTTCTCTCCCTATACTTTGCCTGGTGAGCAAAAGATAAAGTTAGAGGAGAAAGAGCAATCAGAATTTCTCCCTACCTCTGCAAACCCTGGTGGGACCTCACATGCAGCCCCTTTGGCCCAGAGATGCACAGGGATACAGTGTTTGCCCTGTACCTTCCCAGTAGCCACTGTCCTTCCTCCTGATAGCAGCTGCTCCTCCCTCATCTTGCTCCAGAGCTCTGGGTGGGTCTCTGCCCAGCTCTGAGGATGTAGCCGATGACACAGGTCCAGCCAATCACAGCATGACCTAGCCCTGGCCAGAGATCAGTTTAGGGGCGTGCACCTGTGCTAAGCTAGTCCAGTCAGAGCTACTCTCTCAAAAGTCCCAGGACTTTTGTGGGAGCTTCTAGGAAAAAAACTCTGGCTTTCTCTTGTTGAAGGAAATGGAAGGGGGAGTAAGAACTGCTGAGGTCACTGTAGCTATCATGCCACCTAGAGGAGAGAGCCTGGGCTGCAACGGCCCACCCCAGGGAGCCCCCAGTAAACAAGGCCAAAAGAGCAGAAGGCAGAGTGGACAGAAACCAAGTCCTAATGAGAGTCTCTGGGTCCTGAATCCAGCCGTATCTGCAGCCAGAGCTACTCCTGGACTTTTCATTTACATGAATCCATAAATTCTTTCTTTTCTTTTTTTTTTTTACTTAAGCCAACAGGCTTAATGGAGATGAATTTCTGTTACTTGCAGAGAGAGATTCATATCAACATAGGGACCATAAAGCATGCATTACTATGTAGTTGAAACATACATTAAGTTGTTTTCACATCTGTTATTCCATGCGGCCTTCACAATGACCTTAAGAGGGAATATGGCAGCTTGGAGAGCAGAAAAGCCCTGCTAAAGATCAGAAAACAATGTGTTCTGGGCCCTTTCCATTCCAAGTGTGCTCCGAGGACCACCAGCAGCAGCATCTCTTGGGACCTCGTTAGAAATACGCAATAACAGCACTACCCTAGATACGCTGAATCAAAGTGCATTTTAACAACATCACCAAGTGATTTGTATGCACACTGAAGCTTGAGAAGCTCTGTTATAATACTATCTCTGCTGCTTCTTGGCTGGGTGACTATAAGCAAATTACCTGACTTCTCAGGGTTTTTTTCATGCAGACAACAGAGATCATAATAACACACTATAACAACGCAGCTTTAGTGCAAAACCAAAACAGTACTAAGTTTTAATCATAGCTCTTCCAGTAGCTAAATACAATCCTGGGCAACTTACTGAACTTCTATTAGCTTCAGATACCTCATCTGTAAAACTGAGATAATAATAGCTGTCTAACAGGACTGATGTCAGGATTAAACAATGTATGTAAAGTGCTTGGTACATTACCTGCTCCAGAGTACCAGGACTCAATTAAAGGTGTATATTATTGTTATTGTTTTACTCTTATAATTACTGCTATTATCCACTCTACATACCTCACAGGGTACGGTGAATTATGAGACTCAAAAGATAATATATGAAAAAAATGCTTAAAGCCAAATTACTCAAAGTATAGTCCTTTCCTGATCTGTAAACTGAGGTTCACAGAGGTTAAGCAACTTTTCTAAGCTCACCAAAGCAGGAAGTGGTAGAGCCCAGGCTGACATCACCACCTTCCAATCTGGGATAGGTCACATGGTTGTCAGTGGTTCTTTGTTTATTTGCTTTTACTCCCACCAGACTGAGTTCCTCGCCAGCTTGCTACTTCTACCTCCATGGCACCTGGCCCAGTTCCACCCACGGTGAGCACTCAGTGCCTATTTGCTGAAAGCAAAACTCGACAATCTAACCTCTTTAACCCATGTTTTTTGCACCACCCCAAACTATCTCCCTCAGGAAGGTATTACTATGCTTTGGTACTTTAAGTTAAGAAGCCAATTACTACCGTTAATCTTAATCAGAAACTTATGACAACATCTCATTTGGAGACCAAAGTTCCACTGGGAACTTAGTGTAGAAATTCAATTCTAGCCCCAAGGGGAGAATCCAGGAGAACAGGAACTTTGGCTGGACACAGAATGGGGTGGGATCCTTACTTGTCTGAAAGAAGCAATATACTTTCATTAGGGGGGAAAAAAAAAGCCAAATTCTGCCGGAAGGAGAACTGTTAGCGAAGGAACTTCAGAGGCAATGATGCAAGCAAGGCAGATTCAAGACCCTGGAAGCTGGTTGACACAGTACCCATCTACATATGGAGACTTGTCAGAATGCCAGTCCTAGCCACTGAGACTTTGTCTTCTGACTTCAACCTTAAAGGTGGATTAAGGCCTGTGGGTCTTGGACAAAATGGATCCTAAGTCAATGTGGAATGAGCTAAAGTGAACAGGAAAATCCCTATTAAATGGAACAGTAGAAAGCACAAAATAAGAGGGTAGATTTAAACACAAATATAGCATTAATTACAAGAAATCCAAATAGACTTGGTGCTCCAGTTAAGAGAACTCCTGCAAACCAATAAGAAGACACAATGCAAAAGAAAAGCATGGGCAGATGACTTGAAAAGAAACATCCCATCAAAGAAGATCCAGATGGAACAGCCAACAAACAGATGAAAAAGTGCTCAACCTCCATGCACAATTAGGAGGATAAAATATAAAACTGTGATAAACTGGCCAGGTACAGTGGCTCACACCTGTAATCCCAGCACTTTGGGAGGCTGAGCTGGGTGGATCATGAGGTCAGGACATTGAGACCATCCTGGCCAACATGGTGAAACCCTGTCTCTATTAAAATACAAAAAATAAAAATAAAAAATAGCCAGGTGTGGTGGTGCATGCCTGTAGTCCCAGCTACTCCAAGGTGAGGCAGGATAATCACTTGAACCTGGAAAGTGGAGATTGCAGTGAGCTGAGATCGCACCACTGCACTCCAGTCTGGTAACAGAGCAAGACTCCGTCTCAAAAACAAAACAAAACAAAACAAAACTCTGATAAACCATGATACTCTCCAAGACAGGCAAAAATTTTAAAGTTGGACAAGACAATGTGTTAGTAAGAATGTAGACCACTGAAAACTCTTTTTGTTTTTTGAGATAGAGTTTTGCTCTTGTTGCCCAGGCTGGAGTGCAGCAGCACAATCTCAGCTCACTGTAACCTCCACCGCCCAGGTTCAAGCGATTCTCCTACCTCAGCCTCCCGAGTAGCTGGGATTACAGGCGCCTGCCACCATGCCCGGCTAATTTTTGTATTTTTAGTAGAGATGGGGTTTCACCATGTTGGCCAGGCTGGTCTCGAACTCCTGACCTCATGATCTGCCCGCCTCAGCCTCCCAAAGTGCTGGGATTACAGGCGTAAGCCACCACACCCAGCCGAAAACTCTAATACACTACTAGTAGGAGTATAAATGTGAGACAACTAATTTTGGAAAGAGCTTGCTGTCATCTAGGAAAGTTGAGGTAAGCATGCCTTATGATGCAGCTATCTCAATCTTAGTTATGTATGTACCTCTAGTTGTATGCTCAAGTGCATATATACCAGGATGACATGTTTGAGAAGGTTCAGATTAGCCTTGTCCCTAAAACAACTCAAATGTCCATCAACAGTAGAATGGACAAACTGTACAGCCATATGTATATATGGAAATGTATATAGCCATATGTATGTAATGGAAATGTATATAACAATGAAAATAAATAGACATGCCCAACAACATGGATGGCATCATGTTGAATGAAAGAAGCAAGATCTGTAAAAACACAGCATGATTCCATTTATATAAAGTTCAAAAACAGGCAAAACTAAACCATAATGTTTAGGGAGGCATATACAGGTGATAGAACTATAAGGAAAAGCACAGATATGATTATCGTTGAAGTCAGGAGAGTAGACAGGGAGAGGTTGAACATGAGGAGGGACTCACAGGAGCTTCTGGGTGCTGTCCATATTCTACTTCTTGACTTTGAGGGTGGTTTTATGGGGTTTATGAGATCCCACCCCTTATTACTTTTTAAACCGTACAATGTATAATTAGCCATTTTTCTGTGTGTTCTGTTATACTTCACAATAAAACAAAAAAGAAGGGAAAGAAAAGAAAGAAATGTAGATCAGCTAAAACAAAAGCAAACCCTGGTTTGGAACTATTTGAATGCATTCCCGAGTTCTGACAGTGGCCAATTCAGCCAAGGGCTGCTTAGAAGGACTTCTATGAGGCTTAAGATGTAAATATGAAGGAGAGAGAAGAGAGCAAGAGATCAAGGAGGTGACAGAGGAAGAAAAAGTTACTGAAGGTCTGTATAGGTAGAGAAGGTTGTATTCAAGCGTTTATGCCTGGAACTCCCAGAACCTTTCCCTTCTGACTTAGTTCCCCTGTAAACATCTTCTTCTGGAAAACTTTCCTTGGCTCCCAGGCAGACTTAAGTGTCTCTTTGCACTTTGTATTTACCTCAAAAGCACTTTTCTTGCCATGCTGCAATGGTTTGCCTCAAGATCCTCAAAGGCAGTGTGTCGTTTCTGAATCTTTTCCTATCCTCTCCTTTCCACCAGCATTTAGGTCAGTGCCTAACAAGGAGGAGAAACTCATCTGGTGCTTGTTGAATGACTTAATGAACAAGATAATACTTTACCTTGAGCTGCAATTCCTTGTATCTCTTGGACATCCGAATGAGCACCTTCTCACCATTGATCACAGCAGATTTTTCTTGATAATACTGGACCATGGCCTGCGCAGCTTCTGTGTAAGCCATCTCTAAAAAGGCCTAAGAAAGAAAGGAAGGACACTCACTGGACTTGACTTTAATGGTCTTAAACAAGATTCAGTACAAGGCATGATTCCACGTCTATGAAGTTCAAGAACAGACAAAACTAATCAATGGTGACAGGAGTTAGCATTGAGCTTCTCTCTCAGGTGGGGATGGGGAACTGATGGAGAAGAAGCATGAGGGAACCTGACATTCTGGAAATGCTCTATATCTTTACCTGGGTGTTAATTATATGGGTGTACACATGTAACAAATTAATGGAATTGTACACGTAGGATGAGTGTACATTACGCACTGTAGAGTATGTGTTTTATACCTCACTTAAAAGGAAAAAAAAAAGTCAGTATAAGGAAGAGATCTCTTTGATCCCATCTGTTCCAAGAGACCTTTTTATAAACATCACCAAAAGAGTTCATTATAAGATGGCCCTTTCCTGATCCCCAGGGTTACCAGACATTGTTCTTAATTATGTATGTCTGTCCTGGGCTACATCATGCCATAGAATCCCTCTGAGATGGGAGAGTTCACTAACCCACATTTCCCTGGAGGGGCAATTGCATATGTGGCCTTGAGCTGATCCCTATAAAACTTGCTATTTGGTGGTGATGGTGACAGCAAGAGACACAAGCTTTGGTTATTTGAGCTCTTACTTTCCTTATAAAGACAGAAACATATTCAAAATTCAGGAACTCACAAACCCCTGGGCTTGAAGGAAGGCCATGTTGTCGTGAGTTACAGAAAAAGGAAAATTCCCCAATTATGTTTCCACAGCATCTTTCTTCTTTATTTAACTGCTCTGATAAAACACAGAGAAATGGGCTTTTCCACTCAATCTATGTCTACTGAGAGTTCCAAAGAGACTGTTTTGACTGTGCATCAGTTTACCCCAGTAGCTGGTGTGGTGAATTTGTTGCTGCTATTGTTTCTTGGATTTGTTTGGTTTGTACTATACTGACAATATACTGATCCTGATTCCTCAGTGCTACAGGGGAAAAGGGGTTAGTGACAGGGAAGCCCTCACTGTGAGCCCCTAACTCCCTTGTTTCCTTAAACTAAATGGTCTAAACAAGCTCATTCCCTTCCTTCTCTCATATTTATTTCTGAATTTCAGATGCACGGCTTTTCTCCGTGCTGTCATAGTCTATGACATTAGCGTGGGCGACTAAGAAGTCAAGATTCTTTAGGGTTTTATTTCACATTCTGCCACCCAGCTTTCTAAGCGCCTCTTTCTTGATAAACATTTTAGCACCTCTAGCTCTCACTTGTCAAATGGGAATAATACTAATCTAGGGACTCTCACCACATCAATGTTACAAGCTGAATTCTGTGCATTTACCCATCACTAATGTGTGGTATTACACTGGAGTGAAAATACCTAGACCTACCTGATTAGTCGACTTCATGAGGATGTAATTAGTGACCTTTCCGAAGGGCAGCCCCAGGTTAATGACGTCATTCTCAGTGCAGCTTCCTTCAGGGAGATTGCAGATGTGCACCACGCGGCCAGCGCCTTTCCGCTGTGCAAACTAATAGCAACAAGGATCAGTCGTGGTCTTCAGAAGACGGTTCCCTTTTCCCCTCTCTTCCAGACATTCCTAATGGCTATTTTCCCCCCAAACAATGATTGTAAAATGATAATTTACAAAATTAATGCAGAAAAAATCCATTCACAGACACACATAAAATATCAATTGTATTCTATCTCTTTACAAAAGGATTCATAATATATATATATTTTTGAGACTGGGTCTCACTCCCATCGCCCAGGCTAGAGGGCAGTGGTGCAAACACGGCTTACTGCAGCCTTGACTTCTGGACTCAGGTGATTCTCCCATCTCAGCCTCCCAAGTAGCTGGGACCACAGGCGTCCACCATCATGTCACAGTAATGTTTTTGTTTTGTTTTGCTTTGTTTTTTGAGACAGAGTCTTGCTCTGTCGCCCAGGCTGGAGTGAAGTGGTGCAATCTCAGCTCACTGCAAGCTCCGCCTCCTGGGTTCATGCCATTCTCCTGCCTCAGCCTGCCCAGTAACTGGGACTACAGGCGCCCACCACGCGGCTATTATTTTTGTATTTTTAGTAGAGACGGGGTTTCACCGTGTTAGCCAGGATGATCTCAATCTCTTGACCTCGTGATCCGCCCGCCTCGGCCTCCCATAGTGCTGGAATTACAGGTGTGAGCCCCGCGCCTGGCAATAATGTTTTTTATAAGCAGTAACAACCAGGGCTGTGGAGGATATGAGGAAATGAGCATATCCGTATGTTGCTAGTGGGAGGTTGAGTATCTATAAACTTTTGAGAATACACTTTAGCAATATTAAATAAAACAAAGTATACAGAGCCCACGATCCTGCCATTTCGCTCTTAGAAATGTACCCTATAGAAATAATAGCACCCCAATATATGATGGCTCATGTGCAAGGACATTTATTACACTAATTTATTAGGTGACAAAAAATTTTGGGAACAGCCTGAATGTCCAACAATAGGGAAATGTTTGAGTAAATGATGGTTCAATCATACAATGGAAAACTACAAATCCATGACAAGAAGGAGGTAAATGTGCTGATATAGAATAATTTTTTTAAGAAGTCAGAGTCTTCCTGGACCACTTGGACTAGAATGCAGGTGGCACAATCATAGCTTACTGCAGCCTTGAACTCCTAGACTCAAGCCATCCTCCTGACTCAGCCTCCCGAACTGCTGGGACTACTGATGGCTTGAGCCATCACACCCAGCTAATTTTTTTTTTTTTTTTTTTTTGTATAAACAGGGTCTTGCTGTATTGCTCGGGCTAGTCTCAAAATCCTGACCTCAAGTGATTCTCTCACCTTGGTGATATGGAATACTTTTTAAGACAGATTGTTAAGTTAAAAGCAGGTTACCAAGTAGTATGTGTACCATGATGCCATTTTTGGAAAACAAAACAAAAATATATGAAAAAAGATGAAGCAAGTGTTGTAAAATTTTGATAATTACTGGAATTGGGTGATGGGTATATAAGGATTAATTATACTAGTCTCTACTGTTCTGTATGTTTAAAATTTTTTGCAATAAAAAATGCTTAAAGAATGTCAGCACAAACAGACAAAGATGTGGAGCATACATATCAACCTGTCGGTGCTGGTTATCTTCAGAGGAAGGCAGTAAGATGAGACATGCTGAACCTTCTTCATATATACCTCATATTGTCTGACTTACAATTCCAATAAAGAAAAAAGAACATAGAAAAGTTTATGAGAATCTAATATACATGCATTGACATTCACAGCAATAACCTGTGGTTTAGGGCAGTGGTTTTCAAAATATTTTCAGCTTGGAATCCTTTCTTCAAATAAAACTGATTTATACCAATGTATTCAACAAATAAAAGAGCTTTTCTGGTCAAACCTTGGGGTCTGGCACCCTGACACCACCCCCACCTGGCAGTCTCAAAGGCACCTCTAAGGAATACAGTTTGGAAGCCACCATTTGGCCCTAATCAAAGCTCCTGGAGGGAGGAAATGTGTCTGTCTGTTTTGTGCAAACCTTAATCAGCCTAGAATCTCTGGGAGGGTCAAGAATTAGTAACCATAAGCCAACCCAATGTGGAAGAGAAGGATATAATTTTCCAAACCTGAAACACATTCTAATAGCACAGTCTCCATTTGCATAATCACAATTTTCTATGTTAAACCGAACTTCAACATCTAATTACATTTGATGTGGGTCCGACTCCGCTAAGGTAATACAGGGGGAAAGTCTAAGATATCATCCCTAACAAGGGCTAATGCTTGGGTAATTCTACCATGAAAAGCCCTCGTTTGTCTCATTTGAGCTGAAAACAATTACAGTCCATAAGAATTTCTCCTTTTATGGTTCAGCCCTGAATTGCAGAAGCCCAAGTGCCTCTTTCCGACCTCCCACTCTGCAATGTCCAGAGGTCAAGCACTTTCCCAAAGGGGAGCAAGGATTCAGGCAGCTCCCAGAGCAGCTCCTCATCTCCCTAAAGTGCAAATGCGCTCTCCATCAGCTAGGAGACTTTGAGTCTGAGCCTGGCTAGTGAGGACTGAACCCTTCTGCAGAGATGAAAGGAGGAGTGCTATTAAGAAGCAGAATCTTTGCCTCCCATTAGTGTGAGTGTTCACATAAAGATGCAGACACAGCTGAGCTTTCAAGCAGGGCAGAGTGGCTGGTCCTCTGAGCTTATCACAAGGAGGGTTGAGGCTGGGCGCTCTGCCTGGTCTCCTCTTAGCGAGGCACGTTTCTGCCCCATGTGACTTTGCTGTGCTTGGCCTGTGCTCATGCGTGCTTGGACAACGGAGCAGACACCCAAGGCAGTTTCGAGCCTATCCTGCTCCTGGCCTATCCAGTTGCCTAGTGAACAGGCATGAGAGCCAGTGCCTCTCTCATTGTCTCCTCCAGACTGAAAGGACAACTCGAGAGGCTTTTATTGGAACATAGCACAGCAACTGCGGCTGCTGGGTAGTAGAAAAAACAACCTCGCAGCTGCCGGTCACCAGAGAGAAGTATTCATGCTGTAGATGTTGTTACCAAAGGCACTAAAGTGAATGGGTCGCAATTAAAATTTCCACTCAAATTTTAAAAAGACATCTGAGTTCTTTCTCTTCCAAGATTTTAATCAGAAATAGAAGCCGGATTTTACCAATTCCCTTGTTGTCATTTATTAAGATACAAATGAGATTTTTAGTATTCTTCCAGATAATAGTAATTTGGAGCTTTCCAATTACGAGCTACATCAACTGCAAATGGTTATAGGAGTGCCAAAATATTGATCCCTCAGGCTGAAGGCCAAGTTCCTCCAGTAACCATGAACAGCTTCTTCAGTTAAACCATTTACTTCAGCAGACTATTTTCTAAGTGAGCCATGAAATGAAAATCTTGAGAATCTCTGGGTTAATAGTTTGCTTTTGTGTGGTGTCTGGCTTCAGGGCATGTGGCAAATCCTATCCAGTTAGAAAGATAAATTAATTTTTATGTGTTCTATTCTTTTGCCAATATTTTATTTAGGATGCTTCATCAAGCTCTTTTCTGCCATTGATCTGAAATATCTTTTGGTTGTTGTTAAACTCCATTTAGGTTCAAAACCATCTATGATTCATACGAGATGTAGAATAGTAAGTATTATCACTCTATTCTATTCTCATTACACTTTACATAAACATTGCTATTATTTGCCCTATGCCCTGTAGGAGATCTGAATGATGAGGGAAAAAGGGAGGGAGCTAGGGAGGAAAGTGAGAAGGGAAACAGGGGGAGTGAGGTCCCTGAGCGGTACATCAAAAGTACAGTTTGTACATCAGAGGCACTGACAATACTGAGTGCCCTTGAGAAAGCGTCACCATGCTGTGCAGTAATTCTCAACCTGGGCTCTCTTATAAGCCCTTAAAGGTCTTCAAAGGTAATAATACTACAGGAAGCAGGGGGCTAAACATTATTTTTGACATTGAAAAATGCGAGTTGAGATCATACTTTGAGTTTTTTTATCGATATGGTAATCTGCTGTTAAATTCAATTCGGCCTGAGGATGCCTCCATACTTTGAGTTCTTACGTAAGGAACTGCAGTTTAGCACATCAACTAGGTGAAAGCCTGAAGTAGTGTACTTTTGTAACAAATAGCTGAGTCTCAGCCAATCACAGCAGCCAAGCTTCAGTTAATCACAGGCAGCCGACTGATCAGACCATGTTCAAATTAGGCAAATACGGAGCTGTAACCAATCAAGCTGTTTCTGTACCTCGCTTCGGTTTTCTGCCCATAAATGCTGCCTGCCCACGTGGTGCAGTGGAGCTCTCTGAACCTCTTCTGGTTCAATTAAATTAAATTCTGTTAAATGTAATTCATTTAAAATTTGTCTTTTAACACTGGTTAGCTCTTAGGCTAATCAGAAAGTCTAATTGGTGTATCTCTTTGATTAATAAAAATGGGTCACTAGTTACTTATTAATACAAGTACTTTGGCAGACAAAATCTTTCCAAATCTGAAAATGTGGGACAGTGGCTGCTTGGGGTGGAAGTAAATAATGAAAGGGGACTTGAGCTATAAAAAGCTTGGAACTTTCCAGTGGAAAGAACATCCTGCTAGAAAAGAGGGCCTGGGTTCAATCCCCAGCTCAGCCACTGATTAGGTGCATGACAGAGAAACTAGTTTCCTTTTCTGAGCCTTAGTTTCCCCATGTCTGGAACCAGGGAGGTGACCTGTAGGTCTAAAGTCCTTTCCAGATGTAAAAAATATATATGCTTATGTGGCTCTAAGTTCTAAAATTCTACTCCTCCCAGACGCCTTGACAAGCTAAACCCCAAGAACCAGGATAATGATAGCTTTCTCCAACTGTGCTCAGCATAAACAGGAAACCCATGTCTTTCCCACTCCCTGTCCCAGTGAATGTAATGTTTGTCCTCTCTCTCCATGTAATCGGCTGTTTAACCATGCATCCATTCCCAAGCATGTTCATCTTTCAGACATGTTTGTCTGTGTTAGTAGTGGTCTCATCTTTATAGGACTGAAGATAAGCTCCAAGCAGTGAGCACCTTGTTTATGAACCCTGCAGCTCCCTGAATAATTGTGCTGCCACAGTGGCTAGAAAGAGTTGAGATGATACACAAAGGAACTACAGACACCTGAGCCTGGGGCCTCTCTGAGAACAGACTCACGTCAAGTGTGAGTTTTATAGTCACCAAGTACCAGAGTCAGGGAAGTGGGAGAATCAGACACACCTGAGTCTGTACTGAATTTCTCCAAGCCCAAGTTGGCTTGTCTGTAAAACAGGGGTAATAAAAACGGATTCCACAGGACTGCTGGGAAGATGAAATGCCACCGTGAATGTACGGTGCTTTGCTGCAATACCTGGCATTATGTAGGCTCCTGTAAATAATGTTTATCTCCTTCCTCCTCCCAACAGTTAAAGGATGTGTTACAATGATTCTGGGTTGGGGAAAAAATATTGCTGTGATTATGTAAGAGAAGGTCTGTATTCTTAGGAAATTCAAGCTTAAAAAGAAGCGAAGAGATACAATGTCACCAACCTACTCTAAAAATAATGATTGGCCGGGCGCGGTGGCTCAAGCCTGTAATCCCAGCACTTTGGGAGGCCGAGACAGGCGGATCACAAGGTCAGGAGATCAAGACCATCCTGGCTAATACGGTGAAACCCCGTCTCTACTAAAGAAAAAAAAAAAACTAGCCAGGCGACGAGGCGGACGCCTGTAGTCCCAGCTACTTGGGAGGCGGAGGCAGGAGAATGGCGTAAACCTGGGAGGTGGAGCTTGTAGTGAGCTGAGATCCGGCCACTGCACTGCACTCCAGCCTGGGCGACAGAGCCAGACTCCGTCTCAAAAAAAAAAAAAAAAAATGATTTAGGGGAAAATGCATAGCTGATCAGAGGATGGATAGATAGATGGATGGATAGATAGAGGAAGATACAGAGAAAATGACAAAGCAAATGGGGCAAAATATAAAGGAGTGAAGTTAATCTGGACAAAAGTTATATGGGAGTTCCTTACACCATTTTTGTAACTTGTCTGTGTTTGAAATATATTAAAAGTTATCAAAAATAAATTTTAAAAGACATACTGTAGGGGAGAAGGGCAGATCAAGGTGTTGCTGTGCTCTGTCTGCTGAGCGCCCAGGAGCCACACATAAGACAGGTGCATTGAAAACTTTCTAGCAGAGGTCACATCTCTAAGACAGCTAAGTTGCAGGAGAGTGACCAAAGCCCTAATCACCAAGCTAAAGGGACAATCATCCTTTTGCAGCCTCAGGGAGGCTTTAGCCTGCCTGCAAGCCAGCACTGACCTTGAGTACCCCACATGGGATCAGGGGCCTGGGCTGTGCATTTTCACAAGCTGGGGCTGCACCTTTAAAACCAGATGGTGCTACTGATGGTTCATATGGCTGGGCCCCAGACCTCTCAACTGACCCTCAACTCTTTTATAGCTGGGGAGAAATGCAAAAGAAGCAAACAGACTTGTATATGATGATTCTGAGACCTTTCATTTCCCCTTGGTGCAGGTAGAAACAGGCTTCACAGATGAGTTCAAATAAGAGGCCCAACTTCAAATAACTTAGAGTTGCAATAAAAATATGGCTGACGGCAATAGTCCTGCAGGGTGAGAGGTCTCTCAAACTGCTTCCCAGAGCTGCGAAGTATAGATTCCACCTTCAGTAAACGACTTCTGTGCTCCAGCCTGATCTCTCTTAGATGTGACCTAATTTTTTCTGGCACAGAGTCTGTGGGCCTCTGCTGGTTTTGTTCTAAACATGCCTAAGAACAGACATGGCAAATATTTCTCTCTCATGATGTTGATTTATTACCTGTTATGCAGAGAGCAAGATGTTGATTTTGAACCTATTATGCAGATAGCAAATGGCTGTGAATTCCATAGCTATGGATCTTGGCTTAACTTGCAGGGTAGACATTGCCTTTACTAATACTTTCAAATATTTTATAGAGCATATTAGCTTTGACTTAGAGTGAATTAACTTTTACTGGTAAATCCACAGGATTGCCTACGGATTTTGGAAAATTCACCTGTTTAGCAACTTCAACATCCCTGGAAACTGTAGAGTCACAAAACATTAAAATTGGGAGGTCATCTGGTCCACGCTGTATATGAGGACACTGAAACCTGAGAGAAGTTAAGGATCTTAATCTGTGGTCAATTAAACAGTGGCAGATTTGTGATTAAAACTCAGATGTCACTGAAAAAAAAACCTATCAATCACAAACTTGATAAATTAAGGTAAATACAAAAGTGAAGTTACAAAATAAAATAGGAACTATTTATGTTCTGATGTGGAAAGATGTCTAGAAATCAATTTAAATATGTATTGAAAACTTATGTTAAGTGAAAAAAAACAACCGATTATATGACATTATCTGATTTGTGCCCAAAAACTTACTTTTACTAATGAAACATGTACACATACACTAGCTAGAGAGATATACAGTTATAACAAAAGCATTTAGCTTCAATTTTCTTTGCAAAGTTGACTTTTATATTTCTGTTACTGTTAAAGATTGTTAATACAATGTTCATACTGCTTTTCCAATAAGAAAAAGTAAGATTTGTAAAAAGAACAAATTCCAAAGCAAAACCTACCCAGGGCTCCTGTCTCCTCATCTTTGTTCTCTTTGAAAAAGCACAAAGTGGCCCCTGCTGGAGGGACAGGAGCAATGACAGAGCTGGAATGGTCGCTGAGGGGGCTGGCAGCATATGCCACATCAATTACTAGTCCTCATGCTCAAAGAAGTCAGGAAACCAGAGTGCTCTGAGCCATGCGTTCAGAGGGCCAGGGCAGACAGATAAATGTTCTAGAAACAGAAAGTAATCTGGGGTACAGCCTGTGACTTACACCTCTGGCCTTCCACAGACATTTCTATTTTCCTGAGCCTCCATTTCCTTATTTATACAAGTTCCCCAATGTGCAGGGTCTTGGCGAGAAAGAAATAATAAAAACACGGTGTATCATCCCAGGTCAGGGTGGCCCATCTGTGACACTGGCACTAAATAAACTCCAAGGTGGCTGTGAAAACTGCAGGGTGGCTTTACAGGGACGGTCACAGAGAAAGTGCACCTCGGGCAGGCACAAGAAAACTATTAACAGGCTGAGAAGGCCCCGAGGCCCCTTTCAGAAACCTGATTACTCTGTTGATGTCCATTCAGGCAGCCAAGGAGAAAGTGCCTGGCCTCAAATGGCAGAAGCTTAAGTGAAAGTGGACACCCATCTCTGGGGACCCTGGAGTGGGATGGAGGGGTGGGGGACAGACACCAATCACCCCACCACCAGCAAACACAGCATACAACTGTCAGTGCAGTGTCCCATCTCTGTCAAAAATAAACACGTCAGCCTGGGCAACATGGGGACACCCTGTCTCTCCAAAAATTAGCTGAGCCTGGTGGCGCATGCCTGTAGTTCCAGTTACTTGGAGGCTAAAGTAGGAGGATCACTCGAGCCCAGGAGGTGGAGGTTGCAGTAAGCCGTGATCATGCCACTGCACTCCAGCCTGGGTGACACGGCGAGACCCTATCTCAATAAATACATAAATATATAAATAACAATAAAAAGGAAAAGAAAATAAAATGAGAAAAAAACCCAAACAAAAATAAACAAACAAAGCAATGAAACACTCAGACTCCAACAGAGGTGGGAGAAGTTTAAATGCAGCCAAGTCTGTCCCCAGAAGGGCTTGGTGGCAGGGGCAGATGGTCTTTGCAGTCCTTTTAGATTTTGTGGCAGTTTGGATATATTCTGAAGGCTCATTTCCAGAGCTCTGTGTCACTTTGATTTTCTCTTGCTTAAAAACAGGGAGCTTTAGAGGCAGTAACTGCTCTTCGCTCCACAGACATTAGCGATCTGATCAGATAGTGGCGGGGTCCTGGCTGTTCCTGGTTTCACTCAACAAAATGTGTTTCTGAAAAGATGTATGTAAATGGAATCAGACATAAAAAGTGCTGGCACAGGACCAGACCTCACTTGTGGAGGAAAACGGGATCGCTAAGGGGGCTGAAAGGGAGATAACCGGGGAATTTCATTCCCCTCATTATTTCTTTTCTGTTTGCATTTTCACAATAAGCATAAGTTTTGTAAGCAGAAAAACAATAGAAATGTATATGCAAAAACAACTCACTGGGCACTCATTGGAACCTGGAAAAGTATCCTTTGGCAACAGAGTAATCACCCCTTATCTTTGGGGTAATATCTTTGGAGGTCAGTGTTTGTAGGCAGAAAGAAAATCCATAGTTTCTCTGAGAGACTCTCCTGCTACTTAAAGGAGCCTTGCAAAGTATTTTTCAAGAGTGGATTAATCATTTCTCCATTTCTGAGCTTGTCTTCAAATGTCAATGTTCTTGCATTTCAGGTTTTCCTCAAGACAGATACACCTGCATTCAATTCCATTTGCTGGCAATGGCAAACCAGGGGCTTACTAAAGAGAAGGATCACAGCAAGGAAGAGACCCCTCAGATCCTTGCAGAGAGGCTGCAGGGCTTAGTGGTTACAAATGAGGCTTCCAGAGCTAGGCTGCCTAGGTTTAAATCCCACCACCTCCAATTACCAGCTATGTGGCCTTAGATAAGGTACTCAGCTTCTCTAGGCCTCAGTTTCCCAACTGTACAATAAGGATAATAATAGTATCCACCTCACAGGGTTGTCTAGAGGATTAAATGAGCTAATACAAAACAAAAATGCTAAGAACATATTGAGCACTATATAAATGTTGGCTATTGTTGTTATTATCATCCTACAATGTCTGGGGCTCTCTGTCCCCTCCTAGCTCCCAAAATGTTAGCTCTCTGTCCCCTCCTAGCTCTAGCAGAGAGCTGTCCCCTAGGTCTCTGTCACCTCCTAGCTCCTAGCAAAATGTTTCTTGTGTTGCTTCTCACCAGGCTCAAGTCAGATAAACTTCCCATCTCTAGGCGTTTGGAGGAAGTTGCACTCAGACCTCCTAGGAATTAATTAGAATCAACACACAAATCATCAGATTGCTTGTGCTTGCCCACTGGTGCATAATTTAAAAATACATTCATGGGAACCTCAAAGCATCTCTAAGGTGGAGCAAGGGTGACCCTGGGTATTATTAGACAGATTTGTATAAGGGGAACACTGATACCAAGACCTGGACAAAATCCTATGGCCAGCAGACAGAGCCAGCCTTAGACAGGGTGGGTTTCCCTCCACTCTTCACAGCCAAAATGGGTTAAAAGCGCTCATTACTCAACAACAGCCATGGTTACCTCATATGTACTTGACAGTTCCCAAATCATTGTCCCTTATATTATCTCATTTGATCCTCACAAGGGCAAGACAATACTGGGTCTATGCCAAGCCTTGCTCCCACTGTCTGGTGCTGGCCACTGAACCAGAAGCCTGGGCTGCAGGGCTGCATGGGATGTTCTGAGATCCGAGGAATAATCAAAACAATAAATTACACAAGCTGGATGAAAATCCAGTTGTTTACTTTATCTTCCAAAGGCATTATTGTTCCCACTTAAGGAAACAGAGCCTCAGAGAAGTAACGTGACTTGCCTGGAGACACACAGCAAGTGGCTCCAGAAGTAGTATTTGAACTTAGGGCCCTAGAGCCAAGTCCATAGGAAGGGGTCTCTGGCTCAATGGGCAGCACTGGAGGGTGGGGAAGGGGCCTGGGACAGACTGCAGAATGTCCTGCCCGTGTCTCTTCTCCCCCTATCCACCCCGGTTTACAGAGGGGCTCAGTTGATGCCATCTCTTCCCCGTACCCATATCCCAGGTTGGAGTCAATTTACAAGCCCTGGCCCCTGCCCACCTGACACCCAATCCAGCCTCCCCCATCGTGGTCACAGTCCCTCCCCTTCAGTGCCTGGAGTGGGATCTCAGGGCAGGGTTGTGAGCACAGAAGTTCCACCATGGCCCACACCTCCATCAGGACAAGAGGTCATGTCACCAGGAATCTGACCTCAGAGGACAGGCCTCACTGAATCTAGCCATTGCAGTCTCCTGGGACTGACCCGAAGCTGCCATTGAGCTGGACGTGACTCTGAGCGAGCAGAGTGCAGAGAGGGAAACCACAAAATTCTCTTTCACCAAAATGTGGACTTCTAGACAGGGACTCTCTCAAAGTGCTTCTCCTATTCAACATTACAAATCAACACACACAAATAAACAGAAGCCTGGGCTCAGGCAGGCCTCACATCTCATCACGAACCACCTCGCTTTTCCATTTACTCACTCCCCAGAGCTTGAGTGCTGCACTTCATGGCTTACTGGCCTGATGTTTTGCATGCCAACACATAGAGGGGACAGCACGTGGAGACATGCTCTTGTGAGTTTGTGTTCACTCGCAGGACAAGAGAGAAAGGCTGCAGCAACTCACACCACAAAAGCACAGGCACAGGCTAAGGCATACAAACAGGTGCCCTCCAGAGGGTTCAGACAAATGCATTTGTTTTACAGTCAGCTTTCCTCCCACTCCCCTTTCTCCTGCCCAGGGAAGAAGAAGAGAAGTCAGATGGGGGGTAGGGTGGTGGCACAAAACAACTGAAACCCCAGAGAGAAGAGGAGCTGTCACCATTGGTGAAAAAGGAGAGACGAAGCTTAGGAGTTTTGGAGGACTAAAGTGTATATTGTAGAGACAGCAAAACTAAAAACAAACAAACAAAAACATTATACAGCACCAGCTGGTTCCTCAAGGGGCCAACAAATGCTTCAGTGCATAGTCCTTATTTTCACACGCTTTCTGGTTCGAGCTTCAAAATTACCCTCTCCTAGGAAATAACCCACTTCAATAAAACATCAAATAGTCTTAAAAAAAACATAAAAAGCTCAAACTTATTTTTTTCTAAGCCAGCGCTGAATGCTAGAAAGTCCAGGAATGCCTTCAATTTTAAGGATTTATGTCAGCCTCTTAAGTCATGTGTTTCCATACTAGATGAACTGAATTAAACAGCTCTTAACTTCTGTCTGGGGATGTTTTTCTGAACGACACAAAGCCAGATCAGCACCTCTAGGCCCAGACATAGCAGGTGATACTACAAACGCTTGAGGACAACAATGACAATGGAGAAAATGGTTTTTTGTTTGTTTGTTTTGAGACGGAGTCCCGCTCTGTCCCCTGGGCTGGAGTGCAGTGGCATGATCTCAGCTCACTGCAACCTCTGCCTCCCAGGTTCAAGTGATTCTCCTGCCCCAGGCTCCCAAGTAGCTGAGACTACAGGCACCCACCATTCATGAACCAATCTATGGCCAGAAAGTGTGATGATCTCCCTGGCTGCCTGAGTCACATGCTCACCTCACTTCTGGTGATGTCATCTTGGAAACTAGACAGTGTGATTCCCAGAGTGGAAAATTGAAGGGTACAAGGTATAAACGGGTCTAGACCTCAAAAGCCAGGCAACTCTCTATTCTTTAAGTGAAAAAGATGTTAACTTCCTCCCAGTCTGTGGCATGTCAGGTGCATACTGAGCATGAGGAACAGAGTGCTGGAGAAAGCAACAAGCATTTCAGGGTGACTGGTGCACAGAGAGGCATTTGAGGCAGGGCATGGTGGCTCCTACCTGTAATCCTAGTACTTTGGCCACCTGTAATTCCAGCACTTTGGGTGACCGAGGCAGGAAGATCACTGGGGGCCAGGCGTTCAAGGCTGCAGTGACATATTATTGCACCACGACATTCCAGCCTGGCTGTCTCAAATAAATAAAAACTAATAATCATTCTCATTAATTTCTGGAGAAAATGTTTCTGTACTCACAGTTGTCCCCGCAGAAGCCAAAGGAAATGTGGGGCTTGACTGAGCAAATGACCTTGCTGGAATGGGCACGTATGATGTTCCAAGATTTGAGGCATAATCTAAATGACGAATTACACACACTCGATGAAAACTCAGAACTTAACATCAGAAGTCATTATTAGGACATAAGCAGGCATAGAAAACCGAACCTTTCCCCTTCACATATTATTAGTGATCGCCATGACTATACCTCCGGACGTGCTGATAATCAGCAAAACTTTATGCCTAAAGTATCTCAGAGAATGCTGATGGCTCCAGACAGCAGGCCCAGTGCATTTTAGTGTCTTGGGATCTGTTTGCTTTCTACATGCATAAGAAGGGGACATCAGGGAAGTCCTGGTTATTAAAGATGGGACACAATGTGCCTGTGGGAAGCCCATTTCTGCTTCAAGCTGCTGACCTATAGGGCCTCGCTCACCTTCATTCCCAGCAGGGCTATAAACAGCTGTGCTGTTAGGAGAAGCACACAATGTTCCCTCTGCCGAACCAAGTATACACCGGATGCCAGCACTGGAGAGGGCGAGAAAGGGAAACCGGCTTCTCAATAAGTTAAACAAAGAATTAGCATGTGACCCAGAAATTCCACTCCTAGGTACAGACCCCCAAATAGTTGAAAACAGGTGTTCAAACAAAAACTGTACCCAAATGTTCCTAGCAGCACTATTCACAATAGTCAAAAGGTGGAAACAACCCAAATGTCCATCAAAAGATGAATAGATAAACAAGAATGTGATATATACATGTAATAGAATATTGTTCAGCCATAGAAAGGTTGTATATATTACAACATGGATGGATATACCTTGAAAATATTATGCCAAGTAAAAAAAAAAGCCAGTCACAAAAGGCCACATATTATGATTCCATTTACAGAAATGTACAGAACAGGCAAATCCATAGAGACAGAAAGCAGATTGGTGGTTGCCAGGGGCTGCCTTAGAGAGAATAGGGAGTGATTGCTTAATGGATATGAGGTTTCCTTTTGGAGTAATGAAAATATTCTGGAACTAGAGAGTGGTAACATTTGCACAATCTTGTGAATGTGCTAAATGCCACTGAATTGTACACTTCAAAATATTTAAAATAGTAAGTCCTATGTGAACTTGACTACAATGAAAAAACATGAAAGCCCGAAAAGGGAGGCACACACGCACGCACACACACTTCCCGCCTCTACCCGGTGTTTTCTGCTTAGCATTTACCACCAGGGATGCTGTAATTTTCTTGTTCATTTTGTTCATCATCTCTCTGGCCCCTGTGAAGCATAAGCTCCTTGAGGGCAGGAACTTTGCCTATTCTGGTCTCTGCTATTGCCCCAGGACTCGAAACAGTGTGTGACACACAGTAAATGCTCAGTGAATATGTGTTAAGCCGATGCATGAGCCTGTCCTCCTGAACTGCACTTACTTTTCAGAGAAGACCAGGCATTTCTGAGCGTGCAGCTTCCCTTTCACATGCAGCTCCCAGTCCTAGGTCAGAAGGAAAAAAAAGTGACCAAAGTAGAATTGAGTCCATGGGAAGGCAAAGGATGAGCACAGAATCACTCGCCATGCAGGGAGCACAGAGCTCCCAGAGGCTGGACCACCCCTGCGGACACATCCTCCACCCTCCTGCTCTCCCTTCCAGGCTCCTCCCGCTGTTCCTGCCTCCCCATCCAGCCTTTGCTCCATCGGCTCCTCATCCACACATCTCATGCCCGTCTTGAACAGGAGCCCGGACTCACAAGTTGGATTCCCTCTACCCCTCTCAATGGACCCTTGCACCCACAACCTACCTCCCACCTCCCACCCCTTCTCCTTTCCCCCAGGAAGACCCCATCTATTTCATATCCAGTTGGGAGAATCTGGCAGGTAGACTCACAGTGACTTACGAAGCCTTAGAAAATGTTCATGAGAGACAAAATCCTTGAGCACCTCCCAGTGTCAGCTAGCCCCCTCCCAAGACTGGAGGTCAGAGGGCATGTCCCATCCGGGTTACAGGGATGCATTTGGATGCTGTGACCCAAATAGAGGTGAATGACATGCTGCAGTGTGACTCACACTCTGCAAGGACATTATTATGCTTTTGGACAGGATAAGAGATGGGAGGCAGGACAGCCCAGTGCTTAAATGGTGCAGGCTCTGGAAGGGTCAGGCCCACATTTGAATCTCCACTCTGCCACTTTCAAGCTGGGGAGGTGGCAGGGGGAAGGGGCTGAGAAAGTCATTTCATCTCTCTGGGCCTCAGTTTTCTCATTTGTAAAATGAAAATCATAATAATATCTGCCTCATAAGAGTTACTGCTGGCACACAGAAAGGGTTTAATATATGGTAATTGTTATAATTTTTGTTGCTTCAAAATATTTCACTGCATCTGCAATACATTTTTTGGGGGGAAATTATACTATCATATACCTCTGTGTGCAGCAACTCAAGTCATTTTCCAGCCACCAGGAAGGTGTCATGAGGCTCTATCTCCATTTTGCTGATGAGGAACCTGAGGCTCTCTATAATAATTTGTCTCGGTTCCAACGGGGAATTAATCTGCTTCCCCTGATCCAAAATTCTGCTTTTTTTCCTTTCTAACTCCCTACAATATGGGTACTCAAGGGGCAGTAGCTTCTAGGTATACCACAGGGGAGAAGTGCTCCATAGGAAGGCAGGAAACTCGAGTTCCTGAGCCCCTTCCCTGCAACCCAGATGGGGTCCTTTGCTCTCCTACTCAGTCTCAGCTTTCTCATCTATAAAAAGTGTAAGAATTTCTGACTCACCTTCAAGCAAGGGACTGGTCCTGATACATTTCTGAAATTCCTTTGGGTCCTAATACCTATGATTTTAGTCAAGAATACTGATGGCAAAATTCTGTTACCCCAATGCAAAAGTTCCTTGCCCATTGGCAGCATGAGTTGGGTTGTGGGGAAAGGCCTGCCCAGGCTTCTAGCTGTGGCTCCCAGCCTTTCTTGGACAACTCACCTTCAAATCAAACACCTTCTTGTCACAGATGCTACAGATATGTGGCAAGTGGAGGGGGGCCACACCGTGAAAGTCGTTCAGCTCGTGAGCCTGCAGGGGCCGCACAGATAGCAACGCCTGTTCCTCCTTGGCCCTCCGCCCAGCACCGATAAAACCCTGTTTGCTGTTGTTAAGCCGAACCCCGAAGGAAGGAGGTGTCCTATCTGACGTTGGTTCCTCGGGGTCATACAGCTCATAGGGCTGGTTAGGGGGTAGAGGCCACATAGGACCTGCTGTGAGATCAGGCTTGCTTTGGCCAGAGAATCCATGGGGGCTCTCCCATTGGCTGTTTGTGCCCTGCAGCAGTGGCCCGACCTCGCTTTTCAGGCCCCCAGCCTGTTCAGCTGGAAATCCACCAGCCACATGTGAACCTTGGGAGTTGGATCCGTAAAAATCTTTGGAAAAGGCAGCTTGACCATCCTGCCCTGTGTGGCTGTAGTGCCCTTCATAGGTCACACTGCCCGAGGTTGAGGCCGAGGCTGCCAGGAAGCCGGGCTGACCATCTGTTTCAGGGCCGTATGTCTGGCCAGAGCTGGCTTTGCCATACTCATAAAATCCTGTTGTAGCTGGAGCAGGCCCAGTCTTGCCAATGCCCAAGATGACTGCTGGCTGGCCAGGGGTCTGAGGCATTACCCCAGTGAAAGGATGCATCACCATGGCATTGGGGGGCTGGTTGGGAAGGTTCATGGAGGGTCCAGGGCCTCGTGTCTGACTGGGGGGTGAAAAGGCAATTGCATTAGAGGGAAACCGGGTACTGGGTATGGTTGTGGCATGTTGGGGCACCCCAGCATGGCCGTGAGGGGCGCTGATCACAGACGGATGCCTCAGTTGATTGAAGAGAGGCTGGGACATGGCCACTTTGGAGAGGACTTGGTTCAGGACTGTGGCGGCCGCAGTGTTGTTGGTGACAGCTGTCTGTGCCAGCTTCAGCCGGTGGAGGGTGAGCTGGGCCTGCAGTTGAGCCAGTTGGAGACTGGCAGGTGAAGGAAGCAGAGGGTTCGGGTTACTGACCGAGAACGGGTTCTTGTCCAGGAGCTTGGCGGCACTGCGGGAAGACAGAGGTCTAGATGCACAGCTCGTTTTCAGTGAGGGGGGCAAGGGGCTGTTGTTTGTTATCTGTGGTCCCCCCCCTACATTAAACAAGACCTTCCCACACAGGTCCCACATACAAGTGAATCTGCAAAAACCTGTGCTCACACATACTCATTTGAAAAAAACTCCAATGGAAAAATTATATGACAGAATGTTCAATCTCACTGGCAAGTAGAAACATAAACTAAAACCATTCGAAACAAATATTCGTCTACCAAAATAGCAATTTTTTAAAAATGACACTCTGTGTTGGAGAGAGAGTAGAATAGGCACAATGTCAGTGATCATCAACGCATACAGCTTTGTTAAAAGATAGTCTAACAAAATGCATTTATTATAGCCATATTCTTTGACTCTGGAATTCAATTATATAAATCTAAACTGAGAAAAGGAGCTCAAATGAAGATAAAATTTGATACCCAAAGATGCTTAATACTATATTATTTAAGAGTCCAAAGTTGAAAATTACAAATATCCAACAATAGGGAGATGGGATTTGAACTGAGGAAATTATGATACATCAACATAATAAAATATTAAGTAACCATTAAACCTGGTGTTTAAATTTCTACTTTATTATGTAACATTTAGGACATTCAAAAAAGAGTACCCAATACCAAGTTTAAGACAGAGAACATTCCAACACGATAAATCTCCCTTGGTCACTTGCTTTCCCCACCTCACCCTTGCCCATCATTGCCAATGGTAAACATTATCTTGAATTTGCCAAAGTCTCTGTTACAAAAAACAAAAACAAAACCACTTTAATGACATGAGAAAATCTATATGCTCTGATGTTAAGTGAAAAAGGCAGGCTTCACAATTGCCTACAGAGTGGATCGTGTCTACATTTGTGCCAAACACTATTTCATCCTTGTCCTCATTTCACATCCAAAAGCAACATGAATTGTCTTCCTGTCTGAATACAGGCACAAACAAATTCAGCATCTCCTATACTCTCACAACACGAATCATTTCTGACACTAGATGTGTGGGAGGTTTTCTCCACACACCAAGCAAGCAACCATTTCTGCTGTGGACCCCAGCTGGGTGTCCTCCAGTTCAGTTCTGACACTACCTGGAGAAAGTGTCAGATCCTACAGGTTGATGGCTCAGCCCCACAAGACTGTCCCCCACTTTGGATGTCAATCACAAGCCCCAGGTTGTTTTACTTGTGCTTCTGACCAACTGGCTGTAAATCGGAGTTAGACTAACTTGCTAGAGAGGCTCCCAGAACTCAGGGACTTGCTTACTTTTACTGGTTTATCAGAAAGGATAAATGACAAAGGATGCCAGTGAATACCAGATGGAAGAGGTGCATGGGGCAAAGTGTGTGGGAAGGGGTACAGAACTCCCACGACCTCTCAGGCACTACCCCTTCCAGGAACCTCCACATGTCCCAGTCCTTTCTGAGTTTTTATGGAGGTTTCATTGCACAGGCATAATTGATTAAATCATTGGCCATTGGTGATCAACTCTACCTTCAGCGGCATTCACCTTCCCTGAGGTTAGGGGTGGGGCTGAAAGTCCCAAACCTTCCATGCTGCCGTGGTCTTTCCAGTAACCAGATCCCATCCTAACGATACTAAGGGGCTGCCGGACATTTGTCAACTCATTAGCATACAAAAACATATTTATCTGATTCCAAAGACTTTTGGAGTTGTATGCTAGGAAACCTGATGAAGACCAAATCTCACAATATCACAGTTCCCTTCAACTGAGCTCTCAAACTCAACTAGCATAAGGAATAACCAAAAAATTACAAGTAAAAAAATCTGAATTTGAGGTAGTGGGCAATAGTAGACTGTCACCGAATCTTACTGCACAAAGGGTGTCTGTCTGACATGTGTCTTTCATGTGACCTATATGGGTTGGTTATAGTGGTTTCTGGACCAAAAATCAGTGTGCATGGTCTGGAAACTGGAAAGACTTTCCCAGAACATCTGGGATGTGTGGTTACCACAGGCAGGGAGGGAATCTTTGGTTAAGACCATATTTTCCAGGTTTTAAATTCCCCTCTGAAAAGCGGGTGTCATTAGGAAATATGTTCAGGATGTTGATAAACTGGAATTCTAGGACATTTGAATGGGAAGAAGGGGAATGGAAAATTGGACATTGGGGTTGCCATGGACAATGCATGCTGTACAACAAGCATGCTTAGGCAGTACAGGGTAGACGCTGCATAACTGGGACACCTTAGTCTCTACTGTCACAGGTTCTGTACAGTAAAAATCCAATGATAATGAAGCAAAAATGAGATCTGTTCCTCTGTTGTTGGACACTTAGGCTGGGGGCTAGCTCAAGTGAGGAGGAAAAGGGCAAGTGACATAAGCTGCCACACTGTCTTGTTGGAAGGGAGTTCCCAGAACGTCAGGCACACCCACATTTAAACATAAGTACAAAGCACATTTGAGAGCCAGATAAAATACCTTTGTTATTCTTTCCCATTTGCATGAAAAAATCAAAAATTGCCTATAAGATGTTAAAAAGGCACCACCTTCCCCAGCCAGCAGCCCTGCTATGCTCCAAGGGCAGAACAGGCTGGCCGCATTTTAAAATATGGGGGAAGGGGGCGCTCAGAGCTAAAGGTAGTTACAGCCCTGTTCTCCTTTGGGGAGTCGAGCTGGTTGCAAACAAGCCTTGGGGGAAGGGGGCGCTCAGAGCTAAAGGTAGTTACAGCCCTGTTCTCCTTTGGGGAGTCGAGCTGGTTGCAAACAAGCCTTGGGGGTCCTTTGATGACCCAACACAAATTCAACAGCAGCAGAATGGGGAGGCACCAATGTCTATGTAGGCACGAATACGGAAGGAAGAGGAGTCTGATGATAAATTTCGACTTGTGTAATATTAAGTAGCTGAGCTTTAGAAGAGCAATTAAGCTTAACTGAAAACCCTGACCACACAGGGCCAACTCTTCCTCCCAGGTTTGTCCATCATGCAGCCTGTTCTTGCTAACAAGGCGATAATGAGGTGCCAAGTTGGTTTCCATGACCAGAGTAAGACAAGATTGGTTTTGTTTTTCCCAGAGAAGTCAGCTGTATTTTCTAAAATTGCATTCTGGGCAGGAGAGAGCTCTCAGTAGAGATTCCCCTGTGCCCCTGAAAGGACATGTGAGGAAGAGTTAGCTTTTCAACTAGGAAAGCCAGCCACGCTGAGTATTTGCAGGTCAGCCATGGGAAACCTGTCCTTTTCAGAGTATGACCCAGGTTACAGAAGTTAACCCATTCAGATTCTGCAAAAAACAAGAGAACTAACCAGGTTTTCTTCCTAACTTTTGCTTTGACTAGAAAATTTTCATCATTCTCAACTTTAGTCAACCTTGAGTAGAAGTGATTTCACATGAATCATCAGAGCTGAGCACCTGTTTTGATCCAAACACTCTAGACAAAGAAGAAAAAACACATCATACTATTTTTTAAAGCCCTAAAATTCTTAGCCTGCAATAGTTAATCTGAAATTCAGGTGCATATAGTGATCATATTTCTGAACCAAGAATTGGGGTGCATGATCTGACACCCCTGGAAGCTGGAACTGATGTCTCCTGCTGTCTTCCCACTCTTTAGTTTGTCACTTTTATATCACTTAGCACATCCTGCGCCTTGGGTTAAAAATAATTGCGTGCGTGCCTTTCTACTCCATTAGACATAAGTTCCACAAGAGAAGGGAGTATGTCTTGGAGAATCTTGTATTTCCTCAGCACACTGCCTCCCACTTGATGGGCACAAAGTAATTGCCGTGAACAAAATGAAGAAGGAAGATAATGGGTATGGCTCATCAGAACCTGGTGGCTTTGAGGCAATATGGACACCTCTTTTATGAGTACAAAATTCTGTGGAGAAAAACCCACAAACAGCTCAAAAAGGACAATCTAAATACACCCAAGAAGCAAATAAATTTTGCTGTTGTGAATAACCAAACCTACAAGCAGGTACAAAGTCACCTTCCTAGAGGACTATCTACAATTCCCCACTCCAGTGCAGGAGCTTCAGTCCACTCTTTCTCTGTCTAAGTCCAGGTTTTTAAATTGAGTGGATAATCCCTGCAAGAGGCTGAATAATGATGCCCTGAAAATGACAACATTCTAACCCACAGAGGCTGTGAATATGTTATCTTACATGGTAAAGGGGACTTTGGAGATGTGATTGAATTAAAGATCTTGATTATCTGAATTTCTGAATTTGGTATGCCCAATGTAATCACAAGAGTCTTTCTAAGATGGAAGCAGGAGGATCAGAGTCAGTGAGAAGATATAAGTGTGGAAACAGAAGTCAGGGAGGAGAGAAGACGCTTTGCCACTGGCTTTGAAGATGGAGGAAGGGGCCATGAGCCAAAGAAATGCAGGTAGCCTCTTAGAAACTAGAAAAGACAAGGAAACAGATTGTCCCTTTGAGCCTCCAGAAGGAACTAACACCTTGACTGTAGTCCAGTGAGGCTGGTTTTGGACTTCTGACCTCAAGAACTGTAAGATGATACATGTATGTTATTATAAGCCACTAAATTTGTGGCAATTTCTTACAGCAGCAAGAGAAAACCAACACAGTTCCCAAGACAATTAGATGCAAAAGCAGCTTCCGCTAGAGAGGCGGTGGTAGGTGTAGGGGCTGATTGGATCTTGCTGGTACGAATTGATCCCCCCAGTGTACAGACCATCTAACCAAACATCCAAAGACCCTCTAGGAATGTAGTCAGGGGTGAATTCTGCACAAATAGGGGCCTATGCAATATGTCTCAGACCTGGCTAATCCAAGAACCACATCCCTCTGGCTACAGTGATTGGCTCAAGGGGGAAGACTCTCTGATACTTTGCTGGAGCTATCAGGCATGATTCTCTGTCATGCCACGGTCGCTAAATTGTTGTTAAGCCATCACTTAATGACAGCCTGCTTGAGAATAAAGCCAAGTCAGAAGATGCTGGCCTGAAGACAGAGGAACAGGCAGCTCCTTGATGACCTCCGAGGAATGCCTTGAGCCACCTTCTCCTGAATCCACCCTGGACTCCGCTGGACATGAAGCAATGCATTTCCTTTATTTGTTTAAAGAAAGCCAGTCTACATAAACCACCAGCATTTAACCAGCTTTTAAAAACGGTTCCTTTCTGTGGCCCACATTGACTTGAAGGTTCCTGGTCACCCTCCAGTTTCCTCTGCAGGAGTGGACTGACTGTGAGGACCCAGTAGTTGGAGCTACAGGGTCACTATCATCATCGTAGGGAGAAAAGAGGATTAGATGATAAGGAGTGGACAACTGCTGAGAGAGGAGGGAGCAGGCATGGGGATGGGGTTTGAGGGATCCAAGAGAGTCTTAACATCTGCTTAGGGAACCAGGACTTAAGGGGCTGTGGAATAACAAGCGCACAGCTGAAATGCAGTAGAGTGAATGTGCGTAGATGTATCAGCAGACTCTTTCCTGCTACTGTCCAGTCATCCAGAAGCAGGAACAAAGAACCACAGTCCAGAGCACAGTAGTGCCTAAACTCATGCAACCAGCCACATTTGCAATAAGCACAGTATCTTCCAAGATAACCAGTGCAGGAATTTAAATTCACTTCCAGTGCAACTGGCTGAGTGGCGAATGTGCCATTTCTTCTTTTGTGCTAAAATATAGAAAGTAATCGAGGTAAGAGGGCTCATGACCAGGCAAGAAAATGTTTTCTAGGTATGACCACACGATAAAGGTGTGGCCAAAAAAATGCAATGCTCAAGGTCACATCTTTAGAGTAGAGTTGAGATTTTATGATCTTTCCATGCCTCTATGACACATTCCGCTAGTGTCAACACAGGAGAGACTTAAAGCAAAGAGAGGATTAATGTTAACTTAACAAGACCTACATTATAGTTTTCCTTCCTTCTGAACCATTTTTCTTTAAAATATTCCTTATTTAAGGTATTGTAGGTGAGAATTTCCTTTTAATATTTATCTTTCCTAGATCAAAAATTCTCAACTCAGCTATAATGCTTTCAGAAGTTAGGTCACGATATGAACTAGAGAGGGACGTCCCTGAATGCCAGGTTACAAAGGTGACAAAGATAACACAACAGTCATACTGGGGTTAAAGTTTAAACTCTAGCTAGTGATCACAAATTTGAAGAGCAAGGTGAGGCCTTAGAGACAATTTAGTTTAACTCACTCATTCTACAGACAAAAACAAAACAAAACAAAACAAAAAACAAGCACACAAAACAAACCCAAACAAAAAACCGCAAAAGCCAATGAAGTTGGCGTCCTCTGTGAATCAGCCCAAGTCACACACCGAGACAGAGAAAAGCTGGGACTAGAATGCAGGCTGCCTCTGTCCTCAGGACTGATGGAGTGGCAGTGGTGTGATACATGCCTATCAACATATACCAGATGAATTTCCTCTTTGCAAGGAGAAGATGGGGCCACACACTTTTTGGATAGTGCTCTTTCTTGATAACAATAGGGCTGCTGGGTCTTCAGTAGCTTGGCCTCTGTGACTAATTTTGAGACTGCTAGGTCAATGCTGCTATTCTGTGTTTGGCCCTTAGTCATGACATTACCATATGATGATTCATATCACCATGACACCTCTTGGACTGATTCATAACAGCAATAGTAATCCTGTCATCTCTCTTTTGTTTTGTGTTTTTCAGTCGGTGTGTTAATAAGTGTTCTCACTTCATTAGCTGTCTCATCTCCAGAACAGCCATACGGACAGCTAAGTCAAATATGACCATTTCCAGTCTATAGTAAGAAGACTGAGGCCAAGAAAGATCAGATGAACCATGTGAGGTCATCCAGTCAATAAGGGACTTGACTGGGACTTGAAGGAGGGTTTTTAAACTATTAAGGTCAATATTCTATCCTCTGTTTACACATTCATTAAAGGGAGCTCCAAAAACCACTTTTCTGGGCCTACTGCCTTTGGGCATGAGTTTAACTAACATGTTTGGTACCAGATCCCTGGGCTTTCAGTCCATCGTGCTCTGTACGATGCTTATCAGGCAGGGCATATTCTCACAGCCAGGGGACTATGCAGTCACAATGGGGCAGCTGGTGCATTTAGAACTGACACGAGAGGCCTGCCTTTCCTGCTGGACTTATTAGAAGGACTCAAAACCTGCCAAAAAGAACTGATCCTGCAGCAAATGCAGAGAAAATGATACACATTCTGCTAGTGTCATCACAGGGAAGACCTAAAGCAAAGAGAGGATTAATGTCAACTTAACTAATGAGAACCATAGTATAGTTTTCTTTCCTTCCTTCTGAACTATCTTCCTTTCTTTAAAATATGCTTTATTTTTATAAAATAAGGGTATGGTATTGTAGGTGAGAATTTATTTTTAATATCCATATTTGGTTTTCTTTTGAAAATTGTAAAATACAGAAATATGAAGAGGAAAACAAACACCTATGAATTCAGTGCCCATTATCCAAAATGAACAAATGCTACTGTGATGGTATTTTGCTTCAAAATTTTTTAATAAAAGAATATTTGACAGACAACGTTGAAGTCCCCTTTGAGACTCTGCTAAGTCCAATCCCACCCTCATCTCCCCAGTGACATCCACATGCGGTGTGTGTATCTGTCTGTGTGTCCGTCTGTATCTACACATAGAAAAAAACAGGAAAATAAGGGACTTTTCCCACATGTGTGTGTTTATAAAATAGTGCATAGGACTGATATCAACAAGATTTCTCCTTAAGAACGAATGCATAACCTACCAAGTTTCCTGTAACACACTGAAGATGGAGAACAGTGCGATGGAGTGCAAAATCAGGGAGCTAGAAATCAGAAAACCCAGGCCTGGCCCAACAGCCCTTATTTACTCCCTGTGGGATCCTAGGTCAGTTCGTTTCCCTGGATCTCAGGGAGTTTTTTTTTTGTAAAATGAGAAAGCTGGATGAAAGGATCTCCAAGGTCTCCTCACCTTTGAAATCTGATAGCTCTAAGGTTTCATTTCCTCATCTGTCAAATGGAGATCGTAGTGTCTGTTCCACTCACTGCGAAGATCAAACATGATATTCAGGGGCTCTGGAAAGTATGATCATGATATTAGCTATCATTATCCTTGCTCACAAATTAAGCTATTTCTGCACCTGGCCACTCCTGGGAATGCTTTTAAAGAAACCATTTTTATATATACAGTCATGTATATATAACAATGGAGATTATATATATCCATATATAACAATGGAGACATGTCTTGAGAAATGTGTTGTTAGGCAATCTTGTCATGTGAACATCATAGAGTGTACATACACAAACCAAATGGTGTAGCCTACTACACACCTAAGCTACATGATATACCCTATTGCTCCTAGTCTACAAACTTAAACAACATGTTCCTGTACTGAATGCTGGAGGCAACTGGAACACAATGGTGAGTATTTGTGCATATCTAAATATGCTTAAACCTAGACAAGTACAGTAAAAATTCAGTATTATAATCTTATGGGACCACCATTGTATATGCTATCTGTTGTTGACCAGAACATCGTTATGCAACCCATGACTGTATACGGCTTTGTTCAGAGGCATGTGTTGCAGGCCAGCCAGCGTGAAACAATTTCATTCCCTCTAACCTTATTCTGTTGGGCAGTCAGTTCAGCACAGAGACTCTCTTACCTATATCCCTGAAGAATTAGTAAATGAAATACCAAAAATGCCTTATTATAAAATTCTCTCCCCTACAAAGACATTTCCCAGATGGACCCACAACTTTCAGAGTGAAATGTGGCTCGAATCCACTTAGGACAGGAATTGGTTTGTCTGAGATACAATTATTAAGAAAATCCACACTGGGCAAAAATTAATTGGTTTTGTGCAGTCTCCAATTGAGGAAGCTGGTTTGACTTCTGGGGTTAGGGGAAATCTTTCCATTTTCTCGGTAACATAAGATCTGGTGACTGCTCAACTGAGAAATTTTTCTTGGAAACATCTGAGTCTTTTGTAATGGAAAAATGAGCTTTTCGAAATGTATATTTTAAAACTGCTATACCAAATTCTCTAAAAAACCAAATTGCTAATGTTTATACACACAAAGGAAATATATAGGGATTTATAGATCAGTCCTGCCCCAGTGATCGACAATGTACACATGAGCATTGATGTCTTGGCATATACTGGCCCCTCTCCCTGCACAACCTCCTCCCTACTCCCCTTCACCTAGACATCTACTATCCTTTGAAATGTAGTTCATAGGACACCTCCTCCAGGCAGCCTTCTCTGGTTTCTGCTCCCATCTAGTGTGCACTGATGTCCCTTTCATGATCTTCAGAATGCCCTTCTGCTCCATTAACCTCAATTGTACTCTCTTCTAACTCCACCACCTGCTCTCATAATTGTCTACTGAAGCATTTGCCTGACTTCCCCACTGTTCCATGATCATTTGAAGATAGGAACTATATGTGTCCCACACCACATCACAATACCTGGCACACGGTAGGTGTGTGGAACCAATAAACACTTCTATTCAATGGGCTAGGCATGGTGGCTCACGCATGTAATCCCAGCACTTTGGGATGGTGAGGCAGGCGGATCACTTGAGGTCAGGAGTTCTAGAACAGCCTGACCAACATAGCGAAACCTGGTCTCCACTAAAAAAAAAAATACAAAACTTAGCCAGGCATAGTGGTGCACACCTGTAGTCCCACCTACTCGGGAGGCTGAGGCAGGAGAATCACTGAGATCACACCACTGCACTCCAGCCTGGGCAACAGAGCCAGACTCCGTCTCAAAAAAACCCACAAAAAAACAAAAAAAAATTATCCATGGACACGCCTGCTCCATGTATGTGTGTATGTAGATAATAGCTGTGCATTCTCTGTTCGTTTTCTTGGCTAAATGTTCCCCGTGTATTGCTGCAATGTTTTGAAAGATGAAGCTCTGCAGAAAATGTGGATTAGATTCAGTCTTTGAACACTGACAAAATTACATAAATATCACCAACTACATCACGTATAAAATTTTAAAGTATTCAACAAACAGACTTCTTGTCACATTTTTCCTTTTAACTAAATCTGAAGAAAATGTAATTTCAGTGTGTGCCTCTGAGGCGCTGTTAGTGCCTAATCCACATGATGCTGGGATGAAACCTACGTTCCAGGAGTGGCCCCCATGTTCTGTGAATTTTCTTTTCAGCAGTTTACACCACTGAGATTTTTTCCTATTAAATGTACAAAGATGGTTATAAAATTCAAGCCAATTTGAAATTAAAGAATTTTGGAATAATTTTAAAGAATTAAAATTCTTAAATAGTTGGTCTTTTTCTAGAGTTGCCTGTCGACTAACCTAGACATTTTAACTGATGTGATTTATGCCAAATACTAGAAGTCCACATGAAACTGGAGAGGCAATGTAGGCCAGTGTGGGAGGAGGAGTGTTTGGTTATAAGTAGACCAAAAGCAATGTCACCAGTGACTCTACATCTTATTGACTTCATGTCACCCTATTGACCTTAGTTTTCTCATCTGTGAAATGGGAGAGTCAGATGAGACAACATTTAAGGTTTCTTTATACCTTATGATTTTAGGATGGTGGGTGTTTTCTTAAGGCAGTTATTCATGACACATAGAAAAGTTAGGATGATCTGGCCATAGTGCAGAGACAGATCCCAGGACTGAAGTATCTTAGTTTCCGACAAGATGAAATAACAGCAGTAATTCAAATTTTGGTGGGCACCCGGAGAGAAGAACTTCCTAAAACACAGATGCTGGGCCCACCCCTCACCACCACCCACACCCTCATCTCTGTGTCTGACTCAGAAGATCTGGGGGTGGAGCTTGAACATGTACATTTCTAACAAGTCCAGGTGAGGCTGATGCTGCACTTTGAGAACCACGGCACTAGAATATTTTGAAAATACTTTCCAACTCTAAGAATCTATGGTGAGGTGGCTGGGGGCAGTGGCCTCACACCTGTAATCCTAGCACTTTGGGAGGCCACGGCAGAAGGATCACTTGAGGTCAGGAGTTCGAGACCAGCCTGGGCAACATAGAGAGATCCTGTCTCTAAAAAAAATCTTTAAATTGGCCAGGCATGGTGGTGCACAACTGTAATCCCAGCTACTTGGGAGGTTCAGGTGGGAGGATCACTTGAGCCCTGGGTTTTGAGGTTACAGTGAGCTAGGATAGCACCACTGCACTCCAGCCTGGGTGAGTGAGCAAGACCCTGTCTGAAAAAAAAAATCTATAGTGAGTTATCAGGAATTGAGTAACCCCTGTATTTTAATGAGCTACTTCTACTAGCTGCAAGTACACCAAGAATGGACTTCCTTTTCCATGGGGGTTTCAGACAATGTAAAAATAATTTCAAGAGGCACATGTAATTAATTGTATAACTACCTTCCCTTAAGAGACATAATCAAGATTTTCAGAACATTTGGGCTCCTGTAATAAAAACACTCAAGATTCAGGAAACCTTAGGTAACGTAGATGGTTGAGTGATTGACTTGGCGTCATATTACCAGGTTTGTTGGAAAGGGAGAAAGCATACCTCCATCCACACTGAGTTCACTAGTGCAGAGAACAGAGGGTGAGCTTCCAGAAGGCTGAAAGCTCTTTAGTCAACACCCACCTCCATTATTATAAAAAGCCCATTCCAAAACTCACTCTAGAAGGCTTAGGCTAAAAAAAACAAATAAACAACCAAAAAAAGGTTGTTGATAAAGTCATCTCTATCACTAGATCTCAAACTTGGTGGCATTTAGGAATTACTTGGGAAGTTTTAAAAAGTACTGGGGCTTGAGTCCCACCTCCAGAGATGGACTCAACCGAGGCATTGGAATTTGTAATATTAATAGCTCCCCAGGAGAAAAATTGTGCATCAAAGTCTAAGAATTACCAATCTATAAAAGAATGGAATCAATCTGTTCTTTATTGCTTTGGGTTCCACAAGCCATTTTTTGTCCCTCCAAACAGCATGACCTTTTGTCTTAACTGACCCTGAAGAATAAACACTGAAATTTTTACAAGTCCACAAAAGGTCACAAGTCCACAAAGAGTCAAACACAATAGAGCTAAAAATATTTCTTAGCTCTATTGATGCACCTTTTCATGCAATTCAATAAATATTTTTTGCAACAAGATTTCCCCCAGAGAGCACATACGTTTCTGCTGCAGAAAGCCAGATGAGGTTTGCCAGGGGAGAAGTTTTGCCTTCTAAATTATAAGCACCTTGAGGACATCATCCACATCCTAGAATCTTTCAAACACCCAAGTGCCTATGTGACTCAGCACTGGGCAAATTAGAGGCACTGAACAAATAGTCGTTCAACTGACTTGAAATTATGACTGTCTTAAGCATGTGGGAATGTAGGTCTTACCAGAATACTCTGTTTCCTTGTGAAGGACATGGTATATGTTTCCGTGTGTATTTTGGGAATGTGCACAGTTTCATTCCTTTATATTCCTTAGATTAAATGAGAACATTAAGATTGGGGCTTTGTAAATAAGCCATACAACTATTTATTGAGAAAAATATCTCTCCCAAAATGGATGGAAGTTTCTGGTACCTTAAGACACATACCTTTCTTGACTACAGCCAACAAAACATAGATGTTGCCCAAGGCAGAGAATATTATATGTGCCTTACTTTTGGCTTTTGCCTCTATCTTACAAAGCTGTGGCCATAAGAAAGTTACTGCACAGTAGAGATAAAAGACAACCCTACAACAGTTAGATACACAGGCCCATCTTCATCACATTTGCACGTGCCATTCTAGATATTTTCTTAGAACACCACAAACTAAACCTGTTAATTAAGATCCAAGCAGATTGAAAACTGCCTTGGCTGAGGCCAGAAAGAATGGTTAAAGCTTGAAGACTGATTTTTTTTTACTTGAAACTGCTCTCCTGCGCTTTCCCCAGCTACCCCATCCATTGCTAATTAGAAGCAGCCAAGGCTTGACATGTACACTGTTCTCTATGGTAAAATTGATTATTATATTACTATGGAAAATAAGGAAGTCATTTCATTCGAAATATCAAATTCCACAAAAATCATACATGGCAGCTGTTAGCATAAGCATGTGGGGGAGGGGCAAGTGTGTGAACATATTAACCCTCTCCCCTTCAGTTTTCTCACATCTCAGAATTGCAAGAAAGAAAAGATTCCAATGCATATAAGGCAGAAACCAATGGCACCAATGGCAAAGCTACATAAAAGATATTTTTAAGGTTAAAAAAAAACTCCATGATATAAGATACCCCGTCCGTGCTGTTTTATGAGTGTGGATTTGCTTTTACACACTTGCAAGCAGAAAACTAGTATTCCTCTACCACGTGTGTTGAAGCTACTTGTAATTGCATCAGATAGAGAAATGAGGTGAGTCATGTTCGGTTGTGCTTGAGTCTGCTAACAGACCATCATGTCCATGTCCAAATTTGTGCCCTGAACCGCACGACAGAAGTTTATAGGCTTGCTTGCTTGCTTGGCGACAATGAAAATAGTTTTGTTTAAACACTTAACTTTACTTAAAGATCCCTAAGAGGTGCTGAAATTCATATTCCAGCTACTTCAGGGGTGCTCAGAAGCCATTCTCAAGCCTTGTTTCTTGGCGAAATATCACCTGCTCATGAATTTTAACACGGCATTCCCCTCCTGGTTCAGAATGAGTCAACACTCAGCAGACATGAGATGTTTCAAACATCTTTAAGTTCATTTTCCATCACTGCCAAATTCCAGCAATTAACACAAAACACCTCACCCTTAAGAGATGTCCATCATTTATAAAGTTTTGGGATTCTGAATGCATCCCCTTCCATTCTCCCAGATCTGGTGATAACGCAATCTGTTTTCCAGTAGCCTCGCGACTTTTCTTTATAGAAGAGTTTAGTAACCAGCGTAAAAAGAGCATCGACACTTCCTGACATTAGGATCGCTGATTTCACTGGGGTCATGAGGAGCTGTATTAGGTCACATGTTAAACCGCCGTTGTGAATCATTTGTTAATTTTTTTTTTTTAAACGGAGGGGGTGGGGACACAGACAAATCGCACACTCATGCACAAACGCTCAGCGCCGAGAATATGTTCAGAGGTGCTGCCTGAACTGGAGAATTAAAAAAGAAACAAATAAACCTTGATTTCTCCCTTGTGCTGGGGAAAGGTAGGATGACGTCATGCAACCTTACCTTTCTGAAACAGACCAGGGTGCCTGGCACGACGCGCTGACCTGTGGCCACCGAAGCCGGGAGTCATTTTGGGTGTCGCGCATGTGCTTCCCTAGAAAATTCCAATGACATTCTACCAGCTTTCTGCATGCCAATCATGACAAGCCTTCACTCAAACTCTCCCGAGTCTGGAAAGGGGCAGCAGAGGGGGTATGCAAGCAAGGGAGGGAGGGAGCGAAAGAGAAAGAGCAGTGCCTGAGCACGGCATACCCGCCTGGAAGGGCAGTCACATGCCACTGGGAGCCATTCCTGCTGCATTACACATGCTGAGTGTAAATGGCAAACAATATCAGTCGATGTTTATGCCACATGTTCTCAGCCTCTTCACGTATCAACACCCAAGCCAGCTCTATGCAGACAGGCCTCCTGAGAGCACTTCTGAAGGAGAGATCTAGGGCTGATCGCGCTGACCATTTTTAATAAAATTCCAGCGTCTCACCTGGTTTACTTCCCTGTTTTTTGTTGTTGCTGCTGTGGGTGGTGGTCTGCTTGTTTGTTTGCTTGCTTTTTACTCTGAGTTTTCACAGGTGAAAATTTGGTCCTGAAGATACCCTAAACATCCTTAGCAATACAGCTACATCAGACAACCCCAGCGAACTGACACCCAACCAGCAAAGCTCCAGAAACACTTGCCCTTCTTTATTTTTGTGGAACAGGAGATGAACGGAGACGACCCATCATCTCACCTACCCAGTGGTAACTGCAATTCCTTTCAGTAGGAAAGGTGAGTTCTCCTTTGCTCTAAGCAGTGGCTGGGGACGATTTTGGCCCCCAGGTTAATGCTGGAAACAGGTTGTTGTCAGAACTGAAGGGGGTGATGGGATGCAACTGGTATCTACTGGGCAGAGACCAGGGATGCTGCCAAAATCCTACAATGCTCAAGACAACCACCACAAAAGATAATTCTTTGGCCCAAGGTATCAATAGTGTTGCAGTTGAGAAACTGTGCTTTCAGGCTAATGCCTTCAACCCGTCTTGCAGAAAGTATAATACCCAAAACAACAACAACAACAACAAAAAAAAACCAAGAAGCCCCTCTCTGTGAGGAAGTGGCTAAAGGCCCTAGCTGGCCTCATTCAGAGTTTGATTGCTTAGAAATGTAACTTTTCTTCCTAGGAGCCACCATTCTTCTGCCAACTTATTTTTTTACTTTCCTCCTTCCAAATCTCACACTGCAATCCTTAAACACTCAAACCAAACTGAACTTTCTTGTGATTTTCTAAAATCAAAATCTGTTGTCACAGATTTTAGAATGATGGATGCAAAGCAACCATCACTCCAATTTGTCCTGTCTGTGACAGGCTGATGTCCACCTGCCATGTCTGGTGTCCACTATAATCTCCTACCCAAAACAGTCAATAGGGTATATTCCTTTTAAAAGGTCACAACTCCCCAGTGAGCTTATAAATGACGTAGTGATTGAAGCTTACCAGATTCTCCCATTTTACTTAGCCCCTTGGAGGAGATGGGGCTTGGGGTACCCTGGCGTCGGGGGGCTTTCCTCCTGCTGGGACTGAACTCAGACCCAGTGTGTGACATTTCTACAGTTACACCGAAAAATCAAAGCGAAAGTCAGTTTGACCAGTCTGTTTCTAGCTGCCCTCCAGAGGCCCTTCCATGGCCCACCTGCCCCAGTGAGCTCCCAGGAGAGCCCAAGGGCTTTTTCTTCCTAATTTAGTCACAGCCCACAGACTGCCTCAGGTTCCGTTGGCTTCAGCTGCTGACTCAGTCACAGACACCTAAAAGCGCCAGTCCCAGCTCCTGACCTGAGGGAACCAGCCAGCCTGGCCGCGGCTGCCTTTCTCTTCTGGCCTTGAGTGCTTCCCATGGTCTACTAGGTTTCCCCAAGCTGCAAGGCTCTACTCCAGTGAGCAGGTTTGGCCCTTCCTCTCTCTGTCTGCTTTCATTATGCCCAGAACTTTCTTAGACTAAGAGTTTACTGAAAAGTGCCCCACCACACACATCTTTCCAAATCCACATAGAAGGCTCTGCTCCTGTCTGATGTTGAGGGAGAAGCAGTGATGTGCAGTGGTTAAAAACAAATGTCTGAAACCTGCCACCCACAGCCAGCCACAGGAAAGAAGGATGAGGAGCACACCTACCTTCAGGATTATGGTAGAAGCCATGTGTCATGTGGTGCAGCCAGAGCTGTGTATCTGCTATTGCGAGCTCCATAACATGACACACTGAATGTGAGCTTAGTTATTAAAATAAAAGGAACCCTCATACATGGCCTGGAATGCAACTCCCCGGAGAATAAATGTCGATACTTAGAATAAGCCCTTCTAATTGTATGGTCCTAGCTCTTATCCAGAGACCAGGACACAACTCCAGTTCCAATCTGGAAATGAAGAGGCACAAGCTAAACATCCCAAATGAAAATTCAGTTCAATGTCTTAGGATGTATTGAGTACCTACTGTATACCAGCACTGTGCCAGGCAAGGAAAGAGGGGTGAACATGCGGTAGGTAGTAAGTCTGGGTGCACAAGGCATTATGCTACCTGCTTCACACATTCTCTTGATCTTCACAAGTCTTAAAACAAATTAAGATCACTGTCCCCATTTCACAGATGAGAACATTGAAGCTCCAAATGACTGAGTACCTCACCTAAAGTGTCAAAGCCTAGAATGTGGTCATTTGAAACAATGTTTGTTGGATTCCAAAGACTTTGTATTTCCACTAATGCACTTCCCAATATGCAAGGTGTATTTTTAGTAGAGACGGGGTTTCGCCATGTGGGTCAGTCAGTCTGGTCTCGAACTCCTGACCTCATGTGATCTGCCTGCCTCGACCTCCCAAAGTGTTGGGATTTTACAGGCATGAGCCAGTGTGCCAGGTCAGTTAGTCCTTTCTTTTACTTCAAAACTAGTATTAAGGCAAGAGGTGGAAGTTGGGTTGGGAGAAGCACATGGCACACCTGGCCCCCATGAATATTGTTATATATTATGATACTACGGGTCTCTTCCGGTACCAGGATAGACAGGGATAATCTGGCCTCCACACCGGGGACGTGTCCTGTAGCGGGTGGTATAGTGGTCCTCACTGGAAGTAGACGAGGGTGTTAAAACACAATAATGTAAGGAGGCAACTGGCAGTGGTATACACCCCGCGTGTGGGGACAAAGGTAGGGAAAGACTGAGATCCAGTGAATATAATGAGAGTCCACCTGGGAGGTGGGGTGGCTACGGCTGGTTGCATCACCCACTCACTGTGTGACGTTCAGCCGTTACTGAGTCCTTGTGGTTCAAGTTGCCCAAGTGTCAAGTACACGGAACTTAAGGACATACTATGCTGCCATTAACAAGTGATATTTACTTTTCACTTACTATTTAATGTTAAATCTAAAACCAGTGCACAAAATTGTATATATATTACAGTTACAGCCATGTAAAAGGCAAAATAACCCTTTGGAAGGAAAGAAATCCTATTGGAGAACATACCAAACTGTTAACAGGAGTTGCTGTGTTTAGATGGTAGAATCACAGGTAATTTTTTTCTCCTCTTTCTTCTTGTAAGTTTTCTAAATTTTCTCCCATGCAAGTACTAACCAGACCTGACCCTGCTTTGCTTCTGAGATCAGATATGTTCAAGGTAGTATGGCTGTAGGCTAATTTCTCTTTTCTTTCTTTTTTTTTTTTTTGAGATGGAGTCTTACTCTTGTTGCCCAGGCTGGAGTGCAGTGGCATCATCCTGGCTCACTACAACCTCCACCTTTCTGGGTTCAAGCGATTCTCCTGGCTCAGCCTCCTGAGTAGCTGGGGTTACAGGCGCCCACCACCACGCCCAGCTAATTTTTTTTTTTGTATTTTTAGTAGAGATGAGTTTTCACCATGTTGTTCAGGCTGGTCTCAAACTCCTGACCTCGTGATCTGCCCGCCTCAGCCTCCCAAAGTGCTGGGATTACAAGCATGAGCCACCGCGCCCAGCCAACTAATTTTTCTTTAATAAACGTACCTATTTTAAAAATTAAATATAATTTTTATAAGACAAAGGAATTCCTGGCCAGGCTCAGTGGCTCACACCTGTAATTGCAGCACTTTGGGAGGCCAAGGCAGGCAGATCACAAGGTGAGGAGTTCGAGACCAGTCTGACCAACATGTTGAAACCCTGTCTCTACTAAAAACACGAAAATTAGCCGTGCATGGTGGCTAGTGTCTGTAATCCCAGTTACCTGAGAGGCTGAGGCAGGAGAATTGCTTGAACCCAGGAGGCAGAGGTTGCAGTGAGCCGAGATCACACCACTGCACTCCAGCCTAGGCAACAGAGTGAGATCCTGTCACAAAAAAAAAAGACGAAGGAATTCAGCTGGGCTAATATTGACCCATATAGCTTATAGAGTCTTCCAATGAACCCCTCAGATGAAGGTGTCTAACACAGCCCCTTTCCCAAGAAGGGATTTCTCTCCTGGAGAACCACAGGCTAAAAGTAAGGGCAAGGCACATGTGCATGGGAGGGATCTTCGTGAAGCATTGCCACGTTTACACGTGAAGCCAAAGCACCCAATTCAGGTGGGTTTTCACACTTATGTTCTGGGAAGGTTCTTTGCAAAAGGAGACGGAACATGCCAGCACATTGTTGAGGCATCACAGGTACTCATTTTATGATCTCAAACTTCTCCATCAGAGGGATCAAGGTCATCATCATCGAGACAGCTTCTTGGTACATGCCATGGCTTGAAGCTCACAGCCTTCCCCTGTGCCCCCCACCACCACTGAGCTAATTGCAGACAGTCAGGTAAGACCAAAGGATGAAGGCAGAGTAACTGGTCAACCCATGGAGGTGGGCTTGGCTCTGTGGCCTCCAATTTAATATTTGGATCCTCTTCGCTTGGTTTCATATACCTTTCAGGGTGGGACTAGGTCACTGTTTATTCTTGGGCTATGTAAGTACAAAGAGAGGAGTAGATTCATCATTAAACCAATGACAAATCCAGGCTAGTCCAGGATTACAGACTCTGCAGCAGAGCTTCCTCTAATCCTCAGCACACTGAGCCAGCATTGGCTACCTCATCTCTATTTTCGCCTGGGAATCTTGCTGGAGCCGAATCTCCACCCATGCTGGATGGACAGAGCTGGTCCCTGCCATTGCCCCTCCCTCTGCCCCTGCTGGGATTAACCAGCGGCTGCTTCGAATAGCCCAATTCTTGCCCAGGAGGTAGAGAGGCTTCCGTGGCCTGAGAGATCCCAATGCATGCGTGGCATGTGAGAAAACCACTGGAAACATTCCTGGGGCCTTTCTTTTTCTCTTATTTCTTCTTTCCTTTTCTTTCTTAATCCTTTCAACATAAAGTGGCAATTCAAGGTGAAATCCTCTCTAAACACCAATTTCTCTTTAAAACCAGGGCTGACTACTCTATCATTGCGATGGAGGAAAATAGAAAAGCTATGTCAGAAAAGATGAGGTCTCAGCCCCCTAGGATGAATGGAGGACTGCATGCGGAACACAAAGCGACCCCTTGAAGGAGCCATGGTAGGGGTTCCAGCCTCTTGTTACCAGAAGATGCAAGTCCAGAACAAAGGCAGGATTCGTTCCCAGAACGAACAAGTTCAGTGACGAAAAGGCTACATCCTGCACAGACAAAGGCCGGCCACAGCCATTAGCAGAGGAAACCAGTCAAGGGTTGTGAGTCAGCCAACGTGGGAATGAGTCCTTCCTAGGAAAGGAAATAGGTTCTTTGTTGAGCAGGGATTTTAACTCCTGTCTGGTTAACTGTTATTCCTTTGTAGGTTCTCCAGAGGCCCATAAAACAGAAGCAGGAAGCATCATTCCATTTTCCAGATTTGCTCTTTAAAAACTGACCAGAGCTTCCAGGCAGAGATCTCAGGTTGGATCCGCAGGGTGACATATCCTCAGGACCTTCGCACAAGTTGCCCTCCCTACCTGAAACGTCCTTCCCCTCATCGACACGGTCCAATAGGATAGTTATTTACCACATTTCGTTATTTAAATTTCAATTATTAATATTTCATTTCAAACACAGCTCCTCAGTGCATTAGCCATATTTCAAGGGCTCAACAGCCACAGGTGACCAGTGGTTACCATGCTGGACAGCACAGTACCTGTCATCGGTGGCAGGTGGAGGGTTCTCCTGGGCAGCATCGCTTTATGTTTTCATGTGACTGAGTCTCAACCTCAGGTCCCAGTGCTACTGTCATCTTCTCAAAGAGGCCACCTCACAGAGAGTGAACCATATGTGATGCCTTCAACTTAGGATACCTCCCATCCTATTACTGGATTTTGTATGTGCATGTGGATTCCTCTAAAGCAGGACATATGGTTTACTCTCTGTCCTCCTCCCTTATCCTACCTTTACCACTATAAAATTACCTTATCTTGTGCTTTGTTGCTTGTCCCTTCCCTGGAATATAAGCTCCACAAGGACAGGGATCTTAGGGCAGGCACAGTGGCTCATGCATGTAATCCCAACACTTTGGGAGGCTGAGGCAGGTGGATTGCTTAAGCCAGGAGTTTGAGACCAGCCTGGGCAACATGGTAAAACCCGTCTCTACAAAAAATACAAAAATTAGCCAGGTGTGGTGATGCACACCTGTAGTCCCAGCTACTTGGGAGGCTGAGACAGGAGGATTGCTTAAGCCTGGAGGCCAGAGATTGCAGTGAGCCGAGATCACACCACTGCACTCTAGTCTGGGCAAGAGGTGATCCTTGTCTCAAAAACAAAACAAACAAACAAACAAACAAAAAAACAAAGACAATCTTGTTGTCTTTTCTATTGCTGTATGTCCTATGCCTATGACAGCACCTGCCACAAGCAGAGCTCAATATCATGAATAAACAACACACAGTAGGGTCTATTCTATGACTCTGGGGTTAGAGGACACAAGCCACCCAAAAGAGCTGCAGCTAATCTTCCCATGGGCCAACATAATGTCTAAGCATGGGTCCCATGAGGAGCATCTGGGAGGCTGAGTGCTGAGAGAGGGCTGACGCAGTAGCAGAGTAGCCAAAGTCCAACTTTGTCCAATTCTCCTCTAAGAACACCAGTTGCCTTTTACCTCCCAACAGTCAATGCCCAGTGCTGTGTGTAGCACTTTGCACTGTCTTCATTTTCTACTTTTGCAAAAGAGCAAAATATTCTCTAATATAGCATTAGACAGTCTTCAACATGGTATCACTTTTAGTCCACATGCACATACAGAAACAAGTAATAGGATGGAATGTATCCTAAGTTTAAGAAGTTAGTATCTTAATACTTTGCATATTCTGTGAGTACTTTTGGATGCTTCCACTGGGAAAGGAGAAGGAGAAAGACCCACTCTACTCCAACTTTGCTTTACTATTTACTTCAATTAAAATTTGAATGGCAAGGATATTACACTCAGCAAAACATGATCCCCATGGCCAAACACCCGGGGAGTATAAAGATATAAAAGTTGGAAAACATATCACATGTCACATATTACTGGGAAATCTCTCATAACAAGCTGAGTACAAAAGTAACCTTTGTTTAGGATCAAAATATTCAGCAACATAGAGGAGTAGAGCAAAGAAAAAGAGTGTGTGCTTGGTAGAATAATAAGCAATTAGAAAGCAAAATAAAAGCAGGTGGAATCTGTGCTCTGAACCAAACTAGGAAGGAATCTTCATAGTCAAGGAAGCTGGGGGACTGGAAGCTAACAGTCCAATAGCTTGCCAAGGAAAAGAGGGGGCATCTTGGAGAAACTCTGGCAGTATACCCTCTAATTCTCGCTGAGGAAACAAATCTGATTGTAAGTTGTTTTCCTCTGAAAGAGCACATGGCAATTGTTTGCTGAGGTGTTAACTGATCTCTTAGTGACATTAATTAATAAATGCACCAACCTCACTTGTGTAGGAACACTGCAGAACACTGAATTTTGAGATAATTGGCAAGGAGATATCAAGTTTGGGTCCATCTAAGTTTTATTAATTCAAATTCCAGTATCCATTCTGAAATGATTTCCAGGAAATGGGGTCTACTCTGATACATACATCATGACAACCATACGGTTGTACAAGACCTAGTGACAGCCAGAAAGATTAGCTCCCACCTTCAGGCTTCCTACATTTTGTCTTTTGCTGAGTCTTAAACAGAGAAGCACAATCGCCTCCCTGCCTTGACCAAATGATAGAACTCCTCTGGACAGAAAGGTCACATTCAGTGCCATGAGCCCAGATGTGGGAAGAATGTGCATTGAGGTATGAGGAGGGAAGAGATGCCAGCTAGGCGGATCAGCCACATCAAACCTCATGAGCAATGGGATGACAAACATCCTAGCCAGATCACTCTCACAGCCATCCTCAGTGGCTCCTCTAAATCTCAGCTTCTCTCTTAGGTGGGCACACTTGTGTTCTCCGCATAGGAAAAGACTAGAAGTTCTGAGGGCAAGGACTCCACAATACCCAGCATGGTGCTTTTCACAGAGGAGAAGCCCATTACGTGTTTTCTGAATCTGTAAATGATTTACAGGCTTTTCCTCATGTTGGTTATAACATCAGAGGTTTCCATCCAAATCTGGGATATAAGGACTGAACAGTCAAGAATTCATTCTTAAGACTCAAGGTTTAAAGTTTTAAAATCATGATCCAACACCAACTGGCTAAAGCGTGATGTTGAGGGGAGCCCAAGGACTGGACTCACAAACCTGGCCCAAATTTATCCACTGAAGTATCCTGAGCCGTGGCCACAATCAGGAATCCGCGGTCATTGTCACAGACACACGTTGGAGCATTAAAGATCAGGGCACGCGGCCGGGCGCGGTGGCTCAAGCCTGTAATCCCAGCACTTTGGGAGGCCGAGACGGGCGGATCACGAGGTCAGGAGATCAAGACCATCCTGGCTAACACGGTGAAACCCCGTCTCTACTAAAAAAAATACAAAAAACGAGCCGGGCGAGGTGGCGGGCGCCTGTAGTCCCAGCTACTCGGGAGGCTGAGGCAGGAGAATGGCGTGAACCTGGGAGGCGGAGCTTGCAGTGAGCTGAGATCCGGCCACTGCACTCCAGCCCGGGCGACAGAGCGAGACTCCGTCTCAAAAAAAAAAAAAAAAAAAAAAAAAGATCAGGGCACGCATGGGAGAAGAGGCTGCTGACTAATGCCATCTCCACAGCCTGAATCAAAGCCAGCCACCCTAACTTGAAGAGGCTGGATGGTGGCCACTCCAGAGCAGCTCAGGACCAGGCAGAGGTGATTGGGAAGCCAGCTAAGAGTAGTTTTCCCTTGGTGGCCATTTTTTTAAGGCAAGGATGAAACTTATTGGCCAACGAATTAAAAGTTACCCCCTGAGGACACATTAGTTGGCATCCAACAAGATGGGTTTTTCCATTCCCCAGGGTTAATGTACAACCAGTAAAAGTCTCTCACCTTTTTCCCCCAAGACGTCGACACCAGGTCAATCTCCCATGTGGCTACTAATATCTTAAAGCAAATACAAACTTGTGGCCCTACATTCCCTTGATTTTTTCTGCACCGTAAATTTCTAAGTTTCCTAAAGACACACAACACAGATATTAAACACAATTGCATAATTACACACAATAGAAATGTAATAGCTATTTCCTACGAGGGAAGGTTAGGTGATTGAATTATTGAATGAGCCTTCAGCTAAAAACAACTCTGAGTAAGTCACCATAAAAACACTGAAGAGCTGAATGATGCCACATCCCTACCAGGCTGATTTAGGGAGAAAGCTTGACCCTAAAGAGACTCGAGGATGATTCGAGTGCCAAAGCTGCTTTGCCTTGCAGACATCAAAGGGGTAAGGATGACAGATGTCAGGGCCCAGAGGACATCTGATGTAGACTCTTACAGGAGACCTTTACCTACAGTAAGCTGGGTCCCAAAGGGTCACATCCTCAGGATTAGGATGAACCAGGACTAATCCATCACTTCCTGTCCCCCCCAAACCCATGGTCCCAGAGAGAAACCTTAGCAAAGCAAGACAGGAAGTAGGAAGGGGATAAATTTACCCCTGAGATGTGACTAGAGGCCTGCCCTCATCCAGATTTGCACCCCCGGGTTCTATATCATACATGGACAATGAATTTTGTTTGTAGTAACTCCAAAAGGCAACCAGAAGAAGGAGAGTACACTCATTCTAAACCTCAGGGAATCTCCACAAATAATTTCTTTAAGGGCAATAACTAGTGAAATTGTCAGGCATATCAGAAAATAGATAATCAGGCATAGAAGGAAATAAGGCAACATGAGTGAGAACCAGCATAAACGGCAGAGAGCAGAAACAGACCTGGACACGCTTCAGATGCAAACTCATTAAGTTTATATGTGCTAACCACATGAAAAAGTAAACAAGCTTGCAAATATCTGCAGGGCACCAAAAACTGTAAAAACTGATTTAGTAGATTTGGAAAAGAATCAAACAGAACTTCTAGAAAGGAAAAATTTAATAACAAATGAAAATCTTATTGAAGTGTTTGGCAAAAGATTAAAAACAATAGAAGAGAGAATTAAGAACCAGAGGTTAGATCACAGGAAATTGTTCAAAATACGGCATCAAAAGCAAAAATATGGAAAGCACAGAAGAGCAGATTTAGACTATCGGAATAAGTCAGAAGGCCCAACATATATTTGACTGGAGTCCCAAAAGAGGACAATGGGGATGGGAATGAGGTAATATGGAAAAGATGAAAGCTGAGAATTTTCCAGGACTATGGAAAGACACCAAGGGGTCAAAAGACCAGAGAATCCCAAGCAAAGTAAATATAAAGGAATGTACACTTAGACCCATCATAGTTATCCGTGATCACAGTGATTAAAACCAAGAGAAAAGCTTAGAGAAAAATAAATACACAGATTACCTTAAAAGGAATGATACTTAGACTAACAAATATTTCAACGTCGGCCAGGCACAGTGGCTGACACCTGTAATCCCACCACTTTGGGAAGCCGAGGTGGGCAGATCACGAGATCAGGAGATCGAGACCATCCTGGCTAACACAGTGAAACCCTGTCTCCACTAAAAATACAAAAAATTAGCCGAATGTAGTGGTGGGCGCCTGTAGTCCCAGCTACTCGGGAGGCTGAGGCAGGAGAATGGCGTGAACCTGGGAGGCGGAGCTTGCAGCAAGCTGAGATTGTGTCACTGCACTCCAGCCTGGGCAACAGAGCGCGACTCCATCCCAAAAAAAAAAACAAACTCAACATAAAAACTGGAAGCCAAAAGACAGTTGAATAATATCTTTAATACACTGAAATAAAATAATGACCAATCTATAATTCTGATGTGGAAAGATGAATGACCCCTAAAGATATTCAGGTCATAGTCCCTGGAAGCTGTGAGTGTTACCTCATATGGCAAAAAGACTCTGCAGGTATGATTAAGTTGAGGATCTCAGAATTTATGTAAGGTAAAGAGGGATTTGACACAGAGAAGGTGATGTGACAGGAGAGATTTGGAGATGCTACAATGGCTGCTGGCTTTGAGAATGGAGAAGGCGGCCATGAATCAAGCAGTGCAAGGAATGCAGCATTGCAATGCTGGGAAAGGAAAAGATTTCCCTCTAGAACCTGCAGACGGAGTGCAGCTCTGCAGACACTTTAACTTTAGCCCAGGGAAAAACTGATGATGGGTTTCTGCCTTCCAGAATCAAAGGAAAATGAATTTGTGTCGTTTTGAGTCACCAGGTTTGTAGTAATTTGTTACAGCAACCAAAGAAAACTAAGACAACTGCCACAAATACCCTGCCACAATGAAGTGAAATCCAGGAGTTTTCAGGCACACAGAGTTCATCACCAGCAAAGGAAATTCTAAAGGCTACATTTCAGGCAGAAAGGAAGTGATCCCAGATGGAAGACTGGAAACACAAAAAGGAATGAAGAGCAAAGAAAGTGACAGATGCATGATGAGTAAATCAAAATGAACTTCCACCATGTAGAACAATGTATTTTGTTTGAGTTCTTTAAAAATATAGAATTAAAATACAAAACAATGAGAGAAAGTAAGTGGGGAGTGGTTAAACATTTTTAGAGTGTTCCAAGGACCTTGAGTTACTCTATGGAAAATGAAAGTTTTGATAAACTTTAGACTGTCAGTATAAATATTATCATTTCGCCCCACACGGTGGCTCATGCCTGTAATCCCAGCACTTTGGGAGGCCAAGGCGGGTGGATCACGAGGTCAGGAGTTTGAGACCAGCCTGACCAACATGATAAAACCCCATCTCTACTAAAAATACAAAAATTAGCCAGGTGTGGTGGCACACGCCTACAATCCCAGCTGCTCGGTAGGATGAGGCAGGAGAATCGCTCGAACCTGGGAGGCAGAGGTTGCAGTGAGCCAAGATCTCGCTGCTGCACTCCAGCCTGGGCAACAGAGGGAGATTCCATTAAAATATATATATATAATTTCTAGAATAGAGCATATAACTCTCAAACTAATAGAAACACAAGTGGTAAAATTATAGAAATTATAGAGAAAAGCAGGGAAATTACACAAAAGTATAAGTGAGGAAGGAGGCTGAGATGGCTGAGGGACCCTCAAAGGCTTCTGGATGCCAGGGGCATCGCATTTATTGACCCAGTGATAGATACATAGGTGCTTGCTTTATTTGTTAAACTTTGCATAGATGCCTTAAGTATTTTTCTGGTGTGCATGCAATATTTTACAATGAAAAATTATTGAAAAAAATAAGCACATACTATCTATTTCAACTACATTCTATATCCAGGAATCTTCTTAGTTCAGTGTTTAGCAGATCAAAAATCCACACACGTGTTCACACAGAAACCTGCACACTGATATTTATAGCAGCTTTATTCAGAATTGCCAAAACATGAAAGAAATCGAGATGTCTTTCAGCAGGTGAATGGCTGAACAAACTGTAGTACATTCAGACAATGGGATATTATTCAGCGCTAAAAGGAAATGAACTATCAAGTCATGAAAACCCGTGGAGTAAACTTAAATACACATTACTAGGTGAAAGAGGCCAGTCTGAAAAGGCCACATACTGTATGATTTTAACTATGTGACATTCTGGAAAAGGCAAAACTACAGAGACAGTAAAAAGGTCAGTGATGGCCAGGGGTTAGCGGGGAGAAGGGATGTATAGGAGGAGCACAGAGGGTGTTTAGAGCAGTGAAACTATTCTGTATGGTGCAATAATGATGGATACATGTCATCGTGCATTTGTCCAGACGCACAGAATGTACACCACTAAGAGTGAACCCTGTGTAAAGGACAGACTTTGGGTCATTATGATGAGTCAATGTAGGGTCATCAATTGTAACAAAAGTACCAGTTTGGTGGGGGATGTTGATCATGGCGGAGGCTGTGCATGTGTGGAGGCAGGGGGTATATGGGAAATCTCTGTACTTTCCTCTCAATTTTGCAGTGAACCTACTCTGAAAAAACAGTCTTTCAGAAAAAAAAAAAAAAAAAGTGTGCCTGAGCAGAGGATCTGCTCTATCTCCCCCAAGTTCCTTCCCAAAACCCAACATCAATAGATTTTTTAAATTTCTATTTTACAATTTTGGTCCTTTACCAAATAAACTTCAATGTTATTTAACAAAAAACCCACAGACAGGTTCTCCAAAAATGGTTTCATCCAGTCCTTGTCTAAAGGCAAGTAAATTACTATTATACCTCATTTATGGATGATGCAATTGAAGTCTAATGAAGTTAAATGATTTATCCAAAGTGTGGTTGCCATGACAGTTTAGGTGCAAGAATGTATTTGGTTATAGATTATAGAGGCATAATTATGAATTTTGTCAGACATTATTTTATGTGTAGGAAAGGCAAGGATTGGGGTCATTTTTCTTTTAGGAAATATAGTGACTTAGGCAAAAGACATGGTGGGGGCATGTTTTTTATTTTCTTTTGTCTTTAAAGTATCTTTTTGGAGAGTTGTATGTCATCACAGAATTACAGGCTTTGTGAAATGATGCTGTGGAGATAAGTAAACGTGGCTTTTTATGTTTGTCACTTTATCTCACAGTCTCTTAAAATTCATTTCTGTAGTCAAGAGGGGCCCTTAGAGAATGTCTTGCCTTTCATCTTTGACTTTCTTGTCATCTAGCGCCCAGACAGGTTTTACAGAGATACCCTGTAAGGTCTGAAGAATCTGGCCACACACACACAAATAATTTAAGATGACTGAGACACTGGTTACACTCCCTGCTTAGATTGATAGCAGTGATAGCTGTAAGTACGTAGCCCCAGTGGAAAACCACGCTACCCTCCTCTTATCTTCAAAGCCCTCTCTCTGCTGGCAAAAAGGAAAGCATGGCCTACGTCACTCTAGTCTAATTGCATCTGCCCCACTTCACAGATGAGAAAACTCAGGCAGAACAGGTCAGCAGGTCTTCAGGTAAAGCAGAATTCCACAACTCCCATTTTCAAATTACCAGCCCACAAATGACCACCTTGCTTAAAACACTGGTACCTCCCTAGGGACCCATCACACCCTTCTTTCACCCCACCATACCCGGGTATATTTCTTGGCTCCTGAAAGACCAATAATGAAGCCCAATTAAGCTGGTACAGTGATATCAGCAGCATGCTGCTCCTACTCAGTCCCAGAAAATTCAGAATCTCTGCCACTTGTCAGGGAACACACATTCCACTACAGAACACCCAGTTCCACCCTGTTAAGGAAAACAGCAAGGTCTAGAGCTTAAAAGATATCAAGCAGGGCCTATGAATTAAGAGGTCAGGTAAGTAGGAAGTGAATGCAATGAAAACAATTTCCCTACGTTGGGATAGAACTTTATGCTTGTGATGGTGCTCTTCCCCCACGCATTCTTCCTTCTCTGCTCCTCTAGCAGTTGTAACCTGCCCCACAGAGAGCAGAGAAAATGTGAGCGCTGGCAAGGGAGGAGGACCTAAGCTAGTAATCAGTCCAACCCTCTTGTTTTCCAGAACGCACAGCCTCTGAGAGGAAGGTCCTCACCCATGGACGCAGCTTGCTGATGGCAGTGATAAGATCAATCAGGATTTTGGGTCTGGCAATTTCCACCTATGCAACGATAGCTTCCACCTTTCATGCTGAGGTTGGTAGTTGCTCTGTGTTTTCTTAAAATGTTTTAAACATGGAACTATTTCTAAGTATAACAAGCCCTGTGTCCCCACCAACCAGGGTTAACCAATGTTAACATTTTTATCATTTTTCAAATGATGGATAAAGCTGATGTCCCCCGTCCCACCCTCTCCCCTCTCTGTCCAGAGGCAATATCTATGTGTATACTTCTAGGCCATAATCTTATTACTATACACCTATAAATCATAATACTTTAACCTAGTCAAATGTATCATTTTTTTCACTTCAGAGTTGTGTTTTTTGGGTCTTTTCTAAGGAATTCTTTTTAACCTCTGAGGTCATAAAGATATTCTCCCGGGGTTGGCTTCTGACAGTGTTAATGTCCTGATTTTCACATGCTGGTTTAGCTGAGCTGTATCTTGGTGTGTGTTGGGAAATGCAGTTCTAGTAATTTTTTTATAGAAAGCTAGTTGTCTCAAGATGAGTCAATGACGTGCTCAGCCTTTCCCACTGGTTCATCATGAACCGTTACCTCATGCTAAATTCACAGTGATTCTTAGGTCTGTTTCTCTGCTCTTTCATCTGCTTTCTTGATCCTTTTGTTCTTTTTAAGATGTATCAGACCTACAAATGTACCTTACTCTTCCAAATCAATTTTAGAACTGGTTTCTGTAATTGCAAGATAAATCCTGTTGGGATACTTATTGGAATTGTCTTCAATGAGACACTTTTACACAAATGAGCTATCCTATCTGTGAACATATCACATTCTACTTATTATATACTTTATATTTTATGATTTTTCTATTAAAGAACTAGGCACATTTTATTTAATTTATTTCTAGTACCCTACAGTTTTATTGCTATTGTGAACTATATCTTTTTTCTATAACATTTCCCATAGGTTATTGTAGTTTGGCAGAAATGCTATTGCTTTCTGTACATGGATGCTGAATTTTCAAAAGTATTATGTATAATAAAAGAGGTAAGAACTCGTTGAAAGTACATACCATCTTCACATAACAAGAATTTGTCTCTTACTTTCCATCCTTGTGCTTCATTTATTTTTCTTGTCTTACCGCATTGGCTAGGTTCTTCAGCACAATGCTGAATCACAGTGGTGATATTTAGCATCTCTATCTTATTTCTGACTGTAATTGGGAATGCTCCTAAGGTTTTCCCAGCAAACAAGATGTTGGTCATAGGATATAACTGTCTTTTTCATGTTCTCAGATTACATCTTCCCAATTAGTAAGCTCCTTGAGAGTAAGGCCTAAATCTCATACATTTTCCCATCCACCACAAAACACTGTGTGTCACACAGCAGGCAAATCCATAGAGATGAAAACCACATAAGTGGTTGCCAGGGAGAGAGTTACTGCTTAATGGGCACAGGGTCTCCTTTGTGGGTAATGAAAAAGTTCTGGAACTAAATAGTCACGATGATTGCATGGCATTGTAAATGTACTTAGTGGCACTGAACTGTATACCTTAAAATAATCAAAATGGTAAATTTTGTGATATGAGTATTTTGTCACGCATGCACACACATACACACACACACACAGAGAGAGAAGAGAGAGGAGAGAGAGAGAGAGAGAGAGAGAGAGAGAGAGAGAGATAACTAGTCCAGGAACACACAACTAGCAAATGTGATTATAAGAACCCAGTTTTTCACTGTAATTTTAGGAGTCAAAAGAGAGCTACCCACTACATCTCTACACTGCGCCCAAGTCCAGTACATTCTCCCTGATGCCTCCTCTGAGTGATCCAGGCCTCAGTAGCCCTTGTTTCCAGACACACCCATGGTACACACCCTGGCATGAAATGCTTTCTGCCCCATATCACTCTCTGGTTGTTTCATGCACATGGTTTAGCTCCCCAGGTAGACATACTCTGAGCTCTTTGAGTCCAGGACCCAAGGGCCCTCCCCACAGGGCTCACTGGCTTGACTAAAAGCATACCAATTGCTTATTTATATGTTTCACAGTTTTAACTTGCATTTTAGCTAAAATGTTCCCACGTTCTTTTGGTTAGCAAAACATAACAGGCTCTCCTTTTGCCACTGATTCAATCTCAGGAAATGCCTTTTTGCCGCAAAACTCCTAAACCCATTGCTGCCTATTGTTTTCTCATTAATGAAAAAAAAAAAAAAAGTTAACACTACTTTCTCCATTTACTCATAAAAGTTTCATTTCTCTACTTCAAACACTGTGTGAACACTAAAAGGTGCTATAGGTTGCATTTTAATAGAGCAAGACAGTAAATAAAAGCATATGAAATTACAGCTTAGGAGTTTAAACATGTAATGTTTCAAACAAGTTTTACTTCACTTGAAAAAGTTTTCTCTTTTAGAAAGGAAACTTTCTAAAAAGTTTTCTCTTTTTAGTGTATTTAGAAATTAGCAAGGAAAACCCAGATTAAAAAGTCATTTAATCTACCTTCTAGCCTTGGATGCATCACTTACTTTTGGCCCCAGGCAAGCTCCTCAAACCCTGGGTGTTAGTTTTCTTATTCACAAAATGGAAATAAAAGTGCCTTCCTGTTAGTCTTAGAGGAGCACTGTAAGCTGCAATTAAGACAACAAACAAGAAAGTGAGTAGTAAAGGGCAAAGCCCTGACTATAAGAGAGAAACTTGGGACAGAAGATCTCTGAGTCCAGAAAGGGAAGAAAGGAGGTGGTGATGACTGTCTCTCTCCATCCTTGGCTCTAGGTCTATGAACCACTGATCAGCTGGTATAGCAGCGGCTCTGAGCCTGGGCGGGGTCTGTGGAAGTCGCCAGTGGATCTGAAGGGGGTTGAGAAGCCAGTGCTACTCTGCCGGAATGACCAAAAAAAAAAAAAAAAAAAAAAAAAAACCAAAGTTTTTAAAATGAATGCTCAACTTTTCTCCCAAATGGTAATGCAAATACCAGTAATATACAAGCAGGTGGTGGTTATTTTTAGTGAGGGTATTTTTTAACTTTCTATTCTGAAATACTTATAGACTTGCAAGAATTTGCAAAAATAGTACAGAAAGGTCTATGTCCTTATCACCTATCTTCCCCAATGATAACATCTTATATCACTATATTACATGACCAAAACCAGGAAATTGACATTGGCACAATACAATGGACTAGACTTCAGACCTTAATCAAATGTTATCAGTTTTTAAAGACACTGTTAGACAAACAACTATAATGGTGCAGAGGGTAGGAAAAAAAAAAGAAGTGGTATAGAATTATTTACATCACTGGGATGAAATCAATACAATGTAATTTCGATAGGCAGTTCATGAGTATGCAAACAATATTTTTTATTACAAACAATGTTTTTCTTCATGATTGAGTCCATTGTGACGGGATGATATTTGCAGCATCTTACTCCAGTCCCCCATCTGGGGAGGTGAAGAAATCTCCCATAACGGTTCTAGAAGAGTCAGGGAGAGACAGTTGGGCATCCAGTGCCCATTGCAGTCCTAATCCCAGACCCTCTCCATAGTTAGCGCTGCCTGCTCCCAATCCAGTCATGCAAAATCATAGAATTCCCACAGCTTTAAGGGCATCTCCAGGTGGAATTTGGTGCCAGCCTTGAAATACTCCAGGTCGACTGAGCAATGCCACCATCTGGTGGTCAGACAAAGAACTAAGGAAAGCAGTGACAGCTCCCCGTTTGTGGGTCTTATCACTTGAGCCACCTTTTAAATCTACTCCAGGAGGCTCTACTTAAGGTACAGCCATAATAATATTGTCATAAAGAATGTTTCGCAATGAGAATAACCACTCTACAGTGGATTTAATATGGCCACAAATTCCTGGAAGCCCCTCCCATTAAGAGGTGAGTCTGTTTCCCCATCCTTTGAATCTGGGCTGGGCTCCTGACTTGCTTTGAAGCAGAATGCACAGGAGGTGATGCTGTGTAACTTCCAAGCCTCCACCTCAGCTGGCCTCAGAGCTTGCCCTTCACCCTCTTGGAAGACTGCCACTTTGTGAACAAGCCCGCGCCAGCCTCCTTCAGCATGAGATTCTAGTGGAGGGAGAATCTCCATTTCTTCTGAGGTCCCAAGCATATGAATTCCAGCCAAATTGCTACCAAACGTAGTGATGAGTGAGCCCAGGCAAGAACAGCTGAAGGCAACTCAAGTCATAACCCACAAATCATGAGAAATAATAAAGGGTTCTAAACCACTAAGTTCTAGGGTGGTTTATAATGGAGCAGTAGATTTCAGCATTCTCAAATTATTGTTTACAAAATCTCTACTGTGGACAAGCTTGAGGTTTATTATTACTATTTTAAGCTGGATTACTAGGCAGGGCATATATCACTATTTCCATATGGTAAATAAACCTTGCTTGTTGCATGCATTTTGAATATATGGCATACTTTGATCTTCCTTTGCATCTTCAGCCCTTGTCACATGTTATCACGCATTCATTCATCAAACACCAAGCATGTTGAAAGTGACAGCTCCTGGAGTAGGCACTAAGGATGTGACATTGAATTGGATATGATGGCTACTCTTCAGAAGCTCATGGCTATTGGAGAAGATATGTGTGCAAATGCATCATCACAACTGAGTGACCACTCCTAGTGGAAGCAAGGCAAGGGGCTACAATTAGTCAGGACCCAATGAAGAAGAGAGAAACTACTCCAAATCCCTTGGGGAATTTAATCCAGGGAATTTATCATACAGGCAAGAAGGTAAACAAAAACTAGTGGGGACAGGAGTAGCAATAGAGCCCTGGAAGATCCCCAGCCACTGTCAGACAGCCAGCCACAAAGGAGGGGGAGAAATACCCTGGCATGCCCCTCCGGCCACCCTGCAGTCTCACCCCAGTGGCTTGCACTGTTCAAACCCAGCAGGCGCCTGGAAATGCAGCCTGCAGGGATCAACCCCCTGGAATGTGAAGCACAGCAGGGGAAGAACAAGGCTTATGACTTGCCATGGTGGTATTCGGGCTAGAAGGTCTTTACAGCAGAGGCAGTGGCTGGGCCAAGCCTTGACACTGAGAAGAATCGGACTCTATTTGGAGATGTTTTGCAGTTACATTTGGGTTTGCCCAGGAGAAACAGGGATGAAAAAGCGGAGGGTTTGTATTCAAGCAATTGTTTCAACATTTCCCCAAACAACAGTAACCACTAGGAGAGTGGCTGTGCATAAGAAAGATGCCGGCACCCCCAGGGAGGAAGTGCTGGAGCTCCAGAGAGGCAGAAGTAACCTCTCACTCTTGGCTCTTTTTGGTGCCGGGAGGACAGTGAGGTCAAGGCCTCAGTCCCTTCAGTTGTCCTGAACACAAGCCTCTTGACCCACACGGCGGTCGTTGTGTTTCACCATGAGCCAAGCAAAGGACCACGATGGATTCACTGCCTTTGTTCACAATATAACTGAGTCTTCGTATCAGCGGATTTCTTTCCTTCTCTTCTTGGTACAAGTGTACATATCTTTAGATTTCTTATTTCAGTAGCTAAATATACATCTAAACTCATTTGAAATGAAGTAAGGACTGGCTCTTTAACATTCTAAAGTATGGTTCGCAAACTTCAGCAGGCCTCAGACATACCTGCAGGGCTTGTTCAAACACAATATCACTAGCGTCCACCCCCAGAGTTTCTGTTCAGTAAGTCTGGAGGAAGGTTTGAGAATCTGCATTTCCATCAAGTTGCCAGGTGGATATTGCTGCGGGTGCAGGACCACACTTTGGGAAACAATATTCAAAGGTATTAACTTTCCTCCAAGTTCTTTTATTTTATATATCACCCCACCTTCCCCTTTTCATCACCTTGGTAGTGGTGTTTTCCAGCCACAAGCATCAGCCCAGTGCTGGTGAAACTACAGCTCCCAGTCACTCCACTGGAGATTCTGAGGGCCTGGAATGCGACCTTCAAGGGCCCCAGGTGAGGCACATCAGGGAGCCAGAAACCACAGGCACCCTGCAAACCTACTGTGTGCCAGGCACAATGTACTTGACAGTGATTGACGGGTGCTATTTTGTATGATCTTTATACTTCTGCTTGCATTTCCTCTGTAGGGAGAGGTACCTGAGGCTCTGAGAGGTGAAGGAGTTTGCCCCCAATGCCACACAGCCAGCAAGTGGAAGAGCTGAGGCTCAAACTCAGGAAATGTGACACCACCCTGTCCCTGTACTCCCAATCATTCTGCTCTATTTCTTCCTAATGAAAAGGGCCTGGAGCCCCTGCCAGGATCACTGACAAATTTCTCGAGTGAAGAGAAGCTGATCTCTTCCAACAAGGAACACCAAATAAAAATAAAAGGACAGCTGGGCGCCGTGGCTCACGTCTGTAATCCCAGCACTCTGGGAGGCTGAGGTAGTCAGATCACCTGAGGTCAGGAGTTCTAGACCAGCCTGGCCAACATGGTGAAAACCCATCTCTACTAAAAATACAAAAATTAGCCTGGTGTGGTGGTGTGCGTCTGTGGTCCCAGCTACTCAGGAGACTGAGGCATGAGAGTCGCTTGAACCTGGGAGGCAGAGGCTGCAGTAAGCTGAGATTGTGCCACTGCACTCCAGCCTGGGCTACAGAGCAAAACATTGTCTCAAATAATAATAATAATAATAAAGGACAATTTGGGCATTGCATGCATCGTGCGTGTACGTGCCTCTATGTATTTGTGTGTGTGTGTGTGTAAACTGAATCAGAAGGCTATGAGAAGTTGAGAAGAGGGACAAGCTTTGGGCTAAAGTTGACCATTAAAACGTAGTAATTAACAAATAAAAGTGTACATATTTATCACGTACAACATAAAATAAGACATACCATGTTAAACTTATCATTTGAATGAACTGTGAAAAAAATAACCCCAGTTAGTCCATGAATACTCTTACCCTTTTGGCAGGCCACTTAATCTCTCTGTGCCTTGGTTTAATGATCTGCAAAATAGAAATTTATTTATCCCATTGGAGGTTTAGAGAATTAAGTGAAATAATGAATGTGAAAGCCTCTATTTAGGCTCATAAGCCTTTTTCTTCATCGTTGGTAAAATATACATTTCATAAAATTACCACTTTATATAAACCTTTCAAAAATAATTTGTAAAATACATTGTATCTGAGTTCCTTAAACACGGGAGTGATTAAACCCTGAGGTTCTCAGAACCCTGCCAGGCTTGAGGTACTCTGAGATGATGGCTTATGGCACAGTGAGAAGGCTTCACACAGTTCCTTTGCAACTGACTTGGTGACAGCCCAGGCGGCCTTCCAGGGAACACATCTTTCCCAGGTCCATGCTCAGCAGAAAGCAGATCTTTCATAGTGAGAGGTGGAGGTGAAGCACACTGTTGAAGAAGATGCAGATGAATCTCTTCACGTTTCTAGCATCAGCCCTCTACTCAAGAACCCGAGTCTCTGCTTTTTGCAGCTTTAGGGGATTTGAAATATTAACCAAGGCTCCCAACTGCTACCTAGGTGCTTCTGAAATAGATGAGCTACCAAAATATAGACCAGCTGCCTGAATAGTAGCAGTAGTGGTTGGATTTGTGTGTCAAGTTTTGGTTCTGCTTTATTTTGTCTGTTGTAAAAGAAAGAAATCATGTTATGAGAAAGTGAAACTTCTATACAAAGAAGTTTGGGGGTAAAGAAAAAAATCTTGGGCTCAACCGGGTTTCTTGCCTTTAGTAGTTCCAGAAAAAGTCCAGGATGAGCACACTGCCAGGGGACTGTCCCAGGCCCCACACTCAAGACCAAGGTCCATGGGTGCATGTTGCTAAGATTCCAGAGACTTCAGTGGCTCATGCAGCAAAACCGTCCAAGTCCAAGTCCTGTGTCTTCTTCTCTTAAGTCATGCGTGGAAAGTTTGTCCATTAGAGATCTGGGAAAAGGCCTCCAGCCTGGGAGCTAAGAAAGAAATGGTTCAGGAAGCTACTGAAGAGTGAAAGTCTTCCTTGTCCCCAGCCCCTGACTTGGGAGAGGGCAGTAGTGCAGAAGGTTCCTCTGATGAGGCAGTGCAGATAGAAAAGTTAGGCTGGAGACAGCGGATTCCTCTGGCAGAATCGCAGAACATCAGGGCAGGAAGGGACTTTGAGGCTCCTAAGTTTATTTATTGACTTGTTTTTTTACAGGAACTACATAATAAACTAGCTCCTAGGTTCATGTAATCTACAAAAAAGGGTGGAGCACTAATTGGGGTCAGGCACAACCTGGTGTCTCAACTCTTAGTCCACTACATTTCCCTCCCTCTGTCAAATTTGGCAAAGATAATTTCAGCAGCTTTTGGGTTCTGCCATAAAGGAGTGTACATCCATGGGGAGACAGGCATGTAAACTGATCATCCTCACACTAGGTGGGAAGTAGGCATTCTAGAGGGGCAGGACCCTAGAATAGATACTGCAGGGCTCTCCTGGGGAGGGAGGTGGGTCATGTACTCTGGTCCTGGAGGGGTTCCTGGAGGAGGTGAGGTCTGAGCTCAGCCTTGGTGAAAGAGTAGGACAAAGCTAGGTGATGGGGGGCAGGGGGCAGCCTTCAGGTACGTAGCTACTGGGAATTGAAAACAATTTCAGGCTGCCACAGAGTTGTGAATTGACAAATGGCAGAAGGCTTGGTGGGGCAGTCTTGGAGAGAAGATAGAGATTCGGGAAAAATTCAGGACTGAAAGCTGGAAGAACTTGGTGAATGGACATGGAGGGGCTGGGGTAGAGGTGAGGGAAAGGAAGGAGTCAAGGATGACCTGTGGGTCTCTTTGGCTTTCTGAGTTGATGGAGGAGTCATGTGGAAGACAAGGGCTGAGTCTGCATGAGCTCAAGTTTGGACACATGAAGTTGTTGGTGTCAGAAGATATAATGTGGAAACAGCTGCAGTCCCCTAAATACCGACATGTGGGGCTCAGGAAAGATGACAGATGCAGACACCTGTTATTTCTCTATTATCCGTGCTTTCTATGTTACCTCTATAGGTGATTTCTTATTTTACCTGTATCCACCCTAACATATATTGAATACCTGTGCTTATTCATAGGAGCTTCTTGTCTGGGAAGGAGTAGAAGAGGTCCTAGGTGCAGAAGGGTATGGAAGGTAAGGTCAAAGGATGTGCTGGTGGGAATGGGAGAAAACTGAGAAGGTGAGACCAGCTGGAGGAAATGTCAGGAGCTGCTGAGAGAAGCTCAGCCTGACGAGAGAAGAGAGTTGCCATCTTGAATGGTCAGGAAGTGAAGGAAAGCCCAGTTGAATGCCACCCAATAAAAAAGAAAAGACAAACGCAGATGGTAAAGTAGAGAAGGCTCCGAAACCCGGGTAATGAGAGCCACGTTACCCTGGACAGAAGCATCCAACACCACATATCTCCAAGGATGTTTCCCCCCACGCTGGATCCAGCTGACTTTTGCATCCTCTCTCTGCACTCACAAGAGCTAACATGGACATCCATGCCTCTGCTGGACAATGTCCCCTAGAGCGAATGTCTTTATATGTTTTCACATACATAATGATGTTGTATCTGCTGCCATCCTACTGAGTAAGTGGATGAATAAAGGTAAGAAAAAAAACAAGTCACTTTAACTCAAAAAGGAGTCCTCAGGCCACTCAGTGAATGTCAAGGTGGCCATAAACTTGCTTTCCCCACTCCTATCCAGCCCTGGTGGGAGAGGGAGACATGGGGGGTGGGAAGGAGAGAAGGGGCTCCATCTCTCCAGTGGATCCATAACCCAGCTCTGTGAAAGGCAGTTCCCCACACCTGGCTCCCACTAGCTCCCTTGCCCCTCCCTCTGCAGCAGGGCCTTGGGCAAGCTTCTCTTCCCAGCCCCCACCCTTGACCATGAACACTCAGACCAAGCTGGTACTACCCCAGGCACCAGTTCTGCCCAGTCCATTAAGGTGTGACTGATTCAAAAACACTCAACTTTAAAAAATTGTTTTCTGTCTACAACACAGTCCTTTTGACCTACACTAGATGGTCTCATCAGAAACAAAAGCATCCTAACCTTCCAAGGTCAACATTACTCCACCTCAACCCACAGCCACAGTCATCAAACACACACCCAAGCCAACAGATGTTTACAAAATTCTAAATAGCGCTCTTTCAGAACTCTGGGGCGAGCTACCCTGGGGCCTCCAACTAGACTTCCTGCCCTGGCCTCGGCCTTGACAATGAACCTGTTTCATCTCAGCAGTTGGCCTGGAAATGCCAAGCTTGCCTTAGTGTCCACGTTTCCAGACAAGTCTGCATTGCTGAGGATCAGTGGCAGCTGGAGCAGGTCTGGGCACTTGGAGAAGGAGGGAGAGGGAGACAGCACAGAGGGGCTGGGAACACCCAGTGAGGGCAGGAGGACCCAGACGGGCAGGGCCGCTGGGAGTGGCTTCTTCACTGCTTGTGGGCTGTGTTAGTCACCCAGGTCACACAGAAGCCTCATGCCTTCATGGCCACAACAGCCACCCAGTACTCAGGCCAGGGGTTTGACCTGCTGGATCTCAGTACATTTCTGCAGTTCAGTCCTGCACCCAATACTCAGGCCAGGGGTTTGGCCTGCTGGATCTCAGTGCACTTCCATAGTTCAGTCCTGCATGCGCTGGATCTCAGTGCATTTTCACAGTTCAGTCCTGCAGGTGGGAATTGTTAATACCCATTTAGAAGATCAAAGTTGCCCCAAGTCGTACCAGGTGGAAGCGTCCCAGCCAGAATGTTCACACGGATGCTGGTGCTCTTTCCCCTGCCACTCTGCCTTCCACCACCACGTCAGTCCTCGAGTTCTTTCTGGAAGGCGGTAGAAAGCTGGTTTCCAACTTTCCAATCCTAGACTTTCTTTCTTTCTGATGCCTACACACAAGCACTTTCCCCTAATGTAAAATTCTCTGAAGGGTCAAGAGATCCAACAGCTCATCAAAACAATACTATTTGGAGAGAACATTTTGGATGAATATAAACATTATGAGGTTGGAGAATTTTGTCTATTTTTGTTCACTGCTGAATCAGTTTCAGGAAAGCCCCCCTTCCATGCCACCCTCTCCCCCAGCCCAGATCCACTTCCTATGTCATAAGTGTTAATCCAAACTGCACCATTTTGTAAGCTCCCTGTCATCTCGCAGACCTTGGTCAAAGTGAAACATTCCACGGGGGGTTCAGGCCGTGAGAAACAGCCTGACCAACTGCCTTACTTTGTCACATTTTGCTGGGAGAAAGGGCAAGGAACATCACATTCCGCCGGAACAAGGGCCAAACCACCTCATCGTGGGAACATGTTATCAACATGTTCCCAGGCAGTAGGCCATGCCCCCCCAGACCCCTGCTCAGGCCTATAATTGCCCCAGCCTATAAGCAGTGGTGGGCACTGGCGTTAAGCTGGTCCCCCACCTCTGGAGGTTTTATGTTAGACAAAAAGCCTATGTTTTGCTGTAGGGCCGCCAACTCTCTCTCCGTTTTTCTTTAACCCTCACCTTCCCTTTAAAAAACCTAACAGCAAGCTGTCCTGGGATCCTGTCTCTTTCCTCTTTAGCACTTACCTCCATGGCAATCATACCACCTCACTTTGGTGCTTCCTTAATTAATGTTGGCACAAAAGCAGAAACCACATCTGCTCCTGCTCCTTACTATTCCCAATGCCTCACACAGTACCTGGCATATGAATGATGATTAATGATGACAAGAATCTAGCAGTAGGCAAGACCTGGTCCTATAACCCTGCTACGGCAATTTACCAACCCAGCAATTCTACCCCAGGTGTATACCTGACAGAAATGTGTACGTACGTACACAAAAATGTTGACAGCAACATTCTTTGCAATAGCCAGAAACTAGAAACAACCTACATCCATCAAGAGTAGAAAGAATAAATAGTGGTATATTCCTGTAATGGAATACTACACAGAAGTGAACACTAACCAGGTACAATTACTTGCTACAACATGGATGAATGTTACAAACATAAAACTGAGTAAAAGGAAGTTAGACACAAAAGAGTATATGCCATATCATTCCAATTATGTTAAACTCAAAGAAACGCAAACTAATCTATGTTCAGAGAGGTCAACATTGTTAAAGATCATCAGATGCTGGAGAGTGACTCAAAAGGTAGCCACTTGTTCCTGGGGTGCTGGTAGTGTTCTGTTTCTTGATCTGGATGCACGATTTTAGGGATATGTTAACTGTATAAAAATTTATCAAGCTGTTCATACATTATTTCTACACATTATACTTTAGCACCTTAGTCATTTCAGATTGCTATAACAAAAAAACCTTAGACGGGGTAACTTAAAAGCAATAGAAATTTATTGCTCAAAGTTCTGGAGGCTGGGAAGTCCACAATCAAGGCACCAGCAGATTTGGTGTCTGGTGAGGACCCACTTTCTCATAGATGGTGCCTTCTTGCTGCCTCCACTCACATGGTGGAAGGGGTGAACAAGCTCTGTTGTGTTTTTGTCTGTGAAGTTTTTTGTTTTTTTTTTCTTTTTTTTTTTTTGAGGCAGAGTTTCACTCTTCTTGCCCAGACTGTAGTGTAATGGCATGATCTCAGCTCACTGCAACTTCTGCCTCTCAGGTACAAGCGATTCTCCTGCCTCAGCCTCCTGAGTAGCTGGGATTACAGGCACATGATACCACGCCCAGCTAATATTTTTGTATTTTTAGTAGAGATGGGGTTTCACCATATTGGCCGGGCTGGTATCGAATTCTGACCTCAGGAGATCTGCTCACCTCAGCCTCCCAAAGTGCTGGGATTACAGGTGTGAGCCACTGTGCCCAGCCAGATCTTTTTTATAAAAGCACTAATCCCACTCATGCTTTCATGACTGAATTGCTTCTCAAAGGCTCCACCTCTTAATACCATCATCTTGGGAATCAGGTTTCAAAATATGCATTTTGGAGGGATACAAACATTCAAACCATAGCATTCAATAAAGATTTTACTGAAAAAGAGGAAAGAAGGCAATTCCTCCATTAGGTGGTAGTGGATCTCAATAGGTCCACAGGGTGTTTTGGCAGAGCCAGAGCACAGCCTCCACTGCTCCAGGCATATTTCTGCATTCCCAGCGCACATGGACACCTGCAACCACCATGTCCCTCTCAGTTTCTGTCATCTGGGTGGGTTTCTTTTTTTTTTTTTTAAGATGAAGGTAAATATTTAAACTTCCTCTCCCAAGAAACTTCAGATGCAAACAGGATCAGTATTCAATGACCTAATCCCAAAAGTGTATAAAACTTAAAGCAAAGACAAAACAAAATAAAATACCTTGTTCTATGCAGAAGTTCTATATGACAGTGTGTTGACATGCACAGATAGTGTGTGATTGAGAAGGAAGAAAGAAGTAAGGAATGGGATTCAGTGAAAACTGGGTATATTGTGTGCAAACGGCATTTGTAGAGAAGTAAACGTGATGGAATATAATTTGGGAAGATGGAGTTTATATTTTAATTTTTGTAAAAACTGCACTGCAATTTTCTTGCTTTAAGCAACTCCTTCCCAAGCCCGCTGGTTGCAAAACTGTGACTTTGTAATCCTAAATATATGTTATTTGGGATTTGCTGCCAAAAAATTGTGTTTCACCTTCTCCAGGTCTGAAAGTGTGAATGTTCTCAGCAAATGCACTTGTGCTCTCTGCGGAAGACAGGCTGGCGTGTGGAAAGGTCGGTTCTGCCTACCGCCTGGTTAATCTGCCATCAGAGGGAGATGGGTGGGAGATACCATTTCCTCAAAGCCTAAGCTTGTGGTTAAATTCCAGAGCCTTTCACTCTTGGGGTGAATGTTCACTAATCTAGCCATGAGACCAGCAGTCCTGAACAAATACCCCAAACTCCTACTAAGATGCATATTAATTAGCAACTTTGACTTAGGTACCTTTTGTGCGTGAGTCAGTGTCCTGAGCTCTACATGTAGTAGCTGATGCTTAACTAGAAGGCATAAAACCTTGAGATGATGGCAAACTGGTGGGGCAAACAGGCATGCTCATGCCCTAGGTGACTGTTTTTCATCAAAATAAAAGCAAATATACCTTTCACCCAGCAATCCTATTTACAGAAATGTATCCTTCCGATGGATTCATACACACATGCCAAGATGGGTGTGCAAGGATCCTCACTGCAGCACTGGCAGTAATAGTAACCTATCAGAAACAACCTAGATTAATAGGCGGCTGGGAAACACATTATAATAATTTATACAATGGAATACTATTCAATCAGGATGAAAGCACAAGGTACAGGCTTGTGTGCAAACAGGTTACAATCTCTTCAGAGATACATTGTCAAAATGAAGTTAAGTATGGTGGCTATAAGGTATGTATGACATGTTCCTTTCCACATAAAAAAGACATACATGCAGATACATGTTTATGGTAGTTCTCCCTTATCTGCGATGGGGGATATGTTCCAAGACCCCTACTGGATGCCAGAAACCTTGGATAGTACCAAACTCTATATATACTATGTTTTTTCTATATATACCTGTAATAAACATTCACCTTTTCACTTAAAGGAAGCACTTTGTGGCTTCTCTTGGGCATATCTGAATCACCAGCATCACTACTCCTGTGCTTTAGGATTGTTATTAAGGAAAATAATGGTTGCTTGAACACAAGCCCTGTGATACCTCAACAGTGGACCTGCTCACTGAGATGGCTCCTAAGTGATGCTAGGGTGGGTGGTGTATACACTGTGGATACACTGGCAAAAGGATGATTAATGTCATGGGAAGAACAGAGTGGGACAGTAGGAGATTTCATCATGCCACTCAGAACAGCTCACAAATTAAAATTTAGGAATTGTTTATTTCTGGAATTTCCCATTTAATGTTTTCAGATTGCCGTTGATCAAGAGTCACTAAAACTGTGGAAAGTAAAGTTGCAGATTCAGGGGGCATGGGTGGGGAGCTACTGTGTGCAGGTAAAGAATATCTCTGGGAAGACACCCAAGAAACTGAGTCAGGAGCCCTATTTTACAAATGAGAAAATATCGGCCGGGCGCGGTGGCTCAAGCCTGTAATCCCAGCACTTTGGGAGGCCGAGACGGGCGGATCACGAGGTCAGGAGATCGAGACCATCCTGGCTAACCCGGTGAAACCCCGTCTCTACTAAAACATACAAAAAACTAGCCGGGCGAGGTGGCGGGCGCCTGTAGTCCCAGCTACTCGGGAGGCTGAGGCAGGAGAATGGCGTAAACCCGGGAGGCGGAGCTTGCAGTGAGCTGAGATCCGGCCACTGCACTCCAGCCTGGGCGACAGAGCGAGACTCCGTCTCAGAAAAAACACAAAACAAAACAAAAAAAAAAAAAAAAAGAGAAAATATCTACTCTTAAGATTAAAATTACTGATCTCAGTGGGTTGGGGGGTCTGGGTATATTAAGGACACTTGAAAAAAAAAAGTAAGAGGGAATTTTTATATTGGTTCCTTGATAGAAAAAAAAAGACAGGATCTTGGCTTATAGAATAAAATGAGTTCACCCACAGGATTTAATAGGGTAGGTAACAACATGAAATTCGACACAGATGCAAATCCATATTGAGCAGAGGGAATCATTTCCAGTGACACCTGTAGTTCAAAGAATACTCAAAACCGTATCTGAAAGTAAATGACTCGTGAATGCATATGAGTGCCCAGAGCCAATCTTGAGGGGCCATTTCTCTACTGACATAGCAGTATTTGTGGACCTGACTTTCCATGTTCTAGTCTCTTCTCCATCCCTCTTTCTGCTCCTACAATCTCACCATCCTTTTGCTCAACATCTCATCCAAGGAAGCACAAATCATTTTCTCCCAGGACACAAACAAGACCCTCTTATCACACGCTATGACATTCTAAAAACCAGATTTAATCAAGAAGACATGTTGGAATTAGAATGCTTCTTTCAAGCTCTTGCCCAAAGACAAATAATTCAAGACAGAATGTCGACCTTCAGTGAATGATGATAATTATCTCCTCATCCAATGGAAGGGAGGAGTTGATTTATTTTTACAAAAAAGGAGAAGAAATGCATCTAGTGAATGTGGTTAACAGACATTCGCAGGTATAATGAAAAGACAAGAAAAAGACAGGCATGATTAAACATCACACCCACACAAGCTGGTTAGCTGAAGTCATGTGTCAGCATCTCTGAGGCTGTTCTTTTGAGAAGCACCCCAGATGAGCAAACCGAATTGCTGGGGATAAAGCATGTCCATTACCTTGTTTTAGAGATGATTATCTTTAGAGTGAGAGCGAAAGTAGCTGAGCGAGCAGTTCCTGGGCATTTTGCAAAGTCACAGGCATCAGGATGTCAAACGCAGCCAGAAAGCGCCGAGCCACGCCAGTGTGGGAAATGCGTGGCCAAAGTGAAGCCAGTATTTCTCCAGCTAAACAAAAATGCCAGGCAAGATCCCCAGGGATTATGAAAGGGAATGCACCCCTGATTAACCGTGACCTCAATCAGGGTGCAGAACCCCAAGGAGCTAGCCCTGCACGGGCAATTCTATTCATAGTAACCACAAATCACTGCATGCCTCCTCTGTGTACCCGGAGATCATTTATCCAGAGGCAGCGTCGTCCTCCAAAAGACATTTGTTTGGGTAGGTATTTGGAAGCCACGTCGTCAATTCTCCCCGCCATACATCTGGCTCTGTACCGTGTGGTTTCACCTCATCCTCCCTCTCAACATTACACATCCCCAGTCAGGGGTGAAGGCAGGGAAGGGGTCACTGATTCTGCCCTAAAAGAAATATCAGGGTTAGGGACAGGGATGAACTGAATTGAGACACCATGAACCAGCTCTGGAGCAAGAAGGGCAGAAAGAGATCCCAAGAACAACTTCAAGTAAGTAGTAAAGAAACTCCATTTTCAGAAAGAGCATTGTTTGTTGCTGGCTGTAGGGATCCTTCCAGAGCCTTACAAGCTTCCCTCCTGCAATACGGTGGTGATGGTGCTGAGACAGAGACAGAAAGGGAAGGAAGCAAAAAATCCTGACAGAAGTAGGATGTCCAGCAGGGATCCTGGTACTTATAAGAAATGATTCCATATGGAAAATAGAAGAACAAAAGGAGATTTTCTGAGCCTGGTGAGTAGCCCTGATGATATGGGTCACTGAGAGGAGTCATTCTTATTTCCAGGTTCTGCAGCCTGGGAAGATTTCCTAGGTTTTCATGGGGTCTGTTATGGGGAACGAGGAGGGATGCTGATGGCTCCAGAGGTCAACACAGTCAATGATTTCCAGTGAGGTCTTCAAAACTTCCAGACTCAGGGGACCAAGTTCTCACCCTTGACATGATCTCAGTCTTCTCAGGGCAGGAGAAAGAGCGAGGCTCCCTGAAGAGTTTTTACTCTGGAACCCAACGATGGGTGTGTGTGGCCAGCAAGGGCAGAATTTATGTGGCAGTGACTCACACTCAGCCCAGAAGGTCCCTGTACCCCAGAAAGGCAAAACTTGAGTTTGAGAAAGAAAAGAAATTTAGGGAATGATTTCAGAACCTAAGAATGAACCCTAACTGCTGGAGACAGAGCAGTGAATTGAATTTGCCCTTGGAAACCTGGTTTTGCCTCTGTCAGAAGTCAGGATAGGTGGGCAACTGAAATCATCTGATGGAGAAAGGAAACATTTCCCCTAAATCTTTAAAAGAATCTAAGAGAAAGCTGGAGAAGGGATGCCCATCTTCATAAAAAATAATTCTCATAGGAAAGAGCACGGAGGAACTGGGAAATAACCATGACTGACAGCGCGTCAGAGAAAGAAAATCAATACCAAGCTCTCCACAGAAACAGCAGGGGCAAGGGGACAGGAGAATAGGAAACAGTGGAGATGACCACGAAACAGATAAACCAACGAGAACTGCAACATGGGAATACTGAAGGATGCTGTGTATAAGAAATACTCTGGAGAAAAGGCAAAAAGCAGGGGAGGGAAAAATGTCACTATCAGAAGTATGGTTATTAAGATAAAAAGTGGCACTGTTTGAGATGCACAGTCCTTTTAGAAAAACATAGGTGAGAAGATTGAGGAGACAAGAAAAAGCTCTAGATGGGCTGAGAAGACAGACCTGAAGATCCATGAATGTGAGATTAAGAGGCATCTAATGCCAAATGCAAGGGTAAGGATTTTAAAAGACCAGATTTATACCTCGAATCTTACTACAGCGGTAAACTTAGTACAAAAAAAGGACATTTTGCAAATTAAGCTGAAAAGAACACTCTCAGCATACAACTAAGGAAAACGCCTGAAGAAGCCTAAACCTGAAGTGGACAAAGAAATGCAGCTTTTGCCTTTGGGAGCCATTCTAACATAAGAATGTCTATTTTCATTAGCACACTCTCAGAAAATTCTAAGGTGAATTAGCCTAGATAACAAGACAGGGAGAAATGATAATTTCTACAAATTATAATATAAAAGGCTTCTGAAAAAATATTTTTTAAAGATCAAGATAAAGATGGCAGCACATGTAGAAAATGATAGAATTGTAACTAAGGCAGATTTATGAATTCAGCTGGAAGGGGTGGATTCCTGAGTCTTTCAGAAAGAAATGGGATATGGCAGAGGGAACTTGTGACCCAGGGTACAGGCATAAGACCCTATGGATAGCACATTACTGAACTCGTGGAAATCCAAAACACAATTTTAGCTTCTCTCTTCATTGAGCCCATTCTTTTATTGTTTACCAAGGAAGCAAATGAATTGCCATCTTCCTTGTTTCATTCTCTCAAGGAAAGGAATAAAGCAGGGAAATTAGCAGCTACTTTGCTTCCTTGTTTTTTGTTTGAATTTGTGGGCAGACGTGGAGGAGGTGAGAGGAAATAAGAAAGCAGGGAGGAATCTGGTGATTTCCCAACATGGATAACAACCAGCCCCCAAATATCGAGAACTGGCCTCATGCAGAGTACCTAGAGCAAAGACTGCCTTTCATACTGAGAAAAGATAAAACAGTTTCATACCTCACACTCACTCTGGCCAGTGGAATGAACCACTGGAAATACTTATCAGACGGAGTTCTAGACAAAGCATGTAAGTTACACAAGGCTAAAGAGCTCTAGCCCAGTGGTTTCTAATGGGGCCAGTATGAAGCGACTGGTGCAGTGTGCGTGCTCTAAGCAGGATGGGGGGCACTTCAAGGAGGAGGGTGGGGAGGTAGAAAGAAACCAGGAAGGATGTCTCCCTCCTCCTTCTTCCTGATTCCCTGCCTGCTGGCCTCTCCCACATGACTTTGCTCTTGCAGTTATTTGATTGGGAAACACAAAGGAAGGAGGAGCTGGGCATGGGGTCTCAGAGCTTCTCGTCCTCACTCAGGAATCCAAGAGAGATTGTAAAGGGAGCACTCAAACCCACCGCAATGAGCTTTGGAGAGGAGGACACGCTGGCATGGTCTGAGGGCCATTTTACAGATGAAGTTCCTAGCAACTTAAAGCTTGTTCAAGGCCACAATGTCAACAGCACAACCAGGAGGAGAACCCCACCCTGTTTGACTCCAGAGTCTGCACAATGCTGCCTCCTTCTTCTAGGCTAGAGGAATCTTCGGGACTGGAGCTTGTTCATTTCTGCTGGAGGACCTGTGATGGGGGAAGGAGCATTCTGGAGTGGGACACCCAAGAAAGGAGGTTGGGGGATCTCCAAGCCAGGATTAATGAGGTTAAAATCGGGCACATTCAATTTGCATGTTCTTAAACCTTTGCCATAGAAACTTTGCCTTGGCATTGCTATGTTAATGCACAGTCAGGAGAACAGAAGTCCGAGGAAACCATCTCGAATGTGTTCTAAGCAACCAAGTAGCTGCTGGCATTTATCCAGGGGTCTGCTTCTCCCAGGAAGCATGCAGAGCTAACAAGGCAGATGAGCACCTGGTGCTTGGGACCAGTCTTAAAAAGAGGGGCTGAGCGCAGTGGCTCACGCCTGTAATCCCAGCACTTTGGGAGGCCAAGGCAGGCGGATCACCTGAGGTTGGAAGTTTGAGACCAGTCTGACAAACATGAAGAAACCCTGTCTCTATTAAAAATTTAGCCGGGCATGGTTGTGCATGCCTGTAATCCCAGCTACTCGGGAGGCTGAGGCAGGAGAATCACTTGAATCTGGGAGGAGGAGGTTGCAGGGAGCCGAGGTCGCACTCCAGCCTGGCTATCAACAAGAGCAAGACTCTGTCTCAATAAATAAATAAATAAATAGGGAAGAAATGACATTAATGTTCCTGATAGAGGGGGTCAGGAGAGGGCCTCTCCAGCATTCCAACATCCTATCTAGGGCGCAGGTGGATGCGGTCCCCCTCAGGCCTGTCTGCACTGCAGCCAGGGTACAAGGGCCAGTGTTCTCTACAGTGATAAGGGACAGCTAGGAATCACCCCTGGAGCCTCTAAGTTATCACACCTGACTTTTAGGTTTGCATCTGCCAAATCTGGGAGATACGATCTCAGCTTCTGCCCTCCTGGGGCTCATAGCCTAGCAGAAGAGATAGATATTAATCAAACTGTCAAATAATTGTGAAACTGTGGGTTGATCAGTGCATCAAAGGACAGGGTAAATCAGAGGGTGCGAACCTCACCTGGAGTTGGAAAGTTGTTGGGATTTGAAAAAAGCGTAAGGTTTACTAGGTGAGAAGGAGAGGCAGGAAGGGCAGAAAAGAGAGGCCCAGGCACCAGGACCTGAAGGAAGAGACAACCCCTAGCAGGAGAGAGCTTTGGGAACAACACATATTATTTTTTTGACTATTTAAATAATTACCTGGTAGTTACATGAAAAGGATTATTGAGGTTAAAATTGAGAGCCTTTAATTTGCATGTCCTTAAATCTTGTGCCATAAATTGCCTTCTCTGTATCCAAGATACTTTCTCATGCTGAATTTCTTATGCACCTAGCAAAACGCTTGAGGAAATTATTGCGGCAACAGTAACCAATGGTTGCAGCAACAGTAACCAATATTCTGTCTCAGCAAACAGTATTAAAAGCCCATACTTTACATGCTTCAGTGCACATGATTCTGACAACAACCCTATGGGCAGGGGAGCAGTGAAGAAATTCTGCCCAAGATCACACAGCCTGGGTGTGACAGGGACCAGATCTGAACCCAGGCCCAACCAGTTCAAGGCTGTGTGCATAAACAGAGCAGTATCGCTCAGGGGGTCAGCAGAGGAGGTGGAAAGATACGCAGGGATAGCCTGCTGTCAGTCCTGAGCCCTGGCGACTCAGCAAGCCTCCTATGACATCACCTGCCGCACCTGTAAAACTGGGATAATGACACTTGCCCACCCACCTCCTTGGGTTGTTGTGAGGCTTAAACAAGTACATGTGAGCCTGACAGGTTGAGAGCACCACACAAATGAGAAGCATTATGATTGGGCAAAAACACACCCTGATAATAACTTCAAGTAGGCACAATGAATGACACCCTCCCAAGACCACAGACGTAATTACAGAGAAAGGAGAAAGAGAGAAAATTGAAGTCACTCCCCCTCACCTTGACCTTAGGCATAAAAATGAGCACTAACAGCAATTTACCAAAGTCTACCTGTCTAGTATAGAATCAACCTTTTCCAAAAAGAAGTCTGGCTTTTCCCCTTCCCTGGACTCTGAGAGGTAACCTCTACACCCTTAGATTGGACTGCCTGAGAAGAGTGGGGACCTTGGGCTACCCAGATAGTCTAATAACATGATTTATGGCAGGGGCTCTGGGCCATGCAGCATCAACTCAATCTCCAGAGAGGTTGGAGACCTGGGCCAGCCACACAGCTGTTAACTACATGAGTGAGCCCCAGTAAAAACCAGGCTCAAGAAATCGCATTTCACCCAGCAATCCCATTACTGGGTATATACCTAAAGGATTACAAATCATTCCACTATAAAGACACATGCACAGGTATGTTTATTGCGGCACTATTCACAATAGCAAAGACTTGGAATCAACCCAAATGCCCCCATCAATGAGAGACTGGATAAAGAAAATGTGGCACATATACACCATGAAATACTATGCAGCCATAAAAAAGAATGAGTTCTTTTTTAAAGAATGAGTCCCTTTGCAGGGACATGGGTGAAGCTGGAAACCATCATCCTTAGCAAACTAACACAGGAACAGAAAACGAAACACCGCATGTTCTCATTCATAAGTGGGAGTTAAACAATGAGAACACATGGACACAGGGAGGGGAACATCACACACCAGGGCCTGTCAGGGGATGGGGGAAAGGGGAAAGAAAGCATTAGGACAAATACCTAATGCATGCGGGGCTTAAAACCTAGATGACGGGTTGATAGGTATAGCAAACCACCACGGCACATGTATATCTATGTAACAAACCTGCACATTCAGCACATGTATCCCAGAACTTAAAGTAAAATTTAAAAAAAGAAAAATATACAAAATTAACTGATAAGTCCCTTATAAATAAGAGCCAAGAGGGAAGTGATTTGGTCTTCTCTATATCAAAATGTTGCATATGAGTAAACAACAAGACAACTAAAACAGAACAGAAAGTTTAAAGGTAAACCCAACCACATACAAAAATTTAAAATACAATGGAGATAGTGTCTCACATCTGTGAGAACAGGATGGACTTTTTAATAAATAGTATTGTGACAACTGGACAGTCGTTTGGAAAAAGATACAATTGCAGTCCACATCTGACACCAAACACCAGAATAAACGGTGCATGAATCAGAAACCCAAAAACTGAAAAAATGAATTATGTACACATATTGAAATACGACGCTGTATCCCAGAAATACATACATTATGTGTCAACTAAAGATAAAAGGGGGAATTTCTTATTATTAAAAAAAAAAAAAAAAAGGCTGGACACAGTGACTCACACATGTAATTCCAACACTTTGGGAGGCCAAGGCAGGCAGATCACTTGAGGTCAGGAATTTGAGACCAGCCTGGCCAACATGGCGAAACCCTGTCTCTACTAAAAACACAAAAAATTAGCCAGGCAGGGTGGCGGGCACCTGTGATCCCAGCTACTTAGAAGGCTGAGGCAGGAGAATCACTTGAACCTGTGAGCTGGAGGTTGCAGTGAGCCAAGGTCACGCCATTGCACTCCAGCCTGGGCGATAAGAGTGAAACATCATCTCAAAAAAAAAAAAAAAAGATAAAACAGGCTGAAGTGAGCTTTCCTGTGCACCTCTGCCCTCAGCTTATTTTAATTTGTATCTTTTTGCTGCAATAAACCATAACTTTGATTATAACCACTTTCCGTAAGTGCTGTAGGACTTTCTAACAAATTATTGCACCTGAATGTGGTCTTGGAGACCCTTGAACCTGCAACTGGTATTGGAAGTGAAAGTGGTTTTGAGGACCCCAAACTTTGTAGTTTTTCTCCAGTGTCATTTAATCCTCAAAAACCAAAGAGGTGAGTGTTGGTCCCACCTCACAGACAATGACACTAAGTAGTTTAGAGGGCTGTGACTCGTTCATGATCCCATATCCAGTGGGTGGAGGAACTGGGGTTAATCACCAAGCTAGGCACCAGTGGAACTCTCATTGGGTGCAGAGTAATCCTGCCTCCATCTGCTACCTGAGAGTGACAGGCAAGTGAATAGAGGGCCTCTCCCATTGCTGATGCTTGGAACAGTAACCCATGCCATGAGAGGATAGGGGAGACCTTAGAAAGTGCTCTAGTAGGGAAAAATATGATGCTGTAGAGATGCTGAGTGCTATCATGAGCTTACCATCTCCAACTCTGAGACAGGCCACCTAGGACAGAGACACCCACAGCAGCCCTGAAACCCAAACCTGAGCGCTTTCATGGTCAGAGCCAAACCAGTCATCAGGAGCAGGAGGCTGGTCAGCAGTGATGCAATGCCTCCTGGGACAGAACATTCCACTGAGAGGGAGAGGCCGGCAGAGGGGCTGCGTCAGGGGAGCAGGGAGGCGGGTGCCCAGAGAGAGGGAGAGTCAAAGCAGGAGTGGGCAGATGGGGCAGCCAGTAGCACATCTGCCCCCAAGATGAGGATGGGGTCCATGTGCCCAGCACCACTGCCTGCCAGGATGGGGTGGCTGGGGGAAGGAAGGAGGCTGCACATGCAGCAGATTCCACCCCCAGCACAGAGACCAAGCTGTGGCTGTCAATCCTGCCTCCCGTCTCAGGGAACCTGGCGTGACCAATGCTCTCAGCTTCCTATACACACGCCACCCCAGCTATATGCCATACAATTAGTTTTACAAGAGCAGCAGATTTAACGCTGCCTCCCCGCAATAGCTCTGTGTGTTGTACAGTCCCTGAAATGCACAACCAAGCAAGATGTCATACCAAAAATCCAGGTTGATGTGCTCTGTTTCTGTATTTTTTTTAAAGCCTGCACCTCTGCAATTGTTTTCCATTTTATGTTATACATGTACACAAAACAGAAGATAAATCTGGCCAATCAGATTGTCTCATTGTCTTGCTTTTGCTTTATCCTTAAAGTTCATCAATCTAAATAATACCTAGTTATAAGGGATATTTAGCAAATAAATGCTTAGGAGACAGATTTTTAACATAGAAGTAACTGAGAAACAAGATTCTTAATAATAGTAATGTGAATTTACCTGGGACTTTAAAAACACCCCTCAGGGAATAAGCACTGAAACAGGTGTTATTGACCTATGGGTCCCCACAGGGGTCCATGAATGGGTTTCAGGATGTTCATAAAAACCATGAAATTGAAATTGTTTGCAAAGTCATATAAGTGCACGCTCCAGAGTAATTTTTCTGAGGTGAAAGTCCAAAGCTTTCATCAGTCCCTGAAAGGGATCTCTGATTCCAAAATGTTAGCACTACTAGTACACTCAACTCTGGCACATTCTTGGTCTCATTTACTCCCAAGTCATTCTTGTGAATTACACGGGGTGAGAATGATTAACCTGCCGTGCAGATGGGAAAGAGCTATGATCATCCAAGTTCATAGAATGGTGTCATTTGCTCAGTAGAGTTCAGTGAGAGTGTTTATCACAGTCTACCTTGCAGTAACTGCGATCCACACATGTTTCTCTACCCAAAACTTTAAACTTCTTGAGGACTGGGCCTCCTCCTCGAAGTCCCAGCACATGCTAGGCATGCAGTCAGAGCCCGAGCAGTCAAGTTCCTGAGGGGGATGCAGGCAGATCAGGATCAAGGTTTCCAGGCACTGCCTTAGGAAACCCAGTGCACTTACAGTAGCTGCCAAATAAAGCATTTTCTGTGATAATGGTGATCTTACCTTCCTTGCCTACTGTTCTCATTCCCCAGATGATTCACATGAAGTGAAAACATCTGTTTTGGCTTCAGAGAAAGACTGTCTCCTCTCTGAGTCTTGTGCCAGACCTCTACAGGTCAACGATGTGACCCAGCACATCCACAGCTACAGGGATGTTACTGGGCCTGTCAAGGTGACTCTATGTGGGGAGAAACCAGGGAGTCACTGCTTCTCCCCACTCACAGTGCTAACATGATTCAAGTCAATGGTTCTTGCTGTCTCCAGAAACAGAACTGAGAAATCTTGACGAAGCACTCTCAGGAAACAGCAGGTAAGAGGTGAGGCCCCAGGAAACATCTTCAGACTTCCTCTCTCAGCAAAGAAGTTGCAACTTTGCTGAAAGGCTACTTCAATTCTGCAGCTCCCAGCTTGGAGCAATTTCAACCTGAGCAGCCTGCAACCTGTCAGAGCAGATGCTTTACAGGTAGTCTGGTGTGGTGTATTCTGCAGCATCACTAGCTTGAAGGCCCAGCATCACAACATCAGTTTTGTTTGTTCATTTGTTTTCCCACTGCCACAGAGACAAACGGGTTCTGCACACACACTGGCAGATGGGATTTGTTTGTCTCTTTTGATGGCTAACTATTGACTTCAGAATACAAGCCCTGAAGTCAATAGACCTGACTTGGACCCTGGCTTGATCTCTTACCTGGTAACTTTCGGGGCTAGTAATGTAACCCTTCTGAGCCTCAGTTTCTGCAGAGCTGTTTAGAATAGTAGAGTGTTTAGAATACAGTGTCCGTCATGTACTAACAAATGAATACTATTATTATTTATACGTGGAAGAAAAGATAAGCCTATAATCGAAGTAAAACTCAGCCCAACACTTAAGAAATTTCATTATGAACTGAGAATCACAATAATTCTGCCTTCCCTGTGCACCGCCACAGAGGAAGGGCCGTGCTCATCTGTACAACAGGTTTAGAAAACCTCAACAATAAAGACACATAAGCCAATTAAAAATAGGTGAAGGATTTGAATGTGTCTCCAAAGAAGATATGCAAATGGCCATTAAGCACAGGAGAAGATGTTCAACATCGTTAGTCACTAAGGAAATGCAAATCAAAACCACAATGAGTTTCCCCTTCATACTCACCAGAATGGCTAATATCAAAAAGATGATAATAAGCGCTGCAAGAATGTGGAAAAATTGGAATCCTCCTTCATTGTTAGTGGTATTGGTGTAAAATGGTGTAGCCACATTGAAAAACAGTTTGTATGCTCCTCAAAATGTTACACCGGAAGTTACCATATGATCCAGCAATTCCACTCCTACATTATCCCATGTATATGAAATGTGCAGATGAGGCAAATCCACGGAGACAGGAAGTAGATTACTGACTGCCAGAGGATGAGGGAAGGGGAAAGGAAAGGGATGGGGAGTGATTGTTAATGGGCATGCAGTTTCTTTTGGGGGTATAAAAATATTCTGGAATTAATGGTGATGAATTACAGCTCTGTGAATATATAACCACTTACTTGTATATTTTTAAATGGTGAATTTTATGGTATGTGACTTACATCTCAACAAAGCTGTTATTAACAAAACGGTACCCACCACCTACCTTATACGGTTGCTGAGAGGAATTTTTTTTTTTTTTTTTTAAGATGGAATCTCACTCTGGCACCCAGGCTGGAGTGCAGTGAGGCAATCTCGGCTCACTGCAACCTCTGCCTCCTGGGTTCAAGCAATTCTCCTGCCTCAGCCTCCCGAGTAGCTGGGATTACAAGCGTATGCCACAACACCCAGCTAATTTTTATATTTTTAGTAGAGACAGGGTATTGCCTTGTTGGTCAGGCTGATCACAAACTCCTGACCTCAAGTGATCTGCGCGCCTCGGCCTCTCAAAGTGCTGGGATTACAGGCGTGAGCCACCGCACTTGGTCGGCTGGGAGAATTATGTGAAGTCCCCTGTACACGTCCCGGCCCTGAGCTTCTTTGCCAATGGTATCAGAGATGTCATTAGTATTATCACTCTATCCTCCAAGGTTACCTGAGGCACAAATAGAAGCATACAAACAAGCTGATAACAGTGATTAATTCTGGGGTAAGATCTGAGACTGAGAGTGGTGGAAAAAAGAGACTTTAGCTTTATGTGTAATGTTTTAATATTTTAAAGGAGCATGCATTCATTTATTATTTGTGTGATTAAATTTTGATTTTCACTTAGGGTAGTGAAACTACTCTGTAGGATGTTATAATGATAGATACATGTCATTACACATTTGTTCAAACCCACAGAATACACAACACCAAGGATGCTCCCCACTGTAAACTATGGACTCTGAGTGATCACAATGCTTCACGCAGGTTCATCAACTGTAATAACTGTACCACTCTGCTGGGGGATGCTGATAATAGGGGAGGCTGTGCATGTGTGAGGGAGAGGGTCGATGGGAAATCTCCACACCTTCCTCTCAACTTCGTTGTGAACTTAAAACTTCTCTAAAAAATAAAGTCTATTTAAAAATTGTTTTTAAAATGCCTGCTGTTGTTCTTGAAATGCATCTTCCCATTAATCATTTCAAATCATCTTGCCTGACAACCATAATTAAACACTGACAGCAACTGAGAGCCAGGAAGTCTCCATAGAGGAAACAATGCACCAAAAGAAATCATGATTTCTAAGACAATTAACTTAATTGCTCTAAACTACATCATCCCCTCCAAAAAATTAATCAAAGGCAGAGAAAAGGCAGGGGCAGAGACAGGGAGAAGGAGTAGGCGCCTAAGGAGGGAGCCCTCCCCTCCACAACTGGGAGAGGAGATAAATCTCTGCACCCCGACACCCCAGTATGCCTCGTTCTAACACCCAAAGTCCTGGATGCATCTCCCCGGAGACTGGCTGCTCTGCCCACACATGCTCAGGGCTGTAGGTGAAGTGAGGAGGAAGACTCTGCAATAAATGGCCTTAATCTGCTTATCACACCTATTTTTAGGCCTTCATTTTATAGCTTGGTAAAATGAGAAGGTGCAGAGAGATCCAAGTACCCAGCTACATTAAGATGTTCCATGAGAAATAGGGAGACACTTTCACAAGCAAAACCAGAGTCGGAAGCCACAGGTTGTTTTTGAAGATGACACCAATTAGGGAGGCTGCAGAAGAGCGTGCTGATTTGCCCTTTGGTCATGTGAAAAGGCACAGTCAGTGCCGTGATGATTTACTGCTGGGAGGACGATGCCTGGACAGACTCAAACATGGACAGACATGCACACACTCTCCAGTCCCGTCCCTCCATGGCAGAACTTATCAAGGCCCATGGGAAATGGAATTCACAACAGCAAATGTTCACACTGCCCACTCTGAGGCCCACTAGAGGGAAGGTAGCCAAGGTTCTAACAGCAGGCAGGGCCCTCATTAGAAACAGTCCAGGTTCGACGTTTCTATATTCATTCAACAAACAGGTGAGGGGTTGCAATATGGCAGGCATTGCTCTAGGGGCTGGAGATTCACTCAGCGGGGAACAAGACAAAGTCTCTCTTCTCATGGAAATGACATTCCAGTAGAGGACAAGTAAATGTATAATGTGTCAGGCAATGCTTAGTGCTAAGAGGAAGACTGAGGAAGGAAAGGGGGACAGAGGGTGAAGGGGGATTAGGGGTGCTTAAGATAGGGCCAGGGAAGGCCTCTCCATGTGGTGGCAACTGAGCAGGTGCCTGCAGGAAATAAGGAAGCCAGTCCTGTAGAATCCGGAAGAAGAGGGTTCCAGGCAGCAGGGAGCGAAGGCCATACCTGAGGAAGAGCAAGGTAGCCAGTGAGAGAAATGTCAGGGAGAGCATGGGAAATGAAGTGAGGGGAAATGAAGTGAGAGAAAACGGAGGTGAAGGCCATGGAGGGCCTGCCAGTCCACAGTGGGACCTCTCGCTTTTATTCTGATAATGTGGGAAGGGTCTGGAGGGTTTTGAGTAGGGGAGGGAAATGACTGGGCTTGCATTTTAAACAGTCACTCCAGCTGCTGTGGGAGAGCAGGCTGCACAGGCAGGGTAGGACGGGCACCACAGGGACGCAGGTTAGGAGAGCAGGGTGGGACGGGCACCGCAGGGATCCAAGTGGGAGGTCACGTGGCCTGGCCCAGGTGGTAGCAGAGGAGGGGTGGAGAAGTGATTCTGACTGTGTCTTAAGGTAGAGCTGAGAGGATCTGCTGATGGACTGGATGTGGGGAGAAAAGAAAGATGAGAGTCCAAGATGACGCCAAGGCTTCTGGCCCAAGGCTATGTTCCAGTCCCGTGGCTGCACTGCAAAATGTGGACTAGAAAGTAGATAGGAGAGAATGTCACTTTCCAGGAGAGCAAAGGTGGTGTGAGGGCCCGAGCACTCCCAGGAAGCAGCTAGTCCCCTGCTGGTGGCCGGGTGCCCACCTCCTTGGCATCAAAGAAACAGCCCTGAGGACTCCACTAGGAATGAGGCAGGCTTGTCAGTGCAGTGACTGGAAAGGTGGGAGGGTGGACTGAACACTGGAGTTCTCCCAAAACCCATATGTTGGCATCTCACCCCCACTGTGATGGTATCAGGAGGTGGGGGCTGTAGGAGGTGATTAGGTCATGAGGACAGAGCCCTCATAAATGGGATTAGTACCCTTATAAAAGAGATCACCGCCAGGATGCTCCTTTGCCCCTCTTGCCATAGGAGGGTACAGCAAGAAGGCATCTCCAAGAACCAGGATGCTGTCTCTCACCAGACATCAAATTTGCTGGTGCCTTGATCTTGGATGACCCAGCCTCCAGAGCTATAAGAAAGAAATGTTCATTTAAGCTGCCCAATATAACAGCCCAAACAGAATAAGACAGGGGTGGGGGAGGGAGGAGGAACCCTTTACACACATTAGCTCATTGAATCCTTAAGAGGCACATATTACAATCCTTGTTTACAGATGAAGAAACTAAGACAAAGACGACAACACTGGATGAAATCTCCAACTTTAGTAAAAAATACACATACGAGAAATTCTTTGTAATCTGGGATGGGAAAGGCCTTCCCAAGAAAGACACAAAACTCAGAAGCCATAAAGAAAAAGATGAACAGGTTCAAAGTCATAAAAATTGAAAGTGTTGGCCTGATTAAAGAAAAACAAAAACAAAACCTAAAACTATACATACATATACCCGCAAGACAAAAACAAAAACAAAATAAAACCCATTTATAAACAAAACTAAAAGCAATATTTACAACATCAATAGCATGGCAGTGAGACCAGTTAGGAATTAGGAATTTGTCAAGTCAATAAGAAAGACACACAATCATGTGTTTAGAAAGTGAAATCAACGAGTATCAATTAATAGAAGGGGAAATGCAAGAGACCAAGACCTCCGTGAAGGGTGCCCACCCTACCAGTGTTCAGAAGAATGAACAGGAACAACAACCTCAGTGTTTTCATTTTCAGGACTAGGAAAACTGAAACTGGCTCACCTTCAGTGTTGGTGAGGATGTGGGAAAACAAATGTTTCCTTCTCTGCAGGTGGGAGTCTGAATCCAAACAGCCTTTTTGGAACACCATTCGGCAGAATCTACCAAAATGTGTCACATATATGCCCTGCAACTCAGCCATTCTATTAGAAGACTCTACCTACAGATATGCCTCCAAATGTATGTACGAAAACAAACACAAACTTTCCCTCTACAGAAAAAGATAGGACAATAATAACTGGACATCCATCAACAGAGTATTATTTAAGCAGATTAACTATGCTATCAAATCTATGAAGTCTTTAATAAGAATGAAGTAGAATTAGGCCGGGAATGGTAGCTCATGCCTGTATTCCCAACACTTTGGGAGGCCGAGATGGGCGGATAACTTGAAGCCAGGAGTTCAAGACCAGCCTGGCCAACATGCTGAAACCCTGTCTCTACTAAAAAAAAAATTCAAAAATTAGCCAGGCATGGTGGCAGGTGCCTGTAATCCCAGCTATTCGGGAAGCTGAGGCAGAATAGTTTGAACATGGGAGGTGGATGTTGTAGTGAGTAGAGATCACATCGCTGCATTCCAGCCTGGGCAACAGAGTGAGACAAAAAAAGGAGTAGAACTATATGTATTAACATCAAAGGCCTCAAAAAAAAAAAAAAAAAAAAAAACCTAAAAAAAGTTATAGAAAAAAACATGTGATAACCTACTGTATATGCTAAAAAATAAAACAAACTATGCATGTACACAAACATACAGATAGAAATACTTAAAAAGGGGCTGGAAGTTTGTACCCCAAACAGCTCTCAGTGGTGACACTTTTTTTGCAAAGGAGAGTCCAACTGGGCAGAGGTGGGGAAGCATGGGGCCCTCCTCTAAGTGCTTGGGCTTCTAAGGAAAAACTAAGATGTCTGAATGTCTGTCATTATGAATTTATATATTGCTTATAAAATGGAATATATTTTAAAAACTAGAGGATGATAATGGCATTTGCATTCAAACTCTTTTAAGTGCAGGTAACAGAAACCCAACCCAAAGTTGCTGAAACAAAAAGAGGAAGTGCTGGCTTCTGTCCTTGGGAAGTCAGGGGTGGTGCTCACTCCAGGCCCACCGCATGCAAGGGCGGAGGCCATGTGGCCAAGCTTCTGTCCCCTGCCCTAGCTCTCAGGCTGCTTGTCTGTTTTTCTTCATTCTCAGAGGATATTGCCACATGTCACACAAAACAGATGCCTGAAACCCCAGACTCACATTCTTTCTGAGCAGCCCGTGTGCAAAAGGGATTGTTTCTCTCCATTCACTAGTCCCAGGGGAAATGCTAACTGGAGTTGCTTGAGAATGACGCTCCTCCCTTGCACAGTGAATGGGGCCAGTGCAATGGAGTGCTTTGGGTCACCTGCCCACTCCAGTGAGTGAGGAAGGCCCCTTTGTGATTCCGTGACTGACAGCCACAGTAGGACCACGTGGGACGGATAAGGAGTTCCCCTCAAGGAATCAAAACCAGAGGAAAAGGGATGGGAAACTGGGGCAGGCAGATGGAGCAACAGACACCATGTTCCACTACAGACCACAAGTGAACAAGATCTGAAGTGAGACCCAATGTCGCACAGCTAGTCAACTACAGGGGTGGAATTCAAATCAGGTGGGAGAGACTTCAAAGCCCACACTCTCTCCGCTTCACACTCAGTTCACTCCAGACGGCCAGGGGACATTGATGTCATCTCTACAGTAAGCCCTGCAGAAGTGAAGGGGGTTCTTGGGGGTCTGTCACCCAGGAACTCCAGTAAACCCATCACATTCCATAAGTTTCCCTGAAGATTATCATCCTTGGAACAAAATGGGATTTGCACAGATGGCATTTTTCTGGAGAGAGGGAGGGAGATGGAGGGTGAGGAGGGCAGTAGAATATTTACGAGACTTGAAGGTCCCAACAGTACTTCTAAAGAATAGGAAAAAATGAGGGTGTAGTGAATTAAATATGAAGGCTGTCCCTGTAGACCACCTTCACCAACCTCATCATTTATTAAACACCTTATTTTGCATTGCAGAAGGAGCTTGGAGAGAGAATGAAGCAGGCAGCACACAGTAGTGTCCTCAGAAGCCTGCAGCCGAGGATTGCCACACTAGTGCAGGGGCCTATCACAGGAAACACAGATAAGACAAATGTGACATTAAACATTTCTGTATGCAAAAACCAAACAAACAATGAAAACAACTCAATCAACCAATGTTTAAAAATACAATTACAGGAAGGATAACAAGCACAGTTGTAAATTCAGAATTTCCATGTTTTAATCTTTTTTTTTTTTTTTTTTTTTTTTTGAGATGGAGTCTCACTCTGTTACCCAGGCTAGAGTGCAATGGCACAATCTCAGCTCACTGCAAGTTCCACTTCCTGGGTTCACGCCATTCTTCTGCCTCAGCCTCCCGAGTAGCTGGGACTACAGGCACCTGCTACCACACCCGGCTAATTTTTTTTTGTATTTTTAGTAGAGATGGGGTTTCACTGTGTTAGCCAGGATGATCTCGATCTCCTGACCTCGTGATCTGCCTGCCTCGGCCTCCCAAAGTCCTGGGATTACAGGCGTGAGCCACCGCACTTGGCCTTAATTCTTTTACTCTATACTCCAGTCATTTATTCCCCATGAATATGCATACTGAAATACTCACTGTCTTCTGAACTCTGATCACCGTTTCTTGTACTCTCACTCTAAGTTAGGACATAATAACTTGCAATATTAGATCACCCAGATTACCCCAATCCCAAATCCTACTCTTTCAAAGCCAATTGCGTGAATAAAGGTAAACAGTACATTTTTAATTGTGCTAGATGTTACATAATTGAGACCTGGTCAATGGGCCTCCATCTAGGCCCACAGAGCAGGAGAAGAAAGATTCCCTGGCACTCTGGGGTGAGGGTGGTATGCAGTTGTAAGACTTGTTCCATGGCAGGAAATGAGGCTAAGCCTGGCCCTGGAGGGAAGCATCTGGGGCCTTCTAAGGGGACTGCTTCTGCCCCTAATCACGCACCTACCATTCTACCTCCCCATTATTAGGAAAGAGAAAAGACCAAGACCTTCACAGAGAGGATGCCTAAATTATTGATTAGTCTTTTCCAAACTGGAAAATTGGCAATACGGACTTCACTTTTCATCACTTACATTATCCCCTTTTTACAAATGAAGAATGTGATTCTTTCCGAGACAACTTTGCTGCAAGTGAGTTAGAGAGTCAAGAACATAATCAAAAGCTTGTGGAGAAACTTCTAGTGCTCACCCTCATCTAGTTCTTTTCTTCTGGGCACACAGGAGGATTACACTTTCAGCCTCCCTTGTAGTTAAGTGGGGACCATGCGATTAGTTCTGGCCAATGGGCTGTGAGTAGACGTGATGTTATCTCCAGATTGAGGTGTGACCCTTCAGTACTGTAATTGTAATTGTAATGTAATTGCGAGGGTGAGACCCTTTCGTACTCTCTTCCCTGTCTCAGTGATCAAGGCCACATGTTCCAGTTAGCTCAGCTGTAAGATGGTAGAACCCCAGTCATCCTGAGTCCCTGAGGAATCGTATGGAGCAGCCCCTCAATATTCACCCAACCAAATCATGTAGGATTTGTGAATAAGTGAGAAATAAAATTTTTGTTGTGTTAAACCTCTGGGGTTTTGTGGCTACGGCATAAACCTAACCTACCATGACTTAACAAAAAACCTTTAGTCTAGAGGGCTAAGATATGTATATAAGTAAGTACAATGCAGCAAAGGAAAACTGACATTTGATGCCCTGAACCATCTACAGTACTCAACTAATGTCTGATGAAGGAGTGTATGCATGGCTTACATGAAAGTGCTGCAGACAGTGTGATGACACAAGACGGAAACATTCACTTCCACTTGGAGTTAATCAGTAAAGAGTGATGGAGTATAGAAATACAAATATTAACAAATTATGGGTTTTTTATTTGTTTTTTTTTTGTTGTTGTTATTGTTGTTGTTTTTGGACAGAGTCTCACTGTGTCACACAGGCTGGAGTGCAGTGGCGCGATCTTGGCTCGCAGTAGCACGATCTTGGCTCACTGCAGCCTCTGCCTCCCCAGTTCAAGTGATTCTCCTGCCTCAGGCTCCCAAGTAGCTGGGATTACAGGAGTCTGCCACCATGCCCAACTAATTTTTGTATTTGTAGTAGAGTTGGGGTTTCACCATGTTGACCAAGCTGGTTTCAAACTCCTGATCTCAAGTGATCTGCCCACCTCAACCTCCCAAAGTGCTGGGATTACAGCCTTGAACCACTGCTTCCAGCCAATAAATTACATTTTAAAAACCTGTTGGATTACTGATATTATTTTCATCAACATCATTTGGGAAGGCAATCCTTTTTCCCTGGGACACCCCTCCAACAAGTGACTTGAAGACCAGGTGACAATTCAAGCCAGCTGGAGCCTCTACCCTGAGCTGCTGGGTCTCCAACCAGGTCAACCACTAGAGAAGGATTCTTCTTGGAAGGTGGACCATGTTGCGCCTTCTCAAGAATTCTAAGGGGCTGAGGACAACGAGGAAGGACTGCCTCACCTGGCACTCTATCTGCTACTCCTACTGGTGACTCCTGTTGGGCATGGGCCACCCGCAGCTCCCAGAGGCTGTTCCTGCCCTCTTGGGGCAGCAGCTCCTCCTGATAGCTGACAGCAGCTGCTCTCATCAGCAGGTCTTTCAGCAAGTCCTGGAAGCAGAAGTTGCTGTTGTCAAGTAATAGGGTCTTCTAGGAGTACCTTGGGTTGGAAGCTCTTGGGTCCTCCTTGTCTGGCCCCTCTAGCAGTTCCTAGGAGCCTAGATGGCCACATGGTCAGCTCAGTATGACTACAACCACTGCAGAGCACAGCTTCAGACAGGCCAGTGCTAGGCCAGCTTTATTTGTTGCAGCAATGGTACTAGAGACATCTGCCAAAGAATACTCCTTTACACAACCTTTTCATTGCCCTCCAAGAACTGCAAATATGGTTATATTTCTAGCTACCCAGCATGGGCAAGACCCAGGTTCATGAGCTCTTGAGTCAGGGAACACCCTCTTCTTTCTCAAGAGCGTCTCCTACCATTCCCTAATCCCGACTATGCCAAGGCTCAAGTGTCTACTCAGTAGGCTTAGCATGTCCTAAAGTCCTCTTCCCATAGCCCATCTTCAGAATTAGGAGCACTGCCATGACTGTAACTCCAGGCACAGATCTGCTTAGCCAGGTCCTCAGAGTAGATCGGTAAGTTTCATTCTAATAACATTCCTGGGTGATGATCCTTTGGGCCATGTAATCTTCTAGGGATTAATATGTTTGAATATCATCAGTCTTCACAACAAAATATTTCTTACTGTTCCCAACTAGCCCAAAAAGGTAGTCCTTAGCGGGCCGGAAAATGCACTGGCACAGGGATAAGGAGCCCAGGATTGTGGTTCCAGACTTGCCACTTACTAACTGGGAAACCTGAAAAACTAATCCGCTCCTTAAGCTTCCATTTCTTTATCCACAAATTGAGGTCAGACCTGCTCTACCTACTTTAGGGAATGGTTGCGAGGCTGACATTAAATTGATGAATGTGAGTCTCTTTCAAAACACTATACAAATGCTGAGTAGAATTTGTCCATTTATTCTTTAATTTGCCAGTAATGCATATATTTAGATAATAAAAAGTTCCTCAGCAATGCCACAAATGCCCAGTAGTAGTATTGAATTATTAAATGACTACTCTGCCCCTTTAGCATGCAAAGTGTCACAAGGGACACAGGAGATTTAGGGCCTCATCTTTGTTCCCTAGTGATTTACCCTAGTCAGGGTTATAATTTTATTGCCCCTAAAATGAGAATGGAGAGGACTCATGATATCATCCAAACCATGTTCCTTACTTAACAGTGAGGAAACTGAGGCCAGGAAAGATTATCTAATAACCAGCAACAGTTATAATACTAGCTGAGCCTAGTGCACGTTACTCTCCGTAGGAGACTTGTTTAGGACCACACAGCAGATCTGTGGCCAAGCCAGGCCTGGAATCCTAGTGTTGGCTCTTTGGCCAGGGCTCTTTCCATATATTTTCCATATAAATCCACTTCTCTGCATCTGCCCCGTTAGTCAAGCCTGTATGTCAACTACTTATCTTCTGTGATTCTCACACTAAAAGCCCTAAAGAGCAGGGAGAATAGAGCAAGCACTGAGAGGTGGACAGAACAAAAGAAGCATCACAAGAGGTATGCTGGGGGAAACTGAGGCACTCAAAGAGGAAAGAAAAGACACTTTAAAAATATGGAAGCCAAAGTGAGAGGTGACCCAGGATGACAGCAACCATTTTAAGATACTCTATAGAGGGTGTAATAAATGTGCTAGGGAATTACAGAAAAGACCAAAAACAGTTTATGCCAAACAGAATTATATAGTGGAGTCCAGGTGATGAAGTACACACTCATGACATAACTGAAAGGTAATTATTGGGGTCTCTAGATCAGATTTTGGGGGGCAGGGCATAGAATCTTGTTCTGTCACCCAGGCTGGAGTGCAATGTGTGATCTCAGCTTACCGAAATCTCCGCTTCCCAGGTTCAAGCAGTTCTCCTGTCTCAGCCTCCCGAGTAGTTGGGATTAAAGGCGGGCACCGCCACGCCCTGCTAATTTTTGTATTTTCAGTAGAGACAGGGTTTCACCATTTCGGCCAGGCTAGTCTCAAACTCCTGACCTCAAGTGATCCACCTGCCTTGGCCTCCCAAAATGCTGGGATTACAAGGGTGAGCCACAGCGCCCAGCCTCTAGATCAGCTTTTATTGGCCTCAATCAATAAAGATTGAAATATTCTAGTGAACCTCTTCATGTCAAGCTCAGACTATGGCAGTAGCTACTAAATTGCAGTAGCTTTTAATTTTAAGACTCATCTCTGTTCACAATGATTACCACTGATACCACCACTATTATTGCTACTGCTATACACAACCACACATACAAACATTACACAATATCTTGGGGATGACAAAAATGAGGACCAGAGCTGGCATATGACTTACCTGTGAACCATATATGAACTCACAATTAACTAACTGTAACTGAGCACCTTGTTTGGTTTGATGCATCATTTCCTACCGAAGAATGACACAAAATAATATAAAACGTGATCTTAATTAAAACATATAATTCAATTGAGAAAAAGAAAATAAAATGCTACTTCCATACTTGGATCCTATCACTTCTTACTATTACCGATACTAATAAGAGATTATCATTACTAATGTTAATAAGCTTCCTGAATCTGAAACAATGCTAGCACTTTCCCACTATAGATCAACAACACATTACTTTACAATATTAAATGAGTAACAACAATAAACAGAGGTGAGGGACAGAGGAATAAAAGGGATACAATCCCCGTAGGAATTCAGAATCCTAGTAGGTAGGAAGAGAGCACATTTGTAAAACTCTGAAGTCCTGTTTTCCTAGTACCTAGCATTGTATGCAGGTGATACTAAGCATTGTGGGATAAATGCATGAATCAATCAATAATTCTTCTGGATCAGACTGATAGATAAAGGAAGCTGGCTTATGCGGGAGTCTCAGTTCACAGGGTACAAACATATAATGCCTTCATTTTTTACATAACTACCCCATCTGGGCAATGTCAATCCCTTCTCTGTCTTTCCACATGAGTGGGAACTTCCTTAAAGTCATCCTAACCTTAAAGTCATCCCTTGACTTTTCACAGTCACTTGCAATTATCCAGTCTCATTTAGATTTCTAAGACTCAGCTCAGTTCATTTCAACACTTCAGTTTCACAGCTGATTCCACATTCTTTTCGTCCCCTCCTCCCAGCCAGGCAAGAGCAGTGGTGGTAGCTTGGAGTAAAGGTGGCGGTGGCCTGTCCTTCCCACAGCTCCCCTCTCCTGGACTCTTTTCTTTTCTTTTTTTTGAGATGGAGTCTCACTCTGTCTCCCAGGCTGGAGTGAAATGGCATAGTCTTGGCTCACTGCAGCCTCCGCCTACCGGGTTCAAGCAATTCTCCTATCTCAGCCTCCCAAGCAGCTGGGATTACAGGTGCCTGCCACCATGTCCGGCTAATTTTTGTATTTTTAGTAGAGACGGGGTTTCACCATGTTGGCCAGGCTGGTTTTCCCAGCCTCTTTCCTACACTACTGGATAGGGGTGGCCACGATTGCCTGGCTGGAGTCTAATCACACACGCACCCCACAAGTCCTCCATAGTCTTGGGCTGGGGGACAGTAACAAGAGCCTCCTCCTAAACCATTCCTCTAGATGACCCTGGAAAAATCTGGATTCCCCTATAAGGGTGCGTCTCATGACAGCCTCTACATGTGGGAGCCTTCTGGTTCCCCAAGCAAAAGCAGTCCCAGCCAACCATGGCCTTCACATCACCTGCCTGGCTCCACAAGTCCAGAGCCCAGGGCTCACATGAAGCCTGTCTTTGGGATAAGGGTTCCTGACCTCACTTCTCCTTCTCCTGTGCCAGGAGCCCAGGGCAGGCAGCAGTTCCTGATGACGTACGTGTCTAGCTGGAAAACTGGATGCCAGGGTGCCCTATCTTCACAAGAAACTTTGGAAAAAGGAAGCCCCATGATTCATCCCCCAAAGGGGAAGGTGGAGGGAAGGACCAGCTTCTCTCCAAGAAAACAGCATTCTCCAAAATGTGAGCTCCTTCTCCCACCTCAGTCCTTCCTACTGGGGCTGGGAGTTTAACTGGGAGGCAGAGAACTGAAGATGGAAAAGCAGCTCTCTGAGGAGGCCCAGTGAGGCAGCCCCAATATTCAGTTGTTCTCCAACCTTAGAACTGGAGGCATCATGAGATGGGGCTGGCAGCAGGACCTACCTCCTGGCTGTTGAGAGGATTAAATAGCAATCACATGGGAAGTGCTCAGGCAAGTGGGAGCACACAGTATACGCTACAGAAGTGTCTGATTCTTGTCATCATAATTTGGAGTCTTGGCTACATTTCCAGAGTATTGGGGAATATCCAGTTCAGCATGACCACCAGCTTGTTGCACTAAAACCCACCTCAAATACAAAGGAAACTGCTCAATATGGTCATAGTCCAACTATCGGTATCTGTTTTCACTCATCAGCACTAAAGAGACCTTGGACACCAAGGATCAAATAGCATGATAAAAAAGTTGATCGAATTCAGTGGTTTTCACACTTACTGCTTTCTAGAAATGAACTCTTTCTTCATATGAAATACTAGGTGAAAGCCTAAAACAGAATGCTGACACGAGCAAAGCTGGTCTGGAAGATGTGTAAGAGGACACACATCTTGGAGTCCCTGGGGCTCCAAGGGACAAAGGTTTAAAAAAAAAAAAATTCTGTTAATCTCTAATGGGTTTTGACTTTTTTATCTGAGCTTTATGATTTTTGAAATCATAATTGAGGCTGGGTACCACAGCTCATGCCTGTAATCCCAACTTTGGGAGGCCAAGGTGGGAGGATTGCTTGAGTCCAGGAGTTTGAGACCAGCCTGGCAACAAAATGAAATCCCCATCTCTACAAAATTTTTTTAAAATGTCAGGCACGGTGGCACATGCCTGTAGTCTCAGCTATTCAGGAGGCTGAGAGGGGAGGATCATCTGAGCACAGGAGTTCGAGGCTGCAGTGAGCTATGATCATAACACTGCACTCCAGCCTGGGCAACACAGCAAGATCCCATCCCAATAAAAAAAAACAAAAACAAAATAAATTATGATTGATCTTTAAAATCATGTTTAAGATGTGCCAGGGCCTTTAGTGAAAACATTTCTGCCCACAAACAGAAAAGTAAGAGATGGTCCCTCCTCCCAGGGTCAGGGCAGACACTCCCTCTAGCAGAGGGGCAGCAATGCTGGCCAGCGTGGGCTGCTCCCAGAATGGCCTGCTGTCTACTCCAGTGTTTCCAGCACGCCTGCGGGGTTGCCCTCTCCTAGGCAAGCATCCAGCATCAAAATGCCAGGGTCATCCCCTGGTTCTTTGACTCTTGATCCCAGCATTTAAATCCTGGCCATTTCACAAGCAGCAGAAGGGTATTAGCCATGCCGCATTGTGCAGCGGGGATGAGATGTCAACAAGGGTTTAGAATCCAAAGCTGTTTATCTCACATTGAACCTGACCCTGCATCAGAAGGACAGCTCTGTCCTGGTTCAAAGGCGAGATGCAGCTTTGGCTAACAGCAACACGTCTGACCTGCTATTGAGGGATGAGGTGAGGAGAACATTAAAAAAGAAAAAGAAACGAGAAACAAAGACACACTACAACTGATAGCCAAGGACTCAAAATAAAATTCCATCACTGCCTCATGTGAAATTGGATGCCAGGCCCAGATTATTCCTAAGTTTACAAACTCCCACTGGACGTTTCTGCTACAAACAGTCCCGCCACCCCAGCCACATTCTCAATCACTCTGAGCCATTTCTTGAACTTCACTAAATTTTATGTGGTTTCCCTCAGGAATAGGAACCCCAGGATCCTCAGCGCCCCAACACCGCCTTCCAGAATGGGAAACAATTAACAGACTTTCAAAAAATTCTTCATTGTTTCTTGTTTCCCCTGAAATACAAAAATAATTCCTCCTTGTTGTAAAAACTTGAACTCAGAGCTATAAAACTTAGAAAGTGAAAATCATTTGAAATCCCAGCTTCCAGCAATAGCCACTATTAATAATTTATTAATAATTTGAGGAACAAGGTTTTATTTCACCTGTTTTTATCTAGCAAAAATATATATGAACCTACATATTTTACTAAAAACTAGTAAATAAATGGGATTTAGTTTTATAATGTATGAAACAAGATAAAAATGTTTTAAAATACCACTTCTCTAATACTTAGCACTTTGAAAATAGTTGAAAAAAAAATATCTACATGAAAGTTCATCAGGCTGGTCCTTACAAATTCACACACGGAAAAAAATAATCTGATAAATGTTAGTTAAGATTAGGATTAAAGTTCAAAAGTCCAACGCTAGTTTGAGCTGAACTATTGGGTAGCTGATGCATAGGACCAGCTTCATAATTGGCAGGGCACGCTGCAAAACGAACATGTGGGGCCCTTGTTCAGAAATTAGCAAGAATTTCAAAATGATGATTACCAGAGCATCACACAAAGCACAGAGCCCCTTGAAGCCTGGGGCCCTATGTGACCGCACAGATCACCTGCCAGTGAAGCTGGCCCCGCCAACGCTCATTCATTCAACCATTTTATAACCAAGCGTTTACTTCATATGTTTTCTTTAATTTTTTATTGTTATAGGTACATAATAGGTGTACCTCTTTGTGAGGTACATGTGGTGTCTTGACACAGAGGTACAAAGTATAATAATCATATCAGGCAACTCAAGCATTTATCATTTATTTGTGTTAGGAATATTACAATTCCACTCTTCTGGTTATTTTTAAATATACAATAAGTTGGCCGGGCGCAGTGGCTCAAGCCTGTAATCCCAGCACTTTGGGAGGGCGAGACGGGCGGATCATGAGGTCAGGAGATGGAGACCATCCTGGCTAACACGATGAAACCCGTCTCTACTAAAAAAATACAAAAAAACTAGCCGGGTGAGGTGGTGGGCGCCTGTAGTCCCAGGTACTCAGGAGTCTGAGGCAGGAGAATGGCATAAACCTGGGAGGCGGAGCTTGCAGTGAGCCGAGATCCAGCCACTGCACTCCAGCTTGGGCGACAGAGCAAGACTCCGTCTCAAAAAAAAAAAAAAAAAAAAAATATATATATATATATATATACACACACACACACACACACACACACACACGCACACATACAATAAGTTATTGTTGACTGTTGTCATCCTGCTGCACTATCCGGTACTGGGTCCTATTCATTCTATCTTACTATATTTTGTACCCATTAATCATCCCCTCTTTCCACCCTCTCTTCCCAGCCTTTGGTAACTATCATTTTACTATCTCTATGAGTTCAGTTGTTTTAATTTTTAGCTCCCACATATGAGCAAAAACATGCAAAATTTGTCTTTCTGTGCCTAGCTTATTTCACTTAACATAAATAATGTCTTCCAATTTCATCCATGTTATTGCAAATGGCAGGATTTCACTCCTTTTTATGGCTGAGTAATATTTTTAAGGCTTCAGATCTATCCTGTTTGCCTTTTAAAACCATTCATTCTGTGTTTTAAAAATGTTTAACTTTCTCTAGGAAATAAATCAGCAGAATGGCAGGCAATAAAACCAGGAAAAGCATTTTTTAAAAGTGTATTTTAGCTTGATCTTGATTAACTTATATGTTTTTTGGCGTATTTTCCGTTGAAATGAATTGGCTATGCAGCTAATATTGTAAAAATACTACATACATTCTGGAATATCAGGTTAGCAAAAACAAAATCTTAAGCTCCATTTTATATCCAACCATCTACATCTGAGATTATTTACAACAAGAGATGTTTCTCTAGGATAGACTTTCTAATACGCTTCTAATTGTTTAAATTAAAAATATGAGCTTCCTTCCCAATATTCTCTGTAGCCGTCACTAAATAAATTTCCCTTATAAAGGGGAAAAGAAAGTCTTATCACTTGACAGATTAAACTGTACAAAATTAAGAATTCTCTTTAGCCCCTTTAAAATGCAACAGGTTCATTTTACAACACACAATTGCTATATAAAGTAGCCATCCTAGAGCCTCCCTGGGTCATTTAAGCGTTTTTCCACGTTCAACATGAGCTATGTCATGCATAAGAATAGCTTGATCTTTTATACACGATGAGAATACCGAGAATTCCTTCTTACTGCTATAAAAGGCTCACAAAAGCCACAGAAAGGCATGGACCACATTCTTTGGCAATTATCAGTATGAGGAGAAGGCAAGACAAAGACAGGGAAAGAGAAGGAAAGTGATTTGTAAATGGCCTGACTACAACCAACCCTCTTTGATTAGGAGAAACAGCTGCAGAGCCTCTTTACCCTCAAGCCAAGGAGAAACACTGTTGGTTTTGAGGTTCACCCTCCAGACAGACAGCCCAACACACTGTCCTGAAATTTCCCACCCTTTCATCCCAAGAGAGACCAGAATAGCTCTCCCATCCAAGCTTGCATGGACACAGCTCAGAACCTCTAGAATTTATTCAAGCTTCCTTTGGAGTTCAATGTAGTCACTCAATGAATGCTGCTTAAACAGAACCATTGCATTTCCTGGTGGACATCAGAAAGAGAAAAAGGAGGCAGCTCTGTTACTGGTCACCCTGAGCTCCATCCTCAAGGTCCAGGGCTGTCCCAGAGACACACAGATATTGCCCATTCCAGATGGAGAAGGGAAGACAACTCACATTTCTTAAGAACCTACTGTATGCCAGTGCCACTCCAGACACTTTGTGTGGATCATATTATTAACGCACACAAAGCTCTGCCATTTTGCAGATAAGGAAGATGACTATAGCTATGAAGGCGACTTGCTCAAAGTCACACAGCTACACAGTGGCAACCAAACTGCTACTCCAGTGCAGGCAATAACGTAGGACGTTGTCGCTAGAGATTTTTACAACAGGAATAAAACCACTAAAAGTCATCTGCTTTTTCTTATTACTAAGCATCAGCAGTTTTGTTTTGTTTTGTTTTGTTTTTGTTTTTGTTTTTGAGATGGAGTCTCACTCTGTCACCTAGGCTGGAGTGCAGTGGTGTGATTTTGGCTCACTGCAAACTCCACCTCCCAGGTTCAAGGGATTCTCCTATCTCAGCCTCCCAAGTAGCTGTGATTACAAGACTCCACCATCATATCCTGCTAATTTTTGTATTTTTAGTGGAGATGGGGTTTCACCATGTTGGCCAGGATGGTCTAGAACTCCTGACCTCAAGTGATCCACCCACCTTGGCTTCCCAAAGTGCTGGGATTACAAGCATGAGCCACTGCATGTGGCCAAGCATCAGTAGTTCTAAACAATGTCAATGAGAAGCTACTCCTTCACAAAAATAATTATTTTGCTGGTTTAGGTTCTAAACAATTATTGCAACTACTGTTGAGATTAATATATAAGTTTCAAATTAGCACATGTGTATTACTTATGCTTTCATAAGCATGGTATTTACATGAAATTTATTTGGGGAACTCTCAGATTTGTAGCTGCTCATGCAAATCCAGACTCACCTACACACATAGATTTAGAAAATAAATTCATACTAGTTTAGAATCAATGCATTTTCAATTCCATTTCCAACACAGTTTGTATCTCCAATCCCTGCAGTATTACCGATTCTCTGGTTAAAACAGATTTGGTATAAACAGTGATAGCACAGTGATTATAAAAATGAAAAATCAGATTTTAATTCAGATGTGAAACATTTTATTGAATCTGAGTAGTATACTTAAAACTTACATCCATTCTTCTTCAACCATTCATTGTTTACAAACTAAAGAAAAAAATCAAGAAAATTACTGCTGACTGCATGATTTTTACTGAAAACAATGTTGTCATTAGAGGACAGTAATGTGAAAAATTATCTGTTCCAGGTGTCAAACATCCTCTGTGAACTTTCACTGCCCTCCATCAAAATGACCCAATCCACAGATAGAACCAGCGTCCTGCTGGAGCCTGGGAAAACCACTGTGTGACTTGGCCAACAATTGAACTTCTTGTTCACAATGGTGAATCACTAAAACCAGCCATTTTCCAACAATGCCATGCTTCTGTTTTCTTCTTGTAAGAAAAGTATACCCTTTCTAAGGGATTTATCACTACAATAATCCTTATCTTTAACTAAAAACATAATATTCCATGCAAAATCGATAGCTTTTCTTCAAATTCAAATATTTCCAATTTTTTATCAAATACAAAAGACCATCAAATTCCCAATCTCAGGTATCGGTGGCACCAACATTGACAAGCCTTTCCCAAACCTCCAGTCTGTCCTCATCTCCCACCTCCCACATGGCTGCCCCCTGGGCTTTTTTAGGCCTGCTGTAATTTGCCTGCACACAATCTAGTGGCTCTTCTTTCCAGTCACTCAATTCCCAGAGCTAATATTCGACACGTCTTGAAGACAAGAAGACAAGAACTGTCACCATACCATCTGAATCCCCCCTCTCTCTTTTCTCTTACACAGTCCTAGATACATTGTAAAAGCCAGTGGCCTGTTTTAATTTATTTAACAAATACTAACACAATGCTAGCTGCAAGTCAAAAAGTGGAACATCCGTTTACTGTTGGGAGGTACAAATTTAAATAACAAAGTGTTCTTTTATAATTATTAAAGTAGTAAACCTAAACATGTAATTACCATATAACCCAGCAATTGCACTCTTAGGCATTTTAGGCATTTTTCCCAGAGAAATGAAAACTTACGTTCACACAAAAACCTGTACACAAATGTTCATAGCAGGTTTCTTTGTAATAGCCAAAAACTGGAAAGATGCCAGATATCCTTCAATAAGTGAATGGTGAAACGAACTGTGGTACATACATACCCTGGAATAGTATTCAGCAAGGAAAAACAATGCACCACTGATACACTCAACAATTTGGATAAATCTCCAGGAAATTATGCCGAGTGAAAAGGCTCATCCCAAAAGGTTACACGCTGTATTAGTGCTTTTATTTTATTTTATTTTATTTTATTTTTTGAGACAGAGTCTTGCTCTGTTGCCCAGACTGGAGTGTGGTAGTGTGATCTCAGCTTACTGCAACCTCCACCTCCCCAGTTCAAGTGGTTCTCCTGCCTCAGCCTCCCGAGGAGCTGGGACTACAGGTGCACACCACCACACCTGGCTAATTTTTGTATTTTCAGTAGAGATGGGGTTTCGCCATACTGGTCAAGCTACTCTCGAACTCCTGGCCTCCAGTGATCCGCCTGTCTTGGCCTCCCAAAGTGCTGGGATTATAGGCGTGAGCCACCATGCCTGGCCTGATTCCATTTATATAACATATTTGAAATTACAAAATTTTAGAAATGGAGAACAGATTAGTCCTTGCCAGGTGTTTCGTCAAAGGGAGGGAGGTGGATGTGGTTGTAAAAGGCAAAGCAAGAGATCTTTGTGATGGAACTGTTTAGTATCCCAACTGTAGTGCTGTAAACATGAACCTACATGTGTGATAAAATTGTATAGGGCTAAACACATGCACACATACAAATGAGTAGAAGTAAAATGGGAAATCTTACTAAGAGAGGTAGATTGTAACAATGTTAATATCCCGGCTGTAATACTGTTCTATGGTTTTGCAAATTGTTATCACTAGATAAATGGTACATGGGAACTCTCATCATTATTTCCTTTTTTAAGTTTTATTTTTAATTGATACATTCTAAATTCTTTCTTTTCTCTTTTTTTTTTTTTTTTTTTTTTTTTGAGATGGAGTTTCGCTGTTGTCGCCCAGGCTGGAGTGCAGTGGGGCGATCTCGGCGCACCACAACTTCCGCCTCCTGGGTTCAAGTGATTCTCCTGCCTTAGCCTCCTGAGTAGCTGGGATTACAGGTGCCTGCCACCATGCCTGGCTAAATTTTTGTATTTTTAGTAGAGATGGTGTTTCATCATGTTGACCAGGCTGGTCTCGAACTCCTGAGCTCAGGTGATCCACCCGCCTCAGCCTCCCAAAGTGAGGCCTTATTGGAGGCATGAGCCACCGTGCCTGGCCTAAATTATTTCTTACAACTGCATCTGAATCTAAAATTATCTCAACAAAATTTCAGTTAGAAAAGTATTAAGCCAACCAGGAAAAAAAAAAAAAAACCCACCCCAAATTCTTAATATTTATTCAGCAAACACTTACATGGTGCTCACTAATTGCCAGATACCATTTTAAGCACTTAATGGTTAACTCACTGACTCCTCCTAACAATCACATGTGATATGTACCATCATAATTCCCATTTTACAGATGAAGAAACTGAGATGCAGAGCAGTTAAACAGCTGTCCAAAGGGCACACAGTGAGTAAGTGGGTGGAAGCTGATTCCAACACAAGCAGTCTGGATCCAGAGCTCTCTCTTCTGAGATCTCTGCATTACGCCCGTGAGGGCTCGTGGGTGGACAGGCACAGAAGACCCTGAATCCCGAAGGCAGTTATTTTAGAAGATTCCCAACACCCAGGGGAAAGCATGGCACATCCTTCCAATCATAAAGCCAATCATAAATGTCACATGCTTTCAACTTCATTTATGAATTTTTTAGAGACAGGGCCTCACTGTGTCGCCCGGGCTGTACTGCACGGTCGTCATCCTAGCCCATTACAGCCTTAAACTCCTGGGCTCAAGCGATCTTCCTGCCTCAGCCTCCAGGCTAGCTGGGACTACAGGCGTGCACCGTCTCACTCAGCAAATTTGTTTGTTTGTTTGTTTGGTAGAGATACGGGTCTCACTTTTGAACTCCTGCCCTCAAGCGATCCTCCCATCTAGGCCTAGCAAAATGTTGGGATTACAGGTGTGAGCCACCACACTCAGCCCATATGCTCTCACTTTGAAGAAAGTAAACAGAATGATTGAATTCTAATGTAAAATCTTCCACTTGGTGGGAGTGAACACGTTTAACACTTGAGAGCAACTTCCCACTTTTGCCCAGCAGGGATTGGAAAACAGAAAGAAGCGGTGGGCACGTTGGGGAGCACATTTCAGAGGGAAGGTGAGGAGGCTTAAAAAGCACAGTGCGGCCGGGCGCGATGGCTCAAGCCTGTAATCCCAGCACTGTGGGAGGCCAAGACGGGCGGATCATGAGGTCAGGAAATCGAGACCATCCTGGCTAACACGGTGAAACCCCGTCTCTACTAAAAAAACACAAAAAACTAGCCGGGCAAGGTGGCGGGCGCCTGTAGTCCCAGCTACTCTGGAGGCTGAGGCAGGAGAATGTCGTAAACCCGGGAGGCGGAGCTTGCAGTGAGCTGAGATCCGGCTACTGCACTCCAGCCCGGGCGACAGAGCGAGACTCCGTCTCAAAAAAAAAAAAAAAAAGCACAGTGCATCTGGGTGTAGATAAAAGGGGAAGGCTGAGGCTAGCTGAAAGAGACTGTGCAATCACATCCTGCCTCACACAATTGTCCCAGCTGTCAAAGCCCTGCTGCTCTATCCCGAGAGAAATGCACCTTGTCTGGCACTCTCTCTCTGATAATCCCCCATTAGCTCTCTTCCTTATCAGCATCAAGGCCACAGGCTCTTACAGATGTTAGCCAGTGCAGACCCTGGGGACTGAAACTCAGAACCTATGCAGCATTCCAGGTTGCAGGCCTAGAGCAAGGCAATGTGGCTTGGGAGATTTTCAGATTATCAAGTGGGAAAGGCAGGAATGTCACGGCCTCTGTGGGTGGACACAGGGACATTCATCAAAATGACAGCTACCATGAAATCCCTGTCTCCCTTTCCCACTGGATGGTTGGAGCTGGGGTGTGTTCGTGGACATGCATATGTACAAACCGAAATTATTTTAGCAGAAAGTCATTTCCCAAGACAAGGCAAGGAGGGCTAGACCTGAACTTTTCAAAAGGCAAGCTCCCAACCAGTAAGGCACTGTAACTTAACACTAATAGTGAGATCTCCGGCTCATACAGGGGGTAAATGATGGGAACAGCATGTTCCCCGTGGTCCAGGCTGATGCAAGTACCATTTAGAAAAAAGATGAGAATCAGTACCACGGAGTAGGACAGGACTTTATGGGTTTTTTTTTTTTTTTTTTTTTGAGACGGAGTCTCGCTCTGTCACCCAGGCTGGAGTGCTGTGGCCGGATCTCAGCTCACTGCAAGCTCCACCTCCCGGGTTCACGCCATTCTCCTGCCTCAGCCTCCCGAGTAGCTGGGACTACAGGCGCCGCCACCTCACCCGGCTAGTTTTTTGTAGTTTTTAGTAGAGACGGGGTTTCACCATGTTAGCCAGGATGGTCTCGATCTCCTGAGCTCGTGATCCGCCCGTCTCGGCCTCCCAAAGTGCTGGGATTACAGGCTTGAGCCACCGCGCCCGGCCGACTTTATGGGTTTCTAAAGACAGGAACTCTTGGAGATTTTCAGTTAAGTTTTGGTTGACCAGGTGAGAAGTAAGCCCCACTGTGAACTCCAGGCTGGAAGAAACTAGGAGGAAAAAAAACAAGAAAAGTTCTTTACAATCTGTAATTTTGAGAAAGAACCACTGGGAACGGAGCTGAGAAGGGTCACCAGGAAAATGGAACCCCCGGCTCACACAGGTATCCCAAAATGACTCAGCTCTGTGCATCAGTTTTCACATTTAAATGACACTTCCTTTGCAATGAGTCTGAAAATCTCCCCTCCCAGATAAGGCAGAAGCAAAGAGGGGTGTTTGTTTGTTTGTTATGTTTTTTTGAGACGGAGTCTCTCTCAGCCACCCAGGCTGGAATGCAATGGCACGATCTCGACTCACTGCAACCTCCGTCTCCCGAGTTCAAGTGATTCTCCCATCTCAGCCTCCCAAGTAGCTGGGACTACAGGCACCCGCCATCATGCCCAGCTAATTTTTGTATTTTAGTAGAGACGGGGTTTCACCATGTTGGCCAGGCTGGTCTTGAACTCCTGACCTCAGGTGATCCGCCCGCTTCAGCCTCCCAAAGTGCTAGGATTACAGGGGTGAGCCACCGCGCCTGGCCCAAAGAGGGTTTTTATTTGTTGCCCATCCCATTTCCTGCTTTGGTTGCTGGCATGTAAGTAGGTAATCCTGGGGCCTCTGTCACTGTCCTGTGAAGAGGAGGCCACAGACATAAGAACAAAACGTCATGGAACTTGGCAAGGTAGGGGATGGAAAGACCTTGGGTCCCTAAAAACCCTGTTGAGCCACCAAATCAAACCTAGGCCTCTGCCTCCAGGTTTCACGTTGAGAAGAGAAATGTCCTTCCGGTTTAAGCCACTGTTGGGGTTCCTGTTGGCAGCCAAGCATTTCTTAATTGGTAAGCTCCTCTGCAAAGATTTTGCTTAACAATCATAAAAGGTTGCCAATTCCACACTCCCTAACTGGCCCAAGGCTGACACTTGGATGAAACCTCTATGTCTCTTTATCCTATTATCTAAATCTGAAGCGCCCAAATGAAAAAATGTAGCACCTATAAACCCAGCCAATCTTGTCACCTGGAAGTCTGGTGTTCACGCCAAAGGCGCAACAGATAAACACAAACACACAGAAAAGGCAGGGACTAGGGGGAGGCATGGGAGAGGGGAAAAATAGGAAGGAGGAGTACAGCAGTCCCCCCTTACCCACGGTTTCGCTTTACCCAGTCAAACGTAGTCCAAAAATATTAAATGGAAAATTCCAGAAGTAAATAATTCGTAAGTTTTAAATTACACACTGATCTGAGTAGTGTGACGAAGTCTTGGGCCATCTCGCTCTGTCCACCCGGGACGTGGATCACCCTTTTATCCAGCATATCCATGCTGTGTATACTTCCCACCCTCGAGTCATTTAGTAGCCATCTCAATGATCGGATAAACGGCAACAATACGGCAGTTCTTGTGGTCAAGTCATCCTTATTTCGCTTCATAATGGCCCCAACGCACAAGAGTACTGTGCCTAATTTATAAATTAAACCTTATCATAGGCATGTTATGTATAGGAAAAAAACATAGTGTATATATATAGGGTTCAAGTACTATTTGCATTTTCAGGTATCCACTGAGGGTCTTGGAACATATCCCCCATGGATAAGGGGGGACCACTGTGTAAGGGAAAAAAAAGAGACAGGAAACAAGTGCCCTTTAAGAATGTTGGTTTTTGGTTTTTGGTTTTTTTTAACGGCTGTGTGCGGTGGCTTACACCTGTAATCTCAGTACTTTTTGTGACTGAGGCAGGCAGATCATCTGAGGTCAGGAGTTGAGAATCAGCCTGGCTAACATGGTGAAACTCCATCTCTACTAAAAATACAAAAATTAGCTGGGCATGGTGGTGGGCGCCCATAATCCCAGCTATTTGGGAGACTGAGGCATGAGAATCACTTGAACCTAGGAGGCAGAGGTTGCAGTGAGCCAAGATTGTGCCACTGCACTCCAGCATGGGAGACAGAGCAAGAGCAAGACTCCGTCTCAGAAAAAAAAATTAAAAAGAATGGGTTGTTTTTTTAAAAAGATGCCCTCATGCTTTTCAAAATCAGCATGCCCTGAGTAAGAAGCCACTGCCTGCCGGATCTCCATCATCACGTGGATCTGGAAAGGTTAAGTCCATCAGTGGAGCCCCATCTCACTGGCGCAGATGTGTGAACAACCAATGGCTTCTTGCATTGCCTGTGCATGACTTGGCTGGCCAAAGCATATTTTACATTAGCTTAGGTCCTGACATTCTATCATGTTCCCTGTCAAGAAGCCAAGTAGTTTCTGGAACCTTGCACACCAAGTGACATATAACAGAACCCTAGCAAATGAGACGGCCCTTTGCCAAGTGCCCTTACGTTAAAGGCTCTTCTTGCCTCTCCCACCTCTGTGGCAGTAGTCTGGCTGGCTGGGCTGAGAGCAGGCATACACCACTGAAAGGTCACCATCCTCTGCCAGCATCTGAGGTACTTTTCAAGGAGCCAGTGTCACACGGTGTGGGGCTATTTGCAATTGAGTTGTCTTTAGCAATCTGTATCACTGAGTCAGGAACTAAAAGTAGGACAGAGAGGGGTGCCCTAGGCTGTCTATGGAGCATGGCATAAAGCTGAGGGAATGGCCATCAAAATGACACCTTTTCTTTCCAGTTCCATGCTGTCTTCAACAAACCTGCCACCCCAAGGGACATTCTGTCAGGCTGTAAGGGGAGAAGCTCCAATGCCACCTCACATGACACTATCCGGAATGTCTGTGGCCCTGTGGCTGGAGTGTCTGAACCCTCCTCATAGGGTGTCAACACTCTTGCAAGGAAGATGGGCCCTCAAGGACAGGCAGGGTTCCTGCCAGGCTCCTGCCAGTGAGGGCAACTCCTGGTGCTCTCCTTCTGGCCTTCTCAGGGGCCACCGTCGCAGCCTTTTTTTCTGGTGCTTCCCTGCCCTTCCCAGCCCACCTCCTGTGCGCCCTGAGTGTCTGCCATAAGCTCAGAACTGTGCAGGGCATGCTGCAGCAACGCCGAGAACTATAGGGGAAGTCTTTGCCCACAGGGCCTATGATAACTAATATGAGAAATAAGGCCCCTGTTTCTTCAATGTGAGGGAATCCATAATTGAGAATTGATGGGATCATGGTGTGGAGAATGCGCTGATAAAATCAGGGGAGCGAGATATTACAAGAGAAAGCGCTGGTTAGCGAAGACTTCTTGGAAGAGGTGAGACTTGAGCAAAGGCTTGAGGGAGGGATGAGGGCCAGACAAGGAGGAAATGAAAGGAGAGTGACGGCAGACGTGTGATGATTATGAGACAAGGTGGGCTCAGGGGCCAGGAAACAACCAACATGGGTGGCATCCAAGGAGGTGGTGAGACGTGAACTCATGCAGGCAGGACTGTGCCACATTTCTGGCTGCCTGCGTGGCAAGCAACAGACAATGCCTCAGTTCTTCTGCCTGAGCACACCTCGTATCCCAGCGCTTGGCATGGGCCTGGCTCATAGTTAGTGCTCAATACACACTGATGAATGAACCAAGGAAACTACTAAGCACCCTCAGTCATGCAGGAGGCCCCAAACCAAAACACAAAACCATATTTAAAGGTGGGGATTGAAAACTCAATGCCCACATGGGCCAGGCAAGTAAGAAAAGTGCAGCTGGCTAGGAGTGAGCAGTGGGGAACACCAGGGATACTGAGGCATGGACACCCATTTCAGGGGGACGGTTTCCACCTGACTGCAGCCCAGCGCTGCTGCTAAGGTTCACAAGCCCAGTGTTGTTGGGCTTTTGTTATGTGAAATCTCCCAACTTTTAAATCTGAGCAATGAACTTAAAAAAAAAAAATTCTGCATAGACCAAACAAAACACATAACCCAAAGTCATATCCAGCCTGGGAGCCATCTTTGGCTATACAGGATCTGGGTTTTTTTTGTTTGTTTGTTTGTTTGTTTGTTTGTTTTGCTTAAGAAGTGGATAGTTTAAAAAAGTCCCCAACAAAACTAATCTATGATGATAGAGGTAAGAATGGGAGTTGCCTTTGGTGGCAGGGGGCTGTGGACTGGCTACCTTTTGGGAGGCTGGAAATCTCCTGTCCTTTGGTCTGTGTGGTGGTAACAGGGATGAGCGCACATCTGAGAATTCATCAAGCTGTAAACGTAAGAGTTGTACACTTTACTATATCTACTAAAGTAAAAAGCAAAAAAGGTCCCCCAGAGTTGGATGAAACCCTCTCCAGAGTGTGCTTTAAGCTGTGCTGCTCCTTTGGCCCTCCCTCTCTTTACCTCGCCGCCACTCACTTGCCCTGTCAGCCACGGCCCAGGCAGTACTTCCTCCAGGAAGCCCTCCTACTCCACCCTGGCCCAGGACTGTGCTTGGCCCATCCGGGTGCTCCCAGATCCAGCCCAGTGAGTGCCACCTTCACCCCCACCTTCATCACTTCCCAGGTCTGCCACCCTTGGAGTCTCTGAGGTCCCGGGAATGAGGACTGTGCACCGCCCACTGTGGTGCAGGCCTCGCAAACAGTGGGCATTCAGCAGCGGTCTGACATGACAGCTCAATCTCCTCTAGCAATCAGCAAAGGGGAGGATGCCTCCCTCCCCAGCCGCATCTCTATTTCCCGAGAAGTGACTGAGCACAGAATCTGGAAACATGAGATCTGGAGAGAAAAAAAAGCCAGGGGACTAGCTGAGTCCTGGGTAAGAAGTCCTGGAGGAGCAGGGTTGGGGACATGTGCATCTAAAGATGTAAAATGTGATTCTCTTGCAACCAGCTATGGTGGCTTCTTACTGAGGAGAGGAAATAACGATGCGTACAATTCTTAAATCACCTCCCTGGCCAAAGAAACTCTAGGCCAGTGCGGCTCATGCTTCCGCAGGCATCAGAATCACCAGAGGCTTTTTTAAAAACAGATTCCTGGGCCCACCCAGGAGATTGACTGACTCTGAAACAGGGCCTGAGAATTTGCATTCCTAAGTAGATGCTGATGCTGCTGGTCCAGGCACCCCCACTGTGAGTGGCACTGGCTCAGGCAAGACCACTATTAGTAAGAACAAAATATTGCAATGTATCAGTGTTCTTTCATTGACTCGTTTAACAAATTTTTATTACATTTGTACTGTGTGCAAAGCCAGGTAAATGAGGCAGATATAATTAGACCTAGTACTTGAACCCTTACCCTTGGTCACCAGAAAATGGATTGCTACCTCTCAGTGCCCATCACACGTTTTGCTGTTAAAGCAGAAAATGACACCCACTTTCAGGCATGCCCCAATGCTCAAATGGTCTCAGGTTCAAACTCATGACTCGGAGAACAAAGTGTTTGAAGTCCACTCCCATCAGTGAACTCATCTGTTTCTCCAAACGTTTCTGATGAAATGAATCATTTCTCTTGGGCCTCTCTTCAATACATCACCTCCTTTGTTTAACCAGAAGAGGAGTTGGTTGTAGATTTTGTACTCTGGGCTGGGCAGGGGGCGGATACATTTCCTCTGGAGTCCAAGCCAGCAAAGGGTCTCCAGAAGAGTCTGAGGGTGGAGGCAGCTTTCCAGCAGACAGACAAACAGACTGCTCTGAAATAGCACCCGTTCCTGTCCCAGGCAGGGGCTGCCTTCTGACATATTCAGTTACAAGTGAGTGCCTGGGCATTAAATCTAAATGGCCCATGCTATGGAATGCCTGGGCAGCATGCAGTTAGATTATTTATGCCCTCTGCACCTGTGGAAGTGAGGTTTATTTATTTATTTCATGTTAAATTTCCAATCCTTGGCTTCCAGTCTGCAGATGAATAAACACCTCAGTTAAACTGCAGGGGACTTTGGGTCACCACTCAGCAGGGGTCAGAAAACTGAAGGATTTCAGCACCCCAGAATGTCATCTCACTCACTGCCTGAGGATATCCTAATAAAAATCAATCCTGTGGAAGAGTTTTAAGAATCCTTTGAAGTGACAATACCTGAAAAATTCAGTTCTGCCCTCTCAATCTAAATGTAACTCAAGAGGTAAGGGCACAACCTTTGAACCACAGTCATGATACTATACTCTGCTAGTATATCTTTCCTGACTTGCTGTAGGAGGCAACTGTTGAATTCAACAATTCAAAATTGTTAGAACTCTGGAGTTAAATGTCAGTCAGCTCCTTGTGATGTCTGATTAAAATGTAATACTAAGGTATGTTCTAACTGAACGAGTTGCCTTCTTATGGTATAATCCAGTTTGCTGTTATCAACAGGGCTGTGGTTTGGAAATTGTTATCTTAACCCAAACCATCACCAGCTCTGCACCTCAAGCAGAGCTGCTTAGAATTCAAACCTCAACCCTTCTCTACTTGCCTTTTCCTGCATTAGTAACTTGAGTCTAATCTCTTGTTCCAATGAAATGATTAGATTCCCATTTTGCTATATTTTCTTCTGTGGAGAGAATATCAGCTTTCACATACAATTCTGGAAGGTTTCCAAGGCCATGCACAAATTTACTGACTGCATCATCACAGTCCCCTTCCTCTTAAAAGTGGCTGCTCAAGCTTTTGGCATAAGAGCTAGCCCAGTCCCAACAAAGATGGCAGTGCCTGAGAATGGGTTCACTTCAATAGGACCAGGATAAAAAGCCTCTAAATTTTACAATTTGGATTACAGAATCAATTTCTTTTGGGGGAATCAAGGCTGCGTTTTGGCTTTGGTTTCATTCAGTTCATTGGGTTCATTGGTTCTTCCAAAGCACAGGGAGCTGTCTGCTTTGTGCGCTTCTGTGCTCTGCATGGTTGGGATACCTATGGATACAACGGTGCCTGGCAGAGGGCAGGTACACAGCAAACACTTGTTGCATGAATGATTATCTACCAGGAAACACCCACCCTGAAGACCAGGTAGAAGCACACAGGAAAGTCACAAAGCTCCTGTGCCCCACTGATGCTGGTTGTTTCTCTTAGCTCTGTCTGACCCAGTGTCTGATAAGAAAATGGAGAAATTTAAACTTAAGCCAAGTATAACACTGGTTCATCCTGCTATACAAATTAAATAGGCTAAGAACCATATAAAAGCAGTCAGTTTACCAAGAGTGAGGATAATTGTGAGTCAATAATGATATTTTATCAAAAACTCCACAGAGGCCCCATAATCTAAACTATGTTACTGGTTTGTTGGAATCATTTTTATATAGCCTGATAATCTTATATACAAATGAGATTTCCCACTTTTAATGAGTCACAAGACACACAGTAAAATATTTTATTAAATATTTGGCAAAAATTGAATGCACATTAATAATAATATATACAAGCAAAAGCCTCATGTTCCCTGGTACTTTACCTTGGAAAGAAATACCATGTCATTTAAAATGAGAGTTTCACTCTAAGACAAGAAAGCAATTCAACAAAACAGACAGTAGTAACAAATTTGCCAACAGTTTAGTTTAGAATGGTCATGTTTGAAATGGACGAATGCCTAGAAAGATGCAATCTACCAAAACTGACCCATGAAGAACTAGAAAATATGAAAAGACCTGTAACAAATAAGGAGACTGAATCAGTAATTAAAAACCTCCTATCAAAGAAAAATCCTGGACCAGACGGCTTCACTGGCAAATTCTACCAAACATTTAAAGAAGAATTAACACCAATCTTTCTCAAACTCTTCCAAAAATTTGATGAGAAGAAAACATTTGCTACATATTCTATGAGGCCAGTATAATCCTGATACCAAAGCAAGACAAAAACAGTACAAGAAAATAAAATCATAGAACAACATCCATTATGAATATGATGCAAAAATCCTCAACAAAATACTTGCAAACCAAATTCAGCAGCATATTTAAAGAATTATACACTATGACCAAGTGGGATTCATTCACAGAATGCAAAGATAGTTCAACATAAAAAAAATTAGTCAATGTAACATACCACATTAACCAAATAAAAAGGAAAACCTCATGAGCATCTAATTGATATCAAAAAAGCATTTGACAAAATTCAACACCTTTTTATGACAATAACACTCAATAAACTAGGAAAGGAAAAAAACTTCCTCAGCATGATAAAGGTTAGATACAACAAACCCACAGCTAACATCATACTCAATGGTAAAACAAAACAAAACAAAACAAAAAACTGCAAGTTTTCTCCTAATACTAGAAGCAAGACAAGAATGCTTGCTTTCTCCACTTCTATTCAACATAATACTAGAGGTTCGAACCAGGGCAATTAGGCAAGACAAAGAAATGAAAAGCATTCAAATTGGGAAGGAAGACGTTAAACTATTTCTGTTTGCAAATGACATGATTTTATATGTAGAAAACCCTCAAGTTACACACACACAAACAATGGTTATAGCTCATAAACAAATAGCAAAGATGCAGGATACAAAATCAACTCATAAAATCAGTTGCATTTTTACACACTAGTAATTAACAATCCATAAAGAAAATTATGAAAACAATTTCATTTATAATAGCATCAAAAAGAATAAACTAGGAATAAAGCAAGGAGATGAAAAGCTTGTACACTGAAAACTACAAAGCATTGCTGAATAAAATCAAAGAAGATATAAATAAGTGGAAAGACATTCCATGTTCATGGTTTGGTAGACTTAATATTGTTGAGTGACCTACAAATTGAATGTAATTCCTATCAAAATCCCAATAACATTATTTTCAGAAATAGAAAAATTTATCCTAAACTTCACATGAAATCTTAAGGGACAAATCCCAAATAGCCAAAGAAATCTTGAAAAATAGGAATAAAGTTGGGGAATGTATCCTGATTTCAAAACTAACTACAAAGCTACAGTAATCAAAACAGTGTGGTACTGGCATAAGGATAGACATATAGAGCAGTAGAATACAATAGAGAATCCAGAAAAAAAAATTTACATATATGATCACTTGATTTTTAACAGGTGTACCAAGGCCATTAAATGGGGAAAGCACAGTCTTTTCAACAAATGGTGCTGGGAAAACTGGGTATCCGCATGTGAAATAATGAAGTTGGACCCTTACGCAATATGCAAAAAGGAACCAAAGACCGGAACTTGAGATTATAAACTATAGTTTACACTATACAACTCTTAGAAGAAAACATGGGGAATGCTTCATAACATTGGATTTGGCAATGACTTCTTGGGTATGACACAAAAGACATAAGCAATAAAGGAAAAAAGAAATAAATTGAAGTTCATAAAAATTAAAAACTTCCATGCATTAAGGGACACTATCAAGAGAGTAAAAAGACAACACACGGAGTGGAAGAAAATACATGCAAATCATATGCCTGGTAAAAGATTATATTCTGAATGCACAAAGAAATTCTACAGTTCAACAACAACAAAAAATTCAATTGAAAAACAGGTAAAGGACTCGAACAGATATTTCTCTAAAGAAGATATACAAGTGTCCAATAAGCACATGAAAAGATACTCAACCTCATTAGTCATTAGAGCAATGCAAATCAAAACCACAATGAGATACCACTTCACACCTACTAGGATGGCCACAATAAAAACAAACAAAATAATAAGTGTGTGTGAGAATGTAGAGATATTGGAATCCTCTTGCATTCCTGGTGGGAACATAAAATGGTTCAGCCACTGTTGGAAACAGTTTGGCAGTTCCTCAAAAAGCTAAACACAGAATATCATATTTTCTTTGTCAATTTGCGGTGCTATAACAAATTGCCATAGACCAGGTTGCTTGAACGTGCACGTTTACTTCTCACAGTTCTGAGGGCTGGGAAGTCCAAGATCAGGGCACTGGCAGATCTGGTGTCTGGTGAAAGCACTCCTCCTAGCTTGGGACTGTATTTTTCTACTATCCTCACATGGTATGGATAGAGAGCAAGCGCAAGCTCTTTCATGTCTCTTTGCATAAGGATACCAATCCCATTTAAGAGGGCTCCACAGCCTCCCAAAGACCTTGTCTCCTAATACCATCACATGGGGGGTTAACATCTCAACATATGAATTTTGAGGGGACACAAACATTCAGTTCATAACACTTAAGATCTAGCAATTCTGTTCCTAGGTATATACACAAAAGAATTGACTCAGGTCTTTCAAGTCCAGCAAGGACTCAAATATTCGTACACCAACATTCATGGAAGCATTATTCACAATAGCCAAAAGGTGAAAACAATGCTTCTGGCCATCAACAGATGAATGGATAAGTAAAATGTGATACATACATGTATTGTACTTACAAAATACATTTTATTCAGCCATAAAAAGGAATACAATTTTGATACAAGCTACAGTATGAATGATCCTTGAAAACATGATGCTAAGTGAAATAAGCCAGACAAAAAGGACAAATATTATATGGTTTTACTTGTATGAGATACCTAAAATAGGCAAATTCATAGAGACAGAAAGTAGCCTAGAGGTTAGCAGGAGCTGGGAGAAGAGGTACACGGGGAGTTTTGTTTAATGGGTAGAGAGTTTCTGTTTGGGTGATGAAAAAGTTCAGGAAATAGTGTGGGTGGTTAAACAACTTTGTGAACCTATTTAATATTAGTGATTTGTACAATTTTTTTTTTTTTTGAGACAAGGTCTTGTTCTGTCACACAAACTGGAATGCAGTGGCACTATCACAGCTCACTGCAACCTCAAATTCCTAGGCTCAAGTGATCCTTCTGCCTCAGCCTCTCAAGTAGCTGGAACTACAGGCACACACCACACACCCAGCTAATTTTAAATGTTTTGGTAGACAGGAGGGCTCACTGTGTTGCCCAGGCTGGTCTCAAACTCCCAGCCTCAAGCAATCCTCCAGCCTCAGCTTCCCAAAGTGCTGGGATTGCAGGCGTGAGCCACCATGCCTAGCCAAATTGTACAACTGGAAATAGACTACGTATCTATTTAACCACAATAAAAAATGGCCATAGTTGTTTATTTTAAATCTCTCATTTCCAGGATTTTAAGATAACTGATACCATTCCACATATTTGTCTGAAGGCCCTATTTAAGCATTGTTTCATTCCCATTTTCTGGAAGCACTTAAAATTAAGAAATCTCTTTTATGAGTGACACAAATTGACAATCAGATGAAAAGCCTATCTAAATATATGCAATCCAGAATCTTCCTTGGCCTCTACCTCTCTGATTTTGTCGCAGCTTCTTAATGATATGAAGAATACCAAGTAATAGAAACACTGCTACTTTAGACTTGTAAAAGGCTTTATACTCTATGTCCATTGTCATTAAATGCACAAAATGCCATCACCAACAGGAGGGACTCTACACTGTGGGACTAGAAGCAATGGAAACAAGGCTTTCCATGGAATTTCCCAACAAACAAACTCCCTAGATTTTTAAAGACCCACACTACCAGCACAGAACAACCCTGTGGATTTCGAACAAAGATATCAAATAGTTATACATGATGGAACTGTAAAACACCGATTAAACTGTTACTGCTATTTTCTCCCATCAAAAGCAAGCACCTGCCCCTGAACTCCAGCCAACAGAGCTAAAAGGGAAGGCTGGCCCATGGATTTCCAACTTTCTCTGAGTCCTTAGTCTGATTGATTTTTCTTCATAGCACTTATTAGCTGACATTATACTGTTTGTGCAGGTGTTTACTTGTTATGTCTGTTTCCTAGAAGCTAAGCTCCATGAGGGCAGGTTTTGTCTCCCACTCAACCCTGTCTCCCCATGCCTCCAGCAGAGACTGACTCATGGGGGCCTCAATCAGCATGTGCTGAACCAAGGGAGTGCAAGAGTTGAGATGGTTGGAGGATCTACTGACCTTGATTCTATCAATGTCAATATCCTGGTTATGATATCAGATGATAGTTTTCAAGATGTTGTCACTGGGGGAAACTGAATAAAGGTTACATAGGTTATGTACCCTCTGGGTTTACTTCTGTATTATTTCATACAACAGCATGTGAATCTAGAATTATTTCAAAATACAAAGTTTAATTTTTAAAAACTTTAAAATACATGCAAACAAAAAATGTCTAAAAGTCATTCTATAAGATACCTATTATTCTTCAAAACTGTAAAGGTGATTTAAAAAATAAAAAACAAGGAAAGACTGAGAAGCTATTATAGGCTGGGGAAGACTAAGAAGAAATGATAACTAAATGCCATGTTGGATCCTGGGTAGGATCATGAAACAGAAAAAGGACATTGGTGGGAAAACTGAAGAAATCTGAATAATGTCTATAGTTTGTTAATAGTATTGTACCAACATTAATAATGTATTAGTTTTGACAAATGTACCATGGTTATGTAAGGTATTAACATTAGGGGAAGTTAGGGAAACTCTATATACTTGATTTGTAGCTTTTTTAGTAAATCTAAAATTATTGCAAAGTAACAGTGTTTTTTTTTTTTTTTTTTTTTAACGCAGGATTGAAAGAAGGATGTTTGATAATGACCAAGCAGTTAACTAGAACTGTATCTGCTATACTTTTCAGATAAAAATCATACAAATCTAAGCAGTAAAAATGTTGGCACATTAACGCATAAACAGTTATGTTGTGGTATGAATCCAAAATCCTTGGGGCCAAATTTGGTAAAATTTAGAATCTTTTTTATTTCGAAAAACAAGTATGACGCATGTGCTAGCCTTTGAACCCAGTACAGTCCAGGCCAGAACCATATCATTAAACACATGAACATTTCTTGATAAAGAAATGCATAAAGTCACACTATGTGAGATTAAAAATAAAGACTGCAAACAGCCTCTCATTCTATCAAGTCAGATTTTGCTGCCAAATACTTTTGCTCAAAACTTTAAGAAAACCCTTTCTGTTTTCAGAGCTATTTGGATTTCAAAATTGCAGACAAGGAATTGTGGACTGGATTATTAGGATTCCAAATGAATAATATTTGATTTTTAATTTGTTAAATCACCAAATTTCTAAAAATTATCACCTCAATATTTCTCTCTCTCCTTTTAAACACACACACACACACACACACACACACACACACACAACATTTAGGAGTAGCACTCATGACCCAGAGGAAGGACAAGGGGGACTTCTAGGATGTTGATGTTTTATTTCTTAATCTAGGAGCTGCTAGAAGGGTAAATATTCAATGAGCTATGCACTTAAAATTTGTGTAACCTTTTTATATGTATCTTAAATGTTGATGTAACATTTTTTAAAAAGCAGCAATGACACAATTGATTTAAAGTCACAACATGTTAACATGGGAAGAAGTCTTTTCTCATTCGAGATACGTAGTTACATCCCCTGTACTTCACAGGTGGACAATGGTCAAGTGATTTGCCCAAGGTCACACAGCAACGCAGTGGGAGAACACAGACTTCCAGTCCAACTCCTGGTCTGTCATGCAAAATCATGAGATTTCTATTTCAAACATTTGTTCTATAATATGTGTTACTAATTAACTGGGAAAACTTGTAATACCATCAGACTGGAGTTAATACCCAAACATTTTTTGCTCGTTTAGATTTACTTTTTCCCATGAAATTACAGAACTGATGTCTGGATCAGATGTCTACATTTAATTGGGTGTAACTATACTTCTCTCTAATAATGCGTAAAACCATCAATGACCATAAATACAATTTAAGTGTTTTGTCACGTCATCCAACTGAATCATTCAGCTATGAATATATCATGGATGATTTAAATCACATTGATTGGACTCATCACTTAAAAAATGTTAACCCTCTAGTTAGCTGTGACATTTTAAGGATGGAAAGGAAAACATAATTTGTGCCTCTTTGACTTACATACTTTTAGTATCTTACTACTTTTCTAGACATTACCATATGACTCAGCTTTTCATTGTGTTTAATTTACATTCTTTCTTTTCATAGTTTACAATCTTGCCATAGGCAGCTGAACTGGGACAGTACTAGAAAAGCACTGTGCTTATACAAGGAACACAATATTTTTCTTTTTTTTTTTCTTCTTTTTGAGTCTCGCTCTGTCACCCAGGCTGGAGTGCAGCGGCATGATCTCGGCTCACTGCAACCTCCGCCTCCCGGGTTCAAGCAATTCTCCTGCCTCAGCCTCCCGAGTAGCTGGGACTACAGGCATGCACCACCATGCCCGGCTAATTTTTATATTTTTAGTGGAGACGCGGTTTCACCATGTTTGTCAGGCTGGTCTCAAACTCCTGACCTCAAATGATCTGCCCGCCTCAGCCTCCCAAAGTGCTGGCATTACAGGCGTGAGCCTCCGCGCCTGGCCTATTTCTTTTACTGTAAAAATAAATGATGGATAAAAATGCCTACAAGCAGAAATTTCCAAATTCCAGACATCTGTAAAAATATCTTTCTTAAATAAAATTGTAATTTCCATTTATATTTTATTTATTATTCTTTTTTAGAGACAGCATCTGGCTCCATCACCCAGGCTGGATCCAGTGGTGCGATCCTAGCTCACTGCAGCCTTTGAACTCCTGGGCTCAAGCAATCTTCCCATCTCAGCCTCCCAAGTAGCTAGGACTACAGGCGTGCGCTACCATGGGTAATTTCCATTTTTAAAAAGCACTTTAAAATCAGAGGCTTTAAATTGGGCTTCAGACTGAATTATTGGCATTCTGTGCTAAATTGTGTGGGGATGGGATCGGGGGAAGGAGGCTCATACTTCTATCAGATTCTTGAAGGAAGCCATGATCTTAACTGTAGGAGGGCCAAGGGAAAGAATCATTCATCATTAGTGACTAGCTACAATAAATAAATAGTAATAATAAATAAAGAGTAAGGAAAGTAAGATCTGGGAGTGACAGCCCAAGTTTCTATCACAGGTTTGATAGGATATTTAAAGAGTCATGATGACATTGTCATGGAACGCTGTATCTTGGGCCCTCACAAGAGCCCTGTGAAGCAGGAATGGACTGGGCTCCATTTTGCAGATGAGAAAAGTAAGGCCCATGAGATTAAAGAACTTGTCAAAGCTCCACAGCTATTCAATGTGGATGCAAGATGCTGGGAATACATATAGCATTTAAACTGATCCCCATCTGAGCTATACGCTTAGGCTTATGTTAAATATCTGTGAGGATTTAAACGGTCTCTTAAAAGTTCTCCTATCATATCAGCCTGCATTACTGTGCTTTTAAAACAAAGATCCTACATTACGTAAAAGCATTATAGAAATGCAATTTTCAGTGTGTTAGTTTCAATTTTTTTCACAAAACATACGGAAAAAAGAAGTCCTGCCCTGATCTTGTTAGTCACGTTAGCCCAAACCCACCTCCGGACTCTCCCGCACAAGGCTACCTCAATTCCAACCTTTATTATTCATGTTCCTTCCAGCCATTTCCTTTCTAGGCATTAAAAATACCAATACCGAATACCAATGGTAGAACTCCCTCTGAGCCTTCCAAACCTGAAGTTGGACATCTTTTCCTGCCCGCCCTCCCAATGATCTCTCTGCTTCTTCCCCTCTTAGTATGGACTACTAGGGACTTGCTAACCAAAATAGCAAAGAAAAATACATTCCGTCGTCTCCTTCCTATCTAGGTGTTTAAATGCCAGAGCTATCTTCCAGCTACCCCATGACCATTCTGAACATAGGCACAGCTGTCAACAGAGGAACAGAAAACAAGAAAGTCCCTGCGAGTCTGACCTGACAGAAGACAGCTTTGTCACCAGTCTCCAAGTCGAAAATAGATCACCCACCACTCAGAAGGGCACAGGGCACTTTTCCAGTCTTATCTCAGAGGCCTCCAGGAGTTACATGAAATGCGCCGAGCACTCATGGAATAAAATGTGCAATCAGCGATACGCTTTCAAAATAACTTCTTTTTGACAGGCCCGCCAAGGACAAGATGACAAGGAATGCGTAAGGTCGCGTGTAAAAGTGCTGATCCTCTGCGGTGACCACAAACCCCAGAAAGGACAGCAAAGGCCCCTACAGCCAACAGCTGGGTCATTCGCCTCGTTTTACAAATGCGCAAACCCACTCTCTACCGCAATTCAGGCTAAAGCTTTTGCAAACAGATTCACTTCTCAAGATGTTAGGATCCACCACAATCATCCAGCTGTTTCACCAGCAGTACTCTTTACTTGTCTCCTTCACATTTTGTGTATGCGTGGTGGCAGGGCAGGGGAGGGGGAGTGCTCCTAAGCTTCAAGAGGTCTACGTCTGACTCATGTATGTGACTTTATTTAGGGTGCATCCCAGATAGTGAAATAAGCACATGGTGACAAAGTCTAAGATTTTCTATTGTAAAATTTTGTAAAAGTATTAATGTCCTCACTTTTCACCCAATGCTGCAATGGAGCAAGATGAACAAGTTAAGCAGAAACAGCATGTCTGAATTTTGCATGCAATTTCTCATTACCAGTGGAAACTGGCCTGAACTTCTACAGTGTTTTGCAGCAGACACTTCTTTTGAATTCTGTACCAAGACAAATCAGAAGCTCCCCAAATTATTTTTTGGTTGTTGTTTTTTGTGCTGTTTTATTTTGGTTTGGTTTTGTTCTAACAATATCTTGGGCAAATGACAATTTCTTTCTTTCTTTTCTTTTTTTTTTTTTTTTTTTGAGACAAGAGTCTTGCTCTGTCGCCCAGGCTGGAGTGCAATGGCACAATCTCGGCTCACTGCAACCTCTGCCTCCCAGGTTCAAATGATTCTCCTGCCTCAGCCTCCTGAGTAGTGAGACTACAGGTGTGCGCCACCACACCTGGCTAATTTTTGTATTTTTAGTAGAGAAGGAGTTTCATCATGCTGACCAGGCTGGTCTTGAACTCCTGACCTCAGGTGATCCACCTGCCTCAGCCTCCCAAAGTGCTGCGATTACAGGCATGAGCCACTGCGCCGGTCCCAAATGGCAATTCTTGTCTGTCAGTGTTTTCCTTGACACTGTAGAAAAATTATTACCATGACTTTCTTTAAGAGCTGAATGAATTTACTTATCTACCCCGCCCCGTGCAAAAATATGATTAATTAAAAATATTTCAAAGTGAGGCATACAACTCTGTTCTTAGTCACAGGATATAACTTGATTTTTCTTTTTCTTCCATTATCTTCCACCAAAGAGCCATAAGTTTCTGAAATCATCTAAAGAACCCACAAAAACATAGAAGCCACATTTACCAATCATTTCACTAATCTTTCATATGGTTGCCTTAAGAATAATTTCAACCGTAGGCAGAAACAGGAGTTTCTCCTATTTTAAAAAACTGACTCAACATATTCATTTTGTTTTTTTAAAACAGGTCAAATAGCTTTTGAAAGTTGAACTGGAAGTCTTGATTGACTCTCCAATTGAGGCAAAATCATTTAGACATTTTAATTTAATCTAGAAATGAGTATGTAAAAGCTACAAAACTCGATTTGCTTTAAGTCTTCACTGAAACAAGGTTTTTAACTCTTAAATAACCCTCCCCAACAAATAACAGAACAAAAAGGAAGCTCTTAAGGAATAAGAGGAGAGGGAGGGCTTAATATCTGGAACCACACTCACAATGCAAACCCAACCTAGCATTTACAAGAAAATATTACCAAACTCCTCTTGCACACAAAATTAATGAAAGCCAATTACCAGCTCCAATCGCCCTAATGCGGACACTCTTACTGCAACTCAACCAGCACCAGCTGTGTTGCAGATTGAAATTGTAAATCTGACCAGTGTTTTGAGCCAAAAAATAAAACTGCTTTCTGCCATTAACAAGTTCATTAAATTCAGACCTATTAGGTCTGAGGGCACCAGATGCCCACAAAGTTGTAATTGGAATAAAGCTGACTATGAAATCAAGAAGGTGGTCAGGAATTTGATGAGACAAAAAAGCCCAAAAGGGGTGACACTTAGCGACCACTTTTGGACTTTTTTGCTCTCATCTAATTATTGATTACAAGAATTAGACACAATCAAAAATTGTGATCATCATAACCCAAAAAGTAAAAGAAATATCTGACTCCATACTGACATAAATACTTGATAAATAAATAAATAGGAAGAAGGAACAACAGCTCTTCCTTACAGAAGAATTCCAAATAATAAATGGAGAAGGAATGAGTGAAATGGAAAATCACTGTTAGAATATAACAATGATAACTATCGTAGGCAAGCTCCACATATGAATGCCAAAATTAGCAGGAGAAAGTCTGAAAAGAAACAGGACATTTGCATAATCCTACAGTAGCACCCCTGAAATATTCTTAATTACAAAGAAAAAATAGCAACTTTTAACTTTACAGTTAACACCACCTTAAGCAAGCAATTAAGTGATGCTCTGAGAAGGGCACACCCCCTCTTTGGGAATCTTCTTGCAGCATGCATAACCTCAATTTAATCATCAGGACATGGCAGGCAAACTCAAATCCAGGAATCTTTCACAACAGGAGTTGGCAAATTACAGCCTAAGGACCAAATCTGAACCTTTGTCCATTTCCATACATGAAGTCATACAGAGACCCAGCCATGCTTATTTATTTACATATTGTCTGAGGCTGATCTGTGCCACAACAGTAAAGGTGAGTAGTTGCCACAGAGAACATGTGGCCTGCAAAGCCAACACTATTTACTATCTGGAAAAAGTTGGCTCGATCTGTGTTCTACAAAATAAGTGACCAATACTTTTCAAAAATGTCAAGGTCAGGAAAAACAAGTAAAAACTGAGGTACTGTCACATTCTGGAGGAGGCTATGAAGACACAACAACGAATGCCAGGTGGGATCCTGGATTGCATCCTGAAATAGAAAAACACATCAGTGAAGGGCAGGCGTGATGGCTCACACCTGTAATCCCAGAACTTTGGGAGGCCGAGGCGGGTGGATCACTTGAGGTCAGGAGTTCGAGACCAGTCTCGCCAGCATGATGAATCCCCATTCCTACTAAAAATACAAAAAAAATTAGCTAGGCATGGTGGTGGGCACCTGTCATCCCAGCTACTCAGGAAGCTGAGGAAGGAGAATCATTTGAACCCAGGAGGCGGAGGTTGCAGTGAGCTGAGATCATGCCATTGCACTCCAGCCTGAGCAACAAGAGCGACTCTGCCTCAAAAAAAAAAAAGAGACATTAATGAAAAGATTGTTGAAATCTGAAAAATGCCTGTAGTGTGGTTATTAATATTGTGCCTATATTCTTTTCTCAGTTTTGATAAATGTATCATGGTTTATCCAAGATGTTAACACTAGATGCAGCTGGGTAAAAAGCATGCAGGAACTCTCTGCACTATTTTTGCAAATTTTCTGTAGGTCTAAAATCATTTTAAAATAAAAAGTTAAATAATTGTGATGAACTCCTCACCCAACCTCAGGCTAACGGGGAGCAGCAGCAGCTGCCATTTCTAGGCCAGCCTCAACCTTCCAACGTGTGTCTTTATGGGGCTTAAAAACAACTGCAAAAATAATTCCAAGGTCACTGACACTTCAAGCCAGTGCCCTGAAGGCAGACAAGATTAGCAGAGAGCATGCCTCAACCAATACTGCCTTTAAAAATGCCTTACAGTTTAGGGATCCCTGTGCTTAAATATAAAGTACTAAACAAGAGGCTGAAATTAGACATCTAAATCTCTCATATGCCATTTCTCAAAGCTTAAACTAACCCTAAAAGATAGGTGGATGTGAAGATTTTCTTGAAAGTGTCAGCAGGAGGAGGTTTGGTGCAGACCCTACTGCAGAGGAGACGTGGTTTAACAGCAGGGGGAGACAGTGTGCCCCTGGGATTCAGGGCCAATTCTGTCACCAGCTTCTCGCACAGCCCTGACAAAGGAGTGAAATGCCTTCTGCAGAGGTCTCTTCCTCGTTTGTTCAAAGGCTGTCCCTGCATGGTCAGCGAGGAATGTGTGAGAAGAAGGTGCCCCTGTCCCTCTTCTATCAAGCAAGTGTCCCCTAGACAGAAACCTTCCACGCAGACTTAAGATTTTTCATGAATGATAGCAAGTCATGTCTGTAATTACGCAAAAATAGAGTGAGAATAAGAGACAGACTGCAAGAAAGAAGTGGCAGGGAAGAGAAGCGAAGGGAAATGGGTGGGGAGATGGGAGCACACAAGAGAAACAGGAAGGAAATGTGGGGGTGCAGCTCTCCCCAGCAAGAAGCAGTTGAGCAAACGGACCCTCGAGAAGCACCTGTCCTCCTCCAACCTTACTAATCACCCCTGGTATAGGTGCATCAAAGCGAGGGTGAAGGAGAAGGTCCCGCTAAGCCCCACTGTGAAAGGTGGGTCAGAGCCTCCCCCAAGCGTGCACCCTCTCGGCCCCCAGGTGACAAGCATTGCGTGACAGTGCACCACAGCCCAGGCTAGTTAGCCACATGTGTCAGTCCCTGAGCTGGCCAAACACCCTTGGCAAATCCTGGCTCGCCACTGAACACACGACCCAGCAGCCTGAGGCCATCCATCATGCCAGCCCAGGAGAGCAGATGAGACTTGGAGAAGGAGGCTGCTACCACCTTTTTAGCTGACCGAGCTCCTCCTCCCTCAGCTTTAAGAGAACCGAACCCCTGAGATGGGGGAAACTAGGCAGTGGCCAGTGCCATCTGGAGAAGAAAGAGGAGGCGTTTTTATGAATGGACCATTCAGACAGGAAAACAGCCCTGTCGGCCCTCCCCGGCCGGTGCCACCCCTCCCCACTCTGAAAATTCTTTCGACTCCATCTGCTCGGAAAGAGGAAACACACCCAAGGAGCAAACCCACCACCCACTCCCAACTTGAACTTCCGCCCCCACCAAGAACATTCCAGTGGTTTTGCCAAACAAACTAATTGCTCTCCCCCAGGACAGCCTGCGTGACAACAGGTGCCCGGCTCTAATGCCACCACTCACATTTTCTGGGTTTCATTGTTTTTAATTAGCCTAAATAATTGTTTTTAAAGTCATTTAGAAACAGTGCTGTCCCCCTATGCCCTTCTCTCAAAATGTCAGAAGAGCAGGTTAAAAGGGGCAGTGTCAGTCCGGGGATGAAACTGAGATCGAGGTGCCCGCCGACCGTCTCTGGCACGAGATGGCATGAGCTGTGAATGACAATCACCAAGTGAACGACGCTGTGGCCATCTGTGTGCTGGGCCTGTCTGCCTGGCTGGGAAGTGCGTCTGCATGTGCCCCAGTCCGTCAGGGCTAGAGGAAGGCGGACCTGCCTCCCAGCCCTCAGCCAAGCCTTCTCTCAGGAAACAGCCACGCTGCAGACAGACAGACCTCCAGCCTGTGGCTTTGCCTGCCCAGCCCTTCAGAGAGGATCCAGGGGCTCATAAAGCACTTGCACAAAGTCGCACTTGATTTTCAAAACAAAGCAGGAACCATAAGTAGGAAACCAAAACATAGAGGCTTACATGATGCTCCCGGCTGAAGAACTGCAATAACAGGAGCTACAATAATTATTAACAAGAAGAGGCTGGGCATGGTGGCGCATGCCTCTAATCCCAGTGGTTCAGGAGGCTGAGGCAGGAGGATTGCTTGAGGCCAATAGTTCGAGATCAGCCTGGGCAACACAGTGAGACCCTGTCTCTACAAAAAATAAAAATTAGCTGGGCATGGTGGCACGTGCCTATTGTCCCAGCTACTCGTGAGGCTGAGGAAAGAGGATCACTTGAGCCGAGGAGTTCAAGGCTGCAGTGAGCTATGATCACACCACTGCATTCCAACTTGGGCAACAGAGCAAGACTCTATATCTAAAAAAATTAAAATTAAAAAAAACAAGAAGAAAAGGGACAATGACCATTCATTGGTTACTTACTACGTGCCAGATACAGTGCTGATCACTTTACATAGCCTTCATCCTAGTGCCAACCTTGGGAGGAAGAGAGGAGTACTTATAAATAAGAAGCAGAGGCTCCATTTCATAGATTTAAGCCTGAGACTCCAGGAGGCCAAGTTTCCTGCCCAGGTCTCCATGACTCCTCAGCAGAGTATCCTGGATTTGAACCCAGAACCTGCATGTTAAACCACTGCAGAGCTTCTTTATCTCCAAGTGTGGGTTTCAGCAAAGCATGAACCCATCTGTGCTCCAGGCCTGAATGAACATAAACCAAGTCATTCCAAAAGTCTCTGTATTGCTGAGCTTGAACTTTCAGACTCCTGGACCAGTGTTCCCTCTACTGCATCATATCATGAAAATGTCACATCTTCATTAGATATGAAGTGAATCTACCCCCAAACATTCTCTTATTGTCCATTGCTTCTGTAATAAAATTTAGACTTAGAAAAATCCTTTAAGGTCATCAAGCTCAATTCCTTTCTATTCCAGATGTGGAAACCAAATCTCCAAGTCTCAGAGAAGCCAAGTTCATTGATCAAGGGAGTGGGTGGCAGGATGAATAGTAGACCCCAGACTCCTCCCCCCTTGCATACTCAAGAGTACTTTCCAAAACCAAACTGTACCTTACTAGAAATGAACAATGAGGGAGAAATCACACAATAGGATGCTTTCCATGGGTGTCCTTAACTCAGGAGATCCTTTCTCAGATGCTGCTGCAGTGGGCATGATGCTGCTTTAATCAAAGTGAACCATATTATAAGATGATGGTCGCAACATGCTATGAGCTCAAGTATGTCTTGAAACAGAATTCTATTTAGTGACACCCTCATAGCCACTAAATGGCAAAGTAATGTATTTAAATGCTTTGACACCTAAACATTTTTTGCATAATTACATTTAATCTTTGCTCTTTCGTTAGGTTTTTATAGGGATCTGCTTTGTGTGGATAAACTTTTGAGTACTCCCATAGCTCTATTTCCCCACCTTGTCTATAAGAAAGATAAGGTTGAAAGAAATCCTTTCTTTTCCTTAATATTATTTAGCTCAGTTTATGTTTTATAGTTACCTATGTTTTTTGGTTTATGTTAGTTTTCCTCAGTAGACAGGAAGCTCCATCCATAAGAATTACCTGTTCCATTCATCATTCAGTACCTAGCACATAATAGGTGTTCAGTAAATACTTCTTTCAGTTGAATGAATTAAAAATGAAGTGCCCCGGGGGTTAGGCTGTGAAGGAGCAACCTCTAGAGGGTGCAAATTCCCCCTGACTCAAGTAAAACATTCAGAAAGCCATTTTACCAGCCTGATTGATATCATTATTTTTAGAGAGATGTCTATAACATGAAGACAAGTAACATGAGATACATGCGCATCAAACACACCCACTATTTAAGATCCTCTGCTTTATCAGAAATTTGGAAAAATTAAACAATATGTAACACTCCAGTTTTCCCAAAATACCATTTAGCACCAAATAGTTCTGTGCTATGGTTTGAATATTTGTCCCCTTTAAGATGGGGCCTTTGGCCAGGCGCAGTGGCTCACGCCTGTAATCCCAGCACTTTGGGAGGCCGAGGCGGGCAGATCACAAGGTCAGGAGATCGAGACCATCCTGGCTAACATGGTGAAATCCCGTCTCTACTAAAAATACAAAAAATTAGCCGGGCATGGCAGCGGGCGCCTGTAGTCCCAGCTACTCGGGAGGCTGAGGCAGGAGAATGGTGTGAACCCAGGAGGCAGAGCTTGCAGTGAGCCGAGATGGTGCCACTGCACTCCAGCCTGGGCAACAGAGTGAGACTCTGTCTCAAAAAAAAAAAAAAAAAAAAGGGAGGGGGGCGTTTACGAGGTGACTGGGTCATGAAAAAAGATGGGTCCTTTAAGAGGTGACTGGATCATGAGGACTCTGGATTAATCCATTCATGGGTTAACATATTCATGGGTAATGGATTAATGGGTTATTATGGGAGTGGGACTGGTGGCTTTATAAGAAGAGGAGAGAGGCCTGAGCTAGCACACTTAGCCTCCTCTACCATGTGATGCCCTGCGCCACCTCGGGATTCTACAGAGTTCCCACCAGCAAGAAGGCCCTCACCAGATGCAGCCTCTTGACCTTGGACTTCTCAGCCCCCATAACTATAAAAAATAAATTTTGTTTTTTTAAATAAATTATCTTACTTAAGGAATTCTGTTAAAAGCAACAGAAAACAGCCTAAGACAGTCTGTAAGTATTGATCTGATTATAACCTTATTTGAAAATTTTAAAATTCTAAAAGTGACTCTGAGATTTTTTAAAAACATTAATATTTTCAAGCTACATATTTTTTAAACCTCTTTATAGCCTCTTGCATCCACAAATTTAAAAACCAATATTGGATTTGAAGCAAAAAAAATGCATTTGTTGCTTCCAAAGAAGCCAAGTTGGATTATATGAAGGATACAGGGACAAGAACAAATAGGTTTGTCACAACCAAGGAGATTACAAATCAGAAAAGGACAAGAAGTTGTTCTTCCTAATTGATAGACACTTTGTGGATTTTGAAATTTGTGAATGAAGTAATATAAAGAAAAACTCTACAATCATAGAATGTCATATAGAAGAAAAACTACCATATGAACAGTTTGAAGTGTGCAGGAACGCAAGTGTAAGAAGTACTAAGTGGGCTGGGCGCGGTGGCTCAAGCCTGTAATCCCAGCACTTTGGGAGGCCGAGACGGGCGGATCACGAGGTCAGGAAATCGAGACCATCCTGGCTAACACGGTGAAACCCCGTCTCTACTAAAAAATACAAAAAACTAGCCGGGCGAGGTGGTGGGCACCTGTAGTCCCAGCTACTTGGGAGACTGAGGCAGGAGAATGGCGTGAACTCGGGAGGTGGAGCTTGCAGTGAGCTGAGATCTGGCCACTGCACTCCAGCCCGGGCGACAGAGCGAAACTCCATCTCAAAAAAAAAAAAAAAAAAAGAAGTACTAAGTGATGTTGCCCCATAAATTCTGAGAGCGATAGTTAGAATAAGCATTTCATCTTAGAGCAAAATTTCTCTTCCACTGTTTTTTTCCTTTTATGCATTTTGTCTAAACGCCTCTGCCTTGGTTGTAACTGTTTCGTGCATTATTTAACTTTATAGGCAATTAAAGATACCACTTTCAAATATCTATTTTTCTCTCTGTGAGATGCAGGGCACTTATCTGTCAGCACCATCAGGAAGTGGGAACCAGCAGAGCGAGGACACCGAGAATTTCAGCATATCCTGATTTCAGCCCCTGGAATGTACAATTGGCACCAGATTTTGTGCCAAATTTCAGTACAATGGAAATGTCCTGGTTTCACCCTCTGGGCTTTAGAAGACAAAAGGAAATGCAGTCAGTTCTTGGAGCAAAGCAGAACCACATCTGGAATTCATAGTCCACTCCTGGGATGCTCGAGAAGAAATCCAGCACCCGCTCTCCATTAGCTAATTATCATTGCAAGTGTCAACCAAGTAAACTCTACCTGAATCATGTCCACCCTCATTGCTTCTCATTCTCAGAGACTGCATTATAACCCTACATGTATCTGTGAAATATAAGCCATAGCAGCTATCATTTCCTGCTTGTTTACTCTCTGCCAGATATTCTGCTAAGTGATTACATATATTATCATATTTAATGCTCCCAACAACCTGAGGTAAGTATTCTTCTTTTTTCATAAATGAGCAAATCAAGGCTCAGAGAAGTAATTCCCAAGGTCACAGCTAGTAAGTGGTAGAGCCAGAATGTGAGCCCAGGTCTGTCTGACTTGAAAGGCAGGGCTCCCTTAGAACTTGAGGATGACTATGTTAATCTCAACAGAGGCTCTCAACTAGCACTAAGAGATAGTATTATACAGTGGTGAAGAACAGACTCTGAAAGCAAGCTGCCTGATTGAGTTCATCTGAACCCCTGCTTGCCCACATACCATACCAGCTGGAAATTCGTTGACTTCTTTATATCCCAGTCTTCTGCTATGAAGTGGACGTAACAGTTGTTATCTGTTCCACACGGTTGTTTGGGGATTAAATAAGATACTACATGTAAAGTCCTCAGAACCACACTGTAAGAACGCAAGACACATCAGCTGCTCATAATGATGATGGTGCTGGTTGTGGTGAAGGACATGATCTCAAGTATAAGCCTCGCCTCTTAACTTTGGACCCTCCTCCCAAACCTAGCCCATCATCCTATTTTTTTTGACTATCACAATTCAATATTAAATTTATTTGCCAAAACAGGCTCTCTTTCCCTTTATTCTCCCCCTGCTCTTTTCTGGGTATAGCCAGTAAGTTCACTTCCACCTATCCAAAACTTGCTTACTTCTTCAAGGCTCCCCCAAATCCCACCTCCATGAAGTCTCCCCCAGCACAGATGTTCCATTGTTCCTCTCCTTCCAGACAGACTGCAGTCCACCATGTCAGCATTTAGAGCATCATCAGCAATCAGCAATGTACCATGGATACAGAATTGCATCCTGCCTTGGAACATGTATTAGATATTTTGACTTTGTTTGCCTTATCCCCAAGACTTGGTTGCAAGCTCCTTGAGGACAGTATGTAATATACTTCTATGTCCTCCATAGGCAATAATACAGAGCTAGTGTGTACACACACAGACATGCAATCACATGCAAATCTCCTCTGGTGGGAGAATTCTGAAGTTATTGATTTAAATTATTTTAAATGTCAAGAGTGCAGAATAAAATCAAGGAAGAGTCTAAAAAATATAGTCCATCGACAGCCTCAAAAACACCAGACCTTCTATGTGATCTCGAAGACTTAAGCAGCGATCAATCTGAACGCCTGCACTTATTACCAGCTTGTTAATATGCAGGCTTCCTGATGCAATTCAAATTATTTGGATTAAACAGATTCAACACCATTAATCCAGTGAGCTTCAAAGTGATCTACAAGGCTTGGGAGACATTATTGAGTTTGTGTGGTCACGACAAAAATGTGTAGCTACAAGTTATGTAATTCAAGTCTGCTCATCATCTGGAAATGGGCTTGGAATTGGGAATGATTCTCAGAGGCTGCTCGGAATGTGTTTAAACTTCAGGACACTGGAATCCTGCTCTAACCTGAAAGTAGTGGGACAAAAACAGCAGTCTTGGTTTTAAGAGTTCCCTGTTATAAGCAATGCCCCGTGAACAGGAGAGCCAGGTGCAGAATATGTGAACTGATACGGGTACAGGTTTTCTAATGGATTTTACAGAACGTAAGAATTGACTATAACTCAAAAATGACTTCCATCCTACACAGATATTAAAGCCCAGCCCTTCCTTCTAATATGTTTGCAGACTGAGTAGCTATAAATGACTTTTATGTTACTTCCCACCCTCCTAACACACAAAGGGACTGAAATGCACCCTTAAAGAGATATCGTCTCTCTCCAGGCAGCAAGTTCGGCCAGAAATTGCAATATAAAAATGCAGGAGGGAGGATCAGAATATCCTCAGGTCTGGCCCTGCCTCAGGAAGATACACCCTCAGACTGCCAAAGGAAAACTTCTCTGCTGGTAGACTCATTCTCCCCAAAATGTTTAGAAAGCCAACCCTAAAAAGCTGTGCCACCCACAGTAAAGGATATTCCATTTTTATATGACTCAAGCTCATAGATTACCAAGCCATGACAATTTCTGATGGCTCTCTGAACTTACCAATCCAACACAACCTCTAGTACCACTTCAATCCCTGAAACACGAGTAAACCTCATTCCTCCAGTTTCAATATAGGCCACTGTCCTCAGAATATGGGGAGTTAGAAACAAGCAGATTGCAGAATATAGATCTAGGTTTCAAATCACACAGGCTTCAGCAGGCAGTACCTTCTAAGCTCTCCTCACCTGTGGCCTTAGTGACATTATTTTAAAAGTATTCTCATAATTCCTGGTGCTGGTGAGGCTGGCCTGAAATAAACACTTAAGCACAGCTAGCAGGAGTAAACATTTATACAAACTTTTTGAAAAGCCATTTGGAGGCCAGGCGTGGTGGCTCACGTCTGTGATCCCAGCACCTTGGGAGGCCGAGGTAGGTGGATCACGAGGTCAGGAGTTCGAAACCAGCCTGGCCAACATGGTGAAACCCTGTCTCTACTAAAAATAAAAAAAATTAGCCAGGTATGGTGGTGTGCACCGCCTGTAATCCCAGCTACCCAGGAAGCTGAGGCAGGAGAATTGCTTGAACCCGGGAGGCAGAAGTTGCAGTGAGCTAAGATTGCACCATGGCACTCCAGCCTGGGCAACAGCAAGACTCTGTCTCAGAAAAAAAACGAAAAAAAAAAGAAAAAAGAAAAGAAAAGCCATTCAGGAATATGTATCAAGGACCTTAAAAACATTCTCACTCTGCCTTACAATAATGAGACTATAACCTAATACGGAAACAAGTTTTAGCCAGAAAGATGCTTACTGCAGAATTTTTTAATGAAAATAAAAAAAACACCTAAATATCCAAAAGTAGAGTGGCTGTATATGGCATGATAGAATATTATGCAACCAGTATGTATGTTTGTAAAATAATAATAAGGGGAAAAAAGCAAAATTCAAAGTTGCGCTTCATAGTACAAGTAAAAACTAGAAAAAAATAAATCTAATGTATGTATAGACAAAAAAGCAAAGGAACTATTCCAAATAGCAGTTGATTTTAGATAGTGGACCCAGGACGAGTTTTTCCTCCCTGCTTTCTACTGCTCTATACTAAGTATGTGTCAAGCTTTATTTGAAAAACTCAAGTACCAGTCCATGGTACAACCTAGCATTCTGGGCGCATTCGCACTCCAAAAGACAGTCGCCTTCCCACTCCAGGAGAAAAGACCATCTCTCCGGGGGCCGCTGTGCCCCTCCAGGTCTGAAATGTCCCCAATCCGCGGACGGAAGCATCTTCGGGGGACGCTGGAGAACCGTGCGGCGCGAGCGCACAGCTTCCGCGAACACCTGGGGACACCGCCCGCGGGCTTTGGCCGACGATCCCGAAAGCTCCGCTGGGCGAGGGAGGATGGCAGCAGCCCGGAGAGGAGGTGTCCGCAGAGCGGGGACGCAGGGTCCCGTGTGACACTCAGCGAGAGGAGCTTCCCCTTCGACTGGCTCGCTGAGAACTCTCAGGCTTCTAGTTTTCAAACACGAGGGTTGTATTATTCGGAGAGCAAAGCAGAAAGCGGATTAAGGAGGGAAAGCCGAGGGAGTCATAAACTGACAAGTGCTGCCACCTCTCCGGCCACCAGGGGCTGAAGTCTCACCACTGCCCCCACCCACAGCGCCAGGTATCGCCTCCCTGGTGGCAGAACCCAGTCCACGTGCGCGGAGAAATGCAAAGCGCAGCGGGGACGGCTCCCTGAAGCCCACCGGGGAAAAGCAATTGCCAGACATCAAAACCAGCATCCTCCAAAAGCCGTCATCAGACATGAGAGGAAGAAGAGTTCCTAACAGGGCCCTAAAATACCCCATAGGTTTGTCCCTCTGGGGTGAATTTGAAGTCCTCAGAGATAAGTGCCTGATTATCAGCCTCAGCACCTGGGGTCCCAGGTGCTATCGATCATAAGACTCCGCCCTAAAGGGGTAGCAACTCTTTTTAAAAGCTGAAAAAGAATTCCTGAATAATATCAATGATCACACCAGAATGGATCTGCTCTGTAAATTAACATTTTAAAAGATACCTTTTGCAATAAAGAGATGTAAAGGGAATGTTTCTTGTAAATATGGTTAATAAGCATGTATGTGTGTGTGTGTGTGTGTGTGTATCAGTGTCATTGTACTTCTATTAAATTAGTTTTTTAAAAAATGTTGAGCTGGAAAGGTGTTTGTTTCACAAGCACACAATGCATAATACTTTGGTAGACACTGTTCTGAGTAATATACAAATATTCATTCCCAATAATAGACCTGTGAGGTGGGCACCGTGTCAGCCCCACTTTAAAGAGGCAGTAACTGAGGCACAGGGAGATTAAATACCTTGCTGGTAAACGCCAACTGTCAAGCTGGAATTCAAAGCCAGGCAGAGCGGTTCCACTTAGTTATTGTGAGACCAGCATCCTTCTATGTTACTGCTAACTTTTTAAACAGGTACAACTTTATTGTAAAGCAATGTGGCTAATATATCAAAAGCAATAAAAATATTCATACCCTTAGACCTAATAATCCCATTCTGAGAAAATATTCCAAAATGACATGCATAAAGAAAGCCATTACTATAGTATTGATAAGACAGAGAAACTAGAACCATCATTGTCCATCAGTAGGCGAATAATAACTTTGGGTAAGTCAGCTTAGTCAGGAGGTATGTGTACATGCCCACGTGGTTCTCCAGGGATCCCTGAAGATGCTCCACTGGTAGCTTCTGTTTCTTGACTGGAGATGTTTCTAGGCCTGGGGGCTTCTAGGCAGCCACAGGAGAGACTGTCGTTTCTTGTGGCATGGGAAAGTGAATTTCTTTTGCAGCGCCAATGCCATCATGAAAAATTAAATTATGAAGATGATGCAACTGCAAGAAAAATCTTTTTGCATCATAATGTTAACAGGAAAAATACAATGTAAAACCATGTGTGATACTTTAAAATATATGCACATGACCAAAAATAAAAGGAATGAACACAAAATAGAAAAATAAGACAAAGAGATTATTGCTAATATTTTTTCTTTCAAGAATTTCCCTTTTTGTTGTTATGGTTGTGTTGTTATGCATAAAGTTTGGAGAAAGTGAAGTACATCTCAAAGTATGTATGAGAATAAGCCGTATTTCCTGCGCCAAGAGCATCCCGAAGGAAACCTGTAACAGGGATGGTTCTACAGTATTTAAGTGTTCTCTGAGCGGAGCTCCCTCTTGCCAGGGAAGGAGGATCATGCTGGCTGCTGGAATTAGCACGGTTTTCAGCCGCTGTGTTAGAGAACCCCAGCGGAAATTAATGCTGCAGGGATTCCAGGCCTAGCATCAGTCCCCACAAATCATAATGATGGTGAAAGAAGCAGAAGCCAATGCCTGGGGCTTTTCACACCCAGCAGCTAAAGAAATACAGTCCAGTCATGAGAAATTTAGGTTCAGATCTCACCAATGGGCAGTCTAAGGATGTGCCACATTCTTCACTTCCTATCTATCTGTGCCAGATATCAACCAACAGTCCCTGGGAAAGAGACAAGAGTGATCTAGATCATTTCCTGAATCCACGCTAAAACTCCAAGGTGTGAAATATTTAGACTCCCTAGGAAGTCAAGTTGAAGCAAGGAAAAATCAAGACAAAAATTCTCAACTCAAGACAACATGCATTGAATACACATTCATGTAAATATGCAAAGAGAGATGATACCACTTTAACAAACTGTAAATATTATTTCACATAAAAATCGCCATTTACGAAAATCACTTTAAAAAAAAACAACAAATAAGGTGGAAACTAAAAGGTTTCAAAGAGATGACTTATTAGACTTACTAAATAAAGTTGGGCAAAAACCAAAGCAAACATTTCTGGAACAACTAAATAGGGTGAAATCAAATGGTTTCAAAGAAATGGCATATTATTTTTAATTCAGCAACTCTTTAATCAGGAGTTTGTCAATCGACCAAGTTCTAAGCCTTCTCCAAAAGCCAGTAGAGTACATTTTAGTACTCTTAGTTCTTTAGTGTGCTTAAGAATTGTGGCAATGTACAATTCTTGCCACCCCAATCCCTACCTTTTACGAATTGGACAGACGCAAAAATCTCGGTTTGGCTGGGAAAGCCAGTTCCTTGAAATGTACTACAACCAGGTCAGATACAGTGACTCATGCCTGTAATCCCAACACTTTGGGAGGCCAAAGCTGGAGGACCACTTGAGCCCAGGGGTTGGACACCAGTCTGAGCAACACTGCAAGACCCCATCTCCATTTTTTAAAAACTACTGTAACCAAGTGAAGGTGCAAAGTTTTCAGATTTGAAAGTAATCTTCTGATCCTACAAGTGTTGTAATTGATCCACAGTTTTGTTGAAAGGCACATTCAATCATGTAAGTGGTTTGTGGAATGGCAGGCAAAAAACCATAAGAGATTTTTCAGACAGATTGTAGTGGCCTATAAACACGTCACACTTCATTTTTACTGCTTTTAACAGAAAATTCAAATAATACATGGAAGGAGCTGATTTTTTAAATATCATTCCTATTCCCCAAAAGACAACCCTGTCCCTTCTACCCCTCACACGCATACAGACTTGCCACACTCCTTCCCAGTGCTTCCCTCTCACACTATCTGGAAACACTTTCATAGTTCTCCAGCCATAAGCAACCTCACCATCAGTGGATTGGCAAAAGTAGCCTGTATTTTACATTAATCTTCTGCTTATTCTCCAGCATGGCTTTGCTGCCATTCCAAAAAACAGAAGGAAGATTTTCCTCTGCTTAAAAACCACAACACCCTTATGAGGTTCAAGACAACATAAGTTAAATACACATTCACGTAAACGTGCAAAGAGACATGACAACTTTAACAAACTGTAAATATGTTTTCCATAAAAATCACCATTTTAAAAGCCACTTTTCAAACAAAACAAAGCAAGGGCCAAGACTTAAAATGATCAGTAGGTTTATTATTATTATTATTATTATTATTATCGTTATACTAAAAAAGTATCCACAGGGAACTGTCCTAAGAAGTTCAAAAAAGAACTTGGTCAGTCTCTGCCTTCAAGTGAAACATTAGGCCAAAGAATCTTAAGAGTTGGGATCAACTCTGCCTCTACCCTCCCCGCTCTTCACAGTCCTCAAAGAGCAGACATGAAAAAGATTTCAAAGAGGGAATTTAAGAGGGTTTCTAAAAGGTTTCTCTGGCACTCTCATCACTCATCGCAAACTCTCTGGGCAGGAACGACATTTGTTCAGATTTTTTTTTTCCTCTTCCTCCCTCCACCTGTTGTCCCAAGTCTCCCTTGGTATGTTGGGGCCATTCAGGCTTTCTGCTTGAATGACAAGGTCTCCCCTATAATCCAGCATCTCCCCTTCAACCCAAGTTGCTGCTTCTAAATTGGAGTCCCCTAGAAAAATGTGTGCCAATGAGGGGAGACTTTGTATCTACGCATCACAAAATGACTATAGGTTGGTTTGTTTGGTTAGTTTTTCCCTTGTTTTATTTTTTGCAGTATTATAACTGGCTGCACCTTAACCTTCCAGAGTAAGTGAAGCTGAGATGGGTGAAGACGCACAAAGTCAGATAGCAGGGGGCCAGGCCAGAGGTCCCTAACTTCCCTTTGGGCCTCCCGACCCAAGGTAGCCCCAGCCACAGCTCTGGAATTCCAGGCGGGATGCTCGGCATACGTCAGTAATTGAGTTAGGGGGATCTAAAGAAAGATTTCACGTTCACATTCATATGCTAAACTTAGTTAAAAATAGATGCAAGAAGGGCCTGAGTTCACTTTTAATTTTAGCCTGGTGATGAACATGCCCTAAAGACAGAAAGTCACCAGGCATTTTCCTGAGTGCAGTGATCTTCATATTTTTATAAAAAGGAAATGCAGCATGTTCTATTAATAAAAGTGCTGTAGCCTCAGTTAAATCTGGACAGTTCGTAAATCAGGGCTCCGTCTGGCTTAGCTTCCCTGCGCCACTCACTCACACCCAAGCCCCAGAAAGTGGGCAGGTCACATGCATGGGAGGTAAAGTGAGCAGGACACCAGGGGCCCAGGAATCAAAGGCCACATTGGATGGCTTTGTGATCGGGGAGACACTCCAAGGCATGGCTCCCAGACACTCCCCAGGTGACCAGACGACTCAAACAAGTGCATTTGCCAGTCATTCTTAAAGGGCTCATGAAAAGCTTGACGTTGCCAGGATGGAGCCCTGTGTGTTATGAGATTATTGATGAAAAGGGGGCTGGGTTCTGGCTGTAAAAGGCAAACAAGGTAGAAAGGAGAGAAAATGTGGTGCTTGCTTCAGGAAGAATGGCAATTTCACCTTTTCCTTCCAATCACAAAGCTGGCAAAGTTCAAGTTGCTTCTAGTCATCTAGCCACTTACCTTTCATTTACCCACCGAGGCAGGATCTTCCCCACTGTCCATGCCCATCAAGCCCCATGACAAAATAAAATGGGGCCAGGTAGAAAAACTGCCACCCTTAGAGCACTGAGCCTCCGCATTCAGGCTAAATGATCATCCCAGACTTAGGCAAGGTGGCCCCAGGTCCCCAAGAAAGTGCTGGAGAATATCATGGGGTTCAGTGGGGGTGCCCACATCATAAGGATGTACAAACACATAAGCTCCGGCCCAGCCTTGGGATTCTTAGGATCCTGGTGAATGCACTGCAGTCTTCTAAACGAACATCAGAGACCTCACCTCTTGCCAGGCACTGTGGTAAGCATCATATGGACAATCTCATGTTATCCTCCCAACAGCCAAATGAGGTTGGTTGAAGCAACTGTGGCACAGAACAGTAAGACCACACACATCCTAAGTAACAGGCCATGCTACCTAACCCAGATCTCTCTCAATCCAAAGCCCAGGATGGGGGCAACAGAAAGGGCCCAATAAGGCCACAGTGGGAGGAATGTGGTCTATTTCCATTTTCTTGCCTTATCCTTGGATAAATTTCCCTCCCTCAAAGGAAGACCGACTCTGATGTTTTGGTGGTAGTTTTTGTTCTTGATTTGCCTTGCCCCCGTTTTCCCATGTTTATATTACAGCTGCTTGTAAAACCCTATAATCCTCAATCTAAACAATCCTACAATAGTTTGAGCCCCAAGAGAGACATAAATTCTGTAGGGTAAGATGGAAAGACTGTGAGCTTTGGAGCCAGACAGATGTGAGTTAGGATCTCAGCCTTCTACTTGCTGGCCAGGTGACTTTTATTTTTTTATTTTTTTCTGAGACAGGGTCTCTCTCTGTCACCCAGGCTGGAGTGCAGTGGTATAATCATAGCTCACTGCAGCCTCAAACTCCTGGGCTCAAATGATCCTCCTACCTCAGTCTCCTGAGTAGCTGGGGCTACAGGCATGTACCACCATAGCGAGATAATTTTTAAAAGACTTTTTGTAGACATGGGGTCTTGCTATATTGCCCAGGCTAGTCTCAAACTCTTGGCCTCAAGCGATCCTCCTGTCTCAGCCTCCCAAAGTGCTGAAATTACAGGCATGAGCCACTGCACCCAGCTCCCAGGTGATTTTTAAGAAGGGTCTGTCTACTTCACAGTGCAATATTAAATTTAAGGACATCTGAAAACAGAACTGGCCAAGTGGCTGAGCTGATGTCTTGTTCTGTTTATTTTGTTTTAACTTTTTATTATGGAAACTTTCAAATTATACAAAGGTAGAGAGAATAGTATAATAATTTCCATGTAGTCACCACCCAGCTTTAAAAATTATCAATCTATGGCCAATCTTGTTTATTTTGTACCCCCTCTTTCATTATTTTGAAGCTAATCCCAGACGTATTTTATTTCATCTATACCTTAGTATACAGTCCTAGAGTATAACTTCTCTCTTTCTTTCTTTTCTTTCTTTCTTTCTTTCTTTCCTTCCTTCCTTTTCTTTCTTTCTTTCTTCTTTCTTTCTTTTTCTTTTCTTTCTTTTCTTTCTTTCTTTTTCTTTTTCTTTCTTTCTCTCTCTCTCCCTCCCTCCCTCACTCTCCCTCCCTCCCTCGCTCTCCCTCCCTCCCTCACTCTCCCTCCCTCCCTCGCTCTCCCTCCCTCCCTCCTTCCCCCCCTTTCTCTCCCTCTGTCTCTCTCTCTCTCTCTTTTATAGACAGGTTCTCACTGTGTCATCTAGGCTGGAGTACAGTGCCACAATCAGAGCTCACTGCAGCCTCAACCTCCCAGGCTCAGGCGATCCTGGGACTACAGGTGTGTGTCACCACACTGGGCTAATTATTTGTATTTTTTGTAGAGGCAGTTTTACCATGTTGCCCAGGCTCATCTCCAACCCCCTGGATTCAAGTGATCTGCCCATCTCAGCCTCCCAAAGTGCTGGATTACAGGCATGAGCCACAACACCCAGCCAACTTCTGTATTTTAACATAATGAAAATACCATTACCACAACTATAAATAAGTAACTAATAAATAATAAAGTAACTATTCTTTTTAATGTTCAAATAATCAAATAAATAATACATGAATAAATAATTATTTAACCTCACTATTCAAATATAATATCTTAGGTTATCATATATATGTATATGTATGTATGTATATGAGTTACAGTTGATTTGTTTTGAGCTAGGACCCAAACAAGAATTATATACTACATTTTGCTGATAAGTATTTTAAGTCCATTTTAATCTACAGATAACCGCTTCTGCTATTTTGATTCTTAAAATCTGTTTAAGAAATCACACCTTAGCATGTCCCATTTTCTGATTACTTGATTTGTACATGTTCCTGCATCCCTTGTATTTTCTATAAACTGGTAGTTAAATCTCAAGCCTGGCAAGACATTAAGATTGACCAGTGGGTTTGAATATTACCAGCCTGATACCCCCATTATAAAGATCCCCATCAGATGCACCTAATAGCTTAGTAGCCATTAACAACCACATTGTCTAAACTCATTATTCACTAGGGGTTGCAAAATGCTAATGTTCATTCCTTCTGTGTTTATTAGATGGCATTCTTCTATGAAGAATTTTCTGACTGGTCATGGTGACTCATGCCTGTAATCCAACACTCTGCGAGGCTGAGGCGGGAAGATCACTGAAGCCAGGAGCTTGAGACCAGCTTGGGAAATATAGGAAGACCCTATTCTCTACAAAAGAAAAAAAAATTAGCCAGGCATGGTAACATGTGTCTGTAGTCCCAGATACTCAGGAGGCTGAGGTGGGAGGATGGCTAGAGCCCAGGGGGTCAAGGTTACAGTAAGGTATAATGGTGCCACTGCACTCCAGCCTGGGTAACAGAGCAAGACCCTGTCTCTAAAGAGAGAGAGGGAGAGAGAATGAAGAAGGAGGAGAGGAGGAGGAGAAGGAGGAGAGGAGGGAGAGAAGGGGGATGAAAGTTGGTTACCCCGCATCCTATAGTGGAAACTACTGAATTTTAATTTTTTTATTTTTATTTATTTTCTTTTTTATATATATTTTTTTGAGACAGTCTCACTCTGTTGCCCAGGCTAAAGTGCAGTGGCACCATTTCGGCTCACTGCAACCTCCACCTCCCAGGTTCAAGCAATTCTCGTGCCTCAACCTCCAGAGTACTGGGATTACAGGGGTGAGTCAGCACGCCCAGCGAATTTTTGTATTTTCAGTAGAAACAGGTTTTTGCCATGCTGCTCAGGCTGGTCTCAAACTCCTGACCTCAGGTGATTTCCCCCCTCAGCCTCCCAAAGTGCTGGGATTACAGGCATGAGTCACCACCCCCAGCCAAAACTACTGAATTTTTTTAACTCATAGATTTTGCATATGTTAACATATTTGATCTATGTAAATCCATTATAGTTATTACTTTTAATGCCCCAATTGTTCAACATTTGGACAGGGGGATCCCCTTCAATTAGCTTCTGAGTACTTCTCACAGGACACAGTGGTCTTTGATAGTTTCTTTGCTTTCTGATACAACAAGATATTCCAACTCATCTTGTAGACTTTCTGCCCCAGGCCTGGAATTAACCATTTTTCTAAGGATTCTCAGTTTCTTTTTAGCAGAAAAAATGTACTTAGAGGCCATAATCTGGATGTTACAGGTGCTTATTGCTACTAGGTTTGTCATTATTTCTAGGCTGTTCAGTAGACAAGGTTAGAAAATTTTTTTTATATGTTTAACAGAAAATACATCATGAGTTCTTATTAATATTTCCAATTCAAATTTAGAATTACAGGATTTTCGTTTAACATCTTGATGGTAAAATTGGTGTCACTTTTTTTGTATACTGAAAATTTTGGTTCCTAATGATTGTAACATAATTACTTTTATTATGTATATTCATATGTTTATGTGGGTGTGTGTGGATATATATTAGTGTCAGTACAGTTCTATCAACATTTTTACTTACAATATTACTGAAAACAGCTCAAGATTAATTTGGCATTCACTTTGACTATAATATATTCCAGTAGGGAAGGATAATTAAATTAATTGTATTTTCAAGTTATCTGAAATAATTGTGTGGTTAAACCACCAACTTGATACATAAGTTTGTTTCACTTTACTCTTGATTTTTTGGGATTACTTTTGTCCATTTCAATTTAATTTTTTTATAATTAAGACAAACACCTATAAGGTTCCAAAGTCAAATCTACAAAACAAAACACGTTCGGAGAAGTCTAGCTTCTGCCTCTAACCCACTCATCCACTTCCTCCCTACCCATACAGGGAAATATTTTTATTGGTTTATTCTTCCATTTTAAAAAAAGGTATAAGCAAGTATATGTATATTTCATAAATAATAAATAGCATGCCATCCACTTTTTTCTGCATTCTGCTTTTTCATTTAATAGTACGCTCTGGAGATCATTCCATAGCAGAGATCGTCCCACTTCCCTGTCATTGACACATAGAATACTGTGTTCTATGTATCAGGGTGTGGAATGTGTAGACAACTGGCTCTCTTCTCTGTAAGAAAGCAGGGTGATGGCTGGGCGCAGCGGCTCATGCCTGTAATCCTAGCACTTTGGGAGGCTGAAGCGGATAGATTGCCTGAGCTCAGGAGGTCGAGACCAGCCTGGGCAACACCCTGTCTCTACTAAAATACAAAAAATTAGCTAGGTGTGGCGGCATGCACCAGTAATCCCAGTTACTTGGGAGGCTGAGGCAGGAGAATTGCTTGCTTGAACCCGAGAGGCAGAGGTTGCAGTGAGCCAAGATCACACCATTGCACTCCAGCCTGGGCGACAGTGCAAGACTCCGTCTCAAAAAAAAAAAAAGAAAGAAAGAAAGCAGGATGAGAGGAAGGTGAATATATATTCGTATTTGCTTCAGTGACCACAGGGGACAGATTTGAGGGATGTCCAATGTAGGAATGAACAGGAAGATCAGAGTCTACAGGCTGCCTAATCTCAGACGCTGTTCTATGCATCAGTATAAAGGAAGGAGGACGATCATTTACTCAACCCATTCCCTGTTGATGGACATCTGGGTTGTCTCCAGTCTTCTGCTATTGCAAATAGTGTCATGATGGAGAAGCTTGTGCCTATGTCTTTTTAAACATTTTTGTGTGTGTATCTTGGGATAGATCCTATAATAGGATTGATTGGTCAAAAGGTAACCCACATATACTTTTGCTAGATATTGCAACTTCTCCATAAAGGTTGTATCATTTCATGTTCCCTACCATAAAGTGGTATGTTTTACACGCTGACAAGTTTTCTTTAATTCTTCCAAAATCTCGGAAGCTTTAATTAAAAACCTCTAAGAGAACTGTTAATGAAAGCCATCTGATTTAATTCTCTACATTTTAGACCGAGGAAATTTCTTTTGACAAAGGGCAGTGATGTACTTAAGGAACTGCCTGACCCAGTTTTTCACTTTATACATAATCTCTCTCTCCCCTAATGATGTCAGAGAAGTCAGTACAGTGTTAAATATTTGGTTTGAAAATATGATCGATTAGTTTAGGTCTTTGTGAACTGCAAGTGGCTTCCTGAATTGGAAACGGAAGTTCACTGGGAAAGGAGAGCTTCTCAGTGCTTTCTCCTTTCCTCATCCTTTCACAGCCCTTCTAACAAAGCACAGATCTATTTGGAATTTAACGGTACCAGTCAAGTGCTGGCTCCTATCCACACCAACACTGCTGAAGATCATCTTCCTCGAGCATCCTCCCAGCAACTGAGATTAGTAGCATATAGACTCTGCCACTCAACTCTACTCTTTTTTTTTTTTTTTTCTTTGAGACTGGTCTTGCTCTGTCACCTATTGCCTAGAGTGCAACGGCATGATCTCGGCTCACTGCAACCTCCGCCTCCTGGGTTCAAGCGATTCTCCTGCCTCAGCCTCCCACGTAGCTTGGATTACAAGTGCCCACCACCATGCCTGGCTAACTTTTTGTATTTTTAGTAGAGATCGGGTTTTGGCATGTTGGTCAGGCTGATCTCAAACTCCTGACCTCAGGTGATCTGCCCACCTCAGCCTCCCAAAATGCTGGGATTACAGGCGTGAGCCACCATGCCTGGCCCCTACTTTCAACATCTCTCAAATTTCACCCTCTGATCACTGAAGCAACTATGAATACATATTCACCTTCCTCTCACCCTGCTTTCTTACAGAGAAGGCAGCCAACCATATACACTTTCTACACCCTGATTTTTGCCCTTAGTAATATATTCTTGAGACTTCTCTGTATCAGTACCCAGAGATGGTCCGAATAGTATTGGGAGGACGTAGCCAAGTGTTATTCACGAATCCCCTATTGCTGGACATATGGTTGTTCCAATCTTTTTTGGCCTCTATGTCTAGGGACTGAGCCCAGGCCTGCTGCTCTCCCTCCACCATCAAGATCCCACCAAATACACAAGTCAGATCCCAGCCTAAGGGTTCTGGCTACACTGGCAACTGCTGGAGCTGGGCCATGAGAAGAGCACTGAGTCACGGATGCCCAGGGAGAGTTTTACTTCCAAGAACCCCACAGGAGCGGAGCCTATAATCTTCTAACACCTTCCCCTTTCAGTTTCCTGAATCACAAAACTCAGAACCTGAAGCCCATGTAGTTCATATCCTAGGTGGGCTCAGAGAGGGAACAAAGGCCACCACATGACAATCACTAAAGTCAGTATTTTTACTTACAGTTCACTTAGTCATTCAACAAATATTTAGTGAGCTTCTTCCAGGTGTGAGGAATTGCTCTTAGGCCCTGGGGGATAAATCACTGAGTACAACTCCCCTGCCACTGGGGAGCTTATGTGGTGGGGACAGGGTGAAAGGAGCCATAATAGACAATAAGAACATAATAAATGAGTAAATTACATAATTTGTTGGAACGGCGGTCCCCAACCTTTTTGGCACCAGGGACCAGGTTTGTGGAAGACAATTTTTCCACGGACTATGGTGGCAGGGGATGGTTTGGGGATGATTCCGGCATATTACATTTATTATGTACTTTATTTCTATTATTACATTGTAATATATAATGAAATAATTATACAACTCACTGTATTATAGAATCAGTGGGAGCCCTGAGCTTGTTTCCTGCAACTAGATGGTCCTATCTGGGGGTGAGGGAGACAGTGACAGATCATCAGGCATTAGATTCTCATAAGGAGCGTGCAACCTACATCCCTCATATGTGCAATTCACAATAGGATTTGCCCTCCTATGAGAATCTAATGCCACCACTGATCTGACAGGAGGCGGAGATGAGGTGCTAATGCGAGTGGTGGGGAGCAGCTGTGAATACAGAGGACGCTTCGTTTGCTCGCCCACCACTCACCTTCTGCTATGTGGCCTCGTTCCTAACAGGCCACAGCCTGGTACCGGTCCACGGCCTGGGGGTTGGGGATCCTTGTGCTGGAAGACGACAAGCGGAAAAAATAAAGCAAAATAAGACATCCTGGATGGGAAGAGATGGCTTCAAGATGCAATTTAAATAGGGTGGTTGGAATAAGTCTCATTGAGGAATCGTGAGCCCTTATTTTCCAGGCAACTTTTTTTTTAGGCTGCCACAAGTCGACTGGACCATCGTTATTAATGCTACAGTTAAACTGTCATTATTGCAAATGTCAAGGCAATAATAAAGCAGTTTCTTGGTGTTGCTGTTGTCCTGATTTGTGTTATTTTAGAAATTGCTTGAGGCCGAGCACGGTCACTCATAGCTGTAATCTCAGCACACGGGGAGGCTGAGGCGGAATGATCGCTTGAACCCAGGAGTTTGAGACCAGCCTGAGCAACATGGTGAAACCCTGAGTCTACAAAAAAAATACAAAAAATGTAGCAAGGCATGGTGGTGCACACCTGTAGTCCCAGCTCCTTGGGAGGTTGAGGTGGGAGGATCACTTTGCACTCCAGCATGGGTAAGAATAAGATCCTGTCTTTAAAAAAAAGAAAGAAAGAAAGAAAAAAGAACAGAAATTGCTTGAAATAGGCAGATGCTAGCTTAGGGCTTAGAAACTTTTTTTGTGTGATACAGAAATGTATTGTTGAAAGCATTGACGCAAGCAGGTTTTAAGGAGTGTTCCCAGTGGTCATTTCCACCGTTTATCCTATTTGGATCAAAACTCTCAGAAGAAATTCAGCCTAGAATTGCCTGCACACAATCTGGTGTCTGGCTGGAGATGACAGCATCATGAGACAAAAAGCTGGTTTACATGAGGACACTGCTTTCCTACCAAGGCATGTTCACCTGTCATCTCATTGACTATTTGAACAAGCCCCATACCCTGGTCCCCCTTTAACCCATGTAGACTCTAAGAAGCTAAGTGCTACCTCTGGTCACACAGTGGCTTCACAGTGGATCCCAGAGCAGAGCTGAAGTTTATGACTTTCCACATTTTTATTCCTCTTACATGGCCTCTCCAAACATAAATGTCTGTCTGGCTCTTTCAGACAGGCAGTCCAAATAAAACAAACGCTGGAGAAAACCAAGCTTTGGGGTCACGTCAGGTCTCACCCATGAGACCATCCTGACTACTATTTCTCATCACCAAGTCAGTTAGGTTGAAAGTTGAGTTGCAGTTAAGTTCCTCATTCCCAGATATTCAACACACTATGTGCCAGGGGCCCTGCTAGGTGATGGGGATACCAAAGATGAATGGCAGTGGCCTTGCCTACAAGGACTTTGCATGGTCTTTAGGGGAGACAAGCAAGAGGAGAGCATGGACAAATGCTACAATGGGAGCCACAGATGATTACAGGAAGAGGGACACTCAGCCCTCCTTTCTGCTTAAGGTTGGGGAAAGCTCCCTGGAAGAGGTGAGGGCTAAGCAGAATTCAGAATGTTCTAGTTGAGAAGAAGGAAAGAGGGCAGCCAAGATAGGACAGCAAGTTCTGGAGCTGGAGGACTGAGTGGGGCAGATCTGGAAGGGCCTTCCACAGTCTGAACCTTAACCTAAAGACCAGGAGAAGCCACAGCAGGGCTTCCAGCAAGCAGAGGACAAGATCAAGACTGTGCTGCTGCAGAGAAAAGAAGGAGCAGAATCCAACCCAGCAGGAGGTTGGGGGAGAGCTGGAAGGCCTGAACTAAGAGGACGGCAGTGGGTAGGGACAAGGAGGAGGGAATCCAAAGGAAAAAAAGGAGGGTGCGCAACTTGGAAGGAGTCAGAAGACCTGGCTTTGAGCCCAGACTCTCCAATCATTGGCTAGGTGATCCTGAGCTACTCCTAGCTACTTAATCCCTACCTACTTCACAGGGTTGTTGGAGGATTAACTAGGATAACCTAGAAGGAAACAAAGTGCCCCGTGAATGCTACAGACTGCAAAACACAGAGCCATTCACTTACCCCCCAGCACTGTTGCATCATGGCTAGGAGACGTCAAATTACCCTCACAGGTGCGTAAGTTTCCCCTGCTCCACTGAACTGCTCTAATACTTGGCTGACCTTTGGTATATCCAGTCTCCTTTCTGGACCTCATCACCTTTTCTGTAAAATAAAAGAGTTGACTCAGGTGATTTTTAGGGTTTCTTTCAATTTGAAGTTCTGCGGTTTTGTCGTCTTATTCATCTTGTGTCCCGACTTCCATGGTCATAATCACTTGCCAAATGAAAAACTATTGAAGGAAGATTTGTCAACAGAAGAAAAAAAACTAAACTAATGAGTGATTGACTCTGAAAACAGAGATGAAAAAGTGTGTATTCTTTAAACACCTTGAAGGGTTACATTAACATGCGCCGTTCAATTACATAGTAATGAAAATTTGAAGAGGTTTCACCCACACAATGATTCTTAGTACAATATTTGTGATCCCAAAAAGTGAAATTATCATTGGCCTAGAAATTTACCCAAGAGAAGCTAAAAGATATGTCCAGATAAAGACTTGCAAAGGAATGTTCATACCAGCTTCATTTGTAATAGCCAAAACCTGGAAACAACTTAAATGTTCATCAGTGGATGAATAAACAGTTTACACTATATCCACAAAACAGAATACTACTCAGCAAAGTAAAAGGCCCAAAGTTTGACAAGAAACAACATATATGAACCTCAAAATCATTATGCTAAAAAAAACCCCATAAAATGGGAGAACATACTTGCAAATTATACATCGGATAAGGGCCTACTCTCCAGAATTTTCAAAGAACTCTTACCATTCCAAAACAAGAATGTAAAAAACCCAATTTTAAAATGGATGATAGATTTGAGTAGACATTTCTCAAAAGAAGATATTTAAACAGCCAAAAAGCCAACATGAAAAGAAGCTCAATATCATTAGTCATTACTGAAATCAAATCAAAACCACATTGAGATACTACTTCATACCCACTGGGATGGCCATTAAAAACAACAACAACAACAGGCTGGGCACGGTGGCTCATGCCTGTAATCCCAGCACTTTAGGAGGTCAAGGCAGGCAGATCATGAGGTCAGGAGATTAAGACAATCCTGGTTTACGTGGTGAAATCCCATCTCTACTAAAAATACAAAAAATTAGCTGGGCGTGGTGGCATGTGCCTGTAGTCCCAGCTACTCGGGAGGCTGAGACAGGAGAATCACTTGAACCTGGGAGGCAGAGGTTACAGTGAGTTGAGAACACGCCAATGCACTCCAGCCTGGGTGACAGAGTGAGACTCCATCTCGAAAAACAAACAAACAAACAAACAAACAAACAAAACTAGAAAATAACAAGTGCTGGCAAGGATGTGAAGAAATTGGAACCTTCATTCATTGCTGGAAGGAATGTAAAATGGTACAGGGCTTTGGAAAGCTGTCTGGAGGTTCCTTGATAAATTAATCATAGAAGTACTATATGACCGGCCAGGTGTGGTTGCTCACGTCTGTAGTTCCAGCACTTTGGGAGGTCGAGGCTGGTGGATGACCTGAGGTCAGGAGTTTGAGACCTGACTGGCCAACATGGTGCAACCCCATCTCCACTAAAAATACGAAAATTAGCTGGGTGTGGTGGTGGGTGCCTGTAATCCCAGCTATTTGGGAGGCTGAGGCACAAGAATCACTTGAGCCTGGGAGGCTGAGATTGCAGTGAGCTGAGATCATGCCACTGTACTCCAGCCTGGGCGACAGAGCGAGACTCCATGTCAAAAAAAAAAAGAATTACCATATGACCCACCAATTCCACTCCAAGGTATATACCCAAAAGAACCAAAAACAGATGTTCAAACAAAAACTTGTACAAAAATGTTCATAGTAGCACTATTCATAATAGTAAAAAGGTAGAAAAAAACCAAATGTCTATCAGTAGATGAATGGACAAAGAAAACGTTATCTCTACCTATACGATGGAATATTAATCAGCAGTAAAAAGGCATAAAGTGCTGACACATGACAGAGTATGGATGAACCTTGAAAGCATGATGCCATGTAAAAGAAGCCAGACACAAAAAGCCACATATGTGTTCCATTTATATGAAACCTCCAGAATAGGCAAATCCATAGGGACGGAAAGTAGATTGGTTTCCAGTGACTGGGGAGAGGCAGGAATGGGAAGTAACTGCTTAGTAGGCATGAAGTTTCCTTTTGAGGCAATGCAAACGTTTTGGTACTAGAGAGTGGTGATGGTTGCACAACACTGTGAACGTACTTGATGTCACTAAATTATGCACTTTAAAATAGTAAAAGAAGACACACACACGCGCGCGCACACACACACACAGAGTACATACTTGGATTTCATTTGTATAAAATTCTAGAAAACGCAAACAAAGAAAGCAAATCAGTGGTACCCTGAATATGAGGGGGACAAGGAGAAGAGGGAAAGATAAATTATAAGAAGTATGAAGAAACATCGTGGGGTGATATTTTTTTTTTTTTTTTTTTTTTTTGAGATGGAGTTTTGCTCTTGTTGCCCAGGCTGGAGTGCAATGGCGCGATCTCCTCGGCTCACTGTAACCTCTGCCTCCCAGGTTCAAACAATTATCCAGCCTCAGCCTCCAGAGTAGCTGGGATTTCAGGCACCTGCCACCACGCCCGGCAATTTTTTTTGTATTTTTAGTAGAGACGGAGTTTCACTATGTTGGTCAGGCTGGTCTCGAACTCCTGACCACAGGTGATCCATGTGCCTCGGCCTCCCAAAGTGCTGGGATTACAGGAGTGAGCCACCACACCCAGCCAACAATGTTTATTATTATCTCAATTGTTTAATGGTTTAATGGATCCTGATGGATGCTTTAAACATGTGCAGCTTAACATATTTCAATTATATCTCTTAAAATTGAAAAAAAAAAGACCCAAAAAAGTTTCAAATTTTATTATTAGATCTCTGAATTGTTAGCATTATTGAATTGCTACTTGAAACACACTGAGAAACTCATGGTTTAAAGGATTTTTACCGTAAACCCTGTCGCAGGTCAAAAGTCACAATCCTTCCCCGATTTATGGATTCTATTCAGTCTGGTTGTTACAGACCATGGTTTCTTAAAGCCAAAGAACACCTGTAACAATGTCTGCAAAGATGGTTCAAAAAGTATGTCTGACAGAGACTAGCTGAGCTTAATGTGCCCTTGTTTCAAGTCAGGAATTCCTTTTGCTACGAATAGGAGCCTTGGACACTTGAATCATTGCAGAATCCTGGTTTTCTGAATTGGTTCAAAAATGGTCTGGTGGAAGTTGGCAGACACTTTGCAAATCAAACTATTGAATCTGTTATTATTTTAGCACACACTGAGAGGATTCTAAGTGTTCATGTACTCTCTGTGAGCATCAGATTTAGGTCTTGCCTAACATGCATAACAAGCAGAATAAGACAGTGAATCAAATGCCAGAGTCAGATTTGTTTGAGGAATTTCAATTAGGATATACATTTCACTTTAATCCAAAGCTGTACTTACAGTTAAAATGGAGAAAAAGGGCAGGAGCAGGGGACGGAAACAGGAAAAAATGTTTTCATTGGATTGCTTAGTTTGTCTTAAATTTGACCTACTTTCAGATTTATTTCAGCCATTTTTTTCTATAATATTTTCTTGTAAGTGATGGATTTTCTATAAATTAAGAATACAGATATTTACACAGAGAAGACAGAATTGCTTGAATTAGTATAACATTCGTTATTCCAAGCCCCATTCCACCATGTTTTCACAAATACTATTTTTCTTAGCTTTCCTGGGTCCTAGTAAGGTTGTGCCTCAGTTTCTTCATCTGCATGATGGGGAGAATAACAACACTTACCTCACAGGATTATTGTTGAAGTAAATGGATTGAAAACATTTAAACTGTTTAGAATAGTGTCTGGCACACAGAAAGCACTCTTTATAAAAGTTAGTTGTTATTCACTTTATTATTACTGCTCCCTTTAACAGATAAGAACACTGAGGCTCAGGGTTAGTAGTGGCAAAGCTGAATCCAGAACATAGATCATGCCTGCTCCTGCTCCTTTTCACTACTCCACACCACCTTTTCCACCCATACATATTTTGTGTATGAAAACAGGAGTACCAAAGTGGAATAGGCAAAAATAGCTGTGTAACTTAAATCTAAAAAACATGAACAAACTGCTAGTCACTGACCAGCCCCACAACTCACCCAGTTTAGGCATCAGGGCAAGTCATCAGTCATTTTTAAAGCCTGCTTCATACAGTGATTTTGAAAACGGAGTTAAAAGGCTTCTGCAAAGAACCAACATAACTTCAAGAGGATGCCCAAAAAAATCTCATGAGTAGTACAAATTACAGCAGTATCCATTTATTTCCATTAGCATTAAAATGGACATTAAAAGGCACTGCAACTCAAGAGATGGAATGCCTCCTATAGAATTACATGGGAAGTAGCTGAGCCATGGATCAAGTCCTGTGACGTCAGGACTAGAAAAAATCCAGAGGCTCTAGATAGTATCAATGGGCTGATACAATGCAGTCATATTTGCAAGGCTGTTTGATACAAACTGTGTGTCCAAACTCATACATTCTAAAGTGATCCACATATTTCATGACAATTGCTTCTTAAATATTTAATCAAATTAAAAGGCAAAGCCACTAGATGAAAGTCTGTTGGAACATAGGATATTCAGAGGGTCTCATGGTAGCACCTCTGCAGACAACTTACTACTTACCACAAACAGAAAAATGTCTGTCTACAATGGAACAATCTGGTGGCTGCCATGTTAAACAAGGGATCAAACTTTTAGCCTATCTTTGCCAAAATGTTCACCCTGGATCTGGTCATGAAGAAACAACGGCCACAGCAATATCATGGTTCATTCTCCACGATAACTAACCTGTAATCTTCAGTCATGGAAAGGAGAAAGAGTTGGGTATACTTGGTAGATTAAAAAGAAGAGATGGCTGGTTCAGTGGCTCATGCCTGTAATCCCAGCCCTTTGGGAGGCTGAGGCAGGAGGATCGCTCAAGTCCAGGAGTTCAAGACCAGCCTGGGCAACATGGTGAAACCCCGTCTCTACAAAAAATAAAAGAATTAGCAGAGTGTGGTCATGCACGTCTGTAGTCCCAGCTACTTGGAAGGCTGAGGTGGCAGATTGTTTGAGCCAGGGAGGTCAAGGCTGCAATGAGCCAAGATCACACCACTGCACTCCAGCCTGAGTGACAGAGTGAGACCCTGTCTCAAAAAAAAAAAAAAAGAGAGAGAGAGAAAGACATTATAAACAAATGCAAAAAAAAACAAAAAACAAAACAAAAAAAACAGCTATATGAGGCATTATCTGACAATGAAAAAGTTAAAAATCTAGTGTTTATTAGAAAAAAATTAAATAAGACCAATTTCCTGAGCTATGATAACAAAATTATAGTTACACAAATTACTCTTCAGGAAAAGAAAAAGCAAGAGACGGCACACTCAAGGGCAAGCAAGAATGCAAATATAGTCCCCCCAAAGCAGGTTTACTTTTTAAAAATACAGTCCAAATTACATCCTTGGTTGAAACAAATTTAAAGCAGAGTGAGAATTGGGGTGACAGAAATAATAACAGGCATTCCTATAATTGGCTTGGGAGTAAGAAGTAAAATGTGTTTTACTTCCTTTAAATAAAAATATTAGTTATGCTTTCACATCTCAAAAGGTTCATCTTTAAACCACAGCTGAAAGGGTATCAAGAGGACGTTCCTGGGTATGAAAGGAAGGTAAGTATTGGGTTTTTCCTCTATTAAGGATCTGGAAAAAAAAGTAACCTTGAACCAAGAAGAGCAGAGAAGAAAATGTGATGGTTGGCTTCTGTTTGGCAGATAGGAACAGAGCACGAGACGCCCAGGAGAGACCCAGTCTACTGCCATTCCCAGAAAAGTCCTGTGTGGGTGGGTGGGCAGGATGAGGTGGGAGGAGATAACACAACCAAGGATGCTTTTCTCAACCCTCTTAGGGGATGTGAGTAGACTGAGGCCAGTACATACATGGTTAATTTATGAATGCCTCCATTTCTCTCTCCTCCATTCCCAGGATGACAAAAGGGTGACCTAGCAGAAAATATAAGAGACAGAAATAAGGGGATTCTCATCCCAGCCTGAGGACTCCTTCACTGTGTGACCTTCAACAATTCGCTTGACTTCTCTGATGCTCATTTGCCTTACCTAGAAAAACAGGAAGGCTGGGCTAAAACAGCTCTCAGCCACCTTTCAGGACTAAAATCTAAGATGCTAAAGGACAGCTCAGTCTTCAAGATAGTGCAATACCAATGTGAAATGTCTACTCCTTCTGTGGCTGTTTTTAAAAATGAAATACTCGAAGGTACAGACGGTTAGGAAAAGAAAGAGATAAAGAAAAAATAGTTTTATTGTTTTATTTTACTGTAAAAGTGATATATGCTCACTGAATTAAAAAGAATAGACGATATTAAAAAAGAAGAAAAAAAGACAAACCATTCTAATTGCCCCATCCAGAGTTAGAACCACTCTTAATGTTCTTTGCATTTGTTCTTCAGATATTTTTTAAGGTTGGCAGCCACCAGAACACACTCATATACATCTTTTCAAAAACAAACATGAGATCTTTGCACATATGCGGTTTGTAGATTTTTTTTTTTCAGTTAATATTATATGGTCCTCCTTCCATATCAACCAATGCAAAATAACAGCATCATTCTAATGGCTGAGTAGTACATGACCTTATAACTCCACGTGGTTTATTTTTCCAACTGAGAAACATTTAAGTGGTTTCTAATTTTCACTCTTCTAGACAGTGTTGCAATAAATATTCTTATGTTCATCCTCATTTATGTACATATTTGAAGACTTTAAATCAAGATTTAATCACAGACTCATCTCCCTTTTTATGCAGAAGGTTAAAATATTGATCATTTCAAATATCAAAGAAAGTTTCTCCACAACTCTGCTATTGCCAGCGCGGGAGGACACAGCATTGGCCCCACGGCACCCACATCCTGGCTCTGAAAACACTCGGTCTCCTGATTCAGCGAGGCTACACGGAAGCATGAGGCACAGCTTTGGGACAACTACGACATCTGCAAGGCTGCAAAGAGGTTTCAGGGCGAGCTCCAGGCTGGTCTCTGCGGCCGACTGACTGTGCGTCACAGTTCAGGAGTCCCTGCAGCAACCGCAGCCGTGCTCCTGTAAAACGTTTGTGTGTCCTATGTTTACGTTCTCTGCCTCTAAAACCAGTAATGTCACCAAACACACTCCCACCGGCCTGTGTTTAACACAATCCAATTCAGACACATGAAATTATTGTCTCTGTCTCCTAAGCTGAAAGTGCTGCTTTCAGTTTGTTAAAGCAAATGTTAAAGTACTTACTTTAACATTCCAAAAAATTATTCTTATACCAAAGACATTTTTAGAGATTGAAGAACAGTTTAAAACTTCTTCGTGTTCACTGACATTCGTGTTTATTTTTCTGACTTTTAAAATTATGTCACTGATCCAAATATTCTTTGTGAATGCTACAGAAAGCATTTCATTCTCTTTTTGTGGTTGTTGCTTTCATGGGTGATCAATGTCACAAATATATACCTATGTCCACGGCTAAATTTAATTGATGTGGGACATATTCTGTATCAGGTGATGGAGGAAGTAGATGGGGGAGGCATTCTACATTGGTGATCACTCCACAAGTTTGCTAAGATTTGCACAAGAGCCACCTAATTTTATTGTTGGAAGAAACTGCAATTGATCATTTCCAGTCCCTGGAGAGGCTAGATTAATTGGCTTATCCAGGTCACTGACTCCCAGTCCAGAGTTTTTTCCTCTCTGGCATTCCTCGACAGAAGCCCAGTAATTAATTTAGAGCAAAGATGCTCATTTTACACCTGAAAACATCAGACTGATCTTAAATCATTCTCTTCAATAATTAATTCAAAATAAACCAAAGGAAGAGATTTAATGAAACCAATGCATCTTTAAAATATATATTACCTAGTCTACTCCTGACACTTTAAAATATATATTACCTAGTCTACTCCTGACACTTTAAAATATATATTACCTAGTCTACTCCTGACACTTTAAAATATATATTACCTAGTCTACTCCTAGACTACTCCTGGAGGGCAGGTTGAAGGGCAGGCCTAACAAAGCTTAAAAACATATTTGGGAAAGAGTCTACAGACAAGTTGCAAAACCAAAAAGTATTTAAGATGTCCAGACAGCAGCAATTGGAGGTTCCCAGGTGTGGGCCAGAGTGGGAAGTGGTAACTGAGAACCGATGGGTCATTAGTGTGATCAGGAGAAAGCAGGTGCAAAGAAAAGGCAGAAGCAGGTGGCCCTGGTACAGCCTTAAAGCAAATACCACATTAAAGAAGGCAAAAGTGGCGTGGAAACTATCTTCATGGGGTGATAACCACTCCCAAACACATGCGTGACCCCCTGCCTTTTGTTTCTGAACACATGGAAAGCTTGATTTGTCCAACTGAGCTTGAGTTATCAATACATCCTCATGCAAGTTGCTTAACTGCTCCCTTTTTGCTCATAAAGTACATTAGCACCAACATGTGCCATCTCCCCTGCAGATCTGCTGTCAGCAAGTTGGAAAAGTTGCCTTAGAAACCATCAGGGACTTACTTATCTTATAAAATCCATCAGGAGTTGTAGGGAAGAGGAAGATCAATCAACTTGACTGTAACTTCCACTATGGTCAAGAGTTTATCATATTAGATGGATACACGCAACATATCCAAAACACACACAAATTATTTGGAGGGGGGTCCTCCTTGCTTTTACCTCCTCCCCCAACAACTGGCAGTGATAACTTGTCCCCACACTAGCTGTATGTAAATTTCGAAGACTAAAATCTTGTACAGCTCCTTAGTTGGGTGGAATTTAAACAGTGACCACCCATGGAGCCAGTCAAACTATCAGCTCGCCAACAATACCCCCGTGGTGGTGTTGGAAACCAAATGCACATTCCTTATTCAAAAATATATCTTCTTAATTAGGATCAGAATCTGCCAGTCTACTCACTGGTAGGAACAAGCAGTATTAGGCATCCAGGATAATACACATATTCTCAAGATCCAGCCAGGTTCTTTAAACAGAAAGGGAACGAACTGCTGTGTGCTCCTTTCTGCAAACCACTAATTAACATCCTTGCCATGATTCTGGAATATGGATCATTTTACTTAATGCAAAGCTTTTCAACACTCTATTCTAAACACAGCTACCAGTCACTCACACCAGCTGCAGATCCACAGCAATTTTCCCTGTTAAAATATACAAAATAATATCAGTTAGACCATCCCCAATTAAATAATCACTGTGGCAGGAAATAAAAATCAGATTAAGTAGGATTTTGTGGTATAGGAGACCATTCAAACTTTTGTCTGGCAGGGAGACCAGGACAGATGAAGGGAGACGGGAGTCCTGCTTCTGAACTTCTCTTTTGGGTTTTAACTCTAATATCTCAAGCTTCTTCCATTCTTACTTTCTCTATTTAGTTCAGTCCATTTTAATTTCTATCCCTTGATTAAACCCCAGTTCCGAACATTTTGTGTATTCTTGTTTATCAAACCTGTGAATTTAGCTATATCAATCTGTTCACTTGAGGACCGGTTCTTGTGGGCAGGGAAGAATACTAGTTTAAACTGGAGTCAAGAACCTAAAGCCACAATCAATCAATCAATCAATCAGAAGAGAAAGAACCCAAATAATGTGGAATCATTTCACTGTGAGTCAATCCTGGTTGGGTTTTTTCCGCCCCCTGGTGACTATTAGGACAGGCAAAGAGATCTTAACAGATCAGAGTTCACTCTCCAGTGGACAGACTTGGGTTTTTTAAATTATTAATTAGATAAACTGCTAAGGAGGTAGCGAAAGAAAACAGGGATAGAAAAATAAAAGGGGTGATCAAATTCTTCTTCTTTTTCCCCCTACAGCAGTGGCATTAGAACGGCTCTGTGTGCACCATATGCATAGTCCTTTACCGTGACTAATAGGAATAATGTACTACATTTCATAATACTGATTTCTTTGGCAATTTGAGAAAAACTCACAACTAAATGACAGTACATACTATCTAAAAATACTTATCACAACAAACCCTCAAGCAAAATTTCTTTTTCTGATAAAACTTTGGAAAGCTTTCTAGACAAGCAAAAGAATCATTCAGGCTGCTAAGAAAATAGCTCCCCCTCTTTTCTTCCCTGTTGGGGTAAAGGCTTAATCCTCTCAGATGGTTTCCCTGCCGAATGTTTGTCTTATGTGCAGTTTAAGATGGTATTTAACATTTTCAAAATTCCTTCTACAAGTGTATTCCTATTTCCCCTAAAAGTGGGCTCACACTGATGTTAACTGGCACAGATGTTAGAAATTCCATCCTCTTTCCAGAAAGGACCAAGTATGAATGCAAGGCAATGCCCCTTTTTAGCAAATTCTTATTTCTTCTCTCTGATTCTGGATGTGATTGTCAGCATACCCATCAAAGTGGGTGAACATCATACACAACCTCCCCGCACATGACTCCCTAACAGTTACATGGAGATCCTTCTGCAGAATGTCTGTAAAATTAGAGTCTGTAAATCGGAGCTGCTACTTACAACATTTTCTATTCTGAGTGAGGGGAGCACTTTGCTCTGAAAATATAGACAGCCAGTGTTCTAATGCTATACAGAAGACTATAAACTTTAGAGATCAAAGCTGGATTCATGTTTTCATTAACTACAAACACACGCAGGTGACACTAGTTACCAAATGCTAAATCAAAACTTTTTTTATTGTTTATAAATATTTTTATTCACTGCTTTAAAAATAATGTAGAAAAAATGTCATCTATACTCAAATTAAATATGCAACCTGATGTCACGCATTAGCCGGGAATATTTTGCTGCAAATCAAGTAAGTTAGGAAAATCCCCCATACATTAACTTCATAAGAGGGGTGCACATGTTTCGTTTCTTTCTTCCATGGCTAGTGGTACACTTTGTGGTTCCATCTGACAGCTAACTGCAACGTTTCACACGGAATTGAGTGGCTCTGTTTTCATTCTAATGAGTGCTTTAAAACTTGCAACCTAAAACTTAAATTTCTGACGTTCATCAAGGTTAATAAATAACTTCTTATAAATAAAGGATTAGGTTTGATTTTAAAGCTCACAATTAAAACAAAATAATTTTAAAAATAAAACATTGTGTATGTTGGAGGAGATAAATCCTTATAAAACATTCACTGGAATGTCAATGTTTTCATATTTCTGCTAGTATGGAAAAAATATATATTTGTTAAGTTCTCAAATTATTCTGATTTCCTAACTTATCCCAAATCTCCTCTTAGGGTATTATTTATAGTTCTTGTTTCCTAAATAGCCTAAGTCATGTTTTATATACAATAATGCCTCTAAGCCAATTGGAGAATGCACATTTAAAATTAAAATCTTATAAAATATTAATTATCTGTGTCTATACATGGCTGATAATCTTTACAGTAAGCAACAGTAGAAAAGGTATGGATGATTCTTAATGGAAGCTAAAAATACAATGATAAGGAAATGAAATCATTGTACTCCAGAGAAATTAACTCTAGATGCAATCTTTATAAGTACTAAGACTGGCTTCCATAAAACAAACAAAATCAGTCTCATTATTAGTCATCACACTTCATGTGTTTATCTTTGTAAATGTAGTACACAGCAGTTCTCTAAAGGCCAAATATAACATGTGAACAGGAACTGATTTTTATTATAATTGTTACTATGGTTTATCCAAAGTCATTGACTTTAAAATAAAAACCATTACTAATAAAAATCAGTAAACATAGACATTAAGTGGAAAAATGTTTGTAATCTTCAAACGCACTACGCAACATGAAGATTGATGTTGCCATCATTTTGAAAGCAATCAAAACTTCTCCTCTTACGAGTCACATAACGACCTCACTAAAATAACTAGAAAAAAATGGAGGTTCTCTAATAATATTTAATATGTGTTCCACCAGAGGAGAATTTCATCCAAAGCTGTAGCTCACAAAATTCCCCAAATCAACAGCCAAACAACTCATTTTGCAGCCGAGCGCAATAGCTTCACTATATTTTCTCAAAGATGGCTGATGCAAACCACACCTCATAACTACATGAAAATGGTTGCTCAGATGGAATTATGCAAATGCAGTTTCAAAACAACCTGCTCAAATTTCGGCACATTGAAGATGGACCTATGAAGCGTTTGCGACATTGTGTCTGGTTCCAGTGGAATTTCAGTGGGTACTAAGGAGAGCACAAACTCCAAATCATCCTTATAAAGAAAGACTGAAACATCAGTATGCAAACATCCAATCCTATGGGCATATTCACAGCCCTGGGTCCTGGTCCCTGAACATTGATCCGTCACCAATGTAAAGCAAGGAGAGCAATGAGGCGCTTCTTGAGGTCTACATCCTGCCCTTCAAGTAGAAGGGGCCACCTTTGAAAAGCCGTCTTTTCTTTTAAAATTAGCTATTCCAAAGATGGGATTTTCAAAATGGGGGATGAATTTAGAGGGTAAATTATTTATTATAGGAGGCAAATAAAATATACTTTAAATGATCCATTTCCATAAAATGATATTTATTATCAACCTGTCAGTATTTCATAATCAGATGCCCTTCTACAAAGACCTTTCTGTGAATATAAAGTTCCCAATTTTCTTCTACTTAAAAGTAAATAATAGAAAAGTGCAAGGTGATTACAATACCAAAGCAATTTCAATAAACTTCATATGCAGCCTGATTTCAAGCCACAAGGCACTGGCTCCATACGAAGTACATCAGATGTCTCCAAATTAATAATTGGCCAAATTGGATTTTTCACTAAGTAAACTTTAAATTTTAAATAGTTTTTCTCTGTTGCTTTATATTTATATTAAGAAATAAAGATAAATTTTAAGTATTGATGTACATAAATTGTCAATCATATTTAGTATTGGCTGAATAATTTGCAAAACAATAGAAAAGAATAATAATATGAAATATTTTCATTTTGGAATAGTTGGAAACTGTTTCTAGTTGAAAGTTATATAAAATATCCAATTAAAGCAAAAAGTTGTCACAAGTGGAGATTCAGTATTCCACCAGTCAAAAAGAGGGAACCATTTTGTTCTGAAATATGATACCAGCGTTTTCTAACATTAAACTTGAATTTGCGCAATTCTTTCTATTAGACAAATCAGTCTTCAAAACAATAAATACTTAACTGCTATTTACTTCCATTTACACCCATCACTGATTCTTTCTGTTACTAAGTTTTATTAAATTTACAGGACTCAAAGCATCAGCAGAGCAGCGGAAAACCTCTGCTCTGTTCCATGAGGGTATATTTTGCTGTACTTACGTGTATTCATCTAGTGTCGTCAGTTTCGCAGAGGTGTTCATCATTCACTTTCCTACACTTCTTAAACTAGTTTTGAAGACTTCATTACAAACTGAGTAAACCCTTAGGAGAGTAGAGATCCTTCAAATAAACCTACATTCTAGGCCTTAAACCGTCACACGCAATCTCAAAAGAACAAACAACACAAAGCATCACTGTTTTTACTTCTATGTCCCTCAAATGGGCTGAAAGAGCCTCTCCGGGCTTGTTAACCACCCCCAACCTTCTCAAGCATTGGGAAGGCCGACCTGAGAATTCACGACCCAAGTCGCACGGGTCACCCGAGTTACAAGATGGTAACATTAATGGAAAACGGTTGCGTAGCTAAACTCTTCGAAAGGGCCTTCTCGAAACGTGGCTACACTTTCAGGGTAAAGCAAAATATGTTGTTTACAAACTCTCACCTCCCTTTTCACCCCAATGTCACTGGTTGGTTTCACGGGCACCACGAAGGGTGGTTTAATTTTTGGCATTTTACTTACACACCCTCACGCGCGCGCACACACGCACGACTCTCCATTCCAGCGTCCTCTTGGGACCAGAAAGATGACATACAGTCGCTGGGCCATTTCCCCGCAATCTGAGCTATTTTAGTTCAAAATACCTAGTACCATCCCTGAAGAGATGAGAAAGGAGATAAGGAAATACAAAATAATTTTCCCTAAAGAACTTGGCTCCCCTCTTTCCAGCCTAACAGCCAGAAGGACACCGACTCTGCCCAGAGGGGGGACGAGAAAACTTCAAACCCAAGGGGGGCGAGCGAAGTTCAGCAGGGACGGGAGATGAAACCACAAAGGGGGCTCTCGGGGTGCGTCCCCAGGCGCACCCTTCGTCCCTGTTCCCTTCTCCCCCTCTTACTTTTGGATGATCTGGGGTAGGCCGGCTTGAGGCGGGGGCGGGGGCGGGGGCGGCGGCGGCGGTGGCGGCGGCTGCTGCATCCCTCGCGGGCAGGAGGGTGCCGGGGACGCCCGGGCACCAGGCACACTGCAGGCAACTCTGTCCGGCTGCTCCGGACCGCTGGGGTCCGCGTCCTGGCTCATGGCTGCTGCCAGCACCATGCGGGGCGAGACCTGCCCGGGATCGCGGCGAGAGAGCTCACGGGAGGGGCGGTCCTGGGCCACGAGCGCTCACTGGCCGGGGTCCCCGTGCCCAGTCCCCTTGTCCTTCCCGGTGGCGCGGGGAGGAGACGCGAGGGGCGGGGAGGAGGCAGTCCCGGCGGCGCCGCCTCCTCCTCCTGCTGCTCCAGCTCCTCCGGGCCGGCCACGCGGGGGCGGGGGCTAGGGGGCGTCTCCCGACCGGCTGGAGCTGCTCTGCGGCCGGGGGTTGCTCAGCACCAAGCTGGACCCAGGAACTCTGCCCGCCGACCCTGGGCGCAGGAAGCGGGGAGGGAGCGCGGTGTACGCCACAGTGCACCCTCAAAGTCCGGAGCCCAGCGTTCCACGGCGCAGCACACCGCGCGAGGAAGGAGACATACGCAGCCCGCGGCCCGCCGCCGCGCTCTCGCTCCAGCCGGTAACCCTGAGGCCTCCGGCTGTCCCCGGGGACCGTGCGCGCGGCCTCTCGCAGCTCCTGCCAAGCCGAGCGGACAGAGCGCGCCCAGGACGTCCGCGCGCATCGCGCATGCAAAGTGTGCCGGGCCTGACATCTGCCCGCGGCTGGAACCCGGCCAGCGCCACTCGCCCCTGAGGCACCCGACCCCGAGGGGAAGAAAGCCTGGACTTGCCCCGAGGTGGGACTTGTATTGCAACCCAGGTCTCAGATGACCATCCCCGGGGCTCTCCAAATTGTCAGTTCCAGCTGCTGATTTCAGGTGTCCCCGGAAGCAGCCTGTGGGGCCAGCGTGGGTTTCTGGTTTCTTTTTCTCTTCACTTAAAAGACTCCGCCACAACCCCACGAGCGCAAAGACAAAACCATGCGTACATTTTATTCTTGTTATTTATTGGCCAAATCTCGGCGGAAATGTAAAGGATGAAAATAGAGTTTGCCGACATCGTACGGTCACAGTCACGCCCCCTGAAGCCCTGTTAATTACCCTGGCTCCCGCGTGCGCCCGTCCACCTGCACTCACCGGTTCACAGCTGTGGACGCGGACATCCTGAGGCCTTTCAAGGCTGAGAGCCACCCCGCAAGGTGCAGCTTAATGTCCTGGCACGTGGGTGCGAATATGCGAGACACCTGACGCAGAAATGTCTACCGAGCAGAGCAAAGACCGGAGAAAGCGGCCGCCCAGTACACCTCACCGGCTGTCCGGCATACAGGAGTTCTAAGTCCTGATGCCAACATCCCCGGGAAGTAGAAGTAGAGAAAAGCGTGCCTTGGGTGCCTGGGAAACCAGAGCCCAGCATGCCCCATGGCCTGGAGAGGAGCTCAGGGTCTCCACCCAACTCACCTTCCTCCCGCAACCCCGCGGAGGAAAATTCTGAAGATGGATTCCCTGAGACCTGGCAACTACTTGAATTCCCTAAAAGACGCTTTCATTTCTCCCCAGACTGAGTTTCCAGCCTCAGGACACTACGACACTACGCCTCCGCCTCCGTTGATTTCTGCCATCATTCTTTCTCCTTCTGCCATCATTCTCTCTCCTTCCTTCCCTCTCCCTTTTTTATCTTCCTTTCTTCCTCCTCTAATATAAAATGACACTATCAATTCCTTGTGTTCATAAAGATCAGTTTGCCACAATTCGCAAAATTGAGTCTCACAAAAACAAAAACAAAACAAAAACGTGAAACAGGTAGGCTGGTCCGAAGGTATGTAGGTAGCTCAACTGATTGTTCTGTTCGTTACAGATAGAACTTGATCTACTCTTTCCTCCTTCTCCTTAATGCAGTTGAGGAGGGAAAACAACAACAACAACAAACCCTAGTAAAGAGGTGTTGATTGTTCTTCCCATCTCACAAATGAGGAGGCATTAGCGTGATTTGCCCGGAGGATCCACAGCTAGTAAGAGGCTGTAAGAACCAGAGTTTTGTCCATTCTCTGAATAGTTAGCTCATCATCTTCAGTTTCCATCACTAAATTCCCAACCGTGGTTTCCTTAAATCTCCATCCTCCACCCCATAGTCCCACCCCCAGACTTCCTTAGTGAAAGGAAATTACTTAAAATTAACATTGCAGCTCTCCCAGAAATAAAATGAAAACTTTTTCTGTGTTTGCACGGAAATCTTTTTCTCAGAATCCTCAAAACCTTGATGGAAAGAGCTTTGTGGTCAGAAGGACCTGTTTTCGAGTCCAGACTCTGCAGTTTACCAGTGGAATAATTCAACTTCTCTGAGTGTCAGTTACCAAATACGTAAATCGGAACTGATGAGATCCTGTCTTGGAGAGTCTCTGTTAGGGTTAGGGATAATGTGTCTTGCATACTTTATGCATAAGATGTTCAATCTGGCACTTACTACAAACATAATTCTTTATATTCCAACCTTATAACCAGATATTAATACAACAGATCTCAAACCCCAGAAAGCTGAGAGCCTGGAAGTCACAACATCGATATAAGTGAGTCTATTCCCATTACATTTTTTAGTGACAAAAAAAGAAGACCATGTTATATGAATGCAGCTGTCTGAGTCTCAAAAATAATATCCTAGCATATGTGATAAAATAAGAAACAATGGATAAATCTAGGTATTCACTGGGCTTTTTTTGCGTCCTTTCTGTAAGTTTGAAATTTTCAAAATTAAAAACATGGAAAAAAATGAATGATTCACAGGTGTTTTTCAGAATGCCATCTCCATGATTATAGCTTAGTATTTGCAATCCACATGTTACATAATAACTGAACTTAGAACAGATTTGAAGGGAGAGGGCAACACAACAGCAAAAACCTAGAGGTAGTTCACGTCCTTCCTCAGATCCCACAAAATGTTTTCCAGGATGACATTGAACAAGCCTTCCATTTTGCAAGTCAAACATAAAGTATATTCAAAAGTTGCAATGATAAATATTTCTAAACGTTTCTCACTTCTCTCCTGGAGGGATGAAAAAGCCTAAAGAACCCTAGCTGAAGCTGCAGCCCTTGCTTTGATCTGCCCCTGGTCTCTCACCACTCCCCTCCCCCAAGCGTGTGCTTCACAGTGACAGAAGCCAGACAAGTGTGAGTCACCTGACTTGACAAATGGGAGCGTGACTGAGAGGTGAAGACTAGTAACATCTCTCTTTGTTCCTCTCCACAGAAGCATCCTGTCCCTCCTTGACCTACAAGTGAACTATGATCAGGTGGTGAGGCTATTGCTGTTTGAGCATACCTTTAATATTTAACAAGCTGCTAAGTATTTTCTTAGTTTATCTTACTTTATATTCACAGTAACCCCATGAGCAGCAACTGTTAACTCTGTTTTATAATTAAGAAAACTGAAGCTCAGATAGCTACAAGAATTTGCTCAAGGTCACCCAGCTTTTAAGAGCCAGAAGCAAGACTGCAGGTAGGTTGGTCTGTTCCCAAAGCTCACCCACTCTCTACACTACCTCAGTGACAGAAGTGGAACTGAGATCTTACCTGTCTTCTTCTGCTGTGATGCTGCTGTCAATATAAAATGCCACCTGCATTGTGATGCAACTCTGCTACTCATATCTATTCAGATCATTCAATCAATAGGAAATATCTAAACTGACCCTTACAAATAAGAAAATTCAAAGAAATGACGCAACCTGCTGGGAGGTGGTAGAAAGGGGTGGAAATACAACCCAGGTCTCTATTATACTAGGGTCATTCTCAAACTTACTGGGGACTCTGGCACTCTGGCTTGTCCCATGATGTTAATAAATAATCCAGGCACTGGTTCTAGGAGCTTTCTCACACCTTATTTCATTTAATATCACCATTTTGGAGAAACTTGAAGAACCTGCCCAAAGTCACTGGAATAATAAACAGCAGAGCTAAGATTCAGACCCTGGCCTGAATCACTGTGACCCTCTGTACCCTCTTCAAAGGGGAAATATAATAGCTTCCTCTCAGTTGATTGTGAGCATTCATCTCTGCAGATGAGCTGATGTGTATGTGCCTGCGGCTGTTCAGCATATGTATACTACCACTCTTATTTTTTAACAACAGTTTACTTTGTAAAGTTTGATGACATAGACATTCTCATATACTATAGGTGTCAGTTGCAGCAACTCTTTGGAAGTGAATTGGATTATTTATTTATTTATTTATTTTGAGACAGAGTTTCACTCTTGTTGCCCAGGCTGGAGTGCAATGGCGCGATCTCAGCTCACCGCAACCTCTGTCTCCTAGGTTCAAGCGATTCTCCTGCCCCAGTCTCCCGAGTAGCTAGGATTACAGGCATGCGCCACCATGCCCAGCTAATTTTGTATTTTTAGTAGAGACAGGGTTTCTCCACGGTGGTCAGACTGGTCTTGAACTCCCAAGCTCAGGTGATTCGCCCACCTCAGCCTCCCAAAGTGCTGGGATTACAGGCATGAGCCACCGTGCCCAGCCAGAATTGGAACTATTAAAATTGCAACAAAGGAAACTGACTCAGCAATTATCCTCCTAGGAATTTATCCTATGGGTTTATTTGTAGCAATAATCAAAGCTACATGGACAAGGGGGTTTATTGTGGCATTGTTCATAATAGCAACAACTGGAAACAACCAAAGTGCTGCACAGAAGGGTGGCCTTACAAAAGATGGTCTCTATTACAAAAGAGTACAATGTAGCCCTTAAAAAGAAGGAGCCAGGTCTGTATGCACTGCTAGGGAAAGAGTTAAGGAGAAAATGCAAGTTTCTCAACAGTATTGCAGTATGACTAAATGTCTGTAAAATCAAAGAGCAGAGAACATTTCCGGAAAAGTTATACAAGTAATTTTTTTTTTTTTTTTTTTTGAGATGGAGTCTCGCTCTGTCGTCCAGGCTGGAGTGCAGTGGCGTGATCTCGGCTCACTGCAAGATCCACCTCCCGGGTTCACACCATTCTCCTGCCTCAGCCTCCCGAGTAGCTGGGACTACAGGCATCTGACACCATGCCCAGCTATTTTTTTTTTTTTTTTTTTTTTTTGGATTTGTAATAGAGACGGGTTTCACCGTGTTAGCCAGGATGGTCTCGATCTCCTGACCTCATGATCCACCTGCCTCGGCCTCCCAAAGTGCTAGGATTACAGGCGTGAGCCACCACGTTCAGCCAACAAGTACTTTTTAACAGTTAGTACCTCTGGAAATTAGGATAAGGCAGGAACCTTTTCCTTGTATGACCTTTTATATTGTTTGAATACTTGAAATAAAATTTTATTGAAGTACATATGCTATTAGGGTTTTTGCTATGAACATGTCATTTTTAAATTAACCAATGACAACAAAACTTAAAATTTTGTTTTTTCAACTAGTAATCATTAACAACACTTAGTACATCAATACGATTTTTGCTTATGTATTTATTTTTTGGGATGGAGTCTCGCTGTGTTGCCCAGGCTGGAGTGCAGTGGCGCGATCTTGGCTCACTGCAACCTCCGCTTCCCGGATTTAAGCAATTCTCCTGCCTCAGCCTCCCGAATAGCTGGGATTACAGGCGCCTGCCACCACGCCTAGCTAATTTTTGTATTTTTAATAGAGATGGGGCTTCACCATGTTGGCCAGGCTGGTCTCAAACTTCTGACCTCAAGTGATCTGCCTGCCTTAGACTCCCAAAGTGCTGGGATTACAGGCGTGAGCCACCACACCTGGCCAAGATGTTTAATTTTTTTTTTTTTTTTTTTTTTTGAGACGGAGTCTCGCTTTGTCGCCCAGGCTGGAGTGCAGTGGCGCCATCTCAGCTCACTGCAAGCTCCGCCTCCCGGGTTCACGCCATTCTCCTGCCTCAGCCTCCCAAGTAGCTGGGACTACAGGCACCCACCACCTCGCCCGGCTAGTGTTTTGTATTTTTTAGTAGAGACAAGGTTTCACCGTGTTAGCCAGGATGGTCTCCATCTCCTGACCTCGTGATCCGCCCGTCTCGGCCTCCCAAAGTGCTGGGATTACAGGCTTAAGCCACCACGCCCGGCCCTAAGATGTTTAATTTTAAAGCAAAAATTCATGTGATGGAATGAAGGAGAAATACACTGGATAATATATTGTCCAATCTTAAACACTGTCCTTTTATCCTAGCAACTCCATTAGAGACAGTTAAATAAGTAAATCATTAAGTTGCTAGCAGTCACATTGATACAGTTATAAGCTACTAATCTGACAATTATGAATACATATGAAGCAGTCTATCATAGATCATCTTTGCCATAAGATAGTAACTGTTATCTGGGTATTAATATTAACAGTTGTCATTTCTTGCTTTAGAGACAGAGTCTCACTCTCTTACCCAGGCTGTCATCCAGGATGGAATGCAGTGGCACAATCATGGCTCACTGCAATCTTGAACTCCTGGGCTTAAGTGATCCTCCTGCCTCAGCATCCCAAGGAGTAGCTGGGACTCCAGACATGTACCACCACACCTACCCAGCTAATTTTTATGTTTTCTAGAGACAGGGTTTTGCCATGTTGCCCAGGCTGGTCAAACTCCTGGCCTCAAGTAATCTCACCCCAGCCTCGCAAAGTGCTGGGAATACAGGGGAGCCACCACACCCAGCCAACAGTTCTGTTTCTTGAGTATTAATCTGCCAGGCTGTCTTGAGCACATATTTCTCATTTAGTCCTCACAGTCACCTTAGTGGGTGGTTGGTTTTTTTATACCCATTTTACAGACAAGGAAACAAAGGCTCATGAAGTCCAGCCACCTGGCCAGCTAGTAAGCAGAGGAGCTGCGGATCTAACCCTAGTCTCTATTACTCCTAGCGTTGAGCTTTTAACTACTTTGTGTGGTATTTCTTGATATAATGGGGCTTTGAGACTGGGTACTCCTCTGCTAAATCCCCATGGTTTGGACCTCTCTGCTGTCTCCAGTATCCCATCCCTTGGTTTTCCATCTCTCCATACTTCTCGGCTTCTCTTTTCTACCCCTCTGAGGTAGAAATACTTACCTCAGCTTGACCTATTGGCTGGTGCCTCGACCAGAGTATGATTTTTGTTTGACTTGAAGTCCATGGAATCTCTGCAAATGTTTGAAAACAATCAGAAAATAAAATCCTGTCCTGGCTTCACAAAGGGTCACCGCTCCCTGAAAACCCAGGAGAGACAGTGGCTGAAGGATGCTGTTTAAAAATAATGTGGTTACTCATAGAACTGGATGCACATCTGAATTTGAAGGAGAGTCAGGGAACTTTAGCTGAGGAAAAGTGAGGACATGACCCAGGAGGCTCTTTTCTGCCCGACAACTCACTGGGAACTTCCCTTATTGGCTGCAGGGAAGGGCTTAGCCTCCATCCCTCTGATCAGGAATTTATCAGCCAGGACTCTTGTCCTCTAATAAGCCCTGCAGGTGTTGTATCGTACTCAAAGTAGCAGTTGGTTGAGAGTCAGGAAACTGCGGTTCTAGAGCTTTAGGTATATATCTAATGTCCCTGAACAGGAAAGCAGTTATCCCAACCACAAGTGACATCAGCATCTTTGCCTCTCCTAAAAGCATCACTGCTCCGAGCCCCGGGTGGCTAGAGCTCTTTCCTGCCACTGCTTGTTCAGTACCTGGCGACAAACCAACAACTGCAGATTGCGTCCAGAATCCCAGGGGCCCAGAACAGCAAGGGGCATAGTTAACCAGGACATGGCTTCCTGGAAAAGAGGAGTTTTGAGCTATGCTTCTAAAGAGCCAGAGAATGACTTTCTGTCATTTGCTGTTTCCAGGACACATAATACAACAATCTTACTGTGTGTTATAAAGCAAGTTGCATCTGAATGTTTTTGGAAGGGGGATGGGAAGTGATGGAGGTACGAAATGAATGTGGGAGAAATGTTAGAGGTAGCTAATTGCATGACTTAAGTTCCGTGGGGCTCTGCACCCCCTGTGGAGACCCAGCTTCCACAAGTCCTGCTTAATCCCTGGGGAATGTCACTGTCATTCAGAGGCCAGTGGTGTGACTTCAGGCCTCAGCCAAGCAAAACAGCACTTCTCAGAGGCGGGGGATTCCTTTATCCAGCCCATCCCCCAGTTGCCTCCTCTGTCTCTCTTATCACCCTGCCTGTTTGTCAGGCCAGTTGGTCATCAGAGAATAAACATCTCGGGCTGTTTGCCCACCAACTCCAGGATCAGGTGACCATTATGGAAGGCAACACCGGAGGCCTCTGCATGCCAGAGTGACGCCAGGAACAGTGAGAGCCTGCAATGTGCTGACCTCACTGAGTGGGCACCCATGCAGCTGGCTGGGAGTAGACTAATGCCACTCCCTGGTCTGGCCCATTTGGTCATCCCAGGGCCACCCCATGCAGGAGACCCTGCCCCACTTCCTCTCAGCACAGACTCTGGTGTCAGAATGACTCCATTAGAAATCCAGCCCCAAGGTCTGCTAGTCACATGATGTTATGCAAGTTACTCTACCTCCCCGAGCCTCAGTGTTCCCATCTGAGAAATGGGAATAATAGTGTCCACATCATGAGGTTACTGGGAGGATTATATGTAAAGCACTTAAGCCAGTGTCATCTAGCATATGACTGGGGCTCAGTAAATTGTCATTGGCTGTTTTTATGGTGATTACTGGACTACCCGTTGGGAATATTCAGTAATCATAATACACAGTCCCTTAAAAGAGCTTGCTGTGGGTCAGGAGGTCAGCCACTTTCAGTACATATAAATCCCAGGGGGAAAAGAACGTTCCCATTAGGAATGCTCAGTAATGATAATACACAGTCCCTTAAAAGAGCTTACTCTGGGTCAGGAGGTCAGTCACCTTCTGCACGTATAAATCCCGGGGGTAAGATACCTGCCTCAGCCTCCCAAAGTGCTGGGATTACAGGCCTGAGTCACCCAGTCTGGCCAATAGTCCTCTATTTTGGTAACACCATGTTAATTCTGGATGAGCAAGAATTATATTGGAGGTCTGTACTCCAGAGGGTGAGAACTTAAACCTCACAAAGACTCAGGGGCTTGCACATTAGTGGATTGGTAAGGACCCAGTGGTCCCAACCAATTCACCTACCTCAGCCTCCCAAAATGCTGGGATTATAGGCGTGAGCCACCATGCCTGGTCCATTGTATATCTTTAAACTGTCTCTTTTGACCATCTTTATATGTTTTTTTATCTTTTCCCCTCAATTTTTAGAGGTCTTTATAAATTAGGGAGATTAGGCCTTTGTCTCTGATAAAGATGGTTTATTATTTGTCTTTTCTTATTGTCTTTTCTTACTGTATTTGCCATGGTTTATTATTCATCTTTTCTTATTGTTTTTGCCATGCCAATGTTATTTTATTTTTATGTAGTAAAATGTATCAGCTGTTTCTTCTGTTGCACTTGCATTTTGAATCGGAATTAGAAAAAGCTTCTAAACATTGAGATTTTAAAAAAATTCTCATGTTTTTTCTAGCATCTGTATAATTTTCTTACACTTAGATGTCTGATTCATTTGGAGTTCATTCTGGTGTACAGTGTGAGGCATGGAGCCAGTTTTATCTTCTCCAAATGGCCATCCAGTTGTCCCAACACCACTTATTGAAAGGGCTCGCTTTTCTTCCAAGACATAAGATACCATCTTTATCATATGCTAAATTTCCATATGTATTTATGTCTAATTCTGGACTTTCTATTTTTTCCTAATAGTCTTCCTGTTCACTTATCAGTTTTAATTAAAGATCTTTTATAATAATATTTATTTATTTATTATTTTTATTTTTTATTTTTTTATTTTTTTTTTGAGACGGAGTCTCGCTCTGTTGCCCAGGCTGGAGTGCAGTGGCCGAATCTCTGCTCACTGCAAGCTCCGCCTCCGAGTTCACGCCATTCTCCTGCCTCAGCCTCCTGAGTAGCTGGGACTACAGGCGCCCGCCACCTCGCCCGGCTAGTTTTTTGTATATTTTAGTAGAGACGGGGTTTCACCGTGTTAGCCAGGATGGTCTCGATCTCCTGACCTCGTGATCCGCCCGTCTCGGCCTCCCAAAGTGCTGGGATTATAGGCTTGAGCCACTGCGCCCGGCCAATAATATTTGTTATTTGACAAGAATTCTCTCTTCCGCCGGGCGCGGTGGCTCAAGCCTGTAATCCCAGCACTTTGGGAGGCCGAGACGGGCGGATCACGAGGACAGGAGATCGAGACCATCCTGGCTAACACGATGAAACCCCGTCTCTACTAAAAACTACAAAAAACTAGCCGGGCGAGGTGGCGGCGCCTGTAGTCCCAGCTACCTGGGAGGCTGAGGCAGGAGAATGGCGTGAACCCGGGAGGCGGAGCTTGCAGTGAGCTGAGATCCGGCCACAGCACTCCAGCCTGGGTGACAGAGCGAGACTCCGTCTCAAAAAAAAAAAAAAAAAAGAATTCTCTCTTCTCACAGTTCTTCTTTTTGGGGTTTTCATAACTGTTCTTGCATTTTTATTTTTCCATATGAGCTCTGCAATCAATTTTCTAGAACAAAAAAAAATGTGGTATTAAAAAAAATAGCCAGGCGTGGTGGCACATGCCTGTAATCCCAGCTACTCAGGAAGCTGAGGCACAAGAATCATTTGAACCCGGAAGGCAGAGGTTGCAGTGAGCCGAGATCGCACCAGTGCACTCCAGCCCAGGTGACAGAGGGAGACTAAGTCTCTAAATAAATAAATAAGTGGTGTTTTTATTAGGGTATTGTTAAAATCATATATTATCTTGAGGAGAATTAGACCTTTACAATGTTGAGTTAGTCCCATCACAGAACAAGGGATGTCTTTTGCTTTGTTCAAGTCTATTTTTATGCCTTTAGGGAGTATTTTAAAGTTTCCCTCAGAGAAGTTTTGGTGGTTTTAGTGGTATCAAATAAAACACTTGACACTCCAGCAGATCAAAGCAAAAGCTTTATTACAGAAAAAGTAATACTAGGAGGGAGGACAGAGCCAAGCAAATCATCACACTGACACCAGCTGCCAGACTCACAGCCCAGAGGGACAAGAGATATGGAGCCAGATGGGCAACTAGCCAAGTCGGAAGGTGGCACCCATAGCACCTCCCCCGGAACTGAGCGCCACCCTCATAGTACCTGGGCTTGTAAGACCCTAGGGATTCTAAAGTCGTTCTATGGGTGGTTATGTTGAGAGCCAAATTTGTCTATTATATACCATGTTTTCTTATTTATGACTATCTAACTCATTTATTCCATGCTTAGTGCCACGATATTGGATCAACTCCCTATGGGATTACGTTGGCATTGCCACATAATTCACACTTTTCTTCTTAGTTTGTTCCTCAATATTTTAAGCTCTTTAGTTTGTATAATAAATAGGGCTTTGTCTTTTATTATCTTCTCTAACTGGTTATTGTTTATATAAATATAAATGTATATTTGCATATTTGTATTTCTATATTATTTAATCTGTATATAAAATAATGCATGTATATCCACAGAATTATTTTGCTTGTTTTAGTTTTATCATTACAGCTCTTGAGTCTTCCAGATATTCTATCATGTCATCTACAAATAGAGCTTTACTTTTTTCCCTGTCAATTTTTATTCCTCTAATAGTTTTGTCCAGTTGTATTAATACCTCGATTATGTTAAATAGTAGTAGATATATGGGCTTCTTTGCCTTGTTTCTGATCTGATGTGTTTATCTACTAAGATGCTGACTTTCCTAATATGTACATTTAATATATATATTCACATCTTTATATATACATTTATTGTATTAAAATGAATTCTTACATTGGCATTGTGTGGAAAGTTAAAAAGACATGGAAAACGCCTGGCGTGGTGGCTCACGCCTGTAATCCCAGCAGTTTGGGAGGCCAAGGCAGGCAGATCACGAGGTCAGGAGTTTGAAACCAGCCTGGTCAACATGGTGAAACCCTGTCTCTAGTAAAAGTACAAAAATTAGCCAGGCATAGTGGGTGCCTGTAATGGCAGCTACTAAGGAGGCTGAGGCAGGAGAATCACTTGAACTCAGGAAGCTAAATTTTGTATTTTTAGTAGAGATGGGGTTTCACCATGTTGGCCAGGCTGGTCTTGAGCTCCTGACCTCAGATGATCCACCTGCCTCGGCCTCCCAAAGTGCTGTGATTACAGGCCTGAGCCACTGTGCCCAGCCAATTGTCCTCTATTTTTATAACACCATGTTAATACCGGATGAGCAAGAATTATATTGGAAGTCTGTACTCCAGAAGGTGAGAACTTAAACCTCAAGAAGATTCAGGAACTTGCACATTAGTGGATTGGTAAGGACCCAGGGGTCTAGGGTCTGTCATCCCCTCCGGAGTAAAAGGTGAATCTTTTGCAGTGGCCTTATCAACCTCTTTCCACTTTCAAACTTCTACTTTCTCCTCTGAATAGCTGGTACACTGTGAATGTCTTATAAGTGTCTGATGTAAACTGGGTGAGGATCAGGATCAATCTATATGTGAAATATTAGCAAAACTTTGAAAAATTTTTGATAACATGGATAAAAGAAAATCAAAAGCTCTAATATTTTCTTCTTGCATTCCAATGGATTGACTTTTGAGCCTCATTTTTGGAAGTCAATTGAATAAATTAGTACTTTTATTTTATTTTATTTTATTTATTTTGAGAGGGATTTTTGCTCTGTCACCCAGGCTGGACTGCAGTGATGCAACCTCGGCTCACTCCATCTTGTACCATCCATCATCCAAAAGGAAACACAGAGAGACTGCCTTGGTCCATCTATCGAGTGATAGGAAATGCTGTCAGCTTTCTTGGAATGAGGTACTGCCTGGGAAAGGATTCTGCAGAAAGTATAGGCTGGGCACGAGTAGCTCTGCTACCTGGGCCATGTGACACAGAGAATCCTATGGCATGAGAGGCGTTTATGGAAGGAAAGACATATTGAATCTATTACAAGCCCTAGTAGGGGGATCACAATGTAGACACCTAGAGTTCTGGAGCAAGTCATGACATGTGCAGCAGAAATTTACAGCATTTGGAAACTAGTTCCTAGTGGGTGACTTGGCCCTGGTAGAGACAGAGCCTCTGATCTTGCCGACCATGGAACATCAAGTGACTATGTGACAAGAGCTGCTACATTACATTTCTACTGTTGTGTAACAGATTATCATAAATGTAAGGGCTTAAAAGGGCAGACATTTATTTTTTCACAGTTATGCAGGTCAGAAGTCCAGAATGGCTCAACTGGGTTCTCTGCTCAGGATGTTACCAGGCCAAAATCAAGATATTGGCCAGATTGGGCTCTTATCTGGAGGCTCTAGGTGAGAATCTGATTCCAACTTCATTCAAGTTGTTGACCAAGTTCAGTTTCTTGTGGTTGTAGGACTAGAGTCCTCATTTTCTAGTTGACTATCAACGGAGGGCCTCTCTCAGCTCTTAAGGCCACTACACTCCCTCTCAAGTGGCTCCACCATCTTCAAGCAAACAACAATGCATCAAATTCCCCTTATACTTGAAAAAGACTTGAACCCACCACTAGAACCTTTGAGTAAATCCAGCACACTCACTGTTCCTCACAATCTAAATTACATAACTCCTCTGCTTAGAGAATTGGCTCCTTCTCTGTTTATTAGCAGGCTGTGCTTGAGCAAGTCAAGTTATCTAATCTCTCTGGTTTAGTTCCTGATCTAAAAAAATAAAAGTATAACACCTTATATGGCTGTTGTGAACATCAATGAAATAACACTTTTTTAAAGTACCTGACACATGCAGATGCTTAGTTAATGAAAGTAGACAAAACCAGCACCTTCACCACCACCACCATCATCGTCATCATCATCAGAACAATGAAGACATGAACAATGCTGTTTTAGGCCTCTTTGGCCTAGAGAACGACAAGCCTTTGGTAAAGTAACTATGGAATGAAAATGGTTTGGGGCTCCAAATCCTAATGTATCTGAATTCCTGGGATCCCTGGAGTCCCAAGTTCCATTAAAGCATCATGGGTGGTATGTGTTTGGTGGCCCTCTGTCTTAGTTGGTTTGTTGTTGCTTATAGCAGAATACTGAAACTGGGGGATTTATAAAGAAAGAGAATGTATTTCTTACAGTTATGGAAGCTGAGAAGTCCAAGGTCAAGGGGCTGCATCTGGCAAAGACCTTCTTGCTGATGAGGACTCTCTGAAGAGCCCCTAAGCAGTGCAGGACATCACTTGGCCATGGGGCTGAGTGTGCTAGCTCAGGTCTCTCTGCTTCTTCTTATAAAGCTACCAGTTCCACTCTCATGATAACCCATTAATTCATTAACCTGTTCATCAGGCCCAATCACCTCTTAAAGGCCCACTTCTCTAAATAATGCCACATTTAGGATTAAACTTCAACATGAGTTTTGGAGGGGACAAACATTCAAACCACAGCACCATCATTGGTTTTGCATGTGGAAAATTAATGGCCATTCAAATCATTCTACTTTTCTGGTCTTAATTGACAGTTGTTCTTCTGACATTGTTGGGATGAGGTAGGCTCCCTGCTTTGTGCTACCACAGCAACAAGAACTGCCCTCATCACCACCCTGTCTTCTAATTGCCTCTTGCTGGCTACATATTCCATGAGACTGTGAGTGCTCTGTAAAGGTGAGTGTTTTTGTCCTACACAGCATTGTATTCCCTGGATATAACACAGCATATGATAGCATAGCAAGTGCTAATTAAATACTTGTTCAATATATGAATGAATGAATGTCCCCCAGCTCTTTTAATCATTATACCTAACAAGGCAGAAGGAATTAAGTGAATTAGGGACATTATTAGTACATAGTAATTAAAAATGATAATCATAACCATTATGTAGAAAGTTAAGAAAACAATTATGTAAGAATGCCAAATGATAGAAAAGTTACTTAAACTCCTTTTGGCCACATCCAGAAAATGAGGCTATCAACATCTGCAATATTGGTTTGTTGTGATAATTAAAAGAGAGAAAATACGTAAAATATTTAGCATGGTGCCCAATATGAACATACGTTTCATAAATGGTAGTCATTTTGTTGTTGTTTACAATAATAGTAGGTGAAAGAAAAAAACAGAATGAAAATAGTTATTCTAGAGCTTATAAAATGATAGTTCTATAATTCTATATCTTCAAAGTTTCTGTAACTTCAAATTCTATTTCTATAAAAATAACTATCACAAATATTTCTATTTCATCATTAAAGTCAAAGTGACCTGGGTTTATTACCAATTCTCTGAGCCCCATTAATAAAGTAAAAATAAGTATTATATCCTACTTGCTTTATAGGTCTTCAGTCAATCAAATACATTTCTAAATGTGAAAGTGACTTGAAAGTAGTCACCTACTTTTTTCCAGTTCTGTCCTGCCTTAGTTTTCCCCTCTGCTGTCCTTGTGATGGATGCACTAGCCACAAGGGAGATTCCATACAAAAAGGGAGTCAGTAATTGGAGTGAAAATCAGTATGGGGTTGCCCATGACTTCAGAGAGTCAGAGTGGCTGGCCCTGGAGAGGATCTAGGGAATAACCCCAGGGAGTGGGTTCCCACAAAGGGAACCTGGAGATGACTGGGAAGTGGAGACAAATCTTCTATGCTGGATTATGGGTTTGGAAGGGCTCAAGAAAATGACATGAAGACCCAGGAATGTAAAATATATATACCCAAGGACAGCATCCTCAGACTACCAGGGCTCAACTGAGGCATGTTTTCGCTCAAAACTAGCTCCAGCTTCCCACTTCCCATACCTAAGCCACCCTCAGGCCCCAGCCTATTATTAGTATTGGCTGTTTGGCTCTGAATGATGTGAGCCTTTCTTTGACTCTATCCCCAGGGTAAGAAAAACATAGGTCTTGGCTGGTTAAATTCTGCATCTACAGAGTCATAGCAACTGATCAGGACCACGAAGGTTATTCCTGTTGCTGGATGTGTTGCTTTCTGGCTCCAGAAATAGCACACATTCCTTGCCTTTGTGGGTTCTACCCACTCCCTCTGAGAATACACAGACAGAAGTTGGATCAGGGACCACTCATGCTAAATGTAAACAGTTGGGTGTATTTGGAGTCCTTTTGTTTTAAAAGTCCAGCAGCTTCCTTTGCACCTGTTGGCAGAGTGTCAACTTTCTCTGTTTCATTCATGCTGCATGGGAGAGTCAATCATAGCTTCAATTACAAAGTCAACAACATTTGGGAAACCCTTCCAGGCAATTTCTCTTAATCCTCATAAAAACTCTACATAATACAAGGTAGGTATTATGCCCGTATTAGGAGCAAGAGAACTGAATTTCAACGAAGTTCAAAAACTTGAACAGGAGCACACAGCAGAGCCTGGATTCAAAGCTAGAGCTTTGGCCTCCTGAAAGCCTCAACCTTTCTACAATACCAGATTATACACAGAGAATGTTGGGACTTTAAAGATTGCTTTGTAAGTTTATACTTTGAGGCACTACTGCTGCTCCAAGCACATAAGAATAATAAATAAAATACGGAAAAAAAAGATAATCTTTGCTCAAAAGCACAATGAACATCTCCATGGACTACTCAAAATGAACCTGAAAAACAATATTTTTAAGCAAATGAAAAAAGCTAAACCTAAGAAAAAAGCCAACAAAATCAAACAACAGGAACAAAAATTTAATACAGATAAAATTAAAATAATAAGATTACCTGACAGATACTTTAAAATATGTTAGGTTGCTCAAACTAAGGAATAATATGCATATAAGAACAAAATAAAGGCCAAAACAGGCAGAAAAAAAGGAGAACAGGTGAGTAATGAAAAAGAACCAAGTAGGAATCTTGACAAATAAATAAATAAACAAAAAAGAGTGTTCCACTTTTGGCCTCGATGGATTAACAGAGACCGGATTTACCCTCTTGCCAGAAACAACAAGAAAAACAGAAAAACATGACACAATGGTTTTCAAGACACTTGACATTAGGAAACAAAGAATGTGATCCCTGAACAATGGGAGGCAAACAAGGTGAGCCCTGTTATTACTACAGCTTACTGCCTTGAGAAGGGTTCCAGGACACAGTCCAAGGGTAGCGGGTGGGGAGGGTGGGGTGAGGGGATGGTAGGGTGTAGGGAACTAAAAAGCCCAGTAGCATTTCTGATTTGAAGAGACAGAGCTGAGAATCTAGTAAGACCAAGATACAAGTGTTCATAGGACAGATGCAAGTGGTTCATAGGACCAGAGGGGAGAGAACTACACAGAGACTGAAACTCAGAGATCTCCAGAGCATCCCTCTCAAATATCCAGCAGAGTACTAATCAGTGCACGTGTGTGAGGTCAGGAGACGAATCATCTGAAAGGATCTGACAGAACAGTGTTCAGCACTCACACAGGACTGGCAATAATATCTGTTCCTACCAGAGAGAATGGAAAAACTCCAAATTCACAGGGCACTGGGTAGTGTATTCAAGAAGATCTTGCCTTAGTCGTGAGTAATAATTAGCCTAAGACTGAGTACTTCTCTGGGTTCACCTTAAAAATCATAAAAGCAAGATCTAAAAGCATCAAACTGTTTCCAAGTAATAGTTGGAACAAAGTTCAATAAAATTCAAGATTTACAGAGATACAAAAATATCCAGCACCTAATAGGGTAAAATTCACAATGTCTGGCATCCAGTCAAAGATTACCCGGCATGCAAAGAGGCAGGAAAACACGATCCATTATGGAGATAATAATCATTCAATTAAAACCAACCCAGAAATGGCACAGATGTTAGAATTAGTAGAAGGCATTAAAACAATGATTATAACTGCATTCCATATGTTTAAAAAGTTAAGTAGAAACATGAAAGATATATAAAAAGATCCAAATAGAACTTGTAGTGATAAAAATTACAATGATTGAGGAAAATAATAAACATGAATGTAGTTTCATCAACTCTAACAAATGTACCACTGTAGTGAAGAATGTTCACCAGATAATGGGGGAGGCTATTCACGTGTTGGGACAGGGAGTATGTGAGAAATCTCTGTACTTTCCTTTCAATTTTGCTGTGAATCTAAAACTTCTCTAAAAACAACATCTTTAAAAAACATATTATGTACAGAGGAACAAAGAAAAAGATGACAGCAGGTTTCTTGATTTCTCTTCAGAAACAATGCAAGCGAGAAGACTTGGAGTAACATCTTTAAAATATTGAAAAAAATTGTTGACCTATAATCCCATATCTAGCAAAAATAACTTCCAAAACAAAGATAAAATAAAGTCATTCTGAGACACAAAAGTTGAAATAGTTTATCACCACCAGACCCATACTACAGAAGATGTTAAAGCAAGTTCCTCTAAGGTCGCTCAACCAATTAGGAGCACAGCCAGGATTTGAAAACAATAAAATTAACCACAGCAAACCTTCGACAAACATTGGCTTATGGAATAATGAAGGACACTCACTTAACCTTCACAACATTCATATAAGGTATGCATGACTTGGCCTCTCTCTATAGATGTAGAAACTGAGACCTGGGAAGGTGAAGAAACTTAGCCTAGTGCACACACATGCCAAGGTTCAAATTCAGGCTTCTCTGAATTTGGAGGGTGTGATCTTTCCCTCATATGCCAATCTCTTGGGGGCTCCAGCAGAAAGTGGACCAGAGGGTCCAGCCTCTCTCTGGGAGGGTACTGGCAGCTGGAGATCTCTGTCTGGTCAGCTAAGAGCCCAGATCCTTTGATGGTCAACCTGACTTCTCAGGCTGAGAGAGTCAGTGAAGCAGCAAGTGAAAAGTTGAGACCACTCTCCAACAGGTCTGGGGCATGCAGGTGAGCCCAGGCCCCATAAGCTGGAACCATGGAGGAGTTCATAAAAGGTTACTCCCATCCTGCAAGAGCAGTTCATCCCACTGGTCTCAGCTCTACCCCTCTAACATCCCCCAAAAAGGAGAGCCGACTCCAACAATCCCTTAGTGTCCCTGGAGATAGTGCTTCCTGCATTCCACATCGCACTGACGGATTTTTGGCTTCCTTTGATAACCCTAATAAAATGTGCCAGTAATAATTTATTTTTCCTTGGGAGTGCAAAAGGCTTATGGGGGGAAAAAAAGAAAACAAACAAAAAGATAATTTGTTTTGCCTTAATTAAGAACTCTTGCTTGGAGGCAGTAAAGGAATGACCCTCCACGGCCTGATGATCAAACTCAGGGTTAAAGCTCTTGGCTCTCCACCCACTCCTAGTCTCCATGCCTCTGAACTCTCCATGACACCTTCTCTCTATTAGGTGCTGGACAAGACCTCCCTCACTGCCTTCTGAGGTTTGTTTTTACAACAGTAAGAGCTTCCATTTACTGAAAGCCTACTCTGGGCCAGGCCCCATACAAGCAAATGACCTGCAATCTCATTGATTCCTCATGGCCACCCGGAAGAGTGCCATTATTGTGTCTACTCAGAGATGGTGAGTCACACAGCAAGTGGCAAAGACTCAAATTGCATGTACTTACTTCTGAGCCACACTGCCTTAGTCAGCTGAAAGTGAGCCAGGAGACCCCCAAAAGCCAGACAAGGACCCTGCCTTGAGTCGGATATTCCTGGGATGAGATAAGAATTGAAAGTCAGAGTCAACTGCCTTCCCTCTGGGCCCTCTGGCACAGTGATTACCCTCCTAAGTTTGGAGTCCAAAAGGCACGGGGTCAAATCCAGGCTGCTTCCATGCTGTGTGGCCTTGGGCAAGGTACTCAAGTTCTCCAACTCTCAGTTTTCTCATTTGTGAAATGAAATAACAGCTGTTGTACAGTTTAGACTCATAGGGCTGGAACTGAGTCAACTCAGGCAGCAGGGGTGTCAAGGGCGCCCTTATGAACAGGCCACAGCATAGCAGGTCTGAGCAGGAACTCTGGAGACTGGTTTCTTGGGTTCAAATTCTATCTTTACCACTTATTAACTGTGCGACTTCAGGCTGGTAACGTGGCCTGCCTAAGCCTCGGTTTCTTCATTTACTAAAAAAAAAGAAAATGGGTAACTGCTTCTTCTCCTTCCCTCTCCTTTCCTTGCTGAACAATTCATGGGGTGGGGGACTGGGGAGGAGAACACTGCAGTGACCCAGAGTGAGGGTGTCGGAGTCTGTGGAGGGTGAGGAGGGCATCCGTTTGGGAGGTGGCATGTCATGGGAATCAGAATGGGAAGAGGGCAAAGCAATTGCCCCAATGGAGGGGCAGCCCAGCGTGACAGGTAAGAGACCAAGTTGTGTGAGAAGGGACTCTGCTGGTTCGGGGAAGTGGTGGCCCAATATGGAGAGTCATAGAACAGGTGGGGCAAAGAGCACATTCACTGTGAAGGGCAGAGGCCCAGCCTGGCATGGGTGTCAGAGTCCAAGTGGAGTGAAGAGGGCGTCCACATGTGGGGAGGCTGAGTTCCTGAGCTGATGAGAGCATCTATGCATAGGTGACAGGTGGCCTGGAACGGGGGATTTGGGGCCCAAGCAGAGAGAAGAGTGTCTGATAAGGGAAGGATTAGTGGAGGACATGGACACTGGTCACCTACAGGGGGATTAATCAAAGAAGGCAACACATTCAGGATAATGAAACCAGAATTCTTGCCACTGGAGAAATGGGTTGCAAAGATGTAAAGGGAGAAAATGAGAATAAATTCTATGGTGTGAAATTGGAACTGGAAGTTTCAGCGTGAATTTATTTCTGTATGTATTTTATCTATATTTATTTCTTATATAGAGAATATAAATAAATCTAGAAGTAAATGTGTATCATTTATGTGTACCTTTTTGAAGACTTTTGAAATAAGCACAAACTTACAGAAAATTTGGAAGTACAAGTAACTTATTTTCTTCTATTTGAGAGTAAGAAAGTGACCTGATGCCTCATTATTCCTGAACACTTTACTTTTTTTTTTTTTTTGAGGTTGGCGGAGCATGAGGACAGTGGGGGAGCATTAAGACAAAGCCTTTCTGTCAGCCAGGCTGGAATACAGGGGTATGATCACAGCTCACTGCAGCCGCAAGCCCCTGGGCTCAAGTGATCCTCCCAACTCAGTCTCCTGAGTAGCTGGCACCACAGATGTGCACAACCATGCCCAGCTAATTATTTTTTTTATTTTTTGTAGAGACAGGGGTCTCCCTATGTTGCCCAGGTTGGTCTCTAGTGTGTGATTTATCCTGCATAAACTCAATATAAAGCAGGGATTTGACATAGTTGCATTACTCTCTTGTAATCCTCAGACACCATCCGAGTTTTGCCAGTTGTCCCAATCATTTTCTTTAGAGCAAAACGATCCAGCTCCAAATCATACAGTGCATTTAGTTGTCATGTTTCTTCAGCTTCCTTAAATCCTGAAAGATGGAATAGTTCCTTGATCTTTCCTTGACTTTCATGATCTTGACACTTTTAAAGATAACAGGTCAGCCAGGCATGGTGGCTCACACCTATAATCCCAGCACTTTGGGAGGCTGAGGTGGGTGGATCACCTGAGGTCAGGAGTTTGAGACCAGCCTGACCAACATGGTGAAACCCCATCTCTACTAAAAATACAAAAAAAGAAAAAAAATTAGCCAGGTGTGGTGGCGTGCACCCAAGCTACCCGGGTGTAATCCCAGCTACCTGGGAAGTTGAGGCAAGAGAATCACTTGAACCCAGGAGGCAGAGGTTGCAGTGAGCCGAGATCGCGCCACTGCACTCCAGCCTGGGCAACAGAGTGAGACTCCATCTCAAAAAAAAAAGGAAAAAAGGCGGGCATGGTGGCTCACGCCTGTAATCCTAGCACTTTGGGAGGCCGAGGCAGGCAGATCACGAGGTCAGGAGATCGAGACCATCCTAGCTTAACACTGTGAAACCCGTCTCTACTAAAAATACAAAAACAAGGCCGGCCATGGTAGCAGGTGGCTATAATCCCAGCTACTCAGGAGGCTGAGGCAGGAGAATGGCTTGAACCCAGGAGGTGGAGCTTGCAATGAGCAGAGATCGCGCCACTGCACTCCAGCCTGCGTGACAGAACGAGACTCCGTCTCAAAAAAAAAAAAAGGTAACAGGTCAGTTATTTTGTAGAATGTCCCCTAAGTGTCCCTTAAGTCTCCTTCATACTTGGATTCAGGTTATGCATCTTTGGCAGGAGTATCACAGATGTGATATTTCTCATTGCATCTTATCAAGTGGTTCCTGGTTTCAATTTGTCCTGTTAACAATGATGTTCATTTTGATCTGTTGACTAAGATGGTGTCTGCTCATCTTCTCCACTCTTTTGCAATCAGTAACTCCTTTGTAATCAGTAAGAATTCTGTGAAAAACCATTAGGATGCTGCTGCATTTGTGCAAACTAGAGTCAGTGGTGGCTTTCACTGAGTTAATGGTAAAGTAGTGGAGAGGCAGGGAGACGTTTCATAAAATTCAGGAAATAAAACCCACAGGTCATGGTAGCTATTTGGATATGAGGAATGGGAGAAAGGGAGAAACTAACAATGATGCTAATAGAGTTCCCATCTGGGTTGCTGGGTGCTGCAAATGCACTTGGTAGGTGTGTAAACTGGTTCAACCGTTGTGGAAAGTGGTGTGGTGATTCCTTAAAAAGCTAAAAACAGAACTACTATTCAATCCAACAATCCCATTATTGGGTATACCCAAAGAAATATAAATCATTCCACCATAAAGACACATTCACATGTATGTTCATTGCAGCACTATTCACAATAGCAAAGACATGGAATAGACCTAAATGCCCATCAATGATAGACTGGATAAAGAAAATGTGGTGTATATATACCATGGAATACTGTGCAGCCATAAAAAAGAACGAGATCATGTCCTTCACAGGAACATGGATAGAGCTGGAGGCTATCATCCTCTGCAAACTAATGCAGGACAGAAAACCAAATACCACATGTTCTCACTTATAAGTAGGAGCTAAATGATGAGAACATGTGGACACAAAGAGGAAAACAACAGACTGTTTAAGGAAGTCTATTTAAGGACAGAGTGTAGGAGGAGGGAAAGGATCAGAAAAAAAAATAACTGTTGGGTACTAGGTTTAGTACCTGGGTAATAAAATAATCTGTACAACAAACCCCCACTACACAAGTTTACCTATAACAAACCTGCACATGTACCCCCGAACCTAAAAGTTAAAAAAATTTAAAAATGATATTCTGATTGTAAAATATAAATGGAAAGTAAAAAACAAAACAAAACAAAACAAACTTAAAATAGCTAAAAACAGTTTTGATAAAGGTAGAAATCCAGAGGACCTACACTACTAAATTTGAGAATTACCATTAAGTTACAGTCATCAAGACCATATGGAATGACAGATATAGAGATCAATAGATGAGAATAGAGTGAGAAATAGGCCTATACATATAAAGCCAATTGATTTTCAGTGGTGCCAGGATAATTCAATGGGAGAAATACAATCTTTTTAACAAATGGTATTGGATCCAATGGACAGCTTCATGAAAAATAGTTAAACCTTGGGCTGGGCACAGTGGCTCATGCCTGTAATCCCAGCAATTTGGGAGGCCAAGGTGGGCAGATTACGTGAAGCCAGGAGTTCAAGACCCACCTGGCCAACATGGTGAAACCCCATCTCTACTAAAAATACAAAACTTAGCCAGGTGTGGTGGCGCATGCCTGTAATTCCAGCTACTCAGGAGGCTGAGGCAGGAGAATCACTTGAACTGGGAGGCGGAAATTGTGACATTGCACTCCAGACAGAGTGAGACTCCATCTCAATAAAATAAAATAAATTTTGACTCTCACTTCACACCATATACAAAAATTAACTCAAAATGAATCATAGACCTAAATGTAAATGCTGATTATAAAATTTCAAATAAAAATAGAAAAAAAATCTTTGCACAAACTTTAAAGATTAATAAATTAGATTTCATTAAAAGTAGAATTCTGCTCTTCAAAAGCCACCATTAAGAAAATTAAAAGGTAAGGCACAAACGAAGAAAATGTTCACAGCACATATATCTAACAAATAGCTTGAATCCAGAATATAGGAGGAACTTTACAACTCTGTATTAAAAATGCAAATCAGGAGATTTTTTATGATGAACAAAGATTGAAAACATAAAAGAAGATAAGCAAATGGCCAAGAAGTAATTTTAAAAAGCTCAACATTATTAGTTACCAGGGAAATGCAAAGTAAAACCATAATAAGAGCATCGTACACCCAGTAAAATGGCTCAAATTTAAAAGACTGGCGATATAAAATGTTGGTGAGGGTACAGAGGAACTGGAACTCTCATATACTGCTGGTGGGAAAATAATATGATACAACTACTTGGAGAGAAGTTTGGCAGTTCCTAATAGAGTTCAAATATACTTACTATACAACCTCTACAACCCAGAAATTGCTCACCTACTGAAATTAAATTCCTCCAGAAGAATTTAAAATATGATACGTCTACACAAAGACCACTATACAAATGCTCTCAGCAGCTTTATTCATAATAGCCAAAAACTAGAAACAATCTAAATATTCATCAGTAGTATGTGGATTTAAAAAATTGTGGTATGTTTATATGATGGAATATTACATAGCAATAAAAAGGAGTACAATAGCAACATATGAATTTCAAAGGCTGGGCACGGTGGCTCAAGCCTGTAATCCCAGCACTTTGGGAGGCTGAGACGGGTGGATCACGAGGTCAGGAGATCGAGACCATCCTGGCGAACACGGTGAATCCCCGTCTCTACTAAAAAATACAAAAAACTAGCCGGGGGAGATGGCGGGCGCCTGTAGTGCCAGCTACTCGGGAGGCTGAGCCAGGAGAATGGCGTGAACCTGGGAGGCGGAGCTTGCAGTGAGCTGAAATCCAGCCACTGCACTCCAGTCTGGGCGACAGAGCGAGACTCCGTCTCAAAAAAAATAATAATTAAAAAAAATAAAAAAATGAATTTCAAAAATGTGTGGAGGAAAAGAAGCAAGATACAGAAGAGTATAATGTATTATTCCATATATTTGAATTTCTGGAAATGAAAAATTAATTTATATTGACAAAAAGCAGATAAATGGTTTCCTGGGACCAAGGGGACTGACTACAAAGGGGCATGAGAAACCTTCTTGGGGGTGGTAAAAATGTGCTAATTTATCTGAGGTATGTAACTATGAGTAGAATTACTAATCATAGGGTGGTTGTATGTTCTGGTTTTATGAATCATCAGACTTTTTCCCAAAGTGGTTGTACCAATGGTGGTGGTTTACACTCCCACCAGCAGTATACAAGAGTCTCACTTGCTCTCTGTCCTCAACACTTGATACTGTGAGTCTTTTTAATTTTAGCCACCCTGGTGGATATGTAGTAGTAATTTGTGATTTTAATTCACATTCTCTGAAGATTTTCCAATGTGTATTGGCTTTGGGAAATGCTTTTGCCCATTTTAAGAATTAAAATTGAGTTATCTGTATTGTTCTGATTATATTGTAGAATTTCTTTGTATAATGTGGAATTATTTGCCAAATATAAATGTCAGTATAGCTTAAATTTGTATTATTCTTTTTATAAGTGAGGACGAACATCTTTTCATTGACTAAGAACCACTTGTATTTCTTTTTCTGAAGAGTCTTTATCCTTTGCTCATTTTAAAAATTGTTTTGGCATTACTTCATATAAATGATAAGAACTCTTTATATTATATGTTATGAAGGTAAGATTAGCCTTTTGCCTTAATGTCAATGGCAATTTTTTTTTTCTTAGCTTGACACTTGTCTTTTGGCTTCGCTTATGGTGTATTTTTTGGACATGCAAAAAATTCTTTTTTTAAAAGAATTTATTAACCTTTTCTTTTAGATGTGTGGGCATTTTTAAGTCCAATGTCCCCATTAGATACCAAAAAGAGGTGATGTCAGGCAATGTCAGGCAATGTCTAGCCACCTTGAACTGAGCCTATGGAAGGGCCTGAGCTAGTGGGGAGGGGAACAGGGTCTTAAGTCCTGTTTCTGCTACTTATGAGCTGTGGATCCTTAGGCAAGTCCCTTTACCTCCCCTTGGCGCAGTTTCTTTTTCTGCAAAGTGGGGATATTGGGGACCACCTTACAGAGTTGATGTAACAATTAAATGAGATATTATACGAAAAGCACCTAACGCACAGCTGGCACAGAGTATAAACACTCCATACAAGGTACTTCTCTCTCTCTAAATGATGTGTGTGTGTGTGTATAACAGGTGTAAGTAAATGTGTGTCTGTGAGTAGGAGGAAGCAGGGCCCAGCTGTAGGATACAACACACAGTTGGCTCGATTACTCATGGCCTCAAGATTAAAAAGCGGCTCCAAGTATTTACAGGTCCCCGGATAATTGCAAATCCCACAGCCTGGCTCCAGGCCAGAGCACTCTGCCTACCCTACCCTCCCCCACCTCCTCCACTGGTGGTCAGAACCTGGCTCCCCTACTCCCTCCCTGTGATGGCCTGGCCCATAGATACCCAGAGGATTTGAGACTCCAGGGTGGTCTTGAAGGGGAGAGACTGGGGCCTTGGTGGCCTGCTAAGCCTTCTGGAGATCCCCATCTGGACTGCTTGCCTGCTCTGGGGACCTCTCCAGGCAAGGGGATCAGTTTAGAGTCAGTGAGTAGAGGGGCTCTACATGGCCTGGGACTCTCCCCCTTAACACCTTGGCTCAGCCAGACTTGCAAATCTCATTCCTCAACACACTGGAGTTCACAGAGCAAGTGGGGCTTTATATCTCAGTGTTTCTGAGAAAGGACCAGGAATTCCCTTTTAGTGTATCCATTCATCAAGAGCTCTGGGAGAGCTGGCAGTTTAAAGGAATCCTGCTGAGAATCTTCTAGGCAGACCAGGTACCTCTTCCCTGTGGAGCTTTGTGAAGCTGTTTTTCTCTGACTTTGCTAAAGATGAGAGGTGCATAGACAGCTCTGGAACTAGCTGGAAAGGTGGCATGAGGCCAGGCAGGTCTCTCTGTTTCCCCAGTAGTGCCAGTCAGCCTCACAGGGCTCTGGTGCTAGGAAAAGGCTCACAGGCAGCACATCCATTCTCCTTCTTGTTCTACTCACTAGGGAAGTGGGCACCAAGAAGGGATATGATTTGCCTGAGGTCACTACATTGAAGCAAGTCCAAGCAGAGATCTAGAAACCAGGAGCACTCTTTCCTCCCTTCGTGTTCCCAGCATCAGACATAGGGTCTTTAGTGTAATGGGAGCTCAAAGTGATGGTTGGCTGAATTCAAATACCAGGTTTCCTGATGACTGATCCAGTACGGATCCAGTTCTCTCCCAAGATGGCACTGGAAATATTCTATGCAAAGAAATACTTTGTAAAATACTTGTTGAGTGTAACTGTGGTAGATTAAAGATGAATGCAAAATCATGGCTATTCCTGCATGGAGAGGTGGAGCCCAATTCTCCTCTGTGTGAAACTAGGCTGGGCTTAGTACCTGCCTGACAAATTGAATGATGTGGAAGTGATGTTCTAGGACTTACGAGGCTAGGTCAAAAGCAATTTAGCAGCTTCCACGTTAGCCGTTAGTTAGCACTCCCTCTCGCAAACCTGAGCTTCCATGTAAGAAGTCCAGCCACACTGAGTTCTCGCCAGGCCAGAGAACTCACTTGCAGGCCTCTGGCTGACAGCATCTCTGAGTCCAGCCTTCTCACTTCCCCTAAACACAAACCAGACACGGGAGGGATGCTGTCTTGGGCCCTCCAGTCCATCTGCTCTCTCCAACCCACTTAGGCAACCACCACTAATGCCATGTGAGGCAAAGAATCACCTAGTGAGTCCTGCGTGGATTTCCGATCTTCAAATTCATAAGATGCAATCAAATGGTGCTTGTTTTAATCTACCTGAGTTTTGGTGCTGTTTGTTACACAATAATAAATAACTGTAGGGACACTTTCTCTCTTCAGGAGCTGCTGTTGAGCCCGTTCCAGAGTGAGTACACGCAAACTTACCCCGCCTCAAATATTACAAATGTAACCTGGCTGCCAACTAGCACAAAAAGCTAAACCTAAGTCTCATGTAGCAAGCACTGCGCGCAAGGCAGTCTGTTCACACGTAGTTCTCAAGCCACCTTTTTAGATAGTTTCATGTGGTGTCTCCATTTTACCAGAGAGGAAACGGAGACAAAGGTTAACAAACTTGCCCAAGACCACGCAACTAACAAGTTGCACAGCTGAGACTCAAAACCCACGCCTTTTTCCAGAGTCTACGTGTATTGTCTCCCTCGACGAGCTGGCGCTACCTGGGGCTCTCCCCACTTAGAAGACATCATGCCCCTACAGGCTGTGCTGGTGACACGAGGGACTCTGGAGTAGACGTGGGAGTGAGGGTCCCAAAGCCCAGGAGAGCTGCCTCCAGGGTGATGAATGAGTCCAAACCCCAGGGCCAACCTCGTTCTATCCACCCAAGCCCCCTCCTCAGGCCCCTGTCACAGCTGCCACCATCACAGCCTCCTCTATCCAATGACAAGCCCCAAACTGCCCCGCCCCCCTCCCTGCCTCCTCCTCCTCCTCCTTCCAGTCCACAGGAGGGCAGAGACCCATCCTTCCTGGGAGCAGTGCTCAAGCTGGAGCACAAACCTGTCAAAGGCCGCGCCAGCTGCTGTCATCGCTGTGGCCCCCGCTTGCTGAGCTCATTCCCTGGGGTTCAAGGCAGCTGGTGCTGAAGAGGGACAGGAATGAGGGCCCTGCAGTGAGGATGTGTGGAATCCTGCAGTTGCCTTTGTTTAGATGTGTCAGACCACGCCAGGCCTGGGCTCTGCACCTGCTGCTGGAGGAAGTCACCTCCTACCTCCCACCCAGTGCATGAACATGTACACACATACAGTGCCACCTCTACCTCCCGCTCAGGACATGCTCGCTCTGTCTCCCACACATACACACAGAGTGTCTCCTCTACCTCCCACTTCAGTGTGTGCTCACACACATACACATACATATGCTGACATAGTGTCACCTTAACCTCCCACTCAGGGTATGTTTATACACAATACACACACACACAGTGTCCCTCCTACCTCTGACATCAGTGTTCAGTGTGTGCTGACACACACACACATCCAGTGTCACCTCTACCACCCATTCAGCAGCCTCCCACACACTTGGCTCAGTGTGTGGAAGTGATGTGGAAGCTCCCACACAGGCCTGATAATTCTGGTCTTCCCCACTTAGTTGGTGACTTTTTCCTAATCTATTTTTATTGTCAGAGATGGGGTCTCAGGGTCTCAGGGCCTCACTCGGTTGCCCAGACTGGAGTGAGTGTTGCAATCAGGGCTCGCTGTAGCCTCCAACTCCTGAGCTCAAGGGATCCTCCTGCCTTAGACTCCCAAGTAGCTGGGACTAAAGGTGTGTACCACCACTGCTGGATAAATTTCTTTTTTAACTTTTTGTCGAGCCTTTTTTCACTTTGGCCAGGTTGGTCTTGAACTCCTGGACTCCCGTGACCTTCCTGCCTCAGCCTTCTGAGTAGCTGAGATTACAAGCATAAGCCACCATGCTTGACCCTGTTCTCAATCTAAGTTTCAGTTTTCTCATCAGAAAAATTGGTTAATCAAAGCATCAGACTTACAGGTTTTTATATTTCAGGTCCTCACCAAATGATGGTTGAATAAAACCAAAGAGTCACTCCCCAAACCTATCCTTCATCCCTATGGTGCAGGTCCCTAACCCCACTCCCTGTACACTTTCCCTTCCTTCCCACCATCCCACACACACACGGACCTTGACCTGAGCTGCTCCTTATCAGGCCTGCCTTCCTCATGGTCACCCTCTGAGGCCTGAAGTGGGTGGTCGGAGGAGCTTCCTATGTTTTGGAAATGTATCTAATACTTGGAAAGACGTGATAAGCTCATTGGATGTTCTTTCAAAGCCACACTACACATGGTCCAACAGACCCTCTAAAGGTCATCTGACTCTCCAGGGGAAAGTAGCTTTAATTGACCCACTATTTTCTGCTGATTAGACCCAGACGCTGTAAATGAGATGTTAACTTGCAGGGAAATAGGGGGCTGATAAACTGGAAGTGACTCTTGTCTGCTAGAAAAGATAAATCTAGGGCCGGGCGCAGTGGTTCATGCCTATAATCCCAGCATTTTGGGAGGCTGAGGTGGGTGGATCACGAGGTCAGGAGTTCGAGATCAGCCTGACCAATATGGTGAAACCTCCTCTCTACTAAAAATACAAAAATTAGCCGGGTATGGTGGCGGGCACCTGTAGTCCCAGCTACTCAGAAGGCTGAGGTAGGAGAAATGCTTGAACCTGGGAGGCGGAGGTTGCAGTGAGCCAAGATCGCACCACTGACTCCAGCCTGGGTGACACAGTGAGACTCCATCTCAAAATAATAAAATAAAATAAAGATAAGCCCAAAGGTTAATGTCCTAGAGAACTTTTGTCATCCTGCTGGTTCCCTCATTAATAAGTCCCTGACAAATTCTCACTATAGCCTGTAAGAGAATCATGATTTCAACTTTGCAAAAATTATGCTTCAACACTGATCTCAGGTTTCCAGAGGAGGTCAGAACTGGGGTGAGAGAACCTCTGAGGGTGGAAATTGGGAGGAAGAAGGTTGAAGTCGCTGTGAAGGATGACAGGCCATAGGGTGGAGAAGGCTGAGCTTAAGGCAGGAAGTGCCCCTGTGTCCTGAGTAAATGGTGCTGAGGATGCTGGTGGGAATATGTGGGGTGGGAGTGTTTGGGGGAGGCAGGGGAAGAGGAGCAGACAGAACTGGAAGAGGTGATTGCTCAAAAACAGTGGTCAAGCAAAGTGGCCACCAAACCAGGAGCTCATTGGTCTCTCTTCCTAAACCTGAGAGAGAAGGTGGATGAGGAAATCTGGTCTCTATGAGAGAGTGTTTCAAAGAAAAGAAACCTCAAAAAAAAAATTCTCATGGAGTAAAAGGAAGGTTCCAGAAGGCTTGGTGATACGAGTTTTTTTGGAGGAGGTGGGGGTGAATATGGAAGATGGCAGGATGCAAGGAGCGGCTCCTGAGGTCCAGGAATGAAGGCAGCAGGGTGGGAAGCCTTCTGGAAGGAAGCTGAATCATAATAAGGCCTGTGACAGACTGACCAGGTCTGGGGCTTCCTATTGGAACAGGACCTGGTGTGGACTCAGAGATCAGGGATGCTTCAGGTCTGAGTTCTGAATGCTGGGCAGGGACCATTGGGGTTTTTCTTGGTGGGCTAGGCTAGAGGAGACAACTATGGAGTTGGTCACACTTCATGCGTGACCACAGCAGCTTTTAACAGAAGTTCCCCAGAAACCACTGGTACAAGGACAGTATCAGGTGGCAAGGAGCAGCCATAAGGCCCCCCAGCAGCATATCTGCACCACCAGGGCTGTGATTACCCCCAAGTCCCACCCTCAGAGCTGCTGCTGGCATAGGCTCATCAGCTGTGAACTTCAGGTTTCTCCTAATGAGGAGGCCGATGAATCAAACTGGCTAATTTACAATTACTCTCCGCTCAAGAAAGGAATGAGCTTAATAGCCCCATGTAAAATGGGGCAGTAACACATTACCATGACTGGTCAGGATGGAGACATTGGCTCACTTATCTCTGTAACCCCAGCTCTCCAGCTTGGGGGCCTCTCTAAAATTCTGCCAGTTTCAGGGACTCCCCTCTATATCCAGTTGCTGTGCCACTGTTTATTTACTGTAGTAAAGATAAATTTCACTTTCCTCATTGGATAAAAACACACAAAACAAAAAATCTCTGCTGCTTTCTTTTGTATAGATGCCTCAAAAAGGATGTCTCCCAGGTTCACAAACCATCCTTTCCAAAGGTCAAAGTTTATCCGACCTAACTCCACTCTTTGAGGTCAATACATTTCCCTGGTTAGCAGGTCTCACCTGTGGCCCTCCTGGGCCCTGCCCGAGACCCAGTGTAGAATCTCCAAGGGGAGAGACTAGAAAAATCACTTTCAAGTGAATTTGATAATGAGGCAAGGACTGGGTAGGTTTAGATTAGAACCTCTCCAGTTTGCTAACAAGATAGTACACTGGGTTCCACACACATTTCTAGACAAAGTTCTGGCAAAGCTATTCCAGAATGTTACCTCACCACTAGGTTCCCCTCGGGGTGGGGGGATGGGGGGCAGATGAACTAGGCCCCACAGCATGCAGCTTCTCTCTAGCATCCATTCCTCATTTCTCTATGGGTAGAATCTAGTTAAAGAGAACCATGGCAAAGACAGAAGCAGTCTGTGGGGCAGTCTCCGAGGGCGAAGCAGCCAGGGTATTGCGGGAGCTAGCCTACCACAGGTGGAACACTCACTTATTGCCAGAGGCTAGACGTCACTGTGGACCTCCGAGGTGGACGAGGCCTGCGGTGAAGCTGACTTCCACCACTTACAGCTGCATGGCCATGAAGGGTAATAACCTCTTTAAGGCATAGTCCACTCCTTCAGAACATGAAGAGAACAGTAATTCTTTCAGGGTTGCTGTGAGCTTTGTCTACCACGAAGAACAGAAATTACTCAGCATAGAACCTGACACATAGTCAGTGCTCAGTGAGTGCCAGCTACTATGTATTCAACAAACACTGGGGTAAAAATAACAAAAACAAAACAAAAACAGATAGGCCTGGCCCCAGCACAGAACTTACGGGGTACAGGATCTTAAAGGGACATTTACCTCTAAAATAATAGAAGACAATGGGTATTTGTTTTTAAAGTGACAGGAAAATAACTGTGGGTCAGAAATTAATTTTTTTCTGACCCCTAAAAGCAGGAAAAAAAAAAAGAGAGTTCTGACCTTGCCCCTTCTTTAGACTTAAGTTTGTTGGAGCTAACATAGAGTACAGCGGCACAGAAAAGGGGTAAGACACACCGCAGAGCATTTAGCCTTGGGACAAATTGTTACCCCTGCACCTGCTGTCATGTGTCTGACAGCGTGGCTACCTGGAACTGTTTCGAGTTGTCAACTTCCATATCCCTCCTGATATGGTTGGCTCTGTGTTTCCACCAAAATCTCATCTTGTAGTTCCCATAATCTCCACGGCTTGTGGGAGGGACCAGGTGGAGATAATTGAGTCATAGGGAAGGTTTTTCCCTATCCTGCTCTCGTGATAGTGAGTTAGTTCTCACGAGATCTGATGGTTTTATAAGGGGTTCCCCCCGCTTCACTGGGTGTCAGGCTCGCTTCTGCTACCCTGTGAAGAGGTGTTTTTCCACCGTGATTGTGCGTTTCCTGAGGGCTTCCCCAGCCATGTGGAACTGTGAGTCAATTAAACCTCTTTTCTTTATAAATTTCCAAGTCTCAGATATTCCCTTCATGGTAGTGTGAGAACAGACTAATACACCTCCCTACATCAAGTGTCCCAAGTTTCTCCTTAAAAACCCTCTTATGGCCGGGTGCGGTGGCTCACACCTGTAATCCCAGCATTTTGGGAGGCTGAGGGGGGCAGATCATTTGAGGTTAGGAGTTCGAGACCAGTTTGACCTACATAGTGAAATTGCATCTCTACTAAAATACAAAAATTAGCCAGGCATGGTGGTGGGCGCCTGTAATCCCAGCCACTCGGGAGGCTGAGGCAGAATTCCTTGAACCCAGGAGGTAGAGGTTGCAGTGAACTGAGATCGTGCCATTGCACTCCAACCTGGGCTACAGAGCAAGACTCCCTCTCAAACAATAAAACCCTCTTATACCTGCAAACTACAAAGTGAAACATAATTAATTGGATGTGAGAACCAAAAGAGAAATGAAATGCTTGGGGGCAGAACCACAATCCTGCTTTTCAGAGTGGGGAGATGAAGCAGGGCTGGGGCAGGTTCCTGTGAGAAAGCAGAGTGCTAAGCGGCAGGGTCAGGAACAGGCACAGGGTAGTGCTAGTGCTCAGCATGCGACCTTCCCCAGTCCTCCCACTACCAATCCTCCACTAGCGTTTTCCTTGTCAAAAGTGGGAGTAGAGACTAGGGTTGGGCCAGGTGAGAGGAGTTGAAAGTTAACTGCTAGAGAATAGCAGAATCAAAGGCACTCAGCCGGCAACCTACTCTGCCGAGATGCACGTGGGGCATACGCGAGAAAAGGGGCTCCTGGTTTTGAATTTGCGGCTCCTCTTGTTTCTCCTCAAAACAGTTTTCTGAAACTGTTTCTGAAACCATCTGAAAGAGCCTCCTCCATCACCCAGGACCTTGTTAAAACAAAGCCTTCTGCTTTTGTGGCATGGCGTCCCAAGGGTGTGAGGACGGAGACAGCAGGAAACAGTACACCACAGATTTATAGACAGCTTTGAAACCAACAAAGGTGCTTTTTGCCCTTCCTTGTGGCTGGTCTATCTACAAGTGTTGACACCGGTTTCATTTTAAATTTAAAATGGCGGCTAGAGAGCTTGGTGGAATAGGATAAGCCAGGACTCTACTCTCACTTTCACTGCTTTCTGACAGAAATTGTTAGACAAGTTACTTTGCCCTCATGAAACTTAGTTCCTCTTCTGCAAACTGGGGTTAACACCACCCACTTCAAAGTCGCTGCCCTTAAGACAGATGATAAAAGGGCCCATCTGGTACCTGGTAGGTAATTATTATGCACAATGTGCATACATTGATATACAAAAAGAAACTCTCTGAAAGACTAATTCTTCTGCCCCAAGGAATCAAGAAATTACTTGAAATCAATGAACCCCTTTTTCATCTACTCAGCCAAGGGCAGAAGTTAGATGGACAGACCCCCTGCCTAGAAGCATGTCCATAAGAAAAAGAAAAACCAAAAGACAAGGGTCACTGGGAAGACCTCTTTGGCACCAGCTTCAGTGGTTTCTGGTTTTTGAGGTTTCTCAGAATCTCACAAATGAGATGAGCTCTGTCCATCACCAGGCCATGCTCAACGGTCTTGCCAGCATTCCCATCAGTGTCAAGGCAGAATGTTGCATCTCGGAGGATGAGATTTAGCCTGCTATGTGACCCCTGTGCTGAGGTAGAGGGGCAGGGCTGTGTGTGGCTCCCACATGCCTGCTCACCATGGGGATGAACCCTTTATTCTTAAACAGTAGGGAAACGGGACTTCTGGAACAATCCTAAGGCACATAACAGCCACATAATCCCAAGGCTACAGGGATTCTAATAAGATTTCTAATAAGAAAAGAAGTCAGCAAGTATTCCCTTCACTCTGAAAGAACATAAGAGACCCCGATTTAGACTGTTTTGTTGGGGAGATAACTTAAAAAGGGTGAACCGAAAAGCAACATAATAGGTGAAGCCGTTTCAATTAAGGGATGCCAGGTTAGAGACAGCGAACGAGGAAAATTATAATAGAACAACCTCTTCTGGGTTTATATGAGGATTCAGAAAGTATAGAGGAAGAAAACTGTTTTGAGGAGAAACAAGTAGGGCTACTGCAAGAAAGGGCTACTGTGTGATGGTTGATACTGAGTGTCAACTCGATTGAATTGAATAATGCAAAGAATTGTTGCTGGGTGTGTTTGTGAGGGTGCTGCCAAAGATTAACATTTGAGTCAGTGGGCTGGGAGAGGCAGACCCACCTTCAATTTGGGTGGGCACCATCTAATCAGCTGCCAGTGCAGCTAGAATACAACAGGCAGATGGAAAGAGCAGACTTGCTGTGACTTCCAGCCTTCATCTTTCTCCCGTGCTGGATGCTTCCTGTCCTCTAACATCGGACTCCAAGCTCTTCAGGTTTTGGACTCTTGGACTTACACCAGCGATTGGCCAGGGGGCTCTCAGGCCTTCAGCCACAGACTGAAGGCTGCACTGTTGGCTTCCCTACTTTTGAGGTTTTGAGACTCTGACTGGTTTCCTTGCTCCTCAGCTTGCAGACAGCCTATTGTGAGACTTCACCTTGTGATCATGTGAGTCAATACTCCTTAGTAAACTACCCTTCATATATACATCTATCCTATTCCGTCCCTCTAGAGAACCCTAATACAGACTGCCATTTTGTTAACAAGATCCCATTAAATAGCTGCTGCATACCTTTCTAAGCAACAATCCAACCTGTTGCAAGCACTAGGTACCTCGGCTAAAAGCATCCAGTTACTGAGCTGCATTTAACACATAGTTCAAAAACTCCTGAACAGAGAAATCTGAAGAATATCACACCTTGACCATCTCATTGCTCCTGGAACTCTACTGTAAGAAACTAGAGTTTGTAAAACTAGACTGAAAAAATGGAGGGGTTGGCATGTGTCAAGCGCCCCCTCTAGTGACTCTGGAAAAAAAAAAGTGAAGTAATTTGGGATTGAGGATACTGGGAGAAAAAATAGCAGCCCAGACAGTGCTGAAGAAAGCCTCAGTCTTACCTACCTTTGCAGCCCTCATTTCTAATTCTGAGTTGGTACGATAGATTCCTGTGTTTGAAGACCTCCCCTAGCGAAGACTTCTGCCTCAGAAGTGTTAGGGACTTTTAGTACATTACACCTTAACTGCCTCTGTTAGTCCCGAATGATTTGGCCTTAAACCCATGTCCTTCGATTTTCTGTGGTGGTGGGTTTTTTTCACCCATAGGTACTTCCATGTTTCCAGCCTTTATCGCCGTCATTGTTAATTGCTGAATAATTTTAGGTGTATATTTATAAAGCCAAAGCAGGACTTGTGATCACTGCACAGTTTAATGTTTGATAATCAACTTTCCAGGCACTGATGTGAACACACAGTATCCATGAGATAACATTCAAATCTTAATGTCTCTTTCCAATAATAGACTTACACCAATCAATGTGAGGACTTGAGAGGAAATATATCCGTGTGCTTCTTGCAAACCTAATCGCTAGGCTGCCTCATGTCCCTGTGCAATTACTGGCTGCCACAAGGGCTCTTACACCCAGGAGACTCTCTGTCTCTAGGAAGGGGAGAGTGAGTGCCACATGGTGGCAGATTTATGGAGCAATGCTGGCATCCTTCATGCAGAAGACTGGCAGCCAGGAGTAATCCAGTCCCCCTAGGACACTGACACAAGTGATCGGAGTATACCTAAATAGGTGCGGTCTAAAGAAAACAGGAGTGGAGAGGCAAAGGGCAAAGAAAACCAGAGATGGTGAATTGTGCCCTTAAAATCTGTTTCTCTGTGTCATGTGGAGGATCCATCAACACTCTGCTATCTCTCTCCCATTTACATAGTTAACTTGGGAGAAAGAGCTAATGTATTCGAGTCTGTCCTACTTCTGAAGCAGGAAAGCCAGGACTTGGTTCTGGCTCTGTGGGTTATTAACCTGTGTGTGCTCACTTATTCATTTGGGTCACTTACCTAATCTGGGCTCCAAATTTCATCTACAAAACTAAAGTATTAAACTAAAAAATGTTGTATCTTTGGATCTAAATATATCCCGTGAAGTACTAACTTAGACAAAGTGTAGATATGAAAGTCATTTTTTAATTTTTTTGAGACAGAGTCTCGCTCAGTCGCCCAGGCTGAAGTGCAGTGACACAATCTCAGCTCACTGCAAGCTCCGCCTCCTGGGTTCACGCCTTTCTCCTGCCTCAGCCTCCCGAGTAGCTGGGACTACAGGCACCCGCCACCAGGTCTGGCTAATTTTTTGTATTTTTAGTAGAGATGGGTTTCACCGTGTTAGCCAGAATGCTCTTGATCTCCTGACCTCGTGATCCACCCACCTCGGCCTCTTGAAGTGTTGGGATTACAGGCATGAGCCACCACGCCTGGCCGAAAGCCATTTCTAAGACATGTTTTGTGAAATCTGAGCTCTTGCAAAATAATATTCCTTCTAGAAATGTTAACCCACTTCATCAAGAATTACTTAATGTGACCAAAATAAAAGCTGTTAATACTTCTAGACAATAGGCAATTGAAGTAGATTCTGTTCTTTTCTCGGATGAAAAGAATAATTGTTTCTTCCAAAAGATAAAACTAAGGAAACAAGGATATCACTGTTGCTCAATATTCACACAAAAGGAGAAGATAATTTCCACCTAATTACATATAATTTTAAAATAAGGGCCAGGTGCAGTGGCTCACACCTGTAATTCTAACACTTTGGAAAGCCAAGGATCACTTGAGGCCAGGAGTTCAACACCAGCCTGGGCAAAGTGAGACCCCCCCCCCCACCCCCATCTACTTGAAAAAAAAAAAAATCAGTAATCAGCCAGTGTGTTAGCACATACCTGTAATTCTAGCTACCTACTTGGGAGGGTGTGGTGGGAGGAACCCTTGAACAACCCAGGAGTTGGAGATGACATTGAGCTATTGAGCCACTGCACTCCAGCCTGAGCAAGAGTGAGGCCCTGTCTCCTCTTTAAAAAAAAAAAAAAAAAAAAAGGAAAATACCAAATAGGGAAGAAAAGATCCTCCTAAGTAGCAAGCTAACACTTTGCTGTTACCGTTTAAACTGCATTAATGTGCAACTGGTTCCATTTACACTTCCCTCCACTTAAGATAGCGGGCTAAGCATAAATACACAAACCTGGATTATTGGCATTCTAGGATAAGGAGATATGCCTGAGTAAAAAGATACAGAATGAATAGTATTTCGTAAATATAACACTTTTTCCTCCCAGGCTCAAGTGACCCCTTCCACCTCAGCCTCCCAAGTAGCTGGGACTACAGATGTGGCCACCACACCCAGGTAATTTTTAAATTTTTTGTAGAAATGGGATCTCACTATGTTGCCCAGGCTGGTCTCAAACTCCTGGCTCAAATGATCCTCCTGCTCCAGCTTCTAAAAGTGTTGGTATTACAGGTATGAGCCACTATACCTAGCAGAATTTTTACGAAAAGGAGTTCTTAAATCTTTTTTTTTTTTTTTTTTGGAGACGGAGTCTCGCTCTGTCGCCCGGGCTGGAGTGCAGTGGCCGGATCTCAGCTCACTGCGAGCTCCACCTCCCGGGTTTACGCCATTCTCCTGCCTCAGCCTCCAGAGTAGCTGGGACTACAGGTGCCCACCACCTCGCCTGGCTAGTTTTTGTATTTTTTTTAGTAGAGACGGGGTTTCACCATGTTAGCCAGGATGGTCTCGATCTCCTGACCTCGTGATCCGCCCGTCTCGGCCTCCCAAAGTGCTGGGATTACAGGCTTGAGCCACCGCGCCCGGCCAGGAGTTCTTAAATCTTTAAGACAGAACATAATCTCTGTACCTCTGTGGCAAGCACCCAACAACTGGAAGCTGTATCCTGTGTCAGACCATTTACTGGGTGACAGTGAAATCTGAATACTGTTCACTTTACTTAAACACTGGTATTCTCCCTTTGTGGCAAGCTGAATCAAAGTACTAGTCCTTTTATTTAGAGTTTTTTGTTTTGTTTTTGGATGGAGTCTTGCTGTCTCCCAGGCTGGAGTGCAGTGGCGCGATCTCAGCTCACTGCAACTTCCACTGCCCAGGTTCAAGCGATTCTCCTACCTCAGCCTCCCGAGTAGCTGGGACTATAGGCCCGTTGTCACTTCGCCCGGCTAATTTTTGTATTTTTAGTAGAAATGGGGTTTCACCACGTTGGTCAGGCTGGTCTTGAGTTCTTGACCTCAAGTGATCTGCTCGCCTGGGCCTCCCAAAGTGCTGGGATTACAGGCGTGAGCCACTGCACCTGGCCTAGAGAGTTGTTAAAAGAGAAGCACCTTTTAAGAATTAACTAAATATTTCCAAAGACAAGTTTGCTATTGCTTGCTTTTAAAAGAGGAATCCTCCCTATTTCTCCCTTTTCTACTGACTATATTATTCACAGTAAAATTATTTCTATAAATTGCATCATTTTCTAAAATTACTTTTTCACTAATTTTAAGTAAATAAATTCTTAACCTAAGTTTTAACCATTTCATGTTTTACATCTTTTTCAAAAAGAGCATAAAAAGTAAATAAAAATCCTTACAAATATTCACACTGACTTCTAGGACTCTACGCTAGGAAAATAATCCTAAATTTTGGGAGTTTTATGTATAAAGTATTGATTTTTTAAATTCATTTTTGGTACTTTAGCCAAAAGAAAACAATCTAAGCCTCCAGTGGGATATTTAAGTAAATTATGCTACTTCTACTTGACAGAATAGCATATGGCTATTAAAATTTTATTTCCAAAGCATTAAAACAGCAATATTTTATAGACTTACTAAATTAAAAATCTAAGATACAAAATTATACACCTAGAATAAACATAAAAATAAACCACAAAACTTTTTATGAAGATTTGAAGGAAATGCCCCAAAATATTAATATTGGCAGGCCAAAGTGGAAGATCACCTGAGCCCAGGAGTTCAAGGTTGCGGTGAGCTGTGATCCTGCCACTGCACTCCAGCCTGGGTGATGGGATGAGACCCCCCCATCTCTTAAAACGTATGTTCTTCAATTCCACTATGGTGAATGTAATGCATTTTTAACAGTATTAACAAAATCTCCAAGTGGAAGAATCAGTACTACTCTGAGGAAACGACTCTCCAGCTAAAGAGAAGCACTTAGATTTTCTTATGAATCATTGGCTAACTCCTTGGGTAAATATCTGTCCTCCTAAGTTTCTGGGTTGATTAAGTATGCTCAGGATTGTCACATTTTTCTATTCAGTTCCATTAGAATTAACAATTCATGACTAAGATACCACAAACAATATAGGTTTTTACAAAAATTTATTATTTCATGATTTAGGTGCTTTATTGTTATAAATTTACTGGCATTTCATCATACTAATATCTTTGGGGAAATGCTTAAGAATAATATTAAGATGTTTTAGAATGATGCTATGTCTGTAACATCCCTTGAATTGAATCTTGGAACTTACCTTACACCAAATTCTGTATTATAAAAGGGGTTGGTCATATCAGAGGATACAAATCATAACTACAAATCATAAACTATACACCAAGCATTCATGATGAATATTCTTAGGTAGATGTTTAAGAAAAATTATTGGGGAAATGTGTAAGAAAAATGGTAGAAATATTAGAAAGATATTATAGTTACATAACCCTCTGGAATCGTAGATAGAACATATACCAAATTATCTATTATAGATCAGTTATATTATAGCAAAGCTATAAAGTATAAATAATACACCAAACATTTAAACTCTAAAGATTCAGTCAAAATGAAAACCCAAAGTAAACGCACATTTTAAAATTCGATTTAAAGTCCCATTACTATTTCTTTATTTTAAAAGTATCTCTCTAGGTATTTCTGGTTTCCAATGATGGAAGAGTAGCTCCTAAGAAATTATCCTGCAGATAAAAAGTATAAACTGAGGCCAGGAGAAATCAACAAGAAAAAGAAATTAAAGGTAAATATTTCAAAGGAAGAAATAAAATTGCCTCTTTCTTGCAAATGACGTGACTGTCTATGTGGAAAATGTCAATCTACAAAAAGCTACAAGACTATTAAGGTAGTCTTCCAGGGTCACAGGAGACCCACAGTGAGGGCTGCACTTCAAGACCTACTTGCAAAGAAAAGAGTATGGAAAGGGGAAAAAATGTGACTTCACAATGAAGAAACCTGACAAATACAATGTTGGGTAGGTGATCAAGGTAAACATCATCACTGATAAAGCACGTTAATAATATGTACTATTATACGAGGTAATGAGAATCCTTCACTTCTGTGGTATCAGCCCCAATCTAACCATGAGAAAAATATCAAACCCAATTTGAGGGACATTCTACAAAATATCTGAATATTCCTCAAAATTGTCAAGATATAATAGACAATGACAGAAACTCTCACAGACTAGAAGAGATGTAAGTAAATGTAATGTAGCATCCTCTTCGGGATCCTAGAAAAGAAAAAGGGCCTTAGTAGAAAAACCAGTCAAATCTGAATGAAAGCTTGAGTTTAGTTGATAGTAATATATCAATGATAAATATACTATGGTAGGGGCTGATTTTGTGCTTCCCTTCCCAAATTCACATGTTGAAGTCCTAACCCTCAATACCTCAAATGTAACTGTATTTGGAGACAGGCCTTTTAAAGAGGTGATTAAGTTAAAATGAGGCCTTACATCCAATCTGATTAGTGTTCTCACTGGAAGAGACTATGACAAATGAAAAGCCACATAAAACACTAAATTAGTCATAAACCAATTATTTAATTGAAGCTATAAAAAAGGCAGTATAAGTGATAAAACAATTAGGAAAGAATATTTAGCATGTTTCAAAAGATTTAAAATAGGACATTTTACAAAAAGTTGTACAGGAAATAAAAGTCTTAAACTATAAGTACAAACATGACATTACAGAGTATCTTATAAAATACAAAGACAAATATAAAAGGACTATGATGCTTTAAGTCTGAAAACTATTAATATTGGCCAAATATTTAGGTTTAAATTCACAGTTCCTGGGTATGAGAATCATATTACTATACACATCTCCCAAACCAGTAGGTAGTATTTTCCAATTAACCATGTGTGGTATCATCTTCTACAAAGTCTTTGGCCATCTCTGCTGTGATCACATCAATATGACTAACCTGAAGAATAAATGTTAAAAACAAAATCTGTTAAATACATCTGTTTGCACTGTATAGGGTAATATACATAGCCTATCACCTACATTTTCAAATTTTTGTTTTTTTTTGAGATGGAGTCTTGCTCTTGTCGCCCAGGCTGGAGTGCAGTGTCACGATCTTGGCTCACTGCAACCTCCGCCTCCCAGATTCAAGCAATTCTTCTACCTCAGCCTCCCAAGTAGCTGGGACTACAGGTGCACACCACCATGCCAAGCTAATTTTGTATTTTTAGTAGAGACAGGGTTTCACCATACTGGCCAGGCTGGTCTCAAACTCCTGACCTGGTGATCCACCTGCCTTGGCCTCCCAAAGTGCTGGGATTACAGGCGTGAGCCACTGCGCACAGCCTATCACCTATATTTTACATATGAAGTAAAATAATTCTGAAGCACTGACTTAAAAAACCTTTATTTACAGTGGTGTTTGTTCAATGCATGGATTTAAAAAATATGTATTTTAATGCTCTGAAGAAATACCATGCCTAAACATCTAAACTACCTTTTGTTCACTTTCTATTACTTTGCTATTTCATCAATAATTTTAAGGTTGGGAAGACACCCAGGAAGAGCTATGCAGTCCATACAAATGAACATATGTAATTGTTAAAGATTGTGCATTACAGAAGCACCAAATAGACTGGATAGAAAGATATGGTTTGCTAATGCCAATGAAAATAAAACGAAGGCAATGCCATAAAATATTGCTAAACTTCATAGTTATTTGAAGGAAAAGTTTTTTCTTTAAAAAGACATCAGATAAGCAAAGACTTTCTAAGTTTTCTTTCACTATTTAACATAAAACCAGAATTCAACAAATTGATTAAACACAAACTTAAAAAATTACCTTATTTCTGAACTTTACACCATAGAATTTGTCAGCTGACTCAAGCAGTTCAGGCCTAAAAGTAGTTGTAATAAACTGAGCATGTACAGCAAGTTCCATAATCATATCTGTAAAAAAGGAAATAGTGCTTTAACAAATTTCTTTTCAGCAGATCTGAAAATTTAAAAAGCAACTATCTTTACTCTTACTAAAATTCAAACCTGCCCGAGTTTGATTTTTTTCATACATGTATCAGCAAATATTACCAGCTTATTGTTAAATACAAAACCAAAATTGTACTGAACTGTACCTGACACAGCCTTTCTGTGCTGAGCATCCAGAGCCTGGTCAATCTCATCAAACAAGTAAAATGGAGCTGGGTCACATTTCTGAATGGCAAAAATCAGAGCAAGAGCTACCAAGGATTTTTGTCCGCCTGAAAGCTGTTGCATTTCTCTCATTTCACCTTGTTTTCCTGTAAATGACACCTAAGAATAAACATATTATGAGTTAATATCCTAAAGGGTAGAACCACCACCATCTTCCAAAAGTAACTTGCATATAATGCACCAATCAGATATGCAAAAGATACTATCAATTCTATTATGGTAATGCTCTGAGGAAAATGGAATATAAAGGCATTTTACCCTAATTCCAACTCCAGTAAACTGGTCAACTGATGGGACACTGCTTTGTGAGCCAGAACCCCTCTCACTCTCACCGCTCCCTTCTCCTTCATCTTGAGACTGACTGCCCTCCACATCTCCTTTCTTCATCACCAAAGTAGCTTTGCCACCAGGTACTAACTTCTGGAATACTTCACTAAAGTTCTTGGATACCTTAAAAAAAAAAAAAAAAAAAAAAAAACAGACTGAAATATAAATTTTGCTTAGGTAGAATTACACATTAACAAGTAAAATATTTAAAAGCTACCAATTATTTTTTAATCTTAACAAGGATAATAGACTGGATCCTTCTAAAGGCTGTGTAAAACATTCAAGTTACTGTAAACCTATATGCTAGATTTGTTCACATGTATTAGAGTCACCTGTTAATGAGGAAAAAAGCTTTAAAATCTTTACAAACTGAGTAAGAGCTGAAGCTTTTGTCCTGTGTATATTTTTACTACAAAGCAAAACATACCTGTTTGAAAGTTAACTGAATAGCTTCGTATTTCCGAAGTTCAAGTACATTCATCAGCTCCATGATCGATTTGTAACCCCTATCTAACTCTTCTTGTCGCTTTATTAACTTTTCTTTCTGCTCGGAGAAATTTACAAACTGATCCAAAGCCTTTTTGTTAACATGGCTGTACTTCTTTAATTCTGTGTTGCACTGCTCAAGTTTTCGAAACAACTAAAAAGAGAAAATATGTATTCATATAAATAAATTTACATACCAAGCAATTTGTAACAAGACTTCAAATTTAAAACCAACCTGTTTGAGGCTCAGTGTCTGGTACTTTTCAAATGCTTCCTGGGGAAGTGATCCAAGTTCTCGAATTTTCTTCATACACTCCTCTTTCTTCTTCAATAGCATGCCTTGTCGATTTGTCATCTTTTCCAGTTCTTTAGTATCATGATTTATAGCATCCATATGTTCTTTTTCCATATTTTTCCAGCGTTCCATACTCTTCTGAAGCTCCTTAATTCCAGCTTCTGTTTTATCAATGGAATTGTCCAAATCTAAGATGGGGGGGGGAAACAAAATTAGGCTATAATATCTAGTTTAAAGCCAGTGTTATAGCATTATTTGAGTAAAGATTTTTATGATCAAACCTACCAAAATAGGTTTTAGAAGTTTTTGTCAGTGTTTAAAATTTTCTGTGAAAATTTATGAACCACTTAAGTCAGTACAAAATTAGAAGTATATATGAGTCACTCAAATATATAATTTTCATTATTCAATGTTAATGCTTATAAACTAAAGTTATTTTCTTAGCAACTACGTGATAAGAGAAACTTGAGTCAGGTATTTCATATTTTATCAACAAAATGAGTCATTTATGGTCTCAATTGTCACAAACATTTCAGTAAAACGAAAGTTCCTATTTATAGTCAACTTACTAAATTCCATTCACTATACATTGTTTATAATGGAAAACAAAAAATCATTAGTATATGCTTCTGCCTATTTGGACATTTTATTCTGCAATAAACAATTTTATAAAACAAGTATGTAAACAAAATTTTACTACATAAAAATTCACCTTCTGATCGTGCCATAGTGTCTTTTACTCTTTTATTGATGGCTTCAAGTTCTGATGTTGTAGCAGTGAGAACAGTACCCCCTTCTGTCTCTCTCAGCTCATTAAGTTCCTATAATAAAAAATGCAAATTCCATTAGTTTCAAATGTTATGACTGCCAACATTTTCTACAGCTATTGTCTGAACAAACATTCAAGAAAACCAAAAAATATAAATACTTCATATAATTAGAAATACTTAAAGTATCCATTAAAGGGAAGAAAAAGACATAATTACTAGAAAATTTCTAAGCATCTAACCACCACTGAAAAACTGTAACATTTACTAAGTACTTAGAATGTGCCACGATAGCAATTATATAAAACTATGATATTTAATTTACACAAGAAACTGAGGCTTAGAAATAGTGACTTGTCCAAAATCACACACTAGGTGGCAGAATTCCAACCCAAGGCCCACAGACACTAAGCTTTCTGTCCCCAGGGCCCATGCTTTCAATCAGAGCCTCTGATATAACCACTTGCAATAGGTCATGGCCATCAAGGAGCCCTTAAAAAAAAAAACACATACACACCTGTTCTACTTGGTCCAAGCGTTTTCTCAGATTCTCATTGAGATAAGTCTCTACTCGAGTAATAATACCTTCTAATTTAATTCTTTCATTTAGCAACTGTCTGTTTTCCTAGAATTAAGAAAAAGTTGTCTACATAAGCCTGTACATTTCACACACAGGAAGAGTGCTCATCTGCTGTCCTCTCTAGTACTTGTGCTCACGTGAGCTGAAAATGAAGTTTAATACATTACATTCTTCAAAAAAGCCCTATACTTTATTTTTCTCTTATCAATTCATAATGTTAAATTTTTGTGGCTGGCTCTTTTTGTAATGCTTGCTGTCAAAAACGGTTTCTTTAACTGCTTTTCATTTTTTAGAAACAGTGTTGGTGGTTTATATCTATGCAGTTTTAAAAATCAATTAAAGGCCGGGCGCGGTGGCTCAAGCCTGTAATCCCAGCACTTTGGGAGGCCAAGGCGGGCGGATCACAAGGTCAGGAGATCGAGACCATCCTGGTGAACTAACACGGTGAAACTCCATCTCTACTAAAAAAAAAAAAAAAAAAAAAAAAAAATTAGGCGTGGTGGCGGGTGCCTGTAGTCCCAGCTACTCAGAGGCTGAGGCAGGAGAATGGCGTGAACTCGGGAGGTGGAGCTTGTAGTGAGCTGAGATCGTGCCACTGCACTCCAGCCTGGGCGACAGAGCGAGACTCCGTCTCAAAAAAAAAAAAAAAAAATCAAATGTTTAATTAAAATATTAAATATGTAAAGGTAGTAAGATAAATATGGTAAGGCTAACAAGCTCAAACTTACTAATAGCAATACTTACAACTAGCAAGTAATGCTAATTAACTAAACTGTAAGGAAATGAAAATTTCTTGTATAATCCTAACCTAGCTAGAATGGTTTAGAAAAACAATCTTATTTACTCCTATGGGTATTAAAAGTCCAAGCCACATTTTAATATTTTCTCAGTTCTTTTCTTTCATATTCCCCTAGTTAGCAAGAAAGGCACTTTTCACAATAGCCAATTACTAATGAATTTTTTTTTCCAGTCAGCTGTGTACTTACCTGCTGAAGTTGACGAATCTCATCATTCAGTGCATCTACTCTCTTCTGATCTTCCAAACTCAGTTGAGAAAGCAAATCAGTTCCCAGTTCTGCTTTCAATGATTCTCTGGTAGACTCCATAGCGTGCAAGCTTGCCTCCAAACTCTGTAAGCTACGTTGCTATATGACGTTATCCGTTTATTAGTAAGGTATTAGCCTCTGGATTACTTATAGTGAAAATTTAAAAACAATCTATATTTGATCTGAGCTAAATACATATATCAATTCAAATATTAGGTGCCTATTAATGTGGTAATTAGGACTCTAGCAACAAAAAACATACGATGTAATAGTATAGGTGGGGCAGGGTGGGCCAGATCATATTCCATGATTAAACTACACAAAAATCTTCAGGCATACTATAACAAAAAGTTGCCGGGCGCGGTGGCTCACGCCTGTAATCCTAGCACTTTGGGAGGCCCAGGCCAGTGGATCACGAGGTCCAGAGTTCAAGATTAGCCTAGCCAACATGGTGAAACCCGTCTCTACTAAAAATACAAAAATTAGCTGGGTATGGAGGCGCGTGTCTGTAATCCCAGCTACTCGGGAGACCGAGGCCAGGAGAATCGCTTGAACCCGGGAGGCAGAGGTTGCAGTGAGCCGAGATCATGCCATTGCACTCCAGCCTAGGTGACAGGGCGAGACTCCATCCCAAAAAAAAAACCAAAAAAAAGTTGTCAGAATGTGTTGGGATGGTACAACTGTAGGCACATCTTGTTTTTTTTTTTTTAAAGCTCTTTGTAGTTTTAGTATTATACTACGTAAAAGATTGGTCAAAACTGTCAAGTTTGAGACCAATAACATACTATCACAAGTTTCCTTTCTAATTTTAATACAGTCTGGACAAAAATGGAATCAAATATTCAACTAATTCCATTGTGCTTCAGATAAAAATGGTTACTGACAAAAACTGACCATCAGACAGCTATGTCATAGCTTCAAATGTCTATTTGTTCAATGAAGGTGGAAAGTTTGAACGTGCCAACAACAGGAGACTCTGGGTATTCATGGGTTTAAGAATGGTAAAATAGATGTAGACACCTAAAAGTATGGGTCCAGCCTGGGCACAGTGGCTCACACCTGTAATCCCAGTACTTTGAGAGGGCAAGGCAGGCAGATCACCTAAAGTCAGGAGTTTGAGACCAGCCTGGCCAACATGGTGAAAACTCATCTCTACTAAAAACACAAAATTAGCCAGATGTGGTGATGCACGTCTGTAGTCCCAGCTCCTCAGGAAGCTGAGGCAGGAAAATCGCTTGAACCCAGGAGGTGGAGGCTGCAGTGAGCTGAGAACGCACCGATGCACTGCAGCCTGGGCGAGAGCGAGACAGAGTGAGACTGTCTTCAAAAAAAAAAAGTATGGGTCCAAACAAAAATGAAGCATAAAATTCAAGGATAACCCATATAATGTATGATCCACATTAATCTGTAACAATTGATCTATAACCAAAGATATACTTACGAACCTTAGGCATGAAGGTTTTCTCTGACTGCTGCCTCTTCTCTTTTAGCATCTTCATTTCTGATAATATGCTATCTCTAGATGCTTTAAATTTCCTTTGCTGGGTCTCAATCTGTTGCATTTGGTTCATCAACTGATCAATTTCATTATTAATCCATATACAAGGCTAAGGAAAATTATCTCCAGGTGGTAAATATATCACGTTCTGAATTCTTTTTAGACACAACACCATATATCCCTTCCTTTTCTTTACCCCCAAATAACATTTATGTCCTCAAATTTATGGAACAAAACAATGCTGAACTGTATTACCCAAAATGCATTCAATCATAAAGAAGCTTGAAACATTTCACACCCCACCATTTCACTCTCAGAACAACATGTATACGGTTTTACTAAAAGCTATACAAAACAAATTCTTGGAAAACCATAGAGGCGGCTAGGTGAAATCTAACAATATTACATATTTTTAAGTATCTTTTCATTCAACAAATGTTTACTGTTACTATGCTTAAGGCACTATGTTAAGGGTTTATGTATGAAGAGTAGTTCTTGCCATATGTGGAAGAAATAATTCAATCTAGCTGGATTATCAAACACAGGAAGACAGCTGGTACACACTGTCAACATCCTCCTTTTCCTCAGTATCTCCCCACACTCTCTGTGTCAACATCTTGCCAAATTCAGGCAGTTCTTTAAAGTGTGATATGCAGACCCCTGCAAGGTCAAAGCTCAGGTGCTTATTCTTTTTCTGTGCTTGCACTGATGGCACAGAAGGTATATATCTGCAGTTTGTTTGTTGTTTTTTTTTTTTTCTGAGACGGAGTCTCACTCTGTCGCCCAGGCTGGAGTGCAGTGGCCGGATCTCAGCTCACTGCAAGCTCTGCCTCCCGGGTTCACGCCATTCTCCTGCCTCAGCCTCCCGAGTAGCTGGGACTACAGGCGCCCGCCACCTCGCCCAGCTAATTTTTTTTGTATTTTTAGTAGAGACGGGGTTTCACCGTGTTAGCCAGGATGGTCTCGATCTCCTGACCTCGGGATCCGCCCATCTCGGCCTCCCAAAGTGCTGGGATTACAGGCTTGAGCCACCGCGCCCGACCATATCTGCAGTTTTTTTAAAATGCCAGTTTCACTTGAAGCAGTAAAAACCACTAACTTTGTATCTATTCTTGATGCTCAAGTATGTATATTTTTCAACTTGTTTGGCGAAATGGAAAGCACACATAAAGTACTTTTGTCTTATACCAAAGCACCACGGTGGTTTTAAGAAAATCCACATACACAATTGTTTCATTTGTGAACTGAACTAACCACTCCTCATGTAGCATCATTTTTATGTAAAAAAAACAACTATGGTTACTCAGACTTGATTATCTGATAGCCATTTCCTCCACTGACATTAAATTTGCACCAAATAACTTCAAGACAGTAAAATCTAACATTTTTCACCCTCCCCTACCACCCCCCCCCTTTTTTTTTTTTTTTGAGACAGGGTCTCACTTTCACCCAGACTGGAGTGCAGTGGTGCAATCTCAGCTCTCAGCAACCTCTACCTCCCAGGCTCAAGTGATCTTCCTGCCTCAGCCTCCCAGGTAGCTGGGACTACAGGCCTGTGCCACCACACAAGTACAGTGAACTGCCAGTCCTTATATATTCAACTTCTAAGCAGTATGTAACATTACCGATGCCTCTCACTCTCTTCCTTAAAACATTATCTCTTGCTTACATAAATTTAACAAGAAAAAAAAAAACAAAAAAACACTACCAAGGTTTTACTTACACAATTCACTAACTGATCCTTCTGTTTCCTCTTTCTTTGCCTGATACAACCTGTATTTTGGTGTTCTATGGGTTCTTTTCTTCCAAGTGACTTGATGGTATTAGCTACTTAACACTTAAAGAATCATTAAAATAGCTTTTAGTCTTCAAAAGCTAAACAAACATAAGCCCTTGAACTTAAAACACAAATTTTTAATACATATGTGAAAAAACAAAAGATTATATATGGCAACCAAAACACAGTTCTTTCCCCACAATATCTTTATGCACAAAACAAAAAGATATTTTCAATATTTCTGCGCAGGTTTTCATTGAGCTTTGCTTCAAGTTCACCTAGTTCTTCTTCTGCTTTTCTAACATCTTTCTGCAATTCAAGTCGAGACTTCCTTGTGTCATAATAACCCCCAGTTAGAGCACCCCGATGACTGACCTGGTCACCTATAAACAAAACATATGTGATAGAGCTGTGTAACTTTTACTCAATGATAAATTGACTTACAATGAAAAAAACTAACCTGTAGGCTTTAAGTACATAATGAGAATTGAAAAGAATTTAAACGCCCTTGAAAAAATTTTGCTTTTCAATGCTAAAATTTCCTTTTTTTTTTTTGAGACAGAGTCTTGCTCTCTTGCTCAGGCAGGAGTGCAGTGCTGTGGTCACAGCTCACTGCAGCCTCAAACTTCTGGATTCAAGTGATCCTCGTGCTTCAGCCTCCTGAGCGGCTAGGAACAGGTGTGCACCACCACATCTTTTTTGTAGAGACCAGGTCTTGCTATGTGCCCAGGTGGTTCTCAAACTTCCGGCCTCAAGTGATCCTCCTGCTTCAGCCTCTCAAGTATCTGGGATTACAGGGTCAAGCCACTGTGCCCAGTCAAAACTCGCAGTCTTTTTTTTTTTTTCCTAACAAAAACTCGCAGTTTTTTTTTTTTTTCTAAAAAAAAAAAAAAGACCCTCCAGTTGAACCTGAACATCTACCAGAGAGCAAGGAAGTGTTGAAGACTAATGAAGACACATTAGTAAGACACAGGACCTAGCCTGAAATTTCCACTGGCCCTATTTAGGAAAATTTGAGCGTCAAAATAACAATACCAGTATAATAACACATTTTATTTTTAAAAAAATAATCCAAGAATCACAGCGATACTTTTTAAGAAAATGAAAAGTGGAGACTCTTCTCTACAGAAGAGTGACAGCTAATAAATGGCAGCAGCAATGACAGAATTCAAAAATCACCATATTTAAACTCCCAGCGTAATAACTAATTCAGGCAAGAGTCAACAAAGGTGCTAAAGCAACTGGTAAAGTTGTTGGGAGAACCTGACATTCATGTAGTCTTGAAGAATAATCTCACATATTATTAAATTACAAAGGGGCAAAAGGGGTACCTTTACAATGGAGAGATCTGCAGGTGATCAAACCTAGTATCACTAACAGTGAGACACATTATATGACACTGTAAGTATATACATTCATGCCAACAATATTTAAACAATGATGAAGCAATAAGACAAATCCAGAAAATGGAACTTTTCTGGATTTTTCTAGGTGGGGAGAAGGGAGAAGGAACTGTCTTATATTTAAAGAATCTAAAGAGAAGACACTACATGCATACTTGATTGAATCCTAGATAGAAAAATATTTTAGGAAAACAAAGTTTGAATATGGATACTTTTAGAAGATATTAGGTTAATGTTAAATTTCTTAGGTGTAACAATGATACTGTGGCTATACAAAAGAATGTTCTTATTAGAAGATGCATGCTTAAATTTTAGAGATGAAGTGTCATGTTTTACTTATTCTCAGATGGTTCAAAACCACAACAAAATGTACATATACAGAAACAAAGCTTGGGGGAGATGATTTACCTGCTTTCTTTAACAAATAAAGAGAAAAAAAAAAAATTGAGGGCAGGTAAACCTATATACTGGGGGTTCTTAACCTGAATTCCAAAGATAAAATTCAGATCTGTGATTTGAGTAGGAAAAAAATTTACATCTTTATTTTTATTAACCTCAAAATGAGATTTAACATTTCCTTCTATAATGAACAGGACAAGAACCACAGTAGTAGTATTAGTACCTGTGACTTTACCAAAAGAAGAGCTATTTTCATATTAGATTACACTTACCAGATCTCAAAATATTGTTTACATGTATTAGTACTTCAAACTTATGGTAGTTATTAGACCCACTACTAAATCTTGTTTTTTGAATACATTAAATAATTATATATTTTTAAATAACCTTGCCAATACATCTTTGTGATCCAAAGTATTTTATTTTAAGCATTAAAAATTGTGTTGAATGTGGCTTTTGTTGTAGAAAAGAAAAAAAAATTGTGAGGAAGGATCCATAGGCTTCAAATAGCCAAAGCAGTCCACACTGCAAAAAAGGTTAAGAACCCCTGCTACATACCAAATGATTACATTTCAGAGACATCAACTAAGTATCAAGTACAAACCCTGTCTGGACTCTTAATTGAACAAACCAACTATTTAAAAAACGATAAAATAATTGAAAATAAATGTTTCTTTTTTTTTTTTTTGAGACACGGTCTTGCTCTACCACCCAGGCTGCAGTGCATGGGTGTGATCTTGGCTCACTGCACCCTCTGCCTCCCGGGTTTAAGCCACTCTCATGCCTCAGCCTCCTGAGTAGTTGGGATTACAGGTGCACACCACCACACCCAGCTAATTTTTTATATTTTTAGTAGAGATGGGGTTTCGCCATGTTGGCTAGGCTAGACTTGAATTCCCGGCATCAAGTGATTCACCTGCCCCGGTCTCCCAAAGTGCTGGGATTACAGATGTGAGCCATCACACCTGGCCAAAGGCAAAGGACGAATTTTTCGAACACTCTCAAAACCAGAATGCCTCCAAAATACTGTTAAGATATATTCATCAGACATGCATACAGCTCAAGTGACATATTACACAGATTATATGTCTCTCTGTTTTTTGAGACAGTCTCGCTCTGGCACCCAGGCTGGAGTGCAGTGGCGCGATCTTGGCTCACTGCAACCACTGCCTCCCGGGTTCAAGCGATTCTCCTGCCCCAGCCTCCTGAGTAGCTGAGACTACAGGTGCACACCACCACACCCAGCAAATCTTTGTATTTTTAGTGGAGACAGGGTTTCGCTTCGTTAGCCAGGCTGGTCTTGACTTCAGGTGATCCACCCATCTCGGCCTCCCCAAGTGCTGGGATTACAGGCGTGAGCCACTGTGCCCAGCCAGACTATGTTTTAAATGATTTGTTAGAATTTATCTGTTTAAAGCTAAGAATTAGTATTACAAACCTTCCAAAGTAATACAGTCCATAGTGAAAGCACGGGCCAGCTGGGTTGAAACTTCCATGCTACGACAAATAAGAGTCTTTCCAAAAACATGTTTGAAAGCTTTGTCAAATCTGGAATTGTACCTCAGTTTGCTGATCATAGGAATAGCATCCTAAAAATGAAATTTTGTGAACAGAGAGATCACAGTTAACTAAAAACTTAGAATTACAAAATTACATCTTTATGAAACACAAATTAAACCACAAACACCATTATATTTCAAAACTATTGGGGTTTTTCCTGAAGTAGTTAGAAGACTCATTCCACTAGAATATCCTGGTAATTTTGCTCATGTAATCAAAGTTTTCAACAGTAGAGCCTAATAGTGTAAAGAGTTTAGTGGTTCTGCAGCTAGACTGCCCAAATTCAAACACTGGTTTCACCATTTATCCGATGTGTGCTGCGGACAAGTTGCTTAACTTCCTCAAATAATAGTTACTTCATCTACAAAACTGTAGACAATACACACCTTCCTTATAAAGTTGTGAAGCCTAAATGAGTTAATATATGCAAAACTTAGAGGATAGTATCTCTCACATAAAAGGGCTAAATGTAAACAGTATTTCCTCAGTTTTAATTTTACATATTTTATATATCTAAATTAGATATTCAGGAAAATATTTTGTCAGATAGAATTTCATTTTCTCTCTCCTAAACTGTTAGAACAGGATTTTTGGAATTTTTAAAATTATGAAAATATATCCCACATATAGAAAAACGTAGTTAAGTGTTCAGTGTAAATTAATAAAGAGAACACCAACATAACCACCACACAGCACAAGAAACAGAGCACTGCTGACACCCTAGAAGCCATGGGTGTGCTCATTTCCTAATCACATAGCATTTAACTATGGTGGTTACCTGACAGAAATGACCACTGCCATGACGGTGCTAATCACTTCCTTGTACTTCCTAGTTCTATTTTTTTTTTTTTTTTGAGACGGAGTCTTGCTCTGTTGCCAGGATGAAGTACAGTGGCAAGATCTTGGCTCACTGCATCCTCTGCCTCCCCAGTTCAAGCGATTTTCTGCCTCAGCCTCCCAAGTACCTGGGATTACAGGTGCCCACTACCATGTCCAGCTAATTTTTTTGTATTTTTAGTAGAGACAGAGTTTTGCCATGTTGGCCACACTGGTCTTGAACTCCTAACCTCAGGTGATCCGCCCACCTCCCCCTCCCAAAGTGAGGGGATTACAGGCATGAGCCACCGAGCCCGGTCCTCATCTAAGTTTGGTTTTGTTTATGTCGCGTAAACGGAACCACACCCCATGTATTCCTTTGTGTCTCATTCCATTCATACATCATGTTTTTGAGACCCAATTTTTCTTACCCAAACTTCAAAAACAATTTATAGATGTAATAGCAGAAAAAGCCAGACCCTGTGATAGCGTACAGGATTCTTAATGTTCCACTTAAATTACTGATCATTCTCATGGGGTTTCAGCTTTAACTTCAGGGGATGGTAGAACAGTTGATACCACCATCAACATTCTGAAGTCAAGTACCTCAAAGCAATTACACTGTTCTAAGAATGGTGTCTGAAGAATATTTTTAATCTACCTAAAGTTCACTAGCTAGTAACAGCAATATTATGTTTCTGAAGTCTATCACCTTACTAGCCATTTTTTTCATTTAATTTATTTTTAAAATATATCAAGACACTTTAAATCTTTACATGACAGTTCCTTGGGAATTTTTCTCCAACTCGCTAACCTTAATTATGTCACTCCCAGATACACTCTCAAAGTATCCTGTACTTAACGCTTTTAACACTGTACATTTGCAATGATTTGTTTCATATCTTGGCTTTTTTCTCTTTTTTAAATGATCCTCCCACCTCAGCCTCCCAAGTAGCTGGGATTACATGCGCACATCACTATACCACGGATCATGGCTGTGACTTCTGTCTCCCTCCCCAAAACCCACTCAGCACTAAGGTCCATGGGAAGACAGGTATTTTTATCTCATAGACCATTGAATCCCAGTGTGTAGTGACTGGGCACTAGCATGTGTTAGACTATGTCACAAAAAAATAACATCATAAAAGAGAAATAGACCTTATCACACATTGACTCACATTGGTTTCAGGATAGGCAGTATCCCTGACATCTAACTTGTTAAGAGGCAGAAAAGTAACCTCTCCAGGAAGATTCATTTTATTAAACTCCATTAAAATCTTCGTGCTGACTTCATCTGAATCAACAATGTGATAAAATAACCTGAATATAAAGAGAGTAAGACAAATCTTTATTGATACTTTTTTTTTTTTTTTTGAGACAGGGTCTTCCCATGTTGCCCAAACTGATCTTGAACTCCTAGACTCAAGCAATCCTCCCACCCCAGCCTCCTGCGTAGCTGGGACTGAAGGTGTGCACTTTTAAAGTGTTATAAACACTTAAGCATCAAACAATTAACTTTTTTGCTATATAATCCAAATAATTTTGGAAAAAAATGAGACTACTTTAAAAATTCCAATGGCGGAGAAGGAAAAACTCCCCAAAGGGGAAAGTTCTAGCTTCTATAATTAGGAACAAATACTTAGCATCTACTTCTTTAATTAGAAAGTTAAATAAGGAACCAAAGTATAAAAAGATAATGGAAGATATGATGCACAAAAACTACAAAAGTTGTTTCTCAGGCTATTCTTATTCCCTCTTCTAAAAATGCTAAATATCAAGCAAAAGCTTTAACCTGTTTCCAGCAGTGACTTCCACACATGTGTAAAAAGCTGGTTCACATTCAAAGTTATTCATCACAATGCCGTGATAGCCATTTTGAACATGCTGGTTTATTCCTTTTCGACGAAAGTGGTCTAGCACTTTGTTTATGCTGTCTATTCCATTTAAAATGGCCTATAAATTGTCAGAAATGAAAAATATTAAAATAATATCACCAATGAGACTCCTGGAAAGGAATGAGACCACAACAACATACATTTTTAAAAATACCAGTGATTAAACTAAACATCCTCTCCAACAAACACATCACCTCCTCACTATATGCCAACTACATGTAACACCTTATATGATAGGTTCTGTTCCATAACAGCGGTGTTAAAAATGGGCTCTTTATCTGAAAATCAAAAGTGCTACTATTAATAGTATGTGTAGTAATAAAACTTTAAATCTCTATCATTTAATATTTAGAAGATAATTTGGACTCCTATTTATCACTTGGAACCCATGACCTACACCTTGAAAGGTAAAAAATTCTTACGTAACGATGAACTCAATGACTCAGTGTAAACAGAGGTGATGAAAAGAACCTGCCCACCTTTCCCGTTGCCGCTCTAAGAAGTTGTTGCTTCTTTTCAAGATCTTCTCTTTTAGCAGCAAGTGCTTGCTGTTCTGCATTCTCTTCTCTCCATAAGTAGCTAATAAATAAAAATTAGACTGTCTTTAATTTTAAACACATATGAGGATGTATTAATAGTATACAGTTTAGAATCAAAATATAGAAAACAAGACTGACCGGTTAATTTGTAACTTAAAGACCACATAACACCTAGTAACAAATATTATTCAAAAAATTAATGCATATTTTAGTCTAAATACTAACTTTCTTTCACTTTGTAATTCATCTTTCTTATTTTTTACTTCGTAATATTTTCTGTCCAGTTCTTCTACTCGAGCTTTGACTTCATTAAGATCCTGGTCCAGTTTCTATGGAAATAAAAATAAATTTAAAATTCAGTTTCATCAAACTAATCTACACTGATAGAAAGCAGATCAGTGGTTGCAGATGGATGGGGGAGGGAGACAAAAGGTGAGGGAGGAATTACAAAGGGGTATGGAAAACACTTGGGTAATAAACATGTTTATTGTCGTAACTGTGGTGATGGTTTTACAGATGTGTATGTGTGTGTCAAAACTCATCAAATTATATATTTTTGCCACTTTCCTGACTAGGAAAAATTATGTACACTAAATATGTACAATTTACTGTATGTGAATTATACCTCAATGATGCTGTTGAAAAATCCAATTTCAGTTTTGTTTTTTTTTTGAGACGGAGTCCCGCTCTGTTGCCCAGGCTGGAGTGCAGTGGCCGGATCTCAGCTCACTGCAAGCTCCGGCTCCCGGGTTTATGCCATTCTCCTGCCTCAGTCTCCCGAGTAGCTGGGACTACAGGCGCCTGCCACCTCGCACGGCTAGTTTTTTGTATTTTTTTTAGTAGAGACGGGGTTTCACTGTGTTCGCCAGGATGGTCTCGATCTCCTGACCTCGTGATCCGCCCATCTTGGCCTCCCAAAGTGCTGGGATTACAGGCTTGAGCCACCGCACCCGGCCTTCAGTTTTTAAAAGTTGTCTTTAGGCAAAAGAGAATACTACCAGAAAACAAAAACCATTAAATACTCTAAAACATGTTGCTAAAATAAAAGTTAATTTGTTCATTAGTGATCTAAATCTTCCTATTTCTATAATATATACTCCAGAACTGTAGGAAAAAAATTCTAAGTTCTCATAATAGTGCATTATACACTTTCATACTGCCCCTTCTACACACACACAACAGAATATAAAAACTATTTTCAACTATTTTACATTCAAGAAAAATGAGCTTAAAACAAATCTATAAGAACCTAACGTTAGATGCTGTTTCCTTAAGGAGAGTTAATGAACTGTATTAATTTAGTAAATTATACTGAGCTGAAAAAAAAATCCAATATCCTCATTGGCTAGAGTTTAAGGAAGCTGACACTTCATCCACTTAGTAAAGTTACCAAAAGCCTAGTATGTACCAGGCATTCTTATAAGAGCTGGGGAATCATCAAAGACCAAAGCAAACAAAAATCCTTGCCTTTTTGGGAAGCAATAAAACAAGCAAAATAAATCTGAAGATCATCCTTTAGGGGAAGGGCTTCAAACTGCTTCATGAGTTAATTATATTCATCTGTCTGTATTACAACTAATTATTGTCAGATATCACAGTAATTGTAAATAGTCCCACAGAGTACTAACAATTATTAGTCCTCAGTAGTAATACTGACTTTTTGTCCAAAATTTTAATGGACAAAAAGTCAATGTTACTACTAATTCCACTGACAAAAAGTCAATGTTACTACTGAGTCATAAAACCTTAGATAATTGGCCAGGTGCGGTGGCTCACACCTGTAATCCCAGCACTTTGGGAGGCCGAAGGGGGCAGATCATGAGGTCAAGAGATCAAGACCATCCTGGGCAACATCATGAAACCCCGTCTTTACTAAAAATACAAAAATTAGCCAGGCGTGGTGGCGCGTGCCTGTAGTCCCACCTACTCGGTGAGGCTAAGGTAGGAGAATCACTTGAACCGGGAGGCGGAGGTTGCAGTGAGCTGAGATTGTGCCACTGCACTCTACCCTGGTGACAGCAAGACTCTGTCTCAAAAAAAATCTTGGATAATCAGAATGACTTTCAACATCCTGGATAATTAAACCCTTTAATTCTACACATGAGGAACTTGGGACTCAGTGGTATCTGAAACCATAAAACAGTAAACAAATTCCCTATGTAAAATTTAACTTTTCTACAGCAATTACTTAATTCATCCCCAGGCTATCTGAACACATGCTAAAAGAAGAGTGTAAACCTTGAAGAGTCAGTTTTCCTAAATTAATGTTTCAGCTTTCACAGTCCTAAACAATTCAAAGACTGTTGTGTTACTAACCAGCATTACAGCTTACAGTATTTCTAAAGTCCTATGTACTTTGTTTTTTTTCCAGGTGTATCTGAACACTAATGGTTCCCTCTCTGAAACCACGATGCTACTCAGAACCAGTAATAAAGTAAGCTACCTATATTAAATTCAAAATACAATGTTTTGCAGACTTTAAATGCATTACCACCTGGAAAAGAAAAAACATTTAGCATTTAGTTTGCACTGCAACTATCCAAGAGCTTCCCCTTCTCCACAGCAGTTGCTAGGGCCAAGATACCACCACTGACATAAGTTAGAAAAGTCCAAAAACTTAGTTTGGTAAGTATGTATGATATATATCACATAAATGAACCATAATAAAGCATAATAAAACCACCAAAACTACATTTTATTTTTCATACTGCAGGTTTTAAAAATACACTGTGGAAAAATTAATTTAGAATTATACCAAGAGGCAAAAGGCTATTTACATAATACAATCAGCACTATAAAATCATCTCTGTCCAAAGGAAAGGCTTCATCTTCACAAGTGGTCATTTTGATAACCAGAAGTGTGACTGGAATACTGGAAAATAAATGAACTTCAAGCATGACAAAAAATGAATACTCTCATTGAAGGCTCCTTCAAAAAGGGCATCTGCTGAGGTTAGTTTCATAAACTCAAGAGAAAATACATTTTATTTCAAGAAAGGAGGTGTAACTATTACAGTTCAGACTACACTAACCATATAAAGAACTACCTAGATTAACCCAAGTTTTCCACTCCCTCCACAAAGTACCATAACTAAAGCCCACAGCACAAATGGACTTCCAAAAACAGCAGGCTACTCCTGGCAATTTTACCTACCTGTTTTTTATGCTTACAGAGGCTGTTGCATCTGCTCCCCACTGTATTTTTTTCCCTTTATGTAAAGTGAGAATATGAGTACAAAGAAAACAGCTCCTTAAAACTTCACTGAGGTTTTGGATACATTTAAAGGTGAGTCACCAAAAACTTAGTGGGCAAATCACTACAAAAGATTAGGGGCTGGGCATGGCGGCTCACACCTATAATCCCAGTACTTTGGGAGGCCAAGGCGGGCAGGTCACAAGGTCAGGAGATCGAGATCATCCTGGCTAACACAGTGAAACCCCATTCTACTAAAAATACAAAAAATCAGCCAGGCGTGGTGGCACATGCCTGTGGTCCTAGCTACTTGGGAGGTTGCAGCAGCAGAACTGCTTGAACCCGGGAGGCAGAGGTTGCAGTGAGCCGAGATCACGTCACTGCATTCTAGCCTGGGCGACAGAGCAAGACTCCATCTCCAAAAGAAGAGATTAGGGACAAATAATTATATATAATATACAATTAATGAGTACATAAATATTAATATATGTACTTTATAACAAATAATTTAAAATGTCAAGTCCCAAAGTCAAGAAAAAACTAAAGAACTGGTCCAGATTAAAGCAGATAAAAGAAACATGACAACTAAATGTAACATATGATGCTGGAATACCAAAAAATGAAGTTTAAAAAAAAAAAAGTTACACCAGGCGTGGTCACGGCTCACGCCTGCAATCCCAGCACTTTGGGAGGCCAAGGCGGGTAGATCACGAGGTCAGGAGTTCAAGACCAGCCTGGCCAAGATGGTGAAACCCCGCCTCTACCAAAAATACAAAAAAATTAGCCAGGCGTGGTGGCAGCCACCTGTAATCCCACCCACTCGGGAGGCTGAGGCAGAGAACTGCCTGAACCTGGGAGGTGGAGGTTGCAATGAGCCTTGTCTCCAAAATAAAGAAAAAAAAAAGTTACTAGCAGCCGGGCGCAGTGGCTCACGCCTGTAACCCCAGCACTTTGGGAGGCCGAGGTGGGTGGATCACCTGAGGTTGGGAGTTTGAAACCAGCCTGACCAACATGTAGAAACCCCATCTCTACTAAAAATACAAACTTAGTGGGCCTGGTGGTGCATGCCTATAATCCCAGCTACTCAGGAGGCTGAGGTTGCAGTGAGCCGAGATCGCACCACTGCACTCCAGCCTGGGCAACAAGAGTGAAACTCCATCTCCAAAAAAAAAAAAAAAAAGAATTACTAACAAGCCGTTTTAGACATATGTGACATCTTGTCAAAATTAAGGGTATGTAAGACACATGCTACCAATTCATAAGAACATATTTTAAGCTGGGCATGGTGGCTCACGCCTGTAATCCCAGCATTTTGAGAGGCCAAGGTGGGAGGATTGCTTAAGCCCAAGATTTTGAGACCAGCGTAGGCTACATGGCAAGACCTCGTCTCTAAAAAAAAAAAAAAATTTGCTGGGCATGGTGATACATGCTTGTGGTCCCAGTTAGGAGGCTAAGGACAGAGGATCGCTGAGCCTGGAAGGTGGAGGCTGCAGTGAGCTGTGTTTGTACCACTGCACTCCAGATTGGGTGACGGAACAAGACCCTATCTCAAAAAAATTAAAAATACATACATACATTTTAATATACTTAATCTACATAAAGGTTCAATGACATGAACATAATATTCTTAAAAAAGAGAACTCTATGTATATTGTGCAGGCCTTTTCTAAATAAGTATGTCATATATTTTAAGGTCACATGTAGACTTATTTATAAAGAAAACTTGAAGTAGATAAAACTAAACACGTTTATCTCTTCTGAAAGATTTTTACAAAGTGGCTATAAATGTTCTTACATTATACTGCTCCAGATTTTTCTCTTTATTTGCTTCAGTGTCTTCCAAATCCTTATGTATAGCAGCAATCTGTCTTTTCTTGTCATTAATAGCTTGATCTAAAGACTTGAGTTCCTTTTTAATCCACTTATCCCTTTCTTCTTTTGATGTAAACTGGCTTCCTCGACCCTGCTTTGCATAAAGATCCGTTCTTTCCTGGGTAGCTTGAGCCAATCTACACAAAATAGAAGGGAATGGGGTGAAAAGGAGAATAATAACCAAGTTTAATTGCAACCAATAATGTCAACTGTATACAGAAACATAAAGCCATTTTTCGAAACGATACAAAAAAAAGAATTAAGTGTAAAAAGCAGCTACTATATAATTGAGCTCCTTGGACTATCTAGTTTTATATAATATGATGCAGAAAGTTAAAGTGTTGGTAAAAGTTCTCAGACCTAGCAATTCCTCGTTCTTCTTTTTCTTTTACACTGTTGAATTTAGGTTCTGTTTCTGCCAGTTCTTTCTGCTTCTCTTCTATTTTTTCAAGCAGCTTCTGCCTCTCTTTTAATAAACGTTTCTGTAAATAAAGATAAATAAAAATGCAAATTGCTGTAAAATTTTAGCATAATTTAGGTCCAGCATGTTTTCTCATGAAAAAAACTTAATGAGAAAACCCACCTGTAACATGAAATTTTTTTTTAATGTAAGAAACAAAGGGACAGTACTAAGTTGTTACTTGAGTACAAATTATGTTAACATAGTAAAGCTTAAACAAAAATTCCAGCATATACCAGTCACAGAAAGGACTGTCTTCTGCAGTTCCTACTCACCTGAACATTCATGTCTTTCATTTTTAGCATTTTAACTTACCCTTTGTTCACTATTGCCTGCTAGTTCATCTTGTAAATCCTTGGCTTTAAGCTCCAACTTAGTCCTCTGCTTAATTTGTTCTTGTCTTTCAGCACTAAGCTGTTCTTTTTCTTCTTTCATAGCTGAAATTTTTGTTTTCAATTCTCTAACTTGGCGTTCAATATCCTATTCAAAAGTATTAAAAAGAAAATAAGTCAGGCAATTAGAAGTACAACAGCAGAATTGTGACACCATTAATTCTCTTTCACTTAACATTTAGTACTACTCTTCAATATTCAATTCCTCTAACTCCCCCTTGTGGTGATCATTCCGTAATTCTGGTACAAAAGGGTTTACTATGGTCAAAAACTATACGATGGCTGGACATGGTTGTTCATGGTTGTTCATGCGTGTAATTTAAGCACTTTGGGAGGCCCAGATGGGAGGAATCCTTGAGCCCAGGAGTTTAAAACCAGTCTAGACAACATAGTGAGATTCCATCTCTTCAAAAAATAAAAAAATTAAGAGGCTGAAATGGGAGGATCACTTGGGCTTGGGAGATCAAGGCTGCAGTGAGCTGTGATCTCGCCACTGCACTCCAGCCTGTGCAATGGAGTGAGACCCTGTCTTTAAAAAAAAAAAAAAAACTTCAGGAGGCTGAGGCAGAAGGATCACTTGAGCCCAGGAGTTCGTGACCAGCCTGGGCAACATGGAAAGACCTTGTCTCTACAATACATTTAAAAACTAGACAGGTGTGGTGGTACACACCTGTGCTCCCAGCTATTTGAGAAGCTGAGGCAAGAGGATCGCCTGAGTCTGGGAAGTCAAGGCTACAATGAGTCATGATGGCACCATGCACTCCAGCCTGGATGACAGAACAAGACCCTGTCTCAAAAGAAAAAAGTTAAGTTTACACGAACTTTGTTTAGAATCTTACCTCCATTTTATCTCTTGCATCCTGTTGAGCATCTCTTAATTGTCTGGATTTTTCTCCACTAGTCTCTCGCTTAGCAGAAAGCTAAGAAAAAAAACAAGTTACATCTAACTCATTTTTGTATTTACTAAATATTTCATAACATCTAATAAAAATGTTATATGAAAATAAACCAAAAGTAACCAAATTTTTACAAAAACTTTAAAAATGATTTTTAACTAGAAAACTGAAGCACTACCTAAATTTTTGTATAAAATGTCAACAACACTAATTACAAAATACATTCTAAAACTACAAGAAACGTTCAAAATGGTTTTCCTCTCATCTCATCTGCCTAATAACACCATCTGATTATAGTTCAGATAATCCTATATAGCAACGACCACGTGGCTATTCTCCTTAAACTAAAAGAAAAAACTTGCTGACTAATAAATTCATTGAGAGGTTAAGTTTCTATTTAAAATCAATGAAAAGTGTAATTACGGCTTGAGTTTAACAAATTCATAAAAACAAAATTAATCTGATTTTCAGTGTCAAAGGTAAATATTTTACCTCATCAAGTTTAGCACGAGTCTCGTTAAGTTCCTGATTGTAAATGGTATATTCCAGGGCTCGTCTCATTTTATCCCACTTCTGATACTGAGCTAGTTCTTCCTTTTCTTCCTCTAAAGTATGTAATCTCTCTTCAATGTATTTTAACAACTCATTGATTTTTTCCCGTTTGCCCTCTTAAAAGAAATGAGATAGATGGAAGAATTGAATAAAATTTTTATGTAATATCACTTCTTCAATATATCTTGAATTAAATTATTCTTAAGAACTGTAGCATTATTTCTTTGATGTAATGTGGCAACCAAATTTAAAATACTAAAATAGCAACCCATTTATGCTGGAGGTTGCAAATTTTTTTCTGTGAAAAATCAGACCCTGGCGATGACCTTGGGCAGTAGATATAGGTAACACCCACAAGCTTAGGATTCTAATAATGGAATGCTAGGCATAAATGGGTTAAGATCCTTCATTATGAAAAGCAACAGAGAACAAATTTACACATGGTGACACTGGTTCTTTTATAACATGTAGTAAGGGCCTCAGTTTAAGCTTCCTTTTAAAAAGTCAGTGTGCCGGCTGGGCGCGGTGGCTCATACAAGTAATCCCAGCACTTTGAGAGGCCAAGGCAGGTGGATCACCTGAAGTCAGGAGTTCAAGATCAGCCTGGACAACACGGTGAAACCCTGTCTCTACTAAAAATACAAATATTAACGGGGTGTGGTGGTGGGCACCTGTAATCCCAGCTACTTGGGGAGCCTGAGGCAGAAGAATCACTTGAACCTGGGAGACAGATTAAATATTCCTATCATGGAGCTACTCTGTCACAAAAACAGTAATTTGCAACAACAACAAAAAAAGGCAGAAACACCTTTATTTTACCTGTTTCTTTCATTAAGGAGATGCTTTCTTCCTTTCGTTCATCATACACTCTAGTACCAGCTACTTCTCTTAATAGCTTTAATCTCTGAGAATCTGGTGCTGTTGCCATCTGGTTGATCTAAAATTTTTAGAAACATAACCATTATATAGCTGTAGCCTCCGTTTAAGAACAAGAACTCCACGTTGAAAGGTTTTTAACACACATGAAGGCTGGGTATCCCTTATGCAAAAGCGTTACAAACCACAAGTGTTACAGATTGTAGATTTTTTTGGGTTTTGGAATATTTGCACTTATACTTACCAGCTGAGCAACCCACACCCAAAAATTTGAAATCCAAAATGTTCCAACAAGCATTTCCTTAGAATGTTACATCCACATTCAAAAAGTTTCAGACTGTGGAGCATTTTGTATTTCAGACTTTTGAATTTGGGACATGCCAAGTTTTAAATAGATTATGATTTGCCTAATGTCATTTGTATAGCACATATGCCTACATATCTATGTCTCCTTTACTTAAATGAAATTTACCAAATAAAATCCAAATACAACTGTTACGTTCATAATTCTCCTTTATGAAATAGGGCTAACAAGTGAAGGAGTTATTTCACACCACTATCTTTTTCTTAGTCAATATGATAAGGTATAAAAGATGAGGCCGGGCGCGGTGGCTCAAGCCTGTAATCCCAGCACTTTGGGAGGCCGAGACGGGCGGATCACGAGGTCAGGAGATCGAGACCATCCTGGCTAACACGGTGAAACCCCGTCTCTACTAAAAATACAAAAAACTACCCGGGCGAGGTGGCAGGCGCCAGCTACTCGGGAAGCTGAGGCAGGAGAATGGCGTAAAACCCGGGAGGCGGAGCTTGCAGTGAGCTGAGATCCGGCCACTGCACTCCAGCCCGGGCGACAGAGCAAGACTCCGTCTCAAAAAAAAAAAAAAAAAAAAAGATGAGCTCCATTCTCAAAAAACAAAGTATTTTGTAAGGGGAAACTATCACTGACTACACTTTTTTTTTAAGCTATAATAATATACTAAAAGTACAATTCTCCCCCACTTTCCATGGGGAATTGGTTCTAGGACCCCCTGCAGATACCAAAATCCAAGAATGCTCAAGTCCCTTATATAAAATGGCATAGTATTTGCATAAAACCTATGCACATCCTTCCGTACACTTTAATCTCTAAATTATAACACAATATAAATGCTATGTAAACAGTTATACCGTAGTTTTAAATTTGTATTATTTATTGAACTGTTTTAAAATTTTTATTTTAAATATTTTTGATCCATGGTTGGTTGAATTTGCAGATGTGGAACCCACAGATACAGAAGGCTAACGATATGACAAAATGATATGCTTTAAATACAGAGAGAATGGTACAACTTAAGTGCCATGCAACTTAATATATAACAAGTATCCCTAAACATCAAAAATGATACCACTGCATTAAAAAATTGAAATTATCTCTAAGAAAATACGGTCTATCAAAAGTATCTATATCAAAGAATCATCCTTCAGATCCTCATTATTGTGTGCTCCAATTATACATATTCGTTCAAGCAATTTACTCACTTAAAAATTATTTATCAAATGGCTACAACATATTTGCCACTGCTGGGCAGTGGAAAAGAGCAAACAAAGCAGAAAAGGTCCCGCCCTCACGGAGCTTACATTCTAGTGGAAAAAGACAGAAAATAAGTATTAACAGTATAAGTGTTACGAAGAAAAACAAAACAGATTAAGGAAATAAAGCACATAGGGTTGGGGAGAAGGCAATGCTTTTAGATGAGGCAATCAAGGACGGCACAGGGGCAGAAACTGAAATGAAGTAAAAGGGCCTACACTGAGAGCAGAGGGATCTCAGAAAAGTGCTCTTTCAAATCAGCCTCCATTTAAAAAAATGCCTCTCCCACAAATAGTAAAATCGGGAAAAAAAACTTGTTCTTCCAGTACCACATTTTCTAAAACTGAAACTCCATATTCTTCCTAATCACTTCTTCTGAATGCTAACTTTCCAATACATACCAAAAAAAAAAAAAGCCTACAGTATAAAATAAGTGAATATTCTCAGAATTTTCCCTAGTCCAAAAAAAGTGAAAGTATATGAGAAGATAGCAGAACAATCAGCTAAAAAAGTATGTAGTTTGGTTGCTGAAAAAATGTAAAAAAAACACAATCCCTATTAGGGAAAATAACATGTAGCAAAATAGCAGATTTCTGGTAATGTTAGCTTTTCAGTATTTTAATTGTGATAAATAACTGGGTAACACAAAACACTAATTTTAGAAAGTTTTTCAAATGTGATTTTTATAGAATTCCTACAATATTCTTAATTCAACTTTCATAAGCCAATAATGTCTTCCCATACTTTCACCTCAGTAAGTAAAACCAGTCACTAAGAAAACAAGATCCACTTAATATGCTAAAATACTTCCATCTCAACATGCAATGGACAGACCTATTTGGTACTTTATGGCCATGTAAAAGATATGGCCATTTTTGCTTCAGCTTAACCACTCGAATCAATAAACCAAATTCATCACTCAAGAATTACTCAGAAAACAAATTCTATTAAAAAAGGACATACAATTGTTTTACCTTTCCTTGTTTAACAATATAATAAGGATTGCTTCGAGAAAAACCAGCGCTTTCAAGGAGGTTCATCACATCATTTTTCCTGTTGACAAACAATGAAATTACTTTCAGGTAATTTTAAAGCACCACTAAGCAATGAGTAGACTAGGCCCTGGGTTGATAGCATTAGGGAGGGCAGATCAGTAATTAAACCATCTGTATCATCCTCAGAACTTTCTGATTCTTAACGTTTATCCTCTATATTGATTTGTCAAAGATGAAGCAAATATTCCCCATGTATGAAGCAGGTAAAATAATACTTTTACTCTTTTGTAAGGAAATCATAAAGAAAAATGCGGCTGGGCAGTGGCTCATGCCTATAATCCCAGCACCTTTGGGAGGCCAAGGCAGGCAGATCACAAGGTCAAGAGTTCAAGACCAGCCTGCCAACATGGTGAAACCCCATCTCTACTAAGAATACAATAATTAGCCAGGTGTGGTGGTGTGTGCCTGCAATCCTAGCTACTCAGGAGGCTGAGGCAGGAGAATAGATTGAACCCAGGAGGGGGAGGTTGCTGCGAGCCGAGATTGCACCACTGCACTCCAGCCTGGGCAACAGAGTGAGACTCCATATTAGGAAAAAGAAGAAAGAAAAATGCTGGCTGGGCGTGGTGGCTCATGTCTATAATCCCAGCACTTTAGGAGGCCAAGGTGGATCATTTGAGGCCAAGAGTTCGATACCAACCTGGCCAACATAGCAACACTCCATCTCTATTTAAGTACATATTCATTTTTTTTTTTTTAAAAAGAAAAATGCTTACGTGACCATCTTCTTGTCTAAGAAATACTGATCCTTTTTGGCACCAATAACTCTTCGAAGTGAAACTTCCTCTTTATCAATCTAAGAAAAAATGTAAAAGCCCAAAGTTTAATAGTGAAGGAGAAAACTTTTTAAATAAGGCCATTTTAAAGTCCTTGACCGTAACTATTTATTTTAAAATTTCAATTATCTCACTAAAGATAATACTACGAATACTCAATACTCTTAACCAAGACACTTTTCACAACAACTTGTACATTCCCATTTGTTAACAGAGTATTCACTGTAATTTTAAGATAAAATCAGTATATAAACTGTAATTATAACAAATTATAAAAGCTTAAAAAGTTTCAAAGTATGAAGAAGATTAGCTACTCCAATTAAATTCTCAACATTACTTTAAAAAAAAAAAAGTTACTTACTGGTAACCGGTTGTCTGAATTATCAAAAATAATCTCCACAAAAGCAGAAATAACACGAGGACCAGTACCTTCCTAAAAATGAAAAAAGTGAGAAATTTGCCACTTAAGTAGTATATTCATACCCTTTAAAGGATTCTTAACGTCTAGGGCATAACAAGTCCGATTCAATGGAGAAAAATTTCTACTAGACTCATATATATACACACACACTAATGTCTCTGCTGTTTTGGCAAGAGGGATACAAACTTTGGGGATATCCCGAGAGAGACAGTATATATTCCTCTTGCCAAAACATCAGAGATGTCAGATTAGGATAACAAAAATTCTCAACCAAATAGTTTTGATTCTAAATAAAAAATAAGAACTATGCAAGACATGTCAAAGTTAGATATCCTTAAATTTGATTCTACAGACCACATGACTGCAAGACTGGGGCCATTTAATCCTACCTATTTGCTAATACCTAGCACACCATGAGCCTTTTCTCTTACAGTCTCATTTTAATGCTGCAAAGAAATCCTAATAAATCATGGGATAATTACCAAAAGTCTGTTTTTTAAAAAAATTTGAGACATTCTACAGTTTTAAATCTATTATAGAAATACATTTAACGTGTCACATTTAAACCAACCTGTGACACAAAAACTATGGTACCAAGTCCAGATACCTTCCAGATTATAGAAACTGTTACTATGTTGTAAATACAATGAAGAATTGTACCAAACAGGTTATTATTTTAATGCCAATCTGAAAAACCTAAAAAGTTTTCTATGGAAAATCAATTCTGATTACTGGGCTACAAATTCAAACTAAACAAGGGGAAAAGACAGACAAGAGATAAACGAAACAACTTCCTATGTGTGAGAAACACTGTTAAGATATATTGAGGAATTTCATTTTCTAGTCTTCAATAAGCAATATTCAAACCAGAAGGATTAATTATATCATTTTTTTGTAGTCTTTCACGATTTTCTATCCTAAAATTACTTTAGTCCATTACTCATATTTTTTCCTCAAACATCCTAACAAGGTTTGAGGGAGGCATGACTCACATGAACACGAAAACCCAATCATCGTGCTTATGAATTACAAAAGGACCCATTTAATAAAATATTCTAACTCACATTACTGTAAATAAACAGGTGGTCCCCAACTTATGATGGTTCAACTTAACAATGGTGTGAAAGCAATTTACCATCAGTAGAAACCATAATTTGAGTACCCATAAAATCACTTTTTTTTTTTTTTTACTTTCAGCACAGTATTCAATAAATTATACGAGAGATTCAACACTTTATTATAAAACAGACTTTGTATTAGATCATTTTGCTCAACTGTAGGTTAATGTCCATTTTTGACTTACGGTATTTTCAGTTTATGATGGGTTTATCAGGACATAACCCCACTGTAAGTTGCAGAATATCTCTACTGTTTTTCATACTGGAAAATGATGTTTACTATCTAAGTACAAATATGGCTAAAACAACAAACAACTTGTATGTTGTTTAGTTTGCAATGGTTGTTTCTCTATGCTCCCAATTTTTGGTTCTGCATCTTAAAGTTCCTAATCTCCAATCTCAAACTCCTCTTTCTCCTCAGCAAACCTGCTTCTAAGGCTTTGCAGATCACATCCTTAAAGAAATTTATATGGAAGACATACCCACCTGTAGGTAAATCCTATAATTTTCTCCTGAACATCGTATAAAAATTAGGCCTTTATCTGGCATTAACATGTTAGGCTAAATTTCATAGCAGAATAAAACACTTAGGAGATATATCACGTCTCCTTTAAGAAATTTATATGGAGGACATATCTATAGGCAAATCCTGTAATTTTCTCCTAACCACTGTATAAAAATTGGGCTTTTATCTGGCATTAACATGTTAAGATAAATTTCACAGCAGAGTAACACGCTTATGAGATAGATTGTGTCTGGTTCACAAAGAATCTGAAACTTGAACAAATGCTTTTTTAACCAGCATGGAAAATTTATTTTTAAAATACATTTAATATCAATAATGTCTTAAAGCAGTCTCACTCACATGCAATAAAGCCAACCGCTGTTCCGGACGAAGATGACTAAACTCATCGCTGAGAACAAACTGAATTGCTGGAAATACAAAAACAACTATTAGTATACCCTAAAAAAGTGTTTATAACTTATTCACAACTTCCCACACCTCAACAGAATATAGTGTGTCTGGTAACAGACAATGCAAATAAATTATCTGTTTCATATAGACAAAAGGAAACGCAGAAAACATGCCTGCACATAAGACTGATCAGGTAGGAAGTGATATAAGAAAAATACTGAGTTTTCATTGAAACATTTAAAGAAAGAAAATAAAGAGAAAGCACTGAGATACATGAAAACAGACAAGCAAAACTAAGGTATACTTCTGGCTCAAAGTGCACACTGACCAGATTAGATTAACACTGTATGTGCTTTTTTCCCCACTAGACATAAATGATATGAGTTAAAATCTTTTTTAACAAAACAATGTATGAGAATATGCTTAAGTGGATACTTTACCAAAAGAAATAAAACTAAGGAAATACAAGGAAATGTTTGAGATGCCCAACTTCTACTACACTTCTTATACTATACTGAGCTCTGTAAGAAGGGGCCATTCCTACTTCCATATAGAGTACCTAACTGGACCACCCTGCCTAGGAAGTGGAACTCTTTTACTCAGCTGTTCTTGTCCCAGTCCACCCAAGAGACCTCTGGCATTGTGTGTATGCGGGGGAGGGGGGTGCCCCCATCAGCAAGTACGAGCATAAGCATTAATGTGTGTGCTGTGGACACAGGTCGGGGTGAGGAGACTTCACACTGCCCTCAACCCTGAAGATTCTCAAATACTTCCACTTCAGTCCACTCTCTCATCATTGCCAAATTACAACCACAACAGGATATACAGGCTAGAGTGTGCCTTTCAGATTCGTGTGCACAGAAGGGACAGAACCTTTACTCTTACTAAGCCAGTCCACTAAATGCTCCTTTCCCTCAAGCATTACCCAACTAAAAAGTTCATATTTTTCAACCTACTCCTTGACAGTCTAATTTTGTTAAAATGTTTTTCTCCTCAAAGGATTTGTTAACAGAGGCATTGCTATTTATACTTAAATGCAATTTATCTTTAGAGAGAATTTTCGAAGCTCTATTTACTATCTTTAAACTGACAACAGTCTGTTCAGTTTCAAGTTTTTTATACCTCTTCATTCTTTACAAAGATGACTGGTTTAGAAAACGTTTTTAAAAAGGTGAAATAAGAAAGATGAACCATTTTCCAAAACAATACTATCAACTATTCTACTGCATTTACATACATTTAAAATACGCATTTATAACATTTATATATTACATTCAAGTTTAAAAAGCATTTTCATACATACTATTGCATTCCATTCTTACAAACCATCCAAGGTAGACAGGGCAAACATCCAAACATCTCCATTTTTAAAGTGAAAAGAACAATTTGAGAGGCTACATGTTTTGCCCAGTCTCACACAGCTAATCAGTCACTGGGTATAAAGCAGAATTCAGATCTGTACACTCTAAACCCTCTACACTAAGCTGCAATCCCATATAAAGTATTTCTTGGGTTTCATGCATACATAACCTCAGAAAATTAATGATTTTAATAAACTACCCTAAGATACCCAGGTCTTAATATATTTACAATTCAAAAAACAATACCTACCATAAAAAAAGTTACTTTTTCCAGATCCATTTCTGCCCACTGGAAAATTTCAAAAAGTACAAGTTATTTCACATAAAAACCAATAAACTTAAAACTGTTTACCTTTTTAAAAATACTCAAAATTTTTAAAATCCAATTTTCTAATACATCTTAACATCTGAAATTAAACAACCGTGAATAAAATAAACCAATAAAACAACTATAATCACCAAATGAATTCAATTTTGTACAGACTTCTAACAGTTTTTTCTTTAAAGATATTTCACAGTTGATCCTTTTCCTCTTACCCAATAGTTTACAATGAATAGGAGTAGCTAAATATACTACCTGGCTCTTATAATTTATCATATTACAACGGATATATAATTCTATTTTAACTATATATATGTTTAACATATGAAAGAGTCATCTATTGCTAACATTCTAAAACAATCATTTAAAATCCTGACAGTGTTCTCATGTTTACAATCAACCCTATATTATCATGTGTAGTCTCACAGAACCACAAAAGTATAAATAATTTTAAGGTACTTTTTGACTAACAAAATTCAAATATAAGCAATTCAATATTTAAAAGGATATCAAATCCTTTTGATTTTAAGCAAGTATATTTGTTTAGTGAAATTTTCAGTGTTAAGACTCATAAATAACTATGTCAGTCTTCTCAATCTTGAGCCAGAAATATTCTGAGCAAATTAACCACATAGTTACCATCTTTAATGCAAAGTAAATCCCAAAAAGATCATGTCATGCCAGAAAGGACATACTTTTTAAAAAAACGCATATGACAAGACGTAGGAGCCAGCTTGAAGGGGGCTTTCAGTAGCTAAATCTAAGGGTAATCTGAGCACCAAAATGACTAAATAAATTATAAATCATTGGTGGGGGGAATAATCCATGCATCCATACCAATAATAAAAAGATAAGTAGGTAAGGAAGGAGGAAAATTACCAAATGCCAAGTTGTAAATGTGAAAGGAGATCTGGAAATGAAAAATCATTTTGTGACCATCAGAATAAAGACAAGGGTCATCAACAGATGCTAAATGTAGGCACAAAGTTTGAAAAGGAGCACAAGATTTACATGGTCCAAAAGCATCTGCCTATATTACTTATTAGTTGCAAGGGAAAAATAATACCTACACAGTGGAAACATTAGACATTGACTGGGTGATCAAAAGTAATATTAATAAGAGTCAGACCTCATGTGCCTCCAGATGTGATATCCTGAAAGGGACACAACATCACTTATGTCTTAAGTCTCAAAAATAACAATGTTATAAAAGACAAAAGCTGTGGAAATGATCCAGATTAAAGGAGACTAAAGAAGCATGACAACTAAGCAACACCTGCTCCTAAATTAGATCCTGTACTGGAGGGGGGAAAATGCTATCAAGAACATTTCTAGGTCAACATAACTGGAAAATGGACAGATTTTTACTATGTATTAAATTTACTTAAGTTGTAAATTGCACTTTGATTATGAAAGAGACTATCCCTCCCCTTAGAAAGTACACATTAAAGTCAGAGATAAAGGACTGCGGTATAAATAACTTACTCTAAGGAAAAAAGTGTGTAGAGAGTGGAAATGATATAGCAAGTGGGGAAAATGTTAACAATAGGTGAATCTAGGTAAAGGATTTATGAGTAGTCTCTGTACAGTTCTTATTGGGGCAATTTTTCTGTAAATTTGAAACTATTTCTAAATAAAAGTTTAAGATGACAATTTATCATTAAATGAATAAATATTTCAAACCATAATCCATCTATAAATAACTGAAATTTTAAGAATTTCTTTGTAAAAATTACTCCTACCTATAGAGTGGAACACTACATAGCAATTTTAAAGGATGCTGAATATTTAATAAAGAAAGATATTTCAAGATTTATCCTGAAGGAGAATAACAATTACCAATAAATTATATGATGAACCCATTTTTATTTAAAAAGGCTTACTTACAGATGTATACAAAGACTAAAAACAAATTGAGGTAAACACAGTTGATATGTGGCCCCAGATTCATCTTTCTCAACCCAGGCCTTGGCTGCCAATCAATGGAGAGGCTCAGTCTACTAATACCTTTGGTGGATTCAAGCTACCTTGGGAGTACATTCAGGTACTCCCGAATTGTGAAGATGGAAAAGAGGCTATAACTCCCTGACTACTTCCGGGTGTTAGTTCCCAGGGCACCACAATCCAAAAGTTTGGAAGCATTACTGCCAGACGTAGAAAACTTTGACCAATGAAAGACAGGTGCCAGCAAACAAATCCTTGTCCGAATCCAAATCCATTCCTCTATCATCTGACCTTTCTCAGGCATGGTAGGTCCACAAAGTCTGTAAGTTATTCAACATGACTGCAAACCACCTGTGTCTTCTTTAGAACTCTGTGACCAGCTTTTCTCTTCATTCTCGCCCTCAAACTGCACCTCCCATTAAAGCCTTAGCAGCTAAGCCTGTCTGTGCTGTTTTCTAGGAAACCAGGACTAACCACAAGTATAGACTGTTATTATTAAGAATAGTTATCTCTGAAGAATCATGGTTTGCAGTAAAAAACAAAGAATGGTTACCTCTGGGTAAAAGGATTATAGTTTATCTTAATTTTCTTCCTTTTAGCTTTTCCATAACGTTCTATAACTAACATGTATTTCTTTTGTTAAAAGGTTAGGGGGAAAAATCCCTAAAAAGATACATGTTTGATGCATATACCCAACATCAGTACAAAAGATATTTTTTAATAGTCAACATCATTCATCAATCAAAGTGGTATGCTTTCACCAGATATTTTTAAGGCAAATCTCAGTACATAACTACTTTTGGTCTTTCTTACATTACTAACGTGCCTGGTTTTAAAACATGTTTAATCAGTAGTTATCTTGGGTTCATTCGTTTTAAACAAAACCATCTTCCTTTGTAACAGTGACTGTTAATAAATCTAATGCTGCAATCACAGTAGTAAAACAGCTAACTGATAATAGCTAAAACAATGGTATTTGATGGACCTTATAGATATAATGTAATCATTCTAGCTAATAAGTTATTTTACAGATGATTTATAAAATCACACAAATGAAATATTAAGGTACTTATTTTAAGGTGCAAGTTAAAGAAAATAGAAATCTAGTAATTCTTATTTTTCTACATTTCTAAAGAATTTCTGACTGATGAAAAAAATCAGAAAGTACTTGTATGTAAGCAAAACCCCAGTACAATTAAGCCACCCTATGGCATGTCAATTCAATTAAATGACTTCAGTAGATAGAGCACAAGCGGGAAAAAAAGTATGTCTTCTTTATTTCCAACTACAAGGCTGCTATTGATAAATCGAGGGCAAAAAAACCTGACTTCAATTTTATAATTTTATACAAAATAAAGTATGATTCTCTAAGGGTCTTCTGGAAACATTAGTAATATGAATCTCACCTGCGTGCCACAGACTGAATTGTGCTCCCCTGAAACAACTGACACCTTAAACCCAAATGTGATAGTATTTGGACATGGGGGGCCCTGGAAGATGATTATGGTTAAATGAGGACATGAGGATGGGGCCATGTGAGCACACAGCAAGAGAGCAGTTGTCTGCAAGCCAGGAAGAGCGCCTCACCAGAACCTAACCATGCAGGTATCCTGATCATGGCCGGGCGCGGTGGCTCAAGCCTGTAATCCCAGCACTTTGGGAGGCCGAGACGGGCGGATCACGAGGTCAGGAGATCGAGACCATCCTGGCTAACACGGTGAAACCCCATCTCTACTAAAAAAAAAACACAAAAACTAGCCGGGCGAAGTGGCGGGCGCCTGTAGTCCCAGCTACTCGGGAGGCTGAGGCAGGAGAATGGCGTGAACCCGGGAGGCGGAGCTTGCAGTGAGCTGAGATCCGGCCACTGCACTCCAGTCCGGGCGACAGAGCGAGACTCCGCCTCAAAAAAAAAAAAAAAAAAAAAAAAAAGTATCCTGATCATGGATGTCTGACCTCCAGACTGTGAGAAAAAAAAGTATCTTGTTTAAGCCACCAGTCTATGGTATTTTGTTATGGCTGCCTTAGCAAACTAATATACCCCTTAGTCTGGACTCTGTACAGCAAAACTGCGTCAATAGCAGTCTGTTTTTCTGGTGTCCAGAAGCACTCCTTTCATCTATCCTGTAAAATACTCAGCAGAATGTCAGAAAACATCTTTGTTAGCTGTATCAGCAAAATGCACACTACAACCTGAGCCATCTATAATGACTACATATTGTTAATGGCAATCACCATCAGCCCTTTATCCTCACACTTACACAAGGTTTCTCATTTAATCTTCCCAACAGCCCTATGAGACAGGTTTACAAACGAGAAAACTGAAACGTCTCCAAGTCTCAAAAAGAACATGAAACTCGGATTTTTTTTTTTTAATTATTATTATACTAGGGTACATGTGCACAACATGCAGGTTTGTTACATAGGTGTATACATGTGCCACGTTGGTGTGCTGCACCCATCAACTCGACATCTCTATTAGGTATTTCTCCTAATGCTATCCCTCCCCCAACCCCCCACCCCCCTACAACTGGGATTGGAACCCCATTCTGTTATGCTCTAAAGTTTATGCTCTTCCAATCTAGCTACATGGTCTGTCCTTAGAGACACTGAATTGGAGGGTGGGGGGGGCGGGAATCCTGGGATCTACTTTGTGAATAAAAACTGTCTTGTCTCTGAAATAAGGCAACAGTCAGCAGTTTAAGATATATAACAAGAACAGAAGAGCGCAAATGCTTTAAAACACTCTTACACATACATACAAGGCTACCCAGATAAAAAATGGGTAACTTATGAGTGTCTTATCCAAACATTTTAAGTTTATAAAAATAAGCAATTCATCAGTGCAATAAGACAGAAAAGTTATTTCACGCAGAAAAATATACATAACTTTACTTAACATTCAAAGACAATTCCTGTCTCCTTAAGCCAATATACAAATCGACAGAATTTACGTTATCTCTATAGACTATAAATATGACCGAGTAAACCAAGAACACTTACCAATCACATTATGTTTTGAACTGAAGGGATCTACAATTGTTTGATCTCTGTAACTTCGAAAACCCTGGATAATCACCTTGCAAATAAAAAACATTTTTGAGAACTCACTCCCCCAAAAACAATACATTAACGTTTTTCTCTTGAATTTCTTTCTTGTTTCTCATTTAATGCAATATAGAAAACCTGCAATTTCATATATGAAAAATTCATTTTGGAAAGTGATTAAAAATCTGCTAAAAAAAAAAAAAAAAAACAGTCTTTTCATCGGTAATCTTTGCCAGTGCAATGCTGCTGGGTTTTATTTTTTTTAGGAGTTATAGTTGTCAACCTGTTAAGGATCTTTCAAAATCAAGAACACTGTGTGAGCCTAACTGGAACACTAAACGCTGCAGTACAATAGCAAGTCTATCCAGCAGGCCGACCGGCCCCAGCTCTCCTGACTCCAAGACCACCGAGTGCTGCTTTCAGTCACCGGCCAGCCAGAAAGAGCCCACGTTCCAAAGGAGTGCTCAGAGCCCGACAGATCCAACAGAAAACCGTCTCCAAGGCCGTGTGCCTGGGCTCATCTTCGTGGTGGACTCCCGCGCGGGAAGACCATTTTGACAGAAGTAAACAACCGAGGGAGGCGGCGCTCCGCATCCTGCAAGCAGGAGGGTCCCGCTCACTTCGCGGGTTAATCCGGGAGAGGAACGGCCCCCCGCAGTGACAGCTGACGCCTCAGCCTGTGCCCCCCGGGCCGCCCCCGAGCCGGAGGCCACGTTTCCACACATTCCACGCACATGACCCGTGCGAGGCCACCCATGCAGGACCACACAGCCCTTACCGCCCGCGGCCGCCCCGGCGCGATGCCCCAGCCAGCTCCCGGGCCGCCCGGGAAGGCCCAGTCCCACCCAGCGGCCCGCCCGCCCGCCCTTCCACACCTCTCGGAGATCCTGCCTCTCCCAGACCCGCGCCAGCGGGGAGGCCCAGGCTGCAGAGGAGCACCCCAATTCTCCGCGACCCCGCAGCCGGGGCACTCGCGGGGTCTGGGGCCCCCTCCTCCCCCACAGTCCCCCCCCAGCCCTGGTCCAGCCTGTGGGGAGAAGGGAAAGGCTGCGGGTGGCGCCGCAACACTCCCGCCTCAAGGAGGGGTCCCTACCGGCCCATGACGGGGTGGAAGGACACGAAGGCCTTACCTGCTTTATGTACATGATTCCGGGCCCCTGGCCTGGAAGACTTGCCCCGGAGCAGCAACCGCGCGGCTGCAGGGTCAGGTGAGGCGCCTACGCGACCCCTCCCCCAAAGCGCCGCTCGCTCCCCTCCAGCCAAACAAAATGGCGGCGCTCGTGGAGGCGGAGTCCGCGCCTCGGAAGGAACCACCTTGCAGCCCTCACAGGGCGTAGGAGGAGTCAAGTTCAGGTCTGCTCTTTCTTTTAGGCAAAACCAGTCTTCCACAGCGTTGTTTGATGGGTTTCATTTGAATATAGAATTCTGTAGCTAACGCTTTCCTGAGACTTAGTCAAAAGCTTCACTCGGAGAAGCCATGACCGTAAGGTTGGTCCGTACCCCCTCCGAGCGCGGGGCCAATGGTCGCGTCCACGAGGGGGAAAGGTTCCGCGCCAAAGCCGAGTGGGAGACTCCGAGGGCCAGTAGCGCTGCGGGCCGTCGGCCACGTGATTCCGCACTGTTTAAAAAAGCGGACCGCGCGCGCTGTGCCAGTTCTGGAACACATGGAATGCTGGTGACTGTTGGAATTCTGTGCACAGAGTCCCTGCTGCCCCTTTGTTATAGCTCTCCCTAGGAACATTTACAATCTTAGCACGCCCCAAGCTGGTTCCGAACTGCCCACTCGCAGGACAACCCCGGAGGGATTTGTCAATGCTCGAAAATTTGTTTTCATATGTGTTAATTAATTCCCTCCGGAACTGTTTCTACTCTGCCATCTGCTATAAATCTAGGCAGATCTGTATAATTGCAACAAAGATTTAGGTAAGGCTCAAAGGTTTTAATCTACTTTAAAAACAAAAAAAACAGCCTGAAAGATTAGGTGCTAGTGGCAACCGTAGGTCTATCTGATCCCTATCAGTCTTGGGAGAAAAACATCATTTGTTTAAAAAATGGATCTCTGAGCTCTGAAATTACTTGCTGGGAAGAGAACAAAATATCCAGATCATCCCCAGCCCTCCAGCCCGCTGCTGGAGGCAATTCTGGCCCTGATTATTTCTAGATTGAACTATTTTTGATAGCCTCCTAACTGCCTCTGTTAACCAGGGTATCTTCCTAGGAGTCCTTTATGTGGAGCCCGGATAAAATCCTATCCAGCCCTTGGTTTACAATAGATAAATAAATAGGCCAGGTTGAGTGGCGCACTCGTGTAATCCCAGCACTTTGGGAGGCTGAGGGGGGAGGATCACCTGAAGTCAGGGTTCAAGACCAGCCTGACCAACACGGCAAAACCCACATCTCTACTCAAAATATAAAAATTAGCCAGGCGTCGTGGCGGGAGCCTGTAATCCCAGCTACTCGGAAGGCTGGGGCAGGAGAATTGCTTGAATCCAGGAGGCAGAGGTTGCAGTGAACCAAGATTGCACCACTGCACTCCTGCCTGGGCAACAGAGGGAGACTCTGTCTCAAAATAAATAAATAAATATTTAAGCATTTTCTTTTCTTTCTTCTATTTTTTTTTTTCTGACAGGATCTCGCTCTATCACCCAGGGTGGAGCATAGTGGCTCGGTCATGGTTCACCGCAGCCTTGAACTCCTGTGTTCAAGCCATCCTCCCACCTCAGCCTAGGGCTATGGCCACCAAGCCCAGCTAACATTTTTTTTTTTTTGGAGACTGGGTCTCCTTATATTGCCCAGGCTGGTCTCTAACTTCTGGCCTCAAGGGATCCTCCCACCTCTGCCTCCCTAAATGCTGGAATTACAGGCATGAACTACTGCACCCAATCTAAACATTTTACTTCTAGATTTTAGTTGTATTATTTAAAGCTTAGGCCAGATGTGGTGGCTCACACCTGTAATCCCAGCACTTTGGGAGGCCCAGGTGGGTGGTTCACTTGATGTCAGAAGTTTGAGAACAGTCTAGCCAACATGGCAAAGCTCCATCTCTACTAAAAATACAGAAATTAGCTGGGTGTGGTGGCGGGTGCCTGTGATCCCAGTTACCTGGGAGGCCGAGGCAGGAGAATCACTTGAACCCAGGAGGCAGAGGTTGCAGTGAGCCGAGATTGTGACACTGCACTCCAGCCTGGGTGATGGAGCGAGACTCTATCTCAAAAAAAAAAAAAAAGTTTTAAGCCTCTAATTCCTAGTCTACAAAATGAAGATAATAAAACTCCATCATATTTAGAATTACAAGCAGGGTGCATAAGATAATCCTATTTACCTAAAATTGTTTATACATATGTAGGTAAAATATGAAAAGATGGTGACTAAAACATTTGAATGGCTTTCACAGTGATGGGAGTTTTACTTTCTTCCTTAGGCTTTTCCATATTAAATGAATCTTATACAATTAGTTTATATTATTTATATAGGCAGAAAAAAAGGTCAGTGAAAAACCTAAAATAGTCAAAAGGTGAGCCGGGCGCAGTGGCTCAAGCCTGTAATCCCAGCACTTTGCGAGGCCGAGACGGGCGGATCACGAGGTCAGGAGATCGAGACCATCCTGGCTAACACGGTGAAACCCTGTCTCTACTAGAAAATACAAAAAACTAGCCGGGCGAGATGGCGGGCACCTGTAGTCCCAGCTACTCGGGAGGCTGAGGCAGGAGAATGGCATAAACCCGGGAGGCGGAGCTTGCAGTGAGCTGAGATCTGGCCACTGCACTCCAGCCTGGGTGACAGAGCGAGACTCCGTCTCAAAAAAAAAAAAAAAAAAATCAAAAGGTGATTTTGAGAATGTAATGCTTTTGTTTATGTTTATGTATTTTTTGTCTGTCTCTGCAAGAATATAAATCCAAGAGAGAAGGGACTTCATTTTGTTCCTGCTGTTATTTAGTAACTAATTCACAGAAAGTACTCAGTAAATACTTATGAGTGAAAAATCCACAGAAGCAAAGTACTTACCACTGTGCAGGGCTCACATATGCCAGCTATTGGTGTTTAAAAGCTCCCTATGTCCCCATTTCACCCACCTTTCATCCCCCTTAGGAGCATCATTATCTTCTAGTAAGTACGTAGGCGTAGAACATATTGATCTCCTTTAGCCAGGATGAATAGTTCTTCAAACCTATGAACTATCTGGAAGCAAAGGGACATTCCTGAAAGAAATTGCCACCATAAAGCAGAATGCCAGCTGCACAGTGCCTACTAGCTCATAGCTAAACAACGGAAAACTGCAGCCTTTGAAACAGTGCCCCAAAGAATTAAAGAAGCCTGTGACTAACAAATTCTTGAATTTGCAGGATAGCAGATGAGAAAAGAAACAACTTGCTGAAACTCCCTCCACTTGTAATATTAAAAAACTGGCTGAAATTGCTTGGAACCAATATGACCAAGTGGAGTTTGTGCAGAATGATTTGCTGACATCACAGCCTGAATCTCCAGTGCATGGTTCATACGAACTCCCCCTGAATTTGACATATGATCTATGTGGTGGCATGAAGAGGTAACTGTGCATGCCTCAGCACTTTCTAGACCTCCCCTTTCCTTCTGCCAATCACCTGCTAATCCCAGAATCCACCGATGAATTTTTTTCTAATAAAATTACTACCTTAAACCTAGCACAGAGAGACACATTCGAGCTGGATTCCTGTCTTTTTAGTCAACTTGCAATAAAAAGCTTTTCTCAAAAACCTGGTATCATAGTATTGGCTTCTAGCACATCAAGCACTGAGCCCTTTTTGCTTGGTAACATCATTTTACATCTGAACATCCCATTAACAACACATGGCATCACCTCAGTGCTTTTCTTTCTCTCTCCCAACCCCACCTCGGATTGATTCAGCATGATCACTTAGACACACTGGAGTGGGAGGGAGGAAAAAGAGACATTAATCATAAGTCTCTTTAAGAATGGAGTCTTTAATGCTCAAAGCACAGACACAGCAATCATAATCCCGTATATTTGTGTAGCTCCTCACCCACTTCAAAGTGCTATCATGTGTATGGTCTGTCTTAGGTTTTTCTCTGATGCTGTGAGGAGCAAGAGTACTTATTTTGCATTGGGTTGGAAACCCAAGGGTCTTATGCTGACTCCATTTGACAAATTCCATGACTTGGGACATGTCATTTTACCATGTGACTTTAGTTTTCCTGTAAATAAAATGGGAATATTCTCTGCCTTTCCAGGCAGCAAAGATGCAGATAGAGACTTGCCCCAACAGGCAGTGATCAGACTTTGGGAGTGCCAGCTCACATCCCGGCTCTACCACTTGCTGACATATGACCTGGGGAAGATTAACCTCCTGAAGCCTGTTTCCTTGTCTATAAGTAAAGATTTTAATGACATCTATGGAAATTTCCTTGCAGATAAATTAGGATGGTTTATTTAAAATAACTGGCACAAGACATAATGTTAGCTATTTTTGTTATTAGTTCATAGCCAAACTTGTATTCACAAATCCCTGGGAAAAGACAGCAAAGAGCTTTCAGTTTAGAAAGGTCAAAATGCCAGGAGAAAACTGACCAAAGACTCTGGGACCACCCAACCCCTCATTATTCATTTATTCATTCATTGAACAGATATTTACTGATTACCTCTAGCGTGAATGTGTCTTTTTTTTAAGACGAATCTCGCTCTGTCGCCCAGGCTGGAGTGCAGTGGCGCAATCTCAGTTCACTGCAAGCTTCGCCTCCTGAGTTCACACCATTCTACTGCCTCAGCCTTCCCAGTAGCTGGGATTACAGGCGCCCGCCACCATGCCCAGCTAATTTTTTGTATTTTTAGTAGAGACAGGGTTTCAATGTGTTAGCCAGGATGGTCTGGATCTCCTGACCTTGTGATCCGCCCGCCTCAGCCTCCCAAAGTGCTGGATTACAGGCGTGAGCCACCGCGCCTGGCCTGAATGTGTCTTAATAGTGTTGAGGAGGAAGAAACTTTTCCTCTGCCCTTTTCATGTTTATGGATGAGGTGTGGAGTAGGGGTATCCATGAACATAAGAGGGCAGGAGCTTAAGGCTTGGTGGTGATCGCCTGTAGTCCCAGCTACTCTGGAGGCTGAGGCAGGAGGATGGCTTGAACCCAGGAGTTCAAGGCTGTAGTGAATCATTAATGTTCCACTGCACTCCAGCCTGGATGACACATTAGCAAAAGAAAGAAACAGATTTTAATCACTTACGTACATGTGGGAGTTCACAAAGAAATGTGACTCAAAAAGGCAGTGACAATTTGGGGCTTAGATACCCCAAATGGAGTTTGAGACCAGCCTAGCCAACATGGCGAAACCCCATCTCTGCTAAAAATACAAAAATTACCCGGGCATGGTGGCCTGCAACTGTAATCCCAACTACTAGGGAGGCTGAGGCAGGAGAATTGCTTGAACCCAGGAGGGGGAGGTTGCAGTGAGCTAAGATCACGCCACTGTACTTCAGCCTGGACTCCGTCTGAAAAAAGAGAGAAAAAAAAATCCATTTTGACTGTGTGCTCATTGGTCAGGGAAATAGCCACAGGATGGGTTTACGGACCCAGTGCAACCAATGTGAAACAGACTTGAGCCAGGACTTCATTTATCACCTGGCCTTTGTAAGCCTCCACTGGATCAGGGGAGCCATAAACATGTTTGAGTTCACTGTCAGCTCAGATCCTATGTCCAACAGCATTCAAAAGATCCGGGTGTTCCCCTTTTCCTAGGGTTCAGTACTCTGTTAAGTTTTAGGGTCAGATTGAAGGAAATGATACTGAATATACCCAAAGAGAAAATACACCTTCCTTAGGACTCAGCTTCCCCTTCAGTTGATAGGCTGTGATGTGAGATCTGCCTCCCATACATAAACTGGATGAGGGGTTGACACTTCCCATTGCAGTGACTGATATCGGCCTGTGCTCGCTCAAGCCTAATCTAATTTGGTATGTAAGTGAAACTGTACACACTGTCACTGTCGGCTGACTTATCTCACTCCTAGGACAACATGGTCTATGAGCCATAGCCACAAACTTCTATGGATCATAGACTTAAACACGTCTAAGACAAAATTATAACGAATTTAGTTTAAAGATCTTAATTGGCTTTACTTGTGATTCTAGAATCAGGCAACACCTCCTTCTATGAAAAAGAATGCATATTCTGGTGAGTTGAGCAGAGGATCACGGCTTTCTAGGTAGAAAAGGGCTGAGGAAAGCAGACAGAAAACAAAACACAGTTGTTTCAAAGTTGCTCTTCTTGTAAAGGTTGAAGCAGAGGAAGCTTCCTCATCGTGCTGGCTAAAACAGGCCTATTTGGGAATTTGGCTATTTTCTCTCTCTCTTGATTTCTTGAAAGGTCAGATAAACAACTTAGTTTTGGCGTGGTGATGTGGAACTTCAATATGAGTAAATCAGTTTTGGTTTGGTCTATTGGGTCTAGTGCAGGAGCTCCATGAAAACCAATGACCTTCTATAAATTTTATTTAACAAACCTAAGAGCTAAAATTGCAAAACTCCTAGATGAAAACATAGGAGTAAATTGTTGTGACTTTATGTTGGCAGTGGTTTCTGTAATATATAGCCAAAGCACAAGTAACACACACAAAGAAGATTAATTGTACTTCCTCAAAACTGTTGTTCACTAAGAGAAGTGAAAAGACAAGCTATAGACTGGGAGAAAATATTTGCAAATTATATACCTGACAATTTACGTGTGTGTGTGTGTGTGTGTGTGTGTATATCCAAACTATATAAAGAACTCTTACAACTCAACAATAAAAGACAAACAACCCATTTTAAAAATGGGCAAAATATTTGAATACACATTTCTCCAAAGAAAATAAACAAATGGCCAATAAGCATGTGAAAAGATGCTCCACATCATTAGTCATCAAAGGAATGTCAATCAAAACCACAATCAGATACCACTTCATACCCACTAGGATGGCTAAAATAAAAAGACAGACAATAACAGGTGTTCGCTGGGATATGGAGAAATTAAAAGCCTCGTATGTTGCTGGTGGGATTGTAAAATGATGCAGCCACTTTGGAAAACATTTAGGCACTTTCCAGAATAGGAAAATCCACAGAGACAGAAACAGGTCAGTGGCTGCCTGGGGCTGGGGATTGGAAGGGAAGGTTTGAAAATGGAGTACAGGTTTGTTTTTTAGGGGAGGAAGGGAAGTGTTGAAAACATCCTAAAATTATATTGTAATGATGGTTGCACGACTTCTTGAATATAGTGAAAACAACTCAACTGCATACTTTAAATGGGTGAATTTTATTGTATGTGAAATATATCTTAATAAAGCTGGAAAAACCTAGGAAAAGATTTCAACAGTGAATCTTTTAACCATACCAATATTTAGACCATGTACAGATGACAATGTATAGATTATCTAAGTCATTCTTGAACCATTTCAGAAAATATAACAGTGCTGTATCTAATTGAAATACATTATAATTTCAAATGTACTATTGAAATCTCAGGTTTAGATCATCTTTACACAAAGCTTGAGCTATTTAGATTAATGCAGAAATCCAAATTCTGGCATAGAATCAAATATGCCATGTTCCAGATTCCCAACTTTTTATGCAGTAGTAACTGTGTCACTAGAAAGTTCAACACAAAACTATATTATTTAACAATATTGTAAGCTGATACATTTTCTGGTTTAAATTATCTTTCATAATTTAAAAGGCATTTAATACAAAATCCCTAAATCTAGTATTTTTGGAAGAAAGCAATGAAATGCAAAAAACAAGTTACTAAGAAGAGGGAGGTCTGGCCAGGCATAGTGGCTCATGCCTGTAATCCCAGCACTTTGCGAGGCCGAGATGGGCGGATCACGAGGTCAAGAGATCAAGACCATCTCGGTCAACATGGTGAAACCCCATCTCAACTAAAAATATAAAAATTAACTGGGCATGGTGGTGCGCACCTTTAGTCCCAGCTACTCAGGAGGCTGAGGCAGGAGAATCGCTTGAGCCCAGGAGGCAGAGGTTGCAGTGAGCCGAGATCGTGCCACTGCACTCCAGCCTGGGCAACAGAGCGAGACTCTGTCTCAAAACAGAAAAAGAAAAAGAGAGAGAGAGAGAGAGAGAGAAGTGAACTACAGACACATGATGCAGGGACATGAGTGAATCTCCAAAATATTATATTGCATGTGGCCGGGGGCGGTAACTCATGCCTGTAATCCCAACACTTAGGGATGCAGAAGTGGGAGGAATGCTTGAGCCCAAAGGTTTGACACCAGCCCGGGCAACAAAGCAAGACCCCATTCTCCACAAAAAGGAAAAAATGTATGTATTATACTGAGTGAAAATAGCTTTCCCCTGATGCATACATACTGTATAATTCTATGTATATGAAGTTCTTGAACAGGTGAAACACATCTAAGGTGGAAAAAAATCAGCTCTGACAAATGAGAGCATATAGGTTCAGAAAAAAATCAGAAAAGTGATTGCTCCAGGGAGAGTTGGAAAGAACTAGGAAGGAACGTAGGGAATTGTCTGGGAGATGATGATAATGTTCTGTATCTTTATAGAGATTTGGATTCCACGGTTTATGCATTTGTCAAAACTGAATTAAGAATTTTGGAGGAGCTTCTGAAGACCCTTAGGGTATGGGCAGTTACGCTGTGATTCTCCCTGAGCGTGTACATGTTAAATAAATTTGTATGCCTTTTCTCGTATTAATCTGCCTCGTGTCAGTGATTTTCGAACCTCCAGGGGAGCCAGGGCCTTGGCCCCTATACCTCTCATTTCTGGACATCCAGTAACTTGGATGCTTGCAATGAAATATGGTTTTGGCAACCTTTATTTTAATATCCAGCATAACTGAAGTGGAAATTATTCCATTTTCAACCTCCCACAGACTGTTACATGAGACTCACCTAACCCTGGAACTAAAATTCTTGCAGTTCTTCTGAATGGTACACAGAAATACTAGAATGTTCATAAAGGAAAGGACATTGACGAGGAAAAAAACACCTTGAGTCCTGTGGGGGAAAGAAAAGCCTGGAGAGTCAAGAAGCTGGAGTTCTCAACTTTCCTGAGTCTGGGTTGTATCAGCTCTAAAATGGGAATAAAAATATCTGCCTCACATGTTTTCTGTGAGTTGAAATGAGATCAGGAAGGTGGAAGACCCTAGAAACAATGACTGGCCCCATCGTAGACTCTTGGTCAGCATGGTTGAGTCACAGTCCTGGTGGGGTGAAGTGGGGTCAGGCAGGAAAGTGACATGGAAAATGTCTGCCGACTGGGGTGGATTTGGGTTCACGAAGAGGAAGGATGAAGGCATTTCAGCAGAGGAGAACCACTCACCTGAAGGCACTGAAGTGAGTAGAAGCCTGTGGTGTGTGTTAAAAACCCTATCTAAGGCCAGGTGCTGTGGCTCACGCCTGTAATCCCAGCACTTTGGGAGGCCAAGGCAGGCGGATCAGGAGGTCAGGAGTTCGAGACCAGCCTGACCAACATGAAGAAACCCTGTCTCTATTACAAATACAACAAGTAGGTGGGAGTGGTGGTGCGCACCTGTAATCCCGGCTACTCAGGAGGCTGAGTCAGGAAAATCACTTTGAACCGGGGAGGCAGAGGTTGCAATGAGCTAAAATCATACCTCTGCACTCCAGCCTGAGTGACAGAGAGAGACTCCATCTAAAAAAAAAAAAAAAAAAGAAAATCCTATCTAAGGAAATCCCTGACAGCTAATTCAGCGGAATTGCTGATGGAAAGAAGAGTGCAGGGTGACTAGCCACAGAATTCTCCCTTCCTTCTTTTTTCTTCCATAGGAGATGAAAGCAGGAGTCTTGCTTTTTGGTGAAGGAGGAATGGCAGGAAAAGCAAACCAGATAAGCCACTCCCCTAGTGAAAGAGCTCCAGCCTGGAAATCAGCAACTGGTCCCAGATCCGTCACCAACTGTGCTGCAGACCCATGGGTGTAATGGCTCTGTCTGTGCTTCAGTTTCCCTGTTGGCCACATGGAAATCATGTCCCTTTATTTCCTTTATTTATCAGCAAATTAAAAAGTAGGAAAACTCCTAAACTACATGGTTATATAAATTTAAGATGTTACTAGTGCACAGCCCAGTCTGAGTGAGAAAATGTGGTGGTGATGCGGAGAAGCTTGGAAAGTGAAAAGTTTGAAGGAACTAGCAATATGGGTTGTTGCTGAAGAATCAAAAGGAAGGCCGGGCGCGGTGGCTCAGGCCTGTAATCCCAGTTCTTTGGGAGGCCGAGGCGGGCAGATCACAAGGTCAGGAGATCGAGACCATCCTGGCTAACACGGTGAAACCCCATCTCCACTGAAAATACAAAAAAATCTCCGGGCATGGTGGCAGGCGCCTGTAATCCCAGCTACTCGGGAGTCTGAGGCAGGAGAATGGCGTGAGCCCGGGAGGCGGAGCTTGCAGTGAGCCGCGATCGCGTCACTGCCCTCCAGCCTGGGCGACAGAGACTCCGCCTCAAAAAAAAAAAAGAATGAAAAGGAAGCCAGGCACTGTGGCTCTCATCTATGGTTCCAGCTACTTGGGAGCTTGAGGTGGGAGGATCACTTGAGCCAGGAGTGATCACAACTTCAGTGAGCTGAGATCACACCATGCACTCCAGCCTGGGCACAGAGCAAGACCTTGTGTCTACAAATAGTAATAAAATACTTTTTTAAAGTAAAAAAAAAAATAATTTTGGCCAGGTGCAGTGGCCAGGTAGCTTCAAGGAAAGATTTAGAAAAGAGAGACAAATTCTTTCATTGCTTCTCTCACAGATACCTGGGAGACATTGCAAGACCTCTTTGGGGACCTTAGCATCCCAGAAGTTCTACAGTTCTACAGCTGCAATTAATGGATTCTGCCAAATCCAGGGAGCTTGGAAAAGGTTCTAAGGCTCAGATAAAACTGCAGCCTGGCTAACACCTTGGTTTCAGTCTGATGCTACCTGGGCAGAGGGCTGTTACCTGTGCCCAGACTTCTGGCCATATTTCAAAAAATTTCTGAGGCTGTAGACTCTTTCACAAAACAACAATGTAGTTGGTGCAGTAAAATATCTGGTGCAATAAAGACTCCAACGACAGCAAAGGTGAGGTACAGGGCAAGGGTGAAGTGCACATACGATGTACCTTGATGTCATAGTTTCTCATTGCCCTCCTTATCTCCCCTCTACTGCTGAGAGATTCCAGTCTCATGAATAAGAAAGAGATACCTCACTATCACCCAGTTCCTATTCAATTCTCATAGTACCCAAGAGATAGAGCTGGCACCCCAGAGATGTTCCCAAATTATAGTTCTGTCTTGGTGATGCCTGGGACTGTCAAATCACCCAAGAGAAAACCTAGGACACTCCCATCCTGGAAGATGAAAGAAGAACATTTGTGAGAAGGTGGGATTTAGAAAAGAGAGACACACTCTTTCATTGCTTCTCTCACAGAAGAGAGATACCTAGGCGATGTTGCAAGACCTCTTTTGGGACTTTAGAGAAAAACCTTACAAAGGAGCCTTTTCAGATATTTGTAACAAGCCCCCAGAACTAAAGACTGGACTCTTATACCTCACAGGAAATACAGGTCCTCAGCCGTCCACTGAATGATGCCAGGAAAATTGTCATTATTGGAAAATCCTGGTAATTTTAAAAAGAAGTACCCAAGAAACTCTCAATAACCTTCATTTTGCTTCTCTACTTAAAATTAACTTTGTGCCACCACAATCTTCAAATTTTTATTTTAAAAAACTCAATTCTCATATGAGCATGTGTCATAGTTTGATTTAACTTATTAATGAGGGAATCACTAAAATGACAAAGCTGGTTTAGAAGAGAATGTAAGAAACTCAAATTTACACAGGCATTAGAAAAAAAGAGTGCTGAAATATTATTCCTAGGTTAGACACAAAACTAGTAAATATTCTACAGGATGATAAACTATAACCTTTAAGGTTATCTTTTTCTAAGGGTCAAAAGAAATTCATCATATCATATCAGTTTTCTTCCATTTTCTACAGCATTGTAAACCATCTGGGCCTTAAGCAATTGTGAATACTGAGTCATTAATTATATTGAAAAGCCTTGCAAATTTTTGTTGTTGTTATAGTTCCAGGTTTTGCATTACTTTTCTGAATAAGGACCTTGAGAATAAAAGAAAAGTTAGAGAGAAACATTCTTGGTAACCTTAAACATTCTCTAAAAGCTAAAGACCAAACCCTTTTACCCCTAGAGAGGGTTACAAGCATTCTCTCTCCACTGAGCTAATCATAGTAGGAAAATTGCAACTATTATGAAAAACCGATCATTGGAAAAATAATTGACTGAATAAATGGGTAATCCTCCATATATTGCTCTTATACTTGTACCAAATCCTCACAGCCTTCATATTCCATATAAATGCAATCACAAAATATGTGGCCTTTTGTGTCTGACTTCTTTCACGTAGCATAATGTTTTCAGGACTCATACATGTTGTAGCATGTATCAGTTACCTCTCCTCTCCTCTCTTTTTCTTTTTCTTTTTTTCTTTTGATAGAGTCTTGCTCTGTTACCCAGGCTGGAGTGCAGTGGTATGGTCACAGCTCACAGCAGCCTCAACCGCCTGGGCTCATGCAATTCTTCCACTTCAGCTTCTGAGTAGTGGGGATTACAGGCGCGTGCCACCATGCCCAGATAATTTCGAATTTTTTGTAGAGACGGGGTTTCACCACATTGCCCAGCCGGATTTCGAACTTCTGAGCTCTAGTGATCCAACTGTCTCAGCCTCCCAAGTGCTGGGATTACACATGTGAGCCACCGTGCCCAGACTTTGCCTGTTTTTTATTTAGGTTATTTCTTTTTATTGTTAAGTTGTAAGAATTCTTTGTATGTTCTGATCCTAGACCCTTACCAGGTACATGATTTGCAAATATATTCTCCCATTTCTGTGGATTATCTTTTTACTTTGTTAATAATGTCCTTTGAAGCACATACATTTTTTATTTTAATATAGTCTAATTTATCTGGTTTTTTTTTCTTTGGTTGCTTGTGGTTTTCCTATCTAAGAAGCCATTGCTTAACGTTGGGTCCAGTTTTTATTACTGGTATCTGTGAAAGTCTTCATCTGACTACTTCGCACTGCCTGGAAAATACTTCTAGGAGAAATACCCACAAGATTTCATTCAGGCCTTTGCTCAATTGTCACCATATAAGGAAAGTCTCCTCTGACCACCCTATCTAAAGTAACACCACCTCCTGGTCACTTAGCAGATTTTATATGACTTTGTCTTTCTTCAGAGCACTCACGAAGTGACACAGGGAATCATTTTCACTGACTGCATTACCAGCTCCCCATTGGAATGTGTGCTCCTGGAGAGAAGGAATTTTGGTTTACTTTGTTAACTGCTGGTTACTCAGTGCCCAGCACAGACTCGTGATAGGTGATCAATAATCATTTATTAAGTTAATGATTCCTCACATCCTAACCAACACAATGTTATCAAACTTTGTGGTCTTTGCCAATCTGAAACGTGGAAAATGGCATTTTAATGTCTTTTAATTTGCATTGTTATTCCTGTGAGCGAGGTTTAGCACCTTTTCATACATTTGAAAATCATTTTTACTTCTATCTCTAGAAACACCATTGTTTTCAATAGATGCTATCGTAAGAAATATATATACACCCTTTCACAAGAGTAATAGATGTCACAGTAGCGTTTGGTCGTTCTGTACTTTATCAGAGTTTTAAAAAGTGCCTGTTGAATGAATGAAGCCTGAATACCGAAAGCACAACAACTAGTTGCTGAAGACAGGCTCCATGAAAGTTCTTGATGTTTAGAAGAAGTCTTCATAATTGAAGGGGAGCCACCGGGCGTGGTGGCTCACACCTGTAATGCCAGCACTTTGGGAGGCCAAGGTGGGCAGATCACCTGAGGTTAGGAGTTTGAGACCAGCCTGGTCGACATGGTGAAACCCCGTCTCTACTAAAAATAGAAAAAATTAGCCAGGTGTGGTGGTGGGCGTCTGTAATCCCAGCTACTCAGAAGGCTGAGGCAGGAGAATCACTGAACCCAGGAGGCAGAGGTTGCAGTGAGCCGAGATTGCGCCGTTGCACTCCAGCCTGAGCAACAAGAATGAACCTCTGCCTCAATAATAATAATAATAATTGAAGGGGATCTGAAACATGCAGGTTACTCGGCATCTGCCCATGGACTTTATTTTAGTTTCCTCTGCAAGTGAAGCCTGACGTCAGGATTTGGGTGCAGGTGGTTTAAATGGGAGGCGATCCCAGGGAGCAGAAGTGATGAAGTAGGAAGAGTGAGACAGGGAAGACAGAAAAGCCAATAATTTAGGCTCTGTTGAACCGGTTACTTGCATGAACACTGGGAATCAAGCCCACTGGGAAACTTCTGAGGAAATGTATATAGCATACCTGTATTCATCCGTTTTCATGCTGCTGATAAAGATATACCTGAGACTGGGTAATTTATAAAGAAAAAGACGTTTAATAGACTCACAGTTTCACGTGGTTGCGGAGTCCTCACAATCATGGCGGAAGGCAAAAAGCATGTCTTTTTTTTTTTTTTTTTTTTGAGACAGAGTCTCGCTCTGTCGCCCAGGCTGGAGTGCAGTGGCCGGATCTCCACTCACTGCAAGCTCTGCCTCCCGGGTTCACGCCATTCTCCTGCCTCAGCCTCCCGAGTAGCTGGGACTATAGGCGCCCGCCACCTCGCCCGACTAGTTTTTTGTATTTTTTTCGTTGAGATGGGGTTTCACCGTGTTAGCCAGGATGGTCTCGATCTCCTGACCTCGTGATCCGCCCGTCTCGGCCTCCCAAAGTGCTGGGACTACAGGCTTGAGCCACTGCGCCCGGCCTTTTTTTTTTTTTTTTTTTTAGAGGGAGTCTCGCTCTGTTGCCCAGGCTGGAGTGCAGTGGCGCAATCTCGGCTGACTGCAACCTCCGCCTCCCAGGTTGAAGCAATTCTCTGCCTCAGCCTCCTGAGTAGCTGGGATTACAGATGCCTGCTACCATGCCTGACTAATTTTTGTATTTTTAGTAGAGACGGGGTTTCACCATCTTGGCCAGGCTGGGTCTTGAATTCCTGACCTCATGATTCACCCACCTCGGCCTCCCAAAGTGCTGGGATTACAGGTGTGAGCCATTGCGCCCGGCCCAAAAGGCATGTCTTTTTTTTTTTTTTTTTTTTTTGAGACAGAATCTTGCTCTGTCGCCCAGGCTGGAGTGCAGTAGCCGGATCTCAGCTCACTGCAAGCTCCGCTTCCCAGGTTCACGCCATTCTCCTGCCTCAGCCTCCCGAGTAGCCGGGACTACAGGCGCCCGCCACCTCGCCCGGCTAGTTTTTTGTATTTTTTTTAAGTAGAGACGGGGTTTCACTGTGTTAGCCAGGATGGTCTCGATCTCCTGACCTCATGATCCGCCCGTCTCGGCCTCCCAAAGTACTGGGATTACAGGCTTGAGCCACCGCGCCCGGCCCAAAAGGCATGTCTTATATGGCGGCAAATAAGAGAGAATGAGAGCCAAGCAAAAGGGGAAATCCCCTGAAAAATCATCACATCTCCTGAGACCTACTCACTACCACGGGAACAGTATGGGGGAAGCCACTCCCATGATTCAATTATCTCCCACCAGGTCCCTCCCATAACACATGGGAATTATGGGAGCTACAATTCAAGATGAGATTTGAGTGGGGACACAGCCAAACCATATCAATACCTCAGAATGGTCCCACCAAAGTGCAGGGACATGGAGACTCTCGTCCGCCAATTCTCATCTCCCACTGACTGAAGGTTGCCCTCAGAGGTCATTGCACCTCTGCTTGGCTGTGCAGACTTCCTTGGCTTCAGAGAAGGAATGGAGGCAGAAAACCAGGTAGCTGGCATAGCACTTGGGCAAGGAGTCTGTTAACATGCATGAAAGTATCCACAGCCTGTTGTGCTGAGGGCTCATGTGTAGCCCTTCCTTTGCTATTCTTTAGTCTACCAGTGCCTTTGAATGCTTCCTCATACTTTTGTCTTGTCTCCCCACCTGGATTTCACACAATTTAAAGGACAGACTGTTGGCTAGTCTAAGGTGTATCATACAGTCCCTTGAAATTACATAGTGACTTATACATTTGTTGGTTATTTTTCATTCTTGACAACATGTGGTAATTATGGTTCTGCAGAAAAGGAAGAAAGACATGCTTACGTGCTTTGAAATTTATACCTAGCTGACCTTGCCTTTTGTTGCCCAGGGCACTGAATTTGCCTTCATCCTTTCATTTGTACATCCCTGAAAAGGAAGCTACAAAGAACTTATCAGCCCTGGGCCAGATATCCAGGTGAACATTAGCTATAGAAATGCATTGAGCTGAAGAGTTGGAAGTTATGAAATAAAATCTCCGCTATCTGCAGATAATGTCCAAGGTCACAGTTACCTTCTGAACTGCTTCGTTAAGGGGATAAAGGATAGTCAGTGAGGGTCCTGATTATATCATCTAAGCTAGTTTTGTGGTCACCGTAATAACTTCCCTGGGAAGAAAGCTAGTGGTTCTACTATTTGGAAGGAAAGACCGTGTTTCAGTGCCAAGGCTTGACTCTAGCTAATCAAGACAATGCTGCTGTGTATGACTGTGTGGACTGCACTGTATAGCTCCCAGGTGCACAATTCTCAGAGTAGTGTGATATAGGGACCCATAGATGAGGATCTCAGATGCAAGCTCCTCAAAGGGGAAAGGATTGAGAAAGGCGAGCACTGGGGGGTGCCTGTGCTCATTGAATGTGGATGATGAACTGGTCCCTCTCCCCGTGGCTTGGTCCTGAGGAAGACAGTAAAGGCTGGGAATCCGCGGCTAGGAAGACATCAGCCTCCCTTACACCAGTGAGTTAGTGATAATAGTCATAGCCTCTACTCTGTACCAGGCTCTATGCTGAACACTTCACATGAGTAATCTCATTTAATCTTTTCAAAAACCCACTTGATAGATGAAAAAAAATGAATTAAAGTAGGAAATGAAGGGAGCATTAGACTAAGAGAAAGGTGGTCTAGCACTTACACACCAGTGAGCCTCAGCAAGCCACTTAGTTCTTCTTGTCAGCACTATTCGAAGTGTGCTCCATAGACCCCTGCAGTCCACAAACTGTTATCGGTTCACGAGGACAGCAGTACCTAATTGCAAGCAGGCATTTAGAAACTTTAAAGCAGTTTTACATTCAAGTGCTTTAGGGAACCTGTCTCACTGAGCAAAGGGATAGACCAGTTCAGGTGCTGGCCATGAGCTGTATGGCAGTAGGACCATGCAACAGTGTGTGGTATTTTAAAGTTAGTCAACTGACAGCCAAAGGCGTGTAAAAACCTGAGAAAACAAGAGCATTTATTTCTTTTGATATTTTCTTGTTTTTACTTATTATCTGTAATGTTTTTGTAAAAACTAATTTTTTTTTAGTTTATAATTTTTTTTTTTTTTGAGATGGAGTCTCGCTCTGTCGCCCAGGCTGGAGTGCAGTGGCGCCATCTCGGCTCACTGCAAACTCCGCCTCCTGGGTTCACACCATTCTCTGCCTCAGCTTCCCAAGTGGCTGGGACTACAGGCACCCGCCACCATGCACAGCTAATTTTTTTGTATTTTTTTAGTACAGACGGGGTTTCACACTGTGTTAGCCAGGATGGTCTTGAGCTGCGACCTCGTGATCCACCCGCCTCGGCCTCCCAAAGTGCTGGGATTACAGGTGTGAGCCACCGTCCCCGGCCTAGTTTATAATTTTAAAATCTTCAGTTTTCTGGGTGGAACCAGAGAGAGTGTTGAAGAAAAGAAAAAGAAGGTTCCTGCTGTGCCAGAAACCTTTAAGTAAAAGTGAAGGCATTTTGCAGAGCTGAAGATAAGGATGCTTCGAAGGAAAGGAAGGAAGCTTATCTATGAAGAAGCCAAACACTATCACTAGGAATATAGACAGATGTATAGAACTGAGATATGAATGGCTAGAATGGCAAGAAAAGCTGGCAACTTCTGTGTACCTGCAGAACCTAGATTGGCATTGATCATCAGGATCAGAGGTCTCCGTGGTGGCAGCCCAAGGGTCCAAAAGGTGTTGCAGATTCTTTGCCTTGTCAGATCTTCACAAGAACCTTTGTTAAGTTCAACAATGCTTCAGTTAACATGCTGAGGATCGTAGAGCCATATATTGCATGACAGTCTCCGAACCTGAATTCAGTAAATGAACTAGTCTCCAAGTGTTGTCACAGCAAAATCAATACGAAGCAAATTGTCTTGACAGATAACACTTTGATGGTGTGATGTCTTGGTAAATATGGCATCATCTGCACAGTGGATCTGATTCATGAGGTCTATGCTGTTGGAAAATGCTTCAAAGAAGCAAATAACTTCCTCAGGCCTTTCAAATTATCCTCTCCATGAGGAGGAATGAAGGAAAAGATCACCCATTTTGTAGAAGGTGGAGATGCTGGCAACAGGGACAACCAGATCAAAAGGCTCCTTAGAAGGATGAACTAAGGTGTCCGCCACGATTATTTTTGTAATCTGGTCAGTTAATAAACAGTGACTGTTTTCAAATTGAAAAATATAAATAAAATAAAAATATTAGCTGAATTAGGAAGCAGACTTTCATAATAATTTTTTACTGTAATTTACATGTGTCAAAACAAACTTCACCAGACTTATTTTAATCAAGAAAAGACACACCTTTGCGAATGCGCAGCAGCAGCAGTAGTAAAACAGATTCTGACTATGGAAGTGATTTCAAAGAAATTAAACTACTACAAAGAGTTTGTACTAGTTTTACTCAGAAGTATAATTCTTCACCTATTGAGTTCAGTTTTGTAGCCATAATTGATACTAATATTCTAAAACTATAGTATATTATTTGCAGAGATATACTAGCTAATAAAGCTCATAAGACCATCAACCTTATGTAGCATTTACATAGAAAATAAAAGAAGTAAATTCAAAACCTAAGTAATACCTTGAAAAAATGTTGAATTTAAAAAACTCATAAGAACAGATGCTCATATTTCACATATAAACGTTAGTAATGTATGAGCATCTTATAAAGTAGCACTTCAGGATGCCAAAATTTTAAAAGGAAGACTTTAGCACAAGGCTGTATCAAAGATCTTTGAAATTATGGGTGAATACATGGCAAAGAAAGTAACTCAAATATCATTTTTCATGGCTGGATGAATTCCATAACTAGCTAATGACATGACGGATTAGCTCACAGAATAACACTGCTAGCAAAGTAGTTTTCACTGCGAGTTATTGAATGCCCACACACTGCTAACATGACAATTAACGTAGTATATATGCAATTTGAACATAGTGGAAGAATTTTTTTCAGTTTCATTGATGACAAGCACAACAAGTCCTAAATATATAAAACTATAAAGGATTACACTGTCAAGGAATGTGGTTTAAGACTGCTATAGGAAATGATCTAAAGTGCACCCTCATTGACAGAAAAACATACTAAGTGTGAAGAAGAATGTAAATCAACGCGCTGCTTTTTTTTATCAAGGAAGTTTTATAATGAAAAAATGTTAGCTGAACTAAACAGTGTCTAGTTACATAGCACAAAATAGTTATGCAAAGGATAATGCATGAAATTTGAGATGATTCTCTTATAATATGTGTTGATATGGAAGCTGATCATAAACATCTGTTATAGGTGAGATACAATGCTTACTGAAGAGAAAAGTACTATTAGGAATGTTTGACTGTGAAATAAACTCTTAGTGTTTCTAGAAAGTAAAACAAACAAACAAACAAACATTTTTATAAGGTCCCAACCTTTTAAAAATGTAGTTTGGACAATAGGTATGTTTCTTTGTGTGACATTTTTGGCATTTTAAATGCTTTTACTACTTCTAAGCAGGGGGAAAAAATGCAGTATGATTTTCAATGGCAAGGAAGATTGAAGGGCAAAAATGACAGAAGCTTGGAAGAACAGAATATCCAGAGATCGTTATAACATGCCCCATAGTTTAGCAACAATTATCAGTGATGTCGGTGATAATCTTGGTATTGTATATCTGTAAAATGTTATGGTCAAACAAGTTATGGAGTTATGGAACATTTACATTTTATTTCCATCAAAAGAAGATTCATGCATGGGAAATTCATAGATCCATAATCCGTTGCTTTCATTGAAAGACAATTTAACTCTACAGGATAAACTGGCAATTGAATAACTGACGAATTTTGAAAACACAGAATCATTTGCTTCATTTTGAAGAAAAGCAAAAGATGGAAATCCCGAGCTTCCTAAAACTGTCTTAAAATCTCTTTTTCCATTCCCATTAACAAAGCTTGGTGAGACTGGTTCTCCACTAAGCTCTTAATAAAACAAAACATTGAAGCCAGGTGTTGTGGTATGTGCCTGGAGTCCCTTCTAGCTACTGGCGGGGGATGGGGGACGGCAGAAGGGGGCGGCCCTGAGGCTGGAGGATCGCTTGAGCTCAGGAGGGTTCAGTGAGCTATGATCTTGCCACCGCACTCCAGCCTCAGTGGCACAATGAGACCCCATTTCTAAAATAAATAAATAAATAAGATAATTTTCCTTTTTTAAATTACAACAACAACAACAAAAATGGAAGCAATCTCATCACGCATTCTACTTTGCAAGTAGCACTGTAGTCCATTCTGGGTAGGTTAAATAGGTTGGCAAGCGATAACTTCTGTATTTGTCCATTAAGAATGCTCAATATTGATATGCATGGTGTTCATTCAAAGTAGAGAAACACTGTTTTACTCATAATTTTTCATTTAGTTATAATTGCAGAACAACAAAAATTATGATGCAATAGCAATTTATGTATTAATCATATAATTACACATTCAATAAACATGTACAGATTTTGCAATTATTTTTCCCTATGTTATGTTTATTCTGATTCTATTTATTGAAATGCAATTTTGTCTGTTGGATATGATAATGAAATTTGGTTTTAATTTTGTATATCTTTGTTTTTTAATGTAATATGTCCAGTATTATTAATAATTCATTTTTATTGTACAATTGATTGGCTTGCAGATTAAATTTTTTTAAAGAACTGGTCCTTCGCCAATTTGAAAAGCAATGTTCTATACGTCAACTTTATCTGTAAAGTGAGGATGAACTGCCAACTTTGGAGCAATCACAATTTTGGATTATATAAAGTCCAGTGAGTTATCAGAAAAAAAAGTGCCACTTTCACATCAGCATCAGGCGAATGGTTATTCTGAGTGTCATATCTTCATCTTTACCACTAGAGGGCGGTCAAGAAGTTCTTGTAATTGTGGGATGCATCACAAAGCCAAAATTGCTCTTAGACCAAGAGATTGAAGCACGCAGGAAAACACACACACACACACACACACAGTAAGATCAATTACCCAGTGAACATTTGTTGGTCACCAATACCGTCCTGTAACACACTAAGACTCAATGCAGAGGTCAAAACCCAGGGTCTGTTGGTAGCTAAAATTCAAAATAGTAGGTAGAATTGGGATGGACACAAGATTAAAGAGATAGCTTCGCATGATGAAGAGTCCTGGAGACTGGTTGCATACTAACATCAACATACACTGAAAAATGCTTAAGATGGTAAATTTTGTGTCGTGTGTATTTTATCACAATTTACAGGGGTGGGAGGAAGAGAAAGACAGAGATTGTTTCCTGAGGCCAGAAGCCTGGAGTGCGCACGAACTGTTTCTACCCAACCAACAGCTCTAGCTCACAAGATGTAGAGGGGAGAGGTGGAGGTACACAGGCCAACGCATCACAGGGGTTGTGGAGCCTTTGCCAAGGGACACACACTCACACACGAATGCACTTTTATTCTTAGTTCTGCCACATATCTTAGCCCATCATTCTGCCCCAGTTTTTCAACCCCTGAAAAGCTTAGGGAGCCCTTTGCATCATCAGTTCATTCATTCACTCATTCATTCATTCACTCATTAATTTATCTGCTCAACGTTAACTGAGCGCCCACTCTGTTCCAGGCATCCTGTGAGGCACTGGGGTACAGCTATGATAAGACAATCTCTGCCCTTAAGGTGTTTACAGAGCATTGCCCTTTCTAGTCGAGACCTTGAAGGGTCCTAGGAACTGTTTTTATTTCAAGTCAGCATCTCCTTCAATCGGTGACAAGTAGGCCATTTGGAGCTGCTGTCTCTAAAGTATTCTCTTGAAACCGTAGGAAGACAAGAACACAAGAGGGAGAATAGCCACAGAACCACAAAGGGATCCAAGTTGCCTTGACAACAGGATCAGAGGAAATAGCCAAGCCCTTGAGGTGCCAGGACTGGACTCTGAGCCTGGGCTGACTGTCCATTCAATGTCACCTTTTGACTTTGACAGGACTTTACTGAAGTGAGTCTTTGAAATCCAAAGGAAGAGGGGCCCACGCACTGAGGAACTCATCCCACGTCCATCCCAGCCTTGTTCTGATTCTAGAGGAACACAGGATGTCCTCACTCCAAAGGCTGCCAGAGACTGCTGGAGGCTGCACAGGAAAATAGGCAAGAGTCTGGCTTATGATTCTAACAAGCTTCAGTTAAACTCGGGCTGGGCCTCAGAGTAGCTGTGTAACAACAGATATCTGTCTAAGCCTCAGTTTCTCTATTTGTAAAGTGGAAATAATAATAATAGTATATAGCACCTCAGGGGGTGTTATGAGGATGAAATTACAAAATAAATGTGAAGTTCTTAGCACAGTGTTTGGCATGCAATAAGCACACACTTAATGTTGTTTAAAAAAAAAAAAAAGCTGAGCTGGACTCCATCTTTTCAAATGAGAGAACTGAGGCCCAGCAGCTTAATAATAGTGGAAAGTTGATGAATTGTGGAATTATGTCTAGTTTTGGCTCTCCCAGTAGACTTTGGGGAACTCACTTAGTCTCTCTAAACCTCCGTTTTCTCATCTGTGAAATGGAACAACCAGGTTGTTCTGAGGACTGAGTTATGTTAAGCACCTGGCACCAGAACCTGGCATATTGCATTGTCCAGTAAAATGTTCATTTTTTTTTTTGTTCCTCTCTGTGGTTGTCCAGAGTCCAACCTGGTTCTAACTTTAAAATTGCAGCCCTCAAGGAGTTCGTGCTCACCTTCACGATGCAAGCTTGGAAGTCAAGCAGATCTCAACTCAAATCCTTTCCTGACCTTGGGCACGTTACTCAGCCTTTTTCTTTCTGTGGCAGTTTACTAGTCTGTAAAATGAAGATCATAATAGTACCTCCTTCCCAGTGCTGGCATGAGGATTATGTTTTCTTTTGAAGTGTCCCACAAATGTTTATTATTATGTCCTGCAGTCATGGCCCTGATCAAGAGGCTCTCGAGTAGTAAGTAGTATGCTTATATTTTGGTTTATTTGTGTGCTAGGCTGTTATCAGAGCTGGGATTCACCGAGTTAGACAAGACTCCTGCTCTTGAGTTGCCCACAGTCTCGGAGAAGAGACTTAAGCAATGGCCTCATGACTGTGGTCAAGTGTTTTAAGGAGACGCTGGTTGGCCAGTGGTTAAGAGTACAGATTCTGAAGCCAGACAGCTGAAGATTGACCTCAGTCCTGCCATCTGTGATCTTGTGCAAGATGTATTTAACCTCTCTCTGCCTCCATAAAATAAGGATAGCAATAGCACTTGCTTCATAGGGCTATTATGGAAAGTTCAATGGTTTCATATCTGCAGAAGGCTTAGAACAGGGCCTGGCACATAGTAAGCACTCTATGCAGGCTCCTTCAATGAATAAAATCTTACATGCAGGCCGGGCGCAGTGGCTCACGCCTGTAATCCCAGCACTTTGGGAGGCCGAGACGGGTAGATCATGAGGTCAGAAGAAAAGACCATCCTGGCTAACACGGTGAAACCCCATCTCTACTAAAAATACAAAAAAATTAGCCGGGCGTGGTGGCGGGCACCTGTAGTCCCAGCTACTCAGGAGGCTGAGGCGTGAACCCGCCACTGCACTCCAGCCTGGGTGACACAGTGAGACTCCGTCTCAAAAAATAAATAAATAAAATAAAAACTTACATACAAGTGACATTGGTAGCATTCAGAGGAGAGAGTATAGTTCTAGAGGAGGAAATAAAGAAACGCGTAAGAAATTGAGTACAGTTTCTACACCTCAGTCCCCCTGGATTTCACTCAAAATATTTCCACCAGCCAAACCTGGAAAGGATCGTGAAGAGTTTTTTATCGGAGACTCATGGTTTGCAGATAAGGAAACTCAGGCCAGAGAAAGTGGCTTGCCCAGGTGAGGTGGGCAGAATTATACTCCCCCAAATGTCCACATCCTAATTCCTAGAACCTATGAATATGAAACCTTACATGACAAAACTGATTAAATTCAGGATTTTGAGATGGGGAGATTATCCTGGATCATCTGGAGTGGCCCAGTGTAATCACAAGGGTCCTGATAAGGGAAAGAAGAAGAAAGGGGAGTTGGGAAAACAGAGGTGACGACAGAAGCAGAGGTTGAAGTGACACAGGCCAATGAGCCAAGGCACATGTGTGACCAACGCCTTTGCTTGTACCACATCTCCTTCCTCCAGGGGTGCCCTTCCTTTGATCTGAGCTCTCATTTCCTGCTATTTGTCCCAAGGACCAAATTTCCTACTTTCAGCTTTGATAAAATGCTGTCCTCCCCAGTCCACCTTTGCAAACAATGTTGGAGACCCTTACCCTCAGAAACGAAGTGTAAATAGAAAATGAGTGATATTCGCTATCCGCAGAAACCACTCACCTTCAACAAGATTTGTGAATGTGGCTAATGACATTTGAGAAATGTAGCCAAGAGTAGATAAGCAGTAATCGAATTACTGACCATGGATCCTCCGTAACACGAGATTAGTGACTGGGCTGGGAAATTAGCAGGAGACCATTTTCTCCAGAGCTTATGTCTCCAGAATTAGACTGGGTAGAAGAGGCCTTGCGAGGCCCAGAGACCAAATCTATATATTTGTACAGAACTATCTCTAGAAGAGAAAGTGATTGCTAGGGTACTGGCTGCCGAAGAGAAAACAAAAACAAAACCCAGGGTTGGCCTGCAATTGAGATAACAAACTGATGGCCGGGTGCAGTGGATCCCACCTGTAATCCCTGCACTTTGGGAGGCTAAGGTGGGCTGATCACGAGGTCAGGAGTTCGAGACCATCCTGACCAACATGGTGAACCCCTGTCTCTACTAAAAATACAAAAATTAGCCAGGTGTGGTGGTGGGCGCCTGTAATCGCAGTTAACTCCGCAGGCTGAGGCAGGAGGATCGCTTGAACCTGGGAGCTGGAGGTTGCAGTGAGCTGAGATCATGCCACTGTACTCCAGCCTGGGTGATAGAGGGAGACTCCGTCTCAAAAACAAATAATAAAAATAAAAGTAAAAATAAAAATAACAAACTGGGTAGGTAGGAACAGAAAATGGCTGAAACTTTTGAAAGGCTGTTTGTCAACATGGACCAACGATTCTCCTTCAGGAAATTTATCACTGGGGAGTAGTGAAAGTTTCTCAGCTCAGGGCCAGGCGCGGTAGCTCATGCCTGTAATCCCAGCACTTTGGGAGGCCAAGGTGGGTGGATCACCTGAGGTCAACAGTGCTGGCTAACATGGTAAAACCCTGTCTCTACTAAAAATACAAAAATTAGCTGGGCGTGATGGCGCTCGCCTATAGTCCCAGCTACCTGGAGGCTGAGGCAGAAGAATCACTTGGACCCGGGAGGCGGAGTTTGCAATGAGCCGAGATCATACCATTGCACTCCAGCCTGGGCTTCAGAGCAAGACTCTGTCTAAAAAAAAGAAAAAAAAAAAAGGAAAAGAAAGAAAGAAAGTTGCTCAGCTGCTAAGATGTTCAGTTTTGCATTGTTTATAATGGAGACATTGCTCAACAATATGAGGTTAGTTAAATAAAAGATGACGACCAGGCTCAGTAGCTCATGCCTGTAATCCCAGCACTTTGGAAGGCCGAGGCAGGGGGATTCCCTTGAGCCCAGGAGTTCAAGACCAACCTGGGCAACATGGAAAGATCCTGCCTCTACAAAAAAAAAAAAATTAAAAAATTAACTGAGTGTGATGACGCATGCCTGTAGTCCCAGCTACCTGGGAGGCTGAGGTGGGAGCATCACCTGAGCCCTGGAGGTTGATCAACACCACACACAGTGAGGTGTGATCGTGCCACTGCCCTCCAGCCTGGGTGACAGAGTGAGACCCTGTCTGAAAAATTAAATAATAAGGCTAGGCATGGTGCCTCATGCCTGTAATCCAGCACTTTGGGAGGCCAAGGTGGGTGGATCACCTGAGGTCAACAGTGCTGGCTAACATGGTAAAACCCTGTCTCTACTAAAAATACAAAAATTAGCTGGGCGTGATGGCGCTCGCCTATAGTCCCAGCTACCTGGAGGCTGAGGCAGAAGAATCACTTGGACCCGGGAGGCGGAGTTGCAATGAGCCGAGATCATACCATTGCACTCCAGCCTGGGCTTCAGAGCAAGACTCTGTCTAAAAAAAAGAAAAAAAAAAAAGGAAAAGAAAGAAAGAAAGTTGCTCAGCTGCTAAGATGTTCAGTTTTGCATTGTTTATAATGGAGACATTGCTCAACAATATGAGGTTAGTTAAATAAAAGATGACGACCAGGCTCAGTAGCTCATGCCTGTAATCCCAGCACTTTGGAAGGCCGAGGCAGGGGGATTCCTTGAGCCCAGGAGTTCAAGACCAACCTGGGCAACATGGAAAGATCCTGCCTCTACAAAAAAAAAAAAATTAAAAAATTAACTGAGTGTGATGACGCATGCCTGTAGTCCCAGCTACCTGGGAGGCTGAGGTGGGAGCATCACCTGAGCCCTGGAGGTTGATCAACACCACACACAGTGAGGTGTGATCGTGCCACTGCCCTCCAGCCTGGGTGACAGAGTGAGACCCTGTCTGAAAAATTAAATAATAAGGCTAGGCATGGTGCCTCATGCCTGTAATCCCAGCACTTTGGGAGGGTGAGGAGGGCAGATTGCTTGAGGTCAGAAGTTCAAGACCAGTCTGGCCAATTTAGTGAAACCCAGTCTCTACTAAAAATACAAAAGTTAGCCAGGTGTGGTGGCACATGCCTGTAATCCCCAGCTACTTGGGAGGCTGAGGCAGGAGAATCGCTTAAACTTGGGAGTCGGAGGCTGCAGTGAGCCAAGATCGCACCACTGCATTCCAGCCTGGGTGACGGAGTGAGACTCTGTCAAAAAAAAAAAAATATATATATATATATATATGTATGATATGGCCATATCATGTCCGACTTTTTCTTTTTAATCATGCGGTAGAGGATGTGAAGATATGAGATGATGTTAATATATGGTCATAAGTTAAAAGAATCGGTTTTAAGACACCATGGGAGTAGGATCCTGTTTTTGTTTTTAAAAACAAGAACACATAAAAAAGGCCTGGAGGGACACATACGAAAATGCTACTAACAGTTATCTCTGGCTGATGGAATTGTGGGAGATTTTAGTTTTTTCCTTTGGCTTATCAAACATTTTCCATATTCAGTAATTAACATGATGTATCACCTTGCAGTTGAAAATTATCTGTAAAAATAATTAAAAGGAAGTGCGCATTTGGTGATATCTAGTTTGTGCCTGGACTTTTCCGTATGTTATCTCATTTACTCTTTAAAACAGCTGTGTGAGTTAGGTGTTATGGTGCCCATTTTATTTGTGGAGAAACTGACATAGACTTTTAGGTAATTTGCCCAAAGTCACATAGTTAGTAAGTGCTGGAGCCATGATTTCCAGCCAATTTCATCTGACCACCCTCTTTTTACTACACCACTTGCCTCCCTCTAAATAATTCCCAGGTGCCTTTGTAGTCTTTTGACATTCTGAGCAATCTTTTGCTTATACAGTGGTCTCAACTTGCCTCATCCATCAAGAGAGAACAATAGTGCAGCAGCAGTAATCCTGTTGCTGCTGGCCTCAAGGAATTGGCTTATAAACTAACACATCCATTTCCTGTTTCATTATTCCCATTCTTGTTGATTACTTAGAATAAATTGGTCTCTCAGGATCTGATTAGGGCTGCAGGAACTGGTGGATTAACATAGGGCCAGACCCGAGGCCATGCTGGTGGGCTCTGGCTAGCCTGGCTGGTTTCCTGCCCAGCCTCCTTCGCTCTGGCTCCCATTGAAGGGAATGGGTCATTTGAAATAAGCTCTGTCTTTGGTACATACCAGTAGCTGGATGATGCCCCAGCATATGTTAACCCAGGGCATTGGGAGGAATGTTCAGTTTCCCATATGTAGGGATGGAGTCTCTGTGCCACCCAGGCTGGTCTCAAACTCCTGCCTTGGCATCCCAAAGTGCTGGGGTTACAGGCATGAGGCACCTTGCCCAGCCTGGAAGGGCTGCTTTTTAACTAAATAGTATTTGTCTGAAAGAAAGAGAGAGAGAAAGAAGGAAAGAAGGAAGGAAGGAAGGAAGGAAGGAAGGAAGGAAGGAAGGAAGGAAGGGAAGGGAGGAAGGAAGGAAAGAAGGAGAAAGAAAGGAAAGGAAAGGAAAGGAAAGGAAAAGGAAAAGAAAAGAGAAAAGAAAAGAAGAAAACAATATAATCTTTTGCCAATAGCCTTTGGTCCCTTTTGTGGCTGTCAATTGTTGCACCCAAAATGAGTCATTTCTCTGACTCCTCTCTTGGGGGATAGGGTTCTTGCCTGCCTTCATCACCAGCCTACTTTTAACTGATGAGTTATTGAGCTCTAAACTGGAAAGTAAACATTTCAGTGTTATGAAAAGGGTTTGTAAACTGAAAGTCTATAAATCTGAGAAAAAGGTCAAGAGCCTCTTGTAAGAATCATCACACACTTGCAATATCCGGTACTCTGTTACACCACTTAGATTGCCTACTGTGTTGCTGGAAGCACTTTGGGAACTTTTTAACCTCAGTGTTTTTATTTTAGTTTCTATAACTAACACATACACATGATAAAAATGGCATTAAGGGATGAATAGTGTCCCTCTCACCCAAGACCCTTGTCCTCTGGCCCCCCTCTCCAGAGGTGAACACATAACCAGTTTCCTGAGGATCCTTGTGCAAAGTCACTAGACAACTGGAAGGCATTTTATTTATTGTTTATAGAATATGTATTTATATACTGCCTTAAAGAAATACACCATTTCATTCTTCCTGGCTCTATTCATTCTATTAATTCAACCAAGGGCCAGCACCAGGGATACAAGAACCAATAAGACTGTTGTGCCTTTCAGGGAGCTCATAGCTGAGCACAGGGGAACATACATGTAAATAGGACTGAACACAGAGTGCTCTGATGGGTGGCTAAAATGCCCCTTGGTGCCCCCGAGTTGGTCCTGATCCAGTCATCCCTGGTGCTATCTTGTGACAGTGTGGCTGGTTTTCCAGATGTAGCTGCAGGGCTGATCCAAGACCTCCAAGCCAGGGGTAAGCTGGCCTTCCTGGAGAAAAGGGTGACTCTTTTCCTCAAAGTCCCCAAAGGGACCCCAGAGGCCCATCCCACAGTACTTGGAATGCCCACCCTAGCATCATCAGACTAGAAAAGACTTCATAGGGTAAGCTGCTTTCTTTCCAGATTCTCACAGATCTTGTCCCCATCATAGGGACTTCTGGCCTCTTTGGGAACACAACAGTGACTGGGCACTTCCTCCCAGGGAAGCCCTCTTAGTGGTCACACAACATAAATGGTTAGAAAGATCGTCCCTATATTGGCCAACACATGTGGTCCAGTGACGTCTATCCACTGCAGGATTGTCCAACAGGTAGACCACATGGGGCTATGGCACTAGCAAAGTGGAGGCAACAGAAAGTGAGAAAAAAAGACACTGATAAAATAGGGCTGAAGTAGTCATTATGGAAATAATCAGAACATTACTGAATTTCCTTATGCTTGTTTTTATTTATTTTTTCTTTTTTAAACTTTTTATTATGTACTAATATATGATATTTACATGTAAATAGTTTTGGGACATGTGATAATTTCATACATTCATATAATTTATAAAGATCAAATCAGTATACTTGGGATGTCCATCACCTTAAATGTTTAATCTTTTCTTGGCCGGGCACGGTGGCTCAAGCCTGTAATCCCAGCACTTTGGGAGGCTGACACGGGCGGATCACGAGGTCAGGAGATCGAGACCATCCTGGCTAACACGGTGAAACCCCGTCTCTACTAAAAATACAAAAAACTAGCCAGGCGACGTGGCGGGCGCCTGTAGTCCCAGCTACTCGGGAGGCTGAGGCAGGAGAATGGCGTAAACCCAGGAGGCAGAGCTTGCAGTGAGCTGACATCCGACCACTGCACTCCAGCCTGGGCGGCAGAGCGAGACTCCGTCTCAAAAAAAAAAAAAAAAAAATCTTTTCCTTACACTGGAAATGTTCGAATTATTCTCTTCTAGCTATTTTGAAATGTACAATAGATGATTATAAATTATAGTTGCCCTCCTTATGTATCAAACACTAGGTCTTATGTATTCTGTCAAATGGTATGTTTGTACCCATTAAACAATTTATCTTCATCCCCACTTCCCTTCGCCTTCCCAGCCTCTAGTAACCACCAGTCTACTCTCTCTCTTTATGAGATCCACTTTTGTAGCTCCTACATATGAGTGAGATCATGCAGTATTTGTTTTTCTGTGCCTGGCTTATTTCACTTAACATAATGTCCTCCAGTTCCATCTATGTTGCTGCATAGGACAGAATTTCATTCTTTTTATGGCTGAATAATATTCCATTGTGTGTATGTACCCTATTTTCTTTATCCATTTATCTGTTGATGGGCACTTAGGTTGATGCCGTATGTTGGCTATGGTGAATAGTGCTGCAGTAAGCATGGGAGTGCAGACATCTCTTCCATATATTGACTTCCTTCCTTTTGGATGTACACCTAGCAGTGGAATTCCTGGATCATATGGTCATTCTAGTTTTAGTTTTTTGAGGAATCTCAATACTATTTTCCATAGTGGCTGTTCTCATGTGCATTCCCACTAGCAGTGTATGAGAATTCTCCTTTCTCCACATCCTTGCCAGCATTTGTTATTGCTTTTTTTTTTTTTTAATAAATAAAAGTCATTTTAACTGGGGTGAGATGATATTTCATTGTTTTGATTTGCATTTCTCTCATGATTAATGATATTGAGCATATACCTGTTGGCCATTTGTATGCCTTCTTTTGAGAGATGCCTATTAGATATTTTGCCCATTTTTAAATGGGATTATTTGTTTTGTTCCTGTTGAGTTGTTTGAGCTTTTTATATGTCCTGTCAGGTGGATAGTTGCAAGTATTTTCCTCCATTCTGTAGGTTGTCTCTTCACTTTGTTGATTATTTCCTTTGCTATACAAAAGCTTTTTAGCTTAATGTAATCCCATTTGTCCACTTTTGCTTTGGTTTCCTGTTGCTTTTGAGGTTACATTAAAAGATTACACAAAAAATCTTTGCCCAGATCAAAGTCTTGGAGCATTTCCCCAATGTTTTCTTCTAATAGTTTCATAGTTTCATGCCTTAGATGTAAGTATTTAATGCACTTTGATTTGATTTTTGTTTATGGTGAGAGATAGGGGTCTGGAATCATTTTTCTGCAAACAGTTTTCCCAGCACCATTTATTAAAGGGATGATCCTTATTGTTTGCTCCTGGCACCTTTGTTGAAATGAGTTGGCTACAAATGTGTGGATTTATATCTGAGTTCCCTACTCTGTTCCAGTGATCTATGTGTCTCTTTTTATGCCAGTACCATACTACAGCTTTATAGTAAATTTTGAAGTCAGGTAGTGTGATGCCTCCAGCTTTGTTCTTTTTGTTCAAAATTGCTTTGGCTATTTGGAGTCTTCTGGGTTTCATATGAATTTTAGAATCTTTTTTCCATTTTCATAAGTAACATCATTGATATGTTGATAAGGACATACTTATTTTTAGAATTTAGATTGTTTTATTTTGTATTATCTATTGAGGGTTTGTGTGGGGCAAGAAATACTTGTAGCATAATCTTTAGAGGCTGAGTACTGCTGAAGATCTTAGTCCCGCCCTGATGGCCCTAGATTTTGCTCTGTGCATTTACCCAGAGCAAGTCTCCTCTTCTGGATGGCCCCTAGTGTCTGATGACTTCCTCGGCTCTCAGACTCAACATCAGCGATAGCTGTCAGCCTCCAGGAAGCCATTTCTGAGCAAATGAAGAGAATTGGGGTTTCCCCCAAAGACATACAACCCCCTTGGCATTTCTTTCCACTTGGTGTCCTGACCCATGTGCTTGGAGACAACAACATCCAGTGAGTAGGTGCCTCTGAGGAGCCCACAGGGTCAGTGACTACCTCCCTTACTTCATGGCTGAGGTTTGGACATCTGCCCACCTGTCCGGTCAGCCTTACATCACCAGTCTAGAGGAATGGAGATTGTCCTTTTGCCTACTTGTGCAGCCCCGGGACAAACAGGGTGTCCCACTAGCCTCCTGTTGCAAGGTAGTGAAATGGTGCAGAAGCTGAGAGTTGATGCCTTTAAGTCTAGTAGAATCAGGGTATAGGAAGGGGTGACTAAGCTTCCCTAGCAGTCCAGGAGTCATAAACTTTGTGGCATTTACTAAACAGGGCATGGCAGAGTGAGGGCTTTGGAGAACAGGGGACCCTGAATGGAACAGGAAGTGGTCACTGTGATTCAACCACAGAGCCTTTCCCTGAGTGTCATCTGTTAAGCGTGACACAGCCTTGGGGGAAAGTCACTGTGCTGAGGTGGGGGTGTGTGTGTGGGTGGGGGGACATTCAAGTTATGGGTGGGAGCGGCCACAGAACTGGGCAGTGAGATCAGGAAGAAGAGTAGCCTTCTGCAACACTGGTATCTCCAGGGAACCGGGGCCACCCCCAATCTCAGTCATGAAGAAAATGCTTCTCTGTAGAAAAGGACACGCCCCAGGAGGCAGCATCTCTCTGTCTTCCTGCAGTCAGGAACCCTGCTTACTCGATCAACCATTTGGACGGGTTACCTTACTTCTCTCAGTCTCTGTTTTCTCAATACAGTGAGAATACTAGTGGAATCCATGAATGGGGTCATTGTGAAAATCAAGTGAGATGTTACAGGTACCTGGCTTATAGGAGAGACTCGTATAAAGTAAGTGGCAATACACAATGACTGTCATTATTTTATTTATTTATTTATTTATATTTTTTTGAGACAGAGTTTCACTCTTGTTGCCCAGGCTGGGGTGCAATGGCATGATCTCAGCTCACTACAACCTCTGCCACCCAGGTTCAAGTGATTCTCCTGCCTCAGCCTCTGGAGTGACTGGGATTAAAGGCGCCCACCACCATGCCTGGCTAATTTTTTGTATTTTTAGTAGAGACAGGGTTTCACTGTGTTGGCCAGGCTGGTCACGAACTCCTGATCTCAGGTGATCCACCTGCCTCCCAAAGTGCTGGGATTACAGGCATGATCCACCACACCCGGAGACTGTCATTATTTTATATTTATAAACAGAGACTCTCAGAGGTGGAAACCTTAGGCCTAAGTCGTCCATTTTAAAGAAAAGAGGCCAGACACGGTGGCTCATGCCTGTGATCCCAGCAATTTGGGAGGCAGAGGTGGGTGGATCACCTGAGGTCAGGAGTTCGAGACCAGTTGGCCAACATGGTGAAACCCTGTCTCCACTGAAAATACAAAGATTAGCCGGGCGTGGTGGCAGGCACCTGTAATCTCAGCTACTCAGGAGGCTGAGGCAGGAGAATCGATTGAACCCAGGAGGCGGAGGTTACAGTGAGCCAAGATCATGCCATTGCACTCCAGCCTGAGCAACAAGAGTGAAACTCCATCTCAAAAAAAAGAAAGAAAGAAAAGAAAAGAAGTCTGAGGTGTCAAGAGGGGCATGATGTCCCCAAGGTCTCACATAGCTAATCAGAGGCACAGCTGTACCTAGAACCAGGGTCTCCTGCTCAGCCCCTTTCTCTCTTTCTCTGCCCCTTCCGCTCCTGCTCCTTCTTCATCATCAACCTTCACTGGGTCCTTGTTATGTGCCAATCATTTTATGTCTGTGATATATCAGTTTATTCTCATACCAGGTAGGCAAAATTGTTCCATTTTCCAGATGCCACACCATTCATAATGCTTCCATTCATCTTGTCATCAGTATCCTTTTAAAACTCTGTCCTCAACTCTTCCCCACCTCCGGGAAGGCCTCCTGGATTAAACCTCCCCCCAGGACTCTAATCTCTCCCAAACATCACACCCTCTCAGCTATCAGCCCACATCCTGATCTAGCAGATACTTCTACAACCATCAACAATCACCACAGACATATGGAGAAGGGAACAGTGTCCTTTAAACATGAGGAAGGGTCTTTCAAACCATAACTCTTTTTAGAAAATTATAAAAAGTACTTTAATAATAAACAGAACATAATAACAGAAAGTTTTTTGAGCATTTATTTTCTGCCAGGCTCTCTTCTAAGTGATTTACATGGGATAGCTTTATTTTGTTTTATTTTATTTTTTATTTTGAGACGGAGTCTCGCTCTGTCACCCAGGCTGGAGTGCAGTGGCCGGATCTCAGCTCACTGCAAGCTCCGCCTCCCGGGTTTACGCCATTCTCCTGCCTCAGCCTCCCGAGTAGCTGGGACTACAGGCGCCCGCCACGTCGCCCGGCTAGTTTTTTGTATTTTTAGTAGAGACGGGGTTTCACCGTGTTAGCCAGGATGGTCTCGATCTCCTGACCTCGCAATCCACCCGTCTCGGCCTCCCAAAGTGCTGGGATTACAGGCTTGAGCCACCGCGCCCGGCTGGGATATCTTTAAATATGCATCTTATAATGTTCTCAGGAAGTCAAGAGAATTCCTTGGGAGCTTATGTCCCGCCAAGGGTTTCCCTGGCTTCCAGCAGTTCAACCAAGGAAGTAGCAGCTTGTGGCAGCTTTTACCTTTAGGAAGGGTTCAATCACAGGTGAGACCTCCAGAGCACAAGGCTGGGGGCAAAGGACTACAGGTGGGCAAATGCCCCCAGTACATGGAGGGACCAATCAGCCAGATACATTCATTGTGGGTTTTTTTTTTCTTTCCTATTACTATTTTTTTTTTAAGGTTCAGTAGTCTTTTATAACTTGATTTCCCTTTCTTTCTTTCTCTCTCCCCTTCCTTCCTTCCTTCCTTCCTTCCTTTCTTTCCTTCCTCCTTTCTTCTTTTTTTTTTTTTTTTGACAGAGTCTTGCTATGTCCCCCAGGCTGGAGTGCAGTGGCACGATCTCAGCTCCCTATAACCTCCACTTCCCAGGCTCAAGCGACTGTCGTGCCTCAGCTTCCAGACTAGCTGGGACTACAGGAGCATGCCACCATGGCTGGCTAATTTTTGTATTTTTAGTAGAGACGGGATTTCACCATGCTGGCCAGGCTGGTCTTGAACTCCTGATCTCATGTGATCCACCTACCTCGGCCTCCCAAAGTGCTGGGATTACAGGCGTTGAGCCACCATGCTCAGCTTCTTTTATTACTTTCTATCATTGTGGTTTTAAATGTATTTCTGAGAAAGGATCTGTCTCTCCAGTTTGTGTTTGATTTCCCCAATTTCAGTGTCAGCCCGAGTTAGGCATGTCTATGGTGTCAAGTCCAAAACCTTTATGGGACATTCTCAGCCTGGTGGTCTCTGCACTGTCCCCATGTCCTTCCCCTAATCTCTGAGACCTGGTCGCTCACCACTTCCTCCCTTGGCTCCTGCCCCTGTTTTTCCTACACCAACCAGTTTTGCTACAATGAGCCCACACAGCTGGGACTCTGCACATTTCCCTCCCTGCTTCAAAGGCTTCCCCTCAGCCCCTGCTTGCTGCCTGAGGATAATCACAGAGGATTATAAACACCCTATTCGAGTCTGTCTCCCCAGAGTAAACTGTGGCTCATCAAAACAGGGACTGAGATTTACTCTTAATAAAACTTTATTTACAAAAACAGGCTGCAATTTGCCTTGTGCATGCAGATGTTAAAGTAAAATTGAAAATTGAAAAAAAAAAAAAAAAAACTAGGCTTCAGGCCTGTGGGATATCATTTCCTAATTTGATTTTTTTAAATATTGTATTACAATATTATGTTATTTTGGGCCAGGCGCAGTGGTTCACACCTGTAATCCCAACACTTTGGGAGACTAAGGCGGGTGGATTGCTTGAGCTCAGGAGTTCGAAAACAGCCTGGGCAAGTTGGCAAAACTCCATCTCTACAGAAAATTAAAAAATTAGCTGGGCATGGTGGCATGTGCCTATAGTACCAGATACCTGGGAGATAGAGGCGGGAGGATCACTTGGGCCCAGAAGGTCAGGGCTGCAACGAGTTGTGATTGTGACACTGCACTCCAGCCTGGGTGATAAAGTGAGACCATGTCTCAAAAATAAAGTAAAATAGGCCGGGCACAGTGGCTCGAGCCTGTAATCCCAGCACTTTGGGAGACTGAGACCGGTGGATCACGAGGTTAGGAGATCGAGACCATCCTGGCTAACATGGTGAAACCCCGTCTCTACTAAAAAAATACAAAAAACTAGCTGGGCATGGTGGCGGGCACCTGTAGTCCCAGCTACTTGGGAGGCTGAGGCAGGAGAATGGCCTCACTGGGAGGCGGAGCTTGCAGTGAGCTGAGATCGCACCACTGCACTCTAGCCTGGGTGACAGAGCAAGACTCCGTCTCGAAAAATAAATAAATAAATAAATAAATAAATAAATAAATAAATAAATAAAGTAAAATAAAGTATCACGTATTTTGAACACTGAGGTTTTTGGAACCCTCCCTCAAAGCAAGTGTGCCCTCTCCTCTCCCTACTGTTTTTATTCTTAGAGCCCAGCATTTGGAGGTATGTCAGCTCAGTTCCTGTAGTTGGATAAATGAGTGGCTGACTGAATGAATGAATGAAGTGGAAAGGACACCAGATAGAATCGGGAGCTCTGATGTCCAGGTTCTACCATAATTATGTGATCCAGTCATATCCCTTACCTGTTCCAGGCCTCAGTTTTTTCATGTGTAAAACGCACAGGCCTTATTAGATGACCTGGCAGGGCTCTCTCTGCAAATACTCAACAAACATTCAGAGATAAAGTTATGGATCAAACATAGAAAGATGGACACGACTTCATTCCTTACTCTGGAAGTAGTCACAGCTGAGTGGATGTAGTAAATCTCTGAGCCTTGCATTTTTACCCGTGTAAAACAGGGTGCTATTTGCTTAGGGCTGTTGTGAAGCTTATGAGAGACAGCAAGTGTTCTGCCTTGTATTACTCCAAGTCTTCTCAAAACCTGAGCCAAAGGGTCAGGCATGGTGGCTCATGCCTGTTAATCCCAGCATTTTGGGAGGCTGAACTGGGAGGATTGCTTGAGGCCAGGAGTTCGAGACCAGCCTGGTCAACATAGTGAGACCCTGCCTCTACAAAATATTTTCTAAAAGAAAGAAATAATAAGAACTTGAGCCAAGGACTTGTTTCATACTTTAAAAAAACGAGTTGACCAAAATACGAACACCACACCATTATGCTGGGCTGTGGGAAGCAGCTGAGTGCCATGATTTCAACTGTACATGGGCACTTACTGTGTGTCCTTAGGCAAGTTACTTAACCTCTCTGAGCCTTCATTTCCTGCTCTGTTGAATGGGAATGACAGGTAACAGTACCCCCAGCTTACAGCATTGTTTCAAAGGCCACTGGAGATTGCAGTGCACGTGCCTTAAAAACAGAATACTGCCGTACTTGGGAGGCCATAGGAGGGCTCCTGCCACCTTGAGGTTTTATATGCTCTCTTCCCTTCTCTCCATCACACTTTGATCCTTGTCTGTGGAAGCTTAGGCAAGTTTTTACTTGGCATCAAAACCTTAAAGTAAAGGATGTGTGGAGGAATTTCAGGTGAGTCACAGGAGAACCTGGGGGTCAGATACAGGAGAACCTGTGGGTCAGAGAGTCTTTTGGAGTCATTGAAATCACACAATATTAGGGACAGTGCTTTCTAAAGCTCCAGCTTTTCTCTTTGTTCGCCTATTTCTTTCCTTCTTTTTCTTTTTTTAAAATTGAGACAGGGTCTTGCTCTGTCGCCCGGGCTGGATTGTAGTAGTGCAATCATGACTCACTGCAGCCTTGACCTTCCAAGGCTCAAGCAATCCTCCCAACCCAGCTGCTCTAGTAGCAGGGACTACAGGATTGCACTGCCACATTCGGCTAATTTTTAAAGTTTTTTTTTTTTTTTTTGTAGAGACAGGGTCTCATATGTTGCTCAGGCTGGTCTCGAACTCCTGGGCTCAAGCAATCCTCCTGCCTCGACCTGCCAAAGTGCTGAGATTACAGGGGTGAGCCACCTTGCCCAGCCTGGTTATTTCTTATGGAAACTTGGGGTAGAGCAATTCACTTCTCCTTGGGCCTCCATGAAAGGAAACTCTGCACTGGCCCCTGCGTCTTTCCTGGCCTTGTACCTTTCAATTTCTAATGGTGCTTTGGAAGGGCCGGGAGGGGTGAGTGGAAGCGGAAAGGACGATTTCATTTCCCTTTGTCCCCCTCAGATGTTCTTTCTGCCCCGGTCACTTCACTCCCGCATCCGTGGCCAGAGCAGAGCCAGGCCGCCCAGCCTGGGATCCTAGGCAGGTCCAGGGTGGATTCAGGACCACGTGCGTTGTCCCGGGCCAGGAGATCTGGGAGTAAGGGTGAGCGCCCCGCCCTCCTGGAGCATCCTCTGCGCGCCCCGCCCCGCTCCTCCCTCGGAGCCCGCCCTGGCTGGGCCCGGGTGCCCATTGCACAATCGCTGCAGCGGGGAATGTGGCCGGGTCAGTTCCCACGGGGCTCCCTGCTCAGGGTGGGACCTCCTACTTGGTGGGGCGATCGGAATCACACTCGTCAAAATACTAATTATTGCATTCAAAGCCCCACCAGCGGCGGGTGCCCGGCCCTGCCCAGGAAGTCCAAATAATGAGCATCACTGGGATTTTAGTCACCTCGGTGGGGAGCCGGGTCACCTGATACCCCAGCCGCTGGGAGCCAGCGTCAGGCGCGAGCCAATTCCTGGAACCCAGCCCGGGACCTGAAGAGGCAGGGAGGCTGGTGGGGGGTGGGGCGGGGCTGAGGGGTGGAAGTAAGGGAGAAGAAGAGACTACAGAACCGTCGAGGAAGAAAGAAAAGAAGCTTACTATCTAGGCGCACGTATCCCTCTTTCTTTAATCCTGGAGGATGGACATGACTCTTCACTTTACAGAAGAGGTTGAGAAATGTAAGAAAATTGCCTCAAGTCCCAAGCTGGCAAGAGGCAGAGCTAGGGCACTTTCCACTACACTAATGGCAGGTAATTTCACAGGCAGGATAAACCACCCCAGCCTAATCAGTGGTTGAGCAAATTGGGAACGTGAGAAAGCTGTGGGCAGACGAGTGGTGTCAAGGCGACACGGGACTATGGGACTGTCACGTTCACAGCAGCAGTGAAAATGCCCCCCTCAAAACACAATGAGGTGACAGGCATCCAGGTGGGCCATGCCCCACCCCCCCACCTGCATCGGAATTGTGAGAATTTTAGGAAATGGCTTCCTAAAGGCCCTTGGGAACAAAGTGCTTAACTGATATCAATTATGCATTCATCAGTATTCAAAGAAGCATTCCAGAATCCGAAAAGGTTTCTGAAAAAAACGCTCATAATTTATAAATGCATATGAACCGTGCCCCCCAACACATGCTCCGCCCAAACAGTGGAAACAACACTATCCATTCCACAGAATATTTCGCAGCTGTTAAGAATAATTACAGGCTCACGCCTGTAATTCCAGCACTTTGGGAGGCTGAGGCAGTCGAATCTCTTGAGCTCAGGAGTTCAAGACCAGCCTGGCCAACATGATGAAACCCCGTCTCTATAAAAAATTAGCCGGACGCCGGGCGCGGTGGCTCAAGCCTGTAATCCCAGCACTTTGGGAGGCCGAGACGGGTGGATCACGAGGTCAGGAGATCGAGACCATCCTGGCTAACACTGTGAAACCCCGTCTCTACTAAAAAATACAAAAAACTAGCCGGGCGAGGTGGCGGGCGCCTGTAGCCCAGCTACTTGGGAGGCTGAGGCAGGAGAATGGCGTGAACCCGGGAGGCGGAGCTTGCAGTGAGCTGAGATCCGGCCACTGCACTCCAGCCCCGGCGACAGAGCAAGACTCCGTCTCAAAAAAAAAAAAAAAAAAAAAATTAGCCGGACGTGGTGGTGTGCATCTGTAGTCCCAGCTACTTGAGAGGCTAAGGTGGGAGGATCGCTTGAGCCTGGGAGGCAGAGGTTGCAGTGAGTCAAGATTGCACCACTACACTCCAGCCTAGGTGACAGAGGGAAATTCCCCCTCTTCCCCCCAAAAAGAAATTCATATACCACAAGGTAGGGTACATAACTGTACAAGTACAGAATGATCACAGCTGTTTGAAAGGAAAAAAAGGAAGAAAGAATGAAACAACCAACACCAGTACATAGAAAAGAGACTGGCAGGAAATACCAAAATGCTCACAGTGGTTTTCTGTGGCTGTTAGGTGATTTCTTTTCTTCTTTCAACTTTTCTGCATTTTTCAACTTTTCTATGTATGACATCTATTACTTTTACAGTGAAAACTCTCTGGATTTTATCTGAAAAGAGAGAAAGTGAGTAACACTAGTAATAACAATATTAATAGTAGTAGTAGTAAATTAACATTTACTGAGAATTTATGGGGTGTCTGACACCATGCTAAGCACTTAATTTGCTTTTTTAAAAATAAAACCTCGTAGTAATCCTGTGAAATGGGTATGATTATTGTCTGTGTTTTATAAAGGCTCTGAGAGGTTAGGCCATGTCATAGGCGTTGAGTTTTTGGCTGTACAGGATCTAAAGCCCCTCATCCAAGGGGCAGAACTCCCCTTGGGTATTGACTTGGAGGGAGGAGCACCTGCCTCATACCACTGAAGTCCGAAGGCAGATACTCCCCGTCCTGTTTCCTGGCAATGGGTATGAGTGCATGACCAAGGCTCAGTCCATCAGATGCACCTGCCTGAGGCCTGGCTCCTGGACTCCCTGCATGCTGGGGAATTAGCACTCCATTTGCTGTGATATCTGGCTGCAGTGGTAGCAACGTCATGACTAGACTCTTCCAGCTCAAATGATAGTTTTCTGCCTCCTTCTGCTCCAGGCCTGGAGAGCTGCTTAAGTTTCTGCTGCTTTTTCAAGACTGTTCCCTCCTGAACCCCTGCCAATTATATTGCAGTGGATTCCCTTCTTTGTTTGAGACAGTCAGGGTCCATTTTCTGTGGCTTGTTACCCAGGGCCCTGACGGCTCTCAGTGACTTTCCAGCAGTCCCAGAGCAAATGGCAGGAGCAGGACCCCAATCCCAATCTGTCCATCCAGAGCCCGAAGCATTGACCCAGTCCTCCAGTGCTGCCCACTCTTCCTCAAAAGTATGATAAACATTTCCTGAACTTCTGGAAAACAAACCAGAAGCATGTTCTTGAAGATTTTCTCAGAAATTGGAGGCCTACTGCCCACCCTACTGTCATGGGAGCCTGGAAAAGCATCTTGTTAAAGGCAGGAAGCTGAGGCAAAACCTAGGTCAGGGAGGAACCAACCCAGGCTCCAGTGACTCGGGGCCTAGACTGGATCTGGGGAGGAGAGGACGCAGAGGCGTTTCAGGCCTCCCTGGCACTTCCTGACTGGTGCCAGAGGACTGACTCAGTCAAGGGTCTCCTGCCCCAGGAAGCCTCTCTACCTTTGGAGTCTGGGAGTGGAAACCCTGGTTGGACCCCATTGTACCTTGCATGTCCCTCTAGGTGGTGAGAGCTTGTTTTCATGTCCACCCCCATGTGACTGTGAACTTCTAGAGGATAAGGACTGCAGCTTTTTCACCCAAGTTCTTGATGCCAGGCATATAAATGTTATTAGAGTAAATGAGAGAAGGAATGCCTGAAGGGCTGTCCCCATCCCCGTGCCAAGCAGTGCACAACCATGAACCCTGGGACTTTTCCAAAGCATCTTGGCAAAATAGAACAGCCATGGGCTTTGGAGTTGATAAATCTTGCTTCAAACCCTGGCTCTCTTACATACAAGCAAATTCCTCCTTAACCTCTCTGAACCTCAGCTTTCTCATCTGAAGAATGCGGACAGTGCCTAACTCTAAACTAAGCAATTGGGAAGATGTGAAAAGTGATTGGCACACAGTAGGCCCTCAGTACAGGCTAGCCCCCTTCCTCCTCCTAGCACTTCATCTTGATTCAATTCCTTCTTCCTCCTCTCCTGAGTAAATGTCCAGCAAGAGGGAAAAGATTAAATAAACTATGGCATATCAATAAGATAAAATGTTATTTGGCCTATAAAAATAGTTTATCCAAAATTTTTAATGACATAGAAGGTGCTCATGTATTCATGTAAAGTGAAGAAAAGACCAAATTGTTCATACAGTATGACCTCAGCCATGTAAAATGGATAACATATGCATGCTTGAACATGTAATAGACAATTTCTGGAAGATACACAAGAAACTCTTAACAGTGGTTTCCCCCTGCACGGGATTAGAAAGTTGGAGGTGGACTTTGACTTTTCACTTTATAACCTTTTGTTCTATTTGAGCATATATATACATAATATATACACACACACACACACATATATATACATACATATATGTACGTATAATTGTGTTTTTGCTGTGAGTATATATTAATATTTAAATGAAACTCAAAGAACAGAAAAATAGGAAATATAACAAGACTTCAGCAGTGGTTATTTTGGGAGTAGTGGAATTATAGGATTATTCAAATACTTGTTTGTATTTTTCTACATTTTCTAGGTTTTCTATGATGCATTTACAGTTCTTCTATAATTAGAATTAAGGGCAAGAATTACTTCAAGTGATTCCCCGGGGGTGGGATTGGGGGAAGGAGCAGGTGACTGTATCTAAAGGGCGAAGGGAGCACGAGATGGAACCAGGCAGAGGCAGTTGTATTTTTGGAGCCATGTGGTTCCTCCTGAGTCAACTAACCTGTTGTTTGGTCTCAGCCTGCCAGTGGAGGCAGGAAATTCTCCCACTCCTGCCTGGTTCACTCTTAGTCATGCACTGGGAGAGTAGGGTAGGGTGTAGGGGCAGGAGGCTAGTTGGGAGGAGTCTCCATCTGCCCCTGTAGCCTTCTGGACAGAGAGGTCCCAGGAAGGAGTCTTCAGCCCAGGAATCCTATCCACTTTGTATCGTCACCTTGGGGCTGGCAGGGGCTGGGAGTAAGCAGGAAAGGTTGAGGGAAGAATACTGGGAAAATACCTGTTGGCCTTTGGCAGACACCACTGCATCCTCCTGTGGAAGCTGTTGTGAAAATTAATTACCATTTGTCCAGGGCTTTGAGATTCCCCAGATGAAAGACCCGGCAGAAGGAGAGTCATAATGAATATGTGTTTATGGTTCTGACTTTCATCCCAAATGCCCGTCATGACAATCACGTGTCCCTCACCTAACCTCCCACCACCTGAACATCCTGACCTCAAAGCATAGAAGTTGAACATCAGTATTGACTCAGTCCTGACAGGGAGTAGGGGAAGAGCAGGGGGCAGGTGATCTCCTATCATCCTGCATTTCAGATGGGTAAACAGGTGTTCCATCCCCCGACAGGTTAAATGGAGGAAATCGTGACAAAGCCTAGGAAGCAGAGGAAGGAAGCCTTGGAGAGAAGGGTAATGGATTACTCTGGGCCAGTTCCTGATTGTGCCATCATCTTGGAGCCCAGGACTCTGTCTTTCTTTTGGATAGAGGGCTGGAAGGAATTCTAGGACTCCTGGGCTCAGGCCATTGCTCTGCTCACCAGTGCCAGGCGGGTTTATGCCTATATGCTCAAGGCAAGTGGAATTCATACCAATTGCTGATTCCTCCAGCAAAATGAATCAATTCTTTGATAATTGCTTCAGAACACATTTTTGTAATTTTTTATGCTTTAAAAATTATTATTATTATTTATTTATTTTGAGAGTCTCGCTCTGTTACTCAGGCTGGAGTGCAGTGGCACGATCTCGGCTCACTGCAAGCTCTGCCTCCCGAGTTCATGCCATTCTCCTGCCTCAGCCTCCTGAGTAGCTGGGACTACAGGCGCCGGCTACCATGCCCGGCAAATTTTTTTGTATTTTTTAGTAGAGACGGGGTTTCACCGTGTTAGCCAGAATGATCTCCATCTCCTGACCTCATGATCCGCCCACCTCGGCTTCCCAAAGTGCTGGGATTACAGGCGTGAGCCACGGCGCCCAGCCTAAAAATTATTTTTTAACTAACGTAGATATGGGAGTCTCATTGTGTTGTTTAGGCTGGTCTCGAACTGCTGGCCTCAAGTGATCCTTGCCCCTCGGCCTCCCAAAGTGCTGGGATTGCAGACTTGAGCCACCACACCTGGCCAGCTTCCAAACACTTTTAACCACAGCTGAATTATGTCATCTGGCTCCTGAATTTGGGTGGGAAGCTCTTTGGTCTTCTGGGTTCTTTCCATTTTGTCTCTCCTTCTTCATTTCATACAAGAAGATACTAATCTGTAAAGCCACTCGATGCAATTCTGGGCAAGTGTATGGAGCAAATCCAATGAAGAGAGGATCCTGAAGGGGCCAGCCTATCACTGGAGGAGACTGCATTCTTATTGGAGAGTTGGGCCCTTGCTTATAAGACACTTACACAATCTAAGAGGGCAAGCAGGCAGAAAAAAGGCCTGGGTCCTGAGAAAAGCAGGACGGCTGTGGACTGGAAAGTTCAGGAGACTCTCCTCGGACCCAGGTAAGGAGACACAAAGGGATGTAGCCTAGGTGGAGACAGTGAGGATCCCATCACAGCCAGAATTGAAGGTTCACCTGCGGACAGGGTCAGGCAAGCAGACTGGGTAAGATTGTGAAGGTCCTTGAAGGCCAAGTTAAATAACTGGGATTTTGTCCAGAGGGCAGTGAAAACCCATTGGAAGTTTCCCAGCCAGAGATTGATAGGATGTAGAGATTGAGAGGAGGTTAAAATATCTCACGAGAAGGTAAATCTTAACATCTCTGAGTCAACAGCTCTAACAGGAAATCATCATCTTCCTCCTCAGACCAGCCCCTGACTTCTATTTCAGCTAATGACACGTCAGCACCAATGTCGCCTCCCCCGGTGCTCTCTGACACACTATCCAATTTTATTTTTTTCATAGCACTTGTCACCTTCGGAAGTGATTTTGTTTATGTACTTGTTGACTTCCTTTTTCTCTGTCATCTCATAGAATGTAAACAAAACGGGGTAGGTAAGAGGTTGTTACCTGTTTTCCTCACTGTTACATCTCTAGCACCTCTGATAGTACCAGGCTGATGGCAGATGCTCAGTGTGTATTTGTGGAATGAATGAATGATGGATTGAGAAATGGATTCCGGACACCACTTTTCTCAGTTACCTGGGCCCCAACCCCATGGTGATACTTGACTCATCCTTCTTCCTCCTCTGCAGAATCTAGTCATTTCCATGTCTATGGAGATTATCTCTGCATCCCTCCCTGCCCTCCCTCTTTGCGTTTCCACTTCTACTCTCTAAGCTCCTTGGGAACAGAGGCTCCTCACCGACATTTCCCCCATGGGGCTCAGCCTAGGGCCTTGGCAATGACAGTTCTCGCTGATCCAGCCTTTATAATTTTCCAAGAATTTTTCACATCATCTTGCTCTACCTAGGGCAGATTGAGGACTTGAACCTCAGTCTTCAACTCTAAACAACTTACTGTTGTTATTCTCATTCCACTGTTGTTCTGATTTGTGCATAATTTATGATGAATGAATGAATGAATGAATGAACGCTGGGAGTACTCAAGAGTGATTGTAGAGGAAAAACTGAAAAAGGGAAGACCATGTTGACACAAAAGGACAGAAAAGAACAGGAAAACAAGTGAATGGAAGTAGGGGAAGAGGGGGTAACTAAAAGCTGGGCCTGGAGAGGAAAACCCCGCAGGGATGAGATTGCTCTGTGCCCCACTGTCTTCTAATATAAGACAGAAAGACAGGTAGCCAACCCAGGAGAAGATTCCAGAGACAAAGTTAAAGGGGCGGGGAAGTTCTGGATCCAAAGGAGATATTATCTATCGTTTGTGAGTTTATTACTTATAAGCAATAACTACTAAAAATATAAGCAGCCGGGCATGGTGGCTCACATCTGTAATCCCAGCACTTTGGGAGGCTGAGGCAGTAGGATCACGAGGTCAGGAGATCGAGACCATCCTGACTAACAAGATGAAACCCCATCTCTACTAAAAATACAGAGTGAGACTCCGTCTCAAAAAAAAAAAAAAAAGCAATTCCCCTGGGTAAAAATTATAAAGGACAAAAACAGTATAAAAAATAAAATTAAAATCACCAGTTATTGCACCATCCAGAAAATGTCATTCTAATATTTTGATGTGTATCTTTTCAGACTATGTAAGTAATCATAAATATAAAATAAGTACAGGCACTTATATTTTATATATTATAGTATATATATTTCAATATACATATTATGTATATTCTTGTGTATATTACTTGCATGTGTGTATATATATAATATATATACACTAGCATACACACACAATTGTTGTTAATAAAATGAGATACATACAGTTTTGTAACCTGTTTTTTGTTCACTTAATAACATGTTATGAACACAAAGGAGTTTTTATAAGCCCAAAGGGCAGTTTGAAAAGACAACCTTTGGAATAAACAGGAAGCCAGAGAAGATATATGAACATAAAATGAGCAGCTAAGTGCTGTGGTTTTGATAAATACTATTAAAGTAAATAAATCTTAAATGCCCTGCCAGGTTAGGTAATGATTAGCTCCTTATCAGCAAGGCCACTAATTCATAGACTCATAGGATGTTGGTTCTTGAAGGTGCCTTTGAGGTTATCTAATTCAATCCCCTTACCTTCCGCATTGAGAAACTACACACCCAGAGACATTGAATAACATGCCTAAAGTGCTATGACAGGTAAACCACAGAGCTAGTATGACAGCCAAGTCCCCTGACTCCCAGTCCAGTGCTCTTGCCACCAAACCACACCCATCAACAATGTATGTGCACTTCAGCTACATGAACTGATGTGCAGAATGGAACAGGGAGCGATGTGGCCCTAGATCCAGTGGTTCTCTGGGTGTATAACACTGGCGAAGGGTTGTGTGTTAAGAGCGCAGCAAAGTGTCCCTGGGCAGACCGCTGGCGAGACAGCAGAGTTCAGTAGTGAGGAGTGGTTGGCCCTGATGTCAGACCACTGAGGACCAAACCTTGGTTCTCTTATTGATCTTGCTGTACCTTTGGGCAATTTACATAAACTTTTTAACCTCCATGTTCTTATCTGTAAAAAGGAGATAAGAGTGATATCGCCAGTCGTGGTGGCTCACACCTGTAATCCCAGCACTTGGAGAGGCCAAGGTGGATGGATCACATGGTCAGGAGTTCGAAATCAGCCTGGCCAAAATGGTGAAACTCCATCTCTACTAAAAATACAAAATTAGCGTGGAGGCACACACCTGTAGTCCCAGATACTCAGGAGGCTGAGGCAGGAGAATCGCTTGAACCGGGAGGTGGAGGTTGCAGTGAGCCAAGATAGTGCCATTGCACCCCAGCCTGGGCAACAGGGCAAGACTCCGTCTAAAAAAAAAAAGAGTGGTATCTACCTCATCAGGTTGCAGTGAGAATTAAGAGAAAATGCACACAAAGGGCTTAGCAAGGTGCTTGGGATATAGAAAGGGCTCAATAAATGTGAGCCATCATGATTATTAATGCTCTGGCATAGGCCAATGTCCCTGTAAACTTTAAAAGGAGTTTAAGGTCATCTGATAGCTGTCCTTGGCTGCAGACATCTACCGGGAAAGGGGACTCAGAAGGAAGCCCAACAAAGAGATTGGGCTTAGCAGTAACTAAGAGATACCATCATCATCCAAAGGAGGACATGTGGCCCAGGATGGAGCTGTAAGCAGCCAGAGACTCAAGGACTGTTCATTCCTCTCACTGGAAGTCACCCCCAAGATGCCACAGTGAGGCCATCCCCATATTCCTTGGGCCAGCCACTTATTATACAAATCAAGGGTGAAGAAACATTTTTCTTCATTTTCCAATCAATTTATTAATATACGGGCTGGGCATGGTGGCTCATGCCTGTAAGCAGGCTGAGGCAGGAGGATTGCTTGAGCCCAGGAGTTGGAGATCAGCCTGGGTAATATAGTGAGACCTCATAGCTACAAAATTTTTTAAAATTAGCCTGGCACTGTGATGTGTGCCTGTAATCCCCGGTACTTGGGATGCTAAGGTGGGAGGACGGCTTGAGCCCAGGAGGCACAGGCTGCAATGAGCTGTGATCTCACCACTGCACTGTAGCCTGGGCAACACAGCAAGACTCTGTCTCATAAAATAAAATAATAAAATAAAATGAAAAAAAGAGTAGCAATATTAATATCAGGCAATATAGACAACAGAACAAGGAATATTATCAGGGACAAAGAGGAACATTTCAGGCCAGGCACAATGGCTCACACCTGTAATCCCAGCACTTGAGGAGGCCGAGGCAGGGGATCACTTGAGCCTAGGAGTTCAAGACCAGCCCAGGCAACATAGTGAGATCCTACCTCAAAAAACTAAAAAAAAGTTTTAAAACATTGTTTTAAATAAGAGAAGGGCATTTCATAATCATAAAGGGGTCAACTCATTAAGAGGACACACCGATCGTAAACATTGCTGCACCTAACAGAACTTCAGAATACACGAAACAAAAACTGATATAACTGCAAGGAGAGATAGGCAACTCCCAATTTTGGTTGAAGATACTCCTTTCTTGGTAATCGATGGAAAAGTAGACAGAAAATCAGTTAAGTATATAGAAGACTTGAACCACATCATCAGTCAGCTTGGCCTCATTGACATTTCATAACATTCTGCCCTAAACCAGCATATTACACATTTGTTTTCCATGGCACATGAAATACTCACCAAGACAGACTATGTTTTGAGCCATCAAATTAGTCTCAGTAAATTTGAAGCTACTGAAATCACACAAAGTACGTTCCCTAACCACCACAGAATTAAATTAGACATCAGCAACAGAATGATACCTGGAAAACCCTTCAATTTTTGCAATTAATCAGGTAGATCAAAAAGAGATTATAAGGGAAATTAGAACATATTTTGAACTGAATAAAAATAAAAATATACATATCAAAATTTATGGAGGTTTAGAGGCAAAGTTTTACCTCTGAGTGCTTACATTATAAAAGAAGAAAGTAGAAAATCAATGATGTTTCCACCTTAAGAAACTATTAAAAAGAGGAGCAAATTAAACACAAAGTAAACAAGAAGAAGGAAAAAATAAAGAGTGAAAATTAGTAAAGTAGAAAATAGATAACACAGAATAATCAATGAAACCAAATGCTAGTTAATTGGCAAATTTCTATCCAGACTTATCAGGAGAAAACAAAACAAAAGAAAAGAATTACTATTATCAGGAATGAGAGAGAGATCATCAATACAGATCCTAAGACCTCACGAGGATAACAAGGAAATATTAACAACTTTATGCTAAACAAATTCAGCAACTTCAATGAAATGAACAAATTATTTGAAATACACAAATTACCAAAGCTTACTCAAGGAGGCTGGGTGCGGTGGCTCATACCTGTAATCCCAGCACGTTGGGAGGCCAAGGCAAGTGGATCACTTGAGGTCGGGAGCTGGAGATCAGCCTGGCCAACATGGTGAAACTCCATCTCTACTAAAAAAAAAAAACACAAAAAAAATAGCCAGGCATCATGGCGCATGCCTGTAATCTCAACTACTCGGAAGTTTGAGGCAGGAGTATTGCTTGAACCCAGGAGGCAGAGGTTTCAATGAGCTGAGATAGTGCCACTGCACTCCAACCTGGGTGACAGGGCAAGACTCCAACTCAAAAAGAAAGAAAGAAAAGATAAAAGCTCACTCAAGGAAAAACTGAGTAACTGGAATAGCTCTCTATCTACAAAAAATCAAATTTATAGCTAAAAAGCTTCACAAAAAAAAAAGCTCAGTCCCAAATGACTTCTTGGTAAGTTCCCAAATATTTAAGGAAGAAATACTACCAATTCTATACAATCTCTTACAAAAACTTGGAAGAGGAGCTGGGTGTGGTGGCTCATGCCTGTAATGCCAGCACTTTGGCAGGCCGAGGTGAATGGATCAGGAGATTGAGACCAGCCTGGCTAACACAGTGAAACCCCGCCTCTACTAAAAATATAAAAAATTAGACGGGCGTGGTGGCGGGCACCTGTAGTCCCAGCTATTTGGGAGGCTGAGGCAGGAGAATGGCCTGAACCCGGGAGGCAGAACTTGCAGTGAGCCAAGACCGTGCCACTGCACTCCAGCCTGGGCGACAGAGCGAGACTCCGTCTCAAAAACAAACAAAAGCTTGGAAGAGGAAAGACCTCTCCCTAACCATTTCATGCGGGCAGCATTATCCTGATACCAAAACCAGACAAATACATCACAAAAAAAAAAAAGACCAAAGACAAATATTCCTCATAACCATGAGTACAAAAGTCTTTAACAAAATATCAGCATATCAAACCCAGAAATATGTAAAAAAGATAGGCTGGGCACGGCGGCTCATGCCTGTAACCCCAGCACTTGGGGAAGCCAAGGCAGGCGGATCACTTGATGCCTGGAGTTTGAGACCAGTCTGGCCAACATGGCGAAAACCCATCTCTACTAAAAATACAAAAAAATTAGCCAGGCCTGGTGGCATGCGCCTGTAGTCCCAGCTAGGGAGGCTGAGGCTGGAGAATCTCTTGAACCTGGGAGGTGGAGGCTGCAGTGAGCCTTCATCTCACCACTGCACTCCAGCCTGGGTGACAGAGACCCTGTCTCAACAACAACAAAAAAAAGGTCATGGTAAATTGGGATTTATCCCAGAAATGCGGGGTTTGATCAACACTCAAAAATCAATTTATGTATGAAATTACATGTAAATGAATTAATCCATTTACAGTAGCATCCTAAAATATTTAATAATAATTTGACAATGGAAGTGCAAGACTTGTACACTGAAAACTACAAAATATTGTTGAGAGAAACTAAAGAAGACTTGAATAAATAGAAAGACATCCACTTTCATAGATTAGAAGACTTAATATTATTTACTTAATTTACTTTATACTGTAAAGGTAAAATTAGTAAATTTTTATTGTATGTAAATTATACCTTAAAAATTACAGGCATCATTATTTAATTGCCACATGATAGTACTATGAAGGAAAGGTATAGGTACCAGAAAGACACCTAATATGGAATCCTTAAATCCGTGAAGGCTGAGGAAGAGAATCAAGAGTGAGGGCCGGCCAGACGCGGTGGCTCATGCCTGTAATCCCAGCACTTTGGGAGCCCGAGCCGGGTGGATCACGAGGTCAGGAGTTCGAGACAACCTTGGCTAACACGGTGAAACCCTGTCTCTACTAAAAATACAAAACATTAGCCGGGTGTGGTGGCAGGCACCTATAGTCCCAGCTACTTGGAAGGCTGAAGCAGGAGAATGGCGTGAACCCGGGAGGCGGAACTTGCAGTGAGCTGAGATCGTGCCACTGCACTCTAGCCTGGGCAGCAGAGCGAGACTATGTCGCAAAAAAAAAAAAAAAAAAAAGACTGAGGACCAAAGGACAGCCGTAAATGAGCAGGGTGATGAGGGGAAGCGATGAGGCAGAGGGAGGGAGGTGTGCAAAGTCTCCGAGACTTGAATCCTTCCCACAGTAGCCTTTCCCATAGAAATTCTACTTCTGCTTGTCCAATCCTCAATGCTCAGTGTTAAGTAGAGTCTTGCTCTGTTGCCTAGGCTGGAGTGCAGTGGCGTGATCACAGCTAACTGCAGCCTTGATCTCCTGGACTCAAGCCATTCTCCCACCTTAGCCTCCCAAGTAGTTGAGACTACAGGGGTGTGCTACCATGCCTGACTAATTTTTTAAAATTTCTTGTAGAATTAAAATTTAATTCTTTATAGAGATGAGGTCTCACTATGTTGCCCAGGCTGGTCTCAAACTCCTGGTGTCAAGTAATCCCCCTGCCTCAGCTTCCCAAAGTGCTGAGATTACAGGGATGAGCCACCACACCTGGCCTAACAGATTTCATAACCACATTTCAGGGGTATAGACATGGAGACACATACTAAGAAACTGTTAAATTTCCTTTTCTGGAACATAGCGTAGTCTGGAGCAGTGGTCTCCAACATTTTTGGCACCAGGGACCGGTTTTGTGGAAGACAATTTTCCCACAGATAGGGTAGGGGGGCTGGTGAATGGTTTCGGCATGAAATTGTTCCACCTCAGATCATCAGGCATAAGATCTCATAAGGAGTACACAACCTAGATCCTTCGCATGCACAATTCACAATAGGGTTTGAACTCCTATGAGAATCTAATGCCGCCCCTGATCTGACAGGAGGCAGAGCTCAGGTAGTAATTCTCACTTGCCCACCGCTCACCTACTGCTGTGCGCCCCAGTTCCTAACAGGCCTCTGACTGGTACCCAGTCTGCAGCCCAGGGGTTGGGGAACCCTGGTCTAGGGGAAAGAGTACAGCCCTGGAAGTCCATTGCAAGTCGGGTATCCTGGCTCTAAAATTCACAGACTGTAGCTGTGTAGCCTTGGGCAGGATAGATCATCTCTCCATTTCCTCCTCTGTAAAATAGGGCTAACAATAGACATCTTGCAGGGTTCTTGCAGATCTTAAATGAGGGACCGTATGCAAAGCACCTAGCATACACCTGGACCGTAGTAAATGCTCAATATGTTCTCTCTGTCCCTTGCTTTTCTATAGAAAACAGGTCATTCTGGCCTAGTTTGGGGATGGTTCTTCTGAAGCAGAAGATAGAACTATGTGAACTTTTGCAATTACTTCCAGTCTGGCAAATCTAGGGCATGACAGGACCTGCTCCTGGCACCCCCTCCTCCTTTCACAACCTTCACACTTACACTCATGTACATACAGGTCGCCTTTGGGAGCAGCTTCCCTTTTGGGTCCCAGACACTAGGGTTCCCTCGGGTCTGGCACCAGAAGCCATGCTTCCTGATTCTAAGTCCACTGTTCTTTCCTTGTGGGGATAAAGTTTCTCTGTTTCTTTTCTTTTTTTTTTTTTTGAGACGGAGTTTTTGCTCTTGTTGCCCAGGTTGGAGTGCAATAGTGTGATCTCGGTTCACTGCAACCTCCACCTCCCGGGTTCAAGCGATTCTCCTGCCTCAGCCTCCCGATTAGCTGGGAGTACAGGCTCCTGCCACCACGCTTGGCTAATTTTGTATTTTTAGTAGAGACAGGGTTTTACCATGTTGGCCAGGCTGGTCTCGAACTCTGACCTTAGGTGATCCAACTGCCTTGGCCTCCCAAAGTGCTGGGATTACAGGCATGAGCCACCACGCCCGGCCGATAAAGTTTTTCATCTTTCTACCATGGTGACATACTTGAGGCTTCACCATCTGGGAGGTTAGTTCCTTTTAAGCAATACATTTTCTCCTCACCTCTGGAAGAAGCCCAGAATGAAAAATGCACAGATACTTCAAGGGCCTGCTTTAAGCCCCTGTTTGGTGGCTTCTTGGTTTTTGTAAACTTCATAAGTAAATGGGTGTGTATTGGGGATGGCTGATGGGGCAGTGGGAAGGAATCAGACCTACCAGTACAAATAACACAGGGTTTAAATTTTAGTTACCATGGCCAGGCACGGTGGCTCACACCTGTAATCCCAGCACTTTGGGAGGCCAAGGCAGGCAGATCACTTGAGGTCAGGAGTTCGAGACCAGTCTGGCTAACATGGTGAAACTCTGTCTCTACTAAAAATACCAAAAAAAAAAAAAAAAAAAAAAAAAGGCTGGACGTGGTGATGCACGCCTGTAATCGCAGCTACTCGGGAGGCTGAGGCATGAGAACCACCTGAGCCTGAGAGGCGGAGGCTGCAGTGAGCCAAGATGGCGCCACTGCACTCCAGCCTGGGTGACAGAGCAAGACTCCATCTCAAAAATAAATAAATAAAAAAGAAAAAAAGAAAAAAAATTTAGTTACCGTCATTGATCACTTTGGGTAGGGTTGTTTTATTATTTATTTCGAGACAAGGCCTCACTCTATTGCCCAGGTTAGAGTGCAGTGGTGTGATCATGGTTCATTGCAGCCTCAACCTCCTGGGCTCAAGTGATCCGTAGGGTTGTTCTTTATGGCAGTTTTCTGGGGACTTCTTATGGAATGCTCAAGTCTCAGAATCTGAGCAAGGCAGGTCTCTGAACTTAGAGGAAACCAATTGATCCCGGGGTAGGCATCTGACCCAAGGGCAGCCCAGCCATAGGCTGACCAGTGACCAATGAGGTGAAGGGGTAACGTGGCCTCTGACCAATAGGGTAGCAGTAATTAGCTAAGGCTAGGAATCTGCTTCCTCCAGGATTGGGGAAGAACAAGCAAATAGGCCCAGGATAAAGGAACTCGTATTTGGAGGGTCATAGGGGCTCTGAGAGAAATGGAGAGAACAGCTTCTGCTTCTGACCAGCGTTTCATTCTGTTTGCCACTTTTTCACTCCTTCACTCAACCAGTAATCATTGAACACCTAGGATAAGTCAGACCCTGTGCCTGATTACTCTTGAAATGCAACGTAATCTCTGTTCTCCTGGTGCTTCTAGTCTGAAGGAGATGACATGAATAAAATAACCCCAGAGAAATGAATAGTTTTTAAACTTTGATGAAATATGAAGAAAAGATATAGAAGACTATGAGAGAGCCAACAGGGACACCTGAACTAGTCTGGGAGGGCTTCCCTGGGAAGGTGAATTTTGAACTGAGAGGCAAAAAACCAGTATGAGTTAATCAGTTGGAGGGTGAATTTACAGGAGAAAGGTTCTAGTTAAAGGGACCAGCATGTGCAAAGGTCCTGAAGCGGGAGGGAGGTTGGCATGTTTAAGGGATTGTCAGAAAGTCAATTAGGCTAGAATGGAGTGTAACTGGGCATTCAGTGCTATTTGCATTTATCCACAAACCCTTTTCCTTAATGTAGACTGAGGAGACTTCCTTGCAAATGAAAGCCCAATGGACAGAAGTACCTATTATATACCCCAGGTGTTCAGAGGGGTACAAGATCAATGAAATAGCTTCATTCTAGCTCTACCATTTGCTAGCTGCTTGACTTTGAGCAAGTTACTTAATATTTCTGAGGTTCAGTTTGTGTATCTGTAAAAATGAGATACAAAAACATTTATGGGTGGGCACAGTGGCTCACGCCTGTAATCCCAGCACTTTGGGAGGTTGAGGTGGGTGGATCACGAGGTCAGGAGTTCAAGACCAGCCTGGCCAACATAGTAAAACCTTGTCTCTACTAAAATTACAGAAATTAGCCAGGCGTGGTGGTGGACACCTGTAATCTCAGCTACTCAGGAGGCCGAGGCAGATAATTGCTTGAACCTGAGAGGCAGAGGTTGCAGTGAGCCGAGATCGTGCCACTGCACTTCAGCCTATGTGACAGAGTGAGACGAAAAGAAAAATTATACAAGGCTGTGATGAGAATTAGACATGATGCCTGTGTGTCTAGGTTGGTCTGTGGCACACAGTAGGTGCTTTATAAACATTTCTGATGCTAACCAAATAGCCCAGAAAAGGCTAGGGCTCAATAAGAGCTCATTTCTTTTTGAACTCTGAGGTGGGAGGTGGAGGTGGGGTGTTCATAAAAAAGTTAATTAACAGCCAGTCAGTAGTGGCTTACACCTGTAATCCCAGGACTTTGGGAGGCCAAGGCGGGTGTATTACCTGCAGTCCGGAGTTAAAAACCAGCCTGCTCAACATGAAGAAACCCTGTCTCTACTAAAAATACAAAAATTAACCAGGAGTGATGGCACAAGCCTGTAATCCCAGCTACTTGGGAGGCTGAGGCAGGAGAATTGCTTGAACCCAGGAGGCGGAGATTGCAGTGAGCCAAGATCGGGCCACTGCACTCTAGCCTGGGCGACAGAGCAAGACTGCTTCTCAAAAAAAAAAAAAAAAGTTAATGAAGAATGCAAGAGAGACTAAGGGATGGGCTGAGTAGGGTGTGGATTGTTAGCACAGGTAACACAGCCATAACCATAGGCTGGCAAATCTGAGGAGCTTGGGTATGAGGTTGTGCTGAACCACAGATAGAAGATGAAGCTGGAGCCTAGAAGAGGGGAACTGGAGAAGGGCACTGTGTGGGGCTAAGGACATTGGTCCAACTAAGGAGTCTGGCTCCAGGCTGGGACAGGAAGCCAGTGAACAGTCATCAGTACTCACGGAACCCATGAGGGTGGGGCCATATGGCTGTATGGCTGTTTTCCCCCAAATCCCAGGTTCTAGCAGGGGTTGATTGTCAAATGGATAGGTGATGGTTATCTAAGCATGGGGGTCCCCTCCATCCCATCCAGTGGTTAGGGGTCAGGAGGGCCAGTGCTGTAGCTTTGAGCATCTGCCCATCAGTGCCAGCACTCCTCATAGAATGGTACTGGCAGCAGAATACAAGGCTGAAAGTAGAGGGCAGTGCCAGTGATTCTGAGGCAAGGATCCAGGGCCCCAGCTATGAGGTTTGGGCTCTGGACAGAATCTATTTCAGAAATAATACAGAACTTGACAGACTCACTGAAAAGGTAAAGGAACCCAGTCTTATGGATGAACCCTTCAAAGTGAGCTGGAGAATAGTAACACTGAGGATGCACAGGCTACTCTCTATATATTTATACCCTATTTCATTCCATAAATGCACTGGAGTCTATTTAAAGAGAATGTAAAAGTTTTGCTGTTCTTTTTAAGGATGATGAGGAAATGGAAGTAAAAGAAAAATAAAGATGGGAAATTTTAAAGGAAACGGTGGAATCAACACCCAAAATTCATGTTAAGTTCCTACAAAACTGCCAGAAGTGGGCTAAGAGTTTAGTTCTGAGCTGCCTGGTGGCCTTAGCAAGGAAGGGAAACAGGGGCAGTCATGAGCTTTATGGTGTTCGGAAGAACTACCAGTAACTCAAAGAGATAGAGCTGTTCAGAGTATTGAAATCAGGGAGGCATTTTCCTGAGGGCCTCACACAGTGAAGATCCACAGTACAGTACACAGTGCTCCTCCCAGCACACTGGATCCTGAGTAGAGACTGCTCACACAACTCCTGCCCCATCAGGCCTAGCTCATAAGCTAGGGTGGATCTGAGGGGGCTTGCCTACAGGTACAGCTGGGAAAGAGAGAACTAACATCTTTCTTTTCCTGAACACATCTCTATGTGCGATGATGCTTGGAGACCGACAGAGGTGTTTCTCAAAACCTAGGGATGAAGGATCTGTAATGCCATCAGCTTTGAATTCCCCATCTGGCACTGGAAGCCAGTGTAGAGTTGGTCTTGGCAAGAATGGAGATGTAATTAATGAAGAGACTATTAAGTGGAGTGAGGGTTCTAGAACCATCCCCAGCTGTGGGGCTTCACTTGGCTTACCCTCCAGTGACTCACCCGCCGATGAGCAATCCTCATATGCCTGATTTAGAGGACTTACTCACCCTTCAGAGAAATACTTTAATGCAATAAAGCAAATGTCAGCAAGTGGGCTGAGCTTAGCACATCACCCCAGCCTGCATCCAGCTTCCTACTCCCTGGCTCTCCCTACCCAAGGTTCCTTCAGCCACTCCGCACCTGCACAGGCCCACACAATGGGCAGGTTTCAGGGACACACTCCAAGGCTGGTCAGAGGCTCAGAGATGGGACACCAAGAGGCATTAGGCACCAGCTAGAGCCCTGGAGAAATCTAGTCCGTAGAGGTTGGAGATTAGCTCTAAAGCAGTGGAGAGCTGGGGACAGGGCAAGGGCTACAACCCAGAACTTCTCACCCTCTGGTCTAGTGCTCTTCACTGTGGAGGCCGCTGGTTACATAGATGAGGGGAGTGGGCCGAAAGAAATTCAACATCCTGGCTGGGCACGGTGGCTCTCACCTGTAATCCCAGCACTTTGGGAGGCCAAGGCAGGCGGACCACAACGTCAGGACATCAAGACCATCCTGGTCAACACGGTGAAAACCCATCTCTACTAAAAATACAAAAAAAAAAAAAAAATTAGCCGGGGGTGGTGGCGGGCGCCTATAGTCTCAGCTACTAGGGAGGCTGAGGCAGGAGAATGGCGTGAACCCAGGAGGCGGAGCTTGCAGTGAGCCGAGATGGCGCCATTGCACTCCAGCCTGGGCGAGAGTGAGACTCCATCTCAAAAAAAAAAAAAAAAAAAAAAAAAATTCAGCATCCTAACCCTGGGTGACCTTCTCATCTGTGGACTTTCCAAGGAACCTCTAAATGGAGAGGTGGGGAAAGGAAAGGCAGGTGGAGATAAAGACCTCACACAAAGCCTTTGAGGTGAGGAATTTAGAGAACTGGGCTGCCTGTGCTCCGCCACCATCTTGCTATTTCTTGACACAGTGTATGTCGGGAGAACTAGACACCCTTTGAACCCTCCAGCATTGAGAAGTAAGGCTGGAATCCCCGTGTTTATCAGGTGACTGGGATGGCATAAACCCCAACCAGCTCCCTATTCCCTCAGATTAGGAATAGGCCCCAGGAGTTAGGCTGGAGCCCAGGCAGAGCCAATCATGGGGAGAAGCTGACAACTGCCCCTTCCTTCCTCCACCTATGTAGAGGAAGTTACTCACAAAGCAAGTCAATTAAACCTACTCATTGAGGGATTTACCTTGGAACTCCTGGGGAATTATCTAGAAGAATTAGTTGTAAGAGTGGAAGGAGGGGTCAGGTAGGCAGGCAGGGCAAATTTTCACCTCATTCACTTCTCCATCCCTTGGCCACTTACCCAGCCTGAGTCTGCCATATGCCAAGCACTGGAGGGAGGAGGCTGGCCACAAGCTTGGCACTCAGGCTTACTGGAACCAAGGGCCTTATGCTTTAAGGGACTCTTCGGATCATCTAACTCAGCTCACTTTTCACAGGTGAGAAATCTGAGGTTCAAGTAGAGCTTTTTGCCTAGTGGAACAGGAGTGAAGGGCCCTCACTGGGCAGATACTCTCACCACCTCCCTATGAGGCCTGCACTAAGGAATCCTCTTACAAGTTAACTTAGGGAAACCCCTCAGTTGGAAATCAACATTCTGTATCATCATACCTATAGTTGCACCTCCACCACCATCACCCTGTTGTTCATTTAGAAATAAATCCCAGTGAAGCAGGCTGGGTCCCCACCCAAGGGTATTCCTACCTTATCCCAATTCACCAAGAAGAAGTGCTTTTTTCCTTTTCCTATTTTTATTTTACACTATAAAAAACAACAACAACAACAACAACCAGTAACATACTGTTTTTCTTCACATTCACATGGGTCTTAGAAAATTATTGCCTTTTCCCCTGGAGAAATAACCAACAGACAGAAAGAAAAAAAAGTAGTACCACTTTGCAAAATCTGCAAATCCCAGAAGTCCACAGCTTGAAGACAACTCCAGGGGCAGGGAGGAAAACAACTGTCACAAGAGACATAAGCACACAGAAGGACAGGAAGCTGAGGAAACCAGTTTTCAACACCACTGACCCAGGATACCCAGCAAGTACCCTTTTCCTCCTGGAATTTACTGCCACCACCTCGCAGGTATGACTTTTTTTTGGTCTATGATCTGAAAAACTCTTTTCACAAATGAAGAGTTGCTCTGAGAAGAGGTGGAATGAGACAAGTTCAAGTATGAATAAGAATCATGCCAAAGTCCAAGGTCAGTGAAGAACCCACGGCAAAAAAAAAAAAAAAAAATCCAGAAAAGCCAACATCTTGCTACTTCAACCAACTGCCTCATGGGACCCAAGAGGGTATCTACAAAACATTTCAGGGTTCAAATCAGGATGCTGATCATGTCCCCACAAACCCTGTGGGGTTACTTTCCCAACAGACGGTGATCAGCTTATGCCCTGAAGCAATAGAGACAGACACTGAAACTGCCAAAGTTCAAAAAATAAGGTGGAAATTGTGCTTCCTTCAAAATCAATTGGCTTTATAACTGCCTTTTCTCCTGGTCCAGCAACTTCTTTCTCCCACGTTGCTGCAGGTATTTATTGCCTTATGCTTGAAATGAAAAGGCGAACTTTGAGGTGCAAGGACTGGGCAGTCCCGAGAGGGCAGGGGTCTGGAAGTACAGTAGTCAGCACATGCTGTGCTCCCGTAATGGCTTGGCCTTCCTTCAGTCCCGAGAACCTACCCCGAGGTCCGTCTGAAGTTCATTTGCAAGCCTGGTGACCACTCACTATCTCACTGGAGCAGCATGACAGAGTGAGGTCTTCAGTATTGCACAGGTATGAAATGTCCATGAGTCTTAAAACCAAAAATCACAGTTGCTCTTGGGGCCGGGCCGATTCCTCCATCCCAGTTTTAGCAGGATGTGGCCGTTGCCACAGGGCTTCTGCTGAGCTCTGAGACTGTTGAGTGGGTAGGCACCGGTGCCAGCACCGAGGCAGGGAATGTGCAGTAAGCACCCTGCATGTCAGGGCTCAGTGTCTGCAAATGGCCTATCAGTGAAGAGCCTGCTGCCTCCCCTTGGCAGGAGGGAGGCTGGGGGTTGGGCGTGGAGGGCAGGATCTCAGATTCGTACTGCAGGAGCTGGCCCATGAAGCCAAAGTTGGGTGAGACCATACTCCTCCTCTGCTTGATGTAATCGAAGGCCTCCTTCAGGCGGAACTGCTTGGTCTTCATGAGGTAAGCCATGCAGATGGTGGGTGAACGGGAGATCCCAGCCTCACAGTGGACCAGGACCTTGCCTCCCTTTTCCCTGACACAGTCTGGAAGGAAAAAAAGATGGTGGGAGTCAGTTGGGATTAGAATCTAAGGGCAATGGCAAAACATAAGAATCAAATACTGGAGTAACCTAGATATGAAACTGTTGTGCCTGCGTAAGAGCCGTGGCCCTACACTACACTTCTGCCAGTCTTTAACCCCCACTGGTGAGGACAGAGCTTTTGGGATCCCAGCAAAGACTATCCCCACGTAGGATCTTTATATTCCTTACAACAGCTTTATAGTTCCCCAGGATACTTGCAGATTCTGCCTCTGGAGGCGATGGCCCTGGAGAAGTCCCTTCCTGGGGATGCCATCTTAACCTAGGTTCCACTGATGGTTCCAAGAGGGCATTAGAACATCCTTGAAATTGTGCACATTTTTATTGGGCATGCACATTTTTCTAAGGAGAGCATCCCAGGCTCAAAGACTGACTTGGAGAAGCAACTCTTACCTCTCCAGCTCTGATTCTAAGGGTAATAACCTAACCCCGATCCTGGTAGAGGTCTTCCGGCCTCTCCGGGCACCCTGTCCTGCTGTGCCAGGGCAGGATGCTTGGCTCAGCTCCCAGGGTTCTCACCACCAAACACACAATAAATAGCACATGGCCACTAATTATAGCCCTGGCTAAGTGACGCCTACTAGACGGAGGATATAAATGGCTTTCACAAATTCCATCTTGCTCAACAATGGGAGTTGCTGCTATAAAGCTACCACCGTCAGTTAGCATTCTTTAGCTCAATATGACAAAAAGGGGAGGAAGCCTCCCTTCCTGCTCTACCCCCCAGCCCCCGCCCCCAGAAAACCAGCTACAACTATTAAAAATGGGAAGGGATGAAAGGTTAAAGATACATACACATCAAATCCACAAAAAATACAGTCTTTCCAATTCCCTCTCTTGCTAGCGAGGAAACAATTACATCACAGGAAGTTAGATGTAGCTGGCACTACGCAGGCTACAGTACGCAAAAACATTTAAGATTTTGAAGGGCCAAAAGAAAAAAAAAGTCATTCCCCTTACCACCCTCCACTTCCCTGCCCCAAGGTCAAAGGATGCAAATCAACCTGCAAAATCTCAAAGATAAAATTTCTGAGGCATCAGGGAGGAGGAATCCTAGAGTTTCCCCATCTGAACAAAAACCCCACAGGATAACCCAAAGCAGTTCAATAGGGGTATCCTCCCATTCAGTCTGACTCAAAAGAAACAAAACAGTCTCTCCAAATTAGTTCAAAGGGGAGACGACCTCCAAGTCCCTGGAATTACAGGGTCGGAGGACTCCTATTTCCCTTCGCTCCTCTGTTGGCCTCCTTCGAAGTTTAGCTTTTAACTGGCCTACTGCCACATCCAAGAATGCAAAGGGTCCAGAGTGCATTGCCTCTGGAGCCCGCTCGACACCTCGGGGCCTGCCTTCCACATGGCCCTCTTCCCTTGGAAGGGGTCAGTGTATATTCAGCACGTCTCACTGGGGAGGCCCAGTCTCTCTTCCATTAGCAGGGCAATGGAAGGGCAAAAAGAAAAAGCATCCTGTGCTTTCAAAATGCTGTGGGTTTGTGGATTGTGTGTACACAGACACAATACACACACAGGATGGGGAGGGAGGGTTCTGAGAACTGGATGGGGGCGTGTTTCATGACCTCATGAAGTAGCTACCCAGGTAATTAAACAACAGGCTGAGAAGGGCAAGGCATTCCCAGGAACAGGGAGAACAAGTCAAGGGTTTCCCACCCTGAACACATCATTTTGGCTGCCTTTCAGACTCCAAAGGAATGATCTTAGCCCAGAGGCTCAGGGGACAAGCAGGACAGGCTCGGCCTTTTGCCTCTGATGAGTTTCTCGTCAGGGTTTCCTGGGGAGCAGAAATTGTGTGGTGAACAGAGAGCCACCATGTGGCTCAAGGGGGGCCTTTAATTGCTACCTGCACTAAGTAATTATTGCTGTGCTAACACCTGCCTTTCCTCCTCCAACATCCCTTGGAACAAGATACAGAAAAATCATGCGTCAGTTTCAACAACTACATATGTTAAAGAGGAAGATGGGCGCTGGAAAGCGGGGCATGACCACAAGGTCAGAGAGTGGTACTTGCAAATCTGAAACAGAAAAAAGTCAGGGCTGCCTCCTACCAAGATGGATGGGGGAGAAGATGCCAAATGGGAGAACAACCCAGGCAGCACAGAGTACCTGGAAACCCTAAGGCCATAGCCCCTTCCTGCCAGAAGGACCAGAGGCCAAGGCCTCGGTTTTCAGGTCTATGCAATGGAATAAATAAATGCCTAACAAGAATGCAGAAAGAAGGCAAAAGATGCCAACTTTTCTGTGCATACAGCATGGAGCTTGAGTCAAGTGCTATCTTTAATCCAAAATTAGCTGAAAATGCAAAACAAATTGCCCCAAGCCATTCGCCAAAAGTATGGAAAGCTCCTGGGGGCCCTTGGGGCTCAGTGCGTAAGTAGTGCTCTCTGAATCCTTCTGTTTGCTTTTAAAAATAAACCCAATCTACGTAGAAGCACAGTTAGGGAGGTTCGTTCCCCTGCTTTCCTCGTGTGGAGCATTACGCAGGGATGCACTCAGCTTCTGCCCAGCTAGAAACAATAACAAAATCGGCAGTGAGTACTGCCATAAAATTATATTAATTCATTTATCTTGCAAATTAAAGCTCCTATTAATAGCAACTTAAATCCTCCCTTCCACCTTTTTGGTAGCTGCATCCCATGTTGGCTCCAACTCCTAGCAGCAGCATATACAAGACTTTTCTTTCAGTGAAGGTAGCTTCCATCAGGGCATCAAAAGTCAAGCACACATGCCCCAAAGGGGCTCCCAAAATAACTGAGGGGGAATGGCTAAACCTACCAATGAAGTCTATTGCTTCTTGAAAGTGGGAGCTAATGTCAGCCGTGTGGCTGTCTTCCACAGGGATCCATTTGTAGTGTAGGTGGGTTGTGCAGGCCTCAGAGGTCCGTCGGGAGACATTCAGCAGGGCTGTGATGTGCAGGTTGGCGAGGAACTCGCACTTGGACGCATGGTAGGCACTTCCAAGGTAGAGGAAGGGAAGGATTTCAACTGGGCCACCCTGGAAGCAGGGACAAAGGACAATCAGGAAATATTGGATTAGCTTGTTCATTTGAGAGAGGAAAAAACAACTCTGACCTATTTGCTTCTTAAGATGGGTGGTTCCCTTTCTGGTTTCCCAGTAGAGTTCAGAGCCAGGGCAGTTCAACTGAGTGTGGGTGGTATCTCCATCCTGGCCAACTCTACCTTACGTGGCTGCCTTGTGACTCAATGACAGCAAAATCCACACAGCAAAGAGTTCACATTTTTGCACATATCAAGGAGGTAGGATATGATGGCAGTCTTCCCATGCTGACAAGGATGAGAAGCCATGTGGTATCATGGGAAATATCGACGGGGCTGTGTTGAAGTTACAGCTGTCCTGAGAGTACCGGGGCAAGCCTCTTTGCCTTGGGACAGTCTCACTTTCTTTACAGCTAAAATGGACCAGGACTCAACATGGTGTGTGTCCTCCTTTACAGCCTTGGCATTTTATATAGCGTTTTTTTTGTTTGTTTTTATTTTCCCTTTTTGGAAAGAGGGAGTCTTGCTCTATCACCCAGGCTGGAGTGCAGTGGCACAATCATAGCTCACTGTAATCTTGAATTCCTAGGCTCAAGAGATCCTACTGTCTCAGCCTCCCAAGTAGCTGGGCCTACAGGCATGCACCACCATGTATGGCTAATTTTATAATTTTTTTTGTAGAGCTGAGTTCTTGCTATGTTGCCCAGAATGGTCTTAAACTCCTGGCTTCAAGCGATCCTCCTACCTCAGCCTCCCAAAATGCTGGGATTACAGGCGTGAGCTACCAAGCCTAGCCTATATAGTGTATTTCATCAAACCTAAGACACTGTTGATCCTAAGATGCATCCAGGTTTTAGAGATGTTAAAATGCACCTCCACCCCCAACAAAAAAGTACGCTTTTTAGAAATGAAAATAACCACTACCTACTCAGAATCTTTAGATAAAAAATGCTGTCAGGTCACAAACAGAGGGGCTTCCTCGCCTCTGACCTTCTTCACACGGAGGTTTGTTGGGGTGCTGGTGAGACCTGCTTACAGAGCCATCCTTTTGGGAGGCTACCCACACCCCAGGTTTCTAGTCAAGGGGGAACCAGAGACCATCCACCTTGAAGCAAAACTAAAATGAACCACCGGTTAGACTATGGCAGTCTCAGCATTTACAGGGCTCTAAAGGTTGCAGAAAAGTCAGTGATGGTTGGAAAAATGGGAGCCCTTAGAGACTGAGAGGGAAACACAGGGCTGGGTGACAGTGGCTCTGTCTTTGGGAACCTTTCCCATGCCAACCATCTGCTTCCTGTGTTTCCATTTCCTGTCCTGGAATAAGAGCGGAATGGAAACTCTCAGCCAGATCCATAACAGGGAAGGGTGCATGGGACAGGGGCCAGCCACAGGCAATTCTCAATTTACCCCGCACCCGGCGTTAGCTTTTTGTTTCCTAAGAACTCAAGTGTTTAAGCAAAATCCAGTTCAGTCACTTGGAAGAAAATTACAGAGGATTTTACATAAGGTAATAACTGGTATTTTTATCAGCATCTACTATGGCTGGCTTCTGGGAGCTTAACCCTTTAGATGTGCCTACATCATACCAATTTCACAAAATCTGTGAGGTAGGTAACATTATTCCCATTTTACAGATGGGCAACTTGAGACTCAGATGCATTTAATAACTTGTCCAAGTCAGAGCTAGTCAGTGATAGAGCTGGGCTGAAACCCAAAACTGATAGTGTAGCATGAGATGCAAGGCCTTGTCTGACTCCACTTCAACAGTGATCAATATGAGAAAGTATTTCAGGTAAAGACAGGAAGGAAAACATTCCCTTCTTTCCTCTCTTTTTCTAGAGATAAAATGTCCATCTGCATCCCCTCTTCAAAACCTCTCCAAACTTCCATGCATACAGAGCAGCCTTCCTGGTGGCAAAATGGTGCAATGGTTAAGAACCTGGGCTTGGGTGTCAGACAGCAGAGCTCTTGGGTTAAGTTCCAGAGCTCCATGCTTACTACCTGATGTGATCTTGGACAGTTTCTTTAACCTATGACCCTTTGTCTCTAAACAGGGGATAATACCTATCCTCTCTGGATAACTGGTAAGGTGTAAATGGGATAATGAATGCATTAAAACCCGGCACGTTACATAGCTGCCACTGTCACCGAGACTGAAGAATGAACAGAACGTGGCTTCTCTCCATGGGGAAGACACAGCGTATTAGGCAATCCAAGCAGGTCTAGTCCTGACCTGAGCTGGACCCACTCCCTGGGCACAGCATCCCCACCAGCTAGAAATCCGGAAAACAGCAGAGGTGGTACAAAGTTCTTTGGAAAGGAGTCAGAGTTCCAAGTCCAGATTCATGTGGCCACTGATGACTTATGGGTCCCCAGCAATGGACACTAACAGGCTCGCCCTTTAAGGAGCAGGCTGGATGGTTGACTCAAGATCTCCTCCTCTCCTGAGTGCCTGGAAATTGCTGATACACCAGACCTGGGATCTATCCAATTTCTTTTGGAGCTCAGCCCAACACACCCCTGAAACTACATTTCTTTCCCTTTTTGAACTTCTGTTTAGACCAAGAGGGAAGAAGCCAAAGGCCTTCAGAAACCCCACAAGTTAACATGACCTCGCCTGGCTGCTCTAAATGCAGAAGCGTTTCTAAGAAGTAGCATTAGGGGGTTCCCCAGATGAATCTTGAAGACACATCAGGGCCTTCTCACCCCTCGCTTGGCCAAAGATGTGCTGTGCTTTCACAACATTCTGCCAATTCTTATTTCTCTTTCACTTTCTGAGAAATGGAGGGAAAACATAACACAAACAAACAAACAAAAGTAGAAATCTAGTGAGGCCAGATGTCCACAGCTTGAAAGCCATGGGTTCGTCATATACTGTAAGGGTGTTTAATAAAGGAAAACAAACAAATCCTAACCCTGGCATCTGGACAAGCTAATAGGCTTCCTGACCAAGGAGCCCGTTCAAGAAAAGGTCACTTGGCTTTACTTCGAAGTTTATCCCCAGGGACAGGGTTTTGCTCATGGCAGGGAGCTGGCATTTTAGCATCTAGCACTCTTTCTTCTTATGATTTGGATATGTTCCTGGTTTATGTGAAAAGTTTGAAATGTTACTCCCACTAGGTCAGGTGTCTAGATTAGAGGCCATGCGGAAAACAGAACAAGGTCCTGAAATAATCAGAACAGGGAGCTGAGAGAAAGGAGTTCTGAGCCTGATGCTGCCTTGAACCAGCTGCAGGACTCTGCAAAATCAATAATCTCACTTGTCACAGAACACTTCTCTTCCCTTCCATAAAATGAGTAGGCAGGTTTTTATCTCTGGTTTCTGCCAGATTTGGATTCTCACCTGCTTTTTCATTTTCCTGGATGGTACTACGTAACCCCCTTCCACTTTATTTTTCCCTTTAATGAGTTATCACAAAGCACTCATTTTTAGAAAAAACATAAAAACTCCCTAGTTTACAGAAACGTGAAGCCCTCTAGTATCTTTTGATTTCCTCTGGTTTCAGTATCTGTGGAACTGTAAGCATAAGAACCCCTTAGAGGAGGCTACTTAGCCACCCAAACAGGACTTTCTCTATAGAATCCCCACCAACACCAGTTTCAGTTAAACATACCAACAAGACACAGCTTGACAGGCACCAGGATGGTTTGCAGAAACTGCAGAGCATGGACAATTACAGAGAAAAGCAACACAGGAAGCCTGAAAGTCAACTCTGAAATGTCTTCAGGGAAACCTAGACCAGTATTTCAAAGTTTCTCTGAACCTCCGAAGCCAGATGACAATAATATATCTTTCACTTCCCCTTTTCTGCAGAAGCTGCCAAGCATCCTGTGGCTGGTTTGCTCTTGTCAGCTTGTTTGCTGGAAGGAGGCCCATTTACTCTTGGATGGAAACTCAAGCTGGCAAGCAACAGAGGCTCCCTAAAGCCAGGGGATTTTGCCAACACCCTGATCCACAAAAGAACTAACCATCGTTGCAGAGTGGGGCGAGAACAGTCAGGTGCTGAGGAAAGAAGGCAGACAGGAGCCCAGAATACCACGCAGGATACCTCTTCCCCATCATGTACCTGGTCATAAGCTGGCCTGTAGCTGACGTTTACCACTGGTTTTCCACACTGGCTGATGAGGGCTCTCTCATTCTCAATCTTCTCTTGTGAAATGGGTTTTACATCCACACAACACTCGGGATATTCCGAGTAGAAGGTCTCATATCCCCCTACAAAAACAAACGAAAAGGTGAGACAGATGGTTAGCATCAATTTCTCACCCTGTCAGAAAATACCCATAGTTAATCAGTACTCTGAGGGTTACACAGTTTAAAAAAAAAAAAAAAAAAAGCCAATACAGATTGTGGTCATTAAAATTGAGCAAAACCAGCAAACAGATTTCGAACAGAAAGGGACTCTACACACACACAAACCTCTAAAAAGAACTCCTTCAGAGGCAATGATTAACTTTTTGTGTCCATCAGAAGCAGCTTAAACTGTGAAAGAAAATATCTAGCATCTGGCAAATATTAACCAAACCCTTCCAGAAAACAAAGGCTATTTTCTCTCTTGTTTATCTAAAAGGAAGGTGTGATTATGCAAAATTTCATTAATTGGCGAGTAGATAGGCTCCTAAAGTGGCTTCTTCCCCAGCCCATCTGCTCTAAGCAGGATTCTAGCTGGTACCTCCTCCATTCATAAGGAAATGGGGGCTGATAGGAGGTTTCAACTCAGGGCAGTAAAACAGCCTGGCTTCTCACTTCCAAGGTGCTAAGAACACTGCTGACAATCCTTTCTAGGTCCAATTTGAAGTCATCAATCCAGTTAATTACCTTCTAAATCAACTGAAAGAATAAGGACTTCTGAATTTAATTCTCATCCCTCCTGAGCAAAAACGGTCTCTGCCCCTTCGTGACCACCCTATCTTCTTATCCCCACTTTTCTTACTTCTCCTCTACTCCTCCTGCACGCCCCCCCCAACCAATCAATAAGTCAACTTATATAGCATGTATGACTCTCAGAATCCTTAATATTACATTTACACCTCTCCAAATGGATTTAAGGTAAAAACGACCCTCTGAGGCGGGGCGCGGTGGCTCACGCCTGTAATCCCAGCACTTTGGGAGGCCGAGGCGGGTGGATCATGAGGTCAGGAGATGGAGACCATCCTGGCTAACACGGCGAAACCCTGTCTCTACTAAAAATACAAAAAAATTAGCCGGGCATGGTGGCGGGCACCTGTGGTCCCAGCTACTCAGGAGGCTGAGGCAGGAGAATGGCGTGAGCCCGGGAGGTGGAGCTTGCAGTGAGCCGAGATCACGCCACTGCACTCCAGCCTGGGCAACAGAGCGAGACTCTGTCTCAAAAAAAACAAAACAAAAACAAAACAAGAGAAAACAAAACAAAAAAACAAATGAACGAACAACCAAAAAAAAAAAAAAAACAACCCTCTGAGCAAGTCATAGAAACTTGCAAATATAAGTAAGCCTTCTTGCGCCCATCTGAGTGGGGAAGAACCCTCAGAATGCTGAGGGCTGCCAGGTGCAACAGGCCACCCTTGCTAGGGAAACTCCTTTGCTGGTAACCCAGAGAGCAACCTGAGGCATTTCCCAGGGCCTCCAGAAAGCCCACTTGTCTTTTTCTGGCCCAGAGAATTTACTTGGAGTCAGATCCATTAAACATGCATTCTGAGACCACGAATTTTTCAAAGAACCCCCTTTTTCTTTTCTGACTTTGGGTGTTGTGATGTTGGCTTTTTTAAAGCCCTGCAGTAGACAAATGGTTAATGGATTACAAGGCAGTCTCCAATTCCCTCCCAGAAGCTGCAGCCAACTCCTAGAATGAGTCATCCTGCCATTACTGCTTCCTCTCAGCTTGCTGGAACTGCCCCGCCCCCACTTAGTACACCCAGATCTCCCCTGTGGTCACCTCACTAGCAGCCCACTGCGCCTGCCCATGAGCTCCTGGTCCTCCCCAATGACCATGCTCCCCACCATAACAGGAGGCCACTGCGGAGGTGCAAGATGGTGCTATAGGCAGTTTAGCTTCCCATGGTCTGCCATAGCCCCTGGGCCCCTTACCTTCCAGGAGTCAAGAGAGAAAGACGCAGGCTCACACTGACCCACAGCTTCCTCGGAAGAGGTATCCCTAGTCAGTAAACCACCTGATCACTTCCTGTGCCTAGACCTCAACATGATGGGTTCCAGGAGACAAACAAGGATTTGGATGGGAATTTGGAGTTAAGAATGACCTGGGCCCTCCCAAACTTCAGAATGAAGGTTGGGGAAGAGGAAATCTTCAGGCTACCCCATCTTCTGGCTTTAAATAGATTACTTCAGAGTTGGCTATCAGGAGGACAGATAGGAGGTTCGGGTATGGGTTGGATCCTGCCTGCTGTTGACAAAATTTAGTTCAGGGACAGATAAACAGGGTCCTGCCTCTTCAAGCTGGGATTCAGAAGAATCCTACAGATTAAATGGTCTCAGTCTTTCACCCACTCCCATCAGAGGTGTGGAGAGACAGAACATTCCTCTCTGGTGCCTCACTTAAGTTGCAAAAGCCATGGCAATTCTCAGAGCTACTTCAGCCTTCTTTTGGAATGAGTCTGCTTTCAATCACCACCACATTACCAGGGAACAGAAAGAGCACAGATACTATATATAAATAAGCACTGACCACGCAATTCAGTCATCACCATTTCATTTTAGTGGTTGTTTGGGAGACAGGGGATTATAGAAAGTATAAAAAGGCATTGCCCCTGCCAAGATCTCAGATGCCACCAGAATAAAACCTGAACTCCTATCTGCATATGAGTTAAGTAAAGAAATAAAAATTTTCTCTGGCAACAATTTAAAGTTTAGTAGTAGTGTTATAAGGGCAGGCATGAAGCAATTTCTACTGAAATTTAACGTGCGTATAATTCTTGACCTGGCAATTCTCATGATTTACTGAAAGGCACTGCACACACAAGAGCACATGGAGAAGGAGATCTACCCCACTGCTTGGGAACAGTGAGGCCGGACACAACCTAATGGCCATTACAGGAGACCGGTTCAATGTGAAACAGACATGTATGGTCAGATATGGACAAGTCTCCCAGATCTAGATGGATACAAGAGGCAAGACAGGAACTATACACAATCAATCTATTTCTAAGATTCTTATGAAAAATTATCTAAAGGTAAACAAGAAATAGTTGACGACTGTCTCTGGGGAGTGGAACTGGGTTCTAAGATACGCAGAAGACCCGCTTCTCGTCATACGGCCTTCACGCTGTTCAAATTTGTACCTGTGTATATGTTACCTTCTTTTAAACAACATTTTAACAGTTTTCCTGAGATGTGAGTCTACAGAGTTGCCTACTTTGTGGCGATAACTTCTAAACTGTCAGCAGGGCCCGCTTAGAGAAGCATGGGGAACAGAGGGGGGAGTCTCCTGGAACGTCTTTCATGCTACTGAGGAGGCATAAACTTTTCCTAAGAACAGGAGACGAAAACCATATAGGGAAGAGAAAGAAATCAGGAGCCACGCTGAAACCTCTGCAGAGCCAGAAAGCCATCCCTCTATTCCCTGGGGGCTAGGCTGCCAGAAGAAGGACGATTACCATCCCTCTATCCCCTGGGGGCTAGGCTGCCAGAAGAAGGACGATTACCATCTACTTCTGTTATCTCTTCAACAGGAAATCAACAGGGGACCAGTCAGCAGGAGGTGCTAGCAGAGAGGTAAACTGTCTCCAGAATCTTCCTGGCCCGGAGTGTGTGAAACTCAACTTGCATGGCTTTAAAACAGGCTCCTAACTCTCGGCGCCGGCTCCCTGCACGGAGCTCTGATCCCCATCACTGTTACATTCCAAGGTGCCTGCGCCAGGGCTGGCACGGCCTTGGGGCCCTGCTGGGGCTAAGCCCTCATCTCTTCATGTGGGTCAGGTCACCCCGGGTGTCATTTGAGGTTACAAAGGACTCAAATACAAAGCAGGAGCAGTCATAGGAAGTGACCCAGAAAAAACCAGTGCTTTGGACTTTGAGAGTCAATCACCCACCCACCACTAGAAGCCAAAGTTATCTTCCCGGCAGGTGAAATGGGCAGGCCTGTGGCGGTAGCTCCGGGAGGTGTCAAATCAAAGGCCGCAGAATCTCCACACCACCCTGCCCCCGCGCACCTCTATTTCCTGGCTGGCTGGCTGTAGGCTCGGCTCAGGATGGGTCCCAGGGATAATCCTGGGGCGGAGGAGGGAGGAGGTGAAAAGGGTGGGAAGGATGTGAGCTCCAAACTGAGCTAGAGAAAGATCTAGGAGAGAAGAGGCCGGAGGAAAACAATAAAAAGCAATAAAATGAAATGGAAAGGGAAGGGACTCGCCAGGTCAAAAAGGCAAGAGGGGTCGGTGAAGACACAGCTGGCTAGGCGGGAGGAAGGGGGGCACCATGGCGCCACACCATGGGGGAAGGGGTCGCGACCTGCTGATCCCACCAGATCAGTCTATCAGGAAGGCCCCAAGCGGCCAAGCTCGGGTCTTGAAAGGGGGCTCGTGCCCAGCACGGGCCGACGGCCCCCAAACTGCTAAGCAGCAGCAGCCCCCGCAGCATAACCAACTCCACCCAGCCCGGCGGACAGACCGGCTGCCAGGCGCTTTCGAGGAACTCGGGTGGGGAAGAGGGGGAGCTCTGAGTGTTGACATTCGCAGTGCCCTCCCAAGCGCAGAACAAGTCCCAGAGTGCAGACTCCGGCAGGTGGTGACTCTCCCCGTCCCAGGGTGTAGGATGGCGCCCCGGCACAGGGAGGGGACCCAGGGACGCCGGAGGGGCGAGCGTGGCAGGGACCCCGCGCGCTCACCTTTGAGGAAGTAGACCCGCGGGCCGGCCGGCAGACAGGCGAGCAGCGAGGTGAGCACGACACGGGCGGCGCTCTCCTCCCGCAGCTTCTGCCAGTGGCGGCTGCCCTGGTCCAGCACCACCACGGCCGCCACGCCGCCGCCGCCCTCCTGCAGGAGCCGCGCGCGCGCCGCCTCGTCGGGCAGCACGTAGCGCGCCGACACCGCGCCGCCCCGGGCCCGCCGCAGCACCACCGAGTTGAGGTTGACGTTGAGCGAGCCGCGCACGTTCGAGGCGGCGAAAGCCAGGTAGGGCCGGCAGTCGAGCACCACGCAGCGCGCCGCCGCCTCCTTGCGGAGCATCTTGCGCAGCTGGCGCCCGTCGAGCGACGTGACCTTCATGCCGCTGCCGCCGCCGCCGCCGGCCAGCGGCCCCGCGCCGCGCGCCCCGCGGGTGCCCACGGCCAGGATGCCTGCGGGCGAGGCACGGGAGGGCGACCCGCGGGGCTGCAGCCGCGACGGAGCCCGGCGCCCGAGCGGCGGCGCAACTCCGCGTTCTCGCCCCGCGCGCTCGATACCCAGACCGGCCGCTCGCCGCCACAGAAGCCGGGGATTCCGTCGGCCGCGCAGCGTTTTATGTGAATGAGTGCCGCCCGTGACGCGGCTGCCCATATAAGGCCAAATATGGGTGTTTCCCCGCCCCTCGGGCCGTGGCCACGCCTTACCGGGGGCGGGGCAGCGGGGGCGAGGGACTCGCGCGGCGGGTGCCGGCATTAGAGCAAGAGGAAGTGGAAGGCGCCTCCTCGTTTTCTCCTCCGCGCTGCGCTGAGGAACTCACTCGCGCATCACCCGCGGCTGCCGGCCGTGTGTCGGGGCGCTCCGGGGCCACAGTGATCCCCGCTGTGCGGACCGAGGAGGAAGCGCTTGGGAGGCGGGGCGGCGCCGCACGATCCGGCCTTCAGCTTCACGGACGTGGGCCGAGAACCCGCCCGCGCCGCGCTGAGCAGGGCCGAGGGAGCCGGCCAGGGCCGCAGAGGAGTCCGGAACGGATTCCTGTCGCTACTGAGGTCTGCGCGTGTAAGGGGGGAGGACGTGGGAGATTTGCCTCGAGGGATGGGGTATGGATGACTGGCGGGGTCGGGCGGGGGTTGGTCATCGCTGAGGCTGGGTGATGGATGGCCGAATTCGTTATATTGTTTTCTCCACTTTTCTGTATGTTGGAAATTTTTCATAATAAAGTTTCTAAAAGTAAAAAAGGGGGTTGGGGGTCGGCGGTGAGAAAAGCCATTTAATCTCCGTAAAAGGATTCTGCCCTCAAAGGATTGACGCTCTTTTCTCTGTCACTCTCCAATAATGATTAGAATAATAAGTTGTATTTTGAGGAGCTGTTTTCTGGTCCCAGGGAAACCCGTGGTGAACTCATCAGTAGCATCAGCATGTATCCCACGATGGAGCTCAGTTCAGCCAACTGTTGGTCCAGGTGGCTTCTGGATTTGGGGGATTATCTGTGGATTAAGTTTAATCTCAGGCTGTCTGCCCCCACCGGTCCCCAGGGGCTTCAGGCCTTCCACCCCTATTCCTGGGGAAGCAGACACAACTCACCCATTCAGCAAGCATTTATTGAGGGTCAGCTGTGTGCCAGGGCTCCGCTAGCTGTGGGGACACGTGGATGGAAACAGGTTTCTGCCCCCAAGCTCACTGCCAACCATTTTATTGTTAGCCTGGCTGGGACTGCTTGATGGAAAACAGTCTGCCCGCACTAGACAAGGGCTTGTTGACAACTGACATAAGGGAAGGAGGTTTTCAGAAGGAAGCAGAGATCAAATTCTGAAATCAGATGCAATTAAATCAGACACCAGAACAGCCGGCATTGCCTCTGGGTCACGGCTGCATTCACCAAAAGGCGCTGTCCTCGCCTTGCCAGTGGGGTCTTGGTGAAGACGTGATGCGGGGGCCTTCTTTCTGTTTGTGGTTATCTGTGCCAGCCTTCCCTGCAACCTGCTCTTCCTCCAGCACGTTCTGTTTCTGTTACCGGTTCTTTCCACCCCCGATGTCTCAGCCCAGAGCCACACACGTACGTGGAGCACCCACGTGGGCCAGGCTTTGTTTTGGGGTTGGCGGCACCAACGTAAGACTTGTACTCAGCCCCAGTTGCCCCCAGTCCAGAGGGGAGGGGAGGGCCTGTCGTCCGTGGGGAAGAGCGCCCAGCAGGGGTGTGGCAGGGTGGGGCGTGGGCTGGAGAAGTCCTCCTAGAGGAGATGAGGGCTGAGGCCAACTCCGAGGAATTAATTGTAAGCCAGACTGCGAAGCAGGAAGGGAGATTCCAGGCAGAGGAAACTGCTTGAGGTAAAGAAAACAAAAAAACGCAAAACCCAGCATGGTGCATACTGGAGGTATGTGGGAGACTAAGGCCCTTCTGGTATTTGTTAGCAGATTAAGCAGGGTCAGGCAACAAAGGGCCTTGTGCTGTTTGACTCAATTGGGTCTTAGTCTTTGGCCGGACAGTCCCCAATGAGAGATCTTACTCAGTGACCAGATCCGGATAGCATTTGGGAACATCGCTGAGGCGGCTCTGTGCGGGATGAGTGTTTTATTTGAGAGTGGGGGAGGAGTCCGGAGTCTGGGGGATGGATGGGGGATTTCATGGGTAATCTGGACCTGAGCTGATATGGGCCTGCCAGAAAAGCAGCTATGGGGAGGCCATAAGAACGGGAGCACATTGAGGAAGTAAGATGCTGGGAGGGGTGAGATGGGAAGAGAGAACTGGAGACTAACACAAAGGATTTTTTTTTTTTTTAAGATATGTTCTCACTATGTCGGCCAGGGTGGTCTCAAACTCCTGGCCTCAAGTAATCCTCCCACCTCAGCCTCCTAAAGTGCTGGGATTATAGACATGAGCCACCACACCCAACACCCAGTTAGCATTTTTCTTTTCTTTTTTCTTTCTTTCTTTTTTTTTTTTTTTTTTTTTGAGACAGAGTCTCGCTCTGCCGCCCAGGCTGGAGTGCAGTGGCCGGATCTCAGCTCACTGCAAGCTCCGCCTCCTGGGTTCAGGCCATTCTCCTGCCTCAGCCTCCAGAGTAGCTGGGACTACAGGCACCCGCCACTTTGCCCGGCTAGTTTTTTATATTTTTTTAGTAGAGATGGGGTTTCACCGTATTAGCCAGGATGGTCTCGATCTCCTGACCTTGTGATCCGCCCGTCTCGGCCTCCCAAAGTGCTGGGATTACAGGCTTGAGCCACCGCGCCCGGCCTCTTTTTTTTTTTGAGACAGAGTTTCGCTCTGTTGCCCAGGTGGGAGTGCAGTGGTGCTATCTCGGCTCCCAGATTCAAGCAATTCTTCTGCCTCAGCCTCCCGAGTAGCTGGGATTGCAGGTGCACGCCACCACGCCAGGCTAATTTTTGTTTTTTTAGTAGAGACAGGGTTTCACCATGTTGGTCAGGCTGGTCTCAAACTCCTGACCTTGTGATCCGCCTGCCCCCAACGTGCTGGGATTATAGGTGTGACCCGTCAGCCACCATGCCCGGCTGACACTGTAGTTTTTTTTTTTTTTTTTTTTTTTTTGAGACGAGTCTCGCTCTGTCGCCCAGGCTGGAGTGCAATGGCCGGATCTCAGCTCACTGCATGCTCCGCCTCCCGGGTTCACGCCATTCTCCTGCCTCAGCCTCCCGAGTAGCTGGGACTACAGGCGCCCGCCACCTCGCCCGGCTAGTTTTTTGTATTTTTTAGTAGAGACGGGGTTTCACCGTGTTAGCCAGGATGGTCTCGATCTCCTGACCTCGTGATCCGCCCGTCTCGGCCTCCCAAAGTGCTGGGATTACAGGCTTGAGCCACCGCGCCCGGCCACTGTAGTTTTTAACCTTTAGATAGGGACTCTACAGGAGCAGGTCTGGGGTGAGGGTAGCAGGAAAAGGAGGAGTAGGTGAAGTTTATTCATGTTAATAAGCTAGAGTTGGTCACACCAAGGAGGGTGCCTAGAAAGCAGAAGGGTGGCCTGGCACCCGGTGTAGGAGGGTTATCTGTCAGCTGGATTGCTTCCTCACGTCCCATGTCCAACAGATTACTAAATTCTGGGGCCCGGCTTCCCAGAGCTCTCATCTGACTCATCCTGTCTAGTCCCATGGCCAAGGCCAGCTTTGCAGGTATGTGACCTGTGCAGCCAAACGGACCCATACTTAGAAGGGACCCCCACTTGTTTTAATGCTCTGTTGTTACTAAATTGTTAATTTTGTACAGGAGACCCTGGGCCCCACAAACTCTGTAGCTGGTGCTGCCCATTGCTGTAGTGAAAGGGCCCCATTATCCACCATCCCCACTGGACCCTACGTTAGCATCACATATCCCAGTCTCAAAGTCCTCTCCTTGCTCTCTCATCCTCTACAATGTGGTCTTAAGCTTACATCTAAGCACAGAGCCCACCTCCTCTGCTAAAAAAATTTCAATGCCACCTATGCACTGTCTTGATAAAATCCAAATTCCTTAGTGGAATACTAAGGTCCTTGGTCTGGCCAATTGGTCACAACCCACCTCTAACGTTTCTCACCTTCCTTCTCATCACCCCTCCCCCAACAACCCCCATCCTTTGTAAAGCAATCCTTCTCCACCTTCACAGAGCTCTGGAGCACGTTCAGGACACCACCCCTTAATCCCCCAGCCTGTTAGCTGTCACCCTCTTAGGGGTTCTCACTTCCCTTCCCCCCAGCCTGGCACGTGAGTGTTATCTGTCCTGCCATTAGCCTGCAGTCTCCCAGGCTAGACTTAGGGGCCTTATCCAACCATCTGTGTCTCCTTCACAACACCCTCACATGGTGAGGGCTGAATCAGTGTTGGTGGAATGGAATTCAGTGCTTGTTGAGACATGAGAGTGGCCAGCTTTTTAGGAGGCACCTGGGGAGAAAGTTGGTAACAGCACAAATCAGGGCCCTAGACACTGGGTAAAAGGCAAAATAGAAAACTGGGGGTGCACAGTCCATAGATTAAGGACCTGGAGTCCATCGGCCACAGGTCTAGGAGGAAGAGGAGAGTGTCTGAGAATGGAAGGGCTTAATGGAGCAACTAATCTCTTGCCTGTCTCCCAAATACTTTGGAATGGGGGTGAGAATGGGCTCAGGGAAAAAAGCAAAATCTAAATTAATATTGTGAGTCCATGAGGCAGGACCTTGTCCTATTCATTAATCTTGCCCCCCACCAGTTATTTTCAGAGGGGCAGTAAGTGTTTTAGGGTTCTTGGCCCTCGTTTGACCAGTCATCCTAACCCTCATGTCTTGGGTCATCGTTATAATCCGGGGCTACCTTTTGGAAGGTCATGGGGTGCCCTTTTGCAAAAGTTATGGGCCCTCTCCTTGGAAACTGCACACACACCATACAGCTTACAATTCAGGGAGTTCACGGGTCTGCAGAATCCTGGAAACTCCCATGTCTGGTTCTACTCATTATAACCTCAGTGGAACCTTCCAGCAGTCCTCTCCAGCTCCTCCCCAGCTCCTCAGCTCTGCTTCCCTCCACCCATCAAGCCCTCCCCAGCCCATAAGGTGGACCAGGTGGCCTGTGGGGATGAATCAGAGTGTCCACAAGTGCAGGGGCCCAAAGACATCCCAGAGCAAACCCAAGGATCCCTCTGCGAGCCCCAGCCCACTCAGAAGGATGCATTTTGCCCCCGTCTGTTTGTTTTTGATTATGAAAGTAGGGCATGCTCATTGTTGAAAATGTGGGAAATGCAGAGAAGTTAAAATGATGCTTTTTGTTTAGGGTGCTGCTGCTTCTGGCTTAAGATCCTAAATCAAAGCAGCTGCCAGATCTGGACCTAAGACTTGCTTCCCACCACCTTACATAAAGGAAAGAGCACTGGACTAGGAATCAAAGATCTGGATTCCCATCAAATCTCTGCTATTACTAGCTTTTATCTCTGTTTATTTATTTATTTATCTGTCTATCTAGTACCTTTTGTGAATATGAGTGTTTCTCACTGAGACCCTCCCATCTCTCTTGCCCCCGATCCTAGAATTTAACAAATACCTTGTTTACTGAAGGGTACAGATAGCACATGCCATGTGACTGTTGAGAATCACTCACCCTCTTAGAGGCATGGTTTCCTCTTCTATAAAATAAGGATGTTCGTCCCTATTAGCTAATGATGAGTGACAATGACATAAGGTACATAAAGCTGTATTGCATGATGCAAACATAGCATCATATTTGTAGGGTTGTTGCTAATAATACTATCCATCAGCAAAGCAGTCATTCATTTACTCAATCAAATACTGATGCACTGGTACATTCAGTTTCCTCTTTTGTAAAATGGGGATAAAAATAGGACTTAGCTCATAGGGTACTTAAAATTCAGTGAGTTAATACATATAAAATACTTAGAGCAGTCCTTGGAACATATTAAGAACTCAGTACATATTAGCTAGTTGAGCAGGCTGTAGTGTTTGTTCCAGCCAAGAAAAGACTGTTCTCTAACAGCACAGGAAATAAAGATGGGGTTAGGCACGACACGGCAGCAGGACTTACCTTCTGTCTAATTCAGCTGGCAGTCAGAGAAAGAATTATTAGAAGCCTATGAGTTTGTTCTCCCAAAGATCTACTGAATACAGGGGGAATATTTAAAGAATAAAAATCCCTAGACCCACTTACAGTACAGGAGAGACAAGAAGCTGTTCACACAATAATAAGTGCTAAATTCCTTTCTTTTTATACTGACAGCTGAAGTTTTAGAGAAGAGAAGGATCAATAAAGACTGGAATATTAGAGCAGACAGGCCTAAAAGAGGATTTTAGATTTGATAAAGAATTCCTCCAGTTCTCAGAGCAGGGACTTTGGAGGGTAACAACTTGGATTTCAGTCCTTGCCTGCCACTTACTGATTGTGTGACCTTGGAAAAGTTACTTCAGCTCTGTGAGCAATGATTCTCTCATCTGGAAAACAAAACAAAACAAAACAAATCAACGAGGGTAATAATAATACCTACCTCATAGGGCTGATGAGAAGATCAAAAAGGACCTACATAAAGCCCTTCTCTGCGCTCCTGGAGCACGGCAAAGACTCCATGTGAGCCACTATTTTTTTGCTTTTTGTTTGTTTGTTTTTTAATGAAAAGTCATGGGCAGCACCAAAGCTCAGAATTTTGGCAGTAAGGAATTATCATTCTGCCTTGAAATTTGCCAGAAGGGGAACTGACTGCCTCATGAGACATTTTTGAATGAGGCCAAAAAAGGAAACAAGTGTATCCTGGCATTTTACGAGATGCTAGATATGTCCTTAGGACTTAATCCTCACGACTACCCTATGATGTAAGTGCTATCTTTTGTCCCTATTTTACAGTTGGCCAAGGTCACATAGCTGAAACAGACTTCCGTGTGTCTTCTACCTTTTGCTTTCAGGTCTGGAAAAATGCAGTGTAAATCTAGACCCTCTTTGAAATATTGAAGATGGTGATCTTATCCCTTCCTCACTTTCTGTTTTCTAAAACAACAGTCCTTGTTCCTTACAATGTCTGTTTTCCAGATTCTTAGAAGACTTTTTGCTTATTTTCCATAACTCTTTACTTGTAATCCCTGAATGACACCAGGATATAGCGGAGAATGTCCATTTACTTAAAGTTCAAAGGTCCTACAAAAAAGAGTTGTTAGCCTGGCACGATGGTATGAGCCTGTAGTCCCAGCTACCTGGGAGGCTGAGCCAGGAGGATTGCTTGAGCTCAGGAGTTTGAGGCTGCAGCGAGCCATGATCACGCCACTGCTCTCCGGCCTGGATGACAAAGCAAGACCACATCTCAAAATAAATTAAATTAAATTAAATTAAATATAAAATAGTGGGGCTGCTAAGTGTCCTGGACAGCATTAGAGAAAGGAAGAGATGGAAGAGTGCAAACACCTGAAAGGAAAGAGATGCGGGTCTTCCCTCTCCCTTGAGTAGCCACCGGCTATCCCTGGAGCATAGGAGTAGGATTTTATCCCCCAACTTCGGCCTCCCCAGGCAGCACTTCCTTTCTGTGGGTTGACTCCAATTTGGATGGTGCTCAGGCAACCTTGAAAGCTTACAGGAAGTAGGCTGGGGTGGGAGGAGTTTAGGGGAATATTTGTCTTCTCTCCTGTTTTGCCCTAGAGATTCTGGCCAGAAAGACAAATGGCTGATACAACTTTGGCTTTTTCTTTTCTTCTTTTGAGACAGGGTCTTGTTCTGTTGCCCAGGCTGGAGTGCAGTGGCATGATCACGGCTCACTGCAGCCTCCCAGGCTCAAGCAGTCCTCTCACCTCAGCCTCCTGAGTAGCTTGGACCACAGCTTCACTAATTTTTAAGTTTTTTTGTAGACATGAGGTCTCCCTATGTTGCCCAGGCTGGTCTCAAACTCCTGACCTCAAGCGGTCCTCCTGTCTTGGCCTCTGGAAATGCTGGGATTACAGGTGTGAGCCACTGTTGCGGCCTCTTTTTTTTTTTCTTTTTTTCTTTTTTTTAAGGTCTTTATTTGTTAAGTGGGAAGTCTGTACCATCAAGTGAGCATTGTATTTACTCCATAGTAAGAGCCTGGGTGGGCCACTGGGAGAAAACTATACATTAAATGTAAATAGCCTCTGGGTAGAAAGCCCCTGGCTGGTTTCCTTTCATTTCTCTCCTTTTCTCTACTATGGTGTCTGGAAGCATTTCCCAGACTCCAGTTTCTCACCACCCTCACGGATTTTGCTATTGTATTATGGCCTCCTTTATCATTCCCCAAATTGACTTTATAGAGACTCATTAAAAGAAAAAAAAAAAAATCATCCGCCAGGCATGGCTCACACCTGTAATCCCAGCACTTTGGGAGACCGAGGCGGGCGAATCACCTGAGGTCAGGAGTTCGAGACCAGCCTGACCGACATGCAGAAACCCTGTCTCTACTAAAAAATACAAAATTAGCTGGGTGTGGTAGCGCATGCCTGTAATCCCAGCTACTGGGGAGGCTGAGGCAGGAGAATCACTTGAACCTGGGAGGCGGAGGTTGCATTGAGCAGAGATCACGCCATTGCACTCCAGCCTGGGTAACAAGAACGAAACTCCATCTCAAAAAAAAAAAGAAAAAAGCCCCAAACCCCTTATTCTGTCTTAGGCACTAATACCTGTGGTTTGATAAGCTAGTCCAGTTTTTTGTTTTTGTTATTGTTTGCTTTGTAGTGGAAAGTAAAATATATGACAATTCAAATGGGAGACTTTTTTATCTATGCACCACCTGCAGTTGCCTCTCCTGCCTCCAAGGCTGCCTGGGAAAACAGTAAGTGGGTTCTAGAGTAAAGGAGAAGGCTCTAGAAATGAACAACAGTGCAGCCAGCCTTGGAGATATGGCTTAAATGCTTCCGAATTACAGTTTCTTCTTAAGTTAGGATAATTATTCAGTTGTAAAGTAGAAACAAAATAATAGACGGGAAAATACCTTGTAAAATGCTCATAATAGTCTTTTTCATCAGTAACTTCCTTGCTCCTGGGGGTCTGAAATCCTATTCTTCCTGGTCTAGAACTGGTGGGGGGAAATTTCCGAAATCTCAAGAGTTCAGAGCAAGGGCTTTGCCCAAGGTCCCACTGGAGTTTTACCACTTGATCTGCGGTGGGAGTTATTTCCCCTCTCTATGCATCAGTTTCCTGTCTTCTAAAGTGGGATTGTTATAGCAGTGCTTCTCAAACTTTATTGTGCATAAAATCTCAAGGAGCCTTTGCAATGCAGGTTCCTATTCTGGGACTGAGACTGTATTTCCAACTAGCTCCCTGGTCATGCCGATTCTACTGGTCCGTAGACCACATAGTGAGTAGCAGAGGGTTCTAGTGCTTAACTTCCTGGAGGTGTTGAAAGGCTTGAATTAGACAATACATCCTAAGCATTTAGCCTGGTGCTTATGTCAGGTACTTATTGTAGATAGTAGCTCATTGTCAATATTATAGTGAGTTATGGGTTTATAGGATGTGAGGTGGGTTGAGAGGTAACCCTACATGGAGCTAACGATCGATGATACCTGTGGGATTTGGAAAGAGCAAGGTGCTAGGAATCAGGAGACCAAGGTTCAAGTCCTAGCTTTATAATTTGTGCCATGAGCTGTGTAAGCTTGGGCAAGTCTCTCAACCTTTCTGAGCCTGTTTCCCCTCTACAAAAAGAGGGGAGAGGTTTGAATTACATGGTGACTAAAGTTTCTCTCAGCTTTAAATTGCTGAAATTTGAGGGTTTTAGTCCCTGCTCCATCCCCCCCACCAAAAGACACTTAGCAAGCCTGACTTTGGCCATAGCCTTGAACTTCATCTGTTGCAGGGATGGGGCTCTCTGAGCCTGCCTTGACCATGGGGAGGATGAATAACTGAACCGCCCAGCCTGGTGCCCTTGGCATTCCTCGAACCTCAGGTGACATCACTCCCAGAAGCCTCTGTTCTCTGGGCCTCGTGCAAAGTTCTCCTTGTTAAGGCAGAGTGATTTACAGCCTGAACAGGAGTAAGTTTGTGGCATGCCCAGAAAAGTGATGTTAAAAGGAGGCATTGTGCACATTCTATCCCACCACTTCAACACACAGAGGCAAAGATGATTCATGAGTAAACTCACTTCCTTGTAAGCACATGTCACCTCCCCCTCACCCCCAATTCCATTCCTTTGGCATGTCTCTCTGGACTCTAGGGACTTGAGACCCAAGCAACCAGACCCTGCAGGAAACCTGCCTCTTGGTGGAAGAAATGAGCATACAGCAGCCTAGTGCCCAAACGGGAAGAACAGGCCCCTGAGATAAGTGAGCCCCTGGCCACAAGCACCCTCCCAGTCCAGCCCCAGCCTGTGTATTAACCCACAAGTCTATACTAAGTCCTCACCATGAACAAACATTTATTGAGCACCTGCTGCATACTTCTGGCTAAGCAAGTTCACCTGAATAACTTACTTAACCTCTGCTTCCCGGTGAAGAGATGAGTACAGATGGGGCACCCAGGTTCATAGCGGCTAAGTGACTTGCTCAGAGTCACACAGCACCAACAAGTATCACTCATGAGGTTGAGCTGACCCTCCCTTCTCTCTTCTCTGTTATGAGCTTGTCAATGCCCCTTTCTTTCATGTTTACATTTGATTATGTTTCCCTCTCTCCCCCGACCAAAGAGTCAGCTCCTAAAGCCCCCGCAGCCACATTCCCTAGCCTGTCCTAGTAGGATGTTTTGCCCAATGAATACATGAAATTCCTGGGTGGAGTAGGGAAGGGAGAGAAGCCCAAGATTTCATTCCTGACCTCAGGAAGGGCTGGGGAAAGGTGTGTAAGGGTTGAAAACCAGGGAGGATTTACTCAGGCAGAGGGAGAGGGAAAGGCTCTGTAGCTGAAGGAGACAGGGGAGGCGGAAGCACAGGAAGTGGGAGGTAGGAAGCAGCCAGGTGTCATTTCCAGGGAGGATGAGGGGGCAGGGAGGTTTTGGGAATGGTAAAAAGGTGGGGGCAGGGCGGAGGTAAGTGTAGGAAGTAACACCTGCTTTGTGCAATCGGGCATTATGCATATGAAGTCTAAAAATGTTTATTACCCTTTGACCTAGTAATTCCACTTCTGGGAAATGATCTTAAGGAAAGTCTCCAAAATGCGGGGGAGGTAAAGCTATATTCACAACAGTGTTCATCACAGAGCTATTTATAGGAAAGTAAAAATGGAAGCAGCCCAAACATTTCTCCTAAGAGAATGGCAAAGAAACTAGAATCTAGCCATTCAAAACTGGCCATTCGAGGTGAGACTCCGAAGAACATTCAGAATCAATTATGTTAAAACGTTAAGGGAAATGGAGGCCAGGCGCGGTGGCTCAAGCCTGTAATCCCAGCACTTTGGGAGGCCGAGATGGGCGGATCACAAGGTCAGGAGATCGAGACCATCCTGGCTAACCCGGTGAAACCCCGTCTCTACTAAAAAATATAAAAAACTAGCCGGGCGAGGTGGCGGGCGCTTGTAGTCCCAGCTACTCGGGAGGCTGAGGCAGGAGAATGGCGTAAACCCGGGAAGCGGAGCTTGCAGTGAGCTGAGATCCGGCCACTGCACTCCAGCCTGGGCGACAGAGCGAGACTCCGTCTCAAAAAAAAAAAAAAAAAAGGGAAATGGAACAATAACTGTCATATATTAATTTTATTTCCTAGGGACCGAGGTGGGTGCTTTACATACTTGGTTTCATTTAATCCATACAACAACCCTAGAGTGTGGAATAACTTCCATGTAACAGATTTGGAGACTGAGGCTCGCCTGGGTAGGGGATGAAAAAACTGCGTGTGATTCAGCCCTGGTCACACTCCAGTGTGTTCTGACCACCACTTTCTGTGACAGGACCACATCCAGCCAGGAAACTGAGAGAAATACATCAAATATTAACAATGGTTCTTTTTCAGAAATGGGTCTTGGAGGGAGGATGGATTCTACTTCCAATTTTTCTGTGTTTTTCAAATTTTTCCTTATGAAGTTGTGATACCCTTTCTGTATTCTTTCCTAAGTTTTGGTTATTTATTGTGCTTATTCTGCAACTTGGTTTGATGCAGTTACTAGTAGGTCTTAGTGACCTTATCTTTGGATGCGTTTTATTCTTTTCTGGGGGTGGGGGGTGCTCAGACTACACCACAGTTCAGATTTGGCACAATTTATTTACTTGGCTCTCCCCTTGAAGGACATTTAGCAAGTTTCTAACTTTTCACGAATACAGCCAATCCTGCCAGGAGCATCCTTGATTACACCCCTTTGGGCAGAGGGTTTTGATGGTTTTGTTTTGTTTTGTTTTGTTTTTGAGATGGAGTTTCGCTCTTGTTGCCCAGGCTGGAGTGCAATGGCGCAGTCTCGGCTCACTGCAACCCCCACCTCCCGGGTTCAAGCAATTCTCCTTCCTCAGCTTCCCGAGTAGCTGGGATTATAGGTGCCCATGACCATGCCCAGCTAATTTTTGTATTTTTAGTAGAGATGGGGTTTCACCATGTTGGCCAGGCTGGTCTTGAACTCCTGACCTTGTGATCTGCCCGCCTCGGTCTCCCAAAGTGCTGAGATTACAGGCGTGAGCCACCACGCTCAGCCTTGATGTTTGTTTATAACCAAAAAGACTGGACTAGCGAAAAAGTGCACTTATGGGTGACTATATTTTTGGCTTTGGGAGATTGCGAATGGAGGGATTTAATTAGAGGCTCTAGAATCAAAGACGTCCCTGTTGGTAAAAAACAGAGGGCTGGTGTGAGTGGGAGTATTTGAAGTCTCAGTTCTCTAACAGTATCCCTCATTCCTCCCACTTCCCACCAGGGCCAGCTCTATCAGCAGGCTAGGGCTTTTCTCTTTGGGGGAAGTTATAGATTATGGTTCCTGCCCTTGATTCATATTGACATTGACATACAGCTTAATTCGGTTGAGCTGTGGGCAAATCCTCTTCAGGAAAACAGTTATTCTAATGCCTGTGGTGCTTCAGAGTGCAGAATCTCCTCCATTCAATTCCACCCCTTTCCTGGAGGTCTTTTATAGCAAATGTCGTTTGAAAAACTGGGGAACCTCAGCCAATTCCTCACACCTGCTGCGTGGCCTGCAGCCAACTTTGTGAGAGCCCTAGGCTGCTGTGCTTCATTTATATGGAATAAGGGGCTAGAGTTAGAAGACTTCAAACAGCTCCAACCTTCTGCTGTGATTCCATGAGAGCTAAATAAGAAAGATACAGCTCTACGCCTTATGAACTGTGTGATTCGGGGTGAGTTATTAACATCTCTGAGCATCAGTTTCTCATCTGTAATACCAGGCGGTGAGACCTACCTGGTACGGTTGTATAGATTAAATGAACTGCTACAAGGAGTTTGGCATTTAAGACAGTGGCCATACCTGGAAAATGAGTGACGCATCCTGGATCCAATCCGTAAGGCACCTAAGGAGCCCCTGGACTCCTTCAGCCCCATCTCCAGGATTACCTGGGGCTGCCGGGAAAGCATTTCTTTGAAGACCTCTGACTTATTAGAGAAATGAACCTATTCATTTCTCACCCAGTGGGTTGGTACCTTGAAGCTACCTAAGCTAAAGCACAAAAACAATAAACAAACACCCCATCTGAAGGTAGCTCCTGAACAAGTGAGTGTCCTAACCCGTCCAGCCACTGTTTTAGCCAGCACATTATGCAAAATGGCAGTTCATCCCAAGGTTTACCTTCATCCTTAGCTCCAGCAGCCAGAACATCCACATAAGGCTTTTAAGAAGGGAGGCAACGCCAGGTGCAGTGGCTCACGCCTGTAATCCCAGCACTTTGGGAGGCCGAGGCGGGTGGATCACCTGAGGTCAGGAGTTCGAGATCAGCCTGGGCAACACAGTGAAACCCAGTCTCTACTAAAAATACAAAATTAGCCGGGCGTGGTGGCACATGCCTGTATTCCCAGCTACTTGGGAGACTTAGGCAGGAAAATCGCTTGAACCTGGGAGGCGGAGGATGCGGTAAACTGAGATAGCACCATTGCACTCCAGCCTGGGCAACAAAAATAAATCTCCATCTCACAAAAAAAAAAAAAAAAGAAGAAGAAGGGAGGCAACAACTTAATGGAGTTTAAAGATCTGGTTCAAAATGTATTATTGGAGAGTGAGAAAACTAAGTGAGACAAAATGTCTGACACTACTATTGTAGGAAAAAGAAAAAACTCACTTAAGTTGGGTGCTGTGGCTCACTCCTGTAATGCCAACACTTTGGGAGGCCGAGGTAAGAGGACTGCTTGAGGCCAGGATTTTGAGACCAACCTGGTCAACACAGTGAGACCCCGTCTCAACAAAAATAAAAATAAAAACAATTAGCTAGGCATAGTCCTGGCTACTTGGGAGGCTGAGGTGGGAGGATTGCTTGAGCCTAGGAATTCAAGGCTGCAGTAAGCTATGATTGCTCCACTGCACTCCAGCCTAAGCAACAGAACGAGACCTTGTCTCTAAAATAAATAAATAAATAAGTACATTTTAAAATTTATTTTAAAAACCCACTTAACTACATGGGTATATGTGTTCATATCTTTTTATATACTTGTATACATTTTACTGGTATACAAATTCTGCTGGTATAATTGTTATCAGCTAACAGCTGTTCCTTTGGGGGAGTGTGGTGAGCTCTACCTGTTTACCTTCTTTAGCGTCTGACTTTCTGATATGAGCTTATCTTTCAAGAGAGGCGGTTACTGTAGTGGTTAAGAATGAGAGGAATTCCAGAGTCAAACCATCTTGTTCCGCTTCTTTTTTGTTGTTCGTTTGTTTGTTTCAGATAAGGTCTTGCTCTGTCGCCCAGGCTGGAGTGCAGTGGTGTGATCATAGTTCACATAGTCCCTATCTCCGAGGCTCGAGCCATCTTTTCCACCTCACCCTCCAGAGCAGCTGGGACCAGAGGCACATACCACCACAGCTGGCTAGTTTTTTTTTTTTTTTTTTTTTTTTAAAGCAGAGATGAGATTTCACTGCATAGCCAGGCTGGTCTCAAACTCCTGAGCTCAAGCAGTCCTCCTGCCTCAGCCTCCTAAAGTGTTGGGATTACAGGCATGAGTCACCATGCCCAGTCTTGTTTGGCTTCAAATTCAGATATGTGTCTATGTGTTTCTGCATCAGATACTGAAGCTGTGGCAGTTTATCTGTAGAAGCAGGTTGCCAATAACAATAAAATTAGACTTTACAATAACAATAAAATTAGGGTTGTTTGGAGGGTTAAATGAAGGGGTCCCTATACTTACCACAATACTTGGCATTCAGGAAGTACTCAGAAAAGATAAACTATTATTATTACTTACATAAGTTATATATATATAAAAACATAGGCTTCTTACCAAAGGACAGTGGTAACATGAGGTTGCACATACATGATACATACAGCTATAAAAAGAATGTGAGGGGAAAGAAAGAAAGAAAAGAAGGAATGACTGCTTTTCATAGCCAGCTCTGAAAGCCCCTGTCCCACATAATTTTCCACTATTCTCTCAAGAAGGGCAATTAAATAAAACTCTTGCCAGGTACAGTGGCTCTCACCTGTAATTCCAGCTACTTGAGAGGCTGAGGTGGGAGGACCACTTGAGGCTAGGAGTTCAAGACTGGCCTGGGCAATATAGGAGACCCTGTCTCTAAAAAGATGGAAAAAAAAATTAGCTGAACGTGGTGGTGTACACCTGTAGTCCCAGCTACTTGGGAGGCTGAGGCTGGAGGATCATTTGAGCCCAGGAGTTTGAGGCTGCAGTGAGCCATGATTATGCCACTGTATTCCAGCTTGGGTGACAGAGCAAGACGATGTGAAGGAAAATAAAAAAGAGGAGAGGAGAGAAGGAAAAGAAAGAGAAGAAAAAGAAAAGAAACAAAGACAGGAAGAAAGAGGAGAGAGAGAGAGAGAGAAAACTCTGGTGTGGGAGGAGGTAAAATGCTTAAAGGCCCAATAGAGAGTCCACCCCCACACGTGGCTTCAGCGAATCCATGACACCATGGATTCACTGGAGAAGTGACACAGGCTTATCTTCTCTCTTGACTCATCAGCTTCTGAGGTAGAAAGGAATTTGAGCTGTCCCAGCCATCCACTCATCCACTGAATATGTATTAGGTGCCTTTTGTGTGCCAGTCATTGTTCTAAGTCCAGAGATACAGCAGTGGACAGAGAAGACCAAAACAAAACATCGAACAAACAAAATCTCATCCCCTCATAGAGCTACATCCTACTGGATGGAAGTAAATAGACACTAAAAATGAGTAAGACTTGTGGAATGCCTAACAGTGATAAATGCTACGGAGAAAAATGAAGGAGGGAAATGTTTTAGGGATGATTAGGATGGGTTGCAATTTTAAATAGGATGGTTGGGTAAGGTCTCACTGAGCAGGTGACATTTGAGTAAAGACCAGAAAGAAGTGCAGAAGAGACCCCCGTAGAAGGAAGAGCAAGTGCAAGGACCCGGAAGTAGTAGTGTGAACAGCACGGAGGGCAGCAGGGCTGGTGGGAGTGGTCTAGACTAGTGGTCCTCATGGCCATTTTGCTCCCCACAGGGTACATCTGGCCATGTCTGGAAACATTTTGCGTTGTCACAACTGGGATGGGAGTGTGCTCTATGAGGGTCAGGGATGCTGTTCAACATCCGACAATGCACGGGACAGTCTCCACATTCTCCAATGAATGATCCTTCCCAAAATGTCAAGAGTGCCAAGGTTGAGAAGCTCAAATCTAGACTTAGGAAGAGTTGTAGGAAATGATGTCAGAGAGATAACAAGAAGTGTGGGGAATGGATGAGGGGGTATGGAGAGGGAGATCACCAAGAGCCCTGTAGGCATCCTAAGGATCTTAGCTTTTTACTGTAGGCCTGATGGGAAGCCACTGGTTGTTGGCAGTGTTTAGCTAGTAGAAATTCCAAGTCATAGGGAGAGGAATACCAGGTGGTCATTGATCTTGGTCCCAGGCCCTGACTCCCTCTGACTTCCTCTGGGAGGGGCCTCACTTCAGGGGCTGGAAAGTATAAGACAGATGATTTTTAGTCATTAAGCAGGACTTCATCAGCAGGCAAAATCACAGCTTTGCTAGGAGATCGTTAATCTTGATTCTGTGAGAATAACCAACCCAGCCTCCCTTAATTACTAGGAACAATGCATAATCTGGACTTGATCACAACAGAGGAGTCAACGTTGCATTTCACCAGTGTTTCCTTAAGGCTGGTTGAAGTGCAAGGTTAGTGTTTGGATGTAAACTTTGCCTTCTAGGAATTTTTTTTTTTTTTTTAGACGGAGTCTCACTGTGTCACCCAGGCTGGAGTACAATGGCACAATCTCGGCTCATTGTAACCTCTGCCTCCTGGGTTCAAGCAATTCTCCTGTCTCAGCTTCCCAGGTATATGCAACTACAGGCGGTTGCCACCACGCCCAGCTAATTTTTATATTTTAAGTGGAGATGGGGTTTCATTTCATCATGTTAGCCAGGCTGATCTCAAACTCCTGACCTCAAGTCATCTACCTGCCTCAGCCTCCCAAAGTGCTGGGATTACAGATGAGAGTCGCCTTCTAATAATTTTTGATGTAATGAAGGACAGGAGAGGAGAGAAAGATTAACCCCCAGATTGATACCGCCAACATTCATGGAACACCTGCTGAGATTAGAGGGGGAATGAATGTAAGCAGGTAAGGAAGAGAGGACGTGCTGGGAGGAGATGGCATATGCACACATCCCACCATTTGGTGACATAAGTGCAGTTACAGAGGGGGCCACTGGGCAAAAGGACTGGTTCAGCCATGGCAGCCAGTGGCACAGAAGAGGTGGCGTTTAGGCTTTGGAGGATAAAAGAGTGCAGGTAGTGAAATTATGAGGGAAAGGCATCCAAGCAAAGGGCAGACAGCCAGTGTTCTCAGGAGCTCACCTCTGCAGATTTCTGGACCACATCCTCTAGATTCTTTTATACACACACACACACACACACATTTATGTATGTATATGTTTTCTTTGTGTATATGTACATATAGTTTTTATATATGTATATATATTTATATACACTGCGTGTGTGTGTGTGTATATATATATGTGTGGTCTGGCTCTGTCGCCTAGGCTGGAGTGTAATAGTACTAACTTGGCTCCTGGGCTCAAGTGATCCTCCCACCTCAGCCTCCCGGGTAGCTGGGACTACAGGCACGTGCCACCATGCCTGGCTAATTTTTGTATTTTTTTGGTAGAGATGGGGTTTCACCATGTTGACCAGGCTGATCTCGAACTCCTGGGCTTAAGCAATCCCCTGGCCTTAGCCTCCCAAAGTGCTGGGATTACAGATATGATCCACTGCACCCAGCCTTACATTCTTGTAGATTATCATTCAGAAGACCTAGATCCCATCCAAAAATCTGCATATTACACAGCTCCTGGGACCTGCAAACCAGGTGTTTCTCTGCACCTTGCAAAGCCCTGCTCCAGGAAATGGAAGGCAGGGTTCAGGCATCTATCCTGGTGTGGTGCTTCCAAGAGAAAGGTGTCCAAATGCTGCTGCTTTGAAAGGCAAAAACTAGGGGTGGCTGGCCTGCCAGGCATGGCCACATGAAGTCAGTGGTTCTCTGACTTGAGTGGCCTATCACTGGGGAAGCTTGTTAAACATATATCTGGGTCACACAATAGACTCTCTGCCTCAGTCTCCTGGGGTGATCTGTTTGGGACCCCACCAGGTGACTCACTGGCCCTGTGGCCTATCTATAACTGAGACACATTTTGACCACACTGAGCTCCCCTTCAGCCCCTAGAATCTTAAAAACACTAAGAGCCCCACGCAGTGTCCCATCTATTTATTTTAATCACAATAGCTGCTTTTTATTGAGCATTTACTGAGTCCTAAACTCTGTGCTGAACACTTTACATTTATAAGTCTCACAACAGGCTGGGTGTAGTAGCTCATGCCTGTAATCCCAACACTTTGAGGCTGAGGTGGGAGGATCACTTGAAGCCAGGAGTTTGAGACCATCCTGGGCAGCAAAGCAAGACCCCCATCTCTACAAAAAAGAACAACAAAAACAAAAGAAAAAGTCTCACAACAACCTGGCAAAGGAGGAAGGTTTGTTGTTGTTGTTGTTGTTGTTGTTTTGAGATGGGGTCTCTCTCTGTTGCCAGGCTGGAGTGCTGTGGCATGATCTTGGCCCACTGCAACCTCCGACTCCCTGGTTCAAGCGATTCTCCTGCCTCAGCCTCCCAAGTAGCTGGGATTACAGGCATGCGCCACCATGCCCAGCTAACTTTTGTATTTTTAGTAGAGACGGGGTTTCACCATGTTGGCCAGGATGGTCTTGAACTCCTGACCTCGTGATTTGCCCCGCTCAGCCTCCCAAAGTGTTGGGATTACAGGCATAAGCCACCGCGCCCCATCAAAGAGGAAGAGTTTTACAAGGAAACTGAGACACAGCAGTTATTGGTAGAGCTGGGACACAGACCTAGGCTTGCCTGACCCCAAACTCAAGCTCTTCAGCAGTTTTCGGCACCACCTCCCTTCGGACGCCCTGCTGTGCTTTCTGCTGCTAGTCCCTACAGCTAGATTACAAACTACTTGGGGCAAAAGTTGGATCTTAGGCTGCTTGTGTTCCTCAGACAGAATTTTGTTGAAATAACTGGGGTTTCTTCTCAGTCATGAGAGCTCTTTATGGACCCTTCTCCCTGGTGTGTGGATTCCCAACTCCCTTAAACAATATCTTTCTCTTCCAGAGGGGAGCTCAATGAGCTCCCAGGGTTTTTTTGTTTTGTTTTGTTGTTGTAGTTGTTTGTTTGTTTGTTTGTTTGAGGCAGAGTTTCTGTCTGTCACCCAGGCTGGAGTGCAGTGGTGCGATCTTGGCTCATTGCAACCTCCGCCTCCCAGGTTCAAGCAATTCTCATGCCTTGGCCTCTTGAATAGCTGGGATTAGAGGTGCCTGCCACCACCATGCCCAGCTAATTTTCTTTTTTTCTTTTTCAGTAGAGATGGTGTTTCACCATGTTGCCCAGGCTGGTCTCAAAGTCCTGGGCTCAAGTAATCCACCCAAAGTGCTGGGGTTACAGGTGTGAGCCACTGTGCCTGGCATTCTTCTTTTATTTATTTATTTATTTCCTAACCCACTAGGCAATCAAGGACTTTCTTTAAAGAGATGGGGTCTTGCATTCACCCAGGCTGAAGTGCAGTGGCATGATCATAGCTCACCACAGCCTCGAATTCCCAGACTTAGGCCATCTCCCCGAGTAACTGGGACCACAGGTGTGCACCACCATGCCCAGCTAAGTTATTTTTTTATTTTTTTTTTAGAGACAAGGTCTCACTGTGGACCAGACATTACTCAATCTGGTCTTGAACTCCTGGCCTCAAGCAGTCCTCCCGTCTTAGCCTTGCAAAGTGCTGAGATTACAGGCATGAACCACTGCACCCTGCTAGCACCCAGGGTTCTAAGCCCCCTGCCCTGTGGAGCTTATTAGAAAGGCCTTGTATTTGAGTTCTCAACTTTACCTTCTTTTTGACATGTTCTTTCTTCCCAGACTGTGAGGTCCTGGAAGTAGTAAGGCTGGCTTCTTACCATCTGTCTTCCCTAAAGCAGCACATAGTAGGCTCAATAAATTCAAGGAGGGCTGATTTATATGCATTCAGATCTCAGACTTCTGTGAATATAAACCAAGGACCATAATTTTTTTCTCTACATTACATTCATTGGTGTTTAATTTATTGAGCATCTACTGTGTGCCAGGCACTGGTGCAGGTACTAGGAATTCTGTGGTAAATAAGGTAAATGAGTTCTCTGCTCTCTAGGGCTTCCTTCTAGTGGGGAAGACATACAAACTCTTAGCAAAGCCAGCTTCTGTGGTGGCTGGGGAAGATGGAGAACAATTAGAACTGGAGGCCAGAGGGGCCTCTCTGAGAAGGCGTCATCTGAACTGACAACGGATTGATCAAAATGAGCCAGCTGTGTCTGAATCAGGGAAAGGGCATTCCAATCCTGAGACCAGGACCACTGTGGCCTGTTTGAGGATTCACAGATGCTACTATGGCTGGAACTTAGCGGGCAAGAGAGAGAGGTCAGAGATGAGCTGGGAGATGTTGGCAAGGCCAGATCATGCAGGGCCTTCCTCACAGACCATGGTGAAGAGATTAGAGTTGGTTCTAACCAAGATGGGAAATCAGTGGAGGGTTTTATGCAGGATGATGATGAAAGATCCCCAGCTGCTTGGAGAATGGACTGTAGGGAGGACAGAGTGGAAGGAGAGACCAGTTAGGAAATCACTGCCATGGTCATGGTGACAGGTGATGGGGTCTTGGACAAAGATCATAGAAAAGGAAGCTGAGAGATGTAGACAGACAAGACCTTCAGATGTAGTGGATGTGGCAGGGGTGGGGCATGAGGGAAAGAGGAATCACGAAGGACACCCTGGTTTGGATTAGGTAGATGGGGGTGTCATTTTTTGAGATGGGGAAGGTAGAGGAAGAACAGGTTTGGGTGGCAAAATCAAGCATTCTGGTGTACCCCTGGGTCAAATAATGTCCTCGAAAGACGGCACGTGTGAATATATGACCTCACACGGCAAATCTGATTAAGTCAAGAATTTTGAGATAGGAAATTATCCTGGAGGGCTCAATGTAAACACAAGGGGCCTTATAAATGAAAAAGGGAGGCAGGAGAGTCAGTGTGCTTCTGTGTAAGAAGGAATCAACCCACCATCACTTTGAACTGGCTTTGAAGGTGAAGGAAGGGAACCCCGAGGTGAGGAATTAAGACATCCTCTAGGAACTGGGAAAGGTAAGGAAATGGTTTCTCCCATCGAGACTCTGAAAGGGACACAATCTTGCTGATACCTTGCTTTTAGCCCAGATAAAACCCAATTAGGACTTCTTACCTCCAGAACTGTGAACTCATGCATTTGTGTGGTTTTAAGCCAATAAGTTTGTGGTCATTTGTTACGGAAGCAATAGGAAATGGACACATTGGCCTTAAGGATATCCAGGTGGAAAGACAGGTGGGCAGCAGGCAGGCTGTACTGGCCAGATCCCAGGGTAGAGGCTGGCACTGGAACCCTTGGAGCATTCAGCCTACAGTTGGAACTTAAATCTGAGAGGTTTCGAATCACCTCAGGGCCCAGAGTGAGCTGCAGGGCCGGTGATTAATTCCTGTCCTCTCTGCCTGATACAGGCAAACTTTGGCAGCCGGCCTTTCTCTCCTAAGTAGAGAATCTTTAGCTTGGCCCAAGGCACTTGGGTGGGGCCTGAGCTGGACAGGCCTGCTCCTGAGTGAAAGTCCAAAGACCCTGTCACCCTGAAGGACACTCCCATCAGGCTAGCTCAGATGCCTCCAGGCTAGGTGGGAAGGAAAATGGGAGAGGGACTGGAAATGTTTATTATGTTTGTTTAGCTCCTATTAAGTCCCAAGCACCAAAAAGGAGACTTTTTATCTGTGGTTTTAAACCTTGCAATAACCCTAGCAGGGAGCTGTAAGCCCCATTTATGAATAGGTAAACTGAGGGTCAGAGGGATCCGATTACTTCTTTACGATAACACCAGCAGGATGGCTGGCACAGTGGCTCATGCCTGTAATCCCAGCACTTTGGGAGGTTAAGTCAGGCAGATTGCCTGAGCTCACGAGTTCAAGACCAGCCTGGGCAACATGGCAAAATCCCGTCTTTACAAAAAATACAAAAATTAGCTGGGCATGGTGGTGTGCGCTTGTAGTTCCAGCTACTCAAAGAGGCTGAGGTGGGAGGATGGCTTGAGCCCAGGAGGTGGAGGTTGCAGTGAGCCGAGACTACACCACTGCACTAGAGCCTGGGCGATAGAGCCAGACCTTGTCTCAAATAAAAAACAAAAAGTAAAAAATAAAAATAACGAAATAACGCCTGCAGAGAACTGAAGATCCAGGAGTCCACCAAGTTTGAATGAGCTTTAGATGTCCCCAGCATGCTGCTCTTTCTGCCATGCCCCTCATCTTGGCTGAGGACTATTTGAGAGTGTTTTTTGGTTTGTTTGTTTGTTTGTTTTTTAACCAAAATAGCAACAATGCCTTCCATTCATTGACCTTTCCCGCTTTACCTGAGCTGCACATTTAATCTTCATACCAACCTCATTGTTAGTTTTTTGGGTTTTTTTTTTCATTTTACAGATGTAGATGCTGTGGCTCAAAGGATTAATTAATTTGCTTAAGATAATGCAACATGAGAAAAGCAGATCAGGACCGAATACCAGAACAACGATTTTGCTTGAAATAACACCACTACTAATAATTGTCTCTCTGCACCTCCTGGCTTATTTCTCTGCACCTCCTGGCTTGTTTCTCTACTCCCACACCTTCCCTGCTGACCCTGGTCAACGTGCTGTGAACATACAAATAGTGCCTGATATACTAGGGCCTTGGCATTGGCCATGGGAGTGAGAGGGAGAAAATAATTTAAGAGCCTTTGTAGTTGATTTCAACAAGGTAAGGCAATGCCAGTGAAGCATCTTGCAGGAATCCCTCCCTGATTGCTTCAGTCCACAGCGCTCTTACCTTTCTCTGTACACTTACAATCTGTTTCACTTACTTCCTAGCAGACCTCGCAGAAACCATTATTTCATATGATATGTTTCCCCCATAGAATATAAGCTCCTTAAGGGAAGAGATTTTTGTCTGGTTTTACAATGCTGAATTCCAAGTGCCTAGGAAGGACCTGGCAGGTCGTAAGCACAAGAAGTATTGGTTGGATGAATATATACTTCTTGCAACCCACAGGGACTGACGTTGGTCTAGGCCAGGCCCTGCCCTGGCTTCCAGGGATGCGGAAGTGAACCGAATAACTTCCTGAGCTTATGGGGGAGACATGCATACCTGCATATTCACAACAGATTTCATAACACATAACCAAAGTAAAAAGGTGGCCACCAGAAGGGGATTGGACCTGCTTGTTGGAAGGGTGCAAATGGAAACTAGAGAGGTGATTGCTTCAGACATTCCCAGTGGGACAGGTGGCTGTGAGCCTGTGATGAGCTGAGAGGCACCACTGAGTAAAAGTTAAGAGGACAGGCTTTGGAGCCCAGCTGTCTGGGCTGAATCTTTCTCTACCAATTACTGGTTGTGTGATGTAGCAGCGGTGATATACTGTTGAGATAAACGCGTATTTCCAGACTCACTGCAGAGATTCCAAACTGCAAGTCTGGGCTGGCTACGAATCTGCTTTGTTGTTTTACAAACATGTCATGGTTTATTGCAGAGGGTCTATAGACCATGCCTTGAAAAACCCTGGCCATCAGGGAGAAAGGGTCGTGCTAACCAGCAAACTGGAATGTCACACTGTGTGTCATTGACATTTTTCAGTGTGAAATCACAAACTGTCATTCAGGGTTAGACTTTATACTACCCAGTAAGTGTCATGGAGGAGGTTTCAGGACAGCTGGGGAATTCAACAGGCCTGGTCTCTACCAGGTCCTCCCAGGACACTCACCAGCAGCAGATTTCAAGGCATTCTGCCTTCACTTTAGGCCTGGGGTGAACCTGCAGGAGGCTCTCTGCAAATATTCATTAATCAACTGATAACTTTTCTAGCCAAGCACCAGCTGCCTAGCCTCAGTCCCCCGCAGAGGTTCTGGAAGGACTGCAGGAACCCCAGAGAGGGCTAGATTACAATGAGGGCACAAGAGGTGGTACCCAGCTCTGATGTCTTCATGTCTTGACTTGAGCTAGGACTTCACACCCAGGACCCCAGAGAAACCAGATGGAAAGAAGGTCATGGGAGATGTGAGGGCTCAGAGCCTGTAATCTCTGGACAAACTCCATCTCTTTGAGCCTCAGATGAAATGCAAGGCCTAAGTGTTACAGATGGTTCTTCATTTGTTCATTCCATTAACATTTCAGCCTCTGTCATGTGCCAGGCTAGGCTAGGGAGACCATGGTGACACAGGTCTCTGTACTCAGTGAGCTTATACTCCAGAGAGGGATCAGACAATAAGGTAATATAGGTTAATTAATATCAGAGAGTAATGAGAGGAAGACCATAGTCCAGGAGCAGCTATGGCTCATGGCTGTAATCCCAACACTTTGGGAGGCCAAAGCAGGTAGATCGCTGAGTCCAAGGGTTTGAGACCAGCCTGGGCAATATGGTGAAACCCTATCTCTCTCTCTCACACACACACACACACACACACACACACACACAAAATTAGCCAGGCATGGTGACACACTCCTTTAGTCCCAGCTACTCAGGAGGCTGAGGTAGGAGGACTGATTGAGCCCAGAGGGTCAAGGCTACAGTGAGCCAAGATCACATCCCTGCATTCCAGCTTGGGTGACAGAGTGAGACTCTATCTCGAGGGGAAAAAAAAGAGAGAGAGAGGAAGAACATAAAAGGGTAATGGAGCTGGTCATGGTGGCTCATGCTTACAGTCCCAGCTACTTATCCAACCCATGGCCCATGGGCTGCATGAAGCCCAGGACAGCTTTGAACATGGCCCAACACAAATTCATAAACTTTCTTAAAAATTATGAGATTTTTGCCAGGCACAGTGGCTAACGCCTGTAATCCCAGCACTTTGGGAGGCTGAGGCAGGCGGATCACTTGAGGTCAGGAGTTCAAGACCAGCCTGACCAGCATGGTGAAATCCCATCTCTACTAAAAATACAAAATTAGGTGGCATGGTGGTGCATGCCTATAATCCCAGTTACTAGGGAAACTGAGGCAGGAGAATCACTTGAACCTGGGAGGCAGAGGTTGCAGTGAGCCAAGATCATGCCATTGCACTCCAGCCTAGGCAACAAGAGCGAAACTCCATCTCAAAAAAAAAAAAAAAAAAAAAAAGTTTCTTGTGATTTTCTTTCTTCTTCTTTTTTTTTTTTTAGTTCATCAGCTATCATTAGTGTTAGCGTATTTTATGTGTGGCCGAAGGCAATTCTTCTTCCAGTGTGGTTCAGGGAAGCCAAAAGATTAGACACCCCTGCTCTACAGTGTTCTTAACAAGAGATCATCTAGCCTCTGGGTGGCCGTCTGCACTGTCTGAGAGCTCATGACTGTGACCTCAGAGACTCTTTAAATGATGAAATCATGGCCATAACTATGGCAAACCTCAATGGAGAATGTCATGCTAACCATAACCTTGTCTCACCTGAGCTGCACAATCACTTCTCAGGTAGGTGCTCCTACTGTATTAGGGGCATTTTACTAATTGGGATGCTGAGACTTAGAGAGTTGAGGCAAGTTGCTCAACTCACTTATTTGTTAGGCGGCAGAACAGGGATTCTAATCCAGGGCGAACTCTAGAGTGCTGGACTCTTAAATGACACATGGCGTTATTGATCTAATGGAGTTTGGTACCCTGTATCCCCCATCCTACTTTTCTCTAATGCAGGAACTCTTGGATCTGTAGGTCACAGCCTCCCCTTAGACTGTAAAACAGTGCCTGCTGGGCACTGGTCCCATGCTGAGGGCGCCCCTCTGGCATATCCTCTGAGCATGGGATTGCTGAGAGCTACAGTCTGGGGGTGGTGAGCCAGATCAGCACAGATCACAGATGGAAACCATCCTTCTAGGTAACTCCTTCTAGAAGGAAGAGTTCCTGGTCCAGAACTGTGTTCTGTTCCCAACTTGCCTCCAGTCTGCCTGCTCCATGACCCCAGACGTCTGCTTGAGTCAGCCCTGGGCCTGTGTGGGGGCGGCCCGTGGGCTCCCGCAACATCCTGTGTTCTGCCTTCTGCATACCTATTTTCCATTTCCAGGGAATCCCTCCCATCAGGGTTGGTTTTTACACTCTGGACCCGCCCACAGAACAATTGCAATGGCTCCCTCAGAGGCTCCTGGAGTCATTCCTGCATTACACAATCTCCAGTCTCCAGGGTCTGGCAGGAGCTGCATTTCTTTCTCTCTCCTGAAAGACTCCAAGTTCTGCTCCTCCTTCAGTTCACACTGGCAAGATCTTCTCTTCCAAAGAGTCTCACTGCTGTCCCCACTTCCCTGAGCTCCTGTTTCCTCGTGCTGACTGAGCCACTGGAGGGGACATCCGACATGTTTGTCTTCCAGCATCCCTTCCCCTCCTTCCTCTGTGAACTGCACTCCTTTTCTTCTGGGTATAACCCCTCCTCCACTTTCTGAGACTAGTTGGGGCTGCCACTCACACAGTACCTTTTCTCCTGGCCAGGGTGGTTGGTCCAGGGTTAGGCATGTGACCCAAAGCAGGCCAATCACAATCCTTCCCTGGGATTTTTTTTTTATATGGAGCATATGGAAAAAAAAAAAAGAAAAACTCTTTGGTTTGGGTTTGCTAAGCTGGCTTGATGGAAGCCAGGCTGGAGCTACCTGCATTCCTGCTTCTCTTCCCCTTTCTAGATAGAGGCTACCTATCTGAAGTGGGAGAAAGTGAAGCCAATACACAGAGAGAAGCAGAGAGAATAAGGAAGTGATCTGCTCATTATTTCAGTTTTTAGAGACCTTGACACCAGCCCCACCTCAACTAATGAGTCAGTTTATTTATTTACTTACTTATTATTTACTTACTGGCTACTTTTACTCGAACTAGCTTGAATTTGGTTTCGATCACTTGCAATTAAGAGTCCAAACATGTCTTCCTGGGCTTGGACCTAGTTCACAGCAACCTGGCTAAACGCACCAAGAAAGTTGGAATCATCAGTAAATATGGGACCCACTATGGGGCCTCCCTCCAGAAAATGGTGAAGAAAATTGAAATCAGCCAGCACACCAAGTACACTTGCTCTTTCTCTGGCAAAAACAAGATGAAGAATTGAGTTGTGAAGATCTGGCACTGTGGTTCCTGCATGAAGACAGTACCTAGCAGTGCCTGGACCTACAATACCACTTCCAAAGCCGGAGTAAAGTCTGCCATCAGAAGACTGAAGGAATTGCAAGACCAGTAAAGGCTCCTCTACTCTTTGAGACATCACTGGCCTATAATAAATGGGTTAATTTATTGAACGAAATTGATTTGGCTTGTTACTTTATTAAACATTCTGATGTTTGCATTATGTCACTACTGATGTATTGGAGAAGCATGCTGAGATGGATCTAATTCAGTCCCTTTTTTAAGTAGTCAGATGATAAAATATGGCATAAGAATATAAGCCTTCCAAGTTAGGTATGTGTATTAGGTTTGTATAAGTCTGTTCTTGCCAGTTTGACTTTGAGGTACACTGGAGCAAACTGCAAACTTTAGTCTTTAAATTACAGTTAATATTAAAAAAAAAAATCTTTCTAGTCTGGGCACGGTGGCTCATGCCTGTAATCCCAGCATTTTGGGCGGCCGAGGCAGGTGGATTACTTGGGGCCAGGAGTTCAAGATCAGCCTGGCCAACATAAAGAAACCCCATATCTACTAAAAATACAAAAATTAGTCAGGCATGGTGGTGCACTGTAATCCCAGCTACTTGGGAGACACTGGCACGAGAATTGCTTGAACCTGGGAGGCGGAGGTTGCAGTGAGCTGAGATTGTGCCACTGCACTCCAGCCTGAGTGACAGAGTGAGACTCTGTCTCTAAAAAAAAAAAAATGAGGTGCTCCAAGATAGCCGAATAGGAACAGCTCCAGTCTGCAGCTCCCAGCATGATCAACGCAGAAGATGGGTGACTTCTGCATTTCCAACTGAGGTACCTGGTTAATCTCTTTGGGACTGGTTGGACAGTGGGTGCAGCCCACAGAGGGTGAGCTGAAGCAGGGCAGGGCGTTGCCTCACCCAGGAAGCACAAGGAGTCAGGGGATTTCCCTTTCCCAGCCAAGGAAAGCCGTGACAGACTGTACCTGGAAAAATGGGGCACTCCTGCCCAAATACTGCACTTTTCCCAAGGTCTTAGCAGCTGGCAGACAAGGTGATTCTCTCCTGTGCCTGGCTCAGCAGGTCACACACCTGCGGAGCCTTGCTCACTGCCAGCACAGAAGTCTGAGATCGATCTGCGAGGGGGAAGCCTGGCTGCAGGAAGGGCAACAGCCATTGCTGAGACTTGCGTAGGTAAACAAAGCAGCTGGGAAGCTCAAACTGGGCAGAGCCCACCACAGCTCAACAAGGCCTACTGCCTCTAGACTCCACCTCTGTGGGCAGGATATAGCCAAACAAAAGGCAGTAGACAACTTCTGCAGACTTAAATGTCCCTGTCTGACAGCTCTGAAGAGAGCAGTGGTTCTCCCAGCACGGCATTTGAGATCTGAGAATGGACAGACTGTCTCCGCAAGTGGGTCTCTGACCCCCGTGTAGCCTAACTGGGAGACACTTCCCAGTAGGGGCTGACAGACACCTCATATGTGTGGCTGCCCCTCTGGGACAAAGCTTCCAGAGGAAGGATCAGGCAGCAATATTTGCTGTTCTGCAGCCTCTGCTGGTGATCCAGTGTCTGAAGCGGACCTCCAGCAAACTGCAACAGACCTGCAGCTGAGGGACCTGACCGTTAGAAGGAAAACTAATAAACAGAAAGGAATAGCATCAACATCAACAAAAAGGTCATCTACACCAAAACCCCATCTGTAGGTCACTAATATCAAAGACCAGAGGTAGATAAAACCACAAAGATGGTGAGAAACTAGAGCAGAAAAGCTGAAAATTCTAAAAATCAGAGTGTCTCTTCTCCTCCAAAGGATTGCAGCTCCTCCCCCAGCAACGGAGCAAAGCTGGATAGAGAATGACTTTAACGAGTTGACAGAAGTAGGCTTCAGAAGGTTGGTAATAACAAACTTCCCTGAGCTAAAGGAGGATGTTCAAACCCATAACAAGGAAGCTAAAAACCTTGAAAAAAGATTAGACAAATGGCTAAGTAGAATAAACAGTATACAGAAGACCTTAAATGACCTGATGGAGCTGAAAACCATGGCATGAGAATTTCGTGATACATACAAAAGCTTCAATAGCTGATTCAATCAAGTGGAAGAAAGGGTATCAGTGATTGAAGATCAAATTAATGAAATAAAGTGAGAAGACAAGGTTAGAGAAAAAGAATAAAAGAAACAAACAAAGTCTCCAAGAAATACGGGACTATGTGAAAAGACCAAATCTACGTTTGATTGGTGTACCTGAAAGTGATGGGGAGACTGGAATCAAGTTGGAAAACACTTTTCAGGATACTATCCAGGAGAACTTCCCCAACCTAGCAAGGCAGGCCAACATTCAAATTCAGGAAATACAGAGAACACCATAAAGATACTCCTCGAGAAGAGCAACCCAAAGACACTTAATTGTCAGATTCACCAAGGTTGAAATGAAGGAAAAAGTGTTAAGGGCAGCCAGAGAGAAAGGTCAAACCCACAAAGGGAAGCCCACAAAGGTCAAACCCACAAAGGGAAACCCACAAAGGTCAAACCCACAAAGGGAAACCCATCAGACTAACAGCAGATCTCTCGGCAGAAACTACAAACCAGAAGAGAGTGGGGGCCAACAGTCAACATTCTTAAAGAAAATAATATTCAACCCAGAATTTCATAGCCAGCTAAACTAAGCTTCATAAGTGAAGGAGAAATGAAATCCTTTACAGACAAGCAAATGCTGAGAGATTTGCTTGCTGGTCACCACCAGGCCTGCCTTACAAGAGCTCCTGAAGGAAACACTAAATATGGAAAGAAACAACTAGTACCAACCACTGCAAAAACATCCCAAATGGTAAAGACAATCGATGCTATGAAGAAACTGCATCAATTAATGGGCAAAATAACCAGCAAACATCATAATGACAGGATCAAATTCACACATAATATTAACCTTAAATGTAAATGGGCTAAATGCCCCAATTAAAAGACACAGACTGGAAAATTGGATACAGTCAAGACCCATCAGTGTGCTGTATTCAGTAAACCCATCTCACATACAAAGACGCACATAGGCTCAAAATAAAGGGATAGAGGAAGATCTACCAAGCAAATGGAAAGCAAAAAAAAGCAGGGATTGCAATCCTGGTCTCCAATAAAACAGACTTTAAACCAACAAAGATCAAAAGAGACAAAGAAGGCCATTACATAATGGTAAAGGGATCAATTCAACAAGAAGAGCTAACTATCCTAAATATATATGCACCCAATACAGGAGCACCCAGATTCATAAAGCAAGTCCTTAGAGACCTGCAAAGAGACTTAGACTCCCACACAGTAATAATGGGAGACTTCAACATCCCACTATCAATATTAGACAGATCAACGAGACAGAAGGTTAACAAGGATATCCAGGACCTAAACTCAGCTCTGCAACAAGCAGACCTAATAGACATCTACAGAACTCTCCACCCCAAGTCAACAGAATATACATTCTTCTCAGCACCACATCACACTTATTCTAAAATTGACCACATAATTGGAAGTAAAACACTCCTCAGCAAATGTAAAAGAACAGAAATCACAACAAACTGTCTCTCAGACCACAGTGCAATCAAATTAGAACTCAGGATTTAAAAACTCACTCAAAACCACACAACTACATGGAAACTGAACAACTTGCTCCTGAATGACTACTGGATAAATAACGAAATGAAGGCAGAAATAAAGATATTCTTTGAAACCAGTGAGGGCCGGGCGCGGTGGCTCAAGCCTGTAATCCCAGCACTTTGGGAGGCCGAGACGGGCGGATCATGAGGTCAGGAGATCGAGACTATCCTGGCTAATACGGTGAAACCCCGTCTCTACTAAAAAAATACAAAAAACTAGCCGGGTGACGAGGCGGGCGCCTGTAGTCCCAGCTACTCGGGAGGCTGAGGCAGGAGAATGGCGTGAACCCGGGAGGCGGAGCTTGCAGTGAGCTGAGAGCCGGCCACTGCACTCCAGCCTGGGTGGCAGAGCAAGACTCCGTCTCAAAAAAAAAAAAAAAAAAGAAACCAGTGAGAACGAAGACACAAAGTACAGAATCTCTGGGACACATTAAAAGCAGTGTGTAGAGGGAAATTTATAGCACTAAATGCCCACAAGAGAAAGCAAGAAAGATCTAAAATGCACACCCTAACATCACAATTAAAAGAACTAGAGAAGCAAAAGCAAACACATTCAAAAGTTAGCAGAAGGCAAGAAATAACTAAGATCAGAGCAGAACTGAAAGAGATAGAGACACAAACACCCTTCAAAAAAATCAGTGAATCCAGGAGCTGGTTTTTTGAAAAGATCAACAAAATAGACCGCTAGCAAGACTAATAAAGAAGAAAAGAGAGAAGAATCAAATAGACGCAATAAAAAATGATAAAGGGAATATCACCAACAATCCCACAGAAATACAAATTACCATCAGAGAACACTATAAACACCTCTAAGCAAATAAACTAGAAAATCTAGAAGAAATGGATACATTTCTGGACACATACACCCTCCCAAGACTAAACCAGGAAGAAGTTGAATCTCTGAATAGACCAATAACAGACTCTGAAATTGAGGTAATAATTAACAGCCTGCCAACCAAAAAAAGTCCAGGGCCAGATGGATTCACAGCCGAGTTCTACCAGAAGTACAAAGAGGAGCTGATACTATTCCTTCTGAAGCGATTCCAATCAATAGAAAAAAAGGAATCCTCCCTAACTCGTTTTATGAGGCCAGCAGCATCCTGATACCAAAGCCTGGCAGAGACGCAACATAAAAAGAGAATTTTAGACCAATATCCCTGAAGAACATTGATGCAAAAATCCTCAATAAAATACTGGCAAACCAAATCCAACAGCACATCAAAAAGCTTATCCACCATGATCAAGTCGGTTCATCCCTGGGATGCAAGGCTGGTTCAACATACGCAAATCAATAAACATAATCCATCACATAAACAGAACCAACGACGAAAACCGCATGATTATCTCAATAGATGCAGAAAAGGCCTTTGACAAAATTCAACAGCCCTTCATGCTAAAAACTCTCAATAAACTAGGTACTGATGGAACGTATCTCAAAATAATAAAAGCTATTTATGACAAACCCACAGCCAATATCATACTGAATGGGCAAAACCTGGAAGCATTCCCTTTGAAAACCAGCACAAGACAAGGATGCCCTCTCCCACCACTCCTATTTAACATAGTGTTGGAAGTTCTGGTCAGGGCAATCAGGCAAGATAAAGAAATAAAGCGTATTCAATTAGGAAATGAAGAAGTCAAATTGTCCCTGTTTGCAGATGATATGATTGTATATTTAGAAAACCCCATCGTCTCAGCCCAAAATCTCCCTAAGCTGATAAGCAACTTCATCAAAGTCTCAGCATACAAAATCAATGTTCAAAAATCACAAGCATTCCTATACATCATTAACAGACAAACAGAGAGCCAAATCATGAGTGAACTCCCATTCACAATTGCTACAAAAAGAATAAAATACCTAGGACTCCAACTTACAAGGGATGTGAAGGACCTCTTCAAGGAGAACTACAAACCGCTGCTCAACAAAATAAAAGAGGACACAAATGGAAGAATATTTCATGCTCATGGATAGGAAGAAAAATGGGAGAATATTTCATGCTCATGGACAGGAAGAATCAATATTGTGAAAATGGCCATACTGCCCAAAGTAATTTATAGATTCAATGCCATCCCCATCAAGCTACCAATGACTTTCTTCACAGAATTGGAAAAAACTACTTTAAAGTTCATATGGAACCAGAAAAGAGCCCGCATTGCCAAGACAATCCTAAGCCAAAAGAACAAAGCGGGAGGCATCGCACTTCCTGACTTCAAACTATACTACAAGGCTACAGTAACCAAAACAGCATGGTACTGGTACCAAAACAGAGATATAGACCAATGAAACAGAACAGAGGCCTCAGAAATAACACCACGCATCTACAACCATCTGATCTTTGACAAACCTGACAAAAACAAGAAATGGGGAAAGGATTCCTTTTTAATAAATGGTGCTGGAAAAACTGGCTAGCCATATGTAGAAAGCTGAAACTGGATCCCTTCCTTACACCTTATACAAAAATTAATTCAAGATGGATTAAAGACTTAAATGTTAGACCTGACCAGGCACCATAGCTCACGGCTGTAATCCCAGCACTTTGGTAGGCTGCAGGTGGATCATGAGGTCAGGAGATGGAGACTTTCCTGGCTAACACAGTGAAACCCCGTCTCTACTAAAAATACAAAAAATTAGCCAGACGTGGTGGCAGGTGCCTGTAGTCCCGGCCACTCAGGAGGCTGAGGCAGGAGAATGGCGTGAACCTGGGAGGTGGAGCTTGCAGTGAGCCAGTGAGCCGAGATCGTGCCACTCCAGCCTGGGCGATAGAGCGAGACTCCATTAAAAAAAAAAAAAATTAGCCTGGCATGGTGGCAGGCGCCTGTAATCCCAGCTACTTGGGAGGCTGAGGCAGGGGAATTGCTTGAATCTGGGAGGTGGAGGTTGCGGTGAGCTGAGATTACGCCACTGCGCCACTGCACTCCAGCCTGAGTGACAGGGTGAGACTCCATCTCAAAAAAAAATAAAAAATAAAATAAAAATAAATAAATAAATGTTAGACCTAAAACCATAAAAACCCTAAAAAATCCCTAAGCAATGCCATTCGGGCCATAGGCATGGGCAAGGACTTCATGACTAAAACACCAAAAGCAATGGCAACAAAGGCCAACATAGACAAATGGGATCTAATGAAACTAAAGAGCTTCTGCACAGCAAAAGAAACTACCATCAGAGTGAACAGGCAACCTACAGAATGGGAGAAAATTTTTGCAATCTACCCATCTGACAAGGAGCTAATATCCAGAATCCACAAAGAACTCAAACAAATTTACAAGAAAAAAACAACCCCATCAAAAAGTAGGCAAAGGATATGAACAGACGCTTCTCAAAAGAAGACATATATGCAGCCAACAGACACATAAAAAAATGCTCATCATCACTGGTCATCAGAGAAATGTAAATCAAAACCACCAATGAGATACCATCTCACACCAGTTAGAATGGCAATCATTAAAAAGTCAGGAAACAACAGATGCTGGAGAGGATGTGGAGAAATAGGAATGCTTTTACACTGTGTGTGGGAGTGTAAATTAGTTCAACCATTATGGAAGACAGTGTGGCGATTCCTCAAGGATCTAGAACTAGAATTACCATTTGACCCAGCCATCCCATTACTGGGTATATACCCAAAGGATTATAAATCATGCTACCATAAAGTCACATGCACACGTATATTTACTATTCACAATAGCAAAGACTTGGAACCAACTCAAATGTCCGTCAATGATAGACTGGATTAAGAAAATGTGGCACATATACACCATGGAATACTATGCAGCCATAAAAAAGGATGAATTCATGTCCTTTGCAGGGACATGGATAAAGCTGGAAACCATCATTCTGAGCAAACTATCACAAGGACAGAAAACCAAACACTGCATGTTCTCACTCATAGGTGGGAATAGAACGATGAGATCACTTGGACACAGGCCAGGGAAGATCACACACCAGGGCCTGTCAGGGGGTGGGAGTCTGGGGGAGGGATAGCATTAGGAGAAATACCAAATGTAAATGATGAGTTAATGGGTGCAGCAAACCAACATGGCACATGTATACCTATGTATCAAAGCTGCACACTGTGCACATGTACCCTAGAACTTCAAGTATATTAAAAAGAAGGAAAGAAGGAAGGAAGGAAGGAAGGAAGGAGGGAGGGAGGGAGGGAAAGAAAGAAAGAAAAGGAAGAAAGAAAAAGAAAGAAGAAAGAAAGAAAGAAAGAAAAGAAAGAAAGAAAGAAAGAAAGGAGAAGAGAAGAGAAGAGAAGAGAAGAGAAGAGAAGAGAAGGGAAAAGAAAAAGAAAAGACTGGGTGCGGTGGCTCACGCCTGTAATCCCAGCACTTTGGGAGGCCGAGGTGGGCGGATCACGAGGTCCGGAGATCGAGACCATCCTGGCTAACATGGTGAAACCTTGTCTCTAGTAAAAATACAAAAAATTAGCAGGGCATGGTGGTGGGCGCCTGTAGTCCCAGCTACTCGGGAGGCTGAGGCAGAATGGCGTGAACCCGGGAGGCAGAGCTTGCAGTGAGCTGAGATCACACCACCACACTCCAGCCTGGGTGACAGAGACTCCGTCTCAAAAAAAAAAATTAAAAAAACTTCTAAAGATATAGGCTATACTAAAGGATATACATATACTGCCTCTTCTATTCTACTTTTGGTGTTTCATTTGACCTATACTGTATCAATATCTTCAGGAAACAATATGAAACAATTATAATTTCACATTAAATGTTGCAAATGTCTAAAAAAACCAGAGTCCAAACATGTATCGACATTCATAGAGATCTTGTCTTGTATTTTGACAGGCAAAATGCTTTTTGTTGGTTTGTGCATCTGGCTTCTCAAATAGATAGCATTCTCCTTCATAGCAGGAGTAATGCAGTATTTCTTTCTTTTATAATGTTGTTTTTTGGTCAGGTGCCTCACGCCTGTAATCCCAGCACTTTGGGAGGTCGAGGCAGGTGGATCACGAGGTCAGGAGATTGAGACCATCCTAGCTAACATGGTGAAACCCTGTCTCTACTAAAAATATAAAAAATTAGCCAGACGTGGTGGCGGGCTCCTGTAGTCCCAGCTACTAGGGAGACTGAGGCAAGAGAATGGCATGAACCCGGGAGGCAGAGCTTGCAGTGAGCTGAGACCGCGCCACTGTACTCCAGCCTGGGTGAAGGAGTGAGACTCCGTCTCAAAAAAAAAAAAAAAAAAAAAGATTTTTTTTTTAATAAAAGAATACTTGTAATTAATAAAACATAATGAAACAAAAACTTGTAACCTACTATGTGGCACAACTAGAATGTGACTGAAACCATTGACCCTACCTGTGGGTACCTCCTCATGCCGTATCTGTTTGCCCCTCTGGGGTAACAACTGTCCTAAATTTGATGCTCAAAATCTCTTGCTGTAAAAAAGTTTTAAGGTATTTATATGATTTATTTAGAAAAGGTTTATCTTTGCTTATTTTTAAGCTTTAGAAAAATAAAGTGTATTTTTATTTTATAGTGTATTGTAGTCTTCTGAAACTCATTTTTTTATACATCATTTGTTTCAAGATTCATTCATCTTTAAAAAAATTTTTTTTTAATTATAAAAAAACCCAAAGATCCAGCACTTCTAAGTTTCTGGGGTTTTTTGGTGTTATTTGTTTGTTGTTGTTGTTGCTGCTGTTGTTGTTTGTTTGTTTGCTTTTTTGAAACAGAGTCTTGCCCTGTCACCCAGGCTGGAGTGCAGTGGTGCGATCTCGGCTCACTGCAACCTCCACCTCCTGGATTCAAGCGATTCTCTTGCCTCAACCTCCTGAGTAGCTAGGATTACAGGTGCCCGCCGCCATGCCTGGCTAATTTTTGTATTTTTAGTAGAGACGAGGTTTCACCATGTTGGTCAGGCTGGTCTTGAATTCCTAACCTCAAGTGATCTGCCCGCCTTGGCCTCCCAAAGTGTTGGGATTACAGGCATGAGCCACCACGCCCCGCCGTCATCCATCCGATTCATTGTAACTCTAGTGCATTCATTTCTCACTACTGCATAATATTACATTGTGGGAAGAGATCTCAATTCATTCCTTCTCCAGTCAGAGGACATCTGGAATTTTCATAATTTTACGATTATGAACAATGCTTCTTTGAAGATCCTTGTGAAGTCTTTTCATACATGTGCAAGAGTTTCCAGGGCATCATTTTAGGAGTGGAAGTAATTGCTGGGTCATTGGTGTGTGCAACTTCAGTGTTACAAGATAATGCCCAGTTGTTTTCCAAAGCCACTTATACTCCCCACCATCCCTGTAAAAGTCCCCATCACCAATCTCTCACCACCACTAGTGCCCCTGATTTGTAATGGGCTGAAAGATAATTTATTTATTGACTGCCTGAGACAGTGGAATGGATGGAGTGTGTAGGTGGCATGTAAGACAATCAGAAAGTTGGAGAGCACAGACCATCTTCACTCAGAAAGATGAATGACTGAAACTCCAGCATCTCAGACTGGCAGTGATGGCCATAGGCTCTGGGCTTCTTTGATCCAATCATCTGGGACCCCTGGGGGCCTTCATGGCCCCTTGGTTGTGACCCACAGTGCTCAGCAAGCCCTGTCTGGACACAAGTTTCTAGTATGTGCCTGTTTTAGGGGTGTCATGCCTAGCTCTGCTGGAGCATTCTGTAGGAGACTTTCTTGATTACCAAAGTCAGGAAATCAGGATTTTGAGACCATCTCTGGCAATATGGCGAAACCCCGTCTCTACCAAAAACAAAGAAGAAGAAGAAGAAGGAGAGGGAGAGGGAGAGGGAGAGGGAGAGGGAGGGAGAGGGAGAGGGAGAGGAAGAAGAAGAAGAAAGAAAGGAAGGAGGGAGGAGGGAGGAGGGAGGAGGGGGAGGGGGAGGGGAAGGGGAAGAAGAAGAAGAAGAAGAGGAGGAAGAAGAAGAAGAAGAAGAAGGAGAAGGAGAAGGAGAAGGAGGAAGAAGAAGAAAAAAAAAAAGAAAAAGAAAGAACCAGGCATGGGGACTTGTGCCTGTAGTTCCAGCTACTCGGGAGGCTGAGGTAGGAGGATCACTTGAACCCAGAAAGGGGAGGTTGCATGAGCCTTGGAGGTCAGCCTTGAAAACCCACGGAAATCCTATCGATGAATAATAAGTCCTACACCCATATGGGCCCTGATGTTGGTTTCAAACAGCCATGTTTCCCTGCCCTCTTTACACTAACATTTTTCTTTTTTTTGTTTTGTTTTGTTTTTTTCAAACAAGCAAGTCCTAGTAACATGATAGAATTTTTTTTTCCACTGTTTTCATCCATGCCTGAAATTTAGTCTACACACACACACACACACACAAATGCACCCTCACAAAGAGCACATTCTTTACTTCTTTTCAAGTCCAAAGCCTGTAAGAAGAGTTTTCTGTCGAAGGTCAGCAGCTCTGATTGTATTGCTTTATTTAGAACATAGTTTTTGCTGAAACTCATTCCATTACCTTTGAGTTCACGGAAGTGGAGCCCATTAGAAGAATCAGCAGTCAAGAGGCTCTCATACAGGGTTAGAGAGTGATGCTAAACTTAGGTTCATTTGGCTACTGTGGTTTATTGACAGGGGCCTCTCTTTTTCTCTCTCTCCTTTTAATGGAGCCTGCATTTTCCTGTTTTGCAGCCGCCAACCTGTTCATGGTGGGAAGAAAGGAAGCTTCTTATCTCTACTCCTAAACTCCCTACTCCTCCAGCAAGTGGCCTACTTCCCATTGCCCTAGTATGGCTACTTGACACCCACATCCAGGCCTCAGGCTGGCACAGGCAGGGGTACAGAATAGACAGTTCTGTGTCCCTGGTCCTGGTGGAGTGGCTTTACGGACCTGATCATTGCTCTGTCTCTTGGCTTCTGACCTGTGTACTGTGTCTTGACTGCCAGAGTCCTAGTATCTGTGGAGGCAGCCACTCCCCCACCTGGACCCTGCTTTCCACCCCACTTGCTTTGTGCCCTGGGGTGGGTGTCATGTGCTTCCTGGTCTACAAAATGGGGGTGATAACACCCACAACAGCTATACAGGTGTGCTTACCCTTAAAAAGTACAGTTACAGGCCAGGTGTAGTGTCTAATGCCTGCAATCCCTTGGGAGGCTAAGGTGGGAGGACTGCTTGAGCTCAGGAGTTTGAGACCAACCTGGGCAACATGGTGAAATCCCGTCTCTACCAAAAATAAAAATAAAAATAAAAAAATTAACAAGGCATGGGGACGTGTGCCTATAGTTCCAGCTACTCGGGAGGCTAAGGCAGGAGTATCACTTGAACCCAGGAGTGGGAGATTGCAGTGAGCTAAGATCAAGCCACTGTACTTCAGCCTGGGTGACAGAGCAAGACTCTGTCTCAAAAAAAAATTATATTGTAAGGTGTCATGAAACATTTGGGCCTTGCCTATGTTGACATTGTGAAGGGCATGCCCTCAGAGTCAGCTGGCAGTGGGAGTCAGGGTGAATTAATCCAACTGTTCCCAAGGGCAATTTGTCAGTATTTGTGAAAACAAAAACTGTAATTTGTCTTTTGAACCATGGTTCAAATGGAATTTGTGCAATGAAAATACCAAAGACTACATATGGGGAGTTTTTTTTGTGACATTCCTTATAGTAGTTAAATCCCGAAACCATCTAAATCTCCACTTTCCTCTGTAACACAGCTATTCTATGGTATACTATGTACCCACTAAAAAGATTGAGATTGTGATCCATGGACTGATAAGAAATGATCTTCAAGAAATATTTTTGTGTGTGTGTGAAAAAGGGTACAAAACAGTATGTATGTGATCTTATCTTTATGTTTAAAAATAGGATGTAATTGTGTGTGTGTGTGTGTGTGTGTGTGTGTGCTGAGAATTTTTCTGGAAAAAGAATGAGTAGAAAACAGAGAATTTTTTTCCAGGGAGGGAGGACAGAAGTGGAGGGAGAATTATTTTTCACTGTATGCTCTTCCACTTGAAATTTTTATGCGTTTGTATAATATAAACACAATTTTGGAATATAAAAAACATGTAAGCTACTTCCATTCTAATTACTGGCAGGTTTTTATTTCTAGAATGCTTCTATGTCACAGATAGTAGCTCTGAGAATGACCTTTGAAGAATGGGAAGATGACACAGGCTTCAGAGAACCAAAGTAGGATGTGGGCTCCACAGAGTCGGCTGCCACTTGCTACCTCTGGAGACTGCCTGTAGTCTTAAGCCCAGGAAAGGCAGTCTCCCCAGCCCCTGTCACTGCCACCTGTGGCCACATCTAGCCCCAGCACCTCCTCCTCAGGCCCCCATCTCTGGAGGGGCCATCACTCATAATTCAGTGGATGCCAGGCTCAGTGCTAAGCACTTCAGGTGCATTAGGATGAAGGTCTTTGCCTCTCACCTCCCTGCACCTCACAGCTGGCACTGTGGTCCAGGCCACCACAGCTTCCTTGGAACTTCTTGCCCTTTTTGAGCCATTCACAGCCACCAGAGTGATCTTTCTAGGCCATAAGGCATAATGGTCATTGCCCTACTTAAAACCCTCCCAGCCTGTCACTGTTAGGATCCAATCCAAGCCCATTACAGTGGCTATGAATCTGTCTTCCTTGCCTCTCCTACCTCTCCTCATGTGCTCTGCTCCAACTATACTGCTTGTCCTGTTCCTGAAAGAGAGCGAACACATTCCTACACCAGGACCCTTGCATTCGCTGTTCCCCTAGTATGACGCCTGTTCCCCAAGACCTTCCTGAGCTGTGTCTCATCGTTCAGTTCTCGGCTCAGTGTCACCTTTCAGAGAGGCCTCTCTGACTACTCTAGGTAAAGAGAAGTCTCCCTCCCCTGAATCCACCTATCCCGCCGTCCCACACCACCAGAATGCATTTTCTTCATGGCATTTGTTAGTCTTGGCAATTGCCTTGTTGATTTGTTTGGGCTCTGAGCCCTCTTCGTTGAATGTCAATGCACTGAGCACATGGGCCTTTTTGGTATTGATCACCATGGAGCACGACGTCAGCACCACAGGTGTTTACTAAGTGAATGGATGCAGTACATGCATTGCAAATGCCACATGTTGCTGGAATTTTTGCTGCTTACTCTCTGTGTGGCCTCAGGAAAATCACATTTTCTGCAGCTGTGCAGTGGGGGCAGGCTGAGAGTACCAGGGCAAAATAGAGAGCGGCTCCTGAATGGAGCTTTTTGTTTGTTCTAGAAGTCTATCATTCTGAAGAAGTTGTACGGAAACATGTACTCTGATTTTCCAGCTAGGCTGTTTTCTGCCCACCTTCCTGTTCTGGGAAGCAGGGCGAATTCCTGGGAGACTCTCCCTGGGGTGGGGGGCAGGGGGTGGCCTGGAAAATAGCCCAATGCCTGGGGGAAAGGGGGAGTGTAAATGCGGGAAAGGGGTGACTCTGGGAGAGTTGAACTGTCTCCTGAAAAAGAGTGTGGGAAGAAAGACTGGAAAAAGCACACAGATCTTAGGAAGGTTAGTGCAGCTGAAACCCTCCACACAATGCTTGACGCTCAGGTCAACACAGAACATGTAAAGGAACAGTCGCTGTGATTATTATTAATTATTGCTATTACTGAACTGTGTCCATTTCTACCAAGGAAACAGACTGTCTCAAATTGTGCCTTTTCACAATTCTCTGCCTCATTTCAGCATCATAACAGTCCTTTGGGGCAGGTACCCTTGTTATCCCCTTCATAGAATTGAGGAAACCCAGCCACGGAGAGGGTGTCTTGCTCAGGTTCACACATAGCTGCAGAACTGGGATTCAAATGCGGTTGGGCTCTTCCTGCTACAATTTTGAAGTTTCTTGAAATTTCCCAGGATTCTTTATTTTTGTTAGGCAATGCCTGTTTCCTTGAGGTTCCCAGCAGTTAAAACAACCATTAAGAAATGAAAGGAGACCGCAGACTTGGTTAGGAGGGAACAGGGCTGGGAAGAAGTAGGGGCACCCTTGCCTGGCTCTCCAGGAGAATCTGACCCCACAGGGGGCTACCTGGGAAGGGACAGAACCAGGGCCAAATCCTGAGGACCTGTCTTCAGCTATGAGGCCAAGTGGCTACATCCCCCTTCTGGCCTGAGAGGCTATAGAGGGGCAGTGACCCTGTGGATGGGTCTCAGCAACAGCAGAGGAAACACAGCTCCTGCTCGGGCCCTATCCTCACCCTCAGGGTTGGGGCTTGGCCTCAAATCCTGATCTTCCAGGGACCAAGCCACCTTGAGCGAAAGCAACAGGTATAAAGAATGCCTGACTCAGAACGGAACCTGGAGCCACCTGCCCAAGATTCCTGGGGCGGGGACCTGTCTCTTGCCCTGCCACTGTGGGGATGACATCCTCCACCCTCACTCTCTCCCTTCCCCAGAATGGCACCTACGGTGTCACCATTACCACAAGTGTTTTGGGGTGGGCACTTGGGGTCAAGCCCCTTGCTCAAAGGATGACATGAAGTCTCTAATACATTTGTGGGCCTTTATCTACTCAAGGGTGTGTGGGGGTGAATTAGCCGTTCCAGGGATATGTTCCAGGGGCTGCAAGAAGGTGGGTAAGGCACAAAAAGAAGCAAGGATGGAACTGGAGAAAGGGTCCCAGCATGGCCTGGGATCAGTACCTCGAGAACGAGTGGGGAAGCCTGGAGGGGAAAGCGGAACTGATCAGGTGCATTACAATTAGGCCATGATATTTTAGGCAACACCTCTGCTGGAGAGGTGGTTGCCTGCAAAACCGGATGAAGGCAGTGCTGTCAGGGTTTGGTGCTCTGTGAGCAGCCACCTGGGGTCTGCACGTGTATTCTGCCTCCACCCACCCCCGCTCAAACCCCCTTCCTAGCACCTCCCTCTCTGCAAGGTTCCGGAGTGGCCACCCACGGAGCAGCTCTGGGCTGGGTGCTGAGTCATGAGGCTGTGGTGCCTGCCAGGGGGCGAGGGTGGCAGATGGCTTTATGTGGGCGTGAGTGAGGAGGGGGGCAGATGGGAGGGGCAGTGACCCTGGGCCCAGCAGATATCCAGGGAAGTGGCCTGGGAGGTAGGTCCCCAACTCTTCCTTTCCCGTGTCTTCACTGCCATTTTCCAGGGATGCCTGTTCCTGCTGGGGTAGCCAGCTGTGATCAGGTCAGGGTGGAAAGTGACCCCTGGGAGACCTGAGGCCTGAGGCCCTGGGCTTCCGCTTGACCTGGCTGGGTCGGTCGTGGGAGGCAGAGCCTGGCTCTGTTTATCCAGGCCGGACACTTCCGGAGCAGATGGGCGCCTGTCAGAGCCGCCAGCCAGGAACTGGGCTGACGTCCTCTCATTGCCAAGTGGCAGGTGACTCGAGGGCCTGGAGGGAACATGGGTTTGGTTTGCCTGTTTATTAGGGAACTCTCTCTCAGGGCTGGGAGCTGCCTGCACAACTGAGTGAGCACAGGGCAGACTCTTTGACCCGAAGGGGCCTGGCCCTTTCAGGAGCTGAATGCTGGGGACTCTGTGGGGGCTTCAGGGTCTCCCCAGAAGTCATGAGTGAGCTCTGCTTTTTTGCTCCCCCTACCTTGGTATATGCATTTCCTGGAGCTCCTGTGACAAAGTGCCACTAACCAAGTGAGTGGCTTAAAACAGAGGTGTCTTCTCTCACAGTTCTGGGGCCAGCATTGAACTCAAGGTGTCAGCAGGGCTCCCGCCGGAGGTCCTGATGGAGGGTCTGCTCCAGGCCGCACTCCTGGCTTCTGGTGGTTGCCGGCAACCCTGTACGTTCCCTGCTTGTAGAGGTATCACTCCTGTGTCTGCCTCCATCTTCATATGGCGTTCTCCCCTCGGTGTCTGCATCCGTTCTCCTCTCTCTCTCTCTCTCTCTCTTTTTTTTTTTTTTTTTAAGATGGAGTTTCGCTTCATTGCCCAGGCTGGAGTGCAGTGGCGAAATCTCAGCTCACTGCAACCTCTGCCTCCCAGGTTCAAATGCTTCTCCTGACTCGGCCTCCCAAGTAGTTGGGACTACAGGCACACGCCACCATGCCCAGCTAATTTTTTTTTGAGATGGAGTCTTGCTCTGTTGCCCAGACTGGAGTGCAGTGGTATGAACTCAGCTCACTGCAAGCTCCGCTTCCCGGATTCACACCATTCTCCTGCCTCAGCCTCCCTGGTAGCTGGGACTACAGGTGCCCACCACCATGCCTGGCTAATTTTTTGTGTGTGTATTTTTAGTAGAGATGGGGTTTCACCATATTAGCCAGGATGGTCTCGATCTCCTGACCTCGTGATCTGCCTGCCTCAGCCTCCCAAAGTGTGGGATTACAGGTGTGAGCCACTGCGCCTGGCCTAATTTTTTATAGTTTTAGTAGAGACCAGATTTCACCATGTTAGCCAGGATGGTCTCCATCTCCTGACCTCGTGATCCGCCTGCCTCTGCCCCGCAAAGTGCTGGGATTACAGGCATGAGCCTCCGCGCCCAGTCTCTCCTCTCTTCTTATAAGGACTCCAGTCATACTGGATTAAAGGCCCACCCCACTCAGTATAACCTCAAATTAATCACATCTGCATTGCCCTATTTCCATATAAGGTCACATTCTGAGGTTTGGGGAAGGACATGAATGTTGGGGGGATACTGTTCCACCCAGGACACTTGGGTTGCCCATCTGCCTCACTCTTTCTCTCATCTTCAGCTTTTCCTCCCTCTTGCTCTGCCATTTAGAGAGAGGACACCCTGTACCCAGGCCTGAACTTTCAGGGAGGGTGAGCCGCCATTTTCCCAAGAGCTGGCTGACTCCCAAGCATTCGACTGTAAATTAGAAAACCCATTAAGAGGCAATCAACATACAGCTTGGTTTTCATCCTGTATAGAGTACCAGAGGCCGTTGGGAATCAAAAGGAAAGCTCTGAACTCCCGCCCGGGGTAAATGTACATGCAAACACGCACAACTCTCAGTGGTGACACAGCCTTTCCAATGACCGTTTGTCCTGGGACTCCAGAGAGGGCCTTCTCCGGGCCAAGGAATTTCTGTCTGGAGCAAAAGGAGGCCCCAGTGCCTCAGCGCTGTGCTGCCTGTGAGGTCAGGGGTTGCCACGCTGGGCGAGGACTGGGAAGGGTTTCCTTAAACCAGACCAGCGTCAGTGTGTGTGTGTAGTCATAGGGTAGGCATGGACAGCGGATGGTGGAGGTATTCAGGAAAAGGGTGGGGTGCTCTGCTGTGGTGTTAAAATGTTTTTTTTCTTGCCCCTATAGCCACCGCCCTCCAGATATTGTTGAAAAGAGGCCCAGAGAGAGCCTGATGCTGGATCTCCAGGCATTTAAAGCAGAGGTTCTAAGACGTGTTATTAAAGGGAGGGAGGAGGGAGTTGCCCAACATAACCTCTTTCCATTATCCTCTTTATGTAAAAGCACCCAGACTCTGTCCTTCTGTGTGTACAAATAAATGTCCCTAAAGGTCCTGAAGGGTAAACATCAGGTATCAGTGGCTGCTTCTAGACAGGATCTAGCATTGAGGGCATCAAGGAAGGACTTTTCTTTGTTGCTACCTCTGCTTTGGTGTGGCTTGAATGTTTCCAGTGAAAGTGGATTCAAATGATAATTGTGTGTTAAATTAAAATATTTTCAAAGAAGGCTCTTGATGTTCTGGGAGTTTCAGATCCCTTCAAGAAGTTCCTGAAAACCACGGTCTATCTCTCCCCAGTGCACCTGCTCACCACAAGAATCCCCAGCCTGAGGGAGGGGCAGACCTCTGGCCCTGAAGCAGACCAGCTCCTTCTTCCGGAGAAGCCCACCTGCTGCCACCTGCCAGGCTACTGGGATGCTCCTTTTCCCCTCTCCCCACTCCACATCCAGGCACCCAGAAAATTCTAGCTGAATTGTTCTCCCGACCAGTGGTTCCCAGACGGATGGCATCAGAATCATCTGGGGGCTGGTTGGAATGGCATGTTGGACCACCCCTTTACTTTTCTAAGATTTGCTTTTCTAATGAGGGTCCAAGTATCTGATATGATGGATCCTCCCACCTTACTTTGAGAACCGCTGATCTAGGTAAAGGGCATTAACTGTGCCTTCCGAGGTTCACCTGGACTCTGGAGAGGGGTTCCAGCTGGGAACACGATTCATTCCTCTCGTGTGTGGAGGTGAGCAGAGGAGCATCTGTGGGAACCACCTGGGGATAGGGAAGAGGGAAAATCCTTCTCTTAGGAGTGAGGCTGATGAGATGCTTTGCACTGGAAGACTGCGATTGTCTCAATGAGAAGGTACCCGGGGGACCCCTCATCACCTCCCACTTCTCAGGGACTGGAGGGTTAAGAGGTGTGAGCAGGTCGTTCCAAGTCCCTCCCACCAGTTGTTGACTTTCCTGGGACTCTGAGCTCTGATCGGCTGTGCCCCCTCAGCCTCTCCTCACCCCTTACCATTTTTTTTTTTTCTTAGAGACAGGGTCTCACTCTGTTGCCTAGGCTGGAGTGCAGTGGTGTGATACAGCTCACTGCAGCCTCAACTTCCTGGGCTCAGGTGATTCTCCCACCTCAGTCTCCTGCATAGCTGGAACTATAGGTGTGTGCAACCATGTCTGGCTAATTTTTTGTAATTTTGGTAGAGACAATTTCTTTTTTCTTTTTTAGAGATAGGGTTTTACCATGTGGCCCAGACTCGTCTTGAACTCCTGGACTCAAGAAATCTGCCTGCCTCAGCCTCCCAAAGTGCTGGGATTACAGGTGTGAGCCATCACGCCCGGCCCTTCTCCTCACCATTGAGGTGGAGGCTGGGCTAGCAAGGCTGGGGCTGGAGGCTAGGAAGGCCGGGGGAGGACCCTCCAGTCCCTCAGCTTCCCCGTGACTCCTTTCCAACCTCTGTAGTTCTCAGGCATGAATACACAGTCTTACATCACTCTCACCTCAAGGGACTGGATTGAACAGACTAGGTGCCCCTGGCACCTGGCTCAGCAACTGGTGTGGAATTGGCACCCAGTAAATGTTTACGGAAGAAAAGAAAGGTGGAACTCCAAAGTGTGAAGGAAGGAAGGGTTTCTGCAGTACTTTTCCACTCCCTTCCCTTTCTACATCTCGCCCTCCAGCAAATCCCAGTTCTGTGGGTTCAAAGGGACTTAGCTCTTTTTTTCCCTACAGTAACTGTGTTCCACCCAGGGGGAATTTTCATCTCAACTGAGGACTCCCAGTGCAGGTGACTTAAACCCCAAGGATGCAATGTCGGGCCTCAGGGCAAGTGAAGTTGTGCAAGGCCAGGATCCAGGAGAGGCAGAGTTCTAGTCCGGCCCTCCACCCCCAACTCATGTCAGATCCACCCTGCAGCATGTGCCTTAGGCCTGTGCAGGTGTCATAAAGATGCAGGTCCCTGGGGGAGGGGGACTCACTTTGGAGGAGCCTTGTATGTGTGGTGCTTCTGTGAATGAGCTCAGCTGCTGTGTGCACCATCTTTGTCTGCCAAACTGCCCTAGGAGTGATGAAAGAGGGTCAAAATGCCAAATTCTTCCAGCAGCTTCTGAGATAAGAGCCCCTACCAAATTCAGGGGGTGGCAGAGTTGGCGAGTCTGGGCCTGAGAGAGAGAAAGAGAGGGAGCCTGTCCATTAGAAAACTCATTGAGGAATCAGCCCGATCCTCTCTGTCCCCCAATTTCTTTCACTTGCTGGGGGGCAGGTGGTGGTGGGGAGTGACTTGTGGAGGGGACAGGGACACCTGGAGCGGCTCTGAATCCCTGCTAACCCCTCAATGCCCAACTGCCAACAGTCCCCAAGGACTTCTGATGAACAAATCCAATAACCCTTTCTCAGGCCTCTCTTCCTCCACCTCCGCAGATGTCTGCACTGGGGGAGTCCTTTCCTTCCTCTAATGATCGACAGGCACTTATGCAGTGCATGCTCTGTGCCAGGCACTGTGCCAGGCTCTTGGATACAAAGGGAATGAGTCCCAGCTCCTATTCAAGGAGCTGCCAGGGTGTGGAGAGAGCAAGGTGGCAACCAGCAGTTTCAGCACAGCACACCATGAGTGCAGTGGCTGGAGAATTTTAGGAAGGAAGCAACTCCAAGAACTCCTCTCTTCCACACCCACCCCGGGCATTCTCTCTTTCTTCTCCCATTAGCTAATACCAGTTTATGTTTGTTGAGCTCTGGGAACTCAGATAAGAGCTTGATATGTGTTCTCCATCTTCACCACAACACAGCACAGGTATACACTGTGAACCCATTTCACAGAGAAGGAAACTGAGGGAGAGTGGCTCAGGAGCTTTCCCCAGGCCACACACACCTTCCGCCCCTTGCATGCCCTTCACTCCTAACTCTCCCATTGTGGCAAGATTCCTGCTCACCAAGATTCTGACCTCCATTCTCTGTCCTCTTTCTGGTCACCCCTTCATGATATCATGTCCTCCCACACACTCAGCTGCCACCTCCTGTGTCTGGGTCAGAGGCTCCTGCAGCCTCCAGACTTGCACACACACTTCCTGCCAGCCTGCTGAGCAGCTCCACGTGGGCACCCTGCCAGCACCTCAGCCCTGCTGTGTCCAAGCCCACCATCTCTTCCATACTTCTCTGTGACTATGCATGGTGCTCCCTGCTCCTGGTTACCCAGGTGCCAAGCTGTCTCTCTTCTGCCTCCATCTGGAACACAGCAGACAGAAGGTACAGTGGGAGACCACTCTGAATTCTTTTGGTTGCAAGTGACAGAAAAGTCCTATTCAGACTGCCTTGATCAATAACAGATTTTTCTGAGTAGAGCTAGGTTCAGACACAGCTAAATCCAGTGGTTCAAATGGTTCTATCTACTCTTGGTCTTTTAGCTCACCTTATATTGGTTTCATGTTTAGTTCCCACAGGGTGGCAGAATGGCCATCAGTTCATACCTTCTTAAGGATAAGCAGAAGAGACCGCCCTTCTTTTCCTGGTAAATCCTACACAAGTCCCGGGATTTGCCCTGTCTGCACCAACTACAGTCTTGGGACCGGTTGCTGAGGTTAGAAGGATTCAGTTCTCTGATTGGCCATGCTGGGTCATGGGCTTCACCAGAACCAAATGGACAGAGAGTAGGAATGCTAATAAAGGCTTAAAGATACCCAAGGGCTCCATGAGATATATCCCTTCCATGCTTGAGGGTACTGGGGAAGGAGAGAAGAGGCCCGATTTGTCCTGATGATATTTGTGACCATTACTAGGTGAGATACATATCCAGAAGCTCTAAAGGTTGAACCTTAGAATCCACAGTTAAGACAGAGCGGGGTTTGAGCCTTAATTCCACTAATGTGTTAGTCAGGATAAGCTAGTAGACTTGTGGTGATAGACAACCTAAAAATTGTGATTAACACAGTAACCATTTATTTCTCCCCCATGCCACATGCCCCATGCAAGACAGTGGGGGCTCTGCTCCACACGGTCACTTAGGGATCTAGGTGATTGGAGGCACCATTATCTTGCAACTGCACTGCCTGCACATCTCCACAGGTTCCATGCCAGGGGAAAGAAAAGACTGGAGAATTGTGCCTGGAGACTTTTCACTGCCTCAATTTGGAAGTGACAGACATTACTTCTGTTCATATTTCATTGGCTAGAACTAGTCATAGCCCAGCCTCCCAGGAAGAGGGTAGGTATGAAGGAAAGCATATGGAATAGAAAGAAAATTATCACTGCTGCCACACTCATTCACTAGCTGTGTGTCTGTGGCAAGATAATTAACCTCTCTGTGTCTTCATTTCCCCATCTGTTTTTGTTTGTTTTTATGGACGGAGTCTTGCTCGGTCATTCAGGCTGGAGTGCACTGGCATGATCGTAGCTTACTGCAGCCTCAACCTCCTGGGCTCAAGTGATCCTCCTACCCTAGCCTTCTGAGTAGCTAGGGCTACTAGCCTTGTTAATTTTTTTTTTGTTTTTTGAAGGGCTGTCTCACTATGTTGCCCAGGGTGGCCTCAAATTCCTGGCTTCAAGTGATCCTCCTGCCTAGGCTTCCCAAAGTGCTGGGATTACAGGCATGAACCACTTTGCCTGGACTCAGTTTCCCCTTTTTTGTTTGTTTTTGTTTTGAGATGAAGTTTAGCTTTTGTTTCTCAGGCTAGAGTGCAGTGATGCAATCTCGGCTCACTGTAACCTCCACATCCTGGGTTTAAGCAATTCTCCTGCCTCAGCCTCCCGAGTAGCCAAGATTACAGACATCTGCCACCACGCCTGGCTAATTTTATATATTTTTAGTAGAGATGGGGTTTGACCATGTTGGTCAGGCTGGTCTCGAACTTTTGACTTCAGGTGATCCACCCGCCTCGGCCTCCCGAAGTGCTGGGATTATAGGCCTGAGCCACCGCGTTCGACCCCCATCTGTTAGCAGAGGATTACAATAGTTCTTTTTAAAATGTTTTCTTTTTAAAAAAATGTAAATCTTTTTTGTGGGTACACAATAGCTGTTTACATTTATGGGGTACATGAGATCTTTTGATACAGGCATGTAATGTGAAATAAACACACCATGGGGCATGGGGGTGTCTATCCCCTCAAGCATTTACTCTTTGAGTTACAAACAATCCAGCTACATTCTTTAAGTTATTTTAAAATGTACAATTAACTTATTATTGACTATAGTCACCCTCTTGTGCTATCAGGTTGTAGGTCTTATTCACATTTTGTAGCATTAACCATCTCCAACTTCCCTCAGTCTCCCACTATCCTTCCCAATCTCCAGTAACTACCTTTCTACTCTCTGGGTCCATGAGTTCAATCATTTTGATTTAAATTTAAATTTTTTTTTCTTGCCCCACCTAATGCCATCACGGTTTGATTTTTAGATTCCACAAGTAACTGAGAACATGTGATGTCTGTCTTCTATGCCTAGCTTATTTCACTTAACATAATGATCTCCAGTTCCATTCATGTTGTTGCATATGACTGGATCTTATTCTTATTTAATAGCTGAATAGTACTCCACCATGTTCCAGATCTTAGAGGAAAGACTTTCAGTTTTTCCCCATTCAGTATGAGACTAGCTGTGAGTCTGTCATATACGGCTGTTATTATGTTGAGGTATGTTCCTTCTATCCCAGTTTTCTGAGGGCTTTTATCCTGAAGAGATGTTGAATTTTATCAAATGCTTTTTCAGCATCAATTGAGATGATCATATGGTTTTGTTTGTTTGTTTATTTTGAGACAGAGTCTTGCTCTGTTGCCCAGGCTGGAGTGCAGTGGCGCAATCTCAGCTCACTACAACCTCCACCTCTCGGGTTCATGCCATTCTCCTGACTCAGCCTCCAGAGTAGCTGGGACTACAGGTGCCCACCAGCATGCCCAGCTAATTTTTTTGTATTTTTAGTAGAGACGGGGTTTCACCATATTAGCTAGGATGGTCTCGATCTCCTGACCTTGTGATCTGCCTGCCTCAGCCTCCTAAAGTGCAGGGATTACAGGCATGAGCCACCACAGCAGGCTGATCATATGGTTTTTATCCTTCATTTTGTTGATATGATGTATCACATTGATTGATTTGCATATGTTGAACCATCCTTGCATCCCAGAGATAATCTCACTTGGTCATGAGGAATGACTTTTTTCTAATGTATTGTTGAATTAGGTTTACTAGTATTTTGCTGAGGGTTTTGCATCAATATTCATCAGATATTGGCCTATACTTTTCCTTTTTTGATGTGTCTGTGTCTGGTTTTGGTATCAGGGTAATACTGGCCTTGTAGAATGAGTTTGGAGGTATTCCCTCCTCCTCTATTTTTATGAATACTTTGAGTAGGATTAGTATTAGTTCTTTAAGTGTTTGGTAGAATTGAGTAGTGAAACTGTCAAGTCCCAGGCTTTTCTTCAACAACCAATTTATGCCTAGTGTTCCATTATTGGAACACTATGTTTGTGGCAGTTATTTATATCCTGCTGCTCAAGGTCATCGTCAAGGTCTGATTTTTCACACACACAAAATTTGCAACCTCCGGCATAAATGGGTTAATGGGAGACTTTTTATTATGGCTTTGATTTCGTTACTTGTTATTGGTCTGTTCAGATTTTGAATTTCTTCCCAATTTAATCTTGGTAGATTGTGTGTATCTAGGAGTTTGTCCATTTATTCTAGATTTTCCAATTTATTGGCATATACTTGCTTATTGTAGCCACTAATGATCCTTTGAATTTCTGAAGTATCAGTTGTAATGTCTCCTTTTTCATTTCTGATTTTATTTATTTGTATCTTCTCTCTTTTTTTCTTAGTCTGGTTAAAGATTTGTCAGTTTTGGCCGGGCGCGGTGGCTCAAGCCTGTAATCCCAGCACTTTGGGAGGCCGAGACGGGCGGATCACGAGGTCAGGAGATCGAGACCATCCTGGCTAACACGGTGAAACCCCGTCTCTACTAAAAAATACAAAAAACTAGCCGGGCGAGGTGGCGGGCGCCTGTAATCCCAGCTACTTGGGAGGCTGAGGCAGGAGAATGGCATAAACTCGGGAGGCGGAGCTTGCAGTGAGCTGAGATCCGGCCACTGCACTCCAGCCTGGGCGACAGAGCGAGACTCCGTCTCAAAAAAAAAAAAAAAAAAGATTTGTCAGTTTTGTTTAACTTTTCTCTCTTTCTTTCTTTCTTTTTTTTAAATGTAACACTGTTTATTTAACTACAAAAACACTTTAGCATTCTAAACATACAAAAAAAGTTTCAAATCGTGTTTAAGTACAGAAAGCTCTTGAACTTTCATTGATGCAGTGGCTCTTCACTTTGCTGACAATGAAGAGTTCTACAGTTTATTTAAAAAGCAGTCCCAGCTACTCTGGAAGCTGAGGCAGGAGAATCACTTGAACCTGGGAGGCGGAGGTTGCAGTGAGCCGAGAGATAGCGCCACTGTATTCCAGGCTGGGTGACAGAGCAAGACTCTGTCTCGGGAAAAACAAACAAACAAACAGCTTCTCATGCCAGCTGAACCCCACTTTTTCCACAGCTAAGAGGAGAGCAAAATGCTATGTCACAATATATAGAAACCATACAACCTGAAACTAAATGGATGCCCACTGCAGAGTCAATAGGTCCAGCCTCAGTGCACGCCCTGAGCTATGGCCCCTCCAAAAGGCATCTTCCCCACAGCCTCAACGCCAAGCAAAGAGCATCAAGAGTTTGTCCTGGTTGTTTTGTTCTTTTTACCAACTATAGATATATACGGTTGATAACTTAGGTTTTCCAGCCAATTACCATATAGTTAAGATCCCCTTACAAATTAAAAAAAAAATGCCAGAAACATCTTTAAATGCCTTGTCACACCAACTGCAAAGTGCACAGAGTGAGGAGAACACAAGCATGCCTTTTCATTTTAAAAATGTTTGGAAATATGTACAACTTTGATACAGTTTCAGGGTGATCTGGACACCCATGGCCACTTCATGTAAACCACTGACAATTTCTAGAGCACTTTGAGAGACTACAATATGATCGTGATCAAATTTTGTAATTAAACCTAATGAGGGTAACAGACACTTCTCAAATAAGAAATGTGTCAATCACGGCCCTCCCCTACTCTAAGGTATTCACAAGGAGACAGATAAACAGGTATTTTTTGTTTGTTGGTTTGTTTTTAATTCATCCTCCTCCTTCTCTTCCTCTTCTCCCTCCTTGTCTTCTTAACCTTCCTCTTCCACATTTTTCCGGGCAACTTTAGCAGGACACTTTGCGCCATCAAACTTTCTTTTCGACTTAGAGTCAGCAACATCCTTCTCATGCTTCTCCTTCAGCTTTGCCTCCTGAGTGATGTAAGGCTGCTTTTCACTGTCATTTAAGCTACTCTACATCTCACTCAGCCTTTTTTTTGCCACGTCTCCAATAGAGATGCCAGGGTTTGTGGATATGATCTTGGAGCAGAATTCTGAACAGAAAAGGAAGAATCCAGATGGTGGCATTTTGGGGGCATTAGGATCCTTTTTCTTCTTGCCTCCCTTAGCTGGTCCATAATACTTCTTTTCCCGATCATAGTGAACTTTATCCACCTTTGCCATTTCATCAAATTTAGACTTCTCTTTCCTATACATTGTCTTCCACCCTTCAGAGTACTTCTTGGAAAATTCTGCAAAATTGACAGGGACCTCTAGGTTTTTCTTTTTATGTTCTTCTCTGCACGTCTACACAAAAAGGCATAAGCAGACATCTGCTCTTCGGTTTATGTTCTTCTCTGCACGTCTACACAAAAAGGCATAAGCAGACATCTGCTCTTCGGTTTCTTGGGGTCACCTTTATCCATCTTGACTGTGTTGTTCACCAGTCTCAATTTTGTTTAACTTTTTTTTTTTTTTTTGAGACGGAGTCTCGCTGTGTCGCCTAGGCTGGAGTGCAGTGGCCGGATCTCGGCTCACTGCAAGCTCCGCCTCCCGGGTTCCCGCCATTCTCCCGCCTCAGCCTCCGAGTAGCTGGGACTACAGGCGCCCGCCACCGCGCCCGGCTAGTTTTTTTTGTATTTTTAGTAGAGACGGGGTTTCACCGTGTTAGCCAGGATGGTCTCGATCTCCTGACCTCGTGATCCGCCCGCCTCGGCCTCCCAAAGTGCTGGGATTACAGGCTTGAGCCACCGCACCCGGCCTGTTTAACTTTTTGAAAAACCAACTTTTTGTTTCATTGATCTTTTGTATCTTTTTTGTTTCCATTTTATTCATTTGCGTTCTGATCTTTGTTATTTCTTTTCTTCTACAAATTTTGGGTTTGGTTTGCTCTTGCTTTTCTAGTTTTTTAAGCTGCATTGTTAGATTGTTCATTTGAAGTTTTTTTCTCTTTTTTGATGTAGGCACTTTTAGTTATAAACTTCCTTCTTGGTACTGCTTTTGCTGTATCCCAGAGGTTTTGGCATGTTGTTTTTCCATTATCATTAGCTTCAAGAAGTTTTTTCATTTCCTTCTTTTTTCCTTCCTTCCTTCCTTCCTTCCTTCCTTCCTTCCTTCCTTCCTCCCTTCCTTCCTTCCTTCTTTCTTCTTCTTCTTCTTCTTTTTTTTTTTTTTTTGAGATAGGGTCTGGCTCTACCACCCAGGCTGGAATGTGGTGGTGTGATCTCAACTCACTGCAACCTTGACATCCCACCTCAGCCTCCTGGGAATACAGGAGGAAATACAGGCACGTGCCATCACACCCAGCTAAGTTTTGTATTTTTTGTAGTGACAGGGTTTTGTCATGTTGCCCAGGCTGGTCTTGAACTCCTGAGCTCAAGGGATTGGCCCACGTAGGCCTCCCAGAGTGCTAGAATTACAGGTGTGAGCCACTATACCCGGCCCAATTTCCTTCTTAATTTCTTCATTGACTCGCTGGTCATTCAGCAGCAGATTGTTTAATTTCCATGTATTTGTGTAGTTTCCAAAGTTCCTTTTTTTATTCATTTCTGGTTTTATTCCACTGTGGTCAGAGTAGATGCTTGATATTATTTTAACTTTTTTGAATGTTTTAAGACTTATTTTGTGACCTAACATATGGTCTATCCTTGAGAATGATCCATGTGCTGAGGAAAAGAAGGTATATTCTGCAGCTCTTGGATAAAATGTTCTGTAAATATCTCTTAGATTCATTTGGTCTATAGTGCAGATTAAGTCTGATTTTTCTTTTTTTTTTTTTTTTTTTTTTTTTTTTTTATTTTCTTTTTTTTTTTTTTATTATACTTTAAGTTCTAGGGTACATGTGCATGACGTTTATATCATGTATAACTCCCCAATGCAATCCCTCCCTCCTCCCCCCTCCCCATGATAGGCCCCAGTGTGTGATGTTCCCCTTCCCGAGTCCAAGTGATCTCATTGTTCAGTTCCCACCTATGAGTGAGAACATGCGGTGTTTGGTTTTCTCTTCTTGTGATAGTTTGCTAAGAATGATGGTTCCAGCTGCATCCATGTCCCTACAAAGGACGCAAACTCATCCTTTTTGATGGCTGCATAGTATTCCATGGTGTATATGTGCCACATTTTCTTAATCCAGTCTGTCACAGATGGACATTTGGGTTGATTCCAAGTCTTTGCTATTGTGAATAGTGCCGCAATAAACAAACGTGTGCATGTGTCTTTGTAGTAGAGTAATTTATAATCCAAGTCTGATTTTTCTTTGTTGATTTTCTGTCTGGAAGATCTGTTCAATGCTGAAAGTGGTGTTGAAGTCCCCAGCTCTTATTGTATTGGGGTCTATCTCTGTTTTTAGCTCTAATAATATTTCCTTTATATGTTTAGGTGCTCCAGTGTTGGGTGCATATATATTTTAAATTGTTGTATCCTCTTGCTGAATTGACCCCTTTATCATTACATAGTGGTCTTCTTTGTCTTTTATAGTTTTTATCTGATATAAGTATAGTGACTCCTGCTCTTTTTGGTTTCCATTGTCATGGAATATCTTTTTCCATCCCTTTATTTTCAGTCTATGTGTGTCTTTATAGGTGAAGTGTGTTTCTTGCAGGCAATAGATCAATGGGTCTTATTTTCTCATCCATTCCGGCAGTCTATGTCTTTTAATTGGAGAGTTTAGTCCATTTACATTCAATGTTATTATTGAAAGTAGGCACTTACTCCTGCCATTTTGTTATTTGCTTTCTGGTTGTTTTCTGGTTTTCTCTTCTTTCTTTCCTTCCTGTCTTCTTCTAGTGAAGGTGATTTTCTCTGGCGATATGATTTAGTTTCTTACTTTTTATTTTTTGTGTATCCATTGTATGTTTCTTGGTTTGAGGTCACCATGAGGTTGCAAATACTTTCTTGCATTATTTTTAACTTTGTTTCATCAGTTATATTTACATCTGTGAGAGCTACCACAAACTGAAGGTACTTTTTCATCAGAGTGGTTTGGTCAACCACCATGGCTCCTTGTGTTGCAACAAATGCCATTTTTCTTTTGAGCTGGTTTGTTTCTCGAGAAAAGTATCAGGTCCATGAGTTCAGTCAGCCCCGACCTCAATGGCCCAGCTCCCACAGCCCTAGCTTGTGACCCTCAGCTGAGCCCTCACCTCTGTTGCTGCTCCACCGTGCACAGTCCCACCCCATACAAGAGTTCATTTCTTATAGGGACACTGCCAGGATTAAATTAGTTTCTACATTTAAGTGTCTCAGAAAAGTGCCTGACACATAGAAATAGGTCAATAAGGGTTAGATATTAACAATATTCTCCCATCCCTACTTAGGGTCTCTTCTGTACAAAGGATGTCATTGCAATACGAGTGAGGAGGTCAAACGTCATTCAGTAATGTTCTGGTCTAGGACAAAATTTAGAACTGAGTAATTTTTGGCAAGTAGTTTAATATCTTTGAACCTCAACTATGTCTTCCATTAAAAACAGATTTCTGGTTACCTTTTAGGGTTCATGTGAGAGCTCAGTAAGAAAATGGTTGGTTAAGGCAATTATGCCTGCATTAAGCTATTTTGCCTACCACAATGGTAAAAATGATGTACACATTTTAAAGATTTGCATCAAGATTAAAACCAAAAAGGGATTTCTGCAGCTCATCTCCACTTAAGTGGGAATTTCTGGGGACCAAGACCACTCTCATCCCTAGTCCCTATTTCCTGACCTCTCCAGATCTGCCCACAAGGCCTCTTTGGCATCTTGACAAAAGCACTCATTTGGATGAGGTTCTTTGTTGCAGTTGCCTGTGGGCACAGATGGTCTTTTCCAGCCAAAGAAGGACAGGAGAAGCGCAGGCCCATGTGTGACTGCATTGGTCTGCAACAAACAAGAGTCATTCATTTGGTCCTTTATGCATTTTTTTTTTTTTTAAATAAGACAGGGATCTCACTATGTTGCCCAGGCTGGTCTCCAACTCCTGGCTCAAGTAATCCTCCTGCCTCAGCATTTCAAAGTGCTGGAATTACAGGTGTGAGCTACTACCCCTGGCCATACATTCTTTCATTCAATAAATGTTTATCAGTGGCTTACTCTGTGTCAGGCCTGTGTGAGGACCTGGGGTTCAGAGGTGAACAAGGGAGATGTGTCTCGTGAAACTTATGTTTTGATTGGGGTGGTGAGTGACAACAGTTGAGGAATCAAGTCATATCTTTGGAAACTGGTAAGTATTAAGAAGAAAAATAAGATAAGGCAATGCTGAGAGAGAGGCTCTAGAGAAAGGGGAAGAGAAATGGCAACAAATTGGACAGAGTGGTCAGGGAAGGCCTCAAAGAGGAAGTGACTCAGGCAGCGCCTGCTGTGAGACAGGAATCTGGCCCTGCAGTAACATGGGAATACACCATTCTTGGCACAGATGCCCTGGGATTGGAACGAGGAGACCAGGGTGCCAGGAGCTTTGTGGAAGGGGCAGGCAGAGGCTGAATCTTGGGACCATCCTTTCTTACCTTGCAGGGCCCAACAAGTCTGTGTAGGACCTTTTCCAGCAAAGCAGAGCCTACCCCCAGCTGACTCTGTGTCCCTTCCTGTGGTTGCCTCACTGGTCCGGTCTCACTAGTCCCTCTGGCTGCCTCTGGCTACTTCCGGCTTCCTCTGGCAACAGGCTACTGGGGGAGATAAGTGAGAATTGCAACATGCCCTCTCCTTACCCTCGAGGAACTGGGAAGATAGAATCTCTATGGACCACACAAGACGAATGATACTACAGACTGGACAAGAGCACCAGGTGAGGGCTGAGGGACAGGCAGTAAATATTTAATGAGGCTGAGTTCACATATCCTCTGCATACTGTATTAAAAGGGCAGTCAGGAAAGGAAGGCCCTGCTTGTGTCCACCACTCCCAGACACTCGGTGGTGACAGTGGTCAGTGCTCTCCTTACCCTCACCCCGTTGCAGGGGAGAGGATCTCACAACCCAGCCGAAGGCTGACCATACTCCTCCGACTCCCACCTGAATGAGGGTCCCAGCTGGGGTCCAGGGACAGTGGTTGGGATCAATAGCATTTGACTACTGGTTTCTGTTAACAAGTATTGACTGGCTACCTGCTTTGGGATCCAGTGAGCACAAAATGTCCACTAACCAATGGATTTTTTGAGCATCTCCTCTGTTCAAGCTCTGTATAAGGCACGGGGCTCAAAGTAAAATTAAATGCTTGGTTCCAGAAACCACATTAGCCTAGGCTTTTGTTTTCCATTTTAATTATTAATGACAGTAGCTTCCATATAGATATCAGAGAACTGTATCCTTCTAGTCATGAAAATCTTGTTCTAGCCTGGTTTCTAAATATTATTATTCCCTCCCATCTTTCCTATAAAGGTTGTTAATTATATGAATTAATATATTTGTAAAATTTTATTGGGATTAGGTCCATAGCTTTCATTAGCTTCGTAAGTTTTTTTTTAATCATATTTTTCTTTTTTAGTTCAGAAAAAAGTCAAGAAGAAAATTAAAATGACCCGTAATCCTACTGCCCAGATAACCCCTTGTTTTCACTTTTTAAATGCATATGGAAAATAATTCATTTCTAGAAAGACACAAAATGAGAATCAAAATTCTCTCACTGCTCCCTCCCCACTTCCGTTTCTCTTCCATAAAGGTTTCTTATATATCCCTCTAGAAAATGCTTAGTGCATTTATCAGCATTATAAATGCATTATGTACATCCTATTCTTAAAAGCTTCTCCCGGAGGTTAAGAACTATTGCTCTCTGTATGGTTGATTGTCTGTTTTTATGCTTTTTGCCCTGTTGATCTGCATTTTAAAAAATGACAGTAGGAGGAAACTGCTTTCTCTTTCTTTCTTTTTCTTTCCTTCCTTCTTTCTTTATTTTCCTGTTTTTTGTGTTTTAGAGATGAGGTCTCACTCTGTCGCCCAGGCATGCTGGAGTGAAGCGGTGCAATCATAGCTCACTGCAGCCTCAACCTCCCAGGCACAAGCAGTCCTCCCATCTCAGCCTCCAGAGTAGCTTGGGACCACAGGCATGCACCACCATGCCTGGTTAATTTAAAAAAACTTTTGTAGAGACAGGGTCTGACTGTGTTGCCCAGGCTGATCTCAAACTCCTGTACTCAGGTGATCCACCCACCTTGGCCTCCTAAAGTGCCGGGAATACAGGCATGAACCACTGTGCCTGGTCAAGGAGCTCATTTTCTAATGCTCCTCTGCCTTGGACTAGTGGAGAGATGTCAGGAAGTTACTTTACCTTGCTGAGCCTCAGTTTCCTCATTCTTGTTGGGACTCAGTGGCAATGGCAATGCAGAAAGGCCTGGGCACACGATAGGCCTTCCATAAATGGTCAGTGCATTCCCCTAGGCCCTTTTGGAAGGAGGAGGGGCTGCCGGTTCTAAATAACTGTTACAGAAGGACCTGTCATCAGTTGCCCCTCAGAGTGACCTGTCACATTGTTCCCAGCTACAGGAAGAAGAGTGTGGGAGTCCCCTGACTGGAGGTGACAGGGTCATACAAATTCTTCACCCTTGGTGTTGGCGCCCACCCCAGGTGCTCAGGCAATCCAGACCCTGGGAGACTGAGGCCATCTGTCCCTGGCTGGGAAGGAATCTCTGCCAACAGCTAAGACAGGCCCCTGATATACAGCCCCTGTCACCTCCCCCTCTTCTTTCTCGGAGTTGAGGCTTTAAGACCTCTGTGACCCCAGCGTCAGAGGGCAAATGGCTTACAGGAAAGGTCTCCAGTATCATCTGGGACCAGAGGCGGCTTGGCTGTTGTCAAGCTGTGACGAGCCTCAGGAAGCCAGAAAGAAGGGCAGGACTCCAGTCTGAGGAGGTGGGGGCCGTGGTGATGGCAGATGATGGCAGAGGGTGGACGAAGTCCGTTTGTTGTGTGTCGGGAAGCACTGGCCACATTACTGGGTCCTTGGCAGGTGTTACTTGCTGGGGCCTCCCAGCTTCACCCCCACTTTGTAGATGAGGACTCTGAGACTCTGAGAGGCAAGCCACCTTGCCCTTCGGGGAGGCAACGGCAGAGTCAGGACTGGCATCACCTGCGTAGTCCGGCACTTATATTTTACTACGTTGGGCACAGGTAGATGTGAGGGAGGACACCAGACAGGATACCTAGAGCCTGGACCACAAAGTGGCTGCCCACTCACAGGCACAGACATGCTTCTCCCAGGGTCCACTTTTGCCTGTCCTGCTCTCTCTGTGTTCTCAGAGACTAGAACAGCGCCTGGCGCATAGTAGGTGCTCAGGAAGTCTTTGTGGAACGAAGAAGGGAATGGACAACAAAAATGCCTTCTGGCCTAACTCGACTGGCCCACCCCATACTCTCAGGTGGACCCTCCCTAACTTGACATGTTCTCAGGGCTCTGTGACAAGAGGTGCGAGCTTGGTACCAAGCTCCTAGGCAGACTTTGGAAAGAATCGCTGACCCAACTCTATTTGGTAGCCCCTTGCCAGGCCTCCTAGGAGGGACGGAAGAGCAGCGCCCAGCTAGGAGTGGGGCGCCAGACCCAGGCTGGTCTCTTCTTGCCAGCTGACCTTAGGGACTGACTTTGTCCCCACAGCTGCTGCGCTTTCTTCCCTGTAGCACACAGTGGGGGCTGGGAAGGCACTAAAGCCTGAAGGCTGTTGGAGGACTGCCCAGGGCTCTGGGCTGAGAGAGGAAAGGAGGAGTGGGCCAAAGGTCACAGCAGGTCTGCCTTTGTTCCCCAGTATGGAGGTAGAGTCCCAGCTCCTGGAGGGAGTCACATGTCCATAAGGAAGGTTGGCCTGGCCGGGCACAGTGGCTCATGCTTGTAATCCCAGCACTTTGGGAGGCCGAGGCGGGTGGATCATCTGAGGTCAGGAGGTTGAGACCAGCCTGGCCAACGTGGTGAAACCCCGTCTCTACTAAAAATACAAAAATTAGCTGGGCGTGGTGGCAGGTGCCTGTAGTCCCAGCTACGCAGGAGGCTGAGGCAGGAAAATCTCTTGAACCCAGGAGGTGGGGGTTGCAGTGAGCCGAGATCGTGCCACTGTACTCCAGCCTGGGTGACAAAGCGAGACTCCATCTCAAAAAAAAAAAAAAGAAAAAAGAAAAAAAAAAAAAGAAGCCTGGCCCAGGAGGAGCACATATTTGATAACAACTAAGAGCAGTAATTAGGGAGCATTCACCGTGCATCAGACACGGGTGCTTTCCGTGTAATAGTCTCATTTAACTCTCACAACACACTTAGGAGATAAGTACTATAATAAGCATCTTTCTCATCTCATTTGACAGATGAGAAAATGGAGGTACCAAAAAGTGAGCTCTGAACCACGGAGCCTGGCTCCAGAGCCCTTGTGTTTGACTACTGGGATCCACCTTCATTCTCACAGCCGCGTTTCCCACAGGGCTGCTTTGTAAGGCCTCTTAGAAAAGTCCTCCCTGCCTCCACCATCCAGGTGGGCCAAAGTCATCTGTGAACAGCTCAAGGACAAAGCTGAGAAAGCCAGCTCTGGGGGAGAGTCAGGAGGGCTGGGGGAGGAGGAGCCCCAGTGAAGATGTTGGCCTGATGGACACTGGGGGACAAGAGCAGAGTGTGTGAAGACACAGTGGTGTGGTGTGTTTTGTGGTGCTCCCTTCGCGTGGGCTAGAGAGTGATGTGTAAAGGGCAGGAGCTTTGAAAGATAAAACCGGAAGTATCATACATAGAGAATTAGGGTTTTATCACTTGTCTGGGTGGCGGAGGCTGAGACTGATGTTTTAGACACAGTGGTGTGACAGCTAGCTGAGAGTCACAGTGGTGGCCAGGCCCTGGGAGAAGTGCTGCACTTCCATTCTATTGCTGCACCCTCTGAATGTCCTGTGAGATGAGGAATGGTATTCTTTCTTTCTTTCTTTCTTTTTTGAGACGGAGTCTTGCACTGTCGCCCAGACTGGAGTGCAGTGGTGCTATCTCGACTCACTGCAAGCTCCGCCTCCTGGGTTCACGCCATTCTCCTGCCTCAGCTTCCTGAGTAGCTGGGACTACAGGCGGCTGCCACCACACCTGGCTAATTTTTTGTATTTTTAGTAGAGACAGGGTTTCACCATTTTAGCCAGGCTGGTCTCGATCTCTTGACCTCGTGACCCGCCCGCCTTGGCCTCCCAAACTGCTGGAATTACAAGCGTGAGCCACTGCACCCGGCCAAGGACTGGTTTTCTTTCTTTCAGGAGCTCCTTAAGGCCTTGGAGCATCTTAGGAGCCCTGAACTTCCAGGTAAGAAGTCCAGTTCCTTTGCTGGAGAGGCCACGTGGAGACAGGGTGGCCCTGATGGCTAGGAAGAGAAGCCCAGCCATCCCTGTCTTCCAGCTGAGCCCAGGCCTCTGCCAGCCACTAGCCAGCTGTGTGCAGTCATACAAGTGACCCCCCAGCAAGACAAGCAGAAAAACTGCCACATAAGCAGAGAAGAGCTGACCCCTCCAAGCTGAGTCCACACTGCAGAGTCATGAACAAATAATTGTTTTAAGCCACTAAGTTTTGGAGTTTTGTTTTAACTCAGCAATAGATTTATTTTTATTTTCATATTTTTAGAGATAAGGTCTCCCTCTGTTGCCTAGGCTGGAGTGTAACACATAATCATAGCTCACTGCAGCCTTGAACTCCTAGGCTCAAGCAATCCTCCCACCCCAGCCTCCTGAGTACAGGCACGTGCTGCCACACCCAGCTACTGTTTTTACTTTTATTTTTTTACTCTTAGTAGAGACGGTGTTTTCACTATGTTGCCCAGGCTGGACTCAAACTCCTGGCCTCAAGTGATCCTCCTGCCTTGGCCTCCCAAAGTGTTGGGATTATAGGTATGAGCTGCCACGCTTGGCCAGCAATAGATATTTGAAACAGGAATTGGGAAGGAAACTGATCTTGGAGATCCTGAATGAATGAAAACATGAAATGCTGGTGAGCCACTGACTGAGATGCTTTTTTTCCTTCTCAGGGAAGCTTTTCTAGGTGGATCGGGCCCAGCCTGGCTCACTTGGACCACTTTGGCCACTTTTCTTTCTTCGGTCACCATTAATTACTCACATGTGTCTATTCCCCAAGCCCTGGCAGCAGGTTCACCAGGAGAAGGGGCCCAGAGAGCTGTGTTCTTTTGCCTTTGCAGAGCTTCAGCGAGAGTTCTGCAGGTAGCGGAGGCCCAGTGCTGTCTGATGCACACAAGTCAGCTTCCAGTTCAGGCCTTCATCCCAAGTGAGGTGGTAGTGGAGGCAAACCCTTTGAAGGCAAAATGCCTGGTCCAAAGCCCAGCTCTGCCACTTGTTTGCTGTATGACCTTGGACAAGTCAGGTCACCTCTCTGAGCCTCTATCTCCTTATCCGTAAAGTGGGGAGAACAATGCCCGACCTTGTGAAGGTAAATGAAATTCCATCTGTAAAGAGCCTAACACAGTTCCTGGCATAATTGTCCCCATACATAGCCACATTCACCCCTCTTATCTACAAATCGAGTAAGCAACTTTAGGTTCCAACATCCCCCTCCATAGGCCACCTCAAAAACTCTTTCTCCACAGGTCCAGCCTGAGCCTGAAATTCTGGCGTCAATCATTGTTTTCGGTTATGCTTCCACTCAACTGCAGGTCTGCTGGAGCGAGGCTGATGTTGGAGTGAGCTGCACTTCTTTTTTTTTTTTTGGAGACAGGATCTCTCTCTGACTCCCAGGCTGGAGTACTGTGGCATGATCAGAGATCACTGCAGCCTTGACTTCCTCAGTTCAAGCAATCCTCCCACCTCAACCTCCGGAGTAACTGGGACTACAGACATGTACCACCACACCTGGCTAAATTTTTGACTTTACTCTTTCTGTAGAGATGGGGGTCTCACCATGTTGCCCAGGCTTGTCTTAAATTCCTGGGATCAAGGGATCCTTCCGTCCCAGCCTCCCAAAGTGCTGGGATTTCAGGCATGAGCCACCATGCTCAGCTCAAGTCTCACTTCTAGAATCAGAAGATCTGGGCTCTAGTCTCAGCCCTTGTGCCTGCTGACTGGAAGACCTTGAGCAAGTAGCTCGTCCTGTGTGCGGTGGTTCCTGCCTTGGCCAAGAGAGTTGCTGGGAGGCTCCAGTGAGTACCCACAAACATGAAAGAACTTTGCCACTGGTATAGGATCAAGTGTGATCATCTCAATGATGACATCATTTTTGGTCCTCTCAGTAGGAATTGGTTCACTAGAGCTATGCTGTCCAAAATAAAATAAAAATGAAACCACAAGTCTAGGCTGGGTGTGGTGGCTTATGCCTATAATCTCAGAACTTTGAGAGGCCAAGGATCACCTGAGTTCAGGAGTTCAAGACTAGCCTGGCCAACTTGATGAAACCCTGTCTCCACTAAAAATACAAAAATTAGCCGGGCCTGATGGTGCATGCCTGTAGTCCCAGGTACATGCCTGTATTCGGGAAGCTGAGGCAGGAGAATCAGTTGAACCTGGGAGTCAGAGGTTGCGGTGAGGCGAGATCACGTCACTGCATTCCAGCCTGGGCGACAGAGCAAGACTCCATCTCAAAAACAACAACAACAACAAACAAAACAAAACAAAAACCAACCAAACAAAAACCAACAAACACAAGTCTTCATTCTCATGAGCCACATTTCAAGTACTCAGTAGCAACATGTGGCTGGTGTCCACCATATTGGACAGCACAAATAGAGAATATTTCCATCATTACAGAAAGTTCCATTGGTCAACATTGCCCTAGTGTTTTTCCAATAGGACAGCTGGCGACAGAAATGAGAGGGAGAGATGGGGGCGGAGGAAGCCTGAGCCCAGAAGGGTGGGCGGCATGGACGTTTTGTTTGTTTTTGTAGACCCTGTTGGGCTGACTGGATTCAGGGATGGCCACTGCCCTCAACCTCCTCCCTGTTAACAGTCATCCTGGGCAGGTTCACTGGAAACAGCATTTTCTCACTTTGAGGTCAGGGAGCCTAGGGCCACCTCCAACATGAAGTGGCCACAGTAGCCTGGGGCGAGGCTGGGCACTACATGCTGATTTGTCGCCAGGCCTGGTTGTGCAAGGGTGGGCCCAAGGCTTGATGGGGCTCCTCCTGTCCCCGGTGCAGCCCGGTTGGAAGGGCATGGCAGGGAGCAGGCGCAGCAGCTCCAGGGCGATGGTACCTGAGCTTGGTGCTAAGGGACCAATTAGCCAGTCGTGGGGTGCATCCCAGGACCCTGCTGCCAACCCTCGGAGTCTCCTTAAGTCCCAGATCCTCTCCCCATGCCAGGCCGAGGCACCGAAAACCCAGCCCGTTCATGGGCACTAGCATCAGCCAGTGTAGCTTGGCCAACAGGCTCTGTGGCAGGGGAGGCCTGGAGAGCAGAAGGGACACATCAAAGGGCCCACTGCGTGAGAGGCCCAGCTGGGAGCAGACCCCAGGGAATCCACATTTCCTGACTCATTTGATTAAGCTCTTTCCTGCCCACCCAAACAGACACACAAACCGTATTCACATCTGTACACAAACAGACTCACATACAGCAGGCGCCCAGATATGCACCCACAGATCTGCCCAGAGATGGAGAGCAGACACACAGGCACCCAGACACGCACAGCAGATGTGCCCTCGTGGGTGCAGGCTCGTGGCTGTACTTACACATGTGCAGGTGGGCCCAGAATTCATCCCTGTTCCCCTAAACCAAAAACACCTTCCGTTAGCTGAAAGTGTAAACTGTGCATCTTGCTGAACAAAATCAATCCCCAGGACCCCCTGTCCCTTGTGGACTACAAACTGAACCCCCTGCAGTACCATGAGCCCCCACATCTTGCATGGGGACCGGGGGTGGGGACACCCAGCTGGATGCATCACCTTCCTCTGCATTCAGCCAGAGGCTTGGTCTCTCTCAGGACAATGAAAATGTGAGAACACAGCACCTGTTCTGGGGGTCTCCCAGGCATTCCTGGGAGGGCACCTTCCTCTCACCCTCAGGCCCCCTCTCTACTCTTCACAAGAGCTTCAGTTTTCCCATGGGCACCCCATGCCTCCCGCCCTCTGAAGCAGTCAGGCAGCGTGACAGGTGACAAATGAAAAGTCACTTTCTCGGCCGGGTGTGGTGGCTCACACCTGTCATCCTAGCACTTTGAGAGGCTGAGGTGGGAGGATCACTTGAACCCAGGAGTTCAAAAATAACCTGGACCACATATCAAGATCCCATCTCTTATAAAGAAAATAAAAAGTCATTTTCTCAGCTGGGCACAGTGACTTGTAACTGTAATCCCAGCACTTTGGGAGGCTGGGGTGGGAGGGTCACTTGAGCCCAGGAGTTTCTGACCAGCCTGGACAATATAGTGAGACCTCATCTCTATAAAGTAAATAAGTAACTTTTTAAAAAGGCATTTTCTAATGAACAGGTGTGGACCAGGGCTAGGGCAAGCTGAGAGTGGGGCCGGTAAAGTTCCTAGAAGTCTTTGGGACTCTGGGGTGTCATGGGTTCACAGCTGAAACCCCGTTTTTGGCAGTTAGGGCTGCCAGAAGCCACGGCTGACCTCCTCCCTCCCTGCTCCAGTGCCAGGTTCACTGTCCACGTTAGCCTTTGTGAACTTCAGCCACCTGCCCAGGGCCAGGCTTTCTCTTGGAATCAGACTTTCATAAAGGATTGTCAGAAAAAGACAGGCACCATCCTCTCAGCCCCAGTCTGGCAGACCCCCTACACTCCTTCCTGTAGTTCCTCGGTCCACTCCCAGTTTTTTTTGTTGGGGGACGGAGTCTCACTCTGTTGCCCAAGCTGGAATGCCGTGGCACGATCTCACCTCACTGCAACCTCCACCTCCCAGGTTCAAGCAATTCTACTGCCTCATCCTCCCTCCCGAGTAGCTGGGACTACAGGTGCATGCCATCACACCCGGCTAATTTTTGTGTTTTTAGTAGAGACAGGGTTTCACCATGTGGGCCAGGCTGGTCTCGGACTCCCGACCTCAGGTGATCCACCCACCTTGGCCTCCCAAAGTACTGGGATTATAGGTGTGAGCCACTGTGCCCGGCCCACTCCCAAGTTTTTAACCCATTCTGCCTCAAAGCTGGTTGGCTATCAGTAGTATCAATTCCCATCACCAAACCCAGTGGGAATTTCAAACCATAGGAAATATTCTTATGCCAACCCAGAGGGTTAAATATCTTCCTGCTTTGTGCCCTCTTAAGGCCAAGAGCAAATCTATTAAATAATAACAAATCACTTAAAAATAATAATTTTACCAGCCTGGGCAGGATGGCAAGATCCCAGCTCTACAAAAATAAAATAAAAATAAACTAGCCGGGCATGGTGTCACATGCCTATAGTTCCAGCTACTTGGGAGGTTGAGGCAGGAGGATTACATGAGCCCAGAAGTTCAAGGTTGCATGAGCTATGACTGCGCACTGCACTACAGCCTGAGTAACAGAGACCCTGTTTCTAAAAAAAAAAGAATAAATAAAATAATAATTTAAAAATATAAACTAACATTACTTACATAATAATAATTCATTTTAAAATAATGGGTTGGTTACTCTGGGCTCACTGCTTATAGAGTAGCCCTGCTCTGCAAGGAGCAATAAAAATATATAATAATAATAATAACAATAATGGCTATCACTGGAATGTAAGCAACAGTATAAACTCTGCAAGAGTAGGTATTTTTCCATTTTGTTCACCAGTGGATCCCAATAACCTAGAGCAGTGCTTGGCATATTGCAGGTACTCAGTAAGTATTTGTTGACTGAAGTAATTACTATTAGACATTATCTAAGTGCCTTTCAAGGATCAGTTTACTTAATTAATTTTTTTTTTTTTTTTTTTGAGACAGAGTCTCGCTCTGTCACCCAGGCTGGAGCGCAGTGGCCGGATCTCAGCTCACTGCAAGCTCCACCTCCCGGGTTTACGCCATTCTCCTGCCTCAGCCTCCCGAGTAGCTGGGACTACAGGCACCCGCCACCTCGCCCGGCTAGTTTTTTGTATTTTTTAGTAGAGACGGGGTTTCACCGGGTTAGCCAGGATGGTCTCGATCTCCTGACCTTGTGATCCGCCCATCTCGGCCTCCCAAAGTGCTGGGATTACAGGCTTGAGCCACCGCACCTGGCCAGTTTAATTAATTTTTACAACATTGTGAAGTGAGTATTATTGCACTCATTTTGCAGACTGAGGCAGAGATAAACTAACAAATCCACCCAAAGTCACATACCTAGTAAAGGAAGACTTTGTGTCCAAGCAGCCTGGCCCTAGGGCCCAGGCTTTTAATCACCAAGTCTATTGCCTTCCTTAACAGCAGTACCCTTAATAGCAATTATATTTCATTGAACTGTTTTTGTTTTGTTTCTCAGACAATAATTTATTGATGTCTGTGTCTCCTACCAGACTATGATGTCCGTGAGGTCAGAGGAAAGGGAGGATGTCTCACATACAGAAAAGGCTTGATCAAAATTGATGGAATGATAAATGGTATTTCCTTCTATCTCTCCATGTACTGTCTATGTCATTCACCAAATGTCTTGAAAATGATCTGGGGTTGGGGGAAGGGACCAAGAGGTCAGTGGCTAGAAGCACAGAGTCCAGAGTCTGAAGTACTGTGTTTTAATTCCTGTCTCTATCCCTCTCTAGCTATGTGACCTTGGGCAAGTTACTCAGCCTCTTGGCCTCAGTTTGATCATCTATTAAATGGGGATAATAACAGCTTCTGCCTGCTAGAATTGTTGTAAGGATTAAATGAGATAATGCTTGATCCATGCTTGGCATAGTAAGGGCTCTGTAAATGGCAGCTCTTGTCGCTGGTAATATGATGTTGGTGTAACGTCTGCTTGCCCTGTGTCTCATGTGAAACCAAAGCCTCCCATTAGCCCTTCCGCAGGCCACAGCCAGCAGCTTGTGGGCAGGTGCCCACAGCAGGAGTGACCCACTCCTCCCCATCTGTCAGGGTGAATCCTCCACCACTTCCGGTCAGAGCTTACAACCTACTTATTAGGTTAATTAGATGCAGCACCTTTCCAAAGATACCTTGGCTCCAGAGCCAGCCCTAACATCTGGTGAGCAGCTTGACAAGGATTTGGGAAATGACACGTTGTCATCAGCCTCTGGCTGAAGCAAGTGGGTTGAGTTGGGGGGCAGAGGAACCATCCCATTCCTCTTTAGGGATGACTGGATGGCTCCTGGGGTCTTCTCTAGGTAGGAATGCCACATAAAATATAGGACACCCTGTTAAATTTGAATTTCAGATAAACACCAAATACTATTTTAGAATAAGTATGTCCCACATATTACATGGAAAATGCTTACATTAAAAACTATTCGGTGTTTATCTGAAATTCAAATTTAACTGGGCATCCTGTTCATTTGTTTGTTTTTTCCCCCTGAATCTATCAGTCCTATCTCTCAGGTGTGTTGGAGTGTAGGAAGAGGAGGGAAAGCCCAAGTGTTTGAAGGAGCAGGCACAGGCCTTGGTAGGACTAGCTGTCTCTGAGCCCTGGCACCGGGAGCTCCTCTCTGGGCCTCTTGGGTCTGAGGTGAGGGTGCCTGGGGACCTATTGGAGCCAGCTTCCTGCAGGGAGGCTCTGCAGGAGGAACAGGGCACTGCTGCCAACTCAGATTTGTTTGCACTTCATGGCCTCCTGGGGCACTGGCCCCCTTCCTGGTTAACATCCTGGATGGGAGAACCAAGAACAACAGCACTTTCCCTGGAGAGGTGCTGAAGTTGTTCCAGGAGCACCTTGCTGGGAATAGGCCTCGGACGCCCAGCCTGTTGGGGCCTGGAAGACCAATCCCTCCTGCTACAGGAGGGCCCCCCAGCAGGTGCAGGGCTTGTCCGTTGTCACACAGTGTGCAGGTAAACCTAGAGCATGGTCTCCAGACCTCCTGTTCCCATCCCCTACCTACGTAGCTGCCTTTCTGTGCCATCAGGAGAGGAGCAGCTGTGGCCAGTGCAACTGGTGACTGAGCCCCTCTAACACAACAGGTTTCAAACTCAACCTCTCATCTGCCCTGTATTAGGCCATTCTCGCATTGCTATAGAGAAATACCTGAGACTGGATAATTTACAAAGAAAAGAGGTTTAATTGACTTATGGTTCTGTAGGCTGTACAGGAAGCATAGTGCTGGCATCTGCTTCTGGGGAGGCCTCAGGAAGCTTCCAATCATGGTGGAAGGCAAAGCAGGAGCTTGTACATCATGTGGCACAAGTAGGAGTGGGGAGGGGGGAGGTGGTACACAATTTTAAGGGACCAGATCTCCTGAGAACACACTCTCTCACTACCACGAGGCAGTACCAAGGGGAAGGTGCTAAACCATTCATGAGAAATTCATCCCCATGATCCCATCACTCCCACCAGGCTCCATCTCCAATACTGGGTATTACAATTCAATATGAGATCTGGGCAGGGACACAGATCCAAACTATATCACTCCCCCTTCAACACATGGTACCCACCCACCTGGCTGTGCAAACTAGAAACCTCAGCTTAATCCTGGGTGTATCAGTCAGCTAGGGCTGCCGTAACAAACACCACAGACTGGGCGGTCTAAACAACAGAAATGTATTTTCTCACTGTTCTGGAAGCTGGACGTCTAAGATCAATGTGTTGGTGGGATTGCTTTCTCCCAAGGCCTCTCTTCTTGGCTTGCAAATGTCTGACTGTGTCCTCACATCATCACATGGCCTTTCCTCTGTGCATGTGCACCCCTGATGTCTCCCAAATTTCCTTTTCAGCTGGGCACGGTGGCACACGCCTGTAATCCCAGCACTTTGGGAGGCCGAGGCAGGTGGATCACCTGAGGTCAGGAGTTTGAGACCAGCCTGGCCAAGATGGTGAAACCCCGTCTCTGCTAAAACTACAAAAAGTAGCTGGGCATGGTGGCAGGCGGCTGTAATCCTAGCTGAGGCAGAAACTCACTTGAACTGGAGGCAGAGGTTGCAGTGAGCTGAGATTGTGCCACTGCCCTCCAGGCTGGGCAACAAGACAGAAACTACATCTCAAAAAAAAAAATTCCTCTTCTTATAAAGACACTAGTCAGATTGGATTAAGGTCCACTCTAACAGCCTCATAATCACTTCTTCAAAGGTTCTATTATGGTGCAAAGTAATTGAAAGGAATGCCAAGAAACGCAATTACTTTTGCACCAAACTAATATATCCAAATACAGTCACATTCGGGGTACTGGGGGTTAGGGGTTCAAAAAGTGCATTCTGGGGGTATGCAGTGCAGCCCGTAATACTTGGCACTCCTGCCTGTCCCTTCTCCTGTGAGTCACTAAGCCCTGTTAAAGCCATTTCCTCTGTAGCTCCTCAATTTGTCCACACTCTTTCATTGCCACCTGAGCCAGGTGGCCCTCATCTTCCAGGCCAGCTCTCCTCCTAGCTGGTATCCTGCCTCCACTTTCCCTTCTCCAATCCATTTTGCACCTAGCTGCAGAAGATATACAGCTCCACTCATGTCAATCTCTACCCTCCTGTCTTTTAAATCCATCACTGGCTTCTTATTTTTAGGATCAAAATTGCCTTACTGGCTTACAAACCTCTGTGCGATCTAGCCCTGTCCCCTTCCCAGCTCTAGCCCCTCCCGTGGGAATCCCTCCATCCACGCTACAGCTGATCTGAGATCTGAACGTGAATCGAGCTCCTTCTTGCTTGGGGCTCTTCTTGCTAGCACAGGCTGTTCCGTCTGCGTGCCTCACTCCTCCCACCCCACCTTCCCCAGGCTTACCTCTACCTGTTCTACCTGTCCTCAGACCTCCACCTAGGCTCCACTTCCTCCAGAAAGCCTCCTCTTGTCCCTACCAACCCTCAGCATGTGAGGTGGGGGCTCCTCTCACACACCCCCAGAACACTCTGTTCTAATGCCTTGTTTGCTAGCCTGTCTTCTCTGCTAGCCTGCCTTCTCTGCTAGTCTTCTCTGCTAGTGGCTTCTGTGAAGGCAGGGGCACACTGACTGCTCTATCTGCAGTAACCAGTGTGGCCCTGGCACACAGAGGGCTCACCAGTTATGAGTTGTGATTTTTTACTGTTAATTTCTGAGCAACGTCAGGCTACAAAGCACTGGGGGGCAAAAGGAGTAAAAGGCCAGCCGGCCGGGCAGTTTTTCCATTCTAGCCATGCAACAGAATCACCTGTGTTGCTTTCCAGACATATCAATGCTCAGGCATCATCCCAGAGATTCTGATTCCATTGGTTGGAGGTGGGCCCAAGAGTGGTACTTTTTGAATATTTTCCAATAGTCTATGTGCAGCTGGGATTGGGAGGCCCTGAGTGAGTCCTAAGACTCAGCTCACTGGGTCTCAGCTCAGTAGATCCTTGCTGACAGAGGTCCTCCTCTACTGCTGGTGGGAGGACGGGGTCTCCAGATGTTTACTCCTGCCCCAGCTCTCTTTCCTCAGGGTATGGCTCCCTGGGCTGAGCCTCAGTGATTTCCTCCCCATGGAACCAGTCAAACCTCTCCCTACTGGCTCCTTGGGGAGGCAGCCAGGTCCAGAAGGAGGAGCAGGGGCTGGGGTCTAGCCAGCAGGCTGGGTCACAGGTCTTCTGCCAGAGCCAGCCCCAGGGGAGTTCAGTTGGTTCCACAAATATTTGCTAAGCACCCAGACTGGGTCAGGTGCTTTGCCAGTGGTGAATCTGGTAACCAAGTCTGGCTACTGACCAGCCCTGTACCCAGCCTTGGACTAGGGCTCAAAGAGGAGCTAGGTGAATTCAGAGTACTGGTGGCTGGCTGTGGGCACTGTTATTCCCCAAAGTCACTTCCATGATCACCTAAGCAAAGGGGAAGGTGTGATCATCATGTCCCACCCCAGCTACCCTCTGTCTTTCCTATGGCCCAGTGTGGCCAGAACTGTTGCAGCAGAATCCCCTAGGAAGCTTGTTAAAAATACAGGTTCCTGGGCCCCACCCTGGAAATCTGATTCAGAAGGTCTAGGGTAGGGCCCAGTAATCAAAGTTTTCAGCCAGTTCCTCAAGGGATTCTGATGCAACAGGTCGCCGATGATTCTAGTGTATAGCTGCCTTTAAGAATCACAGCAGTCTCGGCTGGGCACAGTGGTTCACACCTGTAATCCTAGTACTTTGGGAGGCCGAAGTGGGTGGATCACTTCAAGTCAGGAGTTCAAAACCAGCCTGGGCACCATGGTAAAACCCCGTCTCTACTGAAAAAAACAAACATTAGCTGAGTGTAGTGATAGGCACCTGTAATCCCAGCTACTCAGGAGGCTGAGGAAGGAGAACGGCTTCAACCCACAAGGCAGAGGTTGCAGTGAGCGGAGATCACGCGACTGCAGTCCAGCCTGGGTGACAAAGCAAGACTCTGTCTCAAAAACAAACAAACAAAAAAACAATCACAGCAGTCTAATTTCCTCAGGTGGGTTTAATGCCTTTTTGGAGAAGGAAATAAGTGAACAGAAAGAAGTTTCTGGGCTCAGGAGACTCAGCCACAGCTGGCTCTGACTGGCTTCACAATCATTGTCCCCCATTATTCACCAAGCACCGACCTGGTTTGGAGGACTGATTTGCTCAGTCCTCATCCTATGCTGGTAAAGCTGGTGTCATCCCCATTTTATAGCCCAGAAAAGGTCAAGTTACTTGCCAAGGTCATAGAACACAATGACTAAGTCGGGGTTCTGGGTCTGAAGTTGCTTACAGACCCCGGGGGAGGCAAATGGTGCAAAACACCGCTAGCTCCGGGTGGAATGAAATTGATGCACCAGGGCAGGTAAAAGCCAAGTGCTCAGCAAGTGCAGGAAAAAAAGAGATTCAGGCTTACTGGGGACTGGCGGGGGAGGCTCCAAAGGAGGTGGTAACATTTGAGCTGGACGCTGGTAGAGTAATTCAACTTTGACATTCAGAAAAGGTAGGGAGAGAATAGCAGGCAGAGAGTGCAGCATGAGGGGAGATGGGGAGAACATATAGTAGGAACAGCGGGTGGGCTGATGTGTTGCAGCATGGGGTGTAGAAAGGGACACGGAAGTGATGACGCAGGAGAGGGCAGCTGAGGACTCTTTACTGGGTGGTCATTGGAAAATAGCCAGAAGTCTGAATGAGGCAATAACAAGGCCAATCTGGCTTTAAGAAGGTAACCCTGGTGACAGGTGACAGAGGGCTGGGTGGATCAGAGAGATGGTAGCTGGGTTAGGAGATGACTAGACCCAGCCAGGCAAGAACAGTGAGTCACTCTACTTCTCTGGATCAGTTTGTTCCTCTCTAAAATGTGGATAGTTGTCCCTCCCTGACATCTGTCCCAGGCTGTGGTGAAGATGAAAGAAAAAGGGAGATGGGAAACAGTGTTGGTGAGCCCCAGGGGACAGAGGGAGGGCTTTGTAGGTGAGGGTCAGAATTGGGAAGCTGGAGGCTGTGTGACAATGATGTGCCCTGCCTGGTGACCCCAGTGGCACGGCTACAAGACAAAGCAGTATCCAAACAAGATCCAGGCCAAGCATAGGAGGGGTTTCGGTTCCCAGGAGGCATCTGCATCTGAACTCAAATTGAGAGAGAAAGAGAAACCCCTCCAAACCTCCCTTTAGTGGGACTACAAACTTAGCGGCTTCCCCATTTGAAGGGGTTCTAATGGGTGGAATTCTGTTTCCTAAAGGGCCTCACTGACACCTGTCCTGAGTCAGCATCTCACAGAGGTTTCGCCAGCACCAGCCACATCTCCAGCATGAAGGTGACTATACGTATAAGTGTGTCCAGTCCAATTCCTGCCTTAATAAGAATCACTTCTGCAAGGGAGAGGGCCGCTAAGGCCCTGCCTCCCTCCAACTCCATCCTAGCCTGAGTCTTAACCATTCTTCTAATCCAGTTCCACTTTGGGCCAGTGCTTAACCCAGGGTAGCACTTTTGAGCCTCGCAACTCTTGGGAGTGAGTTTTCATCCTAACGTTCTCAGATGAGGAAATTGGGCCTCAAAGAGTCCACACAGGCGAGGCACAGTGGCTCATGCCTGTAATCCTAACACTTTGGGAGGCCAAGGCAGGAGGATTGCTTGAGCCCAGGAGTTCAAGACCAGCCTGGGCAACATGGTGACACCCTGTGTCTACAAAAAAATACAACAATTAGGCAAATGTGGTGGCATGCACCTGTCATCCCAGCTACCTGGGAGGCTGAGGTGGGAGGATTACTTGAGCCCAGGAGGCTGAGGCTGCAGTGAGCCATGATCCTGCCAGTACACTCCAGCCTGGGTGACAGAACAAGACCCTGTCTCAAAAACAAAACAAAACAAAAACAAAAACAAAGACTCCACACAACTAGAAGGTGAAAAACTGGGGTTCAAACTCAGGCCCATAACACTAAGGGCTGGGCCTGTCCCCACCAAATCAGTCATTCCTCAGACAGGCTGAGGTGTCCTCTATAGACGAAATATCTGGAGCTCAGAACACTGAGACGCTAGTTACGTAAAGACAAGGTGTGAGTTGGTGAGCTCATCAAGAAAATGCTTCCTGGGCTGGGCGTGGTGGCTCACACCTGTAATCCCAGCACTTTGGGAGGCTGAGGTGGACAGATCACCTCAAGTCAGGAGTTCAAGACCAGCCTGGCCAACATGCTGAAACCCGGTTTCTACTAAAAAATACAAAAATTTCACGCCTGTAATCCCAGCACTTTGGGAGGCTGAGGCAGGTGGATCACAAGGTCAGGAGATCAAGACCATCCTGGCTAACACGGTGAAACCCCATCTCTACTAAAAATACAAAAAATTAGCCGGGCGTGTGGTGGGCGCCTGTAGTCCCAGCTACTCAGGAGGCTGAGGCAGAAAAATGGCATGAACCTGGGAGGCGGAGCTTGCAGTGAGCCGAGATCGCACCACTGCACTCCAGCCTGGGTGACAGAGCGAGACTCCGTCTCAAAAAAACAAAAACAAAAATTTGCCGAGTGCGGCGGCACATGCCTGTAATCCTAGCTCCTCGGGAGGCTGAGGCAGGAGAACCACTTAAACCCAGAAGGCAGAGGTTGCGGTGAGCCAAGATTGCACCACGGAACTCCAGCCTGGGTGACAGAGTGAAACTCCTTCTCGAAAAGAAAGAGAAGGGAAGGTAAGGGAAGAGGAGGGGAGGGGAAGGGGGAGGGGAAGGGAGGGGAGGGGAGGGAAGGGAGGGGAGGGAAGGGGAGGGAAGGGGAGGGAAGAAAGGAAGGAAGGAAGGAAAAGAAGAAAGAGAGAAAGAGAGAAGAAAGAAAAGAAAAGAAAAAAGAAAATGCTTCCTGGAGGAGGCAGGAAGAGGGAACAGGGAGGCCAGTCGAGGCCTGGGCTGCTCTGGGCCCAAGCTCTGGGCTTTCTCAGTTCCCAAAGGAGTGGCTTTTCCAGAGAGACACAGTCCTGACCCAGGCCTGGCCAGTTCCCTCCTCCTACTCAGATTCTCCCAGGGTCTCTGGATTCCTTTCAATAGGACCCCCATGGGAGAGGGGACAAGGCCTGAGTATTGAGGATCTGGGGAGGAGTTGAGACCCTGGGATCCTCCTCCACGTGTGGGTGTTTGGGCCTCACAGATCTGGAAGAATATACCCTATCCTGAGACCTTTGATGTCTACATAAGCCACTTGTTCTCACAATAGACAAATGCTACCTTCCTGCCTCTGCCGCTGAGGCCCCTGGGTCCTGGTGTGGAATGTGTGGGCCTGACCAGCCAGGGATGGGTTCCACTATTCACATTACTCAGAGACACAGTGGCCTCCAGGTGGAAACTTCCCCATTTGGTGGAGAGACCACACCTTTGTTTTACATTTGTGTAACCCTGACAAAAGGCTGTAGGTCTCCTGGGAGTATGACCTTGGCTGTGGAATGACCAGGCTTCCTTTTTTTCTCCTTTGGTTCTTCTTTTTTAACCCTCCTACCTTCTCTGCCCTCACCAGTTCCGAGTGAAGTCACCATTCCAATGACCTCTCTCCACCAAAGCCTTGCCAAGACCCCACCAGCTTCCTGCTGCATGGCTGACAGAGGAATCCTCACCCCCTGGGCCCTCATTCTCGTAATCACAGCCCACTCCCTCCCCAAATGGGGCCAGAATTGCTCTGTTTGTTTTTGCTTTGGATTTTCTTAAATTTTTTATTTTATGCGAAGTTACACATAAGCATAGATTTCTCAGAAATGTCTACAAAGTTAGTCATGAACAACTGCAACCCTGACCCATCTCCAGGGTGGCCACTTTCAACTCTTGAAATGGATTCTTTGGAATGTTCACTTTCATGTCTCTAAATAACATCTCACATGGTTTCTTCTTGATCTGTGTAGTTTTAGGAGTTTTTTCTTGATTTCCTGCCCTGGGAGACGAGGAGTTCTTTTAGCTCCTGTTGCCTCACACCCACCCCCGCCTCTCTCTTCCCAATACAGCCACACCGTAGAGGGTAATTTTGATTATATCGCTATTCTATGTTGACCTTTTCTGACTATGTAAACACTATGGCCGGCTGAGCCATATGGTAGACTAGGATTATTTTTTCCACCTTTCTTTTAAATCTGGGTAATAACCAGCTCATGGGCAGCCTCAGACATCACAGCCTAGCAATGATTTGGCTCATCTGACCCCAGCCACTGACATCACCAAACCAAACCCTTCACTGCTTCTTGAGAAACATCTGTGGTCAGGCTAATGGTAACTTTACCGAGAAGACATGGTCCAAAAATTCACTGGTATCGTCTTGTTTTATGTGTCACAAGAGGCCACCGAATGGCTGCTCTGAGGTGGATGCTGAGTCAGAGTGAGTGGTTTGAATTCAGCCTCTGCCCTCTGTGGCTATGTGAGCTTCAGCAAGTTACATATCCCCTGTGAGCTTTGGTTTCTTTATTTGTAAAATGAAATTAAAGGATGGAACTGCCTACTGATTGGGATAAACTGAGATGCACTAGTAATGTACAGAGCTCATGGAAAGAATGACAAATGGTGGGCATTATTATTACATTGGGTTAATTATTAGTAGGGGCTCTTTTAGTGAATATTTCAGAATGAAGAAACAGCATGCTTCAAAAACATTCAGGGTCAGGCGCGGTGGCTCACGCCTGTAATCCCAACACTTTGGGAGGCCGAGGAGGGTGGATCACCTGAGGTCAGGAGTTCGAGGCCAGCCTGACCAACATGGTGAAACCCTGTCTCTACTAAAAATATAAAAAATTAGCTGGGCATGGTGGCAGGCACCTGTAATCCCAGCTACTTGGGAGGCTGAGGTAGGAGAATCCCTTGAACCTGGGAGGTGGATGTTGCAGGGAGTTGAGGTCACGGCATTGCACTCCAGCCTGGGCAACAAGAGTAAAACTCCATCTCAACAACAACAAACCCATTCAGGACTTTTAAAGTAGTTAACGGTCATGTGCCCCATCTCCTTAGGGACACAGCCCACTTGGGCCATCTCCAAAGAGCACAGTCTGTGCCAGGGCACTAAGCAGGGCCTTAGCCAGGCACTGGAGGATGGAGGTGTAGATGGGTGCAATCCCTGGACACGAGGAAAGGGACTGGTCTTCCCCACTCCTCCCTATTCTGTTTTTTTATGGTGTCTCTCAACTAATTTGGGTTGTACTGAGGGCACCGTCCTCCAACAGGAACCTATGTCACGTTAGTCTCAGCTACCTCTGGTTGCACCTTGGAGAGAGTTGACCACCTGACCCCTTCCAGCCCCTTTCATGTTTATTTGGCAGGGGATGTTCATCATATATAGTATATGCTAATTTTAAGAGATTCAAACAGTGCAGAAGTATAAAAGAAAAAATTTAAAATCGTTTTTCTACCTTGGAGGTAAATACTGTTAACAGTTTGCCATGCGCCCTTCCAGGATTTTATTTTCTATGCTTTAAATGTGTGTAGGGGACCTTGCGCGGCGGCTCACACCTGTCATCACAGCACTTTGCGAGGCTGAGGCAGGTGGATCACTTGAGCCCAAGAGTTCTAGACCAGCTTGGGAAACATGGCAAAACCTTGTCTCTACTAAACATATAAAAATCAACTGGGCATGGTGGCACACACCTGCAGTCCCAGCTTCTCAGAAGATTGAGGTGGGAGGATGGCTTGAGCCTGGGAGGCACAGGTTGCAGCAAGCCAAGATCGTGCCACTGCACTCCAGTCTAGGAGATGGAGTAAGACCCTGTCTCAAAAAAATAAAAACGAAATAAATGTGTGTATGTGTGTGTGTAGAATTAGTTCAAGTACTATATTCAGTTACAGTATATGAATATAAGGTATATATAGTAATAAAATAAGATCACGCTGTACTTTCAATTCTGTGACTTGCTTTTTCGTACAATAGTGTATCATGGACCACATTCCAGTTTGCTCTAGATATCTCTGGTAATGTGCTGTGCATGTTTTTGTGGGTTGCCTTCCATTTTTACCAAGACAAGCAATCCTGTGCTAGTCTTGCTCTTGCATATATCCTTTTGCATTTGTGCTAATATTCTGTTGAAAGTAGGTTTTTACAGAGTGAAGATGAGGAAAACAGCTCAGGGGTTACTCCTCAGCCATCTCTCCGGGGCCTAGCCCCCTCCTCCCAGATGACCCTCTCCAGCTTCCATAACTAACCCACTACTCCTCCCAGGAAATGTCTAATCTCGGCTAGGCCAAGGCAACCAGGACGTTTCGTGTGGAGCTGAAATCATGAAACCTTACTTTGCTACTGGTTCTCATGGAAGATGAAACTAAATCAGCCACTGGGATTTTATGGTGCACATCCTCGTTTCAGCCCATGACCGAGCCTTTGCTGTGCCTCTACCACGTATGAGGGGAAACCTGCTTGCAGATGAGAAATGATTATGATTCCTGCCTTTGACCTTTTCACAGAGCTCCTAGTTTCATAAAATGAGGAAACTGAAACCCAGAGAGGGAAGTGGCCCACGCAGGGTCTGCCCCTAGCTGCTGGGTCAGAATCTGGGTTTCTGGACACGGGCAGTGGGGATAGGAGTGGGGAGGTGGGAATAGGTCACAGAGGTGGGGAAGCACAGCTATGCCCCTGGCTCTCTGCCAAGATTTCCCATTCAATCCCAGTATCCATGCTAGGAGATGGAGGTGGCATCATGTCCATTTTCCAGAAGAGGAAACTGAGGCAGATCTGGGTTTGAAACTAGAACTGTCAGACTTCTAAAACTCCCCATCTGTCTTCCTCTGATTTCCAAAATATGACATCTGGGGTGCAGCTCCCAGGTTTGGGGGTCTGAGGTAACCAACAGCTCTTCCAGGTGTCCCTGCCCACCTCCCTCCCTAGGAGCACCATTCCCATGAGGACGCCGGCTCCTCTTCCAGGAGGGCCCAAACTGGAAGAACCCCAGCCAGGCTGCTGGAGGCTTTGTCTCCCCTCCACCCACAGACTTGCAGAAAGCCTGACAGACTCCCACTTCCAACAGGGTTGGAGCACGTAGGTCTCTGGCCTCGGCATCCTTGGGTAGGCAAGGTGACTTGGGTGACTTCTCAAAGATCACATAGCAGAATAGGATCCAAGTGGCAGGAAGAACCTCCATGTTCTCCTTTCCACTCCTTGGCTGGCAGATCAGCCTGTGCTCTGGGGAAAGGGGCAAAGGCTCCTCTGGAGCAGCCTAAAGGGCTGGGGCTAAGAGAAGGCCCACCTGGGCTCCCCCATTCATTCACCCTCTGCACCATCTTGGGCAGGACCTTCCTCCTGAAGACTCCAGCCTCCTTCCCAAACCCAGCCTGGTTGCTGGGCACAGGCACTGTCAACAAAGCACTACCCAGGGGGCCAGCTCTTGCCAGGGACTGAGAACAATGATCCCCCGAGAGAAGCCTGTTACCCAAGGCTAGATTTCAGGGAGAAGCTGGGAGCAGCTCCTGCTGGCTTTGTGTTTGAAACAGTTGTCAGAAAATGCCAACTGCTCCTTGGACCTATAGCCTCCTTCCTTCCTTCACACCTTTTGAAGGAAGGTGAGCTCCTGGAAGACAGAGCCCCTCAGACAAACCCAGCTCACCTTCAGCTCCAACGCCCAGCTCCATCCATTCTGCCTATTTTGGTTTCACACCACCCTGGGCTGGCCAGAGCTCTCCAGTCTTCTCTCCTGCCCTTCCCTAAGCTGTTCTGTCATTTTCCAATTCTTAGTATTGTTTTTTCCTAATAAAAGCAACACAGGTTTACTGTTAAAAAAAATATTACAAGCTGGGCTCAGTGGTTCACTACTATAGTCCCAGCTACTTTGGAGACTGAGGTGGTAAGCCCAGGAGTTCGAGGCCAGCCTTGGCAACATAGTGAGAGACGCTTTTTTTTTCTTTTTGAAACAAGGTGTCACTCTGTCACCCAGGCTGGAGTGTAGTGAGGCAATCTTGGCTCACTGCAACCTCTGCCTTCCAGTTCAAGTGATCCTCCCACCTCAGTCTCCCAAGTAGCTGGGACTATAGGTAGGCGCCACCACACCAAGCTAATTTTTAAAAATTTTATTAGAGATGGGGTTTTGCTCTGTTACCTGGACTGGTCAGAACCCCTAGGCTCAAGGGATCCACCTGCCTTAGCCTCCCAAAGTGTTGGGATTATAGGCGTGAGCCACCGCACCTGGCACCCATTTCTTAAAAGAAAAGACTGCAGAAATGTCTAAATCTAAAGTAGAGGAAGAAAACCAGCCCCCATCCCAGTCCCAGACATACCATATTATATGATAAGCTCAAACTACACAGGCTCACCTGCGCCTCATTTCTTCAAGGAGATTTCTTTGAAACAATAACTGATGGTGTCCCTTCCCTGTTTAAATTACTCCCGCAGCTTCCTACCATTCTCAGATAAAGTACACTCCTGATTTTGGCTATCAGGCCCTGCCGGCCTCTGCTTCAGTCTAGAGCCTCCCGCTCCCAGCCACACTGCCTGCTTTCAGGCTCCTGTCCTCCCTCTTTCTCTACCTCTTCTCTCCCGTCCTCTCTTTTCCCTTTTGCTTGTGCACAGGTGGAGCCCCAGTCCCCACATAGAGTGCTGTTCACCTGGTGACCTTCTGCTCCCCTTTCGGATCCCAAATGACTTCCTCTGAGAGGCCTTCTCAGATCCCCCTGCTGGTGGAAAGCCCTGCTCCCTCTTGTCACAGCTGCAATTTTAAATTCACATCTGACTGTTTGGTGGTCTTGCTTTCCAAAACCATCCAGTTCAAGATTAAACAATTTAAGGAAGCAGAGCTCTGTTTTGCTCAGTATTCTCTCCCAGTGCCCGGTACATTGTGGATGCTCAATAAATACTTGGATGTATGGACATAGTAAGTACTAATTATCTGATTGCTTACGTGGGCCAGCACAATGCCGGGCATGGGGGAACTCAAAGGATGAATACAACAAGGGCAGGTTCTCAAAGGCTGGAGGTTAGCAAGCTAGGGATAAGGCAGGCAGGGGTTTGGGTAAGTGCTAGAATGTGATGTCAAACGGTTACAAGGGCATGGCTTTCAAGGTCCTTTTGTGATGTTGTTAAGTCATTGCCTGATTGTCTTCTCTACTGTTTCTGTTAAACACAGGCCCCTGGAGAAGGGAGTCTTTGCTTCTACTTTTCTTCCCTACTTCCCTGCAGCCCGTGGCCTCCCTTTTAGCACTTAGCCCAGGCCAGAGGTCTACAGAATGTGTGTATTAAAAGACTGGATGGATGGGTGGGTGGGTGGATGGATGGATGGATGGATGGATGGGTGGGTGGATGGACGGACGGACGGATGGACGGACGGACGGATGGATGGATGAAAGAACTAAAAAAGCCAGCAGGGCCTCACAGATCCTTTACTCTTACTCTGATTTTTCAAATGAGAAACTGAAGTGTAAGAGAGGTGGAGTACATCCTTAGTCACTTCCTCTCTTTGAGAACTTATATTGATTTTTTCTTTTCAGTCTATAAACATGTTGAAATATCCTTCACTCTAAACAAAACAAAACACCTCTTTCTTCCCTACAACCTTTCCCTTGAGCTAAGACTTCCCCTTTTGCTTTCACTGCCAAACTTCTTGAAGATCTCATAAAATTCACCCACTGGACTTCTTCATCTCCCATCACCCCTTGACCTCTAGCTTTTGGCTTCCATCCACATCACCATGGCAACAGCTCCGAAGTTGCCACTCACCAGAGACCTTCTAGGCCTGGAGCCCTTCCTTGGCCCAGGTAGTGTTTGGCACTGTCACCAAATCTTCTCTGAACCCCAGAGGCACTGCTCTGCACAGGGGACACTCTTCCTGTCCAGAAGGCTGCTTTCTTCTGGGACCCTTAATGGCATCTCTTCCTTCTAGCACCTTCCACCACAGCTCTGGCCTCACCCCCTTCTTTGCTTTCATTCTGTATTCTCTCAACATTAATGAGTGCCTCTGGGTGCCTGGCGCCATGATAGGCTCTTGGCTGCATCACCTTGTGTAACCCTCATGCTGACCCTCTAACACAGGTGTATTAGTGTCATCCATGCTTTACAAGTAGAGAAACTGAGAAGCAGTGAAAATAAGTCAATTGCTCAGTCCTACACAGTTGGTAAGTGGCATCTTTGGGACTCGAATAAAATCTTGCTGTTTTCAAGCCTGCACTCTTGGCTGTGAAGCCACAACTTTTTCTTAGCAGTCTCAGCCACACTCAGGCCCCACATCTCTTTTTACAACTCTCAAATAAGTGTTTTCAGAGGGGACCTCCCTTTGGAATGCCAGGTTTGCTCTTCCAAAGTCCTGATGAAATTTGTTGTTAGATATCCTTTTAAAATCTCCAAGCCAATCAAGGTTATCCAGTTAGGAAAAGAAGAAGTCAAATTGTCCCTGTTTGCAGATGACATGATTGTATATTTAGGAAACCCCATCGTCTCAGCCCAAAATCTCCTTAAGCTGATAAGCAACTTCAGCAAAGTCTCAGGATACAAAATTAATGTGCAAACATCACAAGCATTCTTATACACCAGTAACAGACAAGCAGAGAGCCAAATCAGGAATCAACTTCCATTCACAATTGCTTCAAAGAGAATAAAATACCTAGGAATCCAGCTTACAAGGGATGTAAAGGACCTCTTCAAGGAGAACTACAAACCACTGCTCAGTGAAATCAAAGAGGACACAAACAAATGGAAGAACATACCATGCTCATGGATAGGAAGAATCAATATCGTGAAAATGGCCATACTGCCCAGGTTATTTATAGATTCAATGCCATCCCCATCAAGCTACCAATGACTTTCTTCACAGAATTGGAAAAAACTGCTTTAAAGTTCATATGGAACCAAAAAAGAGCCGGCATTGCCAAGACAATCCTAGGTCAAAAGGACAAAGCTGGAGGCGTCACGCTACCTGACTTCAAACTATACTACAAGGCTACAGTAACCAAAACAGCATGGTACTGGTACCACAACAGAGAAATAGACCAATGGAACAGAACAGAGTCCTCAGAAATAATACCACACATCTACAGCCATCTGATCTTTGACAAACCTGAGACAAACAAGAAATGGGGAAAGGATTCCCTATTTAATAAATGGTGCTGGGAAAATTGGCTAGCCATAAGTAGAAAGCTGAAACTGGATCCTTTCCTTACCCCTTATACGAAAATTAATTCAAGATGGATTAGAGACTTAAATGTTAGACCTAATACCATAAAAACCCTAGAAGAAAATCTAGGTAGTACCATTCAGGACATAGGCATGGGCAAGGACTTCATGTCTAAAACACCAAAAGCAACGGCAGCAAAAGCCAAAATTGACAAATGGGATCTAATTAAACTAAAGAGCTTTTGCACAGCAAAAGAAACTACCATCAGAGTGAACAGGCACCTACAGAATGGGAGAAAATTTTTGCAACCTACTCATCTGACAAAGGGCTAATATCCAGAATCTACAAAGAACTCAAACAATATACAAGAAAAAAAACAACAACCCCATCAAAAAGTGGGGAAAGGATATGAACAGACATTTCTCAAAAGAAGACATCCATACAGCCAACAGACACATGAAAAAATGCTCTTCATCACTCGCCATCAGAGAAATGCAAATCAAAACCACAATGAGATACCATCTCACACCAGTTAGAATGGCAATCATTAAGAAGTCAGGAAACAATAGATGTTGGAGAGGATGTGGAGAAATAGGAACACTTTTACACTGTTGGTGGGATTGTAAACTAGTTCAACCATTATGGAAAACAGTATGGCGATTCCTCAAGGATCTAGAACTAGATGTACCATATGACCCAGCCATCCCACTACTGGGTATATACCCAAAGGATTATAAATTACTCTACTACAAAGACACATGCACACGTATGTTTATTGCGGCACTATTCACAATAGCAAAGACTTGGAATCAACCCAAATGTCCATCTGTGACAGACTGGATTAAGAAAATGTGGCACATATACACCATGGAATACTATGCAGCCATCAAAAAGGATGAGTTTGCGTCCTTTGTAGGGACATGGATGCAGCTGGAAACCATCATTCTTAGCAAACTATCACAAGAAGAGAAAACCAAACACCGCATGTTCTCACTCATAGGTGGGAACTGAACAATGAGATCACTTGGACTCGGGAAGGGGAACATCACACACTGGGGCCTATCATGGGGAGGGGGGAGGAGGGAGGGATTGCATTGGGGAGTTATACATGATATAAACGTTATGCACATGTACCCTAGAACTTAAAGTATAATAAAAATAAATAAATAAATAAATAAAAGAAGGTGGAGACCTCATCTCCAGACACAACTTCAAAATGATGCTAGAGTTGCAAGTATCAGCCACCCTAGAAAATAGTCATGTGCCATCAAGGATTATATCCAGGAAGTTTGGGATGGGTGCTCTGACAAATGTATTACAGAAATGGGTGCTCTGACAGATGTATTAGAGGATTTTTTATTAAATATAATTTAGATATGAAAAAAAAAAAAAAAATCTCCAAGCCAGACTCCTCAGGTCTTTTGCTCTCTTTATCGAGGGGTATATCCTTCCCTGCCACCCTCAGGCTCACCTGCAATGTCAGCCCCCATCCCTGCCCCTTGCCCAGTCTGCCATGATCTCTTCCTGTCTCCTCTTGCATCTGACCCTCTCTCTGTGTGTTCTGAACAGTCTGGTGCTCCCTGCAGTTCCATCTCTGCTGAGAGAGGACCCTCCCTGAATTCCCTTCCTTCATGTCCCTTTGACAACTAGAAATCCTTTGTATCTAGAAAATAGGCAGACAGGAAATATTCTAAACGTCAATAGTGGTTACTTCCAGATGAGGGGGAGCCAGGTGACTTATTTTCACATCTGTTCAGTATTTTCCAAATTTCCTATAATGAGGATGTTTTACTTTATAATCAGAAAAGAACTTGTTAATTTCAGAAATTAATCTTATTCATCTGCCCTGCCCACTTCCTCTTTGAACCCCGTCTGTAGCCTTTTCACGTGAGGCCTCCTTCAGGTCCCACTGGGGCTGCCTTGGCTACTTGAAAGCCAGGCATTTGTTCACATATAATGATCCACTTGGTCCCTGCAGCCTCCTCCCCAGCGCCCTGGGTGTGCCGGGGCACCCCACAAATGCAGGAGAAGCAGTTAAAATAGACATATTCAAAAGAATATTCATCAAAGAAGTAAGAGACTAGAGACCCTTTAAATGTCTATCCAGAGAGGCCTGGTTAAATAGCACGTGGGAGGTCTAAGGGCTTGCCAATACTCCTTAGAAAGAAAGACATAGTGTGCAGTAAACCACCATGGCCCACATTTACCTATGTAATAAACCTGCACAGCTGGGCACAGTGGCTCACGCCTGTAATCCCAGCACTGTGGGAGGCCAAGGCGGATGGATAACAAGGTCAGGAGTTCGAGACCAGCCTGGCCAATATGGTGAAACCCCATCTCTACTAAAAATACAAAAATTAGCCAGATGTGGTGGCAGGCACCTGTAGTCCCAGCTACTCAGGAAGCTGAGGCAGGAGAATCACTTGAACCCGGGAGGCAGAGGTTGCAGTGAGCCAAGATCGTGCCACTGCACTCCAGCCTGGGCAAAAGAGCGAAACTCTGTCTCAAAAAAAAAAAAAAAAAGGAAAGGAAAAGAAAAGAAAATCTACACATCCTGCACATATACCCCTGAACTTAAAATAAAAGTGAAAAAAAAAAAGAAAGTCATAGATCCCAGCTGCCAATATGAACCAATTTCCAAAAGATGGTATTAAATTTTTTTAAATTCCAGTAAAATGTACATAGAATGTTCCTATTTATTTAAAAAATAAAAGGATAACCACACACATACACATATATATGTACATATAGGTACCTAGAAGATCTTTTTGGAAGGATATCCTCAAACTGGTAAGAGCAATTGCTTTGGGAAAGGGATGGGGGGACAGGGGAACTGGATAAAAAACCTCTGAGGAGGTATGAGCATTGTTTCTGTTTACTTTAAAAAACTGTTTGCATTTGCCTTTAAAAAAAAAAAAAAAAACAACCAAAGGGGCTGGGCGTGGTGACTCATGCTTGTATTCCAGCACTTTAGGAGGCCCAGGCAGGAGGATGGCTTGGGCCCAGGAGTTCAAGACCATCCTGGGCAACAAGCTGAGACCCTTATCTCTACAAAATAAATATTTAAATATTAACTGGGTGTACTGCTCAGGAAGTCGAGGCAGGAGAATCGCTTGAACCTGGGAGGCAGAGGTTGCAGAGAGCCGAGATCACGCCAATTGCACTCCAGTCTGGATGACAAGAGGGAAATGCCATCTCAAAAAAAAGTTAGCTGGGTATGGTGGCAGGTGCCTGAAGACTCAGCTACTCAGGGGGCTGAGGTGAAAGGATCGCTTGAGCCTAGGAGGTCAAGACTGCAGTGAGCTGTGATCGTGCCATTGCACTCCAGCCTGAGCGACAGAGCAAGATCCTGTCTCCAAAAAACAAACAAACAAAAACATACAAAAAAAGAAAAACAAAAAGCAACTTACAATTGGTAGGTTCGTAACCTACCCAGGAGCCCACAGCCATGAAGTGGGAAGACCCCCAGTCACTTTGTACCACTTCTGAGGCCTCCTCTCTACCCCTTTCCTTCTAATGCTTCCTTCCTGGGGCAAGGGGGTACCAAACAAAATCCCCCCAGTCCATCCCTGCAGCTGGAGTCTGGGCCCTATTCCAACAAGGATCCTTGTGCACTGAGGCCCCAGGAGGTGGTCCCCAGCAGGAACCCCAGGCTGAGAGTTAGGGACAGACTCCCCCAGCTCACCATGTGCCCCCTCCTAGGGGAAATAACTCCTCCCCAAAGCAGGCTGGTCACCACAGGTTTGTTGGCACAGGGTGATTCGCTGCACCCTCGCTGGGCACTCTTCTCAGGGTGGAGAGCGCCAGCTGACATCAAGGTGGTGACTCAGCACGTTAGCAGCTGCTCCTCCAGAGGAAAAAGCCTTGCTGGCACGTGCCGGGCACAGTGGGTGGGATGTGGTGGGAAAGACAGCCTGGCCTGGCCTGGCTTCTCCAACAGAGGATACTGTGGGCTTGCCCTTGGCCAGAGGGCTCTGGGCATCATTTCTCTCCCCCTGCATTCAGGTCCTCCCTTAGGGGGCAGAGATTGGACTGGGCACAGCCTTGCAGGCTGCCAGCCAGGGAGGAAATTATCCTCAGCATAATAATAATTTACACTTCTTTATAGCCTCTTATCTGCGGATCTCAATGCACGGAAAAACTCAGATGTTTGCAGAGTGAGAATTTGCCTGGACCAAGAGCTCTGCAGCCAAAGTTAAGACCAGCCGAAGTCCTCTTGCTCACAAATGGGGCTCACACACTCGCTACCTCACTCACCCAAGCCTGGGGGCCTGGCTTTGTCCCAGCCAACCCCCTGCTCAGCCACAGACACTGAGAGCCATAGTCTTTGTCACTCAAGACCAATTCAGCCAATGACCAGAGCCACCTCAGAGGACTCCCCACCCGTTAGTGTCGCACTTGGTGGGCCAGGCTGGGAATGTGGGCAGGTGGGAGGAACCCTGGCTTGAGACCCAGTAGGCCTTAGTTCTCAAAGCTGTGGCCACTTACTGGATTGACGTAGCCCTTCTCCCACCTGGGCCTCTGTTTCCTTACCCAATAAAATGTGTTTGGAACCCTCCAGGGATTGCAAACCATGCTAAACAAAATCTTGGCCTTTTCCAAGGGAGCTTCATGGCTTTTGTCAATACTCAATTCAAATATAATTCCCAAAATGTATTTTATTTATTTTTACTTATTTATTTTAAGATAGGGTCTCAATCTGTTGCCCAGGCTAGAGTGCAGTGGCATGGATCATGGCTCACTACAGCCTCAAACTCCTAGGCTCAAGTGATCCTCCCACCTCAGCCTTCTGAGTAGGTGGGACAATAGGTGCATGCCACCACATCCAGCTAATTTTTAATTTTTTTGTAGAGATAGGGTCTCCCTATGTTGCCCAGGCTGGTCCTGGGCTCAAGCCATCCTCCCTCCTCGGCCTCCCAAAGTGCTGGGATTACAGGTGTGAGCCACTGTGCCTGGCCCAAAATGTATTTTAAACTACTTGAATATTTGTAATAAGCAGCACCATGCACATTTAGAAGTGATACGTGATTTTCACACACTGGAGCTCACCTCAGTTGTGTTCACACTGATTTCATAAGTAGCACAGTGACATGTTGGAAACTTGAACTTCTTACAACATACATTTAAATTAGTGGAGTGCAGCTTTTATTGTTCGCATACACTGGGGTCCTGTGCTGGGTCAAATCTTATTTGGAAAAAGGGTTCTGTTTAAAAAGATCTCGCAGGCATTGGGCTCCCTCACCAGGAAGAGAGATAAGGAGAAGTGATAAGACCAGTGTTTCTGCAGAGTGACTTCTGTGTCCCGCAACTGTGTTGGAAGATTTTCTCAACAGACTGCAGAACATCTTATCTGAGCTCTGCTCTGAGCAGTGCCACTGATTGGCAGACATTTGTAGGTTGGTTCTAGAAGCCACTGGTAGCTGACAGTTCCAGGCTGATCTGAAAGAGGTAGGGCCCACTTCTGCACCAGGGCAGAAGAGTGAAGCCTTTCAGGAGCTGCTTGGGGATAAGAAACAAACACCAAGAACTCAAATCACGAGTTGCCCAGCTCCGATGTGCCAGGCGATGGGCTGCACCTCTCACCCATGCAAATACATTTGTCCCTCACATGTACACAAGGAGGTTTAGCTTCATTTTACAGGTGAGGAAAGTGGTACACAAATAGTTTGACACTGACCAAGTTCTCTAGCTAGTGAGTGACAGTTCTGGGAGCAAACCCCCCAGTCTGGGATGGGGATCAGAAACTCACCCTTTTAATGAGCACCCCAGGGGATTCAGGGAATTCTGATGTAGGTGGTCTACACACCCTTCTCCGAGAAATACTTTATTACATTATACTGGGTGCAGGGGCTGGATACAGACTGAAGTATAAATAGTTCTGACCAACAGTGCCTTGTCATCAGCACCTGCTTTTTACCAACCTTTTACCTAACAGGTGGCTCTGCCCGGACAAGGTCTTAGAGGGGTCTCTGGACATCGGATACAGGCAAGCGTCTGCCCCTTTCTCTGCTTCCATTTTCACCTCAATAGAGCAAGGGATGACATCTTGGTGCCCTTCCTGCTCTCACTCCTGCGAATCCATCACCAGCCTTTGTGACCTGAGGACCAGCCCAGGAGCTCCAAGGTTGGGTCTCAGAGTGGTAAAGGGTCTTGCTTGAGTCAAACAGTTAGTAAGTAGTGAAGCTTCCTTCAGTCAGGCTGCTGGGCACCAGATCTCCACCATCTTAACTCCCAAGCAGTGGTGTCCCCAAGGATGGGGCCATAGGAATGGGCCACATGGGTACAATAAGAGGTCATATCATCCACAGAAAAACTGCAAACAATAATAAACTGACTAACAGTGATGCACCGGCAATTCTAATCAATGTCAGTGATAAACAACTTCTGTCCCCGCCACACCCCCCATCATCTTGGTATGCCACCCACTGCCACCCTCTGCCGCATTCTCTCCTGGGGTTATGTGAGTCACTGCCCTGCAGTGAGGCTTCTCAGAGGAAGGAGAGGAAGGGACCTTGTTAGGGGTGGGGGTGGGGTCTCTTCAATGTGGTCCCCATCCGGCCACACCAGCTGTGACAAAGACACACAAGAGAATGTGGTCTGGGTGACTACAGGGCTCATTTACCTCAGGCTAAAAATAAGTGCATTCCCCGCAGCAGGTAGGTGACTCAGCAGGCCTGAGGAAAGCTTCTAGATGGAGGAAGCGCAGTCCTGCTAGCTCTGGTTTCCCCCAGGTACCAGAACAACAGGAAGGGGCTGATGACGGAATTGTAACATACATTTCACAACCCCTGCTGTGCCTCCCAACTTTCCCCTGCTCCCGTTCCCCAAACTCACTGTTCAAAAATTGCTGTTCAAAACTCCTGAAATTGCTGGTCCAGTTGACAGCCCAAATGAGAGCCATGAGGCCAACTGCTCAAACTTATGGTAGCTTTCTTCCAGACCTTAAAGAGAGAGGCGAGAGAAGGTGTGTGCATGTATGCGTGTGTGCACACATGTGTGAGAGCATGTACATGAGAAGCAGGCCGCAGAGCGTCTATACTGGAGTCTGCCTTTGTCTCTGACCTCCCACCCTGGCCACTGGCCACGTACAGTAGAACCCAAGGAGGACTGCTGATGCTCTCTGAGCATTTTCTACAATGCGTTATGCCCTGGGAAATGAAAAGTGCTCCCTTCTCTCCGTCCCCAGACTCTTCAGGAAGCAAGCACAGTCCTGACCTTCTAGATAAATCTCCAGCGACTCAACAGCAGCTGAGGAGTGAGGCAATTATTTGGAGAATTCAGCCCCACCTCAGGCAGCTGTCTGAGCAGAGTGATTTAATGGGAAGAGGCAAGACTGAGCACCTGGACCTAGTTTCTGGTCCTGGTGCTGCCACTCATACGCTTTGTGACCTTGAGCAAATCAATTTTCCTCTCGAGTCTCTAGTTTCTTTCTCCTCTGCACATCCATTTGTTATTTCTTCAACACATATCTATTAAATGCATATTGGGCCATGCACCTGAGTATACCATGCTAGATTCAGGAACAAGCAACTGTGGAGGATTGAAAATGTCCAGGAAGGGCCGGGCGCGGTGGCTCAAGCCTGTAATCCCAGCACTTTGGGAGGCAGAGACGGGCAGATCACGAGGTCAGGAGATCGAGACCATCCTGGCTAACACGGTGAGACCCCGTCTCTACTAAAAAAAAATACAAAAAACTAGCCGGGCGAGGTGGCGGGCGCCTGTAGTCCCAGCTACTCGGGAGGCTGAGGCAGGAGAATGGCGTAAACCCGGGAGGCGGAGCTTGCAGTGAGCTGAGATCCGGCCACTGCACTCCAGCCTGGGCGACAGAGCGAGACTCCGTCTCAAAAAAAAAAAAAAAAAAAAAAAGAAAAGAAAATGTCCAGGAAGTCTTTGCACCTCCTCCTAACAAAAACTAGCACTACTTCTCCATCCTTTGACTCTGGGATGGCCTCGTAACTTGCTTTGACTAATGCTGCAAAAGTGACCCTTGACTTTTGCTCTCACCTTCTTGGAACCCAGCTACCACATGAGGAAGCCCTAGCTAGCCTGCTGGAGAGGCCACATGGAGGAGAACTGAACCTCCCTCACTGACGGCCTCTACCAGCAGCCCATCAAGTTAGACTATGCAGTCCCAGCCAACAAGCCACTTGACCAAAAATGTAAGAGTGAACCCAGCCAAAACCATCTGGAGCAGAGACAAGCCACCCTACTGAGCCTTGACCGAACTGTCAACCCACAGAATTGTGAGCAATTACATGGTTGCAGTTTTCAGCTATTAAGTTGTGGTGGTGGCTTGTTATCAATATAATTAATGTTTATTGACAATTTCCAATGTGCCATTGACAATGCTAAATGTTTTACATATATAATCTCATTTATTCCTCCCATCAACCATGTGAGGCAGGTACTACTATTCAAATATCCATTTTACACATGAGAACACTGAGGCACAGGAAGGAGAAGCAACTTGCTGAAGATCAAAAGCTGGGTAGGAGAGCTGCGATATGAGGCCAGGCAGTCCAAGCTTCAGAGCCTACACTGGTAATTCACCACTGCCTTACGTGGAACCAAACAGACCTGGTTCTTGCCCTCACAGAGTTCGTTGTCTAGGTGGGAGACTGGCATTAAAGAAACACAGAAGGCCGGGCGCGGTGGCTCAAGCCTGTAATCCCAGCACTTTGGGAGGCCGAGACGGGCGGATCACGAGGTCAGGAGATCGAGACCATCCTGGCTAACACGGTGAAACCCCGTCTCTACTAAAAATACTAAAAACTAGCCGGGCGAAGTGGCGGGCGCCTGTAATCCCAGCTACTCCGGAGGCTGAGGCAGGAGAATGGCGTAAACCCGGGAGGCGGAGCTTGCAGTGAGCTGAGATCTGGCCACTGCACTCCAGCCCAGGCAACAGAGCAAGACTCCGTCTCAAAAAAAAAAAAAAAAAAAAAGAAACACAGAAATAAATATACAACCACAAATATTGATAAGTGCTAGGAAGAAGGCAGATGCTATGGTGTGTTCACAGAGAAGGCCTCTAGGGAGGCCCGAGGGTGAAAGGGGCAACCAGCTGAACGAGCTGGGGCAAAGACCAGAGGATTAGAATGTGATTTTGCAATTTCAGTCAGCATAGATGTCCCCTGGGGAGCCTAGTAGAAATGCAAAAAAGACCTGGGCCTCATTCCCCAGAGGTTCTGATTTTTCACCATCACCTCCAGATATTCTGATTTGCTGGCTTTGCTTGATTGGGAGCCTGATAATTCTTTTTGTTTTTGTTTTTCTTTCTTTCTTTCTTTCTTTTTTTTGAGTTGGAGTCTTGCTCAGTCGCCTAGGCTGGAGTGTAGTTGTGCAATCTCGGCTCCCTGCAACTTCTGCCTCCTGGGTTCAAGCAATTCTCCTGCCTCAGCCTCCCCAGTAGCTAGGATTACAGGCATGTGCCACGACACCGGCTAATTTTTGTATTTTTAGTAGAGACAGGGTTTCACCATGTTGGCCAGGCTGGCTGGTCTTAAACTCCTGACCTTGTGATCCGCCTGCCTCAGCCTCCTAAACTGCTGGGATTAGAGGCGTGAGCCACTGCGTCCGGCCTTATTTTCCTTTTTTAAACGTGCCCCCCAGCTGATTTTTCTCACAAGGGAAATTTGAGAAGCACAGCTCAGTAGTATCATGTGAACAGATTAAACAATACAGCTGCCCAGCCCCCATTCTAAGAGAGATTATGATCCATTTGGTCTGGGTTTTTTTGTTTTGTTTTTTTTTTTTTGAGACAGAGTGCAGTGGTGCGATCTCGGCTCAGTAGAGACAGGGTTTCACCATGTTGGCCAGGCTGGTCTCGAACTCCTGACCTCAGGTGATCCTCTCGCCTTGGCCTCCGAAAGCGCTGGGATTACAGGCGTGAGCCACCGCATCCGGCCTTGGGGTGAATATTTTTAAAAGCTCCTTGAGTGATTCTAATGTGCGCCCAGGGCTGGGAAATGATGTTGGAAGATTCTCCAAGGTCCACGGCTGCTGCTTTTCTCTAGTTCCTTGTAGACACCAGGGCTATCTGGGGCTTCTGAAGCTCTCCCTTTGGTGATTTAATACTATGGAGACCCAGAACAGAGCCTGAGGTCAACCTTTGCTCCAGACGGGGCTCTGACTGAACAGGCCCAGTAGACCCCCTCCTCACGGGCTACCCTCCCCCTATAACATTCCCAGGGGCTCCCTCTGACTCCCACATTCCCTTTAATTTTCATTTGTTTTAAAGTAGGGAATTCCTTTAATTGCAGGGAGAAAATGATTACCACTTGCAAATATTTGCCCTCTTCTAGGGCCCTATAAGGCAGCTCCTTCATTTTATTCTCTTCCTTTGACAGTTGCTCGGGGCCTCTAGGAGCAGATTCCCCACTCTGTGGAGAATGATGCCATCTGTGGGGTGACCCGTAAGAAGGGCCCGTGGTGCCTGGATGGTTCTTATCTGGTTTCCTCCTCTTCTTGCAAACAAGGCAAGAGGCTTTGCTGGCGACTGAGCAAGACTCCATTGGCAAAAAAAGAAAGAGAAAGAAAGAAAGAAAGAAAGAAAGAAAGAAGGAAGGAAGAAGGAAGGAAGGAAAGAAAGGAAGGAGAGAGAGAGAGAGAGAGAGAGAAAGAAAGAAAGAAAGAAAGAAAGAAAGAAAGAAAAGAAGGAAGGAGAGAGAGAGAGAGAGAAAGAAAGAAAGAAAGAAAGAAAGAAAGAAAGAAAGAAGGAAGGAAGGAAGGAAGGAAGGAAGGAAAGAGAGAGAGAAAGAGGGAGGGAGGGAGGGAAAGAAAGAGAGAGAGAGAAGGAAGGAAGGAAGGAAAGAAGGGAGGAAGGAAGGAAGGGAAGGAAAGAAGGAAGAAAGGAAGGAAGGAAGGAGAAGAAAAAAGGAAGGAAGGAAGGAAGGAAGGGAGGGAGGGAGGGAGGGAGGGAGGGAGGGAGGGAGGGAAAGAAAGAATTATCAGGCTCCCAATCAAGCAAAGCCAGCAAATCACCAGGAATGCCACCTGATGCAGCTTGATTTAGACCAGAGAGTAGGAAAGAATCAACTCTTGGCTTGGGGCCTGCCAGCCGTGGGCCTGAAGAAAGCTTGCTTGAGGCAAGGAGGCAGAGAGAGAAGGGTGCTGGCCCAGAACGCTACAGCCCCTTGATGAGTGGCACAGCACGGGCTTGAGCATGCGGAGGTAGCGTGTTCACGGCACAGGTGTGAGAACTGCCTCCTCCCGACAGCCTTGTCCCTCCATTCTAGAGTGGCTGATGGTCACCACATAGAGGATTGCCATGAGAACTCAGAGTTCGTGGTGGGGTCTGGGGCATGGCAGGCACTCCCTAAAGGAGTTTTCATTCCTCTTCTTTGGGACAGACACAGAAATGAACCTGATGCCCGAGGAGGAAGACAGCCCCAGGAAATATCCTTCTTTAGGGACTGGGACAGACTCCAGTAGCTGCAGCCCATCCCTGGAGGCCCCAGCTCTCTCTCAAGTCCCCAGGAGCTGGAAGGTCAGCCCTGACCACTCCTCTCTGACACAGAGGAACCTCCAAGCTGGCCGTGTGGGAACAGCCTTGCCCACACATGATCCAGATGGTTGTCCAGAGGAGGGGATGGCCAAGGGAAGGGTGAGGACTGACCAGTGAGGAAAGAATGAAGAGAATGAGGCACTGACTCATTCTCAGTCTCCTGCTCTAAGAAGGAAAAGGACTTATTTGCGGGTGGGGGTGTGGTTGGAGCCAGGCCAGAGGGTGCAGTGAGAAATGAGGTGCCTCTAGCTCATGGATAAATCCTCCTGGGAAGGGGGGCCAGTTTACGAAACCCAGCAAGTTGATTGACAGTCTCTTCTTTCTTCTAACACATCCTTCCAACTGGGAGCGGTAGGAGGAATTCCAAAGACCAAGGCAGGCAGCCTTTCCTGAATTCTACTGCACATCCAGCCCTGGGCCAAGTCTGGAGTGGACACCATCCCTTCAGAGCAACAGGATGAACTTGGGGTTCAGCATCTGCTTAGGCAGAGCCAGTGTTGGCCACTGTGCCTTATTCTCTCTCCCCACCTTTCTTTCCTCCCACCCACCTCTACCTCACCAAGCCAAGTATGGACTGTATCTGGGATAACTTTTTCTGTGTAGATCAAACAGTTCCAAATAGCACAAAGGCAAAGGCACCTACAGGTTAGTAGTGGGCGGCCTGGGTATCTGTTTGTATGAGTTAATTTGCATGAAGGTAGATAGGCCTCTAAGGAGGAAGTTTGGTGAGAGGTTAAGGGTGGGGTACAGAGGAGCAAGGGGCCTGAGTTTCATTCTCTGTATTGCTGGAATGGTGAATGTGACTGAAAAAAAATTTTTTTTTCTTACTGCAAAAACGGAATTTATTGACTTCAGAATGGAAGTCCAAGGGGTGTGGCTGGTTTCAGACAAGACTTAATCAGGGGCTCCAAATGTCACCAAACTTCATGTTCTCTGTTATCTTTTGGCTCAGCTCTTCTCTCTTCTCCAGGTAACAGCTCTATCACTGGCTGGTTCCACCCCATGGGGGCAAGATGAGTGTAGAAGCTCCAGGCCTCCCATCATCTCACCAGGGCGAAGGAACCGAACTGAGTTTCAAAAGTTCTGGAACTGAGTTTCATTGGCTCTGATTTGCCTGCCTTTGGTCATGTACCCATCCCTTAACCAATACCTGTGGCGGGGGGTAGAGGGTACTGACTGCAGGATCATAATCTCCCCTCCCAGATCTGAGTGTCTGGGAAGAGGGTGTGTATGGGGAGCCTGGTCATGGTGGGATGGGGGCAGTTTCACTGGAATCGTATAAACTGGGCTGAGGCTTTTATTGCAAGTGAGTAAATGGGGACAGGCTAGCAGGAAACACTGGCGGGGGGCTGCAGGGAAAAGCTGAAAAGACTTCTTTGGGGCCCAGGTTACAAACTGGGACACACAGTAGGGAGAGGAGCTTTCTGTCTCTTTCAGTTCAGAGCACAAAACCGTTTTGCCCTGGTGGGGACTGATGACTGCCACACAGGCCAGCACCAGGGGTCACACCCTTAAGTGTGACTTAAGTAGAGAAATGGGGGCCTCATGGAGCACCCCAGGCAGGGAGACAGGCAAGGCCCTGCCTCAGTTGCCCAGTGCACAGTGGACAGCAGCAAAGAGGTCAAGCGGAAGACACATTAGCAGGCTGGCCGCGGGCACTTACAAGACACCCGAGGGACTTCCGAGATGACTTGGGCGGACTTTGGGAAGCGAGTCCAGTGAGGTTCCGTATCAGAGAGGAAAGCAGCATCCCTGTGCCCTATGTGGGAACATTAGCAGGCTGTGATGGAAAGAGCTTCAGAATGGGGACCAAAAAGGCAGATTCCAGTTGCCAGGCCACTTGTTAGCTATATGACTTGGGGCAAGTCATTCTCTCTTTTCTGGCCTCGCTTTCTTCCTCTGTGAAATGGGGGTGATACACCCACCTCTGGTTGATGGGGGAATCTGGTGAGCTGGGTAGATGAAAGCAGTGGGGAAAAGCTAATACGCCGCCCTCGGGGCAGGGCCTGCAATGCTTCCTATCCTGGCCACTGGTGGCCCTAAGGCCTAGACCCAGGGGCCATATATTTGTGCCCCAGAGGCATTCGCAGCCAAAGGAAAAGCATCCAGAGGAATGAGCCCCACAGGTGCCCTGTGGAAGCTACTCCTCGTGGAGGCCCTGGAGGCGAGGCACTCAGGCACTCAGCCAGGGATGTGGGCAGCTCCCCGGGACACTCCTCTGCCCTTCCACTGAGTCAGAGGAAGGGACCCAGGCTGGGCACGAGCCTTGCAGGTTCTACTAGTTACTGAGGAGGGGAAGGGGCAGGGCTAAAGGCAGAAGGAAAAACACACAAACAACAGACACACCCACCCTCTCCACAAACAACCCCCTCCTAGAGGCCCAGGGCACAGATGCAAATCAAACCCTGGGAAAGCAGAGTCACCTCCTCCGCACCAGGGAAGAGCTCCCCAGGCCTTGTCCACACTTCCTCCCCTAGCCTCTCCCTACCGCCCACATAGCAGGTCCCTTGGGCAGGGATTGCGTGTTTTCCAGAATCGTCTTGGTTGCAGGGACCCAGGCCTCCTCCAGCCCTTCTGGGTAGGTTAGACCCTCTACTCCCCAAATTTGGATTTCCTCTGCTTCCTTCCCAGGGAGGTGTCTGTACTCATGCCCCTGCTACCAGAATCAGTGTCCTAGAAAGCTGGCTGGTAGAAATGTCTTCTCTCTACCGTGCTTGGCCTTTCAGGTCCACCTATTCATCAGCTGGTAGCGACTGGAAACATTCCTTTCCATATTTGCCCCAGGCCAGGCAGCTTGCCTGGACTTACAGGAGAGGGGCCGTTCTGCTCAGCCTGCACTGGAGGCCAGCAGAGGTCTCAGCTCCAGCCCACAGGGAACAGTCATTACGGTGGAGAAAATATGGGTTTGAATCGTCAGTTTCTGTGCTTCTTAGCTGTGTGACTTTAGATAAGTTAATTCACTTCTCTGAGCCTCAATGCTGTTATCTGGATATTTTTTCCCTTTTCTGAATTCCTGCATCACTGCTCTCCTGGTAGGCATCTCTGCTAGGCAGTAATGACAATACCCACAGGTTGCTGTGAGGGCAGGGATGAGAGGGACAAAGCCCATAGCAGGACAAAGCCCAAAGCATGAACCTCCCCAGCTTTCCACACCTTACCACATGTTACTTTCCTATTCCATTCTCTTCTCCTATGAAATGACTGGCTTGTTTGCTCAGCAGTCCCGTGTTGAGAGTCAGGCACCATCACACACTGGCATGCATTATCTTCATCACACAGCCCCGTGAGGCTTAAAGCATAAAGCCCATTTCAAGAGTATCCTGTGGCTCAGAGGCAGGGTAAGAGTTAGGAGGCTACCAGGGCATAGAGTCAGCATTTGATGCCCGGGCTTCAAGTTCCAATAGGAGCCCAGCCCCACAGGTTTCCACGGACTGTTTCTCTGCCTGGAATGTCCTCCCATCTCTCCCTCTAGATACTGTCAGTCATTCAGAGTCTCATTCCTTCCATCTCCTCCAGGACACCTTCTGAATCAGTGAGGACACTCTTGATTGCAAGTGACAGAAACCTCCCTCCCAAATAGACTTAAGAAAAAAATGGGGGTTTGGGACTCAAGGAACCCCAAAACCCAGGTGATCTTGTTTAGTTACAGTTGGATTCAGAGCTCAAACAATGTCATCAGTATTTTCTTTCTCTCCAAATCTTGGTCTGCCCTTTTTTATGAAGGCCAAGGTTTCGGGCTCTAGAGGGTAGCAAAAGGCACAACAGTTCCGGCACTTACGTCCTTACAAGTTTTCGGGATAGCGGAAGGAGTGAGTCTTATTTCTCCAGAGCTCCTCAAACTTCGTCTTGGAATTGAAATGTATTGTCACTCTCTGGTCTAACTTGGGTCAGATTCCCATTCCCAAACCAATCAATGTGTCCAGGGGATGGAGTTAGTGGATTAACTTAGACCTAAATCTCCTGCACCTCTCGGGAACTGCTGGTGGAGCTGGCTTCACCAAATGAGGTATGATTACTAGACATAGGTGAATGGAAGCTGACCACAAAGCAAGATATCCATGAGCCCCTGTTGACGTTTCTTCCCTTTTCTGAATTCCTGGTAAGCATCTCTGCTAGGCAGCAAACTCTCTGAGGACAAAGACCCTGTGCATGACCCTGAGCACTCAACAGAGCACCTGGAAAATGGGCACCAAACATATGCTTTTCAATAGACCTAAGTATTTATTCAGAACTCAATGCACCTAGCTCTGAGCTAGTGGTATCAGTTAAGATTCAACTGAGAAGAGAAACACTCTTGCATTCTAAACAGGAGAGGTCTTGTGATGGGGTGTTGAATCGCTTGCAGAATCACTGGGAAGGTTGAAGAAAAAGACTCGAGGTTGAGCTTTCAGGAGTGACTGCCTTAGGCACGCTGCAGAACTGAGCCACCAAGAGAGCTGGTAAGGGGACTGTGTTGGGGAGCCAGTGTTGTGTGTTGGCCGTGGGGTTGGAGAGAAGTGCACAGATTTGAGGAGGTAAAGTCAAGTGACTTTGAGGGTGGATTGAGGCAGCAGAGTCTGTGGGTTAAGAGCCTGACTCTACCACTAACTTGCAAGGTAGATAATATCTCTGGGCTTCAATTTCCTTGTTTGTACAATGGTGATAATAACTCCAATTACATCATAGGGTTATAAATTATGTTTCGAGCTTTCTGGAGACCAGATGCTACTCCTGAGCTAGGAAATGCAGGGAGAGTGGGTGGGGTTTGTGTGGAAGAGGGTCCATTCCATTTGGGTTTTTTTTTTTTTTCCTTTTCTTTTTTTTGAGACGGAGTCTTGCTCTGTCATACAGGCTGGAGTGTGCAGTCGCGCGATCTCGGCTCACTGCAAGCTCCGCCTCCCGGGTTCACGCCATTCTCCTGCCTCAGCCTCCCGAGGAGCTGGGACTACAGGCGCCTGCCACCACACCCAGCTAATTTTTTGTATTTTTAGTAGACACAGGGTTTCACCGTGTTAGCCAGGATGGTCTTGATCTCCTGACCTTGTGATCCGCCCGCCTTGGCTGCCCAAAGTGCTGGGATTATAGGCGTGAGCCACTGTACTCGGCCATTTGGGTTTCTTGACTTGATGGATCCTGGAAGGAATCGAACTGGGCAGCTCAGCAGGCTATTGAATGTTAGGTCCCAGGCTCCAGAGAAAAATCTGTGCTGGAGTTTTCCATTATATTGTGATTAATTCTGATTCACTCTTTTTAATGTGGGTGATGTAGCTCACAGCCTTCGCATGGGACTTACAGGCAGGGTAGTGTTCAGTCCCCTTCATCCTAAGTATTTCTACTTCACCAAGTGACAGCCTCTCTCCAGGAACCAGGAGCTTCTACTAACAGCCCTTTCTGTTATCAGATGCTGTGCTGAGCATGTACCTGGATTATCTCCTTTGGCCCCCAGGACACTCTGAGACAGCTACTGTTATAGAAATGAGGAGAAATGAGGGAGGCCTCAGGAAGTTGAGCAAGTTGCCCAGGGCCACAGAGTCAACAGCAGAGAGTGGGTCCAACCTCCAAGCCCATGCTTACAGCTCATGTTGTAGCGCAGAACTTTCAGTGATGACAGAAATGGTCTATCTGCACTGTTCAGTATGGTCACCACCAGCCACAAGGGAACTAAGGAACTGAATTTGAAATTTTCTTCAACTTTAATTAATTTAAATTTAATAGCCACATATAGCTAGTGGCAACCATATTGAATAGCATTGACATAATCCTTCCGGAGAGCCAAGCAAAAACCCAGAACTTGCCCTCCGACCTTGTTGCAGTATCTTCTCATTCAAAACAGTTCACAGTAAGGGCTCGGGCTAATCTTGAGTGAAACACGGTTTCCCCACAGGCTCCTGAGCTCCTCAATAAGAGACGTTCTAGCCCTTGAGGGTTAACTAGATATTTCCTGCTTCCCACAGTGTTCAAAGGTACCAGATGGGGAAGTTGGATGGGTTGGGAGGTGTGAAGGCCTCCTGGTGGCTTCCGAGATGGAAAAAGGAAATGCCCTTTTGCGGCATCCTGGAATACCAGGCTCCAGGCTGGCATCTCAAGCAATGGCACTGTTGCCTGGGAGACAAGGCGTGCTAGGAGACCTCCCAGCGGGCGGCCAGCCTGCGAGCAGGGACCACCCTTGGAGGACAGCAGCAGAAGCAAAGGGAGGAGTGGAATGGGGCATCAGGGGCAGAAGACCCAGAGGCACTGGGGGTGGAAGGGGCCAGGATGGTGCCTAGTGCAGATGGGAAGACAGAGGGGGAGGGAAGAGAAACCTTGGCCTTGGCTCTCAGCAGCAGGGTGAGGGGAAAGCAGGAACTATACAAACAGCAGAGTGGAGACTCAAGCAGGCTTGGGCAGAAGCAGTCCCTATGGATCCTTATCCATTTAGAAGTAAAAACTCTTATTGTAAACCAACAGCTCTTGTGATGCAACTGTCAGCAACAGCTGAGTAAGTAATTAGAGGCCTGGGAAAAGGCTTGCTGCCATGTAACCTCGGCACCCGCCTCCCTACTGTCACCTCTGTGGCTGCGCCAGTGCCATACTTACTCTTCTTCCCCCAGCAGGACTATGTTCTAATTACATCTAGCCAGGCTCACCAAGAGTGTTTCCCATGGAATTTCATTTCCGGGCCTGTTGAATGCCAAATTAACTTTTAATCACCCTGGAGGTATTGAGTTTAATTAACCAGATTGAAAGTGACAAGCAGAACAGGATTTAGAGGGTAACTTTTTGGGGTGCTTCTTGGGAATGCAGAACAATTTATTTCCAGGAAGCTGGGCAGTTGAGGGGCATGTCTATGTTCTCCAGCCACAGTGTCTGCATATTTGAGAGCCCACTATGTGCCCAGTCCTGCAGTAGACAGGGTCGGGGCAGGAGGGTAGAAAATGTGGCCCTGGAGAAGCCCAAGCTTGAGATGGAGAGAACCTCACCAGGCACAAAAAAACAGGAGTAGAGAATAATACAAGACCCTCTGTCTTCAAGTCCTAAGTTGTGGCATGAAGCCTGTTCAGGAATTCATCTAAACCAGTGCTTTTTTTTTTTTTTTTTTTTTTTTTTTTTACTACACCACATGTCTGTCTACATTTAAAGCTAATAGCTACTCTTTATTGCACTTTTTTTTATGTGATAGCCAGGTGTAGATACGGTCAACCTCACAGCCTTTCTGCCTTCCTGACTGGGCTTGGGTAATCTTCCCTCTGCCATAGGGCCAGGTGCCTGACTACCTGGTCAATTTGGCATATCCCATTTCCCTTGCCAGAGACTGGTGTAGGTGTGGGCATGGGATGCCATCCTGGCCAAAGTGTTTTTAGAAATAGCCAGCTGAGAGGCCGGGCACAGTGGTTCACGCCAGTAATCCCAGCACTTTGGCAGGCGGAGGCAGGCGGATCACCTGAGGACAGGAGATCGAGACCATCCTGGCTAACACGGTGAAACCCCATCTCTTTTGTATTTTGTAAAAATACAAAAAATTAGGCGGGCGTGGCCGCAGGCGCCTGTAGTCCCAGCTGCTCAGGAGGCTGAGGCAAGAGAATGGCATGAACCTGGGAGGCAGAGCTTGCAGGGAGCCGAGATCGCGCCACTGAACTCCAGCCTGGGCGACAGAGCGAGACTCTGTCTCAAACAAAACAAAACAAAAGAAAGAAAGAAAGAGTCAGCTGAGTTGGGGATAGCGTTCTGGGAAAGGTTCTCAAAATGAGGCACACAAGAGATATTCCTTTTTTCTACCAGATGTTGTCGTGCCTTGGTGTGAGGGCTTGTGGCCTCCGGGTCTGTGGCAGCCATTCTTTTACCATGAGGGGATCCACCTGAGAATGCAGCTTACATTCTGAAGATGACTGAGTAGGAAGAACCTGGAAGCTGTTGAGCTGTGAATTATCCAACCCTGGAGCACCCTGCGTGAAGCCCGTTTCTTAGGTGAGATAATACATTCTGGCTGGGTGCGGTGGCTCTTGCCTGTAATCCCAGCACTTTCAGAGGCCGAGGCGGGAGAATTGTTTGAGCTCAGGAGTTTGAGACCAGCCTGGGAAACATAGTGAGACCCATCTATACAATTTGTTTTGTTGTTGTTTTTTTTTTAATTAGCCAGGCGTGGTGGCACACACCTGTGGTCCTAGCTACTTGGGAGGTTGAGGTGGAAAGTATCACCTGAGCCTGGGAGGTGGAGGCCGCAGTGAGCTGAGATCGCGCCACTGCACTCCAGCCTTGGCAACAGAGCGAGACTCTGTCTCAAAAAACACAAAACAAAAAAGGACAATACATTGTGTGTGACTGCAGCTATTTAGGGTAAAGTTTCCACAAAGCTGTAGCAACCAAAGGCATCTTCACTGGGAGCCAGACACTGTGCTAAGTACTTTACATCGATTGTCTTATTTCTGTGCTGCAGCAACAAGGACAAATTCAGCCTTCATTCCTGCTCTCACAGGATGGAGTCCTGAGGTAGAGAATATGAGATAGCAGGTGTGGTGAGCTGAGGAACAATCCTGACCAGGAGGGTTCAGGGAAGGCTTGTTGGAGGAGGCAGTGTTTGAGCTGAATCTTAAAGGAAAAGGAGAAGTTGGGCGCGCAGCGAAGGTCGTGGAGAGGATACTTCAGGCATGGGACCCACGTGAGCAAATGCACAGCAGCTCATGGTAGCTGGGGGCCTTGAGAACCCTAATAGGAGGGAGCGACACCTGGGTGTGCCTCGGCCAGGCAGGGTAAGGCAGGCAAGGTACCTAGGGCACTTGCGCCAGCCTGAGAGTCAGCACCTCCTTACCTTTTGTGCCGAAGCATTTCAACTGGCCCTGGAGAAGGGACTCCATCTAGAGTCACTCGGCCCTGGATGAAATCCTGGATCTCCCATTGATCGTATAAACTCTTGGCCTCAGTTTCTACCCTTAAGAAATGGGTCTAAGACCACTACCTCACAGGACTGTTGGAGGATCACATGAGTCAGAGAATGTAAAATTCCTAGCGGAGTACCCGGCTCGTGCTTGGTGGAAACTGAATTAGTTTTAAAAAAATAAATAATATGGTAAGAGCTTAAAACCAAGATTTTTTTAAATGGCTAAAAGAATGACATCTGTGAGTTTTCCCATTCCCTCATGCTGGGGTGCTCCCTCACCATTTGATTCTTTCCCAAATCTCCCTCATGCTGGGGTGGGCAGGAAGCGAAGAACACAGGAAGGAGGGAGTCAGAGGCTGACGGGAGTTCCTGCTTCTCTAGTCTTAAGAGTAAGACCCAGTTTCAGGCCTATCAATGTCAAGGGGAAAAGTAAATCCTGCTCCATCCAGGGCCAGAGGTAAACCCCCACCCCTTGATCCACACCTCAGGGATGTGCACCATGGGGAGGGAGGGAGGCAGGACCTCCAACCCATCTCAGGCTTCCTGAGAAGCCTTTGCCACCTGGGGACCCCTCCCTGCATTCCCCTCCTATGATCTCCCATCTGGGGCCTTGGAGAGAAGAGGCTGTTGGAATGCCTCAGGAGACATGGCATGTGTCCCAGCCAGAGCCATCTTGATAGCAAAGCTGACACCATAATCCCAATGCCTAATTGCATGCCTTCTCCCTCTCACCTTCCCAGCACAGTGAGGTTGCTGAGAAGAGAATATGAACACAGAGGCTAAGAGTGAATGGGTCTTCTTTTTTTGGGTTTCAGTTTTGTTTTGAGGTGCGGGTCTTTCTTTGTTGCCCAGGTTGGTCTTGGACTCCTGGTCTTGAGCAATCCTCCTGCCTTAGACGCCTGAGTAGCTGGGATACAAGCGTGCACCCCCATGACTAGCTGAGTGGATGGTTTGGATTCAAATTCTGCCGTTGACGAATACTGTTAGTTGCCTGTGTAATACATCTCCCTCAGCCCTCCTTATGCTACACCTTCTGCCACATACACACCCTTCCTTACAGTGACAGCAAACCCAGCTCCAAGCAATGGACTATGATTGGTCTAAGCCAAGGGTCAACAAACTATAGCCTGAGTGCCAAATCTAAATGCCCCCTGGTCTTTTATGGCACATGAGCTAAAATGGTTTTTAACATTTGTTTCAAATGGTTGAAAACATAAAAATAATATTTTGTGACACATGAAAATTATATGATATTGAAGATTTTTAAATTTTCAATGTTTAATTTTTATTTTTGTATAGAGACAGGGCATTGCTATGTTGCCCTCAAACTCCTGGCCTCAAGTGATCCTCCTGCCTCGGCCTCCCAAAGTGCTGGGATTACAGGTGCGAGCCACTGCACCCAGCTGAAATTCAAGTTTAAGTGTTCACAAATAAAGTTTTATTTAAATACAACCACATACGTTTGTTTCTATATTATCTATGACTGTTTGTGTGTGATAAAGGCAGAGCTGAGTAGTTGCAACAGAGACAGCATGACCCACAGAACCTAGAATGTTTCCTGTTGACACCTTTCCAGAAAACGTTTGCAACCTTTGGTCTAAGCAATCATGATAATCCTGCTCCTTTTTTCCCAGGCTTTCTTGCAATGAGGAGTGGGCACATGTTCTAGTGCTGTCCAAAGAGAACTAAGCAGAGGTCTCTGGGGGAGACCCACATAAAAGCATTGCTTTTCTGAAAGAAGGGGACAGCATGGCTGGGCCCCGTCCTTCCTACTTCCTGCCTGAAGTGTGGATATACTCTCTGGGGCCCACCCAGGTATCTTCTTTCAGAGCCCATCTCCTGCCAAAAAATGCAAAAACAGAGGGTCAAGAGTTCAGTCTGGAGGGCTGGGTAGGCTGGCTGGGGTCCAAGAGAAGGGGACAGTCCACCCTGGACACCTGTCCAGAGGATGTGCTGCTTCTCACCTAGACCAAAGGAACCATTTATCACCTGGGCTGGACTGAAGAAGGGTTGTCCACTCCCAAGCACTTGTTCGATGACTCCTGTCTGCTGGCCCAACATTGACATCTGGAGGGCTGGAAGATGGACTATCTCTGCTATGGAATCCTGGTGGTCAGCACTTCCCCATATCTTCTGGGTTTCCCTTGGTACCCAGTTCCTCCTATTGTAACTGAAAGATAGTAGATAATCAAAATAATCTTGGATGGTTGGGTGGAGAGATAAGGGCTGAATGAATGAATGAATGGAAAATACAGTCATTAAGAGGCTATCTTTCACACACATGAGCTGATGGCAAACCTGTGAGGTCACAGACTAGGTGTTATTCTGCCCATTTAACAGAGAAGGAAACCGGGTTTGGTAAAGCTACTTGACTTTCCCAAGGTCACAAGACTTGGAACAGGTGAAGCTGGGACCCAAACCAACACTGCTTCAAGACCCTGGGCACAGGCCCCTCCTGCCTTACCTCCCCGGATATCACCTCCAGTCCATACCACACCCAATATATAGGCAAAGAATCTGCTGTCATCTCAGCAAATCATGAAAGGAACTTTGCAACCTTTGCAAATCAAATGATACGGGTCTGGGAAGCTGCCAGGAACAGCCTCTCATCCACATGCCCCGGTTCTGCTCTTGGGACTGCCAACAACACGTCACTTCCTTAACAGTACATGTTTGTAGAATGAATGCGTTCTCAGTACATATTTGTAGAATGAATGAGTTGCCTTGCATCGGTACGAATTCCTCAACAAAATCCGGGAAATGCAGGTACGATTGACATCATGTTTCCTAGCTTTGCAATAGAATGCAATGTGCATTCTGGTGGCCAAATGAGCCTCCTGCCGTGCTACATAAGTCCATGATATTCATCACCACCATCATGCAGGATCAGTTATCATGTACACTTGCTGCGTGCCACTCTCTATTCCAAGCACGCTATGTAAATGGTCTCATTTAAACTTCACAACCAACCCAGTGGTCTGGGTAGTACTGCTATCCTCATTTTATGGTTGAGAAATTTAAGGTTCAGAGAGGTTAAGTAACTTGATCAAAGCCACACAGAGATATCAGAGTCAGGTATAAACCCAAGTTTTTGTTTGGTTTTTGTTTTTGGTTTGTTTGTTTTGTTTTTTACCTCCAATAAGAGAGGAGGTGGCAGGGAAGACTTGTGTGGGATGGCTCTTGGAGGGAAAATGCCCCCTCTGTAATCTGTATGGAGGGCGGTCCAGTCCAAGAGCTGACAGGAGAAGAGACAGCAGCTGCTTAGGGAAGCAGAAGTGGGCAGGGACATCTCGTTTGGGCAGGCCTTTCCTTGTCCCGTGCCAGGCTCAGCCTTGGCATGCTCACCCAGTGGACATGACTGTTTGTGTGTGTTGGGGGGGTGGGTAAGGGCAGTGGATTAGGAGGGGCGGGGCGGGGCTAGCTGGGTTGTGATTCCCATGGAGACGCTGGTGATTCATTGCCCCTTCCAGCGAGTGGGGCCTCTATCAGGATGTGACTTGTAGTAAACAAGTCACAAGTTGTCATCCAGGCAAGAGGGAAATGGGGAGGGGTGGGTGGTGTCTCATCTTGAGCCTGGGCTACCTGGGCTTCATAAAGCACCTACCCAAGGCCCATCCCCAGGCTGCAGTGGAAAACCTTTCTTTGTCTGGGGTGAGGCACAATGGAAAAGGTCACTGCTCAAACCTTATGAAATCTTTTTCCTGGAAGGTTCCAGGACCTCCATTGCCCTGGCCCAGAGGTATGACTACTCTAGCTTGGGCCACGAGTCCTGGTGCCCAGAGAATATCTCTCCCAGGGCTTCTGAGAGGTATGCATAGATAAGTCAACCTACGGAGTTTAGAATAGCTGGGCTGAAAAAGAAAAGAAAAAGCTAAGTCAACCTGCACACCATTAATTGGCACCTACTCTAAGTCCAGCAGGGCCCAGTGGCTGACTTGGGATGGGTGTTCAATAAAGGTGTGTTGCCCGACTGAGTAACTGAATCGGGCTCATGACTCCAGGCCAGAGGAGAAAACAGAGGAGGCACATCCCAGCCTTCAAGGAATTCAAAACCTCACTCACAGTAACAATACAATTCACAGAACGATTAAGTGTTAAATTGCGAGATCATCCCTAGGTGCTCTAGGAATTTTAAATGGGGGCTGGGACCTTAGGAAGGCTTCCTGGAGGAGGTGGACTCAAGCTGGTTGAGTGGGGAGGCTGGAGGTAGGTCTGAGTGTGAAGGGGGTTCAAGATGAACATAGTGAGGAATGAGGCAATTGTGTGATCCTTTGGAGTGGGAAGGTTTTTAAATATCCTGCCTGATACCCACAGGCCTGTACCACAGTTACAGGGCTTGGCTGTGGAGGTTGACCCCATGCCGGGAAATCACTGAAGACAGCTATGTCCATTATTACCTGATTTTATGGGTGAAGAAACTGTCCCATTTTATGGGTGAAGAAACTAGAGCTCTAACAGGCTCTGTAAATTATCTGAAGCCACATGGATACAAAGGGGAAGAAAAATTCGACCTGCAGCCTTCAATATGTGGGCCACTAGCCATGTGTCTATTGAGTTCTTGAGATGTAGCCAGTCCCAACTGAGCTGTACTGTATGTATAAACAACACACCAGATTTCAGACCTAGTAAGAAACAAACAAAAACTATATAAAACATCTAATTTATAGCTCTTTTTAGTACTGACTACGTGTTGAAATAGTATTTTGGATATATTGAATGAAATATAATCTATCATTAAAATTACAGTTAACCTTTGAGCAACACGGTTTGAATTGAGAGGGTCCACTTATACACAGATTTTCCTCCACCCCTGCTGTCCCTGAGAGAAGACCAACCCCTCCTCTTCCTTCTCCTCAGTCTATTCAATGTGAAGTTGCCAGGGATGAAGACCTTTATGATGAACCACTTTCATTTAACGAAGAGTAAATGTATTTTCTCTTCCTTATAATTTTCTTAATAACATTTTCTTGTTTAATGGCAAGGCTTCTGGTCAACAGCAGGCTAGTTATAGTCAAGTTTTGGGGGAGTCAATGTTATTCTTGGATCTTTGACCTCATAGGGGTTGGCACCCCTAACCCCCTCATTGTTCAAGGGTCAACTGTAATTTCATTTGTTTCTTTTCACTTTTTAAATGTAGCTACTAGACATTTTTCTTTTACTTATTATTTGTTTTTCTTTTGTAGGGACAAGGTCACGCTATGTTTCCCAAGCTGGCCATGAACTCCTGGGCTCAAGTTATCCTCCCGCCTCAGCCTCCTATGTAGCTGGGACTACAGGTGCACGCCATCATGCCTGGCTAGAAAGTTGTTTTTTTTTTTTTTTTATTGAGACGGAGTCTCGCTCTGTCGCCCAGGCTGGAGTGCAGTGGCCGGATCTCAGCTCACTGCAAGCTCCGCCTCCCGGGTTTACGCCATTCTCCTGCCTCAGCCTCCCGAGTAGCTGGGACTACAGGCGCCCGCCACCTCGCCCGGTAGTTTTTTGTATTTTTAGTAGAGACGGGGTTTCACCATATTAGCCAGGATGGTCTCGATCTCCTGACCTCGTGATCCGCCCGTCTCGGCCTCCCAAAGTGCTGGGATTACAGGCTTGAGCCACCGCGCCCGGCCGAAAGTTTTAAATTACATATGTGGCTTGCATAATGTCTCTATTGGACAATATCCCTGCCAAGTAGCAGTGCAGCCTTAGCAGACATCTCTAGAGACGGTGCATTGGTTCATTAGGGCTGCTGCAACAGAATCCCACGGATTGAGTGGCTTTAACAATGGACATTTATTGTCTCACAGTTCTGGAAATTTATCATCTCTGGCTGGAAGTCCAAAATCAGGGTGTTGGTTCGTTCTAAGGCTCTGCCTCTCCTCTAGCTTCTGGAGGTTTGCTGGCCATCTTTTTGGATCTGTGGCTTCTACAGCTGAAAAGGGTTATGAATGAGATGCTTTCCATCACCCTGGTTCCAACCCTGCCTTTGTCCTCACATGCTGCTCTCCCTGTGTCCTCATTTCTCCTCTAAAATAACAACACCCATCATATTGGATTAAGGACCCAACCTACTCAACTAATGACATCTACAAAGACCCTATTTCCAAATAAGGCCATATTCTGAAGTACCGGGGTTGGGGCTCCAATATATGAATTTGAGGGTCACACAATGCAACCCATAGCAGATGGGGAACTCCCTCCCTCTTCAGGAGCCCATTCTATATTTGGATCACCCTGAGTGATCTTCCTCTGGGGCCAGCCCGGAGATCCACCAAGGAGCCTCCTTAAAATCTCTTGCAAATGCCCAGTCCCACTCTGTCGGGTGGTGCCAGGGACCAGGGACACCCACATTTCTTTCCTTGGAGCCCAGGTGTGACGGGCCCCACCCTGGGTGAGACGTATCTGTTAACGATAACCACCTGGAGAGCAGGAAGCAGAAAACTGATAAGGGAGAGGAGGTTAAAAATAACCCATGAGCTGCCTGCATGACCTTTGCCCTTTGCAACTTTGATTTACAAGCAGCACAACCAGCAGATCACCTGGGTCTATGCTGGCTGTAAAACCTCATGGTTGACGCAGCTTTCGACTCAGTGGCCTGGGAATTTCCAGTCCTGTGGTGTGACCGATACACAGAGGTCAGGCGGTTGTTTTTCTTTCTTTTTTCCCTGGCAGCCCTTCAACACCTTCCTAAGAGTGGGAGGAGTTCTAGTGAGGGCTCTGACTTACCCCTCTTTGTCCCTTAAGAGGAGGGAGTTGGCTTAGGAGAACTGCACTGTCCTTCAGAGCAGCTGGGTCACTGGGACCCAGTTCAGCCCCTGTCCTAGTGTGACTTGGGAGAGCTACAGAGTTTATTTCAGCCTCAGTTTTCTCATCTGCAAAATAGGAATAAGAAAGAAGGTTTGCCCTGCTTGCCCTGCCAGGTGCCAGTGAGGAGCCATCTAAAAGGGCATCTGGGCCCTGGGGTGCAAGGAGGACTGAGGTGGTCGCCAAGCCCGCCCACACCTCCGTCCCCTTCCACATTGCACATACATGAAGTCTGTTCCGGGCCAGGTGTTAGGGCTTCGGGTTCCCCGCTGTCCAGGATGGGGTTCCCAGCGGAGCTGCATCAGTATCCCATGGGAGCTTGTCAAAAATGCAGACTCTCAGGCTCCACCAACCAGCTGAACCAGAATCTGCATTTTTATTTATCTATCTATTTATTTATTTATTTATTTATTTTGTTTTATTTTTTTCTGAGATGGAGTCTCGCTCTGTCGCCCAGGCTGGAGTGCAGTGGCCAGATCTCAGCTCACTGCAAGCTCCGCCCCCCAGGTTTGTGCCATTCTCCTGCCTCAGCCTCCCGAGTAGCTGGGACTACAGGCACCCGCCACCTCGCCCGGCTAGTTTTTTTTGTATTTTTTAGTAGAGACGGGGTTTCACCGTGTTAGCCAGGATGGTCTCAATCTCCTGACCTCGTGATCCTCCCGTCTCAGCCTCCCAAAGTGCTGGGATTACAGGCTTGAGCCACCGCGCCCGGCCAGAATCTGCATGTTTAAACAAGATCCCCAAGAGGTGAGTGTGCTCATTAAAGTTTGAAAAGCCCCACTTCGGTGGACATTGTTTTGCCTGTCTTGGACCCATTCCCCCTTCTTCTGGTAAAATTGATCATATTTTTTGGGGGGAGAACCATGGGCCCCAACTCTGGTCATATGTGCTTCAGTAGGGCTAATCCACTCTCCAGAACCCTGAGGGCACACGAAAGCAAGTCCTGGCCAATCCGAATCAACGCTGGAACTGTGGCTGGGCACAAGGAGCTCTCTTTACATGGCTGTTGTTCAGCCGTAGGATGGAGTCTGGAGGTGGGCTCTGCCATTTTGGTCATGATTGTGAGAATCTAGAAGTGGAACCCTCGAAAAGAGGAGTGGAAGAGGGTGTCTGTGTGAGTGTGTGTGTGTGTATGTGTGTGTGTGTCTGTTTAAGAGACAGAGGAGGATTCCGGATCACATCTACTGAGCTTCTGTCTTTGTCCAAATTCAAATCAACTTCCTGGCTTTTCAGTGCGTGTAAGCCAGTCATATAAAACCCAAGGAACAGGTCTCTTGTAGGATGTGATGACTCCTGCAGGAGGCAGGTAGGAGGATATCTGAGCAGGCAGATGACAGGGGATGAGAGTGTTAATGCTAAAATAACTGGCAGTGAAAGACATTTCAGGCAGGTGGTCCTACTTGAATTCCCCCTTCCAAACACATCTGTGGTGCAGCACATCCCATTCCTGGAGCCAGGCCTGACCTGCCCAGCCTGCCTTGCCCTCCACCTCCATCCCCAGGCTTTTATTAGGAGCTCTGGACTCAGAAGCCCAGGCCAGCTTTGGGCATTGCCTGGGCATCTCCCTGCTTCCAGGCTGGAGGCCCCAGGAGAGAGGAGGCTATGGCCCAGGGCTGAGGACAACAGCCAGGGCCCAAGGATGTTTAAGGAAAAGCCACAGCTCCATTGTATAGACCTGTAGACAGAATGGTAAACTCAGAGGAAATGAGTTGCCTCAGTGCACACGCTGATAGCCAGGTGCTCTGTCTACCCGGCCAGGCCCAAACTGGGTTCCCCAAGACAGTGACCAACCTTCCCAGTTTGATAAGGACTGAAGGGGTTTCAGGATATCTTCCAACCAGGATGAGTTTGATCGCCTATTCCCAGAGGTTTCCAGAGCATGCGTTGGGACAGGCAGGAGTGGTAGGGTGGGAGTCCTGGGATGCCAGGTCGGGATGGGAATCCCCCTGACTCCGGGAAGCATGGTGTCTGCTCCCAGGGCTGCTTTCCCAGAAGCCAGAGCACCCTCGCCCTGCAGGGCTTAGAGGGGGAGTACTGAGAAGGAGGGATGGAAGAATCTAGGCATGAGTATGCATGCGTGTGTCTGTGTGTGTAGAGATCTCGTGGGTGTATGTGTGTGTGCGCACACACCTATGTGTGAGTGGTCGTATGAGTGGCCAAATGAGAGGCAGTGGCTGATGTGAGGCTGCTGGGTATGAAACATGAGAACTGTGATAATCACCTGTGGACTCCATGGGCCAGGGCTGAGTCCCTGAGGGGGCGGGTGTCTGCGTGTGAGGGGAGGGCAGGCTGGGAGTCCCCTTTGCATCTATGAATCTGCCGCGTGTGTGCCCTGCGGGTGGGAGTGGAAGCGGTGGGAGGTGTGTGTGGAGACTTACCTGCTGCGATGGGAACTGGTTCTGTGTGGTCATTCTGTGAGTCTGTGTCGGCTCTGGGGGTTGTGATGGGAAATATCGCTGTCTTCGTGACTCTGTTTGGGGCATATGGATGAGCGCTGGGTGTGTGCGCAGGGGAGGAACCTGCTGCCTGTGGAATCCACGTGTGGGTCGAGGGCCTGTGGGCTGGGCAGCAAGTGCCCACAGTGATGTGAAAATACAGTGTCAAGTGTGAGCCCACTGAGTGGATGGACAAAGCTGTCCCTCCATACTCAGGCCCGGCATTGTCTCCTTCATTGTCTGCCCTGAGAGCAGCAAGAGTTCCCGTCCCAGGGCTCACATTGTCCTCAGTTAATTTCAGTTAATCCTGGTTAATATCCCTGCCTGGGGGAATTTAATGTGCACCTTCTGGCTTCTTCCCCATTAGACCTTCTCAGAGTTAAGGAAGCAGCAAACTGCTTGGCAGCACAAAGCCCCTGGGCCACATTTGCCACTGTTTTTTAGAAGGAAAATTGCTGGCAACACTTCCATCCTCCGCTTCCAGAGAGAGCGGCTTTCCACGCAGATGTGTCTTCATGCCAAGGCGGACGCCTGGGAGCACCCCACGCTTCCTCGGCATTGCCAGAAATCTGGGGAATGTTAGAATGATAGAGCCATGTGGCCCAATTGCGAAAGGCAGGGGCGGGGGGATCTCCCTGAGCCTTTGTGAGAGACTGAGAGGAAGCAAGGCAGGGAGGAGATAGGAGGAGGAGGGCAGGGAGGGAAGGAACGGCAGGAAAAAAGAGGAGGCAGGCAGAGGGGGCATCCTGTCTGGCAACAGAGTGACATGGCTGAGTGCTGAGCCTCTAGCAAGGGTCTGGAACTAGGACTTGTTGGGAATGTGCTGTGAGCCTGAGGAAGGAGGGGGACAGGAAAAAGCCCACAGGAGAGGAGGGGTCGGTCCATAAGCTCTGCCGGGAAGCTACCAGCAGGAGAGGACACGGGAGGGCTCTCTCTCACCCATGCCCCTTTTGTGACTCCCAGATCTTCCCACCTGTGAGTTGTCAGGTCAGAAGTAAATGCCTCACTAACTTAAGTGAGTCACTTAAACTGCTTTGGACTCCACCGGGCACCAGCCCTACTCATTCCTGAATCCCTCATCCCAGCCAGAGATGAACCTCAGCAGAGAAAGGGTCTCACCCTTCCTGCCAACCTGAGAGGGTTGGCTAACACTGGGGGCAGACAGTGCTTACTGGACCACACCTCTTAAAACACAAAGCCTGCCATGGTCGACCCGGCCACTCCCCCAACACAATTGCCAAGCTGCTGGGCAAGGTGTTGCCAAATGACTTTCTCCCCATAAAGTCCATTGGGGGAAACTCAGAGGAAATAAATTTCCTCTCAGCATGCCATGGATTGACTCAGGCTAGCTTCCCAGTGGTTCATAAAATAATAGCAACATTTACTGGGTTCTTGATTTTGTGCCAAGTGCTATTAAGTAGACCTTAAAGAGAAAGGCTATTAGCATCTCCATTTCTTAGAAGAGAAAGGGCAAGTAACTCTGCCAGCTCACATACACTGGGAAACCCCGGGGCCAAGATTGGAACCCAAGCAGTTTACCACCAGACCCCTGCCACAGGTGACCCTGCCTCTTGAGAAAAAGTAGTTTTTGATACCGGTGGGAGGGGGGTTAAGGAGAGTCCCCAGGAAGCTGAGCCACAGGGCAGGCATTCTTGGAAGACTTGAGCCCCAGAGTGGGCTCCCTGAGACAGCACCACCAGGATTTTGGAAAAGTCAGGTGCAGTGAGGATAGTCCTAGAGGCAGAGAGCTTGGCCTGTAGAGTTATATCTGCAGGATAGGAGACTAAGGAAGGACCAAAACCCCGGGGGATGAGGGCTTGGGCCTGGGTTGACTGGCCAGTCAGTGCCTCCAGAGCAGCAGCTGTCCACAGAGCTAACCCAGGTGGACCTCACTGCAGCCTGTCACTGGCACCCCAAAGGTCCCTTGCTCTGTAGGCAAACCTGGTGTTCCAACAAGTTGCAGAGCCTGCACAGGTCTGGAGAGGGCTCCAGGGCTGGGGACCAAAAAAGCTATGGTCTCCCAGACAGGTCTTTGGAGGAAGAGTTAGAAAGTCCTTGGGTGATGATAGAAAAAAAAAAAAAAAAAATCCCAGCACCATTGTTTTACTTAAGGCTATCCTGAGATTCTGCCATGTTAGTATACAGAGGCCCTCCTTACACTTTTCCACAGCTGCATAGTATTCTGGTGTGTGGACATCCCATAATTTATTTAGCCAGATCCATCTTAGTGAACATTTAGGTTGTTTCCTGTCAAGTTGTACGATGAGTTCCTAGATGTAGCAGTACCAACTAGAAGAGTGCAGGCCTTTATCCTTTCACTAGATGTTGCCACCAAGCCCTCCACAGAATGTTGGGCCAGTTTCTCCTCCCCGACTCGCCAACAGCATTAGCAAACATTTTGGTCTTTTGCAAACAGACAGGTGAAATACAGAGTCTCAGCATAGCTTGAATTCTCATTGTTCTTATTAGAAGGTGGATGAGCACCTTTCTACATTTAAGAGTCAGTGGTATTTTGTGTGGGGTTTCCATCTGTCCCTTCAAGGAACTTTATTATTTATTTTATTTTTCTTTCTTTCTTTTTAGAAACGGGAGCCAAATCCATTGGTGTAGATGATGGAATTCTATGCAGCCATTAAAAATGATGAATACTAATAAAAGTAATTATAAAATGTATGGAGGGCACACTATGTACCAGGCCCAGTTCTGAGCACTTCTCACAAAATGACTTCTTTAATCCTCACAGTATCTTCATTTGACATGTGAGGAAATTGAGGCACAGGGAACTTGCGCAAGGTCACACAGCTAGTAAGATGCCTGTGACATATTGTTAAGAGAAAAAACGGGTAAGAAAATAGTACATGTAACTAATCTGTTTAAATTTAGGTATATACTTTTGTAAATAGATACTTCATTTTAGCACAATTAGTCTTATGATACTTTCTAAAATGTAGAAAAGAATGTTTATTTTTCTAATACTGATTCGAGCTTGTTTCCACATTGATTCTTTCCTTACTTGTTGATTTCACAAGAGAATAAATTATTCCACATACTCAAAAAAAACTGTAGTATGACTTCATTTTTTAAAATTTAAAAACAGATGCATACATCCACCCATGCACACATGTATGTTCCACAGAAGATATGTATCAGTGGTTCTTTCTAGGTCATGATATTGGAGATGAATTTCATTTATTGATTTATTTAAGACAGGGTTTTGCTCTGTTCCCCTGGCTGGAGTGCAGTGGTGCAATCATGGCTCAGTGCAATCATGATTCACTGCAGCCTTGACCTCCCAGGCTCAAGCAATCCTCCTACCTCAGCCTCCAGAGTAGCTGAGACTACAGGTGCATGCCCCACACCCAGCTAATTTTTGTAGCTTTTGTAGAGACAGGATTTCACCATGTTGCCCAGGCTGGTCTCAAACCCCTGGGCTCATGCAATCCATCCACCTTGGCCTCCCAAACTGTTGGGATGACAGGTGTGAGCCATTGCACCCAACCTCCATTTTAATTTACTTTTGTTTTTCCATAGTTACCTTTAAAAAAAGAGAAACATTGAACATATGCTATTTGTACAACAAGAAAAAAACCGTGGTCTCATCTTTAGTCTTAGGGTGAGGTACCCCATTTTAAGCCCAAGGTGACAAGTAGAGGTGGCAGCACAGAACTGTGGCCAGCGCTGAGGGTTTGGGTTGGCTGTGGGGCCTTCCTTGTCTTGCAGTTGGAGGTGGCAATAGATCTTACTAGAGACCAGTGGGGTACCTCCCTAGCAGCCTCTCAGGAAGCCATAGTTTTTATCTCTTTCCAGAAGGTGGTAGAAACTGGGGCTGCTGTGGACAAAATCCTTGCACACTCTACCTAATGATAAACCTCTAGAAAACATGTAAGCCTTCAAACCTAGCTGAGCTGCTCTGTTGCGACAAGTCATGGGAAATATAAAGACGCCCAGATGGCCCCATTCAGGGATTGGGGCAGGTGAAAAAAGCAGTACAAAAATGATGATCTTGATTCAGACCATTTTTTATTAATGCGTAATATTTGCATCTATTTATGAGATACATATGCTATTTTGTTACATGCATAGAATGTGTAATGATCAAGTCAGGGTATTTGGGACCTCCATCACCTTGTGCATTGATCATTTCTACGTGTTGAGAACATTTCAAGTCTTCTAGCTATTTTGAAATATACAATATATTGTTGCTAATGATAGTCATCCTACTCCGCTATTGAATATTAGAGCTTATTCCTGCTATCTGTGTGTTTATAGCATCAATCAATCCCTCTTCATCCCATATCACCTTCACACACACACTCTTCCCAGCCTCTGGTATCTGTCTTTCTGTGCCTGGCTTATTTCACTTTACATAAGGACCTCCAGCTCCATCCACGTTACTACAAATGAAAAGATTTCATTCTTTTTTTATGGCTGAATACTATTTGATTGTGTGTGTGTGTGTGCGCGTGTGTGTGTAGCATTGCCGTTATCCATTCATCCTTTGATGAACCCTTATGTTGATCCCATAACTTTGCTATTGTGAATAGTGCTGCAATAAACATGGGGGTGCAGGTATCCCTTTGATGCAATGATTTTCTTTCCTTTCCCTTGGATAAATACCCAGTAGTGAGATTGCCGGAACTAAAACTATTTTCAGTTTTCTGATAAATTTCCATACTGTCAAACAATTTTTAATAACACCCAATGTGATCATTTTACGATTAAATGATGTTATAAATAGCATGTCTTACTATTCCTAAAATAACCAAATGACTACATTTGCAAGGGGGGCTTTGAAATGTACAACAGTTATTTTTAAGGCTAGAAAAAATAAGTCCAAACATTAACAGTAGCAAAACAGAGACTAAAGTGGAAATGGGCTTTAGAAACAGATACACCTGAGATGAGCCCAGCTGTGTTCGAATTAGCCCTTCACCGAGTGGTTCAGTTTCCTTGGCGGGGTCTGTGTGATTGTGAGGGGCTGGGGGAAGTCTGGAGGGAGGTGTCAGGGAAATATGAAGCCCAGTTCCTGCCACAAGGTTCCCACCCAATGAATGGTCACTGTTATTACACAGGATGGTGGGCTTGTGGTTTGTTTTTTCCCTCTATTCTTTGGTCAGTTTTCTATAAGCATATTATTTTTAGAATCAGAAAAAAAAAAAACCACTCACAAAACAAAAGAAATGTGATGAGTGATTTACAGGGAGCAAAGGGCAGAGAGAGAGAGAAAGAGAGAGAGACAGATGCTCTTTAGAAACGGTGGCTCCGGGCCCCGTAATTTAATCTGCAGTTAAGGAGGGTGAGAGAGGCAGGTGGGTGCACCCACAGGTTTCCTAACTGAGAACTTCCTGCCTTTGAGCCCACCTACTAGTCCCCAGGTTACAGATCTCAGGGAAACCCCAGGGCTCCCACCCCCTCCACACACACACCCACTCCCAATCAGGCAGCCTGTGAGCCTGGGTTGGGGCTAACCGGAACCCAGCCAGCGTCTCTCGCACCTTCTACCATCTGCTCTCAATGCTGTGCCCCTGGGCTGGGGCAGTCTGAGCCAGGTGACATCGAGCCAGGAACAAGAGCCAAGGACCACAGAACCTGCTTTTGGTTACACATGTCTCTGCCCCATCTTCCTTTTTCTTTTTCCACTTTGTTTCTTTCTTTTCCTTTTTCTTTTCTTTTTTCTTTTCTTTTCTTTTCTCTCTCCCTTCCCTTCCTTTCCCTTGCCTCCCCCGCTCCCCTTCCTTTCTTCCTTCCTTTCTTCCTTCCTTCCTTCCTTCCTTCTTTCCTTCATTTTTCTTAGAGAAAGGGTCTCCCTTTGTTGCCCAGGCTGGAGTGCAGCAGCACAACCATGGCTCAATGTAACCTTGAACTCCTGGGCTCAAGCAATCCTCCTGCCTCAACCTCCTGAGTTGCTGGAACTACAGGTGTGAACAGATGCACCCAGCACTTTTCTTCTTTTTTATTTTAAATATTTTTAAAGTAATTCCTTTCCATAAATAGAACTTCATAAAAAGTTAGAACTTTGCACATTAAAAGATACTATGAACAGAGTGAAAAGGCCACCGAAGAATGAGATACAGTATTTGCAAATCATATATCTTATCAGGGATTAATCCAGGATATATAAAGAACTCCAAAACTCAGTAACAACAACAAAAACCCAAACAACCCAATTCAAGAATTGAGAAAAGGACTTGAACAGACATTTTTCCAAAAAAGATATACAAATGGCCAATAAGCACATTAAAATATGTTCACCCACTAATCATTAGAGAAATACAAATCAAAACCACAATGAGATGCCACTTCATACTCATTAGGGTAGCTATTATCAAAAAACAAGTAACAACTATTGGCATGGATGTGGAGAAATTGGTGCCCTTGTGCACTGCCAGTGGGAATGTCAAATGAGGCCACCTCAGTGGAAAGCGGTAGGCAGTTTCTCAAAAAATGAAACAGAATAACCATAGGGCCCAGCAATTACACTTCCAAGTATAAACACAAAAGAATTAAAACAGGGACTTGAACAGATTGTTTTTCTTTTCTTTTCTTTTCTTTTTTTTTTTTGAGACAGAGTCTCACTCTGTTGCACAGTCTAGAGTGTAGTGGTGCGATCTTAGCTCACTACAACCTCCACCTCCCGGGTTCAAGCAATTCTTCTGCCTCAGCCTCTGGAATAGCTGGGACTACAGGCATGCTACCTCCATGCCTGGCTAATTTTTGTATTTTTGATGGAGACAGGGTTTTGCCATGTTGGCCAGGCTGGTCTCGAACTCTTGGCCTCAAGTCATCTGCCCACCTCAGCCTCCCAAAGTGCTGGGATTACAGGTGTGAGCCTTGAACAGATATTTGTATACTCATGTTCATAACAGTATTATTCACAATAGTAAAGATGGAAACAACCTAAATGTTTATTGACAAATGAATGGATAAACAAAATGTGATACAACAAACTGGGATGTTTTGTCTTTCAAAAGAATTCTGATACATGCTACAACATGGATGGACTTGAAAACATGCTAAGTGAAATAAACCAGATGCAAAGGGACAAATATTGTATGATTCCACTTACACGATGTATCTAGAATAGTAAAATTCATAGAGATAGAATAGTTGTATCCAGGGGCTGTGGGGAGGAGGGAACAGGAAGCTATTGTTTAATGAGTATGGAGTTTCAATTTGGGATGATGAAAACATTCTGGAGATGGATAGTGGAGGTGATAGTTGCACAACAATGTGAATGTTCTTAATGTCACTGAAGTGTACATGTAAAAATGGTTAAAATGGGCTGGGTGCAGTGGCTCACACCTGTAACCCCAGCACTTTGTGAGGCAGCGGTGGGTGGATCACCTGAGGTCAGGAGTTCAACACCATCCTGGCCAACATGGTGAAACTCCGTCTCTACTAAAAATATAAAAATTAACTGGGCATGGTGGCGTGTTCCTGTAGTCCCAGCTATTCAGGAGACCGAGGCAGGAGAATCGCTTGAACCCAGGAGGTGGAGGTTGCAGTGAGCCAAGATCATGCCACTGCACTCCAGCCTGGCAACAGAGTGAGACTTCATCTCAAAAAAAAAAAAAGAATAGAAAAGAAAAAAAATTACCCAGTCTAATGTATTTTGTTATAGCAGCCCGAATGGACTAAGACACTTAACACAATTTTCAGTATTTGGCTATTACAGGCCATTCAGCATAAATGCCTCTTTGCACACATATAGAAGTAGTTCTCTAGGAAAACTTTCATTTACTTATTAAGGTTACAAGTGTCCCTGAATGCATGTCAATCAAATAGCTGCCATGTACTGGCACTTGGGGAATGCTAAATTTTTTGTGTCATAATCTCACATGCTGTTACTCCTCCAATCAACCCTGCATGGAACTGGTGTCGCTATCCACTCAGATGAGGGAAAGGTCCAAAAAACACAACTCATTTGCCCCAGATCACAGAGCTCATAAGAGAGCTATGGGCCTTCAGATGGACCTGGCGTAACCAAGTAAGGCATCTAAGACTGTGACCTCCTTGAGACCAGCACTTGGATCACTTTCCTGCCATGTCCCCACATCTGACACAGGTCTGGAATGTCACGTGCAATAACAAATGCTCATTGAGTGTTGCTGAGCAAATGAAGGCAGGCGTGGGTGTGTGGAACCCTGCCCCAGTTATTGGCATTTGGTCCCAGCATTTATCTACACCCCTGTCTGCTCACCCATGCCTCCCCATTGCCCCAGCCCTAAACCCCAGGAGGAAAGCCAGGGTGAGGGGTGACAGATACAAGCAGTTTCTCTAATGTCATTCTCTATGACCTGTTCTCTACCCACTCAGGGTGGTCTCTCAGCTGGGTTCCCTGAGCCCCCTAGCCTGACACATTCCCCATCTCCAGACATTTGATTAGATCTGTTGGCCTTCAACGTTCAGCCCATCTCATAACTCCCTGGCTCTGATCCCTCAGGGACCTCCCAGAGCTCTTTTCCTCCTTGCTTTATATACTTAGCTTATTTTCTTTTTAAAAGTCTGAATGGCCACTATCCCCTTTGATAAAGCTGCTCTGTGTGCTCAACACAGATGAGGACATGGATGCTCAGAGAGGTCATGTGTCTCGCCCTGGTCCCCAGCCAGCGAGTAACACAAGGTCACACCCAGGTCTCTGCAGCCTCAAAAGCTGACGCTTTTCCTGTTATAGCCCAGGCAGCCTCCGAGATAAACCAGAAGGAGGCTCACTTGTTATCAAATGGGAGTTTCACAGGATCTAGAGTTGGGAGGAACATTCATTTCCTGATGCGAGCTCTGCCCCCTGAACTATGGAGAATACATTCAAACCCCTGCCACACGGCAGTAGGCTCAAGTGTCTGAGTGGCCACAACTCCAGTTATCCACGCTCAGTAGACCCTCTCATGCCCAGGTCCCCTGTGGGTCTGTCTTGACTTCTCCAATCTACGGCCAATTCCCTAAGGATGAGAAGATCTTCTCAGACTCCTGCGTCCTTTCACAATCTCCCCAGTGTGGATCAGGTGCTAATTAAATTTTATTTTACTCCTGTTTCAGCCTTGCGATCCTGCAAACGCTCTTCAGCTGTTCATCTCAAGTGAAATGGGACCAAGTAGGTAAGGAAAAAGAGTAAATCACTCTCCTCTAACAGTCAAAGCTCTAGTCCTCCTAACAATAGCATCCACTATTGAAGGGGGCCTTGGTGTGTGCCAGCTGCCATGCCGACAGCCACAGCCTCACTTCCTTCTCACATCAGCTCTGTGACGGAAGAACTGTATTGTGTCCATGTTGCAGATGAGAAAGTTGAGGCTTGATAGCTTACATGACTTGCCCAAGTTAATGAAGCTAATGTTTGGCAGTCCGAGACCAATATCTGGCTCTCCACCATCACGTTTGACAGTCCCCAGATATATCAGCCAGGGTCCTGTAGGAAATGAAGCACACTCAGATTGGGTAATCTGAGGAAACTGAATAAAGGGACACTGCACAGAAGTATGAGCAGGGTCTGGGCGAGCCCAAATGGAGAGCAGCGTACCCTTAGCTCACGCCAGCCGTGTGGACAGCACTCCTGGGCCCGAACCTGAGACAGGGGCTATGTGGAGAGGCTCCCCAGCAGGAGCTGTGGCCTTCAGTGGAGAGACACAGACACAGCTCAGCAAAAAGGGAATAAACACCCCTAACTGCTCATCTCCCTGTCTTTCTAGTCTCCAGCCAGTGTCGCACTGGTCAAATCCAGCTGGAAGCCAGAGCCCAAAGGTACCGACTGATATAACCCACCAATGCCAGCTTCTGGGCACAGAGGAGGGGAGAGAGTGGATGGGGTGGGTGGCAGCAAACAGAAGATCCCCAGAGCCCTAGCCAAGGTAGAGTTAGCAGATTCACCGGGTGTGGCTACAAGACAAATGCATCCTGGGATCCGTGTGGCACAAACTAAAAGATGGGGATTTTCCTCTTTTATTTCAAATTCAACCAGGGCTGCATCAACCCTAGCTCAAAAGCAATCCTTTCTTCCCGCCCACCCCCATCACCTCCACCAACAGGAAAAGAGAAACAAGGAAAGACAATAGGCACAGAGGCAAGGCTGAGTGCGGAGTGGGGCCCTTACCTAGGCAGTGAGGCAGTATATTCCAGAATTCAGGCCTCTCAGCTCAACCCCTACTTCCCCAGAGAGGACCCAGACCCACCATGGGTTTCCATATATAAGGAATCTAGAAATGCAGGGACTTTGAGAAGAAAGAACCTTGGAGGAGAGCACAAGGGCTCCCCAGAGAGTTTGGGTCTCCAGTCTTGATGCATTTACCAGGTGCCTACCATATGCTCTGCAATGTGCCCATAAGAAGGGCCTGGGTTCGAGTCTGACCCAGATCCTGCCCACAGTCTAATAGGAAACTCAGACACATAAAACATAGGTTACGGAACAGTGTGGGAAATGCACTAGTGGAAATGTGTACACATACAACTCAACAATTAAGAATATTAAAAATGGACAAAGGATTTAAATATAAATTGCTCCAAAGAAGATACACAAGTGGCCAATAAGCACATTAAACAGCGATCAACATTATTAGTCATTACAGAAATGCAAATCCAGCCACAATGAGATATTTCTTCATACCACTAAGATGACTCTAATCAAAAAGACAGATAATAACAAGTAATGGAAATGGTGTGGGGAAATTGGAATCCTCATACACTGCTGGGGGGCATGTAAAGTGGTACAGCCACTTTCAGCAGTTCCTCAAATGGTTAAACACAGAGTTTTCATGTGACCCCGCAATGCCACTCCTAGGTATAGGCCCAAAAGCATTAAAGCATGTGTCCACACAAAAATCTGTACACAAATGATCCTAGCAGCAGTATTCTGAATAGCCCCAAAGTGGAAACAATCAATTGTCCATTGATTGATAAACGGAATAATAAAACATAGTATATTCATGCAATAGAATATTTTTCAGCATAAAAATAAATGGAGTACATTCACTTCATAAAGGGAAAGCTATTTTGAGTAGTTTTTCTTTTTTCCACAAGGGGAAATGCAAAGCAGTTAGTTTTTTGTTTTTTTTTTTTTTGTTTATTTTTTTGAGGCGGAGTCTCGCTCTGTCGCCCGGACTGGAGTGCAGTGGCCGGATCTCAGCTCACTGCAAGCTCCGCCTCCCTGGTTTACGCCATTCTCCTGCCTAAGCCTCCCGAGTAGCTGGGACTACAGGCGCCCGCCACCTCACCCGGCTAGTTTTTGTATTTTTAGTAGAGACGGGGTTTCACCGTGTTAGCCAGGATGGTCTCGATCTCCTGACCTCATGATCCGCCCGTCTCGGCCTCCCAAAGTGCTGGGATTACAGGCTTGAGCCACCGCGCCCGGCCAGCAGTTAGTTTTTTAAAAAGGAAAGTTACAAAAAATAAGAAATGAAAGTTACAAATAAGTGAAAGTTCTAAGTAGAAACAAAACCCAAAACTTTACATTAAAAATGTATTTCTTTTTCATGACGGAAAAAATATAGGGATTGATATTTAAAATACCAATTTATTCAATTTATATGTTAACACTCATATCTACTCTTTATATGGATTCTGGATTCTTTTTATTATACTTCCAGTTTTTAAAAAACACCCACATGGGTAAATAAGTGAGAGCACTAGGAATATCAGAGGATTATCTTTAAAGATGCCTTTTAACTTGAACTTTTCTTTTAAATCCTTCATTCTGATGGTAGTAAGTGAGATTGACAACTAAACTGAGAATTTGTTATCTCTCCTATTCCTTTGATAACCAGAGAGTGACAGTGGAAGTCATCCATCTTATCAGTGCCAGAAAATGCAGTCCCTCCAAAAAAACTTTGACGTTTCCTTTTCCTGCCTTCTTCTATCATTTCCTGCCCATAAGTTCCAAGAAAAGGTGGATGCAGAAACATATGGAAAAACGTGGTGGTGAACTAATATTTACAAAAACAAGAGCTCTGTTCAAAATAGATTCTCTTCTCTTGAGATTATAAATATTTTCTGTGAATTCAGAATATAATACTTATTTACAATTTACCTATCTTTATGTACAGAAGAAAAGCTATATGGAAACTGATTGAATCACCTTAGCAGAAAAGGATTTAAAAGTGTAAAATGGGCCAGATGTGGTGGTTCACACCTATAATGCCAGTACTTTGGGAGGCCAAGTCAGGCAGATCACTTGAGACCAGGAGTTCGAGACCAGCCTAGGCAACATAGTGAGACCCCCCATCTCTACAAATATACAAAAATTAGCTGGGCGAGGTAGCACGTAGCCCCAGCTACTCAGGAGTTTGAGATGGGAGGATTGCTTGAGCCCATGAGGCCAAAGTTGCAATGAGCTGTGATCCAGCCACTGCACTCCAGCCTGGGTGACAGAGTGAGACCCTGTTTAAAAAATATATGTAAAAGTGTAAAATTTATTAAAATTAATATTCAACAAAAATAAGACTTGCCAAATAAATCTAGAGTAATTCTTTTTGAATAAGATGCTATTTCTCTATGGTGTAATAACGAGCTTACTTTTAGAAATAGCTTGGTCAAGTAATAAAACACATTATTATATAAAATTTAAAAATAGGATGAAGTATTGGTACATATTACAACACAAATGAACTTTGAAAACATTATGCCAAGTGAAAGAAGCCAGACACAAAAGGCCACCTATTGTATTATTCCATTTATATGAAATGTCCAAAATAGGCAAACCCATAGAGAGGGAAAGTAGATGAGTGGTTGCCACGGGCTAGGGGCAGAGATGAAAGGGGAGTATCTGCTAATGGGTATGGGTTTATTTTGAGAATGATAAAAACGCTCTGGAATTAGACAGTGGTGATGTGTATTAGTCCATTTTCACACTGCTATAAAGACACACCCGAGACTGGGTTATTTATAAAGGAAAAAGGTGTAATTGACTTACAGTTCCACATGGCTGGGGAGGCCTCAGGAAACTTACAATCATGGTGGAAGGCGAAGGGGAAACAAGGACCTTCTTCACATGGTGGCAAGAAGGAGAAGGGATGAGCGAAGAGGGAAGAGCCCCTTATAAAACCATCAGAATCTCATGATAAGTCACTCACTATCATGAGAATGAACAGCCTGGGGGAAACTGCCTCCATGACCCAATCTCCTCCCACCAGGTCCCTCCCTCAGTATGTGGGGATTATGGGGATTACAATTCCAGATAAGATTTGGGTAGGGACACAAAGTCTAACTATATCACCATGTTGCACAATTTCGTGAATATGCTAAAAACACTAAACTGTAATACTTCACAAGGATGAATGTTATGGTATGTAAATTATATCTTAATAAAAATTTTAAAAATTGTGTATAAAAAACAGTATGGAGGTAAGTAGCACACAGAGAGGGAAGCATATATATAAAAATATATTAAAATATATAATATATTACATATAATTGAATATATATTTATATATAATATATGTAACAGTATAGTGGTCAGTAGCACACAGAGAGGGAAGCAGGTGTGGACAGGGTTGCCTCTCTGGGGAGGTTTCCTAGAGAGAAAGCACCACTTGAGCCTGGTTTTAAAGGGCCAACAGGAGTCAGCAAACAGACTGTGGGAAGGAAGGACTTTCTAGTCAAAGGGAACAGCACATGCAAAGGCTGTGCAGAAGATGGGAAATACTGTGGTGTGCTCTGATAACCACAAGGCCTCTGGTTATTTGGGGCATAAATCTTAGTGCACAAACACAGAAGTTGTCTTTTGTAAGTAAAATTCATTTCTGACTCTGAGGCCTATTCCTCCAAGCTGCAGAAAACGTCACCCCATCATTCCTGGTAATATTATAATCCCCTGCACCAAAACATGGAGTCACTGACCAGTCTCCACGGCCTGGCATGGACATGCTTTTGTGCCTGACTGACTCTTCTCTGCCTCTGTGCCAGAGACTTTGCTAAGACCAGAAACCCAGTGCTAATGATTCCAAATGCCTGCTGCCCTCAGGGAGCCACTCCTCCCCAGGGTCTTGCTGTCTCCACACACCCTGCAAGGAAGCAGGGCTGGGATTTGGCTGCTGGGTGGCCTCCCCATCTCCTCAGAGGAATCGCTTTCTGGTCACAGAGCAGGAGATGCCCCAGAACTCACTCCCCACTGCTCCCACAGCGCGTTTTGCTCATTCCGTAAATCTCTGTTCATCTGTTCTGCAAACTCCCTAAATTGTCCTTGATCTGTGGGCAAACGAAGACGCAGCATAACTTTCAAATGACTCCTACTTGAATGAGAGAAAGAAAAATGAACTAACACATAGAGGGAAAAAAAGAAAAAATTAATATTCCAAAAAGATCCAGCCTTATACGTGACCACAGCATCTGGTGCAATGGACTAAGTATGAGATCAAAGGCAACAGGACCAGGATCCCTCTGAAGAGCTCAGATTCAAGACCTTCAGTTTTGTGACCTCGATGATGGAGTTTTTTACTAGCTGGTGCAGTGGGCTCTGTCCTCTGCAAGTTCCTGTCCCTGAGGCATTCAATCCTTCAGAGTGTGCAGTCCCCAGGGCCTCTACCCTCCTCCCCCTGCAACTGAAATAGGGCATGGAACTGGGCAGAGATGGCCAAAACTGAGGCCATGAGAGTAGAGGCAGGAGAGTGGGTCCAAACACATTATGGAGATAAGCTGGGGAAAGAGGTGGGAGCTCGGAAGCAGGAATGTTTGACCTCCGAAGTCCAAGAGGGACAGCCAGGAATGGCAGGTTAAAACGGAAGAGCAACAGACTGGCCTGGTGACCCTGCTCCTCATTGGAGTGGGTGGCAGGCACCATTGAAGGGGTCAGCAGTGGCAGAGACCAGGAGCTCTGAGCCTGAAGGACAGTCCAGGAGGCAGTAGGGGAGGAGTAGAGAGGAACTTCCTCAGGCTGAAGAGGGTCTAGAAAGACTTCACCAAAGTAGGGTGAGTTCCCTGGGCCCCGAGGGGATTCTGATTCCCAAGCTGTTCCCACACCCTTGCCATGGGGGGTGGCAGGGGAGAGAACCAGGACACCCGAGGTGAAAACAGTTGCTGGGTCAGCTGGCCTTGGTGGGTCACCAACTTTACTTTGTGGGGAGGATGTTTATTTAAGGAAAATCACTATGTTTACTCAAACCTTTGGGCTGCAGCCCCCAGGGGTGGAATTATCAGTGAAAGCTGGGCTATTAATCAATTGTGGGGCCTGGTGACAGACCTTCCTCCCTTCCGGAGAGTGGGAGGAACAGAGGAGAGAGGGAGGAAGGGAGAGAAGGGGCTGGCCCCAGCACTAGCCTGTATGGGAATGACTGATCCCAGGAGCAGGAAGGTCACACAGGAAGTGGCCTTGAAGTGGCGCCGGAGGCAGGAGGGGAGTGGAGGGTGGCGTTTCCATGGCACAGTGGTCATGGGACAAAGTTGGACGGAAATCGCACTTGAAGATGCTCCCTGGCCAAGGCCAAGTTGCCTGGGGAGGAAGGACAAACTTCCTGGATGGACACCAGGACGCTGGGCCCTGGGGAGGAGGGCAGGGGTGGAGGCCATGGTGTTGCTGGGACCGTGGGGTCTCCCCAGGCCGTGGGCCAGGACCTCTGACCAAGCCTGAACAGGGCATGGCATCAGGAGTGCGTGCTGGATGGGGAAGCACAGAGGGAGGTGGAAGCCTGGGTGGGTGAAGGCTGTGGTGTCTGCCCACCCCACGGTGAGCCAGCCGGGCAGGGTGGGTAGATGCCAGCAGCCATGCTTGGTGAGCAATGCACAGGCTCGAGGCCTGTAGGGCTGGAAGGGCAACGGGTCCCGTGAGGGCATGGATGGAGGAGGGAGGTGCTCGGCGTGTGGGTAAATGAAGCCACAGACCTAGAGCATGGCTGGGGGAGGCCTCAGGCCAGGGTCAGGCTGCTCTCACTGGGCATCTGGACCACTGTTTGGAGATAACCCCCAGCGTGAGCTCAAAGAGGGATGAGTGAAGGGTGCATGAGGAAACAAGTGGGTGAATGAGCATTCTCTGCCAACGATGGCACCAGCAGCACCTACCTCATCGCGGTGTGGGTGAGAATGAAGCCACAGGTAGAGCACCAGGCCCAGGACACACTAAGTGCCCAGTCAGCACCACTGCTGCTGCGATCAGAATTACTGTTATTACAGCTGGGCTTTCTTCCTATTTCACACACTCTGCTCACACCTGTGTCTTTTCCCGCCCTACATACAGGCCCACAGAGTCGCCAATTACGGGAACATCCAATGTACCCTCCTGAACTTGGGGGGCCTCAGGGCCCGTTTCCACCGTCTGCCCTGTGATCTTGAGCTACCTACAACACCTCTCTGGGCCTTGTTTTCCTCATTTGCAACTGAAGACAATAATAGTATCTAGTACAATTATGAGGATAAAATGAGTTAACTCATGTAAAATGCTTAGCACAGAGTAAGTACTAAATGAAGATCGCTACTGCAAGACTGGGCGGGTGGATAATTCATGTTTTTGCTCCAAGGTGAGGTTGCCCTGTCTGCCAATCTATCACAGCTAGGGAAGTGGGAGGCTTTCCCCTGTGGGATGTAGACTGGAGAAGGCCACCAGCTCTCACTGAGCGTGGAGGCAGAGCTGCAGTGCTCAGGGTTGGCAAGGGAGGGAAGGTGAGACCTGCAGTCGCCCTTCCTTGTCCAGGTCTGCCCCTTCAATCCTTTCTCTCCTCCTTGGCAGACCCCTTATCTCCTCCACAAATGAGTCACTCCTGCCAGGGGACAAGCTCCCTGGGGCACATCCTACCCCCATGAAGCTGTAGCATTATAAGAATACGAAAAGGCAGACCAGCCTGACCAACATGGAGAAGCCCCGTCTCTACTAAAAGTACAAAATTAGCCAGGCGTGGTGGTGCATGCCTGTAATCCCAGCTACTCGGGAGGCCGAGGCAGGAGAATTGCTTGAACCCGGGAGGCGGAGGTTGCAGTGAGCCGAGATCACGCCATTGCACTCCAGTGGGGGCAACAAGAGTGAAACTCGTCTCAAAAAACAAGCAACTTAGAAACCTATCTGGCCTCTTTACTGTCTTAAAAAACATAAACATCATGAATGGTGCTAAGCATCTGGTCAGGTGTCCTTTGAGGGAAAAGAGCCCTGGAGACTGTGTCTTTTAAGGGAAGGGGCACTTTCAAGGAGACTTCACGGTGGCGATGGTGAGTTGGCAGGTGGTGGGAGGGAGGTGAGAGTGGAGGAAGAGGGGCTTCCTGGGGAAGGGACACTGGGGGTGATTTCCCAGGAGGACTTTGCAGAATGAAGTCACCCTGGGATTCAAGTCATGCCCTTCCCTACCCCCTTCATTACTGCCAGGTGAGTGGGCAAGGCCGTCCTGTGTCTTTGCTGCAGGACCTGTGTGTGGTCAACAGCATGGTTGGCCAGCTCAGTTCACTGGCTTCTCCTCCTCCTCCCCTTCCTTTACTCATGTCAACAGAACACCTTCTCCTGCCAGCTCTGGGAGCCCAGATGGTCTGAACAGACCTAGTTTCAGGGGCTCACATGGGTGTTTCTTGTTTGTTACTACCTTGGACCCTCACCACCTCTCCATGGGTGGACCCTTCCTGGCCCAGGCCCACCTGTTTGCCCAGCTCCCCCAGCCCTGCCCTCACTGGCATCCCAGACTCCAGTGGATTGAACTATTGGAAGTTTCCACATGTTCTCACTCACCTCTGGGTCTCTGCGTGGGCTAGCCCCTCTGCCTAGAATGAATGCCTCCTGTCTCTGGTCTACTGACTGACTTCTCATCTCTCAAGACTCAGACCAAATGTCACCACCTCTGAGGGCTTTTTCTGTCCCCATGTAGCTTGGGCTTCCTCCTCTGTGCACCCTATTCCTATCTTGATTTCAGAACTCATCACTCTGATAATAGATGAGAAACCTATCTGAGATCAGATTCCCCCAAAACCAAGCCTGCATAAGGCTTCAGGTGCAGGCAGTCTATGTGGAAGGAGCAGGGAATAGGGAAAGTGAGGCAGGAAACAAGGAAAAGCCCAGGAGGGATGTGTTATCAAAGTGGATCTTGTGGGAAATAGGGGTTCAGGTCTCCTGGACACCCTTGAGAAATCAGAATGTGGCCACAGTCTTCTGCCTGAAGGAAGGCTTTTGGGCCCAGCTGGTTGGCCAGTTGTCCTGAAGGAGCGAACTTCTGGCCTATACTTTCCGGTAGACATAGCAGGCCCTGCAGAGTGGAGAGAGCCCTGGGGCAGGAACTAGGCAGGCAAGATGGGGTGCTGTCAGGCTCGCCTGCCACTGTCCCAGCAACTGTGGCTGAGAGCAGTGGATCCAGGGGCTGTGAGTTGGGCACCACAGGCATCCCTACAGAATCCCTCGAAGGTGGGAGCCACAGTTCTACTTGTCTTCTTGTTCCTGGCAAGTGCTGGGAAAATGTTGAATGACCAGGAAACCAGTGGACAGTGAACCAGCAATATTTGGGGTTTCCTGCCAAGAACTCTATAGACTCCTGGATTTCTCTGCAATTGGGTTTAGGGGATTTCCTCCCTATTACTAACCCCTGTGACCCACAGCTCCTTCTCACCTTAGTCTTCAGAATCTAGGTTCTATTGCATGAACGGAAGCTCAAAGTAAGTCAATTCTAAGGTGCCTTTGTGTGTAGTGTTTCCTTCCCTCCCCCAATTTCCTACTGAGACAAAACTCTCCCTTCCTTAAAGTGTCTTCATGGCTAAACAAGGATAGTTGGAGAGCAAAGGGCTTTCTCAACTAAGGACTCGAAGAGCAGATGTACAATGAGCTGATGAAAAACTCTTCTGTCCATTGCAATAGACTCTTCTGTCTATTACTCTCCAGGGATCAGACACAAGAGCAGGTGGACTGAGACTCTGGGGAGTATGCTCAGCTCAGAAACCATGAGCACAGACTCCAGGGTCCCCAGCTAGCATTTCTGCTACAGCACAAGATGCGTACTGCTCATACCTCCCTCCCTTCCTCCTTTACTTTATATGGTCAACCATGTATCTGACTATGGAAGAAAAAGAATCAGTCTCTCCTTAAAGGAATTTCAGACTCTGGGAGCTGATGTGGGTAACGTTTCAAGGTGGAGTGGGGGTTGATGGGCCACTCGCAAATCCTTTGAACTCACATCACCATAGTGCCTATTAGTCATCATAACAATGACAGCTAGAATTTATTGGGTCTTTACTGTGTGCCAGGAATCAAGCTAGGGCCTATAGGTAATATCTCATTAAATCCTCACAAAACTCTGTTGGGATGAGAGGTTGTAACCCAAGAAAAGCTCAAAGTAAATCAATTCTAAGGTGCCTTTCTGTGTAGTGTTTCCTTCCTCCCCCAATTTCCTACTGAGACAAAATTCTCCCTTCCTTAAAGTGTCTTCATGGCTAAACAAGGATAGCTGGGGAGCAAAGGGCTTTCCAAACTAAGGAGTCGAAGAGTAGATATCCAATGAACTGATGAAAAACTCTTCTGTCCATTGCAATTACCAAAGACTTCTCAGGTCATTTTCTCCTCCCTCAAGCTGAAGACCTAGAGGTCTGGAGGTCTGGTCCTAGTCACAACTCTGTTGCTGACTGGTTATGTGAATGTGGGTTTAGTTCCTAAACTCTATGCATTGGGTATTATCCTCAGATGAGAATATAGAGGCTCAGAGAAGCACAGTAACTCACCCAAGGTCACATGTCTGGCATGTAGTGGAGCCAAGATTCAAACCCAGAACAGGAATATAAGAAGACTAGGTGTCCAGGTAGCAGAAAATAATGAAAAGATTCTTCAGGGTATGAGCATTGTAAATGAATCAGGCTTGTCAGGCCTCTGAGGCTAAGCAAAGCCATCATATCCCCTGTGACCAGCACGTAGACATCCAGATGGCCTGAAGCAAGTGAAGAGCCACAAAAGAAGTGAAAATAGCCTTAACTGAAGATCTACAAAAGAAGTGAAAATAGCCTTGATGACCCTCCACCTTTGTGATTTGTTCCTGCCCCACCCTAACTGATAGGATATATTCTCCCCGCCCCTGAGAATGTACTTTGTATGCCTATCCCAAATCTGTAAGAACTAATGATAATACCAGCACCCTTTGCTGACTCCTTTTTCGGACTCAGCCCACCTGCACCCAGGTGAAATAAATAGCCTTTTTGCTCACACAAAGCCTATTGGTGGTCTCTTCACATGGACGCATGGGACAAACTCCAGCAGATGTTTTTGAAAGTTTTACTTTTTTGTATTTTTAAAATTGTAGTAAAAGTATCATTTTAACTGTCAGGCCTCTGAGCCCAAGCTAAGCCATCATATTCCCTGTGACCTGCACGTACACATCCAGATGGCCTGAAGCAACTGAAGAGCCACAAAAGAAGTGAAAATAGCCTTAACTGATGACATTCCACCATGGTGATTTATTGCTGCCCCAACCTAACTGATCAACATACTTTGTAATCTCCCCCAGCCTTAAGAAGATTCTTTGTACTTCTCCCCACCCTTGAGAATGTACTTTGTGAGATCCACCCCCTGCCCGCAAAACATTGCTCCTAACCCCACCGCCTATCCCCAAACCTGTAAGAACTAATGATAATCCACCACCCTTTGCTGACTCTGTTTTCGGACTCAGCCCGCCTGCACCCAGGTGAAATAAACAGCCATGTTGCTCACACAAAGCCTCTTTGGTAGTCTCTTCACACGGACACATATGAGACATTTGGTGCCGAAGACCTGGGTCAATGGGACTCCTTTGGGAGATCAGTCCCCTGTCCTCACCCTCACTCTATGAAGAGATCCACCTATGACCTCAGGTCCTCGGACCCACCAGCCCAAGGAACATCTCACTGATTTTAAATCAGGTAAGCAGCCTCTTCTTACTCTCTTCTCCAACCTCTCTCACTATCCCTCAACCTCTTTCTCCTTTCAATCTTGGCACCACCCTTCAATCTCTCCCTTCTCTTAATTTCAATTCCTTTCATTTTCTGGTAGAGACAAAGGAGACACATTTTATCCATGGACCCAAAACTCCAGTACCCGTCATGGACTCGGGAAGGCAGCTTTCTCTTGGTGTTTAATCATTGCAGGGATGCCTGCCTGATTATTCACCCACCTTCCATTGGTGTCTGATCTTCTCGGGGATGCCTGTCTTGGTCATTCTGTTTGTGGCAAGTCAATTGCGGGCACGCCTTCTTTGGCTGCTCACCCCACCCCTTCTCTCCGTGTCTCCACCCATTTTCCACTTTCCTGAGGACAAGCACTTCCCAACCCGTTTCCACTTTCCTGAGGGGCAAGCACCTCCCACCCTGTTTCCACTTTCCTGGGGGGCAAGCACCTCCCACCACTTCTCCACTTTTCTGGGGGCAAGCACCCCCCATCCCTTCTCTCCATTTCTCTACCCTTCTCTTTAAACTTGCCTCCTTCACTACGGGCAACCTTCCACCCACCATTCCTCCTTCTCCCTTAACCTGTGTTCTCAAGAACTTAAAACCTCTTCAACTCTTGCCTGACCTAAAACTTAAACGCCTTATTTTCTTCTGCAATACCGCTTGGCCCCAATACAAACTCAACAATCCTTTGAGTTCTAAATAGCCAGAAAACGGCACTTTTGATTTCTCCATTTTACAAGATCTAGATAATTTTTGTCAAAAAATGGGCAAATGGTCTGAGGTGTCTGACGTCCAGGCATTTTTTATACATTAGTCTGCTCCCAATGCGACTTGTCCCAAATATTTCTTCTTTCTCTCATGTCTGTTTCTTCAGTCTCCACCCCAACCTCTGAGTCCTTTGAATCCTCCTTTTCTACAGACTCATCTGACCACTCCCCTTCTCCTCAGGCTGCTCCGCACCAGGCCGAGCCAGGCCCCAATTCTTCCTCAGCCTCTGCTCCCCCACCCTATAATCTTTCTATCACCTCTCCTCCTCACACCTGTTCTTGCTTACGGTTTCGTTCCTCTATTAGCCCTCCCCAACCTGCCTGATTTCCTCTTAGAGAGGTGGCTGGAGTGGAAGGCATAGCCAAGGTTAATGCTCCCTTTTTCTTTATCCGCCCTCTCCCAAATCAGTTAGCATTTAGGCTCTTTTTCATCAAATATAAAAACCCAGCCCAGTCCATGGCCCATTTGGCAACAACCCTTAGACATTTTACCACTCTAGACCCATAGGGGCCAGAAGGCTTATCTTATTCTCAATATGCATTTTATTACCCAATCCGCTCCCAACATTAAATAAAGCTCCAAAAATTAAATTCCGGCCCTCAAACCCCACAACAGGACTTAATTAACCTCGCCTTCAAGGTGTACAATAATAGAGAACAGTTGCAATTACTTGCCTCTGCTGTGAGAGAAACCCCAGTCATATCTTCAGCACACAAAAACTTCAAAACGCCTAAACCACAGCAGTCATGCATTCCTTCAGGACTTCCTCTCCCAGGATCTTGCTTCAAGTGCTAGAAATCTGGCCACTGGGCCAAGGAATGCCCATAGCCCAGGATTCCTCCTAAGCCGTGTCCCATCTGTATGGGACCCCACTGGAAATTGGACTGTCCAACTGGCCCAAGGCTCTGACTGACTCCTTCCCAGATCTTCTCGGCTTAGTGGCTAAAGATTGACGCTGCCTGATTGCCTCGGAAGCCTCCTGGACCATCACAGATGCTTTGAGTAACTCTTACAGTGGAGGGTAAGTCCGTCCCCTTCTTAATCAATACGGAGGCTACCAACTCCACATTACCTTTTTTTCAAGGGCCTGTTTCCCTTGCCTCCATAACTGTTGTGGGTATTGACGGCCAGGCTTCTAACCCTCTTAAAACTCCCCAACTCTGGTGCCAACTTGGACAACATTCTTTTATGCACTCCTTTTTAGTTATCCCCACCTGCCCAGCTCCCTTTTTGGTCAAGACATTTTAACTAAATTATCTGCTTCCCTGACTATTCCTAGGCTACGGCCACACCTCATTGCTACCCTTTTCCCCAGTTCAAAGCCTCCTTCACATCCTCCCCTTTTATCTCCCCACCTTAATTCACAAGTATAGGATACCTCTACTCCCTCCTTGGCAACTGATCATGCACCCCTTACCATCCAATAAAAACCTAATCACCCTTACCCTGCTCAATGCCAATATCCCATCCCATAGCACGTTTTAAAAGGATTAAAGCCTGTTATCACTCACCTGCTACAGTATGGGCTTCTAAAACCTAAAAACGCTCCTTACAATTCCCCCATTTTACCTGTTCAAAACCCGGACAAGTCTTACAGGTTAGTTCAAGATCTGCGCCTTATCAACCAAATTGTCTTGCCTATCCACCCCATGGTGCCAAAGCCATGTACTCTCCTATCCTCAATACCTCCCTCCACAACCTCTCCATAACCCATTATTCTGTTCTGGATTTCATGCATGCTTTCTTTACTATTACTTTGCACCCTTCAGCCCCGCCTCTCTTTGCTTTCACTTGAACTGACCCTGACACCCATCAGGCTCAGCAAATTACCTGGGCTGTACTGCTGCTGGGTTTCACAGACAACCCCCATTACTTCAGTCAAGCCCAAATTTCTTCCTCATCTGTTACCTATCTCAGCATAATTCTCCTGAAAACACATGTGCTCTCCCTGCTGATTGTGTCCGGCTAATCTCCCAAACCCCAATCCCTTCTACAAAACAACTCCTTTCCTTCCTAGGCATGGTTAGGTACTTCCATCTTTGGATACCTAGTTTTACCATCCTGACTAAACCATTACATAAACTCACAGAAGCAAACCTAGCTAACCCCACAGATCCTAAATCCTTTTACCACTCCTTTCTGTTCCTTAAAAAACGCCCTAGAAGCTGTCCCCACACTAGCTCTCCCTAACTCATCCCAACCCTTTTTCATTACACACAGCCAAAGTGCAGGACTGTGTGGTCAAAATTCTTACACAAGAGCCGGGACTGCGCCCTGTAGCCTTTTTATCCAAACAACTTGACCTTACTGTTTTAGCCTAGCCTTCATGTCTGTGTGCAGCAGCTGCCACTGCTTTAATACTTTTAGAGGCCCTCAAAATCACAAACTATGCTTAACTCACTCTCTACAGTTCTCGTAACTTCCAAAATCTATTTTCTTCCTCACACCTGACACATATACTTTCTGCTCCCTGGCTCCTTCAGCTATACTCACTCTTTGTTGAGTCTCCCACATTTACCACTGTTCCTGGCCTGGACTTCAACCCGGCCTTCCACATTATTCCTGATACCACACCTGACCCCCATGACTGTCTCTCTATAATCCACCTGACATTCACTCAATTTCCCCATATTTCCTTCTTTCCTGTTCCTCACCCTGAACACACTTGGTTTATTGATGGCAGTTCCACCAGGCCTAATTGCCACTCACCAGCAAAGGTGGGCTATGCTATAGTATCTTCCACATCTATCATTGAGGCTACCACTCTGCCCCTCTCCACTACCTCTCAGCAAGCCAAACTCATTGCCTTAACTCAGGCCCTCACTCTTGCAAAGGGACTACACGTCAATATTTATACTGACTCTAAATATGCCTTTCATATCCTGCACCACCATGCTGTTATATGGGCTGAAAGAGGTTTCCTCACTACGCAAGGGTCCTCCATCATTAATGCCTCTTTAATAAAAACTCTTCTCAAGTCCGCTTTACTTCCAAAGGAAGCTGGAGACATTCACTGCAAGGGTCATCAAAAGGCATCAGACCCCATCGCTCAGGGCAACACTTATGTTGATAAGGTAGCTAAAATAGCAGCTAGTGTTCCAACTTCTGTCCCTCATGGTCAGTTTTTCTCCTTCTCATTGGTCACTCCTATTTACTCTCCTACTGAAGTTTCCACCTATTAATCTCTTCCCACGCAAATCAAATGGTCCTTGGACCAAGGACAATATCTTCTTCCAGGCTCACAGGCCCATTCCATTCTGTCTTCATTTCATAATCTCTTCCATGTAGATTACAAGCCTCTTAGAACCTCTCATTTCCTTTCCATTGTGGAAATCTATCCTCAAGGAAATCACTTCTCAGTGTTCTATCTGCTATTCTACTACTCCTCAGTGATTATTCAGGCCCCCTCCCTTCCCTGCACATCAAGTCAGGAATTTGCCCCCTCCCAGAACTGGCAAATTGACTTTACTCACATGCCTCGAGTCAGGAAACTAAATACCTCTTGGTCTGGGTAGACACTTTCACTGGATGGGTAGAGGCCTTTCCCACAGGGTCTGAGACGGCCACTGCGGTCATTTCTTCCCTTCTGTCAGACATAATTCCTAGGTGTGGCCTTCCCACCTCTATACAGTCCAATAAGAAACCGGCCTTTATTAGTCAAATCACCCAAGCAATTTCTCAGGCTCTTGGTATTCAGTGGAAACTTCATACCCCTTACCATCCTCAGTCTTCAGGAAAGGTAAAATAGACTAATGGTCTTTTCCCAAAAACTCACCAACCAAGCAAGTCACTCTCTAATTGGATGTCCTGGGTCCTCCCAATTCTTAGTCCTTTAATACCTGTTTTTCTCCTCCTCTTACTCAGACCTTGTGTCTTCCTTTTAGCTTCTCAGTTGATACAAAACCACACCCAGGCCATCACCAATCTTTCTATATGACAAATGCTCCTTCTAACAACCCCACAATATCATCCCTTACACCAAAATCTTCCTTCAACTTAATCTCTCCCACTCTAGGTTCCCAGGCCACCCCAATCCTGCTCGAAGCAGCCCAGAGAAACATTGCCCATTATCTCTCCATACCACCCCAAAATGTTTTGCCTCTCCAACACTTCACTATTTTGTTTTGCTTTTCTTATTAATATAAGAAGACAGGAATGTCAGGCCTCTGAGCCCAAGCTAAGCCATCATATCCCGTGACCTGCACGTAGACATCCAGATGGCCTGAAGCAACTGAAGAGCCACAAAAGACGTGAAAATAGCCTTAACTGATGACATTCCACCATGGTGATTTATTGCTGCCCCAACCTAACTGATCAATGTACTTTGTAATCTCCCCCAGCCTTAAGAAGATTCTTTGTACTTCTCCCCACCCTTGAGAATGTACTTTGTGAGATCCACCCCCTGCCCGCAAAACATTGCTCCTAACTCCACCGCCTATCCCAAAACTTATAAGAACTAATGATAATCCACCACCCTTTGCTGATTCTCTGTTCGGACTCAGCCCACTGCACCCAGGTGAAATAAACAGCCATGTTGCTCACACAAAGCCTGTTTCGTGGTGCTTCACACGGACACACGTGAGACATTAACCATCAATACACAGTTGATGTGTGTACAATTCAGTGGCATTAAGTACATTCACAATGTTGTCCAACCATCACCACTATTATTTTCAGAACTTTTTCATTATCCCAAACAGAAACTCTATATCCTTTAGATAATAACGCCCTCTTCCCTCCTCCCTACCTCCCCTGGTGACCACTCTTCTACTTTCTGTCTCTATGAATTTGATGATTCTAGATACCTCATGTAGATGGAATCTATGTATGTATGTAGGTATGTATTTATTGAATTTTTAATTTTTTTATTATACTTTAAGTCCTGGGGTACATGTGCAGAACGTGCAGGTTTGTTACATAGGTATACACGTGCCATGGTGGTTTGCTCCACCCATCAACTTGTCATCTACATTAGGTATTTCTCCTAATGCTATCCCTCCCCTAGACTACCCCCCCACCTCCCAACAGGCCCCAGTGTGTGATGTTCCCCTCCCTGTGTCCATGTGCTCATTTGCCAACTCCCACTTATGAGTTAAAACATGTGGTGTTTGGTTTTCTGTGCCTGTGTTAGTTTGTTGAGAATAATGGTTACCAGCTTCATCCATGTCCCTGTGAAAGACATTAGCTTATCCTTTTATATGGCTGCGGAATCTATGTATTTATAATATAATATTACAATATTACATTGTAATAATATAATTGTCCTGTGTCTGGCTTATTTTACTAAGTAGGTTTTTAGGGTTCACCCATGTTGTAGCATCCAAATTTCATTCCTTTTTAAGGCTGAACAATACTCCACTGTACGTATATAGCACATATATTCTATCCACCTGTTCATAAACATGTGGGTCGTTTCCACCTTTTGGTTAGTGTGAATAATGCCACTGTGAACATGGATATGCAAATGTCTGTTGGAGTCCCTGCTTTCAATTCTTTTGTGTATATTCCTAGAAGAGAGTTTTGTTTTGTTTTGTTTTGTTTGTTTGTTTTTTGAGACAGAGTCTTGCTCTGTTGCCAGGCTGGAGAACAGTGGCGCGATCTCAGCTCACTGCAACCTCCACCTCCTGGGTTCAAGTGATTCTCATGCCTCAGCCTCCCAAGTAGCTAGGATTACAGGCACACATCACCACACCAGCTAATTTTTGTATTTTTAGTACAGATGCGGTTTCACCATGTTAACCAGGACAGTATCGATCTCCTGACCTTGTGATCCACCCGCCTTGGCCTCCCAAAGTGCTGGGATTATAGGCTTGAGCCACCATGCCCAGCCTAACCGGGTTTTTGCTATTGTTGTTCAAATCCATTATTTTATTCTCAAAGGCTCTAGCTTTTAAATTACTGTCTGTGCAAGATTCAAATTCTAGGACAAGTGTCTAATGGGTCTTACTCAAGTCACACGACCTCCCTTTGTCCAGGAAAGTGTTGGATCCCTTGGTGGGCAGTCCTACAAGATAATCCAATGGAGGTAGGGTGTTCCTCAAAGCAAAACGGCAGTGTCATTACCAGCAGAATTGCTGTGCTGGTGGCTGAGGGCAGTCTAAACCACAGTTGTTACTGCTGCATCTGTGAAATTGGGAATAGCTAACCTCTCCATGCTGTGAGTTGTGCAGTTCCCACAAAATCATGTATATGGTGGGATTTTGAAAAAAGTGAGATCCCTTCAGATAGAAGGTCCTCATGAGACCATAGAATGTTAGCTGGAAAGAAAGGAGCTGGCTGTGGTGCCAAGATGCAGCTGGAAGAAGCACTGCACTTTACACACAGGCCAAGTGAGGTGCCCGGACCAGCGACCAGGAATACCACTCTCACCCCTAACTATGAGCCACTTCTCAGATGTAATAGCCAATCCTCATGACCACCTTCTCCCTTGGCCATTGTTGTTCAGTCCTACTAGTTTCTTCTTTGGACACTATATATAAGCCAGGCCTTCGAGTCTTCAGTATGTGATCTCTTTGCCTTTAAGAGGCAAACAGTCTAGGGGCAGAGATAAATGAGTAATTCTTTCAGTAACAGCCAAGTGTGATGGCTAATGGAACACAGGCAAGGTGAAAGCATTCTGATGCTATAGAAGGGGAAAAGGAGTCTTTGTTTATTCATTTATTCAACAAGTATTCCGTGAGGGACCACTATGTGCTTGACACTGCGTTTGGTGCAGAAGATTTACAGTGAACAATGCAGACAGTCTCTTATTTCATAGAGTCCACAGTCTAACCTGTGCCTCCATTACCCTAACTAGGAATCTGTATGCTACTAGGAAAGTCCATGGAGTGCCTTCTCCTTTATTGAACCTGCTCTGACTCCCCTAGGCCACAGTGGTCATTTTAAACTTCTGAAGCTGTGTTAGTCCAAGTCCTCTGAGAAGCAGTCACAAAGACAGGGATAAATATGCAAAGATTTTACTAGGGGAAATGTCTATGTGAGGGGGAAAAAAAAAAAAGGAGAGGGAACCAAAAAGAATGGGAGCCATCAGGCCTCCACAAAAGTCTGACTCCATGTGAAGAACAGAGGAAGAAAAGGTTGGGTGAAAGCATCCTAGACCATCATGCAGTTTAAAGAAGCTTTGGCAAAGCTGTTGAGGAGTCCTCAGGCAAGGCCAGCCGTCAGAGGAGTTGGTTGTCTCCCAGGAAGGAGCCTGCCCTAGTAACCCTGCTGTGGTCAGTCACTGGCTGGGAGCAGCCTATGGGAAATGTGGCCTCAGCATCCATGGACTTCAGAACACAGCAGGTGGGGCCCATCGTTAATTACACTTTCTATAGCTGAAGGCCTGTGAGGCTTACTCTCATTGGCTTCCCAAATGGTTTGGACTCCACAGATTATACCTTCAATTTGATGCCTAAATAAAAATTGTTTTCTGCACTTGCAAACTATGTTGGGTAAATCTTGCCCTCTCAACTGGCCTGAGGGCCAGTCAAGGGCAAGGGTGCCATCATAATCCTTCGTCCAGCCACCTGTCTATTGATCCATCCATCCATTTTTGTGTTCTGGATATATTTATGTGAGCACCAACTGTCCTGGGCACTAAGGGTACAGAAGTGAACAAGATGACCCTTGAGGAGCTTGCAGGCAACAGAGGAAAGAGGGATTTAATAATGAATCACACACTAAACAGGGAGTTTCTAGGTAAAAGTCAAGTGAGTTTCTATTTCCCCTTCACACCACTTATGCTTCTCCCCATACCAGGAGGGGCTTTTTTCTGAAAGGGCAGCTATTTCCAGGGCACAGCGCCTGCCCTGTGGACGTGAGTCAGCCCAGGGTCGGGAAGAACGCTCAGCCCTGTGGACTGGCAGCGATGACACAGCCCCTGGATTCTCCCAGGGAACTGCTTCACACCATTTCCCTGAGACACAGAGAAAACAAGAAAGACAAACACCGAGTACAACTCTTCTTCAAGGAGAAACACCCTCACTGCTTCCTCCATGACAACTGTCAGCCCAAGGAGCATCCCTGAGCTGTTTCCTCCCTCAGGAGCTTATCAGTGTGCTCTACGAAATGCAGAAAAACCCAGTCGCTTTTCTTGAATGTCTTTCAAGAGTGGTCTCCTCTTTCTCCCCATAGAGAAGTATGATTTAAAACATGCTGAATGAATGCTGAACTGGAGACCAAGAGAAGGGAGGCAAATCAGGCAGCAATAAGGATTATAATTTTTCCTCTTCACTAAGTCAGCTCTGAGCTAAGTACATTCCATGCAGACTCTCAGTTGATTCCCATCACAGCACAGTCCCGTTAGTCCATTCTACAGAAGAAGAAACTGAGGCTAGAGATAAAGAACTTTCTAAAAGCCACACCACTGGTAACTAGTGGAGGTGAGACCTGGCCCCCAAAACTTTTTGCCCCCAGAGCCTGTGCTCTGCCCATGCCTCTGTTGGCGGTTTCTCTTTCAACTTGGCAGGTGGAGTGTGACCTCAGCCATTGGTGAGGAGTTGTAACCCGGGTGCAGAATCTGGACAGGGCCTCCTTGCCTACTGCCACGTGTTGCTCCTGGTCAGTTGGTCTTCACACACAGCATTTCCTCTATGTTCATAGCTATTGGCACCAATGGCAGAATTGCTGTGTTGATACTAACAGAAGTTGTTATAAGTCACACTCCTTTGTGGTTATGTACAGGGCAAATACGATTCCAAAACCCACAGAAAGCTATTACCTCATTTTATCTTAAAGTCTTAGGAGCTAGAGAAGGACAAGAGAACCACCATCACCACTGTACCAAAAGGGACGCTGAGTTATAGATGGCTTGGCTGACTTGCCCAAGGCCACATAATTTATAAGGCCCTGTAGCTGGTTTTAGTGAGTTCTTTCCTTCTCTCCTGCAGAAACTCAAGGCTCTCTTCTTTGCCTTTTTTCAAAAAAATGTTATTTGCAAAACATTGGAAGTTCAGTAATTCTAAAGTGTTCACTATGATTATGATAACTACTAATTACTTACTGCTTCTATTATAAGCTACAAAATATTAAGTGCTTCTCATATGCTGGCATGGTGTCAACACATGCACTGCATTAAGAGTTTAGTGTTACCTCATCCAAGGATGTGTGGAGTTAAATGGGGTTCAATATCTGTGAGGGCCAAAGTGCTCCAATGGTAGAATTCCAGGCATCAGATGGGGTAGGTGCTTTTAAGCCATGGGCCATCATCTTCTGTAACTATATCCAGGTCTTATAGCTTAGACACTACTGGATAGACCCTCAGGAGGAATGTGAAGGAGGCTTTTGAGAAAACTTGGCAGGGTCTCGCTGCCAAATAGTAATTATTAGTGGCCTCTGTAAGGTAACCCACCTTCCTGGGTTGCTCTAGCTTCTGTCCTGTCCTGTGGCCTTTCCTGACACCCTGATCCTTGGGTGAATAGTCCCTTCTAGAGCCACCAGCCTTGGGAGCCCTGGGTCATCTGCCAAGCTCCACCTCCCAGCCGGGTCCTGGGAAGCCGAGGAGGAGATGGAGGTGTGAGAACAGCAAGAAAAACGTCTCGCCAGGCTAGACCCAGCCTAGGTCCTAGTGGTTCCATTTGTCCTCGGGCAGCCCAGGCCCAAGACGCCAGGGCTTGGGGAGGCCTTGGCTGCCAACAGCCCCATGCTGAGATCTTCATTTTCCTCACTGAAGGTTCCTGGCATTAGTCCAGGCTCTGCCCAGCCCACTCCTGTTCCTTCAGGCTCTGAGTTCAAGGGTGATACTATTCACAAGCAGACTCCCTTTTTCTTGTGAAAGTCAAAAAAGACACCAAGTTGTCAAAAAGACTTTTTCAACACCCAGTTCCTGCTGGGTGAAGGGTGCAAGAAGAGGCTCTTTCATGTCTTACTGCATGATGAAATTGCCAAACACAGGATATTAATTCATCCTTGGGGTGAAAAAAGAAGGTCCTCCCTTTGGGTGGCTAAGAGGCCCAGCTCTCCAAACAGAAACCAGATCACCTCTAAAGTCCCTGCATCATTTCCCATAAAGAACATAACAGTTTTGAGTCAGCCACAAACATGTCATCACACATTGAGCATCTATGTGTGTGTCGGGAGCATGGAACAGCAGGAATTCCACTAGCAATAATAACATTATTAAGTGCTCATTGCCTCTCAGGCAGTCTGTTGGGTCTTTACATAAATCATCTCATTTAATCCTCAGAGCATGAGAAAAGTAATTCACCATTCCCATTTTATAGACGTGGAAACTGATGCTTAGAGGTTCTATAGCTGGTAAGCGGCAGAACTGGGATCTGAATTCTGGTCTGACTTCAGAGTCTTAGCTCTTAGCCATGAAACCAGCATTCTCATAGTAGAGTCCAGGAACCACATGCTGAGGATCTCCCCAGAATGGTTGATAAAAACGTAGCATCCTGCTTGGGCTTACGGAATCAGAACCTCAGGGAATGGGGCCAGGAAGCTGACATTAGCAATCTTTCCAGATGGTTCTGATGCACATAAAGTTTGAAATCCCTTACACTGTGCTGCACTGTCCACTAAGTGGGGAGAAAGGGACATTGCATGCAGGAGAGGTGGGGAGGGAGCATGAGTGAGAAGGCCCCAAACAGCATAGGGTACTGCATGATGCACTAAGGATTTGGAATAACTTCAATGAAAAGAGCATCCCTTGGAAAGCTGCCCCAGTGCCTGGCGGTTGTCCTCACACTCTGCCTACATTAGCTGAGGCCCAACCAGTGAGCTACCCAGCCCCAGGCCTGAGCTGTCCAGGCCCACAGGAGAGTCCTCATAGGGACAATGTTCCTAATGCCAGGACTGTCACTAACTCATCCTGAGGATAACTCTGCTTCCAACCTTCCCTAATTCCTCCATTGAGCAGCTGTCTTCAGAAGGCTCCTTTCTTTCCCCTTGCTGCAGACCTCATCTCTACCTGCCTGAATTCTCAGCACTGCTCTTCTTACTAGGTAACTAGCCCTGAGGCTTCACTAGAGCTAGTGGCAGCGATTTCCTGGGTGGGGTGTTGGGTGGTACTGCCATCTTCTAGGGCACAGAAATAGAAAAGGGAGGCATGTGGATAGGTTCCAAGTGATCCACGACAAGCCAGACAGGCCCTTCTGACTCACTGAGGCAGCAGCAGGTGGCCTTTGAGAAACAGTGAGACAGAACAGTCCCTTCTGGCCTGGAAATGCCAGCAGGAGGGGGTGGGGGCAGGCTGCTGCTAAGATCTGGGGTTCATTTACTGCAGACTCCACAACCTGTTTCTGCCCCATCATCTCCCTGGGAAACGTGTGGGACCCACTTACTTGCAACCCACACACCCTCAGTGCTGTGACTCAACTGGCACTCACAGCAGCCTTCAATATTATTTTTAACCTGACTTCACCTGATTTGTGGGGGATGGGGCGCGGACCAGATTTGCCTAGAAAACTCCACTAATAGGGCTGGTCCAAGCTGAAAAAGAAGGAGACCAAGTCCTCTTTCCAGCACCTGGAAGAGCCATTCCCCAGGGTGAACCTGAGAGAAAGAGGCTGGGGCAGCCCACAAAATGGGTGTCAGGAAAATTATCCACAAACTGATCTGCATTCATCGCCTCTTTTTCTGGTTCACCTGCCTGGCCATATTTTGTCTGGGGATGACTGCTCCCAACCTATGTTGACAACATCTGGCCAGGAGGGAAGGCAGCCCCAAGCCTGGGGAGCTTCAGAGATGGCGGCCTACACGCAGGCCGGAAGCAGCCCAGATCCCTCTCGCATCCGCCAGCAGAAGTCTCCTCCTCTTCCGCCCACGATGCCTTTCCTGCATATGTTCCCAAGGATCAGGGCAAGGCCAGCAGACGAGCACTTGGTCTGTTTGGCAGTGGCTGAGCCAGACGGCAAGTCTTGTTCCTTCTCCATCTGGCTTTTTCTGTGAACTTTGCACTGAACTCTTTCCAACCGCGTCGGCAGCAGCTCTCCTGCCAGGAGGACCCAGTGCCAGGGAGAACAGAATAATTGCCTCTCCTGTTGTGCATGCAGAGCCTTCATTAACATGTCCCCGGAGTGGCATTTGCAGCCCTCTGTCACAGCAGCCTGCCATTGAATACCACAAAACTCATCACCCTCAGATTCTCCACTGTCTTGAAAGAGCCAATAGCCCTGTGTTTCTTCGAGCTGCTTTGGTTCATTCGGAAAGTCATGTCGTTGTCGCTGTTGTTATTTATGTAGAGAAGATTTCTCTATCGCCTTGCTCACCAAATAGCGCATATAAGTGGCCTGGCCCAGTCACTCTTGTTTTCTTCCTTTCTGACACAAGGAAGCCATGCTTCTAAGGAGACATGTACAAAGAGTGCGGGGTGGAGGGGCACACGTAGAAATCAAAATTCATGGCGTTTAGTCATGGTGCTTGCTGGGTTTTAGTGATGGTGCTGCCAGTGGTGAGGTGTGTGACCTTGGGCAAAACTACATATTGCCAAATGTCATTTACTTCCTGTACAAAATACGGGGTTGGCACTGACACACAGATTCACAGAATCTTTGAGCTCTTCTCATCTACCTGTCATTTTATGGATAAGTAAGCAGGCCCAGAGGGGTCATTCAACTAACCCAAGATCATGTAGCTAACTAATGTTAAGACTTGGGACCCAGCATTCAGACCTTCTGCCCCCTGGATTTGGGTGGGATTGGATGAAAGAGGGAAATATTTTAAGAGAGCCAAGGCACAGTGACGGGATTACACTCTCTGTGCATGCAGGGAAGTATGTAAGGATGACTTTTCCTTCACATCAAAGATTCCAGGGTTTAGAATGGTAATTCTATCCACCCCAGGGCAATTTCATCCCTTAGGGGACATATTTGGTTGTCACAATTGGAGTGGCCAAGGAGAGAAGGGGAAAAATTCCACTAGCATCTAGCAGAGACTAGAATGCTACAATACACAGGGCAGCTCCCACAACAGGTAATGATCCAGTCCAAAATGTCAACAGTGCTGAGGTAGAGAGCCCAGTTAGACACAAGCCCCCTTCTCTACTGCCAGTCGTCTCTAGAATTTTAAACATTCTTGCTTTCTTACCTTCAGCCACAAAAGCACTTTTTTTTTTTGCTGATTTTGTTACTGATGTTGGTTCTAAAAAATATGATTTTTTTTCTTGAGTGTACAAATTACCCAGGCTTTTTAAAGAATAGAAAATTCAGAAAGACACACACTAAAGTCAATCAGGTATCATCCCACCATCCAAGGGTAAGAATATTTTGGTATTTGGTATTTTTTTCACATTACCTCAGATTCACAGAGCACACCCTGCTTTCTCTGTTTCGTGGCTTTTCTCAACAATTCTCTTTTCCACCCTATCCCCATTACTACCTGTTGAAATCTCACCTTCGCTTCGGTTACCTCAAATAGCATTCCTCCAGGAAGTGTCACGTACCACTCAGAACCCCACCTGCGCTGGAAGCGAACTCTCCTGCCTTTATATTCCTATAGCACTTTGTAGCTCACAGATGTCAATTTTGACACTTTTAAAAATATTCCAGTTACGTGTAAATTCCCTGAGGGTAGGGATTAGATTTTAGTCTATTGAAAGTGTGTTCCCCCACCCTTCCCTCTCTCTCTCTCTCTCTCTCACTCACTCACATACACATTCACACAAATACACATACATATGCATTCTTTCTCTCTCTCTCACACACACACACACACTACAGTGCAAGCACAGCACTTAAGATGAGCTCCATCCGCTTTCCTCTCCTGATATCACTGTATTCTTACTTTCAGAATAAATAACCATCCTTTAGTCACAGAGAACATTTCAATCATTAGTGGCTTTGGTTGCCCCATCATTTGCAATTATTCTAGAGCTCTTCTTTCTATGTGAATTTTGAAGATGTTTAATATTGTAATAAAAATGAAAAGTTTTCACTTAAAGATCCCTTATTATGTGTCAGCTATTTTGGGAAAAGATGGTTATTCAAATTTTCCGATTCAATCCAAACTGTGGAAAAGCATGATTATCACTTTTTTACAAATGTGAACACTGAGGCTTAGTAAGGTAACCTAACTTGTCCAGGGTTGTCTGACTAATTAGAGGAGGCACTGGGATTTAACCCAGGGTTACCTGGCTCCAGGACTATGTGCACCACCTTGAAGCTTCCCAAGCCCCAAGGAATCCACCTGCCTCTACCCATCTCTTTTTCTACAGTAAGAGGCAGCAGGCAGGTGCATTAGTGCCTATGGTCTAATGGTCTGTGTGGCCCTAGGCAAGGCAAAGAGAGGTCATAGAGTCCAGCCCAACTCCTTGGCATGGGAACCTCTGGCTGGTAAGCTTCTTGGGAGCCTCTTGAATGAGTATGCAATCCAAGGCCACAGGAAACCAACCATTCCCAGGTCTGTGGGCAGGTGGCATCTTGAAGTCTATTCTGTTGGTCTGGTACTTTCCAATGCCTTATACTAAGTGTGTCACATGGGAGGGGGATAATGGGTGACTCACCCCACAGACACTTGTCTACTGGGGGGCCAGCATCCTATTTCTCCTTAGCAGGGGGCTGACCATGGCAGGGGCATGACCGTACCAGGGCAGGTTGGGGCTGAGCTCTGACAGAGGAGGACACATCTCTTCTTCCAAACTATCCCTTCTTTCCCAGTCAAGCTCAGCCTTGCTCTCCAAGGTTCTGAAGTAGTTTCCAGTACTGAGGAGGGTTACACCCATTTTTTGTAGTGTGGCAGACCAAGTACAGGCTCTGCTTCAGGTTTAGCTTTGTGTCAAGCCCAGTTCTGCCAATGAGGTGATCTTGAACAAGTTGCTTGCCTTCTCAGAGCCTCAGCTTCCCCTTCTGTAAAATGGTAAGAATGGCACCCAACCTCGAAGGGCTGGAATGAGAATTCAGTGAATGATGGATAGAAATGGACATCATGCTAAAAAAACTCTCTCCTTTTTTCTTGTAGACATCAGAGGATGGTGGGAGGGTGGTTTGAAAATGTGGGAGAGGGAGCTGGGCAAGTTTACTCATGCCCGTAATCCCAACACTTTGGGAGACTGAGGTGGACAGATCGCCTGAGGTCAGGGGTTGGAGACTGGCCTGGCCAACATGGTGAAACTCCGTCTCCACTAAAAATACAAAAATTAGCCAGGCATGGTGGTGCACACCTGTAGTCCCAGTTACTTGGTAGGCTGAGGCAGGAGAATCACTTGAACCCAGGAGGTGGAGGTTACAGTGAGTCGAGTTCGCACCACTGAACCCCAGCCTGGGCAGAAAAGCAAGACTGTCGCAAAAAAAAAGAAAAGAAAAAAGAAAAAAGAAAGAAAGAAAATGTGGGAGAGGAAAGTAGGTTGGAATGGAGAGGCTGGGAGGAGCAGGCAAGGAGTGGCCCATTCCTTCCCATTTGGTTTTCTACTTGGAGCTCGGCTGGAGGAGAATCCCTCTGCTGGTTGCTGGCAACTGCACTCAAATACAATCAGTCATTTGTGCAGATTAAACCTGTTGTTCTAAACCACTATGTGGGCTTAGGATCAGCTTCACTCCATTTCCATGAGGCCATGGAACCCAGTGGTTAGAAGAACAGGCTCCACCACTGTGTAGCCTTAGTCAAATCCCTCAATCTTAGAGCCCCCGGTTTCTCATCTGTAAAGTTGGGATGTTAATATCTTATTAGGTTGCCTGGATGATTGAATTAGATCCTGCATAGGCTGTGCTTTGCTCAGAGCCTGACTTGTAGGATGTGCTTTATCAAGGCAAACCTGCTGTTCATTCTTGCTATTGTTGTTATCATTGTTCCTAGCCACAGATGGTGTTCTTAACCTGGGCCGCCTGTCTTGGAGACATGCCCATTGGGAGAGCGTGGCCAATTCACCAGGGGCCCTTAGCCCCACGCCTAGTGGCCACATCATTTACCAGATGAGCCAGCCGGGCCAGCCTCATGACTGAGGGACAGCTACCCAGGTGTTAGTAGAGGCTGCATTCCAGTGACATTCCCCTTGGCAGAAACTTCAAAACTAGAGGGGGACATTACTCTGGCAGGCTGGTAAGGCATTCCAGGCTTTCAGACCTCAGGCTTACAAGACAAACTTAACCTGATGTAACACAGAGTGTAATAAGAAGCATCAGCTGCACTCCTGCTCATCTTTGGCAGACAGAACGCTGGAGAGGGCAGTAGAGCATGGAGGCTGATGGGAACCCTCATCCACTCAGGCCTTGCATGAAGCCCTTGAAGACAGAACTCTGATTCTTTCACCAGGACGACCTAGGGACAGGCTTCCCCTCTTCCATATGCAAAGCTTCTCTCCTCCTCCTGCTCCTTCTCTGCCTTTTGAGGAAGTCACCTGGGGTGGGGATGGGGGCTCAGTTGACCTTTCTGCCTGGTGTCTCTCCTGGTAGAATACAGACTCTTGGAGCCATTATGATGAGAAGCCAGGTAGAGGCTGGATCCTTCAGTTGGGGGACTTTTAGTGGCCCCTGTTGTGGACTTGACCTCATTCTTGGTCTGCAGGTCCCCAGATGGGAAGGGCCCTAGGCGAGCTCATGGTGTAAGGGAGAGGGGCAGGCATACAGACAAAGCAGACAAAGTCCATGAATCAGTCGAATAGCATCATGCCTAGGATTGCAGAACCACCCTAAGGTCTAAGGGTCTTGCCACCTAGTAGCTGTGTGGTCACTGGCAAGTCACTTAACCTCTCTATGCCTCAGCTTCTTGTAAAAATTTGGATAATTGCACCCACCTCATGGGGCAATTTTGTGAGGATTAAATGAGTTAACATGAGAAGAGCCATTTGCAACAGGGCTGGTCTGCAACCTGTTCTGTCTCTGTGTTAGCTGTCAGCACTAAGTGCTCCAGGTACCACAGACACAGAGTCAGGTGACCAGGAGGGACTGAAACTAGGAGTGGCAGGGCTGAGGGGTCACTGTGGTGGTCAACAAAGACTCTAAAAGGAAGTGGTGCTTAAACCAAGCCTTGAAATCTGAGTTGTTGACAGTGAGTGGGGAACAGAGGAACAGAGGCTGACACATGAGGGCAACAGGCCATGGTTTGGATTCACCAGAGCCCAAGAGTGAGGTTGGGAGAGAGGGGATTGGAGAGGGGCACAGGGGCTGATCCCAGAGGTCCATGAAGACCAGCACGTGCTTAGAAAGGTGGCAGTGGCCCAGGGACCGTGGCTGGGAGAGGGCAAGGGTGGAGGCAGGAGAACCAATGGACAGGAGGTGTTTGTGAGTCCAGAGCAGAGATGAGCAATGGTGAGGGTTGACCTGGGCAGCAAGGCACTCGGGCAATAGAAGTCTCAGGCCTCTGTGGCGCCGAGTGTGGCAGTGAGGCAGAGGGAGGCTTCAGGACGTGGCTCAGTCTGGCTGGTGGGACCCAGGGGATGGGCTACTTTGTTCTCAGAGAGAAGGGGCTGAGAAAAAAAGAAAAAGGGGAGGCAATGGACATGCAGTGAGCACCTGTGACGTGCTAGGCGCTAGGACAGAGGATGTTCACTTAACCCTTAAGCCACCTCTCCACAAGAATAAAAGTCCTCCCCAAACAGGAAACTGAAGCCCAGAGAGCGTCCGTGACTTGCTGAAATTCACACAGCCTGGAAGCGTGGGCTCCGGCTCTCTGACTTCTAGTTCTTCTCCAGGCTGCCTGTTTATCTTCAAGCAAACCAGACTGTGGGAGGACAGCCCCGCGCCTTCGCCCATGTGAGTGTGCCCCAGCAGAAACACCGCTGTTGAGTCAGACGATACAAACTGACACCGCCTCACGTGACTTATAGATATTTTCATTTTTGCTTACTTTTACCCAGCCAAGGACTTCAAAGGAGCATCATTCCTGGAGGATTTGTTCATTGACGTGTCACAGGCGAGCCTAAGAGCGGGAAGGAAATGGCTCAGAGACCAAAACATCTGTCCCCTGTATTTCTTGCCAGGTTCTGGGGCTGAGACTCCTGGGGCTCACCTGGAGCCTGGGCTTCCCTCCACTTTGAAGGGCTTGACCACCCCTGCATGGGCTGGAGCTTAGACCGTTGGCCCACTCCTTCCTTTGGGGTGGGGAAGGCGTCTACGGAAGCATTTCCAGCACTGGGAAGGTGCCTCAGTAGCTCGACCCTATAGCAGGGACCCTGGGAGGAGGAGAACAGTTCATGAATGCCTGCCAGGTGCTACACCGCTTGTGTCTCACAGAAACACGAATGTCATTGTCCCTGCGAGGATGAAAAACTAGGGGCTCAGAAATGTTAAATAAATTGGCCCAGGTCACACAGCTAGGACGGCATTGATTCGAGATTCCTACAGGTCTCGGGAGCCCCCCTCGGCCCCTCTCCAGTCCAGAGTGAGGCACTTGCAGCGCTTATAAAAGTATTTACTTGTTTGAAGCCCAGTTCCTCTCAGGTGTTGCTTTTTTCTGTTTCTTTTCTTTTTTTAGGCTTTGGGGGTTGGGGTGGGAGACCAAAGGTGGAGTTGTGCTATTTTACACAACTGACTTGGCTTGCGCGTCATCTAAACACCAAGTTCCGTTCTCAGAGGAAGTGAGAGGTGTCCAATTCGGTCATGCAGAACGCAGCTGGGCTGCTCGAAACGAAACAAAGCGGCTCCTCCGAAGGAGGTGTTGTCCCTGGGCCGGTCCAGGTTGAGTCAGAGCAGACGCCACTCCCACGTCAAAATTCAAAAATACCGGGCCACTGTCCCATGGAGCTGGGCACTCACTCAGGTCATTTTCACCCCACTTCTGAAATCCACATTAAAGGAAAAAAGAAGAGGGAAGGGAAGGGGAAAAGGAAAGGAAAGGAAGCAGAAACCAGGATGGCGATAAGGAAAGCCACCCAGGCAGAGCAGCGCCTGTGCACGTATGTGGGGCGTGCCAAGCCCCTGACAGCCGCAGGTCCGGACAGTGCTTTGCCCATCAGGCTATCTCAGCCTTGGTTCTATTCAGGACCCAGCAGCATATCTATGTTGTGTGGGGCCCAAAGACTTACAATTTGGGACACTCCTTAATAAAAAGAATACAAAAGTATGAAAACAAAATTAAGTACAAAAGTGGGTATTTACCTGGGAGGGGAGGGGAATCACAGCAAACTGCTGACACCCTACAGATTGGCCCCTTCCTTCAGCAGTCTACGTAGGCAGTTTACCAGAAATGCGCACACAGCAATGCTTCCTGTTTGTAACCTGCCTTCCCTTCCCTGCCTAGAACACTCCCAGCATCTCCCTGCTCTCTTGGGCAACAGAAGCGTGTGTCTCTTCAACTTTACGGTAAGAGCACCTCGGATGAGGCTTCTGAGTCGACCATCCTGAAAGCTGTGGGCTGGTGGACATCACCCAGGGCAGTTGTTCCTAACCTTTTTGGGGTCTTGGTTGCCTTTGAGAATTGAATGAGAGTTATGGAACCCTCCCCAGAAAAATGCCTACTCAAGTCTACCAAATTTTACATACAGTTTTAGGGATTCTTAGATTCCTTAAAGCCTAAAGTCTATCTGCAGATCCCAGATTGGGAACCCACTACCTAGTGTAGTCCATTCATTTCACAGATGAGGCAACGAATCCCAAGGTGAGCAGCTTGTGTGAGGTCACCCAACTGGCCTCAGATCCAGCTCTTGACTGCCTCCCTTTCTCTATTGTAACAGCTTTGCCTTCAGCACTGGACAGAGAGTGGGGTCTTCAGGGGAAGGAGACCCCAAGTTAGGGCCCCTCAGGGCCCCTCAGAGGGTCTTTCTTATGTCTTTTGGTCTATCCCAGACACTTACTTTTGCCTAGTGTAGCTCAGGGAGGGCAGGATATGATGGCTTTGAAATACAAACACAGACAGGAAAAAGACTCCTACAGCATGTGCGTATAAATGCAGTAAGAAATATAAAGGAGAGAGAGAGAAAGCAAGAGAAGTTGTAAGCAAATAATATGTAAAACTCCTGAGAAAGAACTTGGGCTGCTCTGTTTGGTAGCTGGAGACCTGAGCCCTGGGGAAATCCCAGAAAGATCAAATCTGATTGGGCCCTAGCTGAGGCCCTGTCCTCTCTCTCACTTCGCTCTCTCCTTTCCTACCTACCTTGGGTTGGGGTCTGCTTGGTGCCCCAAGCTGTGTGCTTTGAAGGTGGGGCTTCTTCTTCCTCTACAGCTTCTCCCTCCCCCAGCCTCAGCATCCCCCCACCCCCCCGCACCATGACCCCAAAGCTGCACAGCTGCCTGGATACTTCCTCTGAGCCCCAACAAACTGAGATCTCCTGGTACCATCCCCCTTGGCACCTGGCTCTTCTTTTTCATGGCATATAGAATCCTTTACAGTTTTGTATTTATTTGTTTCAGGTCCGTGTGCTTCTATGAGACCTTAAGCTCCGTGTGAGCAGGGCCTGGGTCCTTGGTGCATTTGGCCTGGCATGTGGAGGCTGTCCCCCATCCCTTGCTGATTTAAACAAATGGTGGCATCTGGAGGTTTGGACCAGGGCATAGGAATAAACGCCCCCTGGGCCACTCATTCCTGAAATCCTGTCCAGGCCTGAGCACAGCTGAGAGCTTGCTTAAGCATTTAGCCTGCAGGCACAAACGGTAGGTGAGCAGGTGGTCGGTGCAGTTAATGGGCCCAGCTCCTCAGAGCAGAGCCACCAGCCAAGCAGGCGCAGACCTCCAGGGCTGCTCTGTGTATCTTTAAAGTGGGTTCTGGATGCTCCCTCCTTTTCTCATGAACCTGTCTCTTTGAGTTGTGAGGCTCCCTCAAATTCCCAGTCGGCTGGCTCACCAGCGGTCATGCCAGGGGCTGTCAGCCAAGGTCGTGAGTAGATGACTGAGATGGGCGTTCCCTGAAGGCTGCACACACCAGGAATGAGTAAGAAGCTCTGAAACAGCGCCCTCTCCTGTCCACTGGACTCACCTCCAGATAATGGAGCTGTCTTGAGGGAACAGCCTGCCATTCATACCTGATATTTTCCCTTTCATTCCATTTAGTTTTGGGTAGAGTGTATTCTTTTTCTTTTTTTTCTTTTTTTTTTTTTTTTTTTTTTTTTTTTGAGACGGAGTCTTGCTCTGTCGCCCGGGCTGGAGTGCAGTGGCCGGATCTCAGCTCACTGCAAGCTCCGCCTCCCGGGTTTACGCCATTCTCCTGCTCAGCCTCCCGAGTAGCTGGGACTACAGGCGCCAGCCACCTCGCCCGGCTAGCTTTTTTGTATTTTTCAGTAGAGACGGGGTTTCACCGTGTTAGCCAGGATGGTCTCAAACTCCTGACCTCGTGATCCGCCCGTCTCGGCCTCCCAAAGTGCTGGGATTACAGGCTTGAGCCACCGCGCCCGGCCTCTTTTTCTTTTTTTTCAACTTGACACCTGTGACTTCGTGACAGATCACCGTCTGTCACGTGTATGTGACTATCTCCCTACCAAGGGCCAGCGAGCCCTAATCAAGTCTTCTTTCTTCTTCCTCTGTTTCTTCTCAGTGTTGGATTGCTGGGGTGGAGAAGGGAAGGATTTTTGTGACAAAGAAGCCTGAGGTACACCCTGTTTCTCTCCTCCCAGGCTTGCTGCCCTGGGAGCGGGGGCTGTGGAAGGAGTGCACTGTTATCAACCGTAGCCAAATTCCCCTTAACAGTTTCTCACCCCGCCTCTGTCTCATCCCCACAGCAACTGGGAGCAGGATCTGGCCACAGATACCCAGGGATGGGCGGGGGGCCAGGGCCAGGTGAGTTCATCCCAGCAGGTGGGTACCTGCTCCAGCCTGCCCCTTGCTTCCTCTGAAACACACTCCAGCAGAGCAGCCTCCTTCCATCTCCCGACCTCAGATGAAATAATCAGTATGACATTTTCTGTCTCCTGACAAGATGCCACATACTTAATTTTCTTGCACCAATCACCTTTGCAGGAAGATAGGAAATAAACTATGATAGTATATTTAGGCAGCTGAATACAACTGATTGGTACTCTTGGGGGTAAGGCTGGGGGAGGGGGAGGGTACACCCAGCATTCTCATCCTCTCTAGTTAATCACGATGTGGCTTTCAGCAGAGCCACAGTCTCAGTAGAAGCGAGATGTCCTCACTGCCAAGTGACAAGTCTCTCAGCGTCATGACAATGCCCAGCAGCCTCCCTCCCTGCCTTACTCAACGCTGACTATGCCTTAGATCACTGCATCATGGCTTTGGGACTTTGTCTATGTTCCGGAAAAGCCTTTGCTCTGTCATAGCTTCCTTGACCTCCCAAGGCCAGTGCATCAAAACAGAGTCACCATCCTGAGAATAACGTTTCTGCTCCCAGGTGAGCAGCAGGCGTCACACATCAGGGTGTATGGGGCTGTCAGGAAAATGGTAAGGAAATATCCACGTGGAAAGAAACAGCTGGCTCTTTTTACAGAATCTAGCACTGGGCCTTTATTGCGGCAGAGCTCCATACATTCTTGTCGAATGAATTGATGAATACCCAGGGTTCCTAAGGATGTGAGCTGTAAATGGGGGAGCTCTGCACACAGTTTCTGACATGCATTGACCAGAATCAAACCTTGGCTCTGCCCCTTGCTAGCTGTGTGAGCCCCGGCATACTTCTTGATCTGTGTACCTACTTCCTTACCTCTAAAATGGAGACGATAATAATAATTAATAATTAAGCATTGTTATGTGTATAGCAGTTAAAATACTTCTTGGCACACAAAGAGCACCATATAAGTGTTTGCTATTATTAAGACTACAAAAATAGTCACTCCAAGGAATTGAATGTTACTTTTAACCAGGAGCTGTGAATTTCCTTATCTGGTAGGCGTTCACCTCTCCCACCCCCACAAGCTTCTGTCCCACACATGACACCATCTATTGCAGGGATTTGCAGGTTTTACTGTAAAGGGTCAAATAGTAAATATTTTAGACTTTGCAGGTCACAGTTTGTATCACAGTTACTCAATTCTGCAGTCATAGTGTGACCACATGTAAATGAGTGAGCAAGGCTATGTTCTAATAAACCTTTTTTTATACAAAAGCAGGAGGTGGGTCAGATTTAATCCGCTTTGTTAATTTCTGACCTATTGCAACTCATTTTACAAAACACTGCTCAATCCCTACCTCTTCTAAGAGCCTACCTACTTGTACTTTCCTCTCCCTGAACTTGAAAAGCACTGGGCTTAGAGGGAGTTTAGTACCATGGAAAGAATATGCAGGAAATTTGGATTACACTTTCGCCCTGCTGCATGACTTTGGACAAAGCATTTATAATCTCTGGAGCCGCAGTTTACCCATCTGCAAAATAGGTTTAAGTTTTTTTGTCTTACTTACCTAATAGGCAATTTGAATGTCCAATAGAGAAATGCACATGGGTGTGACTTGCAAACTTGAAAGTGCTACCCAGTGGAAGTACATCCGCATGGTGTCCCCAGTGCCCAGCCCAGTGCTTGGTACACGGCCAGTGTTGACTGAACCAAATCCCAATGGTGGTATTAAGTACAGGTTTTTGTATCAGACAAATGGGTAAATGCCTTTTTATCTCCTTGGCTGGATGGAGAACTTGAGGAACACAGGCCTAAGGAGAAAGGACAGCATTTCTGAGGCAGGTTCCCCAGAATGCTTATCTACTTGAGCTGTAGGTAGAATCACATTGCAATGGGTCTGGACTGCAATGACAAGACTAAGGTGTCTACAGACAAATGTGACTAGAAATCTGGGCTCGTTAACTGAGGCTGTGTGACAGATAACCACAAACTGGGTAGCTTAAAGCAACAGAAATTTATTCTCTCAGAGTTCTGGAGACCAGAAGTCTGAAAGCAAGGTGTTGGCATGGCCATGCTCCCTCCAAAGGACCTAGGAAAGAATCTATTTCTTGCATTTTCTGGCTTCTTGTGGTTGCTAGCATTCCTTGACTTATAGCCACATTGCTCCAATCTTTGTTCCATCTCCACATCGCCTTCTACACTTATTTGTCTTTCCCTCCTTTAGTCTCTTAGAGGGACGTTTGTTTTTGTTTTAGGACCTGCCTGTGTAATCTAGAATGATCTTACCTCAAGATCCTTAACTTAATTACATACAAAGACCCTTTTTCCAAATAAGGTCACATTCACAGGTTTCCAGGATTTGTGGACAGATCTTTTAGGTGCCACTATTAAAACTACCACATTATCTTATTACTTTTACCTAACTTTTTACCTAAGTATTTCCTATGTCATTGAGCAGTCTTCCAAAAACATCATCATCATTATTATTATTATTATTATTATTATTATTATTCTGAGACAGGGTCTTACTCTGTCACCTAGGATGGATAACGGTGACATGATCACGGCTCCCTGCAGCCTCAACCTCCTGGGCACAGGTGATCCTCCTGCCTCAAACTCCTGAGTATCTGGGACAACAGATACGTGCCACCACCTCCAGCTAATTTTTAAAATCATTTGTAAAGACAGGGTCTTGCTATGTTGCCCAGGCTGTTCTTGAACTCCGGGGCTCAAGTGATTCTCCCGACTCAGCCTCCCAAAATACTGGGATTACGGGCATGAGGCTCCACACCCAGCCAAAACCACTATTTTGATGGCTAATAACATTCCATGTTGTGGATATGTTATAATTCATTCATTTTCCTCTTGTTTGGCAGTTAGGTTGTTCACAGTTTTCCACCATTACAATAAGAATGCATTGCATGGGCTTTGGAGTCTTATATTCCCAGATCAAATTCTGACTCTGTCATTTACCAAGAATGTGATCTTAGTCAAGTTTCACAAACTTTTCTGAGTCTCAGTTTTCTCATTTGTAGAATGGGGATCGTAATACTTGCCTGGTGCGGTAACTCAGAGGATCAAGTTAAAGAAGATATGCAAAGTGGCCAGTGGCAGAATGTTTGGCACATGTAAGGGCTTAGTAAATTGCAGCCACTCTTGTTTTATTAATATTGATGACATCTCAGTTCATTTCCTTAGGATGGATTCACAGAAGTGCTATTCCCAGATGACAGGGTGTGGACAGTTTTAAGGCTCTTGGTTTGTACTGTCAAATTGCTTTCCAGAAAAGCATTGGCAGAGATGCTCAATATCACCTAATCCTACATAATGACTACTATCATGGGCTCTGATGACCACCTTAATCTGTGGACAAGAACTTTACAAGTTATAGAAACAGGGTTAGGCTTTGAAAAGCTTGTAGTCTAATTGAGCAGCTAAATTGCATACATGAAACAAGACAAAAAAATGGGATTCAGCAACTCAGCAAATGTTTTTTGAGCACCTCCTATGTGCCAACTACTATCCTAGATGACGGATATTATACATTGGTGAACAAAACAGAAATTGTCCTTGCCTTCATGCCCTTTTAATCCACGGGTCAAAACTAGGCTGCAACACTTCCTTCCTACAACAGAGCTCAGGTCGAGTAAAGACTCACAGAGACCACGTGGATGGTAAGGCTTCAAGAAGGAAGAGGACCCAGACATGGACTTGAAGAAGGAGCAAGGACTAGAGGAAAATGAGTTGGTGGGTTTGGAGGCTTGTGACTCACTATCCCAGATGGCTTACTGAAGGCAGGAGTGGGAAAAGGGCTGGGGAGGCTCCATACTGGAAGGACAGGACAGCTTTGAGCATTGGTCTAGCTAGGGAGGTTGCTTTTGTTTTGCTTTCAAAAATTAGAGACTCATAAAATTTTCTGGGCAGGGAAAGGCCCATGAAAGGCATTTGGAAAGAATCAAAGGGTCTGGATGAGTCAAGCCTGGAGTCAGAATGTCAGCCAGGTTTGGATTCTGCAATACTTGAAGCTGTAAACCTCCTCCCACTTCACAAGCAGGGGCTGGTAGTATGACTTGGTGACAGGACTTACACTACTTGGTGCATGGAGTCCTGAGCCCCATCCCATATCTTCCTTCACCCACCATTTCCTTCCAGTGCTGGTATGGTTTGTCTGTGTCCCCACCCAAATCTCATCTTGAATTGTAATCCCCATAATCCCACGTGTTGAGGGAGGTACCTGGTGGGAGATGACTGGATCATGGCAGCAGTTCCCCCATGCTGTTCTCATGATAGTGAGTGAGTTCTCACGAGATCTGAAGGTTTTATAAACGTTTGACAGTTCTTCCTTCACATGTTCTTCTCTCTCCTGCAGCCATGTGAAGAAGGTCCTTGCTTCCCCTTCACCTTCCATCCTGATTGTAAGTTTCCTGACACCTCCCAGCCATGTGGAACTGTGAGTCAATTAAGCCTCTTTCCTTTATAAATTAACCAGTGTCAGGTAGTGTCTTTATAGCAGTGTGAGAATGGACTAATACGAGTGCCCAACACTGAGTCCTCAGCAAGCTCCAAGCTTCTTTGAGTGTCTGCTGTTGCTTCCTGGAACCCTGGAGGTGAATGGATCCTAGTTGTTCCAGTCTTGGGATACATTAATCTGATATTTTATTATTAACTGTTCAGGCTGTAAGTGTACCTGAGCCATTGACTCTTCCAGGAGTTTCTTCTGTTCCACTGCAATGTGGTCGTCAGGGGACAGTGAATATCTAATTATTGACCAGTTCTGTGTTCCTGATACAGTTTGGATGTTTGTCCTTGAAATCACATGATGAAATTTAACTCCCAGTGTTGAAGTTGGGGCCTGGTGGGAGGTATTTAGGTCATGGGGGTAGATCCCTCATGGCATGGTGTTGTCTTCATGATAGTAAGTGAGTTCTAGTGAGATCCAATTGTTTAAAAGTATGTGGCACCTCCTTGCCCTTCTCTCTCTTGCTCCTGCTTTTGCCATGTGATGTGCTGACTCCCTCTTTGCCTTCCTCCATGAGTAAAAGCTATCTGAGACCTACCAAGAAGCTGAGCAGAAGCTGACACCATGCTTGTACAGCCTGCAGAACCATGAGCCAATTAAACCTCTTTTCGTTATAAATTACCCAGTGTCAGGTATTTCTTTAAAGCAATGTGAGAATGGACTAACACAGTCCCCTTGGGTGATGAATATACTATTCTAGTAGGGATAGGGGAACACAAAAGGAGGAAGTCTTCTCTCCATTTCCATCTGACCACCCAAGCATATTCCAGTCAGTGATAACAAGAGCTGGCGGAGGGAAGAAAATGTAGGGGACCCTGAAGGGGCTATGAGGAGACCCTGTGTATGCAGGGAACTCTTCTTCCAACCCAACCGTGAGGCCACTCCTGAGTCATAGGTCTGGTAGGTGGAAGTGAGAGGTTGGCTCATTTAGAGTCTTTACAAAACTGAGGAAGAGTCACTTCTCTAATTTCTTCCCATTCCTGTAAATTGGACCTCACAATGCTTGCCCTACCCAGACAAGCATGATCATTGTCTTGTGTAGGGACACAGGCAGGCCCACTGAGGCCACCACTTGTGACTTATGCTCTGGGGCTTTCCTGGGCTTTGCTTTTGCATGGATAGGGTGACACCCACTGACCCTAAGCTCAGGAGACCCAGGTGAGTCGTCAAAGTTAGAAATTGGCTTGAAATCCCCTGACCAACCCACTCATGGTACAGAGAAAGGCAGTGATGTGCAGGGTCACCCATCAGGGGCTGGGCTCCAAACAGCTGAGCCCCCAGACCTCCTACATTCAGACTGGAACCCCTCCCACAACTTTGCTGGGCCTCTGAAAGTCAGTCTGTCCTTCTTGAAGGTGATTTTCACCAATGGAAGAGGTTTTGGCTTGCTATTCCTTGGCACATCCCTCTTTTATTTAAAAATAGCAAAGTTCCTGAATAGGTCAGAAAAATCAATGGATCCATTTAAACCTCAAACGAAAACAATTCAGATAAAACCACAGAAGTTTAAAAACAAAAAACTTGCCCTGAGAAGGCTGCTCTACCTACATAAGTGTTGCTGAGGGCTAGCATTGAAATGAAAAGAAAGAAAAACTGAGGAAATTATCACTAAATGGCCTTTATTTTGAGAAGGAATGGAGTAAGAAGTTTAAACAGTGGTTGGGGAAGAGGAGGAAGGGCAAAAGGGGAAAGTAAAAGGAGCCATGGAAGCTGGGAAACCCTCTTCTGCCCGTGCATGGTGGGCACTTGGGACAGAGTGAAGAGGGAAAGGATGATGGGATGAGAGTCTCCAGTTCACCCGGGCACCTTCAGGAAGTCCAGCTCATTCAGGGAGCTGAACTTTATGAATGAATGTGGCTCTACATGGTCCCTACATATGCTCCATGCTTTACCATCTTGGACCTGTTGATTTTAGGCAAATTAAATTTAACACAATTGAACAAAGAACCATTTATAGATTGGGAAGCCCCCTGAACTAGAGTAGGTTTGGACGGACTTGGTACTGCCTCATGGTTGAAGATTTATGGATAGCAAAAGGAAATTAATATACAGAAACCAGAAGTGAGGTATAGAAATAACTGGATTGGTTACAGCTTGGCACTTGCCTAATTTGAAGATGGTTTGGACAGCTGACCACCTGTTGAAAATAGGTTGAAACTTGGTGATTGGTACAAGAGTAGGTTACTCACTATGTACGGAGAAACCTGTAGGCCTAACTTAATACATGTAAGGAGGCAGCTTTAGGCTAAACTTAATTGAATAGAGCCTTTGTTCTTGGTCTTTCTCCTGAAATGCTCTTCCCTGCCATCTCAAACTGATGACATCACACCTATGCTTTCTTCTTTGTTTTTTTTTTTTTTTTTTTTTTTTTTAATTAGAGATGGAGTCTCACCATGTTACCCAGGCTGGTCTTAAACTCCTGGGTTCAAGTGATCCTCCCACCTCAGCCTCCTAAAGTGCTGGTATTACAAGTTTCTGCCATCATGCCTGGCCTACCCATCCTTTCATTTACTCCTTCATTCATTCACTTATTCATCAATATGTAATGAGTGCTCAAATTGTACCAGAAGCTGGAGATACAACTGAATAAGATGATCAGGGTAACCACCCTCTTCAAGCTCATGTTTAGGAGGTGATGGAGGTGGGGGGCAGAGGAAGAGGGAAGGCAGATATCAAACAGTTAATAGTTAATTTCATAACTAATTGTTACAAGACAATCTAGGTAAGACTTTGAAGGAGAAGTGCGGGTGTCCTGAGCATTTGACAGGATCTACCCTTGCCTAGAGCAGTTAGGGAAGGGCTTCCCTGTGGAAGTAACGTTTGGGAGGGGCTCTGGAGGCTGAGTCTAAATTAATTAATGGGAGGTTGAAGGGCACAGCAGAAAAGGGGGCCAGAATGTGCCTGGACCCTGAGCAGGAGGACTGTTTGAGGACAGGAAAAGCAGACATGGAAAGTGTGGCCCAGTGAGGTGGTGGAGGCATGGAAGAGGGTATACAGTCAAGTTTGGGAGTCATCATTGAGGTCGTTTGCTTCAAAAAGAATGGAGGAGAGAAACTTAAAATTATGAAAATAAGAATTTATATGTCATCTATCAGCTGCAGGTCAGAGTCACAAACTCATGGGCTGGGCAGATAAGATAGAGTGGAGCAGGCCTGTAAAATGCAATAGGGAGTGGTGGAGACTGTGGAAAACTGAAGGATACACATACACACATACACATACCCACACACACACACTATGCCCAAAGACATTTAAATTTAAAATATGTTCAAACCTGTTGCTGGTCAAATAAAGCAAAGTCTGCCAGCCGGCAGTTTTGGGTCCATGACTGCAGGGGAACAAGTTGCCTGGAAACAAAGAGTTTCAGGAGGACAGGGAGAGCTGGGGGCTGCTTGGCCAAAGAGCCAGAAAAAGAGTCAAAAGAACCCCTTTGAGGAGAGCACACTTTCACTGATGCTAAAGGCTTTGTCTCCCCAGTCTGCAGATTGTTTTTCATTGAGAATAAAGCTCTCCCTTTCCCCTCCTGCAAGAGAGCGAGAGACAGTGAAAGAGAGAGAGCATGAGCGAGAGCAGGCCCCTTTGGCTGTCAGATGGACAGCTAGCTCTCTACCTGTGTTCCTTGTGGTTCCTCCAGCTTGTCTCGTGTAACTCACCTGTCCCCAGGAGTCACTCCACTCTCCCCCAAAAACAGAGTTGAGGACAAGATAGTAACTGCTGATTAACATGAATGGTGAAACGGAAACAGGGCCCCCCACAGCCATTCTCTGCTCGGGAAGGCCTGTCTGCTGGCTGCAAGTACTGCTGGTTCCTCGTGCTCAGTGAGACTAGCAACCTCCCATGACATGAGACTTAGGGGAAGGATGGAGTTGGGGAAATGAACAGAAGGAAGACGCAGAAAGGAATGGAAGCAGATACCTAAACCAAGAAAATAAGATTTGAGGACTGACACCCTCATAGCTTATTTCAACATGAATTTCCTAACGTCATTTCGGGTCATTTGCATTCCATTATTGTCTTTTTCAAAGCTTGAGGTAGGAAGCTTGTTTAAGGACCTCCTCCACCTTCCCTGTGTGACGGAAAAAACATGGCTGAGTTTATCATAGTAACAATCATGTATTTGGCCAAAACATTTATTTTCTTCCCTCTTTGCAGATTTAAATGTCCTTACATGTGTCGGGGGTTTCCAGCACCTAATATCTTCTTATTTGTGCAGAAGGAGCATGCCAGACTTCGTGGTTTTGTTTTTCCTGCAATGCAGATGAAGAACTAAATTTGTTTTGCCAGACCTTTGTAGGGCAAACATCTTTACTTGACAGGAGGAAGTCTTCCATCTCATAAAGGAAGAAATATTTGTAAAGGCTGTTTCTACAGGTAAACACTTCTTTCGCCACATGCGTGCCTTTAATTGCTCACTACCACCACCTCCTAAAACCTAATGCAGAGCTGTTCCTTGAAGGGAATTCGGCTGTTTGAGCCGGAATTTTGAAATGACAGGCTTGTGAACAGCAAATCCCCAAAAGGTAGTGAATATTTGTGGCTTCCTGATGGCTGATATAGTTTGAATATTTCTCCCCTCGAATCTCATGCTAAAATTTGATCCTCGAAGTTGGCAGTAGGGCTGGTGGGAGGTGTTTGGGTCATGGGGGAGGATGTCTCATGAAAGGCTTGGTGCCTTCCCTGTGGTAATCGGGTTCTCACTCTGTTAGTTCACTCAAGAGCCGGTTGTTTAAAAGAGCAAGGCACCCCTCTCCTCCTCTCTCTTTCATTCTCTCTCACCATGTGATGCCTGTTCCGTTTCACCTTCTGCCATGAGTGGAAGCTTCCTAAAGCTCACCAGAAGCAGATACCAATGCCATGCTCCTTGCAGCCTGCAGAACCATGAGCCAATTAAACCTCTTTTCTTTATAAATTACCCAGCTTCGGGTACTCCTTTATAGCAACACAAACAGATAAAGAAAAGGGCCCAGCGCCCATCCCCGTAAAGCCCGAGAGCACTGGGTGTTTTTTCAGACACCGCTCTTTCCCCCTTAGTTCGCTGGATTCCAGAGGAGTTGGCTCTGTGCTGAGCCTTAGAAAAGTCATTATACCCAGGCTGGGACAACCAGATGACCACATTCTCTAATTGATTGAGGGACGACAACTTGACGTAATTCTGGTCAATAAGAGTCGAGGAGACTCAATTGCAGCCAGTAAAGCCAGCGAGGACATGAAGCTTGGGCTGCTAGGACCATCCTCTCCACACAAGGGGGTACATACGAAAGCGGAGTCAATACATGTAAAGGCGGAGCCGAAGATAGAGAAATTGAATCCTAGTGACATCATCTGAGCATTGGAATCTAGCCATACCTAAAGACAGCCCTGCTTCATGGGCTCCTATGCTACCCAAGAGAATAATTTCTGGTTTTTTCCTAAGTTAGTCTGAACTGTCTTCCGAGTATCATCTATCCAATGTAAAGCAATGTGGCTGGTTCTAGTATATGATTCTGGTAAAATCTGTCCCGTTAGTTTATAGTCATACCTTATTATATCTGTAAAATACATTCAACTTCTTAAAGCATTTTAACCAATGTGTTATTGCTTTTCATCCAGACCCCTCTTAGGAGAGTTTACCCACTTTACCTCCACGTGATCAGCGACTCTCCCACGGTGACGCAGTACTAGACAGAGGAGACCTAATTTCCCAGCAGGCACCAGAGAAGACCACTCCCTTGTCTACATTCTCTTAAACATTTGGAAGACTACCCCCAGGAGACTGGGTCTGGAGAAGAACGATTGAAACAGAGAGGTTCTTACTCACTGCAGTCTTATTTATAATAGCCAAACATTATTTAACAATCTTAAATGTCCGTCCATTGGCACCTCTATAGAGTAGAGTAGTATGAAGCCTTTAATGAGGCAGAGCAAAATGTCCTTGTATGATACAATCCTCAAGAAATAGTTTAAAGTGAAAAGGCAAACACTGTGTGGTATGCTATTGCTTGAAATTTTAATAAAGAGAAAGTCTATGTACATATAATCTTACACACACATCGACTGTCTCTGGCACAAACTGGTGACAGTGGTACCTCTGGAGAGGGCGCTTGGGAGGCTGGAGATGGGTGAGAGCAAAGAGAGAGTTTTTCACCATGTATCTCTTTCTACCTTTTCAATTTGTAGATGTACACATTTTACCTATTTTATAACTAGATGAACTAATTTTTTTCAAAAAGAAATACAATTAACAACTTTAAAAAATACACATTTTTAGTGCAAAGACATCACAAAGCTTCTAAGGAGTCTCTGGGCTTTTAACCCTGTGACTTTGCTCCTTCCAGAAACTGGGGCTGGGGCTTGTTCTACCTGGATGCTGATTTTTAGGAGGCAGGGCTGCCGACTGGGAGTCCATTTTGAGAGCTCCTAGAAGGAAAAAGCCACAAAAGCTATGAGGCAAAATGTAAATGAAATCTATTTGGAGAGGCATAGGGAACGCTGAAAGATGTGGTTAAGCAGTGGGGCTGCAGGGGCCTGCAGCTGGGAAGGAAAAGAGGCAGCTGGTTATTTTCAGGAGGACAGGGTAGGTCCTTGGTATTCTGTGTGTGCATTTGTTCAATGTCTTAACATTTTCATTAAGTGTCTTCTATTCAGTCATCAATCCAGGCTATCTTCACAGGAGCCAAGGCCATAACTGTCTCATTGTCTAATGCTTCTGGGAGACCTTATTTTTGGACAAGTATACGGCTTGAACATTTTAGATGATACACACCATTAAAAAATGTATTAAGCTCTTGGGAGGGAACAAATGAATGAAGGAGGCAAGAACTTGAGAATCTCAAGGGCCCCACACCATTCTTAGTCCTTGAGGAGGTGGCACCAGGAACACAGAGTCCTAGCAGGGAATCACAGCAGGAGATGGAGAAATACTTCGAGAAAAGTGGGTACCCAGTCTACAAAGAGCAGAAGGGCTGCAGGACTCAACCTGAACAAGCACCTGTGGTTCATGAACCAGCAGATCAAATACTCTAGACAGCATCCCAGCAATTACCAGGGGGCAAAGCTTGTGGCAGGGAGCCTGGGGGATCTTCCCAGCCAAGACCCCTTCAGTGGTCCTTTCTAACCGCTTATGATGTCTGGGCACCAAGCAGGGGTAGGCTTTGCAGACAGGAGTAACCCCAGGACTAAGATATGACTGAATTCATGGAGAATCTGTCCCTGGGATGCCCTGCAGATCCAGTGGGGAAGTCAGACGAGACCAGTGGTATCTGAAGCTGTGACTTGATGATCTTTACTGCCGTTTACTATTCCAAAGTGTGAATACAACAGCTTTCATTTATCCAGTGCTCTTGGGTGGACATTTGGCTTGTTTCCATTTTGCAACCATCACAAACCCTCCTGCCATGAATGCTCCCATCCCCACCTCTCGGTTTGTACACACACTGCTGTTGGTTCCTAGGATGAGGACTAGCAGTGGAACTGCTGCTCACGGTTCTGTGAGCACATTCAGCTTTGATGGATGCTACTGAAGAATGCTCTGAAGGGCTTTGATGGGTTCACTTCCCACCAGAGTGTTCGCGTGTTCCTGCTGCTCAGCATCCTCACTGACACCTGGGATTGTGAGATGTAGTTTTTGATGATCTGGTGGCTCTGTGGCTTTCGTTGTGGTTTTAATATTCATTTACCTCATGATAGTCAGGTTGGACACTACTCACCTGTTCCTTGAGCCTTGGGATTTCCTCATGTAAAGTATCTCTCCATGGGTTGTGTGTGTGTGTGTGTGCGTGTGTGTGTGTGTTTTGCCCATTTTTGTTTGAATTAATTCTTATAACTCCTTTGACAATTAATGTGTTGAAAAATTTTCTCCCATTTTATGACTTGCTTTTTCATCCTTGTCTTTCTTTTCATTGCTAGCATTTTTTAATATTAATGTTATCTATTTCACCTATGGGTGATGGACCAATTTTTTGGTTTTATTTCCGTTAGTGGCAGACCAATATGTTCTAAAATAAAATAAGATTATAAAATAGATTGAAAATTTGTCCAGTGCTAAGACAATTGTCAAGGAAAATTTGCTGCATCCTTTTCTGTGACTTTGGCTTTTAATAGTCTACCAGGTTTTCTTTACACAAAGCACCTGTATAGAGCCAGATACATTTAGACAGTCAATGGATGCTTTAGGATCTAAAATGGAGAGAATAAAGGTATCAAACCGGCCTGAAATGCTGGAAATGAGGCATGAAAGAAAAGACAATTGAGCTACCAGACATTAAAAAGAGGAATACTAGAAAAGTAGGATAATGACAAAATGTCCTCAAACAGCAAATCTGAAAACAACCAGATTAAGAGTGGAATATGCTCTACCCTAGCATATTTCTTGCCATATGAAGTGGTCTACTGGAATCCAAGCAGGGAACACAGCGATCTTACTCATTTGCATGCCATTGCCCAGAATGCTCTACAGGTTCATCATTTTAAGGAAGAACTCTGCTAACGTCAGAGTTTGGAAACGAAAGCAAATTAATTTTAGATAGGGCAAGATCATCTATTCTACTTATTTATGGAATCCTTCATTAAAGTTTTGGTTTTGCATCATCCAGCATCATTAATTTGCCCAGATGGTATCTGGAGTATTATTCTCTAACCTTTCAAGCTTTGGGAGTTATCTCAGGATGTCCTATTTCAAACATCTCCTTTAAAAGTCATAGCACGTGTTAACTTTTTGTTTAGCTCATTTCTAAACGGGATGCTCTTCTGGGCCGGCTTTTCCATAATCAAAGATAGACACAGAGATAGAGAGAGTGTCAGAGAGACATATATATAGAAAAAGGGAACATGCTATGCAGTAGTGTCTTACTTTTTAAGAATTACCTGCTCATTTTTCTTGATCTCATTTTCACCAGACTCTGATGTGGCAGATAAGTGGCATAAAATTATAATTGAAGATGGTGAATCTTTCCTGACTCACTTTAGTGTTCCATGATGTTCAACTTTCAACTTGCTGGGCAATACAGGCAAAGAAATGGGAAATAACTCACAGTCCATCAGTATCATGAATGCTTGGACTTTGCATGAATGTCTGTGAGTGCTGAATATGTGGGTGCTGACCGTGTGGGTTGAGTATGTATGTACGTGTGTATAGAGTTGTGTTTCTGTTGGATGAGTGTATGTTTAGCATATGTACTGAGTGTACTGAGTGTGTGTGTCTGTGTGTGTTAACTGGGTGATGAGTGCTAATATTATTGAGCGTGTATTAAGTGTGCATATATATTGAATGTGTGTGTTGAGTGTATGGGTCTGTTGAGTGTGTGCCTGCAAATGTGCCTGTACTAGGGATGTGTGCAAAGACAGCAGGAGGATTAAAACATACATGCCTGGCAGGGTGCGGTGGCTCACGCCTGTAATCCCAGCACTTTGGGAGGCTGAGGGGTTGGATCACCTGAGGTCAGGAGTTCAAGACCAGCCTGGCCAACATGGTGAAATCCTTTCCCTACTAAAAATACAAAAATTAGGCCTGGTGCAGTGGCTCACGCCTGTAATCCCAGCATTTTGGGAGGTGGAGGAGGGCGGATCACCTGAGGTAGACAGTTTGAGACCAGCCTGACCAACATGGAGAAGCCCCATCTCTACTAAAAATACAAAATTAGCCAGGCACAGTGGCACATGCCTGTAATCCCAGCTACTCAGGAGGCTGAGGCAGGAGAATTGCTTGAACCCTGGAGGCGGAGGTTGCAGTGAGCCAAGATCACGCCATTGCACTCCAGCCTGGGCAACAAGAGTGAAACTCTGTCTCAAAAAAAAAAAAAAGAAAGAAAGAAAGAAATTAGCCAGGTGTGGTGGTGGTGTAGTCCCAGCTACTCAGGAGGCTGAGGCAGGACAATCTCTTGAACCCGGCAGGCGGAGGTTGCAGTGAGCTGAGATTGCGCCACTGCACTCCAGCATGAGTGAGAGCGCGAGACTCTGTCTCAAACATACACACACACCTGTCTTAGGCCTCCTGCGTTGCATCAGGAATCCAAAGGGCTACTTCTGCAGTCTGACTTCTTTTGGGTGGTTTGCAGCTTTAGTACAAATGAGACAGCAGTGACCAGTTATTATTATTTATTTGGAGAGGATTATCTTGAGTAATCTGGAAAAAGAGAGGACACCAGGTCGGTTTCTGTCCTCAACCTGCACTCTGATCTCGTGGTTGGTACTTCTCAGCTGCCTCTTTCTTTACTGGGGCTCACAGCCCACTTTTGCCCCCTTTCTGGTTGAAAAAAAAAAAATCTTAATTATCCAGACACAATCACTGGATGCGATGCAATTCACCAAGAAAGTGAACCGGGCAGGGGAGGGCAATGACAACAAATCAGCCACCAAGAAATTGGCTCACAGGCTCTCTCCCAGTAACCTATGTCACAGGTACAATCTAGACCCTCAACTAGATGGAAAGCTTTTCAAGGGCTGAGCTTTTCTCTTCATTTCCCTAACAGCCGCCTTCCCACCTTGCTCACACTTGGCACTGTTAAGCTCTTAGTAACAAGGGTGATAGCTAACACTGAGACCTGCTTGTGCCAGACCTGGTCTGAAGCTTCCCTCCAGTTGACAAGGTGCCGTCATGTGATTTGGCCCTCACAGACCACTGCCTTCTCAGCTCTGTGCTCCAACCACACCAGCATTTTTTTTTTTTCTGTTTCTTGAACTCACCAAACTTGTCCCCATCTCGGGGCCTTTGTATTTGTAGTTCCCTCTGTCCAATACTGCTGAAAGGCCAACTGAGTCCAGAATAGAGCGGTAGTCACTGGACTTGGGCAACACAGATATGACTGCGATCTGACAAGTGTCATCTCTGTGGCTGAACAGAGACAGAAGCCCCAACTGCAGAGGATAGAGGGGAGAACATAGACAGTAACTACAAAATTTTTGCTGTGAAAGGAAGCAGAATGGTAAGGTGATGGCAGGAGACAGATGTGCGGTCAAGGAAGATGTTTTTGCTTGCTTGCTTCCTTTTAAAGTAGGAGGTAAGGCAGCAATGAATTGTGTTAGCACATGTTGTGCTGCTGTAACAGAATTCCTTAGACTGGATAATTTATAAAGAACAGAGATTTATTTCTTTTAGTTCTGGAGGCTGGGAAGTCCAAGGTCAAGGGGCTGGCATCTGGTGAGGGCCTTCTTGCTATATCATCTCATGCAGAAGGTAATAGGGCAAGAAGGGGCCAAAGTTGCTTTTATAACAAGCCTATAATGATGACATTAATTCAATCGCCTCTTATCAGGCTCCACCTCTCAACACTGTGGCATTGAGGATTAAGATCCCAACACACGAACTTTGGGAACACATTCAAACCATAGCAGTACAGAAATGACACAGGTTCTGGCACAGGACCCATCCCCCAGGGAGAGAGGGGATAATTGCTGGGAAGGGTCATTTTGGAGAATAGCAAAATGTAAACGGGATCTGACAGAAAAGTGTTGTACGGTTGTAAGGCATTATTGAGTTTGTTCAAAAAATTTAATGGTCACAAACTCCTATCAGGCGCATATTATTATTCTCATTATTTAATAGACGAGGGACCTAAGAACCAGAAATGTTAAGTAACTTGCCCACAATCACACTGCACGCAAGTGGAGGAGTTAAGATTTGAAGAGAGATTCTGGCTCCTGGTTAATTATGAGTTTCAAGTGCAAGATTATAAAGGATGAAAAACTCATCTCCTTAAGTCAAAACAAAGTCTGAGAGTATCAGAGATACACACAAAGCCCAAGGCTTGAAATCCAGGTACTAGAGAAGCCAAATAGCTCCGATGGTTTATAAATGGGGACAATTTCAAGATTTTGTTTAGTTGCCAGAAAATACATCTGTTGGCAGTGTTCTACTTCTCAAGGAGGAGGTGGACACTTGGGCATTTTCTTTGAGCTAAATCACTGAGCTGAGCCACATTTCTGTTTTATAAGCTTTTCTGTATCTGTGCATTATTTCACAATAAAAAGTTTAAAAGCTGACTTGTTGATAGTAGATGATATGGGACCATGTCCTTTCAAAATGTGGCCCACCTTAGTAGTTCCCAAAACTGACTGGTCATCTGAACCACCTGGGGAACTTCTAAAATGAATATTTCCACCCAAGACCCAGGGAATCAGAAGTCCCTTACACAGAACCGAGAACTTGTATCATCAGAAGGCTCCCTGTGACTCTCATGCTCAGCCAAGTTTGGGAACCACCAGCCTCAAGTACGCCCATTCAGTTAAAATTAATGTTTTCTGCAATGTTGTTTCCCATGGCCTATGGAGATGCTCAAAATATGCCTCATGCAGGAGAGAGTCTGGTTAATTCAATAATGCTGTATGTTCTCTTTTCCTGCCCTACACTCTGAACATAACCTCATCCTTTCCGTTCTGACACTTCCATTGCTTTATACCACAGATACAATGTGTTATAAGAAAAGCCCTTTTTGCTTAAACACCTAATGATCATAAAACTGATTATATCTCTTCCTTTAGCGTTTCTCTCTCTTGACACCTTCTGAGGAAAGACATCATGCCACCCTGAAATGAAAGCTTTGTAAGAAGGTCAGGGTCATGGGTGGAGGCACCTGCTCCCATGTGGGAGTGGACTGACCTCTTGACTGAAATGAATGTAGTAGCAGTTAGGCTGTCCCCCTGCTACGAGGGTCACAGCAATATACCACTGGTCAGGGAAGGAGAAGTTCTCCACACTCTCCTGAATCTAGAGTCAGCTGAGAAACCATAGACTGTGGCCACTCCTGGAAAGGAGGCAGAAGAGCTTAGATGTGGGTTGATGCCTCAGGAGAAGCTGAGCGCAAAGGCAGAGCCAGCCGTTTGGCCATGCAGACTCACAGAGGCCTTAGAGACACCAGCTCCCAGAGTATCACTTCCCCTGCTTCTCCAACCTAGAAAGAGTGCAGTCAAAACGCAGCTCCATTTGTTGCCCTTCCCTGGGGAAAAGAAGAAGAAAGGGGCAGGAGTTCAGGATTTGCTTTGCAATGTGAATCTCAGGAATGCATAAGAAACGGCAGTTGGCAGTCACTGCCTCTGAGCAAAGACGCTCTATTGAAATTTGACTCATCCTTGGCAGCTTATTGTGTTTTTCTCCTTCGCCTTCCTTGTAACACAGAGGAGTGAGGTGAGTAATGCTCTGCGCAGTGAGAGAAAAATAGATCCCAAAATGCCTTCCATTATGCTAAAGGCCTGTGTTACCAGCTGTGGCGACAGGGGGTGTGGTCCCATCAATCAGCAGTGGAAGATTCGGAACATCTGACTCCCTCTCTCCGAGGCTATTTGTGGTTCTAAAAGCATGACAAGCAGGGACTGAAAACTAATAAACACAGAGAAGTCTAAAAGCCCTGCTGGGGGTCCTGTGAGAGCCAGGATGGACAAGAGCCCTTGTATGCAGGAGTTCTCAAGGGCACACAAAAGGAAAACAGTCAGACCTACTTTCTGCTGCCTAACGTCGCCCGGTCCCTTCACCACAGGTGTAAGAATCACTTCTACCCAAGGATAAAAATAGCTCATATTTTTTGAGAGCCTGTTACATGCCAGGCATTGTGCAAAGCATTTTCCATGGGCTGTATCACCTAATTCACATGCATGTCCGTGCACACACACATGCACACGCACACACACACATGTTGAGGTGGGTACCATCAGTATCTCCTTTTACAGATGAAGAAATAAGGCTCAGGAAGGATAAGTAACTTGCCCAGGGTTACCAGGTTAAAACAGATCCAGGCAGTCTTCAGAAGACAGCTGTAAACAAATGCAGCCATATTAGAATACTTGCTGGCTTAAATGTAGTTATTTGAACAGTGAACAAGAGAAGTATAGGGAAAAAGTTTGTTGCTTCATTTATTTTGCTTTACAGACTATCTAGGTCTTAGAGATAGGAGTACAGCTTGATAACCCCAGACTTCCTAGAAGTGTTTTTGGTTACCTTCTAAAAGGAGGAAATGAAGATATGGTCATTGCCAGAGTCAGAAGTTGGTTAATAAGTCAGCAGTAGGTACAAATCACAGGTCATTATTATGAAGTTTCTCCCTCACTGACAGAAACCTTTTGTAAAAAATTAAAAGCCTCCATCTTCCCCTAAGCAGTTTTTGTTTGTTTTGTTTTTTGAGACAGGGTCTCACTCTGTTACCCAGGCTGGAGTGCAGTGGCGAGATCTCGGCTCATGCAGCTTCTGCCTCCCCTGTTCTAGGGATTCTCCTGCCTCAGCCTCCCGAGTAGCTGAAATTACAGGCGTGCGCCATGCCCAGCTAATTTTTATATTTTTAGTAGAGATGGGGTTTCACCATGTTGGTCAGGCTGGTCTCGAACTCCTGACCCCGTGATCCACCCGCCTCGGCCTCCCACAGTGCGGGGATTACAGGCATGAGCCACCACGCCTGGCCCCCTATGCACTTGTAAAAGTACATATTAAGTTCTAATATATAAGAAACATATTTTTCCCTTCTGGAATTGACCACATTATCCTCCTATCCAACCAGAATCATGCTAAAGAGAAAAATAAATGTTCATGTCAATGGCATTTTCTTATTCAGTTAATTGTTTTTTTTTTTTTTTTTTTGAGATGGAGTTTTACTCTTGTTGCCCAGATTAGGGTGCAATGGCACAATCTCAGCTCACTGCAACCTCCATCTCCCAGGTTCAAGCGATTCTCCTGCCTCAGCCTCCCAAGTAGCTGGGATTACAGGCATGTGCCACCATGCCCAGCTAATTTTTTTTTTTTTTTGTATTTAGCAGAGAGAGGGTTTCACCATGTTGTTCAGGCTGATCTCAAACTCCTGACCTCAGGTGATCCACCCACCTCGGATCCCAAAGTGCTGGGATTACCGGAGTGAGCCACCACGCCCAGCCAATTTTTTTTAAAACAACAATAATGCCTGAACATGTAGCCACCTAATTACCAGCAGCTTTTTATTTGCACTATCATTAACTTCACTGCTGCCTTGTTAGTAACAAGTGGTACCACAAAGATATTAGCCACAACTGTTAGTTTCTGAAAGGCAGAACATGAAAAAGGACCAGCTCCTCCTTGGCGAAGGTCGGAGAGGGCTTCAGGCTGACTCCAGCAGCACAAGTGCCCGATCTCAAGTGGACGAAGCTGCCTGTGGAACCACGTTGGATGGACTGGATCTTGGAGAGCATCTGGCTCAATCCTCTCTACTGGCAGGTGAGAAAACTGGAGGTCCAGAGAGATTAAGTAACTTGCCTAGGATCACACAGCTGGTTACCTTCAGTACTGGAACTGAAGCACAGGCCTCCTGATTCCTTTGTTATTGTCAAAAATAATTGTTAATTGAGGCATACATGCAGAAAAGTATACATATCGTGAGTGTACAGCTTAATTATCCTTAAGTGGGCCATGTAACCACCACCCAGGTAAAAGGAATAGAACATCTCTAGCACCCCAGAAGCTCCTGATATTTCCCTTCCCATTGCTACACACTCTCTCCTCCTCCTTATCCTGACTTCTAACGCAGTACATTAGTTTGCTTTGGCCAGTGTTTTTTGAATAAAGAGCTATTTTATGTAAAACTCATCTATTTAAAGTTGAAAAATGAAACTTGTTCTTTCACAGAGTGTGTTAAATGGTATATTAAGAAAACATGTCCCATTTGTTGAGTTAAACAAGCTAAACAAGAGGAATTAGTTCTAGTGATCCATACCACTGGAGTATGACTATAGTTAATAATACTTAGTTTCTTTTTTATTATTATTATACTTTAAGTTCTAAGGTACATGTGCACAACGTGCAGGTTTGTTACACGTGTATATATGTGCCATGTTGGTGTGCTGCACCCATTAACTCATCATTTACATTAGGTATATCTCCTAATGCTATCCCTTCCCCCTTCCCCCACCCCATGACAGACCCCAGTGTGTGATGTTCCCCTTCCTGTGTCCTAGTGTTCTCATTGTTCAATTCCCACCTATGAGTGAGAACATGCAGTGTTTGGTTTTTTGTCCTTGCAATAGTTTGCTGAGAATGATGGTTTCCAGCTGCATCCATGTCCCTACAAAAGACGTGAACTCATCCTTTTTTATGACTGCAAAGTATTCCATAGTGTATATGTGCTACATTTTCTTAATCCAGTCTATCATTGATGGACATTTGGGTTGGTTCCAAGTCTTTGCTATTGTGAATAGTGCCACAGTAAACATACGTGTGCATGTGTCTTTATAGCAGCATGATTTATAATCCTTTGGGTATATACCCAGTAATGGGATGGCTGGGTCAAATGGTATTTCTAGTTCTAGATCCTTGAGGAATTGCCACACTCTCTTCCACAATGATTGAACTAATTTACAGTCCCACTAACAGTGTAAAAGTGTTCCTATTTCTCCAGATCCTCTCCAGCACCTATTTTTTCCTGATTTTTTACTGATTGCCATTCCAACTGGTGTGAGATGCTAGCTCATTGTGGTTTTGATTTGCATTTCTCTGATGGCCAGTGATGATGAGTATTTTTTCATGTGTCTGTTGGCTGGATAAATGTTTTCTTTTGAGAAGTGTCTGTTCATGTCCTTCGCCCATTTTTTGATGGGGTTGTTTGTTTTTTTCTTGTAAGTTTGTTTTAGTTCTTTGTAGAGTCTGGATATTAGCCCTTTGTCATATGAGTAGATTGCAAAAATTTTCTCCCATTCTGTAGGTTGCCTGTTCACTCTGATGGTAGTTTCTTTCGCTGTGCAGAAGCTCTTTAGTTTAATTAGATCCCATTTGTCTATTTTGGCTTTTGTTGCCATTGTTTTTGGTGGTTTAGACATGAAGCCCTTGCCCATACCTATGTCCTGAATGGTATTGCCTAGGTTTTCTTCTAGGGTTTTTATGGTTTTAGGTCTAACATTTAAGTCTTTAATCCATCTTGAATTAATTTTTGTATAAGGTGTAAGGGAGGGATCCAGTTTCAGCTTTCTACATATGGCTAGCCAGTTTTCCCAGGACCATTTATTAAATAGGGAATCCTTTCCCCATTTCTTGTTTTTGTCAGGTTTATCAAAGATCAGATGGTTGTAGATATGTGGTATTATTTCTGAGGGCTCTGTTCTGTTCCATTGGTCTATATCTCTGTTGTGGTACCAGTACCATGCTGTTTTGGTTACTGTAGCCTTGTAGTATACTTTGAAGTCAGGTAGTGTGATGCCTCCCACTTTGTTCTTTTGGCTTAGGATTGTCTTGGTAATGCGGACTCTTTTTTGGTTCCATATGAACTTTAAATTAGTTTTTTCCAATTCTGTGAAGAAAGTTATTGGTAGCTTGACGGGGATGTCATTGAATCTATAAATTACCTTGGGCAGTATGGCCATTTTCACGATATTGATTCTTCCTATCCATGAGCATGGAATGTTCTTCCATTTATTTGTGTCCTCTTTTATTTTGTTGAGCAGTGGTTTGTAGTTCTCCTTGAAGAGGTCCTTCACATCCCTTGTAAGCTGGATTCCTAAGTATTTTATTCTATTTGAAGCAATTGTGAATGGGAGTTCACTCATGATTTGGCTCTCTGTTTGTCTGTTATTGGTGTATAAGAATGCTTGTGATTTTTGCTCATTGATTTTGTATGCTGAGACTTTGCTGAAGTTGCTTATAAACTTAAGGGGATTTTGGGCTGAGACGATGGGGTTTTCTAAATATACAATCATGTCATCTGCAAACAGGGACAATTTGACTTTCTCTTTACCTAATCGAATACCCTTTATTTCTTTCTCCTGCCTGATTGCCCTGGCCAGAACTTCCAACACTATGTTGAATAGGAGTGGTGAGAGAGGGCATCCCTGTCTTGTAACAGTTTTCAAAGGAAATGCTTCCAGTTTTTGCCCATTCAGTATGATATTGGCTGTGGGTTTGTCATAAATAGGTCTTATTATCTTGAGATACATCCCAACAATACCTAATTTATTGAGAGTTTTTAGCACGAAGGACTGTTGAATTTTGTCAAAGGTCTTTTCTGCATCTATTGGGATAATCATGTGGTTTTTGTCTTTGTTTCTGTTTATATGATGGATTACGTTTATTGATTTGCATATGTTGAAGCAGCCTTGCATCCCAGGGATGAAGCCCACTTGATGATGGTGGATAAACTTTTTGATGTGCTGCTGAATCCGGTTTGCCAGTATTTTATTGAGGATTTTTGCATCGATGTTCATCAGGTATATTTGTCTAAAATTCTCTTTTTTTTTGTTGTGTCTCTGGCAGGCTTTGGTATCAGGATGATGCTGGCCTCATAAAATGAGTTAGGGAGGACTCCCTCTTTTTCTATTCATTGGAATAGTTTCAGAAGGAATGGTACCAGCTCCTCCTTATACCTCTGGTAGAATTCGGCTGTGAATCTGTCTGGTCCTGGACTTTTTTTGGTTGGTAGGCTACTAATTATTGCCTCAATTTCAGAGCCTGTTATTGGTCTATTCAGAGATTCAACTTCTTCCTGGTTTAGTCTTGGGAGGGTGTATGTGTCCAGGAATTTATCCATTTCCTCTAGATTTTCTAGTTTATTTGCTTAGAGGTGTTTATAGTATTCTCTGATGGTAGTTTGTATTTCTGTGGGATCAGTGATGATATCCCCTTTATCATTTTTTATTGCATCTATTTGATTCTTCTCTCTTTTCTTCATTAGTCTTTCTAGCGGTCTATCAATTTTGTTGATCTTTTCAAAAAACGAGCTCCTGGATTCATTGATTTTTGAAGGGTTTTTATGTCTCTATCTCCTTTGGTTCTGCTCTGATCTTAGTTATTTCTTGCCTTCTGCTAGATTTTGAATGTGTTTGCGCTTGCTTCTCTAGTTCTTTTAATTGTGATGTTAAGGTGTCAATTTTAGATCTTTCCTGCTGTCTCTTGTGGGCATTTAGTGCTATAAATTTCCCTCTACACACTGCTTTCAGTGTGTCCCAGAGATTCCGGTATGTTGTGTCTTTGTTCTCATTGGTTTCGAAGAACATCTTTATTTCTGCCTTCATTTCGGTATGTACCCAGTGGACATTCAGGAGCAGGTTCTTCAGTTTCCATGTAGTTGAGCAGTTTTGAGTGAGTTTCTTAATCCTGAGTTCTAGTTTGATTGCACTATGGTCTGAGAGACAGTTTGTTATAATTTCTGTTCTTTTACATTTGCTGAGGGGTGCTTTACTTCCAACTATGTGGTCAATTTTGGAAGAAGTGTGATGTGGTGATGAGAAGAATGTATATGCTGTTGAATAATACGTAGTTTCAAATAGCTAGGAGGATACTGAATATTCCTAACATGGAGAAATGATATATGTTTGACATGATGAATATGATAATTATCCTGATCTGAGCAGTATACATCATATGCATCAAAACATCATTATGTACTCCATAAATATGTATAATTATAAGTTAATTTAAAAAGTAAATTGGGCCGGTCTCAGTGGCTCACGCCTCTAATCCCAGCACTTTGGGAACGCAAGGCAGGCAGATCACTTGAGGTCAGGAGTTTGAGACCAGCCAGGCCAACATGGTGAAACCCCATCTCTACTAAAAATACAAAAAATTAGCTAGGTGTGGTGGCACATGCCTGTAATCCCAGCTACTTGGGAGGCTGAGGCAGGCAGGAGAATTGCTGGAACCCAGGAGGCAGAGGTTGCACTGCACTCCAGCCTGGGAGACAGAGTGAGACTCCATCTCAAAAAAAAAAAAAAAAGTAAATTAGGCCCAGTGCAGTGGCTCATGCCTGTAATTCCAGCACTTTGGGAGGCTGAGGCAGGAGGATTGCTTGAGGCTGGGAGTTCCAGATTAGCCTGGGCAACATAGTGCAATCCTATCTCTACAAAAATATTTTAAAAATAGGTGAGTGTAATAGGGCACTTGCCTTTAGCCCTAGCTCCTCGGGAGGCTGAGGTGGGAGGATTGCTTGAACCCAGGAGGTAAAAGTTACAGTGAGTTCTGGTTGTACCACTGCACTCCAGCCTGGATGACAGAGTGGGACCCTGTCTCAAAACAAAGCAAAACAAAACAAAACAAAAAACATAAATTGATTACTTTCTTAAAAATAAGTAACTAGGTTTAAATGAAATCATAAGGGTGGGCCCTAGTCAAATAGGACTGGCTTCCTTATAAAAAAAAGAGATTAGGATGCAGACACAGAGAGAAGACCATGCAAAGACACAGGGAGAAGATGGGCATCTCTAAGCCCAGGAGAGAGCCCTCAGAAGAAAGCAACCCTGCCGACACTGTGATCTTGGACTTAGGTTTCTAGTCTCCAGAACTGAGAGAAAATAAATTTGTTGTTTAAGCAAGAAAGAAAAAGAAAAAGAAAAAAGGAACTCCAGGCATATTCTATCCCATTGCCCATTTGACATCTCCACTTGGATGTCTTGCATAGCCGAGGCAGGAATATGTATTGGAGTGATCAGACCCAACATCAGGTTGTGGGGGTGACGAAGTCCAGCGGAGTCAAAGGAATGAGAAAAAGTTTGAGAGAGAAAGTGGGACCAGGGGGCCATCGCGAGTGTAGAGGCTACAAAGGCCGTGAGCTCTGGAAGCCCAAGCTATTTACTGGTGATCAAACAAAGAAACAGGTGGTGAGGATATGGGGGTTGAAAGGAAACAGTGTATTAAGTGAATTAGAAACATATGGCTACTTGAGATAATGGGAGTGCTAGAAGCAAGGAGCCAGCAAGTCTAACAGACATGCAAGCCCTGCCTCAGCTTCTCTCCCAACACTCAACTTTCCTCCCACCAATATGGATTCTTTCCCACCTCACCTCGACTTTCTCATTTTTGTAAATGGCACCATCATTCACTTAGCTGCTCAGGCTAAAACTTACTCATGAGGCTTAAATCATCTTTTCCTCACACCTCCCTTTAACCCACAGTACATCCTATTGACTAAGCCTCCAAAATGTACCCTGAATGCAACCCCCTTTCTCCATTTCCATCTCCACTGCTTGAACCCTGGCCTGGGGCCCCTCCCTAATCTCTTGCCTGGACTACTGCATTATCTCCTAATAGGTCCTCCTTACTTCTCTCTTGCCTTCCTTAAGTCCAACCTTCAACCCACATCTAGAATTTTTTTTTTTTTTTTTTTTTTGAGATGGACTTTTGCTCTTGTCATCCAGGCTGGAGTGCAACGGCGCGGTCTCAGCTTCTGCAACCTCCACCTCCCAGGTTCAAGCAATTCTCTTGCCTCAGCCTCCTGAGTAGCTGGGATTACAGACACCGGCCACCAAGCTTGGCTATTTTTTTTTTTTTTTTTTTTTGTATTTTCAGTAGAGACAGGGCTTCACCATACTGGGCAGGCTGGTCTCGAACTCCTGACCTCAGGTGAGCCACCTGCCTTGGCCTCCCTAAGTGCTGAGATTATAGGCATGAGCCACTGCGCCCAGCCTAGAATAATGTTTTTAAAAGGTAAATCAGGTCTCAGTAACTCCAGTGAGGGTCTGTTGCATTCAGAATAAAATCCAAATTCTCACAAACTTTAGGTGACTGCCTCAGCTTACCTCTCTGCCCCATCTCCTTCTCTCTACTGGTCTCCTTACTCAAGACATTCCAGACACGCATGCCTTCTTTTAGTCTCTTGAACAGACCAGCCTTGTTCCTGTTTCAGAGCCTTGGCACCTGCTCTTCATTCTGCTCAGAGCATTCTTGCCCCAGTCTTTGAACAGCTGCTTCTTTGTATCTTGTCATTATGACCTCAATTCAAATGTTGCCTCCTCTGAGAGATTGGCCCTGTCTGAGAGCAGGTGGCTAGCTTCTATTTAATCTTCTTAATAGCTCTTATTTATACCTAAACTTTTCTTATGTATTTATTGTTGACTACTTTAATGATTGTCTCCTCCTGCTGGAATATAAGCTCTTTGAGGGCAAGGACTTCTGTTTGTAGCTCTATCCCCAGTACTTAGAACAGTATCTAGCAATAGAAATCACTATATAAGTATTAGTTGATTGGCTGGATTTCATCAACTCTTCTTCTTTTTTTTTTTTTTTAGATGGAGTCTCTTTCTGTTGCCCAGGCTGGAGTGCAGTGGCACAATCTTGGCTCACTGCAACTTCTGCCTCCTGGGTTCAAGCAATGTTCATGCCTCAGCCTCCCAAGTAGCTGGGATTACAGGCATGCACCACCACACCTGGCTTATTTTTGTATTTTTAGTAGAGATGGGGTTTCACCATGTCAGCCAAGCTGGTCTCAAACTCCTCCTGGTCTCAAGTAATACACCCACCTCGGCCTCCCAAAGTGCTGGGATTACAGGTGTGAGCCACCATGCCGGGCCTGGAGTTCATCAGCTCTGACAAGATAGGAAAGCAGTTACTTATCACACGGTCTCCACTGTTTATCATTTCAGGACACCAAGTTTTTAGTAATGGAAACCCAATTCAGGCTGGCTTATGCAATAGTCATAGAGAAGACCAGTAGTAGGCCTCTGTTCAGGCACAGCTGGCAGCAGAAACTCAAATTATGTCACCAGAATTATTGTCTTTCAATCTATCCCCCAGTTCCCCAGTTATGCTTTTTTCTGAGTTGGTTCCATTTGCTGCCAGGCCAGCTCCATGCAGTGGGCTCCTGCCAACCCTGGGTTTACATTCCACGTTGTATAGCTCAGCAACCTCAGTAGAGAAAAACTGGCCCCTTCTCAGTAGTTCTAGCAGAAATCTCGGAATTAATTTCCATTGGAACAACTTAGATCATGTGCCCATCCCTGAACTAATCACTGTGTCTAGAGGAATGGAATATGCTAGTTAGCTAAGCCACTTGCCCACTCCTAGATAGGAGAGCATGGTTGGCAGTGACCCTCTGGCACAAGGGTTCCCATTTGAACCACTTTTGTTGGTTGAACCGATCTGTTTGTACAACTAGAAACATAAAGCTTATTTCTCTAGAGAAGCTGCTAACCTGACCCACAAGTGCAGTTTTATTCCCACCAGAATATGAAATCCATAAGGACAGGGACTTAGTTCAGTTACTACTTTATCTCCAGTATTTGGTAAGTCTAGGCATTCAATGACAATGAATTTTTTTTTTTTTTTTTTTTTTTTGAGACAGAGTCTCGCTCTGTAGCCCAGGCTGGAGTGCAGTGGTGCAATCTCGGTTCACTGCAAGCTCCACCTCCCGGGTTCACGCCATTCTTCTTACTCAGCCTCCCAAGTAGCTGGGACTATAGGCACTTGCCAGCATGCCTGACTAATTTTTTGTATTTTTAGTAGAGACGGGGTTTCACCGTGTTAGCCAGACTGGTCTCAATCTCCTGACCTCGCAATCCGCCCGGCTCGGCCTCCCAAAGTGCTGGGATTACAGGCGTAAGCCACCACACCCGGCTGAATTTTTTCATTCATTCAACAAATGCCTACTGAAGCATTTACTAAAGAGGGCATTACCTGAGCTGCAAGGTTTGAGGGCAGAGGAGGGGCAGTCCCCCAAAGAAAACTGCAATGCTATCTCTAGGGGAACAGAAGCAGGTTGGGGAAAAACAAAACAAAAACTATCTCAATTATCTGTTTGGGGAACTAAAGCGTGTTACTGAAACTTTTGCCAGTTCCAGAAGAACCAGTAGTTTTAGAGCTTAAGGATGAAAAACAGTCTGATTGCTGCCATCACACAGCCCAGCCTAGTGACTCCATTCACCCATTTAACATTTACACAGCACTGACTGTGTGCCACATCTCACAAAGCCTGTAGGACTCCTCCTATCCTTGAAGGGCACAGCCCTTGTCAGTGTCCTTTCTGCCAGCTGGTGCTGAGTTTTATTACTAAAACCTAACCTCAGGATCTTAGGTTCAAAGTCCATGTCTCTTGTTCCCCAAGTGTCCAGGCTTTAAAGTTCCTGAGCCCTGCTCCATGAAGCCCTCATCTTCCAGGTCTAGAGTGTTTACCTTTGCCTGGCGTTATCACTAATCTTCCTAAGTCTGGCCCTTACCTCAGGTTGCTGGACTGCTTCCCCTTCTATCCTCCCCCTTGGAATTTGCTCTCTGGCCAGCCCACCTGAATCACCAGGCCTGTTGCTGCCCCAAACATTTTTTCATTTCAGTCATTTTACTTGCCAGGTGACTCTTTCCTTGACCTGAGTGGTGAATGTAGCCATCCTAGCTAGCATTGACTTCCCCGGAGAAGTGATGGGATCATCCCAACATTTGTGCAAAGAACACATCTAAGGCAATCTTGAAAAAGAGTTTATCCTATACAAAAGTAAAGAAGAAAGGCTGTTCCTCAGTTTAAGCTGCACTGGACAATCTGTAAGTTGGAAGCATCCTCCGTTTGCCTGCTTTCTTGCAGACAGAAGACCTAGAGATGAGCTGATCCCTACCTCTCGTGATACCTTGCACTGACTCGAATATTAACATTCAGTAGGTCATCAGTTTCCCCTTCTTCCAATTTCATTCATTTGTTAAAATCGAGTTTTCCTGAATCTTTCAGATTGTTACTCCTCACCTGGTCTTCTGCAATCGAAGACCTGTCTTATGCTCTGGGGTTGCGATCTGGAAACAAGGGCCCTGTAGTTTTTCCTCTGAGTCATAAACTTAGGGACAAAGTATTCTTCATGATTCTACTTGTCATTTCCTTTTTCTTTAGCTGCAGAAAGGCACTCTGGTGGTCAGGTGAATTCCTAAGCAGTGATCCTTTAGCATAAGTGTTACCATTCTAACCCCTAATGTTGATTGAACCGATCTGTTTGTACAACTAGAAACATAAAGTTTATTTCTCTAGGGAAATAAACTGAAATAAAATAACCTGACCCACAAGTGCAGTTTTATTCCCACCAGAATATAAAATCCGTAAGGAAAGGGACTTCTTTTAGTTGCTCCTGTATCTCCAGTACCTGGCAAATCTAGGCACTCATTGACGATGAAGTCATTCATTCATTCAACAAATGCTTATTGAAGCATTTACTAAACAGGGCATTGTGTCAGGTGATACTTGAGAAGGAATTAAAAGCAAATGTAGCCAGGAGGATATTTCAGGCACAAGTAACAGAGCTGCCTTAAACAACGAGGCATTTCCTGGTACACAGAAATGGAAATCCAAATTGAGATCAGCTCAGGGTTGAGACCTAGGTATTTTCACAGCATCATCCTAAGCCCAGTTACCTTTGGGGAAAGGAGAGAGGAAAGAGAGAGAGAAAGTTTCCAGAATAGCCATCAGTAACAACTAGAATCATGACAGAAGAGTGAAGCTTCTGGAAGAAGTGAGGGAAACTCTTCCCAGAAGCCTCCAGTAGTCCTTTTGGGTCTCAATGGCCAGTCACATCCCCACTCCTGAATCATGGATTTAGGCTCAGACAAATCAGCCCCTCACCTGACACTGAAGGTGGGGTCAGCTTTCCCGAAGCGAGGAGCTACGGCTGCCTGGAGGAGGAGTGACCCTCCAAACAGAAACTTTGAGAAAGGGAGGAGGAGTTAGAGGGGTTGGATGGGGTGGGGGGCAACTGTAGCATTCACTACGAATCATAACTAGCATTTGTCATGGCAGTCTATAGTTTAAAAAAAATCTGTCTATATGTTAACTCATTTAATCCTTCTAATGATGGTAAGCCAGTTGTTCTCATTTCAGCAGCAAGTCAGAGTCACCCATGGAGTGATTTTGATTCAGAAGATCTGGAGTGGAGCCTGGACATTTGTGGTTTATTTGGTTGTTGTTGTTGCTGTTTGAGTTGGGGTCTTGCTGTGTCACCCAGGCTTCAGTGCAGCGGTGTGAACATGGCTCACTGTAGCCTCAAACTCCTGGGCTCAAGCAATCCTCCCACCTCAGTCTCTCAAGTAGCTGGGACCACAGGTGCATGCCACCATGCCTGGTTAATTTTTTTAATTTTGTATTTTGTAGAGACGGGGTCTCACTATGTGGTCTAGGCTGGTTTTGAATTCCTGGGCTCAAGCAGTCCTCCCACCTCAGCCTCCACTGGGATTACAGTGTGAGCCACTGCACCCAACCTAGACATTTGTAGTTCTTAAAAGCTGTATGGGTGGTTCTGATGCCCAGCCTGCATTGCACACCAGGGCTGTGAGCTAAGCAGCTTAACCCACAGGTATGCAAATAAGAATTCAGCAGAGTCCCTGCCTTGGAAAGTCTATACTGTATGTCTATGTTAAGAAATTTTTACATACAAGCCAGGGGAGTTCAGGGAAGGAAGAGCTCCCCATAGGACAGAATGTTGGTGAAGGTTACTGGGCAAGAGTGAGAATGAAGAAGACTTGTGTAGAAAAGCAAGGGCAATGATATAGCCAGAAGGGCACAGCATGAGCTGGAGTTAAAAAAAAGATGGAACACTCATCAAATTCATGTGTCATCTTTATCAGAGGACAGGCTGATCTCTGTTTTTTGTGATATTAGTTTGTGGGAAAGGGAAGTTTTGTTATCATGGGCCAATGACCGGAGAAACTGAGGTTTGTTTCCAGAACTCGGTGAATCAATGCCATCTGATATTCCTGATACTTTGCTGAAACTGTTCACCAAACTTCCTCTTTGAGCACAAAGGGGATTTTAAGAGGCAACATTGGGGCTTTCACATATTTATGTTTTTAAAATCAGGTACACCGAGTGGAAAAACCCTATGAGATCACCTTGTGCTCTAACCAAACTGTGCAAGGGCAATACAATCATCTTCTTAGGCTATACAATCATCTTCTTAGGCTATACAATCATCTTCTTAGAGAAGGAGGCATTTCAAGTCCTTCTCAAAGCAAACAAAGATAAACCTGATCAAATGCAGCCAGGCTGCAAAAGTGATTAGGAGGAAGGCTGGAAACAACCTGGAGAATACAGAGGAAGTTTGTAAATTGGCTGGCAGTTGGATTACATTTAAAAATTCAATTCGTGACAGATTCAGAAAAGTGTTTCATTCGGTGAGTTTGTTAACTACCAGACAGAGGCTTGGTAGTTTGCTGATAGCACAGAAGGTGAGTCATTCAGTGTTGGGCTGGGACAACTGTCACCCACTCACTTTGATGGATACACCCCAAGCATAGAAATATGTGGTCAACGGGAGTTCAAGACCAGCCTGACCAACAAGGAGAAACCCCGTCTCTACTAAAAATACAAAATTAGCTGGGTATGGTGGTGCAGGCCTGTAATCCCAGCTACCGGAAGGTTGAGGCAGGAGAATCACCTTAATCCGGGAGGTGGAGGTTGCGGTGAGCCGAGATCATGCCATTGCACTCCAGCCTGGGAAACCAGAGTGAAATTCCATCTCAAATTAAAAACAAAGAAATATGTAGTCTGATTGTTTTGAGCTCTATCATTGCTCATTGTTCTTGACAACTTATTTTCCTTCTTTGACTTACCTTTGTTGATGCCACTTCTGCTACTTCTAAATTGCTTTTTAGTGAACCCTGAAGGGGTCTCCCTCACGTGAAAGGAGTTTCTTGGGAGTACAAAGAGAGCTGGCAACAGATGTTCAGTATATGGCTTGGGCTGGACACTGGAGGATTATTGCCTCTCCCAGGTCTCAGGACTCCCACCTATGTTATCTATTAAGTGGACTCAGGATAAGGATTCTGGGCTAGTCAAGAGATATCTACAGAAAGCCCTAGTGTGGTAATTAGCTCCAGCAATGAAAATAAACAAAATATGTACAAATATTTCAAGTATGGTCATAATATAATCTTTATAAGAGAAATGTTATCATCTGGGAGGACGATAGAAAAGAAAGGATGGAAAGAAAAGCACCAGGTCACAGAGGAGGGGACTGGCATAAGCCAGTGAGGAAAGAGGTAAGAGCTGACTTACTGGGTCCCTGGGCCTATGCGCAACCAGCTCCAGAAGACAAGAGGCAAGAGCAGGAATGTGTAGGAGGGCAGCTGATGTGGCAGTAATGCAGCAGCAGAGAGGCCTCCTGACAGAGCTAAACCTGACTCACGTCCATTTGTCTGGGACAGCCAGATCTTTCTGCAGGTCCCATTTTTCTTGGTTTAAGCTGGTCTGTAAGTTGAGTGAGAATCATTTTCCTGGGTGTCAACTCTGTGGCCTTCCCTTCTGAGTGGACATAAAATCAATAATGCTGATGAGCTGAAAATGATTGCAAACAAAAGACAATGTTTTGGAGAAATTTGGGCTTTGTTTTGGCAAATGAGTTGCTTAAGATTTATAAGGAAGAATCCTAGGGATATGCATTATGGGCATGAGTACTAGTCCACAAAAAGTGGTATAAAAAGCAAAGAAGGGTAGTCTCTCACCCACAGCAGAAAAGAGTGTAAAAGAGTTTCATTGAAAAAGATCACTCTCCTAGTTTAAGCTTATTGCTGTTCTACTCATGTGCTAGTGACCATACAAAGTTGCACGTGAATTGCTTAACCCAATGCATCTCCTTGGTGGAAAAATAAGCCCAGGTGCCTCACTGTCCCTTACCTAAGCATGTGTACAAAGTTCCTCTCCTTGGGCCTTTGCCTCAGGTTCCTTGCTGGTTTTCTCACCTGGATAATCTTATCTGGGGAGGTTTATCATGGCAAAAGAAGAACTTACTGCCTGAGAAACAGATTGACTCCATACAGGGAATCAATTCAAACTCTGTTTCATTCAGCCATTTGCTCATTCAACAAACACTGAGCCCCAGCTATTTGCCATGTTCTGGAGATCTACAGATGAATGAGACCTGATGCTAAAGGCAAATCAATGGCAAGAGTACAATGGAACACCAGGTATAATAAAGGTAAAGAAGTACAGATACCACAGCACTACACAGGATGAGCAGGGGGCATCCAGTTCCACTTAGGGAAAGGGGTCAGGGACATTTTCCAAGAGAAGATGACCCTTGAGTTGATGATTGAAGGATGAGTACAGATTAGCCTGAGAAACAAGAGAATAAGCGTCCACCAAAAAAGATCAACATTGGCAAAGCCGTCAGAGGTGTGACACCGTGGCTCTTTTGGAGACCTCCAAGTGATTTGGCATAACTAAGGCTGGAGATTACATCAGGACCCAGATCTTGAAGCAATATGCTATGTTATAGAAATTCTGTTTCCAAAGGGATGGAAAATCACTGGAAGATTTTAAACTGGAAAGTGACAAGGTCAGAATTAGGGCTTAAAATAACCATTCTGGCAGCAGAAAGAGAAGAGATCAGGATGACAATCTAGGAGGCTCCCAGGCTATAAATATGGAATTGTACTAAGACAGCAGCTGTAAGAGAGCAAAGAGGCTTGAGCTATGTAATGACATAGTAGATGGAGTTGGTGTCCCATTGAAGTAGAAAAGAAAGGAGAAGAATGAGTTCAGAGGGACTCCAAGGTTCCCTCTTGTAGAGTGCAGCAGGTAGCATCATTTCCTGAAAAAGTAAATATAAGAAGAGGAGCAACTTCAGAGGCAAGAGGATAAATTCCATTTTGGACATGTGTGCAAAATGTCTGTGTTTTCTTTCGCATTTAGCAGTTTAAGTAAAATGTGCCAAAGTATGCTTTTCTTTGTCTTTATCCTGCTTGGGGTTTACTAAGATTCTTGAATCTGTAACTTTATGTCTTTCACCAAATTTGGAAAAACTTCAGTCACTATTTTCTTATTTTTTCTTCTTTGATACAGAGTCTTGCTCTGTCATTCAGGCTGGAATGCCATGGTGCAATCTTGGCTTACTGCAACCTTTGCCTCCCTGGTTCAAGCAACTCTCTTGCCTCAGCCTCCTAAATAGCTGGGACTACCAGTGCATGCCATCACACCCAGCTAATTTTTGAATTTTCAATGGAGATGGAGTTTTGCCATGTGGGCCAGGCTGGTCTCAAACTCCTGGCCTCAAGTGATCCACACATTGCCGCCTCTCAAAGTGCTGGGATCACAGGCATGAGCCACCGTGCCTGGCCTATTTTCTTTTTTTGCTTGTTTGTTTTTTGAGAAAGGGTCTTACTCTGTTGCCCAGGCTGGAGTGCAGTGGTGTGATCATAGCTCACTGTAGCCTCAACCTCCTGGGCTCAAGGAATCCTCTTGCCTCAGCCTCCTGAGTAACTTACACTACAGGCGTGCACCACCATACTTGGCTATTTTTTAAATTTTTCTTTAATAGAGATGGGGTCTCACTATGTTTACCAGGCTGGTCTTGAACTCCTGGGTTCAAGCAATCCTCCTGCCTTAACCTCCGAAAGTGTTGGGATTACAGCCATGAGCCACTGCACCCAACCTCAGCCACTATTTTCTAATACATGTTCTGTATTATTTTCTCTTCATTAAGGATTACAGGTGTGCCTATGTTAGAATTTTCTGTATTGACCCAGAGGTCACTGAAGCTCTTAATTTTTCTTCAATCTTTTTTTTTCTCTTTTATCTTCTGTTCTGATAATGTCTGTTTGTCTATCTTCAAGCTCACTGATTTTCATCTGCCATTTCTAACCTTCTGTCAAGTTCATTGAGTGAATTTTTAATTTTAGATGTTGTATTTTTTTACTTCTAGACTCTCCTTTTGGTACATTTTTCTAGTTTCTGTCCCTTTGCTGAGGTTTCCTCTCTGTTCATTCATTATGAACATATATTTGTTTATGTCCTTGAGCAGAGTTAAAATAGTTTATAATAGTTAAAATAATTGTATCCTCATTCAAACTTTTACATCATCTTAGATTTAATCTCTATTGATTGCCTTTTCTTTTGAATATAAGCCACATTTTTCTGTTTTCTTTGATTGTCCAGTAATTTTGGATTGTGACCTGCACATGGTAAATTATATATCATAGAGACCATGGTTTCTGTTGTGTTCCTCTGGAAAGCTTTTAATTTTTTGTTTTACAAAACAGTTAACTTGGCTATGCTAAAACTTCAAACTCTTTCTCTTGTTTAGTGGGCAAGAGTTAAAGTGTCTGTTCAGTTCTTTTGTCATTAGCTAGGCTATTTGAGGTCTGCCCTTTATGCGTATAATTTGGAGGACAGTCAGAGATTTGGGGAAACTTTATACACAGAATTTTTGGTTTCTCTTCCGTGGCTCTCTCATTTTTAGGATACCCATCACCACAACAAGTTCCCAGTTGTTGCAATAGCTGTGATAACCTCAAGGTCTGACTTCCAATTCTTCAAAATTGTATATTTCTATCCAAATTCTAACTATTCCATCACAGAGTTGACTGAGGCCTGTCCTCAGGCAAAAATTCATTAGGGGGGAAAAAAAAAAGCAGACTCATCCAGTACCATTTCCTTCTTCCAATTGTAAATTATCCTCTGGTTTCTCATTTGGTCACTCTATAATGCCGTTAGGTCAATTTTTTTTCCTCCAGAGCTTATAATTGTTATTTGCAGAAGGGCTAATCCAATATGAACTACTCTGCTTTTAACAGAGATGGAATTCCAGGTGTTTAATAAATATTTATTGAATAGATTCAAGTACCCACTTTATAGCTACATGTTGATCACTGATAGACACTATACACTTCATCTAACCTAAATTAATTAAACTCTTGATTCTCTCATTCCCTCATTCCTACCTCCTGCCAACCTGCTCCTCCCCAAGTCTGAATATATTTCCAACTGCCTTGACATTTCCACTTGAATAAATAATAGACCTTTCAAATTCAACATATTCAAAACGGGAACATGCCCACCTCAGGGTCTTTCCACTTGCTGTTCCCCCTGCATGGCATGATCTTCCACCAGGTATCCACATGGTTCACAATTCTCACTCCATTCAGCTCTCAGCCCTAAAGTCAACTTTTCAATGAGGCTTTCCTGACCATTTGCTATAAAACAAATACAACTCCTTCCCTCCTTTCCACTACCTATCTCCTTGCTTCCTTTACTTTTCCCCATAGCACTTATCTTCACGTAACTAGTATCTGCTTATTTTTTTATTTTCATTTATTTTATTTTATTATTTTTTTTTTCTTTTTGAGAGGGAGTCTTGCTCTGCTGCCCAGGCTGGAGAGCAGTGGCACGATCTCAGCTCACTGCAAGCTCCGCCTCCCGGGTTCACGCCAGTCTCCTGCCTCAGCCTCCTGAGAAGCTGGGACTACAGGCATCCGCCATTACGCCTGGCTAATTTTTTGTATTTTTTTAGTAGAGACGGGGTTTCACCGTGTTAGCCAGGATGGTCTCCATCTCCTGACCTCGTGGTCCACCCGCCTTGGCCTCCCAAAATGCTGGGATTACAGGCGTGAACCACTGTGCCCGGCCAGTATCTGCTTTTTAAATTGTTGCAGGCCGGGTGCGGTGGCTCACGCCTGTAATCCCAGCACTTTGGGAGGCCGAGACGGGCGGATCACGAGGTCAGGAGATCCAGACCATCCTGGCTAACATGGTGAAACCCCGTCTCTACTAAAAAATACAAAAAAAAAACTAGCCGGGCGAGGTGGCCGGCGCCTGTAGTCCCAGCTACTCGGGAGGCTGAGACAGGAGAATGGCGTAAACTCGGGAGGCGGAGCTTGCAGTGAGCTGAGATCTGGCCACTGCACTCCAGCCCGGGCGACAGAGCGAGACTCCGTCTCAAAAAAAAAAAAAAAAAAATTGTTGCTGTATGTCTCCCCTCACTACAGTATAAGGTCTGCAAGGGCAGGGCCTTTTCACCGCTTTCTCCCAAACACTGAGCAAAGAGCTTGGTATAGAGTAGGTATTCAATAAATAGTTGTTAAATGAATGTTGAAACTACTTGAATCAAAGTGAGATGAAAACCTGGGTAAGGAAGGAACACTAATATTCGCAAGCCATGTGGTAGAACAAGAGCCTATAAAAACAAAGAGTTCCATCAGCCAAAGGGAGAAAATCCAGGAGAGAATAATGTCACAGAAGCTGCAAGAGGAGTTTTCTTTTCCTTTTTTTTTTTTTTTGAGATGGAGTCTCCCTCTGTCACCCAGGCTGGAGTGCACTGGCAAGATCTCAGCTCACTGGAAGCTCCGCCTCCCGGGATCACGCCATTCTCTTGCCTCAGTCTCCGGAGTAGCTGGGACTACAGGTGCCCACCATCGCGCCCGGCTAATTTTTTGTATTTTTTTAGTAGAGACGGGGTTTCACCGTGTTAGCCAGGATGGTCTGGATCTCCTGACCTCGAGATCCGCCCGCCTCGGCTCCCCAAAGTGCTGGGATTACAGGCATGAGCCACCGCGCCCGGCCTTACAAGAGAAGTTTTCATAAGGAAGGTGTCAAATATTGCAAAGATCAAGTGAATGGCAGAGTGGCTCTCTGAGAGTTAGGAGGGCTTTGATGACTTTGACAATCATTTCAGTGATACAGTGGAAGACTACAATGGGCTATGAAGTGGCAGCAAATAGAAACATGGGGTCAAAGGCTAGGAAAAGGGGCTAGAAAGGAAGTAAGGCTGAAGCTGCAGGAATGAGGGAATAATGAGAGAGGAAAGTTGGGGAGAGTTAAGCTTAGGTCAGCTGGAGCCGTTTGCCTTGGATAAGAGCAAGGAGACGTCTCCCTTTGACCCTGAGACACAAGAGAGGAGGGGAAGAAGGGTTTCTTTGATATAGAGTCAGGGCTGCTACATATGGTTATATTGGTCATGTCCTGTATGTGGATCCCTGGCTGAGAAGAGCATCTGCTCTCCAAGCCATAAGCCCTGATGTGGGGCTGTGCCAACCCAGAGGAAGAGGCATCCTTACTCACGTAATATCTAAACATGCCTCTGTGGCATCACATTTGCTGAAGGGAGGGGGTGCTTTTGAAATGAGAGGAGTTTTCCCTTATGCCCTTCACAAGTCATGTGACAGGGCTGTGGCTTGCGTTTTTGGTGTCCTGCTGCTCAAACCCCTAGCCGGAGCATGCAAACAGGCAGATCATGGGGAGGACTTATCTAGGGCTGAGTGTGTACAGCTCCCAAAGCCCCAGTGGGCGTGTGTTACAGTGTGCTCTTTCAGTTTTACTATCTGCAGGTGGCTTGTGTTAATCAGCTCAGTTAGACCCTCTGCCTTACTGCAAGGACAGAGGATTTCTGTATCCCGGGTTCTTGCTTTAGTGTACCGGAAAAACTGGGTCACACGTGGGCTTGGAGGACGGGTGCAAGGTTTTTTTATTGAGTGGTGGAAGTAGCCCCCAGCGAGATGGATGGGGAGGCCATGAGGGAGATGGTGTGGGAAGGCCGTCTTCCTCTGTGCCCTGTTTTCCGGTTGGCCAGACTCTTCCAACCGCCCCCACCACTGAATTCCACATTGTCCTGCCATCGATGGCCTGCCAGCGTCTGCTGGTGTCTGTCAGTGGGCTCTTCTCCTCTGCTCCTCTTGGCGTCCAGCCGCTTGTGTGTGGGCCCGCTAGGATCTTTGGGTTTTTGTGGGCACACAATGCGGGGTGTGGCAGGCCAGGGTAGTTGTGGAAAATGCAACATTTGGGCAGGAAACCAGGAATGCCTGTCCTCACTTAGGTCCCTGGGCACAGGCCCAAGGGTGGAGCCCTCACCAGGGACCTCACTTTTCTCTATAGAGCACTTCCCCGCCCCCCTCTCATATCGCCTTTTTCTAAGATTTACAAAAGTGGCCCTGTATTGAACTTACATATTTTTAAATAAATATGCCATGAGGACTCTTACGAGATCTTGATTTCTCTGCTTTTTAAACATATGACTCATCATATATCAAAGAAATAAAATATTACAGACATAGTGAAAAGCTTTCTGTAGCACCCCAATGCCCCTCCTTCTTCCCCGGAAACAACCACTATCCTGAAGAAGGTATTTTTCATTTTCATGCATGGTATTATACTCTGCTACCAATGTGTTCCCATAAACAATATGAAATATTTTTCCATGACTTTAAAATTTGTATAAACGGTCTCCAACTATACATATTTTCCTGAAATTTTCCTTTCTTTCTTTTTTTGTTGCTTTTTTTTTTGAGATTTATCCATGTTGATATTTGTACCTCTAGTCCATTTGTTTTTATTCATTTCATAAAATATTTATTCAATACTCCATTGAATAAATATACCATGCTTTCCCCAGCATTTTCCTATTGATGGGCATTCAGGTTTTGTTTTAAAGTTTTCATTTTTAAAATTAAAGCTGTAATCGGTTTTATATGTCTCCTCATTACATATCCAGGAACTTCTCTAAGAGCAGAATTGCTGGCTACAGGAGTACCCACCTTACTCTCACTAGATAATGCCAAATTGGCCTCCACAGTGGGTATGACAATCGGTACTCCCACTAGCCGTGTATGAGTGTTACCATTTGCTGAGTGTTTTCTTTTCAGACTTTAACATTTTCTCCTACCTGAGGGGCTATAGCTTTTGTTGATATATCCCTGATTATTCATAAGTTTGAGTATTTTTCATATGTTATCAGCCATTTGGGGTTCTTTCTTTTGTAAGCTGTTTGTTTAGATAGCCTCCTACTTTCCTTTTTTCTTCTTCTACTTTTCATTTTTCCATTGGGTTATTTATTTTCTTATTTATTTATTTATTTATTTTTGAGATGGAGTCTCGCTTTGTTGCCCAGGCTGGAGTGCAGTGGCATAATCTCGGCTCACTGCAGGCTCCGTCCCCTGGGTTCACGCCATTCTCCTGCCTCAGCCTCCGAGTAGCTGGGACTACAGGTGCCCGCCACCACACCCGGTCAAGTTTTTGTATTTTTAGTAGAGGCGGGGTTTCACTGTGTTAGCCAGGATGGTCTCCATCTCCTGACCTCGTGATCCACCCGCCTCGGCCTCCCAAAGTGCTGAGCCACCGTGCCCGGCCTATTTATCTATTTTCTAAATGATACATAGGATTTTAAAAATTATTATTATTCTGGCTACTAATTATTTATCACAGATAACTTCTCATGGTCTGTGACTTGTCTTTAACTTTTTAAGAATGTCTTTGATTGTATACATGATTTACATTTTAATATAGTCATATTTTTTCAATATTTTCAAGGATGAATAAAACCTGAAGGTGTATGTGCTGGAGGGGGAAGGTATCTTACGAAATTCTTGCCAAATGATCTTTCTTTTCTCTGTAAAATGAAAGGGGAGGACAATCCTTGGATATAGCTGTAGCGTTCCTGAGATTCCACTTTCCATCGCCTTGCATTAACTGAGTCCACACCAAATGCCTAGACCTGGGAATTGGCTGGGTTGGAGGGGAGGGAGATGAGGTAGGATTTCATACATGGAAACTTGCCTTACTAGAACTTACCATCAGAGGACTAATAAGCATTAGACTGTGTAGTTCTGAAATACTGTAGTATAAACTTGAGGAAGGAGAGATTGGGATAGGACTGAGTAATTGTCTATGGACTGGATTCATCAGGGCAGACTGTATGTCAAATTTTATGACTTCCTGCACACTTAGGAATCACAGAGTCTTAGGCTGCAAAGAAACATAAGTAAGAGTATTCATGGATAATATCTTAGTTAATGAAAGGAGAAAAAGTATATTAAAGTATAATATATAAAATTATATTGAAATTATGGCTACAAAAGACATTTTTACATTTATATTTTAAACCATTGTATTATATATAGTATATATTTATAGTTATATATTTATATTTTATATTTAAAACCATTAAAATTTTTTAATTTGTGGGAAGTTTCATTAAAGAAAATTAATAGATAACTGGTAGTCAATTGACCATGGAAGAAAAATCATCTGTAGCTTTCATATAAATATTTTATAAGGAGATTTAGATACAGTAGTTATAAAAGAAGTAACAATTTTGTATTTTGACTAAATATGTCTTAGTTTGAATTCATTAAATATTAACAGTATCAGAAGTGACTAATTCCATAAAACTAGGTATTTCACTTTATGAATGTGATGTGCATACAAACTAATTTATCTAAATGACCTTATTATGTAAAAGAATATGACATATGTCCGGAAAAAAACTTGCTAACAACTTTCTTTAATTCCTACTGTTGGTTAAATGTCTTAATTTTTAAAAGTGTTTAAAACTACATTTAATAAAGTCTGAATTTATTTTTAAAGATAATAAATAGATGTATACAGTGAAAACATCTATCTCGTTATCTGTATCCCATTTAAGTGTTATACCAATGAAAAATGTTCATGAGATGATATCCTACATATGACAATGAGGTAAAGTAGGTTGGGAATAACTACTCTTGTAATTTCAGGTAAAATAAAAACAAATTTTAAATGTGGAGGAAAAAATTAACATAAGTAAGGAAATGGAGGCACACTGAAGGTCTCTCTGCAGAAGGTCTCACAGCTAGTGAGAGGCAGAATCCATACTAGAACTACAGATTCCCATCCAGGGTGCTGTCTCACCTGCTCATTAAGAATGTTGACATGGGGCCGGGCATGGCAGGTCATGCCTGTAATCTCAGCAGTTTGGGAGGCTGACCTGGGTGAATTGTTTGAGCTCAGGAGTCCAAGACCAGCCTGGGCAACATGACAAAACCCCGTCTCCACCAAAAATACAAAAAATTAGCCAGGCACAATGGCACACACTTGTGGTCCCAGCTACTCAGGAGGCTGAGGTGGGAGGATTGCTTGAGCCCTGGAGATGGAGGTTGCACTGAGCCATGATTGTGCCAATGCATTCCAACCTGGGCAATAGAGTGAGACCTCATCTCAAAAAAAAAAAAGGCGGGGGGGGCTGGGCACGGTGGTTGACGCTTGTAATCCCAGCACTTTGGGGGGCCGAGGCGGGTGGATCACCTGAGGTCAGGGATTCGAGACCAGCCTGACCAACATGGAGAAACCCTGTCTCTATTAAAAATACAAAATTAGCCGGCCATGGTGGCGCATGCCTGTAATCCCAGCTACTCGGGAGGCTGAGGCAGGAGAATCGCTTGAACCCAGGAGGCAGAGGTTGTGGTAAGCCGAGATCGCACCATTGCACTCCACTCTGGGCAGCAAGAGTGAAACTCTGTCTCAAAAAAAAAAAAAAAAAAGTTGACATATCTTCCTTTGATGGTAAAATAGTTTTGAGAGTGATGTGAAGAAAAAACTAATTATTCAAAACAGAACATCAACACCCCAAAAAGCCCATGACCATTAAATGTGGCACAGAAACTGTTAGAAACAGCTATTACATTCACATCCATTTGTTTGCCTTATGAGAATATAGGGAAATATGTTAGCCTCATTTTTTTTCCAGATAAGACACAAAGAACACGTTCAATAATTTCATAAGTCAAAGGATCAATGGCCACATGTATCTATACATCATAGCTACTTTCTTGTCTCAGTTACATGAATATTGTTCTTCTACTGACAGCCAGGTTAATTGGTTCTACTTAATGTTGCCCGTAGAGAAAGCATCAAACTTGAGAAGCCAGTAATGCTGAAAAAAAATAAACCAGAGCTATGTTGATTAAATTGCTCATAACCAAGCTGCTACTACAGCTCTCATTTTTCATATCTATATCCTTACCAGCACACATGAATGTAAAAATCACTTTCAATTGCCTGTAAAAAAACATGCTATCATTAGGATTAATCAAAAGTTCTTTCCATAATGAAAACGCCTAAAACATTCACTCCTTACTTCTTACTATAGCAACAAACTTATGAAGAAATTGCTATCACGTGTCCGAGTGTTAGAGACATATAACACCAATTCCGAGAAATCTTTAGAATATTTGCCAAAGTCAAATATAGTGTTCACTGATACCAAAAATATACTTTCTCTGTGTTCTCAGGGAGATCAAATTTAGTCCAACTAACCAGTCACGTTATCAAGGAGGCTCATCTTGCCAGGTGTTGAAGACGCAAAGAACAGGATGTGACTACCCCCTACCCCCTTGGATATAATGTCTCAAGGCTCCCAGTTCTAAACCCAGTAGTCCAGGGTTCTCTTAACAGATATAAAAATACTAAGGGAGCAGAAAAGAGAAACAAGGAGCTCTACTCATGAAAGCTGGTGAGCTGTCACCAATGCCCATTAGAATTGGGTCTTTTGGCGTGGTGGCTCACACCCGTAATCCCAGCACTTCGGGAGACTGAGGTCAGGAATTTGAGATCAGCTTGGCCAACATGGCAAAACCCCATCTCTACTAAAAACGCACAGAAAAATATTAGCCAAGTGTGGTGGCAGGTGCCTGTAGTCCCAGCTACTCGGGAAACTGAGGCAGGAGAATCACTTGAACCCAGGAGGTGGAGGTTTCGAGATTGCAGTGAGCTGAGATTGGGCCACTGCACTCCAGCCTGGGTGACAGTGAGACTCTATACCAAAAAAAAATAAAAATAAAGAACTGGGTCTTTAAAGGCATTCTTCCAGGCAGGGAAGTGGGGAAAGGCATGTGAGGTAGAGCAGACACTTGGAGCAAAGGCAGTAATGCATGAAAAGGCAGGGCAGGTTTACATATGGAGTATGTGCCAGTGCTAAGGCTGTGACAACATCACCAATGGCCTTATATGGTGGGCTAACAAGGGATTTCAATGAGTAGGTGTGGGCATGCTAAGATTAGTGTTTCCAGAAGATCTATCTGATAACCAAGAGTGAAGGATGCGTCTCAGGGAAGGAATTCATTCTTAGGCTATTGCATTAGACCAAGTGAGAAATGATGGCAGCCTGGTTTGCAACACAGGGGATAGAGAAAAGGAAATACATCCAAAAGGCTTTCAGAGGGACTTGAAAACTAGTTAAATGACTATAAGGGAAGAAAGTGATTCCTTCAGCTAAAACTAGAAAAAAAAATTAGGAAGAGCATCAGTGTCACAAAATACAATAAAAGACAAGGTCAGGCAAAAATATCAATGTAAAATCTAGCCAATCATATATTTACTACCTGCAAATAGGCTATTTTCAGAAAATATCATTTATTCTTCCTTTTCTTTCTCTTTTTATAAAATTCACTCTAATGGCTTTTTGATGGAATGGAGTAAATCATCACCAATCGTGCCAAAATATTTTGGAGTATTCTGCAACAGAGGAAATGCTTAATCTTTGTGTCTGAGATGCTTCTACATAAGCAAACTCTCATACAGCATAAAATATATGTATCAGAAATCAATTTGAAACAGACATATCATCTGCAGGAAGTGCTGAGGCATTTCTCCATTAGTTTTAATCAAAGGAAAACAAGATGAGAAGGTGATGTTTCATGATCTCTAATATGAGTAGCTTTTGCAAGAGAAACAATGTCAGAGACACCAAAAATAGGAGTGATACTCAAAAAGTATGCCTTTCCCCCCTGTTGTAGCAGATGTTATGGTGTGCTTCCCAGATTCCCTCTTTAGGACTGAGGTACTCATTCTCCTAGCAGTTGGGAGTGCTGATAGCTGACAGCTCTTAGCTGAATTGTTCTTAGCCCCTTTCACATGGACAGCCCCCATCTATTGGCTGGTCAATTGATGATGGGTGAACATAAAGCCCTGGCCCCTTGACTTAAGGGACAGGACATCTCAGATACAGAAAGGCCATCCCAGTTCCAGAGCCTCTACAGGACTGATTAAGGTCCCTATTGCAAGCACATAACAGTTCACCTTCCTCTGTGCAGTCTTGCCCATCAGCCCTCACAGGTGATGTTCCCAAGGGCACTCTCCAAAACTTTACCTCTCGCACAGAAATCTTAGAGTCCTTTCTCCGTGAAACCCAATGTACAAAGCCAACCAGGACCACCAGGAGCCTTTCATGAGCAATAATTACAGAGGATGAGGGTGTCACTACGAAAGTCCCTTGAACTTTTATAGGTCTTTAACAAAATGAGCCACACTTCCTACTTATGCTCTAAGACTAATAACACAGGATGTAAACAGCATTACAAGTGGTCTATAAAGGACTTTAGATATAAAAGAATTTATAAAGGAAGGAATCACAGCAAGGCCAAACAATACATATATATTAGAACCAAAATGGAAGTCGAGCACAGATAACTTGCTGTTCTTTGTCATTTGGATACTGCGAGCCATAGTTTTTTGGGGTTGTTTGTTTTTCCCTAACTCCTCTCTCCCCACCACACTACCTGGCAATATTCCTTCACTAAGGCTGGAGGAGGTGGGGGTGGGAAAAAAAAAAAAAAAATCAGACATCAAAAGATTCCTGTATCCTGACTGCCACCTAATGGAATCTTTGAGCATTAAGGTCTTCATTGTGTGGTTTTGGGGGGGTTTTCAACTGCTGACATAAATAATATCAACAAAATGGCTAAATGTGACCATGTCAAATTATGCCCATTAGTCTTCATGGGGGAAAACTCTGGGATTCATTTTGGTTTTTGGAAAAAGTCAAGTTAACTGTCTTATTTTTTCCCGTCTACATTTGGGAACGTACATCCCCTGCCACTCATGGTTGTTTGGTTTAACCAACCTTCATTAAAATATTGCTCTTTTATCCACTGTGCAATACAAATAATGTGGACTAATTCACTCCATTCCTCTTTTTTCTAAGATAAATGATCTGTAAGTGCCATGAATATGGGGTGGGGAATATCCAGATAAGAAGGGTACTTTCAGGGGCTGTGATGCAAATGAATCCAATTAACTCAGAGTTTAGAAGACTGTCTTAAGACTGCTGCTGGAGCTGCTATACGAGGAAGTTAAACAGGGCCAAAAGATGAAAAATAATGTCCTATCACAACATCAGAAGGCAAGACCCACTGGACTCTCCTGCATGTGGGGAAGTCAAAGTAATTCTTTCACATGTTAATCATGCTTTCCTTCCTGCCCTTCAAAGAGCTCCTGGTGACTGCTACAGCCTCCACTGCCCACATCTTTCCTGCTAAACCTTGACCCATCTGGCTTTCTATTGTCTTTTGTTTCTGACAATGCTTTTGTAATCTCCTGTATTACTTCTCAGCTTGTTAAACTATTGCTAATGCCTAGAGTTCCCTGCAACTACCTTCTGCTCTTCCCCATCATCCCCAAACACACATGTACACACACACCTCCCAAAACTATTCTAAAAGGCGTTTTAGCCAGTCTATCTACATTTTTCATTTTGAAAAATTTGAAACAATCACTTCTATAGAACACTTCTAGAGTCAGTATAGGACATTCTCCTGAGAAGCCATAAAATAGTTTTTACATCTAATCAAATTAGCAATAATTTAATATAATCTGAGTCCATACTTAAATTTTCGAGGGGGTCCCTAAAATTTTTTACAGCTTTGTTTTTCGAAACCAAGATCAATCAAGATTTATCCATAGACTTGTTACATCTGTTTACCTCTTAATCTAGAACATTTCCCCACACTTTTCAGTGTCACTGACCTTTGGAAGAATTTAGGTGTTTTCTTATAGAATGTCCTATATTCTGGAGGTAGTTCTTCCCTCATGCTCAATTTACTTGTTCCTTTATGCCAATATTTCTTGTATACTGGAAGTTGGGTCAATAAGCTTGATTGTATTCAGGTTAAGCATTTTTGGCAGCCTTCCTTCACAGGTAATGCTATTATTGCTTCATGTTGCATCAAATCAGAGGCATATAAAATCAGGTTGTTCCACAATTAGCGGTACTAAACTTGATCTCTGGGTTAAGTTGGTGACAGCTGAATTTTATCATAGTAAGATATATTTCCCCTTTGTAATTATTGAATAGTCTGTGGGGATATTTTGTATGTATGTGTGATACTTTGACATTATGCCAGCATCTTCCTTTTCCCCACCTCCTTTCACCAGATGGGTTTTAGCTTCTCCTGATGATACTTGCCTGAATTATTGGAAATTGCAAATGGTGATTTTTCTGATTCCATCATTTTATTTATATGAATTGGCTGACATTCTTCTTTAAAGAGAAACTCCCTTCCCAAACTTTTTGAGTATCACTCTGGACTTAATGGATTTTTAAAATGTATTGAAGGCTTTGATGATCTATTAATTATTATTCTTTTTAGTGGCCAAATTGTCTCATATGTGGCTAGTGGACCCCACTTGAGCTGGGCTCTGTGGGCTTTTAACTTGACCTTATTCATTCTGGGGCACTTCCATGATTTCTGGCAAGGTATTTCAGGCTTAATTTTCTGTTTTTGTACTTTATGGGCCTGAAACCGGAAATTGGCCATTTCTCTAAGAAACATTGTTTCCTTTCAGTGGGGATTGGCATTTTGATATCAAGCTGTGGGCATTCTCTAGTGGGATGACATTGCTTCTAAGAAATATACATATGAAAGATTCTAATTCAATTTAACATCAGAGGTTTTAACATCAGTTTTTCCCACTGTAAGAGAAGTACAAATATAAAAGAAGGTGGATCTTCTTTTATACAATACAAAAAGGATATTTGTATTTCTTTTCTCTTAGAGTTTCTACTAATAAATTTATTGTTTGTTTTATAGTAGGCCTAAGAGTTTCAAAATTTACCAATACCACTACTGGCAATAAATCTGTGGTGTTTGAGGGCTTTTGCTTGTTTTCGTTCTTTTTGCTCTCAGAATATAAACCACTAAGAATGTATAGTTGGAGTACTACTTCTAAATAAGTAGTAAAAAACTGCCATTTCAGGGCCAGGCGCGGTGGCTCATGCCTGTAATCCCAGCACTTTGGGAGGCCGAGGCAGGCAGATCACAAGGTCAGGAGTTCGAGACCAGCCTGTCCAGCATGGTGAAACCCCATCTCTACTAAAAATACAAAAAAAAAATTAGCTGGGCATGGTGGCACACACCTGTAGTCCCAGCTACTTGGGAGGCTGAGGCAGGAGAATTGTTTTAACCTGGCAGGTGGAGGTTGCAGTGAGCTCAGATTGTGCCACTGCACTCCAGCCTGGGCAACAGAGCGAGACTCCGTCTCAAAAAAAAAAAAAAAAAAAAAGAACTGCTATTTCTGGCCAGGCACGGTGGCTCATACCTGTGATCCTAGCACTTTGGGAGGCCGAGGTGGGGGGCGGGGGGGGGGTGGATCACCTGAGATCAGGAGTTCGAGACCAGCCTGGCCAACATGGTGAAACCCCGTCTCTACTAAAAATACAAAAATTAGCCAGGCGTAGTGGCAAATGGCCGTAATCCCAACTACTCGGGCGGCTGAGACAGGAGAATCACTTGAACCCAGGAAGTGGAGGTTGTAGTGAGCCGAGATTGTGCCACTGCACGCCAACCTCCAGCCTGGGCAACAGAGTGGGACTCCATCTCAAAACAAAACAAAAACAAAACAAAAAAACCCTGACATTTCTTATCCTGTAAAGCCTTAGACTATAATCTTTTTTCAAACTCAAGAAATTCTTGTTTTCTGTTTTCAGTGGCATATTTTTGTTTTTTAGTGGTACAGTCTTCTGTTCCTCAATGGTACGTGTAAAACACAGAATACTTGAAAATGCACATCCTCAGCCAACAGACACATGAAAAAATGCTCATCATCACTGGCCATCAGAGAAATGCAAATCAAAACCACAATGAGATACCATCTTATACCAGTTAGAACGGTGATTAGTAAAAAGTTAGGAAACAACAGGTGCTGGAGAGGAGCTGGAGAAATAGGAACACTGTTGGTAGGACTGTAAACTAGTTCAATCATTGTGGAAGACAGTATGGCGATTCCTCAAGGATCTAGAACTAGAAATACCATTTGACCCAGCCATCCCATTACTGGGTATATACCCAAAGGATTATAAATCATGCTGCTATAAAGACACATGCACACGTATGTTTATTGCGGCACTATTCACAATAGCAAAGACTTGGAACCAACCCAAATGTCCATCAATGATAGACTGGATTAAGAAAATGTGGCACATATACACCATGGAATACTATGCAGCCATAAAAAAGGATGAGTTCGTGTCCTTTTTAGGGACATGGATGCAGCTGGAAACCATCATTCTCAGCAAACTATCACAAGGACAGAAAACCAAACACCACATGTTCTCACTCATAGATAGGAATTGAACAATGAGATCACTTGGACACAGGATGGGGAACATCACATACCAGGGCCTGTCATGGGGTGAGGGTAGGGGGGAGGGATTGCATTAGGAGATATACGTAATGTAAATGAGGAGTTAATGGGTGCAGCACACCAACATGGCACATGTACACATATGTAACAAACCTGCACATTGTGCACATGCACCCTAGAACTTAAAGTATAACAATAATAAAAAAAAAAGAAAATGCACATCCTAAGGCTAGCTGTGCCATACAAATTTAAGCAAACAATTCAGTCTCGCTATGACTGATGAATATCTGAGCGCCTGCACTGACCAACACCATTTTCAGGTTGTTTTCCATCAACTTGAAATGGATGATGCCACCTAAGCTTCATCCCAGGATACATGTGTTCCATGTACTGTATCCAAAAATACTCAATAAGCACAGAAAGGTAAGTAGCTTGTCCTGCAGCAAATTATGCAAAGATTCAAATCACTTATTAGGACTAAAGAAAGGAGCATAAAACAATTACTATGATTACGTACACAACTCTAATTCATTACCTTTGGCATTTTGTCAAACTAGAAAAAGACGTGACCAAATCTGGGGCTACTTTTAGTCAGGAAATGATACAATAAAAGCTGAGATAAAGAATGCAGTCTCTGCCCCAGAGAGGTGGCTCACCCTGTAATTCCAGCGCTTTGGGAGGATAAAGTGGGTAGATTACTTGAGCCCAGGAGTTTGAGACCAACCTGGACAACATAGCGAAACTCTGTCTCTAGCAAAAAAAATAATAATACAAAAATTAGCCGGGCATGGTGGCATGTGCCTGTAGTCCCAGCAACTAGGGAGGCTGAGGCAGGAGGTTTGCTTGAGTCTGGGAGGCAGAGGTTGCAGCGAGCCGAGATTACACCACTACATTCCAGCCTAGGCAACAGAGTAAGACCCAGTCTCAAAAACAAAACAAAACAAAACACACAACAAAAAACCCAAACCTATTTGACCAACATGTATTACTTTATTGCATATTCTTCTGCTCTGCAGTGGGGTGGCACATTTCCAAAGAAAACTATACTTTAAAAAAAATTTTTTTTTAATTTAGGCTGGGTGCTGTGACTCATGCCTGTAATCTCAGCACTTTGGGAGGCTGAGGCGGGCGGATTGCCTGAGGTCAGGAGTTCAAGACCAGTCTGGCCAACATGGTGAAACCCCATTTCTACTAAAAATACAAAAAAAATTAACTAGGCATGGTGGCACACATCTGTAATCCCAGCTACTTAGAAGGCTGAGGCAGGGGAATTGCTTGAACCATGGAGGTGGAGGTTGCAGTGAGCTGAGAAAGCACCACTACACTCCAGCCTGGGCGACAGAGCAAGAATCCATCTAAAATTTAAAAAATTAATTTTTAAAAATTTGTGACAGGATCTCACTGTATTGCCCAGGCTGGAGTGCAGCGGCTATTCACAGGCAGAGAGTGTGCTGCAGCCTCAAACTTCCAGACTCCCATCTCAGCCTTCTGAGTAACTGGGTGCCATGGTGCCATACTTTAATTTTCTTTAGTAGAAAGGAAAGAGCTGTATATTCTGATGACAATTTGGAACCTTTACATTTTATTTATTTACTGTCTTTCAATAAAATAAATATCATGTTTCAAAACTGAAGGTTTAAGATACTGCTTTTTTTTAATAAACATGATTAAGTTTGAACACAAATGTTTTAAGAAAAGTCAGACACTGAAAGTAAATTTTGACACTTCAAAGGAAGTACTAATTCAGAAAGCCTATTTGAAGTATTGCTGTTAGTTTTGTCTGCTCCAGTTTTGTCTGGAGCAACACTGCATACAATGGTGAAAATTAAATGAACATGTGTAGAGTGCTTAGAATGGTATCTGGCATATACAAACTGTTATTTCTTTGTGAAAATTAAAATTCAATATAGCTTTTCTTTATAAATGAATGTTGCATAGATAAAACAATCCTGAAAACAAAATTATTAAGATAGTATAGAAATCTATAATGGAACTGATAATGAATATTTCCCTATTTTCTGATCTATGGGGTTCAGGAAAAGTTCTCATTTAAGAGATTTTTTACACAATAAGGTTTACTTTATATTCAAGGAAGTTCCTCCTCGCATCGGTTCTTAAAACACACAATTACAATAACAGCAGTTCTCTAAAACTACATTTTATTTTAAACAAATCTCTTCTTTATTTAAAAGCACATGCTTTCTGGTTTGTCTTCCCTCTTAATTCTAGCTACACACTGCTGCCCTCTGCTGCAATTTCAATCTTTCTAAGTTGTCTGCCATCTCAATCATACTCACAAACCTGACCTAGTTTCCATCTATACTGGTTATCTGACTCACTATAACGGTTACGTGTGTGTATGTAGACAACAAAAGGGAAGGCTCCTTGAAAAGAAACCAAGGAACTAAAGATGTTGGTACAGTTCGAAAGATCCCATCTGAGAAGTGGGCCTTTTTTTTTTTTTTTTTTTGAGACGGAGTTTCACTCTTGCTGCCCAGGATGTAGTGCAATGCGCGATCTCGGTTCACCGCAACCTCCGCCTCCCAGGTTCAAGGGATTCTCCTGCCTCAGCCTCCCGAGTAGCTGGGATTACAGGCACGCACCAACACGCCCGGCTTTTTTTTTTTTTTTTTTTTTTCTTTTTGTATTTTAGTAGAGACGGGGTTTCTCCATGTGGTCAGGCTGGTCTCAAACTCCTGACCTCAGGTGATCCGCAAGAAGTGGGCCTTTTTATGGGTCCAGCAACAAACTCCCCACCTCCCAGGAAAGGTTGCTTCCTGGCATCTATATAACCCTTTGTGTCTCAGGCCTTTATTGTTTTTTTAATTGAAACAAAATTATATACATGTGGTTAAAAAAAGAGAGAGAGAAGGGCCGGGCGCAGTGGCTTAATCCTGTAATCCCAGCACTTTGGGAGGCTGAGACGGGAGGATCACGAGGTCAGGATGATCGAGCCCATCCTGGCTAACACGGTGAAACCCCGTCTCTACTAAAAAATACAAAACACAAGCCGGGCGAGGTGGCGGGCGCCTGTACTCCCAGCTACTCGGGAGGCTGAGGCAGGAGAATGGCGAAAACCCGGGAGGCGGAGCTTGCAGTGAGCTGAGATCAGACCACTGCATTCCAGCCTGGGTGACAGAGCGAGACTCCGTCTCAAAAAAAAAAGAGAGAGAGAGAAGAAGAAGAAGAAAAGGAAAAAGAGTAAACAGCAAAGAGGGCAATCAATAAAACATTTGGCTTCCATTCCAAACCTCTGGACAGGTTTGTGTATCCGTCCAGAACGCGTATATATTATTACAAACATACACAAGGGGCATTTCTTTTTGAACACAAATGTCAGTATTCCTACCACTCTGTTTACCATTCTAGACTAACTTGGACTTTGCTCCCTACCAGGCGAGATTAACCCAACTAACTTAATTAAAATCAAGTAGGTTTTAACAAAAAAGATTTTAAAGAAATCAATATCCTCTCCAATAGGTTATTTCTGTCACGATTTAATTAGCTTTCTGTTGCTACCAAGCCTTGTATCATATAAAGCAGTGGTTCTCAGGCCGGGTGCGGTGGCTCACGCCTGTAATCCTAGCATTTTGGGACGCCCATGCGGGAGGATCGCTTGAGCCCAGGAGTTGGAGACCAGCCAGGGCAACATAAGGAGAGCCCCCACGAACACCCCCCCAACCCACCACCACCGCTCCGAAAAGCAGTGGTTCCCAAACGTCAGCAGACATTGGTATCATCCAGTGGGCTAGTTAAAACAGAGGCTCTGGATTCAGGAGGTCTGGGGTGGGGCTTGAGAATTTGCATTTCCAATAAATTCCAAGCCGGAACTCCAGGAAGACAACCTACATTCCGCGCCTGGCGCAGCCCAGCTACGCCACATCCGTCCTAGGCCCCGCCTACTCTGCGTCCCTAACAGCCAGAGACAGGCTAGAGGGCACGCAGAGTCACGTGAGTCGAGCGAACTCGCGCGAGAGTTTGTATTTCTCGCGAGACTTCACCGTCTCTGTCTTTTCCTCCTTCCAGTGCCCGGCTTTCCTCCCCTCCCCCCTCGCCGCCGACCGAGTTCTTCCTTTTCAGACCGAGTCGTCTTGTTGTCGCGGAGATTTTCCTTCTACTGTTGCTGCTGCCGCCACCACTACCACTGGGCTCATTTGCCCCGACCCCTTCCCGCCGCCCCGCCCCCAGCCCCACACAAGGTAACAACCCCCTCGAGTGAGAGAGTGAGGCCTGGCCCGGCTCGGGTCCCTCCCGAGGTGAAGCGGAGGCCCAGGGCCGAGGAACCCGCCTCGCCGGAGACGTCCAGGCGCTGGCCCTGGAGCCCGGAGCCACGGCCGTCTCCCAGCCAGAGCTGAGCCTCGGCGGCCCGGCCGGCGCTGGCCTCCGTGCGGCGGCGGCAAACACGGCCCGCAGGGGACCGGGTCGGGTGGGGCTGGGCGCCGCGCGGCTCCGTGTGGAGCTTGCCTGTTGGAGCGCAGCGGGGCTCCGGTGGTGGTCCTGGAGCTGGCGTTTGGATTTCCAGGTCTGAATGATCGAGTTGTGGCGAGCTTTGAGGCGCTGCGTGGCGGGGAGGAGAGCAGCCTGGGTCGCTGTAACTCTTGGGGGCCTTTTCAGGCTCCCAGCCTTTGGTTGGACGGGAATTTTACGAGAGAGAAGGGTCCTCGGAAACGTCGTACATTTGCTTATAAACCATCGAAAAAGGTTAATTAGTGTCTTATTTTCAGGAAACTGAGTGAGCTGGGTTTGGCGAAAGGCTCATTCGTTAGAACGCCTAAATAGGAGAGTACCTGTGCTGTTCTTTTGCTGAAGATAATGCAGCGATAAATAGTTAAGCGACTGGGCGAAAGATTTTTGTTCTGGAGAAGCACTTTTAAATACACTCTTAATTGAATAGTTCACGTAAAGTTAGTTGTTTGTGTAGTTAAGTTAAAAACGTACTTGTTTGACTTTGGAAGCGTACTTTAGTGCTTAAAAATAAGTATTTGGATTGTTTTTGAAAGTTTCGACTTCTCCAGCAGAGTAGTGCTTTTTAAAAAGATAACGTTGATTATTGAGCCGAACTCAGCACCTACCCTGTGGATAGGAGTTAAAAGAAAATTAGAAATTTCTTTGTATCTGTATGCTTTTTTAAAGTATGGACTGTATCTCAAGTTTATAATCTTAGGAAGTTGTTGCCTTTAAGTTTGTGGTTTAGGTAAAGTATAAACTGAGAGTAAAGGTAATGGTGGTGAATTAAGCTGCAGTGTTAGAAGGAGTTGGAGGCAAAAACTGGTCATTCAGGCAGACAGGGAAGTTAGTTTTTTAGGCCTTGATTTTTGGTTCAGTTTTCATGGTCTAACCCTTTTTATTTTCCTCAGATGTCAGAGGATTTAGCAAAGCAGCTAGCAAGCTACAAAGCTCAGCTCCAGCAAGTTGAAGCTGCATTATCTGGAAATGGAGAAAATGAAGATTTGCTAAAATTGAAGAAAGATTTACAAGTAAGTATGGGTAGGCAATTGTAGTTTTTTCTCTGGTTTTCAAATTATTACTTGAATCCCTAAGCACCCAAAGCGCCTTTTGAGGGGTTACACCCCACCCTGTGTATGTAGGTAAACTGTGTAGGTACTGTGGTTTGTAGAAGTAGGGTTGTGTCCCCAGTTCTCAGGTTTCTGTACATCAGAGGGAATGACATACTGTTCTTTGTTATATAAATCTTGTGTACTTAAACATAATTTTTAAAAACAAAAGTTGGTAGAAATTTCTAAGTCTGTCAGATTTTCAGGACGAGAGGTACATGTAACTTCACAATGAAAAATACTTTTATTTTTTAAGACCTGGAAAATGAAATTTAGTTCAAAAAGTAACAAAGATTGAAGGAGAAAAATAGAACCTTAAGATTCCTTTTAATACCACAAGATTCTTTGAAAATGCGTGACTTTTTCCCCCTGCAAAACTTGTGGGTTATATTTTGTATTGAAAACACACTGCAAAAATGCCTAGAGAGAGACATGTGCTCTGTATAATTGTTACATAGATGTTAGGACGTAAGGCTAGCTTTTACAGTAAAGTTGTTGACACTTGGGGAAATTGAACTATGTGGTGAAAAGGAGATCTTTGTCCTGTTCAGTAGATATGAAACCTTTTTTTAAAAACCTGCACTGGGATTTCAAGACAGAGCCATCATAGTAAATACCTTTTGTTTCTCAGGACACTGGACTGATTCAGAAAAATGCCATATATAATTTGCAAATATATATGACTTTTAAGAGCTTCCTTTAAATTCTGAACCTGATTTTTAAAAAGTTTCAAGGGTGTTTTAATTAGAGATTGCTTTACTAATTAAGTACTAAACTCGAATCTGTATCCTGTCTAAAAATTCTTTCCCTCCCTTTATTATTCCAGTGTCCATTAAAACTATTACTATTTTAGGGATATCACAACTGCAAACAAACTTAACTGAAATAGGGTCCAGATTTGGGATTCTGGAACTGCTTATCTGGGCATAATTAAAATGAATTGAATACTTTCAAATTCTAGATTTAGAATAAAATTGCAGTAGTATGTTATTTTTAAACACACACAAACCATCTGGGATAATTTCAATATGAACAAGAACCCTCTTCAATACGTGGAAGCCAGGCCTGTGGGTTTCAGGGTGCCAGTCAATAAGAAAAAGATGTTTTGGGAGCATTTTCTCCCACTCCCACCCAGACCCTTAAGTGAAAAATAACCCAATGGTTTGCCACCTGTCCATTTGATTTGCTCACATGTTGTGAGTATACATTGAAGATGAGGCAACAGAGGTACACCGACCTCTTCTTTTCTTACACTCTGTAAAGCACTTTGTTTGCCCCAAAGAGAGATGCCTCGACTACCTTTACCAACTTAAGCAGTCCTTTTTTAGGAAAATAAAACATTGAGTGCCAGCGTTGTGTATTTTGCTTCCTGGGCAGTGGGAGGAGGGGTATTTGTTGAGCTGGTTGGGCTGGGGAAGTTGGGAGTGGAGTTAGAAATAGCATTATCATCAGGTGTTTTTAATATTTCTACATTAATTCATCATTAGAGTCTGGGCAGAACTGCCTTACCATGTCATGATCATTGTAGTGGAAAGTACTGTAGGGGGAAACCATTGTGATAAACATTGTAGTAAGCCCCTAAAAGGCTTGCCTGTGGGGGTTCAGTTAATAATGACCTGGAAATCATTTCTCTGTAAAGTATCCTCTTTTCTATAACCATTTAAAACAGCACTGTCCAGTAGAACTTTCTGTGATGATGGAAATGTTCTATATCTGCTATTCAGTACCATAGCCACTAGCCACATTTGGTTGGATATTTGAAATATAGCTAGGTTTACTTAGGAGCTGAGTTTTTAATATAACTTAATTAGCCACATGTGACTACCATATTGGATGGCGAGAATTTAGAAGTGTAAGTTCTCATACTTCAGATAGTAATAACAGAATGTTTTTCCTGACCAGTCTTGATCAGAGTTTCTTCCCATTTTATTCTATCATTAGAAATTTCATTTTGGTCAGTAGATAAGGTCTGTTTTGAATTGAAAACTACTCAAAAATGGAAACCATCTTTTAAGATGAGGTAATACTCTGAAAAGTATTTGGCTGTATGCTTCCACCCAGTAACTGTTGTCTCCATTGAGACTATCCTTACAGCTTCTATTTAGCTATGGGGGTTCCCCCACTCATTCACCTCTTTTTTCCTTCTCTGCCTTCTGGGATGTATCTCATGCTATGGGTGTTTAATTCAGCCTGTTACATTTGGTGAGAAGTCTGTTGGGACTGATTTTGTGGCTTCCTCATATTAATATTTTTTGACCATATGGTTTCTAATTTCTTGTGTTTCTCTATAGAATTAGATCCTTACCCTGGTTATTAATTTGTTTGCCGTTTGAGTTATGACAAAATACTTTTTCTGCATCTTTTCAATGACTTCATTTTGCCAGTAGGGTTTCTATGTTTATCTCTTTCATGTACTGTCTTTCATAGAGACTAAAGTTATTCAGCAGGCAGCAAAATAATCTACTAAAGTCCTGCCTCTCTTTTTTCACTTAAAAAAGTGGGTGTAATAAAATCTAGGCTAGCTAGCTGACTAGCTCCCCGGGCAGTCTATGATAATCACAGATAGTCAATTTATTAGGCTGTTGTGCTGAATAAGCTGGTTCTAAAGGAGGCAGGGGTCAAGTCACTTGTCTCATATATTACAGTGGCTCTCTGCATCCCCGAAACGCCTTCCTTCAGTAAGCAGAGTGCTTGAGTGCACCCCCTTTGACCTGCTGATATGTAGATCACAACACCTGATGCTTCCTGGAATTGCCGATTACTGTAACTGCTGCCCATCTGTCGATGAAGGAGCAGTTTCAGAACTCAGACTTGAGGGAGGAAAAGTAATTAATGGTATGTACCTTCAAGAACCCCCTCATACATAAAATAGTTTTTCTAATACTTTGGTCCATACGCACATGTGAAGAATAGAAATTTAGAAGGTTCTTCATAGTTTGTTGGGAGGGTTATGTAAAACCATGGCAAAGTTAAAGGACATGAGGAGTAAATGCTCTGGATTTTTTCTAAAAAAAGATTTCAGCACAGGCCTCTGAATTCACTGATATGCACAGCTTTTCAGGACCCTTTTCTTTGATGAAATATATTTCTTTAACAAAGTGTATTTGGAAAATAGTTCTGTCCTAAAAGAAATAGAGTTCTAAATCTGAAACCTGCAAGTGCAGAATTCATGTCTGTGCTTAAATGATCCTTAGGTGAATCTGGAAATATTTAATGATAGAGATTTGTGTAGGCTCTTGAGTCAGGCTTACTGGATTACATTCCTACCCCTAAAAGTGGTTAAAAGTAAGACCAGATAATTTACTCTTCTTTTGTGTACTACTTGATCCAGTTATTTGGAAGTTTCTTTGCTTTATTTGCAAAGGACTGTGTAATTAAAAAGATCTAATTAATGGCTAGTTGGCAACTAATAAAACTTAGAGATATTATTCCTACTAAATTTTTAACTCAAACCAAAGTGTTCTATTTATTTATTTATAAAACTAACCTTTCTTGAAGTAATTTAAGACTCAAATATTAGTTTTTTCAGAAATAGCCAGGAAGATTTAGACTCTTTAGAAGAGAGGTAATATTTAACTTTCTTGGCTACTGAATCAGATTTACTATTATGAAACCTCAGTGGGAACTAGAAGAAACTCAGTACATAGTTTAACTTTGTTCATTTTTCTCCCCAAACACACAGTATGATGTTTTAAATGCAACAATGGGTGAACAGCTACGCCAGTTCTTAGATCAGATAAGATGCATAGCGTGGATCTTCATTAGAGTAAAAATGTAGTAGATAGGTAGCGGAATCTGTCAGTTTGTACTATTCTCAATTTTTTAGCCGTCCCTACACCAAACATCTTTGAATGAAGCCAATAAATGTAAGCCTGAATTAGAAGAAAATATTTGCCACACAGAAAGGCATTGCCTATGTGTGTTACCTTTTTTTTCCCCCCTTTTAAATGAAGCTGTGCTGATGTGCTTAACATTAAGGTATGGAACATTTAAAATCTAACCTGGTAATTTGCTTACCCAGATGGGGTGAGTTTTACAATAATTGAATAGGAAGACCACTGGTTTCTTTTACATATGCCTGTAGTATTTTAGTTGAGATATGTATAAGTAGGAACATTTTTGTTACTAATAAAGCTGCTTAAACTGTTTTGGGATTGTTTGGCAGTTAATACTGCTGAGTAATGCCCTATAAAACAGTACAGTTGCATAAAATATGTTACAATAAGAATATCTAATTCAGTCCCTCATACTTGACTTTCTCATCTTTAGAGAGATCTATTCAGCTAAAATAGGCACTTAGAAATAATGCATGGTATAAGCTCAAGTCTTACATTTTCATTAGCATTTGTGGTTAAGTTGAAAGGCAACTATATGGGCTTAAATCACAGCTCTACCACTTGTAGAAAATACTGTATCTCAGTTTATACATGGGGGTAATCACAGTACTTGCTTAATAGTGTTATGAACTGCAAATGAAATATATGTAGAGTACTTAGTGTACAGTATGAAAGCTGTCATCAGAAACAAAATTGACAATGAGAATTACAAAAATAATGTTGTGGTTTTTGTTTTTCTTTTTTAGGAAGTTATAGAACTAACCAAAGACCTTCTGTCAACTCAACCTTCTGAGACGCTTGCAAGTTCAGACAGTTTTGCTTCTACTCAACCTACTCATTCATGGAAAGTAGGAGACAAGTGTATGGCAATCTGGAGTGAAGATGGACAGTAAGTGTAGAAAAAAAAACCCTAACTGTAACATGAAATAATAAAATACAATGGTAAGAAGTTTTTATTCAGTTTTAACTACCCTATTTTAATCTTTACTTCTATTAGGCAGTATGATTTATAGAGCCAATTTGATTCTTGGGTGGTTGCCATTAATACAGTTTAGTTTTAGCTTTAGATTAAGTTTCGGGGATAAGAATGACTTGGATTCTAGAGGAAGGAAAAACGGGACAGTGAATGGGTGTTTTCTAAAATAATCTGAATTATTTTCTCCTGAAATTGAAAATTGAGTTGAACGGCTGGTTTTTCTGAGAATTCTGTGAAGAGCATGCACTGAAATCATTCCTATAAGAAATATCTTTTTGCTGGGTGTGGTGGCTCATGCCTGTAATCCCAGCACTTCGGGAGGCTGAGGTGGGCGGATTGCTTGAGGTCAGGAGTTAGGGAGCTGCCTGACCAACATGGTGAAACCCCATCTCTACTAAAAATACAAAAATCAGCCAGGTGTGGTGGTGTGTGCCTGTAATCCCAGCTACTTGGGAGGCTGAGGCATGAGAATTATTTGAACCTGGGAGGCAGAGGTTGAAGTGAGCCGAGATTGCACTACTGTACTCCAGTCTGGGTGACAGTGAGTCTGTCGCAAAAAAGAAAAGAAACCTGTTTTCTCAAAGACATTAAAGCACATTGGGTAGATACGTGCAAGAGACTTTCCCAGCAATATTTTGATTAGGATGTCTTTTTTTTTTTTTTTTTGATAAAATACAACTAACTTCAACCACTCTTTTGTATTCTCTTTGCTAAAACAACCATTTGGTTATAGAAGTTTCATTATAGACACATGTAATGATTGTATCACTACAGTATAAGTCTTGTAGGCTGAGTACTAAACCTTTACTCACCTGCTTACAGCCATGATATCTTTACAGGTGTTACGAAGCGGAGATTGAAGAGATAGATGAAGAAAATGGCACCGCTGCAATCACCTTTGCTGGTTATGGCAATGCTGAAGTGACTCCACTGTTGAACCTCAAGCCTGTAGAAGAAGGAAGGAAAGCAAAGGAGGACAGTGGCAACAAACCCATGTCAAAGTAAGTGACTTTGATTTTTCCATTTTAGGTGTAATCTTCCCCATTTGGATACTTGAAGTAGTCTGCAGAAAGAATCTATGCATAAGAAACTTATAATACTGTTTTACTGTCGTTTTGAAGATTAGCAACAAAGGGTCAACATTGTCTGTATAAATGTGCCTAAGTAAAGTGAAGATAATTTTGATTCCCATTTAGGCATTCAGTAAATATTAAGAAGATACTATGTACAATGAACATCTTCCCAGCATATTTTATAAGCCAGGTGCTGGGGCTACACCACAGGAGACCACCTCGGCTGAGTTTATATTTAGAGAAGAAAACTCATCATGAATGAAGTGCTTTAATAATAGAGTGTAAGCATTACAAAGGGGCTGTAACAGGTACTGGAAGAGAACAAGAGGTACTCAGCCTACACTTTTATTAGGGCAGATTTCTTTGAGAAAATGACATCTAAACTGAGATTTGAAAAGAATAAGAGAGAACCAAGTACAAAGCTACAAGGTGATACGACTTTGATCTGGGATTGAATTCTTTGTTATTAATGAGCACTATGACCTTGGATAAGCTGTTTAACTCTTGTTTCCTCGTCTGTAAGATAGGGGCCGTACGTACATTATTGGGTGTGAGGATTCAAATGATAAGTGTTAGTAAAGCTTGTAACAGTTCTTTACATGTAGTAGTAAGAGCTTAGTAAGTTTTTTTTAAAGAGGGGGTGAGCACGTAAAAGTAACAAATCCCTGTGGTAGAAATTTGGGACTTGGAAAGTGGGTGGTCTGAGAAGAGATTAGAGAGGTAAAGTCCAGAACATAAAGAGCTTTAAGCCACTGATAACATTTTAAGTAGAGGGAATATGATGTGATCACATTTGAGCTTTAGAATGATCACTGTCAGTAGGGAGAGGCAACTACTGCTGTGATCCAGGTATAAGATGATGGCCTGAACCCAGGGAGTAGCAATGGGAATGGGGAACTATGCAGTTTTGAAAAGTAAGAGGCAGAATTAACAATATTTTGGTGAACTGCATATTTGCCACAACTTAGTCTTTTGATTTGTCAAGAGTTTTCAAAACTTAAGTTGCTACATATTCATATTGGAATATGCAAAAATTATATATTAACGTAAGCATCCCAATAAAATCCAATTCTAGAACAATTGTGTGTGTGTGTGTATATATATATTTATGTCTTCGTCATCTGTGTAAAAAGCCATAGCTTCATGGTGGTAATATGGTACCAGGGAGTCTAGATAATGCCCCTCTTAAAGATCTTTTTTTTCATCCTTTTGGTGAGAAGTCAGTGTTAACTGAGCAGAAATTATTGGGGATTTTAGGCTCTGATCCTATTTAGAATCTTACTTAGAATGTTTTTGAAACCCCCAGGTGTTTTGTTTTGATGAAAATTGTTAGCTATGATTTCCCTTTGTGCTGCTGCATTCTTCCAATGTAGGTAAAATATTTTATCTGCACTGAATCTCTTCATACATTTTTTCTAAATGCCACACTTGTTAACTGTGTCTGTTTGGAAGTAGATGAAGGCTTAGATACCCATTAATACTGAAACTCAACTTATTCCTAAAACTGGCAACAGCTATACAGAAGTAAAATAGAAAGTCATAGTTGAGGCTGGGCACAGTGGCTCATGCCTGTAATCCCAACACTTCGGGAGGCCAAGGCAGGTGGATCACTTGAAGCCAGGAGTTCAAGACCATCCTGGCCAACATGGCAAAAACCCATCTCTACTAAAAATACAAAAGTTAGCTGGACATGGTGGCATATGCCTATAGTCCCAGCTACTAGGCAGGGTGAGGCACAAGACTCTCTCGAACCCCGGAGGTGAAGGTTGCAATGAGCCAGGAGTGCCACTGTACTCCAACTCCAGTCTGGGTGACAGAACAAGACTGTCGCAAAATAAAAAAATTTAAAAATCATAGTTGGAAGTTTACTTTATATGGGTAAATAGATTACACTTATGTTTGAAAGCTCCCAAGGATGCTATTTAAAAAAAAAACCAAAAACCTTGCTTAGTCATTCTGGGTGATTGGTACTGATTTTAATGAGTTAGTACTTTTTATTCATAGACCATTGTATATGTTTGATTTTTTTTTTTTTTCCCGGCACTGCCGGTGTCTTCAAGGAAGGCATTCTTGTATAATAAGTCTTAACAGTTGACATTTAACTTTTTTTTCATGCAGAAAAGAAATGATTGCCCAGCAGCGTGAATATAAAAAGAAGAAGGCTTTGAAAAAAGCTCAGAGAATAAAAGAACTTGAGCAGGAAAGGGAGGACCAGAAAGTGAAATGGCAACAATTCAACAACAGAGCCTATTCCAAAAACAAAAAAGGCCAGGTTGGTAAATCTTTTTATGACACTTTGTAAATTTGAGAAATGTAACTGTTATTAACTTTAAAATGAAAAGAGAAATATGTAGATTTTTTTAGAGTATGATTAACTCAGATTTTGCATTCAGAATCCTTGTTGATGCTCAATTTAGCTTATTGAAAAATATTAGCCATCGTCTCTGCATAAAAATATTGCAAATGAGAGAATTTATATCAGGAATTACAAAAAGTCTATGTTCTTTTCCTTTAATAAACTAATATTTGAAAAAATGGTTGCTACTTAGAGGCAGTGTGCTTAACTCTACCTGCTTTGTTAACATGCCTTCATGCTGGGCATTACTGGTAGACTTTATTTAAAAGTGCATTCAGTTTCCCTTGATACACTTATCTTTCTAAGTGTGTGTCGGGTAGAAAAAAACTGTAGCATTCATATAGGAAGTTAAGAATAAGGATAGCCTGACTTTCACCCATGTATTACTTGTCACTCCCATCAAGGTATCCCTTCCATTGATGGACATGGCTTCTGGAAAGAAGTGCTTCCTTTTCATAAAGATGTTTATTTTGTGACAAATAAAGGCCAAGGGACCTCACAATTTAGATATCGTAACAGGCCCCACAGTAAACCGCAACAGTCAGAGTTTTAATCATGCTAAAATGGCTCGCTCACAGCTGAAGTTAGGATTTGAGTTTGCAAAACTAAAATTTTGAGGTATCAGAAGGCAAGTGTGAGAGTATTAGTAAGTGTCTAATGATATTTTCCTCAACTTAGAAGTTAGAGTAAATGGCTTCCAGCATGGGACCACTTCTGTACCCATTTTTTAACACTAAACAAAGGCAATATGCTTTTCTTCTTTTAAACATTGAAACCAGAATATATTTTAATATTACTTAAAATTTGAAATTTTTTATTTTTTCCAATACTAATAGGAATGGTTTCTGTTTTCTTTCCCCTAGGTAAAGAGGAGTATTTTTGCTTCACCTGAGAGTGTGACTGGCAAAGTTGGAGTAGGAACTTGTGGAATTGCCGATAAACCTATGACACAATATCAAGATACCTCTAAATACAATGTCAGGCATTTGATGCCTCAATAATCAGAAAAACTGTTGGATTTCATCTCTGCAGGGCTTTACATTTACCTTTTTATCCTTATATTTTTCTAAAGGTAAATTATTTGTTAGATGAGTAAGCAAGATACCATTGTCGTCATTGGTTGACTTAAGTAGAATGAAACGTGAAGAAATTGCATTTGATAACTGCTATTTGTTTAACTTTTCTCATTATCAGTACCACGATTCCCTCAAAGTTTGTTGAATAAAGCAACTTTTGTAGATGCTGTTTCATACAGCACTTAGATGAATTATTGATCTTCCTAATATCAGGCGCCTACTTAACCTATGGTATGTACTTTTTGTAAGTTGTAACTTGAAATTTTCAGATGCTTTGAACTTGACACATACTCTGGCAATTCATTGGAACACCAAGGCAAAACCACCAACCTGCTAAAGAGATCCTTTCATTTTTCTTATTTTCAACTTTAAAACTTGGCTGTCATTCAGTTAAGCCTAAAGATAGGTTAACTTGTAAATGGCAAAGTTTGTTTTGAGGTTTTTCCTCAAAAACTTGTTTCCTAGGCCTATTAGGCCATCTCTAAAATTGATCTGTTTTATTTTTATGTACTCTTAGTTCTGTGTAAGAAACCTTAGGATGAGCTCCCTTTTTCTAAGGTGTTTTTGTTTTTTGTATGTTTGCTTTTTTCTTGTTTTTTGTTTTTTTTTATTTACGGCAGTGGTACCATGTTTTGGATGTGTAATGTTTATATGGGAGAACAAAAAGCTGATGTATAGCCCTGTATACAGTGTAGATACTATTTTTGTAAAAACACAAGGCTAAATTAATGAACAAGAGTACTGAATGTTTCATCATTAAAAATTTCTTGTATTTCTTGTGCATTAATCTGACCATAATTTCCCTGTATATTATGTTCATTTAGCTGTTTTGTAATTTTTGTTAATTAGATCAAGTTGTCTGCATTTGTTGGTATAAATGAACATCACAGTTATCCTGAGTTGAGTTTAAGCCAAATACATGCATAGAAAAGGGTCTTCCTATTAATGGAAGAAGGTAATTTTTAGGATGTGTATTATTTCAGTTTTGTATGTTTAACTTTTATTAAATAAAGTGTTTTTAAAATCTCCAGGGTGTGTGAACAAAAGGGTAAGCTCTTTAGCTGTCAGCACTTATAGTGATTAAACCTCCAAGTACTTGCACACAGCATTGCCATGGAGGAGAATATTGAGTGTGAGAGAAAGGTTTCAGTAAATCCTTAAGTATTCCTTCCATTAGAAGAAATTGGATCTTAAAGGGCCAACTAGGCATGTGTTTATAGGATGTCCTCATTTTAATGGGTGTTTGTAGATTTTTGGTGGAAGGGGAAAATAAGTTTTTATTTCATGGATTTTAATTTTTTTAATAAATTGAAACTTAGGACAGTGGTAGGTAGAATTCTTCATCTCTCCCTTCCACCCCCAACCCCTCTCAACCCAGGAGGGTCACTTTTTCTTCATATAATTTGTGGCCACAGGGTAGGACACAAAGGACAGAAAGGCACAAATTGCAGTAGAAAAAGGGCTCTTGGAAGCCTGTACACTTCTAAATAAAATAAAGTTTCTTATTGTAACATCTTAAGAGTGGCCTTGATGGACTGCAAGAGAATCCTTTGAATTAAAAAGCAATGGGAAGAAATTTGGTGTCGTGTGACCCCAGAAAATGGTTGTTGAGATTACCTCGGTGGTGTTAGAATAGTAATTCACCTGATGTTTGTGTAGGCAGGACTGTTAACAGTCTTGTCCCTCTTTTGACCCTGGGGGCCTTAGTTTTCCCAGAGGACTTTGCAGTAGGAGAGAGAAAAGGAATAAAAGTGACCTTATCAAAAAAAAAAAATCCATTTTGAAAATAGACCTTTAGAATGAAATCAGCAACCATTGTGTCAAAGATCTAGATGTGGCCCTTTGGAAAATCCTAGTGTCAGGATGATGTTTGTGTCTGAAGTAAGGCAGGACTCCTGGGGAGACTACCTGTCACAGTTTGATACTGAATTTGAGAAGACGCTCAATGAGAAGCATGATACCAACAGTATTTTACAATTGAAGGTGGTTAAGCTCTCTATTCTAAAACGAAATACAAACATTGACCTTAAAAAGCTTTGTTAGAAAATTTAATGTAGAGTTTTCCCCATTAAGAAAGGAGACTTGAAGCTTTGAAAGTGTGACAGACTGAAATGTTAAATATTGAGTTATGGGCACCTAAGTAGAAATGGTTGCATGTAACTTACCAAAGCTTGACATTTGACTGTTGTTACCATTTCAAGGAAAGAACAGTCCTAATCTCCCGGAAATTAATAACCAAAATGTTTAGTTTTAGTAGTAATCACAGGTAACAAGTGCTATTTTAATTAACATGTAGGGAGGCCACAGAGCATATTGGAAAACAGCAAGGACTCTAGAACCAGACGAGTGTTTATTACCATTTATTACCCGTGTATTCCTCTGACTTATTTTTCTCAGCTGTAGAATGGAAAATCTGTTTCAGTTTTAAGGATTGAGTTCAAATGTGAAAATAGCTTAAGAGTGTCTGGCATAAGCACTATAGAAGTGTCTGCTATTACTCTGCAGAGTGGCAATGGTGAATTATCTGGTGTTTTTTCTGTAACTTCAACAGCAATCCACATTACAATGGATAACAATACCCATTGTTTATGATTTGAGGCATCCAATTATAACCATTATTGAAGTATTACCAAATTACCAAGGTTATAAGATATATTTAGTATTCCTAGTTAAATGTTTGAACTAATTTGTATACTAGGGCATGTTTCTTAATGGGAAGGGGTGAAGGTTATAATAAAAGTCACCCCTAATGCTTGTTTAAAATTAAAGAGGAATTTGTGGGCCTGGGACCAACCTTAGACTTATCCAGGCCAAGGTATGTCTGTCCGACGAACACCACAGGTGATCCTGATGTGCAACCCCGTCTGAGAACTGTTTTGTTAACTATAAAGATTTGACTTTTGAAATGAAGAAAAATTACCTTTTAGCCTAATCATGAAGACTAGGCATCAAACCAAAACAAGATGCATCAGTTATTGTAGCAACACATTTTTTTTAAAAAAATTGCTTGTTGTCACATTGAAGGGTGTGTATGTTTCCAGTATGCAATTCTAATGCTGAATGTCTGCCTTAAAAAAGCAAAGGAGACCATCAGGTTAGCATAAAGGGAAATTGTAGTTTTGTGACTCTCGTATGTCTGTAGATTATAATTTTATAATTACAATTTTTATAAGATAAAAACTACCAGTTGTAAATTCAACCAAAAAAAAAACATTTAAAGCTTTGATATAGCTTTTTGCTTTAACTTGGGTAGTAATTGAAATATAAAGGAAGAAAATCTATTAAAACCAATGAGGTTTTATATTTGTTAAAATCTTGATTCAATAAATATCAGCTGAATTAAGTATTTGTATGGTACTACGAAGCAATCAATTAGTATAAATGGCAATTTACAAGTTCAACAGTAAATGTAAACATTCTTTGTATCTAGGATTTTTGAGTTGCAAGTTAAACTGAATTTTTACTGCAGTGGAGAGGAAGAGCATAGCAGGCAAAATAACAGGTAATATTGTATTTTAAACAGAAAAACCCAAGTAATTGGCGCCCTTTACCCGATCATCGTTTAAAAGGCCTATATATGTGTATAGTTAGGTTCTTAAGAAACATCTTAAGAGGTTCAGAAATCAATTTTATAGTTGGAACATTTTAATAATTTGTTTTGGCCTAGCCAAACATAAGTTAAAACAAAACAAAATGGTGTTAGATTTCTGTGAGGTGTTTTAATTGCCTTTTAACTTACGTATATAAAGGTTGTTCTTTTGTGGCCTTGATTGGGGTAAAGCAGAACTGAGAATAATAGGGGTTTGTGGTAGTTGACAGCTGAACTAGCTAAACACACGAAGTTTTGGATATTTAATTAATCTTTCAGTTCCCAGGCAATAAAAACTGGAAACTTAGTTCCACCACACACCTTACCAGTTATTTAAAACAAAACCAGTATAGTCACTGGAATTATTTAAACTGTAATTTGTTTCTCCACTTAGTCTTTTTTTTAAGAATACAGCTGAAAGAGCCATGGTGATACTCACTAGGAGAGAAAGTTGGCATTTTGTTTGAAGAGCTACTTTCTCAACTTGGGGCTGAAAGTTAAGGTGGTGGTTGTTTTGCTGGCTCAGCGTTTCCCTTTCTTGGTAAAACTGATGTGCTTTTGTTTTTTCCCCTTTCAAGCCCTGTACTTACTTTAGCAAGATGCAGTGAATTTCTGACCAGAGAAACAAAAGAATTCAGGCTTGGAGGAAACACTTGACTCCATATCCTGGGAAACTAGACTTGAAGCCTGAGATCTGAAGCTAGGCTAGTAATCACTTTAATAGATGGTAACTGTCCAAATAAATGTTCATTGCTCAGAAGTAGCAGGAAGGAGTAAGTATCCCTTTTATTCTTTTCCCTCCAAAATCACCCTCAGGTTTAGTTGACCTAGGTTTCTAAGTGTGATGAAGTTACTAATTTAGAAATAATTGATGATCTTAAATTTATACTCTTATAATTTTAGAGGTACTTTTATAGGTTTTGTTATATTTTTACAGTGCTATTCTGTGCGCTGGTGTGAGCATCTAAAATAAGTATCTCAATTATTACTCTACCAATAAAGATTTTTAAAGCATTCCCCATGGCAAAGAGCTATGAGCTTGAGGATATGGAAAAAAATTCCAAAACTACAGTAAGTTAGTTGGCAGTATCTTAAAAGAACTTCATTTAAAGCCATTTTCTCTAATTTAGGACTATAGAAAGGTAAAAGAGAACAGGAAGTGATCAGCCAGTACATTTATTTTGAACTACGCTGCCTATTTAAAACAATCTGACATATTCCACAAGAAAACCAGTTTCCTATTAGATCTGATACATAGGAAAGGAGATAGCTGCTGTTTCTCTTTCTTGGCAAAGTCAACACTAAATATTAACCTAGGGCACATTATTATCAGTGTACAGTATGTTCAACTTGAGGTTAGTCCTTTTTTTTTGAACAAATAATCGCTAAAACTGATGCTACATTATATAAAGCCTTCATTTAAGAAATTCTGGGCCGGGCGCGGTGGCTCAAGCCTGTAATCCCAGCACTTTGGGAGGCCGAGACGGGCGGATCACGAGGTCAGGAGATCAAGACCATCCTGGCTAACACGGTGAAACCCTGTCTCTACTTAAAAATACAAAAAAAAAAAAACTAGCCGGGCGAGGTGGTGGGCGCCTGTAGTCCCAGCTACTCGGGAGGCTGAGGCAGGAGAATGGCATAAACCCGGGAGGCGGAGCTTGCAGTGAGCTGAGATCCGGCCACTGCACTCCAGCCTGGGTGGCAGAGCAAGTCTCCGTCTCAAAAAAAAAAAGAAATTCTGTAGGAGGCCGGGTGCGCTGGCTCACACCTGTAATCTCAGCACTTTGGGAGGCCAAGGTGGGCAGAACACATAAAGCCAGGAGTTTGAGACCAGCCTGGCCAACATGGTGAAATGCCCTCTCTACTAAAAAATACAATAATTAGCCGGGTGTGGTGCCACATGCCATAGTCCCAGCTACTCAGGAGGCTGAGGCAGGAGAATCGCTTGAACCCAAGAGGTAGAGGTTGCAGCGAGCCGAGGTCGCACCACTGCACTACAGCCTGCATGACAGAAATTCTATAGGAAATAACAAATGACTTCTTTATTAAAGTATTACCTACCATGGAATTTTGCTTAAGTGAACCAATATTTAGAAAGTCTTTTTCTGCAAGATCTAGAGTCAGAGTAAAATTCAGGATTAAGGATGCGTTAGAAGGTTGCATTCAACAGAGAAACAAGAGAAACACACACCTTTTAATTTCCTACATCTTCCTAGATGGCAGTCGGGGAGTGGGGTGGTTAAGTTCAACCTTTCAAGATAGAGGTAGTACTTATAATAGCTTTTCAGGAGGAAAAAGATTCCATGAAGAATTAAGTAATAACCAGGGTCAGCAAATGTTGGAACTGGGATTAAAGTGTAATTAAAACACTTGCTTTTCCCACATTTTACTATTTTGGGTTAACTGTTGGGAACCTGATTTTGGTCAAGAACTTTGCCTCAATAATTCTCACTGCCTCTTAAAATTCCTTTGTAACGCTAAAAGTAGTCATTGTCGGGGAGATTAGAAAGGCATTTCTACAGGAGTTTTCATACCTATTCTAACCAGAAACTTGAGTTGCCATGATTTCAGAATCCTCTAGTCATAATGCACTATAGGTTTTACCTGTACCTCTTTGAGACAGCGTCTCGCTCTGTTGCCCAGGCTGGACTGCAGTGGCTCAATCTCAGCTCTCTGCAATCTCTGCCTCCCGGATTCAAGTGATTCTCCTGCCTCAGCCTCCTGAGTAGCTGGGACTATAGGCGCATGCCACCACGCTCAGCTAATTTTTCGTAGTTTTTTTTTTAGTGGGCAATGGAATTTCATCATGTTGGCCAGGGTGGTTTCAAACTCCTGAACTCAACTGATCTGCCCACCTCTGCCTTCCAAAGTGCTGGGATTACAGGTGTGAGCCATTGCATCTGGCCTACCTGTACCTTTTAACATAAATGTCACTCAGGTGTTTTATAAATAGGGTACCCTAAATAAGGTTAGTGAAAACTAAGGTTAGTGGAACTTCCAGACTTGTTTGCAATTTGATTAATAGTGTAGCTAAAGGGATGCTCCCAAGTTATTTAGAGAACAGATCATGACAATGGCTTTGTGTCCTACCTGAAGCAGTTAAGATTATTATTAGTATGGCACATTAAACCACATGCAGTTAGGTTATATGGAGTTATCAGTCAGGCTCCTGTTGAAATTACAGAACAGGACTGGCAATTATAATTCAAACTGCTATTTGATTTGGCATTGATACTGATTTGGTAACAAAATAGACATTTAGGAGATAGTTAACTCTTTAGGTGTGGATACCTATTCATGGTTTTGCCTTCATAGAGAAGGATGGTACAAAAAGAACTCGGGTATTCTTCGTTCACAGTTTTTATTTCTTCCAATTAACTTTTGTGTCTTCAAAGTTGATTTGTCTTTTAAAAAATTAATACTGCTTACTCGTCATACAATCTACACCACCCCAAAGAAAACAAACCCGGGGAAGGAATAATTTAGGGGGCAGTTAAAATGTGGACTATAGGTTTATAACAAATGCTTTCCAGCCCATAATCCTGTACATATACAACAAAATGGCAGCACCTCAAGTTCATCTGAATGAAGGCCCAAATAATGCCCTAGGGCAAATAATGCAAGCGAAGGCCATGAGAATAATAAAACAGAAGCTTAGTCACTGGCTTCATTCAATTTCCATGGTAGCACACTCTTCAAACTGTCTCACACTTGGTCAAGAGTAAGCAAATATAGAGGCAACATCTTCACTCAGCCAGTAGTAATTATAAGTGAAAGCAGTAATAATTTACCTGGGCTACAAAAATGAATTGTTTTGTCATGTTTTTCATTAAGTCCCTAGCACCTGAAATGTAGCAAATTCTGATACTGGGCTTCTAAAGGCATGCAGTTTTTCACTCACATCTACTTCAAAGAATTTCTTCCACTCAAACATAGCACAATCAGGGAAAAACTTCCAGAGGCACAGGAAGAGCACAAGAACAAGTATAGGTTGAGGCATAACATATGACCAAGATGGTACACTATATATAGAAGCAGTGAATGCTGTTAAAGTGCCACTTAAAAAGGGATAGTCTTAACATTAACACACAACTCAACTGCACTACTAAATATGGTTGTCTTTATTTTCTTTTTCCTTGCCCAGCCCTATCTAAACATAAAATAAAACTACAGGACTGAAATTAACAATCCATTAAAATCAGCAATAAGTTATGAAAATCATAAAGCTTTTTTTTTTTTAAGTAATTAAGGGTAGTTAAATTATTTAAAGTATACAAAGTCCAAACAGCAGGGGTAAGGTCTCCAAGAGGCCTTCCCAGGGTAAGAGAGAGGGCCAAAGAGGAACTTTCGAGTTTGAAAGACAAAGGGAACACATGACATCAAAGTGCAGGCTAGAAATTTCACTTAGAAGAAAATAACATTACTGAAAATATTCGTAGGAGTACCAATAGCACCTGCACAGTGGGACTGTGAGGGAGAGAGAGACTGCCTGTAGGAAAATGGAAGCAAATCTTTACATTAAAATGAGACAAGTGCTGAACTTAACTATGTTAACTATGATAGTGTGTCTACAATAGATATCAGATGGTTAAAAGCTGGTAAAAGGTAATGATTCTAAAAACAAAAATAGCATTGACCTTTTTTCTACCTAGCCCAGACCTCATTCATTTTGTGCACTATAAAGAGTGAGGTGTGAGGTGTTTTATCATTATCAAATGCTGCATCAAAATAGATGATTTTTTTTCCCCATGTGTTTTTCCACTATAAAAGACATCTATGTTTTTTTTTATGGATAAGCTTTAAAAAGATGTCATTTTGGTTTTCAACACATATAAACAGTTATCAAAATCTGAAATAAAAATGCTGCTGTGGCTCAGACCTTGGCCTGCTAGTCTGTGTGCACAACTCTTCTGACCCACGCAGACACAGAGGCACGTGGAGCTTTTTCCTTCTGGCCCCCCAATCCATACTCATAGGCCTTGTAGGATAGAGGCTGTCATGCATGAACTGCTCCCATGTGGCCTAAGGGCAGCAGGATGGAGAGCTGGCAGTTGGGTGCCCTAGTGCTAACAATGCAGGATAAGGTTAGCTTGCTTAGCATGGAATCCAACAGAAAGCTGAGCTGCATGATGATCCCTTTCAAAAGGCTTCATGGGAGTCTCTCCTTTTGCAGAGCATGAAATGAGCTTTTTTAAAAAAATAAAATAAAATAAAGGATTGATCATCCACAGGCTTCATGATAAACTGTCCCAGGCTGAGTTTTAATAGCTCATTAGCTATCCAAGATTAATACCTGATTTTCTTGTCTTTTCATTTGAATACTTTTTATTTTGCTTTTAGGACCATAAAGCTCAGGAAGGGTTCATAACCCCATCCTTAAATGTGTCTACTCAATGTAGTATGAGCAAACTAGAAAAGCGAAAGAGGATGGCATCTCCAATGTCCTCTTTTCAATCAACTCAAATCAAGAAAATTTCACACAAGTTTTCTGCTGCCATTAAAAATTGTGATTTTTCCAATATGAATATTCTGAATATTTGTTCTCCTTGGGAGGCTCTGCCCCACTTTTTGCGAAGTATTTGCTTAAATACAGGTCCTCTGACCCTTTTGTTCAAGTATAGTTTAGTTTTAAAGAGGAGACTGCATCATGAACCCAATTTAAGAGATTGTTTGTATTGAATTGGCCCAGTGAATATTTTGCCCTGCACTGTTATGTCATGCTGGGTTCTATGAAGTGAATGAAAGTTTGACACTGGCACTGGAGTAACCCTCATCACTCCCAATACTCGGCAGGCTGCTGTGGTCATCAATGTCACTGATGCTGGTGGTACTTATATTGTCCACTTCTCCATGGGAGAACTCTGTGCTTTCAACATCCACTTCAATCTCCTCTGCCAAAGGAAAAAAAAAAAAAACACAAAACATTAATAAGTATAGCGCACTTTCAAAAACTAACGGCATGAGGAAAAGAGGTACAAGAAATGTTAATACAACAAGCTTATTATCAGTGATCCCTGGAGAACAGAGGAACTGAAGGTGAAGAGACAGGAATATTTTTTTGCCAAGGGGAATGTCTGATATACAGTGGTGGTCTTAATTTAGGCAGCAAATTTACTAAATCCTTTGACGCCAGTCCGTCTGGACCTCCCACTAAAACCACTTGGCGTATTTGGGAATTAGTGCTTAATATTAAAAGGTCCCAACCCCCAAGTGGTTTAAAAACATCTGTTTTGCATTAAACCACAAACTAATTCTCAGTTCTGTTTATTAATCAGGGTTGCCTTAAATGGTGGGCAGGAGCATAAACTTAATATAGGCAAACTAGAAAATTTACCCATCCAGGCCTTTGGTAGTGCCATTCTACAGATAGTTCAACAGACTTCTAGGATTCATCATAAAGATCTTCAACTAGTCAGTCAAACAAGTCATTATAAAGTAGAGTTTGAGGGATATGTCTTAGATTTAATTTTCTTGCATCAACTATAGCTTGAAATAAGGGCCTGAGACTTAAAAGTCTTCAGATTACAGTGAGATCCATTTTGGTGGTAGTATACAGACTTAAAAACCAAACATTAAAAAAAAAAACACACATAAATATTTGACTCAGCTATCAATAGATAATGTTGCTGGATGCAGTGTCTGTAATCCCAGCACTCTGGGAGACTAAGGCAGGAGGATCACTTGAGCGCAGGAGTTTGAGACAAGCCTGGGTAACAAAGTGAGACCCCATTTCTACCAAAAAAAAAAAAAACCCCACAAAAATTAGCTGAGTACAGTGGGTGAGCCAGTAGTTCCAGCTACTCAGGAGGCTAAGGTGGAAGGATCACTCTTGAGCCCAGGAAGTTGAGGCTGCAGTGTGCCCACATCTCATCACTGCACTTCAGCCTATGTGACAGAGTGAGACCCTGTCTCTTACAAATAAAAAAAAGTCTTAATTGTTAAATACTAGCTATTCAATCACCAATAATATATATAAAGCAATACACATGTTAAAAACAAAAAGGAGTTAAAAAGTTGTTTTCTCCCATCAGAGCTAGAGTGAACCCAGGATTTTTCATTTATCTTAAAACAAATTCAAAGCCTGATGTTTCACATTTGGCACTGACTTTAAGGGGTCACACTAATCACAACTGCTTAAAAAAAAAAAAAAAAAGTGGATTCAGCCGGGTGCGGCCAGCACTTTGGGAGGCCAAGGGAGGCGGATCACGACATCAGGAGTTCAAGACCAGCCTGACCAATTTGGTGAACTCCTGTGTCTACTAAAAATACAAAAATTAGCTGGGCATGGTGGCACGCACCTGTCGTCTCAGCTACTTGGGAGGCTGACGCAGCAGAATCACTTGAACCTGGGAAGCAGAGGTTGCAGGGAGCCAAGATCGTGCCACTGCACTCCAGCCTGGGAGATACAGCGACACTCTGTCTCCAAAAAAAAAAAAAAAAAAAAAGGGATTCTTGTGAGGCCAAAAGGGCAGGGTGAAGCTATTTCCAGGAATATACTTTTCAAAAGGGCTTGTTGCTTCAAAAGTTTTAGAGATTCTAGAGTTGTGTTTTTAAAATGTAGGCAGCTATCCAAATCTATTACTTCATATATTTGCTCTTTATCCATATTGCTTCAGAAACCATTTTTCCCCGCACCACTGAACATTCATCCAACCTACAACTAGAAGATAATAACAAGGCACACTATTCAAAAGAGCATGCTGAACTCAGTCAAAACAAAGTAAAATGATGGCCAGCACAGCAGCTCACACCTGTAATCCTAGCACTTTGGGAGGGCAAGGCGGGAGAATTGCTTGAAGCCCAGGAGTTTGAGACCACTTGGGCAACAAGGCCTATCTCTATTTTAATAAAATTTAAAAATGTTTTAAAAATTAAAAAAAAAAAAAAATGAGAAACTGCTTTAGCCAAGTGTGCCAGAGATGTTAACTAAAAGCCCCTGTAACACTACAAAAAGGAGGTTGCCAGCTCAGGACAAGGATGGTACTTGGTAAGGTACTACTAAAGGTACACTGGGAACACTAAAAAAAAATATGAGAGCTATAGTGATGAAATACACCCTCCTCTCTGAAATTTGGAGGTAGTTGGTGTGGGTACAAGGAGGAAGTAACAGGAAGGACAGCTAAAACCTAAAGACCTAAGAAGAGGTTTCCACTAGTTAGCAATAGAGGAAAGACCAGGACACCAAGGTCTGGGTTATTTCTGCTATACCTAATTGAGGGTTATTTCTGCTATACTTCACTGTTATAAATGCAGAATGTCCTTCAGGTTCTTGCTACTGCCTCTGGTAGACTTTTCTTGAAAACTGAGTGCGACACAAAAATAAACTTTTACATAGAAAAGTAACAGAACAGAAAAACAAGAACTCCTAGAGTTGTGTTAAAAAGGATGAAAAAACTATTTGAAAGGCTCCTACTCACCAAATCTGGGACAGTTTGAGCATTCAAAAGAATTTAAAAGGATGACTGTAATGGATTGGAACACATTCGGTACAGCAAAACGTGAGTTCATGATATAATCAAAAACCAGTAAAACCAAAACTTGTTACTTCTGGAAGTTGCTATGGTACCAGCTCTGTTTGGGAAACTGATAAAGCAAAAAACAAGACCAAGCATTTATCCCACCTTCCCTGTATGCACTTTATTTCAGGATAACAGAAAAGTTGAGAAAATGTTTATAGAAGAAAAACAGTTAATAAATACACGAAGAATGACACAATTAGAAAACCACTATTTTATGACACCTCAATGAAATAAGGGCAATAATTGCTAAAACTATTAAGTTAAAGGCTGATACATTTATATAAATGTATTAAAATGACCTTACCTGAACCTACTGATTAATATTAAAAGTGTGACAACTAGACACAATACTGATGTAACAGGAGGTACAAAGCACCACCTATGAAGTATTCTGCATCTGCCAACTAGTTTACAGTAAATATAAAGGACATAACATGTTAAATGACACCATGAGGATACAACCAGACAAATCTAGGATGTGGGAAATTCTATAAGAAAAATGACTCAGTCTCTTGATGTTTAAAAAGTAAGTATATACACACACAGATCTATACCTATATATTCATTCATGTTTTCTCTGCCAAAGAAGTCTTTTTGAGATGTTATATAGAAATCAGTTTTTGTTTCTACCAAAATGGTGTGGAACAGGAAAAATTATTATAGATTAATATCTTAAAAGGCACATCAAACAAATGCAATGTGGCCTTTGGATCCTGATTTAAACGCACCAATGGTAAAATACCATTTCTGAGACAACTGGAGAAAATTTATCACAGACTGGATATTAGATGATATTAAATAAGATTATGTGATTTTATTAATTTTGTGGGGTATTATAATTGCATTATAATTACATTTTTTAAAATCCTATTTATTCAAGATACATACTGAAGTATTTAGGGGCAAAATAATGTTATCTGGGATTTGAGTTAAAGCATTCCAGAAAAAATACTGAGGGTGAGGGTAGTGAAAAACAGATGAAACAAGTTGACAGCTATTCAAACTGAATGGTGGGTATACAGGAGTTCATTATTCTATTCTAAGTATATTTGAAAATTTCCACTTAAAAAAGTCAAAACCAAAAAACAAAATCAGAGTCCTAAAAACAAACAAAAAAACCCTGTCATTTGTCTCATGTTTTAGAATCCTGAAGAGCTCATGAGCTCTTTTCTCCAAATGTAAGGCTTCAAATCACCAGTGTTCACCTCTGGGATCTTTTAATGTGATATGAAGCCTGATGTGGTGGGAGCTTTAGAAGAATGATCAGTAAAATTCAAACCATTCTTTTTTGGTTGACTTCTGTTCTTTAATTCTGTCAAAGACAAATATTCTAGGATAGATGGAAAGCAAAATAAAGGGTGTTGTACTTTAAAATCTACATATAAAAATTAACATCACCAGTAATAAAAACTTTGATATCATGTATCTTCCTGACATGGGCACATCTTTTTTTTTTTTTTTTTTTTTAGACGGAGTCTCGCTCTATCGCCCAGGCTGAAGTGCAGTGGCCTGATCTTGGCTCACTGCACGCTCTGCCTACCGGGTTCACGCCGTGCTCCTGCCTCAGCCTCCCAAGTAGCTGGGACTACAGGCGCCCACCACCACACCCGTCTAATTTTTTGTATTTTTAGTAGAGACGGGTTTCACCATGTTAGCCAGGATGGCCTCGATCTCCTGACCTCGTGATCCACCCACCTTGGCCTCCCAAAGTGCTGGGATTACATGTGTGAGCCACCGGGCACAACATTGCTTCTGTGATATTCCTTACCCCAACTATATACCCTCAATCTAATCATTTGAAAACATTAGACAAACCCATATTGAGGGACATTATATAATATATAATATAAATACATAAATATAAATATATTTTTTTCAAGAAAAAAAACAAAAAGTTTAATAGCCCACACTGGCTCTGCTAGACAATATTATGATTGCATAAAACCTACAATGTTACACTGTTGGCTAAAAAGAAAGCAAATATGGTGCCTCCCAACATACCCTCCCTAAATTCAGATACAGAGATGTTTAGTATTTCATTAAAGAAGAGGCAAGTTGCCTACCTCGCTCTGAATCAGAACGATCTGAAGAAATAGTTGATCCAATGCTGTCCATTCGTATTCGTTCCATCTCCTGAGGACCCTGCAGCTGTTCCAGTCGCCACTTTAAAAATCTCTGTTCTCGTTCCAAATTCTCAAGCTGGTGCTGGCTCTTCCTTTCAGCTTCTTCAAGTTTCTGAAATGATGAAATGATTTTTACATTTGTGTATAGTCCAGTACAAACAAAAAAAATTCCTTCTTTGGCAGAGAAAACATGAATGAATATACACGTGTGTGTGTGTCTGTGTGTGTGTGTATAAAAATACATAAATACATTTTTAAAGCCTCCAAAATGAGAATGCATATAAATACATATTTTTAAAAATGAAAAATAGTTTTGTCTTTACTTTTGTGTGTATGTAATGAATGCTATGTTACTGAACAAGATGGACTTCTAAAAGTCTGTAATCTCCACAGAGAAACTTCCTCTGTAGTGTGGTATTTGATGGAAAAATACTGAAGGACACAGCCAAATGAAGTCATCTCCACCAGAGGGCACAACTGCCTGCCTTCTGAGTATGAAGAGGGTAATTGTTATTTTCCTAGTGTTCCCAGCTCTTCAAATGGCCACACTGTCAAAACAATTTAGTTTAATCAGGTTATGTTGTTCCCATCAGATTAGCTGATAAGTTTTTAGAAAGACTTCTCTGGAGGTCAGTTACTAATAAGGAGGGCATGGTGAACTAGCTGATGTATATGAATAGGAATCAGTGCCAATAATTAAACCAGAACCGAGTGAATTGTGCAATTCTGAAAGTAAAAATTCTCACCTTAATGTGTGCTTTGGCTTTGTTGAGCAAACCAAGTGTTGTGTGCCTGGTGCAGTCTGGTCCTAGTGGAATCAGAACTTTTAAGCGTTCTAAACAAAGGCGCAGATGAGCTCGTCTAAGAAAGACAAAAAGTCAAATCAGCACAGTCTGGATATTTCACTAGAAATATCATAAAATCTATTTTAAGATAAACAAAAATTTGCATCTATTCAGCCCATAGGATAGATGTTCCACCCCTAATTCTCCACTTTCAAAGAATGTAGGGGTGGCTGCATTTCAGTCTCTGCTATTTCTGTTGTACTCTTTAGACAACAGTCACTTTAGATTATTATCCCCAATGGTAATCTCTGTCAAGATGGTTTATTTAACTCACCCCATAAACTGTCTCAACTGTATAATATGGAAGTGTGAATACATACCAGGACAATTGTATTTGATCTTGAATAACTAAAATCACAGGCGAGAGGAGAGGTTTTCAGCTGTGGTACCCCAAAGGAGTATAAAATGCTCACAAGTTTCTATTTCCTCCCACCTTTTACTTGTTTGCACATGTGTATGTGGACATGCGCCGCGCGCACGCGCACCCACACACACACACCCTACTTCTCTACAACTGTAGCCATCCTGCAATGTGTTACATGTTGTTATATATTAGTTTGAACCATATGAAATTTCTGATATTCAACCACTTTTCACTTATAAAAATAGTGATTTCTTATACTCCAATACAAAAGAAACAGCAAAATTCTGTGACCAGCTAGGGTAGGATTAGACAAAATATATGTCCTGTGGTCAATTCTAGCCACAGAAATAACCCAGAAAATAATCCCCTGCTTCTTACCTAAGTGTGCTAGCTTGTTAGCTTAATTTTTTTTTATTTTTCTCTCTTCTCTCTCTCACTACCTGCCTCCAATCCACAAGGACAACAGGTGACAAAAATTACTTACTGAAAGTCATTGCATTCTCTAATCTACCCTTCCTGTGGGAAAGTTGAGGGAAATTTCTCCTAGAAATGATAGCAGAGAACCTCATGGATTTACCTTCCCTGTGCCCTAAAAGAACTATGATCATGGTGATGAGAGAGTTCTGAGTATTTAACTTCATCCTAAAACAATACTAGTCCACATCTTTGGTCCTGTGTTTCACAAGGGATAAGGTAATCCAGCAGTTAACAGCATATCTGAAAAGAAAATCCACAAATATGTTCATAGTTTACCCCTCCTCCTTAAGGACCTATAATTGAACTTTCAGTAACTGTCTTAACTGCGTCAAGAACAAAACACATACCCTCCATTCTCTTCTGAAAGAGGACCAAAATGGTTTTGCTAACTCACACACCAAACTATGTGCTTTCTCTGTCTTAATAGACAAGAAATAATGTCAAGTGAAATTCTCAAAGGCTAGCAATTTGAAAGAGAGGTAGGAGAAGGCAATAAGCAGCCAATTATGTCATGATAAACAAGGATGATTAAGGGTAATGAGGTCAGAGGTTTGGCTGATGAATTAAGATTCTTTTAGCACCTACTAACCTAACTATAGTTAAAGGTCTGACAGTATTTCCATTTCAAATTTCTTTATTGAGTTCAGTACCTCAAGTCTAATATTTAACCTGACATAAGTGACGTGGATAAAGGAATCCCTAAATTAAAAGTGTATCAATGGATTCTCCTTAATGATATTTAACAACCTCAAAGTCACTTTCCTCCCCTGCTATACTACTACTCAAATGCATGGAACCTTTAGCTAAATTTTTATTTTTAACTGGAAAATTTCTTAGGTGAGGATTCTCATGTGACCACAGTACTCTTGCTCAGCAGACCAAAAAAAGCAAACAAACAGCGACAACAACAAAACACTGGAGTAAAAAGTGCCTTTAAACTCTTCATTAAGATTATTATGGCAGCTGGGCGCGGTGGCTCAAGCCTGTAATCCCAGCACTCTGGGAGGCCGAGACGGGCGGATCATGAGGTCAGGAGACTGAGACCATCCTGGCGAACATGGTGAAACCCCGTCTCTACTAAAAAAATACAAAAAAATAGCCGGGCGATGTGCCGGGCGCCTGTAATCCCAGCTACTTGGGAGGCTGAGGCAGGAGAATGGCGTAAATCCAGGAGGCAGAGCTTGCAGTGAGCTGAGATCCGGCCACTGCACTCCAGCCTGGGCGACAGACTGAGACTCCGTCTCAAAAAAAAAAAAAAAAAAGATTATTATGGCATATAACAACTGCACTCATATAATATGACTGGAGTGTGGAAACAGACTGGCAGCTACACTAATAGACATTCCAGCTTTAAATTCAGTCTTCTAAAAAACTCAACAAAGCAACTAGTAAAGTTAAGCACATTACCACAAGAATACCTTGTCAATTTTGTTCGAATTAACTCCAAAACTTCAGTATATGTAAGAATTATCTTGTATTTTTTAGTTTTTAAGAAACTTCAAAATGGGCTGAGCATGGTGGCTCACGCCTGTAATCCTAGCACTCTGGGAGGCTGAGGTGGGCGAACTGTTGGAGGCCAAGAGTTTGAGACTAGCCTGGACAACACGGCAAAACCCCATCTCTACTAAAAGTATAAAAGTCAGCCAGGTATGGTGGCGCATGCCTGTAATCCCAGCTACTCAGGAGGCTGAGGCACGACAATTGCTTGAACCCAGGAGATGGAGGTTGCAGTTAGCCGAGATGGCGCCACTGCATTCTACGTGGGCCACAGAGTGGAAATCTGCCTCAGGAACAACAGGAGAGGGAGGGGAGGGGAGATCAAAATGATTCCGTAAACTTTCATATCAAGGAAAAGAAAGGTGGGTCTATTTTCCGTTTTGTGATACTTGCTAAAACCTAGAATGAAAATAACTAACAAATTAAAATTTTTTCTCTCTTTAATCATTCCATGTATTTATTACATGGATTTTACGTACTCAGCACTGTTTCAGATACCTGCTTGAGAAAGAAAAGTAAAAAAGAAATGTTAACTTTAAGAGTTTACATTCTAGACTACAGAAAGAAACATACTGTTTTGTATCATTTGGTCCACACTGAATGAGTCACACAGATATCAAGGACAACAGAATTTGAATAAATGGAGAGATTATAATCAGAGGAGGTAGACTTGAAAAAGAGGTTGAAATTTGACTTTGGACTTGAAGAATATTGAATTTGTCTGTGAAAAAGCGAGGATTCTCTAGGTAATTTAAAAAGTAAAGGACCTAAATTTATAGACTGGGAGCAAGTTTAAACATAAAATTTTAGGCCGGACGCGGTGGCTCAAGCCTGTAATCCCAGCACTTTGGGAGGCCGAGACGGGCGGATCACGAGGTCAGGAGATCGAGACCATCCTGGCTAACACGGTGAAACCCCGTCTCTACTAAAAAATACAAAAAAACTAGCCGGGCGAGGTGGCGGGCGCCTGTAGTCCCAGCTACTCGGGAGGCTGAGGCAGGAGAATGACGGGAACCCGGGAGGCGGAGCTTGCAGTGAGCTGAGATCCGGCCACTGCACTCCAGCCTGGGCGACAGAGCGAAACTCTGCCTCAAAAAAAAAAAAAAAAAAAAAATACAAAAAAACTAGCGGGCGAGGTGGCGGGCGCCTGTAGTCCCAGCTACTCCGGAGGCTGAGGCAGGAGAATGGTGTGAACCCGGGAGGCGGAGCGTGCAGTGAGCTGAGATCCGGCAACTGCACTCCAGCCCCGGCGACAGAGTGAGACTCCGTCTCAAAAAAAAAAAAAAAAATTTTTTAAATGCCTTATTTTCTCTCCTTCAAGGGAAAACAACTGAGCTGGAATTCTATAAGGAAATAATCAGCTAGTTTCAGCTGTCTGAGGATCTGCATTGCACTGACAAATCAGGAGGTACCCAGACCAAAGTCTGAAAAATGCCTAAATGAACAGGGAAGGCAGAATGCTCTAAAAGAGGCCGGGCGCGGTGGCTCAAGCCTGTAATCCCAGCACTTTGGGAGGCCGAGACGGGTGGATCACGAGGTCAGGAGATCGAGACCATCCTGGCTAACACGGTGAAACCCCGTCTCTACTAAAAAATACAAAAAACTAGCCGGGCGAGGTGGCGGGCGCCTGTAGTCCCAGCTACTCGGGAGGCTGAGGCAGGAGAATGGCGTAAACCCAGGAGGCGGAGCTTGCAGTGAGCTGAGATCCGGCCACTGCACTTCAGCCTGGGCGGCAGAGCGAGACTCCCTCTCAAAAAAAAAAAAAAAAAAAAAAAAAAGAATGCTCTAAAAGATATTTATTAGCCACTGCTGAACATTTATTGTCAAATAATTATTCATCTGCTCTGAGATACAGCTTACACCAAGAAAATACACCCTGAGATCTCTCACAAGGGCCAGTGATGCCATTCTTCATATTTTGTAAATACAGTCCTCCAAAATTGATATTAATATGAAGGATGAACAGTGAATTATTTCCTCTGCTCTTGTGGAGAGAGGTGTACCTGTGGAAGATAAATGTCATTTCCTTAAGTTTTTGTATTTAAATGTAACAGGCATTTGGAGAGTAGAATAACAAATGGTTAATGGCAGTTGAAGAACAGCAGCTGACCAAGAGGGAGAGTCCCATCCAAATAATACACACGGTTACCACATGTCCTTAGATGCCACTTAGGTAAATGTACCCTTCCAAGAGCAATGGATGCCCTGTAACTGTAAACTGGAAAGAGTTAAATCAGAAAAATCATTCTCCTCAATGTGTAAGTTTTTTCTCTCCCACAACTTCTTAGAACAGTAATTGTATGGCAAAATTATTCTTCCTTTTCAGTGGTGCTGCTCTCCACCCTTTCCCCCATAAGTCTCCCTGTTGGTAACCAGATTGCAAGCTTAACCACCAGTGACCTAGAAAGGCATATCTTTTGATGCCATCTGGTCCTTTCTTTTCTTGCCTTCATTCTCATGTGACTGGTAGCTCAAGAGCCTCCTGTATGAGGTTGCCAAATCATGGATGCTGTAAGACTTCAGGGGAAGGAAAAAGGACAAGCAATAGAAGAAAAAAGCTTGGTTTGATTTGAAAATCCTTATTCACGGGCTGGGTGCAGTGGCTCACGCCTGTAATCCCAGCACGTTGGGAGGCCGAGGTGGGCAGATCTTCTGAGGTCAGGAGTTCAAGACCAGTCTGGCCAACATGGTGAAACCCCGACTCTACTAAAAATGCAAAAATTAGCCAGGCATGGTGGTCCATGCCTGTAATCTCAGCTACTCGGAAGGCTGAGGCAGGAGAATTGCTTGAACCCGGGAGGTAGAGGGTGCAGTGAGCTGAGATCGCGCCACTGCACTCTAGCCTGGGTAACAGAGCAAGACTCCACCAAAAAAAAAAAAAAAAAAAAAATCCTTATTCACTGAGGAAAAAAATTGCAACTATCATATGATGATGTTTTTCAAGTCTCTAAGGGAGAGAAGAGCTGACAGAGAGAATAAGGATTCATGAAAGGCATGGTCCTGCACCTCTAGTAAAAGAAGGGAAAGAAGGACGGGGAAAGTTAAGGCTGCTGTTCTGAATATTATGATGAATACTAGACAAACAGCAAGTAGAAAAAACCTGGTACTGAAACATTTATAGAACTAGATTTAATGGAAACTGATTTTTTAAAACATTTAGCTCCTTGGTAGACATTTACTTTACTTTTATTTAACACATACCTTTTTTAAAAAACATGAACAGCTAATAAAAACTGTAAAACTGAAACCTTTCCTATTTTATCATGAGTTATAGTAAAACAAAGTTAGAATTAAAGTACTGCAGCAGGAAGTGCCCTGTGAGAAAACTGGAGTTGCCTTGCTGAGAGGGAGGGGGTTGGAGAATGAAGAGTTCCCAAAGTACTTTTATTTTCAAAGACACTTTGAGTTCTGTTTTAAAATGAGATTTTAAAGTGGGTTTTGCCCAGGGGAAAAGGTAATTCCCAGCCACTAACCCTGTTAGAGAGAGGAGTCCTATCAAAATTAACCACACCTTCAGAAAAGGGCAAGCCCCTTGTGGGATAAAGAACAATTAGAGTCTGTTTGGCTTTTATTTTGGAAGACTGGGATCATTTTTCCCTGAAGGAACCAATGCTCCTTTTGATTTCAAACTCTGTAACCTCTACTGCCAAACTGATGTACCACAGAACATGAAGGGAAATGATTTTGCTATAAAATGGCTCCACTAGTAGCTGTGATATTTTAAAGCACAGGTGTATCAACTATAGGAAGCGTACACTGTTGTGGGAAAAGAGAGGAAAGAATACCCTTTCAGAAACAAACTCTGAGTATCATTTGATGATGTTTTTCAAGTAGTCTTTAAAACTCTAATGCCCCTGTCCAACAATAATAAATCTAATCCCTGCCTGGCCCCACAGATGATCCAATGGCAGATGCCTTTGGAGGCATGGTCCTTCATTGGAACCTGCTTATCTTTCATTCTTCCACTATAGGATACCTAGACTTTACCAGGTAACTAAATCAAAATGGAAAGCAAGTCTAGTGATGGAGACAGTGCTTATATTTTCCTCTCTGCTCAATGTTACGTAATAGGCTATGAGTCCTCCCATGAGCCACATTCTTCAAAGCTGCAGTGGCTTATGGCCAGGTTTCCCAACTCCCAACACACACTCCTGCATGTGACAGCAGCTAGCTACTTATCCTACACATCCTATATACCAAAGTGTCTCTAAAACTTAATGGGTTGAGAATCTTCTGAAAACCCAAATTTACCCCCCAAAAAAACCCTGCCTGCTTGTTTTCCTAATGAAAAATGACATTAAAAATGGATCCTGATATATCAAAAGCATATTGTGGCTGAGTTTTATTTACTAAAACATGTACGATCATATTCTGCTGTTCAGCTTATTCTGTTCATGAAATAAAAAAGCTAAACAAAGGCCGGGCATGGTGGCTCATGCCTGTAATCTCAGCACTTTGGGAGGTTGAGGCGGGCGGATCATGAGGTCAGGAGATCAAGACTACCCTGGTTAACACAGTGAAACCCAGTCTCTACTAAAAACACAAAAAATTAGCCAGGAGTGGTGGCACGCGCCTGTAGTCCCAGCTACTCATAAGACTGAAGCAGGAGAGTCGCTTGAACCTGGGAGGCAGAGTTTGCAGTGAGCCGAGATTGCGTCACTGCACTCGAACCAGAGTGACAGAGTGAGACTCCATCTCACAAAAAAAAAAAAAAAAAAAAAAAAGCTAAACAAGCTATTTCTACAAAATGGCATTTGATAATTGTATGTTTCACCTACAACTCATATATTATCTAATTCACAGTAAATAAACAGACTATTAACTCCCAGATAGTAACTTGGCAAGTGGCATGTCCCTAGTGTCAGATCTGATTGTGGTAGTCATGGGACTTAATGATGACAGAAATAAAAACTTAGGAAAATAGCTGGGACTCTCTTCTCACTTTTCAAAAAGAAGCAGCTTTCACTTAAATAGTCTTAATTGGTATCTTATAAAATAATCAAATAGAAATATTGAGTGTTATTATAAAATTGCAAATTATACAAATTACATATAATATATAATAATATAAATTATTTTGTCACATTGTCAGCCTCAGCATGAAAGGGCTTATCTGTATACAAATAAGAATTAAAATAGTTGAGATGCATGTTAGTCATTCTTGGGAGACTTTTTAAAACCACTTTCTTTCAATAAAATCTAAATAGTTTTTAGCATAGCCTATATATACCGCTAGAGGTATTCAACACTGAGCCAGAGGATATTTGAAGCCACGGGGTTATACTATCCTTTCCAGAAGTCCTAATTTTTTTTCAAAAATTTGGAAGAAAAACATTGTATATAAAAACAAGCACAGATAATGCAAAATATGTTTTTAAAAGAAGACTTCAAATTTCATATTATTTCAGGCAGGTTGAGTATTCCTTATGTGAAATGCTTAGGACCAGAAGTGTTTTGGATTTCTCATTTTTTTGGATTTTGGAATATTTGCATTTTATTCAGCTGAGCATCCTAAATCCAAAAATCCCAAATCTGATATGCTCCAATGAGCATTTCTGTTGAGAGTCATGTTGACACTCAAAATGTTTCAGATTTCGGAGCATTTCAGATTTCTGGACTCGGGATGCTCAACCTGTACTACATCCCAGGATCTCCAGGAATTTATGTTCAGACTGCTAGAGCAAATCACTACACATCACTATAGACTTTGGAACATCATTTTTGACTCATGGCTGGGACTATGTCTCTCAAAGGTTTGAAGAGGGAAAAAGAAGGGACAAGGGAGAAGGGAGAGAAGATATGGAAGAGAGAGGAAAGGGAGATGTAAATTAATGATGACAAAATAGTAGCATATTCTTTCTCAAACTACACAGATTCCACATAGGCTGAAATGTTATTTAGTCTTTACAACTCAGAAATATGAAGAACATGAAGTGCCACTCAGTCAATAACAATTATCATCAGTAAACAACAGTGCCCTGTTATACCACTGAGCTAAATGCTGTAACGATTTTTCAAGTTGTCAGTAATCTTTACCTGTTTGAAGACTATAATTTAGTCCTCTGCCTACCACCCTTCCAGCCTCATTTCCCATAACTCATACCCTTGCAAACCTCTTCCATAACCAAATGTACTTTTTTATACTTGCCAATTTCTGTACCTGGAATGCCGGTCTCTCCAAATGTCCACCTGGTGGGCATCTAACTCAATTTCAGGCCATGGCCAAACAATTTCTTCCACAAGATCATCCTAGGGATACTCCTTCCTCAGATAATACTTGATTTTATACTAATCACACTGTATTTCAATTGAGACTGAAGCCATACTTTCAGTCATTTCTGTTTTCCAAATAAACAAAATGGCTGGCACACAGTGGGGAGGAGAGATGTAATATTTCTAGTGGATGTCTCTGGGACTCTTTATCTCACCAAAGTTGAGGTAACAATCAATACTAGGACCTCCAAACAGTATAATCAGATGCCAGGCTAGCATTTGTGAGAGATCTGTTTATGAATGCCAGAACTCTTAACCGTTTTTTTGTTGTTGTTTATTTTTTGTTTTTTGTTTTCTGGTGCAACTGAAGTCACCAGCAAATGTTAAGGTGCACACCACCAAAGATGTCTACATGTAGAGTAACCAACAGTCTCCAACTTAACTCTTCATGAGAGTCAACGCTTTGTTTGTTTGTTTGTGAGACACAGTTTCACTCTGTTGCCCAAGCTGGAGTGCAGTGGCAGGATCTCGGCTCACGGCAACCTCCGCCTCTCCGGCTCAAGCAATTCTCCCACCTCAGCCTCCTGAGTAGCTGGGATTACAGGCGCGTGCCACCATGCCTGGCTAATTTTTTTATTTTACTAGAGACAGGGTTTCACCATATTGCCCAGGGTGGTTTTGGACTCTGAGCTCAGGCAATCTGCCCACCTCAGCCTCCCAAAGTGCTGGGATTACAGGCATGAGCCACCACATCCGGCCAACACCTTTTTTAATAGTGAAGCAAAGAGTTTAAGAACTGCAGCTTTTACAACAGAATGACTTTATCAAAGTATTTACAGTGATAGGGGCCTAGGACTAGGAAAACAGAAAAGAAACAGCTAACAAAACCAAGGTATGAGAAGGGAAAGTCCAGAAAGAAATATTCCATAATGCAAAGAAGAAAAAAATTAAATCAATAATTCTTAGTCCCATGTGATAAATGAGAAACTAGTGTATGCATAGGCTTACAAGATCCATGGACTGCTTGCTAAGTCGAAGACTATAGTGCAGAACATATAAACAACTTTTTTTTTTTTTTTTTTTTTTTTTTTTTTTTGAGACGGAGTCTCGCTCTGTTGCCCAGGCTGGAGTGCAGTGGCCGGATCTCAGCTCACTGCAAGCTCCGCCTCCCGGGTTTACGCCATTCTCCTGCCTCAGCCTCCCGAGTAGCTGGGACTACAGGCGCCCGCCACCTCGCCCGGCTAGTTTTTTGTATTTTTTAGTAGAGACGAGGTTTCACCATGTTCGCCAGGATGGTCTCGATCTCCTGACCTCGAGATCCGCCCGTCTCGGCCTCCCAAAGTGCTGGGATTACAGGCTTGAGCCACTGCGCCCGGCCTATAAACAACTATTTTTTTAATTATCCTGCATTCATGTCTAAGGAAGACTTCATTTTTGACAGCCTCATTTGAAAAAAATAATAATAATTAAATCTTGTTCCAGAGGCATTTGTTCTTGACTGGAACTCCCACAAGGAACCCAGTCTCCAAAGTGATTTAACAGAAATTGCTCACTTGACATCCATTCTGTGCTAAATTTAGTTTCTATGCATACTTCCAAAACCCTCTCTTATCTGTTTATAAGGATTTAGTTAAAAAGAAAAACTTGATCATGCATTCACCATATTTCTTCTTCGGTCACACAAGAACTTTCTGTATTCCAAGTTTCAAAGTCTGGGAAATAGGGCTACATCACTGGAGAAAACAGTGGCAATTTGTTCTAAATACAAAATAGCTTATTTTCCTTTGGCAACTTTCCAGGGGTTTGGGTGGACGGAAGGGATACTCCTCTCTAGAGAGATCAGGCTCTGAACTTGGACTACTGTCAAAACTTAGCCATCGATGGGAGAGCATTTTTTTTTAATTATCTTTCACATCAATTTGGAAACTGATTAAAGATTTCTGCCTTATTAACAGTTTTTCTACTCTTTGGCCTTTTGTTGGTGTTCATCCCTATTCTGGCAGCCCCCATTGGCTGATTTAATGGTACCAAGGGGCTGAGAAGTGTTGCTGTCCAAAAGAAAAAGCATTCTCTCACAGGGACTGGGAAGGCAATCTGCAATCACAACAGTAGCTACTTGTTAATTTTCTATTTGAAACACAGTGATGTCAATAGTATTGTACCCTGCCAGCCACCATGGGGTAAAGTACATTTTGAAACCAAAACAAACTTCCTACGTGCTGGCAAGTGAGATCTGAGACACAGTGATAACGTTCTATAAGACACTGACCTAGTTTTATATACAAAATGCAAGAATTAAGTCTACTCTTCTATGAAAGTTTAAATCTAACTCTCATAGCTCTGTTCCTACCCAGAGCCCAGTATAATTGCTTTATTATATCAAATTATTGTCCAGGATTGAAGAGGGAAATGATGAAATACTGTTACTGATCTCTAATTAAAATGGTGATCTTACATAGCACAAAACAGCACATTTAAAGAATGCTTTGTAATATAGCTGTTCATCTAGAAGCATAAAATGAAAATAGCAAAGCACCTTTAAAGATGGCCCTACTAATAAGATGTGAGTTGTAAAATAGCTCATTTTAAGGAGATATATTCATGTAGGAGGAAAGACATTTTTATTAAATGGAACAGGAATAATCTGACCCAAGAATTAATTCACCCCGAAAGGCGAATATTCATAATTTGTACTGAATATGAGTAACCTGAAATAGAGAGTTAAACGATTAAAAGTGGTAACCATGCTTACTACTGGCAGATGGCAAATGATTTGGCATTGCTGGACATCTGCCAATCCAGTTAAGCCAGCCAGGAATTATTTTTAAAGTCCCATTTTAGAACAATTTTCCCAAAATCAAAATGCAGTTTGTTTTTTGGTGAGGAGGAGATAAAATTTGCGGTAGAAAAAGGGTAACAAAGTGAACTGTTGGCCAATGTGTATATGTATGTGGTGGTGGTGTTGTCGTTGTTAACAACTGAGGCATTTACAGGCCATTTGCAACCTCTGGAAAAATAAAATTCACAGAATTCAAAATATGCCATAGTCCCTAATAATAATAGAGAATCGATGTTTTGGTATGTCTTTTTATTTCTAAATTACTTAATTGTTCTGAGCTCTCTTTCATTATACTGTATCACCTTTTTTTTTTTTTTTTTTTCCCTGACCACAAAGGGCCCAACTGAAGAGTAGTTTTTGAGAGTAACTTTTGGAGGCAGCCTAGCATAACACAACACCTGGCACCAATCCTGGGCATGCTGTCCTCTGATAAGGCAGAAATTTTCTCAGTGTTATAGTAGGGCACTTACAGATTAGCACTTTTAGGCAGATAGAAAGTGAACATGCCCTAAGAACTACTTTATTTTTTAAAACCCTTCTGAAAAGGGAAAGGTGGTTTGATAGATTAACACCAATTACAATTATCTCCTCTTTATCAAGTAAAAGACTGGGTTCAAGTTATATCTGGGTTGCAACATTACACTGTGTGACTTGCTTCTATTTATATTTGTCTAAATCTTGGTTTGACTCTCCTCTAGAAAAGCCCAGGAAAAGATTAAATGAGAGAGGAATCAGAGCTCTAGTATTTATTTTATATGATTCCAGCCTCAGCTCAATACCATTACAGTTTTCTAAGGACTGCTACACAAGCGCTATTATTTTCATTTCATCAATAGCTCAGGTTCTCCTGAAAAATCTATACAGTTCCACAGATTTGAGAAAAGAAGGAAGAGCCAGGCGGAGGGGAACATGTTTCATTTTGTTACCATTGCCAATCAATAATTTAGTTGTTCATCAGGCAGGTTGTGTGGCTCTCTTGCCTAAGTATATTCCAACAGCAAGAACATATTGACCATTACTCCAACTAAAGAAGCCAGTATAGGAGTACGGAGGTTACATTTTCCAATCTTGGCTACATTTCCTTTCAGATACTGCAGGATGAAAGTTCTAAAACATCTTTCAGGATCACCAACAACTGTTAACTCACAGAACAAAAGGCATATGAAGGATACTTGGACACAGTGGAAAATAAGACCCAACATATATTCTGTATTTTCTTCTAAAACATCAATATTTCTTGAACATTGCAAACCAGCAAACCCATATTCCCTCATTCATCTGACCCAATATATGCTAGCAGTAAATTCCAACTGTTTTCAAGGAAGTCCTAAGGGCCCATATCACCAAATTGCTTCTTTAAGAAAAATCATTTTCCATTATAAAAATAGCAGTCTTGGCCGGGTGCGGTGGCTCAAGCCTGTAATCCCAGCACTTTGGGAGGCCGAGACGGGCGGATCACGAGGTCAGGAGATCGAGACCATCCTGGCTAACACGGTGAAACCCCGTCTCTACTAAAAAATACAAAAAACTAGCCGGGCGAGGTGGCGGGCGCCTGTAGTCCCAGCTACTCGGGAGGCTGAGGCAGGAGAATGGCATAAACCCGGGAGGCGGAGCTTGCAGTGAGCTGAGATCCGGCCACTGCACTCCAGCCTGGGCGACAGAGCGAGACTCCGTCTCAAAAAAAAAAAAAAAAAAAAAAAAAATAGCAGTCTTGAAAAGTCAATCAGCTCTATCTAAATTGTGATGTTTACAAATGTTTTAACTGCAAAGATGGAATTTCTAATCAAAAAAAGAACCTTATTTAGAAAAGAGTGATTTTTTTTCACAGCTTTGTCGAATACAAGCTGTTCTGTAAAGGAGTAATTGTGAATCAGGCTGGAATAAAGTGAATCAAGATAGAAAAACCCTACAAACATTACAATTCTAAAGAAAAATGACATATTTGGTTGCATCAATGGTCCAAATGCCAAAGAGTTCACTTTTGACAATGACACCAACAGATGGCTCACAAAAAACTATGATGGCTGTCCTCCATGACAGTAACCAATATATTACAGAAACATATGCCTAACATCTCCTTACTAAAGCCCAACAGCAATATTTAATCAAAGAACTGATTTAAACTTGGTTTGATTTTATTTCTATTTTTATTAGGGTAGTAAGATAGTTACCACACATTGTATTAAGACTTTTTTTAATTTGAGAATTCCTCTTTTAAAATTCAAAGGGAATAGACAGCCTCATTTTAGTCATTATGATTTTTGAAGAAGAAATCTAAGTGTACCTTTTCCTAATTTCTGGGTTTCTCCCTTATCTTAATTTAGCCATTACACTTCAATGTTAGAAAACCTGTATCTTTCTCATTTAATTTTAGATTTTAAAGGGACGGCTTTGCTCTAGTTACTTCAGGATAAAAGTATCAGAAAATAATGCATTCTATGAACCATAGATTTTTTTGTAATGGCATAAAATCCCCTATCAACCTCAGTTTTTAGGGAAGCTTACAAGAGATAGGTTATGGGTTAAAATTTTTAAAAATCAATAATCACGGGTTGATGCACTAAAGCAGGCAGAAAGTTTAAAAAGGCACAGGATTTCCCATGCAAACATCTTGCTTGGGCTTCTCTATTAAAGGATGAGAAGCACTTAGATAAGATAAAATACAATGTACAAGGTGAAATACATAATCTCAAAAGTTACTAGGCTCTTCATCATATAGGGCCTACTAGAATAAAGTTGACATCTTCAATAGTACTCCAAAACAGAATGACCTCTAAGAAATTATGGAGGGCTGGTTGGGCATGGTGGCTCACGCCTGTAATCCCAGCACTTTGGGAGGCTAAGGAGGGCAGATCACGAGGTCAGGAGATAGAGAACATCCTGGCTAACACAGTGAAACCCCGTCTCTACTAAAAATACAAAAAAATTAGCCGGGCGTGGTGGTGGGTGCCTGTAGTCCCAGCTACTTGGGAGGCTGAGGCAGGAGAATGGCATCAACCCGGGAGGCGGAGCTTGCAGTGAGCCGAGATTGCACCACTGCACTCCAGCCTGGGCGACAGAGCGAGACTCTATCTCAAAAAAAAAAAAAAAAGAAAAAAGAAAATTATAGAGGGCTAAGGAATTGGATGTTCAGTTATCCTTATTTACTTAGAGGTAATGATAGATTGATCTGTCCCAGTTGAGGCTTTTGGTTGTTTTCACAAGACATTTGGGCATTCACCAACATTGCCACCACAAAAAGAGGGAGAACCATTGTAGACACTCCTTCATAGAAAACACAGCCATTAAAAATGACACTGTATTTTAGCTGTCATCAGAGACATACCAGGAAAGCAACTGTAAATTAATAAGGTTGTATCACATTCTCCAAATGTACTCTCAGGCCTGTATCTATCTTATCCATGCTGAAAAGCTGCAAGTTCACTTTCACCCCAGAGTAGGTGACAACTATAACAATTAAAAGAGCAAAAATGACTCAGATGTAGTATTTCTCCTGAAAGCCCTTTTAAACATACTGAAAACATGAGAAAAACCAATTATGGCAAACTCCAAGGGAGAACCATGCAGAGGAATAGCCACTCATGTCTAAGCTGTTCATATTAGCTTCAGCCTGGGATAACCCCTGCTATGAGTTTACCTTAACTCCCATCTCAAACACACACAACTTAGCACTTAATTATATGCTGCTTATAGAAGCTTATAATATCTTTTGTCTTCTACCTAGACGACAAGTCTCCAGAGCAGGGCTTAGGACTTCTACTTCTTTTATCCTATCCCCATTACCTAGCATACAGTCAATGCCTAATACGTGCTTGTCAGTTGATTTGTAATTATCTTTAGAAGTCCTCTGTCAGTGTTAGGATCTATACCACTTCAAATGAACTCCCATTTCCACCAAAAATTTCAAATCAGAAAACATCTTAGGGTATGTAAGACTGTCAAGAGACATCAGCATAATTACCCATTACTTGTAAGTCACCCTAGGTTGATAATCAAAGGAAGTTCAAAATAAATCCTAAATTTTCAAGATCAAGTAATCAAGGAAGTTTGAAACAAACCCTAAATCTAAATTTTTAACATATTTCTTTATTCTCTCATCTAAAAGTGCAAAGGGTGAGGAAGTGAAGAGTCAGAGAGAGGAGCCAAATTGTACTTTATTGAAAACAGTAAAACTGTTGTTAAAAGATAAACAATTCTTAACTATTATTTATTCCTAACCACTGTTGGGCCTGTACTAGCATCTAACTCCGCCATACTCAAGAGCTCTACCAAAATCTTCACCTGCCAAGAAAGATGTGTCCATTTTGCAAATCGAAGGTGCCAAACTCAAACGTATGTTTGAGCTCCAGCTTTTCCATATCCAAACTAAAAAATCCTAAATAGAAGTAGAATACAGTTCTCTATACCATTTCTAGAAAACATTTCTCCATCGAGGACCACCATTTGAAAAAACAAAATTTTTAACATAAAGCACTAAACAGCAGTAGCCTCAAGCTAATGTTTAAAAATCAATTTTTTTCCATTCCATTCAATTATTACTAAACATTGTTGACTACAACTTTAAATGAATGGAATTTTATTATGGCAAATTATAAACCCAGTTAAAATCTAAAAAATAATAAAGTTAACAGGAACTTGCCTGAGTAAATTAATCAACATAAGAAATCTTTATCTGGATGAAATTTAAAATTTTATGATCTCGAGAATATTTAAAAATTAATTACTAGGACGGGTGTGGTGGCTCATCCCAGCACTTTGGGAGGCCGAGGTGGGCGGATCACGAGGTCAGGAGTTTGAGACTAGCCTGGCCAACATGGTGAAACCCCGTCTCTACTAAAAATATAAAAATTAGCTGGGCGTAGTGGCGGGTGCCTGTAATCCAAGCTACTCAGGAGGCTGAGGCAAGAGAATCATTTAAACCCAGGAGGCAGAAGTTGCAGTGAGGCAAGATCACACCATTGCACTCCAGACTGGCGACACAGCGAGACTCCATATCAAAAAAAAAAATCAATTACTAATATATTTTCTTCTAAGCACAGCAAATCAGAATGTGCTAAACAAAACTATTTCCAAGTTTTCTAATAAAATGCCCAATACAGCAGGAACAAGTTTTGGTATATGATATTTGAAACTCACTAAAATAGTTACAAATTACTTTTTCTTTTTTTTTTTTTTTGAGACGGAGTCTCACTCTGTTGCCCAGGCTGGAGTGCAGTGGCGCAATCTTGGCTCACTGCAAACTCCGCCTCCCGGGTTCACACCATTCTCCTGCCTCAGCCTCCTGAGTAGCTGGGATTACAGGTGCCCGCCATCATGCCCGGCTAATTTTTTTTATATTTTTAGTAGAAACGGGGTTTCACCATGTTAGCCAGGATGGTCTCAATCTCCTAGCCTCGTGATCTGCCTACCTCAGCCTCCCAAAGTGCAGGGATTACAGGCGTGAGCCAAATTACTTTATTTTTAATAATCTCTTATCTCTAATTGCTTCACAGCCTTCAAATGAATCAAACTCAGAACTCACATATATGTAACTCACATACCTTTGTGGAAAAAAAAGATGTGTATATGTATCTCTCTCATACACATAGACACACACATACACGCTTTTAAATTGTGGTAACAGAAAAGTGGCTCCAGATGAAGCCATTGACCATTTCAATAATAATCTCTGTAGCTAGCAGCATGTATGGAAATTTAGCACATCCTAACATATTTTCCTAAAGCTATTAATTCTAAACTAAGAGAGACATTAGCTTTCCAAAAAGGAATAGGTCTTCCTAAGGTTCTGTCCAAGATCAGTGTTCCAGCAGATCATGGAAACTTCCATGAAAGATTGTATTTCTGTAAATAATTCTACAGGCCTTAAATGATGTCAAATTAAATAGTTGTGAGAAGAAACAAAAAAACAGAAGGAAAATAGGATTAACACAACTGCAGATGAAAATCGTAGAAAAGAGTTTATCTCGAAAAGCAAGCTGAAACCTAAGATGCTATTATCAAATTATAGAGCTATTTAGACAGAACAGGGTAACACCACCTCAAGGGCCAGATACTTGTATAAATTCCAAAAATTCTAAGGAATGTTTTCGTAACAAAAAAGATCTGTCACAGCTTCTATGCTAATTACAGTAAACTTCAAGTTACAATGGAGTTTCTTGGTTTGCTGCACCAATTCAAATACAGAAAAAAATGTACTTTCATCTGTAAAACCATTGCACTCAAGAGGTATTTTCTCAAGGTACAACTTTAGCAAAGAGGTCCCATTATGAAGCACAATCACCACATATTTCCTAAGTGGGTCATATTAACTAGAATATTCTATGGGGACAAACTGTTCTCTTTGAAGCAGGAGTGGAGAACAAAACTATTTTCCTTGGAAAGGGAATATATTTGCAGGGTAGCAAATATCTCAGAATGTGCCTTCCTAAAATATTTTCTATCTTGACATGGCAGGTTTTACCAGCAAAAAAAAAAACTCAGCTATTTATTTGACTTGGCAGTCAACTTTTTTCTCTTAATCTAACGAAAGGTGCAGAGCCTGCTACAGAAATGTTCCTTACTAATTCACCTTAAGTATTAAGTGTAAGGCACTATGTCAGATACAAAGACAAGCAAGTTACAGTTTCTGCCCTCATGGAATATACGTGCTCTAGTAAGAATATAAATGATCTAGAAAGGGAGGAAATAACACTATAAAGTAGTATGGGTTAAAATTCATACAAGTGACACAAACAGTGAATCTGAGATAGGAATTTAGAGAGATCAGTTTGGATAATGAGGAAACACTTTGTGAAAAATTATGTATCTTAGCTGTGCACCTTGAAGGTAGTGTAAAACACTCTGATCTGCGAATCAGAAAACCTAGTTTCTCATCCTGACTTTGTCATTAACCAGACTGGCAGAGCATATTACTTAAAGGGACTTAGATTTTCAATACTCTACTAGACGATCTTCTAAGGTCTCTCCCATCTTTATTATCTGTGGAAATGTATGAACAGAATACATCTATTGCCTTTTTAAAAATCTTTTTAAAGTACTGTAAACTAAGTGGTTCCAAAAAAATCTTTAAGTTCACAAATTAATGCACTCTTACTACAGAAACTATGACAATAAAATCAACATGATCATTTCCCCTTGAATCTCACTCCTTTCCCCAGAAGTAACAAAAGTGTATCCGTTTGACATCTCTTTTGAGGTGTGCCTTTTCCGATGCGTTTATATACACATACATGTACATACAGAAATATAATCATCCCACAGTATAAATGGGGGATACCAAAATCCCCAAATGCTGAAGTCCCTGATATAAAATGGTGTAATATTTGCATATAACCTATGTATATCCTCTTCTATACCTTAAATCATCTCTAGATTACTTATAATACTTACTACAATGTGAATACCATGTAAATAGTTGTTGTATTGTTTAGGGAATAAGGACACGGGGGAAAAGTCTGTATATGTTTAGCATAGATGCAATTTTTCCCCCAAATATTTCAGTCCATAGTCATTTGAATCCATGGATGTGAAGTTCACAGATACAAGAGCCAACTATATGTGATTTTGCTTTGTTATTTTTTAACATAAATGAGATCATATTGAAATGCTATTTTGCAATTTGCTTATTTTCATTTAATATGACTTGGAAATCTTTCCACATACACATATACACATCTACATCATTCTTTTTACTTGCTACATGGTATGGATGTATCATCATTTATTTAGTCATTCCCCTGTTAGCAGAAATTCATGTTACTTCTAATTCTTTTGTTATTATAAACTCTTTTGTTATTCTTGTTCATGCCTATCTGTGCATGAGTAGAAGTTCAAAAAGCAAGGGAAGTATATAGTCAATCTGAGCTGAAGTTATAAAGGTAGAAAATATAGAAGAAGATGAAAAAGCTCAGACCAGGCATCCATATTTTCAGCAAAGGGAGAAATGAAGAGTCACAACAGGATACTGGAAATACCTTTAGACTAGTAGATGGGAGATACGGGTCCTAGCCGTTGGATCAAAAACTAGATCAAGAGTAAAAAGTGGGATTGGGTACTTCAAATAGCAGAAATTTTTAGTCTCGAAGAAATCTTAAAAAATATTCATCTCTGTCACATAATTTTAGAGGAACTAAGGTCCTGTCTGTAAAGTACAATATAATTTGACGACCCCTAGAGCTTTGGCTTTTGCCTCACACTCTCTTGAAGGGGTTAAAAAAAAATGGTTTGAATAGTCATTATGATAAATGCTATAGGGGGACAATGAGAAGTGAAAATGGTCAATCCATAAAGGCTGCAATTAAAACACAGCATAACTATCTAGTGGACTCAGTCAGCACAGCTCTGATTTCCAACGCTTAGAAACTCTGCAAGCAAAAAATAAACAGCAGACATGTCCTAGAATTAGGAATGGTGCTTGGCAGATTATCAAAGCAGGGAGGACATTATTTAAAAGCTACTTTTTATTGTCTAAATGGTTAGGAGGAAAGATTCCAACATACTGACCTGCAGCTACTTTCTCTCCAGATTGTTTATAGACAAATATTTTAGATGAGCTAAGCTGAACTCCTTGTTTTGTGTAAGAGCAGTGTGCTCTTTCCTCCTGGTATATGGCTCACTCCATCCAGTGATCACTGGAGCCTATTAAAGTGACTGATGAGATACAACAATATAATATAGTTATAACCACAAAACCAGATTTCTGGAGCCTGAGCAAATACAAACTTGTCAGAGAATACAAAAAAAAAGTGGCCAGAAGTTATAGCACAATAACGTTTACCAGATTAACTACATTTCCTTAGAAGTCGATGGTGGCCAGGCACGGTGGCTCAAGCCTGTAATCCCAGCACTTTGGGAGGCCGAGACAGGCGGATCACGAGGTCAGTAGATCGAAACCATCCTGGCTAACACGGTGAAACCCCGTCTCTACTAAAAATACAAAAAAAAATTAGCCAGGCGAGGTGGCGGGCGCCTGTAGTCCCAACTACCTGGGAGGCTGTGGCAGGAGAATGGCGTGAACCCGGGAGGTGGAGCTTGCAGTGAGCTGAGATCGCGCCACTGCACTCCAGCCTGGGCGACAGAGCGAGACTCTGTCTCAAAAAAAAAAAAAGTCGATGGTAAGCAGTTTTCCAAAAGGGAGAGGGTCCTGAATGTTCCTAAGCATTTAAATTTCAGAATTTGTATCTGTATCTATCCATATGAGTGTGTATATGTGTACACACAGCTTTGAGGAATGTGTTTGTAATATACGCACAAATATATGTTTCTTAGGGCAAATTCTAGTCTTATATATTTACTACTTATCAAAGTACTTCATTATAAATTAAAACCTTATTATAGCTACAGTACCATGTATTATAATAATCTTTAGATATTTACAAAGCACCAAATTTTAAATGAAGTGAGATTCTAAGCTGATTTTTCCTGCTGGTCTTTCATTTCGTGTGTATGTGTGTCTCAAGTGTTATATATATGTATATATGTATGTATGTGTGTGTGTATATATTATATATAATATATATATACACATACACACCTGTATCAAGGAAAATGCTTCAGAAACAGTAGAGTAACAACTAAGTTTCTAATATGCCAATAATTACTGAACTCAAAAATTCACAAAACTGTACAAAACTTTACATGTAAGCAGGGATTTCAAAGATTATCTAGAGCTCCTCCTTTAATAGCCAAGAAAAGCAAGACCCCAAGAAGTTGTATAACTTATACAACATTCACAGTCTATCAGCAGTAGAGATGAACGGAAAAATTATGTCTTCTGACTTCTGGTATGATACTCAAGTCAATGTATTACATATCTCTCAAGGGTCATCTGTGTTGGATTCTGGGTATCGTTTTTGACAATTTGGCTCCAAAATCATGTTTAGTATTAAAACCTGTCTTTCTCCATTAGCGTTTCCCAAAATAACAACAAAACAAGGAAGTCATTTACTTATGAGTTAAGTTCCAACTTTTCTTGATTTAGAAGATGTGAGTATAAGCAATATGTCATGTGTTTGTCATAGTGCTGATTAATTATTTTCCAAACAAATTTGTCTTAAAGAACTGGTTAGAACTAGTAATCAGATTAGGAAATTCTGTTGTCATTATTGAATCCTAGTTGAGACCTAAAGTTTTTCACTAGTAACTCGGGACTTTCACTGTCATGGGATTGACATTATTTACTAGAATAAATAGAAAAAGATAAGCAAGCTGGGCGCGGTGGCTCAAGCCTGTAATCCCAGCACTTTGGGAGGCCGAGACAGGCGGATCACGAGGTCAGGAGATCGAGACCATCCTGGCTAACACAGTGAAACCCCGTCTCTACTAAAAAAATACAAAAAACTAGCTGGGCGTGGTGGCGGGCGCCTGTAGTCCCAGCTACTCAGGAGGCTGAGGCAGGAGAATGGCGTAAACCCAGGAGGCGGAGCTTGCAGTGAGCTGAAATCCGGCCACTGCACTCCAGCCTGGGCGACACAGCGAGACTCTGTCTCAAAAAAAAAAAAAAGAAAAGAAAAAAGAAAAAGATAAGCAAGCAGAAAAGAATTACTCTCTTCCTCAAGACAGCTAAAATATATCAAAAAATCTGAATCTCTTCATTTTTAGAATATAAATGCAAGATACTAACAAAGTCTCCCATCTAATAAAAAGACAGATTTCTTACTGATTTTCCTCTTGGCATGCTTTAATTGCCAAAATTTGTACCAGAATAGAAATTATCTTTAAATGAAGAAGATTCTAGTCTAAGGAAAACTATTTGAATTGTGCTTACTATTCAACTTTCAATATTTATCACAGCATTTACAATGGACAAATTCCTTTACAATATGCAGCAAAAGAATCTGGCAAAATAACATACTGCCTTAAAGTCTAGTAGGATTCTCCTATGTAATTATTACAAGCATCAGTGCTAAAGGTATAGTCAGTTTATGAATCAAACACATTCCTCAAAGCTGCATATAAAATAAATTTATATTGCATCATCTAAAATATCTCAAGAAAATCTATTAATTAAACTCTTCCTGTTGTTTTTTAAATTACAAATTCATAGTTTGAGAAGAATTGTTTTCTTAAACAAGTTACAGCTTAAGTTAGGCACTCCGCAATCACTTGCACAAAAAGCTACCTCAACTTCGCTGTAATATACCATGTCAATAATTCAAGGTCTCACTTATTTGTTTACTTCTATACATAATTTTAGAAGCTGAATTTCAAGTTATAATACTTCTGATTTTTTTAAAGATCTCATGATCTCATTTCTTCCTACACATCAGTTGTAGAATTGCTTCAAACTTTAATAATTGGATAGCTGAAATACTAAGAACACTTGGTTCCTACAATTCAGTCTTTGTCTCTGAATGAGCCACTGTCACCTTGTTGTATATGTAACCTAGGTCAGGGAGAAGAAAGCTTAGTCTTAATGAACTATTTCTAACAAAGGTCAGTATAGAAACTGTGAATCTATCTAGACACAACTGCCATGACTTCATTGTACAGACTGCATTTTAGATGTGTAATTTTATCCTGGCTACATTTCCTCTATTTTATCTCTAAAAGCTGCATATTACTTCATCTTTATCTCATATAGCATTCAATTATAACTCTAACAGATGCCTATCTCTGCCCTCTGACAATATTTTTAGTTGGTCTACAGTTTTCAGTATTCCTATCCCTATAGAAATTACAGTTAAAATATTCATTTACTTGCATACAAAAAGAAATACATGAATTATATGTCTCTCTGACAAATGATACTATTCTTCATACTGTTTGATATTAATTTACATATTTATCTGGTTCCTAAGAAAATTCAAGTAAATGAGTCTCCCCTACTTTCTAAGAGTTTCATAAGAAAATTCAATTAAATGAGGGATCCCTACTTTTCAAGACATAGTCACTTTTTAAGTGTTCTACAGTAACCCTCTATAATTAAGCCCTGCAATTGGACTCCTACTGTCTAAAAAAGTGCAAAGAATATAATTATCTTCTTCAGGACTTTTCCAATAATTAAAAGTATGGGTGTCAGTTTTCTACCTTTAGGTTAAAAATGGGAAGTAACCACCATTTTTATCTGCCAGAAATAAAATCCAGAAAACTGGATCAGTAGCTACTTCCTGATCACTGGACAATGTTGTTTCTTCTTTCCTCCACAACTATACTCCTTTAATTTTGTTGTTATAACAAATATAAACAAGTTATATTCCATTATATCTTAAATGAAATTTATAAAACTAGTAAATTCTTTCAATATCTGGTCTTAATTTTGTTAGATTTCACTGTTATTTAGAAATCCTTGAAACCTATACCACCCCCCCTATTTTTTTCCAGTCCAGAGGGTTTTTGTTTGCTTGTTTGTTTTTTAAATACCTATTATGCCATGAATTCACAGGGAATAGGTTCCAGTAGCTCAGGCATCTTTCCACTGGTTCTTATAAAGTACGCTTCTCTGGATGGAGCAGTCTGGTGCTTCAGCTGAACCCAGAAATGTTTCTCTTTGGCTTCTTTTTCTGTTTTCCTTCATGCATTTCAGGAAGCGACCTCAGTTCTTAAAGTGCTTAAAAAATATGCTCAATACACGTTAATTCTCTTGGCAAGAATCTTGCCCTTCGCAGTGGCTCATGCCTGTAATCTCAGCACTTTGGGAGGCCAAGGCAGGTGGATCACTTCAGGTCAGGAGTTCGAGACCAGTTTGACCTACATGGCAAAACCCCATCTCTACTAAAAATACTAAAACTACCAGGTGTGGTGGTGGGTGCCTGTAATCTCAGCTACTTGGGAGGTTGAGGTAGGAGAATCACTTGGACCACCTGGGAGGCAAAGGTTGCAGTGAGCCAAGATTGCACCACTGCACTCCAGCCAGGGCAACAAAGCAAGACTCCGTCTCAAAAAATAAATAAATAAATAACTTGCCCTTAACTTGTTTGTGTACAACAATGCTAATAGCATGCTCGCAGTCTTCCAGTTTTGCCATGGTAACATTTGTGGACTTTTTTCTGAACAGTACCCATTCCTTTGATGTCTATAATATCATCTTTCTTGCAGAATCGCATGTCTGTGGCCAAAGGAACGGTTCCATGTTTTCTAAAAAACCCAGAGAATATGTATCAGGAGTCTCTCTCTTTCCCTTTATGTTTGTTATTTTGGTATATTACTGGAAGATGGTAGTTCCAGCTAAAAGAAAGGTATATTGTTTTCATATGCTAAACTGAGCTTAATCTTTCTCCATTATTAAATACTCATATCACATTATATACTGGCACCACATAATATATTGAAAACTTACCTGTGGTTAATTACATGTCTTAAGTAACTGCAAAGTGTTGAGCCATCTGTGCAGTGCCATCAGCTGATGATGAGATTATCAGTTTTTTTAAGTGCCAAACTGCAAACTCAATGGACTTTTCAAGACCCTTCTCCGATCAGTGGTAACTGGTATGATGAATGGATGACTACAAAGTTGGTGAGCAACCCTAGATGGTCATCTTAGTAATTGTGAAGTGGTATCTTATAGTTTTGATTCATATTTCCCTAATGACTACTAATATTAAGCATTTCACATGTATATTGGCCATTTCTTTTTTTTTTTTTTTTTTTGAGACGGAGTCTCACTCTTTGCCCAGGTTGGAGTGCAGTGGCACAATGTCAGCTCACTGCAACCTCTGCTGCCCAGGTTCAAGTGATTCTCCTGCCTCAGCCTCCCGAGTAGCTGGGATTACAGGCATGTGCCACCACACCCGGCTAATTCTGCATTTTTAGTAGCAATGGGGTTTCTCCATATTAGTCAGGCTGGTCTTGAACTCCCGACCTCAGGTGATCTGCCTGCCTTAGCTTCCCAAAGTGCTGGGATTACAGGCACGAGCCACCACGCCTGGCTCACTTTGATAAATTCTAATGTATCTATTTTTTTCTTTTGTTGGTTGTGTTTTTGGTGTCATATGTAAGAAACCAATGCCTAATGCAACATCACAAAAGATTTACTTTTTTTTTTTTTTTTTGAGACAGAGTCTTGCTCTGTCACCCAGGCTGGAGTGCAGTGGCCGGATCTCAGCTCACTGCAAGCTCCGCCTCCCAGGTTTACGCCATTCTCCTGCCTCAGCCTCCCAAGTAGCTGGGATTACAGATGCCCGCCACCTCGTCCGGCTAGTTTTTTTTATTTTTTATTTTTTAGTAGAGATGGGGTTTAACCATGTTAGCCAGGATGGTCTCGATCTCCTGACCTCGTGATCTGCCCGTCTCGGACTCCCAAAGTGCTGGGATTACAGGATTGAGCCACCGTGCCTGGCCACAAAGATTTACACTTATGTTTTATTCTAAGAATTTTATTAGCTCTTAAATTCAGGTCTATGATCCATTTTGAGTTTTGTGTATGGTGTGAGGTAGGGATCCAACCTCATTATTTTGTATGTAGGTATCCAGTTGTGTCAGCTCTATTTGTTGAAAAGACATTACATTGTCTTGTGATCCTTGTTAAAAATTAGTTGACCATAAATGTCAGAAATTCTTTCTACACGCTCAACTCTATTCCACTAATCAGTAAGTCTATGCTTTGGTCAGTTCCATACTGCCTTGATTGCTGTAGTTTTATAGTGAGATTTGAAATCAGGAAATGCAAGCTCTCCAACTTTATTTGTTTCAAGATTGTTTTGGTTATTCTGGGTACCTTATATTTTCACATGAATTATAGGACCAGCTTGTCAATTTCTGCAAAAAAAAACAAAGGAAGCTGGAACTTTCATAGGGCTTGCACTGAATGTGTAGATCAATTTGGAGAGTATAGCCATCTTAACAATATTAAGTCTTCCAATCCATGAGCACAGGATATCTTTTCATCTATTTAGGTCTTCCTTAATTTATTTCAAAAGTATTTTGTATTAATAGTTTTCAGTGTACAAAGCTTTCATCTCCTTGGTTACATTTATTCCTAGGTATTTTATTCCTTTGGATGCTATTTTACATGTAATTATTTTCATCTTACTTTGCCCAATCCATCAGAAGATTCACTATCTATGGCAGATACAGCTTTATGAAATGTATTTCTGAAATAATAAAGTTGAAATCATACCTTGGTCCAATGGACTGCAGAATGGATGCTGTGTTAGCATACAGGAAAACAGCATTAATATCCTTGTACATCTCCATGAGAGCTCTTGGGTAACCAGGTGTATTGTCAATGAGCAATAATTTTTTTAAAAAAATTTCTGAGTAGTAGGTCTCAACAGTAGGCTTCAAACAGTAAACTATGCTATAAACGATGTACTGTCATTCAGGCTTTATTATTCCATTTACAGAGCACAGGCAGAGGAGATCTGGCCTCGTTCTTAAGGGCCTAGAATTTTCAGAATGGTAAATGAGTACTGGCTTCAACTGCAAGTCACCAGCTGCATTAGCCCATCAGCCCCTATTAAGACAGTCAGCCCAGTCTTTGAAACTTTGAAGCCAGGCATTGACTTCTCTTCTCTATGACTTCTGCTGTAGCTATGAAAGTCCTGGATGACATCTTCTTCCAATAGATGGTGGTTTCGTCTACTTTGAAAACCTGTTGCCACATTCACTGATTATTCTAGCTAGATTTTCTCAATAATTTGCTATAGCTTCCACCTTAGCACTTGCTGCTTCACTTTGTACTTTTGTTATAGAGATGGCTTCTTTTCTTAAATCTCATGAACCAAACTCTGCTAGCTTCCAACTTTTCTTCTGCAGCTTCCTCCCTTCTTAGCCTTCATAAAATTGAATAGAGTCAGGGCCTTGCTCTGGATTAGGCTTTGGCTTAAGAGAATGTTCTGGCTGGTTTCTATCCAGACTACCAAAAGTTTCTCCATATCACCCATAAGGCTGTTTCACTTTCATATTTGGATGTTCACCAGAGTAGCACTTTTAATTCCCTTTAAGAACTTTTCCTTTGCATTCACAACTTGGTTATTTGGCATAAGAGATCTAGCTTTCAGTCTGTCGTGGTTTTTGACATGCCTTTCTCACTAAGCTTAACGATTTCTAGCTTTAAATTTAAAGTGAAATACACGTGACTCTTCGTTTCACTTGAACACTTAGTGGCCACTGTAGGGTTATTAATTGGCCTAATTTCAACATAGCTGTGTCTCAGGCAATAGGGAGGCACCAAAAGAGGGAGAGAGATGGGGCAACAGCCCGTCAGTGAAGCCATCAGAACACACACAACATTTATTAAGTCTGCATCTTATATGGGCATGGTTTGTGACACCCTAAAACAATTACAATAGTAACATCAAAGATTACAGATCCACAGATCATCATAATGCATACAATTATAATAAAGTTTAAAATATTGCAAGAATTACCAAAATACAACACAGAAACACGAAGTGAACATATGCTGTTGGAAACTGACTTGCTTGACACAGGGTTGCCACAAATCTTCAATTGCTAAAAAATGCAGTATCTGCAAAGTGCAATAAACAAAGTATACCTGTACATAAGATTATGATATCTGCAAACAGAAATGGTTTTACCTCTTTCTTTCCAATCTGGATGCCTTTTATTTATGTATTTTTTTCTTATCTAACTGCCCTGGATAGAACCTCCAGTATAATGTTGAGTATTAAGTCATGAAAGTTGACATCCTTATTTCTGATCTTAGGGAGAAAGCATTCAGTTTTTTACCATTACAAGTGCCATAAGCTGTGGGTTTGTCATTAATGCTGTTTATCAGGTTGAGAAAGTTACTCTAAAGTATTTTCAAACTGAGACATACTAATACCCTTTGCATCCTAGTAAAAACCAAGGCTAAAATGGGATTTTGACTAAACTTTTCAAAATTACAGTACCCAATCTAAAACCATAGACTTCTAATCCAGCTGAAGTTATAGGTTAATTTTAAACCTACAATAAAGGTTTGACTTCCCTAACCCTGCAACTTGACTTTAATGCAAGCAAATACCCTTTAAGTACTATTAGTTGAGGTAAGAGTTTTAAAGAAAGTTCTGCCAAACCAATGTTTTCTTTCCTACTAACAAGTGAACATTCTTTTTCTAGAATGTGCACACCGTGTTAAAAAAAAAAAGGTCCTTTTTAAACAAGTATCTTAAAAGCACAAAAAATAGGCAGTGAAAACCATTTCAGATATGCTCTTCCTGCCAAGGAATCCTAAATTAGTCTGATGATGTACCAAGAGAAAACACTGCCTAACCTCAGTCATAAAGATTTACTTTTACATTTTGTTCTAAGATAAGGTAGACCAAAACCATCACTCGGTTAAAACATGCATGTAAAATGGGGACATGATAGGCAGTATAGATTTTTAAAAAAAAATTATATTCATTATCATGTCCAAATAATTGGAATAAACAGAACTAATCCATCAAAAATTCTAACACGAAAAATTTGAAATTTTTTACAGGATTCTTGTCTACAAGTATAAATAAATCTTTTCCTTGTAAAAATGCTTACCATTTTCAAGTCATGGGATGAGAAAGGAATAAAGATCCCACAAGTACAGCAAAAACTCCATCAGATAAAGTGTTCTCCTTTATAAAATTACTTATCCTTATCTTAGTGCACTGTATGATATCCTAAAGGACTAAATGAGTCCATACACTTCTAAAAAAGTAGGATAAACTCTGGCATGGTAAAAATCCTTTAAGCTGTTCTCACTTATCAAGTTTTCTCATATAATTTATTTACATTTTAAGAATTCATTAAATTTTCTATTTGCCTATTATAAAATTACTTTATCAGGTCAACTGAACTCTCAAGAGTATATATCTTCATCACTTTTCACTGAAGTCATTATAATGTGAAAACATGTTGATTATAAATCTACTATCACATATAATTTTTTATTCAATGAACTTTTACTAAATGACTGCTATGTCCTTGGGTAAATAAGACAAAGTCCTGCCTTCCTGAAACTTACATTTTAGTGAAAGAAGTCAGACAGCATAAATGAATAAATAACTCAGACAGATATATATGTTAAGGTGACATAAAAAGTAATGCGATAGAGTGTGACCAGGAGGTAATGATTATTCTCTAATCAGATGACCTGAGAGTTGAGAACTAAATAATGATGAAGAACTAGAGCAGGGCTTTCCAAGCAGAAGGAACAGCAAGTGCAAAAGTCCTAAGATGGAAATGATCACGCTGTGTTTAAAGAAAAGAGAGGAAGCAATGTCAGAAGGGCTACAGGAGATAAGGGATAGAGTGGTGCACTTTGCAGGCCACAGATTTTATCTAATTGTAGTGAGAAGCCAGTGGAGGACTGTAAACAGAGAAATGACTCAATTTGATATATTCTTTGAGAAGAACACTTTTTTTTTTCCTTGCTGCAGTAGGCACTGAGAGAAGATAACTTTTGCAGCTATGTGAAGAAATATGTAGTACCAATTAACAGAAAATAATTTTTTATTTACAGTGTTTCTTAGACCTTTGTCTTTCTTTCTGTTCCCAATTCTATCACCTGAGTGCTGACTCATATCTTTTTACTATATGGATTACTTCAAAAAGGATCCAAACTGGTCTCCCTGCTTCTATAGCTAGATTGTACTTTTTTTAATGCTTTGTACATGCCTATCTCTTTGCTTCAAAAGCCTCAAAAATTCACCACTGCCAATAAAATAAAATCCAAATTCCTTGGCATTCAGTAACATTCCACAGTCTAATTCCAAACCACCTTTTCAGCCTCGTCTTCCACTACTAATCTGATAAGACTCTGCTATTTAACTCAATATGGTCTACTCACTCCTTCCTGAACACAGCTTACAATGCTACATTCCTGCTTCCACGGCTCTACTCACACTGACTCCTTTCCGTATTCTTTTCTTATATTCAAATTATCTCTCTTCTTCATGGCTCAGTATACATTCTCCTTAACTACCCACAGTAGTAGGTTTTGACTATGACGCACAGGATTTTATATCACAATCCAGTATACACAAGTTTTACAATTCCATATTTAACTTCATGCAGTGTACTTTGGTGTTTTCTTCAATTTCTTTTTCAAAATGATTCACTAAATGATCACATAGACCACTAGTGAGTTTCAATTTTCAGTATGAAAAACACTATTAGTGTATACCCTTCTAGACATTTACTGGTAACTTAACTAGATCATGATATTGAAAGATGAAATATAAATACCAAACTATAATGACCTTAACCTTAGAATAGAATAGGGTATCTTATACTTCATTTGATCTATCATGATGCCACATACAGTATTTATTAATTGTTGCTGAAGAGAAAGATTGATATTAACCATAACTCTCATATTCATGATCAAAAAGGATCATGATTAGAACTGTTTTGTGTTCATATCCATCTTGTTTCAAATTGTAGCTATGATGATAAAATGGTCAGTTTTTGACACTTTGACTCAAACTTTCAGCCTTTCTACCTTACAGAATTATGTAACAGCCTTGCACAGTGGAGGAACACAGTAAGAACTCTATAAATGCTAATTTCCATTTTCCCCTCAGAGGTATGTGAAAGTCCCTATATGGAGAACACCTATTATCACTCACTAGACATCCTTTTCTTTTTTTATTTTATTTTATTTTATTTTAACAAATATTTAGTCACTTCTCCTCTGCCTAGGAAGACATTATTAGTCCAGTGTTCTCTTTTGGCCCTTCTAGCACTAAGGTTCTTGACCATCAGAGTCCTGTTAAAGTTGTTGATTTTATTTTTTTTTAGACAAGTCTTGCTCTGTTGCCCAGGCTGGAATGCAGTGGCATGATCTTAGCTCACTGCACCCTCTACCTCCCAGGTTCAAGCAATTCTTGTGTCTCAGCCTCCCAAAAAGCTGGGATTACAAGGATGCACCACCATGCCTGGCTAATTTTTGTAATTTTGGTAGAGACGGTTTCACCATGTTGGCCCTGCTAGTCTCAAACTCCTGGCCTCAAGCAATCCGCCTCCCTTAGCCTCCCAAAAGTGCTGGGATTACAGGCATGAGCCACTATGCCTGGCCAGAGTTTTTGATTCTTTCTAAAACATCATCAACAATTTGAATTTAAAAAATGAAAAAACAATGAGGCAATCTAAAATCTGTACTGATACTGAATTGTGTCTTCTCTGGCAAAGGACCCAACCTGTAAGATAAGCCAATGGGCAAAGTAATATCTTAATTCTTCAATCTCAAAGTCTCATTAAGTTTTCTATGAGATGCTTCACACAGGTTCCTGAGGAATGCAGAACATATGAAGTATTTTGCTTCCCCTCCATCTCCTAGGCCTATTATGACCTGTTGTGGGCCTAGGCAGACAGGGTTGGTATACAGGTAACAAATGCTCTGAACCATCTAGAGCAGACTCAGTATAACCAATAAGGAGTTGGGCAGAAAACAGCTCCCAAGACCTATCCAAGAAGAAAATCAGAATTTCTCTATCAGTCCTGAAACTACCTAGAGCTCCCTAATGGGCTATAGGAATCCTGGGGTAATTGTGGATCACAAACAACTACTCTGGGCCTGTCAAAACCCAAATCTCCACCACTAGACTTCCCTTGGAGATCTAGTAGTATGAACCTCAACATCTGGTGGCTATTATATCTTTTAGGCCAGATCCCAGGGCTTCAACAATTTTAGGGCTTTGTTTGAGATAGCTATCTGGAATTACTTAGCCATTCATCAGCAATTTAAAATCACCTACTCTAAATCTCACTGCATTTGCTCCAATAAAAAAAACACTAACTCAGGCCAGGCACGGTGGCTCAAGTCTGTAATCCCAGCACTTTGGGAGGCCGAGGCAGGTGATCACAGCTCAGGAGATCGAGACCTAACACAGTGAAACCCCGTCTCTACTAAAAATAGAAAAAAAATTAGCCAGGCGTGGTGGTGGGCACCTGTAGTCCCAGGTGCTCAGGAGGCTGAGGCAGGAGAATGGTGTAAACCCAGGAGGCAAAGCTTGCAGTGAGCTGAGATCACGCCACTGCACTCCAGCCTGGGTGACAGAGCAAGACTCCGTCTCAAAAAAAAAAAAAAAACACTGACACAGAGAAGCTTATATCCAAGATTTCAGAACCACGCTAAAAAGGAAAAAAGCAATTTCTGACACGAATATGTTATATAAAGTGACAAATTTTAAAGAACATGAATTACTTCAGGAATGTCTTTTCAGAATGAAGACAAAACTAATCTTTTGATAGTGAGTTACTGTCTTCATATAACATCACACTCAAAGGCATATCAAAGGTAAAGTCAAAATTCTATTTATTTTAAAGGATGCCAAAGCTAGATTAACTTTTCTTTCTTTAACATGTCAAATAAAAATGATGCCTTGGTAAAGAGGACTGTTACAACAGAACTGGATGGGGGCTTTAAAACATAAAAACAATATAGGCTTAAATTTTTAAAATATTCCTGTGCCACCTTCTTGCTAAACCACCTCCCCTATCCTATGTCTACCAGTATTTTTGTTTTTTGCCAGACCACCACTGGTAACTTTCCAGAAGCGGGGTACAGATTATTATTCTAAATTTGAGTTTTATTTTTGTTGATAAAAATCCCTTTTAAAAACAAATATATCTTGGAAAAGTTAATTCTATATCATCTTTCAATGACGCCTCAGGGAACAGCAAGAGGAAAAGGAGTAAAGAGAGAAGGGAAGAAATAATTTGAGAAATAAACAATGTCTATTAGTCCTCTGGGCTAATAAAGAATATCTGTTAGTACTTCCAAAGCTATTAGAAGAAGATAAGGAAATCATGCCTTAAGTGAAGTAAGGTAGGGTAAGAAACCAGTCTAAAAGTCTTATATCTAAGTAAATAAAATAGGAACAAATGACTTTTATTGGAGATTACACACAGCCCAGGTAATAAAACCACACACGTTATACCTGTGCCACAGCTAGATGCTAGATTAAACAACTTATATGGCATACCAAAGTAATACTATGGGTGATGCACACATCTTCTGTGAGGGTTTTTAAAAAGGTTATCAATGAGTCAGAAAGAATCTGCAAAATGCATTCAACAAAACTGAATCAAAGATTTTTAAAGCTCCATTCCAAATAGTTACTAAAAAGAGTCTCTACTCCAGTGTCAATGGTTTTCGCCAGGTTTCCAATGAGGGTCTCCCAACGACCACATTCACATGAAATAACTATAAAAGCCACGTGTTTATCAATATTTAATCCATGGGCCCAAAACATACTCTATGATCTAATTTAGAGTAAACTTCAATTTAAGGTTTTATTTTTAGGATCCTCAGAACTTTCATTTCTCAGTCTTTTTTGTTATGTTTAACATAGCCAGATATGTCCTTCCTTTATCTATCCAGATCTTTAATAAATCAGAAATAAAAAAGCAGAAAAGAGATTCTTTAAAACGAAGGAGTTTCTACCACTAACTACACCAAAATGTCTTTGACTCGACCACTCAACTTTGAGCTCCAGTTTTATCCTTCACTCAATATGAGAGCCACTGTCTCCTATACATGCCTCAAATGCTAGGCACTGAGGATACAAAATTGAACAAAACAGAATCTTTGCATTTGGGGCATAGTCATTTGGCAGAAAGAGACATATGAACAAATAATTACAATGCTAACTATTCAGCCTTACAATAGGAGACAAGAACAGAGTATTGTGCAAAGTAGTAACAGCCACTGAGTCTGCCTAAAAGACTATGCTAAGCCTTTTCAAGGGGATTTGACATTTAAACTTACTTGCAATGAGGCAGTTAGGTTAGTCAATCTATTTTGTGTTAAAGGGAGGACAAAAAGTTGAAGGTCATGAGATCTTATTTGTCAAAAACAGCTGGTACATATGATTTCAGTTTGTTATTAATCTCTCTTTTTTTTTTTTTAAGACAGGGTCTCACTCTGTCACACAGGCTGCGGTGCAGTGGCATGATCACGGCTCACTGCAACCTTCAACTCCTGGGATCAAGTGATCCTCTTGCCTTAACCTCCTGAGTGGCTGGGACTGTATGCCACCACACCCAGCTAATTTATTTTTATTTTTTTGTAGAGATGGAGGGGTCTCACTTTGCTGCCCAGGCTGGTCTTGAACTCTTTGCTTCAAGCAATCCTCCCACCTGGGCCTTCCAAAGTGTTGGAATTACAAGCATGAGCCACCAGGCCTGACTGCTATTAACCTAATCGCTATACCAAAAAGAAAGTATTTTACTCTTATAATTCTTATGTTCTCTTCCAAACTTGTCCTCTTCTTCTCTTTCCTCAATTAATAGTAATACCATCTAAGATTCAACTATCCATAGCTAACTAATCACCAATTTCTATTGACTCTATTCCATACTCTTTACTTTGTCTACTTCTATCTCAATGGCCACCATCATCTCTTACCTAGATTACTGTATAGTCTTAAAAAGCATCTTTATGCCTCTGGTATCCCTTCTCCCAACCAACCAATTCTTCAAACTGTAGCCAAATGATATTTCCAAGAAACAGGCTGATCAACTGATAACCCACCTTAAAATTATTTAACTGTTCCCTATGGATCTCAGGAAGTCTAAACTCTTCGGCATGGTAGACAAGACTCTTCAATACCTGGCATGCTTCACTTCATGTTACAATCTTTTATAGTCATACTGAACCCGTTTGCAGTTTCCTCAGTATACATTGCTCACTCACCATCCTCTGCAGACTTTCCAAGACTCCCTTCAAAAAGGAATCAGGTGACCTTCCAAAATATCTTTCAGTACCGTCCAGTACCTTCTGCTTCTCCATTACCATACTTGCCACATTATATAGTACTTTAATTACCTGTCTTTCCTTTACAAAGTTCTGAATTCCTTAAGGAAAGGATAAAAACTATCTTATATATTCTTATATTTCCTATATAAAGCATTCTGCCTGCCTGGCACTGACATACAGCTCATATTTGATAAATAGTTGTTGAATGCATGAATAAATGAATAAATGAATGAAAGAATGAATTACAAAGAAAGAAAAATTCAATGCCCTCCAATTTGTAATGCTTATTACCTACTCTTAGAAATACTACCCTTTAGCAAAACCACATTTAAACCATGAGTTTTTAATAATTAACTCGTTTTCAGAGACAGAAATAAAGGCTACACCCAAAACTCAAATTCGAATAAGCTTTAAAAATGTATTTACATTTCTAGCTGCTATAAGCTTACTATTTAAGTCATTTTTTAGAGAAAATACATATGTATCAGACTCACAATAAGCTGTACATCTGAAAAGCAAAATTACAACTACATATGCACTATTACATTATTTTCACAGGTAAAATGGTGAGTTTGCTTTTAAACATAAGTGAAAGCTGCACCTCATCACTGACTCACCGATTCTTTTCCAGCTCATTGTGTGTAGATCTAAAAGAAAAAAAAAAAAAGCATTAGCCATGCTTTGTTGATAAAAGCTATAGAAAGACAGGAGGTTATGCTACACCCAATGAATGTATTTAACAATGCAATATATGGTCAGACTTCTACAAGCTCACTCATCAAGAGGAAAAGTCTACATTCATTAAGATTGCTTATTCAAATATAGTATTTTCAGTTAACAACTCTAAATATTCTGAAACTGTTGTTATTTTAATAAAAGTAATACTAGCACATGTTCTCCCTACTTCTAGCATCCTAGATTTTGTTAATCTGTAGATGTTATATAAGAAATTTTAAACATAATCCTGTTTTTGTTTAAAAAAAAAAAAGTGTGTGTACTTCCATGTTCTCCTCTATCTCCATCTACCCACTTCTAAACAGAGAAAAAAAAGTTTTGGCTAGCATAGAAGCCAAAAAAGGGTTGCCTTACTGCTAAGTGATACAGGCAAATCCAAGTCTTCCCACCTTATTTTGTAAAACAAAAACAAGAAAACTTATACATGAAAGAAAAATATACTAATATAAAGAAAAAACATATTAATAAAATCAAGAAACATGTTTTACAAGACTGGATAATTCGAAATGTTAGCAATGGTTATTGTTTTGTTTTGGTGCCTTTTTTTCATTTTGCTTCTCATCATTTGTTTTAAATAATACCACCTATTGAACAAGCACAGCATCTGGGGAACAGTGGGATAAGCAGTTAATATATCTTATTTTATCCCTAAAACAACCTTTGTTTTATAAACAAGAATACTGAAGCTCAGAGAAGTCAAGAAATATACTCCTATCCCAAGAGTATAAAGTGGTAGCCATGATTTAAATCCAGGTCTATCTTAATAATCCTCAAATCTTAACCATTCAGTGAGAAGCAATACTGAATAGAGGTTAAGGGCACAGACTCTAAGGCCAAACTGCCTGAGTTCAAATACTGTATGGCCTCAGTAAAGTCCCTCCATTTCTCTGTGCTCGGTTTCCTCATCTATGAAATAGGAAAAATAACAGTATTTGCCTCATATGATTGTTATAAGGATTAACAAGTTTACACTAAATAGCAAAATATAATGAACTCTAAAGTTAGCTACTATTAGAATTATACTAGTTTCCTGGAATTAACATGTGTTACTTTTGCAATAACTTAACATTAACAACAATAGGAATTTTGTGAAGGACAATTTAAATTCCTGTCACTAGAACTAAAACTTTCATCATTTTGTAGATTCTGGTTAATGTCAAATGCTTAAAGAATATTGATTGCTTTAATCTGATTATTTCAATGGATATTTAATAATCAGATCCTCAAACCTTAAAATTAAGAGTGCTTTTGCTGGTCTCGTAATTTGCGTAAATTTTATCCACTGTCTTAGCTCAAGGGCCAAAAGACTTCTTTGAGTTACTGTCTCCTATCCACCTTTTGCTTCATGAGTAATTTCATAAAGTCTAAGAGACATGAGATTAAAAAGACTGATACTCATTTTAAAAAATATTATCTTAACAAAAGGACTTCTCCTTTGAGGGAAGTTTTAAATAGAGTCTTAGGATGGTTCAAGAATTCAGATAGAAGAAACTATAAAAGCATAGTCAGAAATCTTAGTTTAACAGAGACTCGGAGCTCAAAATTCAATAAATTACAACCACAGTGTGCCTTTATCACCATAAAAGTGTTTATTTAAAATTTTGTTAATCTTTGTTTGAATTAAATGTTAAAGTAAACCAGTTAAGTTAGAAGAGGGAAAAGGCCTATTTAAAGAGGTTTAGAAGAAAAAGTATCATTCAAAATGGAGTAAAGAATCAATAATAAGATTCCCCCCACCCCCACTAGTGAGCCAGTTTTGGTTTAATTGCCTCTCTCTGAGAAGAAAACTAAAAACAAAACAAAACAAAAAGACAATGCACATATGAAATACTACAGTAAGTAATAAATGGAAACATTGTATTTAGAGAAGAGTAGACTATTTGCCATAGACTTACTCTAAACAGCCATAAACTTATTCTAAACAGTCTGGCAATTGCACTGACAGCCATCAGTGCAAGAGATAATATACTCGACAATAACCAATTGTTGAATTCCAATATTATATTGAGCCTATTATCAGAGCTAGCTCCAAAAGATCATAATCTGACCCACTGCTGTGAACAAAATTAAAACAGCGGGTTCTTCCTGCCTGTCAAACAGACATTTCTTTATTATCTTTTTTTAAAGAAAATGATAGCTAAGATTATGAACCTTTTCACCAAACCAGGAAATGCATGCCACATTTAATTATACCACCAGCAAAAATTAGCAAGATTTTCAAATAACAAGAAGCAAAAATGATCATAAATATACAAATCATTACCATGTTGCCATGTTCTTCCAATTTTTTTAAAGAAGCATCAATAGTGTTTACTTCTGTTTTGATGAGTTTTTACCTGTAATATCAAGTCAACAAATACTGAGAACCTTCAGTGTTCAAGGCTGTCTTACAGTGCAGGAAATCAAAGACCGTCTCCATTGGGTAAATTAAGATATGTTTAGCAATAATTATAACTGAAGGCAAAATAAATATACAAAGAAAGGTACAAAGTATTGTGGGAGTTCAAAACAGACAGTTTACTTCCAAATGGCACTGTAAGAAAAACTTTAGAAAAGGGTGGCATTTGGTCTAAGGCTTAAATGATAGGTACATTTGCTACTAGTAGAGTCTGAAACTGTTAAGGAGATGCCATTCCAAGTGGAAGGCATAAGATAAGCAAAAAAGTCGAGTTGTGAAGTCCAAAGCAAAACCAGCAAACAACACAGAGAGATCATAAAGACCCATGGTGTTAGAGAAAGTCAGTCCTGAATCTAAATATTAACTCTGTCACTCACATTAGCTGTGTAACTTTGGGACAAATTATTTAACCTCTCTGGTTTAGTTTCCTCATCTGTAAAACTGGACTATTACACATGCCTCAGCCAGGTTACTGTGAGAATTAGAGAAACATATGTAAAAACATCTAGCTCCCAATAAATATTTAATAGATGTTAGCTATTGTTAGCTGTTACTATTTTTATTATTTTTTTAAAAGACTAAAATTATGCTACCCAAAACGTTATTAACTATACTACATGGGACAACAAATTGATAGATTCTCAGTAACACTTTGAATTAGCCTGGAAAGAGAAACTGAAAGATAGGTGACTGAAGCTACTTGATCATTTAGTCAGCTGTGAGGACAGTACAAGGTTTAGGAGTATATTACAGAGAGAGATGCCTAATTATATGTACACAGAGAAAGTAATCCAAACAGCAGAGGCGATAAACAAGTAATTAAATGTATCACACGCTAGCACATTCAGAAACAACCCCTTTGCTTCTCTGAGCTATGTGTCCAACCAAGCCCTTCCAATAATGTTCCACTGAAATATTCAATTACGATAAATTCCCTATGTAAGGCTGAGATGTTCTGAATAATCCATCTAGTTAGCCCACTTTTCTTCTCCCAATAAAATGCACCTCTGAGAGCAAACACTAATGAACTGTGTCTTCCTTTCAAACACCCTTACCCTGAATGCTTAACAACTTCCAATAACAGAGAAAAAGACACGTCTATCATTTCATCACTGAATCACAGGTAATATTTTTCACAAACAGCATCCCTTTAAGAGAGGCATCCTAATGTATTCCCTATTTGAATGGGAGTCATTATCTACGAAATGTGACTACCTTAACCAGATATGTGACTTTTCATTGACTACAACATAGCTCCAATACATAAACTTGTGGTTATTTAGGGTGTAGTTTGGTGGTAGTCAAAGAAATGAACCACAGAATTGAAACTATACGAAATGGTACAGTTTGGCTCAAGCGCAGTACCATCGTGGAAAGAAAATAAAAACCCCTACTCCAGAATTCCAATACTCTCTTCTAGCAAAAGAAAAGATTTCTAATTTTGCTGAATTAATGAGCCAAACTCCTACACTTTGTTAACATTATCATTTAACTTACTTTCTAATCCTGAAGTGCCTCACACATTGCCCTCCACACAATGAAAAGAACACATTCTACGAAGCTAAATTCTAACTGGTATCCTAAAGCTTACAATTCTTATACATATACGTAGAGGGCAAGAAAAACAGAAAATTTTAGCTACAGTAGAGCAGGTATCTCTCAAGGATGTACCAAAGGGGTTGAGATTGAAAATATACTGGGATTAGCAGAATAGTAAAACTTCTATTTATTATTACTCTTCTTTTAAGATGGTAGTTTCGTGCATTTGTTTCCATCAAAAAGTACATCTCATTTTAAAAACCATTTAAAACAGTAAAAGTTGAATACTGTAAACTTTTAGAAAAAATGCCTCATAAGAAATATATTGCTTCTTTCTTAACAACGACAAAACCATTACCACCATAATAACTAAGCCCCAAACAGCAAGTATCTAAACAAGATGCACAACAATAACTACAATCAAAAATCTTTTTTCTTAAAACTTACATATCAAAGCTGGATATATGTATACTTCGTGACTAAGTATTTCCACTTACAGGCATATACCAAACCAATATATGTTTACAGGTTCACCAAAGGACATACAAAAGAATGCTCGTATAGAACTATTCATACTGGCCCCAAATTGGAAACATTCATCAATAGCAGAATGCATAAACTGTGAAACATTCATACAACGTAGTATTATACAGCAATGAGAATAAACTAACTACAACTATTGTGCAGTAACATGGATTAATCGACACAATTTCAACATAATGTTGAATGAAAAAAGCCAAACACACACGAAAAGTACACACTACATAACTCCATTCACATAAAGTTCAAAACTGGTAAAACTAAACTATGGCATAAAAAGTTAGAATTAAAAAAAAAAAGTTGGAATTGCAGTTACCTTGGGGAAGGGGTGACAGTGATTGGAAAAGTCAGGAGGGGGTTTCTGAGATTTGTAATATTTCTTTGCTTTTGTAAAAATGCATTGAACTATACACACAATTTGTATGCTCTTTTGTATGTACATTTTACTTTGGTAAACAGGAAAAATTTTTTTAATAGCATACAAACTGAATTCTTTAAAAATCAATTCTTACTTCAAATATAGCAAACACCCTAATGTAAGTCCTTGACAAATCTTTTGGCATACTAAGTAAACATCTCAAAGGATTAATTTTTAACAAATCTAAAAGTACTGAAATCATACACAGTAAGTTCTCCAATCACAATGAAATTTAAGTAGAAATCAGCAACAGTAAGCTAATTAGAAAAATCCCAATATTTGGAACATAAATCACAGCTCAAAGAACAAATTGCAGAAAAATTAGAAAATATTCTAAACTTAATGACACAACATATCAAAAGTTGTTGAATGTAGCTAAAGCAGTGCTTAAACACAACTGTTTAGCTTTAAATCCTTCTGTTGGGAGGATAGTGTCCAAAATCAATGATCCAAGATTCCACCTTAAGAAAGTAGAAAAAGGAACAAACTAAACTGAAAGAAGTTGAGCAATGGTTCTCAACTGTGAGCAATTTTGCCCACCAAGACATCTGACAATGTCTGGAGATATTCTGGTTATGCCAACTAGGAGGAGGCTACTGGCATTTTGTAAGGAGATGCTAGGGATGCTGCTAAACATCCTAATGTGCACAAAACAGAATTATCTGACCCCAAATGTCAAGACTGCTAACGTTGAGAAACTGAAGTAGAGAAATATAATAAAAACCAGGGACAGGAATGAAAGAAAGAGAAAATGAGAAATAGTGAAAATCAGTAAAATTGAAAGCTGACTTTTAAAAATCAATATATTGATAAACTACCTCTAAGGCTGATGAAGAATAAAAGACAAAAATTACAATACAAAAACAGTATCAAGAGTGTGCATCATTACAGATTCTATATACATCATACATTAAAAGGATAAGAGAATATCATTAACAACTTTATGCCAACAATTGTCCAGATCATCTAAATCTGATAACTTAGATGATATGAACAAATTTCTTGAAAGATACAAATGATCAAAACTGGCTCAAGAAGAAACAGAAACTCTGAATTGCCTTTCATCTATTAAAGAGATTGAAATCATAATTTAAAAAAAAAAAAAAAAAAACTTCCCACAAAGAAAACTCCAGGCCTGTAAGTTCTCCATTAGCAAATTTTACCAGGCATTTAAGGAATAAATAAAACCAATCCTACATAAAATATTTGAAAAAATAAAGATAGAGGGAACACTTTCCAAATCATTTTATGAGACCAGTATTAGCCTGATACCAAAACCTGACAAAGAAATTACATAGAAAACAAACAAAACAAATACTAATATCTCTCATGAACACAGACACAAAAATTCTAACAAAATATTGCCAAATTGAACCCAATAATATATAGAAAGTACCCTAGTTCTTGGGACAGAGCTTCTAAAACCTTGAAATTTTCTGAGTAATTAGGAGTGTCTTCATTATTCATGGTGAGTCTTTGGACCACACCTGAGTTTATGCCAAGGAGAGATAACTCAGGATAGGGGCTAGTCACATCAGAAAGACCAACCATGTGATTAGAGGGTTGGGGCTTTGAGTCACTGATTCTGGCCCAACACAGGGGAGAAAAGTACTGGGAACTGACAACCATATAACCAATGATTCAATCAATCATGCTTATGTAATAATATCCCAATAAAAACTCTGGAACCTGAAACTTGGGTGAGTTTCATGGTTGGTAAACATATAAATGTGCCAGGAGGGTAATGCATCCTGATTCCATGGAAAAAGCACAGAAGCTCTGTGTCCAGGTTCCTCCTAGACCTCACTCTCTGTGTCTGTGCATTTGGCTGGTCCTGATCTGTATCATTTACAATAAAACTTGTAATTATAAGCCTAGCAGCTGGGCATGGTAGCGCATGCCTATACTGTTAGCTACTTGAGAGGCTGAGGCAGAAGGACTGCCTTGAGCCCAGTATTTTGAGGTTGCAGTGAGCTGTGACCTTACCACTGCACTCTACTCTGGGTGACAGTGAGACCCTGTCTCTAAAAACAGACAAAGTGTAGCACTTTCCTGAGTTATAAGTAGTTCTAGCAAATTGTCAAACCTGAAGGGGCTGTAGGAACCTCTGAATTTGCAGCCAGTTGGCCAGATGTGAGAGTGGCCTGAGGACTCCTAAACTTACAGCTGGCATCTGTAGCGAGGGCAGACATGTTGGGGACTAAATCCTTAAACCTGTGAAGTTTGTTTTAGCTCTGGGTTGTTAGTATCGGTACTGCAACAGTACAAAATACAACATGACTACGTAGGATTTATTTCAGGAATGCAGGTTTAAGAGACTCAAAAATCAATCAATGTAATCCTCCATATTAACAGAATAAAAAAGAAAATGACAGTATCATCTCAATAATGTAGAAAAAGCATTTAATAAAATTTACCATCCATTCATGATAAAAACTCTTAGCAAATAAGGGAAGAAAGAAATTCACTCAACCTAAAAGGCATCTAAGAAAAAGTATAGTCACACTCAATGGTCAAAGAATGCATTTTTTCATAAGATCAGGAACAGGGCAAGAATGTCCATTCTCATCACTTCTCTCCAGCACTGTACTAGAGATTCTAGCCAGTGAAATAAAACAAAAAAAAGGAAACACACAGAAGGAAATGGAAAAAATAAAAATGTCTTTACTTGCAAACAACATTACTGTCTATTTAGAAAATCCTAAGGAAGCCGGGCACAGTGGCTCACGCCTGTAATCCCGGCACTTTGGGAGGCTGAGGCAGGTGGATCATCTGAGGTCAGGAGTTCGAAACCAGCCTGACCAAAATGGAGAAACCCCGTCTCTACTAAAAATACAAAAATTAGTCGGGCGTGGTGGCGCATGCCTGTAATCCCAGTTACTCAGGAGACTGAGGCAGGAGAATCACTTGAACCCAGGAGGTGGAGGTTGCAGTGAGCCAAGATTGCACCATTGCACTCCAGCCTGGGCAACAAGAGTGAAACTCCGTCTCGGGAAAAAAAGAAAAAAGAAAATCCTAAGGAATATACAGACTATTAGAACAATTAAGTTTAGTGAAGTCAGTTTACAAAACCAATATGCCAAATTTAATTGCCATTTAAAATAGCATCAAAGAATACTTAAGGGTAAATTTAACAAAGTATGTGCATGACCCACACTCTGAAAACCTAAAAAATAATGCTGAAATTTGAAAACATCCAAATAATAGACATACCATGTTAATGAACTAGAAGATTCAATAGTTAAGACATATCAAGTTTCCCCCAATTAATTTATAGATCCAATGCAATCCCAACAAAAATTCCAGCAGGCTCTGTTATAGAAATTGACAAACTGATTCTAAAATGTATGTAAAAATGCAGGCCATGTGCAGTGGCTCACGCCTGTAATCCCAACATTTTGGAAGGTAGAGGTGGGAGGATTGCATGAGTCCAGGTTCAAGACCAGCCTGGGCAACATGGTGAAACCGTACCTCTACAAAAAATACAAAAATTAGCGAAGTGTAGGAGTGCACACCTGTAGTCCCAGCTCCTAACTCAGGAGGCTGTGATGGGAGAATCACCTGAGCCCAAGAAGGTTAAGGCTGCAGTGGGCCATGATCATGCCACTGCACTCCAGCCTGGGTGAAAGAGTGAAAGCCTGTCTCAAAAAAATTAATTAATTAAAATAAAAATGCAAAAGACCCAGAATAGCCAAAGGAACTTTTGAAAAAGAAGAACCAAGTCAGAGTACATTCATTACCTGATTTCATAACTTTTTGAAAAACTATAATAATTAAGACTGTGTGGCATTAGAATAAGGATGAATATTTAGATCAAAGGATCAGAACAGAAAATCCAGAAATAAGATGCACAAGTCTGTGGTCAACTGATTTTTCACAAAGATGCCAAGGCCATTTGATGTATAAAGTATAGTCTTCTCAACAAATGATGCTGGAACAACTGGATGTCCATTTGCAAAAAAAAAAAAAAAAATGAACTTCAACCTTTACTTCACACCCTCTACAAAAATTAACTCTAAATGAATTTTAGATCTAAATGTAAAACCTAACATTATAAACTGCTAGAAGAAAATAGAGAAGAAAAAATTTTTCTGAGATGGAATCTCACTCTGTTACCCAAGCTGGAGTGCAGTAGTGTGATCTCAACTCGCTGTAGACTCCACTATGCAGGTTTAAGTGATTCTCCTGCTTCAGCCTCTCAAGTAGCTGGGATTACCGGCATGTGCCATCATGCCTGGCTAATGTTTGTATTTTTAGTAGAGATGGGGCTTCACCATGTTGGTCATGCTGGTCTCGAACTTCTGACCTCGAGATCTGCCTGCCTTGTCCTCCCAAAGTGTTGGGAATACAGGCGTGAGCCACCACACCTGGCCAACAGAGCTTATTTATTTATTCATTTATTTGAGACGGAATCTTGCTGTGTCGCCCAGGCTGGAGTGCAGTGGCATAATCTTGGCTTGCTGCAAGCTCCGCCTCCCGGGTTCACAACATTCTCCTGCCTCAGCCTCCCAAGTAGCTGGGACTACAGACGCCCACCACCACGCCCAGCTAATTTTTTGTATTTTTAGTAGAGACAGGGTTTCACCGTGTTAGCCAGGATGGTCTCGATCTCCTGACCTCATGATCCGCCCTCCTTGGCCTCCCAAAGTGTTGGGATTACAGGTGTGAGCCACCACGCCCGACCCTGTAAAATAATACTTCTTAGGTAAGGGAGCAACACTAGAAACTACAGATAATTTTGATGGTTAAAATAACTGGTCTTAAACATATTCTCAAAGTTTAAAAAGACATTAAGATAAACCACTAATTATCTAAACTACTTCATTGGTTAACAACAAATTCTATTACAGAGCAATATTCTAAAAAACCTTTAAAAGTACAGAAAATATCAGCAATTTCCTAACTCACCTGACTTCCAAAGGTAATCATTTTAAGAAAGAGTTGGGCATTGGCTGGGCGCTGTGGCTCATGCCTGTAATCCCAGCACTTTGGGAGGCTGAGGCGGGCAGATCACTTGAGGCGGGAGTTCAAGACCATCCTGGCCAACATGGTGAAACCCCGTCTCTACTAAAAATACAAAAATTAGCTGGGCATGGTGGTGCGCGCCTGTAGTCCCAGATACTCAGGAGGCTGAGGTGGGAGAATCACTTGAACCCAGGAGGTGGGGGTTGCAGTGAGCCGAGATCGTGCCCTTGCACTCCAGCCTGGCGACAGAGCAAAACTCTGTCTCAAAAAAAAAAAAAAAGAAAGAAAAGAAAAGAAAAAGAAGAAAGAGTCAGGCATGAAATAAATATTCAGTAAATAATTGTTGGGGGAAAATGAGTGGTCCTACAGATGTATAACACTTGCATCTATGGGGAGGAGGTGAGTATATTAATAATAATATAAAAATTAGGAGCAACTTCAAAAAACTAGACATGATATTATGGGTAATGCTGTTAATTATAGTACCACTGACTGTGTTTTAAAATGTAGGAAATCAAAATAAAAAAACAATCTAACAAAAAATGCATGTTTATATTTCATCGGCACTATAAAATCACACTAAAAATGGGACCTGGAAATATACTTTGTCAAAGCATACCATCAAACCTCTTTGATTAGATTAGTATTTAGAAAACTGTCCTTACTGAAAAAATGACAAAGAATCATGCCATATTCAAAAGGAGGCAATGTTCTTTCATTTGTAAGGAGAAATCTAGAAGAGAAAGCTTTCTTCTAGTCAACAGTACTGCCTGATTACAACAGTGATGCATGTATTGCTTAAAATCCAGCTTGACAATAAAGTCAGCCACCATCTACAGCTATAAGGCTTAAGCAATCACCATTTCTAAGCCACATGTGCTTTAATCATAAAATGAGTACTGTACTGAAGTACATAAAACAGAGAACTGTACTGAAGCATTCCCTTTCTACATTTTGTGATCTTCTACATCACATATTCAATATTTTGACAAAAATGCCTTTCATCTAATGGGAACAGAAACAGCTGTCCTACTGACTTACAAGGCATGATCATACAAGTCTCCTTCAATACTTTCGTAGAGGAATATAACCTTAAGAAACCCAGCAATAGCAGGCTGGGCGCAGTGGCTCACGCCTATAATCCCAGCCCTTTGGGAGGCTGAGGCGGGCGGATCACTTGTGGTCAGGAGTTCCAAACCAGCCTGGCCAACATGGTGAAACCCCATCTCTACTAAAATATACAAAAATTAACTGGGCGTGGTGGCAGGCGACTTAATCCCCGCTACTTGGGAGGCAGAGGCAGGAGAATTGTTTGAACCCAGGAGGTAGAGGTTGCAGTGAGCCGAGATCGAGCCACTGCACTCAAACCTAAGGGATAAGAGCGAGACTTCTCTCAAAAAAAAAAAAAAAAAAAAAAAATAGCAAACTTACACTTCAAGGAAGCAAACTTACACTTCAAGGAAGCATTTAAAGGAAAGCCTGAGTTTTTTTAGTATAAAGCATATAATTCTTGGGAATTTTTCATTTAACTCAATTTTCGTGGAAGACTATCACAAAACACATTTCACTGGAAGTGTTAATCACTCAAAATGCAGAAAATACTGAAGAATAATAACAACATCATTAAGAGTTTAACTGCTACTAATCTACATTTTTGTCCTGAAACTTTGGGAGTTTTCTATGGGACAAAGACCCAGAAACTATTTTTTAAAATAAATTTTGAAAAACACAGAATAGTGGAAAGAAATTACACAAAAATAAAAATAAGGCTTCATTCAATTCTTCTGTGAACAAATAGGTTATGTAGAATAAAGAGAAGATAAAGCATCTCAAATTACTACTGGAAAAAATCCTTTGTAACTCATCCTAGGAAAATAATTCACCACCATCCCTCCCCGCAGAAAAACTAAAAATCCATGAAGATAGCCGATAAGGATGCAAAGCTAAAAATGTAACAATATAATAATTCTATCTAAAATAAGACTAAAACATTTCTTTATTCTATAGTTCAAGAAAAATTAAACTAAACCCTTATAAGCAACAGAAAAGTTGTTTTTTAGTGTCCTCAATCTTAGAAGGTGGAACTGAAATACTGCTGTTATGAGATTCTTTAGTATCCATAGGACACTAAAGAGAAGAAACATATCAACTTGAAATTAAAGCATAAATTGGCTATTTACTACTTCCCAGATTACCTTAAAACAATGCAATTAATATGTGCGTGTCACAGGCTCATACGAATATTTATTGTCAATATTTGACAAACTTCTGGTTCTTTCAATACGCAAATTTTGATATTATTTTATTTTCACGAAACAGGATGACACTGAACGTTCTTCAAAATTAAGTGTGGCATTCTGTAGCCTACTTGTTTAAAAGAATTGACAGTTTAGATAGATTTTTATTCTTTAAATACTACATACTGTTCTTCCAAATATATCATTAACATCCCTTGGAACACAAAGTAATTAAAGTTTGCCAAAGCAGGGGTTCTATCATCCTTCCTTCAAGTCTAATATGGTACTCAGCACAAAAAAGAAACTCAATTTAAGACAGTCTACTTGGAGTTTGAAAACCTTCCATTCTTTAAGAAACACATACTATGTACGGGGCACTGTGATAAGTACTAGGGATAAATGTTTAAGCAGAAGAGACTCAATCGCTGCCCACCTCACAGTGTTTTTAATCCAGTGAATAGGATACGAATTTAAGAAAGAATTGGATAACTGCATTTCTACAAACGTGATGAACACTATGAAGGAAAAATAGGGGTGCCATGAAGTATGTGAAGACCTGATCCACTATGACAGATGAGGAAACATTCCTGAGAAACTTATGATCGAGCTGAAGGAAAAGTGTTGTTCAACAGAGATAACAAAGGGGGAGGAAAAATGATTTCTAGCAGGGAACAGAAAGTATGCAAAGATCTTGAGGTAGAAGAAAACGTGTATCCAAAGAAGTCTGGCCAATATAATTCATAAGAACTGGCCAGGCATGGTGGCTCACGCTTGTAATCCCAGCACTTTGGGAGGCCAAGACGGGCGGATCATGAGGTCAGGAGATTGAGACCATCCTGGCTAACACAGTGAAACCCTGTCTCTACTAAAAACACAAAAAATTAGCCAGGCGTGGTGGTGGACACCTTTGTCCAAGCTACACGGGAGGCTGAGGCAGGAGAATGGCGTGAACCTGGGAGGCAGAGCTTGCAGTGAGCTGAGATCGCACCACTGCACTCCAGCCTAGGTGACAGAGCAAGACAAAAAAAAAAAAAAGAACTGTGGTTGCAGGGACACCAGGTAAGAAGTTACTGCAGTCGTCCAGGTAAGAGATGATGGTAGCTGAGATTAGGAGGACAGTAATGAAGGTAACAGGAAAGAAGGCTGATTGAAGAGATATTTAGGAAGAAATCAGTGTTACACTGCAGCAATGGCTTATTTAGTAGAGTTTTAAGGATGACAGACCTTGAGATTTTTTCACCTGTGATACCAAATAGTAAAGAAGCTAGAATCTGAGCTTATCTGATGCTCCCCAAAGAGCCAGATAGCTATTGCAGCCACATTCTCTAACAGCAGTAACATCTTAGCAATGTTGATTTTTGGAAGTGTGCCAGAAGGCTGTGACCAAGACCACAGTAAAATCAAGCATTTATTTTTAAAATAATTATATATTATAGGTCCCACTTCCAACTATCAGACCCATCCCAAATGATAAAATTACTGGTATTTGCAAGGAACATATCTGTAATATCACATTATATCATTTATTTTCTCTCCTTTGTACTTCTGTGAAAATAAGATTTTAAGACGTGGGGGAAGGGGAATAGGAATTTATAGTATTAGGAGTTAACTTTCAGCATAAATTTATAAAGTAACTTTTTATTTTTTTATTTTTTGGGATGCAGTCTCACTCTGTGGCCCAGGCTGGAGTGCAGTGGCGTAATCTCGGCCCACTGAAAGCTCCGCCTCCCAAGTTCCAGCAATTATCCTGCCTCAGCCTCCCAAGTAGCAGAGATTACAGGCACACGCTACCATGCTCGGCTAATTTTTGTATTTTTAGTAGAGACAGGGTTTCATCATGTTGGCCAGGCTGGTCTCAAACTCCTGACCTCAGGTGATCCACCTACCTCAGCCTCCCAAAATGCTGGAGTTACAGGCATGAGCCACTGCACCCGGCCTAAAGTACATTTTTGTCGGGTATATCATATAATACCTGAGAATATCAGGGGTAAAAGAATCAAATCACCATTATGTCTTAAAGATGCTATGATGTCAGAGAAACAAATGTCATTTTATAACATACATCAATGTTCAAGATGTATAGTAATAAAAGCTACTTCCACACTAGTAGCTTTTTGATCAGGTAAAACTAAGACACATATACTTATGAACTCTATTCCTTTCCTTGTTTCAGATGATAAACACATGGAAATTTCTGTAAGTCTTCTTTCTGTTTTATGTAACCCACATAATAAAATCTCTATTAAAATCCAACAGTAAACTTAAAATTAAGAAGCAGCCTACAGAGTCCTCTTTGAAATGGATCAACACTATTGTCCAAATACCCCAGTACTGGAACTTCTACCTCAGCTCTCCTTAATTCCATGAAGCAGGCATTTTAAATAAGTGGCTAAGGAGAAATAATTTCTAGTGTTTCATTTTAACATACAAGTTCTCTCTCATAGGCCCCAGCCCAAACCCCACACATTTGTGGATCTCGAGATTACACATTCTAATATCTATTTATTTCTCTCTCTCTGTTTCTTTCTACTTACATTCCCATAAAAAAGTACCTTCTTTTGTTTTAGGTGGTCTAACGTTCACATATTCTCCTTTGGGCACTATCAGAACACTATGGCATGCTTGCAGTTTTACAAATTTTCCGACATGCTATGCCAAAACACAGTAATTAGCACGGTGGTCCCACACATAATATTAGAATCTTGGCCGGGCGTGGTGGCTCAAGCCTGTAATCCCAGCACTTTGGGAGGCCGAGACGGGCGGATCACGAGGTCAGGAGATCGAGACCACTTGGCTAACACGGTGAAACCCCGTCTCTACTAAAAAATACAAAAATCTAGCCGGGCGAGGTGGCGGGCACCTGTAGTCCCAGCTACTTGGGAGGCTGAGGCAGGAGAATGGCATAAATCCAGGAGGCAGAGCTTGCAGTGAGCTGAGATCCGGCCACTGCACTCCAGCCTGGGTGACAGAGCAAGACTCCGTCTCAAAAAAAAAAAAAAAATTAGAATCCTAACAGAAATGCTAGCATGAAAGAGAAACATCACTTAGCCCAAACCCCAAGCTGAGCAAAGTGTAAGTCAACAGATGACTAAGAGTTTTTTATTAATGACCGGTAACATAATTGATAAAAACCTAGGAATGTGCATTTTATTTATGCCGCTACAATCCTTGAGTTCCTAAAAATGTCACATCTGCAATGATGGGAGACATATTAAATTACTAATATAGTAACCAATCTCTAAAACTGTCAATAAATCAGAGTCACAGAAGTTCAGGAGAATGAGGGACCTTGGTGAGAATCTAATACATCTCATTTTACAGATGAATATAGTAAGGGATGGGAAATGTACTGAAATTATATACCTAATTTCTAGAAAATAGGAAAGGCTTAAATACTTGCAGCATGACAGAACCCAGGTCTGGTTTCCTATGTGTACTCTTACTATGTCTCCAAGTTGAAAAAGAGAGTTTTTTTTAATCTATGTGGATTGAAACATACATAAATTCCTGAATAGGTCTTAATTCTTGATAGCTTAAACATTGAAACTGTAAGGACAAGCAAATGTACATTTTTTAAAATGCTCTATATCATACCACATATTTTCATCTCCACCATACTACAACAAAATCTCTAGACCCACACACAACACATATAGTACATCAAGCTTATGGTTAATTATTTTTATAACTTAAGAAATTAAAAACTATATAGTAGTCTTAATGAAAAGTAGCTAAAAAAGGGAACATGCACCTCTACAGAGAGGTCAAAGGAGAAAAGTGAATCCTAGTTTTTCCTCGGAGATGTCTGAAATACAGAGTGGGATGATCCAACCTCATAAGTTCCAATTGTTATCTATAGAACCTCAGGCTTTCTGCATCAAGAGCCCCATTCTGTCCCAATCTGCTGTTCCAAATGACTAACCAACCACCTGACTGAAGCTCCCCAAAGCCTTCAGGGAAATTTGGTTACCCAGGGATTGCTCTGTCCTCCCCAGAATGAATGTTTATTATATTCTCTAGACAAAGCTCTGGGAAACAGAAATAAAGGTCTCATTTAATTCCCCTTATCAATGGAAAAGGCAGCCATCTGTTAATCTTCTGTTAAGAAAGGCCTTTTGAAAACTTCTTATGAGATGAATCCTAGGAATTTACTGGCTCCCTAGAATAAAAACACTGAAGAGACAGCCAGATACTACTCAAAGTTTTCAAAAATGGAAGTCAACTACATCTTAGTACATCTATTTTTTTCTCTTTTCGAGACAAAATTTCACTATGTCATCCAGGTTGGTCTTGAACTCCTAAGTTCAAGCAATCCTCCCACCTCAGCCTCCCAAAGTGCTGGAATTACAGGCGAGAGCCACTAGGCCCGTCCTTTCCAAGTACATCTAGACAAGTATATTCTAAAAGATCTATTCTGCTTGAAAGATAAGCAAATTTTTTTTTTTTTTCATTTTTGCTTGTAGAGCCCACCAACCAATCCGATCTTATTTAAAGAGACAAAACGTTCACAGCACGGTCTTCCCTTTCCTCCTTAAACAACCACACCCGCTCACTACCAATTCTACCTAAATATTTTTATTCCTTTAACAAAGCCCTTGATTCTGCTTTACATCCTGCCAGACCTATTTCTGACTTTTTTTAAATCTTCCTGGACTGTCCTAAACTTGACCAGAATATTAAAAGCCACCCCACAATTACTTTTAGCAGGTGGCTACATGCATGGACACATGCTGCCAAGTTTCTCAAGTTTCTCAACTTACTGTCCTCTCAGTCATAGCCATCTTAATAATCCCAGCAAGAACTTCTTTGGTTGTCTTTCCAGATTCTATTCCTTCCCTTCCATGCAAAACCAGGTTATGATTTCCAGACTTTATTATTTTAAAAGGGCCAAATCCCCACCCCAGGGTAGTGGTAAAGGAACCCATCAAGTGCTGCTCCTCCAGACTTGGGATTACAGGAGAAATGTGCTCCTTCCCTCCAGTTCCCTCTTCTAAGCGTTCCCAGTTTGCTACCTGTTGGCAGTGCTGGTGTTGCTGCTCCCGCTGCTGTGTTTCTGTGCCCGGCTCAACCTCCGTGGGGGCTTTGAATGCTGCAGTCGGGGGCTTGGCATGGACGGGAATGAAGAGGCGTAGCCATGTTCACACTCTGAAGAGAGCAAGAAAAAAAAGATATGGTAAGAAGAATATAGTACCCAAATCCATTGAACCACAAATCCAAGGTCTTTGCAGTAACAGGTTTTTGAAAGCAAGAAAAAAGGTACAATGTTTCCACTCTTTTTGGTTAGAAGATTAATGTCCCTCGCCTGGACATCAATCCTGTGACACCCCATCAGCTGGAAGGTGTTTTGATACCTCCTCTAAACCAAATAATTTATCCTCCCTTTCCAAAATCCTTCTCTCCCCAAAATTTTTTTTGAGGTTTCAGATGCTTTAGAACAACATTTTTTTGACCAGTTACCATTCGCCTCATTGATTTTACTTGCCTCAAAAATTCCCATTTACTTTCAACTCTCTCTGTTCTAAAGAGTCTCTTTTAAGCCCAGTATTTTTGTGTACTTCGAACAAGTCTTACAAAGACATTTTCTCTCTTGATACCACAATCTCCGAGTTCCTGCTCTTCCTGCCCCATCTCCACAGCCCCCTGGGCTGCCACCGCTAAAGAGGCCCTATCTCACCACCCCGCAGGTATTCAGAGGCCCCTTCCGCACGCTGCCAGTCCTCTGCCCACTCTCCACCGGCTTTCCCCCGCTCGGTGTTCTCCTGGCCTCGTCTCCTCCCCAGACACCCCCAGCATACGCGTTCCTCCTTCTTAACTCCCAGCACCCTCTCCCACTCCAGGCCCTCCTGGTTTCTCCGCGGTCACCCTCTCTCCAGTCCCGGACCGCCCTCTCTCCAACTCCCCTCCGCCCGTCTCCTTCCCGCTCCCCCACACCCACAACACTACCCTCCGGGCGCACCCTCGCACCTCCCCCCGCACCTGCACGACCTCTCACACACGCCTCCACTCACGATCTCAGCACACACACTTCCCCACGCACACCTCACGCGCGCAAGCTTCCCACGCACGCACGCCCCTCCCACACGCGCCCCTCCCACACGCGCACGCCCTTCCCGCACACGCCCCTTCCCCCGCACCATCCCTCCCACGCGCGCACCCTCACGCGCGACCCTCCCCGCACACGCCCCTCCACGCACACACGCCTGCCCCTCTCCTCAGATGCCCCTCCCCTCACATGTGCGCACCCCTGCCCTCACACACACGCATGGCCCTCCCCTCACACGCGTGTTCCCCTCCCACACGCGTACGCCCCTCCCCTCACACCCGCGCACCCCTCGCCTCACACGTGCGCGCATCCCTCCCCTCACATGCGCGCGCCCCTCGCCTCACATGCGCGCCCCACCCCTCACATGCACGCACCCCTCCCCTCACACATGCGCACGCCCCTCCCCTCACACCCGCGCGCCCCTCCCCTCACGCGCGCTTCCCACACGCCCCTCCCCTCACACGCGCGCACCCCTCGCTCACACGCGCGCTCCCCTACCTTCAGACGCCCCTCCCCTCCCCTCACACGCCCTTTCCCTCACATGAGCGCACCCCTCTCCTCACATGCGCACGCCCCTCCCCTCATGCGCGTTCCCCTCCCCTCATACGCCCCTCCCCTCACGCGCGAACCCCTCCCTCCCACGCCCCTCCCCTCACACGCGCCCTCCCTTCCCCACATGCCCCTCCCGTCACACGCGCGCTCCCCTCCCCTCACACGCCCGCCACACACACGCGCGCCCCTCCCCTCATGCGCGCACCCCTCCCTCACACGCCCCTCCCCTCACACGCGGGCACCCCTCCCTCACACGCCCCTCCCCTCACACGCCCGCTCCCCTCCCCACACGCCCCTCCCCTCACACGCGCGCTCCCCTACGCTTACTCGCACGCACACCTCTCCCTCACATGCGCGCACCTCACACGCGTGCCCTGCCTCACCGGCCGCACCGCACTCCCCATAAAGATTAGTAGCACTCGGGCTCACGCAGTGGCGCCCAGCCATTACCTCGCTCCCGGCGCTCCAAAAACTCGGCAGCCTCCAGCAGACGCTGCACGTTGATCATCCTTACCCGCTCCATGGGCACCGCGGGTGGCGACCGGCGCCTCTCTGCACTCCCTTCTCGGGCCCACAGGAGGCGCCGCAGGCGGCTACGGCGAGGCGCCGTCCCGGAACATGTGCGGCAGGCGGGCGGGCCAGCCCGGCCGCGGCTCGGCGCGCTCTCCGCCGCCCCAGCCGCCCCAGCCTCGCCAGCCGCGCCCACCGTGCCACCGGCAGCCCGCGCGTGGTTTGTTTACCTCTCCGCGCGAGCACGGGGGAGGGGCGGGAGCAGCGCTGCGGCCCGCCCCCTCCCGCCCCTGCCTCTGCCCCCTGGGAAGTGTAGTCCCGCCCCCGCCCGCGGCTGCCGGGAATCGTAGTGCGCACCATGTTTCAAGCGCCTGCGTTCCGCACGATTCGCAAAGGTCGTCGGAAGGTGTAGTCCCGCTGGGTTTCCTTTCCTGTCTCTAGGGAAGCCTAAGAAGTTGCGGGACTTTGCTTCTGGGAGGGAAGGATTTTTTTTTTCCCCCTCCAGACACGCTGTGGAATGGGAAGGATTTGAGCGAGCTGGGAGTCTACTCCTGGGGAAACTTGTTTCTCAGCGACTCCCTGCGGTTGCCCAGGGGCTGAGACACTCTTTATTCCAAGTATCATGTTGCAGTCCTCTATCTCCTACTTTCTCATGTAACGTATGTGCCTCAGTTTCCTCATCTGCAAAATGAGAAGAGTAACACACTTGCACCAACAGCGCACACAGAAACTGGAAAAGCCGAAATTGCTGTTCAAAAACGAGGGATGATTTCATCAGAGAGGGTTTCCATGAAGCCCTTCTTCCACCTCAGCTTCCACACAGACAAGTAGTTATCTTACTTTTTAAAACTTTCCTCCCTCAGTCCCTCACTAATGCTTTTAGACGCCAGAAAATTCTCCCTGGTGCTGAACAGAGTTTGATTCAAATCCTGACTCTGCTACTTACACTGACAGTGTGAACTCTTCCAGCCTCATTTTCCTTATGTATAAAATGGATATGATCATATCCACAGCCTTGAGCGCGTGCCATGTGCCAGGCACTGTACTAGACTTAGTGTGCATAGTAAAAGAGAAATAGACGCAGACCTGCTTTCGAGGTTCCTGTATTCAGTAGGGCTTTTTGCGAAGATTAAATGCAATAATTCCAGCACTCAGTATATACTAGGCACTCAGTAAATAGAAGCGATGATGATGTTTTTCTCTTACGCTGTCCTCTGTAGCTAAAAGGGGAGTTAGCTAAAGAGGGCAGAGACCACATTAAAAGACTGCCACTGGCCGGGCACTGTGGCTCACGCCTGTAATCCCAGCACTTTGGGAGGCTGAGGCGGGCGGATAACCTGAGGTCAGGAGTTCAAGACCAGCTTTGCCAACATGGTGAAACCTTGTCTCTACTAAAAATACAAAAATTAGCCTGGTGTGGTGGCGGGTGCCTGTAATCCCAGCTACTTGGGAGGCTGAGGCAGGAGAATCACTTGAACCTGGGAGGCGGAGGTTGCAGTGAGCCAAGATCACGCCACTGCACTCCAGCCTGGGCAACAGAGCAAGACTCAGTCTCAAAAAAAAAAAAAAAAAGGCCCCTGACTGCTCTCATGGCCACTCTGTTTCTAGGTCCTCCATCTAAAAAAATTCTCAAAGTCTAGACCAGGGTTTCTCAACTTTAGCATCATTGACATTTTGATCTGGGTAATTCCTCCTTGGAGCAGGAGCTCTGTTCCGTGCTTTGCAGGATGTTTAGGAGTATCCCTGGCCTCTACCCACTAGAGGCCAGTAGCACACCACTACCCCTCCGGTGTGACAACCAAACATATCTCCTGGGGCACAAAATCCCTCCCCTCTCCCCGAGTTGGGAACAAGGGATCTAGGGAGAGGAAGGAAAAGAGGATGGTACTTGTTGAATGCTCTAGGAGCAAGCTGGGAACCATGCAAACATACCCATAACTGTTCTGCACCCCAATTATTTATTTATTTATTTTTTTGAGACGGAGTCTCGCTCTGTCGCCCAAGCTGGAATGCAGTGGCACGATCTCGGTTCACTGCAAGCTCCGCCTCCCGGGTTCATGCCATTCTCCTACCTCAGTCTCCCGAGTTGCTGGAACTATAGGCGCCCACCACCATCCCCAGCTAATAGTTTGTATTTTTAGTGGAGACGGGGTTTCACCGTGTTAGTCAGGATGGTCTCGATCTCCTGACCTCATGATCTGCCTGCCTAGGCCTCCCAGAATGCTGGGATTATAGGCATGAGCCACTGCGCTGGGCCTCCACCCCAATTGTTTTAACCTGCTGGTTGACATCACATCCAAAATAACACGAAGCTCCTGGTGAGGGAAGAGTTTCCTCCTCCCGTGGTCACTCCATTGGCTTCTGCAGAAAATACCATCTTGAGATGGAACTCTTACCCACTTAAAAATGTTAACGGCTTCATGCTGCATTTTAACATACCTTTCCCTCATACCTTTTATTTTCTTTTTTTCTAAAGTGAATAAAATCTCCAGTAAGGTCACAAGCTGCAAAATTCTGCCAGTTCTTTTAAATATGACACTTGGCACCACATTTAAAACCAAATAGATATTCCATCAAATGCAAGAAGACCCAAAATGAGAGGTTTTCACAAGCCACAGAATAACTTTTTTTTTTTTTTTTTTGTAAAGGCTTTGAGAAAGGGACTGTTTTTTTAGCTGTTGACTAGGTCGTTTCAGATCTGGGCTTTCCCATTGGGTGTTGGTAACAACCACCCTCCACCCTCAACAAGAGCCATGTTGGGTAGGGGTGGGACTCGATTATTTTACAGAAAATATCATTCATTTAGAACATCTGTTAGTTGAGGGTAGAAATTTTTTTTTTCTTTTTCCTTTTTTTTTTTTTTAGAGACGGAGTCTCGCTTTGTTGCCCAAACTGGAGTGCAGTGGCCGGATCTCGGCTCACTGCAAGCTCCGCCTTTCGGGTTTACGCCATTCTCCTGCCTCAGCCTCCCAAGTAGCTGGGACTACAGGCGCCTGCCACCTCGCCCGGCTAGTTTTTTGTATTTTTTAGTAAAGACGGGGTTTCACCGTGTTAGCCAGGATGGTCTCGATCTCCTGACCTTGTGATCCGCCCGTCTCGGCCTCCCAAAGTGCTGGGATTACAGGCTTGAGCCACCGCGCCCGGCCTATTCTTTTTTTTTTTTTTTGAAACAGAGTCTCACTCTATCACCCGGACTGGAGTGCAGTGGCGCGATATCGGCTCATTGCAACCTCCACCTCCCGGGTTTAAGCGATTCTCCTGACACAGCCTCCTGAGTAGCTGGGGTTACAGGTGCCTGCCGCTACGCCCAGCTAATTTTTTGTATTTTCGTAGAGACAGGGTTTTACCATGTTGGCCACGCTGGTCTCGAACTCCTGACCTCGTGATCTGCCCGCCTCAGCCTCCCAAAGTGCTGGGATTACAGACGTGAGCCACTGCGCCTGGTCAGGACAAATACAACTCTACTTTTCCTAATAGGAGGTAAACTTGTGTGACAAGCAATCAAGAAAAGTAGTACAAACTGAAAATATACATGAATTCAAGATGGCTTTAATTCCAGAGGTCACAGAGCCATAGCTGGTTAGGAAGAGATGGCTAGATGCAAGAGGCCTGGGGCCTATGCATGGCCTTCCACAGTTGACCTCCAGGTGAACTAACCTAGAGCCCTTCTTCTAGAGCCATGGCCAAGAGGGAGATGAGGACATGGAAAGTAGAGCGAGACTCACCAAAAGGCCACCTGCATTGAAGAAGAGGAGAGATGATCATGGTGGGCAGTATTAAGGTCTGGTTCATGTACAGAAATCTCCAGCCTTTTCCAAAAGCAACTGAGGTACCACTTCCTTCTCCCTGCTCTGGCTGCCTCCTGGAGTCCTTCCTAGGATATCAGCTACAAGGGCCTCTCCAGCACAAAGCTTAGGGCTCTATCCACAGGAAAGTAATGCTACCCACAAACCATCCCTCAGCAACAGTCTCAACCCAGAGGAACCCAGAGGCAGCCATGGCCTTTCTTTTGCTCCAGTGCACTAGTTTCCACTACAAATGCAGATGGGGAAACAGGAAAAGCAAGGCTTCCGAAGTCTACCGATATAAGAACCTGGAATCCTACCCATAGTCTCTGTCCTGCCCTCTCCCTAAAGTATGTATCTCTCTCAAGGGAGTCATTTGAAAATGGAAAAAGTCCCCCAGAATCCCCCAGGCCTATAACGATCACAGCCACAGATGGGGACAATCTGCCTTCTGAAGGAAGCAGGCAAAGCCCTCAATTCTTAAGGGTCCTTTCTCAGCACAGTTTACTTAGTGACAATTTCCAAGTGATTTATTGCAGATTCATAAACAATGGAGGCTGATGTGTTGTATCTTTTCTTCAGGGAGGAGAGATGGGGAGAGAGGAAGGGGCCATGAGGTTAAGTTACAAGTCCAAAGTCACTGTGTTGATGACACCTTGCACTTTGGAAAACTTCCCGAAACTGCAAAGTGTTTACTGAATAGGGCACTGTTTTCCGCAACTATCTTTAAGGATGAGCGTTTTCAAATACTCAACATTGGGGATAGGGGAGGTGAACTCCAAGCTCTTAAATGAGAACCGTAACAGTTATACATTTTTCCATCCCCCACTCCAAAATGACTACCGCAGCCTCCTCCCCTCCTCTTCCCCCAGAGCCCAGAAACGTGAAGAACAGCAGAAAACCTTTCCCTCGCCCGGTGAGTCAGCCTTGCCTAAGTTCATGCGTAAGCTCTCCTCAAGTCAGCGGCAGCTCAGAGCTGCGGGTCTCTGTGCAGCCGAGATAAATTTGGGCCTAGAAGGGATGACGTAATGCTAAACCCGAGAGGTAGCTGCCGCCTCCCAGGGCTCCGGTCGCCAGGGCTGCCGGCTGACATCCCAACCACACGGAAACGCACCAAGTGACTCAGGTGCTGCCCGAGCTGGCGAGAAAGGGAAAAGACATGGGGTGGGTGGAACGCCAGGGGGAGGCAGTGTTTATCTGAGACCGCTGAATCTGGAAGTTTGTTGTTTTTTAACTCCAGCTTTACTGGTGAGATCAGACCACTGGCAAAGGCTCAAACAGCTGCACTTGACTTCCATCCTGACCCATCTCTTCCCTCTTAGAAAAGGGCTTCTTACATTTTATTAAATGGTGCTTATTACAGCAGCCTATTTCAGTGATTATAATGGATGTGTTAATCTCTCAAATGTCCTTTTCCTTCTTTTTTGCACGAACTTTGGTCCAAGAAGACATCTGCATTGCAGGACTCAATTCACATGCACATCTAAGTGGCTTGCTTACTCTGGAGCACCCCACTTGGGGTGACACCAGGGTGCTACCAATAAGGTATTTGGGAGGATTTTGCTAGGGCCATGCCAAGTGAATATTTCCCCAAATAACATTTCAAGGTTTATGTCATAGAAGTTTGTGTTATTAAGTTTGTTTCTCAATACAGTCCCCATTTTTCAGTTGAGAAGGTTGAGGCTCAGAGAGGTATGGTCACTGGCCGAAGGCTAACAGCTGTCTATCAAACTGATGGAATAAGGGTTAGAACTCAAGCTTTTTAAACCTGTGGGGCCCAATCCTTTAAATATCAAGATCAAGTTACATTCCCAAAGGATCCGAGTGCTGTTTTTTTCTGTTCATGGTTCCTTCTTCCCCAAGGCAATGTTGCCATCAGAGTGAACTCCTTCACTCCTGGTGAGGACCCCAAGCCTTGGGCCCAACCTCACCCTTCCACTATAATTAAAAGACCACCACAGGAAACAATCTTTGTTGTGTCGAAGTAGTTTTCTTCATTAGAAATGCCTCCCAAATACTTTTCAACATTTATTAGTGTAATCACATTTATTCTTTAATGTGTGCCTGTAATCGTTTATGCTGGTAGATTTTGTGACTTTCAGCAATATCTGGCAAATAACCTGGTCAGCCATGGTGTGTTATTCTTTTGAAGCACTGTTCAGTTCCAAGAGTTGATATTTTTGTTTAGGATTTCTGCATCTATATTTGAAAGCAAAAGTAAACTGTATTTTTTGTTGTGTTTACTAGATGTTGGTATTGCAATAGTCTGTTCTTTCAAAGTTAGATATTACTTGTTTTTAAAACCTTAAAAAAAAAAAAAGACTGCCAGAGGCCTTCTCCTACTGCTAAGAAGATGCCCCACATTCTTGCCAAAGCCCTGGGTAACCCTCCCTCCCCTGCCAGGAGCTGGCCTTGAGTTGCCCTGCCCCCACCCCTTGGCATCACCACCCTTCTCCAGGCAGCAGAAACTTGTGGAGGTCACGCTTAGGTCCAGCCAGGCCCTGAACACCAAACCACACAAGCAGCTCCTGCCACCTTGTATCTGAGTTCTCTCAGTCTCAGATGCAGCACTTATAATAAAAATAACATTCTCTTGCCTGTCCAAGGTGTAGCTGATCTCACCAGCTCTTCTAGCAACAGTGGTTTGATTTGAGGAAGCTGGGATTGTCCCTAGATCCTAGAACAATACGCATCCATTTGCCTACTAGCTGCCACGTAACTAGGGCCGACATGCGCGGTGCTGCTCCTCCAGTCAGTTCATTTAATCCTCAGCACGCCTCTGAGATTCCTGTTTTACAAATAAGACCCAGAAAGGTTAGGTGATTTGCCCAAGGTTACAAAGGCTATGAAAAGATTTGAACCTGAATTTTCTGACTCTTGGACCCTACAGCATACATCATGTTATGTTCAATCGCATAAGGTCAGACGAAATTGGTTAAAGCAATGGTCTCAACCAAGGGCAATCCCATCATACTAAGAGGTGTTAGAAACATTGTAGGAGTGTCTTTTTTATTGTCACAAAGACTGGGGGGTTCTAGTGGCATTTAGTGGGTGGGAACCAAGGATGTTAAATCCTGCCATATTCCAGACGAATCTGTACAGGAACTGTCACACCAACAGCTCCTGTGTTGAGAAACACTAGGTCAGAAAGATAAAGACAGAAAACTCATCATTTATTCAATAAATACTCCTTAAGCATCTGTTATATGCCAGGCACTAAGCTAGATGCCAAAGATAAAATAATGAACAAAACTACTTATGGTCCCTGTCCTCTATGTGCTTATATTCTAGCCCTCCAGACTGACAATAAGCAAGTAGAGTAAGTGTAAATTGTGATGAGTAGGATACAGGATAGATGATAAAAGTGGGGTAAGGTTTAGGTGGGTGGGTAAGGAGTTCTGGGATGATCACAAAGACTGTTTAGGACATCTTCTCAAACTTTAAGGAGCACACAAATCACCTGGGTATTGTGGCAAATGCAGATCCTGCTGCAGCAGATCTGGAGTCTCATTTCTGACAAGCTCCCAGCAGGTACCAAGGCTCTCCATCCTCCAATCACACTCACGCTGAACCGCAATGATGAAGGCCATGGCAAGGAGTTTGGATTTTAAGTGAGGCAGGAAAGAAACTATTGAAGGGCTTTTTAAAAGTAAGTAATAGGAACCCAGTTATATTTTGGGTTTTTTTGCTTTTGTTTTTGTTTTCTGAGATAGAGTCTCACTCTGTCGCCTAGGCTGGAGTGCAGTGGCACGACCTTGACTCACTGCAACCTCCACCTCTTGGGTTCAAGCAATTCTCCTGCCTCAGCCTCCCAAGTAGCTGGGATTACAGGCACTCGCCACCATGCCTGGCTAATTTTCGTACTTTTTAGTAGAGATGGGGTTTCACCATGTTGGCCAGACTGGTCTTGAACTCCTGACCTCAGGTGATCCACCCACTTCGGCCTCCCAAAGTGCTGGGATTACAGGCATGAGCCACCATGCCCGGCCAAACCCAGTTATATTAAAGATCCCTCTTATCTCCTAGCTCTGGATCAGTGAGAGGAAGAGGTTGGCCTATGTCATTGTCTGACCGGAACCAGCTGACCCACATTGTCACAGTGGCAGCGAGGACTTAATGCTCATCTCTGCAGCTCACACTTGCCTCTCTCCTCTGGCTTCCCTGGCAGAAGCCCTTGGCTCCATGTATGGGCCAGCCCAGTTGCCCTACAAGCTCGGGCGCCTCCAGAAGCCTAATACAGCCTGACAGGGTGTGGATTCACACCCTGACACCCTCGTATGCAGAACCACAGGAGACACTGGTTGGGTGAGTTCCCCAGGGGTTGCTGGGCAAGGTACTACTGCACGTGTAAGCAGTGACATCCTAAACCATCTCCGTCTAGAGAAAGGAGCCATTTGGCTCCACTGTCAACACCCAAAGGGCCCTGGAGGTTCTGACAGCCTGCTCTCTACGCTAGCAAGAGTGGGGAGAAAAGAATGCCAGGGAGGCATCCCCAAGGAGACCCTCAGCCTAAGTTAAAACATTCCACATTCCAAATCTTTTTTTTTTTTTTTTTTGATGGAGTCTTGCTCTGTCACCCAGGCTGGAGTGCAGTGGCTCCACCTCCCGGGTTCACGCCATTCTCCTGCCTCAGCCTCCTGAGTAGCTGGGACTACAGGCACCCACCACCACGCCTGGCTAACTTTTATATTTTTAGTAGAGACGGGATTTCACCGTGTTAGCCAGGATGGTCTTGATCTCCTGACCTTGTGATCCACCCACCTCAGCCTCCCACAGTGCTGGGATTACAGGCGTGAACCACCGCGCCCGGCCTTCAGATTCCAATTCTTGCCTCTTGCACATTTCTTACTCCCCAGGGCTTTTCCCAGAGCCCTAAGGTCTCTCTAGGAAGAAAGAAAAACCTGAGGTTTTAGTCTCTACTCCACTATTTATTAGCCTGTGGACTTAGGAAAGTTAGCCTTGCTAAAGCTAAGGCTTTCCTCATCTACAATATGAGGGTTATTACAGCACCTGCATATTGGATGTTTGTGAGAATTTAATATAAAGCATGTAGCATTGTGCTGGCCCATAGTAAATGCTCAATAATAGGAGGCCATTATCACCATTCCTTTGGAAAACAGAGAAGACATTGCGCTTGTCAGCAGCTCTCTTGGGGACAGGTTATCACACTCCCAGAAGACAGACAAGAATTGTTGACTGATTTCTATGTCTGTCATTTGAACTAGAATATAGACGTGGAACTGGAAATCATACATGGTTCCCTTTGGAAGCACCAAGCACAGAGCTTGGCTCTCTGGCAGGTTTTAGAAATTATTTGTTGAACTTAGCTCAGTTTTACAACTGGTAGAAAAAAATGGAAGTTGTATGCAAGGCACACACAGTCTTGGGAGCCAAGAAATATGGCAGGACGGTCAGGCTGTAGTGGTGTTAAGAGGGAAATAACACAGGGGCACCATAAGGTAGTTCTGAGCCCCTGTAGAAATAAAAACAAAGTCCACACCAGCTTTCACTTGCCCAGAGCAGCCCTAGGCATGCCCTCCACTTCAATACAATAGCCTTCCTACTCCCAAATCATCTTTATTCAAGTATCCTTGCTAATGGCAATAAAGACACAGAAAAAGAAATTTCAAATAGTAGGTAATCCAAATCCCCTTTTATTGACTTTAGTTTGAATCTCTCAATCTCCCTCTCCCTCAGGACCGTGTGTTTATCTTTCTAATTTTGCTGTGTCTAAATTTCCTTACAGACACTGGAGTTGGATATTAGAGGTCTGTGGCCAAGAGCATATTGTACAGGAGAGTGGACTTGGGAGGAATGCTGGTGTGGACAATCCTCCAAGTGCAGAAGGCCCCTATCTGTAAAGAACTGAGAGTGGAATGTATTTATTTACAATGTTGCTTACAGTTTCCTAAGCTCCGGCGGTAAAAGAAAAAAAAAAATAGATCTGTAGACATTACAAGGACAAACACAAAAATACAAAGGATTGTAGGCCAGGCACGGTGGCTCACGCCTGTAATCCCAGCACTTTTGGAGGCTGAGGTTGGCGGACTGCTTCAGCCCAGGAGTTCGAGACCAGCCTAGGCAACATAGCAAAATCTTGTATTTACAGAAAGTACAAAAAATCAGTGGGGCAAGGTGGCACACTCCTATAGTCCCACCTACTCGGGAGACTGAGGCAGGGAGGATTGCTTGAGCCCAGGAGGTAGAGGTTGTAGTGAGCTGAGACTGTGCCACTGTACTCCAGCCTGGGTAACAGAGCAAGACCCTGTCTCCAAAAATATGTATATATTTTAAACATAGATAGAGGAGACAGGGAGGGAAGGAACTACTCCTTTAGGAAGCCCAGGCTAAATTTTTATTCAGTCTATGATGATGGCTAGAACCAAAGACAGAAAACTTCAAGTCAAATGCCATCCTGCATTGTTGGGGTTCACTTTAAGACAAGTGAAATTCTAAAACCTGGCAGTGGAATAGTACACTCCATGAGGACAGGAACTCTACCTCTAAAATCTGGCACTACAATAATACACTCCATGAGGGCAGGGACTCTACCTCCAAGACCTAGCCCAGTGCCTCCCATTAAGCAAGTATGTACTCTTTATGTACTGGTTTAATAAATGAATGAATAAACACAAATTTAGGGAGAATGGCTCACAACATAATTCCACATCTTACTTAAATAGTTGCCACAAGGGCTTTTCAAGAGAGTTTCTCTAAATATTTTTTGAAAGAGGATTCTGTTTACATATATTTCCTAGAGTGTATTGCTCAAAGCAAGGGTCACCTGAACTTTCAAAACATTTCATAAGCAAGGGGCCCAGCACACATTCTGCCAAGATGAGGAAGCAAAGAAGAAGCCTCCTGCTCAGCATGATGGTGGCAAATGCCCATTATTTTTGACCACAAAGATCAAGTCAGCTGTTGACAGCTTTAACACCTCTAGCCAGGCCACTTGGATACAATGACATCAGAGACAATTGCTTCCTTTAAGTTAGAAGAGCCAGAGAGCAGGCGTCTGTCCCTGGGGAATTGAAGCCTCTCCCATTCCCTTCCATCTTCCCTCCCTCTCTTTTTTTCTCTCTCCCCACTGTGAGCCTAGAGCTCCACTCCTGACCTCCAGAAGGCTCCCCCAAGACTTGAATTCCTCCTCCTCAGTCAAGGCTTGGGATAGCCATCTGGACACTGCCACCACCTTCTAGCTCCTCCCTCCTCCCATCCCCCAAATGTAAAAGACAGTATTTTTCTAAGTATGGCAAATTGAAATTAGCTTCATTTTGAAAGACTATTGAGAATGTTGCAACGACCTTTGCAATAACCGGACACACCCTGGGATCAGTAAACCAGGTTTGAAAATTGCTGACTTTACGAGCACTGGACCTGTGAAACACATGCCTAGGTTGGGACTCTTCCTGGAACCCATTCTCATATCAGGTGGGAGGGAACACAGCCCAGAAAGACCTGGTTCTGCCTCTGCTGTGTCATCTTGGGCAAGCCAGTGTCCCTCTTTGGGTCTCAGACTCCATGACTGTACAGATGATGGATGCTCTGTGACTTCTGGGGCTCCTTCTGAACCTGATGCTCTGTGCTACTATCTGCCTCCTTTAAAAACAAAACCTGGACCCAGCGCGGTGGCTCACGCCTGTAATCCTAGCACTTTGGGAGGCCAAGGCAGGCAGAACACAAGGTCAGGAGTTCGAGACCAGCCTAGCCAGCATGGTGAAAACCTGTCTCTACTAAAAATACAAAAATTAGCCAGGCATGGTGGCACCCACCTGTAGTCCCAGCTACTTGGGAGGCTGAGGCAGGAGAATTGCATGAACCCAGGAGGCGGAGGTTGCAGTGAGCCGAGATTGTGCCAATGCACTCCAGCCTAGGCAACAGAGTGAGACTCCATCTCAAAAAAAAAAAAAAAAAAAAAACTGAAGTGGACCGGAAAGAAACATTGGAAGGGAGAAGAATGGTTTAGGAGGCCAGATTACCATAAAGCTCCTGCATTTCTGCCTGCTGAAAACTGCTTTCCTCATTCTGCAGGAAAACTCCCATTTCTTGCTGGGTTGTTACTTTTGTATTTCTTTTTCTTTCTCTCCTTTAAAAAAAAAAAACTCAAAAGCCACAAAACCACAATTCATCTCCCCAAAACAAGACATTTGGAAGCCAGAGCTGTCGGGGGTTAGGTGTGTCAGGCCTGACATACTGGTGGTATCTAAGTGAAGACCAAGCCAAGGCAAGCATGTGCTTCTCCTCCAGAAACCCAGTTTAAATCAATATTTATCCAACTGTATTTATAGAAAGTGGTGGTGGTAGGGAGGAGGGGGTGGGGTAGGGAGGCAGGGGGATCTAAAACAGAACAAGCCACAATGACTGATGCAAATCTTTGTGGCCAATTCGCTTCTGCAGGGCTTGGTTTTTTTTTTCAAAAGGCAAAAGACCCAGCTTTTGATGAACCTGCTGTTGGCCCCAGTACCATAGCAACAGCCCCAAGTCCTCTAATATGCCCAGAGGACAGACTTGGGAAAGGCAGTAGGAGGAGGGTGGTGTTTCCTAGGAGCCCTAAACTTGAGTTAAGGCCAGGAGAGTTGAACAACTCTGAAAGAACAAAAAAAAAAAAAAAAACTCTCTGGTTGGCTATTCTGTCTCCAGCCTCACTTCTAAAGCTTTTCTAAGCAAGGTGTGTACAAGAAGACCTTGGACAATAAACAAGGTGTTTCAAATACCAGCTCTGCTTCAGGTTCCTGGGTGACCTTGAGTAAGTCACTTCACCTCTCTGGACTTCATTCCTTGGCTGTAAAATGAGTACATGTGTATATGGTTAAGAGCACAGGCTCTGGAATTAGAGGCCTAAGTTCAAAACTCAGCTCTGCCACTTACTAGCTATATGTCTTTTAGGCAAATTACCTGGCATCCCGGCTTCTCAGTTCCCTCCTCCGTAAAAGGAGGTAATAAAATTGCATCCATCAGAAGGTTAGCATGAAGATCGAGGGAGATAATGAATGCATAGCCCCATACTTGGAATATAGTCAGTGTTCAATAAATGGTAGCCATAATTGATATTATGCCATACAATTTATTGCTGCTCCTGCATGCTGGCACCCTCTTCATTTTCTTCAGTTTCACCTCTAGACTTTTGCCCAGGCATCCCCAGATGAATCCCCATTTCTGGATGTGTCAGTGGGAGAGTGTTTTGATCAGAGATGAGAGATGGATGAGCAGCTACTGTTTTGCCTTAGTAGCTAAATGGAGCCTCCTTTTTGCTCCCAAACCAGGAATGGCTCAATTCAGCTTCTCTAACTTCCAAGGCCTTGTACCCTTTCCCTGGATCCCCTTTCCAGGGCATGCAGTCCTTGGGAGCTCTGTGACTCTGAAAGCCATAACAATATCCTCAAAAAAGCCTTCTGGTATTTACCAGTCAGCAGAGATCATATTTAAAACTGGAAAAAATAAGTTAAATCTGGGGAACATAATTTGGGATGCAGAGGAAATAGGGCCTGATGTAAGAATGCTCTTCACATAACTCCACTAAAGACAAATACCCTACTCCACTCCCACCATATTTCAACCTACAGAGTTTTCAGAAAGAAGCATCTGCACATAGTAGACATTCAATGTACATTTGAAGAATGTATGAATTCATCATAAGATTGTTGCCATGCAAAAATGTGACCAGCTTGAACATTAGTTGCCGTCAAAGCCCTCAATTTCAGCAGAAGTCACTCTAGTCTCCTACTTTCTTATTGTTCTCAGGGTCACAGCTGTTCACAGGATGCAGTCTCAGCTCTTCAGGTCTCAACTATCATCTTCTTACAGGGATTGGTCTCATCACCCAAGGGAGTTAGAGATCAGTATTCCTGATTCTTCTCCAAATCTTCAGAAAGGCTATCATGTGTCCCCTGGCATCCAAACCTGATCCTTGTGCCATAGCTAGTAAATGACAAATCTAACCAATCAAAAAATGTACGTTAAGGATCTACTACTGTATGCCCAGTGGTGTGCTATATGCAATGGGTAACATACACTGAATACCGTAAGTGATCTTTTCTCTTATGTTACTAATAATGTCCTTGTAAAGATAAAGCTAACACACAGGAAGCAAGTAGAGAAGTGCATGGTACTGATTATCAAAGCTCAGAGAAGGTGCTATTTATTGAGCACCTATTATATTTCAGGTACGTTAAATATTTAAGTGCAGTGCCTCATTTAGTTGTTTGACCATGATATGAGGGTCATACTATTGTTATCCCCATTTTGCAAAAAGGAAATGGAACCTCAGGCTAAGTAAGTTGTGTACAAAGTCAAAGCCAGTAAGCAGTAGAGTAGCAAGCTGGGCCCTGCTCCATGTGACTGCAAAGGTTTCATTCTCTTAAGTACAATGACTTAAGAAATAGAGCCACATGGGTTGAAATACCTAGGGGCAGCTTCCTGGAGGAGGTGGGAACTGACCTAAGTCTTGAAGAGACGGTAGGATACAGATATCCCTAGGGGAGTAAGAGAATGAAGGCATTCTAGACAGTAGAAGTCAAGCACAGAGGTTCTACTGTGAAGCCTGCTTGCTGGTGGATCTGCCGGACAGACACAGAGGTTTCAGGGCAAGGCAAAGGAGATTAAGTCAGGAAGGCAGGGTGGGGCCAAATGACACCACACAACAGCAGCTTCCCCTGCCAGGAGGAAGAGGCTGCTTCTTGGGCTCTCCATGCCCCTAGGAAAGCACCCCACCCTCAAACCAGGTGATCCACTCCAAGGAGCGTTATGGTTTTCTACTCTCATCTGATCGCCCTTCCCTATCTTAAGTGTTGCCTCCAAAGCAACCTCCCCCAGACACTAGGAAGCCCATTTCTCTCCTCCAGATCTTACCTGCTGTCACAGCTTCTTTCACTTACCTGCCAGTCAGCTCTTATGCACATAACATCCCTTTATGGATCTCTTCTTCTCTTTTAGTTTTAACCTTTTCCAAAATCTTTTTCTACTTATGAGTCAGTCCTTAATTCCCACCCTTCCACTGGACTCAAAATGTGTATAGGTGATGTCAGAGATTATTTACATATAATTTCTGAATTTGTGGTAACAGGGTCACAGCCTTCATGATTAATATTTCTGGAGGCCTTCAATATGTGATCTGTAGAGATTCACATCAGTTGGAATTTTGGGAGAATGTACCTGCCTTTCCTAGGGAATCCCCCCTGCCTTGCACACAGCAGACAGTCAACAATGGGTGACTTAATTTGAATTCCTCCTCCAAGAAAACTCAACCTCTCCACTAGAAATAATTCAGCAATGTGGCCACAACTTGGTGAACACTACCAGTACAGAAACCTCAACAAGGGAACGAAAAGCAGTTCTGGCTACCATGGAAAATAAGGCAAGCTCCCGCCAAGTAAGTACTTTGCAAACAGCAGTAAAAATGGAACGTGTTAACTCGTGACCAGGGTCCACCGTGCATCTCGGAAAGGTCTCACCGAACCCTAAATGGAGAATCGGGGCCCGACACTCATCTCCGGAGAGAAGAGCGTCCCTTTAAGAAGAGACTGGACCAGCTGGCCTCACTACAGCTCTCAGAGATTTCCTGGCTTGCATCCTGGCTCCACCCCCGCAGCCTCCGGCCTCAGCAACGCGTGACGTCAGAAGAGGCTGGAGCTGCCGATTGGCTGAATGACGCAGCTAGGTCAAGTCCAGTCGGAGGAAAGAAGTTTGTCTCCATGTGGAAACCATGTGTCTCTAGCCGGGAGGGGGAGGAGGAGAAGGCGGAGAAACCCAGATCAAGTGATTATAGGGGAACTCGCTGAAATGAAGGCGGGGAGGTTGTGCACCTGAGTCGGCCAGCGATGCCCTTTTGCAGTAGTGACCTAAAAAAAAAAAAAAAAAAAAAAAGACGTACACAACAAACTACCCCACCCCACTCCCAATAATAATAACTAAAAAGCTAGGGTCCTTGCTGCCTTCCAGAAACCAGGGACCCAGTAGATGCTGGAATCCTATCGGAACGCCCAGATCCCTCTCCCTCCCCCAACGACTGAATGATGTAAGCGTTTCGGAAAGCAGAGCTCTGGAGCAAAACAAGCCCCGCGCGCGCGGAGCGACCCGCAGTGCCCGAGCCGGGCGCACGCACGACCCGCCCCCCAACTCGCGTTATTGCTGTGCACACGCGGATTGCCGTGACGCGCGGGCATTGTGTGCAGCGAGCAGAAAACAACGACGAGCGCCGCCAGCGCGAAGAAGCGCCCCCCGTAAAACGAGGCAGATGTAGGGCCCGCCGTTTCCGTACCCAGAGACCCAGACCGGGCAGTAGGAGGGGAGGAGAGGGGGTGGGTGGGATAAAGTGGCCCCCGTGGGCCGCCTCTCTTTGCGAGGGGGATAACAGAGGGCCTGGCGGGTGGTCGCACGGAGTTTGCCGGAGGTCACCCCAGCCTGTCCGAGCTGTTGGGGACGGGCGAGGGCCTGGAGCAAGGTCTCTGCAGCCAAACTGGGCACAGCGCAGCGCCCCAAGCTCTCGGGGAAATCTGGGGGCCATTGGCATCACGTCATTTAGAGCCAAACAGCAGCGGCGAAAAGAGGCGAGAGAGCTAAAAATACTCCCTCCGGGAGTCGGCTGGAGAAGGGGGGCTGCGGGGCCGAGGGACTTATTACGCACACGAAGTTGACTTAGACTAGGGCGCTAAGGTTCCAAACCCCTCTCGGGGGCCGGCAGATTTGCAGGATGGACGCCTCGGGAGATGGGCTGGGAGGAAGCCCCTCGGCTTCACCAGCCTCTGGGGCCCGGTTACGCCGCCACGGGCCCGCCCCGCGCGGGGCAGCCCGAGCCCAGCGCGCCTGGCTCTCTGCTTACGTGACTGGTGGCCACGCCGGAGCCCCGGCACGGGGTAAACAACGAGGTGGCGGCGGCCCGGGCGGCGGGGTGGGGCGGGGGGAGGTCTCCGATTGTCTGCGGAGCGGGTGCGAAGTGGGGGCGGGACGCTGAGGAAGCTCCGACCGCCTGCTCCATACACCTCGCTGGCGGGCGGGGGTGGGGGGCTGGGGTGGGGGGACAAGCCAGCTTTGCCACACACTGCCAAGGTGCCCTCATGGGGTGTACCCCTAGTTAGAGTCAAAGCCACGGGACAGACTCCAGAGAACTGGGAGCCGGGGATAGGGGTAGCTAAAGAAATCGCGCCCCTCCCCCCTGCAACAAAAGCAAACACACCAAACAAAACCACGTCTTCACCCAGCTCCCCAGCAGCTCTGGCTTTTCAGAAACTACCCTCCAGACAAATGCACACATAGCATCCCCCCACCTTCCGCCCCCCGGCCCCACCACCACCAGCATGAATAATTGCGAAGCGATTCGGCTGCATAGCCTGCGATGCGCCTCTCTCGCAACCCAAGCACTCCGGGAAAACAGGCGAGAAGAGAAAGAAAAGAACGCACCACCGACCTCGCAACACAAATCCTTGTTTTGGCCTTACAGCGTCTGCATAATTGCGCTGCCAACACACGGTTACTTTAACCCTAAAGACCTGGGGTGTCGGTCAGCAATGGTGTTTTTGTGTCTGAGGGTTGTTGTGTTGGGTGGGGGGAAGGTTGCAAGATCTGACACGTTGCAATCGGGACCTTTCTTCTTTCTTTCTTTCTTTCTCTCTCTCTCTCTCACACACACACACACACACACACACACTCGCACCTCACTGATCTTCCTACTTGTTCGGACACATTAAACATCCCGGTTTCCTCCTGTCTATCGGTCTGTCTGCCTAGTTCCCTTCCTCCTTTTCACAGCTATTATTCTGAGGACCGTGCTGGATACGCTGCACACGCGTGCCCCCGTTAGGGCGCTGAGTCGACTGCCTGGGGAAAGCTGGGGGACCTGGCTGGTAGTGGCAAAAATGAAACAAATATATACAAAAAAGAGGCCAGGCCACGGTGGGGTTCCCAGCACACCCCCACCCACGCACTATTCTCCACGTGAATCTGGGGGTGGGCGGGTTGGGGGGGGAGGTAGAAATCGACCAGGAAGGCGTTTGCCTTGCTTGCCCTGCGCGCTCACTCAGGAACCGTCTCCCGGAAAATAAAGAAAAAGCACACAACAGCCCACACCTTGTTCCCCAACTATTGTTTCTCCAAGATCCCAAAGTTTCCTTCTAGCCGCGTCCCCACGGCCAAGTTTCCCGGGCTCAGGACGGCGTGTCCGGGGCGAGCTGCTGGCGTTGCTTGGCCCCGCCGGCCTCTTTCTTTGGGGGGGCGGCGGTGGCACCCCAGGGCAACTGGGGGACTGTGTCCGTGGACGTGATGGCCTGAGCCCAGTCCTGCTGCGAGAAGGAAGGAAAAAGGCGAAGTAGGAGGGAGGAAGAGAGAGAGAGAGAGAGCGAGAGAGCGAGAGAGCGAGCGAGCGAGCCGAGCCCACGCCGTGGAGGGCTGTTTGGTTGTTATTGTTGTAGTGTGTGTCTGTGTGTTTTCTTTCTGGAACCTCTGAGCTCTGCCTATGGTTTCCAACTTTCGGCTTCTAATCCCCACCCCACCCAGGAACGAGCGACAGAAAAACAACACTTGTCTGCCTGAGAAGGCTCCGGAAAAAAAAAAAAAAAAAAAAAAAAAAGGAAGAAAGGCGACCTCAAAGAGATGAGCTCTCGGCTCAGTTGTCAGCAAACAACAACACTCCCCCGCTCCTCCGCTGGGCCATCCTCCCAGCCCCAGCCCGCCGGAGACAGACAGACCGACGCACCGACAGGCCCCTCTCTCCCCCTCGCCCGTCTTTGTTACATCTTTAGCAGCTTTGTGCGTGCGTGTCCTTTCTCCGGTGTCATCGGCTTTACTGCCAAGGGCTGGATGTGTGTGGTGGGGGGGTGGGGGGACTACGGGCCGAGCTCGCGACAGGGGTCGCCCAAGTAGGGGAGAAAGAAAGAGCCGGGCGCCGAGGAAGAGCAGGGGCCCCCAAACTTACTTTTGTTTTCTTTCTCGATCTGCTCCAGGTAGCTGGCGGCCTCGAGCAGAATCTGCACGTTCTGCAGAAAAGTGTTAATGTGCTTCTCCATCGAGTTCTCGCTGGTGTTGAAAATGTCCGAGAAGGGGCACCTGGGCTTGGCCCCCGCAGGCTCCTCGGGCAGGGCCGGGGGCTGGGGCGCGGCCGCGGCGGGGGGCACAACTGGGGGCGCGGAGGGGGCCAGCCCCGCGCCCTCGCAGCGCGCCTCCTTGCGCGGCCGCCCGCGTTTGCCCATGGAGCAACGGGGGTCCGCCGAGCTCGTCCTCTAACGGGCTGCGCGGCCCGGCAGAGCTCCGGGCCCCCAGGGAGACCCGGCCGGCTGGAGAGGAGAAGGCGCCGGGGCGAGGAGCCGGCCTGACTTCCCGAGCCTCGCTGCCTGCAGTTGTGTGTGTGAGTGTATGGGAGTGTGTGTCGGTCTCGCAGTGGGTCTGTGTGTATGGGAGATTGAATGAACCTACAGGACAGACGGAGGCGCTCTGGCGCCTGGGTCCTAGTGCGAGACTGTCGCCATCGGACCGGTCAAAATAAAAGGTGGAGACTAGCGAGGCCGGGACCGCCCCTGCCCGTCCCCGCAGCCTTCCCTGCCTCTCTCCAAGACTTACCACAGAGTAGAACACTGTTTTAACTGGAATGGAAAAAAATATTTGATGTCTCTGGGTGCACCTGCATAAAAACAAACTACTTTTTTCACAGAAAAATAATACCTCAAAAATTGTCCAGCACAATGCCTGGCACATAGTTAGGTCTTCATACATGGTGGTTGCTATGACTTAAATAAAAGCCCCCCAATCCAAATGGGAAGAAGGGAACCAGTATGTAACCAGGAGATCCCCCACCCCCAACACAAACACTCCTACACACAGACACACATACATACATAATCACGCACACACTTGCAGGCACCTGTGTGTGCCTTCACACAGCCAAATGAAATCCCAGGCCGTCCAAATCCGAGTTACAGATTTACTCACTCCTTTCTCCCTTCAAATGCAAAGTTATTTTTCAGAAGTGGGAGGAGATGTCAGCATCCCTCTCCACACTCGTCTCCCCAGCCGTGGTTCAGCTGTGCAAAGCTCACACCAGGATGCCTCCACACCGGGCTCCCTTTTATTTCAGAGGTAGAAGTGGCAGCTTAGGAACCACCCCCCTCCCCAACTGAATTCCACCTTTTGCCTCTGAAGACCCCTTCCCCAGCTGACATTGTTTGACTGCCGCTGCTGCCAGCAATCATGGATGCTTTCCAGCCCTGGGAAGTACTGGAGGCGGCAGGGGATAATTGAAGGCTGCTCTAGAGTGTCATAGGAAAGGGTTCAAATCCCAGCGCTGCTGCATACAGACTGTGTGAGCTTGGACAAGTCCCTTAACTTCTCTTGGCCTAAGTTTCCACATCACTGAAATGTCTGATAAGAAGCTTGTATATTAAATTGTATCTGACTTAGCACACGCTGGCCCATGGTAAGATCTTTTTTTTTTCCAATCCAGACCCAGGCAAGAGCCTGAGTCCCCTATTCTGATGTAACTTGTATCTAAGAAAGGAACACGATGTAGTGAACAAGACTCTTCTGCACTTCCTTGGAAAATATCTCGATGACAAGCCCATCTAAATATGGTTACTTTGCAAGGTCGCCTGGAGTTTTCCTCCAGGAGAACCATTTATATAGAGGACAAAGACAATGCTGCCCCCTGGAGGTGTGCGATGCAGCCACCCTACTCAGCGGCAGCTTCATACACATTGTCATAAAAACTCTTGATGGCCAGGCGCAGTGGCTCAGGCCTGTAATCCCAGCTCTTTGGGAGGCCGAGGTGGGCGGATCACCTGAGGTTGGGAGTTGGCGACCAGCCTGACCAACATAGGGAAACCCGGTCTCTACTAAAAATACAAAATTAGCCGGGCGTGGTGGCGCATGCCTGTAATCCCAGCTACTCAGGAGGCTGAGGCAGGGGAATCTCTTGAACCCAGGAGGCGGAGATTGCAGTGAGCCAAGATCACGCCATTGCACTACAGCCTGGGCAACAAGAGTGAAACTCCATCTGAAAAGAAAAGAAAAGGAAAAAGACTCTTACAGGTCATGGAAACTTTTCTTTTAAAAAAAAGGAAAATACATTTCTTTGTGAAATACTCTGTATAAAACTTACAGAATATGTATACATGCACACACTCTCCCAGAGCCTTCAAGAAAGCCTTTGTGCACTTTTAAAAATATTTAACTAAAATTACTTTTAATTAAAAGTAAAAACACTTTTAAAAACGTGTTGCTGATATGAGAGGAACAATTAGCAATTGTCATTTTAAAGCCGATGTATTCTCATTTTGGACCATAATATAATTATACCACACATACTCTTTGCTCATTTTCCATCTTGTGACAAATTTTGCCTGGGTGATCGCTGCATCCTTTAGCTACAATAGAGTAGAAGCTTCTAAGTGTTGGAGATAAAAGTTTATTTTCCATTATTAGAACAATTACTAACTTTTTTGTTTCTGTGAGAACCACAACCTGAGTTATTTGTGTTGAAATGCCTATAAACATCTAAAGATGTTAGGAAGTCCTCATGTATGCACAGTTTCAAATCAGCTTTCTCCAATGCCATTTTGCAAAAACTGGCCCTTGTGTGAAACAGCTCTGAGCTCTCTTGCCCCAAATGAAAGATGGTACTGAGACAATGAACCAGCCAAGCCCAGACAAAACCTTGCTTTCTCTTTAATTGCCCAGTGGTGGCATGGGTCAGATATATAGTACTGCAACATATATGCACCACCAAGGCAGGCACACGCGTGCATGAGTGCCATGGTGGGGGAAGGGTGTTTTATAATTATTTATTTATGCCTGTTCCATCTCTCATAGGTCTGCGAGTTTCAGAAAGCCCAGTGGGAATCTTCAAGCTGGGCCACGGATCTGACCAAAGCCAAAATAAACAATGGCTTGAAGAAAATCTACAAAAAAGTGCTGATTTGCACTATTCCCACAGTCGGCCACAGCCCCCACCATCATTCCCATGGAAAACACCACGGCTGGTGCCAAATCAAGATTTCCCCCCACCATAGGGGCATTGTTTTTTGTTATTATGTGAGTTCTTAGCATCAGACAATGGCACCACAAGAGACAAGTGGAAGCAGGAGAAATGCTTTTTTGTTTCATAAAGTCTGTGTTACTGTGCCCCCAGAGTCTCGCATATAGTTTACTTGCATATATTCATTTTGGTAACACATATGTGGAACGACGAATGTGCCAAGCCCCCTCCTTATTTGTTTTCAGAGCCCATCAAGTGTTAAATCATATTAACATCCCATTGCTCTCTCCCTTCTCCCCCTCCGTTCCCCAATTAACAGATTTCTCTAATAAAGTTGGCCACAACAGAAAGAGTGGTGCTTCAGGGGTTATATCACAGGACAGGCATCCAGGATGCTGGGTTACAAGCTCAGCTCCATTCCCGATTAGATTTGCTTCCCAGGAGGAGCCATTCAAACCCTTTGCAACCCCCCTTTCTTTGGGGCTTTCATTTCAGAAGGAAACCGGCCCCTTTGGAAATGCTGATAATTTCTGCATAGAACAGGTAGGGGATGCGAATACAGTCACTCTAATGAAAAGACATGAACTCTTTGAAAGAAAAGCAGAAATGCCCAATGAAGTGAGCTAGAATGCTCTCAGAGGGCCCAGGATATCTTGGGTGCCCAGTCAGCCTGGGTCCTCCTTTCCCAACATTCTGTTCATTTGTTTGTCTGGCTTATTTGCTTGTTTGGTAATACCTTTCCATGGACCTTGTTTGTATATTAAAGCAAGATTGTTCTTTCTTTTATTTGCCCCTTTCCCCCCAGACATTCTATACTCTTACATCAAAGGAGTTGTTTTGCCTATAATTATGTATTTATGTACACAGAGGCTGGTTAATTACTGAGAAGGTGATGGATGCGTTGCCATTGAGACCTCCCCACGTTGCGTTGGGATGGGATGCTCTTCCCTCTGTCATGGACCATTTTGGCTCTCTTGGGTTCCTTAGCGTTGCTCTTCCTGCCTCATCTATTCCCCACTCACCAGCCTTTTTTTTTTTTTTTTTTTTTTTTTTCTGAAGCGGAGTCTCGCTCTGTCACCCAGCCTGGAGTGCAGTGGCCAGATCTCAGCTCACTGCCAGCTCCGCCTCCCGGGTTCACGCCATTCTCCTGCCTCAGCCTCCCGAGTAGCTGGAACTATAGGCGCCCGCCACCACGCCCGGCTAGTTTTTTGTATTTTTTAGTAGAGACGGGGTTTCACCGGGTTAGCCAGGATGGTCTCGATCTCCTGACCTCGTGATCCGCCCGTCTCGGCCTCCCAAAGTGCTGGGATTACAGGCTTGAGCCACTGTGCCCGGCCTCACCAGCCTTTTCTGCCTAAATCCATCACTCTTCCACCCTCTAGTTTTCCTTTGGACCTTGCCAAAATGTCCTAGTCAGGTTCTTTCTTGCTCTCTGCCCTGTGGTCTTTGTACTCAGAGTTGGCAAACACCATGAAGAGCTCTTCTGTCCCGTCCCTTGTCACTTGAGTCCTAATTCTCACAGCTTTCCCAGCCACAGTTTTCCTGGGTACCTTTCCCCTTTGGAAAGGAATCATCCAGGAGTTAGATGAGGAACTGGCTCACAGCTCCTTCTCCTTGGCGGCCTGACTCTTGCCTTCATTCGTTGGAAAGGAGTGGCCCCGTAGAAAGCCCAAGAATAGAGGGTTAGGAACTGTAAGACACAAGCAGAATGGCAAGAGCAAGGAGAACTGTGAGACTCTCTCCCACTGGCCTAAAAGTGAGGACCAGGCCTCCTCTAACCACTCCCCATACCCCCCACCACCACCCACACACTCACCAGTGGGTATAGACATGGGCAGGCAATAAGTAGCCTCCACCCTACAGTGGTGTTCACTGGGTGTCACCTGCTCCTGGAGGCATTATCTCAGCTCTCTTGGACTCTGCCCTCCTTTCTCCTAGAACTGTGAGTCTGGCAGCCTCTTCCTGGTTCAGCAGACTCCTGGGCTTCTCCTGTCCAACACCCAGTACTTAGAGGGCTCATTAGACTATGAGCTCATCAAGGGCAGGAAGCACGCCTTGCTCCTCCTAGAATCCCCAGGCCCTGGCACCTAGCACATGCATGGCACAATACTGGGGCTTAGGTGACGAGTCAAAGGCTTGAATGCTCTTCCCTGCCTGGTCAGAGCCTCAGTGCTGGCCGTTCATGGCTTCTTGCTCCAGTGGTGAGAAGAGGCATTTGATGCTGTCTGCAAAACTATTCCTGAGTCACTCACATTAAAGTTTAAATATCTAAATGCTGTCTCCGTGGAGAAGCCAGAAACCCATTGAGCCAGATGGTTGAGGTTCCATTACAAAAAAGTGCAGAGACTCAGCTGCCCTTTCCCCTGTCCTTACTGCTGGTGACAGATCTGGTGACAACATGGGTCTCCTGTGTTATAAGATGCCTCTAATGGAGAATTTTCAGAAATCACCAGGCTGTGAAGGCAGTGGCCTGAGACTAAATTAGAAGTCAGATGGAGCTTTTCTCACATCTCCCCCATTCTAGGGTGTCTTCTCAGTCTTTCAGGCCCCGGTTCCTTTAACATCTCCTTATTTTTTAATTAATTCAGTAAAAGTTTCTAAATTTATATACATTAAAGTGGCAGATATCAGTGACTGACTAGCTTAAATATGACTTTCCCTGGAGGCATTTGGAATTAAAGATGACCAGTACCTTAAGCTTTAAGGAATAAAGTTCTAATGGTAAAATATTAGGCATCAAGAGATGAAAGGGCAAGGTAGTTTGCAAGTGGTAAAGGGTTTTCCTCCTGATTATTAGTTAGCTGAACTTGTATAAGTCACTTAACCTCTCAGATAATCCGTGTTATCATCGACGAAGTGGGAAGAACAATGCTTGCCTTGCTGAAGGGGTATACATGAAGAAACTTTTGAAACTATAAAGAGTAGTGTGGGTGGCTGGGCGCGGTGGCTCATGCCTGTAATCCCAGCATTTTGGGAGGCCAAGGCGGGCGGATCACAAGGTCAGGAGTTTGAGACCAGCTTGGCTAAGATGGTGAAACCCCATCTCTATTAAAAATACAAAAAAAAATTAGCCAGGCATAGTGGCGCGCACCAATAATCGCAGCTACTCGGGAGGCTGAGGCAGGAGAATTGCTTGAACCCAGGAGGCAGAGGTTGCAGTGAGCCGAGATCACACCACTGCACTCCAGCCTGGGCAACAGAGCTAGACTCTGTCTCAAAAAACAAAAAACAAAAACACAATGGTGTGCATGTCAAGATAGAATCAAGCTACAAGAGTCCTGGAAGATTTTTAGGGAAAACAAAACCAAAAATGACAAGAAGATGGGAGAAGAAATTAGAAGACCAGGGCTTTGGGCCAACTCTTCTACTGAACTACTGTGTAATTTTGAATAAACAATCTCGTCATCTGGTGCCTCGGTGTCCTTGCTGATGAAGAGGGTTTTCCATTGCCACAGAGTCTGCCTCTCTCCACTACTCCAGAAAGCTTCATTAATTCATCTCTCCTATGTTCATGAATCGCAGACTGGGATGTCACTGCCCAGAAGTATTTGGAACAGCATGGGAGAACCATTGTGACCACACCGAGCTGGTAAAATTCTAGCCCAAGGCAAAAAGATCGGCATTTTAGGTCACCCAATCTGCCTTATCTCTGGAAAAGACTGCTTCCCATTGGTTCTTTTTTGGAAAGAAAAAAAAGAAAGAAAGGAAAGTTGAAGTAGCCTCATTCCTAGTCTAGGGGCCCAAGACGCCTAGACTGAATAATCTGGAAGACAGACCCCCACCCAACTTTGGAGGATATACAAAATCTGCTGCTTCTAGTTCCTGACCTTCTGCCTGGACACCTGCCTACCACCCACCCTGTCCTCACCTCTGAAGTCTATGTTCTCTTTCTCTTTTTTCTGTCTCTCCTACCAGTAGCCTATAAGTTGTCCCTCTCCCTTTCCTTATCCAAAGCACAGTTCTCATGGGTGAAAAAGTTGATGAGCACTGAAGTGAGTATGTTTATCAGGGATAACAGATCCAGGAGCACATACTCTACATATACGTTAATTCATTCCATCAGAGGATATTGAGAGTCTCCTGTGTGCCAGGCTTGTTCTAGGTGCAGGGACACAGCAGTGAGCAAACAGCCAAAACCTTCCAACCTCACAGGAGTTATTTCATGCCCAGGCATACACATGCAGATGCATATATAAAAACAGACCCCTTAACTGCTGTGTCTTTCAGACAATGAAATGTAAACTCAAAATTAGGGCCAGAGTAGCAGGATTTATACAGAAGGACGACTATATCCTCTCCACACACCACAGAAATAGTCATAAAAGTGAGGAATGGTTTGCTTTCATGTTTTCCTTTTCTTTCTCCTTGCTTATTCTGAAAATTAACTTTTGTTTGCATACAGCTGACCCTTTGCATGTTACAACAGTACGAAGGCTGGGCACAGTGACTCAAGCGTATAATCCCAGCACTTTGGGAGGCTGAGGTGGGAGGATCACCTGAGGTCAGGAGTTCGAGACCAGTCTGGCCAACATGGTGAAACCCCATCTCTACTAAAAATACAAAATCAGCCAGGCATGGTGGTGCATGCCTGTAATCCCAGCTACTCAGGAGGCTGAGGCGGAGGTTGCAGTGAGCCAAGATCGTGCCATTGCACTCCAGCATGGGTGACAAGAGTGAAACTCTATCTCAGACAAAACAAAACAGTATCAAGACACACTACCTCATGTATTAGAATAGTTTAAAATTTTTCATGTCATTCTAATTCAGAGTTCTGAAGATCTCACAGATATGTGTGCCTTGCCAAAGAGTCACGTCAAAACAACTGTCTGAAATTATAACCTACCTGGAAAAGTCAGAAACATAATCAGAGGCTATTTCCATATAACTACACCCTAAAAACACCCATCCCAGACAGGCAGGCACATGAGAATAGCATGTTGGCATACAGTTGCAAGAACCTGCTCTAGACTTGGGATACTTATTGCATCATTGTGAAAGTAAAATTTAGTAGAAAATACCAAACAGGGAGACTGGAATTGGGAAATTCTTCTCCATTTCCTGTGTCACGTTTCACAGTCTTCAAAGATTTAGGCTGTATCAAATCCTAGACTAAACTGGTGTTAAAGGAAAGGTCTTCTCTTGGTAGCTTTATTCTTAAATTCTCTGGACATGGACACTTTTGAGTGCATTATAAACATGGGAAATATGGTCCCATATTGTCTTAGAGATGTTGTCATTATAAGAGCTAATATTTATAGCATGCTTAGTACAGGCACATCTCATTTTATCATGCTTTGCTTTATTGCATTCCCAAGACACCGCATTTTTCACAAATTGAAAATGTGTGCCAGTCCTGCATCTAGCAAGTCTATTGGCGTCATTTTTCCAACAGCAGGGGCTTGCTTTGTGTTTCTGTGTCACATTTTGATAATTCTCAAAATATTTCAAACTTTCAAATAATTATTATATCTGTTATGGGGATCTGTGGTCAGTGATCTTTGATTTTACTATTGTAATTTTTGGTGCACCATGAACCACACCCACAAAAGATGGCAAACTTAATCAATAAATGTTGCGTGTGTTCTGACTGCTCCACGGACTAGCTAGTCCCCCATTTCTTTCCTTCTTCTGGGGCCTCCCTATTACCGGAGACACAACAATATTAAAATTAGACCAATTAATAACCCTACAATGGCCAGAAAGTGTTCAAGTGAAAGGAAGAGTCACATGTATCTCATTTTAAATTAAAAGCTAGAAATGATTAACCTCAGTGACAAAGCCTAGATAGGTTGAAAGCTAGACCTCTTGCACCAGTTAGCCAAGTTGTAAATGCAAATGAAAAGTTACTGAAGGAAATTAAAGGTGCTACTCCAGTGAACATGTCAATAATAAGAAAGTGAAACAGCTTTATGGGTGCTATGGAGAAAGTTTTTAGTGGTCTGGATAGAAGATCAGCCGGGCGCAGTGGCTCAAGCCTGTAATCCCAGCACTTTGGGAGGCCGAGATGGGCGGATCACGAGGTCAGGAGATCGAGACCGTCCTGGCTAACATGGTGAAACCCCGTCTCTACTAAAAAATACAAAAAACTAGCTGGGCGAGGTGGCGGGCGCCTGTAGTCCCAGCTACTTGGGAGGCTGAGGCAGGAGAATGGCGTAAGCCCAGGAGGCGGAGCTTGCAGTGAGCTGAGATCCAGCCACTGCACTCCAGCCTGGGCGACAGAGCCAGACTCCGTCTCAAAAAAAAAAAAAAAAGAAGAAGAAGATCAAACCAGTCAGAACACTTCCTTAGGCCAAAGCCTAATCCAGAGCCCTAACTCTATTTGATTCTATAAAGGCTAACAGGAGTGACAAAGCAGCAGAAGAAAAGTTGGAAGCTAGCAGAGACTGGTTCACGAATTTAAGGAAAGAAGTCATCTCCATAATAACATAGCCATCTCCATAACATGTAGAAGCTGCAGCAAGTTATTGAGAAGATCAAGCTAAAATAATGGATAAAGATGGCTACATGAAACAACAGATTTTCAATGTGGATGAAACAGCCATCTATTGGAAGAAGATGCCATCTAGGACTTCCATAGCTAAAAAAGTCATAGAAAGAACAAGTCAATACCTGGCTTCAAAGTTTCGAAGGCCGGGCTGACTGTCTTGATAGAGGCTGATGAGCTAATGCAGTTGGTGACTTTAAGTTGAATTCAGTGCTCATTTACTATTCTGAAAATTCTAGGGACCTTAAGAATTATGCTAAATCTCTACGTCTGTGCTCTATAAATGAAACAATAAAGCCTGGATAACAGCACGTCTGTTTACTGTTTTTGAGCCCACTGTTGAGACCTATTGCCCAGAACAAAAAAAAAATTCCTTTCAAAATGTTGCTGCTCATTGACAATACACCTGGTTATCCAAGAGCTCTGATGGAGATGTACAAGGAGATTAATATTATCTTCATGCCTGCTAATACAACATCTATTCTTCAGTTCATGGATCAAGGAGTAATTTCAACTTTCAAATCATCATTTCAGAAATATAATTCATAAGCCTGTATCTGCCACTGATCATGATTCTTCTGACGGATCTGGACAAAGTAAATTGAAAACCTGCTGTAAAGGTTTCACCATTCTAGACTCCATTAAGAGTATTTGTTATTCATAAAAAGAGGTCAAAATATCAACATGACCAGGAGTTTGGAAGAATTTGATTCTAATCCTCATGAATGACTTTGAGGGGTTCAAGACTTCAGTGAAAGAAGTAACTGTAGATGTGGTGGAAATAGCAAGGGAACTAGAATTAGAAGTGGAGCCTGAAGATGTGACTGAACTGCTGCAATCTCATGCAAAACTTGAACAGATGAGGAGTTGCTTCTTCTGGATGAGCAAAGAAAGTGGTTTCTTGAGAGTGAACCTATTGCTGGTGAAGATGCTGTGAACATTAATGAAATCACAACAAAGAATTTAGAATATTACATAAACTTAGTTCAGAAAGCTATGGCAGGGTATAAGAGGATTGACTCCAATTTTGAAAGAAGTTCTACTGAGGGTAAGGTGAAATCAAGCAGTAGCACATGCTACAGAAAAATCTTTTGTGAAAGGAAGAGTCAATCAACGCAACAAACTTTGCTGTTGTCTTATTTTAAGGAATTCCCACAGTCACTCCACCCTGATCACTCAGCAACCATCAACATCAAGGCAAGGCCCTCCACCAGCAAAAACATTATGACTCCCTGAAGGCTTAGATGATTGTTAGAATTTTTGAGCAATAAAGTTTCTTTCTTTTTTATTTTATTTATTTATTTATTTATTTAAGGGAGAATTCTCATTCTATTGCCCAGGCTGGAATACAGGGTCATGACCTCAGCTCACTGCAACCTCCTCCTCCTGGGTTTAAGTGATTCTCCTGCCTCAGTCTCATGAGGAGCTGGGACTACAGATGTACACCACCAAGCCTGGCTAATTTTTTTTTTTTTTTTTTAGGAAAGACGGGGCTTTGCCATGTTGGCCAGGCTGGTCTTGAACTCCTGACCTCAGGTGATCCACCCACCTCGACCTCCTGAAGTGCTGGGATTAGAGGCGTGAGCCACTGTGCCTGGCCACAATAAAGTATTTTTAATTAAGGTTTGTGCATTTATGTTTTAGACATAACGCTATTGTACACTTAATAAAATACAGTATAATGTAAACATAACTTCTATATACACTGGGAAACCAAAAAATTCATGTAAGCGGCTTTATTGTGACATTTGTTTTATGAAGGTGGTCTGGAATGAAAACCCCAAAGTTGCAGTATCTCTAAGGTGTGTTGGTATTCCAGCACCCAAACTCCATGCACAGTTTCATTTCACCGTCATACTCTCTGCATGACCCATTATCATCATTTCCTTTTTTTTTTTTTTTTTTTGAGATGGAGTCTCGCTCTGTTGCCCAGGCTGGAGTGCAGTGGCGCCATCTTGGCTCACTGCAAGCTCCGCCTCCCAGGTTCACTCCATTCTCCTGCCTCAGCCTCCTGAGTAGCTGGGACCATAGGCGCCCACCACCTCACCCGGCTAATTTTTTTTGTATATTTAGTAGAGACGGGGTTTCACCGTGTTAGCCAGGATGGTCTCAATCTCCTGACCTCGTGATCCACCCGCCTTGGCCTCCCAAAGTGCTGGGATTACAGGCGTGAGCCACCACGCCCAGCCTATATCATTCCCATTTTACAGATGAAGAAATGGAGACTGAAGAAAAATAAATACCATGACCCAGATGGCATAGCTAGTAAGTGGTAGAGCTGGAGCTCTTGGTCTCCAGCCTGAAATGGCAAGACATTCCTTCTTCCTGCTTACAACGCACATATCTTCATTCAGTTCTGTCCAGGCATCCATTGGTTGGGTATAAGTGTATGCAATCTTACTAATTGGGTTTATGTGCATAAAGGGGTACTGGTTCCAATCTAATCCTCATTAGATTGTAGATTAAAATTTCTAGTAAAGGAAACTCAGATTCTCCCTTCCCAGTTTGTGAGTTCTAGAGCATCCATGGCATCCCCTGCATGGCCTAGCAAGCATCATGCATAGAGTAGCTACCCAATAAGCATTGTTCAATTACTAGGAACTCCATACAGGACCAGCCCAGGGAATAGGTAGCACCTCCAGTTATTTATCAGACATTACCAACCTCCCATGAGCACCAACAGTGACCTCTTATGGTGTCTGTCTTCCCTTTCACAAGATCAGCCCCACTGCTGAGTTAGAGGGCAGACACTAGGCCATTATCCACAGAAGACCCTAAGAAAATGCATGCATTTGCTGTCCTGGCCAGAGGTTGTGAAGTGGAGAGTAACGCATAAGTGCATTTGCAAGGACTGTGGATCGCATATGGCAGATTCTCAGCCTGTGCCTGTACATCAGAATCACTTGGGAATAGGATTGCCAAATTTTTCTAGTGAAAATACAGGATGCCCAGTTAATTTAAATCTGAAATAAACAACAAATCATGGTTTAGTATAAATATGGCCCATGTAATATTTGTGACATATTTATGCTAAAAAGTACTCATTGTCATTTGAAATTGAAATTTAACTGAGCATCCTATATATTATCTGGCAACCTTAATTGGGAAACAACTGATAATAATTAAATCGGAATCTCTTGAAATGCGGTTCAGATACTAACAATTTAAAAAGGCTTCCTAGGTTATTCTAGTGGGCAGCTGTGCTTGGAAATCACTGATAGAAGAGAGCTAAAATCTTGGAGATCATAGGAGGGAAAATGGGGTTTGACCCAGAGTGGGCAACCCCTGAGTAGGAGGGGAGTGGAGATATGCGACAAATGTCACCTACCCAAAGTTCTGCCTTCAGGGAGTTCTGCTGGGCCACATCCCAGAGACAAAGTCAGCCACAGTCAGAGTGGAGCTGGACTGTGCAGCCATCATGTTTTCAAGGTCACACCAGAGTGCCCAGTACCATCTCTAGAGAACTCAGTGCCCTCCAAAGACATCAACCCTCCCACTAACCACCTCCATCCAGAAACAGCAAAGCCAGTATATGTCAAATTTCATTTCCTTTGTGTATGTGAGTTAAGCAGCCACCCAAATGTCTCCTGTGACTTGGGGAGCTCAGAGTGAAGTCCATCTTGACAAGTCACACAACACAGGGTCCAAAGCTTGAAGTTTGGAGCCAGACAGAGATGGGTGCAAATTCTATTTCTGTCATTTACTTAGGAGATATATAAGCTTGGGCAAATTACATAATTCGTCTGAACCTCAGTTTTTCATCTGCAAAATGGGAATGATAATTATACTTCCCTCACAAGATTATCATGAGAATCAAATGAGATAATGCCTATAAAATGCCTACTTAGCCCAGTGTCTGGCATGGACAAAGCACTCAATAAGTAGTTGTTATTATTTTATTGCTGTTATCTTTCCCAGAGGTCCCCTACAGATCCTCCTCTCCCAATGTTTGGCAGCAGCAGGAGAGCAGGGGACATTGGTCCATGCAGGTGGGAGTGCAGTACTATAAAACCTGCAGCTCTTCAAGAAGTCCCTCTGCTGAACAGAATGTAGGCTCAGAACCCCCTGTTCCCATCTTTCAGCTTTTGAGGGAAACACATAGGCCAAGCCTGTTAAGATAGTATCACTCTTTAAAAAAAATTTTTTTTTGAGACAGGGTCTCACTCTGTTGCCCAGGCTAGAATGCAATGGCACAATTATAGTTCACTGCAGCCTCAAACTCCTGGGCTCAAGTAATCCTCCTGCCGCAGCCTCCTAAGTAGCTGGAACTACAGATGCAGCCACCACACTTCCTGGAGATACATATATATATACATACACACACATATTTATTTATTTATTGTAGAGACAGGGTCTCACTATGTTGTTGCCCAGGCTGGTCTCAAATTCCTGGGCTCAAGCAATCCTCCTTCCTCATCCTCCTAAAGTGGTGGGATTATAAGCTTGAGCCACCGTGCCTAGCCAAAATAGCATTACTCGTAGCATAAAGAAAAGGGCTGGGGTGGATAAAAGGGACCTGACTCCCTGATTTCCAGCTGTGACTTTGCCAATAACTTGTCATGACCATAGGCAGGTCATTGCATCACTTAGGGTTCAGTCTCTTCATCTGTTTAATGAGTATGGGCCAGATGATCACTTCCATCCATAATACTGCTTGATAAGCTCCCTTATGGAAATTCTTGCCTTGACTTTACCGCCACCTTCTCCAGATAATTAATATTCTTTCCCTACCTATTCCCAGGGTTGCCAAGAGGAGAACTGGGGCTCATGCAGAGTTATGGGTTTCCTGTCTTTTCTTCAGGTACGTCTGTATATCTGTTTCACTGAAAAGTACAACATATGATCTTTAAGTTCTGTTTTCCCGTCAAAGAATGGAGAGAAACTTCTTAGCTCATTCTGTCTCTTGCCCATCTTTAAGATGAGCCCAAACTCACCCAGCACTGACCATTGTCAAAGTCTAGAGTACAAATAGAACTGAAAAGGCTGGGCGTGGTGGCTCACACCTGTAATCCCAGCACTTCGGGAGGCTGAGGAGGGTGGATCACGAGGTCAGGAGATCGAGACCATCCTGGCTAACACGGTGAAACTCCGTCTCTACTAAAAATACAAAAAATTAGCTGGGCGTGGTGGCAGGCGCCTGTAGTCCCAGCTACTGGGGAGGCTGAGGCAGGAGAATGGCGTGAACCTGGGAGGTGGAGCTTGCAGTGAGCCGAGATCGTGCCACTGCACTCCAGTCTGGGAGACACAGCGAGACTCCATCTCAAAAAAAAAAAAAAAAAAGAAAAGAAACAAATAGAACTGAAATGCAAAAGGACTATTTTGAGGGTGTCATTCAAACGCTGAAGCCCCTCCCTGCTCACTGGAGCACCCTGGATGCACCTGTTCTTTTTCTCTTAGGTAATCCGTTCCTAATCCTTTTTCAAATTTCCCCTGCCACTGAGAGTCCACTGTTGTCATTTTTGAAGGACAAACCTGTTTTTCAAGTGATAATTGCATTGGCCATCTGTCTCCATTAACCATCCCCCACCCCATCCTCTTTCTCCAAATCCCCAAATAACTAAAATAATAGTGAAATAAAAGACAATATATTATCTGGTTGCAACACACAGCATTTTGTCCATGTTTAATCAATATCAGGACGAACCTAAGAGCAAACATGGTACCAACAGAAAAGTTCTCTGGGTTTCCAGAAGTTTTCCTGCCACAGGGTTCAGAGCTGGATAAATAGCTGCCTCTCACCTCTAATGAAGAAAATCGTTTTATTAGTGTAGAACCCAAGGAGAGGTTATGTTGCTTTTTTTTTTTTTTTAACAAGGCTATATAACTGGCTAACATTCATACTTATGGGTATTCTGAGAAAACGCCTGTCTCCATTAGGATTTGAGATAAAGTCTTAATCAAAGTGATCGTGAACTCCTTTTGAAGCTGCACAGGAAATCTCTGGGAAACACAGTTAAAAAGACTCAGTTCAAAGGAAACTTCTTTATTCATAATATTCAGAGATTTGTTTCTGATTTGACTTTGGTCACTTGCTTTGCTGAAAGAAACATAATAGGAATTTAGGCCACATCTCCAGGAGACCAAATCTAAAAAGTGGGATGTGGGCTGCAGATACTTAATTTGGGGACATCACCAGCCACCAGTCGGAGTTTTGACATGGTAAAGCAAGACCCAACAGCTGGGCATTTTGGTGTTTTTAGGACAGCCACTCGGAGTGTAAAACTATCTTCCCTCTTTGAACTATGGAGATTTAACAACCTTTGATGGGGTTAATTTTACTGTGATAACAGATTTACCCAGAGAGGATACTTGAATAACTCAGGCCTGATTAGCTCTCTGGAAAGATGGGCCCAAAATATCTCATGGAGACGTTCTATTAGCAAAGGATTTTGATCGCTTGAAAATGTTGATGAGTTACGCTGAAAGTTGGAATGATACTGAAATTTTAGTGGGCTTTTGCTTCGGTTAAGAGGTGTAAATAAAAACGGGGCAGAAAAAATTTCTACTTTCAAAAAGAAGGAGTAGACATACTTTTCTCTATTCCTCCTAAGCACAACCCCAAACCTTAGACATTATATATCAAACAAGCATAAGACAACTCTAAAAGGTGGAGAGAGAAAGGAAGACTGCCCAGAGATCTCAGAAGCCTAGGAACAACACCGTGATTAATTCTCTGGATTTTATTTTTGCCTCATATGTTCCAGGCTTAGAGCTGAAGAAGTCAGTAACCTGGACACTCCAAAAAGTGCAGAGGTGAAAACAGTCCCAACAAAAGCCTATGCTCTCTAGCCAAAGGACCAGGAAAGGGACAGCCTAGCAAGACAAAAACTTTTAGATAATAACCACTCTACTCCAGCCAAGTACCACAGAGAAATTGTGACCCCATCCTCGCTCTCACCAGAGAAGGCCAAGTGGGGAGCCTCAACTTTCACCCTAGCCAGGCTGTAATACGCCTTCCCCACTCCTCCACCAGAATGATGTCCGAGAAGGCAGAATAGGGGGCCATGACCTTCAATCTTACCAGCTGGTAATAAGGGCCCTCCCCGCTGTGATTAGTGGAGACCACAGGGGCGCTCCCATTCCTGCACCGTTTAACAAAGTGCCCCCTCAGGTGTCCTTGGAGACCAACAAAGGAACTTGGATTTCTATCTCTACCTAGCAGTAGCAAGGCAGTACTTTTTCTTCTCTTGCCATGGTGGTTAGAGAAAGCCACATGAAACAGAAGGTCTAAATAAAATGCAGAGCCTTATAATATAACAGGAAAATTTCCAGGTTTCCATAAAAAAAAATCATTCATCATTCTAAGAACCAGCAAGATCTTGAACCAAATGAAAAAGACACTCAAAAGATGATGGGAGCAGGAGGGAGAATTGAGGAGATGTTGGCTAAAGGATAAAACTTCTGTTAGGGCTGGGCATAGTGGCTCATGTCTGTAATCCCAGCATTTTGGGAGGCCAAGGCAGGCAGATCACCTTAGGTTAGGAGTTCAAGACTAGCCTGGACAACATGGTGAAATGCTGTCTCTACCAAAAATACAAGAATTAGCAGGGCATAGTGGTGCACACCTGTAATCCCAGCTTCTCGGGAGGCTGAGGCACAAGAATCGCTTGAATCGGGGAGGCGGAAGTTGCAATGAGCCAAGATCGTGCCACTGCATTCCAGCCCAGGCAACAGAGCACGACTCTGTCTCAAAAAAAAAAAAAAATTCCAGTTAGACAGTTAGAATAAATTCAAGAAATCGATTTATAACATGGTGCTTATAGTTAATAGCAACATACTGCATACTTGAAAATTGCTAAGAGAGTAGATTTTATGTGTTCTCACCACAAAAGATGATAAATATATGAGATAATGAATATGTTAGTTCACTTGATTTGGTCATTCCACAATGTATACATATTGTGTATATATACATATATACAGAACATGTTGCACATTATAAATGTATACAACTTGTGTTTGTCAATTTTAAAAATAATTTAAAAATAGATGACAGTGCTTAGATGAAAGAGAAATAGCTACAATAAAATGCTTCAATGAATAATTACAAACATACTTGAAATATATGAATAAGGCCGGGCACGGTGGCTCACGCCTGTAATCCCAGCACTTTGGGAGGCCGAGGTGGGCGGATCAGGAGGTCAGGAGATTGAGACCATCCTGGCTAACACGGTGAAACCCCGTCTCTACTAAAAACACAAAAAAATTAGCTGGACGTGGTGGTGCACGCCTGTAGTCTCAGCTACTCGGAGGCTGAGGCAGGAGAACGGCGTGAACCTGGGAGGCGGAGCTTGCAGTGAGCCGAGATCGCACCACTGCACTCCAGCCTGGGCGACAAAGTGAGACTCCATCTCAAAAAAAAAAAAAAAAAAAATATATATATATATATATATATATATGAATAAATAGAAAGTCTCAGCAAAAAAAGAAGATATGAAAAAGAACCAAATGGAAACTATAGAACTAAAAAGTACAATAACAAAAGTAAAAAGCTCAGTAGACAGGTTTAACAGCAGAATGGAGGAGGCAGAAGAAAGAAAAATGGAGCTGGAAGATGGAACAATGAAATTACTCAACTGAATAATTGAGACAAAAATAGACTGAAAAAAATGAGCAGAGCCTTATGGGACTATAACAAATGATTTAACATTCATATCATTGGAGTTCCAGAATGAGAGGAGAAAGACAGCAAGGCTGGAAAAGTATTTGAAGAAATAATGATTGAGAACTTCCTAAATTTGTCAAGAGACATAAACCTACAGATTCAAGTAGCCTAGTGAACCCCAAACAGAGTTAATCCAAATAAATTAATTCCAAGATACACCATAATTAAAGTAAGCTTCTGATTCCAAGATACACCATAAACTAAGCTTCTGAAAACTAATAACAAACTCTTGAAAGTAACTAGAGAAAAATTATACTTTATCTGTAGGGAAAAGCAATTCAAGTGAGAGTACGTTTCTCATCAAAAACCATGGAAGCCATAAGGAAGTGGCACAATCTTTTTCAAGTGCTGAAACAGCTGTCACTTGAAAATCCTATGCCTACTGAAAATATCCTTCAGAGATGAAGAGAGTATCAGAACATCTCAGATAAGGAAAGCTAAGAGAATTTGTCACCAGCAGACATACCCTAAACGAATGGCTTAGAAAGTTCTCTAAACAAGAAAGTAAATGATTTTTAAAAAAATAAAAAAAAGGAACTTTGAAACATCAGGAAGAAAGAACATGTAAGTGAAAATATATGTAGATATACTAGGCTTTCCTTCTCCTCTTGAATTTTTAAAATTATATGTTGATGATGAAAGAAAATACAGCTGTCTGACATTGCTCTAAATGTATGTAGAGGAAATAGTTAAGATAATTATATCACAGGATATATAATTCTCTTAACTATATGGTATATATGGAAGATGGCAAAGAATGGAGGAGGATAAAGATAAGTAAAGAGAGGTAAGGGTACTGTGCTTCATATGAACTGGTAAAGTGATGATATAAGTAAACCGTAATAAAACTCCATAAAAAGCTACACAAAGAGATATTCTCAAAAATACTGTAGAGAAATCAAAATAAAATTCTAAAAAATGAAAAACAGAAAACGGAACAAACAAAAAACAAAAAATAAAATGGCAGAATTAAGTCTAACATACCATGAATTACATTAGATATAAATTGTAAAATACACTAATTAAAAGATAGAGATTGACAGAATGAATTTAAAAACATGACCAAACTTGCTGTCTACAAGAAACACTTCAGGCTCGGCGTGGTGGCTCATGCCTGTAATCCCAGCACTTTAAGAGACCTAAGCAGGCCAATTGCTTGAGCTCAGAAGTTTGAGATAAGCCTGGGCAACATGGTGAAACCCAGTCTCTACAAAAAATACAAAAATTAGACAGGTATGGTGGTGCACGCCTGTAGTCCCAGCTACTTGGGAGACTGAGGTGGAAGAATTGCTTGAACCTAGAAGGTAGAGAGGCTGCAGTGAGCTGAGATCATGCCACTGCACTCCAGCCTCAGTGATAGAGTGAAATCCTGTCTCAAAAAAACCATAAAACAAAAAACAAACCACCTCACTTCAACTGTAACACTATAAGCAGGTTGGCAGTAAAAAGATGAAAAAAGATATATCACGCAAGTATTAATCAAAGAAAAGCAGATACGGCTATTTGAATATCAGATAAAGTATACTTCAGAGGATAAAAAACACAAGAGACAGAACAGAATATAATAATAAAGGAGTCAAAACATAAGGAAGATATATCAGTCCTAAATGCACATGCACCAAACAACAGAGCTGCAAAATACATAAAGCTAAAACTGAAAAGAGATATAGATAAATTCAATATTATACTTGTAGATCTCAGTAATCTTATCTCAATAATTGATGAAACAGCTAGACAGAAAATCAGGATATATAGAAGATTTCAGTTGCATCTTCAACAAATATGATCTGATCAACATTTACTCAACACTCGACCCAACTCTAGCAGGATACATATTCTTTTCTTTCATTTCTTTTTTTGAGACAGAGTCTTGCTCAGTTGCCCAGGCTGGAGTGCAGTAGGGAGATCTTGCCTCACTGCAAGCTCCGCCTCCCGGGTTCACGCCATTCTCCTGCCTCAGCCTCCCGAGTAGTTGGGACTACAGACGCCTGCCACTCCACCACTGTGCCCAACTAATTTCTCTCTTTTTTTTTTTTTTTTGTATTTTTAGTAGAGACAGAGTTTCACCTTGGTGGCCAGGGTGGTCTCGATCTCCTGACCTCGTGATCCGCCCGTCTCGGCCTCCCAAAGTGCTGGGATTACAGGCGTGAGCCACCGCACCCTGCCACACATTCTTTTCAAGTGGCCATTAGAGATACCAAGCTAGATCATATTCTGGGCTGCAAAAAAAGTTCAACAAATATAAAATCATAAAATCCTACAAAGTGTGTTCTTCAACTATCATAGAATCAAACTAGAAATTAATAATAGAAAGATAACAAGAAAATCTTCAAATACTTGCAAACTAAACAACACATTTCCATATAATCCATGAATCAAAGAGGAACACACAAGGGAAATGTAAAAATACATTGAACTGATTGATAATTCAAATGCAATATATCACAATTTGTGAGGAGAAGCTAAAAACAGTACTGAAGGAAGTTTATAGCTCTGAATGAATACATCAGGAAAGAGGAAAGTCTGAGATCAACAAGCTCTCACCTCACAAACCTAGGAAAAGAAGAACAAAATGTCCCAAAGCAAGTAGTAGGAAGAAAATAATAAAGGGTAGAAATAAACAAAATTTAGAATACAAAATATAGAGAAAATCTACAAAATAAAGAGTTGTTTCTTCGAAAAAAATCAGTAAAATTGACAAATCTTTTCTTTAGAGAAATGCTTAGGTACAAAACAACAAATAGCTCTGGACTAGTATGGTGAATATGACACAATGCTGATGAAAGATATCAAAGATAAGCTAAATAAATGAGAAACATACCATGTTAATGGATTGGAAGACTCAACATAGTAAAAATGTCAATTCTTCCTAAAATGAGACACAGATTTAATACACTTTCTATCAAAATCCTGGAAAGACTTTTTGTACATATGAACAAAATTCTTCTAAAATTTATATGGAAAGGTAAATGAGTTAGAATAGCTAAAACAATTTTGAATTAAAAAGTATAAAGTGGTAGGTATCAATCTACTTGATTTCAAACCAGATTTTAAGACTTTGTGTATATATAATATATATAGTCATTTGTCACTTAATGACAGAAATACTTTCTGAGAAATGAGTCATAGGGCAATTTCATAACTGTGTGAACATCATAGAGTGCACGTACACAATCCTAGATATTATAGCCTACGACACACCTAGGCTATCTGGTACAGCCTATTGTTCCTGGGCTACAAACCTGTACAGACTGTTACTGTACTGAATATTATAGGTATTTGTAACATAATAGTAAATATTTGTGTATCTAAACATAGAAAAGTTACTGTAAAAACACAATATTATAATCTTAGGGCGCCACCATCATATATGCAGTCCATGGTTGACCAAAATGTTATATGGTACATGAATATGCACATTTATTTATGTATGTATATAGATACACATATACACAGGCATACTGGAGCCAGTAGCCACCACCTATGTTTCGCAGCTACAGCTCTCCTGCACAGCAACAGTTTTGGTTTCCTTTGTTATGTATAGTAAATCTTGAAAATCTTAGCTGGGCTAGGTGGCACAAGCCTGTAATTCCAGCACTTTGGGAGGCCGAGGCGGGTGGATCACAAGGTCAGGAAATCGAGACCATCCTGGCTAACACGGTGAAACCCCGTCTCTACTAAAAATATGAAAAATTAGCCAGGCGTGGTGGTGGGTGCCTGTAGTCCCAGCTGCTCCGGAGGCTGAGGCAAGAGAATGGCGTGAACCCGGCAGGCGAAGCTTGCAGTGAGCCAAGGTCGCGCCACTGCACTCCAGCCTGGGCGACAGAGCGAGACTCCGTCTCAAAAAAAAAAAAAAAAAAAAATGAAAAAGAAAAGAAAAGAAAATCTTGAAAATTGGCCGGGCTCGGCAGCTCATACCTATAATCCCAGCACTTTGGGAGGCTGAGCTAGGCAGATCACTTGACCTCAGCAGTTGCAGACCAGCCTAGCCAAAAGGGTGAAATCTTGTCCCTACTAAAAATACAAAAATTAGCCCAAGGTGATGGTACGCGCCTGTAGTCCCAGCTTCTTAGGAGGCGGAGGCAGGAGAATCGCTTGAACCCGGGAGGCAGAGGTTGCAATGAGCCGAGATTGCGCCACTTTGCGCCACTTCACTCCAGCCTGGGCAACAGAATGAGACTCTGTCTCAAAAAAAAGAAAGAAAGAAAGAAAGAAAATCAAGTAGATTTATGCACACACACAGAGTAATCAAAACGGTGTGGTAGTGGCATATGAATAGACATGTAGATTAATAAGACAGTAAAGAATCTAGAAATAGACCAACACAAATATGCTCAGCTGATTTTTGACAAAGGTGCAAATGCAATTCAACGGAGGAAAGATAGACTTTTCTTTTAAACTTCTGTGTATATACAGAAATTCTAGTCATTCTCTATACATTCTGTGTATATACAGAAATTCTAGTCATCACTAGAAATTCTAGTCATTTGGAGAATTTTATTCTCCAAAAGTATAAAAATACTTATTAAAGTCCGGGCGCGGTGGCTCAAGCCTGTAATCCCAGCACTTTGGGAGGCCGAGACGGGCGGATCACGAGGTCAGGAGATCGAGACCATCCTGGCTAACACGGTGAAACCCCGTCTCTACTAAAAAATACAAAAAACTAGCGGCGAGGTGGCGGGCGCCTGTAGTCCCAGCTACTCGGGAGGCTGAGGCAGGAGAATGGAGTTAACCCGGGAGGCGGAGCTTGCAGTGAGCCGAGATGGCGCCACTGCACTCCAGCCTGGGCGACAGAGCGAGACTCCGTCTCAAAAAAAAAAAAAAAAAAACTTATTAAAATGAAACTGACCCTCCCAAGATAGCTTTTTCAATAAATGGTGCTGGAGCAATTGGGCATTATAGGAAAAAAAAAAAAGAGAGAGAGAGAACCTTAAGTCTCATACTTTTTATAAAAATTAACTCAAATGGATCACTGACTTATAGGTAAAACATAAAAATATAAAACTTCTGGAAACAAACATAGGAGAAAACTTTTAGGGTCTAGGGCTAGGCAAAGAGTTCATAGATGACATAAAAAGCATGATTCCTAAAAGGAAAAACTGATAAATTGAGTTCCGTCAAAATTATAAGTATTTCCTGTATGAAAGACCCTGTTAAGAGGATGAAAAGACCAGCTACAGACTGGGAGAAAATATTCGCAAACCACATATCTGACAAAGGACTAGTATCTGGAATGTATAAAAATCTCTCTAACCTCAACGGTTAAAAAAAAGCAAACAATCCAACTAGCATATAGGCAAAAGATGTGAAGAAACATTTCACAAAAGAAGGTATACAGATGGCAAATAAACACATGGAAAGATGTTCAACACAAATTAAAACCACAATGAGATAGTCATCATACGCCTGTCAAAATAGCTAAAATAAAACAAAGTGACATCAAATGCTGATGAGGATGTGGGGAAATGGAGTCCTTCACACACTGCTGGTAGGAATGTAAAAGGGTACAGTCACATGGTGAAACAGTTTGGCAGTTTCTTTTTTTTTTTTTTTTTGAGGCGGAGTGGCGGAGTGTGGCTGGGTCACCCAGGCCAGAGTGCGGTGGTGTGGTCTCAGCTCACTGCAAGCTCCACCTCCCAGGTTCACGCCATTTTCCTGCCTCAGCCTCCCACTAATTTTTGGGTTGTTTTGTATTTTTAGTAGAGACGGGGTTTCACCATGTTAGCCAGGATAGTCTTGATCTCCTGACCTCGTGATCCACCCACCTCGACCTCCCAAAGTGCTGGGATTACAGGAGTGAGCCACCGCGCCCTGCCGGCAGTTTCTTTCAAAACTAAATATCCAACAATCGTATGACCTGGCAATTGTAGTTTTGGCCATTTAACCAAGAGGAAGAAAAACTTGTGTTCATACAAAAATCTGTAAATGAACATTTACAGTTGCTTTATCTGTAATCGCCAAAAACTGGAAACAACCCAGATGTCCTTCAACAGGTGAGTGGTTAAACAAACTGGTACATCCATAGCATGAGATACTAGTCAGTACTGAAAAGGAATGAAATACTGAAACAAACAACCTTCTGGATGAATCTCAAAGGAATTGCACTGAAAAGAAAAAGCTAATCCCAAAAGATTACACACTACATGATTCCATTTCTATATCATCAGAAATACCATCTGACCCAGCAATCCCATTACAGGGTATATACCCAAAGCGCTATGAATCATTCTACTATAAAGACACATGCAGACGTATGTTTATTGCAGCACTATTTACAATTCCAAAGACTTGGAACCCACCCAAATGCCCATCAATGATAGACTGGCTCAAGAAAATGTGGCACATACACACCCTGTAATACTACGCAGCCATAAAACAGAATGAGTTCATGTCCTTTGCAGGGGCATGGGTGAAGCTGGAAGCCAGCATTCTCAGCAAACGAACACAGGAACAGAAAACCAAACACCGCATGTTCTCACGCATAAGTGGGAGTTGAACAATGCGAACATATGGACACAGGGAGGGGAACAACATATATTGGGGCCTGTCAGGGGTGGGGGGCAAGGGGAGGGAGAGCATTAGGACAAATACCTAATGCATGCGGGGTTTAAAACCTAGATGATGGGTTGATAGGTGCAGCAAATCACCATGGCATATGTACACCTATGTAACAAACCTGCACACTCTGCACATGTATCTCAGAACTTAAAATAAAAAAAAGACATGATAAAATTAAAGAAATTAAGAACAGATTAGTGGCTGCCAGGGATTAAAGAGGGGATGGATGCAGAAGAGAAGAAGTAGGTGTGGCTATAAAAGGTCAACATGAGGAATCTTTGTGATGGAAATATTCTGTCTCTTAACTATACGAAGTGTCAATATCCTGGTTGTGGTATTGTATGATAGCTTTGCAGGATTAGAGAACTGGGTGAAGGGTAGACAAGATCTATAATTATATCAAAATAAAAAGATTAATTAAAAATAGGGCAAGAAATAAACAGAAAGAAGGAATCAGAATTACCCTTGGAAGATATAACTATGTCCTCCACTCATAGGTGCTGAATATATATATATATTTGTCAAAATATACCTTATTCCACTTCAACATGGGTAGCCTCTTGCCCAGAAACAAACTACAGTTATCTTACTGTGATATAAAATTTTAAAAAGAAAAAAAAATTCATTAGTGTTGTATAGAGTTCCTCTAACACAAATGTTTGGTATAATATACTTATTCAGTATAACTTTCTTATATTCTAAGAGTTATCACTGTATGTTTTATTTACTTTTTATTTACTTATTTTTATATATGCTTATATTCACTTTAATGGCATTTTCATAAAATATTGGCTGCAGCTAAAACACACACACACACGCACACACACACAAGGCAGGAGCTCTCTTTTCTGCGCACTGTTGTCTTGGGTTGAAGTTCTCTTTTTCATGTGTACTAGGGCCTGGAGCTATCCCCCCCGGTTCTCATTCATGTTTTTCCAGTGCAGCAGTGGTTTTGGTTTCCCTTGTTTTTTTCTCTTTTCCAAGCCTAATCAAAAATGAGGTGGCCACGTGGCAGAGACCCAGTGTTTGCCCAGAAACAGAATCTAGTACATGGTACTTGTCTGCACCATCACCCCAAGGAGATGTGACCACGGAAAAGAAGGCCTGGCAATTGGTGGCATGTGTCTAAGAGAGTCTCTGGAAATGTCAGGGGCATTGGTCCCTGAGCGGCTGCAGATGAGATTCTGAGGCAACTGGAGTTTATTGCTCTCTCCACTCCCCTCCACTCCCTTTCAAGTCTTGTAGAACTCTGGCCATCTAGATTTCCATTAGTCTTTGAAGAAAAAAAAAAAGGCTTAAAAAATTTCAAAATAAGTAAATAATCATTACAGAAATACAAAGATGAAAAAATTAGATATAGGCCGGGCGTGGTGGCTTACACTTGTAATCTCAGCACTTTGGGAGGCGGAGGTGGGTGGATCACCTGGAGTCAGGAGTTCAAGACCAGCCTGGCCAACATGGCGAAACCCTGTTTCTACTAAAAATAGAAAAAATTAGCCAGGTGTGGTGGCAGACGCCTGTAACCCCAGCTACTCAGGAGGCTGAGGCGGGAGAATCACTTGAACCCGGGAGGCAGAGGTTGCAGTGAGCCGAGATGGCGCCACTGCACTCCAGCCTGGGCAATAAGGCAAGACTCCATCTCAAAAAACAAAAAAAAAAAAAAGAAAAGAAAAAAGAAGATGATAAAAATTATCAAAATCCCAGTTGCTAGTGATAACATTTTTGGTAGATATATACACACAAACACCTATTTTCCCACTTAGACTCCTTGGTTTGTACCTCCCCGAACCTTCTGCGTAAAGTAAAAACATGTTATGTGGAAAAGCTGTGTTGCCATAATGCAGAAACATTCCTTATAAAGCCCCGTATTACATGTTTTCCTAGCAAAGTCCTCTGTGAAAAAGTGCTCTCCCTACCTGCAAAGTGTGCATGTATGTATATTTTATTCTTGAAAATTATATACCGTAGAGACAGTTTTGTAATCTCTTTTTTTTTACTCAATAATGAATCATGAACATCTTTCCAGGTCAATAAGTATGCTTTCATGATATCTTAATGGCTGTACAATATTCCATTGTATGGCTGCACCATAATTAATTTAACTATTTAACTAGTCTCCCAATGATGGACAATTAAATTGTTTCCAGATATTTTTTGCTGCTGTAAACAATGTTCCAATAAATATAGCAAAATCTTTGCCCTCATCCTTAATTATTTCCTTAGGAATCCTCCCTGAAAGAGAATAGCTGGATAGACATTTGTACATTGTTGAGGTTAGAGAAAGGTTTTATCCAATTGTCCTGGAGTTTATTTGCTCCCATCAGCTGTGTATGAAGACGTCTACTTCCTATCCCTTCTCCCCAACACACACAGTGTCTTCATCACTTCAGTGTCATTCTAATTTTCAAGAAGCTGCCAATTAATTTGTGATTTGCTCTTAACATATGCATAAAGGTTTATGCTGATGACTCTCCCATGGCAATTGGCACTTTATTTTTAATTGTTTTATTTTTTATTTTTTTAGACTGAGTCTCGCTCTATTGTCCAGGCTGGAGTGCAGTGGCATGATCTTGGCTCACTGCAATCTCTGCCTCCTGGGTTCAAGCAATTCTCGTGCCTCAGCCTTCTGAGGAGCTGGGATTACAGGTGCCCACCACCATAACTGGCCAATTTTTGTATTTTTAGCAGAGATGGAGTTTCACCATGTTGGCCAGGCTGGTCTCAAACTCCTGACCTCAAATGATCCACCCACCTTGGCCTCCGAAAGTGTTGGGATTATAGGCGTGAGCCACCATGCCTGGCCAGCAATTGGCACTTTAAACATGGGTGTCTGAGAAGGGTCATGTGGCCTCTTTAGCGGACCACCCCTCTGTAACATCTGCATCTGGCACTAAGAGACTGGGTGTCCCTCAACTACCACTGCCTCAGTAGATGATTTGCAGGGAGTACTTTACTCCCTGACCCTTTTGGGAAGAAATGATTCCACTAAAAACTGCTGAGCCCAAATCTGAGCAGTACCAACCCCTAGGGACAGACCCAGGTCATCTCTTCTCAGACTTCCAGGTTCACCACCTTCAGTGGTGGCGGTGCCCACTAGACCATCTCAAGTCTCAAATTCCAATTAGGAATCCCTGCACTTGCCACCTTCCCTCTTGTGGGACTTATCCAAAGCTGCAGGCAAGTGGCACTCAGTCCACATCACTATCAGGCCAGTGCCTGGAGCCACATTGAGAGAAAACAGCATGGGTCTCGAAACAAGGGAGATGAGAATCTTGGGCCTCAACTTTCCAGCAGGGGCATCTGGGACATGGAATGAAACCTCTTCCCTCTTTATTTTATCTGTCTGGGCAGGAGTAAGAAGGGAATCCTGTTGCATATCTCTTTCAACCTAACAGGACTGGACAGTGAGAGAATGCGTGTTGGGAAAGAAGACTTCAGATCCTCAGGACATACTTACCTTGTGGTTACCACCATTGTTATCAATAGTAGCAGCTAACATGTACCAAGCCCTGACCGCTTTGGGCCAGACAGATATCACTTAACAAACATTAGCTCATTTAATCTTAGCAACAACTCTACCAGGTAAGTACTATCATTATCCCCATTTTACTGATAAGTAAACTAAGGCATGTAGAGGTCAAGAAATTGCCCGAATTCCATAGCTAGTCAGTGAGGGAGCTGAGAATCTTACCAGGGTGGTCTGAGCCTAGAGCCCATGTCCTTACCAATGTGTGGAATTGCCTTTGTAATAATCACAGTGACATCGGCCACTAGTCACTGAGCAGGGACTAGGTGCCTGGCACTGTGCTGAGAACTTGAAATGCAGAGTCTCGCTTAATCCTCTCCACCCCTGGTGAGGTGGGGATTACCGTCGCCAGTTTACAGATGAGTAAACTAAGGTCCTGACAGATTTGATGGCTTGTCCCGGGGCCAGGAGAGCCCTGGCGGTAATACCTTATACGCTGCTTCTCCAGCAGCCTGCGAAGCTCTGATCAGCCCTGACCACAGGACACGGAGGACAGCATCTGTGTACACTCTCCCCAGGACCCCTGGCAAACGACACCCCTCCCACTGCTCCCTGGCTTATCTCCTAATTAAGCATTTTGTCAGGGCAAGTGGCTTTTTGTCCTCAAAAGAGAATCCTCTTTCCTACAGAAAAGAGCAATTTCCCCCATGCCAAAGTTGCCAATATCTTTTCATTGCTGCTTCCTGGAGCCAGGACCCGGGCGACACCATCAACAATGTGGTCTCTTGCAGCGCCCCCAGCCCTCCCACTCACTGCAGCCTTCCTGGGGGCTTTGGACTTATCTTCAGGTACAGTGTTATCAGTTTTCAAAGCCAACAGGCTTGCTTTCTTTCCACAGAAGAGAAGCTTTTAGGCCCTGACTAGATTTGGAATGTCTGTCCTAACCAGGGCCAGAAGTAGCCTTCAAAGGCGTTGGAACTTCACCCTTCCGGGAGAGGGTCTCTGAGACCAGCCATGGTCTCTGGCTTCTTTTTCAAGATTAAAGTTAATTTTTACACATAAAAACATTTGAATTAACACAGAAATATATAAGATAGTGTAAAAAGTGTAATTCTCATTCATTCTGTTATACCTCCATACACGCATTACAGTCCTTCCAGATTTTTCCTTCTATGTTTGCATTTAGCTATGCAAACATTAAAAAAAATTTTTTTTTAGAGATAGGGTCTCACTATGTTGCTCAGGCGAGCCTCAAACTCCTGGGCTCAAACAATCTTCCTGCCTCAGCCTTTTGGGTAGCTGGGATTACAGGCACTCACCACCATCTCTGGGATTTTAATCATTTTAACCTTAATTAATTAATTAATGTTTTCATCTACGCAAACATAGACATATGGGATTTTATAGATGTACACTTTTTTACACGCAGAAAATAATGCAGTATACATTATGATTTGTTTCCCTACATAAAAATACATTTTCCAATACGTTTATGTATGTGTATATCTTTGTGTTCTTCCCATTCTTTTGAATAGGCACATAGTGTTCAATAGTATGGATGTGACTTTTCCCCTCTCTATTCTATTTATTTTTTCAGTTTCTTTCTTTTTTTTTTTTAAACGGATTCTTGCTCTGTTGCCCAGGCTGGAGTGCACACATGGGAAGATGTGAGCTGTGCAGAGGGGTGCCTAAAACAGTACCTGACAAACTGTGGCTCAATAACAATGAGACACCTGAACACCTTTTGTTTATTGACTCAATGAACAAAAGATGTCTCTCTCTCACTCCTGGACTCCCACCACCCCGCCACCTGGTTTCCTGGGTATCCTTCCAGAGATATTCTCCGCACGCACAAGCATATCTCCAGTACCGTCTGTGATTTAGATACAGCCCTTTACCACCTCCCTCCCTCCTCCTCTCCCCATGAGGATCGACCACGCTTTGAGAGTGGGAGACAACAGCCCACTCGGGAACTCCTCTGCTGGTCATCCCACAAGCAGTAGAATCAAGTCTGAAGAATCCTGGCTGAGTCAGGAATGGGGACCTGGGGTCTTTGGAGAGCTCCTCTTGGTGAGCTGCAAAGAGGATGGGCCCAGCCAGAAAATAGATGGGAAACCCTTCAGAAGGCTGATGTAACTGTTCAGGGGCAAGAAAAGGAGGGTCCCAATAAAGCTGGTGGTTTTGGAGATGGAGCAGGCAAGTTGTTTTGTAAGAAGATGTGGAGACGTTGAGAATGCTTTTTCTAAAAACCTAATGCAGAACAGAAGAAAAGACGGAGCTGAGGGAAGAGTTTGTTGTTGTTTGTTTGTTGATTTGTTTGTTTTGAGCCAGGGTTGCACCCTGTTACCCAGGCTGGAGTGGAGGGGCAATCATAGCTCACTCTAGCCTTGAACTCCTGGGGTCAAGTAATCCTCCCACCTCAGCCTCCCATGTAGCTGTAACTACAAGTGCACACCACACCTGGCTGTTTTTTTTTTTATAGAGAAGATACCGTGCTATGTTGCCCAGCCTAGTCTCAAACTCCTGAACTCAAGCAATCCTCCCACTTCGGCCTCCCAAAGTGTTGGGATTACAGATACAAACCACCACACCTGGCCAAGAGTTTTCTTATTTGCTTGTTGGTTGATCTTGTTTTATTTCTTTGGAAGGTGAAGTGTAAGCGCAATTTTTGGCTGAGGGAACAAGACAGTGGACGAAAAGGAGATTTTGAGGAAATAAAAGGTCAAACTACATTATGCAATTCTTCAACTCAAAAGGCTTGTGCCAGGGTCCCTCAGCTAGAGAATATCCTCATTTTCTTTCATTTTGCCCAAAACTTCCTGTTCTAAGATTAAAATTCACTGGAGGATAATTCTAAAGAATATTCATCTGATATCAGTTTCAGGAAAGGCGAGTTTATATATTGTATATAGATGTGTGTGTGTGTATATATATGTGTGTGTATGTACATATATATAAAATTCGTAATCTTTTTTATTGGCTTCTTCAAAAATTGAGCTAAAGGGCCAGGTGCAGTGGTTCAAGCCTGTAATACTAGCACTTTGAGAGGCTGAAGCACGCAGATCACTTGAAGCCAGGAGTTCGAGACCAGCCTGGTCAACATGGTGAAACCCAGTCTCTACTAAAAATACAAAAAAAATAGCTGGGCAAGATGGTGAGCACCTGTAATCCCAGCTACATGGGAGGCTGAGGCAGGAGAGTTGCTTGAACCCAGGAGGTGGGGGACGCTGTGAGCCGAGATCGGGCCACTGCACTCCAACCTGGGTAACAGAGCAAGACACCATCTCAGAAAAAAAAAAAAAAAAAAACAAGAAAAAACAAAAATCTGAGCTAAAGGTAATCCAAGCCCGCTAGTTGCAGAGCCACAATAACATCTCAGCCTGGCCAGGCACGGTGGCTCACGCCTGTAATCCCAGTACTTTGGGAGGCCAAGGCAGGCAGATCACAAGGTCAGGAGTTTGAGACCAGCGTGGCCAATATGGTGAAACCCCGTCTCTACTAAAAATACAAAAATTAGCCAGGTGCAGTGGTGCACGCCGGTAGTCCCAGCTACTCGGGAGGCTGAGGCACGAGAATCACTTGAACCTGGGAGGCAGAAGTTGCAATGAACCAAGATCACACCACTGCGCTCCAGCCTTGGTGATAAAGCAAGACTCTGTCTCAAAATAAAAATAAAAATAATTTAAAAAAAAATAACATCTCAACCTGATGACTGATACGCTTTATGAAACCATCACGACACCTTCCATGTCAGTAGGAAAAGCCCTGGAGTTGGAATTGGAGACCAGAGTTCAAGTCTCAGCTCCAAACACACATCTGCACTATGTGACCTTGAGCAGGTTACTTACTCTTGGAGTCTTGGCTTTCTTCTCTGTGACATGAAAATAACTATAATTCCTGTTTGCTTACCTTGCAGTGTTGTTAAGAGAGAATCCGTTGGAACAGGGTTTCCAAAGGGCTGTGTAATTGGTAGAGCACCATACAATTATGGGGGTGTTATTATTATTTTTTCATAACCAGACACTTACTCTGTGATTTTTCCTGTACTCTCTTCCATCTGTAAGTGGAGAAAGGTGCTTTGGGCAAAGCCAGGTAAATCTGACCCGATCATCGGGAGGTGGAGAAGGTTCTGGCAATTGCTCCTCCTCCCCTTCCTCAGAAGGGCCCTGGCCTGGAGTTTCTGACCTACTGTGCTGGGTTCTCTGCCCCAGTGTGGGAGGGGAGAAGTGAAATGACAGTTACCATGTGATGCGGTTAGTGTTGCAGATGTCAGCCCAGGGCCTGCACAGAGCACATTTCTCCAACACAAGGAATCCGAATCTGGGGATTGGTGGCCAGGGCTGGATTTTAGGAAGGTGACCATAATGCTGAGTTCAAACAAATGAACAAGTAGAAAGAAAAAGAAAGGAGAAAGGGCACTCCAAGCAGAAGGAACAGCAAATGCAAAGGCAAGGAAATTTTTAGACATACAATAGGTTCGGGGCTGGGCGCGGTGGCTCACGCCTGTAATCCCAGCACTTTGCAAGGCCGAGGCGGGCCGATCACCTGAGGTCGAGAGTTCGAGAACAGCCTGACCAATGTAGAGAAACCCTGTCTCTACTAAAAATACAAAATCAGCCAGGCATGGTGGCACATGCCTGTAATCCCAGCTACGCAGGAGGCTGAGGCAGGAGAATCCCTTGAACCGGGGAGGTGGAGGTTGCAGTGAGCTGCAATCGCGCCATAGAAACTCCAGCATGGGCAAGAAGAGCGAAACTCTGTCTCACAGAAAAAAAAGAAAAGAAAAGAAATATAATAGGTTCGGGACCTTAAATGGGACAGCGAAATTCGCAAGACCAGCCAGCTCGTACTTTTAGCTTTTGGGCTTCACAAAGCTCAGATTACATCTCAGTTTGTTCTTATCCAGCCTCGAGGTCCTATAGTCTGTGTCCCTGCCCCGGAGCATAACTCCACACAGTAGCGGAAGCCAGGGAGCTCCAACAGTTGGCCAGTCAACCTTGACTCCTTTTCCATAAAGGGTTTGGGCTGCAGCTTCATCTCCTGAAATACATCTGCCTTGTGAACAGCCAGTCTGCCATGAAAGAGTTTCTCACTGAAGGCAATTTTGTTATTAGGAACAAAAAAAAAAAAGCCCCTGTCACCCCTTTCCTCTCCCAACTCCCTGACATGAGTCCGTGTCATTAGTTACTCGCTTCAGCAGTTTTATTATGGAAATGACATATTGAAATACAAATTGGGACGCGTACAGTATAATTACTAATACTGCATATTCATTTCCTCCCTTTGTTACTGTTGAGTCCCCATAAAGCCCTTTCCCCAGCCACGTCCCAGTCCTGTGTGCAGTGGCTTCTGTGTCTCTTTTCTTCTGAGGGCCAGGCGGGGCTGAGAGGGGAAACGCAGCCAGAGGAAGTACCTGCCTTCCCCGAGAAGGGCTATTTTTGTTACAATGCTGAGCTGACGCGGCAATCGGGGCCTCCGAGGTCCAAGGGCTTCCCAGCTCGTCCCAGACAAACAGCTCTCTGACTGAGCCAGACATGGAAAGTCCCAGCCAGGGGACGTTTTTAAAAAATTAAATGCACCAAAACAAGCATTTCCAGTGATATAAGGGCCAGTGGCCCGAGCTGGGCTATGCCATCCTCCAGGGCCCCTTCCCTCTCTTCCCTCGGCACCTTCTCAGGAGAAGGAGGTCACAGAAGCTGGGCAACTTGGGTGCCTATCAGGGTGGCACAGGCAGGCATTCAGTGCTGTGTAACCTACCTCATCTCCCTCAGCAGCCTTGGTTTCTGCCCCTCCCCAGGGCAGCGTCATGTTGCAAACACTGTAGGCACAAGTGGCTAAGAGAGTGACTTCTGGGTTGTAATCTCAACTTTCTGCCACTTAACAGAGAGTGCTTCTTAGGGAAAATCTGCTTTGTCCCTTCGTAACTCAATAAACCCATCTGTAAAGTGGGACTACTAGCAGTTTCCATCTCAAAAACGTTATTATTAGGATTAAATATTTTAATTTATGTTAAACATAAATATTAGTTTTTTTCCCCTTTGGCCAGCAGGAAACATTGCCTCCCCTGCTCCCCTGACCCTTGCCCCTCGCCTTCGGCCAGCAGTGACAGGTGGGCCAGTTCTGAGCTTAGGCCCCAAGAGGTCTTACCCACTCTGCTCTCTCTTGGAACTCTGTCTCTGCCTTGGGAACATGCCCAGGCTAGCCTGCTGGATGATAAGAGACTAAGTGAGGCAGAACTGAATCAGCCTCATTGTCCCAGCTGAGGCCCTAGATATGTGAGAAAGCACAGCCAAGGTCAACAAATCAACCTACAGATGACCAATAGCTGAACACAGGTGCACACATGAAGTTGTTCTAGACCAGAAGAACCACCACATCAACCCACAGACTCAAGAGCTAAAGACAAGTGAATTATTTTAAGCCACTACATTTTGCGGTGGTTTGTTATGCACGATAGCTAACTGATGCATATAGGAAGCTATTATTGTCCTTTCTCCCTCCTCTAGTACCTCCTGTCTATGTCTCTTGACCTACTGCCCATCTACACTGAAGTCCTAGGGACAAAGAGGTAGCAAAATATTAAGGCGGAAACATAGGCCCTGGAGTCAGACAGAGTTCAGGTCCCAGGCTGTGGCATGTGCAGAGATGTGACTTTTCCCAAGTAATTTCTGTTCCATTATAGGGGAATAATAGTATCTATCAGGCAAAGTCGTGGTAAGGATTGAATAACATAATGGACGGGGAAGAGTCTCCCACACAGTGAGTAACTCTCTCTTCTCTTTCCACAGAAGCTCAGTGTCTTACACATAAAATAGCATTCAATTGGCCAGGGATAGTGGCTTATGCCTGTTGAGAGGCCAAGGTGGGCGGATCACTTGAGGTGAGGAGTTTGAGACCAGCCAGGTCAACATGGTGAAACCCGGTCTTTACTAAAAAATATAAAAATTAGTCGGACGTGGTGGCAGGCGCCTGCAGTCCCAGCTACTCAGGGGGCTGAGGCAAGAGAATTGCTTGAACCTGGGAGGCAGGGGTTGCAGTGAGCAGAGATCATGCCACCATACTCCAGCCTGGGTGACAGAGCAAGACTCTGTTTCAAAAAGAAAAAAAAAAACAAAAAAACTGACATTCAATCATGATGATTGAAATCATATTGTTTTATGACTAGGTTGAGCTGTTAAGCTCAGTTACCTGATATTCAAAAGAGAAGCCATAGGTCACAGCCTCCATTCAAAAGCACAATGGACGTGTTCTCCAATTAGCCAACGACGATCATCCAAATACCAGTAACAAAAATCCTTGGCATTTGCTTCGTATTTACAAAGCACTTTTCATATATTACATTGTTTAATTTCACAATAACTCTGTGGAGTCCCTTAGCATCAGCATTGTCTCCATTGTGTAGCCTCCAAGGAAATCGCTGGGGTCAAGTGGTTTGCCCATTGATGCACAGCTGGTAAGCGGCAGGGCAGAGACTCTAAGAGCCCATCCTGCCCCCATAGACCAGTTGTTACAATGTTGAGGGCCTGTGAGGAGTCCCACTAATGGGACATAATCTCTCTTTTTCTGTTTATTGAATACATATAGCTTAACATGAAATGTTCTTGATCTCCTGGAAACACAATCAGACTTGACCTTGGCTCAGCACCGAGGCCTTTAACTTTTTCAGTCCAAGACCCTTTTTGCTGGGGTGAAGAACCACTCTTTGTCTTCATCACTCACAGGTCAGAAATAACAGGACCCGCTCAGTTCTAAAGGAGCGCTATTCACGTGAAACTCTGCAGCTGATGTGTGGGCAGCCGGCCTGGTGTACTGGGCAGTCCTTCTTTCCATAATTCCTGGGAGGGTCTTTCTCCAGCCACCATTGGACAATGTGTCCTGGCAGCCAAATCTGTTAAGGATTAGGGTATTGCCTAAAGAAAGATCGTCTATCTCTTTCTTTAAGGACAGTAAGAAAGACAGGGCTATCCCTCTGCAATATCAGTCAGCAAAAGCATAGAGCCCTCGGGATGAGCAGATTTCTTTCCTGGGTGAGGTCAGGGGTTGAGAGGTGGGCATAAGAAGTATGACATGTCATGGCCAGCCACAGTGGCTCACACTTGTAATCCCAGTACTTTAGGAGGCTGAGGCAGGAGGATCACTTGAATTCAGGAGTTTAAGACCAGCCTGGGCAACATAGGGAGGAGACTCTGCCTGTAATTAAAAAAAAAGAAAAGAAAAGAAAGAAAGAAAAAAAGTATGCAATGTCAAAGAAACAGCAAGTGCAGTCCCTTTCTCCCATGAACTCAAAATCCAAAGGGGTTTTGGGGAAGCCATCCCCAGGATGTTGGTCAAAAGTTAAAAAGCTGTTTATATAAAGATATAACAGCAAGATCCACAGTGATAAAAACTTGGAAATTGCCCAAATGTCCAACAAAAGAAAATAGTTAAGTACACTTGTTTTATTAAATTGATGGAATAGCACATTGCTGTTATGAAAGATAATAAGGGGCCAGGTGCAGTGACTCACGCTTGTAATCTCAGCACTTTGGGAGGCTGGGGCTGGTAGATCATGAGGTCAGGAGTTTGAGACCAGCCTGGCCAACACAGTGAAACCCCGTCTCTACTAAAACTACAAAAATTAGCTGGGAGTAGTGGCGGGTGCCTGTAATCCCAGCTACTTGGGAGGCTGAGGCAGGAGAATCACTTGAACCCAGGAGGCGGAGGTTGCAGTGAGCCAAGATTGTGCCACTGCACTCCAGCCTAAACGACAGAGTGAAGACTCCATCTGAAAAGAAAGAGAGAGAGAGAGAGAGAGAGAAAGGAAAGAAAGAAAGAAAGAAAGAAAGAAAGAAAGAGAAAATAAGGAAGTTTCTGAGTTATGATGCCTTCTCCAAAGAAAAATAAAAGAGGTAAAATAATATTAAATAAAAAGGAAAGATAATACGGAAGTTTAAGTAGATCTGTGGAAAAGTACATATGAAACAATTTCAGGTAAATAAAGAATACAAAACAGTTTCCAAGCCTTGATTACACCTGTGTAAAATCGTATAAGCATAGTGATAATGACAGTAGGGGGACATCATAACATAAAAATAACAGTTGTTTTAACGTAAATGGGCATTACTGTCATTTTTAGTCATGTTTACTTAATATGCATGAGAAATCTTGAAGGTAGCAAGAGAGAGACATGTGACATCTGGCTGTCAGAGCACTTCAAAACAGCAACCGTGCAGATTGGAAGAAAACAAGTGCATGGTAATGGGGAAAATCAGAAAAAGTTGTGGTCATTAGAGTTGGAACTTGAATGACTTCATGGTAGACAAATGCTCAGCTGGCACCCTGGAACTATTTCTGGGGACCCCAGAAACACAAAGTCAAACCAAAGAATATGCAGCAGAACCTATGATAGAACTTCAGGCACAGAGTCAGCACGCTGGGGGAGAGTTTTAGGGTGCAGGGCAGCCTCTTCCATGTCCTTCAAATCACATCAGGAACTTGGATGCCCATTAATCACATGAAAGACAGGTCCTTAAACTGTGGTCAAGTCATTCTGCGATGTTTAAAAAATATAAATAAGGCCAGGCATGGTGGCTCACTCCTGTAATCCCAGCACTTTGGGAGGCCAAGGGGGGCGGATCACTTGAGGTCAGGAGTTCAAGACCAGCCTGGCCAACATGGTGAAACCCCCTCTCTACAAAAATACAAAAATTAGCCAGGCATGATGGTGGGTGTCTGTAATTCCAGCTACTTGGGAGGCTGAGCAGGGAGAATTGCTTGAACTCAGGAGGAAGAGTTTGCAGTGAGCCAAGATTGTGCCACTGTACTCCAGCTTGGGCGACAGAGCAAGACTCCATCTCAAAAAAAAAAAAAAAAGTGTGTGTGTGTGTATATATATATATATATGTGTGTGTGTGTGTGTGCGTGCGTGCATGAATGTGTGTGTGTGTACTCTCAGACTAAAAGTGGATTTATTAGATGGGTTGAGTTTCAGGCTGTGCGGTTTAGGATAAAGATGGTTTGTCGAGAGGATGGATGTGCTGGCTTCCCTTTGATCCCCAAAACATCCTACGTTGACCTTTCTGATAATAAAACGGCTTCTATGAAGCAAACTGGATGCACACTCATCTTCATTCTTTCCTTTTATTTTGTAGTGTCTAATACATACATATAGATCTGTTGTTGCTTCCAACATCACATAGTGGTGATTTGCACACAGTTCTGACTCTGAAACATGAGGTGTGACATCCTCCTCCTGGGAGAGGAAAGGTAAGGTTCACGCAGCCGTGATCTTAGGTGAGTCATTTCCCTTCAGATACTGCATCTATAAAGGCAAGGTTGGGCTCCCAGCGGATGACTGGGGTTGTCCTCAGCTCAGAGCCTCAGGGAGTCGCTGGACCTGAAAGAAAAGGATGGTCTGCCCCCCGCCAGGGGCAGCTGCCTTCCAACAAGGAGTCATTGCGAGACAGAGCTCAGTCCTTTGTGCAAATTACAGCAAGCCCTCCAGGAAAACAGTCTGGGTTTTTAATGTTTTTTTTCTGGTTTCATATTTTGACTCCTGATCTCCCATTTCTGTTAGAAAGTTTATAGTTCCTCAGTGCAGTGTGAGATAGAGGAAGTATTCTTTGTTAGCAGATTTAAAAAAATGTTTTTGGCCACTGATGGACCCAGCAGCCCACAAGAGCTACACAATAAATGGGCTGGGGAGGAAGAGAGATAGGCGGGGATCCTCTCCAGGAAAGCCTGGGAGGACCACACATCAGGCTTAATTTCCCGGAGCCCAAATCCAAACAGAAAGAAAATCCACCCTGGGTTGTTTAAAGTCCCTGGTTCAAGGCTGTTAGGGAGAGGAAGGGTCCCCTCCTGCAACCCCCGGAAGCCAGAAAACTTCTTCTTCTGCAAAGCCACACCCATTCCTGCCTCCAGGGTGTCCTCCTGCTGCAAACTGAGAGAAAAGGACGAGGAAACTGACCATCTCCTTCCGGGGGCGCAGCCGCCATGGCCGAACCCAGAGTCATAAAGGGCTCAAGGGCAGCTACAGGGTCGTCACTTCAACTGTACCATGTGAGCAGCTGCTCCGGGTTGGGGATGTGGCAGAGCCCAGCCCTTGGTCCAGAAACATTGATCTCTCCTCATTGACAAACAGCTGCTCCAGTCCCCCCACCAGGCTTTAGGCTCTAGGGGACATCGTGCGAAGCTCTGACGCCCAGGACATTAAACCAAATCTGTCACAGCTGTGAGACCCGCTAGGGCTGGTGAAACCTTCCCATTTGTAGCGCAGGAGATCACAGTAGCAAAGGCTTGCAGGATACTTTCATATGGATTATCTTATTTATTTCTCAATGTAACCATGTGAAGTGGATATTTGTGGGGGTTTTTTTTCTTTCTTTCTTTCTTTCTTTTCTTAACAGATGAACAAACGGAGGCTTAGAGAGGTTAAGTGGTAGATGGGAGATCAGTGCCAAGGCAGTCTCTGCAAAGCCTGAGCACTTAACCTCTACATCACGGGAAGATACTGGGCTCCTCTCAGAGCTGCAAAAAATGCACAATGTCCTCCATCCCCTGAAGGCCATCCAATGGGAAGTTTTCAGCCCTCTCCCTCTCCCTTCCTTCTGAAAAATGTGGAGTGGGAGCAGTTATTCCAGAGGCCTTGGGACACAGGTTCAACACCAGGAGAGAGAAGGGAGCTGAGGAGGGGGTGGGTGAGAGAAGCACATGTTCAGTGCAAGGAGGATGCTTGGGATCCAGCCACCTTGGCTGCCCTGGGACCCTCTTCCTGAGTATCTTGCTCCCCTTTTCTAACACATTCCAAAAGCTGTTTTGTGCTAGTGGCTATTGACTGCCGTTAAGTCACCATCACAAACATTTTTACTGGGGGCCTTCTAGAAATAAAGATGTGACACTTTGGGTGATTTGTGGTGCCTGGAGGGTCTGGGGGCGAGAGTTCTACTGCTTCCTCAAATTGTACCTGGGAGGTTGCCACCCAGCCTTAAGAATCCTCATATTCAAAGGGAAGAAAAAAAAATATTGGGGAGAGGAGAGTAAGTGGGATGTGGCGCCTGCCTTCAGATACCTGCAGGGCTGCCACAAAAAAGAGATTAGGAAGTGGGACTTCAGAGGGCAGAGAGAATCCCCTTGGATATACATCTTAGAGAAGGAGATGTTGTTTTAACATAAGAAATAACTACTTTCTCGCTGTTGTTGTTGTCATTGTTATTCTAGCAACAGCCATTTCTGGAGGACAATGTCAAGTTGTATGATAAGCACTTTTATCTACACTGGCTTAAGTAAACCTCTTGACCACCTGGGAAGTAGATGCCTGCACTTAATTACTGTCCCTAGATCACAGATGAGAAATTAAGTTCAGTGAAGTTAAGTAACTGGTTGAATGTGGCTGAGCTAGCACCTGGGAGAGCGGAGGTCCCTACCCGCTGCTGGTTCCAAAGTCCACACTCTTAACCATTAACTCCATCCTCCTCACAACCTTGGGCAGCCAAAGGTGAGTTCCTCATTCCCAGAGGTATTCAAGAGATGCTATAACTTATTTGACACATGAATTGCTTAGATGCTTCTCCACCTCCAGATTCCAGGCCTCCCCCTCCAGAACCACAGCTGAACCTCCAGGGGCGGGCAGGCAGGGTGGTCCCCAGAGTTTGCTTTTAGCAAGCGCTAAGTAGGTGTGGGAGGCATGGCCTTAGGGAGCCCCCACTGAGAGGAAGCTGCACCCGATACTCTATCAGGGCTTCCGACTCCTGTGTGGCCTGAGATTTGGAGATTCTATTTTTAGGCAGGTCCTTCCTGAGCCACTGTGTCAGACTTTCTGGCACCTTCTGACGGCTCCAGGGCACCTGAGCTGTCTTCAGAGCCGCCCTGATGCCCCAGAGATACCTAGAGCAGGGCTGGGAGGAGCCCTGGGAGCCAGGAAAAAGCAGAGGAAAGCCACATTTGCCAGATGAAGGGGAGGAGGTGAAGGGGGAGGCTTTTCATTTCTAGCTCGGAGGGTATTCAGTGATTCTCTCCACCCTGAGGCTGAGAGGAGGGAGCCTGTCCTGGTTAAAACACTCCCTTGCAGAGGAGAAGTTATCCCTTCGGAGACAGTATGGATGGATGGAGAGAGGCTTTCGTGGACCATTCTCCCGACTGCTTTGGTGGATGGTGTTTTGGGAAGCTGGCAAAGGAGATATTATAGAGAAGTCTTGTCTTTTGGGAACCCCTGCAGCAGCAAAATGATGGTGATGGCTGCTGAGCCTTCACTGATGCTTGCGGGACGCTGTGCTGAGCACCCTAAATCCAGCCCCCTAGTTAACCCTCACAGAAGTCTCATGAAATGAGTGCCATGGTTGCTGTCAGTTTAAGGATGTGTTAATAGGCTTAGAGGGGTACAGTTAGTTACTTGTCCCCAGCGCGGCTGAAACTGACAGAGCTTTCAGAGCTCGTGGATGGAACTACTAGACTCTTAACCACCCCACGATACTGCCTCTTGGGCTCCAAGAGAACGTCAGTGTTTCTTAACCTCCTTTTGGAACATTGACTTTTGAAGATGTGCCAAAAGCTATTATTATTATTTTTTTATTTTTTTTTTTATTTTTTTTTGAGACAGAGTCTCGCTCTGTCACCCAGGCTGGAGTGCAGTGGCCGGATCTCAGCTCACTGCAAGCTCCGCCTCCCGGGTTTACGCCATTCTCCTGCCTCAGCCTCCCAAGTAGCTGGGACTACAGGCGCCCGCCACCTCGCCCGGCTAGTTTTTTGTATTTTTTTGGTAGAGACGGGGTTTCACCGTGTTAGCCAGGATGGTCTCGATCTCCTGACCTTGTGATCCGCCCGTCTTGGCCTCCCAAAGTGCTAGGATTACAGGCTTGAGCCACCGCGCCCGGCCCAAAAGCTATTATTTTGTCAGCTAATGATCAGTAATATCTACCACAGGGCAAGTGCTGTTCTAGGTGCTTTACATGTACTGATTCATTTAACCCTAGCAACAACCCATATGGTAAATATTCTCATTATCCCCATTTTGCAGATGAGAGAGCAGAGCCTCAGAGAGGCTGAGTTACTTGTGTCACTGGTTGTAAACTGGTATAGCCAGGTTTCAAACGTGGTGAGTGTGACTCCACAGTCCATGCCATTAACCATTATTAAGCACATGAGCATACATGTGCATTTACACACACAGAGGCACAACTGTGTAGTCAATTTCAAGGGTTGTGTGACTCTCCTAAAATCCTCTTTTGGGGTCCAGCTCCAGGTGAGCAACACTTCAGAAAAAAAAAAAAAAACTCAAAACAGGCCAGGTATAGCAGACCACACCTGTAATCCCAGGACTTTGGGAGGTTGAGGTGGGAGTATTGCTTGAGCCCAGGAGTTCAAGAACAGCCTGGGCAACACAGCAAGACCCCATCTCTACCAAAAATTTAAAAATTAGCTTCATGTGGTGGCATGCACCTGTAGTCCCAGTTATTCAGGCGGCTGAGGTAGGAGGGTCGCTTGAGTCCGGGAAGTCAAAGCTACAGTGAGCCGAGATTGTGCCACTGCACTTCAGCCTGGGCAACAGAGCAAGGACCTGTCTCACAATAAAAATGAAAAAATAAAATAAAAACCCAAAACTAATATTGGGGTTTACACTTCTGCAAAGACCACGTGCTGGAAGAGGGAAGCCCCAGGCCAGGGGGTCTTTGGCCAGGCTGCCCTGGAGCCAACTTCTCCCCTTCACCAATTCCAGATTCTAGGGTCTGTCCCAGGTTGGGGAAGGGGGCTGGCCTGTCCACATCATCCGTTCGGAATGACCGTGCTGTTGGGCCACTCGCCCCCCACCTGACCCCCTGCTCTGAAATTACTGGGTGGGCCGACATTTGCTCCTCCAGTAGAGTGTGAGCCAGGGATTGAGTCCAGGAAAGGTACCTGGGAGTGGAGCAGGTGAAAGAAGTTCTACAACTACATCATGGTTTCTAGATTTTAGTTGACGTCAGAATTACCTGTTCAAAAGCAGATTCCTGGGCCCCATCCTGAAGGATTCTGATTGATTACATCCAAGGTGGAATTCAGGAATTGATGACTTATTTTATTTTATTTTATTTTATGAGATGGAGTCTCACTCTGTCACCCAGGCTGGAGTGCAGTGGTGCGATCTCAGCTGACTGCAACCTCTGCCTCCCAGGTTCAAGGGATTCTCGTGCCTCAGCCTCCCAAGTAGCTGGGATTACAGGCATGCACCACCACGCCCAGCTAATTTTTGTACTTTCAGTAGAGACGGGGTTTCACCATGTTGGCCAGGCAGGTCTCGGACTCCTGACCTCCGGTGATCCACCTGCCTCAGCCTCCCAAAGTGCTGGGATTACAGGCGTGAGCCACCACGCCCAGCCAGAATTAGTGCTTTCAATAAAAGTCACTATCGTTCCTGATAATGTGGCCCATTGAGCAAGACAGGCTCAGAGTCCACATTGTCATCTCTGTTGATGGTTCTAGTCAAAAGGACTCTCAGTTAATTCTACTCATGTCTGGGGCCATGGCATCCATGTAGAATTCCAGAGGGGCAGGGGACATCCTGGGTTTGTGAAATGAACAGGGAGGAGAGGAGGAGATGATCCCTGGAGCTGCTCTCTCCTGATTTTGAGCCAACTGCCCAGCGCTCAGTCAGGCGCCAGTCCTCCCACTTCAAGTGGTGGGAGCTGCTGAGGGGCGCAAGGCTGGATTTATGACAAGACAGAGTCCCTGGCCTCAAGGGACACAGAGATTAGTTGCGAAGGTGGATGAGTCAACTGAGAAATGCCAGTGAAGCTGGGGCCTTTGGAGACAGTGAATGAGGGAACCAGGGCCCAGGGAGCAGGAAAGCAGAGAGCGTGCATGTGCGAGAGGGGTGGGGGATTCCAAGTGAGAGGCTGCAGGGAGTCCTGGGTGGGGGATAAAGGCCACCAGAGGGGGGGCTGGGAAGTAGGGTGACTAACCGACCTGGTTTGCCCGGGATGGAGGAGTTTCCTGGGATCGGGGCCATTCAGTGCAAAAATCAGGAGAAAATCTTAAGCAAAACCTACAGGGAAGGTAAGGTGAGGTCCCTTCAGAGGGCCCTGTGTGCTCTCCCAAGGCACAGAAGAGCCTCCCTGAACTCTTCATGACACTAGACTCTCTCTTTCTACCGAAGCAGGAGGTGACAGGAAGCTTGGGAGTCTGGGCAGAAACCTCTGCAGGTTTGGGGACTGCTTCCAAACGTTCAAAGCTATTTTACAAACCTTGATGGGTCCGTTGAAAGACACAGGAGGTTGGATCAGATCACTTCAAGCTTCAAGGAAACGGATGAGTTACACTATAAAGAAGTAGTGCCAGGAGCAGTGACTAAATTAGTTCTCATTAGCCGGGCATGGTGGCACGCACCTGGAGTCCCGGTTACTCAGGAGGCTGAGGTGGGAGGATTGCTCGAGCCCAGAAGGTCGAGGCTGCAGTGAGCCATGATTGTGTACCACTGCACTCCAGCCTGGATGACAGAGCAAAACCCTGCCTTGAAAAAAAAAAAAATTCTTAATTGAGCCCTTACTATGTGCCAGGACTGTGATAAACGTCTTGGAGAAACTGTGTTATTTAATCCTCATAACCACCCTGGGAGGCAGATTTTATTACCCCCACTGAACAGATGAGAAAACAGAGGCACAGAGGGAGAAGCCCACTTGCCCAGAGTCATACAGCTGGCAGTGGCTGTGCTGGAACTTTGACAAAGCACCCCTTAATAGAGAATCAATCAATCACTAATAGAGAATAAATAAATAAAGCTTCACAGGATATTTGCTCCAACTGGTCAATGTGAACCCCCCCAAAGTTATTTATTTACTTATTTAGAGACAGGGTCTTGCTGTACTGCCTAGGCTGGAGTGCAGAGGTGTGGTCAGAGCTCACTGCAACCTTGAAGTCCCAGGTTCAAGCGATCTTCCCACCTTGGCCTCCCAGGTAGCTGGGACCACAGATGCATGCTATTACACCTATTCATTTTTACATTTTTTTGTAGAGATGGGTCCCACCCTGTTGTCCAGGCTGGTCTCAAACTCCTGGGCTCAAGTGATCCTCCCACCTCAACCTCCTCAAGTGCTGGGATTACAGAAGTGAGCCATGTGCCCAGCCACTCCCTGAAGTTTTAAACAATACTCACCCATCACGGAGAATGAGAATCAGGGCAAGGAAAGGACTTATACCCAGGCACAATGTTTTAAGAAAGAAAAACACAACGGCTAAAGAGAAATGTCCAAGAGTCAAAGTCAAAATGAGTTTTCAGAAGGGAAGGCATGGGAGTTGCATTCTGGATGTCTAAGTTGAACCTAGAAGCTTAAGCCCCCCAAACAATCCTGTTTTTCCCAGGGAGAAAGGTGCTTCTGGTCGGGAAGGCTGAGCAGCATTTGAAAAAAGAATGAAAGATCAGTTGCATTTCTGGGGCACATTGGGTAACAAAGGGGGCCTCTGTCATTCTCTGGGTCCAGTGAGGTGACACTGCTAATCCTAAAATCTGTCCTGCAATCACACAGCCAGAGAGAGGCCCCTGTCCCCAAAGCCCTCAGCAGACGGTCCCACAGGTTCAGCTGGGAAGGTAGGGAAGCCTTCACGTGGTAATTTCCCTAGTACTGAAAGAGGAGCTGTAGAGCAATGTCTTTTTGAATGTTTTGACTGTAATCCACAGTAAGAAATACATTTTTCATCACAAACCAGGGCATACATGTGTGCATGTGTGCTTCACAAAGCAAAACTTACCCGTGTTAAATGCAATACCCTCTGTTATTTTCTGTTCTATCCCAATTCATTTGTTTTAAAGCTAGTTGTAAGCTACTACATTGATTTCATTACCCACAAATGGTTTATAGTCTGTAGTTTTAAAAACACCTAGCATTGTGAGCATGGCCAGGGAAACTGAATAGGAGGTTAGAATGACAGGAATTTATATTGCAGTCATTATCTCTACCATTGTGCCTTTGAATAGTGTTTTGTGTTTACCCTACTTTCACCTAATAAGCACTTCTCAAACTGCGCTCCATGGGTTGCCTTTATTCCAGGAGAGTTTAATAGGTGTTTTCCTCCAAAGTGCTTCTGAGGTCAAACAAGTTTGGGAAAGGATACATGGGATAGCCACATCTGGCATGTCCCAGTGCTTTTAGCATATTTAAGGCTCTGAGAAGGTCTGCAATGAAGGTATCTGATTTCTTTTTCTTTCTCTCTCTCTCTTTCTTTCTTTCTTTCTTTCCTTCCTTCCTTCCTTCCTTCTTTCTTTCTCTCTTTCTTTCTTTCTTCCTTTCTTCTTTCTTTCTTTTTTTTTTTTTTGAGGCAGAGTCTCACTCTGTTGCCCAGCCTGCAGTGCAGTGGCGTCATCTCAGCTCACTGCAAGCTTTGCCTCCTGGATTCACGCCATTCTCCTGCTTCAGCCTCCTGAGTAGCTGGGATTACAGGCACCTGCCACCACGCCCTGCTAATTTTTTGTATTTTTAGTAGAGACGGGGTTTCACCGTGTTATCCAGGATGGTCTTGATCTCCTGACCTCATGATCCACCCGCCTCAGCCTCCCAAAGTGTTGGGATTACAGGCATGAGCCACCGCGCCCGGCTTCTTCTTTTTTTTTTTTTTGGAGATGGAGTTTCACTCTTATTGCCCAGGCAACAAGATCATGTTGCAATGGCATGATCTCAGCTCACTGTAACCTCTGCCTCCTGGGTTCAAGCGATTCTCCTGCCTCAGCCTCCCGAGTAGCTGGGATTATAGCCATGCGCCACCACACCCAGCTAATTTTGAATTTTTAGTGGTGACGGGGTTTCTCTATGTTGGTCAGGCTGGTCTCGAACTGCCAACCTCAGGTGATCCGCCCACCTCGGCCTCCCAAAGTGCTGGGATTATAGCTGTGAGCCACCGTGCCCGGCTTCTGCTGGCTTCTTTTATTAATTTTTGGAATATGCATTTATTTTTCTGGATACAAAAGAGACATGGGGATGTACGATAAACATTTCTCTCCTATCCCTTGCCAAATCACCCAGTTTCTCCCTGGAGTCAACCAAATGCACTAGTATCTAGTATCTATGCAAACACTCCTTTTCCCTACACACACACACACACACACACGATAAACAAATTAACATACTTTGAACACTGTCTGCACCTTATTTTTATTTATTTATTTTTTTGAGACGGAGTCTCACTCTGTTGCCCAGGCTGGAGTGCAGTGGCCCTATGTTGACTCACTGCAAGCTCCGCCTCCTGGGTTCCAGCGATTCTCCTGCCTCAGCCTCCTGAGCAGCTGGACTACAGGTGCCCGCCACCACGCCCGGCTAATTTTTGTATTTTTTAGTAGATACAGGGTTTCACCATATTGGCCAGGCTGGTCTCGAACTCCTGACCTCATGATCCACCCATCTCGGCCTCCCAAAGTGCTGGGATTACAGGTGTGAGCCACTGTGCCTGGCCTCTGCACCTTATTTTTTAACTTAATGATGGATCTTAGAGATCATTCCTCCTTAGTACATACAGAGCTTTCTCATCTTTTTTTTTTTTTTCCTGTTATATAAATTATGGCCCTTTATGAATGCAGCATAACTAGGCCCCCACTGATGAACACAGATTACCTCCAGGGCTTTTTGTTATGAACAATGCTGCGGCAGATAACCACACACCTAAGTCGAGGTGCACATGTGTGCGTGTGTATGTAAAGTTCTAGAAGTGGAATTGCTGGGTCAAAGCACAGGCACTTCTTTAGGTGGTGCTGTGTACTGCCTGGTGTCCCTGCTGTGGCGGCTGGGATCCCAGGAAGAGACGAGGGTTTTTCCTTTCTCGTTGGATGTTTAATCCCAGCCAGTTTCACACATTGATACTGGACACAGGAAACATGAGGTTTAGTCCTGCCCTGTCTTGCGTGTGGATCTCCATTTGCACCAGCACCATTTGTTGAAAAGACTCTTATTTTCACCATTGAATGGTCCTGGCATCCTGGTTGATAATTGATTGACAGCTGAGCATGGTGGCTCACGCCTATAAATCCCAGCACTTTGGGAGGTCGAGGTGGGAGGATTGCTTGACCCCAGGAGATCAAGACCAGCCTGAACAACATAATGAGACCCTGTTTTTATTTTTAAGAAAAAAAAAGAAAATCAATTGACCATAACTGTGAGAGTTATTTCTGGTCCCTCATTTCTATTCCATTGATCTCTATGTCTTTGTCTTTAGACAAGTACCACACTGTCTTAATTACTGTAGCTTTGTAGTAAGTTTTAAAATTGAGAAGTATGAATCCTCTATTTTTCTATTCAAAATTGTTTTGGCTATTCTGGGTTCCTTGCATTTCCACATGCATTTTACAAGCATTCTACATTCATTTGATCAGCTTATCAACTTCTGCAAAGAAGTCAGTTGGAATTTTGATAGGGATTGCATTGAATCTGCTATATCAATTTGGGGAATATTGCCATCTTAGCAATATTAAGCCTTCCAATTCACAACTATGGGATGTTGTTCCATTTATTTAGGTCTTTTTCCATTTCCTTCAACAATATTTTAGTTTTGAATGTACACATCTTGTACTTCTGTTAAATTTATGCTTATGTACTTTATTCCTTTTGATACTACTAGATGTGAAATTGTTTTCTAAACTCTATTTTTGAATCTTTACTTGCTAGTGTATGGATATACAATTAATATTTATATGCAGGTCTTATATTTTGAAATCTTACTGAACTTGTTTATTAGCTCTAATAGCCTGGTGTTTGCGGGTAGATATCTTAGTGTTTTCTACATAAAATATTATTTGTCAACAGAGATAGTTTTACTTCTTCTTTTCCAAACTGGCCTTTTATTTCACTTTCTTGCCTGATTTCCCTGGCTAGCCCCTCCAGCACAATGTTGAATAGAAGTGACAAGAGCAGATACCCTTGTCTTTTTCATGATCTTAGGGGAAAGCGTTCAGTCTTTTACCATTAATTATGATATTAGTTGTTAACTATGCAATTTTAAGTTTTCTAGTGTTCACAATTTTAAAACATAAGAGCAAATGGTAAAATTAATTTTACAGATAAATTGTATTTAACTCAATATATCAAAAATATTTTAACATGTAATTATTATAAAAATATTAATGAGATATTCTACTTTGCATACTAAGCCTTTGAAATCTGATGTGTTTTATACTTTCAGCATATCTCGAACTCCTGACCTCAACTGATCCACCCACCTCAGCCTCTCAAAGTGCTAAGCCACTGTGCCTGGTCCTTTTAGCATATCTTAATTCAGAGTAGCTACCTTTTTGGAGGGGGAGTAGTGGGGAGTAGCTACATTTTAAATGCTATTCTCTTTTTTTTTTTTTTTTTTTTTGAGACGGAATCTTGCTCTGTCGCCCAGGCTGGAGTGCAGTGGCCGGATCTCAGCTCACTGCAAGCTCCACCTCCTGGGTTCACGCCATTCTCCTGTCTCAGCCTCCCGAGTAGCTGGGACTACAGGCGCCAGCCACCTCGCCCGGCTCGTTTTTTTTTTTGTATTTTTTAATAGAGACGGGGTTTCACCGTGTTAGCCAGGATGGTCTCGATCTCCTGAACTCGTGATCCGCCTGTCTCGGCCTCCCAAAGTGCTGGGATTACAGGCTTGAGCCACTGCGCCTGGCCTTAAATGCTATTCTCTACTGTATTAGACAGCACAGATCTAGAACATGGCTGGCTCAAAACAAGAAGAGTTAATGTTTACTGAACACTTCTCATGGGCTAGGAACTCTTTTAAACTTTTTCACGTATTAACTAAATAAATCTTACAATGAGGAAGCTAAGACATGGAGAGGTTATATTACTTGCCTAAAATTGCCCAACTAATGAAATAGCAGAGCTAGGATTCCAACCTGGGATGTCAGACTTCAGAGCCTGAACTTTCTACTTTTAATAAATTTATGGAGATCTAATTGACATACCATACAATTCACCCATTTAAAATATACAATCAGACAGTTTTTAGTGCATTAACAGAGTCCTGCAACCATCACCACAATCAGTCTTAGAACATTTCATCATCCCAGAAAGACAGCCCATACCCGTTAGCAGTTACTCCCCGTTTCCCCCCAAGCCCTCAGTCCTATCTACTTCCATCTCTATAGATTCGCCTATTCTGGGCATTTCATATAAATGGGGTTATATGATTTGTGGTCCTTTGTGGCTGGTTTGTTTCATTTAGCATGAGTGCAAGGTTCGTCCCTGTTGTAGCATCTGTCAGCACTTTCATTACCTTTCATTGTCAAAAAATAGTCCATTGTATGGATAGATCAACCTTGTTTATCCATTCGTCAGTTGATGAACTGGGTTGTTTTCACTTTTTCAGTATTATGAATACTGCTGCTATGACCAAGCATGAGCAACTTTTTGGATGGACATACATTTTCATCTCTCTTGGGTATACACCTGGGAGTGAAACAGCTGGATGACAGGGGAAACTAGAACATATGTTTTTAATAGTTAGAGGAACTGCTAGACTGTTTTCCAAAGTGGCTGCGCTATGTTACCTTCCCACCAGCAGTGTATGGGCCTCCAGTTTCTCCACACCCTTGTCAACACTTGTTATTGTCTTTCTGTTTATAGCCATCCCCGTGGGTATGAACTGGCCCAGAGCTTAAACTTTCAGCTGTTATTCTAGACCGGAAGCACTTAATGAACATGTGTTGAATGAATGAAAGAATAAACACATCTTGTCATTGTCTGTTGTGGGGCATTCTGAATAATGGAACAGGATGGCTCAAAACTTGCCAACAAGAAGCTTTAACAGAAGAGAAGGGTGTTTTCCTTTAAAATGGTGATCTGCTGGCTGGATCTGAGCCACCTGAGGGGCATTTTAAATGTACAGATTCCCGGGCCCCATTCCCAGAGATTGATTTGGTAGTAAGGTGGTGTCTGGGAATCTGTATTTTTTTTTTTTTTTTTAAGAAAGTGTCCTCAGATAATTCTGACATGCCACCAGGTTCGGGATCAGTCACCAAAAAGGGCATTTTGGAGTACAGTTCCTGTATTTGCAATAAGCCAGTCATGTAAGTGTCTGCCAGAAAAATAAGTCTGTGGGAAGGACTGCAATGACACCTGGCTGAGTTTTGGAAGCCGAGGCCCTGCTCAGTGCTGCATTCCACATGATGGGGGCAAGAAGAAAAATAACAAGACTCGTTGAGAGCTTACTTCCTTCCATCTAAGTCTCTACATGCAATACCTCCTTTAATCTTCAAAACACCACCCTATGAGAAAGGTACTCTTAACGATTCCTTCTTTGCAGATGAAAAAACTCAGTCTCAGAGGAATGAAGTTGCCCAAGGTCTCACAGCTCAGTCGAGTTAGGCTTGCAGCAAGGTCTGTCTGACTCCCCTCTGCTGTTTTTCCTTCCTGGCCATTTCACTAGCCTTGAGGCACTCCCAGGATTCTGGAGGAGTCAGAACACAAATTAAAGCACGCAGCAGCTGGAAAGGTCAACCAGGTAAGAACAAGATGCCTGGTGGGGTGTGCAGACAGGTTACGGGTGAAGTATCAGGAAGGAGGAGGGGTGGGGGCTCAAACAGAGGAAAAAGAAGTGGTTCTTTGTGGCAGGGCCTTTGGACAATTGTTGCCAATTGTCCCCCAGCTGACCCAGCTCCTGCTGCATCACGAGCTTCCTCTGTCCCCTGTGCCTTCCACCAGTCTGGGTGCTAATTTGCACGCTGGCCTCGCTTGCCCCAGAATGCCTTTCCACCCACTCTCACCAGAGAGACTCAGATACAGCAAATATCCTTCAGATGCTTTCAGGTGTCATATCTCACTTAGATGCACTTTCAGATGAGGAAACTAAGGCTCAGAGATATTAAGTCACTGGCCTAAAATGCCACAGCAAATCAGTTGCAATACTGAGATTCAAACTTTATTTTTGACAACCTGATATGGTTTCAGTGTGTGCTCCTGCCCCCAGTTTTTGTGTTGAAGCCTAATCCCCAATGTGGTAGTATTAGGAGGCGAGGCCTTTGGGAGGTGATGTGGGTCATGAGGGCAGAAGCCTCATGGTGGAATTATGACCCTTATAAAAGAGGCCAGAGAGAGAGTCCTTGCCCCTTCCATGATGCGAGGACAGAGTGAAAAGATGGCCATCTATTAGCCAGGAAATGGGTCACTACCAGACATGGAAACTATGAACCAGGAAGCACCCAGGCTGGAGTGCAGTGGCATGACCTTGGCTCACTATAGCCTTGACCTCTGGGGCACAGATGATTCTCCCACGTCAGCCTCCCAAGTAGCTGTGACCACAGGCATGCACCATCATGACCAGCTCGTTTTTTGTATTTTTTGTAGAGATGGGGTTCTTGCTATGTTGCCCAGGCTGGTCTCAAACTCCTGGCTCAAGCTATTCTCCACCTCAGCCTCCCAAAGTGCTGGGATTACAGATGTGAGCCACCGCACCCGGCCTTATTAGTGATTCTTGATTTGGGGTAAATTGTGGGGCCTTTTGGATCCCGTCAAAAGCTCCCTTCCCCGTGTTGTGAGCACACCTCTGTGCATGTGTGGGGCTCACTCACAGGGCATGCGCAGGGCAGTGCTCACACACCGGTTAACATGCTCTGCTTTATTCGTGATTTGAGGGACCCCTCGCGGCAGTAGCAGTTCCACAAAAAACATATGAAAATCTCTCAAAGACAAAGGCAACTTAACATACTGGTTTATCACAGGGGTGGGCTGCTTCTTCGCTGGCCCACAGGGACCCGGAAACCATCAAAAGCTGAGGCTGGGAAACCCAGCTTCCTGCTTCTGGCCTCAATTCCCCACCGCTGTCACCACCATGACCACTAAAAATAAGACCAAACCCAGCCCACGCCCTCTGGAGGTCGTTCTCCTCATGATTTAGCTCCCTGCTTCCTGTTGATCTTTCAGGTTGTTTTATTTCACAGCCTCTGACTTCTGCTCACAGCCCACTAGGCATCTCCCCAGCACGAGCGGAAACAGTGTTTAACCAGAAAGAAAAGGGGAAGGTGGAGGTGGGAAGCCGCAGGGGACTGAAGGTCCATGTCCTGACTCTCTGCATCCACACTTGTACCCTCCATCCAGTGGCTGCCCCAGGGGACTCTGGTCCAGACCCCATTCAAATGCTGCCAGGCGAGTTTGATGACTGCCTGGTCATAGGTTTTTGACAAATGCACTCAGTCTCCCGCCAGTGGTTGTAGGGGTATGGAAGGCACAATCTCTATCCAGAATTATTCAATCACATGAGGCGAGGACTGGGCCACACAGGACACACAATCTCTGGAAGCAGTTGATGAGAAATGCCATTTGCCCCTTCCCATTTGTCTCCTGGACATTGAGGGTCATAGGCTCAGTTTTCTGGTGTTGCCCCCAAATGCTTCTTCCAGTCATCTCTTTTTTTTTTTTTCAGACAGAGTATCTCTCTGTCACCCAGGCTAAAGTGTAGTGGTGTGATCACAGCTCAATGCAGCCTTGACCTCCCAGGTTCAAGTGATCCTCCCACCTCAGCCTCCCTAGTAGCTGGGACTACAGGCGTGTGCCACCACACCTGGCTAATTTTTGTATTTCTTTGGTAGAGACAGGGTTTCGCCATGTTGCCCAGGCTGGTCTTGAACTCCTGGGCTTGGGTGATCTGCCCGCCTTGACCTCCCAAAGTCCTGGGATTACAGGTGTGAGGCACCACGGCCGGTCTCAGCCATAATTTCAGACTCCATCCCTCACAGGAGAGCTCCTGGAGCCCTTCAGTAAAACTGAACTCCACCCTCTCCCAGTCTCCTGGCTGCCCTCTGCAATGTTTGTATTCATCTTCCTTGCTAGATTGTGAACCCTTGGGTTGGGGGGGGGCAAGAATGATCTCTTAATCACTCTTTTTAGAAATTTCACAATTAATAGGTGTTTACTATGTGGAAATATTAGAAAATTCAGATGGCTTCCCCACCACCTCCCCAGAAAAAGGACAAAATGTATCCCTGATGCCCAGCTGGGACCTGTGACATTTTGGTGATCTGTCCATTTTCTTTTTCTTTTTTTTTTTTATTTTTTGAGACAGAGTCTCGCTTTGTCGCCCAGGCTGGAGTGCAGTGGCCGGATCTCAGCTCACTGCAAGCTCCGCCTCCCGGGTTTACGCCATTCTTCTGCCTCAGCCTCCCGAGTAGTTGGGACTACAGGCGCCCGCCACCTCGCCCGGCTAGTTTTTTTGTATTTTTTTTAGTAGAGACGGGGTTTCACCGTGTTACCCAAGATGGTCTCGATCTCCTGACCTCGTGATCCGCCCGTCTCGGCCTCCCAAAGTGCTGGGATTACAGGCTTGAGCCACTGGGCCCGGCCAATCTGTCCATTTTCTTATGCAGACACACACACACGTGCACACACGCACACACACACGTACACGCACACACACGCACGCGTGCACACACACACATATATGCACACGCACGCACACCCACAGGGATGCACACACACACACACACACATGCATGCACACACACGCATGCACACATGCACATGCACACATACATGCACACACAAAAGGCACACACACATGCACACACGTGCACACACGCACACACGCACACACATGCACACACGCATGCACACACATGCATACACACACGCACACACGCACACACATGCATGCACACACACACGCACACACATAACAAAATGGAAATCAATACTGTATTTTGAGTCTATTACTCCTTTTGTAACTATTCAATGATCTTAAAACATTTTCATACCAACATTTTGTATCATTGAAAATCACTGCAGAGTTGTCTATCAGTTGTATCACAGTCTTCTCAATAAGCCCCTACTATTGGACATTTAGGTTATAGTCATTTTTTTGAGACAGGATCTCTCTCACCAAGGCTGGAGTACAGTGGTACAAGCATGGCTCACTGCAGCCTTGACCTCTGGCGCTCAAGCGATTCTCCCACCTCAGCCTCCCAAGTAACTGGGGCTACAGCCATATACCACCACGCCTGGCTAATTTTTTTTTGTTTGTTTTTTAAATTTTGTAGAAAGGAAGTCTCACTATGTTGCCCAGGCTAGTCTTGAATTCCTGGCCCAATTTTTAAAAAACAGCTTTGTTGGGATATAATTCGCATACCATATAATTCACCATTTTAGGGTGAACAGAGGTTTTTACTATATTTACAGAGTTCTGAAACCGTTACCATTATCTGATTTTAGAACATTTTCATCACACCCAAAAGAAACCCCACAGTCATTTCTGTCACTGCATTTACCCCACCCCCCAAGGCCATGGGAATCCTTAATCTTCTTTCTGTGTTTATGAATTTTTACTATTTTTTCTTTTCTTTTCTTTTTTTTTTTTTTTTTTTTTTTTTTTTGAGACAGAGTCTTGCTCTGTCTCCCAGGCTGGAGGTGCAGTGGCGCGATCTCAGCTCACTGCAACCTCTGCCTCCTGGGTTCCAGTAATTCTCCTGCCTCAGCCTCCCAAGTAGCTGGGATTATGGGCACCTGCCACCATGTCCAACTAATTTTTTGTGTTTTTAGTAGAGACAGTGTTTTACCCTGTTGGCCAGGCTTGTCTCGTCTCAAACTCCTGACCTCAAGTGATCCACCTGCCTCAGCCTCCCAAACTGCTGGGATAACAGGCATGAGCCACAGCACCTGGCTGATTTTTACTATTCTTGACATCTCAAGACATTCACATATAAGTGAAATGTTATGATAGGGTCTTCTTTCACTTAGCACAATGTTTTCACGGTTCACCATTTTGTAGCAGTATCAGTACTTCATTCCTTTCCATGGCTAAATAATATTCCTTGCATGCATATGCCACGTTGTGTTTATTCATTCATCAGTTGATGGACATGTGAGTTGTTTCCAGATTTTGGCTATTATGAATAATGCTGCTATGAACACTTGTGTGAAAATTTTTACACGGACATATGTTTTCATTTCTCTTGGGTATATATTGAGTAGTAGAATTGCTGGGTCATACAGTAACTCTATGTTTAAGTTTTTGAGGAACTGCCAAACTGTTTTTCAAATATGGTTGTACCATTTTACATTCCCATTAGCAATGTATGAAGACTCTGGTTTCTCCATATCTTTGCCAACATGTTATTGCCCACCAATTAATTGTTCATTCTGTACAGCACCCAGACACGTTTGTTGAATACAGGAACTGCTGAATCTCTGTTTGTTGGATTTATCATGCACTTCCCCTAAACAGAAACTTTTTGCATCTCTGAAATTAATTTACTTACTCTGTCCCCTAAAACACCAAGCCAGATCCAGCCTCCACACTCGTAGTGGGGGAAGGTTTCATGAAGGAGGAGGCATTTGAGCTGGGAAATAGATGTAACAGAAAAACATGGATTTAGGATCATAATTGATCTAGGATTGAATTCTGTTTAACCACTTGAGACTTGGTTTTATCACCTACTAAGTGGGGATAATAGTATCCATCTCATGAAATAATGCAAATAAAACGCTTAGCACAGTGACTGCCACATAGCAGGTCTCCTTCCTCCCCGGAGGATGAGAAGTTGGCTTTCAGATGAGCTGGGTAAGAACCTGTCAAGCGGAGAAAAGAGCATGGCATGTGCAATGGCCTGGTAGTGTGAAAGCAAGTGGCAGAATGAGGCGACTGGTGGGAGGGTAGCAATCAAGCCAGGAGGCAGATAAGGCCAGGGCACCAATGGACTCTCTCCCTGCAAAGGAAGTTGGATCTCATCTCTCACAAGTCATAGGCAACTAGGCGGTGAGTGACAGACCGTGATTTGCATTTTAAAGAGCTCGTTCTCCAGCAGTGGGAGGCTGGACTGAGGGTTGAGACAGGGAGCAGTAAGACCAATAAGGGGGTCAATGAATTCATTGTTTAAATGAATTCAGGTGGGAAACCAGGGGATTAGACTGGGGCTGTGACAATGGCAATAGAATGAGGAGCTGAACGGGAGAGAGGTTTCGGAGGTGGTATCAATGGGCAATGGTGGCCACGTGGCCTGTGAGTTACGGTCTGACAAGCTCTCTGTACACCTGCCAGGGAGGGAGGGCAGGGTTCTCTCCAAGTCACACCTTATTAAATCCTCACAATACCTCGGCAAGGAGGCACCCACTTTCCCAGTTACAGATCAATAAACCGAGGCTCAAAGTAAGTAAGCAACTTGCCCAAAGTCATAAAGAGCAGGGATGAAGTCTGAATCCAGGTTTGTCTGCTTTCTTTCATCTTGGTGTCTCTCTGGGAAGGACTTAGCTGCATAGGAAAGTCTGGGATGAATTTGGACAGGGAGGGAGAGGAGGCAAAGTCAGTTATTTTTCATATAATAACTGAGGTGAGCAACCTTGGTGTGATTGGCAGGTCAGAGCTCAGGGGATCCAGCTGAGGCCTGGAAGAGTTCTCTAAGGAGCCAAGGCAGAAATGTGGAAGTAAGATAATTTGTCCAACAGGAGGTTGGGATGTCTTCCTCAGGGTGCTGGGCACAGGAAGACGCCTTGGAAACAGAAGTAGATTGAATGGAGTGACCATGCTGGCATGAGGGTGGTACAGGGGCCCAGGCAGAGAGCAGGCAGCTTCCTTCCTCCTTCCCCATTCAGAACCCCATCCCGTGCTGGGAGTCTGGATCCTCTGGGTTTGGGGCCATGCTGGAAGGGAGTGGAGGGTGTTCACAGGGCTGGTGGCCACAACCAGGCTCTCCCAAGCAGCCTTGAGCCTGTCCCTGAGCTCTGCCACCAGTAGGGCTGTTAGAGACCACAGCTCCTTGCAGGAAAACTCAACAGTCACACTGCAAGGAGCTGTCCTGGGGCCGCCGGCACAGGCGAGATGAGAGCTGGTGTGGAGAGGGTGCGAGATCCCTCTGAACAAGTTGGGAGCTTGGATTCATCTCCTGGTGCCTGGGGGAGGGGATGCCAGGCCCAGACTCTCAAGCTGCCAGGCCTCACACAGAAGGGGGAACTCCTGGCTTCTCCTCTCCCCCAGGCCATACCTCTCAAGGCCCCCTTCATGTGCACATTGGCCTTTGTCCACCAGGCCCTGCTCACTTGGCTTAAAGTTAGCAGAGGCCCAGATGGGGACATGGCAGGGAGCCATCTGGTCTTCTCCCAAGACTCTCAGCCCCCCACCCTCCCAATGCCTCAGCCTGCCTTGTCCCGACGACCCCCTGCTTCTCTCTCCCAAAGTCTTTATCCGTGTTTACTATCTGTCAATTAGGCAGCCTCAATACCCTACACATGGAAAGCCAGTCAACCAAGCGTGGTAATCCCTCAGCCCCCTCCCCACGCCTCTTTCCCTCTGGGTTGGGGGAGAGGGCAGGAGGAGGAAGGCAGTTTGCAGTTTCTCCTCCAGTTAAAAGTGACCGTGGCATGGTCTCTCTGGTCAGTGTTTTCTCCCTCACTGCAGACCCCTCCCAGGCCACAGCTGGAGTTGGGGGAGGTCGGAGTGAGGAGAGACGGCAGAAAGCAGGTGCCTGTGAGTGAGGGGTGGGCAGGGGCAGAGGGGTGGGGTGAGGTTGCCATGAGACACACGCTCCTGACTGCCTCAGGGGCTGGCTCGGTTCGCCTTTCCAGCTGGAAGTGTTCCAGGCCATGGACAGGTGTGTCTAGTGGCTCCTCCCCAAGGGAGGGCCAGGCTCAGCACATCTCTCTGGCCACTCTGAGACCTTCATCCACGTAGAAGGAAGAGGGAAAGAAAGAATGAAGGTAGAAGAGGAAGGAGACAGGGAGAGAGGTGGTGCAGGGGGACTGGGGACAGAGGACGTGTCCCAGGAGGGGCCTCCGTGCCCTCCAGTGACAGCATCTGGATGCCTGCCGTGGAGCCCTCCAGCCCCAGGCACCAATCCACACTCCCTTCATCCCAGCCTCAGCTCCAAGAAGAGGAGGGGCTCATCCTTGCAGCTGAGAACACTGAGCTCAGGGAAAACACTCGGCTGGTCCTTGGCACAACTTCTGGCTCCATGGTTCTTCTTTCTCCTTAGCCTCCATCACAGCCCAGTGCCTCCCCCACCAGCTGGGGAATCCACCTTCTTGCGGGACACAGGCAGTCTGATTTCAGGCTCCTGATTTGTTCTGGCGAAGCCTGTCTTGCTGCAGGGATCACATGAGCTGCCCTAACAGCTTCCCAGGGCGAGAGGGCCTAGGCTCCGTCCATCCCCAGGGAGGGGGTGGAGCGTGGCAGAGAAACAGAAGAGCCACGGATTGGCGGTCACAAGCTCTGAAAGGTGACTTTTCTCAGGAGAGACACAGTAGCTCAAAGGGCTCAGGAGTCAGACACACCAGCCTTTGAGTCCTGAACCCCACTTACTGGCCACCAGTTGGAGCAAGATGTTAGCTTCCCCGTGCCTGCAGTTCCTCCCTCCTAAGGCAGGGTAGGTGGTAATGGTGCCTACCCTGTGGGGTGTCCTGGGAGGGTGATAGTCCAGGTAAAGCCTCCAGAGCCATGCCTTAGACTTGAGGGTGCCCCACACGTGCTGGTGGAATTGACCACTTTTGCACTTTCTCCCCCTAGGCTGACCTCTCCCAGGGCCCACGCATCACACCAGGCAAGAGTTTTTTCATCTGCACACAACACGGACTGGCACTGACTCCCAGCTGCCCTCCGGGCAGGATGTGGACTCCCCCTGCTTTGTTCATCAATGTCAAATGTCCCAGGTCAAGTGAGGGATAAACCCCATCTAAGAGGACAGGAAAAATTCCGGTCGAATTGCTGGCCTTACAGCCAGCATGCAGGTCTGAGGGGAAGGCGGACAGCTGGCAGGGCAGCTAGTTTATAGTCTTGGTCCCCGCAGAGTCTCCCTTTATCCCAGTCAGTGGTGGCTCTGATCCATCCCATAAAGCCCCGCCTCGGAGGGCGGCCTGTCCCACACTTGTGCTACTCCAGCCAGGTCGGGCCGAGACCTGGTCCTTCTATTTGAACTAACAACTTGGTGTCCCGGCCTGCTGATACCCTCTCAATATCTGTTACTTCTTTTTCTAGAGAGGGGTTGAGCACAGAGAGAGGGGTGGAGGGCCAAGTGGGGTGGGGTGGGAGCGGCAATGGGCTTCCAACACACAACCACACCCAGAGAGAAAGGCCCTGCTGTTAACCAGATTGTCATCTTTGGCAACCAATGGATGCTAGAGGTCTCAATGCCTTCCTCCACCTCAGAGTGTTTCATCAGAGTCTTCTTTTTTAGAAAATAATTTTTTTTTTTAATAGAGACGAGATCTCGCTATGTTGAGCAGGCTGGTGGAAATCCTGGCCTCAAGTGATCCATCTGCTTTGGCCTTCCAAAGTGCTGGGATAATAGGCATGAGCCACTGTGGCCAACCCCAGTATTCTTTCAACCACAGACAGTAGACTTCCTATGAGGAATTCCAGGAAGTTGAAGTTTTCCATCCTTTCCACCTTTATCAGAATGGATTTTAAGTCCCTTACAGACTGGCATGCTGGCTAACAGCTGTTGACCTGCTTCTTACTCCAGCTCTGGTTCCAACAATAACACTGGCTCCTCAAACCTCCAACCCAAGGAACGGTTTCTGCCAAGAAAATGTGCCTTAGGAGCTGAGACTACCAGTGGACCAGAATTCCAGCAGTTCTCCAGGTATGAGCTCCCAGCAGAAGGGAAAGTGTTGACTAGAGAATCCATCAGAAAAGTTTGTTTTCTGGAAGGACAGGACCGGCCGATGCTGAGAAGGGAGGGGAGTAGGAGAGGCGGGAACTCCCAGCACAGACCCTGGCCACTTCACCTGTCACCCCAAAGAGCTGGTCATGCCCCGGATCACGTTCCATCTCCCAGTGAGGAAAGGCAGCCAGCCACCCTCAGAGGAAAGCATCCATGTGGCCACCGATGGCAGGGAGAGCAGTGTGGGGAGAAATCTCTATTTGGAAGAGGAGACATAGTTGGGTGGGTGGTTCCCTGGCCTTATCAGGCCTCTGCAGTCCAGCATGGCACTGGGAGAGATGGGCCGTCCTATATCCGCCCTGCTGGGCTTGGCTCAGTCCCCACTAGACAGAGGGCTTTGCCCTCTCACCCCTGCACTCCATGCCACCCTGCTTCGTTGACCCCACTGGCCTCCAGGCCGCAGCCAGCTGTAGTGGGAAGAGGAGTGGGCTGACTCTCAAAGTCAGGGGTGAGGACAGGCACGGCGCTGCCTGGACTGGGCAAATACTGGCAATGGCAGAAAGCAGGAGAGGTGCGTCGAAGGGGAGTTAAGATCCAGAGCATTTAGAGACAAATTAAACAGCTCTTTTAGAATTCACTCAACTGGGGGTATTGATCACATTTCTCCCTGGTGGCAAAATGGACATGGCTTAGATAAGTCAAGGTAGCACGTACTTGAGAACGCTTTCCATTTTCCACTGAGGTAGGTGATGGCACAGCTGTGGCTTCAGGCTATGTGCTTAACATACTAGCGATGTGACCTCAGGCAAACCGTATCTCCACTTAGTCTCACCTTCCTTATCTGTAAAACTGAGAAAAAGTTTTCGAAATTAAACCCAGGCCAGGCATGGTGGCTCACCGTCTAATTCCAGCACCTTGGGAAGCCAAGGTGGGCAGATCACTTGAGGTCAGGAGTTGGAGGCCAGCCTGGCCAACATGGTGAAATCCTGACTCTACTAAAAATACAAAAATTAGCTGGGAGTGGTGGCGCATGCCTGTAGTCCCCAGCTTCTCAGGAGGCTGAGACATGAGAATTGCTTGAACCCGGGAGTCAGAGGTTGCAGTGAGCTGAGATTGCACTTCTGCACTCCAGCCTGGGGGACAGAGTGAGACCCTGTCAAAAAAAAAAATAAATAAATAAACACAATAATGTGTGTGAAGTACACAGCCCAGGACACAGAAGGTACTCATTGTTCCTCCTGCTGAAAGTACCTTCCCATCATTTTCCAGTTGACTAATCTGATATTGAATAATGGATTATCATAACCCATGGTGGTTTTAAAACATGTTCATGTTTTTGACATTCCTTTCTTCAAAAGGTAGAAACTAATGTCCCTCCCTTTGGATTTAGCTGAACTTAGTGACTCGCTTCTAATGATTAGAATGTGGCTGAAGTGCAAGTGTGTGTCATTGTGGTTTCTGCTTTGTTCTGCCTTGGATTGTCTGCTGCAGGGGCTGCCCTGTCACGAGGGCACTCAAGCTGCCTGCGGAGAGGCCCATACGGGGAGCATCTAAGGTCCCACCAACAGCTGGCACCAACTTGCCAACCATCTGGGAAGAAGATCCTCCAGTCCCAGTCAAGCTTGCAAACGGCTGTGGCTCTGGCTGATATCTTAACTGCAACCTCTTGAAAGACTCCAAGCCAGAACGTTCCTGAATTTCTGACCTCCCAAGACTGTGAGATATATTAAATGTATATTGCTGTTTTAAATTTCTAAGTTTTGCAGTGATTTGTTACATAGCAATAGATAACTAACATATATCCTATTGCCTTCCAAAACGGTTTTGAAACTGCATATAGGTAAAGTCATAGCTTTAACTAAATGAAAAGCTATTAGAACAGGATTTAAAAGAAGACTGAGAAATAATAAATAGGGTAGGTATAGGGAGGAGTCTGGCTGTACTAGAAAACCTGGCTAAAGACAAAACATAGCTCTAGGCTCCTTGCAAGCCAGGGCAAAAATGGAAGCTTGATGGGCCACAATAAAACTTTTCGTAGTGGTGGTGGTGACTCTGAATGAGGATGTGCATTCGACATGCGGGCCGTTAGGTAAACAGCATCACACCGTCCGGTGGGTGGTAACGTGCAGACACTCCGCCTACTGTATATCAGACTGCATGTTTGAAACGGTAAATACAGTAGTGCATACAGTTCACGTATAACCGTGCACCTTCTGCCAGTTTTCAGGAACTCCTGGCATCATAAAAATAGAAAAAATATATTAATATATACATACATATCCAAAAACTATAACTTTTAACATAGGTACTAGTTTTTGTTTTTTGTTTTTTTCAGAGAGTCTTGCTCTGTTGCCCAGGCTGGAGTGCAGTGGCACGATCTCAGCTCACTGCAACATTTGCCTCCCAGGTACAAGCGATTCTCCTGCCTTAGCTGCCTGAGTAGCTGGGATTACAGTTGCCCGCTACCATGCCCAACTAATTTTTGTATTTTTAGTAGAGATGGGATTTTACCATGTGGGCCAGGCTGGTCTCAAACTCCTGACCTCAGGTGATTCGCCCGCCTCAGCCTCTCAAAGTGCTGGGGTTACAGGCGTAAGCCACCATGCCCGGCCATGTGCAGGGTTTTCTTAATGTTCTGCCAGCGCACAGGACCAACATGAACCTGCCTTTTCTGTGTCTGCTCCAGACTGCTGAGAACAGCTTGGTCTAACCTCTGTGACCAGAGCATCCCCTAGATGGAAAACTTGGTATCTGCAAGACACCAAGAAAACCGAAATTGTGAAGCATTAAGCTTGTTCATACAAGACTTTCCCAGATTTCCAAGATGAAATAGCCAGGGTCACACAGCCTGCAGATGACCAGCCCCCTGTGCCTCCTCAGCTTTCAAGGGGCAAAGAGAGCTACAAAATGTCCTTTCCACAACAGCCTGAAAGGCAGCTGCTTCCACTGAACACATCTTAGAACCATGACTTGTCTGCAATATTCCTCCAGGATTCTCCAGGAAGCTGTTTGCAGTCTAGGTATTTCCATTGATGTTGAAGCTGCTACTCTAGACCATCCTTGTCTGGGGGGAGTCATCATCATATTTTCATCCATCACCTTCTCAAGGCACAAATCATACTTCCCAATGATGGGGTTTCTCACTGGAAAAGAGTAAATTACATAATTTATCTGTCCATTACTCATCTTCTGTCCTTTTTCAAAGGCTAGAAAACTGGTCACAATTCAGCAAAGAACTCCATAAAGAATATGAATGACAATATTTCAAGTGGATAACTGTGAGAGATAAGCCAGTGATTGTTTAATCTGTCTCCTAATATGCATTCTCTTCTAGCAGATCGAGATAGAGAAAAGTGATAATACAAACAATACCAACATCAGTTGAGGGCTTCCTGATACTGGGGTCCGTGCTAAGTTTTTTTTTGTATATTATAATCTTGCTTAATTCTTATTACAACCCTAAGAGTTTAGCATAATTATTATACCCATTTCATAGAAAAGTGAAGAGGCAGGAATCAAACTCGGGTCTCTATGACTCTAGAGCAATAATGCTTTACTATTGGACAAGGAAAAAAAAGTGCTACAACAATTTCAAATGTGGAAATTTCAGGGTATTATTGGTATAATTGCTTAATGAGATAACATGTGAATATCATGTGTCACAGCTATTCTATCATCAAATGGAGTGGGAAAGAAAACACAAGCCCAGTATAATATAATGTTTTATTTAACTGATGCCTGCTGTCCCTGGAGATCCACAGTAAACTAAGATATTAAATAAGATAGCAAGTATTTTTGGGAATCAGAGAAAGTGGAAGTATAAACTCTCAAGTTTGATTGCTTAGGTTTGAACCCCAGCTTTGACACTAACTGTGTGATCTTGGGCAACTTCTCTAAGCTTTAGTTTTCTTCTCTGTAAAATGGAGATAACAATCTACCTCAGAGGTTTGTTGTATTAAATTAATGCATCAATTTAAAGTACCTGGTGCTCAGTAAATTCAAGCTATTACATTTTACTCACAGAGTTAAAATGTGCCAACAACCTCTATCGATAACAGCAGCCCTCAGTTAAATAAACAATTAGTGACGATCCAATGGACAATACATGAATTAGAAAACCACACTACTGATCAGAATAGTGAAAGTGTGCTATCACTATTCATTTTATCAGCATACTTGTGGTAGGGTTTGCTAAGACCAGCACCCAGTCTTTTATCTTTTTCACATTCCCAAAGTTATCCTTGGCTACCTAAAAGAAGCAACACTGTGGTGCTCTGGAAGGCCCTCGGCACCCTAGGTTAGCAAATGCCAGTGGGGGTGCCAATTCTTTCTCATCTAGAAGCCACTTTAGCCATGAGAGAGACAAGTTGGGGAAGGCTTCTGTGACATTGCTACAAGCTCTAATACCTGATTTTCCTACCAGCTGGTGAGAAGGCTGCACTCAGTGAATAACCTGGCATAACAGAAACAGACTTGAGTCTGAATCCACTTATTAAGTGGTGAAATGAGAAAAATTCCTTAGCCTCTCTCTAAACCTGTTTCCTCCGTTGGTGGAGATAACCATACAGTGCAGGATTGATGATTAAATGAGATAATGTAATTAAAACATGTAGTACAAAGCCTACATGGTAGGCACTTGATAAACTGTAGTTATTATTATTAGCTTTAAAGATCAGACTAATGGCTCCAAGGAGGATTTTCACCCTGAGCCACTTCCTTTCACTATTTAAGATATATGAGAATATCTTTCTGCTATGTACATGTTACTAAAATGTCACCAATATGAACAGTGTTGTCCATTGTGAGCAATAGAAATGCAGAATCTATTTTTGGCCAAGGATGGTGAAGGACAAAAGGATGAACAAGGTATGTACAGTCCCTGCTTTCCCAGAGCTTACATCTTGTAGGGGAGACAGATGCATAATCAATAATGCTTACAAGACAGGCTAAGCATGATCCTAAAGTGCTACTGGAGTTTGGTAAAGGTAGAAGTCATTTTGATGAAAGGAAACATCCTTTATCAGTGTGCCCAGATGGAGAAGGGTGCCTGGAGAGCTAAGGCGGTCACTGGGAGGGTATATGTCTTCTGCCGGGTACCCAGGTTGGGGAAGATGGGGAGGGAAAGAGGGCCTGCTTGCCAAGTGACAGGGCTAGGTGTTCTATGGACAATTGTGGAAGATGACTGGATGACTCATGCAGCTGGCTCCTGAGTCCCCCAGATGACAGATCGGAGCTCCTACACGTACGGTCCTAAGGAAGCCATTCTCTCCAGAAGCAAGTTGGAGGAGTGAACTGAGAGGTCATTATTTGGGGAGATGTGGCAAGACAAATCAGAGGCCTCTGACTCAGTGGCAAATGGCTATTGGTACAACCACAGGGTTATGGAGGATGCCATGTGGAATCGAAGGTGTTTTGCCAGCATAAAATCATACCCTCATTTTTTATAGGAGGAAACAAAGACCACTGTCTTTGATTCTCTTCTATCCAATTAGTGTTCTTGAGGTGCATCTTATAGTGACTCCTGAAAAGAGGATGGTGGGGTTGGCGGCAGGGAAGGGCAGACACATCACTGGAGATAAATTTTTCTACAGTGAAACTGCCTCCAGATAAGAAAATTAGTTCACAGGAAACATGGGGCCATCTTCACAGCGTTTCAGTAGCACTTGGCCTTTGCTTATTCATCTTTGCTAGTCCTCAGGTAGGTTCTGGTGTGAAATATTAACTCATTCCTGCAGCCACTCTTACGTGGCTGTCTTGTGATCACACAGGGTTGCTTCCATTGTAAAAGCCAGATCAGGGCCCTTCCCTGTCTCTGCAGTGCGCCTCTCCCACAATGACTAGGGCCACTTGACCGACTTACCTGGCTCTGGTGTCCAGGACTGGTCCTAATGAGGCCAGCAGAACTGAGGTAGCTCTGGCTCCTGGCTCTGGGACTCACTCAGCACCAAGCCAAGCCTGTTCCCAGGCCAGTCGTGACCTTGTCTTGGCTCTGAGTACCGCCTGGCTCCTGGGATTCTGAGCAGTATTGTGCACCTCAGTTCTGATAACAGGATTCCCATCTGTCATTTTCCTTCTATCCGAGTTCTTGTCTCCAAGAACTGCTAACTATACCCAGGCCCCTTAAGCCTGAAGTCCTGCCATGATCTTGCCATTACCCCACAGGAAGTAGAGGAAGCGCTGCTCTTAGAGCTTAGCCTGCAGCTCTTACACATGCTACTGGGCTTTTGCCGCTCTGCTTTCTTACTCTGGAATCCTGACTGGGACTCCCTCTTCCCTGATGCAGATCATTTACCAGACTATGCTTTTGGCTGATGGCTGTGTTCTCCAGGCTCCATGTTTCACTGGCTGGGCTGGGCTTCCTACTAGCTCTCCAGCTCAAGCTGTTCCCCCAGTGCCTGATTTTGCTCAGTGAGTGGGTAGAACTCCCGAGCTTGCCCCACCCAGCCTGCCCTGTTCCTCTGCAGTTAATTGAGCCATGCTCAGCTTGGCTTTGGCAAGTACATGTGCATATACCCTTGCTCAATATTAACTTAAAGGTCAAAATGGAGACACACGACTATACTTACATACCAAAAAATTTCATAGTATGTTCTAAAGTAAAACACTATTTTAAAAATAATTAAAAACCAAAACATCTCAATTATCACAGAGTATATTTTAAACTAAATAATTTACAAGGCTTAAGATACCCAAATGTCTGGGTGCAGTGAGTCTTACCCCCTCCCTGCGATGTGGACCAGTAGATAATATTCGGGATACAGTCTTGGTTGTCCTGATAGCCTCAAATGACCTTTATTTCAGTTGAAACAATTGAAGCCAACATTTCCAAAACAGAAATCAGGTAGGAAGAAATGTTGAACTTTAACTCCTTAGTCCAGCAAACACCTTTGGAAGAGATCACCTGTGCATGCCAACAAGCTGGCTGTATCTACATGTTCTCTCATAAAACTAGGAGCTCATCTACTCTGAAGTCAAAGTCTAGCAAGTCAGTTGCCACTGAATCCAACCTCTACAGCATTACTCAACAGGAAAGGGGTGAGTTATAGCACGCAACAACTACTTCCTCCCTAGCTCCTGCTTGGTGAAAATCTTGAGAAGCTATTGCTTTTGGAAAAAAAAAAAACTGTTAGTTTAGATCTTCACTGTCTATGAAAGAAAATAGTCAAGGAAGGACAGAACACAACCGGAAAACCATTGAGAAGAGTCTAGCAGCACTGTAGCTCCAGGTCCAGGCTAGGGACTGTCACTATATTTGTTCTATAAACCCAGTCAGGAGTACCAGAGGGAAATCCAAAAGAGCCTTTTTGTTTGTTTGGTTGGTTTGTTTTGAGATGGAGTCTTGCTCTGTTGCCAGGCTGGAGTGCAGTGGCACAGTCTTGGCTCACTGCAACCTCTGCCTCCTGGGTTCAAGCGATTCTTATGCCTCAGCCTCCCAAGTAGCTGGGACTACAGGCATGCACCACCATGCCTAGCTAATTTTTGTATTTTTAGAAGAGAGGGGGTTTCACCATGGTGACCAAGATGGTCTCAATCCCCTGACCTCGTGATCCGCCCGCCTCGGCCTCCCAATGTGCTGGGATTACTTGGACCTGGCTGAGTCTGCCTCTTAAGGCCTACATTTTGCTGGGTGCAGTGGCTCACACCTGTAATTCCAGCACTTTGGGGGGCCGAGGCAGGTGGATCACCTGTCGGGAGTTCGAGACCAGCCTGGCCAATATGGTGAAAATTCGTCTCTACTAAAAATACAAAACATTAACCGGGTGTGGTGGTGGGCATCTGTAATCCCAGCTACTTGGGAGACTGAGGTGGGAGACTTGCTTGAACCCGGGAAGCGGAGGATGCAGTGAGCCGAGATCATGCCACTGCACTCCAGCCTGGGCGCGACGGTGAGACTCTGTCTCAAAGAAAAAAATAAAAATAAAGCCTGCATTTTATAACTGTACTACTTCCTCATTTCCATCCCCATCTACTAGGATATGTTATATTGCCTTGGGGAATCCAAGGTTTTCTAAAAAATTTCAAGTCTAAATATCAATCTGAAGGGACATTGTTTGGTCTAAGAAGTCCAAATAACACTCTGCAATGGTCTTTCTATTGGGCTCACATATTTATCAGCTTTTTGAGTGTGAGTCTAATATAAATAGACAATGAGAAAAATCTTGTCTATAAGTCCTTTTATCTGGTGCTGCAAGTTTGTACTACATATTGATTCTGCCATTTCATAAACACTTTTAAAAAAATTCTAGAGTTTCTTAGAAATTTAATATTCTTCAATACACATTCAAATTAGATGAATACAATCAATGCTATTAAAGCATGTTGGTTAGCAAGGAACAAGTATTTTGCCTAGTGACAGCAATCATATAGCACTGGAGAGGTTTTCTTACCATCAGAAGCAAGGTCAGGACTGGCTCTGGAGAATGACAAAACTGTTTGCATAAAAACAAAATCTAGAAACAAAAAGGCAGGTTAGTAACTTTCAAAGGCTGGGCATGGTGGCTCACGCCTGTAATCCCAGCATTTTGGGAGGCCAAGGCAGGTGGATCGCCTGAGGTCAGGAGTTCAAGACCAGCCTGGACAACATGGTGAAACCCCATCTCTACTAAAAATACAAAAATTAGCCAGGTGTGGTGGTGGGCACCTGTAATCCCAGCTACTTGGGAGGCTGAGGCGGGAGAATTGCTTGAACCCAGAAGGCGGAGGTTGCAGTGAGCCGAGACTGCACCACTGCGTTCCAGCCCGGGCACAGAGTGAGACTCCATTTCGGAAAACAAACAAACAAAACAACAAGAAAAATCCCTTCACCATAGCTTCAGTACAAAGACTTACCCAACCAGAAATTACACAGGCCTTAAAAATAATTGTGGGCCAGGCCTACTTTGGGAGGGTGAAAATTGTGTGTCACGGCAGCTCTGAGTCCGTGGAGTCGACATCACGAGCAAGGATCTCCTTCCCGAGTTGAAAAAATTTATAGACAAGAATTATTGTTGGATTTAACTGGTGGCAGACATGTCCAAGGAATATTGCAGGGATTTTATCCCTTTATGAATCTTTTGATTGATGGATGCGTGGAGATGGCAACTAGTGGGTAACAAAATGATATTCCTCATGGTGATACGAGGAAATTGTATCATGTTAGAAGCCTTGGGATGAGTATAAATCAAGGCTGTTTTGCAGAGAAATCCACAACCTCTCCCCAAAGGGCCTATTTTACTATGATGTAAAAATTGGGTCATGTGTATTTTTATATTAAACTTTTTGTTAAATAAAAAAGAACTGTGGACTGGATATATATCCATCTATTTTTCTGCTGGATAAAAAAACTTTTTTTTTTGCTACAGAAGGAGTATCAAAATGTGCCCGTTTGTCACTTTAAGTGTAAATGGCATTTAAATTAGAGGTTCCAACAGTAAAGAAATTAGCAACTTGAGACAATACTGTAAAGACTCATGGAGCATCTAAAAACTTGAAATTTTAGGATATTGAGAAATATTAATTAGGCTTGGTCTTACAATGTGTTTCTCTAAACTGTTCCTGTAATAAAGTTTTAAACATCACAATTTGCAGTAAACTTTAGAAAATGTACCTATCTATTTTATCTATTCCTAGATTATTCCCTGATGGGTTTCCAAGGAAAACTGTGGTATGAAAAGCATGAAATGCAGACTTGAAGACCTTTTCCTGCATCTGGGCTTAGTCTCCTCCATGAAATGTATGACATTAGGTAAGCACCAGCTCTCAGAAGGATAATTCTTAGAAAGTCAGAACAAGATAACCAGGCTGTAAGGAACAAATAATCTGGTATCTATAAACTTTCCTCAACCTTAGACTGCACCTAGCAATGCATAATCAAAAGAGTTCTAAATCAGGCCCAGATACTTAAAGGAGTTCCCTCAATGAACTAAAACTAAATTCGGATCCAGTATTGCCCCCTAATGGTCAGCTCTTAGAAATGAAACCCCTTTGAAAGTAAGAGTATGCAAATTCAGGGGTTTTTTCTATCAAGTTTCCCCAAAAGGCTGGTACATTAGGTTTTTCTCCAAGACAGACCATCTTCAATTACATTCATTTAAATAAAATTGTAAATACAGGATATTTCTGATCTTTAAAATTGACTTCTGTAACTAGATTAAGCTACCTTTTCTGGTTTTAAAAACATTTTCCTTAGAATGCCTCTCCTGTTTCCAATAATGGAAATCAAGAAAAGAAAAAGGGCTTCTTCTCAAGTCTCTGCTGCACCTTAAGCAAATGTATGATATCTTGTCTTCCAGGTGTCATGGTGAAAATTAAAGAGCTGGTTCTTTATCCTAAAGGATGCTCTCACCACCACAGGTCATTTCTGCTTCTCAGGTATCCACTAATTTCTTCATTCTTGAGGTGATTTGTTAGGGAAAAAAGTCTTCCAAAGCAAAAGTCAATGTTTGATCCCAAATCTACTTATATCAAAATACAAGTTCACCATGGCTTGACTTACAGTCCAAACTAAAGATAACTGCCTCTTCCTCTACAAAGATGTACTGCAGCCACAAAGGGTCTGGCACACAGATGGCATAATTACAGAAGTCTGAATCTCTATGGGTGGAATCCTATCACCTACTTTTCATCTTCTACAAGCCTTAGTTTCATTATCTACAAAATGGGGATATTATCATCTACTTTGTTGGGATACTGGCAAGGCCAAATGAAGTAATATATGAAAAGCATTTAGCCTAACGTTTGGTACACAGAAGGCATCAACAAAAAATATTATCAGTTAACTCCTTGGTAAAAAAAAAATGTCAACTATTGAAGAAGGCATTATCTTGCCACTCACAGGTATGAAAACTCTGAGGTGTCACATCCTATCACAGCCTCTGAGAGCACACAACAACTTTCTATGTGTTCTCCACTGGGGTGGTATCTGTAATGGGACCTGCTAAGGAAACAAAGTCGAGAACAATCTACTGAGGCGAAGAAGCAACAAAGGAAATGCCTTCTCTTTCAAGTTCTGGGTATTTCACAACAAACATGGTGCCTACAGACTAAATAGGGAAGTTGAGTGCAAGGACTGGAAACATTGGATTGTTAGATCTATTACTCCCTCTAGTGGCCACAAACAAGACTGCTTTTTTTCAAAATCCCAGTTTGGCCAAGATTGCAACTTGGATATGTGTATGTACCACGCTTGAGTTTGAAAAAAAATAATCAGTTTGTATTTTCTGCCTATGTGGGGTAAAAAGGGGGCCTGATGTTAAGAGAAGCCAATGCTGTCACAAATTTTATCAGTTTGGTTCTTTTTATTCCCTGCTGAATGAAAATACTAATCAATGGAAGAAAAGGTACATGCTAACTTTTGTGCTATATTGACTCTCAAGTGAGAACTGAAGATAATCGTCTTTGTTGCTTTATGAAAGGGAATTTTGAAATGAGCATCTTTCTAAAATAGCAAGTTTTTACCACAGGGTTATTTACAAGCCAAGGTAATAATTAAATATGCCCAAGACTATGACTATTTTTCTCTGACCAAACCCTTCATTTTTATAATGGGTAATTACAGTAAAAACTTCAATTAACCACAGCCCTCAATTAACATGTTATCCTCCTCTTGTACTGTATTTTTAGAACAAAGTAGAAAAATAAGAAATTATTCATATGACAGATTTAGTTTGAAAATCTTCTAGATGGGTTATCTAAGTAGGAAAAAAACAGAAAAATTACACTCACACCATAATATATAAAAAACACCTATATATAAATGATATATATATAACTATATATCTATCTATATCTATCTATACATATATATACACAACTAGATAACAGCTGGAAGGGAATATAATTTTTAAAAATGTGAATATGGGCCAGGCGTGGTGGCTCACGTCTATAATCCTAATGATTTGAAAGGCTGAGGCAAGATTATCACTTGAATCCAGGACAACATGGTGAGTTCCTGTCTAAACAAAAAACAAATAGCTGGGTGTGGTGGTGCATGCCTGTAGTCCAAGCTACTTGGGAGGCTAAGGAAGGAAGATCACTTGAGCCCAGGAGTTTGAGGTTGCAGTGAGCTATGATCACACCACTGCACTCCAGCCTGGGCAACCATCTCAAAAAGGAAAGAAGGCTGGGCGCGGTGGCTTACCGCCTGTAATCCCAGCACTTTGGGAGGCCGAGGCAGGTGGACTGTTTGAAGTCAGGAGTTCAGGACCAGCCTGACCAACATGACAAAACTCTGTCTCTACTAAAAATACAAAAATTAGCTGGGCATGCTGGCGCACATCTGCAATCCCAGCTACTCGACAGGCTGAGGCAGGAGAATTGCTTGAATCTGGGAGGCGGAGGAGGCTGCAGTGAACCAAGTTTGTGCCACTGCACACCAGACTGGGCAAGAGTGAGACTGTCTCAGAATAAAAAAAAAAAAAAAGTGAATGTGGTGAAATTGTAAACTATTTTTTACTCTTTCTGCTGTTTTTCTGTTACACTGTTATTTGTACAATAAATACATTAAAAAAGAGAGAGGTACATGTCTTGCAACATCTATTCTACATTGATACAGGCCACCATACCCTATTATCAAGACCAAAAATAGGTCTTTTAGGGAATATCTCCTCCAACATACGCTGAAACAAGACAGGTTTTGTATATATATAATTTTCTTTTTCTTTTTTTTTTTTGAGACGGAGTCTTGCTCTGCCGCCCAGGCTGGAGTGCAGTGGCCGGCTCTCAGCTCACTGCAAGCTCCGCCTCCCGGGTTCACGCCATTCTCCTGTCTCAGCCTCCCGACTAGCTGGGACTACAGGTGCCCGCCTCGTCGCCCGGCTAGTTTTTTGTATTTTTTAGTAGAGACGGGGTTTCACCATATTAGCCAGGATGGTCTCGATCTCCTGACCTCGTGATCCGCCCGTCTCGGCCTCCCAAAGTGCTGGGATTACAGGCTTGAGCCACCGCGCCCGGCCTATATATATATAATTTTCAACTAATTTGAAAATATATTTACCAGGATATTCTTTATTCAGAAGCATCAATAACTTTAACTACCTGTGAATGGAAACCTCATGATACAAGTCTATATATTTAAAATACTGTTTATTTGTGATTTAACATTAATTAGCATTACATCTAAGAGCAATATCAGATAACATTTATACATTTTTCCACAGGACACAGAGGTTCATTGGCTCATTCTTTATGCCAAAGCAAGTAAATAGAGGCATTAGCAAAAGGTGCAATAGTTCACTGTTGTGTTTAAAAAATATTTATGCACATTGCATTCATTTAGATATATATATTTTCAAAAAGTTATGGAAAAGCATAGTTCACAGGTTACTGTCTCTACATACATCGTAATACAACATAAATGATGTAGAACATTAAAAAAATCTTCCAATAGAGAGTTAAGCAACTGAAAGTTTCCACCAAGAGATTAAAACACTGATTCCAGTAGTTATTGAGATCTAGAATGACATTTCCAGGCTCTGGCTCAACTCCGCATTATCATATGCACGCAGTCAAACAGAGCCAGCTCCAAAACACACTGTAATCAATGTAATTTTTTGCATGCCAACTCACCCTCAAGAAACACTTTGAGTTATTTTTACCCACTGATCATTCTGGATCATTGATTTTGCATCAAACTGACATCACTTGGGTGAAAGGGGAAAAGCCTATATTAAGCCTAGGTTTAAATTTGTATTTACATTAAAAAGAAAGTTAACTGAAAATATTTTTTTAAATCTGTAAAAATCAAGAAGTGGTAGTTTTCTTACTTGTGGGATTAGACCTGTTGATTTCTTCTAGTGTTGCCCTCTAAAAATACACAAGGTTAGAAAGATTTGATCCTTTTAAAACTCAAATACCAAGCAAGAAAGACATTGCTTTTGGCAGAGAAGTAGAATTTTAGAAATTTGGGACATGTTTCCAACAAATCACACTTTGTATCCTATCGTGAATATGAGTCACTATCAAACTAGAATTCTTCTTTTCACATCCCATCTGTTGTTCCCTTAATTTTTCACTTTCCCCTTCATTCTTTTTCATTTGGCTACCTTATGAGACTTTTCTTTACTCATTAGCAATACTAAGAGAAAAATACAGTATAAGATTCAAATATGAATCTAGATGTACCTTTATATGCTCTAATCCTGTTTTGACACCAGGTCCCTGGATTCTTGAGTTATATTTAAGTATACTCAGTACCAAGCAGCCTTAAGTATGCTCTACTGTGAAAAGACTGGCTAATATGCTTAGGACACTTTTATACTGAATGGTATACAAACATCAACATACAAAAATTGTTTTGTTTTTTTTTTTTTTGCCAAACTAAATAACCCATGTTATGTGTACAAAATCCCCTTTGTTGAAAAATAAGGGGCTTTCTAAACTAATAAAAAAGGAAGTTTTCAAAAATTATAGTTTATTAAAACAACTTTTTTGGCAAACAAAGTTACTTCGGGTGAGGAAATTTTATACTGTGAATAAAATTCCAAATGAATCTTTTCTTAAAACTTTTTAAAAAATTATGTGCCAGTGTATACTAATGCTATAGATTCTTGTCTTAGAAGCTTTTAAAGCATTCTGTTAATGCCCATTGAAACAATGGGACTCCAAAAATATAGTCAATAATCATGATAAAAAATTATAATCTGATTAACCAAGTGAAGCAAGTATTGAGAAATAAAAATTCTCACTTGCTCAATGGCAATTTCTTTCTAACAGATATTATAGAGAAGGCCTGAAGTAATTCAGACAGATATCTGTTTACGGTGAAATATAATAATACTTCATGAGGGCAGAGCTAATTAAAACTAGTAATTGCTTAAAATTCAAAGCCATTTTTGGACATATAAAATGAGAGATGAATCTGAAAGTTTTTATTTTGTAAAACCTCTTTCCAGTTCTTCAAGTCCAGTTTGCTACATTCCCCAATCTGATCTACCATTGCATATTAATAATCAACTTAAATGTGGTATTTAAATGTGCAATGTCACATTGTTATAATAATAATAAAAGACCTTATTTAGGCCTCAACTTTCTCCTTTTTTTTGTTCTTTTTCAGAAAAGAAGGAGTGCGGAATTTCTTCTTTTTCTTGGTTGGCGATTTTGAAGGGGAGCCTTCAGGTGACAGGACTTCTTCGATTTTCTCTGGAGACTTAATAGTAATCTCGATGTTTTCTATGGTTGTACTTGTGGTTAACCTACTTACTCGCTTAGCAAGCTCATCTTCAACATCATGCATATCATCCTTGCCATTTACTACCATAACAGGTACTTCCATGGAGATGAAGCTCTTGGAAAACAGCTCATGGTTTTCTACGAAAGGGGAGGGTTTTTTGGGAGTTATTTTACATACTTAACATTTTTGCTTTACTTTACAAAACTGAAATGTTTTAGCAATGTAATAAGGCATTACTTTAATTCCAATGAAGACAGATTATTATTTTAATAAACTGTAATTTATTAGCAAGAAGCTAATTTTCTTTAATGATATAAAGGGGAAAGGAACAAAGTTGTTAAAGCAAAGAGCAAAAGCTAGATAATCCCAATTAGATGAAATGACAGTTTCATTGTAAATCAAATCAGCATAAATGAGGAAGACAACATATTTTTCTTTAGTTTCGGGATCATTTGGCAATCAATACTGAAAAATATTTCATGCTGTTGATTGGGAGATGTTTATTTTAATTCCACAAATTCTTAAGAACTATGAGTTGCCAAAATTCAGATTAAGGTAAATCAATATAAATGTTGAACAAAAGTAGTGCCCCATTTTTAATGATATAAAATATACAATTATTGGGAGATTTAAGTAAAATATGGAAAACTTACTGTGATGAGGTGTTCAACATCCTCACATGAAAACAAAACACAGAGGCACAGACTCAAGACTAACTCAGTGAATGCTATGAGGGAAATTACATTGAGTACCTTCTAATTTTTCAGGGACATTTTGCGGTGACTGAGTTTGAGACTGAATTTGTGAAACAGATGAAGCATCATCTGAGAGTAATTCCTGCTCAGCATCTGTTGGATAAGAGTTTAGTTAAAAGCCATGCAAAACAAAAATAAAGCAGCATATGATTTTAGGGAGGTTAGTGCATATATCAAATGCCCGCATACACAGAGATGATAAATTCTTCAGCAGTGAGCTGAGCATGCTAACAGTTATCCCATATATCCATAATTATACATTAAGAGGAGGTTAATGTGTTAACATTTCTGGCTGCTAATAGTTATTTTATATACAGGTTACAAAAGAGGCACAGCTACTGGCAGCCCAGGCAAATGATATGTTGCATGTAGCTTTTGCTAGCATTAGAAAACCAAAGCATACTGTGCAGCCAGATGAAAAGAATTATAAAGTCTCACCAGTGATGCTACATTAATGAGGCAGAATGCTTCATGGAATTTTTGAACAATATTTAATTTGTGATTCTTGTCAGAGCAATGTTACTGAGCTAATTCATAAGTCATAATAAATGTGGAAGAAACTACTTAGAAAGTTATATAAAAAAGGTGATGGTTCTAGAGTGCAACATTTGTTACCTGGCATCTTTAGGCTTTCAAAAAACAAGAGATTAAAGAGGGACATTTTACAAAATACGAAAAACAGAGAAAGCTCCCAACTTTATGTTAGAGTAAACAAATTCAATAACACCCTTAGAAAATTTAGTATAATTACATTAATGAGTCAGGATGACTCCCTTTTGTGACAAAGGCACAAAAAACTGTTCCTCGGATGATCAAGATGTCATTAGTTCTTCCTACATGATATCTAACATGGACAAAAATTCATTAACTATTGGCTTGTTTTGCTTTGCATAAAAATTTCAACTGCGTGTTGTGGATGCTCTAAAGCAGAGGCTCTTAACCCTCTTTTTGGGTGACAGGCTTCGTTCCTGACCCTGAACCTCCCCTCCCTAAATGTGTATCTTAAACAATTAAGCATATATTTTTCAGGTGGCTCATAGACTGCCTGAAGTTTATCCAAAGACTCAAGATAGAGAACTCCTCCTAGGAAGAATCTCTTATTCCAGAGAAAAAGGGAGCTAGTAGTCAATTGTTTAAGATGTTTTCATTAACAAATCTTAAATATAATCCTAACAATCTACTTACTAAGGGTTCCAAAGCTAGAAAACTCAACCTACTAGAGTGTCCGTGTGCTTAAGGAAAGTCACATCAAAATTTTAGCAGTTAGTTTTAAATTTTGAAGTGACAATGTTAGCACCTTGAGATAACCAGAAATAGAGATTTTACAAAGCATCAAAACTACATACTTATCACTCTGTAATTATTTAAAATTAAGAGAGTTAAAAAGCCACATACTTATGAAATGTATAAATCCATTAATTTATCTACATCTACTTTGGCTAGTAATTCTTTACTCATCTGGGAATCTCACTTTCTAGAAGATTTTATTATAAAACAGTAGCATTCAGATTGTTTTCTTTTTTTTTTTGAGACGGGGTCTCTCTCTGCCGCCTAGGCTAGAATGCAGTGGTGCGATCTCGGCTCACTGCAACCTCTGCCTTCCAGGTTCAAGTGATCCTCCTGCCTCAGCCTCCTGAGTAGCTAGGACTACAGGCATGCGCTACTATGCCTGGCTAATTTTTTGTATTTTTTAACAGAGACGGGGTTTCACCATGTTGGCCAGGCTGGTCTCAAACTCCTGACCTCAAGCAATCTGCCTGCCTTGGTCTCCCAAAGTGCTGGGATTACAGGCGTGAGCCACGGCGCCCAGCCACACTGAATGTAAAGATTAACTAACCTTCTAAGCCTTGTTGTTTACGTTCGACTGTCTTCTTATACTCTTCAAGTTCTCCTTCTGTGAGATGACTAAATGGGTTAGGAGGAGCTGGTGGGCCATGATCATCATCTTCAAATTGCATAGTCTTACAGAGAAAAAATAAAAATAGATTCATTACCAAGAATTTTATTTATATATCTATCCATCCATCCATCTACATACACACAAATTCACATATGCTTGTGAAGCCTTATTTCACAACAATCCTAAGAAATGCAAGGTAACATGCTTTGTTTAAAATGTTCTTGTAAGATTAATGCTCTTAAACTACTGATCCAATTGACTAAAATTGCCAGTGATATTTCCTCAATAAGCCTGTATAAGTAAATTTTATAATAATTTTTAAAAACCATTATGCCAAGTTTTAATAAGCTTCACATAAAAAAAACTTGAAAAAAAAGAAGTGCTCCATTTGAAAGACCTTTGTAAAAAAGGCTTACAGAAATGAAACTATACCAAAAGTAGTTCTTTAAATTTGTTACGAAAATAAGCTTGTTAAGTGTTTTCTCCAGGAAAGGAAATAATAAGAATTTCAGTTGCACTTGGCATATGGAACCCATATATTTATTTTTCATCCCTCCCAAAACCCCACTAAAATGATAGTAAAGGAATAGAAAAAAAAAAAAAAAAAACCCTTAAGGACAAAAGAATGTGTGAGGAAACAACAAAGGATGAGAAATGTTAACATATTTTTGGAAGATGGAATGCAAGTGGAACAGCAGGTAGCAGAGCTGGGAAAGTTGAAGCCTCGGTCCTGAAAAAAAGGATGCAAATGAGAAGCATGCTTATTTGCCCTGAAGAGGTCTGGTAAGGCCCAGAAACTACAGGCAATAGGTACCATAGAAGGTGGTGGTAAGGAAAAGGTGAAAAGAGAGAAACAAAAGTCTGAATAAGAAACAGATTCCCAGGTTCCCTTCCCTATTCCACAGAGCAAAACATTTCCCTCTCTCTCATCTCTGCAGAAGATCAGAGGCTTAAGAAAGAAAAACTAACTAGGGGACACAAAATACAGTTGCAGGCTCCTAGAATGATGGTTGGAAACTGGCAGGAGACTGTAGTTCTTTTCCAGATAAACAAAATAGTCCCAGATAAAAGAATTACAGAGAATAATGTTTGGGGATTCCCCAGAGAAACAAACTGGTCCACATCCAATCACCCTACAGTGAAGCTCACCGATCCCCGAGCTCTGTATATATTCAGAGCTTCTGAAAGGCTTTAATGTCTCATTCTTCTATATAAACAGACATATCCAACTCAGAATAGACAAAGAAAGGCAAATAAAGAAAATTTAAAATTGATACCCTTAGAGCAATAAGAGAAAGTGTAAAGATTAGGATGTTGTTAAAAAGGAACATTCACGGAATACGAACTCCTAAAAATAAAAAAAGTTGGCTGGGCAAGGCGGCTCAGGCCTGTAACCCCAGCACTTTGGGAGGCCAAGGCAGGTGGATCACTAGGTCAGGAGATCAAAACCATCCTGGCTGATACAGTGAAACCCTGTCTCTACTAAAAATAAAAAAAAATTAGCCGGGTGTGGTGACAGGCGCCTGTAGTCCCAGCTACTCGGGAGGCTGAGGCAGGAGAGTGGCATGAACCCAGGAGGTGGAGCTTGCAGTGAGCCAAGACTGCACCACTGAGCTCCAGCCTGGGCAACAGTGCGAGGCTCCATCTCAAAAAAATAAATAAATAAAAATAAATAAGATAAAATAAATAAAAAAAGTTAACATCAAAATAAAAAATTAAAAGGGTTAGAAAACATCAGGAAGGTCTCCCAGAAAGTAGGATACAAAGATAAAGGTACAGCAAGTAGGAGAGAAAAGAAAAAAATCAGAAGCTCAAAGAGGCCCAACATTCAAACTAACATAATATACTGGCAGAAAAAGAAAAGGGAAGAAAACACTCTTGAAGAAACACTTAATAAAAACTTCCAGAGCTGAAGGATATGACGCTGTAGATTGAAAAGGGTTACTAATTACTTAGAAAAAAGACCAGAAAGAGATCTATGACACACACAATCATAAAATTTCAGAACAGCAGGTATGCAGAAAAGGTCTAAAAGCAAAAACAAAAAAAAACAAAAAGACAAAAAAACACCTAAACAAAAGTTCAGGAATTCCAATGCCTTCCTACTTCAACAATAAAATAGGGGACAGAATGATGCTTTTCATATTTCAAGGGAAAATTATTTCTAAACTATTCTATATCCATTATATGCACATTTGAAGGTAGAATAAAGGCATTTCAGACTATTACTGCCTATGTATCCTTTTCTCAGAAAGCTGAGGGTGTGTTCTATGGTAAAGGAGGAAATCAAGAAAGCAGAAGACACAAGGTACAGGGAACGAAATATAATGTAGATCAGCAGCACAGGAATCCTCCAGATGAACCTGTGCAGCTGGCCTGAGAGCAACCAATTTAGATCTGGATCAGAATGAAGGGGGGCTGGAACAGAGAGATTACCTGTTGCCTTTCACCACATGGAAAATAATACTAGGACGGATTTTATGTTATTTTTAATTTTTTTTGAGACGGAGTCTCGCTCTGTCACCAGGCTGGAGTGCAGTGATGCAATCTTGGCTCACTGCAACCACCACCTCCCGGGTTCGAGCGATTCTCCTGCCTCAGCCTCCTGAGTATCTGGGACTACAGGTGCATGCCACCACGCTCAGCTAATTTTTTTATTTTCAGTAAAGACAGGGTTTCACCATGTTGGCTAGGATGGTCTTGATCTCTTGACCTCGTGATCTGCCCGCCTCGGCCTCCCAAAGTGCTGGGATTACAGGCATGAGCCACCACTCCCAGCTTGGACTTTATAATTCTGTTAAAAAGTTTGGGAAGAACTAAGCCAATGTACCCCAAATAATAAGCCAATGACAAAAAGGCAAGGTGAGGGAGGGGTAACTTATGTAAGAAAGGAAATACTACCTGGCTCAGCAGCAAACATGTAGTAATATAAATAATGAAAGCTGATCTAACACACACACACACACGAAAAAAACTGATGTGTCCTTACTGGGAGAATGGAGAGAGGGAAAAAGGGAAGCATTATATAAACAGGATAAATCCCCATCTTTCAAAAATATTTCATTAATTCTAAGATGAACTTTTTCCATCTGTGAAATTGGGAATCATCTTATGGCTTCCTACAATTATAATTGGCCATGTTTCTTCTCTTTTAGTGACATATATAACAATGGTATTTCTTATAATGGGTAACACAGATTTGGTGAAAAATAGTCCAGGTCTAAAACCCATAGATCAAGAAAAAGCAGAAGATGCTCTTTAGAAACGTCAAAGTAGGACCAGGAGCAGTGGTTTATGCCTGTAATCCTGATACTCCAGGAGGTCAAGGCTGGAGGATCACCTGAGGCCAGGTGTTCACGACTATCCTGGGCAACAGAGTAAGACCTCATCTCAACTAACTTACTGGAAACATCAAAGTAAACATTAGAAGCAATGAAAAGAACAAAGTCGCTGTACCTGGAAACTGGGAATTATGGGTGGCATTTTAAATCTTGTGGGTTGACTTTTTGTGCTTACATTAACCTTAGTAAAAATAAATATTCATGTTTAAAAATCAATGAAATTAATGTGGTAGATCAAAAACAAAGATCATATTGCTTCATAAACTTACAGAAGGTGGCTTATCCACAACAATTCCAGCAAGCAATTGAGATTGTGGTCCTGCTGTTTTCAAGTCATATCGATTTTGTTCCCGAATCTGAATTGAAAAACAATTCAATACAAATTTCTTGAGGGCAACTATGCAGATGACCTTTGTTTTATCTTTTCATAAAAGCTTACTACTTGACATTTCCAGAGTGAGAGTCTCTTCCATTCCCACCTTCATGAAGACCTCTTTTACCATCCTAACAGCTCATATTAGTCTCCTCTACTCTTCTGGCAAGTGATTTCCTTTCGTCTTAGGTTGTTAGAGAACTGCATTTTCCCCTAAGAGCAGGGTTCTCTAAGGCAGAAATATGTTTAATATATCTTCTCCATGTAGCCTGTTCACCAATTACTAGCACAGAGCTGGAGGCATTCAATGTAAGCTAAAATTATACTGAATTAAATTACAAATACTTCTGTATTCAAACTTCTAAATTTGGCATTAACCAGATTCAATCACTTGTGATTTAAACATAAAACAATTAAAATGTCTCCCCTGGCTATAGAAGACCATGTCTTACCTTATTTCTCTTTTCTAGTACCTCGTTCGGGTTTGTGTTTAAAGGAACAAACTGATTTGGATCTTCAATTTTGATAGGTGTTCCACCACTAACTTTAGATGAGTCTTCCGCTTTCATCCACTAAAGAATCAAAAATTTTTCTAAAATGAAGCTTTGTGTTAAGAAAATATTAGTAGACTGCCAGATAACTGCTTATAGTCTCAAGAGGGGCATTGCCAATGTTTAAATAATTTCACTCAGAAATATCTTAGTGGTGAATTAGTTTCATCTTATACTAGTTACAAAAGGCTAAAAATCAGCATTCACTTAAAAAATAAATGCCATTACGATTCACACAAATATTCAATTATACTGCTAATTAAACTTTCTCCTCTTGTCAAGTGCAAACACGATGCTGAAACTACTTCAAGCACAGAGAGCCTGATCTCACATTCACTCACATTCAGTGTTCTGTCTTCTGCATTGAAGACAGAAGTCAGATGAATATGGCCAAGAAGTCAAAAAACAAAAAAAACAAAAAAAAAAACCTTAAGAAATATCTTAAGATTTAGTTTGTCAGACTTCACTTTTTATTTTTGGCTGACACAAAAGGCCAAGCCCTAATCAGCATTTTATAATGGGGATAATCTGGTATATAATAGCAAAACAGAACCATGGGGTTGGAAGGAGCTTACATAATTCTTTTCATTTACCTCGTATTATAATCCTTAAAGAAAGCAGATCTCGATCAAGATTAATGATGGCTAACCATCAATCTCTGTCAACAAAATGAATTCTGAGAAACCAATGAGTTTATGTTCTTTTACTGGGAGGCAAGAAATCTTACAGACTACAGAAAAGACATTCTGATGCCTAGGTATTTTGGTATTGAATGCCATTAGCTTATATAAGATGAACTAATTCTGAATATCTAGAGCTGTGGTGTCCAATCTTTTGACTTCCCTGGGCCACGCTGGAAGAAGAACTGTCTTGGGACACATATAAAATACACTAACACTAACGACAGCTGATTAGCTTAAAAAAAAAAAAAAATCACAAAAAATTCTCATAATGTTTTAATAAAGTTTACAAATTTGTGTTGAGCTGCATCCAAAGCCATCCTGGGCCATGGATTGGACAAGCTTGACCTAGAGAATGTTTGGTGATATGCACTCCAAAACCAAACCAAACCAAATCTAATGCAAAATTCTGAAAAAGATAAAATAACCCATTTCTCTACCCTACAAGATCTTGCCTAAGGGTAGCTATATGTGCAGTGATTCATGCAGCTGTGGTACAATTAGGTGTTGATAACTTTTATAGTTTTAATTCACTGGTGAATTAAACTACTGGTGTAGTTTAACAGAAACTACAAAGCAGTACCATGTAGTGGGCAAGAACTGGGCTCAAGAGTCAGACTGTCTTCATGCAAATCCCGAGTTTACCATTAAAACATGATTAATAAACCCTTTTTGCCTTGGTTTTCTCATCTATAAAACAGACAGAAAAACAGCATCATTCATATTAGGAGAATTAAATGATATGATCTGTGTATGGCACTTAGAAGAGTGCCTTGCACAAAGTTAAAGCCAGATAAGTGACAGTAATACTTTTAATATTATTTTATTTTCCAAATATTTTCAATATAGAACATTCAATTCTTGAGTAACTAGGCAAAATATTTAGTAAAGGCAAACTACGTAAAATACTGGCATACCGTGATTTTGGTTCGGGGACTGGTTTCTCCGTTCCGAGACTCCTCAGGCACATTCACTTTCATGTAAGTATTTGGTGAGTTCAGCCATCTTGTTTTTTCACGCTGTTGCCTCTGTGCCATGTACTTGAGAGGAGAGAGTGGCACCGTATCGTCTTCAAAGGAAAAGGCAGTCACAGTTGCTGGGATTTCCACATCACTCTTGTGCCTAGGCTTCTCTCGAATGAGAGGATGCCTGTAAGCATAGCCTGTTCTATACCCCTAATGGAGGGAAAAACCACATTTGAAGCATCAAACATGTATCAACAACAGCATTTGGATCCTAATTCCTTATACAAATGATTTAAAAGACTCCTCTGCTGAAAAACAAAGCAAAAAGCATCCTTCCAAACACCACATAACTCTCATGTAACACTAGAGTTGAAATTATGCAAATTTCAAGACCTAGTTAAAGCTGATTACAGCTGATACTGCAATTTCCACTCACACAACTGTTCCTGACAAAGGAACAGTTTTAAGTTGCTGACCAGAAGTGCTTTTCTACCTATAAAACTGTTTTTGGGAAGCAAATCTCAGTGCTCATTTAAGTCTTTGTTCCTAGGTCTGAAGGCAGTCAGCCTTCTGAGCCTTCACAGAAGAGAGTAAAATCCAAGATAACATTTGCCAAACCATACATCTTTTAAGGGGTTACTATCCAAAATATATACGGAACTCAAAAAATAGCAAGAAAAGAATCCAATTAAAAATTGGGCAAAGGATCTGAATAAACATTTCTCAAAAGAAGACATACAAATGGTCAACAAATATATTAAAACATCAGTAATCAAGAAAATGCAAATTAAAGCATGAGATATCATGTCCTATCTGTTAGAATCGCTACTATAAAAAAGATGAAAGACAACAAGCGTTAGAATGTAGGGAGAAAGGGACCCTTTGCACACTGTCAGTAGCAATATAAATTAGTACAGCCATTGGGGAAAACAGTACAGAGGTTCTTCATACAATTAAAAATAAAACTACCATATGACCCAGCAGTCTCACTACCAGATATATATCCAAAGGAAATGTAAGCAGTATGTCAAAGAGGTATCTGCACTCTCATGTTAGGTACACCATTATTCACAATAGCCAAGATATGGAATCATCCTAAATGTCCACTGATGGATGGGATATCAATGTAGTACATATAACACAATGGAATACTATTCAGCTTTAAAAAAGAAATTCTGTCAAATGTGACAACATGGATGAACCTACAGGACATTATATTAAATGAAATAAACCAGGCACAGAAAGACAAATACCCCCATGATCTCATTTATATATAGAATCTCAAAAAGTTAAAAAAATATTAGCCAGGCATGGTGGCACACACCAATGGTCCCAGCACAGGAAGCTGAGGTGGAAGAATGGTTTGAGCCCAGCAGGTTGAGGCTGCAAGTGAGCCCTGATTGTGTTACGGCACTCCAAGCAAGATCCTGCCTCCAACAACAACAACAACAACAACAACAAAAGTTGAACTCATAAAAGTAGAGTAGAATAGTGGTTCCTAGGAAGTGGGGGTGGGGAGATGTTGATCAAAGGATACAAAATTTCAGTTAGACAGGAGGAAAAAGTTCAAGAGTTATATTGTACTATGGTGACTATGGTTAATAACAATATATTGTAATCTTGAAAAAAAAAAAAAAAAACAACCAGGCCGGGCGAGGTGGCGGGCGCCTGTAGTCCCAGCTACTCCGGAGGCTGAGGCAGGAGAATGGCGTGAACCCGGGAGGCGGAGCTTGCAGTGAGCTGAGATCCGGCCACTGCACTCCAGCCTGGGTGACAGAGCAAGACTCCCTCTCAAAAAAAAAAAAAACCGACATTTGTAAGTTCTGTTTAATTATCAAAGTTGTGGTTAAATCACACTGAAATGCTTTCCTAGGGCCAAACGCAGCTTCTGGAGGAGTATGGAGCATGTTCTACAAAAATGGAAGCATCTGCTCTTGAATCTGAAGACATTAAATCCAAGTTTTATTTCAATTTTGCAACCTACCAAGTTGTCCAGAGTCCTCATAAGCCCTTCAAACTCAATTTCGCCAACCTTCCATTTTTGATGGGAAACCATATTCACACCTCCTCCACCAGACGCTGCTATAGTGTAAGTGAAAGCTTTATACTTCTGAAAGTCCAGTACGTGGAGATTGTCCACTCCACCTGCCCCTGCTAGGGCCTGCACCTGTAATCAACAGTAAAATATACAGAGATACAAAACTATAAAGACTATAATGAGTATTTTACTTTCAAAAAGGCACAATTTCAATTTGCCAAATATCTATAATACTTGCTCAGGCAACTAACAACAAAGACAAGATGACATGTGCCAGCAGACAGCTGAAGTATCTTTCCCACCTATCTGAAAAAGAAACCTTCCAAGACTCTGATGCTCCCTGATGGAAAACACATTTAGAGCCATATCTCTTAATATATTTTAAGCAACTGAAATCTGTTGCCAAATTTTAAATTTCTTTTCTTGAAGTTTTCCCAGGGTTATCCAGTTAATACTTTTGCTAAAAGTTATAATTTTAAGGGAATACAAAAACACCGTACTTTGAATTTAAAGATATTTAGGCAGAAGCCATCGGCTCATTATCTTAATTTAATTAAGTTTTTCATAGCCCCATTTGACAAGAGGAGGAGAGGCCATCAAAGCAAAAAAGAAGTTGATTGTTAGGACAAGTTAATGTTGCTAAAAAAAGGTTTTGTTGTTGTTTTTTTCTCCCTATTTCTTGTGGCCCTTCCAATAAATTAAGATTATTACCATTTGCTTCATGAGAATCTGCTTTATTTGTTTATTTATTGAGACGGAGACTCGCTCTTGTTGCCCAGGCTGGAGTACAATGGCGCGATCTCGGCTCACTGCAACCTCCGCCTCCCGAGTGGCTGGGATTACAGGCACCTGCTAATTTTGTATTTTAGTAGAGATGGGGTTTCTCCATGTTGGTCAGGCTGGTCTCGAACTACTGACCTAAGGTGATCCACCCGCCTCAGCCTCCCAAAGTGCTGGGATTACAGGTGTGAGCCACCACGCCCAGCCAAATCTGCTTGATTTAAAGAGAAAATTAGGGCCTTTAAATACATTCAGCATCTCTGATGGAAAAAAGTGGTTAATAAATATCCAACCTCTCATCATAATGAGGTTGTGGAATTGTTGAAAACTGCAATTTCATAAAACTTCTGGCCCTAGTTAAACTTTTTACAAAAGTGACCACAACACATTTGACTCTTGATTTGCAGCTGTTTTTGTTTCTTAATTAGCACCATCACTAGAGGGTGAAAACAGAGAAATATGCAATTGTACTAACTTAAAAAGCAGGACTGTAGGGATAATGATGTTTATGAGGCCCTTAGATTGTGTGTGAGAAAATTTTAATTTCCTTTACTCCTATTTTCAATTCAAGAGATAACTGAGTTGACAACCCTCTCTACATAAGTAGAGCAGAACTTCTCTTAAAAGACAAAAAGCCACTAACTAATATGTATTTGGAAATAAGTACACAAAATCCAACTAAACAAGCAAACAACAAAGAATTAAAAGGGGGGAATAATGTTTCCTACCTGAATCTCACAGGCTAGCTGCACATTAAAAATATAATGAAAAGCCTCCTCGATTGTTTCTCCAAGTGCAACCACACCATGATTCCTGAGTACCAGCACCTAAAATAGAATGCCCACAGCAATCACTTGAAATAACTGGCATAGCTCACACTGTTTTCATCAACAGCAGCAGCAACAAAAATAGCTCTTTAGACAAACTCTACTACATACCTTACAACTTGGCCCCAGAACTTTCTGCAGTTGAATTCTCTCCTCCTGTTCTTCAAGCGACCCTTGGTAGTCATAATAGGCAACATCTCCCAGAATAAGAGACTCTTGAGAAATGGGAAGGATCCCACATTTCATGGAGGATACCTATTTGGTTTGGCCCATACCAAGATAACATATTTGGTTACTAAATACATTTTCATAGGAACCTGATTGTCTGGTCAGGTCAGGAAAGCACTGGCCTATTCACTGTGTTCACCATTGCAGCCCACTTTCCACGTTATTCACTTCCCACTTTGTTTTTTACACACACACACACACACACAAAGGACTTAGGGAATACAACTCAACTTAAATGCTGTGTCAAATATTATGAAAGAAGTTTTGCCAAAAAAACTCAATGACCCAATTTTCAAACTGGTTAGTTGTAAAATCCAAATGCTATTTCTCCAGTTGTTTCCTAGAATGATAGCATTTGGTCCCAAGGGCCTTTCACTTTCTGGTTATGCAGATTATTATATCAAACATGATTTTGAAAAGCAGATAGTAAAGCATCCTGTTGAGAAAGCCACAAAAATAATACATCTTCCAGAGTCACTGTCAGTTTTGGCCTTTCATTGACTTACAGCTGCTGTTGCAAGGGTATGGATGTGTATCACACACTTAACATCAGGACGTGTTGAATAGATTGCAGCATGGGGACTGAATCCTGTATGGTCAATTTTCAAACTGGTACTTCCCTGGTCAACCACTTCTCCTATTATATTGACTTTTACCTGGAAAAAATCAGAAAAACATATTTAACTGGTACATATGTATCAAAGTTTGTGTTTCACAAGCTAAACCAGTGGGTAGCAAACCTTTTTGTAAAAGGCCAGATAGTAAACATTTTGGACTTTGTGGGCCTCTGCTGCAATTATTCAAATCTGCAGCTGCAGTACAAAAGCAGCTATAAACAATCTGTAAGTTAGCAGGTATAGCTTTGTTCCCATAAAACTTTATTTATAAAACAGGTGCAACAAAACTTAGTACTTGGCAAGAAGTAGTTTCCAAGAAACTGAGAAACTTAAGCTCTTCATTGGAGGTCTGAACAAGTCCGACATGTATAGAATTGGCTAGAAAACTTCTATTTGCTAACATTACAGCAAGCACCCAGAACCAAGGTAGCTCCTGTCACTCTGTAAGCTGATGACAGTGGCTAGGAGTACAGTCATGGAAAAGATAAAATACTAAGAAGGTCAGATCCTATTCATACCAACTGAACTTTGTTTAAATCTAGCTATGAACATTGTGTGTGTGTGTGTGTGTGTGTGTGTGTGTGTGTGTGTGTTTTTAAGACGGAGTCTCACCCTGTCGCCCAGGCTGGAGTGCTTGGCTCACTGCATCCTCTGCCTCATGGGTTCAAGCGATTCTCCTGCCTCAGCCTCCCGAGTAGCTGGGATTACAGGCGTGTGCCACCACATCCAGCTAATTTTTTCTATCTTTAGTAAAAATGGGGTTTCACCATGTTGGCCAGACTGGTCTTGAACTCCTGACCTCGTGATCCACCTGCCTCAGCCTCCCAAAGTGCTGGGATTACAGGCGTGAGCCACCGCGCCTGGCCGTGTGTGTGTTTTTTTTTTTTTTTAAGACAAATTTCTGAGTGTATAGGGTGGAAAAAAAAATCAAGATTCCCTTCAAAACATAGATAACTGATAAGACCAACTCATTTATTAGTCTCTTCAATTACGCTACTCTCTAAAACTTTTCTTTAAAACAACAACATAGTTCAAATTCCCTTCACTGTTCACCAGTAAATGTTTTTCCATCCATACCTTCTTATTCTGTCCTGTACTAAAAGCTAGAAACTGTCAGAAAAGCAGAAGAAAGCTCAGAAAAAGCAACACAGGAATGGAAAATTATACCAAATTGGAGGCTGTAGCTTCAGAAAAAGATAGGCCTCTGGGAATTATTATAATGTGGTCTTGCTCCTTACTTATTCTTACCTGGAAAAAAACAAAAAAAAAACAAAAAAAACAGGGAATTACTATGAAGTGGTCCATATTTTGCAGTGGAAACATGACTACAAATATATTTACAATGAATACTTGTGAGAGATCAGGAAAAAAAAAAAACCCAACAAAGCAAAAATTCAAGGTCTACAACATGAAACTCCTTAAGTTTCCCTCAAGTACTTGCTAAAAAATTCTGACTTTAGTTTCTTATTTACTAGACTTATAGAAGTGCTATTTTGGGGCTCTAAGATTATTTAGGGTCAGCTACATTCATGGAAAATAAACGCTAATATTATTCAAGCCAATATAGTAATGATTATAACCTTAATTTATAACTTGGAAGTTAAGGCAAAATGGGCAAAGGAAAGCGAACAGTATCTCTTCCTAGGAAGGAATTAAAATAAAGATGGAAGGTGGAAAGGAAGAAAGGTTCTTTGTGGACTGCATCTATACCATTTCCATTGTACAGTATTTTAATACTCTTTTGCTTCCAAATAGCATCTTTTTCCAAGTGTGGCAAAATAAAAATATGATGGTGAATGGAAAGAATATATTTAAAAAATAAAGACCAGGGAGGAAATTTCCCTGACCTCCTCTATCTTCCTTGCCTCAAATGCTTATAAAGCCACTGACGCTCAGACATAATTATCATGGAGAGGGACGATTTTGACAGAAGGATTTCTTCCTGGATAGATTCTATACTTGGTCTGAACCAAAGGAACAACACAGTAAGGGGAGAAGAAAGGTGGGGGAACTGTAGCCTCTCGCTTGGGAATAAGGTTTAAATCAGTATTTGGCTGCGATCTAGCATACTAGGTTTAGAGAGTAAGTCTGAAAACTGGACTTCCAGGTAAAGGTAAGAAAAGTATAGTTGCCTGCTAGTTGGAATTTTTTCAGAAAGGAATTGAAAGCTGAAGAACTCACTGAGATATAGGTATTTGCCAGGTGTGCCCATCCAAACAAGTCTACAAGTCTGTACAGGCTGGCAAGTTTACAGCGAGTAAGTTTTTCTCCCTTCACATATGAGGATGTATCTGCACCAGGAAGGTCATTGATAGGTGTGACCATGCCAAGACCTAAAAGAGCAAAAAATGTGGAGAGAGATAAAAGTCATGCAATCCCTTACCTGGAAATTACTTGCCAGGAAGTAGCCTGCATCTGGGAGTATCCCAGCCTTGTATATAATAATCTGAAATTTATCAGGCCATACAATATTTTATTAGCTTATTCTCCTTCAGAGAGGTACACTGAGAGTAAAAATAAGTATCAGCTATCTTTGATTGCTTAGTAAAAGCTGCTTCATCTAGTGCTTGCTAAGGAGTGACTATATCAAAGGCTCACACCACTGGGGAAAAATGGTTACATAGATCTCCAAGGGTAAAACTGTTAAATACTGAGGTTATTGCTAGTTTTATGATGAAAAGACCTCAACAGAAAGCTACTTTTCTATTATCTCTCTTGACTTTTATTCAAACACACAAAAAAATTTGAGATGGAAAATAATGCATGCAAATAGTAGTATGATTTCTGTCCTACTGAAGATCTTGAAGGTCTCTAATGATCTAATTGCCAAGTTCAACTGTTACCAAGTTCAACTTTTGCTCAGTCTTCATTCTCCTTGACCTTTTTACAGCTTGACACAATTTACACTGTCTCATTCCTAGAACTCTTCTGGAGGCCCATGTGATACTATCTCAGATCTCTTGTTCCTTGTCCACCTGCTTTTCTCCAAGTTCATCTGTTCCCTTTGCCCAACTGTGGCTCTTTCCCAAAGCTCAGTCCTCCACTATGTTCTTTCTCATTTTACATTTCCCTGCAAAAACATTACAGACTCTCGAGCCTCCCTACTGTTATTTTTGTGTAGACGACTCACTCCCTGGTCTTTAGTTCTGACCAGGTCCTCCTCCCCCATTTTCCAGCCTACTTCTTTTTTTTTGTTTTTTTTTTTTTGAGATGGAGTTTTGCCCTTGTTACCCAGGCTGGAGTGCAATGGCGCGATCTCAGTTCACCGTGACCTCCGCCTCCCGGGTTCAAAGTGATTCTCCTGCCTCAGCCTCCTGAGTAGCTGGGATTACAGGCATATGTCACCATGACCAGCTAATTTAGTCGTTTTAGTAGAGATGGGGTTTTTCCTTGTTGGTCAGGGTGGTCTCGAACTCCTGACCTCAGATGATAGATGATCCACCCGCCTTGGCCTCCCAAAGTGGTGGGATTATAGGCCTAGGCCACTGTGCCTGGCCCCAGCCTTTTTTTTTTTTTTTTTAAAAGAGGCAGGGTCTCACTCTGTCACCCAGGCTGCAGTGCAGTGGTGTGATCATGGTTCACTGCAGCCTTGAACTCCTAGGCTCAAGCAATCCTTCCACCTCAGCCTCCTGAGTAGCTACGACTACAGGGCACGCTGCCACACCTGGCTAATTTTTTAATTTTTTAGTGGAGACGGGGTCTCACTATGTTGCCCAGGCTGGTCTTGAACTCCTGGCCTCCAGTGATCCTCCTGCCTTGGCCTCCCAAAGTGCTAGGATTATAGGCATGAGCCACTGTGCCCAGCCTAGCCTGATATTTCTTACTGCCTACAACACAACAACATCAAAATTAAAAGGGTCTAAAGGTGATTTTATCTTCTCTCTCCTGGTTTTTCTTACCTTCTCTCTTCTCCTTACTTTGCTTCTAATGTTGATATTACCATTCCTGTAGGCTCAAACTCTAAGTAACCTCTACCTCTTAACCTCTCCTGGGTTACCATATATAATTTGCCACCACATTCCATGACTGTTTTCTTCATAAGGTCCCTCGTTGTCCACACTTGAGTTCAGCCCTTAACTCATGCCCTGCAATAAGCCTCATTCTTGTCCTTGACTGTAGCCCCTTTCTTTGTAAATTCATTATGCATAAAGCCATTGATTTTCCAAAGCACTGCTTTTAACCTGAGAATATGAGCAAGAACTTTTAAAGAGAATATTTCAATGTAAAACCTTTTAATTTTGAGATGTTTTGAAGTAATTTGAATAGTTTTAATATATAAGCCACACAAAATAGTATAATTTCTGACAAAATTTTAGAGTCAGTCATTAACCTGTCTCCTACTCTCCCCGTAACTTTCCAACTTTAACTTCCGCTTTTCACAACACAATGTTAAGTATTTCAGGCAACTGGTTGCTATTTCCTGACCTCCGAACAGTGGCACACGGCTTTCCTCCTGCCATGCCTTTGCACATTCCAGTCAGCAGGCCAAGGTCTCCTGTAGCTCCTTGTCCCCACCATGGAATCCAGGACACTTGCAGGGCAGCTTCTTTTACTATTTCTGTCTTCTCTGACTAGTCTTCCTCTTTGAGCTTTTGAGGTTTTCTCTTTGGAATCTTTTGTCAGCCCATACCCTCTTGTATGATTATTTAAGCAATGTCTACGCTTTGAGTACTACTTCTCTATGTCTATCCGCCAAGTGTTTCTCCTAAGCTGACTGCATTTCCAATTGCTGCAATGTCTTGACAATGCAAATGGAGCATGCCCAAAGTGGAACTTCCTCCATTTCCCAAGCCAAACTAGATCCCCAACTCTGGACTATTCTAATTTTGTTAATAGTACTATGAAATCTCCCAGTTCATTCTTCACACAGAAAATACAGTGGTCTTTTAAAATCATCCTTCTGCTTAAAATGGCTTCCCATCAAAGTTAGGAATAAAACCCAAACTTCCAAATCCAACTGTGATATGATTTATATCCAGCCACATTAAAATCAGATTATTTTAGAAAATACAGACAAGGTCGGCCTGGTGCAGTGGCTCATGCCTGTAATCCCAGCACTTTGGGAGGCTGAGGTGGGCAGATCACGAGGTCAGGAGTTCGAGACCAGCCTGACCAACATGGTGAAACCCCATCTCTACTAAAAATACAAAAAATTAGCCAGGCATGGTGGCATGCACCTGTAATCCCAGCTATTCAGGAGGCTGAGGCAGGAGAATCACTTGAGCCTGGGAGGCAAAGGCTGCAGTGAGCCGAGATCAGGCCACTGTATTCCAACCTAGGTGACAGAGCAAGACTCTTGTCTCAAAACAAACAAACACAAACAACAACAACAACAACAAAATTAGAGACAAAGTTTTCACTTTGTTGCTAAGCTGGTCTTGAACTCCTGGGCTCAAGCATTTCTCCCACCTCAGCCTCCCATGTGGCTGGGACTATTGACACATGCCACAGGTCCCAGCGCAGACCATGTCTTATATCATCTTATAATCTGTATAAAGTGTAGTAAATGCCTGGTTGATATGAAAAGGTAGGAGGTTCTAACACTATGTTACTCTAAGTATTAGATGTTATAAACTTAAGAACTGAACCTGAGCAGAATATGCTGCTAGAGATGTACACTGTTCCAAAGTGGAAGTAAAATTGTAATGTTTAAAACTCTGCAAAACTGACATACTGAGGGGAGGTGAAGAAAAACCCGAGAAAGAATTGGCCATGATGTAATCTGCAATCTGTTGTAATGCTAGTAATCCAGTTGGGTTGTGGCCTTTCTTCATCTGTTCTTGAATAAGGCATTCCAAGTCTTCCCGAAAGGCCTGTAATACACAAAAATAACGACTGAGCAAGCACATCTCACTTGCAGCAGAATGGCCCAAAAGTAACTTGCTCTGATACAATCAATCTTTCCCCCATCCCTCTTCGGAATAGCTTTTACCTGTACTATTTAAAAACAAATATAAAACACAAAACAAGAAAACCAAAGCATTGGAAGCAGCAGCAAGAAGCTTGCTTTAAGGGGGGGAAACCACTAGGCATTCTTAATGTCAAAGAAAATGAGATATTGTAGTACCTATACTAGACAGGCACAGATACAACTGCTCTTATTAATATACAATTCAAGCACCAAGAAACTGCTGTAAAAAAAGGTGACCCACTCCTTGCTTACATAAGACAGAGTCCCCAGCCGGGCGTGGTGGCTCACGCCTGTAATCCCAGCACTTTGGGAGGCCAAGGCGGGTGGATCACCTGAGGTCAGGAGTTGCAGACCAGCCTGACCAACATGGAGAAACCCCGTCTCTACTAAAAATACAAAATTAGCCAGGCATGTAATCCCAGCTACTCGGGAGGCTGAGGCAGGAGAATAGCTTGAACTTGGAAGGAGGAGGCATGCAGTGAGCCGAGATGGTGCCATTGCACTCCAGCCTGGGCAATGAAAGCGAAACTCCATCTCAAAAAAAAAAAAAAAGACAGAGTCCCCATGTGAATGGGGCACAACTTTGAATACAGAGTGACTCAATGGCAAAAGTTTTCACTGAGACATACTAAATCATCATTTCTATTTTATGATTTCCATGGCAATTCCTTAGCTCCATAAACTCTGAAAACAAATTAATGAGTTGAGTTCTAATTACTCTTCTGCAACACTGTGATATACGGCAGTTTTTTAATGGAACTTTGGGTTCCATATGTTCCTATTCTGGAGTTTTTGTATCTTTTTGGGGGTGAGTTGGGGTGAGGTAATGGCAGAAACAGTATTTATACGGATCAAAATCCTGAACATTAAGAGAACGCCCCTATTCCAGTAATCCTCAAGTTACTAATATGGTTCATCATGTGAAACTTCTCCCAGTCCTTCGCATCACAAATAGTTGGTTCTGACTTTCCATCAAACCCAACTGACACTTATTTTAATAAGTTTGTCATTTGTTCTCTTGCTCATGTCTACTTCATTTTAAAGATGAAGGCTCTTGCAACGTAAGTCACTTAACCCTTGCTCTTCCATTTGAGATCAGCTACTTATGTAGCAGGATGCCCTGCCAGAAATTAAGTTCCATTTCCCCCACTTTGCCTAAGAGGGAGAAGGCAGAAAATTATTCTGGAATCGCTACCTCCAAGAAGGGTAGGTACGAATACCTGGGAGATAACTGAAAAAACCTCCTTTAGAAGAGTGAATCTCTTTTGAGTCACTGACAGTGGTCTGCCTCATGAGGGTAGGAATAAAATCTCCTGGAGTCTCTGCTTAGATAGAGCCTTTCTGAGAGGGAGAGTTTCCCAGAGGTCTAGGAAACTTTTTTTTTTTCCTCGCTGTGTTGCGCAGATTGGAGTGCAGTGGCATAATCTCAGCTCACTGCAACCTCCACCTCCCGGGTTCAAGTGATTCTTCTATCTCAGCCTCCCAAGTAGCTGGGATTATAGGTGTGCACCACCATGCCCGGCTAATTTTTGTATTTTTAGTAGAGATGGGGTTTCACCATGTTGGTGAGGTTGGTCTCAAACTCCTGTCCTCAAGTGATCCACCCGTCTTGGCTGCCCAAAGTGGTGGGATTACAGGTGTGAGCCACCATGTTCGGCCAGGAACTTTTTTAAAAAAAATAATAGCATAGGAACTCATGGTGGTAAGGGGAAATGTGGTTCTAAAGATATGAGGTGGTAGATGTTAGGACCAGTTCTGATTCAGTGTTTGCAGTGCACTTAGAACAATAATTGAGAGGTTTCCATGATGTGAACTCTAAGAGCTGGGTGCTAATAGTTGTAATATTGGGTGCTCAACCATAAGGGACCATGGAACATCCTAACTGAGCTTAGCACAGGAAGATCCTTCCCTGATGCACTGTGGTGGCCTGCACAAGCATCTGGGTCAACAGTGAACCTATAGCTCCTGTTGAACAGTTTAAGACTGGTTTTCAACATTCTATCATGGGGAGGGGAAGTACAATGGCAGTGGTGGGCTGAACAGACTCTAGTGTGTCTCCCTCACATACATATATACAGATGCATGGATACACGACCCACACCCATCTTGGATACGGAGGCCACTGATGAACCTAGTCAGTGTAAGTCACTAAAGTTCTAGAAGAATTCAAAGAAAAGCAGAAATTCCAAGAGAAAGATGGTGTACTTTCTGCTAATAAGGCAAGTGGATATTTGAGTGATTAATTTTTAAAAATACTCATTGTGACCACATTTGAATCCTAAGTTCACGGAGCAGTTTACGCAAGTTAAATATGGCTTTTCTTTTTACAAATTCAAGGCTTGTTAAGTATAAATCATTCACATAACATAAGCTGAAAAACATCTGGTTCTACTGACTGTATCTAGTTCATTTAAATATACAATTTAAATCAGAAAAACTGTCCTGTAAAATATCCTCTACAAAGACATACTTCATTTATCAGAAAACTCCATTAGGGAGTTTTCTTGTTCATCCAAGACCCTGTGAAGATAAGATGGCTGAGAGCTGTATACAAGATAGATGGACACCTTCATACAGATAAGTAACAACTATTTTACCATGCTTAAGGCTCAAAGGCAAAAAATCTTCCAGATATCCTCATTTATCTTTAAAATACAGAAAACTTCTGGATACATGGCAACGGGCCAATGTGCTCTTCTGGAACTCTATCTTCCCTTCAAAACTAAACTATTTAAATTTTTCTCAGTTCAAAGTAGTTATAACCAATATTCTTTGATTCAGTTTTAAAAACCCAAAATTAATGATACCTACTATGTGTATCACTCATTATATATATTACAATAGCTTTGAAAAGTAGGCATTACCTATTTTATTAAATGTCTTGCACCTTTCTTCCAGGAAAAATTTAAGGCAACTTCCATAGATGAAAATGCTACAAAAGTACATATAGGTAAGAAAAATAAAGCTGAAGAGAAAATAAGCATAAGGAGGGTAGATGGAGCCAGGAATGAGGTTAAGATACGAGGTGAATGCCATAAAATTGTATGCATTTGCTAGAGATGGAACAAATTTTATCTCAACTCTGGCAGCCAACATGAATTAAGATAGCCTGCACAGTGTACTGATTCACAATGGTTTTTAGATTAAAAAAAAAAATCAACCAAGTGTCAAGAGAATCACAACTATTTATAAAACTGGTGAGAAATTTCTACTGGGTGGTATGAAAAAGTTAAAAACAAAAGGCTGAAAACTTGTTCATGGACATACAGCTAGTAAACGAGAGAGGCAAGGACACAGGTCCAATGCTCTTTTTACATTAGTGAAATGCTTTCTTCATTACCATATGTCCCACAATACGTGAGTACCATTCTAAAACCTTTGGGATAGCTATGGTGTCATAGAGGGACATATAAGCCCTTCTGAAATCAAATTAAAAATAAGAGGGAAAATACGAATGTCTCCTTTAAAGCTGACGAATAGCTTCTACGCAGTATAGGTTTAAAAAAAAAAAATTTTTTTTTTTCAAAGTATATGAAATCTCCCCAGCCTTTTTTACAGTTCACAGTGCTTCAACAGGTAAGAATTCTTCCAGTGCAAAAAAGGTTTAATATGTTGTCATGAACATTTATAACTCATTTTTACATGTTTCAAATGTTTCTGAAATATTGTTCAGATAATTATCTAAGTCATAAAACAGTAAGTGTAAAAATTACTAATATAAGACTAATATAAAAAATGACTAATATAATTACTAATTTCAGCTGATTTTTTAAAATTTATCAGTAAATTTATTGAGCTTTCATTAAAATATTAAGATAAAATTTTATTTATCTTTGAGATTGGTAATCATATTTTTACTAAAGTTCAACGTTAGTAATCCTTTATAGTTGACTCATTTGAGTCTCACCACAAAGCCCTGAGATAGGCAATGACTTGCTCGAGGTTACAAAGCTAATAAGTAAATGGAATAAAGATTCAAATCTGGAACCCTCAACTGGGCACAGGATCTTTTCCTAATTTTAATCAGAGTTGGGCTGTATCTCTGAAACCAAATACAACGAATAAGGTAGCAGGCATGCTGTGATCTGAAATGTTGAGTAAACCTCTTAGGCTAGATTAGAGCATTAGATTGCAATGGTAGATAAAGCAAAAATACATATATATAGTGGCAGATTATGGTGATCCTGGAATACCAGGTTAAGTACTTGCCTTCTTGTAGCTAAGAATTCATCAAAGCATAATGAGAAACTTAATTTCTAATCACGGTGGTGAGGCCACATACTGTGCTTGTCAGATTAGCCAACAGCTCCCTGGAGTTTCCACTAAAGAAGAGTTGGGTTAGAAGATCAAACAACATATACACAAAACCATGGCATAAACTGTCTTCTTTCTCAGATACAGAAGAGCATAGAAGAGGAGGTAGTGGTAGTTGTTAAATTTTGTGAAGATGAATAAACCAGAATGCCATCAGGGTGACAGATTCAAGACCTTCAAGGGCCGGGCGCGGTGGCTCAAGCCTGTAATCCCAGCACTTTGGGAGGCCGAGACGGGCGGATCACGAGGTCAGGAGATCGAGACCATCCTGGCTAACACGGTGAAACCCCGTCTCTACTAAAAAATACAAAAATCTAGCCGGGCAAGGTGGCGGGCGCCTGTAGTCCCAGCTACTAGGAGGCTGAGGCAGGAGAATGGCATGAACCCGGGAGGCGGAGCTTGCAGTGAGCTGAGAACCGGCCACTGCACTCCAGCCCGGGCGACAGAGCGAGACTCCGTCTCAAAAAAAAAAAAAAAAAAAAAAATTGTGTAAACAAAATGGGCAATGACGAGAAAATGTACCGACTCCTAACCTAGGTCAAAATGGCTTGGTACTGCAAAATTTCCATAGTCTGCTGCTATGTAATTTTTTCGCCATTACTACCTCACGCTTTAGCCTGTGAGGTTAATGCAGCATTCTCTGATCACAACTTGCACTTCTCGAGCCCTGTTGGATCTACTTCGTCCAATGGAAGTATTGACTTCCACCGTTCTTCTTCCTAATGAATTCTTTCCTTTATTCAACACATCATAAATGCTACCTTCTCCTTGAAGTTACCTAATCATCCAAGTTAGGAGGAATCTCTGTATTTCTTCTCTTCTGCACTTCACTGTGAATGCCTCCCCATACTATACTTAGGGTACCTATTGTATGACTGTGATTGTTTAACTATTTTCCTACTCTGCTATACCATATTATCTGAGGACTGAAACTGTGTCTTTCACATTTCTAGATTCTCCCTGAGTGTGTAGTTCAGTGCTCAATTAATACTAAGTTAGAGTTTCTTTTCATTTTCCTAGATACAAAGAAAGTGAAGAATTTGATCTCAATCTGGACTCAGTTAAGGTAGCAAAGATCCATTTCATAGGTTATTAGCTAGAAGACAGTCTTATCAGTCTGTTACTTGAATGAGAAATCCCTCCTGCGTAATTAGGCCTGCCCATAATCTACTAGGTAAGATTTATTTTCTTTAAATAAGAAATTCATCATCATTGAATGTTATAAACTTTTAAAAAGCCATTTAATTCTTCAACTCAAACAAAATTCTACTTGAAAACTTAATTTGCCCCCAGAACATTATAGTTTGAACAGCTCTTCAAACATGGGTCCAAAAAGTATGGGAAAAAAATCACTAGGTGAAAAGCAAAATGTTTAAGTTAGAGACAGGGTGCCTCAAAAGCCTTATCTGAATCTCACACCCTTTTATTTTATACCTCTATCAATGTCAAGGGAGTGAGGCTATAAACTTTGAATTAATAAAGTATGGACAAAAATGAACTTCTAAAAATGTCAAATATTCAGAGATTTGAGATTCATGTAGGCTAAGCATACACTTTAAGTACTCATATATTCCGGAATACTATAATCCAAAAGTAGAATTCACTTGAGGTGTCACATTTTAAGGCTCTGTATCTGAGGTCAGAACTTTCAGGAGAAAGTGGCAGGAGATAAAATATTTAAGTCACAGAAAAGAGAACTAATTTGAGTTTTTAAGAAAACCTCACCTGATAAAATTATTTCAATTAATGCTAAAAAAAAACAAAAAAACTCCATGTTGGCTGATTTATCAGTAATGTCTAACTTACACTCAGATAATAACACTGATAAATATTGGAGACATCAGAGATGAATTTTAAATATCCACATCTGGATGTTTTACCTCAAAATTACTAGAGAGGAAAATTGGGGCAAACAGTAAAAAAAAAAAAAAAAAAAAGATTTACAGATTTGCTGCTCCCAAGGCACCCTATAATTATGTTATTAGATCTCTCCTAAAGCAGGATTAGGAGCATAACAAACTTACTTAGAATTTCTCCATTAAGAAATGTACTCATTTGGAAATAGAATACCACTGGCGCTGCTGAAAGGAGAAAAAACAAATAAACCATATTTTCTTCTGGATGGTCTTTCTCCTATATCTAAGTCTTAATTAACATGAAGTTAAAGGTTAGAATATTTTTCTTGAAGCTGTGTACAACAGAAATGTAAATAAAGTTAAGAATATTTGCATCTTAAACTTCTCAACTGACCATAGATCATGGTGACTTTTGACCAATTATTTGAATTAAGGAACACTGTTAACATTCAGGCCTTACTTGCAGTGATATCCTAAAATGTATATGGCTTTGATGTTTCTCCTTGCATCAAAATAAGCTTGCAGCAGTATGCATTGCCCTGTTATTACAAACTATTAGTATGTCATGTGCCCAGGCTACCACCACATACACTCCTGTTATTTTTCAGAATAACACTGCACATTTGTGTCAACCAGTCTAAACTGCTTCTCATGGTGGTAAGGCTTACGAAGCCCAGCAACTGTTTTCCTTATTAAGCAGTCAAGTTCAGTAGGAGACTACTGGACAATATTCAAATGTTTAATGTTTCAAAGCCCACCCAGCTATTCACTATCCGTTTATCCATGCATTCAGAATTTAATAACTATCTCTTGTGTTCAATGTGCTATTGCTTAGTTTTTCAACTTATATGCTTCTTTAACTTTGAAAAGGCATCACTTAATTCCAAGAGTTTGTCCTGGACACTTCGTTTTGAGAAAAGGGGGTAAATTACAACTTAAGGTCTCCACAGACATTATATACGAGTACAGCAGACAAAGAGAACTTGTGGATTTTCTCTACTGCAACAAAATTTTAAGCCAAATTAATTTACCAAGTGGTATTTGATTTCTAAGATAAATATTTTATTTAAAAAATTAAATATGATAAAAAAGGTTGTGAAATTCCTAGAAATAAGTAATACCTGAGGGCCAGAATAAGAAAAATTGTTATTTTCTCAGCTCAAGGCAAAAATGGGTGATTTTTGTCATCCAAATTTACATTTACATCAAAATGTCTTGTGATTACAAACTCTTCTAGGTTGTGTTGAATTAACTTGAGCATCAGGCTTTGAAGATAAGTAAGACAATATAAAAACATACAGGCAGAATTTGTTCTTTGTCATTGAATGCTATAAGTTGTACAGCCTAGTGATTACAGGTGTGAGCTTTAGAGTTTAAATTCTGACCACATCATTTAACTAAGCTGTAAAACTTCAGCAAGTTATTTAATGTCTCTAAGTTTCAGGTTATGCATCTGTAACTAGGCATCTTAATACTTCTTTAACTGAATTGCTTTGAGGATTAAAGACACATAATAGGTGCTTGGCACATAGTAAGTGCTTAATAAAAAAGTATTATACTTTGCTTTTATTAATTTCTCTCCTGATTTCCCTTCTACCTAAATTAACCGAGAATTTTAAATAGAAGGTGTACAAATCTGTCGCTTACAAACATGAATTAGTCAAATCTGATTTTAATCTTTATTGGTTATGGATTTTGTCTAACAGAGTGAATCCCAATATTTACAGGAGACTCACAAAATTTTTAAAAGAATTATATCAGCAGAAACACTGTAAGCTTGGGCTGAAAGGAACAAAGACAGTATAAAAGGAAAAGGAGCCTTTGGACCCCTAAAACTTCTGTAAGAAGAAAGCAGATTAAGAAAAACACAAAGTGGCAAACACAGGCTACCTTTCAAGAAAAAGGAGGATGATTTAGACAGTGGAACCAAGAACCTAGTGGGCAGAGCCAACCACCAGGGAGGTTCAGTCCTGGTAAACAGCAGGACTGAGTCCTAACCAAAAAACTTCCAAACATTTGTCCAGATGGATTTACAATTGCTTTGGACCAGTGACTCCTTTGTATCTCTCAATTTTCTCCTTTTTGAAGAGGAACGTCTATAGTAGCTATCTTTTTTTTTTTTTTTTTTTTTGAGGCGGAGTCTCGCTCTGTCGCCCAGGCTGGAGTGCAGTGGCCGGATTTCAGCTCACTGCAAGCTCTGCCTCCCGGGTTCACGCCATTCTCCTGCCTCAGCCTCCCAAGTAGCTGGGACTACAGGCGCCCATCACCTCGCTCGGCTAGTTTTTTTTGTATTTTTTAGTAGAGACGGGGTTTCACCGTGTTAGCCAGGATGGTCTCGATCTCCTGACCTCGTGATCCGCCTGTCTCGGCCTCCCAAAGTGCTGGGATTACAGGCTTGAGCCACCACTCCGGCCTACAGCAGCTATCTTATACCCTCTCCTGCCACTGGGGAGCAGACAACATGAATCTTTATTTCACAGATCAATAGATTGACAGGACCTGTACTTAAGGTTCTACACCCTGAGGAGGATCATCTGCAGCTGGACCACATTTAGATGAGATTCTGCATTCAAGCTAATGTTGGAGTGGTATAAGACTTTTTAGGAGGTGCTAGGAGAAGATGAGTGTATTTTGCATGTAGGAGGAAGAAAAATAAATTGTAGCGGAAGGACTGCGGCTCCTTTAAAATAAATTGTGACCTGCCAGGCATGGTGGCACATACCTGTAGTCCCAGCTACTCAAGAGGCTGAGTGAGGCAAGAGGATCGCTTGAGCACAGGATTTTGTGTGCTATGATTATGCCTGTTAACAGCCACTGTGCACTAGCCTGAGCAACACAGTAAGACCCTGTCTCTAAATAGTAACCAGAGAGTAGACAATTCTCTCCTCAAAAGATGGAGTTTAATTTCTCTCCCCTGGAGCATGGGGAGAATTAAATGACTCACTTCTAACTAATATATATGGTAGAACTGATAGTGTGTGATGTCTGAGATTAGTTCTAAAGCAGCACTGCAGGCTGCTCTCTCTTGGATCCTTGCTCTGGGGAAGAACATTCAAGCAGCTTTAGAAAAGGTCCACGTGGCAAGGAATGGTGGCCTTTTGCCAACAGCATGTGAGTGATCCATCTTCAGAGTGGATACTCCAGCCCCAGTAAAGCCTTCAAATGACAGCAGCCCTGGCTAACATATTGACTGCAACTTCATCAGAGAGCTTGAGCCAGCTAAACTGCTCCTAAACTTCTGACCCACAGAAATGGTGAGATAATGAATGCTTGTTTTAAGCTGCTAAATTCTGGAATAATCTGTTATTTTAGCAGTAGATAACTAATACAAGCCACCAAGCATCATTTCCCTTGGTGAAGTTTCTGTTGCATTAAAAGAAACTTAAAAGCCACTGTCCTAAAATATGGCAGGAAGACAAAATGTATACACTTTCCTAAGTCTTTCACAAAGAAGATTTTAAATTCATTAGCCAAGATCCAGGAAAAAAAATATCAACTTTTAATTCTTTTAAATCTCAGCCTTCTTTGTTCCTCTCTGGGCAGAAAATGATCACTCTTGTTAAGTGAATAAGGAAATGATAAACTATGTGTTTGCCCTTTCACAGTATTTCATTAAGTTCCCCAAGGCATAAGTAAAATTGTTACTTTTAAGTCAATTTACAGATAGAAATACTAAGTATAAAAAATTAATCTACTTAACATTATGCACCTTTAGTTTAATGGGTAAACTATAAGACAAAAACCCTGGCATAAAAATGGAGTTTAGTACTTTTCATTTAAACTCTACAGTTAGAATTCAGTGGTCCTCTTTCAGATACTTCCTAAAGAAATCTCAATATTTAACAACCTTAACCAAAACTGAAACTTCACTTCATTCTTTCAGTTACTATATGCTATCTGTTACTACAATCATTTTACAATCCTTTGGTTGTTAAGTTCTTTAAAAAAATTTTTTGAGACAGAGTCTTGCTCTGTCACCCAGGCTGGAGTGCCGTGGTGTGATCACAGCTCATTGTAGCCTTGATCTACTGGGCTCAAGTAATCCTTTCACCTCCTAAGTATGAGACTACAGACTCACACCACCACAATCAACTAATTTTTTAATTTCGTGCAGAGACCGGGTCTCACTACGTTGCCCAGGCTCGTCTCAAACAATCCTCTCATCTTGGCATCCTAAAGTGCTGGGATTACAACAGGCATGAGCCACCATTTCCGGTCTAGTAAGGTAGTTCTTAAAAATGGGGTTTCTTTAGAAAAGGAAACAAATCTATTTTGATCTAAATAATTAATGTGCTCTTCAAGTCTTTATAAACCTAGACACTCAAGTCTGCATAAAGTAAGGCACTGAACATTTACTCTCTCATCATGACTTTTCTGATGAATCTTTCCATTTGGAAAGAGTTTCTTTAAAGTGGGTACTATAAAAAAATAAAATTACTCAAAGCTTACATTGTTCTTATAACTTGTACTTCTATGCTTTCACCAAGACCACTGATATGAAAGAATTAATTACTCAGAGTTGAATTCCCCTTTGGTTCTGGGCTCACCTCTATGATTAAATTCACAAGGACATAAGAAAAATGATTTACCAGGGCTACTTCAGGCAGCTCTATGCCTTGGTACTAACTTTGACACCCAAGTTGGAAACCTAATATAGCCCTAACCTAGGCATCATGTGTCTGTGTGCTGAACTCTGTCTTAGGGGTGCATGATCTTCATTATGCATAAAGTTACGAATTCATTTTGCATTTCAAATCAAGCTGTTCTCTCATTTTCCATCATGTATTAATACATTTCCACTAAGGTTTTGTAAGAAAACAGATCACTTGAATATGATTCACAAAGTCTGAGTATTGCTGTGCAGAGAGGATTTTCGGCTTGAGTTGAATTTTTTTTTTTTTTTTTGAGACAAGGTCTCACTCTGTTGCCCAGGCCGGAATGCAGTGGCATGATCACGGCTAACTGCAGCCTTGACCTTTTGGGCTCAAGTGATCTTCCTGCCTCAGCCTCCCAGGAGTAGCTGGGACTACATGTGCACACCACTACACCCAGTTAATTTTTAAATTTTTTTTAAAGAGAAGGATTCACTATACTGCCTAGGCTGGTTTCAAACTCCTGTGCTCAAGTGATCCTCCTGCCTTGGCTTCCCAAAGTGCTGGGATTACACATGTGAGCCACTGAGCCTGGCCTATAATCCACTTTTAATTTAGTTAATTTAGTGTGTATGCACATGTGCCTGCAGTAGGCATATGTAATATTAGGCTGCCAAATCACAGACTTCCTCAAAAACCTTAAGTCTTATGCTGCTCTGAGCATCAAGGTACCCAAAGGAAGAAGAAAATAGTGCATGGGATATACCTAACTTAGTTATTGGTTCATATGACTTGAGTCATGCCTTTCTTCTCTTTACATATTCAGTCTGAATTGGGTGTCCCTGAATTAAGTAAAATCGTTTATCCTCCTTTAATAAAGTGCTATACCCAGAAAACACAAAATTTAAACCACCAAACACAATACTAGTTTGTCGTTAAGGCTCTGCAAATCAAATACACAAATTAGATGTCCATTTCTCCTTTGAAAGACTGGAAGCAACTGGTCGCCACTCTCCTCCACCCCTCTTTTAACCTGAGGGTAGTTTAAGAAACCTTCTACCTTATTATATAATATTTCTAAAGAGGGAGAAAAATTACAGCCTTCTAATTCAACTCACAGGACTTTGCAGGATCTGAGTAACTCGTTTCCTCTGCTCCATCATGTTGAAGTCTTGTCGTAGATCAGGAGACATGTTCCTCTCTCTAATGTATTCTGGGTCATTTTCATTGATGCGGTCAAAATATCTCTCTTTGTGAGGAATGCTGGGAGGAGGGGGAGTGGTAATCACGCCTTGACTGGCATCTGAGCTCATGTTTTAAGTCTGTGGATTACTCTTGTTATCTGCATTAATAAACACAAAGAAGGACATTCATGATAAATTCATTAAATTCAAAATTTACATGGGTCAAGCAGAACTTTTACATTTTGCCCTCAGAGTAACAGGTGCAACTTTAAAAAGTAGCTTCTCAAAAATATTAGAACAATTTTTTATTCTTATAAAAAGATCTTAGATTATAACACTTGATTGGAAATTGATACTTTCAGAGCTAACAGAAACTTATGGTTCAATCATGTTAATGTCATCAACTGTGTGTGTGTGTGTGTGTGTGTGTGTTTTTTTTTGAGATGGAGTCTCACTCTGTCATCCAGGCTGGAGTGCAGTGATGTGATCTCTGCTCACTGCAACCTGTCCCTCCCGGGTTCCAGAGATTCTCCTGCCTCAGCTTCCCGAGTAGTTGGGGCTATAGGTGTGTGCCACCATGCCCAGCTAATTTTTGAAATTTTTTTAGTAGAGACGGAGTTTCACCATATTGACCATGCTGCTCTCGAACTCCTGACCTCGTGATCTGCCCACTTCGGCCTCCCAAAGTGTTGGGATTACAGGCATGAGCCACTGTGCCCAGCTGGGCTGAAGTGATCCTCCTGCCTTGGCCTCCCAAAGTGGTAAGATTACAGGGCATGAGCTTCTGTGCCTAGCCCCCAACTCTTATTTTTAATACCACATATGCAAAGGCATACTTTCTAAGTATTTCAGAGTAATAGGAACTAGTATAAACCAGTATGAATTACATTAGGGAAAAAAATGGTCTTCAATAACATTCTTTGAAAATGCTTCAAAGAACAAATTTTTAAAAAGTAGTTATAAAACTTGTGAACACTAAGGGTTTCCCTCTGATGTAGCCTTTGGCCATGCAGATTAGAAACAAAGTATCATGTTGGGAGCCGCGGTGGCCCAGGACGGTTGCCCTGGCACTCTGGGAGGCGAGGCTACACATTTGAAGCCAACCTGGTCAACACTGATTTAAAAAACAAAAAAAGAAAGTATCATGTATATACAAAATTCTAGTTTTAAAAATTTTATGCAAATATTTATGCAACAACTATTCAACATGCATGTTTAAAAAACATTAGGTTCAAGATACAAATAGATGAAACACTCTAGAATGGTGGCTTTCAAACATTTGATATTGTATTCACATACAAATATATAAGATACATAACTGAAATAAATTAATGACATACTTCTCCTTACTACGTGGTACATTTGATATTTTGTATTTTAATCTATTTCATTTTAATAAACGCTAGTCAAATTGATTCATGATCCACTAATGGGTTGTGACCCACAGCTTGAAAAACAATGCCCTAGAAGTTATGGTCAGGTAGGAAACGGAAGGGAGAAGGGGTAGGAAATGCTAATTGAGAAATGAATATATGCTAGAGAGTAAGACTGATTTTTTTGAAGAAATATTGTAGCTTATTACATATTTCTTTACGTGTTAATATTTTAAAAATAGTACTCTTACAGTAAATCTCATTTTTGCAATTTTTTTTTTTTAAATAGAGTTTAGGCTGGGCATGGTGGCTCATGCTTATAATCCCAGCATTTTGGGAGACTGAGGTGGGAGGATCACTTGAGCCCAGGAGTTCCAGATCAGCCTGGGCAACATAGTGAAACTCTGTCTCTACAAAACAAATTAAAAAAAAAAAAAAGCCATATGCATTGGCAGGCACCTGTAGTCCTATAGTCCTAGCTACTCAGCAGGTGGAGGTGGGAGGATTCCTTTGAGCCCAGGAGGTTGAGGCTGCAGTGAGCCATGATCACACCACTGCATTCCAGTCTGGGCGATGGGTGAGGCAAAAAAGTTTCTGTATTCAGGTTGGGCACAGTGGCTCATGCCCATAATCCCAGCACTGTGAGAGGCCAAGGCGGGCAGATCACGAGGTCAGGAGTGCGAGACCAGCATGGCCAACATAGTGAAAGACCGCATTTACTAAAAATACAAAAAATTAGTCGGGCGTGGTGGCAGGTGCCTGTAATCTCAGCTACTTGGGAGGCTGAGGCGAGATAGGAGAATCGCTTGAACCCGGGAGGCGGAGGTTGCAGTGAGCTGAGATCATGCCATTGCACTCCAGCCTGGGTGACAGAGTGAGACTCCATCTCAAAAAAAAAAAAAAAAAAAAAACTGTATTCATGCAAAAGTAGTTTACAATTTGCTTTAAGAAATATGGGTGTTAAAAGAACTTTAGCCAGTCACAGATAAAATGTTACAATTATCTGCTTAGTTTAGATAGAAGGCTTTGCAAATAGCACAATGTCTACCCATTTAAAACACATCAATGTCAGCACTGCAGAAAGATAAAAACATTTTCAAGCTCTCTGAGGATATTACAAAGGACTGTTTATGACTCTGTGAATTATATATCTAAAAGCACATTTTTGGGGGAGGATTTTTGAAAATAAGCACCTATAAAACAGATACTGTAAACACAGAGCCACTTAAAGATACTGCCAATGATTACATTTCTATCCAGTCCCTCAACCATCTAACCCCTAGGATTATTATTCACAGGTAAGAATATTTCTGCAATGTTTCAGTATATTCAACCATTTCAAAGCAGAACTGCAGAAGACTATGTTACTCTGAATCAAATCAATTGACTGCGCCTTAAATTGAGGATCATTCTACAAAACTGGCCAGTACTCTTCAATCATGTCAAGGCTGGGCGCGGTGGCTCACGCCTGTAATCCCAGCACTTTGGGAGGCCAAGGCGGGCGGATCATGAGGTCAGGAGATCGAGACCATCCTGGCTAACACAGTGAAACCCCGTCTCTACTAAAAATACAAAAAAAATTAGCTGGGCGTGGTGGCGGGCGCCTGTAGTCCCAGCTCCGCAGGCTGAGGCAGGAGAAAGGCGTGAACCCGGGAGGCGGAGCTTGCAGTGAGCCCAGATCGTGCCACTGCACTCCAGCAGAGCGAGACTCTGTCTCAAAAAAAAAAAAAAAAAAAAGAAAGAAAAAGAAAGACTAAGGAACTGCTCCAGATTAAAAAAGACAAAAGAGACTAAGACGTGACAATTAGAGGCAACATGTAATCTTGGATCAGATCCTAGACCAGGAAAAGGACATTAGTAGACAACTGGTGAAATTTAAATAGAATCTGTAAATTTGATAATAGTATTTACATCAATGTTAATTTCCTGAAACTGATAATTACAACGTGGTTATGGAAGATATTATCATTTAGGGAATCTGGGTAAAGGACAAACAGGAATTCTTTCACTATTTTTGCTAACTCTTTTGTAAGTCTGAAATGATTTCAAAACAAAGCAAAAATCCAAAACATATACATAAACATTAATCCAACATAAAACAAATCGAATCTCAACACAAAGGAAAATATTAATACCACAATTTTCAGGGCCCTCCTGAATTTTATAGTACAGCATGTTCTTTCCTCACCAAAGAATTTTTTTTTTTTTTGGAGACAGAGTCTCGCACTGTCATCCAGGCTGGAGTGCAGTGGCCAGATCTCAGCTCACTGCAAGCTCCGCTGCCCGGGTTTACACCATTCTCCTGCCTCAGTCTCCCGAGTAGCTGGGACTACAGGAGCCTGCCACCTCGCCCGGCTAGTTTTATTTTTTAGTAGAGATGGGGTTTCGCCGTGTTAGCCAGGATGGTCTCGATCTCCTGACCTCATGATCCGCCCGTCTCGGCCTCCCAAAGTGCTGGGATTACTGACTGGGATTATAGCCTGTAGTCCCAGCTATTCCGGAGGCTGAGGCAGGAGAATGGCGTGGACCCGGGAGGCGGAGGTTGCAGTGAGCCGAGATCGCGCCACTGCACTCCAGCCTGGACAACAGTCTCAAAAAAAAAAAAAATAATATTATACAAATGAAAATATGCAATATAGAAAACCTTTGGGGACTGGCTTTTTTCACTCAGCGTCACTTACTGAAGATTTACAGAGGCTGTCGTACCAATAATTTGTTCCTTTTCACTGTTGAATGCTATTCTATGGTATGGCTGTATCATTTGTTTAATCATTCGCCCACTGAAAGACGACTGGTTAGTTATTTCCAGTATTTGACTATTATATAATTATAGCATATTTTTTCATTAATAGCAAAAAGTAGAAACAACCCAAACATCTATCAACTGATAAACACAAAGTATTTTGTCATATGGTAATCCAGAAAGTGGAATATTACATGGCAATAAAAGGAAATGGAATACTGACATGTGCTTCGACATGTATGAACCTTGAAACATTGTAAGTGAAAGAGGCTAGTCACCAAGGACCACATATTGTATGATTCCATTTATATGAAATGTTTAGAAGAGGCAAACCTATAGAGGTAGAAAACAGATTAGTAGCTGTCTAGTGCTATAGGAAAATGAACATGTTCTAAAATTATTGTGGTGATAGCTGTACAACTCTGTGACTATATTAAAAACCACTGAATTATATACTTTATATGGGCAAATTGCATGGTATGTGAATTATCTCCATAAAATGGTTATTTTAAAAATCCAACCTGAGAAGCCACTGACCACCTTGTAAGCTTGGGAATGGGGACTATCTTGTAAGTCCTCACGTGGGAGAGAGCTCCATAAATGGGGGCTGAATTAAGTTCCTTTACTATATCACAACTCCTTCCAAATAAATCTGGTTTGCATTATTTCTAAGCTGGGAATAGTAAAAACAATCTTTTGAAAAGAAGTTACTACTTATAAAAAAATCTTTCCAAACTTAAAATTCTCGGCAGTTTGAACAGCTTTCTCTAGAATAAGCAAAGAGATGGTTGTACTTTCAAGTACCAGACCTATTGTTTCACACTTAAAAGAATAATCAAAGCTATGCCAAGACCTCAAAGCAGCATATTTGGTTAAAAAGCAAAACAACAAATGCTAGTTTAGTTTTTCTTGATGAAAGTTACTATGAAATTGTAAAGTTATTTGAAGTTCTAGAAAACAACTTAGACCCTACACAAACTATGACAAGCTACCATCCTTAGATCAACTAGTGAAATTTTCTTCATTTTAAGTTCAAAAGACATGAGCTACTTTTAAATGCTAGCCAAAATTTTATACACAACTGACATGGAAATTGACAGATCTGAAAACTTGAAGCAGACATAGATAAAAATGAAGAAAAATGGGAGAAAAAACTCAAATGAACATGGCATGGCACTGAGCAGCACTGAGATGGCACTAAGTGCGCAAATGGAGAAAAATTTAATTATCCCACAAAGCACTAGGATCTTATTCCTAAAAGGCTATTGATTTTATATGAGCTTCTCTTGAAATATTTCAGACTAGATTCAACGATTACTTTTTACAGAGAGGAAACTATACTCAGTGGTGTTGAGTGACTTTTCTAAAGTTACATTGCTCAAATATCATATTATAAAATCATAATGATGATGTTTATTAGCATTACCATGTCATCCAGATTGCCCCATAATCAAAGTTTACTCCTTCAATGAAATTTAAGAGAGGAAACAGGCCTATCACACCATGTTTATGTATGTAAGAAGGGCTAAAACTCTAGTGCTTGTAATAGACTTAATGGTCCATTTGCCTAGCATGCACAGAAAAATAGATGTACAAGTGGGGTAGTTGTATAATGGTGGTTTATTTGACCTAAATACCAAAGGGACAAGTTTTAAGTAACTACATCATTAAATATTAAAAAGTACCCATTAACATTTTATCAATATGGTATTCCCCTCCTTAACTGCAGTTTCAGTTACCTGTGGTCAACCACTGTTCAAAAATAGGCGAGTACAGTACAATAAGATTTTGAGATAGAGGGAAAGACCATATTCATATAACGTTATATTTTTCATACATACATACACACATCCACACGCCATAAAGACACTTGGTATCTTTGCCAAAACATATAAATAAGATGCATAAAGACAAAGACTATTAAGAGATGGGCAGACCAAGAAGTTGATGAGGCAGGCAGATGAATGGTATAATAAAATATCATGGAACATTCCACACAACTTTGAGTTCCAAACAAAAAGGAACTACACACAAGGTAAGGACCGTTAAACTGGCTCAAGTCCATCTGAGAAGGAGACTATGTTGGCTATTGATCAGTATCTAGAAAGTCCTAACTCTTTACCTGACAGATGACCGCTATGTCTTAATTAGAAGCTATTGACAAAATTACATTGATTGTGCTCTGGGTAATAATAAATTGTATTTAAGTTTTACTTTTGTTTCTAAAGCTAATTTAGCATCATACTAAAAGAATTGAGGGCTTTATTATGAAACAAAGAAAACCTCAGAAAAAGACTCTGCTGGGACCTAAAGAGTTAAGACAAGTATAAAACATCAACTGAATGAGTGGTAATTAAAATTGTTCTAAGATAGATACTAAATAGAAATGCATGTATACATAAATGTGTCTAAACTACAAAATCAGTAATTTAATGAAACATTTTAAAGCAATCACAGAATTCCAGGTACTATGTTCTACACAGATTATCTCATTTAATATCCTTTACAACTCTGGCCAGGTGTGGTGGCTCATGCCTGTAATTCCAGCACTTTGGGAAGTCAAGGTGGGCGGATCACTTGAGGTCAGGAGTTGGAGACCAGCCTGGCAAATATGGTGAAACCCCATCTCTATTAAAAATGCAAAAATTAGCCGGGCATGGTGGCATGCGTCTGCAATCCCAGCTACCCAGAGGCTGGAGCAGGAGAACTGCTTGAACCCAGGAGGTAGAGGTTGCAATAAGCCAAGATTGCACCACTACACACCAGCATGGGTGACAGAGTAAGACTCTGTGCCCCCCACCTCCAAGAAAAATCCTTCACATCTCTATGAAAAGGTGACCAGTATCCCCAACTTTATAGATAAGAAAACTGAGGATTTTTTTTTTAGTTTTAAAAATAAATTGTAGTTATTTAAAGTATACAACATACTGTTTCCCCACACCTTTTATGTTAGGTTCAGGGGGTACACGAGCAGCTCTGTTACATGGGTAAATTGTATGTCATTGGGGTTTGGTGTACAAATGATTTCATAAGCCAAGTAAGTGAGCAAAGGACCCGATAGGTAGTTTTTCCACCTTCACCTTCACCCTCCTCCTACCCTCCCCATTCAAGTAGGCCCAGTGTCTATTGTTCCCACCCTTGTGTCCATGTGTATTCAATGTTTAGTTACCATTACAGGTGAGAACATGCAGTATTTGGTTTTCGGTTCCTGTGTTAATAATGCTTAGGGTAATGGCCTCCAGCTGCATCAACGTTGCTGCAAAGGACACGATTCCTTTTTTTTTTTTTTAACGGCTGCATATTATTCCGTGGTATATATGTACCAAATTTTCTTCATCCAGACTACTGTTATGGATATCTACGTAGTTGATTCCATGTCTTTGCTATTGTGGATAATGCTGCAATGAATGTACTTGTGTCTTTTTGGTAGAATAATTTATATTCCTTTGGGTATATACCCAGTAATGGAATGGCTGGGTCGAATGGTAGTTCTGTTTTAAATTCTGTGAGAAACCTTTGCGCTGGCTGCACAGCAGTGTATAAGTGTTCCCTTTTCTCCACAACCTCGCCAACATCTGTTATTTTCTGACATTTTAGTAACAGTCATCCTGACTGGTATGAGAAGGTATCTCCCTGTGGTTTTGATTTGCACTTCCCTGATGATTAGCAATGTTGAGTATTTTTCCATATGAGTGTTGGCTGTGTGTATGTCTTCTGAGAAGTGGAGGTTCATGTCCTTTGACTATTTTTTTACGGGGTTGTTTACCTGTTGGGTTAAGTTCCTTATAAACTCTGGATATTATATCCAGATGTATAGTTTTGGATGTACAGTTTGTAAATATTTTCTACCATTCTGCAGGCTGTCTGTTTTCTATGTTGACAGTTTACTTTGCCGTGCAGAAGTCTAATTACGACGTACTAGTTTTTGCTTTTTCACAATTGCTTTTGGAGACTTCATCGTGAAATCCAGGTTTTCTCCTAGAGTTTATAGTTTTAGGTCTCACATGTAAGTCTTTGATCCATTTTGAGTTGAATTTTGTATATGGTGAAAGGAAGGGGTCCAGTTTCAATCTTCTGCATATGATGGCTAGTCAATTATCCCAGCACCATTTATTGAATAGGGAATCCTTTCCCCATTGCTTGTTATTGTTGACTCTGTCAAAGATCAGACGGTTGTAGGTGTGTGGCTTTATTTCTGGGTTCTCTAACCTGTTCCATTGGTCTATGTGTCTGTTTTTGAACCAGTACCATGCTGTTTTAGCTTCTGTAGTCTTGTAGTATAAAAACTGAGGTTTAGGCTGGGCGCGGTGGCTCAAGCCTGTAATCCCAGCACTTTGGGAGGCCAAGACGGGCGGATCACGAGGTCAGGAGATGGAGACCATCCTGGCTAACAAGGTGAAACCCCGTCTCTACTAAAAAAAATACAAAAAACTAGCCGGGCGAGGTGGCGGGCGCCTGTAGTCCCAGCTACTCGGGAGACTGAGGCAGGAGAATGGCGTAAACCCGGGAGGTGGAGCTTGCAGTGAGCTGAGATCCGGCCACTGCACTCCAGCCTGGGCGACAGAGCGAGACTCCATCTCAAAAAAAAAAAAAAAAAAAAACAACTGAGGTTTAATAATTTGTCTCAGATTACCAAAGGTTCTTCACAAATAAGGAAATTCCTCATGGTTATAGATCTTGACAGGCATGGTGGAGTTAGCCAAAAAAGATGAGATGGCTCAAAGGACTATCATATCCTAGAGATATATCTAGCCATTAGATCACTGCCTTTATTTGGGGGGAGGGGGCTGAAAATATTATATCACAATATTTAACACAAAGTGGAAATAGTAAATATTCTAAAAGTAGCAATAAAATTTGCACGAAGTCTTCCATGGCTATCAAACCTACACATGCGGAAACCTACTTACTTCTCTGGCCTATTGCCGGAATTGTCAGATTGATCCATATCATTCTTCAATTTCTGAACCTCCTTTTAGTTCTTTTGAAATGACTTCTGTTATCTTTAAAATGAGACTAAATTCTAAACCTCAACATAAAGTCCAAGAAACAATAAATCTGTAGTTGTTTAGTAAAAGTTAGGACTGAGCCTTAGTTTAAAATCCAACGTAAAGCCAAGGGAAAAAACCCCCACAACAACAACAAAATAGTAACAGCAACCCACTGTGGTACTAAATGTTCTGTATTTAATGTTTTATAAGTAAAAATATGATACTAATTAATATAAACTCTTAGCAAACTTGACTTTCCCTGTGACTGTACAACTGAAACAAAGCAGTTAGATGTAGTCATAACACATACATTGTTCATAATGTAAGTGCAGAACAGTAAGTTAAAAAACGTTGAGTAGGGGCTGGGCACGGTGGCTCATGCCTGTAATCCCAGCACTTTGGAAGGTCAAAGTAGGCGGACTGCCTGAGCTCAGGAGTTCAAGATAAGCCTTGGCAACATGGTGAAACCCCATCTCTACTAAAAATACAAAACATTAGCAGGGCGTGGTCGTACATGCTTATAGTCCCAGCTACTCGGAGGCCGAAGCATAAGAATCGCTTGAACCCAGGAGGCGAAGGGTGCCGTGAGCTGAGATCACGCCACTGCACTCCAGCCTGGGTGACAGAGTGAGACTCTGTCTGCCAAAAAAGTCAAGTAGGTGCTTGTTGTGTCAACATAATCATTCAACAGGGTGACTCAAAGACTAAAGACAGAGTTGGACAATGCTGAGGATCAATCTAACCTCTGTATCGCTAAAGTACCAATACTTGATGAAGGATATTTTATTGATCTACATTACCTGTTACAAGGAACAGTGAGACAAACAGATTTCTTTTTTTTTTTTTTTTTGAGACAGAGTCTCACACTGTCACCCAGGCTGGAGTGCAGTGGCACCATCTCGGCTCACTGCAAGCTCCACTTCCCAGGTTTACGCCATTCTCCTGCCTCAGCCTCCCGAGTATCTGGGACTACAGGCACCTGCCACCACCTCATTTTTTGTATTTTTAGTAGAGACGGGGTTTCACCATGTTAGCCAGGATGGTCTCGATCTCCTGACCTCATGATCCGCCCGCCTCGGCCTCCCAAAATGCTGGGATTACAGGTGTGAGCCACCACACCCAGCCTAGGCAAACAGATTTCTGTACTTGAGGTGATGGTGGGGTTTGGGAGAGGAAGAGAGTTACTTGCTTAGACATTGGTAGAGGTGAAAACAACATTCATTGGTAACTTGAAACAAAAATCTTTATTAAAATGAGGTCAAATTTACCAATTACAATGGCCATACAAGGGGCAGGGTTACAAAGCTGAAAACATGTATAGAAAGCTCAGAGAAAGTATTTCTTCAAGTCCAAACTCAATCATTAATCATTATCTAACATTAACTTGACTTGTTCCCAATATAAACCATTTGGAAAAGTAAATATGAAACTGATTTTATACATATATCACATATATTATAAACATATATCATATATACATTATGTGTGTGTACATATATATATATTCCTATAAAATGAGTAAAACAATCAATCACAGAAAGGCAATCCCTCAAGTATCTTACAGAATCCAAAGACACATGGCCTTGGTGCACCTTTACTCTCCTTTCTACAAAATATGATGAACATTCTATATACATTCCCTTAGTCACCATTTGTCTTCAATATGGAGTTTTGGAAAATGGTTGAGAAAACAAAAGAAGGGTTCCCCACTCCACAGCCCCACCCCCTCCTTAGAGAAAGCTGACAGAGACTAGTGGATTGATTACTTGGATGTGCGTCTTAGACATTTAGTTTCTGTTGGGTTCCCTGCTATTAGAGGAAATTTTAAAATTGAGATCCAGGAAACTATTCAGAACTTGACAGCTCATGATAAATGAGAGGTTTTAAAAAGAGGAATCACCAGAAATTATTATTTTTAAATAAACAGTCATTGCTCTCAATTTCAGGAGATACCTTAAGTCTTTCACTCTTATTTGGTAGTCTTTCCAGGCAAAAAGTATTTTTTTTTTTTTAAAGAAACATCAGCTCTCACATACTTTGTACTTTACTGCATACCCAACTCTACAAATCTCAGTGAATCTTTCCCAAAATGAATATTCAAATCAAATAATACAGGAAATTTAACTTCCCCAAATTTCAATCTTACATCTACCTATTTCACAAGATGAAATTAGATTTTAACTGAAGAAATGCAAATAATCCAACAAAGCTTATTATTAAAAATGAGCTGAGTCTGCAAAATAAATATGCGCTGAAAACTCCAGTCTAGGAAATCGATTCATTACCATGGACCATATTTCTGGGTTCCATTTCTAATATAGTCATTGTGACATGCCATGGTGGCGGAAAGGGAGGGATGGAAAGGCACAAAAAAATGAGACAAAGTTCCTTATTTTAAAAATTGGAGGAAAATACACACAAAAAAATTAAAGAACCACAGGGTATAAGTACCAAGAGTTCATTTTGATCTACTATTTCAGATATTCAAGCTAAAGACTTTTGGCTTTCATAACTTATAAAATACAGCTGCAAAAGTCAATCCAAAAGCTGTAGGTAACTCAACACACTGTAACTGCAAAGCAGTCTGATTTGAAGGAGGTGTTTCTGCCTTCAGATTTTGGCTGCTAAGGAATATTTCAAGATCATCAAAACTTGATCTGTTTTCTTTATGAAATGCCTAATATTGTGCCACGAAAATGCATCTTATTAAGCGCAGATAATGGTACCTGAAGATTACTTTCAAAAATACTTTTTGGTTATAACCTGCCACTTTAGCAATTGGTTAATGGTTTTAAGTGGAAGTTCACAAAAACAGATTTTTATCAATCTCAGATATCTGTTTCTCAAAATGGATTTGTCGAAAACTGGCTTTTTTGTTGTTGTTGTTGTTGTTGTTGTTGTTGTTGTTGTTGTTTTGAGACGGAGTCTCGCTCTGTCACCCAGGCTGGAGTGTAGTGGCCAGATCTCAGCTCACTGCAAGCTCCGCCTCCCGGGTTTACGCCATTCTCCTGCCTCAGCCTCCCGAGTAGCTGGGACTACAGGCGCCACCACCTCGCCCGGCTAGTTTTTTGTATTTTTAGTAGAGACGGGGTTTCACCGTGTTAGCCAGGATGGTCTCCATCTCCTGACCTCGTGATCCGCCCGTCTCGGCCTCCCAAAGTGCTGGGATTACAGGCTTGAGCCACCGCGCCCGGCCTGAAAACTGGCTTTTTCAAATGAATCATCTTTTAGATCTAGAGATTGACATTCAGCCATATTACCATACTATACTGGTTGAATAGTGTCTTCCCTAAAAATTCATGTCCCACAAGCTCAGAATGTGGCCTATTTGAAAATACGGTTTGTAGATCAAATTAAGATGAGATCATACTGGATTAGGGTGAGTACCAAATCCAATGACGGGTATCTTTATAAGAGGAAAGTGAAAGAGATTTGGATACAGAGTAACAGAGAAGACACACAGGAAGAAAAAAGCCCTGTGATGACAGGGTAGAGATTGAACTGATGCAGCACAAGCCTAGGGACCAAGCTGCAAGCTGGGAACCACAAGAAGCCCGGGGAGGGGCATGGAACAGATTTTTCCCTCAGACCCCTCAGAAAGAACCAATCCTGCCAACACCTTGATTTTGGACCTCTGGCCTCCAGAACTGTAAGAGAACAGATCTGTTGTTTTTAGCCACTGGAATTGCAGTACTTTGTTACAGCAGTTCTAGGAAACTAACACATATACTGTTCCAATGGAATTTCCATCCTAATATCTATTTTTGAAAGCATTTTACCATCAACAGTGTGAATAGATAGCACACCTTTGTAGAATCCATGTCAGCTCTTCAGAAATAAATCGTCAAAACACTAACCTGAACAAGACATCTGATATACACAAGTACAATGCAAAATTCTGGTTTTCCACAATGGCAGGACCTTTGCCAACTACCCTATCAGTGTTTCCAAGGAAATCTAAAGCAAGAAAAATATGAACATTCTTATCACATCAGATGAACAAAAATTTCTTTGTAAAACTGAAGAATCATAATGAAGGACAACAACAAATTAAATATGCAGTGGGTCTACTGCTTCCATCATAGCGGAAACACTGTTAAAGCAGTTACTAAATCAAAATACTATGGAATATATTTTTACTTAAGCAAGGGTGGACTTAAAAGCCACTTGCTCAGGGCCAGGTGTGGTAGCTCACACCTGTAATCCCAGTAATTTAAGAGGCCAAGGCAGGTGGATCACTTGAGGTCAGGAGTTCAAGACCAGCCTGGCCAACATTCCTACTAAACCCCATCCATATTAAAAATACAAAAATTGGCCAGGCGTGGTGGTGGGCACCTGTAATCCCAGCTACTTGGAAGGCTAAGGCAGGAGAATTGCTGGAACCTGGGAGGCAGAGGTTGCAGTGAGCTGAGATGGCGTGCCACTGCACTCCAGCCTGGGCAACAGAGCCAGACTCAGTCTGAAAAAAAATGAAAAAAATGAAAAAAAAAAAAAAAAGCCACTTTCTCAGGTGAGTGGGTTTCTTGCCATGTGTACATATATGCTGCATTTCTGCTATTCTACTCACATTGGAGACCGCCGAACCCACACCTTGCAGGTTCGTGCCAGGCTCTGGGACCCTTGGATTATGAGAAACCCTAATAAGTTAGTTTAGCATCTCAGCATCAAGTCAGTCTTGCTGTTGTTCCCTGAGAGTCTTGTGTATTAGTTTGTTCTGACACTGATGTAAAGACCTACCTGAGACTAGGTAATCTATAAAGAAAAGCGGTTTAATTTACCACAGTTCCACAGGCTGTACAGGAAGCTTGGCTGGAGAGGCTTCAGGAAACTTACAATCATGGCAGAAGGGTGAAGGGGAAGCAAGCACATCTTCACATGGTGGCAGGAGAGCAAGTGAGTGAAGGAGGAGGTGCTACATATACACTTAACCAACAAGATCTTGTGAGAACTCTATCATGAGACAGCACTAGGGGGATGAGACGCAACTATTAGAAACCACCCTCATGATCCAATCAACTCCTGCCAGACCCCACCTCCAACACTTGAGATCACAATTTAATATGAGATTTGGATGGAGACACAAAGCCAAACCATACTAAGCCTGTTTTTTGTTGTTGTTTTGGGGACAGAGTCTCACTCTGTCCCCAGGCTGGAGTGCAGTGGCGTGATCTCAGCTCACTGTAATCTCCACTTTCTGGGTTCAAGTGATTCTCCTGCCTCTGCCTCCCAAGTAGCTGGGACTACAGGCACGTGACACCATGCCCAGCTAATTTTTGTATACTTAGTAGAGATGAGGTTTCATGCTGTTGGCCAGGATGGTCTCGATCTCCTGACCTTGTGATCCACCTGCCTTGGCCTCCGAAAGTGCTAGGATTACAGACATGAGCTACTGCGCCCAGTTTCTTTTTTTGGGGGACAGAGTTTCACTCTTTGTCACCGAGGCTGGAGTGCAATGGTGTGATCTCGGCTTACCACAACCTCCACCGCCCAGGTTCAAGCGATTCTCGTGTTTCAGCCTCCCGAGTAGCTGGGATTACAGGCTTGCACCACCACGCCCAGCTAATTTTGTATTTTTAGTAGAGAAGGGGTTTCTCCATGTTGGTCAGGCTGGTCTCTAACTCCCGACCTCAGGTGATCCACCCACTTTGGCCTCCCAAAGTGCTGGGATTACAGGCATGAGCCACCATGCCCGGCCCAAGTCTGTTTCTTAATCATTAAACTCTGAGCTACTCCACTCACTCTCAAGCAGCCTAATTTACTTTCTTGTTTCTCTACCAGGTAACTTCAAATACTTTTACAATTGAAGGTCTATGCCTGAACCCTGGGGCCCACATCTCAGTCTTAGACCCTTCTATCATTTGCCACTGTTCCCTGAGGTCACCTGATAGCTCACATCTTTGCATATGGCAGTAGATCTCTGATGCCATGCAGATCTCCCTGGTACTGATTGGATCTGGACTTCTACCAAGCAGTGCCCTTTGCCAAAAATTTCCTGTCCCTAAACAGTTTGCCTATGTGCTACAGTTTGACACCTACTAAATCTCATTCATATTGACTGTTGACATACCTGGACTCACTCCTATTGCCCATTTCTGGGGATCTGCTCCCGACTGCTTACCTGGATTCCAGTTCCTTGTCAGGTGTATTCAGCCAGTCCAACTCCATTATAGAGACCATCCTTTTTAGTTTTTTTTTTTTTTTTTTTTGAGACTGAATCTTACTCTGTCACCCAGGCTGGAGTGCAATGGCGTGATCTCAGCTCACTGCAACCTCCGCCTCCCAGCTTCAAGTGATTCTCCCTGCCTCAAACTCCCAAGTAGCTGGGATTACAGGTGCCCACCACCATGCCCAGCTAATTTTTGTATTTTTAGTAGAGACAGGGTTTTGCCATGTTGGACAGGCTGGTCTTGAACTCCTGACCTCAGATGGTCCACCCACCTCAGCTTCCCAAAGCACTAGCATTACAAGCGTAAACCACTCCGCCTGGTCTCCTTCTTACTATTTGAATGTGTGTGTTTTTTCATTAAACTACATTGGAATAAATACACTTTTATGTGGAAAGAGTGGAAATAATCAGTAAAATACCCAATATTTCTTGAACACCTACTATTGTCTGATATTGTTTTAAAAAGTAGCATGTTTTAACTCATTTCACCCTCACAAAACCCTGTAAGAGGTGTTAATATCTCCATTTTACAGGGAAGGAAGCAAGCACACAGGTTACTTGTCCAAAGTCACACAAGAATTGTATTGTGGAGCTTAGATATAAATTCAAGTAGACTAGTTTCAGAATCTGCGTTCTTAACCAGCACACTCTATTACAACTCTACTACCCTCACTCCCAAAGATGTTTTCAAATTTTGAGTCATTTCAAACTTACACCTGTTAAGATTCTTTGGCTAAATATTTTTAACTCCTCCCCAACCCCAGCCTCAAATCTAAGTTCCCACCTCTAATGCAAACCCTTTAACAAAACATGTATTTTCAGAGATTGAATTTTCTTAAAATGAAGTTTATATGAACATAAATACATAAACAATAAACCTGAAAATCTTGGCACTTAGGATTTTGCTTATTAAATAGTCAGTAAAATCCCCTCGGTATTCACCAAATTAAATCTTCAACAAAGTGTAATCCAAACTATAATTATGAACTTTAGAAAAAGGGAGGGCCCCTCTAGATCCTGGTATCCAGATTATATATGCCCCATTATTTCATTTTGAACTGTGTTGGACATTAACTGCCATGCAAGCTTGTGCGTGCATTTAAAGAGGTCTCGGCTCTGTCCTGATAAAACAGCATTTAGCTTTGAAAAGTACGCCTAGTTGATATGAGTAAGAATTCTAAAAATGTATGCATACATTGATATTTTATGACACAAACTAATTCATATCAAAAAAGGGGGGGAATTAAAATTATTTCTAACATGAAGAAACTGGAAATAATGAGAAGATAAAGAGACAACAACCCAAGTCTCAAGTCCACTGCTGGAAACTGAACTCTCAATATAAAGAGAAAATCTAGAAAAAGACCTGAGAAGTCCAATATCAAATTCGGAAAAAGAGAAAACATTAAATTAATTCACTATTTAATTTATGGAGGAAAGTTTATCAAAAACAACAGAAATGCAGATTTTAAAAGAACGAAGAATAACTTTCATACCTTTGTTAGGATTGTAGAGAAACAAAACACTGCTTTGTAAATACAAATAGGAACTCTTCCAACAAGAGTTGTTTTCCCTGATATTACCTAATGAGAGCCAAAAGAAGAAGAGTATCCTTAGAATCTAAAGGGTTAGAGTTGAAAACGATGTAAGATATTACCAAATCTTATTCTACCTCATTTCTTACATGGAGAAAGGTAGAACAGGTCCTAAGAGAGACTGGTGTGTCCCAAGCCCCTCAATTTATCTTACCCAATATTTTTCACTTTATCTAGATTAGAATGAGATACGTAAGACGGTAGACCTTATGATTTGTTGATATAAGAAAAATTTAAAACATGAACTGCACTTAGAAATTTATTTAACTGAAGATTTTGTTAAGAAAACACATTTCAGGTGCTACTGTACATTATATAAACTATCAACTTTTATTTTTTAAAAGCCAGGTAATGTCCTGTTACAATTTCTTGATTTTAAGGGGTTTGTAGGTATGTGCTCATGATTAATACATAAAACATTTTGTTGGTGTTATTTCCATAATAATCTAAAGCAATTTTTACTATTTTAAAATAATGAGAGTGCTTTTCTTTCAAGCTTTCATGGTAATTCACTAGGAAGAGTAAAACTTCATGACTCAGCTTTTTGTGCCCACTCACACATGCCTAAAAGGTCCACTGAAATTGCTTGCTATATTTTAAATTCCAGCTTGAAGTAGGACTCTTGTTTTTCTGAGGCTCACAAAGACTAGACTCACAACTTAGTTCTATAGTGTCTATTTAGCTGGACTTAAAGCCCACATCAAGTACTTTATTGTCAAATAAAAAGCCATCTATGAGGAGCTTAGTAACTTAAGTAGCTCTCCAGAGTTTGGTAAATATTTTGTGTCTACTTTTGATCTCTATTGTCTAGGAAAGGTTTTGTCAAGTTGTAAAGTGCTAGAAAGTGTTGTTTTAAACTTTTGAAAGGTAGTAAGAGTACTACAACTCTGGGATCCTTGGTTGCAACAAAGAAGCATAAAATCAACTACTATAGTTTTCCAAAACCACCATTTCCTCAGACCCTCCCCCAAGGAAATAAAAGAGCATCCAGGAAGTCCCATCTTTAAAAAAATACTTAGCTATCAGCCTGGGGCTTCTAAAATTCAGGCCCTGAAAAAAGGATAGGTAAGACCTCAAAGTCTATCCCTATTAGGTTTAGAGGGAAACGACTCTTCCTAATAAAAGCCATCCCCCTGATTGTTGCTTTGCTCACCATATTTCTTACACATTTGGACTGTTTTCCCCTCTCATCTCCATCCATCCAATATTTGTCCATACTTTGAATTCTTATTCAAAAGCCAACCCCTTCCATGGTGACTTTCCTAAGTTCCTCCATCTTAGCTCTCCCTGCAACCTTAGTGCTCAAAGCACTTTGTCATAGTCTATACTGTCTTTTAATTATTTGAGTATGTCTGTCGGCTCCAAGCAACTGGGTCAACGTTTTTTCCTTTCTTTACTGTCCACTTAGAGTTACTCAATAAGGGTTTATTAACTCAGTGAGGTGAGTAAGGCTCTTAACTCATAAAACCCCCATTCTCTACTTGTCTTAGAATAAACCAGGGCAGGGAATCTAGAGCAAACTTTGAAAACTGGGTTATTCGTGGTTTGGTAAGACTGGCCAAGTATCCAAGATGGTTAAGGTAATGAATATTGTGACCTGAATATGAAATGTCTTAAGCTGACTGAAAAGTAATTACACAAAAAAGTGTGAAGGTATGAGAAGAGCATTATTGGTATCTGGAAATATTTAAAATAAGTAAATACATATATAAAACAGCAATTTCTAAAAATATATATTTACTGCCATGTTTTGAGACCAGGTACAAATAATGATACAAAAACGTTATCTTCAAACACCAAAGAAACTACTGATCCAATCAATCAGCAAACCCTAATTCAGGTGTTAGGAAAAGGTTGTAAAGACTACATAAGGCACAGCTCTGATTCCTGCCCTTAAGGACTTTCTAGTTTATTAATAATTGTGGAGGGAAGTAAACCAAATAAGCGATCTCGTAAGACAGTTTAATGTTTTATAGGAGAACTTGAATTTGTGGCTTCCAAAACTCAAAATAGGCCTTTAAAATAGACATTTTTCATACCCAAAAGGTATGTTTAAAATAATTCATTCTCATCTAAGGACAGGAAGTGTGTAGAGTAAGCCTGCAAAAGGTCATCACCACTATTAAAGCAATTTTTTTTCTGATCTTTTTAACTGTCATGACTTTTATGCCCAACAGTTACTGATGGTCAAATGTAAATGTATTCTGAAGCTCAGCCAAAGCTTTTTTTTTTTTTTTCTTAGAGTGATACTCAAAACAAAGCAAATATTGGCTTAGTCATGACACTTGTTGTTCTAAAACGTTAATAGCCTATTGTTCACTGTGGTTGTCTCAACAAGATAATACATTGAAAAACAGCATTTCCTGATAGGAAGTGAGTTCCCACTGTGTGTCACAGGACCCTAGCCAAATGCTGGGCTCCAAAGGAGAAATAGCAGTGCCTTCTGGGACTGTGTAGAGACTTCCCTCTCGCTAGTTTAAAATGTCTGTTTCAGCTCAAACTACAATCTGACTGATTTTGCTACCATAGGACTGTTTTCCTAAAACAACTTCAAATGCTTTAGACAATGTTTGTTCAACATCCTGTAGACAGCAGCATCCTGTATATTTCTAACTATGAAGAATTTCCTTAGTTATACATGCCACAATGGATGGGGTAATTTGACAAAGAAGCCATCAGGATGTATCTTCAAAACACTATGTGACCATTTTCAAGCGTGGTTTCATATAAGCCATTGTTAAAAAATCATAATATATGAAGCACAATAATTGCAACAGATTTTCACATTTCACACATCAGATATGTTTTAGTCAACAAAAATTTAGGCTCAATTAATTAGTCCAAGCATCACAGCATTATTTAAGAGTTCAATTAGTGAGAAACTGATGTCACCAGCAGACCCTCATACAGAAGTGGAGAAGTGCCTCCAAAGTAACTGACACTGTACTAAGACATTAAGATCTCCTTTTTAAACACTGAAAACATACTTTTCATCTATTTTCACAGATTCGAATTTAAATAATTTTTTTTTTTTGCCAAGTTCCAATCACCAGTGGATATTAGAAAGCTTCAACAATGCAAGAAACAGGAACAGTTGTCATTTTAGTGGATTCTAAGCAAGACTGTCCAAGTTACCCAGGTATTCCCAGCATTTAATTCAGTGCTTGGCTGCTAGAAGGTCTTTGATACATTTTGCTAAGTGGAACTGTATGTCAAAAAATGTATATGAAAATTAACAAGGAATACTAATAATTATCTAGCATTTTTTGAATAATAAATAATACCTCAGATTATAGAAAAGTATATTCAAGATATATTAAGCCGTCTGCCAAGAAGCTAAGGTAATCACCACACAAACATACAAACTCTCCTACCTTCTAGCCAAGAAAATGTCTTTATCTTCCAGTTGTAATTACACGAATCAAATGAAGTTCTTACATCATTTTATCTTTAGAACAGCTGTCATTTGATTCAATTATGAGACTAAAACTGTGAAAAAGGCAATGTTAGGCAATGGTAAACATCGTATGTGTGATGCAGCAAAAATCACTGCTTTTGTTACTTTATAACTTTGCCATGTAACTTTGTAACTTTGCTGGCAGGATATATTTCACCTCTAAAGCAGCTTCCTCAGCATCAAATCTGAAAACTTTAGTTAAGTAATGTCAGTTTTAGCATTTAAGGAAACAAGGAGATGGATTAAAGGGCTAGAATGTGCAAACAGTTTAAACAAGAAACCTGAAGCCAAGTTTCAAAGCTCTAGGATTACTTCTGAATGGTCGGACTCACTGAAAATTATAAGGATCCATTTTAAAAACAAACATAACCTCACAATCTTCTTCCTCAAGCAGTCAAGCTTGATAAAAAGGATTTGCTTTTAATTCTGGAATGGGTTTGATACTTTTGAAATTGACTTTTTAGAAAAGGATAGTTTATATAAAATATACAATGATATTCAACTTTCCTTTTTTACATTCTTAAACTTTAAACTGGCTTAGACCATATGGAAGGTCAAATAAATTACAGACCACACAATATATATATAAGATGTTTTTAATTTAAATACGAGAAACTTCATATAATTTGGGTTATCCAGTTTAAATCAATATTCCAACAAAAATACTACATAAATATTGAAGTTGGAAGGGACATTAAAACTCATCTACTTCAAACCTCACATTTTATAGATGGTAAAACTGAGGATTCAAGGAGGTCAGGTGACCCACTCCAATCCCACATCCAAGTTACCCGACTTTGAACCCAATGTTCTTTCACTATTCTGCTGAGAAATGACTTCCTCCTAGGGCAGTTCTTACCCACCCCAACCATGAATTCCTGGGATAGTCCGGCCTACTTCTGGAGCCCTCGTCTGATAAACAGAAGTTGTTGAGGGAATTTTCCATTTCCACACATCACTATTATACCTTCTCTATAGTACCCAAGTTCTGGGTTCTGTCCCAAAACGGAGGTAGGACAAGACTAATAGCGTAAGTATCTCTGATGGAGAGGGGATGGGAACAAACTTGGAAATGATCCAGATATCCATCGAAGGAGGAATAACTGAGTTACAGTACATCCATCCACACAAGAAAGTACTATAAAGCCATTAAAAAGAATGAAGTGGGTTGGGTGCAGTGACTCACGCCTGCAATCCTAGCACTTTGGGAGGCTGAGGCAGGGGGATCACTTGAGGTCCCAAGGCCAGTTTGAGACCAGCAAGGCCAATGTGGTGAAACCCCATCTCTACTAAAAGTACAAAAATTAGCCAAGCTGTAATCCCAGCTACTCGGGAGGCTGAGGCAGGAGAATTGTTTGAACCCAGGAGGCAGAGGTTGCAGTGAGCCAAGATTGTGCCACTACACTCCAATCTAGGCGACAGAGCAAGACTCTGTCTCAAAAAAAAAAAAAAAAAAAAAGAAAAGAAAAAAGTAGATACATAATGGTATGCATGGTATAATTTTATATGGATTAAAAAGCTGTTCAGGTAGATCACTCACACACACACACACACACACACACACACACACACACTCCTCTCTGTCTCTCTCTCTCTCCCATTGACATTTTTTTGAAAAATAAATTCCCCTCTGGGGAGTGGGGCTGAGATTAGGGTGGGAAAAACATTTTGTCACATGCCCTCTTATATTATTTCATCTTTTTACCATATGCATTTTCTAGTAAAATTACCTTTTAAAAGTACATTAAAGCAGAGAAAGGAAATTCCGTGGAGCTCTGGGAGACAACTCTGGTGATGAAGATAAAGACAGGGTTTATCAATGGTAATTTGACACTCTGTATCTAATGTACATGACATATTATATCTAGTTCTCTAGAAAAGCCTTCTCAATGCTTTTCATGTCATGGTATGTGTATTAGTTCTCACTAATAGGGTATGCATAAATAAGACAAAGCTTGTATAGCAGACTGGAGTAAACAAGAGGTAGACTGAGGGGGCAGATGCACAGGGCTTGGTAAAAAATATTCCATTTTTTGCCGGGCGCGGTGGCTCAAGCCTGTAATCCCAGCACTTTGGGAGGCCGAGACGGCGGATCACGAGGTCAGGAGATCGAGACCATCCTGGTTAACATGGTGAAACCCCGTCTCTACTAAAAATACAAAAACTAGCCGGGCGAGGTGGCGGGCGCCTGTAGTCCCAGCTACTCGGGAGGCTGAGGCAGGAGAATGGCATAAACCCGGGAGGCAGAGCTTGCAGTGAGCTGAGATCCAGCCACTACACTCCAGCCTGGGTGACAGAGCAAGACTCAGTCTCAAAAAAAAAAAAAAAAAAAAAGCCGGGCGCGGTGGCTCAAGCCTGTAATCCCAGCACTTTGGGAGGCCGAGACGGGCGGATCACGAGGTCAGGAGATCGAGACCATCCTGGCTAACACGGTGAAACCCCGTCTCTACTAAAAATACAAAAACTAGCCGGGCGAGGTGGCGGGCACCTGTAGTCCCAGCTACTAGGGAGGCTGAGACAGGAGAATGGCGTAAACCCAGGAGGCGGAGCTTGCAGTGAGCTGAGATTCGGCCACTGCACTCCAGTCCGGGCGACAGAGCGAGAATCCGCCTCAAAAAAAAAAAAAAAAAATTCCATTTTCTTTATATTATGTACCTAGGAAAAGACAGAGTATTACTGGAGATATTAACTAAGATTTTCTATTACAGTTCCAAATAAAAATCTATTTAAAAATCTTCTAATTTCAATATTTAACAGCAAATTCATTGGCAAGCTTTGCTCCAGCACAACTGTGAAAGTCGAAGTTTAACTGTATTCCTCCAGAGTTCAAAGGGACAGTACACGTTGTAACCAATATTTTTTGAAATGAAACACTGTTTTCTGTGTTGTAAGAGAAATTTATTACAGAGATTTAAAGTGGTTCGTATGTGTCATGGTTGGGTCATGATGTAAAATATACTGAAAAAAGTTTGAAAGCCACTTTTACCCAAGGCTACACAACTAATAGCTGTACACTAAATAGCCAATGTTCAAGGAAAGGTCCACGAAAACACTTGTGGCAGGAGGTTAGCCTAATTTCAACTTGAAAATGCTGATGAGATGTTTTATATAGCTAGTTCTACTACTCAGATATGAAAAAGTAAATTTCAAAATTTCTGACAGACACAACTTCTTACAGTAAAGCTTTACTTTTCATGTCATTTATACGAATGACTGAGTTAACATCCAACCATTTTTCTCTCAATTCTAGTATATTCCCTTTAGCATTTCTGGAATAGTCATGTGTCTTTACAAAGAAAATTAGAGTACTCAAAGCTAGAAAAGATCTTACAAGAGGCTAACCCAAATTCCTAATTGTATAGGTGAAGAAACTAATGTCCAAAGAGGTAAATCAGTCTCTTGAATCCCAGGTTAGTGCTTTTTGCTATGATACCATACCTGTGCTTTATTCTTACATCCTTATGAAATTAGAAGACAGCTAAATCCGATTACTACCAAGTAAAAAAGAGGAAGCTGAAGCAAGGAGATGCTAAGAAGTCTTAGTTCAAAAAGGATGACACAATGTCACCTCTGCAAGCTTTACAGAAATTAGTCATTTTCAACATTCAGCTTTGATTTCAAGGGAGGCAGTTGTCCAATTTGCTTGCACCAAATGAGTGTCTACCCAAAGTGTACACATGACCACACACCAGAGAATATAGATAACACAAAACACAGCCTCTCCCTCCACATGCCCACTTCAGTCAGTGAATAATTGAATACTCCAAAGGCATTTAAAACTCAGGTACAAACAGAAATTCAGTGTGTGAGGGGGAAAAAAGGTCAGACAGACCCCAGTTGCAAAGAAAAAAACTGCTGAACATGGACCCCAATGAACAACAGTAATTCTCCTATAGTTCAACTCACCATTCACGTCACAGACTCTAGAAAGAACACAGAGGCACGGAACTGATGAGGCATGGAACAGAACTTTGGGCTGCAGCCTGCCCCAACTCTTCTGACAAATACCCAACAGCAACAGGACAAAGCATCATTATGACACAAATAAAAGGCTCTTTAGATGCTGCCTTTTTTTTTAATTCAATGAACCCACTCTTACACACAAAGTTCATGTCACGATGTCTCGAAACACAGTATTGACAGATTATGCTATTAATGGGTCCAATAAATTCAGTATAAAACACCACTTCAAGCATTTTTAAGTTAAATAACTAGCACATTTGGGAGAATACTATTTTCCTTCATTTGAACAGTAAATGTCATCCCCAAAATCGTTAAAAATAACAATTCAGTAAACTGTTTAAGAGGGGGAAAAAAGCAGACAAGTGAACTAAAAGAAAAAAACCTTAGTTGAATGATAAAGCCAGAAGCTCCTCCCAAAGAATATTGCATGTTACTAGCAGCTGGCACAAAGCTTAACCATCTATCTTATCTGTGTTTCCCCTTAAGCTGTGAGCAATCAGTATTACAATAGACAATCCATTACTTACAAAAAAACTGAAGTGCTGTAATTTCTTAAGCTGGTTTTTGTGGGGCAATTCTGTTGCAATACTGCCCTAAAAATGAACTTTGTTTTAAAGAGCAAGATATCCACAGTCAATGTGGTTAGAGCAAGGGTGGAGCTCACTCTGGGGGAAACAACACACCCAGGCCGACTTCAGAGAGAGCAAACTGCACATTAATATTGTCACACATTTTCAGAACCTCAGAGTCACAATTAATTGATTAGTCCTCCTAAAAAAGTTGGGGGGAGTTCATGTTTGAAGATCAGCTTTCCTGCCTTGAAGTAAAATATATTCTCATTTCTTGTTTGTGAAGAAAGTAAAGATAAAATAAAATGCAAGACAGATCACACAGTTCAACCAACAGAATGTTAGATGGAAGTGGAGTACTATAAAGGAAGTCCAACCATGCCAACTTCTAAGTTTAGCAACAGCAGCTTTTACATATCTCAAGGTGTCAGAAGCTTTGCTCATTCTAAAACATTACTTCAGCCAGTTTCCAGAGGTCCTGAACATAAACACAAATTACCTCTTTCTCTCCTCACCAGTGCTCTAGTTCTCCTAACAATGCACAAATAATAAAAACATTTTATTATCAACTAGCAATAGGTCCCTTCAAAATAAGATGTCATTTATGGAGTTGCTTTGGTAGAATAGTGAAATGTACATGTAAAAAAGAAAATTATTTATTATGCATACCATATTTTTTATACTCAACCCCTTTTTCAGTAATTTTGTAGGAATTTTATTTTAAAAAGTTTTCCACAGTATGTATAAATACTGTATAAATATCTTCAACAGTATCTAAAATAATTTATCAGTTACTGAAACTATTATCAAACATCTGATAATTATTCAAAGTGATTTAACCAATACTATTTTCTATATATGCATATTCAGAAACACAACCAAGAGTTATTTTTAATTGAATTCCTATAATCATAAAATTAAAGTTTGAGTAAAAGAAGCACATGAAAAAACTATATAATTGCTTACATAGAATTTAAAATGAACAATGGAAAAGGATTTGAGAGAACACCAGGAAAATATTATTTTTAATGATGCATGTTGTCACGTTACTCTAGCCAAGAGCTACTCTCTCACACTGGAACAATAAATCAGTTTGGAGTATTGAACATTTCAATATTTTGAGAGATGGCTTAGAACATCCTCTCTCAGGACACTAGTGAGGGGCTGTTGATTGATCTTGCCTTTGTTGGATTATGAGGTCACTCTTGCCACATGACAAATTAACCATTCCAACATACTCTTCTCATAGTCCAACTGCCTGATTTATTTTTTCAACCATCAATGTAATTATGAATCACCTGCTGCCATCTCTTGGCTCTTCCTCATCTCCCCCTCAAACTAACAATTCAAAGTTACCAGTTGGTTATTACAGTAGAAGAATCCTGTCTTGATACTTTTTGGATTTGCAATGGCAGAATGTGTTTTCAAGTCAAACTTCACTTTCACAGCTGCAAAGGAAATGACAAGAGAAGAAAAACACAGCCAATATATATCAGCAATTAATTCCATCCACAACTGCCCAGCTGTTTGTGCATGGAAGAATCAGTCTGTTTCCTTTCGGGGCTTTCACCACTGAAAATTGATACTGCACATTCAGAGACACAAGCTGTTTGTAACATGTCAGGAATGTGCGCAAGATCACACAGAGTTGAAGAGACAAAATGAAATCCAGATCTAGTTTTCTTGGGACTTGCCAGTATTATTTCATAGCAAAAAAAAAAAACAAAAAACAAAAAAAAACCACACACACACACACACACACACACAAACACCCCAATCACAGAGCAAAATACACAAAAAATATTGTCCCTTCTGAATATTACCCTTCCAATAAAGGAGAAAATCTGCCAATGGTATCAGATTTAGTATCAAGAATAGACACTCTGATTTATTGGCACAGACAAGGTGTGACATTCTTAGGAATCCACATGCTCTACGTTAAATCCAGCCAATACTCTGGACTACACAGCTACTTGCCCAATGTGTAGTTAGTCCCTTTAAAAAATCCTTATAAATGTGAAAGTTGTTGGGAACCAATGCTTTCACCACGGTCATGCAGAAAAGCAAGTTTTTCTTGGTTAGTCCTGATACTATTTGGCACTCACATACATGCCTGTTTCAGGGATTCATGTAAATTTACAGATCCAATCTTCTAGGGTAACTTTCAAGCAATGAAATTTCTCCTTCCCTCCCCCCTAACTCAGTTTTGTGGATTTTAAATAAAAATACTATACTGAGTGCCAGAGGCTTAACAACTAAAGTATGGGCTTGTATGCAACTCATGAAGTGTGCTATCCCCCTTCTCTCCCTGTCCTCCAATTCCAATTTTATTTCAAATATTTGATTTAAATTGTGTAAAACGTCATTTTTTCATATTGTATTTTCAATACATGACTTGCCATTATTGTTATGAAAGTCAGCAAAAAAAGATGGCATTTTAAAAACAAAATAATTGAAAACATATTTTAGCTTTAAGAAAAAAAAAAGAGGAAATGAGGTAGCTCCATGACTGAATTCATTGTCCTAAGGGCCTTCCCCTTCCCCTTTTGCCCTCCAATCAACATCAGCTGAACAAGAGTTCACGCACTCCTAATACCTGTACATTCTCAAATACAACATAGATAGGCCACCCACTCTGGGCACCACTAGGGTCTAGGGCTTGATCAATGAAGAGAAGACAAACTGTCTACTCCAAATAGGGGAGTAAAAGAAACATTCCATAAGCTTCCAAATGGAGATGTTTTCAAGTGCCAGAAATCAAACCAGCACAATGAGAAGCTGTCTCCAACTAAAGTGCTATGAATCCTGAAGTCACAAAGTTTTTTTTTTTTTTTTTTTTTTTTTGAGACGGAGTCTCGCTCTGTCGCCCAGGTTGGAGTGCAGTGGCCAGATCTCAGCTCACTGCAAACTCCGCCTCCCGGGTTCACGCGATTCTCCTGCCTCAGCCTCCCGAGTAGCTGGGACTACAGGCGCCCGCCACGTCGCCCGGCTAGTTTTTTTTATTTTTAGTAGAGATGGGGTTTCACCATGTTAGCCAGGATGGTCTCGATCTCCTGACCTCGTGATCTGCCCGTCTCGGCCTCCCAAAGTGCTGGGATTACAGGCTTGAGCCACCGCGCCCGGCCACAAAGTTTGAATTGTTAAGGAACTACTAGGCATCTCAAACGTGGTAGACTAAAATTAAAGCACAAAACCAAAAAAAGGGCTTTTCCTTTTGAACAAACATCATCTGGTCAAGGATGTATTGGGTTGGGGGACGGGAGGGGAGGGGAGAAGGAGAAGGGAGGAGAGGAGTTTAATTTTTGGCTGATGGTGACAACAACTTCTAGAAACATGGTATAACTATTAGTGACTTAAAACAGCCACAGAGATGAGCTTTGCTTGGCAAGCTTCAGCTCTGTGGGACATTCAGTCTAGCTTGAAATGTCTATGCGAAGTAACCTCTCTACCTACTACAAGACTGGCTAAGAAAAAAAAGGTCTAAACTGTTTAAATCAGGTTACTTAAATTCATGTTAGTCTGGGGTGGGAAGCTGGCTGCTTCCATGGGTTCCTCTACTCAGCTGGGATCACCTTTATATTCCAACAGATAGCACAGAGCTTAGAGCTTAGCCCACTGAAACCATCCATAAGTGCGGAATGGTTATGCCTGAGTAACAGGCATTTAGTTATGATTAAAAACAAAACAACTAAGGATGAATACTCTCCAAAAAGGAAAGCAAAATGACAGAAAAATAGGGGGCAAGGAGATGATCAGAGTAAAATGCATGAAATATTAAAAAGATTAAAAACCAACTGTGCAAACTTCTGTGTCCTCAGAGATCTAAATGCTGCTAAGCAGTTAAAGTGCCACTGGAATAATTCAAACTGCTACGCAGTGCACTTTACATACTTATTCCATGAACTTCCACAGCAACCCTATCGGTAGTACTATTATGATGCCTCCTTTACAGATAAGAAAACTAGGGCCGGGCGCGGTGGCTCACGCCTGTAATCCCAGCACTTTGGGAGGCCGAGGCAGGCGGATCACGAGGTCAGGAGATGGAGATCATCCTGGCTAACGCGGTGAAACCTCGTCTCTACTAAAAAAAATACCAAAAAATTAGCTGGGCGTAGTGGCGGGCACCTGTAGTCCCAGCTACTCGGGAGGCTGAGGCAGGAGAATGGAGTGAACCTGGGAGGCGGAGCTTGTAGTCAGCTGAGACCACACCACTGCACTCCAGCCTTGGCGACAGAGCGAGACTCCGTCTCAAAATAAAAATAAATAAATAAATAAATAATATACATGGTAAATAAATAATGTCCCTTGCCTATTTAATATTTGATAGATGGTTATTTGTTAAAACAGGTAATCCAAGACTTAAAAAGGAAGAATTATAGAAAAGGCAAGGTTGGGGATAAGTGAAATATGGTTAATGTTCAAAATAGGCCTTTTCTGGATAAAAATCTACATGACATAACCAATGATTGATAAGTTCATCTTATTAAAGCTGAGGTTGAAATTCAGTAAGTCGCCGGGCGCGGTGGCTCAAGCCTGTAATCCCAGCACTTTGGGAGGCCGAGACGGGCGGATCACAAGGTCAGGAGATCGAGACTATCCTGGCTAACATGGTGAAACCCCGTCTCTACTAAAAAATACAAAAAACTAGCCGGGCGAGGTGGCAGGCGCCTGTAGTCCCAGTTACTCGGGAGGCTGAGGCAGGAGAATGGCATAAACCTGGGAGGCGGAGCTTGCAGTGAGCTGAGATCCAGCCACTGCACTCCAGCCTGGGTGACAGAGCGAGACTCCGTCTCAAAAAAAAAAAAAAAAGAAATTCAGTAAGTCATTAGGTCTAAAGATTAGGCATGATCCCCATTTAAAACAAAAATTAACCAAACTAGTGAGGTTGTATTATATCTTCAAGGTTGCCAAACTAGAGGTAGAAAGACATAATATGGCTTTGACTCTATTGATGGCATAATACTTCTGAAAACTATGCATTTTATTAACACCTCCTGAAGACACAGACTACATGAAAAAGAAAAAAGCACAGAATAAAAAGTGAAGAATAAATCTATCTGGGCCTTAAATTTAAAAAATCTGCAATCATGAATAATTTGTTTTGGGAAAAAGTTCTACAACGGAATAGAAAACAAGTAAAAACAAAATGAAATATAGCCACAATATACAAAATATTCATGACATATGCAATTTGTTTTTACTTTCTAAGTCTTTGAAGTATAACTTTTAACTGTGGTAAGAATACATAACATGAGATCTACCCTCTTAAATTTAAGTATACATTAGTGTTGATTATAGGTACAATGTTCTACAGCAGACCCAAAGAGCTTTTTTATTTTGTTGGACTGAAACCCACCCCCCTGCAATTTGTTAAAAATGTTACTTTTGCTTTGAGCTGTTCCATCCAAGGATCCGGGGCTCTGTAGGCATTTTTAAATTGCTTTTTCCAACTATGAGACATCTCTTTACTTGGAAAAATGTTTTACGTTTCAAATACTTTACCCAGTAAAAGCCATTCCCCCAATTTTTTTTTAAACTTGGGAAATTTAAGTATTCATCAATGATGTTTCTAAAATTATCCTCCAAAACCAAATTCAAGCACTTAGCTTCAAACACTGCTGTCGGATAGGTAGGAGGCAAAGCTGGCTCCTCCCAGCCCCCTACTCCCCATCAAAGAAAAAATCAACAAAAAACTAAAAACAAAACAAAAAAAAACACATGATGTGTAGGCCTACTAACAATCTCAGCCTCTCTGAGATCTAGCTCTAGAGCTTGTGCTGCCTGTATATGACAAGAGCCACATCCCACCCTCAAAAATTAATGCTTTAAGGGTCCTCAGATATGATAAGTAAGCTTTTTCCAAGACAGGCCGAGAGACAGGATATCTGCACCCCTTCCCCCAAATCTTTGTCCTTCAACCCTCGCATAACTCTGCCTGCCTTAAAGTATCTTAATGTGTTTTTCCACTCCATGGTTGATAGATTTGCTATATATTCAGTAGCATGATAGGTGTAATGAAAACAAAAACAAAACTAGTCTGTAAATGTATCTCTTCTGTACATTTTAGAGGGATTTCAGTTTATAGAATCATACATACTGCTCCCAAACATTACTGAAGTGTAGAGTATCAATTTCTTCTCTGCAACCTACAGCTGTACTGATCACATGATCTACTTTGATTTTAGATTTTTTAAAATTTATATTTAAATTCTAGGTTGGTAAATCAATTCACCAAGTATTTCTTTTCTACTTTTTTCTTAAATACATTTATTCTACTAACAATTCATTCCCCAACGATTACATGCTACAATTGAACAGGTAGCATGGTAGAAAATGTAAGAAATGAATAAGACACTGTCTCTGACCGTAACATACTAGCAATTTAGTGGGTTGGGGCAGGGGAGAGGGAGAGACAATTGTAGCACACTCTGTCATTATCTTGTAATAGATATACTACAGATTCAGAGAAAGGAGCCTATTTGAAAGGTTATAGGGCAAGTTACCCTGGAGCTTGGTCTAAAAAGAATGAGTATATATGGGGTGAAGAGGAGAAAGATTAAAGAAAGACAACATACGTTTTAATAAACTTTTAACACATAGCTTTACTTTAAATAAAAGTATCACAGATTACAATTAATACAAAAGGGAAATCAAAATTGCCACTGGGTACAGTTTACAGTGATTTGTATAATTTAAGCTACAGGAAGCCTACAATCTATTGGCCAACCACACAGTTTTGTGTCATGTGCTTTTGCTTTCACTCTACTCTTCTGACTTGCATGCTAAGAAAAGAAACTCAAAAGCCATTTATATTCTTTTTTAAACAATGCTTGTTCTTACACTGAGTTAACCAATGACTTAGAAATAGTTAAGACTAATTATCCTGAAAGCCAGTCAAACTGTAATCTGACACCACGTCACCATGAAAAGAGGCATAAGAATGTTCTAGGTTAATACTAAGGTCAGTAAACAAATTCCATGGTCAACGTGGCACTATAGTATACTATACCCTATGGGCTCAAATCCTTAAAGACATCAAATATAAGCAAGGTAGATTTAACGGGAAAGGATGGGAAGGGGGAAAAAAAAACACCACAACTAATAAGCATTATGTTTTGTAAGACACTTAAGTTCGAAGGTTCACTGGCCCAGAAAGTTGTTGATACATGAGAAAGGTTACTTTTGTGGACTGAAAAATGGGGTAAGGTGATTAAATATACACTTAAAGCTGAAAGGGATGATATGTTAAATTGCTGAGACTGGGTCACTCATTTGATCAACTTATTATTGATGAGAAAATGCCACAGGGTTAATGTTTAAGATGCTTCCACATCGAAGTACAAATAAATAACAAATCTTCCATTTTTATGAAGAATATGCAGATCATTTATAGCATATACAATCATCACAAACTGAGAGGAAAAACCCTTTAAAACGGAGAAATTAAGGTAGGATTATTTATGTAAAATATTTAAAGATTCCTTGCCAGGTTCTTTTAAATAGTAATCGCACCTGCATTTAACCATGTTATACTGAGATACAGGCAACTTTTTTTTTTATAGACAGGGTCCCACTCTGTTGCCCAGGCTGGGTACAGTGGCATGATCATGGCTCACTGCAGCCACAACCTCCCTTGAATGATCCTCCCAGCTCAGCCTCCTAAGTAGCTGGGATCACAGGCTCACATGACCACACCCAGCTAATTTTTCTATTTTTTGCAGAGACAAGGTCTCACCATGTTGCCCAGGCTGATCTCAAACTCCTGCGCTCAAGCCATTCAGCTCCCTCAGCCTCCCAAAGTGCTGGGATTATAGGAAGGAGCCACCATGCCCAGCCACTAGCCAACTTTCTAGGAGCATATAATTTATATAAAGCAAGGCCTATAGTTTATGTACTTTATACTAATGAATTCACACCTACAACATAAAAACTTTGACAAAAAAGAAAAAAACCCTCTTGCCTTTCAGAACATTCATTTCAGGAGTTTAATTCTGGAGTAGGAAATCCTCAGTGAATTCTTTGGACAGTATATATGTACACCCATCCCTAGGTATCCATCAGGGATTAGTTCCAGGACCTCCCATGGCCACCAAAATCCAGGGTGCTCAAGTCTCTGATGACAAAATGAAGTGGTATTTGCATAAAACCTTTGTACTTCCTCCTGTATACTTTAAATCATCTCTAGAGTACTTATAATGCCTAATACAATGTAAATGCTATGTAAGTAGTTGTTATTCTGTATTTTTACTCTAATATTTTCAATCTGCGGTTGGCTGAATCTGAGAATCTCAGAAATGGAGGGCCAACTGTAACTTCCTCAGAATATTCAGAGAAAAGGAGGGGAGTAGAAAAGCCCATGACAATTGCTTCTGAATCTCTGAGAGGGAAAAGTGACAGGAGTACAAAAACTGGGTGGAAGGGGGAAAAGGAGGAGCTAAGAAAGCAGATGAAGAGACAATATAGGAAGCCAAGGATGACATGAGATAAGGTGATCAAGTAACTGTGGCAGCCGGAAGAGGCTGGGCCACACCCATAGAGAGCTATGTGGCTTATTTCAAGGGGGTGGAAACTGAGCAAGTGAACAATTTTGGTTTTGTTTAACTGAAAGGTTGCACAATCCTGTAAATGGGGGAAGGAAAAGGGGTGTTTTTCCAGTATACAAAGTTAGGATAAATAGCTATCACATTAAAAAATATTAAACAAAGAGAAGTAATACCTAAATCATTCATAGGAATATGAAAAAACAAAGCAAATCAAAGCAAAAATCATCTGGCATTGTTAGTATTTTAGAAAAGTAATGTATACCTTACACATGAAAATGAAAAACTGAGAACCTTGAGGAAAGATATATAAACTGTGTAAACCCAGAACATTACTTATTGACGGTCATAATGAAGCTTTTATCCTGTGGACTACGCCATCCTTCAAACTACAAGATCCCCATAAAGTACACTGACAGGAATTTTCGGGTACGTGGATCAGTGTAAGGTCCTTCCTCACTCCAACTTTAAATTTGGCAGCTTATAGAAATAATTCTCAGTGGCTGGATTCTTAAAACTTACTCCAAGATAAGCAATACTGTGACTCCTGTGGGCTATTTCCAAGTTATTAATCTGAAACAGTTCTCAACCCCTTTAAATTCATTCCTGCTGGTCCAATATAATAAATGATATGATGCTTTAAATAAAAAGGGGAGGTGGAGGGAAGAAAGAAGGCCCAAGTTAGCACCTTTGAAGTTGCTTTAAAGTTTTAAAAAACTGCAAATGAGAAGTAATAACATAATATACATTTATTATATTTTTCAATCATGTGGCTAGAAATTACAGAAAGAATTTTAGAAAGGCTTTCTTCCAGATGCAAATTACTTTGTTTGATTTCACGTTTAACAGCTACTGCCTTTACTACACTCTAGGAAATGAAAGTTGAAAAAAAAGTGAGGTATTTCAAGTGTTTTTATAGATGATTTATTAATCAAATCTATTTTCTAAGCATTAATATCTTCCCACAGGAATTTTTTTAAAAGGCACTATACATTCAAAAAGTGTTTGCTTTCACCATAATACAAAAGTCAAGGTGTGCTTGCTAAACCAGAAAGCAATCAGTGCACCTAGACCTGTGTTCTTAACACAATCAGAACAGAGTAACCAAGTGTAGCTTTCACATTTTGGCTTATCAGTTTATAAACAAAAATTTGTAGCTAGAGTTCAAAAGAGGGATCTAAATATACAAACCTCTCTCAACATAATATCATTATATAGATCACACCATTAGTAAGAAATGCTCATGGAAATATTCTTAGAATTTTCAAAAAATTCTAGACAATTATATCTCAAAGAAATACAAGCCACTTAAAATTTACAAAAGAATTTCGAGTCACAGTCAATAACTAGAAACCAGGTTTTCTTCAAGTCACAAGTTGTGGACTAGGCTTACAGAAGTCTGTAACAGACTTCTATAAGATGGGGAGTTGTTACAGAGAACCACACACACACACACAAAAACCAGAATGTTGAAGGATTCATTCTCAGTTACAAGGTTGACCAAAAAGAAAAAAAAAAAAAAACTATCCCTTAACAGACAGAATTAAAAACCCAAATCAAGGGCCAGGCACGGTGGTTCATACCTGTAATCCCAGCACTTTGGGAGGCCGAGGAGGGTGAATCACGAGGTCAGGAAATCGAGACCATCCTGGCTAACACAGTGAAACCCCGTCTCTACTAAAAATACAAAAATTAGCTGGGTGTGGTGGCACACACCTGTAGTCCCAGCTACTCGGGAGGCTGAGACAGGAGAATCGCTTGAACCTCGGGGGTGGAGGTTGCAGTGAGCCAAGATCGTGCCATTGCTCTCCAGCCTGGGCGACAGAAAGAGACTCCATCTCAAAAACAAACAAACACCCAAACCAAAAATCCTTATCTGTTTTTTCCAGAACACTGACTGGAAAAAGTCTCCCTTGCTAATCTGTAATAACAGGCCTACACTCACAAAGATTTGAGATTTGGGTTTATACACCAGCATGGTCCAGAAAACCCCAAGTCAAGAGAGAAACATGAAGTGCTCTTCATGTTTCAAAACCTTTAAAGATAAAATTAGATGCATGAGAAAGGAAGATGTTATAAAGACTGGCAGATTTTAAGGACTACCAAATAATCTAAAAAACTTAATGGATTAAACAGTGCATGAGACCCAACTGGAAAGAGTAAACTGGAATACAGACTTGAAAAAACCAGCCAGAATGAAGCATAGAGAGACAAAGAAACGGAATATACAGAAGAAAGGCTAAAAGAAGTTGGGCATGGTGGCTCACGTCTGTAATCCCACCACTTTGGGAGGCTGAGACAGGTGGATCATTTAAGGTCAGGAGTTCGAGACTAGCCTGGCCAAAATGGTGAAACCTCGTCTCTACTAAAAACACAAAAAGTAGCCAGGCATGGTGGCACACACCTGTAATTCTAGCTTACTCAGGAGGCTGAGGCAGGAGGATCACTTGAACCTGGGAGGCAGAGGGTGCAGTGAGCTGAGATCGAGCCACTGCACTCCAGCCTGGGCAACAGAGTAAGATTCTTTCTCAAAAAGGCAGAAAGAGAGAGAGTAAGAAAAATGAGAGAGAGAGAGAGAGACAGACAGACACACACACACTAAGAGACTTTAGTCAAGTCCAACATACCAAAGTTCCTGAAGCGGAAATAGAGAGATCAGGGGAGATATTCAAGGAAATCATGGCTAGAGACTTTTTGTAGAGTGGTCCAGGGACAGATTGGCTACAAAGGACTGACAATTAAACCTGCAACAGACTTCAAAAGAAAACGAAATAAAAGTAATGAGACAAAGAAATATATTCAATTGCTAGGAACTGTATATCTAACAAAACTATCTTTGGAGAATAAGAGTAAAATGCAACATTGTCTCACTAAAAAATTTTATAAACTTACTAAAGGAACTTTTAAAGGGCAAATTCCAGGAAGAAAAAAATTAAAACTGGAAGGGCAGGCTGGGATGAAAGAAACAACAGTGGGTGAAGAAATTTGTAATTTTTTTTTTTTCTGAAACAGGTGCTCTGCCGCCTAGGTTAGGGTGCAGTGGCAAGATCTCAGCTCACTGCAACCTCTGCCTACCAGGTTCAAGCGATTCTCCCACTTCAGTCTCCCGCATAGCTGAGACTACAGGTGTGCACCACCACCCCTGGCTAATTTTTATAATTTTTGTAGAGATAAGGTTTTGCCATGTTGCCCAGGCTGGGAAACATGTAATTTTAAAAATACTATATAAAACAATAGCAATAACAAATGCAGGTGGTTAAAAACAAGGTGAACTAATATCCCGGTTAATAATAGCATATAAGATAAGAATAGAAAATAAGAGTGTTTTAAGATCCTTGCATTGTTCAGAAGAAGAGAAGAAATAGCTGTTAACTTCGGATTTTAAGAATGGATGTTAACATTTAAGATAATCCAGAATATATCTTTTTAAACCGAGATCAATAATAAAAATAACCCAGTTTTTCTATTAGTAAAAGACGTGAACAGCACTTTGCAAAAGAACATCCAAAAAACCAGCAAGTACATTAAGAAGTGCCCATCATCATTAGTTATAAGGAAAATAAAAATTAAAGCCATAATGAGGTACCACTATCTACCTACCAGTATGGCTAAAATGAAAACAGAAACAAAAAACTGTTAATATCAAGTATTGGCAAGGATATGGAACATCTGGAACTCAAGTTGTCGTGTCAATTAGTACAAATACTTTGGGAAACTGGCCTTACCTGCAAAAGTGGGAGACACACATGCCCTGTACGCCAGCCACCCCTCTCCCAGAAATACACACTTAGAAGAGTTGCATGGATATGAACACCAAAACCATACAACAAGGATGTTCACGGCAGAATTATTTTTAATAGATGCAAACTGGAAACAATCTGAATGACCATCATCTAAATGAATTATTTTATGTTCATAAAATCGAATATAGTACATACAATAAAGAAAATGAATTACTGTTACATTTAACAACATAGACAAATCCCACAGGAAAAAAATGCTGGACAAAAGAAGCTGGAGACAAAAGAGTAGATATTGAATAATTCCATGTATATAAAATCGTGAAACAGGCAACACTACTCTACGGTATTCAAAACTAAATTTTGAATTTAGAATATGGTATGTTCAAAACTAAATTATGTCAGGATTATGGCTACCTTGCAGAGAGCAGGGAAATGCCTGAGAACCCAGAGCAGGGTGTTGCTAGCATTCTAGTTCTTGACTCAGATGGGTTACACATGGTGTTCACTATATATATATATATATATTATATATATATAGTGTGTGTATATATACACATACATATACACACACTCATCAAGATGTACTGTATGATTTCTGTACTTTTCTATATATATGTTAAACTTGCATTTAAAAGTTTATCCAAAAAAATTAAGTGATTTAAAAGAAAGAAAAGCTTCCTCTCTTTCCACAGCAAGAACTTATAACTTGATGCCATTTTTTCTGTTGGTTAGCTTAGCTCTCTGGAGACACTGTTAAATCCTCTTTCTCACAAAACCAAAGCATTTTCATACCCAATTTCTTATCAGAAGTAATCTAAGTTCTCCTATATGAGCTGTATATATACTCCTATACAAAATATAAATGATCCATGTAATATCAACTACTTAGCATGGAGGCATAATACAGAAATTCCAGAAAATTTAGGTCTCAAATCAGTATACTACTTACTCTGCTTCTCCACCTCAACAATACAATGGATTTAAATACATAGTGCAGCATAAATTATCACAATGTTCAATCATTATGGCCAACAGCAGTGTTACAGTATTAATGCATTCTGTTGTCTGAATTCAACAGCTTCTCCCATCTTCAACTCCTGATGCCATTTTTCAGTGATAAGAAACATTAACAACACATTCACAAAACACTTAAAATCTATATTAGGCCTTCTAGTCATAAAAAAAATGAAGACATTGTTCAAAACCGTATTATGTAAAATGAAAACAAAAACCTGCATGTAACCACTAACCCAAAACAAATAATTAAGAAGTATTTTTTCCCTTAATCACAATCTTTTTGCTGGGCAGAGATAATCAGAATAGACCCTGAAATATCTGTTCAAGACTAACACATTTCAGGGTTACACAATCTTGCCCTATCCAATCTTGTCCTAAGAGAATTTTCTGAATTCTCAGTGTAATAGAAATTTTATATCCATGTTATGCTACTTTTGCCAATACTGTTTTATCTCATAGTTTAAGAATCTGATAGAGAATGTGATATGGAAACATATCTGCTGATAGAATGCTACTTTCTGATATGTTATTTAAGAGCAAAGGCTGGAAGATTCCTAGAAAAAACTAATTTTGTCTTCTTCACTAACTTTTTTTTTTTTTTTTTTTTTTGGAGACGGAGTCTTGCTCTGTCACCCAGGCTGGAGTACAGTGGCTGGATCTCAGCTCACTGTGCAAGCTCCGCCTCCCGGGTTTACACCATTCTCCTGCCTCAGCCTCCGGAGTAGCTGGGACTACAGGCGCCCGCCACCTCGTCCGGCTAGTTTTTTGTATTTTTTAGTAGAGACAGGGTTTCACCTTGTTAGCCAGGATGGTCTCGATCTCCTGACCTCGTGATCCGCCCATCTCGGCCTCCCAAAGTGCTCGGATTACAGGCTTGACAATTGGTTACCATTTTGAAAATTTTGGGGGTACATTTCATACTTTCAAATATATAAAGGTAGGTTTGTATTATTTTATAGACAGGGTCTTGCTCTGTTGCCCAGGCGGGAGTGCAGTGGTGCGTTAACAGCTCACTGCAGCCCTGACCCTCCTGGGCTCAAGCAATCCTCCCATCTCAGCCACCTAAGTAGCTGGGACCACAGGTACACACGCTCACACCAGCTAATTTTTTTTTTTTTTTTTTTTTTTTTTGGAGACAGTTTCACTCTTGTTGCTTAGGCTGGAGTGCAATGGCACAATCTCGGCTCACCACAACCTCCATCTTCCGGGTTCAAGCAATTCTCCTGCCTCAGTCTCCCGGGTAGCTGGGATTACAGGCATGTGCCACCACACCCAGCTAATTTTGTATTTTTTTTTAGTAGAGACAGGGTCTCTCCATGTTCGTCAGGCTGGTCTTGAACTCCCGACCTCAGGTGATCCACCCACCTTGGCCTCCCAAAGTGCTGGGATTACAGGCGTGAGCCACTGCACCTGGCCTCAATTTTTTATTTTTTATAGAGATGGGGTCTCCTCCTGTTGCCCAGGCTAGCCTCGAACTCCTGGGCTCAAGTGATCCTCCTGCCTTGGAACCCCAAAGTGTTGGGATTATAGGTGTGAGCCACCATGCCTGGCCAATTTGCATGAACAGTAAAAATCTAGTAGTCAGCAGAACTAGGTTCTAGTGCCAGTTCTAGCTCTGATTTTAACTCACACAAGGATTTTGGTTAAGTTACTCAAGTCTTTCTAGGCCTGACTTTGCTCAAGTGAAAATGAGAGGACTGAATTAGACGCCCTTTGAAGATTTCATACAATTCTAATATCCTATAATGGGTCTAGTGAAGAATGTATCTCAGACTAGAAATTTACAAGGATGATTATGGTACCCAGATAAAGATAATACAGCAATACAAAAGAAAAGCAAATAGCCCTTAATTATTCAGTCCATTTGTTAACTTAGGTCTCTGTGCAAATGGACATTCCTTCCTCTGCAAGGACCTGGATTTTATCTATTTCAGCACTTATGTGCACTGCAGAAGTGTTTATGAAGTATAGTACCTATTTGCTTTATACCTTGCAAAAGCACTTCTTGAAGATGCTATCATTCTGCTTTCCCAAAGGAAAGCTGACTCCAGTCAATCCTCTCTCATTTAGACTTTCAACATCAATTAGCATTAAGGGGACACACACAGAAACCACCACCCCACCCTCCCCCACCGCCACCAAAAAAAAAAAAGACTGACAACCCTTTTCTAGGCTGCACTACACCAATAAAAGTGTCATTGAGTAAGTCAATCCATAAGCCCCTCTCTAGCACATACATTGTCAGGAAGCCATCAGCATTACCTGTTTCTACTTTGGCTGTCATTTAAGGCTCTGCTGGATGAGCCTCACCATCTGGAACACCATGGCTTCATCTTTCTAAATCAAACAGCTCAGCTGGCTTACCTCCTTCTCATCTTTCATATTATATAGTGGTGGGTCTTTCAGAGTAATAGGCACTAATACAATGAGAAGGACAACATAGTCATAGCACAAAGCTCAGGCTCAGTGAATGTCAAATACAGCCAAAAGGACCTTAAAGGTCATCTAGTACAATTCTTTCTTTTCACTTGTGAGAATTCAGAGGTGCCCAATGTCACTATCTAAGGCCATACAGAATGTACATATCCTAACTTCATGCTAGTACTCTTTCTACTCTATAAAATTTATAGTTGCCTCTCAGGAAAGAATGCTTAAATTGGAATCCACCTCCTATGGAACACGGTAATTGTCATTCCTCTGTATCAACAATGAAACATCCACTTCAAATGAGATGAGATACTCAAAAACTTCAAGTTCTGTCTGTCCAAATGTCAAAAAATGAATCTGTGCTAATAGACACAATCTACTAGTATATTAGGCTCAGACAGAGTGCAAAATCCCAAGGAAGGAAGTAGTTTACATTGTTCCAGTGGCAAAGATTTTTAGGATAGTGAGATGAAAGAAACGTCCTGAAGTTGTCCTCGGGCTTTGAGAGAGAATAAAATGGTGGAATGGTTAGAACACAGAGCAAGCATTGGATTCTTTATAAAGAAATCGTGTGATTTGCAAAGAAATAACAAAACTGCTTCAATTATAACACTAGGCTAAAATATCCAAGTGCTTTTGGGACTTTCTTGTAAAAATTTATTCAGAGGAGGGTTTTCCTTGTCATTTACTTTTTGCAGTGCACACACCCCATATTTAATCCACTATCTGCCTACAACCTAGTATTTAGCTATTATTCACATTCTCATGTGGGCATATATCCAACCTCGTACTCCATCAAACACTGGAATAAACGTCAATATATTAGGAAATTAGAAAAATGAAATGAACAGGAGGGAAAGCAAATACATTTTCACACAAAGTACAGGATACAGCTGTGATCTGTCAAGCTTACAAGACTGTCTCCTTAGCTAACAGCAAAGCTACAGGACTATCCTCTCAGCTGAACAGGAAGTCGCAGTCTAAAAAATAAAAATGTTCCCAGGCCTCAACTCTATTCCCTTCACTTCACATTTCTAGCACACATTCACCCTTTGACCAGGCCTGTATAATACATCCATTCAAGTAGCCTTGATGAGGTGTCAGCAAGTCTATGGATGAGAAGAGAAGTACTTTGAGAGTCCACAGAATAACCTTTAATCATGATGTCCCTAATTAAAAGCCATGGGGGACTAATGTGTTTGGTTGTACTCTTCAGAATAAACAGGTTGTATCCAGAAAGACAAAAGCAGCTTTGGCCTTTAAGAAATTCGTAGTTGTATGAATGATCTTTATTTTTTATTTTTTCTGAGACGGAGTTTCGCTCTGTCACCTAGGCTGGAGTGCAGTGGCATCATCTTGGCTCACTGCAACCTCCGCCTCCTGGGTTCAAGCAATTCTTCTGCCTCAGCCTCCTGAGTAGCTGGGACTACAGGTGTGACCTACCACGCCCGGCTAATTTTTGTATTTTTGATAGAGACGGGGTGTCACCATATAGGCCAGACTGTTCTCGAACTCCTGACCTCATGGTCCACCCACCTCAGCCTCCCAAAGTGCTGGGATTACAGGTGTGAGCCACCACGCCCAGCCTATTTAATTATTTTTGAGACGGAGTCTTGCTCACTTTGTCACCCAGCCTGGAGAGCAGCAGCGCGTACTCAGCTCACTGCAACCTCCACCTCCTGGGTTCAAGCGATTCTCCTGCCTCAGCCTCCCAAGTAGCTGAGATTACAGGCATGTGCCACCATGCCCAGCAAATTTTTGTATTTTTAGTTTAGACAGGATTTCACCATTTTGGCCAGGCTGGTCTCAAACTCCCGACTTCAAGTGATTCACCTGCCTCAGCCTCCCCAAGTGCTGGGATTACAGGCATGAGCCACTGCACCCGGCCTGTATGGGTGATCTTTAGTTTTCCATTTCTGAAAGTGTTTCCATGGTACCAAAATATAACTAAAAAAATAGAATTTCCTTTATCTTTCATAGGATACTATGTCAGCTAACAGACAAGGCACCTAGCCCAGGCCCAAGGCAATGGAGGTGAAAAGAGAGCACTTCACAATGGATCTAATGTAATTTTTAAGTGATTTATAAATTAAATGTCACTTATAAACTATAATTTAAAAAGATGAGAGTCAAGGAAAGAAGGAAGACAGTATTGTAGGCACTGGGAAAAATTTTGCAACCAATGATAATTTAACAGCAATATGGCAGATCCTTCCTGCAGTTCCACTTTAGAACGGATTTGCGATACTGAAAAGAATCATGAGCTAGACACTTAGATGCTGATTAAAGGTGCCCAGGTACATCAGCAGATCATATTCCAAATGACAGTTCAACATACATAAAAGGCTCAATACAAAGGAAATAGTGACATCCTCCAATGGTGTGTTTAGAAAAGAGAGGAGGTGGTGAGCATTTTTTTCCCCAAGAAAATGCTATAGAATTATTTTCAAATTAATACTCCTTTCAATGTCTTGATTTCCCAGCTTACCCTTTACATCAGAGGAGAGCACAGAAGTGTTGACACAGTCCTCAAAAAGTACTATCACCATGGACATGATACACAAAGAACAGAGCTAACTCTCAAACAGGAAGTCACCATCTTGTCAATCAGATGGTACACATTAGAAATGAAAAAGATCAGCAATATAGGGAAAGCAATAAAGAACATGTAGAATCGAAGGAAGGAATTCTGAGCTCTTGCCCGTTTTCACAGGCAGCTCCACAATTTATGAACAGCTGGGAAATTTCCTGTTCACAGGAAAAGGATGACTTCTTAGTTCACATTAAAGTGGAAATGACAAAAACTGACCGCATCACACAGAAAAAAGGTGTTTCCTGAATAAAGGAGAGGCAGAGTGCTGCCTTTCTTTGCAAAAGAAATCGCCCCCCTCAAAAAATACACCACACAAACCCAAAGTACAAAGGAAAAGCAAAATAACACGGATATGGCAAGCCAAAAAAAAAAAAAAAATCTTGGCCGGGCGCGGTGGCTCAAGCCTGTAATCCCAGTACTTTGGGAGGCCGGGAAGAGCGGATCACGAGGTCAGGAGATCGAGACCATCCTGGTTAACATGGTGAAACCCCGTCTCTACTAAAAAATACAAAAAAAAAACTAGCCGGGCGAGGTGGCGGGCGCCTGTAGTCCCAGCTACTCGGGAGGCTGAGGCAGGAGAATGGAGCAAACCAGGGAGGCGGAGCTTGCAGTGAGCTGAGATCCCGCCACTGCACTCCAGCCTGGGCGACAGAGCGAGACTCCGTCTCAAAAAAAAAAAATCTTCAGGAGATAAAGGAGAAAATAACTAAATCAAAGAAATATTTCATGGTATAACAGTTAGCTTCGGTGGGAAAATCATTTTGTCCCTGTGGGTTTAAATGCAAATATGCACAAGGGAAATGATAGCATATTCCCACTTGATAGTCATGCAAAGATTTTTATCTACAATTTTTGAAAATGATTATCTAGCATCAGTTTTTCTACATACATACACAAAAGAATCCATACTTCATCACTAACTTATCATTAGCTCCTATAGATTATTTCAGAGAATCAATGCTTGATTTATTCTTTACAGTGTTTCTTTTTTTTTTTTTTTTTTTTTTTTTTGAGACGGAGTCTCGCTCTGTCGCCCAGGCTGGAGTGCAGTGGCCGGATCTCAGCTCACTGCAAGCTCCGCCTCCCGGGTTTATGCCATTCTCTCGCCTCAGCCTCCCGAGTAGCTGGGACTACAGGCGCCCGCCATCTCGCCCGGCTAATTTTTTGTATATTTTAGTAGAGACGGGGTTTCACCGTGTTAGCCAGGATGGTCTCGATCTCCTGACCTCGTGATCCGCCCGTCTCGGCCTCCCAAAGTGCTGGGATTACAGGCTTGAGCCACCGCGCCCGGCCTACAGTGTTTCTTAAGAAGTATATTCTTTCACTGCAACAAAAAATATTCGTTGAGTGCCTACTGTTTACCATTTTACATGCCGGGGTCTCAGTGGAGAACAAGCTCCCTGCCTTCCTGGAGTTTTACCTAGTTTTATTGACTAGAGCAGTGTTTTTCAAACTTCACTGCAAATTAGAATCAGATGAAGAGCTTTAAGAAAATCCCAGTACCCAGACTGCACCCACACCATTTAAATCAAAATCTCAGCAGTGAGATTTAGACATCAATAAATCTTGAAGCACCAAGTGACTCCAAAGAACAATAATGCTTGAGTACAGGTAGATCTAAAGCATTAGTTCCTGGCTAGGAGTGGCAGCTTAGCCCATAATCCCAGCGCTTTGGGAGGCCCAGGCAGGAGGACTGATTGAGGCCAGAAGTTTGAAAGCATTAGTTCTCAACTTTGGGTCTTTGAAAAAACACCTCTTGGCCGGGCGCGGTGGCTCAAGCCTGTAATCCCAGCACTTTGGGAGGCCGAGACGGGCGGATCACGAGGTCAGGAGATCGAGACCATCCTGGCTAACACGGTGAAACCCCGTCTCTACTAAAAATACAAAAAACTAGCCTGGCGAGGTGGCGGGCGCCTGTAGTCCCAGCTACTCGGGTGGCTGAGGCAGGAGAATAGCATGAACCCGGGAGGCGGAGCTTGCAGTGAGCTGAGATCTGGCCACCGCACTCCAGCCTGGGCGACAGAGCAAGACTCCGTCTCAAAAAAGAAAGAAAAAACACCTCTTGGTCAGTTAAATTGTTTTCCTGCATCTTTAAGAAAGAAGAATTTTCCAGAACTACTAGGAAAAATTACAACTATTTTTAGATAAGTAATAATGTAATATATTCAATGCAGAGAAGAGTTAGTTGTCATATAATAGCCAATTAGAAAAGTGCAGAGTGGGGTAGAGAAAGCGTTGATAGGGGGAGAATTTGGGGCATGAAAAAATGCACTGGGTCACTAACCCCAGCCCATCTCTTATCCACAAGGCATCAAAATATTTTGCAACCTAAGGAACTCTTGAGGAAATAACTGGAAACTGTTAAGAACCTAGAGTTTCCCTGTATCACTGACCACAGGAATCCAAAGAACTTTCCAATAAAGACAGGGGTCTAGAAAGAACCAAAACTAATCTAATTATAATCCCATTTTCCCATTAGTATAGCCACTGCCCAAATAGTCCCTGTGATGGCTAAAGAAGACCAATAAAAAGAAAGGGGTTTTTCCTTTGCTCCAGGTGCATGGTAAGGGTACTTTTGAGGAAGGTGAGATAAAAAGTAACTTCAAGTTTTACTTGGTATAGAGATCTCAGAATTTAAATTTGTGCCAATTGTTTCAAATTCAATACTTTAAGGAATCCATTCAGTGTTGACTAGACAAATCTGATTTGCCCATTTCCTTCTATTAACTCTTAGAGCAAATTAATACTCTAAACCACAAAATTAATTTTTCACTTTCTACTCTAAGTCCTGTAATTATTTTGTAAAAAATTCCACTTATTTCCCAAGCATAAGGAAAGGTATTTTCCTACTTCTAAAAATTATTAATGCCTACTACTATTTGTGATAGGGAGAAAAAACCCTTACTTCGGCTGTGCTGTCATCTTCAAAACAGTTTTAATTCCCAATATAAAAGGGGGTTGATACTAATTCTCTTACTCTTTGCTAGTTTTCAACTGCACTTTCCTGCTTTTGTAAATATTATGTTTATGCCTAAAATTAATCATTAAAGGAATCAGTTGATTAGAAAACATGCCATTCAATGTAAGAACAGAAAGTCTGCAAATGCAAAATGAAAGTAACTCTAGTATGCAATTTATTCATGGAACTAAAGATTATATACATTTGAGCATCATCAGAACCTGCTGTGAATTATGTTAGTTTGAGGATTAAGGCTTTCCCTAAACCCAAGAGCCTAGGAAGGGTAGCAGTGATGCAGCTAGTTATCTCATTAAGAACACTGGAATCGTGATGTGATTTCAGTTGTCTTTGCTGACTTACAAAAATCTGCTTGCAATACAACAGCCTTCAGGTCACAAACTCATACCTATGCTACCACAGGGATTATATAATAGTCTGCACATTTAGCTAAGCCAAAAGATTTAATAGTGGTTAGCATGGACTTATGTTTAATTTGACCATTACTGTCTTACTCCATTGAGAAAATTTGTATAATGAGCTTTATGTTATTTAATAAACTATGCGAAGAAAGTCTTGATTAGAAGGAGCTGTGTAATCTCTTTCTATCAGCATAGTGTCTTCAAGTTTATAATCCACTTTTACATCCTTTATTTCATTTTATGCTCAAAACAACTTTTAAAAATCATAGCTCCATTACATAGACTAAGATCCGTCTTGTGGCTTAGAAAAGTTAAGGGATTTACTCAAGGACATAGAGTTACTAAGTTGCTGAGTTAGGACAGGAATCAAAGTCTCTGATGCCTGCCTCTCTGTTCGACAATTGAGCTGCCATAGTTACTCACTTATACTTTATCCATTTTTGTTTTAATCTGGGCTTTTCTTAGAAAAAAAAAAATCAAGGAAAAATAAGATACTAATATTGTTAATATTCATTAAAAGCTGAATCTGAGATAATACCATCACCAAATACTTATGCTATGAAACTCAGCAACCCATATTTTTTATCAGCTGCCAAATATGGAACACTGAACTCAGTACTTATCCCAAAACATGCTTATTTCTCAGCAAATTAATGTTCAGGAAGTACCACATGTAATATTTCTGAAATTAAGGGTAATAGCGATAAGCAGCTGAGTGGCTTATGTAAACAGACTGGTTTACCACTATTTTCTATGGTCATGCAATACCATAATTCAGAACACCTGGGCAAGAAGTTCAACAGTTCAATAAAATATTTTGAGTAACTGCCCATATGTTTCTATCATCATAACTTATTCCTGTTTCTTGTCTGATAATTTTTCCAGATTGACATGTCAACCAAGAAAGATTTCAGCAGCATTAAAACAGCTAATATTATTGGGCACTTACTAGAGGTAACACTTCACATGAATTTCACTTAAGAATGAGAAAACTGCTGGGTGCGGTGGCTCACGCCTGTAATCCCAGCACTTTGGCAGGCAGATCATGAGGTCAGGAGTTCGAGACCTGCCTGGCCAACATGGAGAACCCATCTGTGGTAAAGAAACAAAAAATTCGCCAGGCATAGTGGTACATGCCTGTAATCCCAGCTACTCAGGAGGCTGAGGCAGGAGAATCACTTGAACCCGGGAGGTGGAGGTTGCAGTGAGCTGAGATTGTGCCACTGCACTCCAGCCTGGGCAATGTGGCAAGACATCTCAAAAAAAAAAAAAACCAGGAATGAGAAAACTGGCTTTCTCCCAAGATCTTGCAGCTAGTTGAGTGAGAGTCCCAGATTATCAATCTAGGGCTTCTAATTCTAAACCTAAGATTCCCTGTATTACACACAAATAATAGCAGTATTATCTGATTATCTGATAGCACTAAAATATTTTGTGACTCAGATTTATGGCTCTTAATCTTTTTTTTTTTTTTCTTTTTTTTCTGAGAAGGAGTCTCACTCAGTTGCCCAGGCTAGAGTGCAGTGGTGCCATCTCGGCTCACTGCAAGCTCCGCCTCCCAGGTTCACGCCATTCTCCTGCCTCAGCCTCCCAAGTAGCTGGGACTACCGCCGCCACGCCCGGCTAATTTTTTGCATTTTTAGTAGAGACGGGGTTTCACCGTGTTAGCTAGGATGGTCTCGATATCCTGACCTCGTGATCCACCCGTATGGCTCTTAATCTTTATACTACATTCTTTTTTTTTTTTTTTTTTTTTTTGAGACGGAGTCTGGCTCTGTTACCGGGCTGGAGTGCAGTGGCCGGATCTCAGCTCACTGTAAGCTCCGCCTCCTGGGTTCCCGCCATTCTCTTGCCTCAGCCTCCGGAGTAGCTGGGACTACAGGCGCCCGCCACCTCGCCCGGCTAGTTTTTTGTATTTTTTTAGTAGAGACGGGGTTTCACCGTGTTAGCCAGGATGGTTTCGATCTCCTGACCTCGTGATCCGCCCGTCTCGGCCTCCCAAAGTGCTGGGATTACAGGCTTGAGCCACCGCGCCCGGCCCTTTATACTACATTCTTGATTTCTGAAAATGCATTATAAAAGTAACACAAATTCAATATTTACATGCCATTCCCCCAAAATAAATTTTAATCAAAGTCAGGTACATCTTTCATACATTTTCTCAGCATATATAAACAAACTTTCTTGTTCATACTTTTAAAAATCTATTATATTGCATATTCTGTTCTACAGCTTAGTTTTCAGAAATTCATAGTGGACATTAGTCAGCACACATCAAATGACCTCTTCTTTCAATGGTTGCTGTGCATGATTATGACATACACATCTCCCGTTTCCTGGTCGGTTTGTTTTCTTGTCATTACCAATTCTGCTATATATAATAAACATCTTCGTACATAGAACTTTGAATTTTTTGGAACTAAAATGTAAATTTCTAGAAACATAACTGACAAGTCAAGGGGTAAGGTACATTTAACCTCTGACAAATTGCCTTCCATAAAAATTAAACTTATTAATACTTTTTTTTTTTTTTTTTTTTTGAGACGGAGTCTCACTCTGTCCACCAGGCTGGAGTGCAGTGGCGCGATCTCGGCTCACTGCAAGCTCCGCCTCCTGGGTTCAAGCCATTCTCCTGCCTCAGCCTCCGGGGTAGCTGGGACTACAAGCGCCCGCCACCGCACCCGGCTAATCTTTTGTATTTTTAGTAGAGACGGGGTTTCACCGTAGTCTCGATCTCCTGTCCTTGTGATCCGCCCGCCTCGGCCTCCCAAAGTGCTGGGATTAGAGGCGTGAGCTACCGCGCCCGGCACTTATTAATACTTTTATCACCAATGTGTACATGAGAATTGGAGTTTTCTTTTCTAGGGGAATTTTTTTTTTTTTTTTGAGACAGTCTCGCTCTGTCGCCCAGGCTGGAGTGCAGTGGCACAATCTCCGCTCACTGCAAGCTCTGCCTCCCGGGTTCACGCCATTCTCCTGCCTCAGCCTCCCGTGTAGCTGGGACTACAGGCGCCCGCCACCGTGCCCAGCTAATTTTTTGTATTTTTAGTAGAGACGAGGTTTCACCGTGTTAGCCAGGATGGTCCCGATCTCCTGACCTGGTGATACGCCCGTCTCGGCCTCCCAAAGTGCTGGGATTACAGGCGTGAGCCACTGGGCCCAGCCCTCTAGGGGAATTTTACCTACTCTTATTTTACCTATTGATGAGAACAATAATCCTCAAGGAAAATTAATCATTCTATTAACTTCAAAGTGAAAATTAAGACTGCTGATGGTTACTAAAGGTTCCAATTACATTTTTTAAAGTTAAAAAAATGAACAAAACCAAGCTATAAAAAATTCGTAACACAAGTACAACCTGTGAGAGAAAATGTGCTACTTTAAGTTTATTCACAGAAAAATAATAGTCTTGGGTATTTCAGCACATGTACTAGATTTCTAATGAGTATTACTAGAAATGCAGACATAAAATTTAAACACAGTGACCTTTATGGAATCCAGACAGTTTCTAACAGTTATAACCAAAAAGAAGATACACTGAGAAATGTTCAATGAAAAGTAAAAAGCTATTTTATATTCCATTATCATTTGCCACAACAACAACAAAATCCACATTATACCCAAGCAGAAACTGGTATTATGTAAATTCATCTACTTGAAAGTGAATCCAAGAGTATTCTTTTTATTACTATTGAACTAAATGTGAAAATATAGACAGATCACTATGGTAAATTGTTCAGTTGATTTTTCCCCATTCTGCTATGATCTTATGCTCTCAGCCATCTGGCTTGTATTAACTGTACTACTGGGAAGCTGTATTTGCTCACTAACAAAAGTAAAACTCCATTTTTCCTATTGTGTTTGCATAGTTATTCCCATGTGTTTGTTTTTTTCCATTTTCTAAACCAGGTATTTTGCCCACCTCAGGACAAACTCTTGAAGGCCTCATTATTATTTATATCTTAACAGAACATACTATATTTATGGTTGTTCCTGCACTCCGTTTGAACAATTTCTTCAAGCTCTAAGGAAATTCACCTTTTCTACTTCAACTTCTGCAAACCTGTCTTTGAATGGACCTTAGTTCATTTCATTTGAGTCACTCACTTACTTTCCTTACTATCAAATATAACCTCTAAAATGGTTTTCAGGCTTAAAAATAAAACTATTCACTTATTTACGTTTTTGATAGAAGCTATTTGTCAAAATAACCACGTATCTTCATGCACAGAAGGAGCCTGTAGTTTAAGAAAGCTAATGTTTTACCCTAAACACTTGTTAGCATAGACCATCGATCCCCAACTTTTTTGACACCAGGGAAGACAATTTTTCCACAGACTGGGGGTGGGGGATAGGGGAGAATGGGGATGGTTTCCTAATGAAACTGTGGCTCTGATTATCAGGCACTACATTCTCATAAGGAGTACGCAACTTAGATTCCGCGAATGTGCAGTTCACAACAGGGTTCAGGCCCCTATGAGAATCTAATGCTACCACTAATCTGACAGGAGATGGAGCTCAGGTGGTTACACTCACTTGCCTGCTGCACAGCCCCATTCCTAACAGGTACTGGTCCGGGGCCCAGGGAGTGGGAAGCCCTGGCAGGGACCATTAGGCTGAAGCAGGTATCTTATGAGCAGTGATTCTTTGGTGTTTTCCTCAAGAGGGAGGGGATACCTACTTTTTACTTTCCAGGTAGACAGAGGTGATATGAAAGATCCCTCTATAAAAGAACATTATTGGTACAATTTTTTTTCAATTCACTTATAAGTAATACTTGTACATAGTAAACAATTCAGTAGTACAGAAAAAGCCAAACTGGGCTGGGCAGGAAGGCTCACACCTGTAATCTCAGCACCTTGGGAAGCTGAGACAGCATCTTGGGAAGCCTAGGAGCCTGAGACTAGCCTGGGCAACATGGCAAGACCTTGTCTCCAGAAAAAAAATTTTAAACTTAGGCATGATGGCATGGGCCTGTGGTCCCAGCTACTTGGGAGGCTGGGTTGGAGGATCGCTTGAACCCAGGAGGTTGAGGCTGCAGTGAGCCATGTTCATGCCACTACACTTCAGCCTGGGAAACAAAGCAAGACTCTGTCTCAAGAATAAGTAAATAAATAAAAAGCCAACTGTAAAAAGGAATCTATACAATTAAGTTAGTCTTCCTCTCAACCTTGAACTCCTTCCTAGAAAGAACTACATTTGTCACCTTGTGATTGTTTCTATGCATTTCCTGTTTTTACAAAAATTGGAGAATGCACACTTCTCTATATCTTGCTTTGTTTTACTTAATGGTATACCCTAGAATGTGTTCTATTTCAGGACTTAGAGAGCCATCTAACTTATTTTTAAATGGTTGCACAGTATTCCATTGTATGGATATATCGCTATTTAGCAAATTCCCTACAACAGGCATATAGATTTTTCCCTAATATTTCACTATTATAATCATGCACTTGTATATACTTCTTTGCAAATATTTATATAAATTTTGTATTATGTTTAACTTTTGGAGGAACCACCGTATAGCTTTTCCATAGCAGTTGCACCATTTTACATTCCCAGCAGCAATTTCTAATTTCTCCACATCCTCATTAACATTTTAAATTTTGGTAAAGTTCAATTATCTATTTTTCCTGTTGTTGCCTGTTTTTTGGTGTCACATCCAAGAAATCATTGCCAAATCTGATGTCATGCAGATTTCCCTCTGGTTTCTTCTAAGAGTCTCATGGTTTTAGCTCTTTATTTAGGTTTTTGATCCATTTTATTTTTGTATGTTGTACAAGGGTCTTACTTCATACTTTTGCATGAGGACATCCGGTTTTCCCAGCACTATTTCTTGAAAAAGACCATCTTCTCCCCCTTGAATGGTGTTGGCACCCTTGTCAAAAAATCAATTGACTGTATATGTGAGAGCTACTTTCTGGGACAATATTAATTTTGATAATGGCAAATTGCCCTCTAAACACCAACTTATACTTCCACTGATATATGAGAGCGTTCACTTTCCACATCATCCAACCACATTTGAGAGCAATATAATATGGCTTGATGTATTAGTACATTTTCAGGCTGCTAATAAAAACATACCTGAGACTGGGTAATTTATAAAGGCATGGTGGCTCATGCCTGTAACCCCAGCACTTTGGGAGGCTGAGGTGGGCGGATCACTTGAGGTTGGGAGTTCAAGACCAGCCTGGCCAACATGGTGAAACCCTGTCTCTACTAAAATAGGAATATTAGCTTGGTGTGGTGGTGCACACCTGTAATCCCAGCTACTTGGGAGGCTGAGGCAGGAGAATCGCTTGAACCCAGGAGGCAGAGGTTGCACTGAGCTGAGATTGCGCCACTGTACTCCAGCCTGGGCGACAGAGCAAGACTCCGCCTCAGAAAAAAAAAAAAAAATAGAGGTTTAATGGAGTCACAGTTCCACATAGCTGGGGAAGTCTCACAACTATGGTGGAAGGCAAAAGACATGTCTTATATGGTGGCAGACAAGAGAGAATGACAGCCAAGTTAAAGGGGTTTTGAAATCCCTTATAAAATCATCAGATCTCAGACTTAAGTCACTACACAAGAACAGTATGGGGGAAACTGCTCCCATGATTCAATTATCTCCCAGCAGGTCCCTCCTAGAGCACATGGGAATTATGGGAGTTACAATTCAAGATGAGATGTGGGTGGGGACACAGCCAAGCCATATCATTCTACCCCTGGCCCCTTCAAATCTCATGTCCTAATATTTCAAAACCTATCATGCCTTTCCAACAGTCCCCCAAAGTCTTAACTCATTTCAGCATTAACTCAAAGTCCACAGTCCAAAGTCTCATCTGAGACAAGGCCAGTCCCTTCTGCCTATGAGCCTACAAAATCAAAAGCAAGTTAGTTACTTCCTAAATACAGTGGGGGTCCAGGCATTGCATAAACATAGCTGTTCCAAATGGGAGAAACTGACCAAAACAAAGGGGCTACAGACCTCATGTAAGTCCAAAATCCAACAGGGCAGTCAAATCTTAAAGTTCCAAAATGATCTCCTTTGACTACATATCTCACAACCAGGTCATGCTGATGCAAGAGGCAGGTTCCTATGATCTTGAGCAGCTCCACCCCTGTGGCTTTGCAGGGTACAGCACCATCCTGGCTGCTTTCACAGGCTGGCATTGAGTGTCTGTGGCTTTTCCAGGCGCACAGTGCAAGCTGTCAGTGGATCTACCATTCTGGGGTCTGGAGGACAGTGGCCCTCTTCTCACAGCTCCACTAGGCAGCACCCCAGTGGGAACTCTATGTGGGGGCTTCAACCCCACATTTCCCCATATTTCCCTTCTGCACTGCTCTAGCAGAGGTTCTTCATGAGGGCCCCAGCCCTGCAGCAAACTTCTCTTTCCATACGTTCTCTGAAATATAAGTGGAGGTTCCCAAACCTCAATTCTTGACTTCTGTGCACCCACAGGCTCAAAACCATGTGGAAGCTGCAGCTGCCAAGGCTTGGAGTTTGCACCCTCTGAGGCCATAGCCTGAGCTGTAACTTGGCCCCTTTTAGCCATGGCTAGAGTAATTGGGACAACAAGGCACCAGGTCCCTAAGGTTGCACACAGCAGGGGAACTCTGAGCCCAGTCCATGAAACCATTTTTTTCCCCCATGCCTCCAGGCCTGTGATGGGAGGGGCTGGCACAAAGTTTTCTGACATGCCCTGGAAACATTTTCCCCATTGTTTTGGTGATTACATTTTCCACATTGTTTTGGCATGAACATTTGGCTCCTCATCACTTATGCAAATTTCTGCAGCCAGCTTGAATTTCTCCCTCAGAAAATGGGTTTTCCTTTTCTATCACATCATCAGGCTGCAAGTTTTCCAAACTTTTATGCTGTTTCCCTTTTAAAACTGAATGCTTCTAACAGCACCCAAGTCACCTCTTGAATGCTTTTCTGCTTAGAAATTTCTTCTGCCAGATACCCTAAATCTTCTTTCTCAAGCTCAAAGTTCCACAGATCTCGGGCAGGAGCAAAATGCTGGCAGTCTCTGCTAAAATGCAGCAAGAGTCATCTTTACTCCAGTTCCCACCAAGTTCCTAATCTCCATCTAAGACCACCTCAGCCTAAATTTCATTGTCCATATCATTGTCAGCATTTTGGTGAAAGTCATTCAACAAGTCTTTAGGAAGTTCCAAACTTTCCTACATTTTCTTGTCTTCGTCTGAGCCCTCCAAACGGTTCCAACCTCTGCCTGTTAACCAGTTCCAAAGGAGCTTCCACATTTTGGGGTATCTTTACAGTAGCACCCCACTCCTAATGACAATTTACTGTATTAGTCCATTTCATGTTGCTGATAAAGACATACCCAAGGCTGGGTAGTTCATAAAGAAAAAGATTTACGGACTCATAGTTCCACGTGGGTGGGGAGGCCTCACAATCATGGTGGAAGGGAAAAGGCATGTCTTACAAGGTGGCAGACGAGAGAATGAGAGTCAAACAAAAGGGGAAACCCCTTACAAAATCATCAGATCTCGTGAGACGTATTCACTACCACAAGAACAGTATGAGGGAAACTGCCCCCATGATTTAGTTATCGCCCACTGGGACCCTCCCACAACACATGGGAATTATGGGAGCTACAATTCAATATGGGATTTGGGTGGGGACACAGCCACACCATATCACTTGAGAAAGGACACATTTCTTATTCTACTTAGCTCAATCTCTTCAAAGTATAGTAATATGTTTGTTTCTAATGGGATAGTGGTTCTCATCAATTGAGTTGGATTTTTTTTTTTTTTTTTTTTTTTTTTTGAGACAGAGTCTCGCTCTGTCGCCCAGGCTGGAGTGTAGTGGCACAATCTCGGCTCACTGCAAGCTCCGCCTCCCGGGTTCCCGCCATTCTCCCGCCTCAGCCTCCCGAGTAGCTGGGACTACAGGCGCCCACCACGGCGCCCGGCTAGTTTTTTGTATTTTTAGTAGAGACGGGGTTTCACCGTGTTAGCCAGGAGGGTCTCGATCTCCTGACCTCGTGATCCACCCATCTCGGCCTCCCAAAGTGCTAGGATTACAGGCTTGAGCCACCGCGCCCGGCCGAGTTGGATTTTAAACATGCTCATTTTTACCTTACCAGCTGAAGTCACTCCCAAGATATTCTGAGGATACATATTAAACAATTTCTTTTTCCCACAGATAATTCTCTAGAATTTACATTTTTTAAAATTTGTGCTTCTGTGAAACTATCTCGCTTCTCATTTTGCAAGAGACTTTTTCCTGTAACTGTCTTTTCTTATTTTCCTGAGACATACAATAAGTAGCATGACAAGTTTCTCTCTGTATTAGTCCCCAAATACTTAAGGTTCAAAGAATAATATTACAAGATAGTATTTGCACAAATTTCCATTTATAAAATGGTTCTTATTTAGGGATACATTAAAAAATTATCTAGGCCTCAACCTACAGAGGTTCTGATTTAGAAGACCTGGAATGGGACCCAGACATATGTATTTGGAAAATGCTAGCACTTGATTTTAATAGATTTCCCCACTTAAGAACCACCAGAACTCATTTGATCATGACAATTCTATGTACTAATTCTGTGTTATAGTATGCATTTACAGATGAGCAATCTGAGGCTGAGAGAGCCAAGTAACTTGCCCAAAGTCATATACTAGAAGCCAAGTCTCCAACTGTAAGTACATTATGTAAAACTGTCTAAGCCTAATATTACTCAGACGGTTGCTAAAAGTGTGTTAATTCGGTAAATCTACTTTGTAAATTTTAAGTTACCTATATTATTGAGTTTTAAACATATAAATCATCTATCAATAGCATGACTTTTACACCGCCCCTAAAGGTAAATAGAAAGATAATGAATAATATTTATTTAGCTACTGTGAACTAGCTATCTGTATTGTTCAGGGCACATTAGAATAGCATGGCTTTTAAAATACCTAGCACAAAGAGTGATCTGGTGGAAATTCCATTCTGCTGTCTTTGGGGTGAAAAGTACTATGTCTCAGTAGTCAGCACTTGTGACCCTTTGGGCTTATAGTAGACATCACTCCAGAATCACTGGACTTCAGCACTGCTTCAATATAAACTTCATAAAACCAAAAAAAGGGACAAAACTATCCTGGATAGTTTTGTTATCCTTTTTTGATTTCAAGCCAAATATTTCCAAACCAGTATTTCGTGCTTAATTAGCAGCTACTATTTTTAAAGCACTTATTATGTACAAGGCATCATGCTAAGTGATTTTATTTAATACTCACCACTACCTTAGTGAGGCAGCTATTACCACCATCTTGTAGATAAGGAAAACAAGACCTAGAAAAGTTTAGCAACTTCCCTAAAGTGACAACAGTAGGTAGAATTTGAATACCCTTGCTCTTGTAACTTTGCTTTCCATTTAACCTATACATTTACGTACATTATGTAAAAATTTCACTTTAGATGAGATTTTATATCCTTCAAAGCTTTTGATCCTCAAAATTACTATGTCCTCCGTAGGCTATTCCACCACAGCCTGCAAATAAGTTTTTAAAGTCAATATTCTTGATCACTGGGCCAAGATTAATCATTACTAAGCCAGTGCATGCCATTTGCTGAAAAGCTGAAATACATGATCATTAATTAAAAATATTAAATGTGACCCAGTGAAACTCTGAAGTAGAAAAATACGCATTCTATGTTTTCCCCTCAATGTTTTAATAACTACTTTGAGTAAAAATTAATTTAAATTATCTTGGTATGGGTATACTTTAGACAAAGAACAAAATCAAATTGCTTTACCATTACTGGAAACTTCCTCATGAAATAACTGGATAATAGAAATTGAAGCAGTACTTATTTGTATTTACCAGAAGAATAGAATTCGATTTGGTTCCCAAGCCTAAGAAGTAAAAAAAAAAAAAAAAAAAAAGGATGGGAAAAAAAAGAGTACCAGACAAAACTCAGTTATCAGTAAGACTACTAATATTTTATTAGTGTGCTAATTCTAACTTTTTCTAGATAACACCAAAATCCACATTCCATGTTATTAGACTATTTCTTGATTAAAGATAGCATTATTTTCATTGAAATACATGTTATTTGAAAAATCGTGAGTGGTTTTTTTGGTAAACAGATTTAGGACTATTTCTCAGCTCACTGAACATTTACTTCCAAACACCTCTAAGTTACTTGAGCAAGACTGACTGACAAACATGAACAATAAAGGCTTTACTTGCACTAGGAAAGCCCCCTGAATGCCTGGGCTCTTTGTCATCTCCTGGCTGCCTTACTACCGCTGCCCTCGCTGACACCCTCCCCTCACCCAACTAGTATAGAATAGAATGTTTTAAATAACTAGTAGTTATTCTAATAAAATTGTGCTCCAAATCACCTTATCTTTCTTAATGTGGCACCAGTTTATCCACAGAATAGGTGGCTGTCTTCTAATTATGGCAAGTTCAAATAACACTATTTAAAAAGTAAAACTACCATAGAAATACTTACCTACAAACACCTAATCACAAAGTTTATTTCTAAAGAAATATGCTTCTCCTTTTACAACAGATAAAGTCATAAAATTTTCCAGAAGGGGATTTTTATCTGGAAAAGGAATTTCTTAATACAGGGTCATGGATCCCAAGAGACGCTACAAACTTTAGAATATTTTATTTGAATTCTCTCAAATATAAAAAATTACCCACACATTTTTTGGGGGGACAATCCGTGGCCTTCCTTAGTTCTTACAGGGGATCTATGATCTCAAAAGAATTTTAAAAGTAATCTAACTAGCCTGGGAGTTTTAAGTACTGGTTTTGTTGCTACATGCCTATCAGCTGTGACGTTATCTACTGCAAGTAACTTGTTGATTAATTATAAAAATTTCTGAACTAGTTGCTTTTTAAATATATAACAGAGGCCGGGCGCGGTGGCTCAAGCCTGTAATCCCAGCACTTTGGGAGGCCGAGACGGGTGGATCACGAGGTCAGGAGATCGAGACCATCCTGGCTAACACGGTGAAACCCCGTCTCTACTAAAAAATACAAAAACCTAGCCGGGCGAGGTGGCGGGCGCCTGTAGTCCCAGCTACTCGGGAGGCTGAGGCAGGAGAATTGCGGGAACCCGGGAGGCGGAGCTTGCAGTGAGCTGAGATTCGGCCCCTGCACTCCAGCCTGGGCGACAGAGCAAGACTCCATCTCAAAAAAAAAAAAAAATATATATATATATATATAACAGAGCAGGCCCAAGGTTACTGTTAAAATAGCATAGTTCTCACTTTCTGGCATTTCTTGTATGACAGAGAACCACAGCAGTGGAAATTGCCCATAATTCTAATCACGTCTGTGGAAATGTGACTGTGAACATCCTATGTGACACATAATCTAGAAGAAAAAAGTTTGAGAACTGCTGGTTTGAACCAACCCTTTCATTTTAGAGATGAGGAAACAGGCTCAAAGATGTTAAACCATTTCTTTGAAGTCACAAAGGGGTCTGGTACTTTATTCAATGTAACCTCAAGCAGGGCTGGGATTGAAATGGATCCCTACACTGGCATTTTCTTAGTCAGGATTGTGGCTATAAAAAGGATGATTTTATACCCTGGTATTCAACAAAGTTCTATCCCTGGGGTACTTCTCTCACTCTGCACATTCACCTTGGACAACCTCATCTGCCTCCCACAACTTCAACTCTCAATTCTCCTGTTATTAATTCACAGATCTGTTATTTACAGTCCTATCAAACTTCTAGCTTGTGCTCCAGATCTCTATGTCCAACTGCCTACTTAAAATCTCCTGCTGTGGTCTGCTGTTCAAGTCTCAACCTTCACATGTTGAAAAATCGAACTCTTATCACCCACGTATTCTTCCAAAGACAGAGAGACAGCAAGGGAGACAGCGAGAGACACAGCATGAGCAAGAGATACAGCGTGAGCGAGACAGAGAGGGACAGAGAGACAGACAGAGAGACAGGCAGAAAGGGAGCACGAGCAAGAAAGAGCACGAGCGAGAAAGAGCACAAGTGAGCGAGCTCTTTGTTCCAGTTTTCTTTCCCCGTGCCAGAAACTAGGCAGTTCTTTAACCTGACCTTCAACTCCATCATTCCTTCTGTTTTACCATTATTCCTTTCAGGAAAAGTCTCTTCCTCTCCACCTGAGTCCACTGATTCATTTCAGGCACTCATTCTCTCTCTCTCTCTCTCTCCTGGAATACTTTAGTAATCTCTTTACCGTCAACCTTGCTTCTCTCAGTCCACTCTCAATACTGTTGCCAAAGGAGGATTCAGATCTGACCACATCATTCCACTTCTTATAAATCCTTCATTGGCTCCCTATTTCCCACAGAAAAAAGTCCAAATTCCAGAACATGGTATGTAAATGTCTCCATGGTATAATCTCTGCTATAAAACTATCTGCTTTATACTGCAATGGAATAATGAGTACTTAAATATGCAATTAAGTACTCCTAATTATGGATGATAATCATCAAAAATTACTGGGTACATATATTAATTGGCCAAACTAAATTTGTGCTGTGTGATCCTGCCAGTGTCAATCTGTTCAATCATGTTTCAGGTAAACTGGCCTATTAATCACCTTCCAGTATTGGCAAAGGTTTTACATAATCTATCTCCACTAGGTTGATAAGAAAGCTGCATCACACGTTCCACTAAGTATATTCTCACCCAAACCTCATTCAAACTAACAATGTCTTATCATATCTTTATGAGGTAAAGATTGGAAATCTGAAAAAAAAAACTAACTTTCTTAATGATTTACCTAACAGCATTAGTATTTGCAGCAGGCAACCTCTAAGAAGTAGTCCCTAACCATCCCATCTTCCTGGTATTTCACAACCATGTATGTGTAGTCCCTTCTCACGTTGTATCACAGTTGGTCTGAGAGAGCAATAGCAATAGGGGCAGAAGTGGTAGTATATTTATAAGATGAGATTATTTTTAAAACTGGCTTCCGGCCGGGCGCGGTGGCTCACGCCTGTAATCCCAGCACTTTGGGAGGCCGAGGCGGGCGGATCACGAGGTCAGATGGAGACCATCCTGGCTAACACGGTGAAACCCTGTCTCTACTAAAAATACAAAAAATTAGCCGGGCGAGGTGGCGGGCGCCTGTAGTCCCAGCTACTCGGGAGGCTGAGGCAGAAGAATGGCGTGAACCTGGTAGGCGGAGTTTGCAGTGAGCCGAGATCACGCCACTGTGCTCCAGCCTGGGCAACAGAACGAGACTCCGTCTCAAAAAAAAAAAACTGGCTTCCATCTTGGGTCCTCCCCATCCTTCTACTTGTTCCAAGGGAAGCCTGCTGCCACATCTTAACACTCAGATGACCCTGTGATGAGGCTCGCTTAGAAAGGAACTGAGGCTCTCCACCATAAGCTCATGAGGAGCTATGGCATGCCAACAACCAAGAGCGAAGTTAAGAGGCAGCTTCTCCAGCCCCAGTCAAGCCTTGAAATGACTGAAGCCCCAAGCCAGCAGCTTGACTGCAACATCATAAAACATCCTGAGCCAGAACCCAGCAAAGCTGCTCTTAGATTCCTGATCCACAGAAACTGTGAGATAATAAACGTTTGTTGTCTAAAGCTGCTTAGTTTGGGGGTAATTTGTTATATAGCAATAGATAACTAATACAGTATTTTATGGTTTTGCTTTTTTCTTTAAACAGGGTGCTCACTGTATGCTTTCCTATTGGAAATAACTTCAGCCGACAGTTTGTAATAGCTTCACTTTGATATACATAATTAGCATTAACTTCAAAAGATAATTCTCCTAGATTACATCCAGGTGGCTGGGACTCTGCCACTGCATCATGTCTCAAGGTCAGGGCCATACTCCTCCTTCCTCATTAGTCCCTCCACCTAAATTACAGCCCTGAACACTTTTTTTTTTTTCTCCAATCAGTTCCTGAGTGCTTAAATTGGGGTAGGAGAACTTTTAAGTCAGAAGGTCTTAAAGGATGGGAGGAGGTGGTAGCGGAGTAATTGAGTGGGGCAAGCAACAGCATGATTACTCTGGAAGGAGAAGAGTTAGGAAGCTCAAAGTCAGAAGCAATGTGTAAGGTAAGAGAGAGGGTCTGGTGAGAGTGGGCTTAAATATGATTCATATTCATTGTTACAATTAAAAACTACAGAAACATTTCTGAAGAGTTTCTGAAAAGTTAAAAATCACCACAAATCTGCCAGTGCAGAGATAATTGCTAGGAAACACTGTGATAATATCCTCCAAACACACATAAAGGTATCTATCCACGTATACATGTACATTCACGTAATCAATTTTTCATATTACACATATTATAGCCTATCATTTACTGTAACATCTTTCTAAGCAGATAAACATCATTGTTAATGGCTGTGTTATATTCTAATGTTGTATAATATGTGTAGTTATTAACACTTATTTGACCAGCCTCTTTTAAACATGTCCAGTTTTTTTCTAATCTTTACTAGTTTACAAATATAATTTTCATCCTTATGCATATAGCTTTTCACATTTGGACTCTGTAGGTAAATTCTTTGGAATAGAATTATCGAGTCAATGAATACATTTTAACACATATATGTATATGTGTGACCCTTCAGAAACAGTGCATCAAGACAATGTGCTTTTAAAAAGCAGCTAAAAGAGTGCTTTTATAGTAGACAGGCTTTCATATCTGTTTAAAAAGAACAGTTAATAATAAGACAGACTGTAAGGGCTGCATAATATTCTAGTAATACTTAATGATTAAGGACAAATGTTAAACAAATGTTTTAATAAAACAGCACAGAAAATTGTTTTTACACTGCTGTCCCAGATTTGAGCTCTAGTTCTTAAAACCTACTATGGATTCTTCCAAGGCCTCTCCTTTTTTGGCTGGCTGCAAAAGATCCAAGATGCAAGGCAGAATTCAAAGGCTCTCAGGCATGGGAGCCACCAGATGAATTAGCCTGGGTCCACAAACCCTCTTCTACTCCCACCTAGTCCACACTAAACTACATATAAGTGGAAAATAAGTCACTGAATTCTGGAGATGTTAATAAGCATAGATAACCTACCTTAATGTAAGACGCTATCTCTGGGTGGTGGTTTACTGCTAATTTTTATCTACCAATTTGTTGCTGTATTTTCCCTTTTTTTTTTTTTTTTGAGATGAAGTTTTGCTCTTGTTGCGCAGGCAGGCTGGAGTGCAATGGCACCATCTCGGCTCACCACAACCTCTGCCTCCCGGGTTCAAGCAATTATCCTACCTCAGCCTCCTGAGTAGCTGGGATTACAGACATGTGCCACCACGCCCGGCTAATTTTGTATTTTTTAGTAGAGACGGGGTTTCTGCATGTTGATCTGGCTGGTCTCCAACTCCCAACCTCAAGTGATCCACCTGCCTCAGCCTCCCAAAGTGCTGGGATTACAGGTGTGAGCCACAGCGCCCAGCCTGTATTTTCCAACTATTTTATGAGTTGATGCTGTTTTTACAATCAGAAACAAACATACATAAAAACAGTGCTGAATGCAGTGTATGTTATGATATGGCAGTGTTTTCTTTAAATTTATACAAATTTTAAATCACCAAAACATGACTTTTAAAATAAATATTATATACAGTTAACATAAATATTATATAGTTTTTTTTTTTTTTTTTTGAGACTGAGTCTCGCTCTGTCGCCCAGGCAAGAGTGCAGTGGTGAGATCTCAGCTCAATGCAACCTCTGTCTCCCAGATTCAAGCGATTCTCCTGCCTCAGCTTTCCAAGTAGCTGTGACTACAGGTGCATGCTACCGTGCCTGGCTAGTTTTTATATTTTCAGTAGAGATGGGGTTTCACCATGTTGGCCAGGCTGGTCTCAAATTCCTGACCTCAAGTGATCTGCCCGCCTTGGCCTCCCTAAGTGCTGGGATTATAGGCATGAGTCACCTGCCTGGCCTATACAACTTAAGAAGCTGAACTGTGTGGTTAGTCACTACGTGACTGTGTCACAAAATTTCATGCCAACATTAAAGAACAGCAGGAACCCATGGTAAGACTGTAACACTGGTCAACTGATGTGTGTTTAACTGGCTGTAAGACTTTAGGCAAGTCCAGGAAATGTTCCATTTCCTACCATATAAAATGAGAAAGCTGAACTAGAAAACCTGTGAGGTCTATGGTCAATTCTTTCCAACTAGTACTTTCTTTCTTATGATATACCCAGTGCTCCCAGAATACTCCATCTCCTAGAAAACCCACCTCTTACCCTCAGAAATTAGAACCTGACCACTACGGGAAGCAAAAAGCACTAGTCTACTTAACCACGGCCCAGGTAAAAACAGGCTGTATTTTTTTGTGGCTAAAACAGTGGCTGCTTGAAGAGGAATATGCAAAAGATGTTTCTCCTTACCTAACATCTAACTCCAGAAGGCTACTCATAACACTACTTTCTACTGCTGGGGAATGACCTGCACACTCCTCTATGAAATGCTATCCCCATGCCTTAAACAGCCAATATATATTTAGAAGATTACCTATATGACAACACCTCAGAGAGTGAAAGCATCCACTTAAATATTGAAATGTGTTCATTAAAAAAAAAGAAGAAAAAGGCGGCTGGGCGCGGTGGCTCATGCCTGCAATCCCAGCACTTTCAGAGGCCAAGGCGGGAGGATCACAAGGACAGGAGATCGAGACTGTCCTGGCTACCACGGTGAAACTCCGTCTCTACTAAAAATACAAAACTGGCCGGGCGCGGTGGCTCAAGCCTGTAATCCCAGCACTTTGGGAGGCCGAGACGGGCGGATCACGAGGTCAGGAGATCGAGACCATCCTGGCTAACACGGTGAAACCCCGTCTCTACTAAAAAATACAAAAAAAACTAGCCGGGCAAGGTGGCGGGTGCCTGTAGTCCCAGCTACTCGGGAGGCTGAGGCAGGAGAATGGCATAAACCCGGGAGGCGGAGCTTGCAGTGAGCTGAGATCTGGCCACTGCACTCCAGTCCGGGCGACAGAGCGAGACTCCGCCTCAAAAAAAAAAAAAAAAAAAAAATACAAAACTTAGCCAGGCGTGGTGGTCAGCGCCTGTAGTCCCAGCTACTCGGGAAGCTGAGGCAGGAGAATGGCATGAACCTGGGAGGCGGAGCTTGAGATCGCGCCACTGCACTCCAGCCTGGGCAACAGAGCAAGACTCCATCTCAAGCAAAAATAAAAAAAGACACTTTCTAAACCATGTAAGGGGATATCACATGAGAAATACAACTTGGAGAAGGTATGAACAATTCCAAAACTGGTAAAGATATTCTAAGTTATAATAATGAAACTGGACTCCATGGTAAAATGCTGCCTCACTGTAGATGCAACCAGTGTAGGAAAAGCTAATAAGAAAAGAGCTTTTGGGACAGTCCACAACAGATGACAGGTTTTTTTGTTTGTTTTTTGAGACGGAGTCTCGTACTGTTGCCCAGGCTGGAGTGCAGTGCATGACCTCAGCTCATTGTAACCCCTGCCTCCCGGGTTCAAGCGATTCTCCTGCCTCAGCCTCCCGAGTAGCTGGGATTACAGGCATCAGCCACCATACCGGATCATTTTCTCTACTTTTAGTAGAGACGAGTTTCATCATGTTGACCAGGCTGGTCTCAAACTACTGACCTCAGGTGATCTGCCTGCCTCGGCCTCCCAAAGCATTGGGATTACAGGCATGAGCCACCGCGCCCGGCAGGTGATAGGTTTCAATGGGGATAGTGGTGGCATAAGAGACAGGAAAAGAGAAAATTCAAAGAGACTTCTTAGTCTAAAAAAAAAAAACACTGAGTCTCAAACTTGGTCTCAAACCAATAGCATCACCTGGTAACTTGTTAAAATGCAAATTATTGGGCCTTACTTCAGACTTAAAGACCAAGTGTGGGGTGTGGCCTAGCAATGTATGGTTTAACAAGCCCTCCAGGTACTCCAATGCATGCTAAAGTCTGAGTACCACTAGTCTAAAAGGAATCATACTATTACTGGTAGTAGACTGGAGAGAGGATCAAACTACAGGCAGCTAACAAAGCGCCACAAGTGCAATTTCTGTTTAGTCAGCAAGTCTAGCTTGGATTTAGAGCTTTTAATGGCACTTCTGTTGCTGGGCAGTTGCTTCCTGATGGAGTCAGTTATCACTCTAATGATTAGGCTTCCTCAGCAAGCAATATCCTTCAGAATAAAGGCTGTTCTAGTGAGTTTACTCCCTTTACCTGTAATTTCTTTAAAACATGGGATGCAGATAGGTGGGGTTGGAGATAGAGCAGAGAGGGTGGAAAGGGAATATCAATGAAGGTATAGCAGCAAGGGGGCGCTGAGATGATGATGAGAAATGGATGAGCTAATTGCCTTACAGATCTTGTACACCATCTAACGAAACCCTAAGGACAAAAAGTTCATTTTATATTTCAATATGAAAGAATCCCTCCCTCAGAATTCCACTTGGTGTCTGATGGTCTGGTTATAAATACCACTTAGCATTAAACATGCCATTTTTATTTATTCAGCAAATGGTAAGCCAAAGCTAACAAAATGGTCTCCCAAATGAAACTGAAAAAACTGTCTGATGATTTGGTTTGAGGGTTAATGGCAAAGAACTATTTTTCTGGTACATTACATTTATACATTACATGTTCCAAAATCTGAAACATGGCTGGTTAATCTTTTTTGGTTTAATTTACTTAATTTATGCATTGGCTTACATTTAGAAGCTTGTCTATGCTTAGTATTTCCTATTACTCACAAAATGACACAACTTTCCAGTTTTACAACCTGGGGATGATTCAGGATCCACATTTAGATATAACATTTTTTAAAAACATTCTCGGATGTCATTTTTAAGGAATTCATGGAAAGCAAAGAAATGTTTAAAACCCTTGATATATATTCAGGTTAGAGAATATAAATAGTAGACTGGTATACATAAGTAATTTGCTTATCTTTAGAGTATGATTGTCTAGGTTGAGAGTCTCAAAACCTCATTTAATATAACTGATTACACGGCAGTATCTTGGATTATTGAAATCTTTGGTTTTCCCTTTAGTTCAAATGAGAATTACAGACTAGTTTAATTGCTACTAAAACATTTATCTTACAGTTGAATTCAAAATAATTATATTTTATTTTATTAATAAAAATATAATTTTAAATTATAAAATAGCTTGCTAAAGAAATTATCTGGTTTATCAAAAAATGTAATTTTTTGAAACAAAAGGAAAATTATATTTACAAAATATCAAAATGCCCCAAGATATGTCAAAATCAATTCAAAGACATACTCGATAGAAATTAACATTTCTATGTAAAATGACCTTATGAATACTGATTTTTAAAACAAAAGCATTATATCCCCTAGGCTGAGATATTTGTAACTAGAGAGACTGATTTCTGTGGTCTAGTGACATACTTGAGACACACTGAGTTTTAACAAAACAAGGTAAACCCTGTACTTAATTGCAGTACTTCTCAGTCTTTGCTCTGCTAAGGTACAATATGAACCTTTAAGAGATGGTACAGAAAGTAGTTTCCCAAACATATTTGGCACTATTTATCCTGAGAAATCTCTTAGAACTAATGATCTACATTAGTGGGCAATGCAGATGAGTTAATCCTAATAAACACTGCAGGCAACTAGCAAATTATGGTCCCAGAGACTCAAAATAGAAATTAAAAGCAGCTGAGTATAGTACAATGACTTTATTGTCCCTGCTATTTACTATTTACAAGAATGCACAAAGTATTTGCACTATATACATAATACTTGTACTATATACATTTTAACATAGCACTTATGATAATTTTAAAATTAAAAATTAACTGGTTTTTAAGTAACTATACTTCAAGAACACTGCTCCCTCTATGAAATCCCATTCCCCAGAAACAGGCCCATCTGATTAGTACAGCTGATCTGCCAGCTGGATGGATCCCAAGTAAATTTCAGACCAGCACTTGGCAAAATATTCCTGTACCCTGCATTTTACATGGAACACAAACTAAAGATGCATTCTGGGACTGCCCTGAGAACCAAACAATTGTATGGCAACATGAACATATTCAGTTTATCCTCTTTATATTAAATTTGCTAGATGACCAATTTAAACAATACTTCAAATGCTGTGCTTGATTTCTGCTTATATCTATTCTGTTATTAGTCTGTTGGCATCTAACACTGGATTGGAAAAGACTGCCATCTGGTAGTTATAGCAACCCTTCACTAACTTGGTCAGAAGTTGAAGACCATAAGCCTCAAAGAAATGCAAACCAAGTTTATTACTATGAATATATCAAAATCTTCTTTTTGTAAAGCCATTCAACAGGGTTTTTCACTCAAAGAGAAACACTGTGCTCACACACATTATATAATCGACCTACAAAAGTCAGGTTTTAAAGGAGTTAAAGGGATGAATGATTAAATTAAATGAGTAATTAGGTCCACATTCCCCTCACCCACAAGGCTGCCACTGTCTCTTTTATAAAGCCTAGGGATGAGAGCCAAATTGGCCCTATTTAAATTGGCTATTTAAGTCTAACTTCTCTTAATCATAATGTGTGTGTTCTTGGGTACAAATTTTTTCCTCTCGATAAAAGTTGCTGGTAGGCAATACTTTAGATGAAGAGAAATAATTAACAGTATAAAAACAGTAACATGTATACAGCATATGAGCACGCACAAAGTGTTTTCAAACTTAACATGATCTTAAACAGGAAGGAAAGCCAGAAGTATTTTTTTTTTTTTTTTGAGACGGAGTCTCGCTCTGTCACCCAGGCTGGAGTGCAGTGGCCGGACCTCAGCTCACTGCAAGCTCCGCCTCCTGGGTTCGCGCCATTCTCCTGCCTCAGCCTCTCGAGTAGCTGGGACTACAGGCGCCGCCACCTCGCCTGGCTAGTTTTTTGTATTTTTAGTAGAGACAGGGTTTCACCGTGTTAGCCAGGATGGTCTCGATCTCCTGACCTCGTGATCCGCCCGTCTCGGCCTCCCAAAGTGCTGGGATTACAGGCTTGAGCCACCGCGCCCGGCTGAGAAGTATTAATAGAATGCGATTATTTCAGATTCTACACTTCCCTGAGGTTACACAGTTAGGGTAACGGTAGAGTTGAGAAAGCTGAATCCACACCACCTAGTTAGAAATTATCTTTCTGGTATACCATACTCTCTTTCCTGAAAGAGTATTTTACAGTTTACATAGCACTTAGTATTATAAATATAATATGCACATACATGTATAAATACTTTGCACTCTGAATTTGCCCAAGTATCCCTGCTGCCCACTTCCCCAGTCTGGTTTTACTCCCTTTTTCCTTTTTTGTCCTTCCTTTTCTCCTTATCTTTCCAAAGTCACCACCATTTGCTTGAGCCTGAACGAAGGCAGAAGTGGATGAGACACCCTTTAAGAGCACTCTTAATGAGTTGTGATCACATCTATTCTAACTTAGAGACTAGCATGCCAACACATGGACATTTTCCCGAGCTCTCATTCTTAATGCAACAATGTCAAGGACATGGCCATTAAGAGATGACCTAGGATTATATAACACTTATCCAGCTTAATATGGTTATTCTATCCCATTATTTTACTTCAACCCTCTTTGTCTATAAAAATCCCTTTCCTTATATGGCCAGTCTCTGAAGTCCAAGATTTGATAGTCCTGGCATTTAGCAAAGGAGACTCTTCTTGTATCTCTTCCTGAAGGCATCTGAAACATTTTTTGTGATTCATTTTCCAGGTGGGAAAGATGCTCTTTCATAGGTTTGATCTATACTGTTAACTTGGCTGCCAATAAGATTAAGTCGCTTGGAAGTTGTTAAGAGGGGAAACTTTAAATGTTCTTGCCACAAAAAAATTTTAAGTTTTGAGGTAATACATGTCAGACTGATTTATGCATTCTCATAAATCACATTCCAAAACCTTATGTTCTAAATGTATACATATTCCAAATCATGTTTTAGATAATACATACATGTAACTTTTGTCAATTTTAAAAAGTTACTTAAAAAAAAGCTTATATCTCTTCATTAACATCTAGGCCACTCACTAGGTACTAGGTAGGGTAGAAGGGTGGCACATTAAAGTCATCCACCAAGACAAAGGAAAACAACTTAAGAATCCTAAGTATTGATCAGTCAACACCATTTGCCAAGAAACTCCTTTATAAACAGTACTCTGCTTCATACTCAAGGACACACGTAGGAAATGAAAACATAGGGGAGTATAATACAGCTGAAAGAACACTGGTTCTAGAACAAGGCTGACTTGGGTTGGAATTCCATGCTGCCACCTATTAGCTGCCACTTACCCAGGGCAAAGTCACAATGTATCTGAATCTGTTTCTTCATAATTTATAATATAAATCCTGTGGAACTGATGTGAGGATTCATGATTTTACATAAAGTACCTAGCACAGTACCTCGTACATGGCAGGTGTCCAATGGATAGTAGCCATACATTTATTTTTTATTTTGTTTTTATTTTTTGAGGGACAGAATTTTGCTCTTGTTGCCCAGCTCTCCTCTCACTTACGCATAACCAACTGAACCTGCCCTCTGAAGTTTTCATTCAGTAACAGCTGCATTTTTTCAGTACTAGCTTTTGCTTATCACATAAAACACAAATGGTTAAAACACACCCAAGATTGATTTAATGTGTTTTTTTCCTTTCCGAAGTGTCTCATTTTCCATTCAATTACAGAGGGAGTATACAAAGAAATGGCAAGACTTTAGTCTCCCAAGAAAAACTGCTAGTGGAGGAGTTCTCACCTGAGGGGGGATAAAAGAGAAAGATGTTCCAGGGATATGCTATCCAATTTGATAGCCACTAATCACAGGTGACTACTGAGAACCTGAAATGTGGCTAGTCTGAATTAAGATGTGCTAAGTGTAAAATACAGACAGGATTGCGCAAAAAAATTTTATGCTGATTACATGTTGAAATTATATTTTAAATATATTAGGTTAAATCAAATATATTGAAACTAATTTCACACCTGTTTCTTTAAAAAAAATTTTAATGTGGCTATTAGAACATTTTAAATTACATATGTGGCTCATATTTTGGAGTGGAGAGAACAGTACTATTTCAGGGCCTTCCTATGAGACTTCAAATTATACCATGCAGGTAGTTCTAGCTACTCAACTTATACAAAAGGCATTGCTGAACAGAAGGCCTAATCCTTATGATTACAACTCTTGATAGCTCACTGGATTTTCTTTTAAAAGAAAAACACTTTGGGAGGAACCCACGTTATTACTCTGATCAGAAATAGCAAACAAATTCTTACAGTAATAAGCCAAACTAATGTAGTCTTCTCCCTCATTCCCCCATCTTAAAAGCCATCTTTCCAATTTTTGGTTTCATATACTTTAATGAATATATTATCTTTATTGTTTAAGAATTATGCCAAGATATTAAGATCTTCATTCTAAATACTGATTTTAAGTACAGAAGACTAGAAAAGGTATAGTTAGCATCTGCTGATTTTAGGACCCATCTAGAAGATACTACTTCCAATACATTACTGAAATCCAATGTATTCTTAATCATTTGGTTCTCATTAAAATGAAGAACCCAAACTTTCAGGTAATTGAAGTTTCCGCTTAACTGACACTTTATAAACCAAAATCTCAGGCAAAGGCACCACAAGTTTTTTTTTTTGAGATGGAGTCTCGCTCTGTTGCCCAGGCTGGAGTGCAGTGGCCGGATCTCAGCTCACTGCAAGCTCCGCCTCCCGGGTTTACGCCATTCTCCTGCCTCCGCCTCCCAAGTAGCTGGGACTACAGGCGCCCGCCACCTCGCCCGGCTAGTTTTTTTTTTTGTATTTTTTAGTAGAGACGGGGTTTCACCGTGTTAGCCAGGATGGTCTCGATCTCCTGACCTCGTGATCTGCCCGTCTCGGCCTCCCAAAGTGCTGGGATTAGAGGCTTGAGCCATCGCGCCCGGACATGCACCACAAGTTTTAAAAACAAAAATCAATCATTAACTTAAAAGAAATATTACATGGTTTTTATAAAAACCGACCTACAAGATTTTTAATCTGAATATTGTCACCAGGAAACACAGCCAGACCCTAACCAGTTTAAATCAATGTAAAACATTAAATCCAAAATTCTCAAGTACCTTGACCTTGTACCTGGTCCTATTAAAAGTGACTTAAAAGGCCGGGCGCGGTGGCTCAAGCCTGTAATCCCAGCTCTTTGGGAGGCCGAGACGGGCGGATCACAAGGTCAGGATCGAGACCACCCTGGCTAATACGGTGAAACCCCGTCTCTACTAAAGAATATAAAAAACTAGCCAGGCGAGGTGGCGGGCGCCTGTAGTCCCAGCTACTTGGGAGGCGGAGGCAGGAGAATGGCGTGAACCCGGGAGGCGGAGCTTGCAGTGAGCTGAGATCCGGCCACCGCACTCCAGCCTGGGCGACAGAGCCAGACTCCGTCTCAAAAAAAAAAAAAAAAAAACTGACTTAAAAGTACAATCGGCCAGGTGCGATGGCTCACATCTGTAATCCCAGCACTTTGGGAGGCCGAGGTGGGCGGATCACCTGAGGTCAGGAGTTCAAGACCAGCCTGACAAAAATGAAGAAACCCCATCTCTACTAAAAATAGAAAATTAGCCGGGCGTGGTGGTGCATATAATCCCAGCTAACTCAGGAGGCTGAGGCAGGAGAATCGCTTGAACTGGGAGGCAGAGGTTGCGGTGAGCCGAGATCACGCCACTGCACTCCAGCCTGGGCAACAAGAGTGAAACTCCATTTCAAAAACAAAAGAAGAAAACTGGGGTTATAAGTTCTATAATCTATTTCACTCAAATGACCTAAAACTATTCCTTTTCACTGGAGGAGTGGAACTGTTTCTCATTTAAATACATTCCTTTCCAAAAGAAAATGGAATGTCAAGGCAGCCAAATACATCCAGTCTGAATTTTCAATATAATGTTCCTAAACATGTCAGAAACATTTACCATGTACATGACTTGCTTTGGTGGTGAGCACACTAAAATTGGAACAATATACAGAAGATCAGTGTGGCTTCTATTAAGAAAACAAGAAAGTTCCTGACACATTACAGATTTTGGAAAAAACTTCACAAAAGTTTCCCAAATTCAATAAATTTTTTTTCCTTTTTTAAGGAAAAGGAAAAAACAGGTACCTTGAAAAGAAGTCTCAAATCTGAGAGACTGGGGTCTCTCATCGTGTCCAAACCCTGCTCTAGGGAAGGTCAGGTGGAATTCTGACAAAACCCCTCACCCCAGAATTGCATGAATGGAATAAGATGGCTTGTAATGAAGTAAAAAAGCACTGGACAGAGGCAGGAATCTCAGTTGTGAGTCTAGATCTGCCACAAGCAACATGTTGCCTTAAACACAGTACTTCCTTTAACCAGACTGGGTTCTTCATTCATAAAATGAGGTAAGGTTTCCACAATTCTATGAATCTAGATTTTATCACCTTCTCCCTCTTTATTCCTATTTGCTTCTCCTTTAAAGTTTACAGAGAATTCCTACTTCTATTCATGTAACAGAAAGTCTGATTTTACACAAAGACATAATTTTAGCATGTGAAGAAACTTGCAAGTCTAGAGACCCCTTCCCTTCTATTACTAGGGGACTTGCTTTTAATTGAACCATGGAGGCAGAAGTTGGCTACCACCACTCTGAGGATTCCCATCTCTCCCATAAATATCGAACTTCTCCTCCCCGCCAAAGTCACAGAATTTGCACAGCTTGGGGAGCTGTGCCCCTGTCTCAATTCCAGGGGCTTGAATGTCAAACAGATAACTTTAGCTGAATAATACAGACCTATACAGAGAGTTTAAAATTTAATCTTGATTAGGTATAATAAGTAATTTTGTGTTATCCAAAACCTTAGTCTCAAAACAGTTTTTAAATTAAAAAAGTATTATTTATATTATGGTAGGAGTGAAAGACTATTACAGCTACCACCTCCTACTTTCTATACCTCTGCCTTAGTGGAAGGGAAGCTAATAAAGGAAATGTTTTAATAAAATCAGACAATGGATCCAGAAACCGCATCTAGGAGAAAAATTCAGGTGGTTCTTTCCCCAGGTTTTTCTGAGCCTAAAGCTATTTCTTATGCAGCAATTCATTTGCCAGGGGTAAGCAGGCCAAGTCTTGGTTCAGGAATGTTAAAATAAACAATGAAAAACATTTCTGAACTAATGTACATGAAAAGACAGCTGGGTGCGGTGGCTCACACCTGTAATCCCAGCACTTTGGGAGGCCAAGGTGGGTGGATCACTTGAGGCCAGGAGTTTAAAAGCAGCCTGGCCAACATGGCGAAATCCCTACTCTATTAAAAATACAAAAAAATTAGCCAGGAATGGTGGCACATGCCTGTAACTCCAGCTATTCAGGAGGCTGAGGCACGAGAATCCCCTCGAACCCACTGCACTCCTGCCTGGGTGATGGAGTGAGACTCAGTCTCCAAAAAAACAAAGAAAAGAAAAGAGGAGGAAACTTGGGTTTGGGGGTGACAACTTACTTTTCACTGTATATTCTTTTGTGCCTTATTTTGTTCCATGTCCTTATATTTCTTACTCAAAATTTCAAGTATTTAAAAAATAAAATGGATTTTATAAAAATTTGATTCAAATAGTAAGTTTAACTTTGAAACCAAGTTAATAAAATCATTCTTGCTTTTAAAAAACTCAGTGCTTTTCACTGATTTTCATTTTACTAAGAATTACTTTTGAGTAAGTTATTTGAAACATCTAACACTTAAAAATTTCAAACATGAAAACTTTACATTGAAATAATCCAGAAGTTCTGTCAAATTCAGCATTTTCTCCCACCCATTTATAAAATCACTATGTCCTAATATAAAGCCCTGTGTTAAATATCTTATTACAAGGAGCTACAAACAAAAATGGTCTACTTTGCCTATAACAAAGCTACTGGAGGAGCCAAATCATCTTGTTTCACCATGCAAATGTGCAAAAAGTCTTAGTGGATTGGATTCTCCACCAAATTCACATAGCAAAAATAATTCTGCATGTGATTTTTTTTTGGTAATAATTTACTATAGGTGCTTACTCTATATTTACTTTTGAAGTTCCAAGATAAACCACCATATGTTATTAAGTGGAAGCCAAGATGACACAATGACTTCCTGTAATGACAACATGCAATATTTGATATTGAAAAGTCCAATGCCTGCCGGGCGCGGTGGCTCAAGCCTGTAATCCCAGCACTTTGGGAGGCCGAGACGGGCAAATCACGAGGTCAGGAGATCGAGACCATCCTGGCTAACACGGTGAAACCTGCCTCTACTAAAAATACAAAAAATTAGCCGGGTGAGGTGGCGGGCGCCTGTAGTCCCAGCTACTCGGGAGGCTGAGGCAGGAGAATGGCCTAAACCCGGGAGGCGGAGCTTGCAGTGAGCTGAGATCCGGCCACTGCACTCCAGCCTGGGTGACAGAGCGAGACTCCGTCTCAAAAAAAAAAAAAAAAAAAGAAAAGTCCAATGCCTTCAATTCTTTTGTTATTTCATTGCACAACAGTTCTGTTTACAATTTCAACTTTTATTTTAGATTCAGGGTGTACCTGTGCAGGTTTGTTACATGGGTACATTGTGGGATGCTGAGGTTTAGGGTACGATTGATCCTATCACCCAGGAAGTGAGCATTGTGCTGGCTGGTTTGTGTGTGTGTGTGTGTGTGTGTGTGAGACGGACTCTTGCTCTGTTGCCCAGGCTAGAGTGCAGTGCCGCCATCTCGGCTCACTGCAAGCTCCACCTCCCGGGTTCACGCCATTTTCCTGCCTCAGTCTCCAGAGTAGCTGGGACTACAGGCGCCTGCCACCACAACCGGCTATTTTTTGTATTTTTAGTAGAGACGGGGTTTCACCGCGTTAGCCAGGATCCGATCTCCTGACCTCGTGATCCGCCCACCTCGGCCTCCCAAAGTGCTTGGATTACAGGCGTGAGCCACTGCACCTGCACCGGACAGTTTTTCAGCCCTTATCCCCTCCCTCTCTTCTGCCTCTAGTAGTCCCCAGTGTCGACTGCTCTGTCTATGTCCACGTGTACCCAATGTTTAGCTCTCACTTTAAGTGAGAACATGTGGTATTCGGTTTTCTGTTCCTGTGTTAATTTGCTTGGGATAATACAATGCACAAAAGTTTAAAATTAAATGCAAAAACACAGCATAGGGGAAGCACCTTCATTTGGAAACAAAAAGAATATTCTTTAGCCAAAATGATGACTATTCAACAACTTCCAAATTCACAAATGAAAACAAATTCAAAGATTGGACGATTAGATAATACTTGAGCAGTAAAGCAGATTAAGAACTAGTCAAGTTTCTAAAATGTTTATGTTTGGGAAGAAAAATATACCTTCAAGACTTGCTGAATCTACTTCATTTCTAAGTAGTAGAAGTGTTATCTTTCCTCTGTCATAAATCAGAGCATTGGAAATGGAGTCAAATGCCACATTTAGATTTCAACCCTCAGTGACTAAATATTTCTTGAGCCTCTCCATTGTTCAGCAAGTTGCACAGATTTCTGCCTCCAAAATGTCCCATTCCTTCCTATCTTCGTCTGTTCAGGCTGCTATAATAGAATACTATAGACTGGGTAGCTTATACTATAGCAACAAACATTTATTTCTCACAGTTCTGAAGCCTGAGAAGTCTAAGATCAAGACACTGGCAGACTCAGTGTCTGGTAAAGGCCAGTTTCCTTGTTCATAGATAGTTGTCATCTTGCTTGTCATCACACGGAGGAAGGAGTGAGGGAGCTCTCTGGGGTCTCTTTTATAAGGGCACTAATCCCTTATAATCACTTCCCAAAGGCCCCACCTCCAAATATCATCACACATCAAATACCATTCTCTTTCTAATCTCAAAGCCATGGCCTTAGTTCATTTGCTTATCTCTAAATGCCTCCTAACCTCTTTGCCAAACACACTCTCTCCGTAGTGACCTTCTTCACACCACTAAATCTCAGACACATTTGATTATGCTTCTTATCAACTGAAAGAGGTGCCACAGAATAAAATTTAAATTTCTTAAAGTAGCACCCAGAGCCTGCATGATCTGGTCCTCTCAACCTCACCATTCCGCCTTCCTCTCCCATCATATCCATCCCACAGACTTACATGGCTTTGCATATTCTAGTATTATGGCCTATAATTTACCCTCCTCCCCAACAGCTGAAATGCTACTGGATCCTCTAAAGCTCAAGTCAAATGCCACTCTCCTCCCTGAATTGTTTTCTCCTCAGTGAGGTATTTCCCTTCTCTGTGCCCACCTGTACTTCCTTTGAATTGTTGCTATAGTATAGTTCTCAGGTTTGTGTTGGAGTCTGTTAACTTACAAAAATGTCTATCTTCACCACTAAGGTTTTTGTCAGGTTCACATATGCTTCCCTTAAAATACTGAAAAAACTTATCAAGCTATGAATATGGCAGCCATTCAAATAATATGGACCACTCTTTTCTACAAGTTTTCATTCTAATAAAATTTATATATATATATATCCAAAATAAAATTAGGAGGTGAATTTTATGGTATGTGAATTATATCTCAAAAAAATAACTTTAGGGTAAGTGGTATATGAAAGGTAATTTAGAAATTCTTTTAGCCAACCCAGTACCATCCTCTTTAATGGTTCTGTTTTTTTATGAAGGTAAATATAACTTTGGATTGGCTAAAAAAAAAAAAAATAGGGAATTATTTCATATTTTAAAATTATAGATATGGAGAAAAAAGTAGACCATCTGTATTGTTTAACACCTAATAAACTTATTCAAAAGACAGTTCCTACTCTCTGAAACCCATGGAAAGGATCATCATAGAGGCTTCTTCAGCTTCTCTAGATCATCCTCCACAAAATCAAGTGTTAAAAAAAATTAGGCCCACCCATTAGTTATCAAGTATAGGATCACAAACCACCTCCTGATTTCTACCTGGACAAGAAAAGCATCTTAACCCGGCCTCTTTAAGCAAAGCAGGCTAAACTAGGTTGAGTGCGGTAATTCTTGTTTCACCCAACTTTCTACTGGGAAAACAGTTCTGTTTTAGAAATAAGGTCCACATAAGTTATTTTAGTTATTCTTTTATACATCTGAATGTGCACGTACAGATTTTTTTCCTTGTATTTTTAAAAACTTGAGACATAATTCACATACCATAAAATTTACTAATAATTGTACATTTCAGTGGTTTTCAGTATATTCACAATGTTGCACAACCATCACCACTATCTAGTTCCAGAACTTTTTCATCACCTTTCCTTTTCAAAAGGAAACCTAGTACCCATTAAGCTGCCACTCCCCATTTCCCCCTTCCTGCAGCTCCTGACAACCACTAATCTCCTTTCTGTCTCTGTAAATGTCTACTCTAGACATTTCATGTAAGTGGAACCATATAATATGCGGCCTTGTGTATCTGGCTTTTTTATTTAGCATGTTTTCAACATTCATTTATAATATAAAATGCATCAGTACTTCATTCCTTTTTATGACTGCATAATATCCCGCTGTACGGACACCGCATTTGTCTATGCATTTGTCAGTTGATAGGCATATGGGCTGTTTCCATTTTTTGGTTATTACGAATAATGTTGATATGGTCACTGGCATACAAGTTTTTTGTGGGAACACGTTTCCAATTCTCTTGGGTATATACCTATGAGAAGTGCTGGATCATAAACTGTTACCATTTTTAACCACGTTAACTCTGAGGAACAGCCAGATTGTTCCATTTTTAAAGGGCAGTAACAACACTATTTTTATTTTCACATTTTGATTAAAATAAAATTGTTCAATCCCTAGAGAAAACGGTTTCCTTTAGGACTAAGTGTCCTTAGCAGTTAAAGTAAATTCAAGGTTTTATAAGATAAATTAAATCCCTTCAAAGCATAAAGATACATAGAAATACCTCAAACCCGCATTAGAGCAAAAGCTTATTCTAGTTATCAAAGGGATTAAACATGCATCCATTTAAAAAATGGAGAAGGGGCCGGGCACAGTGGCTCACACCTGTAATCCCAGCACTTTGGGAGGCCGAGGTGGGCAGATCACGAGGTCAGGAGATCGAGACCATCCTGGCCAACACAGTGAAACCCCGTCTCTACTAAAAATACAAGAAAAAAAAATTAGCCGGGCGTGGCGGCGCGTGCCTGTAGTTGCAGCTACTTGGGAGGCTGAGGCAGGAGAATGGCGTGAACCCGTGAACCCGGGAGGCAGAGCTTGCAGTGAGCTGAGATGGCGCCACTGCACTCCAGCCTGGGCGACAGAGGGAGACTCTGTCTCAAGAAAAAAAAAAAAAAAAGGAAAATGACAACTCCCAAGTTTATATAGTCAGCTGATAATTATGCACTGATCTCTCCTCATAGCAACTTCCAAATGTCTAATAGACATTTCAAATGAATGACTCAAATTGAACTCTTACTCTCTCCCATTCTCCAAACTGCTCCTCCTTGGAGTTTTGCCTAGGCCCAAAACCTTGGTGTCAAGTTTGATTCCTCTCTCTCAACATATACCCCCATATTCTAGTTAAAAAATCCTATTGATTCTATCTTTAAAATATATCCAGAATCCAATCAATTCTCACCACCTCTACCAGATACATCTCTCACCAAGAGTATTCCATTGGCCTCCTAAGTAGTCTCCCTGTATCTACACTTGCTCACTATGGTCTAGTCTCAAAACACAGCCAAAAGAAACCCTTTAAAACGTATGTCAGATTGTGCGACACCCCTGTTTGAAGTTATCCAGTGGATTCCCATTACCCCCACCTCATTCTGCTTCATCCATGCCAGTTATGCTTGGGCCTCGGGGCCTTTGGCTTCTTGCTTCCTCTGCCTGCAACGTTCTTCCCCCCAGACATCCACATGCATGCTCTCTCACCTTCTTCAAGGTTTTGTCCACAGGTCACCTTCTCTGTGAGGACCTTTCCTGGCTGCTATTTAAGTCTGCAATTACCCCCAAACACTCCCTTAGTCTTCCTTCCCTGCTCCATATTGCTCCATAACATTTATCACTAACATGACATATACTTTATTTCTATTTACTCCCAAGAATATAAACTCCATTAGGGCAGGAGGGTTTGTCTGTTTTGCGTATTGCCAAATTCCCAGCACTTAGAACAGAACCTGACACATAATAATTGCTCAATAAATATTTGTTGAATGAATAAATGAATAAAGGATGCACTGAGCTGCTCAAAAAAATAAGGGCTAAACAGGTCACAAATATTTATGAGGAACTAGTATTACTACATCTAACAAAGTCCAGATGAGAGTGGAAAGCATTTATAGAAAAAGATACCACAATGTTTCTACAGTTTGCTTTAGGAAAAGTTGCTATTCCTGCTCATTTCACGTATTTTGGAAAGAATCTGTCCTTTGCCAAAGCCTCTCAGCTTCCGGACAGCTGAAACAAACACTGGGAGTTGACAAGCTCCTGGGGTAATGATGTCCTTCTCTTAAGTGCCACATATACATAGAGCCAAGGACTTTCATGGTCTTCAATCTTCTATTAGCCCCATTCCCAGGATCTTCACACAGTACAATCAGGTTTCTTGGCCACTCTCCAAGTAAACCTACAAACTGGTGAATTCAGCTTCTTCAGAAGCGTAATCACAGCACCTTCAAGCACAGATGAATCTTTAAAAAATGCTTTATCCCAATCGCTCACGTATTTTATATAAAAGAAAACTAAAGAAAACAGAAAGTTACTTGCTCGAAACGTCTTTAATAGAGTTACACTAAGTATTTTTCAAATAGTGAGGGATAAACATGACAAGTCTGAGTGAGAGAACTGAGACACTTTAGAACAAACCTTCTAAAATCTGAAAACAATGTTATTTTACAAAAATTTTAAGTAAAATGGTCGTATCTCATATCAACTCTATCCATCCATCATCCACATATTAGATTTAAAAGTTATATAACAGACATTGACAGAATATGCTCTAGCATTAGGCAAACAAAGTAAATGATAGACAAGTACAGATTTTTAAAAACGTACGCCTCTTCCCCAAAATGAGGCCTTCCTTGTCTAGTGTTGGGAATGATGAGAATTCCTAAAGTCTTTCTGTTAATACTAACTTTCCTAAGCATTACTGCCTTCAAAACAGAAGTATACGGATATTCCTATAAAACCAGTAATTTTCATATGGAGTTAAGAGGGAGCACTGTTAAAAGTCTACATGTGACCACTACCGCCACTCCATCCCCTCCCCTCACTCCTGCCATATTCTAATGTATTTCCTAGGGAGGCCAGTCCTTGGCACCGTTACAAATAAGTCTTCGCCGTAGCCATTAAATTAAATGCCTTATAGTGTGGCAAGATACTGTGAACCACTATTATAAACTATCCCCCATTGTGCTACAGAAAAAAGAATAATTTTCATGGACAGTAATTTTTGGCCAAAATCCTTTCCATCTTCTCCACTTAATGAAATCTTAACTCCTTCAAGGTCCATCCTTGTTCTTTCCCGTGAGGCCTTTTCTGACCACTCCATCTCTTTTTTCTTTTTCTTTTCTTTTTTTTGAGATGAAGCCTCACTCTTGTCATCCAGGCTGGAGCGCAATGGCACGATCTCAGCTCACTGCAACCTCCGACTCCCAGGTTCAAGCAATTCTCCTGCCTCAGCCTCCTCCCAAGTAGCTGGGATTACAGGCGCCTGCCACCACGCCTGGCTAATTTTTGTATTTTTAGTAGAGACGGGGTTTCACCATGTTGGCCATGTTAGTCTTGAACTCCTGACCCTCGAGGGATTCGCCCACCTCGGCCTCCCAAAGTGCTGGGATTACAGGTGTGAGCCACCGCGCCCAGCCCACTCCATCTCTTTTCTTGACCAGTTGACCTGTAGCATTTGTTTTCTGTATCTGTCATCTGGCATTCATCACACACTGGCAAGCAACATCTTTTGCATTGTCTTAGTTATTGCTGACCATTCCTATGTTTGACTGGAAAGTCAGAGTCTCAATGAGTGATGTATCTCAGCCTATGGGGATTTTCTGGAAGACACACATTAAAGTATAATTCCTAAGATAAAGGAGAAGGGCGGAAGCCCTAAGGGTGAAGAATACACAGCACAACCATCACTGAACTGCAATTTTAGAAGCTTTTGGTTATACCAAAATAATGATCCCCAACCTTTTTAAATAAGATACCTTTTATGGTCAAAACATGTTAACAAACTAGACCATTACTCATAATAGTAGTCAGGTATTAAATATCCCTTAATTTAAAGAATACATGGATTCAATGAAGTTTTAGTACGTACATGTAAGGTGTGGTACTTATTCAGTATACAGAACGTACTTGGTATGCACAAAAAGTTGAGGTTTCCCCAGGACCTCAGGCTGGCACATGGTTTAATTTTATTGTACTATGGACATGGATTATTATTGCCATATTGAAAAGTACTACCACCTAAAAATATTTAGGAGGAAGCAATATACATACATTATATATATATAAAAAAAAATCCCCACTCTCCTACAAAAAATAAACCCAGTCAAAAAACTCTTCAGTAACTCCTCCCACGAAGGGTATATTTTAAGCACATGCCCCAGTGTGAAACAATTCACTTCATGTTTCACTAATAAACTTTTCTTGTGGTTTTAAATATAGCAGAAGGGGCCGGGCGCGGTGGCTCAAGCCTGTAATCCCAGCACTTTGGGAGGCCGAGACGGGCGGATCACGAGGTCAGGAGATCGAGACCATCCTGGCTAACACAGTGAAACCCCGTCTCTACTAAAAATACAAAAACTAGCCGGGTGAGGTGGCGGGCGCCTGTAGTCCCAGCTACTCGGGAGGCTGAGGCAGGAGAATGGCGTAAACCCGGGAGGCGGAGCTTGCAGTGAGCTGAGATCCGGCCACTGCACTCCAGTCCGGGCGACAGAGCGAGACTCCGCCTCAAAAAAAAAATAAATAAATAAATAAATAAATAAAGCAGAAGGAACAAAAGTTAACATAGACAAAATCAAATAGAAAACATCTGGGAGTTCATCTCATGTATACGTCCTGATTCTAGTGAAATCTCAATCCTATTTACCCATTTTACCACTCTCTTAAAAACAACAACAACAACAAAAAAAACCAAGAACCCCAGCATGAGTATTTTCCAGCCAAGGCAGAAATATCATTCTAATCTTGGTTCAACTCTTCTGTGCAGCCGCCAACAAAAATAAACATAAATACATCAGCAGTATAGCACAGTGCTTAAGGGTATTAGCCCTGACCTCAAATCTTGGCTCTGTCCTTTATTAACAGTATGATCTTGGGCAAGTTACTTCACTAAACTTTGGATAATTTATTGTGGAGTGCTTAAAATGATCCTTGGCAGGTTTTAAAGGCTAATAAAAATAGTTACTAATTAAGTAATTATATATAATAGATATAAATATATAACAATCAAGTGTATTTTTATAGCAACAATTTCGAAGCTTTCTTTCAATTCATATTTTCAAAGTTCTTTCTTGTCTAGCTTTGACAAGCCTATTCCAGATATCTTAAATCTCCAACTGACCTATAACTAGTTCTACTACCTCCAGTTTTTTTTTTTTTTTTTTTTTTGAGACAGAGACTGGCTCTGTCGCCAGGCTGGAGCACAGTGGCACGATATCAGCTCACTACAACCTCCGCGGTTCAAGTGATTCTCCTGCCTCAGCCTCCCAAGTAGCTGGGACTACAGATGTCCGCCACAACGCCCAGCTAATTTTTGTATTTTTAGTAGAGACAGGGTTTCACCATGTTGCCCAGGATGGTCTCGATCTCTTGACCTCGTGATCCACCAGCCTCGGCCTCCCAAAGTGCTGGGATTAGAGGCGTGAGCCACCACGCCCAGCCATACTACCTCCAGTTCTACCCATGGCTGCTACTACAGAAAGATTTTGGAAAACAGGGAAAGAAAAAACAAACAAAAACCAGGAAACCACTACCATACACCAAAACAACAAAATCTACTTTGAAACAGAGAATTTACTCAAGTAGGAATCATTGCCTTAGAAAATGAGACAAAAAGGGCAGGAGAAAAAAAAAATCGAAGTATTCAAGTATTCTTAAAACCCTTACCTCCAGTTAGGCAAATGATTTGTTTGCTGATTCTAAGTCCAAGCAGATTTGAACATCATTATTGTCTGCAGGAGCCATCAATAACCAACCAGACCTGCTATTGAAAGACTTCTCTCATTAAAATAATTTTCTTTACCACTTAATTTCACCACTACTCAGCTGTTTTTAATATAAGACCCAACAACTTCTTAAGGTTTCTCTTTTCCCATGCATTCCAACAAGTACTGAATTAGTTCATCATCATGTGTTTAGGCCTCCTGCTGGGAAGCATAATTAAAATTAAGCAGGCAACAATTCCACTTGGTATTAAGATCCTGTCAAATCCTCCAAATGAAGCTGGGCCTGGTTTCTCCAGGAATTGGCTGAGAGTTCTGTAAGGAAAACAGGAGCTGCTCAACTTAATGCTGGCCATTCAGTAGATGGCACTCTTCCCTTTGAGCCCAAATTAAACAGCCCCAAGAAGTATGTTCTGTTACATTCAGGTGTGACACAAAGCAGGGGTTCTCTCTTCAAAGCACTTAACTGATAGTCATAATCCCTCCTGAAATGCTGACTGGTCAAGGCAGACACTCTAGAAGAGCACAGGGACGTTTAGATTACAAGACATCAAACAATATAAAATCATCTAACTTAAGTGATTACCAATTAATCAGCTTCTCAGAGGTTATTACTATCTCAAGCAAATACACTGTTCTTATTCAGGCATAAAATGTTCCCTCCCTATTACATTCTGCTATGACAGCCATTTTGTGGCTAGTGACTAGACCCTCGGTCTATCGCATGTTTTACTAAGGTATTTAATGATGGCAAAGTGCTTAGAGAACTATGATTTTATCATTATCAACATTCACCATGACAGATGAAGTAAAGGATGTATTACTTTCAGCGTTTTTAACTGAAAATAAATGTGATGCCCACTTAAAAAAAAAATCAAACATTGTAATATGAAAATCACTGATCTAGTTTTGCAAAAAAACAAGTATTTTTAAAGCAATGAATTTCTACATTGATAATGTGTACTTTAATAAATAATAGCTTCCAATAATTAAATGTTGAGTAAGGTTTGTCACACTTCTATTCTGAAGATCTTTATTTGAAAAGTAACAAGCCGACAGTTGTGGAGAAAGAAAAAAATTCCTTTTAGTGCAGCCTCCAGTTGAAAGCTAAAATTTTAAGCAATCAGAATTCACCTTAAAAATTCTACCTTCCCATCCTGGCCAACATGGTGAAACCCCATCTCTACTAAAAATACAAAAAATCATCTGGGCATGGTGGCGCATGCCTGTAATCCCAGCTACTCGGGAAGTTGAGGCAGGAGAATCACTTGAGCCAGGGAGTTGGAGGTTGCACTGAGCAGAGATCACGCCACTGCACTCTAGCCTGGCGACACTGCGAGACTCCGTCTCAAAAAAAAATTCTACCTTCCCTTAGGAAAGTGAACTCAACTCTGACAATAAAAACTGTAAAAGAAGGCCATGTGTGATGGCTCACGCCTGTAATCCCAGCACTTTGGGAGGCCGAGGCAGGTGGATCACCTAAGGTCGGGAGATCGAGACCAGCCTGACCAACATGGAGAAACCCCATCTCTACTACAAATACAAAATTAATCAGGCGTGGGGGCGTATGCCTGTAATCCCAGATAGGAAGGCTGAGGCAGGAGAATAGCTTGAACCCGGGAGGCAGAGGTTGTGGTGAGCTGAGAAACGCTCCATTGCACTCCAGCCTGGGCAACAATAGTAAAAAACTCTGTCTCAAAAAAAAAAAAAAATAGAAAGGCAAAGTAAGAGGTACACTGTTTTTACCTTTAAAAAGTTAGGGAAATCGCATATGCCCACTGCAGAAAAAATGAGTTTCATAACCCTAGATTAAAACCATAGCCTTGGCCGGGTGCAGTGGCTCACAGCTGTAATCCCAGCACTTTGGGTAGCCGACCGGGGAGGATCACCTGAGGGTCAGGAGTTCAAGACCAGCCTGGCCAACATGGCGAAACCCCATCTCTACTAAAAATACAAAAATGAGCTGGGTGTGGTGGCGGGCACCTGTAATCCCAGCTACTCAGAAGGCTGAGGCAGAACAATCACTTGAACCCAGAAGGTAGAGGCTGCAGTGAGCCGAGATCACACCACTGCCCTCCTGCCTGGATGACAGAGAGAGACTCCATCTCAAAACAAAAAAAAACAAAAAAAACCATAGCCTTGTTTGAAGAGACAGTCATCTTAAATGACAGTTAATGTACTGCGTACAAACCTATCTCCTCAGGCCCATTTTCATTGAAAGAAAAAAAAAAAGTAAACGTAACATATGGTGCTGATGCAGATCAGTCTGACATCAAGTAAAGGTTCAATTTAGATCTAACCTTATCTTAAAGATATAAACAAGGCCTGTGGCTCATGCCTGTAGTCCCAGCTACCTGGGAGGCTGAGGTGGGAGGATAGCTTGAGCCCAGGAGTTCGAGACCAGCCTGGGCAACATAGTGAGAGCTGTCTCAAAAATACAAAAAAAGAAAAAAAAAAAGATAAACATATGCCAAAGTCTATACATCTTGTACAAGAACGGTTCAGCTTTTAGCAGAGTTAAACTAAGCAATATTATCTTCAAGAAATAAACTTACAAGAACAGTAAGCCTTTTAAAATCAAAGATAGGTTTCATCCATTTTATACCTTTTGGTAATCATGCTACTATTATTTGGATTATGCTAGACAACTCTGAAAGCCACATTCCTTCTAAGGTTTCTAGGATACTCTAAATTTATTCCTTCAGTGCAGTTAAGTAATGTCCTAGAAGCCTGAAAGGGATTTTTAATGCAGCTTTTCAAACATACTCAACCAAAAACTGTTTAAGGAAACAAGGGGCTCTGATTCTCATTATCTGTGCTACCATCTAATACTTTAAGTTGAACAGTACTTTTTAAATATTTAACATGTTTTCAACTGTGCAATTAATTCAATTTTGAACTTTCAGACTGGTCCAGATATTCAGCAACATTAAAATACACATGAAATAAATAAAAGATCCACAAACCGTTTTTCTCCAACACTTTTTTTCCCACATAAAGGTATTACTCTATGCATACTGTTGGTACTCAATAAATATTAATACACTAGGTGAATAATTTCTAACTTTACCTAAAAGAAAGAGAATCCCTCAAGTAGCATGGTTTGACATACATATACATACACACATGTCCATAATTAGCTACTGCTAGAATAAAAAATAATTATACTCATCTAAGGGATAACAGCCTTTTGTTTTTCTTTTTTTGCAGATAAAGGCTTGTTTTATTTTAATGGCTGATCTATGTAATCACAGAGGCCAATATGTACAGACAAAGGGGGAGCTTTTATTTCTTGGTCTCTTCCTCCTTGGACAAAGTCTTGATGATCTCCTCCTTCTTGGCCTGGAGGCGCTCTTCAGGGCGCTTGCGTGCTTCCTTGGTCTTAGACCTGCGGGCCTCAGCCTGGTCAGCCAGGAGCTTCTTGCGGGCCTTGTCTGCCTTCAGCTTGTGGATGTGTTCCATGAGAATACGCTTGTTTTTGAACACATTCCCCTTCACCTTCAGGTACAGGCTGTGATACATGTGGCGATCAATCTTCTTAGACTATCACGGTATCTTCTGAGCAGCCGGCGCAGAATCCTCATTCTCCTCATCCACGTGACCTTCTCTGGCATTCGGGCATTGGCTGTACCCTTCCGCTTACCTATGCCCATGTGCCTGCCCTTGCGGCGGGCCAAGATATTTTTCCGACATCGCGCCCGGGAATGGACTGTCACAGGCTTGCGGATGATCAGCCCATCTTTGATCAGCTTTCGGATCTGCTGACAGGAGTTGGCATTGGCGATTTCATTGGTCTCACTGGGGTCTAACCAGACCTTCTTCTTGCCACAGCGGAGGACACTAGAGGCGAGCCTCTTCTGAAGCCTGAGCATACTCATGGCTGCGGCCGCAGCAGCGAAAGGCAACAGCCTTTTTTTTTCAAGCAACAGCCAAGGAAAGACTTCTAACCTGTATGTTTTAGAGAGGATTCTTGATATATACAATCCATTACAGTAAAAAAAATTACAGTAAAAATTTGAGACTATCTTGGCATTTGGCCAAGAGAATTGAATCTCTGGCAGAACCTGAAAGACCTCATAACAATCTCACCTATAAATACTCTGGCATGGACCCCGAGTTCAAACTATAGAGTATTAACAAAGACACAATGTATTAAGGTACTCATTTTGAATCTCAGTGACATGACAATCTATGACTGTCTAATTTTAAATTGGGTTTAAATAATTTCAAATAGGTCTTTGTTTAAAAGGAAGAACAGCACTCGATTAGATATTTAAAGTTTTTTTCAAAAATTCAAGCTCTACATATTTAATATTTTCAAAGGACTCTGAAAAGCACTAATTATAACAAAAACTGTGTTTAGTGTGAGAAACAGATTAGTAACCTGTGTCTTCAATAAAGCTTGCACTTTCTCAATTCAATGCATGCTTGTTTTTTGTTTTGCTTTTTTTTTTTTTTTTGAGACGGAGTCTTGCTCTGTCACCCAGGCTGGAGTGCAGTGGCGTGATCTCAGCTCACTGCAAGCTCCGCCTCCCGGGTTCACGGGTTCACGCCATTCTCCTGCCTCAGTCTCCCAAGTAGCTGGGACTACAGGCGCCCGCCACCACGCCCAGCTAATTTTTTGTATTTTTAGTAGAGACAGGGTTTCACCGTGTTAGCCAGGATGGTCTCGATCTCCTGACCTCGTGATCCGCCCGCCTTGGCCTCCCAAAGTGCTGGGATTACAGGCGTGGGCCACCGCGCCCGGCATTTTTTTCCTAACATTACATTGCACTAAGTTGTCAAAGGACATATCATCTACCTACAATGATTCTAAACATTACTTAAAACAGCTCCTAATTTAGTTTATAATTAATTTGTTTGACATATCACCTACAATGGTGAAGCAGCAACACACAGTTCCTTGGGGAATGTGAATGAAAGTATAAGCCACAAGTTAAATCTTTCCATTTACGGTTCATTTTAGGAAGCAACTCAGGTGGTATTTAGAACAAACTTAAGTTAAAATTTATCTCAGGTTGATATGATGTTGGTAATCAGAAGGATGATAAGGTTTACTGATTTACTGCAGAACTGGAATCTCCAACAGGAATTAGTGCCCTCTGGGCCACCTGGGGCCCTACATAGCTGGTAAGCTTTAAAAAAAAAAAAAGACCAGTATCTTTAGTAATTGGAAAGATAGCATACTCTAGCACAAACTCTAGCACCCTAAACACATGTCATGTATCAAAAGAGAATACTCTTTCAACGTCAAAAGGTGACTGTATTTAATGCAGGTTAACCATCACTCTTTAGATTTAAGTACAACTTGGTGGTATTAATACCAGAGGATGTGGTTAAACAAGACAAGAGCATCTGATAGTCTTGTGAATACTATGAAGACTTCTCATTGGTTTGCAATAACTTCCATGAGCTCAATAGCAACAAGGGGCAGTGGTTACATGGGCTCACTCTTGGGCCAGACTCTGGGTTCAGAACCAACCTGTGTCACCTGATATCACTACACCTTGGGAAGATACTTAACCTCTCCATCCCTCTGTTTAGTCACTGGGTTGCTGGAAGGACTAAGTAAATTAAATCATACAAAACTCTTAGTGCCTGGCACAGAGGTTAGGCAAACAAATATTGGCTATCACAAACATCTGCTGAGTCTTCACATGCTGGATAGCATGATATAACAGCCTTCAGAAAGATATGTCACTTTATATACTGATAATGATAAACACATAAAGCACTGAGTACAAACCTTATTCTAAGTACTTTACACATAACAACTCAGTTAAGCTAAAGTTTTGATGTGACTGTTCCCCAACACACTACACAGTTTGTTCAGAGCGGGGTTTCTATGCTTTTATGTGATTTCTTCCCTCAAACACTTCTTATACTCTGATGACATGCATACATGCCGCCCAGTACTGCTAACCAACTGCTTTGAAACGGGAGAGATTAACCAGCTAACCACCTGTAGGCTTACATGTGACAAAAACACTCAGACATGATAGGACGACTCCAGGAAGTCTCAAAACCTCAGAAGTGGGGCACCACCCTGTATCTAGGTTTTAGGATTGTGTTTAGGAGTCGGGCTGTTGCTGATGTTCTCTTGGTCTCAAAAGACATTCCGCTTTTACAAAGACCAGATCTACACTTTAAATATAATTGAGCAGAATTCACATTCATCCCAGCATAATACTGAAAAAAGGGGTGAGACAGCAAAGTGTATAATTTTCTCCCTTTCAGTCAATGCTTGAAACTTACATTCTGAAAATACAGTCCTTCTATCAATGCAAACTATTTCCCAAGTGTCATATGATCAACTATGTCAAATGTTTACCAAACATTTCCTGATATCATATACGTAAAATGTAGCAATATATTGAATGTCTCATAACCAACTAAAAACTCCTTCAAATTATGTTTAACATTCAAAATAGATACACCCATTTCTTCTTTAAAAACTATTAAGAAGATGCCAGCACTTCTGAGCACCTTAAGTGTTAGCACAGACTGAACTCTTCAGAAAGATGGAGTTAAATGTAGCGGCCTTTATTTTATCCTGGTCCTCCTTCCATAAAGTTAATCTGCTCCATTTAAGCAAAGGAAAATGAGTTATAATGCAAGTACAATATAATGGAGACTTCGATATAAAAACTTTCTACAAATGCTCCATTTATAATGTTCCAGTTATTTATAGGGTTAAGTAACTTAACCCTATAAATTTTACATTGTTCGAGTTCCACCTCTAGCAGGTAACCAACAAACAGCCATGGGAGCAAGTATTTATAGGGTTAAGTTAATGCGTTGGTCGCATAACTTAATTACACAAATATTTTTAACAGTCAAATATGTAACTTAAAAACGCCAAATTGCACTGTACTCTTATTTTTTTAATCTTTAAAAACACTCTAAGAGTCTTCTGAAGCCAAAATTAGGAACGTATCCGGCACTATGCAGTCAGAAGCCATTCCAAGAAAAGCTACCATTTAACACTGCTAAATCTAAAATGCTACATAATTCAACGTAAACGTGCACGCACGTGTATGTAGCTAGTCCCATACCCCAGAATCTTATCAATTCCTTCCCCAAACTTGCATATAATCCTCCCTCAAAGCCTCTTGGTTAAGTTAAATTCCTTAACACTCTACCAGGTTAATTGCAACAGCACATGTGCCAAGGAAATTAGTGGTTTTCCTTGCGCTCCCATTTTCAACGGGCACCTACTTGCAATTAAATCTCTGCAACAAAAAAGTTCACCTGAGGCCGTTCTTGCCATTTTAAGAGGCCCAGATTATGCTACCTGTCTGTGGTCTTGCCTGAGCTATAATAGTATACCTCCAAACAGGCTGGACGTGCCCCAAACACCGGCACACCAGACCTGCTGCCAACTTTGCTTGTCACCCCTAGCAGGAAGCTCAACCTAACATGTATACGTTTGTAGGGGTGGCGTGTTCGTGTGTATGTATGTCGGTGTCGGGGGGTGGGGAAGCGGATTACAGGAGAAAGGTGACTGAACACTTTCAACTTGTAACAGAAGTTGTTTGTTTTTAATGAGGAGAAAAAAAACTAAAACCAACATTCTCTCTTTCCTCCACCTTTTCCAAGCGCAGGAACCTCGCACTCCCCTGGAGTGCACCTTCAGGGCTTAAGGTCCCCGGGGGTCACCTAAGCTATCAGCTAGCATCTGATTTTAGCACTCCCGCCTTCCTAGGAAAAACCAGAGGACGCGCAAAGCGTCGGGCCCACCCAGCGGCGCCGCAGGCCGCGCACCGCCGCCCCCAGACCCTCCCCCGCAGGTACGCTCCCCGCCGGCCTGTCGGAGGTCCCCACTCCCACCCCGGAAAAGGGTTCACCTGAGGCCGCAGGGACAGCCAATGAGAGGTCCCCTCGGCCCCGCCAGCCGCCGCTACCCACCCCCGCGCGACCCCCGGTAGCGTCCCCGCTGCCAGCCCCCGCGCGGGTGCCCGCGTCCCGGCCTGGAGGAGAGGCGGGACAACGGCGCCTCCTCTCCCCGCAGGATTACCTCGCAGCGCGCAGCCGGCTTTGTGTTTCCCCTCCCTCCTTCTCCGCAGCCGCCCGGGCTGCAGCAGCCGCCAGATCCGCCGCTGCCGCCTCCTCTTAAGCGCCGCAGAGCCCCAAAGGGTAGGGCGGGAGAAGGGGAGGGGGCTTGAGGAGGGAGGGACCTGGACGCCTAGCCCTGTGCAGCAGGAAGCGGCGACACCTGGGATGCCGACGCGTCTAGCTCTCGCTCTGTGTTTTAAAAAAAATCTAATTTAAACCCCTCTTCTTTCCCTCCCGCCCCTCACACTGGCGACCGTTACGGGCTGGCGGCTGGCGCTCTGGCGGGACTAGCCGAGCGCCCCCTCGAGCGTCCCTTGGTCCCGCCCCCACGCCCCGCCCCTAGCTCCCCAAGTACCCTCCCCGGTCACGCCCCCAAGGCCCGCCCCTCGCAGCCCCCGACGCCTCTGGCCCCGCCTCTTGGACGCCGTAGCGTCCCGGCCCCGCCTCCTCAAGGCTGCTCCTCTGGCAGCCCCGAGCACTCTCTGGCCCCGCCCCGAGCGCCCCTCGACAGCCTTGGCCCCGCCCCCGCAGCTCCCTCCGCTCCCTCAAGCGCTAAGTCCGTGAAGCCGCGGCGGTGGGGCCCTGCAGGCCCGGCAGTCGGGAGGGCCTGGTTCGGGGCGGCTGCCTGGCGCCTCTTCAACGTCCTCCTCCGGCTGTGCAGCTCGAATCCACGGCGTCCCCGGAGGGCCAGAGGGGGAAACGACCCCGACAGAAATCCGACCGCGAAGGGGAGGAGGGGCGCCTCGGAAATGTCTCCCGCCTTAAATAAGCGAGCCCCCCACTCCTACTCCCGAGGCTGAGCCGCCGCTTTGAGTCAGCCTCGGCCGCCCACACTGGCTGCTGGGGCTTTAGGGGAAGGCCACTGCAAAGGTTCAACCTCCGCACGCCCCCCGTGGGGCCTGGACTTTGCTCTCAGCACAGCTGCCTTCGCGGGCGCCTAGTCCCCACAACCCCTGCTTCACCTCCACACGGGGGGAGGGCAGGGGCTCTCGCTTCTGCTCCATTTCGACCCCTCAAGAGTCTTCACTCCCACTTGGGTTCCCGGCCTCTGAACCTTATGAGAGCTCACTTCTTTGAGACGAGAAGTCGAGGCATCGCCAAGAGCCTTCAGAATGAATGCGGGGCCGGGCAAACTTTGCAACACGCAATTGCAGGGCTGTGGATCCATCCACAGGTGACACCGGGCCGCCCACCCCCGTCGCCCAGCCATGTTTCTCACCTCAACCTATTCTCGAAATAGACCTCCCAGCGGTGCACACTTTTCTCTGCCACCCACGACTTCCACGTCCCTCCTGCACCAGTACACTTGCAAGCACACCCCTCCGAGCGCCATTCTAGTGATTCACGGTCCCTTGGGCCAACCCCACCCTAACACACACAGCAAACTTCATTCCCCACCCTTATCTCCCTTCGTTTCCAAGGCACTGGCGACAATCCACTTCATTTCCTTTCCTCATCTGCAGACTCGTCCCCCTCAAATACCTCACGCCATCCCCCTCATCTTCATCCCCTCCCTCCTCCCTAAAAATGTGCTAATTAAAATGTAGTTTCCTCTTCCCACATACGAAGTGTGGAAAATGAATCTTGTCTTGGCACAAACGGTGATGTATTTATCGTTTTCTCTCTCCGCTGGACTAAGGCTGTAGAAATTTTAGTCTACCACCATCTCCCGTTTGCTCAAAAACCCAACCATGCCTTATTATTTTCAAATACTCTTAACGAATCGTGGGGAAGTCTTCCTAGTTTGGGGGAGAAAATTGTTTAGAAAATGCTCAGCCTGACATATTATTTGGCATTTAAAAATATCTGCAGTATTTGAGAGAGATATTGGGAGTGGCTGGATATTTTCTTGCATTTAAAAAGCAAAAAATATATATATATATGAAAAGCTTTGCATGCATCAAGGTTAGCCTTTTTATGAACAGCAAAAAAAGTATCCTAAGGGTACCTATCAGAATATAGTCCCCACTATATTTTGCTAGTCACAAATCTAGACACCCCCACCACCACCAAAGGAAGACAAATTAACATAATCCATTTTAAGCATGTCTGATGAACAGTCTTTTCCATGATCATTCCTTTTCTAACAGTTTCTGGACAAAATAGATAGATCTCCTTACCCACCGAAGATCCAAAGCTTCCTTCTAACCAGGGTAGTAGACTACGTGTCTGTGTCTTCTGTTCTCTAGGTGTGGATTCTGCAATGCTGCACAGAAACCCACTGCAGCCTCAGACCAACAGCAGCAGCAGCGGCGGCGGCGGCGGCAGCAGCAACAACAGCAACAGCAGCATTAGCAGCAGCAGCTTCTCTCAATGCTGAGTAGTAAAGTGTTTGACTTAGTAGACTCTACAATTACCATTAGGCGCTTGCTTATAAGAGAGGAGGCGGAATCTTTCTTAAAGGAATGGGTTTTGTTTTTCCTGTCTAGTATTGCTTCATAAGAGGCAGAGAGGGTGGAATCAGAGAGTTTTGTGGACTGAGTAAATCAGTACAGCTGTGGGAGGTCAAGATTAAAAATAACTGGGTGATTGAGGAATGGAGGCAGTGATTTTAGTGTAAGTCAATGAAATGTTAGAAACACCAGTTTTAAAGAGCCCTGCTAATTTCAAACATTGGGGTTAATGGCAAAATAAAGTTGTATGCCTTGAAACTGATTAGTAATTTGTGCTAATATTTAATTTCCAATAATTGTACTAAAATAATAACTACATAAAGGAAAGTTATTTAGTATTTAATACAAGAATAAAAAGAAAAATGAAGTAAAACTTGTTTATGTGACTAGAAGCAATGGATTCAAGTCCTACCTATAAGCATACTTGGAACTTCAGTGAATACCAGTATTAGAAAATATATTATTGACAGATTTCAATATGTGCTCATGTGTTATAAAAATTACAGTATTACATATTGAAAAAACAAAATATATCTAAAATAATTTTTGGATAATAGCACAGTATTGTGCTATTTCAGTGGCAATTCAAAAGTCAGCAAAATTAAGAAACACAAGTGGATTGACTGACTCTAAGCGCATATGAATCTACTATTTACACTATTAAAATGTGTCGTGTCCATATGAGAATCTGCATTGTAACCTTACATTTTTTCTTTATAATATTACTTGATTTAAGCACTGACCAGCTATGTTTTTTTCTAAGTAAATGAAGTGGTGTGATCTCAAAATATGAATAGAAAAAAATACAGAAAATATTCTGCCATTGATTTTCTTTGCACAGCTTTTGTTAATTATGTACTCTTGTGATCTTGAACAAGTAAATAACCTTATTTGGTTCTTAGTTCCCTGTTTTGTAAAGGGAGGAAGTTGGATTGAAATTTTCCAGGGTCTGGCTAGGCATGGTGGCTCACGCCTGTAATCCCAGCACTTTGGGAGGCTGAGGCAGGTGGGTCACGAGGTCAAGAGATAGAGACCATCCTGGCCAACATAGTGAAACCCTGTCTCTACTAAAAAAACAAAAATTAGCCGGGCATGGTGGTGTGCGCCTGTAGTCCCAGCTACTTGGGAGGCTGAAGCAGGAGAATCGCTTGAACCCAGGAGGTGGAGGTTGCAGTAAGCCAAGGTCATACCACTGCACTCCAGCCTGGCAACAGAGGAAGACCCTGTCTCAAAAAAAAAATACAAAAGAATTTCCCAGGGTCTTTTAGCATTCCAAAATAGTATGATTTTATGACATTCATATGTTTATATTTTTGTCATGAATGTATGTCTCGCTCTAAATTACTTTTTCTGAAAATGTGGATTAAAAGTAAATCTTTATTTATTTATTTATTTATTTTTTTTTGAGACGGAGTCTGGCTCTGTCACTCAGGTTGGAGTGCGGTGGCCGGATCTCAGCTCACTGCAAGCTCCGCCTCCCGGGTTTACGCCATTCTCCTGCCTCAGCCTCCGGAGTAGCTGGGACTACAGGCGCCCGCCTCGTCGCCCGGCTAGTTTTTTGTATTCTTTAGTAGAGACGGGGTTTCACCGCATTAGTCAGGGTGGTCTCGATCTCCTGACCTCGTGATCCGCCCGTCTCGGCCTCCCAAAGTGCTGGGATTACAGGCTTGAGCCACCGCGCCCGGCCAAATCTTTATTTTAAATGCTTAACCAGAGTATGTTACTTGCCACTATTCTGAAATATTTTGGCAATTTATTTTGTAAAGTAAATCAACTTAATTTTATCTGATTATGATTTTGTATCCAACTTGACCAATTTCCCTGAAGTAGGACCCTAATATATTGTTAAGGATACCAAGTGACTGAAGTACTATAATGTATGTTAAGCAATAACTAAAACATATTTTTAAACTGTAGCATTTGTAGGATGGTAGAGGTAAAACAGATTTTAGAGCTTACCTACTCCAACCCTGTCATTTTACATGCAGAAAACATGGAAACCTGGAGAAACAAAATGGGGACAGTGTTAGGGACAGAACTAGAATTAATTATGAGTCTCCACTCTTCACACACAGAAGGCAAATAAACTACGCATGAACATACACAGTTTCATATACCCACTCTGGGGACTGAGCAGGACCTGTCACAATAAAAACAAGTAGTTTCAGGTCAGGCGCGGTGGCTCACACCTGTAATCCCAGCATTTTGGGAGGCTGACACAGACCGATCACTTGAGGTCAGGAGTTCGAGACCAGTCTGGCCAACGTGGTGAAATCCCATCTCTACCAAAAATACAAAAATTAGCTGGGCGTAGTAGTAGGTGCCTGTAATCCCAGATACTTGGGAGGTTGAGGCAGGAGAATCACTTGAACCTGGGAGGCAGAGGTTGCAGTGAGCCAAGATTGTACCACTGCACTCCAGCCTGGGCAACAGAGCAAGACTCTGTCTCAAAAAACAAAACAACAAGTTGGTTCAATGATACTATTTACGTACGTATAAACTAAAGGAATATATCAAACAACTACTTATAATGTAAGTATGAGCGAATTTTGCCTTCAAATTTGGAGATGTTTGTATTAGAAAGTGAAGAAAGCTGTCCAGGGGGATGTTGAGAAAAAAAAAATGACCTTTGGGGAAACCGATAACCCGTTAGCAAACTCATGCTTGTCTTCTATTCAAATGACAGGGCCTTCAGCTACTCTGGCGGTCGTTTCCTTGCAACCATGGGTGCCTCTGTTTCCGTTGTCTACATCTGCAAGCATGCCTGCCAAGAGGAAAGCTTCATTTTTGGAGTCAGGCAGGGGAAAGTATTGTAGAGACTTATTTCTAGTCTTTAGAGATGCTTTCTGGATATTGAAAACTTTGGGCTAGACACTAACGTTTTTCCCTTAAATCTTCACTCAGTATGCCTGGTAAAGAGCCTGGTACTAACCCTAACCTAAACCCAGTCTACCTAGTTTCAAGGAAGCATTAGAGTTAAAAATCTGTATTATGGGCCGGGCGCGGTGGCGCAAGCCTGTAATCCCAGCACTTTGGGAGGCCGAGACGGGCGGATCACGAGGTCAGGAGATCGAGACCATCCTGGCTAACACGGTGAAACCCCGTCTCTACTAAAAAATACAAAAAACGCCGGGCGCGGTGGCTCAAGCCTGTAATCCCAGCACTTTGGGAGGCCGAGACGGGCGGATCACGAGGTCAGGAGATCGAGACCATCCTGGCTAATACGGTGAAACCCCGTCTCTACTAAAAAATACAAAAAACTAGCCGGGCGACGAGGCGGGCGCCTGTAGTCCCAGCTACTCGGGAGGCTGAGACAGGAGAATGGCGTGAACCCGGGAGGCGGAGCTTGCAGTGAGCTGAGAGCCGGCCACTGCACTCCAGCCTGGGTGGCAGAGCAAGACTCCGTCTCAAAAAAAAAAAAAAAAAAAAAAAAAAAAAAAAATACAAAAAACTACCGGGCGTGGTGGCGGGCACCTGTAGTCCCAGCTACTCGGGAGGCTGAGGCAGGAGAATGGTGTGAACCCGGGAGGCAGAGCTTGCAGTGAGCTGAGATCCAGCCACTGCACTCCAGCTTGGGCGACAGAGCGAGATTCCGTCTCAAAAAAAAAAAAATCTGTATTATGTTGTATGACACAGCAAACTTGGTTTTTTGTGTACCTGGCAGGAACTTTATCACCTTGGTTTTTTTTATTTTTTTATTTTTTTAGTCTCGCTCTGTTGCCCAGGCTGGAGTGCAGTGGCACGATGTCGGCTCACTGCAATCTCTGCCTGCTGGGTTCAAGCAATTCTCCTGCCTCAACCTCTCGAGTAGCTGGGACTACAGGCACATGTCACCACGCCCAGCTAATTTTAGGTATTTTTAGTAGAGACAGGGTTTCACCGTGTAAGCCAGGATGGTCTCGATCTCCTGACCTTGTGATCCGCCTGCCTCGGCCTCCCAAAGTGCTGGGATTACAGGCGTGAACCACCGCACCCAGCCTCAATTTTTTTTTTTTTTTAATGCCTCCGACAGGGAGAGAATTAAAAGAAATTAGTTGCCCAGTTTCCTTCATCTGTTTTTGTTTTCCTTGCTTCTCTGCAAGGAGGGCTTTTTATTTCATCTACCAGGTGGTATTGAACAATGAATAAAACAGTGATTATTTGTATAATTCAAAGCATTCCCCCACACCCCCTCCCCGCAAATTGAATGCATTTCTTTACTTCTTCCCAAAGTGCTTCGCAGTCTCTTATATAAAGGCACTTAATAGATACTTTAAAAAATGAATACACAATTTAATGAATGAATTGCTCCCAACATATCCAGAAACTGATTACAAAGTGTTTTTGTTTGTTTTTAATTTGCATTGTCCAAAACAACTGACTCCATTCTCTACCTCCCTTTCCTAACACAGTCATGATCTAAAAGAAACAATCTCTTTTCTGTAGAGCTCTTTAGACATGCCTGATTTGTATTCTCCAATTAAATTGTAGCCACAAATCTCAACAGGAACTCTGCGTAGATCAAGCAGTAGCAGAGGCACTTTCTGCCAAGAAAACACAGGCTTCAGTTTCAAAATTCTGGTGTTCCAGTTCTAGATGTAACACCAACTGGTTATGTGACCTTAAACAAGTTTCTCGACATGCTTGTGTCTCAGTTTAGCTATCTTTTAAGTGGTGGCGGTGGTGGATTATAATACCTGCTGTACCTATTTCATAGGGTTGTTATGAAGTTCAAATGAGATAATAAATGTAAAAATGCTTTGAACTTTTCAAAGCACTATGTAAATATAAAGTAGTATTATAGGCAAATGTATTTAAAATCAATTATCTAGTTCAAGGGACTTTACCCTAAACAACCTGTTTTACTACTTGTTTCAGAAAGCAAACAGGTTTATCTTTCTCTCTTCCTCTTTCTAAACACACACACAGACACACACACACATACACACACACACACCCCCTTACTGTTACCAAGTTAACAACTACTCAGCTTTGAGGATTTTCCCTTGGGTTGGGAAATAGGCATATGCCATTTGAATATGAAGAGCCAAGAATTTATAGAATCCTCTCCCTATCCCACCCCTCAAAATTTACCTTTTTAAAGCTCTCAGACAGAAAAGTAAACTTAATGAAGCACAATAGCCTTTTCAAACTACGTAATGTTATGTATTTAATCAGTGGAGTTAGATGAGCCATTCATTTGAAACTTGGCCATGCTACATACATTTTGATCACCCTTTTATGCCAAGCCAATCTGGAAAGTACTTGGGGAACAAGGCAGGGAGGACTGACATGGAATTCATGCTAATGAGTTCTTCATTCCCCAAGGAGATATAATCAGGGCAATATTCAAGGATTCATCAACATATTTTGTTGGTACTATGTGACCTATATGGTTTATTTTAAAGGAATTAACCTCAGCTAAATATCTGAAAGATCTTTATATAACTGTTTAAGTAATCAAGCCTGATAAATTTCTGAAACTTTAATGAAATACCACCCTTTAAAGTCCTCTTTTTTTTAAGTGTTTATTCTCATTTATTCATTTTCTATTTGGTAACTTAAAATCATCGTGGCTAAATAAATATGCGAACAACTGCTACAAATAAGAAACTCCTAATGGTAGGCCCACTCATATATAGGACATAAAAACTCACATGAACTCAACTTAAGAGTCACTAGTTTCCGGCTGGGCGCGGTGGCTCACGCCTGTAATCCCAGCACTTTGGGAGGCCAAGGTGGGCAGATCACGAGGTCAGGAGATCAAGACCATCCTGGCTAACACGGTGAAACCCCGTCTCTACTAAAAATACAAAAAATCAGCCGGGTGCAGTGGCGGGCGCCTGTAGTCCCAGCTACTCGGGAGGCTGAGGCAGGTGAATGGTGTGAACCCCAGAGGCGGAGCTTGCAGTGAGCCGAGATTGTGCCACTGCACTCCAGCCTGGGTGACAGAGTGAGACTCCGTCTCAGAAAAAAAAAAAAGTCACTAGTTTCTTTTTGCGTTTGAGACAGAGTCTTACTGTGACCTCCGCCTTCTGGATTCAAGCATTTCTCCTGCCTCAGCCTCCTGAGTAGCTGGGATTACAGGTGCCTGCCACCATGCCTGGATAGTTTTTGTATTTTTAGTAGAGATGAGGTTTCACCATGTTGGCCAGGGTGGTCTTGAACTCCTGGCCTCAGACTATCTGCCTGCCTCAGCCTCCCAAAGTGCTGGGATTATAGGGGTAAGCCACCACACCCAGCCAAGAATCACTAGGTTTCTATGTAGAAAAACTTTAAAATGAATGCAAAGAATGCAATTGCTATGTGAAACCTAAAATACATTAGTTGCACATACATCTTTTCATCACATGGTCATATGCCTTCACACTTCAGCTACGAATCTCTGGTATATTACATTATCTTAAAACCAGGTGTTTTACTCCTTATGACAGTATTTCTAGAAAGTAATCAAGAACTACCTCCACTAGAACCATTTGGAGTGTTTCCTAAAATACTGATTCACAGGCTCTACTCCAAATTTACTGCATTAAGTATTTTAGGATGAGTCCCTGGATTGAGACTTTTTTTTTTAATCTCTGAATAAAGAAGAGGATTGAGGACTTTTTAAGCACCCCAAGTGATTCTCATGTACCACCAGTTTGATCACAGCTATCCTATAGAAACAATGCACTGTGTAGACAGAATTTCAGAGACATGAGTGAAATGTGGATGGCCCCCTTTTCATTATGTGAAGAGATTCAGATAAGGACAAAACTGGCTACACCTTTTCTGCTGCATAAATGTGTGCAAAATATTTAACCTCTCTGAGTCCTAGTATCTTTTTTCTTTTTTTTTTTTTTTTTTTTCCTGAGACAGGATCTTACTCTGTCTCCCAGGCTGGAGTGCAGTGGTGTGATTTCAGCTCACCACAGCTTCAATCTTCCAGGCTCAAGCGATCCTCCCACCTCAGCCTTCCTGGTAGCTGGGACTACAGGTGTGGATCACTATGCCTGACTAACTTTTGTGTTTTTTGTAGAGACAGGGTTTTGCCATGTTACCCAGGCTTGTCTTGAACTACTGGGCTCAAGTGACCCACCCACCTTGGCTTCCCAAAGTGCTGGGACTACAGGTGTGAGCCAACATACCCAGCCCCTGGTATCTTAATCTGTAAGATAATACCTGTTTGACATTGTTGTGAGGATTAAATGATGTAACATATGGAGAGCTTCTAATGCCTGACACTGTATGGAATTTAAATATTTGTTTATTCTCTCGCTCCTTGTTCAAAAATTAGTTTCCAGGTGCATTCTTCTTGTCTAATGTTCTTAGTATGTTTGGTAAAGTGATGTGAACTAGTAATTTAATGATAGCTAAAATTTTGAGTTCTTAAAACATACCAGTACTGAATGTCCTATATGTGTTATTTCCTTTTTTTTTTTTTTTTGAGACGGAGTCTCGCTCTGTCACCCAGGCCCAGGCTGGAGTGCAGTGGTGCAATCTCGGCTCACTGCAAGCTCCGCCTCCCGGGTTCACGCCATTCTCCTGCCTTAGCCTCCCGTGTAGCTGGGACTAAAGGCGCCCGCCACTACACCTGGCTAATTTTTTTTGTATTTTTAGTAGAGACGGAGTTTCACTGTGTTAGCCAGGATGGTCTCGATCTCCTGACCTCGTGATCCGCCCATCTCGGCCTCCCAAAGTGCTGGCATTACAGGCGTGAGCCACCGCGCCCGGCTATATGTGTTATTTCATCTCATACCTACAATAACCCTTAAAGGTAGATACTACTGTATTATTATCTTCATTGTACAGACTAAGGAACTGAGCCTTGGCGAGGATAAGTAACTTGCCCAGGATCTCAAAGCATAGATTTAACACTGCTGGGGTTCGAACCCAGGCTCTCTGACTCCAGAGCCTAACAGTTCATCATGCTGTATGTTATGTACATTCTCTAAGTGCTTAGATTCTAAAATATGAGCCAGTTTCTTGGGAAGAGTAAGCAACTGCAAAAGTGGAGTTTATAAACACAACTAAAATATTGACAAATAAATGTCATAATTTCCCTATTTTAGAAGCCTTTACTGGTTGCTCATAACAGAGTGTGGCACATAGTTGGTGCTCAAAAGTACTTGCTGAATGAATGAATGGAAGGGACAGGTTGCATCAGCACACTATTTAAGCAGCTGACAGATCCAAACCCAAGTTTTCACACAAAAATTGCAGACTGAATTGATCTGATTTTTCAGACCAGCTTATATTCTGACATAATGCAAATCACTAACTCTCAGAGCTATAAATCATCTTATTATTTACAGCAGATAGTTCTTGAGCGTGTGTTATGAACAGCACACTAGTCTGGTAGTGGAAGGGTTATTTTTAAAAACCTTAAGATGCCAGGTGCAGTGACTCACGCCTGTAATCCCAACACTTTGGGAGGCCAAGGCGAGCAGATCACCTGAGGTCAGGAGTTCAAGACCAGCCTGGCCAACATGGTGAAACCCCGTCTCTACTAAAAATACAAAAATTAGCTGGGCATGATAGTGCATACCTGTAATTCCAGCTACTCGGGAGACTGAGGAAGGGGAATCGCTTGAACCCAGGAGGCAGAGGTTGCAGTGAGCCGAGATCGCACCATTGTACTCCAGCCTGGTGTCACAGTGAGACTCTGTCTCAAAAAAAAAAAAAAAAAAAAAAGCCTTAGGACACAGCTTATGGCCTCAACATCTAGCTGGGAAATGAAACGCAAATATATGAAACAACTAGATTGCAGAATTATTTCATATAACATAATAAATGTAAAGCTCCTAGGAAATGCTAAATGTTCAATAAATAACTGCCTTATCAATATTTTTATTTTAATAATTATTAAGATATAATGATAGTTTTATCAATAATGAGGAGAAATAATATTTGTTATAGCTACGATTTAAAGAGTGATTATGTGCCAAGCACTATGCTTGAAGTTTATGATACATTTAATCATGATATCAGTTCCGCTAAATCAGTATCATTCATCCTATTTTTCAAATGAGGAAACTGAGGCTCAGAAAGGTTAAATAATTTGCCCAAGGCATATATTTTGTAAGTATAATACACCAGAGTCAGGGAATAAGAGAATCCAAAAGGAGTCACGGACGATAGAGGTGAATTCCTGCTGGAGAAAACAGGGAGGATGTCTGTGAGTCGGAAGAGCAGAACTTTGATAGAGGAAAGAGGAGGAGGAGGCCTTTAGGTGATGGCAGTGGCAGGAGGAAGTGTATGTATGTGAGCTTTCTGAGACAGGTCCCACAGTGCTTTGCTCAGGGTCATGCTCATTATGAATGCATAACTTAGGTCTCTTCATTGAACACGGACAGCAAAATATAAAGTGTGTTGGTAGAACAGCAAACAAATCTGTTTGCCTGGAGTAGAGAGTTTGTGTAGGGCAAATTTAGAATGTACATAGTCTCTCCAAACCCTGAAACACCCAGCCTTCATTTACTGAGAGCTTGTTTAAAGTCGCCCCACTTCCAGTTACTGTCCATTAATTCACTCAGTTATTTTCACTCATTAAGGCAATAGTATTTGTTGAACTCCTGCTATGTGCCAGGCACTCTTCTGGGTGGTAGAGACAAAGCAGTGAACAAAATGGACTGGACAAAAATCCCTGTATTCATGAAGCTTTGATTGTACTGAGAAAACAACAGATGTTAACATGTAAACAAATCAATAAATAAGGTGATTTCAGATGCTAAACGCAAAGAAGAAAGTAAAATAGGCCATTGACAATGACTGGGGGCCAGGGGGTTACTGCTTTAGTTAGGATGGATGAAGAAGTTGTCTTTGAGGAGATGACATTTGAGCTGAGACCTGAATGATCTGTAGTTGGCAGCTGGAGAGACAGGTAAGTTCAAAGAAACTTTTCCTGAGGCGGGAACAAGTTTGGTATGACTGAGGGATTGAGGGAAAGGCATGGTGGTTGAACACGGTGACTGAAGGAGAGAGGCCCCAGACAGGAGAGCTGGGTGGGAGCAGGATCATGTGGGTCTGGCAGATCACAGTGAGGAGTTTGACTTTCAGAAGGTTTTAAGCAAAGGAAGGCTACAGTCTCGTTTGCATTTTTGAAATTTCCTGGCTGCTATGTGCAGAATGAACACTAGAGAGATATGACTAGGGACTGGGAAGCTAGTTAGGAAGACATTAAAGTCATCCCGACAAGAGGAAATGGGGTCTTGTTGCAGGGGTAGCTGTGGAGAAGAGAAGTGAAAGGTCTTACGTATATTTTAGAGACTTGCTGATGGAGTACATGAGGTGAGTGCAGAAAAGGAGAGAAAGAGAGGACTCAATCCAGAGTGATCTCCAAAGCCTTTGACCTTAGTGTCTTGGGGGATGGTGGTACCATTATCTGAGACAGAGAAGACTTGAGAAGAAGTAGTATAACAGAAAAAAGTGAGCCCTTCTGCTAAGCTTGAGATTACCCTCTTTCTTCAGAGTACAAACTCCACTCTATAATTATTTTGTTAATTAATTTTGTTGTACTTATTTATCATTAATTTCCTCCCCATAGGAATCTTCAAAAGAGCAAGAACTTTATCTTGTTCTTGTTGTATTCCCTAGTACAGTCTAGAGTCTAGAACATTGATTGTCACAGAGTATATACCCAATAAATATTGGGATTTGTTGAGACTGGTTCAGTAGTTCTCCAATTTTAGTGTGCATGAAAACCACCTGGGGTGAGATGATTGTTAAAAGTTTAGCATCAGCCCCCATCTTAACCCCTCCCCATCAAAACTGTTCTGTAGTAGGTCTGGTGTTGCACTCTGGAAACTGCATATTTAGCTAGCACTGTAGGTGTGCAGTGGACTACAAGCTAAAGCAGTGGTTTAGACGTATCAGTGTTCATTCAAATATTTGCCTTAGAAACTACATTTCAGTGGCATCTGTGTAAAAGACCACAAAGCATGGCTTTAAGAATTCAATGGAGTTCCCAAATATAGTCAAATCATACAGCGTGATTTAAAACCTTTTGGGAGAACAGCAGCGAAAGAATCCTAGAGTCCCTTCTGTCTCATTTGACTTATAGACTGTCCTTGTGAAGGGGTCCTTCAGAAGGATTCACCATTGAAGAAAAATGGCTACCTAACTGCAGGGATTTCAAGGGCAGCAACAGCCTTCTCTGACCATATCTCCAGAGTATCCCTATTTACAGTTCTGTCAAATTCCTTTACTTGGTGATTATAGTCAATGTATGTTTTTGTTTGCACAGCACTCCTTCCCTTTTCCAGTAAGAGTGCCCCAATATTCCTTTGGAGCCTTTTTTCACCTCATTGCCGCAGCTTGGCACCCCGCCCTCTTCTGAGATAGGGGTTGACCCCATGCTGAACCAAACAGATAATCTCTCCCTAGCATTTGAATCTTGAGTAGTAACACAAAGATTTAAGATCAGAATTCCACTCAAAGGAGGTCCTGGAAGAAAATGAGATTAGATACTGCTACAAAGACCTCATAAAACCCACTTAGCTCCCGTCTTTACAAGACCTGATTCTTCAGCTTTCTCTTCAATTCTGTGAGCTCTGTGCCTTATTCTTCCAATAAATTCCTGCTTTGCTTAAGTTAGAGTGACCTCAGTTGTTTGAAATACAATCTATGGCATAGCAATAAAAACCTTGTGATCTACAATTAGAGGCAAAGCTTTCAAAACAAATCCTTCCTGGGAGTAGTAACACATTAACCTAAATTCTCACTACAGTGTAAATGTATGATAGCAGAGCCCGAACAGCACAATTCATCGAGGCAGAAGAGAGTGAAGAGTTCCATGGCTTGACATCAGTCCCACCACTGAGGTAGGAAGGAAAGTTTACACATGATTTAAATACCTTGCTGCAAACTCTCTACACTTTTATTTCATAGTTTCTACTAAGCCCTCCCAGAACTGCATTTCTACCTTCAGACTAAACTTTCAGAGCAAGGCTTTCCAAAGCAGGGCATAATTACTAGGACACATAAACCTAAGACATTAATTTATGAACATGAGAGTTCATAACATTAAATTTAGTTCTCATTTCCTTCTCTGGCCCCAGGGGAAAAAGAGGAACATCCTGTCCTTTTAATCATTTGAGTTAAATCCTAGCCATTTGTTGACCTTCCTCCTTCCTCCATTTTTTTTTTTTTTTTGAGATGGAGTTTTGCTCTTGTTGCCCAGGCTGGAGTGCAACCGCACGATCTCAGCTCACCACAACCTCCACCTTCCAGGTTCAAGTGAATCTCCTGCCTCAGCCTCTCTAGTAGCTGGGATTACAGGCATGTGCCACCACCAATACAAAAAAATACAGCTAATTTTGTATTTTTAGTAGAGACGGGGTTTCTTCATGTTGGTCTGGCTGGTCTTGAACGCCCAACCTCAGGTGATCCACCCACCTCAGCCTCCCAAAGTGCTGGGACTACAGGCATGAGCCACCATGCCCGGCCTTTCCCCCATTTTTGAAAAGACTTATAACTCTTTACAACACTAAGAAATTAATGACTTACCTCATGTCTTATGCACAATATCTTCTGAACAAGTTTCTCACAGTCTCATTCACAATGATTACTGAAACTAAAGTCACAACAGAAAGCATACTGAACAAAGCCAGCAGGAGTTCTGGGTGTAAGCCACACCCAGGGAGAGATAACAAGCATGTTATAGTTTAACAAGAGTAATAAAAATGAAATCTAATGACTTGCACATTATATACAGTATAAATAGAGATCAAGTTGTAAAAACCAGTCTAGTTAATATTTTTTATTTTTAATAGTGGTTGGTATTTGTGAAAATTAAACATAACAAAATTTGGATATAAAACAATATTGATTCTGCATGGCCAATCATTTTCATTTCAAATGGGGGTGGAGAAAAATCACCATTCTTCTTATTAAAACATAATAGTATTACTAACGTTTGCTGAACACTCACTATGTGCCAGGTACTATATTAAGTGCTTTTTAATGTAGATTGTTTCATTTAATACACCTCCATGAGGTATTGCCCTAATATACCTATTTAGAAACAGTGGAACTAAGGCACTGAGTGGGTAAGTAATTTGCCCAAGATCAAAGAGCAGGTAAATAGCAGTGGTTGGGTTTTGAATCCAGGTAATGTTAGACATACCTGACAGTGATAACTTGACTTGTGCATACCCTGAGAATGATCCTACATGGCAGATGCACCCGAATGTGGGTTCAGGATTCTGAGCTAAGAAATCCAAGAGTGGCCAAATCAGGGATCTATTCCTTATAAGGACCATCTGAGCCCCCATCCTGTCCAGTGGAATGAAGGCTGTACAGGGGATAGAGGTCCTTTGTTTTGGGTTAAATGAAGGTTGCCAAGTGGAGATTTTAGGTGCAGGGAGTTAAGCGAAAATGCTATATAAACTGCATGCTTTTTTTCAAGCAGTTCTCATACCCAGCCCACTGCCACTGGCCTCTCTCCTCTGTAAAACCCCATGTCTCATGTTCTGGCTCTGAGTCTCTTCTTTGGCCTCTTGAACATTGTGCCATCCCCATTGCAGTCTATAGTAGTTCAGCACACCAGGCAACAAAACGGCTTGAGTCTCGGCTATCAGCCCCTTCTCTTTACCGCCTTCCAACATTGCTTGGCCAATTAGTGAAACAGCACCTGGTCTTTGCTTCTGCCTGTACTTGAGGCCCTTCTAATCCTCACTTTGAATGTTTAAAAATTACATTTTGAAAACTACCTGAACCAGGTAATCAAAGTTAAAAGGTTTTCCAGGAGTCAAAATGCTTGGATGTTAATTGTTAACTCAATGATAAGTCTTTCTAGCAGCCTTTACAAAAATTTACTTATCTAGACTTTACATTAAGTTAAATAGTAAGGATTTAGGGATCTAATCAAAGTCTCTAAATGCATGAGCAAGGCCTTCAGTTTTCAAAAGCAGTTTATACTTTGTTACAGTGAATTTGGGATGAGGAGGTGGATGGCATTCTCTCTCAGAAAGGTGAGTTATTTTTCTGATAGGTGGTTTCACTTCTCTGCCAGGGAAGTAACTGAGAAACCAGACCGGGACTTGTATCTGCGACCTGGCATGGAGTGTGGGTGGCACATATATCAAACAGCCTACTCTTCAGCATTCAGGCGTTCTTCAAATTTTCTGAGCCAGTCTCCCTGAAGTCTGGCCATGACCCAACGTGCTTCAGTCCAGAAGGTGGTAGGTAGTTTCTGGAAGACCCTTCATTTTTTTTCTTTTCCATGAAATGGGATGATAGAATTCATACAACCCTGACTGCCTTTTTTTTTTTTTTTTTTTTTTGAGATGGAGTCTAGCTCTGACGCCCAGGCTGGAGTGCAGTGGCACGATCTCGGCTCACTGCAAGCTCTGCCTCCCAGGCTCACGCCATTCTCCTGCCTCAGCCTCCCAAGTAGCTGGGACCACAGGCACCCGCCACCACATCTGGCTAATTTTTTTTTTTTTGTATTTTTGGTAGAGACGAGGTTTCACCATATTAGCCAGGATGGTCTCGATCTCCTGACCTCGTGATCCGCCTGCCTCGGCCTCCCAAAGTGCTGGGATTACAGACGTGAGCCACCACACCCGGTAACCCTGACTGCTTTTAAAAAGATTGCCAGAGTTTTTACTGGACGTACCTGTGGTTGGGATGGCTTTTGTATTTTTGAGGAGTATTTTAGTGCTCTTTCTCCATGCTATTGCTTTCTTTCTATATAGCACCAGTACTTTTATTACTAGATGAGGAATTCAAAGCATTAAAAAATGTAGGGTGATGTAGGGTGACGCCAAATGGTCCTGCACTAGACTGCTCCTTGTGCCTTTGTTCTTGGAAGAGATAGGAGGAGAAAATAAAAGCATGACACTCTCTGCCCCAATCCTGTATTTGTTTAAGATATCAAGGCAGAACCTACCAGAACAAACAAGTGACTAAAGGGATTCAAGATAATACAGACAAGATGGAAGAAAGTCTAAAAACTTAGAAGTAGGTGTTTTCTTATGAAAGGTCAGTAGAAGAGTCACCACTATGCTTGGGGTCTGCACTAATTAGTTGTGGACTTGAACAAATTACTTAATGATTCTAAACTTCTGTTTCCCTATCTGTGAAATGGATGTAGGAGTCAAAGTATACATATGTAGACTTGGAAGAGAACTGATCTAGCCTCTGATCCACTGCAGAAATATAATCTACATTATTCCTGACAGATAACCCATCATCCAATCTCCCATGAAAAGTGACTCATCTTCTTGGCCGGGCGCGGTGGCTCAAGCCTGTAATCCCAGCACTTTGGGAGGCCGAGACGGGCAGATCACGAGGTCAGGAGATCGAAACCATCCTGGCTAACACGGTGAAACCCCGTCTCTACTAAAAAATAAAAAAAACTAGCCGGGCGAGGTGGCGGGCGCCTGTAGTCCCAGCTACTCGGGAGGCTGAGGCAGGAGAATGGCGTAAACCTGGGAGGCGGAGCTTGCAGTGAGCTGAGATCACGCCACTGCACTCCAGCCTGGGCGACAGAGCGAGACTCCATCTCAAAAAAAAAAAAAAAAAAAAAAAGAAAAATAACTCATCTTCTTATGTTCCTCACGCTGAGCTAAGTTCTGCATCTCAGCACCTCCATTCATTGATCTTGATTCTTTTCCATGAAGTTCTGAGTTGGCAACTTGGATGGCAAGAGAAACAACAGAAAACAATGGAAAGAAAATCAGGTGAATCTGAGTCTGGACCCCATCTTAAGCACTGTACTGGATTTGAAATCTTGACCAAGTTGCATCAGTTCTGTAAGGCATCTATCTGATGGAGATATTGCAACTTACCCAACAAGTTTATTGGGAGGATTAGAAATAATTTCTAGGCCAGGCGTGGTGGCTCAGCCTGTAATTCCAGCACTTTGAGAGGCCAGGGCGGGCGGATCACGACGTCAGGAGATCAAGACCATCCTGGCTAACACGGGGAAACCCCGTCTCTACTAAAAAATACAAAAAATTAGCCGGGCATGGTGGCAGGTGCCTGTAGTAGCAGCTACTCGGGAGGCTGAGGCAGGAGAATGGCGTGAACCCAGGAGGCGGAGCTTGCAGTGAGCCGAGATCGCGCCACTGCACTCCAGCCTGGGGGACAGAGCAAGACTCTGTTTCTAAATAAATAAGTAAATAAATAAATAAATAAATAAATATATAAAGTCTATAAAATGCCTTCACATAGAGAGTGCTTGGTAAAATTACCCTTAAGAATTCTTTTCTGGCCAGGCGCCATGGCTCACGCCTGTAATTCTAGCGCTTTGGGAGGCCATGGCGGGCAGATCACGAGGTCAGGAGATCAAGACCATCCTGGCTAACACAGTGAAACCCCATCTCTATTAAAAATACAAAAAAATTAGCCAAGCATGGTGGCGCATGCCTGTAGTCCCAGCTACTGAGGAGGCTGAGGCAAGAGAATGGCGTGAACACGCGGAAATTGCACCACTGCACTCCAGCCTAGGTGACAGAGTGAAACTCCGTCACACAAAAAAAAAAAAAAAAAGAATTCTTTTCTTAGAATAGATTAAAGACAGTATTTCTTGGGGCCTGAGGTGTTTATGGCATGATTTCAGGTTCCTGTTATGATGATTTGTTCTGAAATGTTCTCAACTTTTCCCTTGTTCCTGTTTCAAATAAATAACTACTTTCTGTATATTGCCTTGGATTTTCCTTCTCAATAAAACCACCTGTTCTTTTGAGAAGGAAGCTTAAACAGGGACTTAATGAAGCTGTATGCAAGTATATGCTAACTAGTCAGAAAAAAATCCATAGTCGAGGTAGAATTTAATCTTTATTTTGTTTGCAGCATGAGAGGCTTCTGAAATAAAGGATAGTTTGGAAAGGAGTTCAGATGTGCTCTGGGATAAGAGATTGTCGTAATGCGGGAAACATGCTAACTTTACTAAAGTGAAAGGAATTCCATGAGTTTAGGAGTGAGATAACCCAGAGCTGCGGACCTCACAGTCATTTGAAACTTCACAGAAAGTTTCCGTAGGAACAGAAGCTTCAAACATCTCTTTTTGAACTTGGCCATAAGTATCAAAAATTAAAACGTGTGACACTTTGACTAAAAAATTCCATGGTAATGAAGTTACTGTGCAGAAATTTTTGTATGAACATTTAAACAAGATAGTTACAAGGATGTTCACTGCCAGGTGGTTTCCAATGTCAAACAAACAAAACAACACTGACAACAACAATCTAAAGCTTTCAATAGGAGAATAGTAAAAACAATGATAATGGATCCATAAAATGGAATACTATACAGCCTTGATGAAACATGATGTTAACCTGGTATGACGTCCATGATATATTGTTGAGGAAAAAAGTAGGTTGTAGACCACTATACGATGAGCTATATTTGTAACTATGTATCTATGTATGCATGGGCATGTGCATAAATTTATGTGAGCATATAGATATAAATATATGGTGTATGTATTTAGAAAAAAGTTTGGAAATCTATGCATAAAACTGTTAACAGTAGTTAATTCTGAGGGGTGGGATTAGGAGAAAGAGAGATTTTCATTTTTTGCTTTTAATGTTTGGATATTTGAGTGCTTTTACATGTGCAAATATTATTTTTATAATTTCAAAAAACAGTAAAATAAGAATAGTTAAATTCACAAACATGTGTTTAAGCACTTGGTTACCTTTTTTCACAAAGTTCAGGAGTCCTCACTTGGAGAATACCTTTTTAAAGGAAATAAATAAGTTAATACGTTTCCTTTGGATAAAAGTCAGAACTGAAAGACCATCTGGTTTTATACCCTAGAAAGACCCTCACCTATCTAAGCCCTCAAGACAAGGAAGGAATCTGGAATCCCTGACATCTAGGGTTCCTTTATATCCCTCCACATCTTCCTTTGGATCTCAGATAGGGCAAAATGCCCTAACTGGCATATGACCATTGTGAGTGTTTTTCTTGAAAGGAAGTGAGACTTGGTCATCGCATACTTTCCCCCAAAAAACCTGATGTGTGCACTTGGAGGTTAGTACTGGTTACAGTGAATAAAGCTCTGTGGCCCAGGAGCTTGCCTGCTAAAGCTGGGCACTGCAAACATCTATCATCTAACATTTGCCAGATGCCAGTTCATTTGATTAAAGAACAGTGTTAATGAGCACTTGAGCTTAATTTTTTTCAAGAGGCCAAATTGCCTCATGCAAAGAAATATTCAACAACCTCCCTGCATCGCTAATTCCAGTCAGTTGCTTCTTGAAATTGTTCCACTAGTTGTAAAAATTAGTGGAGTAGAGCGTGTAGTTGGTTAAGTTTATCCATTTGTTCATTCATTTATTCATTTATCTCTTCATTCAATTGTCAGCAGTAAACATAGAAGTTAGCAGTCAGCTGGGGGCTTAGGGGTCAAAAACATTTGAGTTTAAATTCCTGCCCTGACACTTACTGGCTATAAAATCATGGCAATCTATGTAACCTATCCGAGTCTTTATTTTCTCATCAATAAAATGGAGGCAGTAATCAAAAGGCTGTCATGAGGATTTAAGAACATTTAACGTACCTACCATTGAACCTGGAACATATTACATGCTCGGTAAAAGTTAGCTATTGTCATTCATGAGTTTGTCATTCAAAAAATATTTGAGCACCTACTCTGTGCCAAGTTTTGTGCCAAATTCTAAATTTTTAATATAGTTAAGACATGATCCTTGCTTTTAAGGGGGTTAAGTCTAGGTGAGAGGTTATTAACCTAATAGAATTCAGAGGCTTCTTGAATTTGGATGGGGAAAAACAATCACATGTCTATTTCCACTAACCTCTAACTAAAATTTTACATTTCCTTCTATTGTAAATGTATTCACCAAAGCACAGAAGTACTCACAATATGTGTGACTTTGTTACCAAGAGAAATTATAGACATTTTCTTTTTTTTTTTTTTGAGGTGGAGTCTCACTCTGTCACCCAGGCTGGAGTGCAAGGGCGTGATCTCGGCTCACTGCAACCTCCACCTCCTGAGTTCAAGTGATTCTCCTGCCTCAGCCTCCTGAGTAGCTAGGATTATAGGCACGTGCCACCACACCTGGCTAATTTTTTATATTTTTAGTAGAGACAGGGTTTCACCATATTCGCCAGGCTGGTCTCAAACTCCTGACCTTGTGATCCGCCGACTTCGGCCTCCCAAAGTGCTAGGATTACAGGCGTGAGCCACCGCGCCTGGCCCGTGAAATCATAGATATTTTCATAGCATATGGTAGTTTGGCAGAAATTTTAAAATGTCATTTATGCACATCATAACTTTGAAATTATAGTAGTTATTAGACTCACTGCTAGATGTAGAAATTGTGCTAATGAAGCACATATATAATTATATCTGTAATATTTTTGTATTTTGAAAGCTGTACATTTCTTTTGTGCTCCTATGTATTTAAAGTGTTCTGAAATAAGTACATATATGTACTGTATTACATGTATGAGGATGTTTATAATAGCACTATTCATTAGATAAAAAACTGAAAACAAAGTAAATGTCCATCAATAGAAGAATGAATAAATCACCAGTGGTATAATCATGCAATGAAATACCACCCAGAGATGAGAATGAATAAACAATTGCTACATTCAGCAACATGGATGAATCTCACAAACATAGGCTTAAGCAAAAGAAACTAGACACAAAAGAGAACATACTATATTTTTCCATTTACATAAAGTTTGAAAACAGACTAATTTCAAAATAGTTTACTTTTTTGTGGGGTGGTGGCTGGGAGAAGGGAGCTTTGGGGTTAGCTAATTATTGATTCAAATGCTAGTAATATAAATATATTCAGTTTGTACAAGTTCACTGAGCTGTACATGATTTACGTACTTACAGTTGTAAAAACTTACTTTAGAGAATCACTTGAACCTGGGAGGTGGAGGTTGCAGTGAGCCAAGATTGTAACACTGCACTCCAGCCTGGGTGACAGAGTGAGACTCTATCTCAAAAAGCAACAAATAAACCAGGCGCGGTGGCTCATGCCTGTAATCCCAGCACTTTGGGAGGCTGAGGCGGGTGAATCACGAGGTCAAGAGATCGAGACTATCCTGGCCAACATGGTGAAACCCCGTCTCTACTAAAAAAAAATTAGCTGGGCGTGGTTGCAGGTGCCTGTAGTCCCAGCGACTTGGGAGGCTGGGACAGGAGAATCACTTGAATCTGGGAGAAAACGGTTTCAGTGAGCCGAGATTGCGCCACTGCACTCCAGCCTGGTGAGAGAGTGAGACTCCATCTCAAAACAACAACAACAACAAACAAACAAACAACTTACTTTTAAAAGGAGATCCAAGCCGGCTGCATTGGCTCCCGCCTGTAATCTCAGCACTTCGGGAGGCCAAGGCAGGCTGACTGCCTGAGGTCAGGAGCTTGATACCAGCCTGGCCAACATGGTGAAACCCTATCTCTACCAAAAATACAAAAATTATCCGGGTGTGGTGGCGGGCGCCTGTATTCCCAGCTACTTGGGAGGCTGAGACAGAATCACTTGAACCCAGGAGGAGGAGGTTACAGTGAGCCAAGACCGGGCCACTGCACTCCAGCCGGGGTAACAAGAGTGAAACTCTGTGTCAAAAAAAAAAAAAAGGAGATCTATAGACTTCCCGAGTCTGCCAAAGGGGTTCATGGCACGGAAATGATTAAGAACTTCTGATCCAGATAGATAAATCCAGAGAAATTACTATAATACAATGTGTTATACACAGCCTGGATTTTCCAGGCCATTCCTGATCCCTGTATTCTGATCCTATTGCCCCATTAAATATAACTCATACTTTTCAGAGCATGCATCTTGTTATATATGTAGGAAAAATAGGAAAGGAAATACAAAGTAAGAGGAGTCAGGAAGAAATCTTGTGGAGTAGGTGATATTTGAGTGGAGCCTCAAAGAATAAGTCAACTTTCAGTTGAAGAGCTTGCTGGCAAAGTGAGCAGCATCAGGAGAAAATGGGAAGCCTGCTGTGTTTGGAGAACATCAGGTGATCCGGTGTGGCTGGTTCACAGGGCAGATAATTGCTGGGGGGAATGGGTGGGAGATATGAGAATGACTGTGCATTATGCTAAGGGAAATTGGCCATTGCTTTTTGTTTGTCTATACTTTTTTATTGACATAGGTGTACAGAAGAGTGACCCAAACATAAGAGTACAGCTGGATGGATTTGCATAAACTGAACCTATCTATTTTTCTAGTACTCACGTCATAAAATGGGACATGAACAACCTATCAGAAACCCCTTTCGTGCTCCCCTCCAATCACTACTGCTCCACATCCCTGCCAAGTGGAATCAGTATCCTGATTTCTAACCCCATAGACTGGTTTTCTAACCATTATGAACTAAATATACTGTTTAATCCTTGAACAACTCTGAGATGGAATTTATATCCATTTTACAGCTTTAATGTGTGTACTTTTTTTGTGTCTGGCTTCTTTTACTCATATTTATAAGTGAAATGTAATGTCCTTGCCTGTGGTTATAGATTGTTACCACCTAAGTTTTAAGCAAGGGAGTAGCATGGGCTGACCTCTGGGTTAGAAAAGCCCCTTTAGCAGCTTTGAGGAGGGTAGAATAGAAAGACAAGAAGACCCATGGAAGGAGTTAGAGAAATAATCCACACAAGAGATGATAAGGACTGAACCAGAGCCCAAGCAGTAGGAGTAGAGAAGGGGTGGACAGATCAGAGCTCTGGAGAAGCAATTCAAAACATGTGTTCCATTTACAGTGTCCTTCAGACACAGAGGAGAACACTCAGCTGAATGCTCAGAACCCAAGCAACATTAATTGACCATGGCATTAGTTTGGGTGCTTTTCAAGATTTAAATGAAACAAGCTATATCCCTCTGAGAGTCTATTGTCATAGATGACAGGGATGTGACAGAAGAAGCTAACACAATGTGGATGAATGATGGTGTCCCTTGAGACTTTAATGACCTCAAATGTTGTTGGAAGAGTTTTGCAGCTGATTTCTTTTTCTTACATATATTTTGAGTAGCAGAGTTTCAACATAAAATTTAGATTAGTAGCCGGGCGCCGTGACTCAAGCCTGTAATCCCAGCACTTTGGGAGGCCGAGACGGGCGGATCACGAGGTCAGGAGATCAAGACCATCCTGGCTAACACGGTGAAACCCCGTCTCTACTAAAAAAATACAAAAAAACTAGCCGGGCAAGGTGGTGGGCGCCTGTAGTCCCAGCTACTCGGGAGGCTGAGGCAGGAGAATGGCGTAAACCCGGGAGGCGGAGCTTGCAGTGAGCTGAGATCCGGCCACTGCGCTCCAGCCTGGGCGACAGAGCGAGACTCTGTCTCAAAAAAAAAAAAAAAAAAAAAATTTCGATTAGTAAGGAAAACAAAACCAGGATTGAAGAGAAAACAGGGGTAAGGGGCCGGGCGCGGTGGCTCAAGCCTGTAATCCCAGCACTTTGGGAGGCCGAGACGGGCGGATCACGAGGTCAGGAGATCGAGACCATCCTGGCTAACACGGTGAAACCCCGTCTCTACTAAAAATACAAAAAACTAGCCGGGCTAGGTGGCGGGCGCCTGTAGTCCCAGCTACTCCGGAGGCTGAGACAGGAGAATGGCGTAAACCCGTGAGGCGGAGCTTGCAGTGAGCTGAGATCCGGCCACTGCACTCCAGCCTGGGTGGCAGAGCAAGACTCCGTCTCAAAAAAAAAAAAAAAGAAAAAGAAAACAGGGGTAGGGAAGAGTTTTAGCAGAGAGTTGAGAGGGATGAGGCTGTGAGTGGGTGCGCAGTACAGACAGAGGGGAGATGGCTGGTGAAGCATGAAGTGAGAATTCATTCTGCATCTATCTTAATCTCACACTTCTCAAACTTGAGTGTACATATCTCTGAAACCATGACAGGAGGAACTAGAGCCACCCAATAATATAGTACATTTTGTTGGAATGTTCATTTCATCCTAAGGCTAAGGAGAAAGATTCCATTTATACGGAAACAATATGTTATGGAGTAGATTGCAAACTTCATGTGAAGTTTTAAGATAAAACATCAGACTTTAAGTATATTTCTAGCAAATGCTTTTTTTGGCCTTCAGCCGCAATGCCTCCCTTGCGATTAGGTAAAATCCAGAAGAAAACTTTTGCAAAATCTCCTCTCTGTCACTTTTGACTTCATGTTCCACTCTATGCTGCTAGGACCTACACTGAGCTCTTTTCCAGACTGTCATGTTACTCATTTAGCAACATTCCTTCCTTTCTTTACTCACTCATTCCAAACATGTTAAGTAAGGGCCTGCCCTATTGTAGGACCTGGGAGACAGTTTTCTCCTGTACAATACTGTAAGCTCCAGAAAGGACTCTGCCTTAAAAGAAAACATTTAGAATCCCTATAACATTTGTCAAAACTTGCACATATTAAATGTTTTATAAATATTTGTTGACATAAAATGAAATGGGTGGCCGGGCGCGGTGGCTCAAGCCTGTAATCCCAGCACTTTGGGAGGCCGAGACGGGCGGATCACGAGGTCAGGAGATCGAGACCATCCTGGCTAACATGGTGAAACCCCGTCTCTACTAAAAAATACAAAAAACTAGCCGGGCGACATGGCGGGCGCCTGTAGTCCCAGCTGCTTGGGAGGCTGAGGCAGGAGAATGGCGTAAACCCAGGAGGCGGAGCTTGCAGTGAGCTGAGACCCGGCCACTGCACTCCAGCCTGGGCGGCAGAGCGAGACTCCGTCTCAAAAAAAAAAAAAAAAAAAAAATGAAATGGGATATTGGCCAAATCTTTGCAAAAACTCAGAGAGGAATTAGGAGAGTGACAATAAAGAGGAGAGAAAGGTATGAATATACGTGAACTGCTAACTATTATGAACTAAATATATTGTTTAATCCTTGAACAACTCTGAGATATAATTTATATCCATTTTACAGCCAAGGAAACTCAGGCTGAGAATGAATAAAGTAACATATTTGAAGCAACACGACTAGTATCAGAGTACAGATTCAATCCCAGCTTTGTCTGGTACTCAGGTCCACGGAGAATATCTATAGAAATGTAAAATGCATGTCTCTTTTGACCCAGTAATTCTAGGACTTTATCCTCTAAATACAATCAAATAAGGGTTAAAGATACAAACACAAGGATGCTCATTTTGGTGCTAATTGCTAATTGTGCCACCACGCCCAGCTAATTTTTGTGTTCTTAGTAGTGACGGGTTTCACCATGTTGACCAGCCTTGTCTCGAATGCCTGACCTCAAGTGATCCACCCAATTTGGTCTCCCAAAGTGCTGGGATTACAGGGGTGAGCCACCACTCCCAGCCAAAGTAAACTTAAACGTGAGTATGTATTACTTTTATAATAAAAAGCAAACAAATTACTAAAATTAAATGAAAATGAAGCCTGCACTTAGATTTAAGTCTTTGATGTATCTTGAGTTGATTTTTATATAAGGTAAGAGATAAGGATCCAGTTTCATTCTCCTACAGGTGGCTTGCCAATTATCCCAGCATCATTTGTTGAATAGCGTGTCCTTTCCCCACTTTATGTTTTTGTTTGCTTTGTCAAAGATCAGTTGGCTGTAGGTATTTGACTTTATTTCTTGGTTCTCTATTCTGTTCCATTGGTCTATGTGCTTATTTTTATACCAGTACCATGCTGTTTTTGGTGACTATGGCCTTATCATATAGTTTGAAATCAGGTAATGTGATGCCTCCAGATTTGTTCTTTTTGCTTAGTTTTGCTTTGGCTATGCAGGCTCTTTTTTTGGTTCCATATTAATTTTAAGATTCTTTTTTTTCTAGTTCTGTGAAGAATGATAGTGGTATTTTGATGAGAATTGCACTGAATTTGTAGATTGCTTTTGGCAGTATGGTCATTATCACAATATTGATTTTACCCATCCATGAGCATGAGATGTTGATCCATTTGTTTGTGTCATCTATGATTTCTTTCAGCAGTATTTTGTAGTTTTCCTTGTATAGGTCTTTCACCTCCTTGGTTAGGTATATTCCTAAGTATTTAATTTTTTGCAGCTATTGTAAAAGGAGGTGAGATCTTGATTTCTCAGCTTGGTTGCTGTTGCCTGAAACTATACAAATTCTAGAAGATAACATCAGAAAAAACTTCCTAGACATTGGCTTAGGCAAGGATTTCATGACCAAGAACCCAAAAGCAAATGCAATAAAAACAAAGATAAATAGCTGGGACTTAATTAAACTAAAGAGCTTTGCATGGCAAAAGGAGCAGTCAACAGAGTGAACAGACAACCCACTGAGTGGGAGAAAATCTTTGCAATCTGTACATCTGACAAAGAACTAATATCCGGAATCTATGATTAACTCAAACAAATTAACAAGAGAAAAAAAGAAAAACAATCCCGGCCGGGCGCGGTGGCTCAAGCCTGTAATCCCAGCACTTTGGGAGGCCGAGAAGGGCGGATCACGAGGTCAGGAGTTCGAGACCATCCTGGCTAACACGGTGAAACCCCGTCTCTACTAAAAATACAAAAAACTAGCCGGGCGAGGTGGCAGGCGCCTGTAGTCCCAGCTACTCGGGAGGCTGAGGCAGGAGAATGGCGTAAAACCCGGGAGGCGGAGCTTGCAGTGAGCTGAGATCGGGCCACTGCACTCCAGCCCGGGCGAAAGAGCAAGACTCCGTCTCAAAAAAAAAAAAAAAAAAAAAAAAAAGAAAAACAATCCCATCAAAATGTGGGCTAAGGACATGAATAGACAATTCACAAAAGAAGATATACAAATGACCAACAAGCATTTGAAAAAATGCTCAACATCACTCATGATCAGGGAAATGCAAATCAAAACCACAACGTGATACTACCTTACTTCTGCAAGAATGGCCATAATAAAAAAATCTACACTTCTACACTGCTAGTGGGAATGTAAACTAGAATAACCACTATGAAAAACAGTGGAGATTCCTTAAAAAACTAAAAGTAGAACTACCATTTGATCCAGCAATCCCACTACTGGATATCTAACAGAGAAAAGAAGTCATTATACGAAAAAGACACTTGCACATGCATGTTTATAGCAGCACAATTCACAATTGCAAAATCATGGAACCAATTCACATACCCATCAATCAATGAGTGGATAAAGAACTTTGGTATATATATCAAAGATATATAAATTGTGATATATATATCATATATAATATGTATCCTACATCTCCTATATATCATATATCACATATATCCTATATATCATATATCACATACATATCATATATCAATATCATAGATATATGATGGAATACTACTCAGCCATAAAAAGGAATGAATGACTTTCAAAGCAACCTGGATGGGATCTGAGAGTATTTTTCTAAGTGAAGTGACTCAGGAATGAAAAACCGAACATCGTATGTTCTCACTCATAAGTGGGAGCTAAACTATGAGGCTGCAAAAGCATAAGAATGACACAGTAGACTTTGGGGACTCAGGGGGAAAGGGTGGGAAGGGAGTGAGGGATAAAATACTATGAATCGGCCGGGCGCAGTGGCTCAAGCCTGTAATCCCAGCACTTTGGGAGGCCGAGACGGGCGGATCATGAGGTCAGGAGATCGAGACCATCCTGGCTAACACGGTGAAACCCCGTCTCTACTAAAAACTACAAAAAACTAGCCGGGCGAGGTGGCGGGCGCCTGTAGTCCCAGCTACCCGGGAGGCTGAGGCAGGAGAATGGTGTGAACCCGGGAGGCGGAGCTTGCAGTGAGCTGAGATCCGGCCACAGCACTCCAGCCTGGGTGACAGAGCCAGACTCCATCTCAAAAAAAAAAAAAAAAAAAAAAAACTATGAATCGAGTTCGGTGTATACTGCTTGGGTGATGGGCACACCAAAATCTCACAAATCACCACTAAAGAACTTACTCGTGTAACCAAATATCACCTGTTCCCAAAATCTTTGGAAATAAAAAATTTAAAAAAGAAAGAAAGAAAATAAAGCTTGCACATATTTTAACACACCATGGGGCCAGGCACGGTGGCTTATGCCTGTAATTCCAGCATTTTGGGAGGCTGAGGCAGGCAGATCACTCAAGATCAGGAGTACAAGTCCAGCCTCACCAACCCAGCGAAACCGCGTCTCTGCTAAAAACACAAAAATTAGCCAGGCATGGTGGTGCATACCTGTAATCCCAGCTACTCAGCGGGCTGAGGTAGGAGAATCACTTGACCCCATCAGGTGGAAGTAGCAGTGAGCCAAGATGGCGCCACTGCACTCCAGCCTGGGCAACAGAGCAAAATTCTGTCTCAAACAAACAAACAAACAAACAAAAAATCCACCATGGTGCATGGGGTGGGAGCCTAGAGGGGCAGGGAAACTTTGGAGGGAAGAGAGCTGGCTACTTCTTTTTTTTTTTTTTTGAGACGGAGTCTCGCTCTGTCGCCCAGGCTGGAGTGCAGTGGCCGGATCTCAGCTTACTGCACGCTCTGCCTCCTGGGTTCACGCCATTCTCCTGCCTCAGCCTCCCAAGTAGCTGGGACTACAGGCGCCTGCCACCTCGCCCGGCTAGTTTTTTGTATTTTTTAGTAGAGACGGGGTTTCACCGTGTTAGCCAGGATGGTCTCGATCTCCTGACCTCGTGATCCGCCCGTCTCGGCCTCCCAAAGTGCTGGGATTACAGGCTTGAGCCACCACTCCGGCCTACAGCAGCTATCTTATACCCTCTCCTGCCACTGGGGAGCAGACAACATGAATCTTTGTTTCACAGTTCTGAAAGCTGGAAATCTGAGATCAAGGTGTGGGCAGGGTTGGTTTCTTCTCAGGGCTGTAGGGAAGAATCTGTTCTATGCTTCTCCCCTAGCTTCTGCGGGATTGCTGCCCATCTTTGGTATTCCTTGGCTTGTAGACCTCTGCCTTCATGGCATTCTCTCTGTGTATGTGACTGTGTCCAAATTTCCCCTGTTTGTAAGGACATCAGTCATCTTGAATTGGAGGCTCACCCTACTCCACTATGACTTCATCGTAACTTAAATCTGCAGTTACCCTGTTTTCAAATAAGGTCACATTCTGAGTTATGGGGGTTAGGGCTTCAACATGTAAATTTTTTTTAGGAGAGGAACACAGTTTAACTCATAAAGGTAGCTAAAAAAAAAGTTGGGGGAATAGCCGGGTGCGGTGGCTCAAGCCTGTAATCCCAGCACTTTGGGAGGTCGAGATGGGCGGATCACGAGGTCAGGAGATCGAGACCATCCTGGCTAACACGGTGAAACCCCGTCTCTACTAAAAAATACAAAAAACTAGCCGGGCGCCTGTAGTCCCAGCTACTCGAGAGGCTGAGGCAGGAGAATGGCGTAAAGCCGGGAGGCGGAGCTTGCATTGAGCTGAGATCTGGCCACTGTACTCCAGCCTGGGCGGCAGAGCGAGACTCTGTCTCCAAAAATAAAAATAAAAAAATAAAAAATAAAAAAATAAAAAAATTGGGGGAACTTGTGTCACAAGCAAGGATTTGAACTTCGAGAATTTTGGCTTGTCCATTTAAAAGATAACCATTTTTTTCCCCTGTAAAATCAACAGAGTAATTTCTAAGTGTTAGTCAAAATCATAACTTATGCAAAGGAACTCTAGGGATATTGACAAAACTGGAAGGGTAGATATCTCTAGCCGACTGGAGATCAATATGAGCCAAGAGGAAACTTTACAAATTCAGGGGAATATTCAGGTAAATATTTGGTCTCGGTTGTTCACTGTCTATTTACACTGCCTTAAGCTGGTGCTTTTGGCAGACTTAGTGCCCTGAGATTTCAACAGTGAACCTTCACAACTATGACTGAGAAGCATGCTAAGACTAATGAGACTATTTTAAATAACTCTTTAGGCTGGGCGTGGTGGCTCACACCTATATCCAGCAATTTGGGGGGCCAAGGCAGGCAGATTGCTTGAGCCCAGGAGTTCCAGACCAGCCTGCGCAATGTGGCAAAACAGTCTCTACTAAAAATACAAAAATGAGCCAGGCGTGGTGGCACCCGCCTGTAGTCTCAGCTACTCAGCAGGCTAAGGAGGGAGGATTGCTTCAGCCTGAAAGATCAAGGCTGCAGTAAGCTGAGATTGCGCCATCGCACTCCAGCCTGGGCGACAGAGTAAGACCCTGAATCGAAATACAATAAAAAATAAAATAAAATAGAACAAAACTGTTGAAAACAATGAGACTATTTAACACAAACTGTACAGGATGCATTCTCCCCTGCCTCCCCATCACTCTTTCTCTCTCCCTCTTATTAAAAAAAAAATGTTTAAATGTTTAACTGTGGTAAAATAGACATAACATAAAATGTATCATCTTACCCTATTTTTTAAGTGTAGAGTTCAATATTACTAAGGATATTCACACTGTTGTGCAACCAATCTCCAGAGCTTTATTATCTTGCAAACCTGAAATTCGACTCTCCTTAAACACCAACTCGCCATTTCCCTCTCCCTCCAGCCCCTGGCAACAACCATTGTACTTTCTATTTCTATGAATTTGGCTTGTCTAGATACCTCATGTAAGTATAGTAATACAATATTTCTCTCTTTTTGTAACTGGTTTATTTCACTCAGCTTAATGTCCTCAAGGTTCATCCATGTTATAACGTGTCAGAATTTCCTTTCTTTTTCAAGCTGAATAATATGCACATTTTGTTTATCCATTCATCTGTCAAAGGACATTTGGGTTGCTGTTGTGAATAATGCTGCTATGAACATTGCTGTACAAATATATCGTCAAGATCCTGCTTTCAATTCTTTTGGATAAATACCCAAAAACAGGATTGCTGAATCATATGGTAATTCTTTTTTAATTTTTTGAAGAGCTGCCATACTATTCCAATGTTTTTAAATTGCGATCTACTCATTGCTCAGTTAGAAAGATAGAAAGCAAGAAGGTGGCTGTTTCTCAATATATAAATCACATAAAACCCAAGGAAGTAAGCTTGTCATCAGTAGAATCAAGAGATTTTTAAAGAACTCTGATATCTAAAGTAAATGTAGGAGCATGCTTTATGCTGTTTTCCTGGGAAGTGGAGAAGAAAAAGCAATTGCTGACTAAGCTGAGTGAGGAGCTAAGTATTTTCTACTGGGAAATATTTATCTGTTTGATGCAGTTGCAAGTTCTGGGGAGTGTCCTTGTTAGAAAACAGCTGATAATTCCAGGAAAACTTGGAAGAATCACCATGGTGATGAAGAGTGACCCAATTAAAGTATAAAGCCTATTGTGAGTTGAACTTTAAAAGATATTTGTATAAAAGTTTCTCTTTCATGTTGCATTGGACGTAAAATATGATATAAGGTAACATTATTATTATTATCTCCATTCCTCCTGCTGCCTGATGGACTGAGGGGGACCCTAGGACACCTTTAGAGCCTGGTCCTGACTTGACTACTCCTTAGCTACATGACTTTGACAGGCCACTCAACCTCTGCAGTCTCAGAGGGTTGATCTAAAGAGCCTCTAAAGTCTCATTAGTATGTGGGTTTACTTCTATGGGTATATAATTGTTTTGGCTCCTTTTTGTTTATTACTCATTTTCTCTAGAACTTGACTACTGAGCAAAATCACCACATCAGACACAGTGGAGGAGGAAATAAGCCAAGATGTGCTAATGGACAAACACAATAGCAAAGTCCATGTGCTAAAGCTCCTTCTCCTTATTGCTTTTCTTCGACCTCAGGAGCATGGGGTTGAGTAAATCATACTTGTGAGTTTATGCATCCTTTCATCATTAGGCTGGATTAAGGCCTCTCTCTGTTTAATTTTACTATATTATTTTCTTTTCTTTTCTTTTTCTTTTGCGGGGCGAACAGAGTCTCACTATATTGCCCAGGCTGGAGTGCAATGGCACAATCTCAGCTCATTGCAACCTCTGCCTCCTGGGTTCAAGCAATTCTCCTGCCTCAGCCTCCTGAGTAGATGAGATTATGGGTGTGCGCTACCATGCCCAGCTAAATTTTGTATTTTTAGTAGAGATGGGGTTTCACTCTATTGGCCAGGCTTGTCTCCAACTCCTGACCTCGTGATCCATCCACCTTGGCCTCCCAAAGTGCTGACCTGGCCTAATTTTACACCGGACCTGGCCTAATTTTACTATATTATTTTCTTCTCCTTCATTTCCCATCCCCTTTCCCACTTCCAGGTGCTGTGCTTGTGGTATAAATGGACTATCTTATTTAATTCTAATGACAACACTGGAGTAGACAATGTAGACAATGCTGTCATCCCCATTTTACATATGGAGAAACTGAGGCTTAAGGAGGCTAAAGGGAAGAGGCAGAATATCAAACTAACCAGACAGATCCAGAATCCACACTCCTAAACACCACAGAAGCTAATCAAGAAAACTGATTTAAAATACAACTTGTCTCTAAGCTATTCTGAATTGTCTGTAGGACACCTCTCCCCCATTATTCAAAGGAAATATTAACAAATCTATTTTGAGGCGCTTTGTTTCTCTTCACCCATATTTGCAGGACATTATCACCAGAGACAGTTTCAAAAAACTGGGATGATAGTCTCTTTGGATTTCCGTTTCCTCTGTTCCATTTCTTTTGCAAAATTTGAAGCTGTAATTGTCAACTTGTGCCTTGTCTCTATTGCTTGCTGGGGACATAATTGAAATGATGTAAAACAGCATTTCCCCTCCTTAAACAGAACGCCTGTCCACTCCCATCATACTCTTTCTTCATCTCATTTATAAGAAGAAGATTGTTGATAGGCAGAATATGCTACTGAAGTGACGTTTCTCCCCTATGGGAGAGAAACATGAATAGGGCAGAGATTTATTTTTTTTTTTTTTTTTTTGAGACGGAGTCTTGCTCTTTCGCCCAGGCTGGAGTGCAGTGGCCGGATCTCAGCTCACTGCAAGCTCCGCCTCCCGGGTTCCCGCCATTCTCCTGCCTCAGCCTCCCGAGTAGCTGGGACTACAGGCGCCCGCCACCTCGCCCGGCTAGTTTTTTGTATTTTTAGTAGAGACGGGGTTTCACCGTGTTAGCCAGGATGGTCTCGATCTCCTGACCTCGTGATCCGCCTGTCTCGGCCTCCCAAAGTGCTGGGATTACAGGCTTGAGCCACCGCGCCCGGCCTAGGGCAGAGATTTATAACAGGATGAGGTGTGTGCCACCTTCAAGGTAAAGCCACACGAATTGATGGTTACCTAAAGGGATGGCCATTCCTGGTAGTCTTAGCACAACTTAATATGTGATGGGACAAGATTGTTAGCATTAACTGCATTTTGTTTGTGAACCCTGGTGGGAGGGGAGGAAAACTCTCAGGGGAGATGCAGAGATAGGAGTGGTAAAGGGCTTGTTTGACTAGGAGAGTTCTTTCCAGGGAGCTCTGAGGATGGATTACCAGGATGGGGAGGTCAGATCATAGAGAGAGGGACCATACTGGAAATTAATAATAATAATAATGTTGTGGATGATGATAATAATATCAGTCTCTACTGAAGGCTTACTGTGTGTCAGATGCTGGATTATATTACTTTATATTCATTATCTTTAGTCTTCTTAACAACTTTAGATCGATACTATTATGGGGACCTGAAATAGATATTATTATAATCTCTATTTTACAGTGGAAGTAACTGAGGCTTACAGAGGTTAAATCACGTAGCCAGGTCAAGATCACGTAGCCAGCAACAACTCATTGGTCCATGCTTTTACCAGCACACTCACAGAGCCAGTGAGCTTTCGATGCAAGGAATAAGGTGAGGAGAGAATGGGAAAATGCCTTTTGAAGGGGATAATTGAAAGGGCCACAGTGGGATTGTGTGAAGGGCCCAGGTTTGATCGCGTGGTTCAGAGTTTGACTCAAATAGGAAGAAAGAAAACATCAGGTTGGTCCCTTTGGGTGAGAGATGGGGTGAAACTGCTTAAAGAATCCGGACCAGAGCCACACCCTGCCTTTAGAATCATCTCTTCACTATTTTCCACCCAATTTTAAGGCCATGTTGTTATATAAGTTGGTTATGACAGCCAGAGACAATTTTCTGCTTGAAACAATTAGTCATATTTTAGGTTGGATAGGTTTGACTGAGTAAATCTTTCTTCAAGTGAGCATTTTATTAATTATAGAAAGGGCTTGGAAAGACATCCTTTCAAATAACAGAATCAAACCCTTTCTCTAGAATCCCTAAGCCTTACTGGATCTTGCACAAAAATCATATACCATCCCACAGCTAAATTCATTTAGAATCCCACCAGAACATTCTAATGCAATTTTTATGAAGTGTCTTTTATTTTGTACTTGCTTACTCACTTGCTTACTCTGTAACAAATGAGTCATTGATTTTCAAAAAATTTTAAATGTATCCAGAGGGTTTTTTTTTCCTGTTTTTGTTTTGAACAGCCATTCAGAAGCCAAAACCAGTAACCCTAAGTTCTTCTAGCTGCTTTGCTGTAAAGATAGCTTTCCTCTGAATTGATCGTAGTGGTTGCTTTGAGAAGAACGAACCACTTTCTTATTTTAAACAATTTTATTATATTTTATTTTAAGTTCCAGGATACACGTGCAGTACATGCGGGTTTGTTACATAGGTAAACGTGTGCCATGGTGGTTTGCTGTACCTATCAGCCCATCACCTAGGTATTAAGCCCTGCGTGTGTTAGCTATTTATCCTGATGCTCTCCTGCTACAGGCCCCAGTGTGTGTTGTTCCCCTCCCTGTGTCCACGCGTTCTCATTGAAGAATGAACAACTTTCAACCAGCCAAATTGCTGAGATGTGAAAGGAGTACTTTACAATTCTTTCTAAAATGTTATCCAGCAATTATGTTTTAATATTTGTGTGTTATGTTCGGGGAAGGCCTGAAAACAATAATAAAAGTGGAACTGTAGGGACAATCCCAGCTTTCTTTGTGATCATGAGGTATTCTAATCTAGAGTTCCTTTGGGAGCCTTTCTTTGTGAGTTTAAGTAGGAAAGCCGACGGGAGCCTCACTATGCAGTTGTGGTCGGGTACAGTAATCCCCCGATGACTAGTCAAAGACAGATTCACTCGATGCCAATGTTTTTTTCTATCATTCAAGAGTGGCCAAGGAGACCAAAGGTGGGAGTCAGAATTCACTAGCGTTTTCAACAAAGCATTCCAATAAATTAAAAACACAAACAACTTTTGTTAGAATTAAGTGTTTGGTAATGCTGGTTGGTTACAGCGCCCTCATGTGTCTCAGCATGGTAGTGTCATTTTAGGGCTTTCCAAGGGCAAGAGACACTCTTCTAACCACTAGACCAATGCTATTGAACGGAGTCCTTTTCCTCCAAGTTTGTTTCTAGGGTCACAAATAGACTTCTTTCTTCTTTCGGTGTTAGTTTGAATCTCCAGTGTGATTATAATTTTTATTAGAAGCTGTAAACATAAACTCTCTCATTTTCCACAGTCTGTTTCTGTGCATGCTTGATAAATGCTTGCTGAATTTGAGCTCATTTAAATGTCAATTCCTCCCAAAAAGTGAAAATAGCCCAAATACCCCACTGGGGAATCAATGAACAAATTGTGGCACATCCATACAATAGAATACTACTTAGTAATAAAAAGGGAAAGAACTAACTGATATGCAGCAACAAAAGGTTGTAAATCATAAGGTTCTACTTATGTGACATTTTGGAATCAGATAGATATCAGATCAGCAGCAGCCACAGGGCTGGGGAAATATGGGGGGATTGGTTGCAAAGGGGTATTAGGAAACTTTTCGGGGAGATGGAAATGTTCTTTATCTTACTTGATGTTGGTGACTACATACATTAGTCAGAACTTATCAAACTGGCAATAGTGGTATGATGATGAATACAGCTGCTTTCCAAAACTCGTGGAATTGTGCACTGAAAAAGGGTAAAATTCACTGTATGTAAATCATACCTCAGTAAGCCTCATAAAAACTTTCAATTCCTTAAAAAATTATCATAGATTTCTTCCAGAGTGCTAAACACCAACCCCTCTGGACTGGCTTCCTTTTCTTTGCCTATCTGAAAGAGACGCCACGATTGAACTCTTAGAATCTGCAAGTTCCAGCCCAATTCAAAGTCTCAATGGGGCCAGACTGCATTCCAAACAGTCTGCTCCCCGCCTCTGCCCTTATACCAGAGACGGGCGTATGCAGTGACACAGTCTCTGTAGCGTTTGGATACTGAAAAGGAAAATATCAAAGTTCCAGGCCAGTGCTAGCCCTGCCACCAACAAGCACAAGTCCCTTGAGGAGAAATGAGATCTGGGCCCTGAAGGCAAATTCATACTGTCAGTTTGCTGGCTCTCCTCCGTGAAGGACAACAACCACGGTTCCTGGGCAGAAGCTGTGCTTTGCACAGATCATTTATTAACCACTTGACTGAATGTTCTGCCCCAGGCAGTGCCCAATATCTGACTCTGGAAAACAGCTTTGGTTCCCACAGCTCCCAAGATGTTCTACCTACCCTCATTCCCTATGATGGTAACCTACAAATGTTGATACAGGCCGGTGGTTCTTAAACTTCACTGGGTTCAGGAATCACCTAAGGAGTGTATTTTCTAAATGTCAGTTCCCAGTCTTCACTTGCACTCTGAGATTCTAGTGTAATAAGCCTGGGAGAAGTTTCTGGAAATTCCATTTTAGAAAAGCACCTCCGGTGATTCTGATGCAGGAGGTCTAAGGCTCATACTTTAAAATATGATGGGCCGGGCGCGGTGGCTCAAGCCTGTAATCCCAGCACTTTGGGAGGCCGAGACGGGCGGATCACGAGGTCAGGAGATCGAGACCATCCTGGCTAACATGGTGAAACCCCGTCTCTACTAAAAATACAAAAAACTAGCCGGGCGAGGTGGCGGGCGCCTGTAGTCCCAGCTACTCGGGAGGCTGAGGCAGGAGAATGGCGTGAACCCGGGAGGCGGAGCTTGCAGTGAGCGGAGATTGCGCCACTGCACTCCAGTCTGGGCGACAGAGCGAGACTCTGCCTCAAAAATAAATAAATAAATAAATAAATAAATAAAAATAAAAAAAATAAAATATGATGATCTGAGGCCTGGAAAAATTCATATACCATCTAGGCTTTTGTTTTCACTTGAAATAGTTGAAAAATTAATTCATTGGAAACATCTGACCTATCAAGTGGTTGAGTAACACAGTGATTAACAGTGGGGCTCTGGAGTGGGGTTCCTGAGTTCAAAGTCCACATATACCTTTTATTATCCATGAGGCTTTAGACAGGTTACTTAATCTCTTCACAGCATGTATGTAAGAGGAAGTAGGATCAAATGAGCTAACACTTACAAAGCACTCAGAGTAACTGCCAGTAAGCATTAGATAAACATCATTATTATTCTGTCCAGATCAATAAAGACTGAAGGGAATATTGCAAACCATGAACAAAGAAAGATACTTCAAAGGGCTTTTCATTGAAAGCTTGGACATCTCTAAATACTTCAAATGGTAGAGGGAAACGTAGCCACTTTATGTACGCCAAGTTTCCTACATTCCACATTTCTTTGCCCTGTTTTACATATTAAAAATATAAGCTGAACAAATATGCAAGCTGAACTTAGCAGTAACCCTTTTCTTTGATTAAGGAGCTTATGACAACTCACATATCTCAGCTTGCTCATCTTTATAAGTTATCCATAATATTGGGTGCTTCTGAAAGATGCAAATCAGAATCGTGTGTAGAGCTTTTGGAAAGAACAAATTTTGAGTCAGTAGAGACTGGGGTGGGGCCTAGGGAATGTGAATTTCTAAAAAGCTCTCTCCATGATTTGACTGTACATTCCAGGTAGAGAACTACCATTACAGGTGAAAGCTGGGATAATGTACCTTGCTTGAAAATGGAAGAAACAGAGACAAAACATGTTAAATACTTTGCCCCAATGTCATTCAGCAAATCATTTGCAGCGGCAGGAGTTGGATTTTTGTCAGTAATTCCAGGGGCCACTATATTAGTACTTTCCGTTATGGCTTATACAGTGTAAGCTCTTTGTATAGGGTAGGTTAAGCATAGTAAATTTTTACTTCCTCATTTGCTTATGAAATAATATTCTGATCTGAGTATGTAGGAACTTCAGAACTGCTGATCTGGGATTCTGAATTCCTTTCAGATTCTACCTCTTACCCTCTTAGCCACATATCCCCATTTACTGATTATCTCCATTAAATCCCTGGAAGTGTAAAGGAGAGATGGCTCATGCAGTGCTTGGATCAAATCCCTGTGGGAAACAAGATCATGTGCTTGAGGATTGTTCTTCCCCATTCTTGTAGCATAAGGACCACAGCTTCATCATGATCAAATCTGAGATAAATTAGTACATAAATCCAGGAAAATGAGGATTGCATAAGATCATGAATCTAAGAATATTATCTTATAAATTACTGACTCATAAATGACTGGGGCATGAATCACACGAATATCAAAAAAGCCATTCTAGTGGCTGAAGGCAGTGGCATTTTGGTGGCCTCTACACTGGGTTGAGATTTTTGTGGATTCCCTTCTCATCTTGGGAAATATGTGCAACCTATGAAGTCCCTTAGAAGCCATTTTCCTTAATGTATTATCAGAGAAGAAAATCTGTTAAAGTCTGTCATGGGGAGGAGGGTGGCCACCAATCAAGTGAAATCATTCTGCTGAACTTGAGCCAGGGAACCAAATTGGGGCAGTATCATTTTGCATGCAAGATGGCCCAGCAGGCTGGAATCCCTGCCTGCAGACCTTCACACATCACCAACTTCTTGCTAATAAAACAGACCCCATTATTTAGTTACTTCTTGGCATCCACTGGCTGCTTCCCTTTCAGACTTTCTGTTGCCCATATTTCAATATCCTGCCTTTGCATTCTCCTCCTGCTCTTGTTAAAATACTGTTTCTTTCTTTTTCTTTTCTTCTTCTTCTTTAAAAGAAAAAAAAATCCCTTTTAATCAGATAGCTCCTGCTGGCATGAGCCGTCAGAAGTATTCATTTCAGTGGACTGTGGCCTTATGCTGCATTACCTTGGCAACAAGATTTAGAGGCAAAGCCCTGGCCTTGAACTTGTCAGAGTCTCCAACAACGTGAACTCAGCACATACTACTCTCTAGCATATCAAGTTGTCATGCCAACCCCTAACAATAAAACCCATCTCTGTCTTCTAGGGTTTTAATTCAATAACTTTTCAAATTGGTTCCTTCTGTAATTCAATTGGTCTGGAAATGTAATATATAAACGTGCGCGTGTGTGTGTGTGCATGCTATGTTTAACCAGTCACTAATGGCCTTCCACTAAAAGACTGGAGATTGGAAATGCAATATAGGTCAAAAGTTCATCAAAAAGCAAAGAGAACCAGTGCTGGATCTTACAAAAGAAGCCTGAAAATTTGGAAATCCTGACAAAGAGATAACTAAACGAAGCCTCAAGAGCTGACTTCTGCCCTCAGATTTATGCACATGACTTCCATTGACACCTGTGCATAGCACATTTGATACTCAGAGTAGCTGTTCCCCCGTACATATTTAGAACTCCTTTAGTTTTGAATACACAACCAACTTCTATTTCTTAAAAGCATTCCTATTTTTTGGCCGGGCGCGATGGCTCAAGCCTGTAATCCCAGCACTTTGGGAGGCCGAGACGGGCAGATCACGAGGTCAGGAGATCGAGACCATCCTGGCTAACACGGTGAAACCCCGTCTCTACTAAAAATACAAAAAAAAAAAAAAAAAAAAAAAACTAGCCGGCGAGGTGGCGGGCGCCTGTAGTCCCAGCTACTCCAGAGGCTGAGGCAGGAGAATGGCGTGAACCCGGGAGGCGGAGCTTGCAGTGAGCTGAGATCCGGCCACTGCACTCCAGCCCCGGCGACAGAGCACGACTCCGTCTCAAAAAAAAAAAAAAAAAGCATTCCTATTTTTATATTTACATTTCATTTTCCTCTAAACCAGAAAGCTCTATAAGAATATAAGAACCTGTCCCCTTTGAAAGACTCTTAATCTTCTAAGGAGATTCAAACAGGGATTGCATGGAGTCTAGGGGCTGGAAGTAACCTGGGCTCAGGGTTTCTCAAACTTGTGTGTTTCAATGCCTGCCTATCCTTGTGCCAACTCTGTGATTATTTGCTCATTGTTTTTCTCCTTTAATTGACATGTTTTAATAAATTTAGAGAGGGAACTTTATATCATTGGTCTGATACTCTGCTTTTTAGACCCTCTGCCTCTAGGGGCATAGTTCTCTCTTAGTTTTCAATAATTAACACGTATAGGGTTGTCAGTATGCTAGTTGATGACCACTAAAAATACTTTTTGTGTACTAACTCGTTTAATCTTCACAAACATCACAGCAAACCTTTGAAGCAGGTAATTATTTTTATCATCACAGCTTCACAGAGGAGGAAACAAAGATACAGAGAAGTTAGGCAGCATATCCACAGTCCCACAGCTAGTATAAGTAAGGACTGAGTTTCAAACCCTGCAGCCTAGTTCTAGAGTCTCAACTCAGAATACTGCTTTACTGGATTCTGGCTGATTGTGTGAACCTGTCTGCAAAGTTTTATGCAGGAAGCATTGATTACCTAAAATTGCAAATTTCTTGAAGGCAGAGACCGTCTTTAATACTTCCATCTCTCTCTTAGTACCTACTTGAGTATGTTTCACATAATAGTTGCTTAGAAATATGCTCAGCTTGTGAAAGAGTGATCTGGGAGAATCCTAGAATACCAAATTCAAGGCCACTTTTAAAAATCTAGTTTTGTATAAGTTAGAATGAAAGGGGCTATCTTCACCTCTAAACCACACATATATAAGTTCTTCTGTGGAACAAATTCATTGATGTTAAAGGCCATGTTTGGTGGTGTGATGGATATTTTCTGTTGGCATCCCCTACCCCGGCCCAACCCAGAGACACTTTCCACCCTTCCCCACTGTGCCCTCTGCCCTGGGCACCTGACCTTTACCAACTGCATCAACTGGACTTTCTTGCTTTCTGGCTTTGCATTGGGTTGGGAGGCACTGGCTGGAGAATGAGAGAAAGGTTGGACTATTTATTCCTGTAGCTCACTCTTTGCCAAGGCACAGTTTGGTAATGCTTTCTTCTACCTAAGACCATTGGTTCTACTGCATAGCCCTCTCCTACAGCTATAGCTCTTGCTGGTATGGAAACAACTTCCTGCTGGTACTAGTTCCAGGGCACTTCACTATTCCTTATTGGTGTCCTCCTATAAGTCTAACTGAACTTTTATTAATAGTCTCTTCAATAAATGTATCATTTGTCTCCTGACAGGATCCTGGCTTTTAACACTTGTCATCTGGCCAAGTGCTTCTCAAATATTAATGGACATGAGAATCACTTACAGATCTTGTTAATATCCAGATTCTTATTCAGAGGAGTGGGGTGGGATCTGAAATTCTACATTTCTAACAAGCTCCCAGGTTAATGGATGCTCCATAGGTCACACTTTTGGTAACAGTGATCTAGTAGATGGTCTCTAGTTGTCACTGGACAGGTGTTTTAAGTTGAATTAAAGAATGGCTAAATGAATGCCTTCGATGCAATGCTGCATTCAAGGAAGCCACACCTTCATGCCACACCTATCCTGTAATAACTTACCCCTGAGGTCCACAACAAGGCTGCAGCAGACCCATCTGGTCACACCATAAAGTTCACAGCTGCTTGGACACCTGTATCTTTGCTTTTCTCATTGGCACAGCCACCCTGGTGATTCTCATCATTTTCAGTTAATACTGTTTATTAAAAACAGCAACTACCATATCTAACTTCCTAGAATTGAATTCACACACACAGGTATTTTTTTCTTCAGAGGTGAAAGCAAAACTCATTATTTTCAACATCAGAATCGATTGCCCCTGAGGGACAATCCTTGCTAAGTGAAAGGCGGGAGAAAAATTCATGGCTTGCCAAATAGTAAGCTGTATTTGCTCAGATTCTGTATAGTCTTGTACAAACAGGCTCTATGTGCAAAGGCAAAGTTAAACTCCAAGGGATCATTCAAAATAAGACCCAGTTCATGGCAAACTCCACCTACCTGTGCTTGTAAGCAAATCAAGCTGTCGGGAGATCTGAATTCCCTTTTACGTTTAGCTGACCAACATACGATTTTTGAAGACAAACTAAGTGCCAGATACTACATCTCTTTGTAGGACATGATTATGTAAAAAGTAAAATGTTATTAATTTCAAATGTAAATATACTGAATATTGTGATAATTCAGGCAGATGCTGACCTGTATTTGACTATTTCACTAATCATGCAAAAAAGATTTACCATGCCAATCAATAGGTCAACAAGTTGCAAAAAACTACTTAAGACAACTGAGCGCGGTGGCTCATGCCTGTAATCCCAGCACTCTGGGAGGCCAAGGCGGGCGGATCACGAGGTCAGGAGATTGAGACCATCCTAGCTAACACTGTGAAACCCCGTCTCTATAAAGATACAAAGAATTAGCCGGGTGTAGTGGCGGGCACCTGTAGTCCCAGCTACTCGGGAGGCTGAGGCAGGAGAATGGTGTGAACCCGGGAGGCAGAGCTTGCAATGAGCCAAGATCGCACCACTGCACTACAGCCTGGGCAACGAGCGAGACTCTGTCTCAAAAAAAAAAAAAAAAAAGCTACTTAAGAGAATAAATGATTTTCAAGACCTCTCAAGTGGTCTTGAAAGGTACATTTAGGGTTTTTGTTTTTTTTGTTTTTTAATCCCGGCCCTTGGGAGGCTGAGGCAGGAGGTTTCCTTGAGGCTAGTTCAAGACCAACCTGGGCAACAAAGGAAGACCTCCATTCTGAGATTACAGGAATGAGCCACCGTATTTGGCCCCACATTTAGGTTTTGAGAACAGAGACACTAGTTGATTGATTAATAATGTTGATTGTTGTGCTAATTAAAAAACATTCTTCTACATGTAATGTGATATTCCAGATTGCATCCTGGAACAGGAAACTGAAATATGGATAAAAATCAAATGTGGAGTTTAGTCTGTAGTAATGTACCAAAGTTGGCTTCTGAGTTTTGGCAAACGTACCATGGTAATATTAAGATGCTAACATTAAAAAAAAAATCTGAGTGAAAGGTATATGCTAACTCTCTGGGCTAGCTATGCAAATTTTCTGTAGCTGTAAAATTATTCCAAAATTTAAAAGTTTATTAAAAATTCTTACACATTCATAAAATGTGAATCTCCAACAATCCCTACTAACAACAATAGAAACTACTTAGTGAAAGATACCCTACTTGGCACAATGCCAAGTGCCTTATACATTTGTTCACAACAACATTATGAAGTAGGTATGTATGGTTTTTTTTTTTTTTTGAGATGGAGTCTGGTTCTTTGCCCAGGCTGGAGTGCAGTGGCACAATCTCAGGTCACCGCAACCTCCGCCATCCAGGTTCAAGCGATTTTCCTGCCTCAGCCTCGTGAGTAGCTGGAATCAAAGGCATGCGCCACCACGCCCAGCTAATTTTTGTATTTTTAGTAGAGACGGGGTTTCACCATATTGGCCAGGCTGGTCTCCAACTCCTGACCTCAAGTGATTCTCCCGCCTCGGCCTCCCACAGTGCTGGGATTACAGACGTGAGCCACCGCGCCTGGCCGGGAAGGTTATTATCTTCAATTTGCAGATAAGGAAACTATAGCTCCCAGTGATAAAGTGCCCAAAGACACACAGATACTAATTAATCGATAGAGTTAGGATGTGACAAGGCCTGTCTAACCCTAAAGCCTGGGCTCTCAGCAGTTCCACAGCTACACTGTCTTGCCTCTTCTAGCTTGAGTTTCTCTGTAAGAAAGAGTCATCACTTATGCAGATTGGCCCTCACCTTTCTTCTGAATTGGTGAAACATGTGAACCCACTTGTTTGCACTATACCTTTAAGTAAACCGCAGCATTATTTTGAAATAACGAAGCTTAATAGAAGGGCAAATCCCTCACATTTCTGCGTTGTTAAATTGGGCCTCAGTTCTCCAGAAGGAGGGGGCGGGGAGAGACCTCTCTTCCAAGGAATGCTCTCAGAGCTAAGCAACTGGCCCTTTCCCCTTGGCTTCTCTTATTTTGCCCATCATGTGTTGGGATGCTGGGCCTGATGCCCAGGATTCTCCCAGAACTTTCCAGTTGGGCTTTGGCCGTAGATGGCTTACTCAGAAATGGAAAAAGGTAGCATGCTACAGCACAGTGCGTGGTTCAGGGTCAAGACAGCCAATTCTTTATGCAGAAAGAGAGCTGGATCCCTTGATTGAAGAGGTCCTGGAACGCTCTCTATCCTGCTGGTGCAGCAAGGCTCCTGTGATCACCTAATTTGTGTTAAATGCAGCACACTGTCACGGGCACACGGTCTGGATTCAAAGTTCCTCAAAGTTTTGCTCAGATACACCCTTAGCACATTCCACGTGTCTCTGCAGCCCACCTGGGGTTTGGCTCACTTTAACTCATTATTCATTCATTTGTAAAGGGACAAAAATTATTACCCAGCAGGGTTCCCACCCTTTCCACCCCGCTGTTGACAGCCAAAGAGGATTGTGTATTTGTGAATTGTTTCTGCCCTCTGAGAAGGATTCTGTCTTCTAGACCAATGGTTCTTTGGGCTTTCTTGGGATAGAATCAGAGAGGAAGTGGGGAGAGGAGGAAGATGTGAACGAACTAGCGAGAAAGAGTCTTTGGAGAAGATTGGTGGGCGGCTGCTTTCGTGAGAGAAGCACAAGAACAGCCGCAGAATATGAGTGGAGTCCTTGAGAAAGAAGTGAGGCTTAAAGAAATATCCCTCTTCCCGGTAGAATCCCTCCACGGTGTTCAGAAAATGCAGATAAAGGAACAGAAAGATCTTCTTTTTGCTTGCCAGACAGTATTTCTTTGACTAAGAACGCCTGCCTGCTCCCAGACTGAAGCACACAGTGCAGAGCTTCAACAAGGATGCACGTGTTCAGCTCTGATCTCTGCCCATAACACTCCGCTGAGCTCTGTGGCTGAATCTTCCTACTGCCAAAGTCAATGAGCACTTCCAGTCCTTATCTAAACTCACCTCTCTGCAGCTCTTTTCCGTTGCCAGCTATCTTAGCCGCGCCCCACGTACTGATAATCCATCAAGTTCAAGGTTCCAGGTGCTTTCTATTCATTATTTATTCGCTCCTCACAACTTCAGGAAGGAGATTTTATTTCTCACGCCACCTTCAGTTTTGCTAAATGAGGAAACTGGCTCAGAGAAACCAGCAACTTATCTGAATTCTTGGAACTAGAAAATAACAGAACTAGAACTTAAGCTCAAACCCATTTGAGTCCGAAACCCTTTTACTATTTTTTAATAAGTAATTATGTATTATTATGATACTACATTATATTACAATAATATAATTTTAAAATTATTATTATTCATTGGTATTATGACACTGGCTTTAGCTTTCAGATTTCATGGACTAGAAAAAAAAGTAAAAACATTTTTGGGGCTCTGGTTTGGGGCTGCCAAATATGCGTGTATGTGTGTGATTTTGTGGGGGCGGTGTGTGTGTGTGCAGTCGTTAAGGCATTTTAAAAAATACTCAACTATAATATATCATCACTGTCATTTAATTTTTTTTTTTTTTTTTTTTTGAGGCGGAGTCTCGCTCTGTCGCCTGGACTGGAGTGCAGTGGCCGGATCTCAGCTCACTGCAAGCTCCATCTCCCAGGTTTACGCCATTCTCCTGCCTCAGCCTCCCGAGTAGCTGGGACTACAGGCGCCGCCACCTCGCCCGGCTAGTTTTTGTATTTTTAGTAGAGGCGGGGTTTCACCGTGTTAGCCAGGATGGTCTTGATCTCCTGACCTCGTGATCCGCCCGTCTCGGCCTCCCAAAGTGCTGGGATTACAGGCTTGAGCCACCGCGCCCGGCCCACTGTCATTTAATTTTATAAAATTCCCCAAATGGACTGATATAGAAGTACCTCCACAATATATTGTTAAGGAAGATGCTACCTGCTTAATTAGAAATGAGTTCTACAGATTGATCTCCTTGAATAAGCATTTTTTGAAGAAAAAGAAATCAGTAACTGTTTTGGGATGGGAAGGAGGCTTCCCACGTAGTCAAGGTAGGAGGCTTTTGAACATTCTAAATTTTGTGCAAGGGGTATCAGGTACTAACAATTCAAAAAATAAACACATAAATTGGGAATAAATCTCTAAAAGAAGAGCTATTTTAGGACCTCAAGGAATATATGGCTAAAATAATCACAAAATCATTTGAGTGAATTAACTTTATCCTTGTTTTTCCCCATTTTGACATGCTTTGGTGGGAAGCTGGTCAGGGCCTGACTGTAGCCTGCAGGCTGACCCTGCGTTAGGCCAGGTTCTCACTATCTGCCCCCTAAAAATACATGAAGGTGGTGTCCTAAAGCATTCCTGTGCACATAAACAGAGGCATCTCTTTTTGTGGTCCCTTCTAGGTACCCAAAACTCTAAACAAGTTTCCCAGTATTAGAGTATAAATAGAAGAGTTGGGCCTGGCTGGAGTCAGTGGCCTGGATTTGAGCAGTTCTCATCCCAATGCAAGTTCTTGAGCTTGGCTGTGCTTCAGAATCACCTGGTAGTTTGTTTAAATAGCATCTTCCTAGAGACTGTGTCAAACTCTGCATTTTGAACAAGTGTCCCACAGACTATTCTGAGAAATCTGAATAGCTCGGGCTGTATATCCTGTTAGACTGAGGATGATGACTAAGTTTTAATACTAATCCTAGAATTTCCTGGAGAAAAAGAGGCCCTCACATCAGTGACAGTCAAAAGTCAAACAGACCATTTCCCCTCCCCCCGCCACACCAGAGGTCAAACAGGATGTGTCTCAGATGGAGTCCGCTGATGCAAACAGGATCTGGAGAGAAATAGCAATTTTTCCTTTTCACTCTGAGTCTCACTCTGAGCAGTTCCGGAAACAGTCCTGATTAGAGCATAATTGATTTGGACTCTGCTAGCAGAGCAGCCAGGCACCTTCCCGCACTGAGCAGGCTGTGCGGTATCATCTGACTCTTTACTGCATTAAAAACAATGTGATATGACATGTGCTGGTCTCCTAACAACATTTGCAAACTCAGTAAGATTATAGAGTCAATGCCTGGGCCAACCATACTTTAGAGAAACAGCAGGACATTTCTACCCAGCCCCCAACAACAGCAAACAAACTGGAGACATTTTAGTTGCATAAATACGTACTGGTCACACAGGATTTGGGGTCTTTTGCTGGCCAGGAAATGATCATGTATTACTTTCAAAGCTGAATCAGTGATTCCAGTGTAAACAAGGATTCTAAACAGTTTGCTTTTTTGCTCTTCTCCATAGCACACATCATAGAGTGACTGTAATTCAAATTTATCAGGGATTGAAAAGACAAACCAAATAAACAAAAAACCCATCATACCAGAAGGCTGGGAGGAAATGAATTGAGTCAGAGAAGAATTCCAGCAGGGACTTTTTGGTCAGCGTGCTAGACTCCTTTCTTTCATGGAGTTGTTTCCTCTTTTTGCCCCAGTCTAAGTCAAGACCCCACTGAACTGCAAATGGGCCCCCAACCAGCAAAGTAATAACTGCTACTCTGAACCATCTCTTAGACGTACATCATAAATTCAACTGTCTGAATTTACTGTTTCCAAAATGAGGTGAACACAATCCAGTTATCTGGAGAAGTGAGAATACCAAATGTGCTAAACACATATTATCTGTGACTTTATAGGAAAGCACAGATATTCTGTCATAAAATATTCACATGTGTAAAACGCTTATTTATGCTTTATCTCCAAATGGCTTAATTCTGCTTTTTTTCCATTTCATTGTATTTTGTGTAGACCTAAAACAGGGATCTTTTATACTTTAAAAAAAAACCCTTAATATTTGGTTAGATCCTACTTTGGTTCTTTCTATGAGATAAAAATAAATACATCTTTGACAACTTTTATTTAAGCCTTTGTACTATGAAAATTTTTAAGCATCATATATGAAAGTACAGGAAATATTATAATGCTCTCCAAGCTCAAAGTTGCCAATTTTTTGGCCAATCCCCAGCCTCCATTCCCGGATTATTTTTAAGAAAATGCACAGTATCGTATCACTTCATCTGTAAATGTTCAATATGTAGCTCTAAAAGATAAAGATTCTTTTTTTTTTTTTTTTTTTTTGAGGCGGAGTCTCGCTCTGTTGCCCGGACTGGAGTGCAGTGGCCGGATCTCAGCTCACTGCAAGCTCCGCCTCCCAGGTTTACGCCATTCTCCTGCCTCAGCCTCCCGAGTAGCTGGGACTACAGGCGCCCGCCATCTCGCCCGGCTAGTTTTTTTGTATTTTTAGTAGAGACGGGGTTTCACCGTGTTAGCCAGGATGGTCTCGATCTCCTGACCTCGTGATCCGCCCGTCTCGGCCTCCCAAAGTGCTGGGATGACAGGCTTGAGCCACCGCGCCCGGCCTAAGATAAAGATTCTTTTAAAGACTGGCTGCGGTGGCTCAAGCCTGTCATCCCAGCACTTTGGGAGGCTGAAGTGGGTGGATCACTTGAGGCCAGGAGTTTCAGACCAGCCTGGCTAACATGGCGAAACCTCTTCTCTACTAAAAATAAAAAAAATTAGCTGGGCGTGGTGGTGCATGCCTGTAATCCCAGCCACTTGGGAGGCTGATGCAGGAGAATCGCTTGAACCCGGGAGGCGGAGGTTGCAGTGAGCTGAGATGGTGCACTGCACTCTAGCCTGGGCAAAAGAGCAAGACTCCATCTCAAAAAAAATTATTTAAAAAATATATACACATTACTATTCTTATACTAAAAAAAGTAACATTACTTCTTTAATATCAACAAGTATCCAGTCATCTACTGATTTTTAAGCAGAAACCTTACAGAAAAGCATGTTGATGAAAATCTAAGGATTCCTGAATTGCTACAGGAACTGTGTGATCTCTCCCCCACAATCCCCTCCAAGGCAGGGATGCTTAAGAATCAGATGCACAAAAGTTCTTTCAAGGACTTGAGACTGAACTCACGTGTCGAAACCTCCCCGGCTGCGGAGACTGGGTTGGACTCTCCAGCACTGTTGACTTTGGTCTGGATGTTTATCCATTCATTTTTCAGACCTCCAGTCGCTTGTTTATTTTGGCCATCCCTTTCCAGCCTGAGACTTCCCACACCCTGCCATCTGGCACCCTCTCTGGTTTCATTCCCACAGCCTCAGCTCCGAGCAGAAGCCTCAGCGGAAACAGATCCAGCAAAAGGTCCTGAGCGCTGGGTCCATGCTTCTGTGCCCAAGTCCTCCTGCAGAAGAGAAGGGGCAAAAGGAACTTTTGGAGGGGATCCTCAAGGTTCATTACCAAGAGAGTACAACTCTCTTTATTGCCGATCGATACATAGTCAATAAATATCTTAGTGCCTTGGTGAATGTTATCTCGTTGTGATAAGCTTAGAAATGAGGTGCAATGATGGATATCAATTGTCAGAACTATCCCTGCTGTTTCCCTTAAAAAAGAATCATGTCAGGCCGGGCGCGGTGGCTCATGCCTGTAATCTCAGCACTTTGGGAGGCCGAGGCAGGTGGATCATGAGGTCAAGAGATCAAGACAATCCTGGACAACATGGTGAAATCCCGTCTCTACTAAAAATACAAAAATTAGCCGGCGTGGTGGCGGGTGCCTGTAGTCCCAGCTGCTCCGGAGGCTGAGGCAGGAGAATCACTTGAACCTGGGAGGCAGAGGTTGCAGTGAGCTGAGATTGCGCCACTGCACTCCAGCCTGGCGACAGAGCGAGGCTCCGTCACACACACACAAAATAAAATAAATTAAAAGAATCACGTCACCGAATATTCAACTTGTATCCCAAGACCTGTCAGTTGCTCTAGCCACAAGACCAAATGTTTAAGCTATGAGGATGACAAGTTAATTTAGATTAACAGAGCATTTTTATTGTAAACAACGTTTTGCATTAATCGCAAGCAAACTGAAGCAGCTAGGTAAGTCTACCTACCACATCCCAAAAAGGCCTTCCACTTTCTTGCTGTCCTGGGAATCTTCCCTGACTGGTCACATTTATCAGTCCTTGAAGGCCTACTGAACACTCAGGCCAAAGAGCTCCCCCTCTAAGTTCCATCAGAACGATACAAGCTCCACTACCCCAACGACAATGTCTACCATTTCCTGAGAACTTACCATGTGCTGGCCACCTTGCCACTCCCTTAACATATAACCTACTTTTTTTTTTTAATTTTTGGTGACAGGTCTCACTCTGTTGCCCAGGCTGGAATGCAGTGGTGTGATTTCAACTCACTGCAACCTCGACCTCCTGGGCTCAAGTGATCCTCCCACATCCATCTCCCAAGTAGCTGGGACTACACGCGCATCCCACCGTGCCTGGCTAATTTTTGTATTTTTGTTGTTGTTGTTGTTGTTGAGATGGGGTTTCACCATGTTGCCCAGGCTGGTTTCGAACTCCTGAGCTCAAAAGATCCACCTGCCTCAGTCTCCCAAAGTGCTGGAATTATAGGCATGAGCCACCACGCCCAGCCGTGTATTACCTACTTTAATCCTTACCACAGTTCCGGGAGGAAAGCGCTACTAGCACCATTATTTTATAAATGAGGAGAATAAGGAGAGATTAGGTAAACACCCAGGGTGGTAAGGACAGTAAATGACAGTGCTGGGCTATGTGGCTTAGAGTGTCTCCCCTCAATCTTGAAGCTACATTGCCTTAAAAAAAAATTCGACCTTGCATTGTCGGTGACATATTTATGTACATGTTTTTGGACCCTCTATTTGACATGGTAGACATAAGGTATTTAGCCTAGTGTCTGGCAGTAAGTGCTTGGTGCTTGATAAATGTTGGCCATTGTTGTTGTTGTTGATATCAGTAATTATTTGTGGTGTGGCCCAGGACAGTCTCACCTCCACAATACTGTTGCAGTTGCAGAAGCATAAGAATCTGGCCTTACTGCTGCCAGATTTGGCAAATAAAAATATAGGATGCAATACTTGAGATGTACTTATACTAATTTTTTTTGTTGTTTATCTGAAATTCAGTGTTAACTGGGCATCCTGTATTTTATCTGGCAACCATCGTCAAGAATCTTAATAGCAATCAAGAGAGATGAGCACAGCACTATGGAGCAAGAACAACGTTCCCTGCTAAGCCATATGGTGCTGATTAGCAGTGTTGCAGGATTTCTGAGAAGGGAGGGCACAATGCGAACCGGGCAACCAGAGAAGGCTTCATAAAGGAGGTGGGATTCCCAGTCTAGTAGAGTGGGATTTTAAAGGTTTCTGGGCTATAGAAAGGGTTAGTGGAAACAGCAAGAGACTAAGTGATTTTTAAAATGTGCTTATTATGGAAATAAATTCATAGGAACAAAGCTGAAAGAAAGGGATGATACCCCTATAAGTGGTTTTTTGTTTTGTTTTGTTTTGTTTTAACATCTGGGTCTTGCTTTGATGTAAGTTGGTATTGAAAGTACATAAGGCCAGGCCTGTAATCCTAGCACTTTGGGAGTTCGAGGAGGGTGGATCACCTGAGGTCAGAAGTTCGAGAGCAGCCTGACCAACGTGGTGAAGCCTCATCTCTACGGGAAAAAGAAAAAAAAAATTAGCTGGTCATGGTGGTGCATGCCTGTAATCTCAGCTACTTGGGAGGCTGAGGCAGAAGAATTGCTTGAACCCGGGAGGCAGAGATTGCAGTGAGCCGAGATCGTGCCATTGCACTCCAGCGTAGGCAACAAGATTGAAAATCCATCTTGGCTGGGTGCGGTGGCACACGCCTGTAATCTCAGAACTTTGGGAGGCCAAGACAAGTGGATCACCTGAGGTCGGGAGTTCAAGACCAGTCTGACCAAAATGGAGAAACCCCGTCTCTACTAAAAATACAAAATTAGCCTGGCATGGTGATGCCTGCCTGTAATTCTAGCTACTCGGGAGGCTGAGGCAGGAGAATCACTTGAACCCAGGAGGCGCAGATTGCAGTGAGCCAAGATCATGCCATTGCACTCCAGCCTGGGAAACAAGAGCGAAACTCTGTCTCAAAAGAAAATCCATCTCAAAAAAAAAAAAAACACACAGTGCATAAGACGATGAGTTGTCCGTGACATTAACCTAAATTGGCCCAAGCAACACAGTTGCTACAAGGCTAGAGGCTTCATCATTCCTGGTCTCTTGTTAGCAGAAGTGGAATAAGCACAGATTTAACTTCTGAAGCCCACCAGGCCCCAGGGAGAAGCAGTTGAGGTGTGCTGAGGAATAGGATAAGTCAGAGCTTTGTTAGAGAAAAGAAAATGGGACAGACCTGCTGTCAAGGTGCTGCCCTAATCGTCTCACGTGGAGGTGTGAAGTCAGAGAGATCTGCATAATGCATTGCATGGATAGAGCAGCCATTCCATGCCTTTATGTGTTAGGCACTGTAAATACTTGATATAATTTAATTCTCATAGTACTCATATTTTATATTGTTATCCTCACTTTGTAAAAATGGAAACAGAGGCTCAGAGAGCGGTTCATTCACTGTTGGTCACCCAGCTAGCAAGTGGCAGAGCCAGGATTCAAATGGAGGTCTGCCGGATTTCAGATCCCGTTCCTTCTCTCCTTCACCACCCTGACATGAGCCAGTTTTCTGCCAGACACCTTTAAAGAAACATTCTTCTTTGGGAGGCCGAGACGGGCGGATCACGAGGTCAGGAGATCGAGACCATCCTGGCTAACACGGTGAAACCCCGTCTCTACTAAAAAATACAAAAAACTAGCCGGGCGAGGTGGCGGGCGCCTGTAGTCCCAGCTACTCCGGAGGCTGAGGCAGGAGAATGGCGTAAAGCCGGGAGGCGGAGCTTGCAGTGAGCTGAGATCCGGCCACTGCACTCCAGCCTGGGCGACAGAGCGAGACTCGGTCTCAAAAAAAAAAAAAAAAAAACTAAAAAAAAAAAAGAAACATTCTTCTTGTCCTCTGCTTAAGGGACAAGGACTATGTTCTCACCCCCAGTGACAGATTTCTTGTGGTTCAGATTGGTAACCAGATTACTCCTGGGTACTCAGGGTTTCCTATCAATAGCGGGGCATGTCAGCAAGCCTTCTTTTTCATCTTCTTGTCCTTAGGAGGGCAAATTCTCCCCTGAGGCATGCCTCCTAGATCCCTAGGCATCTTTTACTGGACTGCTAGGTGAGTCCTCAGTACCACCAAAGCCCCCTAAGACACTGCAGTCTCTTCGTGACTTGAGAGGCCCCATTTTCCCCCAGGCCCTCTGTGTTTGGTGTCTCCACCAAAGAAAGGAAGGGAATAAAAAACCCATCTAATTAAAATAACTTTCCAGGTGGAGGGAACAAAATCCAGGCAGATTACTGCTCAGGGCAGGCTATCCACTAGCTTTTGCAAAAGTCTAGAAGGAGCCCACTTATGGCACAGAGTAGAGGGAAAGACACTTAAAACTGTAAAAAGCAAAATGTTGTTAAAGGGCTATGAAAACAATCTATCTAATTTATTGGAACATGTTTTTCTAGCAGCTTTGAGTTGGAGCTGTGATTGCCTCCTGCAGGGATTTGTGACCTCATCCTTCCTCCCCCACCCTCCCCAAATGTAACTATAGGGTTTTCCCGTCATAACCTGACATATGGTTTGCAGCAGGAAGTGTGAAATCCCAGGAATGAGTAGAGACTCAGGTTTCAGACTCTAGAGAGACTCAGGTGAGCTACAAGGACAAGCCTTTGTTTCATATAAAAACAGAGTTGAAAAGAGAGTGGTTGGTGACCTCCTGGTTTGGAATGAGGTAATTAATTCTCCAGAAACTCCCACCAGTTTCCTGGGCAACAAAATCAATGTGTTGTTGCTAGAAAAACTGGGAATAATAAATTGGTTAAAATTACAGATTTCGTTTAAAAAAAAAAAATACAGACATTCCTTACCAACCCAAATATAGAACAAAACAAAACAATTCCAACACACACACACACACACAAGCACACACACACACACACACACTCCCTCTTTACCCTTTCACTCACCCTCACTCTTTAAAAAAAAAAATTAAGTTTATTCCTATCTAAATATTATCATGCTTGAGAAGATAAGAAAAGAGAAAGGTGGAGGCCGGGCGCGGTGGCTCAAGCCTGTAATCCCAGCACTTTGGGAGGCCGAGACGGGCGAATCACGAGGTCAGGAGATCGAAACCATCCTGGCTAACACGGTGAAACCCCGTCTCTACTAAAAATACAAAAAAATTAGCTGGGCGAGGTGGCGGGCGCCTGTAGTCCCAGCTACTCGGGAGGCTGAGGCAGGAGAATGGCGGGAACCCGGGAGGCGGAGGTTGCAGTGAGCTGAGATCCGGCCACTGCACTCCAGCCTGGGCGGCAGAGCGAGACTCCGTCTCAAAAAAAAAAAAAAAAAAAAGAGAAAGGTGGATCAAATCCCATGCAGAATTGTACACAGAACAAGACAGTTTTTGAATATTTTTTAGGCCAAATATTCTCACAGAGTGGGGTGATGGTAGGGTCAGCATGTAGTATCAGAATTCCTGGGGGTGTCATAGGGAGGGGGCCAGTATGAGGTCTTTGTTGATCAAAAAGCAATTAAGATTTCTTTTTTAAAAGACTGGGAAACTCTTAGGCTGCCTTAGCTTTTATCCTTTCAAAACCAACTACAGTTTTTGTTTTGTTTTGTTTTGTTGTTTGATGACTAATTTAAGAACTAGGTGAATGGTGAGGTCTTCTCAGAAATCCTACTTATAGCATTTTCTGAACTCCTACTTGAAATCAAAGTCATTTTTTTTTCCCCTCACCTTCTCCCTCCACAGTCAAACTGCCTGGGTTTTACCCTGGCTCTCTCTCCCTGCCATTTCTCATCAATTTAAGATACTGTTGCTGTAAGATGAAATATTATTTTAAGCATCATCAAAAAAGAAAAAATATGGTTAATTAAATTATGTCACAATGCTAACATGCCATCAATTGTAGGACACATTCTAATTTCAATGATGTTAAAATGTGACAAAAATTATTTTAGAATTGATGAACTATGGTATTTGTTTAGGAAATTTAATCTTTCCCTAACTTAACATCTCTCTATTTCATCTTTTCATTTAAAACATAGGAATAATAAGCGCAGGATGTGGTGGCTCACGCCTATAATCCCAGCACTTTGGGAGGCCAAGGCGGGCAGGTCACAAGGTCAGGAGATCAAGACCATCCTGGCTAACACGGTGAAATCCCGTTTCTACTAAAAATACAAAAAATTAGCCGGGCGTTGTGGCGGGCGCCTGTAGTCTCAGCTACTCAGGAGGCTGAGGCAGGAGAACGGCGTGAACCCGGGAGGCGGAGCTTGCAGTGAGCCAGGATGGCACCACTGCACTCCAGCCTGGGCCACAGAGCAAGACTCGGTCTCAAAAAAAAACAAAAAACAAAAAAGGGAACAATAATGTACCTACCTCAGGGTTGTTGTGAGGATTCAAGAGTCAGTTCATGTAAAATGCTCAGAACATTCCTTGGAACATAGTAAGTGCTTAATTAGCTATTGTTATGATTCACTATATCCCACTCAAATCGACAAATACTTGCTCAGTTGAAGTGTGGAGGTTTTCCTGGTTGTCATTCTACTAGGGGAGAAAAACAGCACAGTAACACCCACATATTGCAAACCATGATTTTAGAGAAATAAAAGCAGGCCAAATTGGGAGGATGGTAACAGATCATTCCTCTCTGCCTTGGTCTCTGGGTGAGTTTTTCAAGTACACCCTGGTTCCCACAGAACAGCGTCTGGCTCCTCTGGTGATTGTTCTGTTATGGGAAGAGTTTTTGCATTCATGATGCTCTTGTGGATTATTTTTGCCAAGTTTTTTGTTGCTCTAAGCACTTCCTGGAGCCACCCCAGCCATAGGAGGATTCTGACCTCAGAGGGGGATGCCAGGCGGGGTTTGATGCAAACAATCCATGCTGTGCATGGGCCAGATGGTTCCACACAGCAAACACTGTTATTTCATTCACAAAAAAGTCAAAAACAAGCTGATTTCACCCTTTTAGGCCTAACGAACGGAAAAGTGAACAGCCCTTTCTTGATAGGCAGGCCCATCTTGATGTAACTCAGTTTTGCAAATAGATGAACATAGGTGCAAATAAGAATTCCCAGAGTAACTGCTGGCTAGATGTAGATGGCTCTGAAATAAAACCCACAAGGGCAAGGCTCCAACTCCACATATGTTTTCCAGTCTCTTGGAAACTTTTGCATTTTGTTGTTGTCCTTAGCCTTCTGCTATCCCTAACTTCCTCCCAAGGTTATTGAAGAAATAGATATTTGGATGACTAGAATGTGATCTAGCTGGCACAGATTTAAAGACACATGGCTGTTTTTGCACCCAACCAAGTTTGATCAAAAAAGAAACTGCGTGGGAGCTGGCACACTGGGGCTTAGGATATCTAGATCCAGAGTTTGAAAAAGCACAGGACTGGGTTTAGGAGGCCTAAGTCCTTGCCGTCTTTTGGGTGATTCAGGTATCACTTTTCACCATACTCTTTTCATCTATACTCTATAGATAAGGAATCTAAGGACCAGTTCTTAGATTCCTTACCTATAGAGTATCTCCTAGCCCTACATCTCTATGAGTAAGGAATTTTGTAAACACTTCGGTCTGTTGGGCATCTTTAAACAGCCCACAATGGTTAAGTTTATGTTTCAGCTGTCTAGGCTATGGTCTCAGTTGTTTGGTCAGATATTGCTACTCTAGATATTGCTGTGAAGGTGTTTTGTAGATGTGGTTAACATTCATAATCAGTTGGCCGGGCGCGGTGGCTCAAGCCTGTAATCCCAGCACTTTGGGAGGCCGAGACGGGTGGATCACAAGGTCAGGAGATCGAGACCATCCTGGCTAATACGGTGAAACCCCGTCTCTACTAAAGAATACAAAAAACTAGCCGGGCGACGAGGCGGGCGCCTGTAGTCCCAGCTACCTGGGAGGCGGAGGCAGGAGAATGGCGTGAACCCGGGAGGCGGAGCTTGCAGTGAGCTGAGATCCGGCCACTGCACTCCAGCCTGGGCGAGAGAGCCAGACTCCGCCTCAAAAAAAAAAAAAAAAAAAAAAAAATTCATAATCAGTTGACTGTAAGTAAAGTAAAGTGGATGACCCTCCATAATGCAGGCGAGCCTCATCCAATCCAGTTGAAGGCTTTCAGAGTAACAACTGAGGGATCCTGGGGAAGAAGAAATTCTGCCTCTAGGCTGCAACATAGAAATCCTGCCTGTGTTGAAATTCTGTTGGCATGCTCTAAAATTTTAGGCAGAAGCCTGCAATACCACTCTCATTTGAATTTCCAGTCTGCTAGCATGCTTTATGGATTTCAGACTTGCCAGCCTCCACAATTGCAGGAGCCAATTTAAAAAAAAATACATCGGCCGGGTGCAGTGGCTCAAGCCTGTAATCCCAGCACTTTGGGAGGCCAAGACGGCGGATCACAAGGTCAGGAGATCGAGATCATCCTGGCTAACCCCGTGAAACCCCGTCTCTACTAAAAAAAAATACAAAAAACTAGCCGGGCGACGAGGCGGGCGCCTGTAGTCCCAGCTACTCGGGAGGCTGAGGCAGGAGAATGGCATAAACCCGGGAGGTGGAGCTTGCAGTGAGCTGAGATCCGGCCACTGCACTCCAGCCTGGGCGACAGAGCGAGACTCCATCTCAAAATAAAATAAAATAAATCTCTCTTTTTCTCTCTGCTACAACCATTTGCCCTGATTGACCTTGCACTTGACCTCCCTACCTGACTTTCTCAGTTCTGGCTTAATTTTCTGTGTTTGCCTCACCCCTCAGCTCTATATTTCTAGCTTCAACCTTGTGCTTTTCACCTAGATGACCATTATTTAAACTTTCTTTTTGGCCTTGGCTACCATTTATTTCCCTGAATAAAACTTCCTCTGATCTTCCTCCAACTCCGAGACTTCACAGATCGACCCAGAGGGACCTGGATAGGTATGACTGAGTATGATTGAGCTCAGCTTGGTGCGGGCATGACTGTTTACATGCTCACAGCCTCCAGGGCTTCTGCGTTTCGGTGCTTCCATGGCTTACAACATTCTTGTCCTACATACCTCTGCTCAGAAACCACTTCCTCTATACAGCGTTCCTATACTTTTACAAAGGGTTAAAAAACAGCAGGATTCATTTCTACCTCCTGGGTGTTGAATTTCTTATTCATGTCACAGGAGACATGTGGTTACAAGAGGACATGTTTGTTAATTAAACGAGAGTGTGTATAATCACCCTTATTCACAAGGGTGATTTTTAAAAATACGGGTGTGTGTGTGTGTGTGTGTGTGAGGTTTCTTCACAGCAAATGTTCGCAAAGCTCTTGACGATCCATGGAAAGAGGTTGCTTGGCCAACCCCAAGAATTATTAGAAATACAGACTTTGCTGTTGTTGGCTCTACTCTAGAAGACTCTTATCATAAACAAGTGCTTGCATTTATAAGGGGCACTGTACAGGAAGTCTAGGGTGTATTATGACTTCAGTGCATTGCCTGTCTGTCAATGTCTAAAGAGTCCTATATATGGTCTCAGTCTGCAGTGTGTTTAAGACATTTAGACATTTTCCTCTCCCTTGTACTCTAGTGGAATCAGGCTGAGCTTGTGTTATATAACACCACCGTCCCACTCTGTAATGAGCAACTTCTAAGGAGGAGGCAGCAGGGGGAACAAAGCCACCTGGCCTTTGCCAACCTCTCCAGGCTCTGCCAGTGCACCTGCAGAGAGCTCCGAGAGCTCGGCCTGGAAGAGAGACTAGTTATTATGTTTCATTGCATGAGATGACACAGTGCCTTTCCAAGACAGGCTGGACTGAAAAAATCTCTGCCTTTGTTTCTTGGCCAAATTTTATCCAGGGTCTCCCAAGACTTAGGGGATCATAAGCAGCTGCCTCATTGAACCCCTGCCTTTCACTCTCACCTCACCTGCTTTCAGAAATTTGATCGACTCAGACAGAAACATGAAATATTCATAAGAAGTTCCCAGTGAGTAGTGTCTCAAAAGCTTGCAGGGCTAAACTGGGGAAATGTCACATGTTGGTTTTACGCCTCAGTAGCACTTGCGCATGGTCCGTGTCCGACCCATCGGTGTACTAAATCAGACTGAAGTTTCATCACTATGCTTTGAGTATAAGACAAATATCACTCCCTCTCACATTGCCTGCTATTGCTAGAGTAGGAGAGGTTATCAATTAGGGCTCTTTCTGTTGGGACAGGAAACCCAATTCAAACTGGTTTAGTTGGAGAATGAACTGTATTGAATCAATCAACGAAAAAGCCCAGGGCTAGCTGGTTTCAGGAGTGGCTGGCTTCAAGGCTCAAATGAGGTCATCAGGCCTTGGTCTCTCTCCATCTCTAGGCTCTGCCTTCTGTTTGATTGGCTTCATTTTAAGCCTCCATGTGGTGGGCTTCAGTAGTTCCAAACTCCCCCTTGTGGTGGCAAGATGGCAGCAACAGTTCCAGCCTCTGTAGTATAAAGCAGGGGTCAACACATTTTTTTCCATCAAGGTGCCAGATAGGAAAGATTTTAGGCTTTGTGGACTATGTGGTTTCTGTTGCAGCTGCTCAGCTCTGCTATTATAGTGTGAAAACAGCCATAGATAATACATAAATGAATGAGCATGGCTGTGTTTCAATAAAACTTTATTTACAAAAACAGACAGTGGGCAGGATTCAGTCTGCCAACTGTAGCTTGCCTACCCCTGTTAACTATGCAGAGTTGTTGTTGGAAAATGGCTGCTCAGCTGGGGATGTACCTTCTGGCTTCTCTTATAATTGGGTATGGCCATATGACTGAGTTCTTGCTGAAAGAACCTAGGTGGAAGTTATGTGGACCCTTTCTAGGTCAAAACTTGTAATAAACAGGTATGCCCATTGCATTATTTACCTTCTGCAGCTGAATGCAGATGATGAAGAAATTTTCAGAGTGGCAGAGCCACAAGATAAGGGAGTCTGGTTCCTGAATCACTGTGTGGAGTGGATCCATTTAATGACCAAGAACAACTGCCTCAGACTGTTACGTGGGAAGGAAATAAATTTCTATTGTGTTTGAGTCATTATACATTTTTTATTTATTTTCAACAGCAGTTTACTTGCCTTAAGTAGTAAAGAAGTCAGTGTCAGAAAGAGTGCTGATGTATGAAATAATCATAATATTTGGCACTCAGTAGTTGTGCTATGGGAAGCAAGAAAACAGAATAGGCTGCAAAAATGGTGACTTGTGTTATGCCATGGCAAAATAGTTCTTAAAACTATTTGGAAGACCAAGCAAATATATGCTGTCCCTGTAACTCTAGGGAAAGTCATTGTAAAGAGATAGAACATTAGTGTGTGTTGCAGTTGAGTTATTTGCTGCTTATTGCACGTTATTAGTAGAAAAATACATTCCCTGGCATTAATTGGCCAGTTTATAAGCAGAAACAAAAAAGAATAAAGTGTCCCCAAATTTGGAAAAGCCTATTGATTCTGGACACCCAACTGGAGATAAGACTGAATCAGAAAACAAAACAAAACAAAACAGACAAAAAAACCCCACCATAACCGTAAAACACAAACCCAATTGCCGTCCTCTAAAAAAAAAAAAAACAAAAAACAAATTTGAGGGGAGAAAAGCCCATTAAGAAATCTCAGTTAAATATAACAACTCAATTGTGCAGCAAAGGGCTCCTTTCCACCCAAACCTATTGTTCAGATGGTCTCAAAGTGGCTGCCATTAAATTGAGAGAAATCTATGGAGACAAGGAAGAAAATAATTTGGGCTTCAGAACTAGGTCTAGGAAAGAACTTTGGGTGTGGTTACTGGCACTTGGAATTTACTGGAAACAAATAAATGAGAAACTTTCTATTTCTGAGGGAATTCTATTACCAAAAAAGAAAAAAATCATAAGCTTGGATGAAATAATCTTTGATTGGTTAAGCTTTACCCTTCCGTCCTAAATTTGTATGAGCAGAAAGTGAGCTGTGTTAAATAAAATTTACAGGAGGCTGTTGACTTGGACTGAGCTCCTGCACTGGGCCCAGCAGATTAAATCTAAATGGAGTCACTCATGCTAAAGTTACACATCACCAAACTGAAATTCAGTTGTTTGTGTGAACTTCCAAAAAACCAGGAGTGAGAAAGGGATAACAGTTAAATCCCCAAGCAGGCCAGTTTTAGCCAATGTAAGAAAGTCCCCTCTGCACCAGCCTGGGCAACAAAGTGAGACCCTGTCTCTACAAAAAATAAAAAATTAGCCAGGCATGGTGGTGCACATTTGCAGTCCCAGCTACTTGTGAGGCTGAGGTGGGTGGATCGCCTGTGCCCAGGAGTTGGAGGTTGCAGTGAGCTGTGATCGTGCCAAAGCACTCCAGCTTGGGCAATGGAGTAAAACCCTATCTCAAAAAAAAGAAAAAAGAAAAGAAAAGAGAAGAAAAAGAAAAACAAAGCCCCCTTTGCTTTAATCTTTACCCTTTACCGGAAATGTAAGTTTGATACAACCAATCCACATTTTGTTTCCTGTGTCTGTTTTCCTTGGCCCTTTTCTGTCTATAAAACCAACCTCCTCTGTTGGCTCATCAGAATACTCACTCTATTTTATGGGTTCAAGTGTTGCCCGATTCTAGAATTGCAAATAAAGCCAATTAACACCTTTACATTAAATTTATGGTTATTTTGTATTTTGACAGCTCCATAAAGAGGGTACAGTTTTCAAGGAGGGCACTCTAGAAGTGGCTAAAAATAATAATGGACATGGAAGGATACCCAAGGTAGAGTAAGGGGTCCTAAACAAAAATAGACAAAAAATTCTTCCCAGAGAGCAGATTAAGGACTAAGCAAGGAATTTATCTCCCCTGCCAGGCAGAGGGTCTTTACATTGGTGGTCCAGCAGAATTCCATCATGCTATCAACTAAGTACTGTGTTCTCATTTTTCTTTTTTTTTCTGAATGGGAGTCTTTTTGCAGTTATCAGGTCTTGGGTCCACCACAATATAGTAGACATGTGTTAGAGGGACAGGTAACTGGTCTTTGAGTTCATCAGTTGCTGGACCAGGAGGAACCGCATATAGACCTGATTAAGGAGACATTGTGTCCTCAATCATCCTGGACTTTGAGGTGGATGTAGTGGCTGAATGGGACTTTGAGTTTTCTTTCTTGAGGAGGGCATGGGTGTAGTCTCCATGAGGGAAGAAGCATGCAAATGGACAGTTGGCCTACAGGAGGGTGGAATGTGATAGACTGATAACTGTTTACTAAAAATCCATTTTCTTTTCATCCTGAACACAGCTACACCACACGTTCCTGGCTGTACAAGCAGTTAGGTGTGGCTACATGATTGAGTTCTAGCCAACAGAATATGAGTGGAAGTGGTGTGGGTCGTTTCCAGGCCAAGAAGCCGGTGTGCTCTCTCCTTGCTCTCATTTCCTTCCTGCTGGTTGAATACAGACAGGGATGAGGCCCAAGACCCTAAGGAACAGTGCAGCCAGGAGTCGGAAGGAGCCTGGGTTTCTGAATCATCACATGGAGGGGAGCTGTCTTCAACTGGGAGAGCTGTCTTCAGTTGGATACTGGGTGAGTGAAAAATAAACTCCTATTGTTTTTGAGCAATTAGAAGATTTTGTATGCTCATGACCACAGCTTAGTTGATTTAATTAATATAAGAAGCAACATGATCTCTTTTTCTCTGTGTGTGCTTGACACATTCTCTCTCTGCAGACTGGCTTTTGTTGCAATTCTGCATGTAACTCAGCTGTTAGCTGGGGCTTCCCTTTCCCCTAAGGTCTAGGTGCAACTGGAAAGATCCTTTTATCATATGGGTATCTAAAGCTTTCCCAAGATAGTTCTGAATTCCCAGTGGAGCTTCTGTTTTCTGTTTTTAAAGATTCCTTTCCCTTTTGAAGTCTTTAGCTGAAATGGTCTCTCTCGCTCTCTCCCTTTTTTTTTTCGTTTTTGTTTTTGTTTTTTTTTTTTGAGACGGAGTCTCCCTCTGTCGCCCAGGCTGGAGTGCAGTGGCCAGATCTCAGCTCACTGCAAGCTCCGCCTCCCGGGTTCACGCCATTGTCCTGCCTCAGCCTCCCGAGTAGCTGGGACCACAGGTGCCCGCCACCACGCCCGGCTAGATTTTTGTATTTTTTAGTAGAGACGGGGTTTCACCGGGTTAGCCAGGATGGTCTTGATCTCCTGACCTCGTGATCCGCCCGTCTCGGCCTCCCAAAGTGCTGGGATTACAGGCTTGAGCCACCGCGCCCGGCCGTTCTTTTTTTAGAGACAGAGTTACTCTTTATTGCCTGGGTTGGAGTGCAGTGGCACAATGATAGCTCACTGCAGCCTGGAACTCCTGGGCTCAAGCAATCCTCCTGCCTTGGCCTCTCAAAATGCTGGGATTACAGGTGTAAGCCACCATACCTGGCTGGTCTCTGTTCCGTTCCACCCTTTATCCTTTTTTTTTTTTTTTTTGAGTTACATATACATACATATATACTTCTCACTCACACAAATTATTTCTGAGTGTAAGAGGTTGTAGTGAGAAATTGGTGACGAATAAGTAGAGGAAGGGCTTACACTCACAGGGGTGCAAACCTCAAATGAAACAGACATGTCACCACCCTTAAGTCACCCACCACTGGTGAGTATCCCTGGCCCTTCACTTCACCTGGCCCCAACTTGTCTCTATGGTTTCGTTCTTCTCTCTCCCTCTATTTGTCTTTTTTCCCTTTACTTGTACCAAGAGCCAGACAAAAGCCCTTGGATGCTCTGGAAAGATCAACAAATTGGTAGATGGGAAATCTAACAATTGGATGATTTTTCAAATTGCTACTTGGAGGGGAGGCAGAATCGTGCCTGGGGTACAAAGCAAAGTAGGAGGACCACACTCAGCCTCTACTCTGTCATCCTGAGCAATTCAGCTCTGGCCCCAATATGCACAACTTACTAAAATAGAAGAAATGTATAGAATAAAATAGAATAAATGGATTTTGCTCAACCCATCCTTTTTAGAAGTGTTATTATTATTATTATTATTATTATTATTTTAACAGACAACTGTCTGTTTTTATACAATCGTGTCCCTGGAGACTCACCTCAACCCCGTGTGGCTTATCAAAGTGTTCATTAAAAATGTATCTTTCTCTGGCCGGGCGCGGTGGCTCAAGCCTGTAATCCCAGCACTTTGGGAGGCCGAGGCGGGCGGATCACGAGGTCAGGAGATCGAGACCATCCTGGCTAACATGGTGAAACCCCGTCTCTACTAAAAAATACAAAAAACTAGCTGGGCGAGGTGGCGGGCGCCTGTAGTCCCAGCTACTCCGGAGGCCGAGGCAGGAGAATGGCGTGAACCCGGGAGGCGGAGCTTGCAGTGAGCTGAGATCCGGCCACTGCACTCCAGCCTGGGCGACAGAGCGAGACTCCGTCTCCAAAAAAAAAAAAAAAAAAAAATGTATCTTTCTCTTTCTGAGTTTTGTTAGCCTAAATTTGTCAATTTTCTGGCCGGGCGCGGTGGCTCAAGCCTGTAATCCCAGCACTTTGGGAGGCTGAGACCACGAGGCCAGGAGATCGAGACCATCCTGGCTAACACGGTGAAACTCCGTCTTTACTAAAAATACAAAAAACTAGCTGGGCGAGGTGGCGGGCGCCTGTAGTCCCATCTACTCCAGAGGCTGAGGCAAGAGAATGGCGGGAACCCGGGAGGCAGAGCTTGCAGTGAGCCGAGATCGCACCACTCACTCCAGCCTGGGGGACAGAGCCGAGACTCCGTCTCAAAAAAAAAAAAAAAAAATTGTCAATTTTCTTTGCATTTTTATTGACATTTAAATTATCCTAGTGAGGTTTCACTACTGCTGATAGATTGGCATTCCTGGCAGGTCTGCCAGCTTCCTCCTAATATAGGATTGCTCAACTCTTTCTCTACATTTTAGGAGAAAAACCAAGAAGATTTCTTCTTTATGTCCAGTGGAGTGTCTTTTGTCCTTCTCTGATGTCTTGGTACCAACTTATGTTTGTTATTGAAGGATTTCCTGAACAGCTTATCATGTTACTTTCCCATACAAAGATGATTCTTTCCCTAAAATAAATTTAGGTTCTAGCTGGTAATATAAAAGCTTTTTTTTTTTTTTTTTTTTTGAGACTGAGTCTCGCTCTGTCGCCCAGGCTGGAGTGCTGTGGCCGGATCTCAGCTCACTGCAAGCTCCGCCTCCCGGGTTTAGGCCATTCTCCTGCCTCAGCCTCCCGAGTAGCTGGGACTACAGGCGCCCGCCACCTCACCCGGCTAATTTTTTGTATTTTTAGTAGAGACGGGGTTTCACCGTGTTAGCCAGGATGGTCTCGATCTCCTGACCTCGTGATCCGCCCGTCTCGGCCTCCCAAAGTGCTGGGATTACAGGCTTGAGCCACCGCGCCCGGCCATAAAAGCTTTTTTTTAAAAATCTTGTTTCATATGTACTTGATAGAATTCAGTCATTTTAGCCCTGGAACTAAATTAACTTTCAACTCCAGCAGGGTTGTCATGTACAGTCGTACAGGTTGTACACTAAGCCTCCGTAGGGAGCACCTTTTACCTATAGTCTATGTTACTGGTAATTTCTAGAGTTGTGTGGTCCACAACCTGTACAACTGTATCTTGTATAGTCCTGTCTCAAGGACCACCCACCATCCAACTAACTATTAAACTCAATGGCCGAATTCCAGACTTCTGGAAGAAAACATTTGGTGGTCCATTTTGGGCCAGCTGTCCACTCTTCTCCAATCAGATATGCTCAGATTGGAAACATCATGTTGTAGGCACAGAGGTCCAGAGCCTCAATGCCTTTGGGGAGCCCATCTGGGGGAAGTGGGAAACTGTTCTCAGAGAAGGGGTTGTATGAGAAGTGCAGACATCTCAAAACATGGCATTACCAAGGGCCAATGATAAGAAAAATGAATAGTCCAAAGGTATGTCGAATATAATCTAAGCTGATGTTTTCCAAACTATGAGGTATGACCCATTAATGGGCTATGATATCAATGTAGTGAATCATATTTCTAAACAACATAGAAATGAAATAAAAGAGATTAGAGATTAGGAAATATTAGCATGCAACCCACCTAGTAAAGTTAAACTAGTATATAAAGTGTGGATTGTTGTGCAACATGATCAAAAACCAAACCAAAGCCCAAACCATTTCACTCCTCTCTGCCTGCCCACAGGTTTGATGCAGGCGCCCTAGGGACATTTATCTGAGAGGATCTTTCTAGGCCCTGTCTCCCTCACTACTCCTGTGATCTTGCCTTATTTCCTTGCTAGGAAATCAAACCCTTCTTTGGTTCCTGAGCCCACCCTTATCTTGGCAGATGGTTGGTTGGAGTCTCCAGCCTGCAGAAGTAGGACCTCAATTTAGTTGTGCTCATTTGAGCCCAGTATCCCAGTGGCATGGGGTATGTCCCAGAGACTTGCTTGCTTCCTGAACTACAGCCTGTGGCTACCTTTGCCTAACTGAAACAATTAGTTTTGCTTAAATTTTCTGCTCTGTATTCTCTGTGCTATGGTTTTGTAAGCCAAGTTGTCCTGGAGACTGGACAATGTCGTTAACATCTCGCTCTTCCAATTGATAGGCACAGGTTATGTCCCTTGTCTGGATGAACCCATGAGTAGAATCCTGCTGCCTGCCTGTCTTCCAGAACTCCCTTCCACATGTTGCCCATGGAGATCACCTACAAGCTAGCTGGGAACAACAGTTTTTTGCATCAGGCATGTACATAGGACCACCTTCCACCTACTTCTCCCACCCATGGATTCCTTCTCTGGATCTCTAGGTTTATTGTCTCTGGCTTCCTATACCTGCTTCCTGTCCCTTGATTTTGGCGACTAGTTTGGATGTCCATCTCTGCATCCATGGCCTTAGCTTTCCTACCTCCTTTCTCTTTTGAACTGGCCAAGCCTTCGAGGGACATCTACAAGTTCTTCTAATAATTCCCCTTATATAGGGTTGCTAGATTTAACAAATAAGAATATAGGCCGGGCGCGGTGGCTCAAGCCTGTAATCCCAGACTTTGGGATTCCAAGACGGGTGGATCACGAGGTCAGGAGATCGAGACCATCCTGGCTAACACAGTGAAACCCCGTCTCTACTAAAAAATACATTAAAAAAACTAGCCGGGCGAGGTGGCGGGCGCCTGTAGTCCCAGCTGCGGGAGAGGCTGAGGCAGGAGAATGGCGTAAACCCGGGAGGCGGAGCTTGCAGTGAGCTGAGATCACGCCACTGCACTCCAGCCTGGGCGACAGAGCGAGACTCCGTCTCAAAAAAAAAAAAAAAAAAAGAATACAGGACACCTTGTTAAATTTACATTTCAGCTTAGCAACAAATTTACATTTCAGCTTAGCAAGAAATAATATTTGCATGTCCCATGCCATCTATGGGACATACTTACGTTAGGAAATTATTCACTGTTTATCTGAAATTCAGATTTAATTGTGTATCCTGGTTGCCAGATAAAAAACAGGATACACAATTAAATCTGAATTTCAGATAAACAGTGAATAATTTCCTAATAGTAGCATGTCCCATAGATGGCATTTATCTCGCAACCCTACACCTACAGTTCCTTGCTGAGGAAATGGCCTTAAGCTCTTTATGCACAGGTAGGTGGTCACGCTGTGTCCCATAGGACCCCACCCGTACCCCATACCCAACATCATAGCTAATTGGATCAGGAGTGAGTACTTGACCCAAGGTCAGCTAGTGCATAGGTTGGCCCACAGTCTAAAAAGTAGCCTGGTGCAAGACCTTTGCACCAAAGGGAAATAGTGTTTAAGTGAATGGTTCTCCGTCAGGAGTAAGAGAGTAAGAGAAGAATTAGTAAGAGAGAGTGAGAGAATCAGTTGGTAGGAAGAACAAAAGCCAAAAGACACATAGAATAAAACAGTAAATAGAATTCATGAAGTTGTAGAAGTGCTGAACAAGCAGCTCTATGGGGAGGGAAGAAGGGTGGAAAGGACTTGGTCAGTTGCAACAGGAGCAGCTGAAGTAGAAGGAGAGAGAAAGGAAACAGCGGAAGCATGGTAATGGTAGGGTGCCAGGGACCAGTGAGCACCAGATCTGAAAGTCCATGAGATAACCTGCTGATTAGACTCCCAGCTTCCAGACTCCAGACCAAGAACAAAACTCCCTAAGACTTCCAAACTCCCTAGGCTGGGCCATGGTTCTTTTTCTTTCTGTGCAGTCCAGTGATTTAGCTTGGTTCAAGAGTCCTACCAACTTAACTGACCTTTCTCATTTCTATTTCTATCCTTAAAATGAATCTCCATAATTTCTGGTGTGAAGTTAACCTGACCTAGAAGGGAAGCACTCTTAGCTCTGTTTGTGCTGTTCAACACACTATCCAGGTGAAGGGGACCCACCCCACCTCTGTCCAGCTCTCACTGCCATGCAAATCTCCAGATACTGATACCTGCTGGAACTGACCTGGAACTTCCGACCCTAGACCTTGTAGCACTGCCTGCCCCTGTGAAATCTTGGTTCTGGAATCTTCCTGTCCTCACTGACCTAGTGCCTAGCACTGTGTCTGACACATGCCTGGAGAACAATGACTACATGCACAAATGCAGTCAAATTCATCTCTTTTGGCTTGAGTGGTTGTGGTGGAGAGGAGACAGAAGCTCTGAATGTGAGTTCTGGCTCTGCAGCTTCCTCGCTACATAACCATGGGCAAGCTACTCAAATCCTTTAAGCCTCCATTTTCTCCTCTGTGAAATGAGGATGGCATTATCTATGCTATTGTGAGGTTTAAAAAAGCAGATGTGTGAAAGCCTATATATAATAAGCCCTGTGAAAAACTTTACTGCATCTAAGTATAAGGAAGCTGCATTTTGTTAGGGTTGCACTTTATGAGACCTCAGATGAGTAGAAAACCAGCCTGGGCGACAGAGCGAGATTCCGTCTCAAAAAACAAACAAACAAACAAACAAATCTTATGATATAAGATTCCTCTTGGCAAAGGAGGGCAACCATTTATGTTGGCCAGCTGGCAAGAAAAGAAACAGAGTTTATAGTTTGCTGGGATTGCAGGTCAAAAATCTTGCAATTTTGGACAAATTTTCATTTTTAGATTATTTGGATTGGATTCTTTTCTTTTCTTTTCTTTTCTTTTCTTTTCTTTCCTTTTTTGAGACAGAGTCTCACTCTGTCACCCAGGCTAGAGTGCAGTGGCACTATCTCGGCTCATTGCAAGCTCCGCCTCCCGGGTTTACGCCTCTCCTGCCTCAGCCTCCCAGTAGCTAGAACTACAGGTGCCCACCACCTCGCCCATTTAATTTTTTTTTTTTTTTGTATTTTTAGTAGAGAGGGGGTTTCACACTGTTAGCCAGGATGGTCTCGATCTCCTGACCTCGTGATCCGCCCGCCTCAGCCTCCCAAAGTGCTGGGATTACAGGCGTGAGCCACCACTCCCGGTTTGGATTATTTTCAAAATTTCAAAATGATGAACCTTTATTATTACTTGTGTATTAGTCTCTTTTAAATGTACTTAAATCAAATTTGCTTAAAATGCCGCTGCCCCCAATTCCATGATTTGAGGGAGAAGAAGATGAAAAATGTACTTTGTGATACAAAATGGATGATTCTTTATGGTCCTGCACAGCTGCATGTCCCAGCATCACATTAACCTCTGGATCTTCTCAGCATTCACTCTGGAATGTTTTAAATGTCATAACAGTGTACTTTCAAAATAATATCCTTGCGCCCCCCTCCCCCCAGGTCATGTAGTATTGTCAGAATGTTTTATCTGGTGCCATATATCCTGCACATGACAAATCCATTTCCCCAAACAAACCATCACATATGTCCACACTGTCTATAAATTTTGAATCCTGACATCAACACTATTACCCTTTGACGTGTGGATTGTCCTGAGTTGTGCAAAACTGAGGGGATGATGTTTTTAAGGAATTAGGGGATGTCACTCTTTTCTTTCTGATGGGTCCCCTCTGGAGAAAGTGATGTCAGGAACATGCAAAATTTAACCCTGCTGGAGAAAGCCCTAGATACTCTCCCCAGGGTACCTGGAGATTCAGCCGGCCAGATCTGTAAGCATCTCCACCTCTGGGGGTGATAACAAGGTCACCCTATACTTTGGTTTGGCTTTATAATAATACATCTGGCATCAATAGAGATTCTTTCTTTTCAAAGTGCTTTCCTATTTATGATCTCATTTTGCCCTTGCAGGAGGAAGAAAGAGAGCTGGTTAGGAAGCAAACTTGAGTTTCCCGTGCTCTGTGGCCGAGCAAGTCATTTCACCATTCTCAGGTTCAGTTTCTCCATCTGTGAAGCGGTATTATAAGGGCTGTTGACTGCTTAGGGTTGTGTAAGTGCAAATGCTGCTGTGAGTTGGGCGGCGAATGCTTAAAGAAATACAAAAAGCCATAGACAGAAACGCACTGTGATGATAAAAGTCATTTAGACACTCTGGAAGTCGTAGAGCTGGAAGGAACTTCAGAAATAATAGTAAAGAGGTTTCAGTATTTTATCTTGTGAAGATGCACAGATGAAGCGTGGGCAGGAGCAGAACACATTACTTTGGTGGCTCAGATTTTTGGTCTCTCACTTTAAGAGGCACCTAAACTGTAAGCAAAATGCCATTGCTGGCGTTGGCCCCTTCTCCACCCCTCTCTCTCACTCACTCAAGAAAGCATACCAGAATGCTAGTGAAAGAGGTTATTATAATAGTAACCTTGATTTCACTCTAATTTATTTTTCAAAAATGCAAACTCAGGATTCTTACATGGAACAAAACCCTGACCCAAACCGACTTAAGCAAGAGTTGGTATTTATTGACTTGTGAAATAAAAGAATATCCAGCAGTAGATGCTTTAGTCCTGGCTAGATCCAGGGGATCAAATGGTTTCGTCAGAACTTAGACTATTTATTCATCTCTAGGTTCTGCTTTTCTTTGTATCGACACTGTCAGACAGAGTCTTTTCATGAGTGATAAATGGCTGTTGGCAGGCTTCGGTTTGTATCCTCAAAGCTTAGCACCCCTGTGAAAAGACAGCTTTCTTCTCCCAGTAGTTTCAGTGTTAAGTTCTAGGATTAAGACTCATTGGACTGACTTGGAGTCACTGTCCCTGTCCTTCAATCAGCCACTGTTTCTAGGGCAGTGGGATATGCAGACTGCCTAGGACTACATCCTCTCTCTCTTCCTTTCTCTCCAGGATGGAAGTGGGGATGGAGGTGGCATCAGCCTCATTTGAACCCACATGAACTAAGAGGGGCTATGGGGGTATTCTCCAAAGGAAGACTGAGGGGCATTACTAGAAAATGGGAGAATGGAAGCAGAGTGGGCAAAACCAACAGATGTTCACTACAGCAGATAAAAAACTTGGCAAATTATTAGTGAGCAAGTACTTATAACACATGTGGCGCATGGGGCTGTGAGTCACCAGTGTGTTAGCACAATATGGTCAAAAACCTCTGATCCAATTCAACCTGCTCATCTGAACGATTTTATCAGCATTTAATAAGTTTGTTTTGGCCATAATGAGTTACAGTTTTGTTTGTGGTTTTGACACCTCATTAGAGGTTTCATCAGTGTAAGAAGCCAACCTAGGAGCTCTTCTCACAAGTTTCCTGGGAGAGAAATTGCCCCTCCAAATGTGAGGAGTCCCACTTTATATAGATAGCATCCACATTTCTTGCAGTGGAAAACAAACCTTATAAAATGTAATACGTTTGGTTTCCTAACTTTTTCTTGACCCTGGGGTGGTAGAAGGAAGTGCAGATTTTATCACCTGGATTTAGAGACAAGGAAATTGAAATGGAGAGAGAATTGGGCTCACGTGTAGGCAGCATGTCTAGCTGCCTCCATAGTGTGATCTGAGATACCCCGTGAGGCCTACTATTACTCTAAACCTCTAAAATAATAAATAAATAAATAAGTCTCTGCCACTGAAGTGCTTCTTAATGAGATGTGTGTAGTTTAATGGGACCAAGGCGTTGGATCACTTGAAGGACAATGTATAATTAATGCGTTTTTGCAAGTTGGTTCAATTCAACAAATAGTTATTGAGGACCTACTACTAGTTCTATCACTGAGGATGTTTTGGTTACAAGTACAGGCATACCCTGAATATATTGCAGGTTCGGCTCCAGATCACCACAATAAAGTGAATGTTACAATAAAGCTAGTCACATGAATTTTTTGTTTTCCCAGTGCATATAAAAGTTATGTTTACACTATACTGTAGTCTGTTAAATGTAGTATGATGTATAAAACTATACATATCTTAATTTAAAAATATTTTATTGCTAAACAATGCTGACACAGAAACACAAAGTGAGTACATGCTGTTGGAAAAATGGTGCCGATAGACTTGCTTGACACAGAGTTGTCACAAACCTTCAATTTGTGAAAAATTCAATATCTGCAAAGTGCAATGAAACGAGGTATGCCTGCAATAGCAAACCCCATTTCAACAGACTTAACATATAAAAGGAATTTATTGACAACCCAGTGATAAGGTGACCTTCAGGTGAGGCTTGATCCAGAAGTTCAACAATGTCATAATACCAAAGACCTAGTTTTTTCTCCTTTTCTTCTCAGGCTGCCAGGTATCTGCCTCATCCTAAGACTGGCTGCCTGATGATCACAAGGTGGCTGCCAGAATGTTCTGAGAATTACGTGCTTCCTCATTTATACCCGGGATGAGAAAGCAGCTGTCCAAGGAGTTTGTAAGTGTGAGACACAGTTCCTTTCCAGGCAGTATCTCCTCACATCTCTCTGGTTCAAACTGGGCCACGTGCTGCCTATTCCTAAACCAAACTTGGTGGCTAGGAGGAGGGGATGTGCTGAAAACCCAGGATCATGCCTGGCACCACCTTCTGTAGTGGCATATGGGCTGTGGGGAGACGGGTCTTGCCTGAATGAAAACCTGGGTGCTGTTAACAGGAGGAAGGGAAATAAATGCAAAACCACCCCTCATTAGGAGCTGAATCTCTTTGTCAAAGAGTACAATAGTAATAAGTATTTGTAAATAGAACAAAGGAAATCAAGTTTCAAGGGCAGAAAGGGAGAATAATTTTATTTTTTATTTTATTTTATTTTTATTTTTTTGAGACGGAGTCTCGCTCTGTCGCCCAGGCTGGAGTTCAGTGGCGCGATCTCGGCTCACTGCAAGCTCCGCCTCCCGGGTTCACGCCATTCTCCTGCCTCAGCCTCTCGAGTAGCTGGGACTACAGGCGCCCGCCACCTCGCCCGGCTAGTTTTTTGTATTTTTTTTGTAGTAGAGATGGGGTTTCACTGTATTAGCCAGGATGGTCTCGATCTCCTGACCTCGTGATCCGCCCGTCTCGGCCTCCCAAACTGCTGGGATTACAGGCTTGAGCCACCGCGCCCGGCCTATTTTAATTTGAGACATGCTGAGTTTGAAGTATCTGCAGAATATGTGGACAATGCTGTTGAGGAGTAAGTTGGAAATAAGGACCCAGGACTTAGCTTTGGGCTGGTGCTGTTGATATAGTGGTTAAAGCCACGACAAGAGAGGCCAGCAGGTGCAGGGCAAGCCCCCCTGGGTGGCGCAGGGTGAGCGGAGCCCTGACACCGCATGATCTGGGTTTATGAGGGAAAAGGAAGGGGGCCTCACGGGATTGGAAAAGTGAGAACACTGTATTAAGAAGGCGTAGGGAGAGGCCGGGCGCGGTGGCCTGTAATCCCAGCACTTTGGGAAGGAGATCGAGACCATCCTGGCTAACACAGTGAAACTCTGTCTCTATTAAAAATACAAAAAATTAGCCCGGCGTGGTGGCGGGCGCCTGTAGTCCCAGCTGCTCGGGAGGCTGAGGCAGGAGAATCACTTGAACCCGGGAGGTGGAGGTTGCAGCCAGCTGAGATCGCGCCACTGCACTCCAGTCTGGGCAATAGCGCAAGACTTCGTCTCACACACATACACACACAAAAGAAGGCGTAGGGAGAAAAGCAGTTCATGAAGTGCGGAGGCATTGTCTTAGAGGTAAGATGAGGCCTTAGCTGTTTCTGTTCAGTTTGGCCACAGTTAGGTCCCTGGTGGTCTCTGTGGAGGGATGTGGAGTGGTGGAGGAGGAGTCAGTGAGGGGAGGATGGGAAGTGATGAGGCTGAGGATCTCACCCTGCAGAGCCTGTCTCTGAAGGCCCAGGGGAGAGGAAGAGAGGGCAAAACTCAGAGAAGAGGGAAGACACTTTTTTTTTTTCCCTGAAAGGGCTTTGAAGAGGTTGAGTACTTTTTGTGCCAGGCCAGCTAAACTGATGATGCTCCTCTCCCTGGACAGGGGAGCAGATGTGGACAGAGAAGGTGGGGTCTGAGATCTGCTACAGATGATGGACTACAGTATACAGACCCCAAATACTTCCTTTCTGATACAGTTAGGATATTTTCCCCTGCCCAAATCTCATGTTGAAATGTAATCCCCAATTTTGGAGGTGAGGACTGGTGGGAGGTGTTTGGATCATGGGGGCCGATCCCTCATGAGTGGCTTGGGCCAACCCCTTGGTGATAAGTGAGCTCTGGCTCTGACTTCATGTGAGATCTGGTCATTTAAAAGCGTGTGGCATCTCCCTACCCCACACCCAGCGCTCTCTCTCTCTCTCTCTTTTGCTTTTGCAATGTGAAGTGTTCATTCCCGCTTCACCTTCCACCATGATTGGAAGTTTCCCCAGGCCTCCCAAGGAGCACATGCCAGCACTATTTCCTGCACAGTATGCAGAACCATGAGCCAATTAAACCTCTTTTCTGATAAATTACCCAGTCTGAAGTATTTCTTCATAGCAATGCAATAATGGCCTAACACACCCCTCCTAGACTGGATAAGGACTATGTCACCTTGGGGTGCCCATCTGTAATGCACTCAGGTATCTAGGTACCTTCCCACTCTTCTCGTTGACCCAGAGCCAACCCAAGGACATCTTCCAGTGGCCACTTGGGCGTGCTGGGTGGTAGCAGGTATCTCCATTGACTCTATCTGCCACCTAACCCTGAAGGAAGGTACGAGGGTCCCTTCAAACTCCATACAAAGACCTTCCAGAGTGCGCACTGTGCAGATTGCCTGGTACAATGTCCAGCCTCCCCAGCCCCTCTATCTTCACCTCTATCTTTCTCTTGCAACTTGACCTTCACCAGTTTTGAAATCCCTAATTGACCTGGGTGGGCATGGGCCTTGGGAGGATCTGATGAACGTTCTTTTTATTTTCTCACTCACCCCTGCCACAAACATTCTTTAATAGAGGCCTTAGCCTCTTTATCTCTTCTTCTGTTTTCTTGCCTCAAGGGCCCTATTGCCCCTTCCTTTCCTCCTTCCTTCCTTCCCTCCTTCCTTCCTTCCCTCCTTCCTTCCTTCCTCCATCCCTCCGTCCCTCCCTCACTCCCTCCCCTTCCTTCCTTCCTTCCTTCCTTCCTTCCTTCCTTCCTTTCTTTCTTTCCTTCTTTCTTTTCTCTTCTCTTCTCCTCTCTTTTCTTTTCTCTCTGTCAGGCCTCTGAGCCCAAGCCAAGCCATCGCATCCCCTGTGACTTGCACGTATATACGCCCAGATGGCCTGAAGTAACTGAAGAGTAACAAAAGAACTGCAAATGCGCTGCCCCGCCTTAACTGATGACATTCCACCACAAAATAAGTGAAATGGCCGGTCCTTGCCTTAAGCGATGACATTATCTTGTGAAATTCCTTTTCCTGGCTCATCCTGGCTCAAAAAGCTCCCCCACTGAGCACTTTGTGAGCCCCCCCCACTCCTGCCTGCCAGAGAACAACCCCCCCTTTGACTGTAATTTTCCTTTTACCTACCCAAATCCTATAAAACGGCCCCACCCTTATCTCCCTTTGCTAACTCTCTTTTCGGACTCAGCCCTCCTGCACCCAGGTGATTAAAAAGCTTTATTGCTCACACAAAGCCTGTTTGGTGGTCTCTTCAGGCTTACTCGCATGACACTCTCTTTCCCTCCTTCCCTCTTTCTCTCTTTCTCTCTCTTTCTTTCTCTCTTTCTCTCTCTCTTTCTCTCTTTCTCTCTCTCTCTTTCTCTCTTTCTCTCTCTCTTTCTTTCTTTTTCTTGATGGTATCTTGCTCTGTTGCCCAGGCTGGAGTGCAGTGGTGCGATCTCAGCTTACTGCAGCCTCCACCTCCTGGGTTCAAGCAATTCTCCTGCCTCAGCTTCCTGAGTAGCTGGGACTACAGGCACTTGCCGCCATGCCCGGCTAATTTTTGTGTCTTTTGTAGAGATGGGGTTTCACCATGTTGGCCAGGCTGGTCTTGATCTCCTGACCTCAGATGATCTGCCTTCCTCAGCCTCCCAAAGTGCTGGGATTACAGGCATAATTAAAGGCCTGCCTCTTTCATTTTATTGAGTGTCCCTGCTGACCCTATCCCTCACTGCCTGTCCCAATGGGAAACACCCGAGACTGGAGGGCAGGGCCTAAGGACAAACTGCAGGGTCGGGGCATGTCAAAGATTTTCTGCTCAGTTGCTTCTCTCTCCCACTCTGCTGTTCCTTACTACTTCAGACAGAAAATCCCAAAGAGGGTGTTTCTGTGGCTTGGCGAAGGGAGGAGAGAGTTCATGGGTTCTCAGGAATGCTACAGTTAATGCCTCTAATTAACACCCCAGGCGCTTCTGCTACACTGCACTGCTGCTGTGTAATCATCTCTCTCCACTCTGCCTCAGACATGAGCTCTGGAACTGTGAGCCATCTGGGAGGTGCAAGAGGATTCCAGGAAAGGGCAGGAAGGCCTCATAGGAGTTTCAGTATGTACTTGGCCAGGACTAAAGTCTGTCTTCAGCTAGGCTCTAGGTGCTGACTTCTATAACAGGGGAGCTGTTAGCTTCTTCCTGGGAATCCACCTTCTACCCCACACCCAAAAGCAGATCACCATCCACTTAGGCCTCCAAGTGCTTCAGGCCTTGTATTCCACCTCTGCCTATTTTGAACCAGCAACTGATTTCAGCAGGAATTCACTGAGACTGACGTCCTCTGTGCTCAGCACTGTGTGCCAATAGTATGGCCACACAAGTAGATTTTTCCTGTCTCTCTTTTCTTGTACTAATGGTTCAGCTCTAAAGATAAGACTTAAGTAAAATAAGCAGAAGACCTTTTTTGTTTTTTTTTTAAAGTCAATAAATTCTTATTCAAAGAATTCCATGTTGTGATTTCTTCCACTGTCCATCAAGGTCACTTTAGATCCCCTAAAAAGCTGGAGTCAAAAGATCTTCAAGTTTACCCTTTTTAATGAAACTGATCCAGCTGTCCTGTCAGCCCATAATTACTTTGGCTTCTGTCATCTCCTTTTAATATGGGTATACTGATGAAGACTTCAAAATTCACCAAGAATCTTTGGGATCTAATTTCTTCAACCAATTTACTTTAGGGTCCTTTTGACTGTAAGTGGTGGGAATCTGCCTGGTTCTCAATTTGACACCCTCTCAACATGAATGAGTTCAAATCACATTCATTCCTGAGCGATCACTCAAGAATGGTACAGATGTGTGGAATATGCCAATACCTAAGGTAAAAAAGTGGATTATCTGGTTTTTCATAACGTTTAGTAACTGTCTTTTTCAAACTTTTAGCAACTGTCTTGTAGTTCCTTCCCACAGATCTAACAATAGTCCTGTGAGTAAAGTAAAACCAGAGTTACTCTATCAGGCGTTTCCAACGACGTGCAGGCTACAGGAAAAGCCCCATCGGGTTTTTTTTTTTTTGAGACAGAGTCTCGCTCTGTCCCCCAGGCCAGAGTGCAGTGGTGTGATCTCCGCCCACTGCAAGCTCCGCCTCCCGGGTTCACCCCATTCTCCTTTCGCAGCCTTCCTTGTAGCTGGGACTACAGACACCCGCCACCACGCCTGGCTAATTTTTTTTTTTTCGTATTTTTAGTAGAGACAGGGTTTCACCGTGTTAACCAGGATGGTCTCTATCTCCTGACCTCATGATCCGTCCATCTTGGCCTCCCAAAGTGCTGGGATTATAGGCGTGAGCCACTGCTCCCAGCCGCAGAAGACCTATTAACTTCATATTAAGTTCCTGAAGGAATATAATCAAGGCAATACAGGGAGTCAGTATAAGGTAAAGTTGTGTATTCAATATGGTAGCCACTAGCCACAAGCTATTTAAATGTAAATTACAGAAAATTAAATGAAGTAAAAATGTAGTTTCTCAGTCATACTAGGCATAGTAGGGGCTCAAGAGCCACATGTACCTAGTGGCCATTATATGGGAGAATGCAACATTAACCTTCTCACTAGAGAAAGTCCTATTGGACAGTGTTGGCCTGTAGTAATAGAGGCCAATTTCACAATGTAGGTGTGGCTCCACCTGGGCCTGGAAGTATAGCAGAATTAGAAAAGGAGGGAAAGGGTCTTCCAGGTGGGACAAATGGTGTTAAGAGATTGGAATGAACCTGGCATACTGGGCCAACACTCAGCAGAAGAGGACCAGCTGGAGTAGAACATTCCTTTTGAGGAACTGGGAAAGGAATCATCACTGATGGTAATAGGCACAGAGAATGCAACGGAGAAGCCCAACCTCCTCCTCTCAATTCTCAATTGAAATTGAGATTGATGGGATTCCCATAATCCCACCCTTCACATTTACTCCACCCCATCAAGAGGAGAGGGTTCTGATTCAACCTTGGGCTTCTGATCTTGGCGGGTGGCAGCTTGGAGTCATAACTAGTTATCTGCTCTATTTGAAAACACTGCTGGGAATAGACTGTGTTGGGGACCTGAACCTGCAACCTGTGACCTACCTCCCCACTTGAGCTGGCCTTTGAACCTGCTTTGTCACTGAGAAATGATGAAAAGCCCAGAAGTCAGCCCCACTTGAATTCAATTACTGGCACTTCTAGTCACCAACCAAGTGCTTGTAGGCAAGTAATTTACTCCAAACCTCAGTTTACCCATCTACAAAATAGCACTGGCCTCATAGGATAGTTACGATGGTTCAATGGGATAACAGTTGCAAGGGGATTGGCATAGTTCACAGCCAAATGAAATGAATAATCTATTCATTATGTTATTCCGCTATCACACTGAAGCTGTTTGCAGGTTCACTGCTGTTATTGTTTATTTATTTATTTATTTATTTTTTTTTTTGAGACGGAGTCTCGCTCTGTCGCCCAGGCTGGAGTGCAGTGGCCAGATCTCAGCTCACTGCAAGCTCCGCCTCCCGGGTTCACGCCATTCTCCTGCCTCAGCCTCCCAAGTAGCTGGGACTACAGGCACCCGCCACCGCGCCCAGCTAGTTTTTTGTATTTTTTTTTTAGTAGAGACGGGGTTTCGCCGTGTTAGCCAGGATGGTCTCGATCTCCTGACCTCGTGATCCGCCCGTCTCGGCCTCCCAAAGTGCTGGGATTACAGGCTTGAGCCACCGCGCCCGGCCTTCACTGCTGTTATTGTATCTGCTTCCTTCAGAATTAAAATTCTTTTAAATACGATTGAATCCATCAGTTTTTTTCTCTAATGATTTGTGTTCTTTGTGTCTTATATAAAAAATGTTTCCTACCTCAAGATCTTAAAGATTGTCACCTATATTTTCTTCTAAAAGTGTTTTTAAGTATATTTTTAATTATAGAATAATATACTTAAAAGGTGCATGGATGATAAAAGTATCGCTCCAGGAATTTTCATAAAGTCCACACATCTATGTAAGCAGATCCAGATTAAGAAAGAGCATCATCAGAAGCCAGGGAGCCTCACTTGGGCCTCCTTTAGTCACAAGCCCCCTCGCCAGGGTAAGTATTAATCTGACTTCTAATGTAACAATTTAGTTTTTCCTGTTTTGAACTGTATAAAGGCCTACAGATGCAGCATATACTCTTAGGTGTCTGGGTCCTATTTGTGCAATTCATTCACACTATGCATACAGCCATAGCTTTTTCATTCTTATGGCTTTACACTTTTCTTTTTTTTTTTTTTTTGAGACGGAGTCTTGCTCTGTCGCCGGGGCTGGAGTGCAGTGGCCGGATCTCAGCTCACTGCAAGCTCCGCCTCCCGGGTTCACGCCATTCTCCTGCCTCAGCCTCCCGAGTAGCTGGGAGTACAGGCGCCCGCCACCTCGCCTGGCTAGTTTTTTTTTTTTTTGTATTTTTTAGTAGAGACGGGGTTTCACCGTGTTAGCCAGGATGGTCTCGATCTCCTGACCTCGTGATCCACCCGTCTCGGCCTCCCAAAGTGCTGGGATTACAGGCTTGAGCCACCACGCCCGGCCTACACTTTTCAACTGTATGGATAGACCACAATTTATTTATCCATTTCACTGTTTTTAGACATTTGAGTAATTTCCAATTTTTGACTACAACGAACAGTGCTGCAATTGTATGTGCCTTTTGGTGAACATACGTACATATTTCTGTTGGGTGTGCAGGCCCAGGAGAGGATCATTCCTCAGTTGTTATCATAGTCTCCAAATGTTACAGCAGGAAGAAGGCTTGGGGTACATCCAGTCTGCCCTGTTGCAGAGAAGGGGAATACGGCCCAATGCGGACAGTGATCTGCTGAGGTCCTGCGGCTCACATGTGGCAGAACTGGGTATCCTAAGAGCCAGAACCCTAATTTGTCCTGCTTTTCTTCAAGTTCTGTACCAGTACACCCCTGCTCACCTCCTCCAGCTCCTCAAACTAGGAGCTCCAATTAAGGAAACTGCAGCCCCGTAGGGCATTGACATTATTGCTTTCCTTTTTCTTCTCCTTTTTTAGAGCCATGGCCTCACTCTGCTGCCCCAGCTGGTGTGCAATGGCACAATCACAGCTCACTGCAGCCTCAAACTCCTGGGCTCAAGTGATCCTCCCACTTCAGCCTCCTGAGTAGTTGAGACTACAGACAAGTACCACCATACCTGGCTAATTAAAAAAAAATAGATATGTGGTTTTGCTATGTTGCCCAGGCTGGTCTTGAACTCCTGGCCTCAAGCAATTCTTTCACGTGGGCTTCCCAAAGCACTGGGAGTACAGGTGTGAACCACCACACCCTGCTTGATACTGCTTTCTCTTTTTTTTTTTTTTTTTTTTTGAGAGCGGAGTCTCGCTGTGTCGCCCAGGCTGGAGTGCAGTGGCGCGATCTCGGCTCACTGCAAGCTCCGCCTCCCGGGTTCCCGCCATTCTCCCGCCTCAGCCTCCGAGTAGCTGGGACTACAGGCGCCCGCCGCCGCGCCCGGCTAGTTTTTTGTATTTTTAGTAGAGACGGGGTTTCACCGTGTTAGCCAGGAGGGTCTCGATCTCCTGACCTCGTGATCCACCCGCCTCGGCCTCCCAAAGTGCTGGGATTACAGGCTTGAGCCACCGCGCCCGGCCGATACTGCTTTCTCAACTCAGCTTCAATGTTCCCTCCTTTTTGGTCAAACATTCCCTAAAAGCCCAGAATACCTCCATGCCTTTTTGTTCCAAGTCTGCTGTAGCTGTTGTCCTCCATGGTCTTCTCTGAACACCCCCTGCTGCCCTGCAACATCTCCTTTTCATTTTCAGCATACCTGGTAGCTTCCTTCTCTAGGACTCTCTAGCACTGTCTAGTATGTGGTATGGACCTGTCTGATAATTCCATTACACTTAAAATAAAAGCCCCTGCCCTCACCTGGCTCCTTGACAGCTGGTGATAATGCATGTATGACCCACCAACCATGGCTCCTTCCATTGGCTATCTTGGACCTCCTTGGATTTATAATGTCCAACTGTATTGCTATAATCCTAGGGTGTGGGAGGCAGCATGGAAAGAGACGAGATGCTGCAAACCTAGCTGTAGCAGCAACCTGCCTAGGCTGGGCTGGGTCCCCTCGGCCAGGCACTGCTACGGGGCACTGGCATATTCCACCCAGGGCAGCTCTTTCTTCTGTTCAGTGACTTTGTCAACTTTGGTGCTACTGAACCATCAAGACATTACTGTGAGGGCCCACTCCTTTGCCTCCTTTAAATGTCAGGCTTCCAAAGAAGCCTTTCCTGACACTCCTAGATAGATTACACACCACTCCACTTCCAGCAACCCAATTTCCCTTCCCTTCCCTTTTATTTCTCTTTAACACTTATCACTGCCTTACATACTATATTTTTATTTTATTGCTTGTCTTTTCCAACTAGAATGTAAACTCCATATAGGCCAAGATTTTGGTTGATTTTGGTTTTTACTCTATTGCTGCCACTTAGACTGGTGCCTGGCATATCGGAGGACTAAAAAAAATTTGCTAAATATGTGAATACATTCAGAAGTTATCTAGAATTGGTGTCTTGGTCCTGCTTACTATCCTTTTTAGGTCTTCAAACTCTAAAGCATTGATTTTACCCTCTTTCTAAGGCTACATGACATTACCTAGACATTTGCCACATAAAAGATCTGTTGGTAAGTGATTTTTATTTGATGAGGGGGGAAATTTCTCCTTTTTTATTGCAACACAAGGTCTGGCATGTGAGTTGCATGGAAGAGGACACTTCAGCTGAATAGTAGGTCAACTTTGGCTGAAGTTGGAACAAAACAGCCCCCAAGTTTGACATCCACTGAGTGTTCTGCTGCCAGGTAGGGGCAGGGCTCAGTCACCGTTGAGTCCCTTGTGGTGCCACTGAGCATAGTGCCTGGAACATAATAGGTGCTTGATAAATACTGCCCAATCCAGTCTTTCTCATGTACTTCATTCTCTGCTTTTCTCAGTCAGTTGAATTTTGGGAAATTGCATAAGGGGATATTATTCAGCCTTAAAAAAAAGAAGGAGGTCCTGCTATTTGTGTCAACATGGATGACCCTGCATAACATTATGCTAAGTAAAATAAGCCAAATACAGAAAGAAAAATACTGCATTACCCCTCATTCTATTTGTGGAACCTAGAAAAAAAGAAAAAGTCAAATACATAGAAACAGAATTAAATGGTGGTTATGGCAGGGGGCAGGAAGATTAAGATTTTTTAGAAAATAGCTGCTAACTCATAAAAAGGAAGAGACTTCACACCATCCCCTCCCCCAAATCTGTTAGCATTGGACCTGTGGCTCCTGCTTAAATTTTGCATTATTGGGGCAGAGGTATTGGGGCAGAGGTGGTGTGTAGAGGGGCTCGTTCTGAGGATGTGCAATATTCTCAGACTGTGGAGCAGGATGTGCAACATCCCGAGGTACAAAGGAAGGTGAGATGGGGGCCCCAAGAAGGTGCATGGATGAAGCAGAGGGTTGGGCAGAGCCTTGCCCAGCACAAGAGCTTAAGGTTTTCAGCCTTTGAAAGCCTGTTTGCAGTTTTCTTTTATAGTTTATTTAAGGTATACAACATGGTGTTTTGATATACATAGTGAAAATCTCACATAGTTACCCTTTTTGTGTGTGTGTGTGTGGCAAGAGCACCTAAAATATATTATTTTAGCAAATTTCCAGTGTACAATACAATATTATAATTGTAGTCCTCATGTTGTACATTAATCTCTAAATGTATTTACCCTACATATCTGAAACCGTGTACCCTTTGCCCTAAATATCCTCATTTCCTGTCCCCTGCCATAACCACCATTTAATTCTGTTTCTATGTATTTAACTTTTCCTTTTTTCTAGGTTCCACAAATAAAATGAGAGATAATGCTGTATTTTTCTTTCTGTATCTGGCTTACTTTACTTAGCATAATGTCCTGCAGGTTCATCCATGTTGACACAAATAGCAGGATCTCCTTTTTTTTTTTTTTTTTTTTTGTTTAAGGCTGAATGATATTCCCTTATGCAATTTCTTTATCCATTCATCTGTCAACAGACAGGAGTTGTTTCCATATCTTGAGCCTATTTGCAGCTGAAGGGCACTGGAAACTGGTGATTGTGGTGTATAACGTGAGATTTTTAATCTATTACTTTTTTCTTCTTTACTTTACACCCACATGATTTCAATACCCCCAACTTCAAAGGAAGGAAGGAAGACCTGGTTGGTGACGAGGTCATACAATAGCAGCTTTTTGTTTTGCTCTCTTTCCATTTAAGAGTAGCCCCTCCTTTGTTTGAAGCTGCTGGAACGTCTCTTTGTGCCAAAGAGCTGGGGGAAGCCATGGGAACAGGTTGTTTTCACAGCTGTGCTGAACTCCAACTCAGAGCTGTCCATCCCACTCCTCACACACTCGGGCAACTCTGGCGAAGAGGGAAAGGATGTAAGTCGTGCCCTCCCACATGTGTTCTGAGCTCATTTGTCTCTGAGCCTCACCCAGGGGCCTCTTAAGCTTTGACTATTAAGGAGTGAGCCAAGGCTGCAGGAAAGGTGACTCTTTAGCATAACAGTAAGGCCTACCCCATGGGCAAATCTACTCTGATGTGTGCAGGTGCGCCTTGCTTTACACAATAAGGGCATTGACAAAACCCTAGACTGATGGGACCACATGCTGACCAGGGCCACCACCTCCTCTTGTGGAGAAGGAAACTGCTTTCCTCATAAGTTTAGTGAACTAGATGGTCTCCAAAGACTCTTCCAGTTTTGACCGTCTATGGTTTTATGAAGATGTATAGATATCAGATTTTTAAAATGCACTGTGGGAGCTCTCCAGGAATAATAGAGCCAACATTTATTGTGCTCTTTCTGTGCTCCAGACCGTGCTAAGTACTTTTCTTATGTTCTTTCTTTTAGTATTCAGAATAGCCTTCAGAGTCAGGTATCCTTTTTCCCACTTTACAGATGAGGCTTAGAGAGAAAAAAGTAAGTTGCTCAAGATCTTACAGCTACTAAGGTGCAGAACAGGCATTCAAGCCTTGATCTATTTGACACCAAGGCTTGTGGGGTTAAATACCTGTGGTAAGGTGAAACTCCTTTCAGTGTCTGTGACCCAATTGCAGATTAAGCTTTGGTCACCTCCAAGGACTAAGAGCTTGCAAAGAGCCAAAAAATGTACAGTATGCTTTTCACAATCAACGCATGAATGAGTCCAGGCATACTAGCTGACAGAGGACTTCAGTATGCAGAGCGTTTTGCTCCACAGGATCTGTTGGCCTGGGATCCACCGAGGCCTGCAGGTTACCATGGTGCATGCTACCAGTTAACAATTGACTAGGATCGCTGATGGGCTGCACAGCAGCGTGAACTAAATGGCAATTTACGGAAACAAGGAAGGCCCAGCTCCTCACACTCGGGAAAGTGAAGGGCTTCAGTTCATAAGTCTGCATGCTGCTCCCACACCTACCCTTTGGGGAGAAATGTGCTCCGATGCAATACGCTTTTTTTTTTTTTTTTAAAATCTGCAGAGGCCTTGCTGCATCTGCTGCTTATTTTGTGAACTTAGGAAAGGGAGGCCCCAGAGAGGCCCCACAGCCTCCTGCTCACTCTGCTGCTTCCCTCACAAGCCCTGCAAGCCTACAAAGATCTTAGTTGCCCACCAGCATCTGTCTATCTGGTGCCTATCTCTCTCTCTCTTTAACCGGGACCATGTGGGGTGGGGGTACTTCTACAGACAGCAAATGCATAAACACCTCAAATATGTCTCAATTATCTGGAATAAGAGTCCCAAATTAAAATACTTTCAGGAACTAGGCGGGTAACATGATAAGAGAAGCCCACTGGATGGGTACTGGGAGGTACTGTTCAACTCTAGCCGGTTGCTTGCAAAATTTGAGCAGGAACCCGCAAGTCCAATACTAACAGATTTTTTGGGGGCGGGGGCGGGGTGAAAGCTCTTCATTTTTGTTTTGTTTTGTTTTGTTTTTTAGAGACAGAGTCTCCCTCTGTACCCAGGCTGGAGTGCAGTGGTGCTGTCTCCGCTCACTGCAAGCTCCGCCTCCCAGGTTCACACCATTCTCCTGCCTCAGCCTCCCAAGTAGCTGGGACTACAGGCACCTGCCACTACGCCCGGTTAATTTTTTGTATTTTTAGTAGAGATGGGGGTTTCACCTTGTTAGCCAGGATGGTCTCGATCTCCTGACTTCGTGATCCGCCCATCTTGGCCCCCCAAAGTGCTGGGGTTACAGGTGTGAGCCGCTGCGCCCAGCCAAAATCTCATTTTTATGAGTTGGCAACTATTTTCTAAAAAATCTTAAAATACCTTGTAGGGTAAGCTAAATACATCTATGGGCTAGAATCAGCCCATGGTACCCGGAATCACCTAATTCTCCACTTTGTTGTATGTATGAATGCAGCCCTTGCTCTTGGAATTATAATTGCCCCAGTGTTTGCTAAGCACAGCTGGCTGAGAGACTATAGGGTGAACTGATAAGAGGAATAGAGGGGAATCAGAAGACCTAGGTTTCAGTCTTGTTCTCTAATAAGCAGCTGTGTGGTCTTGCTCACATGAATCTCGGTTTGGTTAGAGCATCTTTATCTATAAAATGAAGGCATTGAAGAAGGAGGTTAGAGCATCTTTATCTATAAAATGAAGGCATTGAGGAAGGAATCCTTAGGGCCCCTTCTAGTTCCAAAATTCCATGTCTATGCCTTTAAATGATTGAATTACTTTATTTTGTTTGTATCTAAAATACCTCGGCTAGATACTTAGAGACTCTGGCTTAAGTAGCACTGTGGTAACAAATCCGATTTACAAGAGTGAAGGAACGCTTGAAGTAGGATTTTTCCAATGGATTCTTTAACAGGAGAGGCTAAAGAAGGGTTCACTCTAAAATTAAATGCCACTCCACTTCCCCAATGGCAAAAGCAATTAGGAATTTCATTTGAAATCTGGGGACAGTTGATCGAAAAAAGAAAACAAATATATTAATAAAGAATACTAAGAATAGGCATTGCTGGCGGGAATGGTGCGGCCACTTTACAAAAATAGTTCATTAGTTATTCAAAATGTTAGGCATAGAGTTACTATATGACTCAGAAATTCCATCCTAGGTATTTATCCAAGAAAAATGAAATCTACCTACAAAAAAACGTATGCACAAACATTCTAGCAGCATTATTCGTAACAGCCAAGAAGTAAAAACAACCTAAAAGTCCATTTGAATGGGTAAGTAAAATGTGGTACATTCATACAGTGGAATATTAGTCTGCAAAAAAAGGAATGAAGTACTGATGAATGCTACATTACAGGTGAATCTTGAGAACACTAGGATAAGTGAAAGAGGCCAGTCACAGAGGATGATATGTTGTAGGATTTCATTTATCTGAAATGCTTGGAAGAGGCAACTCTATAGAGATAGAAAGCAGATTAGTGGTTGCCTGTGACCGGGGAGGATGGGAGGAATGAAGAGTGATGCTAAAGGATACGAGATTTCTTTTTGGGGTGATAAAAATGTCCTAAAATTGGCTGGGCACAGTGGCTCATGCCTGTTATCCCAGCATTTTGGGAGGCCAAGGCAGGAGGATCACATGAGGTCAGGAGTTTGAGACCAGCCTGGCCAACATGGTGAAACCTCGTCTCTACTAAAAATACAAAGATGAGCCAGACATGGAGACAGATGCTTGTAATCCCAGCTACTTGGGAGGCTGAGGCAGGAGAATCACTTGAACCCAGGAGGCAGAGGTTGCAGTGAGTCGAGACTGCACCACTGCACTCCAGCCTGGGCAATAGAGTGAGACTGTGTTGGGTGTGGGGGCGGGGTGTGGAATCCTAAAAGTGCCTGTGGGGATGGTTGTAAAACTCTGAATATAATAAAAGACACGAATAGGACACTTTAAAGAAGCAAACTGTATGGTAATGTGAACTATGTCTCAACAAAGCTGTTTAAAAAAGTAAGGATAGCCGGGCACGGTGGCTCAAGCCTGTAATCCCAGCACTTTGGGAGGCCGAGGCAGGCGGATCACAAGGTCAGGAGATCGAGACCATCCTGGCTAACACGGTGAAACCCCGTCTCTACTAAAAAATACAAAAAAAAAACTAGCCAGGCAAGGTGGCGGGCGCCTGTAGTCCCAGCTACTCGGGAGGCTGAGGCAGGAGAATGGCGTGAACCCGGGAGGCGGAGCTTGCAGTGAGCTGAGATCTGGCCACTGCACTCCAGCTTGGGTGACAGAGCGAGACTCCATCTCAAAAAAAAAAAAAAAAAAGTAAGGATAAAAAGGTTAACATGAAGGAGTAGATGAATAACACCTTAAACGAAGGTTAATGAGAAACTAAGGAGAAAAATATATATGACTAGGTTATGTTACTGACACATCTCTTTAGAACTGCTCACTGTATTTTGAGAAGGGGCTGCTTTTAGCAGGCAAATTGTGATCAGGGAAAGGGATGATTAACAACAATGAATAGTGATTTTCATTCTTGGATATGGTCCTAGGCACTAATTGTTTTTCTGAGTATTTTTACGTACTGTTTTGAAGCTTGGGCAGCCTGTTACTCTGTTTTTCAGCTCCAATTGTTTGAGTTTGGCAGATTTGAGTTAGTAATGAGGATGCATTATGGCAAGGGACACTCATGACATCAGTACACACAGGGCTGCCAGAATTCTGGGGGCTCTGCCAAGCCCCAGTGAGTTGCCCCAGGCCTTGCAAAATCCAAATTGCAAAACAAAAAGAGTGAGGACTTGCTAGTTGGTGTTAAGTTTGGGGGATTCTATGTTTAAGTGCCAAAGGTGAAACCATTCTGACAAGAAGTAGTTACTTTAGCTTAGTTGCAAGGGCAATTTCAGTGGAGTTGAAATCCAGGCCATGCTTTGTCAGATTCTCCAGAAGGAGGAGTCACACATTTGGATATCAATAGTGGTCTGGCAGGTAAAGTAGAACAGTGTAAGTGGTTAAATGGAGGGCTCTCTGTCCCACTTCACAGGGCCAGTCCCTGTGCTGTTCATGTTCCTTGTTACTGTATAGAAGGAAAGACCAGTATTGCCAAACCAACCTTCTGATTTTTCTTTTTTTTTTTTTTTTTTTTTTTTTTTTTTTTTTTTTTGAGACGGAGTCTTGCTCTGTCGCCGGGGGCTGGAGTGCAGTGGCCGGATCTCAGCTCACTGCAAGCTCCGCCTCCCGGGTTCACGCCATTCTCCTGCCTCAGCCTCCGAGTAGCTGGGACTACAGACGCCCGCCACCTCGCCCGGCTAGTTTTTTGTATTTTTTAGTAGAGACGGGGTTTCACAGTGTTCGCCAGGATGGTCTCGATCTCCTGACCTCGTGATCCGTCCGTCTCGGCCTCCCAAAGTGCTGGGATTACAGGCTTGAGCCACCGCGCCCGGCCCCTTCTGATTTTTCAAAAGAGACCGAAGACACTGATTTTTATGTTTTATTTTATTTTATTTATTTATTTATTTTGAGATGGAGTTTCACTCTTGTGGCCCAGGCTGGAGTGCAATGGCGCGATCTGCACTCACCACAACCTCTGCCTCCTGGGTTCAAGCGATTCTCCTGCCTTAGCCTTCCTGAGTAGCTGGGATTACAGGCATGTGCCACCAGGCCCGGCTAATTTTGTATTTTTTTTTTTTTTTTTTTTGAGACGGAGTCTTGCTCTGCCACCCAGGCTGGAGTGCAGTGGTCGGATCTCAGCTCACTGCAAGCTCCGCCTCCCGGGTTTACGCCATTCTCCTGCCTCAGCCTCCGGAGTAGCTGGGACTACAGGCGCCCGCCACCTCGCCCTGCTAGTTTTTTGTATTTTTAGTAGGGACGGGGTTTCACCGTGTTAGCCAGGAAGGTCTCGATCTCCTGACCTCGTGATCCGCCCGTCTCGGCCTCCCAAAGTGCTGGGATTACAGGCTTGAGCCACCGCGCCCGGCCTTAATTTTGTATTTTTAATAGAGACGGGGTTTCTCCATGTTGGTCAGGCTGGTCTTGAACTCCTGACCTCAAATGATCCGCCTGCCTCATCCTCCCAAAGTGCTGGAATTACAGGTGTGAGCCACTGTTCCCGACACGGATTTTTAAATAGTGAAATCTTCCTCTTTGAATGTTTCCATCTAATTAGAATTTTATTTTATTTTATTTATTTATTTATTTATTTTGAGACGGAGTCTCGCTGTGTCCCCCAGGCTGGAGTGCAGTGGCCTGATCTCAGCTCACTGCAAGCTCCGCCTCCCAAGTTTACGCCATTCTCCTGCCTCAGCCTCCCGAGTAGCTGGGACTACAGGCGCCCGCCACCACGCCCGGCTAGTTTTTTTTTTGTATTTTTTAGTAGAGACGGGGTTTCACTGTGTTAGCCAGGATGGTCTCGATTTCCTGATCTCGTGATCCGCCCGTCTCGGCCTCCCAAAGTGCTGGGATTACAGGCTTGAGCCACCGCGCCCGGCCTAGAATTTTAAAAGAAATGTAATAGCCCATAGATTGGGAGAAAGTAATTCCCTTACTGGTCGGTTTAGGACTTTCTGCCTCCACTGTTGCTCTCGGTACTGGAATAGCAGGCATTTCAACCTCTGTCATGACCTTCCGTAGCCTAATGACTTCTCTGCTAGCATCACAGACATATCACAAACTGTATCAGTCCTCCAGGCCCAAGTTGACTCTTCAGCTGCAGTTGTCCTCCAAAACCGCCGAGGCCTTGACTTACTCGCTGCTGAAAAAGGAGGACTCTGTATATTAAATGAAGAGTGTTGTTTTTACCTAAATCAATCTGGCCTGGTATATGACAACATAAAACACTCAAGGATAGAGCCCAAAAACTTGCCAACCAAGCAAGTAATTACCCTGAACCCCCTTGGGCACTCTCTAATTGGACGTCCTGGGCCCACCCAATTCTTAGTCCTTTAATACCCATTTTTCTCCTTGATTTATTTGGACCTTGTATCTTCTGTTTAGTTTCTCAATTCATCCAAAACCGTATCCAGGCCATCACCAATCAATCTATATGACAAATGTTTCTTCTAACGACCCCACAATATCACACCTTACCACAAAATCTTCCTTCAGCTTAATCTCTCCCACTCTAGGTTCCCATGCCGCCCCAATCCCGCTTGAAGCAGCCCTGAGAAACATCGCCCATTCTCTCTCCATACCACCCCCCCAAAATTTTCGCCGCCCCAACACTTCAACACTATTTTGTTTTATTTTTCTTATTAATATAAGAAGGCAGGAATGTCAGGCCTCTGAGCCCAAGCCAAGCCATCGCATCCCCTGTAACTTGCAGGTATACACCCAGATGGCCTGAAGTAACTGAAGAATCACAAAAAAAGTGCAAATGCCCTGCCCCGCCTTAACTGATGACATTCCACCACAAAAGTGAAAATGGCTGGTCCTTGTCTTAAGTGATGACATTACCTTGTGAAAGTCCTTTTCCTGGCTCATACTGACTCCAAAAGCTCCCCCACTGAGCACCTTGTGACCTCCACTCCTGCCCACCAGAGAACAACCCCCCTTTGACTGTACCTACCCAAATCCTATAAAGCAGCTCCACCCTTATCTCCCTTCGCTGACTCTCCTTTCGGACTCAGTCCACCTGCACCCAGGTGAAATAAACAGCCCTGTTGCTCACACAAAGCCTGTTTGGTGGTCTCTTCACACCGACGCGCATGACAGTATTTGCATATTATGTAATTGATAAGGGACTTGCATCTAGAATATATAAAGAATGCTCACAACTCAATAATCAAAAAAAAATAAATAACCCAATTTAAAATGGGAAAGGGATCTGACTAAACATTTCTCCAACAAAGACGAATAAACACATGAAAAGAGGCTCCACATCGTTAGCATCAGGGAAATGGAAATTGAAACCACAATACTACTTGAAATACTACTTCACATTCACTAGGAAGGCTAGAATTGAAAAAAAGATAACAAGTATGGATGAGGAGGTGAAGTTGGAACCCCCATATAGTGCTGCTGGGAATGGTGTAGCCACTTTGGAAAACAGTACAAAAGTTTTCCACAAGGGATTAAACAGAAAGTGACCATATGACTCAGTATTTTCTCTCCTAGGTATATAATCAGGATAAATGAAAACATATGTCCACACAAAAGCTTGCTCATGAATTGTCATAGAAACATTCTTCACAATATCCCAAAGTGGAAGCAACCCAAATGTCCATCAGCTGATGCATGGATAAACAAAGTAATATTCTATACCATGGAATTTTAATTGGCATATTTGGAAATAAAAAGGAATCAAGTACTGATATAACCTACAACATGGATACATCTTGAAAATGCTACGCTAAATGAAAGAGGTCAGTCACAAAAGACCAGATATTAAATGATATCACTTTTTATGAAATATCCAGAGAGGCAAATCTATAGAGACAGAAAGTACATTAGCAGTTGCCTAGGATGGAGAGGACGGGGGCGGGGGGGGGGGGGCGGGAAATGGGGAGTGACTGCTCTAGGGTATGCGTTTCTTTTTGGAGTGATGAAATGTTCTAAAATTGTGGTGATGCTTGCACAATTCTATGAATATAGTAAAAACCATGAATTGCACACTTTAAATTGGCTCAGTGTATGGCAAGTGAATTATATTCCAATAAAGCTGTTATTAAAAAAAATAATATAGTGCTGAGCACAGTGTAATCCCAGCACTTTGGAAGGCTGAGGTGGGCGGATCCCCTGAAGTCAGGAGTTTAAAACCAGCCTGGCCAACATAGCAAAAACCCATCTCTACTGAAAAATACAAAAATTAGCCGGGTGTGGTGGTACTCTCCTGTAGTCCCAACTACTCAGGAGGCTGAGGCAGGAGGATCACTTGAACCTGGGAGGTGGAGGTTGTAGTGAGCTGAGATCATGCCACTACACTCCAGCCTGGGTGACAGAGTGAGACTCTGTCTGGAAAAAAGAAAAAGGAAAAAAGAAAAAGAAAAAAAAAAAGAAAAAAGAAAAAAATATATATATACACTCAGGGTCAAAGAAAACATACTGGATTTGATTACTGAATAGTCAGACTGGAAGGCATTTGTCAAGCCCAACACCTTAAGAAACCAGAGAAAAAGGTGTTCTGCCAGGTCTACAGTCACACATTTATTTAGTAGCAGAAACATAGTCAGAACTTGTCTCTTGACCTTGACCTTTAGGTTGTGCTGCCTCTCTTCAAAGCCCAGTTTTGAAGACATAGCTTGGAAGGGATTGTGAGAAGTCAACCTTATGAACAGCTGGATATGCTCTCTTCCCTTTCCCACATTTTGCAAAGGTCCCCCAAAGGTTTCTTGAGGAGGGGATAAATTGTGGTAAAAAGGAATACTCCTCTTCCTTAAAGGAAGAGACTGCCATAGAGCTTCCCTGAGTCTTTTCCCTCATAGGACGGGAGAGTCTGTGTGTTTCAAAGAACACTTACTCTGTATGTTTCTAATTCGTTTGCACTTAGCTCATCAATATGTTGTTTATGCAAGAACCATTTGATGTTCAAGAAACCCTCTGGGCCTCTTAAAGGGCTTTTAAAAAAATTCGAGCCAGAGAATTGAACTTTGCCAAGAGTAAATGGAACTCAGATATCAAAAGGTCTGAGTTCAGTTTTCATTGAATACAAAGGGTGAGTAGATTCTGAACTGAGCCAAATGCATTCTCCCACCCTTAATTTACAGTACATTGTTTTGGCAGACTCTACAATTCTGAAAGTTGGCTTGTCTTCTCCCATTCCTTTCTAGGGTGCAACCTCAAGCCTATCTTTTAGTGAACTTTACAAAAAATAAGGCCATGTTATAATGATTTATGAGAGCCTCACTCATCACTGTTTTTGTAACTATTAATTTTATTAGAACAAATTCAAAAGCTTGAAAAGGTTAAAACTCTCCTCCAAAGCTATAATTTTGTTTGATCTCCTAAAGGGATTTCTATTTTTTTTAGTCCTCTCATCTGGGAGTTTATCAAAAGAGATGTTGCTCCTCTTTCAATAAGTGGTCAGGTCATCAACCAATTATCAAATCGAATACTAGAGGGCTACTATTACTTATAGTGCTTGGATTTGGAGTACAAAACAAGTTCCTTTGCTCCGCCTTCCAAGGAGTAAGGGCCAGAGAAATTATTAGCACTTTGAGTTTCTTTTTAATAAAAAACAATCTCAAAAAAATGGCAAAATTAAAATCAGCCCAAGTTCTGCCACCTCAAGATATGCAGTAAGATTTCCTTTTATTCTAAAAAAGTACTTAGGTGGCCCGGCGCGGTGCCTCACGCCTCTAATCCCAGCACTTTGGGAGGCTGAGACGGGCGGATCAGGAGGTCAGGAGATCAAGACCATCCTGGCTAACACTGTGAAACCCCGTCTCTACTAAAAATACAAAAAATTAGCCGGGCGTGGTGGTGGGCACCTGTAGTCCCAGCTACAAGGGAGGCTGACGCAGGAGAATGGCGTGAACCTGGGGGGCAGAGCTTGCAGTGAGCAGAGATCACTCTACTGCACTCCAGCCTGGGTGACAGAGCGAGACTCCGTCTCAAAAAAAAAAAAAAGTACTTAGACTGGGTATAATGGCTCGTGCCTATAATCCCAACACTTTGGGAGGCTGGGGCAAGAGGATTGCTTGAGCCCAGAAGTTTGAGACCAAGGCTGGGCAACATAGGGAGACCCTATTTCTACCAAAGTAAAAAAAAAAAAGAAAACCTGAGTGTGGTGGTATGTGCCTATGGTCCCAGCTATTCAGAAGGTTAAGGTGGGAGGATTGCTTGAGCCTGGGAGGTCGAGGCTGCAGTGAGCTGTGATCACACCACTGCACTCCAGCCGGGGTGACAGAACAAGATGCTATCTTGTCCCTCCCCAAAAACTCTGTATCTATATATCTATGTCAGTATACATAGTCATAGATATGTTATTATAAAAATGGGATATTATATTGTTTTACAATTTACTTTTTCCATTTGTTAGTTCGTGATTGTCTGTATTAATAAAATGATATCTACTCATGCATAAAATTCAATTGTACAGGTGGTTACTTAAGTAAAGTCCAGTGGGACATCTGGTTTAAGGTGTGGCAGGATGCAGCACTCAAATAATGTTCCGAGGTCTGCTTCTCTCCTTTCTATTTGCTCTGCCTTCTGCTGCCTTGGTGCCACTCACATGTTGCACATACAGGCAGCAGTTTGAGTATATGCATTCAGGATCTTGGCTGGCAGAAGGGATCAAGACTCTATTCCGATAGCAATATCTGATCATATCATTGTAACTTATGCCTGGGTTACATGACACACTCTTGGAATCCAAGTATTACACTAGGATAACATAGACTGAGAATGGGGAAGGGATGGAAGTAGGGAGAGGTGGGCCCCAGAGGGAAATGGGAGGATGGTTATCAGAAGGAGAATGAATGTCAGGTGGTCCAAATCACAGGTCCACAATCCATACACTTGGACATTTGGAACTTGTTTTGTATTGGTTTCCTGGGGCTTTCGTAACAAAGTACCACAAACTGGGTGATTTGAAGATAAATTTGTTGTCTCACTGTTCCGGAGGCTGGAAGTCCAAGATCAAGATACCCACAGGGTGAGTTCATTCTGAGGGCTGTGAGGGAGAATCTGTTCCATGGCTCTGTCCTAGCTTTTGGCAGTTTGTTGGCAGTCCTGGTGTTTGTTGGCCTGTAGATGTATCATCCTGATCTCTGCTTTTGTGTTTGTTCTTCCTGTGTGCACAGTGTGATTTCTTTGTTTTTTTTTTTTTTAAATAAAGACACGTCATATTGGATTAGGGATCCTTCCTACTCTAATATGATTGCATTTTAATTAATTACATCTGCACTGATCCTATTGCCAAATAAGATCACATTAGAAAGTACTAGGGATTAGGGCTTCAACATATGAATTTTTGAGGTCACAATTCAACCCAACATATTTCCACCATTTTTCCATGCATTTAATGTTTCTGGCTACATCTAAGATCCATCCAGTCTGGGTGTGAATGCTGCCTCCCTCTTTCTGCTGCGTGGGCTAGGAGATTGGATGAGGCCACCTCTAGGGTCCCTTCCAGATAACTTCGCGATTAAGTATCAGGGCTAGGAATCCATCCTGTGGTCTGAATGTATGTTACAGTTTCACCACTTACTAGCTCAGGGACTTTGGGCAACGGGTTTACCCTCTGCAAATTTCAGTCTCCTCAACCAGTAAAATCAGGATAAGAGTCCTTCATCCATTGGTTTGTTGTAGGTTAGACACATAGCCTTCAATAAATGTCAGGCAGTGTGACTGTTTCACTTCTTCGAGTATGTAAGGACTGCAGAGCCAGGAGAAGAACCTATATAACTCCTAGTGTTCTCATTCTCTCATGACAATTCAGTGCCATAACTTCCCCAGAGGTTCGCTTGATAGAAATTCAGTGCCATAACTTCTCCAGAGGTTCGCTTGTTAGAACTTTGAGAGGGAGGCCGGGCACCGTGGCTCATGCCTGTAATCCCAGCACTTTGGGAGGCCGAGGCCAAGGAGTTCAAGACCAGCCTGACCAACATGGTGAAACCTTGTCTCTACTAAATACAAAAAATTAGCCGAGTGTCGTGGTGCATGCCTGTAATCCCAGCTACCTGTGACGCTGAGGCAGGAGAACTGCTTGAAGCAAGGAGGAGGAGGTTGCAGTGAGCCGAGATTGTGCCATTGTACTCTAGCCTGGGCAAAAAGAGCGAAACTCTGTCTCAAACAAACAAACAAAAAGTCTTCAAGAGGGGAAAGGGTTCCTTTTTTTTATCTTGCAAACCGGAACTCAAATCCAGCTCAGGGAACGCAAAGTATTTCTCTCTCTTCCCTGAAGCTGGATGCTGTAAATTCTGAGCCAACTCCTTTTCTTTTAGGCAATGTGATTATTAAATACCTGTCCCCTTTGGGTTCCATTTATCTCTCTCTTATCTCGTTTTCTCTTATAACTTGATTTTTCCCACCAGCTTTCAGATGTGGGCTGAAACCAGTATTTTATTTACGATCTGTTTTTGGCTTCATAAATTTGGGGAAATGGAACAGATGTGTGCTGCTTTCCTAGGAAGCACATCTTTAGTTTTTTCATGCTTTAACTATAGAGTCTAATTCGGCTTGCCTAAATGCTTATTCAATAATAACTTTGAGTTCTTGCAGGTAGCAGAATCTATCTGATACAGGTGTATTAGGTCTTCACCAAGGTCAAAGCAGGAGGAGGTGCCAATCACCTTTAAAAAATGTGGTCACTTTCATTTAGTGCCAGGTGTTGTTCTAAGCACCAGGGATATAACAATGAACAAGAGAGCCACTATCCCTGCTTTTGAGGAGTGCACCTGCTGGAACATTCATTTCTGCAGAAAATAGATAAGGAGAACTTATGACATGTTAGATATTGTTCATCAATGAACAAAACAGAAGCAATCTGCACTTATGGTTATGTTGTGTGTGTGGGTGGTGGCAGGAGAGGGGGGAAGAATACAGTACACATAAGTACATTAAAAGAATCCTGTTAAAAGGTGATAAGTGCTATGGAAAAAACGAAGTAGGGTAAGGGGGATTAGGAATATTGGAAGGAGGCCGGGCGCGGTGGCTTAAGCCTGTAATCCCAGCACTTTGGGAGGCCGAGACGGGCGGATCACGAGGTCAGGAGATCGAGACCATCCTGGCTAACACAGTGAAACCCCGTCTCTACTAAAAAATACAAAAAAACTAGCTGGGCGAGGTGGCGGGCGCCTGTAGTCCCAGCTACTCGGGAGGCTGAGGCAGGAGAATGGCGTGAACCCAGGAGGCGGAGCTTGCAGTGAGCTGAGATCCGGCCACTGCACTCCAGCCTGGGCGACAGAGCGAGACTCCGTCTCAAAAAAAAAAAAAAAAAAAAAAAGGAATATTGGAAGGATTTACAAGTTTAAATGGGATGGTCAGGGTAGGTGATACTTGAACAAGGACTTGAAGGAAAATGAGGAAGGGAGCCTCAATGTTTGGGGGATGAGCAAGTTCAAAAGCCCCCGGGCATGAGTGTGCCCTGCTTTTTCAAGGAGAGCCAGGAGGCCATTTTAGCTGAAGAAGAGTGAGCAAGGTGAGAACAGGAGGAAACGTGGTTGGGGGCAGATCAAATGGAGCTTTTCATCCTGAGTGAAACGAGGAATTAATGGAAAGTGCTGAGCAGAGAAGTCACCTGCTCTCACGCTTCAAAGGACTGGTCTGGCGGCTTTGTTCAGTCTGGACTGTGCAGGTGCGGGGTGGTAGGGTGATATTTGGGGGGCTGCTGTAACCACACAGCAGGGTGGGGTGGTACAATCCTCTAATGCACATCAGAGGGTAGCAGGTGGAGGTGGTGTGACACGGTCAGATTAGGGGTCTATTTTGGAGGCAGGGCCAACAAGATTTTTCTGGTAGATTAGATGTGGGGTGTGAAAGAGAAGAGGCAGGGAGGATTCCTAAATTTTTACCCCTTAAAAATAGAGTAGCCATGGATTGAGATGGCAAAGAAGACTGCTGGAGAACGTTTTTGTTTTGCTTCGGTGCATTGGGAGTTCCAGGAGTTCCGTTTGGACGTTAAGTTTTTTTTTTTTTTTTTTTTTTTTGAGACGGAGTCTTGCTCTTTCGCCCGGGCTGGAGTGCAGTGGCGCTACCTCGGCTCACTGCAAGCTCCGCCCCCCGGGTTTACGCCATTCTCCTGCCTCAGCCTCCGGAGTAGCTGGGACTACAGGCGCCCGCCACCTCGCCCGGCTAGTTTTTTTTTTGATTTTTAGTAGAGACGGGGTTTCACCGTGTTAGCCAGGATGGTCTCGATCTCCTGACCTCGTGATCCGCCCGTCTCGGCCTCCCAAAGTGCTGGGATTACAGGCTTGAGCCACCGCGCCCGGCCTGGACGTTAAGTTTGAAGGGGCTATTTACTATCCAAGCGGAGCGGAGAGCTGGATTTTGAAGCTCTCTGGGGACATACTTTTGGGGACATTTCTAAAGCTTGAGACCCTGCTCCAAAGCCTCGAAGACCCTGTCGAGGTTCTTCCAGAGCCGGCCACGTCCCTCTCTTCTCAGCCCTCCTAAATTAAGCCGTAAAATCCCTGGGACAGTAGCCCCTTTATTCGGCAAAGTCCTTTTTCCTCTTTGAGGAACGACGACAAAAACGAATAAAAATGACGCGCAGCAGCACCGCGTCCTTTCCCCGCTCGCTGCACGGAGTGGAAACGCAGCCTGGTGTGCAAGAACAGGCCCCGCTCTGGGCTGCAGGCGCTGCGACCACTAACCCTAGCTCCAGGCGTGTGGGCGGGGCCTGCGTGTGGGCGGGGCCGCGGCGCCAGGGCACGCCACAGGCGGGGGCGTGGCCGACCCGGCGCTCGCCCGCCCGCCTGCTCTCGCGGTTCCCTGGCGCCGGCCCTTCAGCGAGTGATCAGCTGGTCTGCGCTCCCCTGACGTGGGCTGGGGCACGTCACCGCCGAATGGCAGCCTCCAGAAAGCCACCGCGAGTAAGGTGAGGGCACTCCGCCGGGAGCCGCCGTCCGGGCAGCGTGCAGCCCTCACTGCGCGGCCGCGTGTGTTGCACCTCGGCAGGCAGGGACGCGCGGGTGAGGAGCCCGGCCCACCTCAGTCTGGCTAGGGCCGCGCTCTCCGGAGCCCCGGAACGGGAGAAGGGGGAGGGGGTCCATGAAGCCGGGCGAGATCCTGTTCGTTTCCGGCGGGTCGGTGGGCACGGGGGCGGCCCGAGCCCGGTTCCTGGACGCGTATGCCCGCGGAACTGCAGCACTCGGCCCGAGGGGGCGGCGGCCGTCACAGATCCCGGCCCGCGGGAAGGCCCCGCTCATGGTGGAAGTTGGCCCCTCCTGGCCCCTCCTCGTGCCCGGCGAGGTGGGCGAGCCTCTGCCCTTGCTCCTGTTACCCAGGAATCTAAACCTCAAGTTACAATCTCGACAATACTGACTCCTGCAATTCGCTCTACTGATCTGTCACTGCCACAAGAATAGACGGTCGCGGGCTCTTCCCCACCCAAATGGTTTCAGAGGCTGTGTAAGGGGATATTTTGGTATAACCTCCAGGAAAATCCCCCCAGTAGCCTGCCCTGGGCTCTCCATGGGCACAGGAAGGTGAGAAGGATAATTTCCCGGCCTCAAGTTAAACATGTTTTAGTTTATTCCCCTCCCACAACCAGGCTATACTTATAAGAGCCTCTGATAAAGTGGGAGACGGAGAGAGGTGTTCAGAGTTCATGGAGGCCACAGGCCACTCGCTGGCCATCCCCAAGGGGTCACCCACCTGCTAATCACTTGAGACATGAAAGCAGTCACTTTGCAGCGTGGCCAGCCTTTCTTGCCGAACACAGACTATGGCTCTTGGCTTGTGTTTGTAAGTAGGGGGGTCCCAAACCTACCTTGACCTGGATTTGCCCTTGCCACAGCTTGTTAGCGGTGAACAGAAAACCAGACCCACCCTGTGGAAGTATGTGGGGAGGGGTGGAGAACTTCCATCTGGAAGGAGCTTCCTGTAAGTGAAGTGCTGGAAATGGAGTCAGGCAAGTGGATAATGATGAGTTAGGCTGTAGGCCTCAGGTGGCCTTCGAGGGCCAAGGTGATCTGTGCTGGATTTATGGACGCACAGCCTTTTAGGAGCAGAAGAGTCTTTTCTACACCAGCTGGTAGAGTCTTTCACCTCAAGGGAAAGTCCAGTGAAAGGCTGAGAGAGGGGAGGCCATTTTCCGTAGGTAGAATTTGAGTGCCATCCAGTGTAAAAGTGAGCACTTCTTTCAGTGTAGGTAATGGAAACTGAACTCAAATTGATTTAGGTAAAATGGGGTTGAGCTGGCTTCTAGTGTGGCTGACTCCAGGAGCACCACCAACATTGGCTTCAGACTTGACTTCTCTTTTGCATCTCTTGGCTCTGATTTATTCAGTATCGGCTTCATTCTCAGGCAGACTTTCTCCTTATGGCAGGTTATGACAGTTCTAGGCTGACAGCCCCAGCAGAGAAGTTGAACCCTCCTTCCTAATGGAGCAGAAGTCCCTGATCTGATTCTCACTGGGCTGACTTAATTCTCGTGTTCATCTGTGAAGCAATCATTATGGCCAGAGGGAGGGATTGACCAGCTCTGGGTCCCAGAACCTGATGGGTGTGTGGATAAGACTCCTTTGAATCCCTTGGGCTGAAATGGAGAGGGTACCTTCTCGAAAGGAAAACCAAGGTTCCCATCGAAAGAAGAGATAGTTTCTGGGTAGGCAAAGACAACATTGCTTACTTCCCAACCTTGGAACTTGTTCCAGTTTACCCTTGTCTCATCCCACTAGGTGTGATTGAGCATCTTGTTCCTTGTTTTGCCCCATGCTGAACACTACACATGTGTGATTCTCATGAACTGGGGATTGCAGGTGGGTGAGGTATTCGGAACCCTGCCAGAATTTCTTTGAAAAGGAGGGAGAAGGCTTTTTCTAGTCCTGCCATAACCATCTTACACAAAGATTGAAAGTGCTCTGCATGCTTCTTGCCCCTTACCCACTTTGTGGCTCATCATAAAGTTGAGAAGGTGAAGGTCGAAGAAGTTTTGGGAAGGGTAGGAGCACTGAGCTGGAAGTTGGGAGGCCTGAAGGCTGGTTCTGGCTGTGTCAGCAGTTAGCTGTAAGGCCTTGAGCTCGTCATTTGATCTCTGTTTCTTGGTTTCCTGGTCTAGAGGAAGGAATTGAGTTGGATAGTCCCTGAGGTATATTCTTCTAGCTCTTAACATTTAACGATAATTGTGCTTTAAAAGAGAACTTAAGAATTTTATTTGTCCAAACAAATGAAGGGTGGATAGATCTTGGACTCTACAGAGACCAGGATGTGACAAGAGCAGAGCAGCTGTAGTATTGAGCTGCTTTGTAGCTCCTGTGATCCTGACAGAAAGGTGGAGGTGTTGATGCTCACATAGAGAGTTTGAGCTCACCTGGCAGACCTGGTTTCTGGTCTTGGCTTTGCAGCTACTGAGTTATATGGCCTATGGTAAGTTATCTTTGCTTTTTTCTTTTTTTTTTCTTTTTTTTTTTTGAGACGGAGTCTCGCTCTGTCGCCCAGGCTGGATTGCAGTGGCCGGATCTCAGCTCACTGCAAGCTCCGCCTCCCGGGTTTACGCCATTCTCCTGCCTCAGCCTCCCGAGCAGCAGGGACTACAGGCGCCCGCCACCTCGCCCGGCTAGATTTTTGTATTTTTTAGTAGAGACGGGGTTTCACCGTGTTAGCCAGGATGGTCTCCATCTCCTGACCTCGTGATCCGCCCGTCTCGGCCTCCCAAAGTGCTGGGATTACAGGCTTGAGCCACCGCGCCCAGCCTTGCTTTTTTCTTCTGTAAAATGAATGAATAGGATTATCTCAAGATAACCTTGGCTAGGCATGGTGGCTCACACCTATAGTCCCAGCACTTTGGGAGGCTGAAGTGGGAGGATCACTTGAGGCCAGGAGTTTGAGACCAGACTGGGCAATGTGGTGAGATCCTGTCTCTTCAGAAAATTATTAAAAAAAATCAGGTGGGTGTGATGGCACATGCCTGTAGTCCTAGGTCCTTGGGAGATTGAGGCAGGAGAATTGCTTGAGCTCAGGAGTTTGAGGCTGCGGTAACCTAAGGTTGTGCAACTGCACTCCAGCCTGAGTGACACAGCAAGACCCTGTCTCTAAAAAAAAGATAACCTTCCAACTCTGTAGTCATGTGTCTGAACAAGTCATTGGGATCACTTACTTACCAGCTTAGAAACTTATGTATGAAGTAATGGGAAATTGGGTGAGAATCTGACTTGTATCTCTGTCCACAAGAAAGAGACGTTATAAAATTTATAACGGCTTTATTGAGATACAACTCACTTACATGCAATTCATCTGTTAAAATGTACAATTCAAGTTATTAGTATAGTCACAGAGTTGTACAACTATCATCACAATCATTTTAGGTCATTTTCTTCATCCCCAAAAGAAACCCACAATCAGTCACTCCTCATTTTTCCCAACTTCACCTCAGCCCTTGGCAACCACTAACACTGCATGTCTACTTCCTGTCTTTATAGATTTGTCTATTCTGGACATTTTATGTGAATAGAATCATATACTATGTGATCTTTCGTATTAGACTTTTTCCCTTAGCATGTTTTCAAGGTTCATGTATGTCGAGGTGTGATTTCTTTTTTCTTTTCTTTTTCTTTTTCTTTTTTTTTGAGACGGATCCTTGCTCTGTTGCCAGGCTAGAGTGCAGTGGCACGATCTCGGCTCACTGCAGCCTCCACCTTCTGGGTTCAAGCGATTCTCCTTCCTCAGCCTCCTGAGTAGCTGGGACTACAGGAGTGCACCACCACACTCAGCTAATTTTTGTATTTTTAGTAGAGGTGGGGTGTCACCATGTTGGCCAGGATGGTCTCTATCTCTTGACCTCATGATCTGCCCATCTCGGCCTCCCGAAGTGCTGGGATTACAGGTGTGAGCCACCGCGGCTGGTGTTATTTCTTTTTATTGCCAAATAACATTCCATTGTACGGATAGACGCTTTTATTTATCCATTTATCAGTTGAGCATTTGAGTTGTGCCTACAGTTTGGCTGTTACAAATAATGCAGCTATGAATATTTGTGTACAACTTTTTTTTTTTTTTTTTTTTTTTTTTTGAGACGGAGTCTGGCTCTGTCGCCCAGGCTGGAGTGCAGTGGCCGGATCTCAGCTCACTGCAAGCTCCGCCTCCCGGGTTTACGCCATTCTCCTGCCGCCGCCTCCCAAGTAGCTGGGACTACAGGCGCCCGCCTCGTCGCCCGGCTAGTTTTTTGTATTCTTTAGTAGAGACGGGGTTTCACCGTGTTAGCCAGGAGGGTCTCGATCTCCTGACCTCGTGATCCGCCCGTCTCGGCCTCCCAAAGTGCTGGGATTACAGGCTTGAGCCACCGCGCCTGGCCAACTTTTTCTTTTTTTTTGAGATGGAGTCTCGCTCTGTCGCCCAGGCTGGAGTGCAGTGGCCGGATCTCAGCTCACTGCAAGCTCCGCCTCCCGGGTTTAAGCCATTCTTCTGCCTCAGCCTCCCGAGTAGCTGGGGCTACAGGCGCCCGCCACCTCGCCCGGCTAGTTTTTTGTATTTTTTAGTAGAGACGGGGTTTCACCGTTTTAGCCAGGAGGGTCTCGATCTCCTGACCTCCTGATCCGCCCGTCTCGGCCTCCCAAAGTGCTGGGATTACAGGCTTGAGCCACCGCGCCCAGCCGACAACTTTTTATAAGGATATATATTTTCAATTTTCTTGATTATGTACCTAGGAATGGTTTTCCAAAGCCATTACACCATTTTACATTCTCATCAGGAATGTTTGAGGGTTCTGATTTTTTCCATACCCTCACCTGCCCTTGTTGTTGTCAGTCTTTTTTATTATAACCTTCCTAGTGTGTGTGAAGTGGTATCACATTGTAGTTTCGATTTGTGTTTCCCTAATGACTAGTGATGTTGAGCATCTTTTCATGTACTTCTTGGTCATTTGTGTACTTTTGCTGGAGAAATGTCTTTGAGATCCTTAGCCCACTTTAAAATTGGTTATATGTCTTTTTATTGTTGAGTTGTAATAGTTTTTTTTTTTTTGGCAGAGTCTCCCTCTGTCGCCCAGGCTGGAGTGCGGTGGCACGATCTCGGCTCACTGCAGCCTTCACCTCCCGGGTTCACGCTATTCTCCTGCCTCAGCCTCCCGAGTAGCTGGGACTGTATACAGGCACCTGCCACCACACCCAGCTAATTTTTTTGTGTTTTTAGTAGAGACAGGGTTTCACTGTGTTAGCCAGGATGGTCTTGATCTCCTGACCTCGTGATTTGCCTGTCTCGGCCTCCCAAAGTGCTAGGATTACAGGCGTGAGCCACCGTGCCCAGCGAGTTGTAATAGTTCTTTATATATTCTGGATACTAGACTCAACAGATTTGCAGATATTTTCTCCCGTTCTGTGGGTTGTCATCCATTTTCTTGATGGTATCCTTTGAAACACAAACATTTTAAATTCTGATGAAGTCCAGTGTATCTCTTTTTTCTTTTGTTGCTGTGCATTTTGATTTGTATCTCAAGAAGTCATTGCCTAATGCAAGGTCAGGCAGACTTATGTTTGTGCTTTAAGAGTTTTACAGTTTAGCTCCTATGTTTATGCCTGTGATCCATTTGTGTTAATTTTTGTTTATGGTATGAGGTGGGTTAAACTTCATTTTTCTTTTTTTGAGACAGGGTCTCTCTGTGTGACCAAGGCTAGATTGCAGTGGGGCGATCACAGCTCACTGCTGCCTCAACCTGTCTGGCTTAAGTGATCCTCCCTCCTCAGCCTCCTAAGTAGCTGAGACCATAGGTGTGCACCACCAAACCTGGCTCATTTTTGTAAATTTTGTAGAGATGTGTTTTGCCATGTTGCCCAAGCTGGTTTTGAACCCTTGGACTCAGGCAGTCTGCCTGCCTCAGCCTCCCAAAGTACTGGGATTACAAATGTGAGTAATTGTGCCTGGCCTTTTTTTTTTTTTTGAGACAGGATCTTACTCTGTAACCCAAGCTGGAGTGCAGTGGTGCTATAATGGCTCAGTGCAGCCTCGACCTCCAGGGTTCAAGTGATCCACCCCACCTCAGCCTCCAGAGTAGCTGGGACTACAGGTGCATGCCACCATGCCCGACTAATTTTTGTATTTTTTGTAGAAGTGGAGTTTTGCCATGTTGGAAACTTTATTCTTTTGCATGTGGATATTCACTTGTCCCAGCATCATTTGTTGAAGAGGCTATTCCTTCCCCCATTGAATGGTCTTGGCATCCTCAAAAATCAGTTGACAGTTGTGAGGGTTTATTTCTGGACTCTTAATTCTGTTTTACTCATTTGTAAGTCCATTCTTATGCTAGTACCACACTGTCTGGTATTTAGGTTTGAAATTGGGATGGAAGAGTTCTTTTCAAGATTCCGTTCTTTTTCAAGATTGTTTTGGCTATTCTGGGTCCCTTGCATTTCCATATGAATTTTAGAATCTGCTTGTCAATTTCAGCCTACAAGCTAGCTAGAATTTTGGCAGGGAATGCATTGAGTCCATATATCAATTTGGGAAGTACTGCCATCTTACCAATAGTAAACCTTCCAATCCATGACCATGGAATAGCTTTTGTTTATTTAGGTCTTCTTCAGTTACTTTCAGCAGTCTTTTTTAGTTTTTATGGTGTACATTTTGCACTTCTTTTCTTAAATTTATTTCTAACTATTTTTTGTTTTTGATGTTATTGTAAATGGACTTTTCTTTTTCTTTTTTTTTTTTTTTTGAGACGGAGTCTCACTCTGTCACCCAGGCTGGAGTACAGTGGCGTGATCTCGGCTCACTGCAAGCTCCGCCTCCCGGGTTCATGCCATTCTCCTGCCTCAGCCTCCCCAGTAGCTGGGACTACAGGCGCCCGCCACCTCGCGCGGCTAGTTTTTTGTATTTTTTAGTAGAGATGGGGTTTCACCGTGTTAGCCAGGATGGTCGTAAATGGACTTTTCTTAATTTTATTTTTGGATTGTTCATTGCAAGGATATAGAAGTCAAATTGATTTTTTTTTTTTTTGGAGACGGAGTCTCGCTCTGTCGCCCAGGCTGGAGTGCAGTGGCCAGATCTCAGCTCACTGCAAGCTCCGCCTCCCGGGTTTACGCCATTCTCCTGCCCCAGCCTCCGGAGTGGCTGGGACTACAGGCGCCTGCCACCTCGCCCGGCTCGTTTTTTGTATTTTTTAGTAGAAACGGGGTTTCACTGTGTTAGCCAGGATGGTCTCGATCTCCTGACCTCGTGATCCGCCCGTCTCGACCGCCCAAAGTGCTGGGATTACAGGCTTGAGCCACCGTGCCCGGCCAAATTGATTTTTTTAAGTATTGATTTTTGTATCCTGTGTTCTTGATGAACTCAGTTAATGGTTCTGATTTTGTTTGTGGATTCTTTAGGATTTTCTGTATTCAAGATTATGTCATTTGCAAATAGGGGTAGTTTTACTTCTTCTTTTCTAAACTGGATGCCTTTTGTTTCATTTTCTTGCCTCCTTACCCTAGATAGAACTTCTGGCACGAGGTTGAATAGAAGTGCTAAGAGTAGACATCCCTGTCATGTTCCTGATCATGGGGGAAAGCATTCAGTCTTTCAACATTAAGAATGATGTTAGGTCGGGCGCGGTGGCTCAAGCCTGTAATCACAGCACTTTGGGAGGCCGAGACGGGTGGATCACGAGGTCAGGAGATCGAGACTATCCTGGCTAACATGGTGAAAACCCGTCTCTACTAAAAAATACAAAAAACTAGCCGGGCGTGGTGGCGGGCGCCTGTAGTCCCAGCTACTCGGGAGGCTGAGGCAGGAGAATGGCGGGAAACCGGGAGGCGGGGCTTGCAGTGAGCTGCAGTGAGCTGAGATCCGGCCACTGCACTCCAGCCCGGGTGGCAGAGCGAGACTCCATCTCAAAAAAAAAAAAAAAAAAAAAAAAAAAATGATGTTAGCTGTAGGTTTATGTAATACCCTTTGTCAGGTTGAGGACTTTTTCTTCTAGTTTGCTAAGTACTTTTATCTTGAAGGGACATTGGAATTTGTCATGCTTTTTCTGCATTTGTTGAGAAGACCGTGTAGATTTTGTTCTTTATTCTGTTGATATGGCCTGTTATAGTAATTGATTTTTCATATATTGAGCCAACCTTGTATTCCTGGGATAAGTCCCACTTGGCGATGATGATCCTTTTTATGTTGTTCTAGATTCAGTTTGCTGGTATTTTGTTGAGGATATTTGTATTTATATTTTACAAGACATATTGGGGTGTCTTACTTTTTAATGAAAGAATAATATGTTTACCCTAGTTAAGAACATCCCATTCTGTCCAGTAAAACTAAAGTCACAGCCATATGAAAGCAGGCCTAGAGTCATTGGTAAAGCTGCCTGGTTATCTGGTTCTGGCTGTGTAGTAGACTGAGCTAATGTGTCCCTCTCTATCTTTACCAACATGTAAACATGTGGTTAAATTATAACTTAATCAACTTTGAGTTCATAGCTAAGTAAAATTCAAAACCTTTTCTATGGCCCACAGTAGGCCCCCTGGTGCCTCTATGACGTTGTCTCTGAAGCTCTTACCTCCCCATCCCCTGATACAATCACACTGTGCTGGCCGTCTTACTTTTCCTCAGGTACACTAGACATACTCCTGCCTCATGGTCTTTGCACTTGCTGTTCCCCTGGAACATTGTTCCCCTAGCCGTTCACATGGCTTGCTTCCTCACTCTTTTTAGGTCTGTGTTAAAATGTGGTCTGTTACCAGAGAGGCTGTCCCTGGCTACCCCATATGAAATAATCCTTCCCCTTACCTCCCTGATGCTTTCTTCTCCTTGCCCTGCTTTACTTTTGTTCACAAAACACGTTCTTATGACCTGACCTATTGTGTACTTGTTTTGTGTCTGTTGCTTTCTCTTCCCTATCCTCTCCCCAATCTCCCTGCCTTGCCCCGTGTTCATTTGTTAAAGTCAGAGATCTTGTCTATTTTGTTCACTGTTGTGTCCAGAACAGGGCCCGGATTATGGAAGATTTTTCAATAAGTATTTGTTGACTGAATGAACTTGAAAGAAAGAGAAATCCTCAAGTGCCAAAAATGTAGAGGGAACCTAACACCTGAATGGTATACTAGTAACCTCAGCCTGGGAAAATTATCAGATTCAGATATAGACCTTCGTGCCTGGTGTCCAGGGCATTAGACTATCCCCATATGGGAACAGGAAGTTTGTGTGCAAATCTTCTAGCTAAGACATTAATGTGGGCCAGGCGTGGTGGCTCACGCCTATAATCCCAGCACTTTGGGAGGCCGAGACGGGCGGATCTCGAGGTCAGGAGATCGAGACCATCCTGGCTAACACGGTGAAACCCTGTCCCTACTAAGAAATACAAAAAATTAGCAGGGCGAGGTGGCGGATGCCTGTAGTCCCAGCCACTCGGGAGGCTGAGGCAGGAGAATGGTGTGAACCCGGGGGCGAGCGGAGCTTGCAGTGAGCCGAGATTGTGCCACTGCATTCCAGCCTGGGCGACAGAGCGAGACTCCGTCTCAAAAAAAAAAAGAAATTAATGTGAAAGTCTTAGAAGCAAGCAATCACAGAACTGCTTATACAAACCAGGACCCATCACATTCTTATAGATAAATAGCCTCTATTGAAGATAAGCTGTTAATGAAAGATCGATCACAAAGCACAGAGGGAATGAACCACCAAGAGGGAGAGGCAGCAGACCCAACAGACATGAGGGTTAGTCTCCCAAGATCTGTTTGAAAGTATGGGAGAAATTATAAAATAAGGGCCTAAAATAATGAAGGCACAAAGAGAAGGCATAGAAACCAGAGTGAAAGAATAGGACACCATAAAGAAAGAACGGGCCGATGTGAAAAAGAATCAAATAGAACTTGTGTAAGGAAAAAACATAGTCATTGAAAATAAGTCTTCTTAGTCTAGTTAAACAGGAGGTTAGACATAGCTGAAGAGAATTTATGAACTGGAAGCTAGAACTGAGAAGGTTAACCTGCAATGGCGATGTTTTACACCTGCAAGTTTTACATCAAACTTTTATTTATTCTGCCACTGATAATGAGGGTGAGAGTTCTTCTGATTCATGTTAGAGAACTGTTAAGTGAAGCGATGCCTCCTCTGATTGAGCCTTGCCACCTTTATTGTGGTCAAAGTCTGCAACTTCCTGTTCTTTCTCTCGTTAAGGGCGAATCACCAGGATTTTCAGCTGAGAAATTTAAGAATAATTGAACCTCACGAGGTGACACACTCAGGAGACACAGGTGTGGAAACAGGTAATAATTTTGTCTGGAAATTAGATGGAACATCTGTAAAGGATTTTAGATCTCCACCCCAACCCCAGGTTGGGTGAGAAAAGAGGGAAAGGAATTAGTAATAGATCATGACTGGGTGTGAGTATCTGGAAGTTAAAAACCAGTTTGTTTTTTGGCTTCCTAAGTGGTTGGTTACTGTTTCTATATATTTACCATTTTTTAGAGAATTCCAACTTTTTTTTTTTTCATTTTCCATTTTTGTTGGGGTGGTGGTGGTGGAGTAGGAGATAGGTTATTATTGAAAATGTTCTGTATTTCTCTAGTATAGTCCTTTATTGATTATCTTAGAAATTAGCTTTCAATTTTGATCATAAGATTGCAAAATGAGAAAAGCTTATAATATATTATTGTGCTTTATAAATTGAGTGTGCATTTAGGAAAGTCTTTTTGGGAAATATTTCTTGGCTGTCCCTTCTCCCTAGAACTGGTGAATTGTCTGATGGGTTACCAGAAACCTGAATTCTGAAAAGTTGTGTATTACTGTATTTCTATCCCATGTAAGCCAGTACTGTTGTACCCACTACTCAGGAGAACCACTTTTTTGTTTTTTTTTTTAAGCTGACTGAAAAATTGATGTCTTTTTTTTTTTTTTTTGGCTCACTGCAAGCTCTGCCTCCCAGGTTCACGCCATTCTCCTGCCTCAGCCTCCCGAGTAGCTGGGACTACAGGCGCCCGTCACCATGCCTGGCTAATTTTTTGTATTTTAAAAGTAGAGATGGCGTTTCACCATGTTAGCCAGGATGGTCTTGATCTCCTGACCTCGTGATCCGCCCGCCTTGGCCTCCCAAAGTGTTGGGATTACAGGCGTGAGCCACCGCACCCAGCCTGAAAAATTGATCTCTTAAAGTATATAAGAAACCATGCCTATCTAATCTCTCTTTGGAAAAGTAATGCTATAATTGCATGCAATTTTAGATCCTTTTTCTTTAAAAAATATAGATGTATCCCACACAGTTTGGACCATATTAGGAGGTAGCAGAGGAAGGAGGAAAAAGAAAGTAAAGAAAGGAAAAACGTGATGGAATCATCAAACTTGGAATTGGAAGATAACTTCTTTTTCTTTTTGTAATGTATGAGGAAATAGAGGTTAGGAAGCTTCAGTTGCCTGAGGTTGTAGATCCCAGTTGGAAACTGGAGCTCACTTGTTTTGCTTCTGTGGGTCTTAGAACACTTTAAGCCTCTGTTATTCCCCCAGATAATATGGTGTAATAGAGCATGGACTTGGGAATTGCTAGACCTTGAGTCTTGGTTCCTGATGATCCAGCTGACTTGGGCAAGTACTTAACTCCTTTTAACTCCTGTTCCTTTATGTGTAAAATGAGAATAGTGAAACCTGCCTTGGAGAATTGTTGTGAGAATTAGCCACTAATGTATGTAAATCCCTTAGCCTTCCCTCAGCTGTGCAACAGAGAGACCAACCACTACCTCTAAAGCTATGGATGCTGAAAGAGCATCTATGCCTGTGTTAAGGTGCTGAAATTGGAGTAAATGGCCCCTTCCATTCTTATGATGAGACATGTGGGAATTCCAGCTAGTGCTTCAGATCCAGATTCAAATATTTCTTGAGCTCCTGCAGTGTATTAGATGCTGTGCATGGTGCTTTCACACACATTATCATGTTTAATTTGCCTGGCCGCCAGTGAGATAAGTATGGTGTGTTTTTTATGTACAATCAGTGAAAAATCTTGTTTGTGATAAAGGCTGAAGTTGTGGGAGCTTATTTCTAAAAGCAGACCTATATAGGCAAGACTTTTAAGTGAGTCATTCTCTGTAAGGCATAGTTTGAAAATATCTGGCAGTGTATGGGCTAATGTTTCATCATGGACTAGGCCTGTTGCTCTTGGCTTCCTACTTTCCTGCACACTTTGCTTAGCTCTTGACTGTTTCTAACATTTCTGAAAAGTCATAGGATATGGAATGAGCAGATGTCATAATACAGCACCTTGCAAGAGCCTATCTGTCACTGAAGATTCATTACTATTCATTGAGTCTGAAAAAATCATACACACGATGTTGTGAATTTGATTTAGCCATCTTCAAGTGAGCGTATGTATATGTTAGTTATAGATACATGGATACAGAGATGACATCATCCCTACCTTCAGGAGAAGTGGTATGTACACCGATTACACGATTTATCACATTGCATTTATGGTTAGTTGTTTAACTCTAATAACATTAAACATTTACATGACGTTTGTTATTTGCCAGGTACTGTTTCTAAGTGCATACGTATAGTAACTCATTTACTCCTTATTACAAATTACGAGGGTCATCAGCTACAACTTTCACTTCCTCCATCTTGGCTGCCTTTTCAACCAGTGCCTTAATGGCTAGGACTTATATAATTGCACCAATTTTGTTCTCACCTTAGCTCCAGCTGCTCACACATTCAGTCACTTTCATCACCTGTTTTCCTTGTGGCTACAGCTGCCTCAGCCACCAGGGCCCACTGTACTCACTTCAGTGGTAGCTGCCTCACTGCCTCAGTCATTGCCTGTTGCTGTCTTCTTCACCTTCACTGTTGCTGCCACTGCTCCTTACCACATCCTAACTGTTGGTTATGGCATTGGGACTTCTTTCATCATGTCTGATATTGATGATAAAGAAGTAGTTGCATTTCACCCAGAACATGAATGTGATGGGCCTGAAGGATGAGGAAGTAGGAAGAGGGAAAGTGTTGAGTGTCGATGGGGGCAGGTAGCATTGTGGAGGGGAGTGGCAGTGAGACTGATGAGGCTCATGATTCTGTGGGGGTCTGATCCACCAGTCACCAGGGGAAACGTGATGATATGATGGTGGTGGTGATGAACGTCGGAATGTGGAAATGAGGAGGGAGGCAGGTTGTGATGACCGGGAAGCAGAGGATGATTTTGAACAGCTCCAGTTTGTTTTTGTTGGTTTTTAGTTTGCAGTTGAAGATTTTGTGCTCATCATTGGTTGTGTTAACTTTATTGATGAAGTTAGTGACTGATAATATTGATACTATAATCAGTACTAAACATCCAGTAGTGCCACCAAAATCCATAAGTCAGAATGTACCTAAATGGAAGGCACATTCTATAAAGAAATAAATGATCTTGAAAGAAAGTATATTGGACTCTTACATTTTTGCATTTTAAAACTTCTGAAGCCAAGGATGTACTCCAGACCAGTTAAGTCAGATGTTCCCACGGGCCGGGCGCGGTGGCTCAAGCCTGTAATCCCAGCACTTTGGGAGGCCGAGACGGGCGGATCACGAGGTCAGGAGATCGAGACCATCCTGGCTAACACGGTGAAACCCCATCTCTACTAAAAATACAAAAAAAACTAGCCGGGCGAAGTGGCGGGCGCCTGTAGTCCCAGCTACTCGGGAGGCTGAGGCAGGAGAATGGCGTGAACCCAGGAGGTGGAGCTTGCAGTGAGCTGAGATCCGGCCACTGCACTCCAGTCCGGGCGACAGAGCGAGACTCCGCCTCAAAAAAAAAAAAAAGTCAGATGTTCCCCAGATAGTCCTAATGTGCAGCCAGTGTTGAAGTCCTGCTCTAAAGAAAGCTTTGTTTTTGCTTGACTGTTTTTAAGAATGATAACTTGCTCAGAAATATGATTTGAGGCCAGGCGCAGTGGCTCAAGCCTGTAATCCAAGCACTTTGGGAGGCCGAGGCGGGTGGATCACGAGGTCAGGAGATCGAGACCAACCTGGCTAACATGGTGAAACCCCGTCTCTACTAAAAATACAAAAAAACTAGCCAGGCGTGGTGGCGGGCGCCTGTAGTCCCAGCTGCTCGGGAGGCTGAGGCAGGAGAATGGCGTGAACCCGGGAGGCGGAGCTTGCAGTGAGTCAAGATGGCGCCACTGCACTCCAGCCTGGGCGACACAGCGAGACTCCGTCTCAAAAAAAAAAAAAAGAAAATGATTTGAAATCACAATAAATCTATTCTGAAGCTCCTGAAAGAGATCAGAGTAAAATTTTTAGATGCTGGCAAGCTTGTGAGATCACGATGGCCTTTATTTTCAACCCCCAGTGGAGGTGTTGACATATAAACTTGGATCAGACCAGATACTTCTGATCCCTTTTTCTCTGATAGGTGAGAAGTTATAGGCTCAGTAGATTAGGCAAAAGGAAAGGATAGCTGGATGCAGTGGTGTGTATCTGTAGTCCCAATTACTTGGGAGGCTGAGGTGGGAGGATCACTTGAGCCCAGGAGTCCAGCCTGGACAATGTAGTAAGACCCTGTCTCCCCTCAGAAAAAAAAAAAGAATGCTCCTCTGAACAATATTCAGAAGCAGCTGTAATGCAAGGAACATGGATGTGCTTGAATTATGAGGACAGTTTCCATTGACTCTTCCTTTGAGTACTTCTCTCTTCTGAGACTCCAGAAGTTGAGTCCTAGGGCCTGTTGTTGAAGTTGCCCTTGCTGCAGATGGTAAGTGAGGCACTTTTTCTAGCTCAAGATCAGTATGGTACCCCATAGGGGATTCTGTTGGAGATAACCATAACAACTGAGGCATAGAAGCCTAAGGTGCTGGTGATGATGAAAAGGAAGAAGCAAATGAGTATGCTAAAGAAAAAGATCCAAAAAGGACCTATGCCCAGCAGGGTTTAAGCTACAGTAAGTCAAGATGTCAGTCCTTGAAGATCACCTCATGTAATTGCCTTGATTTAACTCTCCATTACTTACAGAGTCGTATGTTACAATGTTTTTGATTAAGTAATTTTTTTTTTTAGAGGCGGAGTCTCGCTCTGTTGCCCAGGCTGGAGTGCAGTGGCGTGATCTCGGCTCACTGCAAGCTCTGCCTCCCGGGTTCACGCCATTCTCCTGCCTCAGCCTCCTGAATAGCTGGGACTACAGGCACCCACCACCACGCCCGGCTAATTTTTTTGTATTTTTAGTAGAGACGGGATTTCACCATGTTAGGCAGGATGGTCTTGAACTCCTGACCTTGTGATCCGCCCGCCTTGGCCTCCCAAAGTGCTGCGATTACAGGCGTGAGCCACTGCGCCCGTCCAAATATGTTTATTTGTTAAAAAATGAGTTGGCAAACTCCAAAACACCAAAAACACCAAATGAGTTGAAATCTTATGTCTACCTAAAACCTGCACACAGATGCAGCTTTATTCATGGTTACCAGAACCTGGAAACAACCAATATGTCCTTCAGCAGGTGAATGGATAAATGGTGGTACAATCCAGACAATGGAGTATTATTCAGGGGTAAAGAAATGAGCTATCAAGCAATAAAAAGACATGGAGGAACCTTAAATGTATATTCCTTTTTTTTTTTTTTGAGACAGAGTTGTGCTCTTGTTGCCTAGGCTGGAGTGCAATGGTGCAATCTTGGCTCACCACCACCTCTGCTTCCTGGGTTCAAGCAATTCTCCTGCCTCAGCCTCCCGAGTAGCTAGGATTACACACATGTGCCACTATGCCCAGCTAATTTTGTATTTTTAGTAGAGATGGGGTTTCTCTATGTTGGTCAGGCTGGGCTTGAACTCCCGACCTCAGGTGATCTGCCCGCCTTGGCCTCCCAAAGTGCTGGGATTACAGGTGTGAGCCACCGTGCCTGGCTTAAATGCATATCTTTTTTTTTTTTTTTTTTTGAGACAGAGTCTCGCTCTGTGGCCCAGGCTGGAGCGCAGTGGCCGGATCTCAGTTCACTGCAAGCTGCGCCTCCCGGGTTTATGCTATTCTCCTGCCTCAGCCTCCCGAGTAGCTGGGACTACAGGTGCCCGCCACCTCGCCCGGCTAGTTTTTGTATTTTTAGTAGAGACGGGGTTTCACCGTGTTAGCCAGGATGGTCTCGATCTCCTGACCTCGTGATCCGCCCGTCTCGGCCTCCCAAAGTGCTGGGATTACAGGCTTGAGCCACCGCGCCCGGCCTGAAGTTGTTTTTTTAATGTAGACATAGGACTACAGCTATGATGTTTATCAGAACATTAACTAATATCAGTGATTGTTGAGAAAAGGTCTTTTTGAAGAACCAACTAAAGTAGTTAAGTCAGCGTGCATCATCTGTGCTTCCACTTAGTGAGTACAAGAGACTATCCCTGACCATAGATATAGATGAAACAAGTTTACGAATTTCTAGTAGGACCACAGTTAACATCTTTTACATTTCATTTTAATTAGTTTTATATTTCTATTCCTATTTGTATTTTCTTTTTTTTTTTGGGACGGAGTCTCGCTCTGTCACCCAGGCTGGAGTGCAGTGGCCGGATCTCAGCTCACTGCAAGCTCCGCCTCCCGGGTTTACGCCATTCTCCTGCCTCAGCCTCCCGAGTAGTTGGGACTACAAGCGCCGCCACCTCGCCCGGCTAGTTTGTTGTATTTTTTAGTAGAGACGGGGTTTCACCATATTAGCCAGGACGGTCTCGATCTCCTGACCTCGTGATCCGCCCGTCTCGGCCTCCCAAAGTGCTGGGATTACAGGCTTGAGCCACCGCGCCCGGCCCTATTTGTATTTTCTAAAGCTGGTGATTCCAGCTCTGGTTTTATTTGAATGGTAGACTCCCCTGGAGCCTTGGAACTTCGTTTGAAAACCTTGAGTCTCATCCACTCTCGCCATAGTTTAGATGAAGTATTGAGACAGAGTCTCGCTCTGTTGCCTAGAGCTGCAGTACAGTGGCGTGATCCTGGCTCACTGCAAGCTCTGCCTCTCGGGTTCACGCCATTCTGCTGTCTCAGCCTCCCAAGTAGCTGGGACTACAGGCGCCTGCCACCACGTCCGGCTAATTTTTTTGTATTTTTGGTAGAGACGGGGTTTCACTGTGTTAGCCAGAATGGTCTTGATCTCCTGACCTCGTGATCCACCCGCCTCGGCCTCCCAAAGTGCTGGGATTACAGGCATGAACCACCGCACCTGGCCACTCCCGCCATACTTTAAAAGAGGAGAACAGAGCATTGAGGCCCTGGCCCCCTTCTCCCTTGCACAGCTGGTTGGTAGCAGGTATTCACTAGAAGATAAGACTTTTGACTCCTAGTGGACGGAACTTTCTTCTCTAACTCTGTAGCTGGGTATTTAACAAAAGGTTTATAAAACATACTTCTTTTTTTTTTTTTTTTGAGACGGAGTCTTGCTCTTTCGCCCGGGCTGGAGTGCAGTGGCCGGATCTCAGCTCACTGCAAGCTCCGCCTCCCGGGTTTTACGCCATTCTCCTGCCTCAGCCTCCGGAGTAGCTGGGACTACAGGCGCCCGCCACCTCGCCCGGCTAGTTTTTTGTATTTTTAGTAGAGACGGGGTTTCACCATGTTAGCCAGGATGGTCTCGATCTCCTGACCTCGTGATCCGCCCGTCTCGGCCTCCCAAAGTGCTGGGATTACAGGCTTGAGCCACCGCGCCCGGCCAACATACTTCTTTTAAAGCAGTCAAATTTAAAAAGCAGAAAAATACAAGAAGACAATAATCACTCCAAATTTACCTATTCAAAGGTAACCACTCTTAACACTTGGGTGACTGTCCTTATAGAAACTTCTCTCTGCATATATACATACACAACTTTAAATAAGAACAATCTATATGTTTTTTTTTTGTTATCTTTTTTGTTGTTGTTGTTGTTTGTTTTTTTTTGAGATGGAGTCTTAGTCTTTCGTCAGGCTGGAGTGCAGTGGTGTGGTCTCAGGTCACTGCAACCTCCGCCTCCCGACTGCAAGCGATCCTGCCTCAGCCTCTGGAGTAGCTGGGACTACAGGCACGTGCCACCACACCTGGCTAATTTTTTATATTTTTGTAGAGATGGGATTTCACCATACTGGCCAGGATGGTCTCTATCTCCTGACCTTGTGATCTGCCTGCTTTGGCCTCTCCTAAAGTGCTGGGATTACAGGCGTGAGCCACCTTACCTGGCCTGTCATCTGTTTTTAATCACCCACAAGTGTTCTCTAGGTATCTTTCCAAATCAAATATGTAAGTCTATGTAATTCTTTTCTAGGTCTGTGTAATTTGTAATGAGTACACAGTATATTGTTGTATGTATTATAGTTTAACTATTAACTATAAAATCATACACTTCTCCTGTTTTTTTCTACCATAAACAAAGATAAACACTTAAATTTCTGTATACTTGTTTATCTCCTATTCATGAGTGAAGTCCTAGGAGTGAAAGCGGTAACCAGTCAATTTGAAAATGGTTAGTAACTAAACTTTTCTGGCCACAAATGGCTATTTGGAGGTAGTATTTAAGAACTGTGAACATTGGTGTTTCTGGCAGCTTTGGTCTCGGTCTGGTGGTGGGGTGGTCAGTTTGAAGACCTAACTGGGAGTGGGTCAGAACGTGGAAGGCACTTCTCTCTGTGGCCCACTTTGAACTGGACATTGAATTGCAGGGGGCAGGCGAGTTTTGAAATAAACTCTCCTGTTGTTGCAGACAGCAGAATGCCTCCAAAGGTGACTTCAGAGCTGCTTCGGCAGCTGAGACAAGCCATGAGGAACTCTGAGTATGTGACTGAACCGATCCAGGCCTACATCATCCCATCGGGAGATGCTCATCAGGTACTGCGTGGAAATGGGCTGTGATGGAACCCCTCAGCCTCTCCTTTCTTTTCAGTCTTTTTTTTTGCCCAACCCTAATGCGTTTGTAGGATTCTAATTGTCAACCCACAACCAGGGCCACAACCAGGCCTTTCCAGGGCTTGCTATGGGGATCTGTGTCCAGTAGGTCTCACTGAATGCTTGTGGATTGGCCCTGGGTTCCTTGATTCCAGTGACTTAGCCATCTTTCAATGAAGAATTAGTGGGCAAATTAAGGGACAGAAGTTCTAGAACTTTCTGTTGCTGGCATACTCCACATCTCCTCTGCCACACTCTGTTCCTAGCAGAATTGTTTGCCCTGTCTTTCTTTTGCCCAATCCAGGAGAGTTGGAGAGGCAGAGACCTCGTGTGATAGGGTTGACGGGCAGTAGGGTAAAAGGATTCTAGGATCCAGTGTGAGGTCATTGAGTCAGCAAGTGTTTGAGTGCTTACACTGTGGTTATGGTGCTGTGGGGTTCAAAGATGAACTTAAGGTTGAATGTCTGCTCTCACTGGGGTTATGGTTTAGTGAGAGATGAAATAATATAAGAGTGCTATTCTTCCACAGAATCATCTGTAAGTATAGTTTCCCCAGCCTTTGCTTATGTATAAGGCCCTACCCATCTCAGGTGTTAGACATGATACAGAGATGAGAATTGTTCCTGGTTTTAGGAAGCATATAGCTTAATAATGGAGTTGAGATGTACATGCACATACCTGTATTGTAAAATGTGGTAAGTGTGATCAAGAAAATTTGGACAGAAGGCTGTGGAAGTTTGAGGGCGAGAGGGGAAGATGATAAAGAGCTTCATGGCGCAGGGGAGGCATTTGAATTGGACCTTGAAGGATGGGTGGAGTTTGGGTAAATAGAGGGATGGGGTGGAGAAGGAGGAAAGAGGTTCTAGGTAAAAGTATTAGTGGCAGTGAAGGCAAGAAACAGGGAAGCTTCGAGTGCTTTTCAGAAACAATGGGACAGGTTTCCCTGGCAAGAGACCAGGGAAGTAAAAAGCAGTAGTGGGAGATAAAACTGTTGTTACAGGATTCTTCAGCTGCAGGTTATAGAAACTGCCTTGAGATACCTTGATCAATAAAAATGCTTTTATAAGGATTCAAGGGCAGAACCACCATATTGGCACAATGCCAGATTGTGAATGGTGCTCTCAGAGTTATGCATGTCAGGGCCTCAGATAGGGTGTCTTGTGGAACCTGAGGGTAAGAATGCAGCAGGCCCTCAAGAAGAACTGGGACGGGAGGGTTTTCAGGTCTTGCTGCCTATCAGTTTCTTCTTTTCAGCCAACTGGGTGGGTCGTATAAACCTGACAACACCTACATTTATATCTTTTCCTCTCTTACTTTCAAAATACCAGATTGAGCTAGAACCTTAATCCCCCAAATTCAAAGTCCAGGGTGAGAACTTGATTGGTATGTGTAGCAACTTGGTTCTGTATGGTCCTGGTTACTCTGTGTGTGTGCACGTGCGCGTGTCTGTGTGTCTGTGTCTGTGTATCTGTGTGATGTCAGACATCACTAATGGGGGTCCACCAGTCCACCATAATGGAGGGGCTGGTAGATAAGGGTATTTCTGTAAGTTGAGCAAGATCCCAAAACATGTCCATTCTGGCTGGCTGACTTCTTGCCTCTCCCCAGAGGTCCTAGTCTACATGATTGCAACAGTGTCAGGCCTGTGTTAACCTGGGGACAACTCAACCACAAGACTGGATCTCTGCCTGGAGACATGGATTTCTAGCCTTAGGAGCAAATGAAGGGCTTGAAATGAATAACCAAGGGGATTGGATGTTTGAGGCAATGGTATGAAGTTTAGGATACTTTGTTTTTTTTTTTTTGTTTTTTTTTTGAGACGGAGTCTCCCTCTGTCGCCCAGGCTGGAGTGCAGTGGCCGGATCTCAGCTCACTGCACGCTCCGCCTCCCGGGTTCACGCCATTCTCCTGCCTCAGCCTCCCAAGTAGCTGGGACTACAGGCGCCTGCCACCTCGCCCGGCTAGTTTTTTGTATATTTTAGTAGAGACGGGGTTTCACCGTGTTAGCCAGGATGGTCTCGATCTCCTGACCTCGTGATCCGCCCGTCTCGGCCTCCCAAAGTGCTGGGATTACAGGCTTGAGCCACCGCGCCTGGCCTAGGATACTTTGATGTTTAGAACAGTGTTCCCCAAACTGTGTTCTTCAGTATTCCTGTTGTGTCTTGTAAGATGCTCTACAAAAAATATATTGGTTAGTTGAAAAAATAATGAAATGAGCTGAACAGCGTTTTTTTATTGTGGTAAAAAATGTATAATATGACATTTATTTTGATCATTTAAAAATGTACAATACTGTAGCGTTAACTACATGCACGTATTTTTTTTTTTTTTGAGACAGTGTCTCGCTGTGTCGCCCAGGCTGGAGTGCAGTGGCCGGATCTCAGCTCACTGCAAGCTCTGCCTCCCGGGTTTACGCCATTCTCCTGCCTCAGCCTCCCGAGTAGCTGAGACTACAGGTGCCCACCACCTCGCCCGGCTAGTTTTTTTGTATTTTTTAGTAGAGATGGGGTTTCACCGTGTTAGCCAGGATGGTCTCGATCTCCTGACCTCGTGATCCGCCCATCTCGGCCTCCCAAAGTGCTGGGATTACAGGCTTGAGCCACTGCGCCTGGCCTACATGCACATATTGTTGTGCAACAGATCTCTAGAACTTTTTCATCTTGCAAAACTGAAACTGTATATCCATTAAACAGCTCCTCCCAGTCTCTCTTCTCCCCTTCTATCCCTGGCAACCACCATTCTACTTTCTCTTTCTAAGATTTTGCTGGGCCAGTCATGGTGGCTTATGCCTGTAATCCCAGCACTTTGGGAGGCCGACGCAGGCGGATCATGAGGTCAGGAGTTGGAGACCAGCCTGATCAACATGGTGAAACCCCGTCTCTACTAAAAATACAAAAATTAACCAGGTGTGCTGGCACATGCCTGTAATCCCTCCACTTAGGAGGCTGAGGCAGGAGAATTTGCTTGATCCTGAGAGGCGGAGGTTGCAGTGAGCCAGCCGAGATTGCGCCACTGTACTCCAGCCTGGGTGACAGAGCGAGATTCCGTCTCAAAAAAAGTTTGCCTACTTTAGATAACGCATGTAATTGGAATCATGCAGTATTTGTCTTTTTGTGACTGGCTTATTTCACTTAGCATAGTGCCCAAGGTTCATCCATGTTGTAACGTATGACAGGATTTCTTTCTTTTATAAGGCTGAATAATATTCCATTTTATTTAGAGACTTTTTTTTTTTTTTTAACCTGTTCTGTGGATGGTCATTTCAGTTTTTTCCACCTGTTGGCTATTGTGAGCAATGTTGCAATGAACACGGGTTTGCAAATATCTTTCTGAGATCCTGTTTTCCATTCTTTTGGATATATGCCCACAAGTGAGATTGCCAGATCATATGATCCTTCTATTTGTAATTTCTGGGGGAGCTTCCATACTGTTTTCCACAGCACCTGTACTATTTTGCATTCCCACCGATGGTGCACAGGGTTCCAGTTCTTCCACTTCCTCACCAACACTCGTTATTTTTTGTTTTGTTGTGAGGTGATGGCTCATTGTAGATTTGATTTGTATTACCTGATGATTAGTGTTGTTGAGTATCTTTTCATATGCTTTTTGGTCCCATTTGTATATTTTGTTTGGAGAAAATGTTTATTCAAGTCCTTTGCCCCTGTGAGTTTCATAGCTGCAGGACTTCTCAGGGCCTTTAATATGCTGATGTGCACTCTACCTCTAAGGAGGGGATAAAGTATTCAACTTTTTGCGGACTTAAATGTCCATGGAATTTTCTTAGTTATTTCAGGGGTGGGGTGGGAGAATCTAGTGTTCCATGGAATACCTTTATGTGTTGTTCTGTGATAGCACTTTTCATCCGATGATGGGTCTTGCATGTAGAGGTGGATGAAGGGAGAGGTCAGAGTGAGAGGTATATTCAGGCACCAGCCCACTGGCTGTTCAGCCTGGCAGAATATAGGAAAAGTAGAATATCAAGCTGGAAGCGGGGTGGTGGCATGTGAGGAGGCCATGAGGCTGGGTACATAACTGTTAAATTTAGTAGGCAGTGGGAAGGTGAGGATAGACTTGGTGAGGTTCATCTGTGTTCTTTAGAATAGACAAATAAGATTGATCAACTTCAGGCTGGGTATGGTGGCTCATGCCTGTAATCCGAGCATTTTGGAAGGCTGAGGCGGGCCGATCACCTGAGGTCAGGAGTTCGAAACCAGGCTGGTTAACATGGTGAAACCCCCGTCTCTGCCAAAAAATACAAAAATTAGCTGGGTATGGTGGCTCATGCCTGTAGTCCTGACTACTTGGGAGGCTGTGGTGGGAGAATCACTTGAACCTGGGAGTGGAGGTTGCAGTGAGCTGAGATCATGCCACTGCGCTCCAGCCTAGGCAACAGAGCAAGATCCTGTCTCAAAAAGCAAACAAACAAACAAAAAAAACAACAAACTTTGACCAACTTCATATGAAGCAAAGTATCATCTTGACCAAGGACTGGATGAGTAAGTAGGCTGGCCACTGTGATTTGGGCCTGAGTTATGGTAGGAGTTATAGGTAGCAGAGGAGCTGGGCACTCCCCTGTTTAAGAAGGGCAGACCATTGCTTTGTCTTCAAGGAATTTTGTTTTTTCTTTGGGCCCCTCTGATGAGCCCTTCCTTGTTTCCTGTCAGTCCCAGGCCTCAGCCTTTGGATGTGGGCTTCATGTCACATGGATTCTCTGCTGGACTCACCAGTGGCATTTTTAATTTGCTGCCCTTCAAGCATTGGACAGTTGCCCTAGGCCAATTTGATTGCAGTCACCCTATTAGTGTTGAGCAGATGATGGTTCCTGCAACTGGAGCACATTCTGATTATGTAGCAGTTGGTTTGGCCAGTTCTGTAAGTCCCCTGGCACAGTTGTCTGAAATTGGGGCCCTCCTCCGAAGGGGTTCTCACAGGCCATCATGGAACCCCAGCTGAAGACTCCTTGATAGCTCTACTATTTGTGAATCTTCACGTCCAGGGGAGGCCTCAGTATACAGAAGGATTCGACCAGCTTATGTTACTTGAATTAAAAGTGGAAGGTTTCTGGTTAAGGGTGTGTTGGCAGCTTTGTAGTCTTTGTATTTCAGTTTCAGTTTTCTTTTGCCTGGAGTTAGGATATTATCTGTGTGTTTACTGGTAGGAGACACCGACATCTTGTAGCTAAGTCAAGTTCATCTTGATGTTCTTGGTTCTGGGTGCTGTTCCTTTTCCAGCTTTTTTTGTTTGTTTGTTTGGTTATCATAAAGCTGATTTTTGGATACCCTGACTGATACTTAAAAATGTTCTATCTTTGACAGTAGGTGTGGCCTAATACACCCAAAGCAATTCCTTCTGGGAGTGGCAGTGAGGCCATCCAAGCCACAGGGTATGTTCTAGGCTTTCCCTCAGCTCTTTATCTCCTGCTAATGATCCTGCAATATCGGAATTAGATGGCTTTTCCCTCCATGAGGAAACTGAGGCTTTAATCCCAGACAGATGTGTTTTCTAGCAACATCCTGAAAATACAGAATGTGTCAAGCTTGCTTGGTGTTAGCTGTTGCTCTTATTGCAGAAGTTGCTGTTTAGACTTCACACTCTTACATTTTTTGCACTCTTGCTGTCCTTCCATCTTCATCACCCCTCTCCACTTTTTCTTTTATAATCTTCACTGTCATTTCTACTGCTGTAGCTTAGCTGTCTGTCTTACGTATGTGGGGAAGTTGTGTTTTGTTTGCATGTTTTCTGACTGCTGCTCGGGCCTAGGTCCTGGGGCAAATGACTGCTACTCGGGGCTAGGTCCTGGGGCAAATGCAGAGGGCAGGTAGTTAGCATCTAGGTAAATGTATGAGCTCTAGAGCCTCTCTGGGTTCAGAAGCCAGATTTGCCACTTACTAGTTGCTTGACATCAGGCAAGTTACATGAAATTCTGAAGTGTCAGTTCAACTTTCTGGGTCTCAGTCTTTGTATTCTCAAAAAGGAGATTGTGACAGTATGTACCGCATGGGCTATTGTTAAGATGAAATGAGTTCATACTGTAGATGTGAATGCTTGAAGCACTTGAATACTTGCAGCTTCAACGCTTGATGTCACCTGAAAAGTCTCATCATATTAGCTGCAGCTGTTGTTGTTATTATTACTGTTGTAGAGACGAATGAAATTCCCTTTGAAGAGATTAAAGAATAGGTAAGCCACAGTCAGAAATGCGAACACAAAAAGAAATTGGTGCATGTCATGTGAAAGGACCTCATTTGCACTGTCTGGTAGAAATCTGTGAGATACATATGTAATATTAAATGTTCTCTGGCCGGGCGCGGTGGCTCAAGCCTGTAATCCCAGCACTTTGGGAGGCCGAGACGGGCGGATCACGAGGTCAGGAGATCGAGACCATCCCGGCTAACACGGTGAAACCCCGTCTCTACTAAAAATACAAAAACTAGCCGGGCGAGGTGGCCGGCGCCTGTAGTCCCAGCTACTCGGGAGGCTGAGGCAGGAGAATGGCGTAAACCCGGGAGGCGGAGCTTGCAGTGAGCTGAGATCTGGCCACTGCACTCCAGTCCGGGCGACAGAGCGAGACTCTGCCTCAAAAAAAAAAAAAAAAAAAAAAAAAAAATGTTCTCATAGACACATTAAAGTAAAAGAGCAGTGAAATTAATTTTAACAGCATATTAATCCAACATATCTAAAATATTATTTTAGCACATCATCATTATGAAAATTATTAAGAAGATACTTTACATTCCTTTTTATGCTGAAATTTCAAATATGGGAAGTATGGCCGGACGCGGTGGCTCAAGCCTGTAATCCCAGCACTTTGGGAGGCCGAGACGGGCGGATCACGAGGTCAGGAGATCGAGACCATCCTGGCTAACCCGGTGAAACCCCGTCTCTACTAAAAAATACAAAAAACTAGCCGGGTGAGGTGGTGGGCGCCTGTAGTCCCAGCTACTCGGGAGGCTGAGGCAGGAGAATGGCGTAAAACCTGGGAGGCGGAGCTTGCAGTGAGCTGAGATCCGGCCACTGCACTCCAGCTTGGGCGACAGAGCGAGACTCCGTCTCAAAAAAAAAAAAAAACAAAAACAAATATGGGAAGTATTTTACATTTCCAAAACTGTGCAGTTTGAATGTGAAATTTTCATTGGAAATATTTGATCTGTGTTTAGATTTCATAAAACTAACAGTTGAAAAGGTGGACTCACATACCCAGGTTTTTCTAAACCTACTTAAAAGTTTTCCAGTAACTGAATCTTGAATATCAGTTTTTAAATTTGTATTTCAGTTTATTAAAGTGAAATAAAATTAAGTATTCTGTTTCTCAGTCACAACAGCCACATTTCAAGTTCTTAGGCACATGTGGCTGGTGGCAACTGTAATGTAAGTTTACTTAAAGTGTGAACTGAATTCAAAGGTGACGATATTTTAAGCTGGCAGGATCAAGGAAGTCTTCATGGAGGAAGTAGGATTTAAATCGGAACGTGAACGGGTAGAATTTGGATGCATAGAAAGAGGGAGAGAAGTACAAGAAATACCATGGATATCTTTTTATTTTTTATACTTTAAGTTCTAGGGTACATGAGCACAACATGCAGGTTTGTTACACATGTATACATGTGCCATGTTGGTGTGCTGCACCTGTTAACTTGTCGTTTACCTTAGGTATATCTCCTAATGCTATCCCTCCCCCATCCCCCACCTTGTGACAGACCCCGGTGTGTGATGTTCCTCACTCTGTCTCCAAGTTATCTCATTGTTCAGTTCCCACCTGTGAGTGAGAACATGCTGTGTTTGGTTTTCTGTCCTTGCGATAGTTTGCTGAGAATGATGGTTTCCAGCTTCATCCATGTCCCTACAAAGGACGTGAATGCATCCTTTTTTATGGCTGCATAGTATTCCATGGTGTATATGTGCCACATTTTCTTAATCCAGTCTATCATTGATGGACATTTGGGTTGGTTCCAAGTCTTTGCTATTGTGAATAGTGCCACAACAAACATACGTGTGCATGTGTCTTTATAGCAGCATGATTTATAATCCTTTGGGTATATACCCAGTAATAGGATGGCTGGGTCAAATGGTAAGAAATACCATGGATATCTATGGAATTAGGAGAACATGCGTGACAATAAGCTTGAAGAAGAAAGGAAAACAGGGGCCTGATTAAGACTATCCGTGAGTTACCCCCGACTGGTCATGGTTGTTTTTGACCACGAGAATCAGGATTTTAGAGTGACATGATCAGAAGGAGCAGTGTTTAGTATGGATTGGAGAAAGGAGACTCTGGGAATTGAGAAACCTGTTAGGCCTTGCAGGATCTCATAGTTGGGGTAAAGAGGGCCTGGACTTGGGTACTGGGGTTAGGAGCAGAGAGGAGGGGTAGGATTTGGAGAAGTAGTAGAACCTGGATTAAATGTGGACCTTGCAGGCACGTGGCAGAGGGGATTGGGAAGGTTTGAAGCCTGAGAGTGTTTATGGTACCACCAACAGAAAGAAATGGGTTCCTTGTTTTAGTTCCTGTGGAGAAGAGAGACATAATTGGGGTGACTCTGTTAAGTGGGACTCTGGATCCTTGCTGTGATTGTGAGAACAAGAAGGAAGGGCTGGCTTCATGTGTGACCTGCCATAGTAGTCTCCTCAGTAATAGAGAGGCTGCTATTCCCTGCGGCTCTTGTTCCTAATTGTTTCGTTTCAGGGTAGATTCTGGGTTGATGGAGTTTCTCCTACGGTTGGGGAGGATAGGGTGTTGGAGAAGTGAAGGGGAATCTTGAATTCTGTCCTTTGTGTACTTTCCAAAACACAAATATACACACCCACACACTGTTCCCTGCTAGAGAGAAAACATACCTCAAATGCATAATTACGCAAGGACTTGGCACTCCAGTGGTCTGCTTCTCTCTGTCCTCTGTAACTCTTAAGGGTTTCTTATTTTTAAACTCAGAACAAGGGTTGTGGTATTAGGGTTGTGGATTAATGAGCTTGGGCCCTGGGGGACTTTTTTAGCAAGGGATTGTCTGTTCTCTCTGGTACAGACATGGATACTTTCATGTACCATCCTAGTCATATATCAGGATTTGTGGTCACCATTTGCCTCAAACCAGGAGAATCCTTGGTTGGAGTCACAGCTGTGCCAGCACTGCCTTTTAGAAATCCTGATTCCTCATTTTCCTCATCTGTAAGACCCCATATTATGTTGTTGGGCTTGGCTTAGTCAAAGGGTGATGTTTTGTCAGGGACTGACTCTGCCAGTGTGAATTTTTGGCTTTGTTTGTGGTTCCTCCTCCTGGAAGACGTGAATCAGATTTTCCTAAACTCTTTGGACCCTGCTCCTTTCTCCTGGAGTCAGCTTCCTGTTTTGTTTTGTATTTCATAAATAGGCTTTCTCTTGGGGTGGGGTTAATGATTTTTATCCCACAGTGATTTTATCGGTTGTGTTAGAATAATGCTAGCTGTGGTAACACATCTCGAAGTTTCAGTGGCCTGGTATTGTAAAGGCTTATTTCTTATTTCATGTAGCAGTATAGAGTGGGTGTTCCTGGTTGGTGGGGGACTTCCCTCTACCTTGAGGGAAAGTGATTCAGGGATCCAGTCTCTTTCCATCCCATAGTGCCATCATTTTAGCTGGTGGAAGGGGAAAGGGATGGACAGGGCACACTCATTTGTAAGAGCCCTGACCCAGGCATCACCTCTTACCCACATTTCATTGGTAAGAGTCAGTCATGTGACCTCACCTCAATGTAAGGAGGCGTGGGAATGAAGGCCTGGCTGGGCAGCTACTTTCCAGTGACTCTTCTACACTAAGGAAGGAGCACGAATCTTTGGACAGCTATCATTTTTTCCCACATACCCTGACTTGGTTTATTTAGGAGAGAAAAATATGCCAAAAACTTATATTTGGAAACAAGGAGTCTACATCTCCATTCACAGCCTAACCTTTGGTACTTCCTGTGGACCGATGGCCCTTTATTCATTCAGTTTCATTTTTCTTGAGAACCTTGTATGTTTGAGGCACAGTGCCAGGCTCATGACTGTTGGGAGAATAGGGTCAGGGAGGGGGAAAGATGTCACCCTAATGTGGACTCTAGTAACTTTAGTCGTGCTTATCTTGGCAGTCAGCTGTCAGCTTTACTTGGCAAGTTCCATCTCCATGTGACCAGCCATGTTGATCCCTCTTCTTAAAACCCAGCTCTGGTCATGTCACCACCCTCTCTTCAACTTTTAGTGTCTCTCTAGAACTTGCAGGATAAAGTTCAAGCCTCTTAGTGTGATGTTTGAGGTCTTTGACTATTTGTCTTCAGACGGCCTTTACAGAAATCTCTGCAGCTGCTCCCTTGAACTTCTTGCCCCTGCCATTAGGCTAATTGGCCTCTCGCCTCTTGCCTCTTGCTTCTCGGCCTTGTCACACCTTTCCCTCTCTCTGGACTGTTTTCCTGCTCTCTTCATCTGTCCTTGGTGGCCCAGTTAAACCTCTGAGCTTGGCCTGATGGATCTAAGGCACATCTGAGCATCCTTTAAACTGTAGCAAATACCACACTGCATATTCAGCATAGTTTATATGGCTGTTTATTAGTGTTAATGTTTCATGGAGTATCTGTCTAAAATTGCTGATTGTCTACTTCGAGAAGATAGTTTCTTATGTTTGCTGTAGAGTCAAGCTTGGTGCAGTACCTAGCAATAAGTGCTGCAGTTCATCAGATGTTCGGCATGCACTAATTGCTTTATGTCACACCTCAACCCTTCAAGGTGGGTATTATTTTCATCCCCATTTTACAGATGAGGAAGTTGAGCCCCAGGTTCACCCAGGTAGTAAGTGGGGAACCAGGCTTGAACAGAATTCTAACTGCTGGTTGTAGGAGATGTCTATTATGTGGCTGATGAAGGTAGAGGTAAGTGCAGCATACACCTTGTATTCCTTGTTCCCTCAGAATTTATAATTCAGTTGTGGGACTCGATGTGTACAACTTCTCTACAAAATTAAAAGAGGTTGCTTGGCAGCTTGCAAGGGTATGGGCTTTCAAAAGTCAGACCTGAGGCTGGGTACAGTGGCTCATGCTTGTAATCCCAGCACTTTGGGAAGTAGAGGTGGGTGGATCACTTGAAGTCAGGAGTTCGAGACCAGCCTGACCAACATGGCAACACCCTGTCTGTACTAAAAATGCCAAAATTAGCTGAGTGTGGTGGCGGGCACCCATAATCCCAGCTACTTGGGAGGCTGAGGCACGAGAATCGCGTGAACCTGGGAAGTAGAGGTTGTAGTGAGCCCAGATTGTGCCACTGCACTTCAGCCCAGGTGACAAAGCAAGACTCCATCTTTAAAAAAAAAAAAAAAATCAGACTTAAGGTTTTACTGTGGTGTTACCTTGGGGAAGTTAGTTATTTCTCTAAGCTTCATTTTTTCATCTGTAGATTGGCGAGGGAGGATACCTTCCAGAACTGCTATGAGGATTAGAATGAGAGGAAATGAATACAGTTATTGACTAGTAGGTGTTGAGACAATAATAAACAATACAGACTAAATAATCTTAGCTAACATTGTTTGTCAACATTACCCAAGGTAGGGTATGGATAAGTGCTAACATGGATGGTCCTATAAAATTCAGAGATGTGGGAGCCTCTGAAAGCTGAAGTGGGTCAGTCAGCTTCATGGAAGAGGGGGCACATGAACCAGATTTTTGAGAGATGACTAGCTTTTTTTTTTTTTTTTTTTGTAGTTTACAGATGCTTTATTTGGCTATGTATTGTTTATATTGTTGGAATTAAATGCCAACATTTAAAAATTGGGTAGTTTCTCATGAACCCATATTTCTAGCTTCTTCTGAAATATTGAAGACTGGCAACACATGGCCTGCATTTCAGAAATCAGAGCTGAGTAGGAGCTGCTGTCTTTAGAAAAGACATCCTTTGTCCTGTACCCTGAGGTATTTGAGTTTGAAACCCCATTTATAATCCCTTACGATCTTTTCTCCGTTAGATAATGTGTTAGTTTCCTATCACTGCTATAACAAGTTACCACAGTGACTTAAAACAAATTTATTCTCTTATGGTTCTGGAGGTCTGAAGTCTAAAATGGGTGAGCAGGGCTATGTTACTTCTGCAGGCTCCAGGGAGAGTCCATTTCCTTGTCTTTTCCAGTTTCTAGAGGCCACCTGCATTCCTTGGCTAATGGTCCCTTCCTCCATCTTCATAGAGATGGTTGAGGTTTTAACTGGATGTAGGGAAAAGCTTCATGTCTCCTTCTGCTTGTTCATTTATAATACAAATGTGGATTGAGGATCTACTGTGTGTCACCTGTGCTGAGTGCAGGAACAGTGACAAGACAGATACCCTGATCTCATGGAACTTACATGCTTGGGGGTAAGATGGGGCTTGAGGAACAAGACAATAAAAATGTAAAAAGTTCATTAAGAAGAGAAACATTGCCCAGCATGGTGGCTTATGCCTGTAATCCTAGCACTTTGGGAGACTGAGGCAGGCTGATCACTTGAGCCCAGAAGTTCGAGACCAGCCTGGCAATGTGGTAAAACCCCGTTTCTACAAAAAAAACAAAAACAAAAAAAAACAAAAAAAAAAAACACAGGGGGTGTCTCCCTGCTGTAGTCCCAGCTAGTCAGAAGATTGAGGTGGGAGGATTGCTTGAACCTGACAGGTCAAGGATATAATGAACCATAATTGTGTCACCACACTCCAGCTAGGATAACAGGAGGAGATCCTGTCTCCCCCCCCTCCCCCCCCCAAAAAAAGGCAAATATCTAGAGTATGTGTGAGCTATACAGAGACTTAAAAGTGGCCGGGTGGCTATTATAGCTGGGTAGTACAGGTAGGTCTCTCTGTAGAGGTGACATGTGATCTCAAGGATAATGATGAGAAGGACCTAGCCATGCCGTGATCAGAAAGACTTTTATAGGCACAAGGAAGCTCATGTGCCAAGGCCCTGAGGTAGGAATGAGCTCAGGATATGCAAAGAGCAGAAAGGAGGTGGGTGTGGCTGGAGCATGGTGAATGGGAGCAGAGCTGCAAGAGGACTGGCAAAGTCAGAGTACCTTGACTGGGCCAGAGTTTGGATTTTATCTTAAATATTATAGGAAGCCATTGGAGGGTTTTAAGGAGGTTGCTAACATGATCTTAGATATTTGGAAAAGCTCACTCTGAGTGTATGTGCAGAGTGGATTGTAGGGGCGGTAGTCCAGGTAGAGATGATGGAGGCTTGGACTGAGTGCTGCTATTAGAAATGGAGAGAAGTGGGTGGTTTTGAGAAAAAGCCAGCAGCTGTGCTTCTTTGTTCCTTTTTCCTAGCATGCTACAGCTTTGGTTTATTTTAGGCCCTATGCTGTGTTCTGAGGAGACCGCCCCTGGGCGTTGCCAGCTTCATGCCTGAGAGAAGGAGAGTGACAGTCCTGGGCACAGTGCTTGTCTGGCTTCTGCATAGCCTGTCAGTGTGGAGGTGATGCTGTGGCCAGCCTTGCTCAGCGATGTCTTTCTGGAATGTTGACCACTTAGGTCATGTCTGGACATTCTTACCCCAGACCTTGTCTCCATCCCAAACTAAACATGTCCATTTGCTGTTAATTCCACCTCCCTTTGGAGGAACTCTTTCCTTGCCTTTGCTGATGGAGAAGTCTAGCTAACCTGCGGATCTTCCATCTCTCCCAAGCTTGCCCAGAAAGGGATGGGGCATCCCTAGAGTGCTGTGTCTCTGAGTGGAAGAGTTCACCTGGGCTCAGACCTGCACTGCGTTCTCTGCCAGCCTTTGCCAGTATGTTCACCGTGTGTCACGGGTTGAAGAGCCCCAAGCCCATGGAGTCATGTTGTTGGTGGAGAGTGCCCTCACTGTATATTCCCCATTGTGCGCAGTGATTTTTAGCACGAGTTATTTTTAACTTAGTTTTCCCAGCCCCTTAGATGTCTTGTCACTGTTTAGAAAGAAGAGATTAATAATATCTCTTCCATTGCATATGTGTAGCACTTTCCGGTTTCTGGTGAGTTTTCAAAGACATTAACTTACTGTTTCTCACAAGAGTCCCAGGAGACGTGTGGGCCACCCTTCCCCCCCATTGTTACTTTTTAATAAAAAGTCTTGCACACAGTGATTACTGGGTTAATAAACACAGGAGGATTCTGCAGTTCTAAACGATGCTGGTGGCCATTTCTTTCTATTTCCTTAGTGCTGTTGACTGAATGTTCCTTTATGCTTTAGGAATAAAATGTGCTTGCTGTTGCATTTAGCAATCTGAAATGACCTGTCTTAGAGATGAGGAAATGAGGCTGAGAGAGCTGCCAGGACTTGTTGCAGACTATGCAGCTGGGCCTGGGCTAGAGGGCAGGTGGCCCAGAGCTGCTTTATCCTGCCATTGCGGTTCTCTATGCTGAACCTTCTGGTATCTCCCTGGAGGCTGGTTTGAGACTGTGATTGCTGGTGCCTTGGTGAAAGAGGCAGTTCTTTTTATTTTTTTTATTTTTTGAGACAATGTCTCACTCTGTTGCCTAGGCTGGAATACAGTGGCGCAATCACGCCTCACTGTGCAGCCTCAGCCTCCCGGGCTCAGATTATCCTCCCACCTCAGCCTCCTGAATAGCTGGCACTACAGGCACGTGCCACCGTGCCTGGCTAATTTTTGTATTTTTTGTAGAGATGAGGTTTCACCATGCTCTCAGGCTGGTCTCGAGTTCCTGGGCTCAAGCAGTCCTGCCACCTCAGCCGCCCAAAGTGCCAGGATTACAGGCATGAGCCACTGTGCCCGGCTGAAAGGGGTAGTTCTTAACCATATTGCAGGAAAGGAACATGAGGGCCTTTTCCCCCTACATCACGTTGACTGTCCTAAAAATGCCTTGGGTCTGGCCAGCAGCCCCATTCCCTACCCCGAACTTTCTTAACCTTGCCAGGTCCTTTGGCTTGGGAGAATCCTGATAACTGCAGAAGGAGCAGCAGCTCTGTACTCAGGCAGGCGTGGCTTTGGATCCTGGCCTACCATTAACTTGTCAGTGGGCAGGTTACTTAAAGATTCTCTCTTTGAACCTTAGTTTTCTCATTTGCTATTGGTCTTATCCTAGAGAGTGATGAGAGTGAGAGATAAAGTGTCATGCATTGGCAGCCTGGCATAGGGCTTCAGAGTCCAGACTCTGGAGTTGACTGCCTAGGTTCAAATCCTGCCTCTGCTACTTAATCAGCTGTGTGATTTCGGGCAAGTTACTTAAACTCTCTGTGCCTCACTGGCTATTACCAGAAGTTGCACACTTTGACTTGTACCCTTTGCCTAGGCATAAGAATTTCTTACTTTCTTCACTCCCTAACCCCCTTACATACAGAAGCAAAGGGATTATCAGCCGAGAAGACCTTGGTTTTGGACGTGACATTTTATTTTGCTGAAGCCTCCTCCTGGATTGGATGAAGCATTTCCGCTCACTCCCTAACAGGAAGGGATGGGGTCTGCATGGGAGAGATTGGTGATGCTACCTCAGAGGAGGACCCAAACAGGAAGTTTGGAAACAAGTCAGTATCTACAGAAACTAAGTTAGGGAATTATTGGTGCTTAACACAGAAATTCAGCCTTGCTCTTCAGAAAAATAACAGATGCTTAAAAGTCAGTGGCAAGGAGGGGAGAAGGCTATTGGTTTGATTTTTGAGTACGATCTCAGTGAAGAAAGAGCAGTTTTTATCTGTTTCTCCTGATGTGCTTTTGTTCTCCTAGTGAGGAAATAGAGGCTAAAGGGAACAGCTCTCTCTGCCCTTAATTAATTAGAGTCTTCTGCAGTGTGTGCTAATCTGTTGTTTTCAGCTAGACTATTGGCTTCTTGAGGGTGGGTGCCAAGGATTCCCCAGTCTTCGTAGTCCCCGCTGTGCCTAGCACAAGGCTAAGCAAGCAGAACAGTCTGCTCATGAGTGATCGAGGCCCACTTTGTTGTCATCTTTGTTTTCCAGAGTGAGTATATTGCTCCGTGTGACTGTCGGCGGGCTTTTGTCTCTGGATTCGATGGCTCTGCGGGTGAGTCACTGCATTTTCTCTGTTCTTTCTGCACCTTTGTTCGCCTCCTAAAAATAACTGAACCGAGTTTCAGCCTGTGATATAGAAGCAAAAAGAAAATGCAAACCAGATGCTCCACATTGACTTTCTGCAGAAAGGTGTGGGTTCCCAGCCTTTCCCGGCTCCCCAAGGTCGCCTTGCAGTAACCCTTTTTATTCCTCTCTGTACCTTTGCTTTCAAAGTTTCAACAATTCTTATTTTTAAAAAGTTTTTGAACTTTTTATTGAATATAATATACATATAAAAGTTCTATCAATTAAAGTGAATATACCTGTGTTACTAGCGCCCCAAATAAGAAATGAGACTGTAATATTATTTCAGACCCTCCTCTCTTAGCTTATTGGTCCCAAGCAATTCTCCCAAGTGCTTGGCTTTTGGTTTCTCTGTTTTCACTCTTGGCTTAAATAGCACAGGTTAATGTTAAGCTGCATTGGTGTTCCTCAAAACCATTATGCCTTTGAGTTTTAGGGTGGACTCCCCACTGCAGATTTGTCTCTAAAGCAAGCTGGACAAGGTGGGAGCTCCCCTTCCCTCATGGTTATTAGCACGCTGCTTCCTTTGGCGTAAGTGCTTGTGTTGGTTGGCACATTAGGATTGACTTTGGCTGACACCTCTGCCAAAAGCCCCAAGTTCTGCCAGGTCTGTGGGAACGGAGGGCGGATAGAGGTAGGAGGCATGAGCTTCCTGCTAGTGACCACAGCAGGAACACTTATAGGGCCCACTTGGTCTTTCTCCAGGAAAGGTGAAACAGCTCTTCTGGGGTGTCTGGTGGAGCAGAGGAGTGGCTATGATTGCTGAGCAGGAACCATCTCTCCCTGTGTCTTGATTATACGAGACCACTTTGGCCATATGTCTGCAGTTCTCCATTCTCTGTTTTTGACTTGTACTGCGCAAGTGCAGTCTTTTTTGTGCAGGGACCAGTGCCAGGCAGCTTGGGTCTCAGGACTGTTCTTTCAGAGCTTGACACACAGCTTGTCCTCAGTGGTGTGGTCTTCTCTTGCCCAGAAGTTTCTTTGGAGTTAAGGACCCATCTGCCCCACTAGGAGGAGCTGGTGCCTCTTACTGCTCTCACCTGCCTGCTGTCATTTTGTGCAGCTTCTGGGCAGTTGTTAGAAACCTTTCTTCTTCTTCTTTTTTTTTTTTTTCTCCCCTGCTTCAGGCACAGCCATCATCACAGAAGAGCATGCAGCCATGTGGACTGACGGGCGCTACTTTCTCCAGGCTGCCAAGCAAATGGACAGCAACTGGACACTCATGAAGATGGGTGGGTACAGGCATGGCTAGCCTAAACTGAATTGGCCTGGTCTCGGCAGGGATCCTAGAGGTCCTCAGGACTCCTGGATCGTACTCCTTTAATGCAATCATGGACCTTTTTGAGAATCCAGGGGAAACTGAGGGGAAAAAAATGGCATGCTTATACATACATACCAATGTACATTCAATTTTGGAGGACCCTGGTTCAGGATACTCATTTTATTGAGGGGAAACTGAGGGCTAGAGAGGACAGTTGATTTGCTGCAGATCACATTGCTGTGCATTTCACTCCGGTACTGGGGGCCTTCTACTATTTGCTGCCTCATGATTCAGAGTGAGATAAAGGCAAGGAGTCATTGGCAATAGGAGCCAGAAAGTTTTCCCCCGAGGCTCTCTCTGAGGATCTTGGATTTGCTTCTGGCAGTTTAGCTCTGGAGAGGAGCAGCATGCAGGACAAGCGAACGGGTCTGGAACTTTCTTGGGCTAGTCGCTTCACTTGCAGTGCTTTAGTTTCCTCATCTGTAAAATGGATTAATCACAGTAAGTAAATAACATATAAAGTGGTGAGAATTAAAGCAATACTATGTGGAAAGCGTATAGATCAATATTTATTGAATAATGTGTGTATGTACTCTGTTTTCATTTAATTTACTGCTGTGTGTATTTTCCTGTCATTAAAATAGTCTTTAGAAACATGGTTTTAGGGACTGTACAAAGTCTTTGCTTACTGATTTTTGAACTTGGGGAACAGAAGATAAGGAAGGGCCAAGTGAGAAAGAGAAGATGAAACAAAATACCTGATGCTTCTTATTTGTTGTAGGAAATGAAATAGTCCCCAGACTCACAGGAGGGAACAGAGGACTAGACCATGACCCTGAGATCCAGGCAGCCAGCTGACCGAGGGGTGTGTGCACTCAGGTGTACGCCACACACCCTCCACACACATACACGTGTTCTTTGTCTTTGGGAAGAACAAGGAACATTTTTGTCCTGGCATTGGATTAAGTTTCTATTTCTCAAAAATCATTTCATAAATATAAAAACACCAAAGCTACAGATTGTTGCCTGTGCTGCATTTGATTTCTCCTTCCCCTTCTCTCTCTCTCTCACACACACACACACACACACACACACGCGCGCGCAGGAAGGCATTTGAGACTGGCTGTTATAAATGGACAGGCTAGTGGTCTTTAAATTTTTTTGTTTGCGTGCTTCTGTTAATGGGAGTCAAGTACCCACAACGTGTATATATGTTTATATGTTATTTATATGTGCTAGTGTTCCTCTATATTCCAAATATCAAAAACTAACTTTGTAATTTCTTTATAAAAAATAAATACAAATAGAAGCTCTGATACTTTCTTCTTGTACCCAGTAGAACATTGTGTCCCCCCCTGGGGAGCAGGCATCTCTCTTTCGGGCCCACAGATTCCGTCTGTTAGGTCTGTTAGGTCTGTTAGCATTTTGGGGGTCAGAATGTTAAAGAGGTGTGAACACTGCCTACCTGTTCCTTAATGTAGGTATGTGGCAGCATGGGGGTGGCAGAGGGAGTGAATCCTCCTCTCTTCCAGGCTTCTCCCTAGTTTCCTCAATCAAGTCTTCTGTGTAGGGAGATTCTGATGGGTTTGGTTGGCCAGTGAGTGATTCATCCGTGGGGTTTTGCCGAAGATCTGTCTGCTAGGAAATGACATGGCTTCATCCTATGAAAGCTATGTACTATATAGTGTACTAGGGCATTCGGAGAAACTGTGTTAATAAGTGGCTTGTTTAGTGGTTTGAAAAAAATAGGAAAGAATCAAATAGCAGAATGAAACTCAATGTCAACTTCTAGGCGTTTTTTTGGAGTTGGAATTCATGAGCTTCTTTCTTTATAAACCTTTGCACTTCCCTTCTGTGGTTGTGTGGTTGTATCAGTAGTCAGCAGAGAAAAATAGTAAAGATAAGTTTCTACTGTTTTAGAATATGTGAACTTTTACTCTAAATATATGTTTATTTTATCAAGATGTTAATTATTTGGCCAAAATCTGATTGCTTAAAAAAAGTATACATCTCAAAGATAACTGGCTAGATATGGAAGATGTTGGCTTAGATTAAAGGAAAACTGGACTATAGAAGTAATTTTAGTTCCATTCTGGAGGCTGATATAGTGTCCTATGACTAGCGTCTTAGAAATAGAAAGGGCTGTCTCATCCTGGAAGTTGGGGAACCCAGAGGCCCATGTTAAAGACAACAGGACGGCCAGCACTTTGGGACGCTGAGGCGGGAGGATCACTTGAGGCCAGGAGTTTGAGACCAGCCTGGCTAACATGGTGAAACCCCATCTTTACTAAAAATATAAAATTACTTGGATGTGGTGGCATGAGCCTGTAATCCCAGCTACTTGGGAGGCTGAGGCTGGAGAATCACTTGAACCCAGGAGGTGGAGGTTGCAGCGAGCCGAGATGGTGCCACTGCACTCCAGCCTGCGTAACAGAGTGAGACTGTGTCTTCAAAAGTAAATAAATAAATAAATAAATAAAGACAGCAAGATGGGTGCCTGTGTGCCTCTCCTATAAACTTTGGGAAGATCTCTTTGCTGCCGAGACTTGTGCTTAGGCCTCTATGCAGAGGCTGGTTATGGGGCAGGGGCCTTCTCTTGGCCACCCTGCCGTTGCAGATGAGTGGCGGGCACTGGGAGCATGTTATCACCTTACCTGGTGTGTGATATGTGGGAAGTCCCAGTTCCCAGACTTCACCAAATCACTGCCCACATTCTCATCAGGTGACCGGTAGTGGGGAAGTGACTCAACTGAGGAGATTATCTTTGTGGTGACACCATGTGCCTACGTGGCAGTGATCCCCAGGATATTTTTATAAGGAGTCAAGTGAAAAATCGTACTTTTTTCCCTTGTGTCTCACCCTCGTCTTACGCTTTTCATACACACAAACTTAGACTTCTCCCTCTTTCTGTCGCCTTCCAGGATTAAGGGAGGTTCAAAGATTTTCTAAGTCATATCAATCCACTTTAAAGAAGCTGCTTAATAAAGACCCTGCTATCATGATGTTAGAGAATTGTATCCTTCTGGTGGGATACTAAGCGCGGCCCCACTGGGAATTGTTTCTTATCAGTTCTTCCCCGCGTAGGTCTGAAGGACACACCAACTCAGGAAGACTGGCTGGTCAGTGTGCTTCCTGAAGGATCCAGGGTTGGTGTGGACCCCTTAATCATTCCTACAGGTAAGTGAGCTTGGTTCCTTTCTGCTTGGGTAAGGAAGTGGCTTTTAGACTCCCCTCCATCCTTTTTGTTTGCTTGTGGGGTGTGGAGCATTGGGGGGCTCAGCATGACTGATTTTATAGTAGAGGTCAAGGTGAGGAGAGAGTTCCACTGTTGGTGAAGATGTGCTTTTACAGTTATTCATCCTGCACACCCAGCTCTGGGCCGCGGCAGCACCACCTTTCTGAAGGTTCTGGACTTTCAAGGCCCTGCTGCCTGCCCCGCTGCAATGGGCGTTCGGCTCATGGCTGGGCCACAATGTGTCTCCTCAGATTATTGGAAGAAAATGGCCAAGGTTCTGAGAAGTGCCGGCCACCACCTCATTCCTGTCAAGGAGAACCTCGTTGACAAAATCTGGACAGACCGTCCTGAGCGTCCTTGCAAGCCTCTCCTCACACTGGGCCTGGATTACACAGGTCAGAATCATGGTTCCACCCAGCAGGGACCCCGTCATTGTCCCCTCACCTCTTGCTGTTGTCTCCAACCTCCTTCTCTGAATCCAAGTCGAGTTTGAGCTGACGGGAGGATTTTGCCCTCCTCTGCCTCGGTGGGATATTTGAAGAAGCAGGAGCTTTATTTGTTTCCACTGTTGCCACCTACTTGCCACTTAGTTTGGCTTTGGTTATTTTTGCAAAGCTCGTTTGGGTGACTTTTTGGGTGCTGCTAAAAAGACTGAGTTTTTTTTTTTACCATTCAGCTGCTAACTGCCACTCGCACATATTTGATATTGGAAATAGAGCATAGAGGTTTCTCGGTTCCATTTCCCTTCTTATGTCAGCATTTGTAGATTTACCTTCCTAGGCCTCTGTCCTCCATCTTGTACCTTCTGCTTTAGAGGCTTTGGGGTGTGGGTGTGTTTCCCTGGCCTGTGTGATAGTGATGGGTAAGCAGCATGTTCTCTGAACCATTGTGTGGATTTATGAAGCAGTGAAGGGGCAGAGGGAGAGACCTGGAGGTGGGGCTGCAGGGGAGGGCGTCTTGCTGTAGAAACAGAGGTAGATGGGAGATGGCTGTGGAATGTAGGCAGGTTGCCCAGAGGGGTCCTGGGAAGAAAGCATGACAGCCTAGATTCTGGGCCAAGTTTTAAACAGCATTCCCGAGCTGATCTTCAAAGCGTCCCCAGCCTGCTTTCTTGTGTGACATCCTCACCAGAGGGATATTGCTGAATGGGGAGGATGGGTCCAGTGAGTGGCCCAGGGTCGGCTCAATATTTTCTATCAGCGTGGTTTGAAATTTTTTTCACTAGAGCAGAAGCTCTGACTTGTTGCTTGTAGGAGAGGGGAGAGCAAATGTTGGTGATAAAGCTTTTGTTCAGTACACATTTGGGTGCCTACTGTCCGCAGGACGCCGTGCAAGGTGCTGAGTGAGTAAGACAGACGCCCACCCAGTTGGCTGTTCCCTGAGTTGTGAATGCTGCCCTGGTAGGGTGGTTGTGGTGGCAATGGAGTGAGCTCCTCTAGCACCACGATTTCATCTTGCAGAGCAGCAGGGAGGCCTTGGCAGTGTCTGAAAGGGCAAGTGTGATTTGGAAGTGGTTATCACAGAGAGTCAGACTACAGGGAATTCCTAGGTCTTAGCACCCAAAGGCAAGTCTTGCAGCCCCAGGAGCATCAAGGGGTGGGTGCTGTTCCCCTGACCTCTGAGACTGGGTGAGTTCCCTCTGCTGGGTGGTGTGTTGATGTAGCTCCCTGTGTGTCCCCTATTGCATCAGTATTTACAGTAGTGTGTTAATTGCTGGATTCATTGTCTGTCTTCCCTTCTATATGATAAGCCCCATGAAGACAGGGACTGGGTCTGGCTCAGAGCTGTAACCACAGTGACCAGCAGAGTGCCTGGCATGTATCTATGCCTGGCAGATCTAGATGCTACACAGGCATTTGTGGGATGTGTAAATGAATGAATTTTACTGGTGAGGCAATCAAGGCTCATGACAGTTAAGTGGCTTGGACACCTCTTGTATAGGGCTGGAATCCAGGCCTCCTGTCTGTGTAAATATAGCGTGCTCCCTGTAAGAAGTGGTGCTGATGTTTGGCGTAGGTTCTTTCACTGGGTTCCTACTGCTTTCTGGGACCAGGGCTGGAGTTAAAGCACATTTGTTTCTTGCAGGTATCTCCTGGAAGGACAAGGTTGCAGACCTTCGGTTGAAAATGGCTGAGAGGAACGTCATGTGGTTTGTGGTCACTGCCTTGGATGAGATTGCGTGTGAGTGCTCTGGTTTCGCTGTTTGGGCATGTTACCTGATCTCTCCTTTGGGTCTCTGGGAATCTGTGTGCTTATGCCATTCAGCTTTTCTGAGTGGCCAGGGAATAAGCAGAAGGCTGTGTCACCAAATGGGTATAGGAGATGCCAACTAGGATGAAGGAGAAAGAATTACAGGGAATTGGGGAGGGGAGTGAGGCTTGCCCAGAGCACTATTACAGCTGGGTGATGCCCACCTCTGGCCCGTCCCTCAGGACCATGGCACCTCTAAGGAAGGGCATTTCCTACAAATATTTTATGTCTGTCAGCCTCTCTGTAGGTGTAGAAGTGGGATCATAGCAGAAGCCTTCTTTCTTTACACTTGTCCTGTAGTTTCCTAAGGTCTTTATAGTGAGAATGTTCTGGGAACATTTCTACCTCAGAAAACTAGGAACCAAAAGTTCTTCCCCAAGCCCTTTGATATAATAGCAGTTTCTCAATCTTTAGACCTAAACCCACCTTCATGCAATTGTTCAGCACCTTCTTTCATCTAAAACCTGATGGCATCTGGTTGAACCTTCCTGTCCTGTCTTCTGGTTTCTGAGTCGATTTGACCCAGAGAAACTGAGAAGAGGCACTGCTTTATCCTTTTGCCTTCTTGCTAGAGAATGAGACCCTGCTGCAGTGTCCTCTCTCTTCAATCCCTGCGTCTTCCATCCCCAAAACATTGTCAGGTGTATCAGTGACCTACATCCCTAATTAACTTAATGACCTCAGCGTCAGAGAAAAACACACGGAAAACTTTTTTCTCTCCCTGATTGTAACAAAAACACAATCCCATGATAGAAAACTTGGAAAATGCAGAGGAAGTAAAAAGAAGAAAAAAAAAAAATCACCCATAAATTCTGTTACTCAGAGATAATCAGTGTCAGTATTCTATGCATGTATCATTTTATAGCCTGATTTTTTTCACTGTATCAGTATACTATAAGCATATATAAGCATAATTTTAAGGGAGTATTAAATATTCCATCATGTGGTTATACCATAATTTATTTAACTGTTTCCCTAAGGATGACCTTTGGGTTATTTGCAGTAATCCCAAAATTTATTATGATGCTACCATCAAAATCTTGGTTCATGAATTCATGTCTTAGTGTTTGATAATTTTCTTCCTATTTCTGGTTGGCTTTTAGGGCTTTTGACCCATTTTGCCCTTTGCCTGCCAGAAAGTTTGCACCTTGGTATTTGAATTTGTCCATCTTGCCACACCCTAACGCCAGTTACTGTCATTTTTTAAGAAGTGCTAGTACGGCCGGGCGCGGTGGCTCAAGCCTGTAATCCCAGCACTTTGGGAGGCCGAGACGGGTGGATCACGAGGTCAGGAGATTGAGACCATCCTGGCTAACATGGTGAAACCCCATCTCTACTAAAAAATACAAAAAACTAGCCGGGCGTGGTGGCAGGCGCCTGTAGTCCCAGCTACTCAGGAGGCTGAGGCAGGAGAATGGCGTGAACCCGGGAGGCAGAGCTTGCAGTGAGCTGAGATCCGGCCACAGCACTCCAGCCTGGGCGACAGAGCAAGACTCTGCCTCAAAAAAAAAAAAAAAAAAAAAAAAAAAAAAAAAAAAGAAGTACTAGTACGATAGGTAAAAAATGTTGCCTCATCACTTTATTTTGAGAAGCCATTATTTTAAAATAGAGGTTGTATGTTTAATGCCCAGGCCTTTTTTTGCTCTGATCCTCATGAGAACAAGTGATGGAAGCTGGAAGTCGTGGGACCGGAACTGTGCTCTCTCTTGGTCTCTCTAGTTCTCAGACGTTCAGCAACATCACTGAACCTGGCTGACCTGGCTGTCCGCAGGTCCTCCACCCAGTCGTGGTGCCGGAGCAGACCCGTGGGTGGGCTGCAGGCTCTGATTTCATTCGCGAGCTGCAGCCTCGCTGACTCACTGCTTTTCTTTCCACCTCTGACAGGAAGCTCTGTCTCCATGGGGCTCACTGACCCTTACAGAGGAGGCTTGCCTGGCTTCCCTTGTGTGAGGGTCTCAGTTTTTCTACCCTAGGTCATCTGCCTCAGAAGGGAGAGAGTGCTTGTCTCCTTCCCTGTTATTTGGGAGTGCTAGAGGTTTGTCGGCTTCAAGGCCAGGCCTGGCAGGTCAGCACTAGGCGGATCATTTCAACTGCTTGTGGGGGCAGTTCTCAGGATTTTGACTGATAACTTTTATTCCCTTCTCCCGGCAGTGATATGGAAGCATGAGAAACAGCTCTGGTGCCCTCACGTGGTGGACATGAGCAATTGCAGTTCAGAGGTGGCACCAGACGGGAGTCAGGCTTCCAGCCTTTCTGTGCGATTCCATTGAATCCTTCCACAGCAGCTGGACTCCAAGCTGAAGCTCTTCCCTCCCCCGACAAGCGACCCCTTAAAATCTTAAGTCAGACAGGTGACAGGGACTTTGATTTCTTTTCTAGGGCTATTTAATCTCCGAGGATCAGATGTGGAGCACAATCCAGTATTTTTCTCCTACGCAATCATAGGACTAGAGACGATCATGTGAGTGTTTGCCCCGCTTCTGGAACTCCCTTCCACAGCTCCTCAGAGCCCTCGTGTGCCCTTTCTGGTCCTGGCCCACCCGTCACTGTCTGATAGTTCACGGATGTGCTTCTTTTTTCTTGCCCTTTTCACATTTTCCCTTCTTGTCTTCCTTAGCAGTAGGTGTTTATTTATATCCTGCCTCTCTTTGAGCCCCCAAAATGATTTGAAACGCATGAAAGTGTCTGTAGTACTATGAGACTAAAAAACAAGTAGATGAGGACGTTAGGACCAAGCTGGAGTGAGGTTAGTTCACAACATTTTTGCTGCAAGGTCTTGTTCAGGCCACACATTCTTTGGCAAGTTTTCTAGCAGCCGGTGTAAAGGGGTATATGTGTTCAACTGTACAATTCTGGGTCCACAATGCAAATAAATGCAGTCATTTTGAAGGTCAAAAATAATATGGGAAAACCCCTCCAGCTACGCTTTGTTGAATTGTCAGTTTATTTTTTCAAAGCATTTCTTGTAGCCTTTTTTTCATTACTGTTCTAGTTAAATAGCTTTTTGTATGAAGACAACACATTTATTAAGTGCCGGTGATGTGCTTAGGGTCTCTGTTAGGTGCTAGGGTGACTGAAACAGGACGGGGTCCTGGGTTGGAGTCAGGGAGATGAGCATGTCTTCTTTCTAAAGTATTTGGGCACATAAGTGGGCACCAGTCTGCCTGTGGGAAGGATGTAGGTGTTATGAGAGGGGCCTGACCTAGGCTTGGAGATCAGAGGAGCCTCTTAGGGAAAGTAATATGGAAGCAGAGAGTAAGGATAAATGTGGGTGAGTTAGGTGAATGGCAGGGTGAGGAGGAGCGGGGAACCGTGATCCAAGCAGAGGGAACAACATTTTCAGACACTCTGGGCAGTAGAGAGCACAGTGCATATGGGGCCCTGAAGAGATTCAGTGAGGTCAGAACATAGTGAGGACAGAGTGTGAGCAGGGGCCACAGGAAAGAAAGGCCTTGGGGGCCACATTCAGGAGCTTGGGTTCTTGTTCTGAACAAGAATAGTGGGAAGCTGTTGAAAGAATTTTTCAGAGGGAACCACGTGTTAGACGTACAACTTGTAAAGAATAATAGGACTGAAACATTGGTAGACGGGGAGAGACTTAGAGGCTGTGGCACTAACCCAAGTGAGAGATGGTGGGACCTGAACCTGAGTGGTGACTGGGCGAGGCTGTAGTTGAGCTGGACAGATTAGATGGAGATTTAGGCTGTGGGTCCCAAGGTCTTTTTTCTTTTCTTTTTTTTTTTTTTTTGAGGCGGAGTCTCGCTCTGTCGCCCGGGCTGGAGTGCAGTGGCCGGATCTCAGCTCACTGCAAGCTCCGCCTCCCAGGTTTACGCCATTCTCCTGCCTCAGCCTCCCGAGTAGCTAGGACTACAGGCGCCCGCCATCTTGCCTGGCTAGTTTTTGTATGTTTTAGTAGAGACGGGGTTTCACCGTGTTAGCCAGGATGGTCTCGATCTCCTGACCTCGTGATCCGCCCGTCTCGGCCTCCCAAAGTGCTGGGATTACAGGCTTGAGCCACCGCGCCCGGCCCCAAGGTCTTAATGAAGGACGGGAAGAGGGTTATCAATGAATGAAATGCCCAGATTTCTGGCTTGGCGAATTGGGTGGATGATGACAACATAAACAGGGACAGGGAATGCAACTTGGAGGGCAGGATTTGGGAAAGGAGTGGGGAGGAGAGAAAAGGGGCTTCATTTTGGTTGCCAGGAAACAGAGCCTGATGTGTATGTGTGTCTGTGTTGCCACCCTCTCACTCATGTTCCCTCCTTTTGCTGCCACCTACCTCTCCTCCATCTGCAGGCTCTTCATTGATGGTGACCGCATAGATGCCCCCAGTGTGAAGGAGCACCTGCTACTTGACTTGGGTCTGGAGGCCGAATACAGGATCCAGGTGCATCCCTACAAATCCATCCTGAGCGAACTCAAGGCCCTGTGTGCTGATCTCTCCCCAAGGGAGAAGGTGTGGGTCAGCGACAAGGCCAGCTATGCTGTGAGCGAGGCCATCCCCAAGGTTGGTGGCCCCACTTTGATCCATCTAAACTCTGCCACCCTCTTCCCAGTTCTGGTATTGTCTTTGGAGCAGAGGCAGATTTCTGAGGCTGCCCGTTGGATCAGAACTGTGGTCTCCCTGGATGAGGCCTTAGAGCTGGAGCCATATCAAGAGCCTGAGGGCCCTTATTGCTTGTTGAGTCTTGCGTTTTCCAGAGCGTGGCATGAGAGATTATTTTAGGTGGTACACATTATTATTTAGTTTACTTAAATGTATCTGTTTTAACAGCATTTAGCATATAGTAGAAAAACCATAACTAGCATGAGTTCGTGATACTATAATTATTTAAAATAAAGTTGAATTTAATAAAGCTGATTTAAAGATGGTCTAAAGAAAAGCCTGTAATCCCAGCACTTTGGGAGGCCGAGACGGGCGGATCACGAGGTCAGGAGATCGAGACCATCCTGGCTAACACAGTGAAACCCCGTCTCTACTAAAAATACAAAAACTAGCCGGGCGAGGTGGCGGGCGCCTGTAGTCCCAGCTACTCGGGAGGCTGAGGCAGGAGAATGGCGTGAACCCGGGAGGCGGAGCTTGCAGTGAGCTGAGATCCGGCCACTGCACTCCAGCCCGGGCGACAGAGCTAGACTCTGCCTCAAAAAAAAAAAAAAAAAAAAAAAAAAAAAAAAAAAAAGAAAAGTACTAAGTGAATAAGGGTACAATGGATAAGAAGCTAGGGTAAAAACTGTGCAGGTGGTATGAGAATGCTTGAAGCTTGGGAAATGCTTCTCTACCCCCTCCTTCTGCCCCACCACATTTTATAGCTAAGGACACTTGAGGCCCAGAGAGGATTGGGGAGTTGGGGACTTGTCAAATTCAAGTGATAGTGATAGGCTTGTCCTTTACTGAGCCCTTGCTGGGCAGTGCTAAGCAGCTGACACTTGTTGCCTCATTTTAATTAGGGTCTGGGATAGGACTAGAATCCAGGCCTCTTTAGAGGTAGGCTTTTCTACTGTCCTGCCCTTGGCCTCTGGCTGCCAAGTGGCCTTTGGCAAGCCCAGTGATGTTCTCTCTTCTCCACTGATCAGTGGGCCATCCTGGGAAGAGACCAGGCCTGGCTGTCTAGATCTGGCTTGCCATTGTACCCCTGCCACCATCACACACAGTGTCACTCCTCCTCTCTCTCTCTTCTCTCTCTGGAGAGAAAGAGAAAAGGAGATAAGATCACGAAAGCAATTTGAGAAGCTCTGTGCAAGTGTCAGGTGTGCTGAGGCCCGTCTGCTGGATTCTAACTTGTTCTCAAATTGGAAAGGGTCTTCTCTAGCCTTTTAATATCAGATCATTATCAGTAGCTGAGATAGGACCACTGGGTGGGAAGGGAGGGAGCAGGAGACCTCACTCATCAGGTCATGTGCATCGCCAGACAGGGAGAAAAAGCCCCTTTTGTACAGCAAGAGAAGGGTGATTTCGGTCAAGCTTTCAGTGGTTAGTGAACTCTAACCACAACCACAGTGGCTTGGAAAGCAATGTCTTGCTGATGGCAGGCAGCCAGCAGTCTCAAAGAGCTAAGGGAGTGAGGGATGGAAGAGAGACACCTTGTTTGATGTACCTACTCTTTTTGGTTGAGCTTAAGCTCAGGGTCATCAATCAAAAGGTACAGGTCATTGGGGCCCCAGGGGACAGCTATGTGGGTCCCCAGGGGAAGCTCTTCAAATGATTGGTCTAAAGTAAGTTTTGCTAAGCAAACAGGTTGTTGCCTTGGTCTTGGGTGGGTGCAGCAGGTTTGGTTTCCCACCCTACTGCCCTTTGCCTCTAGGACCACCGCTGCTGTATGCCTTACACCCCCATCTGCATCGCCAAAGCTGTGAAGAATTCAGCCGAGTCAGAAGGCATGAGGCGGGCTCACGTGAGTAGAGGAGCTGGTGCAGAAGATGGGATGTGAGGTGGTCAGAAGGCCTGGCTCCTTCACCTCCTCTGTGGCATTGAGCCTGGCACAAGGTTAGAATCTCTCTGAGCCTCAGCCTCCTGGCCTTCCAGAGTTAATGAGGGAATGAAATAAAATACTTGATGGATTAGATCTTTACAAAGTATAATACACAACACAAAAGGAGATATTGATGATAATAGTGTAGATGATGGTGATGACATGATGCTGATGAAGCCTCATAAAAGAGCCAGATTGTGTTTCAGAACAAAGGATGGGTCTTGAAAGATTTTGGGCTCAGAGGTGGCTTTTGATAGTGGCCTATTTTTTCCTGGCCCCTGTAGGGTTCTTAACCTTTAAGTTAACCTTTTGGAGGAGCTCCCTGTGCTCTGAGGTGGGGCCTTTCCTGATTGTACCTGAGCTACCGAATAGCAGAGGAGCCTTTCCCCGATAATGGGAGTTGCTGCACACACCGGCTTCCCAGAAATGTCCACATGTAAAGCTCTGGTTGCTGATGGTGTGTGACCCTGCAGGTACAGCCTTCTCAGTATTGCATTAGGGCTAGGCTCTGAATCTGGTCATGTGACTTTCAGTAATAACTTAAAAAAATGTCTCCATTGTTTGCACAGATTAAAGATGCTGTTGCCCTCTGTGAACTCTTTAACTGGCTGGAGAAAGAGGTTGGTTCTTAGTCTTTGTTTAATATGTGGGTATACATTATTCAGACCTACCTATATGTGATTCTAACTCTAGCATCCCCCATGCTCTGCTGACCATGAGGTCTGAGATCTTGATCAAATTTTTGGGCTCTATTTTAATAATACTCTCTGGAAATTTGGTGTGTGTAGATTTCAAAATTCCTTAATTATGAAAATGGTAACAAGAATGAAGAAAGAAGTTCCATAATAGAGTGGATGCTTTTTGGGTTAGGGAATCATAACTAAGTGGAATTTCATTATAAGGAAAAATGATTCATAATATTATTATAGGCAAGCTGATTGTATTAGGAGAAAAAGATCTTTGTGTACATTTTGAACTTCAGTTTAAGCCATGAACCTTTTTATATTAAATTGACTCTTGGCCGTTAATTTCTTGCTCTGATTGGCAAGAGGGTGGTTTCTCTGTGCTGTTGTTAAACAATATCATGTTCCCTTTAAGTACTGTATAAACAACTCTTTAATTGGAAAAAGAAAATATTGTCTTTATTCCCACCAGTGTAACTTTTTTCCTCATGTTTCCTTCTGGTGATTGTTCATCTGTGTAAATTATTATTATTATTTTTTATTTTTATTTTTTTTGAGATGGAGTCTTGCTCTGTCACCCAGGCTAGAGTGCGGTGGCACAATCTCTGCTCACTGAAAGCTCTGCCTCCTAGGTTCACGCCATTCTCCTGCCTCAGCCTCCCAAGTAGCTGGGACTACAGGTACCCACCACCACACCCAGCTAATTTTTTGTATTTTTAGTAGAGACGGGGTTTCACCGTCGTCTTGATCTCCTGACCTCATGATCCACCCACCTCGGCCTCCCAAAGTGCTGGGATTACAGGCGTGAGCCACCACCCCTGGCCGTAAATTATTTTTAAAAATATAAATTATTTTTACATGTCTCTTAGTGTGCAGATACATTTTTTTTTCTTTTTCTTTTTTTTTTTTTTGAGATGGGGTCTCATCTGTTGCACGGGCTGGAGAGTAGTGGTGTGATCACAGCTCACTGCAGCCTCAGCCTCCCCAAGCTCAGGTGATACTCCCACCTCAGCCTCCCGAGTAGTTGGGACTTCAGGAGTGCATCATCACGCCCAGCTGATTTTTTTCTGTTTTTTTTTTTTGTAGAGATGGGGTTTTGCCATGTTGCCCAGGCTGATCTCAAACTCCTGGGCTATCTTGACCTCCCAAAGTGCTAGGAATATAGGTGTGAGCCATCACACCTGGTTTAGATATGATTTTGTGTTTTGTTTATTTTATTCTCTTAGACTCATAGTGTGAACCTTTTCCATTTACGTTGAGGCCTTAAAAAAGCATCCAAATGAAAACTCATCTAGTGGCTGTTCTGATTTACTAACCCAGTCCTCCTATTTTTAAATGTTCGGGTTGTTTTTAATTTTTTGCTGTTATCAGTAATCCTGCAATAGTATCTCTGCATTTATCTTTTTTATTTCTCTAGAATGATTTTCTTAGGATGATTTCTTAGGAGGGGATGCTTTTGAATTTTTAAACTTAGATACATTGTTTTGGGAGGTTTTAGGATACAATATTGAAGCACAATAGTTGAGTGAAAAATTAAATGAATAGAAACGGTTCTATTTTAGATAGCTTTGGTGAGAACCTTTGGGAGTTCTCCCTTGCTAAGGATGTGTCTTGTAGATTGGGCAGTTGGGATGAAGAAATTGAGGAAAAAGTAAGCTTTTAAAGTATCTCCTCTAATTTGTAAGAGGCACACATGAATTTATCTCACCAGATGATTATAAGCAATTTTCTCATAGGTTCCCAAAGGTGGTGTGACAGAGATCTCGGCTGCTGACAAAGCTGAGGAGTTTCGCAGGTAAGGATCCATTTGGGGGGACCCAGGAACCTCATGCTGATTTTCTTGCAAGTTGAATGAGGCTGGAAGGGCCCTGAATCTTAGCACAGTAAAAACCTTTAAGCCACTCTGCTTCTGTCTTTCTGTTACAGGCAACAGGCCGACTTTGTGGACCTGAGCTTCCCAACAATTTCCAGTACGGGACCCAACGGCGCCATCATTCACTACGCGTAAGGCATGCGGAGGAGCATGCTGCCGGGCATTGCTGCTTCTGCACAGGAGCCTGAGCAGGGGTGACATTATTTTACCAGAGGCCTCTGTGCCCACCTTCATCTGTCTGTTGAGACTGTAAAATGAAGAGAAATAAGACCTCTAAGGTTTTATTTTCTCCCAATCCCCAAGTCTCTGCCTTTTGGGAGCCTCCTTTTAGGCTCAGTATGGCACTGGCATTCTCTACATTGTAGTCAGCTGGGTGTCCCTCTTTCCTTTTTGAAGCTGCAGGAACTATATGTATAGCCCTTGCATCTTGATGACTGGTTTTTTTTTTTTTTTTTTTTTTTTGAGATGGAGTCTTGCTGTGTCACCCAGGCTGGAGTGCAGTCGCGCGATCGCCGCTCAATGCAAGCTCTGCCGCCTCCCAGGTTCACGCCATTCTCCTGCCTCAGCCTCCCTAGAAGCTGGGACTACAGGCGCCCACCACCATGCCCGGCTAATTTTTTTTTTTTTTTTGTATTTTTAGTAGAGACGGGGTTTCACCGTGTTCGCCAGGATGGTCTCAATCTCCTGACCTCGTGATCCGCCCGTCTTGGCCTCCCAAAGTGCTGGGTTTACAGGCGTGAGCCACTGCGCCCTGTGGGGTTTTTTTTTTTTTTTTTTTTAAAGACAAGGTCTTGCTCTGCTGCCCAGGCTGGAGTGCGGTGGTGCTGTCACGACTCATTACAAGTTTGAATTCCTAGACTCAAGCAGTTCTCCTGCCTCAGCCTCCTGAGTAGCTGGGACTAAAGGCGTGTGCTACCACTCCTGGCTAATTTTTACATTTTTTTTTGTAGAGACGAGGATCTTGATGTGTTGCCCAGGCATGTCTCAAATTTCTGGACTCAAGCAGTCCTCTTGCCTCAGCCTCCTAAAGTGCTGGGATTATAGGCGTGAGCCACTGTGCCTGACCCATGGCTGGAATTTTTGAGTGGTTTTCTTTCCTGGTAACAGCAGTTGTTTTGTACTAGTCCGTATATCTTGTGAGCTCCGTCAGTTACATACCAAAAAACCTTAGCACTAGGTTGTGGGGCAACCTGTTTTGGGTGGAGAGTGCCCTCTCTTCCTGTCTCCCTGAGCCTGAAGCCTGGCATCCCAGTATGTAGTATTTTTGCCACATGGTCTACAAGAACCCATGGACCCACAGGGCCGAGCCTCCCTTCCCTGTGAGACAGAGGGGCACTGATATGTTTAGGATTGACAGATCTTCCTGTCAGTCCTAAGACAGGATGGTGGGAAATGTCATTAGGTATGGCCGTTGGGCTTCAGCCTCGGCTCTGCCTGATTCAAACTGCTTTGCTTTGCATTGGGTATTTTGAGTTCTGTGCTTCCCCATCTGTGATATGCACAGCCAGTGAAAGAACACTGTCTCTCTGTGCTGTGCTTGGGCACACATTTTTCCCCCTTTGAATAATTGCTTTTAGAGTTTTCGTCTTGGGGCAGATTTTGAAGCTGTGTGTGGGAGACAGTCACAGATGTGACAGTACAGTTCCCTCGCTTAATGCTTCTGTTCCAGATAAAAATATCAGAGGGACTTCAGTTTTTGTTTAACTCAGGATGAATTTCCTGGCTGGATACTATCCTAGAATTTTGTGTATAATTAAAACATTAAACAATTTCAGCCAGTGGGGAAGAAATTTGCCCCTGCTTTGGCATTTCTTCATTGTGGGTGGTTGGAAGCCTGTTTAGAGGCAGGGTTCTGGAGGGCACCGGTTGTCTTTTTCAGTTGTTCAGCTTGTGTGTGGACTGGTGCCCTTATTGCTGAAGAGGGGGTGGTACCTGGAGATGGAGGACAACCTCACTTCAGCTGCAGGGCAGAGGCATGGAGTGCTCTCTTCCCTTCGGGCGTTTCCCAGTGCAGTGATACTGTTTCGAAAATGGCGTGGGGAAAGCGATCACTTTTTGAAAATTCCTCATGTTTGTTTGAAAAAAGTGCTCCAGCAGAAGAATATCATGATCCATTCCTTTTCCCAGCAAAATTCCTTTAGTTTTTCTCCCAAATTGAGACATTGACTCCTGCCTGTCCAGTGGTCTGGGGAGCGAGTGGGGAGGTACCTGCTGGGGTCAGGGCTGAAGGAGGGGCCTGGAGGCTGAGGCAGGGGCCTGGGGCTCCCAGAGACAAGCAAGTGTGCAGTGACTCCAGGCTGCTCCTGTCCCAGTTCCCAGGACTCTAGCTAGGTCCTGTTGCTTCTAAGGATTCTCATTTTTTTTAGCTTTGACAATTATCTTTTGAACACCTGTTTTATTCCAGACACAAACAGAGGTAGACATAAAGAAATGTGTTATTTTTCCCCTCTTGAGCTCTTTATCTCAGTTGGGGAGATAGGTTGATTGGATTTTTGAAAAGTAGAAGTTTAATATTAGGTGAAATAATTCATTTATTGGGTAACTTATTTTGATATGATTTCAGGCTTATGTAAGTTGCAAGAATAGTATAAAGAGCTCTTGTGTGTCCTCCTCCCAGATTCACTAAGTGTTTACATTTGTGGAATAATTAATTTTTAATTAACTTTGTTAGGCCAGTCCCAGAGACGAACAGGACCTTGTCTCTGGATGAGGTGTACCTCATTGACTCGGGTGCTCAATACAAGTAAGTAAACCAGGACTGCTGTGGAACTTGACTCTGTGATTCAAGGCAGTTGAGAAGGTGGACAGCTGAGCTCCAGCTGAGAGTACTCAGCTGGTCATCACACCCTGTGCTGGCCACTAATGGAATCGTTCCTATGTCTTGTCCTTTTTTTCACCCCTATTTGAAATAGCCCAATTGTGACTCTGTTCTCACAAAAGACTGTTTGATGGAAATGTTATAGTCCTTGGCCGGAAGTTTTAAAAATATCATTAAACAACTGTGAAATAAAGCAAGCTTTTGGAACTGTTGAAAGTTTTCCACACCAGCCCATGAGCCGCCTGCCGGTTCCCTGTACTTGCAGCCGCCCCAGGGCCTTATGAAGTCAGGGATTCATTTTGAATGAATGGGTGAGAAATGAGGGCTGCCGCCAGATTTCTGAATTCCCTTCTCCATGTTTTGCTGCTTTCACAGCTACCTTCTCTGGAAAAGTTCCTCAGAGAAGAACCCAAGATTTGGTTGGGTCTTGATACGGAACCCAAGAGAAGGAGTAAGAATAGACCCTGTCTGCGTTAAGAGAGCACGAGCAAGGCCTTTTAATGCTGCTCCATTCCCCACTGAATTTGGGACTGTGGCTAAGGGAGGACCTAATTATTGAATGAGCTCAGCCAATTATGTGGCAGCCATGCCTGGCCTTGGGACACAGGGGTGTTAATAATATTAGCCTAGAGCTAAGGATTGCTTGGTAATGGTGTAAACTTTTGTTTGCTTCTAAATTTTAGCAGAATTCTAGAAGTTATCCTTTCTATGTCAGGGATATAGTCTAGTATGTGTTAAGATACGTACTTGGATACTTTTAGGGTCTCTGTCCAGGAATGCCCCTGCTGTTCTAACAGGAGGAGTTGGGTTTTGGCCCTCTTTTGCTAGAGATGGTCTCCTGTTTTCTTTGCCTTCTTGCGTCTTGTTCATAACCCCAGTGATAGTGTCTCTCGTAGACCAAGAATGTGTGTGTCAGGGGCTGATGTCACTCCCACTTTATTTAGCCATCCCTGCATTCACATTTTGTTTCATTTTTTAAAATAACTTTACTGGGGTAAAATTGATGTGCCATGTAATTCACCCACTTAAAATATACAATTAATTTTGTGTGTGTGTGTGTGTGTTTGTGTGTGTATTCACAGAGTTTTGCAGCCATCAGCACAATCAAGTTTAGAACATTTTCATTACCCCAGAAAGAAACCTCATACCCAATAGCAGTCACTCCCCCCTTTTCCAATAGCCTGGAGAACCACTACTCTCCTTTTTGTTTCTATGGATTTGCCTATCCTGGACACTTCATAGAAGTGGAATTGTATTATGTATGGCTTTCTGTGTCTGGCTTCTGTCATTTAGCACAGTGTCTTCCAGGTTCATCCGTGTTGCAGCATGTATCAGTATTCCATTCCTTTTTTTTTTATCTATTTATTTTTTGAGACGGAGTCTCGCTCTGTTGCCCAGGCTGGAGTGCAGTGGCTGGATCTCAGCTCACTGCAAGCTCCGCCTCCCGGGTTTACGCCATTTTCCTGCCTCAGCCTCCCGAGTAGCTGAGACTACAGGTGCCCACCACCTCGCCCGGCTAGTTTTTTTGTATTTTTTAGTAGAGACGGGGTTTCGCCGTGTTAGCCAGGATGGTCTCGATCTCCTGACCTCGTGATCCGCCCATCTCGGCCTCCCAAAGTGCTGGGATTACAGGCTTGAGCCACCGCGCCCGGCTCCATTCCTTTTTATTACTGAATAGTATTGCACTGTGTGGATAATCCCCCATTTTGTTTATCTATTCATCAGTTGTTGGACATTTCAGCTGTTTCCACCTTTTGGCTGTTATGAATAATGTAACCTTCATGTACAAGTTTCTGTGTGGATGTATGTTTTTGGTTCTCTTGGATATATAACTAGAAGTGGAATTACTGGGTCATATGGTGACTATGTTTTTTTTTTTTTTTTTTTTTTTTTTTTTTTTGAGACAGAGTCTCGCTCTGTCGCCCAGGCTGGAGTGCAGTGGCCGGATCTCAGCTCACTGCAAGCTCTGCCTCCCGGGTTTACGCCATTCTCTCGCCTCAGCCTCCCGAGTAGCTGGGACTACAGGCGCCGCCATCTCGCCCGGCTAATTTTTTGTATATTTTAGTAGAGACGGGGTTTCACTGTGTTAGCCAGGATGGTCTCGATCTCCTGACCTCGTGATCCGCCCGTCTCGGCCTCCCAAAGTGCTGGGATTACAGGCTTGAGCCACCGCGCCCGGCCTATGGTGACTATGTTTAACCTTTTAACGAACTGCAAACTAGTTTCAAAGATGGCTGTGCTATTGTACATGCCCACCAGTATTGTGTGGTGGTTCTCACTTGTCTGCATGCTTGCCTGTGTCATATTTGACTTAAAGCTTATTTTGACGGGAAACCAATCTGTCCTTTTTTTGGAAAGGGATGGCACCACAGATGTGACACGGACGATGCATTTTGGGACCCCTACAGCCTACGAGAAGGTAAGGCGGAGGCCAAAACCTTAAGAGGTCCTCTCTGCTTTCTTAAGAAGAGCATTGCTTTTATGAAAAGAGATAGTATAAAGAAGTAAAAATTACATGTGGGGTAGTAAAATTACTCACTGCTGTGGAGTCAGACTTATCTGCTTTACAAGGTTCATGTAATTAATTATTGGAGTAAGACATTTGGAGAAATTTTTAAAGCATTCTGCTCTGGTTAGGGCAGCTCAGTTGCAAGTTTAGATATAATAGCTTTGGCCTTCTCGAGTCAGGAAATGCCTTTGAGGCTGGGGATGAGATAGTGAAATATATGCTTTATAAGCAGTGTCTAGATTTGATTTTGAAGGCCACCCCCTTCTTTTTTCGAGATTCTTATTTATAGGCTTAACTCTCTGGGAACTTTCCGAAATGACAGACTCTATTAAGTTTCTGGTATGATTGGCATGGAAAGGGGAAAGAGAGCTGTGAGGCGGAGAGATGTGTACCAGGGGTCTGGAGACACCTGGCTTCAGAGCTTCTCTGCCATTTACTAGCTCTGACGTTGAACAAAGCAGTCACCATCCATAAAAATAAGAATAAAAGGACTCACCTTCCCAGCTGGCTGTGAATTCCCTTGAGCCCAGCCAGTTCCTGGATCATAGTCACTGCTCAGCAAATGCTGATCGAGCACCTAAATGAATCTGTTTGTCCAAGGGAGCTCCTTCAGGAAGATTATCCAAGGAAAAGGGTTTTATGCAATGTAGTGGGGCAGGTTTCATTGTCTTGGTCCCTTGCCTTGTCTCTTTGTATGCACCAGTGCCTTAGAAGACTTTAGACCTTGCGTCTAGGATTATTTTGGTGTGACTCTTTTTGTGCTTTTCAAAGAGCTCAACCAGACTGAGGAGAAAGGAGTTTTAGTCCTGACTCTGCACCTTACTGGCAAGCTGCTACACTTCTGGGTAGCACTTCTCTTGTCCGGACAGTGGGGATAACCCCTGAAGATAGGATGGTGGTAGGAAGCACAGGTGCTGAAGCAAGACGGCTTGGCCCCAAGGCCAGATGCTGCCACTTCCGCACTGTGTGATCTGGGCATGCTACTGAATCTCTGTGAAGCGAGGATAACAGTAGTGCCTCCATTGTGAAGTGTGGGATCAAACACGCAGTGCTTATAATAGTGTGTGGCACAGAGGACTCGCTCAGTAAATGTTAGCTAGGGTCATCAGTACTTTTTATTACTTTTCCGTTCTTTCTAAGGCTCACATGATGGAGTATGTCAGAGTGTTCATTATAGAGTCCTGTGGGGTCATCTCTCTGACAGTGCTCTTCTACTAAATTGAATTTCAAGATTTTCTGGGAAATTGGCCCCATGGCCAGGCTTTTTTTCCACCAGATTTTTTTCTTTTTACTTACGTTGTCTCTGTGATATTGCTAAAAACTTTAGCAGGCAGGATTTTGTGAACTACCAGAAAACTACAGGATTAGGCATCTGTCCCCATTCTGCAACATGCCCCTGGGTTTTCTTTGCAGGAATGCTTCACATATGTCCTCAAGGGCCATATAGCTGTGAGTGCAGCTGTTTTCCCGACTGGAACCAAAGGTAGGTGGTGCATTCTGTCACATGGCAGGCTCTTTTTCTTGTTCGAGAATCAAATATGTCTATGTTTGAGTGAAAGAACATGTCCTTCCCTCACTGTGAGGTCCCCAGCCCACTTCAGGCCCAGCCAGGTGCTCATGGGGTGAGTCTGCAGAACCCACTGACTGAGCCCAGAGGCCTCAGGGAGCTGGGGTTAGGACTGGGCCCAGTACCCACTGTGCACCTTTCTCCTGACCACTTAGGTATTGGATGACACATGTGGATGGCCCCCAGGAGAGGCCAAACCAGATGGGAAGGTCACAGGGCCTGAGTCTAAGTTGGTGCAGCCTCCTGTCTGCCCTTTAGTACTGAGTGCTTCCTTTCTGGATTTTTAGGGTTTATTTTACTGGGGCCCTGACTTCAGCTATGTGCTGCTTTGCTTGAGGCCTGGTAGGTGGAGCATTGGACTGGGCATTGACGAGACCCGGTCTGCCTTGCTTCTGGGCAGATGAGATGTGCACTCATCTCCCTAGGCCTCAGTTGCCTCATCTGTCATTCCTGCCTGCCTGCTTGCAGTCTGGTTAGAGTCTCATCTTTGTAATTCTGAAACCTTAGGGTCGCAGAGCTGGGAAGGGAATGTCCTTGTCTTCTGTGGCCTCTGTGTGCTGTAGGTGTCTATCGCGCCTCACCAGCATCCTGAATGGATGATTGCCTAGCTTCAGACTGAACTTTGATTGTTCCTCAGGAGAGCTGATCGTTAGAAAGTTCTTCCTTGTGCTGTGCTGAAATCTGAACCCTCCAGTAACTTACCTGTTGGTTTCTGTTTCACGTTCTGGAGCCAAACGTAATAAATCTAATGTCTTAAAGCTCTGTACAAATATCATTAAGTGGCTCTTTCTATCTTGCAGGTCACCTTCTTGACTCCTTTGCCCGTTCAGCTTTATGGGATTCAGGCCTAGATTACTTGCACGGGACTGGACATGGTGTTGGGTCTTTTTTGAATGTCCATGAAGGTCCTTGCGGCATCAGTTACAAAACATTCTCTGATGAGCCCTTGGAGGCCGGCATGATTGTCACCGATGGTAAGCATCCATCACATATAGGGCATGCATGGATCCTTGAGCCTTTTTGAAAGCTATTTGTTGTTTTTTATTTTTTAATTAGTTTAAATTGGCAATAATTTTCCCTTCCTAACAGTAATGAAGTTTTCTGATTATAGAACTGATACAAGTTCATTTTAGAAAAAATGAGATGGGAACTGTGTAAAAAGAAAATGAAAATCATTTGCAATCTAACCACTCAGGGGAAACATGACTTAATGTTTTGCTGTATTAGCTTTTGGTCTTTCAGATATGTAGATACCATTTTTAAAAAAAAAACCACTGAGATCATACTGGGCGTCTTGTCTATGTTCTGCTTTCTTACTTGATATACTGCTTTCCCCAGGTCATTGCCAAGTCTTTGTAAATATATTTTAATGCCTTCATTATTGTGTCTTATGGATGTGAACCATGATTTATTTAGTGGATCCACTGTTATTGTACTCCTTACCCCGTAGCCAGTGTGCAGGGACTTCAGAGTCTAGCTTTCTGTACCTCAAATGCTTATAAAAAAGTGGCCATATGAGAGAAGGTGGCATCTCTGGGCTCTTACACCGGATAGAGTGGGCCCTTCACCTATTTCTTCTCCTCTGGAGTAGGGCAGTCATCCCAGGAGTGAAAGGTTCTCTCTGTGGACATCGTCATTGTGGGCTGCTTCTCATTTTTGGGATTTGGTTTGTTTTAGAGCCTGGGTATTATGAAGATGGGGCTTTTGGAATTCGCATTGAGAATGTTGTTCTTGTGGTTCCTGTGAAGACCAAGGTGAGTATTTATTAAAAATTTTTTTCCTGTTCCTTAATGTGGGAAGATGAAGACTTAATGTCTTTGGAGCCGAGAGTATGCCATTCTGGGGCCGACGTGGAGCCTTCTTCTCCAGATATCAGGGACTTTCCTGGAAACCACACTCCTTGCCTGTACAGCCAGAAAGAAAATCCTTAATGAACTGGGATCCAGAACTGGGATTCACGGACCATCAGGCTGATGCTTGCTTCACATAATTTGGGGCTCAGAGTTTCCTATAGGCGGCCTGTTGTCTCTTCTGCTGGGGATGCTTGTTCAAGGTGCTAATTTCCAGGCCCATCCCAGACCCTAGAATCTCCAGGGTGGGGGGCCTGGAAGCTGTAATTTTGTCACCCTCCCCAGGTGACTTTTATTAGGTAAAAGTTGAGGAACCCTGAGTTATCTAAGGGTCAGCCTCAAAGGCAATACAAGACAGGTGTTTCACCCTCTTCCCCCATCAGTGTTACCAAGGCTGCAGGGTTTTAGGCCCTAGGCTTTACCTAAAAGACCTGTTTGTGCCTCCTCCATTGGTGGAATTGAACAATTGGAGGGAAGTAGCTTCCTGTGTCAGCAAGGAGGTTGACTGCGGGGATTTGCTGTCTGCTTTGGCATGGAAGTCACTATTCTTGGAAGTGACCTCCCATCTCATTCCCAAAAGCTGCCATGAACAGAAACCCAACATGTTCTTGTGTGCTCCAGTGGATAGATGTGTTGTCACCTGACGGGCCTGGCTGGGTCAAGGCAGGCCACACAGTTGACTGCTAAAAAAATGAGATTGAGGACTTACACCCCTGCATCCTAGAGAATCAAAACCAGAGATGCCCTTGAGCCCAGACACCCCCATGCCCTGCCCCTGTTTCCGGTCACAGTAGACATTAGCCTTGTGGAACTGCTGCTGGGAGCCCCTCAGCACCCTTTGTTTGGCCGTTCCTGATGGCACAGGCCGTTGTTTGCCCAGTGGAGGAGCTCTTAAAGTGGCATCAGGTTTCCTGTGTGTCTGTGAAAAGTGGTGACCAGCTCACCACGTCTTGGCTCCCAGTTACCTCTGGCTCTGAGGGATGGCATGCTGATGGAATGACCTCATGGTGCTTCAGCATAGTAAAGAGGAGGAAAAACGTCTATTTTCTTCTTTCTCCCACAGTACAATTTTAATAACCGGGGAAGCCTGACCTTTGAACCTCTAACTTTGGTTCCAATTCAGACCAAAATGATAGATGTGGATTCTCTTACAGACAAAGAGGTAATGGGGAAGTCTTGGTGGGCAGGTATGTTACTAGGGGAGATGGAGACTACCCTAACTAGTTCTAATCCATTCTCTAAATCCTAAATTCTCTAATTCATTTTCACTTTGTAATTTTTAAATTTAGAGGTCTAGGCCAGTTGAGTCTGAAAGCCCTAGGTTTTCTGAGGACTCTTGAGCTTTTCCTGTATTTGTTGGGCCTCCAGGTGGAGATAGTCCTGTTCCCTACAGCCATTCTAGGGCTGTAGGGTTTTGTGGGTGGAACTCGTATGCCATTGTTTAGCTGCACTGTTCCTCCATAGCTGCACTGAGGCGTGTTTAGCAAATATGAGCCTATGTGTGTTCCCTACAAAAAGCCAGATGGATGGTGGGGCCTCTTGGCCACTGTACATACCAGATTGTTTTCTTGTGTTACATGAAACAGTAACGAAATGCAAAGCAAAATCTATTATCGTCTGTCCCATTTTCACACAGACAAGGAGAAAGATAGTACCAGCCCTTCTCGGTTACTACTGTGGTCACTCTGGGGCAGTGAAACCCTTCACAAGGCCTGGGGCACAACAGTGCTTACTTGCTTAGCTCAGAGGGTTATGGGTCTTAACTCCTTCAGACCCTGGACTGGTAAGGCCAGGTGAGATCGCAGTCCTGGGGACATGAGTAAGGCCTGAAGAGTCACACAGATGATCAAGGTCAGAGCAGAAACAAGGGTAAGAAGTGGGGTAGGAACTGTTAGCACTAGACAGACAAAACAGTTCCCGAACCAGGAAACTGGAAGCCAGGAGGACACAAATTCCAGAGCAAGGCAGGGGTCAGAAGTTTCAATGAAAAGCAAATGACTGGTGGGAGCCGAAGGCAGGGTAAGCACGATGGGTTACTCTAGCAATAAGATTTTGTTATTTGAGGCAGCCACTGGCCTTTGAGTGCCTCTCAAGGCAGGAAAATTTCCTCACTGGTGCCCACTTGGGCCTTGTTCTTGGCACTATAAAGGAAAGGGTCTTTGGGGGTCAAGGACCTTCCCTTCCACAGGAGCTGTGGAACGGGATTCTCCCAGCTAGAAGCCTCCTGCCTGTTCCAGCTCACAGGTGGGTGACGAGAAAGGCCATCCACTTCCTGCTTGGCTTTCCTCTGTGCTTGAGTGCCTCTGCTTAACCATCCGTGCCCTTGGTTCAGCTAAACATTCGCACTCACAGGACCCACATGGGCCCTGTACTGGGTGGGTTATGCAGTTTGCAGATGGATATGGAAAAGGAGACTCAGCCTATCAGCACAGTGTCCAGTGTGTCTCTTCAGCAGGAAGAGTCCTTCCAGTGTCCAGGGCTCTTGTCCAGCCCCTGTAAGTGTTGCCTTAGCTGAGAGGAAATGAGAACACATAGGTGGGCATGGGAGCCACCCTGCTTAGAATCCCTCTGCCCCATAGGAACCAGTGTCTTTTGTAATGGCCCTTGGGCACAGCTTCCAGGGACTTAGCAAGGGGCTTTCCAGTAATATGTCATTTCGTACTCTTGGGAGTCCAAGGCTATGGCTTCCTGCCAAGTAATTCTAGGTCATGCTGTCTTTCCTGTCCACATAAAGTGTACCCATCAGGAGGCATTTCTCCCATATGACATTCCGCTTTATCCAGGGAAGTAGTGTATGAGGAAGTTTAAGCGAGGCCATTTTTCCTTGAAGGAGAAAGAATCAGTCTACTCCCGTGACATTGGACATAGACCAGGGATCTGTGTTATGCTGTGGTTCATTGCTGCACCTTGCATGCCCACATCATTGAGCTATTCTTTTGGCCAGTTACTCTTTGTGGGGCAGATAATGTCTTCTTAAAATACCTGGCTTTTAAAATACCTGGTCATTTGCCCTTTACTATTTAGCCTGTCTTTTTGGAGTCACTTTAGGGACTCCTTGGTTTGGGTCTGCATTCTCATCACTTATCACCAGATGGCAGCAGAGGACCTTGTTCGGATGGGAATATGGCCAGCTGCAGACTGTCAGGGCCTTGTGATGGTCCTCAGGCCCCGCCGAGGCTGTCCACACTCCCACTTTTCCCTCCCTGCTCCCAACCAAAAGGGCTTTGGGAGTTTGGCTGTGGCCCCAGGCTTACACCAGGATGCTGCCTTCAGCTTACTGTTGAGCTGCTTTGGACAGTAGGCTGCTTTGTAGCCTTGCTGGCCTTGCTGTGGACACATAGCAATTTTGCCTGCTTTTGACATCGTCCCCTGCCCCCATCACTTCCCTGACTCCCAGAAGGGGCTAGTAGGCTAGTAGGCTCTTCTCATTAGGGATTGGAACCCTGGCTGGGTCACAGCCAGTTGGTAACACCACTCTATCTGTCTGCCGTCAGTCCTTTGTAATTAATGGGCTTGTGTGCCCATCCTGACCCCAGCTGGGGTTATTTAAAGCCAGCTGGGCTTTGGTACCTGGCTGGATTGTAGTCCCTGAAGCCAGTACTTTTGTAACATCCTTGCCCTCCAAAATGGCCTTTGACTCATTTATGACAACCACACCCGTGGCACTATCGGTCTCCTCAGCTTCCAGACAGCTACCCCATAGACAGTGATGAGAGTGGCTTGTTGTCCTCTTGGTAAAACCTGCTTCACTCCAGACTTCACCTTTTTCCCTGTACAACCAAGGGGGATTTTGCCATCATGTCTAGTGGATCAGCCCCTGCCCAGGCACCAAGTCCTGCCAGCAGGTCCTTCCTTTCACTCTCTTTTTTGTCTCCTGCTCTTGTGGCATGTTGAGTTGAGAGTCTGAAAACTAAGCTTACTCCCAGCCCCACTCTGCTGCACCACAGTCTTTAACCACCACAGGTTTTGGGTTCATCTAGGCAGCTACACTCAAAAGACACTCATGGGCTTGACTGATCCTAGTTTTTTATTCAACTTTTTCAGCGGAGATAGGATCTTATAGCTCAGTGTGTTGGCAGGACAGTTTCGGGTGTCTCTCTTAGTAGGAGCTTTCAGAGAGTCCAGGGGCTATTCCCCAGCTTACCACCTCCCAGGATGAAGCCACACAGGTGGGAGCAGGAGCTACTGGCTTAGAGTCTACTGTTTATAATAGTAAACTGTTCTGGGGGCCTTTTCACCAGAAGTCATGAAGTCTGGTCCTATGTATTTCCAGGGAAACTGAACACAAGGAAAACACTTGTCTGTGAGTAAGGAGAAAGGGTGTTGCACACCTTTTCTCTCAGCTTATGATCTTAGCACATGGGGACCCTTGCTGTTGACCTGTTTATCCAGTTGTTAAAGATGGGGTGGTGAATACTGTGTCTGTCCTTCTCTCCCCTGCAGTGCGACTGGCTCAACAGTTACCATCTGACCTGCAGGGACGTGATTGGGAAGGAATTGCAGAAACAGGGCCGCCAGGAAGCTCTCGAGTGGCTTATCAGAGAGACGCAACCCATCTCCAAACAGCATTAATACCTCCCTGGTTTTGTTTTTACAAAATGCTCTGGGGAAAGGAAGAAACGTGGCAGATCCCTGACATCTTTCCCCTTTCCTCTCCTTCTTCCCTACCTCCCCTTTTTACTTTAGACTTTAAGAAGAATAGAAAATCTTCTTATCCTCTTTGATATTTTATTGCAAACACTCAGTCTTTTATGATTTTTTAATTGTTGAGAACGAGCCAAGAATAAAATTGCTGCACCAGAAGGAGGGCCCCTCCAAAGTTGAACACTTGATGAAAGGGAGTTGCCCTGACTTCTCTGGCCAGTGATGGGGAAACAATGAGTGCTCCATGATGGTCATGTTCCAGGTGCTAGTACATCATTCATGATCACCTTAATGCTCATGAGACTATATTTATGATCAGTGAATAAAAATGTCAAAACTGTGCTTTGTCTTAGCTGTCTCTTTCTTCATGGTGCTGTCCCCTGGCATGTCAGGTGAGCTGATCTCCAGGGCTGCTGGCTCTGTGGCAGACATTTCCTAGGTGGTAGGGCCCCTTTGAGAAGAGACCCCTGGCTTTGCTGCACATTTGGGGGCTTAGTTGTAAGCTTTTTCTTTTCTCTAGAAAACCTAATATGGTATTTTTATCTCAGTTTTTTTTTTTCTTCTGATTTTAAAATGTGTCACTGCTATGCAAAACACAATAAAAATTATGTCAAAAGTCAGTTTTCCAGAACTCATCCTATAGTAGATGCCTCAAGTGTCTTACCTACATGGCCACAGCTCTCATTGTTCTGTTACTTGTAGGCAGGATTCTGTGACAAGTGTCTGCAGGATTTCTTTTGACTTGTATATGTGGGGCAAGCTCCAAGGGTTGGAGAGTTAATGTCCCTGAGATCTCAGACCATCGTGTTTGGGGATGGGCAAATAGACTTCCTCATCCCTTGGCTAGGATATCTGAGATGTGTCTTACATTGTCACTTAGGGTTTTCCAGTGGGTTTGAGCCCCACTTGCCCACCATGGTAACTTGCTCAATAACCAACCCTTTGTTTTCTTTGTTCTCTTCCGTGTCCTACTTTCTCCCTGTCCCATTAGTGTTTCCTGGTACCATCCTGAATGAACTATTTACATGCGAATCCTTGTTTTAGGGTCTGCTTTTTTATTAATCCAACCTGACATACTCCTTATGTATAACCACTATTATCTGCTTTATATTTTTGCTGACTCCTTTTTTGTATTCAGAATTCACTAAAATACTGATTAGTTGTATATGTATAAAAGAATATGCCACATATGAACATAACATACCACATTTACAAATAGTGGATCATTCTGTATGTATACAATTTTATCTTTTAACTTGGCAATACATTAGATCTAAGTATTTTTAACGACAATTCCATTGTATAGTTATATTGTTTTTAAACCAGTCTCATTGACTTTTTAAAAACAATAATACTAGCATTTAGACATAATTTTTAAAAAATTGTATTAGTCTTAAATCATATAGAAAACAAAAACTGGAATCTCAAGCTATTGGTACAATAATACTGGTTTTTTAAATTGCCCAATGTATTTATTTTTCTTGAGATCTTTATTTCTTCATATTGCTTTGGGTTACTGTCTAATGTCCTTTCATTTTACTTTGTGGAACTCCTATAAGCATTTCTTGCAGGGTGGGTCTAGTGGTAATGAACTCCCTCAGCTTATGTTTACCTGGGAACCTCTTAATTTCTCCCTCAATTTTGAAGGACAGTTTTGCTGGATATAGGATTCTCTGGTTGCCAGTTTTTATTTTATTTTATTTTTTTCTTTTAATGTTTTGAATATATTGGCCCACTGCCTTCTGGCCTCCAGCATTTCTGATGAGAAATCTGCAGGTAATCTCATTGAAGATCCCTTTTACTTGGTAAGTAGCTTCTCTCTCACTGCTTTCAAGATTCTCTCTGTTTTTGACTTTTGGAAACTCAACTATAATGTATTTTGGTGTGTATGTCTTGGAGTTAATCTTACTTGGGGTTTACTGGGTTTCTTGGATGTTTACATTCATGTATTTTACCAGATCTGGGAATTATACAGCCATTATTTCTTCAGATATTCTCTCTGCTGCTTTCTCTTTTCTCCTGGGACTCTTAGAGTATGTATTTTGGTCAGCTTGATGGTGTCCCACAGGTCTCCTAGGCTGTTCCCTTTAATCTTTTTTCTGTTTTTCAGACTCTAAAATTTCTATTATCCTGCCTTCAAGTTCACTGATTTTCTCTTTTGCCTGCTCATATCTGCTATGAATCCCTCTGGTGAATTTTTCATTTCAGTTTACTGTACTTTTCAGCTCCAGAATTTCATTTTGGTTTCTTTTTATGTTTATATCTCTTTATTGATACTTCCTTTTTTTCCGGTGGATTTATCTTTTCCTCTGAATGGGCCATACTTTCTTGTTTCTTTGTATGCCTTGTGAGTTTTGGTTGAAAATTGGATATTTGAATCTAATAATGTAACTCGAAATAAGATTCTCCTCCTTCCCTAGGGTTTGCTCTCTTTTGTTAATGTGTGTTGTTATTATTATTATTTATTGTTATAAGGGAGTCTCTGGGCCAAGTATTAGTCTGAGGTATCAACTTAAGGTCTCTCAGGTTTTTTTCTGAGCTTGAGCCTTTCCCTGGATATGTGCAGTCAGTTTCTAATTTCCGCTATATGTGCAGTTGTTTTTTGAATGTTGTAGTACTTAATGTCTGGCTCCCAATGAGGGAAAAAGAAAAATGAAGGGCAGAAAAAGGGCACTGGTCCTTTAAATCCTCTGGAAGTCACTTCAGCCAGAGGGGAAGAAGGGACTTCTAACTGTCGGGGGATGGGATATACAGCAACAGTGGCTGCTCACCTCTTTGTCTGCATCTCTGTGTTCAGAAGCACTTATCAGAACACAGGTCTCCAGCATTTGGAGGGCAAGTTTCCTATTGTTCATTTTGGCTCCCGCAAGCTGTATGCTGGTTGCTCTGGGAACGTGTGCATAAGTGCCTGCCAAGGGGTTAGAAGTAGACATTGGTAGCTGCTACTGTGCTAAGAGCTGAAATTGATTGAAATTAACGTTAATTCACCATCCAAGTTGTCCCCTGGAAGCTGCAAGCCTTCAGTAAACTCCAGAGTTCTAAAGTAGTTACATCAGGCAGATTCTGCCAGTGCAATTGTTGTCTAGGTGGAGAGACACTTTCTGAGTGCTTCCCACCACCTTCCCAGAATCTTCTCATTAAATCTTAAACCATAACTTTAATTTGAATGGCTTTGACAAATGAATAAATATAAGCATACTTTGGCCATTTACCAAAGCATGGTTGTAAGTGCCCATTACTTGGAGAATCCACCTGGGGGAGCAGAAAATGAAATGAAACAATCTCTATTTACCATTCAGAACCAGAGTGGTCCTAAATAGAGTGCCTACAAACACATGAACCAGCATTTATTTGCTTTTCGTCTCCCACCCTCCTCCCTCTCTCTCTCTCTCTCTTTTTTTTTCTCTCTTTTTTTTTTCTCAAGGATCATTGATTTCAATGTGCTGTGTGGGAGGAAGCAAGACTCACTGCTGCCTCTCAGAGTATATTTCTAACGAGGTCAGGAAAGCATAGACGCAGTGCCTCCTGATAATAGGACATATTTTGATCCATCAAAGATCAATTCTTGAATGCCTTTTGTTCATGCTTGGTCATATTTCTAATATGTACCGTAACACTGGACTTAAAAGAGAAATTTCTCCCCAAATGATAGAACGTAGTGAGCATGTTTCTCATCTGTCATTCCTCTGGAAGTTGGAAGATTTCCCTTAGGACTCAGGCTGTTGTCTTCTCTGATATCCCAAAGGCTTCTCTTGCTAAGGAAATGTGAGGCATGAATCACAGTTGATTTGGAGTTGAGATAGCCATAACTCAAGTGTGACGGCAACTCCACTGTTTGTTCATCAGGCTGTTAAGCCTGTTACTTCCCAAGGCAGCCTCAGAGCAAAGTTTGATTTAATTGGCTCTAGCCCGAGAAGCAAAGGTAACAGGTGCTGTGTGCTTGGAGCTTCCTGCCTGGACCTGCTTTGTCTTGGCGTTAAATCCAAGAGACAAACTAGGCAAGATGGCCCCATAAGGATTGAGGACCAGAATAAAACTCTAATGTGCCAGAGCTCAGAGGGAAGATGAGGAGATAAAAATGTAGATCAAAAAAAAAATTACTCTTCCTCACTTTTAAATAAATGATAAAATAGATGTTGGGTAGGAAAATGGGCATTGTGTTGAATTTAAAGAAGGAAGCTGATCTCGTTTCTTTATCTTGCTCACTGAATTCCCCGGTGAAGTTTTATGTATAAGGTAGGATTCAAGGAAGGGGACAGGTGTGGTGCCCCTGCTGTGAACACTCCAGGGGCTGACTTGTGGGAAGCTGGTTCGCCCTTTGGAAAGAGTCCATCTGTGCCTCCTGCCGATGAGGGGGCTGCCCCCACCACCCCAGCTCTCATTGCTGCTTTAGTTTGAGGGCTGTGCCTGGCATCTGGCTGCCTGACAGTAACCATCAGTTGTTTCAGTTGTTTCTCATCAGGCTCATTCCCGGTTAGGGGTGGGCAATTGTGAAAGGAACCAAGGTTGAACTAACAAGCCACGAGGGAGGTGTTGCCCTGGTGTTTCCCAACAACTGGGGGTTAATACCGGCGATGATAGGAAGACAACGTCGAGTTCTTTGTGGCATCTTTCAAGCACTGTTGGCCTCTAGCAGGAGACAAAATGGGGGCCTGGGAGGGCTGCGAGAGGGGAGGAGGGATACTGTGCTTGCTAGTTCCTGCAAGTAGTTGGTGCAGCGATTAAGAAATTTATAGAATCATGGATTAAGAACAATGATTCAGATCCTGGCAAGGTGGCAGCAGTTGTGCCATAGTGTTTGAATCTCTCCAAATAACTTCATAAAAACACGGAGAAACCGGTAGAAAAACTAAAATTCAGGGATGAGCGTTGCACCAAATACACAGGTGTCAAGCATCTCCACAAACCCTTAATAAGAGCACGTGAAGACAGACTAACCAGCGTATTATCAGCATCTGTGCAGGGGGAAGCCGAAGGACGTGATGGTGTGTCTGATGGACCTGAGAACAGAACCCCACAATAGCCATCAGGAGCTCAGAGTCTCAGTGAGCCAATCTGAGAACAGCCAGTAACGCTGGGAGCAGTTTGCACCTCCAGTGGGTGAGTATGAGAGGTTTTTGGTAAGGCCTGCAGGGCCTGGAGCAGTCTGCACCCCAGGAACTCCCAGGACAAAGCCGCACGCTGAGGGATAGAGCCAAACAGGAGTAGGACAGGTACAATGGAGGCAAAGGAGAAAGAAGGTTCTTTTAGAGGGGAACAGAGCCAGGAGATTACAAAAGTAAATGCTGTATTTTTGAATACTTCAGAAAGTCAACAGAAAAGGGAGCTCTAGAGCCCTAAATAAGAAAAAACTATTCTAACATCTCCCAGAAGTTCAGAAAAATTTCACATAAAAATAAACAGAAAAAAAGATTGAGGTAAAATGCTATGCAAACTTAGAAAGGAAAATAAGGTGCGGAATGAGAGACATGCCCATAAACAGATGAAAATCGGTAATGTTCAAAGCACATTTACAGGTTTAAAAATAGTGTATGTAAAAACAATATACAACAGAGAATTAGAGAAGCTGAGGAATTAAGCGAGGGAACTCAGGAAAGAATGAGAAAAAAATCAATTTAAATAATGAAGACTAAAGTAGGAGGAACACAGGAATGAATAAACACCGCAGATAATGTCTTAAGATAAACAGGAGATGACTAAAAGGAGAATTGAAACCAAAATGAATAAAAATTATTTAAGCAAAAGAAATATAGAAGATAGGCAACAACATTCAACATTTACATAACAGGTTTCAACAAAGAAAGCTAAAGGGAACAGAACAAATATAAAAAAACTATAAGAAAACACTCCTGAGAAAAAAAAGTTTGAAACTACACTTTGAAGAGGCACATCCTATAACTGAATAAATAAACCTAGATTGGCCAGCAGGGCATACTTACGGTAGAATTACTCTACTTAAAAAAATTCCTTGGTTAATCAGACAAAAGACCAAGTAACTTATGGTGAAAAAAATATATTGCCATCAGAAATTTTCAAAGCCACAGTTTAGGTCAGAAGAAAATAAAATGACACGAGTTGTAGTGACACGGGTGTTCATTAGGTAATTCCGTAAGCCCCATGTTTGCTTTACATGGTGTTCTGCATCTGTGTTAAGTTTAATAACAAAGTTTAACCCAGCCATCCCATTACTGAGTATATACCCAAAGGATTATAAATCATCCTACTATAAAGACACATGCACAGGTATGTTTATTGCGGCACTATTTACAATAGCAAAGACTTGGAACCAACCCAAATGCCCATCAATAATAGACTGGATAAAGAAAATGTGGCACATATACACCATGAAATACTATGCAGCCATTAAAAAGAATGAGTTCATGTCCTTTGCAGGGACATGGATGAAGCTGGAAACCATCATTCTCAGCAAACTAACACAGGAACAGAAAGCCAAACATCTCATGTTCTCACTCATAAGTGGGAGTTGAACAGTGAGAGCACATGGACACAGGAAGGGGGGCATCACACTGGGGCCTGTCAGGGGGTGGGGGACAAGGGGAGGGAGAGCATTAGGACAAACACCTAATGCATGCGGGGCTGAAGACCTAGATGATGGGTTGACGGGTGCAGCAAACCACCATGACACATGTATACCTATGTAACAAACCTGCATGTTCTGCACATGTATCCCAGAACTTAAAGTACAATAATAAACCCCCCAAATTTAAAAAGAAACAGTACCAACAGGTGGGCAAGGGAATGAATTAGAGCTGGTGGGATTAGCCTATGATGGATGGGAGAGCAGTACCCTATGTAAAGGCGGCAGGAGGTCCCATCTCCAGCCTGTCTGCCTTGGGATAAAGAGAGCTCACAGGGGAAGAGTGAAAATGTGGTTTTACTATTTTTATGTCTTTTTTACTTTTTGTGAAGAACAGGGTCTTGCTATGCTTCCCAGGCAGGCGTCTAACTCCTGGGCTCAAGGTAGTGTCCTACCGTCTCTGTCTCCCTAAGTGCTGGCATTGTAGGCATGAGCCATCGCATCTGGCCTGAAATGGGATTTTAAAGAGGAGCTGAAACTGTGTGTGTGGGCATATCCTAGTTTTTAAACATTTACAACCAATGTAACATTTTACAAACCCAAGCAAAATCTCATGTAGATCTAACAAAACACATGTGTGATCTCAAATTGGTTCTCGGGCAGAAGTTGTGGTTTCTTACTGCACTGCAAGCTCTGTAAGGACAGGTACCCAGCCAGGATCTCCCTCTTGGCGGCCTGGAAGCCAGGGAAAGCTTGACGGCTGAGCAGCATCACAGATACCTGAGGCTTAAGTGTTCCCGTTGCACACTCTGAAAGCAGAAGCTGCAAAAGACAAGCTAGGTCATTTGGTTGGGGATCTCTTACTTATTTAGAGACAGGGTCTCACTCTGTTGCCCAGGTTGGAGTGCAGTGGCACAATCATAGCTCACTATAACCTCAAACTCCTGGGCTCGCACAATCCCCTTTCTTCAGCCTCACAAGTAGCTGGGATCACAGGCGTGCATCTAGCTAATGTTCTTATTTATCTCTTTCTCAGTCCACAGTGCTCTGTTTTCTAATTGTTAGGGTGGATTCTAAACATTTTTTTTTCTTTTTTTTCTAAAGAGTGTTGGAAGGGACGGGTACGGTGGCTCATGTTTGTAATTCCAGCACTTTGGCAGGCTGAGGCGGGCGGATCACTTGAGGTCAGGAATTTGAGACTAGCCTGGCCAACATGGTGAAACCCCGTCTCTACTAAAAAATAAAATTATAAAAATCAGCTGGGCATGGTGGCACATGCCTGTAATCCCAGTTACTCGAGAGTCTGAAGCAAGAGAATTGCTTGAACCTTGGAGGTGGAGGTTGCAGTGAACCCAGACCTCGCCAGTGCACTCCAGCCTGGGTGACAGAGCAAGACTCCGTCTCAAAAAAAAAAAAAAAAAAAAAAAAAGGCCGGGCGCAGTGGCTCAAGCCTGTAATCCCAGCACTTTGGGAGGCCGAGACGGGCGGATCACGAGGTCAGGAGATCGAGACCATCCTGGCTAACATGGTGAAACTCCGTCTCTACTAAAAATACAAAAACTAGCCGGGCGAGGTGGCAGGCGCCTGTAGTCCCAGCTACTCGGGAGGCTGAGGCAGGAGAATGGCGTAAACCCGGGAGGCAGAGCTTGCAGTGAGCTGAGATCCGGCCACTGCACTCCAGTCCGGGCGACAGAGCGAGACTCCGCCTCAAAAAAAAAAAAAAAAAAAGTTGGAAGGAACCATATGAGGTCCAGATTGAAGGCTAAGACCCAACTTCACATCAATTCCTGGTCTCCTGGCTCTCAGGTTTGCACCAGGTGGATTGTGCTTCTTCCTTAACACTGATTCTGCAGGCAGAGAGGTACAGTCACTGGCTCCAACCTCTCTTCCTGGAGGGCTTCCTCCTGTCCTTCCATTTTGAATTCCTTCCCATCTTTAGAATCTAGTGCAATTCCTACATAGCTTTTTCATGAAGTGTTTCCCAATTATTCCAGCTACAAGTCCTTGCTCTAAGTTTTGTTGGCGTTCATTTTCTTCACAAGCTGTAATTGACATTCTCTTTATGAAATTTAACCTTTCCCATGTCTCTCCAACCAGACTTGTAGTTCCTTGGGGCCCAGCCCCAGGTATTGCTCAGGACCAGGCACATAATAGCTACTCAATAAATATGTATTCATTGATACATTTTAAAATTGAAGACATTCTGAACAAGTTTACAACAGAATGGATGATGGGAGCAGAATTGAATTCAGTCCCATAACTTCTTAGCTGATGATCTTCATTGGGTAAATTATGTATTTTCTCTGACCTCCAGTTTCATCCTTTACAAAATGAGGGTGATGATATTTTCTGACAGCATATTTGTGAGGATTAAAAGAAATAATGTGCACACATCACTTAGCATGCTGTCAGACGTGTAATCAGCTCTCAGTAAACGTTAGTTGTTTATCATGACCTATATTTTTAAACAAGAAGGAGATGTGCAATTCTGTTTTGAATCTCTGTTTATTGTCCCTTATTTCTTCCTTCCCAAATACCTCCCAAATTTCCTATATCATTATTTTTAAAAACAAACTTCATTGTTTAGAACAGTTTTAGATTTACTGCAAAGAAAGTATAGAGAGTTTCTTTATGCTCCACACCTAGTTTTCACTATTATTCACATCTTAGTATAGTGAATCTGTCACAATTAACAAACCAATGTTATCGCAGTAGTGGTAATGAAAGCCTCACTTTATTCAGATTTCCCTAGTTTTTACCTAATGTCCTTTTTCTCTTCCAGAATCCCATCCAGAGTCCCACATTATTATATTTAGTTGTCATGTCTTCTTAGGCTGTGACAGTTTCTTAGATTTTCTTCATCTTTGATGACCTGAACAGTTTTGAGGAATACTGGTCAAATATTTTGTGGAATATCCTTATATTGGGATTTTAAATGTTTTTCTCATGATTAGACTGTGGTTCTAGTTTTGTAGGCGGAGTCGATGGAGGTAAAATGCCATTTTTGTCACATCATGTCAAGGGTACATACTATCAACATGGCTTTTGACTGCTGAGGTTAACCTTAGTCATCTGGCTGAGGTAGTGTTTGTCATATTTCTCCACAGAAAAGTGACTCTTTTAACCCCCTTGTTGTCCTGTATTCTTGGAAAGTCACTACGTGTAGCCCATACTTAAGGAGTAGAAGTTATGCTCAACTTTCTTGAGGGTACAGTATATATGTAAATTATTTGGAATGCTTCTGCACCGATTTGTCTCTTTTTCCACATTCATTTATATTTTCGTATTTGTATAGGCTTGCAGATACTTATTTTACACTTTGGATTATAATCAATACTACTTTAAATTGTTCCAGCTTTGGCCACTGGGGGCTCTTTCAGCTGTCTCCTGTGTTCCTTTGATATATATCCCATCGTGTGTGTGTGTGTGTGTGTGTGTGTGTGTTTGTTGTAAGCACTTCTTTACTTTCTGGCACTACAAGTTGCTCCAGGCTCATCTTGTGTATTTCCTGCTCCAATTCTAGAATCAACCATTTCTTCAACGAGCTCTACTAAAAAAAAATCCAAAAATCAGCTGGGTATGGTGGCATGCTTCTTCAAGAAGCTCTAGTTCCTTTTACCGGAGAAAGGTATTTAAAACCAAGATCTTGGCTGGGTGTGGTGGCTCACAACTGTAATCCCAGCACTTTGGGAGGCCGAGGCGGGCAGATCACTTGGGGTCAGGGGTTCAAGACCAGCCTGGTTAACATGGCAAAACCCCATCTCTACTAAAAATACAAAAATTAAACCTTGTCTCTACTAAAAATACAAAAATTAGCTGGGCGTGGTGGTGGGTACCTATAATCCCAGCTACTCCAGAGGCTGAGGCTGGAGAATCACTTGAACCCAGGAAGTGGAGGTTGCAGTGAATCCAGCCTGGGCGACAAGGGTGAAACTCTATCTCACAAACAAACAAACAAACAAATAAAACCAAGATCTGGGCACTAGATCAGTTCTCTTACTGGCTTGTCCTTGCTTCTAGGCTGTCTCAGCTGAGAGCAAGAAGAAAGAGGTATGCATATGTATATATACATACACACGTACAACTATCAGTGTTTCTATATGTAACCATCTTTTTCTATATAATGCTAAATATGAGTTCATACTGATGTCTCCAACTCTAATTGGTGATCATCTCTCCTTGCTTCTCTGTGACCTCCTACTTCATCCATGAGAAACTGGCTCCCACCATCTACAATCCATTTCACTTACATTTCACTTAATTGTTCAATTCTAGTGTACATGTATAGCAGTGTTAAGATTGCTACCCTGTACCACTGTGGGGAACAGCTTTATCAACTTGAGTATAGTGTTTATATGCAATTATTTTTGCTTCGGTTTTACAGACTCCACTCATTTATTTCCAAAGTTGCTTAGGTCAGCACCTTCCTTCTCACCCCTTCCCCTTCTTTCAGTGAGGTATTACAGTTTCATACATTTTAATATAGTTAGATCATTTTGTCACATACCACATTTCATCCTGGGATTCTTTTGACCTCCTAAATGGTTTTTTTTTCAATTTGCATACATTATGGTTCACTCTTTGTGCTGTAAGGTTCAGTAGGTTTTGATAAATGCATAGTGTCATGTATCCACAATTACAGAATTATACAGAATAGTTTCACCACCTGAAAAAAATATCCCTTGGGCTTCACTGATTTCAACTTCCCATTTACCCACAAGGTCCTTGCAACCAGTGATTTTTTTTTTTAACTGTCTTTATAGTTTTGCTTTTTCCAGATATCATATAATCAGAAACAAACAACACATAGATTTTTTCAAGTTGGCTTCTCTCACTTAGCAAAATGTATTTCAGGTTCATCCATGTCCTTTCATGGCTTGATAGCTTATTTCTTTTTATCACGGAATAATGTTCTTGTTATAGATACACAAGTTTGTTTATACATTCACCTGTTGGAGGACATCTTGGATACTTCCTACCATAACTTTTTTTTTTTAATCAAAAAAGAAAGTTTGTTTTTTTCTTACAACAAATTTTTCTTTTATTTTTCCTTTGTAGAAGTAACATGTGAAAGAAGAGTATCTAGTGGTTTGGAACATGGGTCCTAAAGCAGATGGCACTGTGTACCAGCCGTGAGTCCTTGGACAAGAGCACAGCCTCTCTGAGCCCCCATTTCCCGCTCTGTAATATGAGGTTAGTGGTGACGTCTCCTCGTTTGGCTGTGAGGATGGAATGAGAAAGCTCCTGTAGCGTGTATCCTTGAATGTTACCTTTGTGTATACATCCATGCTCCTCAACCCAACCCGAGACAGCTTTAAGCAAAAACTGAGCGTAGGCCGGGCGCGGTGGCTCAAGCCTGTAATCCCAGCACTTTGGGAGGCCGAGACGGGCGGATCACAAGGTCAGGAGATCGAGACCATCCTGGCTAACACGGTGAAACCCCATCTCTACTAAAAATACAAAAACTAGCCGGGCGAGGTGGCGGGCGCCTGTAGTCCCAGCTACTTAGGAGGCTGAGGCAGGAGAATGGCGTAAACCCGGGAGGTGGAGCTTGCAGTGAGCTGAGATCCGGCCACTGCACTCCAGCCTGGGAGACAGAGCCAGACTCCGTCTGAAAAAAAAAAAAAAAAACTGAGCGTAGCCTTATTGAGATAAAATTCATACATGATGCATTTCAACTATTTAAAGTGAGTCACATTAATACTGGTGCTTCTTGATCTCTCCAGAAGGTGTCAAAGTTTTCACACAGAGACCTTGTGACTCTAAGATGCATCCTCATTTCTGAGTTGTTGAAATGTGAAACGAACAATTCACAGATCTCGCTATAGAAAATCTAACCAAGCCTGCTCGGGCATCATGATCTGTAGTGAAGTGCTTTAGAGAAGGGCTGAGCTGCGGAGTGGAAGGTGTCTGGCTGTCTTCTGTGCTCTCTTTTCTCTACCCCAGGGTTAAAGGAGTCTGCAGTATGCCCAGGTGGGATGGTGGAGGAGGACACGTTTCTGAACTAGAGAAAAATTTGTGAAGAAAGGGAGGATGAGTCCAGGGAGATGCTTGGGAAATCACAAGGAACAGAGCCTGCAGCTTCCACGGCGGACACTGTCACATGCCAAGGCTTAGGAGGGCGTGACTCTGAGCATCAGGCATTGGGAATTGCCGCAGGCCCTGCAGGGTGGGCACATCGGCATTGAGATGCTCCTGCGCCTTCTGCCAGCAGATGGCAGTGTGGATCTGTGGAGCGAGTGGAGCCGGCCAGCCAGCTGAGGAAGCGGGTGGGTTATAGAGAAGGACGATACTGGGAGGACCCTCTCGAGCTCTCCTACTGACCTGGAGGCGCTCAAGTGGCTGCCACTCAGTGTCCTCTCAGAGGCCATTGTACCCAGCCCATGATCGTAGGCAGGAATGTAGGGAGAGTTGATTTAATAAAGATGGGCTGAATGCCAGCTCTGATGGGACCCTCAGCTGGGTGTGATTTGAACAGAAAGATACATCCTACGGGGCCCCTCACAGAGCCTGCGCTTTCACGGAGACTTGACATGCCCAAATGTGACTACAGTACAGAGGAGGTTATGCTTATGATGCAATGGAAAAGGTGGAAGGCGTCTGTAGAACCTCTCTAGGTTGTCCCCTGGCTGGGTCCCGGTGCTTTGTCCCATCGGCATGGCCTGTATCCGGCTCAGACTTCCCCAGCTATGTGCGAGTCCATTTCATTAGAACAGCCTACCTCTGGCCTCTGTGTAAGGCGGCTCACCGTGCCAGCACGTCGCCCCAGCCTTTTTATCTTCAGTGTCAACAATCTCACCTCCCTTCCCTTTCCCTCTGGGACTCTTCTGATGCATCCCTCTGTGACTTTCCTCTGACTTTGTCCCAAACAGGAAACCTAATGAGGATTCTATTCTCTGCAATAGGAAGGGGAGGGCTAAGGGCTCCCTTCTATCCTGCCATTTCCTATTTAAACAAAGGCTTTGTGCTGTGATACCACTAGGCGTTTATGTTCACTCTGACCCCAGAATCCTTTCTTCTCTCTCTGTGTGTTGTGCTTTGTAGTCTGTCGCCTCAGGTAGTCTGGTTAGTTCAGTGGTTTGGAGCTCAGCACCGATAAGATCAAAATCCTTTGCTGAAACTGTTAAAGAAAAAATGTTTCAATGATACTTGTTAAAGCAGTGTAAGGCAGAGTTTATTCAGGACCATTGTGATAGCTAGAGGGACCCCTGCAATGGGGTCTTGCAGTTGGGGAGAGAGGTTTAGCTCAACTTTGACTACATCATAGCATGGGCGAGCAGCAATTTATAGTCAAGGTGCAGAGTGGGGTCAGTGGATGGAAAATTACTTAGAAGAAACATCAGGGGCTAGGAGGTTCTGGCTACACTGACCTAATAGGATTCTTCCTGAAGAAAGGTGGAGGGATCAGATATCAGTTGGACAATGGAGGATGAGAAACCTGATCAGATTTTGAGGGTGGTCTGATATCAAGGGTGGGAGTGGGGATTCTTGCTAAACTGACTTAGCAGGATTCTTTGCTAAAAGTGGACTTTACAAGGGAGTACATAGCTGGGCCTAGGAGAAGTTTCCAAAAGTGGACTAAAGTTTGGCCAATCAAAGAATCTTTGTCAAGAACTCAGGTGATCTAGTAAGTTTCATTTGTTCCATGATCACAGCCAATACCTTTCACCTTGGCCCTGTTGTCACGATGTCCTGGCTTTACTTCCTGCATCCCCATCTCTCCAGATCCAAAATGATCTCCTTTCATCCCCATCTTCAGAACCAGCCCTGCCCAGACTCCAGGACCAGGGCCGCCTCTGTGAAACTGAATGCTGAGCAGATTCAGAGTCTTCTTTTTGCAGCCTGTTTCCCCCTTCTGCCCACCTTTTTTTTTTTTTTTTTTTGAGATGGAGTCTTGCTCTGTTGCCCATGCTGGAGTGCAGTGGCGTGATCTTGGCTCACTGCAACCTCTGCCTCCCGGGTTCAAGTGATTCTCCTGTCTCACCCTCCTGAGTAGCTGGGATTACAGACGTGTGCCATTACATCCAACTAATTTTTGTATTTTTAGTAAAGACAAATGGGGTTTCACCACGTTGGCCTGGCTGGTCTCAAACGCCTAACCTCAAGTGATCCGCCTGCTTCAGCCTCCCAAAGTGCTGGGATTACAAGCTTGAGCCACCGCACCCAGCCCCCTTGTGCCCACTTCTACGAAAGGGCCTGGGCGTCTGAATTACCTTCTCTGCCTGAAATTCAGCTTTGGTGTCTTGCTCAGCCCTCTGGTGGCTTCTGGACTCTGAGAGGGCAGAGGTACTAGCTTGGTGGGGTGGAGCTTACCTACCATTTTCCCACCATATGCCTTGACTTTGTTCCCTGACTTCTCAGAAACACACTTTCTTCCTTTCTTAAAAATACAAAAAGTTAGCCAGGTGTGGTGGTACATGTCTGTAATCCCAGTCACTCAGGAGGCCGAGGCAGGAGAATCGCTTGAACCCAGGAGGCGGAGGTTGTGGTGAGCCGAGATCATGCCATCGCACTTCAGCCTGGGCAATAAGAACGAAACTCCGTCTCAAAAACAAACAAACAACAAACAACAACAACAAAAAAGGGATGGGAGTGGCTCATACTTGAATTTGAACAAAATGGACATCAGTTAATGCTAATTCCAACTCTCCCACTTCCCCCATCTTTGCATTCCTAGAGCCTAGAAGCTTAAGCTTGATTGATGCCAATTATTTCTTGAAAGTCTATGCTCTACTCACCCTCAGACTACAGAGCTCCATGTTCCTTTATATCTGGTGGAACAGGCCCCTTTTTGCTGGACTCCTCAGAGGAGGTGCCACTAGCCTAGACCACCCACTGTCTCTCACTCCCTCTCTAACACCACTTCCCTGTCACTGTGTATTGTGTTGCTGCCTGCCCCAGGGATTAGATCCCTGATCTGGCCTGTCTACCCACTACCCTTCTGTTCCCTGGGGAGTCATAGGACATGTTGCCTACATCTCTGTAGCACTGGATTTGGTGGCAGCCAGGTAAGAGAGAATGTGAATGAATTAGAGCAGCCCATTACCATCCTGGGCACCTGCTTCATGGAGCATTTGGCAAGGAAAGTGGTAGCCTGCAAAAAATAAAACCAAACAAAGCAAAGCCAAAAAGTCCCCCAAACATTAGGAACCTTTGGGTCTGTGGGATTTTTGTAAAGATGGACAGAAAGGTCTCCACAAAGTGTACAAAGTTGCAGGCACAAAGTTGAACTCCACAAAGTTGAAGGCAGAGCAATAGCAAATGCTTATTAAACATTTCCTAAGTGCTGGGTTATTTTCTAAGTGCAACACATGTTATTTCATTTAGTCCTTGCAACACCTCTGTAAGGTGGGTACTATTAATAGTCCAATTTCCGGCCGGGCGCGGTGGCTCAAGCCTGTAATCCCAGCACTTTGGGAGGCCGAGACGGGCGGATCACGAGGTCAGGAGATTGAGACCATCCTGGCTAACATGGTGAAACCCCGTCTCTACTAAAAAAAAAATACAAAAAACTAGCTGGGCGAGGTGGTGGGCGCCTGTAGTCCCAGCTACTCAGGAGGCTGAGGCAGGAGAATGGTGTAAACCCGGGAGGTGGAGCTTGCAGTGAGCTGAGATCCGGCCACTGCACTCCAGCCCGGGCGACAGAGCGAGACTCCGTCTCAAAAAAAAGAAGAAAAAAAAAAAAAAGTCCAGTTTCCCATGTGAAGAAGCTAAACCTGAGAGGAGTGAAAGGAATTGTTAAGGTTGTACAGCTAGTAAATGCTGGAATTTACAGGTAGTAAAACCAGGAATTTCACCTGGCAGGCTGATGCTGGAGCCTGCACTGGCGTCTGAGAGGCAGTGTTGCCTCCAGCCCTGCCTGATCTCATGGAGGCAGCTACCATTTGCAGACTTGGACACATCCTCACATAACCTGGTTGTAGGGGAAAGGCTTGGGGACCTGGGGTTGCAGGGGCACTCTTGGTGGTTTCGTTATGAGGGAAATTGGATTTGCCATGATTACACATCAAGGAATGGCATCTACAGATGCAGCTGTAGATATTCCAGATGTCCTTTGGCAGGGAGGTGACAAAAAGTGAGCCACCAGTGGGTGGAAAAACTCATATACATAAAGTGAGAGGTCATTAATTTCCCCTGGGCCATCCCGGCGTGCAAGTGAGGAATTAGAGGACATATGTATAAAAGATAGATCTGATGCTAATTGGCAGAAATGCTCCTCATTGCCTTGTGAAGCAAGGTTCATTAATTAAAACATAATGTTCAGTGTGACTTTAAAATTAAATACCTAAGACGTAATGTCTGCTCACGAGGCAGACATGAAGTGTAGTTATTTATATTCTTGTACTTTAGTATATGAACTTACTGTATTATTTACAACCCAGTCTACTCTAGAAGACTTTTAAGAAGCTTCTATTTGGTCTCTTCTCATTAACTTCATGCTAAGTTTCAATATCTTGACTTCGAAGTCCATACTGGTTAGTGTCCCCCAGCTCTTTTGTTGGTCTGTTTCATTGGTGGAATGGGAAGAGATAACAGAAAATGTGGTCTCTACTATCGAAGAACCTGCAATGTATTAGGTGCAGAGTCTGTTGGGAAGGCCTGTGGCACCTTTATATTTGGGCTAGAAACAATGTTTCTCAGTTTCCCAGCTGTGTTCTCATTTGCAAGAATCAGAAACTCTGCCCGTATTTAGGGAGACAAGGTGGAAGGGGGAGGGATTTATGAAAAGTTATTGGTGGGATTGGTGTTGGGATATCAGGAACAGTTGGTGTCAAAAGGCTTCAGTCACTGTGCTGAATCTGTCCCTTCAAATATTCCCTCTGACTTGACATCACTTGGCCAAAGCTCAAAGTCCCAGGAATGAACATCTGACCAGTCAAGCCTGGCATGGTGTGGTGGAGAAATGGTGTGGCCTCCTTGACTTCCAATAGTAGAGCAGGTGGTGCAAGGTGGCAGGGGCTGGGACTTACCTTCTGCCAAGACCTTAAAACTGGGGAATTCTCTCCAACAGGAGATGGAGGTGCTAACAGAAATGGACAGTGGGGTGTTGTTGAGTGCTGGACAGCCAAAACAAACAAACAAACAAACAAAAACAAACAAGAACAACAACAACAAAAACCCAGAACTCTCCCCTATGGAAACAATGGCAAAACAACCACCTATGGAGAGATGCTGGTATATATCTTGCTTTTTGTAGTATAAAAGCCTTCTAAGAAGATGTATGCATAAGGAATCGTATGTTGAACGGAGCAGGACACCATCTATTAAAAGAAACTCTTGGTACATCCTTTTGCAAACTAGTGATGCAAGCAGAGCCTGACATTGATTTTGTTTTATGTGGAATTGTCCTGTAATGGATTGCTCCAAAGAAGATTCAGCTGCATATATAATTGTGCACTCCTGAGGAACAGAGATCTTTTTCCTTGAAGGTACATCTCCTTGAATAGATTTTGATGGAAGATTCCATCACAGACTCTGCATAATCACAACAGACAATTATTCCTTAAGAACTGGGCATGCCAGGGTTCCCCCTTTTTTTATTTTATTATACACTAAGTTCTAGGGTACATGTGCACAATGTGCAGGTTTGTCACATATGTATACATGTGCCATGTTGGTGTGCTGCACCCATTAATTTGTCATTTACATTAGGTATATCTCCTAATGCTATCCCTCCCCCCTACCCCCTCCCCACAATAGGACTCAGTGTGTGATGTTCCCCTTCTTGTATCCAAGTTATCTCATTGTTCAATTCCCACCTATGAGTGAGAACATGCGGTATTTGGTTTTCTGTTCTTGCGACAATTTGCTGAGAATGATGGTTTCTAGCTGCATCCATGTCCCTACAAAGGACGCAAACTCATCCTTTTTATGGCTGCATAGTATTCCATGGTGTATATGTGCCACATTTTCTTAATCCAGTCTGTCACTGATGGACATTTGGTTTGATTCCAAGTCTTTGCTATCGTGAATAGTGCTGCAATAAACATATGTGTGCATGTGTCTTTATAGGAGCATGATTTATAATCCTTTGGATATATACCCAGTAATGGGATGGCTGGGTCAAATGGTATTTCTAGTTCTAGATCTTTGAGGAATTGCCACACTGTCTTCCACAATGGTTGAACTAGTTTACAGTCCCACCAACAGTGTGAAAGTGTTCCTATTTCTCCACATCCTCTCCAGCACCTGTTGTTTCCTGACTTTTTAATGATTGCCATTCTAACTGGTGTGAGATGGTATCTCATTGTGGTTTTGATTTGCATTTCTCTGATGGCCAGTGATGATAAGCATTTTTTCACGTGTCTGTTGGCTGTATGAATGTCTTCTTTTGAGAAGTGTCTGTTCATATCCTTTGCCCACTTTTTGATGGGGTTGTTTGATTTTTTTCTTGTAAATTTGTTTAAGTTCTTTGTAGATTCTGGATATTAGCTCTTTGTCAGATGTGTAGATTGCAAAATTTTTCTCCCATTCTGTAGGTTGCCTGTTCACTCTGATGGTAGTTTCTTTTGCTGTGCAGAAGCTCTTTAGTTTAATTAGATCCCATTTGTCAATTTTGGCTTTTGTTGCCATTGCTTTTGGTGTTTTAGACAGGAAGTCCTTGCCCATGCCTATGTCCTGAATGGTATTGTCTAGATTTTCTTCTAGGGTTTTTATGGTTTTAGGTCTGACTTTTAAGTCTTTAATCCATCTTGAATTAATTTTTGTATAAGGTGTAAGGAAGGGATCCAGTTTCAGCTTTCCACATAATGGCTAGCCAGTTTTCCCAGCACCATTTATTAAATAGGGAATCCTTTCCCCATTTCTTGTTTTTGTCAGGTTTGTCAAAGATCAGATGGTTGTATATATGTAGTATTATTTCTGAGGACTCTGTTCTGTTCCATTGGTCTATATCTCTGTTTTGGAACCAGTACCATGCTGTTTTGGTTATTGTAGCCTTGTAGTATAGTTTGAAGTCAAGTAGCGTGATGCCCCCAGCTTTGTTCTTTTGGCTTAGGATTGTCTTGGCAATGTGGGATCTTTTTTGGTTCCATATGAACTTTAAAGCAGTTTTTTCCAATTCTGTGAAGAAACTCATTGGTAGCTTAATGGGGATGGCATTGAATCTATAAATTACCTTGGGGAGTATGGCCATTTTCACAATATTGATTCTTCCTATCCATGAGCATGGTATGTTCTTCCATTTGTTTGTGTCCTCTTTGATTTCACTGAGCAGTGGTTTGTAGTTCTCCTTGAAGAGGTCCTTTACATCCCTTGTAAGTTGGATTCCTAGGTATTTTATTCTCTTTGAAGATATTGTGAATGAGAGTTCATTCATGATTTGCCTCTCTGTCTGTCTGTTACTGGTATATAAGAATGCTTGTGATTTTTGCACATTGATTTTGTATCCCGAGACTTTGCTGAAGTTGCTTATCAGCTTAAGGAGATTTTGGGCTGAGACAATGGGGTTTTCTAAATATACAATCATGTCATCTGCAAACAGGGACAATTTGACTTCCTCTTTTCCTAACTGAATACCCTTTATTTCTTTCTCTTGCCTGATTGCCCTAGCCAGAACTTCCAACACTATGTTGAATAGGAGTGGTGAGAGAGGGCATCCCTGTCTTGTGCCAGTTTTCAAAGGGAATGCTTCCAGTTTTTGCCCATTCAGTATGATATTGGCTGTGGGTTTGTCATAAATAGCTCTTATTATTTTGAGATAGTTTCCATTAATACCGAATTTATTGAGAATTTTTAGCATGAAGGGCTGCTGGATTTTGTCAAAGGCCTTTTCTGCATCTATTGAGATAATCATGTGGTTTTTGTCTTTGGTTCTGTTTATATGCTGGATTACATTTATTGATTTGCGTATGTTGAACCAGCCTTGCATCCCAGGGATGAAGCCCACTTGATCATGGTGGATAAGCTTTTTGATGTGCTGCTGAATCCGGTTTGCCAGTATTTTATTGAGGATTTTTGCATCGATGTTCATCAGGGATATTGGTCCAAAATTCTCTTTTTTTGTTATATCTCTGTCAGGCATCAGGCTTTGGTATCAGGATGATGTTGGCCTCGTAAAATGAGTTAGGGAGGATTCCCTCATTTTCTATTGATTGGAATAGTTTCAGAAGGAATGGTACCAACTCCTCCTTGTACCTCTGGTAGAATTCGGCTGTGAATCTGTCTGGTCCTGGACTTTTTTTGGTTGGTAGGCTATTAATTATTGCCTCAATTTCAGAGCCTGCTATTGGTCTATTCAGGGATTCAACTTCTTCGTGGTTTAGTCTTGGGAGAGTGTAAGTGTCCAGGAAATTATCCATTTCTTCTAGGTTTTCTAGTTTATTTGCGTAGAGGTGTTTATAGTATTCTCTGATGGTAGTTTGTATTTCTGTGGGGTCGGTGGTGATATCCCCTTTATCATTTTTTATTGCGTCTATTTGATTCTTCTCTCTTTTCTTCTTTATTAGTCTTGCTAGTGGTCTATCAATTTTGTTGATCTTTTCAAAAAACCAGCTCCTGGATTCATTGATTTTTTTTGGAGAGTTTTTTTTGTGTCTCTATCTCCTTCAATTATTTGCTCTGATCTTAGTTATTTCTTGCCTTCTGCTAGCTTTAGAATGTGTTTGCTCTTGCCTCTCTAGTTCTTTTAATTGTGATGTTAGAGTGTCAATTTTAGATCTTTCCTGCTTTGTCTTGTGGGCATTTAGTACTATAAATTCCCTTTACACACTGCTTTAAATGTGTCCCAGAGATTCTGGTATGTTGTATCTTTGTTCTCATTGGTTTCAAAGAACATCTTTATTTCTGCCTTCGTTTCGTTATGTACCCAGTAGTCATTCAGGAGCAGGTTGTTCAGTTCCATGTAGTTGAGTGGTTTTGATTGAGTTTCTTAGTCCTGAGTTCTAGTTTGATTGCACAGTGATCTGAGAGACAGTTTGTTATAATTTCTGTTCTTTTCCTTTTTTTTTTTTTTTTTTTTTTTTTGAGACAGAGTCTTGCTCTGTCACCCAGGCTGGAGTGCAGTGGCCGGATCTCAGCTCACTGCAAGCTCCTCCTCTCGGGTTCATGCCATTCTCCTGCCTCAGCCTCCCGAGTAGCTGGGACTACAGGCGCCTGCCACCTTGCCCTACTAGTTTTTTGTATTTTTTAGTAGAGACGGGGTTTCACCGTGTTAGCCAGGATGGTCTCGATCTCCTGACCTCGTGATCCGCCCGTCTCAGCCTCCCAAAGTGCTGGGATTACAGGCTTGAGCCACCGTGCCCCGCTGTTCTTTTACATTTGCTGAGGAGTGTTTTACTTCCAACGATGTGGTCAATTTTGGAATAAGTGCGATGTGGTGCTGAGAAGAATGTATATTCTGTTGATTTGGGGTGGAGAGTTCTGTAGATGTCTATTAGGTCTGCTTGGTGCAGAGTTGAGTTCAATTCCTGGATATCCTTATTAACTTTCTGTCTTGTTAATCTGTCTAATGTTGACAGTGGAGTGTTGAAGTCTCCCATTATTATTGTATGGGAGTCTAAGTCTCTTTGTAGGTCTCTAAGGACATGCTTTATGAATCTGGGTGCTCCTGTATTGGGTGCATATATATTTAGGATAGTTAGCTCTTCCTGATGAATTGATCCCTTTACCATTATGTAATGGCCTTCTTTGTCTCTTTTGATCTTGATGGTTTAAAGTCTGTTTTATCAGAGACTAGGATTGCAACCCCTGCTTTTTTTTGTTTTCCGTTTGCTTGGTAGATCTTCCTCCATCCCTTTATTTTGAGCCTATGTGTGTCTCTGCATGTGAGATGGGTCTCCTGAATACAGCAAACTGGTGGGTCTTGACTCTTTATCCAATTTGCCAGTCTGTGTCTTTTAATTGGACCATTTAGTCCATTAACATTTAAGGTTAATATTGTTATGTGTAAACTTGATCCTGTCATTATGATATTAGCTGGTTATTTTGCTCGTTAGTTGATGCAGTTTCTTCCTAACATCGATGGACTTTACATTTTGGCATGTTTTTGCAATGGCTAGTACCTGTTGTTCCTTTCCATGTTTAGTGCTTCCTTCAGGGTCTCTTGTAGGGCAGGCCTGGTGGTGACAAAATCTCTAAGCATTTGCTTGTCTGTAAAGGATTTTATTTCTCCTTCACTTATGAAACTTAGTTTGACTGGAAAATTCTTTTCTTTAAGAGTGTTGAATGTTGGCCCCCACTCTCTTCTGGCTTGGAGAGTTTCTGCCGAGTGATCTGCTGTTAGTCTGATGGGCTTCCCTTTGTGGGTAACCCGACCTTTCTCTCTGGCTGCCCTTAACATTTTTTCCTTCATTTCAACTTTGGTGAATCTGATAATTATGTGTCTTGGAGTTGCTCTTCTGGAGGAGTATCTTTGTGGTGTTTTCTGTATTTCCTGAATTTGAATGTTGGCCTGCCTTACCAGGTTGGGAAAGTTCTCCTGGATGATATCCTGAAGAGTGTTTTCCAACTTGGTTCCATTTTCTCTGTCACTTTCAGGCACACCAATCAGACGTAGATTTGGTCTTTTCACATAATCCCATATTTCTTGGAGGCTTTGTTCATTTCTTTTTCCTCTTTTTTCTCTAGATTTCTCTTCTCGCTTCGTTTCATTCATTTGATCTTCAATCACTGATACTCTTTCTTCCAGTTGATGGAGTCAGTTACTGAAGGTTGTGCATTGTCACGTAGTTCTCCTGTTATGGTTTTCATCTCTATCAGTTCTTTTAAGGACTTCTCTACATTGGTTATTCTAGTTAGCCATTCGTCAAATCTTTTTTCAAGGTTTTTAGTTTCTTTGCGCTGGTTACATAGTTCCTCCTTTAGCTCTGAGAAGTTTGATCGACTGAAGCCTTCTTCTCTCAACTTGTCAAAGTCATTCTCCATCCAGCTTTGTTCTGCTGCTGGTGATGAGCTGCATTTCTTTGGAGGGGCAGATGCGCTCTGATTTTTTGAATTTCCAGTTTTTCTGCACTGCTTTTCCCCCATCTTTGTGGTTTTATCTGCCTTTGGTCTTTGATGATGGCAATGTACTGATGGGGTTTTGGTGTGTGTGTCCTTTCTGTTTGTTAGTTTTCCTTCTAACAGCCAGGACCCTCAGCTGTAGGTCTGTTGGAGTTTGCTTGAGGTCCATTCCAGATCCTGTTTGCCTGGATATCAGCAGCAGAGGCTGCAGAAGATAGAATATTGCTGAACAGCGAGTGTTGCTGTCTGATTCTTGCTCTGGAAGCTTCATCTCAGGGGTATACCCAGCCATGTGAGGTGTGAGGTGCTGGTCTGCACCTAGTGGGGGATGTCTCCCAGTTAGGCTACTCAGGGGTCAGGGACCCACTTGAGCAGGCAGTCTGTCCGTTCTCAGGTCTCAGCCTCCATGCTGGGAGATCCACTGCTCTCTTCAAAGCTGTCAGACAGGGGCATTTACCTCTGCTGAGGTTTCTGCTGCTTTTTGTTTAGCTATGCCCTGTCCCCAGAGGTGGATGCTACAGAGGCAGGCAGGCCTCCTTGAGCTGTGGTGGGCTCCACCCAATTCGAGCATCCCAGCCGCTTGGTTTACCTACTTAAGCCTCAGCAATGGCGGGCGCCCCTCCCCCAGTCTCACTGCTGCCTTGCAGTTAGATCTGAGACTGCTGTGCTAGCAATGAGGGAGGCTCTGTGGGCGTGGGACCCTCCGGGCCAGGTGTGGGATATAATCTCCTGGTGTGCCATTTGCTAAGACCCTTGGTAAAGTGCAGTATTAGGGTGGGAGTTACCTGATTTTCCGGGTGTTATGTGTCTCAATTTCCTTTGGCTAGGAAAAGGAATTTCCTTCCCCCTTGCGCTTCCCAGGTGAGGCGATGCCTCACCCTGCTTCAGCTGTCGCTGGTTGGGCTGCACCCGTGGACCAGCACCTTACATACCCCAGTGAGATGACACACCCCAGTGAGATGAACTCGGTACCTCAGTTGAAAATGCAGAAATCACCCGTCTTCTGTGTTGCTCACCCTGGGAGCTGGAGGCTGGAGCTGTTCCTATTCGGCCATCTTGGGCACACCCTCCCGGGGTTCCCTTTTTAAAAATTTTATGTTTATTCTGTCTCCTGTATGGCTTCTTGAGAATAGGGAATAAGCCCAAGTCATTTTTTTAAGGTTTCCCGTGGGGTGCTCACGTTAAATGGATGCTGTTGCAGATAGACTGAAACCTCATAATAACTGGTATTTTTTGCGACAGCACAGGTGATTTTTGCTTCTTTCTGAGACCTTCCTTACCTCTTGCCCTTCTGCCAGATAAGTCAGTGCAGCGAACTTTTCTTTTTTCTTTCTTTCTTTCTTTTTTAAACGGAGGTCCTGCATTCTCCTCGAGGTCCTGCTTCTGGTCCTGAGGCCTCCTGAGGACACAGCCCACACCCCATCCTCTCCCCAGCGTTCCATGGGGACCCCGAGTTAAGGAGACTCTGACTTGAGTTCGTGCTGCCTTGCCCCATTCTCTAGTCCTGTCCTACAAAGGAGTTACACGTTTCCCTCTGCCCACCTCCTCCCTCCCCCACCTCCCAGCCCAGACTTCTTTGCTGCCTGATAAAACCTCATCTGGTCTGTTTCAATGGGGAGATAAAACTGCTGTTTATGTCACTGTGTGGACAGTGTGTGGAGGTTTCAAGCCTCTCCTCCCCTCTCCTTTTCTCTCTCTTCTTCAGAAAAGTCAAGAGTCTTATGTCTGTGGCTTCTGCAGACACTGCTGAGAGTCTGTGGCTGTCTCTTTCATATTCTGTCATCAGAGGGGACTCAAACCGGGAAGCTCAGAGTCTCAAAGCTTGGACTGGTAAATTACACTGTCCAGAACCCTAGAGCTCAGTTACACCAGCAGGGTCCACATCTGGGGATGGCCTAGCCCAGCCAAATTTCTGGACAATATAATTTAGAGGTTGAATTTTCTAAATAGGAACAAAAACACGTATCTCAACAACAAAAGAAAACAAAATACCAACCAAAGTTCCAGTACTTTGGAGAAATTTTTAAAAAGGACTATTTATACAAAACAGATGAAAGAACATTATCTCAGAATAAAGGACAGTCATTTAACTTAAACACATTTAGCTTGATAACAAAATTTACAGTATTGTCTTTATTTTTCACATATGTAGGAATGTATTGTAGCAAACTTCATAGATGATTCTGAGTGGAGGAAATTAGACATAATATAGTGCGTATTCTAGGAGTGTACTTGGAGATGGGGCAAACACAGGTGAAACTAATCCATGCTGTTAGTGATAAGGATATAGTTACCCTGAGGGAGGGGTTAGTGAGCACAATGGGGATTCTGAGCTTCTGGTTATGTTGTGTTTCTCATCTGAGTGTTGATTTCATAGCATGTTCAGTTTGTGAAAATGCAGAGAACTGAAAACATATGAAACATGCATTTTTCTGTCCTTATTACACTTGAATTGTTAAAAACACACAGTTCATCAATGTCTAACCTGGGTCTCTAGTTCTCTGGAACCCACTGATAAAGTTCAACCTCTGCATTTCATAGTGAAGAAAACTGAGGCCCTGAGAGGGGAAGGGACTTGTTCCAGGTCACAAAGCAAGTCAGTGGCCAAATTAGAAATTGGTCCCTGGCCCCTGGACTCTGCTTCCAGCTTCCTAGTTCTGGGGTTACCATGCAGCTGCAGGCTACTCTAACGAAAAGGGTGCTGGCTGCCTCAGGAAACCCGTTCATGGAAGACAGTCAGTACATATTTGTTGGGTGAAACGTGGAGTGGGCACTGCCAATATCCTGCCCTCGCCCCAAGGCTCTTCAATTCCATCTCCTGAGTAGCTGTCTACTTCCTCCCTGCACGCCCTTTCCTTATGATCCCTGCCTTTTATATATTTTCCAGAAGAAAGTTCCTCTGCTCCATTTTAAGGCAAACTATTCTCCCACTTACTTCCTTGAGGCTCTCTTTATTTTATTAATTTATCTTGCATTTGCGTCTTTTATCCTCCTCTGCCAAAGGATCATCTCTTTCTGATTACAAATATACTCAGTACTTTTCTTTCCTAAAAAAGAATTCTTTCCCTGGCCCCGATTAATGAGTCAACAGGCATTTCTGAAGTGCTTGTGCTTGGCACTGTGCAAGGTGCTGTTCCTGCTCATGGTTGAGCAGGTCTTACCTGCCCCCCACCCCAAGTTCTTTTGAATGTTTTCAGACTTTTTTGAGGTCGCCGAGTTCGTCTTCCTTTTCTCCAGCTCCTCATGTCCTATTTCTCTTCTCTTGCTGTTACCAGGCTTCCATGCTCACTGCCATTGTTATTTATTTTATTTTGTTTTAATGACCAATGCCCTTTTCGTAGGATGAACACACGTCCTGGGTTGCTTGGGAAAGTCCCATCTGACACCAGTTCTCCCAGCATAATTATTGATAGCATCCATTTCACTCTCTAAAGTGCTCCGGTTTGAATTTTAAGCTCTATAGTAACCTCCTCACCAGCCACCACTTACTAGCCATATACCGTGGCCTTTTCTTTTTCTCATTTGTGTTGATTCTTGGGTCTGTTTTGACAAAGTATTGGTTAAAAGCTCAGACTTTGAGGACAAACAGAGACCTTTGTCTTTTTATCCCAGCACCTCATCTATGCACAAGCTACGAGCTTCAGTTTCTTTACCTATAAACACAGGAATGAAAGGAAAGTGCTTGCTTCATAGGGTGGTTGCTGGTTCCGGGAGGGAAGCAAGTGCAGTGCCTGCAGGCTCTGGTGGAGGGGGTGCCCAGGAAGCAGGACCCTCCCACCCTTGCTCCCTTCTGAAAGCTCCGTTCTCCCTTGACCCCTGGACTTTCTGTAGTCTCCTTCTTGCTCTCTGATGCTTTCTAGACTCCTTTTCTGTCTCTTCAGCCTTTGTCCACCCTAACCTGCTGGAATTCTTGGATTCCTGATTTCTGCAACTCAGCCTAGCTTTGTGATGAAGAGGGTGGGCTGTGGAGACAGGATCCCCTAGTTCAAACCTCAGTGCTGTCACTTACCAGTTGAGAGCACCTGGGCAAGTTATTTAACCTCTTGATGCCTCAGTGATCACACTTGTTAGATGGCTATGCTTACTTCATAGGTGCTTCTGAGGATCCCATGGGCTGGGACCTGTATCAAGTTCTCTGCATAATGCCTGGCACTCAGTAAGCATCCAGTATCTACTTTTCCTGTCCCAGCTTCCCACGTGTCCTGCGTTGACTCCTTCCTTTCCCACACCCCCTTGGTGGAATCTGGTCCATTCTATCCCTTCCTCTTCCCCTTTGTGGAATCTTGTCTATTCTGTCTCTGTGGCACTCAGAACCCCCTTCTCTCCTTTGTGTCTGCTGCTACCCTAGTTGTTTCAGATCGTCTTCTTTCTTTGTAATCTTCTGAAATAATGTCACACAAGTATCCTTGCTACAAACCTCTCCCCTTTTCAATGCAATTTCCATGTTAATAGCAGGTACATTTTTCTGAAGCACATTTTAGGTTATGCTACTCCCCTATTCTAAAACCTTGAATGGTTCCCTATTGTCCACAGACTAGTGATCCAATCCTCAGTCTTGCCACTCAAGCTCCCTGCATCTGGACCCCACCTGCATAACCAACTTAATTCCCCCGCTGCACCCTTTTGCCTCCAGCAATCCAGCTAGATGGACATGTTCTTTGCCCCTCATGTTCTTCCTGTGATTACCCGCCTTGGGGCTTTTGTCCTTGCTGTTTATTTGGAACACCCATTCTCTCTCATGTACTCAACTTCTTCCATCCTTCAGAGCCCAGAGGAAATGTCATCTTCTCTTTGGAGCCTGCTCTGATTTTTCATATACTCCACATTGGAAAGATGCTCTGGAACTCTGTGTGAACCTTTCCAGTGGCTGTTCTGCTTTCTACCCTGCATTTTATCTGAAGATTATTTATTCACAAACAGGTCACCTGTTGCTAGTCTCATGTTAGCCTGTCTCCTGCCTACTGTCATTAGTCATGGCAGTCTTTCTCGGCATTTCCATGACAAGAGCTATTTCTTGCCACTGTATGCAAGAACCACACAGCCATAGAAGAACCCTGTTTTTCTCCGCCACGAGGGAGCATAAAGCTGACTTGAGGAAAGTGTGTGTGTGTGTGTGTGTGTGTGTGTGCGCACTTAGGAACATTCTCAGAGCAGCACGGCTCATAAATGAGTGCAGATTAAAGACAGGGCCCCAGAGAATTGGCAAGTGCTGAGAGGCTGCAGAGCAGGGAGGGCTCAACCTTGCATATAACGGGGCATGGCTCAGTGGAACAGGGAGTTCTGTACAGTGACCTGAAGGCAGGAAACACGGGGATTGGCTGGCAGTAGATGGGAATCCTGGGAGGGGGCAGTCATGTCTGTTTCCTGACATATTCATTGGCCTGAGGGACAATTTGCAGTCCCAGTCATGGTACTGCTCTAACTCTGTTTCCTCATCTTCCTTCAGTATGGTCTAGTGACTCACATCGCAGGCTTCGGTATCAGAGTGACTTGGTTTTAAATCCTGGATTTCCTAATTGCTGACTGAGTGACTTTGGGAAAGTCATCTGAGCTTCAGTGTTCTCATCCTCACATGACTGCAGGAGGTAGAGTGAAATAGCAAGCTGAAGTGCCAGGCAGATCTTAAGCTCACCAAGTTTAGGATGCAATTAGAGTCTCAAGCTCTTCACCTATAAGATGGAGACAACTAACAACCTTCTCCGAGGGTTGTTGTAAGCTAGGCTCTCTAAGGGCTGGACACACAGCACTCAGTGAAATCTCAAGTTATATCCCAAAGCAAGATGTATCTGGGGTTATTTAAAAACACTCAATACCACTCTGTGTATTAAAATTAACTGTCTTTCCATCCTTCTAAAAAGTGTTAAAAGATATTTTTTAAAGTTAAAATCATGACTTTCTTACATACATAAAATGAGTGTGTGTCAAAGATTTCACTTAAGTCATTATGAATGAAGCGGCCGCTGCTTCTGCCCCCACAGTCTCCACTTCGGTGTTATTGCTCATTCTGATTTTTTCCCATGTTTCTTAATTCCTATGGGACAGGTAGAAAAAATGTGTGTGTGTGCATGTGTGTGTATGTGTATGTGTGTGTGTGCACGCGTGTGTGCATGTGTTTGTAGGTGGGGCGAGTGTATGTGAACAACCTTGGTTTTAGGAATGTGCTTTCCATTTTGTAGTTATAGTGTGTTTTGTTGTTGCTTTGCCTAATTAATTATAGATTGGATTAAAATATAACTCCTCTAATTAGGTTGGAGGACGAAGGAGTTCCCTGACAGTGAATGCTCTGGAGAAAAGAGACAAAACAGAAAGAAACAAAGGAGAAGAGAGCTTCCTATGGAAATCTAGCTGAGCCAGGCTGCAGCTTAAACAGGGGCCAAGGGCTTTATTCGTCAACACTTACTAAGCACTTCCTGCATGCCATGATGCCATATGCAGTCCCAGGCAGTGTGAGGATTATAGAAATGTTCATGATCAGGACCCCTGGTCTCATGGGCTACAACCCTTGCTTGTCACCTGGTTGGGGGGATAAAATCACCTGAAGCCAACCTGTTGAGAGCCTTGACTTAGTAGTCAGAGAAGAAAGACCAGCATGGAGAAGCAGCTTGGAAGCTTGTCCTAGGAGAGAAGTTTTAGCAGGAAGGTCAGGTAAACATATACATATACATATATATCTTGTAATGATTACGCATCAGAATCTGAAAGGGTGGTATATGGAAGGAAATCAGACTTATTCTGTGTGGCTCTGAGAAGCAGAGCTAAGACTCATTTATTCATTCATTTGACTGATACATATTGAGTGCTACTCTATGTGAGGTTGTATTCTAGACATTGGGGTTACCAGCAGTGGAACAAATTTTAAAAAGGACAAAAATCCTTGCCATCAGGGTGCTAACTTTTTTTCCCCCTCAACAGGAGAAAGTTGCAGGGAAGAAAGGCTCAATATCAGGATGAACTTCCTATAGCTAGACCTGTGCAAAGATGGACTTTGAATTCCTTGAAGGGATAAAGAGAGCATTCAGGTGTTCTGGTTTGGCAGTCTGGGTGATGATGTGTTTTTTCACAAATGACAGAGCCAAATGGTTTTTTAATTCATCCTCTTTTTTTCTGCCCTGTTTTGGCTCTTTTGGAAGACCTGGACAGACCTTCTTTCTGCCTGGGTGAGAGTATTTTGGCATAGGGTAGCCTGGCATTTGACGGAGTCCATTTCTGGTGCTGGGCTTGGCAGTAGCAACATAGTGCTGCTCTCTGCCATCAGCTGTTGAGATTGTGCCGATAATATACAAAATCTTTTTCTGAGTCTCGCTATGTCACCCAGGCTAGAGTGCAGTGGTGCAATCTCAGCTCAGTGCAACCTCCGCCTTGTGAGTTCAAGCGATTCTCCTGCTTCAACCTCCTGGGTAGCTGGGATTACAAGTGTGCGCCACCACAGCAGGCTAATTTTTGTAATTTTAGTAGAGATGGGATTTCACCATGTTGGCCAGGCTGGTCTTGAACTCCTGACCTCGTGATCCACCCACCTCAGTCTCCCAAAGTGCTGGGATTACAGGCGTGAGCCACTGTGCCGGGCCTACAAAATCTTTTATTTTATTTTTTCTGTGTGTGCACTTCTGTGCCAGGTGGTTGAGGAATACTGGCAAGACCCAGCCCCTACCCTTGGATAACTCAAAATAGAGCTGGGAGAACAGAATACCTTTTGAGAGGGGGGATGGGCCATCTTATTTCTGTGGTTTGAAGAAGCCCAAGCAGTCAACTTTATTAAAGATCTAGGTTAGGCTTTATCATCTGCAGTTATCCTTTTAAACAAGGATATCTGGGAAGTGGTAACACATTGCTAGTAACGTAGTTTACTCTGATCGTTATGGCAAGGCATACCAGAAATCAGTTTCCACAGATATTTATGGAGCTTCTGCTACCAACCAGGGATAGTTCTACTACCAACCAGACTACTTTGGATATAAAGATAAAAGCAGCCTCAATTCCTTAACAGTGTAAGTTTCTGTAAGGGAAGCAAGCAACTGCTTACATAAATAATTTATGAATACACTTGTGAACTGCGTATACATAGTAACTGACAGGCATTCATTGCTCTCTTTAACAATTTTCACCCATTTATACACTTAGGATTGCAATTCTCTCAGCCACAAAGCTTCTCTCATTTGTTAAGTTTGGATTCATGTTGATTATTACCTTGGCAGCAAGAAGGCCCAGCCCAGCTGATGGAAAGAGCAGCTTGAACATGAGAAACATATTTTCCTACATTGTTGAGACAGCCGTGGGAGGGCTGATAATTAAGTTGGGGTTCTCAGGGACCTTCTCGAGGATACCGTCAACATGTCGAGCATCCCCGGAAGACTATGGCACGTACTACTAGGTACTCATTGTGAAGCCCCTGCCTTCAAGCAACTTACAGCCTAGGGAGAGTGTGTGTGGCATTGGCATAAAAGGAAAAATTGTGATATAAAAGCTTTGGAAGATTTAGAGAAGAAAGATATCATGGCCTCTTAAGGGGTAGTACTCAGGAGAAGCTCAACAAGGGAGATATTATCATAATATAGACCACGAAGATTGGTGTAATTTCTTTTTCTTTTTCTTTGGTTTTGAGATGGAGTTTTGCTCTTGTTGCCCAGGCTGGAGTGCAATGGCGCTATCTCAGCTCACTGCAACCTCCATCTCTCAGGTTCAAGCGATTCTACTGCCTCAGCCTCCCGAGTAGCTGGGATTACAGGCATGTACCACCATGCCCGGTTAATTTTGTATTTTTGGTAGAGATGGGGTTTCTCCATGTTGGTCGGGCTGGTCTCAAACTCCCGACCTCAGGTGACCCGCCTGCCTGGGCCTCCCAAAGTGCTGGGATTTCAGGCGTGAGCCACTGCGCCCATCCAGATTGGTGCAATTTCAACTGAGGGATAGCAAAAGGTGGCCTTATGGAATTGTGTTTGGATTCGCAAACATGGTGTATTTGACAATCAGCCCTCTCCCCAAGAGATAGGCTATTCAGTTTAATTAGGAAGACAGAATTAAGAATAAAGTTTCATATTTTTAGTTAGAATGTCTTTGTACACAGGGAGTTTATGAGGACTCCCTCATAAATAAACAATATTCCCAAATTGTGTCCTGTGATCCATAAAAGATGGTTAAGTGCCCAAGTGGCTAACAGTCCCACTTGAAAAGCTTCCTCAGTTATGGAGCTGTCCTGTAGCATGTACCAGAAGCTCAAGGTTACAGTGAGGAATCAGATGTCATTTAAACACTATAGAGGAAAAGTAAATAGGACATTGATTCATATGCAGAATTGATGTGATGAACCTATGGCCCTAAGTCATAGCTGGGATGTCTTGTAGGAGTGAGGTGGCATGTGACAGGGGCCGTTATTCAGTAATGGTCATCCTGGGGCAGGAGAGCAGTCTGCAGTCTAGAGTTGGGCTACACAGCGACACTGTGCTTCCTAGTGGCCACGGTGTCCTGCGAGTTTGTGTCCAGTGGAAGCTGAGTGAGCTCATGACCACCAGGAGGTGCAGCGTACTTCCGAAGGTCAGGCCACAGACTGATGATCTTTCCCTCACTGTTTTCATTGCGAAGATAGTAGCTCCGCAGGCCAAAAGGCTACTACTACAGGAGAGTTGGTCTCCAATCATCTTGGATGATTCAAACAGATGATTCCTCTAGAAACAGATGTGCTGATGTAGCAACAGGAGTGGGGAACAATCAGAACTCAATAATGAAAGCATATTGTTATTATTAACCTTGCAGTTCATATTTCTCTCTTCCCATAAGCGGTTCTACTTCTGCTTTCTCCTTTTGTGTTAATGATTTCACTCTGGTTTTGAAACCCAAATGCAGATCTGCCAGCCCTCTGCTTAAAATCCTCCAACGCTTCTGTGGCTTTTAGAATAGAGACCTTGGACTGGTACCAAAACAGAGATATAGACCAATGGAACAGAACAGAGCCCTCAGAAATAATACCACATATATACAACCATCTGATCTTTGACAAACCTGACAAAAACAAGAAATGGGGAAAGGATTCCCTATTTAATAAATGGTGCTGGGAAAACTGGCTAGCCATATGTAGAAAGCTGAGGTTGGATCCCTTCCTTACACCTTGTACAAACATTAATTCAAGATGGATTAAAGACTTAAAAGTCAGACCTAAAACCATAAAAACCCTAGAAGAAAACCTAGGCATACCATTCAGGACATAGGTATGGGCAAGGACTTCATGACTAAAACACCAAAAGCAATGGCAACAAAAGCCAAAATAGACAAATGGGATCTAATTAAACTAAAGAGCTTCTGCACAGCAAAAGAAACTACTATCAGTGAACAGGCAACCTACAGAATGGGAGAACATTTTTGCAATCTACCCATCTGACAAAGGGCTAACATCCAGAATCTACAAAGAACTTAAACAAATTTACAAGAAAAAAATCAAACAACCCCATCAAAAAGTGGGCAAAGGATATGAACAAACACATCTCAAAAGAAGACATTTATGCAGCCAACAGATGCATGAAAAAATGTTCATCATCACTGGTATCAGAGAAATGCAAATCAAAACCACAATGAGATACCATCTCACACCAATTAGAATGGCAATCATTAAAAAGCTAGGAAACAACAGGTGCTGGAGAGGATGTGGAGAAATAGGAACACTTTTACACCATTGGTGGGACTGTAAATGTGGAAGACAGTGTGGCAATTCCTCAAGGATCTAGAACTAGAAATATCATTTGACTCAGTCATCCCATTACTGGGTGTATACCCAAAGGATTATAAATCATGCTACTAGAAAGACACATGCACATGTATGTTTATTGTGGCACTATTCACTTGGCAAAGACTTGGAACCAACGCAAATGCCCATCAATGATAGACTGGATTAAGAAAATGTGGCACATATACACCGTGGAATACTATGCAGCCATAAAAAAGGATGAGTTCATGTCCTTTGTAGGGACATGGATGAAGCTAGAAACCATCATTCTGAGCAAACTATCGCACGGACAGAAAACCAAACACTGCATGTTCTCACTCATAGGTGGGAATTGAACAATGAGATCACTTGGACACAGGGTGGGGAACATTGCACACTGGGGCATGTTATGGGGTGGGGGAAGTGGGAAGGGATAGCATTAGGAGAAATACCTAATGGAAATGATGAGTTAATAGGTGCAGCACACCAACATGGCACATGTATACATATGTAACAAACCTGCATGTTGTGCTCATGTACACTAGAACTTAAAGTATAATTATAATAAATTAGAGACCCTGGAACATGGACCTAGAAGTCTGTGTGACCTGATGTCTCTCATTCTCTCTGGGTTTCTCTCTCACCACACACTCCCTAACTCTTTGCTTCAGTCCTTCAACCTTCTTTCAGCCCTTGGGAACTTCCAGATTCCTTTCCACAGAACTTTGCACATGCCATTCACTCTGCCTGGGACATCTCATCTCTCCCCACTTGTTACCTCTCACTCACAATTGAGATTCTCAGTTAAAGCTTAGGTTTCTCAGGGAAGCACTCCCTTACCTTGCTGACCAGCTCAGAGCCCCTTACCCTAACCCTTCTTAGAACCAGGCATGCTGCTCTCTCTTAGCACTTAATGCATGAATAAGTCAGCATTTATTTTGTGATGATTTGACTGGTGGTCTGTCTTCCCCACTAGACTTTTAACTTTGCAGTGTGATCGGCCATATTTATTTTTCCACAGTTTCATCTCTGGCATCTAGCACAATACTTGTCATGTGGTAACCAAGTATCATAAATAATTTTGTATTCATTCAACCAATATTTGTTAAGTATTCACTGACTGACTTTAGTGACTATTGCACAAAGTGAGCAAGGAAAACAAAACAAAAGATTAATGGTAGAATCACTGTAGAAAAGGAAGTTGCAGTATAACTCGATTTGAAGAGGCAAATGAATAAAATGTAGAAGTTAGTAAAACAGTTCCAGTCTCTGACCAAGAAAGGTGCTTGGCATGTCCCACTTTAATGTACCTGCTACTACTAAGTGCTTGTGGTTTCTCAGGATTACAAACTCCGTGATGTCCCAGCGCTTCCTATGAGACATCAAAACAGCAGTGGGGAGTTGCTCAGAGCTCTGGGAAATTCCACTGAGAATTTTTATTTCATTTAGCAAATATGTACTTAGACGTAGCCTTTTATGGGGCAGCTCTAAACTGTTAGGAGCAGCAGGAACAGCCTCACCTGTTCAGAAGTGATTCAGCCACAGGCAGAATGTACTTTGATGGCTGTACGAAAGAGTTATAGCCTAGATGTATTTATGTCATCTAAGGCATATCTACAGGCAGCCTCTTTCAGAATGGAAATCAAATTCTGGAGATGAAGAACTGTTTTTGAAAGAAATTGTGTTTGTACTAACATGATAACTTGAGAGCATCAATTTGAGGCTTTGTATCCAGAATTTACTGAACTGGAGAATAAATATACAATACATCATGTCTCTTATGCATTGCATTGTGAATATTTCATGGTTTTAAATATGTGCCATGATTAGGTATGTGCTTTAGTAATCAACCGAATAAGAGTTTAAAGCAATGAAATCAAAGTATCTCCTTTCAACTCAGCATGTTTCCTTGTGGGAGGTTTAAAAATATATCACAAAGAAAATTCTATTGCCAAGGCTAAAGCTCTTCTGGTGATATCAGAATTGAGCAATGGGATCCCAAGTCTTGGTCTTTAGTGCTCCATTTTTTAAATAAGAAAATCCCTTAAAGTGCTCATAGAAGTCTTCAGCTTTTTCACAGATTTGTGTTGCAGTTAGATAATATTACTCCAAAGGTGAATAAAGAATGAGAGTTTTAGCATAAAAGTGGCCTTGAAATGAAATAATAAACAAATAACATTCAACAAATATTATTGTATACTTATATACTTTTTTTTTTTTTGAGACGGAGTCTCGCTCTGTCGCCCGGGCTGGAGTGCAGTGGCCGGATCTCAGCTCACTGCAAGCTCCGCCTCCCGGGTTTACGCCAATCTCCTGCCTCAGCCTCCCCAGTAGCTAGGACTGCAGGCGCCCGCCACCTCGCCCGGCTAGTTTTTTTGTATTTTTTAGTAGAGACGGGGTTTCACCGTGTTAGCCAGGATGGTCTCAATCTCCTGACCCCGTGATCCGCCCGTCTCTGCCTCCCAAAGTGCTGGGATTACAGGCTTGAGCCACCGCGCCCGGCCTACTTATATACTTATATTGAGCTGTTTAATATCCAATTTGAGATGCCAACTAGTGGCTCCTGGCACCACAGAAATCAAGATAAGGTTTGTTCAAACCCCTAAAGCCATGTCCTGTGAAAGTCCATATGTTTTAGCCTTAACGGAATGTACCATTTAGGAGGGGAGATAAGGCAAGTTCAGCAATGATGATAGCAGTGAAGTAAAGTACGCAGAGGAGAAAGAAGAAAATGTTTAGAAGAGAGGGAGAGGAGCACTTCCAGCTGGAATGTTTCTTGGAATTTTGGAGATGTGTGGAGATAAGCAAGAGAATACAATCACGAACTGAGGAAATAGTATGTTGGCAGGAAAGTGTGAGGCAGGCACAGGAAAGGGCTGTTCTTTGTTCTGACTGAAGGGGAGTGGTGAGGATTACATGGGAAGGCGAGGAGAAGAAGGCCACTTTACTGGGGGTTTTGGAAGTGAAGTTAGGGATTTTGCTCTTTATTCTGTAGTCCATGGAGAAATGATCCAGATGTCAAGCAGTATAAAGGCTGTTCTTATCCCCTGCCACTGATGACATTCATGCACCACGGTTTGTTTGAGTACCTGTTTTCAGTTCTCTTGGGTATATACTTTGGAGTGGGCAAATGTCATTCTAAATCTTCCCTTTATGGAAGAAACCCATGAAGCTTTTACAGTTTGGTTCCAGATCCAAATCTTCCCTGTGGAGCTCCGAAGCACCGTTCCCATGTTTTGCTTCAATATTCTCTTTAAATAGGACATATTCTTTTTGTTGAAAGGCAGTGTGGGATAAGATAAAACACATGATTAGAAGCCAGAAGACCCATAGAATAGGACTAGCTCTATCATTTGGTTAGCTCATTGTACGTACTTCAGCTTAGTGAAACCTCAGTTTACTCAACTGTTCCCTTTTTTCCTCTTAAGCTCATAAGCATCAAGACAATTGGTCTTTTGGAAGGCATTTTCCAAATCTTTCTGATTATTTCATAATAGGCTTGTACTTGGTCTTTAAAACTTCAAGCTAGAAAGGACTTTTACAGATTCATTGCTGCAAAAATGCTATCATTTCACAGAACTAGCGGATGCCCAGAGTGGTTGCCTAGTTATGGGCTGAATTAGGGGTAAACACCAAGTCTTCTGCCTTTAAAGTCTGGGCCCTTTCAACGTCACCCTGGCCAGCCCTTGTCCTGAGGCTCAATCCAATTTTTTGTCTTTTCTTTCTCTAGTTTGAAACAAACAACAGCAAAAATGTACCTCTGAGTCATTCACTGAGTTAGTGGAGCTCAGATTTATCTCCAGGTCTGGCTGCTTTGTGACCTTTCCTGTGTTTTGTTCTCTAGGCGTGGGAGGGAAGCCAGCCTTTCCTCAGCCCCACTCATTAATATCATTGGGAATTCTCTTATTTGTATTCCTGTTAGTGTCACATTTAATGTGCAAAGCTTGCATTTAAAGCAATAACCAGCCTGAAGTGTATGAAATAAAAGATTGGTATCAGCTTCATGAACTCAGGCAAAAGCAATATCTTTTCTTTATCTTGTTATGTCCTTAACTCCAGGAACCTTCAGACTTGGTAGCCATTGAAAAGTGAAATAACAACAACAATAATAATGATGATAACAAAAAAGGAGGTACCTTCCAAGAACTGCAGATTTTCAGTAATGTTGATTAATTTCTTTATTGATTTAATGACAAGGGAAGATTATACTTACTACTTCCCTCAGTTTCCAAGTATATTTTCACTTTTAAAAGAAAGATTCATAGTATGCAGTATGTAGCTTGAAGGTTAATATTTTTTCACCTGTCTTATTTATGCATTAGGGACCTGGGCAGCTGAAATGTATGGCCGCGGCCACTCTGTTTATGAAGAAGATAACAATCAGGAGATGGGAGAAAGGTTTGCTTTCCATATGAAGTAAAACATCCTGAAAAGGAAGCTTTATACCTGTTCTTCCAGCAGGTCATGCCATTTCATAGACTTGACTACTTATTTGCACACAGAAGGCACATGGGCCTGTAGTAAGTATAGGACTTGACATCCATGACCCAGCATAGCTTGGCTTCAGTCAAACTTTCTAGCCTATCTCCCATTAACTCTCCAAACCTGAGGAGTTGGTCAAATTGGACACTTGCTATTTTCCATATGATTATTTTCAATTTTATTTTTTTCTAGCTGGATGACCTCCCCACTTTAATTGGCATGTTTGTTCCATTTACATTTAACTGGGATTGAGTCTACCATTTTGCTATTTCTTTTCTACTTGGGTCATATGTTCTTTGTTCCTTTTCCCCTTCTTTCCAGGATTTTTAAGGATTAACTGAGTTTTTTTTTTCTTTTTCTTTTTTTTAACGTCCTATTTTATCTCCACTAATGGCTATATTAAAGTTCTTTCTGCTAATTCCATCAGCCTTTTCTTTTCAATATCTGTTTCTATTGGCTAATTTCTCTGTTGGTTAGGAATCACATTCTCATGCTTTTATACATAACTAGTAAATTTTAATTGTATGTTGGATGCTGTAGTGTTGACTATCTGGATTTCATTATCTTTCTTAATAAAAGTGTTAAGTTTTATTCTGGTAGGGTTTACTTGTGGATCAGGCTGATTCTTTTAAGACTAGTTTTATGTACATGGTGAAAAAGGAAAGTGATTCAAGGCTAGAAAAATATTTAGGAGCCAAATCATCTAGAACGTTGTAGACCCCCATGAGGAGTTTAGATTTTATTGTAAGTAGTCAAGAAACCATGAGATGAGTTTCAGCTAAAGAATGAAATCTATCTGATATATCTTTTTTTTTTTTTTTTTTTTTTTTTGAGACGGAGTCTTGCTCTGCCACCCAGGCTGGAGTGCAGTGGCTGGATCTCAGCTCACTGCAAGCTCCGCCTCCCGGGTCTACGCCATTCTCCTGCCTCAGCCTCCCGAGTAGCTGGGACTACAGGCGCCCGCCTCGTCGCCCGGCTAGTTTTTTGTATTTTTAAGTAGAGACAGGGTTTCACCGTATTAGCCAGGATGGTCTCGATCTCCTGACCTCGTGATCCGCCCGTCTCGGCCTCCCAAAGTGCTGGGATTACAGGCTTGAGCCACCGCGCCCGGCCTGATATATCTTTTTAAAAAGACTATTTTCTTTTAAATAATGTTTAAAATTATCTTTATTATAATAAATTAAATTAAAGTATAATTATATTGTATATAATTATATTAAGTAAAAATAATTTAATTATTATTAAATTTTCTTTTAAATAATCTTTAAAATGTTCAACTAAATAAATATTATTGAAGACCCATTAGAGCAAGGGGCATGTGATGGGTAGTGGAGACAGGAGCATGAATGAATATAGAATATATGCCCTTGAAGAGGTCACAGCATAACTGGGGTTATTGTGTGTGAGTGTGTTGATGGAAGCAAGCACAGGAAAGTATTGGGAGACTGACCAGGGGCCTCAGGGATGGCTTCCTAGAGGAGGCTAATCTCAGCTGACTCTTAAAAAAAAATGACAGGACTTGTCCAGGTGAAAAGAAGAAAGGTATCACAGGCAGGCAGAATGTCTTGATTAAAGGTATAGAAATGTGGAAGAGCATGGAGTGTGTGGAGCAACACAGTTCAGTTTTGTTAAGTGTGAAGTGCAAAGCTTTGTTTACCAACTTTCTCCTGCCTTGATTTTGCCTTCTGCCCTGACCTGAGTTTTACCTAGCCAGGTGCATTCATGCAGTCTTCAAGGTTCGATTCAAATGCCCCCTTCTTCGTGAAGCATTTCCTGGTGCTCACAGAGAAGTGATTAGTGCCTATACTGATGGTGTTTCTATTATGCTCATATCTAATTGGCCATGTCCAATATACTGTGTTTCAACCTCAGAGTTCAATAGGGATTGGCCCACAGTCAATGCTCAATAAATATTTATTGATAAATAAATTCAACAAATCTCCCACATTGGTGATCTCTAAGTTCATCACTAATTCTGCCTTATTTCTCCGGACTCATACATCTTTCCACCACTTTTGGCTCAGCCTTTCAAAGTTTCCCCAAATCATGAGGCAGCCATACCTTCAATTTACAACACACCCCGTCCACACACCCCGTTTGGCCCAAACAATGGGGTGTTTATATTTTCTTGATTTTGTTGTATCAAGTATGTGGTACTTTTAATCTTAATCCTGGAAGAGCTCTTAAGAATCATCTAGTTCATGGGGTTTCAAATTTGGCTGCTCATTAATATTAGCTGGGGGAACTTAAAAAAAATCTATGCCTGGTTATGTGGTTTGGCTGTGTCCCCACTCAGGTCTCATCTTGAATTGCAGTTCCCATAATCCCCATGTGTTGTAGGAGGGACCTAGTGGGAGGCAATTGAATCATGGGGACGGTTACTCTCATGCTATTCTCACGATAGTGAGTTCTCACAAGATCTAATGGTTTTATAAGGGGCTTTACCCCTTTTGCTGATTCTTCTTCTTGCTGCCACCATGTGAAGAAGGACATGTTTACTTCCCCTTTCACCGTGATTGTAAGTTTCTTGAGGCCTCTCTAGTCATGCTGACCTGTGAGTCAATTAAACCCCTTTCCTTTATAAATTACCCAGTCTTGGATATGTCTTTGTTAGCAGGGTGAGAACAGACTAATACACCTGGGATCCGTACTCTAGAAATTCTGATTTAATTGGGTTGGGATGGGGCTTTGACATCCTATTTAAAAATGTATCTTCCCAGGTGATTCTGGTATGTAAACAGGACTTAGAACTACTGATCTATGTTCCTCATATGACACAGGATGAAACTGCTGCCCCTGGCAGTGCTTGCACATGTAAACTTGTTCCTAGAGTAGGAAACTCTGTTTCATCTTCCCAGGAGGTAGCTTCCCATACCTCCTGGCTCCTGGCACAGACCTCGGCATAGTATGTCCACTCCCAAGGTTCACTCTCATGTTCTGATTCCGAATGAATCTTATGCCTCTGCTTTATTCAGCTCCAGTGAACTGTGACTAAGGGCTAGGATCACACAAGAGGAGGAGGGCCCTGGCTGGAGAGGCCAAAGTGAGTCCTGGTGTGAAATCTTCCTTCTGTATGAAGGATATGTCCAACTTCATCAGGCAAGCAGAAGGTGACATTGCTTCTTCTTGACCAAGAATTAGCACTGTCTGGGCATCCACCTTGCTACCTTTGGGCAAGTTTGGCCTGTATCCTCTGTACCTGCGAATACAGTCTTTCACTGTCTACACTGATGACAAAAATGGCTTCTGAAAAAAATATCAAAACCACATTAATCAGGATGGCCAATTCAAGCCTGGCCTGTTTTTGTTTTGACAAGCCACATAATGTTGAGAGGTACAGCGGTGTTCCTTAATGAGAGGAGAAAGATAAATACTATTAAAAGGCAATTAATACATTCAGTCAATCACCATTTATTGAGTGCCTACTATATGCCAAAGATTCTACTAGGTAATGGGGTATTTGAATAAAACATGTCACCTCATCAAATACAATAAGCAAAGAATTTTACATGCAGGCTTATCTTTTTTTTCATGTTTTTAATAATGATTCCCAGAACTGCTCATCCACTGTTTGTTAGGGATAAACAAACCGATTAAAAATAAAAGGGGAGAGCCAACTAGAATTTCTGCCCAGATTTTGAGCCAAAGTTTGTTTTTCAAAGAGCTTCCTCAGCTTACAAGTCTGGCCCAAATATCCTAATTCTCCTTTCTTCACTCCAGGCTAGAAACATACACAAAAACTCTATGTTCTGAAAAAGAAATGTGTAGGGAGAAAGAAAATGCAGCTATTGAACAGGCTAGACTTGCAAAAGTATCCCTGACTCAGTGAGCCACAATATAGGTTGGTGGTTCCTGAAATAACCTGGATATGGGATTCAGCTCCACAAAACTCTAGATGTGGTGAATAAGGGGTCACTGCAGAGTAAACCAGGATTGAACCAAATCTTTATAATTTCTCTGATTCTAGTTCTTCAGAGAACAGCCCCTTTGATCAGTCTCTTCACTCACAGAAACACTTTATTTTCATTGCTTCTCATATCTTCAATTCTAGTGGAAAAGTTACCAGTGTGATAAATATACTGAAAGTTATAGAAGTCCAATAATCTTAAAGGCAATTCTTTCTTTTGGAACTTTCTGCCTTGTCTTTCTAGTTCTCTCTCTGAATATGTCACAAATAGAGAGCTGAGAGAGAGAGAGAGAGAGAGCATGAATAATCTTTCTTTGAGCAGACTATTGGCCGTATAGATTAACATATATATAGAAAGAAGGTCAGCGTGAGAGGGTGAAGAATACAGCAGAGTTACTTTCATTCAGTGTGACGACTTTGACATTTACCTGAGCCCTGTGCTCCTGGAGCGCAAGAGTGATGGTTGAGAAATCTCCCCAGTAAAGAACACCCTTCGTTATATGATTTGGATAAAACTTAGAGTCCATTCTTTCCCATGATTCTTATAAGACTCATGGGTGGCTCCCTTGTTTACCCTGTGACAAGGCCAAATACAGACCTTTCCTCTTTGGTCTGAACCTGCTAACAAGGCTGGACACAGCCCCTCCAACTCCTGTTCTTTTTTTCTCATAATTGATTAACTGGATTGGAATGGCTTGTACCCCTGAAATTAGTTAACCATAGAGAAAAATATTTTCTGGCCTGATAACTGACATAGATTTGCCGTGCTTACAAAACAGCTCCAACTGTAAATTACCTCCTTTGCAAGCTATTTACCCTCCATCCCCTTCCCTAAAAGTTTAAGGCAAAGCCACCTTGTTGAGACATTCTGGTCTTCAGATCTTTTCACCTTACTGTAATTACCTGAATAAAATCAATCTCCTTACTCATCTGATTTTTGTCTTTGACAAGCTCCCATAGGTTTTATTGAACCTCTAACATATATGCGGAAAGCAGAGAGAATTATGGCACTCTCACCTCTAAGAGCTCACCTTGTAATGGAGAAAATGTACAAAACTCAAGCAGTCCTAGTGCCTGGCTGTCTGTAAAACGTGCTCAGATATAGGTGAAGAGCGGCAAGGTAGCTGTAGAGATGGAGAGAAGAATTCTACCTGGGACTGTGGGATTTAAAATGGGGAGGGAACAACAAAGCAGTCTTCCCAAGTGGGTGTCTCCCACTAGTAGTGAGGCAGGATAGGTAGTCAAGGAAATGACCATGTCTTCAGGATGCAGCAACCATGGTGATGGTACAATCAACATAGTAAGTCCAGCATCGCATTGTAATTGAGCTCATTCAAATAAAGATATCTTCAGTAGAGAAATTCCCCTGTAGATATCGGGTATACTGTGATTTTACCTGTTCTCAAACTGACCCCTTGCTCATTATAATAGTAAAAATCACACCCCGGATGGAGATTTAAGATGCTAATGTGACAGACGATGTATGAACAAGCATGAACAGCTACTGCGCATGTATGCCAGAGGACCACCCAGGACACGCATACTAATAGTACCTCATCCCACTTATCTTATGAATAATCAGATAAGACTCCCATAAAGGGAGTCTCTCTAGCACCAGTCTTAGCTGTCTCTTCCTTATGAGCCACCCTCTCTGAATTCTGTCTCTCTCAGGGTGTACTGTCTATTCTGTACCTAACTTTCAAAATATTCTTTTTATTTTGCAATAAATTATTCTACAGAATAAATTCTAGAATATTATTCTACAGAATAATTCTAGAATATTATTCTACAGAATAAATTCTAGAATATTATTCTACAGAATAATTCTAGAATATTATTCTACAGAATAAATTCTAGAATATTATTCTACAGAATAAATTCTAGAATATTATTCTACAGAATAAATTCTAGAATATTATTCTACAGAATAAATTCTAGAATATTATTCTACAGATAAATTCTAGAATATTATCTACAGAATAAATTCTAGAATATATTCTACAGAATAATTCTAGAATATTATCTACAGAATAAATTCTAGAATATTATTCTACAGATAAATTCTAGAATATTATTCTAGAATAGAATACATCTATTCTAGTCTAGATATGTATCATTTGCTGTGTGTCTGTTGCTTAACTTCTTTTAAACTAAGAAGACAAGAAGCGAGGTATCACAACAGCTGTCAACAGTAGTACTGAGGGGTCATCTGGGAGAGTTCTCACTACTCTGTGCCATCAGCTCTCTCCACGCCATCTCAAATAAACACATAATTGAATAAGCCCAGTGTCCTTTCCATACAAATATAATAGCTTCAGAGAAGTCTCTGGCCCTGACTTATAACCACATTGCTCCTTTTTTAGAGAAAATTGGTGGCAGACACTGTTTTCTGAAAGTTACCAGAGCAGCCTGCATGAGACCAGCTCACATAGGGCAGGGGAATGTAGTACGTGGGCAGCCTCAGGAAAGTGTCAGGGACTGAGTTGCTGAACTGATTTCTTTTCTTTTCTTTTTTTTTTTTTTTTGAGACAAAGTCTCGCTCTGTCGCCCGGGCTGGAGTGCAGTGGCTGGGTTTCAGCTCACTGCAAGCTCCGCCTCCCGGGTTCACGCCATTCTCCTGCCTCAGCCTTCCAAGTAGCTGGGACTACAGGCGCCCGCCACCTTGCCTGGCTAGCTTTTGTATTTTTAGTAGAGACGGGGTTTCACCGTGTTAGCCAGGATGGTCTCGATATCCTGACCTCGTTGATCCGCCCGTCTCGGCCTCCCAAAGTGCTGGGATTACAGGCTTGAGCCACCGCGCCCGGCCGCTGAACTGATTTCTGTGGGAAGCTTATTTACAAAAGCCCAATCTGGTCCTGCCAGCGAAAAGAAGACTGAATGGAATTATCAGTTAGTGGTTCATGGTGACTTCAGCCTGGCCTAGTTTGCATAGGCTCAGATTACAGCAGATGGGTTGGTTTCCCTCTCTTTCAAAATTGAGGATGGATGAAGGGGAGATACATTTGCCACACCAAACCAGATTGTAGAGGGCAGTCTATCACAGCTTCTAGGGGAGTCATAACGGGCATCATCTTTATCATAAGTCATAACTGTATACACATTTAAATGCACACGGCAGTAGCTGAAGCCTAGCTTAAATTGGTACATTTTGTTTCAATAGCATTTGATTATTCTTGTGATGTTATGACTATGATCACAACGACTGCAATTTGCTAGTGTATAGAGATGACTTGTCCAAAGAGATGCAGCTTGAAATCAAGAATCACAGAGATGATTTGCTGTGAGCGCCCATTTGGAGGGCAAATGGTCAGGCAGCATTCCACTTAGGAAGCTCAGGGTGTTAGGGAGTGTCTGACCACTTACAGCCGGGGAGAAGGATGCACTGGAAACCATCCTTGACCCCAAGACTTGCGGTTAAACAGCTGCAGGACCTTGGACAAGTACTTCATCCAGGCCCCCTGTTATGAAGTGTCCTAAACACACCATACTGCAAACGAATCATCCAGATCTTTGCATAACCTCTTCTCACTTTCGAGAATGCCCTCTTCCCTGTTCTTCCAAGGTCCACTTAGTAAATTGTCTTTCTTCAGTTCCTGTTAGAGCATCACCTCATTGATCTTTTTCTGGTCTCATCATGGGGGGCAGACAGTAAAATTTTCTCACTAGGAATAAGGACAAGCGGCCGGGCGCAGTGGCTCATGCCTGTAATCCCAGCATTTTGGGAGGCTGAGGTGGGCGGATCACGAGGTCAGGAGATCGAGACCATCCTGGCTAACACAGTGAAACCCCATCTCTACTAAAAATGCAAAAAATATTAGCCGGGCGAGGTGGCGGCCGCCTGTAGTCCCAGCTACTTGGGAGGCTGAGGCAGGAGAATGGCGTGAACCTGGGAGGCGGAGCTTGCAGTGAGCCGAGATAGTGCCACTGCACTCTAGCCTGGGCGACTGAGTGAGACTCCGTCTCAAAAAAAAAAAGAATAAGGACAAGTATTAACATTTATTAATACTATGCATATAAGATGGAATGGTGGTAGTGGGCTTCATTTGTCACATGGTATTATAATTGTCTGTCTGCCCTTTCAGACTGTGTCTTAAAAATAAGATGTCTGCTGGCTCATCTTTCTGTCCACAGCCGGATGATGGCACTTGGCAGACATTCAGTCAACGTTGGTTGAATAAGTTTCTTCCCCAGCATAAGGAAAATGCTCACAGAATTGTGGAAAGGATCAAGTGAAATGGTATTAAAGTACCTAGTAATGAACTGTCTGTACACATACCACATGTTTTCATAATCTCCCAGGCAGACAAGGAGAATCTGGGTGAGAAATCACACAGCTGCTTAGAAACACAGCAGATGTCTTCTGATCCAGGTCTCTGAGAATGCAAGGCTCCTACATCAGCTGCTGACCTGAAAAAGAAAATCCCATCTTACTGCAAGTCAGAAAGGGGAAGCTGCTGCCATGCTTTAAAAGAGTAAGGAGAGGTGTAATGAATGGCAAGACAGAGGGATGCTTTGAAACAAAATCTACTTCTCAAAAATTGTATTTATACACAATGATTCTGCCATAGTCTCATACTTCACATAGCAGGTTGGCCTCTGAAGTCCCCCTTCTTAGGAGAGCCAGGGAAGAGCAAGGTTGCTGTGTGGTGGTGCCTGCCCCTTCCACAGGGTACAGGGAGACATGAGGCATGGGAGGCCAGAGAAAGGAGTTTGACTCATGGGGGAGCCAGAAGGGGAAGCCACTTGGCTATGCCACCCCTGAGCCACCTCTGTTACTGCGGGGCAGGATGGTCACTCAGGCGTGGATGGCCTTAATCTCCATCCTGCCCCCCACACCCATGGACACAGGTGGGAGGCAAATGACAGGAGACACTACCAAGAAACAAGGGGAGAAAGTCCTCAGGACACACAAAGGCCATGAGTCTTGGTCTTAGCACCAAGATTTGTTCTCCTGAAGTTAACCCGAGGCTTCACCATCAACAGGTAAGTATTTACCAAAATAACTCAGTTTTTTTTTTTTTTGTATTTTTAGTAGAGACGGGGTTTCACCGTGTTAGCCAGGATGGTCTCGATCTCCTGACCTTGTGATCCGCCTGTCTCGGCCTCCCAAAGTGCTGGGATTACAGGCGTGAGCCACCACGCCCGGCCAATAACTCAGTTTTATAATTTCAGTTCCACTATTTGCTGTGGATGTATTTTATGGGAGTAGGGCAGGACAAGGAAGGGGTGGTTACTTACTTTGGCCAGGGAACCAGGGCAGAGCAACCCTGGCTGCTGGTTTCCAGAGGGTCAAGGATGGTTTCCAGAGCATCCTTCTCCCCGGCTGTAAGTGGCCAGACCCTCCCTAATACACTGTGGGAAAGCAAACTGCTTTCTTTGTCATTAAGACTCCTGCCGGGAGCTAGCTGCAGTGGCATACACCTGTACTCCCAGCTACTTGGGAGGCTGAGGCGGGAAGAGCCAAGGAGTTTAAGGCCAGTCTTGGCAATATAGTGAGACCTCGACAAAAAAACAGAAGCCTCTTGGTGGGTGAAGGTGAAGAGAGGAAGGAGAAGGTACACCCTGTGTGAGGCGAATGTGTATTAATCTAGGCTATCTTCCTGCTAGGATAGACTGTAGGCTTCCTGAGGGAAGAGGTGATGGCTAGCTTACTTAGCTCTGTATTTCCATCAACATTTACAGAATAAAAGTGAACAAATGATGAATGAATGACAGAATTGAAGAATGATCTCTCTTAAAAAACCATCCCTGCAGAGAGAAGGGAAGCTGGCTCTATTTGAGTGGGAGAGTGCTGCAGGAGGGTGGAGAGAAGCATGGGATGAGATAAGGCTTGAATCCTGGACGAGGACCCAGCACCATTAGCCCAGGGGCCAATGATTCCTCCCCAGAAACAGCAGCCAGCCAATCGGTTTCTACCCCAAGGGTCCTGGCTGGAGCAAGGGAGACTGAGCAGGTTCACCTCTCCAGGTTCTATACAACAATTCTTGGTGCAGCCTCTTGCTCTGTTGAGGGTCAGAGGAAGGGTCCTAGAGGATGAGAAAGTGGAACCTAGTTCCAGCTCTGTCTATAGACTCAGGATGGCCTGGACAAGACCTTGTTCTTTCCTGGACCCCCTTTCGTCATGACAGCACTGGCGGGGAGGCAGTTCACTCTGTGCTGCTCTGACATTTCCACTGACTTGGTGGCAGAGAGAGATGGCCTGTGGGTTTGGAGCACAGCTGAAAGCAACTACCTCAATCAATAAAGTTCTTTTATAGTGCCATTTTTCAAGTTCAGGTACATTTCTCATTTTACTTGATTGTATACCTGTGTTTGCTTTAATATATAGTAATGCTATGTATGGATAGAATTCTCTTGGAAGCTGTCACGTTTGCCTTTGATTTCGACCCCTCACTGACATTAGCACCTTGTTGCTTCAGTGTTGGGAAGCTCAGAGCTAGATGACTCCAGGGTTCCTTCCAGTTCCCAAACCTCATGATTTTTAAACAAAGGTGAAGCAGATGGCTCCTCTTACTTTCCCCTAAAACAAATCCACACTCCCTTTCTTTGTTCCACAATATTTGGATGTGAATGGTGTCCTTTGATGAGAAAGGGCATAGCAAGCCTCAGTGAAGTTATTTAGTAAATCCTTGAATTCAGCAAAGTAGTCTTTGTTTCACTTATTCCTGACCGATCGCCCTGCTTGTCAATATCCCTCATAAGTTTAGGTGTAAAACATTCAGGAAAAACTCATTTCCAGATATATCTCTTCTCTAAAATCATCCTTTAACCCTTGTGGTGAATGCCAGCTAAGCTATTTGCTTTTTGATAACAAGTTGGTGAAAAAATTGCAGGAAAAATGCTTATTCATTTTTTTCTTTTTGGTGTTCGTGATTCATGTTATAATTGCTAGACTGTGTTGGCACAGGTAGAAGCTGTTTGCCGTTTTAGAAGCATGCCTGAGTTCTATATGGTGATGAATGATAGGATTCTGTGGCAACAATAATGCATGATATCGCTGATGTTGCTGTGTGGAATTTACCAGCTTGCCCTATATAGTCCTAACAAACTCAATGGAGACCTGCCTCACTGTGAGGGACCAAAAAGCAAGTCTCCCTGGTTGCCTCCATTAGCAGAAAACACTGGTTCTGCTGACAAGGAAATTACTTAGTCTTTTAAATCATAAAGTCATCTTCATTTCTGAGACAAGAAGGCCAGAGTTGCATCCTCCCAACCTTCATAGCCACAGGGACTTATGACCCATTTGAAGGAATATCTCAAGGACATCTCTCAGGCATTGCTTCTGACAGTTGCATGTCACTAACAGGAAATTGCCAGCTCAGAACATGGGCTTATCAGTGCACTCAGCACTTTGTCTTCTGGGAGGACAAATACCACATGTTAAATGGGAATTAATATGAAGGGGAAAAAAATTGTTGCCCTTGCGGCTGACTATTCATTTATGTTTTGTTAAAAAAAATCACCTTACTGAGATTTAATTTATAATACAATAAAATGACTCATTTTAAATGTACAGTTTAATGGTTTTTTTTTTTTTTTTTTGAGACAAAGTCTCACTGCTTTGTTGCCCAGGCTGGAGTGCAGTGGCATGATCTCGGCTCACTGCAACCTCCACCTCCTGAGTTCAAGCAGTTCTCGTGTTTTGGCCTCCCTAGTAGCTGAGATTACAGGTGTGTGCCACCACGCCTGGCTAATTTTTTGTATTTTTAGTCAAAATAGAAGCCCATAGAGATGAGCTTCGCTATGTTGATTAGGCTGGTCTTGAACTCCTGACCTCCAATGATCTGCCCACCTCAGCCTCTCAAACTGCTAATGTTTTGACAGATATAGACACCCACATAACTATCAGCACAATAAGATATAGAATATTTTTATCATCCTCCAAAACATTTTCCTGCCCCTTTGCACTCAATCCTCCAACCTCCGGCTCCAGGTAACCACCGCTTTTTGCCACTGTAGATTAGTTTTGCCTATTCAGGAATTTTTAATGAACGAACAGCATGGTACATACTCTTCTGTTTCTGGCTCCAGTTGTTCAGCATATGGTTTCTGAGAGTCATTCATATTTCTATACCTACCAGTAGTTCTTTTGGTTTTGTTTCTGAGTAGTATTCTGTTGTATAAACATATCACAATTTGTTTATGCATTTACCTGTTAATGGACATTGCTATTATGAATATTGTTCTGTGATAAAAGACTTAGTTTGTAGACCTATGTTTTCATTTCTTCTAGATAAATACTGATATGGTTTGGTTGTGTCCCCACCCAAATCTCATCTTGAATTGTAACTCCCACAATTCCCCCATGTTGTGGGAGGAACCCAGTGGGAAGTAATTGAATCATGGGGGTGGGTCTTTCTTGTGCTGTTCTTGTGATAGTGAATAAGTCTCATGATATCCGATGGTTTTATAAAAAGGAGTTCCCCTGCACAAATTCTTTTTGCCGGCTGCCATCCATATAAGACATGACTTGTTCTTCCTTGCTTTTCACCATGATTGTGACGCCTCCCCAGCCATGTGGAACTGTAAGTCCATTAAACCTCTTTTTCTTCCCAGTCTCCAGTATGTCTTTACCAGCAACATGAAAATAAACTAAGACAGTAAATTGGTACCAGAAGGGTGGGGTGCTGCTGAAAAGATACCTGAAAGTATGGAAGTGACTTTGGAATTGGGTAACAGGCAGAGGTTGGAACAGTTTGGAGGGCTCAGAAGACAGGAAAATGTGGGAAAGTTTGGAATTCCCTAGAGACTTTTTGAATGGCTTTGACCAAAATGCTGATAATGATACGGACAATGAAATCTAGGCTGAGGTGGTCTCAGATGGAGATGAGGGACTTGTTGGGAACTGGAGTAAAGGTGACTCTTGTTATGCTTTAGCAAAGAGATGGTGACATTTTGCCCTGCCCTAGAGATTTGTGGAACTTTGAACTTGAGAGAGAGAGATTTAGGGTATCTAGTGGAAGAAATTTATAAACAGCAAAGTATTCAAGAGGTGACTTGGGTGCTGTTAAAGGCATTCAGTTTTTTTTTTTTTTTTTGAGATGGAATTTCACTCTTGTTGCTCAGGCTGGAGTAAAATGGCATGATCTCAGCTCACCACAACCTCCGCCTCCTGGGTTCAAGTGATTCTTCTGCCTCAGGCTCCTGAGTAGCTGGGATTACAGGCATGCACCACCATGCCTGACTAATTTTGTATTTTTAGTAGAGATAGAATTTCTCCATGTTGGTCCAGGCTGGTCTCAAACTCCTGACTTCAGGTGATCTGCCTGCCTCAGCATCCCAAAGTGCTAGGATTATAGGTGTGAGCCACTGCGCCTGGCTGAGGTCTTCAGTCTTATAAGGGAAGCAGAACATAAAAGTGTGGAAAATTTGCAGCCTGACAATGTGATAGACAAGAAAATCCCATTTTTCTGAGGAGAAATTCAAGCTGGCTGCAGAAATTTGCATAAGTAATGAGGAGCAGAATGTTAATCCCCAAGACAATGGGGAAAATGTCTCCAGGGCATGTTGGAGATCTTTATGGCAACCCCTCCCATCACAGGCCTGGAGGTCAAGGAGGAAAAAATGGTTCTGTGAACCAGGCTCAGGGTCCTTGTGCTGTGTGCAGTCTAGGGGCTTGGTGGTGCCCTGCATCCCAGATGCTCCAGCCATGACTAAAAGGGGCCAAGGTACAGCTCAGGCCATGGTTTCAGAGGGGGCAAACCCCAAGCTCTGCGGGTGCAGAAAAGTCAAGAATTGAGGTTTGGGAACTTCCACCTAGATTTCAGAGGATGTATGGAAATGCCTGGATGTCCAGGCAGAAGTTTGCTGCAGGGGCAGGGCTTTCATGGAGAACTTCTGCAAAGGCAGTACGGAAGGGAAATGTGGGGTTAGAGCCCCTACTCAGAGTCCCTACTGGGGTGCTGCCTAGTGGAGCTGTGAGAAGAGGTCCATTGTCCTCCAGATCCCAGAATGGTAGATCCACTGACAGCTTGCACTGTGCCTGGAAAAGTGGCAGACACTCAATGCTAACCCATGAAAGCAGCCAGGAAGGAGGTTAGGCTGTACCCTGCAAAGCCACAGGGACAGAGTTGCCAAAGACCATGGGAACCCACCTCTTGCATCAGTATGACCTGGATGTGAGGCCTGGAGTCAAAGGAGGTCATTTTGGAGCTTTAAAATTTGATTTTACTACTGGATTTTGGACTTGCTTGGGGCCTCTAGCCCATTTGTTTTGGCCAATTTCTTCCATTTGGAATGGCTATGTTTACCCAATACCTGTACCCCCTTTTATTTTGGAAGTAACTAACTTGCTTTAGATTTTACAGGCTCATAGGTGGTAGGGACTTGCCTTGTCTTGGATAAGACTTTGGACTGTGGACTGTTGAGTTCATGCTGAAATGAGTTAAGACTTTGGGGGACTGTTGGGAAGGCGTGATTGGTTTTAAAATGTGAGAACATGAGATTTGGGAGGGGCCAGGGTTTGGCTGTCTTCTCACCCAAATCTCATCTTGAATTGTAACTCCCACAATTCGCCCATGTTGTGGGAGGAACTCAGTGGGAGGTAATTCAGTCATGGGGGCAGGTCTTTCTCGTGCTGTTCTTGTGATAGTGAATAAATCTCATGATATCTGATAGTTTTATAAAAAGGAGTTCCCCTGCATAAGTGCTTTCTTTTTGCCTGCCACCATCCATGTAAGATGTAACTTGTTCCTCCTTTCCTTCCTCCATGATTGTGAGGTCTCCCCAGCCATGTGGAACTGTAAGTCTATTAAACTTGTTTTTCTTCCTGGTCTCAAGTATGTCTTTATCAGCAGCATAAAAATGGACTAATAAAAATATCTAAAAGTGAAACTGCTGGATCATATGGTAAGTATAGATTTAAATTTTCTTTTTTTTTTTTTTTTATTATATTTTAAGTTCTAGGGTACATGTGCATGATGTTTATATCATGTATAACTCCCCAATGCAATCCCTCCCTCCTCCCCCCTCCCCATGATAGGCCCCAGTGTGTGATGTTCTCCTTCCCGAGTCCAAGTGATCTCATTGTTCAGTTCCCACCTATGAGTGAGAACATGCGGTGTTTGGTTTTCTCTTCTTGTGATAGTTTGCTAAGAATGATGGATTCCAGCTGCATCCATGTCCCTACAAAGGACGCAAACTCATCCTTTTTTATGGCTGCATAGTAGATTTAAATTTTCAACAAACTGCCAGATGATCTTAAAAATGATGGTACTATTTTACATTCCTACTAGCAATCATGAGAGTTGCTCCATATCCTCACCAACACTTGGTATTTTTAGTCTTTTTAATTTTAGTCATTGTAATGATATTTACTGGTATCTCATTGCAGTTTTAATTTGCATTTTCCTAGCAACTAATAATGTTGAGCATCTTTTCATGTGTTTATTGGCCATTGGCATATTTTCTTTTGTGAAGTGTCTGTTAAATATTTGGCCATTTTTTATTTTTTTGTCTTAGTATTGTTTTGTAAGCTAAAAAATCTTTGAGTACAAGTTCTTTGTTGAATGTATGTAGTGTACATATTTTCTCCCAGTCTGTTACTTGCAGGTTTTTATTTATTTTTTTCTAAATTATTTTATTTCTTCCATGATGATTTAGAGGGACTATCTTTAAAGCAGTACAAGTATTTCATAAATACAATCTGGTCATTTTCCAACCAATTGAGTAATTTGTTGCACAATAAACTACCTCACATCTTTCAGCAAGAAATACATTAAATTTGAATAGTAAAGACATTACACAAATGAATTAGGACATAATTAAAATTTGCTTTAAATATTTCTTTGGGAGAGGACCACACTTCTACTCAATGAAGAGAAACATTTCTACAGTCCAGAGGTCTTTTATTTTATTTTTTAACACCTACTATACATGAATGCATAAGGAAGAGTTTCCTGCAGCCCAGGCTCCTTCTCATTGGTTCTCACAAAGTGTGCTTCCCTGGGTGGAGCAGGCTGGCACTTCAGTTGAACCCCAGTACTTTTCTCTTTGGCTTCCTTCTTTTTCTGATCATTTTCCTTCACATAATTCAGGAAGCTATCTCAGCTCTTAGAGTGCTTAATGTGCTCAATATGCACATTAATTCGCTTGACAAGAATCTTGCCCTTAACTTGTTTGTTTACAACAATGCTGACAACATGCTGGGTCACATTGTAGATTCTTCCAGTTTTGCCATGTTAACACTTACGGGACATTTTGTTTTGAACAGTGCTCATTTCCTTGATGTCTACGATATTACTTTTCTTACAGATTTGCATATACATGGCTAAAGGAATAACTATGTTTTCTAAAAGGCCTAGAGAACATCTATCGGGTGCCTCTCCTCTTTCCCTTTGTGTTTGTCATTTTGGTAAATTACTGGAAGATGGCAGTTCTGGCTGAAAGGCTGCAGTTTTATTTTTAATAATGCCTTCCAATGAGCAAAAGTTTTAAATTTTGATTAGGTCCAGTTTTTCTTTTCTTTTTTTAAATCATTCATGCTTTTTGTATCCTAGTTGAAAAATAATTTTCCATCCAAAGTCACAAAGATCTTTTCTTCAGTTTTATTTTTCTAGAAGTTTTTGAGTATTAACTCTGCCCATAGAATCCTATGACCCATTTCAAGTTAATGTTTTATATATGGTGTGAGGTAAGAGTGAAGATGCTTTCCCTCATATTTATATCTAGTTGTTCCACAAACAATGTTGGAAAGACTATCATTTCCCCGTTTTACCTCAACAAAATACCCCAAGTCAACTGACTATAAATGTATGGATCTATTTTTGAACTTTCTGTTCTATTCCATTAATTTATATATTTATGTTTATGCCAGTACACACTTTACTTACTGTAACTTTGGAGTAAGTCTGAAATTGGGTAGAACAGGTCGTCTGTATTTATTATTTCTTTTTCCTAATTGTTGAGGCTCTTCCAGTCTTTTGCTTTCCACATAAATTTTGAAATTGGCTTTTTTTCTGAATACAAAAATAGCCTGTATGGATTTTAAGATTACACTGAATCTATAGATAGGTGTCTCTTCCATTTATTTAGGGCTCCTTCAGTTTTTCTCAGCAATGTTTTATGGTTTTCATTTTACAAGTCTTGCACTCATTTTGATAAATTTATCTGTAAGTATTTCATTGTTTTGGATGCTATCGTTGTTTGTTACTTGTATATAGACATAAAATTGTAGCTATATCAACCTTGTATTCTACAAACTTGTTAGACTCACTTCTCAGTTCTAGTAGCTTTTTGGGGGGATTCCTTAGGGTTTTCTACATATACAGTTATGTCATTTGTGCATAAACACAGTTTTACTTCTTTTCCTATCTATATGCCCTTTGTTTTTCTTGGCTTATTTCATTGACTAGGGCCTCCACTACAATGTTGAATAGCAGTGGTGAGGGTGGACATCTTCGTTGTCCCCAGTTTTACAGATGACACATTCAATCTTTCATCATTTAGTATAATGTTAGCAGTAGGATTTTCATAGATGCCTTGTTATCAGGTTGAGGAAATTCTCCTCTATTTCTAGTTTGTTGAGAATTGTTATAATGAATGGGTGTTGAATTTGGTCAAACATTTCTTATGCCTCTAAGAAAATGATAATACACATTTTCTATTTTATTCTGTTAACATCAATAATATGTAAAAATAAATATATGTTATTAATAATAAATTATATTGATTGATCTTTGAATGTTTTTTAAATTTTCTTTTCCCACTTTTATTTTTGGTTTGTGGAGGTACATATGGAGGTATGTAACATGGATAAATTGTGTGTTGCTAGGTATAGAAATGATTTAGTTACCCAGGTACTGAGCATAGTATCTGATAGGTAGTTTTTCAACCCTCACTCTCCTCCCACTCTCCACTCTCAAGTAGGCCATGGTGTATATTGTTTCCCTATTTGTGTCTATGTGTACTCAATGTTTAGCTTTCATGTATAAGTGAGAACATGTGGTATTTGATTTTCTGTTCCTGTGCTAATTTGCTTAGGATAATGGCTTCCAGTTGCATCCATGCTCCTGCAAAAGATATGATTTTGCTTTTTATGGCCGAGTAGTATTTCATGGTGTATATGTGTCACATTTTCATTATCCAGCCAACCACTGATGGGCATCTAGGTTGATTCCATGTCTTTGCTATTGTGACTAATGCTGTGACGAACATATGAGTGCATATTTACTTTGGTAGAATAATTTATATTCTTTTGGTTACATACCCAGTAATGGGGTTGCTTGGTTAAATAGTCTATTTTAAGTTTTTTTTAGAAATCTCCAGCTTTTTTGTACAGTAGCTGAGCTCATTTACATTCCTACCAGCAGTGTATAAGTGTTCTCTTTTCTCTGCAACCTTGTAAACATTTGTTATTTTCTAACATTTTACTAATAGCCATTCTGAGTAGTGTGAGATGGCATCTCATTGCGGTTTTGATTTCCATTTCTCTGATGATTAGTGATATTGAGCATTTTTTCATATGCTTGTTGGTTGCATGTGTGTCTTCTTTTCAGAAGTGTCCGTTCATATCTTTTGCCCACTTTTTAATGAAGTTGACTGGTTTTTGCTTGTCGATTTAAGTTCCTTATAGATTCTGGATGTTAAACTTTTGTAGGATGCATAGTTTGCAAATAGTTTCTCCCATTCTGTAGGTTGTATTTTATTCTGTTGATAGTGTTTGTGTGTGTGTGTGTGTGTGTGTGTGTGTTTTCTGCACAGAAGCTCTTTAGTAGGTCTCACTTACCTATTTTTGTTTTTGTAGCAATTGCTTTCGGAAACTTTGTCATGAAATTTTTGCCAAGCCTTATGTCCAAAATGGTATTTCCTAGGTTTTCTTCTAGGGTTTTTATGGTTTTAGGTCTTATACTTAAATCTTTAATACATCTTGAGTTGATTTTTGTATATAGTGAAAGGAAGGGGTCCAGTTTGAATCTTCTGCATTGCTTGTTATTGTCGACTTCGTTGAAGATCAGATGGTTGCAGGTGTGCAGCTTTATTTCTGGGTTCTCTAACCTGTTCCACTGGCCCATGTGTCTGTATCTGTACCAGTGCCATGCTGGCTTGGTTACTGTAGCCTTATAGTATAGCTTGAAGTTGGGCAGTGTGATGCATCCAGCTTTGTACTTGTTGCTTAGGATTGCTTTGGCTATTTGGGCTCTTTTTTGGTTCCATATAAATTTTAAAACGGCTTTTTCTAATTCTGTGAAAAATTGTATTGGTAGTTTGATAGGAATATCATTGAATCTGTAAATTGCTTAGGGCAATATGGCCATTTTAGCAATACTGATTTTTCCTATGCGTGAGCATGAAATGTTTTTCTATTTGTTTGTGTTGTCTTTGGCTTCTTTCAGCAGTGTTTTGTAATTTTTGTTCTAGAGATCTTTCACCTCCCTGGTTAGCTGTATTCCTAGGTATTTTATTCTTTTTGTGGCAATTGTGAATAGAATTGCACTCTTGATTTGGCTCTCAGCTTGGATGTTATTGGTGGAGAGAAAAATGCTAGTGATTTTTGTACATTCATTTTGTATCCTGAAACTTTACTGAAGTTGTTTTAAGAGCCTTTGGGCAGAGACTATGGGGTTTTCTAGGTATGGATTCATATCTTCTATAAAAAGAGATAGTTTGTTTTTCTGTCTTCCTATTTGGTTGCCTTTTATTTTTTTCTCTTGCCTGATTGCTCTAGCTAGGACTTCCAGTATTGTGTTGAACAGGGAGTGGTGAGAGTGAGCATCCTTGTCTTGTTCTGGTTCTCAGAGGAATGTTTTCAGCTTTTGCCCATTCAATTGGATGTTGGCTGTGGGTTTGTCATATATGGCTCTTATTATTTTGAGGTATGTTCCTTCAATACCTGGTTTGTTGAGGGTTAAAATGAAGGGATGTTGAATTTTATTGAAAGACTTTTCATCTATAGACATGATAATGTGGTTTTTGCTTTTAGTTCTCTTTATGTGATGAATCACACTTATTGATTTGCATATGTTGAACCAACTTTGCAACCCAGGAATAAAACCTACTTGGTATTGGTGAGTTAGCTTTTTGATGTGCTGCTGGATTTGATTTGCTAATATTTTGTTGAAAATTTTTGTGTCTATGTTTATCAGGGATATTGGCCTGAAATTTTCTTTTTTTTGTATGTGTATCTGCCAGGTTCTGGTATCGAAATAATACTGGCCTCATAGAATGAGTTAGAAAGGAGTCCTTCCTCCTTGATATTTTGAAATAATTTCAGAAGGATTGGTGCCAGCTCTTTATAGACGTGACAGAATTTGGCTGTGAATCCATCTGGTCCAGGGCTTTTTCTAGTTCATATGTTTTTTGTTACCGATTCAATTTTGGAACTCGTTTTTGTTCTGTTCAGGATTTCACTTTCTTCCCGGTTCAATCTTGGGAGGGTGTATGTTTCCTAGAATGTATTAATTTTTTTGTAGGCTTTCTAGTTTATTTGCATAGAGGTGTTCATAATAGTCTCTGAGGATTTTTTTGTGTGTTTCTGTGGGGTCAGTGGTAATGTCACCTTTGTCATTCTAATTGTGTTTATTGGCATCTTCTCTTGTTTTTTCTTTATTAGTCTAGGTAGTGGTCTATCAACTTTATTTATTCTTTCAAGGAAAAAAAAACTTTTGGTTGCATTGATCTTTTTAGCGTATTTTCACATCTCAATTCTGTTCAGTTCACTTCTGATTTTGGTTACTTGTTTTCTTCTGCTAGCTTTGGGGTTGTTTTGGTCTTGTTTTTCTAGTTTCTCTAGGTGTGATGTTAGGTTGTTAATCTGAGATCTATCTAACTTCTTGTTGTGGACATTTAGTGCTATAAGCTTCCTCTTAACTCTGCTTTAGCTATATCTCAGAAATTCTGGTTTGTTTTAATTTCATTTTCATTAGTTCAAAGAATTTTTTTTTTTTTTTTTTTTTTTTTTTTTTTTTGAGACGGAGTCTTGCTCTGCCACCCAGGCTGGAGTGCAGTGGCCGGCTCTCAGCTCACTGCAAGCTCCGCCTCCCGGGTTCACGCCATTCTCCTGTCTCAGCCTCCGAGTAGCTGGGACTACAGGCGCCCGCCTCGTCGCCCGGCTAGTTTTTTGTATTTTTTAGTAGAGACGGGGTTTCACCGTATTAGCCAGGATGGTCTCGATCTCCTGACCTCGTGATCCGCCCGTCTCGGCCTCCCAAAGTGCTGGGATTACAGGCTTGAGCCACCGCGCCCGGCATTTCAAAGAATTTTTTTTTGTTTCTGCCTTAATTTTATTTTTTATCCAAAAATCATTCAGGAGCAGGTTGTTTAATTTCCACATAATTGTATGATTTTGAGAGATCTTCTTGGTATTGATTTCTATTTTTATTGTGCTGTGCTTCAAGAGTGTGGTTGGTATGATTTCAGCTTTTTTGAATTTGTTTAGAATTGCTTTATGGTTGAGCATGTGATCAGTTTTAGAGTATGCGTTGTGTGCAGATGAGAAGGGTGTATATTTTTGGGGGTGTTGTATTCTGTAGATGTCTTTTAGGTCCATTTGGGCAAGTGACGAGTTTAGTTGCTGAATATCTTCATTAGTTTTCTGCCTTAATGCTCTGTCTAACACTGTCAGGTGGGGTGTTGAAGTCTCCCACTATCATTGTGTGGTTATCTAAGGTCTCTAAGAACTTGTTTTATGGATCTGGGTGCTCCAGTGTTAGGTGCATGTATATTTAGGATAGTTAAGTCTTCTTGTTGAGTTAACCCTTTATCATTATGTAATACCCTTCTTTGTCTTTTTTTAAAATTATTTTTGGTTTAAAGTCTTTTTGTCTGAAATAAGAACAGCAAGTCCTTTTTTTTTTTTTGTTGTTGTTTTTTTTTGTTTTTGTTTTTTTTCCATTTGTTTGACTGATCTTTCTCTATCCCTTTGCTTTGAGCCTATGTGTGTCATTGTATGTGAGATAGGTCTTTTGAAGACAGCATATAGCTGGGTCTTGCTCCTTTATCTAACTTGCCAATCTGTGTCTTTTAAGTGAGACATTTGGTCCATTTACATTCAAGGTTAATATTGATATGGGGGGATTTGATTCTGTCATTGTGTTGTTAGCTGGATGTTATGTAGACTTGATTGTATAGTTGCTTTACAGTGTCAGTGAACTATGTACTTAAGTGTGTGTTTTCATGGCAGGTAACAGTCTTTTGTTTCCTTGTTAAGCACTCTCTTAAGGATCTCTTGTAGGGAAGGTCTGATGCTAACAAATTCCTTTAGCATTTGCTTATCTGAAAATTATTTAATTTCTTTTTTGCATATGAAGCTTAATTTGGCTGGATATAAAATTCTTTTACATCTAGTCCATTGTATCTATATGCCTCTTAGTTTTTTCTTAATTCTACCTTGGGGTTAATTTGCTTTATTTTTTCCTACTTTTTTAAGATGGAAATTTAGATAATTGATTTTTATACCTTTATTCTTTTTTAATGTAACAATTTAAGGTTCTAATATTTTCTATAAACACTTCTTCAAATGCATCATACATATTTTGATATGCTATCTTAATTTTCATTAAAGACTAACCTAACACTAATCCATATTTAGAGATCATTGCAAATCCAGTGCTTTCAACTGGTTCTTAGCTAAAAGGAATTGCTTCTTGGTATCAGCATTTTTCATTTTTAATTATTTGTCCACTGAAAGCAGGTAAAAGAAGAAGTCCAAATTACTTGCCTTTGGCTCTAATATTACGTAGAACTGTGTGTTTAAAAATGACCAGAGGAAAACCTACAACTGCTAGATAATGTTACCTTTGTAGATAGATAATTTAACTTTATCCATGGTTAAAATTTAGAAATGATTTATTATGTGATAAATTTGAAAATTATGGTCAAGGTAGGTAGTTTCTTACCTTAATCTATAGTCCATAATCTTACTCAAAATTAATTGTTGAAACATATTATATTTTAGAAACCCATCAATTAAATTTGATCTGTGAAAAGTTAATTGACTACGTAAAAAATATTCTGCATTAAATGACGAAGGTGGTAATGGTGGCTGAGAAAAAGGAAGGAAGAAGAGAAGTAAGAGAAGATGAAAAACAATTCAGTCTCTCAAAAGGGGAGCAGAAAGGAATGACTATGGTCAGCATCTGGTGGGTGTCCCATATAAGTAGCTTATATAACTTTTAAAATTAAACTTTTAATTAAAATTTTATATATAAATATATACAAAAATATGCACCTTACTGTCAGGTCAATAAATTTTCATACACTGACACCTTTATGTAACTACAACACAACATTTTTTTTCATTTCTTTTGTGATTTCTTCTTTGACACTTAGGTAATTTGGAGGTATGTTATTTACATTTTAAATATTTGGAGATTTTTAAATATTTTAAAAATTATTTTCTAATTTAATTCTATTATGATCAGAGAAGATACTTCGACTTCAATTTTAAAAATTTTACTGATACTTGTTTTATGGCTTAGTATCTAATCTATTGTGGTGAATATTACATGTGAAATTGAAATGGAGCATTGTCACACCTCCAGGAATCCTCTTGTGCACCCTTCTGGATATCACTGCTCAGGGAGAAACCACTATCCTGACTTCTGACAGCATACGTCAGTTTATTTTTGTATTTTATATTAAAAGAAGCATATAGTGTATACTCTTTGGCATTTGGCTCTCTTAATGTTGTGTTTCTGTGAAATTTATCCATAGTTTGTTATTTGATTCTCATATAACATAATAATATATTATATTGTAATTGTAGTGATGTGGTTTGGCTGTGGCCCCACCCAAATCCCAACTTGAAGTGTATCTCCCAGAATTCCTTAGTGTTGTGAGAGGAATCCAGGGGAGGTAACTGAATCATGGGGGCTGGTCTTTCCTGTGCTATTCTTGTGATAGTTAGTAAGTCTCAAGAGATCTGATGGGTTCATCAAGGGTTTCTGCTTTTGCTTCCTCCTCATTTTCTCTTGCCGCTGCCATGTGACAAGTGCCTTTCACCTTCTGCCATGATTCTGAGGCCTCCCCAGCCATGTGGAACTTTAAGTCCATTAAACTTCTTTTTCTTCCCATTTTTGAGCATGTTATCAGCAGCATGAAAGCAAACTAATACAGTAAATTGGTACCAGTAGAGTTGGGCATTGCTGAAAAGATACCCAGAAATGTTGAAGGGACTATGGAACTGGGTTACAGGCAGAGGCTGGAACAGTTTGGAGGACTCAGAAGAAGACAGGAAAATGTGGGAAAGTTCGAAACTTCCTAGAAACTTGCTGAATGGTTTTGACAAAAATGCTAATAGTGATATGAACAGTGAGGTCCAGGTTGAGGTGGTCTCAGATGGAGATGAGGAAGTTGTTGGGAACTGGAGCAAAGGTGACTCTTGTTATGTTTTAGCAAAGAGACTGGTGGAATTTTGCCCTTGCCATAGAGATTTGCGGAACTTTGAACTTAAGAAAGATAATTTAGGGTATCTGGCAGAAGAAATTCCTAAGCAGTTAAGCATTCAAGAGGTGCCTTGGGTACCGTTAAGGGCATTTGCTTTTAAAAGGGAAGCAGAGCATAAAAGTTTGGAAAATTTGCAGCCTGACTATGCGGTAGAAAAGAAAAACCCATTTTCTGGGGAGAGATTCAAGCCAGCTGCAGAAATTTGCATAATTAGCAAGGAATCTAATGTTAATCCCCAAGACTATGGGGAAAATGTCTCCAGGACATGCTGGAGGTCTTCATGCCAGCCCCTCCCATCACAGGCCTGGAGGCCCAGGAGGAAAAAGTGGTTTTGTGGGCTGGGCTCAGGGTCCTCATGCTGGGTGCAGCCCAGAGACGTGGTGCCCTGTGTCTCAGCTGCTCCAGCCGTGGGTGAGAGGGCCCAACATACAGCTTGGGCTGTGGCTTAAGAGGGTAGAAGCCCTAAGCCTTGGCAACTTCCATGTGGTGTTGAGCCTGTGGGTGCACAGAAGTCAAGAACTGAGGTTTGGGAACCTCCACCTAGATTTCAGAAGATGTATGGAAATGCCTGGATGCCTAGGCAAAAGTTTGCTGCAGCAGTGGGGCCCTCATGGAGAACCTCTGCTAGAACAGTGTGGAAGGGAAATGTGGGGTTGGAACCCCCACACAGAGTCCCTACTGGGGCACTGCCCAGGGGAGCTGTGGGAACAGGGCCACTGTCCTCGAGACCCCAGAATGGTAGATCCACCTACAGCTTGCACTGTGTGCCTGGAAAAGCTGCAGACACTCAATGCTAGCCCATGAAACTGCCAGAAGTGGGGCTGTACCCTGCATAGCCAGAGGGGCAGAGCTGCCCAAGACCATGGGAACCCACCTCTTGTATCAGTGTGACCTGGATGTGAGGTCTGGGGTCAAATGAGATCATTCTGGAGCTTTAAAATTTGACTGCCCTACTGGATTTTAGACTTGCAATGAGCCCCGTAAGCCCTTTGTTTTGGCCAATGTCTCCCACTTGGAATGGGAGTTTTTACTCAATGCCCATACTCCCATTGTATCTGGGAAGTAACTAGCTTGCTTTTGATTTTGCAGGCTCCTAGGTGGAAGGGACTTGCCTTGTCTCAGATAAGACTTTGGACTGTGGACTTTTGGGTTAATGCTGAAATGAGTTAAGACTTTGGGGGACTGTTGGGAAGGCATGATTGGTTTTGAAATGTGAGGACTTGAGATTTGGAGGGGCCTAGGGAGGAATTATATGGTTTGGCTCTGTCCCCACCCAAATCTCAATTTGAATTGTGTCTCCCAGCATTCCCATGTGTTGTGGGAGAAACCCAGGGGAAGGTCATTGAATCATGGGGGCCAGTCTTTCCTGTGCTATTCTCGTGATAGTGAATAAGTCTCAGTAGATCTTATGGGTTTATCAGGAGTTTCCACTTTTGCTTCCTACTCATTTTGTCTTGCTGCCACCATGTGAGAAGTGCCTTTTGCCTCCTACCATGATTCTGAGGCCTCCCCAGCCATGTGGAAGTGTAAGTCCAATTAAACCTCTTTTTCTTCTCATTTTCGAGTATGTTGTTATCAGCAGCATGAAAGCGAACTAATACAGGTAGTGTATTAATTATATATTACAATATATGATCATGATATACGCTGTATCTTATGAACTTTCTCTTCTTAGGAACACACGGGTTCTTTAAAATAGATTCCAATTATCCCTCACTGTCTTCCCAAAACACTGGTGCAGATAGGGTTACCAGGTCTTCTTTGGGAGAAAACTTTCTACAGCCAAATATAATTGAGAAATATACATATATACATACATAATATAATATACATAATATATATAATATAGGAATATAATATATACATATAATATATAATATATAATATAATATATATTGTGCAGCCTAGAGACTGCACAAATTATATTTGAGGTTCCCAAACCTCAAATATAATACATAACATAATATATAATATACATAATTATATGCATACAATATATTATTATATACATATATACAGAATATAATATATTTTATATATAATAATACTATATTATATGAACATAACAAATCAATTTATCCATTCTGCTTTTGAAGGGCATTTGAATAGTTTGAATAAATTAAAAATATGTTTTATAGAATCTTTTTATATCTGTGGTTAAAAATTCATGTTACACAGAAATACATGTATATATTTATCTACACATGTATACAAACATATATACTGTGTGTGTATACATACCTGCTACATATTCTTTGGAGAAAAGATTGTAAGAAGTATATCAACGTGTTAGCCCTGAGTACTACCTCTAACTGATTTTTTCAATTGTCTTTCTTCTATCTGTTCTTTTCAATTTTCTCTGATTAGTAGCTATTCATTCAGCACTCAAAATAAAAAGTCAGCTCATAAAAGACTTATGCCCTGCCAGATTAACCGAGCCATACGCTATTGGCACTTACTAAAATTTGCCAAGCCCATGGCACAGAGCAGAGCTTCTCTGAGTGACAGAAGCCAGTAACCAAACGATTTGTCTGCTGGCCCATGCAAGTGCAAGTTTACTGATCAATCTGAGTTCCGTCTGTGAAAGTAAAGCAGACCATTGGTCCCTAAATTCTCGAGTCTGTTTATCACAAAAAGGAAAATCTGTTATTCAGTTGTCACAATGTGGCATATGGAGAAAGAGCAAAGACACACCAAACAGCAGATCAACGCTGAGGTTCTGTGCCAGTGCTGGCAGTGATTTTTGCTTTCTCTAGTGTTATTCTCTTGAAGTTGCTTCTCTTCAAGGAATGGTAGCAAAATTTTACTTGGCTTAATTCCCCAAGCCCTCTTTTTAAAATGAGAGACCAGAATATATTCCTTTGTCTTCTATCTTTCATATATTCTGTTTCCCCAACCTCTCTTCACTCCCAGATTGTCTGTAAGCTTTACCCTGAAGACCTTGTTTGGAGAATATGTCTATGCAATGGACAGAGCTTGTGATATACACTACATCTTATGACCTTCTCTTCTTATGAACACACATAAGTTTTTTTTTTTTTTTTGAACACACATAAGTTTTAAAGAACCCTTTAAAACGTATTCTAATAATTCCTGGCTGTCTTCCAAAAACACTGGTGCAGATAGGGTTACCAAGTCTTCTTTGGGAGAAAAATTTCTACAGTGAAATATATTTGAGAAATATTAGGTTAAAACAATTAGACAGATTTATTCCTTGAAATGTTTCTAGAACCATAAGTGAGTTGTGAGGCCTCAGGTGACTGAGGAGTTATTATGAAGCGTTTTCCAATAAATGTGACCAAGGAGACTGTGTGTGCATGTGTGTGTGTATCAAAAATGTGTTAGCATACAGCAGATGTAGGGATTCTAGGAATATCTTTGTTAAGTGCTGATTTGAGTTCCAAAACTCTGAAGCCCACAAGGGCTGGACAGAAAATACAAATGAGTAGAGTCTGCAACATAGGTGTAAGGTGGGTTCTTCGGAACCAGACAGACACTTCCCAGCTCTAGCTAATTGTTGCCATGCTAAAGTCCAGCCCCAGGACTGTCAGATCTTTTGATTTGTCAGGAGAGAAGAAAAATCTAGATTTTTATATAAAATATTCCTAAGTTTTAGGTGTTGAGAAACAATTTGAATGTTTTAAAAAGCACTGAGTGGATCATACAAAACATGGCTGCCAACTGGATTCAGCCTACAAGCTAACAGTTTGCAAACTCTGAAGGCTATACATCCATCACTTACCACAGAGTGCTCTGTGCTGTCTGATATAGTTCAGGGTACTATGTATGATATTTAAACCATGCATTATATTATGTACTTTGCCATATGCATAATGATAACAAATGAGTTCATTCACTGACTAATACTAATCAAACAAAGTGATAAGAACTCAACTATAAGGTGTTTAACTGAATCTTTGCCATATGAAGGCACATATTAACTAAATTTTAAGGTGAAGAAATGGAGAAATTAAAGAAATTAAGTCAATCATTCAAGGTCAAAAGTTAGTACATGGTAATAGGTGAAAGAGGCAGGATTTAAATCTGAGGTGCTTGACTCCAAGTTTGTAAGGTTTACCATGAATCTTATGGTCATATCTTCTGTCTTTAACTAGGTTGGAGAATGCATAATAGGTATTCAGTAACTATCTCTTGCATTTATGATATTAAATATAAACTCTTTGAAAATGACAATCATACCTACTACTTCTATAATGTAGTTTCTTCCATGTAGAAGGTTCTTAGAAATATTGGTTAGGCAAATGAGTAATTGGAAAACTGACTTATTTATTCATTCATTCACTCATTCATTCATTCTTTCATTTACAATAATGAACCCCTAGAACTGAGCACATCGTTGGTTCTCAAAAATCCCTAATTAGGCTGGACAAAGATTTTTAAAATAAGACCTCAAAAGCATAGATAACAAAAGCAAAAATAAACAAATGGGATTATATCAAACTGAAAAGCTTTTCCACAGTAAAGGAAACTATTAACAGAGTGAAGAGATAGCCTGTGGAAGGGGAGAAAATAATTGCAAACTATGCATCTGACAAGGGGTTAATATCCAGGCTATATAATAAACTTAAAAACTCAACAACAACAAAACAAATAACTTGATTAAAAAATGGACAAAAGATCTTAACAGGCATCTCTCAGAAAAAGACATACAAATGACCAATAGGTACATGAAAAAATGCTCAACATAACTAATCTTCAGGGAAATGCACATTAAAACCACAATGAGATACCATTTCACTTCAGTTGGAATGGACATTATCAAAAAGACAAAAGAAAACAAGTGTTGGTGAGGATATGGAGAAAAGCTAACCACTTACACACCGTTGGTGGGAATAGAAATTGGTACAGCCATTGTGGAAAACAGGATGGAGGTTCCTCAAAAAATAAGAAATAGAAATACCATATGATCTACCATACTATTCCAATACTGGGTATATGTTCAAAGGAAATGAAATCAGTATGTTGAAGCGATACTAGCCCTCCCATGTTTATTGCAGCACTATTCAAAAATAGCCAAGGTATGGAATCAACCTAAGTGTCCAACAGTGAATGAATGGATAAAGAAAATGTGGCATATGTACATAATGGAATACCATTCACCCATAAAAAAGAATAAAATGTGATCATTTGTGACATCATGGATGAACCTGGAGAACCTGAACTAAACTAGACACAGAAAGACACATACCACATATCTCACTCATACATGGAACTTAAAAAAAAGTTGCTATCACAGAAGCAGAGAGTAGAACAGTGCTTACTAGAGACTGGGGAGAAGAGTAAGGGGAGAGGTTGTTTAAGGGGAACAAAGTTACAATTAGGAGAAATAAATTCTGGTGTTCTGTTGAATAGTAGGGTGACTATAATTTACAGTAAAATATTGTTTATGACAAAATAGATAGAAGAGAGTCTTCTAAATGTTCTCACCACAAATGAATGATGAATACATGAAGTAATGGATATACCAACTACCCTGATTGGATCATTATACAATATAGATATGTATTGAAACATCAAATCATACCCCACAAATATATCCAATTATAGTATGTCAATTAAAAACATTAAAAATGAAGAAAATGACTGTCTAATACATTCTTAATATAGTATTAAAGAAGTATATAGTAGTGGAATAAAGTCATTTGACTTCAAGTCAAGAAATTTGATCTCGATAGATAACTTGTCACCTACTAGTGGGCCTTTCTCTCCAACACTGTAGACTTTAAGTCTTCCAATCTGTAAAATAAGTGTTTTGTACTAGAAACTTGATGAGTTCTATTCTAACCCTAAAAAAGTCCATAACTCTGACTGATCTGTTTCTGTGGAGACCAGCCTGGGAAACTAGACTTTTGGTATGAGTTTGCCAGTGGCAGTGTTTTGGTTAGGACAGTGGCTGCTGCCAAGTAACAAAAAACAAAATACAACCCTCTTCCCATCCCAATCATCCTAAGCCAAAAAAGAGCTCAGAGAGCTTCAAAGTCCAGAATTGATGTTGGCTTCACGTATAGTTTAAAACATTTTCACCAGAACCCACCTTTTTCCCTCTCTCTGCACAGGCTGTGTACCTCTCATGCTCCTCAGGGTCACAGAATCTCCAAACTTTATATCTTTTTAGTTTCACCTCTAGCCAGAAAGAGAGAACTTTGTCTTCCTTTCCTCCTCTTCCAAATAGACAAAAGTTTGGGGGTCCAGGTTTCCCTCTGTTAGGTAATGTTGAATTCCTGTTTCTGAAGCAATCACTAGAGCCAGGAGGATAGGATGTGCTGATGAGGTAAACCAGTGGTTCTGTGTTCTGGCTTCACATTATAGTTACCTAGAGTAGTTAAAAAATATTTAATGACTGTGACAGAATGATGACAGAATATCTGGGGTTGGGATACAAGCATTAGCGTTTTCTAAAAGCTACTCAGTTGACTGTTGTGCTTCCATGTTTGAGAACTATTGATTTAGGCTATTCAGTACCCAACCCTGGAAGGGTGATTAAAGCCAAGGCTATATGAAACTCATGGACTGAGAGTATGGGAGGGGTAATCTAGCAAAGGAAATTTAGATCATGATTTTTCCAAAGAAGGGTGAAGTGATCCTGGATGGTATAAAATAATAATGTCCTCGTCTTTGAAATAAACATAATTTGACTCCTCTTCTTTCCTGTTTGTCTCCATGTTTTTCCCTAGGTAGGTAGAAACTAAGATTCTTCTAGGATTCTGTGGCCTGACGATTCAGCATCAAAAAGCCTGAGAGTTAGAAGTGCAAACCCAGTTGGGTTTCAATTGGACAGTCACATATTCCTCTCTCTAGAAAAGTGACAGGTTGTCAGAGGATGGAGTATGGTCTTTTCCCTGGGGTAGTATGGGAGTCAGGCAAAGAGACAGGAAGTCAGTGAGACCTTGCCTTCTCCTAGAGATGTTCCTGCCTGTGGATTCCATCCCAAGAATCATACTATTTCCAGTTTACCTTGAAATATAATACCTTTAGGGCCAGCCAACCTGTTTTCCCTAAGGAAAATGCATTCCCAGCTTCATGAAAATATAGAACATTAACTCCTGGATTCATAAGCCAGCTCTATTACCAGGCAATAAAGCCTCTGAAAAAGACAAAAAGCACCAAGAAAAATAAGATGAGTCTTACAATTTCCCCCAGAGCCCGGACTGCATCTTCCAGGATACAGAGACTCTTGCCAAGGCCCATCCTGGCCTCACTCAAGGTCTCAGAAGGTCTCCAATTGCCATTAGGTCTAGAGTCTTGCAGTGATGTCTGGTGAGGTTGAGTTTGTTGGTCCTCAGTCCTCCTTTCATTGTTCCAGCCAAACAAATTCTTGCACAGCCCTGAATGCTACATATCTTATACTGAGATCCACATCTAGGTCTGGCCTCACAGGTCCCCACCATCTCTAATTATACCCATCCTAGATTCTGTCCTCTCATTGGCCTGCGCTCTACAAGAATCTTCAGAAATAAAAGCCATGTGACTGGGAAGAGAAAATAAACTTTCCTATGCTAGGTTCTGTGTCAGATGCTTTACATACTTTATCTTCACAACATTCCAAGAAAGTGGATCTTATGATTGCCCAGCTAGTAATTAAGGAGACTTAGTAAATCTGCTTAATTACTAGCTGTATGTTAAACATAACACACCCATTTTATTTTATTTTATTTTTTTGAGACAGGGTTACTCTGATACCCAGGCTGGAATGCAGTGGTGTGATCTTGGCTCACTGCAACCACCACATCCCAGGTTCAAGCAATTCTCCTGCCTCAGCCTCCCAAGTAGCTGGGATTGCAGGTGTGCACCACCACACCTGGCTAATTTTTGTATTTTTAGTAGAGATGGGGTTTCACCATGTTGGCTAGGCAGGTCTTGAACTCCTGACCTCAAGTTATCTTGAGGTTATACAGCTAGTAAATCACTGAGTTCAGATTTGGTGCCATGTTTTTCCAATGTATCAAGTTAACCATATTAACCTTTCTGGTAATTATAGTTTTCTTTCCCATGAGGATCACCAGGGTCATTGAAAGTAGTGCCTGTGTCTAGTACCCTGTAGAAATTCCTCCTGGCCCAGAGTGGCTACTCAGGGCATATGCGTTGCATAAAAGATATGGTGGGTGGTAAAGATATTTTTGACTTGGGACAGAAGTTTCAGCTTCCCCTTAACTGATAGTCAACTCTTCCAGTTCACTGACCAGTTTTGTCAAAATTAAGACTATAGATGTGTCTATATTCCTTCTGGCAGCTCGGACATGCCCCAGTACACCCTAGCACTTATTCTCAGGGTAAGAAGGTGCTGAGGAACTTTCCAGACTCACAAAATCCCTTCTTCTTTTGCCCTTCTCCCAGACTGCCTATGCAAGGGCCTCATTCTTAGAGCTCCTCCTCAGGGCAAGAGAACCTCACCAGAGTGACTTTAAACCAGGGACATGTACTTCCTATAAAAACCCATGAAAAAGACTTACGGTGGGTCCTCAAAAACATTTGGAGTTTTGGAATCAAAGCATATTAAAGGGTGAATGACAGCAAACTTGATTTAGTTCATCTGCCTTATTTTATTACCTTTCCAAATTATAAAAGCAGCAAATATGGTGTATACTATTGACTGGTTTTGTACAGAGGACAGATTCTCCTGTTGACTCTGTATTAGACAGGTTGAGAATTATAACACTGGAGGTATGTCTAGAACATTTAGCTATTTAATCCCAAGGGGTTCAAAATAAAAGTGAAAGTGAGGAAAGAATCTCTAGAGTCCCATCGTCAGTCTTGATCCCCTGACCCTGTGAGCACTGATCAGTGCCTACGTTCAGGACTGGATAAGACAGATATTCTGGCAGAAACGGCTGTGGAAAAAGCATTCTCATAGCAAAAATTGAGGGATTTTTGAAAATGTAATTAATACCTGAAATCTGTTCATTTTGAGTTAATCAAAAGGGAGACTATTCTAAGTAGACCTAAATTAACCTGGTGAAAGCCCTTAAGAGGGGAACTGGGGTCTCTCCCTGAGATCAGAGACTCTGTCCCCAACTCGCCTTGAAGAAGCAAGTCCCCATGATTCTACACTGCAGGAAAATGAATTCTTTCAACAGCCTGAAGGAGCTTGGAAGCTCTTTTCCCAGTGTGGCCAGTACCTTGATTGCAGTCTTGTGAGTCACTAAGCAGAGAACCCAGTTAAACTATGCCTGTATTCCTGCCCCACAGGAATTGCCAGATAGTAAATGGGTGTCATTTTTAAGCGTCTAAATTGGTGTAGTGTGTTACAAAGCAACAGAAAACTAATACACTGCCTCTCCCCCTATGACTTTGTGAAGGGTAATGGTGGGTCATTTTAGTTTGGATTTTGGGTGGGGGTGGGAACAGTGCTGGTGCTTTCCACAATTTTTATACCTCTAATGTCTAAGACAAATCGAGTCAGGGGACTATTCAGCATAAACTTAGTTAACAAAGATATTACTTGTAAATATGATCATTACTGACCTTTGGGGGCATAGCTGCTTTGAAAACCCCTCAAAAGCGGAAAATAAACCTAGGTTGTGGGGGAAAACATACATGATTTATACATCCGATGTCATCCAAATCCTCCAACTCTATGAGGTAGTATTAGCCCCACTTAAGGATGTAAACCAAGATGTAGATAGGGAAATCCACTTAACCAGGGCCATTTAGCTGTTAAGAAAAATTGTTGAAAACACGACAGTGTACCCATTTGATGTCTAACTCACCCCCTCAGGTATTATTAATTCTTTAGGTGAATGTACCTTTTTGTATGATGTATTAGTTTTCCATTCTTCTGTTGATGAAATCCATTTTCTTATGGTTGTAGGAATGAGGGCCCCAGTTTCTTTCTGGCTCTTATTTGGAGACTGCTCTCAGCTGCTGGAGGCTGCCTGCAGTTCCTAAAGGCCACTCACAGTTCCTAGAGGCTACCTGCAGTTTCTTTCCACATGGACATTTGCAACATAACTGTTCCTTTCTTTGAGCCAGCTAGGAGCATCTGGTAGAAAGACGGAGTATTCTATAATGCAACCTAATCATGGGAGTGGCGTCTCATTACCTTAGCTATATTCTGTTGATTAGAAGCAAGTGTCAGGTCCCGCCTACCCTCAAGGGGCAGTGATGAGTTTTAAATTCTTTATTGAGGTCCCCGTGTGTAGGGTATTAATTCTATGTTTGCAAGGTTATTTCTTTTCCTCTTTGTCATCCTTAAGGTCAATTTTTGCAGGTTTTGATGGTTTCTTGTAATTGGCAAAGAGAAACAGCTGCAGAAGACAGAGAGCGCCTGCTTAAGACATTGTGAGGATTTATAGTGCTTGATCTTCTCTAATCAACAGTAAGTTATTAATACGCCAACACTATTTTCACAAAGCCCAGGGAAGCAGCTTTAAGCACTCTAGTCTAGTGAGGTAAGGAAGCTAGGGGGAAGATGGCTCTGCAAAAAGAACAGGAAGAATGGACCCAGTTTTCGAGTAATCAGGCGAAGGCTTAATTCCTTCAACCTGGAGACAAAGTCCAAATTAATTTGCATGATTTTTTCCCTGTGAATGAAAAATGCTTGAAAGCCATCAAGCAACGATTTCATCTGGGCCACTGACTAAAATACTGTTTTTATTAATACACTGTCTCTATTTGAATGTATGGTTTTTTGGCCTGGCTTGTATAGTGGATGTATTCAGCATATAAAACTCATCATCTGTATGTTCCTAGAGGCTCCCAAAAGCCCTGAGGAGCACAGGGTAGTAGAACAGGAAGAATCCAGGATTTTGGAGTCAGATCCCAGATTGTGTTTTAGCCTTCCCCTTGCTAACTCTGTGCCACTGAGCAAATTATTTCTTCTTTTGTGAGCTTTAGATCTTTCATTTGTAAAATGAACTTAATAATACCCAAACTGAAGATCAAAAGAACAGATACTTGTGAAAGAGCTTATAAAGTAGAAGTACTCTATATATGAAGTACCATTGGATTATTAAACCATGGTAGATTTTTTTCAATGAAGTTTTGAGTAAAGTCAAGGGATATTTTTAGCTGACAATGTCAGTATAGAAAACCACAATGTTTTTCCTTAGACTCTAGAGTGCTAGGTAGTAAGGACATTGATTTGCCTCAGTGTAATAATGCTTATATTTCACATATTTTGAACCTGATAAGATTTCTACAATGCTCTGCAAGGATTTATAAAAAAAAAATCGGCTGGGCGCGGTGGCTCAAGCCTGTAATCCCAGCACTTTGGGAGGCCGAGATGGGCGGATCACGAGGTCAGGAGATCGAGACCATCCTGGCTAACACGGTGAAACCCCATCTCTACTAAAAATACAAAAACTAGCCGGGCGAGGTGGCGGGCGCCTGTAGTCCCAGTTACTCAGGAGGCTGAGGCAGGAGAATGGCGTAAACCCGGGAGGCGGAGCTTGCAGTGAGCTGAGATCTGGCCACTGCACTCCAGTCGGGTGACAGAGCGAGACTCTGCCTCAAAAAAAAAAAAAAAAAAAAAAAAATCAATGGACTTCAGAGAAATTGCCATAAACACATAATGGGAAAACAGGTGCTGTTTAGGGGAAAAAGCTTTACTTGGTGGACAAAAATTATATGCAGGAAGCTTGTATAACATGGCAATTTCTCCTGTTTCCAGAAAATTTATCCTTTGATCACAGAATAAAGAGCAGGACTAGGATAAAAGCTGAGAGTCCTACACTGATTTTCTCCCATGGGACCAGGGGGTTTCTTGATAGTTGAAGGAAGGATTCTTTAATATCCCCTCCCATGTTTTGTTCTAGTTTCTGATGAATTTGGCCACAGGAAAGCAGTGAATCCTGCTGTCTATGGATATAGCTGATTTCAGCATGAGTTAAAGAATTCAGTCTAAAGAAAAAGTGAGATGAGGAGATAAAAGTTCTATTAGTATTATTTTCTTCATTACAATGCAGTTGAGACTAGGGCCTTTTTGCCAGCACATCCTTGGAGACTTTGTCCAGTTGATTTTCAAATAATTTGGGTAATTGGCCTCCTCTTAATTCTCTTGGGCATTCGTTCTACCATGTAATGGAGCTGACTCTTAGGATGTTCTTGAGATCATATTATTGTATTCAATTTCTCGATACATTTTCCTCTATTTAATTTCATGTCTATAAATAAATCAGAATAAAAAAGGGAGAAGAAAGTAGTTAGGAGATGGACTGGGCAGGGAGGAACAGTTGTTGGTTGGTGGGAGGAGGGAGAGGAGGCAGGACCTGCGATAGTGAAGGGCTAGTTGGGGGAAAATGGCTCTCAGAGTGGGTCTGAAGAGGCAGCAGCAGCCCGGGATTAACAGCGAATTTCCTTCCTAACTTTGAGCTCCCTCTAAGCTGAAGTGTGCCTCAGGATGTTTACTTCATTAATCTGTATGGATTTGATCAATTTTCTGGTTGTTAACTTCAAATTGATATTTAATCCATTTCAAAATTCTATAGCTATCCATGTTAACCTGCACAATCCAAGTTTTTAACATCAGTCCCAGGAGGACTGGAGAGTGAGGGTGAGGAAGATAGCCTAACTCTCTTCTTCATTTTGACTTAGCCCGCCCTTTTCCCATGGACTCAACCTATCCCTTCCTCTAGTTTACATTCCCATGTTGCTCTGCTGTTGAATGCTGGCTTACAAAGTAGTAGATTTCTGAAGGAAACACAAGAGTGCAGACCCACAGCGTACAAGAGGGCTCCAGAGCCCAAACAGAACCACAGTCATCTCCATTCTACCTCTCAGGGCAGTCAAGAGTAGAGATTCCAGATGGATGCTGGAAAGACAAAAGTAACACATGGCATTCTTACAGTTCCCTTGCAAAAAGATACCCACAAATAGGAGAGGTATTCAAAGAATTGTTAATATCAGCCAAAGGTAAGCATGCTTTACATATTTGAGCTCTGCTCTGCTTTCTATTGTTACTGGACCCCAAAGCCAACTGTTTAACTGACTTCAGTGACTTGCCATTGCTTTTGGAATAAAATTCACAATCGTCAGTGTGAACCACAGGACTCTACTTGATTGGGTCCTTGTGCTCTCTGGCCCCACATCTGACCAGTCTCGCCTGCATTCTGGCCACACTAACCAACATCCATTTTCTTAAAAATGTCAGCCTCTTTACGCTTCAGGGCTCCTGTATGCTACTGGCTTCTCACCCCCTGCTATTTCCCTGATTAATCCCCACTTACTTTTCATACTATCTTAATTATCCCATCTTCGGGGAAAGCTTCTCTGACCACCTTGCTCCCAAACTAGGTCAGGCCCCTGTTGTGAGCTCTCACAGGACTTGGCCTCTAGAGAAGGTGTAATTAAACACATAATCTCATGGTACACAGGTAAGGGTATCCACTTCCCTGGACTGTAAACTCCAGGAGGATAGATACCTGGTCTGCTTTGCTTGTCTGCATCCCCGGAGCCTGTTAGTGTTTGGTGCATACTGGAAACTTATCCCTTTCTGTAGGAAAAAAATGGCAGTGTAGCTTATTGCCCATGCTCAGAAAAAGGTCTCTTTATGGCAGGGTGTGACCCCTCCAGGAATAGCCAGGGAATGACCCCAGGACGCAGTGGCCTGTGGTGGTGGTTGTTCAAAGTGATCTGAACAATTAACATCTCTTGTTTAAATGGATTAAAGGAAGCCTTTTCAAACGGGAAACTAGTTTGTTGCCAGTTTAAGTCATCAAAGTAATACTCTAAGGGTGTCACAGGTACCTTCTAGTAGATTCCTGGGTTTATTAAACACATGATTAGAAATATACACCCCTTCATGCTGTTAAAACATCTTTACAAATGAATTCTCAATTTCCTGGGTATTTTATGTGCTTTCACTGACTTCATAGTATATACCTATATATTTACATAATAGGTATATACTATATTACATTTGAATTGTTAACCCACTGAGAAATAAAGACATCTTTCTCTTTGCTTCTTCACAGCAGCTGGTGCATTGTTAAATAATGTTTACAATAATACTTAAGGATAACAACCGTAGCATATGTCTTGGGAAAATTAAAAGGCTCTTAGAATACCTTTAAAAAATTTTTCTTATATAGTGGATAGCTCACTGGGATATTTAGGTCCAGTAAAATGTGGATAAGGAGGGTGAAGACACCCAGTGGTGTTCCATGGATAAGCACAAATCAGCCATTATCCAGAAACTGTATCATCCAAAGGCACCAGTTCCTTTTACTGGTGAACAGGAAGCCTCGTGGTTTCAAAGTCACTAAGACACACTAATACGCTAGTAATTTTGGAAGAAAGGAGACTCTTCAGAGGCCTTGTTAGGGAAAGGGGCCATGAAGATTTGGAGAAATGGGAGTGAATAGTATTAAGGGCCCTGAGAGGAAGACATGAGGCCTGAAAAGAGTCCAAGCAGGACCATGACACCATCATCATTGCGCTGTGTTAAGGTTGAGTTGGTGAGGAGCTTCCCACACAGCCTTGGCTGGTGTTGGGGACACAAGAAAGCAGCGCAGAAGCAGGAGTTCATGTTCCCAACTTTTGTGTAAGTCCTGAGTAGGAATGAAGAGGTCAGTAGCAGCTGATGCTATAATGGCCCAAACTGAACCACCACCAATATTAAGACACATGGGCCCAAGAGGAGGTGATTAGGGAGGGGGACAGATCCAGGATATTACCTTTAAAGTCCTTCTTCACTCCCATCCCAGGATGGCGGCTGTGGGGCTGGGTGTGGGGGCAGGGGTTCAGCAGGATTCCTCCTGCTCTTGCTGCCTGTTTGCTAGCAGCTCTTGCTGTCTCACCTGGCACTGATGTTTCGCTGCTTCTGGTGCATGTGTGTCATGAATGTGTCTTTGCAGTTAGATTAAGGAGACTGTGGTCCATCCTCTGCCACTGTCTTGGCCACCTCAGTGCATGGTACAGATATGGTTTCTGTACAAATCTTACATTTGAAAATAGTCTTGGTCTTTATTCAAGTCACACATGTAGAAGTCGTCAGGTCCACACTACCAATCCATCCTGATATCATTTGGTCCTAATGCCAACCTCCTAACTGAATGACTCTGCATTTTCACACCTGGCTACTTATTGCACACATCAGAAACCACAGCATGCTTTTCTTGGAATCAACTACAATTGTAGAATTTTCCTTACTTTTTCTTCTTCTCTCAGTGTTCAAACAGTGCTACAATTGTTTGAGTAAACCCTGGTTATTGATGATGCAGGTGGTCCAGCTTCATTTCCTGCTGTGTACTTTCACTGGCCTCCTTTCTGGGTCATGCTGTTGGCCTCCTGCTGGGTGTTGCTGGATGCTGGGCCATATGGGTGGTCTGAGATAGTGCCTGTATTTCCTTACTGGACTCTGCAAAGCTTTTTAAAGATTTTTGGGCTCCACGGAATTACTTTGTTCTTGCTGCTTTCTGAAATAAATCCATAATCATGCCTGTTCCATTATCTTCTGATTTAAAAACTTAGATGCATAGTCTAGAGCCAAGATGAAGTGGGAAAAGAAATTAAACTAAAACCAAACTAAAATTTTTAAACTAAAAATTTAGCAGGAAGCCAACCAAGAGAAAATTGTGGTATCTTCAATTTCAGCTGTTAGGTGGAATAACAAATTGGAAGAAGGACTGAAGTATATGTTAATCTGTACTTTGCTACTATCTGGCCAAAGGACCTCGAAGCAGTCATCTTAACTTTTGCGATCACCGTTTCTTCATCTATACAATGAAAAGATTACAATACATGGACCAACTTGAAGGCCCTGATTGGCTCTAACATTCTAGGTAGATATAACACACAAACCTGAAAGGCTTATAGAGGAATGGAACTGTTCTAGTCCAGTGAGGAATTTGGACATGACTAATGTAAAGATTATTAGAAGTTGGAATAATTATGACATGATCCCCTTCATGAAAAGAAGTCTCATGCATGGGGCTACTGTGTGCAAACCTATTACACAAGGCGAGTAGAAGAGAAAACAGCAGGAAATAAAAAAAAAAAAGAAAGTACTTAATCTATATAGTAAGCATAGAGTAGTGCTAAGCACTTGGTAGAAATTATGATTTTCACAACTCCATACGTAGATATTATAATCTTCACTTGGCAGATGAGAAGAATGAGGACTAGGAAGGTTAAATAAATTACCTAAGGTGGCCGGGCGTGGTGGCTCATGCCTGTAATGCCAACACTTTGGGAGGCCGAGGCGGGTGTATCACGAGGTCAGGAGTTCGAGGCCAGCCTGGCCAACCCCATCTCTACTAAAAATACCAAACCCCTCTCTACTAAAATACAAAAATACAAAATTTTTTGTATTTTTCTACTAAAATCTACTAAAAATACAAAAAATTAGCCAGGCATGGTGGTGGGCGCCTGTAATTTCAGTTACTTGGGAGGCTGAGGCAGGAGAATCACTTGAACCCGGGAGGTGGAGGTTGTGGTGAGCCAAAATCATGCCATTGCACTCCAGCCTGGGTGACAAGAGCAAGACTCCGTCCAAAAAAAAGGAAAAAATGCCTAAGGTTCAGTAAATTTCCTAAAATTGTAAGATACACCAAAAGCAGATTGTGTATCTCAGATTCAAATTCAAATGTTTCTGATGCCAAAGTTTCTACTCCTAAACTTCATTAAACAACAGCAACAACAGCACCAAAGCTGTATTTAAAACATTGTAAAAAACAAGAAACTCCACTCGCTCAAACTGGGATTTACTGCAGATGTTAATGCAAGTGATTCTACAAAGGATTCAGACCCATAGTCAATAGGAGAGAAATGTTGCATCATTTTTATAGTAGGGGAGGCTCCTGCAGAAGATGGTCTTCTGAGAGCCTTTTTCAAGTTTCCATTCATTATTGCTGAAGGACTTATCTTTGCAGTGAGACTATGTCATCATCATTGTTGTCGTCATCATTATCATCATACTTGAAGTAGGATGTATGAGCATAGTTCCTTCCCCCATGCTGTGAAAACTGCCCTCTATTACTGCTTGGGCAAATGCAGATTGACTAAACTACGAGGAGATACCAGTGAATGATGAAGAGACTGACAGCAGTAGGAAGAGTTTGGGAAAAGGCACGTTCTCCGGTCTGCCTGCTATACCTGTGTGGAAGGCAGAGATTTGCCGGTCCTCAGCAAATTCTCCAGGAAGTGCACTCCAGTTGGCTTTGACTTCTGACTCCTCCACAGGATCTGGCTTGACTCAGAGCACACAATATATTCTGTGCAGGCCAGGCAGGAAAAGCACCACAGCCCTAGGGATACAGAGACTTTGGGACCACCTCATGGTTTCTGCTTAGCAGTAAGATTTAGTAGAATGCAGACATTCTTAACCTTCCAGGAGCATCGGAATCCCCTGGGGGACTTGTTAAAATTCAGACAGTTGGGCTCTACTCCCAGAGTTTCTTATTCATTAGTTCTGGGGTGGGGCCCACACTTTACATTTCTAACAAGTTCTTAGGTAAGGTTGAGAACCACTGGTGTGCTGGCTTACCTGGTGTAGGGAGGGCTGCAGGAAGTTTCATGCAGGGTTGTATGAAAGGAATTGGAGGCACCTGCGTCCATCCACAGACTAGCTCTGGCTGAGCAGAAAAAAATTATGCTCATGTGAGGTATCAAGTCATATGAGAGCATCACTCTTGCAGCCTGTCCCTTCCTGGGACAGAGTGGCTCTGCTACATGCCCCAACATTGCCCCCAACTCCCTCACCTTCATTCTTGACCCAACTCCTACCTGCTGTCTAAACTACTGGAGGGAGTTGAGAGTGAATAGTTGGTTAGTTGACCAGTCCTATGTGTAAGATACAGGAATTTTACCACTCATGCTAGAAGTTTGGAACTTTCCTTGTTGCTCACTTGGAAAACTTCATTTGCTTTGTTTTTTTTTTGTATATACAAATATCAGAAAGGTGCAGTTTGCTTATTCTAGCTCAGTGTCTGTTCATAGACAGTTGATGCTATCTGAAAAGCCCATTTAATTCTGTAAATTCTTCTCTCTTTTACCCAGATCCATGCCTCTGTCAACAATCCTTATTGAATATGCTGGTTCTGGATCTAGAACGAAGGGCTCTGTGAATATTTGACTAGTCATGCATGCTCAGCTAGTATACACTTTGAGGTGTTTTTGTATCAGCAAGGTGGCATTGTACTGAGTTTTACAGTGCCTTTGGGCTGGTCCTCTCTGTCATGGGCTACACTTGTAGAAGCTGTAGATTTCTCATGTCAGAAACGACACAGAGGCACCTTACACAGAGCTTGAGAATCAGAAGAGACCCAGGGACAATCTGGACAAGCATTAGATTGTCCAGGGCTGGGGCGCTGAGCCATGGGTACGGATGTATAACTTCGGTCTCAGAAACATCATGCTCTTATGAATTAGTTGAGAACATCTGATTTCACATAACGGGAAACCAACTGAGCTATCGTAAAATGGAGATGGGCATCTATCATAAAGATGGGAGAAAAAGGACTCAGAGGCAAAGGAAAGCAGTTGAGATGGAAGGAGCTGGAACCCTCCAGAAAAGGGAAAAGTGTCAGGTGTCAAGAATCCAGGGAAGCCTCTTTGTGCCTCTCACATGTCTGCTTTGTTCTGTTCACCTGCTTCATTTTTCTGTGTCTGTAGATGGGCTCTCTTTGCCGGTAGTCACATGATAGAAGGGGCTATGCCATAGGTATCCAGATCACATCCATAGAGGTAACTTCTGATCTCTATCCCCATCAAAAGGATTCACATTCGTCTAGCTTGGGCAATAGACAGTGTTAATTACCACTGTTGGTCCCAATTCTTTGCTACCCTTTCAAAGAATTATATATCCAAAGTATTTGCATTGCCTCTTGGTGGATAGATGGCAGTGAAGAGACTGTTAGAGGATGTTGGGAAAATGGTAATTCGTGTGCTGGCAAACATTTTGTAAAACTATTGCTTGTGAAATCTGGAAAACAGAAAGTGCTCTAAATGAACTTGAGCATCAGGTTCGTCAGTTTGAAAGCAGAATTTGAAAGTATGAGCCGGTTGCTACGTCTACATTTGATAAAGTAGTACAAAAAAGGGATTAGCTCCAGGAAAGGTTTATAAACAGTTCCAGATGAATATAGAGATTCCAGAGATTTTGGACTTTCACAGTTGGAAAATGAAACTGCTGCTGTCTCAAAGGTGTGGCCATTAAACCACAGCCTTAGGACCGAGACCCCATTCAGAGCACTGCCATCAAGGAACAGTCTCAGAGCAAATAAAATTCACAGCCTTTGTTAACACTCCTGAAAAGACCGTGGGGTTACTGAGTAGACGAAAGGCATTGTGAGAGATATTAGGGATGTGGTCCTACCCAAGCCCCACAGAGCAGATGCTTCCTGTACCCCACCCAGAGTCCCTTGACCAGGCTGATACACTTAGGCCTCAGCTGCTGCAGGTGCTGGCTGCTAATGGCTCACACCTGTGCTCTTGCAAACATACTTGCCCTTAGTGTACTAAACGGGTCCTGACCTCCCTTTGGCCTAATGCCTCACCATCCACTGGCCTTTCCACAAATAATTCCCAATGATTTCAAACTTAGAGTAAGAAGGCAGAGTTTCAAAAGGAAGCCTAAAGCAGCACTAGAAGTGAAATGGTCACTAAAGTATGGAAAAGTGGTCCTGCTTTATGTACTTATTGAATATATGAAATCTCAGAACTATGTCATAGTTCTACAGCATTTAAGCAAGTTCACTCCATGTGATGTAGATACAAATAATACTCAAGTTGCAGGCATCATCCTTTCCCCCATTTTCCCTGATATTTTTGCTGAAGTTTGAATGAGAATAGGAAAAGTGCCGAATATTACATTATACAGAACACTTATAAGAAAGCCAGCTCACAAAGCCCCAGGGACTATAACAAAAGGCAACTGATAAGAATAGCAAGAAAGGGGAGTCATTACCGCCCAAAATATCTTGACAGGTGAATGTGGCTGACCTTCTGATGTAGAGCTCTGAAAATTGTAAAAATTGTAAAAATGTGCAGCTCTATTCAATCTAAAGTAGCAGCTTTTTTTAGTTCTGATTATGACACAGGCTCCATGGCTCTAGCACCGCATTTTTTCCAGTAGCAACTGATGCGGAGGAAGGCTACTGCTCCCAGGAGACCCTTAAGAAAGGACTGCCCAGGGCCTTCTCAATCTGGCCCCGAGTATCCAAATTCTTCAGCCTCCTATTTCATGACTCTCCCCGCTGGGTACCATCTTCACTCCTGTCTTGGTTCACTTCCTAGTGGGCCATGAGTGTACTATACCACGCCACTTGCCCATCTTCTCTGTGGTCAAATCATTCTTCAGTTCCAAAAATATGTAATTTCATTATTATTATTATTAATTTTTGAGACAGTCTTGCTCTGTCGCCCAGGCTGGAGGGCAGTGGCGTGATCTCAACTCACTGCAACCTCCACCTCCTGGGTTCAAGCAATTCTGGTACCTCAGCCTCCCAAGTAGCTGGGATTACAGGCACGTACCACCACGCCCAGCTAATTTTTGTTTCTGTAGTAGAGATGAGGTATTGCCATGTTCGCCAGGCTGTTCTCAAACTGCTGACCTCGAGGCCTGTCTCAGCCTCCCAAAGTTCTGGGATTATAGGCCTAATTTAGTTCTTTAAATGAAGCAAAGTGTTCCCTCTTCTGAGCTCTCTTGAAATATTGCATGCACATTACAGCTTTTCTGACGGCTTTGCATTGCACGTAAGATAAAATACTAAATCCTGTCCCTAGCTTGCAATGTCCTGAGTAATCTGCTTTGGTTTCTTTCTTTTTCATACATTGTTTCATGATTTGCTCCCAATGTCTCACAAAGCTGTAGCTGGCTTCTTTCCATTCCTTTAAAGCACAGAAGCCCCAGGACCTTTCTCTTGACCTATAACTGGTCTATTTCTATTCTTCATGTGTTTAATTTCTACTTATTCTGATAGCTAATGACACTTAGATGCAGCCTTGCGGAGTGGTTGGTAGTATGGACTTCATAGGCAAAATGACTGGATTTATATCTGGCTTCTACCACTTAAAATGTTCGAGAAATTTAATTTCTCCAAGTACCATCATAAAATTAAACAGAGCAATTAGATAGAAAAATCCCAAGCCCCCCAGTCTATGATAAACAATAATTGATAAAGTGTCTCCATGAACCCTAAATATGAGTAGGTAGGGACAAACCACCGATCCTTCAAGACCGGAATTGTATCAAAGCTGTGCTGGTGAAAGCAAAGGAAGGCAATGGGGCATCTAATGTATGTCACAGTCCCCCAGTCAATCAGACAGGTTTTCACTGGAAACCTCAGAGGGCCAACCTGAGAGTAATTGCCAAACTCAGAGTTTTGCAGACTCTGCTAGCAGTGTGTGCAAGTGGTCAGATCTGATGGGGCCTGAGAGTCTGGACCCCACGAATGCTTTAAACTAACCAGACAAAACTCCCTTTTAAGACAAAGCTCGACAGTGAGTAGGAACTGCTTGGAATAAGATTCAAAGTGAGCAGTACAAGGTCAATAGAGAGAGAGAAAAAACAAAGATTATATGAAAGTAGGGGAGGAGTCCAGAACTAGGAGATTGTCAGGAAGGAAAACATATCATGAACACTTCACAAAAAGAGCAGAAGAGGGAGCTCTAGAGCTATGAAGAGAGGAAGGAAAATAACCAAATTTCATATAAAAATGAGCAACAAAAAGGATACAAAATTCTGTAAAAGATGTCAAAAATTAAAAAAAAGAAATAAGGAGTGCAACAACATTCCAACAAACAATTAAAATGTGCCAGAGGAAACGTGTTTACAAAACTGATGGGAACATATTCTCAAGTGTAGAAAGAAAACGGGAGGAGGAGGTAGCCAGCATGGAGATGTTTCTGCTAGAGAAGGTGTTCTGGGAAGGGGATCACGAAGGAAGTTGTGGGTCTTTTCTAATCCTTTCCCTCATGGAGAAGCAGGCAGACCAAGCTGGGTTACATGTTGGTCAGAGGTTTAGTTCCAAGAAAGTAACTGGCAGTGATCACCATGCAAGAGAATGCAGAGCAGGGAGCATGATCTTGCATGGATGATGGAGCCGAGACTCTAGACTAGAGCAAAGAGCGTAAGAGCAGAGCAGAGTTTAACCAGTTCATAAACCAAGCAGTGCAACAGCCAGCAGGAAGTGATTCAGGAAGGTGTCCACAAATGGCTTTGAAGCCATTTCAATCTCCATTGAGCAGTCAACCTACGCGCAGCCCTCAGGCACATCAAGCTGGTTTAAAGTTACAGAGTGTGCAACAACATCCATGGATGAATTAATACCTGAAAAGGAGAGAGGATATTTTGGAGCAGAGCAAGGACACCAGCATAGCAAAGTTTTAGGATTTGGAATGGGTAAACTAGCCTATTGAGGTGGGTCTACAGCAGAGGTCTCTACTCTGAGCACCATCTCATATCCTTCCATCTCACTTACTCTAGATCTCCCACTTTAGAAATTACACAGCCTCGTTGTGACTTTCAATCCTCTACCCTATTACTTTTCTGTATTCTCACTGTGCTCAGGTCTTTCTTTTTCTTCTCACCCATGTAGGTTCCTTGGTTCTTTCTGTTCACTCACTTGCAAACCTCATGGATGTCAACCCCTCACTCCATTGTACTCAAAAAGCAACCCTGACTCTGGCAAACCTCTCCATAGGTCTATAATTGCCCAATATCTTTTTCCAGCTCTGATGCCTCCTAGCAATTCCATCTGCTTTCCTGACATTTCCACTTGGATATCTAAAAGACATCTCAAATCGAACTTATCAAAACAACATTGACTTCTCTCCCTCACCTACTTTTTCCAATCTTTTTCATGTCAATAAACAATGCTGCATTTACTAATTAGCCAAGCCCAATCCTAGTTCTTCTCTGTCCCTCAAGCACCATATTTAATCTATCAGTATATTGTGTGGTGTCATTTGCTGAGTCCATTTAATCTATCACTGTATTGTGTGGAACATACACTGAATGCATTGACCCCTCTGCACCTCCACAAAACATCTCTGGCACAACAATAGTCTTCCAACATCTTTAAAGTTGCTTCTACCTAGATCCATTTGCAAACAGTAGCTGGAGTACTCAACTACTGTATAGATCAATACAGATCATGTCATTACCCTGTGTCAAATCCTCCGGCGTTTTCTGATCGTGCTTAGAATAAAATCCTGAATGAAGCTTTCATGCACCTGACTAATCTGGCCAGTTTGCCTCTCTGGCCTACGTATCCCTCCTCCCACTATACCCTGGTCACACCAGTCCTCTTGGGACAGCTGGAAACTGTCAAATGTTCTGACATGAGGTCCTTTAGGACAAAGAAGGAATGAATCATACTTGCTGTGGAGGAGTAGCGTATGGTGCTGGGGAGCCTCTAGTAGGGAGGCCTGACCTTGTCTGAGGAGGCAGGAAGGCTGAGATGTGAAGACTAAGCTGGACTGGTAACTCTGTGCAGAGCTGCAGAAGAAAGTACCAGATAGAAAGAAGGGTGTGTGCAAAGGCCCTGTGTCTGATGGGATGGTAGTATGTTTGAACAGGGAGATGAGTGTCACAAGTAGTAGAATATATCAGAAATCTGGGTAGAGGCCAGATCCTTTAGGGTGTTAAAAGCCGTATCAAGGGTGATTTCAGGGTCCAGCCTACTCATAAGACTAGCTGTCACTAATATTCCACTCTTAGCAATTCATTCTTTAGACTTAGGGCTTGATCTCAGTTGAAATGTAAAAATAAGAGAGGAGGACATTCCAATGATATCTTGGTGTAAATGATAGCTCTGTGAGTAGATCAAAAGTGGGGTGTCAGGGGGAAAGATGCTTTCTCTTTTGAGAGCCCTGAGGGAAAGACACAAAAATAATTGGGGCTACTTCTCAGTTTCATCCACAGAAGCCCTTGTAGCAATGCCTCAGTGGGAGCAGGAGAATGAAATATCTTCCAGTTGCTCCAGAGGGCAAGGAACTCACAGATAGAATCTGCGGGTCAGGAAACAGTGGACTCAGCGTTCCCTCTGTGTGGTTAGAAGAACCAGCAGGAGCTCAAGCCAGTGTGACATGAAATGTCTGGGTGTTTCTATTTTCAGAACTCACAGGAGAGAGGAAACAGGTATCCCTTAGAGCTCATGAGCATTTGAAAATGGGAATAACATTAGATTTGGGCCAAGTTAGCTGAGCTGCTGAGCAATTATAGACACATCATGATTCTAGGCAACTTCCTCTGGCTCCCTTTGCTTCTTTGATTAGTAAATACTTGCCTTCTTTTTTCTTCTTTGGTTTTGTCTTTCACTTGCTCTCCCATTTTTGCTTCACTCTTGATCCTGTCTTTCCTCTTATTTTGCAGGTGGAATAGCTAAGCAGCTGCTCACTCTATATTTCCAAAACCCCAGCTTGACCACCAGCCTTTAATCTCCAAATCTTATTTCTGGCCACAGATAGAAGACTCATGGATTCATGCGTGCTCCCCCATTAACTGCAGGAATAGTTGAAAGCTTCTCCCTTTAAGATAGACCTCTCTTGTCCTCCAATTTTCCCTTCTGTGAATCTATTTTCCAAAACTCAGCTCCTTTTTAGGCCTTAGAGCTTTAAAGTCAATGACAAAATTTCTTTCTGTTCCCTGAAAACCAGTGTCAGAAAGAGGCTTTCCCAAGTGCCCTTGGCTCAGACTCTCCAGTCCAGTGAGATGGGCTGGCAGGAGGCTGACAGCTTCCTTTAATGGGCAGGATGTATTTTCTAGTGATTGATCACTTCCTCCATAAATTGTAGATATCTCTGCTGAGGCCAATGAGTTATCAAGAAGCCGTTTGAGCAGTAAATCCCTTCTCTCACCATTCTTTGGGCAGTACAGTACTGACATTGTTCAAGTCACAGAGAAATACAAGGCTTTGCAGGAATGATACTTTCCTAAAAAGCAAATTTTCACTTGTTAAAGCCTCAGCAGGGAAGGCTTTGGGGGAGACGTGCAACTTCAGTCTGGGCAGGCTTGCTTCCCTCAACTTATTTAGGAGGGAGGCCTGGCTGGGATCAGAGCAGGCTTGAATTTGAACAAAGGATATGATTTGAAATGAATGACTTTTGGTTCATTGCTATTTTTTGGCAAAAGGGTATTTATTTGTGGGCTGATGCAGGAGGGATGGGAAAGAGAAATAATAAGTAGCAGAGAGTTAGGGGAGATCACAGGGGACTCATTGTAATGGGGACTCTGTGAGACTACAGGCTCAAGCAATTTCCTTTTGGGACCTAGGAGAATAAATGTGGCATGGAATTGAAAACAGATCATTTTCTCCATGTTTTTTGTGGGAACCCCTCCGGTACCTTCAGTACTACATCTTAGGGAATGATATCTTAGTCACAGACCCTGGTGTTTTCATGAGCATAAGACATGAGAAATATTAGAATAGATGTGTGAGTCAACAGCCCAGGATACGTTCAGTCTCATCTTCTGTAGCCAACCCAGCACTGAGGACTTGGGTGGTGACTGGCAGCTGCAGAGACCCTATAAGCCGAGAGATCAGAGGTCTGAGTCTTGGCTCTGCTGCTTCTCTTAACCTCATGGGTAATTTTGAACAAATTTCCCTTTTGTGTTTCCAATTTCTTATCCTTAAAATGAGACATTTAGGGATAAGAGATCTTTTAGGATCTTTTTTTTTTTTTTTTTGAGACGGAGTCTCGCTCTGTCGCCCAGGCTGGAGTGCAGTGGCCGGATCTCAGCTCACTGCAAGCTCCGCCTCCCGGGTTTACGCCATTCTCCTGCCTCAGCCTCCCGAGTAGCTGGGACTACAGGCGCCCACCACCTCGCCCGGCTAGTTTTTTGTATTTTTTAGTAGAGACGGGGTTTCACCGTGTAGCCAGGATGGTCTCGATCTCCTGACCTCGTGATCCGCCTGTCTCGGCCTCCCAAAGTGCTGGGATTACAGGCTTGAGCCACCGCGCCCGGCCGGGATCCTTCTAAATCTAGTATTTAATGTCATTCCCATTAGTCAACAGGCATTATTTTAAAATGTTAAAATCATGATTTCAGATTAGGCCAGGTCCTTGCTTAAAACTTAAAACTTCTCTACAGCTTCCCACTGAATGTGGGTAAATGCTGACGCCTCCACGCCCCATAAATCCTCATAGTCTGGCCCTTGCGCAGCCCCTGACCCTCCAGCCAGCCATCCCCATGGTGCTTATGCTGCAGCTCCGTTCATCTGCCAAGTTCATTCTTACCTTAGGGCCTTTGCACATGCTGATCCCTCAGCCTGGAAAGAACTTCCCAAGCTTTCCACACAGATAGATTCTTATCACCTAGCCTCAGCCCTGATGCCACCTTCTCAGAGACCCTCCCTTACCACAGCATAGATGATGCAATCCCCACCCAGACATTCTCTATCCCATTCCCTTACTTTATCATCCTCATAACCTTTCTAACTATCTGCAGTCAACTCATTTATTTTATATTTATTTATTTGGTCTCCCATTAGAGGGCAAACTCCATGAGAGCAGGGCCCTTGGTTGTCTTACTTACCACTATAGTCCCAGTGTCTGGCTTTCCTCAGTTGTATACAAACCTTTGTTGAAGGGGGCAGCACAGACGTTTCACTAGCAGTAGAAACAGCAAAGTCCAAAGTCTTTGACTAGACCTTAAAAGGGAGCCTTTTAAACTTTGATCAGCTTTAGGAACATTTACTTTTTCTTAGTCTGAGTTACGAGGTTGGAAAGAGGTTCCCCCATTCCAATTCCTGCTAAAACTGAATAAGAATCAACATGATACTCAGTTTAAAATAGGGAGAAAGGAAGTAACACATATTGAGTACCTATGATGTACCAGGCATTATACTAGGCACCTTAGTTGCAAACTTATTTACTTCATGCAACTCTCTCATACAGGTCTTATCACCTTGGTTTCCACATGAGGAAACTGGAATTCAGTGACATTCAGTCACTTTTCTATGGTTGTACTTCTAAAAATTGTAGGACTGGAGTTTAAAATGAGAAATACGTGGTTAGAGGTTCATGATAATTTCTCTCTATGTCACTGTCTTTTCATTGGTTGTCCCCAGGGTCACTCTCAGGTTTGATGACTCACTAGAAGACTCAAAGAACCTAGGCAAGTTGTTATACTCATGTTGCGGTTTATTACAGCAAAAACATACAATTTAAAATCAGCAAAGGCAAAAGGTGAATAAGACTGAGGCCATGAGAGAAGAGTTGTTCTCTCCCAGTGGAGTTGCCGGACAGCCCTTAATTTTCCCAGCAATGATATGTGACAACATGTGCAAAGTTTTGTCAATCAGGGAAGCTCACTTGAGCCTTGGTGTCCAGGGTTTTTATTGGGGGTCAGCTGCATAGGCATGTGGAACCTCTGCCATTCAGTCTCCAGCCAAGAATGGGCACAAAATTGGAATAAGGTTCTATCAGCCTAGAAAGTGGGAGACTTCATACATAGCCATTTAGGGATAAGGGATCTTTTAGGATCCTTCCAAATCTCTCTTGGGGATGCCAGGCCTGGGTATTGATCTGACTTAGGTATCTGAGACCCAGTTTGAAGGGGCTTAATTTGATCTCCATAAGCCATGACATGGAGATAGCACCAAAAGTGGAAGTGGGGGAAGCTGAAGTCAGCTTTTGTTTTTATGCATTTTTGTCCTGGTGTCACTCAACCATGGGGTGAAAAGTAGATTGAAAAGAGCACATGATTTTATGAATAATAACACCTCTGCTGTCATATTTATTGGTCTCATGAACAATCACCATTTGGTTATTACCGTGTATGGAAACTAAAGACATCTGTCGTAGCATGACATGAACAGTGAATCAGACCATTCATAATTCTGAAGCCATTTATCATCATATTGTTAATATATTGGCTCCATTTGGTGGCAGGATACCTAGCTGTGATATGTTGCTCTCTAGATTTCCACTTTTTGTGTTAATTAGTAGCAACTTAGTCAAAGCCTAAGATGATATATTATTTTAAGTTTGCTGGCATGAATTTAAATCACAATAAGCTAAAGTCCATATTGTACATTTTATAAAACTTTAATAAGCTGGAAAAGGGGAATTGTCTTGCTGGTAGGAAATCTGATTCACTTGGTTGAATGGGGATTGAGCTTCCCTTTATGGGGGAGGAAAAGTTTTTTCAGTTTCAAGTGGCAAACCCTGTAGTCATTTAATATTTTTAGAGAACCAGATGGGTGTTCAGAGATTTGAGCGGGAGAAGTTTGTATTGATTGCTTAGTTTGAAATTATAAAGGCAGGAAAGGGAAACAGGTGCCTTTCTTTCAACATAACATGTGTTTCTCTAACATTAATATTCCAACTTTACTGAATTATTGAGCAGGAATAATAATTTTGCGTGACAATATATAGGCTGACCAATGTCATTCTCCCTAGGAATTAATACATTGTGTCTTTGTGTCTATGAACTAACACACTCTGAATAGTGGTTGGATTTATTTTTCCTTGCTCCTTTTGGGCATATCAACTAACCCACAGCTGAAGTCTCGCATAATGGGCATAAATACTTCAGCTGCCCAATTCCATAGAAGGGAGAGGTGGGGGTAGGTGGCATTTTCTGATTTTTCCATTTATGGATACTGGAAGCTCATTTATTTTTGTAGTCAAAATTCAATGCTTATAACTATTATTATTTGTTTGGGTTTTGTTTGTTTGTTTTTGATTTTTGAGACAGGGTCTCATTCTGTCACCTGCGCTGGAGTGCAGTGGTGCAATCATAGCTCACTGTAGACTCAACCTCCCAAGCTTAAGTGATCCTCCCACCTCAGCCTCCCGAGTAGCTGGGACTACAGGTGTATGTTATCATACCTGGCTAATTTAAAAAATTTTTTCATAGAAACAGGGTCTCATTATGTTATCCAGGCTGGTTTTGAACTCCTGAGTTCAAGCAATTGTTTGGATTGTGTTTATTAGTGAGCTTTGCCTCTTTTGTTTATTTGTGTGCTCTGACATAGCCTCATCAGCAAATTGGGAGACATAGTACCATAGAGGGTCAGATTTTCAAGGATCTTGGAGGTTTCAACACTTTCATTCTACAGGTTGAAAAATTCTATTTCAGAGTTGTTTAAGGAAGGGATTGGCAAACCATTGTCCTCAAGCCAAATCTAGCCTACCACCTGTTTTCATAAATAACGTTTAATGGAACACAGTCATAATTCCTTTTCGTCTTGCCTATGGCTGCTTTCACACTACAGCAGCAGAGTTAAGTAGTTGTATGTTTGCACAGCTGTGACAGAAACCATATGTTCCCCAAAGGTGCTGACCCCTGGGATAGACAATGTGATAACCTCCACTGATAAAGATACTGAACTTGTATTTAAAGTGTGCACCAGATGGGGGTAGTATTAAAGTGAGAAATATTCAGATTGTATTGGTTGTAAAAGCATGTGTTCAAAGTGGCTATTCTGTACTTGCTCCCTGCTCAACCATGGGAAGTCGCCACCCAAGGATGGCAGAGAAGTCTCCAGACTCCTTTCTGAGTCCCTCACAAAATTATGCTTGTTCTACACAGAATGAGACAGTCATGTGAGCCTATTTCTGAAGAAAGTCTCTTGTCTACTCTACACACAATAGGAGGGCCACCCGAGTGCCACCTGAACGCAGTGACTGCTTAGACTTATTGCCTGATCTACATTATCTACTTGGGTAGAGGGCTCCACTATCAAAGTAAACTTCATACCACCCTTGCCTTCTTGGATCTTGGAGCTGGGACTGGTTGGCAATCAGTTGTAACAAGTACATTGATTTCAGACTTATTTTATATATTTTGGATGCATTCAGTTTTCATCAGAGCACTTAGTTATTTTTCTTTTAAATCATGAACATGGAAAAACAATCACTGGCTTGGAAAAGGGGTTTTAAGCTCCCTGCTGCCAAAATCTAGAAGTCCATAACCAAGTCCAAGGACGTTGGTTTAGACTTCAGTGATACAAAACATGACTCCATGACTACTTTGCAGCCTAGTTAGTAAAATAGGGCACAAACAGGAAATATGTAAATAATAGAATCTGAGAGCTGTCAGAGTGCAGGAAGAGAGAGGTGACTAAAGGGCTCAGAAAATCAGAGCAGGCACCTTTGTGAATATTTTGACCCAGACAAGTCGGGCTGTCTATGTGCTTGACTTCTTTCCACAGACTATACATTTCACTCATGTTCCTTCCTCACCTTGAAAATTTTCTCTCCACTTCTCTTCATCTGGCCTAATCCTTCCCATCTTTCAGAGCCTGCCTCACAACTTATAACTTCTTCTTCATTGTTCTGAGCAGTGCTGGTCTAGCAGAAATTCTGTTCTATACCTACACTTCAGATGAATTGCATTGTCACTGCTTCAAGTATTTAAACATTTACTATAAGATTCATGAAGACAGACCTTAAGTTTAACTTTTCCTCTGCTTCTCAGAAACAGCCTATTTTGAGCACAGAGGAAGCGTAAAATCAGTGCTCAGTGTATAGGTTGATCAAAATTGCAGAACAGGAAACATGATGCCAGATCTAGGCTAGGACTCAGTTTGGAAAGAGAAGGGAGCATGGCAGAAAATGGCCAAGGAGATCCTCATCCTGTTGACTAGAGCAGTCTGTCTATTTTCCCTCAATGATCCATAGGACTAGCCCCATTCATTTCCCTTATCAAGTCAGTCTCTCCCTTCTGGGATAGTCCAGATTTTAGACAAACATTGTCCAAACCTAGTAATTTGATTTCACCTCTCCCAGGAATGGATGACCAGACCTCACACTTGTGCACACCTTCTCTACTCCTTTCCAGTTCATGTTCCTTGAAACCCATCAGTTCCTTTCTCACTATTCCAATCCTCATCCTCACTGAGGCTACCTCCTCTTTTCTTTTACTATTGGCCTTCTCTGTGTTCTTTCTTTCTCTGTGTTCTCATTTCCTTTATTCAGCTGTGCACACCTTAAAAGAGGATGCATTCTCTGTGGACCTTATTTGTTTTCTCTCTGTTTTTTTTCATCTCTCCACATTCTCCTTTATTTTCTTATTGGTCTTCTCATGCAGGTAGATGAGATTTTTCTAAACAGGGATATGCAGATACCACTCCAACTAGAGTTAGGATATTGATAAAGAAATTATCCTAGAGATAAAAAAATTAATTCAAAACCATGGGCTCTATTGGAGTATGACTCTTTACGAAGAAAAGAGGTCAACCAGGATCTTGAAGGAGATGTTCCCAGAATTTAATATACAAAGCAAGTGAATCCTGTCAGCTCAAAGGGGTGGACTATAGTGGATGATGTGTGTCCTGCCTGCCTCTCCCCGCTTTAGGACTAAGGCATTCATTCTCCCAGTTGCTGGGATTGTTGGCAGCTGACAGCTCTCAGTTGAGCCAGGTCACACCTCGAAGAACTGAAGAGACAAGGACAAACCAAACTCAAACCCAGCAGAAGAAAAGAAATAAGAAAGGTCAGAGCAGAACTAAATGAAATTGAAAAAAATACAAAAGATAAATGAAACAAAAGCCTGCTTCTTTGAAAAGGTAAACAAAATCGATAGACGATTAGTGAGATTAACCAATAAAAGGAGAAGATCCAAATAAGCTCAATTAGAAACAAAATGGTACATATTACAACAAATACCACAGAAATACAAAAGATCATTCAAGGTTACTATGAACACCTTTATGAACACAAACTAGAAAACCTGGAGAAGATGGATAAATTCCTGGAAATATACAACCCTCCTAGATTAAACCAGGAAGGAATAGAAACTATGCACAGATGAATAACAAGTAACAAGATTGAAACAGTAATAAAAAAATTGCCAACAAAAAAAGTCTAGGATCAGATGGATTCACAGCTGATTTCTATTAGACATTCAAAGAAGACTTGATACCAACCCAACTGAAATTATTCCAAAAGATAGAGAGAGAATCCTCCCTAAATCATTCTATGAAACCAGTATCACCCTAATACCCATACAGGAAAGAACATCACACACAAAAAGAAAACTAGAGACCAATATCCTTGATGAACATAGAGGCAAAAATTCTCCACAAAATATACCACTGCTATACAGCAACAATGACCAAACTGAGAATCAAATCAACAGCTGCAAAAAAACAAAAAGCAAAAAGAAACAAACAAATATACTTAGGAATATACCTAACCAAAGAAGTGAAAGACTTCTATAAGAAAAACTGCAAAACACTACTGAAAGAAATCACAGAGGACACAAACAAATGGAAACACATCCCATGCTTATGCATGGGTAGAATCAATATTGTGAAAATGACCATACTGCCAAAAGCATTCTATAAATTAAATGCAATTTCTGTCAAAATATATCACCATTCTTCACAGAACTAGAAAAAACGATCCTAAAATTCATATGGAACAAAAAAGGGCCTGCATAGACAAAAGCAAGACTAAGCAAAAAGAACAAACCTGGAGGCATCACATTACTCAATTTCAAACTATACTACAAGGCTGTAGTCACCAAAACAGCATAGTACTGGTATAAAAACAGGCATGTAGACCAATGGAACAGAATAAATAACCCAGAAATAAAGCCAAATACAGCCAACTGATCTTTGATAAAGCAAGCAAAAACATAAAGCAGGGAAAGGACATCTTATTCAACAACTGGTGCTGGGATAATTGGTGAGCCACGTGTAGAAGAATGAAACTGGATCCTCATCTCTCACCTTATACAGAAATCAACTCAAGATGGATCAAAGACTTAAATCTAAGACCTGAAACCATAAAAATTCTAGAAGATAACATCCGAGAAACTCTTCTAGACATTGGCTTAGGCAAAGAGTTCATGACCAAGAACCCAAAAGCAAACACAACAAAAACAAAGATAAATAGATGAGACTTAATTAAACGAAAAAGCTTCTGCACAGCAAAAGGAATAATCAGCAGAGTAAACAAACAACCTACACGGTGGGAGAAAATATTAGCAAACTATGCATCCAAGAAAGATCCAGAATCTACGAGGAAATCAAACAAATCAGCAGAAAAACAACAACAACAACAACAAATAATAATAAACAAATAATCTCACCAAAAAGTGTGGGCTAAGGACATGAATAGACAATTCTCAGAAGAAGATATACAAATGGCCAACAGACATACAAAAAAAAATCCTCAACATCACTAATTATCAGGGAAATGCAAATCAAAACCACAATCCAATATCACCTTACTTCTGCAAGAATGGCCGTAATTAAAAAATAAAAAAATAATAGATGTGGCATGGATGTGGTGAAAAGGGAACACTTTTACACTGCTGGTGGGAGTGTAAACTAGTACAACCACTGTGGAAAAAGGTATGAAGATTCCTTGAAGAACTAAGAGTAGAATTACCATTTGATCCAGCAGTCCCACATGTGGTTATCTACCCAGAGGAAAAGAAGTCATTATTTGAAAAAAACAATGGCACAGCATGTTTATAGCAGCACAATTTGCACTTGCCAAAATGTGGAACCCATCAACCATTGAGTGGATAAAGAAAATGTGGTATCCATATATATATGTACATATATGTATATAGTTATACACATATAGTTATATTACATATATATGTACACATATATGTTATACATATATGTGTATATATGTGTGTGTATATATATAGTGTGTATATGTATGTGTGTGTGTATATATATACCATGGAATACTACTCAGCCATAAAAAGGAACAAAATAATGGCATTCATAGCAATAGAGTTGGAGACCGTATTGTAAGTGAACTAACTCAGGAATGGAAAAGCAAACATCATATGTTCTCACTTGTAAGTGGGAGCTAAGATATGAGGATGCAAAGGCATAAGAATGGTATAATGGACTCTGGGGACCTGGGGGGAAGTATAGGAGGGGAGTGAGGGATGAAAGACTACACATTGGGCCGGGCGCGGTGGCTCAAGCCTGTAATCCCAGCACTTTGGGAGGCCGAGAGGCGGATCATGAGGTCAGGAGATCGAGACCCTGGCTATACAGTGAAACCCCGTCTCTACTAAAAATACAAAAACTAGCCGGGCGAGGTGGCGGGCGCCTGTAGTCCAGCTACTCGGGAGGCTGAGGCAGGAGAATGGCGTAAACCCGGGGGGCGGAGCTGCAGTGAGCTGAGATCGGCCACTGCACTCCAGCCTGGGCGACAGAGCGAGATCCGCCTCAAAAAAAAAAAAAAAAAAAAAAAGACTACACATTGGCACTGTGTAGTCGGCACTGCTCAGGTGATGGGTGCATCAAAATCTCAGAATCAACACTAAAGAACATATCCATGTAATTAAACATGAACTATTTTAATAATATTTCAAAATATTTTGAAATAATAATGATAATTCAAAAACTATTGTAATAATAATAAAAGCAAAAAAATACTGACAATACTAAGTGCTCACAATAATGCAAAGTGATTGGAACTCCTGTACATTGCCGATGGGAATGCAAAATTGCACATCCACTCTAGGATCCTCCCTCTTCAGCCTCCCGAGTAGCTAGGACTACAGGTGCGTGCCACCATGCTGGCTAATTTTTAAACTTATTTTGTGGAGATAGGGTCCTTGTTGCCCAGGCTGGTCTCAAACTCCTGACCTCAAGTTGTCCTCCTGCTTCAGCCTCCCAAAGTGCTGGGATTACAGGTGTGAGCCACTGTGCCCGGCCCCACTTGGCAGTTTCTTCTACACCTTAACACACACTTACCATATAACCCAACAATGCTAAGTGAACTGAAAACGTGTTCACACAAAAACGTATGCATGAATGTTTATAGCAGCTTTATTCATAACCACTAATAACAGAAAACAACCCAAATGTCCTTCAGTGGGTGAATGGGTAAATAAACTGTGGTATATTTCAACAATGGAAACACTACTGAATTTAGCAATAATTAAAAGATCCTGGATACACCTTTGTTCTGATGTTTCTAGATGGTAAAACCACAACATCACATTCATGGATCTCACATTGAATTCTATTCTCATATAAAGGAGAGAGGAAGAGGTCATCAAAAAGCCAAGGGCAGGACTCAAAATATGACAGCAGCATCAGCAATTTGGGCAGAGGTGTAATCAGCATCTCTGCCTCCTAACTGATGGTGGAGGAAGTTGTGGGCAGCCGGGCAACGACAACACTCAAGGAGGCCACCAAACCCAGAAAGAAAGCTAAGGCTGCTTATGATCCAATAGAATAAGGCAGACAGAATAAAGGCACCTTAGAATGTGTTCTTGTTTTTTTTTTTTTTTTTCTGTGTGAGCCAATAGAGACACATTTTATCATTACATCAATTTTGCAGCTGTAACTTTGCAGGATGTATTCACGGCAGTGTTTTATACCCTTAGAAATATCTTGCACTTTCTGTACATCTTTCAGTCTGTGAATTCCCATTCTGGGTTGCAGTGGGGTATGTCAAGGGAGAGGAGAGGCTCACATGTCAGTTCTCAGGATAACCTATACTTCAGAGTTTAATTTCCAACACTGTGTTTCACCAACATAAATCATACTGTTCCAGTGAGAGAACTAGTTATATACCTTTCTAAAATATGTTTTCCCAACGAATGAGCCTACATGGCTTAAAATTATACTGACAGAAAAACAACTGCAGTGGCTTTTAAACTAATGATACAATCCATGGATAATTTCCTTTAAATAGCTCAGAGGTGTGAATCAATGAATCATATATCATTGCAGGAAGCAATTTCCCTCAATGAATTTTACCTGATGGAATCTCATTGCATTTCAGATTGGGTAAAAGCTTCCCATTGAAATGGGACTTTTAAACTGGCTCCGGAGCAAAACCTAAGCCCTGAGGGGAGACAGCTGTGAATATATTTAGACCTTTCCACTTTCCAGGAGCTCTTGTGTTACAAACATCTCCCTTTTGTATACAATACAGTACTTTGTGAGGATATCCAGTGACATAGGTAGCTTTCGATAATCCTTCCCAAGTTTTATTCCCTTTTCTGTGGGCCAGCTTTCTTTAATGTGTCTCCATCCTGCCGTGTCTTAACCGTATTTTCCCAGAGGTTGATTTCTTTCTGATCTACATGTCACAGATGTGCCGATTTTATCAGGAAATCAAGGAACCTGAAAAAACTAAATGAAATGCATTTCAAGCCCAGAGAGATTTAAAAAATAATGTACTGCTTTTTTGCTTCTAGCTCCATCATACTGGTACTTGTTGGGGGTGTGTGTGTATGTGTGTGTGTGTGTGATGGAAATCTTTTCTTGTAATCTGGAGTAGGACTCAAGCGGGCAATTCTGTTAATTTTACTTTCCTGAGTGTTCCTTGTGCTTGACCTGTTTATAATTTCTTTCTAGGAGAGGAATAACCAAAAACTCTTCTATGAGTAACTTGAAACTCAAGGAAGACAAATGAATTATTCAAAATCCAGCACCCCAATCATATGGCTGTGGACTGGGATTCTGGTACATCTTCTAATGCTCCTTCCTTTATATGATGGCTGCAAAATATATTTGGCCTCATTTTGTTTTCATGACAGTTATGCTTGTTCCTCCAGTAAGACCACAGGCACCTTACAGATAGAAAAGGGGCTTCAGGGTCACCACTGTCCTCTCCACAGTTGAATACACTAATAGTTGATATTTGATGTACTTCAGTATGGCTTGGCTCAATAAAGGCTTACAATAGAAGAGAGGGGTAACATAGTTACTTTTGATCATCTGATTTGCAGGTTTTGGGGAGATTTGGAGCATGTCATAGACTCATCCTGTAATATGGAACCAGAGCTTAGGGTGAAAAATCATAAAGTCTGGGCTCTGGTCCCTTTTCTGACAGCCAGCTAGATGATCTTCTGTGACCTCACCTAACCAATGGGGATAACACCCGTCCAGAAGCCCACTTGGCTATTGTAAGAGAAAGTAAATACTATTTGATGCCACACAAATGTCCATGCTTCACCAATGACATTATGCTGTGGTGCTCTCTGGGACCCCAGAATAGCTATGGAGAGAATTACATGATCCAGGAAAGAAAGAGACACAGTGAAGGTAGCAGCAGATGAAAAGACTTATGAGCACCTGCCTGTCTATACATTTGTAAAAAGGTAAAGAAAAAGGCCTTGGCCTTGAAATAACTAGCATTCTTCCATAAACACTTGTTTGGCAAGAATGATAGTTCAGGAACTTTCACATGTTGTACTGGTTGTGATAACAATAAGAGCCATGATTGATTGAAAGCCCGTTATGTAGCGCACCTGGCAATATATTGGGTATGATCACCATGAATGGGTTGGTATTATTATCCCCATTTTACAAATTATGAAATTAAAGCTCAAAGAAGTTAAGTAAGTGTCCCAAGCCCACCCAGGTAACCAGGGACAGAAAGAGGAAAAGCCATGAGGGCATCAGATTTGGGATTAGCACCTGGAGCTGTTCCACCTGGCTGCTGCCTTCCTATTCTGGTGGCCACCTCCACATTAATCTGTCTGGTTCTCTATAGCAAGTGGCTCTGTGGGCACCACTTCAGAGGCCCCGCTGGCAATGCTGATGGTATGTCAGACCAGGACAGGGTTATCGTCTCCAGCTAGTTTTCTAGAAGTTATATGGCTTGTGATGGGGCTAATCCCTGGGAAAACTATTAAGTGCAAGAAAAACACCACAGTTCATTCTATCCTAAGACAGTATAAATAACAGATGGAAAGGTGACTTGGGTCCAGAGAACCAAAACAAAAGAAGATGACACATGCCACTCTTAGCAATCCAAACAAGAGTATCCAAAGTCTGGGGATCAGTGCCCTGGGAAAACTGGCACTTCCCAGTCAAGAAGGGGCATTCAAGGAAAACTTGGAGCCATCCCGAGAAGCTGTTGAGCCAGTCCTATGAATGCTGCCTGCTGCGTAGAACCATCTGTTCTTAGAGCCATTTGGAGGTAAGTAGGTGACCCTAATCCCTGACTGGGACAGGTCTGGACCCCTAAGGACCCTCACATGGAGAAGAACTTGGGTTAATGTGCAGGTGACAGTCATTTCTATGACTGACTGGGCATCTCTTAGGCTCCAGAGCAATTCAGACATTAACATCAGTGCTCAGGCTTACAGGAAACAACGAAAGGATAAATTCCTGCTTCCTATGCGAGTGACGGGATGCTGGAGCGTTCATAGTGACATCAAGTCTGTCTATGGACACATGGTCCAGGCCTGGGGCAGAGAAATCTTATATCTCTCTTTGGTCTACAGTTGAAAACAACCACATATCCCCAAACTGCACCCAGTGCTTCATTTCATTGTATATTTAAGGGAAATCGAAACCTTTGCTCTTTTATTCTGAGCTCGATTCATTTCATGTTTCTTGCATTCGCTGCTCTGATAATTTGCAGCACAGATGCTACCCTTGACAGAGGGTAGGCATGATCTCTATAAAAGTTCTTAACAAGGGGACTTATGGCCATGAATCCTGCCTGCAGCAGGCAGCTACTCCTCACATCTCATCCTGTGCAGAGAACAACTGTCTTCATTTTTTCAGGAATCCCTGAACAGGACCCCGGTTGCCTGTGAACAAAAAATCAGGTTATTTCAGAACCATCCCTAAACTCCCAACCCAAATGGAAGTTTAAGTGAGAGCCACTGCCAGTGATTCAGCATTGTTACAATATGCAGATGGAAAATTGGAAGCTCTGTGCTTGTGGAATAGGAGAGCCTGGTTCTGGTCCCAGCTCTTTCACAAACTATTAGACTTTGTTGTGTAACCTATCTGGGTATCAGTTTACTCATCTGCACAACATGAGGGTTAGATGGAATCTTCCTGCAACAAACTGTGAGGCTATAAATTATAAATCAATACATGCGCATATTATGAAAGCATTTAGAATTGTGGATGTGGATAAGTCATAACATATTTTTCTGTTCCAGATGTCTAATAGCTATTTAATGCAGAAATAATACTATTTCTACCGTAACTATGTCTGGGCTTTCTGTATGCCATTTAATGATGAACATCTTTAGAATTATGACTCAAATAATATGTGTGTATGTCACTGCCTGTTTAGTTTACTGGTTATGACTGTCATTAGACTTATACAGGCCATACAAATGTTGTGAGTTATTATCTTCCTTTGAGCACAATAGAATGTAAAGATCTCGCTCTGCCCCCTCCCTTGCCCAATTTCTGGTATTATGCAATGACCTGTAACATGCCCTACCCAGTCCTACACGAACGGTTTCCGAGAAGAACAACTTTTTCTATACCCTCCTATAATGCATCTCTTGATTGTTTTGTGACAGACAGCACAGGCTCTAGCCTAAACCGATATGTTCTTTATTAAGTACACTGGGGGAAAAAAAACTGCAAAATGCTCTTCAAACAAAAGGAATGACTGATGAATATAACTCCATCATCGTTACACTTCCACTAGAAGGGTCATGACACTTATATCGAAAAAGAAGCATAACATAGTATGAAATCAACCTTTGTGCAGAATTTCAGCCACTATAAAAAGGGAAACCGCCCAGGCTTGAGTGGCAGCACTTGCCAAGTTAATGGACTGCACCGCACGCGGAAAACAAGTGCCAGGAAGCTATTGTGAGATTCATGTCCTGTGCTTCCGTGGGGCTGGGTTTGCTTCACTCCCAGAATCTTCCTTATCTTTAGCCACGTGCCTGGGAGACAGGTTCTGTGAGTGCTTTTGACTCAAGCTGTGTCTTCCTTTTAGACACAACTTTCTTCATTGTTAAATGTCCACACTATTGTCTAAATCTCTCCGTGTGTCTCTTCATCCCAGCTGGACTGTGAGACTTTGAAGTCACTGACGACCCTTTTATTCCCCTTATTTCCCTCTTTATCTCCCAGGAGGGTGCCTGGCATAAAGTAGATGCTCGCTGTTCTCACTTGTAAGTGGGAGCGAAACAGCGGGTACTGACGGATGTAAAGATGGCCACAGTAGACAATGGGGACTACTGGGGTTGGGGGAAAGGGTTGAAAAGCTATTGGATATTATACTCACTCTGTTACGCAGGCTGGAGTGCAGTGGCACCATCTCGGCTCACTGCAACCTCTGCCTCCCTGGTTCGAGCAATCCTCCCACCTCAGCCTCCTGAGTAGCTGGGCTTACAGGTGCCCGCCAACATGCCCAGCTAATTTTTTGCATTTTTAGTAGAGATGGGGTTTTGCCATGTTTCCACGAGTCCAGTTGTTTTACATTCCACATATAAGTGAGAACATTCAGTATGAGAACATTCTGTGTTTGACTTATTTCACTTGGCATAATGTTCTAAAATTCTCTTGATGCTGGTGTTTTTGTTTGTTTTTAGCTAATCTTGAAATAACTATTAAGAGTACACTTCAGTATGAAAATAGTAACACAAAAAGAAAAGTGTGGAAAGGATTCTGTCACACACACACACACACACAAAGAATGGAAAGGAGAAAGCTATTATGAATGGTAACTATATAGATAAATCTAAGTAAGTATTGACCATAATATTCACTACAGCTGTTACCATATATAGAGGATTTTTAAAAAGCTAAATTTGGAATACTAGACAGTTATAAAATGGAAACTATCAGGATATAATTTCAGTCAAGGCATTTTAAGGTCTTTATTTTCTTAGGAGGTTAGTAATTAATTTTTAACTTTTCAAAGGCAAGCATGCATGTTAATATTAACTCATAACCTCTGAAAGAACAGAATATAACACTGATATAACTTTGCAATTGATAGAAACAAAAGGGGGAAATGAAAAAATTCTACTTATCCAAAAGAAATTGGGAAAGGAAAAGACAAAAGAAATAAAAATCATGGTGACATAAAAACCAAATACAATCGGTGAACCTTGATTGAACCCTAGATTGCAAAAACAAGTAAGAAGACTTTTTTGGACAATGGGAAAATTTGAATATTAACTCAATATCAGATGATATCAGGGAATTATTATAATTTCTCTTAAGTTTAAACATGGTGCTTTAGATATGTAGAAAAATGCCCTTCAATTTAAGAGATGAATTTTAGGAGATAAACTCTGAAATACTTATAAGTGCAACTCACCTTGAAAAGGTGGCCATGCAAATCAGATAAGAGGATGGAAGGCCAGTGAGCCTTATACGCTGGAAATGGTAAGCGACTCTTCACTATTATTAGTTGCACCAAGATAACTTTGCAAGTGCTATGAGCTGCAGGTGGCTTCCACTCAGCCCTGCCTGTGATGTCCTGCATGCTACATAACATAAGGAAAGAGAGGTTCTATTACAACCGTCCTCCTCAATGAAGCATTCTTTAATTAACCATCTCCCTTCTTTGAAGCATGTTTTGTGAACCATTTGGGTGGCACTGAACAGAGTGTGATCGTGCCTGGACCTGTCATATCCCCGTATCTCACAGGGACAGTAGTAAAGTGCAGGGGTTAGTAGAGCGAGCTCTAGAGTAGATGGCCAGGGTTCAAGTCCCAACAAGTCTACTCACTAGACAGTGGCCTTGAGCAAGTTACTTAATCTCTCTGTGTCTCAGTTTTCTCACTTGAAAAATAGTGATGATGCCAACAGTATCTGCCTCATAAGATGTCAGATGGATTCATTGAGTAATGCATGCAGGGAACTTAAAACAGTGCCTTTTTTTTTTTTTTAAATCTGGGTTCTTAGAATGCTGTCTGGAATCTGATAAGCACTACATACATGGTAACTCATTCGATACATAATACATTTTATAATTACATAGAGCTTCAGGCTTTTTATTGACAGAATCTCGCTCTGTCACTCAGGCTGGAGTACAGTGACATGATCTCGGCTCATTGCAACCTCCGCCTCCCAGGTTCAAGTGATTCTTCTGCCTCAGCTAACTGAGTAGTTGGGACTACAGGTGTGCGCCACCATGCCCGGCTAATTTTTGTGTTTTCAGTAGAGACGGGGTTTCACCGTATTGGCCAGGCTGGTCTCCAACTCCTGACCTTGTGATCTGCCCGTCTCGGCCTCCCAAAGTGCTGGGATTATAGGTGTGAGCCACTGTGCCCGGTCGCTTCAGGCTATTTTTTTTTTAAACTCTTTGTGTTTATTAGCACTTGTAATATTTTACCTTTCACTTTCTTCTCTTAATACTCAAGAAGAAGGGAAGGCAGGTATTAGGTCCCTGTTTTCAGTGAGGAAGCTGAGGCCCAGGATGGTTAAATAACTTACCCCAGTCATCCATTTGGGGATGCTGAGCAGAATTTGTCTTCTGACTTCTGGGCTTTAATTCCTGGTCCAAGAGTGAGAAGGGCAGTAAATTGGTCATGGCCAATAATTGATTTTCTCAGTGTCCCAAGAACAGTTTGTTTTCTTTGGCCACTGGCCATTCTCAGAGCACATGCCAGGGCAAAACCATTCACAGTCACCAACCTCCCCCTCAAAAATGGCAGTGGAAAAGTTTCATACGTTTAGAGCAACATCAAAGGTTGGTTTGTGTCCGTATTTCCACATGAATGTTTATTCGATCACATGGTGGTTACAGGTGCTTCCAACATAGGATTGTGATCCCTTGGTAAGTCTGGTTAGTAAGGAAAGTAAGGGCAAATCCCTCCATGGACGACCTGCTATTCTTCTGAAAGCAGTCATTTTGCATTTTATACATAAATAATCAGATTATTTCCAGAGTATTTCCTCTAATTTATTAAAGGCATCACTTGGTTCTGCAAAAACATATTACAATGACCAAGTGGGAAGCAGTCCCAAACCAAGTGCAGCTAACATTTAGATGCTACCTATTAAAGAAAATTTTAATTGCCCTTATTGCAATGATCTTTCATGATTTAATATTACTAATGATACTATTATTAATTTTTACATCATAGGTATAGCACTTTCCAGTTTAAAAGAGGGTATGTGTAAAATATTTAACTATTTCAGATTCATACAACCACACTATATATAGGTTAGATCAGGAGTTAATTTTTTATATAGGTTAGATCAGGAGGTAAAGGGCCAAATAGTAAATATTTCAGTCTTGCCAGTCATGTAATCTTTACATTAACTTACTCAGCTCTGCTTTTGTAGCATAAAAGCAGCCAAAGACAATAAGTAAGCAAATGAGGATGCCCTTAAAACTTTATTTTCAAAAGCAGGTGCACACTAGATTGGGCTTCTGGGCTGTAGTAGTTTACCAAACTCTGAATTAAATTATGTATGATTTGTCATCCGTCCTTTTGAGCTTGGACTCTGAAGCCAAAGAGTTAAGTGCTTTACCCAAGACCACATAGTGAATTAATGACAGAACAGGGACTTGGCCCCATGCCAGCCAACTCCCAGTCTGTTCATCCCTCTACTGAACTGCTGGGGCTATATTACAAGTACAGCATAATCTGGAGCCATTGTGCTGTGAATCAGGAAGGGCATGTCACTGCAAGTCTACAGATTTGGGCCCTTGGTCCCAGATTGGCTCCTATTTAGCTTGTGACCTTAATCGGGTCACCTCAACCCCCCTAGCTTCAGTTGTTTCATCTAAAGAATGAAGAAGTTGAATAAGCAATCTGTAATGCCTCTTCTGGCTATAAAATGCTGTGTTCTTAAGATCTGGGATGGGGAGGGAATATTTTATTGTGAAGAATTTCAAGTTGATCAGTTGTTACAATTTTTGTAGAATTGATTCACACAGAAGCCATTATGAACCAACAAACACATATTTACTGAGGCTATCATACTGTAAAAAGGGAATAAATATATAACATAGTTTTTGTCTTTGAATAATTAACAGGAAAAAAGCATTTTTCTAGCACTTACAGAAAATGAGTGAAAATTCCATATGTAAGAAATACTGCTTGGTAGAGATGATAAGTTCCTTTGAGTTTCTGAGGATGGGCATCAGTGAGAGCAGAAGCTGTGAGGAAAAAAGCTCATGGAAGGTATAGATACTGGATCATGTTCTGGGTTTAGAGGATGGATAGTGGTGTGGGGGTGAAGAGAAGCATTCCAAGGCTGACAGAGGCAGGTGTGAAGACCTGTGTACAGACATTGCTTGTGTGTGCCACATAGGTTGGTGAGTTCGATTAGGCTAGATGGTGTGCATTGGGGATATGTGGAAAGTATTAATTTTGCATCACTTTGGGGTTACTTGGAATATAGCAGCATTAAAAAAGCAGCATGAAAAATTTGAGCTTTGCCATTTGTTACAGACAGGGCTTTGCTCCCATTTGTGCATACTCGTGAGGTTTGCCTGGATTTCATATTGCTTTGAGCCTCATATGAGGCACCTTTCATAGAACAGTTGAACATTCATAATGAACAGATGAATTAATGAACACTCAGGAATCTTATCTCAAATTCCTCAGAAGAAATCTGAGTAGTCTTGTCCTCCAACTGGTGTTGTGCAGAGGCGAGGATTGTATTAGTTCCATCTCTACAAATCCTAAGATAGGAAAGAAGTGGTCTTCTTTAATCCCTCCTAGCTCTTTTTCTCAAACAGTGAGGCAATTTAGAAGAGGGCACTTTAGTGATTAAAGACAATTATCTCTAGTCGCCAAAGGAACTTGGCTTGCACAGTGTTGGGTTGACTGGTTTTTTTACACTATGCATTTCACCACAAGGTTCTCTGACCTGGATGTCCCCTAATTATCTCTGCCGGGCTTCTGAGATAACCCTCAGAGAGCCAATTGGAAAATACGATTGGAGCCTTACACATTGGAAGACGCTATTGCTATCACTAAAAGGGAAACCTTTGAGAGTAAAAGACTGGGCCACATCTGCCATGTTCATGTAATTCATGCCTTATACTGCTAAAAGGATGTAAAGTTGCCCGGTGCACTTCAATGGTGAAGGTTAACACTTACTTAGCTCTTTGTAAAGGCCAATTACTGTACTAAGTTTTCTTTTCATATATTATCCCATCAAATCCTGTCAACATTCTTATATTTCTACCCTCATTGCACAGATGAGGAAGAAGGCTGGGTCTCATTGAGGTCAACCTGCCCAAGTTTATACATAGCTGACAGGCTGCATAGCAAGGATTTGAAAGAGTGCAGTTAGATTTCTGGGATTTCACAGTGCATCACTAAGTGGGTTCAAATGGTGGAAATCATCATGTTCTGACAAAGAAAGGGGTTGATGAATTTAACCTGAAGACAGGTAGAAAGGCAGAGAAACGTATCTTCATGGACACATTTCTCAGTTGCCAAGGAGACACTGCTGAGGGTGAGAGTTGTATTGGAAGAGAGAGATATATGGGATATAGCACAGCATCACCTTTGAGGCTCAGGCACACTCAGTCCTTTCTCTCTCTGCTGGAAAGCTGTGATTTGGGCAATGAAAGGCAGCCTGCAAAAGCCGGAGGCCCAGTGACACCACCCGCAATGTCACAGTCTCACCCATCCTCTGGAATCCCCAGGGGTGTTTCTTATGACTGCGCACAGATCTCTTCTTCAGAGAAGCATGGCTGTCAGTTGGCAGGTCCTATATGGTTGGGGTCCTGAAGGCAGAAAGCTTCTACCAGAGTCCAATGAATCATTCTGCTTGCAAAGGCTCTGTGTATGCTGAGATAAATTGAGAAGGAAGCACCACTGGAGGAATCAAGAAAAATTTAACCTTCAGAAAATAGTCAAAATTAAACACCCTTTAATGCACTGAGACATATTTCAGTAGAGAGTTAAAAAATCAGGTAATAGGAGCAGCGTGGTTTATGGACAAGTTGTTGATGTCTATAACCCTCAGTTGCCTCATATACAAAATGAGAATACAGAGATCTATCTCAGTTTTTGGTGAGGATCAAATGAGAAAATGCTTGCCACAGGGCCCGTTGGCATGTATGTAATTGGTAGATGTTGCTAGGAAGCAGTAAAATGTAGTGGTTGTAGCAGCTATGACTCATACTAGCTATGTGACCTTAGTCAAATTACTCTGTGCCTCAGTGTTCACATCTGTAAAATGAGGGATAAGGATATTACCCGTGGTACGTGGTACTTTAGGAAATTAAGCTAGCTAACATGTGTAAAGCACCAAGGACAGCGCCTGCTGCCTGGTGAACACTCAGTCAACTCGATCGTCATCATCACCATTTTCATAAAAAGCATTTACCCTTACCAGTGCACTTCAGTTCAAAGATTTAGGTCTTTTCAATAATAAGATCTTTTAAGTTTTAGAACAAGCTTTAAAGTGAAAGACTATTACTGGATAAGAAATGTCTCTGCTCCAAATAAAAGTCACAACATCTTCCTAAAACATTTCCAATGCTGCTGCTGACTCCTTGGCCTCCAGGTCACGGAGAGTGCCTCCTTATTGCCACCTCCTTCTCTCTGACACCCTAGTCTGAGTCTGCAGCAACCACACCAAACTTATTGGTTATAATAGCCCATGGATTTGTTGCATTTAAAAAAAAACATAAATATTTCTTGAATCTACTTTTGTGTATGGTGTAAGGAAGGGGTCCAGTTTCAAGTTCAGCTATTGTGGAAAGCAGTGTGGCAATTTCTCAAACAACTTAAAACAAAATTACCATTTGACCCAGCAATCCCATTATTGGGTGTATACTCAAAGGAATATAAATCATTCTGTCATAAAGACATGTACACATATGTTCATTGCAGCACTATTCACAACAGCAAGGACGTGGAATCAACCTAAATGCCCATCAATAGTACACTAGATAAAGAAAAGGTAGCACATATACATCATAGAATACTATACAGCCACAAAAAGAATGAGATCATGTCTTTTTCAGGATCATGGATGGAGCTGAAGGCCATTATCCTAAGCAGACTAATGCAGAAACTGAAAACCAAATACATATGTTCTTACTTGTAAGTGGGAGCTAAACATTGAGTGTCTATGGACACAAAGAGGGAGATAACAGACACTGGGACCTACTTGCAGGTAGAGGTGAGAACAAGGAGAGGATTGAAAAGCTATTGAGTACTATGCTTATTACTTGGGTGACAAAATAATGTATACACTAAACCCCTATGACACATAATTTATCTATATAACAAACCTGCACATGTACCCCTGAACCTACAATAAAGTAAAAAAAAAAAATAAAAGTTTCTGAAATATAAATTTTTTCCAAACTGATATTTGATGACAAAAGTAATATCTTTGCAAAGTATTGCAAAGTATTGAGTTTTAAGAAAAAAACTGAATAATTTGGTAGTGTTAAGATGATGCTGTCAAAGATCATATTTTCTCAGAGCCATCTATATCCCCTGGTTTCAGTTGTACAGGCTGTCATCAAGATGGTGAGATTTATTTTTCCTCTAATTGCAACATGGCAACCAATTTTATAGAAAATATAACTGTGGTGCTCACTTTCTAGGAGGGTGCAAAATCCATGATACTGCTTATGCAAGCGATTATGTGCACAATAAGAGGAATGGCTTGCCACAAACAGATCAGAGAAAATTAGGCTTTGTGGATCCCTGGGGTGCTGTTCAGTTGTTTAAAAATATGTAACAACCAGTGATTCATGTATTGGTGGGAAGGCAGAAAGCATCCTCCTTGCAGGGAATAAGCATTTGACCTCTTTTATGCAATTTTCTGTGTTTTGCGTTCTCATGCATTAAATATAGGGCATGCATTATTCACCCTTTATAACTATTTCAAGATCTGTGTGTGGCTTCCCCTTATAACCTTGGAAATTTCCCACATAATTCATTAGAGACAGATAATGATCCAGTGGTTAGGACCAGAACAGAGAATCAGTCCTGATTTTTCTCCTGCATTCTGCTGCTGTGTACTCCATGGCACTGCAGTTGCTCAGCATGTACTTGGATTCCCTAAATGTCCATTTGTGTTCATGATCATTCGTTGAATGATTGCAATGGGTACATGTTTTGTGTGAGGTCCTAGAGGCCATAATCAGGAAATGGGTAAACATAAGATATGTATCAGGGTACCTTAGAAGAGCACTGGAGAATTAAGACTTGTATTTATGAAAACTCAGAAGACAAAACAAACTCTGTACTATCAAGTGTGAATGGAGTAGAACGAGATACATCAGTGAGTGGCCAACAGAGTTGAGCTATTCAGAGTGTAGATTTCAGCACCAGATCTTTAGGCCCAAATCCCAGCTGCACCATTAACTAATTATGTGATCTTGGTGGTTATGGGAGATGATACCAAGGACAGCAAACCTGAGCTGGGTGTTCAGGGAAAGCCTCTAGGAGGAAGTGACATTTCAGCTGAAACAAGGTTAAATGGCATTTTCCATTTACAAATGATGCTGCGTGACTTATTTCTCATGTTGTAAGTATATCTGGGTGCTGTGAATTTATCTTACTCCTACAAATCTTAGCTAGTGCTCTTGACTGCTTTTTATGAACAATGGTGAAATCAGTATACTTCGACTTCCTCTCAGCTTGCCTCTTTCCCTTTCACCTCCTGATTGTAGTGGATTATAAGATTTTTTTTTAGTGCTTACCTTTAAACATTTCAATATGATTATGTGACTGAGTGATAATAATTATCCATGGCTCTCTTCTGTGTCTGCGTGCCTTGTATCAGCTTTCATTTGAGATAATTTTTCAAGGATGGTTATATATAAAAAGCCTTGGAATATATAGTGTCACCGTTTAGGGCAGAGGGAGGTTTGTTTGCTGCCCAGGATAATAAAGATAATGTTTCTCTTTGGGACAAAGTTTGAGCAGGTTTGCCAATAGATTCCTTCTAAAAGACTGGGGTTTCCTAAACTCGAGGTTCTTCAGTGGTGATGCAGACCCACTACATGCATAGCATCAACCCAGGCTGCACTGCAATATCTCTGTAGGGCTTCGGGGGCAAGAACTGCTGTGAGTATGAAGCTCACGCTACTTTGTGTCTGACCAAGTGCATTAGGGTTCTCTAGAGGGACAGAGCTAATAGGATCGATGTATATATAAAGGGGAGTTTATTAAGGACTCACATGATCACAGGTGAAGTCCTCAATAGGCCGTCTGCAAGCTGAGGAGCAAGGAGGCCAGTCCAAGTCCCAAAACCTCAAAAGTACAAAAGTAGGGAGGCCGACAGTGTAGCCTTTAGTCTGTGGCCAAAGACCCGAGGGCCCCTGGCAAACCATTGATGTAGGACCAATAGTCCAAAAACTGAAGAACTTGGAGTCCTGTGTTTGACGTCAGGAAGCATTCAGCATGGGAGAAAAGTGGAGGCCAGAAGACTTAGCCAATCTAGTCCTTCCACGTTCCTCTGCCTGCTTTTATCCTAGCCGGCCCGAAAGCTGATTAGATGGTGCCCTCCCAGATTGAGGGTGGGTGGACGTCTCCCAGTTCACTGACTCAAATGTTAATCTCCTTTGGCAACAGCCTCAGAGACACACCCAGAAATAATACTTTGCTTCCTTCAATCAAGTTGACAGTATTAACCATCATATCAAGGAGTCTCAGTTTTTCTGTAAACTTCTATGAAACTGTGGCAGAATAACTTCTTAGCTTGCAAACAGTGTAAAATCTAGACTCTTCACAGTTCTTGACATCTACTTCTATTACTTGATTTACCAGCTGTAAAGGTGTTTATACTAGGTTCGATTTTTTTCTCCTACTTCTTACCTCAACTTTGTTCTATCATTTCTACTCCTCAGGGATTATAAACATTTACATTCTATTCTGTAATTACAATCCCAACATTTATTTCATTTTTGTCCTCTTCCCTAATGAGACTAAGTTTTGCCATAGTTTCTCTGTTCATTTCTTATTTGGTTGCAATTTCCCCTTTAGAATCTTCTGCAAAGTCACCTTCTAGAAACACTCGTGGAGATTATATTCCCAGTGTTTTTGTGTGCTCAGAGATGTTTGTTGCCTTTATAGTAGACTGGTAATTTGGCTGGGAATAAAATTTTTTGATTCCGTTTTTTCCTTCTTTGGCGACTTTCAGACATTTCTCCATTGTCTTCTAGATTGATTCTTACTGTGGAAGAGTCTGAGGTATATTGATTCTTTTTTGTTGTTTTCTTTTTTTTTGAGACAGAATCTCGCTCTGTCGCCCAGGCTGGAGTGCAGCGGTACGATCTTGGCTCACTGCAACCTCCGCCTCCCGGGTTCAAGCAATTCTCCTGCCTCAGCGTCCCGAGTGTCTGGGATTGCAGGCGTGTGCCACCAGGCCTGGCTATTTTTTTTGTATTTTTAGTAGAGACAGGGTTTCATCATGTTAGCCAGGATGGTCTCGATCTCCTGACCTCACGATCCACCCACCTCAGCCTTCGAAAGTGCTGGGATTACAGGCATAAGCCACCGCACCTGGCCTATTGATTCTTTTTAATGTGATTTAATCTTTTTGCCTGGGTGCATAGAAAATTCTTAAACTTTGAAGTCCAGAAATTATGTTTGAATTTAATTTTGTACTGACCATTCTACATCAAAATTTCCAGGAACCCAGTATGACTTTTTGATTGCTACATCAAAGGCTTCTTTTGTTTCTGAAAACAATTTTGGACTTATATATGTATTTTAAATATTACTTACATGCCAGTGTAAGAGTTTCTCTAGTAATTCTGTACTCTTTTTAAGAAACACTGATTTTACACACGTTGGATTTGTTTGATCTTTACTATTGTCAGTTTCTTCCTATCCTGTTAATTTTTAAAATAGATTTTCATTTAATTTGCCCCCTTTCCCCCTTAAGTCCACAATTCATATTCCTAATGAACTTTCAGCCATTTCTAGCCTTCTTTGAGCTGCTCCCAGTATGACCTTCATTCTCTAATGGTTTTCTATTTATCCTCTACTTCTCTTCTGAGAATAGTTTTTCAGCTCTTTTTGTGGCCTCACCTTCCCTGAGCGCTTTAAGCTCCCTGCCTTGGATTTTTGTTTCATTGAGTAATTGCATAAGTTTTTCATTAAAAAATTCTGGTAATATGCTTATTAAAACAATTTAAATCTGACTCATGGTTTCATTTATATGTTGAGTGAACTTCCATCTTCCACATGTTTTTCCTGTCTTTGTCCCTTTTTCCCCTTTCCTTTTGGTACACTTATATAGATACTTTCTGAGTTGATGCATATTTATAGTATTCGTCTTTGAAAATGGTGAGTTCTCCCCGGATTCACTATTGGTAGGAATTTTATGTGATGGCAGAGCTGTAAGCTCACTGGACATGGGCTTGTCTCACAGTAGGTTTGCTTATGGTGTAGATTGTGAATATTACTTGACTTTGCTTTTACTTCTCACAAGATAATAGAGATCAACTGCTGTGGCCTGGTATTGATGTAGACTCTCTCCTCTACTTTGTCTTATCAAGAGAAACTTTCTTGCAAATATAGCACATTGGTGCGACCCTTCCTTCTGCCCCTCAGCCTGCTCCTTCCTGCTGCTTATGGGGTCCAAGGATGCACCTACTGGCTCACAAGCATTCCCAATATCCCAACAAGGAATGACTGGTCTTCTCCTCAGGGTATAACATGTACTCTGGAGAACTTTGCTCTGACAGCTTAGCTTGTAATATGTAGCCGTACGCATTACCTCTCTGTACTTACTTCTGTTTGAACATACAAACCAGAGGACATCTATAATTCTCAGCCACAGTATATGGGGAACAAGCACCACTGTGTTGGTAGTTGTTCCTCAGATATTGTGGTTGAGGGTTATAGATATCCTCTGGTTTGTCAATGTTGGAGCTTGCATTTTTTTTTGTTCTTGTTTTTCTTGTTTTGAGTTGATTTTTGAGAGGAGAGGGGGTAATGCCATTAGACATTCAACAATCAATAAGCACTTACTGCAGCCCTAATATTGTCAAACTGGCAGGCACTCAAGATACTGAAATTATGTGACTCAGGTTATGCTAGGTGCCCTTACGTTTCTCTCCTTTGTATGCATTTCTCTGATCTTATGATTAGCTATGGAAATCCTTAAATGTTAGATAGAAAGAGGCATTCTAACTTGATCCAAATGGTGGAGGAATCCTTACAATTCCTGAGTTGGGGACTGAACTGAGGAAAGGCAGGCTTTTCACTAGATGGGAATCAATACTACTTAACAATCCCATATGACAGCTCAGATTTGTGAATATGAATGAACATTCTTAAGAAACAATATCTTTCATTCACTGTGGAGCTTTTATATTTTGGCCTTAGTTAAAAATTATACCCATATTATTGTGAGTTAGTCTAGCTGCTAGTTTCCAGGACATTGTCTCTTATTCCCACATCTACAAATGGAAAGAGCAGTGCTCCCTCCATCTTTACATGAACTTCCACCTAAGAGATCATCTCAGAGAGCATGTCAGTCATCCCTCCCCAAGTTAAGGCAGGGAGATCTACCTCTTTTGTCCAGCTGTATGAATAAAGCACTTATCACCAGCGCTTTGAGGTTGTTTCTCTGGGTCAGAGGTTATTCAAGAACATGAGATATTAAAAGCTGTTTGTATACAGAATCCTCACACTTATATTTAATGAGTGTTTTGTTTAATTATCCATAAATATTCATGAGTTTATGAATGGTATACTCATCAATACAATCAATGTAGATGTTTAAGACTGCCTCAGACATGATTAGACCTCTAAACCCAATGTTTTCTTTTGGCCTCCATAAATCATTCAATTAATAATTGAATTTTGATTGAGCACCTTTTGCATGACCAGCCCTGCACTAAGTGCTTTAATGAGTAGATTTGAGCCTAGAAAGTACCCCTGCCCTTGGGAGCAAGGCTGGAACTTAACAAAGACTTGACTTGTCTTAAATTTATTGTTTTAATCTGTTAAATGAGTATCTAAATATCTAGTGTGCCTATTTCACAGTATTTCTGTGAGAATCAAATGAACTGAAAATGTTAATAATAATATTAATTATAATAATTACTAACATTTATATAATACTAGGTTCTGGAATCTCTTTTAAGTTCTTTCCACTTATTAAATCATTTAATAAAATAATTTTAAGTGACAAAATATTATGTAGTAACAGACTAGATTGTTACTCTCTTGGATAGTTACACATTGAGGAGGATTTCAGTCTTCAAGACAGGATGAGATCCTGTCATGGATAATGTGCTACATATTTTTTATGCTGAGAGATCAGAGGAAAAGAAGGCCAAAGAATCCTGAACAAAGTGGTTCGCATTTCTGGGCTGTGATTGAAGTTCAGAGCTGGATGGACCCAGGACTGCATTTTTGACTACAGTTGCTAGTAACATCATCAGTGTAACCCTTGTCACCATCATCACCACCATTATTAATATTTTTGAGTGCCTTTTTTTGTGCTAAGCATTTTACCTCCTTATTTGATGCCTACAACAATCTTAGGTAGTAGATACTGTAGAGAAGAACCATTCTTTGGTTGAGGCAATGGGGACTCTGAAAGCATGAGTCAGTCATCTCAAAGACATAAAGCCAGTAAATGGTAGAACTGTAATTTGAATCCACAGCTGGCTGATTCTACAGTCCTGGTTCTTTCTGGCATTATGCGGCCCTCTAAACAAGGTCAAGGAGGTCATCCTTACTACCCAACGGTACCTCCACTTGCAAGGTTCTGATACATGCTTACTATTTTCAGGAAGACTGAGTGGTGCCAGATATAATCAGGCCTAATCAACAAGGTTTTCTAATAAAGAAAGACATTTATCTTAAAGAGGGGGATGTAACTATCAGAGTGCACAGCTTTGGCTATGCCACCATAAATACAGGCCAAAATTCACAGTTGATAGGTAGAACAAAGAAACATCAATTTTTAAATTTTTTCTTTATATTTCTCTCATTGGGTTTCATTCAAAAATATAGAACATAATGTAGCATTTCATTCTTCTATAGTTATTTTACATTCATGCCACATTCCCTCACAGCTTATAGACTGCTTGAGGGAAGGGACAATGCCTCCTTTTAAATCCTCTCTATTACCACAAAATCTGGTTCAGACGGAACTATCACAGTCACTCTAACCAAGCCATCTAATAGACAATTGCAGTCACTTGAATGAGAAAATCTGGGACTAGCCAGTCCCCATTCAACCTACTAACTAACCAAACACAAATGTATAAATGAACTCAGCTGACACCATAATGAACAGACGAAAGCTGTCCCAGCTGAGTCCTGTCCGAATTACTAACCTAGAGGAGTGACTGCTTCCCAACTTTCTCTATGAGATCAGTATTACCCTGATGCCAAAATGATACAAAGATGTTATAAGAAATAAACTATACAACAAAGTCTCTCATGAACATAGATGTAAAACTTCTAAATGAAATTTTAGAAATAAAATTCAACAATAGATAAAACATGATAGTACATCATGACCAAGTGGGTTTATTTCAGGAATGCAAGTTTTTTTAACATCAAAAATTGATCAATATAATTTACTATATTAATAAACTAATAAATGCCATGTGATCATCTCAATAAATAAAAAGAAAAGCATTTGAGGAAATCCAATAGCCATTCTTTATAAACATTTCCAGCAAGCTAAGAATAGAAGATAACTTTCTCAATCTGATGAAAGGTATCTAAGAAAAATCTTCAGTTAGCATAATCTTAACGGTAAAATATTAAGGGCTTTTTCTGTAAGGTCAGGAAAAAGATGAGAATAACTTTCACAACTTGTATTCAGCATTATGCTGGAAGTTCTAGACAGTGTAATAAGGCAGGATGAAGAAAAAAAAGATCTCCAAATTAGTAAAAAAGAAGTAAAACTTTATTCACAGATGCCATTATCTTTTATGTAGAAAGTTCAATGTGATCTATAAAAAGGCTACTAGAATAAGTGAATTTAGAAATATAGCAGAATGCAAGATTGATACACAGAAATTAATCGTATTTTTATATATTGGCAATGAACAGTTTGAAATTGGAATTACCATATCATCAACATATGAAATATTTCGGGATAAATCTGACAAGAGGTGTGAAAAACTTACTGGTGGAAGGTTTCTGAGCCAACATGGTACCCAAATATGCTAGTGGTGGTGAATCTGTATCTGAAAGGGTCTGCAGCAACCTCACGTCTTGCCTCCTTAGAAGAAAGAATTTGAGGGGCGTGAGACAGAAGGAGAGACTGAGGCAAGTTTTAGAACAAAAGTAAAAATTTATTAAGAAGCTTCAGCGCAGGAAGGAAATGAAGGAAAGTACACTTGGTAGAGGGCCAAGTAGGTGACTCGAGAGATCAAGTGTGCAGTTTGACCTTTTGACTTGGGGTTTTACATGGTGGCACACTTTTGCGGTCTTGGGTTACTTCTCCCCACTCGCCCCACTCCTGAGATCTTATCGGGAAGCCGCTGATCACCAGTTTCAGGTGTTTTCTGTCTATTAGGAGACTGCCTTTTCCTGGCGCCAGCTGTGGCCAATTATTACCTTAGCAAGACAGTTAACAGTCTATCACCTGATGGTCGCCTGACACTCCTGGTGTGTGTGTGTGTGTGTGTGTGTGTGTGTGTGTATAGCCCTCTCCTGCTCTGCTCATACCTGATTAGCTACCCGCTGTAGCAAAACTTGTACACTGAAAACTACTAAACACTGCTGAGAGAAACTAAAAAAGACTGAAAATAATGGAGACATAAACCTTGTTCATCAGTCAAAAAACCCAGTATTGTTGTTAATTGTCCCCATATTGCAATCCCCATAAAAATTCCAGAAGCCTTTTTTCAGAAGATATTTATAAAATAATTCTTTTTTTTTTTTTTTGAGACGGAGTCTCACTCTGTGGCCCAGGCTGGAGAGCAGTGGCGCAATCTCCGCTCACTGCAAGCTCCGCCTCCGGGTTCACGCCATTCTCCTGTCTCAGCCTCCCGAGTAGCTGGGACTATAGGCGCCTGCCACTGCTCCCGGCTAATTTTTGTATTTTTAGTAGAGACGGGGAAAATAATTCTTAAATTCATATGACAATACAAAGGACCTAGAATAACCCAAATCACTGAAAAAGTTGAGGGGCTAACACTGCCTGACTTCAACACTTATGATGGTACAGTAATGAAGACAGTGTGATATTGTCATGAAGATCAACAATAGACCAATGGAATAGAAGATGACGTCCAGCAAATAAACCACACACAAGGACTACTGATTTTTTTGACATAGTTGTAAAGCCAGTTTAGTGAGGAAAAGACATCTTTTTAATGAAATGTGCTGAAACAGTTGAGTATTGTTAGGGGTTGAAGTGCGTCCCTCAGAAATTCATGTGTTGAAATCCTAACCCCTAGTAGTTCAGAATGTGACTGTATTTAGAGATAGTCTTTAAAAACATAATTAAGTTAAAATGAGGTCATTAGGGTGAGCTCTAATCCAATATGGCTGGTGTTCTTCAAGAGGAAGAGATGAGAACACAGACAGGTCCACAGAGGGAAGAGCATGTGAAGACACAGGGAGAAGACACCTGTCTTCTAGCCAAGGACAGAAGCCTCAGAAGAAACCAACCCCACTGACACCCTGATCTCCAGACTCCTAGCCTCTACAACGGTGAGAAAATAAACTTCTGTTGTTTAAGTTACCAGTCTGTGGTACTTTATGATGGCAAACCCAACCCTAGCTGCCAAAAAGTAATACAGGTATCTGTATACAGAAAAATAACTGTGACCTATACCTCACACCATGTTGAAAAATTTACTCTGATCACAGGTCTAAATGTAAAACAAAAAACTGTAAGAGTAAGAAAATTCTTTTTAGATATGACACCAGAAACGCAATTCATAGAAGAGCAAATTAATAGACTGAATTTCATGCAAATAAAAAATATCTGCCTTTGAATGATACCCTTAATGGAATTAAGTGACAAGCCACTGACTGGGAGAACACGCTTGTAAATCATATATCTCATAAGGCATTTGTATCTAGAATATATAAAAAACTCTCAAAACCCAATAATAAGAAAACAAACAACCCAATTAAAAAGTGGGCAAAATATTTGAATAGACATGTCACCAAATAAGACATATGGATGGAAAATAAGGACGTGAAAAAATGCCCAACATCATTAGTCATATGAAAATGCGAATTAAAATTGCAGTGAGGTATATTAGAATTGCTAAAACAAAACAAAACAAAACTCTGATCATATCAAGCATTGCTGAGGATATAAGGCAGTGGGAAGACTCAGGCACTGCTGCTGGCAATGTAAAATGGTACACATATTTTGGAAAGTAGCTTGATGATTTCTTCAATTTACATACTTAAACATACTTAATATACATCTGTCATAGAATTCAGCCCTTCCACTTCTAGGTATGGAAGCATTTGACTATACGAAGACTTGTATACAAATGTTCATAGCAATCTTATTTGTAATAGCCAAAAGTTGAAAACAACCTGAATGTTCTATAATAGATGAATGGATAAAAAACTTTATATAACCATATGATGGAATATCAGCAATAAAAAAGAATGAATGAACTATTGATACATACTACAACATGGACGGATTCCAAAATAATTACATTAAGTGAAGGAGTCCAGGCAAAAGGAGTATATTCTGTACAGTTCCATTTACATGATGTTCTAGAAAATGCAAGCTAATCTACAGTGATGGAAGTAGAACAGTAGTTCCTGGGGCTATGTGGGGGAAAAGAGGGGCAGGAGGGGAGGGAGGAAAGGAACACGAGGAAGCTTGTATGGAGGATGGATATGCTTCTTGTCTCGATTGGGATTGTGTTGATGCTTTCATGGGTGTGTACCTATGTCAAAACGTTTCAAATTCTATACCTTAAATATGTATTATTTATTTTATGTCAACTTCACCTCAGTGAAGCTGCTAACATAATGAAAAAATACGTTGTTAGTGGTTGACAAGCCATTCTCCAGTCCTGTTTTACAAGTGATAAAACTGGCATAAAAATCAGTAACATGTTTATTTGGCTTTTGTTTTTAACTGTCTGCTATCAGTGGTTAGAGCTGAGAGGGGAGGGTGGATGTATGGTTAGCACAGCTAAAATTTCAAGAAGGCTAACTGTATTTTTCAAGTGAATATTGCTTGTGGCACAAAATGTTTTCCTATTCTTGAAATAAAAGCATGATCCAGCTCTTAAAATTGCTGACTGTATCACTAGAGGTTTTCAAACAACAATTCAGGCAATAATTGTCAGTGAGGCCAGTGAAATGGTACCATTACTTCTGGAGAGGGGTAGAGAATTCACCTAATTCAACCTCCTCATTTTATGGATGTGAAACTAGAGAAAGTTATTTTACCTTTCTGGCCCTGAGTCACACAGTTCATATGTAGCCATGTGTAGAAAAAAATCCCAGATTTCTTTATTCTAGTGTAGTCTGTGGCACAATTATTAAAAACTTGTTCTCATGAGCCACATGGGCCTGAATTTAAAAATCTGTCTGTCTCCAACACTTGAAGTTATTTTGTGGCCTTAGTCATTATTATAATTCTTTTGCATTTTAATGAAATTTCTAAATGTTTTTAAAGTTGACAAAAAAGTATATATTTATGGTCTACAACATGATGTTTTGAATATGTATACATTGTGAAATGGCTAAATCAATCTAACTGACATATCCATCACCTCATGTACTGATTTTTTTGTGTGTGGTGAGAACACTTAAGATCTGCTCTGTGAATGGAAGTTCATTCATGATTTGGCTTTCTGTTTGTCTGTTACTGTGTATAAGAATGCTTGTGATTTTTGCACATTAATTTTGTATCCTGAGACTTTGCTGAAGTTTCTTATCAGCTTAAGGAGATTTTGGGCTGAGACGATGGGGTTTTCTAAATATACAGTCATGTCATCTGCAAATAGGGACAATTTGACTTCTTCTTTTCCTAACTGGATACCCTTGATTTCTTTCTCTTGCCTGATTGCCCTGGCCAGAACTTCCAACACTATGTTGAATAGGAGTGGTGAGAGAGGGCATCCCTGTCTTGTGCCAGTTTTCAAAGGGAATTTTTCCAGTTTTGCCCATTCGGTATGATATTGGCTGTGGGTTTGTCATAAATAGCTCTTATTATTTTGAGATATGTTCCATCAATACCGAATTTATTGAGCGTTTTTAGCATGAAGGGCTGTTGAATTTTGTCAAAGGCCTTTTCTGCATCTATTGAGATAATCATGTGGTTTTTGTCTTTGATTCTGTTTATATGCTGGATTATGTTTATTGATTTGCGTATGTTGAACCAGCTTTGCATCCCAGGGATGAAGCCCACTTGATCATGGTGGATAAGCTTTTTGATGTGCTGCTGGATTCGGTTTGCCAGTATTTTATTGAGGATTTTTGCATTGATGTTCATCAGGGATATTGGTCTAAAATTCTCTTTTTTTGTTGTGTCTCTGCCAGGCTTTGGTATCAAGATGATTTTGGCCTCATAAAATGAGTTAGGGAGGATTCCCTCTTTTTCTATTGATTGGAATAGTTCACAATTGCTTCAAAGAGAATAAAATACCTAGGAATCCAACTTACAAGGATGTAAAGGACCTCTTCAAGGAGAACCACAAACCACTGCTCAGTGAAATAAAAGAGGACACAAACAAATGGAAGAGCATACCATGCTCATGGATAAGAAGAATCAATATTGTGAAAATGGCCATACTGCCCAAGGTAATTTATAGATTCAGTGCCATCCCCATCAAGCTACCAATGAGTTTCTTCACAGAATTGGAAAAAACTGCTTTAAAGTTCATATGGAACCAAAAAAGAGCCCGCATTGCCAAGACAATCCTAAGTCAAAAGAACAAAGCTAGAGGCATCACGCTGCCTGACTTCAAACTATACTACAAGGCTACAGTAACCAAAACAGCATGGTACTGGTACCAAAACAGAGATATAGACCAATGTAATAGAACAGAGTCCTCAGAAATAATACCACACATCTACAGCCATCTGATCTTTGACAAACCTGACAAGAACAAGAAATGGGGAAAAGATTCCCTATTTAATAAATGGTGCTGGGAAAATTGGCTAGCCATAAGTAGAAAGCTGAAACTAGATCCTTTCCTTACTCCTTATACGAAAATAAATTCAAGATGGATTAGAGACTTAAATGTTAGACCTAATACCATAAAAACCCTAGAAGAAAACCTAGGTAATAGCGTTCAGGACATAGGCATGGGCAAGGACTTCCTGTCTAAAACACCAAAAGCAACACCAACAAAAGCCAAAATTGACAAATGGGATCTAATTAAACTGAAGGGCTTCTGCACAGCAAAAGAAACTACCATCAGAGTGAACAGGCAACCTACAGAGTGGGAGAAAATTTTTGCAATCTACTCATCTGACAAAGGGCTAATATCCAGAACCTACAAAGAACTCAAACAAATTTACAGGAAAAAAACAAACAACCCCATCCAAAAGTGGGCAAAGGATATGAACAGACATTTCTCAAAAGAAGACATTCATACAGCCAACAGACACATGAAAAAATGCTCATCATCACTCGCCATCAGAGAAATGCAAATCAAAACCACAATGAGATACCATCTGACACCAGTTAGAATGGCAATCATTAAAAAGTCAGGAAACAACAGGTGCTGGAGAGGATGTGGAGAAATAGGGACACTTTTACACTGTTGGTGGGATTGTAAACTAGTTCAACCATTACGGAAAAACAGTATGGTGATTCCTCAAGGATCTAGAACTAGAAGTACCATATGACCCAGCCATCCCATTACTGGGTATATACCCAAAGGATTATAAATCATGCTGCTATAAAGACACATGCACGCGTATGTTTATTGTGGCACTATTCACAATAGCAAAGACTTGGAAGCAACCCAAATGTCCATCAGTGACAGACTGGATTAAGAAAATGTGGCACATATACACCATGGAATACTATGCAGCCATAAAAAAGGATGAGTTCATGTCCTTTGTAGGGACATGGATGCAGCTGGAAACCATCATTCTTAGCAAACTATCACAAGAACAGAAAACCAAACACCGCCTGTTCTCACTCATAGGTGGGAACTGAACAATGAGATCACTTGGACTCGGGAAGGGGAACATCACACACCAGGGCCTATCATGGGGAGGGGGGAGGGGGGAGGGATTGCATTGGGAGTTTTATACCTGATGTAAATGACGAGTTGATGGGTGCTGATGAGTTGATGGGTGCAGCACACCAACATGGCACAAGTATACATATGTAACAAACCTGCACGTTATGCACATGTACCCTAGAACTGAAAGTGTAATAATAATAAAAAAAAGATCTGCTCTGGTCAAATTTCAAATACACAGTACATTGTTATTAACTATAGGTACAGTGACTATTGTTAATTTGGTAAGAGCAGATTTTTTTTTTTTTTTTTTTTTTTGAGACAGAGTGTCGCTCTGTCACCAGGCTGGAGTGCAGTGGTGCGATCATGGCTCACCACCACCTCCGTCTCCCGGGTTCAAGTGATTCTTCTGCGTCAGCCTCCCGAGTAGCTGGGACCACATGCATGTGCCACCAGGCCCAGCTAATTTTTGTATTTTTAGTAGAGACGGGGTTTCACCGTGTTGGTCAGGATGGTCTTGATCTCTTGACCTCATGATCCACCTGCCTTAGCCTCCCAAAGTGCTGGGATTACAGGCGTGAGCCACCGCGCCTAGCCAAGAGCAGATTTTAAGTGTTCTGTTCTGTACTGTAACAATGTACTGTATACTAGAAAATTGAATACAATGGATCCCTTGAACTTGTTCATCCTGTCTAACTGAAATTTTGAATTCTTTGACCAACATCTCCCCAGTTCTTCCCACCCCCACCCCCACGCTCCTGATAACCATCATTCTACTTTCTGAGTCTGACCTCTTTAGATTCCGTGTATAAGTGAGATCATGTTGTACAACTGAGATCATCATGTACAAGTGAGATCATGTCTTTCTGTGCCTGACTTAGCTTCCTTAAATAATGTTTGCGGGTTCCTTCATGTTGTCTCAAATAACAGGATTTCATTCTTTTTTAGGCTGCAGACTATTCCATTGTGTACATGTACCACATTTTCTTTATCCATTCATTTGTTGATGGACACTTAATTTGATTCCATATATTGACTATTGTGACTAATGCCGAAATGAACAAGGAGTATAGATAACTCTGTGACCTACTGATTTCATATCCTTTGGATATATACCCAATAGTGGGATTACTGAATCATATGAGATCTATTTTTATTTTTGTGGGACCTCCATACTGTTTTCCATAATAGCTATACTAATTTACGTTCCCACCAAGTGTACCAGGGTTCTATTTTCTCCACATCCCTTCCAACGCTTATCTTTTGTCTTCTTGGTAATGCTCATTCTTACAGGTGTGAGGTGGTATTTTATGGTTTTAATTTGCATTTCCCTGATGATTGGTGATGTTCAGCATTTTTTAGTACACAGGCATGCCTTTACTTTATTGCACTTCACCTTATTGTACTTTGCAGATATGCTTTTTACAAATTGAAGATTTGTGGCAACCCTGTATTGAGCAAGCTATTGGCACCACTTTTCCAATAGCATGTGCTCACTTTGTGTCTCTGTCACATTTTGGTAATTCCCGCAATATTGCAAACATTTTCTTCATTGTTATATCTGTTATGGTGAACAGTGATCTTTGATGTTACTGTTATAATTGTTTTGGGGCACACCAAATCCCACCCAAATAAGACTGTGAATTTAATTGATAAATTTTGTATGTGTTCTGACTGCTTCACTGACTAGCTATTCCCTTGTCTCTCTTCATCTCCTCAGGCTTTCCTACTCCCTGATATGTAAGAAAATTGAAATTAGGTCAATTTATAGCCCTACAATCACTTCTAGGTGGTCAAGTGAAAGAAAGAGGTGCAAGTCTCTCAGTTTAATCAAAAACTACAAATGATTAAGCTTAGTGAGGAAGCCGTGCCGAAAGTCTAGATACGCTGAAAGCTAGGCCTCTTGCATCAAATAGCTAGCCAAGTTGAGAACACAAAGGGAAAGTTCTTGAAGGAAAGTAAACGTGTTACTCCAGTGAACACATGAATGATAAGAAAGTGAAGCAGGCCAGGCATGGTGGCTCACACCTGTAATCCCAGCACTTTGGGAGGCCGAGGCAGGTGGATCACAAGGTAAGGAGTTCGAGACCAGTCTGGCCAACATAGTGAAACGCCGTCTCTCTTAAAAATACAAAAAAAAAAAAAATTAGCTAGGCATTGTGGTGGGCACCTGTAATTCCAGTTACCTGGGAAGCTGAGGGAAGGATAATTGCTTGAACCTGGGAGGTGGAGGTTGCAGTGAGTCAAGATCGTGCCACTGGACTCCAGCCCAGGTGACAGTACAAGACTCTGTCTCAAAAAAAAAAAAGGGAGAAAGTTTTAGTGGTCTAGATAGAAGAAGATCAAACCAGCCACAATGTTCCCTTAAGCAAAAGCCTAATCCAGAGCAAGGCCTTAACTTTCTTTTTATTTTTTATTTTAATTTTTAAAATTTATTATTATTATACTTTAAGTTCTAGGGTACGTGGGCACAACGTGCAGGTTTGTGACATATGTATACATGTGCCATGTTGGTGTGCTGCACCCATTAACTCCTCATTTCCATTAGCTATATCTCCTAATGCAATCCCTCCCTGCTTCCCCGACCCCATGACAGGCCCTGGTGTGTGATGTTCCCCATCCTGTGTCCAAGTGTTTTCATTGTTCAATTCCCACCTATGAGTGAGAACATGTGGTGTTTGGTTTTCTGTCCTGGCGACAGTTTGCTCAGAATGATGGTTTGCAGCTTTATCCGTGTCCCTACAAAGGACATGAACTCATCCTTTTTTATGGCTGCATAGTATTCCATGGTGTATATGTGCCACATTTTCTTAATCCAGTCTATCATTGATGGATATTTGGGTTGCTTCCAAGTCTTTGCTATTGTGAATAGTGCTGCAATAAACATACGTGTGCATGTGTCTTTATAGGAGCATGATTTATGATCCTTTGGATATATACCCAGTAATGGGATCGCTGGGTCAAATGGTATTTCTAGTTCTAGATCCTTGAGGAATTGCCACACTAGTTTACAGTCCCACCAACAGTGTAAAAGTGTTCCTATTTCTCCACATCCTCTCCAGCACCTGTTGTTTCCTGACTTTTTAATGATTGCCATTCTAACTGGTGTCAGATGGTATCTCATTGTGGTTTTGATTTGCATTTCTCTGATGGCCAGTGATGATGAGCATTTTTTCATGTGTCTGTTGGCTGCAAAAATGTCTTCTTTTGAGAAGCGTCTGTTCATATCCTTTGCCCACTTTTTGATGGGGTTGTTTGATTTTTTCTTGTAAATTTGTTTAAGTTCTTTGTAGATTCTGGATATTAGCTCTTTGTCAGATATGTAGATTGCAAAAATTTTCTCCCATTCTGTAGGTTGTCTGTTCACTCTGATGGTAGTTTCTTTTGCAGTGCAGAAGCTCTTCAGTTCAATTAGATCCCATTTGTCAATTTTGGCTTTTGTTGGTGTTGCTTTTGGTGTTTTAGACAGGAAGTCCTTGCCCATGCCTATGTCCTGAATGGTATTGTCTAGATTTTCTTCTAGGGTTTTTATGGTTTTTGGTCTGACATTTAAGTCTGTAATCTATCTTGAATTAATTTTTGTATAAGGTGTAAGGAAGGGATCCAGTTTCAGCTTTCTACATATGGCTAGCCAGTTTTCCCTGCACCATTTATTAAATAGTGAATCCTTTCCCCATTTTTTGTTTTTGTCAGGTTTGTCAAAGATCAGATGGTTGTAGATGTGTGGTATTATTTCTGAGGGCTCTGTTCTGTTCCATTGGTCTCTCTGTTTTGGTACCAGTACCATGCTGTTTTGGTTACTGTAGCCTTGTAGTATAGTTTGAAGTCAGGTAGCGTGATGCCTCTAGCTTTGTTTTTTTGGCTTAGGTTTGTCTTGGCAATGTGGGCTCTTTTTTGGTTCCATATGAACTTTAAAGTAGTTTTTTCCAATACTTTGAAGAAAGTAATTGGTAGCTTGATGGGGATGGCACTGAATCTATAAATTACCTTGGGCAGTATGGCCATTTTCACGATATTGATTCTTCCTATTCATGGGCATGGAATGTTCTTCCATTTGTTTGTGTCCTCTTTTATTTCATTGAGCAATGGTTTGCAATTCTCCTTGAAGAGGTCCTTCACATTCCCTGTAAGTTGGATTCCTAGGTTTTTTATTCTCTTTGAAGCAATTGTGAATTGGAGCTAACTCATGATTTGGCTCTCTGTTTGTCTGTTATTGGTATATAGGAATGCTTGTGATTTTTGCACATTGATTTTGTATCCTGAGACTTTCCTGAAGTTACTTATCAGATTACGGAGATTTTGGGCTGAGATGATGGAGTCTTCTAAATATGCAATCATGTCATCTGCAAACAGGGACAATTTGACTTCCTTTTTTTCTAATTGGATACCCTTTCTTTCTCCTGCCTGATTGCTCTGGCCAGAACTTCCAACACTATGTTGAATAGGAGTGGTGAGAGAGGGCATCCCTGTCTTGTGCCAGTTTTCAAAGGGAATGCTTCCAGTTTTTGCCCATTCAGTATGATATTGGCTGTGGGTTTGTCATAAATAGCTCTTATTATTTTGAGATACGTTCCATCAATACCGAATTTATTGAGAGTTTTTAGCATGAAGGGCTGTTGAATTTTGTCAAAGGCCTTTTCTGCAACTATTGAGATAATCACCCGGTTTTTATCTTTGGTTCTGTTTATATGCTGGATTACATTACTGGAAGCTTCGTTTCAGAGGGGCACTCGGCCGTATGAGGTGTAAGTAGGCCCCTACTGGGGAGTGCCCCCCAGTTAGGCTACTCAGGGGTCAGGGACCCACTTGAGGAGGCAGTCTGTCCATTCTCAGATCTCAAACTCCGTACTGGGAGATCCACTTCTCTCTTCAAAGCTGTCAGAGAGGGACGTTTAAGTCTGTAGAAGTTTCTGCTGCCTTTTGTCCAGCTATGCCCTGCCCCCAGAGGTGGAGTCTACAGAGGCAGGCCTCCGTGAGCTGCGGGGGGCTCCACCCAGTTCTAGCTTCCTGGCAGCTTTGTTTACCTACTCAAGCCTCAGCAATGATGGGTGCCCCTCCACCAGCCTCGCTGCCGCCTTGCAGTTAGATCTCAGACTGCTGTGCTAGAAGAGCGTGAGCCCCTGTGGTCGCGGGACCCTTTGAGCCAGGTGTGGGATATAATCTCCTGGTGTGCCATTTGCTAAGACGGTTGGAAAAGCACAGTATTAGGGTGGGAGCGACCCGATTTTCCAGGTGCTGTCTGTTATGGCTTCCCTTAGCTAGGAAAGGGAATTCCTTAACCCCTTGTGCTTCCCAGGTGAGGCAATGCCTCGCCCTACTTCAGCTCATGCTCCCTGGGCTGCACCCACTGTCCTGCACCCACTGTCTGACAGGCCCCAGTGAGATGAACCCGGTACCTCAGTTGGAAATGCAGAAATCACCCGTCTTCTGTGTGGCTCATGCCGGAAGCTGTGGACTGGAGCTGTTCTTATTTGGCCATCTTGGAACGTCCCTGGCCCTAACTTTCTTAAATTGTATGAAGGCTGAGAGAGGTGAGGAAGCTGCAAAAGAAAAGTGTGAAGCTAGGAGAGGTGGATTCGTTAGGTTTAAGAAAAAAAGCCATCTCTTTAACATAAAATTGCAAGGTGAAGCAGCAACTGTTGGTGTAAAACCTGCAGGAGGTTATTCATAAGATCTAACTAAGATCATTTATGAAGGTGGTTACACTAAAAAACAGATTTTTAATGGAGACAAAATAGCTTTCCATTGGAAGAATATGCCATCTAGGCTTTCCATAGCTACAGAGAAGTCAATGCTCAGCTTTGAAGCTTCAAAGGACAGCCTGACTGTTTTGATAGGGGCTAATGCAGCTGGTGATTTTAAGTTGGAGCCAATGCTCATTTACCATTCTAAAAATTCTAGGGTGCTTAAGAATTATGCTAAACCAACTCTTCCTGTGTTCTAGAAATGGAACAACAAAGCCTGAATGACAGCACACCTCTTTATGGCAGGCTTTTCTGAATATTTTAAGCCTATTATTGAGACCTACTGCTCAGAAAAAAATATTCCTTTCAGAGTATTACTGCTCATTGACAATGCACCTGGCCACCCCAGAGCTCTGATAGAGAGCAAATGACAAGAAATTGCTGGGTGCTGTGGCTCATGCCTGTAATCCTAGCACTTCGGGAGGCTGAGACTGGTGAATCTGCTGAGTCCAGGAGTTTGAGAACAGCCTGGGCAACATGGTGAAACCCCATCTCTACTAAAACACAAAAATTAGCTGGGCATGGTGGCACAGGCCTTTAGTCCCAGCTACTCTGGAGGCTGAGGGGGAAGGACCACCTGAACCTGGGGAGGTTGAGGCTGTGGTGAGCTGACATCATGCCAGAGTGATACCCCATCTCAAAAAAAAAAAAAAAAGGATTTACAATATTACATCAACTTTGTTGATAAAGCAGCAACAGTGTTTGAGAGAACTGACTTTGATTTTGACAAAAGTTCTACTGTGGGTCAAAATGCTATCGAATAGCAGAGAAATCTTTCATGATAGCCAATCTTTAAACGTTATTGTCTTATTTTAAGAAATTGCCATAGTCACCCTAACCTTCCTCACCTACCACCCTGATTAGTCAGCAACCATCAACACGGAGGCAAGGACCTCCACCAGCAAAAAGATTATGACTTGCTGAAGGTACAGATAATTCAGCGATAAGGTATTTTTAGATTAAGGTATGTATGTTGTTTTCTCAGATATAACGCTATTGCACACTTAATAGACTACAGTGTAATGTAAACTTAACTTTCATATGTACTGGGAAGCCAAAAAATGTGTATGATTGGCTTTATTGCAGTGATCTGGAACAGAATCTGCAATATCTCCGAGGTCTGTCTGTACCTGTCAGCCGTTTGTGTGTCTTCTTTTGAGAAGTGTCTATATAAGTCTTCTGCTCATTTTAAAATCAGGTTATTTGTGTGTGTGTTTTTGCTACTGAGTTGAGTTCTATATATACTTTGAATATCAATCCTTTTCAAATATGTAACTTGCCAATATTTTCTCCCATTTCATAAGTCATTGCTTCACTCTGTGGATTGTTTCTTTTGCTGTGGAGAAAGTTTTTACTTTGATGAGATCCCATTTGTCTACTTTTGCTTTGTTGCCTGTGCTTCTGGGGTCCATTCATATAATTTCTGTTTTGTAAACTGGAAGTAAGAGCAACTGGGTTATTTGAACAATCCATGGGATGGCTGTAATGATCAGATGAGATCATATTGCAAAACCCTCAGTGCAATGAATGAGGCTACAGCACATAGCGCTTGATAAATGAGGGTTACCATCGCCAATATGATTATTATTTTATTCCCACTCCTACCATGGCATTAACTGCCCCCCTTTAGTCTAGTCTACATCTATCAGTAACCTGCCTTTAAAGTTTCTTCCGTGTATTTTCTTTTCAAGCATACTCTGGAGCCTGTTTTCTCAGTCTGACTTCCATGTCTGAGTCACAATTACTCCCTTTATAAAGTCTCTCCCATTTGCACCCACACCATTATTTCCTGAGCTTCTGCACTTCCTTGCCGGCCTGTGAGTTGTGTTCATTAGATGCTAAATTACTGCCACTGGGAAGTGACAAATGACAGTTTGCAACCTTTTTACCACCATAAAGCTCATGCAATAAAACGAAAAAGAGCTATAGAAAAGCAAGGTTTGTGGAATCATAAGGAATATATGTCTGCTTCAGGCAGTTTATCTAAGTGGCAGGATTCAGTGAGTTAATGCTTAAGGAAGAAGACAGCTTCAGCTAAGAAAATGAAGTATTTAGGGACATAGATCTGTCACCATTGCTTGCTATGTAAAGCAGTGAATTGTTACTTGTGAATGGAACTGCATTAAGCTCACATTGAAACACTACCCGGAGCAGTGATTTTGTTAATAAAGATATAGGCCTCATGTTGGCTGTCAGATGTTTCCTTCTCATTCTTGGAACCCTTGCAAACAGCCTCCTGACTGTGGGCCATGGTCTTCCTGGAGCCCTATTCCCTGAAATGATTTGACAAATACTGTATATTCATTCACCTGCATTTCAGAGCCAGGGTGACTGCTCTGAGCTGAGCCCCAGGGCTTTTCTGTGACAACTTGAGATCTGAGTTTCTGTACTTCTTGTGAAGTAGGGAACGGAGAGGTAGAAATCTCAGGATTTCAGAGCAGAAACAAAGCTGTGCCTTGTAGTGGGAAAATTATCCAGGTACCCATACTGCCTCTTCCCTCTCCTCGTCATGGCCAAACATGTCTAGAGAGTGTCGTCTACCACTGTCGTTGCATTCTACTCTAGATATTCTCAGAAACATAATCAATGATCTCCATGTTCTGGAATGAATGAATATTTTTTAGTCCTTCTCTATCTTGACCCATTGGCAGAATTTTTCCCTGTTGACTGATTTCTTCTGTTCTTGGTTTCCATGACTCCATGAAACTCTAGTTATCCTTTTATCTCTCTTCCTACTCCTGTTTTTGGGTCTCCTTTTCAGGTTTAACTTCCTCCAAACTCAGCCATGAAGTGTTGGTTGTCTTTGAGAGTCAGCCCTAGGCCCTGATCTTTTCTCACATTTTGCAGGTGCCCCAAAAACTCTGATCACATCCATTGATTCAACTACCAAATGTGTGCAGGTCGTTCACACTCCTCCCCTCTGTGCTGTGGACTCTGTTAACCTACTGACCCACTGGACCCATCACCATTGGATGTCTCGAAGCCATCACAAACTCAAAATGTCCAGGTTCAAATAATCAGTCTTTTTCCCCAAACGCCCAGCTCCACCACTGATGAGTAAGAAATTTAGAAACTTTTTCTCAACAGCTCCCTCTCCTTACACTTCATGTCCAGTTCATCGGCAGGTCGTGTTTATCTTATCTCTTACTATTGCTCAAACCTCTCTGCCTCTTTCCATCTGTAACCCCTGGCACAGAACCTTGCATATAGAGGAACTCAATAAATACTTGATACATGAATGAGTGAATCTCCATCTCTGGGCTCTGGCCAGAACAGCTTCCTGAGAACAGCATCTCTCGATATGGGTTGTGCCAACCTGTGTTCCCTCTATCTAAACAGTTCTCCATATTAGAACACAAAAGATCTATCCAAAACAGCGAATCTGATTACATCATTCTCCTTTTCCCAGCTTAAAGCACTTCAGTGGTTTCTCATCACCCATAGGAGAATAAAAATTTACAACATGTCTCCTAAGGGCCTGTGTAGGTTTTTTTTTTTCCCCCACTGCCTCTCCCACCAGCTTCAACTCACACTACATTCCCCCTTCTCTTTCTGCTTCAAGCACACCCACCACACCATTCTGCTCTGCCCCTCACTCATGCCACATTCCTTCCTGCCCTCGAAACTTCTACCTGATTCTCTCCCACACTAATGACCTCCTAGTTAACTGGTACTCATCCTCCAGATCCTGACTCATGAGGTTCAGGTCAATTATGTCCTCAAAGTCCCTCACCTCAACCTCTCATAACACCGTGTACTGAGAGAGTATATGCATTTTTTAATGAGAGTAGTAACTGCATTTTTAAAAATGTGTGTAATTATTGATTAATGTCTGTCTCCTCCCAGAGTGTCAGCTCTATGTTGGCAGGAACAATATCTTTTTTTTTTTTTTTAATTTAAGTTCTGGGATACACATGCTGAATGTGCAGGTTTGTTACACAGGTATACGTGTGCCATGGTGGTTCACTGCACCATTGACCCATCATCTAGGTTCCCTCCCCTTGCCCCCCACCCCTCAACAGGTCCCATGTGTGTTGTTCCCCTCCTTGTGTCCATGTGTTCTCAACGTTCAACTCCCACTTAGGAGTGAGAACATGTGGAGTTAGGAACTATATCTTGCTAGGTTCTCTGTTGTCTTCTTGGAACCCTAGATCCTTGATATCTAAGAAATTACTACTATTTCTTTTTTTTTTTTGAGATGGAGTCTCGCTGTGTCGCCCAGGCTGGAGTGCAGTGGCCGGATCTCAGCTCACTGCAAGCTCCGCCTCCCGGGTTTACGCCTTTCTCCTGCCTCAGCCTCCCGAGTAGCTGGGACTACAGGCGCCCGCCACCACGCCCGGCTAGTTTTTTGTATTTTTTAGTAGAGACGGGGTTTCACTGTGTTAGCCAGGATGGTCTCGATCTCCTGACCTCGTGATCCGCCCGTCTCAGCCTCCCAAAGTGCTGGGATTACAGGCTTGAGCCACCACACCCGGCCAAATTACTACTATTTCTTAGATACGTTGGCTAATTTCAAACCAGGAGCCTTGGTAAATCAGGTCTTGGCTTTGCCTCCAATTGCCACGATGGCCTTAGGAATAAAGGAATGTTGCTTGGATCAAATAAATTCTGTCTTTCATATTCAGATTTATTTATTTGTACAAAGCAAAGATCTTGCCCATTGAGGGACTCAATCCATTTGCTGATAAATCCTTTAAGTGGAAGTGTTTTTTTTTTTTTTTTTTTGTTGTTTTGGTTTGAGATGGAGTCTCACTCTGTCGCCCAGGCTGGAGTGCAGTGGTGCAATCTCGGCTCACTGCAACCGCCACCTCCCAGGTTCAAGTGATTTTCCTGCCTAAGTCTCCCAAGTAGCTGGGACTACAGGCGCCCACCACCACGCCTGGCTAATGTTTGCATTTTTAGTAGACATAGGGTTTCACTATGTTGGCCAGGCTGGTCTCGAACTCCTGACCTCATGATCCTCCGTCCACCTCGGCCTCCCAAGTGCTGGGATTACAGGAGTGAGTTAAAAGCTTGGGTCTAGGAAATTAGCAGCACTCAACTACCTCAACCTAATTTCCTAAAATCATCTCATTAGCAGCAGTAAATGCTTAAGGGTGCAGATTTTACCTCACCACTTTGTATGAGGAACCTACTCAGAGAAGGATAGCAGCTTGTGTTCTTCTGGGGCTGCAGAGATAAAGCAAGTGCACAGCTTATCACACTCAGGGATCCCTGAGATTGCCCTGGTTGCTCTATGGATTAAGACAGCACTGGAATCTGTAGCCTCCCTCTTCTGAATTCTTTATTTTTTATAGCACTTACTTCCAGAACCAGAGGGCCCATAATAATAATTGAGGATTGCTAACAGTTACAATACATTTTCACAAGACTTGTCATCTTTTACCTTTGTGACAGCTGATCTGTAGGGGTTTTTTTTTTTTTTTTTTTTTTGAGACGGAGTCTTGCTCTGTCACCTGGGCTGGAGTGCAGTGGCCGGATCTCAGCTCACTGCAAGCTCTGCCTCCCGGGTTTACGCCATTCTCCCGCCTCAGCCTCCCAAGTAGCTGGGACTACAGGCGTCCACCACCTCGCCTGGCTAGATTTTTTTTTTTTTTTGTATTTTTTAGTAGAGACGGGGTTTCACCGTGTTAGCCAGGATGGTCTCGATCTCCTGATCTTGTGATCCGCCCGTCTCGGCCTCCCAAAGTGCTGGGATTACAGGCTTGAGCCACCGCACCCGGCCGGGTTGTTTTTATGCTCATTTTTTATAGTAGGAAATTGAGATTACAGAAGGCAAGCGTCCCATATTCTGTGATCCCTCTTGTAAGCTTAGTTGCAAACACAACTTTTCTGACTCTAAAACTAATGATTTTTCTATTACATTTAAAAAATTACTTGTTTTATTTTTATTTTATTTTATTTTATTTTTTTGAGACGGAGTCTCGCTCTGCCGCCCAGGCTGGAGTGCAGTGGCCAGATCTCAGCTCACTGCAAGCTCCGCCTCCCGGGTTTACGCCATTCTCCTGCCTCAGCCTCCCGAGTAGCTGGGACTACAGGCGCCCGCCACCTTGCCCGGCTAGTTTTTTGTATTTTTTTTTAGTAGAGATGGGGTTTCACCGTGTTAGCCAGGATGGTCTCGATCTCCTGACCTCGTGATCCGCCTGTCTCGGCCTCCCAAAGTGCTGGGATTACAGGCTTGAGCCACCGCGCCCGGCCAAATTACTTGTTTTAAATTTCCATATTGTTATGGACTGACTGGTACCTCCCCACAAGTTCATATGTTGAAGCCCTAACTCGTCATGTGACTCTATTTGAAGATAGGACCTTTACAGAGGTAATTAAGATTAAATGCGGTCATGAGGGTGGAGTCCTAATCCAACAGAACTGGTGCCCTTATAGGAGGAATAGGCATCAAAGATCTCTCTCTGTCTCTCTCCTGCAAGCTCAGAGGGAATGCCATGTGAGGGACACAGCAAGAAAGCAGGTGTCTGCAAGCCAGTAGGAGAGGCCTCACCACATACAACCATGGTGACACCTTGATCTTGGACTTCTAGCCCCCAGAAATGTAAGAAAATAAATGACTGTTATGTCAGCCACACATAATGTTTTGGCGGCCTGAACAGACTAAGACGCTTGTCAAGTCAGACTACCGCACAAGAGGATGGGGTGGTTATCAAACTGGTGACAAGGCAAGGGAATCCAAAGCCTCCTTATTAAAGAAAGACAACCCCAGATAGAGTCTCTAGTGAGCATAGGGCATGGAGTTTCCTCTCATTCTAGGGAAGAGATGGGTAATTCACTGTTAGGTGCAGTAGCTCTGGGCCTAAAGGAATGAGCTGAATCTTGGATCCATTCAGATGTTTCTGGACCACCAAGGCTCTCTATATTTTGTATCCCCTATAATTCAGCAAAAGGTGGCTCTAAACTAGTATGGCACATGATTAAACTGTAGAGACATATAATAAAGCAGCAAAGCTAAGATCTGCTATTTAAAATCATAAGATTAACTGAAACCAACCTTTCCTTAGAAACACAACAGAAAGATATGTTGACTCTTCACCTACTTTGCAGAGATAAAACGATGGACTGTCAGATGCACAGGTGTAACCTATGAGCAGCAGCAGGCCAGGCTCTGAGCCTGCTTCTCTCGCTGCTGACCTCCTGTTTCCCTCGGCTCCTCTAGCAGGGGAACTCTTTCAGGATGGACAGTGGCCTTGTCTGACAGCTGCATCATCTTTGATGAGTAATACCCTCCATCATTTTCAAGGAATGGCAGCCAAACAAAGAAAATAAATCTCGAGAAGCCTGGGACAACACACCCCTGGGTAAGTGAAAAGCTTTTCCTGGCCTCAGAGCTGCCTTTGATTGCGTTTGCTGTGTTCACGAATTCCACCTCTGTCAAGAGCCATTGTGTGTGGAACAGCAGCTATAAAATACTCACTCCTGGGGAAGAAACTGAAAAGCATCTTTCTGGGTTACCCATTAACCTCACACACACAGGCCTGTGGATAAAAGAATGCTCATCGATCTATGGGATTTCTCATGGAGAAGAGAATGCCCCCACAAGGCCACAGGTGGTACAATTAATACAATTCACCCAATTCTCTCTAGTGTTACATAAAAAGCTAACCAGGCACATTCCTGCGAAATCAAAGGTAGTTAGGTTTAAAATTTTTTTTTTTTTTCAAAAATACACTTTATTTACTAGAACAGTTTTGGACTTAAAGAGACATTGCAAAGATAGTGCAGAGAGTTCCCATATATCTATATCACACCCAGTTTCCTCTGTTAATAACCTCTTACTTTAGTAGGGTTTATTTATGTTAGTTAGTGAACCCATATTGATATGTTATTATTAACTAAGTACTACAACTTTATTCAGATTTCCTCATTTTTTTACTTAATATCCTTTTCTGTCGCAGTACCTATTATAAATACCACATTTAATTGTCATGTCTCCTTATGCTTCTCTTGGCTGGCCAATTTCTCAGACTTCCCATATTTTTGATGGCCTTGAATGTTTTGAGGTGGGCTGGTTAGGAATTTTGTCCCTCAGTTTGGTTTGTTTGATGTTTTTCTCATAAGTTGTCAAGTTTCTCTATGGTGAAGTTATTCTTTCTTCTTCCTTTCCATACTGTACTCATTGGATGGGAGTCACTCTGCACACTCTCCCATTAAGGAGTGAGGATCTATGCTCAAACTTACAAGAATGAAGTGATTTAGTTTTTATAAACTGAATTCCTTTTATAATCCAGGACAACTTGCTAATTGAGAAAAGCCTGAAGTGAATCCTTTGGAAAACCAAGATTCCTCTTATTCTGTGAATAAGAAAAAGTGCTCAGAAAAGTGTTGAATAACTAGTAAAAGTTCAGATTTTCATTTTGGAGTGGGGGTGCTCCCAGCTTTCCTTCAGAGCAGCTCTGCTCATTCATATGCATATAATTCCTTAAATGGTGATTATTAGTTTTGTTTTAGGGTCAGCATTTCCCCCCCGATTTGCAGTTCATTTTGGCCTTTCTATTAATATGTGCAATATTAGATGTGGTGACTGTAATATTCCAGACTATGTCCAGGTGATGCAGGTGAACCTCATCATTGGAGCTCAGCTCAAGAGGGTTCTTGGCTTTGTGCTGGAAAGAATTCAAGAGCAAGCAGATGGAGCAAAGCAAAGCAACTTTATTAGAGCAACAGAGTATAGGAAAATGGCTGCTACACAGAGTGGTAGCAACAGCCCTCGTGGATTGCTGACTAACTGTATTTATGGTTATTCCCTTATTATATGTTAAATAAGGGATGGGTTATTTGTGAGTTTTCTGGAAAAGAGTGTGTAGTTCCCAGAACTGAGGGTTCTTCCCCTTTTAAAAGCATATAGAGTAACTTCTTGGAGTTGCCATGGCACTTGTAAACTGTCATGGCACTGGTGGGAGTTTCTTTTTGCATTTTAATACATTATTAAATTATTTAAATATAATGAGCAATGAGGACAACTGGTGGTCACTTTTGTTGTCTTCTTGGTTTTAGCTGGTTTTGGCCTGTTTCTTTGCTGCATCCTGTTTTGATCAGATCCTGTTTTGATCAGCAGGCTCTTGTGACCAGAGCTTGGAAAACAAGTCCCGCTGATCTCCTACCTCTCCAGGGAAAATGGAGGATAAATGAAGCCAGTTAGTGCCTGATGTGTCACTGCCTTGCAGATGAACAAAGCACCATTGTAACCATGTCATCACAAATATACCACATGCCAGGACACACATTAGAGATGGCAGTGGAGAGTTATGAACAAGCCATGCAAAGTAGGATCATTTCTCCTGTGACAGAGAGCTTATCTTTTATAATATTTGTTTGTAGTAGGAGAAGAGTAAACATGAGAAAAGAAAAATAAAGCTTTCAGCAGAATGATCATTTCTGAATTATTGTGCTATGCCTAAAATCTAAATAGATTACAGGCTATATTTCAAAATAGAAAAGAACTGTAGTTTCTTTTTTAAAAAAATTATAAAATGTTGTTGGCATATAAAAATGATTTTTACTAAAATGAGCTACATTTTCTGTATCTCACTGTGAGAGGAATGAGGGGCACGTTATAAAAAAATCCCTAGTAGTCAAACAATTGCACAAAGCCTGCTCTGTTACTTTCCTACATTCAACTCTTTCAACTGCTGAGTCTTCCCTTGCCTTTATTTTAAAGAACATGTTAAGATACTATGTTCTACATTTGTCAGTGTAGGTTGAACAAAGCAGGAAATACTGCCTATCCTGCTAAAAGTCATCTATAGGTCAGTAAGTTATTTGCTACAAAGTTACAATAATTTCCTTGCTGCACACAGCAACTGCATAGGGAAGAGAGAAGCTGGTGCTTGAGTGTCCCTTGCAGATGCATCTTGGTAACCCCCTTCTTTCCCGACCACGTGCTCCATGTCATCAGCTGCTTTGTGGCAGCAGCCTTCTTGTTTGCTCACTTTGGGCAGTAGGTGGTTATAAAGCTGACTCATGTGAAGCTGCTCCTGCATCTGGGATTGATTGCGGGCCTTCCTGCCTCCCTAGCTTGGGGGAAATTCCTCCTTTTACAAGCTTCCATAATACCTTGAACTTCTTCCTATCATATTACATTTAACAATCGTGAGTATAGTTTTATATATACACACACACACACACACACATATATACATATATATATGTGTATATATATATGAAAGGGAGTTTATTAAGGACAATAGAAGTCACATGATCATAACATAAAGTCCCACAATAGGCAAGCTGAGGAGCAAGGAAATCAGTGGTGGATCAGTCCAAGTCCAAAAACCTCGAAAGCAGGGAAACTGACGGTGTAGCCTTCAGTCTGTGGCCAAAGGCCTAAGAGCCTTTGGCAAACCACTGGTGTAAATCCAGCAGTCCAAAAGCTGAAGAACTTGGTAGTCTAATGTTCGAGGGCAGGAAGCATCCAGCATGGGAGAAAGATGAAGGTCGGAAGACTCAGCAAGTCAAGTCCTTCTACGTTCTTCTGCCTGCTTTATTCTAGCCACACTGGCAGCTGATTATACGGTTCCCAACCATATTGAGGGTAGGTCTACCTCTGGAATCCACTGACTCAAATGTTCATCTCCTGTGGCAGCACCCTCACAGACACACCCGGGAGCAATACTTTGCATCCTTCAGTGCGATCAAGTTGACAGTATTAACCATCACAAGTGGACATAGTTGCAACTGAGAATCTGAATTCCCCAGTCGCTCTGAGCCTCCCTTGCTAGAAGATGTGCCCTTCCTTTCTGTCTGAGGAGTCTAGCTTTCCCTTACTGGAAGAGCTTGTAATAATCTTACCAATTCCTTCTGTTAAATTCATTCTGTTGAAACAGAATATGATTACTATTTTCCCAACTGGACTCTGAATGATGTACCATCATGAAATATCATTGTATTCTCCTTGAAAATAGTTTCCTTGGCTGAGAAAAATTAATAATAATAATTATTAACCGTTAGTCTACATATTGAGTGGGTTTTATTTCTACCTTCCCACCCACCAGATTACACCCATGAATTTTTAGTTCACACTTTGAAAAGATCTTAGTACATTGGAATTTTCCCTTCAGATTTCTTAAATAAGGAGACCATGTTTAGATATTATAATGACATCTATTCAGAAGTAGTTGGTTGATGTGCTAATGACATCTCACAGTTTATAGTTTCTTGTCCTCTCATATCTTTTCATCCTCTGATTTGTAGCAGTAATATCAACTGCTGGTGACGCAAACAAGTTAAAACCAAGCTTTGGTGTTTACCTGCCCCTAAACCCAGAATTTCCCCTGTGTCTCCTACCACTGACATTGTAGTCATGCAAACCTCCAAATTAGGGTTAGCTTCTTCTTAACAATGAACTACCAAATTTTATTCAGTTGAGAAAATATTCATTGAGACCATTCAATAAGCTCCCACTACCTCATAGTTTTTCAGATTCACATATAATATTTTACATATTTATGGAGTAAATGTGATTGTTACATGCATAGAGTGTATAATGATTGAGTCAGGGTATTTGGAGTATTCATCACAGTGAGTGTTCATCATATTTATGTGTTGATATCATTTCAAGTTTTCTAGTTACTTTAAATATACATAATATTGTTGCTAAGTATACTCATCCTAGTCTACTATCAAACATTAGAATTTATTTCATCTGACTGTATGTCTGTACTCATAACTAATCTCTATTCATTCACCCCCTCCTTACCAACCCTTCTGAGTGTCTGGTATGTATCCATTCTATTTTCTATGTCTGTGAGATCAAGTTTTTCACCTTCCACATATGAGTGAGAATAAGTGGTATCTGTCTTTCTGTGCCTAAATCATTTCACTTAACATAATGACCTCCTGTTCCATCCATGTTGCTGCAAATGACATAATTTCATTCATTTTGTGGCTGAATAGTGTTCCATTGTATACATATACCACATTTTCATTATCCATTCATCTGCTGATTGACATTTAGGTTGATTGTATATCTTTGCTATTGTGAACAGCATTGTGATAAACATGCAAGGGTAACTAACTATTCCTTGAAACAATCCCTTTAATTGATTTCCTTTCCTTTGGATAGCTACCCAGTAGTTTGATTGCTTGATTGAATGGTAGTTCTATTTTTCATTTTTTGAGAAGTCTCCATACTGCTTTTCTTAGTGTTTGTACTAATTTACATTCCCAGAAACAGTGTATAAGAATTCCCTTTTACCTGCATCCTTGCCACCGTATGTTATTTATTTTATTTTTTTTTTGAGGCGGAGTCTCGCTCTGTCGCCCGGACTGGAGTGCAGTGGCCGGATCTCAGCTCACTGCAAGCTCCGCCTCCCGGGTTTACGCCATTCTCCTGCCTCAGCCTCTCCCGCAGCTGGGACTACAGGCGCCCGCCACCTCGCCCGGCTAGTTTTTGTATTTTTAGTAGAGATGGAGTTTCACCGTGTTAGCCAGGATGGTCTCGATCTCCTGACCTCGTGATCCACCCGTCTCGGCCTCCCAAAGTGCTGGGATTACAGGCTTGAGCCACCGTGCCCGGCCTTTTTTTTTTTGGTGTTTTTGACAATAGCCATTCTGAGGTGAGATGATAGATATATCAGTGTGATTTTGATGTGCATTTCCCTGAGGATTAGTGATGTTGAAAATTTTTCCATATACCCGTTGGCCATTTATATGGTTTTTTTTCCTTGAGAAATGTCTATTCATGTTCTTTGCCCATTTTTAAATGTGTGTGTGTGTGTGTGTATATATATGTGTGTTTATGTGTGTATATATATATTTTACTGTTGAATTCTTTGAGTTTGTTGTATATTCTGGATATTAGTCCCTTGTTGAATGAGTAATTTGAAATTTTTTTTCATTCACAAGGTTGTCTCTTCACTCTATTGATTGTTTCTTTTGCTGTGCAGAAGGTTTTTAGTTTAATGTAGTCCCATTTGTCTATTTTTTGTTTTTGTTACCTGTGCTCTTGAGGTCTTAGCCATTAAATCTTTTCCAAGACCAATATCCTGAAGAGGTTTCCCTATGTTTTCTTCTAGTAGTTTTATAGTTTGGGTCTTACATTTAAGTGTTTAATTTATCTTTTGTCAACTTTCATATATAGTGAAACTCAGGGTTCCAATTTTATTCTTCTGCATATGGTTATTCAGTTTTTCCATTTGTTGAAGAGGGTGTATGTTCTGGGTGGCTTTGTCAAAGATCAGTTGGAAGTAAATATGTGGATTACTTCTGGGTTCTCCATTCTGTTTCATTGGTCTATATGTCCATTTTTGTACCAATACCATGCTGTTTTTGTTATTATAGCCTTGTAGTATGTTTTGAAGTCAGGTAGTGTGATGCCCCCAGGTTTTTCCTTTGCACTCAGGATTGCTTTGGCTATTCAGACTCCTGTTTGGTTTTGTAAGAATTTTAGGATTGTTTTTCTATATCTGTGAAAAATGACGTTGGTATTTTGATAGGAACTGCATTGAATCTGTAGATTGCTTTGGACCATAGGCTCACTTTAATAATATTAATTCTTCTGATCCATGGGCATGGGATGTCTTTTAGATCTTTCGCCTCCTTGATTAAATTTATTCCTAGGTATACATATTTTGTAGCTATTGTAAATGAGATTGCCCTCTTGATTTCTTTTTCAGCTATTTTATTATTGGTATGGAAACACTACTTTTTGTTTTGTTTTGTTTTTGAGATGCAGTTTTTGCTCTTGTTGCCCAGGCTGGGGACCAATGGCACAATCTCGGCTTACCACAACCTTTTCCTCCCGGGTTCAAGCAATTCTCCTGCCTCAGCCTCCCCAGTTGTTGGGATTACAGGATTACAGGCATGTGCCACCATGCCTGGCTAATTTTGTATTTTTAGAGAGATGGAGTTTCTCCATGTTAATTAGGCTGGTCTTGAACTCCCGACCTCATGTGATCCACCAGCCTCAGCCTCCCAAAGTGCTAGGATTAGAGGCATGAACCACCACACTCAGCCCCGGCCCTGACCTATTTATTTGGAAGTACTATTTATTTCCATATGTTGGTTTTTTATCCTGCGACTTTACTGAATTTGTTTATCAGTTCTAAGAGTTTCTTGGTAAAGTCTTTTGTTTTTTTCTAGATATAAGATCATGTCTCCTGCAAATTGGAAAAATTTGACTTCCTGCTTTCCTGTTTGAATTCATTTCATTTCTTTCCCTTGCCTGATTTCTCTGGCCAGAACTTCCAGTACTATGCTGAATAGGAATGGTGGAAGTGGGCATCCTTGTCTTTTTTCAGTTCTTAGAGGAAAAGTTTTCAACTTTTTCCCATTCAGTGGGATGTTAGCTGTGAGTTTGTTGTATATAGTCTTTATTATTTTGAGATACGGTCCCTCTATGCCTAGCTAATTGAGGGTTTTTATCATGAAGTGATATTGAATTTTGTCAAATGCTTTTTTGTGTCTTTTAATATGACCGTATGGTTTTTGTCTTTCATTTTGTTGATGCAATGTATTATGTTTATTTATTTATGTATGCTGAATCATCTTTGCATCCCTGGGATAAAACCCACTTGATCACAGTGTGTTATCTTTTTGATGCATTGTTGAATTCAGTTTGCTAGTATTTTGTTGAAGAATCTTAGGTCTATGTTCATCAGTGTATGAGTGTGTAATTCTCTCTTTTCATTTTGTTTTTGTCTGGTTTTGGTATCTGGGTAATGATTGCCTTCTATGTGAGTTAGGGAGACTTCCATTATCTTCAATTTGTGTGAATATTTTGAGGATTGGTATTAGTTCTTTATATACGTTTGGTAGACTTCAGGAGTAAATCCAACTGGCCTGGGCTTTTTTTCTTGGGAGATCTTTTACTACAGATTCAATCTTGCTACTCAGTTTTGATCTGTTCAAGTTTTCTATTTATTCCTGATGCAATCCTGGTAGGTTGTATGTTTCCAGGAATTTATCTGTTTCCTCTGGGTTTTCTTGTTTGTTAATGTATAATTGTTCATAATAATCTCTGATGATCTTCTATATTTCTGTAGTATCAGTTATCTCCTTTTTCATTTCTGATTTTGTTTATTTGGATCTCTTCTCTAATTTTCTTGGTTATCTAGTTAGCAGTTTATCAATTTCGTTTCTTTTTTGAAGAACTTTTGGTTTTGTTGATACCCCCTCCCCTGCCACTTTTTTTTTGAGATAGTCTCATTCTGTCAACCAGGCTGCAGTACAGTGGTGTGATCTTGGCTCACTGCGACATCCACCTCTCCAGTTCAAGTGATTCTTGTGCCTCAGCCTCCTGAGTAGCTGGGATTACAGGCATGTGCCAAAATGCCTGGATACTTTTTATGTATTTAGCAGAGACAGGGTTTCACCATGTTGGCCAGGCTTGTGTTGAACTCCTGATCTCAAGTGATCTGCCCTCCTCAGCCTCCCAAAGTGCTGGGATTACAGGCGTGAGCCACCATGCCTGGCCTGATCCTGTCTGTTGTTTTTTAGTCTCTATTTCATTTATTGCAGCTCTGATCTTTCTTTCTTCATTCTCTCCCTCCTTACCCTCTTCCCTTCCTTCCCTTCCCTCTTCCTTCCTTCCCTCATCTGACCCTTCCTTCCTTATTTCCTTCCATTATTTTTTTGAGGCAGGGTCTTGCTCTGTCATCCAGGTTGGAGTGTAATAGTGGCACAATCACAGCTCACTGCAGCCTTGACTTCCTGGACCCAAGCAGTCCTCCTGCCTCAGGCTCCCGAGTAACCTTGTCTACAGGTACGTACCACCATGCCCAGCTAATTAAAAACCAGCCTGGTCAACATGGTGGAACCCCATCTCTATTAAAAATACAAAAATTAGCCAGGAGTGGTGGTGGGTGCCTGTAATCCCAGCTACTTGGGAGGCTGAGGCAGGAGAATCGCTTGAGCCAGGAGGCGGAGGTTGTAGTGAGCAGAGACTGCACCACTGCACTCTAGCCTGGGTGACAGAGCGAGATTCTATCTTAAAAAAAAAAAAAATTGTACAGATGTGCTCTGATCTTTAATATCTTTTTCCTTCTGCCAATTTTGGATTTGGTTTGTTCTTACTTTTTTAGTTTTTTGAGGTGAATTATTAGATTGTTTATTTTGAAATCTTTTTTTTTTGATGTAGGTGTTTATTGCTATAAACTTCTTGTGTAGCACTGCTTTTGTTGTGTTGCACAGGTTTTGATATGTTGTAGTTTCATTTTTGTTTGTTCAAGAATTTTTGGATTTCTATCTTAATTTCTTCATTGGTCTAATGGTTGTATAGGAGCATGTTGTTTAATTTCTATGTATTTTACAGTTTTGAGAGTTCCTTTGGTATTGATTTGTGGTTTTATTCTGCTGTGGTTTATTAAGATGCTTGATATAATTTTGATTTTTAAAAATTTGCTGAAACTCGTTTTGTGACTTAACATGTCAGTTCTGGAGAATGTTCCATGTGCTGATGCAAATAATGTATATTTTGCGATTGTTGGATAGAATGTTCTTCAGGTGTTTGTTGAGTGCATTTGATCTGAAATTCAGTGTACATCTGATGTGTTTTTCTTTATTTTCTGTCTAAATGATCTGTCTAATGCTGAGAGTGTTGTGTTGGAGTCTATCTCTTTATTTAGATCTACTAATATTTGCTTTATGAATCTGGGTGCTCCCGTGTTGAGTACATATATATTTAGAATTTGTATATCCTCTTTCTGAATTTATCCCTTTCTCTTTGTATAAAACCATCTTTATTTTTATAATTTTTATTTATTTTTTACTGTTTTTGGCTTAAAGTCTGTTTTATCTAAGTGTAGCTACTCCTGCTCACTTTTGGTTTTTATTTGTGTGGAATATCTTTTTCTATCCCTTTACTTTTGGTTTATATGTGTCTTTATAGATAAAGCGTATTTTATAGGCAACATACAGTTAGAACATGGTGTTTTTTTAAAATTCATTCAGCCAGTGTATATCTTTTTAAGTGGAGAATTTAATCTGTTTTCATTCAGAATTATTATTGGTATATTGATATGTGAGGTTTTGTTTCTCTCATACTGTTAGTTGTTTCCTGGTTGTTTTGCATATTTTTCTTTGTTTCTTTCTTTTTCTTATTGCTTGTCCTGTGGTTTCCTGGTATTCCGTGGTGCTATCATTTGAGTCTTTTACTCATTTCTGTGTTTGCTTTACCGGCGAGTTTTATACTTTCATGTGTTTCTATGATACTCATTCTTTTACTTTTTAGGTTTAGGACTTCCTTGAGCATTTCTTGCAAGGACAGTCTTGTGGCGATGAATTTCCTCAGCATTTGCATGTATTGGAAAAGCTTTATTTTGCCTCCGTTGATGAGGGATAATTTTACTGGATGTAGTATCCCTGGGTGGCAGTTGTTTTGTTTTTTTTTTTTTTTTTCCCCAGCACTTTGAATATATCATCCCATTCTCTTCTGGCCTGTAAGATTTCTTTTGAGAAGTCTATTGCTAGTCTAATGGGGGCTTTTTAATAGGTGAATAGGCACCTGTTCCTTGCTGTATTTAGGATTTTCTTTTTGTCATTAACTTTTAATGGTTTGACTCTAATGTGCCATGGAGAAAGATTTTTTTTTTTTTCCCTCATATCATTTTGAGGATCACTGGGCCTTCTGTATGTGGATGTCTAAATATCTTGCTGGACTTAGGAAGTTTTCATCTATTATTTGCTCAAATAGATTTTTGAACTCTTTCCTTCTTTCTTTGCCTTTGGGGATACTTATAATTCATATACTTTGTTGCTTCATGATGTCCTATATATCATAAAAGCTTTGCTTGTATTTTTATTCTTTATTTTTTCTGACTGGGTTATTTCAAAAGGCCTGAGATTCTTTCTTCTGCTTGATCAAGTCTATTGTTAAAGCTTTTGATTATATTATGTATTTCCTTCAAGGAGTTCTTCAGTTCCAGAATTTCTCTCTCTTTCTCTCTCTCTCTCTCTCTCTCTCTCTCTCTGTGTGTGTGTGTGTGTGTGTGTGTGTTTAATGATATCTAGCTCATTGGTAAATTTCTCATTCATATCCTGAATTGTTTCTCCAATTTCTTTGTATTGCTTTTTGAAATTCCCTTGCAACTCACTGAGCTCTTTCAGTTCATAATTTTGAATTATTTTTCTGGGATTTTGTGAACATCTTTTTGACTGGGATCTGTTGCTGGAGAATTATTGCTTTTCTCTGGAGGTGTTAAATTTTCTTGCTTTTTCATGTTTCTTGTGTCCTTATGTTAGTATCTGTGCATCTGGTGTAATAGTTGCTACCCCCAATTTTTTGAATTTGCTTTTATAGTGTAAGAATTTTCCTGAAGATGGCGTTGATTGGGTAAGGCCCTTTGGCTTTGATTCTTGGTGCATGTAGTAGTGTAGTCTCTGTATGACTTCTTCGGCTATAAACAGTGTCAGTGATATCTGTGATTTCCTCAGTGGTCTAAGGTGTGGTTGTTAGTGGAGTCTATGGTTATTTTTTTTGGAGTACAGGATGCCAGGTGGGACAGTCTTTGGGCACCAGTGGTGGCAGTGGTGGGCTCAAAGACTGTGGGGTCTTTAGATCACTGATCATACTAGTGCCAGGGTTCCTGTGGATAGAGGAGCTCTCCTGTGGTTCATATTGCCACGGAATAGAACAAAGCATGTCTGTTCTTGGGCCCCAGGCCAGTGTACATTGACACCAGTATTAGCAGGACCAAGTGGGCTGATTCTTGGGTCTCCAGGTAGCTCACTTGAATGCTGGTAGTGGCAATGCTGGGCCCAGCAGGTGGGCAGGTTCTTGGATTCCTGGGCAGCTGATGTGATGTGGATGATGGCAGTAGTAGTGACGTACACACTGTTGTTGGTGTTGGCTGGGAGTACACATTGCTGTTGGTGGTGGCTGCAATGTGGGGTTGCCACATACAGTCCCAGATATGCAGCTTTCAGGCTGCATATCCCACTCTTGGTGGCAGCAGTGCCATAGTGCTGCACGGAGATGGAGAGGAACCCTGCTCTTTACCTGCAAGCCTAAGCATGGAGGTCATGCTCTCAGTGGGGGCATGGTTACCACTCACAGCCCCAGACAGTCAGTCTTCTGTCTTTTCTGCTCCAGCTCCTGGGATTAGCAGCAGCAGCTGTGGCTGCAGTAGTGTACAGAGGGGAGGGGAGTCCCACTCTCTATGCATGAGTCTGAGCACAGAGGTTGCTCCACCAGTAGGTTGGGGTCACTGCCCTCAGCCCTAGACAGTGAGCTGCCAGGCTCACCTGCCTGGGTTCCCACTGGCAGCAACTGCTGTGGCAGAGTGTGGAGACAGAAAGGAGATCTTATTCTCGGCTTACAAACCTGAGCACAGAGTTTATACCACTGCTGTGGGCAGTGTCACTTCTCACAGCCCCAGAGAGGGAGATCTCAGGCTCTGGAAAGTATGCATTTTGGCTCCCTTCGTCCCAGGGGCTGCATTTTTGGTATATGGTACTGTCCTTTCCTGGGGGAATAGTATTCCCTATGGGATAGAGTGCTGGGGACCCTGCAGCACCTTTGGGTCCAGCCACTGTGCTGCTGTCACTCTCTAGGTGAACACTGGGGAGTGTTAGTGGGAAGTCTGGGGATGTGGAGATATAAAGGTTGTGGTTCCCAGGGCGGGGTGCAGTCCTGTGATGGCTGTGCTCTCACAATGGTGCCCTGCCGCAGTTGCTTAGGTCTCAGAGGTGTGAGTGACTTAGTGTGAGTTCCCTGTCTGGGGCAATCAATGCCTTTGTGGAGTCTTTGTAGTGCCAGGGTTCATGCGGGCAGAGGAGCTTTCCTGTGGTTCATATTGCCACAGTCTGAAGTGGGGATGTGGACTCCTGAAGTTCTCTCACACACTCGTTCCCCATAATAGACAATTTCAGCTGAGCTCCCTGCTTGCTTCCTTCTCCTTCTGTGCCTTGGGTGTTTCCTGTGACTTCTGTGTTGGAGTCTAGTGTTCTTTCCTAGATATTCTATTAGAAGTTTGATTACCTATTCATGATTTTGGTTCTTCTTTCTGAAAAGGGAGCATGTCTGATGTCTCTTGTCAGCTATCTGCTATCCCAACTTCCCTTATAGTTTTTCTAAAACAAAGTTTGCTTATTTATGTCCTTGCATGACACTAGGTGAAAAAATCTTCCTCTGAAGCTATATTCTCATTTATGTCTTCCCAGTTCTATTGCTTCATGATTGCAGTCTTCTTCCTGGTCTTCCTGTCTCTTCTTTCACTTCTCTCTCCTGATTGTATCTATTGATAGAATTTTAACCCAATCTCTGTAGATGCCACATGTTTTTGTGTCATTAAAGGATATCAACACAGCTCAAGACTTTGGTAAAGAGAGAAGTAGCACAGCATATCTCAGAGGCCATCTGACTTCCGTTGTTAATACTTCTGGATCTGAAGGACACAGCAGTTGAGTAAGCAGAATTGGACAAGATTGATCCCATTGTTTTTTAAATCGGAAGATCAGTTCCTCTAGTCTTGACAGTATTATGTTTAGCCAGATGAAATATATTAACCATGTTTTTCATGAAAAAATATACATGTATTGACATAGCAATAATTGGCTCTTGTCTTGGCTATTTATGATTTTCATAAAGTAATGCTGGGCTCTGCTGATGGCATCTCCAAGTATCTCTGCCTGATAAAAGACCCAGAAGCAACAATGCTGGTGTTGATTTTTTGTTAATGAGGAAAAAATCTGTGACTGGACTGACCTTTACTTAGCCATAGCCCATTTTAGTTTAGCAAAATTCAATCTGCCTGGCATAAAAAGAAAATTGACTTTCTCATTTTCGTTGTCCTATCCTGGAGGGAAAAACAAACTAAAGAATAGTGCTGCGTCATCATCACAAAGGGTTGCTCTGCCTTTCTGCAGCTGGGAGGCATTGGAAATTGAAATTTACAACCCCATGAGCACTACCCCTCCTTTGAAACGGGTCACCCTGATTGTGTTTGTATTATTGGGTTTTCTGTACATATTTATCACATTCCTGCTCTACCAGTTCCTTATAGAAAACTTGGTGGGGATCTGAGGTCAGAGTTTCATTAAACATGGGTGTCAAGCCCAAGACATTAATCAGATAAATATTCCACTGAAAATATATTTTTCAGATTTTCTCTCACCTCCTCTCTCTTCCCTTTCCCCCTGTCTTTTAAATTAATTGCACTCATATACTACAAAAGCCACTCCAGAGCCCAAGGGTGAGGCAGGAGACTGTCGTTCATCCTACTTCCAACTTCTAATACCCAAATACCTCGGCAACATCTTCACCAAGTGTATAGTACTTTTAGCATCTGTTTAAATATCTCCAGAGACAGTGTTCTCACTACCACTTGGAGCATCTTTGTCCATATTTGGCAGGTTTCAGAATACTTCTAGTATGAAACCAAAGCTGTCTCTAGTATTTTTCCCCCCACCAATGCAAATTCTACTCCTGGGTACATATAGAACAAATTTAACCTCTCTTCCCATTTGACAGCTCTTCAGATGTTTGAAAACACTTCCCATGTTTCCTAAAGTACTCTCTTTTTCTAAGTTTGTACATCCTGCACTGAAGTGCCAGTCCCCAAATTTTTACCCCTCATTTTCTAACCTTTGCCAAATGCATCCCTCTAGCTGGAGTCCCAGCTGCTGTGCCTAGCCTGTTCTTGGAGAGCTGACCTACCTTTGGAGTTTTTCATCCCCCTCTCCCAACCACTCTTTTTCTCGGAAAGTTTGGATAAAAGATGCTCTTACTTGTACGATGCATCAAATGGAATCTTACATATTCCGTCTAAATGCTTTCAATTAGTTCAAAGATAATGCAGCTGCTCAAAACCCTGACCATAACTTTTAATATGAGAAAACAAGATATTTACTTTCAGAGAGAAATGGAGGTAAGGGAACTGAGACAATACCTAGCCTAACTTCTTTTCGTCCGATTCATTTTACAGATTAGGAAATTGAGGCAGCAGGAGGTTATTTGAATTATCTGAGTACATGTAAATAGTATCTACCTCCTAGCTTATAGTATAAGGCATCCTTTTAACAGTAAGGCTTTCTACTTATATATGCATGTGTCTCAGTCAGGGTCTTCCAGACCTGTTTTATTGATCTGCAAAACCATCTTTAAAAAAAACACAGAGAATATTTTAAAAGTCAAAATATTTTACATAAAGCTATGGATTTATGACTTCTCTTGAAATATTAGAAATTTTGCCATTCTTTGCCTGCATATCTTTCTGCATATATTCTTTGCCTGCATATCTTTCTGCATATATTCTTTGCCTGAATATCAGGAATGAGGTGAACAGTGTAGAAAAGAATGATCTGGGAAGGAGATGATATAATTGAGAAGGAAGTAATGTGATTAGGGTGTAGAATACAGGATGGAGGAACAATAGCAACAGTGGGCTAAAAGGTGGAGCCTGCTGCCTTTAGATGGGGCTCACACTCTCCACATCACCTGCCTGGCCTCTATAGACACTTAGTTTTGCCATGACAGTCTTGGTATCCTGCACTTTTTAAGTACTTACACATCTATGCTTTTCCTTGAACCTTTAGGTCAATCCAGTGCAGTGGGTGGAGCTGGTGTAATCCTACATGTACCCTCTAAATGTATGTAGAAGGGATACCCAGGTTCCCTAACATGCCTTGCGCAGGGGAGTGTGGTGCAGTGCTTTTTAGATCTTTAGAGTCAAATCCTCTGGCTTTAAATACCAATTTTGTAACTTGAAGTTGTATATCATCAGGTAAGAAGTATAACACTTGATTTTTTTAATATTTAAAATGAAAATGATGATGTTGGCAGTGTCCATCTCTTAGCATTATTGAGATAATTCAGTGAGAAAATGTAAGAACACTTTTGGCAGCATGCCCAACAGATGTTAGCTATTGGTATTTCTGGCAGACTAGGAAAAAGATTTAGGCCTTCTAACACCGAATGTGAGGCTCCTCCCACTCTCCTAATATATGACATTGCTAAATCCAGTGTGGCTTATAGGCCTTCCTTGTCCCCAGCTCTTGAAGCATCATAAACTGGAGGTCTTATAGGGGTCACTGATCTTTTGGGGGGTCTCATGGGCTGCTTGGTGCACTAGAAGAGCCACGGAACTATCTCAATGTCCTACCTGAGCAGATGAAGGCAATCACATTTCATGCTTTACTAGATAAATCAATGGCCACGGGATTCCAAGTGATTTTTATAGCACACAATGAATGCCTTGCACAATTGATTGGCCACCCAAATGCATGGCTTTACCTCCGTTGAACCAAACGAAACTGCAAGTTTTACCTGGGCCAGAAATGTAGGCCAATCAATCGTCACCAGATGAACAAGCCACCAGGTGTTGAAAACTTCATTTTCTCAACAGGTCTCTTCTTTTTCCAGCTCTGGTCCTTTTATCTGTTTCTTATGGTAGACCTTCGGGGGCTCTGTAGCTGAATGTGGCAGCAGAAAAATTCAGACTAGAGGGGCAGAGAGGCTTCCATTCTTTGAGATGGTACATCCTGACGCCTGAGGAGTCCAGTGGTTATAATTGGAAAGCTTCTTTGAAATCTTTGCTCAAAATTTGGTCCTTGGATCACCTGCCTCAGAATCACTTGGGGGCAATTGTTTACGAAGTCAGATTGCTGAATCTACCAAGAATCTATTGAAACACAAGAGCATTTAAATGAGTACCCTTGATGACACTGAAGTCTGAGGATTACTGATCAAATGAATCCAGAAATCAGTGGTTACAGAAATATGAGAAATTGAGAATTGTTGTAGAGTTGAGAAAAGAATTGGGGTTACTCCAGCAATAGTTATTACTATGAACCAGGTATCATGGTTGATACTAAATGATGAGCCCAGTCTTCATGGGAGTATGAAATTTAGACCATAAATAGGTAAAAACATAAGAAACATGAGGCAAAACAAGAAATTACATGACTATTAATATAGGTAATTCTGGTGGTAAGTGCTGTGGAATATCAGGAATGAGGTGACTAGTACAGAAAAGAATGATCTGGAAAGGGGATGACATAATTGAGGAGGAAGTAATGTGATTAGGGTGTAGAATATAGGATGGAGGAAAAAAGACTTTTCTAGATGGGGAGCAATATAAGTAAATGTGATGAGATGATGATGAATATGATGTTTAGAGGTGATGAAAATGGGATGGATGGATCAGGATAAAGAATTTACATATTTGTGTTACTGCTTCTAAGAGGAGTCAAGCAATACCTGAGATTCTGGTTCTCAATGCTGCATTGTAGAGTCTTAGAGAAACATTTCTTTATCCACCTTAGAGGGCACCCAAGTCATTCTACAGTGGTTTAGTTTGCTGGGACATTTGACATCCAGAGTATCTTCTCTCAGTCAAAGAGTTCAGCTTGGAAATGTGTGGGACAGCTCTACTTTAGGCAGAATGAGATGATAAACTGAGCTAAGACTAAACACAGCATTTGTGAGAACAACCAAAACTCTGATGAAAAGGAAGAAATAAAAAAGAAAGGAGTAAGGCAAAGGCCAGAGATTTACCTGCCTCTATTTGTCTTTCTAATGTGGCTTCAAGGGACCACTCTTCTCCTCTGAAAACCCAAGCCACACCTCTGCAGTAATCCATGTGTGTGGCAGGATTGACCTACAAAGTTTAGTTTTTTAAATACTGTTGCTGAAATGGGAACTGGTGGCCTCATTGATTTTAAATAAGTCTAAAACATAGAATTGCATTCTTTTTCCTGGTTGCATTGAATTATTAGATTGCATTATTCTTATGCTAGATTCCAGATAACTTGGAAAACCCATATACCACTGGCTTATCCCCCTCTATTGTGCACTCTTGGAACATTGGAAGAATCAAAGTTTTGCCTTTCCTCTTTCTATATCTTAACTAGGCCAGTATTGTTCATTTGCACTGCTTGGGGATGGCACTATGTGGTAAGGTAGCATCTTCGGGAGGAATGTGTGGACACACAGATTTAGCCTACAAAAAATTTGCTTGGGATTGATTCTCAGTGGAAGATAGCCATGGTAACTGGAAACATTTACTACACGGAATAGTTTTCTGGTGGCTGTATTGCAGCAAGGCCAAATATTCCACTACTAGTGGAAGGCATAAATGCACCTGTCTCAGGTGTTGCTGTGAGACTCCTGCTTGGTATGAGACTTCCTGTAACCCAGGAAGTTCATTATATGCTGAGCATAGTGAATCCTTGTTCTTTTTTTAGCTACCCCAAAATTATTTTCCCTTCTTTCAATAAAAAGCACCTCAGTTTCCCAGTGGAAGGCCACAGTTGTCCTACCCTAAGAGAATGTGGTTTGAATGTGGCTGATTCCAACTCCTGCTGCAGAGGTGGGCATATGCCCTTAGGCCTGAGCCAATCAGCATACTAAAGAATTGGGTGGAGGGATAGTCACAGAACCAGTATGAACCAATGAAAACTAATATCAGGGCTTGACTGGTATGACCAGGAAAGGGACAGGCAATTTCCTTTCTACGATATAAAAGTTCCCATTCTTTCTTCCTGGAACTCCTGCAGTCACCTGTCACAACAAGATGAGAAAGGAACCAACACAAAGGAGACAGACTGTGAGGACAATGACACTGGCCCCTGGGTCAAACCACATGGCGAGATAAATATTATCCTTAAACTTTTTTTTTTCCATGAGAAAATAAAGTCTTATTATGATTAAGCCGTTTATGGTTGGGTTATGTGCTGAATTTGAAGTCAAAGCATATGCTTCTTCTGACATTCATCGACTACTTCAGAAATACTGCCTCTTTGTTTTATATTGAATCTTAGTGGATCAATATAATTATACTTTAGTTCTAAGCCCTTTTAAGCTACCTCAATTCTTTTCTAGCTAATGTGCTATTAATAAACGGTTAGAGACATGAGGAAAGCTGCCCACTTAAAGAACTTCATAGTTAAATCCCATTGTAAATCAGAGCATCCTCTTGTAAATCGTTAGCCATACTTTAAAGTAACAGCTTTGCAGATTCTGTTTTTCATCTGCTGGAGCAGGTACCACTCGTAAGACCATCTCTGAACTCTGGCTGGTGGTGCTCCTGGTCTCCCAGACATCAATCACCCTTGGAAGGAAATGTGCAATGCTACTTACTTATTGAAACATTTAACACCTATTTCCTTAATCCTAAGTACTCCTTGCAGAATTGTAACATTTGTGTCAGATTGATTTTTCATGTCAAATCTTGTCTAAGAAGCTTTACGTTTGTGTACCACAAGGCCATAGCCATCAGTCAGATTATAAAATGGGAATAAAATAAATTCTCACGACAATAACATTTTTTATTTCCTCTAGTGAAATGCAGCTATGATGAGTGCTCAATACATAGTAGATACCTGCAGACATTTTCCAGACGTTGTTGCCTTTTGAAGTTTATATTATGGAAACCAAAGAGGAGGAAAAAGACTTAACAAGAAAGAATTGACAAGTTATGTGTTATGCATCAGAGGGAACCAGACACAATAGAATTGTAAACTGTCCTTGGAATTTGGCAAACTGGAGGTTATGGGTGGCTTCTCTGAGAGCAATTTCAGTGATGTGGCCAAGGCTTGATTGCAAATTGGTAAGAATGTGGAGAATGTCAATGTGAGTGACCCAAGAGGTTTTGGTGATAGGAGGAGAGAATCAGGGAGTTCTCTAGAGAAGATTGCAGAATATCTGGAGAGGAATTTCTTTGTTTTGATTCCTTAATGTAAGTAGTTTCGACTTGTTTATAGGCTAAGAATCAGGAAAGGTATTTTGAAAATATGAGGATCGTGTGGATGAAAAAGGAAAACTGAAGGGACATTTGGAAGGCTAGGATAATAACTATAGAAGAATAACCATAGGAAGACACTGGGGTAGGATGGAGAGAGGTAGACCAAACTATCAGAAGTGTGTATTAAGTAGGCTCAAGAGATAGCAGAAGGCAAGGAGACTTGCAGGTCATGAAAACACAGAACTGGAGGATGACTGAGACATGAGCAGCCATCAAGAGGCATCGTGGGTAGGACATTGAAAGCACAAGCAACGAAAGAAAGATACACATAAATAAAAGAAAAATACATGAAAATAGTTAAATTTTGATTGGACCAAATCAAAATTAATGACATTTACATATCAAAGGATTTTATTTAAAAAGTGAAAAAAAAGCCTACAGAATGAGAGAAAATATTTGCAGGTCATGTATCTGGCAAGGGTCTAGTATCTCAAATACATAAAGAACACTTACAAATCAATAACAAAAAGATTAGCCTTATTAAAAAATAGGTCAAGGGCTTGAACAAATATTTCTCCAAAGAAGATATCCAAATGGCCACCAAGCACATGAAAAAAGACTCAACATTAGTCATTAAGGACATGCAAATAAAAACCATGAGATACCACTTTATACTCACTAGGATGTTCATAATAATGATAATTAAAAAGTGGAACATAACAACTATTGGTGAGAATGCAGAGAAAGTGGAATCCTCAAACATTTGTGGTGGGACTATAAAATGGTACAGCCACTGGAAAAAACAGTCTGGTATTTACACAACAAATTGAGCATAGAATTAGCATATGATCCAGAAATTCCATAACTAGATATATAGTCAAAAGAATCAAAAATAGATGCTCAAACAAATTCTTGTATACAATTATTCATAGCAGCACTATTCACAATAGCCAAAAAGCTAGAAACAACCCAAATGTCTATCAGTAAATGAATGGGTAAAAAATATATATGTTTTATACCTACAATGCAATATTACTCAGCTATACAAAGGAATGAAGTACTGATACCTACTGTAAGGTAAATGAACCTTGAAAACATTATGCTTGGTGGGAGAAGCCAGACCAAAAAGTCATACACATATTGAGTGATTCCATTAACATGAAATAACCGTAACAGGCAAATTCATAGAGACAGAAAGCAAATTGGTGGTTGCCAGGGATTGCAGGGAAAGAAGAATGAGGAAGTGACTGTTTAATGGGTACAGAATTTCTTTTGGGGTGATGAAATGTTTTGGAACTAGCTAGAGCTAATGGTTGCACTATATTGTGACTGTACTAAATACTGCTAAATTGTTCCCTCTTAAATGGTGAGTTTTATGCAATGTGAATTTCACCTCAATAAAAAGAAAAGAATTGGTGGGGGTCAATCCTCATAGGTCCCTCATGCTTCCGGCATTCTTCACTCCAGGGATGGAGAACTTTTGGTGAAACTCCTGCTGCAGCCCACTGGAGCTGTGGTTTCCCACTTCAATCACTCCCTTTTGTTTTCTATCTTTTTAAGATGCCAAGTGGTACCTCATTCACTGAGGTCTCTCTTTTTCTGTATTCAAGAATTATAGTTTTAAAAATAGAATTTCATGACTGATTGGGGACTTGGAAGAATAGAAAAGGGAGTCTGTGGCATAAGCTTTTTTTGGATTGAATAAAAAAATCTCAAATGTTGTCATTAAATGACTCTATCTCCTTTAGTGCAAACCCCTTTCTATGAATACATTTTTCCCTGAAGTTAGTACTTTTCAATAAATTGACTTAACTGCTTTCTCATAAAGTGTCCAGTGTATGTTTTCTCAGAGATTTTGCTCAGTGCTAGAAAGAGGGTCTCATCTTTTTATTATGATCCAATGTTCTTATTAACCCAATGCTCCTTCAGAATAGGGTTCCTAAGGGATATACTTTAAAATAAACCAGAGATAACCCAACAGAAAGAACTGAGATACGTAATGAGTTATAAATACAAACAAATTCCAGAAAATATTTACCTGCAGTGAAGCAGGATTTGATGCTATCTGAAGATAGAAGAAAAAAATTTAGCTCATGACTACATCTGGATTTCCCACATTAAAAGATCCCATTGTTGGGAATGAACAGGGACCTCCACATGCTTTCTTTCTACTTGTCCATTGTGTTCTCCATATCCTGATCTTCGAAATGTAGTGATGAGTTACTCAGCACTAATAGCCTGTTGGAGATTATTATGTCTACAGTATTCACAGTTTTGACCACTTGCTTGCAACCCTGAAGGTGTGTGTTTAGGAATAATCACAATGACCCCATAGAATTTTTTTTGTAGTTTATATGAGACAGTGTATGGAAAGTGGTAGGATTGAATCGTATTGGCCATGAGGCTGGTGTGAAGGAGTAGCAGGTAATGAGCATCCCTACCTGACTGTCCTATATCCACATCTCAGTTAGTGTTAGTTCCCTGCATTCTAGAGCCCATATAGCAAAGGAGTTAGAATGCTGGACTCAGACCTCCTGGCCTAGAGTCCCAGCTCAGCCATTCCCTAGGTCTGCAACCATGGGCATGTTATTTAAATTCTCTGTTTCCTCTTCTGTAAAAGGAATGTAAATATAATGCCTAGTACATAGGACTATTGTGAAAATTAAAAAGAAAAATACTTAGAATAGTGTCTGGCTCATAATAAATGTTTAATAAATACTAAAGATCGTTTCTAAGATTGTGGGTTTTCAAAACTCTCTCATAATGTTCCTCAAGAATGTCAAGGTTAAACTATATTCCCCATAATTTAATGTCAGTATAGCAGCAACAGCCCTCTCTCAGATGCTAGATTCCATGATATTTGATCCATATTATGAGTAATAAACTTTTATTTTCCTCATGATCTCTTTTGAAAGATGCAAGGGTCGGAAGTATCTGGCACATGTGCTAATACATCTTCTTTCCTATGCCAATGCAGTCATTACCAATCGATCCCTGTACTCTCTCCCACTAAGCTCACACAAGTTTTCAGAATTCTTCTTAACACAGAGTCAGGACAGCACTGTTAACTAGAGTCAGCTTATGAGATGTAGCCTATTCACCATCTTTATTCTAGAAACTCAGTCTAATAATATTGCCATAGTTCAGGAAAGAAATTGCACAGAGGAAGGGACTAAGGCAGGAAGGAAGATAAAAAAAATGACTAATGTACTCTGCAGCATCTGTTAAGCCATTTCCTGTCATAAACACCCATTACCCCACTTCATTACCCCACTGTGATGATTTGCAAGAATATAAAATGAGTTAATTTTGGAAATTTGTCAATGAAAAATCTCAAATAATAAAATATCCAGATTTATATAAGAGCTGCTATAAAAATGACAGCAGAATTTATCTGTGCTCCTGAGTGGGGTAGATACTGCAGAGTGTCATCTGGCATTTGCTTTAATGGGTGGAGAAGTATTCTTGTATTTATTATATCAGTTATGGGAAGGCTGATAAACTCTCAATGCAAAAATTGTAGAAAGAAAAGATTTATTGATGAAAGATTTTTATAATTTACTTTGGTATCATTGTTATCTGGGTCATGATACTTGTGCATTACCTTTGATTAGAAAAATTCTAACCAAATTGAAGATAGAAAGCTTTTAGAGGTGAAATAAAAGCATGGGATAAGTGCTAGAAGATTCTCCATTGACCCAATGATTAGGGGAACACAGTCCTGGATATCGTCCTTCCTCTAACTACCTCCAGTTTAGCCCTTCACCTGACCTGGGGGCGAACATGGCACCCTGTGTGAGGAGTGCTTACCATCCTTTGAATGTTGCAAAAGGTGTATGAGTCCTCTTCAGTTTATGACCAAGTTTGTAGTGCTGTTTAATTTCTTTTTTGTCAGATCTCCTCGTGGGCATTGGTTCACTGATCCAGAGGAGGGGCTGATAACCATGTTTGTGACCCTGACCTTCTGGTCACAATGGGATTGGCTGCTATTTGATTTAAGTTGAGTCTATCACTTTCTGTCGCTTAGAAATTTGGAATTGGAATTTAGAGCTTTGTACAGAGCCAGTCTTTACCTGTTTTGTGCTCATAAAATAACATATTGGAGTTGGGGGCCACTGTCTTCTGCCACTATTGGACCCCAGCATTGAAGAAATGTGGGATGGGGTAAGTGGGAGAGGGAAGTGAGAAAGAGAGAGAGAGAAGCAGAAAGAAATAGAGATAAGGAACAAAGGTACGCTGTATTCTGGGTTCCTTCACATTTTTGTTTGCCAGATCCAGTCTCTTTCTGAGGACTGCGTGCACTCTGGGTCATCAAGGTGAGTTCGAGTGATGCTGGCCAGAGGAAACACAGCCAGGCAAAGCCATGGTATTTCTGGTTCTTTTCAAGCCATCTCACCTTTTTATGACCACTGTGTTGGTGGGTCTTAGCATGGCTCTTTATACTTAATAAAATACCTCACATCTTTAGCCTTCAGATAATCATCCCATTCTCCATTGAAAGATATTCCCCAGACCTCCTTCAATAAGTCAAGGCAGGTTACATAGCATCTGATTTGGGAACTAGCAGCTGAGATGATATTTTCCTCCTGGACCTACATGCCATCACTTGAATCTTTTCTACCAAAGTCAAGAGGAGCATGAAGTTGTTAAGTGCTTTTCCCCGGCTACCTTCTATTATCCATTCCACTTCCAGTTTATGCTTCATTTTTCCTGACTGAGCATAATGACTACCAATGCAACAGCCTCAAGATACCTGTTATTTCTGTTTAATAGATGGGAATATTAAAATTCAGAGATTACATAATGGAATTCAGAGATCATATAATTTGGTCAAATAGTGGAGAAGTCGGAGTGTTGGAATTTTGGCTCAGGATGGTCTGACACCAAAATCCAACCACCCTTGGGCCATCTGCTTCCTTATGCTCAGTAAAACTAAAGGTTGGTTTACTTCTTACCCACTGGGGAAAATGCTCCATCAACCCAGTCCTAGTGACCCTAGCTCTATGCTCTCTCCTACATTTTCAGCTTTCAATGGAGTGTGGTAAACTGGGATGGGTGGGCTTAGTTCTGGGAAGCTCTGGAGAATGGGTGGTCAGATGCATTGATTCATGAGGGGAAAAGGAGAAGAAGAAGAAGGTGATACTACCAAATGCCAAAGGGCCTGGGAATTCATATGATCTGCAAGTAACTACCAGATCCCCAGACATGCCCTTGACTTTGAGAAGGACTGTTACAGGTTGCCCTGGAGTAACACTCCTTCCCAGATTCCACACATTCCTGACCTCGTGACTCAGAGGCATCTCTTCCTCTTACTTTCCCCTTCAAGTCTATCAGTGTATATTTTATGTTACTTTCATTGGATACATGCCTGTCCTGTAATGGGGGTGAGCAGTACAACCCCATGCTCTAAATCCTCCTGCTTCCCAGTACCTTCTTGCTTTTCATGCCTCCCCTGGTCCATACATTTATGTTTCTAATATTCCTCTCATTACCAGCTTCCTTATGCATTATGGTCAAGAGAAGAAAATTATTCATTCCATTTTGCATCCTTCTCCAAAACACATAACTCAAAATCCTACATCTGTGAAGAGAAGAAACCTTGTGAGCTCATCGGAGGAAGCTTCATCCTAAGTGAGACTCTTTCTGAGCAGACTTTCATCACCATTTTTAAAGTTTCACCCAGCCAGAAGACTGCCCTGCTGCCAGCCTAATGTCTTCGCAGGGCATAGCTCAGACCTCAGCAGATATTAAGAAATGCTGGCCATCATTTATCCTTTACAGGAGCCATTCACATTTGTCACCTTCACTGATGTTACTCACCTCCAGACTCTTGAACCAATCCAAATGGTCCTGGTGTCTACGACTTTTCTCAGAGGTTCATTCTGGCTATCCTTGAAGGGGCATGGCTGCTGCCTCTAAGTCCTCTCCATATTTCTCTGCATACTTGAGGGCAGAGCTGCCCACTGGCAGGGATCCTAACATTATTTCCCCAATCTTTTTCTCTGTGTGATTTCTGAAATAAGCCCGTTGACAAAGTCTGAGAGGGTATTCTGGGCTCAGCTCAGTGTAGCTGTAATAAAGATCTTTTATTAGGAATCTTATTTATGTTTTTTTCTGGTTTTTGAAGCTCTTCTTTATTGCCTATACAGAGATCAAGAACTGTAACAAATGATAATCACTCTCATTATTAACTTAAATTTACTTTTCTTGTACCCAATACATTAACCTTTACTACTATAAGTTATGGCCATTAGAAGCCAGAGCTAAAGAGTGAAATTTACTTCTCTAAGATGTGAGAAGGCAGGCAAGTCACTGCTCTCTGTATGAGGGTGGGATGAGGAATGGAGAATGTGTCATTTGGTGGATACATAAACAATGCGTTATATTTCCTTTAGAAGATAATTATCTGGGAGCCATTTGCTGAGTTTAGTTAGAAGTCTCTTTCTGAGGTGGAAAATGAAGGAAAAGAAAAGAGAAAGAAGAGAAAGATGGATTGGCTGACAGATGGACTAAATAAATGATGAAGAAACAGTAGAGACAAGGGGATTGTTGACCAGGAAGGCAGTAACTCTCTTGAAAGCAGTAAGACGCAAAATGTCTCTTAAAAAAGATATCACAAAACAGTGCAAGTTAAATAAATGATGTTTGGTTATTGAAAAATGCATTTATTTTTAGCTTCTACCACACTTTAATTGTGTGTGTTTGATAGTAAGTAGTATCTTTTACTGCTTTACCTTCAGTCCAGAGAACTCAAGCTCCGTCAGTCAGCTTAGTTAGAACTTTGCAAGTTCTGCTTCATGGGGTTAAAGGTATAACTTTGTTTTATTGATTGGATAGTTAAATTCAAGGGAGTTGCCTCTCAAAAAATGATGCAGTAATTTCTCCAGCCCTTCTGTTGGAAGGCCCCTGCCAATCATTTGTCCCACACTTTGTTCATCCATTTTTTCATTCTGTGTTAATCAGGACTATGTTGGTTCTAAGTAACAAAAACCTAAATATAACTTAATCTTAACAAATAAGCAAACAAACAACATTTGGAAGTCCAACTATTGCCTTCAGGTTATGTTTAATCTGAACATTCTAACAAAATCCTCAGACCTGTCTGATGACCATTGACTACATGACCCTTGGTTGGATTTTTCTCTGCCAAGGTCCCTCTGACAACAGTCTATGTAACCCAACCTGGCACTTAATGATAATCCCTGTGGTCTTTTCTGACATTTCATGTGTGTTCGTTTTAATTTCTCAACCAGAATGGAAAGTCCCATAGGGAAGGCCCCTGGATTCACATGCGGCTCACTCCGTGGTCATCTGATGTGGACAGTGGATACTCAGAATTATGATTGGATATTCAGGGTTATATACATTTTTGCACTGATTGTCTATGAACATTTATAAAATAGAGATGGTAATATCGACCACACATGGCTTATGTGGAGAATAAAGTGATATATCTGAAGCACTGATTGCATAGTGAGTATGTAATAAATGATGGACATATGTATTTGTATGTGTACAAGTATGTCTGTGTGTATGTATGTATGTATATGTCAATATGGCCATATATAATTTAGATGATGGATTTCCTGAGCACAGAGCCCATGTCTCTTCTTTCTTTTTTCTTGTAATGCTGAGGGTGGCATTCCATAGGCACTCAATATAAGCCTGTGACTGAAAATAGAAAACTCAAATCTTTGCAGAGCATCTGGGCCTCATAAAAGACCCTGAAAAGGTCCAAACCATTTATTGCTCTTCTGATGGTCATATGGAAGTGACTGTGGCACTATGATTAAGACCGTTGGTCGGGTTGGAATCAGATAGACCTGAGTTTGACACCTAAGGGTACCATCCTGTAATTTGGATAAGCTCCTTCTAAGATTCAGTTTTCCCATCTATACAGGTCAGGGTAATAATAGTACTCTTACTTTGACTTACTAAGTAGTAAATGAAAGAGTAGAAGATCAGCATTATGCATTATGTCTGATATAGAGTCAGCACTCAATATGCTTCTGCTGGTGGTAATTCCAGATATTGCATCTACAGTATGGCCCTGCCCTTCTGAAATATTTTTTTGGAATAGTACTTTTTATACATACTATTGAAAATCTTGAAAGTGAACTTTATAAAGACCTCTAAGATATAAACACAAATAACAACGATTCATGAGGAATTGTGTATAGGCACAGAATCCTATGACAACACATCAGAACTTCATTTTTCAGGCATGGCAACCGGGCCTCAGAGCTTGTGAGGAGCAGAATCTAGATTAGTTCCCACAGCTCTATATTCTTAGTTCAGTTTTCCTCAAACAACATAACTCAGAATCTTTATTTTCCTCCAAAACACTGCCATAAACCCACCAAGAGATCTACTTAACAGAGTTATCCCTATGAGAACACATGAAGAGCCAGTCCTGACAGAAATAGCTGATAGGAGAGAAGAACAATTGCCCATGAGCAGGTGCCAAGCTGTCAGGCATGCTCTCTATCGTGTAAAGAGTGTGATGTTCTCAGTTGCATATACCTTATGAATCTACAGAGCCCACAGTTGTATTTTAGAGTTCAGCTCAGTAGTTTCTGAACCATGAAACATATTTTATGAGTTAATAAATACTTTATATATCAAAAGTTGTAAGAAAATTTCAGAACATGCCATTTAAAAAAATCTGCCTTCCAATGAAAAAAGCTCCTCTTTTTCTTTCTTCTTGAGGATTTTTATTTTTCTATTAGTATATTTTTTATTTCAATAGCTTTTGGGGTACAAGAGGTTTTGGTTACATGGATGAATTGTATAGTGGTGAAGTCTGAGATTTTAATGCACCTATTACCTGAGTAGTGTTCATTGTACCCAGTGTGTAGTTTTTAATCCCTCACTGCCTCCCACTCTCCCCGTTCTGAGTCTCCAAAGCCCATTATATCACTCTGCATGCCTTTGTCTACCCAGAGCTTAGCTCCAACTTATAAGTGAGAACATACAGTATTTGGTTTTCCATTCCTGAATTCCTTCAGTTACAATAATGGCCTCCAACTCCATACAAGTTGCTGCAAAAGACATTATTTCATTCATTCCTATGACTGAGTAGTATTGCATGGTGTATATACAGCACATTTTCTTTATTCATTCATTGGTCTATGGGCACTTACGTTGGTTCTACATCTTTGCAATTGTGAATTGTGTTACAATAAATATTCGTGTAGGTGTCTTTTTGACATTTTGACTTCTTTGGGGTATTGCTGCATCAAATGGTAGATCTACTTTAGTTCTTTAAGAAATATCCATATGGGTTTTCCATGGAGGTTGTACTAATTTACATTCCCACCAGCAGTGTGTAAGGTTCCTTTTTCACCACATCCATGCCATTCCTTTTTGACTTTTTAATAATGGCCATTCTTGCAGGAGTAAGGTGGTATCTCATTGCGATTTTAATTTGAATTTCTCTCAGGATTTGTAATGCTGAATATTTTTTTTTTCATGTTGGTTGGACATCTGTATATCTTCTTTTGAGAATTGTCTATGTCATTTGCCCATTTTTGATGTCATTATTTGTTTTTTTTTCTTGTTGATTTGTTTGAGTTCTTTGCAGATTCTGGATACTAGTCCTTTGTTGGATGCATAATTCACAAATATTTTCTCCCATGCTGTGGGTTGTCTGTTTACTCTGATGATCATTTCTTTTGCTGTACAGAATCTGCTTAGTATAATTAGGTCCCATTTATTTATTTTAATTTTAGTTGCATTTGCTTTTGGGGTCTTAGTCATAAATTCTTTGCCTAGGTCAATGTCCAGAAGAATTTTTCCTACGTTATCTTCTAGAATTTTTATGGTTTGAGGTCTCAGATTTAAATCTTTGCTGCTTCTTGAGTTGATTTTTGTATAAGGTGAAAGACAGGGATCCAGTTTCATGCATCAACATGTGGCTATCCAGTTTTCCCAGCACCATCTATTAAATAGGGTGTCGTTTCCCCAATTTACATTTTTGTATGCTTTGTTGAAGATCAGTTGGTTGTACATATTTGACTTTATTTCTGGGTTATCCATTCTGTTCCATTGGTGTATGTGTGTACTTTTATACCAGTACCATGCTATTTTGGTAATTGTACCCTTGTAGTATACATTTGGAGTCTTATAATGTGATGCCTCTAGATTTGTTCTTTTTCTTAGGGTTGCTTTGGCTACTCGGGCTCTTTTGTGATTCCATATGAATTTTAGGATTAAAAAATTACGTGAAAAATGATGTGAGTATTTTGATAGGAGTTGCATGGAATCTGCGATTTCTTTAGGCAGTATGGTCATTTTCATGACATCGATTCTTATAATCCATGAGCATAGGATGTATTTCCATTTATTTGTGTCCTTTATGATTTCTTTCAGCAGTGTTTTGTAGTTCTCCTTGTAGAAATCTTTCACAACCTTGATTAAGTATATTCCTAGGTATTTTATTTATTTATTTTTTGCAGCTGTTGAAAAAGGGATTGAGTTATTGATTAGACTCTCTCCTTGATCTCACTGCTATACATTGTTGGTATATAGCGTTGCTACTGATTTGTGTACATTGATTTTGTAACCTGAGACTTTACTGAATTGATCATGTCTAGGAGTCCTTTGGAGGAGTCTTTAGGGTTTTCTAGGTATATAATCATATCACTGGCAAACAGCAATAGTTTGACTTTCTATTTTCCAATTTGGATGCCCTTTATTTCCTTCTCTTGCCTGAGTGCTCTGGTAGGACTTCCAGTACTATGTTGTAAAGAAGTGGTGAAAGTGGGCATCCTTGTCTTGTTCCAGTTCTCAGGGAGAATGCTTTCAACTTTTTCTCATTCAGTATGATGTTGGCTGTGGGTTTGTCATATATGGCTTTTGTTATTTTGAGGTAGATCCCTTCTACGCCTAGTTTTTTTGAGGGCTTTTATCATAAATAAATGCTGAATTTTACTAAATGCTGTTTCTGCATCTATTGAGATAATCATATGGAGTTGAAAAATTCTGTTTATGTGATGTATCACATTCATTGATGGTTTATATGTTAAACCATCCCTGCATGAAACATTCTCCAAGATATATCATATGATAGTCCACAAAACAAGTCTCAAGAAATGAAAAAAAAAAATCAAAATCAGATTAAGTCTCTTCTCAGACCACATTGAAATGAAACTAGAAATCAACTCCAAAAAGAACACTCAAATCTGTACAAATACATGGAAATTAAACAATCTTTTCCTGAAGAATTTTTGGGTTAATCATGAAATCAAGATAGAAATTTAAAAATTATTTGAAAGGAATGATAATAGTGATACACGTTATCAAAGCCTCTGGGAGACAGAAAGACAGTGCCAAGAGGAAAGTTTATAGTACGAAATTCCTATGTCAAAACGTATGAAAGATCACAAATTGACAACCTAATATAACACCTCAAGGAACCAGAGAAATAAGAACAAATTAAACCCAAAGGTATGAGAAGAAAGATCAGAGCAGAAATAAATGAATTTTAAACAACAAAAACAATACAAAAGATCAATGAAACAAAAAGTTGCTTATTTGAAAAGATAAGCACAATTGATATATACCATTAGCTAGATTAACCAAAAAAGAAGATATAAGATTCAAAGAAGCTCAGTTAGAAATGAAACTGTAGACATTGTAACTGAAACCACAAAAATACAAAAGATCATTCAAGACTACTATGAACACCTTTATGCACACAAACTAGAAAATCTAGAGAAAATGGATAAATTCCTGGAAAAATACAACCCTATTAGATTAAATCAGGAAGAAAAAGAAACCCTGAACAGACAAATAACAAGAAGTGAGACTGAATCAGTAACTTAAAAAATTGCCAACATCAACAAAAAGCTCAGGTCCAGATGGATTCACTGCTGAAGTCTACCAGACATTCGAAGAATTGGAAACAATGCTACTGAAACTGTTTAAAAAGACTGAGAAAGAGGGAATCCTTCCTTACTCATTTGAAGAAGTCAATATCAGCCTAATACCAAAACTAGGAAAGGACACAACAAAAAAAACTACAGACCAATATTTCTCATGAACATAGATGCAAAAATTAACAAAATGCCAGCTAGCCAAATCTAACAGAACATCAAAAAGAAAAAGTTCCTCTTTACTAAGGAATGCTAGCTAAGAAATAGAAGAGATTATGAAATTAGAAAATCACCATTTTGCAATCATCAATGTAATTATTCAGGTAAGAATCACCAATTGCTACCAAAACTACAGGGAGGTGAAAATTTATCAAGGAAGAGAATGTTCACATGCTCTCAATGTATCATCCCATAGATTACTTATTTATTTCAAAGGGAGAAATGTTTATTACAAGTTCTGAGTGATGTTAATTTAAATAATTGACAAAACATGGGATCTTCCAATAATGGGTTATATTGACATTATGTAACTCTTGATGTGATGCCAATGCTATGGAGGACAGAAAACAGTTAAGGGGACTATTCTAGATTAAAAAGACAAAGAGAAGGACAACTAAATCCAATATTCCTAGATCTAGTTCACCTTCCTAGGGCCCAGAAAAACAAGTCTTCATATGTAGGGAAGGATGAAAGAAAACATATTGCAAGTTACAGGCACTAAGAGGAGCATCCGGTACCTTTATTTCACCAAGAAAAAAAGTATCTAGGCTAGGAAAGCAATGATGACCTCAATGAGATTTGGCTCTCTGCTCAGTTCACTTCTGACACACTAGCCCCTCTGTTGTTTCTCCATTCTAATAGACACAGGGCCTCTGGACTTCTAATATCCTCTTCCCAGAATGCTCTTCCTCCAGAGAGGCATAGCTCTCTTTCTCACCTCCTTCAGCTCCTTGCTCATACAGCCTTCCCTGATCACGTATTTTAAACTAAAATTCACCCTTACTTGATTTTTCCCTTAAGTGTTTGTCAGTCCATCATACCATATATTTCACTTGTTTTTTTAGCCATCTTCTAGTAGTAGAATGTAAACATTATGAGGACAGGGATTTTGTTTTAATATTTGCTCATAAGTTTTCAGTGTTATGTGTCCACCATTGTGCCGGTTGCTACATTCCCTGCCTGCAGGAAGTTTCTGTCTAATGGACTTTTGGAGCCACGGGGAATATTAGTGGTGCAAGTGTAACACCAACCCCTTTTTAGCCTTGTGGTGGTCATGGAAATTGGTGCGAATTCTCCTGGGAAAGGCACATCCTGGCTTTACATCAGAGATTGTGCCTGCCTCTTCCCAGGGCTAAAACAGCTGAATTAGATTTAAAAAATTGCTGACACTGAAAGATTATTCACACCATTAAAAGTTAATTTTTTAAAACAGAGATATTACTTTTTTAGAGCAATTGTAAAAAGAAGGTCTACTCCTCTTAATGGGACAGCTAAGAAAGGTGAGGAAGCCTTTAGGAGAAAGCCAAGAGGAGATTTGAAAGTCGTTTAGGATCTGTTTTCTTGTAGTAGCTACATGATGGGATGGAGAATTCTGGCCCGTTCTCCAATGCTTGGACAACCCTGACAACCTGCATGAATCATGTTCCACTTGCTGCATATGTTTTGTATTAAAAATGATGTCTTAACCCAGCACTTGTAAATCATGCATTCTAAGGACTATTCCCAGTAGGGCAAACATGTTTTCTCTTTCCACCCTCCGTATGACAATGTTACCTCAAACTAATGAAAGACTGGTAAGGGCAAGAGCTGCACTCTGAGGCCAGGAAGCAATGAAGTTAAATAGGCAACCTAAGAAATAAACCCATTACTGTCAACTCATCATTGCATCCTCCACAGACAATTTACTCTTCGATAGCTGCTGTGAGTCAGATTTTCACACTTCTTGTGACATGAGTCAGGGACAAGTGTCTGGCCTTGTCAACAGTACCTGAGGGTATTAACTCTGTACAGCTAGAGAGCTACAAAACGGACACTCAATATATTTCCCTTTGACCCAACTAGAATGGCTGCATAAATTCCTGAAAAACAGGTTAATTTTTGTGACCTGATGTTCCATCATAGATTTAAAAAGAAACTTGCTATGTTAGACATATTCAACAACTTGTCCTTTCTTTTTCAAGTCAAAATTTTTCCATTAAACATGCTGTCTTTTCAGTGCCATGGTTTGCTAGTAAAATACCTTCTGTTTATTATAAAGACTTCCTGATTAGACCCAATGCATTATTCAATATTTGTATTTAAGGTGATTTTTGATACGGTTGGGTTAAAATCTATCATAATGCCAGCTTTTTTTCCCTGTTTGTTCCATTTGCTCTTTGATTTTCTCTCATTTTCTGCTTTCTTGTGGTTTAATTGAAGAGATTTTATTATCCTGTTTTATACCCCCCGTTGACTTAATATTTACACATCTTTAAAAAATTTAGTGGTTGCCCTAGGGTTTACAATATATACTTAAATATAATCTGAGTGCACATTAAAATAACATACCTATCCATGTATAGAGTAATGACTTTAAAGTAACCACTCATCTCTGGAGTTTTAATCACACATTTCACTTTTATATATACAATAAACACCATATTACTAATTTTTATTTAGGCAGTCAAGTATCTTTTACAGAAGTTAAAAATAAGGAAAAGATTTAATTTTACATTTATTTATGCCATTTACAACGCTTTTCATTTCTTTTTGTAAATCTAAGATTTTGACCTATGTCATATTCCTTCTGCCTGAAGAATTTCCATTAGCATTTTTGATATACTAGCTTGGCTGGAAATGAATTCTTTCAATTTTTAGTTTTTCTGAAAAAGTCTTTATTTCTCATTGATCTTTGAAAAATATTTTTGCTATTATAGAATTTTGTGTTGATTTTCTTCCTTTTAGAACTTAAAAAGTATCGCTCTGCTGTCTTCTTGCTTATATGGTGTCTTAAAGGAGTCTGCTAGAATTTTAGCCTTTTCCTCTGTGAGTGATGTACCTTTTTTCTCTGGCCACCTTCAGAATTCCCCTTTGGTTTTGTTTTTCAGCAGTTTGACTATAGTATGCCTGGTGTGTGTGTGTGTATGTGCGCGTGCGTGCGTGTTGATTTATCCTTCTTGGTGTTCTCTGATCTCACATGGTGTCTATCTTTTCCATTGGAACCTTTACCATTTTAATTACAGTTATTTAAAATCCCTTCTCTGATAGATCTATTATTTTTGTCATATCTGAGTCTGCTTCTGCTTTTTGTTATATCTCTTCTTTGATGGTTTGACATGGTGTCCATCAGAGTAAACATAAAGTAAAAGATTTAATTTTACATTTATTTATGCCATTTACAACGCTTTTCATTTCTTTTTGTAAATCTAAGATTTTGACCTATGTCATATTCCTTCTGCCTGAAGAATTTCCATTAGCATTTTTGATATACTAGCTTGGCTGGAAATGAATTCTTTCAATTTTTAGTTTTTCTGAAAAAGTCTTTATTTCTTATGCCTGGAGAGAAGTGTGCTTTTCCTTCTGCTAGGTCTTTTAATCAGGGAGTTGAGCTGGGTTTAAAGTTTGTTGTTACTATGGTTATCCTCAGTGCGTCATAAATGCTTCAGATTTCTCTAATGATCTCTTGAGTTTGAGGTGTGGGTCAATTTGTCAGAAGGGTTTTCTCAATGACTACTGCCTGCCTGAATTTAGGGCTCCAGGGCTCCCTGCTTGGCTTTGTGTCCTCAGAAACTCACAGTTTAGTGGAATAGCCAAGTACATAAAAATTACTATGTATTATCGTTTCCTAGACTCATTTAGGTGGAATAAGCTTTGACTCAGCAAGTTAAAGAAGGTGGCAGTTGAAGTAGTCTTCTACCAGATTCCCTTAATTTCATATTTGGCTTGTTTTCTTAGACTTTTCCTTCCTATATGTTGCTATAGAGATAGCAAAACATTATTGCCTATGATAGACAGCACTAGTAACTCACAGAACTCTCTCATTGAGTCCATATGGGTCAATAGAATTCTTTGTACAGTAAATTTCAGGTGGGCATTATCCATAAGAACTGTCACAGAGTAAGACACCTATTTGCCATCTTCATTCTTGAATATTCTCAAGCTGCTTTTAGGTCCTAGACTTTCCTTGTTTATATTTTACAATGACTTTCAACAAATCTAGTTCTAGTTTCAACAAGCAAGTTTTGGGTCCATGCAACAAATGTGATTACTCAGGGAACAGGGATGAAATAAAGCAATAGCTCTGGACCCAATGTCAAAATATAGGTAGGAGACTTTTATGTGATAGATATATCATATATATATTTTTTATTTTTATTTTTATTTTTAGAGACAGAGTCTCACTCTGTTACCCAGTGGTGCAATTTCGGCTCACTGCAACCTCTGCCTTCTGTTTTCAAGTGATTCTTCTGCCTCAGCCTTCTGAGGAGCTGGGATTACAGGCATCTGCCACCAAGCCTGGATAATTTTTGTATTTTTAGTAGAGACAGGATTTCACCATGTTGGCCAGACTGGTCTCGAACTCCTGATCTCAGGTGATCCACCCACCTCGGCCTCCCAAAGTGCTGGTATTACAGGCAAGAGCCACCACGCCCGGCCCTATATGATTACATTTACATGATAGATAATGTAATTTACAGAATTAACATGTAAGGTTTAAATTAATCCCAACTGATTGTAACTTTATTGAGGCATGGATTTCAATCCCAAATGCCATATGTTGGTATAAAAGTCACTAAGCCCATGAGTAAGGCTAGCCTATTGCTCAACATCCATATTCCAACAAATGACCATACTTCCCTGTGTACATGGAAAGCTTAGATCTTTCAGGGTTTACAGAAAATGAACAATTCTAGAATGAGAGTCAGAGATCATGGTGATGCTAATTTCAGTGAACTGGCAATGCCTCCCAGGAATCTCGTGTTTAGAGGGATTTTGAGGTCATGCCTGTAGAGGAATTCCATAACTGATTAATGGGTAATGAAGAACATCAGCACACGTGCCTTATAAATGCTGTCTGTAAAACAGTAAAAATGAAATTTCCTTAGCCTGGGTTCACCTTTAAACAGAGGCCAAGATAAAGGCTGCACTGAGGAGATTCTTGAGAACATCGTCCCGGGGAATGACTGTGAGGCCAAAGGGAGTGAACAGGGAGTGAAGGAAAGTCAATATAAGAATGCATTACTGAGCTGGCTACTGCTCCTGGTAACTAGTACTTTATTCCAGCATACCTTTGGGGAGTCTTGGAAAATGTATTTTACAATTATATGCCTATGGAACAAAAGGGATAAAAATATTTGTACATAGGTTTCCTCCCTCATCAGTCAAAGGTGACTCCACAGATGTTAGGTCCTCTGCATTTCATTTCCAGGTTGTATATGTGTGAGTGCTCAGTGGGTCCTGGGGTACCAGCTGCCACAGCTACACAGAAGCCCCAAAATGTTACGGGATCTTTTTCTGGCCAGAACCTCTGTGACTTTTGGTGCCTTTGCCTGAGTTTTGCTCGGGCCTGCTGGGCTCATTTTGCCCACTTGGCCTGGCAGGCTGTGCTCAGCTCATGCCACCAGCCTGGGTCCCACGCTTGCCAAGGGCAAGTCAGGCATGAATGGTGAGAGGTGTATGAGCAAGTGTGGGATCCATCCACTGTGCACGGTAAGACATGCCAGCTGCTGCAGCAGGGTGGGCCGCTCCAGGTGCCAGCATGGGTGCCAGCTCTCTGTGAGGCTGCAGCCAGAACAGGTACACTGCAAACAGCTTCCATAGCTTACACCAGGGAACACAGTCGTGCTCAGAACTTTGGAGATGCCAGAAACCACAGGACCCCAAAGAGAGAGTAACAGAACTGGTTCAGGGACCTCCCAGGTCTGAGCTCTCCAAAGGGCCACATCTCTTCTTTCCTTCTCTTCACCTGCAATGTGGAGAGTAAGGGGCATGTCTCAGTCTAGTTTGTGTTATAGCTCTTTTAGCCTTGCCATTTGGTGGGTCCCAAGTCCTTGTCCTGTGACCAGGAAGAAAAAGGTACAAAGACAAGCAGAGGCTGAGCAAGATGAAGAATAACTTTACTGAGTGATAGCACAGCTTAGAGGAAGCCTGCAGGGGGAAGCTCCTTTCCGTAGCCAGGGTATCCTGATGAGTTTTCAGCTCCTAGCAGAGAAGAGGGTAGCTCCTTTCTGCTAGGCAAGTCATCCCAACAAGTGTTCAGCTATCAGTAGAGAGGGTAACTCCTCCCTGCAGTTGGTCGTCCTGACATCTGCACAGCTCTCAGCAGAGAGATGGCTCTTCTCTGCAGGCAGGTTGTCCTATCATCTACCCATCATCTCTCCATCATCTCCCTGACATCTTTCCATCATCTCTGCAACTCTCAGCAGAGAGGAGGCCCTGGAGTGGGTTGCTCCTCTCTGTAGCTGGTCGTCCCATCATCTGCTCAGCTTTGGTTGGTCCCAGGGATTTTATGGGCCTCAGAAGGGAGAAAGTGCATGCTGATTGGCCCATAGGTGGCCATGTGTGGGTCGAGAAAAGGCACCACAAGTTCCCACTCCAGTTCGGGACTGGCATCCTGTCCCCCAGCCTTTAGGCCCTCCCTGGCCTTGTGCCAAGGGGAGCCTGCAGGCCAGTGCTGAGCTTCCCTCAGCCCCTCTTTGGCTTCCCTCCTATGCTCATTGGTGCCCAAAATCTGGAGACAGCAGATGTGGCAAGGGGCTGGTGTGTCAGCACTGCCCTGAGTGTGTTCATACCAAGTCAGGCTGTGGCAGCACCTGGGCCCAGCCTCAACTTTGCTGTGATCAGAGCAGGCACTGACAGCAGGGAGGAAGCCAAGCAGCAGGACAGGCAGTTCCAAGCCCGCAAGGGCAGGGGATACTTCCTGGGCCCCCAAGAGTGCAGAGATGCCTGGGTGTGCAGTTACAGTTTGGGCAGCTGCAGCTGCACCTAGGGGAACAGAACTCATGCCTGCTCCATGGAGTGGGAGGCCTGGGTCTGCAGCTGTGACTTAGGCGGCTGCAGCTGCACCCAGGAAGGTGGTGCTCTTGCTTGCTCCATGGAGCAGGAGGCCTAGGTCTGCAGCTACAACTTGGGTAGCTGCAGCTGTGCTTGGGAGGGTGGCACTCCCACCTGCTCCTGGGCTGTGAGAGCACAGGGATGCCCAGGTCCACAGCTGTGGCTTGGGCAGCTGAAGGGGCACTCAGAAGGGTTGGGGCTTCTGCTTGTCCTTGGCTCCTGCTGGCTTCATGGAGTGTGCAGCTCCGGCCATGCCTCCCTGCTGCAGCCAGCGTGATGGCAGTGGCTGTTCTAGATAGCCTGCTGCTGCCATCACAAGTGCAGGAAGAGGTGATGAAGCAAAGCCTGAGGCAAAGCTCTGTCAGGTTGCACCTTTTCCAAACTAATCAAAGTCAAGCAGTTCCTGGAAGCAGAATGGAGACCAGAAGAAGAACCATGCTAAAAGGGTTTCCAATACAGCTACTCTTATAACAATTGTTTTGAATCTTATTCTCTATAATTGCATATGCTCAATGGTTGGATAAAACTCCATAGAACCTCACTGTTTTAAGATAATCCATTCAAGCAGAGTCCTTCTCAGGAAGCATGTTCCCTGGGCTATCTCTAATTATTTAATTCAGCTTTAGATTTGGTGGCTGACTGAACACAGTTGAAACCCTACAAGCCAGAAGAGATTGGGGTCATATAGTCAGCATTCTTTTTTTTTTTCATTTTTTGAGATGGAGTCTTGCTCTGTCTCCCAGACTGGAGTGCAGTGGCGCGATCTCAGCTCACTGCAAGCTCCACTTCCAGGGTTCATGCCATTCTCTTGCCTCAGCCTCCCAAGTAGGTGGGACTACAGGCACCTGCCACCACGCCCCTCCAGGGTTCATGCCATTCTCCTGCCTCAGCCTCCCGAGTAGGTGGGACTATAGGCGCCTGCCACCATGCCTGGCTAATTTTTTGTATTTTTAGTAGAGACAAGGTTTCACTGTGTTAGCCAGGGTGGTCTTGATCTCCTGACCTCGTGATCCACCCGCCTCGGCCTCCCAAAGTGCTGGGATTACAGGTGTGAGCCACCACGCCCAGCCTATCAGCATTCTTAAGAAAAGAAATTCCAACCAAGAATTTCACATCCAACCAACATAAGCTTCATAAGCAGAGGAGAAATAAGATCCTTTTCAGACAAGCAAATGCTAAGGAAATTCATTACCACCAGACCTGTCTTTCAAGAGGTCCTTGAGGGAGTGGTAAATACAAAAAGGAAAGATCATTACCAACTACTACAAAAACACACTTAAGTACACAGACCATTGACCCTATAAAGCAACCACACCATCAAGTCTACATAATAACCAGGTAACATGATGACAGGATCAAATCTGCACATACCAATATTAACCTATAATTTAAATGGTGTAAATGCCCCAATTAAAAGACACAGACTAGCAAGTTGAATAGAGGCAAGCCCCAGCGGTATGCTGTTTTCAAGAGACATATCTCATAAGCAATGACACCTGTAGGCTCAAAGTAAAAGGATGGAGAAAAATCTACCAAGCAAACAGAAAACAGCAAATAGCAGAGGTTGCTATTCTAATGTCAGACAAAACAGACTTTAAATAATAATAATCATAAAAGACAAAGAAGGGCATTTCATAATGGTAAAAGTTCAAGTCAACAAGAAAACCTAGCTATCCTAAATATATATGCACCCAACACAGGAGCACCCAGACTCATAAAACAAGCTCTTACAGACCTGCAAAGAGACTTAGATTCCTACACAATAGTAATGGGAGACTTTAACACCCCACTGACATTATTAGACATATCACAGAGGGAGAAGACTAACAAAGATATTCGGGACGTAAACATGACATCTGACCAAATGGATCTAACGGACAACTGCAGAACTCTTCACTCAACTGCAACAGAATATACATTCTTCTCATCTGCACATGGCATATACTCTAAAATCAACCACACAATTGGCCATAAAACAATTCTCAGCAAATTCAAAAACCCAAGATTATACCAACCACACTGGAACTACAGCACAATAAAAATAGAAATCAATACAAGAAGATTGCTGAAAACCATAAAAGTACATGGAAATATAAAAACCTGCTCCCGAATAACTTTCAGATAAAGAGTGAAATTAAGCTAGAAATCAGTAAATTTGTTGAAACTAATGAGAACAAAGATACAACATTCCAAAATCTCGGGGAAACTACTAAAGCAGTCTTAAGAGGAAAGTTTATGGTGCTAAATACACACATCAAAAAGTTAGAAAGATCTGAAATTAACAACTGAACATCACATTAACAGGAACTAGATAAATAAGAGCAAAACAATGCCAGAGCTAGCAGAAGACAAGAAAGAACCAAAATCAGAGCTGAACTGAATGAGATTGAGATGCAAAAAACAAAACAAATCAAATCAAAAAACAAAAAAACACCAAAGAACAATGAATTCAGGAGTTTGTTATTTGAAATAATAAATAAGATAGACTACTAGCCAGACTAATAAAGAAAAATAGAGAGAAGATCCAAATAAACACAATCAGAGAGGACAAAGGGGACATTACCACCGACCCCACAGAAATACACAAACCCCTCAGAGACTACGATGAATACCTCTATGCACACAAACTAGAAAACCTACAAAAATGAATAAATTCCTGAAAAAATACAACCTTCCAAGATTGAACCAGGAAGAAATTGGAACCCTGAATGGACCAATAATACCAATCAGAGAAAGCCCAAGACCCGACAGATTCACAGTCTAATTCTACCAGGTACATAAAGAAGAGGCATGCTGGGCGCGGTGGCTCACACCTGTAATCCCAGCACTTTGGGAGGCTGACGCAGGTGGATCATGAGGTCAGGAGATTGAGACCATCCTGGCCAACATGGTGAAACCCTGTCTCTACTAAAAATACAAAAATTAGCCAGGCATCATGGCGTGTGTATATAGTCCCAGCTCCTCAGGAGGCTGAGGCAGGAGAATCACTTGAACCCAGGAGGCGGAGGTTGCAGTGAGCTGAGATCGCACCACTGTACTTCAGCCTGGGTGACAGAGAGAGATTCCCTCTTAAAAAACAAAACAAAACAAAAGACAGTCTCTTGCTGGTAGGAGGAGACATCCCTTACCAATGCTGAGGCTGCTGCCTACTTTTTTTCTGCTCTGTAAGAGCTTCCGCTCAAATGCTTTTGTCTGTGTCCTTCAATGCTGAACTTAGCTTATGCTGTAATTTTTTTCCAATTTTTTTTCTCCTACTGCCTGCAGATATTCAAGTAAATAAGCCACTCTGGATTTTAAACTCATTCATCTGATAATGTTTTTACGTGATCTGAAGTCATTTCATCATTAATTTTCTCATTAAACTATGGATGCAACAACAGATAGATACTTGTCTTTTTAGGATAGATGGGGTTTCACTATGTTGGCCAGACTGATCTCAAACTCAGATATTCAACTAAATAAGACACTCTGGATTTTAAACTCATTCATCTGATAATGGTTTTACATGATCTGAAGCCATTTCATCATTAATTTTCTCATTAAACTGTACATGCAATAACAGATATTTGTATTTTTAGTACAGACGGGGTTTCACTATATTGGCCAGACTGATCTTGGACTCAGATATTTCAACTAAATAAGGCACTCTGGGTTTTAAAGTCATTGATCTGATGATGTTTTTACATAATCTGAGCCATTTCATCATTAATTTTCTCATTAAACTGCCTACCTGTGGACCTGGGTAGGCAGGAGCAGTAAGGCAATGACGGAGGCACAACTTTCATCTTAAAGACCTCGCTGTCTAGAGGGAAACACAGATAAGTAAATAGGCAGTCACCATACAGTGTAGTAAGTGCTTTGACTGAGTAAGTGAGTTTTGTGTTTGCCTTATCCTGACTTGGTGGGAGCTGGGGAGTCTCTGGGAGATCATTCAGAAGCAGTTTTTCCAAAACCTTACATTGCACTTACTATGTACCAGGGCACCTCTATCAGAAACTTTTGAAACATTAAAAATATATAAATTCCAAGCTGTGAGGGAACATTTACTGAATCTCTGAGATTATGCCTTAGTAATCTACGTTTTAGAAAAATGCACTCCAACACTGAGTGAAAGAGTGAGACTGTCTCAAAAACAAAACTCCCAAAGTACCCCAGGTGATTCTTCTGCGCAGTGAAGTGTGAGAACCACTGATTCAAATTAATTGGTTAGTTCAATATTTGTTCTTTCTTCAGTATGATCTTAAAACCAGAAATCCACATCAGAATGTAACAGCAAGAGTAAATGACTCACATTTGTTAGTCACAGATTTAAAAAAGCATTGTTAGTCAGAAATTACTCGCAGCCCCACTCCCTAATTGATCAACAAATAGGTTGTGTATTGTTGTCTTCACAGTTCAAACTCTGGGGCAGGGGCTCTGTGTTGTCTGTGCCTCAGTTTCTCATGTGTATAACAGGATGAAAAGATTCCTATCTTGTAAGACTATTGTGATGGCTAAATGAGGTCATGTGTAGCAGGTATTTGGAAAAGTCCCTGGCACACCCTCTCTAGGCCTAAGCTGGACTTGGCCATCATGCTAGGTCAGTTCCCATCAGTTAATCTGTCTTCCTTGCAGAAAACTACCTCCTTGTCTTTTATGAGGAGACAGATTGAATCACGAATTTTGTCCTGAAGTGCATGAGCTGGAGGGAACTTGTGGACTCAGGCACAGTGGCTGACACACAGCAGCATAGGACACAGTCTTCTGATAATGTTTTTACATGATCTGAAGCCATTTCATCGTTAATTTTCTCACTAAACTATGCATGCAACAACAGATAGTGACTGAGGAGCTGCACCTGTGATTTTCATCAGAGGAAGGCCTTGGAGATCAATTTATTTCCCGGAGTGTTGTCTCATCTTTGCTTTAGACAGTGTGATAGGCGGAATAATGCGTCCCCCTCCCCCCCGCCCAAATGCCCAATGCCCAACCCCTTCTCTTCAGAACCTGTGAATATGGTACCTTATATGATAAAAGGTATTTTGCAGGTATGATTAAGAAATCTGAGATAGTGGGAGAAGCATAGAATATCCAGTTGGGCACAATGTAATCACAGGAGTCTTTACAAATGAGGAATCTTTCCCAGCTGAAGTCAGATTGAGAGCCACATCCTTGCTGATTTTGTAGGTGGAGGAAGGGGCTAGGAGACAAAGAATGCAGGCAGCATTTAGAAGCCAGAAAAGATAAGGAAATGAAACTTCTTGTAGGATCTCCAGAAGAAATGTAGCCCTGTCAACACTTTGGTTTAGATGGGTGAGATCCATGTCAGAATTTTGACTTGCAGAACCGTAAGGCAGACATTTATGTTGTTTCAGCCACTGAATTTGTGATAATTTGTTACAGAAGCAATACAAAACTAAGACATAGTCTTTGGGGACATGCCTTGTCCCCCTATAATAATATGTAAAATAAAATAGCATGTGTTTTACCTTTGTGCCCCCAAATAATTCCCTACCGCTCCAGTGGCACTCCCCCTTGTCCTTCAAAATGAAGTCATTGGAAGTGAGAATTTGCCTTGAATATAAGAATTTGAAGTCTGATGTTTCATTTCAGCAGATCATCCATCCTTCAGTGTGCTCTATATAAATCAGAATTATTCCTTCTCTTTTTCACATTATACCCTTGACTTCTTTGTATTTAATTGTATTTACCTCTCTTCTTTTTACCTTTAGAAGTTTGCATCTACAGAGTTTTCATCAGTTTTTTAAAAAGATTTCTTGTTAAACTAATGTTTCATAGATTCTTCTAATCATGTACCCAGAAATAGGGCCAAAATAATTGGTAATCACATCATATGCCCCACCACTTTAAAACTCCATAAAATTATAGTGTAACTAAATGAACCTAAAAGAAATAATGCAAGTGAAATATTTAAAAACCCTGACTAAGAGAGTTTTGCATGTATTTTAAAAATAGGCCTTTACTTTAAACTTTGGTTACTTAGTGAAGACAATTTTTAAAGCAATGATTAAAGATATATTTAAATTAAAATGTCGTTAAAAGGTAGAACATGGCTGCTTATAAAATCTCATTGGACTAAAAAACCCAGTGGAAGTAAATGTCTTCTGCTCACTTAGACATGGTTTATGGCATCTATATTTTGCAGGAGGAACAATAACAAAGTTTGCAGCTCAGTGAGAACACCGAAATTGATGGAAGCTTCTTTTGATTATAACGTACATTTATGACATCCACCATCAGCAAGTAAGAGCTTAATTTTCTAATTTATTTAAGCATTCACAAAGCTGTTTGCCTTTTCCTCCAAGAGAATGTCTCAGTAGTTTGTACTGGCTGCAACATATTTTTCCTTGGGAAACTTTGAAGCAAGTGGAATTCTTTATCTTGGGGGTGAAATGACTGAGGATCATTTCAGGTGAAAGACAATAAATACCCATAAGAGTTTTCAGTGTGATGTGGTCATCAGAAATGTTGATGACAAAAAAGAATTAGCTACACTCTCTACTTCATTCCTTGGTGCTATTCTGATCACAACAGGAGTGTTGATTTCAGGGTCACTTTTGATAAGGGGTTGAGATATATCAAAGGGCACCCAGGGAACAGGGACAGGGATATTTCTATATCATTCATGTCAGGAACAGTTGGAGACATTAAGGCTACCACACTTGAAGAAGAAAAATGTGGTGGAATTTGATGGCAGAATTCAAACATTTGAAAGGATGACATGTAGAGAAAAAATTTGACCTACTTCTGTCTTTCTCGAAGAGGTGGATGTGGGACCAGTGGATAAGACTTACACTGAAGTTGATTTCAGTTCTTCATAAAGAAGAGATTTCTTGGGATCAAAATTGTCTGAATATAGGAATGATCTGCTCTGTCCCTAGAGTTGCTCAAGCATAGCCAAAATCTTACTTCTTGTTCAGATTTAAAATTCAATGATTTTATGATGCTATATAAAAGTGAGCTCTGCCATGTATTGGGAAGTAAATGAGGCTTTGTATTAGGAACTCTGAGTTACTTTACAATAACTCCCCATTGTACTCTCTCTACGAGATGGAGTGAGGTTGGGTACTTGCTGCTGCTGAAGTCTTTGTCCCCAGGACCTGATGTCTAAAGGGTGTGTGGGACAGCTATGTGATTCTAGGCCAGAGATGGCAACTATATGTCACTATGCCCTCCTCCTGCCTGTGGCAGATAATCTAAATGATGGTGAAACTCTCTCCTGATGCATAGGTAGAGCCTGAGGATCCTCCTCAGTACAACATCTTGACACTATTAGCGTTGGTATACAGATGAAGTCTGATAATTATTACTGCTTTAGGGCACACTTTGCATGTCATTTCCAGACATAGCCCTTCTTGTCAGTTCCAGACATAGCCCTCTGTGCTCTCCTCTGTGATGCTAGAGCTGGCACTAGACAAAATACATTTCTGCTCTGCTGGCTGCATCACTGTTATGCCAGAGGAGCACTACAAGGCTGGAGGAGGAAGAAGTGACATTTTCTTTCCTTCTTGCTTTCTGTGACTTCTGTTTTCTCCTCTTCCTTATAAGCATAACTTAAGGCATGACTGTTCCTTTCCCTAGTCATAGCTGAATTCAGTTTTCAGTTTTTCCAATTCCCAGAAACAGCTTCATGGCACCCTCTTTGGAGCAGTAGCACCTTTGAGCCAGTGCTCCTCTTCAGAAGTCTGAATTTTGACTGCATGGGACCCCATTTTCAGCTTCTGAGAATTGCTTCTTCCAACCCCTTCCCTTTTATTTTCCATTCCTAGGGGTAGTAGCCCTTTCCACAATTGCCACTCTGTGATACTTGACTTTCTTTCTGACTGTTTAGTTACCTACAACTTTATACCTCATTAGAAGTTATTTGATTTCTCTGTTCAAATACTTGGTATGGCTTTTTCTCTCAACTTTCAAAATTTACCCTAAGCTGATGATGGGCTGTTTTAGCACAAACTTGATTAAGGACTAGTTGTGTTTAATTTCATTTTTTATTTTATTTTAAAAGTTAGAGCTGTATGGAACTTTTATATAATCCAGTCCAATTCCCTCATTTTAAAGATGAGGAAATTTAAGTTTCAGAAATGATGGTGGAGGTGACATAGGGCCTTCTTGTGACTTGGAATTGGAATTACAACTGAAGATATCAGACTAAGATCACAAAGATTTAGGAGGGAAATAACAGAAAAGAAATCGACATTTAAGGCAAGAGCCCAGTCCTGGGGGAGGTCTCAACAAAGCACTATGGCTCTACAAACACTAGGTCTTCTCTGGCCTCCTTTGGTTAGGAAATTAATTATAAGTTTAGTTTTTTGGTAGGAGAGGGACAGGTGACTATCTTAGAAGGTTCCAGAAGATAATTGTGGGTGTTGCTAATAGAATGAGATTTAAAAACACCTTGGTAATTAAAATACCCTTTTAAGAGTGTTAGAATGAGGGGTGGTTCCAAGATGGCCGAATAGGAACGGCTCCAGTCTACAGCTCTCAGCATGAGCAACGCAGAAGACAGGTGATTTCTGCATTTCCAACTGAGGTACTGGGTTCATCTCACAGTGGCTTGTTGGACAGTGGGGGCAGGACAGTGGGTGCAGCCCACCGAGCAAGAGCCGAAGCAGGGCAAGGCATCGCCTCACCCGGGAAGCACAAGGGGTCAGGGAATTCCCTTTCCTAGCCAAGGGAAGAGGTGACAGATGGCACCTGGAAAATAGGGTCATTCCTACCCTAATACTGCGCATTTCCAACATCTTAGCAAAGGGCACACCAGAAGATTATATCCCACGCCTGGCTTGGAAGGTCGCATGCGCATGGAACCTCCCTCATTGCTAGCACAGCAGTTTTAGATCAAACTGCAAGGCGGCAGCGAGGCTGAGGGAGGGTCGCCCGCCATTGCTGAGGCTTGAGTAGGTAAACAAAGCGGCCAGGAAGCTTGAACTGGATGGAGCCCACTGCAGTTCAAGGAGGCCTGCCTGACTCTGTAGATTCCACCTCTGGGGATAGGGCATAGCCAAACAAAAGGCAACAGAAACCTCTGCAGACTTAAATGTCCCTGTCTGACAGCTTTGATAGAGTAGTGGTTCTCACAGCACAGAGTTTGAGATCTGAGAACAGACAGACTGTTTCCTCAAGTGGGTCCCTGATGCCCGAGTAGCCTAACTGGGAGGCACTCCCCAGTAGGAGCAGACAGACACCTTACACGGCCGAGTAACTCTCTGAGACGAAGCTTCCAGAGGAACAATCGGGCAGCTATATTTGCTGTTCAGCAATATTTACTGTTCTGCAGCCTCTGCTGCTGATACCCAGGCAAACGGTCTGGAGTGGACCTCCAGCAAACTCCAACAGACCTGCAGCTGAGGGTCCTAACTATTAGAAGGAAAACTAATAAACAGAAAGGACATCCACACCAAAACCCCATTTGTATGTCACCATCATCAAAGACCAAAGGTAGATAAAACCACAAAGATGAGGAGAAAACAGAGCAGAAAAGCTGAAAATTCTAAAAATCAGAATGCCTCTCCACCTCCAAAGGAACGCAGCTCCTAGCCAGTAATGGAACAAAGCTGGATGGAGAATGACTTTGACGAGTTGACAGCAGAAGGCTTCAGATGATCAAACTTCTCTAAGCTAAAGGAGGAAGTTCGGATCCATCACAAAGAAGCTAAAAACCTTGAAAAAAGATTAGACGAATGGTTAACTAGAATAACCAGTATAGAGAAGTCCTTAAATGACCTGATGGAGCTGAAAACCATGGCACGTGACAAATGCACAAGCTTCAGTAGCTGATTCAATCAACTGGAAGAAAGAATATCAGTGATTGAAGATCAAATGAATGAAATGAAGCAAGAAGAGAAGTTTAGAGAAAAAAGAGTAAAAAGAAACAAAGCCTCCAAGAAATATGGGATTATGTGAATAGACCAAATCTACATCTGATTGGTGTACCTGAAAGTGACAGAGAGAATGGAACCAAGTTGGAAAACAGTCTAAAGGATATTATCCAGGAGAACTTCCCCAACCTAGCAAGGCAGGCCAACATTCAAATTCAGGAAATACAGAGAACGCCACAAAGATACTCCTCAAGAAGAGCAACTTCAGGACACATAATTGTCAGGTTCACCAAAGTTGAAATGAAGGAAAAAATGTTAAGGGCAGCCAGAGAGAAAGGTCGGGTTACACACAAAGTGAAGCCCATCAGACTAACAGCAGATCTCTCAGGAGAAACTCTACAAGCCAGAAGAGAGTGGGGGCCAATATTCAACATTCTTAAAGAAAAGAATTTTAAACCCAGAATTTCATATCCAGCCAAACTAAGTTTCATAAGTGAAGGAGAAATAAAATCCTTTACAGACAAGCAAATGCTTAGAGATTTTGTCACCACCAGGCCTGCCCTACAAGAGCTCCTGAAGGAAATACTAAACATAGAAAGGAACAACCAGTACCAGCCACTACAAAAACATGCCAAATTGTAAAGAGCATCAATGTTAGGAAGAAACTGCATCAACTAACAAGCAAAATAACCAGCTAATATCATAATGACAGGATCAAATTCACACATAACAATACTAACCTTAAATGTAAATAGGCTAAATGCTGCAATTAAAAGACACAGACTGGCAAATTGGATAAAGAGTCAAGACTCATCAGGGTGCTGTATTCAAGAGACCCATCTCACCTGCAGAGACACACATAGGCTCAAAATAAAGGGATGGAGGAAGATCTGCCAAGCAAAGGGAAAGCAAAAAAAGGCAGGGTTTGCAATCCTAGTCTCTGATAAAACAGACTTTAAACCAACAAAGATCAAAAGAGACAAAGACGGCCAGTACATAATGGTGAAGGGATCAATTCAACAAAAGAGCTAACTAACCTAAATATATATGCACCCAATAAAGGAGCACCCAGATTCATAAAGCAAGTCCTGAGAGACCTACAAAGAGACTTAGACTCCCACACAATAATAATGGGAGACTTTAACACCCCACAGTCACTATTAGACAGATCAATGAGACAGAAGGTTAACAAGGATATCCAGGACTTGAACTCAGCTCTGCACCAAGTGGACCTAATAGACATCTGCAGAACTCTTCACACCAAATCAACAGAAAATACATTTTTCTCAGCACCACATCGCACTTATTCCAAAATTGACCACATCGTTGGAAGTAAAGCATTCCTGCTCCTGAATGACAACTGAGTACATAACGAAATGAAGGCAGAAATAAAGATGTTCTTTGAAGCCAATGAGAACAAAGACACAACATACCAGAATCTCTGGGACACATTTAAAGCAGTGTGTAGAAGGAAATTTATAGCACTAAATGCCCACAGGAGAAAGCAGGAAAGATCTAAAATTGATACCCTAACATCACAGTTAAAAGAACTAGAGAGGCAAGAGCAAACACATTCAAAAGCTAGCAGAAGGCAAGAAATAACTAAGAGCACAACTGAAGGAGATAGAGACACAAAAAGCCCTTCAAAAAATCAATGAATCCAGGAGCTGGTTTTTTGAAAAGATCAACAAAATAGACTGCTAGCAAGACTAATAAAGAAGAAAAGAGAGAAGGATCAAATAGATGCAATAAGAAATGATAAAGGGGATATCACCACCGATCCACAGAAAACTATCAGAGAATACTGTAAACACCACTATGCAAGTAAACTAGAGAATCTAGAAGAAATGGATAAATTACTGGACATATACACTCTCCCAAGACTAAACCAGGAAGAAGTTGAATTTCTGAATAGACCAATAACAGGCTGTGAAACTGAGGCAATAATTAATAGCCTACCAACCAAAAACATCCAGGACCAGACGGATTCACAGCAGAATTCTAACAGAATTACAAGGAGGAGCTGGTACCATTCCTTCTGAAACTATTCTAATCAATAGAAAAAGAGGGAGTCCTCCCTAACTCATTTTATGAGGCCAGCATCATCCTGATACCAAAGCCTGGCAAAGATACAACAAAAAAAGAGAATTTTAGACCAATATCCCTGATGAACATCGATGCAAAAATCCTCAATAAAATACTGGCAAACCGAATTCAGCAGCACATCCAAAAGCTTATGTACCATGATCAAGTTGGCTTCATCCCTGGGGATGCAAGGCTGGTTCAACATATGTAAATCAATAAATGTAATCCAGCATATAAACAGAACCAAAGACAAAAACCACATGATTATCTCAATAGATGCAGAAAAAGCCTTTGACAAAATTCAACAGCCCTTCATGCTAAAAACTCTCAATAAATTAGGTATTGATGGGACGTATCTCAAAATAATAAGAGCTATTTATGACAAACCCACAGCCAATATCATACTGAATGGGCAAAAACTGGAAGCATTCCCTTTGAAAACTGGCACAAGACAGGGATGCCCTCTCTCAGCACTCCTATTCAGCATAGTGTTGGATTTCTGGTCAGGGCAATCAGGCAGGAGAAAGAAAGAAAGAGTATTCAGTTAGGAAAAGAGGAAGTTAAATTGTCCCTGTTTGCAGATGACATGATTGTGTATTTAGAAAACCCCATCGTCTCAGCTCAAAATCTCCTTAAGCTGATAAGAAACTTCAGCAAAGTCTCAGGTTACAAAATCAATGTGCAAAAATCACAAGTATTCTTATACACCAATGACAGACTAACAGAGAGCCAAATCATGAGTGAACTCCCATTCACAATATCTTCAAAGAGAATAAAATACCTAGGAATCCAACTTACAAGGGATATGAAGGACCTCTTCAAGGAGAACTACACACCACTGCTCAACGAAATAATAGAGGACACAAACAAATGGAAGAAAGTTCCATGCTCATGGATAGGAAGAATCAATATCTTGAAAATGGCCATATTGCCCAAGGTAATTTATAGATTCACTACCATCCCCATCAAGCTAACAATGACTTTCTTCATGGAATTGCAAAAGAGCTACTTTTAAATTCATATGGAACCAAAAAAGTGCCTGCATTGCCAAGACAACCCTAACCAAAAAGAACAAAGCTGGAGGCATCACGCTACCTGAGTTCAAACTGTGCTACAAGGCTACAGTAACCAAAACAGCATGGTACTGGTACCAAAACAGAGAGACCAATGGAACAGAACAGAGCCCTCAGAAATAATACCAGACATCTACAACTGTCTGATCTTTGATAAACCTGACAGAAACAAGAAATGGGGAAAGGATTCCCTATTTAATAAGTGGTGCTGGGAAAACTGGCTAGCCATATGTAGAAAGCTGAAACTGGATCCCTTCCTTACACGTTATAGGAAAATTAATTTAATTTAAGATAGATTAAAGACTTAAATATCAGACCTAAAACCATAAAAACCCTAGAAGAAAACCTAGGCAATACCATTCAGGACATAGGCATAGGCAAGGACTTCATTTCCAAAACACCAAAAGCAATGGCAGCAAAAGCCAAAATTGACAAATGGGATCTAATTAAACTCAAGAGCTTCTGCACAGCAAAAGAAACTACCATCAGAGTGAGCAGGCAACCTACATAATGGGAGAAAATTTTTGCAATCTACTCATCTGACAAAGGGCTAATATCCAGAATCTACAAAGAACTCAAACAAGTTTGCAAGAAAAAAACAACCCCATCAAAAAGTGGGCGATGGATATGAACAGACACTTCTCAAAAGAAGACATTTTTGCAGCCAACAAACACATGAAAAAATGCTCATCATCATATCTCATCATCATTTGCATATCTAATGGTGTAGATACTATCCTACACCAGTAGAATGGCGATCATTAAAAAGTTTGGAAACAACAGGTGCTGGAGAGGATGTGGAGACATAGGAACACTTTTACACTGTTGGGGGGACTGTCAACTAGTTTAACCATTGTGGAAGACAGTGTGGCGATTCCTCAAGGATCTAGAACTAGAAGTACTATTTGACCCAGCTATCCCATTACTGCGCATATACCCAAAGGATTATTAATCATGCTGCTATAAAGACACATGCACACATATGTTTATTGCGGCACTATTCACAATAGCAAAGACTTGAAACTAACCCAAATGTCCATCAATGATAGACTGGATTAAGAAAATGTGGCACGTATACACCATGGAATACTATGCAGCCATAGAAAAGGATGAGTTCATGTCCTTTGTAAGGACATGGATGCAGTTGGATACCATCATTCTGAGCAAACTATTGCAAGGACAGAAAACCAAACACCACATATTCTCACTCATAGGTGGGAACTGAACAATGAGAATACTTGAACACAGGAAGGGGAACATCACACTCTGGAGCCTGTTGTGGGGTGGGGGAAGGGGGGAGGGATAATATTAGGAGATATACCTAATGTAAATGATGAGTTAATGGGTGCAGCACACCAACATGGCACACCTATACATATGTAACAAACCTGCACATTGTGCACATGTACCCTAGAACTTAAAGTATAATAATAAAAAAAAGAGTGTTAGAATGATAAGAAAAATAATGGAGAAAGAAAGGTTACTGTAGGTCAGATATGGACCATGTGTGTTCATGACAACGAGTTTTATGCTGTATGAAATTGTTAATGTTTGGATGCAATGTCAATGTATTATAATAGTATAAAATAGTACAATGCAATATAAAAGTCTAATACAGTAGTTATAAAGTGACTATGAATTTCCTCAAGGAATTTATGGATAAAGGGATCTGAAGAAAATAAGAATCAAAATTCAGCAATGGAAATGTTGTTGAAGAATAGTCAAACAGTATCACAAATCAAGGAGTTTGTGAAAAAGAAGATGATTAGTCTCTAGCATGCAGTTGTAATCAAGTGCTTCTTCCCTCAGTAGAGAAATATGAGTGGAAGGCAATAAAACAAAGCAAGTTAAAATCACACCTGTTCTTCTGGTCCCAGTACTTACATAGCTGGGATTATCTGAATCCTGAGCTTCCTGCTGGTGAAATTTAATTATTTATTTTTTATAATGTTGGATCTTTCTTCTTAGGCATGTACTGTGTACCACGTATTTTACTAGGCACACATTGGTATACATTGTTTCATCTCATTTAACTATCTTGAGGAATCATGTTCCGCATTTTAGAGATGAGGAAACAGAGGCTAACAGAGGTTGGATAATTGTCCAAAGTATCCCAGCAACCAGTAGTGGAGTCAGGATTTGAACTCTGGTCACCCTGATGCCGAAACTTCCACCAGCTCCAGCTGCCTCTTGCTTGGCCACCCTCTCCTTTGCTATTTGCAATACTTCCTTTATTAAACTACTAGTTTTTCAGAGATAAACATAGCAAAATGCCCATGACTTTAAGTTAAATTGTTCAGTGTAGCACAGACCCACTCAAAGGGTCTTCTAATACATATCTCTTTGTAGATGGAGCCTTGGAGAAGGAGGAGAGGGTGGGGTGGGGCAGGAAGTGGGATGATGGGCCAGTCTGTGGGTGTGACAGGAAGAGCCTCTGCCTGCATCTTGTTTAGCTCATCTGTCTCTTCTGTCATCACAGTGATGGAACCTCTATGGCTAATGGCCTCCTGTTCCAGCTGTTAACTTCTGATTCAGTTCTTTAAAAAGAAAAGCCTGCTTCATCAGAGTTGCCCTTGCCAAAAGCTTTTAGCCTTTTAAATGCACACAAAGGCCCTTGACAGACTTTTTATGATTCTTCATTTAGTTTTTAAATAGCGGAAAGCATTTTACATTTGTATTTGGTGCATGAGAGAAGTCTAACTGCTCCAAAGGGCCAAGACAGTAAAATAATCCCTGCTGCTGCTGGGGTTTTCTCGGTTCCAAATGATGCTTATGATGTTCAAATCCAAGACAGGAGAGACTGTGGGAGGAGTTTACCCTTAATCGCTCGCCTCCTCTCCAGCTTGTTACACAGAAGGAAAAGCTGGAGGAGGAGGAGACCAAGAGTGAGAAGGGACCCAGGAATGGAACCAAAGTGCACCTAGGAGAGCAAGGAGGCAGTTCAAATTAAGTTAAGATCTGAATTCAGACCTGATCTGGCACCACAGTGAAGAGCGTGATCCCACATGGTCAGTGTTGAGACGGGACTGTCTCAGGATGCGCTCCAGACCACTGGGTCAGCTAGGCCACAATAACTTTCTTGACTCAGGGTTATCTGAAAGCTGGAGAGAAGAACAATAGCAGAAAGTTCACCAGAGAAACAAAGGCCATAAACATAACAAATGATTAACTGCATTTATTTTTTACTAAATTGAGCCAATCTTTGTGCATCAATATCAACTAGATACAGAGTAAAAGAGACGGTGACAGAGATTCCTTCATTTCCCTTTACATGGGAGATGCCATTAGTAAATGTTATTCGAGGCTTTGGCCATTAAATATCATTTTCGAGGGATCTGAATTTCTTAGTAAAATCTTCTCCAACATGGTTGGAAGGAAAAATAGTAGATAATAAAGGAATGAAAATCCCAAGTTGTATGAAACTTTTCTCTGGCAGATCCTATGGGTAGTATGATCTGATCTCCATCTCCTATTGTAGAGGATCTAAAATGTAAAACCTCAAATTTTAAGGCTCTCTTGTAGAATAAGGAGGCCATGTGGCCCAGTTCTGGCCAATAATACATAAGTAGTAGTGTAGAAGGGTGCTGTTTTCATCTCTCCTTTTCTTTCTCGTTCCTGCTTCAATGAGGATGTGATGTCTGGAACATTGTAGCCTGAGGTCGGTCATGAGGTAGTAATGAGGGCAATAGCTAAGGGTGGCAGATGAAAAGATAAGAATAACATGGCACCCTGTGGGTCCCTAATGACATTACTGAGTTTTTAGTTACCCTAGTCCTGGAGGGCCAATATCTGAGCTACTTTTAATGCAAAAAAATGACTCCCTAAGCCAAGGTGGCCAGTTTTCAGTTACTTGAAACTGGACATTTACTAACTAAAGTGACATCTAAGCCTTATGTTTAAAACTTACTATATGAGGCTGGGGTGATTTTTTCCTTTTCTTCAAAAAATGTTCCAATAACATTTTCTCAAAGGAGTTGATACCTGATTTGATTGAGGAGAAGTCTTCCATTTCCTACAAATGATGTTAGAATGAGTTCTAGCTCCTATTTTCTCCTTATTTTTCTGTGGGTTGATTGTCAGTGCTGCACTGATTCCCTGTCTAAAAGAAACTGTAAAGTATAAGAATCTTGACATCTCTTTTAATTAACTCAGACCTCAATTCTTAAGGTTGGTAAGGGACAGAGAATTCTCCATGGTGGCAGTTGTGGCATGATGGAGATTTCTCAGTAATAAGAGCAGCCTTGAGCGCTTGGGAGTCAGGTTTCAGTGTCCAGTCTGTCACCTTGCTCCATGTAGAGATTCTTACTCACTCTGTAGGTCAGGGTGGGATTTAATTAAGAATGTAGATAGACTCCATCATAGGAGCCTCTAAAAAAGCTTGTATATACTATTGCAGGAACATGGATGGAGATAGAGGCCATTATCCTTAGCAAACTAACACAGGAACAGAAAACCAAATACCACATGTTCTCACTTATAAGTAGAAGCTAAATGATGAGAACACATGGGCACCTAGAAACAACACATACTGGGTCCTTTCAGAGGGTGGAGTCTGGGAGGAGGGAGAGGATCAGGAAAATAACTAATGGGTACTAGGCTAAACACCTGGGTGATGGAATAATCTGTACAGCAAACCCCCATGACACAACTTTACCTATGTAAAAAACCTGTACTTTTATCCCTAAACTTAAAATAAAAGTTAAAAAATCATTTATTCTCATAAAAGATGCAATTGATGGTATTTTGAATCCTGACAGTTTGTTTGATGTGGTTGAAACCTGTTAATACGGTTTGTTGCTTCATTATTGAGACTGGCTAGGACCATGGCTAGGACCTTCTTTATGCGTATATATACACATAAGTAACTTTCATTTTCTGAGGTATAATTGATCATTCTAAGGTAGTGGTTCTTGATCAGAAATAATTTTGCCCCCTCCCTCCCCTGGGGCATTTGGCAGTGTCTGGATCCATTTTTGCTTGCCACAATTGGTATAGGGTGCTACTGGCATTGAATGGGTGAAGGCCAGGGAGGCTGTTCAACATCCTAGAATGCATTGGACAACCCTTCCACTCCCTGTCCACAGAAAAGAATTATCTGGAGGCCCTAAATGTCAATAATGTCAAGGTTGGGAAACGCTGTTCTGGTTCACTGTCTTTTTAAAAAATTTATTATCATGCTTTGTCATATTCAGGAGTCCGAGGACATGAGTATTTTCTTGTAGGTTGTGAGCTAAATTTGCCCTTATAGATACTGTAGCAAAATTGGATCTTGGGAGTAAATATTCAAACTTAGGGAGAAGCAAGATGCCCAAATAAAATTCTAAGAGGGATTATAAAATATGTAACAAGAGAAAGGGGCATAGCACCTACCCTGATATAATGAAAATTAGGAGGGACTTTTCTCTTGAAACTCCTGTGGAATGACACACCTCTGCTTTGGCTCTTAGTTCACACAACCTGGAGCTATTATTTCTCTTTTGGGGTATGTTTCACTTTTCTCCAGCTAGGTTAGGAGCTTTTGAGGACAAGTGTTCTACTTATCATCTGTCGAATTCCAAGCCTATATGGTATCTTAAGTTTGATAGATTCTCAATAAACAGCTGTTGTAAAATATGAGGCAAATGAAATTGAATCCTGCTTCATTAATGAATTCAGACTCATCTAGCATGAACTCTGGTGATTTGGAAATTTTGAAAGAATGTTAGTTATTTGATACCTTTTCCACATATTTCATTAAAAACACAGTCATAAAATGACAAAATTATTTATTTGGATTATAAACTACCTATTGCAAACAAAATGTATTCCAAGGTGAGGCAGTTCTCTTCTTTGATCAGGCTGCTGGCTGAGAAAGTCAGCCTTTGATTTTTCCCTTCTCTTTCATAGACATTATTAACAAATTAAAAAGAAGATTAATAATTTATCAGAAATGAGGTGAATATTTTCTTCTATTTCCCAGCTAGACAGCAATGCTGTCTTACTTTAAAATCAATCTTTATTTTATATTGTGCACTTCCTGTTCCAAAGCAAAACTGATTTTATTTTATGCAAACAACTAAGCAGTCATCATAGAATAAGACTGATTCTCTTTTTCTTTAAAAAAATTCGTGTTAATAAAAACATGGTATACTGTTAAATTTAGCTTAAAATTATTGTCTGCATGGAAATTTTTGGCCACTTAAATAGTCCACTCAGTTCAGGAATATAGGGCTAGAGAGAGGATTCTTTTCTACAGTGATTTTGTATTATAAATGTCGGCCTCTGAGCCCAAGCCAAGCCATCGCATCCCCTGTGACTTGCACGTCTACGCCCAGATGGCCTGAAGTAACTGAAGAATCACAAAAGAAGTGCAAATGCGCTGCCCCTGCCTTAACTGATGACATTCTACCACAAAAGAAGTGAAAATGGCTGGTCTTTGCCTTAAGTGATGACATTACCTTGTGAAATTCCTTTTCCTGGCTCATTCTGGCTCAAAAAGCTCCCCCACTGAGCACCTTGTGACCCCCACTCCTGCCCACCAGAGAACAACCCCCCTTTGACTGTAATTTTCCTTTTACCTACCCAAATCCTATAAAACGGCCCCACCCTTATCTCCCTTTGCTGACTCTCTTTTCGGACTCAGCCTGCCTGCACCCAGGTGATTAAAAAGCTTTATTGCTCACACAAAGCCTGTTTGGTGGTCTCTTCACACAGACGTGCATGACAGTAAATATTATGAAAAGCAATTTAAAAGGAGGAATTCATTACTTCTTGCCATGTAAGTCTTCCTTAATGAATAGACCATAACGGCTTTTCTTGAAGGACTTTCTGGTGATTTTTTTAACACAAACTTATGCTCTAATGGAACAAACTTGTGGGAATAATGGCAGTATTTTTCTTCTGCATGGTTTATAGAAACTCCATTGTTATATTTGTTTATACATAAAATTATGAGATAACGTACATTTGCTTATGCCAAATGAACTTAAGAACCTTAACAATGTTCTACATATAATGCAGAAACAGGCTGATATACTGCATTTGTCATTCAACCAATTTTTGTTACATATTAAGTACTTACTATGTGCCGGGCACTATTCTGTTTATTTCTATAGTCATGTTTGCTTCACAACCTTCCTTTTAAAACCAAGTAAAAGTCAGTCCATTCCTCAACCTGGTTAAATGTACCTTTAATTATTCTTTAGGATAAAATCAGGTCAAACTCTTTTAGATATTTGAATTTTGAAACTCCATAATTTTTTAATGGTATTACTCTGGCTTTACCACATAAATTCTGATATCTAAGGGAAAATTTGACCTGTGGATATTGTAAACCCCGAAAATCTGGGATAGGTCTCAGTTAATTTTTTTTTGAGATGGATTTCACTCTTTTGCCCAGGCTGGACTGAAGAGGCACAATCTTGGTTCACTACAACCTCTGATCCCCAGGTTCAAGTGATTCTCCTGCCTCAGACTCCCGAGTAGCTGGGATTACAGGCATCCACCAATACACCTGGCTAATTTTTGTATTTTTAGCAGAGATGGGGTTTTGCCACGTTGACCATGCTGTTCTAGAACTCCTGACCTCATGTGATCCACCCGCTTTGGCCTCCCAAAGTGCTGGGATTACAGGCATGAGCCACCGTGATCAGCCAGATCTCAGTTAATTTAGAAAGTTTATTTTGGCAAAGTTGAGGATGGATACCCATGACACAGCCTCAGGACGTCCTGGCAACATGTGGCCAAGATGGTAGGGGCACAGCTGGGCTTTATACATTTTAGGGAGACATGAGACATCAATCAATATATGTAAGATGTACATTGGTTCAGTCCAGAAAGGCAGGACAACTTGAAGCAGGGAGGGGGCTTCCAGGTCATAGGTAGATAAGAGAAAAGTGGTTGCATTCTTCTGAGGTCCTGATTAGGCCCTTCAAAGGAGGCAACTCAGATATGCATTTATCTCAGTGAACAGAGGGGTGACTTTGAATAGAATGGGCGGCAGGTTTGCCTTAAGCAGTTCCTAGCTTGACTTTTTCCTTTAGCTTAGTGATTTTGGGGCCCCAAGATATTTTCATTTCACATTTCCCCCTTTTCTTTTTAAAAATCTTTCGGAGAAAGTATTTTATATATAAAAAAGAGTCTCGTCTCAGGTCTCGTTGGATCTCTAATGGCTAGGATGGTTTATTTTGTTGCTGTTATTTTCTTCTGAAGTTTTAGTTGTTTAGCGTCAGTTTGCAGGGCTTTATGAAAGCACAGCTTAGTTTTCAGTGACTCCAAATTAGGAAAAATGGGAAAAAAGGAAAAAAATTGAAAACATTATTTTGAAGACTTGCAGCCAAGAAAAACTAGAATTCAAGTTCAAACTGTAGAAAACAATAAAAATTGAAAAATATTAAGCAAGACTAGAATCTAACAACAGTTGTGCTATAGTTTTTGAAACATTATTTTTCTCTCTCCAGTTTCTCATTTTTGCTAAAGACAAATCATGATAGAACTGGTTTGTTTTATTATACTCGGCCCAATTATTTGTATACAGTGCAGCAAAAATAATTGCATTGGGTGAATTTCTTTCCTCTTGAGGTTCCACAGTAAACCTGGGGCTCCTGGGCCTGTTAGAAAGTGGCATTCTTTTTTTTTTTTTTTTTTGAGGTGGAGTCTTGCTCTGTCGCCCAGACTGGAGTGCAGTGGCCAGATCTCAGCTCACTGCAAGCTCCGCCTCCGGGGTTTACGCCATTTCCTGCCTCAGCCTCCCGAGTAGCTGGGACTACAGGCGCCCGCCACCTCGCCCGGCTAGTGTTTTATATTTTTAGTAGAGACGGGGTTTCACCGTGTAGACCAGGATGGTCTCGATCTCCTGACCTCGTGATCCACCCGTCTCGGCCTCCCAAAGTGCTGGATTACAGGCTTGAGCCACCGTGCCGGCAAAAGTGGCATTCTTTACTTACCACAGGTCAGGAACCCTGTACAGGCACTGTGTAGACAAAGGTATGAGGCCAGTTTTATTCAAGGGGCTTTTATTTTCTCCATAAATCAAGCTTGATTCCTTAAAGGAAAGCACACCATTCCAGTCAAAGCCTTGGTAAAACAACATTTCTCCAATTGTGTTTTGTTACAAATGAAACCAGGTTTATTTTTTTTTTGAGATGGAGTCTCACTCTGTCACCCAGGTTGGAGTGCAGTGGTGTAATCTCGGCTCACTGCAACCTCTGCCTCCTGGGTTCAAGCAGTTCTCCTGCCTCGGCCTCCCAAGTAGCTGGGACTATGGGTGCCCACCAGCACGCCCAGCTGATTTTTGTATTTTTTAGTAGATATGGGGTTTCACCATATTGGCCAGGCTGGTCTCGAACTCCTGACCTCGTGATCTGCCTGCCCTGGCCTCCCAAAGTGCTGAGATTACAGGTGTGAGGCACTGCGCCTGGCTGAAAACAGATTTTCATTGTGCTTATGCAAATAACTGTATTGTCATAAGTTAAGAATACATACAAATAGTTTCTAAATTCTGTAAAAATCTGGTAGAGAGAAATAAATATGCTCCAAATTTTGTTCATAGGAGTATACTTTAGTCAATTGGTAAAAGCTGTGAATAGCTTAAAACTTTTCCTGACTCTGGAAAACAAAGCAAATATTTTAAGCGAAATTAAAAAAAAATTACTTCAGACTTCTATTAATTTAGTCATGCGGTTAATTCCTGTTCTGTGTGATAGTCATGAACATTTCAGCTCTCCATGAGTCCTGAAAGTTTTTCCTGTGTTCTGCTGTCACAATCTCCAAAGTTATCAGAAACCTGCATTCAAGAGCACCTGTTAGAGTTTATAGCTGGTTATAAAACCATCTTCTAAAGAGGACTAAAACAAGACAATTGTTCATGGATGACAAAAAGTTTTTGGGCAGCTGTAGTCAAAGACACAATTGACAAGGAAATTTGTTACCTCTGTGGCACACAATAATTTAACATAAAAAGTATGATTATTAGTGATAATGTACATCAAGTCATATCAGAATTATAGGAGTTTCCCATAACTTTGGAACACATACTAATAACATATTTGTATAAATATAGCCCAAAGAAAACCAAACACTGTTTTATATTTGACAATGCTTTCTGTATAATTTTTTTATACCAAATATACCATATATGTCATTTTTGGACTTTAGGAAACCTATTAGTAATATCTAAAAGGATTAATTAGGTCAGAAAAAGACAATTTATAATTTGATTTTGGAAAGGTTGTCAGATATCAAAGGTTTAAAACATTTGATATTACAAAACAGGATCACAGTCACTGTAAAACAAGTCATTCATTCAACCAAAGTGATAACTCAAGGATTCTTTTAAAAGGTGAAAACCTTCATTCTTTGAGAGAGGAAACTTAATTTTCTCAACAATAAGCCCTAATAAAAACAGCATGAAGCAAATTAAATTTTTTTCCAAAATTTTATAAATTATAAAATTTTCATCTTGATCATATGATACAACTTTCATAAGCCTTTATGACCTTTATTAAGGAGTCGGTTAATGCTTCAAGAAAACCTCATTAATCTGACACAGAGGCCCATATACTAGTTTTGTATCAGTGTGCCTTTGATATTAAGGATTAATTTATAGAGAAACTAAAAGTATTTCATCTTTCAAAATTGGTGCTTACAAACTCACATGTCCACCTCTTTGGAATAGCTTTAGTTTTTGGCCCTATGTCTCAGGAATGCAGTTTGTTTTGATTAGCATCTTCTATCGCGCCTGAAGATGAGGCTTTAATTGCTGTCAGTGTGTAAGATTTAGCAAGACTTGGTGTTTTTTTTAGACCCAGGAGTCAAAGCCCTGTAACTAAATGTCACAGAGACTTTAAAAGCACATACAGGAAGATACAAGGATGTAATAACCTTAATTATTATTTCTTAAATCTCAGTTTTTCCTAAGCAAACCAAACTTAAAAGTAACGGCATGGAAATCATTTCGATAAAACATAAAATCTCTTAAGCCAGTTACCAAAAGGCAAACTAAAAGGCCTTCTGCAGTGCACAGAATATGTTGGAAGAAAAAATTTTTTGGACCATTAAGGAAACATTGTTAGCATTAGGCCACAAAAAACAGAACCCAAGAAGGAAAAAAAAACTTGTACGAGCTGAAAATGAGTTGAAGGGGCATGTTACTATTTTGTGCCTTTTAACAGGGAAGAGAAAACCGAAACTGGCAAGATGCAATAAAAGTTGAACTTTGGGATAAAATAAAAAAATTAAGATCTCTTATCATTTATTTAATCAACCCTTAAGAAAATTTTATTGTTCTAACCAATTCTTTGTTGTATAAGTGTCTTGTTTTTTACATCAAATCCAATTTCTAGAAAGACCATTATAATTTCCCTTTAATTATAGACAACTTGATCATATAAAATTTTTAAAAATAAATCCTGTTATTGTGACTTACCCAAACTGTTCATGACATGCTTGGACTTTCTAGTTTGTCATGAAGATCCCTCTTTCTTAAACAACCAGTCGTTTTACTCTAGGACTAAACTTACCATACAAGATTCTTTCTGATATGAAATTATTTCTCTTTAAGCTTTATTTTTATAACTTTCTTTACATCTCTTATTTCCTGGTTCCTTTTACCTTGTTTTATAAATGACCTTTAAATAAGCTTTGAATTAGATAAAACTTGTTGACCTTTTTTAAAAAATACCCTTTTTTTAAAGAAAGAATGTTTTCCTACATATGTACTTTCATTAGAAAACTCAAATAATGAAATATCTATTATTTAACTTAATACAACTTTAGATTCTAAATTATGATGAGTTTGCCTACAAGTATTTATCCTATTACATTTACTTAATTATTTTATATTAATCACTTACCTAGATTATTTATAAAAACTGCAATTGTCATTATTTAAAGTTATGGAGCCATCATTGTGAAATTATAATTTAGTCAGTGAAAAAGATTTGACCTAACTGACTCCCATCTTGCTTCCAACTTCTAAGCTGTCCTTGTTCATTCCTAGGCACAGGCCAAACTAACTTTTGGAGGAACTTAGTTTATAGTTTAGCTTGGAAACAAAGACAAGAGTGGTCCTTCCTCCAAGCAAACCTTACTGCATGTGGACTAGACTGCCTCAACCCACAAGATTAGAAGTTACAGTAATCTTACTAAGTTCAAGATGTAGCTATTTTTACTAAACCAATATCAATGTCTTATCTATTAAAGATTATACAAGCAAAGATCCTTCTGTCTTGGGCTGTGTTTATAGTTTTGTAATCCTTATGCCAAATTTTGACCCATTCTAGTATTTGGCAGGGATAAGCATGAAATTGTTTGATTAATAAATGCAAACAAAAATGTAAGCTGGCAATTCTTAAGATATTTCTAATATTACTTTATCAATAATTTTAAAGCTAGATTATTTATTAAAGATTTTACTTAAGTTACATAAACTTGAAAAAGCATTTGGCTAACCTTATCTTTTTTCCGATAAGCTTTGATTCAAGCACTTTTATTTTCTTAAGCTAATTAATTAGAGCTCTTGTATATATTTTCAGTAGTGAAACATTGTATACACAACACATAAATACACAGATGTATTAGGCATGCCAACAGAAGTACATCTTATGGATTTATAAAAACCTTTTTTTTTTCCTATCTTAGACTTTCAGATCCTTGATAACCTGTTTTACAACCCTAGACAGCTGTCAGCTAAGTAGCCTTAAATTTGGATAGTAAAGGAAACAACTCAGGTGAAAATCAAATAGCAAAATTTACATCATAATGTACAGAGAGGAAAAAATCTGGCAGTGTTAGAGGGAGATTAAAGATGGATGCCAAATCAAACATAAAATTATAGAAATCTGTCACAGGATTGTATAAGGAGACCAGTTTTGTTTAGATAGGGACTACCTATCTTTTAACTGGATCTCTGCACTGTGGGCAGAACCCACACTGAATCCTGAATCTCCAAAAAGGGAGAATTATTATGAGGTTAGACCACCTGATGCTTTTACAGTGCACTTAAAAAAATTTTTATGGTGTAATTTTCTTTCTTTTTTGTAAATTATACTTTAAGTTCTGGGATACATGTGCAGAATGTGCAGGTTTGTTACATAGGTACACACGTGCCATGGTGGTTTGCTGTACCCATCAACCCATCATCTACATTAGCTATTTCTCCTAATGCTATCCCTCCCCTAACCCCTCACTCCCCAACAGGCCCCATGTATGATGTTCCCCTCCCTGTGTCTATATGTTCTCATTGTTCAAATCCCACTTATAAGTGAGAACATGTGGTGTTTGGTTTTCTGTTCCTGTGTTAGTTTGCTAAGAATGATGGTTTCCAGCTACCACTCCTATTCAGCATAGTATTGGAAGTTCTGGCCAGGGCAATCAGGCAAGAGAAAGAAATAAAGTGTATGTAGGAAGAGAGAAAGTAAAATTGTCCCTGTTTGTAGATGACATGATTGTATATTTAGAAAACTCCATTGTCTCAGCCCAAAATCTCCTTAAGTTGATTAGCAACTTCAGCAAAGTCTCAGGATGCAAAATCAATGTGCAAAAATCATAAGCATTCCTATACACCAATAACAGACAAACAGAGAGCCAAATTATGAGTGAACTCCCATTCACAATTACTTCAAAGAGAATATAATACCTAGAATCCAACTTACAAGGGATGTGAAGGACCTCTTCAAGGAGAACTACAAACCACTGCTCAAGGAAATAAGAGAGGACACAAACAAATGGAAAACAAAAATTTTAAATGGAGATATTTCTAAGTGCCTAAACCACACTCGTCTTTAAAAACCCAAGAATAATCTGTGTTGCAGTAAATATTTTAGTAAAAAAAACCCAACAACCCAGGTAATGCAATACAAAATTAAGCAGTTTAAGAGCTGAGTTGAACTTGTCTGTTTATATTCTTGGGGTTCCAGAAGATAAAACAGGTTCCTCCCCCAAAGGGAGTCTGGAGCCTTCTCCATTTTCTTTAAGGAGCCCCCTCCTACTCCTACACACACAATGTATATATAATATACATATACATAGATATAATACATATATACACAATGAAACATTATTCAGACTTGAAAAAGATCATCCTGTGATTTGTGACAACATGGATGGAACAGTAGGACATTATCCTAAGAGAAATAAACTAGACACAGAAAGACAAACATATGTGATTTCACTTACATGTGGAATCTAAAAAAGTCAAACTCAGAAACAGAAAGAAGGGTGAATTACCAGAGACTGAGAGCAGGGGGCATGGGGAGGTATTGGTCAAAGGGTACAAACAAGCAGTTATAAGTTTTGAAGACCTAATGTACAGCATGGTAACTATAGGAGATGTTGAGTATTCTTACCAAAAAAGTAATGTTCTACATCAAATTCTATCTAATTAAAAAGTAATGATGTTAAGTGATGAATATGTCACTTAACTTGATTATGATTATCTTTGTACAGTATCAAAACATATAGTAAACCTTGAAGATATATATGATTTTCTCAATTATGCCTCAATAAAGCTGAAAAAGTGTTCTCCAACCTCAGCTTTGTGACAGTGTTATTTTGGAGGAGATGGAAGAGTTCTTATGAACACAAAGCATCCTTGGTGAATATATGTTGAATTGAATCCCTTGGATTGATTTCTGTGTAAGAAACCCTTCTATATCTCTTATCTCAGAAATAATTTCAATTTGTTTTCAACTTTCTGATAAATATGAAAAACAGACCTTTACTCAAGATGGCTCCCTTTTAGAATACACTCAAATCCAATATCCCACACTGTCATTTCAAGTCACAAAAGTTTTCCCGGGTAGAAGTTACTCCAATCATTTGAATAACTTCCAGACAATTTCTACATTTAGGCTTCATTTCTCACAGTTCATTAATTATGGAAGCAGCAATTAAAAATGTTAACTGTATAACAGCCAGACTAGCAAAACCATAAAACCAGTCATTTGTCTTAATTTTAAAATTATACAAGGTTACAAAATTCATTCTATGCCTTTAAAACATTGTTATTATTAAAAACTTTAAGAAACAATATTCTCTAGTTTTGAATTAGTATGTGAATTAGAGCAAATTAATCTGTCTTCATTAATTAAGAAAGAGACATTTTATAATGAGTTGTTTGTTTTTCAAACCTGAGTCTGACATTGCCTCATAGCAAGTTTAACAGGAGATGGGGCTGTCAGTAGACCAGCAGCCCAGCCAGTGGGATGCTCAGGCAACTGTGGAGAACAACTCACTTATACATTCCATTGCTTTGCTTCTCATTTTTCCACATATTCAGAAAATATCCTTTTTTTTGAATAATATTATTTCTGCAGACTTAATAATATTTCTTTTTTTTTTTTTTTTTTTTTTTTTTTATTATACTTTAAGTTCTAGGGTACATGTGCATGACGTTTATATCATGTATAACTCCCCAATGCAATCCCTCCCTCCTCCCCCCTCCCCATGATAGGCCCCAGTGTGTGATGTTCCCCTTCCCGAGTCCAAGTGATCTCATTGTTCAGTTCCCACCTATGAGTGAGAACATGCGGTGTTTGGTTTTCTCTTCTTGTGATAGTTTGCTAAGAATGATGGTTTCCAGCTGCATCCATGTCCCTACAAAGGATGCAAACTCATCCTTTTTGATGGCTGCATAGTATTCCATGGTGTATATGTGCCACATTTTCTTAATCCAGTCTGTCACAGATGGACATTTGGGTTGATTCCAAGTCTTTGCTATTGTGAATAGTGCCGCAATAAACATACGTGTGCATGTGTCTTTGTAGTAGAGTAATTTATAATCCTTTGGGTATATACCCAGTAGTGGGATGGCTGGGTCATATGGTACATCTAGTTCTAGATCCTTGAGGAATCGCCATACTGTTTTCCATAATGGTTGAACTAGTTTACAATCCCACCAACAGTGTAAAAGTGTTCCTATTTCTCCACATCCTCTCCAACACCTGTTGTTTCCTGACTTCTTAATGATTGCCATTCTAACTGGTGTGAGATGGTATCTCATTGTACTTTTGATTTGCATTTCTCTGATGGCGAGTGATGATGAGCATTTTTTCATGTGTCTGTTGGCTGTATGGATGTCTTCTTTTGAGAAATGTCTGTTCATATCCTTTGCCCACTTTTTGATGGGGTTGTTTGTTTTTTTCTTGTATATTTGTTTGAGTTCTTTGTAGATTCTGGATATTAGCCCTTTGTCAGATGAGTAGGTTGCAAAAATTTTTTCCCATTCTGTAGGTTGCCTGTTCACTCTGATGGTAGTTTCTTTAGCTGTGCAAAAGCTCTTTAGTTTAATTAGATCCCATGTGTCATTTTTGCTTTTGCTGCCGTTGCTTTTGGTGTTTTAGACATGAAGTCCTTGCCCATGCCTATGTCCTGAATGGTACTACCTAGATTTTCTTCTAGGTTTTTATGGTATTAGGTCTAACATTTAAGTCTCTAATCCATCTTGAATTAATTTTCGTATAAGGGGTAAGGAAAGGATCCAGTTTCAGCTTTCTACTTATGGCTAGCCAATTTTCCCAGCACCATTTATTAAATAGGGAATCCTTTCCCCATTTCTTGTTTCTGTCAGGTTTGTCAAAGATCAGATGGCTGTAGATGTGTGGTATTATTTCTGAGGACTCTGTTCTGTTCCATTGGTCTATATCTCTGTTGTGGTACCAGTACCATGCTGTTTTGGTTACTGTAGCCCACTTTTGCCTTGAAAAATTGAAATTGTCAATCCAATGATCCTGTGTGCCCCAAAGCTTCTAGGGGATTCATGAAACGGTATCAGATGGATAATGGGGGGACAGGAAAATGGCACAAATGAGGAAATTAAAAAAGAGACATTCCTTCACAAACTGAACATCTGCTCATAGTGACACACAATAAATTCACATGTCATTTTTAAAAGACATATTTCGGATGAACTGTTCCAAGATGGCTGAACAGGAATAGCTCCAGTCTGCAGCTCCCAGCGTGATCAATGAAGAAGATGGGTGATTTCTGCATTTCCAACTGAGGTACCAGGTTCATCTCATTGGGACTGACTGGACAGTGAGTACAGCCCATAGAGGGTGAGCTGAAGCAGGGCAGGGCATCGCCTCACCTGGGAAGTGCAAGGGGTCGGGGGATTTCCCTTTCCTAGCCAAGGGAAGCTGTGACAAATGGTACCTGGAAAATCAAGAGACTCTTGCCCTAATACTGCACTTTACCAATGGTCTTAGCAAATGGCACAGCAGGAGAATGTATCCCGTGCCTGGATTGGTGGCTCCCACGCCCACAGAGCCTTGCTCACTGCTGGCGCAGCAGTCCAAGATCAAACCGTGAGGTGGCAGCCTGGCTGAGCTTGAGTAGCTAAACAAAGCAACTGGGAAGCTCAAACTGGGTGGAGCCCACCACAGCTCAAGCAGGCCTGCCTGCCTCTGTAGACTCCACCTCTGGGGGAAGGGCATAGCTGAACAAAAGGCAGCAGAAACTTCTGCAGACTTAAATGTCCCCGTCTGACAGCTCTGAAGAGAGCAGTGGTTCTTCCAGCACAGAGTTTGAGCTCAGAGAATGAACAGACTGCCTCCTCAAGTGGGTCCCTGATCCCTCTGTAGCCTAACTGGGAGACACCTCCCAGTAGGGGCCTACTGATACCTCATACAGTTGGGTGCCCCTCTGAGATGGGTGCCCCTCCAGAGGAAGGATCAGGCAGCAATATTTGCTATTCTGCAACCTCCGCTAATGATACCGAGGCAAACAGGGTCTGGAGTGGACCCCCAGCAAACTGCAACAGACCTGCAGCTGAGGGTCCTGACTGTTAGAAGGAAAACCAGCAAACGGAAAGGAATAGCATCAACATTAACAAAAATGACATCCACACCAAAACTCCATCTGGAGGTCACCATCATCAAAGACCAAAGGTAGATAAAATCACAAAGATGGGGAGAAGCCAGAGCAGAAAAGCTGAAAATTCTAAAAACCAGAGCACCTCTTCTCCTTCAAAGGATCGCAGCTCCTCGCCAGCAACGGAACAAACCTGGATGGAGAATAACTTTGATGAGTTGACGGAAATAGGCTTCAGAAGGCTGGCAATAACAAACTTCTCCGAGCTAACGAAGGATGTTCGAACCCATTGCAAGGAAGCTAAAAACCTTGAAAAAAGATTAGATGAATGGCTAACTAGAATAGTTCTCATGGCACGTAGTACTCATGGCATGAGAACTACATGATGCATGCACAAGCTTCAGTAGCCGATTCAATCAAGTGGAAGACAGGGTATCAGTGATTGAAGATAAAATGAATGAAATGAAGTGAGAAGATGAGTTTAGAGAAAAAAGAGTAAAAAGAAAGCAACAAAGCCTCCAAGAAATATGGGGCCATGTGAAAAGACCAAATCCATGTTTGATTGATTGATGTAACTGAAAGTGATGGGGAGAATGGAGTCAAGTTGGAAAACACTCTTCAGGATATTATCCAGGAGAACCTCGCCAACCTAGCAAGGCAGGCCAACATTCAAATTCAGGAAATACAGAGAACACCAGAAAGATAATCCTCGAGAAGAGCAACTCCAAGACACATAATTGTCAGATTCACAAAGGTTGAAAATAAGGAAAAAATGTTAAGGGCAGCCAGAGAGAAAGGTTGGATTACCCACAAAGGGAAGCCCATCAGACTAACAGCAGATCTCTCAGCAGAAACTCTCCAAGCCAGAAGAGAGTGGGGGCCAATACTGAACATTCTTAAAGAATTTTCAGTGCAGAATTTCATACCCAGCCAAACTAAGCTTCATAAGTGAAGGAGAAATAAAATCCTTTACAGACAAGCAAATGCTTAGAGATTTTGTCACCACCAGGCCTGCCTTACAAGAGCTCCTGAAGGAAGCACTAAACATGGAAAGGAAAAGCCAGTACCAGCCACTACAAAAACATGCCAAATTGTAAAGACCATAGATGCTATGAAGAAACTGCATCAACTAATGGGCAAAATAACCAGCTGGCATCATAATGACAGGATCCAATTCACACATAACAATATTAACCTTAAATGTAAATAGGCTAAATGCTCCAATTAAAAGACACAGACTGGCAAATTGGATAAAGAGTCAAGACCCATCAGGATGCTGTATTCAGGAGACCCATCTCACCTGCAGAGACACACATAGGATCAAAATAAAGGGATGGAGGAAATTCTACCAAGCAAATGGAAAGCAAAAAAAAGGCAGGGGTTGCAATTCTAGTCTCTGATAAAACAGACTTTAAACCAACAAAGATCAGAAGAGACAAAGAGGGCCATTACATAACGGTAAAGGGATCAATTCAACAAGAAGAGCTAACTAACCTAAACATATATGTACCCAATACAGGAGCACCCAGATTCATAAAGCAAGTCCTGAGAGACCTACAAAGAGACTTAGACTCCCACACAATAATAATGGGAGACTTTAACACCCCACTGTCAATATTAGACAGATCAATGAGACAGAAGGTTAACAAGGTTATCCAGGACTTGAACTCAGGTCTGCACCAAGTGGACCTAACAGACATCTACAGAAGTCTTCACCCCAAATCAATAGAATATACATTCTTCTCAGCACCACATTGCACTTATTCCAAAATTGACCACATCGTTGGAAGTAAAGCACTCTTCAGCAAATGTAAAAGAGCAGAAATCACAACAAACTGTCTCTCAGACCATAGTGCAATCAAACTAGAACTCAGGATTAAGAAACTCACTCAAAACTGCACAACTACATGGAAACTGAACAACTTGCTCCTGAATGACAACTGAGTACATAACGAAATGAAGGCAGAAATAAAGATGTTCTTTGAAACCAATGAGAACGAAGACACAACGTACCAGAATCTCTGGGACACATTTAAAGCAGTGTGTAGAGAGAAATTTATAGCACTAAATGCCCACAAGAGAAAGCAGGAAAGATCTAAAATTGACACCCTAACATCACAATTAAAAGAACTAGAGAAGCAAGAGCAAACAAATTCAAAAGCTAGCAGAATGCAAGAAGTAATTGAGATCAGAGCACAATGAAGGAAATAGAGACACAAAAAACTCTTCAAAAAATCAATGAATCCAGGAGCTGTTTTTTTTGAAAAGATCAACAAAATAGACCACTAGCAAGATTAATAAATTAGAAAAGAGAAAAGAATCAAATAGATGCAATAAAAAATGATAAAGGGGATATCATCACCGTTCCACAGAAAACTATCAGAGAATAGTATAATCACCTTTATGCAAATAAACTAGAAAATCTAGAAGAAATGGATAAATTCTTGGACACATACACCGGTGCTCCCAAGACTAAACCGGGAAGAAGTTGCAGCTCTGAATAGACCAATAAAAGGCTCTGAAATTGAGGCAATAATTAATAGCCTATCAGCCAAAAAAAGTGCAGGACCTGATGGATTCACAGCCGAATTCTACCAGAGGTACAAAGAGGAGCTGGTACTATTTCTTCTGAAACTATTCCAATCAATAGAAAAAGAGGGAATCTTCCCTAACTCATTTTATGAGGCCAGCATCATCCTGATACCAAAGCCTGGCAGAGACACAACAACAAAAAAAGAGAATTTTAGACCAATATCCCTGATGAACATCGATTCATAAATCCTCAATATAATACTGGCAAACCGAATCCAGAAGCACATCAAAAAGCTTATCCACCACGATCAAGTAGGCTTCATCCCTGGGATGCAAGGCTGGTTCAACATACACAAATCAATAAATGTAATCCATCACATAAACAGAACCAAAGACAAAAACAACATGATTATCTCAATAGATGCAGAAAAAGCCTTCGACAAAATTCAGCCCTTCATGCTAAAAACTCTCAATAAACTAGATATTGATGGGACGTATGTCAAAATAATAAGAGCTATTTATGACAAACCCACAGCCAATATCATACTGAATGGGGAAAAACTGGAAGCATTCCCTTTGAAAACTGGCACAAGACAGGGATGCCCTCTCTCACCACTCCTATTCAACACAGTGTTGGAATTTCTGGTCAGGGCAATCACGCAGGAGAGAGAAAGAAAGGATATTCAATTAGTAAAAGAGGAAGTCAAATTGTCCCTGTTTGCAGATGACATCATTGTATATTTAGAAAACCCTCTTGTCTTAGCTCAAAATCTCCTTAAGCTGATAAGCAACTTCAGCAAAGTCTCAGGTTACAAAATCAATGTGCAAAAATCACAAGCATTCTTATACACCAATAACAGACTAACAGAGAGCCAAATCATAAGTGAACTCCCATTCACAATTGCTTCAAAGAGAATAAAATACCTAGGAATCCAACTTACAAGGGATATGAAGGACCTCTTCAAGGAGAACTGCACACCACTGCTCAACAAAATAAAAGAGTTTTTGGATGAGGGCTGTCATTGGGGAAGGTACATAAACTTGGTGAGGCAGCTCACTTTGGCCAAGGTGAAATTACTGGAGAGCCATTGGTCACTAAGACTCCCAGTAGCTGGGGGAATAAGTCTCTCAGTCCTGAAGGAGGGGGATCTGGGTGGTGTACCTCAGTATCCACCACAAGATCAAATGAAATAATTCATGTAAAATGCTTGGTGGATCTTCTGATACTAGTTAATGCTGAGAAGTTTGTGATGGTCACCATCCTTTCTCTTGAAAATCTGCTCAATTCTGACACATGGAATTTTTCAGGTAATTGGGTAAGTATGACCTTGTTGGTAAGCATGGTATGGATTTTAGGTCTGGGTAAAGGTTAGAGTACACTGAATTCCTGTGAGAACTGGACTGAAATAATTGCAACTGTGTTTGACCTTTGTTCTTTGCTTCTGCAATTATAGGCAAGAATGTCATGGGAGACCTGACTCTCTCAACACCTCCTCCACAGCACAGTGTGTCCCTCTCTTCCCTCTAAGACTCAAACTCTACTGAAGCTTGAAATGGCTTTCACCAAAATGCAGGAGAAAGCTGTGCCCTTTTAGTAAAAATTTCCATGAAGATATAGAAGTGAGTTTATTACATGCATTTTTTTTTTCTTTGTTTGGAATTAAATAAACAACCTAGGGCTTTTTTTCTTTTTTGCACTTGTGGATAGATTGCTAACACTAAGCTAAAGTTAGTCATTTGTCTGGTTAGTGGTGGTAAATTGTAGTCTTTGCTTATTTTCAGGGAGGAACATCATTAATGTCTTTGATCAGAGCAAATTAAAGCACAGGTGGATGGCACCTTTATCCTTCCCAAACCAAAATATTCACAATGCAGAACCATTGAATACTATATGAAAACAAGATTTTAAAGTCATTCTCACAGACAGGGGGCAAAACATTTTATTCCTAGGCATGCCAGGGTAATTGTGGACTCTAAAGTTTCATAAAATATAATGACTTCTTTGCAAAGAACTCCTGGAGGAAAGTTCTCAAGATTGAGGTATTGGGATTTTTATTTGGCCTTTTCTAAAGGAAGCTTGCTGAACTCCTGAATGAATTAGCACATGCAAACTCCTCTGGTGATTTTCCAATCTCTTCCCCGTAAAAGTAAGATTTTGCCTTGAATCAATTCAGTGACATTTTTACATGGAGCTTGAAAAATTGAACATTACGTAAACCAACTTCCCCAAACTCAAGGGCCTTTCTTTCACTAGGAACAATATTAAAGTGGAAAGGAGCATTTGAAATGAAGCAGATTGAATGTTCTTTCATGTTAGAAGCATGGGAAGATTTATAAGTACACATCTGAGCTACTTCATGGACACATTATGATTTAATCTGTTTTATATTTTGCTTTTCCAATAGACTTTTCTGGATGTTTCATTGGAGTGGGTGAAGATAATACATTTACTGATAAAATTTTAAGGATACTGAAGCCAATGAGATGTGGCTTTGGAATTGTACAACATTATGCTGGTTATTCTTAAGATCAGGTCTTATATTTTGATGGAGGTTATGATGTAATTAAAAAGATATGATCGAGCATGGTGGCTCATGCCTGTAATCCCAGCACTTTGAGAGGCTGATGCAGACGGATCACTGAGGTCAGTAGTTTGAGACCAGCCTGTCCAACATGGTGAAACCCAGTCTCTACTAAAAATACAAAAAATAGTCAGGCGTGGTGGCATGTGAAGGTAATCCCAGCTGTTTGGCAGGCTGAGACAGGAGAACCTCTTCAATCTTGGAGATGGAGGTTGCAGTGAGCTGAGATCCTGCCACAACACTCCAGTCTGGGCAAAAGAGAGAGACTCTGTCTCAGAAAAACAAAAAAGAAGAAGATAGAACATGACAAATCTATGTCCTGATAGAATAAATATATATATAAATGCATAAGATTATGACAATAATACAAGACATTTAAGATGTGTCTGAATAAAGATACCATTATTTGTACTCTAAGAAATAATACACATGCAGTCTCTGTGAGGTGCAGTATTCAGGGAAGTTTATGTGGAACAGATTTCCCTTGAAGGACAAGTGAGCTTCCAATTGATAGAGAGGAGACTGCTTCTGTTTGTTGTGAAGCTCTTGGGTATTGCAGCATGATCTGAATTTACAGTGCACCTTGTTACCAGTCTTGATCAATTTATATGCAGTGATGGAGTTAGAAATACTGCTAAAAGTACAAAACAAAAACAGTCTTCCTTTCAGAAAATTATAGTTGATTTGTATCATCAGAGAAGCTGATATGCAGTTGAGACCTTTTGGGTGAGGATGTGGAGACAAAAGAGGCAGGGGGCTGGGGAAATGGAGCCCTGAAATGGAACCAGGGCTGCCTGTGCTGGATACTAACCCTTGCACTCCAACTCCAAAAAGTTGTCCTCCCTGCTACACTTTCACTTAAAAGCAGTTTCTGACTCTTGATTATATTGACTTGACAGGGTGCGACAATGATTCTTCTCTCCCTGTCTCTCCTGGGGGTGCTTCCGCTGGTTCTGAATGGTGGTGGATTTGCTGAACAGTTTAGCCAGGTGTTTGCATGCACACAGGAAGCTAAAACTGCTTTCGAGAGTCGTCAGTGTTGAACTGAGTTTCCCTACCACCAAATATAAAAATAAATTAGAAATGAGGACCAGGTCCCATGATCAGGAATTGCGTGAGATTTTGGTTAGGTGGTTTTAATAAAAATGTGGACTTCCTTTTAGTTTCCTTCTGTAGTGACTGACTGATTCACATTAAGATTAGGTCTAAATCACTCCAGCTCACCATTCTCCAATTGCAGATATGAAGGTGTTCTTCTATTGCTAGTTTATTGCCATAACATTGCAGTCATTCATTTAGAAAACCCCAAATCTGTATAACTAAAAATTTTTCTTCTACTCACACTGTTCTTCCCTGTAAAGGCCATAACCTTGGCAGTCACCTGCCCAGAGACTCAAATGAATAAATACGAACTTCATAGAAAAATCAATGTCCTGGAGAAAACCTGTAAACTAAAGCATTACTTGGAAACAGGATAATATATCACAGGTTTGTGTGTTGCTCTTCTTGCCTGAATTCAATAAAATTGGCATAAAGCAAATTCACCAAAAAGTTAAATTCTAAAGTCAAAGTATGTGAGCTTCTCAGGGATTAAGAGCCCAGAGTGTGCATAGGTTGTACTTCTGAGAATCTTGGAGTGAGCAGCTGTTTTCTCTGCATATTGCTTGGCAAGAGACAAAAATGTCCTCTGTGTATTATACAACCAGAGGTGGGGATGTGTCTGACTAACTCTCCTTGGTGGCCCTTGTAAGCAAACTAACTCCCCCAAAATTTCTCATCTCTTTCCAGAAAGCCCATACTTAAAATCAAATGCCATATAGTTTCCCAAGCATCTAACTGAGCATATGCAAGAAAAGAACGTAAACAAGAGCTAGCAAGAGCCCTTTAACCATTGAAATCTAGGCAGGTAACTCTGAACACGTGTTCTCCCTAGAAAACATATCTAACATTCCATGGCTAATGGGAGTCCACATCCCTCCTTACTGCTTCTGAGAATACGTAGGGAGCGTTGTTCTCGTGGCCTCCCTTGCCTCTTGGGTGCCAGATTCCTCATTCAGGGTTCCTGTTTGATATGGTTTGGCTCTGCGTCCCCACCCAGATCTCATCTTGAATTGTACTCGCATAATTCCCATGTGTCCTGGGAGGGACCTCCTGGGAGATAATTTGAATCATGGGGCGCTTTCCCCTATGCTGTTCTCATGGTGGCGAATAAGTCTCACGAGATCTGATGGTTTTACCAGGGGTTTCCGCTTTTGCATCTTCCTCATTTTCTCTTGCCTCCGCCATGTAAGAAGTCCCGTTTGCCTCCCGCCATGATTCTGAGGCCTCCTCAGCCATGTGGAAATATAAGTTTAATTAAATCTCTTTTTCTTCCCAGTCTTGGATATGTCTTTATCAGCAGCATGAACACTGACTGCTACACTGTTCTCCTCCACACTGACTCAGACTTGAAATCCAGTCCCTTCACTGATTTTTCATTAACCACCACTAGCACTCAAAAGTCACATGAAACATGCGTAACTTCATAAAGTGGGTGTCACCTCACACCACAGAGCCAACAAAGTGGTCTATTCTTCTTCTGCAGATACATTTTTCGCAATCTCATCCATCACTCAGGACTCAGCCCCAAGTCCATTCTCCTCTCAAATTATTCCTGTTTCCTCTCTTGTTCATCTTTCTTCCTACAGCCAAAAGGAACTCGAGACTTTTCTCCAAAGTCTTTGGTGCCACCTGATTCCTAGGTTTTTGAGTTCCACCCATTGTACCAAACACTTGAATTTCCATATTACACGTATTTCCCTCCTTTAATGGAGTCCTAGTGCCTGTTGTTAGAATAATGATGTGTGACCATGTTTTTGTGCCAGAACTGCTGAGAGAAGGTTAGGCACTGCCTCACGACCCCTGCAATAAATCCAGACTGGATTTTCCAGCTCACCTACCCACTGATTGAAAGAAGGACTTGCCACAGCAGAGACATAGCCTGGTCACAGAGCAGCAGAGACCTGATCTTAGTCCCAGGTGAATTGCAGCTTCAGAGTCACAGAAATCAGTGGCAGCACCAGCCTCCCCTTCAGAGAGCCAACAGCACTATTTGTGGTAAATGGCCATGCACTGCTATAACTGGCTACTTTTTCCAAACTCTGAGACAACAGAAACATATGCAAATAGGCCATGCACAGAGAAAGTACAAAGAGATTTCCTGCAGCAGACAAAATGAGCACAAAGTCACATTCAACTACTGATATCCAGGGATTTGAGCTCTCAAACATCTTACCAAGGTTTGGCATAAAGTTCTAGCCAGTGACTGTCTTGGCAGGTGGTCTTAGGTGAACAACTGAATGCTCCTGGCTTACTTGTATGATGAGGCCAATGGTACCTGCTCCACTTGCATAGAAAGCACTTACTGCTGTGCTTAGCACATAGAAAGTGCTCAGTAAATGGTGGCTTTCACAATACAAGTCACACAGAAAAGGAGCCAGTGCAAAGTTGAGCTCTTGAATTTGCTAAACCATTGTTAATGGATGTTCCTTTTGTGCAGCCTTGACCTTCACACACAGTGACACATCCTTAAGTTCATTTATAAGCAAAGTAAGTTTGACTCTAGCACTCCAAAGCCTATCATTCCATTACACTAAGCTTCTTTCTTGCTTTCCTCTGAAACATATTGAAAGCAGATTAGGATAGACTCAGATTTCCTATTCTTGATTTGATATCTGTGATCAGTGCCATTTACTTTCCTTTTGCTTATAAACAGCATCCCCTTCTTTCTGAACTCTTCACTAGGGGGTCCACTCAGAGCCTTCAAAGAGGAGAACATGGCAACTGCAAATCATCATCCCTCAACCCCAAATCTGGAAAGTGAAGGTATTGGTGCAGGAAACCATCCAGCTACAGCAGACTGCTAATTGTCTTCAGAAATCACTCAACAGTTCCAAATTCCAATGGGCTAGTGTCCCAACCACATCCCTTCTTTTACCCATTATTCCTGGGAATGACCCTCGAATCCTTTTTCACACTATAAGTCCTTGTGTCTGCTGTATAAAATACTGTCAACAAATTTACCTCTCCCCCAGTCCTATCAATGCCATCCCATAGATGCCTTAGTCCTCATTACAACAGTCACTGACATCTGTGCAGCCCCCTCATCATGCCCTGGAGGAAATAAAGTTGAATTCATGCTTCACTGGATAAATGTGCATGGTGGGCACGTTGGTTCTTTCCTCATGCACAAATCCCACATGCAAATGGCCTACTCTAAGGAAACCATCTGCCCTGAGCTACTAAACCCGAGAAAATAGTTTACTTAGGTGACACAAAAGTCTTTTCTCTACAAAAGAATTTGCTTCTTATTCCTCAAAATAAACATTTTGTGTTTATTAAAGATCATGACAATGTGTAATAGAACTGTATTATTACATTGTCATATAACATCAATATAACATGAATATTATATTTAGTACATATCATGCCAGTCTCCTTGGTAAATGCTTTATAGGAAGTGTTGAATTTACTGTCACAATACTGTGAGACAGAGACTCTTATCAGCCCCATGTTTCAGATATAGTAGCTGATTCCTGGATAGTTGAGTTAAATTGTCCAAGGCTGGGAACTAACAACCTGAGATTAGAGTCTAGATCTGTCTTAGGCCAGAATCCAAGCCCTTACCAGTGCATACAATTGAGTTTACTCGGAATTTTTCAAGGACAGAGCTTTTAAATGTAGGACCCACTGGACAGATAGTGAAGGATACAATTGCCAAGAGAAGTATGGAGTGGTGGAGCAGACATTTGGGATATAGAGATGTTATTTAGAAAGGAAGTAGCACAGCCCTCTCTGTAAAGCCTTGTCAGCATGCGGTACTTGCAGACAGAATGAATTCCTAAGACTTAGCTGAGAAAATAGCTGGCAGCCAATAAATATATGCTATTTTATGAACTGACTCAATCTCTTCTCCACTGTCCCACCCCATCCCACTCTAACAGGGGAACTTATGAAACTATATAACAGTCCAGCTATTTACCTGATCATAAAGACCACTCTTATCATAATCTCATGAATGAAGTTTTTAAAAGCTTAAACCCACATAGATGCATATGCATACGAGTAAAACTGAAGAAATCTGAAAACAGTTAATAAATAATTGAATAAGATCGATGTCAATATCCTGGTTGTGACATTATACTACAGTTTTGCACAAGTCACCACTGATGAAAACTAGGCAAAGTATATAAGGATATCTCTGTATTATTTCTTAAAACTGCATGTGACTCTAATATCATTTCAGTAAAAGTTTCAATTACAAAGCTTTAATTGTAGCACTGGAAGTTGGCTTAGATCTGTCTCATTCAACTCTGGCCCTATGAGTTACACAGAGTCTAAAATGGCATAATAAATTATATATCTGCAAACTGGATGGTGGTTTGCCATACACATTTGTTTTTGGGAAACACAGATATTACTAAGTATGTCTTCATCTATCTGAAAAAGAAAACTTCCCAACCATTAATAGCCCCTATCTAAAGGCTGCCTTGCTGTGCCCATCTCCTGGTGTCTACCCCCTCCATCCACACAGTGTGCCCTTTAGCTACCCTTGACTGGGTCAAATTCTTCCTTCCTGGGGTCCCATCTGGGGAATACATGTTGTATATAGGTATGTTTATTTATTTATTTTTTAATAAGAATGCTGGCCTAATGAACTAATATATTTATTTATTATAAGAAACACGGCTGTAAAATGGATGGATAACTTGCAGATTTTTGTACCCAAGGTGTCATCTGTAATTAAAAAATAATTAGATGCTCCATCTGCTTCCTGTCATGCACCCCTCTATTTTTTCACTATCCATGGTACTTAAGAAGAGTTGGCATTTTTAAATACTAATTAATCACTAACAAAAACTTTGTAGAGCAATTCATTGGCATTGCAATGCAATTTTGTCAACACTTAACACACTGTTGGTTTTAAAAATACATTTAAGTCTATGATGAACTCTCTTATTAATAGTTTCCGTTTTATCCCAATATTATTGAGATTTCTTTTTATTTGTATTTTATAGACACTATTAAAATAATATGTAATAGGAGAAACAATAATCTACTTTGTTATGCCTATGGTAATTCCTGATAAGAAGACAAAAATCACACACAGTTTACATCTCCATGCTGGTATTATCCAGAGGCAAAGGTTGAAATAGATTAATAATCTTTGGAACCAATTAAATGTGATTGTACCAATTTCCTCCCACGGCTTGTAATTATCGCAACATGAGATATCACATGTCGTTGCAAAGAAAAGCTGAATTGTTTTCATTTTCAAGAATTTTTATTTTCACTCTTTCCTGCTCAGAAAACTTTAGCATTTATTTCCTTCATCCAGAACAATATTTGCAGCACTTTGACAGGAGAAATGACATCTTTAAAAAATGTCTTTATTGGCCATGCTTTAAAAATTATACAATGTCTACTTTTACTGTTAAAAATGTTATAGATTTTAAAAAATCACTACACTCACCACATAAACATCACTGACACTGTCGTTTTTCCTTCCAGAATTTTGAAATATGCATTGCACGTTTAAACCAATGCAATGCCATAATACTGTTTAATTTTTAAATCTGATTATTTTCTCAATCAACAAAATGTGGAATGAGCATCTCTCCCTGTCAGTAGACATAGATCATCCTTGTTCTAATGGTAGCATATCCATTTGTTATTATTTGTTACAGTCAATATTGTTGACATCTAACCTATTCTGGTATTGCCAGCACTTTGATTCATGCTTAGTTTGCTTCTGATAGCTTCCCTAAAGCCTAGAGGGCATATATATATATATATATATATATATATATATAGATCAATGAACAGGTTATTCTTAACTGTAATGGGCCTCGTGGCAGAATCGTTATCTCCATTTTTTAGAAATAGCTTTGTTTTATACAGAAAAAAAGCTGAAATTTAGCTAAGGATTATGATTTTCTAAGTTGAACTTGCCCTCTTCCTCTCCATTCTATGTTTGTCGCTGTTGCACAAGCAGACCTTGGTGCCAGGACTGGCCCTGAGCTTTATGTCTCACAGTGGCTTTGTGACAGTGGCAAATAGTTCAGGAATTAATGCAATTCACCTACTTTCACTGTACATTTTCTGTTATTCCTGGGATCACCTCCCAAATGAACTCTTTGGATTCAAATCCTCCTCTCATGCTTCTACGAAAAATTGACCAAGACAACTCTCTGGCCCAGGTGTATTTCCGGGGTCTCCATTTTCTGCAGAGTAAAGCCCAAATGTCTTATTTCCTATAGCCCATTATGAACAGCCCTAGCAGTCATTTCTAATGACTCTTCTCATCATACTCCTCAGGTAGCTCCTGGCTACAGCCAGATTGAGTCCCTGCTGTTCTCCATTCATGCCCTCTAGGACCCCAGCTTTAGCTTTTCTGCTTTTACCCTGGTCTGAAATACCCTGGAGCAGGAGGTTAGGAGCACAGGATCTAGAGGCAGAGAAGAGCAAGAGCTCTAAACCCAAATTTAGAGCTACACTTTACTTACACAAATACAACCCAAGTTAATACTGTGGAAGTTAAATAATAGTTCAGTCTCATCTGCCCATCTCCATTAGAGGTCAGGATAGATTCCATTGTGGAGCTTCCTATGTAACACAAGAAAAATAAAACAAGATAAATGTGTAGACAAGGCCCCGTTTTGTACTTTAAAAAATGTTCCACAAAGCCCTAATCCAGAGTGTCTGCCAGTTCTCTGAAATGTTTATGAAATACATAGCAGCTCAAAGGAATTCAAACTCTCTTCAAGAAGCATTTTTGTCATGCACACACGTCTCTCCCAAGATCGTTCTCTGCTTTTATATTTAAGAATCTGTTCAGAGCACGCATATAAAAAAATAATCATCATGTTAAGATGGTAATTTGGAAGGAGTTCCACAGAACAGCTTCTGCTGTATAATTGAAGAGGTGCTTCTCATACATCCACACGGGGCCTCTAGACTCTTAAGTGCAAGTCACTGCCAGTATCTGAGATGAGGCCAGTGATGTTTCAAAGCGAAAAATAGGATACATTTTTCACCACAGAAATGAAGTTGAGGCTGCTTTTTCTTCTCTCTCTGGCGGTTTCCTTCCTATTCTCTGCTTCTTTGGTTGTGTCTCCTGGGAGCACTTTGCTGAGTCACTTGATCAGTCAGTCAAGTGTCTATGTTGTGTAGGGACCTACGGTGCACCGAGAATTGCTGAGATGAGAAACACAGTGGCCTGCTGTGTTGTACATTATCAGGGAGCCAGCCGCTTCTCAGGCCTATGGGGAGACATAAATTTTCTTAAGGCCATGAATGATGTGTTCTGAATCTTACTCTGTTATTGCAAAGACAACATAAGAGAACAGAGTGCCCTGTGCATGCTTTAAGTCAAGACAAGACACTCACCAAGTGACTGATGTTCTGTCCTTTTAGCTTAGGCCAGACCAAAAACCTTTGTTGCTACCTCTTCCAGACCTAGATCTTCCTAAGTACCTGGAGTCTCTTGGGAGGGTTTAGAGTTAGGACTGCTTTGAGCCATGAATAATGAACTGGTTTTAACAATGAACACATTTGATACCTTACGTATTAAGAAGTGTGGGCTGGGTGCGGTGGCTCATGCCTGTAATCCCAGCACTTTGGGAGGCTGAGGTGGGTGGATCACGAGGTCAAGAGTTTGAGACCAGCCTGGCCAACATGGTGAAACCCTGTCTCTACTAAAAATACAAAAATAGCGGGCGTGGTGATGGGCATCTGTAATCCCAGCTACTTGGGAGGCTGAGGCAGGAGAATTCTTTGAACCTTGGAGGCAGAGGTTGCAGTAAGCTGAGATCGCTCCACTGTACTCCAGCAGCCTGGGCGACAGAGTGAGACTCTGTCTCAAAATAAATAAATAAATAAATAAATAAATAAATAAACAAAATAAAAGAAGTGTGGTGGTTGCTGTATCCAGTATTTGAAGCCATGGGTATCCTCCATGGGTATCCTTCCTAGACCAGATCTGCCCTGCTTCCTGTCCCTTAGTGAGCTGGAATTATGCATCAGCCTAGTTCCCCTCACGGTCATGTTTTTTTCCAAACAAGTTAGATTCTTTCTTCTCATGTGTTTCTTTTTAAGGGCAGACACTTTTCTCAGAAGACAAAGCTTTTCCTCACAGCTAGTTGGTCTAGACTTAAAACCAATCTCTAGAAAAAAGAATTATAGTGACATCATTTGGTGAAAACTAAAAAGTATGTGCTCCTCATATCACCTGTAAGATAAAAACACTCAGGAGTGATTCTTGGGTAGGCATACAACTGGTTGATTCTTTGGGGGTTCACTTTTCTCATTTTTCCAATTGAGGCATAATATACCTTTCCTCTAAACATGGCATGGTTGGGAAATTTAATTCAACAAGCATTTACACTCATCTGCTATTGAGCCCTGTGCTGGATGCTATAAGGTGTGGAGATGATTAAGACACTCTTTGGGCTCTTAGATTGCTTGTGATAAGCTTGTAAGGAGGCTAAGATAAGTTCATGTTGTACAAGGCACTGCACATTGTAATAAAAGCCATGTGACAGTTTAATCTACTGTGGGAAATGGACTGAACCAGGATGAGTAACTGGAATGGTACTTTAAGTGGATCCATGCTTCTCAAAGAAAGTTTAAATCTGGGCCATAACTAAGGGTCTGGAGCTTGAGCTAGGATAAAGGGCTTGGCCAACCACTACCCTGGCCACCATCTCTCCTCTACGAATTATCCAGAGCATATCCAGAGTTTTTTGCCACCTCCCAAAATCTTAACTAGTGACAATGAGACTTTTTTGGTAACGACAGTAGGTAAAACTAGTTGTAGAGTCACAGCAGGTCATTTCAGCAGTTCTAGGTAAAATTGCTCTTAAACTTACAGTGTTATAGATCCTCTTGGCAGCTGACTTGTGATGTAATCCCCAGGCAGGATCTTGTATCCTGAGCGCCTTTCTTCTCCTCTGGTCTCTTGATTTAGTTGGGTATGACAAGATAACTTCAATTCATAGAATCAATTTTTACACCACTTTGGAGAGGTAGTAAAAAAAAAAGTCAAGGAAAAGAAAGCAAAAAGGAAGCCTAGGAGAAATGTCCTCTGATCTAAATACTTTTCTTCCTTACCTGTCTTCTCTCTCTTTACCTATGGAGGTTGAATACAAAACCTGAAGTTTAGAAAGTTCCTAATATTCAAAACAGAGCCCTCACACTGAAGAGAAGGGATACATTGCAGGCACAGAAAGAGATGTCTGATTAGCCTTTGGAAAACCAGCACCTGAATCAACTACTTCCTTTCCCTACTTATCCATCTATCCCAGATAATTTATTTTTTGTTTTTGTCTCTAAATTGTGCTTTTCAAGTTAATATACAGTGTTGTCACTGAAAATGTGAGAACCATGAAAACAGAAAAAAAGCAAAACTGAAAGGAAACAGAGAGTAATACGTAAGTTAGAAATAATGGGAAAAAACTACAAAAGGTTTACTTGGTAAAATTTAAAATCTTATTTTATAAAATTATAAGGCAGACTGGGAAGACTGTTTCCAGGAGGTATGTCAAAAGGTTATTAAACTTTTCTTACAAGAGTTTGTACAAATGGATAAACAACTAAGACCTTGATAAATAAAAGGATATAAAATATGATTTAAAAATTGTTTAAAGGACCTAAAATTATAAAATAAATATGTGGAAGAGTGTTCTATTTTTTAGAAGTGTGAATGAAAACAACCAGGAGATACTGTACTCATCGGTCAAAATGGCTAAGACTTTTTAAAAGATGAAAATGACCAGTGTTGAATGCAGTTGGTGCTCAAATAGTGCTGATGAGAGTGTGCCCGCAAGGGAAGCTCTTTGACAATTTGGATCCAATTGTCAAAATGTTCAAAGCCTTTGACTTGATAGTATGCTAATTAAGGAGTCTATACTAAAAAATAGTCCTACATATGGGAGAGTCTTTAAGCATAACGATGTTTTCCACCCACACTTTCCAATACAGAGATATATTTAAGTAAAATACATATAATCAGTAATTTTAAGGATCTTCTTATGGCACATATATTATCTCTGTAATGTTAAAACAGGTACTAAACATGACGAGATACGATTATAAACACTGTCATACCAAGACTCTGTCTGCTCTTCAAGGAGCTTGCCAACCAACTGAATGGGGCAGAACACACATGGAGATAAAATTGAGAATAACAGAAAAGCAAAGGATCAATAAGACATGTGTAAGAGACTGAACATGTGCCAGCTGTGGGGACAGAGCAGGAAGGCACGTTACAGTAACTGGGATTAATCAATGAATCTTTCTCTTTTAATTTATTTACACTTTTAAACTAGAAAACTAATGCAAATATGGAAAAAATAAAAAATACGTGTAACCCTTTAGACCACACAGTTAAGGTCCTGGCTACGTTCCTTCTTTTTTCCTTCGTCAAAGAGATCTTGGATTAAGAAGAATGAGAATTGAGAACAATCTGTAGGGTATTTGTGGGAGCAAAATCAAATAGGTCTTTTAAAAGTAAAAATATCATTTGGACATTGTACAAGACCCTATCTGGTGGTTGCAAGAAAAACAAGGTGAATGTCACTTATAGAGACTTAGTTGTCCAATTTGGAAAGAATCTCATTCTACTCTTTCTACTCTCAAATGGGAAAACAAAGGCTAATGAGGCTTAGGATTTGTCCAAGTCCCCATACCTGTCAGGACCTCTGACTTCCAATGGGAAGGTGGGCAGAGGTTCAGTATGTGCATCCTGGGTCAGGCTCCTGGGTTCAAAACCCAAGCTGTTTGAGTTCAGACATTATTTAACCTCTGTGAGCTCCATTTTCCTCATCAGTATAAGGCAAATAACAACAGTAATGCTGTCTTCATCATAAGCTCATCGTAGGAATTAAATGACATCATAACTTGTGCACACACTTAGCCCACTGCTTGTCTATCTCTAAGTACTTTTTAATGGGCTATTACTTTTATAGATGGAATCATGCTTTTTCACCATGTGACATTTTGTAGCACTTGAGGAGGTTCATTTTCACCTTTATAAGCAGCCAATTTTTTTCTCTATGGCACATCCTTTTACCTTTGGGAGGCCCTGAGTTAAATAAACTTCTTTAATGCTAGAAACCACTTTTCAATTAACATCTATTAATGCCTAAAGACTTTATGTATGGCAAAAAGTCCTGGGAAGTGCTGATCTATGCGAATAATAACTACTAAAGCTTAGATTTTTAAAAATGCATCTGTACTTGTTTTTTTTTTTTCCTGACTAAACCATGAATATTTTATTTATTTATTTATTTATTTATTTATTTATTTATTTATTTATTTTTGTGGGTACCTAGTAGGTGAATATATATTTATGGGGTATGTGAGATGTTTTGATACAGACATGAAATGTGAAATAAGCACATCATGGAGAATGGGATGTCCATCCTCTCAAGCATTTATCCTTTGAGTTACAATCCAATTACATTCTTTATTTGAAAATATTCAGTGAAGTTATTATTGACTGTAGTTAATCTGTTGTGCTACCAAATAGTAGGTCTTATTGATCTTTTTAGTCTTTGGATCCACTGTACTTGGTTATAATAAATGATTTAATCTCAACTTGGTTGTCACTGAGAAGCCACACTGTGATGGATGAGAAAACATATTTGCCTTTCCCATTTGGTGTTGCTCTCCTGGCTCACCTGATGCCCCCTTCCCTCTCCGTTGTGTAGGAGATGATCATCTATAAAATGGATGTTACATGAACTCCCTAAAGAAGAGTTAGTTTCTCCCTCTAAATCTATTTATATGTGCCTTTCTTGGAGTAGTGAAGGATAAATTTTCATTTTAAGACCCTTCCTCTCCAGTCCCTGCTTATCTACAAGGCTCTTTCACAAAGGCAGGACGGAGGATTACAAATCAAATTATTTTCAAATTTCCATAATATTTAGAAATCCAAGTCATCTCATCAAGAAACAGCAGAAGTTACCAAACCTATCCCTTCAGCTAATATCCTCGGTGTCAGTTTATTAGATAAATAAAGTAGGAACCTGCTCTTCCTTCTCTTTAAATATTCAAGGAATCATAGGGATGTAAGTTAATTCACTCTGGACTGTGTTTAATAATAGTAATTGTTAAAATTTCTGTACTTTGTTGGTTTTAGGCTAAGGTCTACTTTTTTTTTTCTTTTCTATTATTTTGGGCTGTGTTTCAGCTATCTAAAAATCAAATCAAATGGGCATGTAATAGGCATCAACTCTGTGACTTAGAAGAACACTTTGATGCCGGTGGGGAGTGTGTGCCTGCTTACGTTAGATGTGGTCTCTAATATGATGACATCTGATCAGTAGAGTAATTTGTGTTTATAGTGTTTGAATGGTGGTCTTCAATGTTGCCTTAATGAACTTGACATTTGTTCACTTTCTGTATTGTGTGACAAAAGAAATAAAAACACCACTTTCACCCCCAAGACAGTCCCATTAAAGAGCAGTTCAGTTCTTGAAGTAGGCATGGCCTTATTCTTGTATATTAAAAGTGCCAGTACTTTAAAATTACAACTGATAGGCTTGTCTCTCCTATCACCAGTATACTTCCTCCTAGGTAAAGCCTTTCTCTCCCTTTAAATAAAGAAAAAATCTTCTAATCTTTCAGTCGGCAACAGCAACCTGACACCAAAAACCAGTTGTAATCAGGGGCCTGGGGCTGACAAACTGGTGGGGTATGTGATCTTAGATGCTGAAATTCTACATTACAATTTACTTAAAAATTATAAAATATGGAAAGTGTATTCAGTGAATTTTTGTGTAAAATTTATTGAAAACTTTAGAAAAGTAGAGATAGGGATAAAAGATATGGGGGGAGACAGAGAGAGACTGCCTGACACCATTCGTGTCTTGTATTGTGGCACATATGAGGAAAAGATTCAAGCTGCCCTCAGCAGTGACAGCTCCTGGACTGATTTGAGTAAAGGCTGTGCCCTGGCTGGTGGAATGCTACTAGCCAACGGAGGTCAGGTTAGGGCAGAGTGCTTGCAGCGTTATACATTTATGCTTAGTGTTCCATTATTGGAATGTTAAGCATGTGGGAGTTATTTACATCCTACTGCTAAAGGTCATCACCAAGGTCTGCTTGCAGAAATTCAAAAAATTGCAACCTTGGGGATAAATGGGTCAAGACAATGCCCAAGGTGTTTGGCATTAATAAATTTATCGAACCTTATTTTATTCATTCAATGAATATAATTGAGTGTCTTCACTGTGGCAGTGTTGGATAGAGCAGGGAGCAAGCTAGACAGTTTCTGGGCCATAAAACTGATTTTCTGGAAAGACAGAGACAGAAAACAGGCACAAGGTAGACTTAACCCGGTAGACCTCAAATAGTAGGAGGCTGAATGCAATGGAAATGATTGGATCTCTCTCTCCCATCCCTCTAGAAAAAGAAGGTGTTTTTCAAGAAAGAGCTTATCTGATCATTTTCTTTTCTATTTCCTGCTCCTGGGTGTGTGCACATACACTCTCCTTTCTCTTTCTCCTTCTCTCTTACATGCTAGAAAAATAATTTCTAGGCATGCAAATTGCACCACAGTAAAATAAAAAATAATAGTTTGAGGAGTTTATGTAGAATTGTCAACTTTTTTGCTATTTTTATGTGTATGTGTATGCATACATATGGTACCATATATATTACTGATAGTAATATGTCGTACCATCTACTTTAAATATTAGCTAACATTTGAGAGTTTAATGTGTGAATGACTCTTCTTTTATCTTTTTATTTTTTCTTCAACGTTTATTTTAAGTTCAGCGGTACATGTGCAGGATGCGCAGATTTGTTACATAGGTAAACGTGTGCTATGACGGTTTGCTGCACAGATCATCCCATAACATAGGTACTAAGCCCAGCATCCATTAGCTTTTCTTCCTGATGCTTTCTTCCCCCACACCTCCCTCCAATAGGCCCCCAGTGTGTATTGTTCCCCACCATGTGTCCATGTATCGTCATTCAGCTCCCACTTATAAATGAGAACATGCAGTGTTTGGTTTTCTGTGCCTGCATTAGTTCGCCGAGGATAATGGCTTCCAACTCCATCCATGTCTTCCAAAGGACGTGATTTTGTTCCTTTTTACGGCTGCATTGTATTCCTTGGTGTATATGTACCTCATTTTCTTTATTCAGCCTACCATTAATGGGCATTTAGGTTGATTCCATGTCTTTTCTATTGTGAATAGTGCTGCAATGAACATACATGTGCATGTATCTTTATAACAGAATGATTTATATTCCTTTGGCTATATACCTGGTAATGGGATTGCTGGGCCAAATGGTATTTCTACCTCTAGGTCTTTGAGGAATCACCATGCTGTCTTCCACAATGGTTGAACCAATTTACACTCCCACCAACAGTATAAAAGCATTCCTTTTTCTCTTCAACCTCATTAGCATCTGTTGTTTTTTGACTTTTTAATGATAGCCATTCTGACTGGCATGAGATGGTATCTCATTGTGGTTCTGATTTGCGTTTCTCTAATGATCAGTGATGTTGACCTTTTTTTCATGTTTGTTGGCTGTATAAATGTCTTCTTTTGAGAAGTGTCTGTTTATGTCCTTTGCTCACTTTTTAGTGGGGTTGTTTGGATTTTTTCTTGTAAATTTGTTTAAGTTCCTTGTAGATTCTGGATATTAGACCTTTGTCAGACGGATTGCAAAAATTTTCTCCATTCTGTAGGTTGTCTGTTAATTCTGATGCTAGTTTCTTTTGTTATGCAGAAGCTCTTTAGTTAGATCCCGTTTGTCAATTTTTGCTTTTGTTGCTACTGCTTTAGGCGATTTCATCATGAAATGCACATGCCTATGTCCTGAATGATACTGCCTAGATTTTCTTCTAGAGTTTTTATAGTTTTGAGTTTTATGTTTAAGTTGTTAATCCATCTTGAGTTAATTTTTGTGTAAGGTGTAAGGAAGAGGCCCAGTTTTAATTCTGCATATCACTAGCCAGCTCTCCGCACACCATTTATTAAATAGGGACTCCTTTCCCCAATGCTTGTTTGTTTGGGTTTGTCATAAATGGCTCTTCTTATTTTGAGGTATGTTCCTTCAATATCTAGTTTATTGAGAGTTTTTAACATGAAGGGATGTTGAATTTTGTCAAAGGCCTTTTTTCTATTGAGATAATCATGTGGTTTTTGTTTTTAGCTGTGTTTATATGATGAATCACATTTATTGATTTGCATGTACTTAACTAATCTTGCATCCCAGGGATGAAACTAACTTGATTGTGATGGATAAGCTTTTTGATGTGCTGCTGGATTCAGTTTGCCAGTATTTTACTGCGGATTTTTGCATCAATGTTCATCAAGGATATTGGCCTGAAGTTTTCTTCTTTTGTTGTATCTCTGCCAGGTTTTGGTATCAGGATGATGCTGGCCTCGTAGACTGAGTTAGTGAGGAGTTCCTCTTTTTCAGTTTTTTAGAATAGTTTCAGAAGGAATGGTACCAGCTTCTCTTTGTACCTCTGGTAGAATTAGGCTATACACCCATTGATCCTGGGCTTTTTTGGTTTGTAGGCTATTTAATACTGCCTCAATTTTAGGACTTGTTATTTGTCTATTCAGGGATTCAATTTCTTCCTGGTTCAGTCTTGGGAGGGTGTATGTATCCAGGAATTTATTAATTTCTTCTAGATTTTCTAGTTTCTGTGCATGGAGGTGTTTATAGTATTTTCTGATGGTTGGTTGTATTTCTGTGGGGTCAGTGGTGATATCTCATTTATCATTTTTTATTGTGTCTATTTGATTCCTTTTTTCTTCTTTGTCTAACTAGAATCTGTCCATTTTATTAATTTTTTCAAAAAAAACAGCTCCTAGATTTGTTGATTTTTGAAGGGTTTTTTATTTTTTGTGTGTCTCTATCTCCTTCAGTTCTGCTCTGATCTTGGTTATTTCTTGTGTTCTGTTAGCTTTGGGGTTTGTTTGCTCTTGGTTCTCTAGTTCTTTTAGTTGTAATGTTAGGTTGTTAACTTCAGCTCTTTCTAGGCTTTTGATGTGGACATTTAGTGCTATAAATTTCCCTCTTAACACTGTGTTGGCTGTGTTCTGGAGACTCTGGTACATTATATCTTTGTTCTCATTAGTTTCAAAGAACTTCTTGATTTCTGTCTTAATTTCACTTTTTACCAAAGAGTTGTTCAGGAGCAGGTTGTTCAATTTTTGTGTAGTTGTGTAGTTTTGAGTGAATTTCTTAATCTTGAGTTCTAATTGGATTGTGCTATGGTCTGAGAGACTGTTTTTTATGATTTCAGTTATTTTGCCTTTGCTGAGGAGTGTTTTGCTTCTGATTATGTGAACAATTTTAGAGTAAGAGCCATGTGGCAATGAAAAAAATGTGTATTCTTCTGTTTTTAGGTGGAGAGTTCTGTAGGTATCTATCAGGTCCACTTCAGAGCTGAGTGCAGGTCCTAAATAACTTTGTTAGTTTTCTGTCTTGATGATCTGTCTAATATTGCCTGTGGGGGTCAAAGTCTCCCACTGTTATTGTGTGGGAGTCTGATATGGTTTGGCTCTGTGTCCCCACCCAAATCTCATCTTATAATTCCCACGTGTTGTGGGAGGCACCTGGTGGGAGATAATTGAATCATGGGGGAAGGTCTTTCTCATGCTGTTCTCATGATAGTGAATAAGTTTCATGAGATCTGATGGCTTTAAAAACAGGAGTTTCCCTGCACAGACTCTTTCTCTTTGCCTGCCGCCATCCATGTAAGATGTGACTTGCTCCTCCTTGCCTTCTTCAATGGTTGTGAGGCCTCCACAGCCATGCATAACTGTAAGTCCATTAAACCTCTTTGTCTTTCCAGTCCCAGGTATGTCTTTATCAGCAGTATGAAAATGGACTAATACAAAAAATTAGTACCAGTAGAGTGGGGCACTGCTGAAAACATCTGAAAATGTGGAAGTGACTTTGGAACTGGGCAACAGGCAGAGGCTGGAACAGTTTGGAAGGCTCAGAAGAAAACAGGAAAATGTGGGAAAGTTTGGAACGCCTTAGACACTTGTTGAATGACTTTGACCAAAATGTTGATAATGATATGGACTATGAAATCCAGGCTGAGGTGGTGGTCTCAGATGGAAATGAGGAACTTGTTGGGAACTGGAGCAAAGGTGACTCTTATGTTTTGGCAAAGAGACTGGCAGCATTTTGCCTCTGCCCTAGAGATTTGTAGAACTTTGAACTTGAGAGAGATGATTTAGGGTATCTGGCAGAAGAAATTTCTAAGCAGCAAAGCATTCAAGAGGTGACTTGGGTACTGTTAAAGGCATTCAGTTTTATAAGGGAAGCAAAGCATAAAAGTTTGGAAAATTTACAGCCTGACAACACGATAGAAAATAAAATCCCATTTTCTGAGGAGAAATTCAAGCTTGCTGCAGAAATTTGCATAAGTAATGAGGAGCTGAATGTTAATCATCAAGAGAGTGGGGAAAATGTCTCCAGGTTTACATCAGAGATCTTTGCAACAGCCCCTCCTGTCACAGGCCCAGAGGTTTAGAAGGAAAAAATGGTTTCATGGGCCAGGTCCAGGTCCAGGGTCCCTCTGCTGTGTGCAGTCTAAGGAATTGGTGCCCTGGGTCCCAACTGCTCCAGCCATGGCTAAAAGAGGCTGAGGTTGCTTCAGAGGGTAAAAGCCCCAAGCCGTGGCAGCTTTCATGTTGTGTTGAGCCTGTGGGTGCACTCAAGAATTGAGGTTTGGGAACCTCTACCTAGATTTCAGAGGATATATGGAAAAGCCTTGATGCCCAGGCAGAAATTTGCTACAGGGGTGGGTCCCTCATGGAGAACCTCTGCTCAGGCAGTGCAGAAGGGTAATGCGGGGTTGGAGGCCTCACATAGAGTCCCTACTGGGGCATTGCCTAGTGGAGCTGTGAGAAGGGCCACCATCCTTCAGACCCCAGAATTGTAGATCCACCTACAGCTTGTACCATGTGCCTGGAAAAGTCACAGACACTCAATGCCAGCTTGAAAGCAGCCAGGAGTGGGGCTATATTCTGCAAAGCCACAGGGGCAGAGCTGCCCAAGACCATGGGAACCTACCTCTTGCATCAATTTTCAGTGTGACCCGGATATGAGACATGGAGTCAAAGGAAATGATGTTGGAGCTTTAATGTTTGACTGCCCTGGTAAATTTTGGACTTTTCTGGGGGCCTGTGGCTTCTTTTTTTGGCCAGTTTCTCCCTTTTGGAATGGCTGTATTTCCCAATGCCTGTACCCCCATTGTATCTAGGAAGTAACTAACTTGTTTTGATTTTTCAGGCTCATACACGGAAGGGACTTGCCTTGTCTCAGATGAGACTTTGGACTGCAGACTTTTGAGTTAATGATAAAATGAGTTAAGACTTTGGGAGGCTTTTGGGAAGGCATGATTGGTTTTGAAATGTGAAGATATGAGATTTGGGAGGGGCAGGAGCGGAATGATATGGTTTGGCTCTGTGTCCCCACCCAAATCTCATTTTGCAGCTCCCATAATTCCCATGTGTTGTGGGAGGGACCCAGTGGGAGATTACTGAATCATGGAGGCAGGTCTTGCCGTTGCTGTTCTCATGATAGTGAATAAGTCTCATGAGATCTAATGGTTTTAAACATGGGAGTTTCCCTGCACAAGGTTCTTCTTTTTGTCTGCCACCATCCATGTAAGATGTGACTTTCTCCTTCCTGCCTTCTGTCATGATTGTAAGGCCTCCTGTCATGTGATAATGTAAATCCATTCAACCTCTTTTTCTTCCCAGTCTTGGGTATGTCTGTATCAGCAACATGAAAATGAACTAATACAGAGTCTAAGTCTCCTTGTAGGTTTCTAAGAACTTGCTTTTTGAATCTGTTTTGGGTGCATATATATTTAGGATAGTTATTTTTTCTTGTTTGATTGAACCCTTTACCATTATAAAATGACCTTTTTTCATCTTTTTTGATCATTATTGTTTTTTTTTTTTTTGAGACGGAATCTCGCTCTGTCGCCCAGGCTGGAGTGCAGTGGCCGGATCTCAGCTCACTGCAAGCTCCGCCTCCCGGGTTTACGCCATTCTCCTGCCTCAGCCTCCCGAGTAGCTGGGACTACAGGCGCCCACCACCTCGCCCGGCTAGTTTTTGTAATTTTTAGTAGAGACGGGGTTTCACCGTGTTAGCCAGGATGGTCACGATCTCCTGACCTCGTGATCCGCCCGTCTCGGCCTCCCAAAGTGCTGGGATTACAGGCTTGAGCCACTGCGCCCGGCCGATCATTATTGTTTAAATTCTGTCTTTTTCTGAAATTGAAATAGCAACCCTTGCTATTTGCTGTTTTCTGTTTGCTTGGTAGATTTTTCTCCATCCCTTTACTTTGGGCCTATAGATTTTATTGCTTGTGAGATAGGTGTCTTGAAGACACTGTTCCTGTGAGCCTTGGCTCTTTATCCAGCTTGTCATTCTGTGTCTTTTAATTGGGGTATTTTGACCATTTACATTTAAGGTTAGTATTGTCATACGTGAATTTGATCCTGTCATCATGATGCTAGCTGGTTACTTTGCAGACTTTTTTATGTGACTGCTTTATGGTTTCACTGGTCTGTGTATTTCTGTGTGTTCTTATAGTGACCAGTAATTGTTTTTTCTTTCCATATTTAGTGCTTGCTCTTGCAAGCAAGCCTGGTGATGACTAATTCACTAAGTTATTCCTTTTTTGAAAAAGATCTTATTTCTTCTTTGCTTATGAAGCTTACTTAGGCAGGATATGAAATTCTGGCTTGGAAATTCTTTTCTTTAAGAAGGTTGAATATTGATCCCCAGTCTCTTTTGGCTTGTAGGGTTTCTGCTGAGAGGTCTGCTGTTCTGATGAGTTCCCCTTTTTAGGCGACCTTGCCCTTCTGCCTGGCTGCCCTTAACGTTATTTTCCCTTCATTTTGACCTTGGAGAATCTGAGGATTATGTGCCTTGGGGTTGATCTTCTCATGGAGTATCTTACTGGGGTTCCCTGCATTTCCTGAATTTGAATGTTGGCCTACTTGCTAGATTTTGGAAGTTCTCCCGGATGTTACCCTGAGGTATGTTTTCCAATTTGGTTTCATTCTCCCCATCTCTTTCAGGTACCCCAAAAAGTGATAGGTTAGGTCTCTTTACATAATCCTGTATTTCTCAGAGGTTTTATTCATTTCTTTTTATTATTTTTCTCTATTCTTATCTGCCTTTCTTATTTAGGAAGATAGTCTTCAAACTCTGAGATTCTTTGCTTTGCTTGGTCTATTCTCTATTGATACTAGTGATCACGTTGTAAAGTTCTCGTGTTTTGATTTTCAGCTCCATCAGTCAGTTATGTTTCTCTTTAAACTGGCTATTCTGGCTATCAGCTCCTTTATTGTTCTATCATGATTCTTAGCTTCTTTGCATTGGGTTATAACAAGCTCCTTTAGCTCAGTTAAGTTTGTTATTCACCTTCTGTAACCTACTTCTGTTAATTCAGGCATCTCAGCCTCAGCCCAGTTCTGTGCCCTGGTTGGAGAGGTGTTGCAGTCATTTGGAGGAGAAGAGGCACCCTGGCTTTTTGAGTTTTCAGTGTTTTTATGTTGATTTTTTCTCATCTTTGTGGGTTTATCTACCTTCAATCTTTGAGGTTGCTGACCTTTGAATAGGGTTTTTATGGGATCTTTTTTGCTGATGCTGTTGTTATTTTCTGTTTGTTTTTCTTTTAACAGACCACTTTAGGGCTGCTGTGGTTCACTGGGGGTCTGCTCCAGGTCCTACTTGCCTCAGTTTTTCCGGTACCTGGATATATCACCAGTGAAGGTTGTGAAACAGAAAAAATGGCAGCCAGGTCCTTCCTTTGGAAGCTCTGTCCCAGAGGGGTACTAACTTGTTGCTGGCCCAAACACACCTGTAGGAAGTGGCTGGAGACCCCTGTTAGGAGGTCTCACCCAGTTAGGAGGAATGGGATTAAGGACCCACTTAAAGAAACAGTCTAGCTGCTTTTTGGTAGAGCAGGTGTGCTGTGTTGGGTGGAACCCTTCCTTGTTCAGACCATTTGTATTTTCCAAAGCCAGAAGGCTGGAACAGCTGAGTTGACTGAACCACAGTGATAGTGGCTACTCCTCCCCCTCAGGAACTCTGTCCCAGGAAGACATCAGAGCTCTATCCGTAGAATCCTGGTTGGAATAGTTGAAACCCCCATAGGCCCGTCCCACCCAGTGAAAAGGAATGAATTGAGGTCTGCTTAAAGATGCAGTCTGGCCACAATCTGGCAAGGCAGCTGTGCTGTGTTGCGGGGGACCCTTCATCATTCAGACTGTTTGTATTCTCCAAAGCTGGCAGGCTGGAATGGCTGAGTCTACTGAACCACAGGAACTCAGCCCTGTCTCAGGCAGATTCCAGCCTGTTGCCATTGGCTGGCTGGAATTCCATGCCAGTGGGTCTTAACTAGGGAAGTGGCCATGGAAGTGGAGCCCAGAGAATGACGCTGCTGCTTGGCTCTCTGGATTCAGTTCCTTTTCTAGGGATATGTATGAATGGGCTTCTCACCTTGCCGGGTATCCCAGAGCCGGAGTATGTACAACTCTTGGGTCTCTGTATGTGTCTGAGTGGCTGCTCTTCTCAGAGTCCACACAGCTCTGTGGCTCTGTGTATCAGACCCCAGGCCCTGGTGGCATGGGCTCACTGAAGGATATCCTGATCTGCAGGTTGCAAAGATCCATGGGAGAAGTGTGGTTTCTCGGGTGGGGTCACACAGTCACTCATCTCTTCCCTTGGCTGGGGGTGAAGGTTCCTTTAGCTCTCTGCCTCTCCCGAGTGGGTTGTCACCATCCTCCCCAGCCCCCTGACTTTTCTTCATTCTCTGTGGTTTGAGTTGGTTACTTAGTTCCAATGTGAAAACCTGGATATTTCCGGTGAAGGTGCTGAATTCACTCACCCCTTTTCATTCCTCTCCATGAGTGCCATGGACTGCAGCTGTTTCTAACTGGCCATCTATGAATGACTCCTTATATTCAATCTATACAACACTTATGATATAGGTACTATTAACATTCCTGTTTTACACATAATAAAACAGAGAAGCTCACAAAGGCTAAGTGCATATCCTGCTTTGATGTAACCTGGCTGGTGGGTGGTAGGGGTAGGCTTTGAACCCAGGAATATGGTACCAGAGACTGGACTTCTAACTACTCAACACCTGGATTCTCAACACCACTATTTCCTTTAAAACAAAAAACCCTGCAACTATTCATTACCAAAAATTACCAAAAATATGGGAAAGAAATAATTTCAGAAATCTTGTCAAAGGCCTGCCTGCTCTGGCCCAAATCTTCAGCAACTTCAGAGAAACTTTTAATCCACATCCTAGGTTTACTTTCTAGATATTTCAGGTCAAGAGCATAGGCATGTCCGTCATTTAAGGACTTTCTTCATTCATTTTGTGAATGACCTTCAAATGCATTTACAAAATACCTCAATTTTAATAGCTCCAACTGGTGCTATAAACTACATGGAGTTAGAAGACTGGGAAATGATTCTCAGGTAAGAAAAGCTCTTTAACACCGAATCCAAGGACTTTCGCGATTGGGGAATTCTCTGAAATGAATCATAAAATTGCCACACATTCCCTGCAGCTTGGGAAGAAAGTCTTTCCAAGAATTCTTAGTCATTTCCATAACCCGAAGGAGCTTAAACATCAGCACTCATGGCTCAGTAACTAAGTGTTGATGTTAGCTTATCATATTAAGTGACTGACCATTCACTTGACTATTCAGAATCTCAGTTTCTCCATCTGTCAAATCAGAATAACCTAATTCCTGTCTGGCTTATATTCAAAAGGCTAAATGTTAAATAAGATGAAGTGTGTGTATTACTCCCTCCTCCCTTTTTCCTTCTGGAAAGTTTGTGCAATTCAGCCTGCAGTTTCAGGTGTGTTCTTGTGCACTAGCTCCAATTCCTTGTGTCCTTTGAGGCTCCCTTCTGATGCTTTATATGTTTCCCCATTTGCAGGTATTTAGTATTCTATATTCAGTTTCCTCCAATTGTTATTTCTGTTTGCTCCCCAAAGCCCATACAATTTTAAATTAAGAATAAATAAAAACACTTAATATTGCAATTCTGCCAATCAACATGTAGAGAGGAGATGAAGTGAGCAGGTAAAATTACCAAAATGACACACCATTACTTCCAGGTAGATTAAGAAACTAGCAGGGGTTCTTTTAAAACAGCAACTCTCAGGGAGAAAGGCAATGCTAGGTGGCCACTCTGGGTATGTCACCAAAGTATTTTGAAGAAGAAGAAATTCCAAATGGTGTGATTTTGTCTCTCAGCGAGGAGGATCTGGGAGCCCAGCAGGCACTGAAGGCACTGCTTTCATTGCTCTCTCCTAACTCAGCTGATTCACGTGAGGAGCAGCACACGCACATGTAATCACAGCAACGTCTTAGTACTCGGATGGCACCCAGGAGAAATGCGCAAGGAACATTTAATAACATGATTCTACTGATTATGGCCCAATTTCCATGGTGAATTTCCTGTGGAAGCCTCACAGTCAGCCATCACTTAAGAAGAAAGCTAGCCTTCCAGGGAGTGAGGCTTTTATCATCAGTCTGAGTAACCTGCACCTTCTGAAATACAGGTAGCAGAGGAAGGCTTCATCAAGAAGGCGGTAGGGTAAAGGGAATAAAAGAGAGGGCCATTGTGATTCCTTGCAGTATAACAAAAAGTCCTCTAAAAAAGCACACAGCTCCTATCCTACCATGGGCCATGGAATTATAACTCATTCCTTAAGGAATGTTTGCAGATGGAGAGAAAAATTTCCATAAAAACTGTAAACAGGCAGAATTGCTGAGCATGAAGGCTTGAACTTGTAATCCCCCACTACTTGGGAAAGCTGAGGCAGGAGGACTGCGTGAGTACATGAATTGGAGTCAGTAGTGAGCTACAGTGTAGTGATTATGCCGCTGTACTCCAGCTTGAGAGACAGAGTGAGACCCTGTCTCAAAAAAAAGAAAACAAAAAAGTGGCATAGTTACACAGATAGTTACACATAGGCAAAATATATATTCTAAATTAATACTATAGTTACTGGTTTCATTTTGTCTTACACTCATTTTGAAGGTCCCTGAAATTGGGATCGCACATACGGTCAGATATATATTTAATTCAATCCCGCACCTTGAGATTTCTGCTCTAATCTCACCTGTGTCAGCAATGTTGGAATGTCTTTGGTGATGGACAGTTCACCACTTCCATGACTGGACAGCTCTAACCCCATTACTCACTTATGTCCCTGCTCAGATGCTTGCTTTATGGGCAGTAGGAACACAGCAGTGAATGAGAGACATATGATCCCAACTTCAGGGACCTTAGCATTGAATGTCAGATAAGATGGAATGAATAACTACAATATTATATTCTTCCTTATTGAACTCTCATGCCAGTAAATGCGACTCACTGTTTAAGCACACACAATAAAGCTAATCCACCTCCCATAGGACAACTCCATTTGGTATTTGAAAATAATTATTATATTTCCATTTTTTTTTCCTTTTTCTCGAGACAGAGTCTCATTCTGTAGCCCAGGCTGGAGTGCAGTGGCATGATCTCGGCTCACTGCAACCTCCACCTCTTGGGTTCAAGTGATTTTCATGCCTCAGCCTCCCAAGTAGCCGAGATTAAAGGTGTGTGCCACCGGCTAATTTTTGCAGTTTTAGTGGAGACAGGGTTTCGCCACATCGATCAGGCTGGTCTGGAACTCCTGGCTTCAAGTGATCCGCCTGCCTCGGACTCCCAAAGTGCTGAGATTACAGGCATGAGCCACCGTGCCCAGCCTGATTGTATTTTCTTTGAAAACTTGAAAATATGCATCTTTCTTGCTCTCTCCTTTTCTCCCTCTCTAATGTGAATTAGGCAAACCTCATTAGTTAGGATGCGAAATAGGCAATACCTCTTCATGTTTGCACTGCCAGGAGCCAAGATGTAGATTATATAAATAAAGTCAAGTAAGCTTATACTTATTTTCCTGTTTGCCTTCTGAAAGTAAAACAAAACTGAATTTGTGAAGGAAATTGGGGAAATAATTTTTGGCATAAATATTTCTTAGTTTCCCTCGTCTGATTAGAAAAATTGACTCTCTATTCCACACCTCCCCTCAACCACTGAAACATTTATTATACTTTTCATATCCTCAAACTTTTCAGTAAGAAACATAAAGCCAAACAAAGAAACCTAAACAAATTAAACGGAACCTATTTTTTTCACATGCAAAATGGATTTCAGTTTTGCCTTTAGGAGGTTTTATGTTTCATTATTATTAAAAATGTCAGGAATAGTTTGCCTGCTGGGAGCACAGATTTCCCTTCTATTTTTCAATCTTACTCAAAACCCCTTATTGCATATTTTATGAGTCAGAACAGCACTTAGTTGTTACTTTTTAAAATTATAAACTCTAAAGCTGATATTGGCATTCTGCTAAATGGCCTTTGTATGTGTAGGACTGTTGAACATTAACAGAGTGAGATGTAATAAGAGAATCATTTATGGGATGAATATACACTTGTGTGACCTTTAGAAACAGAAATAGAGGTTTACTGAGGGAGCAAGCTGCGTTCTTCCACATACTAATTTTGTGAGTCCTTTTTTCATCTTGGGTGGCAGAGACCACAGGCTACTTTATAATTCTCTCTCTCCTCTCCTTACCTGACAATTTTGGGAAATCATTAATTGAATTATAGAGCTGAAAGCTGGGTTGGGTGCTTAAAGGCTTCTGTTTTCTCCTTTGCTTTGCCCACTGGGGTACTGTGAGCTTCTTGAACTAATTTGGCATGTCTGCAGTGTGAACCGTTCCCTTTGAACTTGGGAAGAATTGAGTATGTTCATGGAAAATGGAACAAAAATAGGAGAAGCAGTCGAGTTGGGAAATATTGGAAATTTAGGAATTGTTAGAGTTGTCTGTGTGTGATTCATTTCTAGAAGGGATAGAGAGGGTAATCATGAGAATTAAGTGAAATAAGGCCTGGGGAGTGCTTAGCACAGGGCCTGCTACTTGGAAAGTGCTCAATAATTGTTGCATATTATTATTAAGTTGTAGGCATATTCCTCTTAAATGAGATTCATTTTAAACTCCTCAAAGGGGTTTGAGAATCAACTTTTAAAAGGGGGTTTTAATTTCATCAGGAAACAATGGTGATGCCCAAGAACCAATAATGGTGGCTGGAGGTGAGCTGGTGACACTACGTGAGCTGGTGACAAAATGTGAATTTGAGGAGGATTTGACCACTGCCTACCTGTTATATCTTTAGACAGCCCTGCTCAAAAAGAAACTTTGCAGTAGATGGGACCAATAAGTCGCATGAGCTCTCCAAATCACTTTGGTTTTGGCCTCCCCTAAGCACATCACATTATGGAGACTGATATAGTTCTGTGGGGGTCAGAGTAGTGGAACTTCAGGGTCAGAAGTTGTGAGAGACACAACTTAGTTTTAACAGCATCTGCATCTTCCTTTCTTTACTTCTAAGGACCACATTCCAAGGTCGTGCCCTGAGGAACCCTGTTCTCCTCCCCCAAGTGTTGCATTCCTGCAGTGCTGCAAAACAAAAGTGGAGAAAGTTTTCCTTTAACTTTTATCCTTCCTCTCTCTATTGCCCTCTTCATTTTCCCAGGTGAACTTCTGAAGGTCTTAAATCTGTTTTTTTCATGCTGTCCAGAGACCTCTATTAAGGAGAGCCACTTGGACACAACCCAACTCAACTATTGTGTATTTTATTTCATTTGGGACAATCCCTCCGTCAAGACAATGTTGTCCAGAATTCTAGAATTGAAGATGATTGTATTTTAAACAAAGACATATCCATTAATCACAATAAACATAAAAGCAAATATTCAATGAGCATTTATTGTGTGCTAGACATGGCTGCAGGTATTTTGTATGTGTTCATCTCATTCAAGTCTCATACAAACGCCAATCTTTATACCAAGAGAGTTTGTTTATTTAATACTCCATCCGTCTCATTCCAGGAAGGATTGACATAAAGGTCATTCCTACTCATGAGAGGTGTGAGGCAAATTTAGTTTTCAGCCTCCTTCCAGCCAGTGTAAAGAGACACTGAGATGATTTACCATTCTAGGATACAGAACTCCTGTGATGTTTGCTCTCCCTCTAAGTTTTTCCTGAAATGTCTACATCCATTAGAATAAACTATGGTTGTTTGATTCATTGCATTTCTATCAAAAAAGCCTAAGACGAGCAACAGTAAAAAGAGAAGCAATGCTTTAAAGTGGTCCCCTTGCCTATAATATGGAGGCAAAGCTGGAGATAAATCAAAGATAAATCAAGGCAGTAGCTAGGACCATATAATTTGAGACTAGAAGGTATGGACCAGCCAAGTCTAAACACGTGTTTTGGTTTCTCCAGAAGTGCAGAGAGTCACAGGAGTCCAAGTTGCTACAACAGCCTGTTTAGCAGTAGCTCTGGCCACAGAGAATAAGAAAAAAGCAAGTGAACACTCACCAGCTGTTGCAGCTACCTCTGCTCACATAGTTGGCAACACTATTAGTTGGCATCATGTTTAAACATGAAGAACACAGTGAGTGTTGTTACAGTCGTCAGAGAACAATGGCTCTTAAATCAAGAGCAGAGAAGAATAATAAGCCAATTCATTAGTCACACTTTTATTGGTCAAAGCCAATTCTTTGATAACAGTGAGATGATGTGCCTTGATTAAAGCCATTTAAGTGTCTATTATTAAATTGAAATGTGTGGGTATTCCCACATTTGTATATTAACCTTATTTATTTTTATGTTTCACAGCAGAAGTCCACTTAGATTATATTTCTGTAATTAACCCAAACATAAGATGAATAAATTTCCCTTCCCAGCAGAAGAAAAAACAAGTCCCTTATTCATGAATTTACTCAATGTTTTCTCTTCCCCAATTTGTCTGTTTACTTAATGTTCCACCCTCCGATACAGTTAGCCACTGTTTCATCTCTAGCTACAACCTTTTGAAAGCTTCACCCTCAATGTTGAAAAGGAGAACCTGTATTTGAAACAAACTGTTGAAAGTAACTCAGATTGTCCAGCCCAAGAATATAAAAACAAAGTAAATCCGATGGAGATGGTTGAGTCTATTCCATCTCTTTATTAAGTAGCACTTTTAGTACTTCAGGCAATTTGTACACCCAAACACAGCTGGTGCCTCTCTTGCTATATTTACAAAAGCAAAGATTCTTTTTTTTTTTTTTGAGACAGAGTCTCGCTCTGTCGCCCAGGCTGGAGTGCAGTGGCCGGATCTCAGCTCACTGCAAGCTCCGCCTCCCGGGTTTACGCCATTCTCCTGCCTCAGCCTCCGTTGCATTGCAGGCTGGATCTCCTTGGAAGCACAATCAATGCACTCACCATTTTCAGTATGGTTACTGTTATCTTCACTCTTTCTAGAGATATATTTCTTTTCAGGGGCAAAGAAAGTAAGTATCCTTAGTTCTGAGTATTAGTGGCATTGCGCAGAGGGTCACAGGGATCTTGATAAGCAGAGAATATAATTCTTGAGGACCCTGTAGGCTGGTCCCTCACCAGGCTTTCCCCAGTTGTTGTTGGCACATCTGCAGGTAAAGCATTTCATTTACCTTTATTCCCATTAAGGAAATACTGTCTAGGTGTAACAAATGATTGAATTCTGGCTTATGTACAAACAAACACAAGGAGCCAATGTCAATGGACAGCAAGGCTCTGCTGAGGTTAACTTCAACCATCATCCTTGAGGCTACTCTGCCTCCTCCCTCGCTGAGTTTACCATTACCAGGACCTCTGTTGTTTTGCATATAAATATAATATCACAATATTTCTGTGATACAGAAATCCCAGGAAGATATAATTCCTGTCTGTCTGTGCACAGAAGTGTATACAATTATATTTCTATGTTCTTGCCTTTCCATTTTAGAGGTGAATTTTATGTTCACCATCATAGAAGAAAAACTTCCAGAACAACAACAAAAAAACCCTTTTCTTACTTTTCCTTTATCCTGTACTCATAGCATACATAAAACTTAAGCCGTAGGTTAAATACAATTTCCCTGCTTTCATTGCCCTAAATTCAGACCTTACACTTAATATACTTAGGTGATAGCAGTATCTCTTGATAGATACCAACCTAGCATGCTGAGCCAATAAGATGCTTGTTCTCCCCATTGATTTTCTTAAATGTCCGCAGTTCATTTTCATGGTCATATTCTTAAAATGTGCTCATTGTTCAAATATCTCTCTTCTAAGATCACATTTGCAAGGTAACAGCCTTTTCCAGAGGAGTCATTTGATGAGTGCACAGCGCAGTATCTCAGCTGCTGCAGCTCATTCTGTTAAGCTCCCCCAAGTCTTGCTTCCTAGTATGCAGACCTCTTCTGAGATTTCACCATGACCTCAGAATGGAGACAATGTGGGCCAGAATTCGGAATTATTTTAGTAAACTAACCGCGTTGTGCAACCATCACTATAAATCAATTTGAGAACTTTTAAATCATCCCAATAAGATTGCTAATGTACATTTGTCACACCCTAATTTCCACATCCAAGGCAAACACTAATGTACTTTCTGTCCCTGTAACTTTGCCTTTGCTGAATATTCCATATAAATGGAATCATACAATATGTGGTCTCTTGTGTCTGGTTTGTTTCAGTGAACATAATGTGTTGAGGTTCATTCATGTAGTAACATGCATTTGTAGTTTATTCCTTTTTCTTGCTGCCTAGTATTCCATTATGTAAATACACTACATTTTGTCCATCCATTCCCACTTGAACATTTAGGTCATTTGCCATATTTGCAAATTATGCATAATGCTAAGAACATTTGTTTACAAGTCTTTGTGTGGACACATGCTTTTGATTTTCTTGGGTGGATATGGAATTCTGCTTTTAACAGTGTTCTTGAGTTATAATTGATATAAAATAAACTGCACATATTAAAAGGGTACAATTTAGTACATTTTGATATCTGCATGCACCTGTCAACCCATCACCACATCAAGAAAATGAACATCTTCATCACCCCCAAATAATTCCTTGTTCTGCTCTGCAAAATCCCTGCTTATTCTTCCCATCACTCCACATCTGCAGGCAACCCCTGCTTTGTTTTCTGTCACTATAGATTACTTTGCATTTTCTAGATTTCATATCCACGGAATTATAGAGCATGTCTGGCTTCATTCACTCGGCATAAGTATTTTATAATTGTGGTGAATATCAATAGCTCATTCCTTTCTATTGTTGATAAATATGTTATTGTCTGTAAATACAGTATTTCAATTTGTTCATCCATTCATCTATTGATGGATATTTAGATTGTTTCCAGTTGTGGGCTGTTACAACAAAGTTGCATTGAACATTTACATTTATATAAGCATATGCCTTCTTTTTTCTTGAATACATTCTCAGGATTGAAATGGTTGAATTATATAGTAGGTGTTTAACTTTGTAAAAAATTTCCAGATCATTTTCTAAAGTGGTTGTCCCATTTTACATTCCCACTAGCAGTGCATGAGAGTTGCCACCCTCCAGATCCTTGCCATCTTGTTACAGGGAGCCTTTAATTTTGTTTTGTGATTTTGATTTGCATTTCCCTAATGACAATAATATTGAATATCTTTTCATGCATATATTTACCACCTGTATATTTATTTGTATAGTGAAATACTCGTTCAAAACTTTTGTCCATTCTAAAAATTTTGTTTGCTTTTGAATATTGAATTTTGAGAATTCTTTATACATTTTAGATGTAAGTTTGTTATTAGACATTTTTTGCTTTGCAAATATTTTCTTCCAGTCTGTGGCTTGTTGTTTCATGAATCAAAATAAGGTTGGCGCAGCTATATTATGAGACAGAATATATTTTAAAGCAGAGTATTACTGGGGATAAAGAAGTTTATTTCATAATGATAATAGGGTTAGTTTATCAAGAGAACATAGCAATTCTAAACATTTATGCAGCTAACAACAAAGATTCAAAATACATGAAGCAAAATCTGTTAGAATTTCAGGGACAAGTAGGTAATCTTATAATAATAGTTGGAGATTTCAATACCCATACCTCAATAATTCCTAGACAAAGTAGGCAGAAAATCAGAAAGGATACAGTAGGCTTGAACAACACTATCAACCTACTTTATCTGATTATTTACAGAACACTCCACTTAACATTGTACACACTCTTTTTAAGTTTGCACTGAACATCTGCCAAGATGGACTGTATTTTGGCCCTTAAAATGAGTGTCAATAAATTTCAAAGTATTTAAATTATACATAGCTTTTTTCTTTGTCCTTACAATGCTGTGCATTCAAAAACTTTAACTTAGACTAATCATCAACTCTCAAAGCCTGTGTCCTCTGTGCACATGGTGTGTACATCCAACTGCCCAGCTCATAGGAAAACCACAGGTGTATAGCTACAGTGTTCTCAGGAACCCAGATCACATCCAGCTTAAACCACTCCCAACAAATAATCATACTTAGGAACTTCCACAGCCCTAAGAAGAACTAGTAGAACCATGCTGCAGGAGTTTAGGGAAGCCTATCCTACTTCTTTTCTCCTGTGAGCACTATTAGGTTGGTGCAATAGAGATTTTTGCTGTGCTTTCAATTGCACCAACCTAATGGTACATTTAAAAATATGGAGAAATGCCCAAACAGGAGTTATAAAATTATGGTATAATTTAAATGTTCACATTTTAAAACTTGATGCTTTTAGCATAATGGCTAAAAAAATCCCACAGTTAATAGTGTACTACAGACCATGTAGGTCATAAGTATAAAGTTATTTACCAAACATCTTCTTTATTTCAAGGTATCTGTATAACTAAATGCATCATTTCATTATGATTTTGCATCAGAAATGAATTTGAGCCCTTCAGAAATTCTCTCCCCTTCATGAGAGGTCTTAGATCATGCCTTCTGAGTCTTCGAAGAAACTTCCGCTATCATCATGAACAATCATTGCCCTAGCCTATCTCCAGGCCACCAACTCTTCATTAATCTAGGTGCACAAATGTTAATTTTTATCTTCCCAATGTTGAGCCAATATGCTTGTTACAAGTCACTAGTATCACTTTTAAAGGGCAAGAATCATAGATACTCAAAAACAGTGATATTTTGCAGAGAAAAACTAGATTATCTCACTGCTCCCATGATAAAAGGCATGTGGATTCTGGGTTGGGACAAAGAACCTTGAAATCCCACTATGATTGTGAAGCATCATGATTAGATTGTGACCTTGTTATTATCAACCTGTGGTGTATTATTAATGGATGAAACATCGTATGGAATAAAGAATGTGATCCTTGAAGACCGGCCAACCTGAATTCCAGTATCAGCAGTGACAATTACGAGAAAAGGGGCCTTGATTCAGTCATTAAGCCTCTCTGCACCTGAGATGTCTCACTTTAAAACAGAAATTAATAACCCCTGGGTTATGGTTTTAAGATGTATATAGTGTACAGCACCAATCTGCAACAAAGTACACACTGAATAAATAGTGATTATTTCAGCTAAATGTTGATTATGCAGGGGTATGTTAATAATGGTAAACAATGAGAAGAGATATTGCATTTGTTAAAAAAATATGTATATATAGTTGACCCATGAATAAGATGGGTTTGAACTGCATGGATTCACTTATACATGGATTTTCTTCCGCCTCTGCCACCCCTGAGACAACAAGACCAACCCCTCCTTTTTCTCCTCTTCAGCCTACTTGATGTGAAGATGACAAGGGTGAAGACCTTCATGATGATCCACTTGCACTTAGTGAATAGAAAATATATTTTCTCTTCCTTATGATTTTCTTAAAACATTTTCTTTTCTCTAGCTTATTTTATTTTAAGAATACAGCATATAATACATAGAACACACAAAGCATATATTAATCGGCTATGTTATCAGTAAAGCTTCTGGCAAACAGTAGGCCATTAGTAGTTAAGTTTTTGGGGAGTCAAAAGTTATGTGTGGATTTTCTACTGCATGTGGGTTTGGTGGCCCTAACTTCCATGTTGTTATGGGGTCAACTGTATATATAGTTTTGAAATCAGTTAAAACATTTACAAAGCAGCAGTTATTTCTCATTTAGAACATGGTAGCACTCAGCCCCCAAATTGACTACTTACAACATTAATACATGCAGGCTCTATTATTCTTAGAGAATAATAGACCAGAAAATACATAAGCTAGAGTTTTAGACACTAGGTGCAGATGACATAGTGTTATCATTGAGGAGAAGAGGAAAATGATCAAGAGGGTGAGGGAGAAGTGCCCATTGGCAAAACCAGACGGACCCATGGCTGACCTTGCTGGTTGCTCAGTAAAGCCAGTGTCCTCTTCTTCCTGAGCTCAGAGCTGGACAGCATTTTCAGCCTCCTTTCGGGTTAGATGGGGCCATGTAACTGCGCTCTTGCCCATGGAGTCTGAGCAGAAGAGCTGTGCTTCAATTTTTGGCATGACCCATGAAAGTCCTTCAGCATGTACTCTTCATGTCATTTTCCCTTTAAATGGTAGCTCACAAGGAGACTCTCAGGGTTGGCAAAGCCACTGGATGGAAGGATTATGAGTCCCTGTGTCATGATAGAGAAGAGTCACCACCAATCAAAAACATCGTCCTTGGGTTGTTACTTAAGTGAGAAATATACTGTGTTTTACGATTTGTATTTTGGGCAGCCTGCACTAACTGCTGCAGTCTGGTATTGCGTTTGGTTACCTGTGTGCCTAGGAGATCGTGCAGAAAACAAAGGTAGGTTGCTCTGTAACAGATAGATGTGCCTTTCTAATTACCAAGTGCAGTAATTAAATGCATTTGCTTTGAGTTCATTTTGGAATACATTTTGACAGGTTTGTTCTAATAGTATTTTGTGTTTATCAGTGACCTTCCATCCAACCTCATACACAATTGATTGAGAATTATCTGATTTAGAATTTTTGAGCCACTTTGGCTGTACCACTGTCACTTGGAGGGTCCTTGGTCCTTTCTAAACTCACCCATCCTTTAAGGCCTAGTTATTTCCTCTCCTCTGGAAAGCCATTCCTAATGCACTGGTATACAAAGTTCTCTTTGTCCTCTAAACCTGTACAGCACTGAGAGTCTGGACTGTCTGTTAAGCTCTAAAACATACCTTGCCCTTTTTTGATAGTTATCTTTAAAATACGTGTCATTAGGCTGGAAGCAGTGGCTCATGCCTGCAATCCCAGCAGTTTGGGAGGTTGAGGTGGGAGGATCGCTTGAGCCCAGGAGTCCCAGGAGTTCTGAGAGCATACTGGACAATACAGGGAGACCTCATCTCTACAAAAAAAATTTTAAAAATACCTGGGTGTGGTGTTGTGTGCCTGTAGTCCCAGTTACTCAGGAGGCTGAGGCAGGAGGATTGCTTGGGCCTGGGAGTTCAACGCTGCAGTGAGCTGTGATTGCACCACTGCACTCCAGCCTGGGTGGCAGAGCGAGACCCTGCCACACACACACACAAAAGTATCATTTATCTGCTTTTATCCATCCATCCATCCATCCACCCACCCATCCATCTCATTATCCAGGTACTCATTTACTCATCCATTAATTAATTCATCCAATACATATTTAAGCACTTAATGCTATTCTTGGGACTTTTCAAGGTACTAAGTCTACTGAGATAAATACAATATGATTCTCTGTGTTTACACAGATACAGTTGGTGCAGAAACAGATCTATGATCAAGTAGTCCTCTAAAATTTAATATATATCATGATAATGCTATATAAGAAGGGCTTTGGAAGCATAGAGAAAAGATTGGGGAGGCTTTACAAAGAAAATGAAATTTGAGGTGGGTTACACTCACAGTTACGCTCACTTCAGTCCTTACATGTGCCAGATCCTTGATGAGTGCTTGTGCTCAGTGTCTCATTTAATTATTGTAACTATGCTAGGGAGGGAGGATCATTGAGCCCACTTGTACAGATGAGGAAACTAAGGCACAGGAAATTATTGTTATCTGAATTTACCTGAGATCACTTTGTGGGTGAATATTGGGGCCAACATTAAAATCCTGTCTGCTTTGATTTCTCAACACTTCTAACCACTGAATTCTCAAGACCTCCTTGGAAGAGTGAGTGGTTGTTTACTGAGTGCAGAGGGGAAGGAGCTATAGACAGAAAGAGCACAGTGTGCAGGGGTCAGAGGAATAAAAAGCATGTGCCACGCTGAGGAAAGGGTCTGATGAAAGTCAGGGTGGAGTGGCAGGAGATGAAGATGGGGGAACCTAAAGCCATATTTTAAAGGACCTTGGCATCACTGTCAGGAATTGAATGCATTTGTGAGGCAGTTGAAGGCCACAGGAGTATTTTAACCTGGTGAGTGACTTTATAATAACACACAGTAATTACTGTGTGTTTACCAGGTGTCAGGCACCATTGTTCTACATACACTACTTACCTGCACTACTCCAGGCCTATGAGAGAGTACTGTTGTTACTCACAGATCGAGGAAGAGGAAACTCAGGTATAGAAAAAATCAGCTTGACCAACGCCATCCTTTAAGAACATAACTGGGGATGGGATGTGAACGCTGGTTATCTACCTATGAGTCCAAGTTCTTAACCATCCTCCCTTCGAAGACCTTTCATCTTTTGTGATTTTGAAAAATATCTCTGTCTGGCAAAGTCCAGGAAGGTGCCTCATGAAGACCAAGGACAAATTTAGGAGGGTAATGAATATGCAGGATAAGAGACAATGAAAATCTGAACACTGGCTACGGGAGATGAAAAGAGAGCATTCAGTGTTGGACAGAAACAGTTTCTTGAATATCAACGTGTTCCACCTGTCTGGTACAAAAATGGTGGTTGACTGACTGTTGAAAACACATCCCCTACTCAGACCTCGTTGAGACTGGTTTCTGTATCTTTAAATTTGAGGAACAGAGCTGGAAAAATGGAGAGCTCTCATTCCCCTACCTTGCTTCACGTGTAGCTTGCAAACCAAGTTTCTCTTCCATAAATACATGTCTTCTTCCTTCACTGAGCTGACCTCTAAATTATAGTTTCCTTCTGGAAAGGTTTATAAAGATTTATGAAGATGGGCAATTATTTATGTGGAAGATCCTCCTTACCATCACTTCTCCTGGGAGAAAATTCATGGCCTTTCTCCAAGCCTCAGGGAAAAACAGCTGCTTATTTTGGATAATTTTCTAGTCGTCTGAGGTGAGTTACAATCTCTCTGTTTTGTGCCTCCACAAACCTCTTCCTGGCCTTGGAGAGCCATCCTCTATTTGTAGAGGCCTTGAAGCACCACCAGACCTGTTGAAGCATACATTTCCCTGCTGTAGTATTCTGATTACATTATGCCTTCCTCTATGTCCCCAATATAATGTGTAAATACCAATGGGCATCATCTCGGGGAACATCATTTGGTTTCCAAGTCTAGTGTGATCAAAAAAGGCATTCATGGTTTAGTCACCAACTTAGCTTTTCCTGCTCTGACGATTTGAGATAAACAAGCATCTTGCACTTCTTAGCACACATGGATTCACTCCTACAAACATCCTCTTATCCAGCATCACTCCACCTGACAAAAGGTATCTGTGAGTTGGTATCAGGGTCAGGAGACACTGCTTTCCTTGGGGAGCATCCTAAGATGCTTTGGGTGATGACAAAGCCACAGCAAAAGTATCATGTCTGCAAAACAGAAGAGGAAGTAAGAATTTTCTGTATTTAATAGAGTAGCGCTATGAGAAGTGTTACCAAGATTTTCAGCTGGATAAGAAAATCAGTGCAGTCCAAGGGTTGTCAATATCACCAATTATATCTCATATTGCATAATTGAAAGTAGTTTGACAGCTTGATTACAGACTATCTTTAAAACTCTCATGCCTTACTATATGTCACCCTAATCTCTGAATCAGAAGTAGGTTGAAATAAAAATAAAACCTTCTTCTGTCTTCCAAAAGCTTGGCTACCAGCCAACAAGCAGCTGATTTATCTATAGTATAGAGTATGTAATTCAAAATGACATTGGAGGTAAGGGGGGAAAAAGCCTTGCTTAATTTCATGTACATGGACAGTAAATTTTGCCAACAGATTTATGAGCTTTAACCTGCTAAACAGTCATCTGCTGAATTTTTTCACTAGTTTGTCTTTGAAGCGAGGCACATCAGCTCATCTTCAGGCCTTTTGGATGATCTCTCCTCAGGATCTGATGGACTTTAAAACTGCCAGAGAGAAACCAATTAAATTTGACTCAATGCTACAAAGGGTAGCAGTCTAAGTCCTTGAAAAATGTCACAGACCTCTCCAATTGGTGTTTGGCATGGAAGACAGCAAACTGATGATGAGCACCACATCTTCATTAGAAGTGGAGTGGAGACACTCATGGTGGGCCATTACCTCTCCTCTTGAAGGCCCCATATTATTTGAGCGACACAAAACTGCAGGTCATTGTAACAACTGCTCAACTGCAGTGTTCTTTTCTAAACTTTCAATGGGGTAGAAATGAAAGAATTCAGAACCATGTGGTCTCTCATCTCCCGAGTCAGGTGCCAGTGACATCGAAAGAGACCTTTGGGGGAATGCTAAGAATGAAAGAATATCATCCAAGAGAAAATAGAGGCAACAGTGTTGTTCCCAGAGTTGGCAGCTCCCATTCATATGCTTTCCAGAGTTTTTAAAGTCTCAGGCTGAAACAGGTGACCCTATAGATTTGAAAGATAGATAGATAGATAGATAGATAGATAGATAGATAGATAGATAGATAGATGATAGATAGATTTTTAAGAAACTGGCTCCTGTGATTGTGGGGACTGGCAAGTCTGAAACATGTAGGGCAGGCTGGCAGGCTTAAAAACCAGGCAGGGGTTGATGTTGCAGTCTTGAGGCAGAATCACTTCTCTGGTAAACCTCGGCTTTTCCTTTTAAGGCCTTCAACTGATTGGATGAGGCCCATCCACATTATGGAGGGTAATCTTCTTTACTTAAAATAAACTGATTGTAGATGTTAATCACATCTAAAAAATAACAGAACAACACCTAGTAGTGTTTGATTAACTAATGGCTCTATAAGTCAGCCAAGTTGATGCATGAAACTATTCATCACACAGGTTTTGATCTAATGCCCTATCTGGTGAAGATGATGCAAAAGTCAAAAGGCCAAATGAGTTCTCTGTGGTTTCTTTTCCAATCATATGCTTTCCCCAAATTGCACTTAGTCTGTAGGTCTCTATTAAATTAAAAAAGGAATGAATAGTCCGTGAGATAAACCTGAAAGGGCCTGGCATATAATGTATATCCTTCGGGTGCGCAATAAGTGGGTCCTCCTTTCTTCCTCATGTAGGATCCTTGCTCCTCTCCTACTGAGCATGGAAGAGGAAAGGAGGTTAATTCTGTCCAAAGGAGAGCTGGATCTGAGGCTTTGCTGGGTTGATCCCTCAGCTATAGCCAGAGTTCAGGAATCACCCTCATTGTTACCCATGGCCACCTGGAAATTTCCCACTGCAGATGGAAAGGAAACATCATCACCCTGGGAGTGAAGGGGGATCCCAGCTAATTCCTTGTCACGGTCAGTTTGTGTGCAGGTGGAGTGGTCAGAGCTTCTGGCTGCCTGTCATAGAGAAGGCTCGCTCACCTACCACAAAGGTTAGGTAGAGTTTTAGGAAGAAACAGACCAGAGTTTGAACCCACTTCCTTTATCTACCTGCTGTGACTCACGAGGCCAATCACTTACCATTTCGCTATTAGTAAAATGGGATCAATGATCTGTCGTGTAAGGTTATGTGAGGTTTGAATGGGATGGGATGGGGAGAACTTAGTGTAGTGCCTGGAACTGAGGAAGAACATGACACCTGTTGACTGTTATTGCTTTGACTTAAAATTCTACCACCTAAGAAACATTCCTTTACCATAAATCCTCACACACAATTATCTATTTTAGTGTCACTTGACAGAGGAATCACATTATGTGACTAACACCCAGTGTGAGTCAGTATCTTAGGTCACTTTCCTGCATGAGGGGAGTAAAAATATGAATAAAGGAAAAAAGAAAACAAAGACCGAAGAGCATGAGGACTGAGAATAATTCCCTGACTTTTAGCTTTCAGGGTCAAGGCCATTTGAGATCACAGAGATTTCCTAAGCAGAGCATATATGAAACTAAACTGTGGACAGTTGTTTTCAAAAACCTGCACAAAATTCCCTCAGCTCACAAGTCTTCAGAAATCTGAAGCAAATGAAAGCTGCACAGTGGCTACAAGTGCATGGTGTACAGTCGGCCAACTTGGGTGTGAATGTCAGGTGCAGCACTGGTCAGCTGTGTGAGGTGGGCCTCAGCTCCTGCCTCTGTAAAATGCGAATAATAATAATAATACCTACTTCCTAGGGTTCTTGTGAGGAGTAATGTGAGTATGCAAGTGAAGTACTTAGTTAAGTGCTTCCCATCTAAATACTCAATAAATTCTCTTTTGATTATCATCATCACCATGCAACTCACAAAACAGAAATAACAGTGTCAGAAATGGATTTACAATGGAGAGTGGTGGAACAATATTATTTATAGCAAATCTGAATTTATTCTCTATTATCCCAGATAAACCTGCAGTCAAGATTTGGTTAAATAAATCTCAGGCATCTTCAGACTAACCCAATTTAGAGGCATTCAATGACTATGAAAATAAAACCTAGAAGAGAATTTGCAGCTAGAAACAGAGAAATTGCCCCAAGTAGAAGGTTCCTAAGTGAGCCGAACAACACCAGACCATCATTAAACTCTTCCCTAGCAGCAGACTACAGATCCTGTGGGTTATAACCCCAAACAGCCTGCAGAAGCCTTTGGTGGTCAAAAAGACTTGGATTTAGGATTTTCAGCAGAGTTCTATGGCAAGTGTTCTATGAACAAAGGATGCACCAAATTACACAGGGCAGGCAGCTGCAGGCTTTCAGGAGTGTTAATTTTACTTTGTATCACGAATGTGTAAATGTTGCAAATACAAGCATGACAAATAGAGCACAAAATGACCATTAGTGTTACAATATGTGCACAAGAAAGCCATCAAATAATCCCCTCAAATAAAGGGCCATATAAATACCAAGTAATTCCACCCCTTATTACTAGTAATAATGTATCATCTGGCCAAAGCAGTTCCTTAAGTACTTTTTGTTCTCTACTGGGATCATGTCATTAATCCCATTTATATAGTGAATAGGGAAGCCTTGAGTACAAATTGGGTTCCTGAGAAGATGTATTAGAATTAGGGCAAGTGAAGATTCTTCTTTTTATCCTGTGCGGATGCCATGCTGATTTTCTGTCAAACGCTCTTTGCCCCTGAACTCTACTTTGAATACTGACGAATACCCTGGAAAGAGGTGGCTATTATAGCATCCGATGGTTTTGAGTTGGATGACCCCTGCATTACTGAATCCTCAGAACAACCCTGGGCTGTTAATAAGCCTCCTCTCCAACATTCCCATTCCGATCAGCCCAAGCAGTGAGGTTTTTCTGTTTGTCAGTGAAACGGGAAAGAGGGAGAATGTCCAATGATGTGTCCCTCACAAACTGCATAAGGCAATTAACCTATCAACCACCTTCGAAATGGGAGGTAGTAACACGAGGTAGCTCAGAACACAGGCTCCAGGGTCAGACAAACCTGTTTTGCAACCCAGCTCACCATTATCTGAATCATTGTTGGGTAAGTCCCTTCATGTCTTTCCGATGAAGTTGTCTCCTCTTTAAGATAAAGACCAAGCTTTTCAAATGGACATATTAGTAGTAAGTACTTTTAGGCTTATTAGGAAAATTATTTATTATTACTGGGAAACAAAGGAAGGAAAGAAGGAAGACAGGTAAAGAGAGAGAATGCCCTGAACAGTCACTGCTTTCCTACAGAAATCTGTCCTTGTTGTGAACCTGAGCAGAGCAGCAGCTTCCTTCTAGGAGCCAGTCCCAAGGCCACATGAGCAGCAGTGGCACCTGCTTTTGTTTTTTTTGTGGGGCATGTGCTGTGAACCTGTTTAAAGACTATAAAGATAGGAAGATGGTGAGTCTGTCTTGTGGCTGTACTCCCAGCAGAGGCTGAACCAATTTGTCCTTGCTTGGCTATTACAGGCCTTAATTAGAGAAGGAGGTTACAATAAAGGAGGCTAATGCAGCTTAAATGACTGCCAGCCACTCTGGCTACAAATATAAACAAACACATAGTTAGAATTAGGGACAGAAATACATGAGGAAGCTAGCGCCTCTTGGTTTCAGATAGATTATTTCAAGGAAATAAAAGAGGTTTCTGTGGAAATCTTGAAGGAGATTCCACGGGTCTTTAATGCAACTGATATAAACAACCTGGTAAAGGTTGTTCAATATGTTTTCTATCAAAAGCTTCCAGGTTATTCTGTATCAGAAGTTTCACACCCAGGAGATGAAGGTCACCATCATAATCAACAGTAACAACTTTTTTGAGTTCTTTCTATGTGCCAGAAACAGAGCTAATGCTTTAAAAACATTTTATCTTTTATTTTATAAAACAACTTCATTTTCTGGGTGAGGAAACTGGGCTTTTTAAGTCAAGTAACATTTTCAAGGCCACACTGCTACATGCCAAATTGGGTTTTGAAGGTATATTTGTCCTACTAAATCCTCTGTTTTTTCTTTTAATTTTTTTGTAGAGATGAGATTTTGCTGTTTCCCAGGCTGGTATTGATCACCTCATCTCAGGCAATCCTCCTGCCTCAGCCTCTCAAAATGCTGGAATTATAGGCATGAGCCACTCTACCTGGCCTAAATCCTCTATTTTTTAGCCACTATGGTCTACTTTCTTCCACAGCCAAGAATATGTGCACACACGTGCATGCATGCACACACGCACACACACACACCTCCACAGTGAGAAAGTTGAGTGGCAAGAAAGACAGGTATTGGTGATGTCTACAAGGGTGAAGAAGGAGGCAACTCCTGAATTGCTGATTATGACACTAAGGAAAGTTGTCACCCTTGTGTTAGGTAAGATTTGATGTAAAACGGATGTTTGCTGGAAAGTAGAAGCCTTTGGCTCTGCACACAGATACCCAAAGGGCTATGGGAACTGGCCAGTGCTGGATTATCTGCTCTCTTCTGCCAGGAGGACTGGGCATAGGAAATGGGTCGTCATGGTGATGGTGTCTTACTAACTGGGCACATTGCAGGTCATCACTCTCAAGGCCTCCGTGGAGGAATGAGTTCTGCTGCAGGAGAACTTTTACCTTCATGGGTATCTTTGGTATCAGCTTTGTCTGATACCAGATGTGTTCTGCTCACTGACATTTGATAAATTACTTAATATGTTGACGATGTAATGCCCTCACATATTTCAAATGTAGTTGAGGATTAGAATAAAAAGATTCATTCCCACTCCTATCTCTCCTCCTTCAAGTTTACATCCTCCTCCATTAGATAACAACCATTTTTAAGTAGTTTTCTGTGTATGTCTCTGGCTTTTTGTTTACGTTAAAAAACAATCAACTTTTTTTTTTCTTTTGAGACGGAGTCCCACTCTGTCGCCCAGGCTGGAGTGCAGTGGCCGGATCTCAGCTCACTGCAAGCTCCGCCTCCCGGGTTTACGCCATTCTCCTGCCTCAGCCTCCCGAGTAGCTGGGACCACAGGCGCCCGCCACCTCGCCTGGCTAGTTTTTTGTATGTTTTAGTAGAGACAAGGTTTCACCGTGTTAGCCAGGATGGTCTCGATCTCCTGACCTTGCGATCCACCCGTCTCAGCCTCCCAAAGTGCTGGGATTACAGGCTTGAGCCACCACGCCTGGCCAACAATCAACTTTTTAATTGACAAAAAATTAAGGTATTTCTCATGTATAGCACAATGTTTTGAAATGTGTATACATTGTGGGATGGCTAAATTGTGCTAATTAACATATACATGACCTCACATACTACCTTTTTTGTGGAAAGAACACTTTAGATATACTCTTAGCAATTTTCAAGAATACAACATATTGTTATTAACCATATCACCATGTTGTACAATAGATCTGTTAAACTTATTTCTACTATCTAACAGAAAATTTTTATGTTTTGACCAACATCTTCCCAATCTCCTCCCTGCCTGGTTTTTAAAAATGCAACAAAATATGCATAGATATGCTTCTTTTTTCTTTCTTTACATAGAAAGAAGCACACTGTTCTGCAAAATTTCCCCATACCCTCCAGTTAGCAGCATCTCATTTTTCAAGAACATGGAAAGATTTCTCATTCTTTTTTATAGGTACATAAAGTTTCATTAAGGTATATGCAATAATTGATTCCATCAATTTGCCATTGGATATTTGGACTATTTCCAATATTTGTTATTTCAAAAGATACTGCAGGGAACAACCTGGACATGTGCCATCTCACACATGTATTTTTGGAGGTAAGGTCTCCAGAGATTGGTTGCTGAGTCCAGGGAATGATCATTTGTCATTTAGAGAAATACATGCAAATGGATATTCTGAGAATTGCAATCAAAATTTATTTATTTATTTATTTATTTTTTTTTTTTTTATTTATTTTTTTATTTTTATTTTTTTTATACTTTAAGTTCTAGGGTACATGTGCATGACGTTTATATCATGTATAACTCCCCAATGCAATCCCTCCCTCCTCCCCCCTCCCCATGATAGGCCCCAGTGTGTGATGTTCCCCTTCCCGAGTCCAAGTGATCTCATTGTTCAGTTCCCACCTATGAGTGAGAACATGCGGTGTTTGGTTTTCTCTTCTTGTGATAGTTTGCTAAGAATGATGGTTTCCAGCTGCATCCATGTCCCTACAAAGGACGCAAACTCATCCTTTTTGATGGCTGCATAGTATTCCATGGTGTATATGTGCCACATTTTCGGAATCCATTCTGTCACAGATGGACATTTGGGTTGATTCCAAGTCTTTGCTATTGTGAATAGTGCCGCAATAAACAAACGTGTGCATGTGTCTTTGTAGTAGAGTAATTTATAATCCTTTGGGTATATACCAGTAGTGGGATGGCTGGGTCATATGGTACATCTAGTTCTAGATCCTTGAGGAATCGCCATACTGTTTTCCATAATGGTTGAACTAGTTTACAATCCCACCAACAGTGTAAAAGTGTTCCTATTTCTCCACATCCTCTCCAACACCTGTTGTTTCCTGACTTCTTAATGATTGCCATTCTAACTGGTGTGAGATGGTATCTCATTGTGGTTTTGATTTGCATTTCTCTGATGGCCAGTGATGATGAGCATTTTTTCATGTGTCTGTTGGCTGTATGGATGTCTTCTTTTGAGAAGTGTCTGTTCATATCCTTTCCCCACTTTTTGATGGGGTTGTTTGCTTTTTTCTTGTATATTTGTTTGAGTTCTTGGTAGATTCTGGATATTAGGCCTTTGTCAGATGAGTAGGTTGCAAAAATTTTTTCCCATTCTGTAGGTTGCCTGTTCACTCTGATGGTAGTTTCTTTGGCTGTGCAAAAGCTCTTTAGTTTAATTAGATCCCATGTGTCAATTTTTGCTTTTGCTGCCGTTGCTTTTGGTGTTTTAGACATGAAGTCCTTGCCCATGCCTATGTCCTGAATGGTACTACCTAGATTTTCTTCTAGGGTTTTTATGGTATTAGGTCTAACATTGAAGTCTCTAATCCATCTTGAATTAATCTTCGTATAAGGGGTAAGGAAAGGATCCAGTTTCAGCTTTCTACTTATGGCTAGCCAATTTTCCCAGCACCATTTATTAAATAGGGAATCCTTTCCCCATTTCTTGTTTCTCTCAGGTTTGTCAAAGATCAGATGGCTGTAGATGTGTGGTATTATTTCTGAGGACTCTGTTCTGTTCCATTGGTCTATATCTCTGTTGTGGTACCAGTACCATGCTGTTTTGGTTACTGTAGCCTAATATCATACTGAATGGGCAAAAACTGGAAAAATTCCCTTTGAAAACTGGCACAAGACAGGGATGCCCTCTCTCACCACTCCTATTCAACATAGTGTTGGAAGTTCTGGCTAGGGCAATCAGGCAAGAGAAAGAAATCAAGGGTATCCAGTTAGGAAAAGAAGAAGTCAAATTGTCCCTGTTTGCAGATGACATGATTGTATATTTAGAAAACCCCATTGTCTCAGCCAAAATCTGCTTAAGCTGATAAGCAACTTCAGCAAAGTCTCAGGATACAAAATTAATGTGCAAAAATCACAAGCATTCTTATACACCAGTAACAGACAAGCAGAGAGCCAAATCAGGAATCAACTTCCATTCACAATTGCTTCAAAGAGAATCAAATACCTAGGAATCCAGCTTACAAGGGATGTAAAGGACCTCTTCAAGGAGAACTACAAACCACTGCTCAGTGAAATCAAAGAGGACACAAACAAATGGAAGAACATACCATGCTCATGGATAGGAAGAATCAATATCGTGAAAATGGCCATACTGCCCAAGGTTATTTATAGATTCAATGCCATCCCCATCAAGCTACCAATGACTTTCTTCACAGAATTGGAAAAAACGGCTTTAAAGTTCATATGGAACCAAAAAAGAGCCCGCATTGCCAAGACAATCCTAAGTCAAAAGGACAAAGCTGGAGGCGTCACGCTACCTGACTTCAAACTATACTACAAGGCTACAGTAATCAAAATTTAAAATCTCATTCTTGAGAGCTGATCTGGAATGTGCTAGGTCACATGTGTTTTCCTCATTCTTTAGTAGAAGAAATCTCTTCATTTGAAGATCCTTTCTAACCTTTGGCATAGATTCATTCCATTTCCTAGAAACTCAGAAACCTCAGGACCAGATTAATCCTCCTGAACCTGGCTTTGCCCATCACCTTCCCTGCTTAGATGTCTTCAAGGCATCCCCAGCGGCCAGTCTGGAAACAGGCCATTCACTGTCAGATTTCAGCGAACATTTCCACTGCTCCTCTGTGTAGTTCTGTGCTCCTTGCCTGTCCACAAACAGGCCTGGGCTCTCTAGCTACCAGTGCCCTCTCCTACCTCTCAGCTCTTTCATGGTAGTTTATTTTCCTCATTTTGGTGCTCACTCTTGTTTCACTGTGTTCTGGGTACCCACCTTTTCTCTCCTTCTAGACCAAAAGATCTTCTGATATAGGAGTTTGTCCATCTTTTCCAGGCATGCACCTCCTGCAATGCCTGGTAACAGCCTTGTGCATCGTCAATGCTCGGTAAATGTTTGTGGCAACTCTCAGCCACTGCTGTCTGAAGCTCTGAGCTGTGGCTTCTATTCTTTTCACTGAGAAACTGCAGTAGCGACTTCTCTCAGTGGTAACTTCCCAAAGCTGTTTCTGGGAGCCTTGCATGTTTCTCACCTTCTTAGAAACTTTCAAACAGCCTTTGGACTCCTCTGAAGCTGGGCAGCTCCATTTTATTTCTTTTTGGAAAGTTGCTCACAATAGGCCCTACTGAGGGCCTATTGGTAATGGATATGGTGCCGCAATTTGTCTTTGAAAGCTCTGGTTCAAAGCACCCTCAGGATCTGTCCTCTCAGCTACCTTCTCTTTAGCCTCATGAAGGACAGAAGGGCTTGTCCCCATAGTTTGAGCTCTCATACCAACCAAAGACCTTTCCTCTTGCTCTCAAGGTGGCAGAGAACTTTCTATATCTTTTCTGTTTTCAAACCCAGTAACAGATGTAGTGACAGTCCTAAATTCAGCTTCATAAATCCTTATTTGCACTGAGGAATTTGGAAATCAAGTCTCAGAAGCTACTCTGTTGAGCCTGAAGTTTCGTTTTTAGTTGTGTATGCTAAATTCCAACAGTGGCTTTGCCGTTATGCAGGGAGGAGGTGATCAAATTCATTTACTCCCATATCAATGTCCTCAAAGTGTGGTCTAAGCACATAACAGCACCTGGGTGATTTTGATGCAGTTCAAACTTGGCAAACCTTGATCTAATTATTGGAAGTGATTGATGAAAAACCCAAGAAAGAGAGAGCGACTAGGATCTCTGTGATCCAAATATCTTTCCCTACCCCTCAGGCAGTTACACTGGATCATCCTTGTGGGAGTCACGTTAATCACTTGTGCTGGAAAAACCAAGCCCAGCAAATCTCCCTGAATTATAAACTAGGTAAACCTGGGATGCTTAATCTGGAGTCTGGTTGTATTAAAATGTGTCTGATAAATACCTGGTTGTATAGTTGGGGTATCGGTAGGGACTCTTTCTGCTGAAAGGATCAGAAAACCCAAGTCAATATGGTTTAAACAAAAAAATGGATATTTATTCACTTCCATAGGCGAACATTTCAAGATCTATGTACTGCTGCGTCTAGAGGTCCTGTTGACTCTGCTTTCCTGAGTGTTGGCTTCACTCTCAGGCAGGCTCTTCCCTGTGATGGCACTGCAGCTCCAATCTTCCTGTCTTCTCACTTCACATCCGACAGGAGAAAATTTCCCCTTCACAGCAGCTTTAGATGGACCAGCAGGGACTGAGTGCTCACTTCTGAACCAAACACTCTGGCCAGATGGGGTTTACGCTTCCCCCAAGTATACACATACACACGTGCATAGACATACACATACACACACATACACGGGATGAAAAAAGGGGAAAACTGATCTTGGAAAGGCAATTCTTGTTGCCATCACAAGAAATAAAAATGAATATTTTGCATGCGAAACAAAAGATTTCACCATAGCGTACACATTAGAAACAAACAAATAAGGTTCTTTACATACTGTAAAGGTAATTATGAAATGGTAAGAGTCTTGAATTGAGAGTCAAAGTCCCAGATTCTTGCTCCCACGTCTGTATCAGAGCCTCTTGGGCCATTCAGTTTTCTTGTTTAGAAAGCAGAAGTAATGCCTGACCTGAAAAACTCCCCCTTTTGAAGAAGACTTTTGATTTCTAATTACTCATTTATTAAGTGCCCACCTACCATTAGACTCTAAGGCCAATGGGTGCAAAGCCAATGGCTGTCTCATTCAATGCCATATTTCCAGTGCCTGGCACAGAACTTGGCATACAGTAGATGTCCAATAAATACTTGAAAAATAAATAAGTTAATACATGGTATAAATATAATTGAAAGAGAAGTCAGTAAACTAAAATTTTCTTGATCCTGATCTCTGGGTTTATACTAATGGAAAATCAGACTATGTGCTGAAGAGAATCTTAGGAAACTTTAAGTCTAACCCTATCTCTGCCTTTAATTGTGGTTATAACCTCACTCTATGAGCCTCAATTTTTTCCTCTGAAAAATGTGGGAACTAAAGTGGATGATCCCTGACATTCTTTCACCACAACTAAATTATGTCAGCTAAGATAGGTGGTAAACCAGAATATGATCTCAAAAATAGAATGAGTTCATATTTTAAAATCTTCATATAAAATAACTGCTCTATTCTAGAATCATAGGCCAGGAGTATGCATCCTGATCATGGGGACGACCAATTTTGTTCTTTGTTTTTCTTTCCATTCTTTCATGCACTCAAATAATTATTAAACAGTTACTTTGCCTGTTCTGGCTCCACTGATAATTTAAAATTAATCTTATTAATCTACATCCCTGCCTTGATGAGGCACCCCTACTTGAGTTTTGTAGGTTCAGTCTTTGATGACAATCAGAGTCCCAGCCATCAAAGGTCTACCATGTATATCCCATAAAATGATTAAGATAAGTTCATTTCTGATCTTGATGTATTATAAAAATGACACAATCTAATCCTCCCTGCAGTATACTTTTCTGGAATAGAATTTTGGTATCCAAAACATGCTGAAATTAGGGCTGGCCGCAGTCGCTCACGCCTATAATCCCCAGCACTTTGGGAGGTTGAGGTAGGAGGATCACTTGGGCCCAGGAGTTCAAGAACAGCCTGGGCAACATAGTGAGACCCTATATTTCTAAAAACAAAAAAATGAGCCTGTTGTGGTAGTACATGTCTGCAGTCCCCGCCACTAGGGAGGCTGAAGCAGGAGAATTGTTTGAGTCTGGAATGTTGAGGCTGCCAGTGAGCCATGACTATGACATTGTACTCCAGCATGGGGAACAGAGACAGACCCTATCTCAAAAACAAAAAACAAAAAACAAAACAAACAAAAAAAGATCCCAAAGTCCATACAGAAGAGGGGCTTTTCTATGCCACCCTCTTCTTTGTGACTTTCTTCTTCCAAGAGGAATTAATTGGGTTGCCCTTAGTTTCCAAATACATTTCCTTGTCGTTGACCATAAATCAATACCACACTTGCCAAACTGACTTCCCTTATGATACTCTGGGAAAGAAAATAACAAATGTTCAGTTGATAAACTTTATATCTCCTTTTTATATCAGATCTGCAGGTACTATAGCTTTCACATGCTTGTTTATTAGTTCAATCCATTAAGAGAACAATGATCAAATATAAATACCCCAGGCAGAAACATGACAAGAGCAAGGAAATAGGTGACTGCTGGCACTCATTTGTAATATAATAAATTGTATTACAACATACTGTAAGTTTTTGACCTTAAGCAGTAGAAAGTTGATGACTTTAACAGAGTTTTCTTTATAAACCTTTTCTTTTGTGCTTCAAAACTGCTGACTTTTTTTGTATCACTGGCTCTTCTACAATTTGTTTTCAACACACATCTTTAAGTGTGGGCTCTCAAGGCCTGGACAAAGGTCAGTGTTGGAATGCCTGCTTCCTGCTTCTTGCAGAAAGCCTCCACCTTAGGTATGCAAGAGGCACTGCTTTTGTCTAATTCTCTAGGAATTGAGTTTAATAATAATAACCTCTTACATACATAGCATATGAATGTAACCACTCTATAGATGTGAAATTTGGGGCATTTACTTAACTTCTCTAAGCGTCAGTTTCTTCAGCTGCAGAATCTAAGTGACACTGATACCCACCTCACAGAGTATTGATGAAAATAAAATTATAGAAGGCTCATGCCTGGATCATACTGGGTGTTCTGTAAATGGTAGACACAGACATATGGCTGTCTATGTTCTTGTTCTCTTCCTTATCTCTGCCTCTTGTCATTGTGTAAGCACAGAAATGCTTTTGGTTCACAGGTAAACCAAACCAATGGCAGAAGAAATCCTTCTCATAAACATGAAATAGGATCTGTGGCCATTTCCAGCCCTTCCCAATCAGTCTGTCTCATACCCAAACACTCCTGATACCTTCTTGTAATGCTTCTGGTCAGGGGACTCCTGCATTTGCTTTATAACTTAACTTTCTCCTTTTCTGTTATTCTATGATCTCATCATACCCCTTTCTTCTGTGCAGAGCCCACCCAAAGCTAACTTGTATCCATCAATTTCTGATATCCTATCGTCTCAGAAAGTAGTAGTCTTTAAAAATCTCTTATCTCATAGAAACCATAAAGGCTGAGCCACATAAGAAACTTTGAACTTATTATATTAGAAGTATTGATCTCTTTGCCAAGATGGAAGAAAAAAAAAACACTCTTTTTAGATGGCTAATGGACTAAAATACATGGTGTTGATAGCAAGCTGTAAGAATGTTGTTTTTGTGATGAAGAACTGAGAAGGAGTTGGGAAAACAGAAATCATACCAGACATATATAGCAACAGTTCTATAAAAGTACAAATATTTGACTAACTGTATGGCAGTGTACCCTATGGGATCTATAAGCCAGTCCTCCTATAGAAAACCACCTTTGATTTTATTGGGAGAGGACTGATTTTTGTCATTTATAATATTGAACACCTACTGTTGTTTGAATGTGTCCCCTGCAAAGCACATGTCGTACACTTAATCCCAGATGCAACAGTGTTGGGAAGTGCGGCCTAATGAGAGGTGATTAGGTCCTGAAATCTCCACCCTCATGAATGGATTAATGCTATTACCATAAAAATGGGAGTGGGTTTGTTACAAAAGGATAAGTTTGGATCCCTTTTTTCCCGCTCTTGTACTCTCTTGACCTTTTGTGTTTCACCATGAAGCAGCAAAAGGTTCCTTGCCAGATGCTGGTACCTCAATCTGGCTTCAGTTTCATACTTCGCAGCCTCCAGGACTGTGAGCCAATAAATGTCTGTTCATTGTAAGTTACCCAGGCTGTAATATTCTGTTATAGCCTCACAAAATAGACTAGGAAAAAAATCATACTAGGAAGTGGGGCTGTTGCTATAACCACTACCTGAAAATGTAGAAGCAGCTTTGGAACTGGGTAATGGGTGGAGGCTGGGACAGTTTTGAAGTCAGTGCTAGCAAAACTCTTTATTGCTGTGAATGGAGCATTAAAGCATTTCTCAGAAGGCTCTTTTGAGGGCTCAGAAGAAGAGCTGCAGGGAAAGTCTGAATTTTGTTAGAGATTCTTTAAGTGGTCCTGAATAGAGTGCTGGTAGAAATACAGACAATAAATACCATTCTGATGAGGTGTTCGATGAAAATGGGTAACAAAGCATTGGAATCTGGAGAAAGAGCCATCCCTGTTACAAAGTGACAAAGAACTTGACTGAATTACATCCATGCCTGAGAGCTTTAGAAAAGGCAGAACTTAAAAGCAATGACGCAGAATATCTGGTGGAAGTTTCTAAGCAGCAAAGCATTTAGGGTGCTTTGTGGCTTCTTTTAACCGCATATAGTAAAATGAGAGAGGATAGAAATTATTTGAAGATGGAATTTATAATTAAAATGGAAGTGGAATGGAAAGATTTTAAAAATTCACAGCTGGAACATGTAAAGAATGAAAAGTCATATTTAGGAGAGCTAGCCACTCTTTGCTAAATAAATTAATATAGATGGAAGAGAGCCAGATCCTATTCATCAAGACAGTGGGAGAATGACCCTGAAAACATTTCAGAGATCTTAAAGGCAAGCTAGAACCCTTAGGGAAGGTTTTCAGAAAGGCACCCATAGAACTGCAGCATTTACAGCCCCGTGTCCCATTTTCTGGCTCAGCACTTCTTAACCACCCCAGCCACGAGTTAAGTGGGCCCAAGTGCAGTTTGGGCTAGCAGTCAGGAAGGTGCACAATCCACATGGAGCTAATATTGCAGGCATGAAGAATGCAAGAGTTCTAGGAGCATGGCTTCCTTCACCTAGGTTTCAAAGGATGTCATGGACAGCCTTGGGGCTCAGACAGATATTTGTCACAAGAGCGAAGCCACTGCAGCAAGCCCCTGCTAGGGTAATGCCTACTGGAACCATGGGAGTGGGACTGCCCCCAAAAATGCAGAACTGGTAAGCCACCAGTGCACAAGTCCAGCCTAAAAGAGTGGCAAGCATGACTGCAATCTGTGAGATCTGCTGCATGAACTGAGCCCAGCAAAGCCATAGCGTCGGGGCTGCTCAAAGCCCTGGGGACCCAGCCCCCATCTCAGTGTGCCCACATGGTGGGACCTGGAGTCCAAAAAGGTTGTTCTCTAATCTTGATATTTGATATTGTTTACCCTGTTGGGTTTGGGACTTACTTGGGATCTGTTACTCATTTCTTCTTTCCTGTTGCTCTCTTTTGGAATGGAAATATCTCTCCTTTGCCTCCCCACCATTGTATTTTAGAAGGAGATAACCTGTTTGATTTAACAGGATTATGACTGGAGGGAATTTGCCTCAGGATAAGTAAAACATTGAGTCTCATCCGTATCTGATTTAGATAAGACCCTGAATGTTGGACTTTTTTTTTTTTTTTTTTTTTTTTTTGAGACAGAGTCTCGCTCTGTCGCCCAGGCTGGAGTGCAGTGGCCGGATCTCAGCTCACTGCAAGCTCCGCTTCCCGGGTTTACGCCATTCTCCTGCCTCAGCCTCCCAAGTAGCTGGGACCATAGGCGCCCGCCGCCTCGCCCGGCTAGTTTTTTTTTTTGTATTTTTTAGTAGAGACGGGGTTTCACCGTGTTAGCCAGGATGGTCTCGATCTCCTGACCTCGTGATCCGCCCATCTCGGCCTCCCAAAGTGCTGGGATTACAGGCTTGAGCCACCGCGCCCGGCCGAATGTTGGACTTTTGAATCGGTGCTAGCAAGAGTTAAGTCACTGGAGCAGTTGGGTTGGAATGAATGTATTTTGAATATGAGAAAGACCTGAGTTTTGGGATCCAGTGGCAGAATTGCTATTGTTTGAATGTGTTCCCCAAAACATAAGTGCTGGAACCTTAATTCTCAAAGTAACAGTGTTGGGAGATGAGGCCTAATGAGAGGTGATTAGGCAATAAAGGCTCTGCTCTCCTGAATGAATTAGTGCTGTTATCACAGGAGTGCATTTGCAAGTTCACATTCTCTCTCTCCTTCTCCTTGCTCCCCATCCCTCCCTCCCTTGTCCCTCCACCTTTCACCATATGATGACACAGGAAGGAGGCCCTCACTAGATGCTAGATCTTCAACCTTGGACTTTCCAGCTCGATTTTGAGCCAATAGATTCCTGTTCACTATAAATTACCTAGTCTGTGGTATTTTGTTATAGCAGCAAAAAATGGACCAAGACAGCAGCAAAGTGTATTTAGTAAGTCGGGTGCTATAATTATACCCAGTTTCGAAAATCATCATGAAGGACCTTGAAAATTCAATTAACTCATCCCACCATCTTTATACCTGACAGCCCCACATAGTTCCAACAGTAACCTCTATGGCCTGGAAGGAGTAATCAGGACTTTGAAAGGCAATGCAAACACAATTTACCCTGGATTTAAAACATCTTAAAGAGGTTAACAGTGGTCAGCTTCTGTGCTTCCGTGACTTGATTCTGATACTGTCTTTTTCATCTATAGATTGCCATGCCACATACTACAAATATTGTGCCTCTAATCTTAATAGTAATTTGCATGGCATCACTCAGACCTTCCTATTATTCTCTAGGTAGGCTCCTCTTTCTACCTGAAACTATTCCTTATTCTTTTTTAATTCTATGAACCAAAAATCACTAGTGTTGGCATTACACCAAAATTGCTATGAAATTATAGCGCCTGTGTACCATGAGAAGTCAAAAATGTGAAAACACCAACATAAGAATGCTTCCCTCTTCTTAATTTTATAAATTGAAATCCTATAGAAAGCTTCAAAGTCAGATATATTTTAATCAAATGCTTTTTCTATGAGGCTTTCTTATTCTAGAAGTCATAGCCTTCACTTTTTAAACATCTTTATTTGTATATTACTATCTCCAGGCCAATGTTCTAATAGGTGACATGGTGAAAAGAGAAATGTGGCTTGCTCTTGCACTACTTAGGTTAGAAGCCCTATCTACATTTTTCTTAAGGTAGTCTAAATGTTATCTGTTATTCAAGGGCTCTCCTATTGCATATCTTAATTTTTCCAGGAAAGCCAATTCATCTATAGCAATTGAAAAGAAATGAATACAGATGCTTATGTGCTAAATTAAAATGTCGTCTTTGACCTTTGAATGTTAGAGCATCCAAAGGGGCTATGAGCAATGTTCTCTGCAGCTGTCATGGGTATAGGAGGCACATTTACATATCAGAGCTTGCAGGAGGAAGTAGGGAAGGCATATGAGCATGGGCCAGAGTATTAACATCATTCCCACTCAGCCCTCCACCCTGTCTTGTGGGCCACCATCATTTGATTATGCCAGTTTCAGAAAACCTGATTAGGTTGTGGTTTAGTTTATTTATTAACAAGATTTTTATAGAAATAAATTATACGATGTTTATTTTAATGCATTAGTAACTAAATGTCTTTAAGGAACATTTGGAAAATGATAATCTTGGCAGGATTCTGAGTTAAAAATCATGTTCTCCTGTTGCCACATGAAGCCCTGGTCAACATTAATATCTCTACTGTTCCCAAGACAGGTTCAGGGGGACAATCCTATTTCTGGTTGTCAACTCAAGCAACTTCTCCTCTCAGTGTGCCTGATGGGATGGCAGATAATCATGGCCTTTGTCAAGGCGTTCTTGCCTGGTCTTATAAGTTACCAAAATCAAGTAGAAAAAAACAAAGCTATTGATAGCTGTTTATTGTTTATTTGTTTTCAATATCATGATACTAGTAACTCTCATATTCTGTGAAGGGGCCTAAGCCTCCTTTTTATTAATAAGTCCTATCCTACCTCCTCCATAAAAAGGCAGAGCTCTCTGTTAGAGGGCAGGGGCCATGTCGTCATTGTCTCCCAGTGCATAGGTAATGCCAACTTCCTGAAAACTTCACACATGACCTCCAACTTCTGACAATATTCTGATATGTTTTTTCTCATGTTTAATTTTCACAACACACAGCCTGAACCATGTTGCCCCTACCCACCTCCCATCACCAATGTTAACCTTCCCCCACAACCTGCACACTCTACAGCCCACGACCTCAGCAATCTGGCCCCCATTTCTCATTCTACGTTGTTCTCTTTTCTCCCTCTCCTACATGATGTCCACCCTCCAATCAAATTATACTGCTCTCTGCTGGAGAACATTCCTCCTACCTTTGTAAAGCATTTTCACACAGGATTCCCTTTTCCTGAAAGGCTTTTTCCCATTCCAGTTTCAACCTCTTAGAAGCCTTCTCAGATATAAGCTTCTTGAGCCCTTTCCTGTTTAACTCCCTTCCAAACATATGTGAATTTTCCTTCCTTTAAACTTCCACACTTTGTATGTTCCTGAGGCACATACCATCTCTCTACTTTTAATTTTAGAATTGGTCTGTTTTATCTCTATTCTGGTTTGCAGGTGTTTTGAGGAAGCTGAAGTTATGTCTCCAATGTCTTTACATACCTTGTAGTGTCAGGTAGGCAGAGTGTCACACACACAAACACACACACACCACACCACATAAACTTATTTATAAATATTTTTAAAATGCAGCAAAAAGCCACATTCCAGTAGGGATGCAATTCCATATAAAAATTCAACATAAGTTTCTGTGGCTATTGAAATCAAATGATGAATAAAAATCAAACTGACATGTTCAGGATATTTCAAGGAAATCTTCAGAAAGAAAGCTTCACAAAGACTCAAAATTCACCTCTGTAGAAATTCTACTCACTTGGATCTAGACTGTCTGAAAATCTAGGATGAATGATATATCATGAAAGTATGCTGTGATTTTGGGGAGAAAGATTTATAAGAACTGGAAACACTCATAATATTTTGTCAAAGAATAATTAAGTGTTAAGAGAGCATTTTTTTAAAAAGTGAATTTAGGTTAGAACTACTGGGTTTTTATCTGGAGGAAAATAAACCTGGGTTTATGTCTCATGTCAGAATATATTCTAAATGAGTCAAATATTTAAATATTTAATTTAGTTAATAATTAATTTAGTTAATATTTTAAAATTAAAGCCATGAAATTACTAGAAGAAATGGGAGAATATGTAGGTATGTATTTAAACAACGTGCCTATACATGCCTGCAACCCCCACATAAAATCTTGATGTGGAATAGGCCTTCTAAATGTCTATATCAGCAAGGGTTAATTTTCCTAGTATATAAAGAACCCTACAAATCAGTAAGAAAAAAATACCAAGAGTCTAGCAAAAATTTGGGAAAAGATTGGAAAACAGTTGCAGAACATGAAATAGAGATAGATTTTATATACATGAAAAGATGTTCAGTCTCACATATGAGAAAAATGCAATTTAAAACTATACTAAATACTATCTTTCATATTTCATGTTGGCAAAACATGAAAAATCTCACATAATTTTGCTTTTATGAAGCAAAGCTTTTATGAAGCAAACCTTTTATGAAGCAAAACTGAATAATGCAAGATACAAGCCAAGGCTTATTTGTTGAAAAATGAATAAAAAGAAATATATATTCTAACAGATTTTGGTTGAGTCTTTAGGTTTTTTTAAATGTAAGATTATATCTTCTGCAAACAAGGATAATTGGACTTATTCCAGAGTTGCAGGATACCAGGTAAACACACAAAAGTTAGTAGCATTTATATACACCAATAGTGGAGAATCTGAAAAAGAAATCAAGAAAGCAACACCATTTACAGTAGCTACAAAAATATAAAATACCTCAGAATAAATTGAACCAAAGTAGTAAAAGATCTCTACAAGGAAAACTATGAAATACCATGAAAGAAATTGAAGAGGATACACAAAAAGTGGAAAGATACTACATGCTTATGGATTAGACAATTCAATATTATTAAAATGTCAATACTACCCAAAGTGGATTAGAAGATTTAATATTATAAAATGTCAATACTACTCAAAGTGGTTTACAAGTTCAATGCAATCTCTATCAAAATTCCAATGATATTCTTTAGATAAATAGATAAAAGATCCTAAAATTTTTATGGAACTACAAAAGACCCAGAATAGCCAAAACTATCCTGAGCATAAAGAACAAAACTGGAGGAATGACATTACCTGACTTTATTATACCGTAGAGCTATGTAACCAAAACAGCATGGTACTGGCATAAAAACAGATAAATAGGCCAATGGAATAGAATAGAGAACCCAGAAACAAACTCATACACCTACAGTGAACTCATTTTCAACAAAGATGCCAAGAATATACACTGGGGAAAATGCCATCTCCTCAATAAACGGTGCTGGAAAAACTATATATCCATATGGAGAAGAATGAAACTATACCCCAGTCTCTCATGATATACAAAAAACCCATACAAAAAAATCAAATGACCATATACAAAGTTGCCATATACAAAAATATCAAATCAAAATGGATTAAATACTTAAATATTAGAACTCAAACTATGAAACTACTACAAGAAAACATTGGGGAAAATCTTCAGGACGTTGCTCTGGGCAAAAATTTCTTGAATACCCCACAAATACAAGCAACCAAAGCAAAAGTCAACAAAGGGGATCCCATCATGTTACAAATCTTCTGTAAAGTAAAAGAAACAAACAGCAAAGTGAAAAGACAACCCACAGAATGGGAGAACATATTTGCTAACTACCCATCTGATAAGGAATTCATAACCAGAATATATAAGGAGCTCAAACAACTGTATTTAAAAAAATCTAATAATTTGATCAAAATATAGGCAAAATATTTGAATAGACATTTCTCAAAAGAAGACATACAGTAGGCAAACAGGCATATGAAAAGGTGCTCAACATCACTGATCATCAGAGAAATGCAAATCAAAACTACAATGAGATATCATCTCACCCCAGTTAAAATGGTTTATATCCAAAAAACAGACAATAGCAAATACTGATGAAGATGTGGAGAAAAGAGAACCCTTGTACACTGTTGGTGGGAATGTAAATTAGTACAACCACCACAGAGAACAGTTCCTCAAAAAACTAAAAACTGAGCTACTATATGCTCCAGCAATCTCATCATTGCATATATATATCCAAAGGAAAGGCAATAAGTATATCAAAGAAATATCTTCATTCCTATGTTTGCTGCAGCGCAGTTCACAATAGTCAAGATTTAGAAACAACTGAAGTGTCCATCAACAGATGAATGGATAAAGAAAATGTGGTACATATACACAATGGAGTACTATTCAACCATAAAAAATCATGAGATCCTCTCATTTACAACAACATGGATGGAACTGGAGATTATTATGTTAAGTGAAATAAGCCAGGCACAGAAAGACAAACATCACATGTTCTCACTTATTTGTGGGATCTAAAAATCAAAACAATTGAACTAATGGAACTAGAGAGTAAAAGGATGGTTACGAGAGGCTGGAAAGGGTAGTGGGGGGTTTGTGGGGAGGAGGTAGAGTTGGTTTATGGGTACAAATAAATAGTTAGAAACAATAAATAAGACCTATTACTTGATGGCACAAAAGGGTGACTATAGTCAATAATAATTTAATTGTACATTTAAAAATAACTAAAAGAATATAATTGGATTATTTGTAGTACAAATGATAAATGCTTGAAAGGATGGATACTTCATTCTCCATGATGTGATTATTACACACTGCATGCCTGTGTCAAAATATCTCACATACCCCATAAGTATATATACAAAGTATGTATGTACAAAAGTTAAAAATATGAAATTATAAAAAAAAGTCCTGTTAAAAATGGGCAAAAGATCTGAATAGACTTTTTTTTTTTTTCAAGAAGACATACAAATGGCCAACTGCTATGAAAAAAATGCTCAACATCACTAACCATCAGGCAAATACAAATTAAAACCACAATGAGATATCATCTCACACTGATTAAAATGGTTTTTTATAAAAAAGACAAAAAATAACAATGCTGGTAAGGAAGTGGAGAAAGGGGAGATCTTTTTTTTTTTTTTTTTTTTTTGAGACGGAGTCTTGCTCTGCCGCCCAGGCTGGAGTGCAGTGGCTGGCTCTCAGCTCACTGCAAGCTCTGCCTCCCGGGTTCAGGCCATTCTCCTGTCTCAGCCTCCCGAGTAGCTGGGACTACAGGCGCCCGCCTCGTCGCCCGGCTAGTTTTTTGTATTTTTTAGTAGAGACGGGGTTTCACCGTATTAGCCAGGATGGTCTTGATCTCCTGACCTCGTGATCCACCCGTCTCGGCCTCCCAAAGTGCTGGGATTACAGGCTTGAGCCACCGCGCCCGGCCAAGGGGAGATCTTATAATTGTTGGTGGGAATATAAATTAGTGCAGACACTATGGAGAACAGTTGGGAGGTTCTTCAAAAAACTAAAAATAGAACTATCATGCCACCCAGCAATCCACCCCTGGGTATATATATAAAAGAAAGAAAATATGTTGAAGAGATATCTGCACCCCCATATTTATTGCAGCACTATCCACAATAGCCAATATATGGAATTAACCTAAGCATCCTTCAACAAATGAATGGATAAAGAAATTATGGTATAGATACACAATGGAATATTATACAGCCATAAAAAATCCTGTCTTTTGCAGCTACATAAATGGAACTGGAGATCATTATGTTAAGTAAAACAAGCCAGGCGCAAAAACACAAATATCACAGGTTCTTTATTATTATTATTATAATACTTTATGTTCTACGGTACATGTGCACAAGGTGCAGGTTTGATACATAGATATACACGTGCCATGTTGGTTTGCTGCACCCATCAACTCGTCATTTACATTAGGTATTTCTCCTAATGCTATACCTCCCCCATTCCCCCACCTCACGTCAGACCCCGTTGTGTGATGTTCCCCACCCTGTGTCCAAGTGTTCTCATTGTTCAGTTCCCACCTATGAGTGAGAACATGCAGTGTTTGGTTTATAGTATTCTCTGATGGTAGTTTGTATTTCTGTGGCATCAGTGGTGATATCGCCTTTATCATTTCTTATTGCATCTATTTGACTCTTCTCTTTTTTCTTCATTAGTCTTGCTAGCGGTCTATTAATTTTGTTGATCTTTTCAATAAAACAGCTCCTGGATTCACTGATTTTTTGAAGGGTTTTTTGTGTCTGTATTTCCTTCAGTTGTGCTCTGATCTTAGTTATTTCTTGCCTTCTGCTACCTTTTGAATTTGTTTACTCTTGCCTCTCAAGTTTTCTAAATCTTGATGTTAGGGTGTCGATTTTAGATCTTTCCTGCTTTCTCTTGTGGGGATTTAGTGCAATAAATTCCCTCTACACACTCCTTTAAATGTGTCCCAGAGATTCTGGTATGTTGAGTCTTCATTGTCATTGGTGTCGAAGAACATCTTTATTTCTGTCTTCATTTCGTTATTTACCCAGTAGTCATTCAGGAGCAGGTTGTCCAGTTTCCATGTAGTTGTGCAGTTTTGATTGAGTTTCTAAATCTTGAGTTCTTATTTGATTGCACTGTGGTCTGAGAGATAGTTTGTTGTGATTTCTGCTCTCTTGCATTTGTTGAGGAGTGATTTACTTCCAATTACATGGTCAATTTTAGAATAAGTGTGATGTGATCTTGATAAGAATGTATATTCTATTGATTTATCATGGAGAGTTCTGTAGATTATTAGGTCCACTTGGTGCAGAGCTCAGTTCAAGTCCTGGATATCCTCGTTAATATTCTGTCTCGTTGATCTGTCTAATGGTGACAGTGGGATGTTAAAGTTTCCCATTATTATTGTGTGGGAATCTAAGTCTCTTTGTAGGTCTCTAAGGACTTGTTTTATGAATCTGGGTGCTCCTGTATTGGGTACATATATATTTAGGATAGTTACCTGTTCTTGTTGAATTGATCCCTTTACCATTATGTAATGGCCTTCTTTGTCTCTTTTGATCTTTGTTGGTTTAAAGTCTGTTTTATCAGAGACTAGGATTGCAACCCCTGCTTTTTCTTGCTTTCTATTTGCTTGGTAGATCTTCCTCCATCCCTTTATTTTGAGCCTATATATGTCGCTGCATGTGAGATGGGTCTCCTGAATATAGCACATTGATGAGTCTTGACTCTATCCAATTTGCCAGTCCGTGTCTTTTAACTGGGGCATTTATTCCATTTACACTTAAGGTAAATATTGTTATGTGTGAATTTGATCCTGTCATTATGATGTTAACTGGTTATTTGCCTGTTAATTGATGCAGTTTCATCCTAGCATCTATGGTCTTTACAATTTGGCATGTTTTTGCAGTGGCTGGTACCGGTTGATTCTTTCTATGTTTAGTGCTTCCTTCAGGAGCTCTTGTAAGGCAGGCCTGGTGGTGACAAAATCTCTCAGCATTCGCTTGTCCTTAAAGGATTTTATTTCTCCTTCACTTATGAAGCTTAGTTTGGCTGGATATGAAATTCTGGGTTGAAAATTCTTTTTCAACCCAGAAAAAGAATATTTTTGAATATGTTGAATATTGGCCCCCACTCTCTTCTGGCTTGTAGGGTTTCTGCTATTCCTTTCTGTTTGTTAGTTTTCCTCCTAACAGTCAGAGCCCTCAGCTGTAGGTCTGTTGGAGTTTGCTGGAGGTCCACTCCAGACCCTGTTTGCCTGGTTATCACCAATGGAGGCTATAGAACAACAAATATTATAGAACAGCAAATATTGCTTCCTGATCCTTTCTCTGGAAGCTTCGTCTCAGAGGGGCACCTGGCTGTATGAGGTGTCAGTTAGCCCCTACTGGGAGGTGTCTCCAAGTTAGGGTACACGGTGTTCAGGGACCCACTTGAGGGGGCAGTCTGTCTGTTCTCAGAATTCAAACACCATGCTGGGATAACCACTGCTCTCTTCACAGCTGTCAGACAGGGACGTTTAAATCTGTAGAAGTTTCTGCTGCCTTTTGTTCAGCTGTGCCCTGCCCCCAGAGGTGGAGTCTACAGAGGTAGGCAGGTCTTATTGAAATGTGGTGGGGTTCACCCAGTTTGAGTTTCCTGGCTGCTTTGTTTACCTACTGAAGCCTCAGCAATGGCAGACGCCCCTCCCCCAGCCTGGCTTGCTGCCTCACAGTTCGATCTCGGACTAGTAGTGAGCAAGGCTCTGTGGGCGTGGGACCCACTGAGCCAGGCATGGGATATAATCTCCTGGTGTGTCGTTTGCTAAGACTGTTGGAAGAGCGTAGTGTTTAGGTAGCAGTGTCCTGATTTTCCTGGTACAGTCTGTCATGGCTTCCCTTGTCTAGGAAAGGGAAATCTCCTGACCCCTTGTGCTTCCTGGGTGAGGTGACGCCCCACCCTGCTTCAACTCGCCCTCCATGGGCTGCAACCACTTTCTGACCAGTCCCAAGGAGATGAACTAGGTACCTCAGTTGGAAATGCAGAAATCACCTGTCTTCTGTGTCAATCACGCCGGGAACTGCAGACCAGAGCTGTTCCTATTTGACCATCTTGGAACAGACCCCTGTTAGTTTTCCTTCTAACAGTCAGGTCCCTCACCTGCAGGTCTGTTGGAGTTTGCTGGAGATCCACTCCAGACCCTGTTTGCTTGGGTATCAGCAGCAGAGCCTGCAGAACAGCAAATATTGCTGCCTGATCCTTCCTCTGGAAGCTTTGTTTCAGTGGGGCACCCGCCTTTATGAGGTGTCTGTCAGCCCCTACTGGGAGATGTCTCCCGGTTAGGCTACATGGGGGTCAGGGACCCACTTGAGGAGTCAGTCTGTCCGTTCTCAGAGCTCAAACACCATGCTGGGAGAATCACTGCTCTCTTCAGGGCTGTCAGGCAGGGACCTTTAAGTCTGCAGAAGCTGTCTGCTGCCTTTTGTTCAGCAATGGCCTGCCCACAGAGGTGGAGTCTATAGAAGCAGATGCCTTGCTGAGCTGCATTGGGCTCCGCCCAGTTCAAGCTTCCCAGCTGCTTTGTTTACCTACTCAAGCCTCAGCAATGGCAGAGGCCACTCCCCTAGCCAGGCTGCTGCATTGCAGTTCAATCTCAGACTGCTGCGCTAGCAGCAAGCAAGGCTCCGTGGGTGTGGGACCTGCCAAGCCAGGCACGGGAGAGAATCTGCTTGTCTGCCGGTTGCTGAGACCTTGGGAAAAGCACAGTATTTGGGCGGGAGTGTCCCATTTTTCCAGGTACAGTCTGTCACGGATTTGGCTAGGAAAGGGAAATCCCCTGACGTCTTGTGCTTCCCAGGTGAGGCGACACCCCCCCTGCTTTGGCAGGCATAGCTGAACAAAAGGCAGCAGAAATTTCTTCAGACTTAATTGTCCCTGTCTGACAGCTCTGAAGAGAGCAGTGGTTCTCCCGGCATGGTGTTTGAGCTCTGAGAACGGATAGACTGACTCCTCAAGTGGGTCCCTGACCCCCATGTAGCCTAACCGGGAGACATCTCCTAGTAGGGGCCGACAGACACCTCATAAAGGTGGGTGCCCCTCTGAAACAAAGCTTCCAGAGGAAGAATCAGGCCCCAATATTTGCTGTTCTGCAGGCTCTGCTGCTGATACCCAAGCAAGCAGGGTCTGGAGTGGATCTCCAGCAAACTCCAGCAGACCTGCAGGTGAAGCCTGGAAGCCAGCTGGGACAAAAAATGCCTTCCCAGAAAGCATCCCCGAGAGAGATCACATATAATAATTGGCCTGGATTCCCCCGTTCCTTACAACCTGTGCTCCTGATTCAGCCAGACATGGTCAGCCTTTGGCTTAATCATGTGAGCTGTTTTTCTATTTGTGTCAAGAATGAATACAGTAACTGATGAGATTGAGGTCTTGTATTGGAGTCTCAGAAATGTTAAGAAACCAGTATTCTTGGTCTTTGGCTTGGTGTGGATTTGAAGAAATGTCCTTACAGGCTTTCCCTACTCTTAGGAAAGCATCCTTCATATTCCCAGGATCCTGGACTCTGCTGTTTCTATCTTGGAGGGCTTGATGCAGACATGTGCAAATTCGCAGGCCCAGGTAAACAGAGAAGATCAGTATGAAGCTTGAAGAAATAAAGAAAAAATTCTGCATCAACTATTAGGGCTAATTACACAGCCTCCATACTTCCGTCTGCCCTTGTCTTTAAAAAAATCCGTTACACATTTCTACAAAGAAATAACTATAATAATGACAGTGAAAATATAATTTCAAAGACATTTTAGATAAAATAAGGAAGATTTTCTTTGAAATTTGCCAGAATAGACTTTAATTGTGCCTTGGGAACCACCAAAGCAATTAATCAGGTAATGTATCTGATTTTAGGCATTTGCGGAAGTAGTTTTGATTTAAAAAGTGATCTTTTTTACTTAGAGCCTTGATCTTTGTTAACATCAAGTGAATAGAAATGGAGGGGTGTGAAGGATTTTAAAAAAGCAGAAGTTTTGTGGCAAGGCCTTAAAAAATATAAACAAAACATCATCAATCTTCATTGTGTCAGCAAATTGACAAAATTCAAATTTCTCTAAAAGCTGTCAGGGGATGGTTCCTGTCTACTCTCTTGCTGGAAGATGTTTTCAAACTCATTAACTTCCATTTACCAGAATGGAATTGCTTTCTAACAAGCATGGAAACCTCTGAAGTTGCAAAGGGCTTGGTAGGGAAATCATATTATGTCCATGGATGACTAAGTGTATAGCTTCAGAATCGTCTCCCCTTTAAATCTTCCTCATAGAATTTGGAGCTAAGAAGCATTTGAAAGAAATAATTTTATTTCTAGCCTAAAATTTTTAGGGTAGCTGCAGCTATTTTGTATTTTATAAAATCACTGCCACCTCACTACAGTCTATAAAAAGACTATAATATAGAAACAATTTCTTTTTAAGTCTGTACCCCAGAACACTCCATGCATTTAGAGGTATGACAGAAATCCATTGTAATATTCAAAATAGATAACCAAACACATAATAAAAGAAATAATTACAGCTAACAGTTATTAAGTATTCAATATATGCCAAGGGTTATGAACTAGGATATAGTAGGTTGGTGCAAAAGTAATTGCTGTTTTGGCCATTAAAAGTAATAGAGTGTTTTGCCATTAAAAGTACATAGAGGACATCTGGATCAAGATGGCCAAATAGAAACAGCTCTGGTCTGCAGCTCCCAGCAAGATCAACGCAGAAGGCAGGTGATTTCTGCATTTCCAACTGAGGTAGCCTGTTCAAACAGGGTCTGGAGTGGACCTCCAGCAAACTCCAGCAGACCTGCAGCAGAGGGGCCTGACTGTTAGAAGGAAAACTAACAAACAGAAAGGAATAGTACGTCCATTCAAAGACCACATCCGAAGGTCATCAACATCAAAGACCAAAGGCAGATAAAGCCACAAAGATGAGGAGTAGCCAACCAGTGCAAACAGTCTGAAAATTGCAAAAGCCAGAAAGCTTCTTCTCTTCCAAAGGATCACAAGTCCTTGCCAGAAAGGGAAAAAAACTGGATGGAGAATGAGTTTCATGAATTGACAGAAGTAGGCTTCAGAAGATGCATAATAGTAAACTCCTCTGAGCTAAAGGAGCATGTTCTAACCCAATGCAAGGAAGCTAAGAACCTTGTAAAAAGGTGGTACAAATTGCTAACTAGACTAACCCATTTAGAGAAGAACATAAATGACCTGAGGGATCTGAAAAACACAGCATGAGAACTTTGTGAAGCATACACAAGTATCAATAGCTGAATAGATCAACTGGAAAAAAGGAAATCAGTGATTGAAGATCAACTTAGTGAAATAAAGTGAGAAGATAACATTAGAGAAAAAAGAGTAAAAAGGAACGAACAAAGCCTCCAAGAAATAGGGGAATTTTCTTGTGAAAAGACCAAACATACATTTGATTGGGGTACCTGAAATTGATGGGGAGAATGGAACCAAGTTGGAAAACACTCCTCAGGATATTATCCAGGAGAACTTCCTCAACTTAGCAAGACAGGCCAATATTCAAATTCAGGAAATACAGAGAACACCACAAAGATACTCCTCGAGAAGAGCAACCCCAAGACACACAATCATCAGATTCACCAAGGTTGAAATGAAGGAAAAAATGTTAAGGGAAGCCAGAGAGAAAAGTTAGGTTACCCACAAAGGGAAGCCCATCAGACTAACAGCTGATCTCTCAGCAGAAACCCTACAAGCCAGAAGAGAGTGGAGGCCAATATTCAACATTCTGAAAGAAAAGAATTTTCAACCCAGAATTTCATACCCAGCCAAACTAAGCTTCATAAGCAAAGGAGAAATAAAATCCTTTACAGACAAGCAAATGCTGAGAGATTTTGTCACCACCACGCCTGCCTCACAAGAGCTCCTGAAGGAAGCACGAAACATGGAAAGGAACAACTGGTACCAGCCACTGCAAAAACATACCAAATTGTAAAGAACATTGACTCTATGAAGAAACTGCATCAACTAACGGGCAAAACAACCAGCTAACATCACAATGGTAGGATTAAATTCACACATAACAATATTAACTTTAAATGTAAATGGGCTAAATGCCCCAATTAAAAGACACAGACTGGCAAATTGGATAGAGTCAAGACCCATCAGTGTGCCGATTCAGGAGACCCATCTCATGTGCAAAGACACACATAGGCTCAAAATAAAGGGATGGAGGAATATTAACCAAGCAAATGGAAATTAAAAAAAGCAGGAGTTGCGATCCTAATCTCTGATAAAACAGACTTTAAACCAACAAAATCAAAAGATACAAAGAAGGCCATTACATAATGGTAAAAGGATCAATGCAGCAAGAAGAGTTAACTGTCCTAAATATATATGCACCCAATACAGGAGTACCCAGATTTGTAAAGCAAATTCTTAGAGACCTACAAAGAGACTTACACTCCCACACAATAATAGTGGGAGACTTTAACATCCCACTGTCAATATTAGACAGAATGACAAGACAGAAAATTAACACGAATACTCAGGACTTGAACTCAGCTCTGGAAAAGGTGGACCTAATAGACATCTACAGAACTCTCCACCCCAAATCAATAGAATATACATTCATCTCAGCACCTCATCACACTTATTCTAAAACTGACCATATAATTTGTAGTAAAACACTACTCAGCAAATGCAAAGGAACAGAAATAATAAACGGTCTCTCAGACCACAGGACAATCAAAGTAGAACTCAGGATTAAGAAACTCACTCAAAACCACACAACTACATGGAAACTTAACAACTTGCTCCTGAATCACTACTGGGTAAATAAGGAAATGAATGCAGAAATAAAGATGTTCTTTGAAACCAATGAGAATGAAGACTCAACATACCAGAATCTCTGGGACACATTTAAAGCAATGTGTAGAAGGAAATGTATAGCACTAAATGCCCACAAGGGAAAGCAGAAAAGATCTAAAATTGACACCCCAACATCACAATTAAAAAAACTAGAGAAGCAAGAGCAAATTCAAAAGCTAGCAGAAGACAAGAAACAACTAAAATCAGAGTAGAACTGAAGGAGATAGAGACACGAAAAGTCCTTCAAGAAATTAATGAATCCAGGAGCTGATTTTTTGAAAAGATCAGCAAAATACATAGACCACTAGCAAGACTAATAAAGATGAAAAGAGAGAAGAATAAAATAGACGGATATAGGGGTTATCACCACTGATCCCACAGAAATACAAACTACCATCAGAGAATACTATAAACACCTCTGTGCAAATAAACTAGACAATCTAGAAGAAATGGATAGGTTCCTGAACACATACACCCTCCCAAGTCTAAACCAGGAAGAAGTCAAATCCATGAATAGACCAATAACCAGTTCTGAAATTGAGGCAGTAATTAATAGCCTACCAACCGAATAAAGTCCAGGACTAGACAGATTCACAGCTGAATTCTACCAGAGGTACAAAGAAGAGCTGGTAGCAATCCTTTTGAAACTATTCCAAACAATAGAAAAAGAGGGAATCCTCCCTAACTCATTTTATGACGCCAGCATCATCCTGATACCAAAACCTGGCAGAGACACAACAAAAAAAGAAAATTTCAGGCCAATATCCCTGGTGAACATTGATGCAAAAATTCTCAATAAAATACTGGCAAATTGAATCCAGCAGCATGTCAAAAAGCTTATCTACCATGATCGAGTCAGCTTTATCCCTGAGTTGCAAGGCTGGTTCAACATGTGCAAATTAATAAATGTAATCCATCCCATAAACAGAACCAATGACAAAAACCACATGATTATTTCAACAGATGCAGAAATGGCCTTTGACAAAATTCAATACCTCTCCATGTTAAAAACTCTCAATAAACTAGATATCGATGGAACATATCTCAAAATAATAAGAGCTATTTATGACAAACCCACAGCCAATATGATACTGAATAGGCAAAAACTGTTAAGCATTCCCTTTGAAAACTGGCAGAAGACAAGGATGCCCTCCCACCACTTTGATTCAACATAGTTTTGGAAGTTCTGGCCAGGGCAGTCAGGCAAGAGAAAGAAATAAAGGGTATTCAAATAGGAAGAGAGGAAGTCAAATTGTCTCTGTTTGCAGATGACATGATTGTATATTTAGAAAACCCCATCATCTCAGCCAAAATCTCCTTAAGCTGATAAGCAATTTCAGCAAAGTCTCAGGATATAAAATCAGTGTGCAAAAATCACAATCATTCCTATACACCAATAACAGAGAGGCAAATCATGAATGAACTCCCATTCACATTTGCTACTAAAACAATAAGATATCTAGGAATACAACTTACAAGGGATGTGAAGGACCTCTTCAAGGAGAACTAGAAACCATTGCTCAAGGAAATAAGAGAGGACACAAACAAATGGAAAAACATTCCATGCTCATGGATAGAATCAATATAGTGAAAAAGCAACTTATAGATTCAATGCTATTCCCATCAAACTACCACTGACTTTCTTCACAGAATTGGAAAAAATTACTTTAAACTTCATATGGAACCCCGAAAAAGAGCCTGCATAGCCAAGACAATCCTAAGCAAAAAGAACAAAGCTAGAGGCATCATGCTACCTGACTTCAAACTATATTACAAGGCTTCAGTAACCAAAACAGCATGACACTGGTACCAAAACAGAGAGATAGACCAAAGGAACAGAACAGAGGCCTCAGAAATAACACCATACATCTACAACCATCTGATCCTTGACAAATCGGACAGAAACAAACCATGGGGAAAAGATTCGCTATTGAATAAATGGTGTTGGGAAAACTGGCTAGCCATGTGCAGAAAACTGCAACTGTATCCCTTTCCTTACACCTTATACAAAAATCAACTCAAGATGGATTAAAGACTTAAACATAAGACCTAAAACCATAAAAATCCTAGAAGAAAACCTAGGCAATACCATTCAGGACATAGGCATGGGCAAAGACTTCATGTCTAAAACACTGAAAGCAATGGCAACAAAAGCCAAAATTGACAAATGGGATCTAATGAAACTAAAGAGCTTCTGCACAGCAAAAGAAACTATCAGAGTGAACAGGCAACCTACAGAATGGGAAAACATTTTTGTGATCTATCCATCTGACAAAAGGCTAACATCCAGAATCTACAAGGAACTTAAACACATTTACGAGAAAAAGCCTCATCAAAAAGTGGGCAAAGGATATGAACAGACACTTCTCAAAAGAAGACATTTATGTAGCCAACAAACATATGAAAAAATGCTCGTCATCACTGGTCATTAGAGAAGTGCAAATCAAAACCACAATGTGATACCATCTCATGCCACTTAGAACGGCGATCAGTAAAAAGTCAGGAAACAACAAATGCTGGAGAGGATGTGGAGAAATAGGAACACTTTTACATTGTTGGTGGGAGTGTAAATTAGGTCAACCATTGTGGAAGACAGTGTGGTGACCCCTCAAGGATCTAGAACTAGAAATACCATTTGACCCAGCAATCCCATTACTTGGTATATACCCAAAGGATTATAAATCATGCTGCTATAAAGACACATGCACAGGTGTATTTATTGCCACACTATTCCTGATAGCAAAGACTTGGAACTAATCCAAGTGCCCATCAATGATAGACTGGATTAAGAAAATGTGGCACATATACACCATGGAATACTATGCAGCCATAAAAAAGGATGAGTTCATGTCCTTTGTAGGGACATGGATGCAGCTGGAAACCATCATTCTCAGCAAACTGTCTCAAGAACAGAAAACCAAACACCACATGTTCTCACTCATAAGTGGGAGTTGAACAATGAGAACACATGGACATAGAGTGGGGAACATCACACACTGGGGTCTGTCCAGGGTGGGGGATAGGGGAGGGACAGCATTCAGAGAAATACCTAATGCAGTTGACGGGTTGATGGGTGCAGCAAACCACCATGGCACATGTATACCTATGTAATAAACCTGCACATTCTGCACATGTACCCCAGAACTTAAGTAAAATTAAAAAAAAAAAGTACATAGAGGCTGGGCGTGGTGACTCATGCCTATAATCCCAGCTCTTTGGGAGGCTGAGGTGGGTGAATCATGAGGTCTGCAGATCGAAACCATGCTGGCCAACATGGTGAAACCCTGTCTCTACTAAAAATACAAAAATTAGCTGGGCATGGTGACATGCACCTGTAGTCTCAGCTGCTTGGGAGGCTGAGGAAGGAGAATCGCTTGAACCCAGGAGGTGGAGATTGCAGTGAGCCAGATTGCGCCCCTGCACTCTAATATATAAATAAAATAAAAAGTACATAGAATATTTTGTTAAATCATTCCTAATTCACTAAGATATAAATATTAAGTTTATCACACAATTTTTATGTTGACTAGAACTAAAGCTCTCAAATTCCTAGTCCTTCTCTTCAAAAATGTCTTCATCAAGAATACTGACAAATCCTTCCTTAATGCTACCCCCATGCCATTGCCAGAAATAACTGACAAAGCTTTTCATCCTCAGCCTGAAAAAGTAAAAAAAATATTAATTTTCCCCCATGTGGAACTCAGTCACCAAATGGCTGGCTGTTTGCCCTCAAAGAGGTTTATACTTGACATCAGCAATAGAGAGTATAGCTAATCAGAGACTCCCAATCAGTGGGAGGAAGATGGCAGATGACAGATATAAAGTTTTCTGGAGTCTGAAGGGGGCGACAGGATGAGGTGGCTCTTGTCTGCCACATCTCTGGTTGTTTACAAATGACTGGCCCCTCCATAACCTGCACTACAATGACAGATAGGAGACAGATACAGGTTATCAAATCTATTTCCAGACAAGGAGCTTACATTGCTTGCCAACTACACCTCCTACCCAGGACTTTGCATTTCAATGTTTTTTAATGAGGCAGAGAACTTTCTATTTAATTTAATTTAATTAATTAATTTATTTATTTTTGAAACAGGGTCTTGCTCTATTGCCCAGGCTGGAGTACAGTGGTGTGATCATGGCTTAGTGCAGTCTTCACCCCCTGGGCTCAAATGATCCTCTCATCTCAGTCTCCTAAGTAGCTGGGACTAGAGGCACCTGCCACCATGTCCAGCTTCTAATTACCCTTTTTTTTTTTTTTTTCGTAGAGACAGAGTCTTGCAGTGTTGCCCAGGCTGGTCCTGAATTCCTGGGCTCAAGTGATCCTCCTGCCTTGGCCTTCCAAAGTGCTGGAATAATAGGCATGAGCCATCGTGTCCAGCCAGAAAACTTTTTAAACCTTTGGTTCAAATTTTATTACCATCTATTCAGTTTAATTAGCTGCAAAAAATGAATAATGTATAAGCAAAACCTGGAAAGAGCTGCAGTGTCCAAGAGGCTTAGGCTTAAAAATACTAAAAATCTAGATTTTATCAGACACATAAGTGAAAAATTTAAAAAGCAGTGATAATATAAAATAGCAGGTCCCAGTAACTTCTTGAAGTCTTATCTTCTTCAAAAGTTGACTCATTTTGCCTTATTCTTGGAAGCCTTATCAAAATCCTCCCCAAGATCTGGGACTTCATCCTCATTATCATCTCCAGTAGCAAATGCTTTTCCATCTCCTAGATTATTTGGACAGAATAACTTGTCAGTCTCCCTTAACTAGTCAGATTGTCTGTAACAAGCTGGTTTAAGATGCTGGGCAGCATTTGTCTCAGCTGCTTTGTCTCAACATGGCCTGTAATAGTAGTGTTCACTGCTAGAGATGCCTGACCTAGAGCATTGTTAAAGTATATCACCATTCTTTGGTTTGTACACATATTCCCCTCTTTGATACCAGAAATATTGTTGACCTCTAACTTCTTTAAGGAGAACCAAACTTTTAATTATTTGCTATAGATGTTCTATGAACCATTTTCTTTCTGCTAGCAATTATTTTTTCACTGTTGCACACTTATGATTCTAGTTTGGCAAGTTTCTCCCAGTTCATGATAATCTCTTTCATCCTATTGGAATGAAAAGAGACTGAGAGGAGCTCTAAGGCCGGCACTCAGGAGTTTCGAGCCAAACAGCTGGGATTAGGTGCACGTATGCAAGAATAAAAGATGGCAGCTAGAGGCCTCCTTGCTTTTCTGATTCTGCAGTATATAACCCCAGAGCTTGGCCATTGAATTCTAGTGACTCTGCTGGGCTTATTTCCATAGCTGTCAGCTCATATTTCTCCCCTGTTGCTGAGCTCTTTTTATACCCTAAAGTGATCTGAAGATGGCAGGCTGAGCCCATGAGCCTACTTTCCTTCTCATCCTAAATTCCATGAAATAAAAACTGAAGGAAAATATTTTTCGAAAAATTTCAACAATGATGCTGTCTAATAAAAGAACTTCCAGTAGTGGATTGAAAATGAAAGAATTTCTGAAGATTAGAAATCAGATGAAGTCAGATCTAGCTGGTCCCCACCCCTCCACTTTACATATTCAGCCTTACACACACACACACACACACACACACACACACACACGAGGGACAAATGTGCAGAAGAGAACTGTTCTGGAAGAGATCAGACAACAATTAGGAATCACCAAACATCTAGGAAAGCTACAATCAGAAATGAGAAGCACCAACATTAAACAAAAGAATAATTACCTATGGAAACAAACTCAATAGACTCCATGGAAGAAGTAATAAATAATTATAGTTTTAAAAAATATTTAAGAGGTTATTAATTGCATCATCTGAAGCCAAGTCTACAAGTCTTGGTGTCTGCAGTTTTGATTGTCAAAAATAATAATGAGGAAATTGATGGAGGGGATATGTAACGTTGGAAATAAATGAACTAAAGACTGTGGTAAGATTGACATTAGCTTAAAATATACATGAAAAATACTACACAGATACTTGGATTGACTGCATATTGGACTTATGGCTGCCTGGCAGTCAAAGTGAAGAGGGAAATTAAACCAAAGTGAAGAGGGAAATAAAAGTTCTAGTTACAAAAATAAAATAAAATATACGTTCAGAGGAAACCGAAGCATGGATCACAGTAAAACTGGAGAGAAGTTTTTTTTTTTTTTTTTTTTTTTTTTAAATTGAGTTTTGCTCTTGTTGCCCAGGCTGGAGTGCAATTGCACGATCTTGGCTCACTGCAACCTCTGCCTCCTGGGTTCAAGCAGTGCTCCTGCCTCAGCCTCCCAAGTAGCTGGGATTACAGGCATGTGCTGCTATGCCTGGCTAATTTCGTATTTTTAGTACAGACATGGTTTCGCCATGTTGATCAGGCTGGTCTAGAACTCCCAACCTCAGGTGATCTGCCCGCCTCAGTCTCCGCAAGAGATTTTCATAAAGCAAATATATTTATGAATATTCTTACTGTAAATCAACTATTATCACAAGATTCATTGTTGTATGTTCCTTAATATCAAACATTATTGTGTTTTTTCCCTTTTCTATTTAGACATAAATGTATATAAAGTTCAAAAAGTGCGCTGATCATCAGAATGAACAGGCAACCTACAGAACGGGAGAAAAATTTTGCAATTTATCTATCTGACAAAGTGCTAATGTCCAGAATCTACAAGGAACTAAAATTTACAAGAAAGAAACAAACAACTCCATCAAAAGGTGGGTGAAGGATATGAACAGACACTTCTCAAAAAAAAAAAAAAAAAAGACATTTATGTGACCAACATATGAGAAAAAGCTTATCATCACTGGTCATTAGGGAAATGCAAATCAAAACCATAATACTATCTCACACCAGTTAGAATGGTGATCATTAAAAAGTCAGGAAACAACAGATGCTGGAGAGGATGTGGAAAAATAGGAACACTTTTACACTTGGTAGGAGTGTAAATTAGGTCAACCATTGTGGAAGACAGTATGGCGATTCCTCAAGGATCTAGAACTAGAAATACCATTTGACCCAGCAATCCCATTATTGGGTATATACTCAAAGGATTAGAAATTATTCTGCTATAAAGACACATGAACACGTATGTTTACTGCAGCACTATTCACAATAGCAAAGACTTGGAATCAACCCAAATGTCCATTAATGATAGACTGGATAAAGAAAATGTGGCATGTATACACCATGGAATACTATGCAGCCATAACAAATGATGAATTCATGTCCTTTGCAGGGACATGGATGAAGCTGGAAACCATCATTCTCAGCAAACTAACACAAGAACAGAAAACCAAACACTGCATGTTCTCACTCATAAGTGGGAGTTGAATAATGAGAACATACGGGCACAGGGAGGGGAACATCACCCACTGGGGTCTGTCAGGGGATGGGGGACAAGGGGAAGGACAGCATTAGGAGAAATACCTAATGTTGATGATGGGTTGATGGGTGCAGCAAACCACCATGGCAGGTGTATACCTATGTAACAAAGCTGCATGTTCTACACATGTATTCCAGAACTTAAAGTATAAAAAAGTAATAATAATAAAAAAAGAAAGTTGAATATTGGCCTCCACTGTCTTCTGGCTTGCAGGGTTTCTGCAGAGAGATCCGCTGTTAGTCTGATGGGCTTCCCTTTGTAGGTAACCTGATGTTTCTCTCTGACTGCCCCTAACATTTTTTTTCTTCATTTTGACCTTGGAGATTCTGACAATTGTGTGTCTTGGTATTGCTCTTCTTGAGGATTGTCTTAGTGGTGTTCTCTGCATTTCCTGAATTTGAATGTTGGCCTGTCTTGCTAGGCTGGGGAAGTTCTCCTGGATATATCCTAAAGTGTTTTCCAACTTGGTTCCACTCTCCCTGTCGCTTTCAGGGACCTCAATCAATCGTAGGTTCGGTATTTTCGCAAGAAAAATCCTCTTGGAGGCTTTGTTCGTTCCTTTTCCATCTTTTTTCTCTAATCTTGTCTTTCTGCTTCATTTCAGTACGTTGATCTTTAATCTCTGGTATCCTTTCTTCCACTTGATTGATTCAGCTATTGATACTTGTGTTTGCTTCACAAAGTTATCGTGCTGTGTTTTTCAGCTCCATCAGGTCATTTATATTCTTCTCTAAATGGGTTATTCCAGTTAGCAGTTCCTGTAACCTTTTGTCAAGGTTCTTAGCTTCCTTGCATTGGGTTAGAACATGCTCCTTTAGCTCAGAGGAGTTTGTTATGCCCACCTCCACTTCTGTCAATTCTTCAAACTCATTCTCTTTCCATTTCTGTGCCCTTGCCAGAGTGGAGTTGGTGATCATTTGGAGAAGAGGCCTTCTGCTTTTTGGATTTTTCAGCCTTTTTGTACTGGTTTTTCCCTCATATTAGTGGATTTATCTACCTCTGATCTTTGAGGTTGATGACCTTTGGATGGGGTTTCTGCGTGTGAGTCCTTTTTATTGATGTTATTGCTTTCTGTGTTAGTTTTTCTTCCAACAGTCAGGCACTTCTTCGGCAGGCCTGCTGTAGTTTGCTGGAGGTCCACTCCAGATCCTATTTGTCTGGGTACTAGTGGAGGCTGCAGAACAGCAAAGATTGCTGGCTGCTTTTTTATCTGGAAGCTTCGTCCCATAGGCGCACCAGCCTGATGCCAGCCAGAGCTCTCCTGTATGAAGTTTCTGTCAACCCCTTTCAGGAGGTCTTTCCAAGCCAAGAGGCACAGCGGTTGGGGACCCACTTGAGGAGGCAGTCTGTTCTTCAGCAGAGCTAGAGTGCTGTCCTGGTAGTACCCTCCTTGTCAGGATCCACTGCTCTCTTCAGAGCTGGCAGGCAGGAACGTTTAAGACCCCGAAGCTGCACTCACAGCTGCCCCCTCCCCCGGGTGCTCTGTCCCCGTGAGGTGGGAGTTGTATTTATAAGCCCCTGGCTGGGGCTGCTGCCTTTCTTTCAGAGATGTCCTGCCCAGTGAAGAGGAATCTAGAGAGGCAGTCTGGCCACAGCTGCTTTGCTGCACTGTGTTGAGTTCTGCCCATTCTGAACTTCGAGGCCTTTTTAGTACTGTCAGGGGAAAAACGCCTACTCAAGCCTCAGTAATTGCGGACACTCCTCCCGCGACCAAGCTCAAGCATCCTAGGTCGAGTTCAGACTGCTGGGCTGGCAGCCAGAGAATTTCGAGCCAGTGGTTGCTAGCTTGCTGAGCTCTGTGAGAGCTGGACCTGCTGAGTGAGACCACTTGGCTTTCTGGCTTCAACCCCCTTTCCAGGAGAGTAAATGGTTCTGAATGGTTCTGTCTCACTGGGGTTCCAGGTGCCACTGAGGTACAAAAAAACCTCCTGCCTCCTGCACCTAGCTTGGTGTCTGCCCAAACAGCCACCCAGTTTTGTGCTTGAAACCCAGAGCCCTGGTGATGTAGACACGTGAGGGAATCTCCTGGTATGCGGATTGCAAAAACCAAAGGAAAAGCATATGATCTGGGTTGGATAGCACAGTCCCTCGTGGCTTCCCTTGGCTGGGAAAGGGAGGCCCTCCACCCTGCTCCCTGTACTTCCCCACTGAGGCAATGCCCTACCCTGCTTCTGCTCACCCTCTGTGGGCTGCACCCACTGCCTAACCAGTCCCAATGAGATGAACAGGCAACCTCAGTTGGAAATGCAGAAATCACCTGTCTTCTGTGTTAGTCTTGCTGGGACCTGCAGACTGGAGCTATTCCTATTCAGCCATCTTGCCAGCAGATCTCGATTAGGGAAGTTTTCTTAAATTAATTTCTCAAATACATTTTCTGGGTTGTTTACTTTTACTCTTTCTTTCGCAGGAATGCCAGTTATTCATAGGTTTGGTCACTTTACATAATGCCGTATTTCTCAAAGACTTTGCTCATTTTTAAAATCAGGTTTTCTTTATTTTTGTTAGATTCGGTTAAAAATACCAGTCTTCAAGCTCTGAAATTCTTTCTTCTGTTTGGTCCAGTCTATTGATAAAGTTTTTAATTGTATTTTGACATTCCTTAAGTGAGTTTTTCCAATTCCAGAAACTCTGATTGATTCTCTTTTAAGATGTTTATCTATTTCCTGGATTGCTTTAGAATGTGTTGATATGTATATTTTTTTGCCATTTTTAAATTATTATTATACTTTAAGTTCTAGGATACATGTGCATAACGTGCAGGTTTGTTACATATGTATACTTGTGCCATGTTGGTGTGCGGCACCCATCAACTCGTCAGCACCCATCAATTCGTCATTTATATCAGGTATAACTCCCAATGCAATCCCTCCCCCCTGCCCCCTCCCCATGATAGGCCCCGATGTGTGATGTTCCCCTTCTCGAGTCCAAGTGATGTCATTGTTCAGTTCCCACCTATGAGTGAGAACATGCAGTATTTGGTTTTCTGTTCTTGTGATAGTTTGCTAAGAATGATGGTTTCCAGCTGCATCCATGTCCCTACAAAGGACGCAAACTCATCCTTTTTGATGGCTGCATAGTATTCCATGGTGTATATGTGCCACATTTTCTTAATCCAGTCTGTCACAGATGGACATTTGGGTTGATTCCAAGTCTTTGCTATTGTGAATAGTGCTGCAATAAACATACGTGTGCATGTGTCTTTATAGCAGCATGATTTATAATCCTTTGGGTATATACCGAGTAGTGGGATGGCTGGGTCATATGGTACATCTAGTTCTAGATCCTTGAGGAATCACCATACTGTTTTCCATAATGGTTGAACTAGTTTACAATCCCACCAACAGTGTAAAAGTGTTCCTATTTCTCCACATCCTCTCCAGCACCTGTTGTTTCCTGACTTTTTAATGATTGCCATTCTAACTGGTGTGAGATGGTATCTCATTGTGGTTTTGATTTGCATTTCTCTGATGGCGAGTGATGATGAGCATTTTTTCATGTGTCTGTTGGCTGTATGAATGTCTTCTTTTGAGAAATGTCTGTTCCTATCCTTTGCCCACTTTTTGATAGGGTTGTTTGTTTTTTTCTTGTATATTTGTTTGAGTTCTTTGTAGATTCTGGATATTAGCCCTTTGTCAGATGAGTAGGTTGCAAAAATTTTCTCCCATTCTGTAGGTTGCCTGTTCACTCTGATGGTAGTTTCTTAGTCTGATAGGCTTCCCTTTGTGGGTAACCCGACCTTTCTCTCTGGCTGCCCTTAAGATTTTTTCCTTCATTTCAACTTTGGTGAATCTGGCAATTATGTGTCTTGGAGTTGCTCTTCTGGAGGAGTATCTTTGTGGTGTTCTCTGTATTTCCTGAATTTGAATGTTGGCCTGCCCTACTAGGTTGGGGAAGTTCTCCTGGATGATATCCTGAAGAGTGTTTTCCAACTTGGTTCCATTTTCCCCCTCACTTTCAGGCACCCCAATCAGATGTAGATTTGGTCTTTTTACATAATCCCATACTTCTTGCAGGCTTTGTTCATTTCTTTTTCTTCTTTTTTCTTTTGGTTTCTCTTCTCGCTTCATTTCATTCATTTGATCCTCAATCGCTGATACTCTTTCTTCCAGTTGATCGAGTCGGTTACTGAAGCTTGTGGATTTGTCACGTATTTCTCGTGTCATGGTTTTCATCTCTGTCATTTCATTTATGACCTTCTCTGCATTAATTATTCTAGCTATCAATTCTTCCACTCTTTTTCAAAATTTTTAGTTTCTTTGCGCTGGGTACGTAATTCCTCCTTTAGCTCTGAGAAGTTTGATGGACTGAAGCCTTCTTCTCTCATTTCGTCAAAGTCATTCTCTGACCAGCTTTGATCCGTTGCTGGCGATGAGCTGCGCTCCTTTGCAGGGGGAGATGCACTCTTATTTCTTGAATTTCCACCTTTTCGGCCCTGCTTCTGCCCCATCTTTGTGGTTTTATCTGCCTCTGGTCTTTGATGATGGTGACGTACTGATGGGGTTTTGGTATAGGTGTTCTTCCTGTTTGATAGTTTTCCTTCTAATAGTCAGGACCCTCAGCTGTAGATCTGTTGGAGATTGCTTGAGGTCCACTCCAGACCCTGTTTGCCTGGGTATCAGCAGCAGAGGTTGCAGAAGATAGAATATTGCTGAACAGCGAGTGTACCTGTCTGATTCTTCCTTTGGAAGCTTCCTCTCAGGGGTGTACTCCACCCTGTGAGGTGTGGGGTGTCAGACTGCCCCTAGTGGGGGATGTCTCCCAGTTAGGCTACTCAGGGGTCAGGGACCCACTTGAGCAGGCAGTCTGTCCCTTCTCAGATCTCAACCTCTGTGTTGGGAGATCCACTGCTCTCTTCAAAGCTGTCAGACAGAGTCGTTCGCGTCTGCACCGGCCCCCGCTGCTTCCCCTATTGGACCTCAGCTGTGTGCTGTCCCCAGAGGTGGAGTCTACAGAGACAGGCAGGTTTCCTTGAGCTGCTGTGAGCTCCACCCAGTTCGAGCCTCCCAGCAGCTTTGTTTACCTACTTAAGCCTCAGCAATGGTGGGTGCCCCTCCCCCAGCCTCGCTGCTGCTTTGCAGTTAGATCGCCGCAGACTGATGTGTTAGCAATGAGGGAGGCTCCGTGGGTGTGGGACCCTCCCGGCCAGGTGTGGGATATATTCTCCTGGTGTGCCAGTTTGCTTAAAACGCAGTATTGGGGTGAGAGTTACCCGATTTTCCAGGTGTTGTGTGTCTCAGTTCCCCTGGCTAGGAAAAGGGATTCACTTCCCCCTTGCGCTTCCCAGGTGAGGCGATGCCTCGCCCTGCTTCAGCTCTCGCTGGTCTGGCTGCAGCAGCTGACCAGCACCAATTGTCTGGCACTCCCCAGTGAGATGACCCCAGTACCTCAGTTGAAAATGCAGAAATCACCGGTCTTCTGTGTCGCTCGCGCTGGGAGTTGGAGACTGGAGCTCTTCCTATTCGGCCATCTTGCCGATATTTTTTTTAAGTAATAAAAATTTATTGAGAATTTTTAAGTTAGTGGTTATCTCCTCCCATTCTTGAGGGAGGAACCAACAGTGTAGGAAATCATTGAGGGATCACACACTGTCACAACACCCCCGGCTAACAAAGGGAGGAGAAAAGTAATTTCACAGAAAAAGGGCTGGTGTTTAGCCTTTCTTTATTCAGGAGGAGTTGGGAGGATAGCTGCAGGTGTAAGAAACTTTCACATGATACTGGGCCAGGGTGGGGCTGTGCTGGGTTCCTAACTGGCTTCTCAAAAACTGGAGAAGCAGATTCACTTTCTCTTTGGAGGTAAAATTCTTGGTTACCAGGCTAATTTCTTACCCTTAATGAGAATGCCATTATTTCCCCAGGTGAAAGTCTCGTCCACAAGACGAGTAGGTTCGGCACAAGATTGTCATCAGTGAAACAGACGTGATTTATTTCCCCAGGTGAAAGTCTCGTCCACAAGACAAGTAGGTTCGGCACAAGATTGTCATCAGTGAAACAGACGTGATTCTGTGATGTGATTGTCTTAGAGATGTTCTGGGCTGCCTAATCTTGTTAATTTTGATGTAGCCAGGGTTCTTGCTCAGTGCTTCTCCAAGCATCTTAGCAGCCTCAGCTTCATACTTAGCCTGGGCAATCTTTGGTGGTGTTCTAGGTGTGCTTTTTCTACCAAGAACTGGGCCTGCTGGGCCTCCTGCTGGACCACTTGTTTGGCCTCTACAGTAGCTGTGTACTCTCAGCTAAAGCTCAGCTCTGTGATGGCTACATCATCCAAGACAAGACTGAAGTCCTTGGCCCTCTCTGGCAGCTCCCATTGAATCAACAGGGATACCTGGGTCCACTGGGTAATCAGCTATGAGGCATTGAACTTACCACACTCTTGAGCACTTTTTTGACAATGGATGGCAACACTCATTCTTTGTTGTCTAGCCCTAGGTGATTGTGCATGCTAGGAAACTCCTGAATGTTGGGTTGAGACACCACTCACAGGGATATGTTCACCACCTGCAGGTCTTTTGAACCTGTTAGGGAGGAAATTTTTCAAGGTCTGGCCAGAATGTCATCGTTAATGGGGTACTAAGACCAGGGGATCCTAAAATGAAGGCTTTGGCCAGGATAGTGTCCTGCTGCATGCCACCGATATGATTGAAGAAGATGGTTGTGTTTGCCTTCCATGGTGAACATGGATTTGTGTACAACATAGGCCACAGTGCTAGCCCCTAGCAACAGCATCAGTGCCATGCCCATGTCCTAGGAGTCAGTATGCAGCCATTCCTCTAAGTCTTTCAAGTTCTGGACCATGTCTGATTCTGAGGCTGTTGCACCAAAGGTCAGAAGGGAGTGCCAGCCCATCACTGCCCAACTCCAGTTTAGGGATTGTACCCTTCGTGTGAGGGTTCAGGTCAGTAATTCTGGCAGGATAATGGTGTATTGATTTTCAACCTTGCCTTGGATCTCAATGAGCTTCCTTGTAATCCATGCTTTACATTATTTATCTGTCATTTCCGTGTTTCCATTTTGGCTATGGACCATTGCTGGAGAGCTATTGTAATCATTTGATAGTATTACTACATTCAGATTTTTCATGGTGCTGGAATTCTTGCTCTGGTTCCTTCTCATCTGGAGATGCTAGCACTTCTAATTTTTGTAATTATTTTCATGCAAGTAGGATTTTTTCTTTTTTTTTTTTCTGTCCTTTTATCAGCTGGACACTACCATGAGGGCTGTTTGCCAGTGTTTTCTTCTCTGAGATCTGGGTTGTTCTTTAAGATTCTGGTAGATTACCATTTGCTTCTTGAATTAAAGCTCACAGACTTGATCTTTATGTACTATTTTGCTATTTGCAAGTGGCTGAGGCATGCTGAATGCCTCTAATCTACCAATATTGGGAAAAAAACAAACAACTACTTCTTGAGTTCTATGGTTTGTTAGAGAAGGATCTCAGTGACCTGTGAGTCAGTATCAATGACTTCCAAGTTAGAAAATTAAACTATTCCTTCCTCCAGTCATCCTTTAAAAAGCATTTTGCCCCTTTAAACTGGCGTCCTGATTTTAGACAACACGCCACAGAAAATTTTTTAAAAATCCAGCTCTCATTCATCCTCTAAACGTAAGAAAGGTGGTGGTGGGGAGGGAAAGAGAAGACAGGGAGAGGGAGAGGGAGAGAGAGGGAGAGGAACGGGTGGGGGGGGTAGAGAGAGAGAGAGGGAGAGAGAGGGAGACTCACTGCTGACTGACTTGTAAATGATTTTGCTAAACTACATGCCCAGTGTTGCAGAAAAAAACTAGAGCACTTCTTTCCCCAAGAGTCAATGGACAACAGAGACATTGCTTTAAAAGACTTTGTAATGTGTCCTTTTTTTTTTTTTTTTTGAGACAGAGTCTCACCCTGTTGCCAGGCTGGAGTGCAGTGGCACAATCTTGGCTCACTGCAAGCTCCTCCTCCTGGGTTGATGCCATTCTCCTGTCTCAGCCTCCTGAGTAGCTAGGATTACAGGCACCTGCCACCACGCCTAGCTAATTTTTTTGTATTTTTAGTAGAGATGGGTTTTCACCATGTTAGCCAGGATGGTCTCGATCTCCTGACCTCATGATCTGCCCGCCTCGGCCTCCCAAAGTGCTGGGATTACAGGCATGATTTGAGTTTGTTTTGATGAATAATTTGTCTTCTAATTCTATTCAACCTCTATGAAAACAGGAGGAAAATAAAAAGAAAATATTTAAACCTGGGTATGTTTTAGTTGGAGTACTTGCAGCTTTCCAAATTCCAGAGTAAAATTGTGACATTTCAGATTTCCACTGCTTAGGTCACAGACAAAATGGAGGAAAGCAAACCAACAAAAAAAACCCAGGGGTTGACTTTTACTCTGAGAAGCTGTTAAGCCACACATGTTGAATTTTACAGTTGCCCAACTCCCCAGTCTTCCAACCATCGAAAGACCTATTTACAACCAAGGGAATATTTAGCCTCTTGTATTCATTCGCTTTCTATCTAGGGCTCAGCACAATGCATGCTGGAGGCTCACATGCTGATTCATGGCAGAGGGGAAAAGCCTTTATTTCATACAAAGAAATTGAGCAGGCTGAAGGCTGTGTCCTTTGTACAGCTAGTATTCTACTCCACTGTGTCCAACTCAGTGAACTGCTGGCATTCTAATTATTTGGGTCTGAAGATTTGGCCACTTAGGTTAAATTTCAGACAGGATTTCTTTTAAATGGAGTAGATGGTCAGACATTTGAATATGGCAGCAGAAGACTAGGAAGCAGAGCACCCTAATTTCGGTGGGCAGAGGGGTATGGCTCCATGTAATTGGTCCACTTATAACAAGATGCCAGTGATTAGTTGGTAAGTACTAGAACAATATTCAGAGGAGAATTCTGAGGGCACATCCAAGAAGGTCACTTCAGGATCTGGCTGTAGTATCAATAGGTAACCTTGGTTGAGGGCAAGCAAGCAAAAAGGCTAATGTCCAGTGATAAAGACTAAGTAATCTAGCAGAAAGCTGGAGTTGAGAAGGACACTTGGGTGTCTAGAGTTCTAGATTCTAGATTTCAGTGTGGGCGCACCTGATGCCAAATCTAGGGTTGTGAGATCCATTCCATACTCTATGACCTGCTGGGCTAAAACTGTTGAAACAAAGTACTGTGTAGTTCAGGACTGAGTGAGGAATAAGTTGGACAGATCCTGGGGGGTAGAAAGCCCAAATAATTCCAGCTAGAGTGACTTGGGCAGCTATGGGCTGAGGCAGTGTTCTCCCTGACTAAATACTTTGAGATGGTAAAGGAATGTCAACTAAGCTACCCCTAACCCCATGCCATAATTATAAGGTGCTTATGCTCTGTCAGACACATGGATTTTCTGAGTTGATCAACCCCTACTCCACACAACATCCTCAGCCATATGTGCTATTGTTACTAAGATGAGGAAACTGAGACTTAGAGAAGGGAGATAGGGAAATGATGGGTCTAGGATGCCACAGCTAGGAAATGACAGAAAATGCTTCAATGTTCAAAGTCGAGCAGTTGACTCCAGAAAGTGCACACCTAACTGCTATGCATACTCCCTCCTATTTGCTGGGACAACCTTGGTGAGCACAGAGCAAAAAGTTGCCCATCCCTCTGGTGCTGATGAAGATCCACCCCTCTCACCACCTATTATTTCAAACTAGGCATTTTCTTTAAAAATAAAATAGTTTTATTGATAGATCATTCATATAACAATTCATCCATTTAAAGTGTATGATTCAATAGTTTTGAGGATGTGCACAGATATGTGAAACCATCACCACAGTCAATTTTAGAACATTCTGATTACTTCAAAAAGAAACTCTCATCTTTTAGCTATATCTCCCAATCCCCATCTAATTCCTCACCCTTAGCCTTAAGCAACAATGAATTCACATTTGATATCTATAAATTGGCTTGTTCTGAAGCCTCATATGAATTGAATCATATAATATGTACACATTTGTGACTTTTTTTAACTTAGTATGTTTTCAAGTCTCATTTAAGTGGTAGCGTGTATCAGTACTTTATTCTTTTTGATAACTGAATACTATTTTATTATAGAAATATATCACATTTTGTTTCTGTTTGGGTTGTTTCCACCTTTTGGCTATCATAAGTAACACTACGATACATATTTTTGTACAAATTTTTGTGTGAACACGAACAAAACATTTTATTTCTCTTAGAAGAGAAATGAAAACACCTAAGAGTAGAAAATACTTGGTCAGATGGTAACTCTAGGTTTAATTGTTTGATGAATGGCCAGACTGTTTCACAGTGGCTGCACCATTTTACATTCCCACCAGCAATGCATGAGGTTCCAATTCTTCCACATCCTCACCAACACTTATCTGTCTTCTTGATCCTAGCCATTCTAGTGAGTGTGAAGTGATACCTCACGGTGTTGATGTGCATTTCCCTGATGACTAATGGTGTTGAACATATTTTCATTCATGTGCTTGGTAGCTATCTGGAGAAATGGATATTCAGATCATTTTAAAAACTGATCTGAATAAACATTTCTGTCATTTTATTAAGCTTAATATAGTATTGATACAAGTCCCTTAGATATATAATTTGTAAATGTTTTCTTCCATTTGGTGGGTTGCCTTTTTATTTTACTGATGGTGTCCTTTGCAGCACAAAAGTTTTTAATTTTGATGAAGTCTCACTTACTTTTTCTTTTGTTGCTTATGACTTCTATTTCATATCTAAGAATACTTTGCCAAATCCAAGTCATGATTTGCTCCTATGTTTTCTTCTAATTTTATAGTTTTAGCTCGTACATTTAGGTCATTGATCCATATTGTTTAAATCTCTATATACAGGGTATGTTACTTCCTGAGTTCTAAGAGAGTCCCTAAGGTTTTATAAATAGCAAATATTACCCACAGGCAGCAGTTCATGCCTGTAATTCCAGCACTTTGGAAGGCCAAGGCAGGAGGATTTCTTGAGCCTATGCATTTGAGACCAGCCTGGGCAACACAGTGAGACTTTGTCTCTACAAAGCATAAGCAAAATTAGCCAGTGTGGTGACACGTGCCTGTGGTCCCAGCTACTTGTGGGGCTGAAGTGGGAGGATTGCCTGGGCCCGGGAAATTGAGGCTGCCGTGAGTCATGATCATGCCACCAAACTCCAAATATAGCAGATACTATATTTTCCTTTGAACACTAGACCAATTTATAAGATGATGATTTCTCATATACTGGAGTTTGGTTAGGATCTCAAGAAAAAGACAAATAATAATGCCGAGGTGGGCATATCACCTGAGGTCAGGAGTTTGAGACCAGCCTGGCCGACGTAGTGAAACTCCATCTCTACTAAATACAAAAATTAGCTGGGCATGGTGGCAGGCACCTGTAATCCCAGCTACTTGGGATGCTCAGGCAGGAGAATTGCTTGAACCCAGGAGGCAGAGGTTGCAGTAAGCTGAGATCACGCTACTGCACTCCCGACTGGGTGACAGAGTGAGACTCCATCTCAAAAAAAAAAAAAAAAAAAAATGAAAAGAAAGAAGAGCAGGGCTCTAGCTCTCTATCTTTCACACTATTATTTGTGTTTATTTTGAAATACACTTGCAACCACTTGACTACTGAACGGCATAATGGAGGCATATAACATGGTGAAGAGCTATAATTGTGTTTTCTGTAATGTACAGTTTGAGATACAAGAACATTTTAAAATTTTATTATGAGATTTTATTTATTATTTTTCAAACAAATTAGAGTTTGATAAAATATTTAGAAAGAGCTAGATAACTAACCCAGCACACTATGCACCTAAAGTGAGTTTGACTCAAATAAATACAGTATTTTTTTTTTGACAAATGACCTTTGCCTGCAAGATTTATCAAATTAACGTGGAACAGCTCTATAGGAGCAAGGTAGTAGTCCTGTTTCACAATTTTTTGGACTTTTCACTGTAGACTGAGGGAAGTATGGAGAGGAATATATTTCATTTCCCAGGGGAGGTTAAGGAAAAAAATGAGTTTTTTTAGGTTGACAGTGTATGACTCAAAAACTGAAGCTAAAAAATGTAAACAGCAATAAAAACAAAAATTTTACTTGAAACTACGATTGTGGAAATTAACTCTGGCTAGTGAAGAACTAAAAGAATCCTTTAGAATTAACTGAGTTTGTTCAACCATAAACCATAAAATGACTTCTCATATCATAAACTAATTACAAAAGGGCCAGAGTCATTTTGGAGTTTTAAGGGGATCTCCACAGATTAACTGATTTAGGTGGGATTTGGAAATATGAAATATTATTACTAAAATCTATACTGAGTAATGTACCTGAAAATCACAAACAAGTGATATTTAAGTGGTAAAATGTATATGCAGTGCTGGAGTAGATACAGGTGGAAAGGGAGAGATAATGGTCAATGGTGATATCTGGGTTTCTAGATTGCAGTGCCATTCCTCAAGATATGGGAGAGGACCTGTGCCATGGGCTGAATGTTTTTGTCCCTCCAAAATTCATGTGTTGAAAACATAATCACCAATGTGATCATACTAGGAGATAGGGCCTTTGGGAGGTGATTAGATTATGGTAGAGGAGACCTCATCAATGGAGTTAGTGCCCTTTTAAATGAGACCCAAGAGTGCTGCCTTTTCCCCTCCACCACGTGAGGAAAAAGCAAGAAAGCATCTTCTGTGAACCAGCAAGGGGGCCCTCACCAGATACCAAACCTGCCAGCACATTGGTGTTAGACTTCCCAGCATCCAGAACTATAAGAAATAAAATTCTGTTATTTATAAGGTATCCAGTTTGTTTATTTGTTATAGCAGCCTGGACAGGCTGAGAAAACCTGTTTGGGGAGAAATAACCGTGAGTTTACTGAAATTTATTGGATTTGATATGAATTTTAAACATTGAAGAAGAAATATGTGGGGAACCTGTATATCTGGAACTCAGAAGAGGATTTTTTAGCGGGAATAGGTCTTGGAGTCCCATCACGAACATAAAATTACCTATGGAAAAATATAAACCAAAAACAGGGTCTGCGTTTAAGCCTTCATATTTTTAAAATAGTTAAAGCCAGATAGAAAAGTGAGAGCTAAAAAAGAAGATTTAGAAGGAGCGGCCAGCAAGGTAGAAGAAAAACCATGAGAGAGTGGGAAAAGAGAAGTCAAGGGGGATGAGAATTGCAGGAAGGAGGGTGTTTTCAACAGTATTAAATGTTACTGAGAGGCCAAGTAAAATGAGGTCTTAGAAATGCCCACAAAATGCAAGGGAAGGTCACTGTTGATCTTAGTGAGAGCCATGTTGATGAAACAGAGCATGTTGAAGACATGCTGGAGCGATTAAGAAGTGGAGATAGTAAAGTCTGTAATTTGCTCCAACTGAATGGCAATACCATTACCTAAGATGGTAAAGAGGTCCCGATTGGGTCCTCATTTGAGATGATTGGTTTGAAGAAAAGAAAACAGAGCAATAGCTGGAGAAGAATATTTGATTCAACTAAGTTGTTTTGTTTTTTTTATTTGAAATACGGAAGCGATTTTAGCATGTTCGAAAGCTCATGGGAAATGTGAGGTAGAGAAAGAAATTAAAGATATAGGCAAGGGGATTATTAATAGGTTAAGGTGTTAATAAGACAAGCAGTTATGGGATTCAGAGTACAGGTAGGAGAATATGTATTTCATAATGGGAACAGCTCCTCCATGTAATGGGTGGGATGGGGGATAGAATGAAATAGGGGATGAAACGGGAGGAGAGATGGAAAGGAGGATGAAATGTATAGGTTTACAAATATGGTGGTGGGTGGGAGTTCTAAATAGAAAACTAGGTTTAAGCGGCTGGGCCTTTTGATGGTGTGTTGAAGGCTCACTGATCATACATTTACAATATTTCTGAGCTGCCTGGTTGGGACATTTTCCTCAGCAGTGCTCAACAAGTTGAGTGCAGACAGAAGGAAGACAGAGAAAGAAGTTCAACTAGGAGGGAGTATGGCATGACATTCAAGAGAATCCAAAAATTAATATTTTTGCCTCCAATACCGCAAACTGTATCTTAATCTAGCATTATGTTAAGGGTACTATAGGAATAAACTTTTCAGGGTTTATAATTTGTTGTCATTTTAAACCAGGTTTTGTCAAATCTGGTATTTCTAAGAGGCCCTGATAGTCCCCGTAGACTAGCATAGACATGTTGACTGATTCTGTTATATAGAAAGAGTATTGTGATATCATCATAATTATTAATAATCATAGGCACTATCTTCAATTGATAGTTTATTCTGTGCCAGACTTTGTTGGATCATTATAGATTTTTCCTTAACTCTCCCAATGACAACATTATGATTATCTCTAACTGAATTCAAGACATTTTTAAATAATTCAAATGATTTTTCATGATAATGCATCAAAATGGTAGCAATGGAATTTGCATCCAGGTGCATGTGACACCAAAGCCCACTGCACTACCACTACATGCTTCCATGAGTTATGCTCTCCAGTTCTTCCAGAACCAAATAAAAAAATTTCCACACAACATATTCCATCTTGCTCAGCCACTGTCTGAGTGTTTTAGAATCTCTTGACCTTAGAAGGTGAGACTCACCTGTTTTATCTGTTTTACCATTAGAAAGGCAACTTGCCCTACAGCTTCCACATTTTTAGAACCATCTTTTTTTACATTTTGCCTTTAATCACTTTTACCTAGAAGGATTCTCTTTTTATCACTGTCATTATATAAATTGAGATGATTTTTATTATATTTCATATTAATTTTTATTACATTTTAATAGGTAATACACATATATGACACAAAATTTAAAAGAATGTATGGAAAAAACTATTTTTTCCTCAGCTCTTTCCCCTAGTCCCCCAGTTCCTGTATCTAAAGACCATCATGGGAAATTTTTTAAATCTATACTTTAAGGGTTGCTTTAAGCATTTATATAGTCCTGAGTCTTAGGGATTGTGAGATAATAATTGTTTGTTGTTTTAAGTCACTATGTTTGGGGATAATTTGTTACACAGCAATAAATAATTAAAACAGATTTTTGTACGTGGTAATGGGGTGCTGTCATTACAAATAAAAAGTACAAGAGTAGCATTGCAACTGGGCAGTGGAGGAGGCTGGAAGGATTTTGAGGAGTATGTTAGAGAAAACTTAAGTTGCTTGAACAAACTGTTAATAGAAATCATGATTTCTGCCTAAAAGGGTTATCAAAAACATGTTATTGGAAACTAGAGGAAAGGTGAGTGACCCTTATTATGTAGTGGCAGAAAACTTAGCAACTCTGTCCCCTGCAATAACATGGAAATTAGAAAATGAGCCTAACTAACTGAATTATCCTGCTAAGGAGATTTCCAAAGCATTGAATGTATTGCCTGCTGTATACTTCTGCTTATAATAAAATGTGAAAGGAGAGAGGAAAAAAATTGAGGAAAGTATTGTCCAAAGGGAGCCAGAATTTCATGTTTTTGAAAATTCTTAGCCTTTCCAGATAGCAAATTATGCTAAGATTAAGAAATAGCTTTGAAGCAAAGATCAATTCAGGGCACTTCCAGAAAAATATGTTCTAGAGATGAAGCCAGGAACCTTATGTTATACATCTCAGAAAGATCAAAGGTGGTGCTTCAGAGTACTATTCAGCCTTTAAAAGACCTGTTACAAAGATCAAGAATGTACTTCACAGAGCCTCTCAATAAAACCGTAGGAATCCTAAGAAATCTAAGGATTTTCCTCGAAGAGATTTGTGGGTGTGGCTTTTACCTAATGGCATGAACTCCATTGAGATTCACAGGAGTCACACAAAGTTTTTGAGAGGCTTGTATCAGCAGGAAGAATGCCCGTTTGGACTGGAAGGGAAAGAGTGCAAAATGCAAAGGGGGCATTAGATCACCAAAACTCTACACACAGGAAATAAACTGAGAAAACTATTCAGCTGAAATGAAAGGAAAAATAACTCAAAGGATGAAATCAGGAGCACAGAGAGTAGAGCCAAAGTCATGGAGAATTATTCTTAACCCTAAAACCTAATTAAGGAAGTTTCAAGATCTGACGATTTCATAATTGCTATGGACCAGTGACTCTTTATTTGACTTTCATTTTCCTTCTTTTTGTGTAGGATTTCTGCAACAGAAATGCGTTGACTGACCCATCACTGTATGTTGACTGTTTGGAGGACAGATAGCCTCTTTATTTTCACAAGTCTGATGGAACTGTTCTTGAGGAGCTGCAATTCTTAGCTTCAGCTGAGGAGCCTCATCTACATCTGACCTTATTTAGATTATGAAATTCTGGGTTTTGTGCAGGGATAAGTTTTGAGAACCTTGAGAGGGAATGAGTATATTTTACATATGGGAAAGATGTGAGTGGAACCAGAGTGGACTGTAGTAGGCAGCTCCTAAAATAGCCCCCAATGAGCTCACCTCCTAGCATTCATACCTTTGTGTAACTACCTACCCTTGAGTGTAAAGTAGACTTATTGACTAAATTCTAACTAATAAAATATGACAAAAGTGATGGGGTAATATTTCTTAAATTCAGTTCCAAAAAGACTGTGACTTCTGTTTTGATGGACACCTCCCTCCTCTCTCCACATTTCCCTCTACCATCTCACTTTCTCATTCTCTATCTCAAAGCCCTTTCTCTGGGAAGCAAGCTGCCATATTGTCAGTACCCTTCTAGAAAGGATCATGTGGAGAGAATCTTATGTCTCTGGCCAGCAACCAGCATGGACCTGAGGCTGCCAACAGACATGAAAATGAACTTGGAAGAGGCTCCTCAGCCAGTTGAGCCTAGAGATGACTTGCAGCCCTGGCCAATACCTTGATTGCTTGTTAGAGACCATGAACCAGAAGCACCCAGCTAAGCTGCACTCAGATACTTGACTCACAGAAAATATGAAATAATAAATGTTGTTTTAGAATGGCAAATTTTGAAGTGATTTTTATACAGCAATAGTTAAGTAATACATTATTATAGAAACTGTTGAATAAGGAGCAATCAAAGAAATAGGGCTTGTTAACGATGAGGTAGTGCAGACATGCTTATCATTATCAAATGATAGCCATGAGGCATAATACAATGAGTTTTTACTGTTGTCCTAGGACCAGTGTAAGTGATTATAGATAAATATATCATAGACAACATAAGGAAGCTTAGCAAGCTGAACACTTGTCAGGACAGTGTTTCTCCATTCTGCTTACACATTAAATCACCCCAGGAACCTTTAAAGTACAACACTGATGCCATGATTCTACCACAAACCAATAAAATAGAAAATTTTATGCTTTAGTCCTGAATGTTGGCCTTTATTAAAATTTTTCAAATGATCGGAATATGTGGCCCATTTTGAAAAGAACCACTGAGCTAGCCAGTTGCATCTCTTCATTAGGAATCTCAAATACACTTATCTACTTCTCTGATTTTAGAAGAAACTGTGTTAATAATTAATGTTTGGAAATCATTTTGTGTTTATCTTCATTATAGTCTCTACTTCAAATACTACCACTACTCAGGATGAGACTGAGAACTTAAGCAAGCAACTTAAGTACTGTGGCCAAAGCAATTCAACTTCTTTGGCCACAGTACTTTTTATCAATAAAATGAATATAAAGACCAAGCTTGTCCAACCTGAGGCCCATGGACTGCATGAAGCTCAGGACAGCTTTGAATTTGGCCCAACACAAATTTGTAAACTTTCTTGAAACATTATGAGATTTTTGCTGGTGATTTTGTTAAAGCTCATCTGCTATCATTAGTGTTAGCATATTTTATGTGTGACCCAATACAATTCTTCTTCCAGCGAGACCCAGGGAAGCCAAAAGTTTGGACACCCCTGGTATAGACTAAATGGTTTTATAAATTCTTTCTATATTAGTTTTTTTACGCTGCAATCATAAGTTTACACAAATAGTGGCTTAAAACAACACAAATTTATCACCTGGAAGTTCTGGAAACCAAAAGTCAGAGCTCTTACCTTACTAAGATCAATGTGTTGGAAGGGCTGATTTCCATTCTGTAAGTTCCAGGGAAAATCCATTTCCTGCTCACTCAGGTGTTGGCAAGAATCAGGTGTTCTATGCAGTTATAGGCCTGAGATCTCTATTTCCTTGCTGGTTCTCAGTTGGGCACTGACATTAGCTCTTAGAGGCTTCCCTCTGGTCCTTGTACATAATCCCTTACATCTCAGACACAGCAGAGATGTGAAATCCTTTTCATGTTACCATCTTCAGACTCGCTTTTCTGCTTTCCATGTTAAAATCTGACTGCAGCTAGGAAGGGTTCTCCTCTTTTGATGACTTGTATGATTAGATTAGGCATACCTGGATAATCTAGGCTACTCCCTCCATTTCAAGCTTCTTAAACTGTAATCATTCTGCAAATTCTTTTTTGGTGTTTTAGATAACATATTCACAGATCTTGAGGATTAGTGTGTGGATATCTTTAGGGGCCATTGTTCTGCCTCTCAGAGTTTCCATATGTTTCTAAGACTCTAACCTCAGATTACTAGCATTATCTATGACGGAGGTGAAGGGCTTATCACCTCCACTTGTTACATTTTTTTTCAATTCCACATACCTATACCCCAGGAGATACTAACATGCTACCCTGGCCACCTCTACTACTCTCACCATACTCTAGAAACTACAGAAAAGCAAAAGTTGCTCTAAATCAGGAACTATAATCTATATTTAGTCCTTTCATATGCCTACTTGAAATTTTCACCCCGTCAGTGCCCAAATGAGAATGTTGTCAGTCCTCTAAGCCAAGTTTCCAGAAATGAAAGATGACAGATGGATTCACCCATCCAGTGTGGTATAGTTATTTATAGTTATTAACTTATTGAGCTTTAAAGTTGAACCATCTGAGTTTTAATCTTAGCTTTTTCATTCACTCAGCTGTGTGTTTTAGGGCAAATTGTGCTCTAGGCAAATAGTCTCCTGCCTATTAGTTCCCTAATGTGTAAAACAAGGTCAATGATAATCCTTGCAGGGTTGTATGAGGAATAAATAAGAGTTCATGTAAAGCAAATAGCACATAGCTTAACACAGGGTCAGTACCTCATTGCCATCCAAATAATGTTTTCTAAGTGCACTCTGTTATGTTTGTTATGTTAGTTGATATAATGACTGTGAAGGTGTGTTGAATGGAGATACCATGCTTCTAATATGTAGTAATTCTGAAAGCTCTGGGGCTGAGAAGACAAAGAATTTTCTTTATTTCCTGGGCTCATGGAAAGTCTCATGGAGGCAAAACCTGGAAGGCTTTGTAGATAGCAACAGATGCAAGTGGGGCGATGGATATGGCTACCTTCTGGCTTGATGGAGAAGTGTGTTGTTTCCACCAATAATATAAGTGGAACTCCTGGCTGACAGATTAATTTCTCTCTACTTGCTAAAACAAATAAAAGTACTTCTTACACTCTGTAAACCATGTCTGGATGATACATAAGTCCAACAAAAAATGGGTCTTTCCCACCTGGTTGGGTTATCCCCCAACCTGAAATGCTCTTTCTTCTTCTTATAGAATCAATGCAAACATGACCTCCTCTCACACCCCTTTTCTGATTCTTTCAGGTAGAATTAGTTTCTCCCTCCTCTGTGCTTTCTTGAAACTTTGTACAGAGTTTTATTGTTGTACTAATCACATTATTGTACAATTATACATACACTTGTTACTCCCTTCTTCTCCTTAAGAAAGAATGCATTCTTCCTAAGGTTTCATTTTACTTACCCAAAACTGAGTCTCTTTTGTTCACTTCATGCCTGGCATCGAGCATGGTGCCTGGACATGGTCATAGTTTGATGTTTATGAAATGAATGTTCACAGTTAACTGCATTGACTCTGAAGACAGACAGGCCCCTAAGAAGAGAATATGTTGAGGCCTTTCTCCACCAAAACACCAAATGTTTTTCTAGGCATTGTTCAAGTTGTTTCAGAGTTCAAGTCATGTACAAAAAGAATACCCAATCACTTAGCAAGAATGATAAAGAACCCGAAGAAAAATTCTGAAGCTTTGTGTTTTCACCTTATGATAAATGTAACTGAAAAGACACTTTAAAAATAGTCCAAAATTCAAAATACCATCTTTTCAGGCAAGCAAATGCTGAGGGAATTTGTTAACACCAGACCTGCCTTACAAGAGCTCCTGAAAAAAGCACTAAATAAGGAAAGACTCTTAGCAGTCACTGTGATAACACACTCAAGGACACAGACCAATGACACTATAAAGCAACCACACAAATCTGCATAATAACCAGCTAACAATGTGATGACAGGACCAAATTCACACATATCAATACTAACCTTGAATGTAAACAGGCCAAATGCCCCCCATTTAAAAGGTGCAGAGTGGCAAGCTGGATAAAAAAGCAAGACCCAACGGTATGCTGTCTTCAAAAGACCCATCTCACATGCAATAACATCCATGGGCTTAAAATAAAAGGATGAAGAAAAATCTATGAAGCAAATGGAAAACAGAAATAAAAGCAGGGGTTGCAATCCTAATTTCAGATAAAACAGACTTTAAACCAACAAATACAAAAAAAAAAAAAATGATGAAGGGCATTACATAATGGTAAAGAGTTCAATTCAATAAGAAGACCTAACTATACTAAATAAATATGCACCCAACACAGGAGTACCCAGATTCATAAATCAAGTTCTTAGAGATCTGTAAAGAAAGTTAGATTCCCACAAAATAACAGCAGGAGACTTCAACACACAACTGTATTATATCATCAAGGCAGAAAATTAATGAAGATATTCAAGACCCGAACTCAACACTGGACCAAATGGACATAATAGACATCTGCAGAATTCTCCAGGCCAAAACAACAGAATATACATTCTTCTCATTGCCACATAGCACATACTCTAAAATCAATCACACAATTGGACACAAAACAATCCTCAGAAAGTTAAAAAAAAAAAAAAGAAAATCATACCAACCACATGCTCAGACTACACGGAAATAAAAATAGAATTCAATATGAAGTAAATCACTCAGAATGATACAATTTCATGGAAATTAAATGACCTGCACTTGATTGACTTTGGGGTAAATAATAACATTAAGGCAGAAGTTGAGTTCCTTGAAACAAATGAGAATAAATATATAACATACCAGAATCTCTGAGAAACAGCTAAGGCAGTGTTAAGAAGGAAATTTACAGCTGTAAACCCCCACATCTAAAAGTTAGAAAGATCGCAAATTAACACTCTAACATCACAACTAGAAGAACTAGAGAAGCAAGAGCAAACCAACCTCAGAGCTCCCAGAAGATAAGAAATAATCAAAATCAGAGCTGAATTGAAGGAGACTGAGACATTAAAAACCATGGAAAAGATTAATGAATCCAGAAATTGGCTATTTGAAAAAATTAATAATATAGATAGACTGCTAGCTAGACTAATAAAGAAGAAAAGAGAGACCATCCAAACAAACACAATTAAAAATGACGAAGGGGACATCACTACAGACCCTACAGAAATACCTATAACCATCAAAGACTACTACAAACACCAGTATGCACACAAATTAGAAAATGTAGAAGAAACAGATAAACTCCTGGATATATACATCCTACCAAGACTGAATCAAGAAGAAACTGAATCCCTGGATAGACCAATAATGAGTTCCAAAATTGAATTGGTAATAAATAGCCTGCTAATAAAAAACCCACAAAAAACAACATCCCAGGACCAGATGGATTCACAGCTGAATTCTAACAGATATACAAAGAATAGCTGGTCCCATTCCTCCTGAAACTATTCCAAAAAATTGAGGAGGAGGGACTCCTCAACTCATTCTATGAAGCCAGCATCATTCTGATACCAAAACCTAGCACAGACACAACTAAACAAACACAAAAGTAAACATCAAAAACCTTGATGAACATAGATGCAAAAATCCTCAACAAAGTACTAGCAAACTGAATAGTACAGCACATTAAAAATCAAATTAATAATGACCAAGTAGGCTTTATCCTTGGAATGCAAGTTTGGTTCAACATATACAAATTAATAAATGTGATTTGTCACATAAACAGAACTCAGGAGAAAAACCACATGATTGTCTCAATAGATGCAGAAAAGGCTTTTGATGAAATTCAACATTCCATCATAAAACCCTCAGAAACCTAGGCATCGAAGGAATATAGTTCAAAATAAGAAGAAACATCTATGACAAACCCAGAGCTAACATCATACCAAATGGGCAAAACCTGGAAGCCCTGCCCTTCAAGCATAAGACAAGGTTGCCTTGTTTCATCACTCCTATCCAACAAAGTATTGGAAGTAGGGGCCAAATCAATCAGGCAATAGAAAGAAATAAAAGGCATCCAAAGAGAAAAAGAGGAAGTGAAACTACCCCTGCTTACAGATGACATAATTCTATATTTAGAAAGCTCCATAGCCTCTGTCCAAGCTACTTGAGCTGATAAACAACTTCAGCAAGGTTTTAGGATACAAAGTACATGTAAAAAATCAGTTGCATTCCTGTACACCAACGACATCCAAGCTTAGAGCCAAATCAAGAGTACAATCCCATTTACAATTGCCACAGAAAGAAAATACCTAGGAATATATCTAACCAGGGATGTGAAAGATCTCTACAATGAGAATTACAAAGCACTGCTCAAAGAAATCAGAGTTGACACAAACAAATAAAAAAAATTACACGCTTATGAGTAGGAAGAATCCAATATCGTTAAATTGTCCATACTACCCAAAGTAATTTACAGATTCAATGTTATTCCTATCAAACTACCAATAACATTCTTCACAGAACTAAAAAAAACTATTTTAAAATTCATATGGAACCAAAAAAGAGCTCAAATAGCCAAGGCAATTCTAAGTAAAAAGAACAAACCTGGAGGCCTCACATTACCTGACTTCAAACCATACTGCAAGGCTACAATAACCAAATCAGCATTGTACTGGTACAAAGACAAACACATAGATCAATGGAATAGCATAGAGATCCCAGAAGGAAAGCTGCATACCTACAACCATCTGTTTCTTTCACAGAGCTGGCAAAACAAGCAATAGGGAAGAGACTCTCTATTCAGTAAACGGTGCTGGGATAACTGGCTAGTTATTTACAGACAATTGAAACTGGACCTCCTCCTTATAGCATATGTAAAAATCAACTCAAAATGGAATAAAGACTTAAATGTAAAACCTAACTGTAAAAATTCTGGAAGATAATCTAGGAAATACCATTCTAGACATAGGAACTGGCAAAGATTTCATGGCAAAGATGTCAAAAGCAATTGCAACAAAAGCAATTGCAACAAAAGCAAAAATTGATAAACGGGGTCTAATTAAACTAAAGAGCTTTTACACAACAAAAGTAACTACCAATAGAGTAAACAGACAGCCTACAGAATGAGAGAAAATATTAGCAAACCATACTTCTGAAGAAGGTCTAATATCCAGAATCTATAAGAATCTTAAACAGATTTACAAGAACAAAAACCAAACAACCCCATTAGAAGGCAGGCAAAGGACATGAACAAATACTTTTCAAAAGAAGACATTCATGCACCCAAAAAGAATATGAAAAAATGTTCAACATCACTAATCATTAGAAAAATTCAAATCAAAACCACAATGAGATGCCATCTCACACCAGTCAGAATGGCTATTGCTAAAAAGTAAAAATATCACAGATGCTGGTGAGGTTGTGGAGAAAAGGAAACACTTATACACTGCTGGTGGGAGTGTAAATTACTTCAGCCATTGTGGAAAGCAGTGTGGTGATTCCTCAAAGAAGCAAAAACAGAATTACCATTTTTATTAGTCTGTTTTCACACTGCTGATAAAGACATACCAAGACTGGGCAATCTACAATAGAAAGAGATTTAATGGACTGACAGTTCCACGTGGCTGGGGAGGCCTCACAATCATGGCAGAAGGTGAAGGGGACTTCTCATCTGGTGGCAGACAAGAGGAGAGTTTGTGCAGGGAGACTCCCATTTTTAAAACCATCAGATCTCATGAGACTTATTCACTATCACGAGAACAGCACAGAAAAGACCTGTGATTTGAGTGAGCACAACTGAAGGCAAGTGAGCTTGGTATCTTCCTGCATGGCCATAGTGTGAGAGGTTTCCTGGGAAGTCAACAGCTGGTCTCTAAGAACCACTCCTCCTTTCTCTTTGCCCATCGGTTCTCTTAAATATATATCTGTGATGCACCTAATTCTTCCTCCTCCTGCTCCTCTTTGTCATCCTTCTTCCAGCTAGACTTGTCCCTGACAACTCAACAGAAGCAACGACTCTGGGGCTGAAGTGAAACTTACTTTGGATAAGATCCCCTGCTATAGAAGAAGCTTAAGTTTCACTTTCATGATCCTTGCACTTGATAATTTTGCATCTTTCATCTCAGATAAAAATTACCATCATGGACTCAAATTTTTAAACCAGTTTGTTCTACAGAGGCACATCAGATGGAAGCAAAAGAAATCTCTGTATTGACCCAAGTAATGACTATGCTATGGAGAGAGCAGAAGTTGACTCTAGCTGGGGCTGAATGCAGCTCAGACTTGGTCCACTTGAGGCCAGGCCCATAAGTACTCCTGTAATGAGTTTCTTTATTTGTAAGCATCTACTATCACTGCTTAGCCCCAAACATGTCGTGGTGGATCTGCTGAGTAAAGCGGGACTGGCTACCAAATTTCAGGAGAGATTGTTTAATCTTGTAGAAGTCACAAATGTCAAAGATCATCACAAACTCTGAGACTTTTTTGTTAGTGAGGGTCAGTGCCCAGGGGCACAATTTGATCCTTGGAGGGAGATTGTTAGGTCATACCCTCAGTTGGCCCCTCCTGATCCTCACCTCCTGTTGAGTATGGGCATGGCCTATGACTTGCAACCAACTAATGGAATATGGCAAAAGTGATGGGATGTTACTACTGTGATTGCGGAAAGTTAAATGATTCTATTGTTTTAGCAGATTCTCTATCTCTATCTGCTAAACCCTCCTTCATTCTCTATCTGCTTCTGACTTTGAAGAAGCAAACTTACATGGATTCTACAGCCTCAAGGAAGTGAATTCTATCAACCATTTAGGAGATCTTGGAAGCAAGATCCTCCCCAGTAAAGGGTCTGATGAGAATCCTGCTATGGTGAACACTTGACTGCAGCTTTATGAGACCCTGAGCAGAGGGCCCAGCTATGCTAGGACACCTGACTCAGGCACTGGGAGGTATAAATGAGTGTTGCTTGAAGCTGCTTAATTTGTAATAATTTGTTACTCAGACTAGACAACCAATGATCACACTCTGAGGCACTTCTAAGTATTTTTTTTTTTTTTTTTTTTAAACAGTCTCACTCTGTCGCCCAGCAGGCTGGAGTGCAGTGGCGTAATCTCGGCTCACTGCAATCTCCACCTCCTGGGTTCAACCAATTCTCTTGTCGCAGTCTCCCAAGTAACTGCGATTACAAGCATGCACCACGAAGTCCAGCTAAGTTTTGTATTTTTAGTAGAGACAGGGTTTCACCATGTTGGCCAGGCTGGTCTCAAACTCCTAACCTCAAGTGATCCACCCACCTTGGCCTCCCAAAGTGCTGGGATTACAGGCATGAGCCATTGCACCTGGTCACTTCTAAGTATTTCTAATTCTCTAGATAATACAATTTTGGAAACGAACTAAGAAAGAAATGATATTTGTGATATAATCAAAATTACTACAGTTTGTGAGGTTCACATTCCAAATATCCTCTGAGTCTATACTTCCCTGCAACCTTCCTTCTGTGTTTCATGCTCCACCTGCTCTGCTGGGTCTTACATAGTGACAAGGAGAATTATGATGCTAGGTCAGGACAGAATCCTTTGAGGGCAGAATGCAAGTCCAGTGGACACTAAAATCAGGTCTCAACTGGGTTTTACCCACCTGAGAAATTTCCACAGCAAGAGGGAAAACCCAAGTCAACACGGGGAATAAATGGATTTACATTCTGAGAAAGAAGAGATAAAGCTAGTCTTTTAACTGAAAGAACAATTAAGACAGGAAGCTCGGATACATATAATGAAGATCAGACCCAGATGGCTAGAGATGGGATCTCTGAATGAGGGGATTGAAGCATGGTTGGAGGACTCGGCTTTCTAGGAGGACAGCATCCTACTCAGCTTTCTTCCACATCTTTGCTAATGCAAGCCAGTGCAGTTTTTTTTTTCTTTTTCCTTCCCATGCTTTATCTTCAAGGCCCATCTGAAGTTTTATTTCCTTCATAAAGCTTTTTCAAATTACAACAGATTTCGTATGTTTTAACACTTCCAAATGGATTCTAAGTGTTTTGAGGTAGGATTTCTATGTGGCAAAGATGTTTCATTTTCCCTTGTAACACAGGAGGATTATATTTCTCAGCCCCCTTGCCGCTAATTGGAGCCACGTAACTAGGCTTGGCTGATGGAATACATGTAAAAACTCTTTTATGACCTGACCCAACAAAATTCCCCTTGCATGATATCCTGCTTCTTCCTTTTTCACGGTGACGTTGAAAGGCCTGTTGAAGATGTCAGTGAAAAGACCCCAATCCTTGAGTTATTGATTAGAGAAGAGCTGCCCAAGAGAACTTTTCAACCACTTAGTACCTCACAGAAATAAGAAATAAATGCATTTATGTTAAAACATTGAGAATTTGGAATTTTGTCACAGCTGTTGTGTTAATCAGCTTAAAATTCTATGTATTCTGTTCATTTATTGAATATGCTAAAACAAGGAAAGAACTTAGAATGAATTTTAGCATAATATATGTGCTCAATAGATGTTATCTTTCCTATCTGTATCAGTTAGTTATTGCTGTTCCATTCCAAAGTTAAGTGCCTTAAAATGGCAATCATATATTTGGTTTGTGATTCTAAGGGAAGGTAATTTAGGCTGGGGTTAGCCAGGCGAGGCAGTTCTTCAGGTCTTGGCCAGGAGCACTCATATGTCTGCATCCAACTGTGGCTTCTCTTCTAGGGTAGCTTGGTTCTTCTTCAGTTAGTATCTCATCTTCCAGCATGAGCGTCTAGGCTTATTGTCATGGCAAATGCAGGAGAGTAAGAAAGAGAATGAAAGAGGCAAGGCTCCTTCACACGTAGACTTAAAACCAGTATAATGTTATTTATGTCATATTCTGTTAGTTAAAACAGTCACAAGGCCATCCCAGATTTTTTTTTTGAGACAGAATCTCACTCTGTCACCCATGCTGGAGTGCAGTGGCACCATCTTGGCTCACTGCAACCCCTGCCTCCGGGGTTCAAGTGATTCTCCTGCCTCAGCCACCCGAGTAGCTGGGATTACAGGTGCATGCCACCATGCCTGGCTAATTTTGTATTTTTAGTAAAGACAGGTTTCACCATGTTGATCAGGCTGGTCTTGGTCTCCTGACCTTAGGCGATCCACCCACCTCGGCCTCCCAGATTTAAGAGAAGAGGAAATAGACACAATTTCTTGGAGGGAGATAATGAAGCCCCATTGCAAGGGATAAAAGAATGGTAGAGATTAAAGTAATTTTTTACAATCAGTTTACATCATTATTATTTCCATTGTTATGGCTATTCCTTCAAGTCATATAGATTGAGAGTCATCTTGGGCCAGGTGGTAATCTAAGTATTAAACAAAAGAAATCAGCAAATTGTCACTATCCTGACCATGAAAAGTTTATAGTCTGTTAGTAATAATAATTGCTAATATGTGTTGAATAAAACCTGCTGCCAGGCATTATTCTAAGTGCTTTATATGTAGTAGCTTGTTTAATACTCATAATAACATTGTATTATTTCTATGGTTAATAAAACTGAGACATAGAAGGGTTAAATTACATACCTAAGGTCACACAACTGTAAATAGCATCTGGATTTAATCTTAGACATAAGATCTGCCTCTCACAGTTTCCATATGTTTCTAATGTGTATCAGAACCCTAAGAACTGACAAAACTGGGACCAGAATGTAATGGAAAGACTTCATGGTGGAGGTAATACTCAGACAAAATTTGACAGAAGAGTGAAAGTTTACCAAGCACAGCACAGTAGATACCCATAGTATTTTCCAATTAATAATCAGTTGAATTATTAATTAATTAAGCTATCCTCAGCAAGCATGGGGTTTTTAAAGACTCTGAGTTAGTTATGACTGTTGGTTATAAGACTCATAAATGCAAGTCAAACTGAATTGAAGAACAAAAAAGAGGTAGGAGTTATTTATTAGCTCACAGTCATGGTAAGATTCACAGACTATAACAATGTGAAGAACAAAAGCTCCCTGTCTCTGCTTTGTTTCCTTCTGTGATGGCTTCATTCCTAGTCAGACTCCTTCCACATTTGTGGAAAACTGACCACCAGGTACCCCAGGGTCTCACACTGTAAGAGTAGCTATCCACGAGATAGAACACTGTGGCTGGAGCAATGCTAGGCAATTCCTGTATTATTTCCTTTTTCAGGATGAGGAGTTGGGTTGTGGCCAAATGGTTGAGTTCTGGCCAAGAAAAGATGAGTAAGAGGGATTAAAGCCACTTCAAAACCACTTTCATAAACCACTCTTGATGCCTTCTAGCTCTCTCTCTTCCCTTTATCATGATGTCTTCAAGGCCCCATGATTCAGATGGAGAAGCTACAACATAGTAAAGTGGAGGCCAACCAAAATTGGACATTTTGTGAACCCAAAAAATAAAGTTTATTGTTGGGAACCGGCCCCCAAATCTGGCCATAAACAGGCCCCAAACTGGCCATAAACAAAATCTCTGCAGCACTGTGACATGTTCCTGATGGCTATGACACCCACGCTGAAGGTTGTTTGTTTACCAGAATGAGGGCAAGGAACACCTGGCCCACCCAGGGTGGAAAACCTAAGGTGTTCCTGAATCACAAACAATAACATGAGTGATCTGTGCCTTAAGGACATTTTCCTGCTGCAGATAACTAGCCAGAGCCCATTCCTTTGATTCCCATTTTAGTTAATCTATAATCTATAGAAACAATGCTTATCACTGGCTTGCTGTCAGTAAGTATGTGGGTAAAACTCTGTTCGTGGCTCTCAGCTCTGAAGGCTGTCAGCCCCCTGATTCCCACTCCATACTCAATATTTCTCTGTGTGTGTCTTTAATTCCTCTAGCGCCGCTGGGTTAGGGTCTCCATGACCGAGCTGGGCTCGGCAGTTTATTATCTTAAACCACTGAGATGTGAAGTTTTCTTTGTTTCTTCAGCACTGTCTAGCCTATCTAGATTAATATAAACACAATTTTCCCAATTTTCCAAGGACTAAATCTCTACTAATTTGGACTTTTGCCCAACTTTGCAATAGCTCCAGCAAAGCTAATCAAATATTAGGAGAGGTCATTCCCCATATGGTCTGAAATGGGAAAAATAAAATTGCCCTACATTCTTCCATGGCCGTTACTGATCTTTTGAGAGATGAATTACTATATATCGTGCCCAATTTCCTGGATCATTGATAGAACACATGCTCACAAGTCTACCAAGAGCTACAAGAATTGTCATTCTGAAAAAAGAAGTTTGGTCACTTTTGCCAACACAAATTTGTTGGACATTTGTTAGTCCAGTTATCAAGTATTTTATGAACCTAAAAAATTTTCTTTTATTCACAACATTTTCATGTCTGGGAATTTATGCTCTCAATTTAGTGTGTTTGTTCAAATATAGAAGGGCTTTATGTAAATTCCTTATTTTTCAGTAACACTGCAATCTGGCTTTGTTTCTTTATTAAATATTAATACATTTATCTTGGGGAAAAATTAATTTTTTTCTTTGCAAATCCTACAGAATTGAAAAGTTAAACTCCAGAGATTATGATTCGTATTGTACTTGGGCAATCTCATCTATAATAATCCAATGCTGGGACCAATTTTTATTACAGAAAATCTTTCTTACACTGAAGAAATAGGGCTGGGAATGTTAGCATACTGAGATCGTAGGAAAATCCATTTTATTTTCCATACTAGAGTTTTTACAGTACAAGCAGAGCAGACATAGGTTTTCTTTCTTAAGTGACATAGGTTTTCTCTACTTATGAATTTCAGATATCTCTGGAATGTTCTATTTCCACAATTGGACAAAATTTAAAGGCAACTTCTTTCAAGATTATTGATGTTTTGGGGGGGCAATTGGATAGTTTTGCACTTCTGGTGTTACGGTGTAGACATTTTACTAGGGCTGGACAGAATTTTACAAAATACATGAGACTCAAAAAAGCAGATTTTTGTGCAGAAATAAATGCCCAGATTAGTAATATAGGCGATAAATTAGTATTGAAAATTTCAAACCCACAGGAATTTGAAAAAAAAGAAGGATGCTTGTACCCCCTTCATGTAGTTTTATTACTCTTAACATCTTGCCACAATGGCTCTGTGTATGTGTATGTATGCGTGTGTATACAAGTACATACACAAATACACTCGTGTGGATATGTATAAGCTTATGATACTTCCCCTTTTCTAAATCTTCTGACAGCAGCATGAGGACATCAAATCATTTATCCACTAAATACTTCACTATGCGTAACCCAAGAACAAGAAAATTTTTCCCCCTAAACAGACTTAATACCATTACCACACTTAGGAAAATAAACTTTAACGCAGGAATATCATCAAACACGTAGTCCATACACAAGTTTTTAATATTGTCCCCCAAAAGTCCCTTATAGTTTTACTCACTTACAAAATAAGAATCATTTTAAGATATAGACATAACATTTACTGTTGTATGTTTTTAGTCTTCTATAATCTAGAACTTTCATTTCCCTTTTTTCTTCATGATACTGGATTTTTTGACAATTCTTGGCTAGATGTCCTACAAAACATTCCAACTTTGGATTTTTCTTATTGCTAGATCTTGGTTAAATTCAGATCACACATTTCTGGCAAGAATGCCAAAAAGATGATGTGTGTCTCATATGGCCCATATTAGAAGACACAGGATATCAGGGCATTCTAATATTGGCCATGGAACCTTGACCATTTGGTGAAAATGGTAACCGTTGGATTGCTCCATTGTACAATTTTCCCGCTGTAATTTGTTGGTAATCTGTTGGGTGACATTTTGAGATAATGTGAATTCATTGTCCAATGCCTTTTCATCCAGTAGTTTTAATATTTATTGATGATTCTTGCTTGGATCAATCATTATTATAATGGACGTTATGAAATGTGATTTTCTAATTCCATTATTCCTTCTACTTTTGCTATTAGACATTCCTTTTTTAAAAAGTTTTCATTTGTTTTATCTTTTCTTTCTATGCATTATATATATTTATATAGTGTTCATGTTTAATATCACCATGGACTCATGGATTATTTAAGTCTAGTTGTTCTTATACATTATGATTTTATTTGTGTTGCTTAAATTATTTCAAATTTGGCCAGGGGCACAACTTCAAGCAAACTCTGCATTTACTTGACAGAAAAACAATATTTTAGCACTCACTTGATTTCTGGTCTAACAAAATGCTTAAATTACCCTCCCTGCTCCAGCCACAGAATCAGTCATATACCAAAGAGCAAAACGAAACAATAGTTTTATTGAGATGTATCTTTCATATCATACAATTTGCTCATTTAAATACACAATTAATTTATTTTGATGTATTTAACATAACAAGTTAATTTTTTAGTTTTGTCTTCCCAAAAAGAGGCTTCTAGCCATCAGCAACACCTGCTATTCTCTTTCAGTCTCCAAGTGGTTGTCTCCTCCAAGACAGCTCTAGGCGACTACTAATCTACTTTCTGGTTCTATAGATTTAGTCGGTTTTGGGTATTTCCTATTAATGGATTGATACAATATGTGATCTTTTGTGATTAGCTTCTTTCACTTAGTATGGTTTTCAAAATTTGATATTATAGCATTTATTGGTACATCATCACTCCTTTTAACCTAAGTGAGGTTTATATTGACTTAATTCCCAAAAAATATGAGACTATGTTCCTATATAGCTCCATTCTATCTTCTCTTTTTGTGGTATTATTGTTTGCATATTATGTTATAATAAAAGCCTGAGAACAGATTATTATAATTACTTTATATTATCTTATATTTTTAATGAAAACGAGAGAAGAAAGTAGAACAAGCAAATATTTATAGACATTATAACATCAACTTTCTTTACTCTTTCTGCTTGTCATTTCTTTCTGTGAATTTGTGTCACCATCTAATGAACATTTCCCTCTTCTACACTTGTTCCTATCCACAGTTTTGTGCTTTTATTGTCAAAGGTATTACATATCTAAATGTTATTGGGCTCAGCAATGTAATTATTTTTCCTGTCTGTCCTTGCTTTGGTCAGTTGGAAGTTAGCAGGAGTATCTCAAGCAGTAGCTTCAGTCATGCTTGCACAACTGCTGTTCCTCTTATATACTTCTTTCATCATCATGAAAAAAGCTTCCCTGATAGCTGTTGTCTCCAGCCTAGCCCCACAAGTAAACATTGTGTCCAAGACCAGCCTTTTCCTTGTTCTGGAAAAGGTTTTTTGTTGGGACCATACTCTGAGGAGGCAGAAATAAGAGAGATAAGAAATTCTCAATGAATTATTGGGTTAAGAAACCCTTTATCCCTCCTCCTAGTAAAATATCAACAATACCACTTTTTGGATATTGCAAACTAGTATATTGGATCTTCTTCCTTCTTTACTCTTTCAACCTCTGCAATGGAGACGGTGACATCCAGTACCAGTACTCTTCCCATCTAGCCCCTTGACACATGTGCTCACTTGTAGAAAGCTTTCCCTGAGGGTCATTAGAAACCTTGGATGCGTGCCTAAGAAGTGCCAGTTTTTTCTCTGATTGCCCTTCACTGAGCTTCTTCCACCCACCCACACCCACACTATGTGTAGTGCTCAGAATTTAGCCCAACCAGCATGTGCCTTTCTCTACCACCTGGTCTTTTCCTCTGTTCATCACATAAACTTCCAGCAAATATCCCCATTACACAATTATCTCCATACCACCAAGCCTCAAGTCTGGTTTTTCTTTTGTTAGAGGGGGAGACAATACTATATTCTGACAAAACACAAGTCTTTTTGCTCTTTAACTAAATATCAAGTCCTCTTTTTTATTCCTGAAGTCTTTCGCTGTTTGACTTTTAAAAAAATCAGGCTCACAATGAATAAATCCATATTAAAAACAGTGTTTAGGGCCAGGCGCGATGGCTCACGCCTGTAATCCCAACACTTTGGGAGGCCGAGGTGGGTGAATCATGAGGTCAGGAGTTGGAGACCAGCCTGGCCAACATGGTGAAATCCCTCTACTAAAAATACAAAAAATTAACTGGGTGTGGTGGCAGGTGCCTATAACCCCAGCTACTTGGGAGACTGAGGCAGGAGAATTGCTTGAACCTGGGAGGCAGAGGTTGTAGTGAGTTGAGATCACACCACTGCACTCCAGCCTGGACAAGAGTATGGGACTTCATCTCAAAAAAAAAAAAGAAAGAAAAAGAAAAAAGAAAACAGTGTTTAGCTCTAATTAAAACATTTTCATTATCAGCTTTCTCTTTTAACTTCTCTTGCTGTTTACAACAAAAGAAACCACTGCCTTTCATCTGAGGCAGGTTTCTATAAAGGAATACTTTATTTCACTTCTTATCCCAACTCCGTGAATTCCACATTTATACAACATGGTTCATCTCAACATATCAGATCATGATATTTTCATGGTTCATCTCAACATATCAAATGATGATATTTTAAGATTCCACTTATCTTAGAGATGACTAAGCCTTGCTAGAATGCACTGAGGATGGCACCAGGAAAACTTCATCTTTCATTTTGACAGTGTGATATAAATTTCTAAGAAAAAGTGCAGCACTAATTTATAAATATCTTTAAGAACTAGAACTTAGGGTAAAGCTAATGGGTAATGGAGCTGGAAAGAACAATGAACTTATTACCTATAGGTTCTTTCATCACTAACTCTCCCTAGTTGTTTGTTTAAACTGAAGTCTTTATTTTGTCGTAATTCGAGAGAATAGCGAATTATAATGTGTCTGGGTTGTCATGTTATTTGAAACATTTCAATAGGTTACTAGCCTAGCATGGCAATTACAGTTACATTTCTAAGGATAACTATGAAGAGAAATTCTGAGTTACAAATGTACATATGGTGTTTACTGACTATTGGTGGTAGCTCTGTCTAATGCCTTAAAATATTGTATAGGTTTTTCATTATGGTCACTAGCTATGTGACTTTCGGCAAGTCACACTTGTTAAACAAGAGTTTCCTCATCTGTAGGAATAGAATAATAAGACAATTCAATTGTTATAAGGATGAATTAAGCCTGGCATATATCAGAAATCAATAGCTGTTAGCTAAAATTATTATTATTATCAACATATAAATACTTATTGGGTATCCATTTCACGTCTAACACTAGGCTAAGTTCATTGGTGATTGTCAGAGAAGCAAGAGACATGATTCTGACTTTCAAGGAATTAAACCCTCTGTGAAGAGAACAAGATGAGACCAGGTATATTAGAGCCCAGTGCTCTCTGCAGGGTTTCTAGGAGCTGAGAGCAGGAATAGATCAGTGAGTTGGAGTAGATAAAGTAGAGGATGGAGACCTCTATGGGCCTGTCATGAAGCGTAAGTTTCTCAAAATCTTAATCCTCCTCGTGAATTTATGAAAGCAAGTTATACTATATACAGCAGAGATGATAGATTTGGGGCTTACCACCAAGACAAGAGAGAAGAGAATATTTAACAGGAGCTGGTGATACTTCCAGAGATGCCTTACTGACAGTACTACATAGGGTCTTTGCAACACAAGTTCAGTCCTTTCCAACTTTCCTATGAGATTTACAGGTAACACTAAATTTTAGAATAGCATTACTGGAAACTTTATGGTACATGCATTAAGAGAAGCTGCTATTGTAGTTTTTCCCATGATATGTATTGAAAAGGAAATCTATTGTCATTCTATTAGAGCTATTTTAATACTCTAAGCATATCATTTGTACATTTGATTGTAAGCCATCAATAGGAGCTTTCAAGAATGATTTTTCTCAGCTGAAAGAAGATGCAGAAGTGTTATAGTAATTATGGAAACCTACACCCTATATTTTTCACATGTAAAAGATGCATGCTTTCATAGCGTGTGATAATGGAAATGTAGGCATAACCATCTATTTCTTATTATTAATCACCATTTTTATAAGGAAGATAAATGGAGAATCTCATATAGAGGTGTATCTTTAAATAGCTGATTAAAAGCAGTTATGAAATTGCTTTGAAGTCTGGATGCAATTGAAGCTAATTTGGATTTTCTTATCATCCTAAGATTTCAGAAGTGAATGAAAAAGAATAATAGGCCCAGTTACAAACAAATCACTTGATTAACACCTAAAGGCAATGTGGAATTGTTCCCCAGAATAATGTGTATAGGACTTTGTCTAGTGTTGCGGGAAGTCAGGGACCCTGAAGAGAGGGGCCGGCTGAAGCCATGGCAGAAAAACATAAATTGTGAAGATTTCATGGACATTTATTAGTTCCCCAAATTAATACTTTTATAATTTCTTACGCCTGTCTTTACTGTAATCTCTGAACATAAATTGTGAAGATTTCATGGACACTTATCACTTCCCCAATCAATACCCTTGTGTTTTCCTATGCCTGTCTTTACTTTAATCTCTTAATCCCGTCATCTTCTTCCTAAGCTGAGGAGGATGAGGAGGTTGCCTCAGGACCCTGTAATTGTAGTATCAACTACACAAGTTGTTTGTAGAGCATGTGTGTTTGAACAATATGAAATCTGAGCATCTTAAAAAAAAAAAAAAAAGAAGAGAACAGGATAACGGCGATGTTCAGGGAATAAGAGAGGTAACTTTGAACTGACCGACGGTGAGCCGGATGGAACAGAGCTATATTTCTCCTCTTTCATAAGCAAATAGGAGAAATACTGATGAATTCTTTTTCTCAGCAAGGAACATCCCTGAGAAAGAAAATGCACCCTGAAGGTAGGCTTATAGACGGCCCCTTTTAAGGCGTCCCATCTTTTATGGTTGAAGCTGAAGGGATGAAATAAGCCCCGGTCTCCTATAGCTCTCCCAGGCTTATTAGGAGGAGGAAAATTCCCACCTACTAAATTTTGGTCAGACAGGTTGTCTGCTCTCAAACTGTGTTTCCTGATAAGATGTTATCAACGACAATGCGTGCCCGAAACTTCATTAGCAATTTTAATTTCGCCTCAACAGGTGGTCCTGTGATCTCGACCTGCCTCCATTTGCTTTGTGATATTTTATTACCTTGTGAAGTATGTGATCTCTGTGACCCACACCCTATTCGTGCACTCCCTCCCCTTTTGAAAATCGCTAATAAAAACTTGCTGGTTTTATGGCTCGGGGAACATCATGGATCCTGCCGACATGTGATGTCTCCCCTGGACACCCAGCTTTAAATTTCTCTCTCTTGTGTTCTTTCCCTTTATTTCTCAACCCAGCCAACACATTTAGGAAATAGAAAAGAACCCATGTTAAACATCGGGAGTGGGTTCTCCCAATAGTCTAGACCAGTCAGAAATGAATATTCAGGAAAATGCACAGATCTACCCGTTTTAGTGTTAGCTTGGAAACAAATTTCATAACAGTAGTAAAGACTAGCCTTCCAGATGATTAATCTCCCCTAAAGATGGAAAAGAATATAGTATCTTGAGACTATCATAGATGGAGGATGGTTGGCTTTGGAGTATCTAGATATATGCATGTAAGAATCAAAGCTGGACTCTTATCTCACTCAATACACAAAATTTAATTTGAGATGAATCATTGACTTAAACACTAGTGCTAAAAATCATAAGACTTCTAAATACTAGCTGAATATTTTCTATGACTTTAGGATAGAAAAAGATTTATTAGAACACAAGAGGCATTCACAAAGGAAAAAACAATCAATTAGATTTCATCAAGATAAAAAAAACTTTTGGTCATAAAAAGATGATGAGAGGGTGAGCCACATTCTGGATGAGAATATTCGCAAAATATTATATCAGACAAAGAACTTGTTTCATGAAACTATATGGAAAGGCTTTTAATTGTGGAGTGACTCAGTCATGTTTTCATTTTAATATATCACTCTGGTAGCTGTGTTGGATGGCTTTTTGAAAAACAGGATTGGACACAGGTGGAGAGCAGGACACTGTGATTGTCATCCAGGTAAGAGATGACAAGGGCCTGGGATATTAGATACAGTTTCATGTAGAAAATTCTCTGAAGTTTTCAATGTAGTGAGGACCAAGAGAAAATCTAACATGTGTTTTTAATTCCTTCTTATAGACTGGTGTTTGGGAAGCTCGGTATGATTTCTGTTACGTGAGGGTTGCAGAAAGGTCTTAACTCTTTACAATTGTAAATTTTAGTTTTTGCCCATTATTTCGCCGATTTTTTTCCATAACAGTGTTTTTCTTCTTCCTTTGCAGGACACAAATGACAAGACCATTAGTTCCTTTTAATATTATTCCACAGTTTCCCAAGGCTCTGTTTTTTTAATCTCTTTTTCTTCTTTGTTTTTCAGATTGGGTAATTTCTATTGTTCCATCTTAACAGTTTAATAACTAATTTCTCTGTCATCTCCATTATTCAATTGAGCCCACCCAGTATAATATTATATATTATTTAAAAACTATAATATTTTTATGTCAGATATTATAGTTTTCAGGTTTGAAATTCAAATTTGATTCTTTTTTATAGTTTCTATTTCTCTGCAGAGAATGTATATATGCTTCCATCAATTTTAAGCATTTACTTTTATTCGTAGAGCTGATTATAATAGCTGCTTTAAAACCTTTGATAATTTCAACATCTGTAATATCTTGTGTTGGCATCTGTTAATTGTCTTCTCTCTTGAGACTTGGGTACTTTTTGATTTTTTTTCATTTTAGGTAACTTTGAATTATATCCTGGGTGTTTTGAATATTTCATTGTAAGACTCTTGGTCCTGTTAAAGTCCTCTGGAGAATGTTGCTTTACAAATAATGAGGAAATCAAACCCAGCAATGTTCAATTCCTGAGTTCTGTTTAGCTTTACTTCATGTGAGGATTCCAACATTGGTTCAGTTTTCAAAGCCTTTGCCATCCTGCTTGTGGTCTGTCCCATCATGTGCAACTTGGTGATGAGCCTGGGACTTGTGTTGGTTCATAACAGAATGAAGGGAGAGACACTTTTCCAGGTCTCTCCTCTGGAATCCCCCTCACCCTCTCTTACTCTGTGTTCCATTTCCTACCCATCTGACAAGAAAGACTGGATTCCTTTTGGAGCTTTATCCACACTTATTTCTGCACAGTTCCACATGGCTGGCACCACTTTGGGCACAAAGTAGTGAAAGAAAAAGAATGGAATTTCTCTGCACTCTTTGGACCACAGGGGTCCCTCTCCCGAATTCCTCTGGACTCGAGAGACAGGTTTTATCTTGGTTTTAGATGACTGTTCTGTTGCCTCCTCTACCACTATGGTTAGGGCTGCCTTTGAACCAGGGTTGGGAGTAAGAAAGAGAAAAGCAAAACAAAATGAAAATAATTCCGTCTATACTCTCAGACCCACAAGGACTCCTTTTTCTTGTCTTCTGATCAGAAAGACAGGGTTTTACTCAGGTATATTTTTGTGCCTGCTCCCTACACAGTTACACGCTGGGATTGCCTTTGAGTCAACCCAGGGGAGAGAAAAAAAGAAAAAAGTAAGAAACTCATCCCATGCAGGTCATTCTCCAAGTTTTGTCTCCTTTCTGCATTCTGCTTGCTGTTTACTTTTCAGAGTTCTTAGGTAGTTGCTTTTTGTATTTTCCGACTCTTTAGTTACAATTAATATAAGAGCCAGGCTATAGCAGGCTTGTTCCATCTTTGTTGGCACTGGAATTCTCCATTTGTGCATTTATGACCAGCACTTTTAAAAGTTTTAATTGATGTTCCCCTTCCTGTGTCCAAGTGTTCTCATTGTTTAATTCCCACCTATGGGGTGGGGGGAGGGGGAAGGGATAGCATTAGGAGATATACCTGATGTAAATAACGAGTTAATGGGTGCAGCACACCAACATGGCACATGTATACATATGTAACAAACCTGCACGTTGTGCACATGTACCCTAGAACTTAAAGTGTAATAAAAAAAATTTAAAAAGTTTTAATTGACATGAAGTAATTGTACATATGTATAGGGTACAGAGTGATGTTTTGATACATATACACAATACGTAATGATCAAATAAGGATAATTAGCATATTCATCATCAAAGATATTTATCATTTCTTTGTGTTGGAAACATTAAAAAATCTTTTCTAGACGTTTGAAGATATACAACAAAGTATTAATAACTATAGTCATCTTACAGTGCTTAAGAGCACCAGAACTTATTCCTCCTATCTCGCTGTAAATTTTTGGATTTGTTAATCAGCTTTTCCCTGTCTTCCCGTCCCCATTACCCTTCCTACTGTCTATTAATAATGATTCTACTCTCTACTTCTGTGGGCTTAGCATGTTTTAGCTTCCACATATACATGAGAAGGTGTGGTATTTGTCTTTCTGTGCCTGCTTTATTATAGTTAACATAATATTCTCCAGTTCCATGTTGTTGCAAATGATAAGATTTCATTACTTTTATAGCTGCATTATATTTAATTATGTATATGTACCACATTTTCTTTATCCATTCATTTATTGCTAGACATTAGGTTGATTCCATCATTGGCTACTGTGAATAATGCTGCAATAAACCTGGGGTGCAGGTATCTCTTTGATACATGGATTTTCTTTCTTTTGGATATATACCTAGCAGAGGAATTTCTGGATCGTATAGTAGTTCTATTTATAGTTCTTTGAGGCATCTCCATACTGTTTCATAGTGGCTGTACTAATTTACACCCTCACTAACACTTTATGAGGGTTCTGCTTTCTCCACATCCTCACCAGCATTTGTCTTTTGAATATAAGCCATTTTAACTGGGGTGAGATGATATCTCATTGTAGTTTTAATTTGTATTTCTCTCATGATTAGTGATGCTTGTTCTTTTTTCCTAATTCAAATTTCCAACCTACATTGATGCTTTTATGGAGAATACACACAGAATTGATGTTAAGTATGAAGCAGATTTGTTTATTTAAGGTTGGGTCTACTATGACATACAGTGGAGGATTCCATTTTTAGGAAAGGGATGGACTTAGGATTTAACCCAAGTTCTGCTATTTTCTTCTGCTTTTTGCTATTCATCATCTAAGTTATCTGAATCTTCACTTCCCTCATCTGTGCAATGGAGATAATAACCTGTGCTATGATATTAGGAAGGTTAAATAAGGAATTGCATGGAAAATGCTGGTATAATTTCTGGGAACACAGTAGCGCATCAGAAATATTTATCCTATTAGCTAGACATACTAAGCAATTATATTTCAAAAAGATTTCTTCATAATCAATATCTCCTCTCCTCCTCAAATGAGCCCAGAACTGTAATGATCTCAGTTTTATAGCTGAAGACCCAGACTCACTGGGGTTAAGAAAAGACCACACAGAAGAAAGGCAACAGAACCTGTGTTTGAATAAGTCTCTCAGACTCCAATGGTAGGGTCTATGACTGCAATTCTATGGTGCCTCAGCATGACTCTATTATTTAACTTCCTCCATCATCCTCTCCTGTGGATTGTAGATGGATCTCACTGGCCAGAATTCTGCTCCAAAGCAGACGGGATTCTTGAAGGATCTATTATCTATCCACTGACCATCCATATTATCTATTCACTGACCATCCACTATCCACTGACCATTTATAATTTTTCACATGGTCTACTCATGTCTTGCAGAGTAATTCTTCTCTTCCCCTGATTTAGTCCCTTATTTTTATTTTCGTCAATCCTCAATCTCTCCCCTTTCCATCTATTGATATCTTCCAGCTCCAGCCATGCCTGCAGAGAAGGCTGTGTTCTAATGAGGGACTTGTGGCCACCTCCATTTACACCTGAGGAGAGGGAGCTTCTGATTTCTGAATTCAGCACACAGGTGTTCTGAAGTCAGGAAACAAAGCATTCATAAATCTGGTTTGGTGCTGCTGTGGTTATAGAGAGAATCACAGATATTTACTTGCATGAAATCCAAACAAAAGAGATGACCTGTAGCATTTTTTTAGAATAAGAAACCAAAGAACACGTAAAATAATAAACTGGCAAAATGTAGAAATGGTGTTCTGCTTGTCTGCAAAAAGAAAGTATTTTAATACCAGTTGCTTGGGGACACACACACACACACAAATACACACACACACACACACACACACACACACTGAAAATACTGCCCAACTAACCCAACTCTAATGAGCTGTCAAGAAAGAAAAAGCATCAGAAGAACAAGAAAGTAGTGAGGCTGTCTTGGAGGTCAATGTAAATGTCTACTGTTTTCAAGGTTCTATGAATGCTTTGAGGTTATAAACAATAGATAAATTTTAAACTTTTCTATGGAAAGTCAGTTTGGGGCAAAAACAAGATGAAGACAGAATGAGAGATGACAAAAAGCTGCAGCTTCAAGCCGAAGAGCAGCCCTAAATGTACTATTTATTAAGTACTTGTTAAGTTTCAGGCACATTTTGTTACCTTTTATTCATTCTCACTCAATCCTCATGACCACCTAGTAAGAAAGCATTATCCATTTTACAGATGAGAAAATTGAGGCTCAGGCTACTAAGTAACAGGGCCATGAATATATACCTAATTATTCTTTCCATAGCCAGGAGTTCATCTAGCTCTGCAAAATCTTAAAGTGCATAATTTTTTTGTTTTTTTGAGACAGGGTCTCACTCTGTTGCCCAGGCTGGAGTGCAGAGGCGTGATCATAGTTCACCACAGCCTTGACCCTTGGGCTCAAGTATTCCTCCTGCCTCAGTCTCCCAAATATGTCTCTTCTAAAGAAGCCATGTTTTGGCTGGGCACGGTGGTTCATGCCTGTAATCCCAGCACTTTAGGAGGCTGAGGCAGTTGTATCACCTGAGGTCAGGAGTTCGAGATCATCCTGACTAACATGGTGAAACCCTGTCTCTACTAAAAATACGAAAAATTAGCTGGGTGTGGTGACAGGTGCCTGTAATCTCAGCTACGCGGGAGGCTGAGACACGAGAATTGCTTGAACCCAGGAAGTGGAGGTTGCAGTGAGCTGAGATTGTGCCATTGCAATCCAGCCTGGGCAACAGAGTGAAACTCTGTCAAAAAAAAAAAAAAGCCATGTTTTGTTGTCACTGCTCTGTTGTGGAATTATTATCTAGCTGTGGTGGGTGAAAGTAAAGCTTCCCACTCTACAGAGGGCTGGCCACCATTGAAGAGCAGTGGTGCAGTCTGTTGTTTTCAACCATTTTCCTGTTTGTGGTCACATGACTTTTATCCATGGCTTGTTAAATATATACACTTTCTGTGCCAAAATGGAAATCTATTTAAACATGCAATTGAACTTTGTTTTCATTTTATTTGTGCAAATCCTTCTAACCCTCATTTTAAAGCAAAAATGGCAAAAACTATATTAATAAACTTTAGAATATATAAAAATATTTATTCTGGTTAGAGTGAGCAGAAATAAAAGTGTTGTTTCCTTTGGTGATCAAACCTCTTCCTGTTATGGTATCCTTATAAGAACTGGTGTATGCAACTCAATTCTGGTGCTAATCACCTTGAGTTAGTGCAGACTCCACAGGTTATAAACTCAGTCCTTCACAAGCCTGTCCTCGCATTAAAAGTCATGCTTCAGAGAATCTCAGGCCAACCATACTTCTCACTTACTGGCTATAAATTCAGGAGTTCCCACAACGCTCTCAGGTTTTGATAATTTGCTGGAGTGATACACAGAACTCAAAAAAGTACTATACTTATAATTATAGTTTTATTGTGAAGGATAAAATTCAGGACTAGCCAAATAAAAGATACATAGGGTGAGACCTGGGAGTGTCTCAAATGTAACACTTCCATGCTCTTTCCCCATGGAATCAGGGCCTGTCATCCTCATAGCACTTCAATGTGTTCACCAGTCAGAAAGCTCCACTTCTGTGTCCAGAGTTTTTATTAGGGTTTCCTAATATAGGCATGATTGATTGAACATTGACCATGTGATTGATCTTTATCTCCAGCCCCCAGGACTCCCTGGAGGTTGAACTAGCTCAAAGCTCCAACCCTATAATCATATAATTATTTTTTTGGTTACAATTCTCTATCCTGAGTTATTTAATCTCACTAGTGTAAAGTCAGATATGATCCAAGGGGTTCACAAGCAACAATGACACTCTTATCACTCTGGATATTCCAAGGATTTTAGAAGCTCCATGCCAGAAACGGGGGATAAAGGCAAAATAAATTCTTTTGGGTTGAAGTACTTAATTTGGAACTAAATGGATGTAAAGAAGTTCTATTGATTAAATTCAGATGGTTGCATAATTTGTTATTCAAATGGCAATTCTTTTTGGAAAGAAAAGTGGGGTGCTAATTGGATGGGGATGCCAGACTGCAGGCATAAGCAGGGCATATTCTGAGTGAACTGAGACTTTTAATCACCTTAGGTCTTATTTTATTCCCAAGGAAGTGTGAAGGGTTTGGGACCAATTTGTAAGTTCTTGGAGTCCTCCTTGGCAAGACAAGAACTTCTTTTGCCTCTGCTAGTTACATACATGAAACTGAGGGAGACTGTTCAAAAGGAATGACAGTATGTGTAAAATTAGAGAAAATTTGACATTGATAATAGACTGTGTCTCTATTTGAATAGGAAAATAATTCCATAGCAGATAACTCAAATTATTTTTATTACACATAGGTGACAACATATGTACCATTCTCTTTTTTACTTATATATTCTGAAATTTAAGGATATGATAAGGTCTTCCAAATCAAAAGGCCCACCCTCCCCATTATCACCCCACCTATAAAAGTAATCTTTATCCCCTTTCCCTACAAAACCAGTCACCTTATATGCTTCAAAATTTGTTGGTTACCAAATACACATAGTTCGTGACCACATCTCCATTCTTTCCTACACATAAGTTCCTGAAAGCTCCTGATTTCCTGTCATTACTTTTTCATACCAAAAAAATATCAAAAATGTTCAATACCACTGTGTTAGTCAGTTCAGGCTTCCATAACAAAATACCGCAGGCTTAGTGACTTAAACAACAGAAATTTATTTTCTGACAATTCTGGAGGCTGGAAGTCCAAGGTCTAGCCTGGTCTGTTTAAGTTTTTCTGGTGAGGGCTCTCTTCCTGGCTTGCAGACAGCTGCCTTCTTGCTATGCTCTCAGATGGCCTTTTCTTAGCGTGCACATGTGCAGAGAGAGAAAGCTCTGGTGTCCCTTCCTTCTCTTATAAGGACACAGTTCTGTTGGAAGAGGGTCTTATCCTTATGATCTCATTTTATCCTAATTACCTCTATAAAGGCCCTATGTCCAAATCCAGTCACACTGGGGATTGAGACACCGTCATACGAATTGGGAGGCATAATTCCATCAACAATAGTCACTCCAGTTCTAGAACTCTGCATGTTTAAAAACCATGCCAGTTCTTTAAAGGCATGGCCCTTTAATCATTTCTATATTCTTAGGGCCCAGCATGTACTATGCAACCAGACACATTATTATTAGGATAAGTGTATTTATGATTGAAAGGAGCACTGGCAAATCAAATTCAAGAGAGACTTGAATTGCCTACTGACACCTATTTTCCAAAATGTTGTAGAGAAAATACACTCCCAAGTTTCTTTCTTTCTTTTCTTTCTTTGGAGATGGAGTTTTGCTCTTTTGCCCAGGCTAGAGTGAAGTGGTGCGATCTAGGCTCACGGCAACCTTTGCCCCCTAGTTCAAGCGATTATCCTGCTGCAGCCACCAGAGTAGCTGGGATTATAAGCTCCCACCACCATGCCCGGCTAAGTTTTGTATTTTTAGCAGAGACAGGGTTTTGCCATGTTGGCCAGGCTGGTCTCAAACTCCTGACCTCAGGTGATCCACCTGTCTCGTCCTCCCAAAATGCTAGGATTATAGGCATGAGCCACTGCACTGGCTTCCATATTTCTTTTATGCCCGTTCTAGTATTGTCATTTTTTCCATAAAGAGAAGGAAATCTTTAGGCATGAAAGTCCTGAAGAAAAGGACATTAAGTAAAGAATTCATCAAAGCCTTTGACCCAGATGGGTAAATTGCTTTATTTCATGGCAATTACTGAAAAGCTCTCAATCATTTCTGATGATGGCATTTGACTCTAATACATTGAGTCCTGGCTCATTGTCTCAACTGGTCACATTGGTCTCCACTGTGACAGCGTAAGAGAGCAAGCAAGATGGCAGGCCACCAGCAGTCCAGCTCAGGTGGAAAGAGAAGGCTTGGGGGAAACGGTGTTGGCAGAAACACTGTTGCAGAAAGCCTCCAAGTATTCCATAGCAGCCTGACCTTGCATTTGTGGCCATTGGTAATGATAATCATGTAATGGCCTAATGGGCTTTTTCTGCTCACTGCATAGACAAAATCAATCTACTGAGATGATGGCACTGCAGTGGAGAATCAGTTTGATTGACATGAAGCTGGCCTATGCAGGAGAACTGGAGTTATCACTCAAATCAGTCTCCCTGGAGCCCTGGAGGTTAGAGTTTTTATGGACAATTTGGTGGGAAGGGGGCTGAAGAATGGGTTGATTGGTTGGAGATGAAATCAGAAGTGTGTGGAAAACTATCCCCCTTCCCTGAGTCTGCCTCTAGGTGGGGCCACAGGAGTCATGAGTTGAGTCATGAGTCATAAGTCTGGGTGGGTTCAGTCTTAAGGATATTTTATAGAACAACCTTAGGTTCTACAAGGGTGATGCTATCTATAGGAGCAATTGGAAAAGTCACTGATATGGGTTGTATTTGTGTCCTTGCCCCAATCTCATGTTGAAAAGTAATACTCAGTGCTGGAGGTGGGGGCCTGATGGGAAGTGATTGGATAATGGGGGTAACTTCTCCTGAAGGGTTTAGCACCATCCCCCTTGTTACTATTGTCGTGGTAGTGAGTGAGTTCTTACAAGATCTAGTTATTCAAAAGTGTGCAGTACCTCTCCCCTTTCTCTTCCTCTTGCTCTGGCCATGTGAAGTGCCTGCTCCTCCTTTGCCTTCTGCTGTGAGTATAAGTTTCCTGAGGCCTCCCCAGAAGCAGAAGCTGCTATGCTTCCTGTACAGTCTGAGGAACCATAAGCCAATTAAACCTCTTTTCTTGATAAATTACCCAGTCTCAGGTATTTCTTTATAGCAGTGTGAGAACATACTAATACAGTCACAGATCTTGTGACCTCCACCACATGATCTCTGAGTAGTAAGAGATTATAGAAAGTAGGCCTGTCTTATGACCTCTGGCCTATGACTCCCTAGTAGTAAGGGATTATAGAAATTATGTTTGTCTTGTCATAATTCAGCTCCCTCTCATAATACTAACCTTGTGGCCTTTCATTAGTTTTATGAAGGTGGTTTAGTTTTGGGAAGGGCTATTAACATCTTTGCTTTAAAGTAAAAGTATAAACTAAACTCCTCCCAAAGTTAGCTTGGTCCATGCCCAGGAATGACAAAGGACAGCATGGAGGTCACAGCAAGATGGAATCAACTATGTTAGATTTCTCTTACTCTCATAATTTCACAAATGCAGTTTTGATAATGATATAAATAACAATAATTAGTGGAAAAGGAATTTCAATTAAAGACATGAAATCAAGAGGCCTTGGTGAAGTGGCTTATTGGTAGTTTGAATTGGAAGCAGGAAGTGTAAAGATACATAAAGTGGTTTAAATTTTCATGGACATACAGGTTTGGGAGACTAAACTGAACTTAGAGTACAAAATCTTCATTCCATAGTTCAAGAGATTGAGGCCCAAGAGGGAAATGCCTTCTCTATTTCTCATTCAGTACTCCACAACTAAACGAGTAAGGTCCAATATAAGCGCAGTATCTCTTTATCATCACTAGAAGGTAAACTCTATGAAGACAAGGTTTTTGTCTTGTTCATTCATTAAATTTTCCCCAATTACCTAGAACAAAGTCTGTTGCACATTAGGCAGGAACTCTGTTGGATGACTCTCAAAGTACAGCATCGTGGTTATGATCTTGAGTTTTGAGTTAGTGGATGTAAATCAAAATACTACTACCTACTAGATGTGTTACTTTGGACAAGTTATTGAACTTGTATAAGCCTTAAATAAGACATCAAACAAGATAATTCATATAAATCAACTTGACCAGACCAGTACATAGTAAGCACTTAATAAATGCTGAATATTTATGATAGTAGTAGCCATAGTTTATTCTTGCTGATTACATTATAAATTCTAAGGTATTTTATTTCACGCAACTTTTTTCCCAAGTTCAATGTTTTAACATTTTGCTTTTATAAAAGAAATGCTGGGGTATTCCCATACCCAGTCATTCTTAAAGTGTTTTATTTTGATTTTCTTCCTGAAAATACATTAAAGAAATGTGTCAAACATTAACATTCATATTACAATCTCATTTCCCCTGCTGAGCAGCCTATCAATTACTGTTGTTTTTTTAAAATCATAATTGCTCCCTGATTGCTCATACATTTAAACAATCAATGCTGCTATTACATCCTCAGTCATGATTATCAAGATAAAAACTATCTGGTGGGAGAGGCAATTTCTGAGTAATATTTCCAGTTGTATACAGGATGTTTGGAAATTTAAAATAGTGTCCCCCAGTGTTTATGTTTATTAACTGCAAGAAAAAGAAGAAAACTCTAGGGCCCTATTCACCTAGAAATCACTACAGCACTAATAAGCAAGGGAAAACAATTTCAGCCCAAGACTACCAAACCTACATATGGAGTGAGTGAGAAAAAGGCCTGGTGGAGTAATTAACAAAACCAGATCCTTTCAATGCACTATTCTTCATTCAGCAGCATTGGCATCACCTGGGATTTTGTTGCAAATTGTAGGTTCTCTGGCTCCACCCAAGACCTACTCAATCAAAGCATACATTTTAACAAGATTCTTTAGCTGACTGAAGTTTGAGACACACTGGTTTAGTTTAAAAGGCACAGAGAGGCCAGGTGCAGTGGCTCATGCCTGTAATCCCAGCACTTTGGGAGGCCAAGGCAGGCAGATGACCTGAGGTCAGGAGTTCAAGACCAGCTTGGCCAATGTGGTGAAACCCTGCTGCTACTAAAATACAAAAAGTAGCCAGGTGTGGTGGGGTGCGCTTGTCATTCCAGTTACTTAGGAGGTTGAGGCAGGACAACCACTTGAATCCGGGAGGCAGAGGTTGCCATGAGCCAAGATCATGCCATTGCACTCCAGCCGGGGTGACAAGAGCGAAACTCTGTCAAAAAAAAAAAAAAAAAAAAAAAAAAAACCGGCAAAAGGCACAGAAAATCGAACCGCTTTCTTGTTTCAAAACATTTTTTTTTTACAACATATTCTTATTAAACCAATTTAATATTAAGTCAAGGGAATAGACAAAAGTAAAAAAAATTCTTCTTAATCTCATCATCTAGCCAAAACTACATCGTTTATGAATGCAAGTGTGACATTTAATATACAACAAGCGATGTTATACGTGCTGTTTTGTAACATGCTTTCATCCTTCTAAACAATAATACATCATGTTCATCTATCTAGGACAAAACACAGAGTGCTATATCATCATTTTGAATAGCCGAATAGGATTCATGTTTTTTATGCACTCTTGTTTATCAAATGTCCAATTGATTGAAATTTAGGTTGTTTTCAATTTTATGCTATTATAATCTCTAAGTGAAATGTCTTTGTGATACATCTCCTTGCTCTTTTGTATATATCTCCTAAATCCAAGAATATTCATCATTTGTCAGAAGTTGCAAAATGTTTTAGCAGGAAAAGTACTGGACTGGGAATCAAGACACCTAGACTCAAATCCTAGGTTTGGTCTCTATTAACTTCTTCATTGCCATCTCAGTTTACATATTCATAAGTGAGAAGTTTGAAAATTATCTTTAAGGCACTCCACAGTTTCAAACTTTCAATACAAGTGTTGTCAAATCTATCGTATTTGACATTATAGTGCATTTCACAGGGAATTTCTGCCTTTGTTTTTCAGAAATTAATAAACTCTGTTAACTGTATTTAGTTGAGTCTAATATCAAATTTTATTTGCATATCATGATTTCATATTAACTTGACAGTAGGAAAAGATAGCCTAGAGAGATCCTGGGTGCCAGAAAGAACTTAATTACATACATACTGCATTTGAGAAGTTATGGTGCATTGCTTTTAAATCAGGCTTTGCTACCAAAATACTCAGAACAAGTATTAGTTGGTGTCAGACAACCAGGGTTTGAGACCCAACTCTGTTATTTACTAACTACATGGATTCGGGTAGATTATGAAAAATTCTTTTAGCCTCACTTTCTTCATCTAAAAAATGATCTACAGAGATCATAGTTCCTTTGTGTGTATTATGTGAAGATAATGCATATAAAATCCTTAGTGCAGACTGGGCGTGGTGGCTCATGCCTAGACTTCTAGTACTTTGGAAGGCCAAGGAGGGCGGATCACCTGAGGTCAGGAGTTCAAGACCAGCCTGACCAACATGGTGAAACCCTGTCTTTACTAAAAATACAAAAATTAGCTGGACATGGTGGAGGGCACCTGTAAGCTCAGCTACTCAGGAGGTTGAGGCAGGAGAATAGCTTGAACCCAGGAGGAGGAGGTTGCAGTGAGCTGAGATCATGCCATTGTACTTCAGTCTGGGCAACATGAGTGAAATTCCATCTCAAAAAAAAAAAAAAAGAAAAAAGAAAAGAAAAAAAATCCTTAGTGCAATGCTTGGCACACAGAAAGTACTCAGTAATGTTTTAGCATTTATGAATACTAGAATTCTAAACTTCTTCCTACTTTGAAAGCTTTCAGGACTATGAAAAGACAAAGAAATATGCCCAACACAATAAGGCTATGAAGACAGCTGAGGCCTAAGAGGATCTGAATCATAAACTCATTTGGTATATTCACAAACAATATATCCAACAAAAGTCTAACATCCAGAATCTATAAGGAACTTAAACAATTGAACAAGCAAAAAACAAATAGCCCCATTAAAAAATGGGCAAAACACATGACCAGACACTTCTCAAAAGAAGACATATATGCAGCCAACAAATGTGATAAAAGTAGTCTCCATATTATTAATCACCAGAAAAAAGCAAATGAAAACCACAATGAGATATCATCTCACATGAGTCAGAATGGCTATTATTAAAAAGTTAAGAAAACACAGATGCTGGTAAGGCTGGGGAGAAAAAGGAACACTTATATACTGTTGGTGGGAACATAAATTCAGGCACTGTGGAAAGCAGTTCGGAGATTTCTCAAAGAATGTAAAACAGAGCTACCATTTTACCCAGCAATCCCATTACTGGGTATATATTCAAAAGAAAGTAAATCAGTATAACAAAAAGCTACATGCACTTGCATGTTTATCACAGCCTTATTCACAATAGTAAAGATACAGAATCAATCTAGGTGCCCGCCAACAGTGGACTGGATAAAGAAAAATATGGTACATACATACCATGGAATACTACACAGCCATAAACATAAGTAAAATCATGTCTTCTGCAGCAATATGGAAACATCTGGAGATCATTATCCTAAGATTAAATCAGGAGCAGAAAACCAAATACCACATGTTCTTACTCATAATTGGAAGCTGCATATCAGGTTCTCATGGACATAAATGTGTCAACAGTAGAAACTGAAGACTACTAAGGAAGAGGGTAAGCGTGGAGAAACTAACTATTGGCTACTATGCTCAGTATCTGGGTGATGGAATCATACCCTAAACCTTAGTGTTACACAATATACCCAGGTAACAAACCTGCAAATGAATGTAGAAAAATTTTTAAAAAATAATTTTATAAATGTGGAGCACAGTGTTTAGATTAGAATAGTGTTACCCTTTCTAAAAATGTAAGATTATATGGACTGTAGAATTTAAATTCTTCTTATTCAGATGAAAAATATAGGGTACAGGGAAGAATTAATTTGTGCAGATGATGTAGCAAGCTGCTTTCAGAGCTGTGGTTGCTTTAGCTACCAGCATCTCCACTGACTACAGAGGAGTGTGGAAGTCAGTGACATCTGGGTGCTCCAGTTCAGTGACAAATTACAATTGTTCTGTGGAGTATGAAGGAGCAGCTTAGAAAGTGTCCAAATGGACAAATTATATAGTCATCCTCACTAGTAATTACTAGGCAAAAACTGTATCAAATGCTGTTTTTGACCCAGCAGATTTCTGTTTTCAAAAATGCCAATACCAAGTTTGGCAATAGATCATAGAAATATCCATTTGACAATAAGTGTTGAAAACTAGAAACGTTCATCCTCTTTTATCCAGTATTTCTTCATATAGGGATCGATCCTAAAAGATGGTCATAGATACACACAATATTTATGAAAAAGGATAACATGAATAACAGAAAACCACATAAAATCCAGGACATTGACTAAACACATTGCAGAAATAATGCAGCCACGGAAAATCACATTTTAAAAGAATATTGAATGACATGAAAAATGTTCATGATGTATTAAGTGAGAAAGCAGGTCACAAAACAATAGATCCAATATACCCCTAATTTTATAAAATATGGATGAATAAGCAACACAGATATTAAAGAACTGGAAGAGCTTACAGCAAAATGTTATCAGTTTTTGTCTTTGGAGAGAGGAGTTAATAAGTAAATATTATTTTTTGCTTGATTTTCCCTTTTCTGTACTGTTCCACTATCCCTATTGGATTACCCTAACATAGTCATGCTGCAGTAAATATTCAGGTGCTTCTTTTCAGTAAGCAATTCCAAACCCAAGTGTTCTTTATTATTATTTATTTATTTATTCTTAATTTTTATCGGTACTTAGTAGGTGTATATATTTATGGGGTATGTGAGATATTTTGATACAGGCATGCAATGCATAATAATCACATCATGGTAAATGGGGTATCTATCACCTCCAACATTTATCATTTCTTTCAGTTATAAATATTCCAATTACATTTGTTATTTTTAAAATGTACAGCAAATTATTGCTGACTGTAATCACCGTGGTGTGCTACCAAATACTAGATCTTACAAACCCAAGTGTTCTTAAACTTGAGTTGTAATGAAAGAAATGCCTTTCTTAGTCATCCCCTCCATAGGCTTTCATATTTAAACAGTTGCTCCATCTGGGATTTTCTCCATGCCACAATGTTACCAGACAACATAAAAGGCAATGTAGATCACAAGACATTTGTTTTTTTAATCTATACTGACCATAAGCAAAATTTGCAAGATATCCAATAGGTCTGCGATATCCAATAGGTCTGCAATACCCAAGAAGTTCCCTAATACGTGGCTCAGTGCAGCTCATCCCAAATCAAAATCTACCCCCTTATTATTTCTTTTTCTACTTAAGAAACCTTTCCTAAACTCTCCCCATGTATTTCTCCAAGTGAGCAAGCTGAGATTTTGCTCTGTCAGACTTGAGGCTCTATTAGCCCCTATTTACTATACATACATGTGTCTTTTATCATTATCCTATTGTTTTCAGAGGCAGGGGCCCTAAGAATCACTGGGAAAAAGCAGTTGAGCTGATTAGGAATAAGAACCCAAATATATTTGGTTTGAACCACTCTTTTGGCGCCCCAAATTCGGGAATTTTGCAGTATGTTTCTCCTATGTTGTCTGTTTTACTAGAGTATCTTGATGACCTGTGCAGATTTTTTTCCCACATTTGCTGAATTCATTAATTTTATTTCTTCTAACATGGAAACCTTTCCGTTTAAAGTAGGGTTCCTTTATTGACTGATTCTGCCTAATTTTGTTTGCTGCAGAGCATAGTTCTTATTAGCTTTCATCACACTTATTCCACTTGTTTGACCAATATTCCATTCTCTCTTCATGAAATAAATCACCATGACCATTAAACAAGGTGAATCATATTGTTCTCAGCAACCAAGCAGCCATTTCCCAAAGGTTTCCCTAAAATCAGTCTCTAAGCACCTTTCACTATGACTTTCCCACTAAGAGCAGACATGCTGAATAAAGTTGTGACTTAGCATATCTTGAAGAATTTTAATGTTCTTTACATTATTGATCAATGAAGTGACAAACCAAAAATTTCCAGCTTAATGAGGAACCTGGACCCATCTCATACAGTCATGCTTTAGACTATTTAGGAAAAAGGTATTTGGGTATATTTTTTAAAAGTCTGTAGCAGGGATTAAATGATGGAATTTCAATATCTGAAGATTTTTCAGGTAAAATTTTTGAATTGGAGTGAATATTGAAATCACCTAATCTATCATTCTTTCTGATATCCCATAAGTAGACTTTCGTGTACAGTACATGGAAGTTCTAAATCAAGGTAGAGAAGGATCAACTTTTGACTTACATTAAGAAAAAAAATTCTTAGACTCACAATTTTCCAAATATATAACAAAGCAATCCATCTCCAGCAATATTTAGAAAGAGGCTGGTGATAATTTTTCAGATATAATGTAAAAGATATTAGGTAAAAATTGCATTCATGATCTCCAAGTTCCATCCTAAATTATGCATCTGGGATATTTCACTGAAAAGCTGTTCTCTGCTTTCTGAAGTCAATGTTGAATGGAGAGTTAATAAGAAGAGCATCAATGACAAGCATGTCTGCGCTCCTAAAGATCATTGTTTTGGAGTTTGAATGTCTATTTTACGTACCTTAAATAGTACGCCTGTTGTCCAGAGACACAATGTGGTACTGGTAGATTAGAAAATAAAATATACTTCAGGTCGGAAGGTCTCAGCTTTTCTACCATAGAAGAGCTGTATGACTTTAATATTAATAGCTACGTCATCTCTCTGAGAATTGTATCCCCAGGATTGTATATATTCATAGGCTTTTGAAAGCTATAAAATAATTTTGATTATACAAGTTTTCTGGAAATTATTTCAAAGGGAATTCTCATTTAATAATGTAATTATTAAACTCATTTCCAAAGTCCTAGTCTTTCAAACAGCAACAAGACCACCTCCTCGTCTCATATAATTGACAGACAGTTCCTAATTCCCCAGAAATACTGGGTACTTTTTTCATGATGCCTATAGTTAATACACCAAATATACTTGTTTCGCACTGTGAGTAATCAACTGAAATAGCTCCCTTTTATTAGTTGCTATACACGATGTTGGCTTACATTCTGATCTTTCTCTACATTTGGCAAAGTAGAGAGCAGAGCTTAAAAGTAGTAAAAGTAAATTATGTAAGTCATCTAGAGTAAGAGCAGAGTAAAATAGTTATGCACAGAAAATCCCTTGAATAACTGGTACTGGCATAAATGGCACATATGAAGGAACCTCTTAACAAGTTCACTATTTTTAAGGGAGGAAGAAAAAATAATTATGGCTGTTCAATACCAGACGTAACAGTGGAGTTACATGACATTTCATTGCTGAAGTAGGCTGAGCATTCTTCTCCATGGTTTGCTTGAGGCACAAGCTTGAGGCTTTTAACTCATTTATCATGGGAAACAGCTGGGCTTACTGGACTGAGTGGGCTATATGGAGTGTTGACTGATTTAGTACCATTGGGTGGGATACTCATGCCCTTGGAACACATGATTCATTCATAAAAAGTGGAAATATTATTTTAACATGAACAATCACATTCGGATTGGTGCATGGCAGCAAGGTGCTTTCGAAGGTGAGCTTATCATCTTTTTGAAGTTGGGGGTGTATTAGTCCATTTTCATGCTGCTGATAAAGACATACCTGAGACTGGGCAATTTACAAAAGAAAGAGGTTTAATTGGACTTACAGTTCCACGTGGCTGGGGAGGCCTCACAATCATGGTGGAAGGCAAGGAGAAGCAAGTCACATCTTACATCCATGGCAACAGGCAAAAAAAAAAAGCTTGTGTAGGGAAACTCCCATTTTTAAAACCATCAGCTCTCGTGAGACTCACTCCCTATCATGAGAACAGCGCAGGAAAGACCCACCCCCATAATCCAATCACCTTCCACCGGGTTCCTGCCATGACATGTGGAAATTGTGGGAATTACAATTCAAGATGAGATTTGGGTGTGGACACAGCCAAACCGTATTAGGGGGAAATAAAAAGCAAAATGAAAATCTACAACCCAGAATCTGTCCTCAGTAATACCTGAGTATTCTCTAGCCAACCTCATTGTTTTGGATCAATAAGAAATAATAGTGTTTGGGGGTTAAATGTCAATTTTTGACATCGGACTACCTAGTTTTGATTCCAAATCTGCTACTTTATATTAGATATTATTTAACCCTCTTGAGCCTTAGTCTTTTTACCTGTGGATTAGGATTATTATGCTAAAAGATCTGTAGGCTTGTTTATACTCATTAAATGAAATATGCATTTTGTGGTGTGTGCCAGTAAATGTTTAACAATCAGCTCTTGGGGTGAAGGGGATGTCAGTATCTGTTGATTTCCATGGTGTAAATGCTCCCACCTGGGCCATTCCGAGCTGGGAAGATGTGCACATGGTCAGCTGTGTGGCCACAGCACATATCGCTGATGGAAATCACTTAGTGCTTGGAATATCCAAGGACTCAGTTATTGTAATTGGCTATTATCATATATTTTATCATTATTTTGTTATGGATTTTATTATTATTGAAATTCACTAAACAAAATTTGTACTCTCTCCTCTCTTTCCTTCCTACAAAATATAACAAATGTGCAAAAATTATAAAGTTGGGGATTATAATGACAAAAAATAAAACAGACAACAAAAATCCCCCTTAACTTCTCTTGTTTAGAGGGAAAAGACAACTACCAGAAGACTCTTATTTAGGGTCTTGTTATAGTTTATTTGATTTGGGCTAGCCAACCTCTCTTAGGCTGCTTTTCTCCTTGTAAAATATATGAAATAATCTGTGTTTTGCTCACTTTACTGGGAGGTTTAGTATTAAAATTTAAAACTTATGGGGAAATTCCTTGCTAACTTAACTTAAGGCTTATTTTGTATTCAGAATCACTGTTTCAGTAATCCCATTTATGGGATTTATTCTAAGGAAAGAATTACAAAGAAATAGGAAGCCTCTTAAAAATATCAAACAATTGGAAAGAACTAAAATTTGCATGAACATACTTAATCTATTTTAGTAATTTATCTTCGGTAAATACAATTGAATGTTATATTGGTATAATGACTATTATGTTAATATATAGGATTATTATGCTAATGTTCTGTTAATGTTAATATAATATTAACTTTGTCACAGAAAATGTCTTCATGAATATAAAAAATTGTACTTTTCTAGGAGAAAAGCCTTATGACATACAGCAAAAAGTCACAGAACTATATTATATTACAAATGCAATAATGTAATATACAGTACATTTACAAAACGCAAGAAAGGAATACAAGAAGAATTATAACTGGCGTTAGTAATGAATTTTGTAGCATAAAAGTCATGAGTAAAAATCAAATTATAAAAATGCATTATGAAAGTAGTTATAGGGTAATAAGGCATTAATGGAAATCCAATAAATAGAAAAACACCAGCTCAGAGAATCATTTCTTTCAAACTGGCTCTTTATATTTTTCCCGAGAAAAGACCTAGTTATTTGACTAATTACACCACAAAAGTGATTTTTCTGAGACCTGAGAATGGGAATAGCGGCAATTTCCTTAAACCAGAGATATATTTAAAATTGGAGCTAGTGACAGCTCTTCTTTTCCAGATAAAACTCATTAAACTTACCACTGCTGCAATGTCATGCCTGGGATCACCCCTGCACCCGTCGAGAGAATAGTACATAAGAGATTTCTGATTGAGGCAGGACTTGTTTCCAATCCTGGCCCACATCCTCGTGCTCAGATGACCAAGTTTTGACTTATCATAAGCCACGACTTCATGGTCTTAGTCTTCCTTGACCTCCAATTTGGGCTGCCCTAAATGCTTGTCTTGCTTGTCTGAGTTTGAGACCACTTTTGCTTGACTTCTTACAAGAGTACACTTCTGTACAGCTCCCTGGATCTCCACTCCCATTCACATCTTATGGCATATGTCCCAATGCTACTGGGCACTCTGCAACTTATGATAACTTAGAGTAAGAATCGAATCTTTGCTTCCTCATTGGTCTGAATGACTGTTATCTTTGTGTGTGCATGTGTGAGGGAGGCTCTTAAAGAACACTGGAGTGAAACTTGGAATATGCAGTACAATGAAGTGCAGCTCAAATGCCTGACAGAGACAACAGCTGGCCTCCGTGGCTATCAACAGGTTTTAACTCACAGTTTGCCAACACAAAATTGTATAGGGGCAGGGTCAGAGGGCATAAAAGAGGGGAAGGTTGGTAAATTTTGTTAAGATCTAGAGCAACACTCTTTAGTGGCACTGTACACTGTGCAGATTCTGTGTGGAGTAGAAAAGTGAGCTGCATAGAATGGGTCTGCAGGCTGCTAGTCTGCTCTAGTTCATGCCTGCTGTCAAACATAGGGTGGAGAGTAGCAAGGATGCTCATGCAGTGATGTGGCACGTCCAGCAGAGAGTGAATGCAGCCCCTCTGCCTGACCTCTTTTGCTTTGCTTCTCCTTCCTTGCCTCAACTGGCCCCGTAGCTTGCTCTGTTTTCCTTCTAAGAACAATCTGGGCTTGAGTCAGAAACGTAGTTCCTTGCAGGTCTGACAAAGTAAAGAAAACCTTCTGACTCCTCACATTGTTTCCAGTGTCACTGTCCATTCCTTCTTCATAAGCCCATTCAGTTCCCAGTTTCATTCACCAAGGAGAAAGAGCTAATACTTTCTCCTCTTCTTTCCATTAGCTCCAGTTTCTGGAGCATGACACCTGCATTCATTCTTTCAGAAATGAAAACCAGCTCTGCCTTCATGATTTATGCACAGCTTCCTTCCTTCACTCTTGTATCAAATGAAATGCTTGGGGCAAAGATGACTGTCCTCTAAGTGCAATATCTAGACTGATGGGCTTACAGTTTGATTAGGAAAAAGATTTTCTGTGGCTTGGACTCAGATTTTCAAATACCCTTAGGATCTTATCAAAAGCTGAAGTGAATCTACGAGGGTGTAGTTTTGATGTTTTTAAATATATTTAGTAGAGCTAAAGATAATTTTGCATTTCCTTTCTGTCAATATATTGATCAAAAATAATTGCTATAGATGTTACGTACCCATTTACTATATCGTTAGCACTTTTTTGGGAGCTGTAGGGGATTTAGAGAAAAGGTAATCACAGTCTGTCCCCAGAGTTTATAATACAGATGTGAACACACACTTATTTACATCTCCCCCACACACATACAATCACACTCAGGAAAAGAGTACACACTAAAAGTCAGTATATAAACAATAACAGTTATCATCTTCTGAGCTTCTACTAGGATGGGCAATTTAAGTGATCTTATGACCTCACAACAATTCTGAAAGTTGTCATTTCCCCCTTCTCCCATTTTCACATTATGAACTGAGGTTCAGAGATTTCAGTCCTAGGTCGCTCAGGCAGTGCAATGGTAGAGCCAATGGTGTCTGATTCCAAAGCTGGTGCTCTTTCCTCTATGTGCATAGTTTTCATTCTTCACTGAGTATATGAATCAACTGAGGCACTTAAAAAAAATATGGATGTCTGTCTGGGCCATGCTGTCAGAAACCCTGCACATTTGTCACCTGGGCATTGATAGATTTAAAGAGCTCCAGGTGATTGTAATGTGTGGCCAAGGAAGAAGACCTATTATGCCATTGTGCAGTCAAATGCTGGGGAAAAAAAGTATAGTCTGAAGAGAAAGTTCAGTGGGTAAGAATGTACAGCAGGTGAGCTGGGATGAGACCTTTTCCCCTAAAACAAATGCTCCAAAACACATACTTACAGGTCAAACATTTTGCTCCAGATTTGCAACAATAAGTCTTCCTGACTTCATCAGATTCTAGTCTTTAAAGGAAAGGAAAGTGGATGAAATTCGTAATATGTGCATATTGCTCATTACTGATTACACTGTGTCTTGACCTCTTTATCCCATTTGAGCATTAAAACAATCTGGGGTGTGATGGGTCAGGTAATTTATTTTGCCAATGAGAAAACTGTGGTTCAGAGTGAGGAAGTGACTTACTAAGCATCACTTGGCTAGACAGTGACCCCATCCAGTGCTCATTTCATTGCACTACACAGATTCTGCTGCTCCCACGGCACCGGAACTTCGTGGCACTTCTGCAAATTGAATGGTGAGATCAATAATTGAAGAAGCTACTAATTGAATGGTGTGAAGGATATGGCTATATTAAAAGACATCACCACTCTCTCAAGCACTCCTTAAGTTCCTAAGACAGATGCAGCTCAGGCTGTACTATCATAATCATCCCTCTAAATAAATTATTCAGATTAGGCCATGAATGCTCAGGAGTTTGTGAAATGTAGATAAGCACATTTCCCCCCAAGCTACTTGCTCAGGCATTAATATGCATTCCTTCGCCCCTTTCCTCTCCCAAATATAATGGACTGAAACACTTCAGACCATGACCAGGTAGGTGAAGGAACAGGAATGCCCACTGAAGCGCTGGTAAAGCATCAAATTAGTAGTTTTCAGCAAAGCTACTTTATTTGGCCAGTGCTTCCAGAAAAACAAGTTGTTACAGAATAATTAATTTGAAGCAGGCAGCTACATGAAGCTGCCACAACAGAACAAGAAGCTAAAATACCAGATGGTGCTATCAATGAACAGCAGATGTTTGCCAGTGAGCTGGGATCTGTGGTTTTAATTCCCAGAATGAAATGATTTTCTAAAATAGAGAAGAGCAGTGTTATGGGTCTCATTTGTGGAACTGCTGCACACTATGAAACTCACTGGTTGGGAGACCCAGGTCATTCTGTGCAAGGTGGCAGAGAAAATTCAGCATAGTTGTCTTCTTGGCCTATTGTAAATCACTTTAAATTTCTAGGAAACTTGAGGGAAAATGGGGACTTCTGGTTGTATGACATTCAAGAAATCTGTTAATTGGTCATGGAGAATAAAGAAGGAAAGATGATAAAGTTTCTAAATGATTAAGCTGTATCTTGTATGGAATAAAATAATAATATTGAAGACAACTAAAAAATATATAAACCAAAAATGAAGAGGTAAAAATTACCCACATGTACATTTAATTCTTCAAAAAAGTATCTATTGCAAATATTTTCTTAAAAATTATTAATAATATCATTTACATATTATTTGCACATGAGAACTTAGAATTTCCATCTTGGAGCCACCAGATCTGAGCTTAAATTCTAGCAGCGACTCAGGGTTGCATATTAGGCTATTTTACTTTCACATAATAAATAGTTAATTGAATAGGAAATGATTGAATCCAAGAAAGAGTTGGGAAACTGGGCCTTGGAACAGACAATTCCTCTTCTTCCAAAGAATTAAAGGTGATCAAGGGGCAGCTTGGAAAACCTTATCAGGATAGAAGCCATGTGAAGCTCAGATAGGAAGGGGCTGGCAAGCCTGCTGCCATTCCCATACAGCATGCATCCAGAGAGCCTTCTGTGTTAACATTTCTCAAGAGAGAGCAAGGAAGCACCTGGGTTTATGTGCCTCTTAAGCCTTTGTGGTTTGTGACCTCTATTCTCTCTAGCTCATTTATCTGGAAGCATGCTGCCATCTCCTAAGGAATGTGAAGGACTTCTGACAGGCAGCTCTTTTTCAACATGTAGACAAGAGAGACGACAAGCAGATAAAATGCTGGGAAGCTCATACATACTTTCCCTCTGGTTTATAAAACTGCTTTATTTATATCAACAAAGGAAAAAATGTGACTGAGAATGGACTTTTTTCACTTCTCATGCTTTTTTTTTTTTTTTTTTAAAGACAGAGTCTCCCTCTGTTGCCCAGGCTGGAGTGCAGTGGCGCGATCTCGGCTCACTGCAAGCTCCGCCTCCCGGGTTCACGCCATTCTCCTGCCTCAGCCTCCCGAGTAGCTGGGACTACAGGCACCCGCTACCACACCCGGCTAATGTTTTTGTATTTTCAGTAGAGACGGGGTTTCACGTTGTTAGCTAGGATCGTCTCGATCTCCTGACCTCGTGATCCGCCCGTCTCGGCCTCCCAAAGTGCTGGAATTACAGGCGTGAGCCACCGCACCCGGCCTCTCATGAATCTTTTCTAAGTGGCAAGAACTGATGGCTCATGGAAAATGTTGGGGAAATAAAAACAGAAGCGTTTCCCAAACCGGATATCTTCTCCATAAAGGTAGCAGAGAGAGAAAAAAAGCAGTTATGTGATGCGCATCGCAGGCAATCGCTAAGAGATTTGAGAGAACTCTCAACCTTTAGATAGTCAAGTAATAGAGACAACACACTGCACACACGTTTTCAATATAAATAATAACTGGTCGTCAAGTACGAGGCTTCGCCAGCACCAGCTGTCGCTCATTTCATCTTAGCGTCACCTGGCAATTGGAATGATCACCTGTGTTGGCTAATCGGCTTTATCCAGAGGAGAAACAAAGTTCTCATATCCGAATGACAGGAGGTAGTTTTGCGACTGGGGACACAGTGCCTTGTTAGGCTCCTAACTTCTGGCAGAACCATAAGAGACGTTACACAGATCCCGGAGAAAGACGTTCTTGAGTCATAAAGCTGACAAAAGGCCTATCTAGTTTTCAACAGGATATACATACATTTCAAAGAGAGGAGAAAGGACTTACGATTTTCTAAGGTAAATACTCCTAGAATCTCTTGGCTTATTTTCACAGGGAGGGTTAAATCTCTTAATTTAAATTTTTAGTTGTCTTTACAAAAACTAATTTTCACTATTGTCTAGCATCTGTCTTGACAAAAAATGTTCAGGCTTTTGCTTTCAGAAACTTTCTATTGTGCTAACATGAGACAAGGGGATTCAAGATGAAGCAAATAAGAAAGCCACAGGTAACTCAATGAATAAGAAACCAATTGTGTATGATATTTTAGCAAGATTTTCTTCATTTGCCTTCCTACCTATAACCTTCCTACCTGTAACCTTGGCATCTAAATGCTGCTGTGTCTCCCCAGTTGCAACTCAACCACTGAAGAACAACAAAAAAGGTGGGGAGGGTGTGGGGGAAGGGGGAAGTCAGACTTTTCTTAAAGGGCTATTAGCATAGCTCTGACTTGGACAGTTTTGAAAGTCAACTGGAGGTGGGATGTGGTGGCTTACTCCTGTAATCCCAGCACTTTGGGAGGCTGAGGCAGGCAGATCACCTGAGGTCAGGAGTTCGAGGCCAGCCTGGCCAATATAGCGAAACCCCATCTCTACTAAAAATACAAAGATTAGCTGGGTGTGGTGGCACGTGCCTGTAATCCCAGCTACTCAGGAGGCTGAGGCAGGAGAATCACTTGAACCTGGGAGGTGGAGGTTGCAGTGACTCTAGATGGCGCCACTGCACTCCAGCCTGGGTGACAGAGGGAGACTCTCTCAAAAAAAAAAAAAAAAAAAAAAAAGATACTCAGTTGGAGTTCATATCTGGTTAACACTATCTTCCGGCTGTCATTTTGACCTAGTAATTTGAACCAAGTTGCTGCAAACTCAACAGGTAATAATAAAGGAAGTGTAAGGCTAGCTGAGTATACTAGAGAGGCAAAACATACAGTGAAGAGTGCACGCCCATTTACAGGAACAGCAACTACTCAGCTTCAGCTCATTGCTGCAGGAAGTAGAGTCTGATGTTGTTGGATATTAACATTTTTACATAGAAGCTGGAAATCTGATTTTTTAATCTGAAATTTTCTGATGTTTAAATGTTGGAAAATAATTTAAAACATTATGTGGGCCAAAAAAAAAAAAAAAAATTATATGTTTGCTCTGAATTTAACCCAAGTCCTGACTTTAATGGGCCATAAGCTTCTGAGGACAGAAGCTGTCTTTGGCTTTCTTTTTGTTACCTACAATCTGCACTACAGCATGGGTACACCTAGACCTTCAGAAAAGACTGACAGGCACAGGAGGCTGGCATCTCCCATCCTGGACCAGGTCAAAATAATCACATTCACCAAATAGAAATAAATAGATACTATCGTCTGTGCCTGTATTTAATGAGGGTTTGTTTGACATTTGTCCTTCTTGTCCCCTGAGGATCTGAGCTCTGTGGAGAAGATAATCCTCCCAATTCTTTTATTCAGGTGTTTCCCTCCCCTCTCTCAATCTTTACCTGCTTACCCAGATTCAGAGTGGAAGGGCTAGACAATTCTTGCCTTTCCAGAGGTAGTAGCCCTTAACCCACTGGCAGATGTCACGTTGGTAAATATTGAGTAGTTTGACAGTGACCAGTATATGGAAATGGATTTCTTCCTGCATGCCTAAGCTTAATCTAAACTTGATAATCAGTTTCTCTTTCATTCATGCTTTGAACCTTTAATAGAAGGGTACAAGAAAATATGTATATTTAATTCCTGACTTAGAATACTATAATTTTCTGGTGTCTAGGCTGGGATGAGATATGGGTGTTGTGGATAGCCAGTGGTCTTCAATAAATGCCTGTGATGATGCTAGTGTTCCAATATCGGTCATGTATAGATTGCTAATTATCAAATGCTGGGACTACATTCATTAGACACAGTACTCTGAGGCTACAGATAGTAGCACAGTCTCGGCTACTTAGGGCGCTGAGGCGGGAGGATCAGATCACTTGCATCTGAGAGGTCGAGGGTACAGTGAGTTGTGCTTATGCCACTGAACTCTAGCCTGGGTGACAAAATGAAACCCTGACTCAAAAAAAAAAAAACTATTCAGTATATTTTGCAATGACTGTTACTATTATACACAACTCTAGGTAATGGATACACAATAATGTAAAAGCAGATAAAGGAGAACCAGATTCTTCACCTAAATTCTCTAAGCCTATAAAGTAAGGAACCCTAGAGCGGGGTAAAAATGAATTATAAAAGAGTTTGTAGAGGAAAAAGAATTTAATTATGTAGATTGGAAGAAAGGTATGTGATTGGTTAACTAGAAAAGAGGGAGAAACGCTGCTTTGCTTAATTATGTTTGACTGTAAAATATTGTTTTCTAGTTCCTGCTAGATCTTTATTTCTAGCACAATATTATAAAACTTAGAGTTAAGGAGAAGTGGGTCAAGGCCTGGCATGGTGGATCGTGCCTGTAATTCCAGCACTTTCGGGGGGCCGAGGCGGGCAGATCACCTGAGGTCAGGAGTTCCATACCAGCCTAGCCAACATAGTGAAATCCCATCTCTACTAAAAATACAAAAATTATCTGGGCCTGGTGTTGCATGCCTGTAATCCCAGCTACTGGGAAGGCTGAGACATGAGAATTACTTGAACCCAGAAGGCGAAGGTTGCAGTGAGCCAAGGTGGCACTACTGCACTCCAGCCTGGGCGACAGAGTGAGACCCTGTCTCAAAAAAAAAAAAAAAAAAAAAAAAAAAAAAAAAGGGCCAGATGTGGTGGGGTGGCTTATACCTGTAATTTTTGTACTTTGGGAGGCTGAGGCAGGTGGATCACCTGAGGGCAGGAGTTTGAGATAAGCCTGGCCAACATGGCCAATCCTGTTGATATTAAAAATACAAAAATTAGCTGGGCAGGGCGTGGTGGCATGCACCTGTAGTCCCAGTTACTCAGGAGCCTGAGGCACGAGAATCGCTTCAACCCGGGAGGCAGAGGTTGCAGTGAGCCGAGATTGCGCCACTGCACTGCAACCTGGGTGACCGAGCGAGACTCTATATTAAAAAAAAAAAAATAATAAATAAATAAATAAATAAAAGGGATCAAGCCCCAGTTTAGCTGCTCACATTTAACTTTGGACACATCATTTAAACTCTGGTCTCAGTTCCTTGTCTACAAAACAGGTGCTAACACCTGCTTCCCCACTCCACAGAGTTCTCAGGGGATTCAAATACTAGAGCAAATACAAAAGTGTTTTGTAAAGCTAAAAATACCATCCAAGTGGATGACTGCATCATTATTTCTTATTACTTGCTTCCTCCTAGACATAAAACGGACAACTTTTCCTCTGACAGACTTTCTAAAATTAGAGGGAAAGCGATACCATATTACAATAGTAGTTTTATAAACAACTCTCTCTGAATTTTTCTTTGCTAGCCAATCTTCCACAGCAGGACTATTATAGAATAAATTCTGTGTCCAACAAAATGTTTCATTTGCAACTAAATTAAAAGAGTTCCCTTATGTTTACACATTCCCTTATGCTTACACAAGGTAAGCAGGACAGCCTTCTTGACAGCCTTCTTCCTGGTTATTCATTCATAGTCTTATGTATCTCACCTGAATATTCACATGCTTAACAAAAATTCCTCTTTGTTAACACTCAGAGTCATCCCTAAGCCTTTTCTTAGTAACTCCAAAAGAGTATGAGGCTTTTGATGCAGGATTTTTGTTCCTTTAGCTCAGCTAGGTCCAGGTTCTTGTCTCATGACTAGGAAAAATTAGGCATGCAGAAGCCATCAACTGAGTGGAGTAGAATTTATTAAGCAAAAGGAAAACTCTCAGCACAGAGAGCGGTCCTGAAAAGCAGGTTTCTGGTTATCGCCTCACAGTTGAATGCCAGGACTGGGATTTTAGGTGAGGAGTCGTGGGATGGAAAGCTGTTGCTTTTTATTACAAACCTATCTTGAATTTTTGTTTAATCATGAACATGTATTACTTTGACATAAATACTTTGATATAAATAATTAATGAGAAATAATATAAATATGGCATCAATTAAAATAATTTGAGATGAGACAAAATGTGAATTAAATCCTACAACGCTGGTATGGGCTTCATGGATTGGCAGTTTATAAAATTCCCCAGAAAGTAACGATAGTCTAAAGTTCTTACTGTGTATCAGGAATTATTTTTAGAGCTTTATAAATAGCGACTTACCGAACCTTCACAAAACCCTTAGAGGTAGGTACTACTATCCCCATTTTACAGAGAAAGATGCAGAGTAACAGAGAGTTAGGTAAGTTTAAACCAGTAGCTTCAGAGTTACTACACCCATGTAATTCTGATGCACATAAGATCTGAGAACATTGATTTACAGGATACAGAAATGTGCTATAGTGGCAAGTTTAATATTGAAGAGTTATGGCACTAAGCATCAGAAAAATAGAAAAATGACTAAAACTGATTATTTCCAGGAGTGGAATTTTAGGTGAGGAGTCATGGGATGGAAAGCTGTTGATTTTTATTATAAACCTATCTTGAATTGTTGTTTAGTCATGACCACGTATTACTTTGATGTAAATGCTTTGATATAAATAATTAATGAGAAATAATATAAATATGGTATAAATAGAACTTGAGTTGAGACAAATTGTCTCTACTACACCCACATGATTTTGATACACATAAGATCTCAGAACATTGATTTACAGGATAGATTTGTGGAGGCTTCTCATATAAAATTTCTAAGATACAGCTTGGGAAATACTGCAGTAGCAATTTACTGGCCCTTACTTTTGCTTCTAAACCAAGATCTTAGGCCAAGGTATTTCCATCAAACTCTGGATCTGTATATCTTACTTTTTTTTTTTTGAGATGGAGTCTCACTTTATCACCCAGGCTGGAATGCACTGGTGTGTGGTGTGATCTCGGCTCACTGTAACCTCTGCTTCCTGGGTTCAAGCAATTCTCCTGCCTCAGCCTCCTGCGTAGCTGGGATTACAGGTGCCCACCACCACGCCCAGCTAAATTTTTTTTAGTAGAGATGGGATTTTGCCATGTTGGCCAGGCTGGTCCCGAACTGCTGACCTCATGTGATCCACCCACCTCGGCCTCCCAAAGTGCTGGGATTACAGGCATGAGCCACTGTGCCTGGCCTCGGATCTGTATATCTTACTATTAATATCTGTTCTGCATGTCTCAAATGCACCTTGCTATGTCCTAAAACAGACTGACACAGTTCTCCTGCTAATGGTTCTTCTTTAAGTGTTCCCTATTTCAATAAGGTTATCACCTTCCATATACTTGAGTAAGTCTAAAAACCTGGAAATCACCTCAAATCTCCCTTTCCCTGGTCACCTACCATCACTCTGCAGGAATAAGTGATGCCTATCACTCTTACCTACTACATGTCTCACAAAAGCACATGCTTTCCCCTCCCCTGACCACCCACAATCTTCCAGGGACCATAATCTCCCAAGAACTATTTCAAGTGTCCCTGCAATCCATTCCTCACACTGCAGTGAGTGTGAGGAATACATGATGAAGTCCCAGATCTTTAGCATTTGCTGCAAATCTCTGCCTGTCTCTGCCTGTGCTGTCCTGCCTGCCGTCTGGGCCTCAGCTCTGACCACTCTCCCCAGCTCCCCACCTCTAGCCATCAAGCTTCTCTTCAGCTCTTTGAACTCTCCATGTTCCTTTGGCCTTAGCCTCCACACACCACATGCTGTGCCCTCTGCCTGGAATTTGTCTCCAGGCTTAATCACTCAAAGCCTCAGTTATCTCATCCATAAATGGGAATTAAAATGCTACAGATCAGAGTTGCTAACAATATGGGCTGGGCGTGGTGACTCATGCCTGAAATTCCAGCACTTTAGGAAGCCCACGCTGGAGGGTCACTGGAGCCCAGGGGCTCAAGATAAGCTTGGGCAACACAACAACTCCGTCTCTCTCTCAATCTCTTAAAAAAAACAAAACAAAACCAAAAAACAACTAGCTGTGTGTGGTGGCCAGTAACTGTGGTCTCAATAGAGGCTGTAGCAAACTGTGATCATGCTACTGCCTTCCAGCCTGGGGAACAGAGTGAGACCCTGTCTTAAAAAAATGAAAGAAAATAAATACATAATGTGTTAATGGCACAAAATATGTTTTCAATACATTTATTTCCCTAATATATCCCAGAATTTTAAATTTGTTCAATAATCTTATATAATAAATTTATTTACATTTGTTTTCTAATAGTGATTTACAAAACTTTGATGCGAGAGGGAAAGTTTAAAGGATTTATTTCATTTTAGAAATTTATCGAAAGCATAATGCATCTTGCCTTGAAGTATTTGTACTGCAGTTTTTAATTACTGTCAAGTTAACAAAGTCCCTTAGAATGTGGTGCCTTTGTTAAATGTAGGTGTTAGATGGCTATAATTTTCAAAATTACTGCTTTGTTCCACAACCCATTAAAACAGTCAGCAGAAATAATTAATGAAATGTACATACTTTTAGAGGTAATGATATGAAAAAGGATGCCAAATAAATGAGCAAATAAAAATCAGCATCTAATTCATAATTAGAGATTGTAGTCCTTGATAATTTGAAAATGAGTTGAACCTTTATGCAAATGTATGAAGTGGAAGCACAGCCATATTCTCATTGAGATTAAAATTACTTTAATAAAACTGTTCAGAAAACAGACATATTAAACGAACAAAACTATAATTATATGAGGAACATCAATAACAAGAAAGACTCAAGTTGCTACAGTCAGAAAGGGGACATTTAAAGTATAATATATTCATGTAAAATGTGGAGGTGTAGTGAGATGCTGGAGGAAGCAAACAAAAGACTTCATAACCTAACAACAAGTTTATCTATAGTAACTTGAGAAAGCACATTGTGATGGGCAGATACTTAGAAAATCAAAATAAATGTGATTTTGATATTTTTGTATTTTGAATATTAGAGGTATTCTAATATTTAAAATGAGAAGTTCTGGGTATGTCATGGCTATATTTAAAAAAGCTATCTTCATGGAATTGGATAACTCTTTGAACTCAATGCTAAGCAGTATATCTAGTTGCCTTTGAGGTCATAGTATAATTCTCAGTCATACTCAATATTAAAAGTTTCAGCTAGTAAACATTCCAGAGTTTAGAGAGAGAGAGAGAGCTATCATACTCGGATGAGAGGAAAAAAAATGCCTATGTGCCTGTGGTGTGTCAGATCTCATTTGTAGATTGTCCCTTGCTGGCTATATACATGTGGGAGATTATTTAACCTTCATAAACCTCAGTTTCCACATCTGCAAAGCAGATATAGTCTGTGACTCACAGGATTCTTACGATGGCCAAGAAAATATCAAGAGGTAATGCCAAGATTCTCTTAAGAATTTTGACTCAAGAGTTCCACACTTTTAAATTGTTTTTAAAATTTTAACATATGGTACAATTTGCTTTTACTTTGGTGCAAAGCTCTGTGAGTTTTAACACGTGTAGAGTCACATAGTCAGCAACACAATGAGAAGACATAATGGTTCCATCATCCAAACAACTCCCTTGTGCTTGCTCTTTGGAGGCCTGTCCTGTCCCCCCATCCCTAACCTTTGGCAACCATGAATTGATTCTCTGTTACTATAGTTTTATCTTTTTGAGACATCAGTGGGATCATGTAGTACATAATCATTTGGGATTGACTTTCTTCACTCAGCATAATGCCTTTCAGGTCCATCCAAATTGTTGCTTGTAACAATAGTACCCTCCTTTTTCTTGCTGAGAAACATTCCATTGAATAGCTGTACCACAGTGTATTATTCCTTTCACCCACTGGAGAAGTTCTGTGTTGCTTCCAGTTTGGGATAATTACAAATATGTTTCTGTAAGCATTTATGTACAGGTTTTTGTGTGAGCATAAGTGTTCATTTATCTAGAGGAAATACCTAGGAATGAAATTGCTGGATCTGGCAGTATTTTTAGCTTTGTACATACAACTTTGTATATTCAACTTTATGAGAAACTACCAAACCATTTTCCACAGTGGCTATGCTGTTTTGCAATCCCAGTATCAATGTATGAGAATTACAGATGCTATGCAGTCTTGCTAGTACATGCTGTTGTATATATTTTTAAGAAATAAGCATGCTTCGTGCTCTGTACTTCCACCCATGGATTATTTCAGCTCATATGACAAGGACTTTTCTCTTGGATTTTAATTCCTCTAGTCCTATTTGCTTTCACAGCTCTTCAATGTCTTTAAAAATAAGACTGCAAAAGTTACATGAATATGGTTAACTTATCAATTTTTTCTAGTTCTGGCAATAGCAATAGTATTGGCAGTATTATTTCAGACTTCACCATTTCAGTTTAATTATACAAGTTATTCTTCATAAATCTTAAATAATTATGCAAATAGTACACAACAGGTGAAACATAATATGTCATTTTAACACACCAACACACACACACACACAGAGCAGGGAAGCAATTAGACCAATTGTGGTTAAAAAATTGTAGAGTTCCATTTAAAGATTCTGTCTCTAAATGTGCGAACATGGGTAGGTTTCATTATACTCTGTGAGAGTAAAAAATATTGTCCTTTATCCGTCTTCGGCACTGCTATAAAGTTTATCAATGTAAAAATCTAGAAATCATTTAGCAGTCTGATGAGATAGGTGTTATCATAAATACAAGGCAGAATCATTGATATTGGCAACAAAGTTACAAAGTTGAATTAACTTTTATGGCACTTTTTGAATTGAGTAGATAACCTTTCTTCCATTTTACAGAAGAGAGTTCTTAAATCCTTCATCCAAAGCCCCTCAGAGAAAGTGAATAAGCTGAGACTTAAAAGAGATGAGAAGAAGCCAGCCATGTGAAAAGAAGGGATGAGCATTCCAAACAGGTGGGACAGTATGCACAAATGCCATGAGTTGGCGGAAAACAACTACACGATGAAGTATTTGTGAGACCATAGCGGCTGAGGAATAACACGGTTAAGACATAGGCAGAGTCCAGCTCATTCAGGCCTCATGGTCCATTTCTAATTTTGAGTACAATGGGGAGCTATAAAAGGGTTTTAAGTTATGTGATGTTTTTATGCTTTAAAAAATACTTTCCTGCTTTGTAGGGCAAAGATTTCTATACTGTTTGGATCATATATCTCATATAATAGAAAGAATTTTCAGCATGTACTTCCAAAATGGTCATATTTGTTTATAAATTATTTGTGTTACTACCCCTTCAGTAAGGAAACATTACTAAAGATAAATTGATAGCTTTTGAATATAAAAATTTAGTATACATAAAAGTGAGGCCAGGCACAGTGGCTCACACCTGTAATCCAAGCATTTTGGGAGGCTGAGGTGGGCAGATCACCTGAGGTCAGGAGTTCAAGACCAGCCTGGCCAACATGGCAAAATCCCATCTCTACTAAAAATACAAAAATTAGCCGGGTGTGGTGGCACACGCCTATAATCTTAGCTACTCAGGGGGCTGAGGCAGGAGAACCTCTTGAACCTGTGAGGTGGAGGTTGGAGTGAGCTGAGATCATGCCATTGCACTTCAGCCTGGGCGACAAGAGAGAAACTCTGTCTCAAAAAAAAAAAAAAAAATTCTCCTTCTTCTCTCCCCATTGTGGCTGGTGCCTATAGGCATAAAAACTCTACTTTGAGTGTGAATTTTATAAAGAAGAGATAGGAAGGGAGTGCCTGAGAAGCTGAAAGAGTAGCGTGGAAGCTGCTGGGATAGACATGATGAGCTGTAGAAAGATTCGAGATACAGTTTTCACATTTAGAGTCTTCAGGCTTCTTGTAATATCTACCCATCTGCTCCTGACATCAATTCTCCCCTCCTCCACTGGATAGCTCATCCTTTAGCATCCCATCAATGAAACCTCTTGGAAGAGCTTAGGAGTTTGCTGAATTGGAAATCAATTGAATTAGACGAGTCCAATTCTCTGTCCAATTAGGCTATTTCTTTGTCAGTTTGGTTAAAGGGGGTAGGTTTAGGGTTTAGTGATTTTTTTTTTTAACCTTCTGCCTGTTGACAGAGAACAATGGAGAACAATGCTCTATGAATTAGAAGAAAATGCCGTAAAACAAACAACCACCACAACCAGGCAACCAGTCTTGGAGCCATCTTAAGATCTTTCTGATTAAGCCCTTCCTCAAAAGGAAAATTAAAATTGAAGATTTACAAAAAATTGGGCATCAGCAAATTATTCTCAAATGAATTTCAAACATCTCTTCTCCAAGGGGGTGACCAGGAAAGTCAGATCAGGAAGGAAGGAATTGTAACCTATGTGAATTCCATCTGGGTTTCTGACTTTTTAATTTGGTTTTCCTTTCCTGGAAGAATTCTCACATACTTATTCAGGATGGAAAGAAGGTTAGCAGAGCATGAAGAGAGGGCATTAAACAAACAATACTGTCAAGCTCTGAAAACTTACTGAGAAGAGAGAAATGGCTGGCTTGAATTTCACAAAGAGCATTTTCAGTATGGGATGAGGGAGACACCAATCTATTAAATATCCACAAACTCAACTTCAGTGACTGAGGTGGCTGCTCTCCATCTATTCTTTCTTATTTTGGAGTGGTTTTAAGAATTATCACTCAGAGTACTTTGTTGTAATTCTGCCTTAGGAAGGGTTTGTGTAAAAGAAGTGTTTTTGGACCTGTTAGAAACATTGATCAATACTATTCCTATGTTGTCTTCCAGGGAGGCTCATCACAGACCTGGGAGTCAGATTTTCAGTGAGCTAATCATGGAAGCAATGGAGCAGATACATATGTGTTCTGGAATCAGTACTATTTTTATTGTGATAGCCATTATCCTGAAATTTAGTCATGAATACATATTATATAATTACAATATACGAACAGCAATGTTATTATACTAAGTCCACGAGAAATAGAATGAGGACATTGTAACTCTACTTTTAAAAAGAAAAGACAAGCTATAAAATCAGAGAAAATACTTGTGAAGCAAACATTCAATAAGGGATTAATATCTAAAATACAGAGGGGATTCATACATTTCAGTAGCAAAACAAAACAAAATAGAAAAAAGACCCCCCCCAAAAAATGCCAAATTACCTGATTGATAAATGGGCAATGGACCTGAATAGAAATGTTTCCAAAGAAAACACACAAATTGCCAACAGGTATATGAAACAATGCTCAATATTAGCAAGGAAATGCAAATCGAAACCACAATGAGATGTTACCTCACACCTGTAAGAATGGCTATTATTAAAAAAACAAGAGATAGCAAGTGTTGGTGAGCGTGTGGAAAAAAGGGAGCTCTCTACACTGTTGGTGGTAATGTAAATCTGTACAATCACTACGGAAAACAGTATGGAGGTTTCTCAAAAAATTAAAAATAGAACTAACATACAATCTAGCATTCCTGCTTCTGGGTATTAAAATAATATGTTGCAGAGATGTTTGCACTCCCATGTGTATTGCAGCATTACTTACAACAACCAAAATATGGAATTAACCTGAATGTTAATTGACATAAGAATGGATACAGAGGCTGAGTGCGATGGCTCATGCCTGTAATCCTAACACTTTGGGAGGCCTAGGTAGGTGGATCACCTGAGGTCAGGAGTTCGAGACCAGCCTGGCCAACATGGTGCAACCCTGTCTCTACCAAAAATACAAAAAAAAAGTAGCTGGGTGTGGTGGTGCGTGCCTGTAGTCCCAGCTACTCGGCTGAGGCAGGAGAATTGCTTGAATCTGGGAGGCGGAGGTTGTAGTGAGCCGAGATCGTGCCATTGCACTCCAGCCTGGGCAACAAGCAAAACTACGTCTCAAAAAAAAAATAAAAGAAAGAAAATATGGTTAATGGAATATTATTCAGCCTTAAAAACGGAAATCTTGCCACTTGAGACAACATAGATAAACCTGCAGAACATTATGCTAAGTGAAATTAGCCAGGCACAAAAAGACAATGCTAGCTATGGCTTAAACGTATCCCTGCCAAGGTCATGTGTTGGAAAATGAATCCTCAATGCAGCAGTATTGGTAGCTGGGACCTTGAAGAGGTAATTAGGTCATGAAGCTCTGTCCTCATGAATGGATTGATGCCCAAATTGTGGGAATGCACTAACTATCAAGGTAGTGGGTCCCTGGCAAAAGGATGAGTTTAGCTTTCACTCTTTGGAGCATACACTCTTACTCTTCTGCCTTCTTCCATGGGATGCCAGTGCAAGAGGACCCTCATCAGATGGTGAGCAGATGCTGGTGCCATGCTCTTGAACTTCCCAGCCTCCAGTACTGTGAGCCAAATAATTTCTTTTCTTTATAAATTACTCTGCCTATGGCCTTCTGTTATAGCAATGCAGAGATTAAGACAGACTAACACTGCATGCTCTCATATAAATATGGAATCTAAAAGTGTCAGACTCATAGAAGTAGAGAGTAGAATGGTGGTTACCAGGGGCCAAAAGTGGAATGAAGACATGTTGGTTAAAGGGCACAAAATTTCACTAAGACAGGATGACTAAATTCTGGGGATCTATTGTATGGCATGGTGACTGTGGTTAATAATGATGTATTGTCTACTTGAAAATTGCTAAAGAAGTAGACCATAAACACTCTTACCACGAAAAAATAAGTATGCCAGGTAATGCATGTGTTAGTTTGATGTAATCATTTACAATGCCTGCATGTATCAAAACATCACTTTGTACATCATAACTATCTACAATTTTATGTGTCAATTATACCTTAATAAATCTGGAAGAAAAAGGTTTGGCTTTAAAGGAAAACCTAGTAATTTAAAACTCACCCACCATAGATTTTCACCTGAACTTTTTACATAGCAGCAGAGGGGTTGGACAGATATTATCACATGATTCAGAGTTTTAAGTACTGAAGAGGACTTTCTCATTTAACAAACTCCTTCATTTTAAAGTTCCGCTGAGAGATACTTGAGCAATGATCCTCTACAAACTAGTGGCAGAGTATGCAGTGCTAGAGTTGAAGTTAGCTAACTTCATTTGGTTTTATTCCAAGACATTACAAGGGACATGTCACCAGTTCTGGGCTAGACCTGAAGGTGAAGACAAGCTCAGTCTTGATGGGTACCTGTCTCTCCGGTGATATCTATGTGTCATACTTGGTGCCAAGCACATTTCAAAGTACCAGGGCTATAATGATGAGCAAAACTCAACACAGTGCTTTGTCTCATGAAGCGTCCAATTTTATCTTCCTGCCTTCAGTAAGTTTACAGTGTTTTGAGGAAGCTAAAATACATAACTACAAAGCACGTAGAGGATGGCCAATAGGAAAGTGCTCTTTTAAATAAGATAGGGTGCTGAATGAGAGAGGAGTGCTTTAGGAAGCCAGGACGGGGAGCAAAAAGGATCAGTAATTAACATTATTTTCTGCCCAAGCCAGGGCATAACCTGCGCTCTTGGTCAGGTCAAGGTCTCAACGTATAAAGAGTAGGAAGCCTCCAACCCACGACACAGCGCAAGCTTTGGGGTCCCAGAGTGGGCCGGGTTAGAGGAACGGGGGCGGAGGCGCCAGCGGGCCCATGGGGGTCGCGGCAACTGCCGTGGCGGTGGCGGTGGCGCATTGGGTCTGTCCGCAGCTGGCAGCGGTGCAGAGCGGTGGGGAGAGCGGAGCCTGGGTCCCTAGCAGCTCTGGGCCCCGCGCTGGGTGCTGCTGGCGGCCGCGCCAGGTCCCTGAGACTCCAGCGCCTGCTGGCGCGGCGGCGCCTCGCTCCGCACCCGTGGCCACCCCTGTCCGCGCAGCCTCCGCCCGCCCCGCCGCGGCCCTACTTGACTGGAGTTGGGGTCCTGAGCTCCGGCCCCCCCCAGCCGCCCACGCAGAGCCCCTCGCTGCCACCTCAGGTCCAGGACCCCCTCTCCGCTGCTCTGGCTTCCGGGATGGCAAAACTTGGCGCCAGCGGTAGCTCCCCAGACGCTCCTCGGTTGCGCAGCGCTCTGGGTCCTCCGCATCAGGGCGTCTGCAGCAGCGGCTCCTGCTGCTCCTCTGTACCAAAGCCCCGACCCCCGCGGGCTTTGTCACCTGGGACACGGAGGTGAGGTTCCTTCCACTTCTTGGCCTCTTCCTGTGCGCCCCCTATACCAAGCAGGCCAAGGTGAAGACATGAACCGGATCCCTGAGAGTGCCTGTAGCTGACAGAAACCCCGGCAAAGCTACCCGCTTCCAGCTGGAGGAGCCGAGGCCAATCAGCGTCAGATTTGCTCCGACAGGCGACTCTGTGCACATCTAAGCCTTGGTCCACTGTTCTGGTCACAAAAGCAGCAGAAATAGAGGAGAGGTGATGGAGTTGGAGGCAAGCGAATGAAAGGAGTAAAGGGTTAAAGCCCACTGGGTGATCCTAAGGGCAATGTGGATCGATGGGGCTTTTGGACTGGGAGGTACTGCATAGGAGCCTTTGCTCATTTTTCCCACTGAAGCGATGTTTCCTTCTGCAATATCTGCCTCCATCCCACCGAATCTTTTCCAAATCCCAATCCTAAAATAATTTCGAAGTGAGCAATATGACTTGTCTCCTTGCTTACATGGGTATATGTTGTTAAAGACCTGGTAAAGTTGGGTGTGAAAAAGAAAAGTGGAGATGAAAGAGTTAAATTTTGGCATGCGGACACTCTTTCCAGGGACTTTCCTTTTACTTGCTAGACTTTCTGGTGAGCTCATGTTAGACAAAAAGGCTTGTATGTTTAGGGTAATTAGATAGGGGAGCCCCGCCCCTTATTCCTTCTTCCCTGACGAGGGAGAATTTCAATGGACAATCAACGTCCTTAGACTAGTCCCTGTTTCTGGGCACTGACCAAATGCGAGTTATGGGGAGAGAACTCGCAGCGTCCTCTCACAGCAGTGGGGAGTGTGGTCAGACTTGGCTCTTTCCAACCTGTGGGTGAGTTATTGATCTTTGATGTGATCGGTCCTAGGAAGATAAAATATCACAGTGACAACAACCCCCAGTTTTCCCCCATTTCTTGACTCCACTAGTGAAGAGTACACGTAAAGACTTAACCCTCTTCTGGGTTTATGGAGAGAGAAGAGGGATTGCGGCATGACAGGAGGCTGAAACTGAGGGAGTGGGTGCCAGTGGGCTTCAGCTAGACAAAGAGTATGTGAAAGGCAGCAGTCTTTGGCCCTTTCAAGGGAGGTTTTAGGTTTTTGAGAAAATGCGTCTTGTAAACCAAAGATAACTTTTATAATTTAAGCTGATCCTGGAAAATTTAGTATCCTAAAAAAAAAAAAAAATATTGTCTGCAATAGCTGAGGACCATTTTTAAAATGTCTCATTCTCCAGGCAATGAGAACATTAACACCTAGGAGCGATACCTTTCTTGGTGTTTTAGGTTGTCATGTAATTGGCAGAAACATTGCCAGAGAGGTATCATTTTTAGTTGTGCTCATTGTCAGCTTATAATGAAATTTATGAACATTTAAAGTTAGTGGCTTGCTTTTTTTGAATCCTTTTGGTGCCCAGGCATAGACTACATTAAGACAAATCACAATAGCAGTTCTGACACCACTGGTTAATTTTGCGTATTTTGAACTTCATGTAAATATGTACTATTTTGGCTGTTGACCTCTTTGTACAGCATTATGTTTGGGAGATTCATTTGCAGCTATCCTTTTAACAAGCAAATAGATCTGGAAAAGGGTAATGCATTTATGAATATTTATTTTATTTTGGTTGTAGCTTGTTGGCATGGTGTTACAGAAATAAAATGTCAACAATATTTTGTCAAACTCCAATCGTGCACCCAGTCTCTGTGCTGGGTATTGAGGAGACATAGATGACGACAGTAGGAAAGTTTTACCCTGGGAGTTCTCAGTCTAATATGAGTGTCTTATTAACCAAAGACCATTACATTGTGATAAATATTATAGAATGACTGTACAAAAGTGATAAGAATGCAGAGCAAATTTGGACTCACATTCCCCAGGGCATTGTCACCCAGGAGGTACATATGTACTGATCTTTAAGGATCAGCAACAGCTCATCATATAGAAACTTGAGATGGAAGCTGGGAGGTTGTTACAGGAAATCCTGGGTTCAAAGTGGCTCTGTCAACAAACCTTGAGATGTGATCTCTGAATTCAGGTTTCTTCTCTGTGCTTGGGAGATGTCCTGCACTCCCTGTCCTCACAGGGCTCTGGATGAGCTATAATGAGATGTGGTTATGATGACATCTCCTGCTAATGGCTGCGTACAGAGGTAGCTGTCACATTAACTATAAGCAGATTCATCAGTTCTTATTGTACACAACCTATGTGCCAGAAACTGTTCAGAGAATGGCACCAAGATTGGAAGATGTGGCTCTGCAACTGAGGGTATATTTCTATCTTGTGCTTTTTTGCATTTGCTGTGAGAGCCTGATGGTTTGTGTGAGGAGAAGCTGAAAGAGTTAGAAAACCATCAAGGAAGGGAGGTGAGTACAGAGCACAAATATCTCAGGTAACATTAGTTTGCAGAAGTATGGCAGGAGATGGGGACAGGTGAAGCAAATACAGCTAAATAGTCCAACAGCCAAAGCACGGTGGTTTGGAGCAGAGTATGGGGTCTGTAGCCAAATAGGGGGATAAAATCTTGACTTCAATTAAAGTTCTGTAGCCATTGAACAAATTAATGCTCTTGAGTAAGTCAGTTATCCCCCCGAGCTTCTGAAATGGTACCTTGTAGTTATTAATTCAACAATGTTTGAAAATAACCCGACATTGTCTTTTACTAGCTTATTTAACCATAGGTGCTGAGTGAAGACCATGTAGGTGCTTTGGGTGCTGCTGTGATAGTCAGAACAAGGCTACTGGTTTTGCGGAGATTCTTTTGTAGGGACAGAAAATAAGTTAAAGATGAACTTGGGACTCCTAGTTATATGGGTTAATCAACAGAAGTGTTGATAGCAAAGAAAGATGTTGAGAAGATGAAATGAGATGTTGCAGGATTGATGAGGAGAAATAAAAAGCACACCAAGAAATTTCCTGCTCAGTCAGTGTTCTGTGATCTAGCAGGAGTAGTATTAAATCTCCGATGACAGTTTGGAAGAGGTTTAAATTCCCACTTTAGCTGTTCTAATGCTTGGATACAGAATGTAGTAATGCTAGAAAGTGCACACAACTGAGAATGGTATTTGTAGCTTATGACCCTCTAGCTTGCCTTGCTGTTCAGATCTGCAGAAACATGTGGCTAGACCCAGAGATGGAGGCCTTTTTGACTGTCAGGGGTCAGAGTTTATTATTTGTTGGAAAACCTTACCAGGCTTGGTGAAATATCCTGTTACCTCAAGGTGCATGGAGTTGTTTGTGTTCAGAGAACACCAAAGTGTGCCTCCCACAGAGTCATTACAGTGTGAAGGGATTTTTTTGTGGAGCTCCTGTTGAAAAGCTCTTAGGAACTTGGAAGTTCTGTAATACCACTTCTGAGCCCAATGCCTACCAGTGGATCTACTATGATTTTGGTCTCTTTTACCATGTCAACAAATAAAAGCAGTGGAAAATTGGCTTTGAAAAGTGGTTAGAGTATTTGGGAAAGATCAAAGCTTCTGTCCATTCAGATGTCAGGCCATAGAGGTTGGAATCAGTACACCTGAGCCCTCTGACAGTGTTTCTCCCCAACTGTAGTTTCCTACACCAACTCTGCTAGGATACTGGATGGTGAAATTGAGGAGGGAGGGAGAAGAGACAGGCAGGCTGGAAAACACGTGACTTCTCATCTCTTCTAACTCCACGATCCTTCCCTTCTTGGAAACCATTTTCACAGCTAGGATTTATGCATGCGTCCTGTTTAAAATCACTGAAATGAAAGCTTTCATTGAAATAATCACAGTCTGAATAGGCTGTCACCACTTTTTCTAATCTCTCTAAATCTCATCAAGTGATAGTAGTTTTACAGTGTTACAATCCAAGGTGCTATGTCTTTAGTTTCAACCGGACTTTTCATAGTGAAATTCTTTATTCCTCTTAGTTGGATAGGTTTTAGATAACTCGCCCTCTCTGGCCTGATTCATACCATGGTTAGTCTCAGGGAAAGATAAAAGAAAAACAAATTAGTACTTTGGTGAGTAGCACTGTTCCATTGAGCTGAGCTATCAGTGGTATAACCAGATCTCTCTTTAGAAAATAAGTTAAGAACCAGAATCATGTCCATCTTCCAGGATAATGGAGATAAGGAAAGTGACTTGCAAGTCTTTAACAAACTATATTCTGTGGGACATTAGTAGGTGTTACATAAAACAATAGATGTATTTTTATTGTGGTAATTATTTGGACAATATTGGGTTAAACAATGCTTACTTGTTCTCCACTACCTATCATAGCTTTTAGTATTCTAATGCTCAATGAGAGTTTCCAAATTTATATAAATGTGTGAATCCCCGCCGGGCGCGGTGGCTCAAGCCTGTAATCCCAGCACTTTGGGAGGCCGAGACGAGCGGATCGCGAGGTCAGGAGATCGAGACCATCCTGGCTAACATGGCGAAACCCCGTCTCTACTAAAAAATAGAAAAAACTAGCTGGGCGAGTTGGCGGGCGCCTGTAGTCCCAGCTACTTGGGAGGCTGAGGCAGGAGAATGGCGTAAACCCGGGAGGCGGAGCTTGCAGTGAGCTGAGATCCGGCCACTGCACTCCAGCCTGGGCGACAGAGCGAGACTCCGTGTCAAAAAAAAAAAAAAAAAAAAAAAATGTGAACCCCCCTTGGCCCCCAGCATTTGCTAGACAAGTTTTGCATGGAACCCATTTGAAAAGGTCTGCATTATTTTCATGTTGTGTGTTTCAAATTAATACATGATTTGGGGACACATTTCTCACTTTTTGAGGAAGACATTATGGAGGGCCATAACCCGATCTTAAACATTTCACTTTTGTGTCCCTGTGAGAAATACTTTTTGTATGGCAGGATTAAGGGACAGAATCAAGGGTGAGTGTTCTTTGGAGACATTATCTGTCTCAGATGCCACCCCAGCAAGTCTTTGTGTCTGTTCCACTTTTATTTGCTGGCACGCCATGGTTTGTATTTGAGGGTGAGGAGTGGAGTGATGGTAACAATTGGCACCCTGTCCTTTGCCATACATTAATTTTCCTAGTCTCCCTTGTGGGTAAGGGTGGCCTCATGCCCTAGTGGCCAATGAGATAAAAGACAAGATCTGCTGGGGTGATCAAGAGAGGGAGAAGGGAGACAAACATTTTCTGAAAAAATTTGGAAAAGCTCCCTAATAGCTTACAGTTGCTATAAATAAAACCGTCTATGAACCCAAGCAAATTTGTCTAGTCTTATGGTCCAGTAAAGGATAATTCCTGAGAGTTTTGGAAAATGCAAATAGGCCCACGGTTCAATGTTATCTATCTACCTAATTATTCTACTTATGTAACCTGTATGTATGTATGTATGTATGTATTCACCTATATGGTTACTTATCTTCCCAACCTACTCAGCACTCCTAAAAGGATAATTCCGTTACTGGACCATAAAACTAGAGACATTTGCTTAGGCTCATAGATGGTTTTATTTATATTTCTTATTAGGAGGTAGTCTTTTGCCTTGAATGTGCTTGGAGCAGTGGCTGCCGTCTTGTGATGATAAAGGCACGGATGTAAGAATGAGGATGGCAGAATGAATGGACACAAAGAACTTGGATTTTTGAGATGTTATTGAGCTGTTGCACTGAGTTACTTTTTTCAAATTCCTTGTGAAGTAAACAAAATATAACTTTATTATTTAAGCCCTTGTTAATAAGCTTTTTCAAAGTTAACTTGTGGTGAACACATTCTTATTGATACATATTATATTTCTGATATATGCCTTCATCTTATTTTCTTTCTCTGTTGTCTGCTCTTGTTCTGCCCTAGAACAATGCTGTTCTAGGGATAGCTACATCCAGGTTCTGGAGGCAGTGGTCAGTGACTATAGACTTCAGTGCAGAGGCTGGTGGTTATGAACACTGAGATGTCTATGCTGTGTCAACAGCAGCCACACTGTCTTTCCTCTGTGATATTCTTGACTGGGTTGCCACTCACCTTGGTTTTCCAGGTCCCGGTGACTACTTTAATATATATTTATGTGATGACACTAATGCCAGTGGATTCTTAGTGCCTAGAGGGTAAACCGTGGCTGATACAGCATCCTTCTATTTTAATTTAATATTATACTATATGCAAACTCCATAATGTTACCTATTTCTGACCATCATTTACAGTTTCTGGATTCTACTCAATTGTGTCAATGTATAATGATAGATGTAGCAATTCTTTTAAAACAGTAGGTCATTTCAAAACAAACCTGCAATGAACATGCTTGGGTATATAATTATTTTCCCACTGTATTTTTAAAAATAAAAATTACAAGAAATATGTTCACTGGATCAAAGAGTGTGAACTGTGGATATATCACTGTGCCTTCCTGAAAAGTAGTAACAATTTACACTGCTGCCAGCAATGTATGAAAAAGTGCTAATTTTATTGCATTATTATTAACACAAAGGGGTATTATCAATGAGGAAATATTGCTACTACTTTTCTGGGTGAAAAACAGTACCTTGATGTTTTAATTTGCACTCCTCTGATTATTAGTGAGAATAACGTTGTTTTCTTATTTTGCTTACTAATTGAGATTTCCACTGATTTTTCTGTTGACTAGGGAGGAACTTAATACAGGCATGGGTAAGTCTTAGTCAGACTACAAGTCCAAAATCACTACACCTGTTTCAACCGACTGAGGAACTGCTTGTTAGCGTTGTGTTGGGGGATGGGGAATTTAAGAGGTATGGGTGCAATAAAATCTTTCAATCCTGAGATTTGTATTCTTCTTAGGAGAAAGGAGATACGTGGCAACCTGCTGTACCTGCAAGTGCTAAATTCAGAGTGGTGGACTCACCAAGGAAAAATTCTTTTCCCTTTAGGTGTTGCCCCAATGTTTTCATTTCTTTTCTTATATGTTTTCTTTTTCCCACCCTAGGAAACTAAATCTTGTCAACATTTCTCTAATGATCACTTTCTGATTAGCACCTTTTAAGAACCAAGTTTTAACCTGACATTTTCTTTTGTCATCTCCAGGGTCTTAAAAGCCAATATTGTGGTTTCTGAAAGCTACCAGTGGGTGGCAGCCTGTTGCTTTCAAGGAAGACAGCCACAATTGTTTGTGTGTAGAGGCAGGGGTGGGGTATGGTGTGTCGGAGATAACCGGGATTCTGGGACAGAGAAAAGACTGTTGGATCAGCTTGATAGGACCAGTTTGGCAGTTTGCTTGAACAACTTCGAATGACTGATGTAAAAAACGCCGATTGCATATACTCTTGGATATTTCCTGGGAAGTTTTGGGGAACATCCTATCAACTCACACAGAGATTTGATTTCATCAGCATAAACAGGCACCGGCACAACCCCCATCTCCCTGGGAGCCCGTCGCCCTGAGTCAGAGGATAAATAGTAATGGAGTAGTCTCAAACTCCACTTGCTGATGATAACATTTACATAATGCTTGTAACCATTTATACTGTGTTCTAAATAGTGGGGCTGGGGCCCTGGTGGTGCATGCCTGTAATCCCAGCTACTCAGGAGGCTGAGGCAGGAGAATCGCTTGAACCCGGGAGGTGGAGGTTGTGGTGAGCTGAGATCACGCTACTGCACTCCAGTCTGGGCAACAGGAGCAAAACTCTGTCTCAAAAAAAAAAAAAAAAAAAAAAAAAAGGCCGGGCGCGGTGGCTCAAGCCTGTAATCCCAGCACTTTGGGAGGCCGAGACGGAGGGATTGGGAGGCCGAGACGGAGGGATCACGAGGTCAGGAGATCGAGACCATCCTGGCTAACACGGTGAAACCCCGTCTCTACTAAAAAATACACACACACAAAAAAACTAGTCGGGCGAGGTGGCGGGCGCCTGTAGTCCCAGCTACTCGGGAGGCTGAGGCAGGAGAATGGCATGAACCCGGGAGGCGGAGCTTGCAGTGAGCCGAGATCGCACCACTATACTCCAGCCTGGGTGACAGAGCGAGACTCCGTCTCAAAAAAAACAACAACAACAACAACAAAAAAACTGATGAGGCTGGGAGGAAAGAGAGGAGTCCTTAGTCCTTAATTCCCCCCAAAAGAGATTTTGATAATTCTATTAAAAAATGTCAGTGAATTGGGGTGGCAGAAATCCTGGAGCTATAATGGTCCATATGCTAGTTAATAAGGTCAGAATGTTTATTTTTCCACCTCCAAACTTTTTTGCTCAAGCCTTTCTGGAGAGAGGTAAAGCAGACAAGAGCATGAGAACAGCGGCAGATGAGGAGTAAATAAGCTGGGTTCTCAAATGCAATCTATCACTCGTTAGCTGAGGGGATGGATGCAGTCTTGTGTCTCTGGGCACCAGTTTTTCAACTACAAAATGAAAGGGCTGGACTGGACAGTCTCCAGAGTCAATTTCTGCTCTAAAATTTGGTGATGCTTCCATTGTTCCTGTCTTCAGCTTCCCCAGGTAATCCAATCTCGCATCTTGTTCGTGGATCTTTTCTTAAATTGTGGACTCGGGATACATAATGTGTAGTATATTTTCTTCGCATTTCTCTTACTGGGATAAGCGTAGCACATTCCTTACCTTGATCTTTTTCCATGGGTACTTTCATACACAGGAGGACTCCTCTGGTGAGAAAGTTGGGGATTCCCGAAAGCATACTCAGTACCTCTGTGTTTCTTTCAGTTGGCTGAGAGAGCCCTCTCAATGTCCTGCTCAGAAAAAGAAATTTGTTCATTCAACATTCAGTGAGAACTTGCTGATTTTTAGGTAGACTACCAGATGCAGTAGTGCTTCCCAAGGGCTATTGGAATCTACCATTTTTCTTGCCTAAATAAGAGTCTGTCAACTGGCCTGAATGAATCTTCATGGGTAGAAGACCCTAGATTCTCAGATACTTCTCTAGAAGTAGGAGTTACAAGTGGGAGAACAGACTGTTCCTCGGTAAAACCTTTCCAATGGGGCTTCCACAGGACGTTAACCCAGGCACCCTTCTCTAAAGGTAGTGGGCAGCTGAATCCCAGGGAAGGATGTCTTTCTCTAATATGTACAAAAGTCCTTTATGGGCTAGGGTGGCCCTGCTTTTCAGGGTCCAAGCATCTGAGGTTTCATTACTTTTCCTTTGTCTTCTTAGATTCTCCCTCATTTCTATCTTTAGATTTCCATTTCCACAGATGAGAGGTATTGTTCCATTCTGGACTTCTCTTCTTTCTTTTTATTGGTAAAGTATGCTAAAAAAAAATGCATTTAAATTTCTATGAAACACTTTGTTTATTATACTAATAAATCTTCCTTTGGTTTGCCAGACACTTGCCATAAATGTGATGAGTTTATATGGAAATTAAGGTAGCAGTACATCTTTTTAATTAGACAGGTATAGATGTAGAAAGTGAATGTCTGCTGATATGAAAGAAGGATTGGGCTCAGAGGAGAATTTTCCTCGGTTGTATCATAGGTTAATTTGAAGAGTTCGGATTCATAGGGTCTAGTCAAGTGGGGCGCCTCCTTCCTCAGCAAGAAAGTAGGCAGGCAGCTCTGTCCTTTTCACACAGGGCAAATTATTCAAAACTCCCTCACCCTCCCCACGGATAGTATTGATGTGAAAGGCAAGGAAAGTAGTTTTCAGCTTTCCAGGGAGGATGGTAGAGACCCTGGTACAGTTCTTCTCAGCCATGGCCGCATATTAGAATCCCCTGGGGTGCTTTACAAGCTCTCATGTCCAGACTCCACTGCAGAGCCATAAATGACAATTTTAATATCTACAAGTGGAGTTTGGGCATCAGTGTTTCTTTAAAAGCTCCTTGGAGCCTCAGCAGACAGGTTGGAGAACTAATGGCCTGTGTTTTCTAAGGGTTGGTTTGACCACGACATGGAGTAACCTAGGATCAGTGATGAGCCAAGTTGAAGTTGCTCAGTTCTGTCCTTTGTCACGTAAACATACATGTACATGGCATGGGATACAAAAGGAGTTTCATTGACAGATACAACACAGACAGAAGAAAACGGACGCATACAACCGTATTAGACATACACACACACATTTATAGACTATGGCTCCTGACACAGAAACAGACATAGACACATATTTAGGCACATCTCTGTGCTGAAATGCAATCCTAGAACTTGTTAGAAAAATGCACATTGAGGCTGGGTGCAGTGGCTCATGCCTGTAATCCCAGCACTTTGGGAGGTCAAGGTGGGCAGATCATGAGGTCAGGAGTTTGAGACCAATCTGGCCAATATGGTGAAATCCCATCTCTACTAAAAAAAAAATACAAAAATTAGCTGGGCATGGTGGTGTGTGCCTGTAGTCCCAGATATTCAGGAGGCTGAGGCAGGAGAATCTCTTGAACCCGGGAGGTGGAGGTTGCAGTGAGCTGAGATCGCACCATTGCACTCCAGCCTGAGCAACAGAGTTAGACTCCATGTCAGAAAAAAAGAAAGAAAATTGCATAGACACAGATACACACAGACACACGTTCACAACATAGAGACAGTAACATGCACATAGGCACATAGAGACAGATAAAGTTTCATGGATAGACACACAGTTATACACAAAACGACACACACAAAGACACACACAAGTGCTCCCATGTATAGAAATAGTCTGAGATACACAGAGAGATGTACAGGAGTTGACACACATAGACTTATGTTCACGGACGTACAGAGTGGCGCAGAGAGGTACATTCAGACACCCTATAATAAAGAGATATGCACTCAGAAATGCAGTGTTAGTAACTTCTAGGACTTTTTGCCTGCAAGATCCTGAAGGAGTCTTTTGCTCCTGTACAATTGATTTTGCCCAGGCCTACTTCCAGGTGAATGTATGGAACAGGGGATGAAAGTTTTATGGCCTTAGAGTTGGCCACACACTAGCTTTCAACAAAAATAGATCCTACTGAGAAATTTTCCTTCACATGAACTTGAAATCTTGGAGAAGGAACAACAACAACAACAACAATAAAACTGTCACTTTGTATGGTGTGGGGACAGCTCTAGGGAGCAGAGCAAAAGAGCCTGTAATAATGACACCATGCAGTCTACCAACTTCTCTCACACCTGTGATCTCAAACCAACAATTTGCAGTGAGCTTTACAGTTAAAATGTCATTTGATCTTCTGAACAGCCTAGTGGGCTAAGTTTACTATTTGACCTCATTTTGTAGCTGTGGAAACTCAAGTACAGGGAGGTTAGTTAAGTAACTTTTTCTGGGTCTCTCAGCTAGGTTCATATTCATGACTGATCTGAGAGTCTGTGCCTTTTACCACCCCAGCGCTGCTGCTTCTCCCACCGAGGAGATGCAATCTGCCTGTTCTTTCCTAAAAATGCAAAGACATAGTGTCAGAGAGGCCAGACATCTCAGCCAGGCCTCCTCAGAGATGAACCCAGGCTTTGAATTTGAGTGTTTGGTTCCTGGTCTATGCCTGCTTTCACTAGAGAGAGGGGTCTTTGGATCATTCCTTAGGCTGTCTGTGAGCTTGATAGTGTGGGGTTGCTGACTCTGAGGGTAAAGATCCAGGATGATAAATAGACAACAATGGCCATATCCTCAGAGTCAGGATTTTATTTTCCTAAAAGACAAAGGCATTGGAGGTCTTCCCTACTTCTTTCTACTCCGCTATGCCTCTATGAGAAGTGGGCATCTGGTTTTTGTACAACCTAGACCACTGATACTTAGAAGTTCTTAAGTTTGATGTGTCCTGGCAGAGTGTCCAGAATGTGTCCTGGCATCCCATTCCTAGGCTGGGATGACCACAGCTTTGGGAGATGTGTTTTCCATGAATATGGGTTTCACTGGAATGACAAGCACTCATGAGATAAGCAGCCTTCTTGGTCATGGTACCTCACTGTGCAAGCTCATCCTCTCCTCAGCACATGATTGTGGAGAGGATTGTGGCTCAGCGTACAAATAGGATGTCTCCTGTCAGTCAACAGTCAATCATGAGTTTATGTAGCATTTCTCATTGGCTCACCCCTGTAGGTTCTACAGAGTCTACAAAGTGAGTGTTCCTGTAATCAAGGGGTTTATAATTTAATTCAAGAGGCAAATAATGAGATTAATTAACATATTAAAAACAATTAAACCAGAGGTTGGAGATTAGAAGTGGAATGACTGAATCTTATCAGGAAATACTCTCCCCTCCCCCAACATAATGCTTTAAAAATATTTTAAAATGAATTGGTAATATGTAAATATCAGAATATTTCACATAAAAGTTTTAGATAGCTAGGTTGTCCTGAAAAGTATAATAGTAGATCTGGCAACTCTGGGCCTATGCACAATTATTTGTGCCACTTAAGAAATATTTGGCTAGAGCTGAGTAGCCACTATCCCTGAAATGAGGCATGTGCTATGCTACTCCCTCTACTTCCTTTAGTGTTGATTCTCATCCTTTTTACTCATTAAGATTGCCTGCCTGAGTGCTGCATATATTTAATTCACTATCATGTGTAGGCATACATTAATATAAAGTTCAGTGATAATGCCTTTGAGGCTGAGGAGGGAAAGTCATTGAGGGCTGGAGCAGTCAGGGAAGGCTTCATAAAGGCATTGGTAACTAAGCTGAACTATAAAAAAAGTCAGGATTTAGGCAAGGGGATGGAGTGTTGGAATGTACTTGTGTGCAGGGCATATAAAAAGAGAGGCAAAAGTGAGTACAAAGTTAAATAAGTTCCAAATAGATTAAAGAGCTCAATGTGATAAGCAAAAATTTAAGTTTCCTGAGACCTGGTAGCTATGCTTCCTGTTAAGCCTGTGGAATTGTGAGTACGTTAAACCTCTTTCCTTTGTAATTACCCGGTCTTGGGTAGTATTCTTTATAGCAGTGTGAGAATGGGTTAATACAACTAATATATAAACTCTTTAATATTATATTTTGTACCTCTCCTTCTTCTTTAGGTTGACATATTTAAGACAAATAATAATCACGTGAGAGCTGGAGTGGCTGTGTAATTCAGTAAAAATAGTCTTCAGAATAAGGATTATTTCTAGGGATAAATAGAGGAAAATTTTATAATGATAAAAGTTAATTATCGTTATAATTATCAAGACAATCCAAAATGTGTATGCACATAACACTGTTTCAAAATACATAAAGCAAAATTTACCATTACTGAAAGAAGTGGTCAAATCCATAATTATGATTGGGATTTCAAAACACTACTCTATTATTTGGTTTAATATTTAATAATTGTCAAGGAGAAACAGTAATAGTATAGAAGGTTTGAATAGCATGGTCAACCAACTTGAACTAGTTGACCTTTGTAGAGCACAACACTCAATTGGAGCAGAAAATAATCCTTTCAAATGCAAAGAAAATACTTAAGGTGGGCCACAGGCTGGGCCACAAATAATTCTCAGTAAATTATGAAGATTGAAGTGTATATGGAGTATATTCTGTGACCACAGAAGTAAATCAGAAACCAGTAACAGAAAGATATCTTTGATACCCTTGAGACTTGTAACTAAACATTACACACTTCCCAATAATTAATGGATCCAGGAGGAAATCAACAGGGAAACTATAAAGGAATACAAATGAATACAAAACATCCAAATTTGTGGGATATGGCTAAAGCTGTGATGGGTGGTATAGTTTTCAATGCTTATGTGAAAAAACAATGTCTATAAGCAATTATCTAAGCTTAAGCCTTAAGAAAGAAGTAGAGGATGAAGACCAAATTAAACCTGACAAAGTATAAGAGATAAAATAATAAAGATAAGAACTGAAATCAGTGTAGTTTTTGTTTAAGAAAAGGAAAAAACAGAGAAAAGAAGTACTTAAAAAAAAAGAAAGAAAACTTCAGTGGTAAAAAAGAAAAAACTTCAGTGGCTTGAGAGCCACTGTTTGAATAGGTTTCCACTGGCCAAATCTGGGATATGTGAGCATCAAAATAATTAATTATAGTTATAAATTATGAGCTATTAAAAAATAGAAAATGATAATCCCACACTGGTAATAGATTGATGAATTAAAAAACAAATAGATTCTTACTTACAGTAAATGCTGAGACTTGACCAATAATTGTTGAGGTCAGGTTAGAGTTAGGGAATTGCTCATTTTACTATCAACATAATAAATATTGTGCCAGGCAAGAATTACTGATAGCTGCTAAATCTGGGGGGAAGTTCTGATGATGGGCAAGATACTTGTGTGTTTTTAAAGTATCACCTCAGAGACTGTTTATTAGTTACAAGGGTGAAATAAAATGTGATCTACTAAGGAGGACACCACATCACTGATTCAATATTCTTTACTAAGAATAAATAACTAATCATGATAAAACATCCAAAAAACACAGAAGGAGAAATATATTCATTTCTAAACATCAACATCATAAAAGACAAAGATTGTGGGAATGCTGCAGATTAAAGAAGCTGCTACGGATTAAATGCTTGTGATCCTCCAACATTTACATACTGAAACCCTGTTTTCTAATGTGATGGTATTGGGAGATAGGGTCTTTGGGGAGGTAATTAGAATTAGATAAGGTCGTGAGGGTGGAGCCCTCGTGAATGGGATTAATATTCTTAAGAGCCCTGAGAGAGCTTGCTTCCTCTCTTCACCATATAAGGACACAGAAAGAAGTCTACTGTTTATAAGCCAGGAAGCAGGCGTCCACCAGATGCAGCATCTGTTAGTACCTTGATCTTGGACTTCTCAGCCTCCACAACTTTGAGAAATAAATAAATTTTTGTTGTTGAGACACCTAGTTTATAGTATTTTGTTATAGCAGCCTGAGCTAAGATAAAATTAGTACTGGCTGTGAGGTGCTTCCTAACAAATAACTCAGAATGTGAAAGTGGCTTTGGAACTGGGTAATGACTACAGAGTGTTCAAAAAGAAATTGTAATTCACAGACACTTCTATTAATAAATAAAATTAACGTTTGCGTAATTTTTCCTTCATTCATATTTGGTTGATTTAAATGCTCTTTTCTTTTTTACCAGATCACATGTAATTAATTTTTAAGGAAAAAAAGAAAAGATATCATTTGGAACTTGCCTTCTCTCCTTCATTCTCTAGTGCACATTTTCTGGTTCAAAATCTTTCTAGAGTGTCTGGACAAGATTTCTGATTTTCAGAGATCTGGAAAGATGAAAGTATGGATAACAGGACAAGAAGGCAACTGTGCAGTTTCCTGCCTCTCTCTCATAAGAATGAAGGTGGCTCTCACACCTAATTAGTTCCACAGTGTGTAGGGATTCTGTAGAGATGTCTGACAACAGCGGGCTCTTATCCATACCAGAAGATCATTTCACTTTGGAAATTCAAGCCACAGATCCCAGCTCACCTGCAAACATCTGCTGTTAATCGATAGCACTATCAGGTGCTTATTTCAGCTCCTTGCTCTGTTGTAAAAGCATGTGTGTAGGCACCTTCCTGAAATTGTTTATTCCGAAATGACATAGTGGAAGCATACTGGAAGCAAATAGATGAGTTTGCTGAAGTCTACAAGCTTAATTTCTCTGCTCTTGAATAAACATTCCTGATACCTTCACCTTGTCATTTTTAATGATATCAGTGCATTACATTTGGGAAAAAATCATATTAATGTGTCCAGTAAGTAACTAGGGAAGAAATGTGTTCATCTGATTTGACCAAAAGCTGATGGCCCTACATTTCCTAATCTGAATAATTTTTGGAGAGGAGGCTGATTATGGATTATGATCATACAACTTGGATTACATCTGTCACAGGCACTTTTGCAGTGTGTTCTGGAGAAGTGATAACTTTGAATACATCCATACTCTACCTTGTTCAATTAGCAACTTCTGGAATCATTTATTTCACAGTTTAATTTGCAGTGGTGTCATCAGGGCCAGCTTCCTGAGCCTATGACCTATGCAGCTATTTAGGAGGCCCTGCACTTGGTTTAATAATACTCTGTGGTTTCTGTCCTGAAATTCTTCATATGTTTTGGACAAGGAGATCTGAATTTTTATTTTTCACTTGGTCCCACAAATTATGTAGCCAGTCCTGGGTGTCACTGAGTGGCGATGGCATTGGAGTGAACCAGTCAGAATTAAGTAATGAAATGAGCACAGAGCTTGGTCCCTGGTTAGCTGTGTGACCTGTAGTAAGTTTGGTTCTTGTTTTTTGCAATGGGAAATAAATTAAAAAAACAACTACTCCCACTTCCTCCCAAATTCTTATGATACCTAAAATGAAATGATGTATGTGAAGATACAATATAAGCTTTAATCAATGACATGCTTGTAATAGTACTATCTATTCGTTTACTTTTTCTTTATAGACCTGAAGTCAGGTTAAGACTTTGGCACAAGTTGATTAACAATGAAGACTTAGTGGCTGAGAAATATCTGTGATAGGGGACATAGTGTCATCCTAGTTGGCCTGCTAGAAATGTTCACTTGCTGAGCTTTCATAATAGGTATACTTTTTAGCATTTGGGCCATATAATGACTATTGTTTTAGTTCAGTTCTGCACCTGATATCCTAAACAAACAAACAAACAAAAAAAAAATTAAAGGCCAGGCTTCAACTGAATAAGAACCTGAAAGAAACCTAGTATTCTGCTTTTTAAAATTTTTTAGTGGAAAGAGCATCAGCTTTGGCATGAGATAGTTTTGATTCTACCCATTTTGCTGTGGCTTTAGGATGAGACCTCTGAACTTCAATCCGTTACATGGAAAATTAAGTGAGAACTTCCAGAGTTGTTGTGAGGGTGCAAAAAATCATTCTTTGTAAGGTGTCTACCTCTCTAGGGCCTCAATAGGTGGCAAATATTTATTTTTCATTATTCATTGAACAAAGCTGGAGGCATCATATTGCCTGCCTTCAAATTATACTATAAGGTTATAGTGACTAAAATGGCACGGTACTGGTATGAAAGCAGACACATAGCCTAATGGAATAGGATAGAGAACCCAAAAATGAAGCCGCATACTTAGAGCCAACTAGTCTTTGACAAAGTCTACACAGACATACACTGGGGAAAGAACACCTTTTTAAATAAATAGTGCTGGAAAAATTGGATTGTCATATGTATAAGAATGAAATTGGATCCTTGTCTTTTACCTTATACAAAAATTAACTCAAGAATAATTAAAGACTTGAATGTAAGACCTGAAACTGTAAAAATACTAGAAGATATAATCCTAGCACTTTGGAAGGCCAAGGTGGGTGGATCACTTGAGGTCAGGAGTTCAAGACCAGTCTGGCCAACATGGTGAAACCCTGTTCCCGCTAAAAATAGCAAAATTAACCTGGCATGGTGGTTCACACCTATAATCCCAGTTACTTGGGAGGCTGAGGCAGGAGAATTGTTTGAACCTGGGAGATAGAGGTTGCAGTGTACCGAGATGGCACCACTGCACTCCAGCCTGGTAACAGAGCCAGACTCTGTCTTAAAAAAAAAAAAAAGAAAATTGCTAGAAGAAATCCTAGGAAAAACTCCTCTAGACATTAGGCAAAGAAATGATGACTAAGACTTCAAAAGCAGAACCAACAAAAACAGAAATAGACAAATGAGACATAAACTGCAAAATGTCTGCAAAGTAAAAGAAATAACAGAGAGAACAGACAAGTCGTAAAATGGGAAAAAGCATTTGCAAACCATATATCTGAGAGGGGACTAATATCCAACAATTCCAAGGAACTCAACAAAAAACCTCAAATGACCCCATAAAAAAGTGGGCTAAGAACATGAATAGATATTTTTCAAAAGAGGATGAACAAATGGCCAACAAGCATATGAAAAAATGTTCAACATCAGTAATCATCAGAGAAATGCAAATTAAACCCATAATGAGATATCATCTTACACCAATCAGAATGACTGTAATTAAAAAGACAAAAAATAACAGATACTGGAGAGGATGTGGAGAGAAGGGAATTAATACACATTTGGTGAGAATGTAAGTTAGTCCAACCTCTATGGAAAACAGTATGCAGATTTCTCAAAGTACTAAAAACAAAGCCACCATGTGATCCAGCAATCCCACTATTAGCTATCTACCTAAAGAAAAAGAAATCATTTTTTCAAATAGATACTTGCATTCTTATGTTTATTGCAGCATTATTCACAATAGCAAAGATACGGAATCAACTTAAGCATCCATCAGAGGAGGACTGGATAAGGAAAATGCGGTATATATACACAATGGAATAATATTTAGCCATAAAAAAATGAAATCACGTCTTTTTCCGCAACATAGGTGGAACTGGATTCTATTATTTTAGGTGAAACAACTCAGACACAGACAGATACCTTGTATTCTCTTTCATAAGTGGGCATTAAATAATGTGTACACGTGGAAGCAGAGTATGGAATGATAGACAGTGGGGACTTAGAGAGATGGGGGGATTGCCGGGGTTGGATGGTGGGAGGTTGCTTGGTGGGTACAATGTATATTGCTCCAGTGATGGATATACTGAAGGCCCTGACTTCATCACAATGTAATATATTAATGTAGCAAAATTGTCCTTGTGCCCCATGAATAATACACAAATTAAAAAAATATTTTTTCATCTTTTGTTGTATACTCTTGTTTCACCAATGTCGTGTGCGTATGTGTGTGTGTGTGTGTGTGTGTGTGTGTGTGGGTACATGTCCACACCTGGATCCAGAAGTCTTTGACATCATAGACTGTGATCTACTTTTTAATTACCTACAACTTTTAATACTGTGCTGAGCATTTAACAAATAGGTTCATAAAAACTATTTCATGATTGATTTTTTTGACAGAAATAAATTTAAAAATCTGCTCAGCTCTGTCTAATGTACTTAAAAACACCAAAATTGCATCCTGGCAGACTCATCGTAATTTCAATAAGATTCTAAGAGCTTTTGCTCATCTGTATCTAGGCTACAGACACATTTTTTAATAATCATTCTGTGGAACTCGTTAGTTCAGAAATTTCATTTAGAGGACAGATACATTTGTTCTGAGTCATTCCATGCTATATAAGACTGCAAGGAGAAAGCTGTGCATAAATTTTGAGGACAGTGCCTGGCTCTCATTTCTGAAAGAACTAATGTGGTGTCATATTCTATAAACTGGGGGTCCTGGGTAGTTAGTGATAGAAAATATTGCTCAAGAGATTGGTGCCTGAGCACAGACAATAGGATTGCAACACAGGAGGGGAACTAGAAGCCATGCAATAGTGTCAGAGTAACAAGGAGTGTGGCTAGAGAGTGAAGGAGCTTACTAGTCAGCACTGAATCTTGCCTTTCTAGAAATTCCAATAAGAAGAATGGGCTGGTCTTAGTTAAGCTTCACTAGATTTGGGGAGGAGAATAAGGGAAAGGGATGAAAATGAATATGTTTTTTTTCTGCTAGAAGCCTAGTTTAGCATAGAGTTAGAGCAGAACTGAACCTACAGGTGGGAGACCTGTGGGTTCAGTGGTGGTGGATTAAAGAGGTGAAACGTAAAGAAGTCAGGCAGAGGGGCTGGACTTCTCTTTCCACCAGACATACTGTATTACTGTGTGAGTTCCCCTGCCATTATCTGTACTGAGATAGGAAGCAGACTGTAGGCTCATAGGCATGTTTGCGTGGCCAAGGGTTTCAAGAAAAAAAAGAGGAAATATTTGATGGATTTAATATATTTAGATGGTTATCATATAATAGTAAAATAATAAACTTAATCATGATTAGCATTTATTAACTACTTCTGCATGACGGTCACTGTGCTAAAGGCTTTAAATTAATTGTATCCTTTCTACAAGCCTATGAAGTTTTTAGTACAGAAATTCCTGTTTATACATCAAGAAACTAAGGCCTGAAGAGGTAAAATAATTTCCCATGGACAGACAGCTATTGAACAGCACAGTCACAATCCAAACTAGACAATCTGAATTCAAATCTATATACTTAATCTCCAGCCTCTGCTATTACCCCATTGATGATATTGCTGATAGCCAGTCAATGCCCCAGGTTTATCAGGTACAGATTCTGAGGTGTGAGTTTTGGTTTTGCTTTCTTTTTTGAACTTCAGCTGCATGGTAAGGATTAGCCTTGAACCCAGTATCTTTTTGTTTTCTAACAGTACAGCTGTTGCCCTGTGGTTTGGGTTTGTGTAAAATTATCTGACCGTAATGAATAAGTCTAATGTGACTGTAATGAATAAGTCTATCTTGCCCAAAGTCCAACTGGCATGATGCTACTCAGTCTGTTAGGCTAAGCTGCTCCCCATGATGGATGAACTATGGTCCTAGCTTATGACTTTGGTAAGCAAGAGTGATGAAAGTTCAGACTTTTCAAGCTGTGGATCACTGTGGAACTCTACCATGGCTGATAATGAGTAATCATGATTTCCCTTAGGAAATCTTTTTCCCCTCTTCCTTAATGAAAATGAGTTTGTTGATACCACTTATCTTCTGACATGCCATCCATTTCAGTACCAGTTATTCTGGGAAAATTTTTATTTTAAATAATTACTCCTCTGTGCGCTTATCCAATTGGCTTCTAAAATTGGTTGCCAATGATCAACATTAGATCATAGTGGATAATAAAAGGGAATCTCTTACTTTATAAATCAGTTAGTAAAGTGAACATAGAGGGTAAATAAGCATAGAACATAAACTTGGTTTTTCTAGGGTAGAAATGACATGTCTGTCATGATGAGGATGTAATCTTGGTGCTTCTTAGGAAACTGGGACTTTGGAAGTGAGTTTAGTAGCTATAAATCAACTCTCACTTTAAAATAATTCACAGAAAATGGTTGTAATTGTATTCACTTGATATAAAAAATTATTAGAATATGGTAATTTTTAAAATTTTATGGTGTTTCTTTATTGAAGTAGAATTTAGGAATTACCATAAGCTGAAAAATGTAAGATACTTTCTACACTTCCATCCAGTTGCGTAGAATGTCACTTACACTGAAAAATATTATATGTTTTGCTTCAAATCTGTGTTTTCTCCAGCTGGAGATGTAATTGACAAATAAAAATTATATAGATTAAAGGCATAAAACGTGATGATGTATACATATACATATTACCATGATCAAATTAATCGACACATCTATCACAATGCTTTAAGTAAATAATACAATATTATTAACTATAATCACCATGTTGTACATTAGATCTGTAGAATTTGTATGTCTTATAACTGAAAGTTTGTATCCTTTGTCCAATATTTTTCCATTCCCTGACCCCACATGCTGGGCCACCCCTGGTAGTCACCTACTAATCACTTTATGTTTCTGTAAATTCGACTTTTTAGGTTCCACACACAATCGAGCTCATATGGTATTTGTCTTTCTGTGAATTTGGAAAAAGAAAATTATTTACTGAGTAAATAACTGAAATTAATTACATAGTCTGTCTCATTCTAAAGCTTATTTTGTTTGTTTTTGCTTTTCCCCATTCTATGTTATACTGTATCTGACATAAAGTAAATAAATTTATATCACGTTTGCAATAACTCAAATTCTGCCTAATTTCTAAACAGAAACAGGTGTAGTGTAGAAATTTGAATAAGCAGGAAGAACAGGGTGAGAATGTGTCAGTTGAATAGATTTAATTTGGCATTTCTAAATACCACATGGTACAAAGCAAACTTTAGGATGACTAAACTTCCCAGCAGGTTTCATAGGAGAAAGGCCTAATAGTCATTTCTCTTTTAATCACCATACCTTTTTAAGACAGACATAGAGAAAGATCCTGCCTTGATATCAACAGTTTAAACCACCCGGGACCGTTTTTCTACCACTTTGTCTCAAGTGGCCACATTAATCTGGAAATCAGACCATTCATTTCCTGACTTTTAGAAACTCTTGAGAGTGGAGATTGTGACTTTCCAGGTTTGATTCTTTAGTACTTGGCATAAAACTTGAGAAAATAGTTGTTAAGTACTGGGTGCTTCAGCCCATGGATTTCTGCAGACTCAGTAGTCTTTCAATTCTCAATGATGAGCTTGTCCCTCTTTCCTCATTTACGTTCCAAAAGGCCCCCAGAAACACTTGCCTGAGGTTAAGAATGGCCTGCACTTTCTTTCCTGTCACATTTGCTTCAAGGGCTTACGAAACCTGTTTAGACAGTCATTTCAGTACTCGTTCATTCTAAATTCTGTGGAGTACTTCCTTAGCTCTGGCCTTAAACTTACTGCTGTGCTTCACTTTTCCTGGCTTTTAGTCTAGCACTTGCTTTTCTTTACTTAACATTAGTTTTATGGGAATAGAGCTTACTTCAGACCTTTTGTTCTCTCTCTTGCCTTCTTAAGACTGAAGTATTGGAACCTCCTTTTCCTGAGCCTTCTGGTGAGTAGGTTTGAATCATTGCAGGAACGTAGGTTTGCTTTGGAGAGAAACTAATGTTTGCTTCTGGAGGTCTGGCTGGAATACGCTCACTCTGGGCAATGTTCCTGGTGGCTGCCTGATCATTGGACTATTATACTTGCTTTTACAGTCTTTTTCTCATTCACAAATAGGGCCTGCCATATCAAGGTTACTTTCAGTTCCCTCATTTCCACCCCAACATAGCTTTGTTTTACAAGATAAGCCTTTGGTTTTTTTTAAACTTGCATGAATATAAAGATTTCACGCTAAAACTATACCCTCTCTATCAACCTATTCCCATTCTCCCTACCTTCCCATCAGAACTATTTGTGTGTGGGTGTTTGCTGACTTGGCCCTCACTCTTGCCTATAGGTGGGTATGGATGAGAATATTTCTGCTGATATGACAATGACTTTGAGATGACGATTGGTCATCAAGGGTTTCATAACATTTTATCTTGACTGTAGAGACTCACTGAATATCATCTGAGCCTCTGCTGTGGTTGCTGCCCATAAAATAAAAACTCATGCTGTTATCAGCTGAATAAAATGGTACATATGTAATGATCTCAAAAGGCCTTGAAGGTGAATAGGCTTTGAAGAAAGGGACAAGGTCATTTTGAGTTAATATGGAGTATTAAATGTATCATTGCTGAATTTGGAAAAAGAAAATTATTTCAGTCCAAGACAGACGTTGAAGAAAGCTTGTTTAAAAAGGCAAGTCACGTATTGTACTGCAAGCTCACTGCTAACAAGGTTAGAGTTAATAGATTATCGATCTATTTAATGTTTAGTAGCAAGCTAATTTTTTCATCAGCTATGCGATTGGGCATTTGTCTGTTTTAGAGACCAATCCAATAAACACCTTTCATTTGATATTACTTTCTAATGTCTTGAAGCACATGCCTTGGATGCAGTAAATTCTGTGCATTGCCACAGTCACCATGGGGCATTGGTATTCCTGCCGTTGTAAGCACTCTCTTTTCTGAGATTTACCTTTCTTTGTCCCTCAGGAGACTGGCAAATCCTTTCTAGTGTAGAAAGTCTTGGGCTTGCAGGCATGGAGGGAGATAAGGGTGGAATTTGATTGTATCATCCCATGCTAACACTTGGTCCACTTGACTAAGGTTCCAATTATGTGGGATTTTATTCAATATTGTGATGAGGAACTTGAAATAGTACTTTGCTAGTTATCTTCCTGGTGCCCAAGAACTTCTAGTCTTTGAATAATAACAGAGAATCTTATGATAGTGCTTAAGCCCTGAAGTCCTTGAATTTTGAAGAAGAAGATACTAGATTTAGAAAGAACAGACATTAAACTCCAAGATACATGGTATGTGTGTGTGTGCATATGCATGTGTATGTGTGCATTCCAGGTTTCAGTGAAATGAAAGCCATGTGATTTTTCCCATGATTTCTATTGATAAATAATCAAAAACTTAGTCAATGAAATAAAGATGCTTAATCTGCTTCATCTCCTATGGGGATCTAACACTCTTGAAAGGCAGCATAGTGCAGAATTTGGAAGTATAAATGTTGCAGGCAGGAGCCTGTGTTCAAATATCTCCTCTGCCACCAGAGAGCTGTGAAACCTTGAATAAGACACCAGATAACTCTGGTTCTGTGTTGTTTTCTGGAAGATATGGAAAAAGAATAGTTTTGTTCATAGAGTTTTCAGAGAATTAAATGAGGTAATATATGAAAAATGCTTAAAACAGTGCTTGGATAACTCCTTGGGAAAATGTCTGGTTTTGCTTCTAGGGCTAGATATTTTTGTTGCTATCAGCCTAATATTTACTTCTTTTCAGTGTATCCCCCTTGATTTAAATGATTTCTTCCCCCTTTTCTAACTTTACTGCTTTCTTGTCTGAGTTCAGTGATTATAAGTGACACTTATAGTTTTTTTACCCCAACAATTGTTAGCAGAAAGGTATAAAGACATAGTTACAAGCAGAGATTGTCACTCTAGTACCTGTGGCTGGATTTCATTAAGTCATTCAACTAACATTTAGTGGATATTTTCTTTGGGCTGAATACTGGTGTAGGTTTGGGATTATAAAAGTGAAATATGCAACCCTTAAATTTGACCATTAAATTCAAAGAGCTTATAATTAGTTTGAAAGATCAGAATTAGTATGTTGTCATCTATAAGAGACTGTGGAGACAAAGTCACATTAATGTTTAACGTTGAAATCATAATGAAGGTGATATCCACTTGCTTGTTAGCCCTCAGCCTTCACTTTCTGGCCTTAAGAATCTCCTCAGTTAATTTTAAAATGCCAAATAGGGTGCATCACACTTGCCATCCACATATTCCTGCATTCTGAGCACTCTTTCCACTGAACCAGAGCATTAATTCAAGTGATGCCTTTTTGTGTTACCCAAACAATTTACACTCAGAATGTCAGGATACATTGAGTAAGTTGTGATTCCTGCCCCTGATAGGGGCCCTCTAACCTGCTTATGACAAGAACTCCTGATTTCTCTGCCCTGTTCCCTCTCCACCAAATTTGTTCCTCTTCCTTGTGTGTCTGCTGAAATGGCAAGGAAGGCAGAGTCTGTTATCTTATACAGAGGATGGTAGTTTCTGGAGTTTTGAGAAATCAGAAGTATCGAATGAACAGAAGGCTATGGAATTGAGGGAACCTGGAAAACCTTCCCAGGAGATGGCAGCACCATATTAAATGACATAAAATGTCAAGGAAAATCCCTTGGCTATGGCTGGCAACAATGCCATCCTGTTGGAATTGTATCAGGCAGTGATATTTTTACACAGAACCATTTGAGTCTTACATTTTTCCCATAACTTAATTATCTATGCAGTAATGGAACAGTTAGGATATGATTTGTGATATGGAATCCAGAGGGATAAATGTGACAGTTGGAAACTGTGGTATAGATCATAACACACAGACATCTTTTTCTTGCTTAAGGAGTAGTTACCTCTGCTACAGAAGAGACCTGGGAGAAGAACCTATCTCTGCAATTCCAAGATACCTTCACCACCCTTGAAACAGCCCATACACCTCATTCCATGTTTTCCAGTCTCCTCTTCATTGTCTCAGGCTTCCTGTGGAGCAAATCTTATTCTACTAGATGCCAGATGAATTGGGGCTTAAAAAGCACTTGATGTAACCTCAGCTACCACCTCGCTATCACTTAGGACCTGTGAGCAACAATCCCCTGTGGCTGGTGGCTCCAAAATACCGCTTTCTTTTACATCTTTAATGGAAGATAAAGATGGGCAGGCCAACTAGTCATTACTGCCATTAGGAAATAGGCTTTCAAGCCAAAAATAAAGGGGGCTATTAGAACTGTGCAGTTTTCTGGGTATGCATTTCAGACGAGTCTGGATAAAGCCTTGCAGACATTACTGTAGGGAACAATTTCACATTATCTCTAGGGCTGGATCAGGTGACCTGTCTGTAATGGGCCCTTTTTTTCACTCTGTACTCTCTTCAAAAATCCTATTGTGATGGAAATGGCCTGGCCAAATCTGCTTCAATTGCAGCCAGACTTCAAAAGCCATTTTTATAACTGCTTTTTATGAAGCTATTTAAAGGTATAATCTCCAGATAAATTTTCCCGTTTAACTCCCTTATAGAAATAGAAATGATTAATAAGAAAGAAATAATTAGTCCAATGTATCCCTTATACATACCATTATGAAATCTTGCCTACCCTGGGTGTTTTAAATACATTCTGCATGTTTCCATAATTATAAATACCCTCCTGTCTCTTTTTTTCCTGCTAAGAAAAAACTATTTCTAGAAAGCACTTATTGAAGGCTTATAATCAAATGTGCAAATAATATGCTTAGAGAACATTAAAATAGCTCTAATAGGGTGGCAATTCATTTTTTTCATTATATATGATGAAAAACTTGAATAGCAGTTTTTCTTAATGCTTTTACCATAAAGAATAAAATTCCACACTAATGTAATTCTAAAATTTAGTGTTGCCTGTACTTTTCATAAAACGAATGAACAGGACAGCTCTTGTGTAGGAGACAGCCTGGGCTCAGTAAGACGTGAGGGACTAGACAATCTGAAACACTTTCCTCCTCTTTTAGAATTGGCAGGAAACCAAGCTGCTTCTCCTCTCTTGGATTTAATAAGAATATATTTCTGTAAAATAATGAATGTCTTTAAAAATGTGATTGAAGAGTCTGTGGGACTCTTGATTTGGAATAGAGCCATTTCTCTCTGTTCCTCTGGGTCACGGTGTCAAGTTTCAATGTCCTAGAAATGTGTTAAGCAAGATAATGAGTTCTCCAGGGTCCTTGAGGCAATAGGACTAGGCAACAGCTCTAGTTCTTTCTCAGCTGGGCGTGATTGTCTCACGATGGCAGTATCCAAACTGCCTAAGTACCAAGCAGAGCAGCTCAGAGTCCTCCCTCTTTGAAGCAGTAAGGTTAGTATGTACAGCACTATGAGAACAGGGCAAAATAACACTGGGTTGCATCTATTTGATGAAAGCCAAAGAAGAGCTCAGAGAATTTTTAGCAAATCTTGATTATATTTACTCTACGAACTATAGTTTTATTATCTCTACTACTTTTCTTACATGGCAGAATGGTGTTACATTATGCAATATTGCTGCTAATGAACATTTTAGATGAATAATACTAAATAAGAAAAAGATATAAGCCCTCTTTTAAAGAATCTTTATGGCCCATACTCTTGTAATGTCATCTTATATGAAATATACACAATAGCAACAATTTCTTTGTACATTTGCTGATGACTCTATGAATGTCTATTGATACCCAGGGCTTGGATTCCAGTTAATTATCGTGATTTTTTGTTAACACCTATTCCAAGGAATTACGAAGCATGGTGAAAACCAGCCTCATCAGTATTTATGGATCTCTTCATTTGTTAAGTGAGAATGCAGCCTGAGATAAATTACCCTAAGTAATTTTAATCAAGAGCTTAATTTTAATGATCACCTGCACAAATAAAATAAGAGAAGTGATGAAACCATCATTATCAAGGTAAGCCACATATGTCTCTGAGGGAAGTTATTTTTAGCAATGTTCATTAAGGATTTCTGTAAACTCTGAATAGAATAACAGGATGGTAGAACAAAGCCACAAAATAGCATAAATTTGTGTTACAAATATGTAATTAAATCATAGGAAACATCTTATTTTGTGCTCATTGACAATTGCTTTGGCATTGTACTTTAGTTGTTTAATATGTAACTGGTCTAGTTCTATGACCAGGTTGAATATTTCCGTAAGGCAGTGTCTACACTGTCTCAAAGATTTTAATTTCTCCATGAGTGACCAGAAACTAACACAAGTTCAAAATTAGCTCTTCTCTAAGTAAACATTCAAGGGAATAGACAGACAAAATTAGTTTGGGCAAGTGGGAAGAGACAGAAAAGAATAAAACATGGTAAGATATGGTGACTTATTGATAGACCAAAAAACTGATTTTGGCTTTCTGCATAAGCATGGAAGACTATAGGTTGCCATTTCTTAGAATTAAGGAAATAATGCATTTCAAATACCTGTATCCATGCACTTTATTATTTAGTTTTTCTGGATTTAAGCTGTGCTGAGTTCCATGGCAATGCTATTAAAACATAATACATGATGTTTAGTGAATAAATTGCCCACTGTTGCTTAGTACCAAAGTCTAAGTACCAAGTACTTAGTACCAAGTCTTCTTCATCGTATCTACACTGTTGTACTATTATTCCCTCCCTCCTTTTCTTCTTCCCTCCCCACTCCCTTCTTTGCTTCTTTCTTTCCTCTCTCCCTCTCAACAGCTTATCTCTACCTCTTTTTTTTTTCTTTCTTTCCTAACAGCACAAAACAGTATGTCTTTCTGTGTTACACAAGATTTGTTTAATACTGTTACAATTACAGACTTAATTAGGCCAAATATTCACTCAAGGGGTGAATTGAGGATGGTCTTAAAAAGATCTGTAGCTTCTTCATTTATCATTTTCACAAATGTTTATGGTATCTGATATCCAAAAATGCCATCTTACCTTAACTTCTTGGGCCTGGGGACCTAGGAATGCATATGTTTTACCAGACTGTGCAATGAGAACAAAACAAAACCTTGGCTTTGATATCATCTAATATTGGCATTATCTGAAATCTCTTCCTAATGGTGGAGGTACATTTCCCTGTAATGCAAAAGATACTGTACTTGTGCTTCTTTCTAACAGTTTATGCTTACTGAGATAGACAATTAGTACAGGGAAATTGGAGAATATGAAATGCCCAGTTAGTTGCTAATGAAGTATGAATATGCATTTCTACTGCATATAGAGTAGACTCACCCTTGGTAATTGTTTTCACTTTGACTCCACAGTTCACTGCTGAGAGGCTTGGAAACTCATCACCTCGGTTTTAATTCTTGGCCTCACTAGTTACTACAGAGAATGGTGAGATAAGAGCATAGAAAAGGCTGTAAAAATTGGGAAGCAGGAGAGGAAAATATGTGTTTCTTTCCATTGCCACTGCTCAGATAACTGCAAAGACTGAGCTAAATAGTCTCATAGTAGAAGTACTTCATTTCTGGTGGTATGGCTCTGATCGTAACTGCTGCTTCTGAGTCCTTGTGCTTGACTGGTCAGGCTACACACACTTATCGAATAAACTGGGAGCTGTGAAAGATTTTAGGGTTATTGGTGGGAAGTTTGGTTTCATCCTTAAAAGTTCTGAACTTAGACACTTTTAAATTGTCTTGGATACTTATCAGTGGTGTGATCTAGGGAAAAGTGCTTAAAGTTTCTCTACCTCAGCTTCCTGTATATAAAAAAGGGAATTATCTAAAAATTATGTAGTGAGTAGTAAATAAAAGATGCATTTAAAGCATTTAGTAGAATCTTCAATGTTTGAGAATTATTAAGTGATATTATTATACTAATGAGCATCAATCGTGTATTATGTTATAGAGCACATGTAGGCTGAGGTATTGAGTTGAATAAATACTGGGTTTTGTTTAATAAGAGAAAGTGACATGGCAAGTGCTGCAATAGAAATGTCTACATAGTGCTGTGGAAACAGGAATATTATAAATTGGTTTTAATGGTTTAATTGGTAAACATCAAGGACTTTAGTGTGTCTGAGCATCCTTATCTGATTCTTGGGGGACAGCAAACTCTGGGTCATAGTGGATATAATGGAAAGAAGCGGGAGAGAGGTGCAGGTAAAAAGTGAGCTTGTCTGGGGCTATGACAAAGTTATAGAATCCAGGATTAATGAGGCTCTTCTGCCAAATGAGATGTCATGGTGGACATCTCAGTCCTTCCAAATTGGTTCATCTCCTGATGTAGAATTCTCCAGGTCTCCAAAGCTTCTCAGAGGTAAAGGATTCATCTTACATGCGAAGGTCTTTTGGGTGTGTCTCTACAGGAAACATCTACTTGCTGAGTGAGCATAGGATTCCGTTTCCTCAGTAGCTCTGTTGGATCAGACTATAAGCAGAGTTAGAGAACTGCTGAATGTGGCTGTCAAATTCTCCCCTGGGCCTTGTGCAGGAGACAGAAAAATGAATAAGATGTGACATCTGATGTCAAGGAACTTAAAATATGGATAGGTATTCTATTAGGTTTTCAGAAAGGTATTGTCATCTGAAACAGAAATTCACAAGACAATGATCATGGAGGGTAAGGATTACAAAAATGTTACTCTTCAGATCCAGGGTTCACATTGGAGCATTTGATATTATAGTATGGGATGCTGTAACCCCATTGAAGATGATGAAGCTTGGTATGCTGCCTCTGCAATTCACCATCTGTAAGAAGTGGGCAATTCAACCTCTCTAAACCTTGGTTTTCTCATGTGTAAAATGAGAATACTAAAAGTATGCCCCTGCAAGGTTACTGTGAGGTGATGAGCTTAAATAGGTCAAATGCTTATCACAGTTTCTCCTCCAATAGATACTTAGTGAATGATAGCTATTAGTTTTAGAGGAAGTCAACTGACAACCCATGGTAAATATGGCAGGGGTTTTACAGGACATGTTTTTTTTCTTCAAGATCATAGGGAAGAGGTTCAATGTAAACACAAAAAAAACTCTATTTGCGGAATGAATCTCATTTTTCAAGCTTGTCTAATTTATAATCTTGTCCCCGTTTTACAGACTGGAGAATATCTATCTCTGATAATGATTATGTGGTCTTTCAACCTAGTATCTTTCCTTCTCTTCCATTGTGGTGCTTTGAAATTTTCTTTAGATGGAGTCTTGCTCTGTCGCCCAGGCTGGAGTGCAGTGGCGCGATCTCAGCTTACTGTGAACTCTGCCTCCCGGGTTCACGCCATTCTCCTGCCTCAGCCTCCTGAGTAATTGGGACTACAGGAACCCGTCACTACACCCGGCTAATTTTTTGTATTTTTAGTAGAGACGAGGTTTCACCATGTTAGCCAGGATGGTCTCGATCTCCTGACCTCGTGATCCACCCGCCTGGCCTCCCAAAGTGCTGGGATTACAGGTGTGAGCCAAGCCACCGCGCCCAGCCACGTATTTTCTTATGTTTCTGTAATCTTCATTGTCCACATAAATAAATAAAATAAATAATTATAAATTGTTAAAAATGTTGGAAGATTGAATAATGGAAGGCCATTAAATTCCTCATACTTTGTTACCATTATTTAGGTAGTAAAGAAAAATAGTAACATAATTTAGGCCAATATCCTTCATAACTATATTAGACAGTGTTTTATTCTTGATCCACTGCCCCTGCCAGAAAAGTCGAGGTGAATTCCACTGAGAAACTTCTTTCTCTCAACAGAAATTGCTTCTGTTGTTAAAGTGTTAAACATTGTCACCCCTTTTGAAGGTGACTGCTCTGTGATTAAGAGCCCAAGGGTACACCAGGCTAATTATGTTGTTGGTTTTAGTCCAAAAAAATGACTTCTTTTTGCAACTTATTACTAAGTTTATTGGATTGCTAAATCATGAGTGTATTAAAACAAACTGTGATTTTTCTTATCTTTGCCAAAGCATTGGGTTATAGAACAAGGTGCTTAAGGTCATTAAAGGCTGAAAATTCATAGGCTTAATGCTTATTAAGCAAAGCTAATTTGGTTTAAAAGGAACAAAGCATTTGCTTTATACTTGGAAGTCTTAGTAAATTAACTCTGCTTCCATGTGAAAAAATTTCCTGGGCTTGAAAAGAAATTCAGGTCTTGAATTTGGGTGAGAAGTTGCGAAGTTTGAGAATATTTTTTTGTGGTCAAATGGTTTAGTAAGAGATAAGTTATTATTGTATAGAAACTAGCCCTTAGGCCAGACACGGTGGCTCACGCCTGTAATTCCAGAACTTTTTGGGAGGCTGAGGCAGGTGGATCTCCTGAGGTCAGGAGTTGGAGACCAGCTTGGTCAATATGGTGAAACCCTGTCTCTATTAAAAATACAAAAAATTGGCTGGGCTTGGTGGCGGGTGCCTGTAATCCCAGCTACTCAGGAGGCTGAAGCAGAAGAATTGCTTGAACCCAGGAGATGGAGGTTGCAGTGAGCCGAGATAGCACCATTGCACTCCAGCCTGGGTAACAAGAGTGAAACTCTGTCTCAAAAAAAAAAAAAAAAAATTATCTTTAACACTGTCTGCCATGAGAAACATTTTCTTCATTTTTTCCCCTGAGTTTACCCTTTTTTGTTGTTTTTTCTTTAGACGGAGTCTCGCTCTGTCAGTGCAGTGGCGGGGTCTCGGCTCACTGCAAGCCCCACCTCCCGGGTTCAGGCCATTTTCCTTCCTCAGCCTCCTGAGTAGCTGGAACTACAGACACTCGCAATCACGCCCGGCTAATTTTTTTGTATTTTTAGTAGAGACGGGGTTTCATCATGTTAGCCAGGATGGTCTTGATCTCCTGACCTCGTGATCTGCCCGCCTCGGCCTCCCAAAGTGCTGGGATTACAGGCGTAAGCCAGAGGGCCCGGACGAGTTTACCCTTACTTAAATACTTTCTGAAAGTCATCCTCACTAATGAGAAACAAACAACAGAATCCAAATCAGTACGTGTTTTTGAAATGTGAAGGTGTCTTTTCCTTCACTTTGAAGACCCATCACTCCCCTTACCTGTCCAAATTCTATGCACATCTGAAGATTCTCCCGAGTTCCTTTGGCTTCTTTGCCATCTTCCATGACTATTCCAAATTCTAGTCAGCCCAAATAATATCTCCCTAAAATTCATATGTTGAAAACCATACCTCCAATGGGATGGTGTTTGGAGATAAGCTTTTGGGAAGTAATTAGGTCATGAGGATAGGGCCCTTGTGATGGAATTAGTGCCCTTATAACAAGTGGCACCAGAGCTTGCTCCTTCTCTGTGCCATGTGGAGACACAGTGAGAAGAAGGCCATCAACAAGCCAAGAAGAGAGCCCTTACCAGAAACTCAGTCATCTGACATCTTGATTTTGAACTTCTTATCCTCCAGAACTGGAAGAAATAATTGTTGTTTAAACCAACCAGTCTATGAAATTTCATTAAAGCAGCCCAAGCTGACTAACATAGTTCCCAAAGTGATACCTAATTGAGCTTTTGATTCTATGCTATCCCATGATTTTTAAATTTCCTCATGAGTGAAAATTTGTCCCCTTAAAGGAATTTCAAATTCCTTAACCCATTTAAGCCTGATGTTGTAAAAATTTCTTTGTTTGAAAAATCAGACCTTGGCAATGACCTTAAGCAGTAGGATATAAATAACTCCTACAAGCTTAGTGTTCCAATAATGGAACACTAGGCATAATTAAAGGCAGAGACAGTTATGCCTCCAGATGACTGAACTAGAGTCTCACTACAATTTCAGGTATTCTTGGAATGGTCCAAAGATTCACTCTTTTCTGGCCTTCACTTTCACTCCTGGCACACACTGTACGATGGTGGCTAGTTTAACGGTATGACCTAGGCCTGGGAACCATGGCCAGACTAAGCTGAACTGTTTGACAAATTCAAGACTTTAGCCTCATTAGTGTCTCATGTTAATTAAGTGAGCTAACTAGCTCCAGATTTAAGATAACAAAGATAAAGTCAATGATGAAACAGCAACAAGGAAGATATCATTACATTTCATTTTGTAGTTGGGAGTGGGGAAGGCTGAAAGGGAGAAGAGATTGGGGGATTAAGTGAGCTTACTTGTGAGTGGGATTCATGCATGCCACCCTACTGGCGGCATGACCTGCCAAAATTTTATTTTCATGGGGCTTTAAGCAACTCCACAGAAAGAGCCCTATCTAAGGGAAGAATGACCTGGTGATGAAAAAAGGCATCATTGCTAGAGATGAGTGACAATTGTGTGTAGAGTGAAGTCTGTTACTTAGCTTTATCTCTTGAGCTAGTCTGTGCAGGAATCATAAGATCAATGTAGCAAAGGATGTACAACAGAAAAAAAAAAAAAAAGCTCAGCCATGTTTTTGTGCATTGGAGCATTCTTTGGGTGCCTCAACAACAGAGCATTTTCCAAGGGCAGACAGGAATTTTTCCATTTATCACAATAATAACGTACCACTTGACACGTTGAGACTCTAGGGCTTCCATTGTAATAGGAAACAATGGTATTTGGTAGTTTCTAGTGGGCAATCATCTGGAAACAGAACCATCCAAAGGGCCCAGAGAAGAATGAGCGCCTTCTTTAGAATTTCTATTCGTCATTATCCTGTAAAACAGGATATCTGTAATTACTAGCTTGGGCAGGATTCTCCCTTTTATATTTTTGTTGGATTGCGCAAGATAGCTATAAAATCCAAACGCATTATTTTTCACTGTTCTCTCAAATTACCACAAAAAGAAAAAACTTAAATTTTAGACAAACAACTGAAAAGAGTTAGCAAGGAAATTGTAAATAGAATGTGGGTAAGAAATATTTTTTTTTGTTCTTTTCATCTTTCCCCCAATTTGTTTCATCCTAACTTCTAGTTTTTAAAGATGTTTATGAAATGACAGGCAGTGCTGTTCCTTCTTTCAGGGTTATATATTTTACTGTCAAAATGGAGGGTTGAGTTTTCCCGGGGCCATCCTCGGTTTATTGTAGCGGGTCTCAGCAGGCTCTCAGCTCTAAGGCAAGCAGTGAGAATCTTAAAATGTCATGAGCTGATACATTTAGATGAACCATATTGTGTAAATGCAGCATTCGTGGAACTGGACTCTTAAAAAGTAAACTAGTTGTTGCCTTATAGGAAACTGCCTCTGATCGAAGGCAGGGGTTTCTTTTGTTGTAAAAAGTAAGATAAATGCTAATGAAGAGAACTGTTAATTGAAATGTTTGGGTGAGACCTAAACATTGTTTCTGAACAGGGATTTATTCATTGTGAGAAAAAAAAGTCAAATAGGAAAAGAACTTAGGAAGAAAATGAAGACCTTGCATGTTAAAGAGCAAGGCGGCTTGCTTAGGAGATGGTAATTTTCTCAGGATATGGTAATTAAGTAGGATAACCAGCTCCAGATTTAAGATAGCAAATCTGGAGTGTTTTCTCAGGATATGATATTTTCTCCCTCTTTGTCAAGAAAAAAGCCAGACTTGAGACTTGGTGATAGGGAGATAATTGAATTGTGCAATGGGGGCTTTTGTGGGAATGTTTAAATGATCAAGAGGAGGAAATGATCAGGTAGTAGAGAAAGGAACATGCTGGTTGGGCTGCATTCTGAGCAGTGTGCATTGTGTGGGTGTGGGTGGGTGGAAGGAGCTCAGTAAAGGGCTAAAGACAAAAAACATTATATAAAAATAATTGTAATCATAATTATTACATTTTCAATAATGAGTTAATATATTCAGCATCTTCAAGTCATTGTGTTAAATAACAAAATTATGTGCATTTTTTCAGTGTATTGTTTAAAGTCCCAGGATGATACACTTTTGTGAGTCCTGCGTCAGACAAATGACACCTTTTAAAGAGATTTTCTTTATTTGGATACTAGACTGTATTTTATATTAGTTGAAGCTTGTAGGCCCTAAGATAGAATTAGGCTCATGACACCTTGTTATGATGCAGTAATTTGAATTTTGGTGCAAGTAATATATTTGAAATATGAGGGTATATTCAGCTTCATGCAATATAATTTGAAGGAATTGCTGAGTTAGTAATTGTGTGTAAACAAACAGTCTTGGCATACCTGGCTACTCCTGAGAGTCAAGACTATGTTCAGCTATGACCACAGGAGAGAAACCTTCTTGGCCCCCTCTCTGGGGCATACTTTCTGCTCTGTTTTGATGCTGGAACCTTCTACTGGAATTATTGACCTTCCTTCACTACAAGACGCTGACCAAGCCTCCTTAGATCCTCAGAAGCTTCCAGAACCTGTCTCCTTGTGTGTAATCCCTCATTCTCAGCAACTTGACAATTTGTCACCTTTTTTTGGAGGCCCATTGCATTTCTAACTATATTCTAGAATCAGCTTCCCAATGTAAAAAAAAAAAAAGAAAAAAAATATTTGCTGAGATTTTGATTGTAACTGTGTTGCTTTTTTAGATTAATTTGAAATTTCAAAAAAATTGGTAACTTAATCATATTGTTTCTTGAAATACATGAACATAGAATATCATTATTTAGATGTTTTAAGACTTTTCTAAGCAATAATTCATAATTTATTTAAAATTCCTATGTCTTTAACGTCATTTATTTGATGCTGTTATAATCATATTACATTTCTAATTTTATTTTTTGATTGTTGCAGTGTGATTTCAGAGACTAAACAGTGCTGACAGCTGTTAGACCCTGGCCTAGCCAAAGTGAAGAGCCTTGCTGAACACTCTGAACATTCATCTGAGATCTAAGAAATAACCTTAGGAGTGCAGGTAATTGATTATGGAAGATTGACCTTATATCTAGTACCTTGCTAAATTCACTTATTAATTTCAGATTTTCTATATGTAACATTATGTCATCTACAGTAAAGACTATGTTACTTCTTTCCATCCAATTGTAATGCTTTTCATTTCTTTATCTTGTTTTAATGCACAGTCTAAAAGTCCCAGCAAAATGTTGAATAATGGTAATTTCAGTATACCCTTTGTCTTATCCCAGAAATTAGGAGAAAACTATACAATAGCTTATCTTTAAGTATGATGTTAATTGTAGTTCTGTTGTAGATACCCTTTATCAGATTAAATATGTTCCCATATTTTCCTAGTGTGCTGAAAGTGTTTATCATATATGTGTGATGATATTTATCAAATTCTCTATCATCAGCAAATATATCTGTTCATACTCTTATAGGATTTCCTACCTTATACTCTAGTCTGCTGATATTAATGGAGGCAGAACATTTTATGTAGTGTTTATTTGGTATTACTCATTTCATCATTTTACTTTTAACCTATCAGTGTGTTGTATTAAAGTGTGTTTCTTCTAAGTAGTATAGAACTGGATCCTTATTTTTCCCAGTCTGATGTCTTTATGTTTTAATTATAGTATTTAGTTCATTTACACTTAACATATGTGGGATTAATTCTGCCACCTTGCTAATTGTTTTATATTTGTCTCACTGATTATCTGATTCTCTTTTCCTGCCTTCTTTTGTATTGATCATTATTTTTTAATACTTTTTTCTCTTTTAAGGGACTTTTCTCATGTATTAAATATGATTACTTTTTTGTTACACTAGAAGTTAAAAAATACATTCTAAACATTTACTATGAAACATTAAATAGTACTGTTGAACTCTTAGCTTCTGTGGTACTCAGATTTTTATTTCTAAAGACTATTCCACACTAAAAATAAATTTGTCTCTTTGGAATGGCTTATTCCAGGTTTGGGGCAGAGATTAGAAAATGACCGTGAAACATCTTATTGAGACAGAAAACAAGGAAGTACTAAAAGATTAATGAGGGTCATGTTAAATGATCGAAGAATTGCCTTGAAGGGGTCCTTACTGGCTGAATTCAGAATAATTGAAACAGTTAAAATAATTAAAAGATGATGATGTTAAGAGTGGTGAATTGAGGCCGGGCGCGGTGGCTCAAGCCTGTAATCCCAGCACTTTGGGAGGCCGAGACGGGCGGATCACGAGGTCAGGAGATCGAGACCATCCTGGCTAACACTGTGAAACCCCGTCTCTACTAAAAAATACAAAAAAAAAAAAAACTAGCCGGGCGAGGTAGTGGGCGCCTGTAGTCCCAGCTACTCGGGAGGCTGAGGCAGGAGAATGGCGTGAACCCGGGAGGCGGAGCTTGCAGTGAGCTGAGATCTGGCCACTGCACTCCAGCCCGGGCGACAGAGTGAGACTCCGTCTCAAAAAAAAAAAAAAGAGTGGTGAATTGAGATAAGACATTTATAGGATTTCATTGTACTGTTATTTCATGTTTGTTGTGAACATGAATGATTTCAATGATAACACTGTCTGTATCACTAATCCAGGCATATGGTCTTGCACATTTTATCTTCCAAGTCCCATAATTGTTTTATTTTAAATTTTTGGTATTCTTTAGAGCACCAGTACTGTTCCCATTTCCCAACATTTGAAGCATAAAGAAAATGTGGCTGCAGACAATAGGAAGAATTTGTTATGACAGAAGCTTTTCTTAGAGATTCTGTACAACTGTGACAATAAACATTTCCTAAGGAATCTGACATGCAAAGTGAGAGAAACCATATGCTTTTAAGTCTGGGGTGGGGTGGCACACACCTGTAATCTCAGGACTTTGGGAGGCCAAGGCAAGAAGATCTCTTGAAGCAATGAGTTCCAGACTAGGCTGCATGACAAAGTAAGACCCTGTCTCTATAAAAATATAAAAACTAAAAAGAAATAGCTGGGGGTGGTGATGTGTGCCTATAATCCCAGCTACCTGGGAGGCTGAGGCAACAGAATCTATTGAGCCCAGAAGTTTGAGGCTGCAGTGAGCTGTGATCATGCCACTGCATTCCAGCCTGGGCTACAGAGTGAGACCCTGTCTCTAAAAAATTTTTTTAAATACCAAGTGAGAGAAGCCATGTGTTCTTAAAGATCTCCTCTCTGATTTCACTGCAGAATGCGTAAGATAGGTTTTTCCTATTGTCTCAGAATAGAAATATTTCCTACTAAGAGAAAAAAGATACTTGGTAATGAAAATTAGCCCTCATATGGGACTAATGCTGATGATTTATTACACCAAAACAACACAATAATAATTCCTGAAGTTTAACTTTCCAACTCTGCAGTACTTTTAAAAAATTTTACCTAAAGATAAATTTGGCAGGAAAACGGCAGGGCTATATGGTAATTTGTCTACCAAAAGGCCATTAACGGGCAATGGAACATGTAATGCAACCAAATGATTTTTCCTGTGTTGGTCTGTTGGGGTATGAATAGTCCCAAGGATGGTTCTAGGCTAGGCATAAGACTCAAACAAACAAGTAGAATTAGAATTGGGCCTGGGATTTGTGCTAAAAACAAACAAACAAAAACACAACCACATACACTGTTTTGAGTAATCAGAGTAGGCTAGACTCTGCTGCATGAACCAAAGATCCCTGACAGCTTAATTTCTTTGTCATATCAAGTCCAGTTCAGGTTGACCAACTGTCCACTATGTTGTAGCTCCTCCATCTGAATCATAGGACCTCTAACTGGATGCAGCCTTTTTTTTTTTTTTTCTATTTTATAAGCACCTTTCAAAGAAGATGATTTATTGAACTGTTGTGCAGAATTTTGTCAGTTACCCACACTCCTATTGGCTGCAGCATCTTTTTTTGACAACTTCAGGCTGTTCTTTATTATTGCAGCAAACTCTAAGCCCTGATATTTTCATACAGATTCGTCCTGTCATCTCAACTAGATTGTACATTATTTGAAAATAGCATCTTGAATCCCCATAGTCAGAAGCACAGTTTAGGAGACATAATAGTTTCTCAAGCAAGATTGCTTGGTGTTTTGATTCACTGGGTCTCAGAGGCATCTGAAATTGCAGCTCTTTTTACTTTTTGTACTGAGACATTTTATACAAAAGCAACACAACTCCTGTGTTGTGTCTATAAATCTTATTCTTTTCATAGGTTTGCTTTTTGCCAGTAAAGAAACAAAGGGCTAAGTTGGAATGTGTCATATCATGGACCTTCTCTGACCCCTATCATCCATCTCTCCCTAGGTTTGGAGCAGAGTTGAACACTGGTAACTGGTGGCTGCTTCCCATGCTACTTATTCATATGACCACTGGGAACACAAGTAGGTTGAGTACTTTTGTCCTTTGCTACGTTTCCACTCACCACTGACACCTTTGTAGGTTGAATGCTGGCATGCCTGCCTGGGTGTCCAAGATTAGTTTATTCTAGCACTATCTCTTTTTGAATGTCGAAGGCTTTTGGGAGACAGTTTAACTGCTTCCTGGGACCTTATCTGCCAAGTGAAGGGCAATTAGTAAGCAAATAAATAGCAATGAGCTACCATGTAAAAACTAATTTTGATCTGCTTGATATTCCTCCTAGAGCCACCTTTCAGTGAGAAAGTTCTAATCTATATTAAATTTTCATTTTATAGTAAGTAAAAATGGAGACCAATGGATTAACATACAATAAGGGAAGAATAGTCTCAAAATAATGTTTCCTTTCTAACCTGAAATGCGCTCTCTGGTTTAGTATAGTTTGATTGGTATTTCCTTCATCTTCAAGGAGCTTTATTTATTAGACATCTTGACAGCAAGAAAAAGAGTAAAAGGGCAATATTTCTCCTGCTGAGTCATCAGAGTACCCCATTGGAGGCCTTTGTCATGAGTTCTGGGCAGAGGAAAACCTGGTCCTGAGAAGCTGTCATGTGGAGCTGGGGTCTGTTTTGCCTGGCACAAATGAAATCTCACAAAGGGAATTAACAAAGTGGTCAAATGGGACAACCTTGCCTTTCCAGAGAAAAATACTTGACTGACAGCTTAGGAGGTGGGGCTAATGAGAAGCAGGGTTTCTTTGAAAGGTCTTGATCTTAAGGTAACAGAAAAACCTGGCTGCCGAAGGGGATCTGAGTAACACTGTGTCCTAGATTTTATCTCATCCTTTATCATTCACATAAAAAATAATTTTACCCAGCGAAGACATGAAATCACATGTTAAAATTTCTGCAACTTACCGAGTCTTTTCTTCTTTGCCTGAGACCCAGAAGTCCTGTTCTGCAGTCAGTCCTTTGCTGACCTTAATCAAGGCCCTATTACTGCAGCATGGTTGCTGCCAGAAGTCCTTGTCACCTTTGCTTTTTGGCAGGGCTTCCTGGGAGCTGGTGGTATTCCCATTAATTTCAGAATGCAGATACCTGACACAACCCATTAGTCTTGGAGTCACATTCTCATGGTTTGGCCTGGTACTGTCTAAATTGACTGCTTCCAAAGTCAAGGTCAGGGGGACACAGACCTGAGGGTCAAGCAACAAGGAGAGGGAAAGGAGGAAGATGCGGAAGAGAAGGACATTTCCTAAAGCTGAGAAACAGAGCAGAGAGTTAAATATTTTAAAACCAGAGGAGATTGAGATTTAGGTATAAAGAAGTGTCAAGAAATCCAGATTTACTATGCTGTTTAATTCAAAGAACTATTCTAGCTCAGGCAAGAATAATGATGATGATAGTAACAATAAGAGCCATTTATTTAATAGCTATTATAGTTAAGATACAGTTTTAAATTGTTTTGCATATATTTTCTAATTGGTTTCTTATAACAAACTTTGAAAGTGTATGCTATTAACCTTTCTATTTTACATGTGAGAAAACTGAAACTCAGGAATGAGAAGTAGTTTGCCTAGGGCCACACAGGTAATGAGTATAGCACAGAGATTTTTCGCTTAGTTCTAATTGACACTGTGGTATGTGTTTTATTTTTTCTTTATTGTTTTAAACATTGTAGTCTATAGGTACTCTGCCCAGATCTCTTGTTATCATCTTTATTAATTCTGGGCACATGGCTGCTAACATCTGTGTATTTCTCCCAGGAAATCACACCTGCAACTTTCTCTAGAGGATTACATTTGGGCTACTAGAGCCTCTTAGACCAGAGCAGGGAATGCTTAGTAATTTACAGTCCTCTGCTTATGACCCCAAACCAATGACTAATCACTACAGCAGTATAAAAGCCCAACACCTGTGCCTCAAGTTGGGACACCTCTTAAACTGTGATAAACAACAGTGGAGTTGATCTCCAGACTTCCCTACGGATCATGCTGAGACTGGGACTTCACCTTGAATTGTATCCTTATGTGGCCTTCTCTTCCTCCTTTTCCTGCAAATTCCACTGCTTTCCAATTTCTCCTGATAACTCCCATTAATAAATCACTGGTATACAAATCCATATCTTGGTGTCTGCTTCTAGAGAAGCTGAATTAATGTAAGTACAATTTGGTTTTGCCCCAAACTTGACTTTGGAAGTGAAGCAACTTTTAAAATGGGGATTATGTAACAATTGTCAACATTTATTAAAAAAAAAGACCATTCAAAGTTGTCTCAGTGTTTTGGATTGACACCCCAGTTACCATTCATTCATTCATTTCTATGTATCTATCTATTTATCAATCATTAAGTGTGTCACATGTAGTGGTTCTTCAACCACCCACTGGCCTCTGTAATCCTTGGAGGGTTGTCACTGAAGGAAGGAGAGGTCAAAGAAGCCAAATACTCCATCCTTGCAAATGCTGATACTAAAACAATGTAATGTGGGAACAAGATTTCATCTAGATTTGCAGTCACCCCATGCCTCTGTATATAAGGTCAAAATTAGAATAGAATTGGTGAAGGGAAGTAGATGAGCCCAGGATTTTGACCTTTGCTCTCTTCAAGTGCTCAGTAGTAGTGTCTTGATTTGGTTGCTCATGGACATTGCTCTTGCCCCATTATTTTTTCCCTATCTACCCTATCTCACTTCTCCTGTTTTTGCCATATACACGAATTTGTATAACCTGCAAATTCTGTCATCTATTATCCAGTCTCTTTCATTTACCAACCCTGGTTGTTTTCCAGGCTCATGGATATAGTATTTATTTTAGCTGTGATGTGTTATTCTTCCTTCCTGATGGCATTGGCCATTTACTGATCCAGAATGGAAACAAATGCAATATTTCACCAAAAATATAAAAACGAGATTCCAAAACAAGTACATCGCCATATTGACTTAAATATAATATCAAACAGGGTGTTGGTAATCTTTTTAAAAAAAAAAAACTGTGTAAGACAGTAAATATCTTTTTTCATGAAACTGAATTTTAATGTGTACCTTCTAGAAATACTACACAAAATATTTGGCATGAATCCTGGCACTTGCAGCAGAATACAAGTTAGAATAGAAGAACTTCCAGCTCAGAAAACTCACCACCTCAGATCCCCTGGACTGAAGGAGTGAAAACAAATTGCCATTTTTTTTTTCCCGAAAAGCTTGTTTAGCAAATTTTTTTTTCCTTTTTTTCTCTTTTTTATTTCAGTAGCAGTAACTTTGGCAAATAGGTTTGAGCTGTCAAAAGTACATTAAATCAAGCTTCAAATATTATGAAACAGAACTGTCATGGCTTTAGGATTGTATTTGCTTTGTGATTGTGTGAAAAAAATCACAATCACAATAGCATAACCATAATAATGAATAAAGGCTATGAATGCCCTTTCGTGGAACAAAACCATTCTAAGATATATGGCACATGGAATCTTTTTTCTCAACAGCTTTATTGAAGTATAATTCACATTCTATATAATTTGCCCACTTTGAGTATACAATTTACTGCTTTTTGCCTTATTAATAGGACTGTGTAACCATCACACGATGTAAGTTTAGAATATTTTTGTTTCGTCTACAAGAAATTCCATATTCGTTAGTAATCAATCCCCATTCTCTCCTATAAAAACACCCCAATCCTTAAGCAACCACTAATCTAATTTACGTCTCTAAAATACGCCTATTCATATTGCACATAAATGGAACCACAGAATATGCTTTTTGTGACTGGCTTCTTTTACTTCTTTAACTTGGCACAGTGTTTTTAAGGTTTATTTATATTGTAGTATATATCAGTACTTTATTCCTTTTTATTGCAACATCATACTCTATTTTATGGATAATCCACATTTTGTTTATCCATTCATCAGTTGAGGAATATTTGGGTTTTTCCCTTTTCTGGATATAAGGAATAAATATGCTGTGAATGTGCATGTGGAAGTTTTTGTGTGGATATGTTTTCATTTCTTTTGGGCATATACATGAGAGTGAAGCTGCTGAATCATATGGTAACTCTATGTTTGGCATTTTGAGAAACTGTCAAACATTTTTCCAGAATAGCTGCACTATTCTACATTTCCACCAGTAGTTCATGGGGGTGCGAACTTCTGTATACCCTTGTTAGCACTTCTTATTGTCTTTCTTTTTTATTATAATATTCTACTAGATCTAAACTGGCATCTTATTGAGGTTTTGATTTGTATTTCTCTAATGACTAATGATGTTGAGATACTTTGTATTTGCTTATTAGCCACTTGTGTATATTGTTTGGAACAACGTGTTAAAATTATTCACTCATTATTTAAGTTGCTTTTTTATGATTAAGTGTTCTTCACATATTCTAAAAAAATTTCCTTATTTGATATATGATGTGAAAATATTTTATCCCATTCTGTGGGGAGTATTTTCACTTTCATGATGGTATTGTTTGTGGCACAAAACATTTCAATTTTGACATACTCCAATATAAGTTTTTTTTCCTTTTGTTACTTTGCTTTTGGCATCTTATTTAAGAAACCATTGCCCAATGAAGATTTACTCCTATGTTTTCATCTAAGAGTTTTCTAGTTTTATTTCTTACATTTAAGCCTCTGAACTGTTTTTATGTACTATTTTTTTCTTTATTCAACCTTTATTTTAGACTTAGGGGATACATATGCAGGTTTGTTACAAAGATATATTGTGTGATGCCGAAGTCTGGAATACAAATCAATCCATCACTGCAGTAGTGAGCGTAGTACCCAATAGGTAATTTTTTTCAATCCTTACTCCACTCTTTCTTTCCCCACTTTTGTATTCCCCAGTGTCTACTATTCTCATTTTTATAACCATGCATACCCAATATTAGCTCCCACTTACAAGTGAGAACATGTGGTATTTGGTTTTTTGTTCCTGTGTCAGTTCACTTAGGACAATGGTTTCTAGCTACATCCATGTAGCTGTGAAGGACTTGACTTCTTTATTTTCTATAGCTGTGTAGAATTCCCATAGTGTATATGTACCACCTTTTATTTATCCAGCCCACCATTGATGGGCACCTAGGTTGATTCCATATCTTCACTATTGTGAATAATGCTGTGATGAATATATGGGTTCATGTGTCTTTTTGGTAGAACAATTTACTTTTCTTTGCATATATACCCAGTAGTTGGATTGTTGGGTTGCGTGTTAGTTTAACTCTTAGTTCTTTGAGAAATCTCCAAACTGCTTTCCACAGTGACTGAACTAATTTACATTTCTACCAACAGTGTATAAGTGTTCCCTTTTCTCCACAGCCTTGCCAACATCTGTAAGTTTTTGACTTTTTAACAAAAGCTGTTGAATTAAATTTTGATTATGGTGTGAGTAGGGGTTCAATTTTAATCTTTTTAATGAGACAAATCCAGCCTTACCAGCACCATTTATTAAAAAGATTATTGATTCTCCATTGAATTGTCTGGGCATCCTTGTTAAAAAACAATTGAACATAAATGTATGAGTCTATTTCTGGATCCTTTCATTTAATTCCATTGATCCGGATGTCTATTTTATGACAGTACTATACTCTCTTAATCAGATTATAGTTTTTGAAATTGAGATATGTCAGTCTTCCAGTTCTGTTCTTTTTCAAGATTGTTTTGGCTATAAGGTATTGTTTTTGTTTCTCTATCAATATTATACAAGCTTATCAATTTCTGCAAAAAGGGCAGCTGGAGTTTTGATAGGGATTGTTTTGAATCTGTAGATCAATTTGGGATGTATTGTCATGTTGACAGTATTAAGCCTTCTAATCCATAAAAATGGAATGTCTTCCACTTATTTAGTTCTTCTTTAATTTCTTCCAATAATACTTTGCAATGTTCAGTGTATAAGTCTTTCATGGCTTTTGTTCAATTTATACCTAAGTAATTTTATTTTTTTGATACTGCTGTAAATGGAATTTTTAAAAAATTTATTTTCAAAATATTCATTGCTAGTGTGTACAAATAAAGTTGATATTTCCATATTAACCTTGTATTATGCAGACTTGCTGGACCTATTAGTTTATTAGTATTAATTAGCTTTTATTAGTACTTATTTTATTACTAGTACTAACAGTATTTAAATTGATTTTCTGTGATATGCATATCATATGCAAATATAGTTTTACTTTTCTCCTTGTAATCTGGATGCCTTTTGTTTCTTTTTATTGCCAGATTTCCCTTGTAGAACCTCCAGTACAAGGTTAAATAGAATTGATAAAGAGGACATTCTTGAATGGTTCCTAATTCAGGGGGAAAGCATTAAGTCATTCACCATTAAATATGATGTTTATTGTTCACATAGATGCCCCTTTTCAGATTAACGAATTCTCCTTTGTTCTTAGGTTACTGAATATAATGCTCAGGAAATGGTGTTGGATTTTGTAAAATAAATTTGTATCAATTGATATGATCATGTGGTTTCTGTCCTTTATTCCATTAATGTTGTGTCATATATTGATTCGCTTTCATATGTTAAACAAATCATGCATTACTTGAGATAATTCCCATGTGGTCATAATGAATAATCCTTTTTAAATTTTGCTGCATTTATTTTTCTAGTACTTTGTTGAGAGTTTTTGAATCTATATTGGTTTTTATTTTTTCTTCTTGTGATGGCTTGTTTAGCATTGGTATCAGAATAATAATAGGATAATACAGGCCTCATAGAATGAGTTGAGAAGTGTTTCTTCATCTTTTATTTTGTGGTAAAGTTTGCAAAAGATTAGTATTAATTCATCTGAACATTTGATAATAATTCATTTATGAAGCCATCCAGGCCTGAATTTTACTTTATGGGAAGTTCTTAAATTACGAATTTCATCTCTTTTTTTTTTTTTTTTTTTTTTTTTTGAGACGGAGTCTTGCTCTGTCACCGGGGCTGGAGTGCAGTGGCCGGATCTCAGCTCACTGCAAGCTCCGCCTCCTGGGTTCACGCCATTCTCCTGCCTCAGCCTCCCGAGTAGCTGGGACTACAGACGCCCGCCACCTCGCCCGGCTAGTTTTTTGTATTTTTTTTTTTAGTAGAGACGGGGTTTCACAGTGTTCGCCAGGATGGTCTCGATCTCCTGACCTCGTGATCCGCCCGTTCTCGGCCTCCCAAAGTGCTGGGATTACAGGCTTGAGCCACCGCGCCCGGCCACTAATTTCATCTCTTTACTTGTTATAGATCACTACAGATGTTCTAATTCTTCCTGAGTCAGATTTAGTAATTTACATCTTTCTTTTTTTTTTTTTTTTTGAGACGGAGTCTCGCTCTGTCACCCAGGCTGGAGTGCAGTGGCCGGATCTCAGCTCACTGCAAGCTCCGCCTCCTGGGTTCACGCCATTCTCCTGCCTCAGCCTCCCAGGTAGCTGGGACTACAGGCGCCGCCACCTCGCCCGGCTAGTTTTTTTGTAGTTTTTAGTAGAGACGGGGTTTCACCGTGTTAGCCAGGATAGTCTCGATCTCCTGACCTCGCGATCCGCCCGTCTCGGCCTCCCAAAGTGCTAGGATTACAGCTTGAGCCACCGCGCCCGGCCAGTAATTTACATCTTTCTAAAAATTTGTCCATTTTATGTAAGTTATTTGGTTTTTTGACACACTGCTGTATATAGTATTTTCTTATGATACTTTTTATTTCCATAAGATCAATAATGATGTCATGTCCCCTCTTTATTCCTGAATTTTATAATTTGAATCTTGTTTTCTTTTTTCTTGGTTGGTCTAGCTTAGTTTGTCGGTTTTGTTGACCTTGTCAGTGAACCAATTTTTAGCTTTGTTGGTTTCTCCATTGTTTTTATATTTTCCATTATGTTTATTTATGCTCTGGTCTTTGTTGTTTCTTTTATTTCTTTCCTTTTCTCTCTTTGGATTGATTTTTCTCTGAATAAGGCGTGATTCAGATCTCCCATTTCCTTAACTTGGCTCCCTTTCATTGAAGTCTTCTTCTGATGAATTCTATGGAATTGACTGTAAGGAGTGTGTGGGGCTGGGCATCAGAACCAAGCATTGACAGATATCCACCAATTAACTTGGCCACAGTAGGATTTCATTACTCGATATGTTCTTGTTTATCTTCTTTTGAGAATTCTGTCTAAAATTAGTCACTGAGTGGGATTGTTTAAATGTTTGGGAATAGTGAAGAATAAAAATAAATTCATATACAGAGATACCATTCACAGTGGTAAGAAATGAGACACATTTAACGAGGGAAATAGTGTGTCTGTACTTACCTTAAGGGGTTTTCCTTACACGGCGATAGTCAAGGTCATGAACTTTCACACAGTGGGCTTTCAGCCTTCCAAGCCACTTTCCAAAAATGCTATAAGATTGAAAGTTAGAGGTAAACCATGATGGGCCCTGAATGTAGATACCAGATCATTGAAAACAATTTAAAATAGATAAACAAATGGGCAAATAGCAAATAAAAATTTGTAAAACAAACAAAAACACACAAAAACATTAGTTCAATCGGTCTAAGCCCTAGCTGTCTGTAAGAATCACCTGTGAAACTTGATAAGAATACAGATACCTAATCTGAACCTATTGAATCAGAATTTTTCTTTTTTTTTTTGACTGATGGTATTGGATATTTGCAGTTTTACACTGCTTAAGAGACTCTGTGGTGCTGGCTGGCTTAACAACTATAGAACTAGGTCCAATGGCTTTATCCTAAATGCAGCCCCAACTTCCCCAAGATATACCAGCCTGCAGGTTGAGTTGGGTCACAATCACACATATCACTGTCCCTTGTCCCTGCTTCTCCCATCAGACCTAATTATGCTGATGGTGCTCTGAACTATTTTTGGTTTCCCCAAGGGTAGTCTCGTGTGCTCATGAATGGACCTGGGTAGATGCCATGTAGTGCTCCCTGGGCCCTGCTGATCCAGGTGTTACTACTGTGGCTTCCTCAGAAGGACCCAATCTTGTCCCAAAGCTCAAAGTCTGCCACTGGGCACTGGCCCTTGTAGCCTGGATTCTTAGGGCTTTGTGATAGCCTGATTGGTGCTATCTGTGAGTTCTCTTTCTAACCCGCTTTCTCACCAGGTATAAAAAAAATCTATGTTTCTCTGAGGCAGATTGACTGAGGCACTTTCAGAAGAAGAAACTATATACCTGGGAGCTTGTGGAACTGGATGCAAATGAGCTGGGAGCAAGGAGCATAATTGCACTCAGCAGCAAGGGGCGAGGGCAGGGGTTGGGGGGTAGTGGGGGGGCAGCGTGGGGGCAGCACTGCCCCCTCCACAGCATGTTGATTCCTTAGGTCCATAAGGAGCTTGCTTTGCTTTCATGTCATGTGCTTCTCTGGGCCAGGCTGGTTTAAAAATTAAGACATTGGGATAAAAGGTGCAAAAAAAAAAAAAAAAAAAAACCAAATGCTAGAATTATCAGAGTGAAAATTATGTATTTTCTAGAGGAAGAAATTATGCTTCTTTTAGATGTGAAGTAAGTTTTATTTCAGTCCCAGAGTTGTTGCTCATTTTCTACATGTTAGGGAAAATTCAAGTTAGAAAAATATATTCGGCTTATCCTGAATATGAATAAGGAACACATATAGGCTGCAGGAGGAGAGACTAATGGGGACTTAATGCTTGACAGCCTGCATAACACTTTCCAGGACAAATCTCTCAGGATGTAGCCATGTAGGAAGGTAACAAATCACTCACTTTTGTTGCTCTTTCTCAATGCTTTCAGAAGTACCCTGGTCCAAGAGCTAGTAGACAGATCACGAGAAGTGTGCAGGGCACAGCATGGAGGTTTGACTTCAGTCTGAGTCAGGGAAGCTGGAGCGACACATCTGTTTTCAAAGTTTACCAAGGAGGTTGTGTGGAGAGCCGTGGGGCTGTTGTCCTCATTGCAGTGAGGGCTCCTTGTCCTGGATCTTTGGAATCCAGGTGTGTGCATGTGTGTATCTAGGTGTTTGGGGGTGGGGGGCCTAGTAAATGGCAGTGAAGATGGCTGAGACCTACCCCAGCACCTGTCAAGCGCCGGACTCTAACAGTGTTGTAATATCAAAAGAATCAGCAACTGTGGCTTTGGCTCTTCCTATTTGATTTAGTACCTCATCTAAAAAGGCAAAACCATGACAAAGGCAGTGATGCTCCACTGTCCCATTAGGTAGAGTTGAGAAGAGTAGTTGTTTGATGTGACCACTATCATCAGTTGCTCATTGACATGATGAGGTCAGGAAGAAAGTGTAGAGAACTGCATGACCTTATTCACAAGCCTCTAGCTGGTTCTGATCTATGAATGTACCTCCTTTACCCATGAGGGCTGTGGACAGTACTAATGACAGCTTCCTTTAAATGCTTTGACTTCAAAAATGAGCATACACACTCATATTGATTTTCTTTTATTTACTATATTTACTATAGCAGGAGTGACATTCCCGGAGGAAAGGAGCAGTGCCCTCTGAGTCACAGAGAGTGTCTGGGGCACTTTAGTGATGTAGATGGGACTTCAACCTTCGCACTATTCAGTGAAAGGGGGGACCACATTTGACTGTATGCCATGTTATCTATGAGCTTATCATCTTAGAAACAGCAAGGTGCAAAGGAAGGTATTAAACAGAAATGGAGGGCAACATCTGTTGAAATAGGGAAACCCTAGAGGGAAAGCAAGTGATTTAAAATAAATCTGACATTGAAAATCACACTGGGGCTGAGAATTAATAGATTTAGGAGAAGAGAGCAATGAATATGTGAGCAGCTTTATATTTTGATCTCTTTGAAATGTACATACACTAAATTTCCAGATCTCTTTTTGGTGTCATGAAACCCTAGGGCTATTTGTCAGGGTGTACAAAAACGTGATTTGGTATGTTGTTAGAGAGGAAGCGATGAAGAGAAAAAGAGGTGCTGGGCAGATTTGTATACACAAGAGGATGAATTTTTCTGTGGAATGTTGATCAGCAGATGGAGAAGACGATGTCAGAATCAAGTCATAGATGCCCAGAAACTAATAATTATAGAACCTTCTGATGTCAGTGACTGAAGTCTGGTAAGTTTTGTTTTATTAATATGTTGCCTTTCAAGACACAACCTGTCCCAAGCCGTAGGGATATATTCATAAAGGATATTATTTTTTGTCCAAAAAAACTTTCTTGAGGTATAATTTACATTCCATAAAGTATACAATTCCATGACCTTTATTAAATTTACCTAGTTGTGCAACCATTACCATAATCAAAGTAAGGTCTAGAATATTTATATCATCCCAATAAGATTTCTTGTGTTAAGTTTCAATTAATACTCATTGCCATTCCCACCTCCAGACAGCCACTAATTTACAGATCTCTGTAGATTTGCCTTTTCTGGATATTTCATATAAATACAATACACAAATGGAGTGTTTGCTCTTTTGTGTCTCACTTCTTTCACTTAACGTAGTGTTTTGGAGGTTCATCCATGTTGTAGGATTCATCTGTATCTTTTTCCTTTTATTGCTAAATATACCACATTTGGTTTATCCATTTGCCAATTGATGGACTGTTGATTTGGGTTTTCTCTGATTTTGGGCTAGTATGAATAATGCCATTATGAATTATTATTGGAACGGTTTGTAGACTCTCATGTATAGAGAGGAGCATGGCTTTCCTCATATGTAAAAAGTTTCCCAATGCTTTTTGAAATGAAGTATCATTATCGGCACCATATTTTAGAAATATCGTATTTACTCAATACTATAATTAATAAGTACAGCTCTATCCAAATGAAATCAGGGAACATTTTATGTAGAGACTCTGTTCTATAGATCCTGTAACGTACACCAACAAAGGTAGTACATGTCTGTATTTTCATAGAAATACTGATCAAAAGGCTGCAGTCACTTTTAAATTCACAAGTCCTCCTCATGTTTTCATCTCTCAAACAAATCCCTTATATCTTTTTTCTCATATTATCATTTTTTTCTCCCTTGACCCTTTGAAAAAGACTCAACATTTTTCTTCAGTGTTGTCGAACAGATCATTACTTCTGAGTTTAAAGTTTCTTCATGAAACTTTATACTTCAGTCTTTATACTTCACTTGTGATGAATAATTTTTAAACACTATTATTTTCTAAATGAACTTTTATCATGGGGATCACTAAGTTATAGAAATAAAGATGAGTTAAAAAGCCAGTGCAGGTGTCCACTGGGTGGAGAGGTGAGAAGAGGAGACCCTGGAATGTCAGGAAGCTAGTTATGGACCACAAGGAGAGTCTCAGGTGGATTTTGAACTGTCAAACAACAGGATTCCCTCTGCCTTTGGTCTGGGTTACCTGTGGAGCCAAAGAATCTTTGTTTACACAATGGCAAGAGGCAGTGAGAAGAAGAAGAATGAGAACACGGACGGCTGCATGGCTGTAACCACCATTTACAGAGTACAGGGTCTGTGCCAGGCTTTCTGCTAAACACAAGCCTTATGTTGTTTTATATTCACCAGGATTCTGTGACGTGGGTATTGGTGTCACTTACAGTCTATAGATGAAGAAACTGAAGCTCACGAAGTCAGGGAAGTGCCCCAGATTTCACAACTATGGAGTGATGGAAGTGAGATTTAGTTGTATGTGACTAGAAATTTCTTAATTTTTATGCTGTGATATATAAGAGATTATTATCATTAAGACAAATCCTTAGAGAGTTACAGTCAAAGCACTACCTTTTGCACATATATCTGTGGTGGTGACTTTCTGCAGAGAGCAGGGAGCAGACATTCCAATGCTGTTCTTCCCCAGTCTTTGACAGCCCTGCTTGCCACCAGCTGTGAGTGCCCATACAGTGAACCAAGTATCATCCAAGTGGATCCTGACTTTGAAACTTAGAGAATTGTGTTGCAATGCAACTATAAGAAAGCCTGGGATTTTAAAAAAATCAACAGTTTTGAAACAGAAAGGGAGAAAAAGGTATAAAGAGAACACTATTAGGGTCAGCAAATGTCTCCTGCTTAAGATTGAAAAACTTACATTATACAGAATACTACAGTATTATAAATGAGTGTCAGCATTCATCTATTTTTTTTTTGTCATATTTATGCCCAGGATTTAATATTGGCCATTTTTTTTTCTTTTAATGGTCTTAAACAAATGGATAAGCTATTGAGAGCTACACTACCTGCCAATTTAAAATAAAAAAAAAATTAAAAACAAGATAGTGCAATAAAGTTTAGTGTCTAGAGATGTTTTTTCTCTCTTTTCCATGCATACTATGTCATCAAAGTCAATTTGACCTAGAGGCATTGATTTATAGTTAAGGACAAGGAAATCTGTCAGAAAAATAAGTTCAACCACAGGAATTCATCTAGGAAGCAGGAAGGCCCAAAGGAAGAGCGGGTCGTGGAGGGAAGCCTCTTTCTACGGTGCACATTTGCAAGGCAGAAAGAGTTTTGGGACTGGGTTTATCCAGCTTACAATTGAGCTGATAGAGATATCTTCCTCAAAGATAATTGTGTATGTCTTTGGGTGGTGGGAAAGGATTTATGGATCACAGTTTCTATTACCTATCTCCTGAGATTCTCATTATTAATCACCTCCAATAGTTAGATCAGGGAGTCTCAACATCCTACAGGTGATTCTGATATGGTGGTCTTTGAACTGCGTTTAAAAGACATTGAAATCAAATGACATGATTTTGATCTTCCTCTCCCTCCATAACTTAGAGCTACAGTTAGAATTTAATTTACTTATTCGACTAAGAAAACGCAAGGCTCAACAACATAGCTTCTGGTCTGTGATATGAAGAGGTGTCACTTTCCTTCACATAGGGACTTGTGAAAAGGAATTTAGAACTGTCATTGAGTCTGTTATTTGAGTTTGGAAACTGTGAGACTATGTGGGAGAATTCTCTGCAGCCTTAAAAGTACAGAAATGGATTTTTTGTGGCTTGTGAGCTCAACCAAACCAAAGAAGAGAAAAGGTCCTCTGTCTCTGTGTTGAGGTACAGGAGAAGAAAGCTGAGAGGGAAGAGGACAGGGGACACAGAGCCAGAGCTTTCAGAGGTCACTTGAAGCACCATAAGGAACATTAATGGGCTCTCATTGGAGCTACCCAGCTTTGGAGAGGCTCAGTAGCTATTTGGTGGCTCTTTCATGTATTTCCAGGTATGTTCCAAATTTGAATGTGTATTCATTATATGTTGTTGGGCTTTTTTTCTGAGACCAGTCTATCACCCAGACTAGAGTGCAATGGTGCAATCTCAGCTCACAGCAACTTCATCCATGTCCCTGCAAAGGACATGATCTCGTTCCTTTTTATGGCTGCATAGTATTCCATGGTGTATATGTACCAAATTTTCTTTATCCAATCTATCATTGAAGGATATTTGGATTGGTTCCATGTCTTTGCTCTTGTTAATAGTGCTGCAATAAATATATGTGTACTTGTGTCTTTATCATAGAATAATTTATAATCCTTTGTTTATATACCCAGTAATGGGATGCTGGGTCAAATAGTATTTCTGGTTCTAGATCCTTGAGGAATTGCCATATTTTCTTCCACAATGATTGAACTAATTTACATTCCTACCAACGCGTAAAAGCATTCTTATTTCTCCACAGCCTTGCCAGCATTTATTGTTTCCTGACTTTTTAAAAATCACCATTCTGACTGGTGTGAGATGGTATCTCATTGTGGTTTTGATTTGCATTTCTCTGATGATCAGTGATGTTGAGCTTTTTCTCATATGTTTGTTGGCTGTGTAAATGTCTTCTTTTGAGAAGTGTCTGTTCATATCCTTTGCCCACTCTTTGATGGGGTTGTTTGATTTTTCTTTTAAATATGTTTAAGTTCCTTGTAAATTCTGGATATTAGAGCCTTGTCAGATTGCAAAAATTTTCTCCCATTCTGTAGGTTGCCTGATCACTCTGATGATAGTTTCTTTTGCTGTGCAGAAGCTCTTTAGTTTAATTAAATCCAATTTGTGAATTTTGGCTTTCATTGCAATTGCTTTTGGCATTTTCATCATGAAGTATTTGCCCGTGCCTATGTCCCGAACAGTATTGCCTAGGTTTTCTTATAGGGTTTTTATGGTTTTAGGTCTGACATTTAAGTCTTTCATCCATCTTGAGTTAACTTTTGTATAAGGTGTAAGGAAGGGGTCCAGTTTCAGTTTTCTGCATATGGGGGTGGCTAGCCAGTTTTCCCAGCACCATTTAATGAATAGGAGATCCTTTCCCCATTGCTTGTTTTTGTCAGGTTTGTTAAAGATCAGATGGTTGTAGATGTGTGGTGTTATTTCTGAGGTCTCTGTTCTGTTCCATTGGTCTACATATCTGTTTTGGCACCAGTACTATGCTGTTTTGGTTACTGTAATATTGTAGTATGGTTTGAAGTCAGGTAGCATGATGCCTCCAGCTTTGTTCTTCTTGCTTAGGGATTGTCTTGGTTATATGGAGTCTTCTTTGATTTCATATGAAATTTAAAGTAGCTTTTTCTAACTATGGGAAGAATGTCAATGGTAGTTTGATGGGAATAGCATTGAATCTATAAATTACTCTGGGCAGTATGGCCATTTTCATGATATTGATTCTTCCTGTCCGTGAAGATGGAATGTTTTCCTATTTGTTTGTGTCCTCTACTATTTCCTTGAGCAGTGGTTTGTAGGTCTCCTTGAAGAAGTCCTTCACATCTCTTGTTAGCTGTATTCCTAGGTACTTTATTCTCTTTGTAGCAATTGTGAATGGGAATTCATTCATGATTTGGCTCTCTGCTTGTCTATTGTTGGTGTAAAGGAATGCTTGTGATTTTTGCACATTTCTTTTGTATCCTGAGACTTTGCTGAAGTTGCTTATCAGTTCAAGATAAGCAACTTATCATCTCAACTTGGGCTGAGATGATGGGGTTTCTAAATATAAAATCATGTCATCTGCAAACAGGGACAACTTGACTTCCCATATTCCTATTTGAATACAGTTTATTTCTTTCTCTTGCCTGATTGCCCCGGCCAGAACTTCCAATACTATGTTGGATAGGAGTGATGCGAGAGGGCATCCTTGTCTTGTACCAGTTTTCAAAAGGAATGCTTCCAGATTTTGCCCATTTAATATTATATTGGCTGTGCGTTTGTCATAAGTAGCTCTTATTATTTTGAGATATGTTCCATCAATACCTAGTTTATTGAGAGTTTTTAACATGAAGGGATGTTGAATTTTATTGAAGGCCTTTTCTGCATCTATTGAGATAATCATGTGATTTTTTTCTTTGGCTCTGTTTATGTGATGGATTACATTTATTGGTTTGCATTTGTTGAAACAGCCTTACATCCCAGGAATAAAACTGACTTGATCGTGGTGGATAAGCTTTTTGATGTGCTGCTGGAATAAGTTTGCCAGTATTTTACCGAGGATTTTCACATGTATGTTCACCAGGGATATTGACCTGAAAGTTTTCTTTTTTTGTTGTGTCTCTTCTTGGTTTGGGTATCAGGATGCTGCTGGCTTCACAAAATGAGTTAGGGAAAAGTCCCTCCTTTTCAATTGTTTGGAATAATTTCAGAAGGAATGGTACCAGCTCCTCTTTGTATTTCTGATAGAATTCAGCTGTGAATCCATCCTGTCCTGGGCTTTTTTTAGTTGGTAGCCTAATAATTACTGCCTCAATTCCAGAGCTTGTTATTTTTCTATTTAGGGATTCAACTTCTCCCTGGTTTAGTCTTGGTGGGGCGTATGTGTTCAGTAATGTATCTATTTCTTCTGGATTTTCCAGTTTATTTGTGCAGAGGTATTCTCTGATGGTAGTTTGTATTTCCGTGGGGTCAATGGTGATATTCCTTTTATCATTTTTTATTGTGTCTATTTGATTCTTCTCTTCTTTGTTAGTCTAGCTAGTGTTCTATCTATTTTGCTATTTTTTTAAAAAAACCAGCTCCTGCATTTGTTGTTTTTTTGGAGGGTTTTTCATGTCTCTATCTTCTTCAATTCTTCTCTGATCTTATTTATTGTCTTCTGTTAGGTTTTGGATTAGTTTGCTCTTGCTTCTCTTGCTCTTTTCATTGTAATGTTAGATTGTTGTTTTGAGACCTTTCTAGCTTTCTGATGTGGGCATTTAGTGCTATAAATTTCCCTTTTTACACTGCTTTAGCTGTGTCCCAGAGATTCTGGTACATTGTCTCTTTGTTCTGATTGGTTTCAAAGAACTTCTTCATTTCTACCTTAATTTTATTATTTACCCAGGAGTCATTGAGGAGCAGGCTGTTCAATTTCCATGAAATTGTGTGTTTTTTTAGTGAATTTCTTAATCCTGAGTTCCAATTTGATTGCACTGTGGTCTGAGAGACTGTTCATTATGGTTTCTGTTCTTTTGCATTTGCTGAGGAGTATTTTACCTCCTATAATGTGGTCAATTTTAGAATAAGTGACATGCAGCACTGAGAAGAATGTATATTCTGTTGTTTTGCAGTACAGAGTTCTGTAGACATCTACTAGATCCACTTGATCCAGAGCTGAGTTCAAGTTCTGAATATCTTTGTTCATTTTCTGAATCATTGATCTGTCTAATACTGACAGTGGGGTGTTAAATTCTCCCGTTATTATTGTGTGAGAGTTCTTAGGTCTCTAAGAACTTGTTTTATGAATCTGGGTGCACCTGTATTGGTTGCATATATATTAGAATAGTTAGTTCTTCTTATTGAATTATTCCTTTTACCATTATATGATGCCCTTCTTTGCCTTTTTTCGATCTTTGTTGGTTTAAGCACTGTTTTGTCAGAGACTAGGATTGCAACCCCTGCTTTTTTTTTTTTTTTCCATTTGCTTGGTAAATTTTCCTCCACCTCTTTATTTTGAGCCTGTTGGTGCCTTTGTATGTAAGATGGGTCTCCTGAATACAGCACCCTGATGGGTCTTGACTATCCAATTTGCCAATCTGTGTCTTTTAATGGGGGCATTTAGCCCATTTACAGTTAAGGTTAGTATTGTTATATGTGAATTTTTCATCCTGTCATTATGATGCTATTTGGTTATTTTGCACATTAGTTGATGCAGTTTCTTCATAGTGTCTTTGGTCTTTATATTTTGGTGTGTTTTGCAGTGTCTGGTACCAGCTTTTGCTTTTCATATTTAGGGTTTCTTTCAGGAGCTCTTGCAGGGCAGGTCTGGTAGTAACAAAATCCCTCAACTTTGCTTGTCTGGAAAGGATTTTATTTCTCCTTCACTCATGAAGCATAGTTTGGCTGGATATGAAATTCTGAGTTGAAAATTCTTTTCTTTAAGAATGTCGAATATTGGCCCCCAATCTCTTCTGGCTTGTAGAGTTTCTGCTGAGGGGTCTGCTGTTAGTTTGATGGGCTTCCCTTTGTAGGTGACTTGGCCTTTCTCTCTGGCTGCCCTTAACAGTTTTTCCTTCATTTTGACCTTGGATAAGCTGATGATTATATGTCTTGGGGTTGTTCTTCTCATGGAGCATCTTAATGGTGTTCTCTGTATTTCCTGAATTTTCATGTTGGCCTGCCTTCCTAGGCTGGGGAAGTTCTCCTGGATAATATCCTGAAGTGTGTTTTCCAGCTTGTTTCCATTCTCCCCATCTCCTTCTGGTACTCCAATTAATTGTAGGTGTGGTCTTTTTATGAATTCCCATATTTCTTGGAGGTTTTGTTCATTCCTTTTCATTCTTTCTTCTCTATTCTTGTCTGCATGTCTTATATCAGTAAGGTGGTCTTCAGACTCTGATATCCTTTCTTCTGCTTGGTCGATTCAGTGTTGATACTTGTGTATGTTTCACGAAGTTCTCGTGCTGTGTTTTCTAGCTCCATCAGGTCATTTATGTTCCTCTCTAAACTGGTTATTCTAGTTAGCAATTCCTCTAATCTTTTATCCAGGTTCTTAGGTTCTTTGCATTGGGTTAGAACATGTTCCTTTGGCTCATCATAGTTTTTTATTACCCATCTTCTGAAGCCTACTTCTGTCAATTTGTCCATCTGATCCTCCGTGCAGTTCTACGCCCTTGATGGAGAGATGTGATCCTTTGGAAGAGGAGGGGCACTCTGACCTTTTGGGTTTTCAGCATTTTTTAGTTGATTCTTTCTCATCTTCGTGAGTTTGTCTAGTTTCCATCTTTGAGGCTGCTGACCCTTGGATGGGGTTTTTGTGGGGGCCTTTTTTGTTGTTATTGTTGTTGATGCTGTTGTCACTTTCTGCTTGTTGGTTTTTCTTTCAGTAGTCAGCTCCCTCTTCTGTAGGGCTGCTGCAGTTTGCTGGGGGTTCACTTTAGGCCCTGTTCATCTGATTTGCTCCTGTGCCTTGAGATGTCACTCAGGGAGGCTGGAGAGCAGCAAAGATGGGTGCCTCCTCCTTCTCCCGGGACCTCTGACCTTGAGAGGCACCAACCTGATGCTAGTAAGATTGGTTCTGTACAGGATGTCTGACAACTTCTGTTGGAGGGTCTCACCCAGTTGGGTGGAACAGGGAGAAGGACCCATGTAACAAAGCACTTTGTCCTTGGTGGAGAGGGTGTGTTTCACAGGGGGAAAGCCCACTCATCTCGGATGCCTGGATTCCTCAGAATCACCAGGAGGAGAGGCGAAGTCTGCTGCTGGTCCCAGAGACTGCAGCCACCCCTCCCCCTAGGGGCTGAGGTCCAGGGAGATCTGAATTCTGTCCCTGAGTCGCTGGCTGGAGTTTTGGAGATCCTGCAGGGAAGCCCTGCCCACTGAGGAAGGATGGATCAAGGTTAGATCTGAAGACGTATTCTGGCCACAGACTGCTAGAGCCAGTATGTTGGCTGTGGGGACAAGTTTTGGGACTAAGCCATCTAGTCTCTCTGGCTCCAGCAGGGGAAAAAACGCAGCCTGAAGCTATAGAAATGCGTGCCGCCCTTCCCCCACCCAGGGAGCTTAGTGTGTTAGGCAGCTGTGAATCCCAGTGCTGGTTGCTGCCCCTCCCCAATGGAGCTCACATGGCTTAGAAAGCAGGCAGCAGTGGTGCTGGTTGCCTTTCCCATAGGAATTCATAGTCTTAAGCAGATTTCAGCTGAGAGACTAAGAATCTGCATGTTCTGGGGTTGGGATACTAGGCCTGGTGGTGTGGGTTAGCAAGTGGGATCTTCAGATCTGTGGGTTGCACAGCTCCGTGGGAAAAGCACAGTTTCCTGGGCTGGGTAGCACGCTCATCCACTGCCTCCCTTGGCTGGGGGGAGGGGGTTCCCCTTCCCTGTGTGGCTCTCAGGTGGGCCGCCCACCACACTGCTCTTCCTTCCCTCCATGGGTCACGTCAGCCTTCTAGTCAATCTTGATGAGAGAACCTGGATACCTTGGTTGCTATGGGGAAAAGAAAGAGAGATCAGACCGTTACTGTGTCTATATAGAAAGAAGTAGACATAAGAGACTACATTTTGTTCTGTATTTGAGATGCTGTTAATCTGTGACCCTACCCCCAACCTTGTCCTTACAAGAGAAGTGTGCTGTGGTGACTCAAGGTTTAACGGATTTGGGGCTGTGCAGGGTGTGCTTTGTTAAACAAGTGCCTGAAGGCAGTATGCTTGTGAAAAGCCATCACCATTCTTTTAATCTCAAGTACCCAGGGACACGTACACTGCCAAAGGTCGCAGGGACCTCTGCCTGGGAAAGCTAGGTATTGTCCAAGGTTTCCCCCCATGTGATAGTCTGAAATATGGCCTTGTGGGAAGGGAAAGACCTGATCGTCCCCTAGCCTGACACCCGTGAAGGGTCTGTGCTGAGGAAGACTACTATAAGAGGAAAGAAGGCCTCTTGGCAGTTGAAATAGAGAAAAGCATGTGTCTCCTGTCTGTCCCTGGGCAATGGAACATCTTGGTGTAAAACGGATCGTATGTTCTGTTTACTGAGAAAGGAGAAAACTGCCTTAGGGCTGAAGGTGGGACGTGCTAGCCGCAATGCTGCTCTTTACACACTAAAAAGGTTTATGGAGATGTTTGCATATGCATATCAAGGCACAGCACTTTTTCTTAAACTTATTCATGTCACAGAGATCTTTATTCATATGTCTTACTGCTGACCTTCTCCCTACCATGATCCTATTATCCTGCCACTTCCCTCTTTTCTAAGATGATAAAGATAATGATCAATAAATACTGAGGGAACTCAGAGACCGGTGCCCGCGTGGGTCCTCTGTATGCTGAGCGCCGGTCCCCTGGGCCCACTTTTTCTTTCTCTATGCTTTGTCTCTGTGTCTCATTTCTTTTCTCAAGTGAGAGACTTGGAACGAGAGATTAGAATGAGAGGTTCCACCTAACGAGAAACGCCCACAGGTGTGGTGGGGCAGGCCACCCCTTCAGGTTGCTGGTGAAGGATTCACGTGCTTATTATGCTTTCTTTTTTCAATAGGAGCCACCAAATGCTGCTGTTTCTAGTGGACCATTTTGGCTCCACCCCCAGTGGCATATCATGGACAGTTGTGTTCCAAAGGAGGGATGAGAGTAGCTGCTGAGGTCTTAAAAATCACCCCTAACTCTAGCCATGGGCACACAGGCACGAAACAGGAAACAGGAGGATGGAAGTTGAAATGGTAGAGTCCTTCTTGTCTGGACCAGCTATATCATTTTACTACTGGTTACATGTTTTTATCTGTGAATGACTTGGTTGGGTGCAGCTTTTGGAGACCATTTAAAGGTATAAAGAGTCAGCGTGACTACAATGCATGGAGCAAGTTTTAAGTAAAGGACTGAAAATTCACGCTTGGAGAAGTGCAAGCAGACCTATTATCCTACCAGCTTCTAGGGTTTTTAATGACCACAGCAAGCATGCAGCTTACCCCTTGAAAGGGTTTCACTCTGTTGCCCAGGTTGTGCAGTGGTGCAATCATAGCGCACTACAGCCTCAAACTCCTGGGCTCAAGTGATTTTCCGCCTCAGCCTCCCAAAGGGTTGGGATTATAGGCGTGAGCCGCTGCGCTCAATCTAAAAGTGGTCTTTGTTGCAGGCAGCTTGATGCTTCTCATGGGATACAAGATTAAACAATGTCTTTCAATTTAAATCAATTTATGAAATTAAAAAATTCATTTCCAACCTGATTATTGAAAGCATTCAGATTACTTTCTATGTTAGGAATCCTAGCTATAGCTGGAGGTGGGAGGGAACATTGTGTCATTTTATTAATTAGCGGTTGATGTGGGCAAAGAGAAATGGGGTAAAGAAGACAGGAGATGTACACATGTCTTTTGTGTGGGTGCTTTCATCCTCAGGTGAAATAGTTTTGGCTTACTGAGAGCAGAAGGAGTGAACTTATGTAAATGCTAGATTAGTTTCCTGTCCCCCCACTCCTGTCCTCAAGTTTTTATAAATTGTGTGTGTCCCAGTACCAGCACCAGCGTCCTTACCCTGCAATGACAAGCTTTCCCACAGCTTCAGTTAAACAGTTCTACTTGCCTAACAGCGTCTGCTCCATTCTTGTCAGCTCATTCATTCACTGAGGTGCCATGCTTTCTCTTGGGATAAAAATGTAATTAGAGTCCGGGCACAGTGGCTCAAGCCTGTAATCCAAGCACTTTGGGAGGCCGAGGCAGGTGGATCACGAGGTCAGGAGACTGAGATCATCCTGGCTAACCCAGCGAAACCCCGTCTCTACTAAAAATACGAAAAAACTAGCCGGGCACGGTGCCGGGCGCCTGTAGTCCCAGCTACTTGGGAGGCTGAGGCAGGAGAATGGCGTGAACCCGGGAGGTGGAGGTTGCAGTGAGCTAGATTGTGCCACTGCACTCCAGCCTGGGCGACAGAGCGAGACTTCGCCTCAAAAAAAAAAAAAAAAAAAAGTAATTAGAAGATCCTGCTGCAGGGTTTCTCAGAGTTGATTCTGTCCACTACCTGGATAAACTCCATCAGGAGAATGTATGAAGGTGCAGATTCCTGGGCTTCACCCGCAGAGATTTTGATTCTGCTTGTCTGGGGTGAGTCCTGATATTTATATCGATACTCATTAAATAAGATGTTAACTTACAAACTCACCAATAAGATCTCTGACCTTTTCATAAATGTTTGCATTTTAAAAATATATAGGAAGATTATATCATGGTATATAAATCAAGTTGAATAGACCTTTAATGATTTTGTTTTTTAAATATTTTCTTTGATTATATTTTACCTTTAGTTTTAGTCTCATGACATGTACATTTTCTCCTTGCAGTTGTATATCTCTTGCATGTTGAGATTTTTATTTTTATTTTTTATTTGTTCGTAAAGCATATTTCCATCTGATACAGTTTGGATATTTGTCCCCATCCAAATCTCATGTTGAAATGTAATCTCCAATGTTGGAGGTGGGGCCTGGTGGCAGGTGTTTTGATTATGGAGACAGATCCCTTATGAATGACTTGGGCCATTCCTTTGGTGATAAGTGAGCTCTCGCTCTGAGTTCACATGAAATCTGGTCGTTTAAAAGTGTGTGGCACCTCCTCTCTCCTGCTCCTGCTTCTGTCACATGAAATGTTTACCCCTCCTTCACCTTCCACCATGTCTGGAAGCTTCCTAAGGCCTCCATAGAAGCAGATGCCAGTGCTATGCTTCCTGTACAGCCTGCAGAACCATGAGCCAGTTAAACCTCTTTTCTTATAAATTCCTAAATCTCAAGTATTTCTTTATAGCAATGCAAGAATGGCCTAAATCACCATCCTATTTTTATCACTGGATCCTCATGAGATATCAATGAAGAGAACCCATTTCAGCTGAGGACACTGAGGCACAGAGATGTTATGTGACTTGCCTAAGTGACTTACAGTCAGAGCTATCAACCTCAGTTCTCATTCCAGAGGTATTTCTGATTTGACTTGAGGCACTGCCTACCTTCATGCTTGATCAGATTTGTCTATGACGGATAGAGAGCTTTGGAAGTCACCTGGAACCTTCTCCTGCTGTTGGGGCATCTAAAACAGGCCAACTGAAAGAGAATGTCACATCTAAAGCTCCTTGGAAAAAGGCCTTATATAGTCAGGTGCTCTCCAGTGATGTTCCTCTGCAGGTGACCAACCTGTTCGCTGACTGTCTCCAGCCAAATCTAAATCAGTCCAGGTTTGAAACAGGCTTCTCTGAGGCCCCAGGGCAACTGGATTTCTCTCCTTGAATGTAGCCAATCACTCCGCCCCCCGTGCAGGCTGGCCTTGACTTATTTCCACTCCTTGCTAGGCACAAGGCCATACTAGCGGCCAGTAAGAGAAAGAGCTGAGGCTGATACGTGCATCTCTTGAGGCACCCTTTGTAGTAGAAAGAACTCTGGGAGACCTGGCTTTGCATTCTGCATCTGGCTTTGTGACCTTGGACACGTGACTTAACCTTTCTGAGCTTTGGTTTTCTCATCTGTGAAATGAGGATAATAATACATAACCCATGGGGCAATTTTTTTTTTGAAATGGAATCTCGCTCTGTTGCCCAGCCTGGAGTGCAGTGGCGCAATCTTGGCTCACTGCAAGCTCCACCTCCCGGGCTCATGCCATTCTCTTGCCTCAGCCTCCCGAGTAGCTGGGACTACAGGCACCCGCCACCACACCCGGCTAAGTTTTTGTATTTTTAGTAGATACGGGGTTTCACCGTGTTCGCCAGGATGGTCTCGATTTCCTGACCTCGTGATCCACCCACCTTGGCCTCCCAAAGTGCTGGGATTACAGGTGTGAGCCACTGCGCCTGGCCAGGGCAATTTTAATACTAAAAATATCATCTGTGAAGCAGTATCTGGCCTTGTTGACCAGGGTGTGTGCATGGGGAATGCTGATTCCCTTACCTGTCTCTGCTTTCCGGCACTGCTCTTCTCTTCCTCAGGTCTAAGCTGACGACAGACTCCTCTCCGTAACTGCTAGGATGAACTGTCTCATTAGAGATGACAACAGATGCACAGTAGCACCCTGCTACTTAACCTTTGTTATTAGAGGCAACTCTTTCTTAATTTTAAGTCCATCCATAATGTTGGTCAGAGGCTTTCTGATACCTTTCTGAGTGCCCAAAGCAACAGTGACATTATGTTCAGCCACAGTCTTCGGTGATGACCTTCTCTCCTGCTGCCCCTAGTGGTCCTAGCCCCAGCTCTCAGAAGTCCAGGAGCTGGGAGGAGATTTGCACCATCTCCTGGGGATGGTGCTTACCCAGGGCCAAGTTCAGCCTGGACCTCAAAGACCTGCTTCCTCCTCAAGGGAGGAAGCAAGATCCCCTGACAATCAAGGGATCTTCTAGGTCTTGGTAATGAAATGCAAGAGGGCGCTAGTGCTGCTTCAAAGGGAACTTCTCACTGGGTAAGCAAGAGTATGATGATGGTGACGTCCACCAGGTTGACTTGGGCTGTGGAACCCTTTCTTGAGGGAGTGGCTTTCCCAAATCAAGGAAGAAGGGATCTGATTGTGTTTCAGAAAGGCTCTTATTAGCATAAATGTCCGTAAAATGAAAATAGAATTGTATGCTCATATTTAAGATTAAACTCTATCTCTCTTGAATCTGTAAAATATAAGCTGTTTGGCTCTGCTTTTAAGATCAGCATAGATTGCAATGTTTTTGTGAGTGTTTGCTTTTTTGAGATTTTTTGAGTCTGGCAACATTATTAGAAGCGTTTTACAGTTAAAATGTTTGCTTACCATTACTCAAAAATAGGGCTGGAGGAAACTTAAATATCATTGTTCTGTGTTTTGAAGCAGAAATGAAAAAAAGTAGTTTAAGGATAAGAAAGGCTAGTGTGAGATGCCGTTGCAGAAAAGAAATGTCAGGAGTGGGGACTGAGTGTGGCTGCTTCTGCCCTTGTAGCTCTGAGTCCTGTGTTTCCTGACTATATTCCCCTTAGGAAAGGAGCATACACAGCTACACCCACAGCCCTGACACCTCCCCAAGTAACATGATGGGAGCCTTCCACCACACAAGTGACTGAAGGTGGAAATGGAAAATCACATAGCAGGATCATATTAGAGTTCTGAGGGCAGAGGGACTGTCTTTTTGCTCCCCACACTCATTGCCAAAGTTGCCTGCCCTCTTGATCTGAAAATAGACTTTTCTTTAATCCAAGTTAGGCCAACAGGGGACTGGAGTCAGGTCAGACAGGGGATTAGGGTATGCAGTGTGGTAGAGAACTGGGGAGTTTGGAAATAGAAACTCATTTTTTTTGTAATGAAGAAGCATTTAGGTGAAGTTTGACATTTCCCTTAATTTCATTTCAGTTTCCTTTCTGCGTGTACTATGTAAAATTAAATTCAACTCCTTTAATTAAAAGTACATAATATAAGATTTTTTTCATAAAATTATTTTGGCTCTCTGTCCATCCTTCCATTTATCTATTTATTCTTCAAGTATGGAAATGTGGAAAAAATGATTTTCAACAAAAGATGACAGTATCTCCTCTGCCCCACACTGGTAATATTTTCAGTAAATTTTTGTACTTTTCTGTATTTTTTACTTTGAATCGTTTTGATATATTTTATTTTAAAATCATTTCTTCTTTCCTTTTCTTACTAACTTCCTACTTTCTCTTCCTTCATCCCTCCTTCCTTTCATCCTGCCTGCTTTTCTTCCTTCTTTTGAAAAACAGTGAAGATAGTTTAAATGGAGAAGGTAACCAGCACAGAGGCCACTTCCTGCTCCTTGTGAGGGTTCCCCAGCATGTAGCCCCTCTAAAATCACTCCCTGCTTCAGCAGCCTGGCTTCTGCTTAGGATGACCGACCGTGGGTGGTCACATTCTATGCCTATTTGCTCAGTATGTTATTACCAGTGCTTTCTTTCACTCTCTACATGTGTTGTCCTGTTATTGGTGGGAGGTATCTGTTACTGTTGGCAAATCTGTACAGGTCTGCAGCAACCTCAATTCTTGCCTCCTCAGAAGAAAGAATTTGACTGAAGGGCATAAGGCAGAAAAAAAAGATGGAAGCAAGTATCAGAGCAGGAGTGGCCATTTATTAAAAAGTTTTAGAGCAGGAAAGAAAGGAAAGTACACTTGGAAGAGATCCACGTGGATGACCTGAAGAACAAGTGTGGTGTTTAACCTTGATCCTGGGACTTTACAGACTGGCCCACCTCTAGCAACTTGCACCCCTTTCCCATGATTCTTCCCTTAGGGTGGGCTGCCCATACTCTGGGAAGTGAGCGCATGCAGTGTGTTTAGAAATTTGTATGCATTCTCCTCTGAGGCTTTCTGCCCTTTTCTGGTGGCGTGCCGCTGGAAGGTCAGACTCTGCCATTTTGTCTCTTAGTGCACAGGCCTGGGCAGTTGCTTCTGCCTGGCATCTGCATTCAGTGAATACTTTAGTGCAACAGCTATGGACCATCAGGAAATGGCCTCTCCCTGGTGCTGGCTGCCAATTTATCACTTCTAGAGAGGCAATGTGATGACTGCCGAATCATCGCCTGACATCCCTTGTGGGTTGGGAGAGCCCTCTCCTGCCCTGTGCGTGCCTGTCTAACTACCTGTACAAGTCCTGGACAATAACTTGCCTGGCTGCTCTACTTTCCTTCAGCACAGGGTCCCAGAGCAGGGACCGAGGCCACCTGTTTTACGTTTATGGGCACAGTGAGCCTGGGGCCTAAGAATCTCTGGGGATAACGTTTGCTGCTGCCCTTCCACCACATGCTGGGCATAAAATTGGTAGAGGAACTGCCTTTAAATGTGGCTGCCTCTTGATGCTGAGAAGAAAAAAAAAATCCCACAGGACCCAGGCTGGTGCCCAAGTGCTTCCCCCAGAGGATGCCTATGGGAAGAATGGCTAACAACAGTCATTTCAGCTGCATTAGGCTCCTTTGCTGTAATACCCCAATCTAAACAGGCTTGTAATTGTAGAGCAGAATGAAGTGGTTGGGCAGACGTGTTTTCTGTTGGAAGCACAGCCACAAAGGGACTTAGCATCTCATTTTCCTTGTAATCTTTAAATGTGCTCACAGTATATACCCCACTACCCCATGAAAAACCTAATGCTCTTCCTGATGTTCAAAGAGCCGTGGGTCTGGCTCCAAGAAGGAGGCTGCTGCTCCTTTCAGGTTGACAGGCTTTGCTCCGGAACCACTCAGTGACAGAGAACAAGGACAGACTCTCTAGTATGAGAGACTTTGGGCTCTGGTAAGAGTTCCTGCAGCCTGTCCTGTCATTGGTGTTTTGAATAAAGCAGTGACTCTTCAGGGAGTCCTCCCCTCCCTCCTTCCCTCCCTCCCTCCCTCCCTCCCTCCCTCCCTCCTTCCTTCCTTCCTTCCTTTCTTCTTTCCTTCCTTCCTTCCTTCCTCCCTCCCTCCCTCCCTCCCCTCATCCTCCTTCCTTCCCTCATCTTCCTTCTTTCCTTCTGGTCACTTATTTATTAATAGTAATAAGTAATTATGCAAATAATCCCAAGAATACCTTGTACTTCTGCATCCACTTTAAAAACAAGGGAAACAAGCCTGAGAGATGGTAACTGACCCAGAAGCTACAGATGCTGTTAGAGCAGGGATGTCTGTCTGACTCTGGAGCTCAAGAAAACATATCACGTATCACTATGTGCTACTGTGTCTCATGTGGAAGAGGCCACAGACTGACAATGCATCACCACCTAGAGCTTCGGGGGAGTATGATGTGGCATGGCAGGTGGTTGTCCTAGTTCACTGGCAGGCTGAAAAAACGGACTCAGCCCTCATGGGGCTAATCGGAATATGGATGCTTGAGGAAAGAGACCAGTGACTGTGGTCATTAGGGGACTAGAGTGACTGTGCCATGTGTGGGTTGACCAACTCCAAAACTATTGATGTAGGTGTTTTAAGCATTTCTTTCCTGAATGAACTATTCAGTATTCAAGGCAAAGTTCAGGGTCAAAAAGTTCTATTTAGCAAAGCAACATTATAGTTGTAGAGAAAAAAATGATTCCCCTTTGTCATTAATTCCAGTACTTTTCTTTAGGACCTTAATTTGGACTCATGGCCTCCCCATTAACTATATAAATAGGATTAATGACTTGATTCCAACAGAGAACATGAAGTACTTAAGGAACTGTTTTAGCCACATGACACGTTATTATTACCAGTAAGATGTGGGAATATTAGCATTTATATGGCCCTTTATTTGCAGAGACTATTCTGATGGGTTATTCACACACGTATTATAATCTTAATGGTCATTTTGTGCTCCCCCATTTGTCATGCTTGTATATATTTGCAACATTAAAAAATTGTATTACTAAGGACAAATGATATCCATAGAAGCCTGCAGCTGCCTGTCCCGTGTGGTCATATCCCCCAACAGGATTTCCTGTTGGGGATCCTGACCCTACTGTCCCTAGTCCTAAAGGCTTCTGTAGGGGTTTTAGGTTCAGGGATCTTCAATTTAGTTGTCTCCTCTTGGTAGAGAATTAAACGATGTGTTTTATAGCTTATTAAGGGGGTCTTCTATGTGGGATATTTCCACATTGAGTGGTAGGGGAGTGGGGGAGTTGGGGTGGTGGTGATCTTTGTTTTTAGTTGTAAATTTTTAAATTCTTTTTTTTTTTGTTTGTAAAATTTTTAAATTCTTTTTTTTTTGTTTGGCTCTATTTTCATAGTCTCTTAATGCGTTAAATTTGGCTTAGGCTTTTTTGAGTTATTAGATTTTCATTTTTACCAGAGTTTAAATAGATACTTTATTTATTAATATATCATAGATTTTGGGGGCACATATGATATTTTGATACCTGTATGCAATGTGTAATGATCAAATCAGGGTAATTGGGATAACCATCACCTCAAACATTTATCTCTTCTTTGTGTTGGGAATATTACAGTTCTTCTCTTTTAGCTATTTTGAAATAACAATAAATTATTGTTAACTATATTTTCCCTACTATACTATTGACTACTAGAACTTATTCCTTCTATCTAGCTATATTTTTGTACCCATTAACCAGCTTCTCTTATTCTCCCTCTTCCCTAATTAACCATCGAAGCAGAGTCTATTTGACATAACACAGGTTTGTCATGGAAGTTGTCTCCCACGTTTTCCATTACAATGTCATTTCTAAGACCTCTATTTTCTGCTTAACAAGTTAGAGGATGATGACAACAACAACAATTGGACAAGTATTGAGTTTTAAATGTTAAACACCCAGCTAAATACCGTAAATTCATTATCACATTTACCCATCACAGTAGTGCTATAAGATATATTCGATTATTATCTCCATTTCACAAAGACAGAGCTGAGACGTAGAGTATTAAATGACTTCTCCAGTCAGCACTCTATCTAATATTCCAACTCAGTTATCTACCGTTACTTGTAGCTAAACTGCACCTTAAATCTATTGAATCTCATAACTTAAAAGAATTTTTTACTAGTTTTAGAAAACAGTTACCTGTAGTTTAGTTTAATTTATGTTTTTTTTTTAGGGACCTTCTCTGCCCTCAAATGACCTTGATGCACTGAGATAAAGTCAGAAAATGTCCTCAGTGCTGGACCTTTTTTTGTCTTAGCTCTGCTTTTTCTGTCGATAAAAAGAGTCACACTCTATAAAATATTTGAAGAGATTTATTCTGAGCCAGATATGAGTGACTATGGCCTACAACACAGCTCTCAGGAGGTCCTGAGAACATGTGCTCAAGGTGGGTGGGGTGGCAGTTTTGTTTTGTACATTTTAGGGAGACATAAGACTTCAATCAAATACATTTAAGAAATACATTGGTTTGGTCCACCAAGGTGGGACAACTCGAAGCAGCTGGTAGATTCCAGCTTATAGGTGGATTTAAAAATTTTTTGGTTGACAATTGGTTGAGTTTATCTAAATAACTGGGATCAATAGAAAGGAATGTCTGGATTAAGTAAAGGGATTGTGGACTAGGTGTGGTGGCTCACACCTGTAATCCCAGCAGTTTGGGAGGCCGAGGTGGGTGGATCACGAGGTTAGGAGTTCAAGACCGGCCTGGCCAAGATGGTGAAACTCTGTCTCTATTAAAAATACAAAAAAATTAGCCAGGTGTCGTGGTGGGCGCCTGTAATCCCAGCTACTTGGGAGGCTGAGGCAGAGAATTGCTTGAACCTGGGAGGCGGAGGTTGCAGTGAGCCGAGATTGTGCCACTACACTCCAGCCTGGGTGACAAAGTGAGACTTTGTCTCAAAAAAAAAAAAAAAAAGGATTGTGGAAGCTAAAGTTCTTAATTGCACAGGAAGCCTTCAGGTAGCAGGCTTCAGAGAGGATAGGTTATAAAATGTTTCTCATCATACCTAAAGTCTGTGTTGACCTTAATGCAGGAGAGGTATAATGAGGCATGTCCGGCCGCCCAATGTCATGGCTTGAACCAGTCTCTCAGGTTAAATTGTAGGAGTATCCCGGCTGAGAAGGAAGTCCATTCAGATGGTTGGGGGGCCTTAGAATTTTATTTTTTTGTTTACATGTCTCATTGTTTTTCCTTCTAGAATGATTATCTCACCTCCAATTTTCATTTTCTCGTTTGGTTTAAAACTTTGAGTTTTCTTCATTTTGCAGTCAGTCCCTTGAATTATAGTGGGCTTTGGAAGTACTGCTCTTTACCACTCTTGTGTGTTAATGAAGTAACATCTGTCAGCAGCTTCTTATTTTTCTTCTCATGTGTGAACCCCCAAAATCTGAGACAGGTCTCAGTTAAGTTTATTTTGCCAAAGTTGATGCCGTGCACCTGTGATACAACCTCAGGAAGTCCTGACACATGCCCAGTGTGGTAGGAGCACAGCTTGATTTTATACGTTTTAGGGAGGCATGAGACATCAATCAATACGTGTAAAATGTACGTTGGTTCAGTCCAGAAAATTGGGACAACTTGAAGCAAAAGGTGGGACAACTTGAAGCAGAGAGGGGCCTTCCAGGTCATAGGTAGGTAAAAAACAAATGGTTACATTATTTTGAGTTTCTGATTAGCCTCACCAAAGGAGGCATTCAGGTATGCATTTATCTCAGTGAGCGGAGGGGATATTGATTTATGCTGAGGGGTTGATTCCTTAATATCAAGTATGTCAGGAGAAAGTTAAATCTTAACTATGTGTGAGGAAGAGGCAATATTAACTTGGAAGAAGACACCTCAAGTGGTTGAATTTCAAGTAAAAGTAGTAAGAGTTAACATCTGTTACATGCACTTCTGCATAGTCACACTTAATCCTTACCTTAGGCAAGTGAAGTAGGTACTAATTCTGATTTTACTAATGAAGACATGGAAAGTGATTTGCCTCATGAGATACAGCTGGTCAATGGGGCAGTGGGTTCACATGATGCTGTCACTTTCTGAACGCCAGACTTGTCTTGTGATGGCCCTGGGGAGGGGACCACAGCTGTGGTTGGGAGCAACTTCTCCAGCATGGTCAGCCAGAGGCACCAACTCAACAGCGGGTTCTAAGGAGACTGGGGATTCCTCTCTCATTTTCAGGGTGCTAATATCTCCCTCCCACTTGGGGTGGGAATTTTCCTAGCTGTTTGTGGTGGACAGAGAGTGAGGTGAATTCTTGACCCCGGACTACTGACAAGGGAGCAGATTTCTTTCAGTGATCCAAGGAATCCTAAGACCCAGCTCTCCTTTAGACAGAATTAACCCTTCTTCCATGCTCAGTAGGTCAGTGGGTCCTACACCAGAAAGGAGGAAGGATCTGAATATTGAACATCTACTAGAGGCACACTCTGTGCTGGGCTCTTTTAGGCTTAGCTCTTTCCTCTTTTTCTTGATAGGGGTTTGTGCCTAAGCATTTTTTTTGTTTTTGTTTTTGTTTGTGGGGAACGTATGACTGGAGATAAACTTTAGAGAACTCACTGGGCTTTGCTTTTGTCTGGCCTTCATCCACAACATGAGGGGTTAGATCAAAGCCTCCAAGAGCCACAAGATTTTTGAAACTCTTGAAAATGCACACAGATGGGAACTGCCACTTCTGGAAACAATGTTGCCTCTGCTTTCCTTCTGGAAGACGTTTGTTACTTCTCAGCATTCCCTCAAGGGACTCTTTAGGTGTTACTGACACCTGGCTCCAAAGGTGAGAGACCACATGCTTCTGAATCCTTCCATTTCTACCGCCCACTGAAAGGTTAAAAAAAACACATTATGGCTGAGCAGTTGCCAAAATGACCTGGAAATTTGTGTCACTCTGATGCTGTATGGAATAGACTCCTTCAAGAGGAGAGGGGACTGCCCACAGTGCCTCCACCCCATCCTAATGCAGCTGTGATTATAACAGCCTTGCCTTCTTCCACAGAAAAATGCAACTTTGGAGGTCTGTGTCACTTTAGTGCTCCCAATGCAATGTGTAGCACTGAGATACATTTCTAAGGCTTCTTCCTGACAGACTGAAAGTCCATCAAGCCCTATGGAAAGGTCACTGGAGAGGCCTGAAAATGAATTCATTTCCCTGTCTCCAAAGGAAGTGTGTGGAACGTTTTGGCAATGCGGATTTCACAAGGTCAAAACCCACAGCAAACTCTACCCTCCACACACATGACACTAGAGAACTCTCCTCCTTTGGGGTTCTTTTGCATTATGCAACTCTGCATTATACAGTGATTGAGTCTCAGCTGGTAACTAAGCATTTGGATGATGGAATGGGCTTTATTTTCATGTCAACCTGCTTCTAATTTAGAGTTTAAGATGTGATACAATCAGGCATCAGTTTAAAAAATGATCTGTACAGTGGGAGTGAGGACCAGTTTCCATTATGACCAAGGAGATGTCCTTGGTGCTGTTGACAGCATTCTGGGCTTCATTGTGTTTCCTTTCCGACTGAAACCTTGATGGTCCTTTTATTCAGCTCCACCTGTTCTACTTATGACACATTTTGCAAGAAAAATATGTACATATATCTCTTACAACAATAACCACTTACTGATTGCCTACGATGCAGGGCGTCTGTGGGTTACTATTATTCAGCTTGCAAACTGGGGCAAAAAGCCAGCCACACTGTACTTGCCAGGCTGTCCACCTGGAGCAAGTCTGTGTTGTCTAATTCATGAGGACTTACATGGGCTCACAGCAGGCCTGTTCCAATGCAAGCCCATCAAGGAAGTTTATAGACACCATTATATTTAACCTGCACAAAAGATGAGCAACAGAGATATTATTATCTTCACTTTACAGAGAGAGAAATTGACTTGGAGGAGTAAAATCACTGGCTCAAATTTTCATAGTATAGGGAAGTGGAGTGGGTATGGAAAGGAGGAAGACTGGAATGTATCCAATAGTATTGAATTGGAATTACAGATATTAGTATGAACTCATGGCTTTTAATAAGTAGATATAGAAACAAATGTAGGCTAACAGCAATGACATGCTACTAGCAATAAATATATTTAGCATCCAGATCATTGTCTCTAAATATTATTTTCCACTCTAGAAACCAGGTTTCCTTTGGGTAAATGTCTATTTTGGGGCTGGGGCAAAGAAGGTGCAAGACAAGCCTGAAACATATTATTTTGCCAGAAAGTGAATAAGTGCTCAAGGAATGATGGAGAAATTCCTGAAGGACGCTGAATCTAGCTAGACGGGTCCACTGGCCAAATTAACAATAAAATGGATTGTTATCCATTGAACAAAATAAAAACCCATGAGACCACAATGATAAAAACACACAAACAAATAAACAAGGATATAATATAAAGAGTTTCATTACTGGAACAAAACAATCATTGGTCCAAAGTTACATAGTGAGGTTTCAAACTACCATCTGTGTTCTTGCAGAACTTATGTTTATTCTTGAGTCATGGGACTTCTCTACTGCAACAGAATGGTGACTTCCTAGGGAAAGTGTGGTATCTTCACTTAGTGAGGCTGGATTCAAGATGGGCTTTCCCATGTCTGTTCCCTCTAGTCATCGATACTTTGCATATACTGTTTTGAGGTTATTTCCAAAGCATCAGCCAGTGTGCACGATCCTTTAGGAAAAGAAACCTGGTATTCAGTTGACTCTTCTGTGCCTTTGCTTTTAGAGTTGACACATGGCTTCTGTTCTCATCAGAAATATCACTGGGAGGAAGGGGTGGTGGAGGGGAGGAGGAGGAGGAGGTGGAGGAAGGGGGAAGGCGAAGGCTCCAAACAAACAAAAAGAAACAAACCCAATCTCAAATAAAATCATTGGAGGGAGGTGTTGGCTAAGACTAAAGCAAGGTTTCAAGAAAGAGCTGAACGTCAGGCCCTGGGAAGATCAAGAAGCAAATCTTCTGCAAAAATGCTCTGTGATGGGATGGTTTTTTGCCATCTTCCTTTTTATGGCTTCTTGGAGTCTGTCTGGCGCTCTGCTCTGATTTACTCTGAGTTGCTTCTTCTGGAACTCTGCCCTTCCTAGGAATGTTGTGCATATGAGGCAATAGGGCACTTTCAGAAGTGTAACTACTATCTGAAACTTCCTTTTGTGTTTCTAGGTTGAAATTCCCGATGCAAAGAGTCTCATTAACTTTATTCCTTTTTTTTTTTTTTTTTTGCCAAGCAGCACCCAGTCCATGGATGGACCACCCTTACTTAGGTGTCTCCTCATCATCCAATAAGCTGACACTAGTCTGAGGACGTGGGTGGGATAAATGAATCACATATTAAACTACACACTGGATTGCTCGTGGGGAGTTCCCTAGTGGAGATGACTGGGTCTCAATAGACCCCAAAATTAACTAAGGTTGGTCTAACCACATTCCCATTATGGTAATAAGTTTGATAAGAGAGAAAGAAAACCTTTCAGCAAGGAGGAAGAGACCAGAGTGACTGCTATGATTTTGCATCCTTTGGTGTCCCTTGACTGCTGCTCATTTAAGAATTTTAAATTCTTAAATGTTGTGTGTGGTCAGGGGACCTAGACTGAAGGGGCCCCCACACTTGTGGGCAGCTCTAAAACTATGCCCTATTTCCACTCTCTGATGGAGACCTCTTCCCTTATCTATTTCCTTTGGTTGAAGCCTCCTTGGACATCCCTCCTCCCTGCACTGGCCCTGTTTGGGTTGCAGTCAAGTCTCAGATGCTCTTCTTGAGCAGGATGTCCCTTAAGTTATTAATTTTGTAAGCATCCTTAAGTCCTACCTGATCACACCCAGTCTTGACATTTTTATTCCTATTTTTGACTGTTAGTAATGGCTAACATTTACCGAGGACTTATTACATGTCAGACATTATGCTAAGCTCTCTTTTTGCATTAACTCATTTAATACCCATGAGGCATTCTCCCTATTTTACAGATGATGAAATAAAGTTTAAGAAAATTAAGTAACTTGCCAAAGCTAGCACAACTATTAAGTGGCCAAGATAGGATTCAAACCTTTTATGTTTGAATATGTGAGCCTATAAATTTCTACTTTGCAGTATACTTGTCAGTAGGAAAGAGCCTAGCACTCTCTGTGTGTAGTGTGTTTCCGTTTTTCCAGCTGTGACATACATTTAAGCTTGGTCTCCCCACCTAGGCTATCCCAGGGTATTCATCTATTAAGTTTCAGACTTGAGCCTAGTTGGAAGCACAAAGGCAGTTCTTGGATACTGTTCTCTGCCCAGACTTCCATTGTAGTTTAGTTCTCAGGCACATCAAACATAAGCTGTAATTTTATATTTTCTTCCACTCAGCTCCAGACTGGCTTTCAAGAAGAAGTTTAGTGTTTTTCTTCTGAACTCTAGACCCCTAAATTTCAACTGACAATAATGGGCAACATCATACGCCTAACACAAATTCCAAAGAAATTGGCCCTGTTAGAAGAGGCAAATGCAATTATATGGCTCACTGGTCTTGTCTGGCAATCAATTTGCTTGAGGAAATTTGATAAGAATGAAACATGTAATTGATTTGGCTGATATCTCTACACGTATTCCACTCCTCTGCCCCCACCAACCCTAGCCAAAGCTAGGGGTAAGAAAATATGGCATCTGTTACTTGTCAGTTACCAGGCCTGCCTCTTAAAGGTTTTTTAGTAGGAAAAAAACCCTCAAAAACACATTTTTATAATCTTGCCTGATTGAATCAAATGAAGTCCCCTTCTTCATTTGTATGTCTCTCCCTGCATGTCAGGTCACTTTGTCTCATTGATGCCAAGGTAGATGACACAGAGAAAATAAAAATGAGTCACATTCTAAATGCCTGAAGCTTCTCTGTCCCTAGACTTATGTAGCATGACCTGGGTTAGTGGAGGGAGCATGAGGCTCATCTGTATCTCCCACCTGGGGAACACACATATCTGTGCATGTATGCATGCTAACAGAACTGTATGCATACATGCACAGATGTGTGTTGTTCCTAAAAATTCCTAATATGTCCTTGTAATCTGAGTATAAAAAGGAGATAGCTCTGGTAGGAAGAGATCAACACTCTCAGCTTTCTCCAACATATCACCTTCAAGGTGCATCCTACAGCAGAAAAAACATTGGGAACAAAAGGTGCTGGTGTCGAACCTGGCTTTGCTAATTAACTTTTTATTTCACCTTCTTTTCATTTTAACCTCAGTTTCTTTGTTTGTAGAATAAATGGGATAATACCAACTCTGCCTTTCAACACTAACTCAAAAGAATCCATGTCAAATGTCTGGGGACATTTTTGGACCAATGAGCTCATGGCACTCTCATGCGTATGTTGAAATGTCACTCAACAAAAAGCGCAGATATTATAGCACAAGTTCCCTGCACTCCATTGAACTCACAGTGGTAGATTGATGTAATAGTGCAAACTCTCACTGAGTAACAACATGCACATTGGATTCAGACAAACTTGATTCCTAGCACTATTGCCATATGGCTTTGAACAAATAATTTTACCACTATAAACTTCAGTTCTTCACCTGTAAAAGGTTGGTGGTAGAATAGTTATATCCACCTTACAAAGCTGGGATGAGAATTAAAAAAGACATAGCACATAACACTGCACTTGGCACATAGTATACACCCCAAACCATGGTTACTATGAGACCTTTACTACTATCATTAGTAATAATTTCAAAATGAAATTTACCAAAAAAACTATGTCCAGGACACCCAGGTAACACTAGTTTTTCAGCTGCACCTCATGTGCCTTTCTCCTATGTTAGTTTCTTCCTTGTTTCTGGAATTAAATGCAGTCATCAAAGTCCAGACAAGATTTCCCAGGAGAAGTTTCCTCTTCAGTGAGTTAGGATGAGCACAGGAGATTGTGACTGCATTAGACAGGAGGCTGGATGAGCAAGGGCAAATCTGATCATACAGCTCAGAAAGTCTGTCTTTGTGGAGATATAGCCTGGCTGAGCTCTTCCAACACAGGGCCTCAGGGCCTATTTTTTTTTCTCTCTCTTCAAACAACAACTTATCAGAACTAATACAACTAAAGAACACCTCTAAAATCTGCCACTTTCACTTAAAGAAGTAACAGGTGGTACCTGAACTGACTAATGATGTCAAGGCCTTTCATTTGTGGCAAGCTAATTTCCTCTGAATATGGAAGACTAGTCTTAAAATAAGATGAATGTCCTTCCCTACGTGGTTCGTCCTAAGCATAGTGCCACAATTAATGAAAGCAGCCAGACGTTTCCAGTGCTAACCTGTCAAATAAAGATTCCCATCTTGAGAGGTATGGGCAGCTTCAGAGCTTGTGGCTCTTTGTTTGCACCTATATCCTTCCAACCTCTTCAGACTAAATGTCTGGTTAAGAATGAACAGGGAAGGGCCAAGTTTGTGTACAGACAGCGGAAAAACCTGGGGAGAGGCAAAATGTTACCTTTTTTCCAATGATTGTTTATTTAAGAAACCTGGAATAATACCTGGGGTTGTAAAGCCTTATGCACCATCTCTGATGAAATAGCAAGTTTCCTTGACAAATACAATTTTGGAAATCACTTAAAGAAACAGTCTTCTAAACCATAGGAAGTTATTAATTACTTGGTATAGTCAATATTTTGCTTAGATTTTTCTTTGAATCAGAAGAAGAAAATTGCCTTCATAAACATATTATTACTTTTGGGACTAGTATGTAACTAGAATCTCAGTCCAGTAAGGAATATAATAATACTGGTAGCAATAAGTAATTAAATAAGATTGTATGTATCCACATTCATTATTTTGTTAGCTGCCCACAGAGGGACCTCTGAGTTGGTGTAGTGTTTCTAATAGTGCGGTTGAGATGTACTGCAATAGATTCTGCTGGTTTTGGTCATGCAATTTAAAATGCACATTATGAGCCTCTCTCAGAATCTACTGAGATACATTATCTATGGATTTGGATTGGGAACCCTCATTGCCCTCCAGATTCTTATGTATTACTTGTAATTGTGGAGTATTTGTGATCATTCTTTTCCTGTGAAGAGAGCTCATTAAGTGCAGCTCTTGGCTTTTCTCCACCCTTTGCTGACTCCAGCCCAGGAGATGTGGAATAATATGCTGATTTGTAAATTTGCAAAGAATTATCTGGGCATGCTTGTGTTAACTCCATTCCCCTTGTCCTAGAGATGTAACTGCCTTCAGAAAGATCAGTATGTGGAGGCAACTACCCCCAAACGCCTATTCACTCTGGTTGGACAAACAACTATATTTTAGAATGTGCTATTTTGTTTTATTTTCTTTTTTCTTTTTTGATAATAAAGTAAAAACTGGCATGTTTCCCTTTTTCCTGTAGGATGGTAAATTCTCTATCTTCTGTCAACTCTACCTTTTTCCTCCAACTCTCTACAAAATTTTGCTGTCTTTTCAAGGTTAATTACATTTGACCCTTGAACAATGTGGGTATTAGGGATGCCAACCTCTTGCACAGTAAAATATCCTCATATAACTTTGACTGTCCCAAAACTTAACCATTAAGAGCCTACTGTTGACTGGAAGTCTTACCAATAACATAAACAGCCAATAAAGACATATTTTATATGTTATATGTCTCACATACTATATTCTTACAATAAAGTAAGTTAGGGAAAATAATATTAGGAAAACAATAAGGAAGAGAAAATATATTTACTATTTATTAAGTGGAAGTGAATAATCATTAAAGTCTTTAACCTCATTGTCTTCAACTTGAGAGGGCTGAAGAGGAGAAGAAGAGAGGTGGGTCTTGTTGTCTCAGAGGCAGAGTCTATGCATGGACAAATGCCAGATTTTTCAGGCAACATAAGCTGTGAATGTAGTTTTTAAAACCATTTGTAATGATATGGAGTAACTTTGTCATGGCAATTCAGCATCATGAATGAAGATTTGGGCCCTTTGCTATGGTTCATTTTTGGAGTCCTAGCTCTGCCACATATTAGTAGTGTTGTGTGGAACGTATTGCATATTCCATAGGCCTGTGTAATGGCTAGTGTGCGTGAGTTCTACTACTGACAGGATGCCATTCTGTAGACTCATCAAGGAACATTAATGGCTAAATGGAACATGAATCCTGTTCCTACCCACTTACCTGTAGTGTGATCTTTAGCAAGTTGTCTACTTTCTCTAAGCCTCTTTGTCTTATATGCAAAAATGACTGCCCTACATTCCTACAGAGTGGGTGCAAGAAGAAAGTCATTCTTATGGATACCTTTGAAAATGTCAAAACTCTTTGGAAATATGGGGTGTAATAGTAATTTAAAAGGCATTCTATTAGTACTTTTTTCTAGCAGACACAAATATATGTGTTAAGTATGGAGAATGTTTACTTCTGCCATTAAACCTTAGGTTCAAACAAATATTCATTCCTTCATTTCAATTAAGGATGTGAACATGTGCTTCGCCTTCTAGGTGACTCTCTAAAACTCTAATGCCAGTCATGCAATTCTTTCCTTTGTGCCTTCCTTTTGGTCAATCATTAGTTGTTGTTGTTGTTTTTTTTAAAAAATCAGCTGCAAACACCTGTTACTTGCAACCAGATTTTTAAAAATTCATTCTGCAATAAATAAGTAGTTAGTTGTTTTTTAAAAAAACTTTTTTTTTTTGAGACGGAGTCTCGCTGTGTCGCCCAGGCTGGAATGCAGTGGCATGATCTCAGCTCACTGCAAGCTCCACCTTCTGGGTTCACGCCATTCTCCTGCCTCAGCCTCATGAGTAGCTGGGACTACAGGCGTCCGCCACCACGCTCGGCTAATATTTTTTGTATTTTTAGTAGAGACGGGGTTTCACTGTGTTAGCCAGGATGGTCTCGATCTCCTGACCTTGTGATCCGCCTGCCTCGGCCTCCCAAAGTGCTAGGATTACAGGCGTGAGGCACCGCGCCCGGCCTAAAAAATTTCTAGGTTCATGGGTACACGTGCAGGTTTGTTATACAGGTAAAATCATGTTGGCGGTGGGCGGTGTAGATTATTTCATCACTGAGGTACTAAGCCTACTATCCAATAGTTATTTTTTCTGATCCTCTCCCTCCTCCCACCCTCCACCCTCAAGTAGGCCCCAGTGTCTATTGTTCCTCTGTTTGTGTCCATGTGTTCTCATCATTTAGCTCCTACTTATAAGTGAGAACATGCAGTGTTTTGTTTTCTGTTCCTGCATTAGTTTGCTAAGGATAATGACTTCCAGCCCCATCTGTGTTCCCGCAAAGGACATGATCTCGTTCTTTTTATGGCTGCATAGTATTCCATGATGTTTGTGTACCACATTATATTTATCCAATCTGCTATTGGTGGGCATTTAGGTTGATTCCATGTCTTTGTTATTTTGAATAATGCTTCAGTGAACATACACAAGTATGTGTCTTTACGATACAACAATTTATAAGACTTTGGGTATATACCTGGTAATGGGATTGTTGGTTAAATGGTAGCTCTGTTTTTAGCTCTTTGAGGAATTGCCACACTGCTTTCCACAATAGGTGAACTAATTTCAGTCCCACCAATGGTATATAAGTGTTCCCTCTTTTCTGCAACCTCAACAGCATCTGTTATTTTTTGACTTTTTAATAATAGCCATTCTGACTGGTGTGAATGGTATTGCAGTGGGGTTTTGATTTGTATTTTTTTAATAGTCAGTAATACTGAGCTTTGTTTCATATGTTTTTTGACCACATGTATGTCTTCTTTTGAAAAGTGTCTGTTCATGTCCTTTGTCCACTTTTTAATGGGATTTTTTTTTCTTGTAAACTTGTTTAAGTTCCTTATCGACGCTGGATATTAGACTTTGTCAGATGCATAGTTTGCAAATATTTTCTCCCATTCTTTAGGTTGTCTGTTTATTCTGTTGATAGTTTCCTTTGCTGTACAGAAGGTTAATTAGATTCCATTCGTCAATTTTTGCTTTTGTTGAGATGGCTTTTGGCATCTTCGTCATGAAATCTTTGCAAGTTCCTATGTCCAGAATGATATTGCCTAGGTTGTCTTCCAGGGGTTTTATACTTTCGGGCTTTACATTTAACTTTTTAATTCATCTTGAGTTGCTTTTTGTATATGGTGTAAGAAAGGAGTCCTATTTTAATTTTCTGAGTACAGCTAACCAGTTATCCCAGCACTATTTATTGAATAAGGAGTCCTTTCCCCATTGCTTGTTTTTGTCAGCTTTGTCAAAGATCAGTTGGTTGTAGTTGTGAGGCTTTATTTCTGGGCTCTCTATTCTATGCCATTGGTCTATGTGTCTGTTTTTGTACCAGTAGGAAAGAACCATTTTGATTACTGTAGTCCTGTAGTACAGTTTGAAGTCAGGTAGCACGGTGCCTCCAACTTTGTTCTTTCTGCTTAGGATTGCATTTAATATTTTGGCTTTTCTTTTGGTTCCATATGAATTGCAAAACTGTTTTATTATAGTACTGTGAAGGATCTCAGTGGTAGTTTGATAGGAATAACATTGAATCTGTAAATTGCTTGACCAGCATGGCTATTTTCATGATATTGATTCTTCCTATCCATGAGCATGGAATGTTTTTCCATTTGTTTGTTTCATCTCTGATTTTGCTGAGCAGCGTTTTGTAATTCTCATTGTGGAGATCTTTCACCTCCCTGGTTAGCTGTATTCCTAGGTATTTTATTCTTTTTGTGGCAATTGGGAATGGGATTGTGTTCCTGATTGGCTCTTGGCTTAGCTGTTGCTGGTGTATATAAATGATAGTAATATTTATATATTGCTTTTCTATCCTAAAACTTTGCTGAAGTTGTTAATCAACAGAAGGAGCTTTTAGGCCAGAACTATGGGGTTTTCTAGATATAGAAACAAACTAGAAAACCTAGAAGAGATGGAAAAGTCCTGAACACATACACCCTCCCAAGACTGAACCAGGAAGAAATTGATTCCCTGAACAAATCAATAATGAGCTCTGAAATTTAATCAGTAGTAAATAGCCTACCAACCAAAAAAAAAAAAAAAAAAGAAAAAAGCCTGGGACCCGGCAGATTCACAGTGGAATTCTACCAGATGTACAAAGAAGAGTTGGTACCATTCTTACTGAAACTATTTCAAAAAATGGAGGAAGAGGGACTCTTTAACTCATTCTAGGAGGTCAGCATCATTCTGATACCAAAACCTAGCAGAAACACAACTGCAACTAAAAATACCAGTATCCTCGATGAACATTGATGAAAAAATCCTCACAAAATACTTGCAAACTGAATTCAGCAGCACATCAAAAAAGCTAATCCACAATGATCAAGTAGGCTTCACCCCTGGGATGCAAGGTTGGTTCAACATACACAATTCAATAAGTGTGATTCAACACATAAACAGAACTAAAGACAAAAACCAAATGATTATCTCAATAGATTAAGAAAAGGCTTTCAATGAATTCAACATCACTTCCTGGTAAAAACTCTCTGCTGGGCATGATGGCTCATGCCTGTAATCCCAACACATTGGAAGGCTGAGGTGGGTAGATTGCTTGAGCCTCAGGAGTTTTAGACCAGCTGGGCAAAATGAAAAAAAAAACCCACGTCTACAAAATACAAAAACTAGCCAGGTGTGGCAGTGCATACCTGTATTACCAGCTACTCAGGAGGCTGAGGCAGGAGGATTCATTGAGCCTGGGAGGTCAAGGCTGTAGTGAGCCATGATTATGCCACTGTACTCCAGCCCGGGTGATAGAAAAAGACCCTGTGTAAAAGCAAAAACAAAACTCTTAATAAATTATGTCTGAAGGAACATACCTCAAAATAATAAGAGCCATCTGTGATAAACCCACAGCCTACATCCTACTGAATGGGCAAAAACTGGAAGCATTTCCCTTGAAAACTGCCACAAGACAAGGATGCCCTCTCTCACTACTCCTATTCAACGTAGTATTGGGAGTCCTGGCCAGAGCACTCAGGCAAGAGAAGTAAATAAAGTGCATCTAAATAGGAAGAGAGAAAGTCAAACTATTGCTGTTTGCAGATGACATGATTCTATGTCTAGAATAAAATGCTGTTTACATTTTTGATACTCTCACTCCACTGAAAACTCCTTAAGGAAGGGACCAGATGTTATGTTTTACTTTGTACAACTCTAGATTCCATCACAGTGCTAAGCAAAGAATGTGTGCTAGATAAAAGTATATGTTGAATTGAATTGAGTTGAAATTATTTTTTAAATTATGTAGATAATACATGCTTTTGGTAAAAAAAACTAGGAGAATCTTGAAAAGTATAAGTAAATTCAAAGAATTTATAGTATATTCACCAACAGCCATCAGTTTTAATGTTTTTTTAAAGAAACATCTTTATCAAGGTACAAATTACATACCATAAACATAACATGTGTAGAGTTCAGTGCATTTTCTTAAATTTATACAGTTGTGCAACAGTCATCACATCCAGTTTTAGAATACACTGATCATCTGAAAAAGTTTCCTTCTACCCATTTAAATCATATTATTATAACATACATAGAATTTTATTCTTAGAAGAAGAGAAAAATCCTAATATAAATATTTTCCCTGTGGAATTAGGAACATAAAATATAAACATTGGAATCACTGCTTTATAATCTACTAATGATGTGCCCCAAGTTACCTTCTAATTTTATTCCAATATAAACTACAGGTATATTAGAGAAAAAAATATTTGTGTATACATTTCTAAAGTAAAAAAAAGCTTTAGTATTGGTTACTAAAGCTGGAATCATTGAATTTTGCCATATTACATAGGTAATTGTTTTTCAAATATTTACAACTTTCTTTTTCCAAATAAGCATTAAGAGTGATTAATGCCACGTTTGAGTATAACCAATATTTGTAATTACATAAAATTATATAAACTTTTGCAAATTTTAAGGATAATTTCAGAGGATGTCGGCATCTGTTGAAATTGGGGCTGAGGTATATAGTTTTGAGCAGTTTGTGTGCTCCTGCTTGAGAGTGCCCTTAGGGCTGAGATCGGCTTGTGTTGAATCCATCAAGCTCTACACATGGGGCTGTGTCTGCCTGGGCACTCCTCTACATCACACAAAGGCATGCTCTGCTTTCTCAGCCCTGTACTCATCTGAAGGGAGCACTTCTGTCTAGTTGGTACAAAGGCTTCCTATGGGCCAGCTGGAGCCCTGATTGTGGTTTTCAGAATAAGGCAGTTGCAATCTGAATCCTTGCTTGCTCTGCAAGCATTGCTTTATGGAAGAAGCCAAGCTCAACTGTGGAGACTAACCTATATGGGGCCAGGTAAACAGAGCTGTCCATTTGGGGAGCTTAGAAGGCTGCTAACCTGGTAGTCAAAGTTCTCCACAATTGACCTGTCCAGCCTCATCTCTCACTGCAGTTCCCCTGGGTTCTTCCCTCCTGCTACCCATACCTGCTGCTGCCTTCATGCTGAATTTCCTCTTTCTACTGCTATCATCCATTCCACTGTCCATCCAACACTCTCCATCCTTAAAGATTTGCCTCACCATCTTAGGACGTGGAACCCTCTCTTGTTGCACCAATGCTCAACTATTCTTGGTGTGTAATTATCCTACCTTTCCTTTTGAACTCATTGTGTTCTGACATCATATCATGCAGTAGTAGTTAAGTGCACATGATCTGAAGCTGGCTGGGCTTGAAACCTGGCTCTGATAATTAACCAACAGAGAGGCCTTGTAAAGTTTCCAAATCTCTCTTTGGCTTAGTTTTCTTGTGTGTAAAATTAAAATAATAATACCTACCTCTTTGGGTTGTTATGACAACAGCCAGTTAGTACCTAGCAAATTTTATTTATTTGTTTTCTTTTATGTGGATTACTTTGTTTTGCCAAATATATTGTAAGCTATTTGAGAGCAGCAAAGAAAAGTAAGTTGGGAGAGGTTGTGACTCACTAAGCCCACAGCTAGACTAGCAATCTATTGATCCTCAGCAATGTGTTCCTTTGACTTTTGCCATTTTGTCTGACATCGATAATATTATTTTTTATAATGAAGTAGTGATAATATTGATAGCCATAATAAAGATGTCTTCAAAGTGTATTATGTGCAGCTTTTAAAATTTGTGCAAGTAAGTCTTTTCTTTATGCCTATACATAAATGAGAGATCATGGATTATATCATGTATTTATTATATTATTTATTATTATTTACGTATTATATTATGTTTTTATTTTATTATTTTATTATAACCTAGCTATTTTTCTTCTCTTTTCCCCCTAAGTATCCTCTCCCATTGTATGAAATACGTTTTTAGTGCTATGTTTTCTTATCTTTAAATAAAATTACAAGAGGGAGTGTTCAATCAAAACAAATCTAATTGGCTACAAACATAACTACAACCTCATTTCACCCGTATTGTTGGAACAGTTAATTGGACTTGCAGAGCCATCAGCTAAATGCATTGGTTTATGCAAACAGTGAATCTAATTTTCTCCAAAACATCTTTTTGCAGGAGCAGTCAAAATAGATAGGAAGGAGAGAAGATTTTGAATGAAACTTGAAAAGATCAATTTGGTTTCAATTATCTGCCCTTGCCAGATAGACATGGAAAAAACATCACCACATTATTGAAATAAAAAAAAATAAACATATACACATTCATAATTTCTTTTGAATTGAAAGAGCAAAAACAATAAAAGAAATAATAAATTTTACACTGCAGCTGAATTCAGCCAGAATCAGCAGTGATGGACTTCCCCTCTTTCCCATCCTCCTTCACCCAAATCCTTCATAAATACATCTTCAAGAGTTTAGGGAATTAACACAGAGGTGAGAATGTTTTCTCTTTTTGTTTCTTTAAATCTTTGCCCTATGGGTATATATATCCTTCAGAAAAAAAAGTGAAAAACAAAACAAAGTAAAATTCTATTTATTCAGACTTCATTGACTTGGAAGCTGTACAGTTCAGATTAGTTACCTGCTCTGCCTTTGGCAAGTCAGGAAATGTGTTTAAGTCTCACTTGTTTCCCCTGTGAAAGGGGTAAAAAGCCACACATAACGTCTACATGAGAAGGCACTGTTAAACTGTGTCACACTGCACAAATAGGAGAAAACAACATGAGAATAAAAGTTTTAAAATTTAAACAAATATTACAGGGGAAGTACCTCTTATTTTTAAAGTCTATTTTTAGTCACTCTGGGGGCATTTTTTTTTTCTTTACATCCTAACACTAAATATGCTAATGTAAAACCTTCACAATGAGTTTACTAAACAAGGTGCTCTCTCGTTGGAGTATTTTCCCATAACATTTAGTTAATCAGATTTGAGTCATTGTGCCTTTTAAATGTGTTTCATTTATTTTTCCTTTTCACAAAGTCAAAATGATGGTCATTTAGTAATGCAAATTCATGTCTTATGCTTTTCATTTTCCATACCTTAGTTGCCAAGTCTTAGATTTGCAAATCTAGATTGAATCACAAATTTCTATTGTCTTATAGCAAGAATGTTCCTTTTTGTAAATCTTCTAAACTTCCCTTTTCTTTGGCACTTCTTTAGGCAGAAAACGTAAAACAAACCCAACTGGGGAAATTGTGTCCTCATTCCTAGTTGATTATCAGTACAGCGTTTTATGGGGCACCAAGTGCTGTCGCATGTTTTGCAAACATTTGAAAGTCTTTCCTTCACGTATTATTTGGTGTCTTGAGATTTTTTTCTTAGTGTATTATTCAGTGCATGTGTCTGGAAACAATCAGTAACCCTCCCACTTATTTGATCTGCTTGCTATGGGGCTATGGGTATGCTTTGAATAAATAATGCTATATTCCATCTTCCTAAGGTCTGACCCCAAACACGATTACTAAGGCTACATTCAGCCTCATGCTGCAAGGTGCATGAAATAGAAGAAAGGCAATCTTTAATCATTAGAGCTATGGGCCATAATTGTTAGAAAATATTTAAGAAGCTTAAAATCCAGAAGAGGAGATGAGCTGTATGCGTACAATAATTAATCAGTAAATGCAGGAGCCGGCCAAGGGATACACATATGAATCAAACTGTCAGTGAAGACAAGAAGTAAATCACTGAAGCGTATAATACTTGGGGATGGTGTTTTGGAAGAAAGACGACATTCAGCAAACTTCATGGGATTAGTAGGGATTTAATAGGATTACATGTGGAAGAAAAGTTGTTCAGATTGAGGTATGAGATATGTGGCCATAAGAACGTAATTGCTGTTTTGGGCCGAATGTTTATAGGGTGACATTTCTTTTTTGACTTTGCTTTTTCAGGAGGCACATTTTATTACATCATCGATTGGGGATGTCCCTTTGTATGTAATTTTAATGGACACTTATTTTTGTATCTGACTGTTCAGAAGAAAAGGCATTCCTGTTCTTCTGGAAGACTTTCTCTCCTCACACCCCCAGCTAACTGCTTCCTATAGATGTTTTCTAAATAATGATCTTTTAAAAGTATAACCCTGCCCCTAACTGCAGCCATAATCGGGTGGTCCAAGAGTGGGTACCACACTGGATCAATAAGTCTCTTACCCAGGAATTTGGACTTGGAAACAGGAAGAATGTTAGGCCAGTCTTCCTCTGGTACCAAAGCTGTAAGATATAAACCTTAGGAGCTCTTGGCAGTCATTCTTGGCCAGACGGAGAAAGCTGCTCTGCAGTAAGAGAAAAGAATGAGGCTGACACACAGAGAGAAACAGAGGAAGAGAGACAGAGGAGAGCATCCTGCTAGATCCCAGGTTTCTGAGATCCAGTCATTATCCTGCCCCTGGTTTCATGATATATTCTGTTATTCTTCAATAAATTTCCTTTTCTGCTTAAGAAAGTTAAGGTGTTTTGTTTTTCCTCTCTCACTTAAAAAGCCTTTTTTATACTTTAACAAATTCACAATTAAGTTAGGAATTGCTTTTTGTAAGTTAGGAAAAGGCTCTTCCTCCAGCTTGACTCAGTCTCATGGGTTCAGGGATTGTTAAAGGGAGTGGGAATAGATCCCAGCCCCTATTGCATCCTCAGCAATTGTTATGCCCAGACCGTTTATTCCCCGAAGAAGACCACCAGAGTCCAGAGTCAAAGCCAAGTGGCAAGGATCTTTACTGCAAGTTCAAACTTGGTCCCTCTGCTCCACAACATACAAGAGGGCCCCGAACAATGCGTGTGCTCGCTTTTTATAGCCCAATGTAAATAGGACTTGTAAGGTTACAGAGGAACAAGGGAATTCTTTAGGTTACAGCATTACAATTGGTTAACATATTAAGTTATACATTTAGCGGCGATCTATTGGTTCCCGTGCTTTCAGTAAAACTACAAACAGCTGTGTCGTTATCAGGGATGTTTCCAGGTGGTGTTTTTCTAAAGTTGAGATATATGGTGGGACGTGTTTGTACTGGGCTCAGGAAGTTGAGAGATATGAGAGATATATGGTGTTTGTACTGGGCCCAGGAAATTGAGAGATATATGGTGTTTGTACTGGGCCCAGGACTGAGGAATGTGCCTGATTTCTTTCACAATGAGCACTTAAACAGTAAATACGCAGAGGCATATGTGGCAACCCTCCAGAGGCCATGGGTCCTCAGCCTTCGCTGTGAACCCATTTTGGTTAAAATTCCCCCTCTATTTCCCCAACTCTTTGCTATGACTTTATAGTCATAGAAAACATCCTAGAATGTTTACCCTTTCTTATCACCCTATTTCATGAGGTTGGTTATCTGGATGATAACCAACCTCATGAAATGGTTCTGGTCACTTCTGTTCATAGTAGCTTCTGTAATAATCCACATACATGAAAACTCTTGTGAGGCATGGAGGTCAATGAATAGGAATGGAAATTGTTCATAAGAATAAAACAATATGTGCCAAGAATTGCAAGTGGCTTGTTTACCTTCTTCTTTGTGATTTAAATTCTTTGAGCAAGAAAAGAAAAGTCGGTCACTCAATCATAAATACTTGTCGTGAAACCAAACTGGGATACGAAATAACATCCCCAGGGATATTGCAAATTGGCATCTACACCTTACGTTGTGGAAGCAAATTAATTCATAAGGCAAACAGAATGTAACAACAAGGAAAGTTATGCACGGGTAGATCTGGTCATGTGTCAAGCTCTGTACATAAACTACTCTGAACAGGCACCAGACACAGCCAGAAAATCCTGCCAAAGCAAGGTGTTTTGCTCTGAGGTCTTGGAAAATGTCACACAGTTTTCTCAAAAGGATAGCAATGGGAAACTGTCTAGTATCTCCAATTTTCTTTATACATTTTTTCCATTAAGAAAAACATAATTTAGGTTATTGGTGCAAGAAAAGAAGAATACATTTTATTTATAGAACGGATATCTGGTTAGCAAGTCACATACAAAGCTATGAAGCGGAAAGCAGGCTTCCTCGGAGCACAGAAATTCTTTAGCCTTAGAGTTTTCTAGCTCTCCTTGTTAGATTTAAAGGTACATGAAGAAATGGAAATAGGGGAGGAGGGTGGCTTGTGATTTATAAAATCAATAAGTCAATAAAGCAATATTTATGCTCCAGGAAGGAGCAAGTGCAGTTTAAGTCACTTCTCCTACCCTCAGATTGTGTATAATCTCTCTGCATTGTCTCTTATTGTTTATTGTCTCTTATCCTGTGTATCACACAGGTTCCTGAACTCTCTCCCTGGTATCTTCTCACTTCCTTGAGTTCTGTAAGCTAGAGTTATTATTTGAAATCACAAAATATGATACGAATTATATAAGCATGGTGATTAAAAATTTGAGACTTCAATAGAGAGCTTAAAAGCAAACCATAAAACTGCCAAAATCATTCTTAGGTAACTTAGTTGCATGCTACAACAAAATCCAACATATATTATCTAATATATAAAATTTAATAATGTAAAGTAATATAATAAATTAATTTGTTAATATAAATACAAAAATGTGTGTATATATGATACATATATGTATGTACAGATGTATGTATGTATTTATTTAGAGACAGGGTCTCACTCTGTTGCCCAGACTGGAGTGCAGTGCTGCAGTCATGGCTCACTGCAGCCTCAACCTCCTGGGCTCAAGTGATTCTCTGTTCTCAGCCTCCTGAGTAGCTGGGGCCACAGGTGCATGACATCATGACCGACTTATTTTTAATTTTTGTTTTTGTAGAGATGGGATCTCCCTGTGTTGCCCAGTCTGTTCTCAAACTCCTGGGCTCAAGAAATCCTCCTGTCTTTACCTCCCAAAGTGCTGGAATGACAGGCATGAGCCACCATGCCCAGCTTCAAATTCCAACATATTTAAAAGCAATATAGAAAAATCTGAAACTCAGTGTTATAAAGTTAACAATGTCTGCCATTCAAGAAAATATTACCATGTATGCAAAGAAGTGGGAAAAGAGAATTCATTGCCAGGAAAACAATAAAACAATAGAAATATATCTAGAAGTGACAGATAGAATTAGCTGACAAGAAACTTAAAGCACTTATAAGTATGACAAATAGGGTCAATAATATAAAGAAAAACATGAACATAATGAATAGAGACATAGAAAAAAAGGCAAAATAGAGCCTCAAAGGGTGAAAACACTATATCTGAAATACTACAAAAACGGAAAGGTAAAACAATGAACAAATTCATATACAGGCATTTTTTAACATCAGGACAGGTGAGCTGCAGAATACTTCACCCATCAGCGAAGCATATACATTCTTCTCATCTGCATACAGCAATATTCTAAGATTGACTACGTGCTCTGTGATCAAACAATTCTCAATAAATTCAAAAGAAATTGACATTATACCAACCACACTCTTGGATGATGGTGTGATGCAAATTGAAATAAATACCAAGAAGATTGCCTAAAACCGTGCAATTATATGAAAATTACATGAAAATTAACCTGCTCCTGACTGACTACTGGTTAAAGAATGAAATTAAGGCAAAATCAAACAAAAATTTTAAACTAACAAAACCAAAGATGCAACATACCAGAATCTCTGGGACATCGATAAAGCCATGTTAAGAGGCAAGTTTATAGCACTAAATGCCTAAATAAAGAAGTTAGAAAGATGTCGAATTAACAGTCTACCATCACACCTGGAGGAACTACAGAGACAAAAGCAAAACAACCCCAAAGCTACCAGAAGACAGTAAATAACCAAAATCAGAGCTGAACAGAATAAAATTGAGATGCAAAAATCTATACAAAAATCAACAAAACCAAAAGTTTGTTGTTTGAAAGAATAAGCAAGATGGATAGACTGCTAGCCAGACCAATAGAGAAAAAAAAATGGAAAAGATCAAAATAAACATTATCAGAAATTGCAAAGGGGACATCACCTGCCCCACAGAAATGCAAAAACCCTCAGACACTGTTATGAATACCTCTATGCACAAAAACTAGAAAACCTAGAAGAAGTGAATAAATTCCTGGAAATATACAACCTCCCAAGTCTGAACCAGGAAGAAATTGTGATCCCAAAAAGACTAATCCCAAATGGCAAAATTGAATCAGTAATTAAAACCTTACTCACCAAAAAAAGCCCTGGACCAGATGAATTTACAGCCAAATTCTACTAAACATAAAAGAATGAGCTAGTACCAATCATCCTGAAATTATATCAAACAATAGAGGAGGATGGTCTCCTCCCTAATGTATTATTTGAAGCTGGCATTATTCTGATACCAAAATCTGGCAGACATAAAAGGCAAAAAGAAAACTTCAGTCTAATATCCATGATGAATATAGACACAAAAATCCTCAACAAAATACTAGTAAACAGAATCCAGCAGCACATCAAAACGTTAATCCACCATGAACAAAGAGGCTTTATTCCTGGGTTGCAAGGTTGATTCAGTGTATACAAACCAATAAACATGATTGATCAAATAAACAGAACTACAACAAAATAAAACAAAAAAATACCGTATCATCATCTCAATAGACACATCTCAATAGACAATTCAACATCACTTCATGTTAAAAACTCTCAACAAACTAGACATTGAAGGAACATACCACAAAATAATAAAAGCCATTTATGACAGATTCACAGCCATCATACTGAACCAGAAAATGCAGGAAGCATTTCCCCTGAGAACTGGAACAAGACAAGGATGCCCACTTTCACCACTCCTATTCAACATAGTACTGAAAATCCTAGCCAGAGCAAGCAGGAAAGAGAAAGAAATAAAAGGCATCTAAATAGGAAGAGAGGAAGTCATACTATCTCTTTTTATGGATGATATGATTCTACACCTAAAAAGAAACCCATAGATTCCTTTGAAAGGCTCCAAGAACTGATAATTAACTTTAATAAAGTTTCAGTATACAAAATCAGTGTACAAAAATCAGTAGCATTACTGTTATATATACAAATGACATCCAAACCGAGAGCCAAATCAATAACCCAGTCCCATTCAAAGTAACCACAAAAAGAATAAAATATCTAGGAATGCGACTAACCAAAGAAGAAAAAATAGCTATAAGAATTATAAAACACTGCTGATAGAAATCATAGATGACACAAACAAATGAAGAAAACATTTCAAACTCATGAATTTGAAGAATCAATATTGCTAAAATGGCCATACTGGCCACAGCAATTTACAAATTCAATGTATTCCTATCTAACTACTAATACTATTTTTCACAGAATTAGAAAAAGCTATCCTAAAATTCATATGGAACCAAAAAGAGCCTATAGAGCCAAAGCAAACTTAAGCAAAAAGAATAAAGCTGGAACCATCACATTACCTGACTTCAAACTAGACTACAAGGCTTCAGTAACCAAAACAACATGTTACTGGTACAAAACAAACACATAGACCAATGCAACAGAATGTAGAACCCAGAAATAAAGCCACACACCTACAACCACCTGATCTTTGACAGAGTTGACAATAACAAGCAACAAGGAACGGACTACCTGTTCAACAAATGGTGCTGGGATAACTGACTAGCCATATGCAAAAGATTGTAACTGGATACCTCCTATTCACTATATACAAAAATCAACTCAAGATGGATTAAATACTTAAATGTAAGATTATAAAATTATAAAATTATAAAAGCCCTCGGAAAAAAACCTAGGAAATACCCTTCTGGACATAGGCCTTGATGAAGATTTCATGAGGAAGTCCCTTTAGGGGACTTGTTTTTAAGCAATTGCAACAAAAACAAAAATAGACAAGTAGAACCTAGTAAAACTAAAGAACTTCTGCACAGCAAAAGAAACTATCAACAGAGTAAACAGATAATCGACAGAATGGGAGAAAATATTTGCCAACTCTGCACCCAACAGAAGTCTAATATCCCAAATCTATTAAGAACTTATACATGTCAATGAGCAAAAAATAACCCCATAAACAACTCCATTTGCCATTAAAAAATGGGCAAAGGACATGAACAGACACATCATAAAAAAAGACATACGCATGGCCAAAAACATATGAAAATATACTCATCATTAATCATCAGAGAAATGTAAATCAAAATCACAGTTAGATGCCATCTCACAACAGTCAGAATGGCTATTATTAAAAAGTCAACAAACATAAATGCTGGTGAGGTTGCAGAGAAAAGGGAATGTTTATAGACTACTGGTGGGAATGTAAGTTAATTCAGCCACTGTGGAAAGCAGTTTGGAAATTTGTGTGTGTGTGTGTGTGTGTGTGTGTGTGTGTGTGTAACTGAGTCTCGCTCTGTCGCCCAGGCTGGAGTGCAGTGGTGCGATCTTGGCTCATTGCAACCTCGGCCTTCCGGGTTCAAGCTGTTGTCCTGCCTCGGCCTCCTGAGTAGCTGGGACTACAGGTGCATGCCACCACGCCCAGCTAATTTTTTTTTGTATTTTTAGTAGAGATGGGGTTTCACTGTGTTAGCCAGGATGGTTTCAATCTCCTGACTTCGCAATCTGCCTGTCTCAGCCTCCCAAAGTGCTGAGATTACAGGCGTGAGCCACCACGCCTGACTGGAGATGTCTTAAAGAACTTAAAACAAAACTACCATTAGACCCAGCAATCCCATAACTTGGTATATACCTAAAGGAATATAAATTCTTCTACCAAAAAGACACATGCCCTGGTATATTCATTGCAGCACTATTCACAAAAGCAATGAAATGGAATCAATCTAGATGCCCATCAATGGTGTATGGGATAAACAAAATGTGATACATCTACACCACATAATTATGTACATGCATTAAAGAGAACCAAAAAAAACGAAATCGTGTCCTGTGTCCTCCATAACAACATGAATACATCCAGAAGCCATTATCCCAAGTGAATTAATGCAGTATCAGAAAACCAAATACTGCATGTTCTCAATTATAAGTGCAAGCTAAACATAGAGTACACATGGACACAAAGATGGGAACAACAGACCCTGGGGCTTATTTGAGGGAGGAGGGTTGGAAGAGGGTGAGGATCAAAAAACTGCCTATCAGGTTCTATGCACACTACCTGGGTGATAAGATCATTTGTACACCAAACCCCAGCAACATGCAATTTAATCATGTAACCTGTGCATCTACCCCCTGAACCTAAATTAAAAGTTGAGAAAAAAAGAATGAAATTCTAGTATTCATGGTAAAATGGATGAAACTGGAGGAAATTGTGTTAAATGAAATAAGTCATGTATGGAAAGATAAGGACTGCGTGTTCTCACTCATATGTGGAAGATAAAAAAAGTTGAGCTCAGAAGTAGAGAGTAGAATTGTATGCTGGGAAGACATAGTGGGGAAGAAGAGGTTGGCTAACAAATACAAATTTGCAACTAGGTAGGAGGAATCAATTCCAGTGCTCTATAGCACTGTAGCATGCATATAGTTAATAATTTATTTCATATATTCAGAAAATAGAAGAGAGAATTTTGAATGTTCTCAGCACAAATGACAAATGTTTGAGGTGAACAATATGCTAATTACTCTGCATTATTATTCATTGTGTATTTGTATGGAAATATCCCTCTGCAATCCCATAAATGCATAAATTATTATGTGTCAACTAAAAATAAAAGAAAAAATATATTGAGTATATTAAAAAAGCAAATAAACAGGAGAGAAGATCCAAATAAGCTCAATCAGAAGCAACAAAAGTGATTGTTTCTGATCCCACAGAAAAACATTACAACTAATCACACAGAAATACAAAAGAACCTCAGGCTGTTATGAACACCTCTACACACACAAACTAGAAATCTAGAAGAAATGGATAAATTCCTGGAAACACCCAATTCTCCAAGATTGAGTAGGAAATAAATTGAAAGACTGAACAGATTAACATCAAGTTTTAAAATTGGATCAATAATAAAAAATCTAGCAACCAGAAAAAGCCATGTATCAGATGAATTCACAGTTGAATTCTACCAGATGTGCAAAGAAGAACTGTCACCAAATCCATGGAAACTATTCCAAAATATCAAGGAGGAGGAATTCCTCCCTAACGTATTCTATGAAGCCAGCCTCCCTATGATACCAAAACCTGGAAAAGGCACAAGGAGAAAAGAAAACTATAGGCCAACTATAGTTCATCTTTGATGAACATAAACACAAGAATCCTCAACAAAATACTAGCAAATCAAATCTAACAGCATGTCAAAAAGTTAATTCACCATGATCAAGTAGGCTTTACTTCTGGGATGATTCAACATATGCAAATCAATAAAGGTGGTTCCTCAGATAATCAGAATTAAAAACAAAAATCATACAATCATCTCAATAGATGCAGAAAGAGCTTTCAGTAAAATTCAACATGGCTTCGCGATAAAAACCCTAGAGAAATGACATTGAAGGAACATATCTCAAAATAATAAGAACCACCCATGACAAATCCACAGCCAACAGCATACTGAATGGGCAGAAACCAGAAGCATTCCTCTTGAAAACTGGCACAAGGATGCTCTCTCTCACAACTCCTATTCAACTTAGTACTGGAAGTGCTAGCTAGAGCAATCAGGCAAAAGGAAGAAATAAAAGACATCCAGACAGGAAAAGAAGAAATTAAACTATCTCTCTTTGTGGATGATGATTCTAAACCTAGAAAACCCTGTTAGACTGCCAGAAGGGATTCTGGGACTGACAAATGACTTCAGTAAAGTTTTAGGATATACAAAGTATGCACATAACTCAGGAGCATTTCTACGCACCATTAATGTCCAAGCTAAGGACCAAACAGAAACATAATCCCATTTGCAATAGTCACAAAAATACCTACAAATATAACTAATCAATGAGATAAAAATATCTATAAGGTAAACTAAAAAACACTGCTAAAAGAAATCATAAATGAGGCAAACAAATGGGGAGAAACAGTCCATGCTTGTGGTTTGAAAGAATCAATATCATCAAAATGGCCATACTGGCTAAAGCAATCTGCAGATTTAACACTATTCCTATCAAACTACCAATGTCATTTTTCACAAAACTGGAAAAAGCTGTTCTAAAATTCATATTCAACCAAAAAAGAGCTTGAATAGCCCAAGCAATCCTAAACAAAAAGATCAAAGCCAGAGGCATTACATTACCTAACTTCAAACTATACTACAAGACTACATTAACTAAAACAGCATGGTACTCACACAAAAAAGGCAATAGGACAGAATAGTGAGCTCGGAAATAATGCTGCACACCTATAACCATCTGACTTTTGAAACAATTGACCAAAAAAGAGAGAAAAAAACAATGGGGAAAGGACTATTCAATAAATGGTGCTGAAATAGCTGGCTAACCATATACAGAAGAATGAAACTGGACCCCTACCTTTCACTATATACAAAAATTAACTACAGATTGACTAAAGATTTAAGTGTGAGACTCAAACTGTAAGAATCCTAGTAGAAAATCTAGGAAACACCATTTTGGACATCAGCCTCGGGAAGTAATTTATGACTAAGTCTTCAAACGCAATTGGAACAAAACCAAAAATTGACAAGTGGGATCCAATTAAGCTAAAGAGTTTCTGCACAGCATAAGAAACTATCAACAGAGTAGACAACCTGCAGAATGGGTAAAAATATTTGCAAACTCTGAATCCAGCAAAGGTCTAATATCCAAAATCTATGAAGAACTTATACATTTTATCAACAAGCAAAAAACAAACAGCACCATTAAAAATGAGCAAAATACAAGAACTTCTCTAAAGGAGGCATACAAACAAAAACAAACATTTGAAAAAAGACTCCACATCACCAATCATCAGAGAAATGCACTTCAAAACCACAATGTGATGCCATCTCACAGCACTCAGAATGACTATTACTAAAAACGTGAAGAAACAACAGATGCCAGTGAGGGTATGGAGAGAAAGGGAACACTTATATACTGTTGGTGGGAGTGTAAATTAGTTCAGCCACTGTGGAAAGCAGGTTAGAGATTTCTCAAATAACTTAAAACAGAACTACCATTTGACCAAGCAATTCCATTACTGGGCATATACCCAAAAGAAAATAAATCATTTTATCAAAAAAGATACACATACTTGCATGTTTATTGCAGCTGTAGTCACAATATTAAAGACATAGAATCAACTTAGATGCCCATCAGTGGTGGACTGGATACAGAAAATATGGCACATGCACACCATGGAATACTACACAGCCATTAAAAAACATCATGTCATTTGCAGCAACATGGATGTAGCTGGAGGCCGTTATTGTAAGCAAATTAATGCAGGATCAAAAAACCCAATACCACATGTTCTCACTTGCAAGTGGGAGCTAAACATCTGGTACTCATAGGCGTAAAAATGGTTATAATAGACACTGGGGACTACTAGAGGGGAAAGAGGCAAATGTTGAAAAACTAACTATTGGATACTATGCTCAGTACCTGGGTGATGAGATCATTCATACGGCAAACCTCAGCATATCACAGTATACCCAGGTAACAAACCTATACCTGTACCCACTGAATCTAAAATAAAAATCGAGGAGAGAAACTTGGGAGTATATATACTATTAAGTGAAAAGAACATTTTACAGTATTTTTTAAAGGTATGATCACAACTATGAAATAAGTTAATGTTACACGAAAAAAACTACAAATAAGTAAACCAAAATGTTAGCAAAAGCAACTGCATCTAAGTAATAACAAAAAGAAAGGCAAGAAGAAAAGAAAATCAGAGGACCTTAATTACTTGATTTCTAGCCTCACTATAAAGCTACAGTAATTAGAAGTGTTATTGGCCTAGACATAAATATATAAATCCATGGAATTGAACAGAGTCCATAAGTAGATCCTTACATATGTTTTTGTTTCTTTGTTTGTTTTAACAAAGTTGTACAGGTAATTCATTTTGGCAAATTGTGCTGAAACAATTTGAGTGGCTATCCATATGCAAAAATATAAAAGTTAACTCTTGCTCACAATATACACAAAAATTAAAAGGGAACACAGAGCTAATATAGAGGCCAAACCCTAAAATGTTTACAATACCTAGGACAAAATCTTGGTGACCTTCTTTGGAATAGGCAAATATTTCTTAAATAGGGTAGAAAAAATGAGTCATAAAATGATAAATTAGACTTTATCAAAAGTAAATACTTTTGTCCTTTGATTCAAACTTAGAAAAATGAAATAGAAAAATAAAATCCCATTAAAAGATATATCTGACAAAGGCCTTGTTCTGAATATAGAGAGAACATTTTCAACTCAAATAATAAGAAATGTACCCCCACAAAAAAGAAGAAACCAAATAATCCCATGAAAATGGGCAAACAATGTGAAAAGACACTTCTCAAAAGAAGAGAGAAAAATGGAAAATAAGCACTTAGAGACTCTCACCACCACAAGTCATTAGGGAAAGGCAAATGAAAGTCACAATGTGATATTACTACACATCCACCGGGAAGGATAAAAATTAAAAGTATGACTGTATCAAGTTTGTAGGAGTCCAAAATGGCACAGCCAGAAAATGATTTGAAAGGTTTTGTAAAGTTTTATATGAACTTACCATATGACTCTATTCCACATCAATGTATTTTCCCAATAGAAATGAGAGAATCTCTTTCTCTCTATATATACTTGTATGTAAATACTCCTAACAGCTTTATTAATTATAGGTAAGTATTGGGAGAGACTCTCTATCAACTGATACATGGATAAACACACTTTTGTATATCCATATGATGCAATAGTATATGCAGCAACATGGAAGAATCTTGAAAGTGTGCTAAGGGTTAGAAGCCAGACAGAAAAGACTATAGATTATTTTTATATGAAACCAAGAGTGTGGATCTGTGGTTGGAATTGGTGTGGAGAAAGTTACTGACTTCAGGGGAGAATTTTGGTGGGTAAAAAAATAAAATTCTATGTTATTATTGTAGTGGAGGGTACATGATTGTGTGCATTTGCCCAAACTCATCAAACTGTACATTTAAAATGAGTGATTTTTTACTTGATATATAGTATATGTCAAAAAACTGATTAATAGAAACATTCTTTTTACTTCCAAAGACAAAGTAATATGCAGTGAAAAAGAAAAAAAAAAAAAAAAGCACCAGACAGAAATCCATTTTACGGCCAAATAAAATGTCAGTCGTATGGAATCTTATCATTTTAGGAAAGTGAGAAGTAATTGTGATGTTAGCAGGAGGAGTGATGTTCCCGATATGTGAATCTTACTCCAGACAATGCACTTGTCCACTTCTTAATATTCAGACTCCAAAAAGGCATTTGTCCATGGAAGGTGTATTTTCTTTCAACAAGTTCTGTTTCTCATCATAATATTGTTATGCCAGCAGTAAAACAAAAGTATCCCTGAAAAGCCAGAGAGAAGATTGGCCATGCAAGACCTGGAAGTGAAGACAAATGGTGTGAAAGTGATGTCACACCTAGTACACTTTAGTGAGAAGTACATTGTCGGCGTCAGCATCACCACTACCACTAACAAAATGCACTGAAGGAGAGCTGCAGTAGAACTTGTGCCTTGGTGTATGACATGCAGGTTTGATGAATTGAAATGGGTAGTTCCAATGTTTTAGGCATTTTATATTTATTCTCACAATAACCCTATGAGATGGCTATTATTGTCTTGTCTACATAAATAGTGCGAGGCTCAGAGAAGTTTGGTAGGTTATCTTTAATTAGTATTTGCCCAAGAAGGTATTCAAACACAGTCCTTTTTCTAAAGATCTTGCCATCTCTACTGTACCAAGTTAGAGAACAGAGTAAATTTGAAAAATGGGAGGAAGTATATCACTATCTTTGTGTGTCTATATCTGTGTCTTGCCTCTCAATCTGTTCCCTATTGCCCCACCTCTGTCTTGGCATCTATTTTTATCTCTCTCCTATATGAAAATCTGTTCATCTACTTGCCTTTCTGCAAATAGAATTACTGACTGCAACCAAATACAAAGAAGTATTTTGGGTCATTCAAAGCCAAGCACAGAAAGACAGATATCACATGTTCTCATTTATTTGTGGGATCTAAAAATCAGAATAATTGAACTCATGGACATAGAGGGTAGAATGGCATGGTTACCAGAGTCTGGAAAGGGTAGTGGGGACGGGAAATGGGGTGGAGATGGGAATCATTAATGGGTACAAAAAATAGAAGGAATAAATATGACCTACTGTTTGATAGCACAATAGGATGATTATAGTCAATAAAAACTCAATTGTACATTTTAAAATAACTTAAAGAGTGTAAATGGATTGCTTGTAATGTAAAGGATAAGTGCTTGAGGGGATGGATACCCCATTGACCATAAGGTGTTTATTTTACATTGCATGCCTGTATGAAAACATTTCATGTACCCCAGAAATATATATACCTACTATGTACTCACAAAAATTTAAAAACTTAAAAAACAAAAACTTATTAGAAAAACAATGAGAATGGTTTTGGAGAAAAAATTCTATCGATGTAATGAAAAATTTTTATCTTTTAAAATTGATTAAATAGTCCTCAAGACCTTGATTTCTTGAAGTTATTATCAATGCAATATTATCAAGTTATTATAAACTTATCATCAATACTATAGTATATATGATTGGAAAAAAAGAGTCACTCGAGGCAGACCCTGTCCATGGCTTTCTGAAACCTCTCATATTACCATTGGGGTGGAAGCTCTCTGGGCTTGCAACCACTGATGTGCCAAGTGTATCTCTGCTTCTTGCTGTCTATGTAGGCTGAGCATTAAGGAACCCTTCTATGCAACAACCAATGAAAGTGTTAGTATCCAAGTGACCTCTTAAGCCCCTGCATCTTTTCTAGGGGATAACTCTTGAGGAGTATTTTTTACTTTGGCTCCAGATCTTTTCTGTGGGGTTAGTCACAAGTTTCCCGCAGTGGGAGCTTGCTTAAAACATCATCCTTTACCAGCCTTCCCTTCCTTGTTTCATTTTTCTCTACCCTCCATCTTTGTGTTTTCTGGAACCATCTCCCAAACAAACTATATTTACTAGAATTCTCTTCTCAGGGTCTGTTTCTGGGAAACACAAGCTGAGACAGCACCTGTGGCTTCCAATATAGAAGACAGCGTGTGGGACTAGAAGCAGGGAGGTGCTGCCTCTCACGGAGATGTTAAATTCTCCAAGAGGTGAGGCCGGGCGCTGTGGCTCAAGCCTGTAATCCTAGCACTTTGGGAGGCCGAGACGGGCAGATCACGAGGTCAGGAGATCGAGACCATCCTGGCTAACACGGTGAAACCCCGTCTCTACTAAAAAATACAAAAAACTAGCCGGGAGAGGTGGCGGGCGCCTGTAGTCCCAGCTACTAGGAGGCTGAGGCAGGAGAATGGAATGAACCTGGGAGGCAGAGCTTGCAGTGAGCTGAGATACGGCCACAGCACTCCAGCCCGGGGAAACGAGACTCCGTCTCAAAAAAAAAAAAAAAAAATTCTCCAAGAGGTACATGAGAGAAGGGTTAAAATTGCTTTGGGGGAAGCAATTTTAGGAGGAGAGCACAGTGGATACCAACATGCCTTCTCTGATCACTCCAGCACAGCTGGAGTGAATGATCATTTCGTTTGTTTGGTTGTTGGCTTGATTTTAGGGACCGTGTTGTATGAAAAACGAAAACCTTGAATACTGCTTGGTGCTCCCACTGTGGGGAAGGGGACGGCACCATCACTCCTGTCTCTTGCTCCCTCCAGGGCACATGGCCACTGAGCCCATTGCCAGGGAGAAGTCCTCTCACTGTTTGAGTGGTTATCTGGGTCTCTCCTTCACACCACATCCAATTCTTCAAGTAAGCATGGTTTGAAAATGAGGACTAGTCACATTGATTGCATTTGAATTTAGTCTCTATGACTTATTTTTCACCTCATTGAGATTCTTAGCCTCTCTAAGCCTCAATTTACTCATATATTAAAAGGGAATAATATTAGTGAAACTGCCATATGCTCGTTTTAGGGATTAAATAGAACAATATATCCAAACCTTTTAGCAAATGCCTAGCATTTGCTAAGGACCTGGTAAAAGCCAACTGTTGGTACTTTCCTGCTATTGATGCCTCTCCCCACTTCTAAGCCTCTCCCCTTTCTCACATTGCCCTGGATATTTAATTCAACTATTCACCTTGGGCTACCAAGGCCTGAATGTTGGCAAGATATGTGATAAATAATTTCTTTCATTTAACTTAGATTGCTGATAGTGCATTTCATCGACTTTTGCTCCATATTGTGACTTCAGGTAAATTTTTTGTGGCCTGTGCTGAGATTTATTTTTTATTTGAATGTATTTCTTTCTAAACTAGAAACTAGTGTTAAAATAAAGCAGATGGGCTGGGCGCGGTGACTCATGCCTGTAATTCCAGCACTTTGGGAGGCTGAGGCGGATGGATCACCTGAGGTCAGGAGTTCAAGAGCAGCCTGACCAACATCGTGAAACCCCGTCTCTACTAAAAATACAAAAATTAGCTGGATGTGGTGGTAGATGCCTGTAATCCCAGCTATTCAGGAGGCTGAGGCAGGAGAATTGCTTCAACCAGGAGGCGGAATTTGCAGTGAGCTGAGATCATGTCATTGCACTCCAGCCTGGGTGATACAGCAACTCATCTCAATACATACATACATACATACATACAGCAAGTGACGGGATAAATGAAAGTCTTAAAGGTAACCTGGAGGACTTTTGTCTTGCCAGGTGTCTCTCTCTCTCAATGCATTTTGACTCAACTAGGATTTACTTTTCTCTTGTTTCTAAAAGGAAATACATTTCCAGAAAGAGTGGTCAGATTATATAAGAGATGGAGAATGCACTGACTACGCTGAAGGAGATCCAGCCAGCAATGTGACAGGAGTCTTTACTTTTGCAATATACAAAGAGAGGCATCAGCTATACTTGGGTATATTGATTGCCTGAAATACTAGTAATGCTATTTAATAAAAATATAGAATAGATCCAGGCATCTCTGTCAGATTTACTTTACAAAAATATTTTCCAGTTGCTGGATAATTTGAGTCTTCTTAAGAAAAGTTTGATTCAAGATCAGACTATGTTGTTCTATGCTAGCCTGGTGCTTATAAAATCTTATAAAGATGAAAATCTGGTTCACCTCCATAGGAGGAAACAACATTCAGTAAATTAATAAATTGAGGGAAATAAAAGTTTGTTAAGTGAATTAATTAGATTCCATTCTGAATTATGTTGTGAAAGTTAATTAATCCATCTTTGATTTGGATTAATTATAGAAACATACCCTAAGTGGACTCCTGTTGTGAAGTGATAAAATGTATGAAGCTAAAATACTAATGGAGAAAATCATCCTTTTTAAACTTAGCATCATTGCACACTTAAGATTTAATTAATGCAGACTATGTCACTGATATCAAATGACTGACTTTGATTGACTGTACTGTGATAAGTGCATTTGCTTATATTTTTCTCGACTCCAGATTTGATCAAGTCGTGGGATTCTTTCTGTGACACACATTCATGAGATTTTTGGCACCAGTCTTTGTGCTTGAGGATGATACTGCTGAGATATGGAAGTGTGTGACTTTGCAGGTGGGTACTCACATATTCTTTCCATATTGTCATGTGGCTACCCTTTTCTGTAGTCAGAGATGCTGTTTTAGGGCCCTTGTTTATAGCCAACATTGCATAAATGCTTGCATTCTTGATTGACATTTGTGATTATTCAGACTCAATAGCTTCAAACATCTTATTTTCATATTACTTTGGCCAGCTCATTGCTGTGTACTCCCACACCTGTCTTTCTTTATGATTCTACACTGGTATTTGTCGTCAAGATATCTTGAAGGCATTCTTTTTCACTTGACTGCTGACACAACACAGCTGTTTGCATTTCAATGCAACGGGAGGAGAAACCATGGTCCACACCCTGGTGGCTTATGTCACCCACTATATATTCCTCTTTCGCTGGTTGGAAGAAGGCTAAAATCAAACTGTAGTACAGAGTGTGTGTGATAAAGATGACAATCCTTTATCAAATAAAGTATTAAAAGAAAAATAAATAAGTTTTGTGGTCCCATGAGCTGTATCTTTATATTTTTTACCCCTTTCGGTCATTTCACAGCTCATTGCATAGCTCAATGTTCATCACCTTGACAGGGTAGGCAGTCAACAGGACAAACATAGATCTCACAAATGGGACTTTGTTTATGACAGAAAAATCGTCTACCTTAAGCTTGAATTTTTTTATTTTTTACTTTTATTATTTTTATTTTACTTTAAATTCTGGGATACATGTGCAGAATGTGCAGGTTTTTTACATAGGTATACACATGCCATGGTGGTTTGCTGTACCGATCAACCCATCATCTAGGTGTTAAGCCCTGTATGGATTAGGTATTTGTCCTAATGCTCTCCTCCCCTTGCCCTCCATCCCCTGACAGGCCCTGGTGTGTGATGTTCCCCTCTCTGTGTCCATGTGTTCTCATTGTTCAACTCCCACTTATGAGTGAGAACATGTGGTGTTTGGTTTTCTGTTCTTGTGTTAGTTTGCTGAGAATGATGGTTTCCAGCTTCATCCATGTCCCTGCAAAGGACTTGATCTCATTCTTTTTTATGGCTGCATGGTCCGTGGTGTATATGTGCCACATTTTTTAAGCTTTGAAATTTTGTCACACACTATTTAGTGGTGACATATGTACCTAGGTGCTATGGATGCCCTACAGTCTTTTTGGAAAGTCACAAGGTGTTTGATAGCTCCCAGCTGTGGCTAAGGACCGGAGATCTAACTTCTCTTTTCTCTTCTCCCCAACATTTTGTATGATGCAGATTTTTCCATCATTTTCTTTGGCCTTAAGAACAGCTGGTCTCCCCTGAGGGCTTGTTTTTTTCCTGAAAGTATCTTTGTCCTATGGCCTGTCATCTGATTTTCCTACCAATACCTTAACCCAGGAAAAAATTAAAGGCAGGAGGGAGGAAAGTATAGAGACATTTGATTAAGGCACCTGAATTTTTATATTGAGGTTGACATTTGATTAAGTCACCTGAATTTTATAATGGGGTTTTATATTGGGTTGGTTACAGACATGCTTCTGATTGAAACCTAAATCCTCTGTGAAGCATTCCTGGTATTTGTGGTGCCCATCTGGTTAGACTGCCATAGCAGAATCTCATAGGCTGGGAGGCATAAACAAAAGGAATTTATTTATCACAATTTTAGAGACTGGGAAGTCCAAGATCAAGATACCAGCAAAGAATGTTTCATTCTAAGGCGTCTCTGCTCAGCCTGTAGGCAACTGCTATCTCTCTGTGAGATGCCATGACCTCTTCTTTGTGAGAGTGTTGGGAGAGAGAAAGAGAAAACCCTCTGGTGTCTCTTCTGATAAGGGCACTAGTTCTATCTGGAGGGCCCCATGTTTATAATTTCATCTAATCCTAATCATATCCCAAAAGTTCTATCTCCAAATAACCATCACAATGAGAATTAGGGCTCCAACATATTAATGTTGGAGGGACACAGACATTCAGTCCTTAACAACATTGTTTGCCCAGGAAGCCTTTATGGACATTTGCAGGGGCCTAAAATGTAGACTCTGCTCTGGAAAACAGGTAGAGATGGAGGGGCAGGAGTGGGGCTTGAGTTACTAAAGAAATGACCTATATAGCATTAAAACAGTCACCCCAGACTCATTACACTCTTTTGTAAAATCCTGTTAGTCTGAAATGAAGAATTCTAGAGAAAATCAGATTCCGGTCAGAAAAGATTAATAACTCATTCTGCCTCCAAAGAACAGAGCACTTACAAATAGCTCTTTGAAAATTTCACATCTGGTGGCTCAGACAGAGAGGCTAGTGAAAAGTATAATTGCTTCATTTGTCACCCATTCCCCCTGCCTCATTCTTCTCCTCCTAATTTGTCTTTCTATGACCCTTCCTCATTTCACTTTACCTGGAAGACGCCTCTTATTCCTCATTCCTGATTTGACTTGCTTTGAATATGGCATTGCTTTTCAGGGAGCAAAGACTGGTTTGGGTTCTAAGTGGAAACTTTACATGGCATTTCTCATTGCCACTGCTCACCTCCAGGGAAGCTCCTGAAGGGCTCCTCTGACTCAACATGGCCCGTGGAACTCCTTCTTTTCTCTCTCAAAATTGCTTCTTCTTCTGTATTTGTCGTCTCAGAGAATGACAACACTTTCTCCTTAGCCCTTCATGCCAGAGGCTTTCTTTCCAGTCCTACTCCTTTTCTCAACTCCTGCATCTGATTGTTCATCAAATCATATCACTTAGATTCTTGTGATGCTCCCTCTGTGATCACACACTCTATCCTCCACCTACTGCCTATGTTCCCACCTTCTATTTCTCTAGTCAGGATTAACAGCTTGCTAGCTGGTCTCTGTGCTTCCAGACTTGCCCATTTCCAATCTATCTTCCACACTTTTGCTAAAATTCACATGTAATTATGCCTCTTCCTTGTAACAATCCTCTAGGAGTGATTTTGAGGCTCACTGGATAGAGCTTAAACTCCTAGGTGGGCATACAATGCTCATGATGCTCCAGCCCTAGGTGCTTTCTGGCTTCACATTGTCTGTGTCACCTCATGTATCATTTCTGCTGTCACCACATTGAGTCGCTTATGCTTTCTCAAAACATCATGTTTCACCAAACTCTTTGCCCTCGTGTGTGTTGTCCTCTCTGCCTGGAAAGTTTCTCACTTCTTTATCCAGCAAATCTACACTGAGACTTCAAGACAGGTCAAATGTCATCTTCTTTTGGAAATGCTTCTCCACAACTATTCTCTTTTCCTTTTCTTTCTCACTCTCTCCATCCAAATGAGTTAACTACTCTTCCTTTGTATCTTACTTGTTGCTCTATACCAAACGATTTTGTAATCTGGAATTTTCATGATTTTCCACAGGACTCTGAGATTACTGATGAAAGGAACCTTGGTGTCTGTTATAGAGGCAGTAATAAAATCCATTTATTAAGTGAGTAAATAAACAAATTAATGAGTGAAAAATGAAGAAAATGTATTTGCATAAACTGTTACTGAATGGTCAAAGATTTCTTCTTTTTATTTCTTATTTTTATATGTTTATTCAGCATCTTATCTCTCCCTTTGATTTGACGAACTTTATTTCTGAAAGATTTGTAAGAGTCCAGATTATCTCTCCCCTCTGAGGAACAATGGACAAAAAACTAAGTAGTTCCCTGAGGTAAAAGAATAGGATCAGAGTACCAAATACTGGTTTCAGTGATTTTCTACTGTAAATAATAGCCTTGCAGATTACTGTCCTATCAGAAAAATGTAATCTCTTTGGGATTTGAGAGGATGGAAGCATACCCAGGCAATGAAGAATCAAACATCTGTGATTTGTATGTGGAGGAGGAAATGTATTCTCCTCCACTAGCACATTTTTTTTCTTACTATGAAAAATAAGCTGTTTGTTGTTATGTTTATATGATTATCTCATGACGCTTAGAATAATTTGAGTAGAAATGGATAGAAATATAAGAAATATAGAAATAGAATAGAAATACATTGAAATATAGGAAAGAGTCTAAAAACTCACTTGAAATTCTACCACTGTTGAGGGTCCATCCAAAGATGGGTGAATAGGAACAGCTCCGGTCTGTAGCTCCCAGCATGATTGATGCAGAAGATGGGGAATTTTTGCATTTCCAGCTGAGGTACCTGGTTCATCTCACTGGGACTGGTTGGACAGTGGGTGCAGCCCATGGAGGGCGAGCCAAAGCAGGGTATGGCATCACCTCATGTGGGAAGCACAAGGGTTTGGGAGATTTCCCTTTCCTAGCCAAGGAAGCCATGACAGACTGTACCTGGAATAACAGGACACTCCCACCCAAACACTGTGCTTTTCCCATGGTCTTAGCAACCGGCAGACCAGGAGATTCTCTCCTGCGCCTGGCTCGGCGGGTCCCATGCCCATGGAGCCTTGCTCAATACTAGCGCAGCAGTCTGAGATCAACCTGTGAGGCTGCAGTCTGGTGGGAGGAGGGTCATCTGCCATTACTGAGGCTTGAGTAAGTAGATAGTAAATAAAACAGCCAGGAAACTTGAACTGAGCGGTGCCCACCACAGCTCAGGGCCTACTGCCTCTATGGACTCCACCTCTGTGGGAAGGGCATAGCTGAACAAAAGGCAGCAGAAACTTCTGTAGACTTAAACATCCCTGTCTGACAGCTCTGAAGAGCTGGGAGAGCAGTGGTTCTCCCAGCATGGCGGTTAAGCTCTGAGAACAAACAGACTGCCTCCTCAAGTGGATCCTTGACCCACATGTAGCCTGACTGGGAGACACTTCCCAGTAGGGGCCGACAGACACCTTGTACAGGTGGGTGCCCCTCTGGGACGAAGCTTCCAGAGGAAGGATCAGGCAGCAATATTTGCTATTCTGCAATATTTGCTGTTCTGCAGCCTCTGCTGGTGATACCCAGGAAAACCGGGTCTGGAGTGGACCTCCAGCAAAATACCACAGACCTGCAGCTGAGGGACCTGACTGTTAGAAGGAAAACTAACAAACAGAAAGGAATAGCATCAACATCAACTAAAAGGACATCCACACCAAAACCCCGTATGTAGGTCACCATGATCAAAGACCAAAGGTAAAGAAAACCACAAAGATGGAGATAAACCACAGCAGAAAAGCTGAAAATTCTAAGACCAAGAGCACCTCTTCTCCTCCAAAGGATCACAGCTCCTCACCAGCATTGGAACAAAGCTGGATGAAGAATGACTTTGACGAGTTGACAGTAGTAGGCTTCAGAAGGTTGATGATAACAAACTCATCCGAGCTAAAGGAGCATGTTCTAACCCATTTCAGGGAAGCTAAAAATCTTGAAAAAAGATTAGACGAATGGCTAACTAGAATAAACAGTGTAGAGAAGACCTTAAATGACCCGAAGGAGCTGAAAACCATGGCACCAGAACTTCATAACACATGCACAAGCTTCAGTAGCCAATTTGATCAAGTGGAAGAAAGGATATAAGTGATTGAAGATCAAGTTAATGAAATAAAGCGAGAAGACAGGATTAGAGAAAAAAGAGTAAAAAGAAATGAACAAAGCCTCCAAGAAATATGGGACTATGTGAAAAGACCAAATCTACATTTGATTGGTGTACCTGAAAGTGATGGGGAGAATGGAACCAAGCTGGAAAACACTCTTCAGGATATTATCCAGGAGAACTTCCCCAACCTAGCAAGGCAGGCCAACTTTCAAATTCAGGAAATACAGAGAACACGACAAAGATACTCCTCGAGAAGAGCAACCCCAAGACACATAACTGTCAGATTTACCAAGGTTGAAATGAAGGAAAAAATGTTAAGGGCAACCAGAGGGAAAGGTTGGATTACCCACAAAGGGAAGCCCATCAGACAAACAGCTAGCTGGTACCATTCCTTCTGAAACTATTCCAACCAAAAGAAAACGAGAGAATCCTCCCTAACTCATTTTATGAGGCCAGTATCATCCTGATACCAAAGCCTAGCAGAGACACAACAAAATGAGAACTTTAGACCAATATCCCTGATGAATATTGATGTGAAAATTCTCAATAAAATACTGGCAAACCGAATCCAGCAGCACATCAAAAAGCTTATCCACCATGATCCAGTCGGCTTCATCCCTGGGATGCGAGGCTCGTTCAGCATACATAAATCAATGAATGTAATCCATCACATATACAGAACCAATGCCAAAAACCACATGATTATCTCAATAGATGCAGAAAAGGCCTTCAACAAAATTAAACAGCCCTTCATGCTAAAAACTCTCAATAAAATAGGTATTGATGGAAGGTATCTCAAAATAAGAAGAGCTATTTATGACAAAACCACAGCCAATGTCATACTGAATGGGCAAAAACTGGAAGGATTCCTTTTGAAAACCAGAACAAGACAAGGATGCCCTCTCTCACCACTCCTGGTGTTGGAAGTTCTGTCTGGGCAATCAGGCAAGAGAAAGAAATAAAAAGTATTCAGTTAGGAAAGGAGAAAGTCAAATTGTCCCTGTTTGCAGATGACATGATTGTATGTTTGGAAAACCCCATCATCTCAGCCCAAATCTCCTTAAGCTGATAAGCAACTTCAGTAAAGTCTCAGGATACAAAATCAATGTACAAAAATCACAAGCATTCCTATACAGCAATAATAGACAGAGAGCCAAATCATGAATGAACTCCCATTCACAATTGCTACAAACAAAATAAAATACCTAGGAGTCCAATTTTCAAGGGATGTGAAGGACATCTTCAAGGAGAACTACAAACCACTGCTCAATGAAATAAAAGAGGACACAAACAAATGGAAGAACATTCCATGTTCATGGATAGGAAGAATAAATATCGTGAAAATGGCCATACTGCCAAAAGTAATTTATAGATTCAATGCCATCCCCATCAAACTACCAATGACTTTCTTCACAGAATTGGAAAAAACTACTTTGAAGTTCATATGGAACCAAAAAAGAGCCCGCATTGCCGAGACTATCCTAAGCAAGAAGAACAAAGCTGGAGGCATCATGCTACCTGACTTCAAACTATACTACAAGACTACAGTAAACAAAACAGCGTGGTACTGGTACTAAAACAGATATATAGACCAATGGAACAGAACAGAGGCCTCAGAAATAACACCACACATCTATAACCATCTGATCTTTGACAAACCTGACAAAAACAAGAAATGGAGAAAAGATACCTTATTTAATAAATGGTGCTGGGAAAACTGGCTAGCCATATGTGGAAAGCTGAAACTGGATCCCTTCCTTACACCTTATACAAAAATTAATTCAAGATAGATCAAAGATTTAAATGTTAGACCTAAAACCATTAAAGCCCTGGAGGAAAACCTAGGCAATACCATTCAGGACATAGGCATGGGCAAGGACGTCATGACTAAAACACCAAAAGTAATGGCAACAAAAGCCAAAACAGACAAATTGGATATAATTAAACTAAAGAGCTTCTGCATGGCAAAAGAAACTACCATCAGACTGAACAGGCAACCTACAGATTGGGAGAAATTTTTTGGAATCTACCCATCTGACAAAGGGCTAATATCCAGAAACTACAAAAAACTTAAATTTACAAGAAAAAAACAATCCCATCAAAAAGTGGGCAAAGGATATAAACAAACACTTCTCAAAAAAAGATATTTATTTAGCCAACAGATGATGAGCAAAACATGCTCATCATCACTGGTCATCAGAGAAATGCAAATCAAAACCACAATGAGATACCATCTCACACCAGTTAGAATGGCGATCATCAAAAGGTCAGAAAACAATAGATGTTGGAGAAGTTGTGAAGAAATAGGGACACTTTTACACTGTTGGTGGGAGTGTAAATTAGTTCAACCATTGTGGAAGACAGTGTGGCAATTGCTGAAGGATTTAGAATTAGAAATACCATTGGACCCAGCAATCACATTACTGGGTGTATACCCAAAGGATTATAAATCATGCTACTATAAAGACATGTGCACACGTATGTTTATTGTGGTACTATTCACAGCAGTAAAAACTTGGAACCAACCCAAATGTCCATCAATGACAGACTGGATTAAGAAAATGTCACACGTATACACCATGGAATACTATGCAACCATAAAAAAGGATGAGTTTGTGTTCTATGCAGGGCATGGATGAAGCTGGAAACCATCATTCTAACAAACTATCACAAGGATAGGAAACCAAACACCGTGTGTTCTCACTCATATGTAGGAATTGAACAATGAGAACACATGGACACAAGGAAGGGAACATCACACACTGGGGCCTGTTGGGGGGTGGAGGGCTGGGGAAGGGATAGCAGTAGGAGAAATACCTAATGTAAATGACAAGTTGATGGGTGCAGCAAACCAACATGGCACATGTATACCTATGTAACAAACCTGCACATTGTGCTCATGTACCCTAGAACTTAAAGTATAATAAAAAAGAAAAAAAAAAGAAAGAAATTCTACCACTGTTAAATGGTCCCATTAACTACTTGTTGACATTTTTGCATATTCTTTATGTACATATACATACACATATATTGTTGACATGGATGAGATTATTATAGGCATGCTATATTTATTTTGGGATATGTTTTTAAAAATTCAGTTTTTTGTTTTCATACTTCCCTGCTTCTCTTCTGCATAGTCATTCATCTGCATCAACATTTCCTTGCATTCCAGGTTACACATAACAAAGACCTGTATCAGGCACTGGGCTGAAGGACAGGGAGGCAAGAATAAATAATTAAATACATAAACAAGAAAACAAATATTGTCATTTTCTTTATGAAAAAACATATTCTAGAAATCCCTTCTAGCTTCTTGATACAGATTTAATTCTTTGTCTTATTAGTTTAGACCCTAGGAATCTGTTGTAATATTTGCTTATTTGTTTAGATTTTGATTGTGCTTTGGATTGGCTACTTGGAACAACAGCCATGAATATCATTGAGTATATGATCATTACATTCCCACGAACTTTTACTTCCATTTCTATGAGATAGATGCCAAGAAGGGACACTGATGGGTAAACGTTTCTTTATATTTTTTACTTTAAAAGGTAGAGAAAAGTTGATCTCTAAAAGAATTGCTATTCACATTTCTATTTAGGGAGTATTTTAGGGATCCTCATTTCAACATTCTCACAGTAAGTAGCTGTTTTTAAAGCTATTTTTTAAAAGTTAAGCCCACTTCAACTTTTTACCAGCCTAGTGGATCTAAAATGATGCCTTATTAATTCTAAAATCTATATTTCTCTGATTATTAGGAGTGGTAGGCATATTTTCTTATGCAACTGGAAAACTTGTTCTTCTGTAAATCGTCCATTTATAGCTTTTTCCCTTCCCTATTTTTTTATTTTTTTGAAGTTATTTTGAAATAACTTTAGACAAGAAGAGATCTGGTATGACTTTACTGATGTTGACCCTGATCACTTGGTTAAATGGCGTCTGTAGATTTCTCCACTGCAAATTCTACTTTTCTGTTTGAACAAATATTTCGAGGGGAGATACTTTGAGTCTATGCAGTTATACTATTCCTTCTTAAAATTTTGCTCACAAGCTTTGACATTCACGAGTGAATCTTGCCCACAATAATTATTACTGTAATGCTCTAGTGATGATTTTCTATTTTCCTCATTCCTTTTACATTTATTAATTGAAATTCTGTAAGGAGAAGGTATCCCTTCACCCGTATTTATTTACTTACTTCATCATTTATTTATAGCAGTATGTACACACGGAAATTTCTTTTCTTCTTTAAAGTATAATCCTATAGTATCATTATTTATCTAGTCAAACCAATTATTCCAAACTTTGTCTTTTGGAGCTCAGCTGGTTTGGCTATGTTCCCACCCAAACCTCATCTTGCATTGTAGTTCCCATAATCCCCATGTGTCGTGGGAGGGACCAGGTGGAGATACTTGAATCATGGAAGTGTTTTCCCCCATCCTGTTCCAGTAATAGTGAATTCTCGTGACATCTGATGGTTTTATAAAGGGTTTCCCTCTTCACTAGGCACTCCTTCTTCACCTTCCTGCTGCAATGTGAAGAAGGAAGTGTTTGGTTTCCCTTCTGCCATGATTTTAAGTTTCCTAAGCCTTCCCCAGTCATGCTGAACTGTGAGTCAGATAAGCCTCTTTCCTTTACGAATTACCCAGTCTTGGGTATGTCTTTATTAGCATCATGAGAGCAAACTAATACAGTAAATTGGTACTAGTAGAGTCAGGTACTGTTGTTAAGATACTTGAAAATGTGGAAGTGACTTTGGAACTGGGTAACAGGCAATGGTTGGAACAGCTTGGAAAGCTCAGAAAAAGGCAGAAAGATGTGGGAAACTTTGGAACTTCCTAGAGATTTGTTGAAAGATTTTGACCAAAATGCTGACAGTGATATCATAGGATAATGAAGTCCAGGCTGAGGTGGTCTCAGATGGAGATGAGGAAGTTATTGGTAACTGGAACAAAGGTGATTCTTGCTATGCTTTAGCAAAGAGACTGGTGACATTTTACCTCTGCCCTAGAGATCTGTTGAACTTTGAACTTGAGAGAGATGATTTAGGGTATCTGGTGGAAGAAATTTCTAAGCAGCAAAGTGTTCAAGATGTGACTTATGTGCTCTTAAAAGCATTCAGTTTTATTCATTCACAAAGATATGGTTTGGAATTGGAACTTATGTTTAAAAGGGAAGCAGAGCATAAAAATTCAAAACATTTGCAGCGTGATGATGTGATAGAAAAGAAAAACTCATTTTCTGAGGAGAAATTTACACCAGCTGCAGAAATTTGCATAAGTAATGAGGAGTCAGATGTTAATCCCCTAGACAATGGGGAAAATGTCTCCAGGGCAAGTCAGAGGTCTTCACACTAGCCCCTCCCATCACAGGCCTGGAGGCCTAGGAGGAGAAGATGGTTTTCTGAGCCAGGTCCAGGGCCTTGCTGCTTTGTGCAGTATTGGGACTTGGTGCCATGCATCTCCACTGTGGCTAAAAGGAGCCAATGTACAGCTCAGGCCATTGCTTCAGAGCATGTGAGCCCCAAGCTTTGGTGTATTACACATGATGTTGGGCCTGCAGGTACATAGAAGTCAAGAATTGAGGTTTGGAAACCACTGCCTAGATTTCAAAGGATTTATGGAAATGCATGGATGTCCAGGCAGAGGTGTGCTGTAGGCACAGGGCACTCATGGAGAACCTCTGCTAGGGCGGTGTGGAAGGGAAATATGGGGTGGGAGGCCCTACAGAGAGTTCCCACTGTGGCACTGCCTAGTGGAGTTATGAGAAGAAAGCCATGATCCTCCAGACCCCAGAATGGTAGATCCACCAACAACTTTCACCATGTGCGTGGAAAAGCCACAGGCATTCAATGCCAGCCCATTAAAGCAGCCGGGATGGGGGTTGTACTCTGCAGAGTCACAGGGCTGAAGCTGCTCAAGGCTGTGGGAGCCTACCTCTTGCATCAGCATGACCTGGATGTGAGACATGGAGTCAAAGGAGATAATTTTGGAACTTTAAGGTTTAATGACTGCCCTGTTGGATTTCAGGCTTGCATGGGGCCTGTACCTTCTTTGTTTTGGCCAATTTTTCCCATTTGTAATGGTTGTATTTACCTAATGCCTGTACCCTCATTGTATCTAGGAAGCAACTAACTTGCTTTAGATTTTACAGGCTCATAGGCAGAAGGGACTTGTTTTTTTGTTTGTTTGTTTGTTTGGATGAGACTTTGGACTGTGGACTTTTGAGTTAGTGCTGAAATGAGTTAAGACTTTGAGGGAGTGTTGGGAAGGCATGATTGGTTTTGAAATGTGAGGACATGAGATTTGGGAGGGGCTGGGGGCAGAATGTTATGGTTTGGCTGTGTCCCCACCCAAATCTCATCTTGAATTGTAGCTTCCATCATCCCCACATGTCATGGGAGTGGCCTGGTGGGAGGTAATTGAATCATGGGGTTGAGTTTTCCTGTGTAGTTCTAATGATAGCGAATGAGTCTTATGAGACCTGATGGTTTTATAAAGGACAGTTCCCCTGCACGTGCTCTCTTGCCTGCTGCCATGTAAGATGTGCCTTTGCTTCTCCTTTTCCTTCCATGATGATTGTGAGGCTTCCCCAGCCATGTGGCACTGTGAGCCAATTAAACCTATTTTTCTTTATAAATTACGCAGTCTCAGGTATTTCTTCATAGCAGTATAAAAATGGGCTAATACAGGAGCTTTGTCCGATCATATTCTTTCTGCTTTAATAACTTCTTTAAACAATTCTTAAAGAGTAGGTCTGCTGGAAGTAATTCCCATAGCCTTTGCTTATCTGAGAAAATCTTTTTTTTGCCTTCCTTTTTTTTCTTAAGTAATTTCAACATTTATTTTAGATACACAGTGTACATGTGCAAGTTATTTACATGGGTATATTTCATGATGCGGAGGTTTGGGGTACAAATGAGCCCATCACCCAGGTAGTAAGCACGGTACTCAAGCCTTAGTTTTTCAACCATTGCCCTTCTATCTCCCTTCCCCTTTAGTAGTCCTCAGAGTCTATTGTTGCCATCTTTATATCCATGAGCAGCCATTGGTTAGTACCCACTTATAAGTGAGAACATGTGATATTTGGTTTTCTGATCCTACATTAATTCACTTAGGATAATAGCCTCCAGCTGCATCTATGTTGCTCTAAAGGACATGAGTTCGTTCCTTTGTATGGCTGCATAGTATTTCATGATGTGTATGTACCAAATTTTCTTTATCCAATCCACCATTAATAGGCATCTAGTTTAATCTACAGATTCAATGCTATTCCTATCAAACTACCAATGTCATATTTCACAGAATTGGAAAAATAGCGTTCTAAAATTTATATGGAACCAAAAAAGAGCCTGAATAGCTAGAGCAATCCTAAACAGAAAGAAAAAAGCCAGAGGAATCACATTACGTGACTTCAAACTATACTATAAGATTATAGTAACCAAAACAGCCCGATACTGGTACAAAAACAGATACACAGTCCAATGGAACAAAATACAGCAGGGGTCCCCTGGGCCACAGACTGATAACAGTCTGTGGGCTTTTAGGAACCAGACTGCACAGCAGGAGGTGAGCAGGCAAGTAAGCATTACTGCCTGAGCCCCACCACCTGTCAGATCAGCAGGGGCATCAGATTCTCATAGGAGCATGAACCCACTTGTAAACTGTGCATGTGGGGAATCTAGATTGTGTGCTCCTTATGAGAATCTAACTAATGCCTGATGATCTGAGGTGGAACAGTTTCATCTCCAAACCATACTCCCACCTGCCCTCCACCCCATCTGTGGAAATTGTCTTCCACAGAACTGGTCCCTGGTGCCAAAAATGTTGGGGAAAGCTGGAATAGAGAACCCAGAAATAAAGCTGCGCTCTTATAATCATCTGAACATTGACAAAGTCGACAAAAACAATTAATGGGAAAGGACTCCATTTCAATAAATGGCCCTGGGATAGCTTGCTAGCCACATACAGAAGAGTGAACCTGGACCCCTACCTTTCACCATATACAAAAACTAACTCAAGATGGATTAAAGATTTAAATGTAAGACCTAACTGTAAGAATTCTAAAAGAAAACCTTGGAAACACCGTTCCAGACACTGGTCTTGGGAAAGAATTTATGACTAAGGACTGAAAAGTTGTAACAAAAACAAAAATTTCCTTCTTCTTTGAAAGGCATTTTAAACATTCACTTCCCTCCCTCCCTTGTTTTCTTGTTATTCTCTACCAACCACTTATCTGTTCTCAATTTCTATAATGTTGTTATTTAAAAAATGTTCTGTAAATAGAATCATACAGTAAGTAACCTTCTGGAGTTGATTTATTCACTTAGTAAAATTTCTTGGACATTCATCCAGGTTATTGTGTGTATTGAATTTGTTCCTTTATATTGCTGAGTAGTATTCCATGGTATGAATGTACCACAGTTTGCTAACCATTCACTTCATGAAAGACATCTGGGTTGCTTTTAGATTTTAGCTCTTTATGAATAAGGTTGCTGTGAGCATTCACATACAGGATTTTGTGGGAACACAAGTCTTAGTTTCACTGGGATCAATGTCCAGAAGTAACAATTTCTGGATTGTATAATATAAGAAACTGGCAAACTGCTTTTCAGAGAGGTTGTACCATTTTACAGTCCCATGAGCCATGTACAAATGATCCAATTCCTCTGTGTCTTCACCAGCATTTAATGATGTTTCTATTTTCTACTAAAGCCATTCTGGCAGATGTGAAATGATATAGATTGTTGTGGTTTGAATTTTAATTTCCCTGATGGTTGATGATGTTAAACATGCTTTTGTGTATTTTCCATTTATATATCTTTTTTAGTAAAATATCTCTTCATGTGTTTTGCCCATTTTCTAATTGAATTTTTTATTACTGTTGAGTTTTGAGAGATGCTTACGTGTGTTAGATACTAGCCTTTTGTTGAATATGCAATTTGCAAATATTTTCTTCCATTCTGTAGCTTGTTTTATCATCCTCTTATCAGTATCTTTCACCTTGCAAAGGTTTTAATTGTGATTAAGTTGAATTTGTTAATTTTACCTTTTATGGATTGTGTTTTTGGTGTCCAGTGTATATATCTGTTTTATTTTTGCTACCTATGTTGTTTTTTCCTTTCTTCCCCTATCCCTTTCTGCCTTCCTTTGGATTATTTGAACATTTAAAAAGGATTCCATCTTAATTTAGCTATTCATATTTTAAAATATACTTTTTGTAATTTTTAGTATTTCCCTGGTGATGCAATTGCAACTATGTCCTGTAGCAGTCTACTTAGGACTGGACGTGGTGGCTCACGCCTGTAATCCCAGCACTTAGGGAGGCTGAGGTGGGTGTATCCCTTGGGCCTGGGGATTCAAGATCAGTCTCGATGATATGATGAAACTCCATCTCGACAAAAAACACAAAAAATCTCACCAGGCAAGGTGGCACCTGCCTGTAATCCCAGCTACTTGAGAGACTGAGAGGTTGGGAGAATCATTTGAGCCTGGGAGATCCAGGCTGCAGTGAGCCATGATTGCACCTCTGTACTCCAGCCTGGGTGATAGAGCAAGACCCTGCCTCAGAGAAACAAACAAACAAAAGTCTGCTTAGAATTAGTATTGTACCACTGACTATAAACTGTAAAAATCTTGCTACTTCCATTTAATCCACTCCTTGTCATTCTTTATTCTATAGTTGTCAAAGGTGTTGTATCTACATAGAGTATATACCTCATAAGAACATAGCACAATTTCAGTTTTAAATAACCATATACACTTTAAAGAAACAATGAGGAAAATCTCATATTAAAATAGACACAATTTTAAGTATTATTCATTTTTTCCTGAAGATCTTAGTGCCACTGTAATATTTTTCCTTAGCTGAAAGGATTCCTTTAGCATTTCTTGAAGTGTGGATCTTCAAGAAATTTCTTGGAAAAAAAATTTATTTATTTCATTTATCTAAAAGAATCTTTATTTTGCGTCCATTCTTTGAAGACAATTTTAACTGAATATGGAATTCTGCATCAATCTCTCACTTTTTTTTTTCAGTACATTAAAGATGTGCTTCCAGTGTCTTCTGATTTCCATGGTTTCTGATTTGCTTTTCTCCTTATATATTATCTTTTATTTCTAACTGTCTTCAAGAATTTTTAATTTTTTGGTTAACAACATATTGGATGTACTTCTTCTAAATGTAATTTTCTTAGTATTTATCCTGTTTGAGGTTTTCTGAGCTTGTTGAATCTGTAAATTTATGCCCTTCATAAAACGTGGATAGTTCTAAGCTGTTATCTCTTTATGTATTCTTTCTCCCCACTTTTACTCTCCTCTCCTTCAGTGATTCTGGTAATAGATATGCTAACAACTTTTGATATTGTCTAACACTTCTCTGAGTCTTCGTTAATTTTTAAAATATTTCTTTCTTTGCTTCAGATTGGATATTTTGTGTTAATAAATTTTCAAGTTCACTGACCCTTTCCTAAGTGCTTCAAATAGGTTTTTGTTTCAGATACTGTACTTATAAATTCTACATTACATTTCTTCCTTTTTAATATATTTAGCTTCCATGTGGAGACTTCCTGGTTTTTCACTTATTATGAGAATATTTTACTTTTCTATGTTTACCATAGTTTTAATGGCTGTTTTAAAGTCCTTGCTGCTTATCTCAACCACTGGAATATCTCAGGATTGGACTTTTTAAAATTATCTTTTCTCTTGAAAATAGGTGTCATTTTTCTTGCTTTTTGTATGTTGAGTAATTATAGATCATATCTTACATACTGTAAATAATATGTTTTAGGGACTCTGGATTCTGTTACATTTCTGTAAATATTGTTCATGTTTGTTTTAAGCAAACAATTAGCTAAATTAAATACAAACTGAAAACTCTTTTGGTTAGAGTGGGTAGTGGATAGCAGCCTAGATTCTAGATTATAGTTCAGATTACTTTTAGTCTATATTGTGCAAGAATAACTTAATGGACAATCAACAATTTTAGCAGAGTTTATAGTTTATACATTGTATTTGGGTTTTATATTTCCTGATATTCTCCTTTCTAGGATAAACCCCTTTTTCCAGTGGCCTTAGTTTCATAAGGCAGCTTACTCTGTTTCTTCTGATCAGAAAGAAGATCTTTAGCAGGAGGTTTAGTACCTCTATACCATCCCACAACCACAGTTATCCTCATAGCAAAATTACATAAACGGGAAACTCATTCAGTCCTTGCCTTTTTTGCCTTTTCTTCCGTGTGTTGACTCCTCTCCAAAATCTTCCTGCTGTTTTTCATTCTTCAGAGCTCTCGGGTAATTGGCTGTTGTATTTTGCCCAGAGTTTATACTTATATGTGGGAGAGTCCGTTTTCTAGGGTCTTACTTCTCCATACTGTTAGTGTGCTTAAATTAGGACTACATTTAGTTTATTTTAAGAAATCTTGTTGATTTGCTAACCTCTAATCATAACCCAAATTTATCTAGATGTTCTGAGTGGTTGACCTTAAGGGAAGAGAGTCATAGCCTCATGTTAATTTCTTTTAAAATGTCAAGGCAATTCAAAGGGCACCTGGGATGAAGATGTGCTAGCTTAGTAGCTAACAGATCATGCTTTGGACTCAAGCACCCTAGGTTTAAATCATTCTTCCATTACCTTCTTAACTATTGACGTTGGGCAAGTTGTTTCATCCCTGCAATCCTCAGGTTTTATTATCTATGAAATGATTATAAAATCATTACCAACTCATGGAGTTGTTGAGTGAATTATAAAGCACTAGGACTGTATAAGACAGAAATATATCCAATAAATAGTCTCTTTAATTCTTGTTATTATATACATGTGCTACATAAAATCACCTTCTATTTCAGAATTTGAGACAACACTCTCTCGGTTGTGGGTCAAAAGGAATAGGATGTATGACTGTTGGATAGTGCCTAGGGAAGAGGAAAAACAAAGTTCAGAGATGAGAAGGGAGGAGACCCAGTGGTGCTCTCCAGTGCTAGATCCCAGGCAACATGATGGGAAAAGATTGAAGAATCCTAGGAATGGGCTCGAGGAGAACAAATATGTTCGTGGAAGGAGTGAGGGTGCAGTGTTAAAAGAAAAATAATCTCATATCACTTTTGTTAAGGTCAGAAGCTGGCTGATGCATTTGCATAAATACAATGGCTTTTTTCAGCAGAGAGACTGAACTTTCTTTGGCTATGGCATTGCTGGGATGTGGTCCTGAGGGTGAGGGAAAGAGAAGATACAGAAACTCAAGGGATTGAGTTGTAGCTCTCACTGCTCATGACCCTGCAGGTCAACAGGCCTGACACATGTAGTGATGCCTCTATTTCCTTTGGGTTGTGGATCTCCTTTGGTTTCTGGAAGACCAAACCCAAAATTGTTCTGGAAAGGCCAAGATTACTGGCCCTACCTGTGATGAAGCATGCTTCTGAGCAAGGCTATCTCAAGAGACACCATTCAGAAAGTGGTGAAATTTCCCTCAAACTCACATTCCCTTTTACAAAGTGTCATCCAGGCCACCATTTTTTATTCTTCGACATTATTATGGACCCCAGGAGACTGGAAAAGATGCTCTTCCCTGCAAGTTTACTGTTGACGTTAAGGTCTCATAAAGAACTTTTATCTCTATGTGACCTTAACGTCAACAGTAAATTTGCAGGGAAGAACACCTTTTCCAGTCTCATCTCCCTGTAATCTTAGCTACTCGAGAGGCTGAGGCAGGAGAATCGCTTGAACCCGGGAGGCAGAGGTTGCAGTGAGTGAGATCGCACCACTGTACTCCAGCCTGAGCAACAAGAGCAAAACTCCATCTCAAAACAAACAAACAAACAAACAAACGACAAAAAAGGAACTTGTATCTGTACCCCTCAACCCCCCTTGCAGGGTTTATAATGCTTCGCATACAAGAGGAACAGACCTGGCTCTTAATAATCCATAGTATTTATTGTGTAATTTCCAGGTGCCAGGTCCTGTGCATCACACTTCACATACTTTATCACAGTAATTATCAAAATCATCCTATCAAATCATTCTGAAAATGTATTACAAAAAATCCATAATTTGCAAACCCCCCAATTACCAAATTCAACTATTCCCCACAGTGATTTTATTCTATTTTCTCAAAAGAGACCCTCAATTCTTCCCAAATTCAAGAGGAACCATTTTTTTTTTTCTCTTCTGGCAGCTTTAACACACTGATGATACAGGGAAAATTGATTAACACTCCAGTACCGCAGTGGACAAGACAAAGGGGGAAGCAGGGATCATCAAGACACTCACTGCAGCTCACACCTCGTAATTTTTCTCTACGTTATAATGATTAATACGTTTTTCAGAACTGGGGGATTGGTGAGAGAGGAAGGAGAGAGAATGATAAGATAGCTTGTAGGCTATGTCACACACAGGGAAAGGAAAGAACGTGAAGTTAATAGGAGCAGGAACTTGGCTTGCTCCCTTGATAAAGGCCTGTTATATCTACTTCTGAAGGCTACACAAAGAGAAAAACCATCCTGAGAATATTTTTCTTATTATGCTTTATTATTATTATTATTATTATTATTTGTAAATGCTCAACAATGCTCCACGTGTAAAAATCCATTTAGCAAAAAGCTCCCTTGGGTTTCAGAGTTTGTAACACTGACAAGCAGCAATTAAGACCTCCTGTGATTCATAAAGTATGCAATGAGTTCTAGATCTTTGAGGAATCGCCACACTGTTTTCCATAACAGTTGAACTAGTTTACAATCCCACCAACAGTGTAAAAGTGTTCCTATTTCTCCACATCCTCTCCAGCACCTGTTGTTTCCTGACTTTTTAATGATTGCCATTCTAACTAGTGTGAGATGGTATCTCATTGTGGTTTTGATTTGCATTTCTCTGATGGCCAGTGATGATGAGCATTTATTTTTTCATGTGTCTGTTGGCTGTATGAATGTCTTCTTTTGAGAAATGTCTGTTCATATCCTTTGCCCACTTTTTGATGGGGTTGTTTGTTTTTTTCTTGTAAATTTGTTTGAGTTCTTTGAAGGATCTAGAACTAGAAGTACCATATGACCCAGCCATCCCATTACTGGGTATATACCCAAAGGATTATAAATCATGCTGCTATAAAGACACATGCACACGTATGTTTATTGCGACACTATTCACAATAGCAAAGACTTGGAATCAACCCAAATGTCCATCAGTGACAGACTGGATTAAGAAAATGTGGCACATATACACCATGGAATACTATGCAGCCATAAAAAAGGATGAGTTTGTGTCCGTTGTAGGGACATGGATGCAGCTGGAAACCATCATTCTCAGCAAAGTATCACAAGAACAGAAAACCAAACACCGCATGTTCTCACTCATAGGTGGGAACTGAACAATGAGAACACTTGGACCCGGGAAGGGGAACATCACACACCGGGGCCTATCATGGGGAGGGGGAAGGGGGGAGGGATTGCATTGGGAGTTATACCGATGTAAATGATGAGTTGATGGGTGCTGACGAGTTGATGGGTGCAGCACACCAACATGGCACAAGTATACATATGTAACAAACCTGCACGTTATGCACATGTACCCTAGAACTTAAAGTATAATAATAATAATAATAATAATAAAAGAAAAAAGAAGTATGCAATAAGGGGTTTGGTGTAATATGGAAAAGTAGGGGAAAAAATTTGTGCTCTTTGCAGGTAAAATATTGCTGACATTTTTAATGATAATGAAGTATACGATCTCCTTGGGGCAAAACTAAAATCTATTGTACAGTGAAAGAAGAGATCCATTTAATTTGTTTAGGCTTCTTTGCTTATTTTGTGTTATTAAATCTGTTCAAGGTTATGAATAGTATTACTAATGGCTGAATAGTTGCGGAAGGTACGGTACAGGGAGCTGACTTTTCCAACCAGATTTTGGAAGATGAGATGGTTATGCAAAATGCGGCTTCTCCCACTTTGCTATAAGAACATAGTTTTGTTTAATGTTCCAAAGTTCAATAGGAAAACATCTTCCTTTCAGGTTATATATATTCTCCTAATTATGTTTGAATTTGAGTATAGTTCTGTTTCTATCCTTAATGGTTTAATTTTATCTAATTTTGATGAGATGTCACAACACAGATTCTTGATGTTTAACACATTATTGGTAAAGTTGCCAGATAAAAAACAAAAGGCTTGCAGGTAAATGTGAATTTCATATAAACTACATGCAAAGTTTTAGTATAACCATATCTCATGCAGTAGGTAGTACATACTTATACTAAAACATTTGCTGTTTATTTGAAATTGAAATTTAAATGGGCATCACATCTTTTCATTTGCTAAAGCTGGTTGTCTTAATTGTTGGTCATTCTTGTGGGGAGAGAGAGAGAGGATGAAATCAGGCTCTATAAGGGTAAGCTTTAAAATTGAAACACACCATTACTTGAACTTCAGCTGGCCTGGAAATAATGCAATTTAAAAACTTATTTATGATTGACATAATAATTATACATATTTATGAGGCACCAATGTGATGTTTGGATACTTGTATAAATTGTGTAATGCTCAAATCAGGGAAATTAGCATATCCATTACCTTAAACATTCATCTCCTTGTTCTCAAAGAAGTAGAGAGTAGAAAAGTGGTTACTAGAGGATGGAGATGAGGGGACAGTGAGAGACTGGTCAACTGGTACAAAGCTACAGTTAGGAGGAATAAGTTCTGGTGGTCTATTGCATAGTAGAATAACTGGAGTTAACAATAATGTATTGTATATATCACAATAATTAGAAAATAGGTTTTTAAATGTTTTCATCACAATGAAAATGACAATTTTAATGGTGCTTTTCAAAAACCCTTGAAGTATTATTTAAAAATTGTGCTTCTTGTAGGTGCAGTTTCTCATACACATAGTTGAAGCTGGAAGTGAATGACAATGACACAATATACTCAGAGTTTGCTGGGTTCCAGAAGAGATTTTTTTGTAGTTATTTTTTAAGTGGGGTAAAAAAGAATAAAAGCACATCATTTCAAATTTCTTTTCCTAGATTAAAAATAATATTAGAAGATATCTCCTTCACAACCAGTCAGTGCTGCAGATTTCTACACAAATGCTGCTCTGACTTAAGATAATGCTTATTAGGGTATTTTGATCTTCTTGGAAGTTACTATTTGTCATTTGAGTATTTGCCTTTTCACAGCAAATCCCATCCACACATTGATGGGCAGAAGTGAAATATGTCCTGTTTATCCTTATTCTCAATTTAAAATTTTTATTGGCTTTTGGGAACAAACAGAAATAACGATTTTCAGAAAACAGTAAGTACAGAATGCTAAAATATCTACAGAGGAGGTATATGTAAAATATTGAAATAAAATTTCTAAAAGAAATAGAGCAAATGAATTATACCCAGAAATCCCCTCATGAAACTAAAGGCTAAATTTCACAAGCTCTCAGAGGGGACATGGGGAACAGAGAAATAATAACAGCTTACAGTTATATACCTTCATTTAACTTTTATCCTTTTGAAAGAAAGTCAGGCAGGAACCATGTTATTCCAATTTGATATCTGGGAACACCGAGTGTACAGTGTGAACAAATGACTTGTCCCAATTAGTAACTTAGCGATGGAGCTAGGAGCCATGGTTTTTAAGCGCTTATAGAATAAATACAGTATTAAAATCATTTCAAAGCTATAAATCTTCTTCCTGGATGGTGGTGGGGCCATTGCAGAAACTGGAAACATGTTGTGATTCATTTCAGAGGACTCTCAGCCCCCTAAAGCCCTTGGACTGTGTGAAGAACCTGTCCTCACATGGGGGTCATTTTCCAAACTCGTGACTTCCTATGAAGCTTCAGCGAGTGGGAGTTTCAGCCCCTCGTCCCCTGCAATGTGCTATTAAAATTAAAATGTAAATGGGGATTAAATTCAGGTACTTTTATAGGTGTTTAAAAGTGTGAAACGCATTATGAATGTTATTCTAACAAAGAATAACACGGTTATGCTCTTGATCTACAATGTCTGGAGCCGTCGCCTGAGATAGGAATTGAAAACCTCCATGTTGCTAACGTCTGGGTGCTGTGGCGCCTGAATGCAGGGTAGTGAGCCAGCAACAGCTTTTGACAGAGCATTTACCAGGCTACAGTGAATTGAGAAAAGTAAGGACAAGTGAATTCTTTATATAAATAACTTTAGGGTCTACCTGTACTCTGAAATTATATCCTTCCACTGCTTTTCTTTCTTTTTCTTTGAATAATAAACAGGTATTTCCTTTTAATAACATGGTCATGGTGAAAGGCAAGGCAGGGTCAAAAATGCCAGAGTCATAGTGTGGCTCTATCACTTATTAAATGGTTGTATTGAACAAAGTATTATTATAGTTTCATCTAACTTTAGATATCTGTAAAATGGGAATGATAACTCTACCTTCTTTAAGACTAATGTTCTGATAAAATAAGTTAATGTATCTAAAACACTTAGAAAAGTATCTGGACTATATTAAGTCCTCTGTGAAGACTAGCTAATAAATTACAGTGTTTAATTACATATTTGTATATATTTAAAAGAACATATATGTATTTTTTAATAGCAAAATTGTTTGGAAATCCTAGGTAGATATCCCAAATTATTATTAATTTTATTTAAAATTTTACTGTCTTTAAATCTATGTAAGAATGATGTGTGTGAAAATAATAAAAGGGTGGGGGGATGAGAATGAGAGAAAAACCAAGAGAAGAACGTAAAACGTTATCTGGTCATTAAAAAAAAGCAAAACAAAACTGGCCAGTCGCAGTGGCTCATGCCTGTAATCCCAGCACTTTGGGAGGCAGAGAAGGGTGGATCACGAGTTCTTAAATCTATGTAAGAGTGATGTGTGTGAAAATAATAAAAGGGTGGGGGGATGAGAATGAGAGAAAAACCAAGAGGAAAAGGTAAAACGTTATCTGGTCATAAAAAAAAAAAAAAAGTCCAGAGAGATACCTTTTTTGCCTACAGACAGATGGAGGGACAGGAACAGGCAATTGTGGTTGCATTGGACTTTAGATTTAGTTCAGGCAGTGCTAATTTTCTGTCTCTCTCACTGGAATGGCAGTTTTATAAGAACAGTGATCTACTCTGTTTGGCTCTCAGCTTCATCCCTAGCATTTGGTGCAGTTCATAGGACAGAGTAAGCATCCACATTTTATGTGTGAATAATGAGCAAAATTAATTACCAAATGCTTTTAGCATAAATTTGTTCTTTCAGGCTCTTTGTCCTCTGTGGGCACTAAGCTTCCTCCAGGAACTAGATCAGGAAACAGTCTCTGCACGGCCCAGTGAAAAGCCAGCACTGGGTGGGTACTGTTAGAATCTTCTGCTCATCTTCGGTACAACACAGTGCAAAGAATGGTGCCAGCCAGTTTCACCCCCTTCCGACTCTTCTCTGCAGAAATTTAGCTTCCAAGATGACCTAACCTAATAATTTACCAGGCACAGGTAAGTGATTTTAATTGATTCTTAATGTCAGGTAGCTTCCAACTATAACGTTAAAAGATGTTTGCCTCTATTCAAGTGGAGAGAAGAGTTTGACCTTGGATGAATATATAATGGTGACATGAGAGATGGATATTGGGTATGGCTTAAAATAGCTGTATTTATGAAAAAGAATAATGCCATGCTCATTTCAAGGACTAACCTGACTTTTAATGAGAAGCATTCTGGGTAGGTGGAGGTTAGATTTCTATTTTGATCATGAAAGAAAATACACCTATGTCTTAACACATTCACTGAGACAACAGTCAATATTCAAACACTAGGAGCCAAACAAGTGTGATGAGAACCAGGTGTTGTGTCATCAGAATCGAGGAGCATAGTAGGCAAGCTTGTGTGCATCTCATGGCTCTTCCATCTCTGAGTTCTTTACACTCATGAAGTTTGTGCCGTTGCCTACTCACACCTGATTCAATCTGACTTTAAAGAGTGAAAGCCAATGTTCACACAAACTTCTCAGCCCAAAATAATGACCAAGTATATTTTCCAGGTCTTAACTCCAAACCAACAAAATCTGAACTTCTCAATCATTAAAAGCTTTTAACCACATCCCACAGCTAGTGAGTTTCTATCTCTACTATTTGTATTTAGGGAGAGGAGGAGGGTGTGTGTGTGTGTGTGTGTATAGAAAAGGAAATAGCAAATTTCTATTTCATTTACTTGATATGGGTTTAATATACTGACAGAGGGTATACATTGAAGGAATGTATTTGGTAAACATTTTTTTTTCCTACACAAAATGACTTAATTTTCAAAATATTTATTGCTATTTGCAAAAACCCTTATTAGTCAGCCCCTTCCTGCTAGCTTTTAGAAACAGGATCTTAAGGTCAGTAGAGACAGAAAGTAGGAATTTGAAAATCAACACTCATGTTTAATTACCACAGGAGAAGCATATATAGACGGTTGTAGGGAGAGATTCTCTTTTTTTCAGCATTCAATTTAACATCCATTTTATAGGTGATAGAGCTCACTTCCAGTGGAGAGGGAGAAGGGAAGTTGATTCTCTCAGGGAACGGGATAGAACAACTAAGTAACTTTCTCCTTTCCTTCAGCATGTGGTTTCTCCAATTTAAATCAAATTATTTTTCAAGTACACAGATGTTATTTGACTTGAAGCTTTAAATTTGTATTATTTGTACATATCTGATTTTCCCAATTATTTTCTATGCTATAGAAATGATTTACACATTAATGAATGTTATTAAAACTAGTTTCAGCTTTCAATAAGTTTGTTGAAGCCGTATTCTCCTAAATTTAAGTAGGTGTGGTTCATGGCAGAAGTTTTTGGAATTTTTACTAGCTAAACTGCACTGTGTCTTTCTAACGTGAAGGTAGTTAGTGTATTCATGCTTTCCCAAAGTTACATGATCCTATCCCTCACTCTCTTTTTTTGAGATTCTTTTCACGGGATGTGATTTTCAGAGCACACTCTATGGGACAGGCTAGGATAGATTTGGGCAATTCTCATTTAGAGTGCATAGTCTTGTTGGCAGGTTTTAGCTCATCTAATTAAAGAGTCACTAGCCTACAACACAGAATTCCCCCAACCCCTTCTGATTTCCATTTATCTTTCCAGTGCCAAAAAGTGTCCTGTCCCACCCTCAGCACTCTATTAATGGAGATATCCAACTGTTTCTCAACTCACCTGCCTTAGTTGGATTACATGGTTAAAACCAAACTTCTTAGCAATAGGTACACTTTCTCTAAGCAGCCTACTAATTACAGGCAAGAGAGAGACACTGTGAACCACTAACATTGCTAATAAACTACAGAATAGTTCAAGCACGGTTTTATACCTCATAAAGAAGGTGAAGAGTTATGAATGTTAAAAAGGTGTCCTAGGTACAAAGGCATCAGTAGGACAAAATGCACAGGGCACTCCTTCTGTCCTCTGATTCAGGCTAGTATTTAATGAACATGTACTATGTGACAGGCCATGTGCTGGGTGTAGATAGGGGTGATTTCTCCTTTTTTAGTTCCTAGGATAACCCAGTAAGGCAGTATTTATAACTCCTCCTCCCCATTTCTTTTCAAATTAGGCCATTTGTGGCTTAGAACAGGTAAATAAATACCCTGGTCATGAAGTTTATAAATGGCAGAGTTGGGAATGATACACAGGGATTCTGGTTCTAAACCAGCCTCCTCCAGCCTTCCCACCATACCCTTTCCAAACTCAACTGGCCCTTTCTGTTAGAAGAAGGAACATCGGAGTAGCACAGATTAAAATAAGTGCTTTAAAAAGTAAGTAAATTGATTCACTTATCCACGATTTGTCCTCTTGTAGTACTGAGGAGGCCTCACCTCTACTTTCCATTGTATAAATAGACCACAATTTGTTTGTCCTTTCACTTCTTGATGGGAATTTGTTTTTTGGTTGTTATGAATAAAGCTGCTATAAACATTCATGCACAAATCTTTTAAATAAACTGCCAAATTATTTTCCAATGTGATTATATCTTTTTTTTTTTTTTTTTTTTGAGACGGAGTGTCGCTCTGCCGCCCAGGCTGGAGTGCAGTGGCCGGATCTCAGCTCACTGGAAGCTCCGCCTCCCGGGTTTTACGCCATTCTCCTGCCTCAGCCTCCCGAGTAGCTGGGACTACAGGCGCCCGCCACGTCGCCCGGCTAGTTTTTTGTATTTTTTAATGGAGACGGGGTTTCACCATGTTAGCTAGGATGTTCTCGATCTCCTGACCTCGTGATCCACCCGTCTCGGCCTCCCAAAGTGCTGGGATTACAGGCTTGAGCCACCGCGCCCGGCCCCATGATTATATCTTTTATATTCCCACCAACAATGTAAGAAAGTTGCAGTGTGGTTAAAAAGTGAGACCAGGGAAAGGGTTCCTATGAACGGGCAAGGGCTTTTGTGGTTGAAATCACTTAATAGCACCCAAAGAGGGTGCACTCAGGCTTTCTTATTAGTTTGCCCTGAAGTGGGGCAGAATAGGAGGAGGGATGGGTGAGAGTTAAAAGTTGTTAGCCATCAAGCATCAAGGAAATGGAAGTGACTCTATTATAATTTATCCGCAATGTCTGACTGATGGCTGAAACATGTTATGTTTAATTTAATTTAATTTGAACTTATTTAAGTAACCCAGTATGGTGCCCTATAAGGCCTGCAGCCAGAAGCTTTAAAGGAAGGTGAAAATTTTCATTGCATATATTCGTCAAGAGCATTGTGTATTCTGAGATGTGTCAATAATGCCTTGGTCATTCTAAGTGAGGTCTGGAACTCTGAAGAGTATAGTGAGTGTTTTGGTGAGGTCTCATATGGCCTTAATGTATGTAGAGACATGTGTGACCTTGATTTATATTTTGGTATCTATGAAGCAAGACATTCTTAGAGTTCTTTATCCCAAAGGAGGAAACCTTGGCCACTGGCCAGATTAGACAGCTGAACTATCATCAATGCCTCAAGAGTTTGTAATGTGTGTGTGTGTGTGTGTGTGTGTGTGAGTGTGTGTTTATTTATGTGTGTGTATATGTATGTGTGTATATATGTGTGTGTGTATATATATATACATGGACAGAGAGAGAGAGAGAGAGCCTTGTTGGCCAGGGCATCCAGTGCTGAGATCACTCCCTAAAGCTTGGCCAATTACACTTCTATTGGGTACCACACTTTATCAGAGATATCTTGGTTAAGGGATTAAAATCAGCAACAATCCACTGAGCTCCATTATGTTGATGGTGATAAGGCTGTCTATAAAGTATATAAATTCCAATTGCTATTCACTCAGTTGACCCTAAAGAGCTGTTCAGGTAGTCAAAGGGCCTGTGAGAGACAGAATCTCATTCAGCACCAAGTCATCTGGTAACCCATAGAAGATAAGCGGCACTCAACTGCTTTTGTTGATGGGACAGAGGGTCCAGGTTTGGCTCCATCCTTTAGCAAAGCCTTGGTAGCTGTACTAAGTTTTCAAGACGCTTGTTCCAGGACTCAAGGCATCATAGGCAGGTAGATACAGAAGATCACAGGCTTAGGGCCTCTATTTCCAGGAAACCCCAATGTGTAGCCAGAAATTGCCACTCTAGTGGCAGATAATATGAAGCTAAGATGGTAAGTGTCTTGCATCAGAAGCCCATGGCAACTTACAATTATCTTGGGAGGCCTGGGAACTCCAGGAGACATGAGAAGAGACTGTTAATACCTTTATAGTGAAGGAGTTTCTGGATGGGTGATGCTGGTTATATTGCAATTTGGACAGACTGTAGAGCCTCTCTCTCTCTCTCTTTTTTTTTTTTTTGTAGAGGCCCCATTCAAAGTGGGCTGATTTGCAAGTGAGAGAATACATAGGCTTCAGTAAAATGTTTTAAGGGGAAATATATTGACGAGCCACCCAAAAAACTAAAAAAATTGGGATTATTTTAACCTCGTGAATATTGAAAGGGCGAATAGCTGTTTCTTGACAGTGTCAAGGATGAAGCAGCCTTCTGTTAACCAAGTAGTGATCAGGAGTTTTAACAAGATAGTAGGGCCTTGTACTCTGTGTGGAACAATGGTGTGTTCCCTTTCAGTGTGCCCTTTGTGAATGTTCGTATGTCCTGAATAAGTATGTCAAATGAATCTCCTCATAGGAGATTGTCATAAATATAATATCCTATCTATGCTCCTCAAGCAAAATGAATGTGGTTAATATCTTGTCTGCAAAGATTATGTGTGATGGCAAGGCTGTTAAGATACTCCATGGATAGTTAGGGAAAGATGTATGCAGTGAAGGGGGTGAGGGCACCCTATGGCATTGGAGGCTGTTGAGATAGGGACAGAAAGACATTTTAGCTAAATTTATAATAACAAAAGATTGGTGACTGGATACAGTTAGGAATTTCAGTAATATAGAGTATGGAGCCCTTAATGGGTGGGACTGGGGCATTAAGGTTTCAGTAATCCGGTATGAGGCACTATTTGTTCTTTTCAGACTTGATAATAGGCCTGATTAGGCAGTTAAGGGGAGAAGCAGTAAGGATAATCATCTCTTCTGTAAGTGGGTCTCACATAATAGATTCCAGTCCTTGAAGGCTCTGCTTTAATTCATATTGGACCATACTAATTATTTTAACTGGTAGAGATAGTCCATAGACTCTCATATTTTCAAGCCACTTTGTAAGTAGCCAAGACTTAATTAAAATTTTTCTTTGTACTTGTTGAGTCAGAGCATTCATGTACAGTGTGCGATATTTGAGGGCAACAGGTGCTAAGACCATGGGGAACTTAGGTAAGGGAATAGTTCTGATCATTAGGGTGAGACATCTCACCTTATCTATTTTATGTTTAGGAACTCTTCTAAGATTAGAGGGGATACCTTGCTTAAAGTTAATGAGATGCCACGGTATAACTGTAAGTTAAGCCCCACTATTCATTACGGGCATTCAATCAAGAATTCTAGGATGACCTTAATTGGTCTCGCCTGCCCCACATCTGACCCAATCAATGTGAATAAGAAAATGTGCTGAGAGGCCTACATCACATGCCTACCCTTAGAGTGTGAATCCGTCTCCACAAAAGAACATGGACTGAGAGTGGGTAGGTGCTTCCTCAGAAGAAAATCAGGAGTCTCTGACCAGATATTGAGAAGCTGTGGTGGTTTGGGACCATCTCAAAGTAGTCAGGTTGTCACCACATTTTCCGGAATTTCCATCCTTGAGCACTTCAGGGTTAAGTTTGACCCCCAAGATAAATTTTGCGAAATTCAGGAGGTGGAAGTGAAGCAATAGCCAAAATACTCTGAAAGTTGTCATTGGCTGGAGGCAGATTCTAGCTTATACTCTTAGTATCTTTATAGAACAGATACGGAAACAGAAGCACAGAAAACCTAAGCAACCTATCCGAGGACACACAATTAGCAAATGGCAGAAACAGGATATGATGCCCAGGATTCTAGCTATGGATCTAGTGCTCCTAACCACTTTGCTATAGGGCAGTCCAGGGTAATAGTTGAAATATAAGAGCAAAACCAGGATGATGTGAGTATGAGAACAAGAAAATGTTCAATTTGACTTTGACTTAAAGTCAACTGATGTACATGAAGGAAAAGGATATTAGCAATTTGAGATTAGGGGTCCTCATAATGAGCTGCAAGAGCTAAGAAGTTGGGCTGTACTTGGCAGGCATTGGAAACCTTAGAAGTCATTGAGCCAGGATTTAGGTTTGGCTGTCACAGAAACTGCTGACATATAGATTTAAATACAAATAGTCTGTTTTTTAGGCTACCACAAAAGCATCATTAGGGTTGGGTGTAGGAGTGAGGAGTAAAATAGAGAAAAAGAAGAAACCAATGGTGATAATATTTAGTAGAATATAATGATGGGGATAGTGAGAATGCTATATTCCTGCATAGATCCAAATAAAGCAGAGATTCTTAACTTTTTGAGTTTCAGATCTAAAGCCAGTTTTACTTGACCTCCGTTACTGGTGAGTGAAACCAGAGGAGAATGGGGTCCAGCAAGGTGGTCAGGCAAAACCTGGTATCCAGAGGGTTTGGGTGGCATTTCAGGTGACATGAGTGAGGTTGGGAGGGCAGAAGGGATGGGGACGTATAAGTGGGAGGGAAAGGGCGCTGGGAGTCTGGGAGCTGTCAGGCCTGTTGCTGCTTGGGCTTCCAAAGACAGAATGCTGGCACCAACATAGAGTTTCAAGAATGAGAAGGAGCTTCAGTGCTGAGAGACCTGCAGAAACCGCCAGGTTACAAAGGAGCACATGCTTGGAACTGAGCTGTGTGGTAAATACCCGGACAAGAAGGCAGAGTTCTCAGCACTGGATCTGAGGTTTATATTAAATCAGGCCTGAAGGGCAGGTGCCAAAATCATGTTGTCTGCCATTTGAGCTGTGGAGCTTCAGCCTTTTAAATTCCCTCTGTGGAAGTCAGAATTGGTCCAGGAGCCTGGCTGAATCTGCAGTAAAAGTCCAGTCATGTAGCTGTAGCTGAGGGCTGGAGGACTTACTGGGACCCAACAGGTTCTTACAGATAAGTGGAGGGGAGGTTCTCAATGGGTCACATTATAGGGAGCGTTTGGAGCATGTGAACATTACTTGATCTCCTGCATGCAATATGATCATTCACTGTGGGAAGAGTCTAATCAAACTAGATGTTATGGATTTTTCTTTATTGGTAAGAGTGCTTTAAAAAAGAGAAAAAATGATGAGCTGAATAAGATGTCTACATCTTTAATAGTATGACTTTCCTCAGAATCTTGGGAGGGAAAATAAGCTCTTTGTATGTAAGTTTTTATTTTTATTTTTCCAAACGGTAAAATAAAGTAAAACACGAAAGAAATACTATTGAACTGCCTGTGCTGTCATCTAGAAAAACGAAGATGTAAATGATAAAACCTTATTAATTATTGCACCACCTTTGCCTGGGTCATCTGTGTGAACAGAATGCTCAAGGACAAACCCTAGCAATAAAGACTGTGTGTGCAAATATTGGCAAACATAGAAAGTGGAAAGAGAGAGGAGAGAGTACTTGTTGGGGAAAATATTGATCCCTCTATAATCCTTAGCAACATCTTTGACTTTTTCCTCCTTCTCTCTCTGTCTTTTTTTTGGTAATACAATGCTTGTTATATGTCATTCAGAGCTGCTCCAAATTGAACAGCAAGGCCATCTTCAAGAGAGGTGGAAGTAAACCATTTATTAAAATGGTTTTCCTTGCTATAGGAAATACATTAGATTAAAACGAATGGAAATCAAAAGTGTTGGCAAAAATCAAATGGTTTATGTGCCCAAAGGTAGGGGCCTGGGGGAATAACTAATGGCTAGACAAGCATGGCAAATGATGATGTTGATCTATATTTGTTGTCATGGATAGATATGTAACCTCTATTGGTAACTGAAAAAAATACATTACAGAAGAGTATTATGGAAACTTCCATTTCGAGAAAGTTGGAATAGATGTACCTTCCCTTATTCTTCCTATTAAGTACAATAAAACCTTGATTGTTATATGCACAACAAACATAAGAAGATTCTTAATGGTAGAAAGAAAAAGGCTGACTCGCTAGGGATCTTGGGACCCAAAGAACAGGACAGTGTGGGTTTCCTGAATTGTCTTTTTGCCTCATATATCCCAGACTTAGAGCTAAAGAAGCTAGCAACCCAGAGACACCAGTCGGTATGGACAAAAAAAAAATTCCCTAATAAAATTCTGTTCTTTCCAATTTAAGGACTATGAAAGGGACAGCTTAGCAAGACAGAAAACTTTTAGACAATGACTGTTCTACTTCGACCAAGCATTGTAGAGTAAAGTGTGGCCTCATCTACATCTATACTAGCAGAGACCAAATGAGGAGCCTACTCTCAGCAGGCTGTAAAGAGGTATTTCAAATCCCCACTAGGGTGGCTTCAGAGAAGGCTGAATAGAGATCCTAGATTCTTATCCAGCTGTAAGAAAATGAACCCCTTGCCCCATGTGGAAACCACATGAGAAGTCTGGACTTATACCTTTACCTGAGAGTAAGAAGGTACCTTCCCTCTCCACATAGGGTTGGAGACCTACTGGAGAGGCGGGACTTTCACCAGTGTCCTGCAGTAGTGAGGCTAATGACCTGTCCTGTCCCACCCCCTCCAACTGTAGTGCTGGTGGAGGCTACTTGGGAGTAGTAACACGGCACTCCTACCCATTCCAGTCAGAGTGGTATCAGCAGAAACTTAGTGTGAGCCAAAACTCACACCACTATCCAGGTAATGATGAATCCCCTTGGGTATAAACAGAAGCCAAATGAGCATCTTGGATTTCTGTACCCAACTGGCTGTCATGAGGCAGCACCAGTCCCCTTTAACTGCCAAAGTTGTGCCAGAGAAACCTAATTAAAAGTGAAGGTTGAAATTAGATCTAGGGTCTCATAATTTGGTATCCAAATTGTCCACGTTTCAATGGAAAATCACTTGTAATATGAAGAACCAAAAAGCTATCAAGTTGAATGAAAAAAAAAATTAATATGACTCCGAGATAACAGAAATGTTAGAATGATGTGGTAAAGATTTTAAAGCTTCCATAATAAAAATGTTTTATTGAGCAATTGTGAACATGCTTGACACAAATAAAAATGTAGAAAGTCTCAGCAAAGCAATAGAAAGTCTAGGCAAAGCAATAGAAAATAATAAAAAAAACTAAACAGTAGAATGGAGAAGATAGAGGAAAGAATCAGTGAACTGGAAGACAAAACAATAGAAATGATTAAATGTGAACAACACTGAAGAGATAAAATAGGCTGGAGCATAAATGCGCAGAGTCTTGGGCCCTGTAGGATCACAACAAAAGATCTAACATGTCACTGGAGTCCTAGAAAGTGAATTGAAAATAGCAGGTTTAAAAAAGTACTTGAAAAAATACTAGCTGGAAACTTCCTAAATTTGGCAAGAGACACAAACATTCAGATTCAAGAAGCTAAGCAAACCCCAAACACAATAAATTCAAATAAATTGCACCAAGACACATTATTGTACATTTTCTGAAAACTAAAGATAAAGAAAAAAAGACTTAAAGCAATGAAAGAGAAGGAACACTTTACATATAGTGGGGAAAAACTTGAATTACAGGAGGTGTTGTACCGGAAAGGGAGTACGTAAAACTGCCCGGTGAAAATATTTTTCAGGATAAAGGGGAAATCAAGACACATAAGCCAAAGGGCAAGGAAAATAATTTATCACTAGAAAACCTACAATGAAAGATGGCTAAGAAAGTTATCTAACCAGAAAGAAAAGAATAAAAATACAGATAATATATTTTCTTTCTCCTTTTGAGTTTTTTGAATTATGTTTGATGGTTGAAGCAAAACTTATCATACTATCTGATGTCATTAAAATGTATACAGTAGTAATATTTAAGAGAATTCTATTATAAATGGAAGAAGGGGAAAGGATTATAAAAGGAGTTGCAGTTTTATACTTTGAAAGAAGTGTTAAGGTGTCAACATCAGTAGATTATGTCATTATATATATAACATATATATTGAGATATCACATCATATATATGTGATGTGATACATATATATGTATCCATATGGATTTTTATTTATTGGTAAGGATGCTTTAAAAAAGAGAAAAAATGATAAGCTGAAGAAGATATCTACATCTTTAATAGCATGACTTTCTCTCCTCAGAATCTTGGGAGGGAAAATAGGGTCTTTGTATGTAAGTTTTTATTTATATTTTTCTAAATGATAAAATAAAGTAAAACACAAAAGAAATACTATTGAACTGCCTGTGCTGTCATCTAGAAAAAAAGAAGATGTAAATGATAAAGCCTTATTAATTATTGCACCACCTTTGCCTGGGTCATCTGTGTGAACAGAATGCTCAAGGACAAACCCTAGCAATGAAGACTGTGTGTGAAATTTTGGCAAACATAGAAAGTGGAAAGGGAGAGGAGGGAGTACTTGTTGGGGAAAAATATTGATCCCTCTATAATCCTTAGCAACATCTTTGACGTCTTATCAAATCATATATATGTGATGTGATATCTGAATATATAATGTAATATCTGAAGCACACACTATAAAAGCTATACAAAGAGGTACACTAAAAAACATTATAGATAAGTCAAAATGGAGTTCTAGAAAACGTTCAAGTACCCTACGAGAAGGCAGAAAAAAAAACACAGAAAAACAGAATAAACAGAACAACACTAACAAATATAAAATGACTAACTTAAACCTTAACATGTCAATTATTGCATTAAATGTGAATTGTTTAAATGTACCAATTAAAAAACAGAAATTGACGGAATGGGTTAAAAATGTAACCCAACTATATGTTGCCTATAAGAAATTCACTTTAAAGGTAATATTATAGCTGGGATGAAAGGAAATGATTAAAAAGAGATATTATGCAAACAGTAATCAAAAGAGAGCAGGAGTGGTTACATTATCTGATAAAAATATTTCACCAAAGTGGATATAAGATGATAAAAGATGTTCAACATAATTAGTCATTAAGAAAACACACATTCAAACTGTAAATGAGATACTACTGCACACCTATCAGAATGGTTTAAAAAAAATAGTGACAGCAAATAATGGAGAGGATATAAAGAAATTGGATCATTCACACGTTGCTGGTAGGAACTTAAAAACGGTACAACCACTCTGGAAAACAATTTCTTACACAACTAGATTTGCACTTACCATATGACCCTGGATTTGTACTTCTGGGCATTTATACTGGAGAAATGAAAACTTACGTTCACACAAAAACCTGTACCTAAGTGTTCATAATGGTTTTATTCGTTATAGCCCCCAAACTGGAAATTACTCAGCTATCCTTTAATAGGTGACTGGATAAACTGTTGGGGTACATCCATACAGGGGATTATTACTCTGCAATGAAAATAAATAAACATTAAATAAGATGTCAATACATGCAACAACTTGGATGAATTATTGCCAAATTATGCTGAGTGAAAAATGCTAATCTCAAAGCTGAAAGATTCCACTTATAGAATATTATTATAGAAATGGAGAATAGATTAAGGGTTTCCAGAGGTAAAGGGGAGTGGGAAGGAAGCAGGAGGAAAGTCCATGTTGCTCTGAAAGGAATCCTTGTGGTAATGGAAATGTTGTGTATCTTCATTGTATCAATGTGAATATCCTGGTTGTGGTACTGGACTATAGTTTTGCCAGATGTTACTATTGGAGGCACATGAATAAGGGACCAATGGTATTGTGTCACTCTGTATTACTTTGTACAACTGCATGAAAATCTACAATGATGTCACAATAAAAAACTTAAAGGTAAAATGGCTGTATAATACCTTAAAAACAAAACTAATAAAAAATAGGATGATATCATTTTGTTTTGAAGAGAAATCTGGAATTATACAGAAGAGAGTATTAGCAGGGATTATTTTTGGGTGGAGAGAGTGCAGATATTTTCTTTTTGCCTATTTTACATTTTCTATGTTTTTACAGTGACTGTAAATTACTTGTATACATCTAAAAAGTTAAATTTTGTCAGTAAAGATATTTAAATAAAAAATCATAGTCCCTGCCTGCCCTCAAATATTTTTATACATATTTTTGCTTCATAAGCTAGGAAGTTAAAAAAACAAAATAAAGAAAGAAGAAAAAAAAAGAAAGAAAGAAAACTGAAACCCCCAGAGCAAGGAAGACATACAATTAAATATTTGAAAAACATAAATGAAATTATTGTGGCTTTTCCCTGTAGTGACACATGCTGTGTCACTTTAGGATTATTTTAACATGTGTTGGTGAAAAATAAATTGGTATAACTACGTTTAAATGGTGAAAGCAGTGTCTGTGGGTTACTCAGCCTTCACCTCTACGTAATATTAGCAGGGAGAACTAATCTTGCGGTACAAGCTACATGAGATAATTCCTCCTCTCTTACTCACACACATCTAGGAATTTCCACTTGGACCATAGATTAGATAATTTTTTTCCTTGTTATAGAATGTCTTACTTCCATCATTGCTTGTAGGACCCTAATAAAGAGAAAGTCTTATTGATATTGACATGATGGGGGAAAAATGTTAACAAGTAGAAATAGTTCATTATAGTCACTTGATATGAATATGCTGGGAGAGCCACAGTATGTTAAGTGCTGGCAAAATTGTATTACAAGGCCAATCAATTTCTATATGGAGTTCTGTTAGTGAGTCATTAGTAGAAGTAGTGCTGACTGTCCTTGAATACCATGGTTCTACAAGAAAATAAAGAAATGGATGATGGGAGGCAGATGGGTCATTTAATTTATTTCTCAATTAAAGCTGACACTTTGAGTAGAGAAATCTACATGCAATCTACTTTTTATGGTTTGTTCTAATACATTTGTTATCTCATTAGGGCAGCAGTTTTATAACAATAGCAAAATGGTAATCACACTCACCTGCAACCTGTATGCCCCAAATGAACCTGATAAGAAGATTTATTAATCCAAATAAGCTGAAGATCAGGCCTTGTAGGGTGGGGAATGTAGGGTGCATGAAGTGATCACAACAGAGAACAACATATTGCCTTTTATTCATGGGTTAACAGTGGTGACAAAGGTTCTTGTTTGTTTGTTTCTTCCCTGAATCCTTCTAATAATAAAGCTATTCAGAAATGTGTGGTTGTTTCCCAGCAACACGTGTGCATGGCAAACTACCATCCAGGTTGCAGATGGGTAATAAGGTGTATTGCCCCCAACTTTAGACACTCTCTGCAACTTACAGTGCTATAGAGGCTGAGGGGGAGATTCTAGCGAACCTCTGGTGTTGTAATTACAGATTTAAAAGCTTCTGTCTTTACAGTAGAGAAGAATGGTCTTTATTCTCAAGTGGACAGCTACGCTGTTACATGTCAGCATCCTCATTAGTGAAGACAGTGATGGATACAGATCCAATCAATCAAGGAATCAATCAGCATGTGTTTATTAGACACCTACTGTTTTCCCTAGCTTTGAGTTAGAAACTCTACTTCTGTTTCTCACGTTGATGGAAATTCATGGAGGTATCAGTACTATGTGGCAAACACGCTAGACCTTATTTGAACATTAAATTCAATCTTGAATCACAAAGGGCTGCTCTGCCCATTATTAATTGCCTAGGCTATGATATCTCTCACTCTCTTTACTGGGGATCTCTTTGATTCTATAATTGCTGCTTGAAAAGGCCAGAGAAGGCTGGGCGCAGTGGCTCACGCCTGTAATCCCAGCACTTTGGGAGGCCAAGGCAAGCAGATCATGAGGTCAAAAGTTCAAGACCAGCCTGACCAACATTGTGAACGCTGTCTCTACTAAAAATACAAAAATTAGCTGGGCGTGGTGGTGGGCACCTGTAATGCCAGCTACTCAGGAGGTTGAGGCAGGAGAATCACTTGAACCTGGGAGGTGGAGGTTGCAGTGAGCCAAGATCGTGCCACTGCACTCCAGTCTTGGCAACAGAGCGAGATTCTGTCTCAAAAAAGAAAAAAAAAAAAAAGGCCAGAGAGGTCTGAAGTTTATAAGTACCACGTGCTAACTGATTGTACCACTGAAGCCACTGAAGCCTGAATTTTAGTCACATTAAGAACTTGGACTCTGGAATCAGCTGTATGACATTGGCAGAGAGTCCAGAAAGCAGAGGATGCTCTTTCCAAACAGAATAGAAAAGAAAGAGATGTCATTGGCCACATCTAATAGGATATGAATTTAACATTTGCTCTTGTATTTTGTTTTGAAAGTGTTTCAAAGAAGAAATCAAGAAAAAGATTCGGTTTAATCAAATGATCAGTTTTTGGGGGCTGGATTTAAAATTGCTTTGCAGCCGGGCATGGTGGCTCATGCCTGAAATCCCAGCATTTTGCGAGGCCGAGGTGGGCAGATCACCTGAGATCAGGAGTTTGAGACCAGCCTGGCCAAAATGGTGAAACCCTGCTTCTACTAAAAATACAAAAATTAGCTGGGTGTTGTGGTGGGTGCCTGTAATCCCAGCTACTCGGGAAGCTGAGGCAAGGGAATCGCTTGAACCTGGGAGGTGGGGGTTTCAGTGAGCCGAGATCGAGCCACTGCACTCCAGCCTGGGTGACAGAGTGAGACTCTGTTTCATGAAATAATAATAATAATAATAATAATAATAATAATATTGCTTTGTTTGCAAGTGAGTAACTATGTGTGAGGGGAATGCTGTTCAAAAGGTTCAACTTATGCACTGGCTCATTTTCCATGTGACTTATCTTTGTGAAAACTGCCATTTATTGAACACTTAATGCATTTTCCCCTTTCAGACCCAGGGGAAGAGAAACATTAGCTTGAGTATATAAATAAGAAGGGAGAATTAAGCCATTTATTTAAGGATGCTTAGCTAATAAGTGAATAATTGGAAATTGAACTCAGATCTGTTTGACTTCAAAATTTGTGTCAGGTTTAGCTATTTGAGCAGCCCAATCATTGGATTTCCATGGTTTGAATATCACTTTCCTCTTATTTGTGTCTGCTCCAGGAAATCTCTGCTTTGTGCTACTCCCACTGTGCATGGCCTATTTTCACACTTCCCTACTGTCTCTCAGTGTTTGAAAAAAGCAGCCAATTATAGCAGTGTGTGGCCATTTACTACAAATGGTGCTAGTGGCTCTTTGAATAGACAAGAGTTGCTGACATTGATTTATGTGACTCTGAAATTGTAATTCATCTGTGGCTAATGACACAGAGAAGACCAGGTCCCTGCTGCTGTGTGACCAGGCAATAGCACAACTGGGGACGTGCTGTGCCTCCACTGTGGCGAGTCCTTCCTTCAATCAGGGAGAAGGAAATGTGGAAAATCCAGTTTGGAATTATCGCAGGGATTGTGAGACAGCTGCTGACCTTCTCTCAGCAGTGCTGGTGTAAAAACTTGGGAACATGTTATTATTCTAATAATGGGCACTCGGATTCCATTTAGGGAGAGATATACTTGTGTGGAAAATCAAGTGTTTGATGCAGTGGGTGGGACCCAAGGACTTCGGAAAAAAGGCACAAGTGTGTCTGCAGGGACATGGAGAGAATTCAGTGACTCTAGGAGGGAGAAGGCTAACAGGAGAAGAAATGGGGGAGATGAGCTGGAGAGTGGATTTGGGGCTGGGTCCTGAATGATGAGATTGCAAAAAAGTTCTTTGGAAAGGAGAAATTGGCCACTTTGTTGGCTCTGTGGTGTGTGAAGTGACACCCTCTCTATGAAGTCACACATGTTTCATATGAGTTGGGAGGGCAGGTGGGAGGTTGATGAGAAATCAATGAAGGGACTGGATTTCAAGTCTAGGTCAATGTGGAGAATAATAGAGACTCTGAATGAGGAATCTGGAGCCCAAAAGGCAGGGGAGGCCACAAGAACAGCGACTGCCTGGTTATTCTTAGAAATACTGAGGAGGGCTGTGGACTCCCACAAGCCATGGAGTTACAAATGTGTGTGTGTGTGTGTGTGTGTGTGTGTGTGTGTGTGTGGTGTGTTGAGGAAAGCATGCTATGTCACAAACCATTTTGCTAAGATCTTGAAAGCTGAGGTTCCAGCTCACATCTTGTTTGCACTTTTTTTCTTCATACCCCCACAATTGAGTGGTTGAAGCCTAATAAGTGATAGGATTAAAAGGATTAAAAAAGTGTGGGCTTTCCGGAAAGAGACGACACGTTATGAAAAAGAGAAGGAAGGTTAGTTTGCTTACAAGGACAACCTAGGAAACTTAATCCCACCAATACCCACTTCTGGCTGTGTGCTGTGGTTTGGTTATTTGTCCTCTCAAATTTCATTTTGAAATGTAATCCCTAACGTTGGAGGCAGGGCCTGGTGGGAGGTGATTGGGTCATGTGGGTGGATCTCTCATGGCTTAGTGCTATCCTAGTGAGTTCACGTAAGATCTGGTTGTTTGTAAGTGTATGGCACCTCCCCCCAACTCTCTCTCTCTCTTGCTCCTGCTCCTGCCATGTGAGACACCTGCTCTGCCTTCATCTTCTGCCATGATCGGAAGCTTCCTGAAGCCCCCCCAGAAGCCAAGCAGATGCTAGCACCATGTTTCCAGTACAGCCTGCAGAACAGTGAGTGAATTAAACCTCTTTTCTTTATTAGTCCAGCCTCAGGTATTTCTTTATAGCAATGCAAGAATGGCCTGATACATTATGTCATGCATAGATGTTGTCTTTTGCCAAGTGATGTACAGGGAGAACTGTCACTCACTCCCAGATTCTCAAAAGCATGGCCTGCACATGCTCTGGGCTCTGAGCTCACCATGGAGATGAGTTGGTTAGTTCATCCCTGCCTTGATTCTTGCTCAGAATAGGCACACTGCTCCCCTAGAACAGATGCCAAAGCAGGACTCGTGAGAGGTGGCTTTCAGGACTGTAATGGGTTGCAAGGGTTCCTTTGAATATGCCCAGTAAGTGAAAAAAGGCTAGGAGTAGGTAATCCAGGATTGTTCCAGGGGGAAATAAGTTCCTTCTACCTTCCCATACTATTCATCCTAGCATATATCTGCAAATTTCAATTTGCAGGGTCATTATTTCTTTAGCCTCAGGGGAGACTTGCAAGAGAAAGAAGGCAACAAGGATGTGGGAGTATGACAAGATTAGAAAAGTGAGATTTTCACAGAAATCTCCAGTAGATCTCCCTTATTTCATTAGTTAACGCTGTGTCACATGGTGTTTTTGTAGCAAAAGATACTGGGAAATGTAGTTTTCATTTGGGTATCTATTATACACAGTTTCTCTGAACTCAGGAATCAGGTGATTATATACAAGGTTTTGGGAAGTGAGAATTCGGGGGCTGGCAGAATTTTAGAAGCAGGAGTGTTCAGAGAATGGATAACCTTTTTCTTGGATGGCTGATCACTTGACACCATGCTTGTTGTCTAACTTTTAGCAGTGTGTTTGTTCACTGGAGTGAACTGTCCCTAATCGACAGGTATGGATTTGAAACCGGGTCTGGGGATTACTGTGGCCAGAGAATAACCAGTGTTTTCCTGTAGGATAGGAACCTTTTATTTATTCTGCCTGTAAAGAAAGTAGAGTCCTCTTAGTCAGGAAGAAAGGAAAAATAGATATTAGGTTGACAACAGGCCATGTCTGCTGCATCTGCTGTGGCTTCATGCTGATGACACCCTGCTTTAAAGAAAATCAAATCTATGAAACAAAAAGTGTGTATTCATTCATACGCATTTGCCTATTTATTTGCACTTACCTAGGTTTGCATTTACTGATTTATTCACTTAATATGACTTGATTAAGAACTTACAATATTGGTAGTGGCAATTCAAGGGTAAGTCATATCTTGTCTGCAAGTCACTTATTCTCAGTGGAAAGAAACAGAAAATGAACATCTGTAGCAATGAGATAGATGCTATAAGAGAGAAACAGAGGACACAGCAGGAGAGCATGAGAGAAGGGCTGTTACCTCTCCTAGAGGAGTCAGGGATGGCTTGTTAGAGAAGAGGATTGTGTGATATAGCAGTTAGATGATGAATGTTGTGCACTTGACTTCATATGCTTTGTTAGTTAAAGAGTAGATGTGTCATTCATTGATGGTGCTACCTGGGAGTAAATAGATGCCAAACTGATAGGAGTGATGTGAGGATCATGTGAGCTAAAATCTGACATAGAATAGGATTCAGTAAAAGTTGATTGAATGAATGCCTGCATACAGAGACTCTTTGCTTTACAGGTGAGGATATTGAGGCTCAGGAGGTGCAAAACTTGCCAGGGGCCCTACATCCAGTAAGTAACAGGCTGAAGCTTTAATCCCAAGGCCCACATGCTTTATTCATGCTTTGCCTCAAGCTTTGGGTTAAAAAAAAATTTCAATTAGAATTACACAGATTCTGTGAAGAAAAACACAAATCTACCTGAAAATTCATCAGCTAGATGGAATGCAGCATGTACCTCTCTTCACCTCCCATTGAAATGACTTAGCAGTGTAAGTTCTTATTTGCAATAGACATTGACTGAGCACCTACCACAAAGAAGGTACCATTCTCAGAAATGTGAAAGGCATACAAATAGGTTACACATGGTGCTCTCACTTGATACGCAAATTTTTATTCTTGCACATATTTTGTGTTCAAAATTCCAGAGGCAGAGACCTCTGGGGTTTTGGAGCAAGGCCCTACTATCTTCTGCAGATAACTACTCTCCTTTTGAGAGACAGCTCTTGACCTGTTACTGGGCTTTGATGGCAACTGAACATTTGACTGTGGGTCATCAAGTCACCATGCGACCTGAACTGCCCATCATGAACTGGGTGCTTTCTGACCCATCTAGCCATAAAGTGGGCCATGCTCAGCAATATTCCATCATCAAATGGAAGTGGTATATAAGTGATTGGGCTTGAGCAGGTCCTGAAGGCACAAGTAAGTTACATGAGGAAGTGGCTCAAATGCTCATGGTCTCCACTCCTTCCACCCTGCCTTCTCTTCTCCAGCCTGCACTGATGGCCTCATGGGAAGTCTCCTATGATTAGTTGACAGAGGAAGAAAAGACTAGGGCCTGGTTCACAGATGATTCTGCATGATATGCAGGCACCACCCGAAAGTGGACAGCTGCAGCACTACAGCCCCTTTCCAGGACATCCCTGAAGGACGGCAGTGAAGGGAAGTCTTCCCAGTGGGCAGAACTTCTAGCAGTGCAGCTGGTTGTGCAATTTGCATGGAAGGAGAAATGACCAGATGTGTGATTATACACTGATTCGTGGGCTGTAGCCAATGGTTTGGCTGGATGGTCAGGGACTTGAAAGAAGCATGATTGGAAAATAGGTGACAGAGAAATTTGGGGAAGACCTCTCTGAGTGGTCAAAAACTGTGAAGATACTTGTATCTCATGTGAGTGCTCACCAACAGGAGACCAGCAGAGGAGGATTTTGATAATCAAGTGGATAGGATGACTGCTTCTGTGGACACCACTTAGCCTCATTCCTCCAACCACCTCTGTCATTGCCCAATGGCCCCATGAACAAAGTGGCCATGGTGGCAGGGATGGAGGTTATGCATGGGCTCAGCAACATGGACTTTCACTCACCAAGGCTGACCTGGCTATGGCCATATGGCACCATTCCTCAGGGTGATCAGCCAGATTCCTGGTGGCAGGTTGATTACCTTGGACCTCTTGCATCAAGGAAAGGGCAGAGGTTTGTCCTTACTGGAATAGATACTTACTCCAGATATGGGCTTGCCTATCCTGTACACAATGCTTCTGCCAGGACTACCATCCATGGACTCATGGAATGCCTTATCCACCATCATGGTATTCTATGCAGCATTGCCTCTGACCAAGGCACTCACTTTACAGCTAAAAAAGTGGGCTCATGCTCATGGAATTCACTGGTCTTACCATGTTCGCCGTCATCCTGAAGCAGCTGGATCGATAGAGCAGTGGAATGGCCTTTTGAAGTCACAATTACAATGCCAACTAGGTGACAGTACTTTGCAGGGCTGGGGCAAAGTTCTCCAGAAGGCCATGTATGCTCTGAACCAGTGTCCAATATATGCTTCTGTTTCTCCCGTAGCCAGGATTCGTGGGTCCAGGAATCAAGGGGTAGAAGTGGAATTGGCACCACTCATCATCACCCCTAGTGATCCACTAGCAAAATTTTTGCTTCCTGTTCCCGTGACATTCTGTTCTGCTGGCCTAGAGGTCTTTGTTCCAGAGGGAGGAATGCTGCCACCAGGAGACACAACAATGATTCCATTAAACTGGAAGTTAAGATTGCCTCCTGGACACTTTAGGCTCCTCCTACCTTTAAGTCAGCAGGCTAAGAAGGGAGTTACAGTGTTGGCTGGGATGATTGACCTGCACTATCAAGATGAAATCAGTCTACTACCCCATAAGGGTGGTGAGGAAGAGTATGCATGGAATACAGGAGATGCATTAGGGTGTCTCTTAGTATTACCAAGCCCTGTGATTAAGGTCAATGGGAAACTACAGCAGCCCAATTCAGGCTGGACTACAAATGGTCCAGATCCCTCAGGAATGAAGGTTTGGGTCACTCCACCAGGAAAAAAAACCACCCACAACCCGCTGAGGTGCTTGCTGAAGGCAAAGGGAATACAGAATGTGTAGAAGAAGAAGGTAGTCATCAATACACAGCTATGACCACGTGACCAGCTGCAGAAATGAGGACTGTAACTGTCATGAGTATTTCCTCCTCCTTTTGTTTAAAACATGTTTGTGCATGTATACACTTGTACTAAGAAAATATCTTCATTTTATTTCCTTTTCATTTATCATGTGGCATAAGATTTATTGACTTCATATCAGCAGTGAAGTACTGTTAACTTTATGTAATAGTGTTTGGGTTGAGGATTGGTGCATTTCTGGTTATAGGAAGGATACTTGCATTAGGCATAATTATGACCTTATTGTTGTCTTTATTTGAAGATTATGTATGATCTCAGGAGATGTGTTTGGGTTCACGTTGACAAGGGGTGGACTTGTGATGGTTAATACTGAGTGTCAACTTGATTGGTTGAAGGATGCAAAGTATTGATTCTGGGTGTGTCTGTGGGGTATTGCCAAAGGAGATTAACATTTGAGTCAGTGGACTGGGGAAGGCAGAACCACCCTTATTCAGTTGGGCACCATCTAATCAGCTGCCAACAAATATAAAGCAGGCAGAAAAATGTGAAAAGGCAAGACTGGCCTAGCCTCTTAGCCTACATCTTTTTCCCTGTGCTGGATGCTTCCTGTCCTCAAACATTGGACTCCAAGTTCTTCAGTTTTGAGACTCGGACTGGCTCTCCTTGCTCCTCAAGCTTGCAGATAGCCTATTGTGGGACCTTGTGATCATGTAAGTTAATGCTTTATATATATATATAAATGTTATATATATATATAAAGTTAATACTTAAACTCCCCTTTATATATATATATAATTATATACCATATTAGTTCTGTCCCTAATACATCCTCTTTTTAGTAATTTGCATATGGAGAGGGTAACTGCTATTGTAACTTCTGGCAACATAGATCGATTTGGCCTGTTCTTGAATTTCATATGATTGAAATCATACAGCATCTACTATTTTATGGCTGGTTTCTTTCACTTGACTGGATTTATGAGATTATTCCATGTAGTTACATGTAGTTGTGGTTCTTTTATTCTCATTGATGTACAACATTCTAATGCATACTTTTCAATTGCTTCTAGTTTGGGCAACTATGAATAATCTGAACATTCTCTGAGTATGCTCTGAATATTTCCATTCATGTCTTTTGTGAACATATCTATACATTTCTATTGGGTATAAAGGTTAGCATGGAATTTCTGGATGTTAGTGTACACATATGTTCAGCTTCGTACTTGCAAGTAGCTTTTCTAATATAGTTGTAAAAATTTATGCTCTTGTTTACAGTTTTCATTGTTCCAATTACTTGCCAACTCTTATTTTCTGAGTTGTTTTTACAAATTTTAGATATTCTAATAGGTACATAGTAATGTTTTACTGAGGTTGAAATTTTAATTTGCAATTCCCAGATGACTAATGATGTTTATTCACCATTTGGACATCTTATGAGTTTCTATCCAAGTCTTTTATTTTTAAAAAATTATTTGGTTATAGTGTTATCAATTTGTAGGGTTTTTTACCTTTCACATATGCTACATATGGTTACTTTGTTAGATATAAGTATTGCAAATAATATACTCTACTACTTTGTGGTTTGCCTTTTCACTATATGGTTTATTTTGATAAATAATACTTTTTAATTTTGAGGCTTTAAAGCATACAGTGTTTCTTTTGTGTTAGTGCTTCTTCTTCTTTTTTTAATTTGTTTTTGTTTTTGTTTTTTGAGATGGAGTTTTACTCTTGTTGCCCAGGCTGGAGTGCAATGGTGCGATCTCAGCTTACTGCAACCTCCACCTCCGCGGTTCAAGTGATTCTCCTGCCTCAGCCTCCCAAGTAGCTGGGATTACAGGCACATGCCACCATGCCCGGCCAGTTTTGTATTTTTGGTAGACATGGGGTTTCACCATGTTGCTCAGGCTGGTCTCGAACTCCCGACCTAAGGTGATCTGCCTGCCTCAGCCTCCCAAAGTGCTGGGATTATAGGTGTGAGCCACCGCACCCAGCCTTAGTGCTTCTTATATCCTATTTGAGTTATCTTTGCTTAATTAAAAGTCATCAGGTTATTATCGTATGTTTTAAAAACTTTACTGTTTTATATTTCGTATTTAAAATTGCAATCTGGGGCCGGGCGCGGTGGCTCAAGCCTGTAATCCCAGCACTTTGGGAGGCCGAGACGGGCGGATCACGAGGTCAGGAGATCGAGACCATCCTGGCTAACACGGTGAAACCCCGTCTCTACTAAAAATACAAAAACTAGCCGGGCGAGGGGGCGGGCGCCTGTAGTCCCAGCTACTCCGGAGGCTGAGGCAGGAGAATGGCGTGAACCCGGGAGGCGGAGCTTGCAGTGAGCTGAGATCCGGCCACTGCACTCCAGTCCGGGCGACAGAGCGAGACACTGCCTTAAAAAAAAAAAATAAATAAATAAATAAATAAATAAAAAATAAAATAAAATTGCAATCTGGTTGGAATTAATTTCTGTGTAAGCTGTGAGAAGGGATAAAATTCATTATTTTCCAAATGTATACCCAGTTGACCATTTATTGGCAAGACTGTCTTTTCCCTATGGCACTGCACTGTCACCTCCATCATAAATCAGGGGACAATATATGTATGAGTCAGTTTCTGCACTCCATTATGTTCCTTTGGACTATTTTTGTGCTTCTGTTGTGATATATTGGAAGTCCATATTAAAGCTGATGGAGATATCTCTTGACTTAGTGTAAAGAATTACTTTCTAATCATTAGATATGGCCACAAATGGGATTGGAAGATTTGAATAGTAGTGAGCTCCTTGTCTCTAGGAATATTCAATCAAGGATCACAAAAGTCATCAAAGAGAATAATATTTTTGGTGGGCAGGAAAAGAGGACATACAGCTTGTGAGGTTGTCTCTGGAGCATCTAGCAGACAACATCTGCTACCTGGAGTGGTGGACCTGGGGGTAAAAGGCAAACATTCAAAATGTAATAGAAAGGGCCATAGATAAACCTTGTTCGTATTATTTAACTAAAGGAACATTCTTTACCATGTTTGTCTGAACTTTGTCCACTTTTAGTCTGTATTGGCACCAGTAAGGATTCCAACAGGATTTCCTCCCCATAATGCCTTTTCCCGGGCAACCCCCAAAATTAAGCTGTCTGGTGACAAGTATCATCAAAACTGGCTGTTTTCTATCTTACAATATTTTCAAATATGTTATGTACCTTTCAAACCCTCGAGTAGAACAATAAGCTGGAAGAGATAATTTGATCCAGTAGTAAACTAGGGCTCTTTTATTTTGGGAGAGATTTCCATGATCATAAACTTTGTATCTCTCATTTTCCCATTAGAATTTTTGAAAGTACAGAAACTTGTATCTACTACTTCTTACTTTCAAGTTGTGCTTTCCAGAGAAAATGAATTTTTTAATTTCCCAGGCTATTTTGTTATTTATGTACCTATTTCTAAATTACATGTTTACAATTCCATTGCTTGACTATCTTGGTATATCAAGTTTAGACATTATCTGTTAATTTCCTATGATAAATGAAGATTTTGCACTTTTTTCAATACTATTATCCCAATATTGCTGTATAAAAAATTTAGTTTAGTAGCACCATTTAATGACTATGTACACATTGCTCACTCATAAAAAATTTAATTTGGGTTTTTAATATTTCAAAGAATGTTCAAATTCTTTGTATTGATTCAAATATGTTTACCCAAAAGTAGTTGTATGCTTTCAAAGTTTCCTTTATTCTCTTCTTTCTTTTGTGAAAGAAAAATATCTGGGACCTCTTCAAGCTGGGAGCTGCTCAGGGCAAGCCTCCCTCCTATTCAAGTCATCCCTTCTGCTCACAGAGATAGATGCATATTCTAATTGCCTCCTTTGGAAAGACTTATCAGAAGCTCAAAAGAATGCAAGCATCTGCCTCTCACCTACCTGTAACCTGGAAGCCCCCAGTGGGGGGTGCTTGCTTTGAGCTGTCTCCGCCTTTCTGGATGGAACTAATGTACTTCTTACATATTGATTGATGTCTTATGTCTCCCTAAAATGTATAAAACCAAGCTGTGCCCCGACAACCTTGGGCACCTGTCGTTAGGACTTCCTGAGGCTGTGTCATGGGTACGTTCTCAACTTTGGCATAATAAACTTTTTAGATTAACTGAGACCTCTCTCAGATTTTTGGGATTCACACTTTCTTTTGGAACACCAAGCCTCAGCTAGCGTATGTAGTTCTACATTATTGACATTGCCCTTTTCACGGAAGTGAAATAAAATTAGCATTTGGTTGTAGTGTGCCGAAACAACACAGGTGGTCTTATCAGTTCCACATTTATAGTTTTGTTTCACTCCCTTAGCCTTTGGCATTGCCTCTGAGAGTTGCTTTTACCATTTTTGTTAGATAAATAGAGATGATGACTATATACTGATGATTTAGATTTTGGAGCAACACTAAATCTGGCATATTCCATGCCTTGGAACAAAATCAGAGACTGGCTACCCCTGTAGAGACTGGCATCGCAATCCTCTTATAGAAGCTGGGCTAGGTTAGTAATACTTGAGGGTATCCTTATGGTTTTTTTTTTTTTTTTTTTTTAATTTAAAAAGCTACTTTTTCCACCAAGTTGTTCTCTCAGTTACTGTTCCTATTTTTGTCCTTCAAAATTATCATACTTTTTTCATTTTATGCCCTCACTGAGATCTATGAATCATAGCTGTTAGCAAAGGCCAAATATGTCTTATATTGAAAAAAAGCATATCAATACTATCCAAACCAGGAAGAAGGATATAACAGGGGCTAAAAGAATAGGATATTGTGCAGGGGCCAGTTGGAGTCATAGCATGAAGAAGAGACTGGTTTTGTTTTTAACTAGAGTGGAGAAATTTGCTGTGACTCCTGGAGCATCACCATTTGTCCATCAAGACTTATTACCCCTTTGCAAGGGCAAGCAGTTCAGTAGTGCTAAACACAAAGAGAGAAGGATTTAGCAGATGAGCATGCACAGAGCTCCTACAGCATTAGGTGCTGGGCACTTTGTACACATTAGAGCCAGTATGCAAACCCAGACCTTTTTATTCACCAAACCAGTTTCCTCTGCACTTAACCCTGTGGGTTTCAAAGTTCTCCTGATCTATAATAACTAAGAAAATATTACATATGCATAATACTGCAATGCGGTAGATAATTGCGTCCATGAGAGTTTCTCTTACACAGAGCACTGTATTGATTTAGAAGAAACATTTTGGTAAGTTCGTTGGTATGTGGCCAAGTAACAAAAATGTTCATTAAATCGAGAAGCATGAAAAAATGACAGACATATTTTACCCCATTTAAAAAGTTTAAACTAAAATGATTGATACATAGTATTTCTACATATTTATGGGGTATATGTGATATTTTGTTACATGCATAGAATGTGTAATAATCAAGTAAGAGTATTTAAGGTATCTATTACCTTGGGTATTTATTATTTCTATGTGTTGGTAACATTTCAAGTCCTGTCTTCTCCCTGTTTTGAAATACATAATACATTTTTGTTAACTATAGTCACTGTACTCTGTATTAAACATTAGAACTTACTGCTTCTATCTAACTGTATATTTGTACTGATTAACCAACTTTCCTTATCCTCCTTCCCTCACCACTCTTTACAGCCTCTGGTATCTGAGGACTAAGTTCTGAATTTTTGTCTTGCCCAAATTCCTATCTAAGGGGTCTAGGGAGTCATGCACTACAAACCATAAATTCTCATCAGATGAGTTTTATTTGACCCTGTAGATCATGACTTACTTTTCAGTCTGATTCTGGCATAACATTATGAGACAAGGAAAAAATATTTAAACCCAAAATGTATTTCCTTGCCATACCTCAAAACTGCCCTGCAAAGTCTCTTGTGGGAATACCGGCATTGTACAGAAAATGCCCTTTCCCCTTTGTTTTCCTTCCTTTCTTTGCAGATCCAGTAGATAATTGACTAAGAGCCAGGTAACCTTTCAGGTCTGATAAGAAACATTTTACAACCTGCTCTCTCTTTCTGAAAGCTGCTATCTGAGAGATTCCTCTGCACAATAAAACTTGGTCTCCACAATCCTTTACCTTGACTTAAACATTCCTTTCCATTTATCCTGGGTCTTCAGATAAACTCAGCAAATTGTCAACCAGAAAAGTTTAAATTTATCTATCGCCTGGAAGCCCCCACTTTGAGTTGTTCTGCCTTTCTGAACCAAACCAATGTATTTCTTAAATGTGTTTAATTGATATAGCATACCTCTAAAATATATAAAACCAACCTTTACCCCGACCACCTTGGGCACATGTTCTCAGGACCTCCTGAGGGCTGTGTCACGGGCCATGGTCACTCATATTTGGTTCAGAATAAATCTCTTCAAATGTTTTACTGAATTTGACTCTTTTTGTAAACATATCTATTATTCTACTCTGTAACTCCATGAGATCAGCATTTTATAGCTCCCAATTATAAGTGAGAACAATGCAATATTTGTCTTTCTGTGCCTGGCTTATTTCACTTAACGACTCTCAGTTCCAACCAGGTTACTGCAAATGACAGACTTCATTCTTTTTATGGCCAAATAGTATCCCATTGTGTGTATATGCCACATTTTCTTTATCCATTCATCCATGATGGACAATTAGGTTGATTCCATATCTTTGTTGGTGTGAATAGTGCTGCAGTAAACATAGGGATGCAGGTATCTCTTTGATATTTGATTTCCTTTCCTTTGGATTTAGAAAAGAAAAATAGCTCAGACCAGTCTGAGCTATGTGCAGTGTGTCGACATAGGTCATGTTCCCCAAACCTGCTCCCGCATATACATGCCTGTGGATAATTGTTAAAGACATTTTGTGCCTCATTAGCTGTCTCACTCATTCCCTTCATGTTCCTGGAATTTGTGATACAAAAAACAATGTATAGCCAATCAATAGCTTATGTTATTTTAATGTAAATTCTTGGTAAACAACTCAGGAATTTCATCTTCTTTTCCTTTAAAAATCTACTTGTAACTGCTGCTAATTAGAGTGACTGTATTGATTTACATTCTTAATAAAAATGTATGAGTTCCCTTTTCTCTTCATCCTTGTCTGCATCAGTTATTCTTGACTTTTTATTAATAACCATTCTAATTGGTGTAAGATGATATCTCATTGTGGTTTTGATTTGCGTTTCCTTGATGATTAGTGATGTTGAGCTTTTTTTTTTCACATACCTGTTGTTCTGGCCATTTGTATGTCTCCTTTTGACAAATGTTTATTCATGTTCTTTGCCCACTTTAAAATGGGATTTTTTAAAAAAATTTTTTGCTGTAGAGTTGTTTGAGTTCCTTGTATGTTTTGGCTATTTGTTCCTTGTTGGATGAATAGTTTGAGAATATTTCCTATCTTTCAACAGGTTTTCTTTCTACTCTGTTGATTGTTTCCTTTGCTGTGCAGAAACTTTTAAGTTTAACATAGTCCTACTGGTCTGTTTTTGTTTTAGTTGTCTGTGCTTTTGAGGTCTTATCCAAAAAATCTTTGGCCAGTCCAATGTCCTTGTAATCGTCAATGGCTTCCTCCTGCCTGCTGCGCAAACAAACCAATTCACTGAGACCGTGGTATTGCAGTAAATAAAGAATTTAACTGATGCTGAGCTACCCATGTAAGAGACAGAATTTTACTCAAATCAATTTCCCTGAAGGCTTGGTGATTAGAGCTCTTCAAGGATATTTTGGTGGACAGCGTACTAGGGAGTGGGTGCTGCTAATTATTTGGGGATGCAATCACAGGGGTATGGGAAACAGCCCTTGTGTGCTGAATCTGCTTTTGTTGTATGGAGGCCACAGAACTGGCTAACTAATCATGAGTCCAGGTGAGGTCAGTTTGAAAAACATCTCGAAAGACCATCTTGGATTTTACAATAGTGATGTTATTTTTAGGAACAATTGGGGAAGTCACAAATCTTGTGATGTCTGGTCACATGCCTCCAGTGCAGTAAGAGATTATAGAAAATATGCTTACATTTTAGTAGAATTGTAAATTCTACAGGCTTCTCCCATAATCCCAATCTTGTGGCCTTTCATTAATCTTACAAAGGTGGTTTCAGTCTCTGAACAAGGAGGGGATCAGCTTTGAGGAAGAACTATTATCATCCTTGCTTCAAAGTTAAACTATAAACTAAATTCCTCCCATGGTTAGCGTGGCCTATGCCCAGGAATGAGCGAAGACAGACAGCCTGTGAGACTAGAGGCAAGATGAAGTCAGTCATATTAGACTTCTCTCACTGTCATAATCTTTGCAATAGTGGTTTCACTTTGAAATGTTCCCCTACATTTTCTTCTAGCGGTTTTATAGTTTTTGATCTAACGTGTAAATCTTTAATTTATTTTGAGTTGATTTCTGATTATGGTGAGAGACAGGGGTCGTTTCATTCATCTGCATATGGATATCCCATTTTCCCAGCACCATTTATTGAATAGGGTGTCCTTTCTCCAATGTACATTTTTGGCACTTTTGTTGAAAATTAGCTGTCTGTAAATACATGGATTTATTTCTGTGTTCTCTATTCTGTTCCATTAGTCTATGTGTCTGTTTTTATAACAATATCATGCTGTTATGGTTACTCTATGCTTGAAATACATTTTGACATCTGGTAACACGATGCCTCTAGTTTTATTTTTCCCAGGATTGCTTTGGTTATTCAGGCTCTGTTTTGGTTCCATACAAACTTTAGCATTGTTTTTTATATTTCTGTGAAAAATGGCATTAGTATTTTCATGGGGATTGCATTGAATTTATGGATTTCTTTGGGTAGTATGGTCATTTTAACAATATTAATTCTTCTAATTCATGAGCATGGAATGTCTTTCCATTTGTTTGTGTTTTCTTCAATTTCTTTCATCAGTGTTTTATAGTTTTTTTTATTGAGGTCTTTCACCGCCTAGGTTAAATGTATTCTTTGTTATTTTATTTTGTAACTATTGTAAATAAGATTGCCTTCTTAATTTCTTTCTCCAATAGTTTATCATCAGTATGTAGAAATGCTATTGATATTTGTATGATGATTTTGTATCCTGTAATTTTATTGAATTTCCTTATCAGATCTAGGAATTTTTTGATGAAGTTTTTGATTTTTCTAGATATAAAGTCATGTCATCTGTAAGGAGGGACAATTTGACTTTCTCTTTTTCAATTTGGATACTTTGTATTTCTTTCCTTTGCCTGATTACTCTGGCTAAAACTTCTAGTACTATGTTGAATAGAAGAGGGGAAAGTGGGCATTCTTTTTTGTTCCAGGTCTTGGAGGAACAATTTCATCTTTCTCCCATCAGTATTCATTCATTGTGGGCTTGTAATGAATGGTCATGAATGTTGAAGTATGTTCCTTCTATAAAGTGGAAATGGTTATGGACGTAGAAGAGAGAAATATGGATAGGGAAGAAAAGGGAGAAAAAAGAAGTTGGAAAGCCAATAAAATGATGAACTATACCATGTGATATGCACACTCCCTATGACAATCTTGAGTTTCTGAATGATCAAATGCTTGGCCTGATAAATTTGTTTCATAACATACAGTTACATTTTTGAATAAGTTATTTTGATTTTTAATAGGTTATCAAATAAGCATTAAACCAGAATATGATTCATATCCCAGGCAATCCACTAAGATATTGCAAAGAGAGAAATATATCGCACCCCTTTAAATAGCCAGACAGATACAACCAATTAGATACATGCTGCCAAAATAAATAATAATTTGTCCTCAAGAAAGAGGACTTGACAGTACCATTTGTCACTCATAGTTCTTCATAAATTCACTTGGTAATTGGGGTGACTGTCTGTGTTAATTTATGGACTATCCAAAGGAAAAATGAACTTCTCATATCTTTGTGATACAAGATAGTTTTGGAACTAAGCTCCTGCCCTTAAGATTCCTACCTTCCCACAGAAATGGGGAGATAAGGGGACTATCTTTCTTGATGATTACTTCTCGAAGATATGCATTCCACATCTTTGAAAAAAACATTCTTCGGTCATGAAGCTGGCAAGCAACTTATCTAGTTTTCAAAAGGATTTGTATACATGTCAAAGAGGCAGAAAAAGATCTTGTAAGTACAAATCTTCTAAAGTAAACACTCTAAAAAAGGGAGGAAGAAGTCTTTTTCCTTGATTTCAACAGGGAGAATTAATGTTTTCCTTTCAATTGGTATTTACCCTTATAATATCAACTCTGAGTTAAAAGGGAGATGACTGTGAACATTGTGTAGGAGCATTGAGACAGAGGTTGAGAGGACATAAGCCCTTGACTTTTGCAAATCATGAGATGAAGCTACATAGAGAATTTCAATGGCTGTGTCACTGGGAGTTCCAACACTGTTTACGCAGCTCTGAGGGGCATCTGAGTTCCAGAAGAACAGCTCATAATCTTGGCAAGTCAGCCAGGAGGAAAAGGTAAGCCTAAAGTTTGGGATTTATTCTTCTCCTTTCTCCTCTTCCTTTCTGCTCCATACAGGGGCTATGTTTTCCTTTCCAACCCTGGACCCTTGGTGGGCAGAGCCTAAACATGGAAGCAACTACAGGTTTCTGGCCATGGCCAGTGAAACTGAGGGGTTTCCATGTGGAGAAGCCTGACTGCCACCACCCTAAGGAACCTGGGTCTTTTTCATTTTGGTTTATGGGGACCTTGGGTAAGGAGTTTACTCTAAACTCTTGGTATGGTCCTCCCGATAGTCATAATAGTAGCCTCCCTGTGTGCTATATTATCTCAAAGGTGTTAAATGCTTGCATGCAGCCATCTCTAGAATGTCATATGGTCTGTCTTCAAAGGGAATAACAGGAGCTGAAAGAACCATGAGGACACTGTAACCTATAAATGATGTGCTGAGACAGGAAACCCAAAATGATGGTAACTGAGAGTGGCTAAGGCCCTCAGTTTTGGTCACACTCTCAACTAAGTAAGAACCTGACCAAAAAGGGATAATTTTTTTAAACAAAATTCTGGGAGGCGGTTCTTTTGGACTGAGCTCATGCACTAGGCCCCAACAAACCAAACCAAACTAAACCAAAATGGAGTCGCTTGTGCTAAAACTTTAAGGAAATATATAGATTCTAGTACAAACCAGGTTTTGTTTTTTGTCCTACAAATCTCTATAACAAACATTTCTACCAGCATAGGTATCAACCCCCTGAATTTCCCATTAAGTCTTTTAACCAAATTCATTTCCTCTAGCCTTGAGACCATCAAGCTTCAGATGATGATGCAACAAAGGTTCCAGTCAGTTCCAGTGGAAGACATTACCCCTGACCATAAAAAAAAGTACCCTGCCTCCACTAGACAGAACAGAATGAGAGTTCTGTGATCTTCAACATGTAGGGGCTACACCCCAAGTCATCATGAAGCAGTTACAGAAGACCTTCAGTCCCTCTGCCTCCCATAAAGATTTACCAGGATCACATCTCTTAGTGGGGAGATGAGGCAAGAAAATAGGGTCTGGAGGCAGGGGACCTAAGGCTGTTTCACGCTAACTTCTTAGAACTAAATGGAAAGGAAAACCCTAACTTTCCATGCCTAAATAACTAAAGGACCAGAGGCTACTCCTTTTGACCTTTTCTGCCTGGCAGATGTGAAATGGGTTGCCTGCAACAAATCATACTGAGTGTGGATTGAGTCTTCATTTGCAGCTTTGTAACTTCACTCTAGCCTCTGAATTGTTGCTGTCTGCAACCTTGGCTACCCCTTCAGTTACATGAGGTAAGCATGAAGTGGCCAGTGGGAAACTTGTAGGGGGTATGTGAACCCAAGTATATTCTGTATATGGACCCTTGAGCTGCTGCTCGGGTCTGCTCCCACACTGTGGAGTGTACTTTCGTTTTCAATAAATCCCTGCTTTTGTTCTTTCGTTGTGTTATTCTCTTTTTGCTTTGCTGGGTGTTTTGTCTAATTCTTTGTTCAAAACGCCAAGAACCTGGCCAACTTGCAGTCACAACCCTCTACCGTTAACAATAGCACCATGTGACACAGACTAAAGGACCAAGTCCCAGGTCATTAGTGCTCTGGGGAGTCAGAGTAAAAGGTCATCACCAAAAGACTGAGCTGTGGGAGGAGACTTCTTGGAGAAGGTGGCTTTTTGAGAGGAAAGAAAGGTAGAGAGGAAGCTGCGTTCCATCTGTGTGAGGCAGAATGAGGATAACTCTGCAGAGGAAACTGCATATTGTATGTTTAAGAGAGGATTAGTCAGAAGTTTCTGGTTCTATGTGGTAGAAAATCTAATGAGGTGGGATGAAAACAATGACAACAACAACAAAAACCAAAAAACAGACCAAAAATATCCAAACCCCAAACTGAAATAATCATTGCCTCACATCCCTGAGAAGTGATTTGGTTTTGGGGTTCAGACACAGCTAGAAGCCATGCCCTATTGATGGTTCTCCCTCTGTCTCTTAACTCTCTTTTCCTCTGTGTTGACTTAATTTTCAAACAGGCTCATTTAATCCAGTGGCAAAATGGTCATCAGAAAATCTAGGCTTAAATCCAAACAATATGGAACATTAGCAACTAAAAAGATCCTCATTTTTGCAATGAATGAAGCATGTGTGCCAGCCTGCATGAGGTTCATTGCCCAGCTTGGGTCAAGTGTCTACCCTGGATATACACAACTACCTTTTGAGTGTGACTTTCAGTAAAATAAGAGATTCTTTTAGGAACTTATAGAAGATCTCTTGTTCTTTGTCTTTCAATTGTTCTAAGGGTTTAAAGTCCTAAGCTTATACCTTCTTATATGCTTTCTAGTATAGTAAGGGAAAAACATTCTACTCCATTTGCATCAAGAGCAGACACTTGGTTTTACAAATGTCTTTAGACACTTTATCATAATTACCCATGGGTGACAATTTAATTAATCATGATATACAGCATGCCAAGCATTAATGAGTTTTTAATTTCCCATTGGTGAAAAACTCCGAAGATTGTTCAAGGCCAAGGATACAAGTAGCCTCATCCATGAATCTCATTTTCGAGGTTGGTTTCTTGGGACTATGTTGGGTACAAACATAGTATCAGACTCAGAGTCTGGTTAGGAACAGAGAAATCATAGTAAATATGGCAACAGAAAGAATGTAGTGTAATTAAATTGGATAAAGAGGTATTAGAGAACTGAAGGATCAAAATAGAACACTAAGGTAGAACGAAGTTAGTCCATTAAGGCTTGAGGCACAAGGGAAGGAGTGGGAGTTGTAGGGAAATTTAGAGAAGATGCTCTGTAGAATAGAGATTCCCTCTAAGAGGGTGATGCCATGCATCTGCAGCCCATGCCATAGGAGCTTAGAGGAGAGGTTTTGCAGATCTAAGCTGCAGACTTTGAAGAGGAGGCACTGCTTGGCTACTTTTGGTATCTCAGGAGATTAGAGGTGGGACACCAGAGAATTTGGGTCCAGACCTCTGAGATGGGTCATCTCCCGATAAGTGCTAGTACCTGTGAAGGAACAAAGTGATGTTGGTTCTTGGAGGACCAAAATTATTAGAGAGTGGGACTAACTGCCACTGCTTTGTAAACGGTCATTGCTAGAGTGAGACTGGAGTGATGCTGACAGGGAGCGCAAAGAAACAAGAAGTAATAAGTCCTTTCTTCTGTTTTCTTGCCTGTAGTTTCAGCCTAGCATCCCAGATTGGTGGAACTTGACAGAAAGTCACTCGAAATAATGAAAAATGTAATTTTTATTTATCATAAAGCAGGGTATGGATGGGTTGATTTAGAGATGAGTGATGATACCTTAAAAAAGTAATGTAGCTTTAAAATAATATTTATATATAAAATTGAAGGGGAATCAATCAACTCAAGCTAAGAAAAATGTATAAGGAATGAATGAAACTGGGATGTGGAGAAAAGAAAATTATAAAATATTAATATACTGTATGTATATATAAGATGAAGGCAAAAGTTATATATAAGAAATTTTTAATATTCTATGAACCTAATTAAGAAAAATCTATCTCTCCCTCTGTGTCTGTGTATGTGTTTCTGTGTGTGTCTAACTTCTTACCTTTCCCAATAATTAGGACTTGAGTTTAAATAGAGAGTTGAACTTATATTTACCTTAAATTACTTATATACTTACATTTTTGAAAATAGTTTTTATTAAGTATGATGTGCTATATTGCAGCAGAGCATCACAACAGAGGATATCAAACCCAACATAAACATAAAACATAAAACTATGAGGTAATAAGAGATCATTGAGAAACTTTAATGATAGCTATTCTTTTTTCTAGGTGGATTCATCATTTATAATAAAACTGTGTATTAGATCTCAAATGTAATAAGTCATTTGATTTGTCTTTAAAAGAATAAAAGAGCACCATTTGAAATTTCTAACTTGGTTTGTTTTTGCTTTTAGAGTACAGGATCATAAAAATATCCTGGTAATGGTAAAACCTTTTTGCATAAACAGTGGTTCCATTCTGCCTGTACAGAGAGTAAAAGGAAACAGGGGTATCTTGTTTGTGGTAAGTATTGTATTAAGTATATCACAAATGTCTTTGGGACCAAGGAAATGTTAGAAAAGGGTCATTCTGAACATGATTTGAGGAAGATAAATGACAGCAAAAATGAGAAAAATCTAGGCATTCAGAACCAACTGCAAACTGACAGGATGAATTCTGAATTTTGCTCAAGCTGTTATATTGATAAATAATTGCACTGCTTATTGCCAAGTAATTCTGAACAATCAGGAGAGAGGGCCATCGAAGTTGTCTGCATGTGAAAGTAAAATATTTTGCAAATGATTTTAGACTGAAATATTTTGCTGAAACGTTTGAAGGCCATGCATATTTTTCAAAATGTAGTTCCTCAAGAGAATCCTTTGATGATGACCAAGTTCAGGTAATCCTAATAAGAAATAAGAGAGGAGAAAATAACTTTTTCTATGAGGAACTGAGCCTTAAAACTGTAGGGGAACAGCATATATTCTGAATCTTAAAGGTACGGATTTTTCTAGAAAGAGAAATGTGGCCAAAATAGTGAGAGGCTGTTCTGAAATTCTAGATGGAAAGATGGGAAATGGGCCCCACTTTTGTGTCTGTCATTTTTGGACAGTTGGAGAAACTGGTAGACTTAAAAAAGAAAAGAGAGAGTCCTTTCCATTTTCACCTTGATTTTGATAAGAGTACTTCTCAGGTTTGTCCTAAGTTCTAGTTTTTTAAGGGCAGGATTTTTTTTTTTTTTTTGACAAACAAATCAGCATTTGGTACTTTTCTGTTCATGCGGGATGCCTTAAGAAAGGATGAATGTAGAACCACATGAAAGGCAAGAATCAAAGTCAGCTGCTGTTGGTACAATTTGGAGCTTGGCTGCAATACAGTTATTTGGATCTAGTCTTCAGTGAGAGCTGACTTTATGAGCTCTCATGTTGATCAGGGCTCGGCTGCCAAAGTGTAACTCCAACTACGGATATGAAAACAAATTGAGTGAGTAACTACCATCAAGTCAAAATATGCCAGTGCTCTGACAACCTCCGTGTCTATGGCTACATGTGCTCATCCCTGCTTAGGCTGGGTACTTATATTCTGTAACTTCCCATGAAGAGCTCATGTGCATTCAGTGTGAGCAATGAACGAGACACTGGCCCTGTGGATTCAGAGAGAAATGAGGCACAGTTCTTTCCCTGACGATATTCACAGTCTTCTGAGTAGAGACAGGAGATTGTGTAGTGAAGTAAAAGCTAAAATAAAGGTATCCCCAGGTTATACTGGGAGCTTAACAGGAGAGTAAGAATGGTTGAGATATGGGAAGGCAAGTCAGAGAGGATTCTTAAAGATGTGTGATCTTGAAATATAAGTAGAGGCTTGTGAGATAGACAAAGAAAAAAATAATACAACTTTTTTTTTTTTTTTTTGAGACAGGACCTCACTCTGTCGACCAGGCTGGAGTATAGTGGAATGATCATCTTTCAGGCTCAAGTGATTCTTCCACCTCAGCTTCCCTAGTAGCTAGGACTAAGGCACACACCACCATGCTTGGTTGATTTTTGTATTTTTTGTAGAGATGGAGTTTCACCATGTTGCCCAGGCTGATCTTGAACTCCTGGACTCAAGGGATCCACCCACCTCCACCTCCCAAAGTGCTGGAATTAAAGGTGTGAGCACATAAAGCTATTAATACCAAAATTTGATCCGTATGAGTGCTTCTCAGTGAGGCACTAGTGCACTGCCATGACCCAGGCACCTGCTAGGTGGTCTGTGAGTAGTATCACATTTAATACCCTCAATATCAATAATGAGATACACATTATGATGATGATGATGTCCAGTTTATGGATAAGGAAATGGGCTAAGTGGTGGTGGACATGATGTTCAAGCCTGTGCTCTCTGGGTCCAAGGCATCTGTTCTTAGCCTCCTTGGGCCCTGTCCTCAACATGGAAACTGAGAGAATGGCATCCTAGGCAAAGGAAGTAACCCATGCAGCAGTAGGGAGATGTGAGGGAGCAGGGCAGATGACAGAATGGCACAGTGTATTAGTCTGTTTGCATGCTGCTGATAAAGACACACCTCAGACTGAGCAATTTACAAAAGAAAGCTGTGAATTGCACTTACAGTTTCACATGGCTGGGGAGGCCTCACAATCATGGTGGAAGGTGAAAGGCACATATCACATGGCAGCAGACAAGAGCAAAGAGAGCTTGTGCAGGGGAACTCCTGTTTGTAAAACCATCAGATCTTGTGAGACTTATTCACTATCATGAGAATAGCATGGGAAAAGACTTGCCGCCACGATTCAATTACCTCCCACCTGGTCCCTCCTATAACATGTGGGAATTCAAGATGAGATTTTGGTGGCGACACAGCCAAACCATAAAATTCCACTCCCGGACCCTCCCAAATCTCATGTGCTAACATTTCAAAACCAATCGTGCCTTCCCAATTGTCCCCCAAAAGTCTTAACTCATTTCAGCATTAACTCAAAAGTCCACAGTCCAAAGTCTCATCCGAGACAAGGCAAATCCCTTTCACTTACAAGGCTGTAAAATCAAAAGCAAGTTAGTTACTTCCTAGATGCAATGGGGGTACAGGCGTTGGGTAAATACAGTAGTTCCAAACGGGAGAAATTAGCCAAAACAAAGGGGCTACAGGCCCCCTGCAAGTCCAAAATCCAGCAGGGCAGTCAAATCTTAAAGCTCCAAGATGACCTCCTTTGACTCCAGGTCTCACATCCAGGTCACACTAATACAAGACGTGGGTTTCCATGGTCTTGGGCAGCTCTGCAGGGTACAGCCTCCCTCCAGGCTGCTTTCAAGGACTGGTGTTGAGTGTCTGTGGCTTTTTCAGGCACGTGGTGTAAGCTGTCAGTGGATTTAATATTCTGGGGTCTGGAGGACCGTGGTCTTCTTCTCACAGCTCCACTAGGTGGTGTCCCAGTAGGGACTCTGTGTGGGGGCTCCAACCCCAAATTTTCCTTCTGGACTGCCCTAGCAGAGGTTCTCCATGAGAACCCTCTCCCTGCAGCAAACTTCTGCCTGGACGTCCAGGTATTTCCATACATCCTCTGAAATCTAGGTAGAGGTTCCTAAACCCCAATACTTGACTTCTGTGCACTGGCAGGCTCAAGACCAGATGGAAGCTGCCAAGGCTTGAGGCTTGCCTCCTCTGAAGCCACAGTCCAGGCTCTATGTTGGCCCCCTTTAGCCATCACTGGAATGACTGGGACACAGGGCACCGTGTTCCTAGGCTGCACCATGGGCCTGGCCCATGAAACCACTTTTTCCTCCTAGACCTCCAGGCCTGTGATGGGAGGGGCTGCTGTGAAGAACTCTGACGTGCCTGGTGGATTTTCTGTTATATATTTTTACCACAATAAAAAATAGACAAATAGAGATAAGGAATCTGGGATGATTCTAACATTTCAATATTGTGCAACTGGATAAATGTATCACTCATTGAGTTTTGGAATATAAAAAGAAAAATAACAGATATGGGGGGGGTGGCAATATTGGAAGAGCCTCTTTCTGTAAAGTGCCAGATGACAAATATTTTTGGCTTTTGGAGTAATATGGCAATTCCTCATTTCTGCTATTATAGCTTGAAAGCAGCCACAGGACAATAAGTAAATGACTGAGCATGGCTGTCCTCAAATAAAGCTTTGCTTATGAAAACAGGCAGTGGACCAAATTTAGCTGGCCCACAAATAGAGAGACCTAGCAGAAATGTGGGTCTGAGATTCAAGTGAGATGAAAGGGAGTTTCTAGAAGACAATGAGGCCTCTAACTTTAGCCATATGTGCTTGTTGCGATGTTAGAGAGGGGATTTATATCACCAGTTGGATAGTAAGATAAGATGCTGTAAATAGGCTGGGCACGGTGGCTCATGCCTATAATCCCAGCACTTTGGAAGGCTGAGGTAGGTGGGTCTCCTGAGGTTAGGAGTTTGAGACCAGCCTGGCCAACATGGTGAAACCCCATCTCTACTGAAAATACGAAAAAAAAGTAGCTGGACACAGTGGTGGGTGCCTGTAATCCCAGCTATTCGGTAGGCTGAAGCAGGAGAATTGCTTGAACCTGGGAGGCTGAGGTTGCAGTGAGCTGAGATCGTGCCATTGCACTCCAGCCTGGGCAACAAGAGCAAAGCCCCGTCTCAGGAAAAAAAAAAAAAAAAAAAAAAAGATGCCATAAATATTTCTTGTGCATGTTCTAAAGGCTTGATAATATGTTTGGTTAATGGATCTTATTATTATTCTACATTACAATAATGATGATGCATAAGAAATGGAGCCATGCTTCTTTCTTCAATATTAAAGCTGTATTGGGAGTTTAACATATAGTTCAAAGGGGACCAAAAATAAAAAACACCAGAAAATAAAATGGGAGACATTTTCAGGACTTTAAAATACGTGTGCATTTGTAAGCACATGTAGGTTTTGTGCATTATTACATACATAAATATTTTCATAGTACATATTTATTGGCCTAGGTTTGGTGTGGTCCTTGTAGAGACGGAATACCGTTTTAAGATTCTCTAACTAGGGCTTATTAAGAAATGCTTTGCTGAAATCTGAAACTCTATTCTCACTTAGCAAGAGTAATAACCGTTCAGGGCCCGGTTGCCACTGCTGGTTTCCAGAGTTTATTATCTCCAAGCCTGGTTGACAAGAGTCACAAAGGTAAGTGAAACATACATGGTCCCTGAAGTCCTGGAGCTTACAGTTTAGTAATGGGGCTAGAATTAATCAATTACCCATGGCATTGAATGTATATTCTTAACTATTAGGTGTATAACAAAGGGGAAGTTCAGGGTATTACAAGTTTGTAAAGTGGGGATTTCACCCAGGAGAGGGGGTCAGAAAGGTTCACAATCACTCCGAGAAGGAGGAGCACCCTCAACAGAGCCAGCTCATTAACCACCATGCCTCAAAGACTTTTTCAAGCTTCTCTTGCAGCTGATGATGTAAGCCATGCATGAGGAGAGGAAAGTTAGGAGGGGCTTATTTGCTGCCAGTTCCGATGCTAACTGTCAACTGCTTAGCCTTCTCTTTTGTGTGCAGCATTGGTAGAAATTTATTATATCTTTAAGGCAGAAAATATATCAGTTCATATATTAGTTTTTGGAAAAAGGTAGTATTTTTTGCTTTGCTCAAACTACACTGACTAATGGGAATCTTAATTTTTCAGAACATTTTCTCAAAGCAAAAACCTAAGAAAAATTCATGTTGCACAAGTTGAATAAAGAAGCTCTCTTGCTATTAAGGTTATTTGGCGTGTTTCATAATAAGCTCTTCATTTCTCTCAGAGTGAGCTGCAGAAAATGAGGCCCATTTTAGTTCAAATCCTAACTGTGTGGCAGCAATGTTCTAAGATAGAAATTACAGAAAGAAAATAAACTTTTTCTCTGTTTTAAAATTTTCCCTACAGATATGGTTGGATTTTGGCATATGTACAATAAATCAGAACAGTTTCCCTGAAAGTGATTTTTTCTTATGTTACTATTCTTCCATGCCACAAACTGAATTGTATCCCTTCAAAAATTCGTATGTGGAAGTCCTAATTCCAAGCACCTCACAATGTGTATGGAGACAAGGTCTTCAAAGAGGTAATGAAGGTCAAATGAGGTCATTTCCTGGGCCTTAATTCAGTATGGCTGGTGTTTATAAAAAGTGGAAATTTGGAGACACACAGTTACAAAGGGAAGACTATATGAAGACACAGGGAGAAGCCATCTACAAGTCAAGAAGAGAGGCCTCAGAAGAAACCAACCCTACTGACATTTTGATCTCAAACTTCTAGTCCCAGAACTGTGAGAAACATAATTTCTGTTGTTTAAATTCCTCAGTCTGTGGTACTTTGTTGTGGCAGCCATAGAAAATGAATACATCCCATAAGAAACAAATAAAATTTAAGATTAACTCCAATCGAGAAGGAAAATGCATTTAAGAGCCCACTTGTCCTCATTTGCAATTTTGCACTGACATCTCTGATGTATTTCCAAGGTGCAAACAACCTCCTTTCTGCACACGGTGGACAGGAGCTTTCTGATGGCAGGACCCTTTTTGTTTTGCTTTTAGTGTGTGACACACCTTGTGGTAATTGTATTTATTTATCCCTCCATTTGCTCTGGCCATAATGTAGAATACAATGTTTACCACATTGAATATTGAGTATGATATTATTAGAGATGCCAACCTGAAAGACTGCATTTCAGGAAAGAAACATGTTGACCACAAAACAAAACGAATGCTCACCATATAAAATGAAGAACCACATGCATAAGAATGAGCAGAACTACTCTGAGGAAAAGCTGTAGGCATCCCCAATTTAATATAAAAATTCAAATTTATGCTTGTTACTCAGCATCTTTCAGAGAGCTGTGTCTCTTCCCAGAACAGGGAAGTCTGGGTTTGCAGAGAATTTACCCCAGGCTTCCCTCAAAGTCTGAGTTGTTTTGCATTAAAAATGAAATTCAGCTTATGAAAACTAAACCTCCCTTGACTTTGCAGGAATATGACTAGTAACTCTTGTGTAAAGTGAGTCCCCCACACGGTGAGAGTTGGGTGCATCATAGTTCCTGTGTGGCTGAATACAGTCTCTTCCCAAAGAGAAGTCCCATAAATTGTAAGCACAATTTTATCCACAGGCCTTTCTGATCTAAGGCTAAGGTGTAGCCCTAGAAAGATTTCTTCCAGTCATTTCTGTGATGTCCACCTTATAGGGCTGCTGTTGACCTGTAATAGCTCTGGAAAGCGGTGGCATTAGTAATCACAACGAAGAAAATCAAGTGTGGTTCTGGGGTCTAGGAAGGTCCCACATCAATAAGAATGTGTTGTTTGAGGCTTTTAGTGCTTCATTATCTTTGTGTTGCTGTCATTCCCTGAAAATGATGAAGGATGTTGATCATCAAAAGTTGTGCAGGCTTCGATGGGGCAACTGTCCCTCTGCAAAGATGGAGCCTCCTGCTGTGGGAGCCAAAGTGAAGGAGGAGGAGTTCATGGGTGCGGGAGGTGCTCTCACAGTCTGGCCTGCTACTGCTTAAAAGGATTAAATTTGATGTTAAAACCTGTACATCTGATACCTCATCTTCCTGTTTGTATTAACCTGAAAGAAGAACCAAAAATGTTTTCTTTTGGATTTCAAAGGGAAGTCTGGCTTCAATTAATACTGGGATTTAAAAAGCAGATCTTAATGCTTCCTGTTTTATTGGCAATCTCTCCAATTCAATTCAATGCCATTTTTATTTGGGGTTGCCAAGTGCTGATTTTATATAAGATGCAGAATATAAGAACTCTGGGTGGTCCAGGAACTGTGACCTTGTCCTAGCTGCACTGACACCTCTGAGCCCAGGGCAAGCCTGGTTTGCTGGGTGTGCACAGTTGCACTGATTTCCACACTTAGAAGGGGTTCCCACCCTTCAGGTTGAATGCTCTGTATTGACTGTCACAGAATTCTTAATAATTTTATTTTTGACTATGCATTTTTTAAGTAAAGTCTGCTGGGACAACGGAGCATGTACTTGGGACTATGTAATTCTTTGTAACTCTCAAATATAACAAAAAATAGAAAAATTATATGCCAACTGATTCTAAAAACAAGTGATGTAAGAGCAATATATTCAGTAGAGGAAGGCAGGATAATTGCCAGTGAAGCCTTGAAATTCGAATAGGTATTAACCAGGGATGCATTTTTTCTCTCTCTTACAGTTGAATGTCAACTGTTTTCCCACATTTGTTCACATTAAAGCCTTTCCTTTAACTTTTCCAAACCATAGAGCAGCTGGAGTAAGCACTGAGTATCCCCAAATAAGAATCAACTGTGCACTTTCTATGCTTTTCGGATCCTCAGAAAGATTCAGGCATCTGCCCCATCAAAACATCATACAACTCAGTTATAGGACACTGAATATTGGGGCATTTGCAGACACTAGTTGAAGAGATTTGGGAGTTAGAAGAAATACGAAAGTGCTATCACTTTTTCTATCCAGCCTTCTTGAAAGTAAAAGCATGCTTAAAGGATTTATCAGCAAATGGATTGGGTTTTCCCAGTGGGTAGGATTTGTACAGTGTATTAATTTATTTCATTAACAAAAGCGGATAGCTCTTGCATTTAAGTGGCAGTTCTTTCTACTCAAAGTCATGAAGTTCAACAAATGCAGAACTAGGCTGGCACCCAGGCCTCCTGGTCTACAATTCGTTAATACACCCAACAAATTTGACAGATCATCAACTGTGTTAACTCTGAGGATACACTGGAGAGTATGGCAGGATTTGCCCCTGCCATCACGGAGCTTTCACCCTGAGAGGAGACTTGTGTTAATCAAATAATTGCACATACAAATTAGATGATAACATTCAGAATATAGTGCATCATGGGATCACAAAACAGAATATATTAACCTTTTCTTGAAGGTTAAGGTTATGGTACATGGTCCTGAGGGGTGGCATATGAGTCATGATTTGGAGGAAGAACATCAGCTAACTAGGAGGTGACCGGGGAGGGAGGAGGAAAGTGGGTCAGGCAGAAGGTCCCATGGCAGGTAGTAGTGGGGGCAAATGTGAGGTGTGATTGGTGTGTCTGAAGCAAAGAGAGACAGGGGAATGTGGCGTGAGATGAGGCTAGAGAGACAGGCAGTAGCCAGATTACACAGGCTTCTGGGAATAATGTTAATTTTTCTCTTAGGAGCAGTGAGAAACCATTAAGTGTTGGTTTTAGGCTGCAGGAATGGGAATAACATGTCAGATTTGCTTTATTCTTTTAGGAACTCTTTTGTTTCAGTGCGTACCTGGACGTGGTGGGTATGAGATTCCCTGAGACGTTATGTAGAGATGCCAATGGGGACAGCTGGTTAAGGGAGGCCACAGCTCAGGGGGAAGGAGGGTGAGTCACCTGAACACAGAAGGCTGGGGAAGTCCTGGGTGTCAGGGATCCTTCAGGAAGAGTGCAAATTGTGACAAGAAAATAGAGCCAAGGCTGACCCTCAGCAGCATTTAATGATTGAGGTTACAGGAAGATGAATCTAAAAGGAAATCTGATAAAGAATGACAAGAGAGGGAGGGGGAAAAGAAAAAAAAGAAAGGAAAGCTAGTGCAGTGTTGGTCATAGAAACCAAGGCACCAAATGTTCTAAGTAGAACTGGTCACAGTGGAATTTCTTTGGATGAGTCAGGTTAGATGATGACTAAAATATGTACATTTCTTTAGTGATAGGGAGAACCCTGTCAATCTTATAGAGGAAGTGAGCAAGGGGTGGTAGTGAGTGGTCAGAGAAGTGATGAAGAGTTGGAAAGGGAGAAAACTCTTTTTAAAAGCTTGTCTGTGAAGAGATGTGGTGAGAGAGGGAGATAGCTGGACAAATTTTCTACTATAACAAATATTCTTGTTTCCATTAGCTGGGCATGGTCACGCATGCCTGTAATCCCAGCTACTCAGGAGGCGGAGGCACAAGAATTGCCTGAACCCAGGAGGTGGAGGTTGCAGTGAGCCGAGATTGCGCGACTGGACTCCAGCCTGGGAGGTAGAGTGAGACTCTGTCTCAAAAACAAACAAACAAACAACCCCAACCCCCTCAATATCCTTGTTTTCAAACCTTGAAATTCTGGCTCTCTACTGCTGTATTCCCTGCTTCACTAAAACACACAGAATTAGACTTCAATTTGTTACAGAGACATCTTGGAGTTCAGCTCAGAGCATTGTTCTAAACTGCCGGCGAAATCTTACATGAATCATCTCATGAAATAAGTCCCCAATATCCTTATGTAATACAATCAGGCTGCTGTTGGAAGAGTTTCAGAGATGAAAAGATACCATTTTGCAACCCATCTAAGAGTTTTATTTTTATAAACAAAGCAACGGTTTTGGGAAACAAAACTGTTCAAAAGTAACAGGTTCATTCCTTTATATGACAAACGATGAGAACAGTTCTATTTTCCTAATACTCTGTTTCATTAACTGAAGCTATTTATTTCTTTAGCATTTACTCACTTATCCTGACAACAGGCCAAACACAGTCTACTTGAAATATATATTTATTTATGATTTCTCCAAACCTCCTTCTCTAAGGCTTCTTTTATTTTTACTGAGTGAGGTTTATGTTGGTGAAATGTTGCAGTCACTTGTCACTTTCCCGGAGCAGTAATTTAGCATCTGAAGAATGAAGCTCCTAGGTTTCTGAGAAGTGCAGAAGATCTGTATCTGATGCTGGGAGTGCAGATAGGCGCCTCTGATCATGGTGAGAGAACACTCGCCAGAATGTTAGGTAAGGAAATAAAAATAGGGAATTATCCCAGGAAAGTGATAGATGTCGAATATATTAGAAAGGGACAGTCATTATGGTAGTAAAGTTAAATTAATAAATAATTATAAATGGATTCAAATCTCTTGTTTATAATCTGCTATGCAATTGCAGTGTCATACACTGTGCTGTGGGTTTTGCAAGCTTCTATCATTCAATCTTCTGCCACGACTCTGTGTATGGGCAAATTTCTTAACTCCCATGAATTTCAGCTTATAAATTTGCAACATAGAAATGATGGTAATACCCGAGTTTATAAAGCCAGTATCAAGTGCAAAAAACCAATTTGAAAACTAGGTCCTGACTTCCACTTCCAGTTAAGGTAAAATAACTGGGATCTGCTTGCTCTCCAACCTGAAATGACTGAAAATACCAGGCAATGTATGTGAAGCAAAGGTTTTCAAGTAACTGGTAGGGTGGCCAACTAAACCAATTTAAAAAAGATGTATCAGTGGAGTAAGTATATTCTTTTCAATAAATAATGCTGGAAAAACTGGATGTCTATATGCACAAAATAAGTGTCAACCCATTCTTTTCCTTACTTAGGAAAAATAACTAACAATTGGTCATAAACCTAAATCCAAAACCTAAAGCTATGAAACATATAAAGAACATAGAAGAAAGATTTGTGTCCTTAGTGTAGTGAAATACTTTTTAGGTACAACAACAAAAAAAGGTTATCCAGAAAAAAATTGCTAAATTGTACTTTGTCAAAAAGTTTTTAAAAATATTTGCTTTTTAAAAGACACTGGTAAGAGAATAAAAAACAATTGACTGGAAAAACATATTTTCAAATCATACTTCTGATTAAAACTCAGAACATATAAAGAAACCTCAAAGGGCAATAATAATAAAACAATTCCATAAAAATTGGGTAAAATCATTCAACAGACATTTCCTCAAAAAAGATATATAGGCAAATAAGCACATAAAATGATTATCATTATCACTTAATGAGGTATCCCCCACATAATATTGCCAAATATTTAAAGTTTGACAATTATAATATTTGGCAATATATAATATATAATATTTGGCGATATCATAATTGTCAAAATTAAAAGAGATGAATCATACCAATTATTGGCAAGGATATGGCAGAACTGAGACTCTCAATACACTGCCGCTGGGGGTGTGAAATGGTTACAGCTACTGTGGCAGACAGTTTGGGAGCTTCTTAACAGGTTAATCATACTCTTACATATGATCTATCCATTCCACTCCTAAGTATAATACCAGGAACAAAGAAAGTGTATGTCTATGCAAGACTTGAAGACAATTTATGGCAGCTCTGTGGTAACCAAAACCAGTACACAGTTTGAATGTCCATCAATAGTTGAATGTATAAACGGTCTGTGGTATACCTATACAGCAGTAAAAGTGACTTGACTATGGATACATGCAACAACAGGAACAAGTCTCAAAATAACTATGAGAAATGAAGAAGCCAGACAAAAAAAAGAATATATCCTGCGTGATCTGATTTATAAAACCTCAAAAGAATGCAAACTAATCTCTACGACAGCAGATTAGTAAGGATCACCTGGAAAGGTAAGGGAAAAGGGTTATGAAGAGGGGGGTTGTCGAGAAAAGGAGAGGACCGGGTTAACAGTCACAAGAAAACTATTTTGATTGTGGTTGATTATTTCATGGGTGTTTACGTATATCAACTCATCAAATTGTATACTTTAAATATGTGCAGTTTATTGTATATCAAGTAAACCTCAATAAGGGTATTAGGAAACAAGAAAGAAACAAACAAGGTGATATGTGTAACCGGAATCACAACATTTTAGGAATGACTTCCCAAAACACTTATGGTCTAATAGGAAAAAAGGAATATGAGAGAATACAGAAAGATCGGAGAGATAATGCTTACAGCTAAGGATTATCCATGTTAATATGTTCATGGCAAAGCTGGTGAAACAAAGCTCTTCAGAGTCTATGTCACACCCTGAGAGAATCCAGTAATTCCTGATTGGGAATCCTGAGAATGTTACGCTTAGGTGGCAATGAGAGCATCACTGGGCCCATCGAAGTAGCAGGAAGAAGCAGGTTAGGGGCTGAATGAAGAAACACCAATTGTCATGTTTGTAGGAAGGATTCTCTTGGTGACACAGGATAAAGAAGACAATCTGCATTGGTGTCATCCTCCAGAAGTTCATCTCTGTTGTTTTGGGAGAAGTAAAGCAGTACCGAGACATGCTTACAAGTTGGGGCCACAAAGAACCTCACTGTGGTCCAGGGGCAAGTTCTGTTAACCCAGATCCTGCTCTGGGTCCTCAATCACATACAATTTCTACCAATTGCAAATCCAGGGAGAACTCGGTTCATTCCAAGATGAGTCATATAAATTTATGTGAGCACAAGTATTGCTATAAATGTACCAAAAGGGGAGAAAAAAGGAGGACAGAAACAGGAAAAACAAGTGAAAGACAAAAATTCATTCACCAGAAAAATGTGACCATGAATTTGATAAACACTTTCACCAAGGATGTTTCCATGAATTTTTAAAAAATGTTATAAAGGATGCTCAATAAAACAACACAGCAGCAGGCTTCAAGGACTCAAGGAAGATATGATGAGACAATAAATGATGTTGAAAATGAACTTAAAATTGAAGTAAAACAGAAATAGGAAAGATGATAGATATTATTGCCACGCCAGAAGCTTCCCAAAGGAGAATAGATATGGCTAAAATACTCTATAAACATGTAGGACTGAATTAAGGAAAGCAAGCAAAATTAAAAAAAAATTAAAAAGGGCATCTGGGCATGGGAGTTCACACCTGTAATCCCAGCACTTTGGAATGCCAAGGCTGGAAGATTGCTTGGGGCCAGGAGTTTGAGACCAGCCTGGACAACAGACACAATTTCTTTAAAAAGAACATAGCAGAAAATGGATTTGCGCCCCTGTAGTCTCAGCTACTTGGGAGGCTGAGGTGAGAGGATGGCTTGAGCCCAGAAGTTAGGGGCTGCAATGAGCTATGATCACACGACTGCACTCCAGCCTGGGCAATAAAGTGACACCCTGTCTCTTAAGAAACAAAAAGGGACAAGTATATTAAAAAAAAGAGAATTTTTTTTTTTTTTTTTTTTTTTGAGACGGAGTCTTGCTCTGCCGCCCAGGCTGGAGTGCAGTGGCCGGATCTCAGCTCACTGCAAGCTCCGCCTCCCGGGTTCACGCCATTCTCCTGTCTCAGCCTCCCCAGTAGCTGGGACTACAGGCGCCCGCCTCGTCGCCCGGCTAGTTTTTTGTATTTTTTAGTAGAGACGGGGTTTCACCGTGTTAGCCAGGATGGTCTCGATCTCCTGACCTCGTGATCCGCCCGTCTCGGCCTCCCAAAGTGCTGGGATTACAGGCTTGAGCCACCGCGCCTGGCAAAAAAAAAAAAAAAAAAAAAAAAGAATTGTTAAGAAGACTAAATAGTCAATGGTATAGAAATAATATCCAAATCTATAGTTCAATTTTTTTTTTCCAGAAATGAAACACTTTGATCTTAAAGTCATACTATGTCCCAAGAAAAACTGATGGGGAATAATTAACACTGAAATCACATTCTAAAAATATGACTGACATTCAAAGATTAAAAATCTATTTGCAATTAGGCAAAGGATCAAATCTCTTATGAGGAAAAAGAAAATTAGTCTGCTTCAGACTCCACACCCAGAGTTAATGCTAAAGAAATAGCAATGCCTGAAAGTCCTCAAGGAAAAAAAAAGAGTGAGTCAAGTATCTTATTCCTGGACTCTGTCATCCAATTTATAAACAAAGCAGACATCTCTAAGTACACAAGAACTCCAGGAATATAATTCCAGTGAGTCTAGAATGCAACTTTCTGTTATAGAAGATTCTAAAGGCCAAACTTCAACTGATGAAGAGATGATTAAGGAAAGTATGGCAAAACTTTGTTTTATTAGGAGAGGAGTGACTGAAATAAAGGTAGGGTTTATATTAACAGAATAGAATATAAATAATCTATAATCCCTGAAAAAATGGAAAGAACAGAGTAAAGTTGGGATGAGAAGAAGAAAGATAGGAGGTAGTATAGAAAGCTGTGTAGCTTAAAATTAAAAATTTAAAGCTGGCAAATCAAGTAATAGAACTGTAAACATGCTTAAATACTTAAAGGTAATTGTACAAAAATCTTATAATCCACTAACATCAGGTGGTAGATGAGGCTGAGCAGTGGAGAGGAAATGGAAAACAACAACATTTTCATTATGGCTAAGAGTAGAGAGTTTTAGCCCGGTATCCACTAAAAACCAGAAGAGTAAATGGAAAGATATAATTAGTCCAGAAATATACTTGCAAATGTGAAAACTTAGAGGTATGCAATAATTTTTTGTAAAGGCAAAAGATTAGAAGTAGTTGAAATATTCAGCAATTGGAACTGCACAACTGTATAATGAAGTCATTGGAAAGACTGAGAAAGCTCTCTGTGTACTTGCATGGAATAATCTCTAATGTGGCTATTAAATAACAGGAGCGAGGCAAAGAATAGTGTGTATGGAATGTTACCAATTGGATAAGAAAAACACATATGCATTTAATCATGGACCAAAATGTTGTCATGCAGCATATACAGATATATATGTATATATATGGACATATGTATACATATGGACAGCATGGACAATATGCTGTCATACAGCATATACATATACATGTTGTCCATGATGGACCACATATGTGATGTTGGTTCCATAAGATTATAATGGAACTGCCCTATACAGGTGTACCCTTTTTTGGTCTTTTATACCATATTGTTACTGTAACTTTTCTATGTTTAGATGTATTTAAATACACAATTTGTGTATTTAAATTGTCTATAGTATTCAGTACACGAACATGCTTTACTGGTTTGTAGCCTGGGAGCAATAGGCTATACCATATATCCTAGGTGTGTAGGAGGTTATACGATCTAGGTTTGTGTAAGTATGCTCCATGCTTGCACAATAACAATATCACATAAAGATACATTTCTCAGAATGTATTTCTGTCATTAAATGATGCATGGCTGTATATATCATATAAAATATACCTGGAAAGATAACCAACAAAAATGTGTTTATAACTTAGATGTTTATGAAGGACACTGTAAGTAGAGGTCAGGAATAAGATGAAAATTACTGAATACCTTTTCATACATTTTAAATTCTGCACCATTTGTACATGTATTAATTATTATTATTATTAGTTTTGAGACGGAGTTTCACTCTTATTGCCCAGACTGGGGTGCAGTGGCACCATCTCGGCTCACTGCAACCTCTGTCTCCTGGGTTCGAGAGATTCTCCTGCCTCAGCCTCTCAAGTAGCTGGAATTACAGGCGCTCACCACCATACCCAGCTCATTTTTTGTATTTTTAGTAGAGACAGGGTTTCACTATGTTGGTCAGGCTGGTCTTGAACTCCCAACCTTGAGGTCTACCTGCCTTGATCTTTCAAAGTGCTGGGATTACAGGCGTGAGCCACCATGCTTGGCCTAATTTTTAAAATAATAAGTTTTAAAATTTCCTTTTAGTGAGATGAAATTCACATAACAAAAATTAATTATTTTAGAGTGCACAATTCAGTGACACGTAGTATATTGTATATTCATAGTGTTGTGCAATCATTTTCTCTATCTCGTTCTAAAACATTTTTGTCACCCTCTAAGAACACCCTGTATCTATCAAACAGTCACTTCCAATTAATAATTTGTTTTTAAAGAAAAATCAAAACCCTCATGATGGCTTATAAAGACATCCATAGACTTCACTTTCCTTTGAATCTGTGTAGCCTTAATTCCAGCTACATTCCTACTTCTTATTTTGAGTCACAGTGGTCTCATTTATGTGATTCTTGAATTTGCCAAATTCTTTTTCTCTCTTCAGAATATTTGCACAAGCTAGTCTCTCTGCCTGTAACACAGTGCTCCCTACTTTTCACCTATCACATTCCTAGTCCATCTTGAAATTTCCATAGATGCCCTGGTTTGCCATCCAGACTAAGAAGTTCTCACAAAGTTACTGAGGTTATGCAGCTTTTTAGTAGTATATTTTGCATTTAGACCTAGAAAAGCTAATGCTAAAGGCTACTTTCCAGTAACTTAGCTCTGCTGGCCATTCCCTGGCTCATCTAATACTATTCAATTCACACATGATAATAAAAAATTAATTTTTCATAAACACAAGCCTTAGGTCTCAAATACACACATTCTGAGGACTGGGACATATGATATGCTTTAGAAAGTTACATAAAATAAGGCACCTCCTAGAGCAAATGATTTTAGCATAAATTTGATGTGAGTAAATAGAAACCAATCAGCCAGTACCACAGTGACACTAGTGGCAGATTAAAAAAAAAAAAAGGGTAGTACTAAATAGAATGCCTTGTCCTGAGCTCAAAAATCATTCTTTGCCTCTGGTGAATTACGTGAAATCGGAGACTCAGATCTTGAAACAGCCACAAAGAGTTTTTAATGCATGCTGCATATGTTAGGGCATGAAAAAGCAAACCCCCACAAATTGCACAAAGGAGATGCAACTCGTGTTGTCTGATGGCCAGTTCCTTAGGGATTAAGGTCTTGAACACACCGTTTGGGTTTTAGACATCTGAATTGCATCCCAGGTCTCTATAAAACCTTTGATAGGGAAGGAAGGCTGCTTTTGTCAACATGTAAGTCATTCTCTTCATTGTGCATATAATCTCCTAGATAAGTGATGCCATGATTTTGTGCCTTTTTGAAAAGTGGACATTACAGCTGTAGTTTCTATAAAGCTGGCTGCCATGGCACAATTAGAGGTGAAATAAATCCCACCATCTTGGATGACACTCTATGCAGCTGAAACCAGGGCATATAGATGGATCTGAGAAAATGGGATTTGACTGTGTGATTATCATACTCAGTCAACGTACACAGTTTATTTACCATGAAAAATAATTATTATACATGCAGATATTAATTTTTGCTATCAAATACCTCTTAGGACAACACTAACAATTTAGAAACTTTTATATTAAAAATGCCTGAAATGCCTATTTTAACCAATTCATGAAATACCATAACCTTTTATTCCCAGAGTTTTGTATGATTGCTTCAGTGTTGATGTTGAACATCAGAGGGAACAAAGGGATCCAGCTAATAAGCCAGTGTCTGGGATTTGGAAGCCAAGGAATTAACAACAGTGTTGGAAATGGTGTTCCAAGGTCACGGTGCCTTTTTTGTTTGTTTGTTTGTTTTGTTTTTTGAGACAGAGTCTTTCTGTCGCCAAGGCTGGAGTACAGTGGCATGATCTTGGCTCACTGCAACCTCCGCCTCCCAGGTTCAAGCAATTCTCCTGGTTTAGCCTCCCGAGTAGCTGGGACTACAGGCATGTGCCACCATGCCCAGCTAGTTTTTTATATTTTTGTAGAGACAGGGTTTCACTGTTTTGCCCAGGCTGGTTTTGAACTCCTGAGCTTAGGCAATCCTCCCACCTTGGCCTCCCAAAGTGCTAGGATTATAGGCATGAGCCACTGTGCCAGGCTGACTTTTAATCTTAAGAAGATGATGTTCTCTCAGTATTAGTTTTAACTTTTACTTGATGTCTTCTTAAAATTTAAAGAAAAAATATCACTGTTGAAAATGATTTAGTATTTGGCTAACATTCACTGGTAAGAGAAAAATGTATTTTTGATGCAATAGTGATAATGATGAGGATGACAGTGATCAACATTCACCAAATGCTCACCAGGCACCAGATACTGTCCTAGGTGCTTTACACATATTACCTAGTTTAATTCCCTTTACTACCTTTGGTAATAAGTAATATAATTATATTTCTCTTTTACAGATGTGAAAACAGGTACAGATTAATTGAGTTAAATAATTTGATTAAGTTTACACCACTAGCAAGACACCATAGTAACTACTACATTTTACTACTTCCTATTTATAGCTACCAATTACTGAGTACTTGCCTTTGGGTCTCATGCAAGTTGTTTTTTTGTTTTTTGTTTTTTTTCATTTTACTTTCACAACAAATGAGGTAGATGTCAACATTTTATATTCTTATACATAAAGAAAATGAGGTTTGTAGCAATGAAACAAATTGCCCACAGTTACCTTGCTAGTGTTACCTAATTTTCAACCTACTAATAAAATCTAAATCTCAGTATATTAAAGAGTATTTAGTTTTGGCCATTTCTCTGGATGTGAAGATTTTCTTGTTTTCTTAAATGAAACTGCATTTACAAATCATCTCATCTTGCACGATGCCTCGTGCAGTCAGAAAGACTTGTTGGGCCCTGGTAGAGAATCTTCTCATCTTTAGGAGTAGATAAATATATATATTTGATACATAAGAGAACTTTTCTTTATATTGGTTTATTTCCACAATGAAAAAAATGTTCTGTACTGAATCTAATTGCATGGACTTGATGTGCGGAGTGAATTTTATATATACTTCATCTTCAAGTTGTTCTTCAAAAGTTTAAATTGCTCTTCCAATAAGAAGATAAAAATAAATTTTGGGCCGGGCGCGGTGGCTCAAGCCTGTAATCCCAGCACTTTGGGAGGCCGAGACGGGCGGATCACGAGGTCAGGAGATTGAAACCATCCTGGCTAACACAGTGAAACCCTGTCTCTACTAAAAAATACAAAAAACTAGCCGGACGAGGTGGTGGGCACCTGTAGTCCCAGCTACTTGGGAGGCTGAGGCAGGAGAATGGCATGAACCCGGGAGGCGGAGTTTGCAGTGAGCCGAGATCCGGCCACTGCACTCCAGCCTGGGCGACAGAGCGAGACTCCGCCTCAAAAAAAAAAAAAAAAAATTTGATGCTAGATTGCTTATGTCAATGCCTTATTTTCATTACTGTGGAACTGGAAGTTTTTCTTCTGGCAAAGATGTCTGTAGGAAATATATGGTTATATTTTCAAGTGTACTTACAGTAATAATGATGTGTTTGGCTCTTATTCTTTAGTACTTTATGTAAGATTTTAATTAACCCTCACTGTAATCAGGCATAGATATTATATAAATTTTATTAAGGCACAGAAAGTGAGAAGCAATTGTGAAGTCATAGGTCAAAAATATAATTGCCAAAAATCTCACAACTAGTAAGTGACAGAATTATTGGACACTATAGACACTGCATTCTGGACATTGCAATGACATCAGCAACATTAAAATGATGTGGGAGGGGCAGCTCAAAGGATATGCTTGAAGTGGAAGCAGTGGAGGGAAGGTTAAGGGATTTCTAGTTGTCATATGAGGACATGATAAAATAAAAGCAAGGTAATTGTGCATGTGGGAATCTCTCTGGCTGGGGAAGACAAATGTCAAGAGAAATCATTGGCATGGTGAAGGAAAGCTTGTGAAGATACAAAATATTGATTGCCATATGGAAAATCTATGTGATTTAAATCAAAATATTGTTTGCCATAATGGAAAGCCATCAGAAGCTCAAGCACACCACTTACCAGCTGTGAACTTGGACTGGACAAGTTGTCTAAGAGGGATGATAATACTATCCTCTGACTAGTTTCACTGTGCGACGTTAATGAGAAAATGTGGATAAAATCCTCAGACAGCTTTGATAAATCTCTTACAATGTTCTGTTGTTCCAGTTTTTAAAAAGCCAGGAAGACAGAGTCGTTCTCAAGTACTTAAGTGCACTAATATGGGAAAGGAATTAAATCTATTTCGTTGGGAGGACCTGGTGAATTGAAACAATTTTGACTTAATGCCAAGCCTAGTTTCAATCAGGGCTTACCATAAGAGGTTAGTTTTCCTTGAGAATATATGCATTATCTATCAGTGAAGAAATGTAAAGAAATGGTGGTCACTTAGTGTGAAGAAGATTCAAGAGTTAGATCAGCATTAATGTAGGGAAATTTTAAGGCTTCTTATGATCCTCAGGATCTATGGTAATATCAAAGTCAAGCCTAAGAGAAAAGAAACTTCTTCACTGATTTTCCCATTCTTATGCCAAAGGCCTCCCTTGTTAAGACACATTTGAAACAAAATCTCATTTCATGTAACAAGTGCATTGCCCAAGGAACTATGTCTTAACATAAATATTTTTGAAAGTTGTTGGGGTAAGTTACTTATAAAACACCACCTTCAGATAGTAGAAATGAAAAATAATATATCGCTGAAATACATATCTTAATAAAAGCTTAAAATATGTTATAATACCATGTTAATTGTATACTTTTCTTTCTAGGGTAGGGATTGCAATCTCTTCTTGGAAAGAGCAAGACAGTAAATATTTTAGGCTTTGTGGGACATTTGGTCTCTATTGACTCAACTATGCTATGATAGCTCTAGGCAGCCACGAACAATATGCAAATGAATAAGCATGGCTATATTCCAATAATACTTTAAGGCAATGGCCAGATTTGGCACACGTGCTATCATATGTCAGTCCTTTGCAATGAGGACAGTGTAACTATGAAGTTTCTCAGTTGCAAGCAGAGTAACCGCCTTTTCATAATTTGAGCAGAAAATGAATTTATTAAAGAATATTGGCAGTTTGCAGAATCTATAGCAGGCTAGAGAACAAGCAATGAATGTAATAAAGCCAGGAAAAATGACCAAATCATGCACAAAACCAATCACATGAAGACACCTCTACTCCAAGGCACTTAAAGGGGCTACTAGAATTGTGAACAACGCTGCCTCTGGATACTGGGTGTGGCTATGTCTGTCACTCTTCCCATCAGCCTTGACAGAATAGGATCTTCAATAGTCCTATTTCATTGTTTCACCAGCTTCAAAATCCAAGTTCAGTGTGGGTGCCTCTGATTAGCAGAGTCTAGGTGAAATTCTCACATCCTACCTTTAATGCAGGGTGGGGAGGTGAGTACTCAGCATTTTCACCTTATATGATTGACACAAGAAATAAAGAATTACCCAACTTAAGAAAGGATTTCAGCACTGGGCAGCAAAAATGAGTGACACATGTCTAGTATAAAAAGGACTGAGTTTTCTTTTTCTTCCACATATGTCTCTGTAGGAGCTAGAATGCTGCCCAGTGTATGACAAAGTTCCATGAAAAAATATACTTAATAAACAAAAAATAGGATAAGAGTTACTAAGAGCAGCCTAAGACTTAATAGTGACACAAGAATGGTAATTCTCTTCCCACACTGTATGCCTAAGCTCTTACAGAAGTAGATGTACAGTAGAAAGGCAGCATATGCATTCTTTGAGATGGCTACACTAGGAAGACAGTGTACTCATGCCTCATGAGAAAGCAATGACCAACAATGGTCATTTATTTATTGGCTCTTTGTGATATCCATTTATTCATTGGCTATTTGTGAATATTCCTTTTTTCAGGCAACTTGATAGGTAGAGGAAAAAGAATGATGAGCACAAGCAGAAATGAGGCCTGCTCTGATGGAGTTTCTCATCTATAAAGGGAGAAAAACATTTAGAAAAGAGAATTTAATATAAAATTGCAAGTTACTTAAGTGCTACAAAGGAAGGTACATGGTGCTACCAGTGTAAATAAAGAGACATGAGATCTGGCCAGGGTTTCAGAGAAGGTTTTCCTGAGAAAGTAATGGCTATGCTGAGATCTGAAGAATGAATGGAAATAGTCATGTAAAAGAAGTGGTGGAATTAGGAAAACAAAAAGCCTACAAGGCAAAGAAAAAGCATATGCAAATGCCCTAGGGAAGGGGTGACAAGAAGAGTACTTCTAAAACACTTGTTGAAACTGGACCCCTTCTTTACACCATATACAAAAATCAATTCGAGATGAATTAAGTAATTAAATGTAAAACCCAAAACTATAAAAGCCCTAGAAGAAAATCTAGGCAATACCATTTTGCCCATAGGCCCTGGCAAAGACGTCATGATGAAGATGCTGAAAGCAATTGAGAAAAATAAAAACCTGACAAATGGGACATAATTAAACTAAAGAACTTCTGCACAGCAAAAGAAACTATCAACAGAGTAAACAGACAGCCTACAGAATGGGAGAGAATGTTCACAAATTGTGCATCCAACAAAGATCTAATATCCAGAATCTATAAGAAACTTAAACAAATGAACAATCAAAACCAAATAACACCATTAAAAAGGGCCTGAACAGATAATTTTCAAGAGAAGATATATGTGTGGACAACAAGCACATGAAAAAATTCTCAACATCACTAATTATTAGAGAAATGCAAATAAAAACCACACTGAGATACCATTACATACCAGTCAGGATGGCTATTATTAAAAAGTCAACACACGGCAGATGCTGGTGAGGTTGCAGAAAAAAAAGAATGCTTATATCCTGTTGGTGGGAATGTAAATTAATTCAGCCATTGTGGGAAGCAGTGTGGTGATTTCTCAAAGAACGTTAAAACAAAATTACCATTCAATCCAACAATCCCATTACTGGGTATATACCCAAGGAATATAAATTGTTCTATCATAATGTTCATTTCAGTACTATTCATGAAAGTGGAGACATGGAATCAACCTATATGTGTATTCATGGTAGACTGAATTTTTAAAAAATGTAGTATATATACATCATAGAATACCAAGCAACCTTAAAAAAGAACAAAATCATGTCCTTTGCAGCAACATGGATGGAGCTGGAGGCCGTTATCCTAATTGAACTAACGCAGGAACAGAAAACCACATACTGCATGTTTTCACTTATAAGTGGGAGCAAAACATTGAGAACACATGGGCACAAAGAAGGGAACAACAAACACTGGGGTCTATTTGAGGGTGGAGGGTAGGAGGAAGGAAAGGATATAAAAAGACTTCTTGGGTACTATGCTTATTACCTGGCTGATGAAATAATCTGTACAGCAAACTCCCGTGACATGCAGTTTACCTATATAACCTACACATGTACTACCCTGAACCGAAATCAAAAGTTAAAAATAATTAAATAAATAAATTCTGACTCTGTCTCTCTCTAAATACACACACACACACATGTGTGTATATATATATACACACACATATATATACACATATATATACACACACATATATATACACACACATACACATAAATTGCTATTTCTCTGACATAACCACAGTGTGAAGAATAAATTGGAGGGTACAAGAATGAATTTGGGGATGAGAGTCTCAGGAGAGGATAGAGAGAAAGAAGAAGAAAAAATGTGTGATGTAATTATGAGTGAAATTTTGCAAATGTAATTTTAAAAAGATAAATCTACACTTCCAAAAACCTCAGTGAGTTCCAAGAAGAATAAACTCAAAGAGATCTACAGCAAGACACATGACATATTTTAAATAAAGTATGTCAAACTGAAGGGAAAATCTTGAAAGCAGCAAGAGGAAAGTGACTATCACATAGATGTAACTCAGGAATGGAAAACCAAACGTCGTATCTTCTCACTGATATGTGGAAGCTAAGCTATGAGGACACAAAGGCATAAGAATGATGCAATGGACTTTGGAGACTTGGGGGAAAAAGTGGAAGGTGGCAAGGGATAAAAGACTACAAACATGATGCAGTGTATACATGGGTATGGGTGTACCAAAATCTCACAAATCACCATTAATGAACTTACTCATGTAACCAAATCCCACCTGTGCTCCAATAACTTATAGAAAATGTTTAAAAAAAGAACTGTGAAAAAAATGCAAATGGATTAGACTTTCCAATTAAAAGTCAGAAATTGGCAGAATGGATAAAAAGCAAAAACAACCACAATCCACCTACGTGCTCTCTATAAGAGATTCATTTTAGACCCACAGACACAAATAAGTTGAAACTAAAAGGCCGAAAAACTTATCCTATGCAAAGAATAACCAAAGAGAGCTAGAATGGTTATACTAACACTAGACAAAATACACTTTAAGATAAAAATTATAACAAGAGACAAGGAAAGACATTATGCACCAATAAAAGTATCAATCCACCAAGAAGATGTAATAATTATAATTGTATAAACGACAAAGAAAAAGATACAAGTCCAAAATTAATAGCATTGAAGAAAGAAATAGACATTTCTTTTTTTTTTTTTTTATTATACTTTAAGTTCTAGGGTACATGTGCATGACGTTTATATCATGTATAACTCCCCAATGCAATCCCTCCCTCCTCCCCCCTCCCCATGATAGGCCCCAGTGTGTGATGTTCCCCTTCCCGAGTCCAAGTGATCTCATTGTTCAGTTCCCACCTATGAGTGAGAACATGTGGTGTTTGGTTTTCTCTTCTTGTGATAGTTTGCTAAGAATGATGGTTTCCAGCTGCACCCATGTCCCTACAAAGGACGCAAACTCATCCTTTTTGATGGCTGCATAGTATTCCATGGTGTATATGTGCCACATTTTCTTAATCCAGTCTGTCACAGATGGACATTTGGGTTGATTCCAAGTCTTTGCTATTGTGAATAGTGCCGCAATAAACATACGTGTGCATGTGTCTTTGTAGTAGAGTAATTTATAATCCTTTGGGTATATACCCAGTAGTGGGATGGCTGGGTCATATGGTACATCTAGTTCTAGATCCTTGAGGAATCGCCATACTGTTTTCCATAATGGTTGAACTAGTTTACAATCCCACCAACAGTGTAAAAGTGTTCCTATTTCTCCACATCCTCTCCAACACCTGTTGTTTCCTGACTTCTTAATGATTGCCATTCTAACTGGTGTGAGATGGTATCTCATTGTGGTTTTGATTTGCATTTCTCTGATGGCGAGTGATGATGAGCATTTTTTCATGTGTCTGTTGGCTGTATGGATGTCTTCTTTTGAGAAATGTCTGTTCATATCCTTTCCCCACTTTTTGATGGGGTTGTTTGTTTTTTTCTTGTATATTTGTTTGAGTTCTTTGTAGATTCTGGATATTAGCCCTTTGTCAGATGAGTAGGTTGCAAAAATTTTTCCCATTCTGTAGGTTGCCTGTTCACTCTGATGGTAGTTTCTTTAGCTGTGCAAAAGCTCTTTAGTTTAATTAGATCCCATGTGTCAATTTTTGCTTTTGCTGCCATTGCTTTTGGTGTTTTAGACATGAAGTCCTTGCCCATGCCTATGTCCTGAATGGTACTACCTAGATTTTCTTCTAGGGTTTTGATGGTATTAGGTCTAACATTTAAGTCTCTAATCCATCTTGAATTAATTTTCGTATAAGGGGTAAGGAAAGGATCCAGTTTCAGCTTTCTACTTATGGCTAGCCAATTTTCCCAGCACCATTTATTAAATAGGAAATCCTTTCCCCATTTCTTGTTTCTCTCAGGTTTGTCAAAGATCAGATGGCTGTAGATGTGTGGTATTATTTCTGAGGACTCTGTTCTGTTCCATTGGTCTATATCTCTGTTGTGGTACCAGTACCATGCTGTTTTGGTTACTGTAGCCTTGTAGTATAGTTTGAAGTCAGGTAGCGTGACGCCTCCAGCTTTGTCCTTTTGACTTAGGATTGTCTTGGCAATGCGGGCTCTTTTTTGGTTCCATATGAACTTTAAAGCCGTTTTTTCCAATTCTGTGAAGAAAGTCATTGGTAGCTTGATGGGGATGGCATTGAATCTATAAATCACCTTGGGCAGTATGGCCATTTTCACCATATTGATTCTTCCTATCCATGAGCATGGTATGTTCTTCCATTTGTTTGTGTCCTCTTTGATTTCACTGAGCAGTGGTTTGTAGTTCTCCTTGAAGAGGTCCTTTACATCCCTTGTAAGCTGGATTCCTAGGTATTTTATTCTCTTTGAAGCAATTGTGAATGGAAGTTGATTCTTGATTTGGCTCTCTGCTTGTCTGTTACTGGTGTATAAGAATGCTTGTGATTTTTGCACATTAATTTTGTATCCTGAGACTTTGCTGGAGTTGCTTATCAGCTTAAGGAGATTTTGGGCTGAGACAATGGGGTTTTCTAAATATACAATCATGTCATCTGCAAACAGGGACAATTTGACTTCTTCTTTTCCTAACTGGATACCCTTGATTTCTTTCTCTTGCCTGATTGCCCTAGCCAGAACTTCCAACACTATGTTGAATAGGAGTGGTGAGAGAGGGCATCCCTGTCTTGTGCCAGTTTTCAAAGGGAATTTGTCCAGTTTTTGCCCATTCAGTATGATATTAGCTGTGGGTTTGTCATAAATAGCTCTTATTATTTTGAGGTACATTCCATCAATACCAAATTTATTGAGCGTTTTTAGCATAAAGGGCTGTTGAATTTTGTCAAAAGCCTTTTCTGCATCTATTGAGATAATTATGTGGTTCTTGTCTTTGGTTCTGTTTATATGCTGGATTACGTTTATTGATTTGCGAATGTTGAACCAGCCTTGCATCCCAGGGATGAAGCCCACTTGATCATGGTGGATAAGCTTTTTGATGTGCTGCTGAATCCGGTTTGCCAGTATTTTATTGAGGATTTTTGCATCGATGTTCATCAGGGATATTGGTCTAAAATTCTCTCTTTTTGTTGTGTCTCTGCCAGGCTTTGGTATGAGGATGATGTTGGCCTCATATAAAGAGTTAGGGAGGATTCCCTCTTTTTCTATTGATTGAAATAGTTTCAGAAGGAATGGTACCAGCTCCTCCTTGTACCTCTGGTAGAATTCAGCTGTGAATCCATCTGGTCCTGGACTTTTTTTGGTGGGTAGGCTATTAATTGTTGCCTCAATTTCAGAGCCTGCTATTGGTCTATTCAGGGATTCAACTTCTTCCTGGTTTAGTCTTGGGAGAGTGTAAGTGTCCAGGAAATTATCCATTTCTTCTAGATTTTCTAGTTGATTTGCGTAGAGGCATTTATAGTATTCTCTGATGGTTGTTTGTATTTCTGTGGGGTCAGTGGTGATATCCCCTTTATCATTTTTTATTGCGTCTATTTGATTCCTCTCTCTTTTCTTCTTTATTAGTCTAGCTAGCGGTCTGTCAATTGTGTTGATCTTTTCAAAAAACCAACTCCTGGATTCATTGATTTTTTGGAGGGTTTTTTGTGTCTCTATCTCCTTGAGTTCTGCTCTGATCTTAGTTATTTCTTGCCTTCTGCTAGCTTTTGAATGTGTTTGCTCTTGCCTCTCTAGTTCTTTTAATTGTGATGTTAGAGTGTCAATTTTAGATCTCTCCTGCTTTCTCTTGTGGGCATTTAGTGCTATAAATTTCCCTCTACACACTGCTTTAAATGTGTCCCAGAGATTCTGGTATGTTGTATCTTTGTTCTCATTGGTTTCAAAGAACATCTTTATTTCTGCTTTCATTTCGTTATGTACCCAGTAGTCATTCAGGAGCAGGTTGTTCAGTTTCCATGTAGTTGAGCGGTTTTGATTGAGTTTCTTAGTCCTGAGTTCTAGTTTGATTGCACTGTGGTCTGAGAGACAGTTTGTTATAATTTCTGTTCTTTGACATTTGCTGAGGAGTGCTTTACTTCCAATTATGTGGTCAATTTTGGAATAAGTGCAATGTGGTGCTGAGAAGAATGTATATTCTGTTGATTTGGGGTGGAGAGTTCTATAGATGTCTATTAGGTCCGCTTGGTGCAGAGATGAGTTCAATTCCTGGATATCCTTGTTAACTTTCTGTCTCGTTGATCTGTCTAATGTTGACAGTGGAGTGTTGAAGTCTCCCATTATTATTGTATGGGAGTCTAAGTCTCTTTGTAGGTCTCTAAGGACTTGCTTTATGAATCTGGGTGCTCCTGTATTGGGTGCATATATATTTAGGAGAGTTAGCTCTTCCTGTTGAATTGATCCCTTTACCATTATGTAATGGCCTTCTTTGTCTCTTTTGATCTTTGATGGTTTAAAGTCTGTTTTATCAGAGACTAGGATTGCAACCCCTGCTTTTTTTGTTCTCCATTTGCTTGGTAGATCTTCCTCCATCCCTTTATTTTGAGCCTATGTATGTCTCTGCATGTGAGATGGGTCTCCTGAATACAGCAGACTGATGGGTCTTGACTCTTGATCCAGTTTGCCAGTCTGTGTCTTTTAATGGGAGCATTTAGTCCATTTATATTTAAGGTTAATATTGTTATGTGTGAACTTGATCCTGTCATTATGATATTAACTGGTTATTTTGCTCGTTAGTTGATGCAGTTTCTTCCTAGCCTCGATGGTCTTTACATTTTGGCATGTTTTTGCAATGGCTGGTAGCGGTTGTTCCTTTCCATGTTTAGGGCTTCCTTCAGGGTCTCTTGTAAGGCAGGCCTGGTGGTGACAAAATCTCTAAGCATTTGCTTATCTGTAAAGGATTTTATTTCTCCTTCACTGATGAAGCTTAGTTTGGCTGGATATGAAATTCTGGGTTGAAAATTCTTTTCTTTAAGAACGTTGAATATTGGCCCCCACTCTCTTCTGGCTTGTAGAGTTTCTGCCGAGAGGTCTGCTGTTATTCTGATGGGCTTCCCTTTGTGGGTAACCCGACCTTTCTCTCTGGCTGCCCTTAAGATTTTTCCTTCATTTCAACTTTGGTGAATCTGGCAATTATGTGTCTTGGAGTTGCTCTTCTGGAGGAGTATCTTTGTGGCGTTCTCTGTATTTCCTGAATTTGAATGTTGGCCTGCCCTACTAGGTTGGGGAAGTTCTCCTGGATGATATCCTGAAGAGTGTTTTCCAACTTGGTTCCATTTCCCCCTCACTTTCAGGCACCCCAATCAGATGTAGATTTGGTCTTTTTACATAATCCCATACTTCTTGCAGGCTTTGTTCATTTCTTTTTCTTCTTTTTTCTTTTGGTTTTTCTTCTCGCTTCATTTCATTCATTTGATCCTCAATCGCTGATACTCTTTCTTCCAGTTGATCGAGTCGGTTACTGAAGCTTGTGCATTTGTCACGTATTTCTCGTGTCATGGTTTTCATCTCTGTCATTTCGTTTATGATCTTCTCTGCATTAATTAGTCTAGCTGTCAATTCTTCCACTTTTTTTTTAGTTTCTTTGCGCTGGGTACGTAATTCCTCCTTTAGCTCTGAGAGGTTTGATGGACTGAAGCCTTCTTCTCTCATCTCGTCAAAGTCATTCTCTGACCAGCTTTGATCCGTTGTTGGCGATGGGCTGCGCTCCTTTGCAGGGGGAGATGTGCTCTTATTTTTTGAATTTCCAGCTTTTCTGCCCTGCTTCTTCCCCATCTTTGTGGTTTTATCTGTCTCTGGACTTTGATGATGGTGACGTACTGATGGGGTTTTGGTATAGGTGTCCTTCCTGTTTGATAGTTTTCCATCTGACAGTCAGAAGGACTGTCTGTTGGTCTGTTGGAGATTGCTTGAGGTCCACTCCAGACCCTGTTTGCCTGGGTATCAGCAGCAGAGGTTGCCGAAGATAGAATATTGCTGAACAGCGAGTGTACCTGTCTGATTCTTTCTTTGGAAGTTTCCTCTCAGGGGTGACGCCACCCTGTGAGGTGTGGGGTGTCAGACTGCCCCTAGTGGGGGATGTCTCCCAGCTAGGCTACTCAGGGGTCAGGGACCCACCTGAGCCGGCAGTCTGTCCGTTCTCAGATCTCAACCTCCGTGTTAGGAGATCCACGGCTCTCCCCAAAGCTGTCAGACAGAGTCGTTCGCGTCTGCACCGCCCCCGCTCTTTCCCCTAATGGACTGCAGCTGTGCGCTGTCCGCAGAGGTAGAGTCTACAGAGACAGGCAGGCTTCCTTGAGCTGCTGTGAGCTCCACCCAGTTGGAGCTTCCCAGCGGCTTTGTTTACCTACTTAAGCCTCAGCAATGGCGGGCGCCCCTCCCCCAGCCTCGCTGCTGCCTTGCGGATAGATCGCCGCAGACGGCTGTGTTAGCAGTGAGGGAGGCTCCGTGGGCGTGGGACCCTCCCGGCCAGGTGTGGGATATATTCTCCTGGTGTGCCTGTTTCCTTAAAGCGCAGTATTGGGGTGGGAGTTACCCGATTTTCCAGGTGTTGTGTGTCTCAGTTCCCCTGGCTAGGAAAAGGGATTCCCTTCCCCCTTGTGCTTCCAGGTGAGGTGATGCCTCGCCCTGCTTCAGCTCACGCTGGTCAGGCTGCAGCAGCTGACCAGCACCGATTGTCCGGCACTCCCTAGAGAGATGACCCCAGTACCTCAGTTGAAAATGCAGAAATCACCGGTCTTCTGTGTCGCTCGCGCTGGGAGTTGGAGACTGGAGCTGTTCCTATTCGGCCATCTTGCTCCGCCCCCTCCAGAAATAGACATTTCTACAATAATAGTTGGAGACTTCATTACTCCACATTAAATAATAGAACAAGTAGACAAAATACAAAAAAAAGGAGTAGTGGAGTTGAACAACACTATAAACCAATACACCTAGCAGACATATGCAGGACACTTCACACCAAAATAATATAATTCACATTATTCTCAAGTGTATATAGAACGTTCTCTGGGATATGTTAGGTCACAAATAAATGTTAATACATGGAAAAGATTGAAAACATCAAAATACTTTCTCCAACCACATGGAATGATTTGGGGTTGAGTCCACATTCTCCTCCCTGGGATCTGGGGCACCCTTCATGATTCTGGTGGAATCCCATTTTAGAAAAGTTGATCCACAAACTTATACAAAATTACAAGAGATTCCAAATAGGCAGAACAATATTCAAAAGAAGAAAGTTGGAGGGTTCTTACTTCCCAATTTCAAAACCTACTACAAAGCTACAGTGATTGAAGGAGTGCGGTACTGGCATAAAGATATACAAATAGACCATTAGATAAGTATTCAGAATCCAAAAATCATATATCTATGCCTAATTGATTTTCACAAGGGTGCCAAGACCATTCATTGAGAAAAGAATAATTTCTTCAATATGTGGTGCTGTGAAAACTTGATGTTCACATAATACAAAAGAATGAATTTGGCCCCCTACCTAACACTACATACAAAAATTAACTTAAAATGAATTATTGATCTGTATGTAAGAGTGAAAACTGTAAAACTCCTGGAGAAAAACGTAGAGGCAAATCTGTATGATCTTTGATTGGACAATGGATTCTTAAATTTGACATATGAAGTGTAAGCAACAGAAGAAAAATATATAAATAAATTAGATATCATCAAAATGAATAAAAAAAAAACAGCAAAGCACACTGGCTTATGCTTGTAATCCCAGTGCTTTGGGAGGCCAAGGCAGGAGAATTGATTAAGGTCAGGAGTTTGAGACCAGCCTAGGCAAGGAAGTGACACTCCATCTCTACAAAAATAAAACTTAAAAAAAAATATTAGCTGAGTGTGGTGGTGTGCACCTGCAGTCCTAGCTACTCGGCTAGGAGAGAGGATTACTTGAGCTCAGAAGTTGAAGACTTCGGTGAGCTGTGATTGCACCACTATAGTCCAGCCTGATTGACAGAGTGAGACCCCATCTCAAGAAACAAATAAACAAAACAAAAAACCCTAGGTGCATTTAAGAATATTATAAAGAGGCCAAGTGTGGTGGCTCACGCCTGTAATCCCAACACTTTGGGAGGCTGAGATGGGCAGATCATGAGGTTGGGAATTTGAGACCAGCCTGGCCAACATAGTAAAACCCCATCTCTACTAAAAATACAAAAAAAAACTAGCTGGGTATAGTGGCAGGTGCCTGTAATTCTAGCTACTCGGGAGGCTGAGGCAGGAGAATTGCTTGAACCTCAGAGTCGGAGGTTGCAGCAAGCTGAGATGGCACCACTGCACACCAGCCCTGGTGATAATGCAAGACTCTGTCTCAAGGAAAAAAAAAAATTATAAAGAATGTGAATAGATAACCTACAGAATGAGAGAAAATATTTGCAAATCGTATGTGGATAGGGGTCTAGTATACAGAATATATAAATAACTCTTACAAGTTAATGAAAAAAACAAATCCAATTAAAAAATGCATAAAGACCTTGAATAAACATTTCTCCAAAGAAGATATATAAATGTCCAATATACATATGAAAAGATGTTCAAAATCATTAGTCATTATTAAAATGGAAATTAAAACCACAATGAGATACTACTTCCCACACACTAGGATGGCTATTATAATATATAAAACAAGTCAAAATCCAGAAAATAAGTGTTAACAAGATATGGAGAAATCAGAATTCTTAACCACTCCTTGTGGGGATGTAAAGTGGTGCTGTGGCTGTCAGAAACAGTTTGGTGATTTCTTGAAAAGTTAAACATAGAATTACCACATGATTCAGCAATTTCACTCATAGGTATACAGCCAAAAGAATTGAAAACAGATACTCAAATTCATGTACAAGAATGTTCATAGAAGCAGTATTCACAATAGCCAAAAAGTAGATTTCTTGGAACCCAAATGTGTGTCAAGAGATAAATGAATAAACAAATTGCAGTATATGCACACCATAGAATATTCATCACCATAAAACAGGAATGAAGTGTTTATACACGTATAATGTAGATGAACCTTGAAAACATCATGCTAAATGAAAGAAGCCGGACACAAACAGTCACATATTTTATGATTCCATTTATATGCAATATACAGAATATGTCAATCCATAGTGTAAGAAAGAAGATTGGCGGTTGCCAGAGCTGGAGGAGGAGAGAATACGGACTGACTTCTTAATAAGGATGGGGTACTCTTTGGGGGTGATAAAAATGTTTTGGAACTTGATATAGGTAGTGGTTGCACAGTACCATGAATGTACTAAAAGCCACTGGATTTTACAGTCTAAAATGGCAAATTTTATATGAATTTTACCGCAATAAAATGCACAGCAGCAAAAGAAACAAAGAATGGATGTGGGAACTGACTGGGAGGTTGTTGGATTAGCTCAGGCAAGAGAGGAGAGTGTTTTTGACTAGGGTGGAGATGGAGATAAAAAGAAGTAAACGATCTATGACAAGCTGGGCTTGATGTCAGAGGAAGAGGGGGAGGAAAAGGGCGGACACTAACAGACAGGCTTTGATTTGGGTCATGGCCAACTTAATGCTGCAAAAGTGTATTAATGGGAATTCATCCAGATCAGACTTACCCTCAAACTCATTATCTGACCCTATTTAAAATGGACTTACAGACCCATAAAACCAATTCTGGTTAGGGCCATTTGTTTCTATCTAATAAAACTTGAAGCTTTCATTTGATCCATTAAAATTCTTAATATCATTTTTTATTTCTCTCTTTAAAAAGCCATTTTTTTCATGTTCTAAGCATAATAATTATGCACTTGACAAATGTATTCCTAATTACACAATTACTTCATTATATAGTATCAGCTTAAGAATACCTGAAGTCTGAAATCTGTCTGGGAAGCAAATTATTTTATTTAATGTATAATGTAATTTCTCCTGAAATAATTTTTAGGGGCTTGGGAAAAAAATGATTTGGGCAGAAAAACTGTGGTGTATAATGTTAGAACTGATATTCCTGACAAAAATCAGGCAGAATGGATCAAATGTTGTGAAAGGATTGATTAGAGTCTCTAGCTAGGTCTTTGCTGTAAATGTGCATCTGTATGTGTGTACATGTTCACATGTGTGCCTGAGTGTGCATGTGTGTGTGTGTGCTTAAGGCAGTGAGAAAAGGTGTCTTGGTCATGAAATGGCCTCATTTTGAGTCAAAGTGGTGAGAAGTTGAAGTGATAAAAAGTTTTTCTCTGTGACATAAATGGCACCCCACCCCAGTCTCTGAAATATTCCTCTCTACATCTTCATAGCAGTGGCTGTAATTCCTGTATGTTAAAGGCAAATATAAAGAGGCAAGGTAATATGTTTTACCAGCTATTAAAACTCAATAGGAGTATAATATCAGATCTTTTATATTCTCCAACAGCTGAGAATAAGTTATAGGGGCAATGGGACTTTTGACGGAAAGTATATTAAAACTGCCAATTAGGGTCCTAAGACACTTCTGGACACCTTGATAGACAAATGGAAAGTCTGGTGTTTGGGGAAATGGTAATCAAAGACAAAACTTTTCTTACTTGACAGATGTAAAGAGGTCATTCTAAAGATTTTTGCTTATATGAAAAGTCTTCTCTTAGGCTTATCTTGGCTTCTTCAACTACCCCAGAAATTTGTTGTCCAATAGCTTAGAAATGTAGTCAAACCTGAGACAATTTTCTCTATTAGGAACATATTTGGTGTTCTTTAGAAGATTTTTCAACAACCCTCTCGTCCTAATAATCCTCATAGGGACACTGAACTCTCAAGTAGAAACCCCACTACTGCCCTCAGTCAACTTAGGTTACACTGTAGGGACTAGATTGAACACTTTGCTCTTGGTTATTGCTCTCAATGTCATTGACATTGAGATTTGTCCCCTAAATTAATTATTTATCCCTCCTTTCACAACTACTTTATAAGATAAACATGCTAAAATCTCATCTGTTTTCCTCCTGCCTTGCTTTTCTCCTACTTAGTTCTCAGGCTCAATGTTAAAGTCATTTCTGATGGAAAGCCCCCACCATCCTCTCACTCCTCAGGTTACACTGGGCATCATCCTCTGAGCTCTCATGGCACACTGTCCTCCCTGCATCATGGATGGGTCTTATTCTGCACTATCATTGTCACCTACTTGAGTGACACAGAGTCACCTAGATGCCTTCTTCCTTTTTGAGATATTGGTAAAATTGAATCAAACCTTTTAATTCAATGGCCTGAGGGCATCCAATCCCTCCACAGGGAATCAGCTAATATCAGCTCTTACCCACAGGGTATTTGAGGTGAGGAGAGAGGGCATGGGAAGATGTTATTTTTCTGAAAGTCCTGAATTTAGAGCAGGAAAAGAAAATGGGGACAAACCATCCTGCCCTACATGGATCTCAACTGGAAACTCACCAAAGGACTTTGTTTCAATGAGACAGCAATGGAAACAATCATCACTCTTTACAAGCACTCAGGAGTACACTACGCCACTAGAGATTGTGAAGGAGAGTGAGTCATGGAAGGGGACCTGTCACAACACCCTCTGCCTTCCCTGATGCTCCTCTCCCTCTTGTTTCTTCTCATCACCTTCTTATCAGCCTGCCAAGGATCTCTCAATTATCTTCCCCAATGGGGCAGAGCACTGTTCTTCCTCTGGATCTTTGGCACCAACCGCCATTGAGACACCTATTTACACCTGCTCATTTCTCACTAGAATATGGACCACACTGGAGTAAGGTATGAGTCTATCTCCTTCAACTCTATTCCCAGTGAAGTGCGTGATTTATAGTTCTGGGAAGAATTTCTATGAAGTAATGAATACAGAGTTATGATGGAATTAAGAGAACTATCCACCTGTGGACATAATTGGAGTCTGTGCCATTTTTAAACTTACAGTCAAAATTTTTAGACTTACATCAGCTATTAAGTTTAACTCCAAGTAACTGCCTTGTGCTTGGCACAATGTAAAACACCCTGGGGAGTTTGCTAGAAGCTCGTGATGTCACTTTCATTATAAAGTGGACAATGAAGAAGATAAAATTATTGTGCCTGAAATGATTAGCTGATGGCTAAGTGCTAACCTAGGTGGAACTGAAAATTGCCTTCAGAGAAAAGAGGCTGGTGTGGGCAGGGGCCTCTCGGTGGGTTTTATGTATGAGGAAGGTGTTGAAGAAGGGGTAGGACTTTGCATTGATAGGGAGGAAGTGAGATAACTTGACCTGTCTAGGCAGTGGGGCAAAGGTGAGCAGGCATGTACAGAGGACAGCAAATGGCCATCAGCCAGGACAGAGGCACACGTGTGGTGCTTGTGATAACTGGGAATAGGAACTTGCACCTGTATCTGTAAGTAAAAAGAAAACACTGTAGATTCCTGAGCACCTCTTACATGCTAGACATGTCTATATAAATCATTTGTACCTACTAAACTCTTATCTGAGATTTACAGATGAGAGAACTGAGGCTTAGAGATGCTGAACAAGTTCTCCAATTCATATAGTGAGCAAGTTGTAGGGCTGGAATTCATCCTCCACTTCTCACTGCACACGTAATACACTCCTCATTTCATGACTCTACCTATTGAAGAGAGGTTATTTTGATAATAGGATGTGGGGAGGCTCAGCTCTAAGGAGGAGGGTCACTGGGTTCCAAGAGGTCACTGCTTTTTCTGGAAGGTGGGAGGCAATAGAGCAGAGGACAACTCAGTCAAGGATTCTACAAAGCGGATGCTGAGAAACACCTGTGCCCTCATGCTCTTCTGAAGCCCCCAGGCAGGTAAGGAGCCTGAGGTAGGGAGCAGTCTGTAGGGCCTTCAGAATTCTCAGAGCATCTCCCACTTTTGGGTGGCAAATTGTGTCCCAGAGACATCCCAGTAGGGGCAGCCAATGTGGAATGTGAGTAAATACTATCTTGTCAGTCACTAATAACTTTCTTGGCTGAGTCTGTGTCCACTTTGGGGTTTTCTGGATTCCCTGCTAGACCCCTAACCAGTCTCAGAGCTACGGAGTGCTAACTGAAAGGCAGGGAGTAGGGAGGTATGTTTTACTTTCTTCGTTTAGCAGATGAAGAACACAAGACTTCACGAGCTAAGTCACATAAGCTGTACATGAGATCACACACTCCAATTAGGGAAAACTGGGATTAGAACCCTATTTATCTGATGCTAAAATTTTAAGTTCTTTCTATTGTGCCACACCATACTGAAACCTCAATTAACTTGAATATTCAGGGAATGATGTCACAGAAAGGGAGGCAGGCAATGTGGGAATATTGGAAATAAACCAACAATTTTAGCACATATTCTTAGAGTTTCTAAACTTGAGATTACATAATTTTTATGAGCCTGGCTTTTAAATCACTATATTTTTCTTCAGATTGAAGACTCACACAACAAAACTACTGTCTAGTTGGGTGCTTCCACCCGAGCCCATGAGCTCTAGTTATAAACAAGACCCCATGCTTTGTTTTAAAACTTTTGTGCTTTATTTGGGGGATCATAAAACCTGTATGTGTGTGTGTGTGTGTGTGTGTGTGTGTGTGTGTGTGTGTGAGAGAGAGAGAGAGAGAGAGAGAGAGAGATGGAGATCAAGAGAGAAAGATTTCCTTTCCATGTATGTAAGACACTAAGTTCCAACTAGGAGAACAGAGGTGCCAAAGGATGAGGGAATCCGCCCTGGGTGACAACACTCAAACTGGATAGTCTTTACTTTTTGAATGAAGAGGAATGTGTCCTCATTCAACGAGTCACTGAATCTCTTGCCACTTTTCAGTGGGAGAGAAATTGAGATCAGTGCAGCATGGTATAGGTGAATAGGGTGTGGACAAGGCATCAAGAAGCCTGAGTTTGTCCTTGCAGTAGCACCTTGTGTGACCTTGAGTGATTCATTTGATTGCTGGGCGGTACTGAACTCATATTTAAGAAGGAGAAATTTAGTGTAGATAGTGTATTACATCATATAATTTAAAACAAACACACAAACAATGGACACCCTGGGGTGGGGGACTGAGGTGACCGGAAGGGGACACAGAACAGCCTCTGTGGTTCTGGAATTGTTCTGTTTCTTGGTCTGTGTGCCAGTTGCAGGGGTTGTCTAATCATCTATACATTTTTATTAGTTCACTTTTCTATATGTATTTTATTCTTCCAGAATATTTTACAATAAAAACATGGAAATCAAACCAATTGAAATTCTAGTTGCTTCAAATCATTATTTAGAAAAAAGGCTAAGGAGAAACACAGTGAAAAACAAGATGAAAAATGATTTAAAACCTCCCTAACAGACGTCATCTCATTTGTGGGTTGCAGTTTTCAAAGGAGATCAGAGGTGAATAGTCATGTGAGAAGAAAAGGAAATACAAATAGTAATAGCACAACAGTTCAGGATGGGCTGCTCTGGACAGCACGTCTTTATGATAGAATTGATCATCTATCACAGGTTTCCACTGAATGTGACCTTGCAACTACACAGTCTGATTTACTGTAATAGCTGTATTCTGAGGCATTACATATTTAATCAATTTCATGGAGGAGGCAGTAAGTTAAAAATGATGTTGAAACTCAGCACTCATGTTGTTGTGCTGGGATGCTATAGTCCCACAACACAATGTTACAGAATGTTAATGCACTGAGGACCCAGAAAGACTAGGAGCATACAAATAGGATCACAGTTAGTCCTGCTAACACACAGATCACTTTTAGATAAATGCGTCTCTGTCTTTGACATTAGAGGCAACTTTCAATTTTGATGGGAATCTATACTTAAAATAAAAGAGATATAATAGTTGAGGGTTGGAAGGTAAAGCTTATACCTGGAACACTGAGCTGACACTGTGGCTTGTGCTCAGGAAGCTGCAGTGGGGGACTAGAGTACCATGGTGGCTGGAGTTCCTGCCTCTGAACTGACACCAGCACATCCTAGAAGCTTTGAGAGAGTCCTTTGGCAAGCTTGGCGGCAAAGAGTATCCTCGCTTGAAGTCAGTACCCAGATGGCTAGAAACTGGTGTTACAAAACTGGAATCTTACAAAATGAGGATTTATGGGAGAATAGATTGGTGTAGCCCTTTTGGAGAGTTATACAGTGATCCCTAGTATAACTGAGAATGCTTATTCTCTGTGACCATACAACTTCGCCCCAAGGGATTTACCCTATAAAAATCCACTTGCTATGTACACAGAGACATGGAAAGAATGTCTATAACAACTATGTGTGTAATAGTAAAAATTTGGAAGAATACCCACTTCCATTCATGTGTAAAGAATAATTATGCTATTTTCACACAGCAAAATACAATTTAGCAGTGAAAACAGTTGAACTACAAGTATGTATATCAACCTAAACTAACTTCATAATATCCTTGATTATAAATGAAATTTTCAGAGTAATATAATATTTTATAAGATTTACTGTAAGAGTTAAAGAGGAAAGAAATACAAAAAGCAGGCCAACAGTCAAAGACAGGTTTATTTTGGAGAATAAGCTTGAGAGGGGCTTCTGGCCGATTTTGGTCAGCAGTGCTGTCTCTTACAGACTAAGAGTATCATTGGTTTTTTGAGGGTGAGAGAGCTTATCACAAGCTTGGAATGTTTCTGTGTAGGGAAGTTTATGGCAGGGTTGGAATGTTTCTGGTCAGAGGGGAGGTTATCTTGGGGCTGACATCTCTCTGGCCAGAAGGGAGGTTATCTTGGGGCTGGCATGTCTCTGGTTGTGGAGTGATTTGGAATGTTTCTGGTCAGAGATGTTATTTGTGGTTTATGGTCATGCTGACCTTAGCCATTAGGCTGATGCCTTGTGGATTTTTGATCAAAGTGAACTTTAAAATGATGATGCTTGTCCAAGATGGCGATGCTCCTGCTCTGTCATTTACCAGCATGTGAAAATAACATTTAAAAATACTTAGGGACCATATATAACTAGTAAAGGTATGAAGAGATTCGTGTGAATGATAAACACCATGTTCGATATACTGGTCATCTCTGAGAAGGAGTGATGGGGATGTGAACTGGGAGGAGCTCACAGTTATTCAATTTGTGAGTTTTTGCAGCAGTTTCAATTATTCCTTGTGTTAATCATCCTGTTTGGATGGCTGAAATAATTCATAAAACAACTTTAAAAAGTTAATCTGAAAATAAAATTGTTAATTTTACATAGATCTGTTAATCTATATATCAATCTATTTTTCATATAATAAATGTTTACTGAGCTCCTGCTTCATGTGCATGATCTTCCAGGAGCTGTGAGAGAAACAAGAGAAGTAAAAGGCATAATCCATGTCCTCCAAGGACTAATGGTTGATTTGGGCAGACAAGACATAGGGAAATTTAGTCAATATTATGATAAAAGAGAAATCTGAAAAGAAGACAGCTTGAAACAATGGTTCAGAAGAATCCTGCTTCCAAGGAATGTGGTAAGAGATAAAGAACATGATGGACAAAAAACAAAAATAAAAACAAAAAAAACCAATAATGGAACATAAATCCACTTACTCACTGGAGTCCTGGATCTTCTTTCTAGGATACCATAAAATCTACTAACTTGACAAGCGCTGCCACTCAGGCCTGGGTCCTTTCAAACACTTCTTACAATTGCTAAAGTTCTACACAAAGGGTGATTTTTCTTCTATGTTGTGTATGCTTTGTCAATGTAAGTGTCACAGCTCTCTGCATGGGGGTGTCACAATGTCAGGGCAATATCCATTTGTCATTATAATGTCCATAGAGCTCTTTCTAACTCTGTTTTATACCTAAAATACATAAGAACATATTGAGTTTGACCAGAACAGCTTCAGTCCCCTCACAAGAGAATCAAGGGATGCAGTGGAGGAGGGCTCAGTTGTCTTGCTGACAACAATTTGTGTGGAACTGGGTAATGGGTATTATGTGAAAGGCTAGATCACTTGGAAGGTCCTTACCAGCTGACATGGTTTGGCTGTGTTACCACACAAATCTCATCTTGAACTGTAGTTCCTATAATCCCCGTGTGTCATGGAAAGATCCTGGTGTGAGGTAATTGAATTATGAGGTTGGGCTTTTCTCATGCTGTTCTCATGATAGTGAATAAGTCTCATGGATCTGATGGTTTTATAAAGGGCACTTCTCCTACATGTGCTCTCTTGCCTTCCACCAGGTAAGACATGCCTTTGCTTCTTCTTTGCCTTCTGCCATGATTGTGAGGCCTCCCCAGCCATGTGGAACTATGAATCCATTAAACCTCTTTCCTTATAAATCACTCAGTCTCAGGTATGTCTTTATTAGCAACATAGGAACAGACTAATACAGCAAATTGGTACCGGTAGAATGGGGTGCTGCTGTAAAGATACCAAAAATGTGGAAATGACTTTGGAACTGGAAAACAGACAGAAGTTGGAAGAGTTTGGAGGGCTCAAAAGAGGACAGGAAGATATAGGAAAGTTTGGAACTTCCTAGAGACTTGTTGAATGACTTTGACCAAAATGCTGTTAGTGATATGGACAATGAAGTGCAGGTTGAGGTAGTCTCAGAGATGACGATCTTGTTGGGAACTGGAATAAGGGCAACTCTTGCTGTGTTTTAGCAAAGAGACTGGAGGCATTTTGCCCCTGCTCTTGAGATCTGTGGAACTTTGAACTTGAGAGAGACAATTTAGGGTATCTGGTGAAAGGAATTTCTAAGCAGCAAAGTGTTCAAGAGGTGACTTGGGTGCTGTTAAAAGCGTTCAGTTTTACGTATGCCCAAAGATATGGTTTGGAATTTGAACTCATGTTTAAAAGAGAAGCAGAGCATAAAAATTTAGAAAATTTGTAGCCTGATGATGCCATAGAAAAGAAAAACTCATTTTGTCAGGAGAAATCAAACCAGCTTCAGAAATTTGCATAAGTGACAAGGAGCCAAATGTTAATCACCAAGACAATGGGTAAAATGTCTCCAGGGAATGTCAGAGGTTTTCACCTCAGCCTCTCCCATCACAGGCCTGGAGGGCTAGGAGGAAAAAATGGTTTCATGGGCTGGGTCCAGGGCCTTGTTGCTCTGTGCAGTCTTGTGACTTGGTCCCTTGTGTCCCAGCCATGGCTAAAAGTGGCCAACATAGAGCACAGGCCATTGCTTCAGAGGGCACAAGCCCCAAGCCTTGGCAGCTTCCATGTGGTGTTGGGCCTGCAGGTGTGCAGAAGTCAAGAATTGACGTTTGGAAACCTTTGCCTAGATTTCAGAGGATGTTTGGAAATGTCTGGATGCCCAGGAAGATGTTTGGTGCAGGGCCAGGGACCACATGGAGAACCTCTGTTAGGGCAGTGCAGAAGGAAATGTGGGGTCAGATTCCTCACACAGAGTACCCACTGTGGCACTGCCTAGTGGAGCTGTGAGAAGAGGGCCACCATTCTACAAATCCCAGAATGGTAGATCCACTGACAACTTGCACCATAACACCTGGAAAATCTGCAGGCACTCAAAGCCAGCCTGTGAATCCAGCTGGAGGGGTGCTGTACCCTGCAAAGCCACAGGGGCAGAGTTGCCCAAGGCCATGGGAGCCAACCTCCTGCATCAGTGTGACCTGGATTTGAGACATGGAGTCAAAGGAGATAAATTTGTAACTTTAAGTTTTAATGATTGTCCTATTGGATTTCGGACTTGAATGGTGCCTGTAGCTCTTTTGTTTTGGCCAATTTCTCCCATTTGCAATGTCTACCCAATGCCTATACCTCCATTATATGTAGGAAGTAACTAACTTGCTTTTGATTTTACAGGCTCATAGGTGAACGGGATTTGCTTTGTCTCAGATGAGACTTTGGACTGTGGACATTTGGGTTAATGCTGGAATGAGTTAAGGCTTTGGGGGACTGCTGGGAAGGCATAATTGTGTTTTGAAATGTGAGGACATGATATTTGGGAGGCGCCAAGGCAGAATGATAGGGTTTTGCTGTTTCCCTACCCAAATCTCACCTTGAATTGTAGCTTCCATAACCTCCACATTTCATGGGAGGGACCTGGTGGGAGGTAATTGAATCATAGGGGTGAGTTTTTCTCATTCTCTTCTCATGATACTGAATAATTCTCATGAGATCTGATAGTTTTATAAAGGGTAGTTCCCCTGCACACACTCTTTTGACTGCTGCTGTGTAAGACATGCTTTTGATTTTCCTTTGCCTTCCACCATGATTGCGAGGCTTCCCCAGCCGTGTGGAACTGTGAGTCCATTAAACCTCTTTCCTTTATATATAAACTGCCAAGTCTCAGGTATGTCTCCTTTAGCAGCATGAGAACAGACTAATACACCAGCTCTGATATTTCTTGCTTCAGCTTCCAAAGTAAGAGAACCTCTAGTTCATGGATACTTTTCAACCCCCTTTTAACTTGTATTTCCTTAGTTATTGCATTGGATGGTCTTAAAGGTATTCACTGATGGCTTATATTCATTGGTTCTATAACTATCTCTTGAGATTTGAAGTTGACTTCAAATTTCTGGTATTTCATAAATTAGTGAGTCAAACTAAATTCACCTCATCCAGACTTTCCATACTTTTATAGCCTTTAAAGTTAGTTTCTCATTGTACCTTCATTTTTTTTGAGATAACACATTAATATTTGGAAGCTATTAATTTTTTTCTGTATTTTCCACATACTGTTTCATTAAACAATTTTATAACTTCATCATAAAGTAAACAGGGCAGGTTCTACTGATTCTTGTGTGTGTGTGTGTGGTGTGTGTGTGTGTGTTTATGGGGAGAATTAGATAATTTGCTATGTCACCTCAATTTTATCCTGTGATGAGATGATGTCAGAGTGATTGGGGGAGAATGCCAGAATCAGAATGTATAACTTCTGCGTCACAAATTAGGAAGTCTTACATTGTAGTTATTTACCACATTTTTAATTCATGTAAAAATCTGTCTACCATGGTTTCATAAAATATTTAAGCTAAAATGACATCTTGGAGACCATCATGTTTGAGGTTTCCCAAAGTCTGGTGATTCTTTCTTCTGAGGTGCCATTATTAATTGCTTCTACCCAGAAACAAAGGATTCATGGACAATTGTTTCCAGGAGAAGCTGGGTGAATTAAAGTTAGACAGGATTTTGTTGTGCAGGATTTCTCAGAGTCTCCAGAATGTTAATGTGATGCTAAGGCTCTGAGAAGGGATCAGGTGTGCAGCATTTTCTGAACATTGTTGTTCACAGAATCATTTAAAATGCTTTTGTTCTTCTTCCTTTTCTTATTTGATACAAGTCTAACCCAAAGTTGTTATTTCACTTCAGCAAAAACAAAGGCATGGAGATGTTAGAGAGATTTACCAAAGTGATATAATGGGTCAGCACTGAAATTGAGCAGGGGAGGAGGAAGGGGAGGGCTCAGTGAATAACACTTTCCCAAAAAGGTGTGGATAGCATGCAGCTGATGCTTACATTCTATCATGGTAATGACAGAAATGTACTTGCCTGGTTACTAAACAGGAAGATATGTACCATATTTATTATGTGAGTCATTCTACCAAAGATGCCCCTTTCATTAAATGCATTACATAGAACCAGAAATAATTTATAGCAACAGTATTCCTCCTGCATTGAACATTTACTATGACATGCAGGAAAACAACAAGAAAAGGCTACTTAATGTTACCAACATCATTCTCCACACACATGTAAGTGTTTAGTAATATACACATATGTGATAATTTATAGTTTATAGTCTAACAGCTTACTGAAGGTGTTACATTTGACCCTTTCAATTTTTAAGATGAGGAAACTGAAGCCCAGATAGATTAAGCAATCAGTTCACACAATTTGTTCATGAAAGAGCTGATAAAAGAATCTGGGTCTCCATATTCTCAAAGAATGGTGCTCCCAATCCCGTATAAGTGCTTGTTACAGTCACAAATGATCAGAGATGGCCATGTCATGCTACATTTTATCCTCATTTCAACTTTCATTTGCTTTGGCAGATTAAAGTATGATTCTGAAATAAAATGACTTGTCATTCTTGAATGACTAGGTTTCCTGTACACTTAAGCTAGAAAATGAGGACTGTTCCTTACTCCTGCGAGTAGCAATGGGAACTAATTATTTGTTTTGTGCAGGATTCATTAGGTATAATCCTCTTGATTGAGATATTTCATATTCACTCACTCTCAAGGGGAAGGATAGCCCTTCTTTCTCATACACAAATGCCATTTGTGCTGCAAAGCAAAAAAAGAGCAATAAGAGAAAGAAACATGAAGGTTGTCTACCTCAGAACAGAAGGGCAACAGTTCTTTATAATGCAACTTGTTATTATTTATTTATTTATTTATTTTTTATTATACTTTAAGTTCTAGGGTACATGTGCATAATGTGCAGGTTTGTTACATATGTATACTTGTGCCATGTTGGTGTGCTGCACCCATCAACTCGTCAGCACCCATCAACTCGGCACCTATCAACTTTTTGACTGAAAGTGGGAGATTGCCCTTCCCCAGGTCTAGACCATTTGCCTGTAGGCATGCTTAGTGCCGTCACAAATGCTTCCACAGCACATTTTCACTCTCATTGAAAGCGGGCCCTATATTCTTTCATTGCTTCCCTTTAGGGCTAAGCACTGGGAGTGATGCCTGGATTGCTCCTGGATTCCAAGAAACCCCACCCAGCCACAAAAATGTTTGCCATCTGCACACCTGACCTAAGTTCATCCCGTGAGGACCTCCTGAGGGCCTAGCTTTACTGCCTTTCCCAGTCTGGACAGTTTTTCTTATAGGTATCTGACTGCCTGTCTGATTCTAAGAACAAGCCATTCTCCCAGCAGACAGTCATCACAGGTCTGGTTCAGACGCCTCCATATGCATATATAAAAATACATAATAAAAGGTAAAAACATTAAATAATATATAAATTTTCTAGTTAGTTGACTGGATTTTTAACCAAAAAAGGAATTTATCCTGATTTCATAATTCTATGTAGATATTTTCACTACCTGATATATTGGACAATTTCTTCTGTGCTTTAAATATTCTTATAAATAATTTTAATAGTTGCTTAGAAGTCCGTTGAATGTACCCTTGTTTACATAATCAATTTTTCAACATTTAGAACTTTTACTTAAACATATGAATATTGTTTTAATATCCACCTTAAAGGAATAAACTTCAAATATCTCTCTGACAATGTCCTCAAATTCCTAGAAGAGGGATTTCTAGGTCAAGTAATACATATGTTTCAAAGACAAGTGACACATATCAACAAATTATTTTCAAGAAAGACTGTACCCACTTATAGCACTATCAGAAATGTATTAGAGAACTCACATGCTATATTATCATTAAAACAATTTCAAAAAATAAATTTTGATAAAATATACAAATAATTTTTAGTTTTTAAACGTGTATAACTTTCTTTATGGGCTTGGCATTTGTTCAATTGTGATTTGTATGTACCTTTGATACATCTGTTATAGTGCTCCATTTTTCTTATTGATATGTAGAAACTATTTATATTTTGAGGCTCATATAACATTTTTCTCATGTCTTTAAAGTTTTTTTTTTTTCTAGTTTTTTACTTTCAATTTTGCTGAAACATGATACTTTTCTGTAGGTAATTTAGAAGTGGGAAGAGAGAACTGAAACTCTAAAACAACTATTTGCACATGAAAATTCAATGCTCACATGCTGATATAAAACATAATATTACAAAGTGGATTTTCAAAGAAGAGGACATTTGGCATTTGATTATCTTTCCCATGTTTCTGGACAAGCTGGCACACCTAATTCACAACCTGTGTTCTCTCTGACCAACATTTAAAGAGATTGATGTTCTTGCATGCAAACGATAAATCTACACAGAAACTACCCATAAAGTCTCTTCTGAGATGTTTACTGGTATAGACTTTGGCAGAAAGAGAAAATTCCTAGTATATTGTTCCAAATTATTTGAGAAATCAGCAGTTGAGGTTTGATAGATGGGTATTTCCCACATCATTATACCCAACATTTCTGCAGTTTATTTCTGAAAACTCTAATACATTTTCTCAGAAGAAATACAGAAAGTGCATTTTCAGGTGATAAGATCTTTTTGCTTCCTGTATCTAAAGCAGACAGCAGGCAGATTAGAAAACTGTCCAAAAGGGATACCAGGTATACAGACAAACACAAAAGAAAAATAAACGACCATCATATTAAACAAAAGATGTTTTGACTCTTAGTCCACAGCTATCTTTAAATGTTTTAAAAGTTCTTTTCTGTTTTCCTAGTGTAGTAGGTCACTTTTATTTTTATGTATTCAAAACACAAGAGTACTATCAGTAGGAGTTTGCCAATCCGGAAGATAAGCAAAAATTTACCTCCTGCTTTGAGTTTAAACTAGAATCCAGCTTTGGCTGGGCATAGTGGTTCATGCCTGTAATCCCAGCACTTTGGGAGGCCAAGGTGGGTGGATCACCTGAGGTCAGGAGTTCAAGACCATCCTAGCCAACATGGAAAAACCCCATCTCTATTAAAAGTACAAAAATTAGCTGTGTGGTGGCATATGCCTGTAATCCTAGCTACTCAGGAGACTGAGGCATGAGAATTGCTTGAACCCAGAGGTGGAGGTTGCAGTGAGCTGAGATCATGCCACAGCACTCCAGCCTGGGTGACAGAGGGAGACTCCATCTAAAAAAAAAAAAAAAGATGGAATCCAGTTTCATATAAAATATTCCCCCAGTATCCTACATTAATATTTAAAATAAAAGAACCTTAGAAATATAGGGGGTATACCTGCCCAAATCTCTTGTCAAATTGTAATCTCCAGTCTTCCAGGTGGGGCCTGGTGGGAGGTCATTGGATCATGGGGGTGAACCCTTCATGAATGGTTTAGCACCACCCTCTCAGTGCTGTTCTTGTGATAGTGAGTGAGTGAGTTATCACGAGACCTGGTTGTTTAAAAGTGTGTAGCACCTCCCACCTCTCTTTCTTGCTCCTGCTCTAGCCATGTGAAGATGCCTGCTTTGGCTTTGCCTTCTGGCGTGAGTAAAATCTCCCTGAGACCTCCCGAGAAGCAGATGCTGCCATGCTTCCTGCACAGCCTGGGAAACTGTGAGCCAATTAAACCTCTTTTCTCATATATCACCCAGTCTCAGGTATTTCTTTATAGCAATGTGAGAACTGACTAATACAGGGAGTCTTGCAGGTTTCCTAATTAAGTAGTTGCTACACAAAGAAGAGTGAGACTGTGGGTGTGTACTCTTGTGCATTGTGAATATAAAGTGTTTCTTATCTTCTCTTCCTGATGGGACTGAGAAAGAGTGCATTTGCCAGATAAGTGGGCACATACTATGCACCTAAAAATATTGTTAATTTGCTTTAGCAAGGAAATCACATTTTACATGGCAGTTGCAATTGGGCTGCTACTGGATTGCATTTGTATAAATCCACTGTCCTCCACTAGGTTCTGGCTGATTTTTCCAGTGACCAGAATGGTAAATTCAATGGTGATGTGATAGAAACCACCACCTCTTCATAATTTAGATCTGTAAGGGTGGCACTGATCTCTGGGATTTTCCCTAATAGGGCAATTTCTGAGGCTTTCACTCGGCTTTCTCCATGATGATAGCTCTTACCCCACAGGCCAAGGCATTAGTGTAGGGGTTCTGCCAACTAGCAAGTATGTAAATTCCAATTATAAATTGGGTCCAGGCATATGACCCCTGGTATATCCTTGCGCTGAGTGGATTCTCTGTGAGTGGGACCTGAGCCACAACTCCATTTATTAACAGGATGCTTACTCTAATGGGTGAGGCATGATGACTCTTTGGGTCCCCAGATATTAATGTCAGTTAGGATCATACATCCAGTTAGTTTTAAAAATGTTTGGATATTCACCATTTCCTAGGATATAGTACCCAGTTCAATGGTTGTATTTGCCTTTGGGGAAGAATTAGAAGTATTATTATCATATACATTTACTGTAATATTATAGGGCCCTTTCATTGAGGACTAGGCCTTCCTTTCAGTTCATTGGTTCTAGGTCTGAGAACTCACTCAGATCCAAAAACTTAGCAAGGGATTTTGACTTTTCATTGGGATAATTTCTCTCAGCCTCCAGGTGATCTATTTTTTATTTCTTTGGGGGCAGATAGATCTACCTAGGGATGATTTGGTCAATCCTCCTTGGCTGATATTCTGACCTTTCTGCTCAGCTCATTATAATTGTTCTCACTTTGTTTTGATAGAAAAATACCATCTTGTAGACTCTACAGTTCAGGACTATTTTATTTTTGTTGCTGTAAGGTCAACTAGCTCTGTAAGAACATCTCCTAACAATACTTCTGGCCTTCAGAGGACAGCTATTATTGACCTTAGCATCTCCCTATTTCCCTCACCACAGTTCTCAGTTTCCACATGGTATCATAGTCAAGCTCATGGCCAAGTAGATATTGGACCACTGTTGAAATATGAATAGGTTTTCTAGTTGGGGCTGGTTCTTGAGTACAATGGAGGGAGGAGTAACATCAATGCATTAGCAAATGAGTGAACAAAAAGGAACAGGGGATCTACCTGGGTAAGAAGGGAAATAAATACCTGTGACCAGTGAAAACAGGAAAAAGTAACAAGGTCTCAGAACTGAAAGTCATGATGAGGTGATGCAATTGCTAAAGTTGGAGCTCTAGAGAAAGTGAGACGGAAGGATAGGAAATATGAGACACTGCAGAGCCATCTAGTTAGGCTGATTTACACTTTCCAAATCCCAAGCCTTTTCTGGTCAGTTTGTTTCCAAGATCCAGATTCTCTCTCTTTAGGTATTAATTCGTCTATGGATACAGGGCCACAGTAACCAAAACAGCATAGTACCGGTACAAGAACAGACACATAGACAATGGAACAGAATAGAGAACCCAGAAATAAGACTGCACACCTACAACTATCTGATCTTCAACAAACCTGACAAAAACAATTTATAGATGAAATGTTCCCTATTTAATAAATGTTGCTGGGATAACTGGCTAGCCATATGCACAAAATGGAAACTGGACCTCTTCCATACACCATATACAAAAGTCAACTCAGGATGGATTAAAGACTTAAATGTAAAACCCAAAACTATAAAAAGTTTACATGCAGAGGGTGGAAAAAGACACTAGAAAAAAAGCTTAGGCAATACCATTCAGGACATAGGCACAAGCAAAGATTTTATGATGAAGATGCCAAAAACAATTGCAACAAAAGCAAAAATTGACAAATGGGACCTAAATGAACTAAAGAGCTTCTGCACAGCAAAATAAACTATCAACAAAGTAAACAGACAACCTACAGAATGGGAGAAAATTTTTGCAAACTATTCATGTGACAAAGGTCTAATATCCATTATCTATAAGGAACCTAAAAAAATTTACAAGAAAAAAATGATTGAAAAGTGGACAAAGGACATGAAGAGACACTTCTCAAAGTAAGACATACATGAAGCCAATAATCATATGAAAAAAGCTCAGCATCACTGATCATTAGAGAAATGCAAATCAAAACCACAATGAGATACCATCTCACACAAGTCAGAATGGCTGTTACTAAAAAGTCAAAAAATAACAGATGCTGACAAGGTTGTGGAGAAAAAGGAACACTTTTACACTGTTGGTGGGAGTGTAAATTAGTTTAACCATTGTGGAAGACAGTGTGGTGATTCCTCACAGACCTAAAAACAGAAATACCATTCAACCCCAGCAATCCCATTACTGGGTATATACTGTGCCTCCCTCCCAGCCACAAAAAAAAAAAAAATAAAATAAAATAAAATAAATGATTCTATTATAAAGACACATGCACATGTATGTTTATTGCAGTACTATTCACAATAACAAAGACATGGAATCAACCTACACGGCCATCATTGATGCACTGAAAAAAGAAAATGTGGTACATAACACCATGAAATACTATATAGCCATAAGAAAGAAAGAGATTATGTCCTTTGCAGGGACATAAATGGAGCTGGAGGCCATTATGCTTGGCAGTCTAACACAGGGACAGAAAGCCAAATACAGCATGTTCTCATTTATAAGTGGGAGGTAAATGATGAGAATACATGGACACACAGAGAAAAACAACACACAGTGGGGCCTACTGGAGTGCAGAGGGTGGAAGGAGGGAGAGGATCAGGAAAAATAACTAATGGGTACTAGGCTTAATAGCTTAATACCTAGGTGATGAAATGATCTGTACAACAAACCCCCATGACACACGTTTACCTGTGTAACAAGCCTGCACATGTACTCCCGAACTTAAAAGTTAAAAAATAAAAAATAAAATATAAATTACCTTGATGCCCTATGGCCTGCATACACCCAGGCCACTAAACGGGTACTGTGATGGTTTCAGAACTATTAGTAAAAACTTTCCCAGATTCATACCTTCCTGCTATTGCCCTTCTTGAATTTTGACCCTTCTTAACTTCTCTATACTCTATGCTCTGAATCTTGGCTCATTATCCACACAAGATCCTAGCTGTCACAGTGAATTCTCTTAGGTGGTCATTATGTTCCAGTCAGTTCCTGGAAACAGAACCTCTGGCAGAGGTGGCATGCCCTTTGGGTCTGCTTAGTGCTCCAGGGGGAAAAAACTAGAACTGCATCCATGACTTTGTTAAAGTTACCCTAAAGGAAGCTGTCTCCGTCTTCATGCTGTTAACCCCTCTCTCCTGTTGTCTCTCAACACTTGGGAAGATGTTGTATCTGTCTTGTGAGCATGCATTCATTATTTGTCAAAATATTATTCTGCTTCTCTTAGTTTTATTTCTTATTGTATCAGTATTTTTCATTGCTTATTTTTTCTTCTCTAAGTTAATGGTTCTAAGTTGAATTCCAGTATACAAATGTAGTAGTTTCAGAATTGTTAATCTACAACCACTCAGGAAAAACCAAATAGAGTGTATCTTACATGCACATATTATACACATTAATTTTGTCTTTATTTAGTTGTATAAACTCCATTCATTTCCTAAGCTACTCAGATTAGCACCTTTTTCTTCCAGTCCTTTCAGTGAAGTTTTTTTTGCAATACAGTATTTGTATTTGTAATAATTTTTTTTTTTCTCATAGTATTCTATCTTGGGTTCCACTGACTTCTTAAAAGGGCTTTAAAAATTTGCATACATTATTTACTCCTTGAGTTGTAGAATTCTGTGAAATTTGGAAAAAATGTGTAGTATCATATATTCACCATTACACTATCATATTGAATAGTTTCACTGCCCTAAAAAATCCCCTGTACTTCAGCCCTCCTCTCCCTACTCCTGAAGCTCTGGTAACCACTGATCTATTTGGAATGTACATAGATTTGCCCTTTCCAGAATTTAATATAAATGGAATCATACAGTATGCTTTCCTGGGCTGCCTTCTTTCATTTAGCAATATGTATTTAAGATTCATCCATGATTTGTATGGCTTCATCGTTCATTCCTTTTTATTGCTGAATATTATTTTATTATATAGATATATCACAAATTTATCCATCCTCCTATTGACAGAGTCAGATGAGAAGCTGTGACGTAGCCCTTTGTTCCATGTGACTGTATTTAAGAGAGCTAGTCTGCAGACAGAGACAGGTAAAGCAAATGCATGGATGATAACAGCTAAAGATGTGAAATGCACAGGCAGAGGTGCCCTGACACTATATCCTTTCCTGATGCCAGCTCCTTCTTAAGATTCAGCTGTTGTCTTTTCTTCTGTGACCCCCTTTCCCCAATGACTTCATGATACATTTCCATGCTGATTCTTTTTTTTTTTTTTTGAGACGGAGTCTCGCTCTGTCGCCCAGGCTGGAGTGCAGTGGCGCAATCTCGGCTCACTGCAAGCTCCGCCTCCCGGGTTCACGCCATTCTCCTGCCTCAGCCTCCTGAGTAGCTGGGACTACAGGCGCCCGGCTAATTTTTTGTATTTTTAGTAGAGACGGGGTTTCACCATGTTACAGGATGGTCTCGATCTCCTGACCTTGTGATCCGCCCGTCTCGGCCTCCCAAAGTGCTGGGATTACAGGCGTGAGCCACCGTGCCCGGCCTCCATGCTGATTCTTAAGCTAGCTCAGTGATGATCTGTTACTTGAATTCCAATGCTCTCAAATAATACAGTAGCACATGCTATTATTCATGTCAAAATCATAAATTAGATCTCTATTCAATCCGGAGCTCCATCCAGCTTCAGACAGTTTGAAACTCAGGCCATTTAGTCCTTCATGTGTTTCCTAGTTACAAAGCCCTATGTATGTAATGCCTAGGTCATAGGGAATCTGTGTTTTTTAACATGTTATCAAATATAGCTGATGAGAGTGGTGGTCAAAAAAGAGTGGGTAAATAACTCTGCATACTGATCCTTTACTATTTGGAAAACAATTCAAAATATCTGTCCCTCCTGTAAAGCAGGAAGAAATAGCTAACATTCTTTGTGTCCTTCTTTCAGGGTCCAGAGCCAGCACATTGACTTTAGGACTTTTAAAAATTGTATGTGATAAAGACTTAGCCATTGATTAAGCAAGAGACAAAAATGTGTTTTCTTTGTAGGTTTAAATGGCCTTTGTAGATAACAGTGACTGTGGGTGTGCAAATACTGAATTAATTCTACCAGAGCAGCCTGAAGACAGGTTGACTGAACCCTTGGATGTCAATTTCCTCAAAAGAGCAATGTGAAAAGTTTCCAGTTTTTAGCATTAGGGATTGAATCACTGTTTTCAGGACTATTCAATCTACCACGTGAACATCTCATTAAATTCTAAGCACTGTTGTGGATGACAAGGTAGGAGGTGGGAAGATGCGAGTTAGGGATGGAGAGTGAGAGATGTAATGATGGGCTCACCAACATGGTTTGGGTGTTGTGCCTCAGGAAGTGACTAGAAGAAGCAATCACACCAACATAAACCTGTCTGGCCATGAGCATGCATTTTTTACTACTCATGTGGGCCTTCGTGGTAGGTGGGAAAAGGCGACTCTCAATTTACTTCATGTACTCCCTGCCAGAAACCTCCATATAGGCAAGGGATTTCCCTAATAAACATCCACTATACTCTATATATAACCACTTTCTGGGAAATATGCAGTGCCCTTAAAATCTCCTCTTCCCTGGAGATGGTGGAGATTTTTGGAGCTTTGCTTATACAGACACTCTGTGTTCTCCTTAACCATTCCACACCCAGGGTAGAGTCCATGAAGTCAGTGTTAGCTAGCAGGAATTTCCTGATGAAACTGCTGGGCATTAATGGGAGAATCTGTGTTTTCTCAGAGTAACAGGAGTTGTAGTTTAGAACTTGACTTTTTCCAAATTCTTCCTCCTGCCACGGTCTCTTTATAATTCATTGCAACCTCCTTGTCCCAGAGCTGAACATCAAAAGATCAGTACCATCTGCATTTTCCCAAACATCAAAGGAAGGCAGTTTTTCACAAGGAGGTCAGTTGTACTCATATGCCCTGTTTTATATGTGATGATGATGACACTGTTGCTGCTATTGATGATGAATTTATCCCACCAGAAGATACATACTTCAGTAAAAATGAGGCAGATACACCATGGGGATTTGGAAAAGGCTCTTAAAAGACCATCTTCTCCAGGAATCTTCCATACCACAAATATGAGACAACATTTCCCTTCTCTTGTCTGTCAATAAAAAATCTTTTGAAGAATTGTTTGCATTGTTTATAGTAAATTCAAGTTGTTCTTGTTATTGTTGTTGTTTATCTGTGTAGTATTGTTTTGGTAGCATAAAAAGAGAGCCATGAAATCAGCAATTTGGACGTAATCTGGAGAAACACCATTACTCATCGTATAATTTTAAGCAACTTGCTTTACTTCTCTAGGTCTCCATTTCACCTATAAAATTGAGACAATAATGCCTATGGTTGAGCTGTTATGAGGATTATAAGATGACATGTACAAACTGCTTAGAACGATTCTATAGTCACTATCTGGAGTAAGTATTTTTTTCTTTCCTGCTATTTTCTCTTTTACTTGCCTTATACAATAGCATCAATCATGGGGGCCACAGGCATGAAAATCTATTTTATAGAAGGAAATGAGAATTTTTTATATAAGGAAATGAAAGATTTCACCTAATGACTTTAAATTTCTAAAGATTTTTATATTAGCCATGTTCAAATCCCCCACTGAACTAAAGCAGTTGCATTTCTAAGCTTTTGAGATTGGTGTGGTATATCTCCATAGAATGTTAGAGCCAAGAAAGTCTTTTCAGGTGGTTTATTTAGTGTAATTCCTTCATTTTGCAGAAGAAGAAATTGTTACTTTAACAGTTGAGATGATTGTTTGAGGTCATTTGGCCAGATAGTACCAAAGCAAAATTTGAATTCATTCTAGTCCATTTCCATTCTGTTATCCTACCTAATAGCTGACATTAAAGATGTAATGATTTTCCCTGGGTTGTCTTCTTGCTAACTTTTTAATTAAAGAAAATGAAGAAAGGTCCAATTTTTCTTTCCCATTTTATCTTGGTTCAAGATTATGTACCCAAGTTTTCAATCACTGTAGAGCAGGGCAAATTATGGATGAAGTTTGGAGAAAGTAAGAACTAAACAATTTCACGCAGCCCAAGCATCCTTAAGAAACAACGATCTTTGAAGAATCTACCCAGATTCCAATAAGGAAACACAAGAGGCCTCACAGGTCATTCACATAGCGTAGCATCTAAGAAGAAGCACCAGGACACCAACAACACGACCCAGAAACCAGACTAATTAAAGAATACAGCAGGGAATGAAGCTGGGCCACCTGCATCGCAAATATACAGTGTTCAAACCAGAGAAAGGATGGAAAATTCCACCATTGTAGTTGGTTCCACAAGAAGCATGCTGTGGCCTCTTTGATGTTTCACCAGAGGGTGTCTGCAATAAACTGCCAGGCCTGAAAATGTTCAGCTATTCAGTTAGAAAGTGAGCATTAGGACCAAACAATATCAGGAGAGACTGGTGGGATGAGCCTGATGATTTCTTTTATTTATTTATTTATATTATACTTTAAGTTCTAGGGTACATGTGCATAACGTGTAGGTTTGTTACATTGTATACTTATGCCATGTGTGGTGCTGCACCCATCAACTCGTCAGCACCCATCATTGCATCATTATATCATGTATAACTCCCAATGCAATCCCTCCTCCTCCCCCCTCCCCTCCCCATGATAGGCCCAGTGTGTGATGTTCCCCTTCCCGAGTCCAAGTGATCTCATTGTTCAGTTCCCACCTATGAGTGAGAACATGCGGTGTTTGGTTTCCTTCTTGTGATAGTTTGCTAAGAATGATGGTTTCCAGCTGCATCCATGTCCCTACAAAGGACGCAAACTCATCCTTTTTGATGGCTGCATAGTATTCCATGGTGTATATGTGCCACATTTCTTAATCCAGTCTGTCACAGATGGACATTTGGGTTGATTCCAAGTCTTTGCTATTGTGATAGTGCCGCAATAAACATACTGTGCATGTGTCTTTGTAGTAGAGTAATTTATAATCCTTTGGTATATACCCAGTAGTGGGATGGCTGGGTCATATGGTACATCTAGTTCTAGATCCTTGAGGAATCGCCATACTGTTTTCCATAATGGTTGAACTAGTTTACAATCCCACCAACAGGTAAAAGTGTTCCTATTTCTCCACATCCTCTCCAACACCTGTTGTTTCCTGACTTCTTAATGATTGCCATTCTAACTGGTGTGAGATGGTATCTCATTGTGGTTTTGATTTGCATTTCTCTGATGGCGAGTGATGATGAGCATTTTTTCATGTGTCTGTTGGCTGTATGGATGTCTTCTTTTGAGAAATGTCTGTTCATATCCTTTGCCCACTTTTTGATGGGGTTGTTTGTTTTTTCTTGTATATTGTTTGAGTTCTTTGTAGATTCTGGATATTAGCCCTTTGTCAGATGAGTAGTTGCAAAAATTTTCCCCATTCTGTAGGTTGCCTGTTCACTCTGATGGTAGTTTCTTTTGCTGTGCAGAAGCTCTTAGTTTAATTAGATCCCATTTGTCAATTTGGCTTTTGCTGCCGTTGCTTTTGGTGTTTTAGAAATGAAGTCCTTGCCCATGCCTATGTCCTGAATGGTACTACCTAGATTTTCTTCTAGGGTTTTTATGTATTAGTCTAACATTTAAGTCTCTAATCCATCTTGAATTAGTCTTCATATAAGGGTTAAGGAAAGGATCCAGTTTCAGCTTTCTACTTATGGCTAGCCAATTTTCCCAGCACCATTTATTAAATAGGAATCCTTTCCCCATTTCTTGTTCTCTCAGGTTTGTCAAAGATCAGATGGCTGTAGATGTGTGGTATTATTTCTGAGGACTCTGTTCTGTTCCATTGGTCTATATCTCTGTTTGTACCAGTACCATGCTGTTTTGGTTACTGTAGCCTTGTAGTATATTTTGAAGTCAGGTAGCGTGACACCTCCAGCTTTGTCCTTTTGACTTAGGATTGTCTTGGCAATGCGGGCTCTTTTTTTGTTCCATATGAACTTTAAAGCAGTTTTTTTCCAATTCTGTGAAGAAAGTCATTGGTAGCTTGATGGGGATGGCATTGAATCTATAAATAACCTTGGGCAGTATGGCCATTTTCACGATATTGATTCTTCCTATCCATGAGCATGGTATGTTCTTCCATTGTTTGTGTCCTCTTTGATTTCACTGAGCAGTGGTTTTGTAGTTCTCCTTGAAGAGGTCCTTTACATCCCTTGTAAGCTGGATTCCTAGGTATTTTATTCTCTTTGAAGCAATTGTGAATGGAAATTCATTCCTGTTTGGCTCTCTGCTTGTCTGTTACTGGTGTATAAGGATGCTTGGTGATTTTTGCACATTAATTTTGTATCCTGAGACTTTTGCTAAAGTTGCTTATCAGCTTAAGGAGATTTTGGGCTAAGATGATGGGGTTTTCTAAATATACAATCATGTCATCTGCAAACAGGGACAATTTGACTTCTTCTTTTCCTAACTAGATACCGTTGATTTCTTTCTCTTGCCTGATTGCCCTAGCCAGAACTTCCAACACTATGTTGAATAGGAGTGGTGAGAGAGGGCATCCCTGTCTTGTGCCAGTATTCAAAGGGAATTTGTCCAGTTTTTGCCCATTCAGTATGATATTAGCTGTGGGTTTGTCATAAATAGCTCTTATTATTTTGAGGTACGTTCCATCAATACCGAATTTATTGAGCATTTTAGCATAAAGTGCTGTTGATTTGTCAAAAGCCTTTTCTGCATCTATTGAGATAATCATGTGGTTCTTGTCTTTGGTTCTGTTTATGCTGGATTACGTTTATTGATTTGCGAATGTTGAACCAGCCTTGCATCCCAGGGATGAAGCCCACTTGATCATGGTGGATAAGCTTTTTGATGTGCTGCTGAATCCGGTTTGCCAGTATTTTATTGAGAAGTTTTGCATCGATGTTCATCAGGGATATTGGTCTAAAATTCTCTTTTTTTGTTGTGTCTCTGCCAGGCTTTGGTATCAGGATGATGTTGGCCTCATAAAATGAGTTAGGGAGGATTCCCTCTTTTTCTATTGATTGGAATAGTTTCAGGAGGAATGGTACCAGCTCCTCCTTGTACCTCTGTAGAATTCAGCTGTGAATCCATCTGGTCCTGGACTTTTTTTGGTGGGTAGACTATTAATTGTTGCCTCAATTTCAGAGCCTGCTATTGGTCTATTCAGGAATTCAACTTCTTCCTGGTTTAGTCTTGGGAGAGTGTAAGTGTCCAGAAATCCATTTCTTCTAGATTTTCTAGTTGATTTGCGTAGAGGCATTTATAGTATTCTCTGATGGTTGTTTGTATTTCTGTGGGGTCAGTGGTGATATCCCCTTTATCTTTTTTTATTGCGTCTATTTGATTCCTCTCTCTTTTCTTCTTTATTAGTCTTGCTAGCACTGTCAATTTTGTTGATCTTTTCAAAAAACCAACTCCTGGATTCATTGATTTTTTGGAGGGTTTTTTGTCTCTATCTCCTTCAGTTCTGCTCTGATCTTAGTTATTTCTTGCCTTCTGCTAGCTTTTGAATGTGTTTGCTCTTGCCTCTCTAGTTCTTTTAATTGTGATGTTAGAGTGTCATTTTTAGATCTTTCCTGCTTTCTCTTGTGGGCATTTAGTGCTATAAATTTCCCTCTACACACTGCTTTAATGTGTCCCAGAGATTCTGGTATGTTGTTCTTTGTTCTCATTGGTTTCAAAGAACATCTTTATTTCTGCTTTCATTTCGTTATGTACCCAGTACATTCAGGAGCATTGTTCAGTTTCCATGTAGTTGAGCGATTTGATTGAGTTTCTTAGTCCTGAGTTCTAGTTTGATTGCACTGTGGTCTGAGAGAGAGTTTTGTTATAATTTCTGTTCTTGTACATTTGCTGAGGAGTGCTTTACTTCCATTATGTGGTCAATGTTGGAAGAAGTGCGATGTGGTGCTGAGAAGAATGTATATTCTGTTGATTTGGGTGGAGAGTTCTATAGATGTCTATTAGGCCCGCTTGGTGCAGAGATGAGTTCAATTCCTGGATATCCTTGTTAACTTTCTGTCTCGTTGATCTGTCTAATGTTGACAGTGGAGTGTTGAAGTCTCCCATTATTATTGTAGGGAGTCTAAGTCTCTTTGTAGGTCTCTAAGGACTTGCTTTATGAATCTGGGTGCTCCTGTATTGGGTGCATATATATTTAGAAGAGTTAGCTCTTCCTGTTGAATTGATCCCTTTACCATTATGTAATGGCCTTCTTTGTCTCTTTTGATCTTTGATGGTTTAAAGTCTGTTTTATCAGAGACTAGGATTGCAACCCCTGCTTTTTTTTGTTCTCCATTTGCTTGGTAGATCTTCCTCCATCCCTTTATTTGAGCCTATGTATGTCTCTGCATGTGAGATGGGTCTCCTGAATACAGCAGACTGATGGGTCTTGACTCTTGATCCAGTTTGCCAGTCTGTGTCTTTTTAATTGAGCATTTAGTCCATTGACATTTAAGGTTAATATTGTTATGTGTGAACTTGATCCTGTCATTATGATATTAACTGGTTATTTGCTCGTTAGTTGATGCAGTTCTTCCTAGCCTCGATGGTCTTTACATTTTGGCATGTTTTTTTGCAATGGCTGGTAGCGTTGTTCCTTTCCATGTTTAGGGCTTCCTTCAGGGTCTCTTGTAAGGCAGGCCTGGTGGTGACAAAATCTCTAAGCATTTGCTTATCTGTAAAGGATTTTATTTCTCCTTCACTGATGAAACTTAGTTTGGCTGGATATGAAATTCTGGGTTGAAAATTCTTTTCTTTAAGAACGTTGAATATTGGCCCCCACTCTCTTCTGGCTTGTAGAGTTTCTGCCGAGAGATCTGCTGTTATTCTGATGGGCTTCCCTTTGTGGGTAACCCGACCTTTCTCTCTGGCTGCCCTTAAGATTTTTTCCTTCATTTCAACTTTGGTGAATCTGGCAATTATGTGTCTTGGAGTTGCTCTTCTGGAGGAGTATCTTTGTGGCGTTCTCTGTATTTCCTGAATTTGAATGTTGGCCTGCCCTACTAGGTTGGGGAAGTTCTCCTGAATGATATCCTGAAGAGTGTTTTCCAACTTGGTTCCATTTTCCCCCTCACTTTCAGGCACCCCAATCAGACGTAGATTTGGTCTTTTTACATAATCCCATACTTCTTGCAGGCTTTGTTCATTTCTTTTTCTTCTTTTTTTCTTTTGGTTTCTCTTCTCGCTTCATTTCATTCATTTGATCCTCAATCGCTGATACTCTTTCTTCCAGTTGATCGAGTCGGTTACTGAAGCTTGTGCATTTGTCACGTATTTCTCATGTCATGGTTTTCATCTCTGTCATTTCGTTTATGATCTTCTCTGCATTAATTAGTCTAGCTGTCAATTCTTCCACTCTTTTTTCAAGATTTTTAGTTTCTTTGCGCTGGGTACGTAATTCCTCCTTTAGCTCTGAGAAGTTGATGGACTGAAGCCTTCTTCTCTCATCTCGTCAAAGTCATTCTCTGACCAGCTTTGATCCGTTGCTGGCGACGGGCTGCGCTCCTTTGCAGGGGGAGATGCGCTCTTATTTTTTGAATTTCCAGCTTTTCTGCCCTGCTTCTTCCCCATCTTTGTGGTTTTATCTGTCTCTGGTCTTTGATGATGGTGACATACTGATGGGGTTTTGGTATAGGTGTCCTTCCTGTTTGATAGTTTTCCGTCTGACAGTCAGAAGGACTGTTTGTTGGTCTGTTGGAGATTGCTTGAGGTCCACTCCAGACCCTGTTTGCCTGGGTATCAGCAGCAGAGGTTGCCGAAGATAGAATATTGCTGAACAGCGAGTGTACCTGTCTGATTCTTCCTTTGGAAGTTTCCTCTCAGGGGTGACTCCACCCTGTGAGGTGTGCGGTGTCAGACTGCCCCTAGTGGGGGATGTCTCCCAGCTAGGCTACTCAGGGGTCAGGGACCCACCTGAGCCGGCAGTCTGTCCGTTCTCAGATCTCAACCTCCGCGTTGCGAGATCCACAGCTCTCCCCAAAGCTGTCTGACAGAGTCGTTCGCGTCTGCACCGGCCCCCGCTGCTTCCCCTATTGGACTTCAGCTGTGTGCTCTCCCCAGAGGTGGAGTCTACAGAGACAGGCAGGCTTCCTTGAGCTGCTGTGAGCTCCACCTAGTTGGAGCTTCCCAGCGGCTTTGTTTACCTACTTAAGCCTCAGCAATGGCGGGCGCCCCTCCCCCAGCCTCGCTGCTGCCTTGCGGATAGATCGCCGCAGACGGCTGTGTTAGCAGTGAGGGAGGCTCCGTGGCGTGGGACCCTCCCGCCAGTGTGGATATATTCTCCTGGTGTGTGCCTGTTTCCTTAAAGCGCAGTATTGGGGTGGGAGTTACCCGTTTTCCAGGTGTTGTGTGTCTCAGTTCCCCTGGCTAGGAAAAGGGATTTCCTTCCCCCTTGTGCTTCCAGGTGAGGCGATGCCTCGCCCTGCTTCAGCTCACGCTGGTCAGCTGCAGCAGCTGACCAGCACCGATTGTCCGGCACTCCCTAGCGAGATGACCCCAGTACCTCAGTTGAAAATGCAGAAATCACCGGTCTTCTGTGTCGCTCGCGCTGGGAGTTGGAGACTGGAGCTGTTCCTATTCGGCCATCTTGCTCCGCCCCCCGAGCCTGATGATTTCTATGTGTGTGATTTGGATGAAGGGCAAGACTGTTTTCAAGTGTAAGATTTGTTCAGCAGCCACATCTGTTCCATGTGTGGAGGCGACCAAGCAAGACAGTGGCAGGAGACAGACCACAGTTCCTTGGTTCTACCTAGAGAGACAAGGTAGCTCCACTGTAAGGACTGACCACCAGAAATATCAAAACCTCAGAGCCAGGTGGGTGACACAGGCATGAGAGCAGGAGCGGTCAGGGTTAGAAGAGATTCCTGAGGCAGCAGTGAAAGAGGGTTTTACAAATAAGGTGAGGTTCTGACTATCTCCCTTTGCCTGCCCACTTCCTCTTGGGCCTGTGGATCTGAAACAGAGCAGGTTAATTTGGACCTTTGTAATATATCATCTGCTATTGACCTCTTTGTGTTCATTACAGGGCTTACAGAAAAGTCGGGAACATGAGCCACTGCTTCTCTGCTGTCTCCTTGTGTCCCCAGCACCAGCTGATGCTGTGTGGGAAGCTCCTTTACCAGCTCAACTTTAACAGGATGTAATGATGATGGTGTTGTGGTCCTGCTTAGACACTTTTCAGGTGCCCATGTCTTCCTCTCAGGGCCCTTAACACTGTTCATTCCCATTTCTCCAAATTTTCAAAATTCTATTCCCTGAGGAGGCCTCTAGAACTATCTCTTTCTTCTGAATGTGCTCGATTTTTCACGTGTTTCAGTGGTTCCTGTAGCCACTGGGCTATTTATTAGTTGCCTTCACTTATGTCTTCAGCTGATACAGCTTCTGGATAATTGATGATTTGTGTTTGTCTAGTAACACTGTTGAATCTCTTCACTCTTCTTGTCCATGTGTAACTTAGATTTGAATATCACAATTAACTCTCTGCTATGTAAGGAAAAACAATACTTTAAGATCTTCTTGCCAGGCGTGGTGGCTCAGGCTTGTAATCCCAACACTTTGGTAGGCCAAGGTGGGCGGTTCAACTGAGGTCGGGAGTTTGAGACCAGCCTGACCAACATGGAGAAACCCCACCTTTACTAAAAATACAAAATTACCTGGCTGTGGTGGTACATGCCTGTAATCCCACCTAATCAGGAGGCTGAGGCAGGAGAATTGCTAGAACCTGGTGGGGGTGGAGGTTGTGGTGAGCTGAGATTGTACCATTGCACTCCAGCCAGGGCAACAAGAGGGAAACTCTGTCTCAAAAAAAAAAAAAAAAAAAAAAAGAAAATCTTCTTAATTTTCCCCAGGCATGTTCTATGGTTGTTATCCTTAAATATTATTGTAATCATTATTTAACTGTGCACTGGCTGTTGTAGGAAACAAAGTTGTGTTCTCGTCTCAGTGGATTAACAGTTTAAATCAGAAAAGTAATGCATTCTAAGAAGATGAGGGAAGTATAATAGGAAAATGGATAAAACGCCCAGGAGATGGGTCATTATTTTGAGGAGATATGTGTCTCTGACCCTGTGTTGACTAAACCCTGCAACCCACCTGTGAGGCCCTTGGAGGATTGCTTTGATAACTTGAACTGGCAGCAAACTAGTTTCCAGCTGAGAAAGGCTTCTTTTACTCCACTTAAAGAATAGATAACAATAGATTTTAATTGTTTTATTCACTTTGAATAACTACCACATACTTCTGCATCCTAGGGATCACACCTTATAGACAGGCCTGCTTCTAAGTGTGGGCTATAACTTACACTGCCATTTTTCTTGCAAGAAAGGGTAAGTTTCCAGTGTACACAAGGCATTAGTAGGACCTGTAGACACAGGTGAGCAAAGCAGACCAGGTGTCTGTCCCAGAGTTTACAGTAATGGAAGTGGATTCCCTTAACTGTGAACTATATGATTATGTGTTTAGTTATACCTGCTCTGCTGTTCACAACTGCAAAGACATGGAATCACCCTAATTGCCCATTAGTGATGGACTGGAAGTAAAATGTGGTACGTATATACCGTGGAATACTATGCAACCATAAAAAAGAATGAGATCATTGCTTTGCAGGGACATAAATGGGGCTGGAGGCCATTATTCTTAGCAAACTAATGCAGGAACAGAAAGCCAAATATCACTTGTTCTCACTTATAAGTGGGAGATAAATCATGAGAATACATGGACACATAGAGGGGAACATCACACACTGGGACCTTTTGGAGGGTAGAGGGTGGGAGGAGGGAGAGGATCAGAAAAATAACTAATGGGTACTAGGCTTAATACCTGGGTGATGAGATAATCTGTATAACAAATCCCCACGACACAAATTTACCTATGTAACAAACCTGAACTTGTATCCCTGAACGTAAAAGTTAAAAAAATAATTATACCTGCCTTGGATGCAAAGTTCTGTGAGAGGGACCTGACCTAGCCTGGGAGTGGAGGTGGTCAGAGAAGCTTTCCCTGAGGATGGAATAATTAAGGTGGTATGAGAGGTGAGTGGGGACTAATCAGGGGAAGGGGAGGATATCAGAGAATGCAGTAAAAGGCAAGGGGGCTGTGCATGTAGAAGCCCCCAAGGCACAGAGGAGGTGCATGCTACCCTTTAGAAAGCTGATGACAGCCAGTGTGGGCCTGAAGTGGGGAAGGTGGCCAGAACAAAGGTTGGAAAGACAAAGACCAGATCAGGCAGGGCCTGGTGCACAGTGTTGAGGATTTGGAATTTTGTTTTGAGAACACAGATAGTCCTTGCAGGGAGTGTGCAGTTAAACAGGAGGTAGATTTGAGATGTCATGATGATCCAGAAACTGTGGAGTTAAATGCATATTAAGTGGAGCTGAGCTTGATTCTGGTGAAAACATACCTACTCTTGGCTAATGTGAGGAAACACTGATACAAAAATTGATCCCATTTTTGGGTGTTTTTTTTCTTTGTTTTCAACAGAACCATTAGAGTTTATCTTTATGGCACTCATCTGGGAACTCTGCCCTTGACTTTACAGACAGTGGGGAAGAATCTGGCCCTGGAAACCATGGATCCCCCCTTGTGATCTATAGTCTTCTCTGCTCATTTCTTAATTCCCTCAGGTATACATTCCTTTTGAAACACAAAGTTCAAAAGTGGATAGACACAAAGGAGTGTGAACTTGGTGTCTATGGAGGTTGGTGGTGATCTGTGGAAAAGCAACAGCGAAGTCCCCAAGTGGGTGAAAGTTAAGCTGCCTCTCTCAGCCTCACTCCACATTCCTCCTCGGGCCTGGTGCACAAGCTCTTTTGTGCATGTTAACACGGATAACTACGGAGTAGTTTGTAAATGGATTAAATATGAATTTAAGGTTAACAACTGTCGAGTTGGCTAAACCCATTGAGATTCTTAAGATCAACGTCTTTAGGCTCAGAGAGAGGCAGAAATTAGGAAAAGGATTTACTGTTGATTTTGGACTGATGCTGCCTCCTTAAATTCATGCTGAGAGATGTCCATACCACCCTCCAACTAGTTCTTCCTTTTAGTGTTTTGTCTCCCCCATCCCCCCAACGACCAGTTCTTTCTTTTAGTCTATGCTTTACTCTGTGCCTCCTCTCCCTTCTTCAGCCAACAACCCTACCTCATCCCCCTTCCCATCATATCTAACCTCCATCACTTATTTTTTTCCCTCCATCCCTAACCCTTCCCCCTCCCCCTCCCCTTCCCCCTCCTCCTTCCCTCCCATCCCCTTCCCCTCCCTTCCTTCCTTCCTTCCTTCCTTCCTTCCTTCCTTTCTTCCTTCCTTCCTTCTTCTTCCTTCCTTCCTTCCTTCTTCCTTCCTTCCTTCCTTCCTTCTTCCTTCCTTCCTTCCTTCTTCTTCCTTCTTCCTTCCTTCTTCCTTCCTTCCTTCTCCTTCCTTCCTTCTTCCTTCCTTCCTTTCTTCCTTCCTTCCTTCTTCCTTCCTTCCTTTCTTCCTTCCTTCCTTCTTCCTTCCTTCCTTTCTTCCTTCCTTCCTTCTTCCTTCCTTCCTTTCTTCCTTCCTTCCTTCCTTCCTTCCTTTCTTCCTTCCTCCTTCCTTCCTTCCTTCCTTCCTTCCTTCCTTTCTTCCTTCCTTCCTTCCTTCCTTCTCCTTCCTTCCTTCCTTTCTTCCTTCTTCCTTCTTCCTTCCTTCCTTCCTTCCTTCCTTCCTTTCTTCCTTCTTCCTTCCTTCTTCCTTCCTTCCTTTCTTCCTTCCTTCCTTCTTCCTTCTTCCTTCTTCCTCCTTCCTTCTTCTTCCTTCCTTTCTTCCTTCCTCCTTCTTCCTTCCTCTTCTTCCTTCCTTCCTTCTTCCTTCCTTCTTCTTCCTTCCTTCCTTCTTCCTTCCTCTTCCTTCCTTTCCTTCCTTCCTTCCTTCCTTCCTTCCTTCTTCCTTCCTTCCTTCTTCCTCCTTCCTTCCTTCCTTCTTCCTTCCTTCTCCTTCCTTCCTTCTTCTTCCTTCCTTCCTTCCTTTCTTCCTTCCTTCTCCTTCCTTCCTTCCTTCTTCCTTCCTTCCTTCTTCTTCCTTCCTCTTCCTTCCTTCCTTCCTTTCTTCCTTCCTTCCTTCCTTCTTCTTCCTTCCTTCCTTCTTCCTTCCTTCCTCTTCCTTCCTTCCTCTTCTTCCTTCCTTCCTTTCTTCCTTCCTTCCTTCCTTTCTTCCTTCCTTCCTTCCTTCTTCCTTCCTCCTTCTTCCTTCCTCCCTGCCTCCCTCCTTTCTTGCTTCCTTCCTTCCACTCATATTTATTTCTTTGTGATGTAAAATTCAATGGGAGAAAATGTATGAAGAATATGAAGAAATTATACACAAGAACTGGTTGTTGGTGGGTATGGGGGAGACAATCATACACAATAACGTTATGTCAAGAAAGACTTCCTGAGAGTCAGCTCCTTTCTATGATGGAATGAGCTCCCAGGAGATATCATAGGAGGCCAATCACTTGAATTATTTAAAACTCAACTGGACAGTCATCAAGGATGTGCTGCCAGGAAGGGGACCAGCCTCAGCCATATAGGAATGAAGAAAATGGTCCTAGCTGGGTTGTTCTCTTCTCAGCTCAGTTTTTCTCTAGGCTGAATTCTGTAACTCCTGCTGAAATCAGCTTTATCTATAGTCAGCAAGTTCCACTACTCTACTGTGGTAAAATTCATCAGCAATTAGAACAAAATAAGGATTGGAGATATTAGGGATGCCCTTCTCAAGGAAAAGCCTGTTACTGTAGGTGAAACATTGAACTTGATATTGAAGGAGCTCAGTTCTTATTCTAGTCTTACTCCTGATTATGGGATAAGAAAGGAAAGTTATTCTGCTACTTCATGACAAAATGTCCTGGTTATACATTACTTCCGGAAGTGTCTGAGTATGATTTTTTACAAAATGAGTAAAGCACTACAGCTTTCTCCGCGCAAAATCCTTGTTTCCCTAATATACATTTATGACATTTGTACTGAGATCCATATTATACTTCCAGTGCATTGCAGGAATCTTTCTTAATTTTTTTAATTTGTGGAATGCTTCATGAATTTTCCTGTCATTTTTGCTCAGGGGCAAATGCTAATCTTCTCTGTATTGTTCCAACTTTAGTATATGTGTTGTCTAAGTGAACACAGAAATCTTTTAACAGAAAGTATGTGGAATATAAATATTGCTACTTTGGAACAGATCAATGTCCTTGCTGCCTAGCACTGTAGGACTTATGGAAAGCTGTTGTTGTTTACAGTGATGATGTCACCAGACAAACATATCCCTTGATTCTCCTCAAACTTTGATAGAAACCCACTTGGTTCTATAAACCAACAGAACTTTCTACATGGGGTACATACTTTATAATGTTTTCCACAAGTATCCTTTTATTTGATATTTCATTTGGGTATTATTAAGATTGTTTTACAGATGAAAATCCTAGAGCTGACAAGGGGAAAACTTATTTGCTCAGTGACCCAGAGCTAGCAAGTGGTAGAGTGGGAACACAGTCTGTCTCCAAAGCCCTATAGCCTTCTCATTTCACCATCCTGCCCTTCCTAACCATTTTCCAGGCCTCAGCCTAGCAATGTACAGATGATGACCCTCCCTACCCTCTATATATGTCTGGCCAAATTGACCACATACAATGTTGTAGTCAGTCTCAAAAGCTGCTTCTTTGAATGTAATTTTTCATTCTCAGGGAAACAAATGCAAATTCCTTTGGATTTTATACCTCTCGGTTGAACAAATCAGCCCTTTTCCTGATCAGCCAGGAATCGGATCCATTCTTCCTCCTCTCTTTGCAGATCTGCCTTCCCCTAAACTCCTGATACAAGCTCATCCACCCCACAAGGCCAGGACACCTGAGTGATTCCCCGGGCTTTGAGAACGCAACTTTTTGGGGCAACAACTTATTCTGGACTAGGTTTGACAGGAGGACCAACTTATTCATGCCCTCATTTTGTCATAGTAAAGAGCCTGCTGTCTTTTGCAACTGACTGGATCCCTTGATCAATTCCAAGGGACCATCAAAACTCAACGTTCTGACCATAAGGATGATAAGAAGTAAAATAAGTAAATTAATGAACCTAAAATAAATTATCTGAGTGCTGTGAATACAACACAGGAAAAAAGTTTTCCCAGTAAAGAACTTAACATGACTTTCACTGAAGGCCTTTCAAAGCTGAACTACTCTGTTCACTCCTCATGTTCCCTGACAAACCTGAATCTTGTCACCTGCCAAAGGTATCTGTCTGTAGCATCTGTGTCCCTGAATTAATGTAAGCTATTTCTTTAGCCACGTACTGGTTTCTGTCTTGTTAGTCTTCTGTTTCTGAGTTGCAGGTTTCTGCTAAAAATGTTTCAGTTCAGAAAAAGTAAATAAAAGTAATTAGGTTTCTTTCATTGTTTGTCTTGCGATTTCCCTACTGGCACATTTCCCTGAGGAAAGGACTAACTTTCTAGAAATCAGCTTTCTCCACAGCTAGGACAACATGTCTGAGAACTCAGAGACGAGAGCAACGTTAATCAGCAGGTAATACCCATTGGTTTCTCCGTTAATCAGCAGGTAATACCCATTGGTTTCTCTGGAAGGAGTTAGGAGATGGAGTGGATGCAGTTGGCACAGCAAGGCTGGACCTGTTTTAGGAGTGGTAATATTAGTAATTAAGGGAAAAGAATTGTAAAAATAATAGTGATAGCCACTTTTATTGATTAGCACTGTAATAAATACAGTAACACATTATCTCACTTGAATGCACCCAAAGCCCATCAGGTAGATTCTAATATTCTCCAGGTTTCAAATGAGAAAACCGAGGCTTTGTCAGAATCTTGTGATCTGCTTTATTACTCACAATGTGCTTCGTGACTATGGTGACAGAGATATCAATGAACTGTCTACCCAGGGCCCAATGCCAGTGATGCTTGTCTTCTGTTTTCCTCCCTTCCTCCCAGAGTTCCAGGCTCTGGATATATGTCTTGTAGCTGATTTATTATATCCCTACTATTCATTGCAGGTGCAGATAGGGGAAGATAGAAATGCCACTCAGTGAGATATGTCCCCTTATGGTTTAAAAAAGTTGTTCTTAATGTCTATAGATTCTATTTCTCCCCAGTTAGAAGAAATACGAAATAGCAGCAATAGAGTAGAACTTGGGATTTGATAACTTTGAACTCTGGTCTTCCAGCTTGACATGTGGCCTCCTGCAAGTCAATTCGCTCCATAGGTAACAACTTTCTTACCCTAAACTTAAGGGAATGAATTACAAGATCTGTAAGATCCCTGTCTGCTACAGAATTGCATGTTTCTGTGATCACATGGTTTTCAGTCATTTATTTTGATGTCATATAAACTCAGACTTCTCTTAAGGATAAGTTAAGCCTGGCTCAATACCACAATGACTGCCATATGAAATCTATTTGATTAGTCTTGCTTTAACATATCATGAATTTACTTAAGAAAATAAAGCCAACAAATCTTAGGCTTCATAAAATAGTAAGATATTATTTGTGTCAGAACAATAGGGGATCGAATCTAGGTGTTGCTAAATGTAAACGGTGACACAGTATAATTTTCAAGAAGTGAAAAACAAGAATGTTGTAAAAGTACATAGAAAGTATCTGTCAGGAATGACTTAAATCATTAACAAGGAAACCAGCAAACTGGTAAAGCTGTTTCAAAGAGTACTTGAGGAACAGAAATTCACGTAGTCTGTCAGGAAGGGCATGCTGAAGTAAGTTTGCAAGTCAGACACAAAGCTGGCTAGTTTCCTACAAAGCAATAAAACCATTACATTTGCGGCATCTTTTCTACTGGCCAAAAGTCTCTTGAATTTCTACTCAAAAAACACCCACAAATTAGTATGTAACTCAGTATCTGAGCCTTAATCAGTAGTAAATAGCAAATCAAACAAAGGTATACTTAGTAGAGAATTAAATAATAGTAGAGTGGGCTTGTTAGATAATACTTCAGCATCGAAAAAAACATAACCGTCCTTTTGCCTTATTTTCATGTTTTGGATAAATCTTGTTGTCAACTAAATACACTCTTCAACAATATTATCTTTCTATAACTAAGATTCAGCATCCACAAAAGGGATAAGTGATACCCCCCCAAAAGGACTGATGTGAGTCTTACATAAGTTGTGTAATTCATGTAGTTATGGACCAAAACTTAGTAGTTTTTCATCCTTTTATTTGTGTTTTGAAAACAACTACACTCAAAAGGTGAATGATTGCCAGATTTCTAAGCAATGTCCTTATTCTCCAAGTTTATGCGAGATTGTTCTTTGGCATCCTTGCCCCAGAAATCAGAGAAGCAAAAAACAGAGAGAAGCACTAATGGTGTACTTGCTTCCCACCCACACATCATCATCAAACAATAAGTGGCCCTTTTTTAGGGGGTGAGGAACAGAATAGAATTCAAATTTTTTGATACGTTTTTGTTTTTCTTCTGCAGGGTCTGTCATCCAGGCTGGATACAGTGGTGTAATCATAGCTCACTGAAACTTCAAACTCCTGGGTTCACAAACTTTTGATAAATATTCAAGAATATTTTCAGTTATCCATTATTTTAAAAAGAATTTAAATATCTATAAAATCATAGAATATCTTGAGATAATAGAGACTTGGACCTCCTACAGTCAACCACATTGACCTGGTTCTTGATGAGTGCTTTACACAGTCTTCCCTGCCAGACGGTCTCTCATCTCCAGTTCTGAATATATACAATGATCAGTGGTCACCGTGGGGTCAGGGGACTAGAACTGACCATGACAATCTCTCAGGGGTCTTTCCTCATCATTACTTTTAGTTTGAGTTTCTTCGTATCAATAATTAATGGTTCTCAATAAGCTCTTCCAAGAGACCTTTCTGTGATGCTGAAAATATTGAATATCTGCACTGTCCAATATGGTAGCTACTGATCACATATGGCTATTGAGCAAGTCAAATGTGGCTAGTATAACTGAGAAAATAAATTTTTACTTTTATTTTTTATTTTTTTTGAGACGGAGTTTCACCTTTGTTGCCCAGCCTGGAGTGCAATGGCGCCATCTCGGCACACTGTAACATCCGCCTCCCAGGTTCAAGCAATTCTCCTGCCTTAGCCTCCCGAGTAGCTGGGATTAGGCATGCACCACCATGCCTGGCTTCTTTTGTATTTTTAGTGGAGACAGGGTTTCTCCACGTTGGTCAGGCTGGTCTTGAACCCCTGACCTCAGTTGATCTGCCTGCCATGGCCTCCCAAAGTGCTGGGATTACAGGCATGAGCCACAGTGCTTGGCCTGTTTTTAATTTTATTTAATTTTAGCTAATTTAAATTCGAGTTTAAATAGTCACATATGGCTAGTGGCTACTGTATTGGACAATACAATCCTGTAGTCTCAGGACTGGTGTTCCTAGTCTACCTTATAGATATTAAGGAGTAGAACCTAAACTGACCAATCAAGCAAATACACTCTTTGAGGACAGGAATCACACTTAATATTTATCTCTAAAGTTATAGATTCTTTCATATGAAATATTCTTAGAAAGACTTCTGCTTCTGAGATGGAGTAAACATTTTTTCCTATTCCTCCCACTAACTACAACTAAAAACCCTTCTTTTGTAGTCATTTTGTTCAGCAATCTGATAAGGATAACAGATTAGTAGACAAATAATTATTGTATTTTGTGATGAATGAAACCCATTGTCTTATGCCTTTTATGTGTATCATATTAATAAATGTTCTTCATACTTATTTAGAAGACTTTACTGTCAGCTCTACCTGAAGAGCCAGTGAATATCTAGTGAGGTGGTGCATGAGCTGAATCTTGATGGAAGAGAGTTTACCAAGGGACCCTAAGGGTGAGGGAAGAGGGCATTCTTCTTAAAGGAAAACAGCATGTGCCAAGACCTGGCAACATTAGTGTGCAGAATAGCACCTTCACTGAACTTCATAGAGGGACTACGCTTTGTCTAAGGTCATGAAATTCTTCAACATCAGAGCTTGGGGCAGCGTCAGTCCTTTCCACACAACCTTTCTGGTTGTAAGTGATCAGGCTCTTCCTAATTTGCCACTTTGAGCTTCCCGAACAGAATGCTGCCTGATCAGTTGCCCTCCAAATGTGTACTCAGAGCATGTAATCTTTATTATTCTTGACTTCAAGCCACATTTTGGATGCACCATGTCGATACACTGGCAAACTGCAAAAAGTGAGATAAAAAATATCAAAACCAATTGAAACAAAGATGCACACGTTATGTCTAGGCTTCAGGTATTGCAAGGTGCATTTAAGTTTAGTGCCCTTTAAAATTCCCTGGAAGTTCTCTATAACCTGATTTTGTTTGGCAATTTGTCTCCTCTTTCCTTCCCTGTCATATCTTCAATTTCAAAAGTGAGGGAAAACAATCTGCTTGCTGTAATCAGAGCCTATGCAAACGAAGCCAGGACCAAAGTCATGAAAGATTACCAATTCATAATTACCTTCAAACCATTTTCCATCGTGTGACCAGACTGAATTTTTGTATATAATCATGCAGCAATTAGCCTAGCAACTTAGTCCTTTTATCATTTCCCTGAGGCTAGCTGAAAAGTACCCATGTCCAGGCCAACGCAGCTAAGTCGCATTGTTATTATTATCTCATTTCATACTATTGGATGGCCACTGATTCTCTATGTAGAAACAGCAACAGTCTAGCTGGAAATGAAGGCTACGAGACTTGTTTTGTAGCTTCTCCTTTAATAAGTCAATACTCAACAAGAGTGAACCCAGTCAGCCACACTTCCAGGTGAATCAGTTTACTCAGATTGCTTCTCTCTACAGTTGTGGTTCTTAAAGTTTAGCAAGCATCAGAGTTTCCTGTGGAGCTGGGCCCCACTCGCAGACTTTCTGACTCAACAGATTTGGGCTGGGGCATGAAAATTCTCAGGTGTTGCTGATGCAGCTGGTCAGACACCAGATTTTGAGAACCACTGCACTATGATCTGATTACATGGAGAAGTGGATGTCTGGTAGCTAAAGGGCTTCCTGGATACACTTAGGGAATGAAAGTTTTGCTGTGAGGAAATACTCACATGATTGTGAGGAATTTTATTTCCTGACCAGAAGTTTAGTTCCTTGGAATGAAATCATCTCTTCTTTATTCTTAGATACCCATGCATGTCTGCACATGAACACACACACAAGTATATGCACACTAAATCTTACTTTGGAAAAAAGGAACGCACTGATAGGCTGACAGACTCCGCCTTCCAAAATTCAAATGGAGAGGAGTCAGACTTTATAAAATAGTATAGTATTTACTGAATTTAAATTATATAATAACTTGAGAAAATGACTTCTCCATTTTGCAGTCTTCACATCTATAAGGTGAAGATAAATGTTTTTTGCCATGTGGTAGCTGTATAGATTCAATTCAATAGGACAATGCATATAAAAACTTTTAGCTCAGTCCCTTGCACATAATGACCACTCTGCAAATGCTTTGTAAAATATGTACATTTCTAAGACTGACGTTTACAAATTGACTTAACCAGCACACAGCCCTTCAGTCAATGGGATTTTTTTCCAAACAGAGCAACAACAGCATAGAAACACCTGGCATTGACATTTCCTTTTCACTTACTTCCACAATCCATATCACTATTCATCTAGCTTTTGGTATGTCACCAGTGAGAAAGTTTAACACTGGGGGCTTCCCATCTACATTTCTAGGATTTCTCTCAACTCCTCGAAGCCTCGTGCTGTTTCCTCTAAGAAGAATGCCCTCTTCCCTCACCTTGCAATAGAGAAAGGCCTGTCCTTTCATCCTTTCCTGGGAGGGAATGGCCTCTCATTTCAATTTTCAATGGGGACATGTATCCCCAGGCTGTAGTTTATGAGAAGAATTCTATCAGTGGGCAGAAGTGGTAGCTTATTATAACTAATTTATTCCTAAACCCCACACCCGTAACAGTGAGGGACGTGGGAGTGTTAAGGGGAATGTGACTACAATAAAAAAAGTAGATGTGTAAATTTGGCAACTTTTCACTCAACATATCTGCTGCTTCCATAGTTACTGGCTCCCCCATCTCAGCAAGGCAGAGGGCACATTGTTTGCAGGGTACCAATACATAGTTCATAGTGCAGCACCTTTTCATAATTTGGGGTGAGGATTGAGGCAGGCAAGGGTATTTTCTGTTTTTCTTAAAATTAAGTAATTCTTTCAAAAGCCTTTTTTTGTTTTTTTTTTTTTTAAAGAAACTTGCATTTGTGAATGAGAAGACAGGAAACAACTTAAATAGCGGTTGTGGGCTTTGGGACTGGACAGTGGTAGGTGAATCTTGGCCATACTATTTATCGATTAGAAAAGTATAAATGACTCTCATTTTTGAACCTCAGTTTTCACTTCTGTAGCGTGGAGAAAACACCTCATTAGTTTTGCGTAATGAAATAAGGATATAAAGTTCCCCTGGTCTGTAATAAAACTCTCATTAATGAACACAATCTGATATATAAGTAACATTACCTTCTGATATGGTTTGGCTGTGTTCCCACCCAAATCTCCTCTCAAATTGTAATCTCCATAATCCCCACGTGTTGTGGGAGGGAGCTGGTGGGAGGTAATTGAATCTTGGGCGTGGTTTCCTCCATGCTGTTCTCATTATAATGAGTGAGGTCTCACGAGATCTGATGGTTTTATAAGCGTCTGGCATTTCCCTTGCTGGCACTCATTGCCTCTCCTTCCATTCTGTGAAGAGGTGTTTTCGGCCATGATGGTAAGTTTCTTGAGTCCTCCCCAGCCATGTGAAACTGTGAGTCAATAAAACCTATCTTTTTTTTTTTTTTTGAGGCAGAGTCTCGCTCTGTCGCCCGGACTGGAGTGCAGTGGCTGGATCTCAGCTCACTGCAAGCCCCGCCTCCCGGGTTTACGCCATTCTCCTGCCTCAGCCTCCCGAGTAGCTGGGACTACAGGCGCCCACCACCTCGCCCGGCTAGTTTTTGTATTTTTAGTAGAGACGGGGTTTCACTGTGTTAGCCAGGATGGTCTCGATCTCTTGACCTCGTGATCCGCCCGTCTCGGCCTCCCAAAGTGCTGGGATTACAGGCTTGAGCCACCGCGCCCGGCCAAACCTATCTTCTTTATAAATTACCCAGTCTCTTGGGTATTTCTTCATAGCAGCATGAGAATGAACTAATATACCTTTCATTTACTTCTCTATATTAAAGCACATTTTCATCATATCATTTCATCCTCGCAATAATTGCTTCTGCCAGTCAGATATTCTTGTCTCTATTTGCCCATGTAGCTTTTAAACAGAATGAATGATTTATCTAGTTTTCAATCCAGAGCTTTTGATATACCAGCTAGAGAAGAAGATAGACGTTCTGTAAGGCTTGGGAGATGCAGTAAAGCTACTCACATCGATTCATGTGGCAAAATGCCTGCAGAGCCTAATGGTCTCTATAGAATGCCTTGATCCTAAATACATTCTTATTTAGTTTCTAATAATATAGCCGTATACATTCTTATTTAGTTTCTAATAATATAGCCGTCATTGAAGTTAAACATTTAGGAAAGAAAACTACATAATTACAAATAATTCAATCTATTTTTCTAATTCTTCAATAAAAGTTGGAAAAACAGATTATTCAATTAACTGTAAATGTTTAGCTGAAGAAATGTGAGTGAAATGATATGTAATCACTAAGTGCTTATGGTTGCCCATCCCTTGACAATTCACTTGGGCCGAACAAACTTCAGCTGGGCTTCTCTTCTCCCACTTACCCTGGACCTTTGGCTCATCCCCACAGTTAAGGTTAAGCTAGCACTAAGATGTGGAATATACCTCTGACTCTTCCTCTCCCTTAACAGCTTACCACAGGGAAGACCATCTCCTGTTGAACCACCCTGACCATGCTGTCTGCTGGCCCCCACAATCACTTTCTTCCCCAACAAAGTTCCTGCTAGCCCTGCAGACCCCTCCCTATACAAGAAAAACCTTTTACTTTTGCTTAATGTTGAGACATATACGGACTCTGAGGTTGATGTGTTCTTATTGCAGTAGTTATCTTGAAAGTGTCTTTTTCTTAATTATGTCTGGATTTGTTTTTCATTTGACAGTAACTTTTGGACAGAGATTTTGAGTCGATGATAAAGTGAGAATCCTTTTATGATACTACATTACTTTTACTGATAAGACCACATATGATCTCTCTGGGTGTGTGTGTGCACACGCATATGCCTGTGTTGAGAGAGAAACAGGCAGAGTGAGACACAAAGACTGAGATAATTTAACTGAAAAATCATAGTAACATTTATCGGGTATTTGCCACACTGAGCGGCTTAAAGGGCATAATCTCATTAAATTCTGACAAAAACCCTAAAGCATGTCCCAGAAATAACCCCATTTTACAGGTCTTAAGAAACTAAGACCTACATTATTTAAATTTATTCACCAAGTTGCTGTAAATTAGTAAGTTGCAAAGCTGTCTGATTCGAAAATTTGCATTTATAATATCTGTATCATATTCCTTTTTTCCCATTTGGGATGCTTTAGGTGCTATTTTCTTACCTGTGTTATGTTTGTTACCAAATTATTGATATTTAAAAAATCATATTCTTGGCAAAACTGGATTGAACTAATTTAATATGTAAGACTCTGGTCTAGACTGGGAAAGCCAAAACACAAAGAGGAATGCAAAAATGTTTTTAAGAGGTATACAGTTTGGTATTGGAACTGAGATACAAAGAAGTAACTCTAAAATGACTACAAATGACATAGAACACAGGGAAACAAAGGACTATGGGAATCAGGAAGAGGGAAGGAGTCTTTCTGGTGCTGATGAGGACCTTTAGATGGTGCTTCAGGGCCAGGTGCCATGGCTCACGCATATAATCTCAGCACTTTGGGAGGCCAAGCCAGGAGGAACACTTGAGACCAGGAGTTCCAGACCAGCCTGGGTGACATGGTGAGACCTTCTCTCTACTCAAAATTAAAAAATAAAATTTCCAGGAAAGCAAAGTGGCATGTGCCTGTAGTCCCAGCTATTCAAGAGGCTGAGCCAGGAGTTCAAGATTGCAGTGAGCTATAATCACATCACTGTACTGCAGCCTGGGTGACACATGGAGACTGTGTCTCATAAAATAAAATTAAAAAATATATAAATTGTGCTTTAACAGTGCCTAAGTATAATTGTGAAATGGAGCCTCCATGAAAAATCTTCAATTAGAAGTTAGGATTGATCCGGCTGGGCGTGGTGGCTCACGCCTGAAACCCCAGCACTTTGGGAGGCCGAGGCGGGTGGATCACAGGGTCAGGAGATAGAGACCATCCTGGCTAACACAGTGAAACCCTGTCTCTACTTAAAAAAAAAAAAAAAAAAAAAAATTAGCTGGGCGTGGTGGTGGGCACCTGTAGTCCCAGCCCCAGCTACTCGGAGGCTGAGGCAGGAGAATGGCATGAACCTGGGAGGCGGAACTTGCAGTGAGCCGAGATCGTGCCACTGCACTCCAGCCTGGGTGACAGAGCAAGACGCTGTCTCAAAAAAAAAAAAAAAGTTTGATCCATAAGATAGTAATTAAATATAAACTCAGGGTATATTGCAACATTTAACTCACAGGTGTATCATTAAAAGGTTTGTGAAGGTGAAATGAGCGAGTACTGGAGAGATGAGTAATTAAATACATTACAAAGAACACCAAGCTGCTCAATGTCCCATGATATAGCTATGGTAGATCTTAATCCTTAACATTTTAATGCAGATGCTTAGATTCTCCTCCTAGCTATTTTTAATGCATAGCCACAGAATTTAGCATCTTGAGAAAGTGCATAGAGAGGAAAATGGGTTCTGCAGTGTGATTTACTATGTGGACTTACCCCAGGTCAGTCACTGAGTGCCTTTGGCACTCCATACAGGAAAAGATCTGTAGGACATTTGTGTTATTTGGTGCCTTCTAGGAAATAACGAGCTCCTGTTAAGGATCTTCAGATTGCCAAGACGTAAAACAAAATAATCTTTTTTCCCTGATGTGTTTTCTTTTTTTTTTTTTTTTTTTTTTTTTTTTTTTTTTTTCTTTTTTTTTTTCTTTTTTTATTATACTTTAAGTTCTAGGGTACATGTGCATGACGTTTATATCATGTATAACTCCCCCATGCAATCCCTCCCTCCTCCCCCCCCTCCCCATGATAGGCCCCAGTGTGTGATGTTCCCCTTCCCGAGTCCAAGTGATCTCATTGTTCAGTTCCCACCTATGAGTGAGAACATGCGGTGTTTGGTTTTCTCTTCTTGTGATAGTTTGCTAAGAATGATGGTTTCCAGCTGCATCCATGTCCCTACAAAGGATGCAAACTCATCCTTTTTTATGGCTGCATAGTATTCCATGGTGTATATGTGCCACATTTTCTTAATCCATCTGTCACAGATGGACATTTGGGTTGATTCCAAGTCTTTGCTATTGTGAATAGTGCCGCAATAAACATACGTGTGCATGTGTCTTTGTAGTAGAGTAATTTATAATCCTTTGGGTATATACCCAGTAGTGGGATGGCTGGGTCATATGGTACATCTAGTTCTAGATCCTTGAGGAATCGCCATACTGTTTTCCATAATGGTTGAACTAGTTTACAATCCCACCAACAGTGTAAAAGTGTTCCTATTTCTCCACATCCTCTCCAACACCTGTGGTTTCCTGACTTCTTAATGATTGCCATTCTAACTGGTGTGAGATGGTATCTCATAGTAGTTTTGATTTGCATTTCTCTGATGGCGAGTGATGACGAGCATTTTTTCATGTGTCTGTTGGCTGTATGGATGTCTTCTTTTGAGAAATGTCTGTTCATATCCTTTCCCCACTTTTTGATGGGGTTGTTTTTTTTTTCTTGTATATTTGTTTGAGTTCTTTGTAGATTCTGGATATTAGCCCTTTGTCAGATGAGTAGGTTGCAAAAATTCTCCCATTCTGTAGGTTGCCTGTTCACTCTGATGGTAGTTTCTTTAGCTGTGCAAAAGCTCTTTAGTTTAATTAGATCCCATGTGTCATTTTTGCTTTTGCTGCCGTTGCTTTTGGTGTTTTAGACATGAAGTCCTTGCCCATGCCTATGTCCTGAATGGTACTACCTAGATTTTCTTCTAGGGTTTTTATGGTATTAGGTCTAACATTTAAGTCTCTAATCCATCTTGAATTAATTTTCGTATAAGGGGTAAGGAAAGGATCCAGTTTCAGCTTTCTACTTATGGCTAGCCAATTTTCCCAGCACCATTTATTAAATAGGGAATCCTTTCCCCATTTCTTGTTTCTCTCAGGTTTGTCAAAGATCAGATGGCTGTAGATGTGTGGTATTATTTCTGAGGACTCTGTTCTGTTCCATTGGTCTATATCTCTGTTGTGGTACCAGTACCATGCTGTTTTGGTTACTGTAGCCTTGTAGTATAGTTTGAAGTCAGGTAGCGTGACGCCTCCAGCTTTGTCCTTTTGACTTAGGATTGTCTTGGCAATGCGGGCTCTTTTTGGTTCCATATGAACTTTAAAGCAGTTTTTTCCAATTCTGTGAAGAAAGTCATGGTAGCTTGATGGGGATGGCATTAAATCTATAAATAACCTTGGGCAGTATGGCCATTTTCACGATATTGATTCTTCCTATCCATGAGCATGGTATGTTCTTCCATTTGTTTGTGTCCTCTTTGATTTCACTGAGCAGTGGTTTGTAGTTCTCCTTGAAGAGGTCCTTTACATCCCTTGTAAGCTGGATTCCTAGGTATTTTATTCTCTTTGAAGCAATTGTGAATGGAAGTTGATTCCTGATTTGGCTCTCTGCTTGTCTGTTACTGGTGTATAAGAATGCTTGTGATTTTTGCACATTAATTTTGTATCCTGAGACTTTGCTGAAGTTGCTTATCAGCTTAAGGAGATTTTGGGCTGAGACAATGGGTTTTCTAAATATACAATCATGTCATCTGCAAACAGGGACAATTTGACTTCTTCTTTTCCTAACTGGATACCCTTGATTTCTTTCTCTTGCCTGATTGCCCTAGCCAGAACTTCCAACACTATGTTGAATAGGAGTGGTGAGAGAGGGCATCCCTGTCTTGTGCCAGTTTTCAAAGGGAATTTTTCCAGTTTTTGCCCATTCAGTATGATATTAGCTGTGGGTTTGTCATAAATAGCTCTTATTATTTTGAGGTACGTTCCATCAATACCAAATTTATTGAGGTTTTTAGCATAAAGGGCTGTTGAATTTTGTCAAAAGCCTTTTCTGCATCTATTGAGATAATCATGTGGTTCTTGTCTTTGGTTCTGTTTATATGCTGGATTACGTTTATTGATTTGCGAATGTTGAACCAGCCTTGCATCCCAGGGATGAAGCCCACTTGATCATGGTGGATAAGCTTTTTGATGTGCTGCTGAATCCGGTTTGCCAGTATTTTATTGAGGATTTTTGCATCGATGTTCATCAGGGATATTGGTCTAAAATTCTCTTTTTTTGTTGTGTCTCTGCAGGCTTTGGTATCAGATGATGTTGGCCTCATAAAAGAGTTAGGGAGGATTCCCTCTTTTTCTATTGATTGAAATAGTTTCAGAAGGAATGGTACCAGCTCCTCCTTGTACCTCTGGTAGAATTCAGCTGTGAATCCATCTGGTCCTGGACTTTTTTTGTGGGTAGGCTATTAATTGTTGCCTCAATTTCAGAGCCTGCTATTGGTCTATTCAGGGATTCAACTTCTTCCTGGTTTAGTCTTGGAAGAGTGTAAGTGTCCAGGAAATTATCCATTTCTTCTAGATTTTCTAGTTGATTTGCGTAGAGGCATTTATAGTATTCTCTGATGGTTGTTTGTATTTCTGTGGGGTCGGTGGTGATATCCCCTTTATCATTTTTTTATTGCGTCTATTTGATTCTTCTCTCTTTTCTTCTTTATTAGCCTTGCTAGCGGTCTGTCAATTTTGTTGATCTTTTCAAAAACCAACTCCTGGATTCATTGATTTTTGGAGGGTTTTTTGTGTCTCTATCTCCTTCAGTTCTGCTCTGATCTTAGTTATTCTTGCCTTCTGCTAGCTTTTGAATGTGTTTGCTCTTGCCTCTCTAGTTCTTTTAATTGTGATGTTAGAGTGTCAATTTTAGATCTCTCCTGCTTTCTCTTGTGGGCATTTAGTGCTATAAATTTCCCTCTACACACTGCTTTAAATGTGTCCCAGAGATTCTGGTATGTTGTATCTTTGTTCTCATTGGTTTCAAAGAACATCTTTATTTCTGCTTTCATTTCGTTATGTACCCAGTAGTCATTCAGGAGCAGGTTTTCAGTTTCCATGTAGTTGAGCGGTTTTGATTGAGTTTCTTAGTCCTGAGTTCTAGTTTGATTGCACTGTGGTCTGAGAGACAGTTTGTTATAATTTCTGTTCTTGTACATTTGCTGAGGAGTGCTTTACTTCCAATTATGTGGTCAATTTTGGAATAAGTGTGATGTGGTGCTGAGAAGAATGTATATTCTGTTGATTTGGGGTGGAGAGTTCTATAGATGTCTATTAGGTCCGCTTGGTGCAGAGATGAGTTCAATTCCTGGATATCCTTGTTAACTTTCTGTCGTTGATCTGTCTAATGTTGACAGTGGAGTGTTGAAGTCTCCCATTATTATTGTATGGGAGTCTAAGTCTCTCTTTGTAGGTCTCTAAGGACTTGCTTTATGAATCTGGGTGCTCCTGTATTGGTGCATATATATTTAGGAGAGTTAGCTCTTCCTGTTGAATTGATCCCTTTACCATTATGTAATGGCCTTCTTTGTCTCTTTTGATCTTTGATGGTTTAAAGTCTGTTTTATCAGAGACTAGGATTGCAACCCCTGCTTTTTTTTGTTCTCCATTTGCTTGGTAGATCTTCCTCCATCCCTTTATTTTGAGCCTATGTATGTCTCTGCATGTGAGATGGGTCTCCTGAATACAGCAGACTGATGGGTCTTGACTCTTTATCCAGTTTGCCAGTCTGTGTCTTTTAATTGGAGCATTTAGTCCATTTACATTTAAGGTTAATATTGTTATGTGTGAACTTGATCCTGTCATTATGATATTAACTGGTTATTTTGCTCGTTAGTTGATGCAGTTTCTTCCTAGCCTCGATGGTCTTTACATTTTGGCATGTTTTTGCAATGGCTGGTACCGCTTGTTCCTTTCCATGTTTAGGGCTTCCTTCAGGTCTCTTGTAAGGCAGGCCTGGTGGTGACAAAATCTCTAAGCATTTGCTTATCTGTAAAGGATTTTATTTCTCCTTCACTGATGAAGCTTAGTTTGGCTGGATATGAAATTCTGGGTTTAAAATTCTTTTCTTTAAGAACGTTGAATATTGCCCCCACTCTCTTCTGGCTTGTAGAGTTTCTGCCGAGAGGTCTGCTGTTATTCTGATGGGCTTCCCTTTGTGGGTAACCCGACCTTTCTCTCTGGCTGCCCTTAAGATTTTTTCCTTCATTTCAACTTTGGTGAATCTGGCAATTATGTGTCTTGGAGTTGCTCTTCTGGAGGAGTATCTTTGTGGCGTTCTCTGTATTTCCTGAATTTGAATGTTGGCCTGCCCTACTAGGTTGGGAAGTTCTCCTGGATGATATCCTGAAGAGTGTTTTCCAACTTGGTTCCATTTTCCCCCTCACTTTCAGGCACCCCAATCAGACGTAGATTTGGTCTTTTTACATAATCCCATACTTCTTGCAGGCTTTGTTCATTTCTTTTTCTTCTTTTTTCTTTTGGTTTCTCTTCTCGCTTCATTTCATTCATTTGATCCTCAATCGCTGATACTCTTTCCTCCAGTTGATCGAGTCGGTTACCGAAGCTTGTGCATTTGTCACGTATTTCTCGTGTCATGGTTTTCATCTCTGTCATTTCGTTTATGATCTTCTCTGCATTAATTAGTCTAGCTGTCAATTCTTCCACTTTTTTTTCAAGATTTTTAGTTTCTTTGCGCTGGGTACGTAATTCCTCCTTTAGCTCTGAGAGGTTTGATGGACTGAAGCCTTCTTCTCTCATCTCGTCAAAGTCATTCTCTGACCAGCTTTGATCCGTTGCTGGCGATGGGCTGCGCTCCTTTGCAGGGGGAGATGCGCTCTTATTTTTTGAATTTCCAGCTTTTCTGCCCTGCTTCTTCCCCATCTTTGTGGTTTTATCTGTCTCTGGACTTTGATGATGGTGACGTACTGATGGGGTTTTGGTATAGGTGTCCTTCCTGTTTGATAGTTTTCCGTCTGACAGTCAGAAGGACTGTCTGTTGGTCTGTTGGAGATTGCTTGAGGTCCACTCCAGACCCTGTTTGCCTGGGTATCAGCAGCAGAGGTTGCCGAAGATAGAATATTGCTGAACAGCGAGTGTACCTGTCTGATTCTTTCTTTGGAAGTTTCCTCTCAGGGTGACGCCACCCTGTGAGGTGTGGGGTGTCAGACTGCCCCTAGTGGGGGATGTCTCCCAGCTAGGCTACTCAGGGGTCAGGGACCCACCTGAGCAGGCAGTCTGTCCGTTCTCAGATCTCAACCTCCGCGTTAGGAGATCCACGGCTCTCCCCAAAGCTGTCAGACAGAGTCGTTCGGGTCTGCAGCGCCCCGCTCTTTCCCCTAATGGACTGCAGCTGTGCGCTGTCCGCAGCGGTAGAGTCTACAGAGACAGGCAGGCTTCCTTGAGCTGCTGTGAGCTCCACCCAGTTCGAGCTTCCCAGCGGCTTTGTTTACCTACTTAAGCCTCAGCAATGCGGGCGCCCCTCCCCCAGCCTCGCTGCTGCCTTGCGGATAGATCGCCGCAGACGGCTGTGTTAGCAGTGAGGGAGGCTCCGTGGGCGTGGGACCCTCCCGGCCAGGTGTGGGATATATTCTCCTGGTGTGCCTGTTTCCTTAAAGCGCAGTATTGGGGTGGGAGTTACCCGATTTTCCAGGTGTTGTGTGTCTCAGTTCCCCTGGCTAGGAAAAGGGATTTCTTCCCCCTTGCGCTTCCAGGTGAGGCGATGCCTCGCCCTGCTTCAGCTCACGCTGGTCAGGCTGCAGCAGCTGACCAGCACCGATTGTCCGGCACTCCCTAGAGAGATGACCCCAGTACCTCAGTTGAAAATGCAGAAATCACCGGTCTTCTGTGTCGCTCGCGGTGGGAGTTGGAGACTGGAGCTGTTCCTATTCGGCCATCTTGCTCCGCCCCCCCCCTGATGTGTTTTCAAACAAAAATACCCCTGTAAAGAAGTGATGTGATGTTAATAGTTCAATGACAGTAGTACTTTGATCTCATTGCTTTGATTGGGCTTTGAAGATAATTTGATTGTAATTCCTTCTCTGGGACATGTCTGAAATACAGTTTGGAATGGTCAATGAAGCCATTGACTGGCCTTTTCGCTGGAAATGTTAGCTCTTGGGGTCCCTGTTGTATTGTTTATTTTCATCTGTAGTGATCCTTCTCTCACTTTACGTAGCTCTTTGTGCTTTAAGTTCCGGAAAAAGGAATATTATATTTTAATGGATGTGATTTTTCTCATCGGTGACCAATAGCAGTGAGTCCCTGAGCACAGGCTTCCTGGGTGAGAAATCTCAAGTCATATCTTACTAGAGTCAACTACAGGTGTACTCTTTTTTGAGGCAGTGAAGGGCATAAATGGGCTTTGGCAGACAGACCCCACCTCTACCACTTTGTCTATGCTGAGTGGGGTCTACCACTTTGTCTACCACTTAATCTATGCTGAGTGATCAACAAATAGATGAGTTTGGTTGATGATCTCAGAGGCTAAATATGATGTGGGAAAGTTGGTCACTTTGGTGATAAGAGCTAGATTCTTATATTCCTGGTATTTTTCACTTCTGATGTGTATCTGCCAAACCTCCCTGAGGTGCTTGGGGGCTGCAGCCGTTTGGTGGTCTCCAATAAGCCACAGAGCCCATAGCCAGGTGGGAGGTACCCCATGCAAGGTAAAGGAAAAAGGGAAAGTAATTTTGTCAAATCCTTTGAACTCAGTCTCTGGAGGAACACAATGCACATGTGAATTTTCACGTGTGAAGTCTGAGCTCTAAAACTCCAGTCTGTTAGCCTGATAGCTCTTGGGATCCAAAAGACCATGCTATGAGGCCTGGAGACACTGACTTTCTTGACGGTAGAGGGGTTTAGTTGTAGGGGAACCTTATGAGCGTTGGGGAAGAGTTATGCTGCTTTCGTGTGGACGGAACTGTCTTTGTTCAGAGGATTAAAAATGTTTCCTTCCCAGAAACACTGTGAAGATGTAGGTTTTCTTTCTATGGAAAACACACAGGGCCTTGGAATTCTCATAAGAAAGTCCAGTGTCTGATGGTTCTGTCTTGCTTTTGATCTCTTATAAGAGCAGTAAGGAACATCTTTGAAAAATGCAGCTGGAAGATTCAAATATCACGTTTTCTGTGTATCAGCATATCAGCTACGAGGTATAGGGGTGTACAGTACTGAGCCTCAGAGAAATGTGACAGTGTGTCCTTGTTTCTAGATGCTGGCATAGCTAGGGGTTGAATATTCTAGAAAGGTGAATTGTGAAAAGTAGGGAGTGCTGGGAAGGGTTTTGAAAGAGACCAATTATAGTACATAATTTCAGAGCTCCTTTAACGCAGTGACTTTTTCTTTCTTTAAATGCTATTTTCAAAGCTGAGAACTGGCAAGAGATCTGTGTAAAGTTACTCAGTCGCTTAAATAAAAAGCATCCATTGAAATAAACACAGCTCAAACTGGCTGCATCCACTTTCCATAATCTCTCTAAATTTTACCAAACAGTTTTCCCTGTTACCATTCAAGATGCCAGCTGCTTAATTTTCAGTTTTGCCTCTGCTTTGTTAATCTCATCAGTTTCTGTCAGAGGCTCTTTAACTGACCAAATGTAAGACTGTTTACTCGTTCCAGCCTAATTTGTACCTTATTTGGTCTGATTGAGAGGGAAGAATAAACATAAACGATTTTTTTTTTTTTTTTTTTTGAGACGGAGTCTCGCTCTGTCGCCCGGCCTGGAGTGCAGTGGCCGGATCTCAGCTCATTGCAAGCTCCGCCTCCCGGGTTTACCGCCATTCTCCTGCCTCAGCCTCCTGAGTAGCTGGGACTACAGGCGCCCGCCACCTCGCCGGCTATTTTTTTCTATTTTTTAGTAGAGACGGGGTTTCACAGTGTTAGCCAGGATGGTCTCGATCTCCTGACCTCGTGATCCGCCCGTCTCGGCCTCCCAAAGTGCTGGGATTACAGGCTTGAGCCACCGCGCCCGGCCACATAAACGATTTTTATATGTAACACAATTAGTGGTGAGCTAGGCTATCAGTGGTACCTTCAGCTATCCCTTTAGATACATATTAAACACCTGATGAGGTGCTTGTCTGCCTCCCGAGGGAATCAAGAGAAATGCATTTACCAAACTTTCTGAAAGGGCAGTGAGCAGGATATTAGTGTTACATAAACAATATGTCGTATTTGTTCTGATGTTCAAGGAATCAGGATGTGGACATCTTTAGGGGAGCCTAATTTTGGCTACCACAGACTTGCACATTCTAACTGCTACACATTTTAAATTCTTTTGTTTTTGATATTTGCCACTTCATCTTGTCTTTCTCCAAACCTATAACCTCATATTTTGCATACCTCCAGTGGAGAAAGGTCCTCTCTTTAAATGTTTGTGTTTTTCTATTTTCTTTTGTTTTGAGACGGAGTATCGCTCTGTCCCAGGCTGGAGTGCAGTGGTGTGATCTTGGTTCACTGCACCTCTGCCTCAGTCTCCCGAGTAGCTGGGACTACAGGCACCTACCATCATGCCTGGCTAATTTTTGTATTTTTAGTGGAGATGGGGTTTCACTGTGTTAGCCAGGATGGTCTCGAACTCTTGACTTCGTGATCTACCCACCTCAGCCTCCCAATGTTATAAATAGCATCTGAAGACATCCTTTCACTGATCATAGAAAAACTTTGTTCTATATTGGACTTTTTTTCTTTCTCTTAACTGCTTTACTTGTTTTCTTGTCTAACCTGCTTACCTATCTACCCACCATACTTACCTATCTACCTACTTTTCAAAATATAAAAATTGTTTATAAGATAGCTAAATTATTTCCTCCATACATTTTTCATACATTTCTCTAAAAAGTTGTAATAGCATATGAAATGGGCCTATGTTTTTTAAAAAAATAGCAACAAAAGCAAAAAACCCTGATGGTATATAATGTACACACACAGGTAAAAACTTAGGGCCATTATTCATGTATCCAAGAGTAATTATTACTGCATTCAGCATTGATCTTTCTGGGATCATTTCAAATAATATTTTGTAGCAAAATTGAGGTTTCCCAGAGCCAGTGAGAAGCACATCAATTGAACTGACTGATGTCTGCCCTTTTTTCTCGCTGCTGCTGAGCTCTGTTCCCAAACAGCCGAGCATCTCATTTGGCAAGAGGGTTCCCAGGAGTTGAACAGCAGATTCTCTAGGAGCTAAGGGAATTACTATTTGGAATCAAGGATATCACACAGTGATGGGTAATTATGAATTAAGGGGATGGGCAATCAAGATACACTGTGTGACAAGGGCATTCTACTTAAAATGTTTTCAATTTGTGGACAGTTACTGATATAATTCCCTCTGCTTCCTATTAGAGTTAGCTTGAGTTCAGGTTCCAAAACCCCACCTAGTCACAGGATAAACTTGTATCACACTTTGTCCTCTGAGATCATTATTTCTATTACTTGTGAGTTTGAGAAGCTGAGAACTGAAAGTGATGACTTGGGGAAATTTTATGTTTCCTGTTTACCTCCTTGTTTTGATTACTTCACTGCCTTACCTATTTTCTTGTCTAATCTACTTACCATACTTACCTATCTACCCACTTTTTAAAACATGAAAATTATTTATCATTGAGATCACAAAATTATTTTCTCCATACACTAAGTTTTTGACTATTATTTAACCTTGAGTTTAAGCATTTGCTTCATTTGCTCTGATTTAGAGATTCTTTTTGCTATATTAGGAAAAAACCATAATTGAGATGGATGGGCAGACCTTATTTGATCACATTCTTTAAGGGCTAGATAGTATGATCATTGTGATGATGATAATGATAACAATTATGATAACAGAGAAATGGATATAAGAGGAAGAAACAGAGGAAGAAATTATCTCTGGGCTTGTGGCAGATTTAATAACTATTAACTCCACCTAAAATCATTCACTTATATATTCTTCGATTGCAAGCACATTTTTTCCCTCAATTTCTCCTGTCATCTCTTTCTGCATCACTCATTAAGTCAACTAGATGCTGTATATGTACTGAGTCTTCAAGGTACTGTAAGAGAAGGTTATTTGGATTTCAAAGAAATACACAACTCCTGTTACCGGAAACTGGATCTTTGACTCAACAGAAGAAAGAATGCCCCAAATTATGCATATTTAAATAATATATAGAAAAATACAGAACATTGGTAAATAGAAAATGACCCAAACCCAAGTACTATTTTGATTTCCTTTCAATCTTCCCCAACGACAATAGTTTTACTGGTTGTAACCTAAGTATAATGTAATGTTGTGTCTGGTGGATATTCGTTGTTTCTGTATACATGGGACATCTAACCTTTGTCTTGTCTTGGGAGAATTCCTTCCTAGACAAGGTTTTCTCCCACTATAGTGGTTGAAAATGTCACATTTCTGCTTTCACAACATCCTCTGAGTCCACGGTGCTGCCCATGAACAACCAGAAGCTCCTATCTCAGATTAAATCAGAAACAGTGACTTGATGTTACAGAGAATGCGCAGGATCCCATCCAGTGGGAATGGCAGTGAATTTGCCAGGGAGTTATATCTGATTTTCTGAGGAGCAGCAGAGAATCCCTATTAAGTAAAATCCCCAGGATCTGGTATACATCACATGATGTATTATGATCCTTTCTATACAGATATCTTTTCAGAGGTATCCCGTACAATGTGTGTTCTCCTTGAAAAGTAGAGCCTTTATGCTGGGGCTTGGCTGTCCATCCTATAAGCACATTTCCAGTCAGGGGAATGTATGGTTTTGGCTGTTAGAATGTGGGTGTGGCCAAAGCTTTTAGGAAGTGGTCCTACGCTCTCCATGCTCTCCTCCCTTTGGCTCACTGGGTGTGGACAACAATTAGGCTTCAAGGCTGGTGTTTCCACAAGATGGAAGGTATTTAGGATTATTGAAAAGCATGAAAAAGTGTGGTTTGTTATGTGAACAAGAGGTAAACTAATATCTTAAGTCACAGAACCATGGGGTTTTTTTGTTACAAAACTAGTGTTGCCTTAACTGCTCCTCTACATAAATTCTTCTCCAAGGAAATACACTTAAGAAATCGTGTGAGGAAATGCATTATGCCTTCATCGATGCACTACACCTGAGGATAAGAATAAACGTATTTTTTAATTTTTTGTTAATATAAACGTATGTCTAAACAATGCAACATTTTCAGTAATTACTAGTTTTTATATTTCATATTGATTGAGAACTTAGTAATTAGAAAATTGTGCATTTGGAAGATATTTCTTCAGATTCTCAAATGGCCTTTGAATATAAATGAAAAGTCAGCAGCTTTCAGGTCAACCTTACTCTATTCTTTTTTTTTTTTTTTTTGAGACAGAGTCTTGCTCTGTTGCCCAGGCTGGAGTATAGTTTTGTTTGTCCTCAGGAGGAGATGGGTCTGTATTCTTTGTTTTTTCAGACAATCACCTGGTTTAATAAAATGTAAAAATGTTGCTTTGAAACCATTAACTAAAGGCATCAATCTCAGAGAAGTGGCATAAACATAAACATTCACAAATAATCCATTTTTAAAGTAGACTGGCTAAATTTACATATAGATTAAAATGGAAATGTATGAAATACTTTTTTTTAAATCCTGAGAGCTTAACACGTTTGAGATGGAGTCTCTGTCACCCAGGCTGGAGTATAGTGGCCCAAACTTGGCTCACTGCAGCCTCCGCCTCCTGAGTTCAAGCACGTCTCTTGCCTCAGCCTCCTGAGTAGCTGGGACTACAGGTGCTACTAGACCCAGCTATTTTTTATATTTTTTAGTAGAGACGGGGTTTCACCATGTTGGTCAGGATGGTCTTGATCTCTTGACTTTGTGATCCACCTGCCTCGGCCTCCCAAAGTGCTGGGATTACACCACTCATTTTTTTTTTTTTTTTTTTTTGAGACGGAGTCTCGCTCTGTCGCCCAGGCTGGCCTGCAGTGGCCGGATCTCAGCTCACTGCAAGCTCCGCCTCCCGGGTTTACGCCATTCTCCCGCCTCAGCCTCCCGAGTAGCTGGGACTACAGGCGCCTGCCACCTCGCCCGGCTAGTTGTTTTTTTTTTTTGTATTTTTAGTAGAGACGGGGTTTCACCGTGTTAGCCAGGATGGTCTTGATCTCCTGATCTCGTGATCCGCCCGTCTCGGCCTCCACTCATTTTTAATGGCTGTAGACGGTGCACAAAGTGCCACGGGTATTTCTATCTACCTGGAGATGTAAGTGCCCTAGTCCCAGCCAGACTTCATAGGGTTAATTCGAAAATTGCTTCCAAGGAGAAGGCAGGGAAAGAATGTGTTGGAGAGAGACGAAGGATCTACATCAGAATAAGGTGGAATTGATTGAATTAATTTATATGACTTGAACTCATGTTGACCCTGTCTCCTACCTCACTTATATGTAATATATATAACATAAAATATAAAATAATGTAAAAATGAGGTGGGTGTGTATATATATTTTTTATATATATATGGTGTGGTGGAAGGAAGAGGGAGTTAATTATCAAGGCTTCATGTTTACCAACTTTTTGATTAGCATAATCTCATCTTGAACTTTGCTTGGAAGAGATAATTTATTTTCCCGGAGGTTTATTGTGCAAGTGTGTGCGTGCGTGCGCACACACAAGTTTGTACACATTCTTAGGCCAGCTTCTCTCACACAGCTGAATTACGTGAGACTGATCTCTTATAGTCTCTCCTTGTTTCTATAAAGCAGAAGTTCTGGATATCTCTCCCTCACCAATAGGATGAATAGGAAAGAATTAAAATGGGAGTGGGTGAGTGAGGTGGGAGTAGATGTCAGTGGGAAAAAAGGAACAAGTGATACTGATTGATCAATACACTACATACAGGATATTAATCAGTTGGTGAATATTGTTCACCCCAGGCCCATTGACTTATTCTTGGAGGTGGGGTCTTGGAAGTAGCTTTACAAAAAAGATTCTCAGGTGATCCTGAGAGTGCTGGGTTGAGTATATGCTAAGTATTAGTGTAGTTTTGAAAGGACTGATAATAAGAAACAGACTCAGCAATTGCCTGTAATGAATTTTTAGTGTTGTAACAGTACTGATAACTCTCTCTTTCTGCTCCCTGCCCCCCCCCCCCCCAAACCCCATAGCTGCAGTGGGTGGGATGAACAAACCAGCTCTTTCTCTTTTCTGCCTGAATCAGTGGAAAAACACAGCCTTGGTTCAGGAGACAGTACCTTAAAGCACTTCAGATCCTTCTTTGCAAGTAGGGAGGGAATAATTTTGAGTAAACATTCGAAAAGGGCAACAATGAAAGCTCTCCAAATCCAGCCAGAGGTCTGGAGCCATCAAATCCAGGGCAGTTAGGAAACTGTCAGGTAAGTAGCCATCCCTGCAAATAGCCCTGGAATATTGCCAAGTCCACAAAGCAGGTCTAAAATAAAATCCCATGGCTAACAATATAATCTTATTCTAAGTGACTAGCTATGATTGAAGTACTTGTTTATTTTTCTTTGTTTTATGTGTATTTTAGCACAATTCTTTCATCACCATGGTCCTAATGACCAGTGCTACATTATGGACCTTTGATTTTGCAGTGAGTAAGAAACATGCAAAAAATGAGCCAGTAAATAAATGTGTTCTGTTCCCTTCAAAGCCAGGAGCAGATCCTTTTATATAACAACAAAAGCAATCCAAGAAAGCTTCCCATGTGCTGATAATTCTAGTTCTGTTTCCAGGCTGCAGGGAATGAGTGCTGAGTTTATACTGTAATGGTAATAGTCCTCCCTATAGGTTGTAAACAGCTCCAATGCCTAAACTAAGTGGTATGGCTTAGTTGTTTTTAAGAACATGGGTTTTAAAATGAATGCTGGAGATAGACCTGGAATAAAATACTGCTTTGCCACGTGTACTTGGATGATCTTCAATAAATTACTTAACCAATCTAAGCTTTTTTCCCCCTCTATCTGTTAAATGGTAAAATGGGATACCTACCTCTAGTGGACTTCGATATCTTTTATTTAAACCCTCCGTAATTCAAAACAACTAATATAGAATCCCCACTCCTTGGATCTGAGGACTGAGCATATTGACTCAAGATTGTTCAGTGAAGAGCTTTATTCTTGTGGTTGCAGCCATTGGTTAAAGCATAAACCTGTAACCCAAGAGAGAACAGAGATGTTCCTTAGGATGTCTTTGCTGGAGAAAGCAGGGCCAACTGCTCTTTCAACTGCAGGTATCCATTTTTCCTGCCACAAGTAGAACACATAACCGTGGAAGGTGAGATTGAGGCCAATGAGTTAAGAAAAGTTGTAGAGTGGCAGGGGGGAGACATAGCAAACAAGCCCGATATAATACTGCATCGAGAGCCACCCTTTCCATTTTCTTGAACTGTTAAATCCCCAATTTACTTTAGCATTGTTATTGTTAGCAGTAGTAATGAGACAGGAATAATATAGGATGGTCACAGGACAATAGAAATGCCCAGGCAGCAGTTTCACATCACTAGCAAAGGGAAACTGTTGAAATGGTTGCATAAGCTAGGGGTGGATAAGACCCTGAGAAACAGGATGTGGGCCAAGCTCGCTAAGACTGACTCGACCCAACATAGCATTGGATTTGACCTAGGTTTCACCTAGGACCTTGTTATATGCCCGTTAACATACCGAATCACGCACTCACTAGTGCCATGACAGTTCTGGGAACATCCACATTTGGTGCAAAAATGGATGGCACCACAGTTCTGAGAAACCTTCACCTTCTTCCAGAAATCTTCATGAATATTCCACCCCTTGGTTAAAGAAACCAATAAAGATAGAAACCCCAAACTCTGCGGGTGAGATGCTCTCTCTTGAGTATGTCTATACTCCTTCTTAAGTACACTTTCACTTTGCAATAAATCTCCCTATGTTTTCTTTCCTTTTCTTTTTTCTTTTCCCTTTTTTTTTTTGAGATGGAGTCTCGTTCTGTTGCACAGGTTGGAAGGCAGTGACTCAGTCTCAGCCCACTGCAGCCTCTTCCTCCTGGGTTTAAGCAATTCTCCTGCCTCAGCATTCCAAGTAGCTGGGATTACAGCCGTGGACCACCATGCCTGGCTAATTTTTGTATTTTTAATAGAGATGGGGTTTCACTGTGTTGGCCAGGCTGGTCTCAAACTGCTGACCTCGTGATCTGCCCACCTTGGCCTCCCAAAGTGCTGAAATGACAGGTGTGAGCCACCACACTTGGCCTACTTGATTTTCTAACTAGCCCTTTAATTCCTTCTCTGGACAGTGTTAAGGGCCTGGACACCAGCTGGGGTTAAGGTCCCACCAGTGTTTAGGGACCTCTCTTAGCCCACCAGTATCAGTAACAGTAGTAGAGTAATATTATTTGTTGCTCTGCTGTTCAAGTCAGCTTTAGTTGAGGTTCTCTAGTTTGTAACTGGAAAAGTCCTAGTTAATATAGTACCACATAGGACTACAGCAAGGGGGAAATGAGGTGCTTACTACATGTAAAACACTTAGCATCATGACTAAAACGTTAATAAATATTAGCCGTGATAATGAGGATAGTGATAATGACAGTTATAATGACAGTGCTTTTAATGATACCTTCTATTTTTTTCCTGTAAAATATCCGGAACAGCACCATGAATGTCATAGGCACTCACTAAATGTCACTTGATTTTTTTCCCTCTTCTTGGAAGATAGTGAGAAAGTTAATAAGAACTGGAAAAAAACTTTGCATCTGTTTCTGTTGCTAGCTCCAGCCATTACCAGTTTTCTGTTTCTATGTTTGATGTGGTTTGGCTGTGTGTCCCCACACAAATCTCGTCTTGAATTGGAATCCCAATAATCCCCACGTGTGTAGGGAGAGACCTGGTGGGAGGTGATGGGATCATGGGGGCAGTTTCTCTCATGCTGTTCTTATGATAGTGAGTTCTCATGAGATCTGATAGTTGTATAAGAGGCCCATTCCCCTTCACTCTTCTCTCTTACCTGCTGCCATGTAAGACGTGACTCTTCTCCTATTGCCCTGATTGTGAGTTTCCTAAGGCTTCCTCAGCTGTGCAGAACTGTGAGTCAATTAAAACTCTTTTCTTTATAAATTGCTCAGTATGTCTTATAGCAGTGTGAAAATGGACCAATACAATGTTCAATTTTTTTTATTGGTAATTCATATTAATACCTTACCTCAACTTCAAATTATGGAAGAACTTAGTTCTCAGTATTTTCACCTTTGAAGGACTAAGTAGTTTGTTGTCGGGGAGCTGGATGGTGCTGCTCAGAGCAAGAACATATTTGCATGAATTAAAATACTGGAATATGTTCTCCTCGAGCTTCCTCTGTTTTCTGTTTTGAGAAACAATGAAAAAGACATTGCCTCAAATCAGAGGACTTTTAGAAAATAAAACCAAAAGGCAGTGGCATAATTAATTACTGTCAATCTTGTTAGGATGATACGTGTAAAGAAAGCTACAAAGGTTTGGAACAATCTGGAAGAAAGCTCTGATAAAATTACAAAAGAGATACATAATTTTTCTAATGATTATTAATCATCACCATCTTCTTCCTCACCTTTGTTATTAATGTTCATATTGAGTTAAAGACTGACCCTGAATGACAGTAATTAATTTCTAGTCCATACATTGATTTGCATTGCATGTTCAAGAGCTGGGCTTAACAGAATTTTGGGCAGAACTATGAGTCAAACAGGATCACTACCAATATAAATAAAGAAATCTCTATATCAGCATTTGAATATAGAAATGAAAGACACAGATAAAACCATTTCCTCACTGTGGACACTGGCCATAGTTTGGACTATGTAACCCCAGACGAATGTGCTAGGTAGGTATGGGAGTTAATTTCATGTTTTCTATATCTTTGTGAGGAAACAAAGCTGTGGAAAAAGTAATAATGACTTGTGAATTATATAGGTCATATAGCTACTTTAATTTAGGTTGATGTATGTATACTTATATATATGCACATATACATGTATATAAATATATGTATATATAATACTTAGGTATACATAAATATATTCATACAAATACATATATATGAGTATATATAATATATAACTTTAAACATGATGGCAGAAGCTTTTATGTGTTCATCAAAATCAATTAAATATATTTCTTCTACCACTTAGGCACATAGTTCATCTGCATGCTGAAGACTCACTGTTATTAGATGTGACCATGTGGCTAAGTTCTGGCCAATGGAAAGGGGGAAGAAGTAAAATGTGTTATTATTCCCAGGACTGGCCCATTATTTTGTCTCACATGAATATCCAGATCCTCTCAGGATGTAAATGGTTATCAGAGAACACTTAGAATCTGAGGGTAGACTCATCATATTGAAGACTGAGTAACTTCATGGAAGTTACTTGCTGAAAAGAAACTCATTTAATTGATTACACGGGGTAAGAAATAAACTATTGTGATTAGCCACTGAAATCTGGGAGTTTGTAATAGCACCTGGTAACATTTTAATATTATAGTAATCTATAATCTCCTAAACTCCTTTAGGACTAAGTAGTCTTAAAATATTTGTGTGATAATGTGATCAAAAGTGACTTTTAATAAGTGTTTTATTGTTAGTATATTTTTACTTCTTTTAGCTGTGTGGCCTTAGAAAACTTGAGGTCTCTGAGTTTAATTTAATCTTTCTGAGCTGGAAAATAAGGTAATACAGTACTTAACTCACAGCATAATTATGGAGTTTAAAAGAGCTAGTGTGTGCTTCAGCATCCCAGAGTAGGGTAAGTTCTCCACGAAAAGGGTGTGTGGCCCTCAGGCCCACCTCTGGCAGAGAAAGCTGCAATTTCCCAACACACTCTATTTCTCCTTTCCCATTGCCTCATCTCTGCTTGATGAGCTCAGCTAGGGCCAGAGAGGCCATGTCTCATTCATCTTCAAATCTCCAGCACTGAGATCAGGCAGCCTGACTAGCAAATACATTCCAAATAAATAACTGCTGAATACATGTATTCATGAATCAAATAATTTATGATATTTTCTGTCTTCATTAGAGACTGTTAGCACATCAATATGGTGCTTATTGAACCTGACAAGATGATCAGTTACCCTTGTGTTGATTCTTTCTTGCCCATGGTTAGTGGATGTACTAAAAAAAATGGGTACATATCTGAATTGTGAAATGAAATGATGAATTTTCATAAGTACAGTCAAATGATTTGCCAACTCTTGTGTCTACTGCTAATGATACAAAACACTAGCATTGGACTCAGAATGATCAGGTTTTAATTTAGTTAAAATTTAGGGGTCCTCCTAGGAGAAAGAGGGGGAAGCTACTCAGAATACCTGAGGATCTTTTCCAAAACTGAACTACAATTTTGGAATCCAGATGGGATCATTCTACAGGCAGTGTCTGATGCCCTACTCCCATGGAGACTCACTGACCTTTCTGCCATGTGCTTTTGCAGTTATTTAGTCACATTTATGCCAGATAATGGAAAATCATAACTTTCCAAGCCTTGTTTTCTCTTCTGTGCAATGAACATCTCAGTGTAATTGCAAGGACTGAATTTACAGTTCCCAGAATCTGGTACTCAATTGCTTGCATTTGCTTTCTTGTACTATTCGTGACCCCATTAAAGTCACCTCAGCTCTCAGTGCTCATTTTCTCTTTTCTAATTTTCCTATCTAAACTTACTCTTGTAAACAACTCGTATCATTCTTTCAGAATGATAGAACAGATTTTTCAGAACAGAGTCTGCTGTTCTATTCTCATTTTACTTTTTTACTTCACTGCATTAGAAGGTGTATGTTTTACATTTTAATATGTAGTGCTGGACTGTTCTCCCTTAAGCCATTCCTAATCTGTGCTCCCACCAGCATTTATGAGATAATCTGTTTCCTGTTTTTTTTTTTTCCGATAGACTTTCTAAATAGTTTCTTTCTCCCCAATTTAACGTCTACCATTTTAAAAAACAAACACCACCTATGAGAAAGCCATGTTTGTTCATGTTCTTAACAGTTTGAGTGTGGTCAAGTAGATAATCATGTCTTATATCTATGAAGGGTCAGGCAGAGAGTGGGGTATGGGGACAGCATAATTTTCTGCTCAGTGGTCAGAGTACCAGGAGGGGAGTCTGAATGCCAACTGGTCCTGCTGCTAAAGGCAGAATGCAAGGATGAAGCACAATGATTTATTCACTTTTGGTAGCTATCATGGCTCTGCCTTGTTTTAACTTGGGGGCAGCCAATCTGTGACCTTGTCAGGACTGTGAGTTTTCCTGGGGGCCTGCAGTGAGCCCCACATGGTGGTAGAGACTGCAGAGAAAGGTAAAGGAAGCAGAAGACAGTTTTCTATTCTCAAGGAGTCTATGACTCACTGGAGCAAAAAACTAACCAAAGTTGAATAAATTCACCTGATAGTTTTTCTTTTAGCTCACGTAGTATTTGTATCACATTAATTAGTTACTTTTATTTAAAATGAGGGTTTCATTTAAAATGCAGATTATTATCATATTTTGAAAAGTGGGAGATTGGCACTAGTGACCTTGAATTCCTGGAATTATCACCTATAGCTAAAAAGCCCTTATGGTTTACATTTTTTTCAGTTTTCTACAGTTCCTACCAGTCCCCTTGTGTAATAATCAGCCTGTTTCATTCTTATTCATTATCTGTGAGGACATAAGATTTCAATACATTGGCTTAGATAGTTGAATTGGAATTCCTACAGGAAGTTGATACTAACAAAAATAACATATAAAACTGACCTGGACTTTAATCGACTTGTGGGTCTTTCAAATTAAAATAATGTTAATGAATCTTTCAAAATCCTGTTTTTTAAATGGGATCACATTATATACATACAATCTTCTAAATCTTTTTTTTTTTTCATTCAACAGTAGCAGTAGAAATACATAATGTTCTTTCAATCTTTTTCTTCCATAGAGTATATTCTGATGTTTCCAATGCTATGTTTTGTTGTTGCCTTTTTATTGCTGTTATTTTGGGTATAGGATCCCACCTGTTCTAGCCCTAAAAATTTCACCCAAGGCCAGGCGCAGTGGCTCACGTCTGTAATCCCAGCATTTTGGGAGGCCGAGGTGGGCGGATCACGAAGTCAGGAGTTCAAGACCAACCTGGCCAATACGGTGAAACTCCATCTGTACTGAAAATATAAAAATTAGTTGGGTGTGGTGGCACGCACCCGTAGCCCCAGCTGCTCCGGAGGCTGAGGCAGGAGAATCACTTGAACCCGGGAGGTAGAGGTTGCAGTGAGGCAAGATCATGTCTCTGCACTCCAGCCTGGGTGACAGAGAGACTCCATCTCAACAAAAACAAAAAAAAAAATTACCCACTCAGTCTTGTCTATCTCTTGTCCATATACTTTCTGCAGTCTTGGCTGTGGGAAAGCATCATGGATCTAAATATACACTGCCTAATTTGAATCCCAGCACTGCCACCTGGTAGTTGAGTGACCTTGGGCAAATTGTATAACTGAAGTTTCCACATTTGGAAAATGAAGATAACATTCTACCTACTTACCTCATAAGGCTGTAGTGAGCACTAAATGTGTTAATTCATGTAACGTGTTTAAAACAGTGCATGGTACATAATAGATCTTTAATAAGTGTTAACTGTTTCTGCTATTTTCTAATGGAATATGATATTTTGAAAATGTTAAATACAAGAACATTGATAGCCACTATTTGTTGGTCACCTTATGTAATGGCAGATACTTTGCTTAGCTTATCTCATTTCATCCTCACAACACTAAATCACTTCATAACCTTTCAACACATTGAGAATCTACTTTGTGCCAAACATTTTGTAAGACACTAGAAATTTAGCAGTGAGGAAATCAAACACCTGTCCTCTCACAAAGCTTACATTCCATTGGAGAAAAACATAGAATGTTTATATTAATAAGTAAATAAAATGTACAGCAGACTGGAACACTATGAAAATATCATAAAGTAAATATGGTAGAAAATAGGTGTAATTGTCTCCATTTCTATAAAGAAACTGGCACAGGGAGAAAACATTATTAATTGTGGTCAAGGATTTTTAAAATACCTGCCCAAGTCCTGATGTTCCCAGGTCCTTGGAAAGACCAAGGAAGGACAACTATATTTGTGTTCTACGTTGTCATGTGTGGTAATTGTGGATTGGAATAAAGAAGATATTTTTGCCCCAGCTAGACCAATTATATTGTTTCTTTTGGGAATTTTGTAACACAGTCAAAACATTCATATATTGCAGATTGGCAGTGGTTATGGACAAGTGCTTGTCTGAGTTGTCAGAGTGAATGCAAATGATCAAGCTTATGCACATTAGCTTAAGTAAATAATTTATCATTCTAAGAATACATGAACAGAGGTATAGACAATGTTGATGCATCTATCACAGCTTGACTGTCACGCAAATCCATGGAACTGGCAATGTTCCAGAGTGCTGGAGTGGTCTATTGATCACTTTTGGGTGTGTGAGCCTCTAGTGATAAATTTAGCGAGCCTTACCTCAACCTGTTAACTCAACAAGACTATCCTCAAGGAGATGAGCATGTAGGCTTGCCTCCTTTACATAAGCTCCACTGAGCCCACCAAGGAGAACTGAGACACCTTAATGCTCCAGCCTCCAGTTAGTGAGATGTCAGAATATTCTTTTCTATGTACTTGCTTTTAGCTTTTACTAAAGAAAAGAATCTAATTTTAAAATATGTATGCAAACACACACACACACACACACACACACAAACTACAAGGATTTGAACTTATATCTGTATTCTCTGTAAATAGTTTGAAGAATAAAACATACAATTGTTTTGAAGAATAAAATGCAGTTTATTTATCATTAACGTTTTAGGAGACAAAATTTCTTGTAAAAATTCCATTTTTTTAAATGTTAAAAAAGCCATCTCAGAAATTTAGGAACATTTTATTCTTTCCTCCACTCTTGAATTACCAATGCCCACATTTTCCAGTGCAAAACACTTGTTGAGTATCCCTGTACTACATCCCTATTTTTCAGAAGTTTTAGAAAGAGCAAGTTACCAACAGAAGACCACAAAGAGGAATGAGCTGGTCCCTCCCAGCCACCTCACACAGAATGGAGCTGACTTTCACACCTGGCTGGTTTTCAAGTGTATAAATATTCTACAAGAGTGACTGATAACACTAGGCTTGGCTAATTTCTAAAGATCATTTTCCTCTGTGAGTTAAAGCCAATGACCCCAGCTCACAAGCAAACATCGGTTGTTCCTTGCTAACCCTTCCAGGCACTTCGTTTGATTTCTCAGTCTGCCTTGTAATCTGTGTAGTTGCCTCCCTGAAGTTTATTCTGAAAGGACATACTGGGAGCCTAGACCAAATAGTGCAGGTTGGTCAAAAGCTACTGGCTGATTGTTTTCTTGCACGTGAATGAATTTTAATGATGATTTCATCTGCCGATGGTCTAAGTGTATCATTCATTACATTTGGGTAAAATGCATGTTAATGTGCTTAGCAAGTAGTTCAGGAAGAAATGTTTTTATCTGTATTTCAAAAACTAATAAGCATGCATTTTGAATACAAATGTTTTATTTGGAAGGATAACTATGACAATGCTGGTTGGGTTGTATTTCTCATAGGAGTTTTAGGAGTGCTTCATAGGAAAGTGATTGTATCTGTTTTTTTATCTTGCTCAATTCTCTGTGAATCTTGATCTTTCATTTTATTTTGGAGAGGTGCTGAAAAGTGACAATGGCATTGGAGCAAATTAGAGTAGAATAATCAAATGAGTGCTGGACCGAGACACTAATCTGCTGTGTGACCTTGGGTAAGTCACATGGATCATTCTAGGACCCAGTTGTCTCATTTTCTCATAAAATACCTATGTTTTGTTGTGTTTCTTAACAAGAGTGTGGATATAAAAATCTATTGTGAGCTAAAATATATAACATGTAGATATGTTATTGTCACTTGCAAATATTGTTGATATGAAAGTCTGATGATACAGGGTAGATCTCATCTTGTGAAGTTGAATCAAGTTGCTTATTACTTTTCTTTTTAGGTGGGAAACATTTTTGTTAGGAGGAAGTGTTCATATTCCAAGTTCCAGCTATAAATTGTAACCTACCGAATAATCTTTCTGGGGGATATGCATCATTTTTAGAGTTTGGGCTACATAATGTCCTTCCGGTTGACTGCAATGCTTTTTCTCCTGGGCTGAGTATTAAAATCACGCAGGGCTTTAAAAGCTACTAATGCTCAGGCCTTAGCTGAATCCCTGTTTCTAAGAGTAAGGTACAGCAAATTATACTTTTTAAAAAGTATCTCAAGTGAGTCTGATGACAGCAAAGTTCGTCGTTGACTATTTCAGTAGAAAGAGCATCAGATTTACAGGGAGATACACCAGGAACTGAATTCTGTCAACTTTGTAATTTTAAGTCAAGGTCTACTATAAAAAATAATTCAGTTTGCCTTTATCTCTGGTTCTTGGGAGGTAACCTCTAAATTCTTGAAAGTTCCCGAGTCATATCAGTGTCTTTGTTATTTATGGTGGCCCCTGGGACCACATTACTTAATTCATGCTAACAATATGACTCAGATCATGCCATAAAGACCAATTATGTGGTTAGAATGCTGGGGCTTTGAGTCATGTGATATCAATCTGGTCTCAGAGAAGGGATGACTGGAGATTGAGTCACATGGCTAATGATTCGATCAGTCATGCACACATAACATTTTTAAATAACAAGTAACATTTTTAACATTTAATTTTGTCTTTCACTTTTATAGCATGAAATCTTATGACTAATATAACTTTAAGTATACCTTATTTGCCTGTTTATATAACATTTTATTATTTTTGAAGAGTAATACTTTTGTGCCCCCCCTTTAACCTAACATTTTAATCATGAGCCTTTACTCATAGAGAACACAAAAATATGCTTTTATTGGTTATGTATTTCATTATGCTTATCTAAAATAAATTAAGATATTAAATTATTGAACATTTTTATTATAATTATTGTTACTTTTATAAAATCTTTTTTTTTCTTTTGCTAGAGATAGTCTCTGTCTCCCAAGCTGGGGTGCAATGATGTGATCATAACTCATTACAGCCTCAAATTCCTGTACTCAAGCAATCTTCCAACCTCAGCCTCCCAAGTAGCTGGGGCTGCAGGCATGCTACAATGTCTGGTTATTTCTTTTTTTTTTTTCTATTTCTTTTAGAGGTGTGGTCTCACTACATTGCCTAGGCTTGTCTTCAACTCCTGGCCTAAACTGGTCCTCTCACCTCAGCCTCCGGAATAGCTGGGATTACAGACATGAGCCACCATGCCGGACTATATTTGTTATTTTAAAAGACAGTTTATATCTTTGAATTCATGGCTTCATGCTTTTAAAAATATATTTTTAGAATAATTCACAGGAAAGGGATTTCTACATCAAAGACTAAGAACACAGAAGAACATTTTTAAGTGACAAAGAATGTTTCCATAAGTTTTCTAATTTAACACTCAAAAAAAAATATCCTGAAGGTGAAAAACACATGTTGTTCCACTAGTTTATAGATAGAAAAACTGAGTTTAAGACTATTCAATGACTATTTAAGACCAGATGAAATGTAAGAAACAGGCCTAGAACCATTTGCTGGGCCTGGGATTTTTCTCAGTGACCTAGGGAAAATAGAGATTATTTGTTTCTTATTTTGTATTGATTGCTTTATAACTTTTATAATAATTATATATTTACCTATTTTGGATAGAAAATGTCAAGAGAGGAATAATTTGCAATTTTGTTTCAGTGGAATTAGACAGTCATCAGGATATAAAGATATACTCAAACTACAAAGCAATAATTCTAATGTTAATTTATGAGGGAGAGGAGGGAGGAAGGGGATGAGGAGGAGGGGAGGAGGAAGAACAGAGCTCCTAGTATGAACTACCATTGGCCCGCTGCTTTACTAACTGCCTTCTTATGAATAATCTCATATCTAAAATAATATTATTTTTCTTTAAGAATCCTCCTTTTACAGATGAGCAAACTGAGGCCTAGAGAGTTAACATGCTTTCCAGTGATTTGAAATCTACAAAATAGCATATGAGATTCAGCACAGGGCTGCCAGACTCCAAAACCCTTGGACTAAACCACCCAATTCCACTGTGACTTGATTGAAGCTAGACAGAGTAGACAGGTAGAACAGGTCCTGGGATTAAAGGGGACAGATTCTGGGTTGTGGAGTTTACATTTTCTTTTCTTCACTTCGGGGGATGATGAGGTTCAGCTCTGTGCCTAGTTGTCTTTTCTGGATCAGCTATGCCATTGGATAAGTGAAGTTTGTGTTGGAACTGGCACGGGTTGTTTGAGCCTTGAAGACTTACTCTTGTGTTTCTTCAATATTCTGTGCTCATGTGGGATTGGTTTGCGGTAAAAAGTCACTATTTTTATTAATGAGTCCTGTGTCCTAAGGGCATGAGTAATTTGCTGAAGGTGTCTGAATAGTCACCAGCTATCCATTACTGACCTGCTTCCCATACAGAATGAGCTGAGAGTCCTGACTTAAGACTTAGGAAGGAGTGAAGATGGATGCTCAGCCTGTTTCCGCAGTGGATCATCATGTGAGTCCATTTTACTTGGTAAAGGGCAATCACAATTTCTTTACACAAGTCTCTTTTATCCCTCCCTTAGTGATAATGACTTTTTTAATATCTTGGTTCTTGCTATATGTTATCTATGACAGTGCCAGTTATTCAGAGCAAAATTTAAAAAATAATCTTCTATGCTGTGTTCCAGATGGCTCCTATAATTGGTTTATTACTTTTACAGAGGTTTTAGAGAAATTTCAGAAAATAAGCCAACAGTAGATCGCATCAGCTAGTGAAAGTGGCCTTCCCCTGTTGATGATTCTGCTTGGGCAAATATAATCTGTGTATTAGCTGGAGGGCTATGTTTCATAGGGCCAGAGTTTACAGGATTTGCGGGTTTACAGGTTTATTATTTAATATGGGAAGATGGTCTTGTTGCTTCTTGGAAGACTGGACCCCTGCAAATAAGTTTAGTAGCCACACATCATATTTTCCATTGAACTGACTCTTGAGAAAAGTTGCATAATTATAATCGCCTATTTTTAAAATCCATTTTATAGTTTTAAAGGTTTTTTGACAATAATCTTGAAAATAAAACTGAGCAGGTATAATTACTAGTCTTGTTGTTATTTCCGTATTCCTAATGAGACAACTGATGTCCAGAGAGGTGATATGGAATAATGCAGGCGTTCTGGCTCCTTGGTTAATCTTTTTTGCTTTTCATTATTACCATGTCATCTCTCCTATATTCAGGAGCCATAATTGAGGATGTTCTACCTCCAATAGAGGACAGTTCCCACACACCCAGGTGCCAGGAAAGGAAGCAGGGGTCAGCTCAAACTTACTAAAAATATTCAATCCTGTCATGGAATGAACCTTAAATGTCATTAAGTCCAACAACTCATCTAGTATAGAAATTTATCCTACAGTGTTGCTGACTGATGCCCTTCCAGCCTCTGAATATTTCTGGTGATAAACTGATTTATTCCTTTTGGGGATAATTCCGAGTTATACAAATTATCTTATTAGAACGAATTAAAATGAACCATTATTACTTTGAGTTTGATCTTAGGTAGCCATCTGCATTTTCACAAAGGAGTTATGCTTGTGGGCGGCAGAACATTCTTGGATTGATTTAAAGTTTATAGAAGTGGATTAGATGATGTAAAGCTTATTCTAGCTCTAAATTTCTAAGTAAAACACTTCTTGTATTAGAAATTGATCATCTTGTTTATGTTGTCTTTTATCCTTAATACATCTTGATATCCTAGTATATGCTCATATAGTATATTATTAGAAAACTATATCATTTATATATAATATACTTTATTTACTTATATGTTTTATGTAATTTATATATTAGTATCATATTTGTATAGTATATTATAAAATTACATAATTTATCTATTATATATACTTAAATGTATTAATAAAATTTATATATAATAGTATCATATTTTATAAAATTTATACAGATCTCTCCCATTTTGGGCAATTTTGCTTCTCAGTACCATTAATATTTTCAAGATAAGCAATCTGTAGGTTCTCTCAATATATCTGCTATTGGTGGAGAAATGCTTGGACATTTTGGTAAAGAAAGTATCAGAACATGTTTAGAGAGGCTCTTTGAGAAATGGTTGCGGAGGGCTTTACCTCTTAGTTGAAAAGTATTTGTGATTAAAGGAGAAACTAAAATTAATACACAGATGTGGAGGACTTGTAAAGAGAATGATTGGAAATTGTGCTTTACCTTCAAACAAAATATTGAGTGGACTGAATTAATCAAAAGAGAAATGTATCAATTGAGAAAAAAGTATCAAAGTTGGTAACAATGAATCATTGTATTGAAAAAAGTAGCAAAGTTGGTAACTAACAATGAATCACATTGTATTATTAAATTTAGAGAATAAATGTATGAACTATATAAAAACTATATTACAAAATTGAAAAAGATAGACTTCATAATTAATACTTTTTGGTACCGTAAGAGTGGTATAGGCTGGGAGTGGTGGCTCATGCCTGTAATCCCAGCACTTTAGGAGGCTGAGGTGGGGTGGATCACCTGAGGTCAGGAGTTCGAGACCAGCCTGCCCAACATGGTGAAACCCCGTCTCTACCAAAAATAACAAAAATTAGACGGGTATGGTGGCACGCGCCTGTAATCCCAGCTATTTGGGAGGTTGAGTCAGGAGAATTGCTTGAATGCAGAAGGCAGAAGTTGCAGTGAACCAAGATCATGCTATTGCACTCCAGCCTAGGCAACAAGAGCAAATCTCCTTCATTGAAGAAAAAAAAAGGGGGGGGGGTATAAAAAAGAGCTCATTAGTTCATTTGTATCCCAATCAAGCAACCTGAGAACCAGTTTATAGTGAGCTGTATGTCCTCTCACTTTCTGTTAGTCTGTGACCCCATCTCACCCCATGCAAATATACAAAGCAGAGTTTCAGCATCACAAACATTAGCTGTACTAATACAATTCATTTTAGCTAGCTCCACATTGGAAGGAGGTCTAGAAAAAATGGGGAAGAGTTGGAAGAGTTTGTAATCAACACAATGGACAAATCTTCACCTAGACAGACCAAAAAAAAAGAGAAGGTACAAATACCAAAATCAGTAATGAAGGAGGTGTCATCACCAATCTGACAAGAAATAAAAGGAATGTAGGAAAACTCTGTGAAAAATCCCACACCTAAGATTATACTACTTAGAGATAAATATCTAAGCTGACACAAATGATTAAAACTGACACAAGAAAAAAAAGAACATGTGAGTTTACCTATGACAAGTAAGAAAATTGAATGACTGATTACAAGTCTTTCTACAAAGCAAAGTCCAGGCATAGAAAGTGTTCCTGATTAAAGCCTATTAAATACTTAAAGAAAAATAAAACTAATGCTTTAATCTCTCTCAGAAAACAGAATGAGACAACACATCCAAATTTATTCCCTAACCAGTACTACTCTAACACCAAAGCCAAGCAAAGTCATTATAGGAATCAAAAATCATAAAATGACATCTCTCTTGAACATAGATGCAAAAATCTCAAGCAAATATTATATCAAGTCCAGAAATATATTTTTTAAAAAAGACAAATGGATCTTGGTCATATAGAAATTATACCAAGAATGCAAGGGTTGGCTTAACATTTGGATATCAATGTAGTAAGCATTAATTCTATTGCTTGAATGAAGGAGGAAGAACTAATGATTATCTCAATAGAGTTAAGCATTTGACGAAATTCAAAATACATTTATGATAAAAAGTCTCAGCAAGCTAGATCTAGAAGGGAACTTCAACTTGATAAAGCGTATATATTGAAAACTTATGGCTAATGTCGCACTTAATAATATTAGACTCAATATTTTCCTTTAAAATTAGGGATAAGGTGGGGATACTACTCTTGCCACATTTGCTCAACATTTTACTGGAGAAGCCAGTCAGCACAATAAAGCACAATGAAAATGGATAGATGGATGGATAGATGTATCCTGTTAGAAAAAAAGTAAATCTGTCTTTATTTGTGGATGACATGATCCTTTATGTAGAAAATCTTACTGAATCAACAATAGTGAAAATATACCACTGTAATCACAAAGAAATTCAGTAAGTTTGCTGGATATAAGATCCACATAAAATGGTATAATTCTATATACTATCAAAGAACAGTTCAAAAATGAAATTAAGACGATAATTCCATTCAAAAGAATAAAACACACAGGAATAGGCATATGAAAAGTATAATACTTGTACACTGAACACTACAAAACCTCACATAGAGAAATAATACATAAATAGGAGACATTTCATGTTCATGCATTAGAAGTTCCAGTGTTGTAAAAAACAAAATTCCCCTCTTATGTATCTAGGAATATTAGAATTTATATCTCCAGATTCTTAATTTTGCATTTTTCTATGACAGCATTTTGCTCCTTGTGACAAAAGCTGTTTGTTTATACCAAGGACATAATTATAAAAGTACAAAATCTTAATGTGCTTAGTGTAGATTTTAATGGCAAAAATTGGAAACAAGGTTTCTTAACATAAGATTTTATAAGTAACAAGGCCGGGCGCGGTGGCTCCAGCCTGTAATCCCAGCACTTTGCGGGGCCGAGACGGGCGGATCACGAGACGGGCGGATCACGAGGTCAGGAGATCGAGACCATCCTGGCTAACACTGTGAAACCCCGTCTCTACTAAAAATACAAAAAACTAGCCGGGCGAGGTGGCGGGCGCCTGTGGTCCCAGCTACTTCGGAGGCTGAGGCAGGAGAATGGCGTAAACCCGGGAGGCGGAGCTTGCAGTGAGCTGAGATCCGGCCACTGCACTCCAGCCCGGGCGACAGAGCAAGACTCTGTCTCAAAAAAAAAAAAAAAAAAAAAAAAAAGTAGATTTTATAACAAATGCAAAGTGATGAAATGTTAACACCCAATAAAAATAATGTAGAATTTTACTCACTGATCTAAAAAAATGCTCATGGTTAATTGACAAAAGTAGTTAGAAAAAATAACATGTGTATAATACACTCTATGTACTTCTATGAGCAGAAAAATATCTCTTAATATCCAAAGGGTTAATTATCCCTGAGTTATGAGACTAAGTATAATGTTTTATACTTTTTTTAGATTTTAGGAAAGACAGTTTGAATTCTTTAAAATAACCAAATATTGTAATATAAATACAATAACATTGTTCTCAGATGTCTAGATTCTTATTCTCTGTCGTCTTTGACTATCCTATCCTGTTTTTATAAAATATTTCATCTGGTCATTTGCTCTCTCCCTCCCTAGGTAATTTCTGGCAAACTTTGCCTGGGATCCTTTTCCCTCATTTGTTGCTAGTTCTACATCTTTTTTGGTTTCTTGGTCAGTAGAATGTTAGAGTTTTCTTATCTGTTATTACAGTTAATAAACATAAGGTTGGAGGATGTTGTTTTAATTTCACAGTACTAAACCAGCTACACAACAGGAAATCAAATTTGGTGGTTTCCTCTCCCATGAGATAAATTTTAAATGTATATTCTTGACTGAGACACCCTCTGGTTTAATGGCACTGATTGCCTGTTTAAATGTATGAATGACTGGGGAGCAATCATGCTTCTCTAGAAATAACCATAATTGACAGGCTGTTAAATAAGGAAAATGAGGTCTTAATGTGAATGTTAATTTCGAGCACGTTTCCACTGTGTATATTTTTATGTATAAAATTTCAATGTTAGAAAAGCTTTTTATTTATTTTTCATTAACATTTTGTTTTAGAGTTTGAGATTTACAGAAGATTTGTGATGATGTACCAATTTCTCATTTACTCCATACCCAGTTTTCCCTATTAGTATTTTATTATACATATGGTAAATTTGTCACAATGAATGCACCAACATTTCTACATTGTTATTAAATTTTATACTTTATTTAAAATTTCTCAGTTTTTTTCTGTTTATTTCTTCCTTCTCCTTCCTGTGTGGAGTACCTAGCACTCATGTCTGTAACATCTTGTCATATAATGCCAGGGTAACACCTAGGGCAAGGAGTGAGGCAGACAGAAGACAATTTATTATTTACAGTGAAATAATTAATACAAAATCTGCCTCAGGTCCAGAACATCTCAGGTGTGCATTCAGGATAAAATTAATAAAGATGAATATTAAAAATTGAAGAGGGAATAAAGGTCACTGTCATAGAGTGATACATAATTGACAATGAAACCAATTAAGGTAGTTTTAATTGGAAAAACAGTGTAGAACCACCTCTGAGGCTCATGATGGGGTCTAGTGCCCCATTAAGGGCTGACCTTGGCAGGGATGAGAATAAACAATTTATCTTCCAGCATTTCCAAGTTCTCTTCTCTGCGGTGCCTCTTTCCCCGGTTCTGCCTCACTCCTTCCTTGAGCCCTTAGGGTCCTATTTCTTTCTCCCAGTAACTATCATAACTATATGCTGTGCTGAATGCATTGCAAGCATTCTCTTCAGCACTGACAAACAACCTTTCCAGTCCAGAAAGCTGTAAGGGACTTCCCTGGATTACATACTTCGTGAGAGGCCAATGTGAAATCCCCATTATTTTCTCTTTTACCATTAAGTCTATATTTCGTCAACACAGTATACTCTTTTTCATGACATTGCCACAATTAAAATTTATTTTAGAAAAGACATTGTCTTGGACTTCCTATACTCAATCATGAAATTCAGTAAATATTTTTCTCTTCAGGACATTAAAGTTGTCTATCTTATAGTTGAATGAAAGCCTTAATCCTTAGTTTTAATATCCTCGGAAGAAAGATGGGTGAGGTGCTTTGACTTCGTAAGTTTTTCCAAGTATGTGAAATTACTTTGTGTAGGCAACATCTCCTTTCATTTTAATAAACACAGCTTTATTAGGTCTATTTGTTATAACAATCAAGGAGATTAGAGGCTTGCAGTGGGGTTATCTTTTTCCATAAAGCAGGATCTGCCAGTCTTGAAGAATAAATTAATATTTTCAAGAATTCATCAAGTATGCAGGGCTTTTGTGAAATGAAGTTATCTTGCATAACAATGTATTCTTCAAAACAGATCTCAAAGGGCTGTTATTTAGTTTTTCTGTCATTAGCTTACTGATAAGTTGGGAAGCAAAAGTATCACAAAATCTCTGGAGGCTGAAGTTAAGTGGTATGTAAGGAAGCTTATAAATTAGGAATCTTGATGTCAATTTTACATTTTCTGTCTCTTCTATTGGGATTAAGGAAGACAGACAGGTTCATTTGTTTAATAATGTGGTACACCTGAGAGATCATCTTTGTATCATCTTAACTGGTATTTTCGAGAAGGCCATAGTTAATGGTTTATATGTCATTTGAGTTGATTTTTTTTTTGTTAAGTACATGAAGTTATACTAGAATCTTCAAATTTAACACAAATAGACAAGATAGTTTAGTCTGAAAAGGAGGTTATTAACCCAAACAAATAATAATACAAAGCACAGGACCACATGTGATTTCCCCATCCCAAGACCATACAAAGCATATGATTTAATTCTGCAAGACTGATTCTGTCGAAATTGAGTATTCTCCACCAATTTCCATGAAATTTCCTCTCAAGATGAGTATACATCCAAATATCTGAACGTAGAAAATGGCTGATCACAAGAGACTGAACCAAAATAAGACCTTGTCCTGGCTCTACAAGATTGTAATTGGGTATAATTTTCTCACTTACCTGTTGAGGTTAGAAAATAAATTCCCATATATGCTAAAGGCAACTCTTATTACTTACAACATCGCCCATCTCTGCCTCAGAAAATTAGATGGAAAAAGGGTAGGACTCTCTCTGTCAATTATTGTCAGTGAAATATGATCTTACTCTGTAACTGGAAGAAAGATGTTTTTTTTCTCATACAGATGTACAGCAGCCTTTCTGGAAAATTACATAATTTCAATTTTTTATTATGAATAAATTAGGGCATAATTTGTATTACCTCTTTTTAACACTAAGAAACTTTGTATGAACTTCCCTTTTTAATATGTAATTAGGAAGAGGTAGATAAGATCTTGGGGGGAGGGCTGGAGAGGCAGAGCTCTGTCTTCCTGTCTGCCTCATTCATCCATCCATTAACACATTGAATGACAAAGCTGAATGCACTCTGATGTACATAGCCGGTTGCCCTATGGGGTCTCTTCACTCTCAGACAGATTTTTCTGCCTATAGACTAGGGGGAACTGGAAAGAGAATAGAGATCAGGGGTGCCTTTCAACCATTCGGAAGACTGAATGTTTCAGGGTCTCATCCTGGGCATGGACTCAGAGGCATGGTTTGTAATCTTCAAGCAACTTAAGTTTATGGTGATTTCCAGCAATCTCTCCTTCTTTAAGCTCCCTTCCTCAGGGGGCAGCCACAACTTTATCCAGATGTTCTCTTCTGATGTATTTTCCCATGCATTGTTTTGGAGGGTCTCATCTGACTCCCTTGCCTTTTTTGTTTGACTGCACACATTGGCACTGTACTTTCTTTGTCTTTCACTTTTTTAAAGGTACACAGAACATCTGTACTTCTATTTTACTGGTTTATGGTCTAGGAATGAATCTGTATCTGAGAATAGTTTAGGATTTGCTTGGCTTTTTTTTTCTCTTAAACTAGGGTCCTACTTTTAACATTTTGTCCCTCTAGTAGAGAATGTGCTTTTTTTCCTTTCAGGCCTAAGGACAGTCACCACCCTATAGATGGACACTTGGAAAATTGTTTGCTTGGCCCCCTGTGTGCTTCTAGAGGAATCCAGAAGCAACGTGTAAGTGCTGTTTAACTCTTGCACTGTCATTTATCTGTCTCCACTGTTTAAAATTCCCAATTACAGCACTAAGACATTTATTTTTCATGATTTCTTTTACCTCATAAACAATCTTAGAACAAATAAATGTTCAAAAACGTCATATTTATTAATTGCCTAACTGGATACACTCTGTTCCCTTCCTCATGGAGTTTTCGAGTGATTGACAATCACATATTTTTCCTAAACTGTAGTTTTGCCACCTATAAAGTGGGATTAATAAGACCTGTTTTAACATGTAAAAGTCTAAAACTTAGAAATCATAACGTTATTTGCAACAGAGAGACAGCATATGATAATGAAGAGAATTCTTTATATTTACTATTTGTAAGTACCTACTCTGTGCAAGGCAGGGCAAGGTGCTTTTACTACATTATCTCACTTGACATCTCATGTGAGGCTTAAAGAAGTTCAGTAACTCACCCAGGGCAGTACGTCTAGTAGATCATGGCTATTACGAGACCTGTTTATGTCTGGCTCAAAACTCAAGCTCTTACCAACATCACTGTGCTGACTTCCAACAACAGGATTCTTGCTGGGAATCTTCAATCTGCCAAGTATTCCAAACAGTAGAGAAAGTTCACTCTGCTTTTGTGAAACTTGCCCTCTAAAGAAGATAAAGAAAAAGAAATAAATATTCTTACAAATTTGGGGAAACCTAAATCCCTTAGGTGTAAAATCCAAAGTGTAAAATGTCAAACAGGCTGACAGATTCAGTTGTAAAGAAGACATTTAAGTCTAGAAAAATGCAGACAGATTGTTACTCGCTTAGACAGCAAAAGCAAGATCAGCAATGATGTCAGCTCATCATGTGCCTTGTCCCATAAGATGACATGGAATAAAAAGAGGCCAGATGACAGGCAGTATGAGTGGTGAGTCACCCTGTTGTTAAAGGACCAGGTCCATTCTGTAGCTGCACAGCCTGTGCTAAGGTGGGGCAAGGAGGAGAGCCCCTTCCCTCACCAGAATGAGGGAGGCAGATGAGAAATTGCCTTATAACAGTCTGCCTTCAAGAGAGGAGGCAATGCCTGTGGCAGCTCTTCACGAGACTGCCGCTCTTGCCCTGAACTTGGAGGGTCACTGGATATTCCACAAGGATTCTTGGTCAGCCTGTGGTTGAGCTTTATTTATACAGCGTATGTAAAGATGTGAAAAGTGATCCGGGTGCCAGCACAGAGCAGTTCTGTTAGAAATAGACACATCTCTGCCCTGATCTGGACCTCAGTTTCCTCAGCTGCAGAATGAGGAAATTGTACTCTGTCAAGCTCCTTCATTGTATACCCAGGGAACTTCTACATATTTTATGTCTTTTCTGTTTTTTCTCCGAGTTGAGCAACTCTAACTTTCCTTATGTCCTCTTATTTTCTGGCTTTGATCATTTTTTTTTTCCTAGTTTTTATCAATTTCTGAGTGTTAATGATCACAAATGGAATCAAGGAGATTCGGGATTGAGCAGGCTGGCGTGGAAGGACTTAGCATGGCTTGGTGGTCTTTAGCTAATGCTAAAGGTTCTAGTAGCTTTGCTCCGCTATCCCTTCTCTCGCCACCTATGCCAAACAGCTGACAGCCTGCCACCTTGCTTGTAGGCTCCCTGCCATTGTCACAGATGGGCCCAATATGCTGGAGTAGGAAAATCACGTATGAGAATTATATGTGGTCATTGAAAATTACTGCAGTTGTTGCCATAAAATAAATTGGTCTACTAGCTAAATCCCAGAAGATTTTATGGATCTATTTGGTTGATTCTTTAAGCCATGTGATAACATTTTGGCATTTTATACCAGAATTTTCCAGCTGTTTATAAAAAGAACATAAATTAAACTAAGATATGATGAGAGGAGTATTTGTGAATTTCGTCGTGCAGTCTTTTTTTTCATAGTGTGCCTGTTCAAGTCTCTCTTAATTTGCCAATGCTACTGTCAATCATTAACTCATTAATCCTTATAATAACATGTGTGGATTTTTTTTTTATCATGTCAATCATGCTGTTTGGAAATACAGACAATATAATTAAAACAGAGACCCTTGGTTTTTTCTTTTAATTTAACTTTGATTTTAAGTTCAAGGATACACGTGCAGGTTTGTTACATAGATAAACTTGTGTCACAGGGGCTTGTTTAGATTATTTCATCACCCATGTATTAAGCCTACTACTCATTAGTTATTTCTCCTGATCCTCTCCTTCCTCCCATCCTTCACCCTCAAATAGGCTCCAGTGTCTGTTGTTCTCCTCTATGCGTTCTCATCATTTAGCTCCCATTTATAAGTGAGAACATGCGCTATTTGGTTTTCTATTCCTGTGTTAATTTACTAAAGATAATGACCTCTGGCTTCCTTGATTTTAAAAACGCTTTTTTAAAAAATTTGTTTTTAAAACCCTTATTTTTAGAAAAAATCATGTAAGGCTCCTATACATAGTTGTAGGGAAAGAGGATAATACTGTTTTAATTTTTAAAAAACCTTATTTTGGAACAGATAAGTACAGAAAAGAATTTTACGTAATTTTCACCTATGCAGAGTTGAACGAATCGGAGTCAATGGCAATGAATTTTTTTAAATTTGATTTTGCTCCAAATTTGAGCAAACTATCATCTTTTGAGCAAACCAAGTGTCAACCTGGGTTGTAAATAAACTTGCAAGTTGGTATCTACAATTTTTCATTTGGCTAAAAACTCTTCATCCTTTCTTGGAGGTAAAATCAAAAAAACCAGCAAGACCAAAATTCCCAGCTTATCCAAGAAATTCCAAGTTAATGCCTGTTTGACCCGCAGCTAGTCCAAGTGGCATTCTCTTTTCTTAAGAGAGTTCCAATTTGGATGAATTGTGTGATCACTCTACATATAACCAAGCAACAAACCCTGTTTCCACATTTGCCAACAATGCCAAAAATCCCTAAGTAATCATGCATGGTTCTCCAACATAGTCTAGGAAGAAATTTAACATCATAATTGAGTGTCTCTTTATCTGCTTGCTGTAGTTAGATTCTTTTGCCAAGGCAGACATATTCACATACTCTGAAGCCTACTAAACATGAGATTGGCTTTATTGCTTTAGGATTCAGGGTGTGTTGATGGGACAGGGAGAAATAAAATAAAATAAAGTTCAATTGCCTATTTCAATGAATTCCCATTTCTGGCACGGAAAGAATTGAACAGATCATGGTAGCTGAACATTATGTGGCTACAAAGAGCAAAGTGTCTGAAAACAACAGACTGGACCATTCTTGTTTTCTAGGTTGCCAAGTATGGCTGCCTCTTTCTGGAATGAGAACCCTCATTTCTTATTTCTCCCCACAAGAGCCAGGGGAGCTGAGGCAGTAATTCCAGCCATGAAGCAGGAGCTGTAAAGGCTGTATTTTTTTTTTTTTTATTGTTTTATTTTTTATTTTATTTTATTTTTATTATACTTTAAGTTCTAGGGTACATGTCCATAACGTGCAGGTTTGTTACATATGTATACTTGTGTTATGTTGGTGTGCTGCACCCACCAACTCGTCAGCACCCATTAATTCATCATTTATATCATGTATAACTCCCAATGCAATCCCTCCCCCCTCCCCATGATAGGCCCCAGTGTGTGATGTTCCCCTTCCCGAGTCCAAGTGATCTCATTGTTCAGTTCCCACCTATGAGTGAGAACATGCGGTGTTTGGTTTTCTGTTCTTGTGATAGTTTGCTAAGAATGATGGTTTCCAGCTACATCCATGTCCCTACAAAGGACGCAAACTCATCCTTTTTGATGGCTGCATAGTATTCCATGGTGTATATGTGCCTAGGCTGCAGTAACCAAAACAGCATGGTACTGGTACCAAAACAGAGATATAGACCAATGGAACAGAACAGAGTCCTCAGAAATAATACCGCACATCTACAGCCATCTGATCTTTGACAAACCTGAGAGAAACAAGAAATAGGGAAAGGATTCCCTATTTAATAAATGGTGCTGGGAAAATTGGCTAGCCATAAGTAGAAAGCTGAAACTGGATCCTTTCCTTACTCCTTATACAAAGATTAATTCAAGGTGGATTAGAGACTTAAATGTTAGACCTAATACCATAAAAACCCTAGAAGAAAATCTAGGTAATACCATTCAGGACATAGGCATGGGCAAGGACTTCATGTCTAAAACACCAAAAGCAACGGCAGCAAAAGCCAAAATTGACAAATGGGATCTAATTAAACTAAAGAGCTTCTGCACAGCAAAAGAAACTACCATCAGAGTGAACAGGCAACCTACAGAATGGGAGAAAATTTTTGCAATCTACTCATCTGACAAAGGGCTAATATCTAGAATCTACAAAGAACTCAAACAAATATACAAGAAAAAACCCCATCAAAAAGTGGGCATAGGATATGAACAGACATTTCTCAAAAGAAGACATTCATGCAGCCAACAGACACATGAAAAAATGCTCATCATCACTCGCCATCAGAGAAATGCGAACCACAAATCAGAACCACAATGAGATACCATCTCATACCAGTTAGAATGGCAATCATTAAAAAGTCAGGAAACAGGTGTTGGAGAGGATGTGGAGAAATAGGAACACTTTTACACTGTTGGTGGGATTGTAAACTAGTTCAACCATTATGGAAAACAGTATGGCAATTCCTCAAGGATCTAGAACTAGATGTACCATATGACCCAGCCATCCCACTACTGGGTATATACCCAAAGGATTATAAATTATTCTACTACAAAGACACATGCATACGTATGTTTATTGCGGCACTATTCACAATAGCAAAGAGTTGGAATCAACCCAAATATCCATCTGTGACAGACTGGATTAAGGCTGTATCTTAAGAGAACAGAAGAGTGCTTAAGAGGGCTTGAAATTATGTAAATCTGGGTTTGAATCCTGTGATGAGAAATAATTTTTAGGTAGTAGTGTGTACCACAATTTTCATCTTTTAAATATTTAACTTTTTTTTTTTTTTTTTTTTACTTTTTTCTTTGCAAAGCAAGATAGACATGTACTTCAGTTTTTTTTTTTTTTTTTGAGACGGAGTCTTGCGCTGTTGCCCAGGCTGGAGTGCAGCGGCCTGATCTCCGCTCAATACAAGCTCCACCTCCTAGGTTCTCGCCATTCTCCTGCCTCAGCCTCCCGAGTAGCTGGGACTACAGGCGCCTGCCTCGTTTTTTGTGTTTTTTAGTAGAGACGGGGTTTCACCGTGTTAGCCAGGATGGCCTCAATCTCCTGACCTCGTGATCCGCCCGTCTCGGCCTCCCAAAGTGCTGGGATTACAGGCTTGAGCCACCGCGCTCGGCTGTACTTCAGTTTTTTAAGCTCTATGAAGTTGATAATAATTCCTTTCTTGGAGAGTTGTTTTAAGATTATGAACAGAGTGTCAAAGAGTAGCTGGTACCTAGTAAGAGCTTAATGAATTGTATATTTAGGACTATTCTTCAGTTTGGAACTGTAACCCTCTGTCACTCCGTCCTTCTTCTTTGTTCTTTACTTTTGTCTTTGGTTTTAGCTGGGTTTGAACTATCTGTGGAAAAATTTCTTTGCTCTATGAAGCTTCGGAGAAATATGGGGCCCTTTCAGAACACCTGCATTTACACTGTGTACCAGAGTGGACTGTTCTTTCTTTTTTTAAAATTGTTTCTTTTTAACTGCTTGGCAGAGCTTATTGAGCATTTTCAACTTTTTTTGACTTTGTGATGTGTGTGCGTGTGTATAGACTTTCCATCCAGCAATCATTATTCAAATATTTGCCTCATGCAGACAAGCAGAACTGCAGTTTTAGATATCTACAGCTCTCTGGTTTGTGTATTCTTCGGCTTCTCATCTGAAAAATGCCTCAGGCCTCCTGCTTATCCCCTTTTGTTTGAAATTCATGCAAGACTATTCCTGTGATTATCACTATAGCCACCAAACTAAATTTCAGTGTTATTTTTCCTGCTTCTTGAGCACTGGGAGGCTGAATTTAGAAATGGAAGCTACTCTGCTTGGGTAGAAATAGAGACCCTACCCACTTCTGAAACCATGGCTTTATTTCAGAGCATTCCTGTCATTCCTGCACCTGGAAGTTGTCACCAAACAGTGTAGGGAGTACCTGAGAAAGGAGGAAGCAAGATAATGAATCAGGCCAGAGGGCAACCCATTTGGGTAAAGATACCAAATATGTATGGTTTTGGGAAAAGGATAGTGAACAAAAATTGATGAGAAAAAGAGCTCTGAGCACCCTCCTTCCTGAAAAAGATGCTAAAGGGCAGAGAGGAATTATTTAGAACAATCGGGTGAAAGCTGAACATGTTGGGTTCAACAGTTAGGGGGATAGGTGATATATTGGAGTCCTCCTATAATACAATCTATTTTGGAGCAAAATTCAAGACAAATATGTTTTTCTGGAATCCAAGGATGATATTAGCATAGTGGCGTATGGAGCACAGTAAACACTTGTGTTTATTTCTTCTGCTTCTGGGATCAGATTAGAATTTCTATCCCCACACTTCTGCTTTCTGCCTGTGTAATGTGTGGGCAAATCACTGAATCCCAGTGTATCTTGATTTTCCATGTGTGAAATGATGATCATAATAGCTTCTACCTCATAAGATTTTGATAAAAGGAGATAATATATGGAAGTCATTTGATACAAAAGTACTTGGATCAGAGAATTCTTAATTGTAGCTATTAATATTTTAATTGTTTCTGCCCCAAACACTGTGACACTTTACATATATTAGCTTATTCCCCACAACACCTCAAAACAAGCATTACTACCAATCCTGTCTATTTCACAGAAAGAAAATGAAGACTTGCAGATGTTCAAGGCCAGCTATCCTTAATATAGAAGAGTTAAAATTGCATCTCTTGTCTGCAACCTCCAAGTCCTTTTTTAATGATGTCATACTGTGTTCAAGACAAGATAAATAAATTGGTATTTGACTGATAATAACTTTAATTATGCCTATTCTCTGAATAGAAGATTTCATTAAAGTAGGTGGAGACTAAGTCTCTTTGTAGGTCTCTAAGAACTTCCTTTATGAATCTGGGTGTTCCAGTATTGGGTGCATAAATATTTAGGATAGTTAGCTATTCTTGTTGCATTGATCCTTTTACCATTATGTAATGTCCTTCTTTGTCTCTTTTGATCTTTGTTGGTTTAAAGTCTGTTTTATCAGACTAGGATTGCAACCCCTGCTTTTTTGCTTTTTTTTTTTTTTTTTGCCTTCCATTTGCTTGGGAAATATACCTCCATCCCTTTATTTTGAGCCTGTGTGTGTCTTTGCACATGAGATGGGTCTCCTGAATTACAGTACACTGATGGGTCTTGACTCTATCCAATTTGCCAGTCTGTGTCTTGTAATTGGGGCATTTAGCTGTAGACTCCCACACAATAATAGTGGGAGACTTTAACACCCCGTTAATAGACCAATGAGACAAAATTAACAAGGATATTCAGCTCTGGAACAAGCAGACCTAATAGACATCTGCAGAACTCTCCACCCCAAATCAACAGAGTATACATTATTTTCAGCACCTCATCACACGTATTATAAAATTTATCACATAATTGGAAGTAAAACACTCCTCAGCAAATGCAAAAGAACGGAAATCATAAGTCTCTCAGACAACAGTGCAATTAAATTAGAACTCAGGATTAAGAAACTCACACAAGAGCTGGCGCAGTGGCTCACGCCTGTAATCCCAGCACTTTGGAAGGCCAAGGCAGGAGGATCACTCGGTCAGGAGATTGCGACCATCCTGGCTAACATGGTGAAACCCCGTCTCTACTAAAAATACAAACAAAATAGCCAGGCATGGTGGCAGGCACCTGAAGTCCCAGCTATCCCGGAGGCTGAGACAGGAGAATGGCGTGAACCTGGGAGGTGGAGATTGCAGTGGGTGGAGATTATGCCACTGTACTCCAGCCTGGGTGACAGAGCAAGACTCAGTCTTGAAAACAAACAAACAAACAAAAAAACTCAAAATTGCACAACTACATAGAAACTGAATATCCTGCTCCTGAATGACTACTGGGCAAATAATAAAATGAAGGCAGGAATAAATAAGTTCTTTGAAACCAAGGAGAACAGAGATACAACATACCAGAATCTCTGGGACACAACTAAAGCAGTGTGTAGAGGGAAATTGATAGCACTAACTGCCCCAAAAGAAAGTGGAAAAGATCTAAAATTGACACCCTAATATCACAATTAAAAGAACTAGAGAAGCAAGAACAAACAAATTCAAAAGCTAGCAAAAGACAAATAACTATGATCGGAGCAGAACTGAAGGAGATAGAAACCCAAAAACGCTTCCAAAAAATCAGTGAATCCAGCAGCTGGTTTTTTGAAAAAATTAACAAAATATATAGACTCTTAGCTAGACTAATAAGAGAAGAATCAAGTCGACACAATAAAATATGATAAAGGGGATATCACCACTGATCCCAGAGAAATACAAACTACCATCAGAGAATATTACAAATACCTCTATGCAAATAAACTAGAAAATATAGAATAAATGCATAAATTCCTGGACATATACACCCTCCCAAGATTAAACCAGGAAGAAGTCGAATCCCTGAATAGACCAATAACAAGTTCTGAAATTAAGGCAGTAATTAATAGCCTATCAAGCAAAAAAAGCCTAGGACCAAATGAATTCACAGCTGAATTCTACCAGAGGTACAAAGAGGAGCTGGTACTATTCCTTCTGAAACTACTACAAACAATAGAAAAAGAGGGACTCCTCCCAAACTCATTTTATGAAGCCAGCATCATCCTGATACCAAAACCTGGCAAAGGCACAACAACAAAAAAAATTCAGGCCAATATCCCTGATGAACGTTGATGTGAGAATTCTCAATAAAATACTGGCAAACTGAATCCAGCAGCACATCAAAAAGCTTCTCCACCACAATCAAGTTGGATACATCCCTGGGATGCAAGGCTGGTCCAACATATGCAAATCAATAAACTTAATCCATCACATAAACAGAACCAACATCAAAAACTACATGATTATCTCAGTAGATGCAGAAAAGGCCTGCAATAAAATTCAACACAATTTCATGCTATAAACTCTCAGTAAACTAGGTATTGATGGAACATATCTCAAAATAAGAGCTATTTATGACAAACCCACAGTCAATATCATACTGAATGCGCAAAAGATGGAAGCATTCCCTTTGAAAACTGGCACAAGACAGGGATGCCCTCTCTCACCACTCCTATTCAACATAGTATTGGAAATTCTGGCCAGAGCAATCAGGCAAGAGAAATAAAGCATATTCAAATAGGAAGAGAGGAAGTCAAATCGTCGCTGTTTGCAGATGACATGATTGTATATTAAGAAAACCCCATTGTCTCAGCCCCAAATCTCCTTAAGCTGATAAGCAACTTCAGCAAAGTCTCGGGATACAAAATCAATGTGCAAAAATCACAAGCATTCCTATGTACCAATAATAGCCAAATCATGAGTGAACTTGAATTCACAATTGCTACAAAGAGAATGAAATACCTAGGAATCCAATTTACAAGGGATGTGAAGGACCTCTTTAAGTAGTACTACAAACCACTGCTCAAGGAAACAAGAGAGGGCACAAACAAATGGAAAAACATTCCATGCTCATGAAAAGGAAGAATCAATATTGTAAAAATGGCCACACTGCCTAAAGTAATTCATAGATTCAATGCTATCCCCATCAAGCTACCATTGACTTTCTTCATAGAATTAGAAAAAACTATTTAAAATTTCATTTGAGCAGCAGGAGTGACCCAACAGGCAAGTGACACCCTGTCACACGTCCTGCAAGGGGGATCAGGGAACTCTCTCATTTCAAAATCTAGAGTTGTTTTCTCAACATGAAACACACCAAAAGGAGGTTTCATACATGTCTGTTCTGTCAACATTCATTCCTTGTTTCAGCAGATATTTATGAAAGGCATAATCTGTTTCAACAACTGTTCTAAGTGCTGCAGATAAAACAGTGAACAACAACAACAACAAAAAACAAAGTCCTTTGTTCTCTTGAGGCTCCTATTCCAGTGCCAGAAGCTAGATAAATGAATGGTGAGATGATAAATAGATGCATGTAATGGGTTAGAAGGTATCTGCAATGGGCAAAATAGAGAATAGAGGGATGGGATATCTGGTCAGTGAAGTATATTGATAATGGGCTGGTCAGGAAATGCCATATTGAGATGTGACATTTAAACCAAGACCTGAGGAAGTGGAAGGAGTAAGTCCTGGGGCTAGCTGAGGGAGAAGCATTCCAGCCAGAGGGAAGAGGAGGCAGCAATGTGTAGTCCCTCCAGCTTGGCAGGGACTGAATGAGGGAACGGGAGATTAGTAATAGTTGCAGCCACAGGGATAATAGAGGATCAGACAGTATAGGGTATTGCTATTGCCTTATAGGTCTTTTTTTTTTTTTTTTTTTTTCTAAGACAGATTCTTGCTCTGTCACTCAGGCTGGAGTGCAGACGTGCTATCTTGGCTTACTGAAACCTCCGCTTCCAGGGTTCAAGTGATCCTCCTACCTCAGCTTCCTGAGTAGCTGGGACTACAGGTGTGCACTACCACACCCAGCTAATTTTTGTATTTTTAGTAGAGATGGGCTTTCACCATGTTGGCCAGGCTGGTCTTGAACTCCTGACCTCCAGTGATCCACCCACCTCGGCCTCCCAAAGTGCTGTGATTACAGGTGTGAGCCACAGCCCCCAGACCTGCTCTATAGGTCTTTAAGGACATTTTGCTCTAAAAAAATGGTGACTCTGTTGAAGATTTTGGAACAAAGAAGTGACTTCTGCTTTTTGAAGCAAAGAGGCGCCATGATTTGATTCATCCTTCACAGGGTCTTTTGGGCAACTGTGCTCAGAATGGGCCCCATTTTGCAATGAATTCCTTGTTGTTTCTTTCATGTCTTTTCCATATTTGGCTAAACCATCTAGAATCAAACAGCTTTTCTGAATATCAAAAAGACTCCAAGTCTGGACTATAAGATCTTCAGAGTAGAGACTGCCCTTTCCATTCTTCAGTTTTCAGTATCTAGCACAGTGTCTGTCACATAAACAATATTAAATATTTGCTTACTGTGAGCTGAACGAATGCCTAAACAGTTCTGTTCTTCTGGGAGTCTTGATGCTCAAGATGGTTCATTCTTTTTTTTTTTTTTTTCTTTAATGTTTGCTAATTAACTCAGGGAATTCATTCAATATCTTCAACCTGACAGTTCTAATATTTATTTACTCCTGATATCATAGATTTCTTCTATGTCTCTTGCTTATCTAACGTTTCTTCCTGATGTCCCTCTTGCTTTTATTCTAGCACATTTTCTTTTAATTATGTATATTTTATGTAAATATAATTTACTATAAAACTTCTGCTCTTTCGTTTTGCTGAATCCTTAAGACTCAAGACTCATTGAAGACTAGGGCCAGCCTGCCTGCCTGCCTGCCTGCCTTCCTTCCTTCCTTCCTTCCTTCCAGAAAAGAAATAGGAATGCCAATTTGGTTACACTGATGAGATGAGAAACTCCAAATTTTGAAAACACCACCTGACTATATGGTTTTCTTAAATTCTGTCAGAGCTATAGAAAACACTTCCTATGCAAACCATCTACTCTCCTTTTCAAAAATGAGATCTCTTGCTTCCTAACTTCAAGAAGTCTTTCCTATTGTGAAATGTTAGAGAAGTAACAGAAAAGTCAAAATGAGTTTGCAATCTTTCTTCCCTTTTTTGTGCCAGATAAGTTTCTATAGTCATATATTAAAATGTGCTTTTCAACATAATGCTATTCTTCCTCTATTGGTTTATCCCCATGTGCACTGCAATTCTCTAACAACATTTATTTTCTGAACATTTGCTGACTCCTCCAAAACACATATGAGTGAGTACAAATGAGAAGATTTACATGGATATGGAAATGATTTGAGAAGATGTTTTGGCACTGAGAGTTTTTTAATATTTCTTTGCAAGTAAGCAGATTTACTAAAGGTCTTCAAGAGATTCTGCTGTGGTTTGTTATGCTGATCATAATAGAATAAGCTGAATGTAATGATACATTATATAATGGTCTCGAAAGGCCATGAAGGTGAATAGCTTTTAAAGAAAAGAACAAAGTTGTTTTAAATTATTATTAAGCTTTTGGATCAAGGGCAAAAGTATCAATGCTGTTCACATGTAAAGATAATTTTTAATTGGGCTAGCAAGTACAAAATTTAGGTCATAATTATAATGAATACTTGCTGCTAGGAAGATTAGAGATAATAGGTTATATTCTTGTATCAGCTCTGCTTTGGGGCATCTGTTTTAGAGGCCAGTCCAATAAAAGTTTCTTAATTGACATTATTTTTTGTGTGTCCTTAGCATATGCTATAGTTGAAACTTAATTATTGCTACGACCTCTCAAGGGTAGTCATAGCTCAGCTATTACAGTCTATTTCTGAGGCTTCCTTTTCTTTGTCCTTCTGGAGACTAGTAAATTATTTTCACTTTGAAATGCCTGGGTTTACAGGCACCAAGATAATGGTAGTATATTATTTTACCATTACCATCTACCTTCTCTGCTTGGCTAAATGTCCAATTATGTGATACTGTACAATATGTTCATGAGGAACTTGAACTTCTGTTGTATCAATATCACTTGCTTTCAGGAAAGTCTAATTTTTTAATAAAAAAGACTTCATTTGATAACACGAGCACTGATGCCCCAGAATTTTTGAGAACACAGTGGACTTTTAGAAAGTAGACTTTAAAATCCCAATTTCGTATGTTGAATCATGAAAAATTGTTTCTGTGCTTGCATGTATGTAGGTAATCTTCCAGCCTTCAGTGAAAGTGAAAGCTGGAAAATTACATGAATTTACTTTTAATCTATCAAATGAAGGTTTTAGAACTTTTTCATTAAATGGAAAAAACTGGTATAATGGAATCACTTAATGCTTTGAAGTCTTTTTTTCCCCTTATCTGTAAATTTCTATTGATCAATAGAGAATAAAGTTTAATGGTTGATATCCTGGTGCTTGGTGACCTGGGTTCAAATCCTAGCTCTGCTCTTTGGTTGCTCTATGACTTTGAGTAAATAATTTACTTCCTTATGTTTGTATTTAGCTGTAAAAATAGGCAATATTTCCCTCATTATGTTGTTTTGAAAGCCAAATGAGTTACTGTATAAAAAATGTTTAGAAAAGTACCTGGCATAGACTAAGTACACCATAAGTTTTAACTTTCATTATAGGAATTTCGCTATTATCATTACAAAATCGTAAGCATTTTCAGTTGACATCTATTGTTTATGATAGTCAAGCATTCCTTTCACTTTGCTTTGGAAAAATCTCTTTAATTTCCCATGAGAACCATGACTTCCACATTGTGTATGTGTTATCCTGCTTGGACTCTCAAACACAGAAGCAGTACCACCTTTAAGCTCAAGCAAACGAAATCCTGACACTCAGGACCTGTGCCTCAGGATCCCTTGAACTTTGGAGTCTTCTGTGGTGCCGAGGACCAGCCAATGCAGGCAGGGTGCTCCATCCTGGACCAAAACCCATAATGGGTTCTGGCCCTTTCCCTCTGCAGGCACTCTCCAACACTCTACCCCTCATAGGGGTTTGACCACATACCCCAGGTAATTCTGGGCTGTGAAATTATCCCAGGGATTCCTAGTGCTGGTCTGATTTCAGGAAAGTGACTTGGTAAGTAGAATGTTCCTTCTGACCAGAATGCTATTTCTCTCACAAGATTACATGAGATTGTGCTTCCAGAATAGTTATAATGCCCTGATTTTGGTGACTCTTGCTCACATTAAACACAGATTTTAAGGCTCTGGGCCATAAAGAACATACCATTGACCATTGGGCACAAGCTCTTGTGCTTTTGCTTGCCTGTGTTCTAAATATGGTATTGCCTCTAGTTAACAGTGTTAAAGGTTGCTTGTGGCAGCAGAAGTCATTTACCCTAAATGCTCTCCATTATTGGCTCCTAGGGGACTCCAGGGGTACAGCTTTTTGGGAGTAGCCATGTTGGTATGTTCTGAATGCTCCACAAAGCCGAAAGTCCAATCCAATTGGTGTCCTTTTTTGCTTCCAATTTTAAATTTAGTCAAAGATATAAACTTATTTCAATTTCACTCAAAATTGAACTAGCAGTCTTAGCCTATGCAATAAGGCGAGGAATAAAAGGCAGACATATAAAAGGAAGAAACAAAACACAGTAGATAGTATGAATCTACAAACAAAAACAACCCTAGAACTAATAGGTGAGTTTAGAAAAATCACAAGATAAAGCACAAAAACAACCAGATATTTATACACTAGCAACATATATTTGGAAACCAAAATTAAAATTATATTATTTTGAATAACAAAACTGATGAAATATTTAGCTATATATGTAACAAAAATATATAAGCTCTATATGCTGAAAACTACAAAACACTGATGAAAGTAATATTACAAATCTAAATAAAAGGAGAGGCATACCATGTTTGCGAATTGGAGAATCATCAGGAGTGAAGAATCGTCACAGGAAAGCAGAGACTCCTCCCAAAATTATTTATAAATTTAACTCATTACCAATAAAATTTCAGCAGGATTTTATTTTGGTAGATATTGATAAGCTGATTCTGAAATGTATATTCAAAGACAAGAAAATAGCAAACAATTTTGAAAAAGTTACCCAATTTTAAGATTTATTGTAAAACTATATAATCAAGACAGTTTGATATTGGCATAATAGACAGCTCAATGAAGCAGAATAAAGAGTCCAGAAATAGATTCATATATATACAGATAATTTGTTGTTGACCAAACTACAAAATCCATGAAGAGCTTTTTCAATAAATGATACTAGAACAATTAAATATCCATAGGCAATACAACAAAAAACAGGGTAATAAAACAGAACAAATCTTGATCTAAATCTTACAGCTTATACAAAAATAAACTCAAAAGGGATTATTGGCTTAAATGTAAATGTAAGACTATAACTATAAAAGTTTTAAGAAAAACAGAGAAAATGTATTTGACACTGAGTTTTGTAATGAATTCTTAGACATGACACACAGCGTTATTCATTAAATAAAATGTATAAATTGGATTCCCACAAGAGTAGACCAAAACAACAAACAGAGCTAAGATGTGACTCAAGTGTCAAAGGGAGAGAGTCGCAATGTAGTGGGGAAGTGGAGATACACCTCTGGTGATTGAAAGCCCAGGAAGCCAGCAGAAGGGATTCAGCCTATGCAGTCCTGTCTCCCCTGCCTGGATTGGATCAGCCTGGAAATAGGAGGGATTTCCCAATGTGCAGAAAAGGTAAGCCGAAGACAACCACCATCCTGACTCCTACTACAAACTGCTACAATCCTTACTACAAAATAATTCTACAATCCTTATCACAGGATACTTTCACAGTTCTTGCAAAGTCTTGGGCCCAGCTTGGAGCTCTGCTAGAAATTCATAATTTCCCTAAATTAGGAGCACAAGGTGTTCACTCCCCACCTCCAACTCATCCCCTGTGAGACAAGCTGCTATAGCCTTAAGCCCATGATTGGCTATGACTCTTGTCCTGCACATTACAGAAACCAAACCCCACTGCCACACTATCAGGCAGTGGAACAGTCCAGCAGTCTCACCCAGGGAAAATACACCCTTAAGCTGGCCAAATACTATGTGCTGTCCCTCAAGTGGGGGAGGTCTCTGAGCCTACAAGCAGCTGAAATGCCCCTGAGCCAATGTGGCTATGAGCCTGTGCTTCGGACCTGAGAAACAGCCCAGCAGTGCCCCCCTACTCCTCACAGACACGTTCCTGGTCTGCCCAATAGCCCTGCACCTCCAATAAGGGCTTATAAACAGTTCTGCGGGGTACTCCTAGCAGCCATATCCCCAGCCTGGCTAAGTAGCCTTCGATCCACATCCAGAGTTTGAGAGGCAGTCCTGTGAGCTGCCACTAACTGACATGTCCCCTGACCAGCTAAGCAACTGTTTGCCTACGTCCTGAGCCAGAAAAATGGCCTATAGACCGTCTCCAGCAAATGCACACCCTGGCCAACTGTGCAGCCATGTAATTCTATCCCAGGCCTGAGAAACAGCCCTGTGGGCTGCTGCAGCAGGCATGCCCCGTAGGATGGCTGAGCAGTCTTGCACCTGTGTCCCACCTCTGAGGAAACGGCCTTACCAGCCACTCCTGTCAGGTACACACCCAGGCTGGCCTAGGAACCACATGCTCATGAACGGTCCCATGGCTCTAATTCCAGTAATCCAAACCTCAAGTTCGCTAACCTACCATGCGTAGTCACACATTCCTGATTTTAGAAACAGCTTGAAAAGTCCATCCCCGGCAAAACCACACCACCGTTGCCACAAGATCACTCAGTCTAGGCCACTGAGAAACTCACAAAGACCTCTAGTGTGGCTTACAACTGAAGATTCAACATGAAGACTACACTACTGTGTCTACCTAGAACCGAGGCCAACATACCCCACAAAATGATATCCCACAACTTATTCATACAAATAAATCTTTTCCTACAAAACCATATAATATTAGAAAAGATGACATGATACACAGAAATCAACATAAGGCTACACCAACCATGACAACGCAAAGAAACATGCCATTTCCAAAAAAATATAATTCTCTAATAACAGACTAGTATCATAAAGAAATACATAAAATGCCAGGAAAAGTTCAAATAATAATCTTTAAGAAACTCAGTGAGATACAAGAAAATACCAATAGGCCAATAAAATCAGAAAAAGAATTTATAATTTGAGAAATCCAATAAAATGATAAATATCATTTAATAATAAACAGAAATCTTGGAACTGAAAAATTAAAAAATAGCTTCAACACCAAACTAGCTTTATTTTTATTTTTATTTTTTTGTTTGAGATGGAGTCTTGCTCTGAAAAGACACACATAGACTGAAAGTTAAGGGATGGAAAAAGATATTCCATGTAAATGGAAACCAAAGGTAAGCAACAGTAGCTATACTTATAGACAATACAGACCTAAGTTAAAGTTAGGATGGCTATTATTACAAAGACAAAAAGCTACCAGTGTTGGCAAAGATGCAGAGAAAGGGAAACTCTTATACATGCTGGTGGGAATGTAAACTAGTACAGCCACTAAAAAGAACACTCTAAGGTTCCTTAAAAAAAAAACTAGAGCCACCAGATGTGTCAGCAATTCTACAACTGAAAATATATCAAAAGGACAGGAAATTATTATATTGAATAACCATCTGCACCCCTATGTTTGTTGCAACACTGGAATAGCTAAGATACGGAGTCAAACTAGGTGTCCAACAACAAATGAGTGGGTAAAGAAAATGTGATAGATATCTACACAATCTAATACTATTCAGCTCTGAAATGAAACGAAATCCTGTCATTTACAGCAACATGGATGGAACTGGAGGACATTATGTTAAGTGAAATAAGCCAGGAGCAGAAACTTAAACATTGCATTCACTCATCCGTGCAAACTAAAGAATGGTGATTGGCTGGGTGCGGTGGCTCACAACTGTAATCCCAGCACTTTGGGAGGCCAAGGCGAGTGGATCACTTGAGGTCTAGAGTTCAAGACCAGCCTGGCCAACATGGCGAAACCCCATCTCTACTGAAAATACAAAAATTAGTCGAGTGTGGTGGTGCGTGCCTGTAGTCCCAGCTACTCAGGAGGCTGAGAGAGGAGAATTGCTTGAGTCTGGGAAGCAGAGGTTGCAGTGAGCCAAGATTGCACCAGTGCACTACAGCCTGGGCAACAGAGTGAGATTCTGCTTCAGAAAAAATGGTGACCTTATAGAACTAAAAAATAGAACAGAGGGTACTAGAGGCTGGGAAGAGTAATAAGAAGGGAAGGTGATATGGTTTGGCTGCATGTTGAATTGTAATCCCCAGTTTTGGAGGAGGGGCTGGGTGGGAGGTGATTGAGTCATGGGGGTGGTTCCCCTTACTCTTGTGATAGTGTTCTCAGGAGATCTAGTTGTTTGAAAGTGTATAGCACCTCTCCCTTTACTCTCTCTCTCTCTCTTCTGCTCTGGCCATGTGAAGATCATGCCTGCTTTCCCTTCACCTTCCGCCATAATTGTGAGTTTCCTGAGGCCTCCGCAGAAGCAGAAGCCTGTACAGCCCACAGAACCATGAGCTGATTAAATATCTTTCCTTTATAAATCACCCAGTCTCCGGTATGTCTTGATAGCAGTATGAGAATGGACTAATACAGAGGGATAAGGAGAGATTTGTTAAAAAATACAACTTCACAGCTAGGTAAGAGGAATAAATTGTAATGTTCTATATCACAGTAGGATGACTACAGTGAATAACAACATATAGTTTCAAATAGGAGAAAGATATTGAATGTTCCTAACACAAAAGATAAGTGTTTGAGACAATAGGCATGCTAGTTACCCTACATGATTACTATAGATTATATGTATCAAAACATCACTATATGCCATAAATATGTATAATTATTTGTCAATTTAAAAATACACTTGAAAAAATTAGACTTCATCTAAATTAAAAATGTTGATTTTGCAAAATATCCTATTAAGGAAATGAAAAGATAAACTACACGTTTGGAGGAATATAAATATAAAATACTTATATATATTTATAATTATATATTTATGCTTATATATTTATGTATATACTTATATATAAGTATATTTAAATATAAGTGTGTATGTATATATATACATATAAAACAATTCATTTTAACAAGAATATATAAACTTTTCATATTTTATTTTTGGTAAAGATGGGGTCTCACCATGTTGCCAGAGTGGTCTTCAACTCCTGGCCTCAAATAATCCCCCTGCCTCATCCCCCCAAAATGCTGCGATTACAAGTGTGAGCCACCACGCCTATCCCCAGAATATATGACTTTCCAAACTCAATAATATGAAAATAAAATAAAAACAATTCTAAAAACAGCTAATGACATTGAATATACCCTTTCTTAAAGAGGATATAAAGTTGGCAAATATGCATTTAAAAAGGTATTTATAGTAGTATTGTAAATATTTCCAAATGTTCTGTGTATCGTATTGTTTTGATATCTTGAAAAACTTCTCTGACTGGGGAGAGAGTGCTCCTCCTGGTGCTAGCCAATTCTTAGAAATAGCAAGGGCTCAGCCAGGAGCATGCATTTGAGGTGTGAACTGGTGCGAACTAATCAATCCAGAGCCATGCCTCCTCTCTCTGGCTTATACAGCCCAGGAACTAACATTCCTCTTGCTTAATCATCTCAAAGCCTGGTATTGGACACCTGAGAACAACCCCTATAGCTTAGAGTCCACTGACATTATTCAGACTAGCCAGGCTTAATCTGTTCATTCTTCTCTTTCTTTTCCTGCGGAAACTCTCATAAATACCGTGGCCTACAGGGTCCTTCCACTCCTGTCTTCTATCTCCTGACCACCTCAGTGTCTTTCCCATCTGGCCTTGCATGGTGTTCCTATGCCTCCTGTCTCTAAAATCTGTTAGTATAATAAACTTAGTTTTTCCCTGAGCCTCTCCTCTCTCTTGTGGTCATGCCTTACTGACCATTTCAGAAAAGAGTACCAAAAAAAAAAAAAGTCATTAACATTTACAAATTGAAATCATGATGAAATATTACTACATATTAGGCTAAAACAAAACATTCAATAACATGTACTGACAAGGGTGTAGAGCAACTAGAACTCTTCATAGATTGCTGGTGGGATGAAAACTGGTACAGCCACACCAGAAAATGGTTTGGCAGTTTCCTACAAATCTAACAGCATTCTGTTGTGTGACTCCACCAATCCCACTCCTGGAAATATATCTTAGAAAAATGAAAACATATGTTCACACAAACATCTCTACATGGATATTTATAGTGACTATTAAAAATGGACTCAAATAAAAAAACATAATGTTCTTTAGTAGGTTAATGGATAAACTGAGGTATGTCTACACGGTAGAATACAGATCAGACACAGCAACTAAAAAGGAACACATTTGTGATCCATACAACTTATATGAGTCTCAAAGGTATTGTAGTGAGTGAAAGAACCTGGTCTCCAAAGGTTACTACTGCATAATTAAATACTAAAAAAAATAAAACTGTAGGTATGGAGACTATCTCAGTGGTTTTTAGAGATTATAATTGGGAACAGAGGGAGAACACAAATTGAAAGCCTAAGAGAGTATTTTGTAGTAATTTAACTTTCTGCATATTGATTATTGTGGTGTTTACATGGTTCTATCTATATATGTTAAAATTCACATAACTGAAAGAGTACCAACAAGTCAATATTGCTATATACATTAAAAAAAATAACATTGTTAAGAAAATACAAGGTCAAGAGAAATTGAGAAAAATATTTCAAAATACATGTCTGATAAAGGATGTGTGTCTAGAATATATAAAGACCCTTAAAATTCTATAATATGGGCCAGGCGCGGTGGCTTAAGCCTGTAATCCCAGCACTTTGGGAGGCTGAGGCGGGTGGATCACAAGGTCAGGAGATCAAGACCATCCTAGCTAACATGGTGAAAACACGTCTCTATTCAAAAACACAAAAAATTAACCCGGCGTGGTGGCGGGCGACTGTAGTCCCAGCTACTCCGGGGGCTGAGGCAGGAGAATGGCATGAACCTGGTAGGCGGAGCTTGCAGTGAGCCGAGATTGCGCCACTGTACTCCATCCTGGGTGACAGAGCAAGACTCCGTCTCAAAAAAAAAAAAAAATAATAATGTGAAAACATTCAAGCCTATTAAAAAATAGGGTTGAACAGTGTTTCAGCAAAGAAAAGAAATAGGGCCAAGAACAAGTACTCAAAATCAGTCATTTGGAAAATACAGATTTAACTATGAGACAGTGCTACTTACTTTAGTGTCTTAAAAAAGCTTACAGTCAGGTACTTGTGAGGATGCAGAAGATCTAGACCTCTCATACATTGCTGGTTGGAGTGTAAAATGTATTAGTCACTCTGGAAAATAGCCTTGCAGTTTTTTAAAAAATTTTTTTATTTTTTATTTTTATTTTTATAAAGGGATGTGTGTATGTGTGTGTGTCATATGAGCTAGGGGTGTGTGTGTGGTGTGTGTGTGTGTGTCATATGAACTAGTAGTTCTACTCCTAGGGTTTTTCATTGTTTTGAGACAGAGTCACTATGTTGCCCAGACTGGAGTGCAGTGGCGTGATCTCAGCTCACTGCAACCTCTGCCTCCCGAGTTTAAGCAAGTCTCATGTCTCAACCTCCCAAGCAGCTGGGATTACAAGTGTGCGCCAACACGCAAGGCTAATTTTTTTTTGTATTTTTAGTAAGGACGGGTTTCACCAAGTTGACCAGGCTGATCTCAAACTCCTGACCTTAAGTGATCTGTCTGCCTCTGCCTCCCAAAGTGCTCCAAGTGCTGGAATTATAGGCATGAGCCACCACTCCTGGCCCACTTCTAGGTTTTTATTTGAAAAATAAAAACTTATATTCACATAAATACATGGCCATCAATGTTTACTGCAGCTATATTCATCACCACCCCAAATTTCAACTGTTGAAAAAACAAATGCAGGAAAGCCCACACAATTGGATACTACTCAGCAATAAATAGGAACAAGCTACTAATATAAGTAATGATACAAATGAATCTCCAATGCAAATGTTAAATTGTAGAAGCCATACTCAAAAGGCTATATGATATATGCTTGCATTTGTATGACATTCTGGAAGTAGCAAAAATATAGAGAAAAAAATTATATACCAGTGCTTGCCAGGGACTGTGGTTTGAGGGAAATGCTGTACTAAAAGAAGGCATGAGGAAACTTTCTAGTATGAGGAAAGCTCTATATCATGTCTTTGTAGATGATTGTACAACAATATGCATTTGTCAAGGCTCATAGAACTGTATACTAAAAATCTATTTTTTCAGATATAAATTATACCTCAATAAACTGAGGTAAAGTATAAGGCTATAGGAGTGCCACAATATTCACAAATTGGTAAAGCTGGGTGATAGGCGTTCAGGGGTTTGTCATACTTTTCTCTTTATTTTTATGTTTGGAAAACAATAAATAATAAGTCTAACACATTGCTGGCAGGAATTTGGGTTAAAGGGTGTTCAGACATTGTTGATGAACATGTAAATTGCCGTGGAATTTTTTGAAAGCAAAAGTGCAACAGCTGTTGAAACTTGAAAGTACATAAAGCCTTCCTCCCAGAAGTCCTACTCTTTGAATCTCTCCCACAAAAATAAAAGCTCTGGGTTTTTAAAGGTATACATACTGGATGTTTACTAGAGCATTGCACTTAGTGGCAAACCACTGGACACAAAGTGAGTATACATAAATTAAGCACTAAAAAAACCCCAAAACCCCCTTGCCATTTCCCTTGGTAGTTACCCACTGGACTATGGCTTAATTACGCAACAGCTGCACTTTGAAATATTATGCAGACACCAAAAATAACAAATTAGAGGACTAATTTACAAATAAAATAAATGATGGGGTAGTGATTCAAACCTAGCTGTGTATCTTAGTTTGGGCTGCTATCACAAAAATATCATAAGTCAAGTGGCTTCTAAAGAACAGAAATTGATTTCTCCTAGTTCTGGAGGGAGCCTGGGAAGTCTGATATAAAGGTGCTGGCAGATTCAGGTCCTGGTGAAAGCTTTCTTCCCATTGGTGGCACCTTCTAGCTGTGTCCTCATGTAGTGGAAAGGGAAACAAGCTCCCTCAGACCTCTTTTATAATGGAACTAGTCTCATAAAAGAGGGTTCTGATCTTATGGCTTAATCACCTCTCAAAAGGCTCTACCTCTCATTATTATCACATCAGGGATTAGGAGTTAACATATGAATTGGAGGAGGTGGTAAGCACAATCCATAGCATTCTGCCTGACTCCAGTGTCTGTATACTAAGCCTCTGTATGCTACTTTGTTTTTTTCCTTATTTATTTCCTTTTGTGTGTTATTCCTTGCCTTCATCTTACTTTGATTAGGGTGATAAGCTCTAAGAAGGTGAATTTAGGGTTTAGGCCTGGAATAAAAGGCCCTTGAGATAGTGGAACTTTTGTCTGGAAAGAAGCAATCTCCATTGCTCATTTGAGCAACACCAGCTCATTGACACATTGCAGTGAGATTTGAGGACAAAGTCCCAGATGTTGCTTTTGTACTCAACTTTGTCCCCCAAATCTCCCTGAGCATCTTGGGACTGAAGACCCAGACATGTAGAAATCCTGGTGTTGAACCACCTCTCCCTCCTTCTCGCTCTGTGACATGAGAAACCATTGCCTTCATTATAGAAGATGAAGGTAAGTGTTCAAGATACTACAGGTTAGATTCAGAGTGAGGAAGGCTGTGTTCTTACATCAGGAGAAGATATCAAAGTTCAGTCTCATGATTCAATTTCTACAGTGCAGAAGGAGGCCAAACTTGTCCTTGATGTTGGAAGCCAGGCTGCTAGAAACTCTTGAAAGCTGTGGCTTGGGGAGGGCATGAGGGTGGGTTTTAGGAGCTTGATAGGGTTTGGCTGTGTCTCTAACCCCTCTTATTTTGTATTCCCATGTGTTGTGGGAGGGACCCAGTGGGAGGTAACTGAATCATGGGGGCAGGTCTTTCCCATGCTGTTCCTGTGGTAGTGAATAAGTCTCACAAGATCTGATGGTTTTATAAGGGGGAGTTTCCCTGCACAAGCTCTCTCTCTCTTTGTCTGCTGCCATCCACGTAAGATGTGACTTGCTCCTCCTTGCCTTCTTCAATGATTGTGAGGCCTCCCCAGCCATGTGAGCTGTAAGTCCATTACACCTCTTCCTTTTTTAAATTGCCCAGTCTCATGTATGTCTTTATTAGCAGCATGAAAATGGACTAATATGCAGTTGATAATTTTGTTTTGTTTCTTGATCTTGGTGCTTGGATGCACAGTGTGTTCATTTTGTGAAAATTCATCAAGCTATATACTAATAATGGAGGCATTTTTCTGTATGTGTATGTTATACTTCAGTTAAAAGTTAAATAGAAAAACAACTATATTAAATAGTATAATAAATATCAGTTACTATATAAATGACCATAGAATCTCAAAGGCCTAATATAATAAAATGTTATTATTTGCTCATGTTTCTGAGATTATTGCTAGTCAGGAGTACTCCTGAAGGCTGTTCTCCAGGTACTGACCCAAGGGTCCAGGTTCCTTCCATCTTTGGACATGGCTATTATCAACATATGATTCTTTGTGGAAACGAAATGGTGCAAGAAACTCATGAAGGGTGAGGTTTTAGGGGCTCAACTTCGGAATGGTGAACGACATTTTCTCTCACATAATATTAGATAAAAGTGGTCAAATGACTTCATCTAGAAACAAGAAAATTTAGTCTTCCATTTTTTTTTTCTCATCAGTCAGGGAAATGACATGGTTTGATAAACATACAATGTTATTTTGCTTTGCATATGCTTTATTTTAAAAATTATAGTACAATTCATTTTGAGGAAGCAAGATGAACATTTGAAACATAAATAATAAAGACCGAACCATTTGAGAAGGCTTCATGCAGAAACAGAACTCGAATTGTGTCTAGAAGAATGAGGGTGATTTGAGCAGGTGGAGGAACAAGGAGAGGCATGGGTCCTGAGACCCCGGTACATCACAGAAAGGTTCCAACACAAAGAGAAGCACGTGAGTATCACTACTTTATAACCATCAACACATGACTCCTTCATTCCTCAGAGAACTCTCTGGAATCATAATTTAAGAAATTCAGGGATGAAAGTTGGGGTTACCTCTACTGTAACTGGGTGCTGGCTTAACCAACTACTTTCCCATCAGGAATGTAGTCATCTTTCAAATAATATCACTCTATAAAGAGTGTTTGTTGATCTGCTTTAAGATATTTTGTCATGTGCCTCTACATTATTCATTTTGCATTGCTATGAAGAAATACCCAAGACTGAGTAATTTATAAAGAAAAGACGTTTATTTGGCTCACAGTTCTGAAGACTGTACAAGAATCGTGGCACCAGCATCTGCTTCTGGTCAGGACCTCAGGAAGCTTTTACTCATGGAGGAAGGCAAAGGAGGGGCAGACATTTCACATGGGGAGAGAGGGAGCAAGAGAGAGAGAGTAGGGAGGTCCTAGACCCTTTAACAACCAGATCTCACATGAACTCATTACCATGGTGAGGACGTCAAGACATTCATGAGGTACCCACCTCCATCACCCCCATTAGGCCCTGCCTCTAACATGGGGGATCACATTTCAACATGAGATTTGTTGAAATGTGGAGACAAACATCCAAGCAGTATCCACCTCCTTTCAACCAAGACATTTTCTGATAATTTCAGCATGCCCAGTGATCTTTTACTGTATTGTGAATCCTTTCCTATTTATTTTGCATACATACAATCTTGCCTTCTCTACTAGACTGTACTTCTGCGTGTATTAAATAAACAGATTTTTTTCCATCGTTGCTGAGCACAGTGTGGGAGGCATAATAGCTGTAAAAAATTAGGACATTATGGCCCGTTGCTTCATAGGGTCTTGAAAATACCTGGCATTGTTTATTTATTTATTTATTTGATTTTCCAGACTTTTACATAAGACCAACAAAAAACAATAGTGAATTTAAATTATCATATCCTTTTCATTTTTGCTGCTAGTCACTGAGGGAGCAAGGGGCTAGGTTGCAAGGCTCACCATAACAAAGCTACATGGGTTCCTGAAAGCCATCTTATGAGGCCAGGAATGTAGCTGAATTTCATGAAGTAAAAAAGATGCTTTTCACTCTGCCTTTTTCATACAGCCGCTAGTACTCCACAGTGTACTAAATATTTTGTGTTCCAATACATTATTCATTTAATGCCCTGCCACATTTATAGGTTGGGGCTATGTGAGCTTCGGTGTGTATTGAAAATTGGCTTCCAATTCTAGCACTATTTCTCTTTCAAGGCCAAAAATAATTTGGTGGAAGTATGATAGTTTCCTGGGATCTCCTTTGCCAAGTTGGAATCTTAAATGAGCAAAAAAATAGCAATAAAATGTCATGTAAAATCCAATACATGTTTAATTGGTATGCCTCCAAGAAGCATCCCTCAATAAAGAATTTTTAATCTATGTTAAATTTGCATCTTAAATGATGATTTGTGTTAACTGATTGAAAGAGAGAAAAATAGACTAATTTTTACTTTCTGATATGAAATATTATCTGAGGATGTGAATAATTTGGTTGACATTCCCCGTATCTGCAAATTACTATATCTTTAGGCAGCTTGAAAACGATAATATCATATAACCACAGGGCAATATTTTCCCCAGTGGGTCATCAGAGTGTCTCACTGGAGTCTTTTGTCTTGAGTGCTGAGGCTAGGTTCTGAGAATCTTTTGTATCTGTCATAGATATCCAGAATTAAAAGTATAGTATTTATAATGAAAGATTAGACCCTTCTATAATTGGAAGCAAGACAGAAAACCCAAAGAGAGATCTTAAGTTGGATTAAGGGGACATTCTTGATGACAGAAAGATGACCACAGCAGCAGGTTGGACTAATGACAAACCTGACAAGTTTTTTGGGAGCCTTAAAAGTTTAAGCTCTTTCTGTTTTCTGTTTGCTCAGTATTTGAAGTTTTCAGGTCAAGGTTCCCTCTGAAAACACACTGCCCTTCTCATTCCCCTTATGTGTGAATCAGAAATTAATTTACCACCTAAGGCAAATGAAATCATACTGAAAGGTTCTGGGATACCCGAGGCTCTCAGCAGTTCTGAGCCCCAGCAGTTCTGTTTTGCAATCTCTCCATCATTGCCTTTTAATAAAGCCTGATCATCCCAGGATTATTGCTGCCAGAGGTCTTTGTCACTTGTGCTTTCTGGCAGACCTTCCAAGGAGCTGGCAATGATCTCCTTAATTTCAGTGTGCAAATAACTGACAATATCTATTCGTTTTGGATCTACACTCCTCTCTGAGTCTGCCTGGTACTGGCTGAATAATCAATTGGCTGGCTCTAAATGTAAGATCAGGGGAAACACAGATATGAGAATCAGACAGAGGTGGAAAGAGAAGAATGAAGTGGAAAGAGAAGGATGAAGTGGAAAGAGAAGAGCAAGCATCTTTCTTGAAGCTAGAGAGTTGAATATTTTGGACCAGAAAACACAAGAGAGCTTGCAATTTAGGCATTAAAGAAATGTCAAAATATTGAATTTTACCAAAATATTTTCTCATTTCAGCAATATCGAGGATGACAAGGAACAATGAGGAGGAGGAAGAGCATGGTGATGATGATAATGATAATGAACATTTATTGAGTAGTTATTATATAGAAGGCACTGTTTTACATTACTTTGTACATGTTTTCTAATTTGGTCTTTGTAAACATATGGGGGCAGTTACTACCACATTCATTCTGCATATGGGGAAACCGAGGATCAAGAAGCTGCAGTAATTTGGCTAATGTGGCACAGGTGTAAGTGCTCAGGTGCGCCTTAAGTTCGGTTCTGGTTGATGATATAGTAAGTGCTTTCAGGTTTCCCCAGTGGTTTTAAATATTGTAGCAAATGCTGTTGTCATTCCTCAGATCTCTGTTACCAGTTCCACGGGTAAAGGCTGCCTGTTAGTGCCTCCTAAGGGCTCACACCTGCAACCTGTTTAGAGGACCACCCTGGGGCCTCTGGAACCCTTTGATCAGACACACCAGGAGCCAGAAATGCCTGGGAGTTTAATTCCAGTTGGAGAGTTGCCAGGTACTTGCAAAGGACCATGAAAGCCCAGCTGGCTCCCTTGCCTTACAGGCCCTGTAATGTTTAAATGTGCATCACAGCCCCCTGCAGCCTCAGCTGAAGTCTAGTGTGATGCCTAAAAGTGCACCCCGCTTGGCTTCTTCCTCTGATCCTTCCTGCTTCTTTTGCTCTCTTCCTGGTTTCTTTTGGGAGCGCTCCCTTAATAAATTCCACAGAAATACTGTCTTTGTGCCTGCTTCCCGGGGAATCTGAACTAAGACAACTATGCTTTGCTCTAATTCTAAACTTGGCCATAGATGAGCCAATTTTAATGAAAGTCATTATGAAATGATAATTGAACATAGCTGATAAAGAAACATTAATGATTGTTTCTGCATGTTGATTTGGTCTCCCAGTTACTCTCATTTCATTCATTCAATCATTCACTCAGAAAAAAATGTATTTTTGTACTAAGTAGCTAAGATCAACAATAATGTGTATACATCCCTTCATGTAGAAGGCGGGGAGAAAACCTTTTAGCAACCTTTTAGCATACTCTCAGGATGCCCGGAATGGATGGAGGAAGAAGTCTCAATAAAATTCAATCTTTTATGATTATGTACATCATTTCTATTTCCATCATATATTTTTTTCGAGATCTAAACTTATGTTTCGGAGTGTTTTTGTAGCTGAGTGGTGTAAGGGGCAGGGAAACCTGAGGAGGGGTTGACTTGCCACTAGAAACCTTCACTCACAATAGGTTGAGTACATCTTCCCTGCAGTAATGATAAAACCATCCAATGGCTCTTGAAATCTTGGGAGAATGGTCTTCTTGGACAAATTGAGGAGAGTCATAGGATCAAATTGATTCATTAGTTAAAATGTTGTCATTAATATAATTAGTTATTAAATAAAAGTATTTCCCAGGCTGAAAATTACTCCCTGCTCCAAATTTATTGTGTGAGAGGTGGGAGTGGGGATAAAATTCTGATGGTGAGAGAGGTGGGTAGATGAACTCAGAATTTGGATCCTAAATTCCTCTATATTAAAAGTTCTTCAAATCATGTGGGCAATAGACATTGCTTCCAAGTAGCTCTGCCTCTCATTTACTCTCTGTCTCCTACTTCCCCCATTTCATCCATGTCTGAGAACTCACTGGGTTTAGAGAATGTCTCATCTGTCTCTCTCATCTACTTTCTAAGCTCAAGACTATACCTGCCATTCTTTTGGCTGCTTTATCTTTATTTAATTTAATGCCCTTTTATTTTCTTCGAGACATATTACTCTCTACTCATTTTTTGAAATTAATATTGGTACATCAGGTTGTGTTACCCTTGGCCAAAGCCTATTACAAAATATATAAGGCAGCCTGGGTGTGGTGGCTCACACCTGCAATCCCAGCACATTGGGAGGCTCAGGTAGGCGGATAGCTTGAGCCCAGGGGTTCAAGATATTATTGTTGGTCTTTTTTCCAGTAAAAAATTTTTATTAACTATAAGAGTAATAAAATACTCCTTGAAAGGTTTAAAAATTTTTTAAAAATTATACTATTTTTGTTAGAATGTGTAGTTTGTCACCTATTAATAGTACATTGTTACTCTCTAATGCAATAGGAACACATCTGTTTTTAATACTGTACAGATTCATTAGCCTACTAGTCTCTTTGATCTGTTTCTGCAGCGGCAGAATAAATATGATAATAAATGCTATTTTTATGCCTATATATGCCCTTTTTTCACAAGATAAGAGATGTTATTGGGTCTGCTAATGTGACCTTGTTTTTCAACTCAGGTGATTAGTCTAGGGAAGTAAATGTGTATACTTATGATCCATTGGAGATTATAAGATATAGCAGACAATCAAAATTATAATTCCAAATGAAAAAACGGCATAATTCTTTAAAAAGTGTTTAGAAGGGTACACAGCAGAGGATATTTTCTTTCTTACTGGCAACAGATAAGAAAGATGTATTGTAACTAGATATATTAATGTTACCAAGAACAGTATTGATTCAAGCACTTACTGAAGAATCCAAGTGCACACTGGCTGGTTCTACTTTATTCTTTTAAAATATGAATTATATCCTTTGTTCATTGTGGGCAGGTACAACTTGGCTGATCCTTCTCTTCATGCATTTTTCAATATACATCAAGGGAAGTGTTATTTGTATTGCTAAATTTACATGATCTCCTCTTTAATTTTATCAGCTACTAATTACATCCAGAAATGATGACATTTAAAGGGAAAATGGCCACCATTTCCAGAATACTGCAGTGTAATAGAAGAACTGAATTCATTTAAACTCACAGTCCTCCATAATGGCTAGGATTCATCATTCCCACAGATAGAGCTCAGAGGAATTAACAGCAATGCACATCCCCATAGACTCTACAGAGTGGCTGGCCAAGGTGAGATTTTTCTTTATATTCCTTCAATGCACATATTGACAATGTCTTCTCAAAGTAGATTAAGAATACAGATTGTGTGGCATTAAAAGTTGAAAATGAAAAAATCATTATTGCAAAATACTTTGATAGAGTCAAGACAAAAATCTCTTTGTTGAGAAATGTGAGAGCAATAATTTAATTTACCTGTAAATATTTTTTCAAGTTTAAATTGCAATAGACAAAGACAGAAAGGCTTAACCTCAGGAAAATAGGAGATTTGTAGGCATCTACAGCTAGTCTTAGAAAATGCCATTCTTCATTTCTTTTTTCTTCCCTGAATGATTTGTAGTATCTTCCAGAACCTTTGCTAATATGAGAAAATGGAGGCTGAGCATGGTGGCTCATTCCTGTAATCCCAGCAATTTGGGAGTCTGAGGAGGGAGGATCACTTGAGGTCAGGATATCAAGACAAACCTGAGCAACATAACAGGACCTCTGTCTCTAACAAAAATTAAGAAAAAAGCTGCGTAAATTGTCTGTAATTCAAGCTGTTAGAGAGCCTAAGGCAAGAGGATCCCTCGAGTTCAGGAGATCAAAGCTGCAGTGAGCTATGACCACAGGACTGCACTCCAGCCTGGGTAACAGAGTGACACCTGTCTCGCAAGAAAAATAAAAGAAAAACAAAAACAAAAAAAGAAAATGGAAATAGGTGGGGTTCCTGTAACTCATGAACAGGTACAACAACAGAACAGGGGCTATTTGAAAAAGATAGTTACAACACCAAATTAATTTTGCTGCTATGCTATTTCTGCTACAGTGACTATTTCCCTAGCTGTTACATACTTCCCCAATTCATTATCAGTGAAGAGATCTAGGATATCTCCTCCAGTAATTTTTCTTCAAAAGAAACAAATTTATTTACATTGTTAAAAAATTATATATTTGTTACTTTACATTCCTTAATTGTGAGTATAAACATGTATATGTGTTTCTCTGATCACCATAAACAAAGATAATCCCAGAAAATGTAGTGTCTGAAGGAACCCCAATTCTAAGACCCTATCAGTAACTTAGCTGCATTAGATTAAAAAAAAAAAATCCTTCTTCAACAGCTTTCCAAGCTGACAGTCATGAAATTAAAATTATTTACTTGGGTCTCATAACAATCATAGAAACAGGGAAAATGATACCTGCAGAGGGATCACCAAAGAAAGAACATTGCCGGTATTGTCACAAAAGGTCACACACTCATTCAATAATGCACTTCTGTGTGCAAACCCTGTATTAGGGGTGAGAATCAGCCCTTCCTGCAGGTAAATAAATAAATAATAAATAGAATCCAGCATTTTAAAAACGTAACTATTAAAGAAGTGGAGGCTTAAATTTGTATGCATGTCTGTGTAAGTTAATGTAAGTTGGTGTGGGAGAACTTCCAGCTTAAAAGGCCACACACCGAGATTCACTGAGCTAGGGTAACCAGATGGGGTTATTTGGCCTTTAGTTGGCAGAAGAACCAGATTAGGAGAGCATTTAAGTCCAGAGTGAAGTCAGAGAGACAAGTCATGGTGTTTCTCAGACTTTATAGTGAGTATCTGAGTGCTTTTTAAAATTTAAGTTACAAGGCTTCTCCCCAGACCTACTGAATTGCACTCTTTGCCATCAGGCCGAAGAATAGCTGGTCATCAGGGCTTAAAAATGCCTTCTTTTCCATACTGTTGCTCAGTTTAATAATATTAACATCGTTTATTAATTAACTTCATTATTGGTCGGGCTTTGCCTCTGAGCCACAGTTGGCTGCCAGTCATTCCTGGGTTACGTTTTTCCCAGTTTATTTCCAGTCTGAAATGTGCATGTATTCAATGTGTGTGTGTGTGTGGGGGGCGGGTGGGGGGGTGGGGGGGGGGGGGGGGGGCGGGGGCAGTTATTAAATAATTGGCTCATGGAATGGTGAAGGGAGGCCTAGCGAGTACAAAATCTCATGGAGGAAGCTCATAGGCTAGAGACTCAGGGAAGAGGTGCAGTTCAAGTTCAAAGGCAGACTGCTGGTGGTGATGTTGCTGATGAAGTCTGAGTTGATCTGATGACTGAATTCCCTGTTTCTTGAGCAAGGTCAGCCTTTTCTTCTCTTCAGGCTTTCAGTGGATGGGATGAAGCCCACACACATTATGGAGGGCAACCTGCTTTACCCAGAACCTATTGATTTAAGTGTAAATCTCTTAAAAGCACCCTCAAAGAAACATCCAGAAAAATTTTTGTCCAAACATCTGGGTACTGTGGCCCAGACAACTTCATGCATAAATCTAACCATCACAGGGCTCTAATCCAGTTGGACTGGTGTCCTTATAAGAAGAAATTTAGATACCCAGAGACATGAGGAACATGAGTGCACAGAGGAAAATCATGTTAGGACACAGTGAGGAAATGGCCATCTGCAAGTTAAGGAGAGTATATGTAGTGTGTGTATACCCTATAGTGTGTGTATACCCTATAGTATGTATATACAAATACAATACACTACAGGACAGCAAAAGATGTCATTTCTTCAAGAGCATTGGCTATCAGCACCAAGACTGAGATTTCTAGGTTCTCAAGTAGAACCATAAAACTTGCATAGGATCGTTTGCTTTATAGTTAAGTTTAGTGACTGCTATGGTTTGAATGTTTTATCCATTCTAAAACTTAGCTTGAAACTAAATCCCCAATGCAATGATATTGGAAGATGAAGCTTAATGGGCAGTGTTTAGCTCATGAGGGTGCTTCCTTGATGAATGAGTCAATGCTACTATAAAAAGGGCTTGTGGGAGTGGGTTTGCTCCCTCTACTCTTCTGCCATGTGAGGAACAGTTCTTCTCCAGAGGACATTGTGTTCAAGGTACTGTTATATATTTTGGAAGCAGAGACTGAGCTCTTACTAGACACCAAAACCTGCTGGTGCTTTGATCTTGGACTTCCCATCCTCCAGAATTTTGAGAAATAAATTTGTTTTTTTTTTTGTAAATTTACCCAGTTTCAATTATAGCAGCAGAAAATGGACTAAGACAATGATCATTGTGCTCATTGCCAATTTCTCCATGCTTACATTCTAAAAAGAGATATTTCAAGTGGGGTTCCTGTGCCCATCTGACTGGGATTACTCTTGTTGGGAAGAATTGTATATATGCCACCTCAGAGATGGTTTGCCATCTTCCTATTTGGCCAATGTATAATTGCTTTCAGCTCACAGCCAGGCCTTTGTCCAACCCATATGTCATCAAAGCAGTGGAGATAGTTTTGTTTACTCAGAACATTTATCATGCACCATTAAAGCATACATCCTGAAAGCATATATCATGAAATATTTGTGAGACAGAGTTGATGCTACTTTCTTGAAGTATCAAGGGTTCCTTTACCATAAAGTCGACCCTAAGTAGCTCAGAACCCATAGTTGTTGATAAATGATGGTAATGATGATGTTAACATGACAGCCATCACTAAAAACTCTCTTTTCAACTCTCTCTGCTTTAAGGGTTTAATTTTATTTACTTATTTAATCTTCAAAACCACTCTACCAAAAAGTAGTGTTATTAACCAATTTCATAGACATGAAAATAAACAAAGAGGTTACATAGGTTGCCCAAGTCTTCAAACTCTTAGGGAGTATTGAGAAAGTAAAAATAGTACTGCAGTCAAAAGCCTAGTTCTAAAAGTGCTGTAGCTGTGTAAATAGAATCAATGATAATTTCATTGGTACTTTCCCCTAAAGTACTTCAGAACTCCCCCAGGGATCCTTTTTAGAATTTAGAATAAAATTCTAAATTTAAGAAGGGATTACATCCTGCAGACAGAGAGACTTGTCATGAATCCCATTGCTGAAGGCTGTGATTCTAAAACTCTTTTGCTTCTGAGATTTTGCTGAGTGACTCCCTTTTTTTCTCCAAATAAAACATTCCAAACACAGACTATAGTATGAGTTTTCATTTATAGTATAAGTTTGGAATTTCTCTTCTTCATGAAGGGCTATCAATTTCTCACTTTTGCTGGAAAACTGTCTAAGAACTTCTTTCCACACTCCTTGCTTATTTGATAACACTGCTTATATATCTCTGAGAATTTTTTTTGTTTGATTTTAAAAAATATTTCTTAGTGTTTTAGAAAATAACTTCTAAATCTTTATTATTCTGAAAACACATGAAAGACTTGTGAGAAGGAGTTCCTCTCTGATGATAGGTTCCTCCAACATGCATTTCTAAAACTTCTGAAGTCACTATCTTTATCATTTCTTATTTCATAGCTACAGTTAATAACCCAACTATAAATTTAATACCTTCACATTATTCCAGATTGCATGTCATTGTGAGACCAGCAATGATGCTGTCATCCAATAAATCTGATGAAAATGATTGGGTTCCTCTCGCTATGTCAGCGTTAAAAATTTTGGTTGATTGATAAATAGCTTGTTCTCATAGCTGTCAGAAGAGAAGTTCAAGTTATTATATGTTAATTAATAATCAATAACAGATTATGTATCATTAAGTAATCATAAATATCTCTACACCACACAGGTAGGGTACCTTGTGTACTATAGTTGAATACATCAATGAACTTGACCATGTCATTGAATATTTATTGACTAAATAAGGAAGAAAGAAGCCTTCCACAGGGATCAGTGAGGCTCTCAGAGATCAGTGTTTTTCGTCTCTGGCCTTCATCTTTGCAGATTATCTTTTCCTTTATGGCGAAAATTCTGAGTAGCAGCTCCACCTCTTCCACTTTCATTGACACTGCTTGCTGTTTTCAGCCAGCGTCTTCTCTTTCCTGAATCTCCCATGAAACTCTAGAAGTTATCACAGATTCCTTCTCTACCTGTTCTTATTGTAAGCACAATAACCATGAAGGTTTTCTAAGATTTTTGCTCTGTCAATTACCACAGGAATTAGATGGGGAGTAAAATGGTGGCTGGTCTCACCTACTCACCAAACACATCAGAATATATTGGAGCCTCAGCAGTGGAAACAGACACTTATACTTGAAAAAACTAAGGGCAACCGAGCTGAGGAACTGAAAGTAAATAATCAGTTCTCTCCATACTAAGTCCATTGCTTAAACACAAGAGACTCTTCAAAGAACTTTCTCCTGCATCGTCATATATGCCTCTAACTGAGATGGATGGTTTAGAATGTTGGTGTAGGGGTCAGATTTTGAAATTAAATTAAAAGCTACAAAAGTATCAAATGCAAGAAGCGTCAGAGTGAACATCATACTTTTGTCAAGTTATCAGGTCTGAATTCCACTTCAGCTCTATTGTCTCTGTTCCAGGTCCAGTGCCAAAGAAAAGTTTAGTGAAAAAGCAAACAACCACACACTAGGCCTATTTAAGATATGGAGCTAGAGCCTGTGGGCTCAGAGAGGAGTGGTTCACGGGAGATCAGAGAGGTAGTGCCTAGAGGTCTGCTGGTCACTTTCCGGGGTGCATTTCTTAGATCCTTACCATGTAGACACATACCAATTTCACTCACTTATAATTGTTCTCTCTCAAACCTTTCATAAGGTTATCCTGGTCAAAGAGTTGGAGTCAGATCATAAGTACTACAAAGGACATGTCATTGAGCTTTTATTTTTATTTTAAGAGTCAGGAAAGGCATTGAAACAGTTCAAGCAGAGGGGTGACAAAGTCTGATTTTGCTGAATGAACTCACACTGACTGTTTGTGGAGGGTGAATTAAAGAGACCAAGAGGGAAGGAAGCAGGGAGATGAGTTGGGAGCTACAGCCGCAGTCTTGGTGAGAGTTCCCAGCCAGCACCTTGGAAGGTGATTAGAACTTAGGCATTCATGTGATTCTGCCCACCCCAGTCACCATGCCAGGTTCTGTCAGATTTAAGAATGCTCCCTAGGCTGCAATAGCGTAACACTTCCTCTTCTGATGAGATTTTTGGCAATCATTTGCTTCTGAAAAGACTTTTTTGAGAAATTTCTATTTCCATCTTTTAAACAGACAATATAAGAAATACTTGATATGCTTATGGGCAAAAGTAATAGAAAGACAGTAAAAATCTTTCAGCCTAAAAATAATTACACCAAAATCAAAGGCATGAAAGTGCTGACTGGCTCTCAGTGTTTTGTGTGATGTAAATCATGCTAAAAGTAGAAATTTGAAAAGCTACATTTCACAGGGAAGGCTGCGTGTCATTTTTGGCCACATAAATTTATTTTCTCTCAAGCTGTAGGCAGGTGTCACCTCAACCTTTGGTACCATTGCAGAAGCATTAGCCAGGTCACCATATCCATGAAATGTGTTGTATGAGAAGCTGGCTCTTGTGCCTGGGATGTGTTTTCTTAGTAACACTAGGTTGACATTTTTAAATAGCAGATATTATGGAGCTAATTCTGCATCTCCTTTATGATTGTGAGAAAATTGGTGGCTGTCATCATGGGAAATGGATTTCTGACTTTCTTTTGCTTCAAACCTGGAGAGCTTTAATGACTATTACAGAAAACATCTTTGTTGCTACACTCATTATGGGATATAAAAAGACTAAGTTTCAGATTTACATCATTTTTCCTGGGATTATTCATCATTCTTTATCATTAAGTCTTTGGCTTTTTTTGAAACATGCGTAATAGACTCTGAATTAACTTGAGTGACTTATCAGAATCTACACTTGGTGAAGAAAGGCCTCCACATTTCCTTTTTAGATGTTTCTTCTATGTCTGTCTTTAGAGTCAATCCAGCTCATTATGCATACTCATTTATTCAACAACTATTGAATCACTATTATGTGCAGGCTCTGTGATAGGTATTGGGCATCTATTAGTGACAGAACTGATCCAATTTTTGCACACCTAGACCTTTCACTTTTGGGTACACAAAAGGGTCGTACAGTTGATATTCTGCATAGTGCTGAGCTTAAGATAGATTTAGGGGAGGGTCCAGCCCTGAGGTTGTGTTTGGAAAAACAAAGGCACACATTGCTATGTCCCATTGGATTTAGCATCAGTACGGGTTTTGCCAATGGCCTGGAGTCAGAATTCTGCCTATGGAGCATTTGCATCTGTAGTGGATAATATAGTACCCTGGCCAGATTTCTGTTTCGGGACAGAGCCATTCATTCCCCAATCTGCCAGAAATGTTAACTGCTGGGACTCACATCTGTGTCTGTCTCCAGCATCACCCTCTGCTGAAGGGAGCTGTCCTGCCCAGGGTTATGATTCTTCCCAAGGACAGCGTTCATCCAAAGATGGGTTGGTATCAAGGAACAAGTTGAGTTCCCTTGCCTTAATGTAAACAATTCTCATAGATTATCAGGACTCCAAAGATTCCCATGGTGTCAGCTGAGCCTTGCATTGAATCTTTCTCACAGTTCAACTTCTTCCTCTTCCAATGCCACTTTCTCGTTACTTTGCGTAGGATGATTCTGAGTGTACTTACCAAAAATCTCCTTTAGGAAAAGCTCTATTCCAGAGCATGTTTTCAGAGAATCTTAACTAAGAAGACTTAATGCTTTTTACAAATTTAGTTTGTAACGTTGAGTGCCCATGGTCTATGACATGGTTTGGCTCTGTGTCCCCACCCAAATCTCACCTTGAATTGTAATAATCCCCACGTGTCATGGGAGGGACCCCATGGGAGGTAATTGAATCATGGGGGCGGGTTTTCCCCATCTTGTTCTCGTGATAATGAGGAAGTCTCATGAAATCTGATGGTTTTAAGAAAGGGAGTTCTCCTGCACATGCTCTCTTGCCTGCCAACATGTAAGACCGGACTATGCTCCTCCTTTGCCTTCCACCACGACTGTGAGGCCTTGCTGGCAATGTGGAACTGTGAGTCGATTAAACTTCTTTCCTTTATAAATTACCCAGTCTTCGGTGTATCTTCATTAGCATCATGAGAACGGACTAATACAGCCTATATACCTTTTCTTCCCTTTTTCCTTACTCTTTGCAAAATCCCATCAAGCTAGGGTATTTTATGTTTGACGGACAAATGAGAAATTGAGACGCAAAGACTGACTTTGCCTCAGGCTACACAGCCAGCGAATGGTGAAATCAAGTTTCACTGCCCTGTCTGGTGGGAGAGCTGCACTGTCTCTACTGCTGCACTACCCCTCTCTTTTGCCTTTCAGTCTCTTCTGATTTTCTTTGTGGAGTATAGTAGCTTTCACTGCTTCTTCATTCTTGGAACAAAAATCATTGATGTCTCAACTTATTTTTCTGTTTCACTTCTCTGCTTCACAACAGAATTCTAACAGGCAATGAAGGCATTTCAGATGCTTGTTATTACATCCTCCAGAAAATTATTTCCATAAATTAATTTCAAGTGTAAACATAATACGGAATAAGCCTTAAAAATTAAAAATGATTTTTTCACACCACCTTGAGAAAAACACTTTACCTTTCTGAATCTCAGTTGCTTCCTTTAGAAAATGGGGATAATAATACCAGCTTCTCAAAATTGTTGTAAAATGAAATGAACCAATGCAGGTAAAACACTCAGGACAGTGTCTGCCTGTATTAGTAAGCATTCTCTAGGGGACAGAACTAATATGATAGATGTATATAGAAAGGGGAGTTTATTAAGGAGTATGAACTCGCACAATCACAAGGTGAGGTCCCACAATAGGCTATCTGCACGCTGAGGAGCAAGGAAGCCAGTCTGAGTTCCAAAACTTCAAAATTAGGGAAGCTGACAGTGCAGCCTTCAGTCTGAGGTCGAAGGTCCAAGAGTCCCAAAGTCCTTGAATAGATATTCTTTATGCTTTATGAATAGATAAAGAAAATGTGGTACATATTCACAATGGAGTACAATTGAATCATAAAAAAAGAAAGAGATCCAGTCATTTGCAACAACATGGATGGAACTGGAGGTCATTATATTAAGCGAAATAACCCAGGCACAAAGTTTGTGGGATCTAAAAATCAAAACAATTGAACTCATGGACATAGAGAGCAGAATAATGGTTACCACAGACTGAAAATGGTAGTGGGGGATGAGGGGGCATACGGGTACAAAAAGTAGTTACAAAGAATGAGTAAGACCTATTATTTGATAGTATAATAGGATGACTATCATCAATAACAACTTAGTTGTACATTGTAACATAACTTAGAGTGTAATTGGATTATCTGTAACTCAGAGGATAGGAGGATAAAGGCTTGAGGGGATGGATATCTAATTCTCCATGGTGTGCTTATTTCACACTGCACACCTGTGTCAAAATATCTCATGTACCTCATATATACACCTACCATGTACCCACAAAAATGGAAAAATAAAAATTATAAAGTAATCCAGATTTTTAAAAAAGCATATGTATATGTGGTCAAAAAGAAATGTCTGTTTTTTAACCAAACTATCCTCAATTAATTGTTTGGCTTCAAAACTTGAGAAAGGAGTTTGAAAAAATGTCTTTAGGTATTTCCTGTCAGGAAAGATTGAGTACAGAGGGAAGCCAGACTGCAGCTTATGCTAGAGCTATACTTTTCAAATATAAATGCACACATGAATACCCTGTGGATCTTATTAAAATGCAGATTCTGACTCAGTAGGTTTTGGGTGGTTTTAGATTCTTTATTTTTAACAGGCTCCCAGGTGATTCTGAGGCTTCTGGTCCAAGTACAACACTTGCATAGCAAGGGACTAGGGCATGTTCAACTATATGGCTCACCTGTGATGTATTTCCAGCCAGGCATGTGGACTTAGTGCCTCACTTGTGCACTCATGATGCAGTTCCCACACTCAACACACTCATGGGCCAGTGGGAAGTGGAGACAGATACACAACTACCTAAAACAAATCACAATATTATATCATGTGTACAATAAACATTCATTCATAGTGATATGAAAATATAGAGGGAATGGGGGAACCAATTCTGTCTGAGAGAATCAGGGAAGTCGTTTCAAAGGATGTTTGAGTATACTTTTTTAAGAAGGAAAATGAGTTTTCCACATACATGCATGAAGGGACATGTGGGTGGAATTAGGTGTCACCATGTGCCTGAAGACGATACATAGAAGAGTTTTGTTTTTCCACTGACAAAACGAGGGAATAATTTTTTGTCTATAATTATGCATTTTCCCATATTATTGAGAAAATCAGTACATTTCTCTGTCAAAGGGTTAGCACAGCTGTGTCTGTGGTCCTCCACCTTTCTCTGTCACACCTGAAACAGACTTCAGGGCTGAAGCTTCTTAATGCTTCATAGGATAACCCAAGTCAGGATGTAAATGTTCTCTCCTCCCAACTTTGGAACACTCGCATTTATTGAATGCAAATCTTTTGCTAATAATTTCCTGATATAAAACATTTTTGTAGCATCTCAAAACAGCTAATGGACTTTCTTGTACTTAATAATCACATTATAGCCATCACCTAAGTGCCAGATACTGTGCAATTTTCACATTACAAATTCTCTTCTGTAATTCTCACAATTAGGAGCTAGGCAGCAGTATCACAAATCTCATTTTACAGTGCAGAAATTTAAGTCTCTGAGAGGCTTCTTGCTCAGAGAAGGACTTACCCTAAACTAGCCAACCAGAGAGTAGCAGAGCTAGCATTAAAACTCTGTGAAGGCAGTGCATTTTAATCCTCCCGTATACATTGGAAGGATGCATTGATAGATTCTGTTGTTGATCTAAGCTTGCTGCAAATTCTTTGAATTTCACCCATTGAGAAGCTGGGTTTTATGTTTCCTTTCCTTAAATCTCATTGGACTCTGTGAGTGCCTTGCCTGGTAGAATACAGTGAAATTAACACCATACCATTTTCTGGGCCCAAGTCTTAAGAAACTGAAACTTTCTTGTCTCTTGAAACATTCTGTCAGCTGGGCATGGCGGCTCATGCCTGTAATCGCAGCGCTTTGGGAGACTGAGGCGGGTGGATCACCTGAGGTCAGGAGTTCAAGACCAGCCTGGCTAACATGGTGAAACTTCATCTCTACTAAAAATACAAAAATTAGCTAGGTGTGGTGGCACGTGCCTGTAATCCCAGCTACCCAGGAAACTGAGGCAGTAGAATCGCTGGAACCCAGGAGGTGGAGGCTGCAGTGATCCAAGATCTCACCACTGCACTCCAGCCTGGGTGACAAAGCAAGACTCCACTCAAAAAAAGAAAACAGAAAAAAGAAAAAAAACTCTCAACCAGCATGTAAGAAGCTCAATGCCTTTCTGGAGAGAGACTACCTGCAGAGGTTCTGAAATTACAGGGAGAGGGAGAGTTTCCAGCTGAGCCCACCTTCCAAGGAGCCAAGGCATCAGACATCTGAGTGGAATTATGTGGATCCTCTAGACTAGCCCAACAGCTTTACAAAATCCCACTGAATGAGGTTAGTCAATGCTGTGTAGAGCAGAAGCATCATCTGGCTGAATGCTTCCCAAATTCATGAGGTCTTATAAAATGGTTATGGCTTTAAGCCATTGAGTTTGAGGATGGTTTCTTATGCAGCAGCTGATAGCTGATGACCTGTCTTATCTAAAACTTTGCTTAGGAAATTGTAGATGCTTTCTTCCTATCCACTTATGGAAGTGTTTGTGAGATATTAAGGAACAATGAAAAAAAGTGGTTTCTGACTTTTAGTGTCTTATTTTTCAGGCCTGTGGTTTGTATGTGTTGGTGGTGGGCATAGTATAGTATGTGAACATCTCCTGGGGTACGAACAAATGGCACTGACCAAAACACCCCAGGTAAATGTCACAGGTTTCTGCCCTTTACCCTGGAGATACATCATTAATACTAGGTTAGAGTTTTAGAGGTAGAAAGTGTTTTAAAATCATTTGAACTAATCATTTATTTTACAAATAAAGCACCGAAGCCATGGAAGTTTTGTCACTGGTTTAAGCATAGCACTGGGAATAGAACACATAGATGAATGAATTATAATACTATATGTACTATATAATACTATAGAATTATAATACTATATAATACTATATAATAGAACACATAGGTGAATGAATTATAATACTATACATAATACTATATAATGAATTATAATATATAATACTATAGAATTATAATACTATATAATAGATATACTACTATATGAATTATAATACTAATGAATTATATACTATATATAAAAGGATATATAATACTATATAATAATGAATTATTATATAATATATAATATAGAATTATTATATTATATATAATATATAGTATATAATACTTACATATAGTATTATAATTCATAATATACTTATATAATTATATAGTATAATATATAAAATTGATTTATATAGTATATATAAATCAATTGTCATAAATTGATATTGCCATAGTTACTTATTAACACTTCAGAGTGAAAGAATAAATTGAGATTCTCCATAAAAAATGTAATCAACTACCAGGGTTTTTCAAATTTGGCTGCACATTAAAGTCATCTGTGGTTATTTAAATAAAATTGGCAGTCTAAGATCCAGACCTATCAATTGTTTTAATAATCAGTTTGTGAGTGGCCTAAGAAGGTAGTACTTTTTTGGTAACAACCCTGGTAACTAATAATGAATTGATTATTAGTAACTAGTAATTTGAGGGATTATACTTTAATAAGCTCATGTCATATTAATGGTGTTTTTACTTTCTCCAGTGACCATGCACAATTTGTATGATATCTGATTCAAACAGTTTGTCTATCTTCGTTTTGCTAACTGCTTGAGCTACTCTTCTTTAATATGTATTTAACAGGAACCTAACACAAATTTTTCTGTTTTTTAACATTGATCTTTTGAAAATGAATTATACTTTGAGCCATCCTTTTCCCAGCTTTCAGTGGAAGTTCCAAATGCAAAACAGGACTAGTAGCTGGCTTTTAAAGACCATTTTATATTAACTTGGTAAATCATTCAAGCAGGAGTTATTTGTCAAACATACATATACTTGAATAAATTAGCTTTTTGTGAAGAGTGTGCTAGATTTATTAGCTAGCTGTTACTAATTTATCATATCCTCATTTGTTTGAATATAACTCCAAAATAATTCACAATTGAATAAAAGTATCCGTGTCTAGAATTAATGCATTGGAGGAAATGTAATTTCACTTGAGGTCAGGAGTTTGAGATCAGCCTGGCCAGTGTGGTGAAACCCTGTCTCTACTAAAAATACACAAATTAGCCAGGCGTGACGGTGTGCACCTGTAATTCCAGCTACTTGGGAGGGCTGAGGCAGGAGAATCACCTCAACCCAGGAGACAGAGGTTGCAGTAAGCTGAGATTGCGCCACTGCACTCCAGACTGGATGACCCAGTGAGACTCCATCTCAAGAAAAACAACAATAAAAACAAACAGGCCGGGCGCGGTGGCTCAAGCCTGTAATCCCAGCACTTTGGGAGGCCAAGACGGGCGGATCACGAGGTCAGGAGATCAAGACCATCCTGGCTAACATGGTGAAACCCCGTCTCTACTAAAAAATACAAAAAACTAGCCGGGCGAGGTGGCGGCCGCCTGTAGTCCCAGCTACTCGGGAGGCTGAGGCAGGAGAATGGCATGAACCCAGGAGGCGGAGCTTGCAGTGAGCTGAGATCCGGCCACTGCACTCCAGCCTGGGTGACAGAGCGAGACTCCGTCTCTAAAAAAAAAAAAAAAAAAAAAAAAAAAACAACAACAACAAACAAAAACAACCAGAGAAAAATAGGTTCTGATTTGATATAGTGGATAGTTTAATTGTGTCACAGTAGGAGTCAGTGGGTTGATTTGTACTCAAGTGACCCAGAAAATAGAATGGAACAAAATATAGCCTAATGGCTAAGTGTGCAGGCTCTAAAGTCAGGCTGTACGAACTAGAAACTTGGCTCTGTGATCTCCCATCTATGTGACTTTGGACACATTTCTTAACTTTTCTTTGCACCTGTTGTTTCATGTTAAAATAGCATTAATAATAGTGCTCACTGCTTAGTATTGCTACGAGGATTGAATCACAAAATATACATCTTGATATTCACTGAACTCTCAGTAATGGGGAGCTGTGTGGCGGTACCTTAGTTAATATGATTCCACCACCTCAAAAACATTCAGAAGAAAAAGCCGGGGCTTTCTAACTTCAGGCTATTTCTTACCTAAACATCTTAGTCAGTTCTAACCAGGTTCTGGAGTTCATCAGCAGTCTTAGCCCTCCAAATCATGAGGTGACCTGCCTGCCACAGATCTGGCACTAATTGTGCCTGTTTTGCAGTGTGGACTCCTGAATACTTTCTCAGCGCACCTTCGCAAACCCCACTTGCCTCTATGTTGATTTAGTCTTTGCTTCTTGCGTTATACCTGGAGTTTCTTTGGCCTATACCTGGTTTCCTATTGAGAACAAAGTGATTCCCTAGATCCCTGACATTCTACATTGTCCTTGCCATCATCCTCTCCTATGGAAGTGAATCCTGTCCCTTCATTAGCAGCCATAGGCTGGCATATTGGTGCAATATGCTAATTACCCAGAGCCATAGCACTTCTACCCACCTGAGTTAGAGTACTGTAATGCCACTTCTGAATGAAATGTTAAACAAGTATCAGAATATGTCTGAAACTCTTCTTAGATTATCATACCTTTGTGTACTGTTGTGGAACGCCAGTGACCTACAGGGGTCAGTCCTTCAGCTTGGTCAGTTTCTTTAGCCCAGTTAAAACGTCCTTCCTCTTACTTTGGACCTGTGGCTTACATTCCAGCATGAACTGCAACTGAGGACAAATGTGGCAACTGAGCTGATAAAGGATGTTGAATTGTCTTCTATCCATCAAAATTTTTTGGGTGATGACAGAGTGGATAGGTTGGCATTCTTTTTTTTTTTTTTTTTTTTTTTGTTGAGACGGAGTCTGGCTCTGTTGCCCAGGTTGGACTGCAGTGGCCGCCTCCTGGGTTTACGACATTCTCCTGCCTCAGTCTCCCCAGTAGCTGGGACTACAGGCGCCCGCCACCTCGCCGGGCTAGTTTTTAGTATTTTTTAGTAGAGACGGGGTTTCACCATGTTTGCCAGGATGGTCTCGATCTCCTGACCTCGTGATCCACCCGTCTTGGCCTCCCAAAGTGCTGGGATTACAGGCTTGAACCACCGCGCCCAGCCGATAGGTTGGCATCCTTATTCCCAGGCTTTAGAGGTCAAAAATCCTTCTGATCATCTGCTTTTTTCCCTCCCTTTCTTCTTTAGCATTATCTCAGCAATAAGGGGCTGAAACATCATAGTTTGATTATATTGTTTTCTAAAATGTCCAGAATTCCAACAAAAATGTCTAACTAGGTTTCCATGTTTACCTTATTTTCCTAGAAGCTACAAATATGCTGTATAACATTTGATGACAAGCTCAGATGCATTACAACACATTGAGAAGGCTACAAAAGCATCACTCTTCTTATGTAAGAATTCCTTGGGAAAAAATGCTGTGCTTGAATCCCTTTTTGCTACAAAACTGGGCTTGCAATTTAACAACAACTCCAAAGAATAAAAGACTTCAATATACATGTAACAGAACATGTGTTTGATCTATATGGTGAAAAATTTAAAATGTTGATAAAAGAAATCAAAGGAGACCTAGATAAATAAAGGCCAATACTGTGTCCATAGATTGGAACACTCAACATAGTAATTATGTTAATTCTCCTGAAATTAATGTGTAGGTTTAATGTAATTCCTATCCAATTTTCAGCAAGGTTTTGCAGACACAGATACACAACATCTTGAATGAATCTCCAGGGATTTAAGCTGAATGAAAAAAAGTCAGTTTCAAAAGATTACCATTTCATTTATATGACATTTTTGAAATGACACAATATTGAGAACTGTAGAACAGATTATTGATTGCTAGTGGTTAAGGATGGTATCCCCATCCACCCTGGGAATGGAAAGGAGTTGATGTGATTCTAAAAGGGGTTTGCGAAGGATCCTTTTGGTGATGTAACTATTTAATATCTTGACTTGGTGGTCCATACACAAACCTATGCATTTGACAGAATTATATAGAATGGAACATACACTTGGATCCAAGTTAAACTTTGGCAAATATAAGGTGGGTTGTATCAATGTCAGTATCCTGGCTATGATATTATACTATAGTTTTGCAAAATGTTACCATTGTGGAAAACTGGGCATATTAGTTTCCTAGAGCTATGATAATAAAATACCACCAACTGGGTGGCTTAAAACAACATACGTTTGTTTTTTCTCAGTTCTGGAAGTTAGAAATCTCAAATCAAGTGTTAGCAGGGCCATGTTCTTTCCAAGGATTCTTAAGGAGGAAATCTCCTTATCTCTTCCTGCTTCTGGTAGCCGCAGTCATTCCTTGGGTTGTGACAGCATAAATCCAATTTCTGCCTCCATCTTCATGTGACTGTCTTCCCTCCGTGTATCTCTATCTCTGTGTCTCTTCTCTTCTTTTAGGGGCACCAGTCATATTCGATTAGGGCCCACCCTAATGATCTTAAATTGATTAAATCTGCAAAGACTTGTTTCCAAATAATGTCCTATTCGCAGGTACTGGTAATTAGGACTTCAGCGTATCTGTTGGTTGGAGGGACACAATTTCACCTATAACACTGAATAAAGAGCATGTAGGCTCTGTTTGTATTATTTCTTAGGAACTGCATGTGAATCTACCATTATCTCAGTAAAAAATTCAATTCAAAATAAAGAGCAAGAAGGGTACAGCAAGGGCAACCAAAGGGGTTGGTATGCAGCATAGGGGCCACTTTAAGAAACAGGTTGAATAATCTGGGATGTGTGTGTGCAGTACTGTGTAAAGCAGGTCTAGCTGCATGTATGAGGCCAGGACCCAGAGCAAATTATAATAACCTGGTCCAGTCAATTACCCTGTGGCACCCAGAAAAAAATAATCACTATGTCCCTTGCTCCACCTCCCTAGGACTGATGTACCCTGTATTGCTGATTCAGAGGCATAGTGAATAAATTGGTACTTTTTGTGTGTGAATGAAGAAAGAAAGTACAGAGTCTGACATTCTTCAGATTTGCTTGGGTTGATTCCCATGAGCCATTTTCTAGTGTTTTTAGTAGAGTTAGTTTGAAGACAGGGCAAGATGTTGTTACAGATGAAATTAATGCATATTCATAGGAAAGTTAAAATGATTCAATAAATGTATGCAAAACCCAAAGTACAGAGCCAGACACATATTGTTCAATAAATGTAAGCAAGTATTATACTCTATGTGTAATTCATTAGCTGATTTGAATATCAAATGGATCATTCTCATTCCTCCAAAATGCCTGAGGTCTTTTGGGGTAAAAATGAAATTAAACCAGATATATCTCCAAGGTGATAAATTTGGGATAATGTAGAGAAAATCTCCAAGCTCTTCTGGCTTCAAATCCAGGCATAGTTCAATAAGTGATCATTTGAATTTGTACATATAATCACCCAATAATTAATATGATCTGGTACAAGCCCTTTGCAACTTGTAGGGCTTCATAACTAAACCAGACCTTCCTGCTACGTAGAAATTGAAGAGCTTGTAAACATCTCCCTATTGGAGTCAGGCAGGAGACCATCTTTCAGCTGTTTAATAAGAGTTCAGATTGGTGTCAACAAACTGATTCTACTAAGACAGGAGTTTGAATTGTATTTTTTAAAACCTCAATACATTTACTGTCACCTTTTCAGCTGCTTAATGCCTCGATTTTTGTTCACTCATTATCCACAAAGATAAAGTACTTATTTAGATTTTTTTAAAAAAATTATCTCAAATGAAAACCATTTATGAAAGCACATTGATGGGAATATACCTAAACAAGCATATACCTCCTAATTAGCTCTTTTTAGTTGCTCACATTGCTGTAATTAAAGCTCATTGAGGCCAATTCAAATGAAGAACTGTATTCTTTATTTTTTAAAGTATCATTTCAAATGCTTTTGAAACTGACATTATCCTCATTATCCCTTCTTATAAATGAGCTTTCATGATTAAAGAGGAGAAAGTGAGATTAGCTCAATGGTTGATGAAGGTTTATTATTGTTTTCTTTCCTTTTGTTTTGCTTTAATTTTGTTTTTGACCATTATACTTATTATTTGACCTTTGTTTTGCACCAAAACTCTCATCATATGCATGTGTTCAAATCAGACAGAAACCACCTTTGCAAAAATTTTAAGTGAGTAAATTATGATAGCGAAAGAGATCTGACCTAATCAAATCCATTTTACTTCTAACCTCCAAACTGTCCTTGTTTATTCCTGGGCACAGGCTGAACTAACCATGGGAGGAGCTTAGTTTATAGTTTAACTTTGAAACTAAGATGATAACAGCCCTTTCCCAAAACAAACACCCTTCTTGATTGCCTTCTTGATAGATTGCCTTTCCAGGGCTAACATATTAGTCACAATATTAGAAATTATGGATCAGATGTCATTTGGCTAGAGGCCACGAGATTCTAAACCTCCCGAATTCCCCCAAGGGATAAAATCACTATTGTAAAACCCAAGATTAGTGCTTGAGATATTTTTCAAACCCTGCACTTGATGGATTGGCTGGCACCACCCAGATCAATAAACTGGCTCATTTGGTCTTGTGGCCTTCACCCAGGAAACAGCTCAGTGAAAGAGGACAGCTTCAACTCCCTATGATTTCACCTCCAACCTGATCAATCAGTGCTTTCTACTCCTTGGCCGCTTCCCCACTAAATTAGACTTAACAGACCCCAGCTCCCTAATTTTGGGGAGACTGATTTGAGTAATAATAAAACTGTGGTTTCCTGTTCAGTTGACCCTGCAAGAATTAAACCCTTTCTCTATTGCAATTCCTGTCTTGATAAAGCAGCTCTGTCTGGACAGCAGGCAAAATGAACCTGTTGGGCAGTTACAGGACTCTCTGAGATGACCAGGGTCCAGGCTGCTTTGGGATTGATGGAAGCTTCCCTGAAAGAAGGCAAAATTTGGACAGACGTTTCACGAAGTTCACAGCCAGCCAAAGACAAGAAGCTAGCTCCTCAACTTTTCCATTCCTACAGAGCTCTATGACTTCCAATCCCAAAACCCACTTATTCTGTTTATTCATGATACAAAAGAGACAAATGAATCAATCACCTGATTATTAAGTTAAATCCTGGCCATCTCTGACTGAGGCCAAAGCACAAGAGCTAAGGAACCTAGAACAACTGTCATGAGGACTAAGCTCTGATTTTTTTTTTTATCTTGCCCAAATTTCTATCTAAGGAGTCTGGGAAGTCATGTGCTACAAACCATAAATTCTCATCAGATGGGTTTTATTTAACCCTATATATTGCAACTTACTTTCCAATCTGACTCTGGCATAACATTACAAGACAAGAAAGAAAATAAAAATATTTTGCCTCAAGACATGTTTCTCTGCCTTATCTTGAAATGGCCCTGCAAAGCTGTCCTTTGTGGGGGAAAATATTCATCTCGTAAAGAATTCTATTAATGCAGCTAGATCTTTTTCTTCTAGGCCCTCCCAATCCAGGAGATTGAGTAAAAGCATAGCACCTTTTAAATATCTGAACAGGAAACATTTGTCATGCATTGTCTCTAAGGGCTGTCATTATAAGACTTAAAAAGAACCTTGGTCTCCACAATCTTTAATCTTAACCTGAATATTTCCTTTCTGTGGATTGCAGGTCTTTAGACAAACTCAACCAAATGTCAAACAGAAAATGTTTAAATTTACCTATATCCTGGAAGCCCCCACTTTGAGTTGTCCCGACTTTCTGAACCAAATCAATGTATTTCTTAAATGCATTTAATTGATGTCTCATGCCTCCCTAAAATATGTAAAACTAAGCTGTACCCCAACCACCTTGAGCACATGTTCTTAGGATCTCCTGAGGGCTGTGTCATGGGCCATGGTCAGTCACATTTAGATCAGAATAAATCTTTTCAAATATTTTACAGTTTGACTCTTTTCATCAACGTCAGGTATGAGCTCCTTGTACAATGCTTTCTGCTGATTCTTCTGACGGAAGGTGGCTGAAGAGGAACTTTTGATAACTTCAAAAATTTAGTGAGGATGATCCCCACAATGAACATTCCAAGAATCTAAGTATTCCCTTACAGATTCTCATCAACACCCGCTTTTCTTGCAATTTAGAGTGTTGCGCTCCAGGCATCCCTGGGGTCCCACTGAGGAAAGCATTGTTTTAAAATGGGATCCAAAGAATGAGAAATTTATTTAAAATATTATTTAATGATAATTATAATCTTTCAATTCATAATACATTTTCATGGTCAAGATTCGGTTGACATCAAGTAATGTAAAATAAAAATTCTCTGATATGGTTTGGATTTGTGTACCCACCTAAATCTTATGTCGAATTGTAATCCCCAATGTTGGAGGAGTGGCCTGGTGGGAGGGTGATTGGATCATGGGGGGCAGATTTCCTCCTTGCTGTTCTTGTGATATTGAGTGAGTTCTCATAAGATCTGGCTATTAAAAAGTGTGTAGCACCTTCCCCTGCGCTCTCTTCCTCCTGCTCCAGCCATGTAGGACACGTCTGCTTCTCCTTCACCTTCTGCCATGATTGTAAGTTTCCCGAGTCTGGCTCAGCCATGCTTCCTGTATAGCCTGTGGAACCGTAAGCCAATTAAAGAAAGAAAAGAAAAGCCTCTTTTTTTATACATTTCCCAGTCTCGTAGTTTTTTACAGCAATGTGAGAACGAACTAATATACTCTCCCTTCTGTTCCTGTGCTCCAGCAATTCAGTGTTCCTCTCCAGAGGTAACCATTATTATTGATTTCTTTTGCAGTCTTTCAGATATATTTTATGTATGTGTGGTAGGACAGGTCGCACTAACACAAGCCTCCGTTACAACTGTCCCAGCACTGACTGAGTAGCTAGGTTAAACATTAAAAACTGATTGAGCCAGTGCCCTTATAAAAGGCTGGAATGTACAAAGAGCCCACCAAGAGTTTTGCCTAGGTGTTTCCTGGGCCTTGAAGAATGACAAGATAATGAAGAAATTCTTAATAGGACCTTTTTAGGATTAAACAAGATTTATTGGGGAGTCTGAAGAAACTCCCCAGGCCTCCACAAACAAGTTTATTGGGATCTAAAGGATCTCCCCAAACATTGTGATTTAGCAGGAGAAAAGATAAGGGTAATTACTCCAGCACCTAGACCCATTCAGATTAAGTAAACTTACTGAGGCTCCAGAAGAAGGTCTTTAGGACTCGGACCTTAGTTATAGATTAAAATAGGTTAATCACTTATGTCTTTAGATGAATGCACACTTACACGTAGACATATAGCTTAGAAGGTATATAAGCTCTGGAAAACTTCGTAATTTTGAGTTGGCCTGGGGATAATTTCCAGGCCTTTTCCCTGTAACCAGTTACAGAAATAAAAACTCTCTTCCTCCCTAGTTCATCTGCATCTTGTTATTGGGCCACGAGAAATAGCAGCCCAACCCTCACTTTGGTCCAGGAACATATACACATAGAAGTCTGTGCATATTCTTTTTCACTTCTTCCATCAAACACATCATTGATTTTCATCAATATTTTTGTTCTTTGTTTTCCATCTTCTTTAAAAAAAACAGTGGTATAGTGTTGTGGTTCAGAAACAGATACCCCAAAATATGGCTTTTTGATATACTGAACTGAGGAAGCCCAAGGTCCCCAGACCTTCCTCCTCACCCTCACAGTCTCTCCAAATAATAAGATTAAGTTCTTCCTTGAAGTTCCTTTTTCTGCCCAAAATCCAGACCCACCAAAAAGAATAATGTTTTTTTCCCTCCCCTTCCTATTGTCTCATTATCTATTGCAGAAAATAAGACCAAAAATGTTAGCATATCTGAACAAACCTTTTTACAAAATAATAGCTATCTCTCAGATGCATTCAAATTCCAAAGAGAACTATTTGCCAGTTAATCTCTGTTCCCCATTAATTCATTCTCCCTAGTAATCATATATTGCCCCTCAACGTAATGTCTTTTCTCTCCACAACATAACCTGTTTTACCAGGATCCAAAGCCCCCATTCTTTTTGTAACCTTAAAATGATATGTTAGCTTTAGTACATAATTGAAGGGTTGGGTTTTCATTTTGAAGGCTTCTGTGTATATATGTTAAATAAATTTGTATGACTTTTCTCCTATTAATCAATCTGCCTCATGTCAGTGATTTTTCAGCAGACTTCCAGGGATCCAAGGACCTTGGCCCCTACGATAGCATTCCATGATAAAGATGCACCATAATTTAGTTTTTAATTTTTATTTATTTATTGTTTTTGAGATAGAGTCTTGCTCAGTCACCCAGGCTGGAGTGCAGTGGTGCGATCTCAGCTCATTGCAAGCTCCACCTCCTGGGTTCACACCATTCTCCTGCCTCAGCCTCCCAAGTAGCTGGGAGTGTATACAGGCTCCCACCACCACGCCCAGCTAATTTTTTTTTTTTGTATTTTTAGTAGAGACAGGGTTTCACCATGCTAGCCAGGATGGCCTTGATCTCCTGACCTCATCGATGCACCATAATTTATTTACCCCAGCTGCTTCTGTGGACATTTGTATTGTTTCTAACTTTTAACATGTAGTAGCATAATTGTAAGCTAAACACTTTAAAAGCAATTGCTAGATCAAAGGCTATGTGGATTTGCCATTTTGACAGATATTGCCAAATTATTCAAACTAAAAATTGTACTAATTTGTATTTCTTCCATCAAAGTATAATAATGTTTCCTTAGACACTTGTCAGCACGTACGTAAGTGATCATGATTTGTCTTTGCCAATAAAGTAGATGAAAAACATATTTCATTATAGTTTTATAATTTGCATGTACAATGGATTGCAGTCACTTATTCCTATTTTTAAATTGGACATGGCAATTGAAGAGTGAGAGGTTCATATATTTGGAAAGAATAGTTTTATTTTTCATAAAGGGTTGCAGCTTGTAGGGTGGCCATTCTGACAGACTGGGAAACGTAGCCTTTAGCTCAAAATCAGAAACACACACTCAAGGGAGATAAAAACAGAACAGGTATTCATGCTGAGTGGGGTGACTGAATATACATATTTAATAAGCCAAAGGATAATTCATGAATATTTATGAGAGGGGAAACCTGAATATGCTCAACTGAGCTTTATGCTTCTCCATGGAATCCATGTTGAGAAAGCAATGCTATTAGCGTGATATGAGGGTAGAATTTTCAGCCCTCTGAAATTAGAGGACACAAAAACCTCTGCACATCCTCCAGATACTGGCCAGAACCACTTTGGTAGGTTGGTAGTCTCTTATCAGGAAGGAATGCTAGTCAGTTGTTTTGTGGAAACCCACAAAAAGGAGGGATAGTGTCAGGCACTTGGTTGCTATCAGTAGTGGAGCCTTTCCAAAAGGCTTTTGTTTAACCCTTAGGGAAGAAAGTCTAATGGCTGTCGTCTGAGAGAGGGCATATAACAAGGTGTATCTAACCTCCCATCCCTTCATGGCCAGGAACTCAGCTTATAAGATTTCTCTGGCAGCCCTTTGGCCAAGAGGAGGTCTGGGCCATTGGATGGTGGGCTTAGGATTTCATTTTTTATTTATTTGGTACGGCTTATTCAAAAGTGTATATTGCATATCGATCATGTATAAGGCACTGAGATTGGCATTGCAGGGCAGAAAGAGGTATTCAAGTCATAATCCTCCTTCAAGGTTCTTGTGGTTTAACTTGGGGCCAAAGCAATAGATTAATACTTATTTTAAAAAGCTCACATGTGATACCAGTCTCAAGAACATGTAAAGTACTATGGGACCTCAAAGAAGACATAAGATGAAAATCACATAAGATGAAAATGGAAGTTAATCAAGAAAACCTTCATAGGGAAATGAACATCTTTAAAAGTTGAGATTGAAGTGGGATGGGGATTCAGGAAAAGAAATGCTGTGTGGGAATGCATAGAGGTCAGAGTACTGGTGAGAAGCAGTGGCAAGACTTGTTAGAAAGGAGTGTGGAATTTGTAAGGAAGAAGAAGGAGAGATGAACCTATTAAGGCGATTTGGGCCAGATTGTGAATACCCTTGAATTAGGAGTATGTGGGGAGTGGAGTCATATTAGCAGAATTTGGGCATATGGGAAGGTAAATTAATCAAAGCTATGTTTTTGAAAACTTAACAAAATATACAAATTAAGGGTGTTTGTGGGAATTTAAGTTCATCAAATGCATGAAAAGTTTTTATTATTTTTTTACTAAAAGTTAAGAAAGAAGATATCATCTCTACCCTCCAGGAGCTTCCAGCTTTCTTGCGCTCTCTCTCTCTCTCTCTCTCTCTTTTTTTTCTCTCTCTCTCTCTTCCCTCTTTTCCCTCTCTCCCGTGTGTGTGTGTGTGTGTGTGTGTGTGTGTGTGTGTTATTATGTGTGGGGAGTAAATGGATAATGAAATTGAATTATCTGTTAGTGTTACAATATTTTCTAAGTATTAATTGATCACTTGGATTATTTTAACCTCATTTTTGTACCTCAAAAACATCATACCAAGGACCATGATGTTGACCCCTGTCCATAGCACTGTGTTGGAGGAGAGGTGTTTGACATAGCCACAAATATCTGCATTATCAGTATTAGTCTCTTTTCACACTGCTATAAAGAAATACCCGACAGTGGGTAATTTATAAATAAAGGATATGTAATTGGCTCACAGTTCTGCAGGCTGTACAGGAGGCATGTTGCTGGCATCTGCTTGCCTTTTGGGGAGGACTCAGGAGCTTTCTATCATGGAAAAGGTGAAGGGAGAGCTGGCACGTCACATGGTCAGAAGCAGGAGGAAGAAAAAGAAGAGGCAGGTGCTACACACTTTTAAATAACTATACTTTGCATGAATTCACTCACTATATAGTACCAAGGGAGGATGGTACTAAACCATTCATGAGAACTCCACCTCCATGACACAATCACCTCGCACCTTTCTACATGAAACATGTACATTTCTACATAGAAAACCTTTCTACATTTCTACATGAGATTTGGGTGGGGACACAGATCCAAATCATATCATTCTGCTGCTGACCCCTCCCAAATCTTATGTCCTTCTCACAGTTTCCCAGTCTTAACTCATTCCAGCATTAACTCAGAAGTTTGAAGTCCAAAGTATTGTCTGAGACAAGGCTAGTCCCTTCTGCCTATGAGCCTGTTAAATCCAAAAGAAGTTAGTTACTTCCAAGATACAATAAGAGTACAAGGGCACAATGCAGCCAGGCTCTTTGCTAAAGCATAGCAAAAGTGACCTTTACTCCAGTTCCCAATAAGTTTCTCATTTCTATCTGAGACCTCCTCAACTTAGACTATGGGAACATTTGCAGGGCAAATATTCCCATTCCAAAAGGGAGAAATTGGCCAAAAAAACACAGAAAAACAAAACGAACAAAAAACGAGCTACAGGCCACATGCAAGTCTGAAACTCAGCAGGGCATTAATTACATCTTAAAGCTCCAAAATAATCTCCCTTGACCCTACATCTCACATCCCGGGCATACTGGAGCAAGGGCTGGGCTCCCAAAGCCTTGGAAAGCTCTGGCCCTGTGGCTCTGCAGGGTTCATCCCCCAAGGATGCTCTCATAGGTTGATGTTGAGTGCCTATGGCTTTTCCAGGGGCACAGGGCAAGCTGTTGGTATATCTACAATTATGGAGTATGTATGTAGATCTATAATTCTGGAATATGTGGGTCTGCAGTATGGTGACTTTCTTCTCATAGTTCCACTAGGCAGTGCCCCAGTGGGGACTTTGTGTGGGGGCCTCAAGCCCACATTTTCCCTCCATACTGCCCTAGTAGAGGTTCTCCATGAGAGCTCTGCCCCTGCAGCAGGCTTTGCCTGTATATCCAGGCTTTTCCATACAACCTCTGAAATTTAGGTGGAGGCTCCTAAGTTTCAGCTCTTGCACTCTGCACCCATAGGGATAAAACCATGTGGAAGCCACCAAAGATTATGGTTTGCATCCTCTGAAGCACTGGGCAGAGCTGTGTCTGAGGCACTTTGGGCCATGGCTGGAGCAGCTGAGATGCAGGGAACAGTGTCTGGACATTGTGCAGGGCTGCTGGGCCCTGGGCCTGGCCTACAAAACCATTCTTCCTTCCTAGGTCTTCAGGCTTGTGATGGGAGGGGCTGCTGCCAAGTTCTCTGAAATGCCTTAGAGTCTTTTTCCCTATTGTCTTGCCTATCAGTACTTGGCTCCCCTCCACTTATGCAAATTTCTGCTGCTGACTTGAATTGCTCCCCTGAAAATGGTCTTTTCTTTTCTACCACATGACCAGGCTGCAAATTTTTCAAACTTTTTCATTGTGCTTCCCTGTTAATTAAAAATTTCAGTTTTATGTCATTTCTTTTCTCATGCATATGAGCATAGGTTGTTAGAAGCAGTCAGGTTACATCTTGAATGCTTTGTCGCTTAGAAATTTCTTCTGCCAGAGTCCATAAATTATCACTCTCAAGTTCATATTTCCACAAATCCCTAGAGTAGGGACACAATGCAGGAAGGCTCTTTGCTAAAGCATAGCAAAAGTGACCTTTACTCTGGTTCCCAGTAAGTTCCACATTTCCATCTGAGACTTCCCAGCCTGGCCTTCACTATCCATATCACTATCAGCATTTTGGTCACAACAATTTAACAGGTCTCTAGGATGTTCCAGATTTTCCTTAATCTTTCTGTCTTCTGAGCCCTCCAAATTTTTCTATCCTTTACTCGTTACCCAGTTCCAAAGTTGCTTCCACATTTTTATGTATCTTTATAGCAATGTCCCACTTTTTAGTACCTATTCTCTGTATTAGTTCATTCTTGCACTGCTATTAAAAAATCTAGACTGGGTAATTTATAAAGAAAATAGGTTTAATTGGCACAGGGTTCCAAAGGCTGTACAGAAAACATGATGCTGGCATCTGCTCATGTTCTGGGGAGGCCTCAGGAAACTTTCAATCATGGAAAAAGGTGAAAGGGGAGCTGACAGTTCACATGGCAAGGAGCAGGATGACGAGAGAGATGGGGGAGGTACTACACAGTTTTAAGCAACCAGATCTTATGAGAACTCACTATACAGTACCAATGGGGATGGTGATAAACCATTCATGAAAACTCCACCCCCAAGATTCAATCTTTTCCTACCAGGCCCCACTTCCAGCATTGGGCATTACATTTCAACATAAGATTTGTGTGGGGACATAAACCCAAACCATATCATTGTCCCTTGAACCTACTCTGGGACACAGATGGGAAGATATGTTAACAGGTTTTCAGTGGAGACAAAAAGTGTATGCTGAATTACCTGGACCCTTGCCCAACTTTTCTCTTCCTGAAACCTCTTGAATGATGTATAACTACTAATGTCCCCCAAAATATTAAATTAACGAAAAATGTGGCAAAAAGTTATGAATGATTGGCCAAACCACATTCTAATCAGCTTTTAAAACTGGCATAGTTTAGTAATAGACAAGAGATTGAAGCATTTGGCTTGAACCTTTCCCATATCCTGTCTAGTAACTACCTACCTTCCTCTCTTCATCCTGGAAGTTGCGATTTATAAATGTGTCTCTTTACCCATGAAGCCTGGGGAACTATTAATCATGACTGTCTTTTGCTGTTCTAATCTTCAAAGGTCAGAGTTGACATTTTAATACAGCACCTGAGTGCTCTAGTCATTTCATTTCTTGTTATACTATTTCACTGGAATAGCATTCCTGCAAGAATGGGGCATGTGTTAGTGAAGCCATTAAGTAACAGGTGGTATTGTTACTTCCTGTAGAATAGTGTGGCTGCAGGGTTACCACTTCTATCCAGCTGGTGAGAAAGAGAGAAGCATCTGTACAGACAAAATAGACATCCCTCTTGATAAGGAAAATGACAAAGGAAGCACTTAATTTAAAATAGATCTGGCTTTAAATCATTCATTAGAATTGAGAATTTCAAAAAATTAGGGAATAAAATTTCCAGAAACTTTGACGAATATTGCAATTATAGCACTCTCCTGTGGGAAAGATTAAAAAATGATGACAAATGGCTTCAGGTAGGGAGAAGGATCTGTAGGGAGAAAAAGGTTTCAGCACTAGGGATGCCATCTTTATGAAAAGGAAATTGACTTTATCTATGCATTGGCTACATTCGTAAAGGCAGAAAGTGGAGGATCTAGGTCAGAATCAGGTCACAGAAGCACAGAAACTGGTAACTGCTAAATCTGTTGAAGTAGATGACTGAAGTCCAAAGTTAGTATAGCCTTTCAAAGCTCCTGATCATGCTTTCCAACATACTGTAGTGTATTCAAACGGGAGGATAATAGTGGAATAATTTTGGGGTTGTCATTTGCAGAAGTAAAAGGTAGGATTAATTGGCCTCTCAATGTTTTTTCTCATGATTTTGAGATTAAATTATTATGTACGGTATTTATTCATTTTTATACATACTCGACATTATGAAGAACAAATGTAACCCACCCCAAAGAAAATCAGAGATTTTCTTCAGAAACAAAGGATTCTAAATTAGAGTGGAGTTCTACACTAGAGTTGGGGAAATGTATTTCTATGGAAACAATAAACACTATGATTGTAATGATTTTCTAATTTTTAATCATTTTTTCATTTCTCCATTGCAAAATTAAACTATTTGCATGTTTATGTTAACATTATGTGTTTTGATCCATTTTGCTTGTGAAAAGGACTTGCTTTTTTTTTTTTTTTTTTTTTCCTCCAGGACACTTCTGCTACAACTAGTATTATGCCAAAAGGATCTAGTTCTGGTATATCAACACTGCTTTTACTCTCTGGACTATGTAAGTCAGTTCTCCACTTCGATTCCAAAACTGATACACTGCTTCAGAGGCAGGGTATGTGTCTCTAATCTCAGGTGGAAAATAGAGTAATATTTTTGATGCAGTGGCTCCCAAGTTTCATTCTTCAGTCCAGTATTTATAGTTTTGGTGAGATAAAAGATTTTTAAAACTATGTTATCTAGGATTTAGGGAGATGTATAAAGTTGATGGATAGAAGCTGTATTTGATTGGACCACAGAGTGGAAAGGAGACAGAATAAGATGGTCAAGTAACAGGAAAGAAGGAGGGTGGGTTAGAAAGCAACACAACTGTTGGCTAGAGGTGTGAGAAGAGATTCCAGGAATGCAGGAAAGCTACTTCTGCATGAGACTGATTATAGAGAAGGTCGCAGACAGAGGGTTATATTATATCTTAAAGGATTCCCCATATCTTTCTTTTGGATCGCTTTTAGAACTAAAGGTATCTCCTCTGCTTTCACAGGTATAATGGGGAGAGCAAGAACATGAATATTCATGTCGAATTTTATAAGAACATGCCACATACCAATCTGTTCTTAAGTGTTCTACAAGCTTTTGGGACGTTTGTATTAGATCTGTTTTATACAGTACCTCAAGTTATATCTCAAAAATGCTTCACCACAGCTCTATGAAGTATATACTACTAATGTTCCATTTTAGAGATGAGGACATCGAGGCCAAAATAATTCAACTAACTTGAACCAAAGTTCAAAATTGCAAATGGTGATGATGGGGTTTAAATCTAGATATGTAAGACCAGAAAAGTGAATTATCGTTCTGAATAGCTAGGACAATAGTATGATGCCAATTTCTTAGACAATAGGAACAAAATAAGTATTATGTACATTTTAAAATGAGATTTTTTAAAAAAGAGTGATAGGCATTTAAATGTTTCATTTTGTGCAATTAATAATTTGTGTCTTCTGCTTGTCACCAAATGCCCGTATAATTAACCAAGCATTATTGAAGTAAGCTTTAAAATTTAGAAATTAGTGTTGTCAAGCAATTGGATGAAAGCCTGTGATTAAAATTAGCAGTTTTTATGCAGAAAGGAAAAGATTCAGAAAGAAAACTCTATTATAAAACCATTAAGTTCTTGAGTAAGGTAAAAATCCTACAATGTGATGAAAAAATATATTACAAATGAGTGTAAACCACCACCTCGATCTTTGCTCCTGCTCTGTTTGTGTCTGAGGGCTTCTTATTTGATCTTGGTTTTATTAATGGACTTGAACCAATGTACAAGCTGGTGAAAGTGGTAGTACCTGTGGTATGAAGTATATTGTCTGAAGAATGACTTTTCTCCCATATCTAAGTGTAATAAATCATGGAAGTCAATTTAGCATGGGTGGCATTAACATATGATTGAGGGCTGCTAAATTTTTCAGAAAAGCAAACGTAGCCAAATTAATCCATATAGGAAAAAAAATTCCCAAGATAGAACAGCCTTTTGCCAATGTACATTTGGTTAAATTATTATGTTTGAAATTCTATTTTCAAAGCTTTTTACTACAGGCAGTCTCTGTCATTCACATAATATGTTATAGGGCATACAAGATCAGGAAATAATTGATCTTATTAACTCTATAATAATTAGGTTTTGAACTTCTGCAAAGGGAGATACTAGGGTCCCAGAGTGGGGTCCCATATTAGAGATATTAAGAAGGCAGAGATATAGAGAAATCTGATTTATTTTTTCACCTATAGAGCCGACACACAGAGCAAATGTTTCATAACTTGTGAATGAATAAGAAGATAAACAGGAAGTGAAGAGGTGGGAAGCATGCTTTAGCGGGAAGCAGAGCTCACCTTCACAATCTATGGCTCTAGATTAATTATTTTTTTACATTAAAAAAAGATATAGAAAATGGCTGTATTTTAGGAAGTACACATTTTTCTACTGTATATCAAACTACATAATTTGTATCTGGATGAGATTTGGAGGATTACCCACATCTGACTCTGTATTTTGCAGATTAAAAAAATGCCTAGAGACTCAGAGAAGATGAGATATAGGGCCATCCCTAAAATAATGAAATTAGAATATAGTTTTTGTTTTTATAATTTATTTTATTATACTTTAAGTTCTAGGGTACATGTACACAACATGCAGGTTTGTTACATAGGTGTACATGTGCCATGTTGGTTTGCTGCATCCATTAGCTTGTCATTTACATTAGGTATTACTCCTAATGCTATCCTTCCCCTAGCTCCCACCCTCTGACATGCCCTGGTGTGTGATGTTTCCCGCCCTGTGTCCATGTATTCTCATTGTTCAATTCCCACCCATGAGTGAGAACGTGCAGTGTTTGGTTTTCTGTCCTTATGATAGTTTACTGAAAATGGTTTCCAGCTTCAACCATGTCCTACAAAGGACATGAACTCGTAAATTTTTTATGGCTTCATAGTATTCCATGGTGTATATGTGCCACATTTTCTTAATCCAGTCTATCATTGATGGGTATTTGGGTGGGTTCCAAGTCTTTGCTATTGTGAATAGTGCCACAATAAACATACGTGTGTATGTGTCTTTATAGTAGCATGATTTATAATTATTTGGGTATATACCCAGTAATGGGATCGCTGGGTCAAATAGTATTTCTAGTTTTAGATCCTTGAGGAATCACCACACTGTCTTCCACAATGGTTGAACTAATTTACATTCCCAGCAACAGTGTAAAAGCGTTCCTATTTCTCCACATCCTCTCCAGCATCTGTTGTTTCCTGACTTTTTAATGAGTGCCATTCTATCTGACGTGAGACAGTATCTCATTGTGGTTTTGATTTGCATTTCTCTGATGACCAGTGATGATGAGCATTTTTTCATATGTCTGTTGGCTGTATAAATGTCTTCTTTTGAGAAATGTCCATTCATATCCTTTGCCCACTTTTTGATGGGATTGTTTTTTTCTTGTAAATTTATTTAAGTTCTTTATAGACTCTGGATATTAGTCCTTTATCAGATGAGTAGATAGCAAAATTTTTCTCTCATTCTGTAGGTTGCCTGTTCACTCTGATGGTAGTTCCTTTTGCTGTGCAGAAGCTTTTTAGTTTAATTAAATCCCATTTGTCATTTTTGGTTTTTGTTGCCATTGCTTTTGGTGTTTTAGACATGAAGTCCTTGCCCATGCCTATGTCCTGAATGGTATTGCCTAGGTTTTCTTCTAGGGTTTTTATGGTTTTAGGTATAACATTTAAGTCTTTGATCCATCTTGAATTAATTTTTGTATAAGGTGTAAGAAAGGGATCCGGTTTCAGCTTTCTACATATGGCTAGCCAGTTTTCCCTGCACCATTTATGAAATAGGGAATCCTTTCCCCATTTCTTGTTTTTTCCAGGTTTGTCTAAGATCAGATTGTTGTAGATGTGTGATGTTATTTCTGAGGCCTCTGTTCTGTTCCATTGGTCTATAGCTCTGTTTTGGTACCAGTACCATGCTGTTTTGGTTACTGTAGCCTTGTAGTATAGTTTGAAGTCAGGTAGTGTGATGCCTCTAGCTTTCTTCTTTTGACTTAGGATTGTCTTGGCATAGGCTCTTTTTTGGTTCTATATGAACTTTAAAGTAGTTTTTTTTCCAATTCTGTGAAGACAGTCATTGGTAGCTTACGGGGATGGCACTGAATCTATACATTTCCTTGGGCAGTATGGCCATTTTCATGATGTGAGTCTTCCTATCCATGAGCATGGTATGTTCTTCCATTTGTTTGTGTCCTCTTTTATTTTGTTGAGCAGTGGTTTGTAGTTCTCCTTGAAGAGGTCCTTCACATCCCTTGTAAGTTGGATTCCTAGGTGTTTTATTCTCTTTGTAGCAATTGTTAATGGGAGTTCAGTCATGATTTGGCTCTCTGTTTGTCTGTTAATGGTGTATAGGAATGCTTGTGATTTTTGCACACTGATTTTGTATCCTGAGACTTTGTTGAGGTTGCTTATCAGCTTAAGGAGATTTTGGGCTGAGATGATGGGGTTTTCTAAATATACAATCATGTCATCTGCAAACAGGGACAATTTGGCTTCCTCATTTCTTAATTGAATACCTTTTATTTCTTTCTCTTGCCTGATTGCCCTGGTCAGAACTTCCAACACTACGTTGAATAGGAGTGGTGAGAGAGGGCATCCTTGTCTTGTGCCAGTTTTCACAGGGAATGCTTCCAGTTTTTGCCCATTCAGTATAATATTGGCTGTGGGTTTGTCATAAATAGCTCTTATTATTTTGAGATATGTTCCATCAATACTTCACTGGGTCGTCTGATTTTCTAGCCGGATTATTGAAGGTAGTAGGTTGACATCCTGGGCCAGTTGCTGCAGGCTTTAGGCCAGGGTTCTATTTTTAGATATATACAATATCTATTGTTCTTCTGTGTCTTCAGTCTCTAAATTCATTATATGAAATGTTCAGAGTAGGCAAAATCTTATAGTCAGGAAGTGGATTAGGATTGCCTAGTTCTGGATGGGTGGTGTGAGGACTGATTGTTAATTTAATGGATACATGGTTTCTTTTCAGGTTGAAGAAAATATTCTGAAAATTAGATTATGATGATACTCTCACAACTTTGCAATCTTAGTAAAAAAATTGAATTTTATACTTTATATGGGTGAACTTTGTTATTTAAATTATATATCAATAAAGCTTTTAAAATAACTTACTAATTGTTTTATTGATTTGAAACAATTTTTTGAATGTATTTGTCCAAATGCATTCATAATTACAATTAATTTTACTGTTTTTTATTGTATTAATTTGACTATTAGAAATTCTAAACTTACGTGTCTAACATTTAATTTTTGTTTTACATCTTTGGTCTAATTGGAAGACAACTTTGAAAAAGTGATTGCACATGTAAAGAATGTTATGAAAGTAGAAGTTTAGTAGAATCGTTGGTGTTATTATTTTGCCTTTTGTAAACATAGATGAGCAAAATGAAATTCTTAAGAATTTGTTAGGAAGATACAGGAGCAAGAACCTCTGCCTTTTTACTCTTTGTTTAGAACTCTTCTCTTCCATCTCACAACTACCTCCATGGTATGCAAAGAACTACCGGCTTCTATGAACTGTTAACGACTTCAGAGGCTTTGACCACATTGAGAATATGATAAAAGTTATTGATATTCTTAAGGGGAAAAAAACCACACTTATGAACTATGATGAAATCTGTTGTTTTGTCTGTGTAAGTTTCATCCACACTTCCAGTAACACCAAGCAAGCCTTTTTTGAGGAATCATCCTTCTCCCACTCACAGTCCTTGTGATTTGGAAGAGAAGGAAAGCAATACTCACCTGTTCTAGTTTCAGTGATTGGTTTAGGAATGAAGGCTTTACTTCAAATGGCCAAATTTGGAGGTTTTAGGAAGAAAGAGCTCTTTTGCTGAACTCAAAGCACAAAGAGTCTAAGATTTTCGGGGCTATCACTTGGAAAGAGCTTGCCTGAGACATGGAGAATAATACACCCTAGATATCACTTCAGCCTCTGGACCCAGTCCTGTCAAAAACAAATTTATCAGTTACAGAAGTCAATAAATAAATAAAATATTTCTGATTAAGCTGATCCTAGATAGATTTTCTGACATTTACAACAGAAAAACAAACAACAAACAAACAAAAAACAAAACCCCTTGTTGTTTTCCAACCTGAACACAGGTGTTTTTATAGATACTATTTGGCACGGCCACAGATTTCATCTTAAGTATCCCTGGGATATATCACTGGTAAGCTAGGAGTTGTTTTCTGGAGTTTGAACAGTGCATAATGAATGTGCTTAGACTGCATATTTTCTTTGTGAATCATCCTACCTGCTTGTTTGGGGAAGGTGGGATTTATACATCATAAGCCTGTATCCTCTTTTTCCTAGCAGGTGAGATGATCAATCATATCCAATAGAGAGTGGTATTTAATTTAGACTTTACCCAAATCACCCATTTATTTATAATATGATGGTCCTTGGATCATATAGGAATACATAGGTCAATTTTCCTCAATGCTCTCCCTTGCCACCACCCCCAGTCCCAGCATAACCTCAGAGTCACTGTTAGAATTTAGTTTGGATATCAAGTGAAATTATAGTTGCAATCAAGTATCTTCTGAATTTGATTTGCATACAGTCCTCTGTGAATAATGTTGGGGAATTTTGAGGAATATTTGAATTTGTGGCTAAGTCTGTAATCTGAGTTTCAAAACTGAAAATATGTGTGGATTTCTTTTCTCCTACTTCATGAGTGTGGGAAAAGACATTTCATGGCATGAGTGCTCACCTACAAAATGGACTCATGGACATCGGTCTGCTTTGGGGAACAGAAGGCAGCTGATGGATGGGAGGAGAGCACCTGTGAATTCAAAGCCCATTTGCACACAACATTCATTACTAGTGGGTTTGCACAGGACAATGCTTTACTTACTTTCTGGAAACAAGTATATGGAACAGTCTGGCTTCAGAGATGCCTAATAAATTTTGAAAAGTGTTATGTTAGGAGAGAAACATTCAGGACTTCACAGAACAGTTGCTGGAATTAACCACTTAAGGAAGCTGCCTGCTTCAGCTGCTGGTGTAAGGAATAGAAAGCCACAGCTGTAATCTTGGAGCAGCTGCTGAGAGTTATCACAGCACCATCCATACTAATTAGGTACTATCCATCTGCAAGGGTTTCACTAGCTCCCAGAGAGTGGTCGAAGAAGGTAAGGCACAGCTCCCACTCTAGGCGATTTTGCAATCTGAAAAAGATTGAGCCATCTTAAGTGCTTCACCTATGCAATGGGGATAGCAATAACTGCCTCACAAGGATTCCACTGTAAATTAAATGCTGAAGTTTTTTACAATATGAAACACTTCATCCTGGACCATGATAAAAGTCTCAAGTATGTGGTTGATCATGATGACTCTTATCTCTTCATTGGAAATCAGGAGATATAGAATAAACTTTTGGCTTTTGATAGGTCAAGAATTGGACAACCCTGATCAGGATGTTTGATTCGGTTGCAGTAAAGGGGACAGGGAAACAGCCCCCATCATGAGTTCATTGAGAGTGTCTTTATTTTTTGCATTATCCCAACTGGAACCTAGGGGTCATCGTTTCTTCCCCATTTCCAGATATTGTCACAATTCAGGCATGGGCATGTGTGGGTGTGTTTCACATTAATCCAAGATATTATAATTGCTTACTTGGCAATTTTCAAAATGTATCTGGGGAGCAAATATTGACTCAGGTGATCCATTTTCCTGGGTGACAAGCATTTATTGAGCCCTCAATCTGTGCCAGGCACTGCATTAGGAATATTTCATCTCATGTAGTGTTTACATAAACTATGCAACCTGGGTGCTAATATCAACCCTATTTTATAGATAAGATGAGTGCAGCTAACTTTCTCAGTAATGCAGCTGGTTGTTACTAGAATTGGGATTTAGTCCCAGCTGTTCTTATTCCAGAGGTCACATTTTTAGCCATTATGATTTTGAGAGAGCTTGATGGATGGTCTGAGGTTTTCAGAGCATTAGGATTATTGATTCTAGTCCAAATGTTCAGTCTTACTTCTTGAGATACTTTTGGTTCTGTAGACATGGAGTAATGTCAATGCTTTTCCCAGGCAAGATTCTGTGGCACCCTGATCAACTGTGACTCCCATGTCTTGAAACACACCCAATGTCCATCCACGCCTACCACAGCCCTTGATAACCACCCATTATAATCTGCTGGGCTAATCCCAGGCAAGGTTAGATATTTCATTGTTAATCTACTCCATCGAAAGCATTTAGCCGACTCTCTACATCCAGAGTCCTGAAGACCACCTAGATGTGAATCAGTTGGGGAATGAAATAATTAGTTAAAATGTAGATCTAGGGCCCAGTGCAATGGCTTACGCCTGTAATCCCAGCACTTTGGGAGGCGGAGGTGGGTGGATCACCTAAGGTCAGGGGTTCAAGACCAGCCTGGACAACATGGTGAAACCCCATCTCTACTAAAAATATAAAAATTAGCTGGGTGTGGTGGCAGGCATCTGTGATCCCAGCTACTCGGGAGGCTGAGGCAGTAGAATCACTTGAACCTGGGAGGCAGAGGTTGCAGTGAGCAGAGATGGCACCATTGCACTCCAGCCTGGGCAATAAGAGTGAAAACCCATCTCAAAAAAAAAAAAAAAAAAGTAAATCTATAGGTCTCATTCCTAGAAATTCAGGGTCAATTGGCCTTGTTCATGGCACAGGTATCTGCTTCTATGAGAAAGTGCCCCTAGTGTTTCTGACGTATGTTTCTGTATCATAATGAGGAATACTAGTGTACATATAAATAAATTTGCCAGAAAATGTGACCTTTGTCCTTAAAATTAGGGTTGTGTTAAAAATATAGACAATGTTAATATGATCAAATATAAATGATCAAATTTAATATGATACATGTAAATTTAAATATATTCATTCCTTTTCTGATATTGGATACATGCTCTTTTCTAGTTGCAAACATCTAACTTTTTTTTTTTTTTTTATTATACTTTAAGTTCTAGGGTACATGTGCATGACGTTTATATCATGTATAACTCCCCAATGCAATCCCTCCCTCCTCCCCCCTCCCCATGATAGGCCCCAGTGTGTGATGTTCCCCTTCCCGAGTCCAAGTGATCTCATTGTTCAGTTCCCACCTATGAGTGAGAACATGCGGTGTTTGGTTTCTCTTCTTGTGATAGTTTGCTAAGAATGATGGTTTCCAGCTGCATCCATGTCCCTACAAAGGATGCAAACTCATCCTTTTTTATGGCTGCATAGTATTCCATGGTGTATATGTGCCACATTTTCTTAATCCAGTCTGTCACAGATGGACATTTGGGTTGATTCCAAGTCTTTGCTATTGTGAATAGTGCCGCAATAAACATACGTGTGCATGTGTCTTTGTAGTAGAGTAATTTATAATCCTTTGGGTATATACCCAGTAGTGGGATGGCTGGGTCATATGGTACATCTAGTTCTAGATCCTTGAGGAATCGCCATACTGTTTTCCATAATGGTTGAACTAGTTTACAATCCCACCAACAGTGTAAAAGTGTTCCTATTTCTCCACATCCTCTCCAACACCTGTTGTTTCCTGACTTCTTAATGATTGCCATTCTAACTGGTGTGAGATGGTATCTCATTGTAGTTTTGATTTGCATTTCTCTGATGGCGAGTGATGATGAGCATTTTTTCATGTGTCTGTTGGCTGTATGGATGTCTTCTTTTGAGAAATGTCTGTTCATATCCTTTGCCCACTTTTTGATGGGGTTGTTTGTTTTTTTCTTGTATATTTGTTTGAGTTCTTTGTAGATTCTGGATATTAGCCCTTTGTCAGATGAGTAGGTTGCAAAAATTTTTCCCATTCTGTAGGTTGCCTGTTCACTCTGATGGTAGTTTCTTTAGCTGTGCAAAAGCTCTTTAGTTTAATTAGATCCCATGTGTCAATTTTTGCTTTTGCTGCCGTTGCTTTTGGTGTTTTAGACATGAAGTCCTTGCCCATGCCTATGTCCTGAATGGTACTACCTAGATTTTCTTCTAGGGTTTTTATGGTATTAGGTCTAACATTTAAGTCTCTAATCCATCTTGAATTAATTTTCGTATAAGGGGTAAGGAAAGGATCCAGTTTCAGCTTTCTACTTATGGCTAGCCAATTTTCCCAGCACCATTTATTAAATAGGGAATCCTTTCCCCATTTCTTGTTTCTCTCAGGTTTGTCGAAGATCAGATGGCTGTAGATGTGTGGTATTATTTCTGAGGACTCTGTTCTGTTCCATTGGTCTATATCTCTGTTGTGGTACCAGTACCATGCTGTTTTGGTTACTGTAGCCTTGTAGTATAGTTTGAAGTCAGGTAGCGTGACGCCTCCAGCTTTGTCCTTTTGACTTAGGATTGTCTTGGCAATGCGGGCTCTTTTTTGGTTCCATATGAACTTTAAAGCCGTTTTTTCCAATTCTGTGAAGAAAGTCATTGGTAGCTTGATGGGGATGGCATTGAATCTATAAATCACCTTGGGCAGTATGGCCATTTTCACGATATTGATTCTTCCTATCCATGAGCATGGTATGTTCTTCCATTTGTTTGTGTCCTCTTTGATTTCACTGAGCAGTGGTTTGTAGTTCTCCTTGAAGAGGTCCTTTACATCCCTTGTAAGCTGGATTCCTAGGTATTTTATTCTCTTTGAAGCAATTGTGAATGGAAGTTCATTCCTGATTTGGCTCTCTGCTTGTCTGTTACTGGTGTATAAGAATGCTTGTGATTTTTGCACATTAATTTTGTATCCTGAGACTTTGCTGAAGTTGCTTATCAGCTTAAGGAGATTTTGGGCTGAGACGATGGGGTTTTCTAAATATACAATCATGTCATCTGCAAACAGGGACAATTTGACTTCTTCTTTTCCTAACTGGATACCCTTGATTTCTTTCTCTTGCCTGATTGCCCTAGCCAGAACTTCCAACACTATGTTGAATAGGAGTTGTGAGAGAGGGCATCCCTGTCTTGTGCCAGTTTTCAAAGGGAATTTTTCCAGTTTTTGCCCATTCAGTATGATATTAGCTATGGGTTTGTCATAAATAGCTCTTATTATTTTGAGGTACGTTCCATCAATACCAAATTTATTGAGCGTTTTTAGCATAAAGGGCAGTTGAATTTTGTCAAAAGCCTTTTCTGCATCTATTGAGATAATTATGTGGTTCTTGTCTTTGGTTCTGTTTATATGCTGGATTACGTTGATTGATTTGCGAATGTTGAACCAGCCTTGCATCCCAGGGATGAAGCCCACTTGATCATGGTGGATAAGCTTTTTGATGTGCTGCTGAATCCGGTTTGCCAGTATTTTATTGAGGATTTTTGCATCGATGTTCATCAGGGATATTGGTCTAAAATTCTCTTTTTTGTTGTGTCTCTGCCAGGCTTGGTATCAGGATGATGTTGGCCTCATAAAAAGAGTTAGGGAGGATTCCCTCTTTTTCTATTGATTGAAATAGTTTCAGAAGGAATGGTACCAGCTCCTCCTTGTACCTCTGGTAGAATTCAGCTGTGAATCCATCTGGTCCTGGACTTTTTTGGTGGGTAGGCTATTAATTGTTGCCTCAATTTCAGAGCCTGCTATTGGTCTATTCAGGGATTCAACTTCTTCCTGGTTTAGTCTTGGGAGAGTGTAAGTGTCCAGGAAATTATCCATTTCTTCTAGATTTTCTAGTATTTGCGTAGAGGCATTTATAGTATTCTCTGATGGTTGTTTGTATTTCTGTACGGTCGGTGGTGATATCCCCTTTATCATTTTTTATTGCGTCTATTTGATTCTTCTCTCTTTTCTTCTTTATTAGTCTAGCTAGCGGTCTGTCAATTTTGTTTATCTTTTCAAAAAACAACTCCTGGATTCATTGATTTTTTGGAGGGTTTTTTGTGTCTCTATCTCCTTCAGTTCTGCTCTGATCTTAGTTATTTCTTGCCTTCTGCTAGCTTTTGAATGTGTTTGCTCTTGCCTCTCTAGTTCTTTTAATTGTGATGTTAGAGTGTCAATTTTAGATCTCTCCTGCTTTCTCTTGTGGGCATTTAGTGCTATAAATTTCCCTCTACACACTGCTTTAAATGTGTCCCAGAGATTCTGGTATGTTGTATCTTTGTTCTCATTGGTTTCAAAGAACATCTTTATTTCTGCTTTCATTTCGTTATGTACCCAGTAGTCATTCAGGAGCAGGTTGTTCAGTTTCCATGTAGTTGAGCGATTTTGATTGAGTTTCTTAGTCCTGAGTTCTAGTTTGATTGCACTGTGGTCTGAGAGACAGTTTGTTATAATTTCAGTTCTTGTACATTTGCTGAGGAGTGCTTTACTTCCAATTATGTGGTCAATTTTGGAATAAGTGCGATGTGGTGCTGAGAAGAATGTATATTCTGTTGATTTGGGGTGGAGAGTTCTATAGATGTCTATTAGGTCCGCTTGGTGCAGAGATGAGTTCAATTCCTGGATATCCTTGTTAACTTTCTGTCTCGTTGATCTGTCTAATGTTGACAGTGGAGTGTTGAAGTCTCCCATTATTATTGTATGGGAGTCTAAGTCTCTTTGTAGGTCTCTAAGGACTTGCTTTATGAATCTGGGTGCTCCTGTATTGGGTGCATATATATTTAGGAGAGTTAGCTCTTCCTGTTGAATTGATCCCTTTACCATGATGTAATGGCCTTCTTTGTCTCTTTTGATCTTTGATGGTTTAAAGTCTGTTTTATCAGAGACTAGGATTGCAACCCCTGCTTTTTTTTGTTCTCCATTTGCTTGGTAGATCTTCCTCCATCCCTTTATTTTGAGCCTATGTATGTCTCTGCATGTGAGATGGGTCTCCTGAATACAGCAGACTGATGGGTCTTGACTCTTGATCCAGTTTGCCAGTCTGTGTCTTTTAATTGGAGCATTTAGTCCATTGACATTTAAGGTTAATATTGTTATGTGTGAACTTGATCCTGTCATTATGATATTAACTGGTTATTTTGCTCGTTAGTTGATGCAGTTTCTTCCTAGCCTCGATGGTCTTTACATTTTGGCATGTTTTTGCAATGGCTGGTACCGGTTGTTCCTTTCCATGTTTAGGGCTTCCTTCAGGGTCTCTTGTAAGGCAGGCCTGGTGGTGACAAAATCTCTAAGCATTTGCTTATCTGTAAAGGATTTTATTTCTCCTTCACTGATGAAACTTAGTTTGGCTGGATATGAAATTCTGGGTTGAAAATTCTTTTCTTTAAGAACGTTGAATATTGGCCCCCACTCTCTTCTGGCTTGTAGAGTTTCTGCCGAGAGGTCTGCTGTTATTCTGATGGGCTTCCCTTTGTGGGTAACCCGACCTTTCTCTCTGGCTGCCCTTAAGATTTTTTCCTTCATTTCAACTTTGGTGAATCTGGCAATTATGTGTCTTGGAGTTGCTCTTCTGGAGGAGTATCTTTGTGGCGTTCTCTGTATTTCCTGAATTTGAATGTTGGCCTGCCCTTCTAGGTTGGGGAAGTTCTCCTGGATGATATCCTGAAGAGTGTTTTCCAACTTGGTTCCATTTTCCCCCTCACTTTCAGGCACCCCAATCAGACGTAGATTTGGTCTTTTTACATAATCCCATACTTCTTGCAGGCTTTGTTCATTTCTTTTTCTTCTTTTTTCTTTTGGTTTCTCTTCTCGCTTCATTTCATTCATTTGATCCTCAATCGCTGATACTCTTTCCTCCAGTTGATCGAGTCGGTTACCGAAGCTTGTGCATTTGTCACGTATTTCTCGTGTCATGGTTTTCATCTCTGTCATTTCGTTTATGATCTTCTCTGCATTAATTAGTCTAGCTGTCAATTCTTCCACTTTTTTTTCAAGATTTTTAGTTTCTTTGCGCTGGGTACGTAATTCCTCCTTTAGCTCTGAGAGGTTTGATGGAGTGAAGACTTCTTCTCTCATCTCGTCAAAGTCATTCTCTGACCAGCTTTGATCCGTTGCTGGCGATGAGCTGCGCTCCTTTGCAGGGGGAGATGCGCTCTTATTTTTTGAATTTCCAGCTTTTCTGCCCTGCTTCTTCCCCATCTTTGTGGTTTTATCTGTCTCTGGACTTTGATGATGGTGACGTACTGATGGGGTTTTGGTATAGGTGTCCTTCCTGTTTGATAGTTTTCCGTCTGACAGTCAGAAGGACTGTCTGTTGGTCTGTTGGAGATTGCTTGAGGTCCACTCCAGACCCTGTTTGCCTGGGTATCAGCAGCAGGGGTTGCCGAAGATAGAATATTGCTGAACAGCGAGTGTACCTGTCTGATTCTTTCTTTGGAAGTTTCCTCTCAGGGGTGACGCCACCCTGTGAGGTGTGGGGTATCAGACTGCCCCTAGTGGGGGATGTCTCCCAGCTAGGCTACTCAGGGGTCAGGGACCCACCTGAGCAGGCAGTCTGTCCGTTCTCAGATCTCAACCTCCGCGTTAGGAGATCCACGGCTCTCCCCAAAGCTGTCAGACAGAGTCGTTCGGGTCTGCAGCGGCCCCGCTCTTTCCCCTAATGGACTGCAGCTGTGCGCTGTCCGCAGCGGTAGAGTCTACAGAGACAGGCAGGCTTCCTTGAGCTGCTGTGAGCTCCACCCAGTTCGAGCTTCCCAGCGGCTTTGTTTACCTACTTAAGCCTCAGCAATGGCGGGCGCCCCTCCCCCAGCCTCGCTGCTGCCTTGCGGATAGATCGCCGCAGACGGCTGTGTTAGCAGTGAGGGAGGCTCCGTGGGCGTGGGACCCTCCCGGCCAGGTGTGGGATATATTCTCCTGGTGTGCCTGTTTCCTTAAAGCGCAGTATTGGGGTGGGAGTTACCCGATTTTCCAGGTGTTGTGTGTCTCAGTTCCCCTGGCTAGGAAAAGGGATTTCCTTCCCCCTTGCGCTTCCAGGTGAGGCGATGCCTCGCCCTGCTTCAGCTCACGCTGGTCAGGCTGCAGCAGCTGACCAGCACCGATTGTCCGGCACTCCCTAGAGAGATGACCCCAGTACCTCAGTTGAAAATGCAGAAATCACCGGTCTTCTGTGTCGCTCGCGCTGGGAGTTGGAGACTGGAGCTGTTCCTATTCGGCCATCTTGCTCCGCCCCATCGCAAACATCTAACTTGCCTGCTGTGACCATTTTATCTTTTTCAAAGTGTTTTCATGTCTCCATTTTATGATTTAAAATTCAAGAGATCCAAATGAGGAGAACAGGTGTCATTCCCATTTTACAGCCAAGGAGACTGAGGCTAAACAAAGTTAGATGGCCTTTTTAAGTTACTAAGTTAGGTCTCAGTTTGTAACTGCTGATTTTGGGTCTCTTTATGTGACAGAGCACTGCCTTAAATTGCAATCAGAATGGCCTCTAGTATATAGAGACCACTGCAAGGGCAGGCATTAACTCCCAGGCTAGAGGACAACCAAAATATAATGGATAAAGGAGGGTGTCATCTGCAGGCACCTTGGGTATGAGGGTCACTCTGAGAAGGATGTCCTTTCAGAAGTAGCACAACCTTCTTTAGTTGTTCTCAGCTCTGCCTTTGATATTCATGCTTAAGTCCAAGCCAGAAGGTAAGAAAGATAACATGAAAATAACTCAGAAATCATCTAGTCCAGACCACTCATTTATTCCCAAGGACCAAGTGGGAATGAATGATTCATCCATAGCGGCTAAAACAAGTTAGTGACAGAGTCTGTGCCAGGATGTCCATCTGCTGAGGCTCTGTGATAAGGTGGAATAAACTAGAGGCAAGCAGACTAGGCTTTGAAATTTTCCTCTGCCCCTCACTGGCTTTGTGGCTTTGGGTAAATCACTTAACATTTCTCAGCCTCAGGCTCTTCATTTGTGATAGGAGGAAAATAATTCCGGTTTATTAAATTACCTATAGCATTTCACAGCACCTGGCCTCTGACTCAGGGTAGGTCTTTGGTGAATAATGGTTTTCTTCTCACTCAGTCTCCCTTTATTTCAAAGCTCATCTCTCAGGCCTCGTCTAACACCAAATAACTACTACAATATATACTGATTCTTAGATGCTGTCACATTTGTAAAGCAATATCCTACTACTACATATTCATGAATGCAATTCAGGCTCCGGGGCTGCAGCCTTTGACTCTGCAAATTTAGATCTGGATATTAACAAAAATTTCTGCAGGTGTCTGTGTACTATATTAGCTAGAAGCAGGAAGGTAAACAGGCAGTGAACATGTAGGGAAAACTTTTATTGGGGAGCAGTAGAAAAGGAATGCCCATATGATGAACTCCTGTTGAGTCAACAGCACCCCATACTGTAAATGCTTTGGGGCCGGGACTGTCACTATTCTATTCACTACTATTTCTGCAGCAGAGAGCACAATAGCTGACATATAGTGATACATGGTGATTACTACAATACATAGTTAATGCATATTAATGAAGGGAATCCCTGACTTTAGCTCTTACTAGTTCCACATGTTTTGTTGTTGCTTATTTATTTCATTTTGATTACTCTTTTTCCTCTAACTATGCTTTAACCACCTAAAAGATGGTTTCTGATAACATTAGTCACACAAGTAGCTTCAATTTCTAAAGTATCTATTTTTTTTATAACAGGTCCTTTGGGGCACATATCACAAACATAATCCTCACACATTTTTTATGAAGTGGATTATTATTCCCATTTGACAGATGAAGAAACAGAAGTTAAGTAACTTGCCCATGATCACACATCCTGTTGAATTCAAGCCTTGTATTCTGTGCCACCATGCTTCTGCTTTGTCTCATACAGTGTTTTGCAGAGTCTGCATTTGCTAGGGTTAAATATAAACCATGATTAGCAGAGCTGGGTAAGGTAAAAATCTGACATGAAGAGTGGGGCTTTCTCTGCCTGCTTCCATTCTGGGCAGGCATTCTGCTATTCTAGGGCTGCCATGGCCTTGGGTCTCCATTACCATATGCTATTTAGGCCTGTCTATCCCACAAAGTGCTTTCCTGCAGTTTTTCTGACAAACTCTTTTGTTTGGTTTTGTTTGCTGTCATTTATAAAATGCTCATGATGACCTAGAATCTTTGTTCTAATCATTATATAGAATGCATTATTTAGTTCTCACACTAACCTATGAGATGAGTGTTATTATTTTTCCGATTTTAAGGATGTGGAAATTGAGAGTCAGGAATTTTAAGAAACTGAGTCAAAGTCATAGACATATAACTCATTCCACTGTAACTTTCTATTTGTTCTTTGCTCCTGGCTCAAGGTTCTAAATGCAGAATGGCTGCATGGGCTACTGATATAGCCATACCTTAGAGTTATCGTTTTTGAAGATTTTAAATAATCTGTCCCATTTGATCTTCACACAATCCCTAAGTGAATGCAGAGCAACATGGATTAAATAATTATAAGTAACAGATAGTAGCCAGTCTAGATGAAAAGCCTTGGTCTCCTGTCTTCATTAATCACTTCTCACTGCACCATCAACCTTCCAAGTATTATTTCTGCATTATCAGGGGCCTTTCCCCAAACGAGTGTCTGAAGGTAGAAATTACTGATCCCATACTTGGACCATAGGGACGTATTTGTCAGAAGGAGTATCTTTTGTGTTCCTTCAGCCTCATGACCACATTGACTGTCCTATTTCACTGGAAGGCCAACCTTTTCTTTAAACTGACATTGAACTTAGGTTATGTCTGAAGAGGATTAGGATATATAATCTTTTAGAGACAGGAGAGTTTGGGAATGGAAACTCAACTTCTGACTGGATGTGATAGCTCATACCTATAATCTTAGCAGTTTGGCAAGCTGAGGTGGGAGGACCACTTGAGCCCTGGAGTTTGAAACCAGCCGGGGCAACATAGTGAGATCCCATCTAAGAAAGAAAGAGAGAGAGAAAGAGGTGGCGAGTGCCTGTAGTTCCAGCTACTCAGGAAGCTGAGACAGGAGAATGGTGTGAACCTGGGAGGCGGAGCTTGCAGTGAGCCGAGATCGTGCCACTGTACTCCAGCCTGGGTGACAGAGTGAGACTCCATCTCAAAAAAAAAAGGGAGAGAGAGAGAGAGAAGGAAAGAAAGAGAGAGAGAAGGAGGGAGAAAGGGAGGGTGGGAGGAAGGAAGGCTTAACTTCCTTGTTATAAAGAATGGTTCATTTGAATTTCAACAGTTTTTTTAATATTCATTTATTTTGTTATGCAAAAGCAAATTTAAATTCTTTAAAAAATATTGTACATATTATGATTTCATTGAATTAAGTTTAGTATAACTATTTTTCTATTTATTTATTCTTAATAAGTAGAAAGACAGAAGAAATGATGTTCAGCAAGTGGCAGTGCCATTTTATGCCCTCCTTGGGATATGAACTTTGCAGTGATTTCTTTTAAATCATTTTTTTTGGTATGCTTTTGCATTACTTACTCGTTAAAAGTTTTAAAAAATATTTTATTTTCAGAAATTATTATTAAATAAAAAAGAATTAAACTAGTATAGTAGTTTCTGGTACCTGTTGTAACAAAGTACCAGAAGTTTGGTGGCTTAAAACAATTAAAATTTATATTTTACAGCTCTGGAGGTTAGAATTGTCAAGTTAGTATCACTGGACAAAATCGGCAGGGTTGCACTCCTTCTGGAGAATCTGTTCCTTGCCTCCTTTAGCACTGATGGCTGCCAGAATTTCTTGGTTTGTGACTACATAACTCCAATATTCACGGCCAGTGTCTTCAAATTATCTCTACTCCATCTGCACATTGTCTTCTCTGTATGTAGTCAAGTTTTACTTGTATAAGGATACATGTTATTGAATTTAGGACCCACCTAAATAATCCAGAATAATCCATCCATCTCAAAATCCTTAATTTAATCCTATCTGCAAAATCACCTTTGTCACGTAAGGTAATATTTACAGGTTCCAAGGATTAGACGCTGATATTTTTGGGGGCCATTAGTCAGCTTGCTACAAATAGTTTCAAAGGGAGAATAAGAAACAAGAATTCCATACTTGCTTTTTAAATGAATTTCTGCAGCATGAAAGCTTAGTTTCATACCCTGCATCCACTACATTGATCCATGTTTAAATAAACTGCCTCTGGCTAGTCCTAGTTCGCATCCATTGTTTATGGAATTAATATACTCTCTGTACTCTGAACCATGCCTAGGTTTCTGTGATAAAGTATATGGTCACTCTCCATATGTTGTAGCATATATCCACAAAGCCAGGTATATTAGTCCATTCTCATGCTGCTAATAAAGATATACTCAAGATTGAGTAATTTATAAAGAAAAAGAAGTTTAATGGACTCACAGTTCCACATGGCTGGGGAGGCCTCACAACCATGGCAAAAAGCAAAGGAGAAACAAAGTCATGTCTTACATGGCAGCAGGCAAGAGAGCATGTGTGGGGTAACTACGCTTTATAAAACCATCAGATCTCATGAGACTTCTTCACTATCATAAGAACAGCATGGGAAAAACCCACTCCCATGATTCAATTACTTCCCACCAGGTCTCTCCCATGACACGTGGGGATTATAGAAAAAGCAATTCAAGATGAGATTTGGGTGGGGACACAGCCAAACCGTATTACCAGACTTTTTCAGGCTTATGGAAATAATGGTTTTAGAGGCAGAGAATCTCACTGGGGACAACGTGTGGTCACCACATTCCACTATAGACTGGATGCAAAACAGGGAGAGAAGCTACCTCTCAAGGCAGATGCCAATTGACAATGAGAAGGTATCTCAGCAGACCAGGGCTGGAACCCAAGTGACTCCCCTAATGGGTCTGAGGATGTGTGTGGGCAGAGTGACTGACAACAGACATTTAAGCTGCTGTAGGGTCTTTTGCTTTAACCTGGCTTTGTAATGGTGTCTGCAATTGCAGAGCAGTAAGAACAAGGCCATTCATCTGCTGGTGTTCTTTGCTCGGCCACATGGCCACAAGAAGACTCAGCATCTTCTTCATTCCACACAAACACCATCAGTAAGTATGCTTGATGTTGGGATGGCCTCTGGGCCAGTGCTCCTAGAGGGCTGCTGCTCTTTCATGCTCATATCCTTTTGCTCATGAATTATTCAGTGAAACTTGGAGAACAGGAACAGACTGCGGGGGGAATGTGCTGGGAAAGATTTCTTCAGTCTGTCCTATTGCAGATAATTTGTGTAAAGAGTTGACTTCAGAAAGTTTTATTTGATTTATCCCTCCCCTCCTCTCCACTCCCCTCCCGTCCCGTCCTCTCCCTTCTGTTTCTCTCTCTTCTCCTTCCTTCTGCTCCCTTCCCCTCCCCCCGAAATGGTCTTCTTCATAAGCCTAACAATAGGTACTGCTATTATACCCTCTTTGTAGATAAGAGATCCCAGGTCCAAAGACATTAAATAGTGTACCCAAAATTTACTAAGCTACAGACTGAGCTGGAATTTAGCCTGGTCTGTGTGACTCTGGAGTCCATGCTGTTGACTATTGTACTTTACTCCTTGTCTCCCAAAGAGTGTAACAGTTTTAACATGGACAACTCACGTGGGAGATGACTAGACATCCTTCCTCTCTGTCCTCTTTCCTTGACATACAGATTAAAACTTAGTTTAATTGGACTGATTGAAATATGAATGCTTTAGCAGAGACTGAATTGGACCAGAGTTATTTCCTATCCTGGCAATGTGTGTGTAGTCTAACTGGAAAGCTCTGATAAATGTCTCTAGGGTAGATTCTTCTGGATTCGAGGTTAAGGCTAGGAGTTGGGGACAGTTCATTTAACAAAGCAACATTCAAGATTATAAAATGCTCCTTTGCCTTTAATTCTGATGCATTTCCTCTGGTCCCTAACTTGGACCTAGGATTTCCCCATTAACCGTATAAGTGAGATTAATAACTTAATAATGGCAGAGAATATAAAATACTAAGGAATAGCCTTGTCCTGATGAAACATTATTATTGGTAGTAAATGGTGGAGTAGTTAGTATTTATATAGTGCTCTATTTGGAGTGTACATTTGATTACTCATTCTTATACATACATTATAGTCCCAATAGTTGTATTTTTGTTCTTTTATTTACCATGTTTGTGTTTGCAGCATTTAAATACTTTTAATATTCAGCAAAATTAATGTTGATGAAAACTTGTGGCTTACTGTGTGATTTGGTGATTCATTTATTCATAAAACTTTTGCCTTTTTTGCTGGGGCTCTGAAACCCAAGCCTCCTCTATCATTAAAAGCCTGAGTGAGCTGTTTGCAACTATCAACCCTAGAATTGAAATAGGAGCGTTCCCTTATCCCCCTCAAAGGACATGTGACAGGGCTGTGGCTCACTCCTTCTGTTACTCTGACTGCTCAAAACCCTATAGGGAGCACACAAATGGGCAGGTGCAGAGGCTGTGGGAGTGCTTTTGGGCTCCGGCCCCACGGCAGCATTGAGGGGTGGGTATCTATGACTCCCAAAGCCCAAGTGGGCGTGTGTTACAGTGTGCTCTTTCAGCTTTGCTGTCTACAGATGGCTTGTATTAATCAGCTCAATAGACCCTCTGCCTTATTGCAAGGGCAGAGGAGCAGTATGACAGACTGAGTTCTTGCCCAGTGTGCCGGAAAAATTGTATCACATGTGGGCTGGAAGGACGAATGCAAAGTTTTATTGAGTGGTGGAGGTGGCCATCTGTGAGACAGATGGGGAACAGAAGAGGGGGATGGAGTGGAAAGGTGATCTTACCCTAGAGTTAGGCTACCCAGCAGCTGGAGTCTTCTCCAACCAGCCCCGGCTAAATTTCCGTTGGCATCCAGATGTCCTTTCTGTCCTCTCATTCTCTGCACCATTGCTGTTCTGCCGGTATCTGTTGGTGTCTGGTGCTCTGCTCCTCTTGATGTTCAGCCACTTGTGTGTGTGCCCACTAAAGTCTTGGGTTTACATGGGTACAGGATGGGGGTGTGGCAGGCCACAGTGGCCTTGGAAAAATGCAACATTTGGGTGCAAAAACAGGAATGCCTATTCTCACATAGGTCCATGGGCACAGGTCTGATGGTAGAGTCCTTGCCAGGGACCCCGCCCTTTTCCACCCAACACTTCCCTGCCACTCTCCCATATTAGAATCATCTGCCTTTAGTTAGTGGGCAATGTAATTATGCCTTGGTATTGTTTGGTTTAGTGAGAAGCCCTTCTCCTTGGAAGAGCTTCTCCATTAGGGGAATTCTCCTTTTCTGACTGCAAATTTGATCTTCATGAATGACTTTTCAGTCCCTTTAAATAGGCTGATTTTCTTTTTTTATGTAAGACAGCAGAACTCGCTTACCAGTTTCTGATTGTAGATTTACCTGGAAATTACCAAATTAAGGGTGTGTGGGTATAGATGTTCAAGGGAGTCCAGTTGGATATAGGAAAGATAATTGGTTAGGGAGTATTCTACCAAGATATAGATGCAACGACCTAGGGAGCACCCTGGGAAATGGTGCAAAAGCCCAGTTAGGATGACTTTTAGAAGCATAGAAGCAGCCATGACCCAGTAAGTAAAGCTGAAATGCTAGAGTTGCCATGGTAGACAGTGGAGGATGGGACTGAAGGGCTCAGGGAAATGGACATGCTAGACTACCGCACTATATAAGGCCAGAGTACCCAACAGATGGTCATGCTTCACGTGGATACCTAGAGGATACACTGATTACCAAAGTCATTAGGGCTGGGGAGGGCACCCATGCTGAAACTGGCCCAATTGTCTTATAGAACTTATATTTACAATTTTAAAAAAGAAATACAGAAATTGACTTTCCCTGGTCTTAAAATGTGAAACTTGCATTTGTCTTAGATCTGAGTTCCTTACTCAGGAAACTCACCCTCAGGCAAGGAACTGAAACTCACTAGATCACTGCATCCAGATAATGAGATGCCAGACTCCTCATTCATCATGATTGCTTCTTTACTCCTCCCTAATTCCTGTTTTCTCACCTTGCCTGCTGTCTAAACACCCTAATTTTGCCCATTCAGGGAGAGGAATTTGAGACAGATCTCCTATCTCCTTGAATGCATCATTCAAATAGAGCCTTCTTCTGGGGAAATACTCGTTGTCTCAGTCATTGGCTTTCTCTGCAGCAAGCAGCAGGACCAAGAGGGAACCCCCGGCATTTTGTTAACAGTATCACTAATAGTGGTCAGGACTACCTCTACTCTGGACTGTATGACTGGTAATAGGAGAGAACAAGGCTCACTGAGAGCAATGTGATCAGAGAACACAAAAATTATAATAGCACTGAACCCCCAGTAGCATGTATGCCAAAATTTGAAGGAGAAGATGCTACAGAAAAGTGCTAGGAGGCCAGGCATGGTGGCTCACACCTGTAATTTCAGCACTTTAGGAGGCCAAGGTGGAAGGATCATTGGAGGCCAACAGTTTGAGACCAATCTGGTCAATATAGTGTGACATCATCTCTACAAAAATAAAAAAAATTAGCCAGGCATGGTGGCTCATGACTGTAGTCTCAGCTACTCAGGAGGCTAAGACAGAAGGATCACTTGAGCCAAGGAGTTTAAGATTGCAGAGAACAATGATTATGCCACTGCATTCCAGCCTCGGTGACAGAGAGAGACCCTGTCTCCCTCCTCCACCCAAAAAAGAAAAATAAATAAATAAATAAATAAAAATTAAAAAAAAAAAGAAGAAAATAAAAATGTGCCAGGAGACTAACATGCAACAGAAAGAAAAGAGTAAAAGCTAAAAGGGAAGGCACAGTTGGGAGCTTACGAAGAGGCACTCACCTCTAGGAGTAGAAAGAAGAGCACAGAAAGTTCAGGAGTAGGTACTGAGTCAGAGTGGCTAAACTCTAAAGATTAAAAGCTCCATCAAGGAAGGTCTACCTTGCTAAAGCCTACTGGGAAAAGAACAGGACCCTTTCAAGGGAGGTTTTGTTGCCCTGGAAGCCAGCAAACAGCTTTCCACTCTTTCACTTCAGGGATTGCTGCATACAGAGACCTGCATTCCCCAAGGGTATTCATGCCTTCCTGGGGTGGCCCATATTCAGTGACCGATTAAAGCAGGGCTATAAAAGCCTGGCCCTTTCGGCCCCGTGTGGGACAACTCAGACAGGCCATATATGCTCTTGCACTTCCAGTGGAGTTGGCCAAGACCTTGTAAACCTGTCTCGCAGTTAGACTTTTGCTTCTGACTAATTCTGCTTCCTCCAACACTCGCCCACAGACATTGGTTCTTAATAGATATCCAGCATGTCAAACGGCATCTTATTTGCTTCTGGAAAACCAGCCTCCAACAGACCCTGAGAAACTTCAGGTCCACCTATCCTTTGGATAGAGTTAATATTCTTCCTTCCCACAAGGCAAGGAAAAACCCCTCAGTCTGAAGCATGGAGTGCCCTGCATAAGCAAGAGAGGAAGGTGCATTTACTGAAGCCTGTGGCAGGCCCGTTGTGAGGCACAGTCCCATTTCCCCACCTAGAAGCCCTGTTCCTCTTTTTCTTGATTATGTTCTGGTGCCTGAACATTGCTTTCTGGAAGCAGACAGATGGAGTATCAACTGTAGAGAACTCAGTTTGCTCAAGCTTTGTCATTCTTAGAATTTGAATGAGTTAATCACACAGAGATTATATTAGGTCAAAGAGTTCCCAAATATGATGCATTTAGAAGGCTTCAACACTCATACCTTGGAGCTGCCATATGTGGTAACAAACATATGACCCTTTCTGGTCTTTGGGTGGTATTCTTCAAGCAGTTCTTGGTGTTGCCTCCAGACACTCACCATCCCTTTACTCTGGAGATGAGAGAATCGCATGATTCTGAATTCTTTCATCCATTTACCCCTGATCATTGAAACGTGAAAATACAGCACAGTCTGACTGGGCAGTGGCCACCATACTTGGGGTTGGTGTCCAAGAGGGACAAGAATTGCAAATGCTCCCTTTGGTTTCTAATTTGGAAGATGGCAATTCTAATAGCTTTGCTCTTCTCTATCATAAAATGCCATGTGGAGAGGTGTGTGTCATCTTTAGAGCTGCTAAAACTCAGGACTTCAGCCTGCTACCATTTATAGCATTGAGTCACATTTAATAGGTCCCTATTTGACAGATTTAGAGTCCATCAGCTCCCAGAGAAAATTTATCCAAAGGGCCTCAGGATGAAAGAATTTGCCTGTCTGCAAAGAGGAGTGAGTGAAACATTTCCACACAGTCTTCAGCAGGTTTTAACCCATAAATCTGTCAGCAATCCTTACCTTCCATGTGTGTGAAATTATGGTAGCTTCTTTTTTCTTTATTGTCACTTTGTTATTGTTGTTTTGAGACAGAGTTTCACTTTTCTTGCCCAGGCTGGAGTGCAATGGCACAATCTTGGCTCACTCCAACCTCTGCCTCTGGGGTTCAAGCAATTCTCCTGCCTCAGCCTCCCAAGTAGCTGCGATTATAGGCGTGCGCCACCACGCCGAGCTAATTTTTGTGTTTTCAGTAGAGACAGGGTTTTACCACATTGGCCGGGGTGGTCTCGAACTCCTGACCTCATGTAATCTGCCTGGCTTGGCCTCCCAAAGGGCTGGGATTACACGCGTGAGCCAGGGTGCCCGGCCATTTATTGTCGCTTTGAATTATGCACTCTGTGATATAGATAGATCAACTGTTCATAGGTGGCTACTGGAGCCATTGGAAGACAGAGATAAGTTTTATTTTCATGTCAACCTGCTCTGATTCAGTGTTTAGAGTGACCTACAAGCAGGCATCAAGTTAAAACATAATCCATGTTAAGTAAATTCAAACTACTTTCCATCGTGACCAATGAGATGTTATCGGTACTATTGACAGCACTCACGGCTGCATTGATTTTCAGCCTGCTGAAAGCTGATGACACTGTATTTGACACCAACTACCGAACTAGTTATAAACCATCTCCAAGGAAAAATTATATAAACTGCAATTTGTTATATGGAGCTATGCTGCATTTCTGAAAATAAATGAATTTAGATACAAATTATCTGCAACAACAATTTAATAATGAACACTTAATGACGATTAAGAACTCCTACTATGTACTGCTCTTCAGATTCCACATCCTACTTGCCAGTTGTTCTCCCAGAAGAACGAGTACATTTTTCTTATCCCATAAAGGCAGTATGGGCTTTTGGCAGGTCTGCTACTGTGTGTTCATATGCTGAAAGTTTAATGCACTATCACATTTAATCTGTGCAGAACTCAGTCAAGGTAAATATTATTACCTCCAATTTACAGATGCAGAATATGAGCCTTACAGAGGTGATAAAGCTTATCTAAGGTCAGACAACCAGTAAATAAAAGACTTATTTCAAATCCTGGTTACTGAAATTGCAGAATGGTGGTTTATTTTCCCTTAGCAGGGTCTGCACTGCATCAGAAAGATGCATTTTTTTTTTTCTTTTTTAGCCATCCCACCAGCCAAACTGAAAGAGATGCATTTTATGGAGAGAAACTCTGTTGTCTGTTAGTCAGATTAGATACAAGGTGGCATACCTGTAGTGTTCCCAGGTTGTTGTGGATGCTTTTGCTTATGGTTTTCTTGGATAATCCCAAAGCATCAGCTAGTGTGAAGTGAAACTTTAAAAAAAAAGAAAGCTTGTTCTTTTTATTCTAAAAAAAGACGAGAGAAGAAAGCTTGCTCCTTTTGGCTCCTTCAAATCTTTGCTTTGAGGATTGGCATTGGGTTTCTGTTCTACTTGGCAACTAAGGAAAGCAAGTGCAAATAAAAGGAGCAGAGAGGAGAGCCATGGAAAAACTACAGAGAGGCTTCATGAGAATCTAGGAGGAGCTGAGTGACACACCTCTGCACATCAGGACCTGAACCTCCAGAATGACATCTCCCAGATGTCACTGTTCTCTCAGCCTCAACTCTCTTTCTCATGATCTCTCTGGGTTTCTCTGTACATTTGCTCTGTTAATTTTGTCCTAATCTGAGGCCTCTGAAACTTCATTTTTTATAACAGTATTGTATATATGGGCTGATAATCTCTACTTTCATGAATCTCTCAAGTCTTCCGTTTAGAATTAAAAATTCACTCCTGATAGAAGGTCCTGGACTTGAGACATAAACTGGCCAGTCCACAGATGAGTAACCCCTACTTAGGTGCTATCCCTGGTCCAGTAAGCTGGGTCTGGGTTGGGAGAGAGTGGTAACAATGTGGTCATGTGATATATACTGCACCCTCTGTAGGATATAGTGGCTATACACCTAGATATTAGAGGGCCTCACTCCCTGCACATCAGCTCTGAATTTATTCCACACTCCATTGCCTCTTCCTCTATCTGCTTCAAGTCACTTCCTCTCTCTGCTCCCCTTAGTATTAGCCCCCTTGGGCATCACTCTTCCTTCTGATGTGCCTGTTGGATTGCCAATACAATTTCAAGTAAGCCTCTTAGATCTAACCTGGGACTCCTTGAGATGTTCTCTCCCACACACATTCTTGAGCCTTCTCTAACTAGACATGTATTAGTCCATTTTCACAATGCTATAAAGAACTACCTGAGACTGGGTAAATTATAAAGAAAAGAGGTTTAATTGACTCAGTTCTGCATGGTTGGGGAGGCCTCAGGAAACTTACAATTATGGCAGAAGGCAAAGGGGAAGCAAGGCATGTCTTACATGATGGCAGGAGAAAGAGAGTGAGGGGAGAAGCCCCACACTTTTAAACCATCAGATCTCATGAGAACTCACTATCGTGAGAACAGCATGAAGGAAATTCACCCCCGTGATCCAATCTCCTCCCACCAGGTCCCTCCCCTGACATGTGGGGATTAAAATCCCCCATGAGATTTGGGTGAGAACACAGAGCCAAATCATATCGATAACAATTTTTTACCTTTTTTCCTAACAGATTTTGCTGATCACTACTACCACCAGTGCTACTACTGTTGCTGCTCATACAGATAGCTGACATTTGTGAGAATTCATAAAATGTCAGGCACTGTTCTGTTCTTTTCTTGCATTATCCCATTTAATCTTCATGGAAATCTTATGTGGTTCCTAATAGTATTGTCCTCATTTTATATATAGTAATGTAAAGTTTTGGTAAGAATTCCTATCTTATCCAAGGCAGCACAGTGTCCAGACTGTTTCCAAGGTGTATCTGGCTCTGGAGTTTATTATACTCCTAAGCCCCATGTTACGGTTTTAAGCGACGAATGACTGACCTGTTTATATCTAAAGTTGACTGAGTGCCCTGCTTATGAGGAACCACCTTTCTGTTCCTGCATGTTTAGTATACATCAAAGCCTTGTCTCTTCAACCAGACTTTGTGCTGTGGGAAGGAAACATAGAACGTGTTTTTGGTGTCTTCTACAACACATCCCAGTTGGAAGGACAAATAAAGCTCACATATACTTATGGTCTGTCTACCTCTACATTTTTTTTTCAGCTTTCAGTCCCATCAAAAACCAAATTTTCACTCTATTTTTTCTCTTGCACAACCCTAATATTGAATTTCTAGAGACAAGATTTAGGATTATTCTTCTGAGATCTACATGGCCAAAGATTCTCGATGATAGTGCACTATCATCTGCCTGTTCTGGTAATTGATTTTTTTACTGAAATTGAATAAGAGGTAAAATTCTAAAACTAACCAAACCTAAATAAAGAAAACACCCATTTGTCCCTACTGCACTAAATAGTGAGAAAAACTAGCACCTGCCTCTTGGAAACACTGCCCTATTAACATCTGTAAAGGAAGACCCTAAAACATCTTTTCATGATTATCTTCTGGTTAAATATCAAGGAAAAATGATACCTTAATTTTACCCAGTTCTGCTACTTTCCCGGCAAGGTAGGCTGGAACATGCGCTGATCTCTCTGTACCATGCCTGCCAAGATAATATACATGAAAACGCAAAAATGGCTTTGTCCATAAGCTGGTATGTCCCTAGCCTCAGTCATGGGATGTGTCTGAGAAATAGTTTTTAGGACCAAGAGATACACAGATATATGTGGATTTCTCTTATGTTAAAGCACAAGGTTTGAGGAAGATCAGGAAAAGACCCCGACATAACTATCTGTGTTCATAGTTTTCTCCACCACCTTGCCTTCTGATATCTTTCCTCTTAGCTTAACCATGTATAGAGTTTCTACTGAAGGGACAATTAGACCGAAGGCCAGGGATTGATGCTGGCTCTTCTAATTACCAATCACATGACCTGGCTAATTAATTAGTTTTTTGGCCTCATTTTAAAAATATATTTTTTATTATTTTTCATAAGGGGCTAATAATCTCCATTCTATTTTTCCACATGGCTGTTGTGAGGAACAAATAGGATAATAAACATTAAAGACCTCTATAATCTTATAAAATCCCAGAAATTATTATCTTTTTATAATTTCCATCTACTCCTCTGGCTACTAAATTACTTAATGCAATAATGCTTTCTTTATTCTTTTGGTCAACCATGACAAATCTTAACTTTTTTCTGAAAGAAAATTCTTGCCCCCTACCCTCCCGTACCAAGACAACAAAAGAAAAAAAACAGAATAATTTTCCCATCATTGTTTTGACATTTTCTTTAAGAAGATGAAATTTGGACTTTCTCCCCTGCTATGCTGTTCTTCATCCTATCTCCATCTTCCCAGGCTGGACAGAATACCTGAAAATAGTCCACAGAACAGTTTTTTTTTCCTCTATAGATAGATTCCACTTCCTACTCCCATTCCTCAATACACAAAATAATTGAATTTAGAAGATGCCTTCAATGATGACTGAAAATAATCTTTGGGCTGTGGTGACCATGTGGGTAAGTTTTTAACAATTGAAGTTTGATGTCCCAAATCATTCCAACTAATTAAGGCTCATTTTGCTTGTGCCTAACAAAAACTTAGATCATCAGGGTTCCCTATCCCTCATTAACCTGACTTGGTTGATAGAAGTACTGGTTGGAGATAGCACGATGGGTAAGACCGTGAGTTTTAGTATTATAAACCTAGACTTTAATTCTGGTACCACTAATCATTAGCTTCTTAGCTTTGGGCAAATAGTTTTAACATCTGTGGAACCTCATTTTCCACATCCCCCTAAAAATGGTGTTCATGATAAAATCCTCATCACAAGTTGGTTGTGAGTATTAAATGAGACATAGTAGCTCAATGTCTGGTGCAGGGTATGTCCTCACAAGTTGTAGCTATTATGTCATTACTGCTATAATTAAGTGTAGCGATTATGTCATTACTACTACTAAGTGATTTACTAATTCATTTAATAGTAGCAGTAATGAAATAATAGCTAAAACCAATGAGGATATACTCCACATCAGATATTGAGATACTATGTCTCATTCAATACTCACAACCATCTTGTGATGAGAATTTTATCATGTTGATTCAACTTTGAATCAGCATTTTAAAGTTGATCTGAAATGATGAAAATCTGTGTTTGTTCAGGACATCCAGCTAGCTCCCATCTTTGAGGCAGCTCCACATGACCTTTGCCCTGCTCTACTTTTTCCCAGGACTCTCCTTGTAAGTGGAGCCACCAAACCAGAAGGAATTTCCCCAGGGGTTCCTGAATGTTCAGTCCCTGTGGGAAGCTGTCCTCAATGAGTCAGGCTGAGTCCAGGAAATTTTGTTTGCATTAGATAAGAGCCTGGGTCACTGACGCACCTTAAATCACAAAGCCCTGCTCTGTAAGTACAGCCTGGATGATCTCTGGCAGGGAACAGGAAATTGGAAATTCTAATTTTTTCCAAGCAATAGTTCATTTATAGTTGATAAGGTCCAGGACATCACCATCATCTACCACCCTAATTTAATAAAATATCTTATTAATGAAAACAGTCATGCTTGAAACATCTATTGATTCTAAAGGCTATCATCATGGACCAAGTGTGCCCCAATTAATTACATAAGCCAGATATTGACCTTCTTGAGCACAAGCAAACCAACAAACCAAACAAACAACAATTCTCTGTGAAACCTTGCAAGTGAAAAATGGGCAGCTTCCAAAGCTGCTTAACCCATGTCCACCAACCCTGTGTAGATTTAATGTCTGTATTTCAGCTTGGAAAAGGAGGGCTAGAGTTTAATTACTTGATGTAGATCTTTTATTTGAAAGAGTACTTGAAACCTAGGGAATAAGGATATGATTGTTTCAGTGGACACTTGGCTAAGAAAACTGGGATGAGATTTGTGTGAATGTCAGGGTCCCAAGACCTCTAATGCTGCTTCTGCTGGGGTGGAGAGCTCTTGGAAAAAGGTCCTAGGCAGAGTTTGATGGCTGTTTCTCACAACTGCAGTTTGAGGAACTATTTAAGAAAGTGTTCTTCAGTGCATTTAAGAAGTTATTAAGTACTTGCTTCAGTGAAAATGATCTTTAGACATTCTTTGTACCAATTGAGTCAAAAGAACTTCTTTCAAAAATATGTATTTACTTGGGAAAATAAAAATGAAGCAGAGTAACAATTTGGTACATAATTACATAGGACTAAGCATCATAAAGAAGCATATGAAACCTGACATAGTTAACATCATTACCTCGTTAGGCCATCACAAGAGAACCTTGGAAATAGGCGGCATGAGGAAATAGGTAGTACATTGCTCCTCAAAGAGTGTCTACAGTCAAATGGCAAGAAAAATCACTTGGGGTGGGGTGGCAGGTGGAGGGGGGAATGAGGGATGGGATGGGACTAGGGGCTACTTGTTAAAAATATGTTGGTCGGCTTATATTTTTCTTTCAGGGGGTAATGACCTGCAGGGAGATGATGTTTTCTGCTATTATTTCAAGGGTGGCCCTTTCCTGTAAGTTATGCTCCAATGTGGCCTGGCCTGTCCCAGGGCCTCTGAGAGCACTTATAAGTCTTTCTCATTCTAGGATTCATTTGGCAGACCTGATTGTTTTGTTTTGTATAGATGTTTTTGTTTCATTGTATTTGTTTCTATACTAAACTGTGTCCACTAGTTTTGACTTTATTGTAGTAAAGGTTATATTTTGAAGTCTATTGGCCTTACTCTTTAGTTTAGAACCCAAGATAGAGCAGACAACTGTTTTGTATTGGGTCTCCCAAGAACCTAATCCCTTTTGCTGGTTCTTTCCATAGTTCAGCCTGCATCCCATTCACTCGTTTGTACCGAGAAATGCACTGACACCTGTGTGCTTTCTTTGATCCATTCACAACTGGCCCATTCACTCTGCTGGAGACTCAACTATTTCATTTGATAGTGATATTCTTCTAGACACTGTCCACTGTGAGTGTTAAATTATCTTCTCTTGCAATTCTTTTTCCCTCTGACAACTGTACTTACACACCCTTCCTCTCTCCTCAGTACAAGGTTTATTTATGTTTATGTTTGTTTTTAGCAGAAATAAGTTCGTCCATCAGTCATAGTAGGTTTTCTTTCTTCATTGAATGGTACTTTGAAATGATGTCCCTTAATTTACATCCCAAGAGACACACATGAGAACTTTCTGGCAGGAAGAGTCTCTTCCTTTAAGGACCAGGGCAAAGAAAGGCCACTTCCCTGACATTCCATATTATTTGCCAATCAATCAGTTGCTCCTGCCATTCACCTTCCAGGAACTGTGTTTTTAATGTTATTGAAAGCAAATGTCTTGTACCTTATATAAGTGGTTTGTATGTTATTATATCTCTCGCTAAGTTGAAGCACCTTACACAGGGAGAGCTGAGCTCCCAGCTGCTGTGGCATTTTTGACCAGAGCCACTTCTACCAGGTAGTATGAAATAAGTGACAGGTGAATTTGGTCAACTTAAAAGTTTCCTTCCTTTGAAATAATTGGAAACATCTTTGGGAGGAGAATTCTGCATCAGAACTGGCAGTGTGTGCAACCTAAGAGGGCTTACCCATATTGTGACAATCTGTTTTTGTTCATGCATATTTATCCAAAAAAAAAAAAAATCATACAAAAAGTTGGGGTTTTCATTCATAACTACTGTAGCTGAGAAAAATATTTTTATTTGGTGCCAGATCAGGCAAGAACCAGGCAGGAAGCTACTCATGTGACATCATTATGATACATATTAAAGCAAGGCAACTTGATTACAATCAGTGCTAAAATTATCTATAGACTGTTATTATATATGCATTTATGTTATTTATGGCACATTTTATTCCAGCCTGGTACTATATATTATATGCCTCACTATATTGTAAAGTACAAGGTTATTAACCTGCAATTTCACTTGCCATCTTATTGCATGACATCCTGTTCTCTATTTGGTATGGAATTGTTAAGCCTTCTTAGGTTACTTGTCTATTACTAGTTCATTTCTCTGAAACTCAACAGGCTCTGATTACAACTGGTGAAGCAGGTGTGATCTGTGCTGTAAGCAACTGGCTTTCCTTAAATATCTGGAGTTGCTCCAGCATGAGTGCAGGCCTGTTTAGTCTTGTCTCCTTCCTCATGTTTGCCCTGGTTGTTAGTCTTTGCAGAAGTGAAACTACATGTTTCCAAGTTGTGGGCCATTAGAGATCTTGGCACCCTTATGGAGAGCACTTGGAATGTGACATTATGAATTGTGGTAGACTCTGTCAGCAAAATGCTACTTCTAATTTTGAAGCCAGTGTATCACTCAGCTTTGGGAGGTCTGGTTCAGTGAGCTGAGTCTGGTTAGTATGTGCAACAAGTCTAGACTTGTGGAGGGACGTTCTCCACGTTGTTAGTGTCTCCCACATAAACCTGTTTGATTAATACAGTGTACATGCAAACTTTGTCAAGGCTAACCATCACTGGGTACACATGGGTTCAACTCTGTGGATGGATCAAAACAAATCTGCCTCCACTTACTGTCAGAATGGCAGAATATTCACGTGACTAGGAGGGAGGTATTTATTGAGTTCCTCCTATCAGTGTGCCAGAAATTGCTGAGCTAGGGATTTTTCTGAGCTAGGGATTTTTCATTAGATAACTCAATGCCCAATTCTGAAAAGCTAGTATTATTAAAAAGGTCGTTATACACCCAAAGTAACTGAGGCTCAGAGAAGTTTACTTATCCAAAATTACACAGTTACCAGGCAGCTGAGCAAAGGCTCAAACCCAGTTCTGTACTCCAAAGCTCTGACATAGACTCTCTGATTTTCTTTTTAGTATCATTATATAAAAGTTTCCATGGGTGAGTTGTTCTGAGGACAAATTCTATAAGTTTCCCTTTCCTCTGCTTAGTCCTGTATTTGACACATTACTTAGGCCTTTCACTCAGAAGGCAAGCAGGAGAAAGGGGAGGCAGTTCAAGGCAGTCACAGTGAAAGTCCAGCTCTTGGTCAATCCTGGGGAATTAATTTTTCTGAATAACAAAGATTTTCAGCATGCCCATAATTATTCCCTTCATGTTAAAAATAGCTTTATTTGATTTTTGAATGAATTTTACTTTCTAGCTTTTTGAGTAGAATCATTTAAATATGCATTAAAAAATCTGCCTTCACTACAAGAGTATAATCTCAAAATGGCTATGACTTTGATGGTAAGATTAATTATGCTTCCCCCTTCATCTACAGCAATGCAAATGACATACGTGCTCAGTAACTGTTGACTTAATGAATATCTATTATAGTAATTATTTATTATACTGAAAGTTAATGTAGTATGCCTTTAAGGATAAAAGTATAAAGAAAGCTATTTGTTCCTTATTCTAAAGCTCTGTATCCTCAGCCTTCTTGTGTCTGTTTTGTCTTTATGTCTTTCAGTCTCCTTTACTGTCAGCTATTACCACTTTATCATTATTTATTAGTGTCGGGCATGTGTCTACCAACAGGAGGTACCTGCTGCTTCCAATAGGAAAGCTATAGTAAATTGGGCAACCAGCTGTCCCACGCTTTTCAAATTGTGTGAAGGTTTGAAGTCTTTCCTAGGAGTCAGCAAATACATTCAAGTGAGAGTTCATGGCATTCTCCACAAGGAACGGAGCTTTGAGTGTTTGAGGATACTATTTTTAGCTAACTTTTTGGTCTAGATCTGTTCTGGGAAGTTGACACATAAGTGGTCTGAGAAGACACTGTTGGTGTACTGACGACATGCCCTTAGCCCTTATATTTTCACTGTATACTAGCCCAACTTCCAACTGCCATTCCTACCAGCGATGGTTAATTTTGTGTCAACTTGGTCAGGCTAAGAGATGCCTAGATTGTTGGTAAACATGATTCCTGGGTGTGTCTGTGGGGGTGTTTTTGGAAGAGATCAGCATTTGAATTAGTGAATTGAGTAAAACAGATGGTCCTCCTCATTGTGGACGGGCATCATCCAATGTGTTGAGGAATAAGATAGAACTAAAAGGTGAAGGAAGGTAGAACTCACTAAATGGAGTGAATGGAGTAGAGACATTCATGTTCTTTTGTCCTTGGACAAAGATACTCCTGGTTCTTGGGCTTTCAGGCTCAGAATAGGAGAGGGCTTACAGCATCACCTCTTCCCAAACCCAATTCTAAGGCCTTCAGGCTCACACGAAATTACACCAGTGGCTTTTTTCATTCTCCAGCTTGCAGATGGCAGCTTGTGGAACTTCTCAGCCTCCATAATCTGTGAGCCAATTCCTACAATACGTTTCCTCTTATATACGTTTATACGTTCTATTGATTTTGTTTCTTTGGAGAACCCTAACTAAAAGACTGCCTGTCTCTGTCTAGTCTTTCTCTAACCACCAGGACCCGGCCTGCCTGTGGACTGGACACATCAGGTGCATTAAAGAATTATCTCTCTTAAGGAAGGAAGGACTCTCATCCAGTGACTGATGGGACTGTTACATAAGTACTCAAGTTCCCTCCCTACCTCGAATGGGATGACTCTGAGGTATATATGCCTTAAGAAGTCCTAGACTTTGTAATCCCAGCACTTTGGGAGGCCGAGACGGGTGGATCACGAGGTCAGCAGATCGAGACCATCCTGGCTAACATGGTGAAACCCCGTCTCTACTAAAAAATACAAAAAACTAGCCGGGCGAGATGGCGGGCGCCTGTAGTCCCAGCTACTTGGGAGGCTGAGGCAGGAGAATGGCGTGAACCCGGGAGGCGGAGCTTGCAGTGAGCTGAGATCCGGCCACTGCACTCCAGCCTGGGTGGCAGAGCGAGACTCCGCCTCAAAAAAAAAAAAAAAAAAAAAAAAAAAAAAAGAAGTCCTAGACTTTTCTGGTGTGATTATACTCCAGTCACCCATAATGCTAACTTGCTTGATAACTCACCTCTCTTTGTTCCTATCCTTCACTGCCTGTCTCTTCTATTTCTCTCTGCATGCTGCCTGAGATTACCTCCCCCCACCTTCAAAAATACACCACCCTCACTTGGATCTTTGCCTCAAGGTCTACTGTCTACTTTCTGGAGGAATTCAGGCTAAGACACAGAATTACAAGTAAATTAAATGTCACCATACTTATTACAAGGGAAATTATGCAATTTGAAGAGGGAGGAGGCTAGTGGCTAAACGGCAAAAACTTGAATGTATTCAGTTTTCATTATCCAGGCTGCTTCTACTTTACTGAGAATTGAACAAGATATACATTTTCCTGGTAGACATGGCATTCTTGCTACAGTGTGGATTCGGAGTTGATGCATATGCTTTATGTAATCTATCTGATAGGGAAATGGCACTGAGTTAGCATACAGGGTGAAGGGATCTGAGCAGCTGTTTGGACTTCAGCATCAGGTTAACACCTCAGAGGCCAGGAATGAGTTTGTTGGCACTTGCAGCATTTAGAAATAAATGTGACATTGCCTGAATAAATCATTGTGCTCTTGCCAATGATACAGGAGAATTTTCACTTCTTTCTTCCCTCAAGTTGATCAAGGTCAGCAGTTTAAAGGGACAGTACTGCCAAAGGAAAGATAAAATAAAGTAAGTTAGCGAAGAAAGAAAATACTTTAAAAATAACCTTTCAGCCAGGTGCGGTGACTCACGCCTGTAATCCCAGCACTTTGGGAGGCCGAGGCAGGTGGATCACAGGGTCAGGAGTTTGAGACCAACCTGGCCAATATGGTGAAAACCCATCTCTACTAAAAATAAAAAATTAGCTGGGCGTGGTGGCGTGTGACTGTAATTCCAGCTGCTCAGGAGGCTGAGGCAGAAGAATTGCTTGAACCCGGGAGGCAGACGTTGCAGTGAACAACAACAACAAAAAAACAATTTTAATCCTGTGATAGTCTGTCTTGGATGTCATTATCTTAACACTTTCCTTCAATTCTCTGTGTCCTTTTGGCATATGTATGATAGCTGTTTGAAGTCCTTATCCACTAACTCCAACATCTGAGCCCTCTCAAAAACAATTTCTATTACCTTTTATGAGTTACACTTTCATGTTTCTTTGCATGTTTTGTAATATTTTTCTGAAACCTAGACATTTTGGGTAATATAGCGCTCTGGATTCTGATTTCTAATGGGACTCCTGTTCATGATTTTCTTTGTTTCTTCAGTTATTTGCCTGGACTAATTCTGTGATGTGCATTTCCTCTATAATGTGCAATCTCTAATTTTACTTCTCAGTTTTTTTGTTACTCTTTTTTATTTATGTAAAAAGTATTAAAAATTATTATTTTCTTGATTGACAGGTAAAATTATATGTATTTATTGTATACAACATAATGCTTTGAGATATGTATACATTGTGGAATAGTCAAATCTAGTTAAGTAACAAATTCATTATTACCTAGGAGATATCATGTCAGTCCTGTTAGAATGGCTGTTATCAACAAGACAAGTGTTAGAAAAGATGTGAAGAAAAGTGAACCCTTACATACTGTTGGTGGTAATGTAAATTAGTACAGTCATTATGGTAAACAGTATGGAAGTTTTTTTGTTGTTTTTATTTTTAGAGACAGGGTCTTTCTGTGTCTCCCAGGCTGGCGTACAGTGGCATGATCATAGCTTACTCAGCTTTGGAATTCCTGGGCTCAAGCAATCCTCCTGCCCTAGCCTCCTGAGTAGCTGAGATTATAGGTAGCTGGGACCATAGTTGACTTTTTTTTTTTTTTTTACTTTTTTTAGAGACGTATCTCACTTTGTTGCCCAGGGTGGTCTTGAACTTCTGGCCTCAAGCAATCCTCCTGTCTTGGCCTTCCAAAGTGCTGGGAATATGGGTGTGAGCCACTGCACCTGGCCTGGAAGTTTCCCAAAGTATTGAAAATAGAACTATTATGTGATCCAGCAGTTCTGCTACTGAGTAGATATCCAAAGGAAATGAAATCAGTGTGTCAGAGATATCTGCACTCCGTCGATGATATGGTTTGGCTCTGTGTCCCCACCCAAATCTCATCTTGAATTGTAATCGCCACATGTTGAGGAAGGGAAGTAATTGGATTAAGGGGGTGGGTTCCCCCATGCTATTCTTGTGATAGTGAGTTCTAACGAGAGATCTGATGATTTCATAAATGGAAGCTTTTCCTGCACTCACACTTCTCTTTCCTGCTGCCTTGTGAAGAAGGTGCCTGTTTCCCCTTCCACCATGATTGTGAGTTTCCTGAGGCCTCCCCGGCCATGTGGAACTGTGAGTCAATTAAACCTCTTTCCTTTATAAATCACCCAGTCCTGGGTATTTCTTTACAGCAGTGTAAAAATGAACTAATACACTTGCTATTATTTTTCACATTTTTCCTTAGGTTTCCTTATATTAATATTGCCCAGGGCTGATTACCATTGCCTAGTAGTCAGCCAATGATTATTCAGATGTTTGTGCTTAAAACCCCTGAGCTAGTAAGGCTTCTACCTTTTTCAGTTTGATCCATGTGTGGTTTGATGAATGTTTCCAAATTTGGGATCATTAATAACTCTTCCTTACATTCAGTTAATGTAAGGCCTTTTGGTCTCTTGAACTTTTCCATGGTCTTATTGGAAACTTCGTTCTCACTTATAAAATATTTGTACCAGGGGAATGAGTGGGCAAAATTAGGACTTGGGTCTATTAATTTTCCAACCAAATGTTCTGTCTATTTTATCACATTCTCTCCCCTGATAATGTTAATTTTTAGAATGTGTAATAATACTGGTAATGATAATAAGGAGATGTCTTTCTACTTTCTGCTATGTTGTGCCTTACATATTTATGATTCTTATGGAAAAAACCCTTAATTTATTCCTAAACATATATGAAGTCCATAAATATCTTTCAGTACTAGGATTTCATAACTCCAAATAATGTTACAAGAATGAGTAGTCAACCATGACATTTCTAATTGGCTACAAACATAATGCAATATCCTAATCTCACCATGTTGTCAGAGGAGTTAATTGGACTTGCATAGCCGCCAGCAAAATATATTGGTTTATGCAAAGAGTGAATCTAATTTCCTTCATAAACATTAATTCCTGTACAAGAGTGGTGCAGACAGAGGGGCAAGAAGGGAGAATGCTCAGTGTAACTTCAAAAGATCTTTCTGGTTCCAATTTTCCGCTCTTGATACATAAGACATAAAAGAAAATAGCATTAATTTGTTTTAATATATATTATTGTTTATAAGTTAGAATAGGCAACAAATAAAGAAATAATAAATTTTATAATGCAGTCCAGGCTAGTCAAAATGAAGGGAGATAAACTCCTTCATCGTACTTCCTAGAATTTCGTATTCCAAGTCCCTAAGATCTTTAAGAATTAACAGAGAAGATTTTTTTCATTGTAATCTAGCTATCTATATTAAAATGGCTTTATTTATTCAGACTTCATTGACTTAGGCCTCATAAATTTTTGTCAATGCTTACCTTAATTATGAGAAGGAACTTGATTTTATCCATTGCTAGCTCCACTCCCTGCATAATCCTTTCCTTGGGTAGTCACAAAATACCTTTAACCTTTTACTATTTGGTCTATTAAAGTAAGTAGTTTTACTTACCTCATGAAGGCACGCAATGATTAAATGAGAATGTCACCTTAAACTTTACTGCATATATTCAAGGAAACATGATAACGCTCAATAAACAATACTATGTATATTCCTATGAAAGGGAAAATTTAACTTATTTCAAAGAGCGAGCTATTTTTAGCCATGCAGCGATCATTGTTTACATACTAACAACAAACAGGCTAATGTCAAATCTTCACTATTGGTTTGCTAAGGAATGTTTTTTGGAGCATTAATTCAGATTCAAATTATTTTACCTTTTAAAAATACTGTTCATAATTCTGAGTTTTTACACATTCAAGTTGGTTACTACTTTAGTCAAAATTAGTGAGCTTGTATGTTAGTAGTTTTGTTTTTTTTGAAATGGAGTCTGAGTCTCGCTGTGTCACCCAGGCTGGAGTGCAATGGTGGGATCTTGGTTCACTGCAACCTCTGTCTCCGGGGTTCAAGCAATTCTGCCTCAGCCTCCCAAGTAGCTGGGACTACAGGTGTACACCACCATGCCATGCTAATTTGTGTATTTTTAATAAAGATGGGGTTTCATCATGCTGGCCAGGACGGTCTCAAACTCCTTACCTTGTGATCCACCTGCCTTGGCCCCCTGAAGTGCTGGGATTACAGGCATGAGTCACTGTGCCTGGCTGCTAGTAGTTTTTAATGTATGACTTGACAAGCCTCCGCATTAAAAATCTATGTTGAAAATAGACATCATTTTGTTTCCTGGAAAATAAGGAATACTTGTTTTAACTTTCTCTTTTGAGATGAGCCCTATATAGATAATAGAAGAAACGGGATATAGGTCTCCCTACTCCATGCTCATAATTAGTACAATACTTTGGGGTGGACAAAACACTGTCCTGTATGTGACAAACGTTGAATCTGATCACTTAGCTTGAAATGATTCCTAACGGTATTATTCAGAGACTGGGAGCTCTTTTGTATCTGGGAAAGAGTCCCTTACTGTGGAACTTAACTATCCCACTTGCTGTGGGGCTATTTAGTGTGCTTCATATAAGCAATACTTAAAATACATATAGGCAGCATCTTCTTCCTAAAATATGTTCCCAAATATAGGATTGCCCAGAGTTTTGCAAGGTTCATGATACAAATTGTTGAATATATGGGAAGGATATTTGTTTCTTAACTATGTTAATAGATAATAATTCTTACAAGGTTTTTAGGGAGCTTATAATCTATAATAGCTGAGCTATATGACAAAAAAGTAATAGACAATAAATGCATTCCATTGTCAAGGAATGCAATGTGCAAATCATTATTACAATTCTTGGGGAAGAGATTGACAGCTCTTGTATATAGTACTTGTTGAAAGTTTCTAGGAACGGGAGAGAAATCCATCGAGTATCTCAGTGTGAGGAGAATTGAAATAGAATGAAATGCAAGAGAAATGCTATTCAAATTAGAGCTGAGAATGAGAATGTAGGATCAAAGTTGTTTTTTCTTCTTCTGGTTTTATATGAAGGTACACTCCTTTTATTTGATGCAAGGCTTTTCTTCAATAAATGGTTATAATGGCTATTTAATTATTTTGCCTGACTTTTAATACTTGATTTTATGGCAAAAGCAATGAAATATTTTCTAAAATAATACCCTCTGATACTATCTAGTTTATAAATATACAATTTCTAAGTAGATGGCATTTATATACAACCCATTCTCCTGGTGAAGTTTCCTTTGTTTAAGGATTGGGTGACTGACCCAAGTTGGATGAATGAATCTCTTCTGTATGCTTTAGGGACTGAGAAACATGAAGAGTGTTAGGCCAGTCTCCAGGGAACAAAGCAATGATATGAATACATTGATATTATAGTGATAATACTCAGGAGGTGGTCCTGGCTTTGACTGTGTAAAAAAAGCTGGCTAACAGGTAGAGAGAAGGTACCTGAGAACACAGAGAGAAGAAGACAAGAGGGACAGAGAGAAGAGATGGTTTTATTGTAGCTTGAGGACCATCACAAACTACTTTCCCGAATCTGTAACATATCCCAAAGATCTTTTAACAGAATCATTGTTTAAAACTTGTAATCCAAAATTTTTGGATGGCTGTAGTCAACGGTGGTAGTTTAGAAAACATCCTTTCCAAACTTCCTCTTCACACTACACAGCATATCTTTTACACCTAGGAAACTTCCAGGAAAACCCATAGTAACAGTACTGCTTGAAGATGGAGAAAGTGAAAACCACAAAATAACTGAGTATGAAGGGGAAATTCACCAAATCCCTGAGCCAGGGCCCTATACCCTCTCACCCTGCTGCCACCACAGGCAAGATTCTGCAGAATGCAAAGGCAGTCCTAGGGAAGCTGGAGGGAAGACAAAGGAATGAGCTAGTAAAGAGGCTGGAGGGAGAGTTGAAGCAACCACCAGGAAACATTTTATCCTCCTTAACTCTAAACATACCAAAAAAGTAACATGGCAGATCAGAACACTACTACACAGAAAAGATTTAAAAGTATTTGTGATTCAAAATAAACATCAAATAAAGGGCTTGGGGTGCTATATTTAAACAGGTAGACTCCATAGAAAGAGCCAAGTGAGATTTTTAAGAGACCCACTTGACGTAAAGAGGTACGTCTGATTTGAAAGGACAGGCATAATTTAAGAGGCAGTCTTGTAAACCTATGGCTTCTGGGGGAGAAAAATAAGCCACAAAAAAAAAAAAAAAAAAGTAACTTTGGCAATTGGGTGGTAAAGGGCACAGCACAAAAAAGAATAAATATAGGATCTTTAGGACAGAAGAGAGTCATAAACTCAGACTCACAACTAGCTCAGTTTTCAATCACCAAAACAAAACAAACAAATAGTATCTGGGCATTTGCTAGACTGACAGAAAAGCATACCATTAAACTTTCAAACTTGCAGAAAACTTGATTATTCCGAAACGAATAAAAGGAAACTAAATATCATAGGAAACTCTTGCAGAAAATCTGGAAGCAAATTTTTATACAAGTCAGCTAAGTAAAATCCTTCTAACCCCAGGGCAACCATTATGAAAGTGACTAAAACATATAGTAAAGTAAACAACAAGCAATTAAAATGTTAGACTAGAAAATAGCTATTGAACACAAAAGAAGGCAGCAATAGCCGAAAAACACACAAAAAAACACAACCAACCAAGAATCATACAGCATAAAGAAAACAAATAGAAGATGTCAAATAGAAATTCTTCATTTAATGTAAACAGACTAAATACCCATAAAGACAGAGTGAAAGAATGAAAAAAAGATATAATTCAACCAAATTGGAGTATGAGATACCCATTTTAGATTTAAAGGCACAACTAGATTAAAATTAAATGGATGGAAAAACTTATACCATGCAAAAAATTTTTTAAAGGTATGGAGTAGCTATACTAATATAAGACAAAATTGACTTTAAGACAAATATTGTTATTAATGTTACAAAGGTGACAAAATAAAATTTTACAATGATATATTAATTCCTTCAAGAAAATGTAACAGTCATAAACAAATGTATACCTAACAGCTGGACACCAGAATATATGAAGATAACACTGGCAGAATCAAAAGAAGAAATCGGTGATATAGCAATAATAGTTGGAGAGTTCAACTTCAATACCTAACTTTTTTTAAGTAATGAGGTTAAATTTTATAGATTTTATAGATTATAGAAGGTAAAATTAACCATTGTAAAGTGTAAAACTCAGGATCATTTATTACATTCAGAACGTTGTGCAACCACCTCTTTTAAATCCCAAACTATTTTCATCATCTTAAAAGAAACTCAGTACTCATTAAGCAGTTATCTTTATTCCCTCAACTTCCTAGCCCATGGCAGCCACAACTCTGCTCTCTATTAATATGGGTTCTGTTATTCTGAATATTTCATGTGAATATAAACATAGAATATTTGATCTTTGTACCTGGCTTCTTTCACATAGCATAATGTTTTTGAGGATGCAGTAGCACATATGAGTGTCTCATTTTTTATGGGTGAATACTATTCAATTGAATAATTACCCTACCTCTTCGTGACCTTATGTTTGCCAACGAATTCTTAGATATCACATCAAAATTATAAGCAACAAAAGAAAAACTAAATTGAACTTCATAAAAATTTAAAACTTTTGTGCATCAAAAGACGTCATCAAAAAATGAATAGACAGCTTAACATTAAGTTTTCCAATTCATGAGTATGGGATATATTTTCATTTATTTAGTTTGGTCTCCTTTAATTTCTTTCAGCAATATTTTGTAGTTTTCAGTGTAGAATTCTTTTACTCCCTTTATTAACTTTATTCTTAGGGGGGGTGTTTTATTCTTGAGATACTACTGCAAATGGAATTTTTAACATTTCCTTTTTGGATTGTTTATTGTTCATCTGTAGAAACACAGCCGACTTCCGTGTGCTGATCTTGCATCCTGGAACTTTGCCGAATTTGTTTATTAACTCTGGTTGGGTTTGTTTGTTTATTTTTTGCAGGTTCTTTTTTTTGGCAAGTTTAAAACATGTATTTAAAATGCAATTTATAAAATGCTTAATCTGCTGACTCAGGAGCCCAACGTGCAGTGTGGGATAGGGTGGGCAACTGCCCGCTAAACTAGCAGAGCAAGACAGCAGAGGTGCGACTCTCTCTTCCATGCTTTTTGGTTTGGACACCCAGGTGGCCCATGTGTACTCCTGGGATCACATGACCAGAAAGTAGGACCCCAAAGGTTTCTTGAGTTTCTGCTTATGAAAGAGGCTGGGTGCAGCCCTGCCAGCCCAAAGCTGAGTAAGGTACCCCAAGATGGGCAGAGCCGGGTATGGCAGGGCAGGCCTGGTTGGAACAGGTGGGCTCTGGAAGGGACTGTTGGTAGCAGATAGGGCTTTGCCTCCTGTCTGCTGGTAGGGAGCACCCTCACTGAGTGGGTTGAGAAGAGCTGGTCACCAGTTTTGGACACCCAGCTGTTTTGTATTTTTTTCAAATTCTTTAAGAAATCTCTGTCTTTGATTTGAAAGTTTGATACATTTACATTTGAAATACTGATAAGGAAGAGTGATTTTACTATTTCTTTTCTATATGTCATATATCTTTTTTTGTTCTTCATTCCCTCCATTACTGCCTTCCTTTGTATTAAATTGAATATTTATTGTGTACTTTTAAAATTTCCTTTTAATTTCCCTTTGTTCATGTTTTTAGATATTTTTAGTGGTTACCATGCCATGTGAATTACAACTTAACATCTAAAATCTAGTTTGAATTTATACCAACTTAGCTTCAAAAGCCTAGAAAACTTTGTTCCTATATACCTAGTTTCCCCTCTTATGTTGTTATTCTCAAAAATTATACATTTACAAATTTTCCATTAATTTATATTTATAATTCTTTTATGTTTTTGTCTTTTAAGCCATACAGGAAATGAGAGGATTTACCAACAACATTATAATAATAGTGGCTTTTATTTTAATCTACTTAGTTACCTTTACTGAAGTTCTTTATATGTGCCTTTGAGTTACTTTTACTGTCCTTTATTTTATCCTGAAGGACTAACTTTAGCATGTCTTGTGGGGTAGGTTTGTTGGCACCAAGTCTCTCAGCTTCTCTCTGTGTGATAATGTCTTCATTTCTTCTTTATTATTGAAGAGTAGTTTTAATGGATATACATTTCTTGGTTGATAAGTGTTTTTTTAAATTTTCTTTCATCACTCTTTTTTTGGCCTCCATGGTTTTCTGAGAATTTGCTGTTACTTTCATTGAGAACTCCTTGTACTTGATGAGTCTCTATTTTCAATATTCTTTTTACCTTTCAATACATTGACTGTAATATGTCTGGGTGCATACCTCTTTGTGTTTATCCTTCTTTGGGGTTTATTCATCATGAATGTATAGATTTAAGTCTCATCAAATTTAAAAGGTTTTAGGTCAAATTTCTTTAAATATTATTTCTGCCCCTTTCTCTCTTTTCTGTCCTAGAATTCTCATTTTATAGATGATGCTACACTTGATGCTCTCTTACAGATCTCTTAGGCTGTATTAATTTTTCTCATTTTCTTCTTTCTTTCCTCAAATTAGAGAATTTTAACCTAGCTTCTAATCAGCTATTTTGAAATATACTGATTCTTTCTTCTACCTGCTCATATTTGCCATTAAAATCCTCTAGTGAGTTCATCATGGTAATTATTGCATTTTCAACTCCAGAATTTTTGTTTGGTTCCTTTTTTGTGGTTTTAATGTCTATTGATATTCTCTATTTATTCATAGATTATTCTCCTGGCTTTCTTTTACTCTTTTTTCATTGTCTCCTCAGCTCTTTGAGAATATTTAGGACACTGAAAGTCTTTAGTAGTAAGTACAATGCCTGTGCTTCCCCACGGACAATTTCTATTAGTTTATTCTATGGATGGATTATATTTTCTTGCCTCTTTTTATAGTTTATATTTTTTTGTTCAAAACTGAATATTTTGAATATTATGATATAGTAACTTTGGATATCAGATTCTGTTCTTTACCTTCATCGGGGTTTATTTTTGTTGTTTGCTGCAGGCTATGGCTGTTTATTTGTTTAGTGACTTTTCTAAAATAGTTTTGCAAAGTCTGTATTTCTTGTAGTGGTAATCTCTGAAATCTGTTCTTTAAGCTTCTGTTTCGCTAGTTTTTTGACAGAGATTTCCTTGAATATCAGGAGCACCCCAGCCCCATCCCCCACCCAAAAAAGAAAGAAAAAATGAAAAAGAAGAGGTAATAAAAGAAGAAAGAAAACCACCTCTCTCAGTCTTTACAGATTGACTCTGCCCTGGGGTACTCTTTCAGTATCTATAGTGTTTACAACTCTTCCTTACCTTTCACTTTCTGCTTGCACTATGACTAGAGATTAGCCAGAGGTGAAAGTTTAGGGTCTTATCAGGCCCTGAGCATGTGCCCTGTCTGGGGCATGTGTGTGATTTTCTAAATTTCACAGTATATACATATTTTTAGTTTTATTTTATTTTTAATTGGCACATACTCATTGTTTATGTTTATGGTGTGACGTTTCAATACACGTACATATTGTGTAATGAGCAAGTCAGGATATTTAGCATATCTATCACCTCAAACATTTATTATTTCTTTACGGTGAGAACATTCCAAATCCTCTTTTTAGAAATAGACAATAACGTTAACTAAAGTCATCCTACTGTGCAAAAATGTGGTATATTTTTGCCACATTGTGGAATAAAATTTTATTTAGCCATTAAAAAAAAATTCTGTCATTTGCTACACAAAGTGGATGGACCTGGATGATAATATGTTAAGTGAAATAAGCCAGGCACAGATACTTTTGAACACCCTAATTTCCAAAAGAAAGTCTCAATGTTTTGTCCTGGGCTTAGGCACCCTGTTATTTACCTCTATTTTAAACCTTAGCTTCTAGTGACTGCATGTTGTACATTTGCCTTAGAAAAGTTTTTGAAAAAAGCCACAACTTTCCCATTCAGAGTGAGTCCCAAGCTAGGTGAAACAAATTCAAGTCCTTCAGATAATCATCAGACAGGGTTGGACAAACAGACACGATTATTTGAGAATAATTTCTGCTCTGCTTCCTCTAGAATTAGGTTCAGGGTCCCATACTAAGCAGGTGGATTGTAGTCTTTAAGACTATGCCAAGCCTGAGAAAGGGTGGGGCAAGAACAATTATGTTAGGGAATAAAATAATCTTCAATAAATTTAAAATGATTAAAATCATACAAGATATGTTTTCTAACAGCAATAGAAATCAGTGAAAAATGAATAATAGACTGAGTGCAGTGGCTCATGCCTGTAATCCCAGCACTTTGCACTTTGAGAGGCCAAGGTGGGCAGATCATCTGAGGTCAGGAGTTTGAGACCAGCCTGGCCAACATGGGGAAACCACGTTTCTACTAAAAACACAAAAATTAGCTGGGCATGGTGGTGGGTGCCTGTAATCCCAGCTACTCCAGAGGCTGAGGCAAGAGAATTGCTTGACCCCACGAAGTGGAGGTTGCAGTGAGCTGAGATCGTGCCACTGCGCTCCACTTTGGGCAACAGAACGAGATTGTGTCTCAAAAAAAAAAATAATAATAATAGTAATTATTTTATCAATACTAGAAATAAAAAATAAATAAATAACCGAAAGTCATAAAAATGTAGACATTAAACAACACACTAATAAATAACTAATGGATTAAATGAAAAAATTACCAGAGAAATAGAAAAAACAATTTGAGATGAAAGACAATGAAAACAAAAAATACAAAATTGTATGGAACGTAATTACATTAGTGTTTAAAGAAAGCTTAGGCCGGGCGCGGTGGCTCAAGCCTGTAATCCCAGCACTTTGGGAGGCCGAGGCGGGCGGATCACAAGGTCAGGAGATCGAGACCATCCTGGCTAACACGGTGAAACCCCGTCTCTACTAAAAAATACAAAAAACTAGCCGGGCGAGGTGGCGGGCGCCTGTAGTCCCAGCTACTCGGGAGGCTGAGGCAGGAGAATGGCGTGAACCTGGGAGGCGGAGCTTGCAGTGAGCTGAGATCTGGCCAGTGCACTCCAGCTTGGGTGACAGAGCGAGACTCCATCTCAAAAAAAAAAAAAAAAAAGAAGAAAAGAAAGCTTAATAGCTGTGAATGTCTTTAGTTAAAAAAAAAAGAAGTTACTGAAATCAAGAGCCTAATCTTCTGCTTTGGTAATCCTGAACAATAAGAATAAAATAAACCCCAAAGAAGTAGAAATAATAAAATAATATTGATTACAGCAGCAATTAATAAAATGCAGAATAGCAAATCCATAAAGTCACTGAAACCAAATTTGGTTCTATGAAATGATTAACACCATTGACAAACCTTTAGTTGAAATGAATAAGAAAAAAAAAAAAAACTCGAAATACTAAAGTCAGGAATGGTATGTGAATACACTTTCAAAAAAATCCCTAACAGATTAATATTGTTTGTAAATATAGACACAAATATCCTCAACAGTTCCAAGAAACTAAATCCAGCATATTAAAAAAAGACATAAAACATTAAGTGGGATTTATTTCAGAAATGCAAGTTTATTTTAACATCCAAAAATCAGTCCATGTAATACACCATCTAATAGAGAAAACCCCACATGATCATCTGAATAGATGCAAGAAAATAATTTGACAAAACACAACACTATTTTAGAAAATAAAACACTCATCAAATTAGAAATAGAAGTGATCTTTCTCAACCAGATATAGGACATCTATGTAAACAAACAGATAACATAATATGTAATAGTGAATGACTAAATGTTTTCCTCCTAAGATCAATACAAGAGAAGAGAAAAACATCCATGACATCTATTCAACATTGTACTGGGGGAGTTTTCTTGTGTAAATACACAAGAAAAAGAAATAAAAGACATCCACATGGCCGGGCGCGGTGGCTCAAGCCTGTAATCCCAGCACTTTGGGAGGCCGAGACGGGCGGATCACGAGGTCAGGAGATCGAGAGCATCCTGGCTAACATGGTGAAACCCCGTCTCTACTAAAACATATGAAAAACTAGCCGGGCAAGGTGGCGGGCGCCTGTAGTCCCAGCTACTCGGGAGGCTGAGGCAGGAGAATGGTGTAAACCCGGGAGGTGGAGCTTGCAGTGAGCTGAGATCTGGCCACTGCACTGCAGCCCGGGCTACAGAGCGAGACTCCGTCTCAAAAAAAAAAAAAAAAAAAAAGACATCCACATTAGAAAGGAGATAAACAGTGTTCTCAAAAAAAAAAAAAAAAAAGTGTTCTCTATTTACAACCCATATGGTTTTGTATATAGAAAATTCTAAAGTTTACTGTATACACAGACACTACTAGAAGTAGTAAAAGAGTTCAGTAAGGTTGCAGGATACAAGATTGATTTCCAAAAATCAATTCTATTTCCATACACTGTCAATGGGCAATCTGAAAATGAAATTAAGAAAACAATTCCATTTACAATAATATCAAACTTATTTCTCAGTAATAAGTTTAAGATGTACATTAAAACTTTCAAAATAATATTGAAAGAAATTACAGATGATCTAAGTAAATGGAAGAATATTTTACTTTCTTTAAATGGAAATTACTCCCCCAATTGACCTACAGATTCAACACACTGACTATCAAAATACAGATTCCTTTTTGTAAGAAACTGATGAGCTGATCCTAAAAGTCATATGAAAATGCAAGGGTCCTAGAAAAAACAAAACCACCTTTAAACAGAAGAAAAAAGTTGAAGAACTCATACTTCCTAACTTCAAACTTATTACCCATCTACGGCAATAAAGACAGTGTGCTGCCAATAGAAGGTAAGCATGCAAATTAAAGGAATAGATTTGAAAGTCCAGAAATAAACCCTTTTGGATGGGTGCAGTGGCTCATGCCTGTAGTCCCAGCACTTTTGGAGACTGAGGCAAGAGGATCACTAGAGCTCAGGAATTTGAAGCTAGCCTGGGCAACATAGCAAGAGCTCATCTCTACTAAAAATTTAAAAGAAGCTGGGTATAGTGGGATGTGCTAGCTCCAGTTACTACTCCAGAGTTTGATGTGAGAGGACCGCTTGAACTAGAAGGTCAAGGCTGCAGTGAGCCGTGATTGTGCCACTGCACACCAGCCTGGGCAACAGAGCAATACCATGTCTCAAGAATAAAAAAAAAAAAAAGCAGCAATAAATCTTTACATATCTGGTCAGTTGATATTTCACCTGGGTACCAAGGCAAATAGAGAAGGAATGGTTTTTTCAATAGATTTTGCTGGAACAACATGCTATTCACAAACTAAACAATTAATTCATATCCTACCTCAAACCATATATAAAATTTATCTCAACATAGATCAAATATGTAAATGTAAGTATAAAAGCTATATAACACTTAGAAGACAGCATAGGGATAAATCTTTTATACTTTGGGTTATACAATGTTTTCTAAGATAAGACACAAAAAGCACAGATTACAAAAAGTAGTTCAATTGAATTCCATCAAAATTAACCACTTGTGTACTCAATACCATCAAGAAAGTGAAAAGGTAACACACAAAATGGGAGAAAATATTTACAAATCATGCATCTGTTAAAGTACTTATATCCAGAAAATATATGTAACTTTCACTACTCAGTGATAAAAAGACAAATAGCTCAATTTTAAATTAGCAAAGGACTTGAATAGACATTTTTCCAAAGAGGATATAAAAATCTTCACGCTATTTAAATTGCGCCACAAAGTGTTTTTAATTAATCCTATAATTATCTTGTGAATAATCATTTTTTTATTTGAATTAAAACATTAATTTAAAAATGTAAATATTAAAAATATGCCACAGTTTGCAACCCCATTTGCAATTATTTGTATGTGTTTGTTTCCTCTTTTATTAGGTACTAGTATCAAAAAATGTGGAGCTAGGCCAGAGATCACTCAATCTCTTAAGCACTCATTCTATTACCCAATAAATCGGGTATAGAGCACACACTGGGGTGTTGGAAGGTTTTGTGAATGGCTATCAGAAGCTGTTCTGAACTGATGAATTAGCTAGATGTTATTTGGCCAACCTGAAAATAGTGCTGCTGTGGGTATCCCTGGTCTGTAATTTACCTGTCCGCGAGGGCACTGTTTGCACCACTATGTCCAGAGGATGTGGGCTTGGTTCACGCCTTATGGACTGAACAACGACATGAAAGGAACAGATAGGAACATAAAGACACACTGAAAAAGCTCTAGTGTATATCTGAAGTTTATATTTATTTATATATTATCTACTCTAATAGCCTGGTTTGATAATGTCCCCTGTGTGCAATATGAAGATTACCTATTTTTAAAAAGAGCTACAGCAAACATTCATCTCCTTTGTCCTTTGTACTGTTATGTTGCTCAAATTTCATTTTATGCGGAGTCTCAGAGGATGGAGGCACTATTTGAAGTCATAAATGACTAATTTTATGCAGAGGCTATTAGCATCTGCAATCCACAGATATATGCCAAATAAATGCAGTAGGTATTTCTCTCAGTGGTTTACCTCTAATGACCTTCCAAAATATTTAACTGATGTTATAATTAACAGGTGACAGATCCAATTATTTTCTAGTAGAAAAATAAAATCACTGTATATCATTATCAGTAGTCTGATTAATTATCTATGGCAATGGCAGAAGTAAGCTCCTTAATTAAAAATCAAGATTGCAGGACCCTACCAAAGAAGGACTTCTCCAAGCTGTCTGGATATGTTAGTATTTTTTGACATTTCATGACATCATCCATTATGATCATCTTCGTTTGATCACCATAATAGTCACAGAAAAAACATGAGGGCTTCCAAATATATTAAAGCACCTTCTTTACATGAGTTTTTTCATTTAATTTACAGAAAAATCCTACAAAGTAAGAAGCAATCCTAATATTCCCATTTTACAGATGAGCCTTAAGGAGGTTAATTAACTTGCTCAAGATTTCACATCTAGCAAACACCAGAGCCTACTGTTTATCTTTATGGAGTGAACATCTGATGTCCTAACAATTTTGCATTTCTCCTCTCATCTAAAAGCATCTTTAATTCAAAGGTTACAGTACCTGCCACAGTCATAAATAAATTTCTTATTTTGTCTTTCAGAGCTAGTAGCACAACCCAAAATAGAACTAACCAATCAATGGACAGAGAAATTTTCTCGATCAAGAGTAACAAATCAATATGAATGGCACCCAAGGGCATCCAAGAGGATCACGTGGCGTCTGGAAAAGAGTGTGAATTTTGCTGTCTGGAAGCACAGAGGAGTTGACTTTCACTCTGGCATTATGTTTTCAAAGTGGCACATGAGGCAAAGTTATATCACTTCTGAAAACCCCTTAAGAAGGGGCCACATTGGAAACAAATGTGCCATCTCTCAGTGAGTCTAAGTGTAATTCTTCTCTGGGAGTAGGGACAAAGGATCTTCCTGTGATTGAGCATCTGATGAAGTAGTTGATGTATCTATAGGGCCATGCTGTGTGAGAAAGTCTTGGGCTTCATCTGCTGAAAAGACCCCCAAGCCACCCACAAGATCTGAGGAAGCTAACGGCAGAGTCAGGTCTCCTGTGTCCTGTTCTTCCAGGGAACACACGTGTGGCACAGAATGGGAGGAGGCAGTGCTTCTCACTGGTTGGCTAGTCAGAGCATTTTCTCTCTCTCTCTCTCTCTCTCTCTTTCTCTCTCTCTCTCTCACTCTCACACACACACACACACACACACACACACACACACAAATTTTCTTCCCTTCTTAAGTAGATGCAGTTGCAAATTCCTGTAAGATACAAAGCAACTACTGTATGCAAAATGGTGAAGCCTCTCACTGCCTGCGTTTGAATTCAGGCTCCAGGGCTTAGTTTTCACCTTAGGCCTGCAATTTAAGCTTCATAAACCTTAATTTCCTCATCTGTAAAATGGGGAGAATAACAGTACTGGTATCATTGAGTTGTTGTTTGAGATAACCGATGGGAAGGGCTTAGCGCAGTGCCTACCTCGTGGTAATTTCTCAATAGCAGCTCACTGCTAGTGTTGTCTTGCTCTATTCAACCATTGGTGAATACTCTGATACGCACAGAGGTCATCTTTCCAGGAGACACTTCCTCTCTTACATCTCCTTGGAACCACGTGTTCCAGTGATTTCCCATTTGCCAAGGCCCAGAATTTAACAGATTATATGAAGAATAATTTTCTTTCATTATGTTTGAACCTTGTTGCTCCTGTAACATTTCACTGATGTCTACTTGGCTGTTTAAATAATTAAATTTTAGGTAAATATTTTGTAATCTGTGCTGGGTTTTATATTTTAGGTGCCCTTTTCTTCACTGAACTGGCCAGATGAGGTAAAAATGAAACAACGGCTTGGAAAAATGAGTACACTAAAGGTGGCTAGGATGATTTTCACTTTTCCTGTTGATACTCTCTCCTTTCATATATTTTCTCACATGCAGATACATCTGGTGTTTGTTCCTCTTGCCTGTGACCTTTCTCAGATAGGCAGAGTGGGTCTTATGATGCGGAGGAAACCTGAAACACTTCGCTGAGTGGCTGCAGTATTTGGGATGCCACACTGTATACTAAATAAAATGGATAAATACTGGACTATTGTTACTTTGAAAATCAGCTGTCATAAGATAGATATCTAAAAAATAAGTATGCCAAAAATATGAGCAATGAAATGAACCTTAGGTATAATAGAAAATCAGAGGAGAAAACATATGTCATTGGCTAGGAAGGCCTAGGTTGGTTCCCAAGGAAGACTGCTATGCATCTTAGTATATTGAGCAAAAGTTCAAATGCTGAAGAATTTATGGGTGTGGGGGGGGAATAAAAGCAAGACAGCAGAGTTACAACACAGTGCTCTAGTTTGATGTATACTATGGTGACAGGATAAAAAGAGAAGAAAAACATAGAACTGAGGGCAAATCTTCAAGTTCAGTTATTTTTCTTTTCTCTCTGACCATGCTTATATAATTTTTGCTTATGCAATGAGAGTACCAGAAAAATTAAACATATATTTTCCAGAAGGGAATCCCTTATGGATCTCTCTAGAATGTCTGCCTTACTGAAACATTTAGGTATAATATTTCTTTGCAAAGCAATGGGGTTCCTGTTTGTGGCAGACTGATGAAAGACAGTGCAGAGTGGCTTCTAGGCTGATAGTTGATTTTAACCCACATCACAGCCTCACTGCCTGATGGTTCTTTGTGCTTGTATGCATCTCAGAATCCAATTAGTCTGAAATATGTTTACACAGAATTGTCACAATGATAATGAAAGAAGGTAGAAAATTTCACTCTCAGAAGATATGCAAATACTGCCATTGTGAGTGGGATTCTGGGGAAGAGTGTAAATGAAGTGGGGATTGAGCGTCTTTGCTTAGCAAGATTTCAGTGACCCTCTGAACCTCTGAACTTTGCCTACTGCTCTGATTCAACTGAAGATATTTACTTTCCTTTATACACACACGCACACACACATACACAAGCACACACACATACACACACACATAGAAGCTGGGGGAGGGAGAGAAAAGAGTGAACTGAGGTGACAAAGACTAGATAGAAGATAATGAATGCATCCAAAATAAATCAACCAGTCAAGAGTTATTTTTGGATGCTTTGCTTCTGAAGATATATGAAGAAAGGCAGTAAATTGTTTGGTTATATAAGTTGCCTAGAATGCCAGTATGTTTCCTGAACACTGAACAAAGTTATAGAAGAAATGAAAGCTCTTCTATATACAGTGTATTCTGCTTTACATTCTAGGACTAGAAAATCTTATTCACTCACAAAATAGTTTGACTGAATGACAGATGACTCTGTGCATTATTAAGCCGGGACTCACAAAACATCATTGAGAAATATGTGGCTAAGATTTATAGGCAGGAAAAATCATCAGTAGTTTTATGATTTAAGAGGGTGAGGAACATTCTGAAAATTAACGAATCGGAAATCTGTTTAGATTCTGTTCTGAAAGAAAATGTACTTTTAACAAAATGCTCTGGGTTAAATATAGAACCGTAACATAGGAATTCCTGATGAGAAATGGAGCAAAATATGTGAAATAAAAACAGAAGCCTCAAAATACAAACACATTTTAATTTACTAATGGACACGAATGGCTTTGAATAAGGCTGGTGATGCCACTGATAATAAATGATTGACTTCAAGCAATAGAAGTGTGACTAATGTATTTGGTCATTTTTCTTCTCTGCTCTGGACATGAAGTAATTATTGGATACTGGCTCTGACACATACATTTTATGCATTTGTCACTGTCCTCTGTTGTTTGAGGATAGTGTTATTGAGGTTGATAAACATATATATGTACAAATGTAGCTACAAAGTCGTCTGGTAGGTCTTCAACTTCTCTTTCCATGTTATTGTTGAGTGACTGCCTTTTCCAACCAGCTTTGACACTTGGATTTCTAGTTGGCCCAATTCAACTATCCTATACCTTTTAAATTACACCATTCTTCAGCTATGCTTTGAAATTGCCATATAGGTATCAGAATACATTTAAGCTGTTCTCTATTTCTTGTCTGTCCATACCAAGTGTTGCATCTGCATACAATGAGTATTACAGCTATAGTACATGTACTACTGTATATTATGGAATTCACCAGTTTTCCTCTTTAAACTGATTGTAAGGAAACAAAGAAATTCAAAGTTCATTTCTCACAAATACAACTTCATGACAGTACTTTCTGGAATAAGGTAGGGTATTACCAATTCATTAAGTTTTGTTGTGCCATGAGCTATGTCTTTGTGTCCTTCATATTTTGTGGTCATTGCTAAGCTCTTGAATAATATTGCTTCTTCTATCCCAATCAGCCAATGAGGCCAATGTGGGTGAATGCAGATGCTATGATTTGTCTATTTTGGAAATGTACTTTAAGGTTACAGTTTGATTTCAGTCCATTTTGGTGGTTGCATTCCAACCTAGGTGCTATTTCACTCCGCTAGGCTTTTAGGGAAAACAGGAAGGTGATTGATGGCTATTATTTGCAGTTGACAGTCCAGTGATCTATCTACCATTTTTTCTTCTCTCCGCCATTTCAAATAATGGCAACTTGCTTCCATCATTTTGCTTGACCGTATGAACAGCTGGCTTCCTATGAGAACAAATTTGTTTTCCTGAAAAAACTTTGTGTTCTGGCATTCTATGTGGATTTGCTCTCAACAAGTCAACCAGGTAAAGATTTATGGCAGGAGGGAGTTCTCAATGGTGCCATGTGCTAAAGTAGCTGAATTTCATTATTGAGCTACAATGTTGGCCATAAATATACATCAGACTTGGAAGCACATCCTATGTCTGACAGTCATGTCCATAGTTCGTAGTGGCTGTGGTTGATAAAGAGAGACGATGAGCAACTTGACACCTCATTCTGGAGGTAGCCAAAAGCTTACTGTTGGGCCTGTCAGTGGAAGATGATCTATGGTAGAACTCAGGATTATTGCTATAGTCTGAATGTTTGTGTCCCCTCTAAATTCATATGTTGAAATCCTAATCTCCAAGATGATGGTATGACAGGGCCTTTGGCAGGCAATTAGGTCATGAGGACAGAGCCCTCATAAGTGGTCTTATAAAAGAGGCTGGAAAGAGTGTTTTCCCTTCTACCATGTAAGGACATAACTAGAAGGTATCATCTACAAACCAGAAAGCAGGCCCTCACCAGACATGGAAGCTGTCAGTGCTTTAATCTTAGACTTTTCAGCCTCCAGAACTATAATAAATAAATTTCTATTTTTTATAACCTGTCCAGTTTAAGGTATTTTGTTACAGCAGCCCAAACAGATTAAGACAGTTTTCAAAGATGGACCTGAAGGCTATGAAAAATGTCACCTTAAACTCATTATATTTACTCGAAAATCTAAAATCCAGTGGTGCAGAGAATAGTAGTTTTTAATCAAAGCGGATCAAATGCATACACTGCTGCAGGAGAATGAGACTATGTCCAAGACTAGTTTTTACTTTCTTTAGTTTTTCTTAAATTGAAATTTACCAAAGGATTTCTTGGAATAGCCTCCCTGATCTGACAGCTTCAGGAAAAATTCATGGAAAGTTAAATGTCTTCGTATGTTGGTAATTTATCCTCACCTCTCCTATCACTGTTTTTATTCATTTACAAATTTGCTTTTCTAGGATCCACCTCCTTCTCACTTAAAATGCATTTGCCTCTCTCTTTCTCATTCCTTCTTGGAATTGTGCAAATTCAAATATTTTGCTTCTTTGGCTTAAATGACATTTCTAAAAGACACCTCTTTTTGGTATTTTTGATGCCTATTACTGACCTGCAGTTAATTTTCCTGCAGGTTAATGTCACTCAATTTGTTCCACTTGAGCACCACTTTTCTCCCTCAGATAATAAAGGCATCTTTGGGTTTATGGTCATCTAATCCAGAGGCCTCTATTCCTATGTTTCCTTCTCTCCCAATCTCCATTTCTAATTGATCACCAATGTACTTTCAGTTTTTTTTCTCACGATCTGTTGACTCCCTAGTTCATGAGGGGGTCTCTACCCTCTTTTCTCTTTGCCTGAATTATAAATGTAACCTCCTAGCTTGGCTCTAGGCCTTCAGGCCTTATCTTTTTTTCAATTATTTTTTCATTCTATCTCCTGTGTGATTGATTATTGCTAAATGCTTGTGATTTTTGATCATGTATCCTCTTATTTTAAACTCCTTCACTGCCTAATTGAATTTCAGGATAAAGTTCAACTTCTTACCATGCTATATACACTATTCTCCACAATTTGGCTCTTATCTGCTTTGGGGTCTTGTAGTTTACCTTTACCTGCACAAATATTTTGCTTTAGCTTGTTGAGCCTCTTTTATTCTCCTTAAAGCATCTGGCTTCACTCTGGGCCTTTGCACACACTGTTTCCTCTATTTGGATGCTTTTCTCTCACTTTACCTTGTTCCTAAATCTAGACTCAAATATTACCTTTCATAGAAAGTACTTTCTGTAGTCACTCACCTTTCCTTCCTTACTCACTTTGCCTCTAGATATGCTAACTACCTTTCTATTGTGCTTTAACTTCACATTTTAGATTCTACTGTTTTGTGATCGTATGTGCTACTGGTGCAATACTGTGAACCCACTGAGGACAGGAATTATGTGTTGGTGTCTAACTCTTCTTGTGTATTAATTCAGTATCTGGTATTTATTTCATTTTCAATATGTTTGTTACATGGGTAAATTGAATAATAAGTGAATTAATGATTCTACTTTGAATGAGTTTTAATAACTTTACAGAATATCTTTTTGTTTTTATTGCCTATTACATTATTTTATAAAGTAACTTTCTACAAGAAACTTGAGACACTTTGCTATGGAAATGTTCAAAGTTTATATTTCTCTTCTGGGGCACAATACACATTAAGAGAAACAAGTACCGATATCTAACCTAAAGAAATATTAGGAATCCTATAGAAACTCAGGTGTTCAGAAACTAGACTTTCAAAGAGCAAATAGAATAAGTTTGGTGATTTAGTCGGCAAATATCTTATTTAATTGATAAAACAAGCATGTGTTCTCAATAGTTATTGTCAGAGAGACATCAGGATGTGATAAGTCTACATAAAGTACAAGTGAATTCTGAGAACAAATACTTGGTCTAGAATGATCGATAGTTTTTTTCCTAGATGAGTCACTATGAAAGGCATGTCTTCTGGTTCAATCATTTACTTAACATTTCTATCAGCTCATCATGTGCCCGCTGGAGATAGCATGATAAATAAGGTGAGCAGGGCCTCTGTCCTTCAATGGTTTACCTCAGATTAGAAGTGGCATTAAGGCAGATGATATGCAGACTATAAGAAGTTAAAATATAGATAAATAAAGGAATTCCAGAGTATGAAATACTCTCTGAAGTACAAACAAAGTAAGGAGATACTACTTTGAAAGTAATATCTTTGAAATGAAAGAGTTTTATGGCTACTATTTTAGACTGGGTGTACCAGGAAGGAATTTCTGAGGGTATGACAGCTTGAATACCTGTGCTTTGTCTACTGGATGATCCTTGATCTGTCCTTTATCTCCAAACTCCACCACAGGGCTGAGAGTTACCAATGGGTGGGTAGGAGGAGACTCAGTGATGGAATAAGAATGTACTTAACATTCATTAAGTAATAATGTAAAAAGCTGAAGCTTGAGTTATTCAGTATTAGCCATATTAATATATTATTATGAACTAAAGATCATCTCAAAGTAATCCATTAAAGAAATATGGCAGAGCTTGTAATGCTTAACCGATACATGGATAGACAGACCCTTGGGAAACTCAATGGTGTAAGTCAGAGACTCAGGTCAAGAAAGCAGAAGAGAAAGGAAGAATGACAACCACTATCAAAATACTTCCCACCCCTCTGGAAATATTGGAGGCAGCTCATGTAGTGTGTGGTGTTTTGATGAGAAAAAGACAGGCAACGATTATGTTGTGTTCTTTGACATTCCCAAAGGCAGGAGTTAGAGATTTAAGCCAGAGTAAGCTGAAATACAGTGAACAGGAAGAGGAAAGGGAGAAGATTGAGTTGGAGAACTTGCTGAGAGGATTTCCCTGGCAAATTTCAAGCTTTAGTGTTTCAGTAAGGCCTCAAAATGTTGAATGGCCCCATACAGAATAAATTGCAGCCCAGGGTCTTAAAAAAGATCCTAGAAAAAAAGCAATAAAACATCAATTACCTTGGGTTAGATCAATGTGCTTTTCGAGTTTAGAAATCTTCAAAGACTGCACATAGCCACTATACTCAGAGCTCAATATTCATTTTACATTGTTTTTGATAAATGCAAAACCTCATCTTATTATCTTTCCCACATATTTAGTTACCCTTGATAGTGCTGGAAAAGGAAAATCTACATGCCTAGTTTAGAAAATTCATGATAAATGACATGAGTGGAGTAGCTACTCTTGGCTTTAAACCAGCCCATATGCTTTTTGATGGCAGGGACTGTGTCACTTAGTTCTGTACATGAATAAATCTCTGCTCAATATTCATTGTTCATATTTAAAGTGGCACATAAAAATATATTTGGATCTAGTCTACAAAAATTTATCTACAAAAATTTGTAGATGCAAGCATGGGTATCTACTTCTTGAAGGCAGAGGTTGTGTTAGCATTTAATCTTCTGTGTCTCTGTAACATGACACACAGTAGATGCTCAAAAAAAGTACTGAATAAATCAATTAGGGGTTTTTAACCGGCAACTGGTAATAGTTGTCTTCAAATGCTTTATGAATTTGTCTATGGGATATAAATTGGACTTATATATATATTGCTGGGTGCTTAAACCAAAAAAATGAGTGGGATTTATATACAGGGAAATTCGGTTAAAACTAAGAAGTGCTCTAAGGTTATTTCTGTTTTAGTTGTATCTTCTACTAGATTCCAAGCTGCGTGTGGCAGAGATCTCCTATCTCCTATTGCATTCCATTTGGAATGCCTTCAAGATATTAGAAATTTAATAAATCTGGGGGTTAATGCATAGATGAATGATGATTACAGATTTTCACATTTGAAGTATTGAGCTCTGCTTTTAGAGGCTTTCTAGCATTGCCTAAGTAATTACACATTGTGAGCTTTATAGCAGGATTGAAAAATGATGTAGAAATGACACATAATACTCATTCTAATTATGAAAACCTCAAAGTAATCTTTCTAGAATTCATTTTAATTCTTTTAATTTGAAGCATGCATTTTATCTATATGTAACAGTCCGTCCACATAATTTTTAGAGAACTAGTTTTTCACTAACTATACAGAATTCTACAGGGAGAAAACCATCAATTTCTTGGTACTTAGTGAGGAAAGAGAGCCAGGTGCTTTTTCTGGGACTGTGGGGAAAAATTGCTTTATGTTTTGAAGAAATCAAGTGGCTGTCTCTTTATTCCCTTCACCAGACCTTAAAATAGCTCTCCCTATGATTTGGGTTTCAGAAACTCTGCATTTCCCAGGCAAGTATTAGAAGCACCCCCTTGCCCCCAGAACAGTAAAAACAATAAAACTTCCCTCCCAAATGTTGGCCAATTATGGAGCTCCTACAGGAAATTCAGGCCAGATCATAATTATCAGAAATCACACAATGAGGTGTTCCTTAAGTGTTGTTTCTGAGAGTGTGAAAGCTACCTATCCCTTTGACGCATTTATGTATGTATTTGTGAGTGTGCGCACGTGTGTGTTGCATGTGTATGTGCTGCTTCTCACGGACAGAGCAGCAAAGCCATGAGAGCAATCATGGTAGTGTCTCCGGTAGCTGCTGGAGCCGTCTTTTGGGTCCAAAGCACATTAGCTGAAATTCTTTCTCTGGCAGAAATATTCTGTTATTTAAGCTTAGTTCTGGAGCTGCTACACAGCATTGCCTGTTTCTTTAGAAAAGCTGCTCTGTTATTAAAATAGCCCTGCTCTGGTTTTTAAGTCCTCCTGGAATGATGGTGTGTCATTCTGATGTCTACTTGTCACTTTATCTTCCATTTATAAGATGATGGGCAGAAATGCATATTTACTGTTTTTATTTATTCTTAATTTAATTTGTCTATTGGTACAGACTGGAAAAATAATTTGCAAACAATGGCAAATACAGAATAGTAAAATATCTTCAAAAAATAAATCTAATAAAGTATTACATAAGTCAGATTCTGGAACTTTCCCAAAAGAATCTTCATGACTAAATTTCGCAAGATATCTCAGAAGGGAAAGAGGAAGAGTAAAGAAATAATAATAATTAATGTATATGTAGTCCTTTGTATCATTCAATATTCACACTTCAAAGGTTTGCCAGAAAATAATTACATCATTATGATTTGACAGGAGGGGAATGTGCAGTATGGTATGGCCAGGTGATTTGTGTAAGGTCACATGGTAAATTAGTCTCCAAACCTAGAACAGTGGCTGTTACTCTCTTTTGTTTATGGAAACTTCTTAGGATTCCTGAGAAAGTTGTGGATCTTCTCCCCAGAGCAGCATATTTGTCATATTTGTGCATTTGTGTAGGGGTGTGTGTGTGTGTGTGTGTGTGTGTGAGAGAGAGAGATAGAGAGAGAGAGAGAGAGGAGGGCTTACTTGCATTTGATAAATCCTTTCCTTATGACTCTAGGCAATTCCTAGGTTCCTGAAGTACTGCCATGTTGGAACTTTCCTAGACCTATAAACATGTTATTAAAAGGGATAGCTGGAGAAGGTATTAAAAATCAGGTGGTATCAGCTGGATGATTGCTTGAGGACAAGAGTTCAAGACCTGTCTGGGAAACATAGGAGACTCGTGTCTCTATAAAAAAAAAAAAAAAATGCCAGAATGGTGGTGCGTACCTGTAGTCCCAGCTACTCAGGAAGGAGACTGAGGCCGTAGGATTGATTGAGCCCAGGAGATCAAGGCTTCAGTGAGCTGTGTTCACACCACTGCACTCTAACCCAAGCAACAGAATGAGACCCCGTCTCAGGCAGTTCCTTATCTCTCTCTCTTTTTGTACACACATATACACACACACACACACTCACTCACACAATATGGGTATAAACACTTTTTTAAATGTAGAAACTCAGTGTTCAGCACATCTTGCCTCAACAGTAAACTACCCACAGGCAATTAATTAATTGGCTTTGTAATGTTGTGATGCTTTCACCCATAAAAGTTAAAAGTTGCTTGTCTCATTTAAGGGAAGGAAGTGCTTTATCTAGGATAAAATCATTTTGATAGTGTTAAAAGACAAACTTTAGACAATTTATCAGAATTTATTTGAGCAAAGAACAACTCATGAATCAGGCAGCACTGAGAACCAGGAGAGGTTCAGATAGCTGCACCCAGCATCATGGGCAGGCAGTATTTATAGACAGAAAAACAAAGTAATTACAGAAACAGCTTGACTGGTTACAGCTGAGCCTTTTCCTTATTTGGGCATGGTGTAGTGAGTCATTTGCCTTTTGTGGACATGGTCTGATGAGTTAGCAGGCTGTGACTGGCTGAGGCTCAGCTGCTGTGATTAAGACACAGTCACGAACCCGGGAGGCGGAGCTTGCAGTGAGCTGAGATCCGGCCACTGCACTCCAGCCTGGGCGGCAGAGCGAGACTCCGTCTCAAAAAAAAAAAAAAAAAAAAAGACACAGTCACTTGTTACAATAACATTACTCTCAACTTAGGATGCAATGTGTTACTAGGAAATGAAAGTATGAAGACAGTCTCAGGCCAAATTTAGTTTAACAGTTATATGAGAGACAGCTATCAGTGTGTTTTAAAGCTCTCTACTTACAAACAAGAATAATTAATGCTTTTCTCTCTTCAAGAAACAAACTATAAAAAAAAAATCAGGCATAACAGAAAAAAATAAATACTCTACCATTGATGACAAGAGGAAACCATTTAAACCCAGAAAACACAAACAACTTGACAAACACTGAGTAGCTGATGGGTTGAACTTCGTGCTTGAGCTTGTGTGCCACCAGCTCAGAGTGTGGATCACGCACCATGCTCTTGAACATCACGGAGTTTGTACCCTCAGTATCCCACCTAATTCAAGCCGACATTTGATCACTAAAAGCAACATTAACTCCATCAAATAAACTGAAGATTAGTCCCAAGCCAACAGAATCCTAAGCCTTGTAACAATGTATCTTGAGTTTTTAATCTTAAGATAAAGTAAATTAACTGTATTTCTACTGTTTATCTTAAGTTGAGGAAAGTCCATTTACAGTCCTGTTCAGTAATGACATTTCTGTCAACAATGGACCACATACATGATAGTGGTCCTGTAGCATTATCATACTGTATTTTTTTTTCCTGTAACTTTTCTATGTTTGGATATGTTTAGATACAGAAATACCACTGTGTTACAGTTGCCTACAGTATTTATGACAGTAACACGCTGAACAGGTTCTTAGCCTAGGAGCAATAGGCTTTACCACATAGCCAAGGTGTGCAGCAGGCCATACCATCTACGTTTGTGTAAGTACTGATGCAGGATATTTTCTTGACCCCTCCATGGGACTCACAACAGGGGTGCCTTGTTTACTCAGCCCTCTCCACTCAACCCCTTGCAGGAGGGAACGTACGAGCTACTGAGTGAGGGAACCAGGGTGAGTGACCACAGGAACTGGCCAGTGGTCCAGCAGGAGCAACCTCTGTTCACAAAGGTCCTCCAGTCTCCACCCCTTGCAGGAGGAAGTGTGTGAGCCTAGGAGTGCAAGAACCAGCAGGCTGCTTCAGGGCCAGCAGAAGCAAACTCTGTGCAGGCCCCGTGGCAGCATCCAGGTGGGGGTGCCTGTCACCTCAAGGCCCCAGAGGGTATGTTACAATGCTCTCTTAGCTCCACCATCCACAGACAGCAGTGTGTTATGAGCTTAGTGGGCCCTTTGCCTCATCACGTGGGGTGGCTGCTCTCCACCAGCAAGGGCAAAGGGCCAGTGTGACAACCTTTTGGGGCACCTGCATGTGGTGCATCCCAAATGCTTGTCTGGTGCCCAGGAGGAATGAGGTCACATGGCCAAACTGAATGATGGTGAATGTGGAAAACTTTATTGCATGATAAAAGCAGCTCTTGGCTGGCTGCGGTGGCTCACGCTTGTAATCCCAGCACTTTGGGAGGCCGAGGTGGGTGGATCACAAGATCAGGAGCTCGAGACCAACCTGACCAATAGGATGAAACCCTGTCTCTACTAAAAATACAAAAATTAGCCAGGAGTGGTGGCACATACCTGTAGTCCCAGCTACTTAGGCGGCTGAAGCAGGAGAATCACTTGAAGCTGGTAGGTGGAGGTTGGAGTGAGCCGAGATCACACCACTGCACTCTAACCTGGGTGACAGAGCAAGACTGTAGCAGCTCTCAGTGGAAAGGGGAGTTGGAAAGTGGACAGGAAGCGAAGGTTGCTCTCCCGAGAAGTCAAGCCACCTCCCTGCCTCTCTCTTCTGAAGTCGTTTCATCCAGCCACCATCTCAAAGTCACCTCTCCCCAACATCCAGCCAAGTTCTTCCCAAGCTTCAGCTGCTGCTTCTCTCTGCCACCTGAGGCTGGGGTCTTTATAGGCACAGGATGGAGGCAGGGAGGGCCATGGGTAGTTTTAGGAAAGATAATATTTGATGGGTAAAAGTATATCATTTATTCAGAAAGAACCAATTGGGAGAGATTGGGCAAACAGGGATAGAAGTTCTCATTTTGGGACAAAGTTTCAGGCTTTTGGGCTCAAAGGTGGGGTTTTGGCAGGAACCTGCCCCTGTCTGCCTAGAATTTCTCTGCCTCCTGTCACTATCATTACTCTATGATATTCACACAGTGATGAGATTGCCTAACAATGCATTTCTCAGCATGTATTCTCATCGTTAAGCTACATATAACTATTTAATGGAGCTTACTGGAAGGGATCTGTTTTGGAATGTCAATTCTGTTTTTCTATAGAATGAAACTTCAAATTATCACTGATTTTCAAAATATTTGATTATTAAGGGCTCCTGTTTTTCCCTACTACCCAGCCTGCACACAAACACAGAGGCCCTTGGGATGGGGTACATCCCAGTAAACCCATAGTAAATAGAAAATATTGTAAATTGAAAGTGTGCTTAATACCTCGATTACTCGATCATAAAGTTGAAAAATTTAACATCATATGCTCCTTGACTTAAAATATATTCTTTTAAACCTATTTTAAAAGGTTTAAGTAAAAAACTATGAAGTCAAAATCATAAGTCAAACTATTTTAAATCAGGAACTCTGTAATATCTTAAGATAGAAATAAGTAGAATGAAAGGATTTTAGAATTGAAATTTGTACTTTATTCAGCAAGCAAAAACATAAGTATACAAGTTTGGAGACAGATGCTAATTATTCTTGGGGTATCCATTTAACATCCACTATATTGGTGATGTCATATAATTCTTGGTTCAGGCACAGTGAGGAAGCCAGTTAAGAGTAGCAATGGGTTAAGTGAGAAAAATAATTTCCTCTTTTACTTAGAATATGATTTTTCCAGTATTTAATCCTTCTTAAATTAAATGATGTATCAGAACTGAGGATAGGTATACTGTTTTATTTGAAACTTTTAATATATGTCTTAATACAGATAAGAATTCCCAAGAAGATTTTGGTGTATGTTACTTTTTTAGAACATTAAGAGATGATGATTGACAGAAATAAAACCTTCATAGAATTAAATATTTGGCATTATCCAGATTCTCCCAAAGTTAAACAGTTTGAGTACATGGGGGGGGCATTGTGTGTCTTGTGAATCCTGAGAGACTAGTTTATGTAAGACTTCCAAGGTTATTTGAACTTAAGAGCCACTTTTATTCTCTACAGTGTGTTTCATGGGGTGAATAGTCCTCCCATAAATAAATACATATTTTGGGAAATGTTGGTATAATTTTAGCGCCTCTCATTTGAAGCTTAAAATCTTGCTGGCAAAAAGCCCCAGCCCATAATGCTAAATTTCAAATACCTTACTAAGAAAATGGACTATTCATCTGTACAAGAGGGCATGTATTTGTTAGTGGAGGGTACTGATTTCTTCTCAACTCCCTCCCTTTGGGTTTAATGGGTTGCTGCAAATCAAACTTTGCAGTGATAGGAAAGCTTTCTCTAATCACCCCGACTAATTACAGGGGCAAATGAATCAATCGCTAAGCATCACTAGCACTCCTAATAAATTACAAAATCCTTTAAAAGGGGTTTTAAATACCCCCACCCCCCAACAGAAAAAGAGTGATGAACATTCAAATGAGTGTGCCTGTTGCCAAAAGCTTGCAGGACTTACGGGGCACTCTTTCCATTCTTTGATTTCTGCTACGGTTTCCTGAGAACTTACCACATGGCAGACAATGTGCTAGCCACTTTTCTGAGTTTAGTCCTCTCAACAATCCTTTGAAGCAGGTCTTGAAATTGTTTCTTTGTGAGTCTTGTGAGGCTCAGAGAAGTTCATGTTTGCCCAAGCCCTAGAGTTTATACATGGAGAGCTGGGATAGGAATGTAGTCTGCTAGCTCCAAACCACCCTCCTCCAACTTCCCCAGCCACACCCAGACCAAACCCATCGGCTTTTCTTGATGTTTAGGAGAGGGAATATCAGAGCAACCCACAGAATGACTGCTATGGATCACCTGAGATCAAGAGTTTGAGACCAGCCTGGCCAATATGGTGAAACCACATCTCTACTAAAAGTACAAAAATTCGCCAGGCGTGGTGGCGTGTGCCTGTAATCCCAGCTACTCGGGAGGCTGAAGCAGGAGAATTGCTTGAACCTGGGAGACAGAGGTTGCAGTGAGTCGAGATTGCAACACTGTATTCCAGCCTGGGTGGCACAGCGAGAAAAAAAAAAAAGGAAATTGAATGATGGCTTCAGGTACTGTGAAACATGTAGGAGAAAAGCATAGGACTAACTAAAAGTAATAATAACTGTTAATATATGTTTTACCAGGAGGTGGACACTTGACTAAGTGCTTTTACAAGTCGTGTCATGGAATCCCCATGATGATCTTATGAAGACAGATTTATTGCTATCATGCCCATTTTATACATAAGGACTTATGAGTACACTGAGGATAATAAGCATTTAAATAACATGTCCAAGATCACAGAACTTAGGATTTGAAACCAAGCAGCCTGACTCCAATGCCGTATACTAAATCTGTCCTGTATGTCACCCTCAATGTAAGTCAAGAGGTCTGACCTCTTGTGCTAGAGCCACTAAAGACTCAGATTTAGGAACTTAGCCTAAACTAAAACCCATTCGATTTTTATTTGTGAGTTCAAAAAGAATGACTAGAAAAGATGATGTCTACACAGACTCTGCCCCTGCAAATGCATATTTATCTTGCAACTTTTTCTCAAAAAACAATATATAGGGCCTTAAATGATACTTGTCTAGTGTCTAAATAATTATCATATAATGATATGTACATTAGCAAGCACCCTGCTTCTTACGCCATGCATATGTAAAGGAGAAAATAAGAAATTAAACAAATATTAATTCTTGTTACCTGAGGAAATAGAGACAATTTTATGTTCTTCATTTTACTTTTTCTTGTATTGTTCAAATTCTCTGCAATAGTTTTTATTACTTTAGTTATTACAAAATAGATACAAAAGAATATGACTGATGGATTAATCTGTTATTTTATTTTGCTTTCTGCCACATCCAATTTTTTCTTTTAATATTATTCTAATTTTTTTTCCAATGTGTACTACATTCCTTTCAATTAGATTGCAGATCTCTTGAAGACAAGGCCTACAGAAAAATTCTCGGCATGCCGTTTTGTATTTTCTTCTTATGTTTACTATTTTAATATTATGACATCACTATGTGCTCCATGAATAAAATGAAAATACCTAATTTAAATATTTTGCCAAAAAAGAATATATCTCTGCATAAAGCTTATTCTATACTTTGAACTAGTTTTCACAGGGTAGACTCTCATAATTATCATTACAAAGTCTGTCTTTGGACATTTTTCAGGCTTGAGTATACATTTTCTAATGGCTTCCCTATAGCATAGCACACTCAATAGAAATTTATGAATTTTTCCAATTACTGGTTATTTTTATTTAAAAATATTTTGGCTCCCATGATAAGTGAAAAAAGGACCTCATGGTTGTTTTAACCAGCATTTTTGAAAGTTGGAGACTTTTCTTCTTTCCTTTACAGCATCAGGGTCACCACACTGAAGATACTTTTCTATATACTTAATTTTCTAATACATTTTCTCTGTGAATTGTTCTTCTCATGTTTGATGTTTAATTTGGTCATATGTATCGCTTATCCGCTTCTGATAGATAATTTCTACAGAAAAACCTTGGGTTGTTTGATGTACTTTCTGGAAATACTTGTCTTCGTCTGTGTTCAAATGGGGGTTTTAAATTTTGCTAAGCAAAATCTTTGCAGTTTCCTCTTTTGCTTTTATACTTATTTCATATTTTTACAGTTCTTAATTTTTCAAGAATAATTCTGTGTTTAGGATGTTAAAGCGGAGAGTATAATTTATGGATAAGAAATAAAATAAAACGTTAGTTGCCTGGAATGAAGGGAGAATGCATAGGTGACAGAAGTGGTTCCTATGCATTTAGTTTATTTCAGGGCTAAGAAGACATCCTGTTTCTCCCAGTCCTTTTCCTGCCCTGGTGAGGTCAGCCTAGAAAATAACAGCTGTTTACTGGAAGAAGGTACTTTCAGAATGTAGGTTGCATCAAAATCTCCACAGGTATAGAGAAGTCAGGAACCTGGAGGAAGCTTTTGAGATGAGAAAATCTTTTCCATTATTCATTTCTTTTCTCTCTTAATCCAAAAGAGATGCTTGTTTAATTGACTTTTTCTTCTGTCTCCTCTTTTAAAAAGGGTTCTTTGAATAACATGCCCTAAACGAGGTTAGATGCACCAGCTATGTGCCCCCAGCACACTTAATTTTTTTTTTTAGAAGAGCTCTTATTATACGACTGGTGTCTATTGCCAGCTGGAATATCTACTGGCAAACTCTTTAAAAGCAGAGATTGACTGATAACATGAATTAAGTATTTAGAAATGAATATGAAGATATAGTGAGCAAATTCTACAGGCAAATGAAATACACGAGGATCCCATCCTTTAGACCACACTTTTTGACACCATTAGAGCTCTTAGACAGAATGTTACCAAATGCCCAGACCAGATTAAACATGTTCAGTTTGCTTCTTCCAGGACTCCAGCTGTTTGAGAGTAGTTTTGCTCATCTTTATTATCCTTTTTGTCACTTACATTTTATGGCTGTAGATAAATCAATATTTGCCTGTGAGATATAGAGATTTTAAGACCTCCAGAGGAGGGATTCTGGTTTTGACCCCAGATACTCTGAAATGGTTGGAAAAGACTCACAAGTGCAGTATAGCCATGGATGTCGTATAATGCCCAGACTGTGAAATAGATAAAGGTTGTTAGTTAGTCCTCATGCTCAGTGCTTGTGATAATTTTCCACAGTATCTATACACCTGGGTGACTAAATTCTTCTTTACAAGGAGCTAGAAGCTGGCTTTCCTTTTTGCCACACATTTCACAAGGATAATAATATTTAACAGTTTGCTATGAACTTGTTATGGATTTTCTGAATACCTTTGGATCCTCAGAACTAAGCCAGATTAGTTTCTAGGAAGGCCTAGGACCAGGTCTCAGACCACAACCTTCTTGCCTGTCCTGCTCATGACTGAATGAACTGCAGCAAACACAGTGACAGACACAGAAATCGCTCGGTAAGCATTGATACAATGGGTCTATGGTGACATCATTTACAATGACTTGGAAGGCCCAGATAGTTGAAGTCAAACGAATCAAGACTTCACTGAAAAGATAAAGGCATCCCTGTTCTTTCTAAAGGGGTTAAAGAAATCAAGCTACTGAGCATTGTCAAATACTGTGCTAAGAGCATGTGTTGACAATATTGTTTAATTTTTATAGCAATTCTCTAAGGTGAGTCTTATTACTTTCATTTTATAGATGAAGAAACCGAGACCTGAAAAGTTTAGCCAACTTATCCAAACACAAGCAATTAGCAAGCAGAGCCAGGATAAATCCCAGATACTTTGACTCCTAACTCTGATGCTATTAGCTGCTTTGCAAATCTACCTTCTAGATGATCCCAGACACGGTATGCTCTGCTACTGCCTGTGTTCTCACATCACTCGTTTACATCACCTGTCCAGCCTTTGTAAGTATTTAAGTGTTCAGTACCTACCATAGTGTCTCTACTTTTGTAGCCTCTAAGAACAGAGTAGATATTTGGAGTTTAGTCCTATTCACTATACACTACCAGGGGACTGACTTGATGTATTTTTCTGCCATTGTTTCTGAAATAGCATTTTGTCTTTAGCTAGAAGGTAAACCTCCCAATTTACAGACTCAAAGATGAGGGCACCAAGAATACTGCTGACTTTCCCAAAGTCAAATAGTAGGTAACAAGATACACAAAGCAACTGGTGGCATGCTTTAGCAAATGCAAACATCTATCAAACCGTTTGAAAAAAGAGAACCCCAAATTGGAATCTCATGGTCTTTTGGGTCCTGTTGTTTGTGCAGTTTGCATTACTGAAACACACAACGGCTGCTTTGTAACTTTTGTCAGTAACTTAGGAAGTTGATATAAGCTCCTTGTATAACCATAAAAAAATTTGTCAGATTGTGCTTTTATCAAAGTCTCTTCTTTCCAAGTCACAGTATTCAAAAACTATAATCAGGCATCAAGATTGATTTCTATTTTTTCTTTGAAGAAGAAGCTATCTCCGCTAATTTTTTCACATGAAAACAGTCACTAACAACAACAACTATACCAACAAATAAAGTGTCTATAATTCATTTAAAAATGACATACATTTTGATGGAATAGTTTTGTGTGTGTGTGTGTGTGTGTGTTTTGTGCTTTGACCCACAGCCACCACTGACGGTAGTGGGAGTGAGTGTATGGTGTGATGTACTCTAAAGTTGTAAATACAATGGACAACAGAGATCTAATTCTGGTTTAGAAAATTTCAAATTTGGTAATTTGAGGCCCTTACATAACTGATCTGAACCTTATTTTATTTATTTGGTAAAATAGGAATAATAGTATCTACCACAAAAAGGCTCCGTGTGCTATCATTTGATTAGGAAAGATAACGCATACAAACATCAGCTTGCAGGTGGTTTTTAACAAATGTTAATTTATTTCCTTAACTGAAGCAGAACTTCCTGTCTCTCCAGTACACAGTTGCCCTAGAAAAATTCAATGAGGGCTGGTGGTCTGACCACTGAACTGCCACATTTTTAAATTTAACCCCAGTTCTAGGCCTTTAATTATGGTTGCAATTTAACTTCCCCTGAGAAACAGGATCTACACAGAAGGCCAAGTCAGGGTGGCCGGGCTCTCATTCTGACAGTCCAGCTCTCAGAGTAGCTCACCTCTCAAGACCTCATCTTTTTCATCTATTTTGTGTAACTGTGATCAATAGGAACAGCGTATTTCAGAGCAATAATTTATTTGTGAATTCCAACTGTGAAAATCAAATGCTGCTATTTTTCTCCTAAGAATCTGGACTTTGCTGGGCATCTATCTAGCTACCTTAGGGTCTGCACAGAATCGTGTGTTTGACTCTATATCCATAAAAGCAAGGGAGCAAGCTCTCCATTCACCTCCAAAACAAGTTTTCATTAAGCACCTAAAAGCTTCTTATATGCTGCAAACTTACAGATTATTGTTAGGATAAGGATTGAGAGTGGGACTTGTAATCAGATAGAGCTTTTATTCTATTTGACCTCTGAGGGGAATGTGAACAAGTTAATTAACATTTATGAGCCTTAGTTTCCTAATCTGTATAATAGAAAAATGGTGCATAAGTCACATAAGGATTTTTATGAAAGCATGAAGGAATTATACATGTAGCACTCTCAGTGCAGTTCCTAGAATATAGGAAGCCATCAAGAATGAGAGCTATTATACTGTTATCGTCAAATCTCACTACCAGCTCTCAGCTTACTACCATTCTGACACAGTAAGAGGAAGGTTGGACAGGAAATTGTATACTGATGAAGCCTTCTGTGCCAGTTAACCCTGTGTTAGGTGGAGAAGGCCACTGTATTTGTCTGTTCTCACACTGCTAATAAAGATATAACTGATACTGGGTAATTTACAAAGGAAAGAGGTTTAATTGACTCACAGTTCTGCATGACTGGGAGGTCTCACAATCATGATGGAAGGTAAATGAAGAGCAAAGTCATGTCTTACATGGAAGCAGGCAAGAGAGCTTGTACAGGGAAACTCCCGTTTATAAAACCATCAGATCTCTTGAGACTTATTCACTACCAGGAGAACAGTATGTGGGAAATCGCTTCCATGATTCAATTATCTCCACCTGACCCCATCCTTGACACATGGGGATTATTATAATTCAAGGTGAGATTTGGGCGGGGACAGAGCCAAATCATATCAGCCGCTAAGTGGGACAGGAATGGAGATAAGCAAAAGAAATCTAATATTCATAGTAAAAGAACTTTCATTGTCTTGCTCTCACTTTCATTTTACATTGAGATTCATTTAATAGAAGCTTATGTGGTGAGATCTGACACTGAACATGAATGCCAGTCCCTGAGAGTGCTAGATATTGACAGTTATCAATAATGTCTATACAGCACAGACCTTTCTATTAGCTGAGATATTGCTTCTCCTACATGTGTTTTTCCAGAACCATGTATTTATTTGCTATATTCATTTTGACCTTTTATTTAAGAAGCAACAAAGAACCTGACTCAAATAACCTTGAGCAGAAGAATTTCACTGGTCCAAGTAACCAGAAAGTCTAGAGTTGGCTAGTTCCATGTGGGCTTGATACTCAGGTTCCAATGACATCATCAGGACTGAGTCTTCTCCATCCCCTGATTCTTACTTCTATGATGGCTTTAGTCCCAGGGTTCATGGAGAGGGAAGATGGCTAATAGTCCCTTCAGGCTTATATGTTCTCATGCTCAAGACCATTAGTCAATGTGGATGGCTCCTTTCTAGTCACTAAAAAGTCCTGGATGAACTCTAAACACACCTGCCTGGCCAGTTTCTAAACCAATCACTGTAGGTAGTAAAAGAGAATGACAGGTCTAGATTATGTGCCACTGGTAACATTAAACCCATTTTAAGAACACGGACGTAGAGTGGTGCTTCCTCAAAGGAAAGTCAGAGCTATTGTGCCAGGAAAATAATAGTTGTGTACCAGCCAGCCAGCAAAAATAAAATAACACACCTGTTCTTTATTTTCCATAGAGACCCTTCCTCACTACCTCCATAGGTTGAGTCTGTCTCTTCCTTCCCGTCCTGTCTACAGTGTTACTTCCTCCATAATGTATATCCTGACTCACATTCCCATTATCTTGAGTGAATTTGTTCTCTTCTCCAATTTGATCCAGATGGCACTTAGGATCCTCATGTGGATTTTATTACAACGAGCTTTTTCTTTAATGTGTTTAAGTACCCATATTAACTTCCTAAATGCTCCTTAAGGGCAGAGACTGTCTCATCATCATGGAATCCCTTAAAGCAAACAGCCCAATAGCTGGTACTCAGAAGATACATTGTAAATACTTTCTGAATTACAGTCTCCTAGTAATTCCATGTTTCTGAAACAATAATTATGTTTCAACTGGAAAATTAAACAAAACAAAACAAAAAGTGAGCTCCAATTCTATTTCTCTTATAGAAACATCATTCTAGATTTTGCTTTGAAATATTGTGGAACCTGGCCCCAGAAATTGGCAGTGAGCCGCATTTAGAGATTTGAACTCATGCCATAAATAATGAGGGAGTATTTCCCATATTATAGAGCAGAAGCTGCTCCATGTAACTGCCCTCCAAGTCATCATCTTTACACAGTGGTTATTTGTTTATGTGAACTGAACAGATTCTTAAGTCAGAAAGCTGATGAAAGACTGGGGAAGAAATATATGTTTGAATGAAAATAATGCTTCCTTGTAAGTGTTTTGGCTCATTAGAGTTTCTATGTGATTAATAAACATGTGAGGTAGTTGAACATAATATTTTGGCTCAGGGAGTTGTGTACCAGGAAAATTATTACACCACCACCACCACAATAGCCATATTTGTCATATCATGTTATATTATTTGACATAAATGAATCTCTACAGTGAAATTAATCCTGATGTCTAGTAGAAATGAGCAGATGAGGTAAACTATTACTTAATTTTTACAGTTTTAACTTATAATTTATTTCTTGGGGGTAAAATGTAGCCCTAAATTGGAAACTTTTTATTGCTCTTGTAAATTGAATTGGTTAAGATCTTCTAAATTGACATGCATTAAATATATCTTTTTATTTTATTTTGTGATGAAAATAAACATTTAATATTTGTTAAATATGTACTATGTATTAAGCATTGAATTGGATTACAAAAGGGATTTATCTTTTTTTCTTAAGGAGCTTGTAGTTATTTGGGGAATTAAATGCATTTATTTATAATACATGATAGAAAAAATGCAAAGGGAGAAATACAGGTGAAGAGTCTTCAAGAGCGGCAACTTATATACAGATTTTGGTTCCAAAAAGCCTCCTTGATGTAGAAGGTTGAGCTTAGCTTTGAAGGATGGTAAGTTTTAAAGATGGGAGAACAAGGCTGACATTCACTGAGTATTTACTAAGCAATGGGGTACAATTCTAATCACTATTTTTTTTTGTTTTAATTTTCAGTCACTTCACGAGATTGTTACTATTTTTATCCCTGGAAAAGAAGTGAGCAAATGGAGGCAGAGACACTAAGTAGCTCAACCAAGAACACAGCTAGAATCAGGATATAAATGCAAAGACCCTGATTTCAGAGTGTTTGATTTTAATCACTGTATTGTGGGAAATTACAGTGTGAGTAACAGCATGGCATAAGAGCAGGGGCAGGAGAATGTGGCTATGGGGAGAAAACAGGCCTAGTCTGGCTGTAACAAATTGTCTCCTGGGGAATGTGCTGAGAAAACCTACCAAACAAAAAACATTAGAAGTGACAATTAGAGTAATTGTCAAAGGCTGTATACACTAAGCAATTTGGACTTCACATGGCAGGGAATTGAAAGCCATAGGCAGCATGTGAGCCAGGGAGCTGTCTAGGATTTGGCTCCCAGAATTAGATCCTAAGACAAGGATTTGAATCAAGTAGTTAATTTAGTAAATGATTCTAGGAAGAACTCACATGTGTGGGCAAGTGATAGAATGAGAAAAGGAAGCCAAAGATGTTATGTTATTATGCAGGTATATGATATATGCCAGAATGTGGTAAGTTCTGCTTTAGACCTAGAGGGAGTTCTAGATACCAACATATTCCCTGATAGAAATATAGAAGACCAAAGAGCAAGTAATGAGCACATGTAAGGAATAACTCAGGGCTGAAAACATATATTTGTAAATAATCTAGTTCGGAGAGGAGACAGCTAGTCCTACATTCTTATCGATCCTCCTAAGAGATTTTTCTCTCAGAAAATATAGAAGTGACTCAACTTGCAAGTTTTAACCTTTGCTCCTGACCGGCACTAAATGAATAGGGTTTATGGTTTGAATTTCCCTTTGGACTGGAATAAATGATAATTACATAATTACACAAATGTGTGTGTGCATGTGTTTGTGTGTGTGTGTGTGTGTGTGACAAATTTCCACATGGATCCCACGGTGAAGAAGTCCCTAACCGAATTAAGACTGTAGAATCATATTTTTATTCTGCCTACTTTTATCAGTAGATAAGCTGCAAAAGGAGGCCCATCAAGACAAACAGGAGAAAGAAGCCTTGTTCTTAAATATTTGGTGAAAGACAATAAGGAGTATTTCATCTAAAAACATCAAGATAAGCAAGAGTTTAAAGGTATATATAACTATAATAAAAAGGGAGAATTAAGGAGACAGGTCATTTTTGTCTTATTAGGGCTGCTGTGGAAAACCAGAGAAAGATTTCAGTGTAATGTTGGACGGCCAAGAACAGTGTAAGACCTAAGTCATGAAGACATTGGGTGGCTGCCAGGTTTAAAGCACATTATTGTAGGTAGCATAAGAACCTATGCACAAACCGTTGAATTCATGTATTCCTCTATGTATACATATATGCATATGTGCATGTGGGTGTGGGTGTGTGTGTATATACACTCATTTATACATGTATGTACATTAGGAGTCTGAATTTTATTTTGTATATACTGGGAAGATATTAAGAAGATTTACATAGGAAATAATATAATCATGTGTACATTAAAAAATTTTAGCAGCTTTATTAAGATATAATTTATCATATAATACATCCATTTAAAGTATACAGTTCATTGACTTTTAGTGTATGCATAGATATATGCAATCAGTTTTATAACATTCTTATAAACCCCAAAAGTGAGTGAAGAGTTGAAATATATATGATAAGCCCTGTAACACCCACTGATGGATACACTGATCTTTGGCTTGATTTTAAGCCTTGTTAAGGCAGATATAGAGAATCTCTCATTCTAGATTCTAAGAGCTTTACATCTCAGGAGTGACTTTTCTCGTGTATTGAGTTGAATGATCTGAGAGTTCTGCCACCCCTTCCACTTCACCCAGCCAGAACTATCATGCTTTCCACTTTTCTGCCTCTTCCTCTATCTCTGTTTATCTTAGAGCTCCCCAGTTCTCTGCTGACCTTCAGACGCTCACCACAGGACATTTCTAAACTTCTGGAGCTCCCTTTTTCTTTTTGCTGCAACTTTTTCCTTAGTATTCTGTCCCACAAATTCCAGTCACCTTAGTAGCCCAATTTCCAATTTCTGTTTCCTCCTCTAAACAGACTGCCGTGTTCTGCCAGAACTCTTAACTCTCTAACTCATGCCAAGCCTGGAAAGCAACCCAAGGCAGAGAACTTGAAGAACTGAAGGGGTTACTTCAAATATTTCCTAATAATGCAGTGTCTAAAAACAGTTGTTGCACATATTCTATCCAGTTTTATATAATAGTTGTTTGGGATAGGAAGACTAGTTAATACTAGTTTGTTTATCATGGGTAGATGCAGAAGTTGTAATTATATTTAATTGCCTCCAATAGCTGATGGCTATTTACACCTTCACCTTTGAATAATGTTATCAGGGAGATTGAATCTTATGTTGTTTCTTTCAACACTAGCTTTTCACCTTCTCCTAGAAATTCTCAACCAGACAATAGACTACATTATTGATCCACCAATTATGTATTATTTCCTGCAGTGTGTGTAAGACACAGATAAAGAGAAAACACAACAATATTAGTATAACAAAGTGAAAACTGTCATAAGAAAAGAGGGGTGATCATTTTTATCATGTGTGAGTGTACTGAAAGAACAACAATGTGTTACATGAAAAATTTATTGCAAGAGTAATCAATTTTTGTTTGCAGTTTTGTTGCAAGAATTTAGTACAAATTATGATGACTTCTTTTACATACCATGAATATTGAAGAAAATGGAAAGTAGATGATGTGAAACGAAAAGATAATTTATCTTTTGGTCACAGATGAAATATTGGGTGCAGACATATGCAAATAGCCTACTTATGATCCATTTTAAGGTAATGCTTATTATTATAAAAATAAATACATTATCTCTTTAGGGCAGTGATGGAGAACCCAAGTTACAACATGAACCCTTTTGTCTACACAAGAAACGTATGCCTTAAACAGAACCATGGGAAGAGAGAATGTTTACTTAGGCAAGTATAGCTGAGCGGTAGGGATAGAAAAAGACATGGTCACAGAAAAGTGTGACATTTTCATTTTTTCTACCTGTTATTAATAGTTGGTATATTTACTTACCAGCAAATCATTGTGATAATGGAACCACATTTAGATAACTGTGTGTGTCCCCAGCAACAAATATGCATTTTTAACTGTATCCATAATGTAAATAAACAATTTTTTTTAAAGTGTGTAGAAATTACAGAGAAGATATGTGTCTAAACATTTCAGAGGAGTGATAGGATACTGACTAGTTTCTCCCAATCAGTAAAGTGAATAATATCAATCTCAGAAGGCTTATATAGTATTTGAATTAGCTCATATAAAAATACATCTTGCAAATTGTCTTGCATATACTCACAATTCAATGTGTTGATTAAATATGCATTTGCATACAGTTTCAATCACTATCTTCATGTTATAGTTGTGAAAATGTGGCTCAGAGAGTAGCTTGGAAAAGTTCTCACAGGAAGTAATAGAGCTGACATTCCAGCACAGGCCATCTGACTCCGACAGTGCATCTGGCCTTAAATTAAAAATTATTTGAGTGCTATAACAAGTGGTAACTGAGTGCCTGCTATAGGGAAAGGCTCTTATGATACACAGTGCAAAAAATAATAACAAAGCCATATTTTTCACAGAACTCTGAAAGAGCTTTATCCTAGCTGGGGAAAGAGAATTCTTCCCACTTGAGCTCCCTCCAAGCTTCCTGTCTTATCTAAGTGGGAAAGAAAAGAGTCACCAGGAGTCAGATCTTCAAGGAAACTTACTGGAAACATGGAAGGGATTGGGAAGGAAAAAGGAGGGAGGGCAGGGGAGGGTTTTACTACTAGAGAACTACTTCTCAAATTAGCAGCCCTGAGAAACAGGTCAAATAAGAGATTGGAATTTAGATTATAGACGACAACCCATCCTCCACACTACTAGGGCTCTAGTAAAATAACAATAGATTACAGGAGAAAGAGTTGTGAGATACGTACTCCCTCTGAGAATAAATATTTAGGAAAACCAAGGTCGAGAGAGAGAGATAACAAAAAGCATACTAGACGAATTTGAAGCTATAGCAAACATTAAAAAAATCCCAGCCTCTAGCCAGATTCCCATCAGTCCTCACATGAAAGGCAAGTCTACTTCAGTTCCTATGAACCAACATAACATGTTTGGTTTCAGGAAAAAATACAATACATGCCAAAAGGCAATAAAGAACATTGAAGTAATCAGTAACCAGAATCAGACTAAGGTATGCCATACATGTTCAAATTATCAGAGAGGGGATGTAAAATAACTGTAAATAATGTATTAGGACTCTAATGGAAAAAAATAGACAACATGCAAGAACAGAAGAATAATTTGAGCAGAGAGTTAGAAGCTCTACAAAAGAATCAAAAGGACAGGCTAGAAATTTAAAAACAAAACATCATAACAAGAAGGAAGAATAACTTTGATGAGGTCATCAGTAGACTGCACATGGCTAAGGAAAGACACAGAGCTTGAAGATAAGTCAAAAGAAACTTCCCAGACTAACAAGTAAGTAGAATAAAAATAAAAAACAAACAGAACAAAACCTCCAAGAACTTTGAGATGCTTTCAAAATGCATATTATGTACACAATTAGAATATCAGAAGGAGAATAGAACACTCAGCAGAAGAAATATTTTAATTAATAATGACTAGCTGGTTTCCAAAATTAAGGATAGACATCAAACTACAGATGCAGGAAGCTCAGAAAATATCAAACTAGACACATAATTAAAATTTGACATGTACCTATATTGCATTCAAGCCACAAAAACCAAAAGATTAAGAAAAATTTGAAAGAAGTCAGAAAAAACATTTTCTCTCTAGAGGAACAAATATAAGAATTATAGCATATTTCTCACAAAAAATACAAGAAAGAAGAGCATAAAGTGAAATATTTAAAGTTTGGAGGAGGGAAGGAAAATATCACCAATTTAAAATTCCATATTCAGAAGAATTAGTTTAAATCGAAAAATACAGATTTTTCTCAAATAAAAACAAATAGAGAAAAATCATAGCCAGTAGGCATGTCCTACAAGAAATGTCAGAATAAGTTCTTTAGTCAGGAGGAAAATGATATAGGTCAGAAACTCAGATATAAGTAGAAAAGGAAAGAGCATGACAGAAGGAATAAAGTTAGGTAAAATAAAACATTTTTCTTTTTGCTAATTGATGTAAAAGATCTGTCTGTTAAAAGAAATGATAGTGATATATTGGGTGATTATATTGAATGGATATGTGAATGGATATTGAATGGATATGTGAAATGAATGACTGGATTATCACATGAAATGGAATGATGGAATTGGTAATGCTCTGTCACAAGCTACCTGCACTACATGTAAAGTGCATAGTGTTATTTGAAGGTGGACTTGAATTAATTAAAAATGTGTATTGTAACTCAAAGGTAAACAATAAATTTTTTAATAGGAATATGTCAGATAATCCTGTTTACCTCTTCTCTGGATGTTTCAGGGGCCCTCTGGACCATCCAGAAAGCCAGGCATCAGAAAAGACAATTTTGAAACCAGAAGTTTGATTTTGGGATGCCTATGAAATGTTAGAGGTTTAAAACACTTGATGTTAGGAAATAGAATTCCAAATTGTCATAAATTATTTATTTTGCCAAAATGATGACTCAAAAGGCAAAAACTTCTCATTAACCTTTACTATGACATGAAAACCGTGTTGAAAGCCAAATTTTACCCTTGCATTCACTTATTAGTGTTACCTCCAATTGCTTCAAATGAAACCTTATAGATAATTCCATCTAATCTGAACCAATTTGACCACGTGTGAAATCTTTACAAACCATTTATAACACCTTTTGCTAAAGGCAGATTAGTGTCTTAAGACAACCTTGTTGTGCTTTTATTTCAATGCTCAATTTATGAAAAAACTATATAATATCCTTTTGAATTTAGTTAATGTTTACACATTTTTGCAAGATTAATTTTTACAATCTGTCTAAAGGGACATTTTTTTCTCCCTTCTCTTTCTAAATGGGTACCATCTTCAGCCTGCACTCCCATGCATTCTAAAGCACAAGGACTCCTGTGACCCTGAAACTTTAGCAAAGAAAGCAGCTCATTTTCTTTTGCATAAGGGCATGGTCTTTTTACTAGACCTTTGCAAGCATTGCAAAATCAACCCAGCTCTTTTAGCAATCATATTGAGCAGGGTCAAAGTGAATAATTCCCCCGAATTAGAGAAGCAACTTCCAGGGGAACCATCTGAGGATCCCCCTTATTTGGGCCCCCTTCAAATTCCCTTCTCATTATTGGACCTTAGGCAAACAAAGGGAGAACTTAGGCGAATTTTCTAAAGACGCTAATAGGTATATAGAAGCTTTCCAAAATTTAACTCAGGTATGTGACCTCTCATGGAGGGATGTTATGTTGCTCCTAAGCTAAACTCTAACCACAATTGAGAAGCAGGCAGCACTGCAGACCACAGAAAAATTTGGAGGTGAGCAATATGTCTCTTATTGTAGGCCTTAAAGGAAAAGAGAAAATAGGGAGGGCGAAGAAATAGGGGAAACACCATTCCCCATCGGAAGAGAGGCAATACCTCCTGACAACCCTAATTGGAATGCCCAGACTTTTCTATGGTGTTTTTCCTTCTTTCAAATTTAAAATGGCTCTTTTATAATTTTCCTCCAAACTAAGAAAAGTTAATTTTCCCAAACCTTAAAATGCTTTGCTTAGAGGTGAGCTAGGGGAAGGGAAACCGGAAGCCTGACATATTGGCAAAAGGGTAAAAACTTCTTACCAGTGGGGCTACCACCAGGTGGAGGCTGCATTTGCATAATAAAAGACTAGGCTGGGAGAATCAGTCTTTTTCAGGCTTTGTTAATGGCACTCCTGGTCAAACCAATCCCCTGAGCCCTATGTAAATCAGTCACCACTTCCTCAAGCCTCTGTAGCAAACCGATTGCATTCCACTGCAAACCAGGGACCCTCTTTTGCGCCACCCACTTTCTCAGCATAGGGAAGATTTTTTTCTCTCTTTTCTTCTTTTTCTATTAAATTTTCCACTACTAAACTCATGTGTGTTTGTCTCCTGAATTCTTTCTTGACTGAGACCAATAGCCAGGGTTTATACTCCAGACGACGGAGTTGTTTCACATGGATATTGAACTTGTTGGAACTAATTTTAGCTGATATTTCAATGGAATATAAAGAATGATCAGGAATCTGATAGGTAAAGAGGGTTTATGGGATGGGGAATTCTGTATGTAGGAACAGCATATTCAAGGGACCTGTGATGGGAACAAATAAAGTATACAAGAAGTTAGAGTAATCTGATGTGCTTAGAGTGTAAGGACTGAGTGGAGAAATGAAACTAGAAAATACACAGGAGTAGTTGTGCTGAGAAAATGAGATAGCACACACACAGGACATAGTAAGCTGCCTGGCTAAGTAAGAATGCTTTAATTATGTTAGCTATTAATTTTATTTATTTTAGTTCATCCTTTGGGCTTAAAATGTTGTCTCATTTTCAGTGACCTATTAAATCAGGATCTTTTCCTCTCGTGGGAAGTTATTTACCTTAAGGAAGTAGCAGCAAAGTGGGTTGAGGCTAAAATAGAGTCAGGAGGGAGGAGCCTTCATTGTGGGACAATGTGTCCATAGCCATTGGCCCAATTTGAGACTAATAATTTATTATTAATTCTTTAACAACATCAAAGTGCTAGCACTAGTTATGACTTTGTAACCAGCTGTGTCCAGGGAAGAAACAAGAAAGAATATTTGTCAGTTTCCTTGTATTTAAATGGTAAAATGATTTTTTAAACCTTGTTATACAAGATTCCTGATTCTTTGAAAACAAGGCTTGTCTCATGTTGCTTTAATTAAATTGAGGCAAATATAGAAACAGCAAAACCTGTGATATGTGATTAGAGTTGTTTCCAAAAGGATTTCTTTCTCATTGTTGCTTTTATTTTGAAAGCACTTAATAATAAGATTGTATGTTTTGATAATGACATTTCTTCAATTATGATTTGATTACTTATGTCATTGCCCATTTTCCTTTTGGGGCATTGGTTTATTTACTATATTTTAAATACATGATTTTCCTGTACCAATAGGTTATTATATTTGAAGGTTTATTATATGTGGGTTATATTTCTAAGCTGTTTACGAAAATACATAGTTTTAATCATTACAAAAATTAAGCAGGATATAAGTGTTATTATCATTCCTGTCTTACAGATCAAAACAAGTAGCATAGCCACTTGCTGAGTTCATCTCTACACTTGCTAGTCAGTTGTTCTATTAATTGTTTAGAGAGGAGTATTGAACTCTACCTATAATTGTGGATTTGCCATTTCTCTTTTCAGTTCTATGGTGTTTGTTTCTCATATTTTGCGGCTCTGATTTTTAGTCAGTACTCATTAAGAATTACTTGGGGCTCTTGTTGGATTGAACCTTCTGTCAACATGTAACGTCCCTCTCTGTCCCTAGTAATTCATTCTCTGAGGTCTACTTATCTGATATTAACACATGTGCTCTTGGATAATCTTTTCCTACCATCTAATTTCAACCTACTTGTATAGTTATTGCTGTATTTTCCTCTAATCCAAACTTAGTATTTCTCTCCTGAAAGTAACCATAAACTCTAACCCTTCCCTGACAGTAATCCAAGGGATGTGGTCATGATGTTTATACTATGCCTTTCATGGGATACTTCTTAATCCTAGTGGATGACATAATGGCTAAGTACCTGATCTTCAACAGGTATTCCTCTTACAGGAAACCTATTTATACTGACTGATGTCCTTGTGACTCTTGTCTGACCTGTGTCCAGTTTATTCCTCCCAAGACAGCCACTCTCTAGGAGAGCCCTGACTGAGAAAAATGCTGTATGTGTATGTCCCATGTTGAGCTGGTTACCAAGAGGAAGCTGCATTGGGCAGATTTATGCATCTACTACATTGAGGAACTCGGAGGAATTAGAGAACTGAAAAACATGTCAAAGGTAATGAAGTCCTGCTTCTGGTATGAGACAGTTAACCCTATACTCAGAATGCATGCCAAGGCAATATAATGTTACATTTGTTATAGTTATATTTGAACTGTATTTCTTGTAACAGCATACAGTTATTGTGTATTTTTATCAACTTGGACAATCTCTGCCTTTTTGTCTAGAATTAACACCCTTCTGCATTTTCTCCTAGGTCATGTATCCTCTAGTCTCTGTATAAATGCCTTTTTTGACCAAGAATCACTTTTTTAATGTTAAAATCTGATCAAAACAGAATAGGCTTACTTGTGTAGTAGAGAGGTCCCCATCACCAGGGGTATTTATAAAGGATTTGTGAAATCTTTACTGGAAACTGTATAATCTACACAAAAGAGAATTTTAAAAGGCTTAAATATATTGACATAGGAGGACATTCTCTTGGAAGAAGTAAAATTTTGTTCGAAGGTGGAGACCATATTTATTTAATATAATTATTGCTATGTTAAGGCTTATGCTGCCATTTTATGTTTTGTTTTGTGGTGTAGCTTTTTTGGGAGGGGGGTTCTGTTTTTCCCTCTCTATTATTCATTTCTCTGTTTTCTAATTACAGCTGTGTTGTGGGCAACTGTGATATTTTCTGGAAAACAATTCAAATTTGATTTATCTATATTTCTTGGGTAGATTTTTCAGTAGATGTTCTGGGTGATATATATTTATCTATATATATAAAACTTAAGTACATGTCTTATCATTGTTTACTACTATTGACATTTTACAGTGTAGCAAGAGTATCTCCTCTTAAATCCCTTTACCCTCCACTGTTTATAATATAATTACCTTCAGTATTTCCTCTAAATACATTGACAACCACATCAGAAAATGTTATAAATTTTGCTTCTCAACATAATTGATAAAACTCAAGATCACATTTACCCGTATCTTGCACTTTCTGTTTTTCTTCCTTCCTTCCTAATGTTTCAAGATTCCTCAATTCCTGTCTGTTTTAAGAGTTTCCTTTTGACACTCATCTTGGATAGGTATGCTAGTTACATATTATCTTGATTTTCTTCCTGAATAGGATTTTATTTTAGAGTTGTTGTTCTTCTGTTTGTTTCTTTTTCTTTAAAATCCATATTTATTCATTGTATTCGGGGCTCTGCCTGGGTGATTGACAACGGCATTGACTCTGCAGGAAAAAGAAAAAAAGAAATTTCTGTAGGCAGAAGTAAAACCCAAGGTGTATTGGATACTTTGTTGTGTGTACAGACATTTTAGGAAGGATTGGAATGTCGGTCCAGTCAAACAGCAATATAAAAGAAAATTTCATGTCTATAGTCGGGGAGTAGGGAATTGCATGAATTTGGAAATAATCTTAGTTGTGAATCAAGGGCTGAGGAAAGGGAGTTAGAAGATACACACTTTTTGTTAAAACTACAGATAGAAACCTCACTCAGCTCCTGATGATGAAACCTGGTTTAGAAGCTCATTACATTTTGACCCTTTAGGAAAAGCACACCTAAACATCATGTTGGCTTTCCAGGTGTGTGTAAATGGCTGGCAGAATTGATCACAAAATCCATCACTATTCAGAGTGGATAGGATCACCCCTGACAGAGGCAAAGAGAGCAAAATAACTGTGTTGCATCCTGACAAGTCAAAATAATTAAGGATCATAAATCACCTTTAAGTCAAAGGGCACGTGGATGGGGAATATTGGGAGTGGATGTGGAGGGATTCAGGAGTTGGCAAATATGGATCCAGTTAAATTCTCAACTTATCCAGCTACCCTCTTTATTAGTTCTCCGTGTTGTTTTCAAAAGTACTTTTTAATTGTACCTCAGGTTTTTTAATAACATTGCTCAAAGTATAATTTTCTGGGGATGTGAACTTTTGTCATCACACAATTGTAGCAATCCTTTTTCTCCCTGTAACTGCACATACATTGGATAAACAGAGCATGTACACTGGTACTCTGTAAATAAAAAGAGCATGTACACTGAGTACTCTGCAGTACCTGGAGACCCACAAATAACCACAGGTAGCCTCCTCTCACTCCATTTGAATCCTACCTGTTTTTCAAGTCATGCCTTTTCCATGATGATGTCCTCAACCACCTTCACTCATGGGGATTATTCCTGTCTTATTTTTAATAGAATTAACTCATTACAGCCAGGCATGGTGGCTCACAGCTGTAATTCCAGTACTTTGGGAGTCTGAGGCGGGTGGGTCATGAGGTCAGGAGTTTGAGACCAGCCTGGCCACATGGTGAAACCCCATCTCTACCAAAAACACAAAAATTAGTCAGGCATGGTGGCGGGTGCCTGTAATCCTAGCTACTCAGGAGGCTGAGGCAGGAGAACTGTTTGAACCTGGGAGACGAAGGTTGCAGTGAGCTGAGATCACGCCACTGTACTCTGGCCTGGAGGACAGAGCAAGACTCTGTCTCCAGAAAAAAAAAATTAATTACATCATCATACCTATCTTAAATTACCTTGAATTATAATCAGTGTATGGGTATTAACATATTTTGTACATAAATATATATATTTCCATGTACTTTTAGTTATATGTGTTGTATTTCAATTGTGCTGTATTGGTGGTATATTTTAATGCATATTTTTGTATATGTGTTATTCTATTTGACTTTTTCTATATGTTACAGCACCACAATTTTACTCTTTAGGAAGATATAGGATAGTATGTCAAAAACAACTAACATCTGTATAATTTGTGTTCTATAATTACAATCTAATTTCATGTATGTGCCTTATACATTTTATGAGATGAGCCATTAATACTTTCGTTTTGATGATAAAGCAACTGAGACTCAGAGAGGAAATTTCCTGTTGAGTTTAAAGCTAGTAATAACTCAGAGCTTCTGAGTCTACAAGGTTTAGTTAGGTCTCTTCCAACAAGTGCCTTTTCTGTTTCATTCCCATCTTTGAGTCAAGCACAGGGGCTGGCTCACATAAGTACTCAAAAGTATTTATGAGTATATAAGCTTGAGTATATATTCAGCCTGATGGGTATTTACTACTCGGTGGGAGTATCTATTCAGGTAGTGGTGGTAGGGGATAGTCCCTGCTTTTCTGCCTTGAAAATGTTTGTAGTCTAGTGGAGTCATGTAAATAGATAAAAGATCAAACACCTTGTTAAGAAACTTCATGAGTTATTAATGAAGTATTGTGGGGGTACAGACAAGGGAAGTGATTAATTGTCTCTGAAATAACTGAAGAAGACTTCACATAAAAGGGTAACTGTTTATAGGCCCTAAAGATAAGTCAAAATTTTCCAGGTGAAGAAACAGTGACAGACATTGTACAAAGAGAGATTAATATGTATAAAAGATATAGAGTTGTAAAGAGGTGTAAGGGAGAATGAGGATATCAGGGTTTCTGGAGTATAGAGGCAGGATGGGGGAATTAGAGCTATTAGCAGAGTAATCTGGAGAGGTATGTGTGGCCTCTACATAAAATAATTTCTGTCTCAAGTCAGGGAATTAATCCTCTGCAATCCTGTTAATCAGAAGAGCTTTACAACCTATTTTTTATAAAGGAATTAAAAAATAAACTATAAGAGCCCCTGCTTATTATGTTCTAAGCCTTATAATAGGTTCTTTATGGATGTCATAGCATTAACGGACTAGAATACTCCTGCAAAGTAGATAACATGATTCTCATTTTGCTGATGATGGATCTCAGGCAGGGGAGAAAAGCAGCTTGCCTATGACCACAAAGCTCGTAGACACCACCTCCAGGATTTTACTGCAGATCACCTCCAGGATTTTACTGCAGACCTCCTCCAGGATTTTACTGTGGATCACCTGCAGGATTTTACTGTAGATCACCTCCAGGATTTGACTGCAGATCACCTCCAGGATTTTACTGTAGATCACCTCCAGGATTTTACTGCAGATCACCTCCAGGATTTTACTGTGGATCACCTGCAGGATTTTACTGTAGATCACCTCCAGGATTTTACTGCAGATCACCTCCAGGATTTTACTGCAGACCACCTCCAGGATTTTACTGTGGATCACCTGCAGGATTTTACTGCAGACCTCCTCCAGGATTTTACTGTGGATCACCTCCAGGATTTTACTGCAGATCACCTCCAGGATTTTACTGTAGATCACCTCCAGGATTTTACTGCAGATCACCTCCAGGATTTTACTGTAGATCACCTCCAGGATTTTACTGTAGATCACCTCCAGGATTTTACTGCAGACCACCTCCAGGATTTTACTGTGGATCACCTCCAGGATTTGACTGCAGACCACCTCCAGGATTTTACTGCAGACCTCCTCCAGGATTTTACTGCAGACCACCTCCAGGATTTTACTGTGGATCACCTGCAGGATTTTACTGTAGATCACCTCCAGGATTTGACTGCAGATCACCTCCAGGATTTTACTGCAGACCACCTCCAGGATTTTACTGTGGATCACCTGCAGGATTTTACTGCAGACCTCCTCCAGGATTTTACTGTGGATCACCTCCAGGATTTTACTGCAGATCACCTCCAGGATTTTACTGTAGATCACCTCCAGGATTTTACTGTAGATCACCTCCAGGATTTTACTGCAGACCACCTCCAGGATTTTACTGTGGATCACCTCCAGGATTTGACTGCAGACCACCTCCAGGATTTTACTGCAGACCTCCTCCAGGATTTTACTGCAGACCACCTCCAGGATTTTACTGTGGATCACCTGCAGGATTTTACTGTAGATCACCTCCAGGATTTGACTGCAGATCACCTCCAGGATTTTACTGTAGATCACCTCCAGGATTTGACTGCAGATCACCTTCAGAACTTCCCATGAATTTACTGGTGATGGGAATGAGGGGGCACACACACACATCACACACTTTGGAACCTGGGAAATCAGTTGTGAAATGGGGAATCATAGACCAGTATGCTAGATGAGTAGATGCTGTGAGAGCGTGAATGAAGGCAGAATAGATGGGCTTGGTGGGAAAGATCACACCTGAGGGGTGATTCCAAGGTTGCACGTAGCACTCACTATCTGACTTCTCTCCTTCAAGTTACAGAAACTTCTTCTAAAAACGAAAAAAAAAAAATAGTCAAATTTCATCTTTGCCTGTTGTCTTTTAAATGTAGAATTAAATTTTAAAAATGAATATGGATATAACATATCTGCCAAATTATCTGCCTCACTTTCTCCGTTGTAGGAATGCCAATGCTCCTTACATTCTTCCAGAGTGATGTTTTTATTTTTTTATCTTTGTTTTTGTTTTTTCTCATCTCAAGACCCTTGCATATGCTCTTTTTGTCTAGAATTAACACCCTTCTGCATTTTCATCTAGGTCATGTATCCTATAGTCTCTGTATAAATGCCTTTTTGATCAAGAATCACATTTTAATCTTAAAATCTGGTCAAAACAGAGAATAGGCTTGCTTGTGCAGTAGAGAAGTCCCTGTCACTAGGAGTATTTATAGAGGATGTGTGAAATCTTTATTGGAAATTGTATAGGCTACAGAAAATAGAATTGTAAAAGGCTTAAATATATTGAAATAGGGGGACATTCTCAAGGAAGAAGCACAATTTTGATTGAAGGTGGAGAAAGGGTCAGTTTTATAAAAGTAGGGGACAGCCTGGTGAAGTGAGTGGAGTAAGAGAGAGAGCATTCAGGGAGGATGAGATTGTGTGAAGAATCTGAGGGCACGATGGATTCCACAGGCTCAAGAAGCAAAGAAAAGAACAGCCCAACTGGGCTGTGTATGTGGATGGAGGGTGGAGCAGCAGGTGGGGTTATTGTGGAGATGTGGGCCTTAAGCTTTGTAGTGCATGCTAAGAAATACCTTAGTGTACAGGTACAGAAGCTCAGCCAACCCTCACTCATGAGTACAGGAATAAAATTGCTTTCCCTTGAGGTAACTCAGAGGGCATCAGTGGCCTGCGGTTCCAACAAATGGGTTATGGTCCACCCATCGCGATGGAAAGTTCAGAGAAGTCTCTTGCAAAATCAGAATATGAATCAGATTGCATCAAAGTGTGTCAGAGGAAAAGGTCATGGATGTGCTGATGCATCTTTCTGTGCTTCCCACATGAAAGAATCCTTCAAACCCGTCTCTGTCAAACATTCCTGCTCATGCCAAGATGGTTTTTGGCTGAAGGAAAGACCTGTGGGGTTTGTGAAAGTTAGCTCTTCATATATAGAGGTTTTCATGCTTGTAAAAATGTCACTGAGTTAATTTAAAAAATAATATTGGCACACATATTGGTGAGTCTGCAAAAGACTCCCTACAAGCTGATTTTTTAGAACATACCAAAGCCCCCTCCAGGGGAGACAAAATAAAATCCTCAGAATTGAATCTCAATCTGGAGAACTTTCCTCTCAGAAAGTTTCCTTTGCAAACACATTATTTTATAGCAAACTTGAGACAACCACCATAGCTCTAGTCTGCCAGGAAATAGTGCATTTTCTTTCTTTCCTTTCTTTCTCCTCCTCCTCCTCCTCCTCCTCCTCCTCCTCTTTATTTTTCTTTCTCCTTCTCCCTTTCCTTCTTCTTCTTCTTCTTTTTTTTTGTATTTAAAATACTAGTTCCAAATAGTTTGTGAGTTTTTCACACCAAAGCAATTTTTGCTTTAGGATGACAAAGCCATCAGCAACCTGCATCCCTGAAATAGTCTACTTTTTAAAAACTCCCTTAGCTGAGGCATTAAAGGAGTTCCTTCAGAAAATAGTAAGGAATTAGATTCACCCCTCTTAACAATGTGAAGTGTGTTGCTTCTTTGACAAGAGCTAAAGAAACCTCCATCTTTTAACTGAGTCTGTAACCCCGGGACAATGCTGTTGATGAAGTCACTCTAATCACCCCACTGAAACTCCCTCTGTGAGAGTCACAGCTTTCTCTGTGGTTCTAGTCATAGTCATTTGAAGCAGAATGCAGTTTGCCCTGTGTGGGAAGAGGCACAGACATGCTGAGCTGTGGTAGTGAATTGAGATAAGCCATGGTGTCAGAGGTTGGTTCATGATTACTCCAGAATGGTCTTCTGTGGGTGGAATATACACATAAATACGGCAGTTCCTACAGATAGCTGGTGCTCTCTGAGCAGCTCCCACACCCAGTGTCCATGTCGATCCCCTCCTGCGCAAATTCATTCACTTACCTGGCAGAATCTGAGGACTAGCACTGTGCAGTTTGCTTTTGGGTTTTCAAATAACCTTTTATTCTTCCCATGGGAAAGAACAGTAGCACCTACTATATACTGAGCATCTACTGTGTGTTAGGCACTGTGCTAGGCACTTTAAATTAATTATTTTATTTAGTATTTTTAGCAAAACATCTTAAAACATGGATGTTAACCTCATCTCTATTCTGCAGATGAAGAAATTAAGCCTTAAAGACAGTATGAGGCAAAGTCAGTTCTGCCCGCAGGTTTGCTTGAAATACCCATGAAGTCTAAGCTTTCAAAGCACCATGGACAGATTGATGATGAGGAGAGAGATAGCAGTGACTTGCAGCCCAGTGGACTGAGTGTGACCGGTAGCTCTCCCACTCACTGAGGTGCCCGAGGGCCATCTCATGGAGACGTGGTTTTCTTAGCTGTCAAAAGAAGAAAATTGTAAGACTTGGTGAAAATGAAATCAACCAAAGTTAGTGAGTGTCTGGCATTTTGCCTGCTATCAAGTAGGTGAACTTGGCTTGATTCTGAGCTTTATAGTTATCTCAAAGGCAGGCAATGAGCACCATTTTAATTCATGTAAAGGTATTTTGCTTCACTAGAAAGCATTTATTTTGGTAAGTGGTTGGCCATTTACACCCTTGAAGTATTTAAACGAGCTCATCCATGAAGACCCTGAAGAAGTTAAATTATAGTTCATTGGGGAAGTGATCAGATCCATACATCTGTGATAATTATAGATATTGAGAAGGCTTTAATTGATAGATGATGTTTTATTCCTTAAACTGCAGGGCCTGTGTTAAGATGGTCATTGTATATGTTGATACTCCCAGTGGGTTTGAACTTTTTCTAATAACAAACACGAGTAGGACACTAACAAAGAGCACCCTCTTATTGCCTTTGGTTTTCAGATTGAATTCTTACATATTTTGTTTTGGCTGTTGTTTTTTATTTGTTTTCAAGGCGCTGATCCAGAAGTAGAAACCCTCTCAGCCTTGATCTGGGATCCAGCTCAGGATCATTGTGCTTAAGATTCATTGTTATTGTGGCTTATCATCAAATCCCTTTCTAACCTCATTAGGTGTGATTTTTATGTCTCTATGTCTCTATGCATGCAATAGAACAGACACTATAGCTCACTCTTATTTTTTTAAGTTACTCATGGCATGAAGCACACTGAAGAATGACTGAGACTGCGAGTTCTGTGAAGGCAAAGGACCTATTTGTCTTTCCCTACTGGATCTTTAATGCCTAAGATGGCATCTAGCACATAGGAGGTGCTCTTGGTGTATTTTCACATTAATTGACTTGATTGAATATATGCAATAAAATTTTATAAGCTCTCATAATTAGGGTTGAGTCATTCTTACCAAGGATTGTCATTTCTCAGGTTTCACTTTTTTTTTTAAGACTGATGTTAATTAAGATTAGAAGAAAAGGAGCAGATGTAAGGCACAGCTAGAGGCTATGAAATAATAGCATCATCATCAACAGCAATAATAACAAAAACTAATTATACTTATTGAGTGCTTACCGTATGCCAGGCATACACTTAGTACTTTATGTATTATTTCATTTAGAAGAAAGGAGATATTCATTACCATTCCCATTTATGGATGAGAAAAATGAGGTACAGGGAAATTAAATAACTCACTTGGGGTCCCAAGTAAGTTGCTGAGCTGGGCTTTGAGCCTGTCTATTTGTTGCCACAGCTACGTTCTAACCACTATGCATTGTTGTGATTCTGAGTCCCTAGATATAACCCCCAAATGCCTCCAATTTATCTTTTAACATAAGAGATGAATATCCTGGCAAGCTTCATGGAACTCTTGTGTCTCCTTTGCTATGGCATTTGCTCCTGATGGCATGAAATATTTATAAATAAATTCCATGTTTTATTTTGGCAGCATGGTGAGGTTGTTCGCTCAGAAGTGCTGAGTCAGCCAGCCAGACTATGAATTCTTTGCTCTGCTTAAAAGCTTTTGTTTTTTAAAGTTACATACCTGACTACATCAGTTTCTTGTTTTATAAGTGGAAATAAGAGTACTTATATTCTAGAGCTGTATATTGCTCGACAGAATACATGCAAACTACTTAGCACAAAGTTTAATGCAGAAGGGTAATTATTATTTTGTTATAACAATATTAATTACTACAGAGGTAGCATTCCTATAGTGAGGTCAATATGGAGCAGAAAGTGAGATTTATATGTAGATACCGAGTAATTCAGAAAATCCTGGATAATTAGATTTTTCCCATATTTGTGCAATCCTTCTAAAAAGTCTATTATTAAATAAAAATAATGTGGTTACGATGATCATATTTTCCAAACCATAAAAATAGGATCATCTCATTTGATAAAAATTTTGTTCTGATGTATGACTATGTATAAACACACACACACACGCACACACAACAGACACACGCACACACACACAACACAGGCTTACCAACCCTTAAAAATGGATTCAGTTGTGCTTTTATCAAAGCAGCCTAATAGAAAAGAGCAAAATTATCTACAATTGTGACTGTCTTGGAATATCCAAGATTTATAGGCCCCATATTTATAATGCACAGTGTCTATAAGGGAGGATATCTCTATTTTCAAAGCTATCAAAAATCTACTTTGAATAAGAAATATTTTTCTTTCTGCTAAGCGCAGAGATTCTGTTTTCCTTAATCATCTCTTTATTTTTAGTGAATGTTTCATTAGCCATTGACACTGCTGCTTCGTTATCTTTCTAGATTGCTCGCTCCATGTCATTCTCATTTTCTTAGTCCTTGGAAAACATCTGTTTCATGGACGTATTGCCTCACTCTCTCTTCCCAACTTTGAATTATACTGCATGGTGTTAAATTTTATCTTCCTTTGTTCCTCCTCTTCCCATTCTTTTTCCTTCCCTTCCTTTCTTTACTGCATGCAGTGGTGGTGAGAGTATTGGTATTGAAACTCCAGCTTGCAGTATTGGTTATGAAATGGGATGAGGAGTGAGGGCTTTCCTGTCAAAGGGTGACCCACATAGCAAGTTGGAACCGAAGTTAGGTAAGGTGGGGTTTGGCAAAGAAGAAATATTGGCTATGTGCAAGGGGATAGAAGGAAAGGAAGAAAAATAAATTAAGGATAATGAGAGCCCAGTTTCTCACTGTCAGAGAAGGGAAATCAAATGTCAAAAATGTAAAAACTAAAAGGAATCTTTTCAGTTTTGGTAGATTGGAATGTGAAGTATCAGTATGACTTCGAGGAAGAGTGTGTGTGTTTCTTAGTTCATTTGTGCTACTGTAACAAAATAGCACAGACCAAGTAATTTTTAAAAAAATAGTAATGTATTTCTCACAGTTCTGAAGGCTGAGAAGCCAAAGATCAAGTGGGAAGATATGGTGAGGGCTTTGCTGTGTCCACACAGGGCAGATGAGTGGAGAAAAATGAACTAGGTCCTGCAACCTCTTTTCATAGCAGCATTATTCTATTCATGAGGGTGGATCTCTCATGACTTAATCACTTCCCAGAGGCCCTGCCTTCCAATACCTTCATCTTAGTGATTAGGTTTCAACACGAAGTTTAGAGAAGGCACTACATTTAAACCACAGCAGTACGTGCGTTGTTTGGCTTTCTTCAATTATTTGTTCTATTAATTGAAAGGGCCTCAGAGCAGTTACAGCAGTAAGATCTTACATTAAGTGTTCTTATTACACACGCATACACAAATACACACATAAACAATAATAATTTAAAAAGAATAGGAGGAAGCTTTTAGAGGTGATGGATAGGTTTATGACATAGATTGTAGGGATGATTTTATGAGTTTACACATTTCTGAAGTCATCAAGTTGTAAACATTGAAATGCACAGGTTTTTATATGTCAATCATACCTCAGTAAAGTGTTTTTAAAAATAGGAGCACTCCTTCTGCCCATATCTTATCTTCTAAATATATTTTTCACCATGGGAACCAGGAATATTTTTCTGAGTGTGTGCCAGAAAGTAAATAAATAATTAATGATGGAATGTGTCAAAAAGACACAGACGCCAGTTAGGAGAAGTTCTCTGTGCCAAATTGAGCATAATTTGAGCATCAAAATAAGTAATACTAGTAACACATTATAACCCATTGAATAAAATAGGAAACCATCAGTCTAACCATGTTTAAATAAGTGAATAAATAAGTAAATTTGAAGGGGAAAAGAATCTTTGAATAGTTTCAAAGTGACCCTTCTGAAACAAAATACTTAAGAAAAAAAGAGGAACTTCAGAGTGGAGAAGCACTACTTAATCAACATCATCATTTGTAATGAGGAAGTGAACATTATCAGTAACGGGACAAATTGAAATCATCCACTGTATGATAAGATTAAAGGGAAAGGACAAAGAATCAAACATGCATATAATCTAATCATGAGGGAACAGCAGGCAGACCCACAAGGGATATATATTTTACCAAATATCTGGCCTGCAATCATCAAAACTGTCAAAGTTATGGAAGTCAAAGAAAGAAAGGAAATGTTCCAAAACTGAAGCAGACTAAAGAGACATGACAATAAAACATAACAAATGATTCTGAACGGGATCTTTTTGTCATAAAGCCATTATTGGGAGCATTGATATCTAAGTACTATATGGCAGTAATGCATCAACATTAATTTGTGGCTTTAATGGTGATCATTGTTTGTAATTATGCAGAAAATCATATATTTTTTGGTAATAGAAATAAGATGGCTGTGTGTATGAGTAAGGGGATATCAGTTCAGCTACTTACTCTCAGTTGGTTCAGGGGGGAGGTGTTCTTTTTCTAAAACATACTTTAAGTTCTGGGGTACATGTGCAGAACGTGTAGGTTTGTTACATAGGTATACACGTGCCACGGTGGTTTGCTGCACCCATCAACCTGTCATCTACATTAGGTATTTCTCCAAATGCTCTACCTCCCCTTGCCCCTCACCTCCAGACAGGCCCAAATGTGTGATGTTCCCCTCCCTGTGTCCATGTGTTCTCATTGTTCAACTCCAACTTATGAGTGAGAACATGTGGTGTTTGATTTTCTGTTCTTGTGTTAGTTTTCTGAGAATGATAGTTTCCAGCTTCATCCACATCCTTGCAAAGGACATGAACTCATCCTGTTTTGTGGCTGCATAGTATTCCATGGTGCATATGTGCCACATTTTCTTTATCCAGTCTATCATTGATGGGCATTTGGGTTGTTTCCAAGTCTTTGCCATTGTGAACAGTGCCACAGTAAACATATGTGTGCATGTGTCTTTAGAGTAGAATGAGTTATAATATACCCAGTAATGGGATTGCTGGGTTAAATGGTATTTCTGGTTCTAGATCCTTGAGGAATCGCCACACTGTCTTCCACAATGGTTGAACTAATTTACATTCCCATCAACAGTGTAAAAGTGTTCCTATTTCTCCACATCCTCTCCAGTATCTGTTTTTTCCTGACTTTTTAATGATCGCCATTCTAACTGGTGTGAGATGGTATCTCATTGTGGTTTTGATTTGCATTTCTCTAATGACCTGTGATGATGAGTTTTTTTTCATGTTTGTTGGCTGCATAAATGTCTTCTTTTGAGAAGTGTCTGTTCATATCCTTCACCCACTTTTAGATGGGGTTGTTTTTTACCTGTAAATTTAAGTTCTTTTTAGATTCTGGATATTAGCCCTTCGTCAGATGTATAAATTGCAAAATTTTTCTCCCATTCTGTAGGTTGCCTGTTCACTCTGATGATAGTTTCTTTTGCTGTGCAGAAGCTCTTTAGTTTAATTAGATCCCATTTGTCAAGTTTGGCTTTTGTTGCCATTGTTTTGGAGTTTTAGTCATGAAGTTTTTCCCATACCTATGTCCTGCCTAGATTTTCTTCTAGGGTTTTTATGGTTTTAGGTCTTATGTTTAAGTATTTAATCCATCTTTTTTTATAGCAATAGAGAGTATATGGAAGCGACCAATGCTGCTTTTATGACCTGTAATCTATTAACAGCTAGTGTGCACTGGCTTCTTCTCTCTTTCTCTGACTCTTCCTTTGTAGTTGAGCAAACAGGCGAATCTTGGTTCTGATGTCAGCTTAGTCATTTGTGAGTTACGTGATTTGAACAACAATACACTCTTTCCAAACCTCAGTATTTTCTTTTATGAATTCAGGATACTAGTAGATTAAAAAGGATTAACACAGTATTTGGCCCATGTTAATCACTGAATAAATGTGTGATTATTATTATCATTGTTGCTCATCTATTTCTGTGTCAAACTGAATAGGTATGTCTTATCCTTTTCAACAGTTTTATAACATTCACTATTTTTATGTACCTTATACATCTATATGTATTAATATTTATAATTTATTTTTGATGCACTTTAGATTTATTTCAACTATTTTGCTATTGTGTACAGCATGGCAATGAACATCTCACTGTCTATATCCTTCTTTTTTACTTACCCACTTAGTATATATGTCTAGAACTTATATTTCACTTATATCCCTTAATATATATTCCTAGAACTGGAACTTTTGGATGAAAGACATGCTAGCCTTTTTAAAACAGGGGCTAGTAAACTCTTGTCTTTAAGTGAACAGATATGTTAGTGTTTTCATGCTAGATAGTCTCTGTCACAGCTATTCAGTTCTGCTGTTGTAGAAGCAGTCATAAGCAAATGAATGTGACTATATTTCAATGAAACTATTTAAAAGAAAACAGGAAGTGGGGCAAGTTTGTCCATTAAAAAAATCAAGAGAGAAGAAAGAGTCTTCTTGTAGTTTTAGTTTCAAAGTCCTGAAAATCAAGAGGTAATCAACTTTCATTTCACAATAACCTAGATATGAAAATTCTACTGCAGGATGCGAAATGTCAGCACCTACAAATGGAAGCAAGTTTGCGCTCATCTGGCAGCTGTAACTCTGGCTGCCAAGTATGACTTCTGTCATCTGAGGTTCACCATCCAATACTACCCCTGACCACACTGACCTTTAGGCAGAGAAGAACTTGGAAAAAAATTATAGTGGTGCCTCATTTCTTAATGTAGAAGGATAATCAGCTTATAATGGATTTTATGCATTGTTTTAAAGTGGAAAAATGAGCACTTGGGACATAAAGTCTTGCTAGTGTGGTGGTTTTTTGTTGTTGTTGTTGTTGTTTGTTTGTTTTTGGTCAGAGTCTTTGTCTCTTACCTAGGCTGGAATGCAGTGGCACGATCTCGGCTCACTGCAAACTCTGCCTCCCAGCTTCAAGTGATTCTTCTGCCTCAGCCTCCAGAGTACCTAGGATTACAGGTGTGCGCCATCATGCCCAGCTAATTTTTGTATTTTTAGTAGAGACAGGGTTTTACCATGTTGATCCGGCTGGTCTTGAACTCCAGACCTCAAGTGATCCACCTGCCTTGGCCTCCCAAAGTGCTGGGATTACAGATGTGAGCCACCATGCTGGACTAATGTGGCTTTTAAGAAAAGGTGGGCAGTATTTTTTCCCACCCTCTAATGTGGAATAGGTTAGTTTCTAGTTCTTCAAAGTTAAGCCTCATTACAAGTCTTTCTGGGATACTTTCTTTTGTATTTAAATGAGCCATCTGACGATTACAGATGCTTCTTTCTGTCTTAGAATAGTTTGCATTTCCCCAGCTGATATCTAGGCTTTCTGGAGTCTGGACACTTGTCTGATCCAGGGCTGCTGTGTATGAAGGAGGAACCAAAGCAATGATGTGTGTGATACAGCCGGGATCAACAGTGCTTGTGGGCAGAGGATCGCAGGTTGTTGAGGAGGCTTCCCAGGACAGACTGTGCCATGCTACCTTTCCCCTATCACACAGTGTGTGCCATTGTAGGGACTGGAGGCTCCTAGAACTAAAAACAGTTACTCATCCGTGAAGGTGTGTGTATTTTGCATTTTTTTTTTTTTTTTTATAGAAACTGCAATTTAGAATGTCCATTCTGGAATTAGGCTGAAGATGCCAATGAGATGGTTTCATAATTGATTATAATATTAACAACAAAAAGCAAAAATAATACTTATATAGTACCTACCATTTACCAAGCACTGTTCTAAACCCTATACATTGTTAACTCATGTAATCCCTGCAAAAACCCTGTGGAATAGATACTTTTATAATCCTCATTTGAGAGTACCAGAATCTGAGGCAAAGAGGGGTTAAATCACTTGCTCGAAGTTACTTTTACAGTCTGTAAAACTAAAAAATGGCACCACTAATATAGGCATCCACACGGTTGGGCTACACAGTCATACTTTTACACTGAGCCACAGGACTTTGGTATAATGGTTACAGATTAAATTAGATAGGACCTAAATTTCCATGGAATCCCCAAGGGCCACATGCGTCTCCTGAAAATAGAGTCCTGTCAGAGCTAATGACTGACATTAACATTTGGAAGCACTATATGTGTGGGTTTCCAATGCCATGTTATAGAGTCTGCATTTTATTTTCTCAAATTTCCTACAGGATAGTTTTTATTTATATTCATATTTGACAGATGATGGACCCACATCTCAGAGACATTAAATTTGTCATTTTAAATCAACAGACACTGAGTGGCAGACTGAATATTCATATGCAAGTCTGTCTCCAAATCCCAAACTCTTAACAAATATCCTGTACAGTGTAAAATACCTACATTTTAAACCCAGCAGTTCTATTTCATCACTAAGGGATGCTGGATAAGTTAGTGCCTTTCTCAAGGCTGAAGTTTTGTCCTATATCACATAAGAGAATTGGTGTTAGTTACCACTGTTTTCTTTTAGAATGATACTGTATGATTATGTGATTGTTCTATGTCAAAATACGTCTGAGTACCTTTTCAAATTCTAAACTATCCCAAGACATTTCCAGTCCCCAGAGCATAGTGTAAATAGAAGAAATTTAGATAAATACTATTTTCAGTCATTGAGATAAAACACTAAATGCTTGAATACAGAACAACACTTTTGAAAAATAAGCTAATGCTAATCTTTTTTTTTTTTTTTTTTGAGATGGAGTCTTGCTTTGTCACCCAGGCTGGAATGCAATGGCACAATCTTGACTCACTGCAACCTCCACGTCCCGGGCTCAAGTGATTCTCCTGCCTCAGCTTCCCAAGTAGCTGGGATTATAGACACGTGCTACCATGCCCAGCTAATTTTTTTGTCTTTTAGTAGAGACGGGATTTCACCATGTTGCCCAGGTAGGTCTTGAACTCCTGACCTCAGGTGATCCACCCGCCTCAGCCTCCCAAGGTAGTAGGGTTACAGGCGTGAGCCACTGCACCTAGCCGCTAATGCTAATCTTTGACAGAAACCCTGTTGATTTCTTCAGGCCTCAATTTTCACATGGACTGGCCGTCTGAATACCAGTGCCAAAGCCCCTTTTTTGTATGTCCTACATGTAAGACACACAGTGCAAGATTAGTGGAGTTCAGAACTTCCTGGTGCCTGCCAAGCTGCCACGCAGACTGTGAGCTGCATCCGAGGTCTCTTTCAATGTGGGGTTTCCTCTCTATTAAATCAGGGCATACCCATGAGAAATGGACACTGCATGGACTCTGATGTTGCAGTTCACTTGACCTTTTGCAGCGTCCCACTAATTCATGTCCTTTGAATGTTCCAGGGTCATTTTTTTATTCTTGGTCAAATGCGATATTCTATCATAGAAATGCTTTTGCTGGGGTCCTTCTTGGTCTATCTCATTTTGTACCTTTCTCTTTTTCTCAGTACGCACCCTTTCCCCGTGCACAGATCTCAGCAATATGTCCAGGACCCTTTCTATGGAATGCTGAAATATGAAAAGTAAAGCTCATTTTCTAGGCCGCTTGAAACTGTTTCTTTCTTTCTCTCTTTTGTCATTTTTACATCTTTCCAACATGGGTGATTAATCCCTAATTCTTTTTCTTTAATAAGAAGAGCCTATGATAGATGGAAAATTCCAGATTGTGCACTTACTTGCTCAGAATTCCTTGGCTTTAGAGCATAAACAGTGATCTAATCCATACAGTCAGACCTAAGGGAAAATATACAGTCAAGAGGGTGGAAGACTCTCTGGCAAAACATACACAGGGGGATTGCCCACTTTCTTCCTGCAGGTATGATTAGGCAAAAATATGGCACATGAAGGAGTAGCAGCATTTGGTGATTATGAGGGCATTAGCCTGAGGATTTAAGCCATCGTGCTCAAGATGTTGAGTAGAAAGAGAAGCACCTGAATCATAGATGACATCACTATGCTTCCTAAGTAACCAAATCTGGAACTCTCTATCATTTAGTGAAATGATGAAGACACTGATCTTAAGACAATTTTGTTGGATCATTCTGTGAGTTTCAGCAAAAATATTTTTGAAACATTATACAAATCCAAGATACCCCCTTGCAAAAGTTTTATATCTCCTTTGTCTGACTCAACATGTTTTATTTCATAATCTTGGCGGAAGTATCATTTCAGAAGGACACTAGATGGCAATATATGCTTCATAATTTATGGTGGGGGAAGGGAATTTAGGTTTAATATTGAACTGTCAAACATACATGAAATGTTCAACGTGTGAATGTGAAAATATTTCAGAGTTTTATTTATTCTGTAGCTCTGTAAAAACTACTCTTTTAATTAAGACAGAAAGAAACACTCTGAATATAATAAAAAAAATGTTTGAGCCCTGGGACATATGGGTAGGATACTCTAATGTCCCATCCAGATTTAGGGAACAAAGAATGTCCTGTCTCGGAAGAATGTGTCCAAACAAAGATACAAATATTCAAATCTCTTTTCTTCTGCTACTTAAGTCAGATGCTGTGTCTATGGTGTGGTTGGTAATCCAGGTGGACCATGTGTATTGTAGACATGTCTCAATGAAGAAAGCATTACATTTGTGCCTAGAAAGAAATGATTTAAGAAATATTAGCCACATAGTCAAATTTATAGCCTTAACACTTTGCCCAAATAGCATCACTTATATAATTTATTTTTATTTCTAAGTGATGGTCTTAAAGATTGTAGTGTTTCTATTCTTGACAATAATTTGCATGTGACTTTATCTGTGTGCCTTAATAAATCAATCAAATGCTGTCATATAAACTATATGTTCCTCTAAATAAGTTTATGCATGATATCAGTTTCTGTTTGGGACATCTGGGATTTATAGGTGGTACATAAAATATCACTTATTATCAAAATATATTTTCTGTGTCCATGGGAGAATGTCTATGTATTTGTTTTTAGAATTTGTCTCATACACCATCATCTTCTGGGCTCATCTGTGAATTCCCGAGTAGTAGCAGTTAATCATTTCAGAGATACGTTCAGAGATTCAGATACATTCAGAACATTCAGAGATGTTCAGAGAACATCAGAATAGGACCCCATTGGTGATTTATTTTAGTGAAATAAGTTTGAAATATATATATACTTTGTAAGAATATGGATTTAAGAAATGCAAAGCAGGGAACTTAGTGAATTATTTACTCTTGTGTTCCTGTATTGAGTCTGCTGTTTTTGGTGGCAGCTCTTGTGGCTTAATTGCCTTCATTGGCATGTTGTTCTCCAGTTGAAAAATAAGCAACTTGTTTCCAAATGTCTTCCTCCCTAATTAATGAGGTATTAATTAGCTCTAAGTCTTAAAAAACTAGAGAATAATTACTGTACAAACTTTTATAATAACAGTGTTTAAAATCATGTAGGTGTCTTGGTAAATACTTAAGAGGAAGATTTGAAACATTTTTTTCGTGGTATTACTTGCTTCTAATGAAACAACAAAAGAAAAAGAAACATTTTCCCCCTTCCATCATTCTCCTTCTGTCATTAAGACATTGTGAGAAATCAAGACCAAATGCAACAATCACTTGGTAGTTTGAAACTCTACACCTTTCCCCAAGGAGGATCAGTATATAACATTTTACTTGAGTGTGTTACTAAAAGGATCAGTCTTGGATGGAGGCATATTCATATTTTTGATAATGAATGGAATAATTGATATCCATGGAATAGTCCATGGATAATGAATGGAATAAACTTATTTCTCAGTTTGAGATTGTAGAAGGATTTCTTACAGAGGAACTTGTTCTAAGACATTCAATTCAGTGAATATACAACAAAGATCAACCTCCTGCCACCCAGCTCTATTGATCAGCAACATAATTAAAGTCAGACATTTCTTACTTAAGGATAAGAATAGAATTTTGTGGCAGCCTACCCACTAGGTAGCAGAAACTTAAAGTAAATTAACTCTAATCGTCTAACACTCTACGATTGTTTCTCTCATTTCACATGGGTGAAAATGAAGTCCAAAGAGGTTTTGTTCCTTGCTGAATAACATCTTCTGTATATAATGAAATTTGTTTTATTTTACACAGACGGGTATTGTATAATTTTCCAAACACACACACACACACACACACACACACATGCGCGCGCAATACAGAAAAGATTATAGTAGAGTTTATTTTAAGTTATTGTTTATGTAGCTGTTTGTGAGGAAGAAGTATGCTTCCCCAATTCATGGTCAATAATCTACATTTGGAGAACTTTTTTTTTTTTTTTTGAGATGGAGTCTTGCTCTGTTGCCCAGGCTGGAGTGCAGTGGCATGGTCTCGGCTCACTGCAACCTCCGCCTCCCAGGTTCAAGTGATTCTCCTGCCTCAGCCTCCCAAGTAGCTGGGATTACAGGCACCCACCACCATGACTGGCTAATTTTTTGTATTTTTAGTAGAGACGGGGTTTTACCATGTTGGCCAGGCCGGTCTTGAACTCCTGACCTTGTGATTTGCCCACCTCTGCCTCCCAAAGCACTAGAATTACCCCCATGCCTGGCCAGAAGATGCTTAATAAACATTTGATGAAAGATTGAATGAATGAAATAGCATCGTATTAAGCTTCTATTTGCGGCAATGTAAATCATTTATTAACACTGTATAAAAGCAATATAGCAATATTTTAAGAAAAGATTAAGAATGTGGTTTGTAGAGATGCTTTATTCTGATGAGCATAGGAAGTAACAAAATCCTGTATTTTCCAATTTCCAGCAGAGACTAAAATTATTTCCAGAGTCGTGTTCAACTTTAGCTTCAATTTGCAGACAGAACCCTCCACAAAATTCTTTAAGAAAAGTCATTACTCTCTATTCCTCAAAAAGGATTCGTTTGAAGACATTATAATGCTTCCCTGTCCTTGAGTCCTTTTTTAGAATATATATTTTACAAAACCACAGTAGGGAAAAAAACTATCCAATGGAACAATGCTTATGTTTTCTAAAATCAGTGGATTTTTTAAGTTTCTAAAGCTCTCTAGGTGGAAAATAAACTGAAATTGAATTATTTAAGGCACAGTGATTTTATTAATACTGATAAAAGAGGAAGTTTCTTGAGAGAAATTCAAAATCAATCTTATTTCAGTGGCAACTTCAGTAGCTTCTATACGATGAATAACATTAGTCATATTTCAAAAAATGAGATGTGCATAATAAAGCATCTGTTTTAGACTGATTCTCAACTCAGACAACATTTCTGCTTAGCTGAAAAAAATAGTGGAAGAAAATATTCAGCTCATTTTTGATAAAATATTAATCTAGTGCTTCTTTATGAAATTGTTAATGTTTGTCACAGAAAGTTAATATTTGCAATTTCTCTGTTCAGCAGTGTGGTTGAAGAATGAAATTATCTTGCTTCAGAATGCAGTTATTTGCATCCAACTGCTGGTCATGCACATCAAAGATTTATATTTCATTTTACGACTGAAATTTGTTTATATGAAATATGTGAAAAATGTTTTTAGAAAAAAATCCAACTTTTTTCCTTTCCCTTTATAATTATCAGGCTATTAGTTTTTCTTGTTGAGTGAATCAAAATAAATAAGCGAATGTTTTATTTCTTTTGCATCATCTTTAATAGCAACTATTTCATGAATACAAACCATATTGGGGGAGCCATGCAGGCTTGGAGTTGGGGAGAGGTGGAAATACTGTTTTCAAAGCTTCTACATGGCATTGGCAGAGTCTTGCAGGTGAGGCTGTTCTTACAAAGCCCTCTCTGCTCTGGAAAAAATGGATCTTGTGTTTTTTGTGCCAGAATCTGGGCTCCTTTTAATTTCCAGTTAGAAGGATTAGCACAACATTTTTTGTTGTTCCCCTTGTTCTTGAATATTTAGTTTTATAATTCCTCTTAGAAGTTTATATAGGTATCTTGGGTTCTCCACATCTAAACAGGAGTTTGGGTTTTCACTTCTCAGATCCTTACAGATTTGCATAAAGAAGCTCATCTGCATTCTTTACGAAATTAAACTTCAGTTCACAAGGCCCCTTAATGAGGGAGGGTCTCTACTCAGAGAAGGATGATGGATTGAATGCTGAAACCTGCTTCATGCACACCCCACACATACCATTGTCCTAATCCCTAAGGAATCTTCCTCCTCTCATCTCTGCCACTGGGTGAGGATTCTCCCTCCCTGATCAGCCTTTTAAGATTGGAATTTTATTTTATTTTAAAAAGTTCCAGGGTCCTTACACTTTTGAGTTTCTTTTAGAGGTGGGGCCAGTACAGCACTAATAAGTCAACTCATAAGAAAATAAAGAGCAAAAGAGGGAGATGTATTTTTATTTAAAATAAACAAAGAAGTAGGCTTCTTCCCAATTAAAACCAATTAACAGCTCTTTTCTGGGAAAAAAGCAATCACCTTAATGTCAGAGGACATTAATAACATTTTAAATGTCATGTTGGTTAGGAATCTTCTTGGCTGCAAGGAACAAAAATCATCACTGTTCCTAAAAGGACTTAAACATTTAAAATATTGTTTTTCTCAACTAAGAGGGATTTCAGATGTCAGCAGTCCAAACCTAGTACAGCTGCTCAGTGATACCATCAGGGACCTTTCTCTGGCCCACTCTGTCATCCTTAGTTTTTTGGCTTCTTATTTTCATGGTTGTCACCTCATGGTTCCCAATGGCTAGTGTGTCTCCAGGCATCATATATTCTGACAAGGAGGAGTAAGGGCAAGGGGCAGAAACAGCACAATTCTTGTATGTGCTATTGGCCAAGACTATGTCACATCGACGTCTCCCAATCTACTAGGGAGGAGATTAATATGCATTTTTGCATTTTGTAGCTTTCAGAGGTATTGAACAGAAAAAGTAGTTGGGAAATGAAATGGGGATGTGTGAATATTCTCAGCTCATCTTTACATGTTGCTGATGTCAGCACTACGTGATTTGGTGAGTTCCATACAACTTGGTACTTTTCTTCTTTTTAATATCTTATAAGTTTCCTTATAAAATTTTAGGAAGAATTGTTATCAAAAATGCTGGCCAGGCACGGTGGCTCACGCCTATAATCCCAGCACTTTGGGAGGCCGAAGCAGTCAGATCACCTAAAGTCAGGAGTTCGAGACCAGCTGGCCAACATAGTGAAACCTCATCTCTACTAAAAATACAAAAATTAGCCAGGCGTGGTGGTGTATGCCTGTAATCCTAGCTATTCAGAAGGCTGAGGCAGGAAGATTGCTTGAACCTGAGAGGCAGAGGTTGCAGTGAACCAAGATCGCACCAGTGCACTCTAGCCTGGGCAACAAAGCAAGACTCTGTCTCAGAAAAAAACAAAACAAAACAAAACAACAAAACAAAACTCAAAGCCTCTCAAAGGAGTACTCAGTTCTCAAACTCTCTGCAGACACATTCTTATGAACCCAGACATGTAAGAAGATTCCAGAGATCTTATATGGTCACCTTGTTTTCTCTCGAAGTGGCAGTTTTAACAATTCTTCATTTAAAAGCAAATTCAGTCAATCTGGTGCAAATCATCACAATGAGCTATTTGTTCTTTTGTGCTATTTCTCTGGTGAACTTCTTGCTGTCTTTGTCTCTAGTTCTCATTTCAGCATTTCTATATTCCCAGTGTCATTATATGTGTTCACCCTGGGTAGTAAAGCATTATTGACTTGTGCCTGATTCAAAACTTTGATTATTGAAGAAGAAAACTCTCTCTGGCTTACTAAATTCTTAACCTGGGATGGCTGTTTCTCAACAGGGAACATTTGGAATATTATAGCTGCCAGCTAAACCTTCACTGTGGTGCAGTTTTAGGAACAAATCCATCCCTTGATGTAACTGAAATACCCATCTACTCTCTTCCATATAGGTATTTGGCATTCCAAGCCTACTTCCCACTGCTTGATCTTCCAGAGTCTCTGTGTTCTCTGCTTGAGTGGCTGGGTTTGACTGGGTACATTGCAGATGCAGGCTGTCTCCCCTCTTGAATCTGAATGACAGCAGATATCAGAGGACACTAGGAAGACAGCAACAGTATGCTTTCTTTCACTGGCTTGAGTCTCCAGGGTGTCAGACTTCTTTTGTGTACAAGATACAATGATAAAATACGTCTTAGAATTTAACAGCAAACTAAAAACACTGAAAAAATATCCCTCCAAATATAAACAAGCAATAAACAATCCAGAATATATGAAGGGCCAAGGATTTCCCTTTGTGTAAATTAAAATAGACAAAAGTAGTGAACACATGCAGCTTTGGAGAAGGCCGTTCTTATCAAAGGGCAGAATCTGTTTCTAAGAGCTGGGGCAGGAGACTGTTGGCCATGGAGGTATGTGCACATGTGTGATGGTTAATTTGTGTCAACTTAACCAGGTCATGGGGTGCCAGGATATTTGGCTAAACATTATCTCTGGCTTTGTCTGGGAGAATGTTTCTGAATGAGGTTCACGTTTGGGTCCCAGGACTGAGTACAGCTGCTTGCCTTCCCCAATGTTGCTGGCATCTTCTGATCCATTGAGGACCTGAATAGAACAAAAATGCAGAGGAGGGGATAATATACTGTGGACTGCAAAACTGGGACATAGGTCTCCTTCTCCCCTTGAATTCAGACTGGAATTTGTATCATCAGCCCCCCTGGTTCTCAGGCCTTTGGACTGTGGACCTATACCCCTGGGTTTCCTGGGTCTCCAGCTTGCAGATTCCAGGTGGTTGATCAATTGTGGCACTTCTCAGTCTTTATATTCATATGAACCAATACCTTGTAATAAATAAATCTCCCTCTCTACATATATATATGTGTATATATAAATATATGTGTATATATGCACACACACACACACTCACATATAAAAATATATACCATGGGTTTCATTTCTCTGAAGAATTCTAACACAAAGTGATACCCGTGATGACAGAAGAAACAAACCAATTAATCAAAGTGCGGGCAGAGTCCTTTGTTCCTGTGTCACCCACAAACTGTTCCATCATTCCACTTCCTGCCCCAGCCACACCCCACCCTCTACTCTCCCTCCACAGTTTCAGATCCTGAGACACTAGCATTAGGAGGCTCTGGTTTGAGAGTGTCCTCTAGAGTCAACAGTTTAAAGCCATCTGTAATTTACTAAGGTATCTCCGAGAATCTAGAAGGCAAGTTAGAGAAGCCTTGTAAACACAGGAACACTGAGGCTGGGGCAATAAGGGAAGCAACTGGGGGTGCTTAGAAAAGAGCAGACTTTTGCATGACAGTCACCAAGTTTCAAATTCTGACTCTACCAGTGCCTGCTGAAATCTTGAGCAAGTACCGTAAGCCCTCTGAGTGTCAATTTCCTTACCTAGCTCTGGAAATAATATGAGGGAAAATAATACATCCCACTGAATTTTGGGAGGATATAACGGTTTGAGATATACATACATGATAAATGTGTGCATGATCACAAAGTGGTATCCGTTAATATAAAATTCACAAACTATGAAACAAATTCATTATTTGGATGCATTGACTACATAATGGGGTTAGACAGATTCAGTGCTCATTTCTGTGTTTACTTGCTGTACATAAGTTTTTTTTTTTTTTTTTTGAGATGGAGTCTCACTTTGTCACCCAGGCTGAAGAGCAGTGGCATGAACTCTGTTCACTGCAACCTCCACCTCCCAGGTTCAAGCAATTCTCCTGCCTCAGCCTCTCAAATAGCCGGGATTACAGACACACGCCACCATGCCTGCCTAATTTTTATATTTTAATAGAGACGGGGTTTCACCGCGTTGGCCAGGCTGGTCTCAAACTCCTGACCTCAGGTGATCCACACGCCTTGGCCGCACAAAGTGCTGGGATTTCAAGCGTGAGCCACCATGCCAGGTGTACATAAAAATTTCTATGCATGAGGTATGAGGTGAGAAGTAACTGTGTGAAGACTTTCTACAAACATCATCATTTTTGAAGTATTTGATTCATTATTCATTAAGGAATATTTTCATTGATGAAGTATGCATCTTATTTCCTTTATCTCATTTTTTTGCCCATAAATTTAATTGTTGGTTTAATTATAATCACTTTATAATTACTGTATCTTGGCATTAATTATATCACATTAAGCCATTAATGATATTATTCAGCATAAAACTAATTAAGTCATGAACATACATTGCCCACGGCTTACCTGTAATACCCTGTTTCTTTCCTCTTTTTTTTTTTTTTTTTCAAATTTCATCCTTTTTTCTAACACATTTGAAAATGCTTCTTAATGACTTAGTGGGTTTTTATTTTTCCTTTTCTTTTTTTTTTTAAGTCCTATTCTCTCAGAATTTACAATACCCACAACTGACTTATGGAGTCTTATTTGCTGGGTGCAACTTTCTCCTCTCACCTACCAACAGCCTGGACTCATGAATTTCTCTTTCCAGGCAAAAGGTGCTGTGAGGTTGTTTAGTGACGTTTCCTGAGACTGGCTTCTTGCCACAAAATGTAACCCTTCCTGTCTGTCATTCCAGATACAAATTTTGCTAAGTTCCTATAAAATATATATATATCTTGTTATTTTCTGGATCAGACCCCTGTCAGAAGATCACTATATAGTTGAAAGGCCATGAAATTCTATTCAAGTAGACTTGATTTCTTGTTCTGGCTCCAGTTCATTGTTGCATGCTACACAAAACTCCTTACCAATCTGGGGCCTTAGTTTCTGTATTTATAAACAGGTAGTTGGACTGGATGCTGTTGAAAGTCTACATAGCTCTAAACTTGTAGAACCACTTCTAGTAAAATTTCATTACCAGTTAATCACTTATATGTTCAGACTATCTCACTGCTAACCTTTATGCAAATAAGAAGAAAAGATCCTTTCATATCTCATCTGCTAAAGAAAATGTAATTCATCTACATCTATGTCGACTGCACATTCAAATGCCTCCCCTCATATATCTTTAGGATACAACCTGAATAGCACAGATGGTGATCATGTAAAATATTTATCAGTTAATATCTAAGCAAGGATTATCAACATCACATAATAAGCATCCATGTAAATACAAAACAGAATAAAAAAAGAAATGTCAGAAGGATGGGCAAGGGTGCTGCTGTGACATGAAGTAAGAAGCCAAATTTATCCTAGAGCAGACAGGACAAGCAGGATTCATTTTGGATGCCAACTACAGTTGATAATCACTGGATGTTATGTTGAGCAGGATTCCAAGCTAGGCAGCAGGACAGTTTCCTGTGGGTATAGTGATGTCTGCTATGGATAGGAAGGGGCTGTGGTAGCATGTATCTGTCATCCCTTGTCCAGAACCAGCTCATTGTTCCACATACCCTTTGAAAAATAAAACCTAAACTATCTCTTAGCAGAGGAAGATGCTGAGCCTGACTCATCATATGTTAAGACACTGACATACAGGCGCGGTGGCTCACGCCTGTAATCCCAGCACTTTGGGAGGCCGAGGCCCGCGCATCACGAGGTTAGGAGATTGAGACCATCCTCGCTAATATGTTGAAACCCCGTCTCTACTAAAAATACAAAAAAATTAGCCAGGCATGGTGGCGGGCGCCTGTAGTCCCAGCTACTCTGGAAGCTGAGGCAGGAGAATGGCGTGAACCAAGGAGGCGGAGCTTGCAGTGAGCCTAGATCGCGCCACTGCACTCCAGCCTGGGCGACAGAGCAAGACTCCGTCTCAAAAACAAAAAAACAAAAAACCAACCAAACAAAAAAAACTTTCTTGCTTTGTCAAATTTACACAGTATCCTTCGATATACTATAATAGATAAAGATTTGTTGTTATTATACAGCCCCTCATCTCCAGTTAGCTTCTCCCGTTCTCTCAGTAGGTTTCTCGTAAATATTTTTATATTTTTTCTTATAATTTTTTGTTTTTCTTTAGTTAATATGTGTTATTTTGATCAGTTTCGATATGCCTGTAATTGGTTAGCTTTATTGCCTCTATTGCCTCTATCAAATGCCTATTAATCAATTTTTACTCCAAACACACACACATCTGCTATTCTATCTTTTTATTTAATTCCCATGAATTCCTCTGTTTGTGAAGCTCAATTCACTACTACAATTTGGACTAGTGGGTTTTTATGTTTGTTTCATAGTTTGTGTTTACTAGATTCTGTGTCTTTCTCTTTATTAATCAGTTTCCTTTATTTTGGCATGTAATAGTTCTTCAGTAGATTCCAAAGAAATGACATATTGGAGTAAAACGCCAAGTTATTATATGCATGAAATGTCTATTTTCACACCCAATTGAAAGCTAAGCTGAATATATGATTCTAAACTAAAAATAATTTTATTTTAAGTGGATATTATACACAACTGCAGATTTTTTGCAACTCCTTTTGAGAGATGCAGTCTAATTACCCTCTCCTTGAGTCTGGGATGATCTTAATGATTCACCTGACTAATAGAATGAGGCCAAAATATTCTAGGAATTCTGAAGCTAGGTCATTAAAAGCCATTGCACCTTCCACATTTCCCTCTTAAAACTCTTGCTCTAGGGAAGCAATACACTGAGATGACCATGTCACAAAGAGGTCCAAGGTAGCCATGTAAAGAGGAGACAGGGAATGACAGATGAGTGGGCAGTCCCCAGCTGTTCCTGCCATCCCAGCCCAGACCCCAGATATTGCGGAAAGGAGTCATCTTGAACATTTTTAGCCCAGTGGATGTGACTGAAGAAAGCAAAAACAAAAACAAAAACCCCCATCTAACAACCAAAATTGAAGTCCTAGGTTATGACCCCAGTCAATCTATCCCAACTATTTTCAGGTGTTCAAGCTTCCAGGCTGAGGCCTCAGTCATCATGGGAAGAGCAAAGCCGTCACTGCTATGCCCTGACGTAAATTTTTAGGCATAATCAAATGGCTGTTGCTTTAAGACACTAAGTTTTAGGGTGGTTTGTTATTTAGCAATTGATTGAAAGCCTGTCACTTTGATGTTTTACTATTTAATGCTGTGATTGAGAAGGTTGATAATCATTCTGAGTTTCTACTCTTTTGGACTCTGGAAGCTCTTAGGACTTCTCATTATAGCAGCCTTCTGTATCTATGGCTTTTGCATCCGTGGATTCAGCCAACTGTGGATCAAAAATACTGAGTAAAAAAATAAAAATAGCAATACAGAAATAATACAAATAAAAATATGGCGTAATAACTACTGTATTTGCATAGTATTTACACTGTATTAAGATAATACTAATTTATTACTAATTTAATACTAACTAATTTAGAAATTATTTGGGTTATAAGCATAGGTTATATGCAAATACTATGTCATTTTAAATAAAGGTCTTGAGCATCCAAATATGTTGGTATTGGGGATATCCTGGAACCAATCCTTGGTGATACGAAGGGACTACTGTATTCTGGGATTCTGAAACTGCACAAAGATACACCCTAATTTTCTCATTTCGTTCATTGTGCTGAGTCCTTGGTAGACTTTCAAACTGGAAGCTGATGTTCGTCAATTCAGGGCAGTTCTCGGATTAGTTTTTGTTGTTCATTACCATGTCAAATCAGAAATACACGTCAACTTTTTATTCCCTTTTGTTCATTTGAAAAAAAATTCAAACTTGTTCTTTCTTGTTTGATCTTTTGCAAATGCTATTTGGTGTGATAATAATGGTAGCCAAATAGCCATCACCCTATGTCAAACTCATTGTCATCTTTATGTCTTGGCTTAGCCCCTTTCCATTTTTCCTTCCCTTGATATCAACAAGGCCCAGCTCAAGCCTTATATCCTTAGGAGGACTTCCTATTATCCTGTCTCTGTTCTTATCTCTCTTCTTTACTGAATTTCTAAAGTTAATATTCATATTCATCACTGTTATATGCAGAGAAGTAAGCACTTCCAGATCAGTGCTGCCCAGTAAAAATATAATGCAAGCCAAGTATTTCATTAAGACTTTCTAGTAGTCAAATAAAATAGATAAAAAGAATTTTAATCATGTATTTCATTTAGCACAATATAGATAAAAATTAAAATATTATTATTTAACCTGTGATCAATGTAAAAATATTAATGAGCCATTTTGCATTTCTTGGTATAAAGTCTCAAAATACATTATATATCTGGTCCTTCAGAATATCTCATAATGTTTTAGATAGTACTTTTTTGCTTATTGATACTTTTATTTATTTAAGTAACTTTATTTGGATGCTATATAAGGTAGTGTGATGAGTTTTGTCATGTTTTGATGTCTAAATTTTGCTTTTTCTTCTCTTTGTTCATTAATGGCAGCTTAGAAACTGCAAGCTATTGAGTACAGAACAGCATACATTTTTTTCAGGCTTGTTAATCTTTCCCACTACCTCATGAATTATTTGGTTCTCCTGTATTCCCTTAGTACCTCGCGTAATGTTGAGAATATTTCAGACATTTAAAATTCTTGATTTCTTATCTTTCTCTCATCTCTATCTCACTTTCTCTTTACTTTCACTTTGTTCCAGAAAAGTGTTTCAAATTTCTTAAACAGCATAACATAAAATGACATTGACTATCTTGGTAGTTATAGCCATCAGAGTGTTTTAGAACTTTAACTTAGAACTTTAATTTCATAAATAATGTAATATTCATCAAGGTGCTTTCTGTTGAAGTGCTCAATGACTGTTTCTTCTCCAGGATGACCAGTGCTAATTACTCCAAATATATCCTGGCTAACATTTGTAAACATTCCAAATTAAAAACTTTCCTTTGCGAATTGTCTTTAAAAAATTATGATGCTTCTACTTGCTTATTGTAATTGTAATACATTTAGCTTCCATGAAAAACTATTTAATCAATTTCAACATTCTCATTTAGCTGCAATATTTGTATGGTTCCTTCAGCACAATGTCGATGCTGTCAAACATATCTAAGAGTGCAGAAGACATTTATTGCCATTGGGATTTTTGAGACTGGGTAAATGATTATATTCTAGCTTTTAACTACATTTTAATATAAATGTTCTTTTAACCATAGCTTTAAAGTATCTCCCCACTAACTTAAATATCTTAATTTTTGAAGTAATGCAGATTATAAAAATGCATCCTAAAAGCTCTTGGGCAAGATCATTAAGTGTTCTACTTATATAATTTTGAACTCATTTAATTGCACTTTAATTTTATGGAGTTTTAGAGTAGTTATGTACATGATGTTATTGCAAATTGTCCAGGTCCTGTTTTCAAGCCCTTCATCAGAAGATTTGTGGAAGTGAAAGGAATTTACACAATGTGGAGAACTTTAATGAGCTACCTGGTGAAGAGTTAGGAGATACAAACTGATGGAAGATAAAAAGAGGAGAGGATGACTTAATCAAATACAAGTAATTGGGGGTATGAGGTAAAGGAGAGAAAGAAATGGTAATTTGCACCCACCACATTGGAGGACTGCTATAAGTTAAACAACAATTTCCTAATATTTTATTCTTGGTAAATTGTTTCTTCCGACTACTCAATTTTGATGGATGGATCATGTGCCACTGAATAGAAAGGAGAGTTATTTTTCAGGTTATGAGAGAATAAAATGAATCTTCAGATTTCTAGGTCTACATTACCCTAAGAACAAAATCAAATGATTATCTCCTGTATTAGTCTGTTTGGGTTACTACACCAAAATACCATAGACTGGGTGGCTTATAAACAACAGAAATTTATTTCTCACAGTTCTGGAGATTGGGAAGTTCAAGATCGAGACATCAGCAGATTCAGTGTTTGCTGAGTTCATAGAAAGCCCTTTCTTTGCTGTGTCCTTATGTGGTTGAAGGAGTAAGGGAGCTCTCCGGGGCCTCTTTTATAAGTACACTAATCCCATGTGTAAGGGTTTTACCCTCATGACCTAATTACTTCCTGGTACGGTTTGGCTCTATGTCCCCACCCAAATGTCATTGTGTTGAAGGTGGGGCCTAGTGGGAGGTGATTTGATCATAGAGGTGGTTTCTAATGGTTTAGCACCATCCTCCTAGTGCTGTCTCATGACAGAGCTCTTACAAGATCTGATGGTTTAAAAATGTAGCACTTTCCCCTTCCTCTCTCACCTGCTGCCACGTAAGACATATCTTGCTTCCCCTTTGCCTTCTGCCATGATTGTAAATTTCCTGAGGCCTCCCCAGCCATGTGGAACTGTGAGTCAATTGCAGCTCTTTTCTTGGTAAATTACCCAGTCACAGGTAGTTATTTAAAGCAATGTGAAAACAGACTAATATACCTCCCAAAGGCCCCACTTCCCAATACCATTACAATGGGAGTTAAGATTTCAACATACAAATTTTGGGGATCTAAACATTCAGTTTATAGCATTCCCTGCTCCTCCCCAACTGCCAAAGACTATCCTAAGTAAGACTATGACTAACACTTCAAGAAAAACAAATATCTCATTTAAACATTTCTTGGGTGAAGATCAGGTCTCTCTCACGTGCTTCAATAGGACATTATTCAATGTTTATTATGTACCACTAGAAAAAGCAACAGGAAAAATAACTGCAGGAAAACAAATGTTGAATGTTGAGAATTGACCTGGGATAAGCAGTGAGCCAAAGTTAGGCCCAGAGAGGGAACAGATAAGCAGAGGGAGATTAATAATGACATCTAACACAACATGCCAGATGGTGTCTCAGTACTTATGTTGTTTACTTTATCCTAACTGTGAGGTAGGTACTGATCTTTCATTACACACATTTTTAAAATGAGAAAGCTGATGCATAGAGATGTTACGTTACTTGCTCAAAATCACATACCTGGTAAGTTGCAAAGTTAAGCTTTGAAACCAGGCAGTTTGATGGCAAGATTGTAATTATTTACCTTCTAGGTTGTGATTAGTAATGTGATAAGTTGGAAGTAGGTTTTTGCTAAATATTTTTCTAAAATTTGGTCAATAATTTATATTTAATTCAAAATTTTATCTATATATTACATTCATTACCTTACATTCTCTTACAGATTTTAAGTTATTATATATATAATGAAAAAGAGTTTCATTAATGCCTACTTTTCATGAGGGTCTCAGCATAAGTGCCAGTTATCTAGAATAGTGTTTCTTAAACTTCCTTAGCAGAAAGATTACCTAGAATCTTTTAAAAATGCATATTTGGAGACCCTAACTTCATTATTATTATCGTTTTTCTTGAGACAGAGTCTTGCTCTGTCACCCAGGCTGGATTGCAGTGATGTGATCTTGGCTCACTGCAACATCTGCCTCCTGGGTTCAAAGGATTCTCCTGTCTCAACCTCCTGAGTAACTGGGACTACAGGCACACACCATCATGACCAGCTAATTTTTATGTTGTTAGTAGAGATGGGGTTTAACCATATTGGTCAGGCTGGTCTCAAACTCCTGACCTCAGGTGATTCACAGCCTTGGTTTCCCAAAGTGCTGAGATTAAAGGCATGAACCATCGTGCCTAGCCTGAAGGACCTGACTTCAACAGTTTTGATTTTGAAAGTCTAGGTTAGATCTTTCCAATTTTTATTCAAATACAATTAGGAAAAAAAAATCTGTTATTGGGTACTGTCCCTGGCACAAAGACTCTTTTGATGGGCGACATAATGCCCTCCAAGAATCTCACATTTTCCACATTTTATGGTCATTGCTCACTCACTCATCTTTGTGCTATTTTAGACTCTGAAGTCTTTAAGGGCAAGAATTGTGTCACTCTACTGTTGTATCTCTAATATCTTCTACTCACCTTTGATTTGGTAGATGCTTTGTAGCTGTGTGTTGAAGGAAAGATCTACAGAATGTATAGGATTGAGTGAAGGAATGATTGTGAGATAGCCTTAGATTGTGCAAAATAATACATTATTTTCAGATGACTAGATTTAAGATACCTAATTACCTCACTGTATTTAATATGTGTAGACTGAAACACTGATTGCTTTAGGGATCTGTTCTGCATAACAAACTATCTCAACGCTCAGTGGCTTATGTTTCTCTCTTCTTCTCTCTCTGCTGATACTGTCCAATTTTACCTTTCCTTTCAAATTCAACTCCCTACATTTTATTCCTCTTCACAGAATTTCTCAGAATATGCTCCTACACTAAACTATACTTCTCTTTTTGTATTATACTTACTGGAAATGGATACATACTTTAGCAATTTTATTGGAAGAATCAAGGTTCCAAAATGTGGTAGTTGCTGATTGTCCTTCTCCTTGGCAGAAGCCAGAGTCTTGGACTTTTATATTAATGTCTTCTGTCATAGCATAGACCTTGGTCAATGACAGAAACACATCATTCAATTTAGCAATTTAATGAGTACGCTAGCACGATGTTAAACACCAGAGAAGAGCAATTTAGTACATAAAGTCTTTTTCTATTTTTGTAGCATTCTCCCACACATTAGCCCATTCTTATTCTTGAAACAACCATTTGAACTAGACAGAACACTAGGGATTTTTCTTACTTTTTCCCAAACACTAAGCTCAAAAGTAGAGGTTAAACACCTGCCTAGTGACTCAGTTGGGACTGGAACTCATTTTATGTCATTTGAGAGGCAATGCAATCCAGGCTCTCTCTGAATGAATTCATTCAATTAAATCAACAAACGTTTACTGAGCCAATCCCTGGTGATGGGTAGTGGTAAAAATCGGGGTTTCAGAAATAAATAAGCAATTCCACTTGCCCTCACGTAACTCAAGGACTACTATAGGAAATAGACTTGTAAACAAATACATTATAATCAACATGTAAGTGATCTTATAAAGGTATGAACCTGAGTGCGGATTGTAGAGGAAGGAGCAAAACTTGCCAAGGCCCAGCAAGAAAGGCTTTTTTTCTTTTTAAGTTCTGTTTTGAGCATGAGAAAGATAAGGCTGATATTGGTGCCTGTGGAATGGGGGGGTTGAAGGGGGAGAGTGTGGAACTGAAATACTTCCAGAAACAAAGAACAACCTTACAGAGGCATGGGAGTATAAAAGACTCAGCTCCTTTAGGGCAAGTGAGATTTTCAGTGCTGCTGGACTAGAGCAAGACAGGACAAGAGGATGTGGGTGAAGGCAAATATTGCGATGTTCCTTTCAACCAACGTGAAGCCTCTTTCTTTATTTAAAGGGATTCACTGAAAATCTTTTGAGACAGTGGTTGAGAAAGAGGACTGTTGTGGGACTGCTTGTTATCTGTTATTCTTAGCAGTCTGTTCCAACCTTAAATATACATTCCTGTCTTAGCACAACAAAGTCTTTAGAAAGAAGTTTAATTCCATCTCACGCCAGTTAGAATGGCAATCATTAAAAGTCTGGAAATGACAGATGCAGGCGAGGATGCTGAGAAACAGGAACACTTTTACACTGTCGGTGAGAGTGTAAATTAGTTCAACCATTGTGGAAGACAGTGTGGTGATTCCTCAAGGATCTAGAACCAGAAATAACATTTGACCCAGCAATCCCATTACAGGGCATATACTAAAAGGATTATAAATCATTCTACTATAAAGACACATGCACATGTATGTTTATTGTAGCACTGTTTACAATAGCAAAGACTTGGAACTAACCCAGATGCCCATCAATGATAGGCTGGACAAAGAAAATGTGGCATGTATATAACATGGAATACTATGCAGCCATAAAAAAGAATGAGTTCATGTTCTTTGCAGGGACATGGATGAAGATGGAAAGCATCATCCTCAGCAAACTAACACAGGAACAAAAAACCAAATACCACATGGTTTCACTCATAAGTGGGAGTTGAACAATGAGAACACATGGACACCGGGAGGGGAACATCACACACCAGGGCCTGTTGAGGGGTGGGGGGAAAGGGGAGGGAGAGCAGTAGGACAAAGACCTAATGCATGTGGGGCTTAAAACCTAGATGGGTTGATAGGTGCAGCAAACCACCATGGCACCTGTGTACCTATGTAACAAACCTGCACATTCAGCACATGTATCCCAGAACTTAAAGTAAATTTTTTTTTAATTTTAATTTTAATTTTTTTATTATTTTAACTTTTTTTAAAGTTTATTTATTTTTTTATTATACTGTAAGTTCTAGGGTACATGTGCATAGCGTGCAGGTTTGTTACATATGTATACTTGTGCCATGTTGGTGTGCTGCACCCATCAACTCGTCAGCAACCATCAATTCATCATTTATATCAGGTATAACTCCCAATGCAATCCCTCCCCCCGCCCCCTCCCCATGATAGGCCCCGGTGTGTGATGTTCCCCTTCCCGAGTCCAAGTGATCTCATTGTTCAGTTCCCACCTATGAGTGAGAACATGCGGTGTTTGGTTTTCTGCTCTTGTGATAGTTTGCTAAGAATGATGGTTTCCAGCTGCATCCATGTCCCTACAAAGGACGCAAACTCATCCTTTTTTATGGCTGCATAATATTCCATGGTGTATATGTGCCACATTTTCTTAATGCAGTCTGTCACTGTCAGGAAACAACAGGTGCTGGAGAGGATGTGGAGAAAAAATAGGAACACTTTTACACTGTTGGTGGGATTGTAAACTAGTTCAACCATTATGGAAAACAGTATGGCAATTCCTCAAGGATCTAGAACTAGATGTACCATATGACCCAGCCATCCCACTACTGGGTATATACCCAAAGGATTATAAATTACTCTACTACAAAGACACATGCACACGTATGTTTATTGCGGCACTATTCACAATAGCAAAGACTTGGAATCAACCCAAATGTCCATCAGTGACAGACTGGATTAAGTAAAATTTTTTTAAAAAGAAAGAAATTTAATCACCACATTCTATAATTCAGCTTGCCTTTTAGCAGTCTTACCCCCTGCCCCAAAATGATTTGCAAAACACTCTTGTGTACCAAATGTAGCACTCCTTTTCTTACATTTGAAATACATTTTTGTGCCCCTTAAGGACTGGTGTTCTTGAAGCTGCTCCACCTGATCCATCAGGGAATCCTCCCAGGAATGGTACCTGGAGAGGTAGAAACAAGGGAGATGCGTATGGCCTTGAACTGTGTCTTACCATGTCTGGATTAATTATTCAACCACAGGGAAACCAAAATAATTTTAACAATGAACTGTCAAGACCCGTTTTAATTTTGAAGAAGCTATTTCTGGAGGGGATGTCTCCTCTATTAGGTAGACACATTAGAACAGAGTTACTGAAATTGCACGGATCAAGTGTAAGAGGCCAGGGCATGCTTGGGTATTGTCACTGCAGCTTAGTAAGGAACACTTGAATTCAGAGACATTTTGAGGTACAAATGACTACACTTAATCATTGATCTATTGTAGGGAAAAAGGAGGAGCAGGGGATTGAGGACACCTTCAAGGTTTCTAACTATAGAGACAGCTCAGACTGTGACATATGATTAACACTGGGGACAAAAAGAAAACAGTAAACTGAAAGAGGTGTGTGTTTGGGGAGTGGACGTATTAGGTTTGAGATGCACTTAAATCATTGAGGTGAATGTATCTGGCAGGTTAGATTTGGTTCCAGGTTAGAGGATGCTGGCATTTTGAGATGAAGTCACTTTTAGAATTGACCACCTGTAATTGCCAGTATTATTCAAAATAGGGAAAATGCTTGTCTTTGATGTTTAAATTATCTGTGTTCTTAAAGTTGTTTTGTGTACATAGTGAAGTGACACTTTACGTAGTGAAACAATCCCACTTCTCTGATGAGTCTTTAAAGAATAAATTCATTTACGAGTGATCTAAAGTGAAATGTGTAAAGCTGGCTACAAAAGAGAAAGTTAATGATCCTACAATTTAATTGCTAGATAATGGTTCAGTCTGGGATGGTAGCAGGCTTTCCTTTCGATCACAGCTGAAGAAGTTTCACACTGTTGCAGGAGCTGGCACATTACAGCCCATGAACTAAGAATCACTTTTTTATTTACACGGGACTGAAATAAATTTTTAAAAAGTGTGTTCAGACTCTGTGAGGCCTGTAATACCTAAGATGTTTACTATGTGGCTTTTTTTAGAAAACGTTTGCTGACTCTTGGTACAGCAAATGGCTCTGTTAATTTAAATAATTGAGTGGATGGCTGTATGACTGAGTTTTTGTTGGTTTTGGTATTATTACACTCTCTTCCTCAAATTCTTCCCGGTATTTGGCATTGATACTTAATTGTCTTATTTTGGTTTGAACATTTTCAATGATAGGAATTTCTCTGTTTTATAAGACCCCATTTACTTTGATCTATTTTATTTTACATATGCATATAGATGGTAGATAGATAAATTATCTTACCATATATACACATATATGTGTATATACTTATATACATATATACATGTATATATGTATACACACATGTATATATATACGTACATATATACACATATTTGTGTATACGTGTGTATGTATATATGTGTATATATACACAGGTGTATATATATACACGTATATATACATATATATACTCTCATTTGCATCAGAGATTTGTATTTCAGCTTTTTAACTTAAAATTTATATATACATTGGCCGGGCGCGGTGGCTCAAGCCTGTAATCCCAGCACTTTGGGAGGCCGAGACGGGTGGATCACGAGGTCAGGAGATCGAGACCATCCTGGCTAACACGGTGAAACCCTGTCTCTACCAAAAAATACAAAAAACTAGCCGGGCGAGGTGGCGGGCGCCTGTGGTCCCAGCTACTCGGGAGGCTGAGGCAGGAGAATGGCGTAAACCCGGGAGGCGGAGCTTGCAGTGAGCTGAGATCCGGCCACTGCACTCCAGCCTGGGTGACTGAGCGAGACTCCGTCTCAAAAAAAAAAAAAATTTATATATACATTATATATGTATTATATATACACACACAATTTTTTCCTTAGAGCGAGGTGAGGTAAAATTTACTTCCCTATAGCTGTCACCAACTGGCCTTTCCTCTGCCTCCCAGTAAAATACAAAGAGGCCATCTGATGGACAACTCTATGCCCATGTAATGGCTGCGAAATATTTTCTTTCTAAGTGTTCTCCTCTAGACAAATGTATTCAACTTTTAAAATCAGTCATTATATTTCATTTTATTATCATTATTGCTTTCTGCCTGAGATTGACTTTCCAAAGCCCTTTCTCAGTTTGATTTTTTTTTTTTTTTGAGACAGAGTTTTGCTCTTGTCACCCAGGCTGGAGAGCAATGGCACAATCTCGGCTCACTGCGACTTCTGCCTCCCAGGCTCAAGTGATTCTCCTGCCTCAGCCTCCTGAGTAGCTGGAATTACATGTCCCCACCACCATGCCCACCTAATTTTTGTATTTTTAGTAGAGATGGGGTTTTTCCATGTTGACCAGGCTGGACTCAAACCCCTGACCTCAGGTGATCCACTCATCTCGGCCTCCCAAAGTGCAGAGATTACAGGCATGAGCCACCATATTCTGCTTCTCCATTTGATTTTTTACTGTAAACTATTTTTGTCTGTCTGTGAAGCCTCTTTCTTAAAGTGTGGTGACCAGTCTCACGCTTAGTGCTCCTCATATAGTCTGGGCTATCCAGATCATGGTTTTCTGATGAAAGATCCTGGAAGGATAGTGTGATACAGGAAATATGAGACCAGGCTTTGAAATCAGGGTTTCCAGGAGACCTGAGTTAGAATTCTGGCTGCAAACATCCCAATTTTCTTGTCTATAAATTGAGGATCATGTACCTATTTCACATTTAGCATAATGTTCCTATCACATTTATAAGGACAAATGTGATACTTATGAAACGTGACTAGCGCAGCGCCTTACACAGAGGAGTTATTCAAGTAATTGCACGTACTAGATAATGAAGGTGGTGGTGCACCTGAAGTTGAAAATGACTAAATGTTTTGTTGGTTAAACTATCATCACTTAATAAACATAGACCAAGGAAGACTTCAGGCTTTTTCTTCAAATTGCTCTGAAATTTGATGACTTGCATCAGAGATTTGTATTTCAGCTTTTTATTTTACCTTAAAATTTAGAAATTTTCTGTTTATAGCTTCTAAATCCTTCTTGCTTTTGAGGCTTGATATTAGCTCACCTTCCCATCTGTTGGCTTGAGGAGCAGAATACAATTCATTAATTTTGACCCTGGGTTTTTCCTGAGACCAGGACCTGGCATTGTGACTACCAGTGGTGTGGCTCATTTCAGTGATACATGACTGTAGGACACGGTTAGGTGGGACATTGTTCCTGCAGCTTCAGAAAGGCCAGGTAATTTCCTAGTGCCTAGTATCTGCAGCCATTCTCTGTAAGACAGCTTAGAGAATATTCAAATGTTCTTGTTTAAGTAACGAATGCCTGGAGGACCAGAAACTAATTTCCTCTCCCATGGTACATTACTGCATTATTTTCTGGTTTTTCTTCTCTTAGAATTTTGAGATATTGTTAATGCTAGGGGCAGAATTTCTGAATTTGTCAAGCTAGCTTTCGATTTCAAATAGGTCACAACTAAGACTTCAAGAAAACTGAGAAAACTCTCTCTGATCTTAGCCATAGGATATTTAGAACTTGTAAAGAACTTTATGTATTATTTATTTGCCTATTTTTCAACCTCTTTAAGTAGCTAATTTTTAAAAATTCCTTAAGAAAAAATTCCCCAATCTGTAAGGTATACAAAAGCTGTTTGCTGTGTTTAGATTTGAATTGTTTTAGGCCCTCCATTTACTAAATATGTTAATTTCAAAAGTCATTAACATTTCGAATCATATTTTTAAATCTTAGGATGAGAATGATAGTTCCTGCCTTGCCTATTTCATAAAGCAAAGAAGTAAATTCATATAAAAAGTACTTCATAATTTCTAAAATATCATATCACACATATTCATTTTGCTACAGAGAAAGACAAGCACTGATGGCAGTACATGACAATATGATAAATATGTGGTTTAAACAATAGGTATTCTAACAGCAAAGAGAAGAAAAGCCTGTAGATAGTTTATATAAAAATAATTTTCCATTCATTAGTAACTTACCAAATGATTAGGACTTACCATATTAGGACATATAATTTTATTCGGTTATAACAAGCATATCTGCGATTATCCTAGTCATAAATGAACAAACTAACACTAGATATTGTCTTGCATCATGGATGACGAATTTGTATCTGGTTGAAAAGTTGGAAGTGGCTGCTTGGAGGGCCGGACTCACAAAGATTTTGAGGCTTTCTCATTCCGTCACAGAAAAGATTTGGGGACAGATTAGGATTTACATAAATGGCCACAATTTTCTGCATCTACTCACATCCAGAGGTGGAATCTAATTCTCTGATCATTAAATACGGACTGGATTGTGACTTCCTTTAGGTGATAGAATATGGTGAAAGCAATTTTGTTCTGAGTTTTGAGACCCAGGCATTAAGAGGCTTTGTTTGATTCTGCTCTTGCTCCTATAACTTATACCACTAAGATCTCTCGAACGAGTCCACAGTATTTTTTAAAGGATTAAGTACCATCTAGGGGCAAAGACTGGCTGTCCCAGCTAAGCCGTCTTAGTTCAATTAGCCCTGAGCCAAATCTGGTGCTGACTATAAATTCATGAGAAGCAAGGCCTGAACAGCCCAACCCAGACTAGCAGAATAGCCTCTAGCTCCCCTGCACACTTTTGAACTTGTAAATGCTTTCAGCCATTGAATGCTGAAGTGTTTTATTACAGAGCAATAGATAATTGCTATAATTAGTGATGTAGGGGATAATATGCATTGCTCACCACTATTATAATAGTGCTAGGAGATAATATTAATGTGCATTATATACCACACTATAATTACCTTCACTTCTTTGATTTTTTTCTCCCAAGTTCACAATTCTGGGTCAATAGTACACCACTTTTTAGAACAGTTGGGGTTCATCATTCACAAAATTTTAGACTGAGAATGGGGACTAGTTGCCTAGGCTTTCTGCTAGCACAGTATGTGTTTCTATTTTTGGAGCCTCGCAACTTGGAACTCTGACAATCTGCCAACTTCTCAGTGCCTTTTCCTACATATTGCACTCTGTCTTCTATTACTGTACCACTCTTAGAAAATCATCCATGATGAGGATCCATGAGGCTCACACAACCCGTGGACTGACAAATTTAATAGTCTATTATTGTAGATGTGTCTTACCTCTGTCTGATATACTTTAAAATTGAATCTAAATGTTCTGCTTGGAGAACTAGAGAGCCATCTTAATAAGTGATCAGTTTACTTAAAAAGCAAAAACAGGACTGTGGGTGGAGCTCGTCAGGAAACAGTGGATACAGCTTTCTCTGATGTGCCTCATCTGAATATTTTCAAAAGTGGCCCATCAGCTTGGCAAATAGCTGATGGTGTCACTGAGGGAAGGACCAGAGAGAAATGAGCAACTCCACGGACCTGTGTTGTATGATGAGAAAAGGAGTTTTGTGTCCTGGAGCAGTGCTGCGTATCCTACTGCAATGTTGATATCATGGTCCCACCTAAAGCAAATGGCATTACTCATGCCAAGGAAGACTTAGGGACAATAGCAGCTCTATCTGTAAATCTTGCCTCTGAAATTTTGATGCCTTATGGAGGTACTTGCCCTAAGTCTAGATTTGGGGTCTTCAGAAAATTGCCGTTTTTCTTTTCTGAAGCAGGCTACATGAATGATTGGAGTAGATAAAAAAATCACTTTCTGCACAATTTTTTTTTGTAGATTAATTAATGGATAGAGTCATTCTAATGATAGATAGGGACATTATTTCCACTGTAACTTGAAGAACAAAAACTGCCGTATTTTAAGTTAAAGAGGTCTAAAATTTGTCAAGCTTATCAAAATTGCATGAACAATGAAGAGGTGCAAGTTTATAACCCATTATGGAGCACATTAATTTCTTAATATGTATAGTTTTTCTGCCTCATTACTGTTGGTGTGATCCTTGTGGAAAACAGTGATTTTGGAAAAAAAAAATGGGTCAGAATAATAGCTTTTAAAGATATTGAGATGTCTCCACTTGATTAGCATGTTGCAAATTAATTTTATTTAATTGGCACTGCTCTCTCCATAGCCTTTTTGTTCTAAGCTAGAGGCATGATCCACCAAGTTTAGAGATTAAATCCAGATTTGAACTGAATCCAGTAACAATGTTAGCCAAGGCTATAAAAATGGTGAACAAATGGCTTAATAAAGTCAGAAAAGCAGTGAGAAAAAGGCAATATCTAGGTGGAAGAAATGACAACCCAAATTATGTAAGTGAAAGTTTCACCTGTGGTTACGTGGAAGCTACAACATTTACATAATAAACTTGTGAGCCTTGAATGATTTCCATGTAGAATGTTTCTAGTGCTTGCTGGCTTCGTTTTCCTGCCTGTGAAAAGTAGGAAGAGAGGGAAATGAACTAAAGAAGAAACAGTTTGATTTGCCAGCAACATTTGAAGCTGTACGAGGGATAGGACTTGCCTGGTTGGAAAACTGTTTATCTTTAGTCTTCCCAGAAAGTAGAAAATGTTTCAAGTGAAGCAAAGCTTGAATCAAAGAACAAATCAAGCCTATAGGTATATACTCCTTGTTAACAATCTTTGAAACATTTAAGTTGACCCCTGTTGGACCTTTCAGTTAGACAGAGGGGCTTCTAAGTATCCTGAGGGAACTATTCCAGAACAGTCTGCTGCAACCAAAGCAGAGAGTCCTGTCTGTCAGCCTTCCCTGCTCCTTCTTCATTTAGTTCTCCAAATATTTATTTATCTCTATCTATATATGTATATATAGATATTATATATTACATACACATATAAATATGTGTGTGTGATACAGATATATAAATGTGTATATATGTATATATATATACATGTATGTGTGTATATATATACACACACATATATATGTGTCTGTGTGCGTGTCCATAATATGTGTCTAATTTCATCTTGGCCTCTGCTTCCCAGAGGACTTTTATGTAAGTTCCATAGAAAAAGATGTTCTATGTCCCAAGAGTTGCAATTAAAGATCTAGAATTGTGTCTCAGTGACTCAGATTGTTCTGGTTTGGGTTAAATCAATCACTGTGACCAGGAGTCTGTGACATTCTCACTGGTTGTTCTTAACTGACATTGTAATGCCTGATAATCGGATGGGACCAAGCCTTCTCCACCTCAATACCATGAGAAGAAAATATTGAAGAGGCAGTTCACCAAGGAAAATGAGGGGCTATAACTAGAGGGAAAATGAGTGCAAGGCGGCCAAAAAGTATCAAGCATTTGCTTCATCTTCAACTTACCTTCTAGCCCTTTCTATAGACTGGCAGCTTGTGAATTGTATTCTTTCTTTACCATGCTATTAGCCCCTAAATAACACACACAGCCTTTCTGTCTGGCTTTTCACTTCATTTCCTACCTCCTTTTTCTCAGCAAACACACATCTCTTCACAAACACTCCATTAGTTTTCATGTTTGTCTCAGTGCTCGGGTGTGTTTGAAGGGTTTCTCTAAGGCTGACTGACATTTCCTGATTGCTTACTATGTGTTATTTCTGTTTTACTCCTGGACCATCATTCTTGGAAAGTCATCCAGTTCATCAATATCCTTTAACACTGTTTGGATTTGTGGGTGTGCATTCAAGCAGGAAGGGTGGCCTATGGAGGTGAGCAGAATCTCACTTATGTGCTTTGTCAAGTAGCAGGGGGATTCACAGCAAACAGAGGAACAGGCTTAGTCCTGGTTCTCCTTTCATCATGGGGCTAATAGGACAAAACTATCAGGGTGATGGAGGAGGTGCTCAGGTGAGAGGGGAGGGACAAGCTGTTGAATATGTGTACTTTAGACACATATCTCTTTGTCAGAACATAAAGTCCTGAATATTTTCATCTGAGCCTAAGAAACTGTTGCCATCACTCTTCAAGTCTCAGGGAAGGGCATCATTCAGTGTCCACTGCATGGTTTGCAGCTGCTCATTGTGAATACTCTCAGATATCCTTGGCTGGTTCGGGCATTTCTCCCAGACTCATATTACAAGAATGATAACATTCTGGCTCAAAGATGTGATTATAGATGAAGTTGTCCATAACTGGTATGCAGTTCTGAGAATACAGTGATACATTTCAGTTCCTGGCCAGCCCCAGGCTGCAGCTCAGATCCTCAACAGTTATCTTGTAATTGTTGTCATTCAGTCACAGTGTAGATTACAGATGAAAGCATATGTGGTGTGCACAAGGATCACCACTTTTCCTGTCTAACTTTCCCAGCTTCTTTTACTATCCTTGGATAAACTTGCCAGACATCGATTACACTGGTGATTACAAAATGTTAATTTCTGAATGCTACCATTCTTTCTCCTATTATTAGCTAGTATTTCCCTCTGCAGAAGGGAATTTATTTGGAAAGGTGAATTTTTAAAATGTACTCTATGAAATATTTATACTGTCATTGATGTAGACATTCCATGAAAAATTTGTCATGTTTTATAAATAACTAAGGGAAAGCATTTGCTCTGTAGGACTTGTGACTGGTGTGTTCAGCTCTGTGATCCTCGTTCTCTGGATGAGGCAGAGAGCACACGAGTCTGCTTATTGTCTATTCATGTGTTGGCCATTTTTCACCCTATTTCTATCAGTACTGACTCTGGTTGTGTCCATACGGTGCTGACTCAAAAAGTTCATCTCTTGGAGAGTTTGTCACAGTGTTTTGGGAGTACACTGAATAGTTGAATAGTTTCAACTTATTACGTTTCAAAGAGTACTGGACTAGGAGTCTAGAGGAACAGGTGCTGCTAATTAGATTGTGATTCTCAATTTCCACTCCTACAAAATACAAATGTTTGGTTTTGCTTCCCTTTATTAGTCCTGTTGATTGATCCTAGAATCCTGTGCCTCTACAACTTGCTATGAATGTTTTTGATGGGCTTCAGATAATGTTTTAATAATGTCTTAACTATTTTAAGATCTTATAGAGTGTCTTAAAAGTTCCCATTCCTCCAAAAATGTTTCCTTAAGGGGATAGGTCTTCTTATACATGCAAAATCTAGCATCTTCACTATCATCCTTAATAATCATCAGCATCTGAGATCATCACCGACATTTATGCAGTGCATGTTATGTGCCAGACATGACACTAAAGACACTGTATATTTTTTTCTCATGTGTTCTTACAGTAAGAGGTAATGGCAATATCTCAGTTTCACAGATGAGAAAAATTAAATTGAGAGGAAATTTTCCTAAAGATGCACAACTAGGACATGATGAAACCCAGGGCTCAAAATCAGTTTTGTCTGACTTCAAAGTGTATTTTTCCACCACTGTTCTGTATTCACTACCAAATGGATAAAATAAATGAGACAAATCCCTGCATCCTATATGCAGTATATTACCAAATTAATCAGTACAGCAAGGATAGGTTTTTGCGTTTCATATACAGCTCCCCGACATCAGTGTATACCCATAGTGCATATTGATGGCTATCCTTAAATTTTACCTCTGTCCAGCAAAAATAGGCCCAAGATTTGTTCATTCTAAGGTTGCCATAATAAAGTGTTATCAAATATTTAAACATCAAAATGCTTCCCCAGGTTGACCTTTTTTTTCTATCTCTCTTATTACAAACTGTTATTGCTCTATTGTTTTCTTCTATGTTAGAATTTGTTTCAATTATTCCCATATGTTTCCAGGATTGAATGTTCCAGTTACTCATTACATTTTAGAAATATTTGCTCACAGTAATAGGCAAATAAAAGTTCCAAGATAAAAAGTAACCTCTGTGTTGATGTCTTTAACTTAAATAGAATATTTGGAGCAAGGAATTTTCTATTTTTTTCTCTCATCAAACTTTTGACAATAGAACTAGTTATTTTTATTTCTGAGTTTCATGTGTTTACAAGATAATGGAGTTTGTTATTTCTCCACAGCACCACTCATAGGGAAAAAGAAAAAAAGGTGAATTCTCTTAGAATTGCCCTGGGATCTTGGATTCCTCTCCACCTCCCTTTTCCACTCCAGCCTGCCCTTTGAGCTAACTTTCATAGATTTTTAGAGGCCAGAAGCAGAGAGCGGACTGCTAGGAAGAAATTGCATGCATTCTACTATTTGCATATGTTTATGTAATGTGCTTCCAAACATTTCCCTGTAACCTCAAGTTGTACATTTAAAAATTAAAACCTGGGCTGGGCACAGTGGCTCATGCCTGTAATCCCAGCACTTTGGGAGGCCAAGGTGGACCGATCACCTGAGGTCAGAGTTCAAGACCATTCTGAACAACGTGGAGAAACTCTGTTTTTACTAAAAATACAAAAATTAGCCAGGCATGGTGGCATGCACCTGTAATACCAGCTACTCAGGAGGCTGAGGCAGAAGAATTGCTTGAACCCAGGAGGCGGAGGTTGTGGTGAGATGAGATTGTGCAACTGCACTCTAGCCTGGGTGACAAGAGTGAAACTCCATCTCAGAAAAAAAAAAAAGTAATAATAATAAAAATAAAAACATTAAAATTAAAACCTTTACATTTCTACTCAATTTAAGGAAGAAAATTTTGTAAGTGAATATTTATGGTAGCAGTCATTTAACATGTTATCATTAAAAACTGGTGAAACAAGAAGAACCTGAATGTGGAACAGGTTAGTCGTATACTCATATTAATGGCCTCTTGTCCCGTTGTATTCTGTATTTGGCATTATAAGCCCATGGTGGTGAGAACTGAAATAAGAACATAAAAAATATGACTCTGTTTTGTATTTTATTGCAAAATAAATACAGATTGGACATCCCTAATCTGAAAATTTGAAATCCAAAGTGCTCCAAAATTTAAAACTTTTTAAGTGTTACCATGACTCCACAAGTGGAGAATTTCACACCTGATCTCATGCAAAAAGTTACAGTCAAACTTTGTTTTATGCACTAAATGATTCGAAATGTTGTATAAAATCGCTTTCAGGCTATGTGTATAAGGTCTATATAAAACATACATGAATTTTATGTTTAGACTTGGGTCCCATTCCCAAGATATCTCAAGTTGTATATTTTGTATATGCAAATATTTCAAAATCCAAAATTATCTGGAATCCAAAACACTTCTGGTCCTAAACATTTTGAATAAGTGATACTCACACTGTGTGTGTATGTGTGTGTGTGTATTTTTTTTTTTTACTTGACCTTATATTTTCCTCATACTAAGCCATATGAGATTGGGTAAATTATCCCCATATTTTAGATAACTATGCAAAATAGTAGGTACAATGCATCCAACCCTCAGTTGTGCAGTGCCAGTATTTAGTAGGCACAGCTATGAAAAGTGATGGAGGACAGGGGCAGTGCAGTAGACTAGCTCTCTTTCCTTCATTATTTACCGTCCAGTAGTTGTGTAATCAAGAAGAAACATGTGAAAGGTCAATAATACATGGAAGCTTATTATTATTCATAAACATGAGCCATTTACAATGGAATAGTAGGGTTAAGGAAGATTAATTAAAGGAGATATTTTAGAATTGGGCAAGGACAATACCTAAAGAATACATGAAGGTGAGAAAACAACCCACATTGTGAATTCTTCAATTACACTTGACCTTTGAACAACACAAATTTGAACTGCAAAAGTCCTCTTATGTGTGGACTTTTTCCTATAAATGTCACACTGAGTAGCCTGCCTCTCCTGCCTCCCCTTCTACCTCCTTCACTCCTTCTGGCTCTGCCACTTCTGAGACAGCAGGACAAACCCCTTCTCTTCCTCCACCTCTTCAGCCTACTCAACATGAAGATAATGAGAAGGAAAGACTTTATGATGATTCATTTCCACTTAATGAATAGGAAATATATTTTTTATTCTTGTGATTCTCTTAATAACATCTTTTTTTCTCTAGCTTACTTTATTGTAAGAATACAGTATATAATTTATATAACATAAAAAATATGTGTTAATCAATTGTTGGCTCCTGGTTGACAGGAAGCTCTTAGCAGTTAAGATTTGGGGGGTCAAAAGTTATATGTGGATTTTTTTGATTGTGTAGTGTGTTGATATTTCTAACCGCTCCATTGTTTTAGGGTCAACTGTATGTCTCTGTGACATATTTTGATATCTGAAAGATTGGATTAGAACTGAATGAGTTAATGTGGAAAGATGTGTATTCTTTATTTATAACATGATTATGTTTTATGTATGTAACAAACTATATCCTAAGTATTCTTCCCACACAAGTCTATGTGGTTTATATTCTTATAATGATTTTACAGACGTCCAGACAACATGATAATTACAAAATTTGTATAATCCCTAAGTTTCCAATTTCCATACACATATTTCACGGTCAAAGCAGGGACTACGGCCGGGCGCGGCGGCTCAAGCCTGTAATCCCAGCACTTTGGGAGGCCGAGACGGGTGGATCACGAGGTCAGGAGATCGAGACCATCCTGGCTAACACAGCGAAACCCCGTCTCTACTAAAAAAATACAAAAAACTAGCCGGGCGTGGTGGCGGGCGCCTGTAGTCCCAGCTGCTCGGGAGGCTGAGGCAGGAGAATGGCGTAAACCCGGGAGGCGGAGCTTGCAGTGAGCTGAGATCCGGCCACTGCACTGCAGCCCGGGCTACAGAGCGAGACTCCGTCTCAAAAAAAAAAAAAAAAAAAAAAAAAGCAGGGACTACAGAGGCAAGTGTTAGAAACAGGGAGATACATAATAGTTTTGTTGAACTTCTAGATCCAGCCTTACCCGAAGGTATTTTCTCAGTTGATTTGTTTGTTTTCTGGTTTTAGCTTAAGGGATTCAGGACTCAGTTTTAAATTGGGTTTTTGACACTGTAATCAACAGTTATGATTTTAGCACAGAAAAAAAGGAAGGGGCAAATTTAGGATCCTCCAGCAGTGGGGGTGGGGAAATTATTCAGGGGTGACCTTATTTTCCACTTTATTTGGTAGGAAGAAACTGAGTTTTCTTTCTTTTTTTTTTTTTTTTTACCTTATGAAGGGGAACTTGCAAATTTCTAACTAAGCTAAGCAAAATATAAAGCAGGAGAAGACTAGTATTTATTATGAAACATTTAAAATGAATGTTCTTCCACTTTGACCGATTTAGATACATTATAGTGGTGGAAGCCGGGAAGTGATGCATTTTTCTAGACCCAAACATCATTTGTTTTATTTGCACTGGCTGCTTTCGAGAGAGCTACTTCCCCCCTCCTTTCTCATGCCCCTCTGTCTCTTTACCAATTAATCAGCCAATTAGTCATTTGTCTTTATAGCTTCCTTTCCCTTTCCCTTCTCCATGATTTTTCATTTTAAGGAGATAAACCTTCTGAGAGAGAAACCTCTAACCTTGAACTAGGTAAACAATCTAGTGCTGCCAATTATCTTCTTAAAGGAATGCAGTGAAGGTTTTCTGCATCTCCTGAATGCTGCATTGTCAATTCCTTCTCCCCAAAGAGAAAGCGGTGAATTCCCTGTGTTCACATCTTAAACAGAGGCAGCCTTTTCTCTTTTCCTCTGGTTTCTGATTATCGTGACTTACAGTAATAAAGTTCAAGGGAATGGGTAGAAGGGAGATAAATCGCGGTTTTTAATGAGAGTGATGTTTTATCATTCCTGCCAGACTGGAGTTCTGTGTAGGCACCAATGAAATAAGGGCATCAGGACTCATAAACATACACACAACTAAGTTTTCTAGTAAATGTTCTTTATCATGACCAGCCTGAGACTGAGTGCTGCATAACCACATAGACGTTTTTGTAAGCAGCTATTTCAAGATCACTTCAGGGATTTGAAGAAGAGAGCAGTGAAGGATGGGAGCAGGTGAGGAGGATTCCTGTGGACAGGCAAATCTGCCTTCATGTGTCACCAAAATTATAAAGAGGTTGGAAGGATCCACTGTAGCCACTAGCAGTGTGTATCTCAACAGAGCTGTAGACAGTGGAATTGGCTAAATCAGTTCATCGTTTGGAGAGGGAACAAAAATGAGCAATGACTCGATAGTAAGAGGTATACAGCTGTATACCTACAGAAGATAAATTGGTATACAGCTGTTATTCATAACAACTGAGATTGCAGCAAGAATAGATGCCCTCACCATCCACCTGGAAAAGTCATATTAAGCATATGGGAAAACATTCTGACAGGTAAATGTGAAAGCTTTTGAGTGGATGGCAGAGGACAGAAACTGAAGCTTTGTGTCTTAAGGCCTAGAAGAGAAGAATTTACATCCATGAAATCTCTTAGAAGTTCTGTAATGTCCTCAAGATTTCTTCTCAACACAGTCACCAGGGTTTGAGAAAGTGTTTGTGATGAAGGCATATTGAAATATAGGTGAACTGCTTCTGATTCTATTGCACAGAAGCAGAGAAAAAGAGGAAGGATAAAGCAAAACAGCAAGAATTAATAAGGGAGAGGCGTGGATATCCTGGGTAGGATTAAGGCTTTGAGCAAAGGTCAGAAACTGCAGTGTGTATTGAATCATGAGGTGATCTAATTAACTATCAGATTCTGATTTAATAGCACTGATTTGGGGCTGGTTGTCTCCATTTATATCAGGCTTCCAGGTGATGCCAGAGCTGCTGCTCCTCAGAACACACTTAGAAAAGCAAAGATAAGAGATGCAAGTGAATTACAGTGTAAAATGAACATCAACAACTTTAAAGGAGAAAAGAAGGAAAATACAAGCTACAAAGTAGAAAATCTATAGCCTGAAGGCAGGAGTGTATGGAAGCTGGCACTCAGTATTTACAAGGTTGTCTGTTACACTCCTTAAAGTCAGGTACGTGGCTGAAAAGCTGGAATATGCTTGTTATTGCATGAGTCTCTGTTTTTGGCAACAATTGGCATCACCAATTTATTCTTCCTCTTCATTATCAGGTTTTTACAACCCATCTATTCCCAAAAGTGTTACAAGGCTGAAGCAAGCAAGCTGATTTGCCATACCCAGCTATGTCTTGGAAGGTAAGACAGGAAATTGAGCCATAGCAGCTGAGATGAGGACTAGGATCTCCAGTTTGGGAGAAATAACATGGTGGTCACAGCATGAGTTTTGCAGTCTTTGATATTACATATAGCTTTGGCACCCACAAAATTTAAATTAAGTTTCTCATCCTCTATGAGTTTCAATTTTCTCATAAAATGTGAAAATTATATTGTACCTAGGTTTATATAAATATTAAATTAAATAATTCATGTGTAGTTCTTAGGGAACTTATATTATAGAAAGTACTCATTCTGATCTTTATTATTAGTTGAATTGGAAGCAACAGAAAATTCTTGAGGGAGAATTTTCGTGATTTATCCTTCAATAACTTCTATCTTGAGCCCTACTTAGGAGCCTATGTTCAGGCTCTGAGGTATCCCACTCAACAACTTTGAAGATTTTTTATAAAACATGTTACTCATTGCAGACTGGGGAGTTACTTGTGAAATGAAACTGAGAAAAATTGAGTTGTCAAGGTGAGATTAACCCAACAGCTTGAGAAACCGAAAAAGATAATCATATTCTATGTGGCATACATATTTATGAGGAATCTAAGAGACACATTTGTCTTTAAGCTTTCTACCAAACAGAAGAGCCCATGTGTCTGTCCATGCCAAGATGGAAGCTAATAGCCCTTTGCATTGGTTTAGAAAAAGTACTCAAAGAAAAATTAATGTTTTGGCATTGAATAAAGTAAATTTTCTTCACTTGACATGGGTATTGTTAAGCAAAGGATCTGATTATATTTGCCTTTCTAGAAGAAAATGAACAAGGCAGTCTGATGAATTGCAAGGAATTTTAGACTCTGGGATCAGATAATCCTGATTTAAATTTTCAATTTGGCCACTTAGCAGCTATTTGGCATTTGTCCCATTTCTTAACTGATAATGAGATTTTATTTCCCACACAGAAAAGGTACGTACACACACATGCACACACACAAAGAGATAAAACTTCTAACTGGTATAAGCATTGGTCACAATATTTAGTAAAAAAAAAAAAAAAAAAAAAAAAAGGAAAGTGGGAGGTTGAGGCAGGCAGATCATCTGAGGTCAGGATTTCGAGATCAACCTGGCTAACATAGTGAAACCCTGTCTCTACTCAAAATGTAAAAATTAGCCAGGCATGGTGTTGGGCGCCTGTAATCCCAGCTAATCAGAAGGCTGAGACAGGAGAATCACTTGAATCCAGGAGGCAGAATTTGCAGGGAGCCGAAATCAAGCCATTGCACTACAGCCTGAGTGACAGAGTGAAACTCCCTCTCAAAAAACAAACAACAATAAAAACAAACAAACGAACAAAAAACCAGGCATGATCAAGAAGTGGAGGCTTACGGAGATAACCCCATGGAAAGCGTGTGTGTTCATCTTAGGCCCATTCTTCACATTGGCTAGAAAATTTGGACTGATTATTTATTAATTCAGGAAAACAATATCAACACAGGTGATGACCCTCCATAGAAGCTTGGTGAAACTGCATAGACATGTTAATTGAGGTTTGAGAAACATTTATCTTTGAAAAGTGGGATTAAGTTCCAAGGAGATGGTGATGGAGATGGTGAAAAAAGCCGTGACTCTTAGAAAGTAGTAAGAACCAGGCCATGACCACCTGTATTAGTTTGTTCTCATGCTTCTAATAAAGACATAACCATGAGTGGGTAATTTATAAAGGAAAGACATTTAATTGACTCACAGATTAGCATGGCTGGGGAGGCCTCACAATCATGGCACAAAGCCAAGGAAGAACAAAGTCACGTCATACATGGTGGCAGGCAAGAGAGCATGTGCGTGGGAACTGCCCTTTATAAAACCATAAGATCTCATGAGACTTATTCCCTATCAAGAAAACAGCATGGGAAAAACCCACCCCCATGATGCAATTACCTCCCACTGGGTCCCTCCCACATCACATGGGGATTATGGGAGCTACAATTCAAGATGAGATTTGGGTGAGGACACAGCCAAACTATATCATTGTGCCCCTGGCCCATCACAAATCTCACATCCTCACATTTCAACACCAATCATGCCTTCCCAACAATCCCTCAAAGTCTTAACTAATTCCAGCATTAACTCAAAAGTCCAAGTCCAAAGTCTCATCTGAGACAAGGCACGTCCCTTCTGCCTATGAGCCTGTAAAATCAAAAGCAAGTTAGTTACTTCCTAGACACAATGGGGGTACAGGAATTGGGTAAATACACCCACTCCAAATGGGAGAAATTGGTTAAAACAAAGTGGCTACAGGCCCCACACAAGCCTGAAATCCAGTAGGGCCGTCATTAAACCTTAAAGTTCCAAAATTTTCTCCTTTGACTCCATGTCTCACATCCAGGTCACAGTGATGCAAGAGGTGGGCTTCCACAGCCTTGAGCAGTTTCACCCCTGTGACTTTGGAGAGTACAGTCTCCCCTCCAGGCTGCTTTCATGGGCTGGCATTGAGTGACTGTGGCTTTTCCAGGTGCATAGTGCAAGCTGTTGGTGGATCTACCATTTTGGGGTCTGGAGAATCATGGCTTTCTTCTCAGTGGAGACTAGGCAGTGCTCCAGTGGGAACTCTGTGTGGGGGCTCCGACCCCACATTCCCTTCTGCACTGCTCTAGGAGAGGTTTCCATTGCACATGTTTCCATTTGTAGAAACATCCAGGTATTTCCATACAACCTCTGAAATCTAGGCGGGGGTTCCCAAACCTCAGTTCTTGATTTCTGTGCACTTGCAGTCTCAATACCACATGGAAATTGCCAAAGCTTGGGGTTTGCACCCTCTGAAGCAATAGCCTGAGCTGTACCTTGGCCTTTTTAAGCTATGGCTGGAGCAGCTGGGACACAGGACACCAAGTCCCTAAGCTGCACTCAGCAGGAGGGCCCTGGATCTGGCCCAGGAAACCATTTTCCTTCCTAGGCCTGCAGGCCTGTGATGGGAGGGGCTGTTGCGAAGGTCTCTGATGTGCAGTGGAGACATTTACCTCATTGCCTTGGTGATTAACATTAGACTCCTTGTTACTTTTGTAAATTTTTACAGCAGGATTGAATTTCTCCCCAGAAAGTGGGTTTTTCTTTTCTATTGCAAAATTTTCAAACTTTTATGCTCTGTTTCCTCTTGAATACTTTACCACTTAGAAATTTCTTCTGTCAGATACCCTAAATCATCTCGTTCAAGTTCAAAGTTACACAGATCTCTAGAGCAGGAGCACAATGCTGCCAGTCTTTTTGCTAAAGCATAACAAGAGTCATGTTTGCTACAGTTCCCAACAAGTTCCTCATCTCCATCTGAGACCACCTCCACCTGGAATTTATTGTCCATATCAGTATTAGCATTTTGGTCAAAGCTGTTCAATAAGTGTCTAGGAAGTTACAAACTTTCCCACATCTTCTGGTCTTCTTTTGAGCCCTCCAAATTGTCCCGAGCTCCACTTGTTACTCACTTCCAAAGTTGCTTCCACATTTTTGGGTATCTTAATATCAGTACCCCACTCCTGGTACCAGTTTACTAGGGACACAGCCAAACCATATCACCACCATTGCAGTGCTTCTCTAAAAAGGCAAAGCAAGTCCTTAAAGCACTGGTAACAGGCTGTGACTCCCTTAGATCAGCTTCACTGTGATCAGTCATAGTGACCAAGAATCCAACCCAAAAGATTGGATCCTCAAAAACATTTGAGAAACGTTGAGACGATGGCTCCTTTTCATTCCTATCTCTATTCATCTCAGCTAATCTGCCTCTGTCTCTCTCTTTAGACCAATTTTCTCTGCTACTAAAGCAATGCAATGGTAGCAAATGACTGCCCCTCAAGATTTAAAATGTACATAATTTACTTTCAACATGTGCATTCTGGCTCTCAGGAATTCCCTAAAACCCAATTAAAATCATCGTAAGAGAATCAAGTGAATCAAGCAACCACTTGTGTTTCAATCAAGATTGGCCAGAGAGTCAGAGTTACACAAAAGACTAGAACACCACTCCTGTGGATGAGGTAGCCATTCAAAACTGGGACTACATCTCAAGGAAAATGGACATGAGTTGCACAGACATAAGGTGAAACAGACCTGTTTTCCACATTCATCAAAAGACTGTCAGTGATCTCCCAGCCAATTTTCCCACTTTTTGGCTTTGTTCAGTTCATATGGGTGATGTGGTTGTGCTGTGATGAGTAATTGCTTCATGAATAGAATCACAAGAGAGGCATAATACAGGACTCTTTTATGCTACCTTTCTGGGGAACAAGATACTAGGGACCCTTTCACCACTTACCCCATACTTTCATTTCACATGTGAAAACATTCCATTTTAATTTGGAGCCCTTTGTCTTCTTAGAGGGATACAGTGAGAGAAAGCTCCCCTTTACACACTCTTCAAATAAAAGATCATATGCTAAGAATGTACCCGTATTTTCAGTTACCTCAATATAAATTATACATTGATCTATCTTTTTTTCCCTGTAAGTTCTGCATCAAAGCTTAATTAACTTTCTTATTGGTAAGAGCAGAGGTGCAGTAATATTTCTCTGAGTGTTAAAAGGAATTGTTGGTTGTCATTCTCTTTATTATTTCCTTCCCAGCCATTTGAAGGATAAATGCTGTTGTCATGTTTATAGAAGCACCTGCATGAATCTGGATATTTTATTATTGGAGTATCATGTTGACAAATTTCCAAAATGTTGTAATTTATGTTCTTGTAAATCACCATGCTGGGGTAATAAAGAATAAGTGTTTATGACAAGAAATGGGCTTAGCAGATGCTAAAAGGAGCATCAGTCATTGTTTGTCTTTTTCTGACTCTTAAGTCTTATCCTACAACTTCACTCCCTTCTCAAACTGCAGTTCAGAATGATGTCATTAGGTTGTATTTTTAGAAGAGGAATCATAACAATTTGGCATGGCAAATGGCAAATTTGCTACATTTCTTGTGCTGACTCAAATGATTTAATAAGTGTTGTTCAGAGTATGTGGTAGAAAGAATGCTTAAACCTTGTTTAGACTCAGCTAGAAACTGCTGATTAGTGCTGACCATCATAGACAGAGGGGAGAAGACTGACTACATATGAGCCATAATGTTTGCCAGCTAAGTATTTAAAAATAGAACAAAGTATACAGAAGCTTTCAAAACCTTTGATAGAAATCAGATGTCATGGAGCCTGGAGATATGTGATTGTCACATACTGGTGTTATATCACCCAGAGGACAGTTGATTTATTTTCATAGACTTCTGCAAATCTTCAAACATGCAACAAAAGCTCAACATCTGCTGACCATTTGCTAAGTGCCAGGCATTCTTTCTCTCAATTTTCACAACAGCTATTGCATAGGTGTTCTATATTTCCTGGTTTATTTTCACCAAAAAAAATGCAGATGGACTATGATTATTTATAAAAGTCAACCCTTGGTCTCATTAGTAATTTTTCAGAACAATGAATATTAGATCCATAAACGCATAGTTACTATGAAGTGCTAAATATTATCATACTTACCTTTTGAAGATGAACTTTTGGAAATCAGGAGAAAAAAAATGTACAGACGTTTTCAAGTTCTTTTCTATTACCCATAATTGGACCTTCAAATACAAATGCAAAAGAGAAGGAATCATATGGAAAATTTGTTTGCAATGGAATGTCCTGTTTATGTTTCTTTATGTTCAGATACTACCAAACACAATTTCACTGCATATAAATATTTTATGGAACTCATTTGTGTTGTACTTCATTATCATTTATCTTCTGCCATTATTTATCAGTTATTGTAAGAGTTAAAAAGAGTCCTTGAAAATTAAAATAATAGTCAGGGAATACCTCTCTCCTCACCAGGGAAATATTATCTAGAGAATATGGGTCAAGAAGATTTATTTTTATTAAAATTTGCTTTGCAAGGTTCCCTTCTTTATTCTGATATTTGTGGAAAAAGTATATGTCCACCTTCAATACATTTCTTGAAAACTCATATAGAGATGGTCAATGATTTGCATAAGGAGGCTCAGGTCATATAAACAAATCTTCCATTTCAGACGTTGTTATAGCCAGATTTTATTTTCTTAGAAAATAAAGCCAAAATATGAGCAATAGCCGATTGCATCTGCACATCTTTGTGATGGGCCCTACTTGAAAAGGCAAGAACGTTGTTTGTAAACCCTGTGGGTGTGCTCTGCCATAGCTATACTGCTGCTGTTCCATCTATAAGATAGAGAAACTCAGGGATGAAGCATCACATGGCAGAAAATGGGGCCATTTTTGAAGATGTTTTTATTTTTATTTTTGTAGAATCAGGAAGGTTTTATCAAAAACAAGTAGCACAGAAAGCACCTAAAATCTCTAGCTGTAATTGTACTGCAAACAGAATATCGAGATAAAATGAACAATGACAGAGTGAAAGAACAAGAACTTTGGACTCCCAGAGACCTGCTCACAACCTTTATCTGCCACTTTTCAACTGCATGAGACAAGTCACACTGATTAATAGATCCCTAAGATTGTTTCCTCACCTTTGAAAGTAGAATTAGAAAAATGCCCACTGCTGGTTTCATGAGGTGGGCTTTGTGCCAACATGCAGAAAGGATACTAGAGATTGGATTCCATAGTCTACAGCATGAGCGAATATTGATCTATTTATGGAAGGACTAATTGTTCCTTCTGGCACAGAAGAGGGATGATGTCAAATATGGAGAAGAAAAAGGAGGTGTGCATTACAGAATGTTAATATTTGATATTAAAGTTTAAGATTATCTCTGCATCAATAAACTTTTCAGATTGAAAATTCTCAAATTAGACTTGATTAGCATTGAATCTTTTAATTAGAAGGGAGCAGGCATAACTTGTTGCTATATTCTGATAGTCTTAAAATTAACATTTTAAAATATGCCTTTTGATTGTTGAGACAGAGTGTGGAGTGATAAAAAGAAAGGTAGATTGTTGTTTTTAATCCTGGATACACTGTTTTTTAGCTATGTGACCTAGGACAAGTTAACTAGTGCCTCTCAGCCTCAGTTGATTCACCTAAAAATGAGAATCCTAGCTCTATCAACCTGATAGTTTTTTTAGGACCACTATGGCCATTTTGTGAAGTGATTTCCCCCTGCTCTGGAAAGCTGTGCCACTAGATCACCCTTTCCATTTATTTTATGTCATGGGTCACATTATTCCTGATGATCTCCTTTGCTTTATTATATTCTACAGTCCTTGAGGACACAGGAAGTATGTTCTTCATTGTGTTTCTACCAGTGCTTGCCACGTAGTAGGTGCTCAAAATGGCTTTAAGGGAGGAAGGAAGGAAGATAAGGAAAACACACTTATTGATTGAATAATTACTTCATGTTTTCATTCATTTTAGAATGCGTGATTTAATGCCAGGTACTGTTATGATGTTTAGCCAAAAATAAAATGAACTCCCAATTTCAGCTCTTCTCCATGAAAGCATCCTGTTTTCTATGACTGTTAATATTTTTGCGCTGCCATTGGGTGAGTAGCTTGTGAGTGTTTGGTCCACCTTCGTGCTTAGAAAACGTGCAAGGACCCAAGGCAATGGAGTTCACTTAATAGTTGTCTGAATGGGTTGGAGAAAGGATAAGAAGAGAAGAGTAAAGCTGGTTTATAGATGATGCAGCTTCTTCAAAAGACTTTCTCAGGCATCTGCTTTATGCCAGGAGTGTAGAAAGGATTCCCTCAGTACAAGAAAAAACCAGGTGTGCTTTAGAGCTTTAGAGAGTATATGCATCCGGAGAAGTGATATCCTCTCTTATAATGCTCTCATCTGTCCTTTTCTTTGTAGGACAGTATTTTGTTGTTTACTTGCTTATTTTCTTTAAAATTTGTTCACAGCACAATTTTATTTGGATGTTAAACTCTTCTGGAACAACACACACACACACACACACACACACTAAAGTTTTCTTTAAGCCTAACATTTCCAGATCCAATTTTTATAAGCCCACAGCTTGACCAATTACCTTCTTAGAGTCTCAAAATGTATTTAAAATCTCTAAATGTGATCAACAAATAAATATTGTACCGCCTAATGTGGTTTGGATCTGTGTCCCCACCAAATCTCATGTCAAATTGTAATCCCCAGTGTTGAAGGTGGAGCCTTGATGGAAGTGATTGGATCATGGGGATTGATTTCTCACGAATGGTTTAACACCATGCCCCTTGGTACTTTCATCACGACAGTGAACGAGTTCTCATGAGATCTTGTCTTTAAAAAACATGCAGCACCTCCTGCTTCTCTCTCTCTCTTCATCCTGCTCCTGCCAAGTAAGATACCTGTTCCAGCTTTGCCTTCCACTATGAGTAAAAGCTCCCTGAAGTCTTCTGGGAAGCAGATGCTGCCATGCTTCTTGTACAGCCTGAGGAACTGTGAGCCAATCAAACCTCTTTTTTTTTTTTCCTATGAATTACCCAGTCTCAGGTATTTCTTTACATTAGTGCAAGAATGGGCGATACACCACCTTTTGTTTTACTTTGTTTTGTTTTGTTCTGAGAGGAAGTTAAATCTTTCTAAAGACAGACTACAAGCAACTAATGTAGAGCTTCATGGTTAGTGGTAGTTTGTCATAGAACACATGACAAGGTATATATAGTCTACTTTCCCAAGAGTGTCTATTTTGTTCAATGATATTGGGAAATATATTTATACTAAACCAAATATTAATAAATGCAAAAATACACTGGCATTTTAAAGATAAACAGACACTTTGAAGAAACGTCTCACTCATACCTGGTCATTTCATATGGCTATCTCAGGTCACACAAGATGACTGGTAGAGAATCTCCAAAGTTAGACTTACCTGAGACACTCTGTATGTGAAGAGGTTCTAGGTAGAATAGAATGGTACTAACTCTAAAAGCATTGTTCTCTGTATTGTACAGGTAGGCTAAGATCTAAAATTCTAACATTAGAATTTATTTACTGATTTTCAGGGTTGATTCATTTAGACTTAATTACATTTTAAAAAGTCTTCTAGTTATTTCCTACATAGTGTCTTAGATTATTCTGTTCACATGTGCCAGGAAATAATTTCCCATCACTTAATTCCCAGTATATGCATACCCTTCTCATTTTTTAAGGCCAGTCTCAAATTCTACTTACACACACACACACACTCACAACACACTTCCTTGAAAACTCTGTTCTCCTGTTACTTTCAGCCAAAATTTATCAAATGTATCAGAAGTTTAAAAAATGTGTATTAAATCTTAATCCTATAAAGACATTATTTCAGGCACCTGGGATATGGCTTTGACAAAAGAAATTATCTGGGTTATGCCTCCACTGTTATCTCTATTTTCACTTACAATTGTTAGTATTTGTTTTTTATTTTGCAAACCACTTGTTATAGTTACCTATAAATATATAGTGCACCGGACTGGACATGAACATTGAAGTCATCAGAATTGGTACTAAATCAGAGCTTTACTTTTGACAAATATGTGACCTTTAAAAACATCATTTGACTTCTCTGAATCTTAACCTTTGCATCTTAAAATATAGAGACAATATTTGTATTATCCATCAATTATGATAGATGTTAAATTTATAAAAAACTGTATATCTATAGCATGGGATGTTCAGCAGTCAGCTACAAATATTGTTCTCTCATTACTCTTATTAAGTCTATAATTGTCTTTGAGGGCAGCATATTCCATAGAATTTAGCAGATGGCTAAGCAAATACTAGAAACAAAATAAATAAACAAATAGTTTACAAAAATCAAGATAAAGAATGAGTATTACTGGATATACTCTAGGGAGAAGTGACATAGTCATAGATGCTTTCAAACAAATGAAGGGTTGGAGAACAAAAAAAGCAATGTGGAGGGGCCATCATTAAATGTCTGTAAGGTGTGGATTGGGGGTGATTCAGTATGCAGAAACTGAGAGCTCAAGTTGGACCTAACTTCATTGTTTATCAAAGACCAGTTCTATCTACCACCACACCCTTAGACGTAGCTCTTTCTTTCCCTTCTCTGTTCTTAGGTGGTGGGGAGAGGGTCACAGGCATTTCAGGACCAAGGCCAGCACTAGGTTGCTTTTCAGAACCCAATTCCGTCTCTGCACTTTCAGGACCTACGATGGATGGAGTTCTATTAGGCACTACCACAAGAAGGTTCATTTTTATTCTTGAATCAATGACATACCCCTGAGAGTTGGATGTTTTATCCTGAGGTTCTCTAAGCACCCAGTTTCCTCTTTTCCTAGAACTAACTGTTCACCAAGTGATCCTGATATTGCAGCTAAATCATTGTTATAGTTATGATATTACACTAAACCAAAACTAATTTCAGATCATTTCAGATCACGAATATATGAAAGGGAATAGGATAATGACCTTAAAGTGCTGAACAGATAGGGTCATGTGTTGGAGCTATGCTAATTGACTTCCTGAGAAGAGTTCCTCCTGGGGTGCCAGTAACCTTTCATTTTAATATATGCCCAAATTAGAGACTTCTCTAAGCTACTGCCACCCAAGTACATCTTCAACACGGATGTCTTTTTTTGTTTGTTTTTGAGACGGAGTCTCGCTCTGTCGCCCAGGCTGGAGTGCAGTGGTACGATCTCGGCTCACTGCAAGCTCCGCCTCCCAGGTTCACGCCATTCTCCTGCCTCAGCCTCCCAAGTAGCTGGGACTACAGGCGCCCACCACCACGCCTGGCTAATTGCTTCCTGGACATTTTACCAACTGGTCACATCACTAATAAATGTCTCTGTTGTTTTATTTATGTTGACACTTCAATATCTACGATTCTCTCATTCTTCTGATAAATATTTTTCCTACTAACCTCCTGTATTAGAAGGAGATCAGTTAAGGACATCTGAAGTAGAATTCTGATCCTTGAAGATCCTTCTGTCTAATTGGGGATATAAGATATGTACATGTAAGAAGATAATTAACATTACATATTGTATCAAATTAGTTTAAAAAATATCTGCTCCAAAATTATCATGGAGTGGTGGAACAAGAAGGCTTCCAAGAATAAGTAATAGCTAAGAGGATTGTATAAATGACCAGGGATTAGAAGGGTGAAAAATAGACTAAGGGGCTTCCAAGCCTGGGGATTAGCATTTCCACTAGCAATTAACCAAATAGCGTATGTGCAACAGCATTTCAGACTGGCGAGGGGCTTTGCCTTATTCTTACTTTATTTTCTGTATGTAGCTTATACAGGTTGGGAAGATGATAGACAGTCAACAAAAATTTGTGGACCAGGGATACGGTATGAATCAGTGAAAAATATACTGAGTTAAAGCTCGAATGGACTTTTGGCTTTATCACTAACCAACTGTGAAACAGAATATTAAATACCCTCTCTGCGGCTAATTTTCCTGTTGATAGGAACATACTGCCTGCCTCATAAATTTTTTTCTGAGCATCTCTTCTCATTTTAAAACTCTCCCTGGTTAAACATAGCCACATGCATGGTTTCTGCTACCCTCTGTATGCTGAGGACTTCACACCTGAGTCTCCAATGCCAATCAGTCTCACAGTGTACACCTCTGCTTCTGCTTGTTGGCCTGACATCACCTACTTTATGCCCATGAACATCTTAAAATCAAAGTGAAAAAAAAGACATATCCCCCCTCTCTGTTCCACTCCCCTGTGAGGCTCCTTTTGCTGTTTGCTCTTTGTATTCTACATTGTAGTGAATAATAACCTCTCTGTCTCAAAACTTCAAAGACTCAGAGATGCCTGACCCTCAACCAGCTGAAAAACTAACAAAAACAAAACCCAGATTCACTCCAGCAAGCTAGGAACGGGTAAGTTTCTTATGTTGCCTCTTCCAAGGGCATTTTCGTATTATCTCAGATGTATAAAAACCTCCTTTTATTTGTAGATTTCAGTGCATTCTATATACTTTTAAAGGAACTGATACTTTTAAAATTCGAATCTCAGTAAGAGGTTATGGAGTGGCAATGGGAAGTGCTTTTTGATTAGGGAAGCTGCCTGACTCCAGTTACTTCTCACCAACCACATACTGGCATTCATTCTAACCACAACTTAGTTGGCACAGGAACATACCATGCCCAGCACTTAGTAGAGTACTACTAAGAAACAAAAAAAGATGTATAAATTAATGAATGATCCTGTAAATGCAATGAATCCTCTAAAAGTGGACATATGTACATGTGCAGCTAGAATAGCTGCCTCCCAAATAAAAAATCACCATATACTACCTTGATGGTATAGACTGAGGATGTGTAAAGTTGGCACCTGACACAGGAGACTGCAAATTAATTGCCTGTAAACCTCAGACTACCTCATTGATGTCTTTCATTAAGAATCTTAATGCATCAAGTCAGTTAATCTAGTTCTGCAGGTTTTTTGAAATAATGACACAAATTCCAATGTTAGGGCACATAATTTTGAGAAAGAACATACATTTGAACTTTACTTTTAATAGGATCAAAGAAAACAGGCCATTCTTTCTTCTGGGTTTGGAGTGGAATGAAACCCTGCATAAATTATCAGGGTGTGCATTACTAACCTTTCCCCTGCCAATGATAATATGAAAGCCTTGAGTAATGGATATGGGCATTTTTAAAAGGCAAAATATTTATACAATCTGAAGAGAAACCAGAGTACTGACTATGGGCCTCTCTAAGTTCACTGTGTACCGTAACACGTTTTGTACTCTGAGGTACCTCACTTCAAAGAGAACTCTCTGTAGGATTCTAAGTCAAACTACCCTCTTTGTTTGAATAATTAGATTTTTAGACTTATGCTCACTGTTGAGTTGATATGATACATTTATATGTAGAATACTACAGTCATCCCTCACTATCCATATGGGATCGTTCCAGTACCCCCATGTATATAAAAATCTGTGCATACTCATGTCCCACAGTGGAACCCACTTATATAAAAAGTTGACCCTTCATATCCATGGGTTTTGCATCACCTAAATACCGTATTTTTAATCTGTATTTGTTTGTTGAGGTAGAACCTGCAGCTATGGAAGCCAACTGTATTTATTGAAAATAAAATCCATGTATAAGTGGGCCAGTACAGTTCAAAGACATGTTGTTTAAGGGTCTACTGTATGTATGTATTTCATATGTTTTATATAATAATTTAAAAATTTGACGATTAAAGGGGGGAAGTTGCAGTGTGGCTCTGGAGTTTTTGCTGTAGAAGTTGTCTCAAGAATTATTGAGCTGGAGGCTTTCGAAGTTTCTTTTGCTGCTATATCTGGCTGCTACTGTGTTTGCCTATATGTTTAGCAGTCTGACGCTGAGCTAATTTGGGTTTGTAAGCCTTGGAAGAAGTGTGCAGAATTCAGCTTTACTGAAGGCTAACTGAGACAGTTTAGTTTGAGGACTGAGTGGCTGCCAACCTATAATCAGCTGACAAGGAAGGGAGGTTCCACTACCAAAGGTGACACTTGTGTTCAGGTAGATCAAACCTAGTTCAGTTTTTTTTTTTTTTTTCCAGTTTATTAACTGTGTGTGGCTTTTACTGGTGCTAAATTTGAGGCTATAAGTCAAGAGCATGAGATCTTATCAGCCTGTCCTGCACTCTGGATATAGCAAAAGTAGGATTAAAATTTGATTTAAAATCCTGAAGAAGCTCATTCCAGAGAAGCTAGTTAATTAGGATGTAAATGAGAGACTCTTTATAGCAGGAGAGGACAGCTGTAGTCAACATATGCTAATCTCTTTACAAGGCAATGGTTATATGCAATTAAGGGGGAAATCCTTTTAAGGGAATGCAACACCATTCTTAGAAAAGAGTATAAATTGAAGGTATTTGAAGCAAACTTTTGGAACTGATTCGATACAGAGACCTATGTATAAAATACAGGTCCCTTCAATTTCTTCAAATCCTTTGAAATGCTAGAAAGAATATTTAGAAAATCCATAAGCATTCTTGAATATAGAAGGATAACCTTCAACGGATGAGCAACTGTAAAGACTCCTAAATAGATGATCAGCAAAATGAGGTTAATTGAAAAAGGAAACCTCAGCCCGGGCAGGCACATTGGAGAACTGCTGTAGAAGGAGACATGGGTGGACCTTAGATGTGGAAATTGATGCTCGATTTAAGTAGCTTTTCTAAGTGACATAGTGATAGAGGTAAATTTCAAGCCCAGTAGTATCTCATTCCCATGTCTCTGAGTTCATTGCCTCCTCTCTGTGTGCCAGACACTTTACATAGCATTTCTCATTTGCCTTCTCACAAAAATTCTATGAAGTTTCTCTTGTGGATCTTGGGCCAATGATTCAATTGGACCTGTGTTTTCTAAGAAATTGCTCTTAAAGCCTATATTTCTTTTTTGTTTCTCCTTATAATAATATTAATAAACAGCTAGATAAAGATTTCAGGTCTTCTAAATCTGTGCTACACTCTTGATTGGAGAAGTTGTCTTTATTCTAGATTAATCAACTAGTATAGATGTGTGCCTTGTGTTGTCATATTATAACCTCATTTCAGCCTCGGAAGAAATAACGTTATTGTTGTGATCGTTTATTTGTATCCCTCTTTAATGTCCTAGCCTTCTTCCATGGTCTTTGGATTCACAGATATAAAGCCTGGTCTGATACAGATATGAAAAATCAACCTGTGGTATACTTGTTTTTATTCTATGAGTAGCATTCATTATTTAAGAAATGTATTTTCTATATTTATTTCATTGTAGATGGCAAAATGGTGCCTGAGTGACCAGGAGAATCAATATCCAAGGTTCAGAAATGCAAAAATGTTACAGGAGGTCCCTACCTTAAGGAAATATAGCATGTGCAAAGGAGATTTACAAAATGATGCATAAGTGGATCACTGTCAATTTTCAAAAAGATCTTATGATCTACAATAAAATGGGAGGCTCTTTAAGTGACAACTTTAAATGTTAAGTGTTTGTTTATAGTGTATTGTCAAGAAGGAGATCAAAGGGAGATTAAGAAACAATTGAACTAAAATGAAACAAACTATTGCAGACAGAATATAAATTTCAAAGAAAATTGTGGTGTTTTTGAAATGGTTTGTAAACATCAATGTAGGTAAACACTTTTGACTCATAACACCTCATTAGATCAATTGAAACCTTTTTAGTCCATGACAAAAATGAATTATGCATCATGTAGTATTTTTATTCATAGACCAGAAAATGAAAAAGTCTAGAGTTAGTTTGGCTTTCAAAATAACTTGATTATGAGATTAAATTATATCATCAGTGCATTTTCTATATCTAGGGTCCACTTTTGTATTGTTCTCACTCTCAGAAAGGCTCTCACCATAACAGGGCATGGAGCTTCAGTAGCAGGTCCAAGCTACATCACTGTGGGTTAAATCCGAAAGGAAGGAAAATCATGCCTTTCTTCCAGCACACCAGCCAACTTCTGAAATGAGCTCTGATTGTCTACATTTGAGATCTATTACAAGCCTGAACCAGTTTTTTTGTACCCAGAGGGATGAAGTGTGCTAATTGGCTTGGGCCAACTTCACATGCCCCTCTCTGAACCTGGAGGTTGATCACCCCCAAAAATGTGAGAAGCTGAATCCCAAAAAGTATATAGTTTGGTGAGCATACACTGATGTTCAGCAGTCGTATGAAGTATGATCAGGAAATAAGGTGATCCTCAGGCCAGCACCTAAGAACAAATGATGATAGTACTTCCACTAGAGGTGAAATCGGATTTTGGCCTTGCTACAAGACGTAGTAGAGCACAGAAGAAGATGTAAAGCATCCCTTCCCACAGGGCAAATCCTTCCAGTTACCTCTGGCTAATTCAATATGCCCGCCCCACCCCCCCAGTGCATGTATTATCACTCTCATCTGCAGTTCACACATCAGCCTTATGCATTGTCTCAAACTCCTAATGCAAGCTCAGAGCCTGGATGAAGGATGATATCTACTTAGCTGAGAACTGGAAAGAAGAAGGATAAGTTTTCTTTCTTTTTTGTATTATAAGATAAAAGTAGGTAGGTAAAATGGAGAGCATGAATCCGACCTAAGGGGGAGCTCCAGAACATTGCTGCTATGTGAGATGGCAGGAACAGAACTGCAATTGCAATTTTTCAGGAAAATCCAGGAATCTTTAGCTTAGTTGATAGTTCTAACTATTAAATATTGGCTTAAATGAAAGCAAACCAGGTGCAGTGTGGTGGCTTATGCCTATAATCCCAGCACCTTGGGAGGCCGAGGCATGTGGATGACTTGAGGCCATGAGTTTGAGATCATCCTGGCCAACGTGGTGAAACCCTGTCTCTACTAAAATTACAAAAATTAGCTGGGCATGGTGGTGTGCACCTATAGTCCCAGCTACTCAGGAGGCTGAGGCAGGATAATTGAAATCACAGAAGAACTGTGATTTCAAATATATGGATGTCTACCAGTTACAAAGAGAGATTAATATTTTTTTCTGTATGGCTCCAGAGGTTTGAGTTTGCATTAGTGAGTGAAGGACACTAGAGAGAAATTTTGTTTGGATAGAAGATACCAGTTATCAAAGCTGTTGTACACAGATGGAGATGCTTCAATAGACATTCTGAGTTCACTGTTATTTTAAGCATTTAAACAAAGATTACAGAAACACTTGGCAGCAATATTGCAAGAGGGACTTGAACAATGGAATTTAGGGTTGAGTGAATGAAATAGTGGTTTCTAAGTTAGATTGCCACCAGAATTACCTAGAAAGATTGTTAGACATGTATTAAATATAACATTTGACTCACTATGTATGCAATAAAAAAGTGGGTAACTCTAATAAAACACATCTGGGTGATTCTGTTGCATTCACCTCTCAGCAGAAACACTGGCGTAGGTCTCCATAAACCTCTTATACATCCAAGATTATCAAAAAAGAAAACAAGTAATCATTAATATCTATTGAGGAAATGCTTTGTTCTGGGTGCTGGCTACTTGTATTATATTTCATTTTATGCTCACTCATTGCTACTGTTTTATAAATGATAAAAAGGAGTCTTCAAGAAGTTAAATAAATGGTAACCATGAGATTACAGGGTAAGTGAAGAAGTAAAATTTTGAATTTGGAGATTTGCTCCATAATACCTTAACTCACAGGCTTAGTATTCATTTCCTTGTGCCTTAGAATGTGCTCTTGGATACAGGGATCTGGCCAGGTGTTGGATGGGGTGATATTCCCAGGAAGAGAATAATAACTAATACCTATGACAGATCTTCAAGCACCAGCTTCTGTAAGGTCCTTCTCCTGAAACAGAATAATTGTGGATGTCACCTTACCCCTGAGCACTGAGCTGACGTCTGTGAATATATGATTAAATGAAATCCCGGGTCAAGAGTAAGGAGAAGAGAAATGAGGCAACAGCAACAAATGAAAGTATTTTCTAAATGGAATACTATTTATCTGATTAATCCTTTAGGCCACCTGTCCACATTTAATGAATACTGTCCTTGGCCACACAGAATTCTGTAATGAACATGAAAAAAATCTGGTAATACAAACACAAGCAAGATGACCTGTTTCAGAAGGAAGTGGGGCAGTGCCTGCAGTGTTAAACTTTTTAATTTTTAATATCTCTACAGTTGTAGCAAGGCAGCACAGAGTTTTGTTTACTTCTCTAGTTTACTCTTTTCTCCAGTATAGGCCAAGGCAAATGAGAAGAAATTTCCATTTGTAAAAGGAAGAACACATTTTACTAAATTGAAATGGGCTCCAGATTGTAAAGGTTCCCTGGCCTTGACTCTTTTTATTCATTCTCAAGAAATCAATGCCCAGTTTTTTTGCTTCCAGTTCTTTTAACAGAGATGCTTGGAGATGTCATGAGAAAGGGCCAGTGATGCATATAATCTGTTGCAGAATTGCAAATAGCTGAGACAAGTTCAATACACACACACATACACACACACACACTCACACACACATTCACATTGTCTGAAAGCACTGTAAACACACTGGTATAATTAAACAAACTATACATTTAGAGTTAATGATCTTTCTGGAAAAGAACAATTGGACCATTGTGATGAACAATTCTACTTAGTTAATTGTTTTGGGTCTTGCAGTTGCATGATAATATCAACAAGGAATTCAAATGGCATCTAAGACACACCATCATATTTCTTTCTTTACTGAGGTTTTGAGCTATCTTGATGTCCTCTTGATGACACAATATGTGTGTTACCTCTCCAGATAAATTGAATTAAGTCCCTGTAAATGTAATAGATAGGGGAAGAGAGAAAGTAGACAATGAGACTCACTAGGAGATTACTACAATAGGGTAGTAAAAATAGAAAGGTGATACTGCCTTTGACACTCAATTTAGAGGTAAAATTTCTGCCTATCTCCATGCCAAATATATAGTAAGCTCCCAGTAAATATTTACTAAACTGAATTCAATTTGGCAACTGACTGGTTAAGGAAAAAGTTAAAGCTGATTTTAAGTTGAAAGCCAAGGTATTCATGGTTGAGGACCCGGAGGGGCAAGAATTTGGGAGAATATGAAAGCTGGTGATTTTAGTTATGACTATATGTCTTTTTCAACAGTTCAAATTTCTGTTTATTTAATTCAGATTTAAGAAGAGAACATGTAAAAAGTCAAGAACTGGCAAATTGTGAGATGTCAGTATTGCAACAAAAGAATGGCCTCTCCATATAAAAAGTTCAATTAAAATTGTTTATTTATATTTTTTGAGACAGGGTCTTGCTCTATTGCCAGGCTGGAGTGCAATGGCATGATCTTGGCTCACCGCAACCTCTGCCTCCTGGGTTCAAGCAATTATCGTTCCTCAGCCTCCTGACTAGCTGGGGTAACAGGTGCCCGCCACCACACCTGGCTAATTAGTAGAGATGGGGTTTTGCCATGCTGGCCAGGCTGGTCTCACACTCCTGACCTCAAGCGATCCACCTGCCTTGGCCTCCTGAAGTGCTGGGATTACCAGCATGAGTCACCATGCCCAGCCAAAAATTCAGATTTTTAAAATGTGGCTCTCCAGTTGGCACTTAGGTACAAGGGAATGAGACTGGACTCATTCAGGTATAGCGTCTCAGTTTGCACAACAGTCATTATTGTTTATAACAACCAATTTCACAATGAACTAAGTTGAGGAAAATGCTCTCTGTCCTAGCAGCGAAACATAAGGAAGTCTGAGGTGAAGCCTGTAAATATGTATCCTAAAGCCAAGTGTCAATTTTATTGTAAGCTATGCTATCTACCAGCAGAATGCACCTTTCATTTTTCAGGTCTCCATTGACATGTCCCTCTAATGTAATTTCCACTTCTTACAAAAGTAGTCTCAAGTATTCCAAATGTACAGATGGAAATTTTAGAGTCACATAGAGATGGAGAAAGTGCTTGGTTTATTGATTATTTGGGGCCTCTTTACCTCGTGAACTTTATTAAATTTAACAGGAAAATAGAGGCAACTAAATACCAATGATCATCCGGATTAAATGCCCCTTTATTTTCTTTTAAATAGCATGTATCTTAAATAATCTTAAATAATTATTTCAGAGTTTTAAGCCTGAGGCCCAATCACACCTCAGTCATGAATGTGGTGTCTGTGGGTTGTCATGTCTATTTCTGACCCTCGGGATGGTTTGATCTCCATCCTTTACCTTTTTGACTAACAGATATTGAAATTGGTGAGACTATTTCATGGATGGTAAAAGAGGTATGCAGTTGAACTTATTTTACTGGCACAAATGGATCTCATTGAAAACCATATTACCTTTTTCTTTGTACTTAGCCCTTGACGTTGGTCCAGAAAAAGTCTAAGAAAGAGTAATATTGAGATCATAAGAAAGAGGATTCATATCTCTTTAGATAGTCTCTCTGGTTTAGGTGCCTGATTAGTTTATTCCTTGGATTTGTAAATTAAATAATATCCATTTAATTGTGCCTTGCTCTGCACCACAAAGGTGATCTTTTTTGTTCCATGGCAAGATGGACTTTGTTCCTGGATATCCAGTAACTAATAGCTTTGCATTCACAGGTAGATCACCTCTTTCCCATGGTTTCTCATACTGTGCCTAAAAGGGGATGGGGCTGTATTTTCCCATTCTGGAGACTGAGGATGTTCTTATTCTCAACTCATCACTCCATGTTGTGAGATCAGTTTTGAACCCTGCTTCCTGTGTTGTGGGTAATAGTGTATAATCTCAGTTTCAAAGATTCTGTGAAAGATAGTTCATTTCACTGAAAATAATAGAAACAGATTGATGACAGAAGCACAGGTGATAAAAGAATATCCTTGAACTTTTTCCCCCATTTTGTTCAGAAGTAAAATGTAATCTCCATTGAAGCTGGGCATCTGGAAATACTGAGAGTCTCCGTTGAGGCTGAGCATCTCAACATACTGTGTTATGTCAACCAGCCCATGCATGCCAACTATTATTAACTACCTCATTTTTCATGATCTCTAATGTAATAATATTTAATGCTGAGCAAGTGTTCTTAATTCTCATTGTATACTATTTTTATTCGTATGTGATGGAATGGCTCCATGTCCTCTAACACCTGACTAGAATGAGGCACCTCTACCACCAGAAAGCCTCACTAATGGCACATCACAAAACAGAAATACAACATAGAATTTTGAGTTACTGAAAACTTATTAAAATATTTTATAACTGACTTCTCTTTCTAAATAGTTTCATCACTTATACTAAGTTGATACTTGGAATCCAAGTGAATGTTCATGAATCAATAAGTAGAACAATTTAGAATTTGTTAACTGGGTATCTTATTGCATTTAGTGTGTAGGATTATCAAAATATCCAGGGGGCAGTAATATACTTTTGTATAAACAGTAGCTCAATTATCTTAGTACAGAAAGGAAAATGTTTTACAAAAGTTAGGTATTGCATAATACCTGCATGCTCTGGAGTCAAAGCAACACAGAAAAAAGAATTGTCCTGGAAGTGGTGTAAGTCAGACACAAAAGAAAGAAAAGGGTGAGGAAGAGCTAGCATTGTCTACGTGCAAAGGCAAGAGTTTATAAAGATGATTTTTGTTGTGATGAACAATTTGTGCGTATGTGTGTCTGTGTGTGTAGGAATGTGTATATGTGTTTGAACCCCTCTTGTATTTTCTAACTGATGATTAATTTCAGGGTATTCAGAGAAAAAAATTTAAGTGAAGGGAAAGGAATGTCTTCTACAGTGGGAACTGAGCTTAAAACAGGAGAAATTGCCTCAGGGTTAAATATTATATTTTTAAATTTGGACATGACAATCTTTCCTAAAGAAAAATTTGGCCAAACTAATAAGGGGCTATTCTGAAATTCCAGATGGAAAAGCACAGCATGTTCCACACTCAGATTTGTGGTTTGTGGAAAGATAAAACAAAAATTGGCAGATTTATCAAAACAAAGCCTTCACTTTTTCATCATGATTTTGATGAGGGTAAACCCTGATATGCAGCTCAAATACTGGCTGCTCAAGGGAATTTTTTTCCCCCACAATTATGGATAAATCATCTGTTTTGAAGAACAGTTTTATGTAGAATTATTTGGGAGAGAAAGAGTTCATGAATACATGAAGAGGCTGGAATCAAAATTAGCTATAGTTGGAATGAACAAAGGCTTGGCTGGATCACAGTTGTTCAAATCCAGGAACCTGGTAGGATGCCTGGATTACTAGCTCTTTGTGTTAGTCAGAACTCAGCTGGCTGGCAAAATAGCCCTTCCAGGCACTGATGTGGAAGCCAACTGAGTGAATAACCTTTCCTGAGCCAAGAAATCTCCACCTCTGACATCTTCCTCAATGGCTACGCATTCTTGTCTCTGCTACCGCTGAACCCTGATGTTTCCAAAATTCATAAAAGGAAATTTGTGTTTACTGAACTTCTTCCTCAGACTAGATGCTGGCACTAAAGATTCAAAAAAGAAAGGTCCAGTCTCTGCCCTTAAGATGTTCACAATTGTTTGAGGGAAGGCAGAGATAAATTATTACTATGCTATTGGTAAGAGCTACTATAAATATTTGTCCTGGGTATAACAGGAATAAAGTTGAGTAATGAACATGGTACGGGATGGGGCAAGGTCATTCAAGAAAAGGTGTTTGCAAATATCTAGTCTGCATGTTGAGAAATGAATAAGGACTTGTGATATGAGCAAAAGAGAAAAGGAGAATATTAAGAACAATAGCCAACCTTTGTAGAGTGCTCACCAGGCAAACATCATTGCACTTCATACCCCCCATCATCCTATGTTAACTACTGTTACTATCTCCATCTTACAGATAAGAAAGTGAAAAGTCAGTAGAGGGTAAGTGATGGACACAATACTCAAACCCATTCTGTTTCCAAAAGGTCTGCTTTTCACCAAGACTCATATATCAAAACAGAAGGGAAGCGAATTAATGTAAAAGTAACAAGTTATAATTGTTTTTCACATTTGTGTAGTAGAGCTAAGTGAGAAAAAGAGAAAAATAAGAGGCTAATAACTGTGTTCTAAAGGTAGAAGAACGCTAAATCATCAGGGATTATACAAGCCATATTATAGAGTATGGATTATTACCTGGAAAAGTATTGAAGTGCCATTGAATGGTTATTTGCAGTGGAATGGCAAGGTCAGATTCGCATTTGTGGAGCTTACTATGGAGGAATTGTGGCTAAATGAATTGGCAGCAAGTGAGGATAGAATTAGGGAGACAACTCAAGAGGTTGTTGCAATAATTCAAGAAAGAAGGAAGGAAGGAGGTGCAGGACTTCTAGGTTGACTGAGTAAGGAGCTTGACTAAGTTGCTCAGCAGATTCTCCTTCCAGCAAAACAAAAATTTAATGGGTGAAAATTATATTTAAACAAATATAAGTCATTTGAAAACCCTGGATATTTTCCTGAGGGCATAGAGCAAATGGAGAAACATTCACTCAAGAAAATCTACTAACTCTCAATGGTTACAGTGAGAGTCTGGACATTTGAGCCATGATTCATGCCCTTACTCCACTTAACCAAGTTCTGTGTTACAAAAGTTTCATCCAGTCATTCTGAGTGATGTAAGATGGTATCTCATTGTGATTTTGATTTGCATTTCTCTGAATGATTAGTGATGATGAACTTTTTTTTCATATGTTTGTTGGCCACTTTTATGTTGTGTTTTGAGAAGTGTCTGTTCATGTCTTTTGTCCATTTTTAATGGGGTTATTTGATTTTGCTTGTTCAATTGTTTAGGTTTCTTACAGATTCTGTATATTGATGTTTGTTAGATGCATAGTTTGATAATATTTTTTCCTGTTGTCTATGTTGTCTGTTTGTTGATATTTTTCTTTGCTAGGCAGAAACTCTTTAGTGTATTCAGGTACCACTTGTCAATTTTTGTTTTGTTGCCATTGCTTTTGAGGACTTAGTCATAAATTCTTTCCTAAGGCTGATTTCCAGAATAGCGTTTCCTGTGTTTTCTTCCAGAATTATTTTAGTTAAAGGGGTATACTGAAATATTTAATCCACCTTGAGTTAATGTTTGTATGTGGTGAAAGGTGGGGGTCCAGTTTCATTCTTTTGCATGTGGCTGGACAGCTATCCTTGCATCATTTATTAAGTAGGATATCCCCTCTCTATTCTTTATTTTGGTTGACTTTGTCAAAGATTAGATGGCTGTAGGTGTGCTGCTTTATTTCTAGATTCTCTATTCTGTTCCATTGTTCCACATGTCTGTTTTAGTACCAGCACCATGCTGTTTTGTTTACTGTAGCCATATAGTGCAGTTTGAAATCAGATAATGTAATGCCTCTGGCTTTTGTCTTTTTGCTTAGAATGGTTTTGGCTATTTCAGTTCTTTTTTTTTTTTTTCTATATGAATTTTAGAATTTTTTTCCCTAATTATTTGAAAAATCACCTTGGCAGTTTGACAGGATAGCATTGAATCTGTAGATTGCTTTTGGCAGTATGGCCATTTTCAAAATTTTGATTCTTGCAGTCCATGAGCATGGAATGTTTTCCTGTTTATTTGTTTGTTTGTTTGTTTGTTTCTTTGAGATAGAGTCTCACTCTGTCATCCAGACTGGAGTGCAGTGGCGCAGTCTCGGCTCTCTGCAAGCTCCGCCTCCCGGGTTCACACCATTCTCCTGCCTCAGCCTCCCCAAGTAGCTGGGACTGCAGGCGCCTGCCACCACGCCCCGCTAATTTTTTTGTATTTGTATTTTATATTAGAGATGGAGTTTCACCATGTTAGTCAGGAAGGTCTCCATCTCTTGACCTTGTGATCCACCTACCTCAGCCCCCCAAAGGGTTTTTAAAAAATTTTAATTATACTTTAAGTTCTGGGATACAACTGCAGAACATGCAGGTTTGTTACATAGGTGTGCCATGGCGGTTTGCTGCATCCATCAACCCGTCATCTAATTTAAGTATTTCTCCTAATGCTGTCCCTCCCTTAACCTTCCCATCCCCCAACAGGCCCTGGTGTGTGATATTCCTCTCCCTGTGTCCATATGTTTTCATTGATCAACTCCCACTGATGAGTGAGAATGTGCAGTGTTTGATTTTCAGTTCCTGTGTTAGTTTGCTGAGAATAATGGTTTCCAGCTTCATCCATGTCCCTGCAAAGGACATGAACTCATCCTTTTTTATGGCTGCATGGTATGCCATGGTGTATATGTGCCACATTTTCTTTATCCAGTCTATCATTGATGGGCATTTGGGTTGGTTCCAAGTCTTTGCTACTGTGAACAGTGCTGCAGTAACCATGTGTGTGCATGTGTCTTTGTAGTAGGATGATTTATAATCCTTTGGGTGTATACCCAGTAATGGGATTGCTGGGTCAAATGTTGTTTCTGGTTCTATGTACTTGAGGAATCGCAACACTGTCTTCCATGATGGTTGAACTAATTTGCACTCCCAACAGTGTAAAAGTGTTCCTATTTCTCCACATCCTCTCCAGCATCTGTTGTTTCCTGACATTTTTTTTCTTTTGCTTTTTTTTTAAAATTATACTTTAAGTTCTAGGGTACATACAAACCTGCATGTTTCCTGACTTTTTAATGATCTCCAGTCCGACTGGTGTGAGATGATATCTCATAAGTGGTTTTGATTTGCGTTTCTCTAATTACCAGTGATGATGAGCTTTTCTTTTTTCCGTATGTTCATGGGCAAAATAAATGCCTTCTTTTGAGAAACATCTGTAAATATCCTTCACTCACTTTTTTTGGGGGTTGTGTTTTTCTTGTAAATTTGTTTAAGTTCTTATAGATTCTGGATATTAGCCCTTTGTCAAATGGATAGATTGCAAAAGTTTTCTCCCATTCTGTAGGTTGCCTGTTCACTCTGATGATAATTTCTTTTGCTGTGTAGAAGCTCTTTATTTTAATTAGATCCCATTTGTCAATTTTGGCTTTTGTTGCCCTTGCTTTTGGTGTTTTAGTCATGAAGTCTTTGCCCAGGCCTATGTCCTGAATTGTGTTGCCTAGGTTTACTTCTAAGGATTTTTTTTTTTTTTTTTTTTTTTACAGTTTTAGGTCTTATGTTTAAGTCTTTAATCCATCTTGAGTTAATTTTTGTATAAGGTCTAAGGAAGGGGTCCAGTTTCAGTTTTCTGCCTGAGGCTAGCCAGTTTTCCCAAAACCACTTATTAAATAGGGATTACTTCCCTATTGCTTGTTTTTGCAACATGTAGATGCATGGAGTTATTTCTGAGGTCTCTGTTCTGTTCCATTGGTCTATGTACCTGTTTTGGCACCAATACCATGTTGTTTTGGTGACTGTTGCCTTGTAGTATAGTTTGAAGTCAGGTAGCATGATCCCTCCAGCTTTGTTCTTTTTGCTTAGGATTGTCTTGGCTATATGGGCTCTTTTATGGTTCCATATGAAATTTAAAGTAGTTTTATTCTGATTCTGTGAAGAAAGTCAATGGTAGCTTGATGGGGATAGTATTGAATCTATAAATTACTTTGGGCAATATAGTCATTTTCACAATATTGATCGTTTCTATCCATGAGCGTGGAATGGTTTTTCATTTGTTTGTGTCCTCACTTATTTCCTTGAGCAGTGGTTTGTAGTTCTTCTTGAAGAGGTCCTTCACATCCCTTGTAAGTTGGATTCCTAAATATTTTATTCATTTTGTAGCAATTGTGAATGGGAGTTCACTCATGATTTGGATCTCTGTTTGTCTATTATTGGTGTATAGGAATGCTTATGATTTTTGCACATTGATTTTGTATCCCAAGAATTCTCTGAAGTTGCTTATCAGCTTAAGGAGATTTTGGGCTGAGACCATGGGGTTTTCTAAACATACAATCATGTCATCTGCAAACAGAGTCAATTTGACTTCCTCTCTTCCTATTTGAATATTCTTTATTTCTTTCTCTTGCCTGATTGCCCTGGCCAGAGCTTCCAATGCTATCTTGAATAGGAATGGTGACAGAGGACATCTTTGTGTTGTGCCAGGTTTCAAAGAGAATGCTTCCAGCTTTTCCCCATTCGGTATGATATTGACTGTGGGCTTATCATAAATAGCTCTTGTTATTTTGAGATATATTCCATCAATACCTAATTTATTGAAAGTTTTTAGCATGAAGGCATGTTGAATTTTATCAAAGGCCTTTTCTACATCTATTGAGATAATCATGTGGTTGTTTTCATTTGTTCTGTTTATGTGATGGATTACATTTATTGATTTGTGTATGTTGAACCAGCCTTGCATCTCAGGGATGAAGCCAACTTGTTCGGGGTGGATAAGCTTTATGATGTACTGCTGGATTCTGTTTGCCAGTATTTTATTGAGGATTTTCACATCGATGTTCATCAGGGATATTGGCCTGAAATTTTCGTGTTTTGTTGTGTCTCTGCCAGGTTTTGATATCAGGATGATACTGGCCTCATAAAATGAGTTAGGGAGGATTCCCTCTTTTTCTGTTGTTTGGAATAGTTTCAGAAGGAATAGTACCAGGTCCTCTTTGTACCTCTGGTAGAATCTGGCTGTGGATCTGTCTGGTCCTGGGCTTTTTGTTGTTGTTGTTGCTCTTTGGTAGGCTATTAATTAATGCCTCAATTTCAGAACGTGTTATTGGTCTATTCAGGGATTCGACTTCTTCCTGGTTTAGTCTTGGGAGAGTGTATGTGTCCAGGAATTTATCCATTTCTTCTAGATTTTCTAGTTTATTTGCATAGAGGTATTTATAGTTTTTTCTGATGGTAGTTTGTATTTCTGTGGGTAGTTTGTATTTCTGTGGGACCCCATTATCATTTTTGATTGTGCTGATTTGATTCTTCTCTCTTTTCTTCTTTATTAGTCTGGCTAGCCATTTATCTACTTTTCTGGATTCATTGATTTTTTGAAGAGTTTTTTGTATCTCTGTCTCCTTCAGCTCTTAGTTGTTTCTTGTCTTCTGCTAACTTTTGAATTTGTTTGCTCTTGCTTCTCTAGTTCTTTTAATTGTGATGTTAGGGTGTCGATTTTAGATCTTTTCTGCTTTCTCCTGTGGGCATTTAGTGCTATAAATTTCCCTCTAAACACTGCTTTAGCTCTGTCCCAGAGATTCTGGTTCGTTGTGTCTTTGTTCTCATTGGTTTCAAAGAACTTATTTATTTCTCCCTTAATTTCATTATTTACCCAGTAGTCATTCAGTAGCAGGTTGTTCAGTTTCCATGTGGTTGTGTGGTTTTGAGTGAATTTCTTAATCCTGAGTTCTAATTTGATTGCCCTGTAGTCCGAGAGACTCTTTGCTGTGATTTCCATTCTGTCTCATTTGCTGAGGAGTGCTTCACTTCCAATTATGTGGTCAATTTTAGAATAAGTGTGATGTGGTGCTGAGAAGAATGTATATTCTGTTGACTTTGGGTGGAGAGGTCTGTAGATGTCTATTAGGTCTGCTTGGTCCAGAGCTGAGTTCAAGTCCTGAATATCCTTGTTAATTTTCTGTCTCACAGATCTATCTAAAATTGACAGTGAGGTGTTAAAGTCAACAACTATTATTGTGTGGGAGTCTAAGCCTCTTTGTAGGTCTCTAAGAACTTGCTTTATGAACCTGGCCGCTCCTGTATTGGGTGCATATATATTCAGGATAGTTAGCTCTTCTTGTTGCATTGATCCCTTTACCATTATGTAATGCCCTTCTTTGTCTTTTTTGATATTTGTTAGTTAAAACTCGTTTTATCAGAGATTAGGATTGCAACCCCTGCTTTTTTGCTTTCCATTTGCTTGGTAAATATTCCTCCATCCCTTTATTTTGAGCCTATGTGTGTCTTTGCGCGTGAGATGGGTCTCCTGAATACAGCACACCAATGGGCCTTGACTCTATCCAATTTGCCAGTCTGTGTCTTTTAATTGGGGCATTTAGCCCATTTACATTTAAGGTTAATATAGTTATTTGTGAATTTGATCCTGTCATTATGATGCTAGCTAGTTACTTTGCTTGTTAGTTGACACAATTTTTTCATAGTGTCGATAGTCTTTATAATTTGCTTTGTTTTTGCAGTGGCTGGTACTGGTTTTTCCTTTCCTTTTTTAGTGCTTCCTTCAGGAACTGTTGTAAAGCAGGCCTGGTAGTGACAAAATCTGTCAGCATTTGCTTGTCTGTAAAGGATTTTATTTCTCCTTCACTTATGAGTCTTAGTTTGGCTGGATATGAAATTCTGGTTTGAAAACTCTTTTCTTTAAGAATGTTGAATATTGGCCCCCACTCTCTTCTGGCTTGTAGGGTTTCTGCAGAGAGATTCATTGTTTTTCTGATGGGCTTCCCTTTGTGGGTAACATGACCTTTCTCACTGGCTGCCCTTAACATGTTTTCCTTCATTTCAATGTTAGTGAATCTGATGATTATGTGTCTTGGGGTTGCTCTTCTTGAGGAATATCTTTGTGGTGTTCTCTGTATTTCCTGAATTTGAATGTTGGCCTGTCTTGCCAGGTTGGGGAAGTTCTCATGGATAATATCCTGAAGAGTGTTTTCCAACTTGGTTCCATTCTCCCCGTCACTTTCAGCTACACTAATCAAATGTAGGTTTGGTCTTTTTCACATAGTCCCATATTTCTTGGAGGCTTTGGTCATTCCTTTTCATTCTTTTTTCTCTAATCTTGCCTTTAAGCTTTATTTCATTAAATTGATCTTCAATCTCTGATATTTTTTCTTCTGCTTGATCAGATCATCTACTGATACTTATGTATGCTTCAAGAAGTTCTCATGCTGTGTTTTTCAGTTCCATCGTGTCATTTATGTTCTTCTCTAAACTGGTTATTCTAGTTAGCAATTCATCTAACTTGTTGTCAAGGTTCTTAGCTCACTTCCATTGGGTTAGAACATGCTCCTTTAGCTCGGAGGAGTTTGTTATTGCCCACCTTCTGAAGCCTACTTCTGTTTTTCCATTTGTTTTTGTAATCTATGACTTCCTTTAGCAGTGTTTTGTAGTTCTCCATATAGACGTCTTTCACCTCCTTGGTTAGATGTATTCCTAGATATTTTAGTTCTTTGTGCTTATTGTAAATGAGATTGCATTCTTGATTTGCCTCTCAGCTTGAACGTTAGTATTATTAGAAATGCTACTTATTCTTATACACTGATTTTGTACTCTGAAACTTTGCTGAAGTCATTCATCAGTCACAGGAGCCTTTTAGTGGGGTCTTTAGGTTTTTCTAGGTATTGAATCATATTCTCTGCAAACATGGATAGTTTGACTTCCACTCCTTATTTGGATGCCTTTTATTTCTTTCCGTGACTGATTGCTCTGGCTAGCACTTTCAGTACTAATGCTCGGAGACAAATTTATAGGTGGGAATGCTTATTTTAAAAGGAGAATAATTTTAAAGTAGCAGTAGAATTTTCAGCCTAGAAAATTCTAGAAAATTTTCTAGAAACTAGAAAAGCAAGAGCAAGTGAAAGTACTAAACTAAAGAATGGAGATAACAAAAATTAGAGCAGAAATAAATAAAATGTGGAATAGAAAAAATATAGGGAAAACAATAAAATCAAAAGTTACACAAATTAAGAATGAAAGAGAGGCCATCACTACCAGTCCTACAGAAAAATAAAAAGGTATAAGGAAATACTATGAACCATTGTTTGGCAATAAATTGAGTAAGTTAGATGAAATGAATAAATTTTATTTAATGATCTTCCTAGGAAAATAGCAATTACTGCAACTTTTCTAAAATAAATGGAAAATTTGAATAGACATATTACAAGCAAAGAGATCAAATTAGTAATCAAAAACCATTGCACAAAATAAATTCCAGTCCTAATACTGCCAACTCACTTAATAAGGCCAGTTGAACCTGATATCCAAGCCATATAAATATATTACAATAAAGTACAAACCAATATCTTTTATGAATATAGATGCAAAATCCCTGAAAAACAAAACTAGTAAAATGAATATGGCAACATAAAAAATTATTATAGACTAATTATCTTCCACAGCCAATGGGGATTTATGACAGGAATGCAAGGTTGGCATAACATCTGAAAATCAATTAATATAGTGTACCACATCAATGGAATAAAGTACAGAAACCATATGATTAGCTCTGTATTTGTAGAAAAATTATTTGAAAAAATCCAATCCTCTTTAATGATTAAAAAAATACTAAAACAAACATCTTTTTAAAAATACTGGGAATGAAAAGAAGCTTTCTAAAGCTGATCATGAGCATCTGCATAAAGCCCACAGTTACTATCAAACTTAATGGTTAAAAAGACTTCAAGCTTTTCTTCTAAGATCAGACACAAAATAGGTCTCCTCTCACCATTTCTAATCAATATTGTGATGGAAGCTCTAGTCAGAACGATGAAGTAAGGAAAATGAATAAAAATCATCTATATTGGGAAGGAAGAGATCTACCAATCTCTGTTTGCAGAAAATATGGTTTTGTTTGTAATAGCCCTAAGGAATCCACCCAAAAACCATTAAACAGATTCACCAAGATGGCAAGATAAAGTATGAATTTACAAAAATCCATTCCATTTCTATACACTAGCAATAAAAATTCCAAAAATGAAATTAATAAACCAATTTCATTTACAATAACATAAAATACATACTTCTATATAAATTTTGAAAAAGAAATTCAATATGTGTACACTGAAAACTGCTAAATATTGTTGAAATAAATTAAAATAAACAAGTAAATTATAATATTTTCTATGTTCATTGATAGAAAGACAATGTTGTTAAGATGACAGTACTTCCCAAATTGACCTTCAGGTTTAATACAATGTCAAAATTCTACTTACTTGATTTATTTATCTTTACATAAATTTAAAAGTTGTCAAAAAATGTATATGGAAAGTCAAGGGACTCTGAAGCTTAAACAATCTCAAAAGAGAAAAGTTGGAATACAGACATTTTCCTATTTTAAAACTTACTACAATCTACTTACTGAATTTCTTGTCACTTACAGTGATAAACATTTTGTCAGTAGAGATGACAGTTGCAGACTGAAGGCTGAGTCTTACCTTCTACAGCCTCACTATCAGCTCATGGTAGAAAAAGAGTGTTTCTGATCTTCATTTTTTTCCTATATGCTTTTCTTTCCTTTCATAGGGCAATATGATTATTATGTTTTTATATTATTCAAAATAACTTTCTAGGAAAACAGATGAATTCTGCTCTGTCTCTCAATCAACATCCTTCAAAAATAGAATCTGGTAAGCAAGTTTATGGGGAGCATCCAGATATTTCTCTGGAAAGAAAAATCAGACCAAGAAATCAGGACCATAAATGAAACCTGTGAAAATCATCCATGACCTAACATTTGGAACTATTTGGACATATCTGGTCAAAATTAAGAAAGGCGGTAATGTAAATTGACTTGTGGTGTATTTTGCAAGTCAAACTTTTTGAGTCTACTAGTTCATCTGCTAGAGGTCCGTCACTGACATTTTGTAAATCCTGCACTAGTCTTGGGTTCTAGGTAGTCTGAAGACCTGAGAGCCTGCCATTGGTTTTGGTAAAATTACAAGATGCTTCCAAGTCTGAGGCTGGCCCTGACCTGTAATGTCAGGGAGTTCTCTTGACTGAGTGCCCATGGTTGATATTGCTTTGTTTTAACTCCTGTCTTCATGCTGGGCTCCCAGGTTCAAGATTGCCTTTTCAATTGATGATACCCTCCTTCCAGCACAGGCCTTCACAGTCCCAGATCTAGCTGATGTCAACAAAAACATATGTGGTTTCTCACTCTTGGATCTCATCCAACAATAGGTGAGACATATTCATGGTTCTGAATGGTTTTCTTAGATATTTCACTGAATATGACAAAGGAGATGATTATGGTCACATTAGAGCCTATAAAGGGAGATTTAACTTCAGAAAACAAATTAGAGAAGGCTCACAACTTATCCTAGAACTAGAGACAGCTTCAAATTATTTGGTGTAATAATTGTGTCCAGATTGAGCAGAAGAAAGGTTCTTACTATGCAGTGTCATGTTATTATGCCTCTCTTACAGCCAGGTAATAACACCAACGGCAGGGAAGGGAGTCAGGTTGCTATGGTAAATCTGCGATTAACTCCCAGACTTTCTCTTTATGTATGCAACAGGAATTTATTGTATAGTTATGATCATAATAAACCAATCCATGACTTTTTGGTAATAGGCAGTATCTCTAGCTTTGCTCTGCCTGCACTGACATATCTGGAACTTAGTATTCCCTATTTCCTCAAAATGAAGTGCTGAGAAACTTAGGAGATACCAAAAACTGAAGGTAGTGAAACAATACTGGTTGGTGTATCTAGAACTCTTCTTCATATTAAAGTTCATTGAAGGTTTGTTTTCCTTTTATATGAGACTTAAAAATTTTTCACAGTGGTTTTGCAGGTTTTGGTTTATTTTCATTAAAATTATGCATAACATAAATATTTTGAGATAAGAATAGACTAAAATATTTTACTCTCTTGAAATTTTCTCTGCAAAGGTATTCAATTGTATTTGGGACAATGACCCAGAAATGACATTTTACTGGAGATTTTTTTTTTTTTTAACTGTAAGTTCTGGGATACATGTGCAGAACATGCAGGTTTGTTATATAGGCATACATGTGCCATGGTGGTTTGCTGCACTTATCAGCCTGTCATGTAGGGTTTAAGCCTAGCATGCATTAAGGTATCTGTCCTAATGCTCTCCCTCCCCATGCCTCCCACCTCCCCGACAGGCCTCAGTGTGTGATGTTCCCCTCCCTGTGTCCATAGGTTCTCATTGTTCAACTCCCACTGATGAGTGAGAATGTGCAGTGTTTGATTTTCAGTTCCTGTGTTAGTTTGCTGAGAATGATGGTTTCCAGCTTCATCCATGTCCCTGCAAAGGACATGAACTCATCCTTTTTTATGGCTGCATAATATTTCATGGTATATATGTGCCACATTTTCTTTATCCAGTCTATCATTGGTGAGCATTTGGGTTGGTTCCAAGTCTGCAATAAACATACGTGTGCATGTGTCTTTATAGTAGAATGATTTATAATTCTCTGGGTATATACCCGGTAATGGGATTGCTGGGTCAAATGGTATTTCTGGCTCTAGATCCTTGAGAAATTGCCACACTCTCTTCCACAATGGTTGAACTAATTTACATTCCCACCAACAGTGTAAAAGCGTTCCTATTTCTCCACATTGTCTCCAGCATCTGTTTTTTCCTGACTTTTTAATGGTTGCCATTCTAACTGGCATGAGATGGTTTGGTTTTGATTTGCGTTTCTCTAATGACGAGTGGTGATGAGCTTTTTTTCATGTTTGTTGGCTGCATACAATTATGCATTTTTAAAATATATATACCTTTTTCTACTAGAAATAAATAATGTAAAACCCAAAACTCAACTTATTGGAGCAGTAAATGTAGAACTTCACTTTGCACAATGGCTTTGTAGTTCCTCGTCAGTGTCCCTAGTGAGTTTTCTGGATGTTAGTTCTCCTACTTAGGCTCATCGCTATGATCGAGAATTTTTGATTACACTATGGGAATATATATATATTTTTTGAGATGGAGCCTTGCTCTGTTGCCCAGGCTGGAGTACAGTGGTGTGATCTCGGCTCACTGCAACCTCTGCCTCCTGGGTTTAAGTGATTCTCCTGCCTCAGTCCCGCAAGTAGCTTGGATTACAGGGCACCTGCCATCACGCCTGGCTAATTTTTGTAGTTTTAGTAGGGATGGGGTTTCACCCTGTTGGCCAGGCTGGCCTTGAACTCCTGACCTCAAGTGATCTGCCCACCTCGGCCTCCCAAAGTGCTGGGATTACAGGTGTGAGCCACTGTTCCTGGCCAGGAATAAATTTTTGTTCTGCTGTTGCATTATGATAAATTATGTGCCAATTGGTTTCATCTTTCTACCTATTTTCCCTGGACTTAACCTAGAGTACTACATTTCCCATATTCAATAGTTAGTATGATACTATTAGCCAGTGAAAAGGACTGTATTTTCAGAGGAGAAACATGTTGACTGCAAAATAAAACTTACTCTCATCATTGAAGAAAAAAGCTTCAGAACTCATTTGAGGAAAAATGTAGGCATCATCCTCTAATATGAAAATATAAACTTTCACAACCAAGTGGACATCTATCTTAGAGCCATACTTATTCATGGTGTAAAAGAAATGGGTGATCTTCCATAGGGATCACTGCAAGATTGGTTCAAATATCGAGTTACGTTAGTGAGTATACTAAGGATATAGTTTATGAAATTTAACTAATCTGAACTTGAGAGAAATCTGTCCATTACTTTTGCATAAAGCATGGTACCACAACACTGTATGTGGGCAAATTGGAGTACTATCTGATGTCCAACTGGGTCTTTTTGCCAAAAAAAAAAAAGAAAAAAAAGAAAGAAAGAAAGAAAGAAAAAAGCCCTGGAATTTTTTGAAGCATCATTTGTAATGACTCACTGTTCTAGTATGAAGTTATCGTCCAGTCTCAGAAAGATTATCTGAAATGATCTCCCTGAAATTCAGTACTTTAAATCTGCACACAGGTGGGCCTGGAGAACACTGAGAATACAACTAAGACAGACAGTAAGGCCAGGGTACTATTTTTTCTCCCTTCGTCTCAGCAGAATTGTGTTTTTGTAAAGTGTTCTTGGCTTCTTTTTTGTGTTAAAGTTATCTAAAAATGTGAAAGCCATTGCTTGTTAGATTGTGCTACTAACATATAGAATTCACCCTTTTACAAATTTAGCTTTGCTCTGCTGACAGACAGATTGAAAAAGGAAATTACAAATGAGAGTCTCTCAAACTGGCTTGCCATTGATTATAACGGATTACAATTTTGATTTAAATTTATGCTTCTTTCTGTCCATCTTTTTTTTATTTAACTTAATTTAATTTTAAGTTGCAAGATACATGTGCAAGACATGCACGATGGTTACACAGGTAAACATGTGCCATAGTGGTTTGCTGCACCTATAAACCCATCACTTAGGTATTAAGCCCCATATGGCATTAACTATTTATCCTGATGTTCTCCCTCCCTCCATCCCTCCTCCCTGAAAGGCCTCAGTGTGTGTTGTTCCCCTCCCTGTGTCCATGTGTTCTCATTATTAAACTCCCCCTTATAAGTAAGAACATGCAGTGTTTGTTTTTCTGTCACTGTGTTAGTTTGCTGAGAATAATGGCTTCCAGCATCATCCACGTCACTGCAGAGGACATGATCTCGTTCCTTTTTATGGCTTCATAGTATTCCATGGTGTATATGTACCATATTTTCTTTATCCAATCTATCATTGATGGGCATTTGGGTTGATTCTATGTCTCTGCTATTGTAAGCAGTGCTGCAACGAACATCTTTATAATAGAATGATTTATATTCCTTTGTGTAGATTCCTAGTAATGGGATTGCTGAGTCAAATGCTATTTCTGGTTTAGGTGTTTGAGGACTCGGCACACTGTCTTCCACAATGGTTGAACTACTTTCCATTCCCACTAACAGTGTAAAAGTGTTCCTATTTCACCACAGCCTTGCTAGCATCTGTTGTTTCTTGAGTTTTTAATAATTGCCATTCTGACTGGAGTGAGATGGTATCTCATTGTGGTTTTGATTTGCATTTCTCTCATGATCACCAATGTTGAGTTATGTTCGTTGGTCAAATAAATACCTTCTTTTGAGAAGTGTCTGTTCATGTCCTTTGCCCACTTTTTAATGGAGTTGTTTGCTTTTTTCTTGTAAATTTGTTTAAGTTCATTGTAAATTTTGCATATTAGACCTTTGTCAGATAGATAGATTACAAAATTTTTCTCCCAATCTGTAGGTTGTCTGTTCACTCTGATGATAGTTTCATTTGCTGTGCAGGAGCTCTTTAGTTTAGTTAGATCCCATTTGTCAATTTTTGCTTTTGTTACAATTGCCTTTGGCATTTTTCTCATGAAATCTTTGTCCAACAGGGAGCAAACCTTCATCTGTCTTTACAACTGTTCCCTATCACTCATATTACCACCTGAGCTCCACCTCCTATCAGATTACCAGGGACATTAGATTCTCATAGGAGCCCAAACCCCATTGTGAACTGTGAATGCAAGGGGACTAAGTTGCATCCTCCTTATGAGAACCAAATACCTGATGATCTGTCACTGTCTCCTGACATCCCCAGGCCCACAGATGGGACCATCTAGTTGCAGGAAAAGAAGCTCAGGGCTCCAACTGAGTCTACATTACAGTGAATTGTATGATTATTTCATTAGATATTATAATGTAAGTCCTGTAAAGTTTCTGTATGAGCAATATAGAAAACTTTGTCAATGAAGCTTTGAATTTTGTGTGGATAGTAAACAGTAGAGTATATATTTGCATCCCCAAGAGTGGTATTTTTCAGTTTTCCTACATAGAGCTAAGCCGACTCTTTTTCTAATATTTCTGGAATAATAGAACAACCAAGGCAAGCTCAAATTATCACAGAGTATAAATTTGTCATGAACTTTCCGTATGCACTCTTTGCATCAACCTAAAGCCATGGGCAACTGCTCCTGTTTCAAAGTTCAGTTGAAATCTGAACCCTAAACACTTACAGGTGATAATAGAGAAAATATGGAAAACTAGATAAAGTAGTTAAGTACCACCAATTAGCTTTATCCAGACATTAAAAAAAGAAACCTTTGCTTAAAAAACTTATCAGTAAATGAATTGCAGCCCCCAAATGAGTTCAGGCAGATATAAATAAATTTCCAGAATAAGGATAGAAATTGCTATGATCCAAGCATTATTTCTTTGGTTTATTGCATATGAACAACCCCCAACCCTGAGCCACCTGGATCAGAAGATGACTCTCTCTTTCCTCACTAAAGAGTCCAGCGAGTCAAGAGGAAGAATGCACTGGAAATCACTTTGAGGTATGGTGACTTGGGGAAAGAATCTTTACCACATGAAGTTGAAATCTGAATATTCTAAAAAGGTGACAAAGATAATCAGATATCTAAACTAAGCCCAAATAGAAGCTCCTGAAGCTCCCAGTCATCTCTTGTAAGTCATGGAGTTAGCAGAAGAAGTCATTGATGTCTTTAAGGGTATTTCTTTGAAATCTTCACCTCAACTTCCTCTTTCTATTAATACCTCCCAGAGAGTTCCCTTCTGTCAATAACAGAACAGTATTCTTCTAATTGTTTCCTATTCCCATTTTCATCTCCTCCTCCACTACTCAGTCTTCCTCACACCTGATTGTGATATCATCTGAAGAGGGAATGTGGCTAGGCACAGTGTCTCATGCCTGTAATCCCAGCACTTTGGGAGGCTGAGGCGGGAGGATTGCTTGAGGTCAGGAGTTCAAGACCAGCCTGGGCAACATAGCAAGATCTCTTCTCTGCAAATAATAATAACAATAGCAACAATAATAATAGTAACTAGAAGGCATGGTAGTGTGCTCCTGTTGTCTCAGCTACTCAAAAGACTGAGATGGAAGGATTTCTTGAGCCGGGGAGTTCAAAGCTGCAGTGAGCCATGATTGTGCCACCGAATGTCAGTCTGGGCAACAGAGCAAGACCTTATCTCTTAAAAGAAAAAAAAAAAAGGAATCCTATTTCTTCGGTTCTTCAGTGGCACAAATCACTTACCATTTGGAGTGATATTACTTCAGGAAGGTGAGATCATTGGGACAGCATGAAGTTTTCTTTAGAATACAAGTCCAATTGATACAAATGCAGCTTCCTGAAGCACTCTATTGAGGAAGATTCTGACAATCATTTAAATACTGACAGGAAGTAGTGGGTAGTGGAGGCTTCACAATGATCAATTGTCCACTGAAATGATTTAAGCTGAGGAAAGTAGGCTAATGGGACCAGTTTTAAACAAACAAAAAACGATTGTTTGTCATGAAGAAAAATGACAAAATTGGAATAAATTTAAATTGAGAGATAATTTATTTGACTCTACCAGTCTAAACAAGAAAACTTGGGTCATGGATGTAGGTTCACTCATATAGCAAATATCTGTGGCTTACTACGTGCCAGACCCTGTGCTAAGTGCTGGAGATGGAAAAAAGGGGGCTAAGTCTGAGCATTGTGTTTGGAGGCATTTGAAAGCAGGAGATCTGGAAGTATTGAATGTATTCAGATTCCAGAATATGGTATGGAATTTCTTTTGATTTGAATTACATAAATGGCATAAACCTGAATTTTGTTGTAATATTTCTCTCATATTGAATTTATATGTTGCAAAATGCTACATAATTAGGTATCTCCCAGTGGGTGAGCTCTCATGAATGATGATTTATTTTTTCTTTGCATTCTTTATCAGTCCCACACAGACTGAAAACAGTCTTTGTTTCTAAGAATCATCTGCCAGTGTGTGGAGATAAAATGTTTCAAGAGTAGAAAAGTGCCATGGGAGAAGGAATTCAACATGGGCTGAAAATCTGCAAACTTGAGTCTTGACCTCCATATGGAGAAAAAGTGAGACATCATTTAATAGATCAGTTACGTCCTTGCCATATTTAGGTTGAAATTAAAAGATCACTGGGCAGTGTGATATGACAGAATGAATACTGTAAGGCCTAAATCTAAATCCAAAGAAGGCCTAAATCGAGCCTTATTTCTTGCACCAACCCTACAGATGACCTAGGGCAAGTAATTTTTTGTTTGTTTGTTTTTAGACTCATGTAAAATAAGCAGTGTAATTTACATATTTCAGTTTCTAAAGAGCCAAACCCTGGTTTTGGAAAACTCATGTTAGATAAAAATGAGAAAAAAAAATTTATCTAACTCATATTAGGTGTAAATGAGATAAAAACTCATGTTAGATAAAAATTTGCAGGAGTTTTATTTGATTCAACGACTCTGGATAGTAATCCAGTGATCACTACTAAAGGTAAAGAAATGTATATCCTATGAGCCAGAAAGTTCTACTCATCAGATGGACCTGGCAGAGTTCTCACATGTGCACAGTCGTGAGTAAAATGTTCATGGCAGCATTGAAGGTGACAATAAACTACTGAAGCAATCTGCATTTTCATCAGTGTGAGAATGGAAATAAATTATGGTTTCAAATAATGTAATACTTTTAAATTATGAAAGGACAAATGTATTAACATTGATTTATTTCTTAAATATATTCATGACTGGAAAAAAGCAAGCCACAGAATAATACTTTATGATATGGTTGTATGAAGTTCAAAAAAGAAGCAAAAATAATCCTGTATGTTATTTATGATTTTATCCATTAACGTGGAGAGATGCACAGATACAATAAACACCAAGTTCAGTGCAGTGGTTTCCACTGAGAAAGAGGCTGAAGATGGTAAATGGGTTAGGTTAGGGGAGGAAGGGGGTGAGCACCCAGGCATCTGCTATATGAATCAGGAACATGGCTTCATATTCATTCATTGTATTAGACTGGATGTTTTATACTGTAACTTTAAAACAATCTGAGGTATCCATTTAGTCATCCATTCATCCATTTATCCATATATTTATTTATTTAGGTTGAAATTAAAAGATCAGTGGCCACCGCTGTGATATGACAGAATAAATACTCAGTAAATTCTATTTAGCTTCCACTTTTTGCCAAGCTCCCTTCTAGAGACCATGAGAAAAGAAGAAATTAAGGCATTATCCTTACCTTCAAAGATATCACATGCCACTTGAATGTTAACATATAGTTAAACCTTTCATAATGGAAAATATATGTGTGTCTAAAAGCAAGGCGTGGCTTGCAACATAGGACACACATGACATTTCTCTAAGACAAAATCTATAGACAACGTTTAGTACAAGCACTGAACAAAATTAACATATTATATTTCAGACTCTTTTCTTGTTTCCCCAGGATGCAGTTATATGCATTATTCTGACGTGTTCTTTTTCAAATGTGGCTATTTCACACAGTTTTTACAATGACCAAAATTTTTGCACAAAGAGTGAATTTTATTATGTGTCATATGCTTTTCAATATGTCACTTCTCATAGAGTTGTGATAGTGAGAGGCACTGTATAAATCAATCATGCATTTTGTATTTGGAGAACACTTTGTGACTATGTTTTTTTTTTTTTTTTTCCAGACTTTGTTTAATAACATATTGGCTCAAGAGCAGAATCTCTCTCTCACAAAAAGCCAAGAGAAATATGACAGGAGGGCTAGGCTGTCCCACTGACAACTATTTGTGTGGAATTGGATAGGAAATATTAAAAATAAAAAACCTAGATCACCTGCAAGTTCTTCATAAGCTCTGAGATTCCCTTGATTCAGCTTCTAAAAGCAAGGGTTGCCATTGAAAATCAACTGGAGTATTTTCCTTCGTGACTGACTCACATATACATGAGATGGATATATATATATACACACACACACGTACACATATACGTACACATATGTGTGTGTGTATGTATTCCTCTGTTACCTAAAATAACTTTAGAACTCTTTTATTTTTAAGACTATCATATATTATGATATGATATATATGGTACCATCATATAAATAATGATACATACTATGTGTATGTATATATATAACATATAAAATGAGGAAAAAAGGAAACTATTTTCATCCATTCCAAAATAATCTATTTTGATATTCAAAATTTCCAAAATTAGTGCAAAGTCTGGATGTGAGGGTGATCTGGTTGAGACATCTGTCACCCCATTGATTGCCAGGGTTGATTCGGCTAATCTGGCTGGCTAGGCAGGTCCCCTTCCTCCCTCACCACTCCAAGTGCATCCTTCCAGAAGCTGAGCACTCTGTCGAAGAGGATGACCATCCCCGATAGAGGAGGACTGGTTTTTGGTCAAGAGTATACGAGTAGCTGTTCTTCCCCAGAGTCTCCAAATAAGTTCTCAAAATTAGTGTGAAGTCTGAGGTCAACTCTTCCAGTCTTTCTCGAGTTTTTACAGCCTTCAAACCCAGTTCTTCATTCTGCTTTAATTTCTCTAGGATATGAAGTAAATTTTAATCCACAGTTTATATGTTTTATTTACTTTGCAACCTTATTTATATAATGTCCTCATAAAGTGGACTAGGTAGATATTATCAACTCAGCTTTTCAGATGGGAAAATTAAGGTATAGGATATTACAATTTTCCTAGACCAGTATTATGACAGCCCACTGCAAGCTGAGTTTAGAAGGCAGCTTGGTTTATAGGCTTATGTTCTTCTATGCTCCCTAAAGCGAAAGCGTCACAGGGTTTTCATAAACTAGGAAACTGCCACCCAGAAGTCACACTGTATTTTCAATCCACATTTCTACACTGAAGATTTGTATATTTGATTGTATGAAAATTTTTCTTAAAGGAAAGAACTATTAACAAACATTAAACTTCAGTTTATTGTATGAAAAAATTTAATCCATGAATTTATGAACTATTGAAGTAAAAGAGACTTTGAGGTTTGAGATTTCTGCACTGAACCCAAAGAGTACTTCTCCTATGGGCCTGTTATAAATTGATGTTACCTAGAAAGAACACATAACTGTTCTGTCAGACTTCACAGAGCTTAAAAATATGCAAGATCAATCTCTAAGTGCATGTACAGTATGCACCATTTCTCAAAAACTGTTGACTATAGAATGGTTTTTTTTATGTTGGTCATGCCGCAAGTTGAACAACATATTTTAGGAAATAGAGGTCTAGTCTAGCACAATTTTTTCACAAATTAAAAATATTTATGCAACCTACAACCCCTTCAAGAAGAAGATTATTTCTGTATGTTTCCCAATGACTGAAGCTCTTCTTATTCTTCCTTCTATTCCTGCCCCCCGCTTATACAATGATATCTGCTACCCTAGCTGCTAACAGCATAGATGTTGAGTGTATGTGCATGTCTGGTTTCATTTGCTCAATAATTTGTAGTTGCAGATTTGTCATTGTCACTGCTGCATGATATTCCACTGGATGAATGTACCACAAATTATTCATATGTTCAGTTATGGTAGGCATTTGAGTAGTTCAATATTTACTTTTGTTTTGTTTTGTTTTTTGCTATTAGGAATAGTGCTTTTATAAACATTTTGTTTCATACGTTAATATATTAATAGATGCGTTTCTGCTGGAATATACCTACAAGACTATTGCCAGATCATAAGATACATATATATTTAGCTTTAGGAGTATTACAAAACGGTTTGTATCAGTTTCCTGTTTTTACAGTAAGTTTATATAATGAACAACTATAAAAATCTCAGTATCCCCAAATAAGCATTTATTGTTTAAGTGCATGTGTTCAGCAGAGGTTCGGCTAGGTAATTCTACTGTTCCAGGATGGGCTGACTCATGTATGTGGGGTTAGATTGGCTGTTAGCTGATCTAAGATGGCCTTGGCTAGAACAAAGGTAACCCAAATCTTTCCATATAACTTTCATCCTTCAGCAACCTAGTCCAGTCATGTTCTCATTACACAGGCAGAGACTCTAGGGCATACATGGAGATGGCAAACACTTTCTATAAGAGTCTGCTCGTATAACACTCACAAATACTATCTGAAGCAAATCAGATAGATGAACAAATTGCTGAAAGGCAGGGAATCATACTTTGGTTATCACTGGCAAAGGACATTAGCACAAGGTGGGGTGCCGAAATGAGGCCAGCAATGCCATTGATCTCCTGTAGTTTTCCAAAGTGGGTGTATCAATTTACAGTGCCTGCGGTAATTGTTTGTGAATTATAGTTGCTTCAATCTTTACCAACTTGGTAGCTTTTGCTACTTAAAATTGTTCTTTTCCACTTCTCTTTTCTGTTTCTCCTCTTCCTCTCATTTTTCTTGTCCTCCAGCCCTTCCTCACTACCTTCTTCTACCAGCTCTTCTTAAGAATATGTAAAGATTTTGCATTGTAATGTTGTTTATATTTTCCTGATAATTCATGAGGCTGAGGAAGTTTTCATAGATATAATTGTAATTTAGATATTCTCTTTTATGCAATGCCTGTAAAAGTTGGTTTTGGTGTTGTTTATTTGGGGTTCTACCCAGTATTTTTATTGGGTTGTCTGTCTTTTTTATGTATTGGAATTTTGGGGGCTAAATACACATTCACACACACACACACAATCATATGTTGCTTTATGATGGAGATACATTCTGAGAAATGCATCATTAGGTGATTTCCTCATTGTGTATATATCACAGAGTGTACTAATGCAACCTGGAAGGTGTAACTTACTACACACCTAAGCTAATGATATAGTCTATCGCTTCTAGGCTACAAACCTATACAGCATGTTACTCTACTGAATACTTTGGCAACTGTAATGCAATGATATTTATTTATCTAAACATAGAAAACATACAGTAAAAATATTACGTAAAAGATACAAAACGGTACACCTCTATGGGGCACTTACCATAAATGGAGCTTGCAGGAGTGGAAGTTGCTGTGAGTGATTCCGTGATTGAGTGGTGCGTGAATGTAAAGGCCTAGAACATTACCGTACATTACTGTAGACTTTAGACACACTGTACATGTCGGCTATACTAAATTTGTTTTTTAAATGTCTTTTTTCAATAATTAACCTTGGTTTACTGTAGCTTTTTAACTTTATAAACTTCTTAATTTATTTTTACTTTTTCACTGTTTTGTAATAACACTTAAAACACACATTGTGCAGCTGTACAAAAAAATATTTTATTGCTTTATGTGCTTGTTCTAGATTTTTTTTCTATTTTTAATTTGTTTAACATTTTTGTAAAAACTAAGACACAACACACACATATTAGCTTAGGTATACACAGGCCTAGGATCATCAATAACACTGTCTCTCACTTTCACATCTTGTTCCACTACAAAGTTTTATGGGGGGATAATATGCATGAAGTGGTCATCTCTTATAACAACAAAGCCTTCTTCTGGAATCCCTCCTGAAGAACAGGCCTGAGGCTGTTTTATACTTAACATTTTTTTTCATAAGTAGAATAATTACACTCTAAAATAACAATGAAAAGTATAAGGTTGTAAATACATAAGCCAATAACATAGTTGTTTATTATTATTATAAAGAATGATGTATTTTACATAATTATACATGCTATACTTTTATACAACTGGCAGTGCAGTAGCTTTGTTTATGCCAGTATCATCATGAACACATGAGGAATGCATCATTACGCTACAAGCACAGCTATGACATTACCAGGTGATAGGAATTTTTCGCCTCCATGACAATCTTTTTTCTTTTTTTTTTTTTTTTAAGACATGGGGTCTTGCTCTGTCTCCTAGGCTGGAGTGGAGTGTGCAGTGGCCTGATTATCGTTCATGGCCGCCTCAACCTCCCAGGCTCAAACGATACTCTCACCTTAGCCTCCTTAGTAGCAGGACTATAGGCATGAGCCACCATGACTGACTAATGTTTTGTTTTTTCTTTTTTGTAGAGAAAGTTGTAGGCAGCCCCTCCCACTCCTGCACAGGCTCTAATAAAATCTTTTATTTGTAAGTTTTTAGCAGCCTTTAGAGGATGCAACAACGTCTGACATTTCTGATTAGCATTCTCAAAAGCTAGTGTGGTTACCAGGATTTGGCCTGCAGCCCCACTACCCACAGTCTTTATTATAGCATCTTGGAGCCGAGCCACAAAGTCAGGATAAGGTTTGTTTGTGCCCTGCAAAATCTTAATAAAAGACAAGGCACTTTTTCCTGATGGTTCTACTTTACACCAAGCCTTTAAAAAAAGTGTTTTAACTTGTGATAATGCCACGTCCTCAAGTCCAGATTGAGCCGCTACGGTAGTAAACTGACCAGTGCCTGTTCATTGCTCCTCTGTTGGTCCTGGAGGATTTCTAGCGGCATTGCGGCGGGCCTGCTCTTTGGCATCTTTCAGCCACCAACTGCGTGGCTGAAGCCACTGAGAGCGGTCTAAAACAGCCTTCCCCAAAGTCTCCCAATCAAGAGGCAAAAACAAATTCTCAGAGGAGAAGGAATCTAGAAGCCCCATGACAAAAGGAGATTGAGGGCCATAATTAGCAACAGCTGCCTTCATTTTTTTAAGAAATTTAAATTGAAGAACATTATACTGCACATTTATACCCCCTTGAGGAAATTGGTCATTAGGACCAAAAGGTTGCCTAATAATGGGGAACAATTGTAGAGGATCTTCATCTTCTTGAGAATCCAATACCTTAATTATAGCTTTAGCAGTAGAAGCAGGAACAGCAAAAACCGTGCCTGAACGAGCCAGCATTTCCACCGGCGGCGGTGGTGGTGGAAAACTATCCTCCTCCTCCGCCTTAGGTATTGATGGGGGTGGATGAACCACGGGAAAAGTAAAAACAGGAGTGGATGGAGGAGAAGGTTGAGGGGGAGATAACTGCAATTGTAAAATTTGTTGTAACAATTGAACAACCGGCTGAAGCTCCTTTTGAATTTCTGATTCCTTTTCATGAGACACATTATCACACAAAGGACCTTCTCCTTCAGTTACAGAATTGAGGGGAAATGGCTATCGGAGACTTACTTCAAAGACTCCTCATCCCCGCCTTCCCCCTTTTCAGAGTCTGTCTCTAAGAGCTCCAAAGCCTGAGTAATAGAGGCACAAAGGGCCCACAAAGGTGCTGACATTACATCGCCGCGCTGATGTGCTTGACGAAGGGTCTTAACCTGTTGCCACTCTCGCTTATTTAATTGTACTTTAGTTTGATATTGAAACCAAGAGCAATGTTGTTCCACATGAGCAAACAATTTCCGCAAAGTTCTCTCTTTTGCATCAACCCCAATCGAAAGTAAAAGCCCTTGTAATAATCTTAAATATTCTGAGGCCAAGGAACTGGAATTCCCCATAATGAAAGCTTAAGAAGGTTCTCCTTAACAATTCCCAGGTTTTACCCGCTCCTAGGGGGTTCCCCTTCTTGTTCCCCACTACTCACCCTGTGCACCCTGCTCGCTGCGCCACTTATTGGGGACCGAGCCGGGGGTGGTGGAGAATGAACAGACAGGAGACAAAGACAAACAGAGAACATGGCGGCCACGCCTAGAGCCTCCGCCTCACTTTATTTATACTCCATAAATCCCACATCAGCAAAAATAACACAATGCAAAACAAACTTTCTGCACCCTGATATAACCTTCTGTTTAGTTCCTTGTCTCTAAGTTCTTTCTTATTTTGTCTGCCTTCTTGGCGCCTACTAGAGTTCATTAAAAGTTCAACTAGAGATATTGTCTTTGACTACTGCAGTTCATTGAAAGTGCAACTAGCTGGAGATACTGTCCTTGAGCCTTATCTATTTTTAGCATATTATTTTCAATTCCATCTACAGATGGATTCACTGTATGATTTTGTATAATTGATTCTTCCTTCCTGAGTTTCAAATTCCTTGAAAAAAACTTTTGGGTCATTTCTCAGAGTTAGCACAGTTTCAAGCAAAAGGGATCATAATTCTGCTTAAGTCCTGTCCCAATTTTGGGGAAAAACTTCTCATCTGAAAAACAAACAAAAACTCAAACAACAACAAAATAAACTGCTGGTATGAAAGAGCAATATTTTCTATAATATCCTTTAATAGTTCAGAAAGAAATACACATAAAGCCGTTTGGAGCTAAACTACATGTTTTCACTTATTGTTACAATTTCCCAAGAAATGATATTTAATCTGTTAAAATTCACTGAGTTTTTGATGAATTTGTGTGTGTGTGTGTGTGTGTGTGTGTGTGTATATATGAATTTTATATACCTTCTTGTTCTATATTGCAGAGCAAGGAGAAAAAAATTTTTTTTTACATGAGGCAATTTATCAGAAAAGACCAGTCCATATTAAGGGGAGCGGAATCTGTGAAGAATTGTTGCAAGTCAGTTTACCAGTTAAGGTGCTGTGCACAGAGGAGAGATTTGTAAATCATGAGCTCCTAGAAAGAGGAAAGTTCTAAATATATTCACAGTCATCTCACCCTTAGGGTTTAGGGTTTGCTCCAGAGTCAGTTTCAAAGTCTTATTTTGAATGAAAGTTGTATTCAATTTGTAATGCATTGAGACTGCAGCAGGTGGATCTCATAGAGAGAAATGTCTTTCTGCAATAAAATAGGACTCATTCATTAATGTCTCTGAGCCTTTTAAAGGAAATTGCTCTTGGGGTTATATCATTAATTTATTAATTTAAAACCACTCCATTTGTTTGGTCAATATGTGTTTAAGTAATGTAAAAGTTGGAATAAAAATATATCTGTGGCTGTGAATGATAGCTCATGCCTGTAATCCCAGTACTTTGGGAGACCAAGATGGGAGGATTACTTGAAGCTAGTTGTTCAAAACCAGCCTAGGTGACAAAGTGAGACTTCATCTCTACAAAAAATTTTTAAAAATTAGCCAGGTTTGGTGACTCAAACCTGCTGTCCCAGCTACTCACGAGGCAGAGGTGGGAGGATCACTTAAGCCCAGGAGTTTGAGGCTGGGCTGGAGTGAGCTGATTGTGCCACTCTACTTTAACCTGGATGACAGTGATACCCTATCTTAGATAAATAGATAGATAGATAGATAGATAGCCAGATAGATGATTGATTGATAGATAGATAGATAGATGATAACAGTTTAGTATTGTTGAATTTGGGACTTTAGAGAAATTTGCTTCGTTATATGTATGAGAAGCTGAATAAAGTCCCCTAAGGATATCTATGTCCGAATTCCCAGAAGCTGTGACTATGCTACCATACATTCAAAAGGACTTTGCTGGTATATTTAAGAGTCTTCAAATGGTGGGATTTTCCTGGATTATCCAAGTGGGCCCGGTGTAATCACAAATGTCCTTGTAAGAGGAAGGCAGTAGCTTAGAGAGAGAAGAAAACATGTGACAGTGCCAAGAGGCTGAAACGGCTCAACAGATTTGGAGATTTTTCACAATTACTGAGAAATCAAGCTGCCAGATGTTGAAGATGAGCTATCCCACAGTTATTCTATCAATAACATTTATAATTTTTGATTGCAAAGTTTCTTTCCAGGTTAATAGCAGAATTGAGGTATAAAGTTTGCTCAGTTCTAAAGACAATGGCCTTTCCCCTGCCCCAACTTACTTTCCAAGTTCATCCTAAGGAAATCCACATAATCCACATTTTCTTTCTTCCAGGAATGTCATAATAGGCTCAGGACACTCTTAGGAACTTTGAATATAGGGGCCTCATTAATGCCTCTGCTTTTCTTAAACCTGAGAGTGTTCCCATTGACCTTTGCCATTAAGAAAGAGCAATAGAGAGATACAGTACAGTACAGGAAAAGTTCCATGAAGGAAATAGGCTTTATCCCGTTTGTAAAAATGCATTTATTACCTTTAAGTAATTATAAAGGAAATTGATGTTTAGTTTAGACAATAAAGAAACTGCATAATAAGAACACATAGAAGAAAGTAAAAATCATTATAACCTCATCACACAAACATGAACACCTTCTGGTATAAATATTTTTGGCTCTGCATTTATGCACATAAAATAATAAGTAATGATACATAATGACATATAATACTACATAAATTCTCCAGCTAGCTATGTTTTTCAGAGAAAAAAACATAAATTTTAATATTTAATATTATGGCAATTACTTTGAATTCCATTGAAAATGATGTACCATAATTTACATGCATGTACATAGGTGAGTGTGTGTGTCTTTTTTGAGGGAAAAACCTTAAAAATAGTGCTATTGCTAATATCATACAATGATAATAAATGTTGGCATTTAACATATCTTAACATTAATAAAAATTGGTATTTAATATATTTTCTTGTGCATGTATTTTAGGTATTGTTATTTAATATTTATTTTTCCTCATTGATAGTAGAAGCTTTTAATGTATTTAGTATAAAATACTTTTTTTCTCATATATAAATCCAATCTTTTATCTGATTTTGTTTATCTTTTGTGTTGTTAAAAGGTAGTCGTTCTATCTGTTTATGTATTTATTTTAGGGGTAAAGGGTAATAGAACCATTCTTTCCAAAATCAATATTTGCAACATGAAAATTCAAAGTTCACTTGCTCAGATCTACTGTCTTATTACAGAATGAATTTCCACAGAATGGAGTTGGTGTTTGATTGTTTTTACCCTTCAATCAGACTTACTTGTTTCACATTTTAAAGTTCTCTCTGTCCAACATTTAAAGAGGTTGATGTTCTTGCATGCCAAGCAGTAAATCTACAGGAAATCTGTCTATAACATCTCTTTCAAGGTGTTTAGTGAGATAGGCTTTGGAGAAATAGAAAATTTGACCTATATTGATTTTATGTCCTTTGAGAAATAGGCAGCTTGAGCTTGATTAATGAGCATTTCCCACCTCATTTATGTCCAAAATCTCTGCAATTGACATCTGAAAATTCTCATACATTTGTTCAAAGTAAATCATGTGGAGTATCTTCTCTGGTGGTGATGTGTCTCTGCCTCCTAGGGCCAAGTGTTTTCTCCTTGGCTGTGCAGAAAATAGCCAGTTTGAGGAAGAAGTAAAAGGTATAAACCACCCCCCCAAAAAAATAAAGCAAAGCAAACAAACAAAAAACTAAAATATGATCAATATGATCTGAATCTTAGACCACAGCTATCTTTAAATTATTTGAGTTTTTTTCTTGAATTCTTGGCCTTCTGATTAATGTTTTTCATATTTTAAATACAGTAAAGGTATAAGAATGACCATATTTACAGAAGAGGAATATTGACTCATTAAGATTAAAGTTGCACGTGCTATTTTGTGATGTTATACTCCAATATGAAGACTCTCAGAAGTGTTAGGGATACTATAATATGTTAATGAAGTGGTTTCTACCCAGGCTATGCATTAGAATTATCTGGAAATACTATTTTATTCCAAAATATACTTATAAGGCTTATACTCTAGATAAGGATTGATAAACTTTTTCTGCAAAGGGTCGGATATTTAATCTTTTAGGCTTTGTAGGCCATAAAGTCTGAATAGCAGTCACTCATCTCTGCTGTTCTAGCCCCAAAACATCGATTGATGATGCCTAAACAAACAGGTATGGCTGTGTTCCAATAACACTTTATTTACAAAAATAGATGATGGTTCAGATTTGGCTCAGGGCTATAGTTTACTGACCTCTGTTCTACATGAGGAGTTTGATGTGCTAATATTTTAATTGGCTGATAGAAAAGCAAAATTGTTATTCTTTAGAGAGTGATTACAGAAGTCATACTCTCATTAATATATTACCCACAATGCCTTGAATAAATTGAAAATCCACTATACATGAAAATAAAATAGAAAATATTACCCATACTGAAGTAAAATTTTGCTATAAAGTAAAACATTTACAAATTACCCAGATGTTAAAAATCAAGAGACTTTTTAAAAACTTTGAAATAACTTTGATAAATAAACTCAGAGTACATTGGAAATGATGAATCTGTAGGAAAGAGCTTAAGAGTTTCAGGAGAGAGAGAAAAAATGAAGAAGCAAATTTAATTAAATAATACATAAAATAAACAATCAGCGTAAAGACCAAATAATAGAACACACAGAGTAACAAATACATGGAGGAAAAATTTTAAAAAATGAATCGAGCATCAGTGACCTATGGAGCAATATTAAATATGTTTACATTCATTAAATTGAAACCCAAGAAAGACAGAAGGAAGACAACCGGGCAAAAACTAACTGAGCAAATGTTGGTTAACTTTTTTTTTTCCTCAAAATTTCATCAAGAACACAGATCCAGAAAGATCTCTGAGTTCCAGAAAGTTCAGTGGAACCCAAGCAGAATAAACAAACAAAATCTATTAACGAACATCATAGTCAACTGCTGAACACGAAAGATGTAGAAAAATTCTTAAAGACAGAAAGAGAATGAAACATGTATTACATAGAAAAGAATAAAAATAAGAACTCCAGCAACTTCCTCGTCAGAAGCTGAGGACCAACAGACAACAAATGACATATTGAAAGTGCTAAAATGGCAGGAAAATACCTGGTGATCCAGAATTTTATACGTTGAGTGCCTTATATGGCTAACTCTACCTGAAAAGATGTGGGACATGTATGAAAGATGATGTTTAAGTTAAAACTTCAAAGGAGAGAAAGAGCTTACCAAGTGGATCTTAGGTGAAAGGAAAGAGGGCATTCTCAGCAGAGGAAAGAGCTTTAGCAAAGTCATGGTGGCATTAAGTAGAAATATATGTGAAACAAATTGCATAGACATGGAATGCTGATATGGTCTGGCTGTGTCCCCACACAAATCTCACTTTGAATTATAGCTCCCACAATTCCCACGTGTTGTGGGAGGGACCCAGTCAGTGGTAACTGAATCACGAGATGAGTGGGTCTTTCTCATGCTGTTCTCATGATAGTGAATAAGTCTCACAAGATCTGATGGTTTTAGTAAAGGGGAGTTCTCCTGCACAAGCTGTCTCTTGCCTGCCACCATGGAAGAGGTCCCTTACTCTTCTGCTATAATGATGAGGCCTCTCCTACCATGTGGAACTGTGAGTCAATTACAACTCTTTCCTTCATAAATTACCCAGTCTTGGGTATGTCTTTCTTAGCAGTGTTGGAACAGACTAATACAAATGACTTGTCTGATATTGTGCAAGAATTCAGTGACAGAGTTTATTTTCAAGTGTGGTGCTCTTTCCACGTCTTCCTCCCAACTTGTAAGAATCCAGGCTCTGCTTAACATTGCTGCACGCATCTTGAATGCAATGCTGCCTGAACAATTACCCTCCAAATGGGTACTCAGAGAACTTTATCATCTTAATTTTATATTTACAGCCACAGTTTCATTCTGAGGAAAGCTATCTATTCACACTAGCAAATTAAACAGTTATGATCATGGTAATAACAGCACTTGTATAGAAAAATGCATCAATTTAGGCTGGACTTGAGCTACCATAATGTGCATTTCTGTTTAATACTGTTTATGTTTCCCTGGATACTATAATGGACTGGGTTGTGCAATTTAGTTTTATTGACAACCACCAACTCCATCCCTATCCTTGGAAGGCAGGGAGAACAAACGATATAAACTGATTATAAACAAACTATGCTAGGGCTCAGGCAATGAAGGATGAATAATTATAATTGCATTCAAACTATTATCACTGGCATAACTACATTGAACTAGTCTAAGTAGAAGTAAAATGATCTTTAAAAATGAATTAGCAAAACAAATATATCTTTTTGTACACATCCTGTCCTTTTTTACACTTCCTGTGATCTTTTGAATGCTATAGTCTATTGCAAAGTGTGCATGGTTTCATTCTGGCTGCTCTATGAATGCTCATGTTAGTTGGATATAGTGTCTGCTAAAATATTTAGGGGTTTTTTTGTACAGCAAAGGGACAATGTGCCTGGAAGCTGGGACTTTAAGACTTGTATTGAAGCTGCATTTGCACATCAGATATTGCTTTAATCGACATTGTATAATTAATTGAGGTAGTTTGGGCCTGGAGAGGTGAGTGTGGTTTGTTGTAGTTACAAGTTTACCAGGTCACCCCTTAGATGTCACCAGTTTTGGAGACCAGGTTACTCTTCTTTCAGCAGTAATTAAGATGAATCTGTAAACATACTCCTAATGATCAAACTAGGAATGACACTTGTTTCTGTGACAGTTTACACCAACAAGCAAGCACTCAATAACTCTTTTCCAGGCTTCCTTGTCCTGTATAGAAAAAATAAATAAAGTCCTTCTACACTTATTTTCCACTCACGACCTACTAGATACTTCAAAATAAGTGTCCCATAGCAACTAATTTTCTGTCCAACCATTTTACACAGAAGAAATACGGCTTGAGTATGTTAGATTAACCTCTGCAAACTGAAGTTGTCTATTGAATTTATTTGTAAACAACTGCTAAAAGTGTTGAGATGGTCTTAGCTAAAGCAATTTATGGCTTGTAGCCTCCTGAACAAGAGGTGCCCTGATGTGATCTGGCCACTGGTGTGGGTGAACAGGAAGGACTGCTTTAGGATTCCCGTCCTGTAGTTCATGATATAAATGATGGAGTGAATCAGGTATACATTTTCCACAAATGTGTCCCCACATGTTCTATTCTCATCAACACTGGGCAGGTATTTTTCCTGTCTGTTGGTTAACAGAAATGAAATGAGAATTGAGGCTTAAACATTAGGCATTTCATCTTTCTAGAAAATCCTGTGGAATAAAGTAATTGTTATGCCTGGGTTAGTTGATAACCTATTAAATTAACTCCCAAGTTCATAGTCAAGAGGGACAAAAGTGAAAAATAATTATTATTTTCAATGTATGTTATTAGGTACCTGGCACCAAGGTGAGCATCTAACTTACACACTTTTACATAGTTTTCACAATGTCCCTATTAGATTGTCATTACTATTCCCATTTTATAAGTAAACAGATTAAAGCTTAGACTTGCTATTGAAAAAAATCAGTCGCCCAAGAAAGTAAAGGAGACAGGGGCACCAAAATCAAAATCCATATTCTAAACAAGAGCTCTGCAAACTACAGGCTGAGAGCCAAAATGACACACTACCTATTCTTGGATGACCCATGAGCTACTTTTAAATGGTTGAAAAAATAAAAAGAGTATTTTCTAACCACACAAACTGACATTAAATTAAAATATCAATATCCATACAAGATTTTGTTGCAACATAGCAATGCTCATTATGTAATGTCCACGTCTGTTTTCCTACATGATGGCAGAGTTCAGTAGTTGCAACAGAGACTGTATGTGGTGCTTGCATCACTTTGCACTGTTGTTTGGTGTGCTACCACCCGGCAGGGATGCAGTTATAATTTAACTGTGTTTGGAGTGTGCTATATATGGCTATATCAAGATATATGCTTTTTATTAGTACTGCATACTTACGATATCAAAACCACAACAAGAACAAAATTGACTTCTAATGTATTTTAAGACACAGGAGAGTGTGAATTATTTTGTTATTGAATTGAATGTCAAAGCATTGTGTTTATGATGCAGTGGTATGTTAGCTATTCTAAAAGAATAAAGTAGACATTAACATGATCAAGGTAAGCACTCAGCTTACCAAGATACTCCCACTCACTAGAAAGTGATGGTGAGAAAAATTAGAAAATGTAAAACAGAACATCTTTGCAGCAGAATCTCTTTACAAACATAAAAATGAAACTGCAACTAATGACAGTGTCTCTGTGACTCATTTGTTAGCCAAGCCAAAAATAAAAAATAAAAATAATAAACCTCTTTATCAATGATGAGATAATTAAATCACGTTTGATTGCGACAGCTGAAGAAATGTCTTGAGAAATAAAACTTGTTTAGAATCATAGTCTTTCTGTGAGAAAATGTAATTGAAGTACTGTGGACATTAGAAGCTATCTCAATAGCCAATTAAAAGTTAGCTGGGTGATTCTGAGTTGTTTTTCTTTTTCTTTCTTTCTTTCTTTTTTTTTTTTTTTTTTGAGACGGAGTCTCGCTCTGTCGCCCAGGCTGGAGTGCAGTGGCCGGATCTCAGCTCACTGCAAGCTCCGCCTCCTGGGTTTACGCCATTCTCCTGCCTCAACCTCCCGAGTAGCTGGGACTACAGGAGCCCGCCACCACGCCCGGCTAGTTTTTTGTATTTTTTTTTTTTTTTAGTGGAGACGGGGTTTCACCGTGTTAGCCAGGATGGTCTCAATTTCCTGACCTCGTGATCCGCCCGCCTCGGCCTCCCAAAGTGCTGGGATTACAGGCTTGAGCCACCGCGCCCGGCCGAGTTGTTTTTCTTGAATCTTGATGAGTAGAAAGCTTTGCCTTTTCAAGGAGTCACTGTTAAGGTTGAAGTGACTGAGGGATCGGCCTCTATGTATACCCTATGTGGAGCAACTACAGGTACGATTTTTTTTCTTTTTTTAATTTTTTAAAAAAATTTTGAGTGTACATAGTAGGTACACATATTTAGTTCAGAAAATACAAAACCTGAAGTGAAATCTGCCAAGATGTATCATAACTAATGCTGGTAAAAGTATGGGTGGAGCAGAAAAATCTTATTTGAACAGATTTTAAAAGCCTGTGAAAATGTAAGTTGTTTAAAACTTTATGTTTATTTATAATAATATCCATCAGCATGCACTATGTAGAAAGTATTTGAATCTTTAGTGTGTTATTGAACCAGCAGTATCAATGGTGAAGTTAATTTGCTCTAGTGGACTTAAACATTGCTGTTCCAGGAGTTTTTATTAGAAATAAAAGCTAAATATACTAATATTTATTCTTTACCACTTAGCAGGTCTATGATTAACCAGGCGGAAATTTTATTACTGTTTTTGAGCTCAGGGTCAAGATTGAAATTTTTCTAAATGAAAAGAACTGTCCTCAACCACTATCATTAAACACTGACTGACTTTGGAAATTAGCTTCTATTCCAGACTTGATAATAGTTCTTGGTGATTTCAACATAAAATTTCAAGACAAAACAAAGCTGATTTGTGAAACCTATGCTAGTTTAAAGTTGTTTCCAAAAACACTAATGATTGAAGCAAAAATAAAAGAAACCACCTTATAAATTATCCATGCTAACAAGTTAAGACAAGAAGCAAGATCATCACTCTCACACAAATTTGTATCTAAATGTTCAAATTTTCAAGGTCGACCTATGGTTCCAACAGTGTGTTTCAGATTTCAGTGCAAGTTCAGAAATAATATTCATATTTCAAAATCTATTTAACCATGTAATTGAATAGCTTCAATCTAACCTTGAACTGGAAGTGACTTTAAGTTTGCAATATTGTGCATACTAAGAGGTGAATATTAAGAAAAAACCCAATAGAATTGTATCAATGCCTCTGAACAATAAATGTGCTCAATTAAAATCATATGCTCCTGGATTGAGATCAGTATTATGCAGTACCTAACTGTGTAATAAGACATTTTCAAAGATGAAATACATAAGATCTCATTGCAGATCAGCATTAATACATGAACATTTCCAATTAATTTTGATGGCAGAGAAAACTACTTCTGAACCCAAATTAAGTGAAACATTATCCCCCACCACATCCTTGAAAATGTCATTCTTCTGAAAAGAGAAACTTTTATTTTGAAATGTACTAAATTATTCTTATTATATTTTGAATGTCATCAAAAATGTGTAGAAATGTGTTTTCTCTCTAGTTCTATAATACTTTCATAGTATCCTCAATTTTACCTCTTGACCCACAAAACCTAAAATATTTACTATCTGGCGTTTTACTAAAAAATTTGCTCACCCTTAATCTAGTGGCCAGGACCAAGAAATAGAATTATTACTGGCTTTTCTCCTTTGGTCTAACACTAATGTTAGGATGGTGGGTTCCCGTTTACTTTTACTCTTCTAATGTTCATTCATGCTCAAAATTATTTACCCTAAGGGGTACTGTGTTGTGTGCAAGGCTCTAAAACTTTATGCAAGAAGCACATTACATGTTTCAGTCCTTAGAGTGCATGTGTTTCGAAACCAGTGTTTGTGTTTCTGAACAATGAGACAAAATATAACTCTATATTGTCAGATCCTGAATAAAATAAAATTAGATGTTTTAATGATTGGTCAGCAGAACAGAGTTATTAAGCCCAGAGGGGTTAACATCACTCTTCTAGTACAGAATTCCAGTAATACCACTAACTAGTTGCATGAGCCTGGTAGCTGCAAGAGATGATACTAAGGACTACAGTCCCGGTCTGGTATTCAGGAAAAATTCAGGGTGAACTAAAAGTTAGCTAGGTGTAGAGTGGACACTGTCGTTACAGGCAGAGAGATTAATGTGTGCAAGGGCAATGAGCAGATAATGTGGCTAATTCAAGAGACAGAATGGAGATCATTGTGATTCAACAAGGAACAGAAATGGATCAGACTGGGGCTGGAGTGATGGAGTGGGAAAGGCAGACGGTGGGTGGCTTTGCAAGCCATAGTCAGCTTCTTTCCCTTTAAAATGTAATTATTTACAAACAATTAAATATTATTCAGCCTTAAAAGGAAAAAAAAAGTCTGAAATATACTACAACATGAATGAACCTTGAAGACATTATACTAAGTGAAATAATCCTGTCACAAAAGGCTGAGAAAGAAAGTGGGGTGGGGAAGAGAGAGAGAGAGAGAGAGTGCAGCAGAGAGAGACAAGGGCGGAGACAGAGAGATACACAGAGAAAAATAATGCAGTCTTTCCATTTTAAGCCAATATCATAGTTTTTTCATGGAATCAATAGATTAATTGGGCCATTATCTAGAATGTTTTAATGACAATGAGATCTCACTATTTCAAACTATCGCCTGTTTCATACTGTAAGATTATGTGATATTCTAATATGTGATAAAGCATTATTAATAAGAATCTTATCACATTTGTGCATTTAACTCTTACTGCATGGTTTACAAAATAAATGTTTGGACTACCACTTATTTATTATTGCTCTCATGCACTAAGGTTATTCTAATTAAGACTCTGAACCTGTTATTCTTAATTAAACTCTTCTTAAACTCAATTATCTCCTGAGAAAGAGTTTAGATTTTTGCTAAATTCACCATACTAATGAATGCAAAAGAAACTTGTTCTTTTTCCCAGTTGAAACCCAACACACCCTTTATTGTCCATCTTTCTAACAAAACCTCTTCCAACATCATCCTGCTTTCTCTGAACCGTAACTTCCTTATGGAAAGAAGTACCTAGCCATTCATCCCTAAATCTTAAGATTCGTCAGGTTTTTCTCCCTAGTTTGAATCTCTGTCCTCCAGTTGGCCTTAGCAATGCACTAAATACAGATCTTCTCTGAAGCTTTCTTTTTATTGCCGTCTTCGTAATTGTTATATCAAGAAATAAATTTGAGGCTGGGCACGGTGACTCACGCCTGTAATCCCAGCACTTTAGAAGGCCAAAGCAGATGGATCACCTGAGGTCAGGAGTTTGAGGCCAGCCTGCCCAACATGGCAAAACCTAGTCTCCACTAAAAATACAAAAATTAGCCATGTATAATGGCAGGCACCTGTAGTCCCAGGTACTCAACAGGCTGAGTCAGGAGAATTGCTTGAACCTGGGAAGTGGAGGTTGCAGTGAGCCGAGATCGTGCCACTGTACTCCAGCCTGGGCAACAGAGCAAGACGAAAGAAAAAGAGAAAGAGAGAGAAAGAGAAAGAAAGAGAGAAAGAAAGAGAAAGCAAATCAGAGACAGAAAATTGAAAAGGGTTAGAATAGAAATTACTTTGTGGGAATGTGCTGTGGTAGGGGGCTATACCTCTGGACTCCTTCCAGATACCTCTGAAATAAATGAAGGCACAGAAATTAAGTAACTTTCTTAAGTATGCACAACAAGTAAGAAAGGAGGCAGAAATTCTGTCCAAGGTTTGTAGACTCTGGAAGTTAAACTCTTAATGTCTAAACAATATATGCTTGATAGTAGAGTGTGGAGGGCATGTTTTTAATCCTCTAATTGTCTCCATCAGAAGGAATTAGCTGGGCGCGGTGGCTCAAGCCTGTAATCCCAGCACTTTGGGAGGCCGAGACGGGTGGATTGCGAGGTCAGGAGATCGAGACCAACCTAGCTAACACAGCGAAACCCCCGTCTCTACTAAAAAATACAAAAAACTAGCCGGGCGAGGTGGTGGGCGCCTGTAGTCCCAGCTACTCGGGAGGCTGAGGCAGGAGAATGGCGTGAACCCGGGAGGCGGAGCTTGCAGTGAGCTGAGATCCGGCCACTGCACTCCAGCCTGGGCGACAGAGCGAGACTCCGTCTCAAAAAAAAAAAAAAAAAAAGGAATTATGATTCCCACTAAGAGATCTTCAATTAATTAGTACCTAATGTCACTTTTTCAGTTTTTATTGCAAGAAAACAAAACTTCTCAATTTCACCAATTTTAATAAAGAACAAATTTTATGTGCAAGGTGAAGAAAATGATTCTCTTGGATTACATAGTTACTTGTTTCCAGCTGGATTTTTTTTTTAAATAATGGATTTGAAAATAGCTTTTTATAATTTAACAAAAATCTTCCTTACTTTGGACTGCAAGCCTTTAGGACTTTTTTTTTTTTTTAAATTACTTGTAGGAAAGGATGTGGTTCAACACTTCACACTTTCCTCTCTCTAAGAGAAATGCCTGAGACAAGTGTGGTAACCACTATCTCTTTATGTCAAGGGGATCAGTTATGGGAATGGCAGCAAGAGTTATTATTGCTTGCAAGAAAGAGAGAAGTAAGTACAGTGGTCTCAGGATGGAGAGGCTCGCTGTGTGGGTAAGGCTGCTGGAGATACTGCAGGACTGCTAACGCGCACCTCTTAGTGGAGGTTTATTTCTTCATTGGGGACCAAATGTGTAGGAGGCTGTGGGAAGAAGAAGAAAAGCAGGAAAATGAGAAGCCAGGAACAACACATAGATATCATAGCTCACAATGTTGAGAGTACTAAGCGAGTAATAATTCTAGTAATACTAAGCTACATAAGTATGCCAGCCTCCTACTCCAGGACTAATTAAAAATGTTGACCAAATACCAAATAACCCTACTCCCAAAAGATAATAGTATTCTGGAAATGGTAATAAGCACCAGAAACTTTCACAGAGGCAGAGAGATGATCTAAGCCTTAAAAAATAAATGCATCTCACAGTCTCATGTTTTTAACATGTAAGCTACAGGAAGATAAATTAGACGAGAGAAAGATTAACTCATTGGCTCAAAGAGTTTTCCATTTCACAGATACAAGCAAGAAAAGAGACCTAGATTTGTCAAAATTCTGGAGAAATAATATGCAAATTTTCTATCTTATTAAGAATCTTATTCGAAAAGTGTCAGTTAAAAATGTAATTGAGTTTGCTGAGCCACTGTAGGGATTCTGAACTTGCAAATGCATCAGTTGCCAAGAAGAAACCATGTGTGAAAGAAAAATCTATATATTGCTGTTTAATAAATCAAGTGAGAGAATTTTGTATATGTAATATCATTAAGGTTATCCCACACAAACTCTAGATACTGAATCATTCAATTTTATTCAAAACATTTTCCTGTTTTGATTTCTCTGTAGGCAGTGATTACAAATCCATTAGCAAAATACATTTTAGAACATATTTTAGCCTGATGTATTACGATAATTCTAGCAAACAGTCAATGTCACGTAAAAACAAGAATGATTAACGTAAACCACTTTGTTATCAGCTCCTAACTTGTTTAAAGTTGAATTTCTTCCCTTTCAATATTCAGAGAAAATATTTTCTTTTTGGTAGCACAAATTATGATAACAATTATTATCATCTGACTTTTTATCAACATAGCTTGATTAAATGAAATAAATATGCAATTATAAGAATTGTGAAATTGTAGAATTGGTGGTAGAGGTTTTTGCTGAACTTCTGTGCATGAAGTAGTGAAAGGAAGGATATATCATTTGGATAAAGAGAAAAATGGAATGTGGAAGTGAAATAGTTTTGAACTTCCCTCTCTAGCTTTGGTTGTACTGTGGAACGTTTCAAACAAATCAGTGTTCATTTAACACAATTTTAGAATAGCCATCTTAATTCCCATTGCATCTTGCATTCATGTAAGGTTTTTAAATTTTTAGAAATGTCCACACCTGTTATTGTTATTATTTGAACTTTATGCTCACCTTATAGGAATGCAGAACAGATATTTATAAAAAAGTAAATTAGAGAAAAGAGAAATTAGGAAACTTGCAAAGGTCACGCTGCAAGTTAATGGCAAGGACTGCAACTGAATTTGTCATTTATTCATTAGTTCTTTTGAATAAACATTTTATAGGTTTGTAGTTCACCATTAATAAACTCAAGTCAGTGCAGTGTGTAATGATGCAGATATAAAAGTTAAGGATTACAGAAAAGGTAACAGACCTTGAGCTGCAAGACAACACTCGATAAAATATGAAAAGTCTAGATTTATTATATCACATTGTTCTTGAGAATGGACTCCTTAACTTTACAAATGATGCTGAAATGAAATCCACAGTCAGTGTCTCTTACCACATCTATACTTGTTTCCACAAGTGGACTTGCTGCAGAATAGCCTTCAATGCACAGACCTGGCTTAGCTTTTCCTCTCTAGACTGTTTGGAATCAAGGCAAACTTCTTGTTTGAATGCATGTGGAGGCAGTAAGTTAATGAAGTATGACAATGATTTTTGCTCACTTTTTGGCTATGGGATATTCTATACCCACTTTAGTCACATACCAGTGCCATATCAGAAATCAGAATATCCAATACAACTTATTAATCAAAACTCAATTTTATTTAGCATTAAAGTGGAAGCTAAATGATGAGAACATATGCACACATAGAAGGGAACAGCACATACCGGAGCCTTTCAGAAGGTGAGGGGCGGGGTGGGACGAGGGAGGGGACCAGGAGAACTAACTAATGGATACTGGGCTTAATACCTGGGTGATGAAATAATCTGTACCGCAAACCCCCATGACACCCATTTACCTGTGTAGCAAACCTGCTCTTGTACCCCTGAACTTAAAGTTTAAAAAGAAAAACACCTCTCTTTTCTCTCCATGAGAACTTGCTTTAGGATGGAAGCCTGCAGTAGGAAAGGGGGCATGGTCAGCTTCTTCTTAAATTTTTATCTGTATTTTTCTATCCTAACCTCACCCTGCTGGGCACATTCTGAGCCCTACAGAGCTGGGGCAAGAAGAGTACACAACAGTAAAGAAAAGTGAAACCTGTTATTTGAATGGTATGGTAATAAGCTGAGGCCCAGAGATGTTTTAAGCTGATTCTTTATCTTTTTTTTAATTCTTTTGTGTGATATTGTCAGAGACTCTTTATGGCTTTCTTAACAGGACTCTCCCACTTTAGTTTGCATGCCTTGGACAAGAAGATGAATCATTTCGTGGATGATGTTTTTCCCTAAATTATACAATGGTTAGAAATGCAAAGCCCCCTTTAGTTTTTGCTGCTGGGGTTTATGTATCTCTTGTGGTGACTTGATTTGGAAAAGATCCAATATGAACTTGTTTTGGTTCTCATTTTTGGTGATTCTCATCTCTCTGTAAGATATACCTACATATCCCTTGTTCTAACTATTGGAGGTAGGCTGATTGCCCTGTCTTAGTCCATTTCTGCTGCTATAACAAAGTATCACAGAGTAGAAAGTTTTTAAATAATAGAAATTTATTTCTCACTGTTCTGGAGCCTGGGAAGTCCAAGATCAAGGCACCAGCAGATTTGTTGTATGGTGAGAGCTCTCTCTCTGCTTCCAAGATGGCACCTTGTTGCTACCTCCCCTGGCAGAGGTCAATGTTGTGTTCTCACCTGGTGAAAGGCATGGAAGGTGAAAAAAAAAAAAAAAGAAAGAAAGAAAGAACAAATACTGTGTGAAGTCTCTTTTATGAAAGTATTAATTTTTGATCCCATCCATGAGGGAGGAGCCTTCATGACCTAATCACCTCCTGCAGGTTCACATCTTAATGCTCTTGCATTGTGAATTGTATTTCAGCATAAATTTTGAAGGAATGCAAACATTCAATCCATAGCAAACTCTCATTTTGATGTCTCACCAAGTAGCACTATTTGGATTGTTATTCCATCCTTGGTAGGAGTCATGCCCACCACAGAGTATGTATTTATTCTGAATAGACTCCGGATGACCTCTCTCACTGGGGATGAGGTGAAACAATTAAAACAGCAAGGTGGTGAGAGAATCAGAACACAACACTCTTTTCAGGGAAAAGCACTTTTCAAATATTTCTTTAAAAATACCCTTTTCTGGCCAGGCACGGTGGCTCACATGCTTTGGGAGGCTGAGGCAGGCAGTTCATGAGGTCAGGAGATCGAGACCATCCTGGCTAACACAGTGAAACCCTGTCTCTACTAAAAATAAAAAAAATTAGCTGGGCGTGGTGGTGGGCACCTGTAGTCCCACCTACTCAGGAGGCTGAGGCAGGAGAATGGCGTGAACCCAGGAGGCAGAGCTTGCAGTGAGCCAAGATCACACCACTGCACTCCAACCTGGGCAACAGAGCGAGACTCCATCTCTAAATAAATAAATAAATAAATAAATAAAAATACTCTTCTTTTCACTTACTAATGACTTATTCTTTTATGTAGGTGAGAGGTACAAAAGTTGTAGAATTTACTTACAAGATTGCTTTTTATCATTGACCTGTGATGATTTGAAACCTCACTATGAAAAGCCTAATTTGTATATTGATGCCTGTTTGAAATTTTACTTTTAATATCTTTCAGTATGTGATTTATACTCAAGAATATGGCTATATGGATCTTAGAGAAGCAGTTCTTGTAGCAAAGTAGATATTGATAATAATCAATAATAATGTGTTATTTATTTCAATATTTAGAGCTTCTTTTAGCAGTTCTTACAGTGCTGACTCGGTATTGGCAAATTCTTCCAGCATTTGTCTGAAAAATACTGTGTCGTTCCTTCATTTGTGAAGCTTAGTTTTGCTGGATACAAAATTCTTGACTGATGATTGTTTTGTTTGAGGAGGCTGAAGATAGGGCCCCAATCTCTTCTAGCTTATAGTGTTTCTGCTAATAAATCTGCTGTTAATCTTATAGGTTTTCCTTTATCGGTTACCTGGTGCTTTACTTCACAGCTCTTAAGATTATTTCCTTTGTCTTAACTTTAGATAGCCTAATGACAATGTGCCCAGGCAATGATCTTTTTGCAATGAATTTCCCAGGTGCTCTTTGTGCTTCTTGTATTTGGATGTCTAGGTTTCTAGCAAGGCTGGAGAAGTTTTCCTCAACTATTCCCCCAAATATATTTTCCAAATTTTTAGATTTCTCTTCTACCTCAGGAATGTTGATTAGTCTTAGGTTTGGTCATTTAACATAATCCCAGACTTCTTGGAGGCTTTGTTCATATTTTCTTATTCTTTTTTCTTTGCCTTTGTTGGATTGGGTTAATTTGAAGACCTTGTCTTTGAGCTCTAAAGTCCTTTCTTCTGCTTGTTGCATTCTATTGCTGAGACTTGCTAGAGCATTTTGCATTTCTATAAGTATGTCCATTGTTTCCTGAAGCTTTTATTGTTTTTTTTTATTTATGCTATTCATTGAATAATTCTCCCTTCACTTCTTGTATTATTTTTTCATTTCCTTAAGCTGGGTTTTGCCTTTCTCTGGTGCCTCCCTGATTAGCTTAATAACTAACCTTCTGAATTCCTTTTCAGGTAAATCAGGGATTTCTTCTTGGTTTGGATGCATTGCTGGTGAGCTAGATGATTTTCTGCAGGTGTTAAAAAACTTCATTTTGTCATATTACCAGAGTTGATTTTCTGCTTCCTTCTCATTTATGTAGGCTCGGTCAGAGGGAAGGTCTAGGGCTCAAAGCTGTAGTTCAGATTCTTTTGTCCCACAGGGTGTTCCCTTGACATAGTACCCTCCCACTTTTCCTAGGGATGTGGCTTCCTGAAAGTCAAGCTGTAGTGATTGTTATCTTTCTTCTGCATCTAGCCAGCCAGCAAATCTGGACCCCCTTGAGGCAAGACAGAAATGGCTTGCTAGTGGACATAGTGAACTCACAGGGCTTTTCCTGCTGCTTCCTCTACCCTGTATTACGCTTGGCTCTCTACATGGACTCAGTTCCAGGTCAGGTAAGAATGTTCTCCCATAATCTAGACCTTCAGGTTCCCTAGTGCAGGTGTGTGTTCCTGGGCAGACAATCTCCCTTTCCCACTTCCACAGCTTGGGCCCTCACAGTATTTGGGTTGTCTTCCAGGTCCTGCAAGAGCAATTGGCTTCCTTCAGAGGGTCTGTGGGTTCTCTCAGCTTTCCTAGTGTATTTCTGCAGTCATTCTGAAGTAAAAGTTCATGATGTGAGCCTCCACATTCTGCTCTCTCTGAGTGGGAGCTGCATTCTAGTCCTGTCTCCTATCCACCATGATCCTGCACAATTATAATTTTTAATCAGGTGACACTCTCTACACTAAATTAAAAATGTAGGCATAAATGGTTGTTCTTTACGTTAAAAAATGTTTAAAGAATATGTCCTTTATTTAAGCTAGAAACTCTTCATATTAATATATATTTGCCCCATTATTTGCCAATTAGAAAAAAGGTAGTGTTTTAAAGACATTTTTTTTTTACCATTATTAATGAAAACTGAAAACACAGTTTCCAGATCATTTCACTTGTAATCTTCCCTTCGACATCATGATTTCCTTTCCTCCATTAAGCTCTTCCAGAATCAAGCGAAGAAATATAGTGACGAGCGTGACGAGCAAGGATATTTTGTGCCTTGTCAATTCCAAGAACCCCCACGCTAGTACATGACAAGCTGTTTTGTTAGCAAGGAGACACGCCCAGTGATATCTACAAAAAGGACCAGTGTATACATAATCACAAGTAGTGCTCTAGTATTTTAAAGATTATTCCTAAAAACAATCCTCTATTTGCCATGGTTTGAGCACATTGAATACCCTTTTTCTCCCCAGTTTTCTATGATTTTTTTTTTAACTGATCTGAAATACAAGACACTTTTTCTCATTGATAAATATTAGGAACAAATTATTTTCTTAATTTTAATAACAACATTGTTCTTATTAGAAGACATATTATGTAATTAAGTGCAAGATGAAGCCAAATTACCCATCAAGTATAAAAAGTCTATAGGAAGAGGAAGGAAAACAAAGTGAGAACGATGCTACCTAGTGCCCACACCATAGGGTTACCTGAACAGTGACCATGTTATTTATTTGATTGTTGTCCTTTCAACACAAGAACAAATTGATATGGCACTTTTCTTTTCCTTTGAACACTTTGTACAACCAGATTTGTTTGTACAGAACAACTAAGAGGGACACAAAATGCTTATCAAAGGAGTTAGAAATAATAACCAACCAATAGTTGTTATCCGATAATAATACTTATATACGCGTTGTGAGAAACACTTCCAGGATTCAAACCCTGCCTTCTTCACTAAGCAACTATGTGACCAGGGCAATTACTTAAATTAATAGTACATAAGTGCTATTATATGAGTAACAATATTTTATGCTATTACTTAAACCATAATATTTTTTAGATTTTATAAAAATGAGTGAGATAGTACATGCAGGATGTGTAGCAAGTTCCTGGTACGTAGTGAACATGTGATAAATATTATGTAGTAATATTTAGATAGAGCTGTTATAGAGCTATCACTTAGCCAGCCATTATTTAGTGACCACCACAGGGAGCCAGACACTGAGAGGGAATTTAAGATCAAGCAGTCCTGGTCTCGGTTCTCAAAAGGTTTCCATGTGGATGGAAGATAAACAAAACACTGAGTCAAATAAAATAATTGCATATTTTAATATAATCTATAAATAAATAATAAGATATTTTCATAGGAAACAGTGATTTATATTTATATTTATAATATCTACTACCTTTTTTAAATTGGCAAATAATGGGGCAAATACATATTAATATGAAGAGTTTCTTACTTAAATAAAAGACATATTCTTTAAACATTTCTTAATGCAAAGAACAACCATTCATGCCTAAATTTTTAATTTAGTGCAGATAGTATCACCTGATCAAAAATTGTAATTGTGCAGGATCATGGTGGATAGGAGACAGGACTAGACTGCAGATCCCACTCAGACAGAGCAGAGTGTGGAGGCTCACATCATGAACTTTTACTTCAGAATGACTGCAGAAATACATTAGGAAAGCTAAGAGAACTCACAGATACCCCGAAGGAAGCCGATTGCTCTTGCAGGACCTGGAAGACAGCCCAATACATCAATAAGAAGGGAACACTTACTGTACTCAGTGAGCAGCTTAACAGATGAGAGACAGCTGTGTGAAAGATACGGGTAAAAGCAGCCAAGTAGGTGAACCATATGTGCAAATGTAACAAGAAGAGAAAAATGCTGGGCACATTGAAGGAACTGATAGACCAGGAAGCCTGAGGTACACTGTGAGAGGAAGAAATATCATGTAAACGTCTTTGAAGATGTAATCAGGGTTCAGTCCATTCAATATCCCATAGACCATTGTAAGGTTCTTGGATTTCATTGTGTGGAATAGGAATTTATTGAAAGGCTTTCAGCAAAGCTGTAGTGGTACACATTTTATATTTAAAACATCTCTTGTGCTGATTTATGGACACATATCTCTAAATGATTTTCTTCTAATAAGTTAATGGAAGAGGAAAGCTTTGAACCTATGTAGAGTTTCTGACAACATGTGCTTAACCACTGTGTAACACTGCTTCTACAACTAAAAATATAATTATTGGGGCGTATGTCCAGACTCTCTGATATGCACTTTGAGTTATTTTAATTATGTTTTATAAACGAATCTGATTGCACAAAGTATCTGAAGGAAAAAAATTATCATTTAAATTTGCTATTGTGTTGAAACAACAATGATCAAATACATAACATGGTCACTATTCAAGTAATATGATACTACAGTGTGAGTACTAGGTAACATAACTTTCCTTTTGTTTTTCTCTCCTTCTTATAGTTCAGTCTATTCTGACTGAATACATTTGGCTTCATCACGCACTAAATCATATATCTCGTAATTAAGACAATGTTTCTTCAGTAATTAACAGAACTATTGGTTTTTAATGGGAACTGATGTGAGACAGTGTCTTGTGTTTCAGATGAGTTTCAGATGAAACCAATGATAAAAAATCAGGGTGAGTAAAGACACTGAATGTGCTGAAACCATGTCAAAGAAATAATGGCTTGTTTTAAAAGACTAATATTTAAAATATTATCATTTTAGCTTGCGACTGTGTATGCATTTGTCCTTACTAGATGTTGATTCTTGTTAACAAAATAGGTTGTTATGTACTAGAGTGCAGTTTATTTGAATGGATAAAACACAAAATAATCTTGCACATCATTGTTACTATATCTTTTTACTTGACTCTGGAAGAGCTCACTGGAGCATAAAGAATAATGATGGGGAAAGAAAGATTATAAGTATAATGATCCATAAGTTACATTTTCAGTTTCACATGAAAATGATGGTATGAAATAATGGCTTCAGGAGAAAAAAGCACTTTTTAACCAATTCGCAAATAATATAGCAAATGTATATTTATATGCAGACTTCCAAGTGTAAAAATATTGTAATTTTTATTTTGAAAATTGTAAAAAACAATTATATGTGATGAAAACTTCAATTTGCTTTAGTAGCGACTATCTTATTAGAAGAAAAAACCATGACTGAGAAATCCTTAAATAAAATTTGAGAGACTTGTTTTCTCCCCAGATTATCGCCAATTAAAATGCTTCAGTGCAATAGCAGATCTTCCAGTTTTGCTTTAAATTATATATGAACTGTTAAAGAACCAAATTACAACAAATTGAGTTCAAATATCTAATTGGGTTTATTTGTGATGTGTGAATTGGGCAGTATCTCATCTATAAATTAGAAAGGCATTGTACTGGACATTGCAGAACAGTTGGTTTTTTGTAAGGTAGCTTGAGCAGGAACAAGGAAATAGCTTAATACAAAGAAGTAGATTGGTTAACACCAGGTTATTTCAGGTTACCTTCCTTAGAAGGGTTAAAGCAGAGGGGATGTCCTTATCATGCCTGCTCAGGTTGATTGGGCCCATTTTTCTGTGGTCTGTTGGGCCTAGTAAGGAAGCTTGGTCCAAAATAATGGCTTCCAACAAATTTTACTCAAGAGTATTGAAGTCATTAAGTGAAAGCATTAGGTAACGGGACATTAATAAGAGTAAATTTCTATTTTGTTTAGGCAAAAGTACATATACATAAAATGTCTATTATTTTAATGCTGTGTCCATTGTCCTGTGGTGCTGCTGAGTGAATGAAACCCGTGCTGGAGACAGTGTGGTAAAAAAGGAATTGGAGAGGAATAATGGTGGAGGCAGGGGGTGCAGCAATATGCAGCCCCTGTGGTTGTCCAGATAGATGACAGTTTCAACTAGAGTGCTGGCAATTCTGATGGTAAAAAGGGAATGATTGTAAGATATATATATATATATATATAATGTTTATATAAACATATATATATATAATATATATTTTCAGTTTTATATGCAAATATATATAAACTTTATTAATTTATATATAAATATAATGTTTATATATTAAAATATGTTGATATATAAAATATATAAACAAATGTATGTACATATAAATTTATGTATGTTTACTTATACAAATAAAAATAAGATATATATAATCTCATTTATAATTGGGATTTACAATAAAGATTTATTACAGAAATTGCATGACTATGCCCACTTCCCAACTTATAACATGAATGGTTTTTCCACTGACTGCCTGTTCATTGAAGTTTGTTGAGGGCACTTAGTGAGCCAATGGATCAAAAACACATTTAATTAGACTAGCTCACTTTCTTCATGTTTGGCAATGGGATTGGTTTGTAGATTTTGTGATATTTTCACTTCTGCTTATTGACAGAGGTCAGTGGGTGGTAGAAATGCATAAAATTAAACGTAATGATGTGAAAAATGAAGCCAATTTAATCTACATCCATGAACACTTCCCTCACAGGAATAACTAGCATAAGTCATCAAAAATCTTTAGGTCTCAGTAAATTGACATCTAATTGATCTCAAAAACCCCCTGTTTAAGAAGTGATTGGGGAAAGTGTGCTTGGGAAGTTAGGAAGTCTAATTTTTATGGAGAGACAAAAATTCATCTATGTTTTCATCAAGTCCTGCAGGAAATGTTTTATTTTGGAAAAACATTTCCAGCTTATGCAAGGTCAATAATACCCTAGGATTAGATAATTAAGTGTTCATTCAAAATCAGCTTTGTTTCTGTGCTTTCACATTCAGTTTTTTTGTTGTTGTTTTTTGTTTTTCATCTTGTCATTTTCAGTTATATATTTTGACAGAGATTTCTTTAAATTTGGACTTTTTAATATGTTTTCTTATCCTAGAGAAATTCCCACTCAGTTATTCAGACCGAGAAAGGAGTTTAGCAGAACATGAAGAAAAAACCTTAAGCAAACAGTGCTGCAAATCTCTGAAACCCATTCAAAGAGGAAAGAGGAATGTCAGTCCTGGGCTTCCACAAAGAGCTGTCATTAATTGTGATAGAGGGATGGGGAAAGATTTTCTCGTTCCATTTTCTTATTTAGAGACCACAGCTAGTCAGGTGGTATCAGTTTTATACTGGTGTACAGGCCTGGGTTCCAAGAATAAGCCATTAGTCAAGGGTAACAAAGATGCTCATACACATCCCAGGCTCCTCTGACGACAGACATAATACTTTCTCATCCTTTCTTTCACCCAATAGCAAAGGCTGAGATGCCTCCTCTTCTTCCATTCACGTTAGTTTTGGGTAAGAGAATTGTTGAAAAACGCTACTTTGTGAAGGTGGGGGTAACATAAAGTAGATGAGTTTTTTATTAGTGTTACATTTCAGCTCCAAATTTAATGATTTAAAACAACAATCATTAATTTTGCTCAGGAATTTACAATTTTGGTGGAGCCTGACAGCAACAGCTCTGCTCTGTTTCACATGGCACCAGTTGGGGGAGCTTTTCCGGGGACTGAGAATAGGCATTTGGGATGGCTCACTCACATGACTGGCTAGCTGACTGTGGCTGTCAGCTGGGAGCTCAGCCAGGGCCTGGGGTGTGTGGGCTTCAGTTCCTCTTCCTTGTGACAGGGTGGCTGAATTCTAAAGCAAGTGTTCAAAGAAAATCAGGCAGAACTTGTGTTGTCTTACATCAGCTAATCTGGGGGGTTGCATAATGTCACTTATATCAGCCTCAGCCTGCCCAGAAAAACAACAAAAAGGAACATAGACCCAACCTGTCTATGGAAAGTATCAGCCATACCATAGGTACAACACTTAGAGTGAATAAAATTGTTGCAGCCATTTTCAAAAAATACAATCTGTCATAACTAATTTTTTTAGACACCACCTGAAATTTGTCATTATCAATAAGAAACAATTACTTGATCTTCACGATGTCACCGTTAGAGAAACAGGGATTAAATTTTCGGTGAGGTTACTGTTTAAGTACTAAGAAAAGACAAAATTACACAGTATTAGAAACTGGAAGTGTTATTTTATTGTGATTGTTATTTGTATTTTTGGCATGATTCTTTCATTGATTAAATGGAGATATATTAGGATTCTGAGAACTGAAAAGGAATTAGAAGTTTGCCACAGAAGCGCGCGCCCAGCACCCCCACACACCCCGCCCGCCACCCCCCACACACATAGAGGCACCCCCCCACCCCCCACCCCCCCACAGAGGTAGAAACCCTGGCTTGCATCTCTGGGGTGTTCTTGTTAGGATGCTCCAGATAGGACACTCAGACCGTGCTCTGGGTCAGATCAAGGTGTCCATTTATAAAGACAAAGAGAAAAGAAGACGCCCCTCCTCCCTTACACTCCCGCCCCCAACCCCCAACACACCAATAACACTTTGAAAGGTCCTGGAGCTCTGGAAACAAGCCCTTGACAGAGAAAAGGTGGGGCTGGGAGCGGGAGCAGGTGGCACTGGTAACTGGCAAACCTGGCGGGCGTGTCAGTGGGGGCGGTGGCGCAGGCGATCCGCGCGCAACCGGGGTCCCCACAGCGACTGGAAGGCCTGATGAGACTCCAGGAGTCCCCGCAGCTCCTTCAACTCCTTTGCTGTCCAGGCAGCCAGCCCGCAGCCCCCTCCGCCTGCGACTTGCTCCCATCTCCAATCCCCGGTGGTGGCTGTGGCTCCTGCTCTGTCAGCGGCCGCCGCCTACCCTAGAACTGTCTTCGCTGACCTCCCCCTTCATCTTGAAGTCCGTGTCCTGAGCTCCTTCCCCTACAATTGTCCAACTGAGATCCCCGGGGACCTCTCTTGGCTCCAATCGTGGGAAAAGCTGGGCAAGGTTGGCAGGCGGCGGAGTCGCCTCTCCAGCCCGGCTTGCGCGCGGTAAGCCGCCCACCTGCGCCGGGCTCCTGCGTTCCTTTGCACAGCGGGAGGGAGCGGTCTCGGTGGCCGCCTCCTCACCACGGCTCAGCACTGCTCACGATCGGATTCCAGGAGGGAGGAATTTCAACCTGGATCCACGGAGCGGGGCTCCTGCCACGCCCCTACTTCGCTCAGCGCGCCCTCTGTTGAGAGCTAGTGGAGAGGAGGAAGGGAGCAGGAGTCCGCGGAATGCCCTTAACCGAAGGAGTAAGACACAGACAGAACTGCTCGCCTCCTGACGGAGGAGCTGAAGTGGACCATCTGCAGGGCTGCGCCAGCGGGAGGCTCAGCCTAGACACGAGCCATAGTCTAATGGTCTGTTAAAAAATAAAATTAAATTAAAAAGGGAGAGCGATTACAGAAAAGGTATTGGGACTGCGTGCAAACAGGTGAAAGGTGGAAAGGGTTCAAGCCTGCGAAGGATCAGAGGGAAGATGGGACTGGATGGGCGCTTCTGGATTTAAGAGCACCTGTGAAGGAAATCCTTCACCTATTCCTTGGACTTAATATTAGCTGAAGACGAAACTATCTCCATCTCATTCAAAAGTCATGTTCATGTTCAGGAAACTTCCAAGGCGCAGTTTAATCTCAGTCTACCTCCTCAAAACTGCCCAGATTGTCCAGTCTAATATCTTTCCCAGTGATTTTAGTTGTAATGCAATTGCCAGAAACCTTTACAGAAAAAGTGCTACTTGAGTTGGTTGGACTCATCTTTAGCTTTTTATTAAGAGTTGAATACGTTTCAAAATAACAGTCTGCTCATTTATTTCCTTGATACATAGGTGTATATTGTATTAAGGAAAACCTTGATAATAGCATTTAGAATGAGATGATTTGTAGGAGTTGCCCTGCAATTCAGCCTTCATGTCAGAGGTTATTATTTTATATCCTTCCCAGCAGTAGTTTAATCAAATAATTGAATCAGAAATTCTTTCCATTCAGGTTTGAGAGACTTTTGTCTTCACTTCCTAACTCAATCACCATATCTTTCCTATCATAACCCTGAAAATTAATCCTCCAATTTGAACTTGAATCTTCTTATACTAATTTAATAACTTCCCTACAGCTTTAGGTAATTAATTGAAGTTCTGCATTTAAGCAGAAAATTTATATTTGTAGAACAGGTAATACTTCAGAGCCAGGATTGAAAGAACTTTGGACTTGAATTAATTTTTCTTTTAAATGCTATCTAAGTTAGGAAATATCCCTTGCTTCTTTGGCTTTTGTGTTTGTTCACATCTTGAAAGAAAGATCTTTAAAAGACTGAGGAGAAGAGAGCACATCTTTGGCAAATCCAAAACTCCAGTTAAATGGCAGGAAAGACTGCCAGGCTTTTACCTAAAGTGCTCTAAATCCTCTAAATCACAGTGTTTGTTTGTTTTGCCAGGGTTGGGGGGAGGGGGCGATCTCAGGACATAGGAAGAGAATGATAGGACTAGATTTCTGAGACAAAGAATAAATGGTAGGGGATAGTATTTGTTAAACATTTGAGGAACCAAAGCATGTTTAATAGTGAAATCTCCTTTCTCTGTAACCACTCCAAACATACGAAGAGGTGGCTTTTGCAGGGTGTACATAGTTGTTGAGAAGTAAAAATTTATTTTCCTCCTCTAAATTAATATGCAAAATACTGCTTTTCCTTTTTGTGTTAGCTTAATTACTATATGATTTCTCTAGCTGAAAAATGAAGACAATTATTCTGTCTTTCCTGAAAAGGAGATGCTGGCCAAGTATCTCCTGCAGCAATCAAAAGTAGTAGAAAACCAGGGATGTGGTTCATGTGAACATAAAGCCACACAAATACAAAATTAATGGTTGCCTTGGGGAAGCATGTGCCTCTCTTTACTTTGGGTGGGAAATATATTCAAAAAGTTTACATGAAACAAAAGTGGAACCTAGTATGTGATATTTAATATGAAAGAATAGAATTTATTCCGAGGTCTAGGTAAGAAAAATAATATGGGAATGTTCTGTAGGCCAACATTTTTACGTTTTAATTTTTATTTTGAAATAATTTTAGTTTTACAGAAGAGATGCAAAGATGGTGAAGAGAGTTTCTGTATCCGATGACCCACATTTCCCAAATGTTAATAACTTATAAAACTATGGTATATTTATCAAAAAGAAGAGGGTAACATTGGTACTGTCCAATTAACAAACAGACTCTCTAAAACAAAGTGATATTTATTTGGGGGTAACATGGCAGTTGGAATATGCAATGTTACCATAGTAGACAATGTGTATATTCAAGAAGATTGAGGCAAGGAGGAATATTTACGGTAAAATAAGGAGGATTACATAAGTTGTTTTGAGATAATTATTCTGAGGTGCAAAAATCAATAACAAGGGTGCACCAGTCTGAGGTTAGCCTGGCAGTTGTTGAGCAGATATCCTTACAGAAGAATTTTCTGTCTTAGGTTGGCTTTGTGCAAGGTTGTGGTTTTTGCAGCCTTTAGTGATAGTTGCTGTTATCAGGCATACATACATAAGAACTCTCCATTTATGCCCTTCCTCAGCTCCGTTTGTCAAGGTTTTCACACATGTGACTTCATGTTGCTTCTGGCAACTTTCATCGTGAAATATTAGTAACTAGGCTAAAAACCTTATTTTTTATAGCTTTTTTCATTAATGTCTTCTTTCTAAGATTCGATCCAAGATATCATACTGCATTTGGATATTATGACTCCCCAATCTCCTCCAATCTATAACAGTTTTTTAGTCTTTTCTTGTTTTTCATGATATTGACACTTTTGAAGAATATTGGTCCACTGTTTTGTAGAATGTTCCTCAACTGGTATTTGATGTTTTCCCAGGAATAGGGTGGGGTTATGATTTTTAAAAAATAATATTTATTTTAGAGTAATTTTAGATTTACAGGAAAATTGGGAAGATTCAGAACTGGAGTTCCTATATATCCTACACCCAGCTGCTCCTATTATTAACATTTTACATTAGTATGCTGTACTTGTCACAACTAATGAAATTATGTTGATAAGTTACTATTAACTAAAGTTCGTGCTTTATTCAGATTTCCTCAGTATTTACCCAATGCATCTTCTGTTCCGGGATTCCATCCAGGATACGATGCTGCATTTAGTTGGCATGTCTCCTTTTACATTCCTTTTGACTGTGACAGTTTTCTCTGGTTTTCATTACTTTTGAGGTCATCGGAATTTTGGAGTACTGATTAGGTATTTTTTAAAATGTCCCTGAATTAGGATTTATCTGATTTTTTTCCATGATTATTTAGGTGTGTTGACGAGAAGGCCACCGAGTGTTAATTTCATGACCTGATATGGGTATTTATATGAATATAATTCATATAAATATGCTATTTATATGAATCATTGCTGTCAATATTAGTCTTGAGCACCTAGCTAAGGTAGTATGTTAGGTTTCTCTACTAGAAATTTACTCTTTCCCCCCTTTACAAATTGTATTGTTTGTAAAGAAATCACTGTGCACAACCCACACCAAAGTACTAGGGAGTGGTGCTTTCCTTTCTTGAGAGATGTCACTGAATCTACTTTTGCACACAGGGTTTATTCTAACCTTTCATTCTTGCTTATTTGTAACTTCTTTCGTCCAACAGTGAAAAACTGGCCCATGTTATATACTATGTATTTACTTATTGTTTCCTGGTATATAGGTGAGTTCGTTTTAGCATTGCTAACCCATACTCCTAGGATAAATAAAATTGCCAACTAGGGTGTAGTGTTTTCATACAGGTATTTTTGTGTTAGAGTATCCAATCCAAAACAGTATTTCCCAGAGTTACTTAGATCAGCTGTTTCTCTTCAACTCTCTTCAGTGAGATTATAACATATATTTGTAATATAATTAAATTAATTTATTAAAGAAAAAGAAAAGCATGAGTTCCAACTTAGACTTTACCACCCAGAAGGGCTTTCTGAGTCTCTGTTTCTTTATCTGTACAGGGATATTGCAGGAATCTAGGAAGATGCTGTGCGTACAACCACCCATATGTGGTAAAATACTATGCCATGTTGACCATCACCATAACTGCAACTGAGTTCATTCAGCACGTTTTGAGCACAGCCAGTATGCCAAGCACTGTGTTGGTAGTGGTAGCAGAAACAAATAAGATTCCTGGGTCTGAGACAAATATTTTATGGGAACAGTGTCTGAAAGAGGAGACACTTATATGGTGACACAGGTGAGGAGACCCAAGTGTGGTAGGAACACAGCGCACAGTGTAACAGCTGTCTCCATTGTTCATGTTGGCTTAGCCAGTAAGTAGAGATGGGTGAGGCAAATATACAGATGTCAATACTTAGATTAAGTGTGCTGTAGTGGAAAGAGCATGAGCTTTGGGTCAAAGAGAATAATTTGAATCTCATTAGTCATATGGCGATTAAATTAGTCAATAGTCCTGGGCAAGTCAGTTCGCTTCTCTGAGCCACAGGTCATTGCAGTTATTAATCAATATGTGACAGGTACTTGACCCATTCACTCGTTCACTTATTCAACAAATAATAACACTGATTAATATAAGAGGTTAGCTAGGCTGACAGGAGATAAACATAAAATACATGAAACTGATTATTTTTTATAACGATGAATCATATGAAGATAATAAAATAGGATGATGTCATAAAGTGACAGAAAGGGATACATTAGATTGGTTGGCTGAGAAACTACTTTCTAAAGATATATTTTTTTTTTTAGCTGAAATGTGAATTAGGAAAGGGAGCGACTATGCTCAGTGGACTGTTATGTGAATCTAACAAATAATTATTACAGAACCCATGTTTTTGCCTTGAAAAGTACATATCAAATAACAGTTTGGGAAAGGACCCTAGAGATAATCATAACCTGTGATTATGTTACCTCTAGAATGTGTCACAATAATTTAAGGAGCTAGAAAGGTCTGATGCTTATTTTATTTGCATACTTTCTTATTTATTATCACATGCCATCATTCCTTCTTCTAAGTAGCTTAACAGATTCTTGAGATATTGTTTCAGCTGTCTTTTCCTAGTCCAGCTCTTCCTCTCAGTACCTGGGTTATGGAATTCTATCTACAAATCTTTAGGGATGAGGGCATAAAAAATTTTGAAGCTGAATTTCAAAAAAGACAGGTGGAAGTCTGAAGCTAGGGGCTTTTTCCTGGACCATAAGAGGGACTGTCCCTAAGGAAAGGTGCCCTGAGACGCCTTCTCTCTGTTTTCCTTCCTTTTGTTACCTCCATAGCTGTGGGAGATTATGTTAACAGCAATATTTAGAGAAGCCTCAAAAAAGTAAAATGTAAACAGTATCCAGTGTTAAGGTTTGATGTGCTTTTTATTATATTTACATAATTTTCTTCAAAAAGAAATATTACAATCATATATAAATTATTACTAAGTAGTATAATGGGCACTAATTCACTCAAGAAAACATCTTTATCAAAACTTGGCATTTTTATATATTTTAATTTTTTTCTTTGCTCATTCAAAAATATACGCCCACAATTAAATTGGTTGGATTTTGTAACAAGATGAAATCAAACTGTTCATATTGTTTCTAAACTTGCGCTTTTTATTCATTAATAAGTCATGTATTGTTTTTAAGTTAAGTATGTAGAAGATAGTGTTGTTTGTCAACCTGTGATGCACATTATAATCATTTGAGGATCTTTGAAAACAATGCACACGTCCACACCCACACCTGTAGAGATTCTGATTCAATTAGGCTGGGGTTCAATTAGGTTGAAAGTACCCAGATGAATCTGCAGGGCAGCTGGGCTTGGAGCTATCGATGTGGATGCCTCTTTTTTTTAAAAAATTATTTTTGGATGTACCATAATTTACTCTACAAGCCTGTTTCTATTTTCACAAATGTATATTTGTGTTAGGTTAAGTTTAGCAGAACCTAGTTATCTTTTCTCCTGTATACAATTTTCCTTGGCTGGAAGCTGGCTTTGTAATTAGAAGCCACATACAAATGATACAAAGCTTAGATTTGACCCCAGAAAAGGCAGAGAACAATGCTGAGCAGGTGTGGCAGCTCAGGGCTAATCTGCAGGTTAATTTTTGGCTTTCTGGTACTTTCTGATGATTCAAGCTCATTTAATCTCATTACCAAGCCACCTGGCACCCAAAAGCCCCCATTAGTGCAACTGGCCATCTGACATGAGTGAGTGTTAACATCACCAGTTTTCCTGCTTCATGGATTAGACGTTTGGTTGCCTGCTTTTCTGCTGAAAGCTCTCATAGAAGGTCCTGAGGAAGCAAAATAGAGGGCAAATAAATCTTACATCTTTCACTGGGCTACGGGATACAAGGTAAGAGAAATTATTGAGTTAAACCAGTCAGCCTTGCAAAACTTGATATTGCATGCAATGGTGACCGGATGTGCCCTTATTGTTCAAAATCTGTGCCTGTGCTTAAAAAGTTTTCTGAAAGAAATACAAGGAAGGGAACTTCAAGGGAATTATATTTAAACTTGGATTTTGTCTTCTACAAGAGGCTAGTCCTTGTAGATAAGAATTTGTTTGAAAAGAAATGTGTATTGCTATTGCGTAAAGATAGTGCTGGGATGGTGTTTTTTTGTTTTGAGGGTTTTGTTTGTTTGTTTTTCTTTTTGAGTGCTTCTTTCTCCCCTCCCGAGCCTTGGATCTCCCCTCTGCTGAGACTGGTTTAAAATTCCATCCTGTGATTTTAAGAAAATTCAGTACTGACAGATGCAATGGTTGTAATTGCTGGCAAAAATATGTGTTTGAGGCTAAATTTACCCTTCTCAATGCACAGGAAAGACTGATTCTGCTAACTTTATTCATTTTTTCAGCTTGTATTCATTGAGTGCCTGTTATGTGTCAGGCACTGTTCCAGGGCAGAAAGTCGGTGAACAAAGCATATACGTGATCTCCTCTTTCATGGAGCTAGCAGTCTGGTAGACAAATAGATGAAAACATAACAGTTGGAATATAATTCAGGGACATTCCCTCTTCTCTCTCTGTTTTTACTCTTCTCCTTTCTACCTCCCTTGAATTCCTTCCTCCTTTTTTCTGGCCTGTCAATGAGGAAGCCCATCTGAGGACCCCAGTGCTAAACTCTCTGGACCTGTGGAAAAATCACACACTGCATCCTCTTATGCAGCTGGGTGATAAGGTCTTACAGCCTGCAAGGAGGACACAGTGAAATTGTCCCTAGTGAGAGGCCAACAGCTGGGTCATGGGGAGGGTGGGGGGAGGGTGACCTGAACTAACACCCCAGCTAGAAAGTGGATGCACCAGGTGGGAGGTGCTAGATTCAGATCTGTGAAATCATAAGCCATCTATATGGCTAAATGAAAGGCATATTTATAGAGCTATGATTCTTTATTGAAGAAATAAAATGCAAGTGGTACAAACCATCCCTCAGATATAGTGAGTGCTTGGCTCAATTCATGAGCTGAACTGAAGAAACTTGATGACAAATGAATCACTCCACAGAGGATGTGTGGGGGTCATCATGGATTTTAAAATTGATGTAACAGAGCCAGTTATTCTGCCTCAAACCACCCCTTGAGCCATTATCAGAGGTGGACCTCTGGTTTAAAGGTTTTATAATGACCCTGAAGTGGGTGGGTGGGTGCACAGCAGCAATCAATACACTTTTTCTGTAAGAGGTCAGTTAGTAAATATTCTCGGTTATGTGAACCATGAAATGGTCTCTATAGTAATTACTTACTCAGCTCTGCTGTTGTAGCTCTGAAGCAGCTATAGATGGGCTGTGTTCCAATAAAAGTTTACAAATAGAGGCTATGGGCCAGATTTGGCCCAGGGCAGTACTTTGCCTAACCCTGCTCTGCTGAAAGAGCATAGATCGGAGAGGCAAGAGATCTAGGTGAGAATTCCAGCTTTTGCACTCCTCTAGGAGGAGTGACCTTGGGCAAGTCATATTGTGTATTTCTGAGAACTAACTTTTTGAAGGAAAATGGTGAAAGCTATTTTATTTCTCTGGGTTGTGGTGAGAATTATGTGACATCACAGCTTTGGAAATTATTCGGGGATAAATTTGTATTTATATTTGTATTTTTATTATTTATTTATTTATTATTTTTTGAGACAGAGTCTTGCTCTGTCACCCAGGCTGGAGTGCAGTAGTGCAGTCTCAGCTCACTGCAACCTCCACCTCCTGGGTTCAAGCAATTCTCCTGCCTCAGCCTCCCAAGTAGCTGAGATTACAGGTGCCCACCACCACACCCAGCTAATTTTTTGTGTCTTTTAATAGAGACGGGGGTTTGGCCATTTTGGCCAGGCTGGTCTCGAACTCCTGACCTCAGGTGATCCACCTGCCTTGGCCTCCAAAAGTGCTGGGATTACAGGCATGGGCCACCGCATCCAGCCTGGGGAGAAATGTTTAAAACTGCATACAATCCTAAGGAGGTCATATCTTATCAGACTTTTGAATTAAAGCATACAGCTTTGCATTTAATGGGAACAACTGCTCACCATCTTTAAATCGGAAGCACGTTTTCCTTCCTCTGTTTCTTATGTTTCTACTGTTCCCTTTGTCACTTTTCTTCTTGTCCCTGATATTCCAGGTTTAGTTGTAGATGCAACATCAACTCATATTAAGTGTATAAACTCTCCTGTAGCTCATTTTTGAGAATTGACTTTTAAGTCCCCTGAAACACCCACTACTGTCTTCTCCCTTCAAACTACAATACAGTTTTTTCTTGGTATTCACAAGGAATTTATTCCAGAACCCCCATGAATAGCAAAATCCAAAGATGTTGAAATGCCTGATCTAAAATGGTGTAGTGCTTATATATAACCTAGGCGCATCCTCCCCTGTACTTTATGGCATCTGTGGGCTACTTATAGTACCAAGAATACAACATAAATGCTATGTAAATAGCTGTTATACTGTATTTTTACCTGTATTATTTTTTACTCTTGTATTTTTTTGGTTTCTTTTTCCTGAATGTTTTTCTGTTTGAGATTTATTGAATCCGAGGATGCGGAACCTGTGAGTGCAGAGGCCCGACTGTATTTCCTGTTGACAGGAGCAAGCATTTTACATGATTTGATTGCAGATGTTAGCGCAGAGTGGTTAAACTGCATTTAGAAATAAATGTTAAAATAACGGTTGACAGGGAAGCTTCTTAAACATCACGTTTTCTTCATGTTTCATGTTTTTCCAGCTGTTAGGGAGCAGCCAGGGGTTTATTATGCATTGGAGGGCAGGCCTGGAAGCAGCTTCTTCTGTTCCCCCAACACACATTTTCATTTTGAGTAAAGAGTCCTTTGCTCCAGGAGAGGCACGTGGCTGCCTTTGAAAGGGTGAGTTCCTCCACGACCCTCTGCTCCATCAGGGTGATCTTCAGAGGTGGGGAGAAAGTGACTATATTGGTAGGAGAGTGAGAAGAGGCTGCTATTTACTAGCTTCTGGCCTTAGGCAAGCCATTTATACCTCCAGGTCTCTCTTTCTGAAGAAATTTGAAACTGTAAGAAATTGAAACTGGAAGCAACTGAAATTGCTTCCAACTCTTCATTTTTCTTTGATTTTTATTCTGGCTACAATCAGGAAGCAACTAAGATTCTATCTCTGATTCCTGCCAGAGATTGACCCCATATCAAGGCTGGTGTGCAGATGGAAAGGGAAAGTTGATGTGTCCACTCATCAGTACAAGGGAGGCTGATGTCTTGGTGCCCCCAGGTTTCTGACTGGGTGGTCCCATTCAGTGACTCTCCTGGCTGGAAGACTGAGTGGACAGCAGGACATCAAGGGCAGCAGGGCCCTTGCTGTGTTCCTGGGGAATCATGAGAGAGCCTGAGCCAGACCAGGAAAATCAAGCATCCAGGCCAGCACCTGCCCCTCACTGGGTGTTAGATAAACATTTGCCTATTTAAAAATATTTACCTATTTATCTCTTCTCACCTCAGTGGGAGGAGACCACACAGCAGAGATTCAAGCCCCCCAGGGGGCTGTTTGCTGTACCTTGACCTCTTGGTCAGAGAGTGCTTGGTGGTCTCTGGTCTGAAGGAGTCAATACTTGAATGATATTTATAATCAGCTCCATTTCATTCATGTATGTCTTTTCTTTTATTCCTTCATTTGGTATTTATTGCTTTAATGTCAGTGATTCCGTAGTCACAATGATTCAGTTGATCATGGAATTTACATTGTCACTATATGGTTCAGCCTATCTGGACTCTCCAAATTGCATGACCTCCGTAAAGCCTTTACAGGACAGCTCAGATTTGTGCTGTGAGAGATTGCTATTGCTTGTGTTGTTGTGGGATAACACAGCAAGTGGCATTTTCCCATTTTAAAGTGGGTTGGATAATGCGTGCTCCACATAACCCGCCGGATGAATGTGAGACAAAATTCCATGCAATACATTCTAAATCACAAAATGGCTGCAAATTTAAAACTCACAAATCATCTCTTATATTTGTGTTTAATGTATTTTTGCTTTGTGCTTCAAATGAATGTCCCTCCACACTTTACACTCGTGATTTTAAAATGTCTTAAAGAGGCTCACCCTGTTGGGATGCGTAGCACTGTTTACCCTCAGATAACATGCTTTCCTGGTTCTCTCCTGGTTATTTTTCACTGGGTTCTACACACATTTTATTTTATTTTATTTTATTTCCAGAACTTGGCTCATTTTGTTTCTTGCTCATTTTCTTTTCTTTTCTTGTTTGAGGTGGAGTCTCGCCCTGTTGCCAGGCTGGAGTGCAGTAGCACAATCTCGGCTCACTGCAACCTCTGCCTCCCAGGTTCAAGTGATTCCCCTGCCTCAGCCTCCTGAGTAGCTGGGACTACAGGCACGCACCACCATGCCCAGCTAATTTTTGTATTTTTAGTAGAGATGGGGTTTCACCATGTTGGCCAGGATGGTCTTGATCTCTTGACCTCATGATCTGCCCGCCTCAGCCTCCCAAAGTACTGGGATTACAAGCGTGAGCCACTGTTTCTTGCTCTTGATTTTTAGTTCTAACTATATTTCCGGATTCTCTTGTTCCACGTGCTGCTGCATAAATCTTATGAATTTTAGCCAACAGAACACCTTGTCCGCATTGAATACAGAGACAGTTCCCACAGCTAAATTAAGCAGGTTCAACTTGTAAAAGTCCATGAGATCATGAGCCACTACCTTTGTGATTGTGCCCAATTAATCAATCAATGAATGTTTAAATAGAGAATGCCATTATGCTGTAATGCTGATTGTAGCTTTCTTGTAATCCCCATTTGTCAAACATCACAGTCATTCTATGGTTCAAAAAATCATTTTATGTTATTTTAAAAATATTTGATGGGCCGAGACAGGCCAATCACGAGGTCAGGAGATTGAGACCATCCTGGCTAACCCGGTGAAACCCCGTCTCTACTAAAAAATACAAAAAAAAACTAACCAGGCAAGGTGGCGGGCGCCTGTAGTCCCAGCTACTCAGGAGGCTGAGGCAGGAGAATGGCGTAAAACCGGGAGGCGGAGCTTGCAGTGAGCTGAGATCCGGCCGCTGCACTCCAGCCTGGGCGACAGAGGGAGACTCTGTCTCAAAAAAAAAAAAAAAAAAAAAAAAAAAAAAAAAAAAAAAAATTTGACGACATCAAAACTAATTTTGTACTCTTGGATGTGCAGGTTGTATTATTTGCTATTTTAAGTAAAGTCATAATGAGAACTTTTAGTGTTATATCATTGTCTCCTGCCTAATAATTTTCTTAGGATAAAATACTGAAATTTTGAGTCACTTACTTATATGGTATGCATAATTTTACAGAACTTTATTTTGGGTACATATTACTAAATTGTCATTTCAAATATTTTTTTGGTTTGAATCTTGATTATTTTCCCCCTAACATGATGATCACTTAATTTGGTTTTAAGATTGCAACTCAAAAAATAAGTAAAAATAACACAAAGAGAAAAAAACATGAAATTGCAACTCAATATAATAAAAAGCTTTCTCTATGAAGTTTCTGACATGATAATATTAAATGTTGTATCAGCCATGGTCAAGTAAAAACAACAAAATAACTTGAAGCAAACCTTAGAAACAGCTTTCAAGGTTGCCACATGTATGAATTTTATTTTGAATCCATCCAATATGTTCCTTGTCCCTGATGTTCGTCCAAAGCAAACATTATATTTTATTTGAACCTAATCAGACTCATAAACTAGAATGAAATCCTTTCTTCCATCTTGAAAATCAAGACGGCACCAATATTGTTTTCAAAATGGGATGTGTGGATGTACGTATAGCGTGTTTCTTCCTGCATCTTCCTTGTCCCCATGCACTTATACAGTCTTGGGTATACTAGTCCATTCTCATACTGCTACAAATAACTTCCTGAGACTGGATAATTTATGAATAAAAGAGGTTTAATTGACTCACAGTTCTTCTGGCTAGCAGGAATCATGCCTGGGAAGCCTCAGAAAAATTACAATTATCACAGAAGGTGAAGGGGAAGCAAGCTTGTCTTACCATGGCAGAGTAGGAGAGAGAGAGACAGAGAGAGAGAGCGCAAAGGGGAAGGTACTACACACTTTTAAACAACCAGATCTTGTGAGAACTCACTATCATGAGAACAGCAAGGGGGAAGTCAGCCCCAACTTCAATCACCTCCCACCAGGCCCCTCCTCCAACACATGGGAATTACAATTCAAGATGAGATTTGTGCGGGGACACAGAGCCAAACCATATCAGATGGCAAGGAAAATTGAGGATAATAATTTTTGTAAAAACCCATTCCATGGTGACTTCTAGGAATGGCCAATTTTCTCCTTCCTCTTCTTTCCCCTGTTCCCTTCCTGTTTCTTTCCTGTACTACTTTTCCTTAATCCACTTTTTTTTTTCTTTCTTTCCTTTCTTCTTAGGAAGTCATATACCTCAGTTTAGTACTACATGGTAGACTTTAGTATGACTTTGGAACACTCTGGGCCCATGATTTTGTAATTAGAGGACAATTAAAATTGGCCTTGGAAAACTCATAAACCATTGTTACTGAATTTTTATTTGATTAAATGTTGGAGTCAAAGTCATATGGCATGAGATAGAGCTAGAAGGGATCATAAAATAGTTGATCTAACTTTGGGCTTTCAATTAATAATGGAAGCTCAGGGAGGCAGACCTTGGACTAACTGCCAGTTCATTTGGGACTTTAAAACTTTTTCCTTCTATTCTCATTTTTTTTGTGGGTTGAATGAAATAACTACTCATTAACTTCTGTGCCTTTCTAGGCTTAATTTTCCCCCTTTATCTGATTTCCTCTCTCCCTCTGTGTCATCTCTAGAAATTCAGAAACATTGAAAGATATAAAGGTCTTGGTTTCTGGGTTACATTATCAGTGCTTTTGTTTCTTCCTGCCTTTCTAGGTGAAGTCATGCCCAAATAAATCTACGACAACTTCAGCCTTGGCAAACACTCATGTAAAATGAAAGTCTGCTTTTATTTTCTTGATTATATAGAAAGCATTGTCTTTATGTTCATTCCTATTTAAAAATGATAGCATTTTTATCTCAGACAATATGTCATAAGTGGCCATCTCTTTTTCATTGTGAATCAGGGAGTTAAAGGATGATAGAAGATTGAGGCAACTCCCAGACTGGTGTTTGATTTATATTCTAGTAGGATATTGGTCCACTGATACCTCAATGTGATATCCAGATAGTTGATCCTGGCTTGCCATCTAGCAGGTATTTCCTGAGTTCCATCTCTCTGCCAGGCATTGGGAACAGTTGGGAAGAATCAGTTTATCTCTCTCTAAATAAGAAATACAGGCATGAGACAAAAATCAGGAATTGGATTTGGTTATGTCACATTGGCAAGGCTAGGAACTACATTTCCCAAAATGAAGAACTTGCATTAGATTTGGAAAGCAGATAAGAAGCAGCCATCATAACTACCCAAAGGCTTCAGTGGTCAGGCAGGTACCCAGCAATGTCTAGTGGGCTCCAGGTTGTAGCTTGTCTTTCTGTTGGTTTCTGTGATCAACACTGGTTCCTAGGCCAACCAAGTACATGACTGTAGGTTGTTTCAGAGAATCCCTTATTTGCATTTCTATGTCAGTGTCAGGCTTACACAAGTTCTAAGATTTTTCTGCAAACACCAACCTGTGCATTCATACCAGGCTTCAGGCCATTGTGAACAAAAATGTTCTCTGATACTCTGTCTTATCTTCCAGATCTTCACTTATCCAGCTCTCCCCAGGTATGTGCAAGGTCTAATTTCTTTAGTAAGCCCCTAGTTCTCATAATGTTTGCAGTGGCTCTGCTTTCCTGACCAATCTTCACTGATACAGTAAGCAAGGGCAGTACTATATACAGAAACAGCAAGTGAAGAAAAACCCATGTCACCAGCAAGGTATTAATATATACAGAGACTGGGCACAGTGGCTCATGCCTGTAATCCCAGCACTTTGGGAGGCTGAGGTGGGCGGATCACTTGAGGTTGGGAACTCAAGACCAGCCTGACCAACATGGAGAAACCCCATCTCTGCTAAAAATACAAAATTAGCCGGGATTGGTGGTGGGTGCCTGTAATCCCAGCTACTCGGTAGACTGAGGCAGGAGAATCGCTTGATCCCAGGAGGTGGAGGTTATGGTGAGCTGAGATCGCACCACTGCCTTCCAGCCTGGGCAACAAGAGTAAAACTCTGTCTAAAAGAAAGAAAGAAAGGTAGAAGATGTAGAAGATGGAAAAATTCCCTAGTACAACCCCAGGCTGATACCTGATTTTCTAGGTCCTCAGGTAGGACACAGATCTTCTTTGCAGATGGTATCATTTCATCTAGTTACTATGCATAATGGTGATATTTTGAGGAAAGAGGATAGATTGAAGGCTTGAAAGGTGAACGAGTGGACAGGCATGGTGGCTCATGGCTGTAATCCCAGCACTTTGGGAGGCTGAGGTGTGCGGATCACAAGGTCAGGAGATCGAGACCATCCTGGCTAACATGGTGAAATCCTGTCTCTACTAAAAATACAAAAAATTAGCCAGGTGTGGTGGAGTGCACCTGTAGTCCCAGCTACTTGGGAGGCTAAGGCAGGAGAATCGCTTGAACCTGGGAGGCGAGGTTGCAGTGAGCTGAGATCATGCCACTGCACTCCAGCCTGGGTGACAGAGCGAGACTCTGTCTCAATAAAAGAAAAAATGAAAGGTGAAAGGGTGAAAGACAGAGAAGCCCAAGAAAAACTTGGTCACCTTGACAGTTTTGAGCCTCATTTCTTTGTATTTTAGAGTTGGGAAACAGAGAAAATTTTACTTTATTTATTGTCAGTAGGCATTGTCCTTATACTGCCCATTTGCCAGTAGTAGCTTACCCAGCCCTGGATCACAAAAGAGAGAGAAGACAGTGCAACATCTAGTGCCGTGGGAACCCTGGTCCCTTCTGAATCATCCAAAAAGAGCATGGTGGTGCCCCACCACCACCCCAGAGATAGCCAGACAAGCTGCAGGCAGTTGGGAGTCTGTCACTTTCTTCTTTCTATCACTTGCTCTTCATTAACAGGAATTTATTGAACATCTATTTTGTATGAGAAGCAATTGAGCTAAACTCCATGATACTTTGATGCCAGAAATCTTTATATGTATCTCTTCATTTTCTTACTGTTTTGTCTACCTGGTGGAGGATACTGTGTGTGTCTGAAGGAAACATGTTTTAAGAATGTACTTGTTGATATGGTAAAGTCAGTGTGGCCACATGAAAAAAGGAGAATGAGGCTTGAAAAAGAAGTTTATTATGCTCACAGGTCCCAGAGAGGCAGTCACTGCATGCCTTAGCCAGGATGGTCAGGAGGCAGATGACAGGAGGCAGAGGAGAACTTAGGCCAGAGATTTTATGGGGGTTTCTTTGAGAAAGGCAGGGTAGGGCAAGACAATCAGTTTAGAACTGGCTGGTTTGAATAATTTTAGGGAACGCTAAGGCATAGAGGTATTCCCTGGGACAATTTAGGTGACGTAGGGCAAGGGAAATATTGGCTTGATGTGTGAGACTTAGATATAGAGGTAGCTGGGGGTATAAATTCAGTATTGGTTTGTATATGAAAGGTACACTGATAGGCAAGTTTGGATTTATTATCTCTAGGGATATCTGGGGATTTGATAGTTCTGAGAGGGGCAGTCTTCCCCAAGACAAAAAGACTTTTAAAGATGTCAAAACAACATACATAATAAACTGACAATTAAAAAATACATATTTGCAATACAAACTGAGATTTAGAGGAAGTTTATGCTGCCCTTCCCAAGCAGGACATCAGTGTTCAGAGGCAACTCCCTGATACTGGAAAGTATTCAAGGAAATGGACCATTGAGAGTTAGGCAGCAAGAATAGCAGACGGAACATTGACATTTTTTGCTGGAAGTAGTTGATAACATCAGAACTGGAACAGACTTGGGAGAGCTTCCAGCTCAAGCCGTATATATGTTTTCTGAGATAGAGTTTTGCTCTTGTCACCCAGGCTGAAGTGCAATGGTGTGATCTTGGCTCACTGCAACCTCCACCTCCTGGGTTCAAGCGATTCTCCTGCCTCAGCCTCCTGAGTAGCTGGGATTACAGGCACACGCCATCGTGCCATGCTAATTTTTGTGTTATTAGTAGAGACAGGCTTTTGCCATATTGGCCAGGCTGATCTCAAACTCCTGACCTCAGGTGATCCACCCACCTCGGCCTCCCAAAGTGCTGGGATTGCAGGCATGAGCCACTGCGACTGGCCTCAAGCCATATTTTGAAAATTCAAAAATAGGCTCAAAAAGTAAAGATGGCCTGCCTAAGTCAGAAGTCAGCATGGGAATTAGAACTTAATTCTCTTAATCTCTAGCATAGTAATCTCTCCTTAGTGCTAGACTGCACAGGAAACATTATAATACAGATACTTGCTGAACACTTATTCTGTGCTGGGCAAGATCCGTAACTAGCTCTTGTCTATTTATTCCTTTCAAGAACTCCATGATGTACTACTGTTATTTCTATTTTACAGATCCGGCTCTGAGAGAAAGGAGTTTACTAGAGCTCACATAGTTAATAAATAAACAACTAAGATTCTACTTTGGGTCTCTGGATCTAGGGGTGAAATTTTGTTGAATTATCTATTTTAATTGTCACAAGAAACAATCTCCAGACTTGGTGCCATTATCTTCTATGTTTTAGGGATGAGAAAACTGAGACAGAGATTCATTCAGTACATAAGTGTTATAGCTAGTAAATAACCAGATCAAGTTTTGAAGCCAACATGGCTGACCCCAGAGTCTCCTAGAATAATGAGTTATAGTAAGGCATAGTTGGCTGCGGGCTGGCAGGTTGGTTTGTTTTTTGTGTGAACCCGGTGCTCTGTCTTTTTTCAGTCTAGGCAGAGAATCTTCTCTAGGGACTGGGGAAATCTTTGAAAGGAAAAAATAAATTTTCTCCCAATCCACCAACATCACACATTGAAGGCAGGGCCAGAGTGTTCTGGGCATTGGTAAGAACAAGAGTCAGGGAACTAACAGCTTCCTCTTTATCAAAGTTTATTATCTAGAGAGGATAGACAGGGGCCTGGCAGACCTACCTTTCCCCACTCAAATTGAAGCCTAATGCTGCTCATTCTCTGCTAGACCTTAGGAGTTACCTAGAGGATGCTTATTCTGACATTGAGAACACAAGTGAGGAGAGCCATGGCTGATGGGCATGAAGTAAGAGCAAGAAGTATTTTAAGCCACCTGGGTTTGAGAGTTGTTATTGCAGCATAACCTAGCCTGTCAATCTGTTTTTATTGACAACTAGAGATACCTCTGTGAAGAGTGTGTGTGTGTTGTGTGTGTGTGTGTGTGTGTGTGTGTGTGAGAGAGAGAGAGAGAGAGAGAGAGAGAGAGAGAGAGAGAAAGAGGCGCAGGGGAAGCGGAGGAGGAAGTGAGAGAATAAGAGGTAGAACTTATGTTTTTGGTCTTTTGTTTTTAACTGAAAGAGGAATAGCCAACTTTAAATGGGTATTGAAAGGCATAGGGGAAGCTTTGAAGGCATCATCTCATTTAATTCTTAAAAAAAGAAAGCCCCAATTTATCATGTCTTATTTGTAGTCTCATTTTACAAAAAAAAAAACTGAGACATGGCATGGTTAGATTCCTAAACCAAGATGTCACAGTAAGTGCTTAAGCAAGAACTCAAATCTCAGCCTGAGTGTAAGGTTTGAATTTTAAATACTCAAGTATGTTATTTTCTATGGTTCAAAGTTATTTAGATCATGACTAATCACCAGTGTATTGACTACTAAGTTATTGCCTTTAAAGATTCTGGTTGAGCCAGAATAGATACATTAGTTCTATGTGTCCAGTTCTACTCTAGACAAGGGGAAGGCTAAGGAGATAAACAATTACCAAGGCATTTGCAAAGAGGGTGTGGTCTGTTAGAGATAAGATGTGCATCAATAACTCCACAGTGAGGTAAACTGTAAATGCCATAAGAGAAAAAATACAAAAGCCTGTGAAAATTCAGAGCAACGAGGGATTTCTTCTAGTGTGTATGAAATCCAGACAACAGGTATGGGAATGGATAGTAAGTGTGTAGGATATAGTGGAAGAAACATAAAGTTAGGTCTGGCTGAATTTATTGATATGGGCCCACTAAGCTTAGATTTTGTATTTAATGTTGTAGCTGGGAGTTAAAAAAGATTCTGACAGTTTATTTGCTTGACTAGGTGAAGCATGGATCAAAAGATGGCCCACTGTGAGTGAGCCAGAATGCCTGATCTCCTGTGGTTTAATGTAGAGGAAGGGATTCAAAGGCTTAGGGAGATTGGAATGCTAGAATGGATTTGTCACTTTAGACGTACTCATCCCAACTGAGAGGGTCCAGAAGACATAGCCTTCTCCAATACCTTGCAAAGTAGATTTGTGAGGAGAGCGCCTACATCCATGAAGAGCTTTGTGATTGGTCTTCTCTGTATGCCTAATCTTACAGTGGGAACTGCGGTTACTCAACTGAAAAACTTAAATGCAATGGAAATAATTGGATCCTGAGGTGGCAGGAGCCAAGTGGTGACACTCAATGGTCAAAGGCAAGGTGGGCATAGTTACCATAATGGACAGTAGAGGCAAAGCAGTAAAATCAGAGTAGTCTGACATGTGTAGAGCTCTGGCATTGGCCAGTTAATCATGGTGTTCCTCGAAGTAAAATAGATAAGAATCCTACTACATTCTTAATTAATGTGTACAAGCAGAAAACGTCCTGGCAAAGCAGACAAAAGACTACTCTGAATTATAAAAATAGAGAATCACAGCCCCTCAATCAATTTCCAGAGTTGAGTCAATTTACAGACCCAGAACCCCTTGAATGAAGGGAAGGCTGCATCCCCTTGAGGAAGGACTCCACTATACTCCCAATAATTTATACTATTAATCTTTCTTTCATTCTTCCCCAAGGATACCTCTGGCCTTTTACCAGGGTAACTGCTCACTGGGGAAAGGGGAATGATCAACCTTTCAGGGACTATTGGCCACTGGTTCTGACTTGACATTGATCCCAGGAGACTCAAAATGTCATTGTGGCACCCTAGTTAGAGTAAGGGCTTAAGGAAGGCAGGTGATTAATGAAGTTTTAGCTCAGGTTCAACTTACAGTGGGTCCAGTGGTTCCCCAGACTCATTCTGTGGTCATTTCCCCTGTGCCAGAATGCATAATTGGAATAGACATACTTTAGAAACTGGCAGAATCCCCACTTGGCTCCCTGACTGGTAGAGTGAGAACTATTATAGTGGGAAAAGCCAAATGGAAGCCATTAGAGCTGCCTTACCTAGAAAAATAGTAAATAAAAACATTCCTAGAGGGATTGAAGAGATTAGTGCCACCATTAAGGACTTGAAAAACACAGGGGTGATAATTCCCACCACATCCTCATTCAACTGTCCTATTTGGCCTGTGCAGAAGACAGATGGATCTTGGAGAATGACAGTGGACTGTCATAAGCTTAACTAAGTGGTAACTCCAATTGCAGCTGCTGTGCCAGATGTGGTTCCATTGCCGGAGCAAATTAACACATCTCCTGGTACCTGGTATGCAACCATTGACTTGGCAAATGCCTTTTTTAGACATTCCTGTCCACAAGGCACACACAAGCAATTTGCCTTCAGCTGGCAAGGTCAGCAGTATATGTTCACTGTTCTCATATGTTCTCAGAGACATATAACTCTCCAGCTTTGTGTCATAATCTTGTTCACAGAGACCTTGATCGCTTTTCCCTTCCACAAGAGATCACACTGGTCCATTACATTGATGACAGGCTGATTGAACCCAGTGAATGAGAAGTAGCAACCACACTGGACCTACTGGTGAAACATTTGCTTGCCAGGAGATGGAGATGGAAAATAAATCCAACTAAAATTCAGGACCTTATACCTCAGTAAAATTTTTAGGGGTCCAGTAGTGTGGGGCCTGTCAAGATATTCCTTCTAAGATGAAGGATAAGTTGTTGCATTTGGCGTCCACTACAACCAAGAAAGAGGCACAATGCCTACTGGGCCTATTTGGATTTTATAGGCAACACATTTCTCATTTGGGTATGTTACTTCAGCCAGCTTATCAAGTGACTTGAAAGGCTGCAAGTTTTGAGTGGGGTCCAAAACAAGAGAAGGCTCTGCAACAGGTCCAGGCTGCTGTTCAAGCTGCTCTGCCATGTGGGCCATATGACCCAGCAGATCCAATGGTACTTGAGGTGTCAGTAGCAGACAGGGATGCTGTTTGGAGCCTTTGGCAGGCCCCTATAAGCGAATCACAGCAGAGGCCTCTAGGATTCTGGAACAAGGCCCTACCATCTTCTGCAGATAACTACTCCCATTTTGAGAGACAGCTCTTGGCCTATTACTGGGCCTCAGTAGAAACTGAACAGTTGAATATGGTTCACCAAGTTACCATGAGACCTGAACTTCCTATCTGACCCATCTAGCCATAAAGTTGGGCGTGCACACAGTATTCCATTCTCAAATGGAAGTGGTATATACATGATTGGGCTTGAACAGGTCCTAAGGACACAAGTAACTTACATGAGGAAGTGACTTGAATGCCCATGGTTCCCACTCCTGCCACCCTGCCTTCCCTCCCGGAGCCTACACTGATGGCCTCATGGGGAGTTCCCTATGATCAGTTGACAGAGGAAGAGAAGACTAGGGCCTGGTGTACAGATGGTTGTGCACAATATGCGGGCACCACCAGAAAGTGGACAGCTGCCGACTGTAGCCCCTTTCTGGGACATCTCTGAAGGACAGTGGCACCATTGTGGATCATTCCTCAGGATGATCAGCCAGCTTCTTGGTTACAGGTTGATTACACTGGACCTGTTCCTTCGTGGAAAAGGCAGCCGTTTGTCCTCACTTGTGTAGATACTTACTCCAGATATGGGTTTGCCTATCCTGCACACAATGCTTCTGCCAAGACTACCATCCATAGTCTCGCAGAATGCCTTATCCGCCATCATGGTATTCCGCATGGCATTGCCTCTGACCAAGGCTCTCGTTTCACAGCTAGAGAAGTGCAATAGTGGTCTTATGCTCATGGAATTGACTGATATTACCATGTTCCCCATCATCCTGAAGCAGCTGGCTTGATAGAATGGTGAAATGGCCTTTTGAAGTCACAATTACAATGCCAACTAGGTGACAATACTTTGCAGGGCTGACACATAGTTCTCCAGAAGGTCCTATATGCTCTGAATCAGTATCCAATATATGGTATTGTTCCTCCCATAGCCAGGATTCATAGGTCCAAGAATCAAGAGGTAGAAGTGAAAGTGGTACCATTCACCAGCACCTCTAATGACCCACTAGCAAAATATTTGCTTCCTGTTCCCACAATATTATGTTCTGCTGGTCTAGAGGTCTTAGTTCCAGAAGGAGGAATGCTGCCACCAGGAGACACAACAAAGATTCCATTAAACTGGAAGTTAAGATTGCCACCTGGCCACTTTGGGCTCCTCCCACCTCTAAGGCAACAGGCTAAGAAGGGAGGTACAGTATTGGCCCGGGTGATTGACCAGGACTAGAACGAGGAAATCAGTCTACTACTCCACAATAGAGGTAAAGAAGAGTAGGTGTGGAATACAGGCGATCCGATAGGGTGTCTCGCAGTATTAACATGCCCTGTGATTAAGGTCAGTGGGAAACTATAACAGCCCAATCTAGACAGGGCTACCAATGGCCCAGTCCCTTCAGTAATGAGCTTGGGTTACTCCACCAGGAAAAAAAACACAATCTGCTGAGGTGTTTGCTGAAGGCAAAGGGAATACAGAATGGGTAGTAGAAGTAGGTAGTCATCAATAACAGCTACAACCACGTGACCGGTTGTAGAAATGAAGATTGTAATTGTCATGAGTATTTCCTCCTCATTTTGTTAAGAATATGTTTGTGCATGTATACACCTGCACTAACAAAATATCTTCATTTTATTTTCTTTTTCCTTTATCGTGTAACATAGGATTTGTTGACTTCGTATCAGCATTTAAATGTCATTAACTTTATGTAATAACATTTGGGTTAAGGATTAGTGTGCTTCTGGTTGTATGAAGGACAGCTGCCTTATGGTAGGTGTAATTATGACCTCATTATTGTCTTTATTTGGAGATTATGATTTCAGATGTATATGGGTGCCAAGTTGGCAAGGGGTGGACGTGTGATGTTTAATATTAGGTGTCAACTTGATTGGATTGAAGAATGCCTAGATAGCTGGGAAAGTATTGTTTCTGGGTGTGTCTGTGAGGGTGCTGCTAGAGGAGCTTGACATTTGAGTCAGTGGACTGGGAGAGGGTGGGCATCATCCAATCAGCTGCCAGTGTAGCTAGAACAAAGCAGGTCAAACAAGGTGAGATAAGTTGGCTTGCTGAGTCTTCTGGCTCTTATCTTTATCCCATGCTGGATGCTTCCTTCCCTTTCTCCTACCCTCGGACATCAGACTCAAAGTTCTTTGGCCTTGGGACTCTTGGACTTACACCAGTGGTTTGCCAGGGGTCTTGGGCCTTTGGCCGCAGACTGAAGGCTGCACTGTCAGCTTTCCTGCCTTTGAGGCTTTTGGACTCGGACTAAGCCACTACTGGCTTTTTTCTTCCTCAGCTTGCAGATGGCCCATGGTGGGACTTTACCTTGTGATCATGTGAGCCAACTCTCCCTAATAAACTCCCTTTCATATATACATGTATCCTACTGGTTTTGTCCCTCTGAAGAACCCTGAAAGTACCATGATGAGGAACACAACCATAAAGGAGAGAAAAGCATTTATGATAAATCACTTGGAATTAGAAGTCTCTGCAGGAACCAGACATGTGGGTATGTATCTATATTTGTAAGGTCCAAGCCCTAAAATTCTTATCTAGCCTATTTGCTATAATGAATGCAGTAAAACACTGCTAGGTCATGGAACATAGATATTTTGACAGCTAAAGAAAGTGGATTTATATTGGCAGGAAGAAAAATTTAAGATATAATGAAGAGTTCTGGCCCCTGAGTCTGTATCGCATGGGAAATGTATGGAGAATAACTAAAATTGTGTCCCCCAGAGAGACATTGCATTGTGCAAGGGATTCTGCATGGGTTGTGTTGAAAGATTCTGGATTGATCTGATGGTATGCATAAAATCTGGTCTTACTGTCTCCTGAGCAAGCAAATGATAGTAGAAATTTCCTTTGATAAATGGAGTTAGTCTATTCAAGTGAGAACTTATTTTGTGTTGTCCATCAGCCTGGAAGCCACGAATGTTGGAAATAACGTTAATGAGCCTTAGGAATGCTTGAGAGCCCATCCATGGTTTTTAAATTCAAACTTACCTACAAATTGGCAACTCTAGGCTAGTGAATAGTGAGAATCGAGGAAGGTGAAAATGGTACATGGAGGTAGGAAAGGTTGTAATTTTAAAACTTGTCTATTTCCGTGACTTTTTGCTTTATTTTCTTGAAAACCAGGTTCAGAATAGGTATTTGAAGAAAGAGAAATGCCACAGGAAGCCATTCACTGAAATTAACAAGTGAATTGGCTGTCTCCAGTTTTTGTCATGCCTCTATCAGCAAACAGTAATTATTTTCTGTCAAACAGTATCTACTTGTACCACATCATAATTCTAGTTTCCAGTAACTTCGTACTCAGCTTTGCCTTTGCCTGGTGAAACTCATGTTTCTGTCAGATCTTTGTTAAGAGTTATGATTGTTTACTCATTCTAGGTTTATACTTTGCCTGCTCAGAGAGAAAGAAAATATCTCAAACACTTTTGATAGACATCGCTCTGAACTGTTAATTGGAGTATCAATAATATTAGATGATCCTTCCTGGGAAAATACCAAATTCCCAAGCAAAAATATGTGTATAGTCTGAGATAACAATGAAAAGAGGAATGTACTCTATAATGAGTTCCATAGGTGTCACATAAAACCATAGATTATTTAAATAAATTATAAATAAAATACATGCATTTGAGAAACACTGGATTAAGAATTGTTACTATTTTAACAGATTTACTGCAAGATTACCAGAACATTTAATATGGTAATGTGAATTAAAAATCACTACATTTTTTTTTCTGGGCCATCTTGCAGGCTGATTGTTCTACAAAATCTACTGAAAATAGCTTGTTTAGGTATCTTTTTTTCTTGTTTCATATTCAAATTATAAGTTAGATGAGGAACCAGTCATCAATGTTTGAGGATGACATCAACTTTCATCTCAGTGGATCAGAGATAGTTTTCAAATAAATTAAGGATAGTCGACTACGACATAGTCATTCCTTGCTTCTTTCCACAACTTCTTTGCTAACAGACTTGCATTTTCTAAGGAAGGTGGTTATAATTCTGTTACCTTTTGCCAATATTTAATTTCCCAGCTCCTTTTGCAAAGTTGGGGTTCTCCAAGTGACCCAATTCTGGACAAAGAGAAATGAGATATCTGTTAGCTGGATTTTGGGAAATATTGTGATTACTGTTAGAAGTCAGATGTGAAAGGAGAGTTCTTACATTCCATCTCTTTCCCCTTCTTGCTTTGAATGTCTTTGACACTGGGTGAAGTGACATTTAAATAAGGTAGGAAAATGCCAAATAGAATGGTAAAAGATTGTGGGCTCTGATTATATTGTTGAGGTACTAACCGAATTTGGTACCACTTTCCCCCCGATGACCTACTACATAAATGATCAGTGTCCTTAGGTTTAAGCAGTTGTCCATCAGCTTTCCTTTTACCTGCAGCTGAAAACACCTTGACTGATATATACTTTAATTTTTTTATTAATTGATGCTGCTTCTCTCTTATTTGTATCTATAATTTCTGCTCAGATTGAAAGTATTCCAAAGAAACAAAGACCTTTCTTCAAAAATATTGAGTTTGGTTTGCTTTGACTTTTTTTTCTCTTTTCATAGATTGGTCAAACAGGAGGTTTTCTAAGAGTTTCCTCCACATTCCTCAAGGTGCTTGATGTAGGTCTTTATTCTACCTTCTAAAAAGAAATGGTCAAAAACAAATATGATTACAAATTACACATGTACAGCTAATTAAAGACAATATTCACTTTCCAATTGTAGTTACTGCTGTTCAAATTGTAGGCATCCCTTATGCATTCTGAATAAGATATTAGTAGCAAATAGTAAGCTTGCCCAGAGACACTGAGGATCATATCCACTGAGTTGATTGAGGCTTGCCCTTTTATTCTTTGCTGATATACTCACTTCCCCAACAGCTGGGCAGCTTGCTGGGAAGAAGGCTTACAGGAACTGGGTTGCAGTTTCCCCCAGGTTTTAAAGAAATAACTAAATAATTACATGTATCTTGGGAGTAAGAAAGTACAAAACTGAGACATGCTGATAAACAACTGCAGATTACTTAGATTTTCTTAACTTAAGGACATTTTGTACAAGGTGACTTAAAGCATCCCTTACCATCTTGTATTAAAATTAGCTAACACTCATATACCAAATCCTCAACACGGCACAAGATAGCATTTTTCATTCAGTATACCTTTAAGGAACTTGGAATGACCATACATGCTCTCAGGGTTTGAGAAGCTGGAAGAATAGAAGTAGAACCATGGGTGAATTTCATCTGCTCCTCTAACTAGTTAATTCAGTGATGCATCTAAGGTTTTTGACAACAGAGTGGATCAGTTTTTTTTTGACAGCCCCTTCTTTTATGTGACAAAATTATTTTAGTAAGTACAATAAGCAATAAGAATGATGACCAAAAATAAATGCAGAGAGTGATTTTTTAAAAATTGAACTTCACATATGAAATCGTGGCAGTAAGAAAAGTAAAATATAAAATACTGGTTTATTGATTTTTTTTGAAAAAAGAAAAAATCTACATATGGAATGTGTTAATATCAAATACATTACAGTCTTTTTAATATTCTTGTTTAATAGTCTGTAATCCAATTTGGCACTTGGATACCTTTGCTTATATTCAGCAAGAGAAACTTAGTTTTAACTTTAAAAAGTTCCACATGAAACAACAGAAAATTTTTAAAGGTAAGGATAAGTTTGTTGCAGATTAATAACAACCTCAAATCACCAACAAATTTAGAATTTGAATTACTTACTTTTTAGGCTATTTCAGTGGCTTTCAAATGTCTTGGCAGTTAAAATCTTTCTAATAAAATATCCTTACCAGAAAATTCATCATATGTTTATATTTGATAATTTATAAAATTTTCATTTCCAAAAAATCATAGAAAATGGCTAAACAATAGCAGACATCAATACTTGATTCATTTATTTAGTATAAATATACAGTTCTGGGTGTAGGTAGTCAAATTATTCCAATATTAAAGTGCTGGAATTACAGGCGTGAGCCACCGCGCCCGGCCGTAAATAATTACTTCTAAGCACCCTTTAAATCACTCCCAAAGTAAAACCTGGCAGTTGCTTTCCTTCATCTGCATGTCTGGAATCCTGAAGTGTTACTTCTCAAGGCTAATTTTTTTTTCAACACTAAGTCTCAGTCTATAATTTTGGTTTCACAGTGTCACAAGGAGAAATACACATGGCGGTGGTGGTGAGGGAGGGTGTATGCAGAGTAAGAAGAAAGACTGTAGGTCAGATAAAAAGCTGAATGCATACGATAGCACAATCAACTTATCAGATTATTACTGTTACTAACTTCCAATGATGACCTTACTTAAATGACCAAATAGTGCATGAACTTCTAGAAATTTGAGTTCTTTCTACTCAGGATTGCTTTGGTTATTCGAGGTCTTTTGTGGTTCCATACAAATTTTATAATTGTTTTTTTTCCATTTTTGTGAAGAATCACATTAGTACTTTGATAAAAATCACACTGAATCTGTAGATCACTTTGGGTGATATAGACATTTTAGCAAAATCTTTCAATCCATGAGCATGGGATATCTTTCTATTGTGTGTGTGTCTGTGTGTATGTATCCTCTTCAATTTCTTTCATGAATGTTTTATAGTTTTCCTTGTAGAGATCTTTTACTTTTTTGGTTAAATATATTCCTATTTTTTATTTATAATTTTATTTATTAATCTTCTTTGTTTCATTTTCTTCCCAACTCTTATGAAGAGATTTGATTTAATAAAAAATGTGGGCACCTGCCATTGATTCACCCTGCCTCCTTACACACACACACACACACACACCCACACACCCACAGGGATCTATCTGTAAGTTAGCAGTCAAAGTAATATTGTGGAGTCATTTAAGTTTATTTTTTAGGGGCTGGATTTGCTTGCACAATAGCACTTAGAAACATTTGCCACATGTTACAAATTTATGGCATCCAGAGAAAAGGGAAGGAAGAATCCTTATTATTTCTCAGAGAGGAAGAAAATTATTTTGATATTGTATTGATAAATTTAATGTGGATCAGGGAAGCAGAATGTATCAGGGCTGAATAGTCCAGGAAAAGGTTAATGGGGTCAACAAGTCTATTTATTAAGACACAAGGTTAATAAGTCTGTGTTTGTCAGGACATTCTAGAGGGAAGTAAAGCAGCATGATACAGTGAAAAGAGTAAAAGATAAAGGAAAATACTCTTTGGTTTTGATTCCATCATTGATAAGCTCTGTCACCACAGATAAATAACTTTGTGTCACTGCAAACTGTTTTCCTCGAAATTATATGAGCGGTCTGGACTGTACAGCCTCCAGGGGGCTTTGCCAAATTAACGTTATTTATGTATTTATTTGTTTATTGAGTCGAAGTCTTGCTCTGTCACCCAGGCTGGAGTGCAGTGGTGGGATCTCGGTTCACTGTAACCTCCACCTCCTGGGTTCAAGCTATTCTCCTGTCTAGGCCTCCCTGAGTAATTGGAGTTACAGGGGCATGCCACCATGCCCGGCTAATTTTTTGTATTTTTAGTAGAGATGGGGTTTTGCCATGTTGGCCAGGTTGGTCTTGAACTCTTGACCTCAAGTGATCCACCTACCTCAGTCTCCCAAAGTGCTGGGATTACAGGCATGAGCCACCATGCCTGACCCATCTTTCTTCTTTGAAAATTCTCCAAAGTAAGACAATTGCACACCTTCCTGAATAAAGCATTCCTCAACTTTTTGGGGATCAAAAAGCATCTTATACCCCAGTAGCTTAGGGTGTGATGTAACATCATAAGAGAAAACTTGACATGGGACTCATCCATACTTTTTCAGTTGCTCTATTATCTTGTCAATGGTGGATGGAGAATGAGTGGTGTATCTGTTAAGCAAATGCGACTCTAGAGTCCTGTGATTTGAACTGGAATTCAGGCTTTGCTACTTACATATCGCTGGACCTTAATTCTATTTGACCTCTTAGACTTTGTTTTTCTCATCAATAAAATTAATCTGATGGATATTTCTGTCCATTAGGTAGTTGAGGGTATCAATTAGGAAAATCATAAAATAATGTCTTCCTGTTGCTTTTTCAAGGATATTTTGTTCCCAAGGTATATCTCCTTGGTGATAACTATGCTGATGTTATCGAGCTCCCTTTTGACTCTCTTGTTGACTTTAGTTGAGTTTTTTTGAGTGGCCCATTCAGTTCTGACAGGTTGTTAAACAGTACATAATGCATTTCTTTATTCCAGGAATGTTTATTCAGCATCTTAATATGTTTCTCAAAGATAAATACAGTAATGAAACTGAGGAGTGTTTTTAAACCTGGCTTTCTTCTTCCTTAATCAAGAGTCTGTCTGTTCACCTGATGTTATGTTCATGGGTGACAGAGTCCAAATTATGAGTCCCACAGAGAGGTCCCCAAGTAAGAGGGTTTGAGGAGAGGATAGGGCTAGGTGGATACCAGGCAGGCTGCCCCTCTCCATCTGAGCTTCTGGCATATTCACTGAAAACAAAGAGGTGTCTGCTGAGGAGGCAAATGGGGCTGGATTTTGAAGGTGTGAGGGGCCTTAAGCGTATGCAAAGGTATTTTTAGGATTAAAAAAGAGACCAGTCTCCCAAGGTTAAATACATGCAGCTTTATTTTTTTTTCTTTCCCAATTATTGCAACCTTTCTGTATTAGTCTGTTCTCACACTGCTAATAAAGAACTGCCTGACTGGGTAAGTTCTTTATTACTTAGAACAGTAAGTAATAAAGGCAGTAAGTAATCATGGGGGTAAGGCAGTTACCCCCATGATTCAATTATCTCCCACTGGATCTCTCCCACAACAGGGGGATTGTGGGAACTACAATTCAAGATGAGGTTTGGGTAGAAACACGGCAAAACCATATCACTCTCTCTCTCCCATCCTTCAATTCTCATTCTTCAAGATTATCAATTCTGATGCGTTTATTTTCCTTCCTATTTTCATTGCTATGTAAAGGACATCTCAAAACATGCATTTAAATTTTTATGTAGTGCTTGTTTTATTATACTAATAAATCCTCTTTTTGTTTGTCAAAGGCCCACAGTGGCTACAGAGAGTTTATATGTAAATTAAGAAATCAATTTTTCTTCTTAGTTATACTGAGGTATACATAACAGCATACAAGTGCTGGCCAAAAGAGAGGTGGACTGAGGAAGAAGTTTCTCCTCATTGGTTTCTGTGGGTTAATCCGGGGCTATTATCTCACAGGTTCCAGTCTGCTAGGGTACTTACTTCCTCCTCAGGAAAGTGGTGAGAGGGGAGATGTTTTCTACATAGATAAGTTATTTAAATACTCTTTCTTTCCCCACTGTGATATAAGCAAAGTCACATATAATCAAAGCACATTGAAGCTTTCTATGAAGAGTTTCAGCATTTTCACCAGTATACTAATTCCAAGCCTGGCTTTACATTACAATCAACAGGAGGGCTTTTCAAAGTTACTGATGTCTGGGCCTCATCTCAGAAAAGATGTAATAATTAAATTTTTATAAGAATAGAATGTTACTGTTTTAAAAGTAGGTGATTCTGTTTTACAACTGAGACCTGAAAAACTGACCTTACTTTCTGAAGGGTCTGTGTAATCGTAGCACAGAGCAATTTAGGAGCATTAGGAGCATCTGGACTAGGTAGAAGTTTCTTAATCTCTGCCTTTGTTATACAGAAACTCTCAGACACATAGACGTGGTTCAAAGATAGTTTCATTGACACAGGCATATAAACACGCCTGGACACCTATGTATACAGTCCCAGCAATAACTTCAGAAACACAGTCCTATTCCAAGGTATTATCTAGCATAGGCACAGAAAATACATTCACAACATAGGCACATAGACATACACACTCATGCAATACATATATATAGACACAGGTATACATAAAAGCATACAGAGATACACAACATATAAAAAGACAGACATAGAAACAGATGAACATAATGAGGCTTACTTATATAGACATAGCCCTAAGCACACAGATACACCCACAATGAAGACTTTCAAGGGCGAACACATACAGAAATATCCACACCAAGACATACAGGTACTAGATACCAAGTCATAAACTGACATGAATTAGATGCACATATATTCAAAAATTGACCTTAGATATTTTTAGCTTTTTGTTCTGTACAGGGTATTGGAATGTTATTGAAAATTATTTGCTGCCTCTCTCTGGATATGACTTGGCCCAGCTCAGTGCAGGCTCCGTGATCTCTCACTGAGATGGGTATTGAGAAAAGCAAGATGGCAACTGTAGCCCCAAGGCAGGAAACCACTCAACATTTTAATGAGAAAGGCAACTTTACTGAAAATTTCCCACTCTCTGATGTGGGATGGGCTGCTGAACATCTGAACAGCACACCAAAGGAGTCTTAAAATGATAATTAAAAAATAATATTTGAATGACATCATACATTTATAAAGTACATTCCTACTGTCAATCTCATTTTATTATATCTTCACCTATAGAGAGCTTTACAGGTTTGATTTTAATATCATTTAATGATGTGAACAACTCAAATTGGTAGATTTCTTATCCCCATTTTACAATGAGATTGGAATTGACATTCTGATTATTCTTACTTTACAGATGATAAAACAGGTTTAAAAAGACAATTGAGTACCCCATTCAAGGGTACTCCAGGACAAACCAAATTCCTAGTTCAGGGTCAACTTCACTATGACAATGAATTGTATGGGAACTTGACCAGATGTAAAAGTGAGCGATTTAACTTAGATATTAAGTACCCAGCTCTGGAAATTAAACAGTAATATGCATGCCTCAAATAAACTTAGAATCAAGTGTGCATTCTCTAGAATACAGTGGGGGAGTTAATATCTGAGATATGTATAACTGCTCTCCATAGCACTCAGGCCAATGACATTTTAATAGATCTTAGACATTACTGCCTTCTCATCTGTTGGGTGTTGAGATCTGGACTTTGGGAGGAGAGGCGTCTGTTCATTTGTCATTTTCTCTGAATATGGGTCTGGATGAAAATTAAACTGGATGGAAAGGCATTTGGTCACATTGACATGTGGAATTACCTTTTAATCCTTTCCTCTATATTGGACTATAGAGACAGCTGTGTGCTCAAAGGTGTGAGTCACAAGGATCTCCTGTCGATCAACATGAAACTGGATTTACTGAGCAGTTATCTTGTGACTTTTCCCTGAGATTGGATCTGTGATCGATGTTAATGAGAGTCACTTTATTCAAATGGCATAAGTTTTTATTTAGGAGACAAGTAGTGATTAGAAATAATGGGACAACTAAACAAAGATAAATCAAAGGGAACAGACTGAAGGCCAAAGAGATGAAGAAGGTAAATACATTTTTTTCTGGCCTATTATTGCTTTAAAAGCAATAGTAGAAGTACTTTTTTTCATATACAAATCAAGTTTTTAGATAAAAATACAGATTCCTAAGGATATTTATATTTATAGAATTTTAGATGATTTGCAACTCAGGGCCCATATTCCCACGCTTTGTATACTTTCTATTGTTGTAATTCAGCTCCATTTCACCCATTTGGGTTACCTTCTTGGCACTGGCAGTCTATTGGTTTACAACCTCTGATCAAGCAATAATTCAGTACAAATACAATGGCTGATGCTTTAGCTATCTGGGAAGGAGAAAGTCAGTAAGGGCAGGAGCAGTCAGGGAAGTTCCTGCAATGGAACTGGAAAGAAATCAGGGTTTAGGTAAGGGCAGTATCAGATGCAGGTACTTGAGAGTGGAGCTCCTGAGAAGAGGCACAAAAAGGCAAATAGAAATTAAATTCCAGATGAATTGAAGTTCTATGAGTATAAACCATAATTTAACACTTTAAATAGATGGTATAGGAGACTCTATTTAAGATATTAGGACTGAGAAAGACTGTTTTATACCAGACAGAAAAATTAGAAACCATAAAATGTTTCTTTTTAAAAATCAAAAAAAGGTTTGTACAAATACAAATCACAGACATGGGGTAATTATTTATAATGAATAAAGCTGGCAAAGAATTATAAAAATGATTCACAAATCATGTGAAAAAGATAAGTTAATAAAGAGGGATGACATATGAAAATGCCATTTAGAAAGGAAGACACACAAATGGTCAATGAAGATATGAAAAACTGCTCACCTCTCAAATTCCCAGGGTTATGTAAATTAAAATATCAGTGAAGTATCATTTTGTACTTAGTATTTGCAAAATTCCAAGAAGCTGGCAAAGATGTTGAAACTTAGAATGCTTATAGACTGACAGGAGGAGTGTGAATTGGCAAAATTATTTTGATTGCAAGTTGGAAATATTTTGTAAAGTTGCATAGTAATATTTCTTTGAACAAGACATTTTATATAGTTATGTATGTGCATATTTATGTATGTGTATATTTATGTATGTGTATATTTATGTATGTGTGTATTTATGTATGTGTGTATTTATGTATGTGTATATGTATGTGTATATGTATGTGTATATTTATGTATGTGTATATTTATGTATGTGTGTATTTATGTATGTGTGTATATATGTATGTGTGTATGTATGTATGTGTGTATGTATGTATGTGTGTATTTATGTATGTGTATATGTATGTGTATATGTATGTGTGTATTTATGTATGTGTGTATGTATGTATGTGTGTATGTATGTGTATATTTATGTATGTGTGTATTTATGTATGTGTGTATTCATGTATGTGTGTATGTATGTGTGTATTTATGTATGTGTGTATATTTATGTGTGTGTATTTATGTATGTGTATATTTATGTATGTGTGTATTTATGTATGTGTGTATTTATGTATGTGTGTATATTTATGTGTGTGTATATGTATGTATGTGTATATTTATGTATGTGTGTATATTTATGTATGTGTGTATTTATGTATGTGTATATTTATGTATGTGTGTATTTATGTATGTGTATATGTATGTATATGTATATGTATGTGTGTGTATATTTATGTATGTGTGTATATTTATGTGTGTGTATATTTATGTGTGTGTATATTTATGTGTGTGTATATTTATGTATGTGTGTATTTATGTATGTGTATATTTATGTATGTGTGTACAATTGGCCCTCTGTGTATTTTGCATTCACAGATTCAACCAACTGTGGATAAAAATAGTTTGTAAAATAAAATAAAAATAATATAAAAATACAGTGTAACAACTATTTACATAACATTACATTGTGTCAGATATTATAAGTAATCTAGAGGTGATTTAAAGTATACAGGAGAGTGTGTATAGGCTTATGCAAATACTATGCCATTTTACATCAGGGACTTGAGCATCCCTGAATTCTGGTATTCACATGGAGTACTGGAACCAATCTCTTGTGGAGGGATGAGTCTGTATATATATTTGTTTTAGTGTATTGATATACCCTACATATATAATTTATGTATAAAATATATAATTTCTCTAGGATAGACACACAGTATCAAGTGTGTACCCCTTAGAAGACATTGAAGGTTGCACATCTGAGATATATGCAACTGTAACTGTGTTTATATATATCGTAGATTATATTTGCACAGGAATTATTTGGACAAATGTCCAATGTAAAATTTCATGTAAAACCCAAAATAATTATAATTGTCTTAAATGTTCCTCAGCAAGATGATAGCTAAATAATTGGTAGTGTATACATTCAAGGGAAAAACCATATAGTGGTAAAAACGAATCAACTAGTGTTAAATATTTCAACTTAACTAAGTTAAAACCTAAGGTTAAGAGAAAAATAACAAGTCCCAAATACTACATATAATGTGATCCCACTTTTTATCAAATATGGGTGTATGTAAAACAACAAACCAATAAAAGGCTAAATGGGCATAGTTCATTCTGGACTAGAATATTCTGGACTATAAATAAGTCTGGTGGCAGGAGATGAAATTGGCCTGCTCTGGCTCAGAGACTCAGGGTCCTTGGAGTGGGGCGGACTGCAAGATCCAGGCTCTGCCCTGGAACTTTGAGAATCACTCTGCTTTCATTATCTGATCGAGCAGCCATTGCTACTGTCCTGTTTTCAAAGCTGCTACCTTGGGGGAAGATAGCTGTTACAGATTGATGTGTAAGACACTATTCATGTGTGGTTACAAATCACTATCTGAAGAAAGATGAAAGTCTGGGAGAACAGCCTGTTCAGAGAGATAAAGGAAAGGAAGAGTCACAAACCATTTGTCATTCTTTTTCTGTGAAGTATCATCTGGAGGAACGTCTCAGAGACTCACAGATCGTTCGCTCAATCAAATAAACATTACCTAGTGCTTGGATGTGCTACTAAACTGCTCTTTCTGCCCTTTGTGCCTGGCTACCGTCTGCCTCCTTCATACCAGATGAATTCCCTAGCAACATATAGCTCTGACAATTTATGTCCAGTTCTGACTTATCTGAATACTGACGTCTGCTTCTAGCTTTTCTTGCTAGTCTCATTCCACAGATGTTTGTCAAGAGCTTGAGTTGTGCAGCCTTCTTTGTAAGCACTCCGGATTTGAAGAGAGCAAGATGGACAAGGGTATTTTCCTCAGAGTACTCTCATTCCATGGGGGATATGGACAGCAAAACTACAAATGAGATCACCACACATGGCTTCAGGGCTATGCGTTCAATAAAACAAGTGTACATGCGCAGCACTGAGTAACTGGGGACATTAGATTCCATCATCAGGGAAGACTCCGCTGGGGAGGTAACATCTGAGCTGAAATCAAAGAGATGAGAAGATGTAAACACACAAACATCAATACTGGAGTCTTCTCTCTTTTAGGCAGGGCTCTGATGATAACATGTGACAGAAACTTAGATGGAATGAAAGCCCACAGTGACGAAATGTATTGGTTTTGGTAGACAAACAAAATGAGCAGGGGTGACTGGATGTTGGAATCTGTCCAAACAGGAGGTGCTTCTGCAGGTTGCCTTCTGTTTATTTGTGGTTTCCAAAAGCATCACCCCAGAAATGCTTCTTTGCTGCAGCAGCGGCTAAATCCAGTTTGCCCTTTTCCCAGCACTTACAGAATCAGTTTCTTTATAATTTCCCCACCATTCTCTCACACCGCACTCCACATACTCCCAGATGGACACCAGCACCAGTTGCCCAGTAACCCATCTTTAGAAGTCTGGGTCCCGGGTTCTGTGATCCTCTGAATTCAGTGATGCCAGCACCGGCCAGCAAGCGGCCTCTCCTCTGAAGTTTGGGTCCTTGTCGCATAATGTTTCCTCTCTCTAGAGAGCCGAATTTTACCTCTCTTTTTTGTATTTCAAAATTTTAATAATTCCAAATTAAAATCCATTTCCTTTTTTTTCCCTTTCATCTCTAAAAGTGAAAGTGTTTCCTTATTCACTAACTTCATTATACCGCGGGTCTTTTTTCTTGTAAAATGTTTGGTTACCTGTTTGTAACTTCATACCTAGTTAACTAATCTGTATGTTAAATTCTGTTTGTTGAAATAACAGATGTGGTAGCTGAAGGAACATTACCGCAAATTCTCAAAGCTAGACAATATCATACAGAAACACACCACTGAATCTTCAACATTTCCAACTAATTCTTAGTAATGTTTTCTATATTATAATATACAATAATAAAATGAATAGTGAAATAAACTTACTCATTCTAATAACATGTCTGGGATGGTCTCTGAAGGCATCTGAAAAAGAACATATTTTAATCAGTCCACAATGTCCTTTGCTTTGGAAGTAAGAAACCTTGCCTTTTTTGACAGGGACCACTCTTCATCCTCTCTTCTTTTAACTGGTTCAGATATTTAACCTGACATCTTTCACTCCATCTTGAAACAACAGAGATGCTTTAACACTGTCCCAACACATGGCATTTTGTTTTAAATCTTTTAAGGAATATATTAGTGCTAAAAATTTCTTTACAGCTGTAACAAGGATAAAATAAATTATATAATTTTGTAAGTATTTGCAATTGAATCTCTTCCCTGCTGACTTTTCAGGAGGAGCCATTGTTGATTTCCATGTTAGCTCTTGGGTCTTTCTTCAGGGCACAGAATCTTAGTAAAGATGCTTAGAAAATTTTAAAGTGGCAACAAGCTTAAGTTGATGTGAATGAAAATAACCAAGGCAGAAATGATGGTGGGTTGGAGGGGTGGCGCAAAATAACATAAAAGCTTGTTTGATCTTAAGGCTGATTTACAAATATATATATATATATTTGTATTTTTAAGGAGATTTAAAAATAGACGAAAGGAGAGAAAGATTTTGAAGCCTCATTGCCATGCATGAGTGAGAGAGGTTGAGTGAGAGAGAATTTAAGGTTTGCTGAGGGTTATAAATGGGATCACCATTTAGTATACATAAATAGACTTCAAAGAGAATAAATATTTCAATTATCTGTGTGCGCCATCCTGAGATTTCTTAAAATGTGACTTCATGCCAGAATTGTACCAAAGCCTGCCTGGTTTGGCACGTTTTCTGTGGTTTGGTATTTTTCTAGTTGATCCTCACTCCCAATACGATGGATGTTTCTGGGAAGCAGATGTTGTCATTTCCTGCAGTGCCTATGGCCATGTCTTGCAAATAGAACTTGCTTCATAATTGTTGAGAAATGATTGTATTGTTATCTAACATGTATGAATTACTTATTGCCAATCAAGCTCTATGCCAAGATTTGTACACACCCAACCTCAAGCAGCACAATAAATAGGCATGTTTATCATTTCTACTTTTCAAGAGAAAACAGAGGTTTCTAATTGTTCAGTCACTGGGCCCAAACTCATGAACTTTAAAAAATATTTTGATCAAAAATCGTCAACCAGGAAATGTGTAGTATTCTGGCCTTTTCATTTATCAGAACGTCGTTACAGAGTACAGCTCCCTAAAGGACATTCTCTTAGCCTGCTCTTTCCTGCTATTCAAATGGGAGACATCAGGGGCTGCCAGAATGACGTAGTTTATAGCAAATGAGCCTGAGGTCACTTTCCTGGTCATTTAAGCCCTGTGGTAAGAGGAATTAGGTCTCCCCATATTCTTTTCACTTCTTCATAGGTCGTCATCCACTCATTTGGTCCCACATTTCCCCAAGTGCTAGCAGAGGGACCATAGAAAATTCACATGTCTGTCTTACCCATTTCAGGAAGAAGAGACTGGAGTTTCTAGGAGGAATGCCTGACACAGTGATTACAGACTTGCTTCTATTGCTGTCTGTTTACTGTCAGGGAGAGGAGCACTTTATCCTGTCGTTGTTTTGTTTTATTTCTAGCCATCAAGACCTTTTTTGAAGTATGGGAAAGGGAATTTTGGGAACCTGGGTGGAGAAGCTTTTCATGATGGAAGCTGTCACATTGTGACACCCTTGCCCTCCCAGAGCAAAATAAATGAGACCTAAGAAGATGTCTTTCTTGTGATAGAATGGCATAATTTGTTGACTGGGAGAGTCATAGAGGTGCTGGGTGGGGGAGGGAGGAAGGATACTTGAAGTATATGCAGCAATGATTAGGTCAAAACATTTGATCCTCTTACTAGCATCACCTGTCTGTTTTCTGCTTAGAGCTTCAGCTTCATATATTGTTTGGCAAAGGAAGTGGCATTTAGAAATATTTGGCTCTCAAAATCTGGAACAGAGCAGACTCTCTTTTTTAATTTTTATTTGAATTCAGGGGTATGTATGCAGGTTTGTTACATAGGTAAACTTGCGTCATGGAGATCTGTTGTACAGATTATTTCATTACCCAGGTACTAAACCTAATTCCCATTAGTTATTTTTCCTGACTCCCTCCTCCCATCCTCTACCCTCTGATAAGCCCCAGTATCTGTTATTCATCTTCATGTGCCCATGTGAGCTCATCATTTAGCTCCCACTTGTAAGAGAGTACAAGCAGTATTTGGTTTTCTGTTCCTATGTTAGTTTGCAAAGGATATTGGCCTCCAGACCCATTCATGTTCTTTGAGAGGACATTATCTCATTCTTTTCTATGGCTGTGTAGTATTCCATAGTTTCCACAGTGGTGCAGACTCTAGATACATGTTAATGGAGTCAACAAATATAACCCAGGAATAAATTGCACAGATAAGTGAATAGTTAGACCAGATGGATGAATATCAACAACATTGTCACCACCACAACTTATTAAAACATACCATGTGCCAGACCCCAAGATAAGTGTGGTTCCATTTCCTCATTAAGTCATAATAGTAACCACTAATAAAGGTGACATTGTTATATTTAAATGACTAATGATACGGAGATTTAAGGATGTTAACTTTGCTAACGTTTGATAGATGGTAAGTAGTAGGTGTGAAGATTAAATCGAGGTCTGTCTGCCTCCACTAAACTGCAAGACGCTGTAGAAACCCAGTGAGGATCTTGTTGTTATTATACAGATGAGCAAAATGAGATTGAGAGAGATTGATTCCCCTCTCTTATCAAAAGTGTAAGCATTGGAGTCAGCCTGACCCAGGTTTAATGCCCAAATCTGACTCTTAAGAATTGCATGATCTTAGGCATTTATTTAACCATTTGGGGCCTCACTCATTTTACTTTCTATAAAATAGGGATGACAATAATGCCTAACTCATAGGGTTGTGGAGATAATTAAAATGAGATAATCATACAACCTCCTTAACACAGGGAGTATTAAAAAACTCAGTAAGTGTTTCACTTTCTATTTCGCAGTGTATTCACACATTCAAAGATATACACGCTCACAAGTAGAGAAAAGGAGGCTGTTAAAGGTGACAGTGCTCTAGAAATGTAAATTAGAGCCGGGCGCGGTGGCTCAAGCCTGTAATCCCAGCACTTTGGGAGGCCGAGACGGGTGGATCACGAGGTCAGGAGATGGAGACCATCCTGGAGAACACCGTGAAACCCCGTCTCTACTAAAAAATACAAAAAAGTAGCCGGGCGAGGTGGCGGGCACCTGTAGTCCCAGCTACTCGGGAGGCTGAGGCAGGAGAATGGCGTAAACCCGGGAGGCGGAGCTTGCAGTGAGCTGAGATCCGGCCACTACACTCCAGCCTGGGCAATAGAGCGAGACTCTGTCTCAAAAAAAAAAAAAAAAAAAAAAAAAAAGAATTAGATCAAGTACTGAGGAGAGTCAGCTCTTGCACTGGCCATATAATTTTTAAAACTTCCTTAAAAATGGACACTATATTTATCTTACCATCAATCAATCATAATCCTGAGTATGTAGCATGAGTTCAGTACATTCATGTTAAATTAAGTGGATGAAAAAGTAACAATGAACCCAGAGAGACCTTACACCAGGAAACCTTTACTTCCAGGAAACATTATAGATTCATCTACAGAGGTCACCTGGAACGACATGGTCACACTTTTGTCTAGGGTGGTATACTAAGGAAGAAGGATCAAACTAAAGGTTTCTAGAAACTGTTTGTAACTCTTCAATTGCTTGTACTCCACAAAGGAGGGAGGAAGTAACTGCAATACGCACCGTGTGTCATGTCTTGTGTATTAAATAGCACTGTATCATTAAACTCCTTTTCTTGCATAACAAACCTCCCCATCATGGGTGCTTAAAATAATAGCAGTCATGTATTTTGCTCATAAGTATGAGGGTTAACGAGGCTCAACTGAGTGCAGGATTTCCCTTTAGATTATAGTCAGGCAATGATCCCAGGGTCTCATTAAAGGCTTCTTCAGTCATTTTGATACAACTGGGTTAGGAAGACGCAGGCAGATGGATGCTGTTTTCCTCTCCCCTCTCCTCCTTCCCTTACCTCTCACTTGTCTTTGCACATGGCAGCCTCAGGATAGACTGCATTTTTATGTGATAGTTGAACATTCCAGAGTGAATACCAGCAGAGGCAATGTGGTGTTTCTAACCTAGCCTCAGAGTCATACGACATCACCTTTGCCGCATTCTATTCATCTAGCTATTCCCAAAAGCCATTCAAGTTCAGCGGATTCCACCTTCTGATGAGAAGAGTGTCATAGAGTTTACAGATGTTTAAAAACCAGCAAAGACTATCCCCTTTCCAAAATTATTTACATTCCTCCCAAATGCAAAATGTACTCACTATTTTCTAAGATACCGAAAAATGTCATCTATTATGGCACCAGACTGAAGGTGTAGTATCATCATAAACATCTCATCATAAACCGGATGCAGGTGGAGAAGGAGCTTCTCAAAGCTCATTCATTGGGTAGCATCTTGAGTGCTGTTCTTCTCAGTCTGAAGTCTTGGGAACTAAAGACAAGCTACTGTCCGCCCAACCATGCTCAATAATAAAATGTGGAACTGGCATAAGGTAACCACTACAGACACACTTCAGAAATTTTGAAAAGGGAAGAAACACGGAGATCACTGTTCCTTCATAATTCCGAAATTAGACCAAGCAGGTCCTTGATTAAGAATTAGCTCCATTACTTGGGAATAATTTTCCATTGCCCCAGAGTCAGCCCTCTGGACTCCGCATCCTATCCTCTGCATTATTCCTTGTTTTCAATAAGAAGTATCTAGAGTTTGTGGCTATAAACTTTTGTCAACCTGTTTAATGCTAATTTGGGTGTCTAAAGTCGTCTTTTAATTTTTTAATGCGTATGTTTCTTTAAGAACAACGTGTTTTTGTCAGGATAGTTCTCTGAAGAAATATTTGTGTTTTCTATGAATATTATGGAAATCCACTTTATCAGAACAAAACCACGCTCACAGATCTTGTTGATATAATCACTTCTCTACCTTGGGCTTTCTCTAAGGCTTCAGTAGGACAAAGCCCTGAGATTTGAGATTTTCCTGTTTATTTGAGAAGATCAAAGAGGATGCCCTGATGATTGAATGTCTTTTGTACTTTGACAAGGTCAATTTAGCAACGTTTAGATATTTCTGAATTCTTAATTAGAGAATTTACTCCTACCTCAATTTGATCTTTGACTTGGGGCCCTGTTTTACTTTGAGAATCATCTATCTACAAGACTGAAAACAATAAATGGTACTGTTTTAATTTTTAGTATTTATTTGTTATTATTATTATTTTAGACAGGGTCTCTATCACCCAGGAGAAAATGCAGTGGTACAATCACAGCTTAAGGTGACTTTGACCTCCTGGGCTCAAGTGATCCTCCCACTTCAGCCTTCCAAGTAGCTGGGACCACACATGTGTATCACACCCCCCAGCTAAAGCTTAAATGTTTTAGTAGAGATGAGGCCACACTCTGTTGCCTAGGCTGGTCTCAAACTCCTGGCCTCAAGCTATCCTCCCACCTTGGCCTCTCAACATGCTGGGATTATAGGCGTGAGCCACTGTGCTCCACGTCTTTAGACCTAGAGCTACCTCGATCCTTTATGTTCCCTGCAAATTTTTATTTTCTAATTAAGAGTTCCTTATTTAATCCATCTCTTTTGATTTTTATGTTAGGTAGTTAAAAGAAAATAACTAATTGTTACTTTCAATGTTTTGCCTTGAAATCTTGTTAGCCAAACTCACTGGTTCATTATATATATATTTTATATTTTTTTACATCAAAGCAGGCAGCAGTATTGCTTATTTTACTGCTGGTACATAAAAAGCTATCCTTACATCCAGCTCCCAATAACTTTATCCTTACTTTACTTTAATCCCTCATTGCTGGCAAGCCACTTCTATGATTTGGGGCCAATGGGCTTTCACTAACAGTCTTTTCAGGTCTCTGTTAAACTCTATTCACCATCCAGTGTCACAGCTACTGTGATATATGTTAGGTTTTTTAACAACACCCCATTAATCTCTTCTGGTTGTCTATTATTAAGTGGGGGGAAAAACACATCACAACAGAATAGATTCATGAATCTGGATACTGACTGGACTCCTATAGGCAGTTTTCACTTGGGGTCAGTTTTGTGGTTTCATGCAAATAATATAGAGACTAGGTTCATCCCAAGGACTTCTTCACCCACATCTCTGGCACCAGGCTGGTACTCAAACAGCTAGTGGTAGAATCTCTGGGGATCCTTGGCTCTTTCTCCCTTTCTATCACCCTCTGTCTCCTTCTCCCCCACCTTCCTCTTTCCCTGCCCCTTACCCCTCATTGTTATCTCTGTATGATAGTTCCATGTGGCAGCCTTAATATAGGTTGACTTCTTATTTGGTGGAGGAAGACTTCTTAAACAACCATCACTGGAAGGAGCTTCTGGGTCTTTGCTAACATATCCTTAAAAGTTATTAAAATCACTCCCCCCACTAAAATTCCATTAATCAAGGCAGTCACAAAGGGCCACCTACTTTAAGGAAAGGATACCTAGTCTCCACCCATTCATGGGAGGAGTATCAAATAATTTTTGGAAATGGGAAACCATCATAATCTTCAAAGAGTAGTTTTAACTCACATTTTACCCAAGGAAATGGAAGCTGTTTAAGTTGACTATTTTGGTATGCTATATAATAGTGAAACATAAGAAAACAATGTGATTATTTTAAAATATGAAAATAGTTAAATACATGACGCTCATATATAATGGATCATTGTACAACCATTAGAAATTGTAGTTTTGAAGAATATTAATTATATATGAAAATATCTGATATATAATATTCAGAATAAATTAGAATACCAGATTATGTATAAAGAATCATGCCATAGGGGAATAGTCTTGTATATATTCATAGGATAAGAACTAGAAGGAAATATAACAGTCATCTTTATGTTGTGAGCTTATAGACTATTTAACATTTATTTCTATTTTCTGTAGTTGCAAATTCCCTACAAAAGGCTTTGTATTACTATTAGAAAGTAAGGGAAAATAAATTAGAGGCTCATAGATACTAAGTAAACTTTCACATGGTTTAAATCAATGAGTTTTTCTATTGAGATTTAAATTTGGTGTCTCTTATTTCATTTGTTTCTTCTCAATGATGTACTTTTCTTTTCTATAAAACTGGAATAAAACCTGCCTTCATTAATAGCACTTGTACTATCCACACCCTCTGGCTTCAAATATTCAAGCCACCCACACTCAGTGTCCACCCACACCTTCTCAGCAGTACATATGGAAAGCAGTACATACTGAGGTTAATATGTCTGTATCTTATAATGAATATCAGTATTAATATTCCACGTTCTTTGGCCTTGAGAGGACACAGGACTCATTTTCTTGAAGATGTTACCTGTTGGGATGTAATGTGTACACTTGACTCATAGATCTTCACAGGCCTCCCCAGATGCAGGTTTCATTGTTTGTTTCAGGACTGCAGTGGCTGACAGCCTCCTGCCAGCGTCACTTTCCCAGTGGCAATATTTTCTTGTGTATCTGGCCTTGCTCGACCCACAGTAGCCTCTCACATTCATCTCTAATGGAACCAGCCTTCCTCTTTTCCTCTGCATTATCCTAGAGGTCTGTATCCAACTGTACTCCTTTTCAGACAGTTTTAAACAGCTCAGGCTTACAAGGTCAAGATTCAGTTAAAGGTTAATCAGCTTTCAACCTAAAAATGAAATGTGAGCAGGTTAGTTTCCTTCAAGGAGAATAGTCAACTGTCAAGCCTCTGTTAACAACTTTGTTGTCAGGTGCTAATAGGTTGGCAAGGGGGGCATTTTCCCATTAATTTAATTGAGTAAAAATGAACATTAAAATTTCTCAATTGTGTAGACTACCTCAGTCTATCATTGCAGGTCCCTTTATTTCTTTGAAAAATCAAAGGGGCTCAAAGAAACTTATTAAGAAGATAGAACAGGCAAGAGTCTCAGGATATTTTCAAAGTCTCTCTCCCTGTGGCAATTTCTTTTCCTTTCTGTTTGGCTCTCCCCTTTCCTTCATCCTCCTCTTCTTTCTCTTCAGGAAAATGTTAAGTGTTCATATCCTTCACAGTTCTAGCCTCACCCTGTTTATAGCCTCGAGAGGTTCCTAGAAATGAGATACAAGAGAGAGGGGACTAATTTGCTAAGGAGAATGTTTCCCTAAGTCATAACTGATGCAAAAAAAAAAAAAAAAATCACACAACATGACCCCGTTGTACATTGTTCTGCATAGCACATTGCATTTGCCTTCATGTGTAATTAGACCTTCTCTTATTTTTATCCATACATCATGAGATATGTTGTGCATTATCTCAGTGCATCTTATGACAAATATGTGAGGTAGACAGCATCGTGATCATCATTAAACAAATATATTCACTCGTTCATTTTTACAAATATTTGTGGCATGTGCCAAACTGTACCAGATAGTGGAAATATAGCAGTCAACCAAATGGACAATAGCACATGTGTACTTTTTAATAAAACTTTTGTCGCTTTAAAAATGTTTTATCTGAGGATTATTTATTTAAGTTTTATTTTAAGTTCATGGGGACACATGCAGTTTTGTCATATAGTTAAACTCATGTCATGGGGGTTTGTTGTACAGATTAGTTTTTCATCCAGGTATTAAGCATAATACCAATTAGTTATGATTTCTGATCCTCTCCCTCTTCCCACCTTCCACCCTCTGATAGATCCTGGCATCTGTCATTCCCCTGGATGTGTCCATGTTGTTGTTGTCATTTAGCTTCCACTTCAAAGTGAGAGCATGTGATATTTGGTTTTCTGTTCCTGTGTAAGTTTGCTAAGGATATGGGCCCTCGGCTACATCTATATTCCTGCAAAGGACATGATGTCATGCTTTTTTATGACTGCATAATATTTCATGGTGTATATGTGCCACATTTTCTTTATCCATTTTACCATTGATGGGTATTTAGGTTGATTCCATGTCTTTGCTATTGTGAATAGTGCTGCGAAGAACATCCATGTGCGTATGTTTTTATGATGGAATGATTTCTTTTCCTTTCAGTATATACCCAGTAATGGGATTGCTTCCTTGAAAGGTATAAGTCTGCCTCTGGGTCTTTGAGGAATCACCACACTGTCTTCCACAATGGTTGAACTCATTTACACTCCCACCAACTTGTAAAAGTGTTCCTTTTTCTCCACAACGTCACCTGGATCTGTTATTTTTGACTTTTTAATAATCACCATTCTAACTGGTGTGAGATAGTATTTCATTGTGGTTTTGATTTGCATTTCTCTAATGATTAGTGATATTGAGCTTTTTGTTATATGCTTGTTGGCCGCCATGTATGTCTTCTTTTGAGAAGTGTCTGTTCATGTCCTTTGCACACATTTTAATGGGGTTGTTTGTTTTTCTCTTATAAATTTAAGTTCCTTATAGATGCTGAATATTAGATCTTTAAAGCATAATTTGCAAAATTTTCTCCCATTCTGGAGTTTGTTTATTGATAGTTTCTTTTGCTGTGCAGAAGTTCCTTTAATCTTTTCAAATAATGATCTCCTCTAGCATACATAAAATATAGTTTCTCAAAAAAATGTAGGGATAAAACTTTTCAATTAGTATAAAATGTGAGATTGACTTGTAAACCATAGACTTCTTCTCAGGACCAGATGAATTGGAAACCTTCATAGGGCAAACTACTTTAATTCTGTATAGAAGTGCTAGTTTGAGAGGCTGACATTTGCTTGGGATGAGTAAAGCAATCAAAAGACAAAAAATGCAACTGAAGCTTATAACACACTGTATTACTTCTACAAGTGCCTCCGGGAAATGAGTAACTTGTTGATGTTCACACCAATTATTTTCTTCTTCTCCCAACCTCGTCTGGCTTCCTCCTGGGTCTCACATGCAGTTTTCAATCTCTGAAGGAGACATGCTAGACCAAAGTTGGGTATTTCTTGTCTTGATCAATTTTGATCAAATGCCAAAAATGTAAAATTATTCTGGATTGTGATAAAGTGATTTATATTCCTTTAGGTATACCCAGTAATGGGAATACTGGGTCCAATGGTATTTCTGCCTCTACTCACCTTTACTGAGTACTTACTATGTGCCAAGCACACTTGTATGCATTCAAATCATGTAGGTAAACTGGAAAGGTGGGTGTAGAATCATCCTTTTAAGATTGGTGGTTCTGGCATTGGACCCCAGTAGTAATTCTGGTTCTGCCATATGACATGATAACCTTATTTGATATCCAAAATAAACCAATTAATAGTAACACTATCTTCATTTTCCAGCTGAAGAAATCAAGGCTTAGAAAAAGTACATAATTGGTGAAATGCGCACAGCCTTGAAGTGTAAGTTGTGAAAGTGAACCCATATCTATCTGAGTCTAAAGCCTTGTGTCTTAGTCATGGTACTGTAGAAATCATGACTGATCCTCTGTCCTTTGTCTCCATCATCTGTGTACAGTTCTCTCCACTAAAATTATAATTGCACTCGTCTAAACACTTCCTAGTTGACACAGACTCCCTCAAAGGAATTTAATATACTATTAAGTATTGAGTTTTAATAATTATAATTTCTTGAAGATAATTTAAAAAGAAAGCTCTCGTATCAATCTTTCAATTATTAGTATCATAAACTCATTTGTTTTGATTTTTCTAAAATTAGCTAACATCCAATCATTTAAACTTAGCATAACACAATTCTTGTCATTACTTTTGTTGTTTGATTATCTTCAGAATCTTCTTTTTCTCTTTTCACAAGTCTACACTATTCTTCCAATATTCTACCTCCTTGCTTTACCAAGTTGGGTGTACTCAGAGATGGATATTTCTTGTATATTATATCTTTGTTTCTTCAGTAAGTCAGTTTTCTTAACAATGTGCTGTTTTGCATTGATCTTAGTAAGAATTTGGTTATGCTTCCAATGGTTATACTAATACAAAAGTTCGATTCATTTAAAAATATTTGAATGCTGCCATTTACTCTTTTAAATTAGACACTAGTTAATATATTTTTCAACCTTTTCATTTATTGGAAACTTGTTTTTTTCATGTCAGTGCTTACAAAGATATGCACATTTTGTTAATGATTCCATAACAAAGCAATTGTGTTGAAAATGAGAGGAGTTCAGGACCTCTATTTGGAAAAGATACAATGCTTAAAGATAGTATTAGTTTGACAGTAATTTTAAACTGCTGTGAACCTCCTTCAGATAAAGATGCCCTGTGATTTTAATACATTTCTGAATAAAGGTAAATGCATTATTTAAATGTTATTTCCACCTTAGTGATTTAATAAAATCATGATTAGAGAAACAGGAAAATTGATATATATTTTTTGTGTGTGTTGGATAGTATTTAAAAAGCTGGAATGTATCAGGAAAAAAATCTTTGAAAACCTTTTATATACCAACCACTGATTTTATTTCGTTTTTAAAAAAATCACTCCCAATTGGTGGCATTTAAGTCCCATTTTATAGATGATGACATTTGGAGTATTTAACCATCCAAAATGAGTTAAAGGGTGTCTTCATCCCTTGTGGCTACTATAACAGGATGCCATGGATGATGGCTTGTAAACAACAGATACTTGCTTCTCACCATTCTAGGAACTAAGAAATCTAAGACTGAGACACCAGCAGTTTTATTTTCTGGTTAGGGCTCACTTCCTGGTTCACCAGCGGTGCCTTCTGTGTCCCTAATATGGTAGAAGAGTCAAGGGTAGTTATCTGGAGCCTCTTTTTATAAGGGCATTGATTCCATTTATGAGACGGTCTTCATGATCTAATCACCTCCCAATACTATCACATTGGTGATTAGGTTGCAACGTTTGACTTTTGGGGGGAAACAACATCCAGACCATGGCAAGGGAGAACTGTAGGCAGACAGGCCTGCATGCAAAGATCTTAACATCAAAGGAGATGACTTAAAGTTGGAAAGATGGGAAAAGTGGTCCGATTGGAAGGCTGGCAAATGGAGGGTTGACAGGCAAGGTTGATTAACAGGCAAGGCTGGCATATGGAGAGTTTTCCAATAAACTTTAAGAATGTAAGGCTTTAGATATTACATGCTAGAAAGTTCGCTTTTGCTACAACGTAATGAATAGATTGGTGGGTGGGAGAGTTGGAACCCTGTTGGAATCATTCGCAGTTGCCAAAGCAATGTGATGGTGATGTAGACTTGGGAATTGAGAGTGGAAATGGAGAATGCATGGTTTTAAGGAGGATTTTGGAGATAAATTGTTAGACTAATTTATTGTTAGATTGACATGGTGGAGAAAGTTGGTGAAAAATGTGTTGAACATGATTCTCAGATGACAAGCTTGTAATACCTGTGAGAGTTGTAACCATTTGTTTTGATTTGTAACACTGGAAAAAGAGAATTTTCAGAGAAAGATTATCTGTTAGGATATAACATGTGCTTTTAAAACAATCAGAAGAGGAGTTACAGAGTTGGGATCTAGAGGGCTTGTTTGGATGATTTAAGTGAGAGAGGAAAAGTAACGAATGTGTTATATACTGCAGGGATTCTCAACAAAAATCTTGTACAATCTCAACTTTCTTCATTACTATCCTTAACTCAATGTATTTTAGACAAAGTGTTTCAAGATTACCTAGATATAGGGTGGTAGGAAAGATGGCAGGCTTTGGAGTCACACTACCTGAGTTAAAATCCCATCTATGTCATCTGCCAGTGTAACTTCTATCGTTTAATTTAATATTTTGGTGCCTCAATTTCCCCATTCATAAAATTTGGTTAATAATAGCTAACTTGTAATGTTTCTGTGCAGAACAAATAAGGAATTCATATGACACTTCTAAAAAGTACTTACATCTTCTATGCTCAATAAAAATTAGTTAATATTATCATCTGGGGAATTTGTTAAAATGAATATTTCTGGAGAAAGAGTAGGATTTATATGATCACTACGTTTGAGTGTATTTGAGTTCAAAGATAAGTATTTATGCAAGACATAGTCTATGCCTCTACTTGTAGGTAGATGATGGATTTGAATTAAGTGGGTTGTGTCAGGGTGATCTCATTTGTAGACCCTACCACAGACTTCCTAAATGTTGATTCATGAGTCAAGAACCACAGGAATATGCATTTTAAAATAAACTCCCTAGACACTTACAGTGATGATGACAAAGAATCTCATTTGTAAACAATTTTCTGATGTTTAGATGCCCTATTGAGATCCCCTTTCTGTCTTAGGTGTATAGATGGCTAACAAAATGTATATTCCTTTAAGAGCAGAGAGATTTTGCAAAAAATGAGCTGTCTCGGTACCAATCACATTGCCCAGCCCACTTGCTTCTAAGGATGGCTATACGATTACCTCTTGCCATTGAAATGTGAGTGGAAATAATGCTTGTAGTTTCTGCAGCAAAGCTTTGAAGAAGTGACTGTGCACATTCAATATTATCTTTCCTATGTAGTTTGCTGACCCACAGAGGACAAAGAGGCCCTGTGGGAATGTGGGAGCCAAGGATGAAAGGTACTTAGATCTTTAAATATCCATGTGCAGAAAGAATAAATCATCAACCTAGAATAACACATAGGGCTGTTATAAGAATAAAAATTAAGCTTCTATTTTGTTAAATTATAAAAATATTGGAGCATATTTGTTCCAGAATCTTTCTACCCTCAATAGTTTTCGACATGAGGCATTTTTCCCCCTTCAAAATCTGTGATGATTAATTGTGTGTATGTGTGTGTGTGTCAAATTGGCTAGACTATTGTGCTCAGTTATTTGGTCAAATACTAGCTTAGATACTAATTTGAAAAGTTTTGTTGATGTAATTCAATCTATCTTAGTTGACTATAATAAAGAAGAAATTATCTTCGATAATGTGGATAAGCCTCATCAAATCAGCAGAATACCTTAAGGGCAAAAGTTAGGTTACCTAGAGAATAAATTCTGCCTCAAGGCTCTAAAACAGAAATCCTGCCAGAGTTTCCAGGCTGCTGGCCAGACCTGTGGATTTCAGAATTGCCAGTTACCACAGTCACTACACACACATCGTATTGGTTGTGCTTCTCTGGACAATCCTGGCTGATTCAAAGTCTATGTCCTTTAAAAGTAGCATGATGAAATGTGTGTTTCCATCATCATACAAGTACTCTTAAATTTATATACTATATGTTGTAGAGTGTGGTAGATCCTGAAGAAGGAAAGAATAAGATCATTGGTGTGATGCTTAGACTATAACTCAATTCTGAATAAATATCAGCATTTCAATCATTATTGGTTTTATATTTTATATTACTCAATTATGTAATAATTTTTAAAATGTGCATTTTCAGAATCATTTTCTATTCTAAATTACATTTCGATTTTGGTAACTTTATGCTCAGCGTCACCCCCTTTTTATATTTTTAGCTTAGAAAGGTTTTAGTGGTTACAATTTTCTTTAAATGGGAGATGGATCTCTATTCTGTAGCTCCACATGCAGCCAATCACTGGATTTTATAAAATGAAATAATGTGCCTCTAAACCATAATTTAAAACACAATTTTTAAAAGCCTTTATAGACAAACATTATAATATATTCATAACTTATTCTTTTAAATACGTTGGCTAAATTTACATAGAGATGAAAGTTGAAATTTATGAAATGCTATTTTATGTTCATGCTGATGGCTTAATGCCAGCAATATTTTATGGTTGAGATCCTTGAACACACTGGGCTACATTTCTCCATCTGACTGAGAACACGTGATTCCAATCCCCAGTCAGACTACACAAAGTAATCTCACACATTAGCTTCAAGATGGCTGGGAGAGATAGGTTTGAGAGGGACTGGAGCCTGGAAATTAGAATTATGTGAAGCTAATTTATTTGACTTGAGAAACTTATAATCAACCTGTATTCTCTTAGAAGCAAGGTTATAAATGGAAACTTTACTTATTGAGGCTGCATGTCTGGTACCCGCCGTTGATCAGAAACATCTCAGCTGTTCTCTGTTAGGAAAAGATAGTAATCTCTTTGCCTGGGGATATATCGCATATGCATGTAGATATAGACAAATGTGTGTGCTTGCACTCACACACACACACCCCTTTGGTAGGGGTTTTTTTTTTTTTTTTAAATAGATGAATCCAGCCTCTTAGGTTCACTTTTTAGTTGCTTTCATTTGTGATTTAGTAACAAATGCTACCATTTTCTTTTGAAAGCCACACTATTTGGCACTGTCGGCTATTGGTCAACTTTGAACCCTCAGGGAGTAATGATTTTTTAATATCTATAGTGGCCCTCTCAAACTGAGACTTGACAAATGTCCAGTTTGCAGTAATCTTCCTTCCTCATTTTGTTCTGTCTTTTCTATCCCATTTGTATGTCCTTGACTTAATTAGTTGAGCTCTCTGAACATCAAATTCTTCAACTAGTAAAGAGAAGAGATGTAATACGAAAGTTTGTAAATATTCTGTAGTGGTTAATTGAAATCTCCCTTATCTCTACCATGTCTGCTTCTCTTTCCATTGCTATTGCTGAATGGCTGAGGCTATAGGGGGCAGTTACAGGTCTCTCTCTTCTTGTACAGTGACCTTTACAGGTGGGGCCAGTTTAGCCACACACAATAGACTCAGCAAATTAATTTAGGGAGAATGGGGGAGGGGGTGGTGTCATGGGATCAATGGATTAAAATCAACAATTCATGTGAAAGATATTGACCTACCAGTCAGAGAACACTGTTAGTACTTCTCAAAATGGGACCCTCGTTCATCACATGCACATCAGGTTCTTGTTAAACACTGAGAATTCTGGTTGTTATTCAAGATCCCTGAAAGGAAAACTTTGGGGACTAGGCTTGGGGCACCTATATTTGGGGCACCTATATTTTTTACAAGCTCCCAGGTGATCTTGAGGAACACAGACATTTGAGAACCACTGGCCTGGAATGTGCCTATCATTTTGGAAGTTTCGAGGATGATGCAAATATGCAATGATTCAGTTGCTACTTGTTACAAATTTTTACATTTGAAATAGTAATTTGATGATCTCCGCCTCCATCTCATCCCTCACTAACCCTATACCATCAGGTGCACTTTGATGGGATGATGGGGCCAGCTTCAGCTTTTCTAGAAGATGTAGGATCATGTAAAACACCACCTTGGTAGAAAAGCAAGTGTGCTGTAAACTGCTTTCAATATTTTTGGCAAGTACGCCGTTGCTTATAAACATATACATTCAAGAAACAAAACCAGGGTGCTCTAGAAGCCTAAGACCCCCAACTATTAGATCTACCAGCCTCAGGAAGCTTAGCGGCTTCCAAATATCATCAGCTCTGCAAAGTAGGTGAAAAATAAAATGTCTACCAATGAATAATGTAATATTTTTACTACTTCCAGATAGTTGCAAAGCACCATAATAACTATTCTCACTTTTATATGTATTTTTAATACCTGCAGAATGTGTTTCTTTTATACTACTTGAGCCACTTCGATCAGTGCTGCATTGCTGATTTTTGTTTTTGTATTGGACAAAAATTATAAAACATGTATGTCCATAAATTCAAACCCAAACTTCTCAGAACCAAGAGTAACATACTTTTGTGAAATCAAAAGTAGATAATTGCTCTTCATTTTCTGATACAATTGCACAGAGACTTCAGAAAAAGCAGAGGAAAAAGCGTCATTTTCACATTTACTCTAGAAAAAAATGTTAATTTTGTTCTCTTTCTCTCTTCTTTCTTTCATTTGTTTCTCCCTTCCTTTCCTGCCTCTCTTTCTTTCATTTTCTTTATTTTGTTTCCTCCCTTTCTCCCATCTTCTCTTCTCTTTTCTCTTCTTCTTTTCTTTCTTCTGTAAGTAAAGACAAAGATATATGAGATGTTTTATGACATTTGGACAGAGAGGTTTAAAGCTGTTGTCTTTAGAAAATAAAAGCAATGCATAGTCAGGTCGGCTATTGGCTTCTATTTTTCTGTGTAATTCTAAAATTCAACATTAATATTGAACATACAAATGTGTCAGGCTTGGATTAAGTACATCATATACATTCCTTTTATTTCACAAAATATATGTAAACGTGAATATGGAGAGGCCACATGAATTGCCCAATTCACCCGGATAGTAAAGCAAAAGCCATTCATTTATTTATTCTTTCATTCATTTTCCAGATATCCATGGAACAGTTATGCCATTATTCTAGATGCTGGGGATATAGCAGCAAATAGAACAGAAACAGTCCCTGTCTTAGAGTGCACATTCTAGTGGGGAAGGCCAATTATGTTTCCATAAAGACACACATGCACAAAGAAGAGATGTGGAGAGAATAACAAGAAGGTAAAGGACTAGAGAGTGAGAGAGTGGACGTGCTGCTTCGATGTAGTGATCAGGAAAGGCCCGCCTATGCACATGACTTTTGCACAAAGACCTGCATGTAGTGAGGAAATCAGCCCGGGGGCATCTGAGGGTGGTGTTCATGACCATGGCATGTAACAACCTGTAGGACCTAGGCCTTATCCGCCTCTGCTGTCCTGCCCTCTGCACTCTCTCCTCACACTGTAACCCAGCTTATACGTGTTCTTCAGTGAGCTCTGTGATTTTTTTGTTTTAAATTTCAGATCTTTTATTCATGCTTTTCTTACTTTCTTCTACTGGAATATCTCTCTACCCAAATGGGTTAGATCTAGCAGTGATATTTTCCTATCACTGGACGTGTCTTTAAATATTCACCATAATCAAAACAATCGGGAAAAGATACAAGCGAATCTCCTCTTCTCCTGCATAGAAGACCGGGAGAGTCACAGGGGAGTGATGTGAGTTGCTCAGGGTTGACCATTGCCATGTATCTGTAGAAGTTATGTGCAAGCAGCACTTGCTTACATCTCTCCACTGACCTTACTTCAGTGGAAGAGATTTATTCTTTGTCTTTGCTGACCTCTAAATCTAGAATTAAATGAATTGTCTTACTATGTGGAACTATAGTTCACTCATTTCTGTGTGTTTGTGTGCTTTTCTGTTAGTCTGTGTGTTTGGTCAGGGATAATTTATGAGAAAACCACTCGGCATTCTTAAAATGTCGGGGCTCTACTCCCATTTTGTGCAGTTTCGCATAACCAGAATAGATCAGCTGTTCACACATTTATCACTAAAAGCTTTCTTGAATCAGTTGATACTTTGGTCCCTGTCACCTCTCAGGTAGATATTTATCTGGCTACTGTGGTATTCTTATTTCTTCCTTTGCCCTAAATCTCTTTTGCTTTAGTGGGTGGTGTATTGGGTACATCTCTTTCAATCTGGTGGTCAGGAAGGAGCACCAGAGTCAGGCTCATGAGACAGGTTCTCTTCCCCATTACTCTGGACAACTTTGGGAGACGTCCCCAAATTTTTCAACCTCAAGGTGTCTATATGAACAATGGGACAATAAACCTGATCTATCTAACTCAGAGAGTTACTATGATACTTGAATAGGCAAATAACTATGAAAGATAATTTCATTCTTATAGTTAACTTGTTTGACATTACACTTTCACTTTAATCTGTTAATCTAGAGACATTATTATTTATATTGCTGATATTGCTATTATTGTCATCATCACTACTGCAGTAATATGTGCACATTGAAAATAAATCCAATAATACCAAAAGGGCCATGACAAAAAACAACAGCCCCCAACCCACTGAACCCTAGCTATAGTTTCACTTCCTGAATACAACCAATTTTAATATTTTTTATGTTTATATGACAATGTTTTTGTAATGTTTCTCACCTCTGTGTCTTGATTATTTTTACTCATTCATTCTATTCACTATCTATATTTTACTCAATTCCTTTTTAAAAAAATCTCATGTTTTTCTCTTACACTGAACACAGAAAAAATAGTCTGAGGAAAAGAGAGATATTTTCCTCTTACGTTTCTAAGATCTATGGATCCTGTGTAGAAGCAAAAGTGCTGCTCTGAGACCAGAGGGCAGCTGCTGTTCTCAGTAGTTTTGGTGTCTCTGAGAGAATGCCTATTGTGGATTATTTATCCTATTGTGGAGCATAATATGAAGAACCATTCAGAATGCTCTAACAAATTATATCCCCAACTCACACAATGATTGTGCTGCCGCACTTAGTCACAATTTATTAGTCTTTACGCTTCAGGGAATCTGAGTCTCTTTGACTTTATTTTTTTCTTTTCCCACCTATATTTACTAATATTAACATGCACAGTGAAATGTGAACTCCTACAACTGTCAAAATAAATAACGTGAAACAGACAGTCACACATTTCTGTTGACTTCTGGGTTTGTTTTAAAAACCGACTAGTCACAAAATGTGTCATTTTACTTTTTTCCTTAGGGCTGTGGATAAGGACTTAGACTAAAGCAATGCTTGCTTCATACCTGAAATTGTATGGGAAGAGGGTTTCCCAAAAGGATTGGAGGTATTTGGGGAAAAAAAGACATTTCTCATTAAGAAAATGAAAAGACTAATTAGATTCTAGAAAAACAAATTCAGAAAATTTAGGCAAAATTATTGACCAGTATGGATAAAGTAAGATATCCCTGTTTACTGAAGAGAACACAATATAAAGAAATAAATGTTTACCTGCATGTAATATAACCAAACAAAGCAACTTGTTTAGAGAATAGAATTTAATGCACAGGAATTCTGCTACAGGAGAATGATTAGCAAAAACATTTTTATATTAAAAAAAAGTTTGGATAACATATTAAGTAAGGGGGAAATTAGTTGGTATAAAATTTGTCTCTTCAATTACCCATTTAAAAACTGCTCTTGTGATAAAATCTTAATTTGTCTTGGACTTTAAGAATGCTGACAGTGAAGAAAAAAAAAAAAAACCCCTGCAATTTTATGAACAGGAAGAAGCATAAAATACAACAAATAATGCTATCTTTTCTTTGAATAGTGATTTTACTTTTGTTCAACGTGCTTTGATGTTTGCTCCCCAATCTCATGAGAACATCATGAAATGGAGGAACAGATATTATTGCCCATTTTTGTGGATAAGCAACCTGAGTCTGATGAACAGAATGATTTATCCAAAGTCACAAAGGAACTGACAACTGAATCTGGACTAGAATCTGTGTCCCTTTATTTCTAATGTCTGTGATATTCTTACAAGAAATAAAGCTCTAGCTGGAGATAGAAAACCATAGTCTACCTTCTCTCTTCTCATTAGGTAATCTTTTATTCTTATTTAAATTTACTTATAATTTCATTTCTCCAAGAAGTTCTTTATAAGTTTTCTTTTTTTTTTTTTAATTATTATTATACTTTAAGTTCCAGGGTACATGTGCATAACGTGCAGGTTTGTTACATATGTATACTTGTGCCATGTTGGTGTGCTGCACCCATCAACTCATCATTTACATCAGGTATAACTCCCAATGCAATCCCTCTCCCCTCCCCGCTCCCCATGATAGGCCCCGGTGTGTGATGTTCCCCTTCCCGAGTCCAAGTGATCTCATTGTTCAGTTCCCACCTATGAGTAAGAACGTGCGGTGTTTGGTTTTTTGTTCTTGCGACAGTTTGCTGAGAATGATGGTTTCCAGCTGCATCCATGTCCCTACAAAGGACACAAACTCATCCTTTTTTATGGCTGCATAGTATTCCATGGTGTATATGTGCCACATTTTCTTAATCCAGTCTGTCACTGATGGATATTTGGGTTGATTCCAAGTCTTTGCTATGTGAATAGTGCCGCAATAAACATACATGTGCATGTGTCTTTATAGCAGCATGATTTATAATCCTTTGGGTATATAACCAGTAATGGGATGGCTGGGTCATATGGTACTTCTAGTTCTAGATCCTTGAGGAATCGCCATACTGTTTTCCATAATGGTTGAACTAGTTTACAATCCCACCAACAGTGTAAAAGTGTTCCTATTTCTCCACATCCTCTCCAGCACCTGTTGTTTCCTGACTTTTTAATGATTGCCATTCTAACTGGTGTGAGATGGTATCTCATTGTGGTTTTGATTTGCATTTCTCTGATGGCGAGTGATGATGAGCATTTTTTCATGTGTCTGTTGGCTGTATGCATGTCTTTTTTTGAGAAATGTCTGTTCATATCCTTTGCCCACTTTTTGATGGGGTTGTTTGTTTTTTTCTTGTAAATTTGTTTGAGTTCTTTGTAGGTTCTGGATATTAGCCCTTTGTCAGATGAGTAGATTGCAAAAATTTTCTCCCATTCTGTAGATTGCCTGTTCACTCTGATGGTAGTTTCTTAGTTATGATATCTCTCATTTTGAAAACTCTCAGAATTTATGAAAATATTCTGGACCATCCGGTTGCCCTGTATTCATTATCCAGTTTGTAATAATAATAATAATAATAACCATCATCATCATTATTACCTTATCTATCATCATCAGCAGCAGCACCCCTATATGTTGTAAACACCATCAAAATAGGAAAAGGGAAGGCACTGTGGCTAAACTATTTAGAGCTTGGGTATACCATTTGGTTAGATCTAGAATCAAACTCCATTCTGGCAATTTACATAGATGACTTTCAATAAGTTATTTAAACTCTAAGCTTCCTATTCACCTACTTATAATTGCCTGTAGTTATTTTTGTTTTCCTTTTCCAATATTTATTTCTAGTTAGACTGTCAATCATAGGATTCCATGATTTGAACCTCAGGGTTGAGGATGTGACCTGAACTAGCCAATATGGAAAACTTCATTTTCCTTGCTATGGTGTTGATTAAAAGATAGACATGTGACACAAGCAATACCAGTGAGGATATTGTTCTGGGGGTTTCTTTGCTTGAGAAAGCAAAGAAGTGGCGACCACTTTTACAGATCTCCGTCCTGAGATATAAAGTGGTGTCCCCTTTTATGGATCTCTTGCCTATGTACCTGGTAGCTCTAAGTATCCATATAGGTATCCACCCTAAGAATATTGTTCTTAGAATGAGAATATAAGGCTGAAACATAAAGAGAAACGAAGAGAGAAAAAGAGTTAGTAGGCACTAGATATAATGCCTGATCCGTTTTCACCTATTCTTCCTGGTTTCTCATGATGCTAAACCCTCATTATTGCCGTGATTATGATCTTTATTTCATTTAATACAGGTGCAGTTGGATTTCTTCCAACTGCATTTGAAAGAATTAGGACTAGTGTATAATGCTGTAAGGTTGTGATGACTATCAAATTAAGTCATGTGTAAATACAAACTATAATTTCTGCTGTATGACAAGCATGCAATTGATGTTAGCTAAGAGGATTCCTATGAGATTATTAATAGTGTTGATAAGAATTATTTTTGTTTCTGTAAAAATTTTAGGGCAGCATCCTGAATATGGAAGGTTGTAATTCAGTATGGTTTGAATGAATTCCTTCCTTTTCTTTACAGACAATGTGTGGAATGATGAGTTGGAATTAGAATATAATTTTGAATCACTTGAATGAAATCCCTGTTTTTGTTTTGTCAAATATAATTATTCCTGATTACTTTCTATTTTAATTCATTCCTATCATAGACGATTTCATATATCGAGGTCATATGATACAGGTTACCATATGAAAGTCAACTGCTTTCCTATATAACAGTAATGAATATCTTGAACCTAATATGATTAAATTATTTTGTAACATTTGCAAAAAGATTTAAAAACTAGGAAAACAAGTAGTATTTAAGTACGAATCTATAAATATGTGTATAGTATCTTTATGCAGAAAACTATAAAACTGACCAAAGAAACCCTAAGTAAATGGGGAAGTAGTCCGTGTTCATAGATTTGAGGACTAAAAATTGTTAATATGTCAATTTTTCCAAATTTGATCTATAGAATCAACGTTATTACAGCAAAAATCCCAGGAGTCTATTTTGTAAATATAAGCAAACTGATTCTAATGTTTATAGGAAAATCAAAAGTATTAAGATAGTCAACATAATACTGAAGGGTAAAAATAAATCTAGATGATACACATTACCCAATTTAAAGACTTCTTATAAAGTTACAGAAATCAGGAAAGCATAGTATTTGTTATAGAATAGACAGATCCAAAACAGAATGGAGAGCCCAGAAATAGATGCACGTAATATCAGTTAACTGATATTTGGCAATGGAGTAAAATCAATTCCATGGGCAAAGATAGCCTTTTCAACAAGTTATCCTAGGTCAATTGGATGGCTGCATGTCAAAAAAGTAAACCTAGACATAGACCTTATATCTAGACATACACCTTCTTTCACCATAATTAATTAATAATGGATCATAGATCTAAATACCAAACACAAAACTATAAAACATAGAAAATATAGAAAACTATATGATCTTGGGTTTTATAAGGTGTTTTAGACACAACATCAAAACCATGATCCCTGAAAAAAGAAATTGACAAACTGAACCTTATTAAATTAAAAAACACAAAAACAACTTTAGTCTGTTGAGGAAACTGCTAAGATTAAAAGAAATTAGCCATAGACTGTGAGAAAACATTTTCAAAACACATATTTAATAAATAACTTGTATCCCAAATATCAAAATAATTCTTAAAGCTCAAAAATTTAAAAGCACTAATTAAAAAATGGGCAAATGATCTGAACAGACATCTCACCAAAGAAGATATGCAAATGAAAAAATGTATATATGCTCAACATCATTTGGTCATTATAGAATTGAAACCTAAAACAACAAGATAGCGCTGTATATTTACCAGAATAGCTAAATCCAATACCAGTTGTTGGTAAGGATGCAAATACTAATACTAATACTACCAATACTAATTGTTGGTAAGGATGCAAAGCTATAGAATTAATTAATTGCTGGTGAGAATGTAAAAGTGATACAGCCAATTTGGAAGACAGTTTTGTAATTCTCACAAAGCTAAACAGTCTTATCGTACATTCCAGAAATTGTGCTCCTGGGTATTTACCCAACTCATCTCAAAACTTATGTCGACGTCCAGGCCCGGTGACTCATGCCTGTCATCCCAGCACTTTGGGAGGCTGAGGTGGGTGGATCATGAGGTCAGGAGTTCAAGACCAGCCTGGCCAAGATAGTGAAATGCTGTCTCTGCTAAAAATACGAAAATTAGCCAGGCATGGTAGCAGGCACCTGTAATCCCAGCTACTTGGGAGGCTGAGGCAGGAGAATTACTTGAACCTGGGAGGCAGAGGTTGTAGTAGAGCCAAAGTCACCCCACTGCACTGCACTGCAGCCTGGGCAACAATGTAAGACTATGTCTCAAAAAAAAAAAAAAAAAAAAAGAAAAAGAAATAAAAATATCTTATGTCCACAAAAATGCACATGCAGGTGTTATAACAGGACTATCAATAATTTTCAAAAACTGGAAGTAATCAAGATGTATTTTAATAGGCATGTGGATAAAAAGCTGTGGTTTAATGCAATTCTATGCACCAATCAAAACAAATAAGCTATCAAACCACGAGAAAGCGTGAGTGAATCTTATGAATAAATACATATTGCTAAGATAAAGAAGCGAATTGGAAGTATCTACATACTGTATAATTTTTATTATATGACATTCTGGAAAAGACAGAACGAGAGGTCATACAAGTGTTAATGGTTTTCAGGGGCTCACAGAAATCAGATGGTTAAATTTTGAGGCAGAGTGGATATTTTTTTAGGGTGGTAAAACTACGTTGCACAATCCTGTAATTGTGGCCACATGACTATGCAAAACCCATTAAACTTTATAGCTTAAAGAGTGAACATTGATGTATGCCATTTAAAAATATCATTTAGCAAGGTAAAGAAAATCCCAAGATGGAATTCAAAGTGTGACACAATAACCTAACTATATTACAAATATATAAGACAACTATTCTTAAGGTGATGGTGGAGGAAGTCTGACCTAAGCAACTCTAAATCACTGAAGTCTGTAAGACCAGGGGCAAAATAACTATTCAAAAGCAGTTTGAACTCCAGTTTATACTCGAGTTGATAAGTATTTTTCTACAAGTGTATGGGTTAGCAATTCTGTACATTGAAGGTGAAAATTTAGTAAATAAATGGTAGATGGTGGAAGCTAGATTTCTCAGTGTTGGAGCAGTTTACAAATATGCAATCAGAGGATGCTAGAATAATCCAGATTGAAATCTATCAAATTGGAGACATCAGTATGAATCCTGGTTTTAGCATAATAGATATAATCACATATAGATATATTTAGAGATATGTATATATAGATGCCTTAGTATATTCACATATATACTTCCTTGCTATGTCAGCTGAGAGGGCCTGGAAACAACATCCAAATAGCAACCAGCCTACTCAGCACCCACATCTTGTTTTAAATACCATTTTTTCCATTAAAGTGTTAATTAGAGGAATGGCTAACTATAGGACTTGGTCAGGAAATGTACAGGATAAGCCTTGAGTATTATTTAGTGCCAGAAAATAAGAAAATTCTCAAACAAACAAAAATATTGTGATGGGAGTGTGTTAAAGGGGCACAGGAACCTAATGAAAGAGCTTCCAAGGGCCAAAGTGGACCAATGTGAAAAATAAATTAGTGTTGAAATATAATCCAAAGTATAATTTGAATATCCATTAGTCCTTCCAAGGGCCAAAGTGGACCAATGTGAAAAATGAAGTAGTATTCAATTATAATCCAAAGTATAAAATGAATATTCATTAATCTATAGTGATGTAAACAAATGAATGAATGAATACAGTTTTATAATGATTACAAATAATATTTCATGATAAAAATAACTTATTATGGCAAATAATTCCAAATAGTTTATGTGAATACTATACTCTCAAGAGATAAAGCATACCATCCCACTCTGTGTGGGCTGCACATGGTGGCTTATTTCTAAAGAGTGCAGTAGGGAAATGTGAAAACAAAGTATAAATTTACAGTGAAAAATCCTGACCAATACAACCTTGGTCAAGGGATCAATGTCAGCATCAACAGGTAAGAAGTCATTTCAATAGTATAATTATATATATATATTTAATATATACGTCTATATCTATATCTATATATCGTGATGAATATAGCACTTCCGTGGCAGCCTGAAATTTGTAACTGCAGCCTAATAATGAGAAATAGTTCAGAAAAATTTCAATAGAAGGACATTTGACAAAACACCTGATAAGTACTCTTCAGAATTTTCAAGGCCAACAAAAACAAGGCAAGTCTGAAAAACTGTCATAGCCAAGAGAAACCTGAGGAGACATGAGAACTCAATGTAATGTATTATCTTTATTGGAAACCTGGAACAGTAAAAAAGAAATCAGGTAAGCAGAAAGAAAATCTCAATAAAATATAGACTTTAGTTATTAATATATCAGTATTAGTTAATTCATTGTGACACATGTATTATACTAATATAAGATGTTAACAGTAGGTATAATTGGCCTTGTGATGTTTGGGAGCTTTATAATATCATTGCAATATTCTTGTAAATCTAAACAGTTCTATAAAAGCTTATTTTTCACAATTAACTTCTAAAAATTAAAAAGGGGACATAATATTTAAATAGCCACTTCACCTATGAAAATAAAAAATGGCAAATAAGCATGTGAAAAGATGCTGAACATCAGTAGTCATTAGGGAAATGCAAATTAAACCACTGTGAGACCATTCTAAACCACTCGTCAGAATTGCTAAAATTTAAAAAGATGGGGAAACCAAATGTTGACAAGAATGTAAAGCAACTGAAACTCATACATCACTAGTATCATGGCAAAATAGAGGAGTCTGCAGTTTAGTTAATGGTATTGTATCAATGTTAATTTTGCATTTTCGATATTGTATCACAGTTACATAAGATGTTACCTTTGAGGAAATATGGGAGGGACTGTATGTACTAGTTTGGCAAATTCTTATGCCTATAATTATTTAAAAACATGAAGTTAAAAAGAAATGCCTTAGGACATTAATTTATGCTTATTAAGATTTTATAATATAAAATTCTACAACTATGATGCAACTGATTTAATTTTTACATCCTTTCCAGACAATACATGTTTTACATTGTTATATTTGATTATATAACTGTTTGATGCCTTTTATCTTCTAACTATATTAGATATGTAAACATTTCTCCAAAGAGCAGTTTAGTGTTTGTGAATTTGATTTAAATGGAAACCTAATATGCAATAACATTTATGTAATACAAGTAACGAAATAAATTTAGCAAATCATTGGGCATTTTCACTATTTGGAATTGATTGATACTTTTAAAAAAAGCAAATGTAATGACATATGAATACATGGTGTCTTTCTTTTTTTATATGAATAGACTATTTTTTGGAAGAATGTTAGGGTTACTAAAATTGAGGGAAAAGTTCAAAGAATTCCTATATACTTACTTCCCACAATTTGCCCTATTATTCACATCTTGCATTACTTGGGTGCATTTGTTACAAATAGTGAGCCAATGTTGATACATTATTATTAAACAAGGTTCATAGTTTATAATAGGGTTCACTTTTGGTGTTGTATGGTTGTTGGGGTTGTGACAAATGATTATCATGTGTCACCATTATAGCCTCATACAGAATAGTTCACCAACCTAAATATTCCCTGTGCTCAACCTATTCTTCCTTCCCTTATGTCCTCTGAACCCAGGAAACCACTGATGTTTTTGTAGTCTACAGTTTTGCTTTTTTCCAGAATATCGAAGAGTTGAAATCATACAGTACACATTCTTCTCATACTGGCTTCTTTCACTTAGCAATATGCATTTAAGTTCCCTTCAAATTTTTCCTTGGCTTGCTAGCTCAATTCTTTATGTCACTGAATACTATTTTATTGTATAGATGTGCAGTAGTTTATTCATTCACCTGTTGAAGGCAGCTTGGTTCTTTCCAACTTTTGACAATTATGAATAAAGTTGCTATAAACATTAGCATGCAGATTTTTGTGCAGGCATAAATTTCCCACAAATTTGGATAAAAATAATGAAATATGACTGTTGGATCATACAGTAAGACTATGTTTAGCTTTGAAAGAGGCTGCCAAATGTCTTTCCAAGTGACTGTACGATTTTACATTTCTACCACAATGAGTGAGAGTTTCATTGCTCCACATCCTCTCCACCATTTGGTCTAGTGGGTGTCTGGGATTTTAACTCATTCTAATAAGAGTGCAATATTATCTCATTGTCTTAATATGACATGTAATGTTGAATACTTTTTCATATGCTTATTTGCTTTCTTTTCAATTTAATTGTTACTTAGGAAAAATTTCCAGGAATAATATATCTAGAGCAAAGTTTTGGAACACTAAATATTCCTAGTTAAATTGACAATAATTCTTCCCATAAGTTTTATTTTTACTTATTTTTTATTGTGACATGTACAGTTGACACGAAATCCATCCTCTTAACAAATTGTTAGGTGCACAGTACAGTATTGTTAACTATAGGCACAGAATTATACAACACATCTCTAGAACTTGTTAATCTTGTATAAGTGAAACTTTATACACACTAAATAGCAATTTTCCATTTCACTCTCCCTCTCAACCACAATTCTCATCTCTGTTATCATGAGTTTGACTATTTTGGACACCTCATATGAAGTATTAAAATACAAGTGGAATCTCATGTAAGTGGAATTATGTAACATTTGTCCTTTTTTAGCTAATGTTACTTGGCATAATGTCCTCCAGGCTCATCCATGTTGTAACAATGGCAAGATTTCTTTCTTTTATAAGGCTAATATTCCACCATATGTGTATACCACTTGTTTTTAATCCCTTCATTCTTCCAAGGACATTTAGTGTGTCTCCATATTTTGGCTATCCTGAATGCTTCAGTGAATATAAGGGTGCTAATATCTCTTCAAGATCCTGATTTCAACTTTTGCGTATACTGTAGTCTCCACCTTATCTACTGTTTCATTTTGGTTTCAGTTATCTGTGGTCACCCATGGTCTGAAAATACCAAATGGAAACATAAACAATTCATAAGTTTTAAATTGCATGACATTCTGAGTAGTGTGATAAAATCTTCTGCTGTTCTGCTTAATTCCACATTGGATGTGAATTATCCTATTGTCCAGCATATCCATATGCAATCCTCCCCACCATTAGTGACTTAATAACTAACTAAGTTATCAAATTGACTGTCAAGGTTTGGCAGGGCTTTTGTTCAATTAACTCTTATTTTTATGTAATAATGGCCCCAAAGTGTAAGAGCTATGATGCTGTCATATTGTTACAATTGCTCTGTTTTATTATTAGTTATAATTGGTAATCTCCTGTACTTAATTTATAAATTAAACTCTATCTTAGGCATGTATGTATAGGAAGAAGCATAGTATATGTAGGGTTTGGTACTATATATAGCTTCAGGCATCCACTGGGGGTCTTGGGACGTATTTCCTGTGGCTATAGGGGGACTACTCTATACCCAGAAATGGAATTGCTGGGCGATATTGTAATTCTATTTTTAATTTTTTGAGAAATCTCCATACCATTTTCCAAAGCTACTGTACCATATTATATTCTTTCCAACAGTGTAAAAGTGTTTTAATTTCTCCACGTACTCATTAGTACTTGTTATCTTGCTTTCCTTTTCCAAATAATGGCCATAATGTGAACTGATATCTCATTATGGTTTTGACTTGCATTTTCTTATGATTGCTGATGTTGACTTTCTTTTCATATATCTTTTGGACATTTGTATGTCTTCTTTGGAGAAGCACCAATTCAAGTTCTTTGCCCAATTTTGAGTAGAGTTGTGTTTTGCTATTAAGTTGTGATAGTTCCTCATCTATTTGGCATAATAACCCTTTATCAAATGTGGGGTTTGCAAATATTTTCTCCCATTCCATAGGTTGTCTTTTCACTCTGTGGATTCACTCTGTTTAAATCACTCTGTTTGAATCACTTTGCTTTCTGTGCAGTATCTTTTTAGTTTGATTCATCCCTCACCTTTGTCTATTTTGCTTTTGTTGTTTATATTTTTACTGTCATATTCCAGAAATCACTGACTAGAACAATATCAAAAGGGTTTTTGTTTTTGTTTTTGTTTTTGACAGAGTCTCACTCTTGTTGCCCAGGCTGGAGTGCAGTGGTGTGATCTCAGCTCACTGCAACCTCTGCCTCGTGGGTTAAATCGATTGGCCTGCTTCAGCCTCCCGAGTAGCTGGGATATCACAAAGTTTTTCTCCTGTTTTCTCCTAGAAGAGTTATAGATTCAGATCTCATATTTAAATGTTTAATCCATTCTGAGTTGATTTCTATGTAAAGTATACGTTAAGAGTCCAGTTTTGTTCTTTTGCATGAAGGTATGCAGTTTTGCCAAAACCATTTGTTGAAAGGACTATCCTTTCCACATTAGTTATTCTTGGCACCCTTGTCAAAGATAGTTGATCATATATGTGTAGGTTTGTTTCTGGGTTCTCTATTTTATTTTGGTTTATGTGTCTGTTTTTGTGTCAATACTGTACTATTTTAATTACTGTAACTTTATAATATAGTTTGAAATCAGAAAGTGTAAGGGTTCCAGCTATGTTCTTCCTTCCGAAGATTGCTTCAGCTCGTTGGGATTCTTTTTGGTTTTATATGAATTTTAGGATTGTTTTTTCTATTTCTAATTTAAAAATGTGACTATGATCTTGATACAGATTAAATAGAATCCAGTGACTCACGTCTGTAATCCCAGCACTTTGGGAGGCTAAGGCAGGTGGATCACAGGGTCAGGAGTTCGAAACCAGTCTGGCCAACATGGTGAAACTCTGTCTCTACTAAAAATACAAAAATGAGCCGGGTGTGGTAGCAGGTACCTGTAATCCCAGCTGTTCATGGGGTGGAGGCAGGAGAATCGCTTGAAACCAGAGGCGGAGGTTGTGATGAGCTGAGATTGTACCACTGCACTCCAGCCTAGCCTAGGTGATAGAGCAAAACTCTGTCTCAAAAGGAAAAAAAAAAAAAAAAAAAGAATCCAAAGATAGTATAGGTCTTTGATTTTAATGACCATAATTTGAGGAAAGTACGTAATTTTTCCATGTTTAAAATGATAAAAATGAGAAAATTTAAATAATTTGCAAAGAGATGAAGGCATTTGAGTAGCAGAGCCAAGTGTAGCACAAATATTTTCTTATGAGATTTTCATGCTAACCTAATAAAAGTATATAGATACCTTATTTTTATGTGTTTTATTTTGCTTAAATGTAATTATTGATTACTTTCCAGTTTTTATAGGATTTTTAAATTTGATTAGAAAATTGATTTCTAAATTTGACATATTTTAAGAAAGGATGTCAAAAGAGGAGAAAATTGTTTTTGATTATTATAATTTTATAAGAAAATAAGTAAAAATTAAGATGATTAATAATAATATATGACAAGTATTTCTGCTTAAATGTTTTACATGCTTAAAATGCACAAAGGAAAAAGAGAAAAAGGCAGAAGGGCTATGTGAATTATTTTAATTCTCATATAAGTCTTTGAATATTTTACTACAATAATTTTCAACTTTCAAATGAATAATGGAGTATTAGAAATGTCAACAGCTAGTAAGATCTAGATTATACAGTAATTTTGAGATTTATAATTCAAAGCAGATTGACTTTATTCTTAGTCACCACATTTTGCTATCTTCCTGTTGGTACAAAGTAGATAAAATGGCTAGAACATACCCTGGGAGTATCAGTAACAGACTGTGAGAGGTCTGTTACTTTCTCAAACTAGATGAATAACTTGGGTAAAGCCTTGCAACTAACATTTTCTTGAATTTCTTCATTTATTTTGTGGTTCTGTAGTATGGGCTGATAGTTAAAAATTCATGTTTTTATTGAAGAGGATAGTGTCCTGTAGGAGTGAATGTCTTGCCCAAGGTCACCAAATAATTCACTAACTGAGAATCTCAGCTTGTGTCTCAAATATGCATAATGACGGATGCTCAGCCTATCTCAGCTGTGGATCAACATGTGACCCCACTTTGATTACAAGCAATTATGATTTTCTTCATACAAATTCTTTTCCTTCTTTCTTTAATGAGAATGGTTTTGTTAATATTGTTCTGACATGTCATCTATTATAGTGCCAATTATTCAGGGAGAGGTTTAAAAAATATTTAGTTCCAGATGGTTTCATAATTGGTTTACTATTTTTGCAGATGTTGTAAAGGAAACTTCAGGGTGCAAACCAACAACATATCGTGGCTTTTTAATTATTCATTTTGTAAAAACAATCATGTCATATGTCAGTGGAAGATCCCGTGAACTATGAGTCAAGCATGTTGTGATTTTATAAGCTGCATCAATTATTTGGGATAGAAATTGATGTTGCTTTTTGGGAGACAGCTATCTTTGAATATGAATTTAGTAGTAGTCCCAAGTTAAATGTCCCTTCAACTCAGTTTTCAGAAAAGTCATATGATGACATTCTTTTGCATTTTTGTACTATTTTATGGCTTTGGAAGAACTTAACCATGATCTTTGGAAGAAAGCCAGGCAGATACTATTACCCTCAGAACCATGTTGAAGAAACTGAAGTTCAGAGAAGTAATCTACTACAATGCCATTCAGCTCTCCAATGAGTGGTAAATTCAGCCTCCTGATTCCTCATCTAGTCCTCTATACATTATTCTAATACTACAGCCTCTCCTGGATATAGGATTTCTAATGTAGATGCAAGTTAAGTATGTCCTACACTCTCTGAGGGCCACTCACATCTACAGAAATATAAAAGATTGGTCTTTCATGGATTATCTTCTATTTATCTCTGAAATACTTTGGTTTTATAAAAGGAGGTATGAGAAGCTTTTCACTGAAAAGTTCTTAATTTTAGAATTTTAGATGGGCCATAGAGGTCATGAAATGCAACAACACATCCCAGCTAAAAAGCTCTACTATACCCTTGCTGACATATATTTCCTGCCTTTGATGGAAAGTTTTCAAGATGGGGTGATATATATCTACTTTTTTTTTTTTTTTGAATTTCTGGATTTGAAATAATTTCTTCTTAGAGGAAGTCAATATTTGTTTTACTCTGATTATTGTCTCAGGCTTGCCAAGTGCATGGAGCAGATCTATTTGCTGTGTGGCAGAATGGTTGAATTAATTGATTTAATATTTCATTTTGACTCAAACGATCCTCCTGTAAATCTTCAGCTATTGATACTATTGCTTTGTCTTTGCCAGATCTTTTTTCTAAAAATACCTCAACTCTCTAGTGAAATACCATATCAAAAGTTTCCAAGTTTCTCATCCAGTTGGTCATTTTCAGTTTTCACTAAACTTAAAATTCTTCAAGATCTGTCAAGTCATAACACCACCCAAAAGTTCTGCTAATAGCTGAATAGTTGAAGTAGTTGTGATACTTATGAAGAGAAGGGATGGAACTTATTTGGGGTAATAATGAAAAGATGGCTGCCAAGAGAGTAATATTTCAGCAAGTTCTTAATTGCTCTGCTGTTTTATACATCAGAAAGAGAAGGTAAAATCAGTACAGAGATGTGGAACGAATGTAGACAGAGTAACTGAGAATTCTGCTCTTCCTTAAAGAAAATTATTAAATGGAAGATTTTGGTCAGTAAGAGAATTCATACTGAGGAGGGACAAATCCTCTGGTTAATTAATTAAATAAATTGATGTATTGTATTTAAGAACAATTATATAGCTCATTAAACACTTGTCTAGAAACAAGACAAAATAATACTGGAGAATAATTGCATTCTTAGGGCTGCAAAACCCAGCGGAAGTCCAACCATGTGTATTTGAGGAACAAACTGATACTGAACTGTAAGTACCACCACTCTTCTCTAAGGGACCTTTTGTTCCTGATGATGATATTATAATGACAAAAATAAATAAATAAATAAGAATTGCCACAAACTATAGTTAGAAGTGCTATGACCTGAAATTCAGTTAGCTTCATGTTCAGTTTAAGTCTAGGGTAGAGAGTGGGCATGTTTAATGCAGTAAAGATGAAATCACAAAGGGAAATTTTTGGGTTGTACTGAGCACAAAGGCTACAGATCTTTTGGGGTATTGAAGACCTATGGAAATCCCCACTGACAGTGGCCCATAAATTATGCTTCAGGAATTGCTCATGCTCAATATTTCAACCTGGTGCCATTGCCACATGGAAGGAGACCTGTGAGGGGGCAGCCATTTTTATCTTAGGATCTGTGACTAGAAAAATTGCCAAGATAAGCAACTTATTTTAGTGTGATTCTGTTTTAGAAAAATATGTCTTGAATTTGGATACTGATATGAAGCAATTAGCTAAGAGGTAATTAATTTCAAAATGGATTTAAGATACCAATAATTATCCACATTCAGGAAAATAGAATGTGGAATATGTTCTTATCATTTTTACTGACTATAATCGAATCAATGATTTAAAGTAAAAATACAGAAAATACAGAAAAGAAAAAATTGATCATAAATATTTGATATATATATGAAGGAAATCCTCAGTAATCATTTTTTCTCTGTAGACTTCATACTTGTTCTAGGAATATCCCTAGGTGCTTTATCTAGAGCTATATTTTATAAAATTGGTATTCTACAACGTCCACTCTTTTGTAAGTTGTTTTCTCACTTAATATTGCACAATTATTTTTACATTATTAAATATTACTCTAAATCTTGATTTTTGTTTATTTTTATTTTTTGAGACAGAGCCTCACTTTGTCGCCCAGGCTGAAGTGAAGTGGCACGATATCAGCTCAATGCAACCTCCGCCTCCTGGGTTCAAGTGATTCTCCTGCCTCAGCCTCCCAAGTAACTGGGATTACAGGCGTGTGCCATCATGCCCATCTAATTTTTGTATTTTTAGTAGAGATGGGGTTTCACCTTGTTGGCCAGGTTGGTCTTGAACTCCTGACCTCGGGCAATTCACCCACCTTGGCCTCCCAAAGTGCTGGGATTACAGACTTGAGTCTCCACGCCCAGCCTAGATCTTGATTTTTAAGGATTGTGTATCATATCTCCGTTTAAAAATATTGTAACCCGGCCGGGCGCTGTGGCTCAAGCCTGTAATCCCAGCACTTTGGGAGGCCGAGACGGGCGGATCACGAGGTCAGGAGATCGAGACCATCCTGGCTAACACGGTGAAACCCCGTCTCTACTAAAAAATACAAAAAGCTAGCCGGGCGAGGTGGCGGGCGCCTGTAGTCCCAGCTACTCCGGAGGCTGAGGCAGGAGAATGGCGTGAACCCGGGAGGCGGAGCTTGCAGTGAGCTGAGATCTGGCCACTGCACTCCAGCCTGGGTGGCAGAGCGAGACTCTGTCTCAAAAAAAAAAAAAAATTGTAACCCACAATGCAATGTGGGTCTTGGGGTTTTTGCTCTTCTAAGCATTCTATGTTCATAGATATTTATTGTATTTATAATATTTATACAACATAAATTCCGGTTTAAACAAATACATTTATCATAATAAATGGTATGAGATTTTTTAGGCTTTCAATATATTGTAAACGGTCTATATCTATGCTCCATAACCAATAACATGTGTTAACATTAAAAAGCAAAGTTTGGAAATTTTATAAGATAGTATGTCATTTGATGCTATAATAACCCGTGCCTCTACTACAGCAAGTAGATGTCACTGATGTTAAGATTTCTCTGATGTTTGATGCTGGCAGCTAATGTCCTGGATCAGGAAGTTGAACGTTGAGTTCAACCACGTGTCTCTGACATTGGCTCGCTGCACAATCTTGGACAAGTTTCTTTATTCCTGTTCCTTAGTTTTCTCATCTGTAAAATGGAGGTAAGAATAATCCCAACCATTTATACTTCATTATCAAGATGCTGTGAAAATAATTGAGATCACTGTTCAAACCCTTTTCATACTTGAACTACCTGCAAAAGGTCTATCTATGGTTTGATACCCTTGTAGTGTAGTTTATGACAAAAATAGGAAATCCTTATGTTTATGTATTTAAAAAATCTATCATGTTACAAAAATCCTGACAAAATCTAAGACTGGAAGTAGTTTGTGGTTTACATGCCACATCCTGTGCTAAGATTTTCACATGCAAATAACTACAAAATATGTATTCTGACTTTCACCCATCATTTAGACAATCATACTGAGGCTATGAGAGAATAAACAAAATATGAGCATTTGATTAAATCAATGGGTTAAAATTTATAATTTCATACAAATACATAATAAAATCAAATACGTTTTTTAATGTGTCACTTTTAAGAATATTTTCACTTGTTGAGTTGAAGTTTAAAGCTTAGAAGAGTCTTAGACATCTTTCTTATTCTCTTGTTTTCTTTTATACGTACTGAGACAGAAAAGAAGAAGTGAAAGAAATGAAAACTAGCTCTAGACTTTAGGTTTCTTGATTCACAGTCCAGTACTTTTCAAGCAACAGATTTTACACTTCATGCAAAAGCTGATTAATCTCTGTTCCAGGGGAATAACTAAATGTATGATGGCATATGTAAAAGGATATTCTACTTATTATACTTCACAATACCAGAAAACTGAGAAGAACCTAAAATTTCCTGAGTAGGAGCTTTGTAAAGGAAAGTTGAGTTAAGAAAATCAATGCAAGATTATACAGCCATTAAAACTAAAGACATATAAGTTCATATAATAACTTCAAAATAGGTCCATAATATATTATTAATTGAAAAAGACCAGACCACCAAAGAGCTGGTACAGTGGCAGTATTCTGTGTATAAAATCGCAGATGTAGATTTTATAGATACGTACAGATTCAGAATAATGTCTGAAAGAATGTTCAAAATGTTCACAGTGGTTATGGTCAGGTTTCACAGTGGTTATGGTCAGGATTCAGGGTGACTTTTTAAAAATTTAAGTGCATATTAAGCAGAAATGTCACTATACTTGGGTCCTTGCTTACTGTTCATAGTTGGTTTATTTACTTTATTACTGGTAAAAGAACTTTGTTGGGTAATACCATGGGCTGCCTTATGAATATAAGAATAAACAGTTCTAAAATGATAGAATATCTCTAGGAACTGAGTTTTTCTTAATACTTTACTACCAATGATTTCTGTATTTATATCTATATAGTATTATTAAACTGTATCAAAATGTAATGAAATATATATTATGAAATATAAAATTCATTTAGGAAACAATTTTTCAAATTTTTGAAAACATTTTTTTCAAATTGTCATTAATTGGATTCATGAGATGTGGTTTGCTTTTCTACACAATTTCTGCCAGTCTTAGCCAATCTGTTTTATGTTTGAATTCACAACATTCCAGCTGAAGCTCTGCAGAATATCATTTTGGAATTTCCAACCATGCTATATTCCAAAACTTATGTGTGGCTTCATTAAGCTTCTTACCTTTGTTTTTTTTCCAGCCTGTGAGAGAATACACAGAGCATCGTATCTCAGAGTTTTCCCATGTCAGCATTCGAATCCTTCACTCCATTATCACAACCATAAACACTGTCCTTTGGCTTGATGAAAGTAGCACTCTCTCTCGTGGAGTGGGGTTATTTGCAGAGCGCAGGGGGTTAAGTCTGACTGTAGTACATGAGCCTGCTAGATTCCTGCAGCCTCTGTCTTCTCCACCATCAGTTGAGCACAGAGCAGCCCATTGCACAGAGCTTCAGTCAAATTGCGCTTCATCTGCTCCCCACTCCCTTGATGGTAAACCTCTCCTCTAGGTTGACCTTATGGAGTTTTCTCACATCTTGCTCACCTCTGAGGTCTGGTTTCATGCCTGTGTTTGAAACTTGTCACTGCTTCTCTTTCAGGATCTTTCTCCACATGTATTTTGAGATTGTCTTGCTATTGCATGTGGAGTAAAAAGGAGAGACTCCATATAGCATCGTGTACGTAATTACCCTGACAGTCCACCTACCACAGTCCTGATTGTAAGTGTATTGTGTTAGCAAGGTAGATATGATGCCAAACTCTTCTGAGGAATTCTCGCATCTCCTGAGGTGCTGCCTAATAAAGGGCGAACTGGCGTTTTGGTCATGTTGCTTTGATCAGTTTTGGCTAATTCAGTTATAAATGCCACTGGGGCATCCGTAAGGTTATCCTGCAAGGGCAGATTGTCAGGCATAAGCTCCCTATGTGTGATCTCTAAAATATGACGTGCTGTAGAGTCAGAGCTGTCTGCTTTGATACTTGGCTGGCTTGCTTCTCCGTAAAATGCTGGTACTGGGCCATGCTGTGAAAGAGCTGTCTCCCTTCCATCATTTCTGTTACCATTGAGTCAGACCCTGGGTCTGGACTCATGCGGAAGCTACACAGTTAGCTAACACTTTAATAATATGAACTATATTGGGGCACATAGCACATACTGTGTTTACACACATTTCTAGCTTTGAGGTGATTAAAAGGAATTTTCAGTGTATAAAAATTCTCAGCCAGATTTTTTCCACACAAATTCTCAGCCAGCTTTTTTCCCCACAATCCTAACTCTAACTGGATTACTAATCCCAGATCTTAGCTTAAGTCCAGGAAATACTGTATTTCTTGAAATGAATGTTTCCTTGATGACATCATCATACTTTCTTTTGACATGCTCCATGAGGACCCCACCCTTGGAGACAGAAATTTTTTCATTGCATTTATCTTTAATACTTTTTATATTGTTTGAATTATTTATGATAAATTCCTTCTGGACTTTTTCTGGCTGGGACATCTTTTATTTCATTTATTAGTTCTGTAATTTGTAATTTTGCGTAGGTAAGTGATACTGTTTCCATTTTATTTCCTTCTCCCTTCATTCCTCCCTCCATCTTTTCACTTTCTCTCCTTCCCCTCTCTCCTTCCTTCCCTCTCCCCCTCCCTGCTCTTTCTTTATTTCTTGCATTTATAAGCATAGGGCTTATGGGACATTTTCTAAAGTTGTAGCACACTTGTAAAATTAAGAGTATGGGCCGGGCGCAGTGGTTCACGCCTGTAATCCCAGCACTTTGGGAGGCCGAAGTGGGCAGATCACGAGGTCAGGAGATCGAGACCATCCTGGCTAACACGGTGAAACACCATCTCTACTAAAAATACAAAAAATTAGCCGGGCGCGGGTGGTAGGCTCCTGTAGTCCCAGCTACTTGGGAGGCTGAGGCAGGAGAATGACGTGAGTCCGCAAAGCGGAGCTTACAGTGAGCTGAGATCGCGCCACCGCACTCCAGCCTGGGTGAAAAAGCAAGACTCCATCTCAAAAAAAAAAAAAAAAAAAAGAGCTCAAAAACCGCTTCTTAAATGTTATATTAATGTCCTTGACAGATAATGTTCTCTGATTTAATGGAATTCATCATATTTTTAACATAGGAATGGCAGAAGAGTAATCATGCTTTTCAGGAAACAAGAATTGCCTAACAAGTGAAATGAGGAGTAACAATTTGTATTAATTTTGAAAATGATTTTCATGTATTTTAAAATAAAAGTGTCAAATTGAGAGAAATATTTTATTTTCCAATGAAAAGGGTAATAACATCTTTGTTTTAATGGGTGTATCAGAATTACTGTGTATGGGGATGATCCAACTCTTAGTTAATGAATACTAAAGATTTGATTTACTTTTCTGGTTATATTCTTGGCCCACTTGAGGAATTACTTACACATCTTTAACATATCTTCTTTCCCCATCCCATACCAAGATTTAGATGACATAACAATAACTGATCATTATTGTGCATATTGCACCAGGTGGTATGCTAATTGGTTCAAATAAATTAGCATTTTTAATGGAGAAAAATATATAAACAGTGAACTGTACAGAAAGGAATTGTACAGTTCAATGAATTTTGACAAATATATGTACATGTAATCTCTACTCAGTCAAGATATAGAATATTTGCATCACCCTAGAAAGTTCCCTTAAATCCCTGTCTAGCTACCATGCCAAGGGCAATCCGTGCCATAGAAAACCACTGTTCTGATTTCCAATCACTTTATATTAGTTCTTTCTAATTAATGTAAATGCAGTTACATAGTGTATACCTTTCTTTTCAAAATAATGTTTTTTTGAGTTCACCTTTGTTGTAGATTGGTCACTTGTTTGATTGTTTTTTAGCTGCTGCATAACATTTCATAAATATACTACAATATATTTAACAATTTTCTTGTTGATTTACATTTTTTACAAGTTTTGGATACCATAAATAAAGCTTCCATAAATATTATTTTACAATTTTTTTTGTGAAAATACTGTTTTACTTCTTTTAGGTAAATGTTTAAGAGTGCAAATGAAAGGTCTTAGGGCAAATGTATTTATATTTACCTTATAAATACTGCCTTACTTTAAAAACATAGTTGTTCCATATCCTCAGCAGTAGTTGGTATTGTCTTATTGTCTTTCTTTTTAATTTTAGCCACGCTAGTGGGTATAAGATTTTATCTCATTGTGATCAGCATTTTCCTAATAAATAATGATCTTGGGCCTGCTATTTAGTAGTCTGAACCTGATTTCCTTCGCCTGTATGATTAATTTAGTATGTCATGTCTCACAATGTTGTAAAATTAAGATTATACACACACACACACACACACACACACACACACACACAGTGCCTGATACGTAGCAAGGGCTTACTAAATTATTGATTGAAGACTATCTTTTCAGCCTTGGCTGCCACTCTGTCACTTTTCCTTGTCTTCTTTTCTCTTGTGTTTATGTTTATCTTCCAGGCTCAGCCTTTCCAGAAAGGAGTTGGTTATTTATGTGCCATTTGTAGCTTCAAATCGTATGTAATGCCTTTTGAGATAAGCATGAGTTCACACTGTGCCAGGGATGCCTCTCTGCTTTCTTGTTCATTTTATTTTTTAAAATAATTTCAACTTTTATTTTAAATTCAGAGGGTACATGTGCCTGTTTGTTACACGAATATATTGCGTGATGCTAAACTTTAAAGTATGAATGATCCTAACACCCAGGTTTGGAGCACAGTACCCAGTAGTTACTTTTTCAGCATTTACTCCCTCCCTGTCTCCCCACTAGTACTCCTCAATGACCACTGTTGCCAACTTTATGTCCATGTGAACCTAATGCCTAGCTCCCATCTGTAAGTGACAGCATGCAGTACTTGGTTTTCTGTTCTTGTGTTAATTCACTTAGGATAATGGCCTGCAGCTGCATTCTTATTGCTGCAAACAACAACAACAACAACAACAACAACAACAACAAAACAAAAACATGATTTCATTCTTCTTTATGGCTGTGTAGTATTCCATAGTGTATATGTACCATATTTTCCTTATCTAATCTACCATTGATGGTCGCCTAGGTTGATTCCATATCTTTGCTATTGTGGATAGTATTGCAGTGAACATGAGTGCATGTGTCTTTCAGTAGAATTATATCTTTTCCTTTGAATATATACCCAGTAATGGGATTGCTGGGTTGAATGTTAGTTTTGTATAAGTTCTTTGAGAAATCGCCAAACTGCTTTTCAAAGTGGTTGAACTAATCTGCATTGCCACCAACAGTGTATAAGTATTCCCTTTTCTCTGCAGCCTCACCAGCAACTGTTAATTTGTGACATATTAGTAATATCCATTCTGACTTGTGTAATATGCTATCACATTATGGTCTTGACTTGCATTTCTCTGATGATTAGTGATGCTGAGTAATTCTTCATATGTTTGTTTGGTCATTTGTCTTCTTTAGAGAAGTGTCCATTTTTAATGAGGTTATTTGCTTTTGATGTAAATTGGTTTAAATTCCTTATAGATTCTGTATATGAGACTTTTGTCAGATGTATGATTTGTAAATATTTTCTCTCATTCAGCAAGTTGTCTGTCTGTAGTTCCTTCAGATAATCTGAATAGATGTGGTAAAAAGCTTTTAGGAAAATCCAAAATCCCTTCATGATTAAAAACCCTCAACAAATGAGGCATAAGTGGAACATACGTCAAGATAATAGGAGCCACCTATGACAAACCTACAACTAACATCATACTGAATGGGCAAACCTGAAAATATTCCCCTTAAGAACAGGGATGAGTGTGTCCACTCGTACCACTCCTATTCAACATAATACTGGATGTCCTAGCCAGAGCAATCAAGCAAGAAAAAGAAGTAAAAGAAACCCAAATAGGAAAAAAAATAAGTCTATTATCTCTCCTGATGATGTGATTCTATACCTAAAAAGCCCTAAAGACTACATCAAAAGGCTCCTAGAGCTGATAAATGATTTCAGTAATGTTCCAGGATATCAAATTAACATAAAAATTAGTGGCATTTCTATACATCAATAACATTCAAGCTCAGAACCAAAAAAATGCAATTCTACTTACAATAGCCACAAAAAGATAACATGCCTAGGAATGTATCTAACCAAGGAGATGAAAGATGTCTACAAGGAGAACTACAGAGCACTGCTGAAAGAAGTGTTTTGTGTCATGGAACACCAGCAAATGAGAACACAATACATGCTTATGGATTGGAAGAATTAATATTGTTAAAGCGGCCATACTGCTCAAAGCAAACTACAGGTTCAACACTAGTCCTATCATATTACTAATGTCATTTTTCACAGAATTAGAAAAAACAATTATATAGAACAGAAAAATCCCAAATAGCCAAAGCAATCCTAAGCAAAAAGAACAAATTCAGAGTCGTTACATTACCTGGCTTCAAACTGTACAATAAGGCTATAGTAACCAAAACAGCGTGGTGCTAGTACTAAAACAAACACATAGATAAATGGAACAGACTAGAGAACCCAGAAATAAAAGCTGCATACCTATAGCCATCTTCAACAAAGTTGACAAAAATAAGCAATGGGGAAAGCACTCCCTATTCAATAAATGGTGCTGGGATAGTTGGCTAGCCATATGGATAAGAATAAAACTGGACCCCTACATTTCACCATATACAAAAATTAACTCAAGGTGGATTAAATATTTAAATGTAATATCTCAAACTTTGAGAATCTTCAGTGAAAACCCAGACAATACCATTCTTGACATTGGCCTTGGGAAAGAATTTGTGATCAAGTCCTCAAAAACAATTGCAACAAGAAAAAAAATTGACAAATGGGAACTAATTCATTTGATATTTACTTTTTAAAACTTGGGAGAGTTGAGACAGCTAACTTTGGCAGCATTCTCAACTTTTTTATGAAGTTTTTTTTTCTTCATCAAGAAGGTTTTATTAAAACATTTCTGGAGATGAGTAGCACAATGCCTCCTGTGGTGCAATGCACTCTAGTCATCTATTCTGTGATTCTGCATCCAGAAATCTGATTTAGGCTCCATCTTCCACTACGCTTATAGTTCATGCAACCGTGTATCTGTGATCACTGCTTTAAGCACAGTGACACTATAGTTTTTTGAAACTTTTTTTCCCAGATTTGGGGACATTGTCTATTATGAATTCAGAAATCAGTATCTCTCTCCTTAAATGGAAATGAAGATGTCTGTGAATCTTTCATTAGAAGTAGGCTTTCTCTCCAAGCATTGCTATAGCCCAAACTTGTCAGCTGATGAGGAAGAAAATGGTTAGGAGAAAGAAGAGGCAAAATGATAAAGCCAAATGGTTGACATCTGCCTAAAGAGACCAAGTATTGATGGCTTGGGAAGGATGACAAAGGAAGAATGAGATAATAGAAGGGAAAGAGCTTCCTGATCATCTGAAGGGAATGCAACCAAAATGGAAGAGAATAATTATTTAGTGAGAATATGCAGGAGGGAGTTGAAAACTTTGTAGTGTTATCTTGGAATCTTCTTGTAATGATACAGTACTGTTTAGAGCAGAATTCAGGCCAATGCAAGCTCATCATGCATCAAAACGGAATGGAGAGGAAGACAATGATAAAAGTATATGGAGCACAGTATAGAATTGTAGTTATAAATCTATCCCTAGAGTCACTAGTGCTACTATTTTCTTGCTATGTGACCTTAAGCAAGTTACTTCTGAGAGATTTCCTCACTGTTTATTGAGAATAGTAATAGTTTATATCCCACAGGGTTATTATGCTGAAAGAGGACAAAGTGCATGTAAATCACTCAGCATGTGGATTGGAATTTAGTAATTGTGTGACATTTATTAAGCACTGTGATTAATATGTTTGAGGGTCTAGCTTGCCCACAATTCTATGCCAGCAGTAGTAGTAACTTCTATTACCCAGTTTTGAGAATTAAATATAAAAAGTACTCTCAGTTTTCAGATGAAGAAACTGAAGGTTTAGAGAAATTAAGCACTTGGTCTAACTGTAAAGTCTGGTGTGTATGTTTTCTCACCATATCCACACGGTATCAAATATAAACCGAGTCCCTGATACAACTTTTAAAACTATAGTTCTGTTTATTTTATGGATAACATCATCTCATCGATTTAGGTGAGAAATATTAAGATAAAGAGCGATGTAGAAGGATGCTATGAGGGTTAGATTGATTGATTGATCGTCCTACCTACCTACCTACTTACCTACCTATTTTAATAGGAAAGTGTCCATGTGTTATAAAATACCAAACTGACTACAAGATAAAGCCCTACAAGCCTTTTCTTGGTGAAGCTTTTGACATTCAGTTCTTATTAAATTGTCATTACCCTGAATACAAGAAGAAATAAAAAAAGATCTAAGGAAGTGATCTATTTCAGCTTTGCGCTTAGACAGATACCCATCTAAGGCACTGTAAAAAGTTGATTTTCTATATATGTGAATTTCTGTAATAAAAAAAAATCACTTAGAATTATCATTGTTGCTTCTGGTCTCTTTAAGAGGTACAAAGTCACAAGAGACTTAACAATGAAAACATGTTAGATAAACTCCAAAAACAAAAAATTCAAAAAACTGTCAGACCAGGATGCAGATAAAACTACATGAAAGAAATTCTAAAACAAGGTGAACCCTTTCTGGAGAGAGAATGGTTATTTTTCTCCTTGGGAGCACGGCAGGAAGCACCATGAAATCAATAAATTTGTTAGGGAGAGTCAAACACTCTTGTTCAGTCTCTGAACAAGAGATTGAAAATGTGTGCAGTTGGGTGGTGTCCCTGCATTTGTCAAATCGGTAGTTTCCCTGCAAACAATCTTTTCTCTCCTTTATAAACAAGGAGTGTTCTTAATCTTCATCTCAAAGAAGTTTGTCATATGAGGTAAATAATATAGAAATAAACCATAATACCTTGGCATCTCTGTCTCTGTTTAATCGGACCGGACAACTTTACCCTAAAATTGGACTACAATTCAGTCAATTGTCTCTTCCCCATAGTGACTCTCTTAGACTTTTCTCTGCATTGACATTTACTGAATCTGCAAATGGATGTTGATTAGTGGTTTTCCTTTATATGGCAGTAACTTTGATGAGGTATCTTGCCACAAATGGCTTTCTAATACTTATCTAAGTATGGATTTTCTAAGACTCTACTACACTTTCTACTACTAATAGGATAGGTAATAGAAAAATAAGATGATCATAAAAGTCGATGATGAATTGTTCTTGAGAAAGTAATGAAGTTAGTTTTAGTTAATATTAAGCTTCTGCTTCAGTGTATCAGTGATTTATTTCATTTAAAGCCACAGATTTGGGAATGGAGTCTTCAAAATACAGGTCCCATTTTATAACAAAATTTCATTGCTAGCAAATGAGCGTTAATGGATAATTGATGTAGGTAATGTTTAATGGTTAGTCACAAATTATTTTTTTTCATAAGCTTTGCTATTTGCCTGTTTAGAGGCCAGTCCAATGAAAGGCTATTATTTGACATCATCTGCTTTTTTGCCCACCATAGGCCCTGGGTAAATTGAAGTCTGCTTATCACTGCAGTTGCTAGAGGGTATTGATATACCTGCTTTTGTGAAGACTCTCTTTTCACGGGCTGCTTTTTATTTGTGCCTTCTGAGACTATAAATCCTTTCCAGTGTGAAATGGCCTGGGTTTGCAAGCAAGAAGATAAGAGTGGTATCCAATTGTACCATCACCTGTTAATGCCTGTTATGCTTGGCTAAGCTTCCAATTATATGATTCTATTCAATATTGTGATGAGGGACCTGAAATGACATGGTGTTAGTGATCTCACCTACTTCAAGAAATTCTAATCTTTGAATAAATAACAAAAGGAATCTTTTGATAACATTTAGGCACTGAAGTCTCTGATTTTTGAAGGAGAAGATAGTGGACTTTTGAAAAACTCCAAACCTCAATTATGTGCCCTGAATCGTTAAGAACTTAACTTTCATGTATAAAAGTGAGATTTTTAATCTTCCAAGCTTTCATGAAATTGAGGCCAAGAACTGGATTCTGATTCATGAAATGAAAGTTCAAACACTCTTTCAATAAATGCAATAAAGTCGTATAATGAAATAGTTTAATGGCTTTACATTTTTTCTCTTCTCCTTTACATGGCATTTCTTAGCTGGAGACTAGCTGCTCTATTTTCCAGGCAGCATGTATTTGAGAAGCCATGTGAAGCAGAGGGTTAGCTTGTAGACTCTGGGGCCAGGTATCCTGGACTCAAATTTTGTTTCTGCCACTACACAGCTGTGTAACTTGGAATCAACTCTTCCTCTCTAAATACGTGTGTCTTTATCTGCAAAAGAGGAATAAAGAAAGTTTTTGTGAGGGTTAAATGAGTTAATATCAGTAAGTCTTAAGACAGAACCTGCCACAAAGGGCATTATACATGTGGATATTATTAAGTAGTCACTAGTAGTAGTTTTGTGCTGTAACTATGTATAATGAACATCTGAAACTGAGTTTGTACAGCATCCTTTCCTCCGGCTATTGCTAACAAGTTTTTAAAATTTCCTTTGAGGTACAACTCTCTTTTTCTCTGAGTCTTGGTGAGACTGTCAGTCGAGCCTCCCTGTAATCCCCCAACCAAATCTGAAATCTCCTGATTCTTTCCCAGGAATTTGAATCTTGGGTAGGTAGGGTGACACAGAAATAGTCACAGTTGATACCTATCAAGGGTAGTGCTCCAAGTGCCTATTTTGTTTTGCCTGCTATTTATATTCCCCCAATTATCCTGTCTCCTTCCTATTTTTCTTTTAAGACTACTCATTTCTTCCTCCTCCTCCAAATTAATTCCCATAGCGGCAGTTTAAGGAACAGCTTTTGTTATTGGAGTGTGTCTCCAGGTAAATAAAATCTTATTTACCTGAGTGGTTGTTCCAGCCACAAAAAATATTTTTTTCTTGTTCTATTTCAAAAGACATTTAGTACCTTAGGCACATTTTGGAGCCCTTTATATAATATATAGGCACAATAGAAAACTGTCTGGCTTGTTTCTAGAATGCAAACCTAAACCCTAACATATTTACATTCATTAAAGTCTCATTTCCCCCCTCTCCTTTGACTTAAATCATTTCATTTTTCAGTCTTTCACTCTTAATGTTTTTCTAGCTTGAGTTCAATAGGCATTAGGATACAAATATTGTTTTCTAAATAACTGTAAGGAGAAGGGAATGAAGACAGTTATGAGTGAACATTTTTACTACATTTTGTTATGTATGACAACCTTACTGAAGAGAGAAATCAGTCTTTGGTAGCTTTACATATACGTGTATGTGTGGGATTCATGTAATATTTAGAATATAATGCACTTGGCTAAGTTTTCTGTGTACTTTTTGGGTGCTAAGCACTGTGTTAGGTTGAATGATACAAATGAGAATGACACAATCCCTGGTAAGGAAAAGCTTTTAATCTTTGATGAGAGGTATGTATCTGGTATGTTGCCAGATACACTAGCCTTTAGGTTAAAAAAAAATGACAGTTTAACTTTTTTTAAGTTTTATATTGTTTTTGAGGTAACACTAGTGCTAGATGCAGGAGGCAGATGAAGGAGGGTCCCCAGAGAATCTCCAACTCGCCCCACAAGTGTTTACATCAGATGCTTTTGTGCAGACGAGGGAACCTGCCCAGGGTCTTGTCTGCACATGCCTGCAATGGACGACGGGCCCACCTGCACACTAGGAGAATGGGGAGGAGCCTGGCCTCTTCAGCTGTTGTGTGGTGGCCTGGTATTCAGTCTGCGAGGTGAGAGCCTGTTAGCAGTACTCCTTTCACTGACAGCAATCATTCTCCAGATAAGAGATGCTGTGTAAAGGAGAAGAGAAGAAACATAAAGCCATTTTACAAAGGAGCGTATTAGCAGTACTCCTTTTTTTCTGCTTTCCTTACCTTTCAATGTGTCCATGTGCCTACTCTTTCCTGGTTGTTAACAACAACCCATATTTAACTGAACTAAGGAACAAAAAGTTCCTCATCACTAACACATAATAAATGTATATATTTATGTGGTACAGTATGATTTTTTGATATATTTGATGTTGGATTCACAATGGCTATCAGACCTTATTAGTCTAATGGAAGACATCAATTTCTCTTCCTTTCCCTAAAAATATATTTTTTCTTGTAGATGCATTCAATTGGGTCCATCACATATGCTATTAATATTAATATATTAATATATATTATATTATATGTAATGTATATTATATATTATAATATACTTATATAATATATATTAAAATAATTATATATAATATATATTAAAATAATTATATATAATATATTATATATAAATGCACATATATATTAATATTAATTAACTAATATTAATATTATAATATATTAATATTAATTTATCATTATCATCATAATATATCTCTCTCCTCCTTGATCTTTAACATTAATTCATGCAGGATTTGATTTATCCAAGTTGTTTATCCTCAGATTATAATAGCTATTTGAGATAAGTCCTGTCTGTGGAAGATGTTGTCTAAAATACTCCTAAAGGAGGACTCAGCAACATCTGTGTCTTTATCCAGAACTTTCTTCTCACCTCTCTGTACCTCGCTTCTTCCTGTGCCTACTACAGTGCTGTGGTTAGCAGGGACCCATTCCCTTGGCAGATGGTGGTGCTCCCTTGAGTCGTGACAAAATGGTAATGTGAAATCAAAAGGTGCTGGTAGAACCAAGAGGCTCTTGCTGGGAGGCTGTAGAAGAAACCATCAAATGATAAAACATAATACTAAGTACAAAAGATGCCTTAGCTATAGCTGGCCTTTATGAAGAAATAGTGAGAGACATTGTGTTGGACTTTTATATTTTTCTACAGTATTTCTAGGTTTTGATATCTCTGTGATATAATTACTAATGAAGAAAGCTGGAAATTTTTGATTTAATTCATAATAGTGAATCCTAGCACTAGCTGATATCATATTTTGAAGCAATGGTTTCAAACATTGAAACATAACAAATATTAGTGCAATCTCTCAAGTAAAGGTAGTTTTCTCCATGTTTTCTACATTTGAAAACCAGAGGAGAGATGCAGGTGCCTGTGGTTCCAAGGTATCCTCAGTGCTGTCTGAAACAGCCCAAACAACATGCTATCTAGCTTTCAGAATCTCCTCTTTGTTTTCTTCATTGCCTTAAAATAATGCTTGTCTCAGGGAGTTGAGTTCTACTCAAAAATAGATGTACAACTTCAGCTACTCATTTATCGCCTAGAAACTGTGAACCAATTCTGCTCTTTGCCCCACATACTAAAAGACTGCTATTTTACTCTTTAGAGGAAGATGAATGTGTTGGCAGACTACTCATTACTGCCATTGGAAAATAGGTATTCAAGCTAAAAATAATGAGGAAGGTGAAATGTGTGCGAATTTCAAATGAGATTGGACAAAGCCCTCCAGACAGTGCTAAAGGGAACAATACAGTATTGTCATTAGGGCTGGATCAGGTGACCTCTCTGTAATGGGCCCTTTCTTCCCCTGCACTCACTTTTGAAATCCTATTATGATGAAAATGGGCTGGGCAAATGAGCTCCAAATACATCTAGATTTTAAAAGTATTCCATAACCACTTTTAATCTGGCAATTTAAAAGTATAACCTCCAGATAAATTTCACCATCCATCTCCATTATAGATCTTATAACTACTTAAAAAAGAAAGGGAGTCTTTTCGGCATATTTTTCTTTATCTCATGATTTCATAACATTATGCCTATTTTGGAAGTCTAAATTGTAGTTTGCATGTTTTCCTAATTAAAAATACATTGCCTTTTTTTCTGTTCCTGCTGAGAAATAAAAGAACTCTTTCCAAAAAAAATAGTTGTTTACCCGTGGATGGACCTGATATCCATTATCCTAAGCAAATTAACACAGGAACAGAAAAACAAATGCCACATAAAATGAGAGTTAAACATCGGTACTCCTGGACATAAAGATAACAACAGTAGACACTGGGGACTACTAGAAGGGGTAGATAGGGAGGAGGGTAACGGTTGAAAAACTAACTCTTGTGTACTATGCTCAGTACCTGGGTGACAGGATGATTCGTATTCTGAACTTCAGCATCGTGCAATATACCCGGTTAACAAACTTAAGCATGGGCCCTGAATCTAAAAGAAAAGTTGAAAAACAGAACAAAATTTATGCACAAGATCAGAGGCTCACATTCTTATAGTTACACGTTCTCTTTACTTGGAAAATAACATGGTCGATTCAAGTCACTGAAAAGTAAGTTTAGAATCTCTGAAGGATTTGGAGATTTTGCTTGTTTGTCATTGTTATTAATTTCCTAGTTAGTGGAAGCATTTGGCTGCTTCTCTCAAATACCAACAATCCTTTCATCTAACTCCCTTAGATGAAATCTGAAAGTGTTATTTAGGTATTAGTCATACTGGCTCATGTATAACCCCTGTTATTGTCAAGAGAGCCAAACTCGTGACTTTAAAAAGGGATCAGGTAGGATTTGGCCTTAAGAAGTAACCGAATTGGATATTGAACTTAAATTAAATAATTAACAAAATGATGAGTAGAATTATGTCACAGATAAATGTCTGGCAAGTAATAGTCCCTTAAAAGGGGAATTGTAAAAACATCACAGCTGAAATAAACGAAATGTCACATGAACAACGAAAAATAAGTTGTTTATGGCTTGAGATGAAATATGCAAATAATTTCCTTAGGAAATGTTAAAATAGTTTAACGAGAGAGCAACAAACTTCCATATATATGTGTGTGTGTATATGTGTGTGTGTGTATATGTGTATATATACATGTGTGTGTATATATATATATATATACACACACATGGGTTTGAACCACACAGTTTCACATATATGAAGATTTTCTTCCACCTCTGACACCTCTGAGACAGCAAGACCAACCCCTCTTCTTCCTCATTTTCTTCAATCTATTCGCCTTTATGGTGATCCACATCCATTTAACGAATAGATTTTAATAACATTCTCTTTCTCTAGCTTCCTTTATTATAAAAATGCAGTATATATTTGTATACATGCATATGACATACAAAATATGGTTAAATGACTATGTGTCAGTAAAGCTTCAACAGTAGGCTATTAAGAAAGTTTTGGGGAGTCAAAAGTTATACACTAATTTTCTAATGAATGGGAGTAGGCACCCTTAAACTGCCAGTGGTTAGAGAATCCACTGCATATATGAAACTTCAATAGCAGCCAGTTGATATACTTGCCCTAAATAATAGACATTCCTACTAAAGAAATTCTAAAATCTAGTTCTATCAGCAAATTTCATGAAGGGATAGAAAAGGACAGAGCCATGAAGCAGAGATACTGGACTGCTTCAGTTAGACATTGGTGACTTGTCTTTGGAAGGCCCTCTGGAAGGTTAAGCTTCTCATTCCCCCTTCCCCTAACTTTAGTAGACTAATCTACTGACTTTCCATATGCATTTGTCTTTTCTGGACATTTCGTATACATGGAATTATAAAACATTTAGTCATTTATAACTGCTGTTTTTACATGTATTCTAGGTAAAACTGTTTGGAATATGTCAGTACCTGATTTCCTTTTATTGCTAAATAATGTGTTCTATTATATAGATAAGGCACATTTTGTTTACCCATCCACTGCTTGGTGGACGTTGGATGGTTAACCCTTTTTTGCTGTTACAAGTAATGCTGCTATGAATATTTGTGCACAGGTGTTTGTGTGAAAATACATTTTTTTCTCTTGGGTTTATATACCTAAGCATAAAATTACTGTGTTATGTGGAAACTCTATACATAATATTTTGAGAAACTGTTAAACTGTTTTCTTAAGGATTGTATCATTTTAAAATTCCACTAGCATTATATGAGGTTTTAATTTGTTTACATCCTTGCCAACACTTATTATTATTGTTCTTTTTAAAATTTAGCCATACTAGTGGGTATGAAAAAGTATTTTATTATGGTTTTGATTTATATTTCCCCAATGATGAATGAGGCTAGCATTTTTCATGTGTTTCTGTATATTTTCTTTGGAAAAATGACTATTCAAATATTTTACCCATTATTAATTTGTCCTTTTGATTTTGAATTGTAAGACTTAAAAATATACATTCTGAATGTAATTCCCTTAGATATATTATTATAAATATTTTTTCCCATTTCATCAGTTGATTTTTCACTTTATTGTGCTCTTTAAATACAAATTTTTTAAGCTTGCTAAAGTCAATTGATCTATTGTTTTTATCACTTATACTCTAAAAGGCATTACCTAGCTCCAGGTCATTAAATTTACATTTTCTTCCACGTGTTTTATGGTTTTAGCTTTTATGTATAGGTCTATAATTCACTTTGTGTTGATATTAATATACGATGTGAGAACCGGGTCTATTTTTTTTTGAACATACCTCTCCATTGGTCCTACCAGTATTTTTGTTGAAAAGATTATCCCCCACCACTAAATTATGTTGTACCTTGTCAAATAACAGTTTATAACAAATGTATAGTCTCTTGAACTTTTCAATTACCTTCCTTTGATCAATATGTCCATCCTTACAGTAGTATTACAGTATCTTGATTAATGTAGTTTGCTAGTTCGTAGTGAGTTCTGAAATAAGAAAGTGTGAACCCACTGACTTTATTGTTTCTTTTTATTAAGGGTGTTTTGAGTTGTCTGAATCCCTTGCAATTTTATATAAATTTCAAGGTCAGCTTATTTCATGCTAGAAAAGAAATTATGATTTTATTAATGCTTGCATTGACGCTGTAGATGATTTTGGGAGTATTGTCATCTTAACAATATTAAGTACTTCAATTTATAAATGTGGAATGTGTTGCCTTTTTAGTAGATTTTAATTTCTTTCAACAATATGCTATAGTTTTCAGTGTCGAAGACTTGCACCTCTCTTGTTAAATTTATTTCTATTTATTTTTTATTTATAATTCTATTGAAATACAATTGTGTTCTCATTGTATTTTTATAATTTTCACTAACAATTTATAGACATACAATTAACTTTCATTTATGAAAATGTTATTGTACAACCTTTCTGAATGTGTTTAATACTTCTCATAGTAATTTTTTGTGTTCTTAGATTTTTCTACATCAAATGTCATGCCATCTGTGAAGTGAGACAATTGAATTGTTCCTTTCTGATCTGACTTACCTTGTTCTTTGTTATTCTAACCTAACGATCTAGCTAGAACCTCCAATACAATGTTGAATATAACTGGGAAGAGTGGGCATCTTGTCTTTATCCTCACTTTAGGGGGCAAATACGTAATATTTCACCATTGTTAAGTATGATGTTATCTGTGCATTTTTCTTAAATATCCTTAAACAGGTTGAGGAGTTTTCCTTTTATTCCTAATGTGTTAAGTGTTTTCACATGAAAATTTGTTGGCTTTTTCTGAATGATTTTTCTATGTGTATTGATAAGATACTGGAGTTGTTAAGTATCTTAAGACTTTTATTCTATAGAGTATATTGGTTAATTTTAAGATGGCAACACATTCTTGAGAAAAATTTCACTTGGCCATGGTGTATAATCTATTTTATGTTAATGATTCCATTGGTAGCATTTTGTTGAGAATTTTTATGTCTATATTCACAAGGAATGTTGGTGTGGAGTTTTCTTCCATGCCTTTTTCTGGTTTTGCTATTGGAATAATACTTACCTCTTAGAATGGGTTTAGAATTTCCCTTTTTTAGAATAGTTAAGAAGGTATGCTATTGTGTGTTCTTTAAATGTTGAATAGAATGCACCAGTAAAACCATCTGGCCTGGCCATGGTTTGTGCAAAGCACTTTTTAATTACAAAATTATTTTGTATTTATTATAAGCTTATTCAGCTTTAGAATTTCTTCATTCAGTTTCAATAGTTTATATCTATTGTGGAATTGTCCATTTCATTTTGGGTTGAAAATTATTATTATTTTTTTGAGATGGAGTCTTGTATTGTCGCCCAGGCTGAAGTGCAATGGCATGATCTGTGCTCACTGCAACCTCCGCCTCCTGGATTCAAATGATTCTCCTGCCTCAGCCTCCCAAGTAGCTTGGATTACAGGTGCCTGCCACCACACCTGGCTAATATTTTGTATTTTTAGTAGAGATGGGGTTTCACTATGTTGGGCAGGCTAGTCTTGAACTCCTGACCTCATGATCTGCCCACCTCAGCCTCCCAAAGTGCTGGGATTACAGACGTGAGCCACCCTGCACAGCCTGAAGTTTTTTTTCAAGCAAGTGTTTATAGTATTATATTACAATCTAATGCATTTTTATAAGGTCAGCATTCATGTTCTGCCTTTCATAATTTCAATAATATGAGGTTTTCTCTTTATTTCTTAGACAATCTATTACAAAACAGCTTCTTGATATTATTTCTCTAGTGCTTTTATTCTTTATTTCATTTATTTTTCTTTGTACTCTTTTGTTAACTTTGATTTTAAGTCAAGGGATATATGTGCAGGATGTGCAGGTTTGTACATAGTAAACATAAGTCATGAAGGTTGGTTCTACAGATTGTTTTATCACCCAGGTATTAAGTCTAGCATCCATTAGTTGTTTTTCCTGATCCTCTCCCTCCTCCCACTCTCCACCCTCTGAAAGGCCCCAGTGTGTGTTGTTCCCTTCTATGTGTCCATGTCTTTATCACTTAGTTCCCACATATGAGAACATGTGATACTTGGTTTTCTGTTCTTGCGTTAGTTTGCAAAAGATAATGGCCTGCAGCTCCATCCATGTCCCTGGAAAGGACATGATCTCATTCTTTGTATGGTTGCATACTATTCCATGGCATATATGTACCACATATTCTTTATCCAGTCTATCACCAGTGGGCATTTGGGTTGATGCTATGTCTTTGCTATTGTGAATAGTGCTGCAATGAACATACGCATGCATGTGTCTTCACAATGGAATGATTTCTATTCCTTTGGTTATGTTTCCAGTAATGGAATTACTAGGTTGAGTAGAAGTTCTGTTTTGGGGTCTTTGAGGAATTACCGCACTGTCTTCCATAATGGTTGAACTAACTGATTAGAGAAATGCAAATCAAAACCACTGTGAGATATTTTTTCACACCAGTCAGAATGGCTATTATTAAAAAGTCAAAAAATAACATGCTGGTGAGGTTGTGAAGAAAGCACAACACTTTTACATCATACTCTTTATTCTTTTCTTCTGCTTGCTTTGGCTGAGTTGCTTTTATTTTTCTAGTTTCTTTGGGTGGAGAATTTGGTGGATGGGTTGAGATCTTTCTGATTTTATAATATAGGTTTTGAGGGTCATCAATAGCCTCTAAGCACTGCTTTACTGCATCACATAAATTTTACTGTATGATTTTATTCACATAAAATTATTTACTAGTTTACCTATGTTTTATTAGTTGATCTGTTGGTTACTTAGAATGCCGTTGTTTACTTTCCACCTATATATGACATCCCAAATTTCTTTATATTACTGATTTACACATTTATTCTCCTGTGGTTGAATAACACATTTTATACAATAATTTTAATCTTTTCCAATAATTGATTTGTCCATAATGTAACATATTTTATAGCCTGGAGAATGTTTCACAGGTACATAAGAAGAGTGTGTATTCTGTTGTTGGGTGGAGTGCTGTATAGATGTTTTAGATCTAGTTATCACATGTGTTTTCCAAGTTGCTGTACCAAATTACCACAAACTCAGTGGCTTAAAACAACACAAATATATAACAATTTTTAAAGGTCAGAGTTTGAGTAAAATCAATGTGTTGACACTGGTTAGAGACTCCCTCCTGGAGTCTCTAGGGAATACACTGCTTCCTTGTCATTATTTTAACTTCTACAGGCTACCTGTACTTCTTGCTCATGATGCTTTTCTTTGCTATCTTCAAATCCAGCAATGGCAGGTAGAATCCTCACATTATATCCCTCTGACCTGTTATTGTACTACCCTCACCCAATTTTAAGAGCCCTTATGATTCTATGATATGGTTTGTTTCTGTGTCCCCATCCAAATCTCGTGTCAAATTGTAATCCCCATTGTTGGAGGTTGAGCCTGGTGGGAGGTGCTTGGATCATGGGAGCAGGTTTCCCCTTCAGTACTGTTCTTGTGATTGAGGGTTGTCCCGAGATTTGGTTGTTTAAAAAGTATGTAACACTTGCTGCCACCCCCCACCCCGCTCCTGCCATCTAAGACATGCCTGCTTTCCCTTCACCTTCCACCATAATTGTAAGTGCCCCAAGACCTCCCCAGCCATGCTTCCTGTATAGCCTGTGGAACTGTGAGCCAATTAAACCTCTTGTCTTTATAAATTACCCAGTCTCAGTCTCAGATATTTTAATAGCAACGTGAGAACTGAGTAATACAGAAAATTGGTACCAGGAGTAGGGCGTTGCTATAAAGATACCTGAAAATGTGAAAGTGACTTTAGAGCTGGGTAACGGGAAGAGGTTGAAACAGTTTGGAGGGCTCAGAAGAAGGAAGGAAGGTAAGCAAAAATTTGGAGCTTTCTAGAGACTAGTTGAATGGTTATGACCCAAATGCTGATAGTGAGATGGACAGTGAAGTCCATTCTGAGGAGGACTCAGATGAAAATGAGGAACTTACTGGTAACTGGAGTAAACATCATGCTTTCTATGCTTTAGCAAAGAGACTGGTGGCATTGTCTCTCTGTTCTGGGGATCTGTGGAACTTTGAACTTGAGAGAAATGATTTAAGGTATCTGAAGAAAGAAATTTCTAAGCAGCAAAGCACTCACTAAATGGCCTGGCAGCTTCTAGAGCTTATGCTCATATGCATCAGCAAACTGAGTGACCTGAAACTGGAATTTATATTTAAAAGGGAAGCAGAGTGCAAATGTTTAGAAAATTTGCAGCCTGGCTATGTGGTAGAAAAAAAAAAAAAAAAAACCTCATTTTCTGGGGAGAAATTAAAGCCAGCTGCAAAAATATGCGTAGCCAGAAGGAAGGTAAGTACTAAAAGCCAAGAAAATGGAAACCAGGCCCTGAAGGTATTTCAGAGACAGGCCTAGGGAGGGAAAATGGTTTCATAGGCCAGGAACAGGGCCCTACTGCCCTGCCCTGCGCTGCCTCAGGACACTGCTGCCTGCATCCCATCTGCTTCAGCTACAGGCATGGCTCAAAGGGGCCCAGGTACTTGGGCTGCTGCTTTAGAGGGTGAAAGCTGTAAACCTCACTGGCTTCCATTTGGATTTAAGTCTGCAGGTGTACAGGGTGTAAGTGTTGAGGCTTGAGAGCCTCTACCTAATTTTAGAAGATATATGGAATAGCCTGGATGTCCAGGAGAAAGCCTACTGCAGGGGTGGAGCCCTCATGGAGAACCTTTTCTAGGGCAGCGTGGAGGGGAAACGTGGGTTTGGAGCCCCCACAAAGAGTTCTCTCTGGAGAACTGCTTAGTGGAGCTGTGAGAATAGGGCCACCATCCTGCAGACCCCAGAATGGTAGATACACCAACAGCTTGTATCTTGCACCTGGAAAAGTCACAGGCACTTAATACCAGCCCTTGAGAACAGCTGTGGGTACTGAGCCCTGCTGTGCCACAGAAGTGGAGCTGCCTAAGGCCTTGGGAGCCCATTGCTTTCACCAGTGTGCACTGCATGTGAGACATGCAATCAAAATAGATTGTTTTGGAGATTTAAAATTTAATGATTGCCTTGCTGGGTTTTGGACTTGTGTGAGGTCTGTAGCCTCTTTCTTTTGGCTGATTTCTCTCTTTTGGAAAGGGAGTATTTACCCAATTCCTATATCTTCATTGTATCTTAGAAGTAATGAACTATGTGTGTGTGTGTGTGTGTGTGTATGTATGTATATATATATATATATATATATATATATATATTTTATACACTCATAGGTAAAAGGGATTGGCTTTGTCTCAGATGGCACTTGGGACTTTTGAGTTAATGCAGGAATGAGTTAAGACTTGGGGAACTCCTGGGAAGGCATGATGATATTTTGCAATGTGAGTAGAACATGGGATTTGGTAGGGGTCAGTGTAGAATAATATGGTTTGGGTCTGTGCCCTCGCCTAAATCTCATGTCAAATTGTAATCCTCAGTATTGGAGGTGGGGCCTGGTAGGAGATGGTGGGATTTTGGGAGTGGATTTCCCCTTTGGGGCTGTCCTCCTGATAGTGTTATTACGAGATCTGGCTGTTTAAAAAGTGTGTAGTACCTCCCCTCAACACTCCTTCTCCTGCTTTGGCCATGTAAAGATGTGCCTGCTTCCCCTTCACTGTCCGTCAGGATTGTAAATTTCCCAAATCCTCCCCAGCCATAATTCTTATACAGCCTGTGGAACCATGAGTCAATTAAAACCCTTTTCCTTATAAATTACCCAGTGTGAGATATTTCTTTATAGCAATGTGAGAACTAACTAACACATTATATTTGGCCTATGTGTATAATCCAGGATAGCTTGTTTATCTTAAAGTAAACTGATTAGCAATCTTAATTTGATCTTCAACCATAATTCCCCTTTGTCATGTAACATAATAAAAACAGTGATTCTGGGTTTTAGCATGTGTACATCTTTAAGAATCCATTATTCTACCTACCACACATACATTATTATTTTTATGTTCTATTTCCTTATTGATAATATGCTTCCTTTTTCTATCAGTTGTTAAAAGTAGGGTATGGAAGTCTCTAATTATTATTTGTGAATTGTTTATTTCTCTCCAATCCTGACTATTGTTGATTTATAAGTTTTATTGGCCCAGTTGTTGGATGCATGTATGTTTACAATGTTTATGTCTTCTGAATGTATTGACATTTTCATTACAAAATGTCTCTAATTTTCTTTAACAAATTTTTGCTGAAACACTATTTTGTCTAATACTAGCATAGCCTCTTCACTCTCTTTTCACTACATTTTGCATGGTATATCTTTTTTAATCTTTTATTTTCACCCTATTTATGTTTTAAATGTGTGTTCGTTGTACATAAAATATAGTTCAATTAAGTTTTTTTCAATTTATTTTGACAGTCTCTTGAATGGAGTGTTTAGTCCATTTTTATTTAATGTAATCATTAATAAAGTGGGTTTTACATCTGTCATCTTGCTTTTCATTTTCCATACGACTCATGCAATTTATAAATTTCCCCATTACTGCTATCTAGGTATTCTCTAGTATATTAATTTCCTTTATGTATACTACATTTTTGAGTTATTTTCTTTGGGCTTTCCCAGAGAATTACAATACACATCTTATCTTCAAATTATCTAGGGTGGATTAACATCAACTTTATTTCTATATTGTTTGAAACTTTGCCAAAATATAGTATTTCCCTATCCCCTCTCATGCCATTATCATACAAATTACTTCTTTATAATACCATCAAAAAGGTTTTATAATTATTGTTTATGCAGATGTCTTTAAAAATAAGAAAATAGAACTACAAATAAAAATGCATTTATACCAAAGGCTGGCAGAGACATAACAAAAAACGAGAATTTTAGACCAATATCCCTGATGAACACTGGTGCAAAAATCCTCAATAAAACACTGGCAAACTGAATCCAGCAACACATCAAAAAGATCCACCATGATCAAGTGGGCTTCATCCCTGGGATGCAAGGCCGGTTCAACATATGTAAATCAATAAACGTAATCCAGCATATAAACAGAACCAAAGACAAAAACCACATAATTATCTCAATAGATGCAGAAAAAGCCGTTGACAAAATTCAGCAGCCCTTCATGCTAAAAACTCTCAATAAATTCGGTATTGATGGAATGTATCTCAAAATAATAAGAGCTATTTACGACAAATCCACAGCCAATATCATACTGAAGGGTCAAAAACTGGAACCTTTCCCCTTGAAAACTGGCACAAGACAGGGATGCCCTCTCTCACCACTCCTATTCAACGTAGTGTTGGAAGTTCTGGCTAGGGCAATCAGGTAAGAGAAAGAAATAAAGGGTGTTCAGTTAAGAAAAAAGGAAGTCAAATTATCCCTGTTTGCAGATGACATGACGGTATATTTAGAAAACTCCATTGTCTCAGCCCAAAATCTCCTTATGCTGATAAGCAACTTCAGCAAAGTCTCAGGATTCAAAATCAATGTGCAAAAATCACAAGCATTCTTATACACCAATAACAGACAAACAGAGAGCCAAATCATGAGTGAACTCCCATTCACAATTGCTTCAAAGAGAATAAAATACCTAGGAATCCAACTTACAAGGGATGTGAAGGACCTCTTCAAGGAGAACTACAAACCACTGCTCAACGAAGTAAAAGAAGACACAAACAAATGGAAGAATATTCCATGCTCATGGATAGGAAGAATCAATATTGTGAAAATGGCCATACTGCCCAAGGTGATTTATAGATTCAATGCCATCCCCATTAAGCTACCAATGACTTTCTTCACAGAACTGGAAAAAACTACTTTAAAGTTCATTTGGAACCAAAAAAGAGCCCACATAGCCAAGACAATCCTAAGCCAAATGAATAAAGCTGGAGGCATCACACTACCTGACTTCAAACTATACTACAAGGCTACAGTAACCAAAACAGCATGGTACTGGTACCAAAACAGAGATATAGACCAATGGAACAGAACAGAGCCTTCAGAAATAATACCACACATCTGCAACCATCCGATCTTTGACAAACCTGACAAAAACAAGAAATGAGGAAAGGATTCCCTATTTACTAAATGATGCTGGGAATACTGGCTAGCCATAAGTAGAAAGCTGAAACTGGATCCTTTCCTTACTCCTTATATGAAAATTAATTCAAGATGGGTTAGAGACTTAAATGTTAGACCTAAAACCATAAAAACCCTAGAAGAAAACCTAGGCAATGCCATTCAGGACATAGGCATGGGCAAGGACTTCATGACCAAAACACCAAAAGCAATGACAACGAAAGTCAAAATAGACAAATCGGATCTAAAGAAACTAAAGAGCTTCTGCACAGCAAAAGAAACTACCATCAGAGTGAACAGGCAACCTACAGAATGGGAGAAAATTTTTGCAATCTACTCATCTGACAAAGGGCTAATATCCAGAACCTATAAGAACTCAAATTTATAAGAAAAAACCCCATCAAAAAATGGGCAAAGGATATGAACAGACACTTGTCAAAAGACAACAGGCACATGAAAAAATGCTCATCATCACTAGCCATCAGAGAAATGTAAATCAAAACCACAATGAGATACCATCTCACACCAGTTAGAATGGCGATCATTAAAAAGTCAGGAAACAACAGGTGCTGGAGAGGATGCAGAGAAATAGGAACACGTTTACACTGTTGGTGGGACTGTAAACTAGTTCAACCATTGTGGAAGACGGTGTAGCGATTCCTCAAGGATCTAGAACTAGAAATACCATTTGACCCAGCCATCCCATTACTGGGTATATACCCAAAGGATTATAAATCATACTACTAGAAAGACACATGCGCATGTATGTTTATTGTGGCATTATTCACAATAGCAAAGACTTGGAACCAACCCAAATGTCCATCAATGACAGACTGGATTAAGAAAATGTGGCATATATACACCATGGGATACTATGCAGCCATAAAAAAAAGGATTAGTTCATGTCCTTTGTAGGGACATGGATGCAGTTGGAAATCATCATTCGCAGCAAACTATTACAAGAACAGAAAACCAAACACCTCATGTTTTCAGTCATAGGTGGGAATTGAACAATGAGATCACTTGGACACAGGAAGGGGAACATCACACACCAGAGCCTGTTGTAGGGTAGGGGGATGGGGGAGGGATAGCATTAGGATAGATACCTGATGTAAATGACGAGTTAAGGGGTGCAGCACACCAACATGGCACATGTATACGTATGTAACAAACCTGCACGCTGTGCACATGTACCCTAGAACATAAAGTATAATTTTAAAAAATGCATTTATAATGTTATTTGTATTTGCCAAAGTAGTTACCTTTACAGATGCTCTTTATGTTTTTGTATGGATGTGAGTTGCTCCCACTGTTTTTTTTCTTGTTGTTATTTCAGCCTGAAATGCTCGTTTTAATAGTTCTTATGATACAGTTTGTTAAAATACTCTTAATATTTATTTAGACATGTCCCAATTTCTTCTGCACGTTTTTAAGGATAGTTTTTCTAGAAACAGATTTTTTAATATAGTGTTTATTTTCCCAGCAATTTGAATAAATCAACCCATTGCCCCTGGGCTCAGTGATTTCTGATGAGAAGCTAGCTGTTCATCTTATTGGAGATCTCTTGTATATGATGTTACTTCTCTTTTGCTGATTTCAAAATTTTTCCTTTGTCTTTGACTTTCTTTTTTTATTCTTTAAGATAACTATCCTGTTTTATTTACATTTGATTTTTTTTTTTAATTATACTTTAAGTTCTAGGGTACATGTGCATAATGTTCAGGTTTGTTACATATGTATACTTGTGCCATGTTGGTGTGCTGCACCCATCAACTCGTCAGCACCCATCAATTCATCATTTATATCAGGTATAACTCCCAATGCAATCCCTCCCCATGATAGGCCCCGATGTGTGATGTTCCCCTTCCCGAGTACAAGTGATCTCATTGTTCAATTCCCACCTATGAGTGAGAACATGCGGTGTTTGGTTTTCTATTCTTGTGATAGTTTGCTAAGAATGATGGTTTCCAGCTGCATCCATGTCCCTATAAAGGATGCAAACTCACCCTTTTGTATGGCTGCATAGTATTCCATGGTGTATATGTGCCACATTTTCTTAATCCAGTCTGTCACAGATGGACATTTGGGTTGATTCCAAGTCTTTGCTATTGTGAATAGTGCCGCAATAAACATACGTGTGCATGTGTCTTTATAGCAGCATGATTTATAATCCTTTGGGTATATACCCAGTAGTGGGATGGCTGGGTCAAATGGTACATCTAGTTCTAGATCCTTGAGGAATCGCCATACTGTTTTCCATAATGGTTGAACTAGTTTACAATCCCACCAACAGTGTAAAAGTGTTCCTGTTTCTCCACATCCTCTCCAGCACCTGTTGTTTCCTGACTTTTTAATGATCGCCATTCTAACTGGTGTGAGATGGTATCTCATTGTGGTTTTGATTTGCATCTCTCTGATGGCCAGTGATGATAAGCATTTTTTCATGTGTCTGTTGACTGTATGAATGTCTTCTTTTAAGAAATGTCTGTTCATATCCTTTGCCCACTTTTTGATGGGGTTGTTTTTTTCTTGTAAATTTGTTTGAGTTCTTTGTAGATTCTGGATATTAGCCCTTTGTCAGATGAGTAGATGGCAAAAATTTTCTCCCATTCTGTAGGTTGCCTGTTCACTTTGATGGTAGTTTCTTTTGCTGTGCAGAAGCTCTTTAGTTTAATTAGATCCCATTTGTCAATTTTGGCTTTTGCTGCCATTGCTTTTGGTGTTTTAGACATGAAGTCCTTGCCCATGCCTATGTCCTGAATGGTACTACCTAGGTTTTCTTCTAGAGTTTTTATGGTATTAGGTCTAACATTTAAGTCTCTAATCCATCTTGAATTAATTTTCGTATAAGGAGTAAGGAAAGGATCCAGTTTCAGCTTTCTACTTATGGCTAGCCAATTTTCCCAGCACCATTTATTAAATAGGGAATCTTTTCCCCATTTCTTGTTTCTCTCAGGTTTGTCAAAGATCAGATGGGTGTAGATGTGTGGTATTATTTCTGAGGACTCTGTTCTGTTCCATTGGTCTATATCTCTGTTTTGGTACCAGTACCATGCTGTTTTGGTTACTGTAGCCTTGTAGTATAGTTTGAAGTCAGGTAGTGTGATGCCTCCAGCTTTGTTCTTATGACTTAGGATTGTCTTGGCAATGCAGGCTCTTTTTTGATTCCATATGAACTTTAAAGTAGTTTTTTCCAATTCTGTGAAGAAAGTCATTGGTAGCTTGATGGGGATGGCATTGAATCTATAAATCACCTTGGGCAGTATGGCCATTTTCACGATATTGATTCTTCCTATCCATGAGCATGGTATGTTCTTCCATTTGTTTGTGTCCTCTTTGATTTCACTGAGCAGTGGTTTGTAGTTCTCCTTGAAGAGGTCCTTTACATCCCTTGTAAGTTGGATTCCTAGGTATTTTATTTTCTTTGAAGCAATTGTGAATGGAAGTTCATTCATGATTTGGCTCTGTTTGTCTGTTATTGGTGTATAAGAATGCTTATGATTTTTGCACATTAATTTTGTATCCTGAGACTTTGCTGAAGTTGTTTATCAGCTTAAGGAGATTTTGGGCTGAGACAATGGGGTTTTCTAAATATACAATCATGTCATCTGCAAACAGGGACAATTTGACTTCTTCTTTTCCTAACCGGATACCCTTTCTTTCTTTCTCCTGCCTGATTGCTCTGGCCAGAACTTCCAACACTATGTTGAATAGGAGTGGTGAGAGAGGGCATCCCTGTCTTGTGCCAGTTTTCAAAGGGAATTTGTCCAGTTTTTGCCCATTCAGTATGATATTGGCTGTGGGTTTGTCATAAATAGCTCTTATTATTTTGAGGTTCGTTCCATCAATACTGAATTTATTGAGCGTTTTTAGCATGAAGGGCTGTTGAATTTTGTCAAAAGCCTTTTCTGCATCTATTGAGATAATCATGTGGTTCTTGTCTTTGGTTCTGTTTATATGCTGGATTACATTTATTGATTTACATATGTTGAACCGGCCTTTCATCCCAGGGATGAAGCCCACTTGATCATGGTGGATAAGCTTTTTGATGTGCTGCTGAATCCGGTTTGCCAGTATTTTATTGAGGATTTTTGCATCGATGTTCATCAGGGATATTGGTCTAAAATTTTCTTTTTTTGTTGTGTCTCTGCCAGGCTTTGGTATCAGGATGATGTTGGCCTCATAAAATGAGTTAGGGAGGATTCCCTCTTTTTCTATTGATTGGAATAGTTTCAGAAGGACTGGTACCAGCTCCTCCTTGTACCTCTGGTAGAATTCAGCTGTGAATCCATCTGGTCCTGGACTTTTTTTGGTTGGTAGTCTATTAATTATTGCCTCAATTTCAGAGCCTGCTATTGGTCTATTCAGGGATTCAACTTCTTCCTGGTTTAGTCTTGGAAGAGTGTAGGTGTCCAGGAAATTATCCATTTCTTCTAGATTTTCTAGTTGATTTGCATAGAGGTGTTTATAGTATTCTCTGATGGTAGTTTGTATTTCTGTGGGGTCGGTGGTGATATCCCCTTTATCATTTTTTATTGCGTCTATTTGATTCTTCTCTCTTTTCTTCTTTATTAGTCTTGCTAGCGATCTGTCAATTTTGTTGATTTTTTCAAAAAACCAACTCCTAGATTTTTTGGAGGGTTTTTTGTGTCTCTATCTCCTTCAGTTCTGCTCTGATCTTAGTTATTTCTTGCCTTCTGCTAGCTTTTGAATGTGTTTGCTCTTGCTTCTCCAGTTCTTTTAATTGTGATGTTAGAGTGTCCATTTTAGATCTTTCCAGCTTTCTCTTGTGGGCATTTAGTGCTATAGATTTCCCTCTACACACTGCTTTAAATGTGTCCCAGAGATTCTGGTATGTTGTATCTTTGTTCTCATTGGTTTCAAAGAACATCTTTATTTCTGCCTTCATTTCGTTATGTACCCAGTAGTCATTCAGGAGCAGGTTGTTCAGTTGCCATGTAGTTGAGCAGTTTTGATTGAGTTTCTTAGTCCTGAGTTCTAGTTTGATTGCACTGTGGTCTGAGAGACAGTTTGTTATAATTTCTGTTCTTTGACATTTGCTAAGGAGTGCTTTACTTCCAATTATGTGGTCAATTTTGGAATAAGTGCGATGTGGTGCTGAGAAGAATGTATATTCTGTTGATTTGGGGTGGAGAGTTCTATAGATGTCTATTAGGTCCGCTTGGTGCAGAGATGAGTTCAATTCCTGGATATCCTTGTTAACTTTCTGTCTCGTTGATCTGTCTAATGTTGACAGTGGAGTGTTGAAGTCTCCCATTATTATTGTATGGGAGTCTAAGTCTCTTTGTAAGTCTCTAAGGACTTGCTTTATGAATTTGGGTGCTCCTGTATTGGGTGCATATATATTTAGGATAGTTAGCTCTTCCTGTTGGATTGATCCCTTTACCATTATGTAATGGCCTTCTTTGTCTCTTTTGATCTTTGATGGTTTAAAGTCTATTTTATCAGAGACTAGGATTGCAACCCCTGCTTTTTTTGTTCTCCATTTGCTTGGTAGATCTTCCTCCATCCCTTTATTTTGAGCCTATGTATGTCTCTGCATGTGAGATGGGTCTCCTGAATACAGCAGACTGATGGGTCTTGACTCTTTATCCAGTTTGCCAGTCTGTGTCTTTTAATTGGAGCATTTAGTCCATTAACATTTAAGGTTAATATGGTTATGTGTGAACTTGATCCTGCCATTCTGATATTAACTGGTTATTTTGCTCGTTAGTTGATGCAGTTTCTTCCTAGCCTCGATTGTCTTTACATTTTGGCATGTTTTTGCAATGGCCGGTAGCGGTTGTTCCTTTCCATATTTAGGGCTTCCTTCAGGGTTTCTTGTAAGGCAGACCTGGTGGTGACAAAATCTCTAAGCATTTGCTTATCTGTAAAGGATTTTATTTCTCCTTCACTGATGAAACTTAGTTTGGCTGGATATGAAATTCTGGGTTAAAAATTCTTTTCTTTAAGAACGTTGAATATTGGCCCCCACTCTCTTCTGGCTTGTACAGTTTCTCCGAGAGATCTGCTGTTAGTCTGATGGGCTTCCCTTTGTGGGTAACCCGACCTTTCTCTCTGGCTGCCCTTAAGATTTTTTCCTTCATTTCAACTTTGGTGAATCTGGCAATTATGTGTCTTGGAGTTGCTCTTCTCGAGGAGTATCTTTGTGGTGTTCTCTGTATTTCCTGAATTTGAATGTTGGCCTGCCCTACTAGGTTGGGGATGTTCTCCTGGATGATATTCTGAAGAGTGTTTTCCAACTTGATTCCATTTTCCCCCTCACTTTCAGGCACCCCAATCAGACGTAGATTTGGTCTTTTCACATAATCCCATACTTCTTGCAGGCTTTGTTCATTTCTTTTTCTTCTTTTTTCTTTTGGTTTCTCTTCTCGCTTCATTTCATTCATTTGATCCTCAATCGCTGATACTCTTTCTTCCAGTTGATCGAGTCGGTTACTGAAGCTTGTGGATTTGTCACGTATTTCTCATGTCATGGTTTTCATCTCTGTCATTTCATTTATGACCTTCTCTGCATTAATTATTCTAGCTATCAATTCTTCCACTCTTTTTTCAAGATTTTTAGTTTCTTTGCACTGGGTACGTAATTCCTCTTTTAGCTCTGAGAAGTTTGATGGACTGAAGCCTTCTTCTCTCATCTCATCAAAGTCATTCTCTGACCAGCTTTGATCCATTGCTGGCGATGAGCTGCGCTCCTTTGCAGGGGGAGATGCGCTCTTATTTCTTGAATTTCCAGCTTTTCTGCCCTGCTTCTTCCCCATCTTCGTGGTTTTATCTGCCTCTGGTCTTTGATGATGGTGACGTACTGATGGGGTTTTGGTATAGGTGTTCTTCCTGTTTGATAGTTTTCCTTCTAAGAGTCGGGACCCTCAGCTGTAGGTCTGTTGGAGATTGCTTGAGGTCCACTCCAGACCCTGTTTGCCTGGGTATCAGCAGCAGAGGTTGCAGAACATAGAATATTGCTGAACAGCGAGTGTACCTGTCTGATTCTTGCTTTGGAAGCTTCCTCTCAGGGGTGTACTCCACCCTGTGAGGTGTGGGGTGTCAGACTGCCCCTAGTGGGGGATGTCTCCTAGTTAGCCTACTCAGGGTCAGTGACCCACTTGAGCAGGCAGTCTGTCCCTTCTCAGACCTCAACCTCCGTGTTGGGAGATCCACTGCTCTCTTCAAAGCTGTCAGGCAGAGTCGTTCGCCTCTGCACAGGCCTCTGCTGCTTCCCCTTTTGTTGTTTAGCTGTGCCCTGTCCCCAGAGGTGGAGTCTACAGAGAGGGGCAGGTTTCCTTGAGCTGCTGTGAGCTCCACCCAGTTCGAGTTTCCCAGCGGCTTTGTTTACCTACTTAAGCCTCAGCAATGGTGGGCGCCCCTCCCCCAGCCTCGCTGCTGCCGTTTTGATTAGATCGCAGACTGCTGTGTTAGCAATGAGGGAGGCTCCGTGGCCGTGGGACCCTCCCGGCCAGATGTGGTATAATCTTCTGGTGTGCCCATTTGCCTAAAGCGCAGTATTGGGGTAGGAATTACCCGATTTTCCAGGTGTGTCTCAGTTCCCCTGGCTAGGAAAAGGGATTCCCTTCCCCCTTGCACTTCCCAGGTGAGGCAATGCCTCGCCCTGCTTCAGCTCTCGCTGGTCGGGCTGCAGCAGCTGACCAGCACCAATTGTCCGGCACTCCCCAGTGAGATGACCCCAGTACCTCAGTTGAAAATGCAGAAATCACCGGTCTTCTGTGTCACTCGCGCTGGGAGTTGGAGACTGGAGCTGTTCCCATTCGGCCATCTTGCTCCGCCCCTCTTTCTTTGACTTTTGATAGTTTTATTAAAATTTGTCTAATGTGGATCTCTTTGAGTGTACCTACTTATAGTGTGTTAAAGTTCTTGAAGGTAGAGACTAATGTTTTCTATCAAATTGTAAAATCTGTGGCCATTATTTCTTCAAACGTTTTTTCTATCTGATTATGCCTCTTTTTTTTCTAGAACTCCCAAATCCAGAATTATATTTGCTTCTTTTAAAAATAATTTTTCTTTATTGAACTTTTCTATTTCATGGAATTTTATCCTCATATATCCTCTATTTGGAAAACAGTCCTTTTATTTCTTTAAACTTATTTATAATAGCTGATTTATAGCCTTTTTAAAATTTAAAGTCTAAACATCTTGGCTTCCATATTCACTGTTTCTATCATGTTATTTTTTTCCTGTGTGAAAAAAATGTGTAAGCAACACTTTCTGTTTCAGTATATGTCTTCAAATTTTATGTTGAAACTCGACATTTAAAATAATACAATATAAAATAGATAATATTTTAATGTTAAAGTATTAAATTTTAATATTAAATGTGTTGTATTTAAATAATATAGCATGAGAATATTGTAAATCAGAACTCTCTTCCACACACATATACTTCAGAGTTTCATGTTGTTGCTATTTGCTGATGTTTCTTGCTGTTGTTGATCCTTTGTTTAGTGATCTTTCTGGTCTAATCATGTAAAGTGTGTATTTCCTGTCATATGTGGCTGCTTAAGCCTCCACTCGATGTCCTTAATACTCATCTAACAGACAGAAAATTCCTTAATTGATGTAACCTTAGAGTTTCCCAGCCTTTGTCGAGTGGTTCTTGTTGTGTTGAGACATATCTTCAATTTTCCAGCAGTTCAGAACTGTTTTTAGCCATCACTTCTTTCCTATGCAGAACGTCAAGTCAGACGTGTGTAAAAGATTGTGTGTTTTTTAGTTTCTTCAAAACATATGCATATACTAGCATATGTATATATATGTGGCCCACAAGATTCCAAGGAATATGTTGGAGCTTTTTAAAAAGTTCCCATAGACATCTGACTTCCAAGATATTTAGGTTTTTGGAGAAACCTATTATTTCTCCCAACTCAGGCATGTATGATGTTAAATAATTTCCTTTTTTTTTTTTTTTTTTGCTGTTTTCAAATTCCTGGGTGTTAAACTTTTTACACTGAGTAAATTCTTAGTAAGGGCTGAATAATGATAAATGAATGCACCTTTTACAGGTTGCTGCCAGGAACAGTCACATAGTGAAAATACTTTGGAGATGGGGCTTTTTTGAAAGTTCCCATTGTGATATACTCCCCTCAGTGACTGATAGACAGTGTTTTCCACAACTTTCCTGGTTGTAAGGATGCACTTTTATGGCTTCTGCAGAGCTGGAGAGAAGGGGATGGGTTTAAGGCAAGTTGGAGCACAACAAATGTAAAGTTTTTAATTTAATTCAGCATTATGTCTTGAATAACTATTACTTATCCTTGCAAGCATTTATTCATTTTCAAAATTCTGTAAAAGTTAATTTTGACAATATTCCTCAGTGTTGTCAGGTTTTTAATGAGACAGTAGATTTTTCAGGGTTTCATATCCCACTACTGTAGAAATCATAACTGGACAGTGGAACTCTCAATTTTAGAATTCCAGTGTCATTTTGACAGGGTTATGATGTCAAAACAAAGGGAGTCAGATTTGTTAGTATACGTAATGAGTTGTCTGCGATTATTTGGACAATTGACCCATCTCTAGTTCTTTTTTAGTTAAAAAGTAAAGCCTGCAAAACAGCCCTAGATCTTATTGTAGTTATTCTGAATCCTCCTGTGTTTGAGGGGCTCAGGGAAATATTACCACATACAGCCCCCTGAGAAGAGAGCACAGTATCCCTGGGGACAATATTGGATGAGAATACTATAATAACTTATGGGAAAACTGCAAATTCTGACATTTCTCTCTAGGAAGTATACGTTAACTATTCCCCTCCCATTTCTTCCTTTGGTAAATTTTGTTACACTGAATAATATGATGGCTAATGAGCTTTTGGGATGTATAATTCTAAATTATAAAAGCATTCTACTCTTCACTAAAAAATCATCAAGCTCCATGCTGCTGCCTTGGTAACTATACCCTAATATGCACTATTAGTTATGGTAACTGTCCCTTCCTTATCCTTATTTGTGAGTCTATGAATATCTGTTGATAACCAGGGGTTGACTTCCAGTGAATTGTTGGAATCTTATAATAACACAACACATCATGTCCCAAGGTGTCACTTATTGTGGTTAAATGTTAAGGTCCACCATTTTTCACAAATCTCTTCACCTGTAAGTGAGATGCAGCCTGGATTACAGAATGCCATATCTTTATTTTAATCACCAGAGCTTCATTTTAATAATCACATGCTGCACTAACAAAATAAGACAAGCAATACAATTATTGAGAAAACACACGTGTCTCTGATGCAGGTTTTTTTGTAACACTTCTTAAAGATCTTTACAACTTTAGTAAATGGAAGAACAAGATAATAAAACACAATATTAAAGAGAGCATTAAAAATGTAAGTGGCTTTCTTATGTATTTAATTTGTAGTAACTTATTTAGAACTTGCTAACAGTTGGTTTGTAAATGTCATTTAGTTCCTTAACATATGTGTCCAGATTCCACAAGCAGATTGCAAAATGTATGAGAAGACCTCTCTGTGTTCTCTGTTGTTTGGATTTCTTCAAGAGGAATCAGAGTGTCATACAGGTTGAGCATTGCTAATTCAATAATCCAAAATGCTTCAAAATACAAAATCTTTTGTGTGCCATGTGGCACTCAAAAGAAAATGCTCGTTGGAGCATTCCATATTTGCAATTTTTTGGATTAGGAATGCTCGACCAGTAGGTATAATACAGATATTCCATAATCTTAAAAAGTCTGATTTCCAAAACAAGCATTTCAGATAAGGGATACTCAAGCCCCCATACAGGTGCAAAACTAGTTTCTCCACAAACTAAAACTTTAAGAAAAAAAATTAGATAAAAATATAAGTTGTTTGCACAGGTGAGGTTAATATATGTAATGAACAATTATATAATATTATTCTCTTCTATAGCCTAGATTTGAATCATCTTTAAAATATGCTAAAATGTATTATCTGGCAAAACTTTCTGGTTTTAATCAATATTGGGCTTCAAATTACCATTATGCCTGGGAATTGCTATCAATTTAAACAAGACACTTTTTATACTTTTAGGGGAACAACCAAACACAAAACAGATAAGCCTCATCTGAACCATCAGAACTATTATCTTGCCTAATTTAGTCATAGTAATAGCATTCCATGCCCTAAAATAGCCCATAGATAGCATATCCACACTCACCCAATGAATAATAAAGTAAAATTAAATGAAGTTTCTAGTTCATAAATTGGCTTGATAATATTGGACCCTATGAACTTGCCTCCTTGGTTAAAATAATAAATACAGTGCAATATAAATTAAAACAGGGCCTTCAATATTGAAACTCATTATATCAGACCTATTTAGAGAAATAGTGATTATGGCTACTGTTGGGACAATTATAAGCCAAATTTGCTCCTTTCGAAAACTTGGAAAGGATAAATAGTACCTCACTATGTATTGCTACAATCTTAATGCTGTAGTCCCACTGATTAAGGCCCCTATACCCAATATTATTGAGATAAAAATAAAAGAGATTCCTTGCCATCAGAAGCTAGTACATATTTAGCAGTCATGTTCTGTTCACTGTCTATTTCAACAGCTTCTCAGCTGCAATTTGTCTTCACCTTCAAAGGGAGACAATATGCCTTTAATCAGCTACCCTGAGGCAGATAATTAAATTAATATAGGGAAATCTAAAAACATAAAATGTCCATGAAGTGAATAAAATATTTAGATCCAATTCCAGGCAATACCACTCTGGTAGGAAACATCTAGTAATTTTTCCCCTTTTTACAGATCTTTATAGGACTTCACTTCTGAGGGCCACCAAGACTCAACATCTGGTTTCAATCATTGGTCTTATAACTAACTGCGTAAAATGGTGAGTTGAGAGGTAGAAAAGGCTGTTGTGATTGGAGAGTAGAAGAAAGAATTCCCCAACTTTATCAGAACCTTTCAAATATCTACAAGGGCTCAAACAAATCTTCTTGTAAAAGCATCATTTAGTTTCTACTGCCAGAATAGTTGGCAACAATAACTGTCTCTTAAATTCTGCTTGATGATCAATTTCTACTTACTGATCCACTAGCCAATTTTCAAACATGATAAAAACAAAGTAAGAACAGATTCAATTTGACAGTTGCTCTCAGAGAGATATACATTTAGTGCAGTAAAACAACAGAAACAGGAAAAAGAATCATGTTCTTATAGTATGATATTTGTGAAAGGATTCATAAGATAGTCAAACTACCTTTTGAAACAGTAAAAATTCATCTGGTTTAGAAAAGACAAAATTGGAGAGATGGGGTATGAAAGAAGCACAGATAATTGGAAAACAACAAGAAATTTGATGTGTCTGGGCATTCTTCTCTGACACCAGGGGCCAGTGAGCAATGAGCCATTAGAAAAAATATAGAGAGCAGTTCGAAGTTTAGAAGGGAGTCAGACGGACATAGTTAAACTTGAGCTTGATTAGGGTCATGACCGGGACAAAAGAAGAAATCCAGCATTAATGGTGCTTCTAGGATGAATGTTGTCTTTAATGCTAGATAACTCAATCACAGATGGTTTGTCTAACCCTCTATGGGAAAATCTCTAGTTTTTAAAGGTTGTTACTGGTGAAGCCAGTAATGTATTAAGTCTCTTTGGTGAGCAATTTTTCTGACTGCCTGCAAGACTTCACTATGGTTGTCAACACAGCAAGCCCTACCTACCACATCAATGTGGGATTTAGCCATTTGTCTCAGCACCCTTTTAGCCAGACAATGGATAGAGTTCCAAGTCCACTAAATGATGCTTCCTTCTCCACAGTCTTATGGAGTACCATAGTATGGATGTTTGCCCCTCCAAACCTCATGTTGAAATTTGATGTCCAGTATTATAGGTAAGACCTAGTGGGACATGTTTGGGTCATGGGAGTGGATCTTTCATGAATAGAGTAATGCTCTACATTGGAAAAGGAGTAAGTCTTCACTCTGTTAGTTTTTACAAGAGCTGGTTAGACAAAAACTGGCACCTGCCTCCTCTCTCTTTCCCTTCCTCTCTCACTGTGTGATCTCTCTATGCAGGCTTCCCTTTGCCTTCTACCATGAGGGGAAGCAGCTTGGGTCCCTCATCAAAAGCAGATGTTGGCAAATCATTCTTCTTGTGCAGCCTGCAAAATCATGAGCCAAGTAAACCTCTTTACGAATTACCCAGCCTCTGTTATTCTTTTATAGCAACCCAAGTAGATGAAGACATGCAATAAAAGACACAAAAAGATTGTCTTAGTTTGTGTCTTGCTCCTATAACAGAATACCAAATCAAGACGCTGGCATCTGGGGAAGGCTTTCCTATGGCATCTTCACATGACAAGGCAGAGGGCAAGAGAGAACTAACTCCCACAGGTCTTTTTTATAGTGGATTTCTCAGTCCACTCATGAGGGCTCCGCCTAACTCCTAAACACCTCTCAAAAGGCCCTACTTCCCACATTGCTGCATTGGGGGATTAAATTTACAACACTTAGATTTTGGCGTAGACATTCAGACTACAGCAAAAAGTAAGATGCTTTTGAGGAGCTTAAAATACAATCGGCTGAGTAGATTCTTATACAAACCAAAATAAATCTAGGAAATGAGTAAGGAAGAAGGGAGTAATAAGATTTGAGTATGAAATTATTCAACCTCAAGATTACAATTGTGATTTAGAATTAACATGAGGAATCATTTAAACTCACCAGATTTCTTGTTCCTGGCTTTATCATTTATACATGGTGTAATAGTAGGATAATTAATCAATTAATATCTTTAAAACTTGTTTTTTCACTGCATTGAGGATAATGATAACTGCATGAGATTATTATCGGTCTTTGATATGAAATCTGCAAAATTTCTATCTCAGTGTTTAAGCCAGGAGAAGCAACAAAATTGGTGATTTATATAACTTGGCTTACCAGGTGATTTATTCTAAAAACAATAGGGAACTTTAAAAATATTTATTCCAAGAGGGAGACTCAAACACACAAACAAAATATCAAAATTATTCTCATTAATTATTAATTTGTTTCAGGCCCATTTGATGGCTCTGTGGGCAAAAACATGACCTGAATCTGCCTGTCTTGGAATTTATGGCCATTTCACTCAAGTATGTGATTTTCCTCCCTCCCCTTTTATCATGATGTTTAAAGTTTTAAGAGAATTCTGTGAATACTATTTGGCTTTAACCCTATTTTGTTTATTTTCATAATCTCTTGTTTACTTTAACACATAAATATTAATAAAAATAATTATGGAAGCTCTTATAATGGGAGGCATTTAATTACCTGTGCTTTATGCTGCCATCACCGTTGTGGTCAGGGGAACAGTGAAAATATGTGGTAGAGGGCAGGCATATTTCACTTAAAGTAGTACAAAGCATAGGATAACAAAACATTCTGCTTTTTCATAAACATTTTGTCCTTGCTCACAAAGGGATGTCAAAAGCCCAGGTGGAGTCCACTAAGAAAATTATATTTCCTAAATACAACCCTGTTTCTAAAATGCTGACCGCTGTCATGTTTTGTCAAGTGACTGCTAATTATATTTTTGCTTTAGTCTAACAACAAGGCTTTAATTTTTGCAACATTTTAGTAAATTTTGTAGATTGCTAAATCAAGAATTTATTAAAGAAAACTGCATTTTTCTTTAGTTTTCTCAGTATGATAATGCAAGTTGCTTAAGTTTGAAATAAACCCCATAAGCTTGAATGTCTTAATATATAAAAATAGTTTCATGAAAAATGGGAAGAGCTTTTGATTCACACTTAGACTTACAGGTAAATAAATTCTTTTTGTAGAAATGGATCCCTCATTTGGGAAGAAAATGTTATACGGACTTAAACGAGAAAGTAAAAAATGTGGGGAATTTGATTCCCCACATTTTTCAACTGGTGTATTTGAGGGTTGATTCTGATTTTACAGACTGTGGCTCCTAAGGGACAAATAGTGTCAACATTATTTGTCACGGTGAAGACTTTTTCTTTATTGTTTCCTATGGCTTATTTGGACAACTCAGTCATTACTGTTGATGAACAGTGATCTGCAGAATTTGATTTAGTGAATTAATTTGGACCATGATATTCATAGGGTTATAAAGATGTCCTTTTCTTAAGTTGAAACACCTACTATCTGGGTTTATTATATAAATTATACACATAATTCAGGACTCAGAGTTCTCATGGCAGAAGAAACAGTTCTACTCAGTTAAGCATTTTCTTCTGTGCTATCTTAGAGTGGCTCCTTGTACATACACAGGTAAAACTTTGTCTTCCAAACTGAGCTGAAAATTGCTACAGGCCAGGGACAATAATGCTACTAGATGTCTGAATTTAGCTTCTGTTAATATTTTTTAAAGAATGACACCCTTGGACGTGTCTGGGAAAAAAATACCTTCTATTAGTCAGTGTTCTTCAGAGAAAATAAAACAGGATCCAAATCTACATGCTCTCCTCCCAAACACACACACAATCTAGATTATAAAAGGAGATTTATTATGGAAATTGGTTCATGTGCTTATGGAGGTTAAGATGTCCCATGATATGCCATCTCTGAGCTGGAAAACTAGGAAAGCTGGTGGCATAATTTTGTCTACGTTTAAAGGCCTAAGAACCAGGAAAGCTGATGTTGCAACTTTTCGCCCAAAGCCAAAGGCCTGAGAACCCAAAGCAGAGGTGGAGAGGTTGTGTGTTCAAAGACAGGAGAAGATGGATGTCCCATCTCGAGAGGGGAGAGAGATAAAGAGAGAGAGATTCACCCTTCCTCCACCTTTTGGTTCTATGCGGGCCCTGAATGGATTAGACTGGATGATGCCAGACTGCATTAGGAAAGCAGATGGCCTTGACTCAGGTTTGCCAATTGAAATACTAGTATTTTCTGGAAATACCATCATAGACACACATAGAAATAATGTTTTCATGAGCTATTTGACATCCCTTAACATAGTGAATTTGACACATAAAATTAACCATAACACTCTCTTTTATACTGTTAAACAAAATATTTTACGTTTGGCCTGAAGATTTCTCTGTACATTGTGAGCTATAACCTAAGGGAGTTGTAAACAGACTGTAGCCTACTCTTGTACCAGTCATTGAGTTTTGGCCAAAGGTAGCCAATTGTTTAAACCATGTTCAAGTAAGTCAGAGTCAACTTGTAACCAATTTGGCTGTTTCTGTATTTCACTTCTGTCTTCTGACTTTTCTTTTTCTGTCCATAAATCTTTTCCCACCATGTTGCTGCACTGGAGTCTCTGAGGCCACTGTGGCTCTGGAAGCTGCCTGATTCACAAAGTATTCTTTGCTCATTTAAACTCTGTTAAATTTAATTCAGCTAGGGTTTTCCTTTTAACAATACTCTGCCTTTTGACTAAAGAGGTACTCTAGATTATGGTATCTGAATTAGGCATGTGGCCTACATATACTTGCTCTATGCATGTCCCGTGTGAATTAATTTAACCAAGTACCTTGAAATTTGAGACTTGGAGTAAAATAACAGCAAAGAAGGTATTTTAGCTACTTCATTATGTAGTAGGGTGGTGGAGTATGCTGAAATGGAGAGAAACAGCTTATCCGTCTTCCTTTTTACTTATCCTCTTCCTTTATTTTTGAAAACAGAGAAGTTTTTAATATTTCCTAAATACAGCATGTAATTCTGTGCTGGAAACTTAAGATACAGAAATGAAATAAATTGTTTGCCACAAGATAAGTTAGGAAAAGACACACATGAAGTCACTTATATGCAACGAAGGCATAGAGAATAACTCTAAGGTATCTGACTCAGTGACTTAGGTGGTGATATCATCAACTGAAGTTGAGAACAAAAGGTTTTGGAAGTTAAATTGTTTTGTGACATGTCTGATATTTAGCCAGCAAGTTGTGGTTTGGCTTACTCCAATTCTTTATGTCTGGCTGCCATTCAGAGTCAACTGGCATCTGTTCTGATTAGTTAAAACTTATGATGCTCTTGTTATGAAATGTTTTGAACGTTAACCCTGGCTCAATACTGTAAATTGGATTTGAACATGCATAAAATGTGAGATGTCCACTGAATATAGAAGTCTAGGAATAACTTGTGGAAGAATCCAGAACATGCCACTCCAAAATGTACTTCTTTGGCATATTTTGATATGGTTATTGGAAGGGGCTGCAGACACAGCAACAGCTCTGAAAAACTGTCACTGTGTGGAAGACATTTGCATCTTTAAACAGAATCTACATTAGTGAGGTAAACAGCAGATGCAGAGGCTTTCCAGATATTTCTTTCTAGAGAAGATTGATTCACAGGAAAAGGAGATAAAATGTCTGACACTTTTAAAGGTCTGGCAGAAGAACCATTAGCACAGGCTTCTATCCATTCCTCCTGAGAGCTGCTATCTCAGAGATTTCATCTGCATAACAAGATAGCCTTTGCTTGCCAAGTCTTTTCTCCTGTCTCCTTGTCGTAACCTGTCACCATGCTCTAAGCTTCCATTTCTTTCTGTGTTATATGAAGACTTAATCATCTGACCCTTATTTGAGTCTCATATTAACTGAACTCCCATGTCCATATGCATGCTAATAAATTTGTAGCCTTTTCTCCTGTTAATTTATGTATTGTCAATTCATTTCAGCAGACTTAGACTCACTCCTACCTTAAGATGAAACATTTGAACTTCACTACACGTGAAGATAATATTCTGGAGGTTGAAATGTAACTCAGGACTTACCTGACTTCCTAAGTTTTATAGTCATTGATTAACAGATTGTGTTTGGTGCTATTGTTGTGGATACAGGAGATGTGTCACATGTTTTTGAGAAGAGGAGATGTCCTCATATTTTACCACCTCCACTTTCTAATTTTTACTGGGTCTGGTCTTTGAGGCACCTTGACCTTCAGCCCCACTAGCTTCCTCAGCCTCCATTAAATTCATTTGCTCCAACCTGAACACCATGTGTTGCCATTTCAGTTACGTGATTAGATTCCCCTTGGGATCTGTTACCCTGGCTACATTCTGAACTTTGCCTTTACCTCTCCATCTTATTCTCAATTAACAACACTCTTCTTGGCTACAAGAGTGACTGTAGGCTTTTCTCCTAAATCCTTGGCTCAACAGATCCTAGAATTCCTATTAATCTATTAATTTGATCCCCCAAGAACTCTACAATCCATTTCTTCAGTTCTTTTGCCCATGCTTTATATACCTTAGTGTGGCTCCTTACTGAAGCCCGTGTGGATTACTGACAGTCTTTCTAGATGACTACTTTGCCATCAGTCTCATACCATTTTCCAGTCACCATGTAGCTACATAGTGGTCTTTCTAAAATACTAATGGAATCATGTTTTCCACTTGATTAAAATCCTTTGAAAAATTCCCATCTCCTTCATAAGGTCTTATTTATTTGTACGTCAAATCCTGCATGCCTATCCAGCCTCATCTCTTAAAACATACATGTTGACATACTATGCCCCAGCTATGCCAAGCTACATAAAAATTCCATAACTTATAAGGTTTACTCAGGCACTCACCCCGTATGCCTGCACTCATGTAGTGCCCTTTGCAGGAAATCCCTACTCTCCACTGCCTGTGAATACTGCTATTCTATCATTTAGTCTATGTATTATCATTGCAAATTTACTTTTCTAGTATGTACTCTAAATTCCTATTCATTTTCTTAACACCATTTTGTATATATTTATGGGGTCAATGTGATGTTTTGATATGTGTATACATTGTGGGATGATTAAATCAAGCTAACTAACATATTTTGGTATATGAGTTATCCCAAATTTATTTTTGTGTGCGGTGTAAGATATAGATCAAAGTTTTTATTTTTTTAATGAATATTCAGTTATTTCTGCATCATATGTTAAAACACTTTTTTCACAACTCAGTATATTACCTTGATAAACATTTTGATGTCAGGTAGTATAACTCCTAAAAATCTAGTCTTCTGTTTTCCAGTTTGTTTTTTAAAATGCTCCTGGAATTGCTTGTGTATTTCCATAGACATTTTAGAAACAATTTGTCAATTTCTACAAAAATTCCTGCTGAGGCTATAATTAGATTTATGTTAAATCTATATAATTATATAATTATTTTTTGAAAAGTGCATAGACCTCCCAAACACAAAGTCTTCTTAGTTTGAATTTTGCTTAGCTTTCCTGCACTGGGCTCTTGCAAATCTTGATCAATTACATTATTTTCTACTTCCACATATCTGATTTTCATTCTGATTGATGTCTTTCATTCTTTGCCTTTCCTTTTTGTCTGACAACTTGGGGTTCTCTCCTATAACTGAATTTCCAAATTAACATGGAGTTTGAGATTGAAAATGACCAACCTTCTGTCTGGTTTGTGTTACTATAACAGAATATCTGAGACTGGCAATTTATAAAGAAAAAACACTTATTTAGCTCACAGTTTTACAATTTGGATCATTCAAGAACATGGCACCGGCATCTTCTCAGATTCAGGTGAGGGTTTTCGTGCTGTGTCACAACATGGCAGAAGATCAAAGGAAAAGGAGATATGTGTGAAGAGGCTAAACCCAAGGTGTGTGTGGCTTTATGATAACCCACTCTCTCAGAAACTATTCAGTTCCTGTGAGAACCAATGCAGTCTCACCAGAGCAGAAACTCACTGCTGTAGGAATAGCATCAAGCCACCCAGGAGATCAGAACCTTCATGACCCAAACACCTCTCATTAGGACCCACTTCTCTTTTTTTTTTTTTTTTTCTGAGACAGAGTCTCGCTCTGTTGACCAGGCTGGAGTGCAGTAGCATAATCTTGGCTCACTGCAAGCTCCGTCTCCCGAGTTCATGCCATTCTCCTGCCTCAACCTCCTGAGTAGCTGGGACTATAGGCGCCCACCACCATGGCCGGCTAATATTTTGTTGTTGTTGTTGTATTTTTAGTAGAGACAAGGTTTCACCATGTTAGCCAGGATGGTCTTGATCTCCTGACCTCGGGATCCGCCCGCCTCGGCTTCCCAAAGTGCTAGGATTACAGGTGTGAGCCACCGCGCCCGGTCCAGTAGTACTTCTTAAAGGTTCTACCTCTCAACATTGCTGCCCTGGGAATTAAGGTTTCAAAATGAGTTTTGATGGGTAAAAATCACATTTAAACCACAGCATTATGCCCCTGTGCCCTCAAAACACATGTGCTTCTCACATATAAAATATAATAATTCCATACCAATAGTTCCAAAATCTTAACTTGTTCCATCAACAACTCAAAACACAAAATCAAAATCTCATCGTATACTCAAGGCAAGTTCCCTTCAGCTTAAGTCAAAACAAATGATGTATTTCTAAGTTCCAATTGTGGAACAGAATTTGGTAAACACTTTCTTCCCAAAAGGGAGAAATAAGACAAAAGAAAGGAAAGACACACTCCACATAAGTAAAAAACCCAGCAGGGCTAACATTAAGTCGGAAAGCTCCAAAATAATCTCCTTTGACTTCATGTCCTGCATCTGGGCACGCTGTTCCTAGGGGTGGTGTTCCAAGGTCTCGGGAATCCCTGCCCCATGGCTTTGTTGGATGCAACCCATGTGACTGCTCTCACAAGTTGGAGTTGGTTGCCTGTGGCTGTTTCAGGCTGTTCTGGGGTGTCTGTAGTGACCTTGCCGCTGCAGCTTTACTAGGTATTACGCTTGAGATGACTCTCCCCGTTGGCACTACTCCTGAACAAGTCTCTGCCAGGATTGTGGGCTTTTCCATACGTCCTTTAAAATCTTGGTGGAGAAAGTCATGCCTACCTAGCTTTTGCATTCTCAGTCCTGCAGACTTAATACCACGTGGCAGCCACCAAGGCTTACCACTGGCACTCTCTGGATTACCAACGTGAGTTGCAAATGGGGTCATTTGAGCCATGTCTGCTCCAGAAGCAATTACTAGATAAGGAAGCAGCTATATCCTAGGCCTGTTTCTTAAAACCATTCTGTCGTCCAGCTGGCACGGTGGCTCATGCCTGTAATCCCAGCACTTTGGGAGGCCGAGGCGGGCAGATCACGAGGTGAGGAGATCGAGACCATCCTGGCTAACACAGTGAAACCCCATCTCTACTAAAAATACAAACAATTAGCCGGGCATGGTGGCAGGCGCCTGTAGTCCCAGGTATTCGGGAGGCTGAGGCAGGAGAATGGCGTGAATCCAGGAAGCGAAGCTTGCAGTGAGCTGAGATCCTACCACTGCACTCTAGCCTGGGCGACAGAGCGAGACTCCGAGACTCTGTCTCAAACAAAACAAAACAAAACAAAATTCTGTAGTCCTAGGCCTCAGGGTTTATTGTAGGAAGGGTGGCCTTGAACATCTTTGAAATACCTTAAGAGCCTTTCCCCCATTGTTCTGACCATTAACACCTGCCTCTCTTTTAGCTATGCTAATCTTTTTAGCAAAGAGTCTCTCAGCTATACTCTTGAATTCCTCTCCTGAAAAATCATTTTTCATTCTGTGTCTCATGGCCAGGCTATGAATTCTCCAGATTTTATGCTCCTCTTTTCTTTTATAAATTCTGCCTTTAACCATTCCTTTGCTGCTATAACTGGGCATGACCTATTAAAAGTAACCACAGTTTCTTGAGCACTTTGCTGCTTAGAAATTTCTTCTGCCAGATATACTAGTTCATCACTCATATGTTTTGAATTCCCTAAAGCCCTGTAGCATGGACACAGTCCCACCAAGCTTTGAACTACTTTACTGAAAGGGCAGCCTTCGTTCCAGGTGCCAATATCTTGCTTCCCATTCTCCTCTGAGACTTCATCGGAGTGACCTTTACTGTTGATATTTCAGTCAGAATTTTGATCATGAACACTCAACAAATCTCTTAGAAGTTCCAATCCTTTTCTCATCTTTTTGAAACCAACCCAGTTTCCCTGTAGAACTGATGTTTATGGTTATGTTCGAATAAGCATAGAAATTGGCCCTCCCAGTTTTACAACCTGAAACTTACATTGGACTTACATGATTTCCTTTCTCAGGAAACTGAACTTCAGGCCTCACAGTACCAAGAAACTGAAGCTTACCAGATTACCACATCCAGAAAATGAAACACTAGATCCCTCATTTGTTATGATTGCTTCCTTGCTCCTCTCGAATTCCTGTTTTTCCACACTCAATTGTATTTCTCCCCCAGTACATTAACTCCCAATTTTAGCTGGTTGGGGAGATATATTTGAAACTTATGTCGTATCTCCCAAGCTAACATTACTCATCCCCTTTTTTCCCTGGCCATGCTGATTGTCTTGGTGATCAGCTTTCTGTGCGTCTAGCAACAAAACCTAGACTGAAACTCTGGCATTTCAGTAACATTTTTGTCTTATTCTGAGCCTTCACCAGAATCACATTTAATGCTCCCTTCATGGCGTACAATTTTTTTCTACCCTGGTCTTCCAAACTCTTCCAACTTCTGCCCGTTGCTCAGTTCCAAAGCCACTTCCATATTTTCAGGTATCTGTAAAGAAATGCCCAACTTCTTGGTACCATTTTTCTGTCTTAGTCTGTTTTGTATTGCTATAAAAGAATGCCTGAGGCTGGGTAATTTTTTTAAAAAATAGGTTTATTTACCCCACAGTTTCCCAGGCTGGAAAGTTCAGGAAGCATGCCACCAGAATTTTCTTGGCTTCCACTTAAGACTTTTGTGCTACATCATAACATGTCAGAAGGTCAAAGGAAAAGCAGACATGTATGAAGATGCTAAACCAAAAGGGTGTTCTTGGCTTTTTAATGAGCCACTCTCCTGGAAACTAATCCATTCCTATGAGAACTGATCCAGTGTCACCAGAGCAGAAACTCACTCACTATTACAAAAAAGGGCACCAAGCCACTCATGAGGTCAGAGCCCTTATGGCCCAAAGATTTCCCGTTAGGCCTCTGTGGTGGTTAATATTAGGTGTCAACTTGATTGGATTAAGAGATTCCTGGATGATAGATGAAGCATTGTTCTGAGTGTGTCTATGAGGGTGTTACCAGAGGAGACTGACATTTCAGTTGGTGGACTAGCAGAGGAAGACCCACCCTCAATGTGGATCGGCACCATCCAATCCAGCTGCCAGCACAACTAGAACAAAGCAGGTGGAAGAAGGTGGGATAACCTTGCCTGCTGAATCTTCTGACTTCTTTCCTTTTTCCATGCTGAATGCTTCCTGCCTCTCTTCCTGCCTTTGCACATCAGAGTCCTGGTTCTTTGGCCTTTGGAGTCTGCCACTTGTACCAGTGGCTTGCTGAGGGTTCTCATGCCTTTGGCCACAGACTGAAGGCTACACTGTCAGCTTCCCTGGTTTTGAGCCTTTCAGAGTCAAACTGAGCCACTGCCAGCTTCTCTCTTCCCCACCTTGCAGACACACTATCATGGGATTTCATCTTGTAATTGTGTGAGTCAATTCTCCCTAATAAACTCCCTTTCATATATTCATATATCCTATTAATTTTGTCCCTCTGGAGACCCCTGAATAATCTAGCCTCATTTCTTAAAAGTTGTAACTTCCAGCCTCGCTGCACTGAAAATTAAAGTTGCCACATGAGTTATGGTAAAGGCAAACCATATTCAAATCATAGCACTGGCTGGGTGTAGTGGCTCATGTAATCCCAGTACTTTGGGAGGCAAAGGCAGGAAGATCACTTGAGGCCAGGAATTTGAGACCAGCCTGAACAACAAACCAAGACTGTCTCTTTTTCTCTCTCTCTCTCTCTATATATACACACACACACACACACACACACATATATATACACACACACATATATATATAAAGAAAAAAATTGTAGTACTTACTAACACTTCAAATTTAAATTTTTGAGATCCCTATATCCCATCAATTGTAGATATATTTGATATATATTTGATATATTTTCTTTCATATTTATATCTGCAGTTTTATCCCCATTTTCTTTCACATTTATATCTGCAGTTTTATCCCCACTTAACTCTCTCTAGATACATGATCACCACACTTCTCAACTTCTTCCTTCTTATTTTAAGTTTGTCCTTGCTGCCAGATCAATTTGTATAGGCAACCCTCTCATCAGGTCACTCCTTTGAGTAACATCCTTTCATGGCTCCCATTACTTGCCTACAGAAAACACAAATTCTGAGTTTCAAGTAGCAATAAAACTACACCTGTACAATCTTATTTAATCTTCTTGGGAATTGTATCACTATTTTAAATTTACAAATGTGGAGATTAAGATTTGTAAATGCTAAGTAGTTTTCCAACATTGCAGTTAGTGACAGATATTCTTATCCATTCTAATAATGACATGACTACACTCTAAGGCCAGTGTCATAAAATGACTGATGCCCACAGTAGAAAAAATGCATAAATATATAATTTGAAAATTCTATTCCTATACTGTGAAATATAATTAGTAGGTGAAGAAAGACATCATTTTTTTTCTTTTTTGGATCATGAAAACTACCTTGAAATTTAAATTCATTGTCTTTCAATAGCCTCCTTCATTTAAACAAAGACAAAAGGGGTTCAAACTAACAGTACAAGAGTAGGGAGAGTAAGCAACATAAATGTATACATAGCTCATGAATAATCAGTAAACTCATTGTTCTTTTTACTGCTCTTATAGCTTTTTACCAATTGAGTGTATTTAAGAAGATTTATAAAAGTGTCAAGCAGTGCCTCTTCTCAGGAATATATATTTTGTAGCCCAAGTACAAAGATTTAAGCCTTTCTACTATGTTCCTTAGTTCATTCTAAATGGGATTAGCCAGAACTGAAAGAAGAAGCAGGGAGTCTTTAAGATACTGAAGGCTGATAAGCTCAGATGAGCCTATGCTGTCTAAATATAACACTCATAGAGTTGAGCTCCAAAAATGCAAAATGAATTGCTCTTTCAGTATAAGCCACTTCAAGTAAGAGTCAGAAGTTTCTTTTGTTATGAATAACAAGAGAAATGAAAAGAAATAAAATTAGCTAAAAGGTTAAACATTGAAACAGAGCAACATCATAGTTTTTGAAAAAGGATCTATCCTTTGTGATCAGGAACAATCGAAAATTCAAGTAGGAAAAGGACTCAAGAATAGAAATAAGACCTTGTTTGTAAGAAAGGAGCTGGGAGATCTGTGCTCTTTCAGACTATGATACTTCCTCTAACAGGGAAAGGTCAGTCTTGAAACTTGAAATGTAGAGACAATTGTGCAATGCATAATTTGTAAGTGATGAAAAACAGAAAATAACCAGGTGGCAATGAATAGGATAGGCGATTGTACTTAATTTTGAGCACTGGTTATTCAGTGGGTGGATTCAAAGTGGCTTAGAAATAAGGAACTTCATTCAGAAAAACAGAGTGAGTTTTCAGTATCATTTACAAATGGCTTCGAGTTGCCCATAGAGGAGGCGTTATGTAAGAGTATTGTAGTACTGGCCTCACCGTAACAATTGTGAAGTGTGAAAGCACTGAGGGGGGGAAATTATTTTTCTAAAGAGTAGTTTATAATACATACAAAAAATGTACTTTCTCCCAGGACTTTCCTCAGATCAGTAATTTATAACTTCCTAGGAGAAATATTTTTTCTTTCCTATAGTCATGCATCAAGAGAGATTTCTGCCATTACCACAAATGGCTGATACAACTTCTCAGAGGGTCTGTAGAAAAAGGCCAACGCTAATTGTGGCATATAAAAGTTGAAGATTGAACTTCTGGTAGAGTTTTCTGTTCTATTCTCTCTAAAGTCCTGTTGGATATTGTTACATTCCCACTAGACATCTTTGGAAATGGTAGTAATAGTAGTGGCATTTAGTTGACCTTAAATCCCTCTAAAAAATCCATTATAATCCAATGCTTAGCTTGTGCTTGAATGATTTAGATATAGAAAACTCAATCCCCCTGGAGTAGGATGCTCATCTTTCAACTGGACAATTTTGGTTACTGAACAAATGGCTTATATCAAACCAAAAGCAATCTCCTGTGACTCATTATGACTCCTTAGTCTTAGCTCCTTTTGATTCCCTCTATTAGCTCCACCTAGTAGAAGGGGTCAAAAAAAATGAATTGAAGTATTTTGACAGATTGATTTATAGAGACCTGCTACATCTACTCCCTAATTTTTCACTAATCTTTCAATATATAGTCTAAAAATATCTACTTTCTTTAATAACACCTTTAATGGTATGTGTGGTATTGTGGAATATACATTTGGTCTTCCTTCCTGGTTTCATTTCCTAGCATATGACTCCTAAAATCCTTGGAATCCAAAATGTTGTCTTTTTTTCTGCTAATGTTGACTGATAGTTTTAGGGGAGGCTGATCACCAGAAAAGCAAATGCAAGATTACAGAGTTGGGACTTTCAGCTCCATGTCCCAACTGCCAGAGTGTGGAGAGGGGCTGGAGATCAAGTGGATCTCTGATAGCCAACTGTTTAATCAATCTTGCCTACATAATGAAGCTTTAATAAAAACCCAAGGGGATGGGGTTCAGAGAGATTTTGAATAGCTGAACACATGGAGAGCCCTAGAGGGTGGGGCAGCTAGGGAAGGCACGGAGGTGTCATGCCCCTTTCCCTTACCTTGCTCTATGCATCTCTTCATCTGTGTCCTTTATAATAAACTGGTAAATATAAGTAAGTGTTTCCCTGAGTTCTGTGAGCTGCTTTAGTAAATTAGTCAAACACCAAAGCAGGTAGCATGGAAACCCCAGTTTGACATCAGTCAGGCAGGAGTTCCAGAGGCCCATACTTGTTAATAGTATCTGATGTTGGCGGAGGCAGTCATGGGGACTGAGCCCTCAACCTGTGGGATCTGACACTGACCCCAGGTAGACAACAACAGAGTTGAACTGGGGGATACCCAGATAGTGTCCACTACAGAATTGATTGCTTGCTGTGGGAAAAAAAAGACCACATATTTTGGGGTCACTGAAGTCTTCTGTGTTGCTTGTTGTTGGGTGGGTGTAAGAGCAGGGGAAAAATACAGCTTGAATATATATTTTTCCTAAACAGAATGTCATTAAATTTCTTTACCATTTTCATTTGTTGTCACAATCTAAGCCCCCTGAAATATCAATTCCTCTTTCGATATGACTCTATAACTCATACTTTATGCTATTTTGTTTATTGATTTCCCTGAAGTTTCTTAAGACTATTCTAATTTGTAATAGAAATTCTTTCTTTGAACATTGAAAAGTCTAGTATAAACCTACATAAGTCTTGTGATATCTAGATATTAAGAGTAATTAATGCCAACTCTCATAAAATACAAAACAACAAAAAATATCAGTACCTTTGCACACTAGGAGTTAAATGTTCACTCATTCAAAATCCTATGTAGAAGTTACTGATAGGAGCTGGGCACGGTGGCTCGTGTCCCAGCACTTTGGGAGGCTGAGGCAGGCAGATTACCTGAGGTCAGGAGTTTGAGACCAGCCTGGCAAACATAGTGAAACCCCGCCTCTACTAAAAAAAAAAAATACAAAAATTAGCTGGGCATGGTGGTGCACACCTGTAGCCCCAGCTACTTGGGAAGCTGAGGGAGAAGAATCACTTGAGCCTGGTAGGTGGAGTTTGCAGGTAGCTGAGATCGCATCAGTACACTCCACCTACGTGACAGAGTGAGACACCACCTTAAAAAAAAAAAAAAAAGTTACTTATTGGGTATTTCTTCTGGGAGTCACCACTCCATTAAGTGACTAAGAGATTCAGGCTCCTTCTAGCCTATGTCACTGCCCTTCCTCATCACAGAGCTTCTATTGCTACGATAATAGACAAAAAACCAGACATGGGAGGATTTTTTTCATGTTTTAAATTAGCACATAATAGTTGTACATATGTTGGGGATTCATGTTATGTTTTATATATGCATACAATGTGTAATGATCCAATCAGGGTAATCAGAATATCCATCACCTCAAACACTCTTCTTTATGTTAGGAATATTCAAATTCTTAGTTATTTTGAAATATACAATAAATTATTAACTATAGTCACCCTACTGAACTATCAAATACTAGATCTCATTTCTTGCATCTAAGTGTATTTTTGTACTCATTAATCAATTTCTATTTATCTTTCTCTTTCCTCTATCCTTCTCAGCCTCTGATAACCAACAATCTAATCTTTATCTCCATGAGATCCATGATTTTTGCTCCCATATATGAGAGGCCATGAGTTACTTGTACATTTGGCCTCACTTATTTCACTTAACATAATGACCTCTGTTTCCATACACACATTTCTGCAAATGATAGGATTTCATTCTTTCTTATGGCTGAATGCTATTTCATTGTGTATATGTACCAAATTTTCTTTAGTCATCCATTCACAGACAAGTTGATTCCATCTTTGGCTACTCTGAATAGTACTGCTCTAAACATGGGAGTGCAATCCCATTTCTTTCTCATTTAGAGAAAAGAAAGGTGTGGAGTTTTTGCAAGGCAAATTTGAAAACTGTGTGTATCATTTCCACCTACATTCCACCAATCAAAATTAGTCATTTTTCCTTACATAACAACAAAAGGCTGGAATGTTGTTTTCATGTGTCTCCTGGAGGTAAATTAGAAGATTTGGGGAATACTTAGCATTGTCTCTGCCACCCGTAGCCTTTTCTCTTCAAACACATGTGATTCAGTTTGGAGAGGCAAGCGAAACACAGGAAATTTGGATGAACAATGAAGAGTTCTAACATTTGAGAAAGTTTCCTAACAAGTAGAATTTGAAGTGAACATTGAAGAACAAGAAGGATTTTCACAGATAGTGGGAAATGACAAGAGCCTTCCTGGTGAGTGTCTCACATAGGCAGATGTGCAGATAAATAAAAGCATAGGATATACGCTTTCTTGTTGGATAGTGGAGAATTTCTGGAGATGTTCCCACTTAACACAAATAGATCTAATACCAAGCACAGCACATGCTCATCCTTACTAGCTACCAATGAACACAGTCATTGCTACATTTCCAGAGGTCCCTTTGAAATTTGCATTAAAGTATATTGATGATGGGATCTGGGATAACATTTACTATAACTACTTGACATTTTAATATACACCTTTCGTGCAAATGTAGACATCTTCATATGCATAGACGTTAGATGAGTTGACTTTATTTACCTGACTCTTTAGAATTTTGATAGGCAACCTCTCCAACTACCTTTTCTATTTAAGCCTCTAATGTCTTTTTGCACCCTCTTCTGATTCCTGATTTCTTTCAGATTAATCTTATACTCTCATGTATATTTTACATTCTTTGAAAGATATCTGGGTATTCCAATGTCCTCAGCATAGTGCAGGAAGTTTAATAATTGTTACAATGACTTAATAGTCATTCAGACAATATTTTCTGGCTCTGATTCTTTGGGTCTTTGCACAACAATAAAACCCTGAATTTTTGTCTGTAAATCTTCACACTTTTTAAATTTTACTATTAGACAGTAGAAGAGCAAAAAGCTGAGTTGAAATGATTAGCACCATAGTTCAGCTCTGGAACCTGTAATCTATCTTCTGGGCTGTGGTGCAGGACTGAACATTGGGAAATGGTTCATACATCCCACCCTAGTTTTTTCATACCACCTTGGCAACATGCAAACTAAATATTTTATATTCGAATAGTTTATTCATGCATTACCCTGCCACATTTGATATTCTTGGTTGGTTACAAATTCTGTTACCATCTCTTTTTCAAGGCCCAAGCACTGGGGGAAGTGTAATGGTTAACACGGGATCTTGTCTGCCAAGTATGCAGCTTCAATAAGCAAAAGTAAAGCAAAGAGGTATCTCCTCAAAGTCAATTTATGTCCATCTGGCTGCTTCTTAGAAGCATAGTTTAATAAGGAATTTTAAATCTATGTTAAATCGCAGCTTAAGTAAGGACTGAGATAAATGGCACAATCTAAATTAGAAAATAGTGGAATTAAATTGATTTTTACTCCCTAACATAAAATGTGCTCTCTTTGATATTTGGAATAGTTCAGATTGTTTCTCCTCCTTCTTCACAGAGTTACATCATTAAGTATCTTGAGGAGATGGACAAAGTCCCAATGGGCTCTCTTTCCTAGGTTGGGTCACTGAGGCATCCCACAAGAGACACCATCTTGACCTCAGGTATCAGACTGTGAGAAGTTGTGTGGAGCTGCGGGTCTATTTTCCCCTGGCCTAATCTAACGAACAGCAAGGACAGGAGTCTAGAGAAGAACATAGAGGAAGTGGTCAAAATGTCAGCCTTGCCAATTCAATGAACAACTACTTTCCTAGGCTGGTGGCAGTCATGAGGAGCCTGAAAGATAGGAGTCTTCGTGGGAGTAAATAGTCCTTTAAAAAGTGAAGCTGTCTACAGAAAACAAGGTTTTGCTGGCTATTAGAAGAGTTCAGGGAAGGACAGGACTTGAAACACTCCTAAGCCTTTACCTGCTGTTACTATTCAACCCCACACAGAACAGAACACATGAAATCACATCTTGAAGTCTCAGCAAATTGAAGTTCTTTCCTGTCTTGTCTGAGTTCAGCAGCTGTGTTCTTTAGCCAGTTAGCTGAAGCTTTTCGAAAACGTCTGACCATCACAGCAATGTTTCAGCCATGAGTGCTAGACACTGCTGCTTATTGGCAGGCACTCTTGGAAGCTAATAATATACTCATCAATCTTAGACTGTAGATAATAGAGAATATCCGTTATTTTAAGAGCTAAACTCAATTGGGCGTGGTGGTTCACACCTGTAATCCCAGCACTTTGGGAGGCCGAGGCAGGTGGATCACCTGAGGTCAGGAGTTTGAGACCAGCCTGGCCAACATGGTGAAACCCTGTCTCTACTAAAAGTACAGAAATTAGCCGGGCTTGGTGGCACATGCCTGTAATACCAGCTACTCAGGAGGCTGAGGCAGGAGAATCGCTTGAACCCAGCAGGCGGAGGTTGCAGTGAGCTGAGATCGCACCACTGCACTCCAACCTGGGGGACAAGAGCGAGACTTCATCTCAAAAAAAAAAAAGAGTTAAACTCCACCATATTCATATTTGGATGAATAATGACTGTCCCCAACATCAAGGCCAGGAAAAACAAAAAGCAAGATAAAATAAGAGAACTGGGAAAACAAGGAAAAGACAAAGACATTTCCTGACATGATAAACCTGGTAAAGAAGTAGAGCATTAGAAGACCTAAAGAAACTCTAACACTCTGAAATTTAGGTGTAAGAATCTTTAGGAATTAAAGGCTTATCAAGATACCTAATTCAAAAAACATTCTAACCAAGTCAGTGCTAATGATGATAATAACAGTCAATATTGATAGAATAGTTAACCCAGGGAAGGCCCTGGTTTATGTGTGTTTACAAACATGAACTGATTTAATCCTCACAATAAATTTCTAAGTAGGATGCTATTAACATACCTATTTTACATACAAGGATACCTTCTTAGGAAGGTGCCATTACTTGGTCAAGATTACCCAAGTAACAAATACAGAGCTGAAGTTTGAATTCATAGTAGGTTAATTAAAAACCTTATAGTCATATGTGGATCAGTGCAATTCTGCAAACAATATGGGGAGTCATAGAAGCCAAAAAACTAAAAACTAATGCAGCCATTAAGAAAGAAAGAAATGGGCCGTGCGCGGTGGCTCAAGCCTGTAATCCCAGCACTTTGGGAGGCCGAGACGGGCGGATCACGAGGTCAGGAGATCGAGACCATCCTGGCTAACACGGTGAAACCCCGTCTCTACTAAAAAATACAAAAAACTAGCCGGGCGAGGTGGCGGGCGCCTGTAGTCCCAGCTACTCCGGAGGCTGAGGCAGGAGAATGGCGTAAACCCGGGAGGCGAAGCTTGCAGTGAGCTGAGATCCGGCCACTGCACTCCAGCCCGGGCGACAGAGCCAGACTCCGTCTCAAAAAAAAAGAAAAAGAAAGAAAGAAATGAAGCATAGTAGGAGCAGCAGATCCCCTGGCCAGGTGTCATTCCCTGCTCCAACTTCATCTTCTGTCCTCATCTGAGAGGCTGAAGTTAGCACATAATTCATGGAAGAGAAACTCGAGATTTTAAACACCGATCTTTCATGGTAGTAACAGCTCATATTTTGTTATCTGTAGATGGTACTGTCCCGCAGATACTTCTCTTATCCATTTCCTTCCTCTAACTTTCCTTATTTTATTCATATAAGAAAATTCATGTGTTCGACAGATTATTCTATCTCTATTTTAACCTCTCTAATTCACTGAGTTTCATCGTTTTGCTTATATCTGTCAACTGATTTTAGCTGTGAAATTATGCTTATTTCTTAGTAAAATCTTCCAATTTTCCTTCATTTCTCTGATTAATGCTCTCACATCAGATTATATTGTTTTTAGAGCATTTTATGACACACATATAACAAGATACAATATGTTTCACAGATGGGATATTTAAAAATATATTTAATAACATTAAAATATTAAAAGATGAAATGTTAAATATGTAAATATGCAAATGATCACCAAAAATCTCAAAGATGAATTTTAAAACAGCATCATATATGAATTTAAATTTAGTACCTAAAATAAATTTAGCACATATTATGTAATTATTTCAAAGAAAGAAATTACAAGTTTATATTCACTTCTGTGTAAAGTTATATATAACCCACATTTCCAGACCCAATTGTGCATGAGTGCCATTTTGAAACATTACACAAAATGTCTGGCATAGATTCAAACACAAAGACAGGAAAAATATGTGTGGTAAAGCCTTTAGTTCAGAAAGTCCACAATTCACATGAACTGGGCTTTCAGAGTTAGATGGAGTGCTGTGTTTAGTTAACAGAATTGACAAGCCAGTGGAGAATTATGAGTCAGTAGTTAAGTTACAGGAGGCAGAATTTTTTTCAATAGCCCATAATCATAGTTTTCTAAGGAGTCATTTGAAGGAAACCTATATCAAAATCACCTGTATGCTTTTAAAAATCAGAATTCAGAACCCCTTCCCAGACCAATTTATTCTTTTTTGGTAAAATGGATCAAAGAAGAAAAGAAAATGTAAGTCTGTTCTTTCCATAGCTCAAACAAAAATCCCAGCTATTAAAAATCACTGCAGTGAGCAGTGGGAGCCCTAGATCTCTTTTAGATAGACCAACACTTAGTCATATTTTGTGATACAGAGGAAGGACTGGTGATAGTATGGAGGACATGCCTGATAAAGGGAGAAGAGACTGGAAATTAGTGGCTATTTCAAGAAACAGGTGAGGGATAAAGGAAGCCAGAACAAACAAGTAAAGTGTGGAGAAAGGGCAGACAACAGAGTCAAGACACATTTTAGAAGTAACATGGGCACCATTTGTGGCTGTGACTGATTGATCGGATTGAGGACTCACAGGAGAGGGCATCTAGATTTGGCAAAGCGTGGATTTAACTTCAGGAACAGGTTTGGTGTCTCAGGTGATCTCATCGACTTCATTTCTTGCATCTCTTAGCTCTTCATTCTAATCGGTTTTCTTAGACTAATGATTCTGGAGTAATTGCTTATGTCCTAAACAAATCATTTGGTAAAATGTTTATGTCTATTATGTCTAGTCCACAAAATGACTCTAATGCCATCGTTAATAAAAGACTGTGTTGAGGAAGGGGATAGGTATAATGTGCTCTTCATCAGCCTGCTGATATCACATGCTCACATTTATGGCAAGGTATCTGAGGATGCATCATTCACACATACACCCAAATTACCAAGAACAAAGTTGGGTAACTTCATTAAAGAGATCATTGACTTTTACAATAATAGTTGTCTTTATCTATGTTACAACTGGAGAGATAGAGTGCATGTACTAGGAGAGTGGGTCATTGAATCAGGAAAACACCAGAAAAAGAATGAAGATATAATCAAGGCTTCTTAACAAAATATGGAAGCCAAAAAGGGATGCTGAAATTGAGCATCTTGGTAGTCCTAGAAATCTATATTTATGTAAGATAGCAAGGAAGCTTGTCAAGGAAGACACATAGAAAATATTTAATAATAGAGGAGGAACTATTTTAAAATATTTAAAACTAGAGGATATAAAAGTAAGTCATTTTATCAGGAAATCTGGATTCAAGTGCTCTCAAGAATGGATTATGTGAAGGCCTTAAAGTAAATCAGGAAAGATATAATGGTATCATTAGTAATACATCATAATTATCCACATTGTTGTTTGTTTTCATTTTTTAATGAGTTCATTTTCTAACAAAGAGTCTCTGATTGAATATTTGATACTACTTAAAAATTGAGTGCTAACCAACATTGGTCAGATTTTCATACAGAACCACTGTGGGTCTGGTTCCTTCACGTCCAATCCATGTGTGAAGTCTTTTTGTTCATGCTCCTGTCCCTGGTCCAATAGTTGGTGGCTAGAGTAGCAGAATTAGCTTCCTTTTTGGAAATACCCAGCATATGTATCACGTTTGTGTAAACATTCACCTGTTAAACACCTGGAATAGTTCTTTTGGATAAAACTTGTTTTTAAAACTCACTCTGGCTATTGAGTGGAGAATAGCTTGCATTGAACGAGAATGAAAGCAAAGAGACCAGGAGGGAGGCCATGACAGTTGGCGCTATGGTAATGCCCAAGCACCACAGTGAGAGATTCTTTAGTCTGTATCTGATGAGCACAGGTGACCAACCAGGGTACCTGGGATGGATAATTACTCCCAGCCTGCAGTAATTGACTATTCATTTTCGTAATTTCCTTTGGAATTATTTCTTTTGTGGAAAACAGAAACAGAAGCCTGTAATGTTTCTGCTTTCATGCAGACAGGGAACAAAAAATCAAAGCATCTTATATTTAATGGCCAAAATTAATGTGAAAGATAATAACACAATTTTTAGCAATAAAAATAATTCCCCAAATTCAAAGGCATGAAAATCCCAGCTGGCATTCATCACTGTGTTTTGGGTCATGTATATTATGCTGAAAAATGAAGTCAGATGGGACCTTTCCCAGGAGAAGCTGGGGTGATTGTAAGTCAGAATTATTTTCTCTCTCCAGGCAGTCATCCCTGCAAACTGTGCTCTATTGTCTCCTAGATTACATGTGAGAAGTGTTAGTCAGGTCAGTGTCTCAGAGAAACAAATTGTACGACAGGCCATATCCCCTGCCTGATATACATCTTTTGTTAGCAATATTATGCCAGAATAATTTAATAGCGGTTATTATGGAGATAATTCTGCACCTCCTTTCTGGTTGCTAGAAAATTGGTACCTGACGGTTCTGGACAAAAATTTTCTGATATAATTTTGTTCTTCATTCCTGCTATGGAAATTTTAAACTATTGTCTTTAAAAAGTGTGTTTGTAGCTATACTCATTCTGGAATACGAAAACGTCTACATTTTAGAGTAGCATCCCCTACCCCATGAGTTTTTGATCATTCTTTATACAGTCCTTTGAGTTTAATTTTATATATGAAATAAATTCTGGAAACTTAAACAGCTTCTAAGATTCCATTTGATGTTTTGATAGAGAAAAATGCCTTTCCCATCCTATCTTCTTACATAACATCCCAAGGACAAGACAAGTTAAGCATTAATGTTACTTTATTAATTAAATGTTGAGAATCTATGAACCAGGCATGGTGTTTTTCACACAGAAGTGAACAAAATTGACTTCTTTTCAGTATCTAAACCTTTATTTCCTTATATTTCTTTTAATCTCAGAGGAAGCTTTCTCTAGTCTATGTCCAACATTTTTATATGAGTGAATTTCACCAAATAATTTTTCTGCATTTGTTGTGATGATTAAATATTTTATCCTTAATTTTGTTAGTACATTTACTTAAACTGATTGACTTTTCAAATGAGAAAACCATCTTGAATACCCGAAGGAACTACTTACTTGATGATGTTGCAGTACAATTTGCTATTGATTAGTATTATTTCATTTAGCATTTCTGTTTCTGCATTTATGAGGTACTAATTTATAAATTTCTACTCATAACATTGTCAGATTTTGAAAGCAATATTATATTGACTTCAGAAGATCAGTTGCAAAATAATCTGCTCTCTTCTAGAATAAATAAGTTATATTTTTTCTTTAAATATTGGTAAGATTTTTCCTATGACTTCATCGTGGCTCAGAGAGTTTGGTTTTGTTGTCATTGCAGTTAAGGTTTTCATTACAAATTAAATTTCTTCAAGGGGTACAAAGTCGTTTTATTATAAAAAAAAATTTACTTGTCAACTTTGACAAGTTTCTTTCCTCAAGAAATAGATCAATTTATATAGAATGCTGAGTTTATTGGCACAAAGCTATTCATAACATCTTTTGTGTATCCCTTTAATGCCAGTAAAATGTATACTCATACAGTCTTTTCATTCACTTCTTTCATATGCCTCTTATACTACATTATTTTTATTCATTATTTTTCCTTACGTTTCAATTTGAAATTTCCATTGACCCAGCTTCAAATTTTCTAATCTTGTCTTCTGTTTATTTGCCTATCAAATCTAGGTAAAGAGTTTTATTTTCCCAGTATTATTTTATCAGTTCTAAAATGTTTATTCAATTATTCCTTGTGGACACTGATTCTTTGTTGAAATTTTCTATTTTTTTCCCTTTTAATGTAATCATCCTCTATTTTCTTAGTCATAGGTATTATATAAATTCCTTGTATGCTAACTCCAATATCTCAGTCACGAGTCTACTTCTGTAATATGCTTTCTTCTTCATCTTTATAATGTTACATTTTTTTTCTGTCTTTTTGCACATCAGGTGGTTTTTTATTTTTTTTTTTATTTTAAGCCCTATGTTGTGTATAATAGACATGTGGAGCCTGTAAATGATGTCTCTCTCCAGAGACAGCCCTGTTCTTATCTGTTAAATGATACATGAACCTGCTTTCCCCAATACATGTGGAACGTATTGCAATTACAGTAAGATTTAGCACAACTTTGGTTTGTCAGTACTCCATATGCACCTCTCCTGTCCTTTTGGTTGATAACCTGGCAAATATTGGTTTTCTCATCCCTACAAGAATAAAAGACTTTTAATTATGCTTTTCTAATGTTTTGTCTTTAAGTCTTATTTTCACAGCTCCTGTAGCTTCACCTCTGGTAACAATCCCAATGGCAATGTCAGACACAAGTTCGAAGCAGACACCCTTCTCATAGTAGAATTTGCCTTTAAAGGTTGGCAAGATTACGGAAGATCTTATACCACTTTTAGCGTGACCCTGCAGCATTCTACACACAGCCTCAGGAGAGAGTAATGGAAAAACTGGCTTATTCAGGTGACTCGGGGTCCTAGACTGTCGCCTCAGGTGTACATGACAACCACATGTTTGTTGGTTTCTCATTTCTCCAATATACTATATTTGTTTGGGCCAGACCTGATTCTCAGTTAATGCACACAATCAGCAAATGCCTTCAGGGAAAGAATTAGAACACTCAATTGTCTTTGAAAATAATCCCTCTGGAAATATGAGTCATATAGTCTATGTTTCCTGCATCATTCTCTAATATTTTAAAACTGTAATTTGTATAAGTTACCCACCTTATGTTTAATGAATGCTCAGTGAGTTCAATGACCTGTTATATCCTACGTTATAGTTTCAATATTGGTCTCCACCAAACCTTATGTTAAAATTTGATGCCCAGTGTTGGAGATGGGACCTAATGGGAGGTATTTGCCTCATGGGGGCAAATCTCTCATAAATAGATTTTTCTTCCTGAGAGTTGGGAGTGAATGAGTTCTTGCTTTATGAGTTCCCATGATAGCTGGTTGTTAAAAAGAGCCTAGCACCTTTTCCTCTCCCTTCCTTCTGCTCTTGCCGTCTCTGTACATGTGACCTCTATCAGGAGTGGAAGCAGCCTGAGGCCTTCACCAGAAGCCAGGCAGTTTTTGGCGCCTTGCTTCTTGTACAGCCTGCAGATCTGTGAGCCAAAAAAAACCTCTTCTCTTTATAAATTACCACTTTTCAAGTATTCTTTTACAGTGACACAAAATGGACTAAGACACTTAATGAGAAGCAAAGTTCTCCACCTGCACCTTAAAGAGTGTTATTTCTCAGGGCTTAAATCAAGGATCTCTTTATATTCATAATTTTCTTCCATCATTTCATCTTCTCGAGAGTCTTCAATTTCTACTTCTAACCAAGATACCTCTTTCTAAGCTATAGATTATTATGTAAAATTATTTTGTCTCTCAACTTGGATGTTACAAATGTGCTTCAAATTTTGTAGTCCAGAGCTGACCTCATGAGAATTGCCCCTCAAACAGGTCATCTTCTATATCCTAGTGCATGATACCAACATTCAATTGTGTGAATTAGAATCATGGGAATTACCCCTGCCATCTCTTTCTACACAATCCTGTGTACCTAGTGAACTGCCAGTTACTGGTGATGTTATTATCTAAGCATCTCTTGAACCTATTCACTTTACTTTATATGTATTAGTGTCATTATTTCCTAACCTGAAGTGTTGCAGTAGCCTCTTCATTCTTGCCCTCCTCTAATTCATTGCTAAGAAAGAGACAATGTTCTTTCCCAAAACTAAATTTAATTTTGTTGCTTTCTTGCTTAAGTCTTTTTGATGACTTCTCATTAATTATAAGAGTGTTGCCAAAATACTTAACAAGGTTTCTAAGATACCAACAATTCATCCACACTCTTCTTGCAATTTTCTCTCTTTCATACTTTATTTTACATCTACAGTGTAACTAAGCCTCTTAGCTACAAAATAAATTATCAAAATAAACCTACGTATATTCAACATCCAGCATCAGTGATTGACAACTTGTCAATCTTATTTCACTCATACTCACCTGCAGTAATAAACTTGAGACTACTTTGAAGCGAATCCCAGACATCATAGTATTCCACCAATAAACATGGCAGTATATATTGCTAATGTATGTCTTTTTAGAAGATAAAGTCATTTTCAAATCTAAAATTAATACTATTCAATATTCTATTAGTAGTGTCAACCATGTAGACAGTTTCTCTTTCTATTTCTCATTTGATGATCAAGATGATAAGAGTTCAAGCGTTACAATTGTTTAATATTTCTTTGAAGAGTCTTAATTATTTACTATTTCATTTTAAAAATTAATTTCTTAAAGAAATCTAGTGCATTTGCCCTGTAAATTCTCTTGTAGTCTGAATTTTGCTGAATGTATCACTATGGGGTTATTTAACATATTTGCCTCTTCTCTTATATTATCTTTAAACTGATTATTAGTTTCAGAGCCTTTCTCAGATTTGTGCCAATTGAGGGGCAATAACCATATTATAGTAATAGCTGTTCTTGTATACTTCCATTGAGAAAGACATAATTTTCAGTTGTCTCTATATTTGGAAGAACACTTTTTATTTATTATATACACCATTATTAATGCTAGTTTCACCCATTAGATTAAAATTCAACATGTGCATAAAATAGTCCTGTATTATTAACTGTAGTAGCCCATATGACTAGCGTAGTATCAGGCATAGAAAATATTTTAATACATGTTTAATTACATGAATAAATGAGTATGTATCTTATAGCTTGCATGTCATGTATTTAGAACTACAGCTGGACTAAAAATTCTTTCACAATTTATGTTGGTAATGTTTAACATGGTTTTAAGTTTGTATAATTGATAGCATCATTTCCCTTGTCATAGCCACCTATGAGCCAATGAAGTAAGGACCTTAAGCTTGTAAACTTCAGCAATTTCATCTTCCTGAAGCTGATTTTGGGAGGAATACCAACCTCTTAGCTATAGAATTTTCTTCCTATTCAAACTGTACCAAAGATCTTTAATGCTGCTTAATGCTCAGCTAACTAAATAAAAGCAGACAGGAGCCCACTCGGAAAAAGTTTATGATATGAGGAACCACATTTTGATTTAGTGTTAAGTAAGTTTAGTTAATTCTAATGGTATTTTTTTCTTTTATTCAGCAAACATGAGTCATTTCATAAGTTCAGATTGAAGTAAAGTTTTGTGTCTTTATTGCTTTTGCTTTATTTTCTGTTATTTGAGTCATACATTGTCAACTAACACAAAACTAATTCTTAATCTCTAATTGGAAATAACTTCTACTTTTGCCTTCATTTTTCAGCCTGCAATAAAAGCTTCAAATGTTAAATAGGTCTAGTGCTATGAAATTGTAGGACAATTCCACATTAGGTTGATAAATCAGGCAGAACTCATTTATCAAAAATATAATTTATTTAAAGATGTTTTATGTGCAGGAGTACTAGATTGTTTATCCAGTGCTAACTAAATAATTTATTAAACTCAGTTTTTTAAAAATATACCAAAAATTAGCCTATAGTAATATGAGATAAACGTCCCAATTTATGGGAATAGCACATTGGAGGAAAATGTGATTAAAACTCATTATCACATCATAAATGCTGAATTCAATAGCCAAATATTTTCTGTGTATTTCAAAATAGATATAACAGAGTTTAATACATATTTTGTTATAACTCTTGTTTTCAAAACGGTATCCTCTACTCGTGCTCACATCTCCTCCCCTAGGTATTTCTGCTGATGATATATAGAAAATAATAACCTTATATGATGAACACAGAGCCTTTGGTTTTAACCTGTATTCCTGACTGAACTCCAGTACCACAGGCAACTCTGATTTTTCCCTCTCTTCAGAATGCTCCAGTATTCAAAGGAAAGCTCATTTCCTATGATTTGTGAATCACGCACAGGGTCTCTGTTAATACTCAAAAGCCAAGACCTGCTCTGATATGAAATAATGATTAGTAATAGGGACAAATCTGCATTCAGAGCTATGAGCTGGTTCTTTGTTCTGTCCTCAGCAGATGGTGTTCCAACAAGCAGAGGTGGGCATTTATTAGGTACAGTGTTTCGGCAAGTAGGCTCTGGAGTAGGGATGTTCTACCTTATATCCTGACTGACTCACTTCCTAGCAAGGTCGACTTGGACTAGTAAGTAAACTTTCTGTGTCTCCTTTTTTTTTTTTTTTTTTATCATCTTACAGATTACACATACTTTATTATATAACCTAATAATTACAAAACATTTATGAAGTAAGTGTTAGGCAAGCTTGACTGATACTGTTCTGCCAGCTTAAGTCACCTAATTAGGAGAAATGCTAAGTCAGCCCATAGCACCATAAGAATGTCTTTGCAGTCTTCTAAACATAGAGCATCATCAAGCAAGGGCCCTGGTTGTTGCCCTGTGAAATCCCTTCCTCTGTTTATGCTAACACTATACTTCTCAGGACTTCTGGCCAATGATAGAGCACAGCAGGTATACTAAGGCAGGCTCATTCCTGTGAGACACAGGACTCCCCTGACTGCTAAACTTCGGCTCAAGAACTCACAGATGACCCTGCTCACTCTTCCTGAGACTACCTAGGTGACTTCCGTCTAATCCTCCCTCTCTCCTTTATTCAACTGCCATGTAACAATGTGGTTTGGCAGTCTCCCCACCCCTACCTTTCCTAGCTCCCTTCCCGTGTCTGTTTCTTTACTTGTTTGACCTCTAAAAACCCTTGCATGGTTTTTCTGGTATTAGTCTTTGCTTTATGGATACATAATATGTAGTTTCTACTCTGTTATCCCCTCTCAATTAGAAGTACTGACACTTCCTATCTTTAGGTCACACCCTGCCTACTTCCTGAGACATTCCTGCCCAGGACAGGAAATATACCAGTGGTTTTCCAGTACACCAAATCATGGCATCTGGGATGAGTCTTGATGCCATGGACCTAGCATCTGCTGTGTCAGTTGTATGATTTAGACCCTGGACTGCCAATCAAATCAACCTCAGTTTCCTGCCCTATTGGATTCAATATGACTAGTCCTCTCCCTTGTGGCTTACTTATTCTAGACCTTGATTGAATCAGAAAACAAATCTGTCTCTGAATCCTGGTATACTTGCCCGATCTTAGGCGTGCTACCTAGACTTTTTCATCATCCCCTCCTGCAAAGGTGAATCTTTTCCTGAATCACCAACCACAAGCTAATGTCTTATTGCAAATAAACTCATGATCAAATCCATGACCCTTCTTCCTCTTTATACACGAGCTCGTTCTGTCATTTCTGGGTTAATTCTCTTTGAATATCAGAACCAAATTAGAGCTTGGCAGAGTTGACCATACACAGTGAGTCAAAATGCTAGCTATGGCCAGAGGTCAGACTTTTAGACTGGTCAGTTTCTCTTAGCTAGTTGGGGCTTCCTCTTTCTTGCAATAGGCTAATTTTGTTGAACCTCTGGAATACATTGGAGTTGATGTCACATGTAGTGATTATTTAATACTGAATGCCGAATTCTCTTCTTTTTATCAACAGGGGGTGGAACAGAGGGAGAGACTGGGGAAGCTGACATCCATAAAACTCAGCTTTGGGACTAAAGCTAACTGATAAAAATGTGCCAGTTACTTTGACTTTTTCTGTTTTTATATCTCTTCTCTAGAATCTCCCTAGCAATGAGAATTGAAATGTCATAGTTTAGTATTACTATCAAGCTGTCAGCACTCCAACAGTAATGTAGGTTCATGCTTTTATTTTATTTTCCTCTTATTTTCAAATAAATTGTGTATATTTGATAGCAAATTATTTATCATAACAAGTTCAGTTACATTTTATTATATCAACACAACCATAGAAACAATTTCTTCTGTTGTCCACGTAATTCTAGATAAGGGAATGTCTCAGAATTCACTTGCTGCGAAACGGGTCTCTATCATTTCCCTTCCACATAAATACACTGTTTTAATTAGAGACTAAAGGCATTCTCCTGGTTATTCTTTTAGAGGCATCATCTAGAATCAGGAATTCATGGTGACAGTTAAAAGAGATCAGATGGATTTTACAGGAAGCCTGAGGCAAAGGAGAGTTTTATAAGCTGACATCAGAACCAATGTAACTTCTGAGTAGAGTCGTACTGTACATTCCCAAAAAAGCCAAGGGTCACGAGGCTAATGTAAATTAAAAGAGAGAAAGGAAAAATGCTTTCAAATAATAATAATCATTTTTGACCTGAGGGATGTGCTAACAAACCTTCTTATGAACACGGTTATTATATTTGCTACATAGATGTTGATGAGCATGTTATCATTATGAAAACCTGTGGGAGAATTTTCTCTTAGCTTCCACTAAGAGACCAACTGCAATTTCTTTTTATCAATTGTTTGTTTTATTATTTTGTAAGCCCTGTAATTTGTGTATCAAATTGTATTTTAGTCTTTGCTTTGGCTTTTAAGCAGCTCTTAGATGAATTTGTAGTTTATCTTTGACACACAAATTTTGAATATCTGACAATTTTACTTTGGGCTATGGCTTTTTTTTTTTTTTTTTCAATTTTATGGCCTTTGTCAATTAATTCATATTTTACTTATGATTCTCAGAAATATGTTCTATAAGACTTCTTGTCTTATTGGATGCAGTCATTATCTCTTTTTTCTAATAGTTTGATTTATTGATCTTAATGTCTTTGATCATTTGTTCTCTTTAGTCTCTTTGGGAATCATTTTATTTTCTGTTTATTAAATTCTTCTTTTCATTCATGACACTCACTGTCTTCAGCACTTGGTAGTTCTTGATCATTATATTACTTCCAGAGCAGTCTTCTTTTGCAGAGATTCTTATTTTTTCTGTTGTCTATTTTACAGACGATCCTTATTTTTGGTCTAAAAATATGTTTTATCAATTTTTTAGTGTTTTATTTTTCTGAAATACCATCTGATTTTAGGAGAGATGAGGAAGAGACATATAAGCTTAGTCTCTCATCTTGACTCACTCTCTTTTACTCACTGATTTTCTGACTCATGCAAGAGGAAGAACAGAGAATGTGAGAGGGTCAGTAAATCAGCTCAGATCCAATCTGAAGGCCATGAAAAAGCAAAAGCTGAAGAGCCCAACAAGCCCACCAAAACCAGTAGGCCTGTCTCTGGTTGTGCAAAACTATAAGAAAACCAGGGAGAAACAACAAGTACAGTAGGTATAATTGGCAGTCAACATGAAGTCACTACCTAGACATATGTGGGTTTTGAAGTAGCTACGTTGTCTGGGGTATATACCTGGTGTTCATTGTCTCATGCCAGGAAAATTTAGGACACAGACACACATTTAGAAATGGTAGTTTAATAGGCAGAAGAAAGAGAAAGGAAAACAGCTTTCTCTCTAGTGAGAAAGAGGGGACTTCCAAGAGGAAAGACTGGCTGGTGGCAGATGCACTGGGCTTTGAAAGACGGCTTAAGGAAGCAGTGTCTGATTTACACAGGGCTCACAGATTAGTTCCGTGATGTTTACATAGCGCTTGGAGAAGGCTGGTTGCCCCATCCTAACCTAATTATGCAAATTAATTCTTCCCTTGGCCAGTGCCATCTTGTCTGCTTCTTACTGTACATGTGGCTGGCAGAGAAGGGAAGATGGAGCCACCATCTTGGACATGTCTAGTCCCTAGTTCCGGCCAGCATTCACCCATGCGGCTCCCAGCTTTCTTGTCTATGTCTGCAGCTCGATTTTACAGGCTACTCTTTGTTAGAAAATGATTTGGAGCTGTTTTTTATTAACAAGAAAAACCTGACTGAGGACTCCCCTACCCTCACTATCTGCCGAAGTGATTTACTCTTAACTCCTGTATCATTCCCTCCTCAGGAGTGGCAACCCTAACTACTGTTAGGGGGTTTTGGGTGATGACTCTTTCTGGCTACTTCCTGCTGAAAGGGGCATTGTGTGGAGAACAGCAGCTAGGCCTCCTCCTGGGGATGATCTAAGGGTCCTTGGAAGAAAGGTGTGCCCATGCATCGTTTGGTCTGCAGCACCATTTGAAGTTGGATTGCTTCTAGGTGAGAGGAAACAATCTGAGTTACAGCGTTGAGTACAAGGTCCAAACATTAATATAAAACATATGAGCAAGAAGGGGTTTCATAATGCAGCTAACCAGTACCACAAAGAAGACTAGAATTCATTAAAGAGGTATTGTAGCCATCCAGGGCTGGAGCCTGCATTTTCTCTTAACCTGTTAGTGATTTTTCACTTGACCTTAAAGCACCTGTAGGTTTTCTTCTACTTGACTAGAGATCCAGAAACAGCACGTTTCATTTAAGATTTCCTTCAGTTGCCCACACTTCTGGATTGTTATTAGCTTCTACCAGGAGGAGACAAAGAGATTGTCCTGGGGCTATAAGGAGGCTGGTCCCCAGGTGAGCTAAAACGCCTCCACCTAATAAAGGAGTGAGATGTTCCAGCATGATTAAAAAGGTCTGTGTAAATAGTAGGTTTCCCCATCTGCAACTAAGGGGTTGAGAAAAGTATCAAATTAGAGTTTTTCCTGAGATGCCCCTCACAATTGCGTTATGGGAAGAAGGGAGGGCTAGATTAGAGAGAAGAGAGAGGCTGGCTTCAGTGTCTAGAAGGAGATCTACCTTCCTTCCTTACGTTTCCATAATTATCTGGGGCTCCTGTGCTGCTTCTATAGTTTCCTTCTAATATCAAGAGTTGCCTGTGTAATAAACTTGTCCTTTAGGATTAGCTGTCCCTCCACCAACTCAGGGGATAGGGAGGTGTGCTTCATTAGAGCCTCTCTCAGTCCTTCCAAAAAGGCTGCAGGATTCTTGTACAGCTTTTGGTCTATCACAGACAGTTTAGAGTAATTAAGAGAATTGGTTGTAGTTCTTCATAGGCCCTCCAATATGCACATTAAAAAATGTTTCCTTTTCCATTCATCTGTATCATCATAGGGGTTCCAATTAGCATTGTCTAGACGAGCTGCTTCCCTTTCCATTTGAGAATGGTGTTTCCATTATCTCCTTGCCTTCTCTGTTCTCTCTTTTCCTCTTAGGCCGACTGTAGGAGACATTTTGCTCTTCTCTGAATTTCTCTACTGCCTGCGGAGCTGCCTGCCTCTCAACTGTGATTAGGGTTTGGCTTAGGAGCAGCATAACATACCACCATGAGAGGTCAAATATCTGAGTTAAATTTTGGAAGGCCTTTGTATACCTATCAGGGTCAGAAAATCAGCCTAAGTCTCCCTTTACTTGCCTAAGGTCATATAATGAGAAGGGAACTTGAATCCTAGTGACATCACCTCCATTGGGCATTTCCTGTCAGGGTGAGAGTGAAGGTGGGGGAGTGGAGAATTTTGGAAATGGCAGAAGTGGAAGATCTGGTGGCATGGTCGGAGGTGGTCCTACATAAGGGGGACTGGGAGGGCTGGGGCACTCAATAGCTGCCTCAGATGGTTTCTCCAGAAGTTGCTTTTGATCTTGGGGAATCATTCCCTTTGAGACTGCCTAATACTATTACTGAAAGGGCTGGGTTCATTGTGCGACACTTGCAAAAGTCTGGGTTGTCTTGCAGGAGAAAGAAAGCCTGTGCAAAATGTGCCTTGGACCATTTTCCCTCCCATCTGCAGAAAACAACCTAATTGTTGGATATTAAAATTAAGGCTCCCTTCCACAGGCCGGTCTGGTTCAAGAGGGTAAGAAGGTAAAGCCCTTGTGCAAAAGAAAATGAGCCACTTTTCTTTTCAAAGTCACAAGGTCAAAGGAATCCCAGTGCTGATTCAGAATGCACTCCAGAGGTGTACAGGCTGAAGATAATCTGTTACCCATCTAGAAAGAGAAGTGAGAGAAAGGCATCCCTTTAGTCTCCTTCCTTTTGGTTTGACCCAGGGTAGAGAGGAAGACAATGGGCAGGTCCCCCTTGCTGTTTTCTTTCCTTGGTTCCTGGGTCCCTGCACCTTGTTAGATGCAATGCCCATCGTTCCAGGTGTGACCCCCAGCCATGAAACCAGACGAACTAAGAAATTGGGATTAGTCACACTCACCCATGCAGATCTAGTCCTCTCCCTATGATTTCCCTTTGACTTCCTAGACTTGTGTGACCCACCTGGCTCCCCAAATAATGGATCTTGGGAGAGACTATGTGACAGTTACATTTGGGCAACTTCTGCACTTCCCTCTTTAATGGCAGAAGTGTGCTGGTTTGAGTTCTATATCCTGCTGTTACAGCACATACTAAAGCATTTACCCTTAGAGAATGATTCTCATTAACTTCCAAACTTAAAATCCCTGCACTAATTAGGTGCCATTCTAATTCGAGAAGGAATAGGTACCCTAAAAAAATGTAGGGACCAAATGGCCATTTTCCTGCTATGGAGCAGTATCAACACTAAAATTTGGCTTTGGAGGATATTTTACTCCTGGTTGTTGAAGGCAGAATTTTCTGGTTTATAGAAGCAGCATGAAGCCTGATTTCTAGTAGAAAGGTGCAGAGGGGGAAGATAATTGGGAAGCTAGAATATTTAGGTAAAGGACTGACAATGTGCCTCATGGAGAGGATCCCTATTCCACTAGGTGGTGGCGGTGACCTTGAAATGCCATGTGCTCTCCAGGCCAATGGGAGCATGACCTTGACATGCCATGTGCTCTTCAGACCAACGGCAGAGAGAGACCTGGAAGTGCGATGCACTCTCCAGATCAAGGGCAGAGAGAACCTAAAATGCCTTGTGCTCTCTAGACCAAGGGCAAAGAGTGATGCTCACTGTGGTAGAGGGGGCCCTCTGTAGAAAATCACAAAGATGCCTCCCTTCCCCAGTTACTATGACATTCCCTGATCTTGCCTTAACAAGATTATTTCCCTGAACCATACAACTTCCCACATACTGCATACACAGAGAGGATAAGCAATATGGTTGTTGTGGAAAGGAAAGGAGGAAATTATGATAGAAAAGTTGGAGATTGTGTTGCTGAAACCCCATCAGGCAGTTGGAGGCTAGTGTCAGTCCAGATGTCCTTGAATAACACTGGGGGTTAGCCACAGCCAGAGATCCTCAGTTGCTCCAGAACCTCTTCCAGCCTCATGTGACGGCTAAGTCTTCCATGAAAGAAAGCTGATACAAATATGGCCAACATGCTCAGTAACACATAGATACTGGGGGATTCTCTGTGTTCTCCCCAGCAAGCCTGTCCCCTAAGTCTTATAAGGCTAGCAGCCATGCTAGTCATTTTTAGATGGCTAAAGGAGGCCCAGTATTTGGTTTGATTTGGTTTTAAAATGGAGTACAAGAGCCCCAAAATGAAACGACAGAGTTGGAGTTTGCTCCTCTACTCACCATTTTGATGACTGTTGTACCGTGGTATCTCAGATGAGGTCTCCAATATGAAGTAACTATATTGTCTGGGGTATATACCTGGGGTTCGTCGTCTCATGCTAGGAAAGTTTAGGACACTGACACACAAGGAGTTTAGGAGTAGAGGTGTAATATGCAGAAGAAAGAGAAAGGAAAACAGCTTTCTCTAGTAAGAGAGAGGGGACTTCCAAGAGGAAAGATCGGCTGGTGGCAGATGCACTGGATTTTATAGTCTGCTTGAGAGGAAGAAAGGTCTGATTTACATAGGGCTCACAGATAGGTTCAATCAGGTATGATGCTTATATAGTACATATGGAAGGCTGGTTGCCCCACCCTAATCTTATTACACAAATGAATTCTTCCCTTGGCTAGTGCCATCTTATCTGCTTCTTACTGCACACATGACTGGCAGAGAAGTGTAGATGGAGCTGCCATCTTGAACATGTCTGGTCCCTAGTTCCTGCCAGCGTTCACTCATGCAAGTTCCCAGCTTGCTTGTCTATGACTGCAGCTCAACTTTACAGGCTACTCTTTGTTAGAAAATGATTTGGGGCTGCTTTTCATTAAAAAGTAAAGTGTTACTGAGGACCCACATACACTCACTCTCTGCCTAAGTGATTTCTTCTTAACTCTTAGATCAGTTTAACTGCAAGAGGTGTTGTAACTTAGAAGTCAGTGCAATGTCATGCATCGTTTCTCCAAATGCTCGTATAAGTGAGTAATAGCAGGCAATAGCCACAGTAACCTTCCACTCAATGGAATTCAGGAAAAGTATCCCATTGCCCTCACCCTGTCTTATCTTCCCAGATCTATAGTAGTTGGTATCATCATGTGTGCTTCATGTGGCTGATCTGAAGTGTGGAGTCTTTCAGAGAGTAATCAGGCATCTGTAGACTGGTTCTCTGCAGAACACTGATGATGTTTGTCTTTTCCATACTGGAGAGGAAATGAAGAATTTCTTTTTCCTAGAAATTAGCTCAGGGTTGGCCTCTTAGAAGGTTTTTTTAGTGTGTCTAGTAAAGACATTTTGAAGAGGTCAAAGATTGTTATGGTTATCAAAAATGAGGATTTTATTATGGATAAAATTATAATTTAATATATAGGAAGTGAATATGAAGACTAATAAACTATGTGAGGCCCAAAGTTCAGTTCATGGTGAGTTCTCAACCATTTTTCCCATTTTTATTTTAAACATATATTTTACCAGCTGGTTAAAATATTCAAGTCATTCCCTGTCTCTTCTCAACAATAGCTGGCATTTTCTGGGGCAAGTATTTGAACTCAGATGTATCTCTGTGGTTAAGTGGCTGTGATTTTGTATGAGACAAAGTAACAGCATTACACTTCTCTTTTAAATTGTTAAGGTTGAGATAACATTATTCCTTTAAAATGACTCTCTGGCTTTAATCCCAGTTAGAAGTAGTTAAGCGGAGTGAATTGAAAACCATATCCTTAATCATTGAAATAATTAATTCAATCTTGATATAGCCCTTTGCAACTATTAGAATTTCAATACATGTGAGAAATAAATTATTTCCTAGTACATAAAAATTAAAGAGCCTAAGAAAATCTTCCTGCAGAAGGGAAATCAGGATACCACCCTTTAGGTTTCCTGAGAGATAAGAATTTTGTCAATTTGCTGGCACAATTAAGACAGACAAGTATATTATTTGTTTTTTTTCCCCTAGGCCTGTCAGATAATACTTTCTTTTCACCTTTAAAAATAAATTTTCACATACATTCATCATCTCTCCTTACTTATATTGACAAAGATCATGGCACTAAGAAAAAAAAAATCTTAAAAACTCCATTAGTGAAGGGCATTGATATAAATGTGCCTAAATACTGATATGTACTTTTCAATGGTTATTCTTTTTCACTGTCTATTCTAGTAGAGTTAAGGAATATTTGAAAGAATAAAGAGAGCTTTCTCCTCTCTTAAAAGGATAGTTTGAGCTAATTTTTTGATACTGCCTTCATCTTTATTATTTCTTATTTGAAGGGAGCCATCTTTATTAAGAGAGGGTGTGGCTATAGAGTAAATTTCAGATGCTTTCCCGTTGTAGGGAAGAAGTTCCCCACTGCGAGCTCACAAGAACATTTCCTATTTACTTCTCTCTTCTCTTGTCTTCCCTCCTGTCTAGCCTTGCGGAGAGCCTCACAGCATTCTCTGACTTGAATTTCAGAGTCTCCCTGAGACATCCTCCTAGCATGTAAGAGAAACATTGTTCTAAAATGGTAATCCAAGTACGTAATGCTTCATACTGAGTTCAATTATTGAAATTATATTTAATTAAATGCAATTATGTTTATTTTTTGAATAGATAATGCATTTTTATTGTTCAAAATTCAGTAGGTATAAAAGTTACAAAGTAGAAATTCTGCCTCTTGCTACTTATCTCAAATTCCAGCTATCAGGCTTTCTTCCCTAGAGGAAACCAATGTTATTAGTTTATTCTGTATTTTTCAGCAGATGTCATTTTTTTTCTCACTTTCAGAAACATGCATATTGATTATATTTTTTTTCATTTAACAATATGTCCCAGTGGTAAATCCAAAATAATATACAGAATTTAAAATTTTTTTAAAGTGCATGGTACTTCATTATGGAGTACATGTTTAATAATTTATCTAGCCCTACCTACAGATTAGCATATATTTCATAACTCAGGTTGTTATTTTGAAAGACTAACCTGGAAAAGAAAGCATGGGGCAAATTAAAAAGAGATTTGGTAAAAGACTTTGGAATTAGTGGGGGAAAAGTTAACCACATTTGTGTATGTGCGTGAAGCAAGAATTAAAATTATGTGTTGTAAAAATCAGTTCAGTGACAAATTGAGGGTACTGAAAATAAATAGTGTCTTTCTCTTACCTAATTGCCCTGGCCAGAACATCCAATACTATGTTGAATAGGAGTGATGAGAGAGGGCATCCTTGTCATGTGCCAGTTTTCAGGAGTAATGCTTCCATCTTTTGCCCAGTCAATATGATATTGGCTGTGGGTCTGTTATATATGGCTCTTACTGTTTTGAGGTATATTCCTTCAATACCTAATTTATTGAGAGTTTTTAACATAAAGGGATGTTGACTTTTATTGAAGGCCTTTCTGCATTTATTGAGATAATCATGTGGTTTTGTCTTTAGTTATTTTATGTGATAAGTCACATTTATTAATTTCTATATGTTGAACCAAACTTGCATCCCAGGAATGATGCCTACTCAATCGTGGTGGATGAGCTTTTTTGATATGCTTTGGGACTCAGTTTGCCAGTATTTATTTGAGGCTTTTTGCACTGATATTCATCAAGGATATTGACTTGAAGGTTTTTTTTGTTGTTGTTGTATCTCTGCCAGGACTGGGTATCAGAATGATGCTGACCCCACAGAATAAGTTAGGGAGGAGTCCCTCCTTTTCAATTTTTTGGAATAGTTTCAGTATAAGTGGTACCAGCTCTTCTTTGTGCCACCACAATTAATCTCTGATGCCATCTGGTCCTGGGCATTCAAATAGGAGGAGATAAAGTCTTTGTTTGTAGATGACATGATCCTATATCTAAAAAACCCCATCGTCTCAGCTCAAAAGCTTCTTCAGCTGATAAGCAACTTCAACAAAGTCTTAAGGACACAAAATCACTGTGCAAGAATTGCTAGCATTTCTAAACACCAACAACAGGCAAGCTTAGAGCCCAATAATGAATAAACTCGCATTCACAATTGCCACAAAAAGAATGAAAGACCTAGCAATACAGCTAACAAGGGAAGTAAAGGTCCTTTTCAAGGAGAACTCAAACCACCGTTCAAAGAAATCAGAGATGACACAAATGGAAAAGAATTCCATGCTCATGGATAGGAAAACTCAATATGGTGAAAATGGCCGTACTGTCCCAAACAATTTATAGATTCAATGCTATTCCCATTAAATTACCATTGATGTTCTTCACAGAATTAAACAACAACAACAACAACAACAACAAAAAACTACTTTAAAATTCATGTGGAACCAAAATAGCCCAAATATCCAAGACAGTCCTAAGCAAGAAAAACAAAGCTGGAGGATCATGCTACCAAATTTCAAACTATCCTTCAAGTCCACCGTAATCAAAATAGCATGGTAGTAGTACAAGAATAGACACATAGATCAATGGAACAGAATAGAGAACTAAGAAATTAGACCACACACCTACAACCATCTGATCTTCAACAAACCTGGCAAAAACAAGCAATGGGGAAAAGATTCCCTGTTTAATAAATGGTGCTAGGAGAACTGGCTGGCCATATGTAGAAAACTGAAACTGGACCCCTTACTTAACACCATATACAAAAATCAACTCAAGATGGATTAAAGACTTAAATGTAAAACCCAAAACTATAAAAACCCTAGAAGAAAATCTAGGCCAATACCATTCAGCATATAGACACAGGCAAAGATTTCATGACGAAGATGCCAAAAGCAATTGCAGCAAAAGCAAAATTTGACAAATGGGATCTAATTAAAGAGCTTCTATACAGCAAGAGAAACTATCATCAGAGTGAACACACAACCTATAGAATGGGAGAAATTTTTTGCAATTTATCCATCTGACAAAGGTCTAATATCCAACATCTACATGGAACTTAAGCAAATTTACAAAAAAACCCAACCCCATTAAGATGTGGGCAAAGGACAAGAACAGACACTTCTCAAAATAAGATATACGTGCAGCCAGGAAACATGAAGGAAACCTCAACATCACTGATTATTAGAGAAATGCAAGTGAGATACCATCTCACACCAGTCAGAATGACTAAAAAAGTCAGTAAACAACAGATGCTGGAGAGGCTGTGGAGAAAAAGGAATGCTTTTACATTGTTGGTGAAAGTATAAATTAATTCAACAATTGTGGAAGACAGTGTGGTCATTCCTCAAAGACTGAGAGGCAGAAATACCATTCAACCTAGCAATCCCATTACTGGGTATACACCCAAAGAAGTATAAATTATTACATTATAAAGATACAAGTGGACAGGCACAGTGGCTCACGCCTGTAATTTCAGCACTTTGGGAGGCCAAGGTGGGCAGATCACTTGAGGTCAGGAGTTTGAGACCAGCCTGACCAATACGGTGAAACCCCATCTCCACTTAAATAAATAAATAAGCAAGCCAGCAAGCAGGGCATGGTGGTACATGCTTGTAATCCCAACTACAAGGGAAACTGAGGTGGGAGAATAGCTTGAACCCAGGAGGTGCAGGTTGCAGTGAGCCAAGATTGTGCCACTCCACTCCAGCCTGGGCAACAGAGTAATATTCCGTTTCAAAAAAAAAAAAAGACACATGCACGTGTATGTTCATTGCAGTGCTATAGCAAAGACATGGATTCAACCTAAATGCCCATCAATGATAGACTGATTAAAGACAATGATTAAAGACCATGAAATACTATGCAGCCATAAAAAGAAAAGAGATTATGTCCTTTGCAGGGACATGGAGGGAGTTGGAAGCCATTATCCTCAGCAAACTAATGTAGGAACAGAAAACCAAATACCAAATGTTCTCACTTATAAATGAGAGCTGAGTGATGAGAACACATGGACACATGGGGTCAGGGAACAACACACATTGGGGCCTGTCGGGGCAGTAGAGGGAGGGAGAGCACCAGGAAGACTAGCTAAGAGATGCTGGGCTTAATATCTAGCTAATGGGATGATCTGTGGAGTAAACCACCATGGCACACATTTACCTATGTAACAAACCTGCACATCCTGCACATACAAATACCCCTGAACTTAAAAGTTGGAAATTTAAAAAAAAAAGTAAATAATATAACTGCAACAGGGTTTGCTGAGGAATCTGTCATTATTTCCAGACTATGATAGAAGGATGACATTTTTGTACCTTAAAGAGGGCTTCTAGGCCTTGACCATGTGTGTGTGTGTGTGTGTGTGTGTGTGTGTGTCTAGGAGAGAGAGAGAATGTGTTTGCTAGGGGAAAGTGTTATCAGTTAAACTGATTCCCTTCTTTGGTACCTTATAGAAATAGGACTCAGCCACTCTTGTGGTATTAAAAGTACCAGCAAACAGCTAGTAATTTTGTTTTTTTCAGCCATATGATTTTATATATCATAAAACTAAGCAGCATAATGCCAAACACCGTGAGATTTGTTCACATTGTTAGAAAATGTTGTGAGAGTGAGGTGCTTGAGATGATCCCCCTCTACTGAGCACAATGGCTCACACGTAATCCCAGCACTTTGGGAGACCGAGGTGGGCAGATCACGAGGTCAGGAGTTTGAGACCAGTCTGTCCAACACAGCAAAACCCTGTCTATACTAAAAATACAAAAAAAAAAAAAAAAAATTAGCTGAGTGTGTTGGTGTGCACCTGTAATCCCAGCTACTCAGGAGGCTGAGGCAGGAGAATTGCATGAACCCAGGTGGAGGTTGCAGTGAGTCGTGATGGTGCCACTGGACTCCAGCTTGGGCAACAGTGTGAGACTCCATCTCAAAAAAAAAGAAGAAAACAAAACAAAACAAAGGTCCCCCTCCCTCAGCACTGGAATGCACTTGGGTATTGGATTGAAAGGATTGAAAGAGAAGTACAAAAGAGATTCTTCCCTAACCTTTTCTTTCTGGAACACTCAGGAAAACATTGTGCCACTAATGCATTAAAAATCTATTACAAACATTTAATTTTAAAAACTATGAATAAATGATGTAAATGTAATTCTAAGCAGTTTTGTTTACCCTGGCATATTAATTGTGGTAGCCAGAAGGAGAGAGAGTGGAGGGCTGCCTGGAATGCTTTTGACCTCCTGTCCAGCACCTGTACACCTTCACCCTCTGCTCCCACAAGATGAAATGTATAATTGTCATGCCTTAATCATGAATTATGCATGAATCATGATTGTGGTTGGATATTTTGACCTCCAAATTCAGATGTTTTAATTTAGCAACTGGGAATTCATGTTTATTTATTTTCATTTTTCACAGACGTAGTACCCTTCCTGGGAGAATAGAGTATTCCAGGGCCCTTTGAATTATAGATAACATCTGGGCTGTCATTGAAAAATGAATCTAGGGCTCTCAATTCTACTACAGCTATTGAAAGAGAAAGGAACAATTCACATATTGCCAAGTTGTCTGGAGCTCATAATTTTATATATTGCAATACAGAAATGAAGATGTAAAAATAAGTGGAGAACTTTCTTTTCAGTTATTCTTGAATAAGCTCCTGCTGGGCCAATACTCCTGAAAATAACAACTGAAAACTCTAGACAAAAATAAACTTCTAAACACATGGTGACAAACCCACAGCCAATATCATACTGAATTGGCAAAAGCTGGAACCATCCCCTTGAAAACCAATACAAGACAAGGATGCTCTGTCTCACCACTCCTATTCAACACAGTATTGGACATTCAGGCCAGGGCAATCAGGCAAGATAAATAAATAAAGGGTATTCAAATAGGAAGAAGGAAGTCAAATTGTCTCTGTTTGCAGACATGATCCTATATCTAAAAAAATCCCATAATTTCAACTCAAAAGCATCTGAAGCTGATAAGCAACATCAGCAAACTCTCAGGAAACAAAATTAGTGTGCAAAAATCACAAGCATTACTATATACCAACAGTAGACAAGCAGTAAGCCAAATCATAAATGAACTCTCATTCACAATTACTACAACAGAATAAAATACCTAGGAATAGAGCTAAAAAGGGAAGTGAAGGACCTTTTCAGGGAGAACAACAAACCACTGCTCAAGGAAATAAGCAAGGGCACAAACAAATGGAAGTGCATTTCATGTTCATGAATAGGAAGAATCAGTATTGTGAGAATGGCCATACTGCCAAAAGCAATCTATAGATTCAGTGGTATTCCCATTAAAATACCATTAACATTCTCCAGATAATTAGAAAAAAGTATTTTAAAATTCATATGCAACCAAAACAGAGCTCATATAGCCAAGACAATACTAAGCAAAAAGAACAAAGCTGGAGGCATCACCTTACCTTACTTCAAACTATACTACAAGACTACAGTAACCAAAACAGCATGGTACTGGTACAAAAACAGAAACCTAAACCAGTGGAACAGAATAGAGTTATCAGAAATAAGATCACACATCTATAACCTTATGATCTTTAACAAACCTAACAAAAGCAATGGAGAAATGATTCCTATTTAATAAATAGTGCCAGGAGAACTGGCTAGCCATATGTAGAAAATTGAAACTGGGCCCCTTCCTAATACCATATACAGACATCAACTCATGATGGATTAAAGACTTAAATGTAAAACTGAAAATTATAAAAACCCTAGAAGAAAATCTAGGTAGTACCATTCAGATTATAGGCACAGGCAAAGATTTCATGACAAAAACATCAAAAGCAATTGCAACAAAAGCAAAAATTGACAAATGGGATAGAATTAAAGAGTTTCTGCACAGCAAAATAAATGATCATCAGAGTGAACAGACAACCTACATAATAGGAGAAAAAAATTGCAATCTACCAATTCAACAAAGGTCTAATATCCAGAGTCTATCAGGAACTTAAACAAATTTGCAAAAAGAAACCAACCCCATCAAGAAGTTGGCAAAGGACATGAACAGACACTTTGCAAAAGAAGACATTGATGCAGCCAACAAACATATGTAAAAGAGCTCAACATCACTGATTATGAGAGAAATGCAAGTCAAAATCACAATGAGATACTATCTCATATCAATCAGAATGGCAGTTATTAAAAAGTCAAGAAACTACAGATACTGGTGAGGCTGTGGAGAAATAGGAATGCTTTAACACTGTTGGTGGGAATGTAAATTAGTTCAACCATTGTGGAAGACAGTGTGGAAATTCCTCAAAGATCTAGAACCAGAAATACCATTCGACCCAGCAATCCCATTACTGGGTATATACCCAGAGGAATATAAATCATTCTATTGCAAGGACACATGCATGCAAATGTTCATTGCGGCACTGTTCACAATAGCAAAGACATGGAATCAACCTAAATTCCCATAAATGATAGATTGGAAAAAGGAAATGTGGTACATATGTACCATGAAATACTATGCAGCCATAAAAAGGAATGAGATCATGTCCTTTGCAGAGACATGGATGGATCTAGAAGCCATTATCCTCAGCAAAATAACATTCAAACAGAAAACCAAACAACACATGTTCTCACTTATAAGTGGGAACTGAACAGTGAGAACACTTGGACACAGGAAGGGGAACAACACACACTGGGGCCTGTTGGGGAGGGCAGGGGCAGGGAGAGCATCATTATCAAAAACTAATGCATGTGGGGCTTAATATGTAGATTATCAATTGATAGGTGCAACAAACCACCAGGGCACATATTTACCTATGTAACAAATCTGCACATCCTGCAAATGTATCCCGGAACTTAAAACAAAATTAAAAAGCAGTAAAAAAAGAAAAAGAAATCAACCCAGCAAGGCAGGTTAGTAAGATGAGCAACACTTGAATGAAAGTGTTAATATACGGTGCATTTCCAGTTTTTGTATCTTTTAACCTAAAGGTGGGTCATGATTCATGTGAGAGGATCAACTAAAACTTCAATGCAATTCCTGAAATTTTTCTGACCTGAAGAACGAGAGGAAGAATTTGGAACAACCTTAACTTATAACCACTAGAAAATGAGGGGAGAATCCCAGGGACAAGACAATCAGAGAAAGAACAAAAACGATTGCCTAAGTGTCCATTTCTGAAACATGCAAATGTGTAGCAAACTGCAAATAGCCAAGCTAAGGATAAAAACTTAGCTGAGATTTTAGCTGCCCCAAAGACATTTTGAGGTTCAGTCTAACTGACTTACTGTGTATTATACACACACACATTCCATTTAAAGGCACTTAAAATAATAAACGTATAATATTCACAATGTGTATAATGTGATACAGAATTACTCCACATGTGAAGAAAGAGAAAAATGTGCCCCATTCTCAAAAGGAAAGATAATCAGTATATAGTGACCTTAAGATGACAGAGATGTTGGAATTAGCCAAGAAGGATTTTATAAAATGTTATTATGAGTATATTTAGTGAAATGAAAGACAATATTATTTTAATAGATGAAAAGTAAGGAAATATCAGCAAACAGAAAGTGCACAAAAGAGCCCAATAACACTTAGAACTGAAAAATTTAGTAATATGAAATTAAGGCTGAAAGACTTGCTTAATTTCATAAAGGACATTAAAAAGGAGTCAAAAATCAAGAACACAAAACAATAGAAATTATCCATGCCACAAATATGAAAGGAAATAAAAATAACCCATAAAAGTCAAAGACTTATAATCCTGTAAGAAAATATCAAATTATTTAACATATATGTGATTTGGATCCTGAAGAAGAAGAGTGAGAAAAATGTATATTAAGGAAATGTATAATAAGGAAAATGTATTCAAAGAAATATCTGAAAACATCACAAATTGCAGAAACATAAATTTACAGATTCACCAAAACATCATGATAGATCTGCTGAAAAACAAGCAAAATCTTGAAAACAGCCAGATAAAAAAAGATACATTATATAAACAATGATTTGAAGAATGTTTTAAAACCTCTCATTAGAAACTATAGAGTCCAGGTAATGATGCAACAGTCACTTGAAAGTAGTGTGCGTGTGTGTGTGTGTGTGTGTGTGTGTGTGTGTTGGTGGTCACATGTGCATGCATACACGTGTTTGTGGGGACAGAGTAGATACTGTCAGATTTGTATATCTGGCAAAAATAAGAATGAAACACATGTATTTCTATGGTAATTTTTATCCAGCTATTATATTGTGAAATACGTATTTGGTCTTCGACCATTTCCTGGTATACAATTCCTTAAATCCTTAGACTCCCCAAAGTAATGTCTTTTGTTCTCTGATGAGTTTAATGATGCCTACCAGCCCCTAGGGAGCTTCAGAATGAGGGTTGGTCACTAGAAGGAAGGTAAGATTAGAGGGCTTGGACTTTCTGCCCCAGTCCTGAACCTCCAGGGAGAGAAGAGGGGATGAAGGTTAAGTTGATTATCAATAGATAATGGTTTAATCAATCATACTTAATGATGCCTTCATAAAACAATACCATAAGGACAGTGTTCAAAGAGCCTCCAGGATAGCTGAACACATGAAGGATCATTAAGGATGGCATTAGCTAGAGAAAGCATGGAAGCTCCACACCCCTTCTTCCACACCTTGCACTATGCATCTCTCATACCTATCCTTTGTAATATCCTTTATAACAAACTTGTAAATGTAAGTGTATCCTTGAGTACTTTGAGCCACTCTAGTAAATTAATCAAACCTAATTATATGAGTCGGGGGTGTGTTTTTGTGAAGGGGTCATGGAACTCCCAGTTTATAACCAGTGGGAGAAGGACAGATAAAACAACCTGGAGCTTGCCATTGGCATCTGAAGGGGCTGGTGTGCAGTCTTGGGGGATAAGCCCTCAACCTGTAGGATCTGATGCTACCTTTGGGTAGATAGTGTCATAATCAAACTGTATTAGAGGATATCAAGCTGATGCCCCTTGCAGAATTGATTGCTTCCTTTATGTGTGACCACATATCTGGTCACAGAGGTCTTCTGTGTTGGTCGTAGTGGTATGAGAGAATAAAACACTTTGGGTTTGTTTTTTGCACTCTCAGACCATCATATCCGCAATACCGTAAAGCATAGTTAAGGAGCAAGAGTCACAACACCAGAGGATGACTCAGTTCTTTAGAAAATAAATGAAGACAATTACATGTGGTAAATATGACAGAATTTATTTGCTTCTCTTATTACTGTAGAATATATAGGATGCTAAAACCTGCTATAACATTGACTTGGACATTTATCGCATTGTAAGATGGGAAAGACTGGAGAGTTAAAGGATCTCTGGGGTTGCAGTTTCCACATTTTACATGAGGTGGTACAATATTGACTCAGAAATCTGCGAAGACTTAAAAATACTTTTTGTACGTCCCCGAGAAAATTACCTTTAAAAAGAATACAAATGGACATGAATAAAAATCATCACATTAAAATGAAATTCCAACATGTCTTCAAATAATACAAAAGAGGTAAGAAAGGAAAAATAATAAGGAAAGATAAGAAACAATAAGAAAACAGTAAATCAAAGCAATATTCATACATTCCACAAAATAAAAATTGCATTAAGTGGAATAGCATATGCAATCCATAAAAAACACAGAGATTATTAGAATGATGGAAAAGTAAGAACCAACTCTGTATTGTCTGTTAGGGATATCTTTAAATATTCAGACACAAATAGGCTGAAAATAGAATATTATACCATGTAAATGATAATCAAAATAAATCTGAAGAGCCTACGTTAATAGCACATAAAACAGGCATCAAAACAAACGGTATTAGCAGAGCTATTTCATAATGTCAAAGTATGAATTAGGAATAAAATAATAAAGGTACATGTGCTTAATAGCAAAATTGTATGAGGCAAAAGCTGACAGATTTGAAGGAAAAATAAACGTTTAAAATCTCAAATGAAAATTTGATCTCACTGTCAGTTATATACATAATAACTACACGAAAAAGAAAAAAAAACAGACATAGATAATCTGAGCAATATCATCAACTACTTTTAACTAATTAATGCTTATAGAACACTGCACTCAAATGCCAGACAAAATAAATATATCATCTCAGATATCTCAGTAGTCATTGCTTTCTCTATTTTAATAGTTTCCATTTATCGCCTGAATTTTCACATATGATTATACATAATGATATCATTATCCTTTAACTATTTTAACATACTAGTAGTAGCTGTTTTAAACTTCTTATCTGCTAATTCCAATGTCTAGATTATCTTTGAGCAGTTTTATCCTCATTGTCATTTCTCTTGGTTTATGTGTCACACTTTATTGCTTTTTCATATTTTTAATTTATCTTGGAAATTGTGGATGTTGCATTGCTGAGAGTCTGCTTGCTTGCTTCTATTAAAAAGTGTTTTTTTCTTGCAGTTATTTAAATTTTAGCAGATCAGCTTGCCCTGTCTAAGCTTGGTCTTAGGTTTTATTGTGTTGGAGCTAAATAGCCCTGACCTAGAGCTAGAGTAGCCCTGCTCTTTGAGGTCTGGCTTTTTGGATTTTTAACGTATTTATTGGGATGGGAAGTAAGATTTATCTTCTCTGAATGCCAATATCCATCAACATTGTACTGTCTCTCAGTCCACAGTAGCTTTTTTTCTGCCAGGCTTCCTTGGTTCTCACTTGCACATATGCAGCTAATTACTAGGTCAAAGTCTTAAGGGAACTCTTGTTTAAGTTTCTCAAGGTCCTGGGCAATTCAGGTTCCTTGTCTGTGTAACCTTGCCCAGAAAATGCAAATAGCCTCAGCAGCTCCATACGTCATTTCTGTTTCTTCCATTCATTGAGACCAAAATGAATGAAGGGAAGCTCTATGTTTGGCATTCACTTCTCTGGGTGTATAAAGTGTCTTAAGTCATGGAAAATACAGAGCTCACCTCATTTGTTTCCTTTGCTCATGGATCAGAGTCCTATGCTTTTTCTTACTCAACATCTAAAAAGGGTTGCTTCGTAGTTGGTCTGGTTTTGCAGTTATTTAAAGAAAGAGGTTAGATGTGCCGTCTGTTGCTCTATCATGCCTGTCACTGGAATCCAGATGAGCAATTTAAAAGGAACTATCAATATGTAAGATTAAAAATAAAATAAAATTTGTATTAAATATGTATCAACTTTTCATTGGTTGAGGAAGAAAAAAATATGACATGTTAAAATGATATATTACAAGTAGGTACAAATAATCATATCTTTTCTTACCCTTGTCATGCTTATGCCTATTGTCTTTTTATAACCATTGTTCTAGTAATGTATACTAATGATATGGAACTAATGATTAAGCTAGTGACAGCTGACAAACCTGCAGATCTAAAATAATAACTAAATGAAAAACTATGATATGAAGAACATTTTATTTTTTCATTTTTATGGAATGTCATTGGGTATGAGTGCTTTGTTTTATGGGTAAGGTTGAGGAAATCTGTCAGAAAAAGACATTCAATCAAATAGCCCATCAGAACATAAGGCAATGGAGGACAGCGAAGGAAAATTTCTAAATTGACTATGCTATTGTGACAAAAGTTCTCTTCCCTGAGGATTATGCTTCTTGGTTTAGATTTCTGAAATTCACAAAGCACATCAGGCTGTGTATTCAAGGTCAAAAATAAAGAAGAAAAATAAAAGGAACTTATTAAATGATATTATGGGCCAACTTCATGGTAGCATTTTGATAGAAAGTAGACATTTCCAACATTCCTCTATACAAGGGCATGCTCTATGTAAGACATGAGGGTTCGATTTCCCAACTCCTCAAATCCCTTTCAGAGCTAAATTCTGAGACTTAGTGATATTGTGGACCAAAATATGACCCAGCCCCATATCATATCAATTTTATGCATTAAGTTTCTGATATAAAATGATTATTCTAGGGACCTAGTCTACAAACATTAGCCTTGTTTTATACCACCCATCTTATCTTTACCTTCATTTCTCGTCAATCTTTCACGTATTTCAATCGTTGTTGAGCACTTACTCTCTTTTTCAAGGCCCTAATGATGCTCAAGAAAAGATCATATTTCTGTATACCCTGACTTGAAAGAACCACAATCTGGTCCCACATTTTTTGCCTTCTTTCTACCCAAACTGTCTGAAAGTTACATAAATGCCAATTGCTTGCAATAAACTTGTATTCCAGCACAAAGGCAGCATCTTTGAATCCTCACAGGACAGGTCTGAGTTTTCCTAAGTGCTCAGATTAAGTAGAAGCACCAACAATAGCAAATTATGCCTGAATATTTCAATATGTATAGTCAGAGATATGAGTTTTCCCACAATATAGTCTGGAGACCAAAGAATACTTGGGAAATGAGTTGGAAATGCAGTTTCCTATAAACTCTTCACCATCAAATTCTGATTTAATTTCAGTAACTCTGGGTGGAGCCTGGGAGTCTGATTTTTAAAATAAGTTTACTAGGTGCTTTTACTCAGGTATTGTATTAGTCTGTTTTCACACTGCTATAAAGATACTACCTGAGACTCAGTAATTTATAAAAGAAAGAGATTTAATTGATAGTTCTCCAGGGCTGGGGAGGCCTCAGGAAACGTAACCATGGTAGAAGGGGAAGCAGGCACCTTCTTTACAAGGTGGCAGGAGAGAAGTGAGCAAGGGCACAGGAAAAACTACCATTTATAAAAACATCAGATCTCATGAGAATTCACTCAGTATCATGAGGACAGCATGGTGGAAACACCCCCATAATCCAATCACTTCCTCCTAACAGTTCCCTCCCTCAACACCTGGGGATTACGATTCAAGATGAGATTTGGGTGGGGACACAAAGCCTAACCGTATCAGGTATGTTATGCCAAAATTTGAAAAAAAGAAAAAAAAAAAAAAACATACGTATATATAATTTGTTCTCTGGTGTGTGTTAGTGTGTTTGTGTTTGCATTAAAAATATTACACAGACCAGTAATGTGAAAAGGCATACATTATCAAAATAAATGGTATATAATTTCTACTTAATTTCTTATATTATAAATACTTTATCTTAGTTATAGTAATGATATATTTTATCCTCTTGAAGCATTTTATCCTCTTGAAGCATTTTTACATCTGATTTTCACCATTTCATGTGATTCAAATGAGAACATAGGTACCATGCTGATTTAAAGTTGGAGAAATTGAGGACCAGCAATGTTAGAATTGCTTGTCTAAGCCAGTTGGGGATGGTATTGCTAATCATGGCTCTGATTCCAGGACTATAGTTCATCTCAGTCTCCTTGGGCGATGGGTCTGCCAGTCTCAGGGTGTCTAAAGAGCCTCCAGCTCTAACACATGCACACAGACTTGAAACAGTACATCCTATTCTTTGATGTCTGTAGCCGAATGTAAGCCAGTTTAGCTTTGGGGCAGGCTTTTGTGAGCCTCCCCATTGTTCTTTTTGGAGTTAATGAGTCTTCTAAAGAAAACTGGAGTTATTCTCTCAATGTAATTCTTTCAGTCTGCCTAGCTTTCAGGTCTGGTTTCTACTCCTCTATTGAACACTTAGCACACTGACACTTTAGGTCACAGGATGAGGACCTTATTAGTTAAGAGACCCAGAAGTTACCTAATCTAAACAGCTCATTTCCTCACAGAAGAACCCAGTGGCAGAAAATGTACAGCCTAAAAGGCTAGGCCAGTGGCCATTTAGAAACAGAGCCAAGGCCAAGGTATACATCTCTTGTGCCACCACAATACGATAGAAGGAACCCAGACATGAAAAGCATAGCTGCCTTCGAGTTCAGCATCTTCAGCATACAGATCCTATAATCTCAGCAACTCACCTAACCCCTCAGAGTCTCAGTTTCGTAGACTGTGAAAAGGGAATAATGACAAATATCTTCTGAGGCAGTTGGTTGAATTTAAGATAACATTTTTCAGCAATGGGTACTCTGCGAATGCTGGTTCCTTTCCCTTTGTGTAGACCAACTTTGGATTGAGTCTTTACTCATCTAGTTCGACAGCAATGATTCTGCTTTTTACCAAACAGTATACTATGTTTTTTAAGGTACTCTGACATTTTTAAAGCAATGCACTACTGACTGTGAATCTAGTCTAAGTATTTCAAAAAATTGAGACATTATGCCCAATTAACCCAACTGACTTCAGCCGCTACCTCAGCGGCCCGATGACACTCTGAGATCGAGGGTCTGGGAGGAGGTGCTTCTTCACCTCCTGACGATGGAGATGGAGTTCAGCCAGCATCAAGTCCTCCTGGGCCATAAGTCTTACTACTTCCTCCAAGGAGGCACCCATTACCCTCTCAAGATCATTTTGGCCCCATCAAAACAATACATGAAGGAGATAAGATAGAGAGTGAACATGTGCATAGTGGTGGTGATTCTGATAGGACTCAAGGCCCTTTTTCCCTGCTGTTCTTCTCTAGAAAATGAGAGGTGTCTTTCTTAACAAAGGACAAACATGAGTCTCTAAATTTTTTCTGAATGTATTCCAAAGGCTTCTTATCTACATGATAAGTGCCAATCACATGAAAATAGTATGATTTGAAAATATCAAATATTCCACTCCATCTCTCTTAAATTTCTGGAAATGAGCTATTTGCCTACATTTTGAAGATCATCATACATGGCAGTGATTGCTTATTTTTATTTGTTTGCTTATTTGTTTGAGTCTGAGTGGTATATTAGTAGAACACTTGACTGCAGTTAAATGATTTACTCACCATCCCTCAAACCATAGGGCTGGAGGAAACTGTAAAAAATCACATCATCTCTCCCAGAATTTATACAGAAGTGAAAACATTTTAGGGGATGCCGAAGCCAGAGAGAGTTTTTGCTGCAGAAATAAAATAGAAAAGGAAATTATCCTCTGCTCTACAGCTCAGATTGCATTTCCTGAGTTGGACATTCAGTTCAGAAAGAGAAAATGCACAGCCATACACTTACCAGTGACACCCATCATAGGGCAGAAATCCCAAGCAAAGGGCTCGTGCTGCTGCATATTCATGGATGCAAATCAGGCCCCAAGGCTATAGCACTTGGCTCTGAGATTTCAAATCTGGGTATTAACAGGGATTCCTTCAAGTTTCTATGAATATTAACCAGGAGGGTTACGTCAAACATGCGGTGAGTGCATGTAGAAACTTTTATTCCAGTCAATTTGAAAAATTAAGCTTTGGTTAGAAAAATGCTCCACCTTCCCATTTAGCCTCTTTGTGATGTAGGGTGGTTCAGGGATTTGGTTTTGAAAGAGAACTGGGGAGCACTGGGCCATGGACTTTCAGAGTCACAAAGCAAACCCCATACTGTAAGCCCCAAAGGGCCAGGTGGGAATCTGGATTGTTACTATCATATTCCCAGCTGTTAGCACAGTGTCTACACTAATACCTAATACCTACACTAATACCTAATACAGTGGCTCCCTGCATTAGGTATTTATTGCTGCATAACGAATTACTGTAACATTTAGAGACTTAAAATTACATTTATTATCTCACAATTTCTGTACATTAGATACCCTATCACAAACACAAAATATAGATACTATCACAAACAGCCTTAGGCATAGAATTGAATATACACCATCCCATTAAAACCCTCATGTCAGTCCTATGGTCCGAGGTGGTCACTATTATTTGTCCTCCTTATAGGGAAGGAACCTGGGGCTTGGAGAACTGAGTGTCTTCACAAGTCACAGTGCTAATCCCAGTTCAACCTGGCATTCAAGCTCTGGCAATGTGACTCTAAAGTGTATACATTTAGCCACAGTCTCACTATTGCTTTCCTAAAATAAAATCTTTCAAGTCTCTCAGTCTGGAGGAATGTCTGCAGGTATTTGGGCTCTGTAGGCATGGCTTAGCTGGGTCCTCCAGCTCTGGATCTTCATACAGTCACTGTAAATTCAAGGCTTGACTAGGGGGAAAGTACTTCCTTGCTCTGCTCACTCACATAGCTGTTGGTAGGATTCAATTTCTCAGGAGCTATTGGCAAGAGGACTTGTGGATCTCTCCACAGAGAACTTTCCAGCAGGGCAACTTGCTTCCTCAGCGAGAGAGCAAGAGGTCAAGGGAGAGCGTACTAGCAAGACGAAAAGCCCAGTCACATGGCTGGTGTACAATTAAGCATCTTGTCTGCAGTTGTACAAACTCATCACATTGAAGACTCAGGACCAGTTTTTTAAAAGGCTGACATGAGCCCTCTCTGTAATATCTTAATACATTTTCTGTAAATCAAAAACTATTCTAAAAGAGTTTATTAAAACCTTATGTAAAAGAATTTCCGTGGAGATTTCAAAAGTAATAGCAAAGATTCTAGAAATGTGGCAGGGACATTTTTCTATCTTATTGAATCTTCATGTAAAACTAGCCAGAAAATCTAGATTGAAGAACTAAAAACCTTTGGATCACATTTACAACCAAACTAGGTGATAAGATTATTCACAAAGCCCAAAATAGAGGTACTAATCAAAAACACAAAGTACAGGGACTAATCATGAACAGCCTTTGGCGTAGAATTGAATATGCAACATCCCATTAGAACCTTCACCTCAGCCCTATGAGGTGGGTAATAGTATTTGTCCTCCTTATAAAGAAGGAATCCATGGTTTAGAGGGCTGAGTGTCTTCACAAGTCACATGCTAATCAGAGTTCAACCTGGTATTCAAACTTAGGCCATGTGACTACATATTACATAAGTTTAGCCATGATCTCTTCTTCTGTGTTCCTAAAATCTCTCAAGTCTTACAGTCTGGAGGAATGTGTGCCGGTATTTGAAAACAGAAACATACATGGGCTGTTTAAAAAGCCTCAGTAAACTCAGATTACTTTGATGCTAGGAGCTAAAAGCCAGAGAATTGCTCTCAAGACTGAATACTATTTTCTTCTTCCCATTTTTTTCTTTTTTCCCCCCATCAAGAATGATGTCTGACATTGGGAGCCTGAGGGAGGAAAATTGTTTGAGCCTAGGAATTTGGAACCAGCCTGGGCAACATATGGAGACCCATCTCTACAAAAATAAATTTTTAAAAAATTAGTTGAGCTTGGTGGTGTACACCTGTGGTCCCAGCTACGTGGGAGGCTGAGGTAGGAAAACCACTTGCACCAGGAAGTTGAGGCTGTAGTAAGTGGTGATCACACCACTGTACTCCAGCCTGGGTGACAAAGCAGGACCCTGTCTGGAAAAAAAATCTGGAATGTTTGTGTTTTTTCTGTTGAGTTTGGAATTTGAGTTATCATACAGCTTCTGGTGCCCAGTATTCTAACATCAGGCCAGTGGACTATTTTTATTTCAGCTCACGTTTGAGAGAATAAGATAATGGTAATGTAAAGATGGCTGACTTTATTTCTTCTTAAAGAATATTATATTTTTGACTATTTGTGGAATTTTGAATATTTAGCCAAATTTGTGTTTGGAAGTCCTACCACTTCTTAATGTACTGAGTCTTCTTCATCAGCCGGGCTTCCATGTTCCCCAGAAATCTCCTCTCATCTCTAGTATCCTGATTCACATGGAGATATTACTAACTTACTGTTTTACCCATTTAATATGTACCAAGTGCCAGGCACTATAGTAATATCTTCTCATATTATCTTTTATTCTTTACTTCAGTCTTACATAGTAGAAATTTTTGCTCCACTTGAATAATAAACTATGGGTCAGAGAAAGTTATCCTGTGTCCCATAGGATTCAAAATCTTGTCTGTTTCTTAGGATTCCAAATAATCACTTTTACCTGGTGGAGGACATGTGTAGTTCTTGGCTGTAGGCACAAAACACTGATCTTGATGGAGGATTAGCGGGCATCTCCCCTCACTACCCTCCCATATGAGTTGAGTGTTTTTGAGTATTGGATGTGCCATTCTCTCTTACTGAGAGAACAGCCTTGTATCAGAGACTCACACACTCTTCAGGACTAGTTCTTTTTTGGGAAGGATTAGCCACCTCCCTTCTACCAGACTTACAAGGAATCCCTAAGATAGAATCAAGATGTCCTATGTGAGGAAGAAGGGAAGACCATTTTATTGAGAGCTTAATGTACTTTAGGCCATTTGCTAACCATTTTCAGGCCTATCTCACAGGAATCTTATTCCTATTTTCCTTTATTGTGCTTAAACATTTATAGAGGTTGGGATAAAATATGTGGGTTGAATAAATAAAAACAAGGTAATGCAGTAGTGCAATATTAAACATTTTTGGCTTTTTCATGATTATCAATACTAAATTGAAGCTTTTCCTGAACTTGATAACTGTGAAACTTTTTAACATCGGCCAAACCTGGAAGCAAAAGCATTTTTTCTGACTTGTCTTTTAGATGATACTTTTAAACAAATTTTCAGTGTTTACTTAAGGCACTCTTTTTATCTGTCTTGTCCCCCTTGCTTTACAGATAAGAATTATATGGTTCTGAGTTCTTTTATTTCCACCTTTCCTGGAAGGTATAGAAAGAACACAGGGGGACTAAACACTTGTCACAGTATCCTCGAGTTTGAGTCACTCAGCAATTTTGTAAGGCAGATCTCTCAAAGAAGATCAGGGATTGCAAATAATGCCTCCCTCCTATTTCTAACTTGGAATGCATTAATTATTTCTAACCTCCATGTACAACACTATTTTGGGAGGTCTGTGTCACTTTTTAGAATTTCTACAACTCAGAGTTTCAGATGGTTACCATCTGGAGCATTGCGTCAGATTGAATGAATTCCTCTCAGACAGATTTCAAATCCATTAAGTTCTGGGGAAAGATCATTCAAAGGGCCTTAAGATTAACTGATTTTCTTGTCTTCGAAGGAAACAAGTGAACATTTAAATAGAAGGACTTCAGCCAGTTATAATCCATAAATCTGTCAGCAAAATGTTTCTAGCATGTTCATAAAATTAGATAAGACTTTTTCCTCATTTAATGTCATTTTCAATTATGCACTCTGCATTATATAGAGATCAACTGTTTCTTGGTGGGTAGCCTATCTTTGGAAGTCTGGGACATGTTTTCTTCCCTTGTCAACTTGCTTCTGATTTGGTGCTTAGGGTGACATTTAGTCAGATATCAGGTTAAAAAATTAATACAAAATAGGTAAGTGCAAACCAATATCCATTATAACCAATGAGAAGTAATTCATTCTTTTGACAGCTCACTGATCTGTACTGATTTTCCTAACTAACTGAAACACTTTGTGATTCCTCTTTTTAAAATTTTTATCCAAGCTACTCTTCCAGTTATGTAACCTTCTCTGAGGGAAAACATTAGTTTCAACTTCCTTAAATGAATCTATGTTGTTTTCCTGATATAAATCACCCACAAAAACATGATAATCACTACTTACCTCGTATCTCATATTGAGAGTCACCATGCACCATTATTGAAGAGGACAGAGCTGAAAAAGTAAATTGGGACTGAAATCCAGTCTACACCCAGCTTGACAAATTGTCCAGCAAGAAAAAAATGCTAAATTTTTTCAAACTCATGGCAGAAATTGTATTGGAAGCTGCATGGACACTATTATATTAGGTCTATTCCAAATCTATGTAAGTTAGATGTCACTATCTCAATTTCACAGATGCAGAAACTGATTCTCCAAGAAGTAAACTAGTTCTCTCAGGATAACACAGTAAGTGGAGGAGTCAGATTTAAACTGTGGTCTGCAGGGCTGTCCAGTCCCTACTTATTTCCCCTGAGCCATGAGGCTCCTACTGCATTAGTGATAGACCTACCTAGGAAAAGGCACTGTCTTCACTGAGCTGGACTACATTCAAAATGGCTGTCCCATGACCCTTCCAGTGGTTACGATGCTTTTGCTTATAGTTTATCTGGGTCATTCTCATAACATTGGCCAGTATGGATGTGGAAATTTAGGAAAAAAAGCAAATTTGTGTCCAGTTGGTTCCTCCAGCTCTTTGCTTGCAGAGTGAACATAAGGTTTCTCTCCTAGTTAGGTTCATTTTTATGGTAAGAAAGACAAGCTCAAATAAAAGGGACACCGGGAGGGGAGGGATCATTGTACAGCCACAGACAGTTTGCAGGACACTCTGAAAACAGCTCAGCACTAGGCCTTAGGAAGATCAAGAATCAAATATCTAGAAGGGCAGTTCTGCTTCGTGGTACTCTCTTCATTTCACCTTTCCCTGTCTTCTCTGGATTAACTCTCTGCATATGTACTCTTTCTTCTCTGTTTCTCCTCATTCCCTTTTTCCTAGATTCTACTCGTTTGTAACTATATGTGCATCTAGGCTGGAACTGGCAGCCTCAGCTTCAAGATTACCTGACTTTGAAACCCCAACATCTGAAATTGCCATCTGTGTCTTCCAGTTCATATTCCCAAATTATGAGTCTCTTTGCCGTTGCTTTTCTTTCCAAGACAATTTATGGATGGTCCACCCATAGTTAGATGTCCATCTCTAAGCCAATTAATGTATTCAAAGTGAACTGACTGAGTTATATGTTAAAATCATCATTCTGTAGGAGCTGTGAGTGGGAGGAGCCCCCTGTTAGGTGCATAAATAGTAGGTCCCACAGTTAATCTCAAATGTGTCACAACTACTCTGGCACCAAGTTGTGCTCGTCCTCAGATAGTCAACTACTTGGTAAGGAGCACTAATAGACCTGAAGTACAGCCAGGGGCCTAATAGTCATAGTCTTTTTCCAAGGAAGAGGTTGTTATGATAAAAATAAATGAGCCCAGCAGTAAGAGGAAGAGGAGGAAGTGATGGTTAGAATTCTAAAAAAAAAAATAATAGTTGGCTCTTTATATTTTCTTTTGTCTTTTCTACTACCATCACTGAAGCCAAATGACTGGAGGAACTATTAGTTTGCTGCAAAATTAATTGCATTTTTTTGCCATTAAAGGAATTACGAAAACCACAGTTGCTTTTGCATCAGCCTAGTCTATAAAAACTCACCTGAGTTGCATGCATGCCAGCTAAGAATTAACTCCAAGGTCTAATTTTCACCATTTGCTTTAAATTCCTCCTTTCATCTGTTTCCCTTGGTTGTGCACACCTTGGACTTCAAGAGAAGGTATTCGCTTGCTTAGCCCTGTCTAGATTGACAAATTTCAGGTCATCCTCTTGGCTCTGGCATAACACTTCCTTAAGATGCTGCTTCCAGTACACACCATGTGCTTCACCTAGGCATTCTCTGCCTTGCCTTTTATCTTATCTATTAGTAATAACTGTGGTGGATAATATTTATTGATCATTAACTATATCTTAGACACTGTCTTATGCCTTTTCATTGTCTTATCTAATTTAACTGTCACAAAACTGTATATGGTAACTAAAATCGTTATCTTTTTTCTATAGAAAAGGAGATAAAATTTCAGAGAGATTGAATATTTTACCTAAGAAAACACAGTGACCAAGATGAATATAAACCTAGGTATGGTGAATTTTGGGGCATATACTCAAAACAATGAATGATTAACACCTACCACTGATTGAGTTTTCTGTGTGTGCATGATGAAGCTATGTCTAAGATGTGTCTCTTCCTTCAAAACATAAGTTTTAATGGGTAGAAACCTTAAAATATACCTCTGGTGTCCTCATAATACAGACCTAGTTGCAAACACCAATTAAACTCTCAAATTCTTATTGTTTGTCTAGAGCATGCTTCAGCTATCAGCATTGGCCAAGGCAAGTTACAATAACATCAATTTCTTCTACTTAATTGCAGATTAGCATTCTGAGAATAAAAATATTGAAAGTTGTTATTCTGAATTTTGTACCCCAAAGATGGATACTACCTGGCAATCATGAGTCACTATCATTATCTTAAACAGCTCTTTCTGAAGTAATTAGAATTATTAGAGTCAAGACATGTGATTATATGGTTCATTGGTCTGTTCCTGTGATCAGTTTGCTTAATGTAATTCTAAAATTGTCCCTAAAAACATTGCTGCACTCTTTCCTTCCTCCACTCGTTAGTGGATCACTATATGGTAGGAAATGAATTGTTGCATATCCCACACACAAAGCCTGTGCTATGAAACTGCCTTTGTTATAGGCAGGCTTTAACACAATATTGTCATTATCGGCTAATAAAGACCGTAAAGCACCCTTCATCACCTCTGCTCTGCTTCCTCATCTTCCCAACAAGGCGATCTGCCAAATATTCAGAGCACTGTGTTCCCTAGTCACTGAAATAGGTAAAAAGGGGATGTAAGAAGGGCTTTAGTCCATGTTCCACATAAGCAAACTTAGTCTGTTCGTATTCCACAGTTAGCCATTACCTATGTCTTAGAAGAGGACTTTAGGATTACCTCACTTTCTCCACCCCCATGTAAGCAAAACAAAACAAAATACATATTGTTTGTGCATCTAAACAGGCACACACTACACACACACACACACACACACACACACATACATACATACATACATACTCTCTCCTTTGATTCTAATTCACAAGAAGTGGGTATAAGCAGGAGATGACCCAGACAGAAAGGATCAACACTCCTGTTACTGCCCAGCAGGTTCTCCTTGCCCACTGCCTAGACAGAGCTGATTTATCAAGACAGGGAAGTTGTAATTGAGAAGGAATTTAATTCATATAGAGTCAACTCTACCCAAGACTGAGTTTTATTATTACTTAAATCAGTCTCCCTGAACATTTGAGGATGGCTTTTTAAAGAATAATTTGGTGAGTAGGGGTTGGGAAAGGGGGTGTGCTGACTGGTCAGGACAAAAATGAAATCATAGGGAGTTAAAGCTGTCCTGTTGTGCTGTCAGTCCCTAGGTGGGGGCCTCAAGACCAGATGAGCCAGTTTATCCATCTGGGTGGTACATCGGAATGCAGGGTCTGCAAAATATCTTAAGCACTGATCTTGGGTTTTTCAACAGTGACTCCTAAACCACAATTTCTCATCTCATGACTAATTTTTTAGTCCTGAAAAGGCAATCTAGTCCCCAGACAAGAAAGGGGTTTGTTTTTGGAAAAGGCTGTTACTGTCTTTGTTTCAAAGTTATAAATCAAGTTCCTTCCAAAGCTAATATGGCTGATGCCCCAAAATGAACCAGGACAGTTAGGAGGTTAGAAGGAAGAGGGAGTAGGTAAGGTCAGTTCTCTTTCATTGTCATAATTTCCTAGTTATAAGTTTTGCAAAAGCAGTTTTATCCCCAGCTTTTAAATGTCTGAAACACCTGACTTCTGAGGTCTCTTTTTCTCCATTTGCCCCGTTTTCCTTAGCTACTGCAGAAAGAGCACTGGGAGCAAAACAAATTCTGTATCTGTCTCTATTAATTGCCAGTCCTGTGTCCTTAGGCGAATTCTTGACTTTCTCAGAATCTGTTTCCACGTCTGTGGAACAGTAGTGACAATAACTGCCAAAGAAAAATTTTGCTGAACAGAATTAACAAAGCAAAGGAAACTTCATTCAAGACTATTGCAACAGGGGAGAGATGTTGAAGTCAATTCTGATGAAAGAAGGGCAGAAGAATTTTAAGTGTTGGGGTGAGCTAGGGGAAGAATACTGAAGGATGTTAGTGGGTAGATTGTTCCATAAGATCAGGCCATCTGTGTTTTCTAATTGGCACTGATCAAAGCCCCCTACCTTTCCAATAGAGATGCGATCTAGGGGCACTATCGTCTTTGATGATTACATTTCAAAAGGATGGCTTTCACTTCCTCCAGAAAGATAATCCTGGGTTGTAAAACCAGCAAGAGGTGGGAGAAGATTTCCAACTCAAAGTGGCAGAGAAAGAATTACCAATACCAAGTTTTCTGAAGTGAATGCTCAAAGAAAATGTAGGTCAGAGGCCTATAGTTATGAGGAGACCTGTAGAAAGTTTCATCAAGCTGAGGGAAACATTAAGACCTTTTGGTCATAATCAGCCTACCTTTTCTACATGGTTGTTGAGAGGAAAAAATAAGCTAATAAAGATCAAATTCCCCTTAAAGTTTCAAATGTATATGACAATGGGGAGGAGGAAGAAAAAGAGAAAGAGCAAAATAGTTGTTATTCTTGGTCACTGAAAATGTCTGGAACATAGGGGGAAAAATATATATATACACACACACACACACAAACATACATATATATACACACACACATATGCATGTATGTGTAAACATCCATACCTACATACATAGATGAATGAATAAGCAAAAAATTATCCCCTTTTATCAAATGAGACCATTTTTCTGAAGAGAGTTATTTTCAGAAAAACAACAGAACAAATAAATCAGGTTGCTTTGTTTTGGGACCTCATTTATACAGTGAGCATAGACTGTTCCCTGCTCATATGCTGTTTTCTCTTATATATTTTACTTAGGATCCCACAGATATCTGAGGATAATCCAAAAATTCTTTTTAATTCGGCTGATGATTTCAAGAGTCAATCCCTACTCTTCTGTGAACTCTCTTCAAAAACAAAATAATTTAATTTAAAGAAAATCCAGGAAGGCTAAATCAATGCAATCTTGGGCCTATGGTAAATAGTTTGGCAGATGAATTTAGTTATTTCCAAATCTGTACATGATGGAGAGGACCTTCAATAAAAATACCGGGTCATCTGGAAGATGTACCCCTGCTCTACATTGATGAATGTTGGTAGATTGGTGAACTAGCTACTGGGTGGTACTTAAGACCACATAATTTAGAGACATATTGTATTAACCCTGGCAAATTCTATTGCCTGCCATATGGGCAAATTATTTTATCATTTGGAGGCTCAGTTTCCCTATCTAGAAATGTGAAAATGTAATAATCATCACCTCCCAAGATTGTAATGAGAATTAAGTGGGATGCAGTACCTAACACTGCCTAGCCTATAGTAGAGCACCCAAATTGGAATTATAATGCCTTTGCTGTTGTCATTAGCCTACACATTTAGCCTATCATTAGCCTAGTTGATAATAGTGTTGATCTGAAATGCTTAGACTGTTTATATATTTAAGACTCCTAGTTAGCCACCATCTTTCGGACAGCTCTGCAGGTTTCATTTTCTGCTTGTGATTTTTCCAGAGAAATTGGTCTCAAGGGTTTAAAATTTTCCTGGGGGCTTCCTGAAGGTCAGGGTCTATCTTGTGGGAATGTGTTCTTCTCAATGAGTCGAGACTAAGCACAAGAATTTGTGGTTTTTAGTAGAGTGGAGCTTGGATCAGCAAGATGGAATTTGGTCATAGAGTAACCCAGAAATCCAGTCCTTATAGAGACATCAACCTGACTGATACCGGGCAAGAGATGCCTGTTGTGTGTGCTTTACACAAGAGATCATTTATATCTGATGAAGTTTAAAAACATCCCCATTACTCATTACCCTAATTTAATAAAATACCTTGTCAGTTAAAACAGTGATGCATGAAACAGGTTTTGTTCCTAATATTCATCATCTGCCAAAGTAGATTTGGGAGGACACTAACAATATGAAATGAGTGCCCAAGCATTTTACTTCGTGATTTATCCAAAACCTGTGGCCTCAGTCAAAGAAGTCAGCATTGACATATCAAGCACTAGCAAATGCAGAAACTCTCCCAGTGAAACGTCTGCAAAGGAGAAAAGAAGCAGCTTCTATGTTCTGGCCTTTTATGATGGAATATACCTGTCCTCACCCTTTTTAGACTTACCGTGTGTGACAAGGCACGAAAAGGGAGGGCAGAGTTTATCTACTTGCTGTTTTAACCTTATTTGAGTGACTACATGACAAAGTTGGGGAGAATAAAATGTTATTGCTTCAGTGGGTATTCAGTCAAGAACTTTAGCTTAAAGATGGGCCAAGTGACCAGAATTTTCTGGTTGCAAAGATCAGATGTCAACAACATCTGAAGGTTTCTTCAGCATGGATGGTGAAGTCCTCCACAATTTAACTATAGCTTTATCTTTCCTTGTGGTCCACCTGAGCCCTTTGCTCTGACCATGCCATGTTCACCTTTGACTCCATTCTCACTTTCCTTACTCATCAACTCCTTTCTCCATCTGACTCTGCCACCCTTGGAGACACTACTTCTGCTCTGACACTGTCTTTAGTTGCCCCAATGCATTAAAGATTATTGATCTTCGCTTCCTTTAAATACTCTATTTAATACTTTAAATCGAGTATTCTTGTAGTTAAATCTTGCAGTAATTAAATATGTAGGCTCAGGAGCCAGCTAGCCTGGGACAGAAGCCTGGCTGTTTCATTTACTAGTGGAGAGGCCTTGGGAAAGTTTCTTAAACTTGGTGTGCATTTTGTCATATATGAAGTAAGGGTACTAATAGTACAATAATAGCATCATTGTGAGGACTGAAGAGCTGATTTTGTTTTCAAAGCAGTGTCTGGCAAAAAGTGATTTTATCTTTATATGGGTATTCTTTTTGGTAAGGATACCAAAATGATACTTTGAAGGCAGGAATTATCATTTATATGTGTTTTTATCTTCAAAAACCCTTGCAGTTGGCAGACACTAAAGTGAGTATGAATTGGTTTAATTAATTATTACATATGGGCTCTTAGTGATTATGATGAGCTGTGAATTAGCTTTACTTTCTTTTTTTCCTTCATTAACAACCAATATATTTGAGTACATAGCATATTTTAGGATCTGGAGATATACAAAGGGTCATAGTTCTACCCTCAGGAAAATGGATACATATATCCACAAATAAATGACTGAAATGTGGAGAAAACAGTACGTTGACATGGTTAAACACAGGAGCCATGGGAGTACAGACAGGGACAGATGACCCAAAGGGATCCCTTGGAAGTTTTATATATGACCAACACTTACAACTGTAGTGACATTTCTGACAAAGGCATTCTCCTTTCAGTACCAAGGAATATATGGGTGGTGAAACTAGCTAACCAGAGAGGCACCTTAAGCTTTAAGGGAAAAACCATTTTTGGAGAAGCCTGAGTCAGAATTGACAGTATTTCTTGAGACACAAGAAGAGTTCAAGTTAACCCAATTTGCTTTGGTATTGTTTTTCTTTGTAAATATTCATTTAAAAAGGCAAGGGGGGAACAGAAATAACCCTTAAGCGTAGAGCTGGGATTCCTTTGGACCTCCACTGCTGTGCAAAAGTTTGAAGGTATATTCAGAACTACTTTAGCTGAGTCAAATAGTTTTCTTTGTTGCCAGGTTCAGGCAAGAACCAGGCAGCAAGCCACCTATGACTTAATTACTAGGCCATATTAAACCATGGCAATTTAATTGCAATTAGTGCTATAATAATGTATTTATAAAATGCCAGTATATGCATTTGCATTTGACAATCCATTTACTTTCAGCCTGGTACTGTATATGTCCCATTAAATTATAAAGCGCAAGGTCATTAACCTACAATTCTACTCGTGATCATGTTATTAAATTGCATCCTGTCCCTTCTCTGGCTGAGACAACATTTGTCACTATTTAATTTCCTTCTGATCTTCTGAAAGCTTTTATTATTGCTAACTAAGCAGGTGTGACCTGTGCGGAAATCACTTGGCACTTCTTTAACATCTGGGCAGGATCCAAAATTTGGTTGAGTTGCTTTAGTGCTCTCATTTTCCTCCTATTTGCTTTTGGTCATTAGTGATTTTGGCAGAACAATACATGTTTTCATGTTCAGAATCATTAGAGTTTTGAGGACATTAAAGAGAACACTTGGCATGTGACCAAGTGTGCCATGTATGTACTATGGAACAGAACACTTCCTCTGTTTCTGAAGCCAAGGTGGCACTTAGTGTTGAGTGTTCAAGGTTCTTTGGCTCAGTGTTATGGATAATGAGTCTGGCATTTGTACTATAGAACTTCCCAGATAGATTCTTTCTCATGGATAAAACCTACCTTTTATCAACACAGAGCACAAGGACTCCTGTTCCAGACCAGCTGTCTTATGTACCTCACTGGGTATGTGCCCCAGAGACTGGATAGTTTAATACAACTTGTGCTCATAAGTGAAGAATGAAATCAATAGAAGGGGACCACCATTTGTTTTCCTTTTTTGATTTGTTGATTCATACTGAATGTGAAAGATCGTAACTCATGGTCTCTCAAATAAATTTCCTATTAAAATGCTGTAAGAGAGATATTCCTATAAACTCAATTTACAAGAAACTGGGACCCAGAGAGAAAAATTTACTAGTGTAAGTTTGCACAGTTACTAGGTGATATGATTTGGCTATGAGCTCACTCAGATCTCATCTTGAATTTTAGCTGCCATAATCCCCATGTGTCAGGGGAGGGACCCAGTGGGAGGTAATTGAATCATGGGGGTGGGTTTTTCCCAGGCTGTTCTCATGATAGTGAATAAGTCTCATGAGATCTGATTGTTTTATAAAGGGCAGTTCCCCTCACACGCTCTCTTGCTTGTCACCATACAAAATGTGCCTTTGCTCCACCTTCGCCTTCCACCAGGATTGTGAGGCCTCCCCAGCCATGTGGAACTGTGAGCTCATTAAACTCTTTTTCTTCATAAGTCACCCAGTCTTGGGTATTTCTTCATAGCAGTATGAAAATGGACTAATACACAAGGTAGTTGAGCTAGGATTTATAGTCAGGACTGTAGGACTCCAAAATGCTTTGTGACAAATCACAATTTAGTTATCATCTATTATGTACAGAACTAACTCTGTTTCCCTGAGTTTAGGTGTCTTGTCTATGGATTAAGCATATTTGGCCTTCATCTTCCTTCTCTTTTTGCTGACCCTCTACTGACCACATTATTACTTGCTAAGGTGTTTTACACTGAAGGAAAGAAGGAGCAGACATAGAAAGTATAAAACAAATATAGTCAAATTTCAAATACTGGTAACTGTTGATCAACAAAGCATCATGTACATATTTCAGACCCAAATATGAAGGAATGAATGTATGAATGAAGAAAGAAAGGTGTTTTTGATTGAACTCTTCTTCAAATGAATATATGCTCTTTTTTAACAGAGTCATATATATTCATCCCCAGAGTAGTGTTTTTGCCGAAGAATGTCCAGCTTCGCCATTGAGATAATAGTTTAGTAGAGGATTGGTAGGATGGTGGCATTGAAGAGCACTTTGTATAAGTTTGGCTGCCAAGAGTGTGAAGAGAGAAGCAAGTGACAGAGTGAACATCTGTTTTCAGAAGACCTGTCTGCAGGAAAAATACCTCATCTGTGTAGTGTCGTGATCTGTACTTGGAGTTCATTATTGGGTATCAATGATGTACTAGAGACTACATCAGGTCCCAGACATACAATGGTGGGAACAGTATACATGATTCATATTCTCTTATGTATGTATTCATATATCTCATGTATATCCAAGTAAAGTCAATGAATAAATTGTAAATTGAGAAAATCCCTTCCAATTCTCTACTTCTCAACGCTTCTCTCCACTGTCTCTTGTGATTGGCAGAACACATCAAGTATGTGATGCTTCAGCTGTATCCAAGGTTATCGGATTTATATTTAGAATCTCATTCCCTCAGCACTTCTTTTTTTTTTTTTTTTTTTTTTTTTGAGACGGAGTCTTGCTCTGCCACCCAGGCTGGAGTGCAGTGGCCGGATCTCAGCTCACTGCAAGCTCCGCCTCCCGGGTTTACGCCATTCTCCTGCCTCAGCCTCCCGAGTAGCTGGGACTACAGGCGCCCGCCTCGTCGCCCGGCTAGTTTTTTTTCTTTTTTTTTTTTTTTTTTGAGACGGAGTCTTGCTTTGCCACCCAGGCTGGAGTGCAGTGGCCGGATCTCAGCTCACTGCAAGCCCTCAGCACTTCTTTCAACCCATGAGTTGTGGATTCAAATACAATTTTCATTAGTCCATATTCAAAGAGGCTGACTGAATACTTTGGCTTAAGTGACAGTAACTTTTAAAATACCCTCAGGACCTGAAGTGATTGCCAGACTCCAGAAATCTGTGCTAGGGAGAAACAATGCAATTAAAGTTGGTCACACATGATACAGATACTCTTTTTCTGGGTCAATCAGAGAATTTTGGTGACTTTTTCTTGTGAGTAAATAATTGACCTCAATGAATATATGCAGTCAGATTATACATAGAGGAAAGGGTCAGCTCAATATTTTATCAGATTTTGAATACCTATTGTAGAATGAGATTGGCATCGTGACTTTATTATGTTGTGTTCTACCATTAGCATTTATACATGTTAGGGTATGTCTGATTGATTAGTTGAGGCGGTTTGCCAATTAGTTATCTTATATGAGACCAGGCTGCATCCTGAGAGACAGCTCTTTCTCAGAGAGATGGAGTTCTTCTTACAGTTCCCTGATCAGGGAAAAGAGGGTCAATTCTGAATATAGCATTAAAGGCCTAGAGCATATCCCCATTGGGGTACTGATATTTTTTCCTTTCATCTGAGTAGGTTTAAGTGCTTGAAAACTAGAGAATGTGTATTGTCCACATTTTAAATTCCTGATATTTACCATGGTACCTGATCTTTAGTAGGCAATCAATAAATATTTCTGAATCAATAAAAAGTACAGGGTTTGGGTTGTGGTTAGTGAAATGCTTGGAATTCGAGTTAGTTCTATGTTCCAGGCACCGTGCTAAGCAGTGTACATATATCCTTCATTAGCTGCAATAGCCTTTTGGAGTAGATGGTGACATTATTATCCTTATTTTCAAATGAAGAAACTGAGGCTCAGAAAAGATAAATTAATTAGTTAAGTTCATATGGCTGATGAGAAAGGATTTGACTGACGATTATACGACTCTCAATGTCATGGAACCTCCCAAGCATTTTTGTGCCAACTTCAACCTTAATCTCTAGCATAGTGTTAAGGGCACAGTATGAAAACTGAGAAAATTTTCCAGCATCAGCGATAATATTAATATAAAGTAGTTGATGACATATTATGAATATTAAATGCTCCATGCACCTAGGCTGTCTTAGAATCTGAGAGTGAGGATATACTATAAAGATTAATCAATTGGTATTTTTCCTTCATTATATTCTAGAATATAGTTAATAATGTTACTGCTGTTGATGAATACGTGTATCTATCTGAATAATGAAGAATGCAATAAATCCCCCTTGATATTATTTCAGTATTTGAGTTCAGTATTGAGTTTGTAACTGAAGATCTACCTCCAAATTCTTTTTACTTCCTAGTTTATTGGAGGGAATTAAATAAATTCCCTTTAGGGTTTTTTGTTTGTTTGTTTGTTTTTTGTTTTATGTTGAAATGGAGTCTCGCACTTTTGCCCAGGCTGGAGTGCAGTGGCGCAATCTGGGCTCACTGCAATCTCTGCCTCCCAGCTTCACGCCATTCTCCCGCTTCAGCCTCCCAAGTAGCTGGGACTACAGGCACCCGCCACCACGCCCAGATAATTTTTTGTATTTTTAGTAGAGACGGGGTTTTACCATGTTAGCAAGGATGGTCTCGATCTCCTGAGCTCGTGATTCGCCCTCCTTGGCCTCCCAAAGTGTTGGGATTACAGGCATGAACCGCCGCGCCCAGCTGTTTTGTTTTTTAGGTTGTTTTGGATTGGATATTTCTGATTGGAAACAGAATGAGTTTTACTAAATACAGCATATATTTCTTCCAGTTCTGGATCCATATTTTCTGCAGACCATTTAGTGGTATGGTGTTATGGCTGGGAATGCATACTCCTTTACATTCCAGTCTGGAATTGACATGAGTCTTTCCGAATTTGAATTATCTGCGTTGGAATTGGACTCTGGAACACTTAAAGTCTTACTTGTCTGTAGCTGAAAGATCTTGGGAAATGTTCCTTGTGGGATGACTACATTGAGTTCACTGCTCTAGGGAAACCTAAGGCACCTGTGAATTTTTAATAGCTGAATTTTGTTGGACCAATTATACAGTTATACAAAGTTTTAAACTCTGCTTCATGAATCACATGGACAACTTCTTCTTCACTAATAATACCTGAGGATTCAGCTTCTGTTTGCCTTTGTCATTGAACATGTTAAGAAAATCATATTTATGTGCCTGTCTGAGAGTTTTCTGACATTTGGTATATATTCATTTATCTGCTCTCCAGGTTTTGTTGTTGTTGTTGTTGTTGTTTTTGGTAGTTTTTGGTGGAAGTCTGACTACCCTAATGGATTATTTATGTAGTTATATATTTTTAATATGAAGTATAATAAAACTGGTTTTAAATAGGAATATAAAGCTACTCAAAAATAATAAAGATTAAATCAACATTTTAAACACCTCTTTATTAGGCTTTGAAATACTGCTGAGTTCATTTATTTCTTTATCTCTCTTCAGCAGATTCAGTATTTTTTAATGATTAATTATATTAGCTATGTTTCATGATTCAGTAGAACTGTAATAACATTTTAGATGCACAATCATTTATCACCCAAGCAGAGAGGCTCCTATTTTGTTCTCTGGGTTTGACTTTATCCATTTAGTATAAATACCTAACCTTATAATCTTTCAAATTCAAATATCTCTGGATTGGAAGCTAAACTTACTTGAGATAGGAAGTTGAACTCAAATTAAGTACTCAATATGGGAATCATATTATCTACACTAAAAATTAGAATATTCCATGTGATAAATAATTATTGTTTGTTGATTGGTAAATATATTCACATAAGAAGCTTTATTACCCTCATGGATATTAATAAATTTAATGTAAAATGATGGCTGTATCATAAATTTGATTGTTTCATTTGACTTAGCTGTTTTTACTTTTTTCTTGTCTTATTTTTTTCTACAGGTTTGATGTAAACATATTCAGCAAGTTCTATAGTTAAATACACTTGCTTAATACACATGAAGCAACTAAAGATAATGGAAGATAATTATGTGACACTTAGACATGTGTTCTAAATTAAGCACTTAATATGTGACCCAAACACCTCTTGCATTGAGTCTTGACATGAGCACCAGTTATAGAGTCCTTAACCTAAGTTTATGATAAGCTTCAGTGAAATTACATGCATATCTACAATTATATGTACATATACTTTCATCTAATAAATTCTCCTGACACAATGGTTTCTCCATTGGTGAAACCAAAAACAATAGATTTTATTTCCACTAAATTCCCTTCTACCTCTCAAATTCTGATCATTCATGTTGCGTGTACTGCTCCCTTCCCTTTTTCTTTCCTTCCTTAGATAATATAGTCAAATTTCCTACTTTTATAGATGAAAACAAATCTGATGGTTAATGCCTCTCTAAGTTGGGTTATGGTGATAGAATTGAGAAATGAGGAATAAATTCACTAAGCCAGAAAGAAAAGTTTGGCTTTTTAACAAAGTGGAGGACTAAGTGCAGCTATAGAGGTCCAGGAAATAGAGTCCAACATTGTAGAGTCATAGAAATAATAAAAAAGTAGTGGGTCAAGGCAGAAAACAGTACAGAGCAATTCTTTTGAGGAGATATTACAGTGTGATGTCCCAGACTCATACAAATAGGCTGTGTTAAGGGACATGGAAGAGCCAGCTGTGTTTAGAGAGTATAGCAAAAAGCCCAAATAGATTGCTCTGCTTTTTCCCTTCCATCCTACTTCTTACACTTAGGTCTTCTCTCTGCAACAACGAATTCAAAAACTTCTTGAGAACTTAAAGCTTGTAGAATGAACTAGATGAACATAAATGAGGACAATTTTGGGCTTTGGCAATGAAGTCATGGATTATCACCCCAAATAAACACAGAAGACAGATTGCAAATTCAAATCAGAAACACATATGTGGTTCATTGAGCATCAGCTCAAGGCGTAGCTCCTCTGTGTTACATAATGGCAAGGGGACATGTGTCTGAGAAGGGATCTCATGTAGAATTCAAGAGCTGCTTGCTGCCTGGATATCTGATATACTGAGAGATAAGGTCTTTGAATGATTTCTTGGGGACATTTCAACCACCAGGATTTAGATGATTGTCTAAGGTCATTATGTAAACAAAGTATGTGGGGGAAAATGGCATGGGATTTTGGAAGCCAAATGACACAAATTAAGTCAACAAAGTAATTTCATCACTAAGCAGCTTCCCCATGTGAAAAAAATGCAGAGACTCATGGGGTTGGATTCAGGATTTAATTAGATGATACACATGGCAGAACTTTGTAAACCTCTTTATAAATGTTAGCTTATTTATTTAAAGGATAATATATTTGTCCCTTGGACTGGCAAGGCCCAGAGTCCATTTGGAGGTTAAGCTTGCAGGCAGTAAACAGATCAGTGCTCAAATGGGGCACAGTGGGAACCTCTCCCTCTGCAGTTTGTCCCTACAGTGCAGCTGGAGGCAGCCAAGCATCCTGAGCCAGCGACAGCATGAGGCCCATCAGAACTCCTGCCAGGGCTGCCCTTTCCTCTGTGGGGAGATTTTCCAGTGAAATGTTCTTGTCATTTCTCTGGGGAAGAGGGATTGAGACCGGGAGAGATCCAGGATGGGTCAACAGCTCCTAAGCGTGGTGGTGGAGCAACCATTTGCCCTTGCACTTTTCTGTCTTGAGTAAAAGATAATTTAGCTTCTCTGAGGGAAAAAGTATCTAATGTCAGTAATGTCAGAATAAAATGTGGTCCTTCTGTTTCTATATCTGAGCAGCATGATGTAGTAGGAGGGGATCTAGACTTAGAGGGGGTCAATCTGGTCCCTTCACTAACTCACTGTGGAATCATAAGGAGTTCATTTGACCGCTTGTTTTCCCATCTGTAAAAATGGGATATAAAAATCTGTCCTGTTTTCCTTATGAGCTGTTAAAAAGTTTATCTGAAAATCGTTCAAAAGCATACAAAATTATACAAAAATATGTTCCTCCCTTTCTTATATTGTTTATATTGTAAGATAAATCCAATTTTGCCTCACTTACAAAACATCAGATTATACCTACTTCTGACTCAAAAATCAGTACTGCAGTAGATTACTACTGCGTCAGTTCTTAAAGTTGTGCCTTAGGGAGGATGTGTAGGAGCTGAAAGAGTGTGCACTTTAGAAATAGGTAGACCTGGGTTTAAATTCTTGCCAATCATTTACTTACTAAATAATCAGGAAATATTTTCTTAAACTGCCTGGGACTCAGTTGTCTCTCTTGTAAAATGGTCAAAAGTATGCCTTTATCACAGAAGTGATGCAAAGTACAGGATATATCACAGGCCTCTATACAATATCTTCACCCCAAGAGTAGATTCTAGCTAATTATTAACTCTATTCCATCCACCCCATAGAGTATTAAAATGAGACACACGAGTGGTGTAAAAGTGTGAAGGTCTTTATCAGACATTTAACAACTTTTGCTCTTCTTTGGATTTTTCACCTGAACAAAGTATATGAGAGTAATGTCATGTGGACATGTTAAGGAAACATTTAAAAAAATAAAAGCACATTAAAGGATACATCAGTGGGTTCAAGTGAGAAGGGTGTAATTTCCTTGTGAGGATTCAGTTCTTGAATTTAGAAAAATTTTTAAATAAAATGAACATAGTGACAAGCATATCTATAATAGAAGTGGAAGGAATATTAGTATTAGAGACATATTTTTTTCTTTTGTGTAATTTTCTCTTCAACAGGTCATAAGTTTACATTGGACATCAGTTTTCTTCTTTGTAAAGTGATGTAGTTCATACAAGGCCTTTTCCAGCACTCACATTTCCTAGACCTACGTTGCTCTGTTCATATTTCTGAGTCTTTGGCTTGGAGGAATTCATCCCTAAAAGAGGAAGCTTGGGATTGATCACTGGGGGCAGGCAGCCGACGAAGTCCAGGTGTCAACATGAGTGAATGTTCACATTTCCGGCTTCACTTCAGTCTCTCTGAAATCCATCCCTGCGAATGTCCAGTGCTCTGCTTAATGAACATTTGCACTGGTACATTATACTACAGGCCGACCAATGACCACCCCACCATGAGCCCAAGTCTCCTTCAGGGAGGGGCTTGTTTTATGGTTCCTTTTGGTTGGAGTTAATACAGTGGAAGCTCATTATAACCCCAGTGCTGATCAAGAGTGAAAAAGACATCTGCATCACCAAGAGCATTAGGGTGAATTTAACATGATGCATACTTAATTCTGTAGGCACAGACTCTAAAATGGCTGATACTAACAGACACGTTTTTATTTAAAAAGGTGTTTGCACTCTGCTGCGGCTGCCCATGTGGAGGCAGAATGTGGATCACTTTTCAGCAGGATGTAACAACTAGGGTGTGGGCGACCCATCCAGTTCTCAAGGGAAAACATTGACAGGGTTCTAACAGTTTCCTTGAAAACAGAATGATTTGAGTTACAACATGGGGACTTCAGGCCCTTCCTCTTAATCTGGTTCAGTGTTTCTTTCACTTTAGCATGTATAGGTATAACTGTATAGGGCTGTAAATTTCCAGGTGCACATATTGCACATTATGGATGACTCAGGAGGTTTTCCAGGACAGTTTTGGCAACATGCAATTCTTTTGTTATATGCTGAATGTACAATCTGCTTACTCCTCTACCCTTTCATGTTAGAGATGACCACAGACTCCCTGACTATCATAAAATGTAGTCCAAAGGCGTAGGAATATTTCACCACTCTCTCCAGGGTAGGGTTGACTTCTCCTTCTAAAGGTTTCAGTCATACTTGCATCAAAATCAGGACAAAGCTGCCAAATACAACTCCCTTTCCACATCAGCTGCCAAGCACCTGAGCTCATAGGAAGACACCTAGGTCAGCTTTGCTATTTTCCTTTGTTCCAGGACTGTGGTGTCAGAATTAATAGCTGCGGGGACAGACGTGTTCATGATTAATGGCCTAATCAGAGGAATATCTCTTAAACTTGCAAAAGTTGTTTATTTTCTTCCTTTAAGGATCCTAATTGCATGTCATACCTTTTCGGTCTAGCATTTGGTCATTCTTTATATAGCAATGTGACCTCTTTGTTGTTGTTACTCTTTTTGGCTGTGTGTTTTTGTGTATTATTTGGTAAACGGTATTATTTGCTCACTGAAGGCAAAGCTGCAAAAAGGTATCAGGAAACTAGAGGAACAAAGGGGACATGTCTCTGGTCTGGTTGTCTTGACCTCTTGTCTTGGAGAGATCACCAAAGAGTCCTGGCCCTCTGGACCCCCCAGTTCACCCCTGTAATGGGCCTTGTGACCACATGATCTGCTTTGCTAGGGATACTCTTAGTTTATGCCACATTCACTTGTCCTGGTTTGCAAGATTTATTTCATGGTTACACTAACAGTGGAGAGAGTGATTGTATCTTCTCCACAGGGTTTCTGTGAAGATTAAAGGGACGACCCCCAAGTAGGGTGGAACTTGTATGAAAGACACTATGCAGTTGAGGACACGCACTTGTCTTTGGGATACAAAGGAAAGAAATGTACTTAAATGAATTTGCCTATACATGGTAGAAAGTAGGCTGGGGTTATTTTAAGGATACAGTACTATCAAGGATTTCATGAATATGGAATTGAGAAGCTAAAAATCTATGAGGACATAAAAACCGTATCTCCTTCTTTCTGTTTATCTTTGATTTTGCCCCTGTCTCTGATCTTTTCCCACATCTTAATTTCTGTCTCTTTTTACCTTGTTATGTTTCTCTGAGTCTCTGAGATCTCTCATTTCTGCTTTTGATTCTTTCTCCTAGGTGGAAATCCACACCTTCTATTTTACTCTTTCTGCTTTCTTCTTTCAAAATTTCATTTCTACAGAACACTGGATATGTGCCCTCTATGTCAGATGTCTCTGCCAACTGATTACAGTCTTGTGTCTCTTTTAGTTCTGATCAAATAAGGCTAGGAGCCCCTCTTCCAGGGGTTGTGGGGAGGTTATGGGCATAACACACCAAAGTATAATAATACATTTGCCTGTATAAGTCCTTGCTAAATATCCTCATGAATATGTAGGTCAGATAGGGCTGAAGCTAGGTGTTTAAGGATCTGAGTTTCATCAAAACATAACCTATCACTACTAGCGAACATAAATTCAGTTATTTCAAACAATTATATAAGGGTCTAATCTATTCCAAAGATAATTCTTACCACACACACACACACACAAATGTGTCTCAAGCATTAGAGGAAGGGCCTAACAATAATACCTGTATTAAAAAAGAGATGATTATGCCACTGCCAGGTAACACCTCTTTGCTTTTTTGAGGGGTGGGGATTGTCATAATTTTTTTTCTAATAGGCTGGATAGTTTTATTTGTGTCACCCATAATTTCTGTCCTGGTCCTCTCTGTGGCTTGTGGGAAGTTGGATGGGATTGAGTAGGGGGACTAAATGTGGAAAAAGCAAATTTGTGTGTCACATTCATAACTCTGGCCTTATGATCATTGCCTTCCCAGTCAATGAACTAATGGAAACAATGCATACATACACACAGGCAAGCCACGTCAAGCTCTGCCATAGAATGGTTCAGTGACTTCACCAGCTTGAATCTTTTGATCCTAGACATGCCAATGGCTGATGTAGTTAGAAATACCTTCTGAGAAACAGCATGGGACCCATGGGCTCCTTGTGTTTGAAGGTAAATATCCCCTGGTTAGTTTCTTTTGTGTGAAAAAGAGGCAGTGCCTCCTTTGGGCTTATGGGTTGGTCAAAGGATCAATATTCATTGATGTTCTTGTCCCTGCTCCCAGGTTTGCTATAAAAGAGCAGCTAGCTGGCCATTCCGAGGCCTGGCATTCCAAGCTGCTGAACTATCCAATGTCTGATCCTCCATTCTCACATTGCTGAGAAAGGAAAAGCCCATCTACCTTTTGTTCCTGCCCTCATTTGGTTCATAAGAGCCATCCAGGAGCTATACGACCTTTTCTTAGAGTGTTGTTAAGCTCTAGTGGATATTTTACCTAAGGTGGGAGGCTAGGAGAGGAATTGCTGGGCTCAGTCTTAACCATTAAGTAAAGGTAAATGACGGTATTGAAGGCTCAGCTTTAAAGAAGGAATACTTAGCTTTTTCTGTCAGTGCAAGGGGGTGAAAAGGAAATGGGTGCCATACTTCCCAGGCAAAATCCACACCAAATACATGTATTTCAATTGCTAGTGTTCTGGCTTTAGGCAAATTAATTAAACATCTTGAGTCTTAGTTTACCTGTGAATGAATAAAGTGTTTTTGAGATTGACAGTCTATTATCTTTGTGGGAGTAGAGTTGGGTTTTAGCCACAGGTAGAATGCACTGGTGATTATAAACCAATAATCTTTAGTACCTGGCTTCAATTTCATTACAGAACCCCTGTACTTCTGGCTATCTCCTCAATTACTGAAACCATTTGCAGTTCTAGCACAAGGTCATGAACTTTCCTATTATCTTTTTTAAAAAGCCCATTGACATGAATAAATAGGCACTCAAGAGGAATGAAGAGGGCAAATTATTCATCTTAAGGACATTAAAGTAAATTGGTGAATATTCTTCTTATTATTAAACCCTGTCTTGGGGAGACTTTTATTATATAGAACTAAAGTCCATTGTATTATAGTCTAAAATAATTTGAGAAGGAACAATTGTCCCAAATTCATGTTATAATTTATACCTTATCAATACACATTACGATTATTAGTGCATTGAATCCTCAAGGTAACAGTGTCATTAATCCCAGCTTCCAGATGACAAAAAAAAGTCAGTTCATGTAGGTTATGACTCACCAACCCTCAAGGACCTTATTCAACTTGTTTTCAACTCCATGTTCCTTTAATTGTTGCTATTTTGTATCCTGTTAATAATATTAGTTTTTACTATATAATGGTGATTAAAATGATCAAGTGAGATGCCTTAAAGAGTTTTTTATTTGATGTTTGTGTTCTGATGTCTGTAACAAAGCCCTCTCTTTATCCCTAATAATAAATAAAAGTCATGTCTTTGATTTCAGGATCTAGATATTTGCTTACATTTTCCCTCAGGTTGTCCCTCTCTACTCCATGAAATATTTTTCAGCACTATTGTTATTGACATTAAACATTGTTACAAAATGAAATGTTCAGCCATATCAATTCTGCTGTGCTACAAGCATAATACAATTACCACATTTTACTCCTATTATTTAAAGGAGTTAATTGAACCAGAACTGCTACTAGCTAAAAACGTGTTATATGTAAATTTTGAATTTAATTCCCTTCATATATAATGCTCTGCAATAGTAATACAGATGAAAGAGGGAGAGATTCTGGGATAAAACCTCAAAATATGATTTGATTTCAAGTATCTACTCTTTCTACACAGATAGGAAAACCACTATTAAATTTTTGATGAAATTATGTGTTTACATGGATATGTTTTTTAAATGAAACAAGTTAACAAATGTTTTAACAAGACAAATTTGAGGGGCAGGGCCAAGATGGCAGATTAGAAGCAGCTTATGTGTGCTGCTATCATGGAGAGGAAACAAAGGGCTAATGAAGATTGACCGTGCAGGCCATTCATCTGGGAAAACACATCAAGATCCATGATGGCAGCAAGGGAGCATAGCGGAGAGGAGCAAAGCTGGGCAGTAGCCTGTCTGGGCTTGACATGGAGCCAGAAGAACCTCTTCAACATGGGAAAGGCCGAGTGAGTGTGAGGCCCCTAGGGGAATCATGCTCTCCACAGGGACATGGGCAAGACTGGCCATGGGAGAATATTCCTAGCCCCCTAAACATTCCCCAACCCCTAGCCCCACACCATACTTCTAGTCTGAGGCAGAGAGCCATTTGGACATTTTGCAGAGACAGTACTTGAGTCTAAGGGAACCTCTACAATCTTGGTCCCCGGAGCAGATAAGCACCATCACCATAGCCCCAGTAGAGACTACAGTAGCAGGGCCACTGCTCCACCTCCACCCCTTGCCAGGTGGTACACAGCACCAGCTTTTAATCCAGCAGTCCTACTTCAGCAGGAACTCAAGCAGTCACTCCAGCCATCCCCGCCACTGTCCGCCAGAGGGACAATGCTTGCTAGAGCTTCCATCCCAGAGGTGTCACTTCGGTGTGAACTCAGCTGGAGGGTGCAGCCTCCTGTTGTCCCAAGAAACACACAGACAGCAGAGTGCATGACCCTGCCCACCCCTGCCACTGTTGGGAAAGAATCTGAGATATTGAAGCCTGGTTTTCTGAAATAACTCAGACAAAAATAAAGAAAAATGAACAAAACGTCCAAGAAATATGGAATTTTGCAAAAAGAACAAATCTATGACTCACTATTGTCCCTGAAAAAGACAGAGGAAACCAAACAATATAAAAAACATGTTTCAGAATATCATCCATGAAAATTTCACCAACCTCACTAGAAAGACCAACATTCAAATTCAGAAAGTGTAGCAACCCCCTGTGAAATAATACACAAGAAGACTATCCTCAAGACACATATTCATTAGATTCACCAAGGTAGAAATGAAAGAAAAAATGTTAAATGCAGCTAGAGAAAAGAGACAGGTCACCTACAAAGGTAACCCCATCAGGCTAACAGTAGACCTGTCAGCAGAAACCCTACAAGACAGAAGAGATTCAGATTCAATATTCATCATTTTAAAATAATTTTTGGCCTGGGTGCGGTGGCTCACACCTATAATCCCAGCACTTTGGGAGGCCAAGGCAGGCAGATCACTTGCAGTCAGGAGTTTAAGAGCAGCCTGGCCAACATGGTGAAACCTTGTCTTTACTAAAAATACAAAAATTAGCCGGGCATGGTGACATATGCCTGTAGTCCCAGCTACTCTACTCAGGAGGCTGAGGCAGGAGCATTGCTTGAACCCAGGAGGCAGAGGTTGCAGTAAGCTGAGATGGCACCACTATAGCCTGGGCAACAGAGCAAAACTCTGTCTCAAAAAAAAAAGAAGAAAAGAAAAAGAAAGAAAGAAAATAACTCGGTGAAGAATGTCATATCCAGCCAAACTAAGCTGCATGAGTGAAAGAGAAATATTCTTTTTAGACAAGCAAATGCTAAGGGAATTTGATACCACCATATCTTCCTTACAAGATGTCTTAAAAGGAGAGCTAAGGTTAAAAAGGAAAGGCCATTACTAACTACTACAATATACACTAAGGTACATAAACCATTGATGCTATAAAGCAACACAAACAAGTCTGCATAATAAGCAGCTACCAACATGAGAACAGGATCAAATCTGCACATACCAATACTAACCTTGAATGTAAACAGGCTACATGCCCCAATTAAAAGGCACAGAGTGACAAGTTGGATAAAGAAGCAAAACCCAACATTATGCTGTCATCAAGGGACTCATTTCACAGGCAATGACATTCAAAGGAAAAAGTAAAGAGATGGAGAAAAATCTACCAAGCAAACACAAAATGTAAGAAGGCATGTGTTATGATGTAGTTTGGATTCACATCCCCACCCAAATCTCATGTTGAAATGTAATCCCTAGTGTTGGAGGTGGAACCTTGTGGGACCTGATTGAATCATGAGGACAGATTTCTCATGAATGGTTTAGCACCATCCATTTGGTGCTGTTCTTGTGCTATTGTGTAAATTCTCATGATATCTGGTTGTTTAAAAGTACGTGGCACCCTCCCTCTCTCTCGGTCTTCCTTTTGCCATGTAAAGTGCCTGCTCTTGCTTTGTCTTCTACCATGAGTTGAAGCTACCTGAGGATTCCCCAGAAGCAAATGCTATTATGCTTCCTGTGCAGCCTGAAGAACCATGAGTCATTTAAAATTCTTTCTTGAAAATTACCCAGTCTCAGGCATTTCCTTATAGCAATTCAGGAATGAACTAATACAGAAAATAGGTACCAGAAGTGGGGTATTGCTGTAAAGATAACTGAAAAGGTGAAAGCACTTTGGAATTGAGTAATAAGTTGAGATTGGAAGATTTTGAAGGGCTCAGAAGACAGGAAAGATAAGGGAAGGTTTTGAACTTCTTAGAAACTGGTTAAATGGTTGTGACTAAGATGCTGATAGTGATATGGACAGTGGACCTGACAGACACCTACAGAACTCTCCTGCCAAAAAGAAAGGGATATGTATTATACTCATCTACACATGGCAAATACTCTAAAATCAAGCACATAATCCTCAGCAACTTATTAAAAACACCTGAAAACACACCAACCATGCTCTGAGACCACAGTGCAATAAAAATATAAATCAATGTAAAAAACATTCAAAATTGTACAATTACATAGAAATTTAACAACGTGCTCCTGAATGATTTCTGAGTAATTAATTAAATTAAGGCAGAAATCAACAAATTCTTTGAAACTAATGAGCGCAAAGAACATATCCGAATTTCTGGAACACAGCCAAAGCAGTGTTAAAGAGGGAAAAGTCTACAGTACTAAATGCCCTCATCAAAAAGTTAGCAAGACTTCAAATTACCAATCTAGTATCACCATTAGGGAAACTAGAGAAATGAGAGCAAAACAACCCCAAGGCTAACAGAAGAAAAGAAATAACCCAAATAAGAGCTGAACTGAAGGAAATTGATATGCGCAAAGTCATGCAAAAAATCATAAACTCAGGAGCTTGTCTTCTGAAAACATTAATATGATAGATTGGCTACTACCTAGACTATAAAGAAAAAAAGAGAGAGAGAGAATTCAAATAAATACAATTAGAAATGACAAAGGGGGCCTTAACACTGACCCCACAGAAATACAAAAACCCTAAGAAATTATTAAGAACACCTCTGTGCACACAACCTAGAAAATCTAGAAGCACTGGATAAATTCCTAGAAACATATAACCTCCCAAGATTGAACCAGGAAGACACTGAATTCCTGAACAGACCAATACAGAGTTCTGAAACTGAATCAGTAATAAAAAGCCTAACAACCAGAAAAAGCCCTGGGCCAGGTGGATTCACAGCCAAATTCTCTCAGATTTATAAGGAGGAGATAGTAGCACTGCTACTGAAACTATTCCAAAAAAAAAAAAAAAAAAAAAATTGATAAGGAGGCATTTCTCCCTAACTTGTTCTATGAAGCCAGCATCATCTTGAAACCAAAGTCTAGAGAGACAAAACAAAAAAGAGATAACTTCAGGCCAATATTCTTCCTTGATGAATACTGATGCAAAAAATTCTCAACAAAGTACTAATTGTATTAGTCCATTCTCATACTGCTATGAAAACTTGCCTGAGACTTGGTAATTTATAAAGGAAAAAGGTTTAATTGACCCACAGTTCCACATTGTTGGAGAGGCCTCAGGAAACTTAAAATCATGGCAGAAGGCAAAGGATAAACAGACGCCTTCTTCACAGGACAGCAGGATGGGGTGAGTGCAAGCAGGGGAAATGCCAAATACTTATGAAACCATCAGATCTTGTGAGACCCACTAACACCAGAACAACATGGAGAAAACCACCCCCATGATCCAATTACCTCCACCTGGTCCCACCGTTGAGCATGGGGATTATGAGGATTACAATTCAAGATGACATTTTGGGTAGGGACATAGCAAAACCATATCACTAGTAAAGTGAATTCAGAAGCACATCAAAAACTCAATCTACCATGATCAAGTAGGTTTTATGCCTAGAATGCAAAGTTAGTTCTACATATGCACATCAATATATGCGATTCACCACATACACAGAACTAAAAAACCACATGATCATCTCAATAGATCCAGGAAAGGCATTTGACAGAATTTAACATCCCCTCATGTTAAAAACTCTCAGCAAACTAGTCATACCTACAGATAATAAGAGCAATATATGAAAAACACACAACCAACATATTGAATGGATAAAAGCTGGAAGCATTCCACTTGAAAACCAGAACAAGACAAGAATTCCCTCTTTTACCATCCTGTTTGATATAATACTTGAAGTCCTAGCCACAGGAATTAGGCAAGATAATGAACTAAAAGGCATCCAAATAGGAAAAGAGGAAGTCAAACTATCCCTTTTTGCCAACAATAAAATTCTATACCTAGAAAACCCCATAGTCTCTTCCCAGAAGCTCCTTGATCTGATACACAACTTTAGCAATGTTTTGGGATATGAAATTAATGTACAAAAATCAGTAGTATGCCTATATGGCAACAACTTTCAAGTTGAGAGCCATATCAAGAATACAATCTCCTGCATGAACAGCCACAAAAATAATAAATACCTGGTAAAACATCTAACCAAAATAGTGGAAGCCTGCTGTAACAAGAATTACAAAGCTGTTCAAAGAAATCTCAGAGAACAAAAACAAATGGGAAAACATTCCATGTTCATGAATAGCAGAAATAGTATTATTATAATGGCTGTACAACCTAAAGCAATTTATAGACTCACTGCTACTTCTATCAAAGTACCAATGCCACTCTTCACAGAATTAGAAGAAACTATTTTGAAATTCATATGGAACCAAAAAATAGCCCAAGTAGCCAAGGCAATTCTAAACAAAATGAACAAAACTGGAGGCATCACATTACTCAATGTTGAACTATACAAGGCTACAATCGCCAAAACAGCGTGTACTAGTACAGAAAAGGGCACATAGACCAACGGATCTGAATAGAGATTCCAGAAATAATGCTGCACACCTACAACCATCTGATCTGCAATCAAATTGATAAAACAAGCAATGGGGAAAGCACTTCATATTCAATAAATGATCCGGCTAGCCATATACAGAAGATTTAAACTGAACCACTTCCTTATATGCAAAAATCAACCTAAGATTGATTAAAGGCATAAATATAAAATCTAAAACTGTAAAAAGCCTGGATGATAACTTGGGAAATACCATTCTGGACTTAGGACCTGGCACAGATTTCATAATGAAAACAACAAAAGCAATTGCAAGAAAAACAAAATTTGACTAATGAGTCCTAAACTAAAGAAGGTCTGCATAGCGAAAGAAACTATCAACAGAGTAAACAGATGACCCACAGAATGGAAGAAAATATTTGCAAACTATACATATTAACATATTATACAAATTAAAGTTCTAATATTCAGAATCTATGAGGAACTTAAATTTACAAGCAAAAAGGAACCCTATTAAAAAGTTGGGAAAGGACATGAACACTTTTCGAAGAAGACATATATGGGATTAACAAACAAAATTCAACATCATTAATCATCAGAGAAATGCATATCAATACCACAATGAGATACCATCTCACATCAGTCAGAATGGCTATCATTAAAAAGTAAAAAAATAATAGATGCTGGCAAGGTTGTGGAGAAAAGGGAATGCTTATACACTGCTAGTGGGAATGTAAGTTAGTTGAGTCACTGTGGAAAGCAGTTTGGCAATTTCTCAAAAAATTTAAAGCACAATCACCATTCAACCCACCAATCTCATTATTGGCCATATACCCAAAACAATATAAATTGTTTTACTATAAAGACACATTCACATGCATGTTTATTGCCGCCCTATTCACCCTATTCACAATAACAAAGGCATTGAATTAACCTAAATGCCCATCAGTGGTAGACTGGATAAAGAAATGTTCATCAGTGGTAGACTGAATAAAGAAAATGTGGTACATTTATGCAATGAAATACTATCCAGTCATTAAAAAAAAAAAGAATGAGATCATGTCCTTTGCAGCAACATGAATAAAACTGAAATCCATTATCCTAAGCACACTAACAACAGGAAACCAAATAACACATGTTCTCATTTATAAGTGGGACCTAAACATTGAGTACATATGGACACAAAGGAGGCGACAGTAGCAATCAAGGCCTACTGGAAGGTGGAGTGGAGAATGGGGAGGATGCAAAACTACCTATCAGTTATAATGCTTATCACTTGGGTAACAAAATAGTCTGTACAACAAACCCCTGCAACATGCAATTTACCTGTATAACAAACCTCTACATCTACTCCTAAACTTCAAAGTTAAAAAAAAAAAATTCAAAAAAAGAGAAATTTCTCACTTCTGTCAAACCCAGCTGAAAACTACCAAAATTGACTTCCTTTCTACCTGAACCTCAATGAGTCTCTATGACATGAAACATGTCACTAGGAACTACAGAAAATCAATGGAAGAACTTTGCTTTTGACCTTGAATTTTTACTTTGTTGGAAAGTCATACTAATATTTCTTGTTCTCTACCGTAATATCATGGTGTGAACTACATACAATAAAATGCATTATTTGAAGTGTAAGTTTATATGGGTTTTTATAAATTTAAACAGTTGTGCAAGTATTATAAAAATCCTATTTTAGATAGTTTTTGCTTATCCCCAAAAGTTCAAATTCTCTTTTAAAACAGGAAAACAATAATTTAAAATTTTTGTTATTCAGAGCCCATGACTTAAAATTATTGAAAAAATGGGCATTTTGTATATGAAAGATGGCTTTGGGCAAGTAAGAAATATCTTTAAGTTTCACTTTATTTAAATGGGAACATAGTAATTCCTGCTTCACTTCCTAAGATCATGCATGGTTTAAATGAGAATGTGCTTTTATTCATTTGTATAAAGCATATAAACCATACTTTTATTTGGGTCATTTTTACTCTCCTTCCTTTTGAAATATAATTGCCTATTTCTTCTGCATACATTGAGCAACATATCCTATGCTGTTATAATTTTTATTTCAACAAATATTAAAGAAATTAGTACCAAATAAGATACTGTATTTAACCCTCTTTTTTCCTTTTTGATATTCTTTACTTTGTGAAACTCTATTCCTTCTGTTATTCCCTTTCTGTTTAGAGAACCTATTTTGAACGATTCATTGAGGGATACTTATGCTAGCAACAAATTTTTAGTTTTCTTTTCCCAAAAAATGTCTTGCTATCCCCTTCATTGATATAGTTATAAAGAATGTTTTTTAGCAGATATAGAATAACAATATTATCCTTTCAGTAGTTGAAAATGCTGCACTTCTTTCTGGTCTCTGCTTTCTGATAAGAAATCCTCTGTCTTTCCAATTGGTGTTTCCCTATATGTATTGCATCACCTTTCTCTGACTGCTTTTAAATGTTTTTATGTGTCTTTAGTTTTCAGAATTTTAATTATGATATTTAGGTTTATTCTTTTTGGTGTTCACTAAGCAGCTTGAATCTACAGATTTGCATCTTTCATTATGTTTGAGAAATTCAAGAATCATTTTTTCTAACACATTTAGTAACACTTTCTCCTCTACTACAGCTAAGATGATATGAATATTATCTTTGTTATTGTACCATAGGTACCTCATACTATTAATTCTTTTACAGTTTACATTTTCTCTGTTCAGATTTTGTAAAATACATTGGTCTGTCCTCAAGCTGATTTTATCCGCTGTCATACCACTTTACAATTGAATGTGTCCAGTTCTTCGGATCATAAATGTATCCAAAGCTTTTTGTTTGTTGTTTTTTTTAAATTTCAGTTACTGACTGCATTTTTAAAATTATACATTCAGGAGATACATGTGCAGGTTTGTTACATGAGTGTATTATGTAAATAAAAATTATAAAAATTATGTAACGTCTTGTGAATTCATCACTCTGGTATTGAACATAATACCTGTGGCAGAGTGCCACTGCTACTACTTGAGACCATCATTACAGCAGTGAATACTGTTACCACTTGAGACGGTCATTACAACTGAACGACGGGATGAATGTAGAAATAACAAAAGAATGAAAGAAAGAAACTGTTTTAAGGAAAGGCTAGCATGGGGAAGAAAAAAAGAGAAGAAAAGAAGAAAATGGCTCCCTACTTCTAGTGAGCAAAGGCAGCTGCTCTGAGCATCCACAGCCCTTATTTATTGGGTAACAAGAGCAAGGAAGAGGAGTTAATGATTGGTCAACTGCTTAATTGATCACAGGTTAATATTACTAATAGGCTTCAGCTGTACCTAATCACAAGAAACATTTGTGTGGCCTCCAACATCTTGTTGTTTTTAAATTAACTGAGCAAGGCAATTGCAGGCTGTGCAGCCCTTAATTGCCAGTTGGTGATCCAGGTTCATTTAGCCCTTATTCAAAAGGTTGCTCTGGTTTTAATGCTTCTTATGTATTTTCCCCTTCCCTTTTATAAGAGGACCCTTAATCCTAAGGGTTGCAGAAAGATGAAGGTCTGTCTTCTGCAACTTCTTCATGCTGAATAGGGGTGATGATATTCCTGCCTATTAGGGTCTCTTGTATTTAGAGTAGAGAGGAGCTCAGTCAGAAAGCATTGGTCCATTCAGCATCAATTGTACCTCTGAGTTCTAGCAAAAGGTGAAACCCTGGCACTCCAGCGTTTCTCAGCTTCCTGTGTGGTTTTTTTGATCTGTCCCCTGGCTCATGGCTTGTACTAGGGGAACCAGGCCTGTAATTGGAATCCATGGGTCCCACCAAGTCTCCCATTCCATGGTCGCACACATCTTGAGGGCACCCCCATGGTTTGTTCGTCTTCTGTAAAGACACAAGCATACCCTCGTCCCCACGTTAGTAAATCTACTGAAACAGAAGCAAAAAGCTTTTGTGGCTGTAGCCAGGAGGCATGCCGTTGCTGAGCATTTGTTAGCTCAGCTTCTGCCTCTTTGGTTAATTACCTACCGTGGGTAAAACTTTCCAGTGATAGTGAGAGATAGTCTCTTTCTAATTAACATAAGACACACAGAAAGCAAATAGAGGCTTATCCTTTTCATACAACAGTATAGCAAAAAGCAATCCTTAAACTTTCAGTTTGCACTGTATAGGTGGGTCCACTAGATGCTATGGGTTATGATAGATAAATCTCTCTCCTAGTTGCACTTCCAAATCCCTGACCTCGCTTCTTCTTACATAGAGAAGGGTACAATTTACAGGGAATAAGCAATAGTTGAGCAACATAATCTCCTAGTTCAAAAACCCAAAGATCTTGTGATATTACTACTGCCTGAATTTCTCCTTCACAATCAAAATGAACAACTCCTGGGCCTGTAAGTTAAGACAGCTTTTACCAAAATCAATCCCAGGTATCTTCTTGACAAAGGTCCCCAAATACCAATGGGAATATTAGTGAATCTGTTTCTTTCCATTAACATAATTTGTTCTCTAAATAGGAGATCTAATCCTGCGTTTCCAGGTGTTCCTGGGGAGACGGAATCAACGTGCCTCCAGAAACCCACCCCTGAGATGGCATTGTGGCTTGGATGGGAAATGCCCTCATAGTTTGAGATGCCCAGGTCCAGGCCCCCTTCTCGCTTCCTGACAGGGGGGTGCTGTTTTGATAAAATTTTGAGCGGCATTGATTAGCCCAATGATTTCCTTTATTTCAACATTGGCAAAGTCCTGGCTTTTTTTTCTGACAGCATTCTTTTTTGAAACGTCCAGTTTTTCTACACTTACAACACTTTCCCACTTTAGGGCTTGACCCTTGGCTTCCTTTAGATCTGTCAGCTACCAAATTAGCAATTGCCTGAGTCAATACTGCAGAGCAATGAAGCTCAGCTCCCACATCCTGACAAGCTCCCAGAAAACCTCCCAAGTCCTCTGCACATCTGACAGGTGCCAGCACACAATTACAATCCATGAAAACCAAAGCTAACATTAGCCTTTCTGTAGCCACAAAAGACAGTAGAAGCCAATTTTCATCCTCCCTCTCCTGTTCACCACTTTCGATAGCTGCTGTAGGTGGGGCAAAAAAATTTCTTAAACCCTGAAATTAAAGATGATATTACCAAAATCCAAACAAAAAAGAGAAAAGAAATAGCCAAATTCTTCTACATGTTACCCTAACTCTAAAACTTCCCATTTGTTTAAATGTAAACGGGATAAATGCTCCAATTAAAAGACACAGACTGACAAATTGGATAAAGAGTCAAGACCCATTAGTGTGCTGTATTCAGGAGACCCATCTCACATGCAAAGACACACATAGGCTCAAAATAAAGGCATGGAGGAAGATCTACCAAGCAAATGGAAAACAAAAAAAGGGGTTGCAATCCTAGCCTCTGATAAAACAATTTAAACCAACAAAGATCAAAAGAGACAAGGCCATTACATAATGGTAAAGGGATCAATTCAACAAGAAGAGCTAACTATCCTAAATATATATGCACCCAATACAGGAGCACCCAGATTCACAAAGCAAGTCGTTAGAGACTTACAAAGAGACTTAGGCTACCACACAATAATAATGGGAGACTTTAACACCCCACTGTCAATATCAGACAGATGAATGAGAAAGAAAGCTAACAAGGATATCAAGGAATTGAACTCAGCTCTGCACAAGCGGACCGAATAGACATCTACAGAACTCTCCACCCCACATCAATAGAATATACATTCTTCTCAGCACCACATCACACTTATTCCAAAACTGACCACATAGTTGGAAGTAAGGCACTCCTCAGCAAATGTAAAAGAACAGAAATTATAACAAACTGTCTCTCAGACCACAGTGCAATCAAACTAGAACTCAGGACTAAGAAACTCAATCAAAACCGCTCAACTACATGGAAACTGAACAACCTGCTCCTGAATGACTACTGGGTACATAACAAAATGAAGGCAGAAATAAAGATGTTATTTGAAACCAATGAGAACAAAGATACAACATACCAGAATCTCTGAGACACATTTAAAGCAGGGTGTAGAGGGAAATTTATAGCACTAAATGCCCACAAGCAAAAGCAGGAAATTCTAAAATTGACACCCTAACATCACAACTAACAGAACTAGAGAAGCAAGAGCAAACACATTCAAAAGCTAGCAGAAGGCAAGAAATAACTAAGATCAGAGCAGAACTGAAGGAGATAGAGACATAAAAAAACCCTTCAAAAAATCAATGAATCCAGGAGCTTGTTTTTTGAAAAGATCAACAAAATAGACTTCTAGCAAGACTAATAAAGAAGAAAAGAGAGAAGAATCAAATAGATGCAATAAAAAATGATAAAGAGGATATCACCACTGATCCCACAGAAACACAAACTACCATCAGAGAATAAACACCTCTATGCAAATAAACTAGAAAACCTAGAAGAAACGGATAAACGCCTGGACACAGACATCCTCCCAAGACTAAACCAGGAAGAAGTTGAATCCCAGAATAGATCAATGACAGGCTCTGAAATTGAGGCAATAATTAATAGACTACCAACCAAAAAGTGTCCAGGACCAGACGGATTCACAGCCGAATTCTACCAGAGGTACAAGGAGGAGCTGGTACCATTCCTTCTGAAACTATTCTAATCCATAGAAAAAGAGAGAATCCTCCCTAACTCATTTTATGAGGCCAACATCATCCTGATACCAAAGCCTGGCAGAGACACAACAAAAAAAGAGAATTTTAGACCAATATCTCTGATGAACATCAATGCAAAAATCCTCAATAAAATACTGGCAAACCAAATCCAGCAGCACATCAAAAAACTTATCCATGATGATCAAGTGAGCTTCATCCCTGGGATGCAAGGCTGGTTCAACATACACAAATCAATAAATGTAATCCAGCATATAAACAGAACCAAAGACAAAAACCACATGATTATCATCTCAATAGATGCAGAAAAGACCTTTGACAATTCAACTGCACTTCATGCTGAAAACTCTCAATAAATTCAGTATTGATGGGACGTATCTCAAAATATTAAGAGCTGTTTATAACAAACCCACAACCAATATCATACTGAATGGGCAAAAACTGGAAGCATTGTCTTTGAAAACTGGCACAAGACAGGGATGCCCTCTCTCACCACTCCTATTCAACATAGTGTTGGAAGTTCTGGCCAGGGCAATCAGGCAGGATAATGAAATAAAGTGTATGCAATTAGGAAATGAGGAAGTCAAATTGTCCCTGTTTGCAGATGACATGAATGTATATTTAGAAAACCCCATCATCTCAGCTCAAAATCTCTGTAGGGTGGTAAGCAACTTCAGTAAAGTCTCAGGATAGAAAATCAATGTGCAAAAATCACAAGCATTATTATACACTGATAACAGACTAACAGAGAGGCAAATCATGAGTGAACTCCCATTCACAATTGCTTCAAAGAGAATAAAATACCTAGGCATCCAACTTACAAGGGATGTGAAGGACCTCTTCAAGGACCACTGCTCAAGGAAATAAAAGAGGACACAAGCAAATGGAAGAATATTTCATGCTCATGGATAAGAAGAATCAATGAAAATGGCCATACTGCCCAAGGTAAGTTATAGATTCAATGCCATCCCCATCAAGCTACCAATGACTTTCTTCAAAGAATTGGAAAAAACCAGTTTAAATTTCAAATGGAACCAAAACAGAGCCCACATAGACAAGACAATCCTAAGCCAAAAGAACAAAGCTGAAGGCATCACGCTATCTGGCTTTAAACTATACTACAAGGCTACAGTAACCAAAACAGCATGGTATTGGTAACAAAACAGAGATATAGACCAATGGAACAGAACACAGCCCTCAGAAATAATACCACACATCTACAAACATCTGATCTTTGACAAACCTGACAAATACAAGAAGTAGGGAAAGGATTCCCTATTTCATAAATGGGAAACTGGCTAGCCATATGTAGAAAGCTGAAACTGGATCCCTTCTTTACACCTTATACAAAAATTAATTCAAGATGGATTAAAGACTTAAATGTTAGACCTAGAACCATAAAAGCCCTGGAAGAAACCTAAACAATACCATTCAGGATAGGCATGAGCAAGGACTTCATGACTAAAACACCAAAAGCAATGGCAACAAAAGCCAAAATTGACAAACGGGATCTAATTAATTTAAAGAGCTTCTGCACAGCAAAAGAAACTACCATCAGAGTGAACAGGCAACCTACAGAATGGGAGAAAATTTTTGCAATCTACTCACCTGACAAAGGACTAATATCCAGAATCTACAAAGAACTCAAACAAATTTACAAGAAAAAAACAACCCCATCAAAAAGTGGGCAAAGGATATGAAGAGACACTTCTCAAAAGAAGACGTTTATGCAGCCAACAGTCACATGAAAAAGTGCTCATCATCACTGACCATCTGAGAAATGCAAATCAAAACCACAATGAGATACCATCTCACACCAGTTAGAATGGCAATCATTAAAAAGTCAGGAAACAACAGGTGCTGGAGAATGTGTGGAGAAATAGGAAAACCTTTACACTGTTGGTGGGACTGTAAACTAGTTCAACCATTGTGGAAGACAGTGTGGTGATTCTCCAAGGATCTAGAACTAGAAATACCATTTGACCCAGCCATCCCATTACTGGGTATATACCCAATGGATTATATATCATGCCACTATAAAGACCCATGTACATGTATGTTTATTGTGGTACTATTCACAATATCAAAGACTTGGAACCAACCCAAATGTCCATCAATGATAGACTGGATTAAGAAAATGTGGCACATATATACCGTGGAATACTATGCAGCCATAAAAAAGGATGAGTTCATGTCCTTTGTACGGACGTGGATGAAGCTGGAAACCATCATTCTGAGCAAACTGTCACAAAGAAAACCAAACACTGCATGTTATCACTCACAGGTGGAACTTGAACAATGAAAACACTTGGACACATGATAGGGAACATCACACACTGGGGCCTGTTGTGGGATAGGGGGAAGGGGAGGGATAGCATTAGGAGGTATACCTATTGTAAATGACGAGTTAATGGATGCAGCACACGAACATGGCACATGTATACATATGTAACCTACACATTGTGCACATGTACCCTAGAACTTAAAGTATAATTAAAAAACAAAAAGAGACCATCAGGACTAATGCCACCAGTCCTGTCTGCCCGTCACTACAGAAAAAAAAAAAAAAGAAATCTTTCACCTTCACCTCTTCAGTTATATTTTATGTGTGTGTGTGTGTGTGTGTGGTGTGTGTGTGTGTGTGTGTGTGTCTATTGTAAATGGGATTGCATTCTTAATTTGGTCTTCAGCTTGAACATTATTGGTGTATAGAAATGCTACTGGTTTGTGTACATTGTATTCTAAAACTTTACTGCTGTTGTTCATCAGGTCTAGTAGTGTCCTTGAGGAATCACTAGGGTGTTTTAGTTATAAGATCATATCAGTAAACAGAGATAGTTCGACTTACTCTTTTCCTTTCCAGATATACTTATTTCTGTCTCATGACTTTGTTCTGGCTAGGACTTCCAGTATTGAATAGTAGTGAAACTGGACATCCTTGTCTTTTTCCAGTACTTAGGGGGAATCCTTTCAAATTTGTGCATTCTGTATGGTGTAGGCAGTGGGTCTGTCATAGATGGATTATATTATTTTTAGGTATGTTCTTTTGATGCCTAGTTTATTGAGGGTTTTTATGATGAAAGAATGTTAGATTTTATAAAACGCTTTCTCTGTGTCTAGTGAGATGATATATGTTTTTTGTTTTTAATTCTGTTCATGTGCTGAATCACATTTATGATTTGCTTATGTTGAACCATTCTTGCATCCAGGGATAAAACCCACATGATCATGAATAGTTATATTTTGATGTGCTGCTAGATTTGTTTTGCTAGTATTTTCTTGACACTGATTGCATCTATGTTCATCAGAAATATTGGCCTGTAGTTTTCTTTTTTGTTGTTGTTGTGTCCTTACCAGATTTTGTTTTCAGGATGATACTAATTTTGTAGAATGAGTTAGAGAGGACTCTCTCCTCATTTTTTTTTTTTTTTTGAAATAGTTTGAGTAAGATTGATACCAGCTCTCCTAGTAAACTTTGGCTGTGAATCTCTTTGGTCAAGGGCTTTTTTGTTTTGTTTTGGATGGTAGTTTTTTTTTTTATAATTGATTTAATTTTGAAAATTTTCATTGGTCTGTTCAAGATTTCAGTTTCTTCCTGGTTTAATCTTGGGAGGTTGTGTGTTTCCAGCATTTTTTTCATTTCCTCTAGGTTCTCTAGTTTGTGCATCTAGAGGTTTTTACAGTAGTCACTGGGGATCTTTTGTGTTTCCATGTGTGTAATGTCACTTTTGTCATTTCTGAAGTTGCTTATTTGAATCTTTCTTTTTTTCCTGGTTAATCTAGCTAGTAGTCTATTAATTTTATTCATCCTTTCAAAGAACCAACGTTTTGTTTTTTGATTATTTGTATCATTTTCTTAGTCTCAATTTCATTTAGTTCTGCTATAATTTTTGTTATTTATTTTCTTCTTTTATCATTGGGTTTGTTTTATTTCTTGTTTTACTAGTTCCTTTAGGAGAAATGTTAGGTTGTTAACATGCGATATTTCTGCCTTTTTGAGATATGCATTTAGTACTGTAAGCTTTCGTCTTAACACTGCTTTTGCTATATCCAAGAGGTTTTGGTATGTTTTGTTTCTATTTTCATTTGTTTTGAAAAGTTTTTTTATTTCTGCCCTAATTTTTTTGTTTACTCAAAAGTTATTTAGGAATAAGTTGTTTAGTTGCCATGTACTTGCGTGGGTTTGAGAGTTCTTCTTGGTATTGATTTCTAGTTTTGTTCCACTGTGGTCTAAGAAGATGCTTGATATTTCAATTTCTTTGAATTTATTGAGATTTGCTTTATGAAAAACATGTGGTTAATTACATAAACTATTCCATGTACAGATGGAAAAAATGCATATTCTGTGGTTGTTGAGTGGAGTATTCTTTAGATGACTACCAGGTCCAATTTGTCAAGTGTCTAATTTACTTCCAGAATTTCTTTGTTAGCTTTCTGCCTTGATATACTGCTGTCAGTGGGGTGCTGAAGTACCCCACTATTATTGTATGACTGTCTATCTCTTTTCTTAGATCTAGTACTGTTTGTTTTATAAATCTGGGTGCTCCGATGTTGGGTGCATACATATTTAGTGTAGTTAAGTCTTCTTGTTGAATTAAGTCCTTTATCTTATATAAAGGCCTTAGATTTTTTTATTGTTGGTTTAATGTATACTGTATTTGATACAGGAATAGCCATTCTTGCTCATTTTGTTTTCCACTTGCATGATTTCTTCATCTCTTTACTTTGAGCCTGTGGATATCATTAGATGTGACATAGGTCTCTTGAAAGTAACAGAGGTTGAGCCTTTTTTCAAATCCAGTTTGTTACTCTATGTCTTTTAAGTAGAGTGCTTAGGCTGTTTACATCCAAGGTCAATATTGATATTTGAGGTTTTGTTCCTGTCGTATTGTTGCTAGTTGGGTGCTTTGTAAACTCAATGGTGTAATTGCTTTATAGGATCTGCTAGCTTTGAACTTGTGTGCTTTTATGGTGTCAAGTATCATTTTTTCACCTCATTTAGAACCTCTTTGAGCATTTCTTGTAGGGTTGGTCTGATGGTGACCAATTCTTTTGGTGTTTTCTTTTCCAGGAAAGACTTATCTTAGGTTATAAATCTTAGTTTGGCAGGATATGAAATTCTTTGCTGACATTTTTTAATGAGGCTAAAAATAGGCTGCCAACCTTCTTTGGCTCATAAGGTCGCCACTGAAAACTCTGTTGTTAATTTGATGGGATTTCCTTTATTGATAATTTGGCCATTTCTCTAGCTGTCTTTAAGATTTATTCTTTTGTGTTGACATTGTATAATCTGATGACTATATGCATTTGGGATAGTCATTGATATCATTTGGCTCTGTATCCCCACCCAAATGTCATATTGTAATCCCCAATATTGGGGGAGGGACCAGCTGGAGGTGATTGAATCATGAGGGCAGATTTTCTCTTCACTGTTTTCATAATAGTGAGCTCTTAGGAGATCTAGTTGTTTAAAAACAGCATGGTACTGGTACCAACACAGAGATACAGACCAATGGAACAGAACAGAGCCTTCAGAAATAATACCACACATCTGCAACCATCTGATCTTTGACAAACCTGACAAAAACAAGAAATGGGGAAAGGATTCCCTATTTAATAAATGGTGCTGGGAAAACTGGCTAGCCATAAGTAGAATGCTGAAACTGGATCCCTTCCTTACACCTTATACAAAAATTAATTCAAGATAGATTAGAGACTTAAATGTTAGACCTAAAGTCATAAAAACCCTAGAGGAAAACCTAGGCAATACCATTCAGGACATAGGCTTGGGCAAGGACTTCATGTCTGAAATACCAAAAGCAATGGCAACAAAAGCCAAAATTGACAAACGGGATCTAATTAAACTAAAGAGCTTCTGCACAGCAAAAGAAACTACCATCAGAGTGAACAGGCAACCTACACAATGGGAGAAAATTTTTGCAATCTACTCATCTGACAAAGGGCTAATATCTAGAACCTACAAAGAACTCAAACAAATTTACAAGAAAAAAAACCATCAAAAAGTGGACAAACGATATGAACAGACACACAGACACTTCTCGAAAGAAGACATTTGTGCAACCAACAGACACATGAAAAAATGCTCATCATCACTAACCATCAGAGAAATGCAAATCAAAACCACAATGAGATACCATCTCACGCCAGTTAGAATGGTGATCATTAAAAACTCAGGAAACAACAGGTGCTAGACAGGATGTGGAGAAATAGGAACACTTTTACACTGTTGGTGGGAGTTCAACCATTGTGGAAGACAATGTGGTGATTCCTCAAGGATCTAGAACAAGAAATACCATTTGATTCAGCCGTCCCATTACTGGGTATATACCAAAGGATTATAAATCATGCCACTATAAAGACACATGCACACGTATGTTTATTGCAACACTATTCACAATAGCAAAGACTTGGAACCAACCCAAATGTCCATCAATGACAGACTGGATTAAGAAAATGTGGCACATATACACCATGGAATACTATACAGCCATAAAAAAGGATGAGTTCATGTCCTTTGTAGGGACATGGATGCAACTGGAAACCATCATTCTCAGCAGACTATCACAAGAACAGAAAACCAAACACTGCATATTCTCACTTATAGGTGGGGATTGAAAAATGAGAACACTTGACACAGGAAGGAGAACATTGCACACCGGGGCCTGTTGTGGGGTTAGGGGAGGGGGGAGGGATAGCATTAGGAGATATACCTAATGTAAATGACGAGTTAATGGGTGCAGCACACCAACATGGCACATGTATACATATATAACAAACCTGCATGTTGTGCACATATACCCTAGAACATAAAGTATAGTAATAATAAAAAATAAGTATGTAGCATTTCCCCTTTTGCCTTCTCTTCTGTTTGGTAGTGTGAAAATGTGCTTTCTTTCCCTTCGCCTTTCGGCATAATTGAAAGTTTCCTCAGGACTCACCAGCTATGCTTCCTCTACAGCCTGTGGAACCATGAGCCAATTAAACCTCTTTTCTTTATAAATTCCCCAGTCTCAAGTAGCTCTTTATAACAATGTGAGAATGAACTCATTCCGTCATCTTATATAGTATCTTGTTCTTTGAATTTCTTGTATCTGGATGTTGACCCCCCTAGCAAGATTAAGGAATATTTCCTGAATTACTCTCTCAAAGGTGTTTTCCACCTCTTTTCTTTTTTCTTCTGTCTCAGAGATGCCAATAATTTCTAGGCTTGATCATTTTACATGATTCCATGTTTCTATAATTCCAAAGAATTTGTTAGTTTTAAAAATGTTTTTTGTATGACTGGGTTAATTTGGAAGATTTTTCTTCAAGCTCTGAAATTTCTTCTTCTGCTTGATCTAGTCTATTGTTAAAGCTTCTTACTATATTTTAACAGTCCTTTAGTGAAATTTTAAATTCTGAAAGTTTCATTTTTTTTTTTCTTGATATAGCTATCTTGTCTGTCATATCCTGAATCCGTTTACTGGTTTCTGTTAAATTTCAACTTTCCTTTGGAACTGGTTGAGTTTCCTCAGATCCATATTCTGAATTATTCATCTATTGTTTCAGGCTTTTCAGTTTGGTTAGGATCCATTTCCAGGGAGTTAGTGTGATCCTTTGGTGGTATCAAGACACTCTGGCTTTTTGTAGTGTCAGTGGTTTTGTGTTTATCTCTTCCCATTTTAAGAAGCCGTTGCTTCTTATTTTTGAATTTGCTATCATTTGGATGGGATATTTTTAAAATTCTTGTTTCCCTTGGTGGTATGAGTATGGTGTATGTTGTATATAATCACTTGGCTTTGCTTCTGGACCCATTCAGTGGGGCAGTGCTGTATTTTGGTTCCCTAGTTGTGGATAACTTTCATGCAGTGACTTTCTTGGATGTTGATGTTATAGCTATGCATTGGACATATGAGTGGACACACTATTTTCTGTGGTCTGAGGATGTGGAAATCAGCAAGCTTGTCTTGTGGGCAAGCACCAAGGCTTTCTGGAAGGAGGTTTATTATTTGGTAATGTGTTTTAGACTGTAGTCCATAAGTGGAGCTTAAGAGTAATAGCTTGCTCACACCCAGATGGGTTGATAATGGGTGGAAGCACCTGCCCTGAAAGGGGGGTTTGGGGAAGAGATCATGTGTGGTGTGCTGAGGTCTCAAGGAAAGGGGTGGGGTGGGTGCACCAGTTCTTCATCCTGAGCCAGCAGAAACCTGGTTCATTTCCCTATCACTCCTGTGTCTCTGGGCGCACGACCTTCAGTTTGTAAAGAATTGATCCGTTGGTTGCCAGCCACAGTGCAGCTGTGGGCCACAAATACGCTCCATCAAAGTGGACTTGGAGCAGAATCTCTTCCCTGATTCCAGTACAGACAACTCTGTGACGTGCATATCTCCATTGGTGAGATACTGCCATTCTGTGTAGGAAAGGGGACTTGGGTCCAGTCCTTCATATGTGCCCAAGCAGCAAGGGCTAACTTTCAGCAAGAGTCATGCCACTGTGCAAGGGCTAACTTTCAGCAAGAGTCATGCTGCTGTGAAAAGTGCTAAAAATGCTTTCTCTAAGTGCACATGTGCAGGCTTTCCAGTGGGAAGAACCACTAATGTGTCCACACCAGTTGATGGGGTATGGGGATGGGAGATGACACGCTCCCCACGTCTATTCCCAGGCATCAGTGCTGCCATTTTCATCAGTTTGTGTCACGCCAATGTGTCCTTTGTCCCAAGGGAGGTTTCAGTGGAATGTGCTCCTCCTTTTTTAGGGGTGGTCCATGCCAAGGGTTAGATCTCCAGGGGGGTTCCCACAGCTCTCCAGGGACCCACCATTCTGCTGCACTTGCCAAAATCAGACCAGGCTGTGAGGTACATTTGCGAAGAATCTGGTAGTGCAGTGACTCAAGAGCAGAGAATCTCCAGGCAGGGCAGTGACCCACGACAGGTGAACAACAAGTATGGTGCCCAATGCTTCAGTTCAGGTGTGAAGGGAATGCAGGCATGGAAACCGGGTTCTTTTCTCAGGAAACCCTAAATCTCCACTGATAGCATCGCCCTAGGTCAAGAGGACAGAAGGGCTCACCAACAGTTTGGTCACAAGGGTGAAGGAAGGAGAGAAGCACCCCCACCTATCCTTTCCATAGAACTTCAAGTTCCTCTGGGGTTGATCTATGCCAGAGTCTTGCTGCTTTTCTCTTCTGAACACCAGCTTCTCCTCATGGGCACTATAAGAGGTCCTGGTTTTCCTCATTCAGTTTTCCATTCAAAACTTGTCCATTAACCTGTAATTTTCATCTTTTTTCTGAGGAAATCTAACATCCAATGTCCTTAGTCAGCCATTTTGAAAAAATACTGCAATTTTTAGTTCTAAATTATCAATTTGGTTCTTTTTCATAACTTTTATTTCTTAGTTGAAATGTTCTATTTATTCATTTGTTTCAGGAGAATTGGTAAATGTGCATTGAAACATTTTTATAATAGCTGCTTTTCTTTATCAGACAATTTCAACATCTGATTTATTTTAACGTTGGCATAGCTATACATGATCTTTTCTTATTCAAGTTACGATTTTCCTGGTCCATAGTATGATAAGTCCTTTTCAAAATTGAATCCTATACATTTTGGATATTATAATATTCTGAATCTTGTATTCCCCCTGTTGATGTGTAGCATGAGGGCAGGGGGCACATATATTTGGCTTTCTGTTGGATCCCCTCCTCCACCTGCTCCAACTGGAAAAAGTGGAGTGTTATCTCTTTGCAAATAGATCAGCTAGAAATTCAGCTTCCACCTCCCTGGTAAAAGTGGTGTATCAATATCAATTCCCTACTGTGCCCTTCTGACACCATGAAGAGGGAAAACAAATATCTGAATCACATCACTTTATTGCTTTAAGTTGAGGCCTGCCGCTCAGCTCCACACTGGGCCTCACTGACATTAGGGGATGAATGGGAATAAACGAAGTGCTAACCAACTTCATTTCCCAGTCCCTTGTTAAATGGGGGTGGGAGTGGAGACTCAGCTTGCCACTGGAATCCACTGATTCTACCCTGGCAGGAGAATTAGTATGTTCTGCTGCCACCAGATGAAGGATGAGGATCCACTCCCTACTCTGCCCCACTGACACTGCTTGAGCATGAGATTTGGAGCATTCCTTCCCTAAATAAATAAAGAATTGATGGTCAACTCTCTCTTCAGTCCTGCAGACATCACTAGGCAGAGGATCTAGAGCATCAGTACCTGCTTCTACAGGATGCTTCTCTAGTGGTAGGGTAGAAAGTCAGCTCCCACTTGACCTGAGTGAAACTGTGGAAGTGGTATGCGAGTGGGATTTCTGTGGTGTTTGCCTGGAGTAGGTTGTGTATTGGAATTTTTTTCCTCCTTAGGTCACCCATTTTCTGTTCCTTTGGCTAAAGGAGACAGGCCTTTCTTGGATATTTTTTTTTTCCATGCCTGTTGGCCATTACAAATTAAAGGCTTATGAAGTGTCCTGCCCAAGATGTATGGGAGGAAATAAGAAAACCAAGGACATGCATTACCATGTTGTTGAAGTCCTGAGTACTTGAGGCAGTCCACCTTTAATACTCTTCCTCAGCTTGTTTATTGACTTATGTCCAGAGGTTTTAGTTGGGCTAAATAAAAATCACCACTCCCTCTTGGCCAGAATCAGAAATCCTCTGATAATCTGCTTTTAAAAGTCCAACCCAAATGTAAAAACACATTGCCAAGAACAAATTCTAGAAGCAATAATTTAGGCAAATATATAAAGAAAAATTTACATTATTTAAAAAGATAGGCTTTGTTTCGTCTCTCTGGGAACATTATTTTCAATCTAACAATAAATATGGTAGTGACAAATTTTCAGAATTAGTTCACTAAAACATTCTCATTATGGAATTATTTTTGGTAGCATTTCATTACACAGATTGTGGTTATTGTGCCTTTTAAATGTATTTCATAATTCTTATTTTTCAGAAATTTAAATGTTTATTACTTTATTTAATAAACAAGTATGTCATTCATTTTCAAAACCTGAGACAACGAAGATGAAAATTCATATTGAAGACTACTATTCTTTCATTTAAATATATATTGAAAGCTAATTATATATTTAAATATATATTTAAACTTTATATGTAAACATTAGACACATATGCGTACGTATATGTGTGTGTGAGAGATATATACACACACTGTGTATATATACACATATGTAAAAGTTAAAAATATATACATATGTATATACACATATGTTATATATACACGTATCATTTAGTGCCTAGAAGATCATTTACAACACATAAAAGTCAGCACTGTCATTTATCTGTTACTCTTTCTATATGGGTACACAATGTGTTTTGTATAAGTGATGCTAAGCCCCAGCTTAGCAAGATCCTTTTCCAATTATGTATTTATCAAGGATGCACTTGTGCTGTGTTACAAGCTCTAATTATGGACAAAGCTAATCATTAATTACAAATGCTACTAATAATTATTATAAAAGTTTATATACATGATTGAAGGAGCTTGCAATCTTGTATGATGAACTAAATTTACAAAATCCTTAATGATTACACAAAATCACAGCCAGAATCCATGAGACACTCTGGAGCGTTAATTATACAACACTGTTGGTCCAATCTGGAGGAAGCAGGCAGGACTTTTATACCCCCAAGTCAGCCAATATTTATCTGTGGCCTACTTAATTCTCAGTGATATAGGAGAAGCATACAGGCAAAGCAGCCTCTGTTTGAAAGCAGTTCTCAGAGGTAGGAGGCTCCTATGGGGTATTAACTGACAACACTCACAAGAGTTATGGGATGAATGCTCCTGTACATGTTTTATGGTTTGAATTGTGTCCCCTCTCAAATTCATATGCTGATGTGCTAACTCTAAGTACCTAAGAACGTGACCTTCTTTGGAGACAGTATCTTTACAGAGCAAGTCAAGGTGAGTTAATAAAAATGAACCACAATCCAATATGACTGGTATAATTAAAAAAAGGAGAATTCAGACACTCAGAGAGACACACAGAAAAAAGACAAAGTGAAGAGCCCTGGTAAGAAGACAGCCCTCTGCAAGCCAAGGAAGAGGCCTGAAACAGATCCTTTACTCACGGTCTTCAGAAGGAACCAGCACTGCAAGAGATCAGAGATCACCTTGATCTCTGACTTGTAGGCATTGGTCAACCTGTAGTATTATCATTACAGAGAACCTGCATGAGTCTCAAGCCTCGGTGGTAAATACCACTTTTGTTTAATGCTTGCCTTTTGTTTCTCAAACATCAAATCCTTGTTTTTATCCACACAAAACATCTTGTGATTCTAACCAAGACAATAGATCACTATTGTCAAGTTTGTCAGTTCTCAGTTCATGAATGTGGTGTTGCCTCCTTTCCCTATTACCCCCTCTAGTAACCTGCAAATGCAGATGGAGTGTGATATGGTTTGGATTTTTGTGCTGACCCAAATCTCCTGTCAAATCGTAATCCCCAATGTTGGAGGAAGGACCCGGTGGAAGGTGATTAGATTATGGGGGTGAGTTCCTCCCTTGCTGTTCTCATGAGAGTGAGTGAGTTCTCGTGAGATCTGGTGGTTTAAAAGTGTGTGCCATGTCCCCCTGTTCTCTATTCCTCCTGCTCTTCTGTGTAAGCCCTTTGCTTTCCACCATAATTGTAAGTTTCCTGAGGCTACCCCAACCATGCTTCCTGTACAGTCTGCAGAACTAGGAGTCAATTAAGCATCTTTTCCTTTTGAATGACCCAATCTCAGGTGTCTTTATAACAATGTGAGAATAAACTAAATTGGTACAGATAGTGGAGCATTGCTATAAATATACTTGAAAATGTAGAAGCAGATTTGGAACTGGTTAATAGGCAGAGGCTGGAACAGTTTGGAGAGCTTAGAAAAAGAAAGGAAGATGAGGGAAAGTTTGGAACTTCTTAGAGACTTGTTAATTTGTTGTAATTAAAGTGCTGATAGTGATATGCACAATGAAGTGCAGGCTGAGGTTGTCACAGACGAAGATGAGGAACTTACTGAGAAATGGAGCAAAGGCCACTTATGCATTAGCAAAGAGATTGGAGGCATTGTGCTCCTGTGCTAGAGATTTGTGGAACTTTGACCTTGAGAGTGATGATTTAGAGTAACTGAAGGAAGAAATTTCTAAGCAGCAATACAATGAAGATGTGTCCTGGCTGCTTCTAGTATCCTCATATTTGTGAGCAAAAAATTATATAAAACTGGAACTTATTTTTAAAAGGGAAGCAGAGCATACAAGTTTGAAAAATGTGAAGCCTGGCCTTGTGAGAGAAAAGAAACCCCATTTTGTGGGGAGGAATTCAAGACAGCTGCAGAAATTAGCATAAGTAAAGAGGAGTTAAATGTTGATAGCCAAGATAATGGGAAAAATGCCTTGAAGGCATTTCAGAGACCTTTGTGGCAGCCCCTCCCATCACAGGCCCAGAGCCCTAGGAGGGAAGAATAGTTTCATGGGCTAGGCCCAGGGCCCACTGCTCTGTGCAGCATCAGGCAGGACATGGGACCTTGGATCATGGGTGATCCAGCTCCAGCAGTGGCTAAAAGGGACCAAGGTAAAGCTTTGACCATTGCTTCAGAGAGTGCAAGCCAAAAGCTTTGGTGGCTTCCACATGGTATTAAGTCTGCGGGTAGAGAGACGGCAAGAGTTGCACCTTGGGATATGTATTAGTTTGTTTTCACAGTGCTGATAAATACATACCCGAGACTGGGTAATTTATAAAGAAAAAGATGTTGGGCCGAGCACGGTGGCACACGCCTGTAGTCCCAGCACTTTGGAAGGCCCAGGAGGGCAGATCATGAAGTCAGGAGATCGAGACCATCCTTTCTAACATGGTGAAACTCTATCTCTACTGAAAATACAAAAAAAAAAAAAATTAGCCAGGCGTGGTGGTAGGCACCTGTAGTCCCAGCTACTCGGGAGGCTGAGGCAGGAGAATGTCATGCAGTGAGTGGAGCTTGCAGTGAGCAGAGATCGTGCCACTGTACTCAAGCCTGGGTGACAGAGTCACTCTGTCTCAAAAAGAAAAAAAAAAAAAAGATATTTAATGGACTCACAGTTCTATGTGGCTGAGGAGGCCTCACAGTCATGGCGGAAGGTGACAGCATATCTTACATGACAGCAAACAAGAAAGAATGTGAGCCAAGTGAAAGAGTTTCCCCCGTATAAAACCATCAGATCTCATGAGACTTTTTCACTACCATGAGAACAGTATGAAGATCGCCCCATGATTCAAGTATCTTCCACCAGTCCCTCCCACAGCACATGGGATTTAAGAGAGCTGCAATTCGGCCGGGCGCGGTGGCTCAAGCCTGTAATCCCAGCACTTTGGGAGGCCGAGACGGGTGGATCACGAGGTCAGGAGATCGAGACCATCCTGGCCTACACGGTGAAACCCCGTCTCTACTAAAAAATACAAATGACTAGCCGGGCGAGATGGCGGTCGCCTGTAGTCCCAGCTACTCGGGAGGCTGAGGCAGGAGAATGGCGTAAACCCGGGAGGTGGAGCTTGCAGTGAGCCGAGATTGCGCCACTGCACTCCAGCCTGGGCGACAGAGCGAGACTCCGTCTCAAAAAAAAAAAAAAAAAAAGAGAGCTGCAATTCAAGATGAGATTTGGGTGGGGACACAGCCAAACCATATCCTTCTGCCTTTGTCCCCTCCCAAATCTCATGTCCTCACATTTCAAAACCAATCATGCCTTCATCATTAACTCAAAAGTTCACATTCCAAAGTCTCACCTGAGACAAGGCAAGTTCCTTCTGCCTACGAGCCTGTAAAATCAAAAGCAAGTTAGTTACTTCCTGGATACAATGGTGGTAGAGGCATTGGATAAATACACCCATTCCAAATGGGAGAAACTGGCTAAAATGAAGGGGCTAAAGGTCCCACGCAACTCTAAATCTGGCAGGGGAGTCAAATCTTAAACCTCCAAAATAATCTCCTTTGACTCTATGTCTCACATCCAGGTCACACTGATGCAAGAAGTAGATTCCCATAGATTTGGACAGCTCTGCCCCTGTGGCTTTGCAGGGTACAGCCTCCCTCCCAGCTTCTTTCATAGGCTGGCATTAAATGTCTGTGGCTTTTCCAGGCACAGAGTGCAATCTGCCACGGGATCTATGATTCTGGGGCCTGGAGGATGGTGGCCTTCTTCCCACAGCTCCACTAGGCAGTGTCTCAGTGGAGACTCTGTGTCAAGGCTCTGGTCTCATATTTTCCTTCCACACTGTCTAGCAGAGGTCCTTCTCCATGAGGACTCTGCTCCTGCAGCAAACTTCTGCCTGGACATCCAGGCATTTCCATACAAACTCTGAAGTCTAGGATGGATTCTCAAACCTCAATTCTTGACTTCTGTGTACCTGCAGGCTCAACACCACATGGAAGCCTCCAAGGCTTGAGGCTAGCACTCTCTGAATCCATGGCCTGAGCTGTACCCTAGCCTCTTTTAGCTGTGGCTAGAGTGGCTGGAACTCAGGTAAACAAGTTCCTAGGCTGCATACAGCAGGGGGGCCCTGGGTCTGACCCATGAAATGATTTTTCCTCCTAGGCCTCCAGGCCTGTTATGGAAAGGACTGCAACAAAGTTCTCTGACATGAACTGGAGACATTTTCCCCATTTTCTTGGTGATTAACATTTGGCTCCTTGTTTATTATGCAAATTTCTGCAGCTGGCTTGAATTTCTCCTCAGAAAATGCTTTTTTCTTTTTTATCTCATTGTCAGGCTACAAACTTTTTGACCTTTTATGCTGTTTCCCTTTTAAAACTGAATGGTTTTAACAGTACCCAAGTCACCTCTTGAATGTTTTGCTGCTTAGAATTTTCTTCTGCAAGATACACTAGATCAACTCCCCCTAGTTCAAAGTTCCACAGGTCTCTAGGGCAGGGGCAAAATGCTGCCAGTCTCTTTCATAGCAAGAGTCACTTTTACTTCAGTTCCCAAAAAATTCCTCATCACCATCTGAAACCACCTCAACCTGGATTTCATTGCCCATGTCATTATCAGCATTTCAGTCAAAGCCATTCAACAAGTCTTTATGAAGTTCCAAACTTTCCCACACTTTCCTGTCTTCTGAGCCCTCCAAACTATTCCACCCTCTGCGTGTTACACAGATCCAAAGTCACTTCCACATTTTTGGGAATCTTTATAGCAGTGCCCCACTCTACTAGTACCAGTTTACTGTATTAGTCTGTTTTCATGCTGCTGATAAAGACGTACCTGAGACTGAATAACTTATTAAAAAAAGAAGTGTAATGGACTCACATTTCCATGTGGCTGGGGAGGCCTCATAATCATGGTGGATGGTGAAAGGCATGTCTTACATGGCAGCAAATGAGAGAATGAGAGTCAAGCAAAAGGGGTTTCCCTTTATAAAACCACCAGATCTCATGAGACTTATTCACTACCATGAGAACAGTATGGGGGAAACCACCACATGATTCAATCATCTCCCACCAGGTTCCTCCCTTAAGACATGGGAATTATGGGAGCTATGATCCAAGATGAGACTTGGGTAGAGACACAGCCAAGCCTAGGAGCCATTGCCTAGATTTCAGTGGATGTATGGAAACACCTGTATGTCCAGGCGGAAGCCTACTGCAGGGGTGGAGGTCTCATGGAGAGCCTCTACTAGGGCAGTACATTGGGGAAATGTGGGTTGGAGCCCCCACATAGGGCTCCCACTATGAGACTGCCTAGTGCAGTGTGAGAAGCAGGCCACTATTCTCCAGACCCCAGAATGGTAGATACACTGACAACTTGCACCATGTGCCTGGAAAAGCCACAGACACTCGATGCCAGCCTGTGAAAACAACCTCAGGGACTGTACCCTGAGGAGCCACAGTCGCAGAACTGTTCAGGGCCTTGGCAGCCCACCCCTTGTGTCAGTGTGACCTGTATGAGAAATGGACTTAAAGGAGATTATTTTGGAGTTGTATTGAATGACTGCCCTGCTGGGTTTTGGACTTGCATGGGCCCTGTAGCCCCTTTGTTTTGGCCAATCCCTCCCTTTTGGAAAGGGAGTATTTACCCGATGCCTCTACCCCCATTGTGTCTTGGAAGTAACGTAATTTTTTTTTTTTTAACAGGATTATAGGTGAAAAGGACTGGCTTTATCTCAGATGACACTTTAGACTTTTGAGTTAATGCCAGAATGAGTTAAAACTTGCGGAACCGTTGGAAGGCATGATTGTATTTTGAAATGTGAAAAGTGCATGATATTTGGAAGGGGACAGGGACAGAAACACATGGTTTGGAGTTGTGTCACCACCCAAATATCATGTTGAATTGTAGTCCCCAATGTTGGAGCAGTGGCTTGGTGGCAGGTGATTAAATCATGGGGACAAATATCCCCCCCTTGCTGTTTTCATGATTGTGGGTGAGTTCTCACAAGATCTGTTTCTTTACAAGTGTGTAGCACTTCCCCCTGCTCTCTCTTCCTCCTGCTCTCGCCATGTAAGACATGCCCTTTGCATTCCACCATGATTGTAAATTTCCTGAGGCCTCCTCACCCATGCTTCATGTACATTCTGCAGAACTGTGAGTCAATTAAACCTCTTCTTTATAAAATACCCAGTCTCAGGTAGTTCTTCATAGCAATGTGAGAGCAAACTAATATAGGGTGGAAGGTGGTTAAAATTTGCACTGGGAGGAGCAAGTGGCTTGTTGGCATTGGACTAGTATTGCTTACCTGCTGAGAAGAAGCAGATAAGTTCCCAAGTTATATGTACTACAATATTAAGTTTAGACATCACATAATGATGTTTGGTATGTACGCTTTTATTTTCTAGAAGTAAATAAAGTCATAATGAAAACATAATGCTATCAGTGGGAAATATTATGTGTGAACAAGGCTAGTATAGCTCTAAGACCTACGTGTAGACTGTTCTACAAGAGACGATGCCTGCCTCTATGCAAGGCAGAGAATTAGGTGGCAACGGATAAGGGAATTGTATTTCTAGCCAGAGAGGCTAGAACATTACTTCAAATAGAAGATTTTCTCTGAGGTTTGAGAATATGCCAGGTATCTGAAAAGAATACTCAAATAACTGCCAAAGTGTATATATTTTCATGAGGAGAAAAATATAATTTAGAAAGTCAACTTAGGAAAGAAATAAAGCAATCTAACACATATATTTAGTAGGCAAAACACTTATCTAGTTAAGGTGGAGAGAATGAGTTAAATGTAATGTAGTTATCCAGTTGACATAGTTTTTCCAGTTCTACTCTCAAATAATCCACAAGACAGGGAGGTTGGGCTTGATTTATCTGTTAGGGTTTTTGTGCAGACCCGTCATGGACTCTGAGAGCAGGTGACTCGACATCCTGCTTTGTGGACTGTGCAAGAAAACACAGGATCCTGAAGGTGGACAGAAAAAAATCTCTAGTGTGTATTTGCAGTCAGTATTTATCTACTCTAATAATCAGTCTGCTTTGGAAATATTCCCTGTGCCTTCCTTAAAGATTAACTGCTTCTTAAAAAGCTATTGTAAACATTTAACATTTTTGTCCTCTATAATGTCATTTACCTGAGACTTCATTTCAGATGGAGTCTCAGGGGACCATTGTAAATATTTGAAGTTACCCATTACTAAATTTATGCTGGTGCCATTACTACCTGAAGCACTGAAATGAAAGAAAGTATTTCAGTAAGCATTTTACTCAGTGAATTATTCTGACAACCTCTCAAAATATTTAACTAATGTTGTGTTAACAGATGATGGATCTGGTTATCCTTGGATAGAGAAATAAATTCACACAGCATGTTATACATCAATATTAATGGTCTGGTTAAATGTCTATAGCAGTTGCAGAAATTGGCTTTCATGATGTTTTCAAGACATCTTAAGCCTTCTTGAAGTCTTGGTAATATTTTACACTTCATGACATCATTATTTCATCATCATCATCAAAATAATAAATATGAAAATATGTATTGATACATACCAGACTCTGTGCTAAGGACTTTAAATGCACTATTTAATTATCTATAACATGCATGCAGGCATGTACACATGCATCCACACACACAATGAAATAGGTATTTTTATCATCAGTATTTTACAGGCAAAACATAGAAAGACTAAATAACTTTTCCCAGGCAACTACTAATAGCAGAGACAGGATTTCGTGCCTTTTTGAATCAGTCTCAGGCTTTATATATGGGCCACACCATATCTCATCTAGAAGACTATCTGAAATCTTTAAAGCACAGGTCTTGGAACCTGTCCCAACCATCAGTTAACTTTTTACTTTGTCCTTGAAACATACTTGTATTACAGAGGGTCGGACTAACCTTTTTTTATTTTTTATTTTTTTGAGACAGAGTCCTGCTCTGTCGCCCAGGCTGGAGGGCAATGGTGCGTTCTCGGCTCACTGCAACCACTGCCTCCTGGGTTCAAGCAATTCTCCCTGCCTTAGCCTCCCAAGAAGCTGAGATTACAGGTGCCCACCACCACACCCAGCTAATTTTTGTATTTTTAGTAGAGATAGGGTTTTGCCATGTTGGCCAGGCTGGTCTCAAACTCTTGACCTCAGGTGATCCTCCAGTCTCGGCCTCCCAAAGTGCTGGGATTACAGGCGTGAGCCACTGCGCCTGGCCAGGACTAACCTTTTAATACCTAAATTCTTTGTGTTTCTTCTTTGCAAAAGAATGTAATTACAAGGGATGTGAAAGTATTTGTTCTATTCTTATTATATGCCAGGTTTTGACATAGCTCATTTCATTCTCAATCATGAAATGTTATTTTATTAATTTTGGATATAGTGTAACTGAAGCTCAGAAAAGTGAAGCAACTTCCTCAAGACCATAGCAAAATTGCAAAGATTGGACAGAAACCCAAGTGTACTGGGCTAACCACTAAGCAATCCTATCTCTAACACAGTTGTTACCAGTCATTCACTTCTTGGTGTCAAGACTTGAGACAAGGCTGAGATACAGAAAAATGAGGGGAAACTGAGAGTATTAAAAGCTCAGCAGTGCAGAAGTGGGGCTAAGGCAAAAGGGATTTGTGAGGTATATGAAGAAAGGTAGCAGGCACATGGAGTGTTGGGCAGGGAGGTGAAACCAAGAGTTGGGGGTAGAGACTGCAGGCTCTGCTGTGTTATTTGTCTCAGGTTGGCTTCAGGAATGAAACTAGGAGGGAAGAAATAATCTGTGCAGTGCTGCTTATTCCAGATAAAGAATATTGCTCCTGTTCTTCCCTCTCTATTTAATGGCTTAAGTAAGACCCACCCTTATATGGAAATCTCCCAGCATACCTCTGCTCTTGCCTAGGGGATTGGCGAGAATGATGATAGGAAGATTCTGTTCTGGTGGGAGAGGGTGAAGCCACATTGCAGTTTTTGTTTTTTTCATCATGTTTCTGTTATTGTCACTGCTGATACACCCATAAATACAATTTGCAATTTCAACTATGTATATATGTATTACATACTTTAACTAAAAAATAATAAAACCCTGGATAAATAAAATCATAGACAAATAATGTAGTCAGGAAAAAAAAAAGGTAGCTGTTCAATGAGAAGTCCCATTTCTAAAATGAGTGTGGGAGAGGGACCTTCAGATGAGAAGACTTGGATCAGGACTGGGGTTTCAGAGAGCACTGGCCACTCTGAGATTTGGCTGCTGACACTTAATTGGTTCTAAACACATGGTTGTCGAGCTGATATTGAAGCCTTGAAGAAAAATATGCTCAGGATGGTTCCCACCCAATGTATTTCTTTTCAAACTTTGACCCACTTCAGTGACATAAATACTATCTTGGAATAGGATTCAATTTTACATAATGTGGAATAAAATCTAATTTGCAAAATAAATTTGCCTTAATCAAAGAGATTCACAATTAAAAATAGATGGCGTTATGATTTGTCTGGTCTCTAACCAATTCCAACCAAGTCAACCTAATCAAATCTGAAATTAGTGATTCATTAATCCCAACTACTTCTTGAAAAGTAAATAATGATGGCTTTCTTAAAATGGATATTGGTTAATTGCTAAGAAAAGTAGGCTCACTTGAGAATGTTTTGTCAGGCTTATGCTCCATCCAAAGCAGTGTGTGTATATGTATATTCTGAGGATGAAGTATATGCAGTCATTTCTGTGATAATATATTTTAAAAACATGAATTTCTTCTAACAACTGGTATGCTAGGGATTGATTTGAGCATAACACAAATTTTGTGTTTGCCTATGTGTATTTTTGTTCATGTGAAATACTGTGTGAACTTAGAAAGCTTCACCAAGCTGAACAGAGCTCTGTAGAAATATATAAAACAAGTACACATGCATACACCTCAAACACCTATAAGCTACCTCAGTTCACTGCAGGTGTGTTATGAGCCACATTCATGCACATCTGGTGTTACAACTTTCTGTCTGATTTCAGACAACACTCCTTCTACCACTTTACGATTACTCACAAGCTACACCCTTCAAGTGCCTGCTTTTACAAGCAAACTTCAGCTCTCTTAAAGGTAAAGTGTCACATTTATTAAAGTATTATGTATTACTTAACTATTTTATATATGCAAAACTGTGCTACTGTTCTTTTTGAATGCTCATATCTTTCTCACTCCCACCCCCGAACCACTAATGAAGTTTTTGAGTGTCAAGCCACTAATCTCATTTTCCCCCATAATTCTTGTTGCTTTTATGAACTTTTTTTTTTTTTTTTTTTTTTGAGATGGAGTCTTGCTGTGTCACTCAGGCTGGAGTGCGGTGGTAAGGATATTCAGTCCCACATTATTTAATTTCTGAAACCATTAGAATAGCTTCGGAAGTTCAACAACAGGAAAATGATGAAGTAAGCCACAGTTTATTCATTAGAAGAAATGACATGCAGCCATTTAATGACTAGAGAGACTATACAGCAGAGTGAAACATAGTTATACTAGGCCAAGTGAAGAATGGTAAAAAATTAAATGAACACTGAAAAGAAAAATTAAATGAACACTGATAGTGACTTTTAAGAACACCTACAGGGACAAGGTAATATTTGAAAATAAATGCCATGAAAAAAACTACTTTAAGGCCAGAGAATGCTATTATGAACATGTGTAATACACATTAGAGAGGTGGGGAGCATGAGTGGTGTTAGCCAACTGTAGAAAACTGCTGTGTGATGTTCAGATAATGAACGTAATAAACCACTCCAGGAAGACCATCTGTATGTTGTTCATTATTCTGATTCAAGCCAGACAGATGCTCATATAGAAGGTTCACACCCCCACCACAAATCCTGTCTGACAAATCATAATCATGTTACATAAACAACAAACCCAGAATCATTGGGAAGCGGGCAGAAGATGGAGCAAGCACAGCAGAGTATTAAAAGTGGACGTGATCTGGAAATAGAGATAAATGGTTTTGAAGGTAATCTTGTACCCATGCTTGAGAAATAAACTCAGTACCTTCACTACCAGTACCGCCAAAGGCATTTTGAAAGAGCGATGTTTAAAAATATGCTAAAACATGTTTGTTGAGAGAAAGTGGGGCCAGGACCTATATTGCATGTCAGCGAGGCTACATTTTCTGCATTTTATACTTATTTTCATAATTACCCTGTGAACTAGCTGTATGTCTTTTTGTATAAATGGGAAACATGAGTCTCAGAGAAGTTAAGTGACTTGCCTAAAGACATAGTTAATATGTGATGGGCCAAGATTCAAACTCCATTCTTTCTCCATAATTCTTGTCCTGTCCGTGGAACTAAGCTAAAAATGGAAGAGTGGAACTAAGGGGACAAGTGACTCACTTATATACATGCATGTCCATGTCCTTGTCAAGGTTCTAGCTTCTTGTCTGTCACTCTGTCTTGGTCTCTTGTCCTTGTTTTATGTGTATTTCTGTCATCTTGCCATATATAAATATCTTGCCATTTACTTAGCTTTCTGTAAATAGGCAGATTGATATGGACCAATTTGAGAAAACTATGCTAGACCAATCACAATCATTTGTGCCCTTGAAAAAATCTTGAAAAAAGTTATTGGGAAAATAAGTTGATTTACCCTCTGAAGGATTTGAAAGATAGTTCTTAAGATGGGCTTTTCTTTATCTATTAACATGGAGGACAATCATATATATGATTAGGAGTAAGAAAGATTAGCTTCCCAGCACTTTGGGAGGCGGAGGCAGGTGGATCACAAGCTCAAGAGATCGAGACTATCCTGGCCAACATGGTGAAACCCCTTCTCTACTAAACATACAAAAATTAATTGGGGAAGGTGGTGGGCACCTGTAGTCCCGGCTATTGGAGAGGTTGAGGCAGGAGAATTGCTTGAACCCAGGAGGCGGAAGTTGCAGTGAGCCAGGATTGTGCCACTGCACTCCAGCCTGGGCAACACAGTGAGATTCCATCTCAAAAAAAAAAAGATTAGCTCAGCAGAAGGAAAGCTAGTGATTCATGACAGTATATCAGATTTGTATCCTGAGGGTATGATACATGTATTAGCCCTGTGAAACAATCTCTTTTCTTGAGCTTATTTAGTGCAAGTCAAAACAGTATTGGAAATTGAGCCTCTTTACTTACCAAGGTTGCAGTGAATCTCTACCTTCTACCTTATACTAAGATTAAGCTGAAGCGATTTAGTTTTCTCTTTATCCTTAAAAGAAATACAATTTAGAAAGACAACTGAGATAACAATGATATTATGGGAGATAATGAATTCACTTATAAAGTTTCAAAGGAGAACCAGTTAACTATAGTCTTGAATGTTTTGTTTATAACTTTATATGATGCTAAAATGTAACAAATTATGCTTTGGTATATATGTTGTTAGGAAAGTTAAAAATGCTACCTGGACGTTATTTTAGTAAAGATATGAAAGCAGATCAAGCTGATCTCCACAGATATAATTTCATTTTCATTTTATGGTTGGATGATTTGAGTAACATTCAACATATTTCAATTTAAGGAAAAATACCCAGCTTATCATTAAGCGGGACTTTCAAAATGTTGCAAATAAATATGAAACCTACTTAATGTCTACAGAAGAAAAGAACATACAGTAAAGTAATACATTGAGTGAGAGGAGAACATTCAGTATATTATTATATTAGGAATCTGGTTAGACTGCATTGTGAAAGTTGATTTAATTACCTAATATTTTTGATTAACTATAGAAGTAGAAACTAATTGAGTTCCTGCTGTGAAATGTATGAAATTAATATACAAGTGAGGACACACAAAGCCCCTTTTAATTTAATAATGACCATTTATGACTTTAATTAAGCAGGCTATCTCCCTGATAATAAATGATTTACCTTGTATTGCTCATTCTTTTTTTCTGTTGCAGACTTTAGTCATTGGCACCTGGCTGTGACAAACATTCTTGATTCATGTGTCATGAGCCTTTCGCTTTAGGATGCTGATGCTGACTTTTCTCTGTGGTGCAAATGTTGCTATGAAGTCTAGTAAATGTTCAATTGCACTTTTAGTACTATTCTAATTTGACTGTCCTTCCATCTATGGTCAGAGTTGCTATTTTAGAGCCTGCCATTATAGCTTCCTTGACACTTGAATTTCTAATTGGCCCAAAACACTTGTTCAATCTCAGCAGCTCCACCTCTTTTCAAATCCTGCAGAATAGATGGGACTATTTCTCTTGCCCTCCCATCATGTCCAACTAGGCACACTACTAAGTTCATGTGTAAACATCAGAGTAATCTTTAAGGTATTGGTCTGCATTTGCGCAACTCCCTCTGGATGTGATTTAAAAGCTGGGCTCTGCCATGAGACAGGGTGGTTTATGACAGCTTGTAGGTGGGAGGTGGTCTGAGATGATGCCTCAGATCATTGAATAGTGATTCACATGGCATTTAAAAAAATCATCTCCAACTCATTGTATTCTACCATAAAATCGCTCATCTGAAATTCATTGATTCAGAGAAAACCAGCTTCTGTTAGGTTGGTGCAAAAGTAATTGCAGTTTTTGCCAGGTAAAATAATGACAAAAACTGCAATTACTTTTGCACCAACCTAATAGTAGGGGTCAGTGACTCGTTTTGCTTCAGGAGATTACTGCACTTAATCAAAATTTGTTTCCATGGGCCTTCCTGACTAGAGTGACAGTGTGGAAAATTGTATTTCTTTATTGATTTTTTTTCTCTTCCCTTCACCTCAGTCTCTTCCTCTCCTAATCAGCTGTGCTCATGAGAGGTCTTCATTTCCTATGTCATGTCATGTATTCCTTCCACATTCCTGCTTTGAATCCTATGTTTTTGCTATTTTGAATTAAAATGGCTGGTTTTAAAAGGCTATCTCCACTTGGAATTTTTAACTGCTCCAGCTCACTCTCAGCCCAAAATCCTACTGCCTCCTTTAATTCATGGAGCTTTCCATGGAGCTCCTCAAAACACCTCCTCCTTAGGATTCATCATCTCATGAGTGACATCACCATCTCCTTAGCTACTGAAGTCAGAGATCTTCTGCTGTGGCTTACATGTTTTTGTCACCTCCAAAATTCATGCTCAAACCTAATTCCAAGTTCAATAGTACCGTGAGGCATGGCCTTTGAATGGTGTGGCTCTGCCTTCATGAATGAGATCAGGCAACTTTATAAAAGGGCTAGATGGAGGAAGTTCAACCCTTTTGCGCTTCTGCTTTCTGCCATGTGAGGACACAGAATGGGTCCCCTTTTCCCTTTTTGCCTTCTACTGTGTAAAGACATGGCATTCTTTTTGTCTGGATGACTCAGCTTTCACGGTGTCATCTTGGAAGCAGAGTATTCCTCACCAGACAACACAATCAGATGGTTCCTTGATTTGGACTTCCCAGCCTCCAGAATTATGAAAAAATAAATTTGTGGGTTTAAAAAAATAAATTTTGGTTCTTTATAAGTGTGTCTTAGACATTTTGTTATAATAGTATAAAATCAACAAGACACCCTCTTTTCTCCTCCTTCTTTCTAAATTAATCACTGACTCCTGTTGATTATACATTTATTTATTTTCACAATATGTCACTCTGCCTCCACCTCCACCTCCCACGTACATCAGCACACACATATGCATACTCACACATTAAGAGATTTCTCACCTGCTATATTTCTTGCCTGGATACTACAACAGCTTTCAACCTTCTTTCTCTGCCTTCAGCCTTACTAGAGCCAGTGTTACCAGCTGAAAACACAACAGACCAGTGCTGATGTAATGTCTGCTGAGGACTGGGAAGAAAACACCATAGTCCTCTATCCATGCTCTGTGATCCAAGGGCTTTGGCCGGGGCGGGGAGGGTGCGGGGGGGGGGAGTTGAAGGGGAGGGTTGGATCTAAGCTGTGAGTTTGCTAAGACCTCCAGACATATTTTCTGGCTTCAGAAATCAAGACTGTGGCTAAACCAGAGCATTAACTTCAACAAAGCAGAGACAAATCCAGGGTTGTCAGAATGCTACCTGCTAGTGTCACATTAATGCCGGGTAGGAATGAAAGCAGAAATAGTATAATTGTTTAGATAGGGAAGAGGAAGAGGCAGAAAAAAAGAAATGCCTGAAAAAGGCAAGTCATTCAATCTGGGGCCATCTGAGCGCTATTAAGAAACTCTTTTAAAATTATTTTCATCACCTACTTATCTTTAGTGACTGAAATTCCACATAAAGATTTATTCTTCTGGCCTAATGTACTGATCTCTCTCTCTCTCTCCTCTCTCTCTCTCTTCCTCTCCCCCTCTCCCCCTCTCCCTCTCCCCCTCTCTCCCTCTCCCCCTCTCTCCCTCTCCCCCTCTCTCCCTCTCTACCTCTCTCCCTTTCTCCCTCTGTCCCTCTCTCTCTCTCTCCATATATATACATATATATGCCTTTCTCATATATACACACACACACACATATAAATATGCCTTTCTCTCTTTCTCTCTCTATATATACATGTATATATACACACACAAATATATATATACACCTGTACATATATATGTACATGTACATATATGTATATATATTCCCTGAGAAAGGCGATATATTTTGTGAAGTTATTCCTTAACGTTTTCTCTTTCCTTTCCATCTTCCCACTGGCCTTTTTTTTTTCTCTCTCTCTTGCTCTTTTTTTTTTTTTTTCTTAAATTCACTAACAATTGAGCACCTACTCTGTGTTACATAGCGGTGAAGAAGTTAAATAGCAGACCATTCAAGTGGAAACTCGAAGTGGATCAGTTTGGGAGTTCGCTTGGCATTCAAGACTGATCCCCAGAGTTGCAAAGGGGCTGATTGAGAATTAGAGGCACATTAGTGTCTGATTTCAGGGTTTCTACACCCATTTCTGCATTTGATGTTATTGCTCTTAATTCTCCCACTATAAACCACCTTAGTTTAGCTCACTAAACTAAGTATGTTTTCAATATTTGCCCATCTTTGTTTCATATATCTATATTTGACAGTATCTGTATACACCTATGTATTTCTTATTTGCTGTATATAGATAATAACGTAAAAATAAATACAATAAATACAATGAAAATAAAATAATGTTATTAAACCTAACTTGACATAATAGCTCCAAACTGAGGCTTTGCCTTTATTGAAACAAAATAATTAAAATAATTGTAAAGGACAAAGTTTCTTCCTTTAGGTGATTCAGTTCACAGCAATGGCTCTTAACTTTTATTACCCATTATCATCACCTAAGGAAGCGTTTAAAAATTAACTGATGTGTAGGGCTCCAGAAAGTCTTATTAAATTGGGAGAATAATCCTGGTATTAATCATCTAAAAAATTTCTCAATTAATGATCAGGTTCACGGTCAGGCTGGGGCACTGCTAGCTCAGAAGCACAGACCCCAGATTCTAGGATCAGACTGCCTGGGTTCAAATACTGATTTATCACTGTGTGATCTGGGTCTTTTACTTTGCTAAGTTTCAACTTTCTTATCTGTAAAATAGAAATGGATATGTATCCATATTATAAGGCTGTATGAGAATGAATTGAGTTAATAGACAGAAAACACAGAACAAAGTCTTGTATATGATAAATGATAAATGGGTGTTTAGTTTCATTGTTGTTTTTATCAATGTTTGGGTTCTTGCAGCATTTGAGATTATCTTGAATGCACAGAAAGACGTAATTTCCAGGCTTCCCAGCAACAATCCTTTGCTAATGAATTTTCCCCAAAGTAGTAAAAATACACAGTAAGTACTTTGTGACAGGGTGATGGGAGGCTTGCAGGAACCATGCCTGTATGTTCTCTACAACCAGCTATCATGTTAGAGTCCAGTCAGCATAAAGGTACCAGACTCTGGAACTACAAGAGATAAGTGGTACCAAGTGGATGGGAGATGGGAATAGAAACAGTGAAAGGTGAGAGTAAAAGAAAAACACCCTTTCAGTTTTCTCCTACTAAAAGCTAAAGCTAAAGAAAATAAAACAATGTAAAACAAAATAAAACATGTAGAAGGTGGCTACTACCACTGTGTGAATGCGACGGCTCCTTTTCTTCCTCCCTCCCTTCATTCTTTCTTTCTTCTCGTTTTTCCTCCTTTCTCTTCTCTGTTTCCCTCCCTTGCCAATCCTCCTCCTCCCTCTCCCTCTCCGTCCCTTGCCTACCCTTTTCCTCCCTTCTCCTCCTCCTCCTTCTCCTCTTCTTCTCTCTTTCTCTAAAGAGAGTAAACTCCTTTCTTTATCTGGGTCATAGGGCGGGGAGTTGATTCTGAGAGACAAGGAAAAGTGAGAAGCACAGACTAAGCTATGTCTCACTGAATATGGCTTTGCAGATCCACAACTCTAATACTCATTGAGGTTCCTCAGGTCCTCATGTTGAGCATGAAAAGTTATCAGGTACTCAGTTCTGACCATTTGAAAGAGGTCGATGTCGGTATTTAGAGAGACATAGTAGTTTGTTGTGACACTTTCTCCAAGGTAGATTCTTAAGACTATCTCAAGTTGTATTATACAGAGAAAGCGTTAGCCATAAAAAAGGACGAATTTGTGTCCTTTGCAGGGACATGGATGAAGCTGGAAACCTTCGTTCTCAGCAAACTATCACAGGAACAGAAAACCAAACCCCACATGTTCTCGCTCATAAGTGGGAGTTGAACAATGAGAACACATGAACACAGAGAAGGGAACATCACACACCGGTCGGTGCCTGTTGGGGGGTGGGGGACCAGGCAGTGGATAGCATTAGAAGAAATACCTAATGTAGATGATGGGTTGATGGGTGCAGCAAATCACCATGGCACGTGTATACCTGTGTAACAAACCTGCATGCTCTGCACATGTATCCCAGAACTTAAAGTATAATAAAAAAATAAAGAAAAAAATGGAGGCCGTAGTTTGGATATACCCCAAGGCCAACTGCTCTAAATCAGGTAGCCGAAACATAAGTCATTCTGATTTCACTGGAATGCCAGCTCTAATCATAAATGAAATAAAAAGGAAGTCATAAGTTCTTATAAGCATGATTCAGTGATATTAAGACAGTCAGCTATAGACAGAGGAGCTTAAACAGTCTGCTTACCTTAAGAAGAATGCTTAATGGACTTGGTGCAGTGGCTCATGCCTGTAATCCCAGCACTTTGGGAGGCCAAGATGGGAGGATCACTTGAGCCCAGGAGTTCACGACTAGCCTGGGCAACACAGTGAGACCCCATGTTAATCAACAAAATTAGCCAGGCATGGTGATTGGTGCTATAGTCCCATCTACTCCAGAGCCTGAGGTGAGAGAATTCCTTGAACCTGGGAAGTTGAGACTGCAGTGAGCTATGATCTTGCTCTTGCATGTTACATGCTAGCCTGGGTGAAGAGTGAGACCCTGTCTCAAACAAACAAACAAAAAAAACCGCTAATATGTAACACACAATGCTCATGTATTTTTTAAAAAGGTCAAAATACATTCTCCTTTATGCTCTATGAACTGTGTAACTGCTGTGAGCAGGTTTCTTACCACTTTTCAGTTTATAGTTTTTCAGTTTACAAACTGTTCTTTTATATGTGCAATAAACTAAACATCTTTAATTTGGTCTGATTTGACTTTTGATTAAAAAAATACTTTTCAAATTGATATTCCACTTTAATGTACAAGATACCACAGCACATGTATGCAGTATCTCCCATTCTGGGGCCCTGTGAATTGGTTCTTATCTAGTTATTATTCTTTTTTAAGGTATTTATTAAGATATAGTTCACATACTATAAAACTCATCCCTTTAAAGTGCACAATTCAGTGATTTTAATATATTCACTGAGTTGTGCAACCACCACCAATAATTTTAGAACATTCTCATCACCCAAAAGAAAACCCCTGTACCATATGCAGTTATGTTCCATCCCCTAGTCGGAAGCAACTAATCAGGTATCCTCTGCCTTTACGAATTTTCCTATTCTGGACATTTCATAGAAATAGAATCATATATGTGGTCTTTGGTATCTGGACTTTTTTTTTTTTTTTTTTTTTCGGAGACGGAGCCTCTCTCTGTCACCCAGGCTGGAGTGCAGTGGCACAATCTCAGCTCACTGCAAGCTCCGCCTCCCAGGTTCATGCCATTCTCTTGCCTCAGCCTCCCAAGTAGCTGGGACTACAGGTGCTCACCACCACGCCCAGCTAATTTTTTGTATTTTTAATAGAGACGGGGTTTCACCATGTTAGTCAGGATGGTCTCGATCTCCTGACCTTGTGATCCGCCTGTCTTGGCCTTCCAAAGTGCTGGGATTACAGGCGTGAGCCACTGCGCCTGGCCAGGACTTATTTATCATAATGTTTTCAAAGTTCATCCATGATGTAGCATTTATCGGCATTTCATTATTTTCAAATGGCCAAATAATCCTCTGTCATAAGAATATACCATGTTTTGTTTATCCAGTCATCAGTTGATAAACATTTGGGTTGTTTCTACTTTTTGGTTATTATGAATAGTGCTGTTACAAATATTCCTGTACAAGTTTTTGTGTGGACATATGTTTTCATTACTCTTGAGTATACACCTAGAAGTGAAATTGCTGGTTCATATAGGAACTCTCTATCTAATATTTTGAGAAACTGCAAAGCTGTTTTCTAAAGTGACCACATCATCTTATAGTCCTACTAGCAATGTATACGGATTTCAGTTTCTTCACATATTCACCATCACTTTTTAATTTTGGCTCTTTATGATTATAGCCATCCTAATGGGTATAAAGTGGACTCTCCCATTTGTCAATCATGGCTATGATGCTAGAATTCTCATCTTCCTTTTTTAAAGTGAGTTTTCCTCCTAAAGAAATCCCTGCTCCCCTTGGTGTGTTTACAGTGACTCTCACATAAAGGGAAAATTAATACAAACGTATTGGACATTTTCCATGGGATAGGACCTACTGTAAGCATATATTATCTCACTAGATCTTCTCAACTGCCCTTTTGGATGGACAGGAACATATGACCAGGGTAGTCTATTATTCTAAAAACTTATTGAACAAAACACAGCTATTTAAAACCCCAGTTGTAAAACCTCAGTGTCCCCAGCTCTCTTGATTTCCCCAAATATGTTGTTCCATTTCTCCCACGAGTGCCCTTTAAGTATTTTGTATTACAAAGGGAATTATTTTTCCAGTGACCTTGGCACACTGAAAACATACCTTGTAAACTCGTTTAAGCTCACAGAACACCAGAAGAAGCGGTTAGAGAGAAAGCAGGTGGCTTTAATATACTGCTTTGGCTTTCAGCTAGTAAGTGCTCTCCACATAACACCTAATCAATGAGTTTCTCAGCAAAAGGTAGGATGAGGGGAGGAATGTTAGTGAGGAATGAGAGAGACTGATAAGTAGTTTGAGGATTACATCACCCAAAATGAAAGACAAGCTCATGAATTGAGTAGACAGATGATTTGACTCACTCAATCGCTCTATTGATGAAGCCAGATTATTTTCTCTCCTGAAAGTTGCATATAAGAGAATAATCATCTAAAGAAAATTCTTATTGTGTACTTTTATTCTATAAATGTTCAAAAGCCAATATGTGCAAAATAATTTAGCAAAATGCCACCATAGGATTCATAGTTTGTAATTTTAAAAAAGCAACCAAAGGCTGCTGTACCTCATAAATTATGCAATAAGGACGTTTGAGTAAGATTGAAAAGTAGGAGTAAAACCTGTACTCCCAGCAGGCGAAATATTGTTTGACATTTTTAATCATAATGAAACATACGACCTAGTGGGGCAAAACTGAAACACATTTGCATGTCAAAGCGCAGGTTCCATTTAATTTAAGTTTCTTTGTTAGCATTTCTGTTTCTTATGAAATATCTTCAAGGTTATGAAGAATATAATAAGTATCTAAATGGTTGAGAGATATGAACACAGATAGAAACAGCTGATTTTCTGACCAGGCTTTGGAAAGTGAGAAATTTGTATGCAAGAAGCCACTTCTCCCCTTTGCTTCTTTAATGCAGTTTTATTCCATTTTCAGAAGGCAAGAAAAGTAACCAAAGTATCAGCCAACTTACATTTATACAATGTGTTGTCTCCTGACTGTGCATAAAATTAAGGACATATACTCCTTTTCACATTTTTGTCCCTTACCTCAGGAAAAATGTCATGACAAACCCCTAAGTTTAGGGGTTTAATTAATCATTTTATTCCTGTCTTAAATGGGGTGGAAGGGAGCTGGGCCTGTGATTTAGAGGAAAATTGGGTTTCACAAGTTCAGGTTTAGAGTTGAGGCAACTCGAAACTTAAACTTTTCTTATCCTGAAAAACTTTAAGAGTATTGAAGAAAACAAAATGAACAAACAGAAAAAACCTCTTTCCACATATATTTTAATCAATTTTTAAAATTTGATTGAAGGGGTGGCCTGCCCCTCCACACCTGTGGGTGTTTCTCATTAGGTGGAACGAGAGACTTGAGAAAAGAAATAAGACACAGGGACAAAGTGTAGAGAAAGAAAAGCGGGGCCCAGGGGACTGGTGCTCAGCTTACAGAGGACCCACACCGGCACCAGCCTCTGAGTTCCCTTAGTATTTATTGATAATAAAGATAAGGTAGTGGCTGGACAGTAGGATCATTGTAGGGAGGAAATCAGCAGTAAAACATATGAACAAAAATCCCTGTGACATGAATTAGTCTAAAGGATAATGCTGTGCCTTGAGATGCATATGCAAACTCTCCATAAACCTTTTAGCAGTATTGCTCCAGCAAGTCCCACCTTATTCCTAAAGGCGGTTTTCTCCTTGCTCAGTAAACAAAGCATACAGTCGGTTTTACACCAGGTGTTCCATTGCCCAGGGATGGGCAGGAGACAAATGCTTTTCTCTTACTTGAGATTAAGAGAATGGTGATGACCTTTAACCAGCAAGCAGCCTTTAGGCACTTGTTTAACAAAGCATATCCTGCACAGCCCAACATCCATTAAGCCTTGAGTCACCACAGCACATGTCTCTTGCAAGGACAAGGTTGAGGGTAGGGTCACAGATTAACAGCATCTCAAATACAGAACCAAATGGAGTCTCTTATGTCTACTTCCTTCTATATAGACACAGTAACAGGCTGATCTCTCTTTCTTTTCCCCACATTTTATGATAGGTTTTTATTTCTAATTGAATAAGGTGAAAAGTAACTTTAATGGCTAGTGAATTGCTATTAAGGAACATACATGTTTTCCATAGATTTTCCTCTTTTTAATTAACGCCATAATTTCTAGTTGAGAGAAGATTGAGAGAAACTGATTGAGGCTTAAAAATATATTCTAACTTACTAGGAAATCATCCTGAGGACCTGTGGTTAAATGATTCAGTTGGTTTAACAATGTGCAGAAGAGAGTTTTGCAAGAGTTTACACTTCACAAAGATTTTCCAAGAATTGGATTTTGTTGAGCTAACCTTTAATGCATGGAAGAGATGTTAGGATTGGAGACACGTGGGCATGACTCTGCATTGTCTGGGTCTGTTCTCTTGACGATTGTTCCTAGTAAGATGATACGTTCCTCCAGGTCTGGGACAGAGCATGACACCTTTGGTTCTATAGCCCCAGTGTCTGACATTTATTGGAAAATCAAATATTTGAAAGAGTAAATGTGTAAGTGCATAAGTGAATGAATGAAATGAAATTATGGCTAACTCTGGTTTCCTGGAAGGAACAGTGTTTCTTTGCATGTGATGACATTTAAAGGGATTTATGCAGTTGGATACTCACAGATAGCCAACTCCAGGGTGTGAACCACAGGCCGTTTACATAATTTGAATGAACTCATAAGTGAGTTTATTTTAAAGGGGACCCAAATATTATTTGTTTTGCTGCAAAATTAGGTGAAATCATTCTTAATTTCCCAAATCTGTCCTCCTTCTCTCACGAGCCTCTCTTACAGCATTTTTCCAATTCTAGTGTCCTCAGTTTAGCTGGATTTCCCAACCCAATCCTGTCTCTGTCTTCCTCTTGCTATTTTGTTTTGGGTGAATTACGTAATCTCTCCTACCATAAGTTGTTCATGTGTCAGAGGAGGTGTAAACACACTTCTCGGTGTTATGAGGTTTTAATGCGATAATAGATGTCTTTTACTGAGTACATAGAATCTTGTAGCAAAAATAAACTACCAACAGCAATAGAATTAGCAGAAACACTACCACCAAGAAACAGGAATATGTTCAAGGGGGAGTTATAAATTAATATGCTAATCTCATCTAATCCAGGGTCTTCTCTGACCACTGGGTGGTGCCCCTCAGATCATAAAATACCTGTACTGAGATATCTATATATATATATCTATATATTAAAAATATTTTGATGAAGGGGGCAGTAGTCTTCAGGAAAATCTCAAGTTGTTGACAGTTTCCCAGGTATTAAGATGGGAGTAGAACATTATGCTGGGTCAGGCAATCTATTTTGAAATGATCATATCAAACAGGCCTTGACAATGTGAAATCTCTTTTTATGTTTGTAAATCATCACTAGATAACATACAAAACAGTTATCTATTACCTGTGCTCCATTTTGAAGAGCTCCTTGATAGTAGAATACAGTTGATTTCCTTGTGAGTTTTTTTTCAGTTTTGACAAGATTATTTTATAATTGGGGAAAAATAAGATTTTTCAAGGCTATTAGGATAAAATTAGTATCTGTATCATACCTGATCACCAAAACCACCTTTTTTTTTTTTTTTTTTTTCCTGAGGCGGTGTCTTGCTCTGTCGCCCAGGCTGGAGTACAGTGGCACAATCTCTGGTCACTGCAAGCTCTGCCTCCTGGATTCATGCCTTTCTTCTGCCTCAGCCTCCCGAGTAGCTGGGACTACAGATGCCCACCACCACTCCTGGCTAATTTTTTGTATTTTTAGTAGAGTCTTAGTTTCACCCTGTTAGCCAGGATGGTCTCGATCTCCTGACCTCGTGATCCGCCCTCCTCGGCCTCCCAACACCAAAACCATCTTTATAAAATGTTTTGTTAAACTAAATGACTACTGAGTTTTTAATGTTAATAGAGCTGTAAGAAATATAATTTGAAATTTCCTATACGGTCTGGAATGCTAAAACAAAGATCACATGTGGCTCAAATATCCTTGGCCTATGCTTATCCTAGTCCCATGTACCTCATGTATAATCAACCAAAATAAAATCATATGTAGAAATACAACTATAAATTTTAAAATAGAAATAGCTTACATTTGTGATTTTCCAGACAAATTTCTTTATTAGTTGAAAGCAAAGTCGGAGTTAATTTTCATTGCTGAGAAATTACCAGAAAACATTAGATACACCCAGTTAAGGTAAAGTTCCAAAAACGAGCACTTTGCTTAGAAGGACTGACAGCTATTTATGGAATAAGCCAATGTGAAAAATATGTTTCTTCTGGTTTAATCATTCATTAAAAGGTGCATGCATGCATGTATATGTGTAGTGTTTTTCCTGTTGATTTTATGCCAGCTGGAGATATAATGACAAATAATACCAGTAAGTGACCTGTCTTTATACGCTGATGTTCTAGTTAGGAGTATGGGTGGGTCCACAATAGAGGCAATAAAGGCATAAACAAGTAAATAAATAGATTATAAAAACAATTTAAGATAGTGGAAAATGCTCTGTAGAAAACAAAACCACGACAGTGTAAGAGAGGCTCACTGTGGATGCAATGTCATATTGGATGGTCAGGGAAATCACTTCTAGGACAGTGACAAACACATATAGATATGTTATTACCATTGTAGCATGTGTAATCTGTAAGTCTCAAGTTTTCAAAAATCATTACAAGACAGGAATAAAGCATCAGTTTTTGTGGGTTTGGTCTGGTAAATGGGCTTTGCTGACTTACAAATTATAGAAGTTCTTAGAATGTACACAGCCTCTGAATTAATAAATCTGATATGTCTTCAATGTACATTTTCTGTTAATTATACATGCTGCAATAGTAATCACATATCTTAGATATCTATATCTTCATAAGATATGGTATATGGAAATATAGCAATAAAAATATTGCCACATAACTAATTATCTTGGCAATTCATGATAAAAACAAAGATATGAGAAGTATATTATACTATACTATATTATACTATACTGTACTGTACTGTACTATACTATACTGTACTATACTGTACTATAGTATACTGTACTATACTATACTATACTATACTACGTATATTGGCTCTACAAGACTTTAACTTCTGTAAAGGCAGCGCCTATGTCACATACTTCTTTATACACTAAATGTTATTTCAAGTAGTAAGTGGACAGAGATTTGTAGGAAAATGTTTACATGAAAAATTAATGAAAGATTCAAAAACAGCAGATCGTCTGCTTAATGAAAGGGGGACCATGTCTACATGTTTTCTGCTTTATCTCCAAGACCTGATACATAATATCCAATTAAAACGTGCTCGTTGAGCAAATTAACAAATCAATTAATGAGAGAATGGAAATGGATGAATTGTTAGCCTGCAGAAGAGAAACATGGTGAAACCATGATATCTAAAGGATTTGGCCTGTGGAAGATTGTGAGACATATTATGTGTGCCCTTAAGAATTTAATATAGGAATAGGGAGTCAGTTTTAGGCAAAGATAATTCAGTTCAAAAATAAGGAAGAATGTGCTATTGTAATTATTGGTTTGTCTATGAACTCTCTAAGTGTATGTCTGTGTGTATGTGATTCACTTTCTAGCAGAATGTCTGTCAAAAATTAACCTTTTAATAAATGTTTACATAATAAATAATGACTAGAGCTTCCCAGCCACATGGAAGTAATGATTTCTCTATCAGTGTAGGTGTTCTTGCATTGCTCAAATGACTACACAGCATAGGCATGTAGTAAGGATTAAACCATACATGAGGTTTGGATAGTTAACACACTACGTCTATGTCTAATCTTATCTTGATCTTCTAGAATTTCACTAAATTAGAATGCATGTTTTGCTTGCACGTGCAGTACCTCCTTATCCAGTTGTTAGTGCAATTCCCACATCAAAGCATCTCTGAGGAGTCATAATTTCTTGATCAATGGTGAAGAGAGAGTGCTATGTGCTCTCTTGTACAGCCATGGGGGAAGGGAGACCCATTGTTATATTTGGATTAAATCCAAAAGCCTTTTCCTTTATTCTTTCTAGAGAACCTTGATCTTGACTACAACCCCTTTACCTGGATTTCAGACAATGCACATTGTTCAGGCTAATAGCATAAGCTTCACTGGGGAGTATAACTTAATAAATGGTTCTTCCTAAATGATGTCAAATTATGAAGTTTCCATGGAGAACTTGCCAGGGAAGCAGGGTCATAGTCCATAGAATTCTTATTACTAAATGTTCCTAAGTGTTGCTCCTATTATTATTTCTGCCTTCATTTTGTTATTTACCCAGTAGTCATTCAGGAGCAGATTGTCTAGTTTCCAGGTAGTTGTGCAGTTTTGATTGAGTTTCTTAATCCTGAGTTCTAATTTGATTGCACTGTGATCTGAGAGACAGTTTGTTGTGATTTCTGTTCTTTTACATTTGTTGAGGGGTGTTTTACTTCCAATTATGTGATCAGTTTTAGAATAAGTATGATGTGTTGCTGAAGAGAATGTATATTCTGTTGATTTGGGGTGGAGATTTCTGTAGTTGTCTGTTATGTCCACTTGGTCCATAGCTGAGTTCAAGTCCTGGATATCTTTGTTAATTTTCTGTCTCATTAATCTGTCTAATATTGACAGTGGGGTATTAAAATCTCCCATTATTATTGTGTGGGAATCTAAGTCTCTTTGTAGGTCTCTAAGGACTTGCTTTATGAATCTGTATACTCCTGTATTGGGTGCATATGTATTTAGGATAGTTAGCTCTTCCTGATGAATTGATCCCTTTACCATTATGTAATGGCTTTCTTTGTCTCTTTTGGTCTTTGTTGGTTTAAAGTCTGTTTTATCAGATACCAGAATTGCAACCCCTGCTTTTTTTTTGCTTTCCATTTGCTTGGTAGATCTTCCTCCATCCCTTTATTTTGATCCTATGTGTGGTTTTGCATGTGAGATGGGTCTCCTGAATACAGCAAACTGATGGGTCTTGACTCTTTATCCAATTTGCCAGTCTGTGTCTTTTAATTTGGACATTTAGTCCATTTACATTTAAAGTTAATATTGTTATGTGTGAATTTGATCCTGTCATTATGATGTTAACTGGCTATTTCGCCCATTAATTGAGGCAGTTTCTTCATAGCTGGGATGGTCTTTACACTTTGGCATGTTTTTGCAGTGGCTGGTACCATTTGTTCCTTCCCATGTTTAGTACTTCCTTCAGGAACTCTTGTAAGACAGGCCTGGTGGTGACAAAATCTCTCAGCATTTGCTTGTCTGTAAAGAATTGTGTTTCTCTTTCACTTTTGAAGCTTAGTTTGGCTGGATACGAAATTCTGGGTTGAAAATTGTTTCCTTCAATGATGTTGAATGTTGGCCTCCACTCTCTTCTGGCTTGTAGGGTTTCTGCTGAGAGATCTGCTGCTATTCTGATGGGCTTCCCTTTGTGGGTAACCTGACCTTTCTCTCTGACTGCCCCTAACATTATTTCCTTCATTTCAACCTTGGTGAATCTGACAATTATGTGTCTTGGGGTTGCTCTTCTCAAGGAGTTGCAAAATCTTTGCAGTGTTTTCTGTATTTACTGAATGTGAATGTTGGCCTGCCTTGCTAGGTTGGGGAAGTTCTCCTGGATAATATCCTGAAGAGTGTTTTCTAACTTGGTTCCATTCTCTCCATCACTTTCAGGTACACCAATCAAACATAGATTTGATCTTTTCACATAGTCCCATATTTCTTGGAGGCTTCTTTCATTTATTTTCACTCTTTTTTTTCTAATTTTGTCTTCTTTATTTTGCTAATTTGATCTTTAATCACTGATATTCTTTCTTCCACTTGACCAAATCAGCTATTGAAGTTTGTGTATGCTTCACGAAATTCTCGTACTGTGGTTTTCAGCTCCATCAGATCATTTAAGCTCTTCTCTACACTGGTTATTCTAGTTAGCCATTTATCTTACCTTTTTCAACGTTTTTAGCTTCTTTGCGATGGGTTAGAACATGCTCCTTTAGCTCAGAGAAATTATTTATTACTGACCTTCTGAAGCCTACTTCTGTCAACTTGTCAAACTCATTCTCTGTCCAGTTTTGATCCCTTGCTGGTGAGGAGTTATGTTCCATTGGAGCAGAAGAGATGTTCTGGTTTTTGGAATTTTCAGCTTTTCTGCTCTGGTTTCTCCCCATTTTTGTGGCTTTATCTACCTTTGGTCTTTTATGTTCCTGACCTACAGATGAGGTTTTGGTATGGATGCCCTTTTTGTGAATGTTGATGTGATTCCTTTCTGTTTGTTAGTTTTCCTTCTAACAGACAGTCACCCTCAGCTGTGCGTCTGTTGGAGTCTTCTGGATGTCCTCTCCAGATCCTGTTTGCTTGGGTATCACCAGCAGAGGCTGCAGAACAGCAAATATTGCTGCCTGATCCTTCCTCTGGAAGCTTTGTCCCAGAGGGGCACCCACCTGCATGAGGTGTCTGTCGGCCCCTACTGAGAGGTGTCTCCCAGTCAGGCTACATGGGGGTCAGGGACCCACTTGAGGAGGCAGTCTGTCCATTATCAAAGCTCCAACACTGTGCTGGGAAACCACTGCTTTCTTCAGAGCTGTCAGGTAGGGATGTTGAAGTCTGAAGAAGCTGTCTACTGCCTTTTGTTCAGATATGCTCTGATCTCAGATATGGAATCTAGAGAGGCAGTAGACCTTGCTGAGTTGCAGTGGGCTCCACCCAGTTCGAGCTTCCCTGCCTGTTTGTTTACACTGTGAGCATAGTACCGCCTACTCAAGCCTCAGCAATAGTGGACACCCCTCACCCAGCAAAGCTCCAGCATCCCAGGTCAATCTCAGACTGCTGTCCCAGCAGTGAACAAGGCTCTATGAGCATGGACCCACTGAGTCAGGCATGGGAGGGAATCTCCTAGTCTACCAGTTGTGAAGACCTTGGGAAAAGTGCAGTATTTGGGCAGGAGTGTACTATTCCTCCAGGTACAGCCACTCACAGCTTCCCTTGGCTAGGAAAGGGAAATCCCCCAACCCCTTGCACTTTCCAGGTGATGTGATGGTGCACCCTGCTTCTGCTTGCCCTTCATGGACTGCACCCACTGTCCAACCAGTCCCAGTGAGATGAACTAGGTACCTCAGTTGGAAATGCAGAAATTATCTGTCTTCTGCATCAGTCTTGCTGGGAGCTGTAGACCAGAGCTTTCCCTATATAGCCGTCTTGGAAGTGACTCCCTCCTTTAGTTCTTTGAGAATCTTTAAGAGAGCTGTTTTAAAGTCTTTTTTTATTAGGTAGATCTGCCACGAAGTCTTTCTCAGGGGTAGTTTCTCTTGTGTGTGTGTGTGTTTTGTTTCCCTGTGAATGGGCCACACTTTCCAATTAAATTGTATGCCCTATAGTTTTGTGTTTGTAAACTGGACATCTGAATCTAATAAGGTGGCAGCTCTGAAAATCAGATTCTTCTCTTTCTCCAGGACTTGTTTTCAATTTCTGTAGGCTGTCTCTGTGCTGTTGATCAACCTGAGGTGTAAACTTAAATTCTCTTCAGGTGTTTTCTGAGCCTGAGACTTTGCCTGGGTATGCACAGTAATTTTTAAAATGTTCCAAGGTATGCAGTTGCTTTTCAATGTCCTCGTCTAGTTTGGCTCTACAAAGAAGAAAAAGAGAAAAGGAAAGTGATGAAAAAAAAAAAAAAAAAAGACAGTGGACCTTTCAGTCTCCTCAATGTCACTTCAACTGAAGGGAATTGGGTTTGTTATAACGGGGGGAGGTGAAACAATAATAGCTGCTCACCTCTGGCTCTAGGCCTCAGTGATTAGAAACAGCAATCAGAGCTCAGAACACAGATCCCCAAAATTTAGAGGACAGGATCTTTATTGCTGTCCAACACCCCAGTTCCTACGAGATGCATGGAAGCTGCTTTAGGAGCATGTACACCGCTGCCTGCCATGGGGCTGTGCATGGGGAAGTAGTAGCTGCTATTGAGCCTAGAGCTGAAATTGACCAAAGTTAACCACAACTGAGTGTTGAAGGCTTCTCTTGGAAGCTTCAAGGATTTAATAGATTCCAGAGTTCCAACATAGTCATGTAAGGCAGATTCTGCAAGCTTAATTGTTATCTAATGGGGAGATAGATTCCTGGTGCTTCCTACCCAGCCTCTTCCTAGACTCCTTCTCTTGGCTTTCAGTTTCTTAGTCTTCTTATCCATGTCGTTTGATAATGGTTTAACAATTGCTGTGAGAATATGTGTACATATTTATATTTACTTATGCTCTTTATGATACTTCTGATACCTATGAGCTAGAAATTGACTTATGTAAAGTGGCTTACATATTTCCTTTGGAGAAAATAATATTTTGGCTCATTTCAAAGTGTTGCATGCTCTCTAAGGAAAAATGCAATGTTTCTATACACACTTTAAATGAATAAGAACCACAAAATTGTCTTACCTGTTCATGGAAATAATTGAATTACTAGTTATTGGAGTACTCTGTCCCATCAGCTTTTTTTCTTCTGAATTGTGAGAGGGCTTGATTTAATGGGCCTGACTTTACACAATGGAGAATTCTAATTCTGTTTCTCCTCTTACTAGTTTGGCAATTTGGGAGAAACTATTAACGTCTCTATATATCAAGTCTGTATTTGCTAAAATGGGAATAATAATAACTAACTCAAGGGCATATTGTATACATGGTCAGTAAACATAGTAAACGAGATGAAGTATAAATATGCCTAGTCCCTAACTGGGCTTCAGCAAATGCCAGTTTATTTCCCTGCTTGAAACTGAGCTGGGCAGCTTGCTGTGCAGTACAGAGTTGCCTAACATGATGCAATGATGAGACTTGATGACCAGGTCAGTAGTCTGCCAGGCCCTATTTTCTAACCCCTCCTACTGACTCTTAAATATGGCCCAGATCCAAACTTCCCTTCAGGAGTTGGTTTTTATTCACAACCCAATCTAGAGTGTTTGGGTCCTTAACTCGACTTAGTCTGGTTCCTGGAGAGGCTTACCTTGTCTGGCCTTTGTCTTTCTCTTTTAATCAGTAGGAGTTATGTTTTTAATAAAGAAAAACACAGCATATTTCAGAACAATGTATTATATGATAATTCCAATCGCAGAGAGAAAGTTCAGTCCCTGTTTTATCAGTGATATTACTGTTTGAATGTTTGTCCTCTTCAAAACTAATCTTGAAATTTGATAGCCATTGTAACTGTATTAAGAGCAAGAACCTTTTAGCGGTGATGGGGCCATGAAAGCTCCACCTTCGGGGATGAGATTAATGCAATTATAAGAGGTCAAATTTTGCCCCCTTACACCTTTCTCAGTCCTTCCACCTTCTGCTCTGTGAGGATCCAGCCTTCCTCCCTCCAGAGAATGCAGAGTACTAGGCACATCCTTCTTGGAAAAGGAGAATAGCCTCATCAGACACCAAAACTGCCAATGCCTTGTCCTTAGACTTCCAGCCTCCAGACCACAAGCCAATAAATTTCTGTTAATTAAAAAGTATGCAGTCTCAGGTATTCTGTTATAGCAGCACAAAATGAACTAAGACAAGTAATCTCTTTTACAAGACTCTAGACCACTCGTTTACAGCCAGATGTAGATTTTGTATCTAATGGATATCTGGAGACATTTTTGGTTGTCACACCTGCAGGGGGTGCTGCTGGCATCTAGAGAGTAGTACAGGCCAAGGATACTGCTAAACATTTTACAATTTGCAGGATGGGCCTCACGACAAACAAAATTATCTGGTCCCCCATGTCAATAATGACAAGATTAAGAAGTCCTGATCTAGACTGAGCTGGATATCCAGCTAACCCTGTTAAACTCCCTCCCAATAAGCAAGGAGATATTAATCTCCCTGACAGTAAGAGAAGGATGGGCAACATTCCATTGACATGGTCATCATACATTTATTAGGTACATGCCAGGGGTTCAACCCAATATGAACCCCTAAGACAAAATGTAGAGTAACTATAGTATATTAGATGAAATGCCACATCTTGGAGTTAGACAAATTTTTATCTGGTTTTGGCTCTGTCACTTACAAGCTATAGTTCTATAAGAAAATAACTTGTATTTCTGGAGCTTCAGCAACACTCAACAAAATGGTAGTAGTGGTATGCAGAAATTATGTTTATAATATCTTTAGAATAGTGTTTGGAATATGGGAAACATACACTCAATAAATTGTAGATGTTACCATTGTTGACATCTTCATTACCACCGTCATCTTCGTTGTCGTCATCATTATCATTATCATCATCATCACCATGTCTCATCTCAGCCTGGCTTATAGCTACCTCCATGATACAACTTATGCTGTATGTGCAGGAAATTCTGCATTTAACAAAAACCATCTGTGTCAATTAACCTACACATGACACAGTCAGGGAGTCAACTTGAGGAGGGTAAAAGGAAATCGAGCAGTCAGAGAAAATGACATTTCATCAACTTGGCCCCACTTTCTATTAGCTTTTAGATTGATTTTCATGGAAATATATGATATGGGCTGGCACTGGAGGAAAACGTCAACTCACAAATGTGCTGGCTGTTGATAAGTACCCTATATTGCAGAATATTTTTATTCTTCTTTTCCTTTTTTTCCAATTTAATTTTTACATTTTTTTCTGGCTGTTTCTGAAACACTCGGGCCTTCTTCAGCTTCATGCATTTGTTCACTGTATCACTTTGATCCTTTAAATTAGAAGACATTGTACTGGTCTAAATTATAGAAAAGTCCAGAATTTCCTAGCTTTAAAGGGATCAATCTAAGGCTCAAGTTGTATCCTCAGTACTCAGTGTCTTTCCTTATTATCTCCTAACTCTAATCTCAGCTATTTTAGTCTCAGAGTCCCCCAGGTGTCAAGTCACTTGTCAGTAGCTATGGATTTATGTCTTTTCAGATTGAATCCAATGGCATGGGAGAATGTCTGTCTAATCCCTTAAGATCTTTAAGGGCAAAAACCATACCTCAGTAATCTTTGAAACTCTTACAGTCTAGGGTGGAATCTTACAAGAGTAGGAGTCTACTCACCAAATATATAGAAAAGACTGGTTGAATTAGATTTTCCCAGAGTTCGTATAGTTAAATGTAGGTAAGATACTCAAAAGGAAAAAAGAAAGAAGAAAGAAAGAGAGGAGAGGAGAGGAGAGGAGAGGGCAGGGGAGGGGAGGGGAGGGGAGGGTTGACTCCTAGAGAGAAAAGACACTTAAGTTGTACAACTGGTTAGTAGCAGAACGTGGGAAACACTATGGATTGCCTATAAGACAAGGTCATTCAATTTCCATTTCCAATAAATGTTGTGATGTGATTGCCAGTGAAATGTTAGGAGATATCTGCCAGTGGGACTTCAGAGAGAGGGTATTTTTGGCTTGTTTTTACTTTAAAAAGTGACCCATGAAAAGATACAGACTCATTATTTGGCACAATGCTGCTTAGCAGTATATGCCGGATGGAACTCCAATAGACATTATTTGGCCATGGAAGGAGTGAGCACAGAGAGGCTGGCAGAGAAGAAAGTTAGGAGAAACCTAAGCCATGGTCATGTCATTAAGCTGTTTATTTAATGAACCAGGAATATCCTACTTCTACAGTTCTTATTATGCAAGACAATAAATGTATTTATCATTTAGGTCAATTATGTTAGGATTTCTGTTCCTTGCAGCCAAAAGTATCCTCCTGGGTACCCAGAGAATGAGGGCTTTTCCAAGAGGTCAATTCACTTATGCAGAAAGAACACCTTTGTTTGGAATGAAAGCAGTTTTGTTTGGCCTAAACGTATGAAGAACATTGTCACCTGGTTAATAATTTCACAGATTCAAAGTCTGTAGATAGTCTGCTGGCCCCTTTTGATGCCCTTGTAGTCAGCATAATATTGAAAATATAGCTTCTTCCCTCAAGGAGTTTTGGTCTCCCCAGAGAGTTGAGAACTGATCTGCCCAGCCTGATAAGGTATGTCATGCCAGCTTACTCTGTTTTTATCTCAGCGCTACCAGGGATGTTGTAGGCATACTCAACATAAAGGTTAGTTAGCAGATCCAATGACCTAGGTAATATGTATGTAGGAGATGAACATCTCTAGAAATTGATGAAAAAGAAATGTGGGAGGGAAGAAAAAAATATGAGTCACCTTCATTTGTCTTATTAATACATCATGTTAAATTCTACTTTTAATTACTGGTAGGTCTGGTCTCAGGAAATGGCAGTAGAGCTGCATTTAGAATTCTGAGTTTTGGAAAAAATGAATGAGAAATATCTCTTCAATTAAAAAGCAGAAGCTATTCGTGACTTCTTCCAAAATATCATCCTAACACGTTAATTAATTTTTGTGGATCCCGAACAGCTAAAAAATAATAATTATGGTAAGATACATGTTACATAAAATTTACTGTCATAATCATTTTGAATGTACAATTCAGTGATGTTAATTATGTGCACATTGTTGTGCAACAGAGCTCTCGAATTTTTGATCTCCTAAAACTGAAACTCAACACCCACTGAACACCGATTCTTAATTTCTCTTTTCCCCTGGTCCCTGGAAACCACCATTCTACTCTCTGTTTCCATGAGTGAAGTCATATAGTATTTGTCTTGTAACTGAGTTATTTTATTTAGCAAAAGGTTGTCCAGATTTATCCGTGTTGCTACAAATGACAAAATATTCTTCTTTATGGCTGAATAATACTCCATTGTGTGTATGTGTATATATGTGTCTGTGTGTGTATATGTGTGTGTGTGTACATATATGTGTGTGCATATATATGTGTGTATATATGTACATGTGTATATGTGTGTATATATATGTGTGTGTGTGTACATATATGTGTGTGTGTGTGTGTATATATATGTGTGTGCGTGTGTGTGTGTGTGTGTGTGTATGTATATTTATAAAACATTTTCTTTACCCATTCTTCCATCCCTGGACATTTGGATTTCTTCTACATCTTTGCTACTGTGAATGATGCTGCAATGCACATGGTTGTGACGATATCTCTTCAAGATCCTGATTTGAATTTCTTTGGATATAACTCAGAAGGGAGATTGCTAGATTGTATGGTAATTCTATTTTTAATTTTTCGAGTCACTACCATACTGTTTTCCATAGTGGTTGCACCATTTTACATTTTCATGAGCAATACACAGGTGACCCAATTTCTCAACATCCTTGCAAATACTTGACAATGTGTTTTTTTCTAATTGTGTGCATCCTAGTGGGTGAAAGTGATATATCATAGTGGTTATGATTTTAATTTCTCCACTGCTTAGTGATGTTAGGATGTATTTTCATAAGCATCGTTTTTATTATACTTTATGTTCTAAGGTACATGTGCACAATGTGCAGGTTTGTTACATATGTATACATGTGCCATGTTGGTCTGCATCCCATTACTGGGTATATACCCAAAGGATTATAAATCAGAAGCATTTTTTAAATTGGGTCATTTCATTGTTGAGTTGTAGGAGATATTTATATATTCTGGATATAAGCCCCTTATTAGATTTATGATTAGCAAATGTTTTCTTTCATTCTGTAGGTTTCCTTTTCACTCCACTGATTGTTTACTTTGATGTGCAGAGTTTTTGGAGTTTGATGCATTCCCATTTGTCTATGTTTGTTTTTATATTGCCTCCAAAATATTATTGACAAACCCAATTTCATAAAGCTTTTTTCCCAATATGCTTTTTTCCAGTTATGATTTTGGGTCTTATTTTTAGTCATTTAACTCATTATTAGTTAATTTTTGTAATTGGCATAAAGGGCCCAACTTTATTCTTTTGCAAGAAAACATAAAATTTTCACAGCACCGTTTATTGGAGAGACTGTTATTTCCCCATTGTGTGGCATTAGTTCCCTGCAGATGTTTTTTTAAGTCAGAAAGCAGATAACAAAATGGGCAGGAACATATTTTTGATATATAATATTTTAATTTATAGTGAGAGTTTGAGTTTCTGAGAGCTACTATGTTTTGCTTAAACGTGACATATAACAAGACATGCCAATCTTTAGCCTTAAATTTCTCATTTTTCATGGTTTATTTTTTATTTACTATAAATGAAATTTCGTAGCAGAGTTAATTCTGACCTCTAATGAAGATGGGCTAATTAAACATATTTAATGTTTACAGTTGCTGTACACTTTGTGTTTTATTTTCTGGAAATAAAGTGGAAATGTTTTATTTTCTGGAAATAAAGTGGAAACATTTTATTTTCTGAAGCTGGCATTTTCTGTAGTCCTTATGAAACCAGTTAAGACGTTTTGAATGCTCTAAATTAATTGTACTCTATCTTTCAGTGTGATTTTGATTGGTAGGCAGGTGGAAATCAACTAATTCATTGTGTGTTTCCTGAACTTCTACTTTGTGTTTAGCAATGGTGTATTAGATGAAAGAGGTATTTTTCCTCTTAAAGACTAGATGTTTTAGTAGGAATACTGTATGCATTTAATTATAATATATGCCAGAAGCTAAATATCAACAACTGCATCTCGGTGGAGTATGAGCTAGGAATAGAAGTGTATATCTGACCGAGTGCACTAGAAAAGTCTTCCTGAAGGATGAACTTTAGCTGATATTTGAAGGATGTTAAGAGTGAAAACTCTGTAATAATAGCTTATATTTATTGAAATCTTACTATGTCTTCAGGTATTATTCTTAGGGCTTTAATATGTCTCCAGGTATTGTTCTAAGGGCTCTAATACTTTTTTAACCTTTGTAATAATCTTATGAATTAGCTATTATCCCATTTTATGAGTAAGTAAATGAAGTCATACTGGGGTTAAACCACTTGTCCAAGGGCCTACAGCTGACAAGTAATAGAACAGGGACAAAAAGTCCTGTAGTCTGACTGCAAAGCCCAGTTTCTAACCACCCTGTTACAGGGCATTCCAGGACAAATGAAGACGTAGCTATAAAAGCAGGGTTAGGAATATATGAGGAGTTAATGGGAATTCTCAGTGAGCTCCATCTGTCAAAGCTGAGAAGCTTGTGCTTTATTCTGAGGGCAATGAAGACCATTGAAAGGGGTGAGCATCAGGGAGTAGTGTGTTTAGAGCTATGATATATGAAAATTGAATGTACATAGGGTATAGAATGCTGTGGACTCACAGTGTATCACCTGTGTGGTTTGATTATGCTTGTATTGCTGAAAGGGAAAATGAGACTCAGAGATGCTACAGTAAATAACATCCTAAGGTCTCCTAAATAGTAGGTAAAAGTAAGATAGCCCAGCTAGCATCAAAATCCCTCCTGCCCGCCCCTCCCCCGCACACCTCTCTCTCTCTCTCTCTCTCTCTCTCTCTCTCTCTCTGTCTCTGTCTCTGTCTCTCTCTCTCTCGTAAGGAGAAGTGACTTGCAGGCAGAAATGCCAGTCAGGTGACTACAATGCCACAGAGGAAGAGGTAATGAAGGCTTGCATTAGGAAGAAAGGGAATGATTGTCAGGGACTTGAGACGTTCAGAATAATTTTATTTCCACTGTTAATTAGGACTAGGAAATTGTAAAAAAAAGAAAAAAAACAAAGTATTCTATGGGTTTTGATAGCAAAGTAGATATTGGCACCTTTAACAACAACAACAACAAAAAACAATGAAATAAAGAATGAGGAAGGCATTTTAGGGTGAAGATAAAGAGTCCAATTTTGGACTATCTTCCGGGTCCCATCCAGTCTCCAAGTAGATATGACTGGCAAGCTAGACAGGCTTATCAGAAGAAGCACAGAAAGGAAGATGTGGATCTGGAAACTAATATTCTCAGAGAAGTGATGGCTGCTCTTTTCTTTGGAACTTAATTGAAAAATTGTGTTATGTAAAGTTAACATGTCCCAATTTTTAAATATGTTTGCTGTTTTCTCATAAATCTTATTTCAAGGGGTTCTTAATTTGTTTTTTTTTTTTTTTTTTTGTTTGCTTTTCGAAGCTTAGGGAAGTATATGAATATATTTATACATATTTGTATTTTGTGCCTATGCACATGGAAAGTTAGATAGATAGATAAATGAACAGATGATAGATATTGTCACATTGGATCATATTAAAACAAAGATTGCAATATTTTTCCCCTCTGAAGCTAATGAGATTCTGGAATCTCAGTTTTATTCTGCCTCCACTCATTGGCAGAAGACATTGCAGCAAGGACAAGAAAGGAGAAGAAAAAAAATGGCAGAGGAAAAGAAAATGTATAAATACAGTCTGTCAGAGCCTAGCATCTGGAGTTTGGCGTTTCAGGTGACACCAGAGATCTGTCAGAGAACGAGGACTGTGTTAAGCCTCTAAGTGGGTTAAGCAGGACAAGCGTCTGGAGACAGGGGACAGAGTAGTCTAAGCAAGACTGCTGGAAAAGTCAAGGGGAAGATGCTGGAACCAGATTAAAATTTCAAAAAAAAGGTAGAATTTCAGTTTGGGGCCCTCTGGGGTAGCTATCAGGTTTCACAGAAACTGCATTATGTGTACTGACATGAGAAAGTTAGTGGTTCCTGTTTTGGCTCTGAGAACCCCAGTTAATAAAGGATAAAGAACAGACTTATGAATGCCAATATTTGACTTTATGAATGGAAGTTTATTAAGCTTCCTATGAGAAATATCAGAGATGGTGTCTTTGTCTCCACCCTTAAATCTAGGATGGCCATATGACTGATTGACAGCAGAACAACATTGTATGAATTCTGAGCCTAGGTCTGAAGAAGTGTGGTTTACTTTAGGTCACTTTCTTGGAATTTCTGCTCTTCCCTTGAGAACAAGTCCAGGCTAACCTGCTGGGGAATAAGAAAACATGTGGAGTAGAGAGGAGACCACCCAGCTGAGACTTGTTAGATTAACCAGCAGCTGCCAACAATCACAGGAATGAACCAAATAACACCAGCAAGTCCTGCACTCAAGAGCAGAAATACACAGATGTGTCCAGCACATACTGCTGACTCTCAAGATCACAAAATCATGAGCAGAAAAGGCATTCATGGAAAAACATGTAATATGTAAATTATTATCATTAGGGGAAGCTGGGGTATTCAGAGTCTTTGTATTGATTTTGCAGCTGTTCTGTAGTTTTAAATGATGTCAAAATAGAAAATACTTTTTAGAAAGGCCAATATAGTTTATGCCCAATCTTGCTGAGATGTTTGTTTTTAGAACACATTGATTCTGCTACAGAGAAGTCAAACAGCCCCATAGAAAGGATGTGTGTAGTTTTTTTCAGCCACTCCTTAACCTGAGGTCCCAGAGACATGTCAGACATGAGCAAGTGCATCTTCTGATGATTCCAGCTTCTAAAAATCAAACCACTACAGCTGATGCCAATGGGATAAAGAAGAACTGAATCCACATTGCCACCCACATTGCTGGTCTATGAGTGAAATAAACATTCTTATTGTCTTAGGTTTCAAGATTTTGCAGTGTTTCATTATGCAGCAATGAAAAATGGAGCAGACACAGAAGGTGTAAGGGGCCATTATATCTGATGAATTATATTTTATTGTTCTTACCTATGTTTCTATTATTATCTCTGAATTTCTACATGAATTTCTTATGTAGTTAAAATAAAACATTGGAAGAAAAAGCACTTACAGAGGCAGCTTTGTATTATCATTTTCTCTCTAAAATGTTGCAAATAGTTTGCTAGGCTAAGTCATGAATATATGTGTGAATTCAAGAAAAAAATGAATTCAGCAATAAGCAAGGGTTAAAATATAATAACACACATACACACATATATATTTGAAAAAATGAAAACAAATTCTTGCTGTGTTCCCTATCTCATTGTGAGATGCTTAAAAATATGAGGGGAAATATGTGAAATAATTATAGTTAATTTATTTCAATGACTGTTGGTTATTTCGACTCTCGCCGCTAAACCAAATTAGCCAAAAGGTTATATTGTATGATTTAACACACATTTCACATACATATTCTTATTATTTATTTATTTATTTTCTTCTTTTGTTTGAAATCACAACCACAGGAATAGATTACTCTTCCACTCATTACACAAAAGCCTGTAAGTAATCAGCACAGATAAAACTTAATGGTATAATATAAAGACAAAATGATATTAATGAGGCAAGGAGTTCATATGCTCATTAGGTTTGAGTGTATTGAAAAAAGCAACAGTATGTTAAAGATTGGCAAAATTATACTACAGAGCCAATCAATATAGATGTGGCATTTTTATTAGTGAATAATTAGTATAAATAATGCTGTCTTGGTTTTAAATACCCAAATACTGAAGAAAATGGTGAAATCAATGGTAGGAAGCAGATGGATCATTTAATTTATTTCTCAGTTGTAGCTGACACAGTAGTTACAGGAATTTTCATGTCATCTATTTTTTATGGTTCATTTTACAGCTGTGTTTATTGTTGTAATAAATAAATACATTATAGTTTCTTATTAGAGAAAAAAATTGAAATTTACTGTAGCAAAACACATTCTCACATGACTCAAATACCCCAAATGGAACCCCTATAAGGGAAAAAAAAAAAAAGGTTTTTTCAACCCCAGAGTAAGGCCTGTGTGTGGTTGAAGTCAAATATAAGAAAAGATGGTCCAAAAAATGGTGACATTTTGTTTTTCCAAGGGTTATTGGTACTTAAGAAGATTTAAATTTCACATAGTCTTTCTAATAATACAGACACACTCATAAATCTGTTTGTATATTTCCCAGCAACAAATAAATATTGTAAGCTATCATCTGGGATGCAGATATATAATAAAATTATTACCTCCATTCTAGACTTTCCCTACAACTCGCAGTGCCAAAAAGACTGAGGGGATATAGCTACACCAACTTGATCTTTTAAACCTTCACACATTAGATTAGAAGAAGGGGATCTCTATTTTTTCCAGAGACTCCTTATGACAGTAGAGTGGGATAGATACTGAGTATATCAATCAAGTAGAATATACCTATCAAGCACCTACGATTTCTCTAGTACAGTGTTAGGAACTTGTTTGATTTACTAGTGATACAGTTTGCATCTGTGTCCCCACCCAAATCTCAAGTCAAATTGTAATCCCCAATGTTGGAGGTGGGGCCTCATGGGAGGTGATTGGATCATGGGGCTGGGTCATGAGGATGAATCATTCATGAATGGTTTAGCACTCTCGGTGCTGTTCTCATGATAGTGAGTAAGCGAGTTACCGCGAGATCTGGTTGTTTAAAAGTTTATACTACCACCTCCCCCTCCTCTCTCCTGCCCCTATCATGTAAGGCACTTACTCCCCATTTACCTTCCAGCATGAGTAAAATCTCCCCAAGGCCTCCCTAGAAGTAGATGCTGCCATATTTCCTGTATAGCCTGTAGAACTGTGAGCCAATTAAACCTCTCTTATTTATAAATTACTCCGTCTTACTTATTTCTTTACAGCAGTGTGAGAACCGACTAATACACTTGTGTCCCATATTGACAGAGATTTACAGAAATAGAAGTGCAGTTTAGGAAATGTCTTCCTTGGTTATTTAACTATGCTATTCAAACATATAACTATAACATTCTACTCATTATTTTCCTTGACTATTGCGGCCTTGATTAGCTGTCCACACGGATGTCCTTTTGTCTATGATTTTGACCTTGAAAAATTTTAGATAACCGGAATTTTAGCAGCTACTAAGTACTTGAACTTGGAATCAGATATATAGAGAGAAGATGAAATTTGAAAGTAATGAATAATGTGATAAAAGCTCCAAAGAGGAGGCCCTAAGTTTCTATGTACAATAAGATGTATAATAGGCAAATTTAATATTTTTCAGGGTAGAAATATGTTAATACAATTTGAAAGAAGAAGACTTAATGTTTCATAGATCAGTGAGATGGCAATAGTTTATAATGACCTATTGTATATTTTAATCAAAATACTTAGAATAGTCATTATGTTTCTAGAATAAAGAAAAGAATAATATTTAAGGTAATGGATATCCCAAGTACACTGATTTGATATTTGTAAATTATATGAATGTATTCTATTATTATATGTACCCTGAAAATATGTACATCTATTACATATTAATAAAAAATAAAATTATATTGAAATGAAAATAATGTGTTAGGTAATGAGCAATGATGAGAGAAAGGAGGGAGAAGGAACTCCATCCAGTCCTAGGAAACAGGATGTGCAAAGATCATATGTAAGTAGATCATGTTAGCTGGCAGAAACTTAAAGCCAGTATGTGTAAAGTGGGGAGGCTGAGGGATGTAGGAAATAATTTTGGACACATAAGTGGGGTTGCTGAAACATGAAATGAAATAACCCATATAACAGGTTTAGTAGAGAACTTTCCTGATGGCAAAATCAAACAAGTATTGTTTCTACCATTGACTGAAAAGTATAATGTCTGCTCACAAAAGTCTGGTAAATAACAAATCATTTTCCTTTTATAGAAGAATGTTAAAGAAGGAGAAACCAAGTAATTTTCAATCTACATTGGAGGAGCCAAGGATTCTTCTCAGTGAGCTTTTCTGTGGTTCTGGACAATTCTTACCCAACATTTTATTAATTATTGAAGACATCAGATTCCAGAATAAGGTGAGCCTTTCTGGTTATCTCTGCACAGAAAGTGGCTGGATCAGCCTTTTCTTAATATTAAAAAATGAGCTATTTCCAAATATCTATATCCAATGTCCTTGGCTTCTTGAGAAACAAAGTTTGTTAAATTCTAATTTCAATGAACAGAGTCACGAAGATAAATACATGTTCTCATGATAAATGATCAGAATTATTTTCAAATAAGGTTTTATTTTACTATTTGTCTTCTGGACATTGCAGACTTTGTAAAGCACATATTTATTCATTGCATTCCATTATCTGGGTGAGTGATTGTCAAGTGCAATGTCTCTGCAAAAAAGAACATTACTATGACTTAAAGCAAAATCTAATGAGTTCTGAACATGTTTGCTAGGTGTACAGATTACGTGTTTTCCACACACAAAAAAAGTTGAATACAATGCCATTAGAATAGAAATTGAAAGACAACTTGAAGTCTGTTACTGGAGAAAAGTGAATTGGAGGGATTAAGAAGGATATTGTTTATGAGTCAGGGGTTGGGGAAGAAAAGAGAAGGCTTAATTTTTACTAAAACCACCCCAAAGACTCTTACTCAGCTCCTGGTTATGGTACTTGGCTCTGATTCCTACTTTATTCATATTTTATTTGGTAGTAAAAAAAATCATTTTAACACTGACAGTTCTGTAAAGAAACCTTTCTTTAAATGCACATGCAAAAATCTGGCTAAATTATTCAGCAAATCTAACATTGTTCAGAATGCGTAGGAATACTTGAGAGAAAAGAGAGAAACAGAATTCTTGACTTGCACCCTGGGAAATCAACACAATCAAAAATCAGAAACTGCCTTTAAGTAAAAGAGTAGGTGGCAGGGAGGCTCATTATTGTTAATGTGAATAATTAGGTTTCAATGGGTGGTGGGGCGGGGGCGCGTGCAGTGGGAAACAACACTCTTGGGTCCATACCAAGTCTTCAGTTCTACGGTCACCACCTCTTGTGATCTCCACCTTCTTATCTAAGACATTGTCTGGTCATATTTCTGGTTGTAGAATAACCTTTGTCAACCATCCTGTTATGAAGAAGGATTTGCTGCCATTTTACACCTTTAGCTGTTTTTGCTTCCCGTCATTGCAAACGAATTGAACCAGCAGTCACTTTTGGAAACTGTCTGCCAGATGCACTGCAAATTCACATTGTGCTGCAGTATCTGGAAACTCACAAATATATAACTAATCTTCACTTCATACGTTTAAATCTTACCTGTTTTAGTTATATCTCCCCATGTCGACTCCTCTGATGCCTTCAACTCCATTATTCTTATCTTTTTTGTTAGAGAACAAACTAATGGTTTATTCTTTAGATATGTTGTATAGTGTCTTATATTAATATCAGGTTATAAATATTGCATTTTCCTGGGTATCTCTTGGTCATAAATCTCAACTAAATTCAATGTAAACCTTAGGAATTCCATAAAATTATAAAGCTATATCTTTAAGACAACCAAAAATTATAGACTTTGATAGCCACAATTTAATTTATGTTTAAAAAAATTCTGTGTGGTAGGATTTCTTAATGATTTTACTTTAGAAATGAAGACACTAGAAATCCATGATTACATACCCAGCACTTCGAGATTCCGAGTCTTAATTTTTCCACTCTTCTTTAGTGCATTTTATATTTTATTCCCATCTCAGTACCAAGGACAAAGATTGGCTAACACAGATGCACAGTAAATGTTTGTGACTGAATTACAGAACATGCATGTACATTAAGCTTTATTATAGTTAATTAATAAATTCTGCTTGCTGGAGATACAAAGATGAAATAAACAAACTCTGCCTTTTCTGCCATGTCAGTGTTTGCAGGTTGATGGAGTCATGTAAATAAACAACCTCTAATGTTAAAGTAGAAAGGCAAAAAATGAGCATACAGAATGTTATGTGGATTACAGATAAGTGTAGTGATAATCTCCCCTACTCTAGGAGAATTAGCAAAGGCTTTACCAAGGACTTTACACTTTGCTGGGATTTGAAGGATTACATAGAATTGAAAATTTCTTGATGTCCTATGAGAACAAAGAGAACATTATTGTGTCTTAAGCTTAGTTGCCTGATGGAGAAGTACTTTATAAGAGGAGACTAGAGAATTAGGTAGGAGCCATGGGAAAGAAATTATGCCTCAAGTTTAGTAATTAATTTTATACAATTCTGTAATTAATCCTACTCTTCACCAAGGTAACTATAAAACGTATTAACAAGCAATAGCCATTAATGATTGTCTTTTATGTTTCTAAACAATATGGTAAGTGTTTCATAGATTATTTATTATTTGTTTATTTGTTGAGATGGAGTTTTGCTCTTGTTGCTCAGGCTGGAGTACAATAGAGCGATTTTGGCTTACCACAACCTCTGCCTCCTGAGTTCAACTGATTCTCCTGCCTCAGCCTCCCAAGTAGCTGAGATTACAAGCATGTGCCACAATGCTTGGCTAATATTGTATTTTTGGTAAAGATGGGGTTTCTCCATATTGGTCAGGCTGGTCTCAAACTCCCGACCTCAGGTGATCTGCCCACCTCAGTATCCCAAAGTGCTGGGATTACAGGTGTGAGCCACCCCACCTGGCTGCTTCATAGATTTTTAAAAATTAAATTCATGTCCCGAAACCATGATCTGAGACAGAACGCTTTCTTTTTTTTTTTTTTTTTTTTTGAGACGGAGTTTCGCTCTGTCGCCCGGGCTAGAGTGCAGTGTGCAGTGGCCGGATCTCAGCTCACTGCAAGCTCCGCCTCCCGGGTTTACGCCATTCTCCTGCCTCAGCCTCCCGAGTAGCTGGGACTAACAGGCGCCCGCCACCTCGCCCGGCTAGTTTTTTGTATTTTTTAGTAGAGACGGGGTTTCACCGTGTTAGCCAGGATGGTCTCAATTTCCTGACCTCGTGATCCGCCCGTCTCGGCCTCCCAAAGTGCTGGGATTACAGCGCGCCCGGCCACCGCGCCCGGCCGATAGAACGCTTTCTAATTTTGAAGATGGCCCATCTGAGTCTAAGAGAACTTATAAACTTGACTTTTGTTACAATTCTGGTAGGCAGTCATACTTCATTCTCATCCAGGCTTCAATTCAGAAGATTCCCATGAGTTTGCTGATGATGACGAGGACAGACACACATAAATATATGCACATAGTCAAACACAAAGGTACCTAATTGTATAAGTACTTAACAAATTACATATTCAAAGTATATATTCCAAAGCTAATAGAATTGAAATAAAAATAGTCTAACCCACAATAACAGTTACTGATATTTATACTTTCTAAATATTAGTAAAATTAGAAAATTAGAACACAAAGACTTGAACAATCCTATCAACAAATACATTAGTCCGTTTTCATGCTGCTGATAAAGACATACCCAAGACTTGGCAATTTGCAAAAGGAAGAGGCTTAATTGGATTCACAGTTCCACTTGGCTGGGGAATCCTCACAAGCATGGCAGAAAGCAAAGAGGAGCAACTCATATCTTATGTAGATGATGGCAGGCAAAGAGAGAACTTGCGCAGGCAAACTCCTGTTTTTTTTAAGGACATCAGATCGCATGACTTATTCACTATCACAGCATGAGAACAGCATGAGAAAGACCTGCCCCCATAATTCAGTCACCTCCCACAGGGTTCCTCCCATGACACATGGCAATTATGGCAATTATGGGAGTTATAATTCAAGATGAGATTTGGGTGGGGACACATCCAAACCATATCAACCAACTAGACATAACTGACATTCATCAAGCATTTCACCCAGAAATAGAAGACTATACACTCCATTTAAGCTCACATGGGACATTTACCAGGGTAGACTATTCTGGGCCATAAAAACAGAACAAACAAAAACAAAACAAACAAAAAAACGGATTTAATGAAATTGAAATAATACAAAGTATCTTCTCTTACCACAATCAAATTACATTAAAAATAGAAAGAAATGAAAATATCTGAAAAATTTCCAACTACTTGCGAGTGAAACAAAGTACTACTATAAAGCAAGAATAAAAAATAATCACAAGGTGAGAAAAGAATGAGAAAAAAGAAAACAAATGTTTAATTTGGGATGCAACTACAGCAGTTCTTACAGGGAAATCTATCATCTTAGTTACTTACTTATCCTGGAAAAAAAAATGAATGGTCATAAAACAATTATCTAAGCTTCCACTATAAGACATTAGAAAATAAAAAATGAATTAAATGCAAACTAATCAAAAGTAACAAAATTATAAAGACAGAGAAAAAGAAACAAAAACAAAAGACAAAAGCGGCTTCCTTAAAAAGAAATAAATTGGAAAACATTTAACCTTATCAATAAAGTAAAAAAGACAGATTATTGATATCAAGCATGAAAAAGCTGACATCACTGGAGTTTCAATACACATACAAAAATAATAACGATATAATTTAAAACATAGTTGCCAATAACTTAAAAAAATTTAGATACAATATAAAAAATGCTTAAAAGGTCCAAACTAATGAAACCTACTAAAGAAAACATAATTTGAATTGTTCTATGTTTATTTAAAATAATTGAATTAGCATTTAAAATCCTCCTCATAGAAATAACTGTAGGCCTAAATGAACCTGCTGGGTAATTCCATTAAATATTTAAGGAAGAAATGATGTCAGATATTTACAACTCTTCTGCAATGTAGAAGCTGGAGAATAAATATTTCCGGATTCACTTTATGAAGCCAACATTAACCTAATACCAAAAAAGGGAAATAAATAATAAAGAAAACCATACAACAATGTTCATTACAGGCATAAATGTAAAAGTCCTTAACAAAATCATTTGTAGTAATTTGAATTCAGAAATATATAACAATTATGATCAAGTGGAATTTATATCAGAAAGTCAAATGTGATATACCAAATTAATATACTGAAAAGGGAAAAAAAGGTGATCAGTTAAAGTAGTTCTTTCAGTAAATAATATGCATTTGTCAAAATTCAATCATTTGTGATTTAAATTAATAAAACCCCAACTCAACACACTTAAACCTAATAAAGAGTGTTTGTAAAAGCATTCTCCTGCTACCATCACATTTAATAAAGAAAAAATCTGTTTCCATAGTACCAAAAATAAGGCAGACATGTCTGGTTCTACCACTTTCATTCAACATTGTACTGGTTAGTGCATTAAAATGGGAAAAGAAGAGGAAAGAGATCGCAATTCATGAGAAAAAGAGATAGAAAAAAATCTCTATGGGTGACATGATTTTCTACATAGAATATGAACCTATGGAAAATTAAAAGCTGAAAGAAACATTAGCAGAATTAATAACTGTGTTTGACAAAATTACACTGCAAGATCAGTATACAGCAATATATAATTGCTGACAACAAACATTTTGAAAATGAAAATATTGTAAAAATAGCATTTATAAATTAGAAATATTTTGAGATAACACTTTACCATGCTCTTTGAAGACTCGATATTGTTAAGGTATCCATTCTATCCAAATTAATCTATAGATTCATTGCATTCATTAACAAAATTTCGCAACCTTTTTTAAAAACAAAAATAAATTCAAATTTAAGTTTTATTAACTGAAAAGTGATTGTTTCTAGTTCAGATTCATGTTCCTCTTCTTGGGGGAGGGGAAATATGGCAGAGGGTTAGGTTGAAGGGTGGTAGTAAAGGAAGCCTTCAGCTTTAACTTAGTATTTATTGATGAAGATGATATCTTTTAATTCTATGCATTTACTCTTCAGTATTTTTTTTTCCAGGAAGCCAAAGCTTTCTCCAGCATTTTGAAAGTCATTATAAGGTTGAACTGACTAGTCCCTAGAGGAAACAGAAGGATTTTAATGCAGCCATTGTGGAGTAAGGAGGAGACCTGGGTTTCAGGGTTCTTGGCTATTTAATCAGAGAGAAATAGTCAACCCAGCTCCATGCAGGCAGCAGGTGCTCTCTGACAGTTGGTCATAACCAACATCTACTATATTTGCCTCCCAAAGCCAACTCATTTACATAGAAATTCCAAGTGTCAGCCTTCTGCATTTTGCTATGGAGCTTTAAAATCACCTTCACAAAAGAAATAGCAATCCTAACTATCATTATTAAGCATTTACTGTGTGTCAGGGATAATGCTAATTACTTTTAATAAGTGGCTCCATGAAATATTTAGAATATTCTTAATACATAGTTTTCATTATTCCTTCTACTTTGAAAATTAGACGGCCGGGCGCGGTGGCTCAAGCCTGTAATCCCAGCACTTTGGGAGGCCGAGGCGGGCGGATCACGAGGTCAGGAGATCGAGACCATCCTGGCTAACACTGTGAAACCCCGTCTCTACTAAAAAAAATACAAAAAACTAGCCGGGCGAGGTGGCGGGCGCCTGTAGTCCCAGCTACTCCGGAGGCTGAGGCAGGAGAATGGCGTAAACCCGGGAGGCGGAGCTTGCAGTGAGCTGAGATCCGGCCACTGCACTCCAGCCCGGGCTACAGAGCGAGACTCTGTCTCAAAAAAAAAAAAAAAAAAAAAAAAAGGAAAATTAGACAAGTTAAACCTAAGGAGTTCAAGTAATTTGTACGCAGCATTTGTTAAACCAGTATTTGAAACCCATGTAGGATTATCATAGAACCTAAATATTATCACATCTCTGAAAAGCATCAGCACTGGACCAGAAACACTGAAGTAAGTTTGCAGTCAGAAGGACTGAGTAGAAACCCAGTTCTTCTGTTTAGTCATGTGACCCTGGACAGTATCTCACAGGAGGTACAGTTTTCTTATCTGAAAGTTGGAAAAAATAAAATACCTGTGAGAATTAAATAAGCTAATATATGAGAGGGTGTTTAGCACATAGCAAAATACAGGTAAATTCCCCTGGGTTCTAAACAGTAGAGCTATACCAGAGGTTATAAATCACGTATACGTGTACCCTACATAGGGCTGTGTTGCAGCAGCAGAGCATATCTGTTTATGCATATCATGCAAGTAAGCAATCTTATTTACAACATTATTAAAAGTGTTTATTTCTAGTGCATTACATAGGTGTCCAGCCTTATACATCTGTAAGAATCACATGATACTGCAGAAATATATTCAAAGGCAGCCTCACTTGCTATTGATAACACTCAGCTGAGAGGCAAGCATATAATGGTCATATATTTTTGTGTGTCTGAAAAAAAATGTATACTAAATTTAAACATTCAAATATTTTCAGGCTGAGTATCATTACATTTCACATTTCTTTGGATTTTCCTCTTCTAGGGATTCCTCCTAGAGGTTTTCTCCTACATTCTAATTTTCTCTGAATGTTGTGTTTAAAGTCAATGGCTTAGCACCAAGCCCTCTCTGTTTCATGTGTGATTATTTTGTCTTCTGAAACCTAAGCCCCAGAAATAGGTCGTGTGTCTCACATTCTTTCAATTCTCTCCTCCTGTGAAACATACCACACCACGCAGAATGCTGAAATGTTCACAAAGTTAAGGAAACTGTTTGTCTTTCATTCATGAGGCTCCAATGCCAGGGCCAGTGTTTTGTATATAGCAGAGGCTCAATGTAAGTGTGGACCATCTGGTACTATGATTTTTCAAGCTCATATAATGAAAGATGACTTGTTCCTTGCAAGGAATATCATTCCTCAAGTTATAAGGTCAAGTACCATTTTATTCAAGTTCAGATAAAGGAGAAAATATAGGTCATGCAAGAGGCTGCAATATAAGAACAGTATTATCAATAATGTATTGACTTTTATTATGCATATGAACTATTGTTTAAATTACACACCCCTAATGTTGTATTTGCTACTAAGAAACAGGCAATTGTTACCCTTTTTATTTTATTGAAGAGATAAATATGGCGCAGAGTGCATCTTGCTGAAGGGGCAAGGGCATCAAGTTTTTTTGTTTGTTTGTTTGTTTGAGATGGAGTCTCGCTCTGTCACCCAGGGTGGAGTGCAGTGGTATGATCTCAGCTCACTTCAACTTCCACCTCCCAGATTCAAGCAATTCTCTTGCCTCAGCCTCCTGAGTAGCTGGGATTACAGGCGCGCATGCCACCACAACCAGCTAATTTTTGTATTTTTAGAGATGGGGTTTCACCATGTTGATCAGGCTGGTCTCGAATTCCTGACCTTGTGATCCACCCGCCTCGGCCTTCCAAAATGCTGGGTTTACAGTTGTGCACCACCCCACCCGGGGGGATCGAGTTTTTGCTTAGGTCCTGGTCATATCTCCATACTACATTCCAGTGCACATTTTCTTTCAAAAGGAGACCCTCAACTCTAAAGTAACAAGTAAAGGCTGGCTTTTCTTCCTCTGGATTTGTTCCTGATTACTATTATATATTTATATAATGCACATCCTGTTCTTCTAGAGACATGAGGATCAAGGGATATGGAATCAAACGAACTGGAGAGGAAGAGTCTCTGTTTAGCCTTTAATAGCTTTTACTTTGTGCAAGTTATGTAGTATCTCCAAATAAGATTACTGTTTTGTAAAATGGCAAAAAAATGTATACAATCTCTAAGATATATGTGCACTACCTGCTTGAGAAAATACCTAAGAAGTGCTTATCACAGAGCTTTGCAAAAAGGAAAGCTTCAATTCATACACATTCTTGTTATAGTTTTTTTATTAGCTTCATCATCATTGCTATTATTGCTATTATTAGCAGCGTATTCTTGTTCATAAAGCCCTGGAAAAATTTAGCTACAGAGGCTGGAAAATTTGGAAACAACCCAGTCATATATATTACTTTTACCATCCTAATAAATAGGTTGCTAAAGCAAAATTCTCTGATTATACTTCCTGTATTTTCCAAAATCCAAAGTGAAATAATGGTTCTGATAAAAGATTTTTTTCTGACTGTAAAATTATCTGCATTTGAAAACTTTTCAACCATTAGAACAGATACTTAGTTGTAATTTTCATTGAGCCACTCTTATTGAAAATAATGAAATTACATATAATGGGAACTTTCTTGGAAAATCCAGAGTGCACATTGGCCATGTCTATAATGCCACTGACTTCAAGAGGAACGCCTGTCTCTGTACACAAAGGGGAAGCATATTTCTCTTTCCACCACCCTCAAAAACTATCTTCTTTCCTCTACCCTCGTATTATGTTGTGTTTTGTGCATACTTCATTAACCAATAGCAATGTTCTCTTTATTTTCTTTCTAGATTTGTGGTTCCAAATTGTTTACATTTTATTGGTCCTTGGTCCTTTTTATGCCAATTTCCAGGACCATATTTCCCCAGTAACTCATCCCAACTGTGAATAATATTATGACAGGGTAAAAAGTATGATACTTAAAAAAAAAAAAAAAAAAGACAGCTTTGATCAACAACTGCAAACTAGTTAAAGTTGTAGTTGTTTTTACATTAGTGAGGAATGTTTTGAAGATCTAGAAGCTCTTGTGGTCTTCTGAAGGAATTAATAGATCTGTATCTGGAGTTATACAGAAGTAGGTTCAAACTTTCTTTCAGTGAAGTTTATGCTCTGTGACCTTGAGGAAGTAATATAATTTTACTATTTCTCAGTATTTTCATGTGTATTAGTTTTTATTAGGAATATTACAATATCTGCACATGTTGAGCACTCAAATTACTATTAATATCTGTGTACCACTGAATGGAATTCTATTGCCTTTTTTTGCACTGGTATTGTATTTCATTGCATAGATATATCATAATTTAGTTTTGATGCATATCTAGCTTATACTTTTATGTTTTATGAGCAACATTGAAATGAGTATCTTTTTGCATATGATTTTGTATATTTGTCTAGAATTGCTTTTAGAACTTAAACTTTTGGGTTAATGAAATTATTTTTTTCAATTTCTTACCAACCATTACTAATGTCTAGCAAGAAAGTGTTCTCTGACCTACATCCATTTTAAAATATTTAATATATGCAAGAAAATGACTCTCAGTTTAAATCGACCTCAAAGCTAAAGTGAATTGGCACAGCTGATAGGATATTGGTTCAAGCCTGGCCGCTGTGTTTTCTCTTGAGCTAAAAAACCTTAAACTGCCCACTAGGGTTCACCATCCAGCACCACTCCTCAGCCAGAGTAGAATGTAGAGAAAACTACAAAGATTGTGTTGCAGCCCCCAGCATAGAGGGGCAATCAAGCTATAATGGATGACAAGCATAGATTTCAATGGGGAAAAAAGGAGGAGAATAAGAATGAACATTACCATTTATTAAATAAAAATTAAAGAATATTGCAGGCTCTTCAGGAAAGAAGCAAGTAATTTAAAGCCCTGGGTAAAATTTTGTTACTACCTTCTCCTTGACATTTTCTTCTGGGTTTTTATTTTTTTTTATTTTTTGAGACAGAGTCTCGCTCTGTCACCCAGGCTGGAGTGCAGTGGCGTGATCTCGGCTGACTGCAAGCTCTGCCTCCCGGGTTCATACCATCCTCCTGCCTCAGCCTCCTGAGTAGCTGGGACTACAGGCACCTGTCACCACGCCTGGCTAATTTTTTGTACAAACACACACACACACACATATGTACATTCATATATGTGTGTGTGTATATATACATATATATACAAGTAAAATATCGTGTGTATATATACATATATACAAGTGAATATATACTTATATATGTATATATACACATATATACATATACATATACATATAGAGAGAGAGATGGGGTTTCACCATGTTAGCCAGGATGGTCTCGATTTCCTGACCTTGTGATCCACCCGCCTCAGCCTCCCAAAGTGCTGGGATTACAGGAGTGAGCCACCGTGCCCAGCCTGACATTTTCTTGTGTTTTAAAATGAACCACCTGTTCCTTTGGTTTGAGAAAACCTTTGTTTCCTCATTGTATTTGTTTTAGGCTGTTTTGAATTTTTTTATTGATGGGAAAATTCTCTAGGATTTTGGATATTTGTTGTGTCTAATGCTGGGATCAGGAACTTAAAACACCACTGAACCTAAGAGTCTGAATTGTAGAAAGTTCATGGGCAGAGGGTCACATGGTATTGACAGCTTCAAGTTGAATCAAGAAGGTACCTTCTGAGAGGTATTTCTGAGTTTGCACCTCCCAATTATACCAGGTTGGTCATTAAGGGGAATGAAGAGCCCTAGAATTAAAATGGGTTGTAGAATAGTGAAATGGGGTTTTCTCTTTCTAATAAATACCAACTTCAGGCTCCACATTTTGGAGCTACGCTGAAGACATCCAAGGCTTGCTGCACCCCTTCTCCTCTCAGGCATGTGTTCACTATCCTCCCAATTGACTTCTGGAATAATAAGGATTAATGCACACACACACATACACACAAAATACCTATTTAATCTGAAGCATTTTCTGGTTCTGTTGTCTTTCTTTCTCTTTTTTTTTATAATTATGAATAGTTTGTAAACTCTACTTTTTGTTTGTTGACACAGACCAACTTCCATATAAAAGCTGAAAATGCCAGAGAGTTTTCAGGCTTCCTCAGCTTTTTGTGAAGTTAAGATTTCTCTTAGTCTACACAGGTTGCTGTAAGAAAATACCATAGACTGGGTGGCTTAAACAACATAAATTTAATTTTTCACAATTTTGGATCCTGAAAGTCCAGTATTAACATGCCAACAGGATTGATGTCTGGTGAGGGTTTGCCTCGTAAGTTGTACACAATGAGTTACCTCTTTCCCTGTGTGCTCACATGGTCTTTCCTTGGTGCATGCTTACAGAGAGTGATCTCCTTCTCTTTCTCATCTTAGAAGGCCACCGATCTGATTAGATCAGGCCTCACCCTTATTATCTCATTTAACCTCAATTGCCTCCTAAACGCCCTATCTCCAAACATAGTCACGTGGCTTAGAGCTTCAACATATGGATTTTGGAAAGCATATAGTTCAGTTTACAGCAGGATAATAAGCAATAACTTTATCCAGGCCAACGGGACCTGAGAGGAAGACCACACAGCCATTTCTCAGAAAGACAGGCACAAGGAAATATTTTCTTTCCCACATTTTGACATATTTGTGTAAAAACTTAATAGCTAGAGTAATGCAGCCATGGTGTGAGCAGAGTGACTAAGCCTGAGAGCAAAGGTTAATTTGTTGACAATGCTAAACAGAAAGATAAAAGCATCTCAGTTCCTGATGATGCAACCTAGCTGCCAATTTAACTAATCCTGGCCATGTCTATGCCCTGGTATATGAGAAAGGTAATGCACTAATATGCTAGTTTATTTGTATACATTTTTATTTAGAGATAAGTGATTCTAGGCAAAATACTGAAGTCCTACATATTCTTTGCATTGTGTTTTCACCCCCTCTATTTTACTTAACATATTTTTGGTTTTAGTTTATGATCAAATCCCATGTGTGATATCAGAGACACTCAAGATAAAGATATAGACTCCTTAATTTCTGGGATTGGAGAGAATTGTAAAAATAAAACCAAAACCAAAAAACAGAAAAAAAATGAAATAAAACCTATACTATATATAAAATGCATTGCTTAAATTGTGAAAGATAAATCAGGATTTTGGTTATTGTGCAACTGTGTAAAAATAACAGGATTTTGGTTATTGTGCAACTGTGTAAAAATAACAGTAAAATATAAAAGCATAAATTAAGAAAAAAGAAAAGAAGTCTTGAGCCACAGGAGAAAATAGTTAAGAAACTCCAGTATCCCAGAATTCGGGAATAAAAGCATGTCCTGTGACAAAACAGCATTTAAGGACCAAGGCTAGCAACACTCATGCTTTATTTCTACCCTGATATGCTACTGTGCCTATGCTATGGATTGCCAACCAGACAGCATATGGAAAATTCAGACATGAATAAGCCTAGGAAGGAACATTTTCTCTTCCAGGTGGTCATAAACCAGCACACAAGCATCTAGAGAAATAATGAAAGTGACCTTAATCACATATTGAAATTGTGGACATATTTTGGTTTATATATCTTTTACTTGATTTCTTATATAATACAATTGTAGTTGTCAGTGATGGTCTGGAATATGACAGGTCTTTTTTCTCTTTAAAGGGTGCTAAACATGACTTTAAGATTATGCCTTTACAGTTTAAGAAAATACTTATTGTTATATAATATCTTTATCTAAATAATTTTATGCACAGCCCGAGTTGCTATTTGGGAAATATAGGTCTACATGAATTGCATGTCGATTATATGTTGTTAACGTTAGGAAATTATTATTGTTTCACAAAAGTGCATATTTTCTCCAAATTTGCCTCTAAGTTCTATAGTTTTGCTGTATCCTTTCTGTGGGCCACCAGAGCACCTATGATCACTGTTTAAAATACTATTTTTGAGATCAATAAGCATTTTTTTAGCTAATAAAATGTATTTTTTAGAAATAAACTGATGAGAACACTGGAATATAGTCAATGAATTGTTTTACACAGATGTCACTAAATCCTTTCGTCTGGACTATTGTTTTCAATGGCAGCTAATCACCTTTTTCAGTACATTAGACTTTGGTTAAAATAAGCATATTGTTTCAAAAGCTATTCCCACTTAATTTGTAAAGTCAGATTGCTTTAGACATTAACTTTAAAGGCATAAACATTGAGTGAATTGCGTGTCTTTGTACATTTTTCTGAAACAAGACATGAAACTCATCTTTATATGTTTTTGCCAATCTGGGTTGTTATAGAACCGATCTCTTTTGCAATAGAGATATTTTCATTCTTGCAATATCAATGAAAAATAAAATCTAGATGCTGAGATTATGTAACTTTTTAAATGTTTTCTCCTGGAAGATTTATGAAACACTTATGGATTTAATATATTACAGAATATGTGGTGTTTTAATAGCAGATATTTTGTACAGTCATCAGTGATTGAGTGTTTAACGCTTTCAGTTGCTAATGATTATTTTTTCACCTAGAAATGTGATGCAAGGTATTCAGTTTAAGAAATACTTATTAGATATTTTCTGTGATTAAATAAAATCTCTTGTTACAACAATCAACAAGTTAGGGAAACATTTGTTAATATAAAATAAATAACTCCTGTTTATTGAAGTTATGTGACATGGATTTAACATATTGCAACACTATAGCTTATATCATCCCATTTTACAGTTGACAAAAATAATTTGGCTGTGGCTCATGCCTATAATCTCAGCATTTTGGGAGGCCGAGGCTGGTGGATCACCTGAGGTCAGGAGTTCGAGATCAGCCTGGCCAACATGATGAAACGTCGTCTCTACTAAAAATACAAAAATTAGCTGGACGTGGTGGTGGGCAACTGCAATCCCAGCTACTTAGGAGGCTGAAGCAAGAGAATCACTCGAACTTGGGAGACAAAGGTTGCAGTGAGCCAAGATCTGCGCCATTGCACTCTAGCCTGGGTGACAAGAGCGAAACTCCATCTCCAAAAATAAAAATAAAAATAAAAACTAAATTGTCGACCCTCAAACTCTGGAAGTAATGAATCAAAACACAAATCTGTTGTATTTCATACCCATAATGTCAATTACTGTACACTGCTCAATACACAGTCACACACATGCACAACATACACACACACACACACACACACAATCATTTATATAGACACACACTGTAAGAGGAAGATTTTAGCACTGCTCCAACTAAAGATAATGGGAGTAGGACAAAAGAAAAATGAATTCTTAGTAGAGGTATTAATGAGAGCAGAAGCCTAAGTTTTAATATTCTTCTACAACTAAATCCTGCAATACATTAATGTCGTTTGACTCTCAAAAAGAAAAGATTAGCTCATCACTGGTTTATATTTAAAACATCTATCTGACGCTAAATTTTCAGTAACTGAATGGAGGTATGTTCAGAAACAAATTATGTAAATATAAACAATCCCTCAGAATACTGATCCTATCAATATTTTGTTAAATAATGCTTATTTAATAACTGTAACAATAATACGACATCCATACTGTGTAGTATCATGGATATTTAAAAAGTTTTAAATACATATGAATACTAAGTAAATATACTGTGCCCAAAGGAATCATCCAAAGCAGTACAAACTTTTTAATCTTAAATAATTTTTTAAAAGTATCATTCACGTGATTTGGGATGAGAGAAATAGTTGCTTTTGCTTGAAAAGAATAGTTGTATAGTAACTTGTAAAAGTAGACATAATTGTAGAATAAATAGAACCTATTATATTCCCTAGCATAAAGTAGGTGCTTAATAAATTGATAGAAACTCTAACAAATGGTTATGACAGTATATTTTGCTACTATTCTGTGGCAAGTTAAATATTTACTACGATTAAAAGATAATTGTGCAAAGGCATAATATCCATTTCATGAGATTTTATTTTGAAATGCAATTTCTAAGGATGCTTTATTTCATAAGCCTGAGTACTAAAATCAACCTTTCATTTTATTCAGTAAATACTAATTTTTACCATACAGTACTGAAAGTATTCTAATAGCATATTCCACTTTAGATTGTTGTGAGCAAAAATAACCCCAAAATCCCTCAAGAACGGTCATGATTGTCTTTTTCCCTGTGGAGGATTTGTATGAAAATAGAGTAATTCTTCTCTCTCCTTAAAAAACAATCCCTTTAGAATAGCATTTAAATAATGTATTTTTAGAATATTATTTTAAAATAATACTATAGAAAAAAATATTCTTCTAACTCATGTTCCAGAAATGTCTAAAGTTTTAAATGTCTAAGACATTCCAGGTGGAAAAAGTATCTTAAATTGAATTTTGCCAAGACACTGTGGTTTCATTAACATGGATACAAAATAAAAATAAAAATAAAAGAAGCAGTTACTTTGGAGAGATTCAGAATCAATCTTGTTTTAGCAGTAATGCTCCGTGACTTGCAGAAAATAAATTGATCATGTTTTGGAACAACAGTAAGTACATAAAAGAAAATAAGGTTAAACTTGACTCTCAAGTAAGTCAGCAATGCTGCCTTTCTGGAAAAATAATGAAACGCGTCTGCACAGATTTGTTATATTATTAATCGGTTTCCTTTTTATAAAATTATTAATATTCGTGACAGAAAACAGGATGTCTGAGTTCTGTTGTGAGCAGCTGGGTTGATGAATGAAATTACCTTTCCTCAGAATATGATGGTTGTTATGTTGCTTGTAGTGCAAATAAGTTTTACTTCTCATTTAAGTTTGAATATTTTTAGATCAAATACATAAAAAGCATTTTAGAAATGTAACATATTCTATTCTCTTATAATTCTCAAGTCATCATTCTATTTTTTTTCTAAGCGAGTCAACATAAGTTGCAGGAGCTACAATTCATTTCATCTGCATAAATTTTCACAACAAAACTGTATTGCTTTTCAATGACATCTAAGGCATCGTGCAGGCTAGAAATGGGAGTTACAGAAATAGCCTGTCCATGAGGGGCATCTAACCTAGCCAGGGAAAAGCAGTATGTGTGGAAAAAATAAATAGCAGTTCCAGGCAGTGAGCACTGAGACCCGAGTTAAGGAGGAGCCTGTGACCTCTGCCCTGGGGAAGTGAAACTTTCCCACAGTGGAGGGGTGTGTCCTTTGAGGCTCCAATCAAGGGCACTCATTCAAATTCTTATTTGATCAGAGTAACTATCCTGTCTTTTGCATATTTAGTTTGTATAATTCCTCTCAGAACTTTATTTTGGTGTCTTGGATGCCCTCCAAAGAATCAATGTTTACTCCTGAGAGCCTTGGCTTTTCTCTCTGCAGTACACTTGAATGCAAGTTTGGATCACAGTCCAAATGATATTGGCATATTACCTTGGCTTCTGAATTTGATTGAGAATAAAAATATATTAGGAGCAAGAATAATTATCTTTAAAGGGCAATTAGAAGCAAGAATAATTATCTTTAAAGGACAAATTAAACTTTAAAAAATGAAAAGTACATATAATTATACTATAGAATAATTGAGATCCTAGCCATTCTCAAGAATTGGATATTTAAAAGATTAGGGACAAGTAAAATGAACAGCCAGAATAAAACATGTCAACAATTATATTAAATATTAAGATGAGCCAACACAATAGTCAATTCCAAACTTTCTTACTGATTGTAGAAGAGGCCCATGAACTTTCTTAAGTATTGTTTGGAGAGAATTGGATAGTTTAAACGGATTCCTACCCCATGAGCTTCACCTTATCTTTAAGAAATCTTTGTGATTCCATGTGCCTCATGCTAGGAGGATGCTCCTTTCTTTATCAGCTTTTGAGAATTAGAGTTGATTATTGTAAGGGAGGTGGCAGGATTCTTTATACTTGGTTATGTCTTTTATATGAAGGAGTAGTAAAGCACTCAGGAGCCAATTTACAAGAAAAGCTGGAGAACAAAGAAATGAAGAATCTCCTTATTGATATTTGCGGAAAATGGAAGGACTTTGTATTGGAAAATTAATTTTTAAATGTTTAAATGAGTTAAATGTCTCTCTCTCTCTCATCGTCTGTCTCCAGATCATGCCCACAGAGAGCTTCATGTTTAGGAACATTGCAAAAATACATGAGGGGAAGGACAAGTGTGATTTTAATTCCAGTGTTTCTTTGTTTTTCACTTTGCCATGAGGAAAAGTTACCTACTTAATGGCTTCACACTGGAATCATATCCTTCTCCCTGCTGTGAAATGTGACAGGATAGAGATTTTCTAAGACCCCATTATTTTTTAAACACACACACACATACATCAAGAGACAGTCACCTTGACCCTAGAAGTCTTGGAACACCTTAGGCTTGGGTTAATGCAGCTGCTCAGTGATGCCTTTGGAGACAGTTTTCTCTCTTTCCTTGTGGCCATCCTTCCAAGTAGATTTAAGAAATGTTTCTTTCCCAAAGTTTTAATTACAAAAATGTATTAACAAACTCAACTCCTCTGAAAAAAAATATATTTACTTGTCAAAGCATCTCCCATTTCTAGCTTATAACTTATATGAAAAAATGTTAAATACCTGGGTTCCATCAAAATGACATTTTCTCTCAAGCCTGCTTGTCTTTATGATTCCAAGTTAAATTTAAAGGTCAAGTCTAGTAATTTGACATACATAAGTAGATTTAATTGTTTGCAATTTTAAGATCTGTTTATCTGTTAGGCTATTTTCTCTCTGCTCTATGTCTAATTTTCAGGTGTGTGTTTCTAAGTCCTTGTCCTTTATGTATGCTCACATTGGTCAGAAAACACACATGCCCACGTGTACCCCTTCAGTGAATTCAGGTTGATCAAAAGTCTGGATCCCACAAAAATGGGATTTGCTCCTGTTCATGAGACTGTCTTCATGTGACAGATTGACCTCAGCATTGAAGCTACAGGTCATCTGTGGTTACTGGTTATGCCTCTCACTGTGAAACAACGTCAGGGATGAATTCAGTCTTTGAATTGACTAGAACACATTCCTGCTGTCCTTGCTACATTTAAATTCCATCCTTTGACCCTTTCACTATGCACCTCTACTTCCAGCTTCTCTTCCTGTGTTCTCTGTTGGGGTTTCGGAGCTTGATTAAGAATGGACTCCTATTGTTGCTGTTCTACTGTCTAAAATTTAAATATTAATAAGCATCCAGTGGTTCTGAGACAGTAGGAAGAGTATGTTTTCTCCCACTGGTTAGATCCTTTTATGTTTCAGATTTCTCTTATGTACAAGATACAGAGGGAGAAGAATTCTGCTATTTTAATACAAGATTGAACACCATAAAAGACAATATAAAATTGTGAAGGATCATAGAATATCCTATGTGAACATTTAAATGGCTAAAGGTTGTTAGAATAAAAAGTTTTAGTGAAAGAAGTTATCGTTATTATCATCATTAATATTATTGATCAGCAGAGTCAGAGGTTAAGAGCTGGGGCAGGGAACAATTATTCCTGTGGGTGATATTAAGCTGATTCAGAAAGTCAGGGTACAGGCATCCTCGATTTCCTTTGCTGATTCCTTTTATCCATCTATCAGCTCTCTCACCAACACTCTACTGGCTCCATGACATTGCCTCATGCTGCAGCTCTATGACATCCACTCTCTCCAAGACTTCATTTCCACAGAGGCAGCATATTAGCAGATCCTGTTTGTGACTCCACAAACAGTGCAGTCTACTGGTTAACTTAAAGCAACCAACCATCTACTATACTTGCCTCGGAGAATGGAGAGCCTGGGAATCTCTTGTAATTAGCAGAGGTAGAAGGTGGTTACAAGAGAGGAAGCAGGAGATGGTAAAAAAGTAAAAACTTTGGCATTAGAGTTACCAAAATTCTAATCCTTACCGCACCACATGTTGCCTGAGAACTTAGAGAAGTACCTATCCTCTGCGAGCCTCAATTTCCCATCTCCAAAATGAGGAATATAATACCTACTGTATAACTTTCTTCATGAGGATTAATTAATGTAAATGAAGTAGTGGACTTCACAGTACAAATCTATTTATCTGTGTATCTCTCTAGCTCAACAGTCATCATCTGAGTATGTATGTATGTATATAGGTGTGTATGTATGTCTGTCTCTCTCTCTCTCTCTCTCTCTCATCGTCTGTCTCCAGATCATGCCCACAGAGAGCTCCATGTTTAGGAGCATTGCAAAAATACATGAGGGGAAGGACAAGTGTGATTTTAATTCCTGTGTTTCTTTGTTTTTCACTTTGCCGTGAGGAAAAGTTACCTGCTTAATGGCTTCACAATGGAGTCATATCCTTCTCCCTGCTGTGAAATGTGACAGGATAGAGATTTTCTAAAACCCCATTATTTTTTAATGTTTTTGATTATTCAGTAAACAACATTTCCATTACTGAATTATGCATCTTATTTTCTTCATCTCATTTTTGCCCATGAAGTCTATTGTTTGATTTGACTATAATTACTTTCTAATTGCTGTGTTATGGCACTAATTGATTTCACATCAAGCAACTAACAGTTCTTTTTCTGCATAAAACTCATCAAGACTCAGTGACCACACATGGCCCATAGATAGCTGATGGTTGTCTCTCTTCTTTGGCTATTATTATTGTTATATATTTTTTCTAACAAATTTGAGAGGACTTTTTAACAGCCTAGATACCCTTAACTTATTTCCTGAAGACAATAAACATCACCTACCTACTACTATCTTGAGCACACTTTCTTGTCCACAGCATTCTGTCTCTCAAAGGACATTTAGTGTTCTATTCCTTGTTACTAATAGACCAGACCAGTGCTCAGGAAACTGCTCTCTGTGGCTTAATCTAGCCAGTAGCCTATTTTTGTGTAGCTTTCAAACTAAAAAGGATTTTTCTCCATTTTTAAAGAGTGATAAACAAACAACTAGAAAAACAAAACAAATAATATGGGACAGAGAGTATCTGTGGTCTGGAAGGTATACAATGTTTATTATTTGCAACATTCCAGAGAGAAACTTTCTAACACCTGGCCTAGAATCCAATCTTAGCCTTTCCATTCAAAGGAAGTCAGAGAGAAAATAGAAATTGCAGAGCCATAGTTCTATTTTGTACCCTCCTTCAGGACTAGCCTCTTGCTACACACTGTTAATCTCCGTGTTTGTCATTCTATTAAATGGTTTTGGTATCTGCATCTGACTGACTTTCTCCTTTTTTTTTTTTAGATTAGATTCACATTACAGCAGCAATGAAAAGTAGAAAGAAGATAGGATTGAATTCAAAGAGACTTGGTTTCTCAGTCCATCCTCATTCATCCAGTGACCCCACTGAATCCCACCAATACCTCTGATCCTTAGTTTCATCATCTGTTAAATCAATAAGTTTGACTGCACGGTGTTAAAAGGCCCTTACAGCTCTAACACCCTGGAATTAAATTATATAAATGCAAGAATATTTAAATTTCCTACAGGCTAAAACAGCTCTGTTGCTGTACTGGATGACATATGAGAACTTTTGGCCTTCCTTGAGCAGCTATAGGAACAGAAAACTCAGACTTCCATCATCCCACAATTATAATTGTAGATCATCTCCTTTTTTTTTCTTTTTTTTTTGACTCTGTAAAACTGAGATCAACCTCTCTGTGAATTCTAACCAACTGGCCCCAATTCTATTTTTTAAGGACACAAAATATTAGGATAGATGTGCAGAAATACTAGAAACCAGTCAACATGTCCCAACAGATTTTTCTTTTACATGTGAAGCAATTTTAATGTCTTTGAGCAATTCAACGAACAGGTGATCTAGAGACATTTTTATTGCTCTAAGTACACTATACTATATCTCAGCCTCGTGAAAGGTGGCTCAGAAGTCAGCATTCCATATGAGAGTCATATAGGTCTAGGATGTTTAAAACAACATTCAAATATAATAGAGTGGCTAGTAGTAAACGTATGTCAAGTTTACTTTCCCTAAGGAAATATTCTTCTACAGAGTTTGCTGAAATCCTTGGCCTATTATGGCACCACAAAGCAATCCAGTCCTCCTAGGAGCACCTACTCCTTAGGTTTGCCAATACATTTCATACATTTTGTAACAAATGAAAATCCTAGAACAGAACACAGGAAACATTGGTAGTTCGTTTTTCCAGTTCTAGAAAGGCAGTTATTTAATTTTCTGTAAAGATTGATGATGTCTCTTACTTTGTCATTAGAAAAATGTTAAGAAATTCAAAATGATGATAACTTTAAAGATTTTAAAGATCAACATTTAAATTCAAACTAAAATATTTATAGTAAAATAGACTGATGCTTTTCACCTTTTCAAATTCCCAAATACAAATTCCCAGAAGAAACATGTTTTTAATTATTGACATACATCTATAATGCTATATCTTGGTGTTCTTGCTTTATAAATGTATGCCTGTTGGTATCCTGTTATGATAGATGGGGGTTTATTAATATTACTATCACATAATACTGCATCTCTAGTTCCTATTTTTCTCCTATTTTCCCAATAGATTTAATACAAATTATTTAAATAACCAGCCAATAATACTATCAATAAAATAAACTATGTTCATATTTGTTTGTTGTCACTTGTATAGTTTTAGCATATCCATTATAAATTATTTCTATCATTACTATTATATGGCTATCAGTATTTTTCCCCAAATCGCTCAAATAATTTTGAAAATGATTAATTTTTATTTTCTCTGAGATCTCTCTTTTGAAGTTTCTGTTTTCCATCCAAACAGTGAAATCTCTGTCAATTTCTTTTTGGATCTGTTACATATCTATTATGTTTTAGATGTTGGGTTCTCTTTCTCTTTTAGTCAGCTAACTTACCCCGTTTTCTGTGGGGTTCCTTCCTCAGTAGTAGTTTCTTGAAAAAGATGCTTTGGAAGCAAAAAAAACAAATCAAAACAAACAAAAACAAACCAATCCACAAGAAGAGTTCTTTCAACTATAAGCTGAAATCAATTGCCCTGCCTAAAATTTCATAGATGTGGTTCTATTGTCTTTATCATTTGGTGCTGCTTGGAGAAAATACTGATGACTTTCTGATTCCCATATTGTTCTCGCTGTCTCAATGCATGTGGATATTTACTTCAGCCCGAGCAGTTGGAAATTCCACAAATATGTGCCTTGGTTTGTATCCCTCTTATTCGTTTTGACAAATGGTCAGTGGATGCTTTAAATCTGGACTTGAATGTCATTCAGTCCTGAAAAAATCTGCTTGTAAATGTTCTTTTGAAAGCCATCGTTTTCAGTCAGGAGTCGATGGTAAATTTTTAAAAAATATTTTCATTATGTTCATTAAAAATCATTTATATTTTCATTCAAGCCATTTTTCCTGGTGTAATGATCTGGAGACACTGCTTGGTATGCCGGCAATGGTCCACTGAATATATCACTAACTGCTCTCCACCCTGTGATATACTCAGCATATACTGTCTTGTTTCAAGCACTCTCTGTTCTCCCTTTCACGCACCCACATCCTGTTCATTCAACAAAGACTAACTTAAGCCATGTTTCCTAAGAAGGTCTCTGACTATCCCAGTCCTTCTCTCTCCCTTTCCTGAAACCTTGTAGTCAGTTTCTCACACTTGATCACTGCTATACACATGGCAGTGAAAAGCAGGTGCTGTAAGTTTCTTGGTAGCTGCTCCTTTGAGCTCTTGATAGCTTGCTCTTTCTAAACAAACTTTTTAAATGCTACAGGTTGTGTGATGAGCCATGTCATGTTTTAATATTTAAATTCCTGGCAGCTGAGGGGCTACAAGCTCTTGAATACATAATGGCATATTATTTATTTTGTTAATATTTAATCTCCAAAACATTATAAACACCTTGTTATTTTGTAGCCCCATAGACTATTTTACATATTCTGAGAAAACATTTTACATATTTTGGAAATCCCCGATGTATTTCTCTTGCTCTCATTTCTTTCACCTTGTTTCCAAAAAAGTTTTAGGTGCTTTAAGAAGCAGAGAAACTACTGACAATAATAATGTTAATGAAGATTATAATACTCTGATATTTTAATTTATTAAAAATATAATATTTCTCAGGACAAGTTTACTTGAACTGATCCTTGAGCATTTTATTAAAGAACAACTAATTCCAGTTATCTCAGACTCCCCCAGAGAAAAGTGCTGTAGCCATTTAAAAAGTCTTTGAAATTAGAGGACAGGTGAAATGGTTTTAAATACCTTAAAAATTGCAAATAGCTATGCTCTTGGTTTCCTTGTGATCTGCAATAATAAGGGAGGCAGTTAAAACCATCAGTGTTTACATTGAGCTGAAAGCTTTGATATGTCCTCTAGCACAATATAAATGCCATAAAATTTCTGCATACGCAGAAGACATTTAATTCATTTATTCTTAGGGAAGGGCAAATGAGACTTTGTAAGTCACTGTTTTCCTATTTAATGACAATTATTTAACTGCATTGTAAAATTGGTTTATCAAAGTCTAATTTACATGCACTAAAATTCACCAGTTTTGTGTATACTTTAATGCATTTTGACAATAAATATGATTATGTAACTATTACCACAATAAAAAAATAATACCATCACTACAAAAAATACCCTTATCCCTGTCACAGTCAATGCTCTCCCTCTGCCCTCCTGTGAAAAACGTCATAGCTGTTTTCTGTCACTACAGCTTTATCTCTTCTGGAAGTTCATATAAATGGAATCATACAGTAGGAAGTCTTTTGTGTCTGGTTCTTCTCACTTAGCATACTGCTTTTGAGGTTTATCCACATTATTTCATGTAACAATAGTTATTTTTATTGCTGAGCAGTGTGTCTGTATAAATCCATCATTATTTTTTATTTATTTATCAAGTTGAAGGATAGTTGGGTTCTTTGCAGTTTGGGGTCATTACAGATAAAGGTACTGTTACCATTCATTTATAAGTCTCTATGTGAACATAGCTTTTTGTTGTTGTTGTTGTTATTTGTTTTTCTTCTGTAATTACCTAGGAGCAGAATTGCTAGATCATGCAATAAGTTTGTGATCAACTTTATAAAAAACTGCAAAACTATTTTCCAAGGTGATTATTAGTATAGTATTTTGATTTCCCATCATTAATGTATGAAAGTTTCATTTACTCTGTTTTTTCTTTTTAATCGACACTTAATATTGTCAGTCTCTTGAACTTTAGCTGTTTGACTAGGGGTACAATATCATGTCATCATAGTTTTCATGTAATTTCCCTAATGGCTAACATTATGTATCTTTTTCTTTGCTTATTTTTCATTTGCATATTATTAGTGAAGTATCTGGTCAAATATTTTGCACATTTTAATTTGAAATGGATAATTGATCTAAATAAAAAAACTAAAGTTTTTAAATTTTCAGGAAAAAAAAAACGTGTAGGAGAAAAGATTTGTAACTGAGGTTAGGCCAAGATTTCTTAGGTAGGACATAGGCAAAAATCATTGAAACAAAAAACATTAAATAATACTTTATCAGCAATTTTAAGACTTTATAAACACTTTTGCCTTAAAAAATCTCTTAATAAAAAGACACAGGCCAGGAGAAAATATTTGCAAGACATATATGTGATACAGTACTTATACCTACAATGTATTTAAAAATCTTGTAACTCACTGATAAGATACACAACTTGATACAAATACACAAATGCATCACTTTTAAACATAGCCATAAAAGTTGTTCTCACTAACCAAAAGGCTTAATTTCTAAAGTAAGTAACTTTTAAAAATCCATCTAAAATTTTTTTAGGATTTAAAATATTCAATATGTATATTAATTGCACTGGAATTTTACTAAATTTTAGAGAAGTGGGCTATGTAATGACACTCAAATTACATTATTAGAAGATTACATGACATGATGTAATAAGCAAATTTTAAGAGCAGAGAGAGGCCTTTGAGTAGTTCTTAACGATGACCTTGGAGACACGTTTCATCACATACATATAAATAGGACACACAAAGGAGAGTGGAGGAAGAGGCATTCTAACAATCTTTTTTTTTTTTGAGACAAGATCTTGCTCTGTTCAGGCTGAAGTGCAGTGGCACAATCACGGCTCACCGCAGCCTTGATCTCCCAGGCTCAAGCCACCCTCCCGCCTCAGACTTCACAGTAGCTGGGACTACAGGCGTGCACAATCATGCCTGGCTCTTTTTTTTTTTTTTTTTTAATTTTTGGTACAGATGAGGTCTCACTATGTTGTCAGGGCTGGTCTTGAACTCCTGGGCTCAAATGATTCTCCCACCTTGACCTCCCAAAGTGCTGGGATTACAAACATGAGCCATCATGCCCAGTCACAAGGCATTCTGATTTTCACACAGCACATCTGAAGATAAAAGATCTGAGAGTAAATGCCAACTGCCTAATATTCGTACTCTCAGCAAATCCTCACATCCAAATAACTTCATTTTGAAGAACTAAGGGTTGTGCTGCTGAAGAGGGAGGGAGAGGAATTATTTGCTCATTGTTAAGAGGTGAAAAAGAAATATCAGGTTTCTAGATTTCTATGGTAACGGCAGAGTGGCTGGTTCTCCTAAGGATCATGTGACCCTGGATGAAAGTCATGCTTTCAGTAGAAATAAATCTCTTCTCAGTGCAGCCCTCCTGTGGAGATCAGACACTTCGGTTCCATGGGCCTGTCCGGGAAAACATCAGACAAGACAACAGAGAGATGATGTGCAAGAAAGCGTAAGGTAGTGACATTAGGCAAGGCCTAGAGAGGGAAGGGATTGAGAGACTGAGATTAAAGATAATACCTAACACTTTTTTTTTGCCCTTGTTATGTGCCAAATTCTTCACATATATTAACTTATATACCAAGTAATTTACATATAATAACTTATTTGGTCCTCACAGATACCCATAATGTAGATAGCTCACTAAAATCCCTGTTTCACGTAAAAAGGTAACTAAGACAGAGAAAAACTAGATTTTTTATTTCAGGCTACCCAGATGGTAAGGGGCAGAGCCAGGATTTCACACAGGAACTCTTAATTCAGCCTCCTGTGTTTTCTTCAGTTATGGAGTGGGCTGCAAGTAATTTGTTACTAATCATAGTTAAAATAATGAGTCTGTCAAGGATTTACATTTTAATGCTATCTCAGAAATCTCTCCCACTGAATTGCATTTTTAAAAATTAATGTCTGTGTATTAAATACATTAAAGAGGAAGTAAGAATCAAACTTAGCAATACTGGTTATCCATGTCTCCAAACATATGTCAATTGATCTGCTGCGGTGGTCCTCAGACTTCACTGGGCAGGAGAATCACCCAGAGATTCTGATACATTAAGTTTATTTTTAGTGTCCTAGAACTGACATTTTTAACAAAATCCTAAATGTTTTCTTCCCCCCATAACCTTCTGCGTTTTGACCATTTTTATAAAATTGCCCGTTGGAGGATGTTGCTGACCACAACTGCACCAAGACAGTATTAATTTCTCCATATATTAGACACAAAAAATTTTCCTATAAACTCATTCCAATGCTGACCACATAGTAGGCAATTATCTATTTGCTTCTCTATTTCTTTATCTATCTCTCTCTCAGTTCTGGAAGGCTCTTGAAGCCAATTCTTATATATACGTGACTACTATATTTCTAAAATCTTCCACACAATTTACATATAGTTGGAGCCCACAATGGGACTGTGGTTTAATGAATGATTATAGAAATAAGCAGATAAAAATAACATGGTTTGGATCATGCATAACATTATCAGATGGCTGAATTCAGTATGCAGAAATGCTACATTTAGTTAAATATTTGAAGAGAGTACATTTTTAAAAAAGATATTAACACATGAAGAATGTTATGAGCTTCCTAGAAAGCAGTTTAATATACGCAGACATAAGCACGTATTAAACATAGCACCAGAAATGGTAGATGATGCCTGGGCCTTTGTCTTTATTTATTTATTTATTTATTTATTTATTTATTTTTTACTTTTTTTTTTTTATTATACTTTAAGTTCTAGGGTACATGTGCATAACGTTTATATCATGTATAACTCCCCAATGCAATCACTCCCTCCTCCCCCCTCCCCCGATAGGCCCCAGTGTGTGATGTTTCCCTTCCCGAGTCCAAGTGATCTCATTGTTCAGTTCCCACCTATGAGTGAGAACATGCGGTGTTTGGTTTTCTCTTCTTGTGATAGTTTGCTAAGAATGATGGTTTCCAGCTGCATCCATGTCCCTACAAAGGACGCAAACTCATCCTTTTTGATGGCTGCATAGTATTCCATGGTGTATATGTGCCACATTTTCTTAATCCAGTCTGTCACAGATGGACATTTGGGTTGATTCCAAGTCTTTGCTATTGTGAATAGTGCCGCAATAAACATACGTGTGCATGTGTCTTTGTAGTAGAGTAATTATAATCCTTTGGGTATATACCCAGTAGTGGGATGGCTGGGTCATATGGTACATCTAGTTCTAGATCCTTGAGGAATCGCCATACTGTTTTCCATAATGGTTGAACTAGTTTACAATCCCACCAACAGTGTAAAAGTGTTCCTATTTCTCCACATCCTCTCCAACATCTATTGTTTCCTGACTTCTTATGATTGCCATTCTAACTGGTGTGAGATGGTATCTCATTGTGGTTTTGATTTGCATTTCTCTGATGGCGAGTGATGATGAGCATTTTTTCATGTGTCTGTTGGCTGTATGGGTGTCTTCTTTTGAGAAATGTCTGTTCATATCCTTTCCCCACTTTTTGATGGGGTTTGTTTTTTTTTCTTGTATATTTGTTTGAGTTCTTTGTAGATTCTGGATATTAGCCCTTTGTCAGATGAGTAGATGGCAAAAATTTTCTCCCATTCTGTAGGTTGCCTGTTCACTCTGATGGTAGTTTCTTTTGCTGTGCAAAAGCTCTTTAGTTTAATGAGATCCCATTTGTCAATTTTGACTTTTGCTGCCGTTGCTTTTGGTGTTTTAGACATGAAGTCCTTGCCCATGCCTATGTCCTGAATGGTACTACCTAGATTTTCTTCTAGGGTTTTTATGGTATTAGGTCTAACATTTAAGTCTCTAATCCATCTTGAATTAATTTTCGTATAAGGGGTAAGGAAAGGATCCAGTTTCAGCTTTCTACTTATGGCTAGCCAATTTTCCCAGCGCCATTTATTAAATAGGGAATCCTTTCCCCATTTCTTGTTTCTCTCAGGTTTGTCAAAGATCAGATGGCTGTAGATGTGTGGTATTATTTCTGAGGACTCTGTTCTGTTCCATTGGTCTATATCTCTGTTGTGGTACCAGTACCATGCTGTTTTGGTTACTGTAGCCTTGTAGTATAGTTTGAATTCAGGTAGCGTGACGCCTCCAGCTTTGTCCTTTTGACCTAGGATTGTCTTGGCAATGCGGGCTCTTTTTTGGTTCCATATGAACTTTAAAGCCGTTTTTTCCATTCTGTGAAGAAAGTCATTGGTAGCTTGATGGGGATGGCATTGAATCTATAAATCACCTTGGCAGTATGGCCATTTTCACGATATTGATTCTTCCTATCCATGAGCATGGTATGTTCTTCCATTTGTTTGTGTCCTCTTTGATTTCACTGAGCAGTGGTTTGTAGTTCTCCTTGAAGAGGTCCTTTACATCCCTTGTAAGCTGGATTCCTAGGTATTTTATTCTCTTTGAAGCTATTGTGAATGGGAGTTCATTCCTGATCTGGCTCTCTGCTTGTCTGTTACTGGTGTATAAGAATGCTTGTGATTTTTGCACATTAATTTTGTATCCTGAGACTTTGCTGAAGTTGCTTATGAGCTTAAGGAGATTTTGGGCTGAGACGATGGGGTTTTCTAAATATACAATCATGTCATCTGCAAACAGGGACAATTTGACTTCTTCTTTTCCTAACTGGATACCCTTGATTTCTTTCTCTTGCCTGATTGCCCTAGCCAGAACTTCCAACACTATGTTGAATAGGAGTGTGAGAGAGGGCATCCCTGTCTTGTGCCAGTTTTCAAAGGATTTTTCCAGTTTTTTTCCCATTCAGTATGATATTAGCTGTGGGTTTGTCAAATAGCTCTTATTATTTTGAGGTACGTTCCATCAATACCGAATTTATTGAGCGTTTTTAGCATAAGGGCTGTTGAATTTTGTCAAAAGCCTTTTCTGCATCTATTGAGATAATCATGTGGTTCTTGTCTTTGGTTCTGTTTATATGCTGGGTTACATTTATTGATTTGCGAATGTTGAACCAGCCTTGCATCCCAGGGATGAAGCCCACTTGATCATGGTGGATAAGCTTTTTGATGTGCTGCTGAATCCGGTTTGCCAGTATTTTATTGAGAATTTTTGCATCGATGTTCATCAGGGATATTGGTCTAAAATTCTTTTTTTGTTGTGTCTCTGCCAGGCTTTGGTATCAGGATGATATTGGCCTCATAAATGAGTTAGGGAGGATTCCCTCTTTTTCTATTGATTGGAATAGTTTCAGAAGGAATGGTACCAGCTCCTCCTTGTACCTCTGGTAGAATTTAGCTGTGAATCCATGTAGTCCTGGACTTTTTTTGTGGGGTAGGCTATTAATTGTTGCCTCAATTTCAGAGCCTGCTATTGGTCTATTCAGGGATTCACTTCTTCCTGGTTCAGTCTTGGGAGAGTGTAAGTGTCCAGGAAATTATCCATTTCTTCTAGATTTTCTAGTTGATTTGCGTAGAGGCATTTATAGTATTCTCTGATGGTAGTTTGTATTTCTGTGGGGTCGGTGGTGATATCCCCTTTATCATTTTTTATTGCGTCTATTTGATTCCTCTCTCTTTTCTTCTTTATTAGTCTTGCTAGCGGTCTGTCAATTTTGTTGATCTTTTCAAAAAACCAACTCCTGGATTCATTGATTTTTTGGAGGGTTTTTTGTGTCTCTATCTCCTTCAGTTCTGCTCTGATCTTAGTTATTTCTTGCTAGCTTTTGAATGTATTTGCTCTTGCCTCTCTAGTTCTTTTAATTGTGATGTTAGAGTGTCAATTTTAGATCTTTCCTGCTTTCTCTTGTGGGCATTTAGTGCTATAAATTTCCCTCTACACACTGCTTTAAATGTGTCCCAGAGATTCTGGTATGTTGTATCTTTGTTCTCATTGGTTTCAAAGAACATCTTTATTTCTGCTTTCATTTCGTTATGTACCCAGTAGTCATTCAGGAGCAGGTTGTTCAGTTTCCATGTAGTTGAGCGTTTTGGTTGAGTTTCTTAGTCCTGAGTTCTAGTTTGATTGCACTGTGGTCTGAGAGACAGTTTGTTATAATTTCTGTTCTTGTACATTTGCTGAGGAGTGCTTTACTTCCAATTATGTGGTCAATTTTGGAATAAGTGCGATGTGGTGCTGAGAAGAATGTATGTTCTGTTGATTTGAGTGGAGAGTTCTATAGATGTCTATTAGGTCCGCTTGGTGCAGAGATGAGTTCAATTCCTGGATATCCTTGTTAACTTTCTGTCTCGTTGATCTGTCTAATGTTGACAGTGGAGTGTTGAAGTCTCCCATTATTATTGTATGGGAGTCTAAGTCTCTTTGTAGGTCTCTATGGACTTGCTTTATGAATCTGGGTGCTCCTGTATTGGGCATATATATTTAGGAGAGTTAGCTCTTCCTGTTGAATTGATCCCTTTACCATTATGTAATGGCCTTCTTTGTCTCTTTTATCTTTGATGGTTTAAAGTCTGTTTTCAGAGACTAGGATTGCAACCCCTGCTTTTTTTTGTTCTCCATTTGCTTGGTAGATCTTCCTCCATCCCTTTATTTTGAGCCTATGTATGTCTCTGCACGTGAGATGGGTCTCCTGAATACAGCAGACTGATGGGTCTTGACTCTTTATCCAGTTTGCCAGTCTGTGTCTTTTAATTGGAGCATTTAGTCCATTACATTTAAGGTTAATATTGTTATGTGTGAACTTGATCCTGTCATTATGATATTAACTGGTTATTTTGCTCGTTAGTTGATGCAGTTTCTTCCTAGCCTCGATGGTCTTTACATTTTGGCATGTTTTTGCAATGGCTGGTACCGCTTGTTCCTTTCCATGTTTAGGGCTTCCTTCAGGGTCTCTTGTAAGGCAGGCCTGGTGGTGACAAAATCTCTAAGCATTTGCTTATCTGTAAAGGATTTTATTTCTCCTTCACTGATGAAACTTAGTTTGGCTGGATATGAAATTCTGGGTTGAAAATTCTTTTCTTTAAGAACGTTGAATATTGGCCCCCACTCTCTTCTGGCTTGTAGAGTTTCTGCCGAGAGATCTGCTGTTAGTCTGATGGGCTTCCCTTTGTGGGTAACCTGACCTTTCTCTCTGGCTGCCCTTAAGATTTTTTCCTTCATTTCAACTTTGGTGAATCTGGCAATTATGTGTCTTGGAGTTGCTCTTCTGGAGGAGTATCTTTGTGGTGTTCTCTGTATTTCCTGAATTTGAATGTTGGCCTGCCCTACTAGGTTGGGGAAGTTCTCCTGGATGATATCCTGAAGAGTGTTTTCCAACTTGGTTCCATTTTCCCCCTCACTTTCAGGCACCCCCATCAGACGTAGATTTGGTCTTTTTACATAATCCCATACTTCTTGCAGGCTTTGTTCATTTCTTTTTCTTCTTTTTTCTTTTTGTTTCTCTTCTCGCTTCATTTCATTCATTTGATCCTCAATCGCTGATACTCTTTCTTCCAGTTGATCGAGTCGGTTACTGAAGCTTGTGGATTTGTCACGTATTTCTCGTGTCATGGTTTTCATCTCTGTCATTTCGTTTATGAACTTCTCTGCATTAATTAGTCTAGCTGTCAATTCTTCCACTCTTTTTCAAGATTTTTAGTTTCTTTGCGCTGGGTACGTAATTCCTCCTTTAGCTCTGAGAAGTTTGATGGACTGAAGCCTTCTTCTCTCATCTCGTCAAAGTCATCTCTGACCAGCTTTGATCCGTTGCTGGCGATGGGCTGCGCTCCTTTGCAGGGGGAGATGCGCTCTTATTTTTTGAATTTCCAGCTTTTCTGCCCTGCTTCTTCCCCATCTTTGTGGTTTTATCTGTCTCTGGTCTTCGATGACGGTGACGTACTGGTGGGGTTTTGGTATAGGTGTCCTTCCTGTTTGATAGTTTTCCGTCTGACAGTCAGAAGGACTGTCTGTTGGTCTGTTGGAGATTGCTTGAGGTCCACTCCAGACCCTGTTTGCCTGGGTATCAGCAGCAGAGGTTGCCGAAGATAGAATATTGCTGAACAGCGAGTGTACCTGTCTGATTCTTCCTTTGGAAGTTTCCTCTTAGGGATGACTCCACCCTGTGAGGTGTGGGGTGTCAGACTGCCCCTAGTGGGGGATGTCTCCCAGCTAGGCTACTCAGGGGTCAGGGACCCACCTGAGCAGGCAGTCTGTCCGTTCTCGGATCTCAACCTCCGCATTGGGAGATCCACGGCTCTCTCCAAAGCTGTCAGACAGAGTCGTTCGCCTCTGCTGCTTCCCCTATTGGACCTCAGCTGTGGGCTGTCCCCAGAGGTGGAGTCTACAGAGACAGGCAGGCTTCCTTGAGCTGCTGTGAGCTCCACCCAGTTGGAGCTTCCCAGCGGCTTTGTTTACCTACTTAAGCCTCAGCAATGGCGGGCGCCCCTCCCCCAGCCTCGCTGCTGCCTTGCGGATAGATCGCCGCAGACTGCTGTGTTAGCAGTGAGGGAGGCTCCGTGGGCGTGGGACCCTCCCAGCCAGGTGTGGGATATATTCTCCTGGTGTGCCTGTTTCCTTAAAGCGCAATATTGGGGGTGGAGTTACCCGATTTTCCAGGTGTTGTGTGTCTCAGTTCCCCTGGCTAGGAAAAGGGATTTCCTCCCCCTTGTGCTTCCAGGTGAGGCGATGCCTCGCCCTGCTTCAGCTCACGCTGGTCAGGCTGCAGCAGCTGACCAGCACCGATTGTCCGGCACTCCCTAGAGAGATGACCCCAGTACCTCAGTTGAAAATGCAGAAATCACCGGTCTTCTGTGTCACTCGCGCTGGGAGTTGGAGACTGGAGCTGTTCCTATTCGGCCAGCTTGCTCCGCCCCCCGGCCTTTGTCTTACTAGCAAGATGGTCAGCAGCATGAGACTAATATTGTGTTTTATGTCCACTTTGCACCATTCTTGCTGATTAATCATAAAAGCAGGCACATCTATCAAACAAAAGCCACGTACTGGTGACTCGTTGCCACCTTAATGCTGCTACTTTATATACCTCCCCAAGATTTGGTTGACTTTTAGTTCTATGTGTTTTTTTAGCTCAGTATTCTGTGTGCAGCAATTTGAGCTGGCTTCGATGAGTGGTTTTGGGCTTTCCTTGTTTTCTTCCTGAATCTTTTGTCAACTGACTAGTCATCTTGAGGTCAGTTGCTCCAGGATGGTCTTACTCACAAGTTTGAAAGTTGGCTGGCACCTGACTGGGGTTGTTCTTATGATGGAAGTAGGATTTCAAAAGGGTTAAAAGAGTGTTCAGAGTCTGTTGTGTTAGATTAATTATTTAAATGCCCTCAGTTATCTATTTATACATATTTACTACCTTTAAAATGTGAATTTGTAGCTCCTTCCATCAAGTAGAATCTGTTTCCCAGTCCCTTGAATGCACGCTGACTCTTTGAATTGTGTTGGAAAATAGAAAGAGTAAATGTGGTGGTTCCATGTCTAAAGATTAAGAGGCCTGTCATACTTCTCCTGACTCTCTTTGAAATTGGAACCACCATATGAAAAGATATGGGTTTGCCTGCTGGATGATGAACAGGCCCTGCCAAGATCAGCCACGCATGACACAAATTGGCAGAACCGCTCAACTAATCTGTACATTTCCAAGCAACAAAAAAATGCTAATTATTTTAAGAGATTAGGTTGTGAATGGTATGTTATACAGTGAGAACTAACTAACAATCCTTTTGCAGCCTCGGTTAGAAAAGACACAATGTCACTTACACCTCAACTTACTGGCCAAAGCTAATAAAGCCCACCAGGATTAAAGTGTGGTACAATTAATTTCAGCTCTTAATGGGAGGAGCTACAAGGTCATATTGCAAAGAATTTGTATACAGGGAGGCATAAAAAATTGGAGACATTTTTAAAATCAATCTACAACAGCTTGAAACATTTCCCTCCTTCCCTTCCCTTTCTTCTTTCTCTTTCTTTCTTTCTGTCTCTCCTTCTTTCCTTTCTTTTCTTTTTTCTCTCTTCCCTCCCTCCCTCCCCTCCCTCCCTCCCCTTCCTCCCTCCCTCCCTCTCTTCCTTCCTTCCTTCCTCCCTCCCTCCCTCCCTCCCTCCCTCCCTTCCTTCCTTCCTTCCGCCTGTGTGTGTGTGTGTTTAAAAGAGGGAGAGTGAGAGACTTCTCTTTGCAGTTTATACAAATAGCCTTTGTATGTAGTGTTTCAAAACAATGGTCAATTTCTTAAATTAAGCTAATTAGATTCATTTAAAGACAGTTGCCTACTGAAGTATTTCTTCTTTTCTTAGGAACACCAAGCCTCAGTGCATATGTATTTTTTTGACCACATCTTTTACACAGAAGGAAAATGAAGTAAACTTGATTACAGTGTTCTGAAACAACACCGGTGATGTCAGTTCTAAGCTTGCAGTGGCTCTATGTTTCTTGAAATTTTGTCTTGGTCTGTGACTGACACTGTTCCCTTTATATTAGATAATATAGTGAGGGTTTGAGTTTTGAAGCAGTATTTTATTGGGAACACTCAGTGGTAGTAAGAATTAGAGATGTGCCTCCTGCCTCTCTGGGCACTAGTATTAATTGTATTATCTTTGGCATTATGGAGGAATTTCACTGGGTAATGGGATAGGTAGTAATTCTTATGGGTATACTTATAACAATTATGCACTTTTAGTATTTTTAATGAAGAGATTATTTTCTTATGTATTTTTAATATGTTTAATAAGAGATATTTTGTCCCAAAAAGGCTATCTTCATTTTAGCTTTTCCAGTTTCTAAATATACACATGTGCCTATGCACACATGCACCCATATCTTAGTTTTTTGTTCTGATGTTCTTATTTATGTTTGTGAATCATGGATTTTGGCAAAGACCAGAAAGTACTAAATTTAAAGCAACCCATAAGTATGGTCTATGAAAGGACAGATAACTTATTAGGAAATGAAAATGATAAGCCATGCTTTACGGACATATCAGAGCCACAATATGTGTGGGAGCGGAGTTTTCATCAGGAGTGCGATATTATGCTGTAATGTCAGAGCACCACTATCACTACACCGCTAGTTATTTATTGAGAAACTACGCCAAGCCATATGAACTGAGATTGGTGGATGGATGGGTTCGGAAAATCAAAGATATTTTACAAAATAATGTATGTTGGACAAAGTCAATAGGTATTTACTACCAGGGGTCTCTATTTAGAATATTTAGTGAAACAGGTGTTAGATGAAACAAGTTCCTAGACTCGTTTGTTTAATTTTGTTATTGTTTCTTTGAGGAATAGAGTATGGTGACACAGTAACCACCTTACATTTGCAGGTGGAGAGTGTATCATTTAGGACCTTATAATGGTTGCCCTTTGTATTCCATATCAAGAGAGCACTATAATTGAAGAATCCTGCCAAGGCCTGTCTCAGTGACATTTTAATTTTATTTCCATGCTGTTGTCCATTCTCAGCAGTATGAGTACACATGTTCCGGATTTCTTTCCATGTCCACAAGTATTATAGAGACTGCTACGGCACTGGACAATTGCTTTGCTATTCTGGACGTATATGCTTGCTGACTTGGAATGCTAAACATCTGTAGATTTCCTTAGAAGAGGAGATGTTTCATGATGCAGTCTTCGCCAATTACTCTCTGGTCAGGAAATGTGGACCAGTAACTAAACACCTTGGACTTTCACATTAATGTGATTTTTTTTTTTTTTTTTTGCACAGATCTTGATCTACTACTGATTCATTCCACTTAATTTAACAAATCATCTTATATGATGAATGATGTTTAATGATAATGTAAGTTGGTACAGTGCTTTACTATAATGTATCATTTTTTATTTATTAGCTTCTTTGATTTTTCACATAGTGCTCCAATGTATAGGGGCATGCCCTGCCATTCTCATTGCTTTTTAAGTTAGTGAATGGGTCAGTGACTCACTCAAGGCTAGAACCTCCTTTGTAACCTTTAAAAGGTAACAGAAACTAATTCAATTAATTCAAAAAACTTTATTTGATCACTCAGCCAATGCGGAGAGACTGGATAAGCACTAAGAAAATGAAAATAAGTGAAGAATTCTTGCCCTGGAGTAACTCAAAGACTATTATTGAAAATAGATGTGTGAAAAAATATATATAATATTAACAATGATAGGTAATAAAAATAAAATGATGTGAACAAATACATGGAGGATACAAAACAAAGAGGAATTCAGTGCCTGGGGCCTTAAGGAAAAGCTGATACTCTTTAAGCTCAGTTTGTTACTGATAATGAAAATATTCTCAGGAGTGGAGGAGAGGGAGTGAGAGAATGGATGGTCATTCATGACACACAAAACAATGTGGGTAAAGGCACAGCAATGTGAATGCCCAGTATATCCAGGGTACAGAGAAACTTTCAGAGCAAAAGTGAGAAGGGCCAGACCTAGCCAGATAGGTGAAAGGACAGGATCATAAGAAGGAGGTTATTTAAACCAATGTTGTTTGTTTCTGTGTGTATGCATTTATATTTACTTAATTAGAGTTGAATGGCTTACGAAATGGAGTAGTGATCACTAAAGAGGACACCTGGGAGGCTACTCTGCCTCTAATTATTCTGATCAGTTCACTTCTACACTAATATCCCCTCTCAAGAGGACAAAACTTTTCAGGAAACCAATCACACTCACCTTAAAAAAAAAATGGTTTGTTGTGATTCATTCTTGACTTTTAGAAGTCTAATTCCAACTTCAAGTGGTATACCAAAAAGTTTCTTCAAATCAATTCAATATTTTCCCCAATCCAAACTTTGTACTAGTGAGTACAAACTTATCCTTCATAGTACATTTTAAAAATAGTTTAAAGATTAGCATTGTAAGTAGCTGCCCAGCAGGTATCTTTGGGTGATGTCTTGGTTAGCTTTGGCTGCTATAAAAAAAATCAACCTGAGTGATTTATAAACAGCAGTAATTTATTGCTTACAGTTCTAGAGGCTGGAAAGTCCAAGATCAAGGTATCAGCAATTCAGTCTAGTGAGGGTCTTCTTCAAAGATGATGCCTCTGTGTGTTCTCACATGGCAAAGGAGGAAAGGGAGCTCTCTCAAGCCTCTTTTATAAGAGCACTAAATCCCATTCATGAGGGTGGGACCCTCATAAATCATTAACTTCTCAAAGGCCCCACCTCCTAATACTATCCCTTTGGGTATTAGGTTCCAGTTTATAAATTTTAGGGGGACACCAACATTCAGACCATAGCAATTGGAAACACAGCACTCATAGGGAGGAGGAACAGGCTTCACTGGCAGCGGGGGAAATGTGATCATTGAGTGTGTATGCCTAATATAATGTGTGTAGGAAGCCTGTAGGCTTAAGGGGTTGCTATTTTTAGAAAGACAGATCTGGAGACAACATTTTCTAAACTGATTTGATGGACTAAAGGAGGAAGTAGGAAGGAGAGGGCAAACTACTGTAGGAGTGAAAGAGACCATGAGGACCTGATTTAGGGAAATTACAGTGCCTAAGCAAGGCGTGTCTAAATTCAGGAGACAGTGCTGTGGTACAACCAACAGGATTTAATGACTGATTATTTGATATTTAATATTGATTATTGATTAGTTGTGTTGGGGGAGGATAGTAAAAGAGAAGATGAGTTTAAGGGCAAGTCCAAGAATTCTGATGATGGAAACTAGGTATCTGGTGATGTAAACCATGACTGAGAATTCAGGAAACAATGTTAACTTGGACAGTGAAGAGGAGAAGAACTAAACTGATGTGGACATACTCCTATTAGGTTCCTCTAGGGGAATTAAATAGATTATCTAGTGTTAGCGGTAAATTTGGGGAAACTGGATGTGGATTCAGCCTCTAATGGCTAAAATTGGTATTTTGTAATAAAGTCACTTGTGCAAATTTCATTCTAGGAATTTTCAATAAAATTCCACAAAAATAAAATATAAATGAGAGATTATTAAAAATGTCCATTTACATTGTTAAAGTAATAATCTGTTATGTGAGGAAAGGCGTGGCTAATCATTAAAGCTATCCTACTGTATTAACTACTATATTGGAAACATTTATTTAAAGATTAGCTAAATAAAAATGTATAAATACAGTTACAGAAAAAGGAGCTGATAGTGATCAAATCATTCAACAATAAATGATACAGCCTCAAATGATAGTTTTCTGGCTTTTTGTACACTGATAAAGAAGTTTACCATTAGCTAGAGCCTTGATTTGATGGGTTGAAAGAGGACTAGATGAATAGATTATATCGAAGTTTGTTGTTTTGTCATTTCCTCTGAGAATCTTAACTGGCATTTTCGTGAGTTTTCTCAAGCACTACCAGTTATAGTTTACGCTTTTGCAAGACTACAAATTATATTGTACAGTTTCTGAAGTTATTCCTTCTTGTTTATACTCAGACAAAATTTGCCTTTCTACAGCCAAGAACTATCATCCCTTTTCAGATTCCCAGAGCATATCAAGCCATAGACGGCTCTATGTCTGTGTAATGACTACTTATTATAGTCTTCACACGTCAACTTCTCTAAATGCATCATTCACCTTTCAAAAGAATTCAGTTTAAAAAATGTTAAACTTTTTGTGCATGCAACAATTTTTGACCTGCTTTATTATTTTTGTTGTACTATGCTGGTCGTCATATATATATATATATATTTTGCTATGAGGTTATTTGAAATTCCCAGAGCATGGTCCTTTGATAGACATTGTGGGGCAACAGTGTAACACAGAATTAATAGCAGGGACTTGAGCATCCGCTGACCTACATTTGAATCCTGGCTACAAAATGAGGATAGTAATATTAACATCATAAAATTAGTTGTGTGCGCTAAATGACATATTTTATATTAAGTGTATAGCACCATACTTGATACAAAAGAATGATGTAACTGAGAATAATGAGGCTAAAGATGTCAAAATCATATAAAACTGTTTTTTTCTTATTATTCTTCTGGTTGGACTACAAGTTCATAATCAGCCAGAGGTTAATGATCCCTTCAGGGTTTTCTACAAAGTGAATTGCTTTTAAATTTTAAATTTGTAGGTTCACGATCTTACACTTATGAATTTGGGTTTTTTTTTTTTAATTTAAATCTTAAATCTTTCAATGTAGCAATAATAAATTTATTCAACTTGGTTTTTTTAAGTATTGGTATTCATTCTCCCTTTTAGCTGGATGCCCTATGTATGATCTGAGTGTTAAAATTTGTTCTTCCTCTGCTGGAAGTTATCTGCATACTGTTAAATGTACCTTCTATGCCTTCAGTCATGAAAAAGAAAAGTTGTTTTGAAAAAGTCCTATAATTCAGCTCTAGACTTCTCATCAAATTGACATTGGACCTTGAATATCAGGTGAAAGAACCATGTTTAAGTATTCTGTGACATTAGAGAATAATACAGTCCAGAAATGCCTGAGGAAACACAAAAAAAGAGTATTCAAACAGTCTTTTTTTCCTGAAGTTCATTGAGGTTTTGTTTTCTCTATTTTACTTGTTTTATTTATCTCCACCTCTTAAGGATTCCTACCTCATTCCCATAGTCTCCCCACTCAGCCCAGGACTCTTTTTACAGTGCCATAGTAACACCATTTTTATTTTGCACTTCGGAAGTGATGAGATCATTTCACAATTTAAATCAATAAATAAGCTAAAATACTGTGATTTCTAAAAATGCTTCACTTGTGGAGGAAGTGACTTGAATCCCTCAAAGTTATTGCATCACATTTGTGAAATCTCATGCGATGAACCAAACACAGTGGAAGACATAGAACTGGTGCTCTCTCTCTCTCTATATATAGATGCATGTTATGAAACACTTCATATCTCTCATATATATATATATATATCATATAGATATCTCATATATAGATATCTCATATATATATATATATATATATATATATATATCCTCTTCCATGTTATATTACGGTGTAATTTTCTGGTTACTGTTGGAGTTTTGGTATATGGTAATGCTGAAGGCAGAACTGAAAGATTAAACCAGGCAGCTCTTAAAAAGCAGATTTAAACCCTTAGGAAAGTTAGAAAGACCCTTTTTAGACTTAGCCACAAGATATATATATATATAGATATATATATATATATATGAGAGACATGAAGTGTTTCACAACATGCATCTATATTATAATAATTCTGTGTCCATTGCAGGAAGACCTGAACACTTAACCACAGAAAGACTTTGTTGTACATTGCCCCTTGGTCATTCTTCTATTAGATTTAATAACTTTTTTTTTGCCTCCTAGAATATTTTTCTTCCTTCAGAGAAGATATTTGATCTGGTGTGGTGGCAGCTCACACCTGTCATTCCAAAACTTCGAGAGGTCAAGGCAGAATTGCTCAAGACCAGAAGTTTTAGAATAGCCTGGGCAGAATAGTGAGACAGTCTCTATGAAAAAAAAAAAAACAAGCAAGCAGCAGCAACAACAACAAAAACAATGTAAAACTTAGCCAAGTTTGGTAGCTTGTGCCTATAGTCCCAGCTACTGAGTAAGCTGACTGAGGATTGAGCTCAGGAGTTCAAGAATGTAGTAGTAAACTATGATCATGCCCCTGTATCAGACTGGGTGACAGAGCAAGACCCTGTCTCTAATAAAATAAATACATGAATGCATAAATAAGTGTATAGGTAAGAAGAAAGAAAAAATATTTACATGTTTTATTCAGTCAAGAATTCTGTGTTCATTGTTTCTAGAAGAAACTATGGTGCATAGGGCAGAGAAAAATGCATTACATTTGACCAGTTTCTTTCTAAAATTATTTACTATCATTGTAACCACCGATGACACATTTTTATGACACAAAATTCATGAGAAGATGTTAAGGTTGAACATCGTTCCTGCAGATTTAGTAAAGACTGGTAATTTTCTGATGCTTAATAGCATTTGTAGCCATTCTACTGAAGACTACTTTAAAAACATCAAATAATTTTGTTTAAGTGCCAAAACAAATGCTTGGAGGATCAAGAACTAATCTCCTCTTCCGTGTTATATTACAGTGTAATTTTCTGGTTACTCTACTGTTGGAGTTTTGGTATATTGTAATGCTGAAGGCAGAACTGAAAGATTAGACCAGGCAGCTCTTAAAAGGCAGATTTAAACCCTTAGGAAAATTAGAAAGACCCTTTTTAGACTTAGCCACATGTTCTATAGGTACTGTTTTTGGAAGAAACTTTAGAGATCATTTGTTCTCATGGTTTACAAAGTTCTAGTATTAGCTAACTTTCAAAACTATTAATCAGAGGCAGAGTTTCCTATATATAAACTCCATAAAAACCAACTATTATTATTGAAGTTTTAACTTTTCATCTTGTTTGGTTTAGTTAGTAAAAATAAGAATACGAAACCATTCTTAACATCTTTCAGCCAGACATTTTACTTCTTAGAGTGGGGAAAAAAAATACCTGCATTACTTATATCATAGCATGTCATAAGCATCAGAAGTAATAATTAATGTGAAAGAGTTTTTATAAATTATAAAACACATTTTCAGCTAAGATAATATCACTACAGGAAAAGATAAACACTCAAGGTAGTACATGACAAGACAAAGTTATGAATGAGGGGTTAGACAAGAAGTACTCTAACAATGGAGAGACAGAAACATTCTATGTATTTTATCCAATGACCCTTTTCTGCCTATTCATAGTGTCCCAAAAGATTGGAGTATATTACATTTAAGGAACTTGACATAACACTGATTATGTCCGTAGATCATCAGAGATGACAAATAAGATTGTGGAAGTTTGAGAGCAGCTTCACAGAAAATTTTCTTCATCAATGGGTATATACCCAAAGAATTATAAATCATTATATAAAGACACATGCACATGTATGTTTATTGCAGCAGTATTTACAATAGCAAAGACTTGGAAGCAACCCAAATGCCCATCAATGATAGACTGGATAAAGAAAATATGGCACATATACACCATGAAATACCATGCAGCCATAAACAAGAATAAGTTAACGTCTATTGCAGGGACATAGATGAAGTTGGAAACCACCATTTTCAGCAAACTAACACAGGAACAGAAAACCAAACACCTCATGTTGTCACTCGTAAGTGGGAGTTGAACAATGAGAACACGTGGACACAGGAAGAGGAACATCACACACCAGGGCCTGTCATAGGATGGAGGGCAAGGGGAGGGAGAGCATTAGGACAAACACCTAATGCATGTGGGGCTTAAAACCTAGATGATGAGTTGACAGGTGCAGCAAACCACCATGACACATGTATACCTATGTAACAAATCTGCACATTCTGCACATGTATCCCAGAACTTAAAGTATAATTAAAAAAATATAGCTTTCTTAGTATTCAGAAAGAGTTTTATGATAATTTTATGATTTCTGCCATTTGTGAGAGAGAACAGCAGTGGCATTTGTGCCCTATATTTCCTATCCATGTTATAAATAATCTAACTTCCTTTTGCTTTCTCCTCTCATGTCTTTGACTGTGGGTCCTTGGTGTTAGGACTCATACCATTTCATAGAACAACTGAAATTCTACAGTCCCAAAAGCTTTATTTGAGGATGGAACTACATGTTCACACTTCTCATTATACAATATATTTTGATCTTCTGGGTCTTATTGCTTTAAATTCTGGCCAGTCTTCCAACTTAACAGGATCATTTATTTCTTATACTATTATATTCAGAAAATAACATCAGATGTGAAAGTTTCATGGAAGCTCATTTCTCTTAGGAATTTGCATACTTACTAATATAGTGTTTTAATTGTCTCTTCTGTTTCTCTGGAGCATTCTGTACATGCATTCAAGTGTTCTTTATAGGGGACAGAAAGATCATACTGGACCATACCTAAAAGGACCTAAAATTCCTCCTCTGTACCTTGATCTGCTGATTTCAAACATCATTTGACTGCTTAGGGAATAATTGTGCCTAAAAGTCAAGGGATAAGAGGTGAAGTGATCAACTTCACAGGTTCCTCGTGGCTTGATGAGAAAACCAGTGTGCACTAATGGGGACATTGTTGGCTCCCAATATCAGGTTTTTCTATCCTTGTGCAAAGTCAAGGGCTACTAAGACATCCAGAAGCATTCCGCTACCCATATCAGTAATTGTAATTATACCAAAGGGGAGATGATAACCACAGCAGCTCCATGTATAAATCCTGCTTTTTAACTTCAATGGCTCCTGTACACACTGACCATAAGTCTATCTTTGGAATCAGCAGTAAACAGCAGTTTTGCTTTATGGAATAGGCAAAATGATTTGAATAGGTATAAAATTCTTTATGATGCATGGATTAATGAAAGTATAAAATCATTGTAATAATATATAAGAAATTACTATGGCTAAAAGATAAAAAAGTTCTATCTCAAGTTCAAAAGTTCTAAAACTGCAAATTCATCAAAAATGTACAAACAACAAAAACGTCTAAATTTATAGACTATTATGAAATACCTTCACATCTCAATATTTATCTTGTTTTTGCTTTATTCTCATGTTTCAGCCTGCTTCTCAACAAAGTAGATATCTGAGACTCTAATTCATGGTTTGCCTTTTTAGATCCAGACTATTCTTTTATTGCTTTCCTGGGCATAAAGTTGACTTTATCTCACGGATTTGAAAGGTGCTTTTCAGAGCTAGGGTTGGTAAGTTTCCATACATTCTAGACTGGAGAAAGGTATGTATATGCATGATATCAGGGAAATGATAACTGGGTGAGTCCCTGGAATCAGTAGACTAAGCCAGACCTTGCTCAGTACTTCATTTATTAGATGGAGTGGAGGTGTCAAGGGGATAATAATGCTTTAGTTATCTGGGTAATAATGTTAACCCTATATCCAATGGTCCTGAAATATCTAGGTATTTCCATGTGCCTGTATATGGTCACCAGAGTAAATGCCCAAAAGAGTAAATGCCTCTGTGGAAGATCTGAAGAAATCATTAATCTGTATGCTTCACAGACTATTGAAAGATTATTCCTTCTGAAAATCCAGCCACCTCTTAGTCAATGAAGTTTTGGGTTTGAAACCTAAAAAAGAAATTAAGATCGTTCACTGGGGTAACCACTCTCAGCCTCTTCCTTGTCTATTCATGTCTTCTGCTGCTGGTAAAACTGAAGAGTACTCTTGTCAACTGCCAAACTGTTTTGCCCAAGGAATGTCATGTTTTATCAAGCATCTCCATAACTTTCCCTAGATTAGACTCCATTGGCATCCAACCCAAATTTGGTGGTCCATATGATAGTTGTGACTCTCTGGGTTTTCATGGTTAAGTGACATCACCTTCATTTTACTATATTGGCATCTTATCATCCCTGTTGCTATCAGAGAGATGAGTTTTACAGCAACCTACATCATTGTCTTTCCTGGCATACAGAGGGGAACCTCCACGAAACTCTTCCCGTATGCCAGTGTCCCTCTCACTCCATTTCTTATGGTCTTGGTAAATAGTATATAGTCTGGCCTTTACCCTAGAACCTAAGCTATTAGAAATAGTTTATCCATTTCAACCTACCCACTTTCCAAAGCCTTTGATTTCCTTCCTTCTCTAACTGACGCCAAAAGTATAACATTTCAAGTTTACTCTGCCTGGGCTGTTGTATTTTCTATGCTTCTAAAAGCCATTCTGTTAGTGAGTATATATTACTTACTGGGGGCTTTCCAGGATGTTAAATCTTAAATCTAGGACAGATGTTCCCAATTTAATATATGCTTCCTTATTTAAATTTATGTTTCAACCTCCTTGCTCAAGCCCCCTCATAATATAGACACAGTGTACTCCGCTGGTACAAGAACATGCTAGGGCACACTTAGCTCTGTTATTCAGTTCAGTGTGTCCCCTGTTGGAGTATGCTGTGACTTTGGTCCATCATGCCTACCTTTCTTTTGCTGTTGGATTATTTAGAGCAATCCAGTTACACATGCAACACCCGCCTTCCCCCACCAAACTCCCCTGGCTAGGACTAACTGTATAAGAAGACACTGGTCTGAGTGCAATGGTTCACACCTGTAATCCCAGAGCCAGCCTGTGCCACATAGTTAGACTTCATCTCTACAAAAAAATAAAAATAAAAAAGTAGCCGAGCATGGTAGCATGCACCTGTGGTTCCAGTTGCTCAGGAGGGTGAGGTAGGATGATGACTTGAGCCCAGGAGATTGAGGCTGCAGTGAGCCATGATGGCACCACTGTACTCTAGACGGTGACAGAGTGACCAAGACTCAGTCTCTAAAATTAAAATTGAAAAGAAAAAAAAAAAAAAAAGACACTGGCCCTGTGGTTTCAGAGCCCTGGAGCAGTAGTCAGGATAAAATGAAGCTTGATCCTGATTTCTTAAATTCATCTTAATGCTGGTCATCATCTTGATTTCATTACTCTAATTATAGTCCTAGAGGTGGTAGTGGGTCCTGATGGGACACAAGATGTCTTGTGGGAGGCCTCTGGATTGTCTTCCAGAAAAGTAGGAATGCTAGCTTTTAAAAAGAAAGGTGCACCATTTCTGCATGTTCAGAAGTATTCAGAAGAATCTGCAAAATCCAACTCTTTAAGGTCACCTATCCATGTATTCCCATCCTATGTATCTGGGTCCCAAGTGTTTCCAACCAAACCCCTGAATGCAGTATACCAACTTGTTCTGGTTGAATTTTAGCTGTCATTTAAGTTCAGCCATGAAATTAGGGCCTGATCTTGGTCCTTTTCTTTCTTTGCCCATGCAATACAGGAGATGAGAGCTTCTTTAAATCCAACCAAAGAAGCCCTCTGGCTGTTAGTTCCTTGGTTGTTCATTATCTTTCTGTAGACCATTCATACTGCTTAGCAAGAGTCATCCAAATTCATTATATCTACCATTTCCTCCATACATCTCAAATATCTGAGACACTGAGCACACCAGTGTGACCTCTTTCTTCAGTATACCAGTTCAATACATCAAGTCACCATTCATAAAAATTGTAACAATTTATCTTCTACTTTGTTGCATGAGCTGTCTGTGCTTCATCTACTCCCAGTGGTGGCATTTGATTGCCAGAGTAAGGATTAATCTACACTGAAATCCTATTGTTTTGCCTGTTTTCTCTGGCAACAAGTTGAATTAGTATTGAGGTTGTGTTCTTCAGAACACATGTTCTTCCGGCACATGCTGAGATGGACTTTGGGGTGCCAGGTATTTTTAAAGAATGATAACTATGAAAAGAGAGACAGCCAAACTGATAACAGGAAAAAATTAAGCTACGAGTCAGGTTCTTACATCTCTTTCCATTTGGCAAGGATTTTTTTGAGCAAATATTGCCGAGAAGAGTTATCCCATGTTGGGTCAAATGGCTTGGCATTTATATCCCACCTTGCCCAGTCATCGGACACTTTCCTTATCAGGGAAGTGTCAAGTGACTCTTAGCAGCTAGAGAGGGCTCTGAAGGAGCTGAAAGGCTGAGGCTGCTTACTGACCTTGCAACTATGCTGTTTGCTACTCTGTGAGGGGATTCCAGAGGGTGGTTCATTTCTATGTTTCTTACAGCAGCTTGTCTCTTCCTCAAAGTTATAAGTTCCTGAAATGTAGAGACAGTGACTTCCTCTTCCTTAAGTGTGAATAAGTGTGAATGCTGGCCTAAAGCTTTTAAATAATGTTGAATGGAAGAATTAATTAAAAAAAAAAAGAATGAACAAAAATGTTGATGGTGTTTGTGGTGATGTGATGGTAATGGTGACAATGAGTATAATGCTGATGATCTGTTTATTGAGCTTGTACTATGTCCTTTAGTATCTAGAACCATTCCTGAAACATAATAGGTGCTCCACAAATATTTTGGAAAAAATCAGAGAATGAACAAATATATCAGTAACCTGACGGACATTTTACAATATGATTATCTTTAATCCTTGCAAAATTAAACAAGTTTTCTTATTTTACAAACGAGGCTAGTAGAGGCTAAAGAAATTATCTGAGCTTACACAGCAACAAGTTGGAGAGACAAGATTTGAATGCAGGTCTGACTTCAAAGATTCTGATATTGAATACTGTCCTGAGCAGTTCATCAGTCAGCTGAATGTGGGGAGGGATGATAGAAACCACTGACAGAGAATGGACTTCAGGGATGGGACTTCAGCTCCTGGAAGACAGATGAGAACACAGATGAGAACTATGTTCTCTCTGGGAGGCTATGTTGTCATGCAAGAATTCTGTTACAGAAACTAAAGTATGGGGCAATGTCTTGGTAGCAGGAAACAAAGAGTAGTATTGCAACCAGAATGTTAGCTGAGGTACATAAATAAGCCTGATTTGGTGCTACTTGGTGTTGCTTGGTGGTGTTTTATGACCTCTGGAAAGACATTTCAAGAAGATCATAAAACTTGTTTGCTCAGCCAGAGATTTGAATGGGCTATGAGATTGATGTGCACTACAATTGTGAGTGAGAAATGCACATCCCTTAGATTCAGAGACTGAAAGAATACCTGAGAGGTTTTCTTACTTTCCACGTATGAAACCTTCCTGCCTAGCTCTGTCTTGCTGTCATATACCCTTCACATAAAGAGTCACATGAACAGGGACTAGGTCAATGCCTGTTGCCTTTCACTTGTGTGTATCTGAAGCATGGGTAAAATGACTTTCAGCTTGCAAGTGTGGTATGTCTCCTATTGAAGGTGACATAATATTTTAAAATCTTTTAAAATTAGCTATGTTTAAAATTCCATTTACGTCAACTGAACTGTCTTCCAGGAAAACAGCCTCTCATTTGCAGAAACTAAACAAGCATCTGTCAGACATCCATTGTTATTGCTTGAAGTTTTTACCAGGTCTCTTCTGTTAGGAAGGGTGAGTTATTTATTCTACTGAGCAGGGGTTTTTATCTGTGATATGAAAGAAGAGTAGTGCCCTCTGTAAAGTAGAGAAGTTGGAGATTAAAAAACTTGAACTTAGCAAAGGTCAGTTTTCAAACTGCAGGTTATCAGTTTCGTTTTGCAGGAAGAGGAAAGTCTGAGTTGTTGAGAAAAAGTGGAAGTTCAAATAGTCAATTCATTAACTTAAGGCATTAGAATGTGGGACTGTGAAACTTAATCCTGAGAGGAAGCCATTGGAGGTCAGGGAAACTTAGAGATTCTAGGGGAAGGTGATAAGGATAGAATGTGGATATTCTGGCAAACAAAGTAAATAACTTTAAGCAGTTGAAAAGAAATGGGGAGTTTTCTAACCTCATACTGTACTGTAAACTTTGTACTTCTTAAATAGATGCTGCACACTTAAATAAGAATATGAAGGGAAAAAATTCTCTCCAGGGTTCAGATATTGACAGAATGAGGTCTCAAAATCTCCTTAAGCTGATAAGCAACTTCAGCAAAGTCTCAGGATACAAAATCAATGTGGAAAAATCACAGGCATTCCTATGCACCAAAAATAGACAGAGAGCCTAATGAGTGAACTCCCATCCACAATTGCTACAAAGAGAATAAAATCCCTAAGAATATAACCTAAAAGGGATGTGAAGGACCTCTTCAAGGAGAACTACAAACCACTGCTCAAGGAAATAAGAGAATGCATAAACAAATGGAAAAAAAAAATCCATGCTCATGGATAGGAAGAATGAATATTGTGAAAATGGCCATACTGCCCAAAATAATTTATACATTCAGTGCTATTCCCATCAAGCTACCATTGACTTTCTTCACAGAATTAGAAAAAACTACTTCAAAAGTCATATGGAATCGAAAAAGAGCCCATACAGCCAAGACAATCCTAAGCAAAAAGAACAAAGCTGGAGACATCATGCCACCTGACTTCAAACTATACTATAAGGCTACAATAATCAAAACAGTATGGTACTGGTACTAAAACAGATATATAGACCAATGGAACAGAACAGAGGCCTCAGAAATATCACCACACATCTACACCCATCTGATCTTTGACAAACCTGACAAAAACAAGCAATGGGGAAAGGATTCCCTATTTAATAAATGGTGTTGGGAAAACTGGCTAGCCATGTGCAGAAAGCAGAAGCTGGACCGATTCCTTATACCTTATATAAAATTAACTCAAGATGGATTAAAGACTTAAAAGTGAGACCTAAAACAGCAAACAACCTACAGGAAAACCTAGGCAATACCATTCAGCACATAGGCATGAGCAAAGGCTTGATGACTAAAACACCAAAAGGAATGGCAACAAAAGCCAAAATTGACAAATGGGATCTAATTAAAATAAAGAGCTTCTGTACAGCAAAAGAAACTATCATCAGAGTGAACAGGCAACCTACAGAATAGGAAAAAATTTTTGTAATCTATCCACCTGACAAAGGGCTAATATCAAGAATGTAAGAACCTACAAGGAACTTAAACAAATTTCCAAAAAACAAAAAAAAACAAAAAAACACCATCACCATGTGGGTGAAGGATATGAACAGACACTCCTCAAAAGAAGACATTTATTCAGCCAACAAACATATGGAAAACTCATCATCACTGGTCAACAGAGAAGTGCAAATCAAAACCACAATGAGATACCATCTCACACCAATTAGAATAGTGATCATTAAAAAGTCAGGAAACATCAGATGCTATGTAGAGAAGTAGGAATGCTTTTACACTGTTGGTGGGAGTGTAAATTAGTTCAACCATTGTGGAAGACAGTGTGGCTATTCCTCAAGGACCTAGAACCAGAAATACCATTTGACCCAGCAATCCCATTATTAGGTATATACCCAAAGAATTATATATCATTCTAGAATAAAGGCACATGCACATGTATGTTTATTGCAGCACTATTCACAATAGCAAAGACTTGGAACCAACCCAAATGCTCATCAATGACAGACCAGATAAAGAAAATGTGACACATATACACCAAGAATACTATGCAGCCATAAAAAGGATGAGTTCATGTCCTTTGCAGAGACATGGATGAAGCTGGAAACCATCATTCTCAGCCAACTAACACAGGAACAGAAAACCAAATACCGCATGTTCTCACTCATAAGTGGGAGTTGAACAATGAGAATACATGGACACATGGGGGAAACATCACACACCAGAGCCTGTCGGGGAGTAAGGGACAAGGAGAATGATAGCATTAGGAGAAATACCTAATGTAGATGAGGGGTTGATGGGTGCAGCAAACCACTGTGGCACATGTATACCTATGTAACAAACCTGCATGCTCTGCACGTGTATGCCAGAACTTAAAGTATAATAATAATAATAATAATAAAAACTCTACAAATTCTTGTTAGAAGTATAGATATATTCAGTTACAGAAATCTAATGCAAACTGGTTAAAGCAAAAAAAAAAAAATTATTGACTAATCAAGTTAAAAAATTTAGGACAAGGCTGAACTCAAGTGATGTCATGATTGAAACAGCTTCTCTCTGTCTTTCTGCTCTGCATTCTGTTTTGGCTTCATTATAAAACTAGCTTCCATTTTACAGTGGCCTCTGCATCTTAAAGTTTACATCTTATTCATTTTAAGCCAGCAAAATAGACGATCTGTTTCTCAGTGGTTCTAATAAAGGTCTATGAAAGAATCCCATTAACTCAGGATGTCTTGAGTTGGGTCACATGTCTGTTCCTCAGCCAATCAGATGTGATGCTCTGACTGGCTATTCCTGCATCACATGTCAATTCTTGAAGCTGATGATGGGGCAAGTCTGTCTGTCTCATCTCTCTATATCAACACATTTTGAGAGTGAGAGATGGGTTGTTAGCAGTAAAAAACCAAGAGGATATTACCAGAAAAGGAGGTAGTGAGTAGGGGGTGAATATTTGTCAAACCAGAGAAGTTATTCAATCTGTGCTTTAATCCTCTTGACTTAAGTTTCCAGAAACCTTTGCAAAAAGAAGACACACAAAAAAATGGAAATATATCCCATATATATATATATATAAAACAGAATGAAAGAATTAATATTTTTAAATGTCCATACTACCCAAAGTGATCTACAGCTTCAATGTAATTATTATCAAAATACCAATGACATTCTCCACAAAAATAGAAAATCAATCCCAAAATTTGTATTTTGAACTATTTGAGGTAAGAGGCAGACAGGACTCTTTCAGATCAGACTGAAGGCAGGCTGAGGCTGGAAAGGGGCAATGAAAGTACCTCCGGTTGCTCTCACTGACCATCACCATAAGACACTCCCACCAGCACAGTTCACCAATGACATGGCAATGCTCTGAAGTTATTGCTTCTTTTGACATAGCAACACCTGAAAGTTACAACTTGTTGTCTAGCTTTTTCTGAATATCTCACCCCTTAATTAGCATGTCATTAAAAGTGGGCATAAATATGACTGCAAAGTGCTCATAGGCACACTGCTGTGGAGTAGCCCTGCTCTGCAAGAAACAGTCACAGAGCTGTAACATTGCTGCTGCCTCAAGAAAGCTGCATTCTTCTTCCACCAGCTCACTCTTAATTCTTTCCTGAGTGAAGCCAAGAAGCTTCCCTGCATTTGAACAGCAAAAGATCCCAAACAGCCAAAGAAATCTTGAGCACAAAGAACAAAACTAGAGCTGTCACCATATGTGACCTTATAGAACAAAGCTATAGTCACCGAAATAGCACAAGAGTAAAAAATAGACAAATATAGACCAATGGAATGTAAGAGAGAGCCCAGAAATCCACACATTTACTATGAGATGATTTTTGACAAATATTCCAAGAACACACAAGTGAGAAAGAAGTCTCTTCAATAAATGGCATTAAGAAAACTCGATATTCACATACAGAATAATGAAATCAGATCCTTATATCTCACCATATACAAAAACTAACCCAAAATGAATTAAAATACTTAAATGTGAGATCCAAAACTACGAAACTAACAGAAAAAAACATATCAGAAATGACATAAGTATGGGCAAGAATTTTTTTTTTTTGATAAGACCCCAAAGTAAAGGCAACAAAAGCAAAAATAGACGAATGGGATTATGTTAAACTAAAAAGCTTCTGCAGAGCTAAATGAAACAATTAATAAAACCAAAAGATAACCAACAGCGTTGGAGAAAATATTTATAAACAATACAACTGACAAGAGGTTAATTTCCAAATTATGTAAAGAACTCAAATGACTCAATGACAAATAACATAATTTTTAAAATGGGAAAGACCTGAATAGACATTTCTCTAAAGAAGATATATAAATGGCCAAGAAGTATATGAAAAAATGTTCAACATTACCAATCATCAGGGAAATGCAATCAAAACCACAATGAAATATAATCTTGCCCAAGTTAGAATGGTCATTATAAAAAAAGACAAAGGATGACAAGTGCTGACGAGGATGTGGAGAAAAGAGAATGCATATACACTGCTGGTGGGAATGTAAATTAGTACAGCCATTATGAAGAACAGTATGGTGGTTCCTCAAAAAATTAAAAATAGAACTACCCATATGTTTTGGCAATTTCACTACTGGGCATATGTCCAAAGGAATTCAAATCAGAATGTAGAAGAGATAGCTGCACTTCTGAATTTATTGTAACACTATGCACAATAGCCAAGATACAGAATCAACCTACATGTGCACTGGTGGGTGAATAGGTAAAGAAAATGTGGTCTGTATACATGATAGAATACTCCTCTGCTATAAAAAGAATAAAATCCTGCCATTTGTGACAACATGGATGAACCTGTAGGACACTATGCTAAGTTAAATAAGCCAGGCACTTATGGAAAAATAGTGCATGATCTCCCTCAAACATGTAATCTAAAAAAGTTGACCAAATAGAAGTAGAGAGGAGAAAGGTGGTTACTACATAGGCTGGGGTGACTATAATAGAGAATGAGGTGATGTTGGGCAAAGGATATGTAATGAAAGTTACATAGGAAAAATAAATTACAAGAGATCTATTGTATAGGAGGATGACTAAAGCTTATTATGATATATTGTATTCTTGCAAAATGTAGAGCAAATGTTATGTGCTCTTACCACAGAAATGATAACTGGGGGAGGTAATATATTTGTTAATTAGCTAGACTGAGTCATTCCATGCCATATGAGTGCATTAAAACATAATGTTAATATGATAAAAAGATATAACGTTATCTGTTGATTTATGAGAAATAAGAAAAGGAAGATTGTGAGGTTGTGTTTTCCTCCTTCCCAGCCCTTTGCCTCAAAAAAGGTAGGAGAAAAAGGCAATATGCAAAGCCCTCCTGCTTGTTCTCACACCTCATTTACCCTGCTCTCCCAGCAAATACACATCTCTTTCCAAACACTCCATTAGTTTCGGTGTTTGCCTCAGAGCTGTGATGTGTAGGAAGTGTTTCGTTAAGGTTCGCTGATGTCACCTCTGAGTGCTATCTGTGGGCTCTTTTTATTCCTCCCCTCTCCTGGGACCATCACTCTTGGGACTACACTGGCTTCATCAATATTTATTAGCATTGCTTGACAGTCGGTGCGTGTGCATTCAAGCAGTGAGGGAGACCACCAGAGGTCATCACAATCTTGCTGATGTGTTGTGTCAAGTACTAGAGAGTCTATATATAATAAGAAAGAGAGGGACAGGAAGTGGCATTCTAAATGCCCAGTTTATCATGGAACTAACAGAAGAGAATGAATACATGATGCTAGATTTACCTAAGCAAGAGAAAGGGGATAGGCTGTTGAATTTGTCCAGGAGTCTTTACTATCTAAATAGCAGAATATTCAGTTTTGGAAGCTGATTTATTCAAGAACTTCTACAGTCCTTTTAGCTTGAGTAAAGAAAGTATTTAGTGTCCATTCTGTGGATCACCAACTGCACAAGGGAATCCTCTCTTTTGCAAACTTGATGGGACCAGGCGTTCACCACTGATTCATGACTTCAGAACTATCCTATCATCATGGCATTATGCATTAATTCTGTCTCAGATATGTTATTAGAGATTAAGGGTGATGCAGTGCTCAGTGTGCAGTGAGAGGCTCAATTCTTATTGGGCAAGTAAACTTTAAAGTTGCAGACTAAATCCTTACCAGTCATTTTTTAAGGGAAAGTGACTTCTTTTTTGTGAGAGAAATGGAGGAAGAAAGCATATTTGGCTCCATACAAAAGGAGTTCCCCAAGAAAAGAGTCCTCAGAATACATGACTTATTGACAAAGATGTCTGCAGTATAATTTGAAATGTAAAGCAAATCTAGCATCTAGAGCAGGAACCATGCATGGGTGAACAGTCATTCTTGCCTGAGTCTTGGAGAATTGACTGGGCTCACTCATCTCGTAGCTACAGCAAGCAGATAGATTCAGAAGATATTTTGACATCTAATCTTGGTTTTCTCTGTGTTTTTCAGCAAGATCTTCCATAAATATCATATATCAAGAAGACCACATCTCCTCTATGCAAATACTTCTAGAAAAATAATTATACTGTTAATGACTTTTAATGGTTTGGCCTATATTTTTAGTTTCTGGCATTTTGTGTGTATGTGTGTGTGTGTGTGTGTGTGTGTGTGTCTACATTTAGCATAATCAATCAGGCAGGAGAAAGTAACACTCCTGTTGTGAAGACTGGATTTGCCTACCTTGGAAGAATTATGACAATTTCTGTAGGAACCATGATCTAGAGAAGTTTCTAAGGTCATATTTGCTCTTTAGGAATTATTTTTGGGGTTGTGAAGGATCACGCAGACCAGGACACTAAAAGAGAACACTTAGTGTCCACTCTGCAGCTCACCAATTGTGCAAAAGAATCCTCTCTCCTCTCATAAACTCTTGATGAGACTGGGCCTTCACCACCGATTCATGACATCGGAACTATTTTGTCATTGGAACTATTCCGTGGCATCATGAATTATTCAGTCTCAAGTATGCCATTATAGATTAAAGGTGATGCAGCACTGAACGTGCAGTGAGAGGGTCAGTACACATTCCACGTAGGCAGGGAATGTCACATGCAAGGTGATGCTAGCATATAGTAAGCACTCAAAAATAGTGAAAAGGCAAAATCCACTGTCATCACAGTGTTTGCATTCTGGGCATAGGGAGACAAAAATAAATATGAGGAAATAAAATATGTAGTATATTAGCGAAAAAAGTATACTGGAGAAAAAAATCAAAGAATGCTCATATAGGCTGAAGACAGGGTACAGATGTAATAGGGTAGTCAGAGAAAGCGATTTGGGCAAAGGGCTGAAGGAGGTAAGAGAGATTCATACCTACCTGAAGAATAGTCCAGAGGAAAAGCAAGAGATCTGAGGTAGGTGCATGCCAGCTGTGTTCCAGAAAGAGGCAGGATGTCTGGAGAGCAGAGAGCAGAGTCCTTGAGATAACCACCCCATTCCCAACCCAGATCTCTTTGATAAAACATCAGGTATCTGATTCTTCTTTCAGTGCTGCAACTGCATAGGGCATGTGTTTTCTCCCATTATTCCCTAGAGACACAGACATTCAGTTTTTGCTTGGGAAGGTAAAGTACCTGTTTTGCAGTTAGTTATATGATGGCTTGTTAATCTCTGTGGTCTGGAGTAGATTTGTCATGTTTCTTTTTCATTCATGATATTGAAATTTTTAAATGGTAAAGTGGTAAAGGCCACATATCTTATAGAATGGGCTTCAATCTTGGTTTGTCTAATTTTCCCCCGTTATCAGATACAAGTAAGAGTCAGAGCAAGGCTATTCCTCAGGGACGTCACGCTGTTCTTCCCACTGCTTCCCAGGAAGAGAAACGTTCATGTACTCTGCTATTGATGATGCCACATTGATCATTCAGCTAAGATGGTCCCTTGATTTCTTTGTAAAGATGCTTTTCCTGCTTTGGCATCAGTAGTCATCTCTGAGCCAGTGTAAATATCATATTTCCCAACTCCTCTCTCCCAGTGTTTTGGCAATAACCTCTGATTCTTTTCTTAGTGAATTATTACATTGATGGTTTCTATATGTCTTTCTTTTTTCTCATTTATACATTTGTTCTCTATATGTTAGCTACAATTATTATGTAAAGAAGAGTTGTCCCTCGGTAACGTATATTTTTAGGAGGGTAGGGGGGCAGATGTCACATTCTGAGATTTTCACTCCTTTTCTTCTTCCCAAATTGCTTCTTGTTGCTGACATAAAGATTTCAGAGGGGTGCTTGCAGGAGAGAAACTGCATGTACTCTACAGTTTGCATGTATTTATACATTGTGCTTTCATACATTTCTCTATAACTTTGAGCTATACATGCTAAAATAAATAAAACCTTTAAATTTCACTAAGTTTAAGATAGGAAGCTCAATTCTGAAAGGGTATATTTATGTTGACAGTCATTCTACCTAACATGTACTTATGAGGAAAATGACAAAAAACCAAAAACATAGAAACTCTGTGATAATGCAACACTCATACACACCTGTTGACTGCCTGCTGTATGACACCTGTGGCATTACAAGCCTTAGGGTAGGATAAAAAGGCAACGGATATCAAATATATCTACAGGAAAGTTTACATATATACATACACAGACATCTATACAATATATGACACATATACACACACATATATACAGACATATATGTCATATATATGTGACATGACATATATGACATATATATGACATATGTCATATATATGTCTGTGTATATGTGTGTGTATATATGTGTGTATATAGATATACATACATACATTTTAGGGAGTTGTTTTTTAATTTAAGTTTTTATTTTTAATTGAAGAAATAATGATTGTATATATTTATGGGGTACAATGGGATGTTTAGATGTAGGTATACACTATGAATGATTGTATCAAGCAAATTGACATACCCATCACCTCAAATACTTATCATTTTTTTATACTGAGAACATTTAAAATCTATTGTTTTAGCAATTTTGAAATATGTAATATATTATTATGAAATATGGTGACCATACATACTGTGCAGCGATCTTGAAAATTTATTCCTTCTGTCTAACTGAAATTTTGTAGCCTTTGGTCAACATCTTTCCATTCTCTACCTTCCCCTCTCCCAGCCTTCAGCAACCACCATTCCCCACTCCACTTCTATAAATTCAACTTTTTCAGATTCCACATATAGTGAGATTATGTGGTATTTATCATTCTATGCCTGGCATATTTCACTCAGCATAATGTCCTCCAGGTTCATCCATGTTGTCACAAATAACAGAATTCATTTCTTTTTTAAGGCTGAGTAATAATCGTGTGTGTGCGTGTGTGTGTGTGTGTGTGTGTGTAATAATTGTCTTCATCCGTTCATCTCTTAATAGATGGTTAGGGTGATTTTATACATTGACTATTGTGCATAATGCTGCAATGAATATGGGGTGCAGATATCTCTTTGATATACTGGTTTCATTTCTGTTGGGTGTATACCCAGAAGTGGGATTGCTAGATCCTATGGAAGTTCTGTTCTAGGTTTCTGAGGAGCTTCCATACCATTCTTTATAATGACTATTAACTTACATTTTCACCAACAGTGTACAAGGGTTCTCTTTTCTCTATATCCTCATCAACGCTTGTTATTGTTTATCTTTTTGATAATAGCCACCCTAGCAGGCATGAGGTAATATTTCATTATGACTTTAATTTGTGTTTTATTGCTGATTAGCCATGTTGAACATTTTAATATTCAGTTTCATACACACATACCTACTCTTGAAAAGCTATTAGAAGTATTACCGTACTTTTTCCTCCAGCTAATATACTAGGCAACACACACAAAATGTTTGCAATCCTTAAGTGTCCACATACTGTAATCAGTATGCATTGTATTGCATGCATAAGCTGAGTCAGAGGATGGAGGAAGTGGCTGGGTTTACTATCTGGTAGGGAAACAAAGATGCTCTCACATACGATGTTAGTAAATAACATGAGATGGCCTACGATTAAATACAAAGTTGGGTGATATAGACTGTTGTATGAAATTATGCAGAGACATGGATCTGTTATGAGAAGCCTAGCAGTGCATAGACAGGTTTCCTGGCAAACAAACAAACAAATGAAACAGGACAACAACAACAAAACAGCATAAGAAAGGGCAATAATGTGGGAAAAGCAGCCAACAACATGGTAAGCTTTCCTATCAGAGTTATATATCATATAATAATGCTAGGAGAATGGGATTGGAACTGAAGAATTTATCACGGGAGAAATGTAGAGACTTTTTTGGAGAAATTGAAATGGGCTTTTCTTGTGAGGGATCATCAATTTCTTTTTTTTTTTTTTTTTTTTTTGAGACGGAGTCTCGCTCTGTCGCCCAGGCAGGAGTGCAGTGGCGCGATCTCGGCTCACTGCAAGCTCCGCCTCCCGGGTTCACGCCATTCTCCTGCCTCAGCCTCCTGAGTAGCTGGGACTACAGGCGCCCGCCACCGCGCCCGGCTAATTTTTTGTATTTTTAGTAGAGACGGGGTTTCACCATGGTCTCGATCTCCTGACCTTGTGATCCGCCCGCCTCGGCCTCCCAAAGTGCTGGGATTACAGGCGTGAGCCACCGCGCCCGACCGGGATCATCAATTTCAAGGTCAATTCAGGGCTGAAGTTCCTGGGAGTGAGCTTGATACCACCAGAAGGGTAAGATTCATAGATAGACAGAAATTCTGTCTCCAGGGATACGCTTTAGTTTTACTTTTATTTGATGTTTCTAAATTTACAAATAGTTTGAATTAGACTTTATCTAGTCGCTGGTAACAAGGTTAAGATTGGCTAATTAAAGGAATGGAAGGGACACAAAAGGATTGAAGAGTAGGAACTCTCCAGGAGAGGGTCTGAGGGAATTATTGAGAAGGAATTACCTTAATTTCATTACATTTATAGAGAAGAAGCTCATTTGATGTTAATTACTTATTCAGTGAAATATTTTCTTTTTGCCTCCACTAATGAGACACTGCAAAACTCTAGCCTAGCTGATTAAATTTTGAAATTGTCAGGTAAAAGATAAAGTAGGAACAGGCTAATATTTATTATTTAACATCCAAGACCAGTATTGTTTCACTTTATTTTATTTTAAAAATTACAGTTTTGTAGATACTGTAAGAAGCGTATTTTTCAATAACCAGTTATTATTTATTCTAACTCGCTGTGATATCATTTATCTTATGAGTTGTTTCATCTACTGCTGCTTTTAGGATAGACCCTGCTTCTATTGTCTACATGCTTTAATCTCTCCTATCCCTTCATCAGTTAGCCATCAGTCTGCCTTTGACTTCTCTCTGTGTGTGTCTCTCTCTCTCTCTCTCTCTCTGCTCCTGTCATTTCTGTGAAAGGGAGAGGGAGGAAGAGCAAGGGCAAGAGCGAGAGCAAGAGTGAAAATGAAAGCGAGAAAGGAGGCCGGGCGTGATGACTCACGCCTATAATCCCAGCACTTTGGGGGACTGAGGTGGGTGGGTCACTTCCGGTCAGGAGTTCAAGACCAGCCCTGACCAACATGGTGAAACCCAATCTCTACTAAAAAATACAAAATTTAGCTGGGTGCGGTGGCGCATGTCTATAATCTCAGCTACTCGGGAGACTGAGGTAGGATAATTGCATGAACCCAGGAGGCAGAGGCTGCAGCAGTGAGCTGAGAATGCACCACTGCACTCCAGCCTAGGCAACAGGTGAGACCCCGTCTCAAAAAAAAAAAAAAAAAGGCATGAGAGGGAAAATAAATGGTAAATGTAAAATGGGCAAATTATTGATTGATAGTTATTTTCTTAAGGGAATATTATGATGTTTATGTTGTTATGTATGCAGTAAATGACACAATTTTCTTTCTTTATTCCACATATAAAGAGAAAGCAAGCAGAGATTTGCTTGCCATCCCATCTTAAGTGAAAGTAAACTTTGCTATGAAGCACTGATTTCTCACAGCTGTATCATATTCTACTAAAACTGAAGTAATATGTGAAAGGGGGATAAATGTGTGTTTATAATTAGAATGATCCTTTAACATCCTGAACAATTCTGTGTGCTGAAAAGGCAGTGATAAAATAAGGGCCTCAGCAGACACCAAAAAAAACAAAATAAATAAATAAGCTTGCTAGTAACAGTATGCTAGGATTAGCCCCAGAATGTCTACATAAGTGTCTTGTCCCAGAAATAATATGGAAATTACTCACATGAGGAGACTGGACAAACAATATTAGTATTCTTTTAAAAGAGGCAGCTCTTCCCTCAAGTCTCCTCAGAAATGTAGAGTAATTTGAAGGGAGCTACAGACACTATGAAAACATGGACAAACTGGATCTCAAAGAAAGCTTCAGACTGGCCTGGTTTAGACCGAGAGTCTAGACGGGCACAGACATGAGGAAGGTGACTCCATGGGATGACCTCTTATGTAGGATAATAAAGTGGCCAGTGGAATATAAAGTCGGGAGCTTGATAAAGGCCACTATTACCTGCATGTTAAAGTGCAAGTTGGCATTCTCCATGTTACTCCTTTTTCTCTCCCCAGTTGCACAAAGGAACCCTTCAGTTATTTTGAGCCAGGCACTAGAATCTGAATATATCTCTATTCCTGATAGGAAAAGAACTTAGAAGATGCTTGAAGAAATATTAGCCATTTTTGTTGTTGTTGTGCTTATTTTTCTGTCTATGTTCACTCCGTTTCTCTTATAAAATTTACTTTCCTCCCTGATCTGTGATTCAGAAGAATAGCATCAGAATGAGTTTCCATGGGAATAGCGTCATTGGCTTCCTTTCATTTGCTCACATCAGGGTACTCTATGTGCTGAGCAGGAATCTAAGATGTGGGTCAGGCTCATAAAGAGTGTTGATGATGCCACGAACAGGAAAAAGAATGGTAGCATTGGCTGTGCTGTCCATTTTCCAACCCTGCCTCTTTAAAAGTATGTCTAAGGACATACATGATTTAAAAACCTATTGTAGATCTCATATGTCATCCAGCCTAATGCTAGGGATCTGGAACCTGCAACCAGGCTAGCCTTAAATCACAGGGACTACAGCTGATGACATACTTAAGGGAATCTCTTTGGGTGCCTTTGAAAATCCTCAATCTTGGTAACAGTGCCTAACATTTATTAAGCATTTATAAACAGGTACTGTTCTGAGTTGTTTATATGTATTATCTTTTAAAAAAATCTTCAAAGCAGCCTTAGGAACTAGGTGCTTTATTAGTGAGGAAACAGGCTTAAAGAAATGAAGTAATTTTTCTTGGTTACAAAACATCCCTAAATCCTTTGCTGTTACATAATGTCACTAATTGAGATAAAGATGCAAAATAGCCAGGTAGGGACAGTTACCAGTTCCTAAACTGCTCTTTCAGACTCCTGAGTGCTGATACTAACTTATTCAAATTCTGACTTCACATTTTGCATACACTGTCTCATTTAATCTCTGCAATGATTCTATTTGGTAGCTGTTGATATTCTTAAACAGTGACTGGTAGGTTCAATAGCAGATAAAACTGAATTTACACACACAAAGCGACAATTGTTGCAATTATCTTTCATAATCACATTTAGAAGATTGCCTTTTTGAGAACACAAAAACAAGTAGGCAAGACATTGAAGGCCCAATTTCATTTCTGATAATGGAACCATCCAATAAACTGTGTTATCATGTTGATATAGAGGTGATCTGGAAATATGGGAGTGCTCTATTTATTTATCTTTCTTATTAGAAAATTTCAAACACAATTTCACTGCAGGTAAACATTTTGTAAATGCCATTTGTCTGTATAATTATAATGTATAATTTCGTTTCTCTTTTGCCACTTTTTTTATATGTTATTCTAAGGGTCAAAATCAGAAATAGAAATTACAACATGAGCCAGGAGGAGAAGATCTTCTGTCAGCTATGTCTCCACTCAATCAAATAAATTTTCTCTTGAGAATCTAGCTCAAGTGGATTTATTTTTATTAGAACTTTAAATCATCATTTCTGTTTTTGCCCTGTGAGGTCAAACCTCACTATGTTTATCCTTACTCTATTTGCCAGGGAATTCACATACTGGTCAATATTTCACACAAATAGGCAACAGATCACAAAAGTAATTCTTCAAATTCATACATTACTGTTAGTGATGGAGTAGTGTCTGGCTACTTCCACCATTTCTAATATACATCCTCTTTGGGGAACATCACACACCGGGGCCTATTATGGGGAGGGGGGAGCGGGGAGGGATGGCATTGGGAGTTATACCTGATGTAAATGATGAATTGATGGGTGCTGACGGGTTGATGGGTGCAGCACACCAACATGGCACAAGTACACATATGTAACAAACCTGCATGTTGTGCACATGTACCCTAGAACTTAAAGTATAATAATAATAAAAAACGCTCCTTAATTCCTGTAATTTGTTCTGCTGCTTCACCTGAAAGATAATGTGAATCCTGGAAACAAGGATCTATTGCCAGAAACTAAATCATTTCTGCACAATGTTTTTAAAAAGAAGATGTCTTATGACTAACTGGCAGAAAAGAGAATGAGGCCCAAGTACCGAATAACAGCACCCAATATTTCCAAGTATAACTTTAACTGTAACTGAAATAGAAGACAAAGATAGTAACCCCCATGTTCTAGTAAGCAAGGGTTTTGGACTGCCAGAGACCCAAGATTCAAATCCTGTGATCACTTTTAACCAACCGCGTGACTCTAGCAGGTTGTATAGTCTTTGTAAGATTGTTTACTCAGCCATAAAATTGAGACCATGAGAGTCCAGGGTGGTAGAGATCATTAAATGAGATAATGTGCATAATGTTTCTGGCACAATTTCTAGGACACAGTGGTTCAGGAAGGACTAGTTCTTTTTTTGGAACTGCCTTATCCATCAAAAAGAAATACAAGATTTATTTTTTTTCTCCCAAATCCTAATACTTCAGTAAAGATTCCTTTCCTTACCAAACCAAACACACACACACACACAACATACATGCGCACACCCCACACACACCTCCCCCACACACATACACACACACACCAGAAACAAACACAACCAAATTCTCTGCCCTGTGCAGGAGGGTGGCCCTATTCTTTGATGGTGGATATTGATATCCAGCTTAGGTGGTGAATGTCAAGTTTTATATTTCCAAGGTTATTGGCAATCAGTGTATCCAATCACCTCTAATTGCTTGGCCTTTCTCTTTCCTTGATAAAAGAAATAAATGTCCCTGTAGGGACCTCTCTCTCTACACACACACACACACACACACCACACACACACACACATCTTTCTCTTCAAAAATATCTTATTTGAGACTATTAGAAAGAAATTATTCTTCTTAAGGGATGGTAAAGCACAGGTCACCGTATGGAAGACTCCATCTGAAAATAGTCTGAGGCAGAGAAACCAATGAGTGTAGCATGCACACATATATACATACCCAGGAGGAGCACAGACAAGCAGCATCTAAGATGGCCTCGCTTCAGAGAATTATAGAAGCTTTCCAGCATGAAGGTCTGAGTGACTTAGCTAGGAAAAAATGTAGATAAAACATGCCATTGAGAGACAAAGTCATGCATAAACACATTGTGCTATGAGAGAGATTCCAGGTTTTGGAGATAAAAAGAAGTTAAGAATGACTGGAGAAACAAATTGTGAACAAGGTTGTGATCTCACATAATTTGTTTGAATGTTTAAATTTATTTCAAAATCCACATCTCTTAACTGCAAAACTAAGTTGTAATGTCAAAAGTAAATTAATAAGGCAGATAATTACTAACTTATGAGGCAAAAGAGCTGGAATCTGAATAATATACCCATTCAAGAAAATAAAATGGGGTATAATTTAAAATGGGATAAAATTATTTTTAAAATGTGGTATTGAGCAGAATCTACTACCAGTCTAATGGGTTCAAATTCTTCGTAGGTAAAGGGAGACATACATTGTTACTTATATAATTTTGTCTAAACTGTCGTCTTTTGTACGTGTAAAATGTCCCCTACTCTCCCCTTCCAATCTGTATCTTTCCCTTCTTTACACTCTGTCAGGCACCCTCCTGCACAGACCTATGAGTATGTTCTTTCTACCTGTGGCTGTACCACCATTATGATTTGCATGGTCCACAAATGTGGTGGGTAATTTTCTTAATTCCTACACATCATGCCCATACATGAAGAAACTTCCTCAAGTGAGAGAAACTCTATGTATCTGGAAATTAACCTGGTAGGAAATCTTCAGGGCCAGTGTTTAATCTTCTGGGCGTTGCATGCCTGTGGCCCCTGGAATGCATTATTTTAGTTGATCTGCGTTCTGGACACAAAGCACTTCTTCCCCTGTATATTTTCTTAACATATATGTATTTATTTTCAATTTTATTCTAGATTCTATGCTAGGCACAGGAAGAGAGTTTCAATCAAAGGCAACATCTGGATAATTTCTTGTTTGAAATCTGCTCTCTCTACGAGTCCTTTTCTATCCTGTGTTGCAGTTATTATAAACAAACATTGCAGTAAAAATGAACATAGATTTTGGAGATACGCCCCCCCCATAGTGAAATTGAAGCTCTAACATTAATACATCTATGAATTTTAAATATGTGTTTAACCCCTCCAAATCTCAGTTTTCTTATTTTATAAATGGAAATACTAACACTGACTTCATGTCATCCGTTAAACAACATAAGGCACACAAACTGCCTCATCCCTTGCATAGAAATAAGTCACAAATATTGACTTTACCTTCCTCCTACACACTTGAATACTTGAGGGTTTGATCTAAATATTTTTAAAGCACTCTGCTGAATACTAAGCAAATAGTGGAGATTTGATAAAAAGTGAAGACATGAATAGCAAGATACACACACGCACACACACATACACACACACACACACACCTGGAAGAAGTCACTTAGTCACTGACATTTGGAATATATGGACGGGCTAAGAGCAGGTGGAGGATGAGGAGAGAGAGAGAGAGAATGCGAGAGAGAGAGCATGTCTCTGATGGGTACTGAGACTGAGATGTCAAATTAGGTCAAACTTCATCATTTCACCAAAGTTGGGTTTTATGTGTCGTAATTTGAATAAGATTCTGAAATGCATTATATTATTTGGTGGAGAGAAGAGGATTGAATTCCTTTCAGAACCAAGATCACAGTCTGGTTACAACCTCAAAACCAGATGTGGCTGTGGGACTTCTTTCAGGAGCCCATGCTGTCCTCAGCTGGATCACACAGCCGTGGGGGAGGGTATTTGGTATGGCATGATAGCAGGAAGTTTTACTTTGATCCTCAAATTGGTGACATGTCTCAAGAGATTCTGTCCTGATGTGCTCTGGTCACCCAAACTACACTCTCTCTAGAATTAATAATTTTCCCAGGTGCCCCTGATGCTACAGTTAAATATTTCCTGTGGCTATGGAAATTACATGGCACAGTAACTAATTACAGGTTATAATAATAAAAAGGGAATAGAGAAATAGCCCTAGAATAACTACTGAGCAGACAGAGTCAGGGGTGGACTTAAGCTAATTGGCTTCCTGACAGAGTTCTTCTCCAGGGTCTCCAGGTGGCCTTTTATTTTAATGAATGTTTGCTAAGATTAGAGGCTTCTTAAAGCCCCCGGCTACAGTGTGGAATGGCTGAAGAGAATAAACTTTTTAACAGACCCACAGGTTTCTGGACTCAAACAGAATGTTATGTAAGAAAGTACAGAAGTTTTAATTATTTTACTTACTCAATTTCTCCTATAGCTAGGGACAAGTGACCTTAATGGGTAATATGAAGCCGATGCTCAGAAATGTTTGCTCTTCCCAGCAATTTTTAGGTTTTAGGCCAAGTGTCCCAATGCCTAAACCTAAGACTCTACCTATGATATCACACAGCAGATCATGAAGAAATGCTTATTGTTTTAACTACCTATGAAACTTATATTCAATTCTGTCATTGTTCTCGTTAATTTTCTATATTTGTTTTAATTATATAACCGGTCAAACACAGATATATAAAGCAAAGATCTTATCTTGAAGATAAGATCTTCTGGTTATTATTGTCCTCCAGTTGCCCTAATAATATATATTCAAAAAACATCTAACAACATATTCTGAACTAGATAAATTGTAGAAAGTAGTTATACAGAGCTAAGCATAGGCTATGATTCTAAGGGACATTTTCTCAAAGGACATGGCATTTAAGTGAATCTTTTAAATAAATGCAATTTAGATGGGTAGAAACATGGAGTAAATTTTGCTTATAAGCCTGGAATACATATCTACTGATGAAGAATCTTGAATGGTGAAATGGGAGAGGTCAGGTTGTTCAACCTGAGAAGAAGATAGAAGTAAGAATGGCCAATGTGGAATGTCAGACAAAGAAGACTTTAATTAGAGTTGAGTAGATTTTTATCCTGTGGGTAAAAGGGAGACATCGTAGTCCATAGAAGAAACAACTTTGGAAGGTAATTCTGGTATGAATATGCTGATCATGAATTTGAATGAAGGGACTAAAGTTGGGACTTCAGATAATATGAAGCCTCTAATGGTCCACAGGATGGCCCAATGGAGATCTAAATGAGGGAAGGACATAGCAATAAGAGAGGGATTCTTGATGTGTAATAAAAGATAGCCTCTGTGTCTACAATCTTATCAAGGGTTCATGGTTTTTCTTGTTTTCTATGCTCATGAGGCTTTATGCATGTTGCATAGATGGTGAACACTGATCACATATTTTTAATGCATAAACAGAGGTCAATTTAAAGAAGGGAGCGTTGAGTTAAGGCAGGAGGACTTGGTTCTATATTTTGGATTTATTACTTACTGGCCATGTAACCAAGAGAAAATGCAATACTCTTCTATGTGTTTATATCTTGGCTTCTCTTACCATTCAAATATAATTTATGAACAACATCTTCAATCTATGTTTCTCCAAAATTCAAGACAATTACAGTTGCCTATTTTTTCTGACAGCTCCAGTCTGGTAACTACAGACATCTCAGAATTAATAGATCGAAAAAGAAAAAGAATAATTTTCTCTCTTCCTTCTCATCACCACAAAAAGCCTACCTGTCTTCCCATACTCTTTACCCTAAAATAGAAACTACTTTACCTCAAACCTTTTCTTTCTCAGAGGAATGTGTACCTCAAATAGTTGGGGAAAAAAGAAATTTATATTAGGAGGCTAAAAATGATTAAAAACTGATTGGGGCCACACGCGGTGGCTCACGGCTATAATCCTAGCACTTTGGGAGGCCAAGGTGGGAGCATCAAGAGGTCAGGAGATCAGACCATCCTGGCTGACATGGTGAAACCCCGTCTCTATTAAAAATACAAAAAAATTAACCGGGCATCGTGGCAGGCGCCTGTAGTCCCAGCTACTTGGGAGGCTGAGGCGGGAGAATGGCGTGAACCCAGGAGGCGGAGCTTGCAGTGAGCCGAGATCACGTGGCTGCACTCCATCCTGGGCGACAAAGCGAGACTCTGTCTCAAAAAAAAAAAAAGAAAGAAAAAAAAGAAAAGAAAAAACTTGATTGTCTAACTCTTCCTAAGGCAACTTTGTGTTATTACACACAATAATACTGCTATAATCCAAATGTTTGCATTTCTCCAAAATTCATACATTGGAATATTAACCCCCAAGATGATAATATTAGGAGGCAGAGCCTTCTGAAAGGTGATTAGGTCATGAGGGTGAAGCTCTCATGAAGGGGATTAGTGCCTTTTTGAAGGAGGTCCCAGAGAGCTATCTTGCCCCTTCCACCGTGTGAGGGCACGGCTGAAAGGTGCCATCTATGAGGAAGCATGCCTTCACAGACACTGACATCACCTTGATCTTTAATTTCCGAGTCTCCAGAACCTTGAGGAATAAGTTTTGCTATTTACAGGTTACCTAGTTTAGGATATTTTATTTTACATCAGCCTGAACAAACTATGACAAATACCTTATATTCGGATGACACTGTACAATCTATAAAATGTGTTTTCAAAGATCCCATGGCTTAATCATGACAAAATGATTAATTTTACTGATAAAATTGAGTCTGTAATGAGAGGTTATCAAGAAAAAAACAATGTTAGGGTTAGGAAAACCACCAGACAGCAGTTTTGCTTCAATATCCACATACCCAACTGCCTTTTTTAAACTAAAAATATTCTAGACCTAATTACCTCATATTTTTAATATTGTGCAGTTGGTTCCTAAGCACTGATTTACAAAATATCAAAATATCACATGTATCCCATAAATAAGTGTGACTCTTCTGTATCCATAAAAATTTTAGAACAAAAGAAGGAATTTTTGTCTAATGTTCACTGTATCTACATGTGATTTATAAGTAAAAAGATGCACAAACACACAGGTAGAAACAGCTACCTTCTAAACATAAACCTCCAGGAGGCCATATGACAGCATAGACTGAGGACACTAGGCATTGTCTCATGATTTAGGAAACTACATTCATTCTCTGTATTTTCTTCCACTATGTTTTCCATGCTTTTTGCTTACAAATCTCGAAGCATCCAAACAATATCTGAGTCTGTATAATCTCAGGGATCACAAAATGAGAAATTTAATGGGGTACAAGATGCAAAAGGAACAAAAAATTGAGTTCCCCTTTGAATGAATATGGACAATGCATTTTTGTCTGTTGTCCTAGACCCAGAGAAGAATGAATGCCTACAAAAATTTTGTTATTACCATATCTGTCCCCTGTTAGCAGTTACATGAAGAATTAGGCCAATTAGATTATGATCTCTCATATTATTTTTAAAATTTATTTTAATGGCTTTAAGATATAATTTTTATACCATAAATCTTACTACTGATTTCAAAGGTAAAATGCATTTTTTAATACGTTCACAAAATCTTGCAACTAGTATCTCAATCTAATTTTATCTTGTGATTTTCAGTTCTACGGTATTGTAAACCATTTTTGCATTTTCTTTCTTAAATTGATTACTCTATAATTTTTAAGTTTTTAGCATAATTCTTGAAAGCCTGGGGCTCAGATTTTATAATTAGAAGTGCTTGTTAGAAAGGCAAAATTCATGGGTTACACCCCCAGATATTGCAAGTTAATATATTTTGGGTTGGTTCCAAATCATCTTTTGTTTATATGTTTTTACCAATAAACCTTAGGAGAGCGAGGTGATACTTCCATGGATGCTTTAGCCAATTCTATTCAAAAGTCTCCTTGGGCATATGAAAGCACCCTTCCAAAGAATAAGAATGTCTCTGCCTCTTAGTCTGAATTTCCCATTTTCATATTTGGCCACAGAGCTGCCAAATATCTGCCATAAGACATTGGGAAAAAAGTCCCAAGCTAGAGAAATTAGAGAAAATTATTGAGAACATAAAGTTTGCAGAAACTGTCTGACTTGGGGATGAATGAGAGGGCTAGGGTTTTGGCACAGGAAAATTCTGATGATTCATGGGGATAATGCCAGGCATTTGAGTCATCAATTAGTTTTTTGTCAGGCTCTTTACAAGATGGGAGAAGGACCTCAATTGCAATCTGATGGTCAGTGATTTACAAAGTAAAGTATGAACTCTGATCATACCATTGTGTGTGTGATACACATACACACACACACACACACTCTCACCCACCAGTTTTAATAGGTTGCAAAAATATTTAGTCCACTCAGGATCCAGCTTGAGTACATGATTCAGAAGCCACCTTGCACACAGGACACACTTTGTGTTTTTCATATAGGAATATGTGAGTGAGCTGGGTTGAGCAGCGTGTTGAGATGTTTCAGTAACTTATCCAGTGCTTGACCATGAGAGAGTGTTCATTAGCAGCTCTGTGAGGCTTTCATTTTTAGCAATTCTAGAAACTGAAGTCAAGAGAGGTACATGAGACAAAGTGAGCGTGGCAAGCCTTACCATGGTAGGAGCCCTGTATTAGATTCCAGGAGACCTGGCTTTTCTACCTCCTACTCTGCAAGAAATGTTTATGGCTAGCATTTGTTATGAACCTTTACTCTAAAATCTCTGCACCATACTACCCTGCCTGACACATTAGAGGACTCAGTTATCTTATCTCTATATAGCTAAAATATACATGTGTTATTATAGCAGTTCCCTATATTATATAGTGTTGTGATGGGCTCAAACAAAAAATAATATATGAACATGCTTACAAGATTATGTGATATAATACAAAAGCAACATGATAAACACACACACACATATATATATAATGCAAAAATCTTACATTTTAAAAGAAGCCAGAAATGTGTAACTTTAATGTAAAATCTGAGTTTTAAATACTATCTCCCAAAAGTTAGTCAGGTAAAATAACAAAATATCTGGGTTCTGGCTTGAGAGATCTATACCAAATTTATGGGAAATCTTGTTGTAAGGAGCTCTTGAACAGTAGGACGGAGGCTAACACGATTACACGAATTTGTGGAAGTCAGTTAAGCTCCTGGTGCTTCAACTGCCTAATCTGTAAAATGGTTATGACAACAGGAATTTGAGCCAAGTGTTCTCTCAATGATTTTTACCCCCACCTAGTTCCAACTTTAAAATCTTAGATTCTCATATTAATGGCAATGGTCTTTGTCTTTAATACCTTACATTATGATTAAGGAGATAGAAAATAGATGAAAAATGTGGAAGTTCTTTTATAGCAGCCTAGACAGCTACAAAAATGCCCCATTCCCTCCCAAATTAACATAGGTCTTTACTTGTCAAGGAAAGGAGTAATTAGAACATGGAAAGTGAAAATTCCAAAGAGGATTACTTGGTAGAGAACAGAAAGGACACAGACAACTGAGACTCTAGATGAAGAAGTATTTGGCAAGAGCATTTCGATTGGGTAGACTAAAAAACGTTGGGTTTCCTGGATTGACACTTTGATTATACAATAATCTTAGAGCAGAGAAGTCTAGGGAGGTTATGGCAGGTGTTTTCAAATTTCCATAGAGCAGCAAAATGGGAAGAGAAATTAAATTTGTTCTTTCTAAACCCAGTGGTAAAATTAGCATCAGTGAGTGGAATATACTGGGTCCAGATTTGGTTGGATATGAGGATGCATTCTCAAAACTGTTCCGTATGGACAAGCTTCCTCCAACAGGTGAAGAATTTCTTCCAGTGGAGATTTGTAAATAGTGTTGAAAGCAGCATTTGGTGGTGATATTCCAAAATGGATTTTAACGTTAGACATAGTAAGATGGGAATAGGTAATGAGAAGCTAGAGATTAGAGATCCTTAGCTTTTTCTGAGTTCATCCAGATGTCCCCATTGCAAATCAGAGTGCTTAGAAGAATATTATAAACAGATTATTCTTAAAGACTGTTCTAGCCCTGAGATTAAAATATTCTACCTAGCATATACTGTAGGTCTAGTCATTGTGATAATTTATTAACATTCATTATATTATCTTACCTGTATCGTGTCCCTCTGGGACATTTTAGAATTTACAGGTGAGAAAAGTGGAGGCTTGTATGACTGTTATGAGGTTAGGTAAGCTGGCTGAGTAAGGAAGTAGAAATTGTATTCTAGATGATTTTGACTTCAAAGTCTGTTAATCACCACATACACTGCACACAGGAAGTGTGTGTTTCTGTGTGCCTACAAAACATAGCGTGCTCTTGGAAACTGCAAGAAACATGTGCCCCCAGGCAAAGAACAATATCTGTGACAGGTTTGTGAGCAGAACACCCAAAGGGAATATTTAAGATTGTCAGGTTCCTAACCTGCCTCTGTAATTTCAGCTGGCTTCTGTGAGTTTATGGGAAAAATTAATTCAAGGGGCAAGGAAAAAGCACAAGAGCAAGAAAGCAAGGGAAAAACATGAGAAAGATTTATTTTTGAAATACAATATTTATACAATGAATGCTCTGGGCTGCCTGCCCATGTGTAATGCAAGTCTCCTCTCAACGCGATACAGAGTTTTCTCAAATTGAGCAGGCTGGACATGTAAAACAACCCAATAATAAAAACACAATAAGGGTGACCTCTTCCAGAGCAGAGGGCAGTGCCTACAGTGCTATAAATTTCAATATCCAATGCCTCCACATCAGGCAGAGTGGCACTTTGTGATGAAACAGCAGCTCCATTTACTTCTTTATTCCCTATCCAGGATAGAAAAATGGAAATTAACAAGTCATATTGTTTCTTTCCATTCCAACCTGACTGCATTTTTCTAAATTAAAATGGACTCTGGGTAAGTAGGGGTCAGTCTAGCCTGCACACTTTCTTCATTAACAGCAAATCGACATCAAACTGTCTCTGCTTCCAGCTCTTTTACCAAATCAAGATGCTTGACGATACCATCAGTATGGGCCAGTGAAGCAGAGAATGCACATATTCAATATCAGAGGCCAAAGGGAAGAGGCAATTATTATTTAGCTCAGAATATTTATGTTATATGTATAATAGCACTGTAAATATAATATTCACTAGGATTAATGCTATACTATTAACTCTAGAGATAACGACTTCTCTGCACAAAACAATGAGACGACTGTGTTGTATGTTTCTGTTTACTTAGAGGTTTTCACTCCTTCAGATATAGAAGTGTTATAAGTCAGATAGCCTTTATGGCACCCTATAGTACTATCTCTTAGCTGGGTCTTTGTCTATGTTGATATTTTTTATGGCCCAGAATGTATAGACCTGCTTGGGAGTTTGGGTAGATTTTCATTGATAAATATAGGTAAAAGTAAAAGGGAAGAAAGGCATTAGTAGAACAATTAATTGACAATTAAAACATCAGAAAAAATATAAGTAAAGCATGGTTCAGCAGTATTTGCAAAAGATTTATGTCAAGAATATAGTAGGTACTGATTAATAATAGAGTTTGGCAACTAATTGGATGAGAAAGAAGTTACATCTGAAATGTACATGAATGTCATATTTAGGGTAGAGACACAAGAAAATGTTGATGAATCTGCAAATTATTTTATATTGTAATACTGCAAACAGCACAATTAAATATTAAGTGTGATTTTTAGGCTGGGCATGGTGGCTCACACCTGTAATCCTAGGACTTTGGAAAGACAAGGCAGGTGGATTGCTTCAGCTCAGGAGTTTGAGACCAGCCTGGGCAACATGGTAAAACCCTGACTCTACAAAAGACACAAAAACGAATTGTGCATGGTGGTGCATGCCTGTAGTCCCAGCTACTCAGGAGGCTGAGATGAGAGACCACTTGAACCTGGGAGATCGAGGCTTCACTGAGCCGAGATCATGCCATTGCACTCCAGCCTGGGTGACAAAATAAGACCTGATTAAAAAAAAAAAAAAAAAAGAAAGGAAAAAAAGTTGTTTTAGGACCACAGTATAAGCACAATTAAACTTTTTAATTGAGACAATTGTAGATTCACAGCAGTTGTAAGAAATAATAAAAAGATGACATATAAACAGTTTTCTGAAAGGTAATCTTTTGTAAAACGATAGATCACAAAAACAATATTGACATTAACACAGTTTAGATACAGAAGAGCTCCATCACCATAAGAATCCCTCATTTGCTTTTAGCTTTTATTGCATTGCATGGTAATTAGATGTGTAGTTTTATAAGAAATTGCTAAACTGTTTTCCAGAGTGGCTGACCATTTTACATTTCCATCAGTAATCTATGAATGACCCAGTTTCTCTACAATCTGGCTAGTATTTGTGGTTGCCACATTTTTTTATATTTTTAGCTATTCAGATATGTATGTGTGATATCCCATTGTGGTTTCAATTTGCATTTCTCTGGTAGCTAATGATGTTGAATATCTTCATATGTAGTTATGTACCATCAGTATTTACAGCTTTGGCAAAATGCCTGTTCATGTCTTTTTGCCCATATTCTAATTGGATTGATTGCTTTTTCACTAAGTTTTTTTTTTTTTTTTAATGGAGTTTCACTCTGTTGCCTGGCCAGAGTGTAGTGGCGTGATCTCGGCTCACTGCAACCTCTGCCTCCCAGGTTCAAACAATTCTCCTTCATCAGCCTCCCGAGTAGCTGGGACTACAGGCACATACCACCAAGCCCACCTAATTTTTGTATTTTTAGTAGAGACAGGATTTCACTATGTTGGCCACAGTGGTCTCAATCTCTTGACCTCATGATTTGCCCGCCTCGGCCTCCCAAAGTGCTGGGTTTGCAGATGTGAGCCCTCATGCCTGGCCTTCACTGTTAAGTTTTAAGAGAGATGTCTACATTCCAGATACTAGTACTTTGTTGGTTATGTGACTTGCAAATATTTTCTTTCAATCTGTAGTGTGTCTTCTTCCTTTTCCTAGAATCTTTTCAAGATCAAAACTGTTATTTTTTTCATTTAATAAACATTAAAAATTTAGAACAGCTTTGAGTTCAGAGGAAAATTGTAATAGTGGTACATATTTTCTGTACCCATTTCTCCCCTGATATTGACACCTCAGTTTACTATAGTATATTTGTTGTAATTAATGAACGAATAGTAATACATTATTATCAACTGGCACTTGTACTCTATTCAAATGTCCTTAGTATTTACTTTATGTCCTTTTTCTCTTTGAGAATCCATTCTGATGCCACGTTTTATTTTGTACTCATGTCTCTTTAGCTTCTTGTTGACTATGACAGTTAGACTTTCCTTGTTTTTGTATTTAATTAACTAATTAATTTATTTATTTGAGAAAGAGTCTCTATCTGTCACCCAGGCTAAAGTGCAGTGGCATTGTTGGTTCACTGCAACCTCTGCCTCCAGGGTTCAAGTGATCCTCCCACCTTAACCTCCCGAATACCTAGAAATACAGATTCACACCACCATGCTCTGCTAATTTTTCTATTTTTGCAGAGATGGGGGTCTCACTATATTGCCCAGGCTGCTCTTGAACTCCTGGGTTCAAGTGATCCGCTTGTCTTGTGCTACCAAATGCTGGGATTACTGGCATGACCCACTGCACCCCAGCCAGACTTTTCCTGTTTTTGGTGACTATGGTAGTTTGAAGAATTCTAGTCAGGTATTATGATCCCTTAATTGAGATTTGACGTGTTTCTTTGCATCTTATGTTATGTTTGTGTGTTTTGGAGGGGAAGAACACAGAAATAAAGTGTTGTTTTCATATCACATCATATCATGAGTAAATATGATCAATATGGCTTACCAAAGTCAATATGAACCTTAGTCATCAGGCTGAGTTGGCATTTATTGGGTTTCCCTATTATAATGTTACTCTCCTGTCTCACAAAGGAAGTCACTATGTGCAGCCTGCACTTAAGGAGTGAAGAGTTACATTCAACCTCCCTGATGGTAGAGTATCTCCACATGTTAATTAAAATTATTCTGCACAGGATATTTAAAGTATGTTATTTTATCACTTTTTCCTTTTATAAACTATGTTTTTGTTGTCATGTCTAAGAATGATTTTTCTAGCTGAGATCCCATAGATTTTCTCCTGCGATTGTTTTCTAAAAGTATTATAATATTTCATTTAATATGATTCATTTTGAGTTATTCTTATTTAAGATATGAGGTTTAAGTTAGGTTTGTATTTTCAGCCTGTTCATGTCCCATTGTTTCAACATCATTTGCTAAGAAGACTGTCCTTCCTCTATTGAATGCCTTTTGTGCTTTCATCAAAATCTAATTGGACCTTCTTGGACGTGAGTACATTAGGGTTTTCTCTTCTGTTCCATTAATCTATTTGTCTATACTTCTACGAAAAGGCCACCCTCTGGACACTTCCTTGATTACCATAGCTATCTGGGAGACTTTAATATTGGATATAATAATTTAATAATTAGTAATGCCTCTTATTTCTCCAATGTTATCCTTTTTATTAGTAGTAGTAGTAGTAGAAGTAGTAATTTTAGAGACAGAGTCTCCTTCTGTCATCTAGGTTGGGATGCAGAGGCAAAATCATAGTTTACTGTAACCTCAAAATTCTAGGGTCAAACTCCTGGGCTCAAGCAATCCTTCCATCTCAGCCTCCTGAGTAACTGACTACAGGCATATACAACCATACCAGTCTATCACTTTATCCTTTTTTAGAGATTCTTTTAAGCATCCTAGGACCTGAATCTTTCCACATAGACTTTAGAATAAGCTACTCTAAACCTACCAAAAATGCTGGGATTTTCATATGAATTGAATTAAACCTAGAGATCAATTTAGAGAAGAATTGACGTATTTACTACATTAAGTCTTCTAATCCATGAACATGGTATGTGTCTCCATTTATTTAAGTCTATTTTGATTTGAGAAGACTTTTCTTGGAGATTTTGTTGTCTGTGTGGGTTGGCAGTTCTGTGCTGCAAACTTTTAAAGCACCCTGTCCAGGATATATGAGACAGAACAAGGAATAAGAGGACACATCACTATGTCATTCCTCAAGTTCTGAGTTATTTGGGTAATCTGCCTTTTTATTCAAGCTTTCAGAGTATTCTTCTGCTTGTTATTGTGCTATTTGTGGCCTTTTAGATGTAAGAAAGGGGACCTGGAAGTAATGAGGCTATCCAATGTTGGCGAAACCAAAAGTCCTTTTTTGTTTTCTTTTTAATGTAACTTCAGCTGAAATTTTAAGCCCTTGACTTTTCACTTTAGCACTGCAGTATATAAGACACATATATTACTAGCCTTTACAGACATACACACATGCACATACACACATACATTCTGTTGTGGGGTTTTTTTTCAACTTTTATTTTAGGTTCAAGGAGTACACGTGAAAGTTTGTTACATATGTAAACTCGTGCCATGAGGGTTTGTTGTACAGATATTTCATAACCCAGGTATTAAGTCCAGCACCTGATAGTTATCTTTTCTACCGCTCTCCTTTCTCCCCCCCTCCACCCTCAGTAGACTCTAGTGTATGTTATTTCCTTCTTTGTGTTCATAAGTTCTCATCCTTTAGCTCTCATTTATAAGTGAAAACATACAGTATTTGATTTTCTGTTTTTGTGTTAGTTTCCTAAAGATAATAGCCTCCAGCTCCATCCATGTTCCCACAAAAGACATGATATCATTCTTTTTAATAGCTGCGTGGTATTCCGTGGTGTATATGTGCCACATTTCTTTATTTCAATCTGTTATTCATGGGCATTTAGGCTGATTCTATGTCTTTGCTATTGTGAATAGTTCTGCAGTAAACATTCACATACATATATCTTTATGGTAGAATGGTTAATATTCCTCTGGGTATATACTTAGTAATGGGATTACTGGGTCGATTTGTGGTTATGCTTTTAGCTCTTTGAGGAATTGTCATACTGCTTTCCACAATAATTGAATTAATTTATAGTCCCTCCAACAGTCTATAAATGTTTCCTTTTCTCCACAACGTCACCAACATCTGTTATTATTTGACTTTGCATTATAATACTAGCCATTCTGACTAGTGTGAGCTGGTATCTCATTGTGGTTTCAATTTGCATTTCTCTAATGATCAGTGATATTGAGCTTTTTTCTTTTCTTTTTTTTTTTTTTTTTTTTTTTTTTTGAGACGGAGTCTCGCTCTGTCGCCCAGGCTGGAGTGCAGTGGCCGGATCTCAGCTCACTGCAAGCTCCGCCTCCCGGGTTCACGCCATTCTCCTGCCTCAGCCTCCCGAGCAGCTGGGACTACAGGCGCCCACCACCACGCCCGGCTAGTTTTTTTGTATTTTTTTAGTAGAGACGGGGTTTCACTGTGTTAGCCAGGATGGTCTCGATCTCCTGACCTCGTGATCCGCCCGTCTCGGCCTCCCAAAGTGCTGGGATTACAGGCTTGAGCCACCGCGCCCGGCCAATATTGAGCTTTTTTCATTTGACTGTTGGCCACATGCATGTCTTCTTTTGAAAAGTTTCTGTTCATGTTGTTTGCTCACATTTTAATGGAGTTGTTTGTGTTCTCTTGTAAGTTTTTTGAAGTTCCTATAGATGCTGGATATCAGACTTAAGTCAGATGCATAGTTTGGAAATATTTTATCCCATATTGTAGGTTGTCTGTTTACTTTGTTGATAGTTTCTTTTGCTGTAAAGAAGTACTTAAGTTTAGTTAGATCCCACTTGTTAATTTGTGCTTTTGTTATCATTGTTTTTGGCCTCTTTGTCATTAAATCTTTGCCCATTCCTTTGTACATGATGGTATTGCCTAGGTTATCTTTCAGGGTTTTTACAGTTTTGAGTTTGACATTTAAGTCTTTAATCCATCTTGAGTTGATTTTTGTATATGGTGTAAGGAGAGGGTCTAGTTTCAATATTCTGCATATGACTATCCAGTTATTTCAGCAGCATTTATTCAATAGGGAGAACCCAGAGATCCTTGATGGTCATTTGCAGCAGACCACATGCTTCTCCTATGTTCTCGCTTAGATAAATCCTTTATCTCAATTGAATAAAAGTGATGGTTTAATTAATCATGAATCTATTCTATGGTGTGGATCTATGGTATTGTTTGGAAAATCAATGAATCCAGGATCTGGCTTTTTGAGAAGATTAACAAAATATATAGACCACTAGCCAGACTAATAAAGAAGAAAAGAGAGAAGAATTGAATAGACACAATAAAAAATGATAAAGAGGATATCACCAATGATCCCACAGAAATAGAAACTATCGTCACAGAATACTATAAACATTTCTATGCAAATGAGCTAGAAAATCTAGAAGAAATTGATAAATTCCTAGACACATACACCCTCCCAAGACTAAACCAGGAAGAAGTCGAATCCCTGAATAGACCAATAACAAGTTCTGAAATTGAAGCAGTAATTAATAGCCTACCAACCAAAAAAAAAAAAAAAAAAGCCGAGGACCAGATGGATTTACAGCTGCATTCTACCGGAAGTACAAAGAGGATCTGGTACCATTCCTTCCGAAACTATTCCAAACAATAGAAAAAGAGAGACTCCTCCCTAATTCATTTCATGAGGCAAGCATCATTCTGATTCAAAAACCTGACAGAGACACAACAAAAAAGAAAATTTCAGGCCAATAGTCCTGATGAACATCAATGCAGAAATCCTCAATAAGATACTGGCAAACTGAATCCAACATCACATCAAAAAGCCTATCGACCACGACCAAGTGAGCTTCATCCCTGGGATGCAAGGCTGGGTTAACATTCACAAATCAATAAGCATAATATATCCCATAAACAGAAACAATGACAAAAACCACATGATTATCTCAGTAGATGCAGAAAAGGCCTTTGATAAAATTAAACGCTGCTTCATGCTAAAAACTCTCAATAAACTAGGTATTGATGGAATGTATCTCAACATAATAAGAGATATTTATGACAAACCCACAGCCAATATCATACTGAATGGGCAAAAACTGGAAGCATTCTCTCTGAAAACCAGCACAAGACAAGGATGCCCTCCCACCACTCCTATTCAATATCATATTGGAAGTTCTGCCCAGGGCAATCAGGCAAGAGAAAGGAATAAATAGTATTCAAATAGGAAGAGAGGAAGTCAAATTGTCTCTGTTTGCAGATGACATGATTGTATATTTTGAAAACCCCATCGTCTCAGCCCAAAAACTCCTTAAGCTGATAAGCAACTTCAGCAAAGTCTCTGGATACAAAATCAATGTGCAAAAACTACAAGCATTCCCACACACCAATAATAGACAAACAGAGAGCCAAATCATGAGTGAACTTCCATTTGTAATTGCTACAAAGAGAATAAAACACCTAGGAATACAACTTACATGGGACATGAAGGACCTCTTTGAGGAGAACTACAAATCACTGCTCAAGGAAATAAGAGGACACAAATAAATGGAAAAATATTCCATGCTCATTGATAGGAAGGATCAATATTGTGAAAATGGTCATACTGCCTAAAGTAATTTATAAATTCAATGCTATCCCCATCAAGCTACCATTGACTTTCTTCACAGAATTAGAAACAAACTACTTGAAATCTCATAGGGAATCAAAAAAGAACCCTTTAACTTAAGCAAAAAGAACAAAGCTGGAGGCTCCACACTACATGACTTCAAGTTATACAACGTACAGTAACCAAAACAGCATGGTACTGGTACCAAAACAGATATATAGACCAAGGGAACAGAACAGAGGTCTCAGAAATAACACCACACATCTGCAACCATCTGATCTTCAACAAACCTGACAAAAATAAGCAATGGGGAAAGGATTCCCTATTTGATAAATGGTGCTGGGGAAACTGGCTAGCCTTATGCAGAAAACTGAAACTGGACCCCTTTTTTTACACCTTATACAAAAATTAACTCAACATGGATTAAAGACTTAAACATAAGATCTAAAACCATAAAAAATCCATAAGGAAGACCTATGAAATACCATTCAGTACATAGGCATGGGCAAAGACTTCATGACTAAAACACCAAAAGCCATTGTAACAAAAGTCAAAATTGACCAGTGGGATTGAATTACACTAAAGAGCTTCTGCACAGCAAAAAGAATTATCATTGGAGTGAAAAAGCAACCTACAGAATGGGAGAAGGTATTTCAATCTATCCATCTGACAAAGGTCTAATATCCAGAATCTACAAGGAACTTAAGCAAATTTACGAGGAAAAAACAACCCCAGCAAAATGTGGGTGAAGCATATGAACAGACACTTCTCAAAAGAAGATATTTAGGCAACCCACAAAATATGAAGAAAAGCTCATCATCACTGATCATTAGAGAATGGCAAATCAAAACCACGATGAGATACCATCTCACTCCAGTTAGAATGGAGATCATTAAAAAATCTGGAAACAACAGATGCTGGTGAGGCTGTGGAGAAATAGGAAAGCTTTTACACTGTTGATGGGAGTATAAATTAGTTCAACTATTGTAGAAGACAGTGTGGCAATTCCTCGAGGATCTAGAGCCAGAAATGCCATTCCACTCAATCCCATTAATGGGTATATACTAAAAGAATTATAAATCATGCTACTATAAAGACACATGCACACATATGTTTATTGTGGCACTATTCACAATAGCAGAGACTTGGAACCAACCCAAATGCTCATCAATGATTGACTGGATAAAGAAAATGTGGCACTTATACACCATGGAATACTATGCAGCCATAAACAAGAATGAATTCACATCATTTGCAGGGACATGGATGAAGCTGGAAGCCATCATCCTCAACAAACTAACACAGGAACAGAAAACCAAACACCGCATGTTCTCACTCATAAGTGAGAGTTGAACAATGAAAACACATGGACACAAGGAGGGGGCCATCACACACCAGGGCCTGTCGGGGGGATGGGGGACCAGTTGAGGGAGGGCATTAGGAAAAATACCTAGTGCACCTGGGGCTTAAAATCTAGATGACAAGTTGATAGGTGTGGCAAACCACCATGGCACATGTATACCTATGTAACATACCTGTACACTCTGCACATGTACTACAGAACTTAAAATAAAATAAAATACATCAGATTACAGTCAGTAAAACAGAAGTCATGCTACTTATTTTAATAGAAAGTATTTAATGAATTGGTCAAATAATTCTTAAAGGATTGAAAGATCAAAAGGAAAACTGAGGTCATGCAGAGGCCATAACTGCAGAGGCATCGACCACTCTTAAGACTGTGAAACCAACAGAAAAGGCTGTGGTTATTAGATAATACCCACATACTCAGAGGATTCGGGGCTCAGACAATTGCGGAAAATGCACATCCAAGTTGTTTCTGACATTCCAGACTTTGAAGGAGAGTTTCACAGATACGGGGCTGAAACGTTTAAGTGAAAGTCACCACAATAATAATATTGATAACTCAAAAACTAGGAAGAGGATCATCACAGAGCTGGGGCCACTGAGGAGATAGCACTGCCCAACTGGTAATGCTATCTCTGAATGTGCACTCTGAAATTGGTTCTAGTAGGTGCTAAAGGCAGCTAGATATACAACCAGCTACTGATGCATGGAGACAGGTCATTACTTGGTGACAGCCTTTTAATATTGCCAGCAATAGCAAATAAATGGAAGAATCAAGTGATGTCTTTCTATACTGATCTTGCTGGAACCGAACAGGAAGCTACCTGAATTGAGAAAAATATAATTTTCAGAATTCTACCCTCAGAATTATAAAACAGAGTATATTTATTTTGAAATGAGAGAAAATAATTATTGACACAGAAGGTATTCTTTTGGTTTTAATATCTTTATTTGAAGCAAGTACAAACATTTTAACCATATCTGTTTACAAATTGGGAAAGAACGTGTAAGAATAAGCATATAAAAGCAAGAAAGGAATTATCAGTAGTGGAGCTACAGGAACAAAGAAGGAATGAATCTAAATATATGCTATATTTATAAACAAGATATAGGAAGAAGAAAGGCATGCTTCAGAAAATTGTAAGTCTCCTTTGAACATATTTAAGGAAAACCTAGTATGTGTATGTTTGGCTTCTCATCTCTGCATGGTAGTATTTTTCATTAAGTGGGAAATTCAGCTTTCATTCACATTTTCCTTAAAGCAAATTAATTCTCAATTTTTAAAAATTGCTTAAAGGATATAAACATAAAAGAGTAAAATATGTCATTACATAAAAAGTCATCAAACATAAACCTAAAAATAAAACTTTGAAGTAATAGAAATGTATTAAGATTATCTTATAACAACTTTTTCTCTTGTAAAAAGCATTTCTTATTCATAATCCGATGGTATATTGTTACTCACATACAATAAGCTATCCAATTTATGCAAGCATAAAGGAGAGAGTAGAACCATTTTTATTTCTCACTCAGGCATCTCACTGTGTTTAGTGTAAAGGACCATTAAAATATGTTGTTCCTGGTGATATACTGTTACATAAACAGTAGTAAAATTATTCATCTACAGAAATAAAAAGGATTACGTGCAGTTTTGCAAAAGTGAAGTATTATATATCACCATGTCCTTAGGAATTAAGACTAAGTCAGAAATAGAATAGTTCAGCAAAGGGTTTAAGAAGGATAAATATAATGGGAAGTGAAGTAGAGCTAAGAGTTTAGAGTACTGCCGGACACAGTAGCTCATGCCTGTAATCCCAGCACTTTGGGATGCCAAGGCAGATGGATCACCTGAGGTCAGGAGATCGAGACCATCCTGACCAAAATGGTGAAACACCATCTCTACTAAAAATACAAAAATTAGCTGGGTGGGGTGGCACATGCCTATAATCCCAGCTATTTGGGAGGCTGAGGCAGGAGAATCACTTGAACCAGGGAGTCGGAGGTTGCAGTGAGCCGAGCTTGCATCACTGTACTCTAGCCTGGCGACAGAGCAAGACTCTGTCTCAAAAAAAAAAAAAAAAAAAGAGTTTAAAGCCCAAACTGCAAACAATCATGCACACATACTGAAACTCTCAAATTATCAAGTCCTCAAATAAGTGCACCAGTTTTTGTGAGGTGATTTTGAGTCATTAGAATGGATGTATGAAAGTTGTCTAAAGTAAAACAAGTTTTCTGAAAACAAGCCTTGAAGGGCTAATAAATCCTCCTGAATAAGTCTTCCTGAATAAGTCCTCCTAGACATATTGGAAGATAACCTTATTTTAAAGAATTAGCTCTTCGGTGAATTACCTGATTCATGAATAAGTTTATCTGATTCTGAGAAGTCAAAAAACAGGAGAAAGCAAATGCCTTTAAAATGGAAATTGATCTTTAAACTCCTGAGACGGTCTTACATAGGTTTTGTATCAGTCAATGTTCTCTAGAGTAACAGAGCAGTATAAAATTATATAATAATAATTATATATTATGTATACTATATATATATATAAAGAGAGGGAGAAGCAGACAGAGACATAGAGAGGCAAAGAAATTTTTAAGTAATTAGGGCAAGAGATTTTGGGTCTAGCAAGTCTCTAGTCCATAGGGTTGTAGACTCAGGCACGAGTTAATGTTGCCGTCTTTGCACAAATTTTCTTCTCTGGGAAAGTTGTTTTTTTTTTTTTTTTTTTTTTTTTTCCTTTCTGTTAAGACCTTTTGGTTTGGATTAGGTCCACTCACATTATCAAGAGTAATCTCCTTTACTTAAAATCAATAATTGCAGATGTTAGCCACGCCTACAAAATACCTTCACAGCAACACCTAGATTAGTAGTGTTTGATTAAATAACTGAGCATTATACTTTAGCCAAGTTTATACATAAAACTAGTAATTATAGATTTTAATATCATATTTTTAAATTCTGGCAATAGTGATCATTCTAGAGATAGGAGTATTGACAAACTGGTGAGGGGATGGGTTTAGTTGCCCTTTAACAGGTAGAAAAGATAACAGATTCAACAGAAGTCAGACTGTTATTTTTAACCTGATTTTGATGAGGGTAGCCTTTCACAGTTGTCAAAATGTTCACTTCTTGTGGTCAGATATTCCAGGGACTAACTAACTCATAGTGCTTTTCTACTAATTAGGATTCTGCAGAGGACTTGGTTTAGATCCTAATGAAGAGACTAATAAACCAGCGCAACCTAAAACTGGCTGATCCTGATTATTTAGATTTAGCGTCCTGGTACAATGCCTGAGTTATAGATTCTCCATTTTAATCAAAGGAATGCTGGTTGAGTATTACCTTCCAGCCACTGACTAAAAATCTTATTGGGTAGTTAACCTCCACTAATCCTAGAAATTTCAATCACCGATCAGCTTCCACATCTGGGGACATGCCTACTCATCCCTGAAAAATCTGTGCTCTGACTTTCCCTAACTTCATATGCAAGGCTCATACTTGTCAAATATCTATAGTGGATTAGATGCTGGCATAAGTGACTAGTACATGAATGAGTCACAGTTCTTACCCTTTATGTATTTAAAGTCTCCAGAGGGAGTAGAATATAAGTAAACTAACAATTACCTTTTTATACTTTAAGTGCCATAAAATGACATGTCATTATGAAATTATAGCATAGAAGGCAAAATGAAATCATATTATGAAATCATAGCATAGAAGGCGAATGAGGTGGTAGGGGAGAAGGTCATCTCAAATGATATCCCTGACAATGTAGGTGAAATAAACATTTTAAAATATGCATATTGGTCTCTGCTCCCAGTCCCTAGCACAGAGCCCTTAATACCCTTGTAGATATGAATGCTAAGAGGATCTTGTATTTTAATATTTGATCTCTACCCTGATTCTTATCACTGAGGTTCTAAGACTTTTGTAATTTCCTGGGTGATAGGAGCATCTTTTGTTCTAATGAGGCCACTTTTGGTGGGCTCCTGGATGGGAGTCGGGCACCAGAAAGACCACTCCAATGATTAGAAGCTTATAGATTTAGCCTCAACCCTCAATCTTTAGAGAGGGGCTGGAAATTAAATTAATAATCAATCATGCCTACGTGATGAAGCCTCCATTAAAATCTCTAAACTATGGGATTCAGAGCGCTTTTGGATTGGCAACCACATCTGCATGGCTTGGAGATTGGCACACCCCAACTCCAGGGGGACAGAAGCTTCCGTGCTCAGGACCCTTCCAGAACTCCTCCTATGTATATCTTCACCTGGTTGTTCATTTTTATCCTTTTAAATATCGTTTGTAATAAATAGGTAGATGTAAGTAAATTGTTTCCCTGAATCCTGTGAGCTACTCTAGCAAATTAATCTAACCTAGGAAGGGTTGTGGGGACCCAAATTTGTAGCCAGTTCACCAGAATTTCAGGAGGCCAGGACTTGGAAGCAGGATCTGAAGTGAGAGGCCATCTTGTGGGACTGAGCACTTAGCCTTTGGAATCTGATGCTATCTCCAGGTGGATGGTGTCTAAATTGAATGGAATTCGAGGACATCCAGCTGGAAATACCTATAATCCCCAGGGTGTCTCCTGGAAAATCTGCTGGAGAATTGCTTGAAGTGTGAGAGACACCCCTAGACTTCAGGGTCACAGAAGCGTCCTGTGTTGAGTGAGAGTAGAGGAAAAACACTTGAGTTTTTCCTACATACTCAAAATTTGGCGTCTGAACATTGACATATAAAAACAAATTTATTAGGTGGAAAAGTCAGAAATATTAATCACAGTAGCAAATGTCACACGCGTCTGTGTGAAGAGACCACCAAACAGGCTTTGTGTGAGCAACAAGGCTGTTTATTTCACCTGGTTGCAGGCAGGCTGAGTCCAAAAAAAGAGTCAGCAAAGGGAGATAGGGGTGGGGTTGTTTTATAGGATTTGGGTTGGTAGTGGAAAATTACAGTCAAAGGGGATTTTTCTCTTGCGGGCAGGGACAGAGGTCACAAGGTGCTCAGTGGGGGATCTTCTGAGACAGGAGAAGGAATTTCACAAGGTTAATTGCTCAGTTAAGGTGGGGATAACTAAAATGGAGTGCATAAAATAATGTTGTCCAAGTTGGCATCAAAGCTGGGGAGATGTAAGAGGTTTAGAAGCCTGGCCATTAATACCTACAACAGTTATGGAGGCAAAGGAAACAGGCCTTTGAAAAGAAGGTAATGTGGAGTTGGTAGCTTCTGTATTGATTAAGAAGGGGACAGACTCACCCTCTACTGTAAGAGTTACCCAAAGTGTCTGTGATGGTCCAGGAGGCTTCCGAGGTGATGGGGCAGCGTCAATCTTCAGTCCATTAAGCTGAGAAGATCTGGGAAGGAGTCAGTCAGAGAGCCCTAGGCCAGAGTTCCAGGGACTCTGGGAGTGGCTGCCTGGCAAGTTGGACAGTCCGATTTCCAGTGGGGTCCTGCACAGATGGGACACGGCTTAGGAGGAATCCCGGACTGCGGGCATTCGTGGTCAGATTTCCTGCACTTGATGCAAGATCCTGGGGGAGGAAGTCCTGAAGGAATGCTTGACTGCTGTGGTTTAGGCGTTTTGAAGTTCTTGTGTGCTGGAGATGTGGCTGGGGTTTCTTGCACAGCAGAGGGAAGTAATTGCAACTGTTCTCTATTATTGTACACCTTGAAGGCGAGGTTAATTAAGTCCTGTTGTGGGTTTTGAGGGCTGGGATCTAATTTTTGGAGTTTTATTTAATGTCGGGAGTGGACTGGGTAATAAGATGCATATTGAGAATAAGACGGCTTTCTGACCTTTCAGGGTCTAGGGTTGTAAAGCGTCTCAGGGTTGCTGCCAAACGAGCCATGAACTGGGCTAGGTTTTTATATTTGATGAAAAAGAGCCTAAAAGTTAACTGATTTGGGAGAGGTCAGATAAAGAAAAAGGAGTATTAACCTTGACTATGCCTTTAGCTCCAGCCACCCCTTTAAGAGGAAATTGTTGGGCAGGTGGGGGAGGGCTAGTTGCAGAACGAAACTGTAAGCCGGACCGGGTGTGAGGAGGGGAGGTGATAGAAGGATAATAGGGTCGGGGAGTGGAGGCCAAGGAAGAACTGGAGCCTGATTCAGCCTGGCGGGGAGGGACCTGAGGAGGAGCAGTCTGGGGAGGAGGGGACAAGTCAGATGGGTCGGTAGAAAAGGAAGATTGAAAAGAGGGAAAGAAGGAGAATTTGGCACAAGTCACATTGGAAACAGAGACTATGGAGGGACCAATGTGTAAAAGAATGCCTGGACATCAGGCATCTCAGACCATTTGCCCATTTTATGACAAGAATTACGTAGATCTTGTAGGATGGAAAAATTGAAAGTGCCATTTTCTGATTATTTGGAACCATTATTGAGTTTGTATTGGGGTTAAGGGGCATTGCAGAAGAAAATAAGGCATGTAGGTTTTAGGTCAAGTGTGAGTTGAAGAGGTTTTAAGTTCTTGAGAACACAGGCTAAGGGAGAAGAAGGAGGAATAGAGGGTGGAAAGTTGCCTATAGTGAAGGAAGCAAGCCCAGAGAAAAGAGAGGGTAGAGACACGGAGAGAAGGGGTGGGGAGTACTTGCCCCCCAGGAAAGTGGTGCTTGTCACTAAGAGTGAAGGATCAAGGCAGGCATCCCTGTGGTGATCAGACACCTCTGAAACGTGGGTGAATAATCAAGCAGGGATCCCCGCAGTGATTAAACACCAAGGGAAGACTGTCTTCCCGAGTCCGTGACCAGCGCTGGAGTTTTGGGTTCATGGATAAAACGCATCTCCTCTGTCTCTACCAGAAAAGGAAAGGAATAGGTCACTATACCTAAAATGAAAAACAAAAAGCCCACCCAAAGCATGGTATTTTATTTTTTAAATTTAATTTTTTATTCTGAACCAGTTGAAAACTTGGATTTTTTAAAAGTCAGTTTTAAAAATATAAAATTAGTATTTACTGATGAGAAACAAGAAAATATTCCAACAGTACATGAGGGCACAAAAGGAAAATGAAACCCTCTTTCCCTCCAACTACCCCAGAGGTAGCCAAAAGTATTCTGTAAAACCTTCCAGAAATTTTGCATATGCTAAAAATAGTACTTGAAACATATTTTGTATTTAACATATTCTAAGCATCTATTTCTTTTTTAATCTAAATTTTGTGTAATTTCCTAAACATCCTACTTCAGTTATTCTTTTTTGGTGTGTGTGTGTGTGGTGTGTGTGTGTGTGTGTGTGTGTGTGTGTATACCCAAAGCTGATAAGAAAAATGAAAAAAAGCAAAAAATAAAATGAAATAAAAACAGATCAGAAAAAGAAAAAAAAAAAAGAGAAGGGAGAGATTGAAGGATGGCGCCAAGATTAAAAGGAGAAAGGGATTGAGGGATAGTGAGAAGTGAGAGAGGTTCGAGAAGAGAGTAAAAAGAGGCCACTTACCTGATTTAAAATGGTGAGATGTTCCTTGGGCTGGTTGGTCTGAGGACCCAAGGTCGTAGGCGGATCTTTCTCATGCAGCAAAGAACAGGAGGACAGGGGACCGATCTCCCAAGGGAGGTCCCCTGATCCGAGTCATGGCACCAAGTGTCATGCTCTTCCATGTGAAGAGACCACCAAACAGGCTTTGTGTGAGCAAGAAGGCTATTTATTTCACCTGGGTACAGGCAGGCTGAGTCAGAAAAGAGAGTCAGCAAGGGGTGGTGGGATTACCATTAGTTCTTGTAAGTTTGGGATAGGTGTACAAAGTACATTCTCAAGGGCAGGCAGAATATTACAAATAACCTTCTTAAGGGTGGGGGAGAATATTACAAAGTACCTTCTTAAGTGTGGGGGAGAATATTACAAAGTACCTTTTTAAGGGCAGGGGAGAATATATCTTATCAGTTAGGGTGGGACAGGAACAAATCACAATGGTGGAATGTCATCATGTCATCAGTTAAGGCTATTTTCACTTCTTTTGTGGATCTTCAGTTGCTTCAGGCCATCTGGATGTTTATGTGCAGGTCACAGGGCATATGATGGCTTAGCTTGGGCTCAGAGGCCTGACAGCAAACATTTGTGGACCCAAGGTCAACAAATGTTTTTAGTCTCAAGTAAGTTTTAGCTTACTTAGTCTCAAACAGAGTGTACATGTTTTTTAGATATCATCTCATTAATTCCAGGGGATAGGTGATTTTCTTATCCCACTTTTATAGGTAAGGAAGTGGAAGATTAGGGAGACTGAGTGGTGGGCTCCACTTTTAAACCCAGACTGTCCGGATCCAGAGCACCTGCTCTTGTTGCCTGTGGGCCCTGCTTTCTTTATAAGCATGTCCTTAATAAGATAAAGGATAGCTTTTAATATAATAAGGGGACAGCTCGTGCAAATGCAGAGAGATGTGGAGAAAGTACACCTATGTGGGAGTCTGTCCCACAGACCCTGACCCAAGAATGGATGAATAACGTACACTGACACAGATATTATGCCTGTCAGTCCGGCTGAGTGTCTGGGCCACTTACAGACTCCAAGGAGAGTGCTGTAAGGAGTAGCAGTCATGTCCTCAACTGGCTGACGCTGCTGACATTTATTCAGCACACATTAAATGACAAAAGGTCTCAAATAAACACCACTAGAAGGTAATTACCATTGCCAACCTCCAGAGTAGAGAGCAGTCATGTACCTGTGGATGGTCAAAGGTTTGTCTTAGGACCACAGGAGTAAACAAGCTATTTAGATAGACTCCTCTACATTCCTATGTTCATTACGCTTGCTATAGCTCAGAGAGAATTAAGCTGCCTTCAGCCATAACTCTATCCTGAGGCTTTTGCAAAAACCTTCTAGCCTTCCAAGAAGATTTTTGTTTAGTTTACAATTTCTCCCATCATCCTGACTGAACCCCTACACACCTATGTAATAACAAATGCACTGGAATGACAGGAAGGGGCTAGATGATGCACGACATCAAATGCAATCCTGATTATGTCCAGAATGCAGTGGAGGGCACAAAGGGTTTAGAGCAATGGTGTGACATTATCAGACATGCTTGAAAAGCTGACTGTGGCAGTCATGTGAATACGTGAGTGTAGGCCAGTGAGACAAGTGACTGGGAGACAATATGGAATTATGTAAAATCAGATAAGAAATAAAGAGGCATGAAAAATGCAGGAATAGTAACATGCAGAGGCCAAGCAACAAATAAAGGACCATTTAGAATGTAGTCTTCACGTCATTCTAACTGAAGTAACTCAGAAATGGAAAAACAAATACGTATGTTCTCACTTGTATGTGGAAGCTAAGCTATGGGTACACAAAGGGATACAGAGTGATATATAGACTATGGAGATTTAGAAGGTGCAGGGTGGGGGGCTGAGGGATAAAAACTACATATTGGGTGTAGCTTACACTTCTCAGGTGACAGGTGCACTAAAATGTCAGACTTCACCACTATGCAATTCATTCTTGTAACCAAAAACCACATACTCCAAAGGCACTGAAATGAAAAAATATGTATTTTTTTCAGAAACAGACTCTAGGATTTATAGAACTTGTTGACTGACTGGGTACAGAGGGTAATTCTGAGAGGGTTTATTTCAAGATTTCTGGAGTGATCAACTGGATGAGTGATTATAATATTTATTGAGATAGGGAATACAAGTAGAGAGGAAGCAGGTTTGTTAAGGAAGATAATGAGTTAAGTTTTCTTGAGTCAGTTAAACTGGATGACCCTCTAGGCCTGTGCTTTCCAATATGGTATTCCCTAGCCAGATGTGGTTATTTAAACTTAAAATAATTTAAAAGCAAATAAAATTAAAACTTTAGGACCTCAGTTTCACTAGCCAAACTTCAAGTCCTCCATAGCAACATTTCCCTCATGTTGATCTCTGTGTTGGACAGCTTACATTACCACACATTTTTGTCGTAACTGAAAGTTCTATTGCATAGCACTTCTCTAGGTCATGCAAGTAAAGTTATTCATCAGAAAGTCGAATACCTTGTTCTAAGATTCAGAGAGCATTGAAATGAAATGAGTAGGAAGTAGTGAATTTCTGATCTTTGGAAATACTTCCTTGGTGAAGATGTTGGAAAGGATGTTTAATGGTCACATAAGTGGTTAAATTGGACTCACCAGCATTGCTGAGCATGTTCCAAGGGCTGCATACTGTGTTAGCTTACTATATATAATTACTACTGAATTTGATAAAGATGTTGATATATGGTAGAATTGCATGAAAAAGAACAGGGGTCACTATTTAAACAATAAAGTTATTTTGTTACTTTGCCTTAAAAATTCAAAGCAAAAGCCATCAAAAAATTACAAAAGCATCCTCACTATTTTAAATATATGTATTGTTATAGGAGTAGGTAGTGTGCATATATTATTTTACATTTAAATATTTTTAGCACGTATTTTTGACTCAGCCTCAGTTTGGTCTAGATAGAAAAATAATTCATTTCTGGTTTCATGAACTGTTGAATTATGAGTGGTTACTTTCTTAAATCTTATGCTTTTTTAACTATAATTTGCATTCCATAAAATACTCCCATTTATAATGTACAATTCAATAATTTTTAAAACATTTGAAGAGCTATGTTAGTTTCACCACAATTCAATTTTAGAACATTTCTATCACCCCAAAAAGATCCTTAGTGCCTTTTCACATTCACTCTCCATCGTCAGCATTGGCCCCGGACAACCACTGTTTACATTTTGTCTTTACAGATGCCTCTTTTTATGGATGTTTTATATGCATGTCCTCTTAAAATAAGTGCTCTTTTGCATCTGGCTTCTTTCAGTTACAGCAGCTTTTTTTGAGATTCGTCTATATTGTCCTTCTAAGCCTTTTATTCCTTGTTATTGCTGAGTAGCATTCTACCTTATAGATATATCACACTTCCTGCATTCATCAATTGATGGCCATTTGCATTACTTCCACTTTTAGGCTATTTGGAATAATGTAGTTGTGAACACTCATGTAGAAGTCTTCATGAAAACCTAAGATTTCATTTCTCTTAGAATGGTATCTAGGGGAAAATTGCTGAGTAATATGGTAAGTTAATATTTAAATTTTTAAGAGACTACCAAAATGGCTGCACTATTTTACTTTATGGCAAGAAGTTTCTGGTTTTTCCACGTCATCTTCAAGACGGATGTCTTTTTTTTTTTTTTTCTTTGAGACGGAGTCTCCTCTGTTGCCCAGGCTGGAGTGCAGTGGCCAGATCTCAGCTCACTGCAAGCTCCGCCTCTCTGGTTTACCCCATTCTCCTGCCTCAGCCTCCCGAGCAGCTGGGACTACAGGCGCCCGCCACCTCACCCGGCTAGTTTTTTGTATTTTTTAGTGGAGATGGGGTTTCATCGGGTTAGCCAGGATGGTCTTGATCTCCTGACCTCGTGATTCGCCCGTCTCGGCCTTCCAAAGTGCTGAGATTACAGGCTTGAGCCACCACACCCGGCCAGGAATGTCTTTTTATTTTAACCATTATTGTCCATGTAAAGCAGTATCTCATTGTGATTTTAATACTAATTTTTTTCTAAAGACTAATATAACTTTAAGTACCTTTTCATATGTGTATTGGCTATTTGTTTGTCTTTGATAAGATGTTGATTTACATCTTTTGCCCATTTTCTTTTCGCTAATACTCATTTCACTGCATGAGAACACTGGAGGTGGACAGGTATAGGCTGAAGGCTAAGTCCCTTCCTCTCTATCCTCATTATGCACATGGTGCAGAGGGAGAGCCTTGTTCCTTTTTGTTTTTCCTTCACGCTTTTCTCTTTCTTCATAACATGATATGCTGATCTTTCTTTAATGTCTATTGGCAGCTTGCTCAGAATAAATACATATAATATGTGCAGGATATTATGTGCAGACATAAAATTATTTTTCCTCACTACCTCCCTGTCTAAACCCTTTAACTTTCTGTTAAAAAATAAGACATATCAATACAAGATATTAAAGTCATAAAGTCATCACTAGGGGTTTCTCTGCCCCATGAACCCAAGGAAGCCAGAGCAGAGTAAACCCTGAGCAGCTTCCAGGGCTTCTATTTCATTTTACTGGACACATCTGTTGAGGCTGAATATGAAAAGGACATTGTATTACCCTAGGTAATACTGCTGTAATCAAAGCTTTTTAATTTCACATCAGTCTAGCAGCCTATCCACTTGATGCTCATGCTTGTATTACGCAATGATTATTCAGTAAGGGATATCAAATACAGAATTCCATAAATATATACAATTTGTTTGTCAATTAAAAAATTTGTTTTAAGTGTAGAGCATTTAAGATACAGTGAATCTCAAATCTCAGCGATGCTCAAATTCTGCCATAATGTTAGGCTCTAGGCGGCCCATGGCCCTGAAGGTTGGGCATTGTTTTCTTCCTGGGGTTAGGGCTGCCCAGCCTCTGGGCTAAAATGTTCAGTTTAGCTGTCCTGTTTGAGGACCTGGTATGGACCCCCTGATCTGTTCTGACCCTGTCTTCATGCTGGACTCCCACAGTCCAAGCTCTCTTGTCTTGAAGCCATTGATTATTCCCAGCATTTGTCTTTACAGCCCCTGTCAGTCCTCTGACTGACAGGGTTCACAAAGGTGAACAAAATACAAGATCCCTAAACTCACAGAGCTTATAGGCTGGACTGGAGACAGAAATAATAGAAGAGTCATAATACTATATGTACGTTTGTTACTGTTATCCCCAGTATGTTAAAGGAGAGAAGCACAGTATTCAGGGATTTCACATAGGCTGGGGGGGTCAGGGAGGACTCACAATTGATCTGGATGCAGGTTTAGCTTCAAACGTGTCAGCTAGGTGCATGTTTGTGTCTCACAGTAAATGTAAAAAGGCTCTTGCTACCAGCTCTTACCTTCCTATGGTAGCTGACACTGCAAATCATGCAGAGAGGAAGGAAGGACACATGACCTTGGGCACATCTATAACCAACTCTTAGCCAGCAGCTCATCTTTTTCTTCTCGAATGCAGCTGCTGTGTGTGTGATGTGTGTGTGTGTGTGTGTGTGTGTGGTGTGTGTGTGTGTGATGTGTGTGTATGTGTGTGGTGTGTGTGTGTGGTGTGTGTGTGTGTGGTGTGTGTGTGTGCGTGTGTGTGTTTGTATGTGTGTGGCGGGGTGGTGGGGGTGGGGGTGCTGTTATTATAAGTATTGCTGCTGGGGAATGTACTGTCCACATAAATGTTTTCTTTAATAGGCATATGTCCTGCTTTGTTCAGCCCATAATGATGGATGTGGACCACAGTATCCCCAGCACATTTCCTGGGAGAATTTAGTAGTTGCATGAATTGAATGTGGAAGCATAACGAAACAGGCTTTGTTAGAACTTCGTGCTTTCATGTATACTTCACATTTTTCATAAAGGGAGGGTGGAAAATGAAACCTGTTTCAGCGGAAATCTGGTACTTATGGCAGCACAATTCCAAACTAATAGTAAAGTAAAGCTAAGATTGTTTTCTCTGTTTTAAAGTTTGTTCTACAGATAAATGTCACTGCCAGTTTATAAATAGCTAATTTAACAAATAAAGTATCTTTGCTGAAAGATTTGCATTCTTTTTAATCATTTTGTATTATTTTAAATTTATTCTGTTTTTCCACCAGAAGCAAATATAATGTAAATGTCAATGACTTCAGTGCATGCCTTTGCATAGTCACTTCTTAATCCCCAAAGTGTCTGTCATGCATTTTTTACATGAACATCTCTTCCTCTCAAAGCTGGAAACAGGATAATTCAATTTTAATTATAACAGAGCTTTTGTTCTGTTCTCAGGCCATGATAAATACTATGAGTTAATTAGCCCATTTTCCCTCCACTTGCCTCAAATATAGTATACAATAATATTTTTCCTATATGAAACATTCAGCATTACACTAATAAAGAAACCAACTGAAAATAATCACATTTCAGGAAATCAACATGGTATCCAGAAAAAAGAAACAAAGATTTGCCATTTAAAACAGAGTCCCGGCCGGGCGCGGTGGCTCAAGCCTGTAATCCCAGCACGTTGGGAGGCCGAGACGGGCGGATCATGAGGTCAGGAGATCGAGACCATCCTGGCTAATACGGTGAAACCCTGTCTCTACTTAAAAATACAAAAAACTAGCCGGGCGACGAGGTGGGCGCCTGTAGTCCCAGCTACTCGGGAGGCTGAGGCAGGAGAATGGCGTAAACCCGGGAGGCGGAGCTTGCAGTGAGCTGAGATCCGGCCACTGCACTCCAGCCTGGGTGGCAGAGCAAGACTCCGTCTCAAAAAATAAAAAAAATAAATAAAACAGAGTCCCATAAATATTAATAAACAAAATTGACCTGAGATAAAACCATTGACTCCTCTTCAGAGATATGAAAATCTGAACTTGCACAAATAATTCAACAAGGTTTTGAGAGTCATGGTTATTCACAGAATCAAAGACTACAGGGTTCCTTCAAAGACTGAGTTATCACAGTGCATTTTAAATAGAATTCAGTTTTCAAAATCTAAATCACCCCCAACTTTGCAGGCATGTAGCTATTACTCTTTAAACAAAACCCAAATGACACTAAAATCTGTAGCCCAGTAGGGAGGCTTCCACAAGAGAGGAAGTCCCATACATTTTAAGCATTATTTTTAATCATGGGCTATTCTAGTGCAAAGTTAATGTCTAGCACCAGCAATGTTCGCTCTAATAATCTCTCTGGCAGCCAGCCTTTTAGAGCTGTGGTTCTTCTTCTAATGTACCCAGACAAAGAGAGTATTCATGAAGAGAGCAACTATATTTAAGAAAGATAATAGTGCAATAAAAGGATTTGTTTCTTATCTGGCATCCCCTTTATTCCTCCAGGAGTTTGCTGTTTAAAGCTACTTGAGTTTCAATCCTTTTTGTTCCTTGTTTGTCTCAAGCAATCTTTTCCTAAAAATGATGAAAGCTATTGCTCATCAGAGGTTCTGTCATTAAAATAGGGTTGTTATACCTGAGGAAAGACATCTTGATGCTTTTATCCCAGGGAGATGTGAAGAAATAAGTCAAGGTGAGTGAGGCACTATTGCCACCTAACCTGCTACAGCTTTCAAAGTATGAAACTACTATCCTATTTATCTAACAGTTCATATTTAAACTTGATTTATTTGAATGCATGCCCAATTCTGTAGAAATAAAATCATTAATGCGGTAATATGTCAATTTTAATCTGTTAAAAAAGTTAGACGTCGTCCCGGCGTGGTGGCTCATGCCTGTAATCCCAGCACTTTGGGAAGCTGAGGTGGGTGGATCACGAGGTTAGGAGAGCGAGACCATGCTGGCCAACATGGCAAAACTCCATCTCTACTAAAATATAAAAAAAAATTAGCCGGGCGTGGTGGCATGTGCCTGTAGTCCCAGCTACTCGGGAGGCTGAAGCAGGGGAATTGCTTGGGCCCTTGAGGCAGAGGTTGCAGTGAGTCAAGATCATGTCACTGCACTCCAGCCTGACGGTGGGTAAGACTCCATCTCAAAAAAAAAAAAAAAAAAAGAAAAAAGTTAGAAATATTACAGCGTAGTATTCAAGTATTTTTTATTAGGAAATATGTCTGTAGATAGATGTTATAGGAACTCATATACACAAAAATGTCTATGGATGTTATTTTAGGTGGAGGAACTGTTCATTTTCAATTTGATCTTTATGTTCAGATTTTCTCCCCAAAAGTTTATACTCAATATTCAATAAAACAAAAGAAAAAAATATTATTTTGAAGCTTGTCTCCTTATGATGTCATTTTTCCCTGAGTTGGTAGTTTCTGAGATTCATGATCACTATTGTGAATTTATATATTAAAGTTAGGGTTTTAGAATTTTCCTCTCTTACCACTGAGAGCAAATTAGCTGAGTTAATCGGGTTTCAAATTAAAATGTGATAGGTTGGAGAATTTGTAAACTCTCTCAAGAACAATCTACCCTGACAAGGACATGTGCCCATCTACAGACTGGCCAAATTGAGAGAAAAGAGACAGTCTCATCTTTTGAAAGGAGGTGCAGCAGGACTTTTTCCTTCATTCCTATTAGTTCATAGCAAAGTCTTATACTCATCGCATAAATTTTACCTCTTTCCGCCTTTCCTCCTTCAAATATGGCCAAGACATATAGAGTTAATGTGACACCCTAAACAATTGTCTCCCTGCAGGAAAGTCTTCTGTCCTGGGAGGAGACAGTTTAGCTTCAAGGCACTGAAGTCAGTGAGGAACTGTTTCCACTGGCCAGTCTGGGAGCCTGAGGGTGAGTCATTATCTAGCTCAAACCTTTCTGAGAGTCGTTATCTAGATCAAATCACGTAGGGTTCCTAAGACTATTAAAATGTCATTTTTAAACACATAGAAGAACATCAACTGAAATCACTTTGTAAAGGCAAAAACTGGGACCTTAACACCCCCTCACTTTCTTACCCCAATCTCCTTTTCTTGCTGCTGTATTTTAAATCTTCTATTTTTTTTCAGCTTTATGTAGGTTCAGTTGACAAATAAAAATTGTATATATTCAAGGAGTACAACGTGACGATTTGGGATACTTATACATTACAAAATGATCATCACGATCAAATTAGTTAATACATCCATTACCACAGTTACAATGTTACATATGTGTGTAGTGGTAGGAACACTTAAAATCCATTCTCTTGACAGATTTCAAGTAAACAATACAGTTTTATTAACTATAATCACCATGCTATAAGTTGCCTGCGTAAGAATTCATCTTATTGTTGAAAGTTTGTAATCTTTGACCTACATCTCCCTATTCCTCCTTCTTTCTAGTTCCTAGTAACCATCGTTCTACTGCCTGCTTCTATGACTTTTTTAGATTCCATGTGTAAATGAGACATATAGTAATTGCCTCTTCTGCATTCAGCTCGTACTGTGCATAGCCCTGTCTTATACTTAACCTTTACTTTGGTCAGTCCTTCTATTTGAAGTGTTCTCTCTTCCACTTTTGTTTATCAAAATCCTTCTGTAATTCAAATGTACCCTTTTCAGGGAACTTCACTCAGAAGGAGGCTTTGCTTGATCACTCATAGCATCTCTGCAATTTGAAGGTGACAGTACTGCCTTCCTTAGATTCACAGCCTAAGGAGCCCAGGCCTGTGAGACAACAACAGGCATATGGTGGGTTCTTCACACAAATTAATTGCAAGAAAACAACCAATAATGAAATCTTGTACTTCATGGTCTGTATATTTCATAAAACTTAGACTTTGTATTTCTCATTTTGTTCCAGGGACATTAATTTTTCCTCCTGTTGGATAGTAAGGAGCATGAAGCCAGGGCCTGTGTCAGGATGTCCTGGTACTCTTCCCCTTCTTCCCATGAGAACTGAGCACAGTGTCTTTCACTGAGTAGGTACTCAGTAAAAATTATTTAACTCAGACAGTGCATAAATGAATAAATGAATTCCTACACTACATGGTTCAACCACCCATATGGTTAAAGTCCCTAAATACCCTTGTATTCTTTGAGGCTCTTTCTCTTCATATTGAACCAACAGATCTGTAACAATGTACATGAACTGCAATACTGCCTGACTCCACACCAAATATCCAAGTGTAAGCTTCACTATTCCTTTATATCTGTCTTCCAAATGATATACAACTTCTTTTGTGAATAATCCTAACACAGAGACTATGGGGAGGGAATTCTGAGAAACATAGTTTCATTTTAACTTAATTGCCACAGTGCAAAACTCCTGACAAGGCCATATTGTGGTGTTTGGTTATCATGGAGGAGACGTAGTATAGGTAGTTTTTGTTTTGTCTTGTTTTACTGATGCAAATGTTGATAAATAGACAACAGGTGAATCTCAAAAACAGTAACTAATTTGTTAAATGCATTAGTAACCAGTATACAGACAAGCAAAAAACTCTGTCTTACCTTATTTCATTTGGGGCCAGAAGAAAATTTCACTGTCATGGCCAGTGTTTAAATATTAGAAACCTTACTATAAAAAAAGCAGTAGAAAATTTCAAAGGAAATGTTATCTGATACAGAAACTCTACCATGCATCACTGAATGAATGTACAGATCCCTCCCCTGTTTCAATTGTCTCATTTCACTTGGTGATACTTAGACTTGCAGATAGATCTTACTGCACTCTGATTTGAGACGTCACAACCAGGTCAGCTTGGGAGAGTCTTCCCTCATCTCACCTGGTAAACCCAGGAGGAGTGCTCAACTCTTTGGCAGAGCCAGGATTTCTGAGACCAACATGGACATGAACATCTGAAATTTGGGAGCATCTGAAAATGTGTTTGTGTTTTTTGTCTCCCTTATTCTCTTTACTTCTCCCTTTCTTTTTTAATCCCCATTCCTTATCTAGTTATCATTTTTCTCTTTTTTTCTCTATTGGCTCACCTACTTTTCCATTTTTTCTTCATTCACTCACCACTCTTAATCTCCTAGCCAATCTAAGCTTGTATACTACAAGTTCTGTTATTTAGACCTCTTTTTATTTGTATTTGTGTGTGTGTGTGTGTGTGTGTGTGTGTGTTGTGTGTGTGTGTGTGTGTTTGTTTTTTTTTTTGTTTTTGTTTTTTTTGGAGACAGGGTCTCTCCCTGTCACCCAGGCTGGAGTGCAGTGGGGCAGTCTCGGCTCATTCTCATTGCAGATTCAAATTCCCAGGCTCAAGTGATCCTGCCACCTCAACCTCCTGAGTAGCTGGGACTATAGGTGCATGCCACCATGTCCGGCTAATTTTGTTCATTTTTTATTATTTGCTACCCAGACTGGCCTCAAACTCCTGGGTTCAAGGGATCCTCCTGTCTTGACCTCCCAAAATACTGGGATTACAAGTATGAGCCATACCATGCCTGGCCTATTATTCCTATCTAAATATCCCTCCATCCTTCACTCTATTTCTTGTATTCTCCCCATCCTTTGAAGCTCCACTTGGTATTCACTTCCCCAGGAATCTTCCTCTAAGTTCTCTGGTGGACACTTTCTCTAAGTTCTGTGGAAGGATCTCTCCCTCTGCAGAAGTCCTAACCTCTGAGAATCAGTACCTACCTTTTGTCACTCAGTACTCACTGTCTTGAGTTGTTTTACAAATGTCCCTGCACAGTATTGTCCATAAACTATATATACAAGGAATTCTATTAGTTCAATAACAGCTTGCTGACACATCAAAAATTACTAATGAAAATACATGCTCTTTTCATTTCAAGGCCCCGTTAATGTCCCTCTTCCATTTACTTCTTGCATTCCCCCTATTTTTTCTGTCATCACCTGATTTCATTTACTTTTACATGACCCTTCAGTTTCCCATAGTATAAGGCTGTGAGATCTGCTCAGACTGGAGAATAATTTATTTTATACTAGGAGCTAGACCACGTATAAGGACACAATTGTGATATGGTAAAGTATATTCTATAATATGCTTATAATTGCAGAGCATCTGGTCAGAGTGAATTATTGTCATTTCGACATTCATAAACAAATGGCATAATTTGTAAGAACATATATGTACTGACTAGATTTTAGAACTTTCCAAGATGTTTCATTGGAAAGGCTAAAGGAAGATTGTTATTTATTGCTGGAAATTCAAGAGATACATATCTCATGAGGAACTAATTCTTGATAAATATATTTGCCAAAACTCTTGTCCTATCAGACAAAACCATCTATTGTCTGATAGGAAGGAAGTCTGTGGACTTGGGCGTTAGGGCCACCTGAGATTCCACCTGGAGATGAATGTTTTACATAACAACAACAAACAAACAAAAATCTACCCAAACAGGAACATCTGCCTCAGACTTTTGAGTTAGAGAGAAATTTATCATCATAACACACTGACTTTTTCTAGTGTTGGAGAGATCAGTCAAACACAAGGCTGCCCACAGCCTGATAGTAGTGGTTTAGGTGGATTTTGCCCACTTTGTATTGCCATACTCCATTCTTCTGATATCAGCACCCTATTATTCCCAGGAAACTATTCCTGCCTTGAGATCCTGTGGTTTCAGTGGGTTGAACCCATCTCTTCAGATTCAAAAGTGAGCTTATGACCCAGAACTCATAATTACCATATCAAACCCTCCTCCGCCACAGTGATAAATGGATGCATAACTGAAATTTGGTCAATTAAAATTATTATTAGCACTTTTGTACATGTTGCAAAGAAAGAAACATTACATTTACAGAGGGCTTACGTTTATGAGAAAGTCATCGTAGAGGTTCCAGGCTTCTCTGTGGAGAATGCCTGCCAGAGAAAACAGAATTAAGATTCAGAGAGAGCTTTTGGTGATGTCTTGTGCAAATTTGAATCCAGCGATACCTGAACAAGGTACTCATGGTGTTAGTGGTGGAAGTTATCCAAGTTACCTGTGGTGAATCTGTACAGGTCTGCAGCAACCTCAATTGTTGCCTCCTCAGAAAAAATTCTATTGAGGGGCATAAGTTAGAAAAATAGACTGGGCTGGGCATGGTGGCTCACACCTGTAATCCCAGCACTTTGGGAGGCCAAGGCAGGTGGATCACGAGGTCAAGAGATTGAGACCATCCTGGCCAACATGGTGAAATGCTGTCTCTACTAAAAATACAAAAAATAGCTGGGTGTGGTGCTGGTGCGCCTATAGCTACTCCAGAGGCTGAGGCAGGAGAATCCCTTGAACCTGGGAGGTGGAGTGACCCGAGATTGCGCCACTGCACTCCAGCCAGGCAACAGAATGAGGCTCCATCTAAAAAAAAAAAAAAAAAACAGGCATGTGTCAGAGCAGGAATGGACATTTATTATAAAGCTTTAGAGAAGGAATGAAAGAAAGGAAAGAACACTTGGAAGAGGCCCATGTGGGCATCTTCTTCCTTTAGGGGGAACCACCCACATGTGTGGTGGCCTACTAGTGCCTGGGAGGTGAGCATGCACAGTGTGTTTACTGGAGTTGTACGCATGCTAACCTGAGACATTCTTCCCTTTTCCTGTGGAATTCTCCTGGAAAGTTACACTCTGCTATTTTGCCTCTTAATGCACATGCTTGAGGCCACTCACCCAATTCCTGATAGCTACCAATTACCTATTTCATGTGTGTTTATCTATTGGGGAACTGCTTTATGTTGGTGCTGGCTGCAACCAATTATTACTTTAGAGAGGCAGTGTGACAACCACCTGCCCATCACCTGACATTCCTAGTACCCACTACTCCCTAGGGGGAGCTCTGCTCATGCCTGACTGGTTACCTGATGTAGCAAACAGCTTTCAGTTATGTGAGCATATAAATCTCCCTTTTCCAGTTACTACATCAGTTTCTGATTGCTGCTGTAACAAATTACCAAGAACTTAGTGGCTCAAAACAACACCGATTCACTTTTTATTTTATTTTTTGAGACAGAATCTTTGTTATTTGCCCAGGTTGGAGTGCAGTGGTATGGTCTTGGCTCATTGCAACCTTTGCCTCCTGGGTTCAAGTGATTCTCCTGCCTCAGCCTCCTGAGTAGCTGGGACTACAGGTGCCTGCCACTGCGCCTGGCTAATTTTTGTATTTTTAGTAGAGATGGGGTTTCTCCGTGTTGGCCAGGCTGGTCTCGAACTCCTGACCTCAAGTGATTCGCCCACCTCGGCCTCCCAAAACACTGAGATTATAGGCATGAGCCACCGCACCCAGGACCAGTTTACTTTTTATAGTTCTGGTGATCAGAAGTCTGATTTCACCTGGCTCAAGGCAAGCTGTTTGCAGAGTTGGTTCCTTGTCAGGGCTCTATGAAAAAATCTGTTTCTTTGTGAAGGAAATCAAACTATTTTGCCCCAAACGTATTTCTTTTACATATTTTTAAATGGCTTTTGTAGGGGAATGAGGTGGCCCTGCAAAGCTGCCTTTTGTAGGGGAAAATTTGTGTCTATAGAGAATCTTCATTAATGCATCCACGCTTCATTTTCTAGGCATTTCCTGAATCCAGGAGAGTTTAACTGTGAGTCTGACACCTTTAAAAATCTGAAATAAATATTTAGCATTTATTCTCTCTGAGGGCTACTTCTTGTAAGGTTTCGCCTACATAATAAGACCCTCTCTGCTAGCCAAGCCTCTTCCTTTCTCCTTCCCATAATTTGTCTTGCCACTAAAACCTGGTTTACCAGTATAACCTGTTTTCAACCATGCTCTGAGCCAACATCCATTTTGTACTACTTTAAGATGATATGTGATATATAAGATTCTGTGCCTCATTGGGAGGTTGGGTCATCATTCTGAAGGCTCCAGTGTATACACATTAAATAAATGTACATGTCTTTTCTTCTATTAATCAATCTGCCTCAAGTCAGTGATTTTTCAGTGAGCCTTTAGTGGGGAAGGGTCTTGGTCCCCTACATTTGCTTTTCTCTTATTCTGGAGATTGCCGACATTTATTTCATCATGGCCCCTTCTCAAAGCCATCAGTGTAGCATTTTCTCTTCTTCTGTCTCTGGCCTTTCTGTCTCCTTCTTATAAACACCTTAAGATTGTTTTGGGCATCTTGGTTAATCCAGAATAATCTCGTCTCATGATCCTTCAGTTAATCATATTTGCAACGTACCTTTTACCATGTAAGATAACATGTTTGTAGGAATTAAGACATGATCATCTTTGGTAGGGCCCAGCATTATTCAGCCTACCACAATCAGTGTGATTTGGATTTCTATCACTTGAACCCTGAAGAATTGTTCTGAACTATTTATCCTATGTCCTTAAATCTTACAGAACATATGTTTGTAGCCTGTACTCATGGCCCAAGCTGCAAGAAGAAACACAAGAATACCAATGTGGTAGGAAGTAAGCAGGCCACTACACAGGGAAACATAAAACACAGAGGTAGACAAAGGACACCTAATAACCATTTGATGTAGGATTTTTCTTGGCCACTTGGCCAGCCAGAGACCTCTGGCTAGTGACACCCCTGTCCTGGCCTTGCTTGACCCCAGGTTTGCTGCAGGAGGTGCCCTCCCAACTCGTGTTACTGGACTGTGCTTGGCTTGCACTACAGCAGGAACTTTTATGGGCTCAGAATAGGGAGTGCATGCTGATTGGTTTGAGAATATGCAAAAACAAAAGCACCACTCAAAGAGGGGCACAATAGTGTAAAAAAACAATTAGGGAAGGGTAGGTATATGTAAAATAGGTGAAGGGTGGGGAGCAATCAGAGGAAACCATGCCAAACAGGAAGAGAGGTTCTCAAGCCAGTCTGTGGATTTATCTGAGACGTGTAGCCTAGCTTTTAGGCTTTAAACTGTCTTTGGTTTGAAGGTGGGGTTTCACCAGGGACCCGCCTCTGTCTGCCTGGGATTTGTCTGCCTCCTGCCACTATCACATTTTTGAAAGATAAGCCGTATACTGTATTCTTCAGTGGAGATCCACCTGCTTTCTCTTAGAATACTTCTTTCCTTTCAAAATGATGTGAATCTCATTATTTTTCTGGAGTCTGAAAGTTCTGAAGACTTCAGGCAAGTGATGAGACACCTTCAGTTCACTCTATGCAGGGCAGGGGCTTCTAGGCCACTCCATTGAGGAAACTTCTAGTTCAAGCTAAATATCAAAAGAGAAGACAACACAGAATGCAAGAAGGTCTTGATCTTGCTCCAAGAACTCGCTTTATATGAACCCATCACAGCAAGAAGCTTCTGTAGCTGCTCTTCCAAGGGCCAAGAGGCCATGACCGATTAAAACAGATCCAGGACTCCCTGCCAAGGGAAGCCACAGGGGCTGGCCTAGCCTTTGCTCAGTGAGGACTGTGTCACTAATAGAATCTGTTCTTTGAGTCTTGTTAACACTTGCATCACCACAAGGGGGCTTTACATCTCAGGCTGTGTGTCTTCTCTAGCCCTTGCATCAGCCCTTGTAAAGAATTTAATTTGTTTAAACAGGAGTATTACAAGCCTCCCAAAGAATCCTACTCACATTGAAAGCATTTGACAAGTTAAACCCTAAAAATGTGTGTATGTTTTTTTCAATGATTTCAAAAAATAATGTGTATTAACTGCTAAGAGTAATCAATTCTAGAATTTATTAAAATGATTTGTAGAGTACAGTTTTAAGCAAATTTTCCGTTATCTTTACAGCATCACTGTAAAAAGTATATTTTATATCCCTTTTAATAGAATTAAAAAACTGAGGGTCAGAAACTATAACTTATTTGCATAATATCACATTGTTTGAAGTGGCATCCCTGGGACTTTAATTCAAGTCTAATCTATACTACTGCATTATACTACAGCTGCTGTTAAAAAACAATAATTAGGATTTTAGTGCATTAGAGCTGATAAGTCTATTCCATATGCATCATCTAATTTTATAATGCCCCAAATAGTTAAACTATTTGCCTGAAGGAACGTGGCAGGTTAGTGACTTAGTTGAAGCTGGAAGCTGCTTTCAGGGACATTCTATCTTGTCTACTTCCATGGCATCATAATATGCCAGTAATAAGAAAAGGGTTGTTTAATATGTGCTTCTGTTTTCTCAATGGCAGTGAGACATTCTAGTCTAATTATTCAAATGGACATATTGTTAACTAAGACGGTAAATTCAGGCCCCTTGGAGGCCATGAGAATAACTCAAGGGAAGGTGATAGCAGTGGGAAGTCCTGGTTGCCCTAAAGCCAGATCCTAAGGAGCAGCATGTGGGTAGCTCGCCCCTGCCCTCAGGGCCTCTGTGGGATAACCTTTGTGACTCACTGGAAAAGTGATCTGTGGCACAGACTTTGGCAGCAAATGAATCTGGGTTAGTTTGGACTGGCTTGGCTTATTATAGACTTGGTGGCCTTGGGCATTTGTTTTCTGATCTATAAAGTAGGATGCAACCAAAACCTACTTACTTCGTGAAGAAGCTGCGCTAGCTAACTGAAATGATGCACATAAAGTACTTCACACTTCCTAGCACAAATGGAGAGGGAGAGTAGAGAGAGGGGATGTCTTCACTTGGAGGTATTGATAGGGTTCAGGCTAGATAGGAAAGAAAGGGCAATGGGATTAAATGTTGGATTTGTGTTCTGCTTTGTTCTCAAAATTGTTTCTCAGCTGTTATCAAATTTTTCTTATTTTCCTTACTCTGCCATTGACATAGCCATAGACAACTTATAAGGTACTTGAAAAGGGAATGAGCTCTTTGAATTCTTAGAACCAGTCTATAAGAGAGATGCCGAGGAGGGAGTCAGATCCTGACATGGGGTGAGGAACTTGCTGATAGTTACACCTTGAACATTTGGCAGAGCAGAGGCCAGAAATTCCCTCTTTGTTATTTTCAGTTGCACAGCTTCCCCTTGGCTCACCAAGGCAAACACAGCAGAGTCATGAAGCTGAATGTTGGAATGTCATCAAAAATCATCCATTAGCCTGCCACCCAAAGTAAGACTTCACTGTGGCAACGTCTCTGCTGGAGAGCTCCTTGAGACCCTAGGCTGACCCTTCCTTCACTGGGCAATTCCCCTTTACACTGTGCTCAAACCTGCCTCCAGTCCCTAGTTTCACCATTCACTCAGGGTGCAAGCTTTGTGCTTTCCTGTATTTTTCAAAGCACAAGTAGTCCGCTCCATCAAAAAGGACCAACTCATTGTTCCTTGCATATATTGGCCTGTTATAAATACACTTGTTTAATTAATCTCCAGGTGGTCTAAAATATCTTTTCCCTCATTCTATTTCTGGTTAAACTATAACTCCTAAAATATGTCTGTGTGTATAAACTTCTAAATTAAACTAATTGGCTTATCCATCACTAGCTTTCATAGTCCCTTCTTCTTTGAATGTAAAGTCTTTATTTTCTGAGCATTTGTATGGCAATTGATCACACACACAGATTTGTGACACCATTCACATGCATTCATGCCTTATATTGGGTTCTTTTTGAGGGCAAAGAGTGCCATCTTGACTTTATGTTGCTTTCATCTTGCCAACAAGTATTTGGGACATAGTAAAAAGTTCAAATAATTGTTATATTATTTGATTGGATTAAAATCTAATATTACAGAAATGTTAAGTCTGGAATTAGGATTCCACATTCTTCACATTAATGGTGTCTTTTTGTTGAGTCCCTACTACATAACATATGCTTTGCTGAGTGATCTTCATGCATTATATGATCTAACACTTGGAATGATTCAATACCAGAAATATATTCACCATCATTCCATCATTTGACATATGACTAAACTGAGACATAAATGGCTTAAGTAACTTGCCAAGATGTATACAGTTGGTAAAATGATGCAGTTCAGCTTTTATGCCAGGAAGTTTGATGGCAGAATTCATACTTTTTAACTTATTACTATATTCTGTCTAAAGATTTGGTTGATTCTGTGATTCCCCAGCACATAGCAGGAATACAGTAAGAGTGGTTTGTTGATAATGTCGGGCAGCTGCTAATAATGTTGACTGATGAGATGCCAATTAGGAAAGCTGTTCTTACTTCAAGTTTCAGGAAACTGAACTGTCTCTAAATGCAGAATTTCTAATATAGTTTGGATACTCTTCTGCCTACAGTAAAAGAGGGGGAAAATTCCATAAGAAGCCTCTGGTAATTAGAAGTCAGATTTTAGCTACAGGGTTGTTGATATGTTTAAAATTCATCTTTTTGGTATTACTGCCACCTGCAAGATCTGAAAGCCTTTTCCATTACTGCACACTTTCCCCTTGCAACATAGAAATACCTAAGGGACCTCAGTGAAAATTCATTTTTATAGAAATTCCTTTTTTTTTTTTTTTTTTATTATACTTTAAGTTCTAGGGTACATGTGCATAACGTGCAGGTTTGTTACATATGTATACTTGTGCCATGTTGGTGTGCTGCACCATCATCTCATCAGCACCCATCAATTCATCATTTATATCAGGTATAACTCCCAATGCAATCCGTCCCCCCTCCCCCCTCCCCCCTCCCCCCTCCCCCCTCCCCCCTCCCCATGATAGGCCCCGATGTGTGATGTTCCCCTTCCCGAGTCCAAGTACCATCAGAGTGAACAGGCAACCTACAGAATGGGAGAAAGTTTTTGCAATCTACTCATCTGACAAAGGGCTAATATCCAGAATCTACAAAGAACTCAAACAAATATACAAGAAAAAAACAAACAACCTCATCAAAAATGGGCAAAGGATATGAACAGACATTTCTCAAAAGAAGACATTCATACAGCCAACAGACACATGAAAAAATGCTCATCATCACTGGCCATCAGAGAAATGCAAATCAAAACCACAATGAGATACCATCTCACACCAGTTAGAATGGCAATCATTAAGAAGTCAGGAAACAACAGGTGTTGGAGAGGATGTGGAGAAATAGGAACACTTTTACACTGTTGGTGGGATTGTAAACTAGTTCAACCATTATGGAAAACAGTATGGCGATCCCTCAAGGATCTAGAACTAGATGTACCATATGACCCAGCCATCCCACTACTGGGTATATACCCAAAGGATTATAAATCATGCTGCTATAAAGACACATGCACACATATGTTTATTGCGGCACTATTCACAATAGCAAAGACTTGGAATCAACCCAAATGTCCATCTGTGACAGACTGGATTAAGAAAATATGGCACATATACACCATGGAATACTATGCAGCCATAAAAAAGGATGAGTTTGTGTCCTTTGTAGGGACATGGATGCAGCTGGAAACCATCATTCTTAGCAAACTATCACAAGAACAGAAAACCAAACACCACATGTTCTCATTCATAGGTGGGAACTGAACAATGAGAAATTCCTTTCTAATCATGATTGGCCAGCTTCTGTATTTTCCCCAGAATGTGCCTAAAACAAGCATTTTTTAAATCTCTCATAGAAATGTTTTTATCCTTTTCTCATAAGCAGTGGGTGTGAACATCCAACCTTGAAGAGAGAGAAATAGGAGAGATTATTCTATTTAGAGTAAAATATGCTTTTAGAATTCATGGTATTTTCTTGTCCTCTGAATGAATGTTTTAAGCTACCTCTTGGTTCTGCATCTGGGTATAGATCAGAAGTTTTATTTTGTGCATGACTTGTCTCTATTTTCATAATTTGAATTTTTATTGTTAATAACTTGAAAGTCTCCATATCTTCTTGGTATATTTGTAACCATCCAATGGGTTTACCTTGCCTGCTGCCTTGATAGAACTGATATCTCAAGACAGAAGAATTGCAATCGAGAAAGAGTAATTCAGAGATGGTTGTTCAGGAGACAGGAGTTTTATTATCGCTCAAGTCTCCCCAAAAACTAGGGGATCAGAGTTTTTTAAAAAATTTTTTATTTATTTATTTTTTTATTATACTTTAAGTTCTAGGGTACATGTGCATAACGTGCAGGTTTGTTACATATGTATACTTGTGCCATGTTGGTGTGCTGCACCCATCAACTCATCAGCACCCATCAATTCGTCATTTATATCAGGTATAACTCCCAATGCAATCCCTCCCCCCTCCCCCCCCCCATGATAGGCCCCGATGTGTGATGTTCCCCTTCCCGAGTACAAGTGATCTCATTGTTCAGTTCCCACCTATGAGTGAGAACATGCGGTGTTTGGTTTTCTGTTCTTGTGATAGTTTGCTAAGAATGATGGTTTCCAGCTGCATCCATGTCCCTACAAAGGACACAAACTCATCCTTTTTTATGGCTGCATAGTATTCCATGGTGTATATGTGCCACATTTTCTTAATCCAGTCTGTCACAGATGGACATTTGGGTTGATTCCAAGTCTTTGCTATTGTGAATAGTGCCGCAATAAACATATGTGTGCATGTGTCTTTATAGCAGCATGATTTATAATCCTTTGGGTATATACCCAGTAGTGGGATGGCTGGGTCAAATGGTACATCTAGTTCTAGATCCTTGAGGGATCGCCATACTGTTTTCCATAATGGTTGAACTAGTTTACAATCCCACCAACAGTGTAAAAGTGTTCCTGTTTCTCCACATCCTCTCCAGCACCTGTTGTTTCCTGACTTTTTAATGATTGCCATTCTAACTGGTGTGAGATGGTATCTCATTGTGGTTTTGATTTGCATTTCTCTGATGGCCAGTGATGATGACCATTTTTTCATGTGTCTGTTGGCTGTATGAATGTCTTCTTTTGAGAAATGTCTGTTCATATCCTTTGCCACAAATTTACAAGAAAAAAACAACCCCATCAAAAAGTGGGCAAAGGATATGAACAGAGTTTTTAAGAATAGTTTGGCAGATAGGGGCTTGGGAAGTGGGGAGTGCTGATTGGTCAGCTTGGAAATGAAATCATAGGGGTTCGAAGTGAGTTCTTCTTGCTGTCTTCTGTTTCTGGGCAGGATCACAGAACTGGTTGAGCCAGATAACTGGTCTGGGAGGTGTCTGCTGGTGCATCAGGTGCAGGTCTGCAAAATATCTCAAGCACTGATGTTAGGTTTTACAATAGTGATGTTATCCCTAGGAGCAATTTGGAGAGGTTTAGACTCTTGCAGCTGGAGGCTGCATGACCCGTAAACTGTAATTGCTAATCTTATAGTGAATTTGTTAGTCCTGCAAAGGCAGGCTGGTCCCCAGGCAGGAAGGGAGTCTTTTCAGAAAGGGCTATTATTAATTTTGTTTCAAACTATAAACTATATTCCTTCCCAAGATTACTTCAGCCTATGCCCAGGAATGAACAAGGGCAGTTTAAAGTTAGAAGCAAGATGGAATCGGTTAGGTCTGATGTATTTCTTTGTCATAATTTTCACAAAGGACATTTCATATTTAGAATTCAAGTGCTGTTAATAAGGAAGAGAGACAGATTTCACTTCTTTGACACCTTTAGATTTAGGTAGTGGTCTTTCCTCCTAGCAATCAATTAGGTTTTGACTGGATCCCAAACAAAAGGTCATTGTAACCTACCTGTCATAATGGGTATGACAGCAAAAAAGTTAGCTTAGTATAGGTCACACAGCAATGGCAAGCTAGGAACGGTCAAAGTAGCAGTACTGTGCTTTAACTAGAAATGTCCATCTTTCATACTTCTTTTTACAGAATAAAGGGAAGTCTAGGTCAACTGACGTCATATCTCATAATGTTCAAACTGCATGGTCTTCTCCAGAGTTCTCCAAGTTTTATGACCTTAGACTCATGGGGACAGATTTTTAGATTAGAGATATGTGGATTCAGTTATCACAAATGTTGAATAAGATGTGGGGATTCGTGGTTGTAAGAGAAATATAAGTTGTGAAAGGAAAATAAAACTGAAGATCCAGGAATCACTAAGCCAAAGAAAAAAAGTCAAGCTGCCAACTGCATCAGAAAAACCTGCCTCCCATTTTATTCTTAAATATCAGTTCTATCTGAGATATCAGTTCTATCTAGGCAGCAGGCAAGGTAAACCCATTGGATGGTTACAAATATACCAAGAAGATATGGAGACTTTCAAGTTATTAACAATAAAAATTCAAATTATGAAAATAGAGACAAATCATGCACAAAACAAAACTTCTAATCTACACCCAGATGCAGAACCAAGAGGTAGCTTAAAACATTCATTCAGAGGACAAGAAAATACCGTGAATTCTAAAAGCATATTTTACTCTAAATAGAATAATCTCTCCTATTTCTCTCTCTTCAAGGTTGGATGTTCTCACCCACTGCTTACGAGAAAAGGATAAAAACATTTCTATTAGAGATACAAATATAAAAAGCTACATACCTCCCTCACAGTTTGCCCACAAGGAAATTCCTTGTGGACAAAGGACAGAGAGAACTTAGTCATCCCTCTATTCACCTGAGACAAATGCTCATCTAATTGCTTCCTCTGCTCTATTGTTTCACTAAACCAGACTAAGGCATAAGTGACTATTCCTCTACCTTCCTCTCACATATAAATTCTGTATCTGGTGAAAAGCTAATCCGAGACTAAAAGGAATGCAACCATTTGTCTCTTATCTACTTATGATCTGGAAGCCCCTTTCCCTGCCTTGAGTTGTCTTGCCTTTTCTGGATCAGACCACTGTACATCTTACACATATTCATTGATGTCTCATGTCTGCCTAAAATGGATACAGTCAAGCTGTGCCCCAACCACCCTGGGTGCAAGTTGTCAGGACCTGCTGAGGCTGTGTCATGGGTGCATCCATAACCTTGACAAAATAAGCTTTATAAATGGACTGAGATCCACCTCAGATACTTTTGGGTTCATAAGGTGAATCTGATGATTTACCAGACTTGGATCCCACTGATTTTAACCACATTCTGGTCAGTTTGACTGAATTCAGCCCACCTGAAAAAGACTTTGAGTGCATAGATAGCATTAACAGGGAGATGGGATAGGAGGCCTCAGCTTTACTTCTGGTTTAAACAGTAACTTATTGTGGGCTTTGGACAAGTGATTTAACCATGCAGTTCCTTCATCATAAAAGGGTGAAGGCTGGATTAGATGATCTTGGTGACCTCCAGGATCTAGCACTAATATGCTGTGATAGGTAAAAAAAGTTTGAAATAGAAATATATGGGTAGCTTGGCCAATTTTATATCCCCTCTCTGCTGCCTTCTTCTTTGCAGTCCAGAAAACAAGGCTACAGCCACCCACAATCTTCTTCTATTTTTGAGGGGTGCCTTAGCCAAGGAAAACCACACAATCAAGAGAAGCAAAGATGGTTTTTAGGAGGCTTTCGGTCTACATTCAAGTCACAAGTGACAAGACATCTTTTCAGAGGAAGGAGGAAATGCACTGGGTTTGTAGCAAGAAAAGAGAAAGCGCAACTCTTGAAAAGCTGAGAGAATCTATTGTAGAATCTTGAAGACACATTTACCCTCGATCAACCCCTCTGATAAATCTTAAACTTTAGAAGGGCTCTTTGTCCTATTTTCCATCTGTGATCTTTTGTGAACTTTGTAAGATAACTACAGTTGTATGCTAAAAGTCAAAAACAATTTAGATGGGGGGAGAGGAGATAAAGCATATATATTTTTTAAAGTAGGCTATAAGTATACGTATTTTTCCAGACAAATCTTTAATAATAATTAACTAAGGACATTGGTGTCTTATTTTCTTAAATAAGTGTTTCTCCAAATCCATTCCATGGATCATAAATATAATTCTCTCTAAATGCTCCTAGAAATTTCTTTGTATTTTGGTATACAAATTTAGAGAATATTATCATCCTATACGCAGCTCCATCATGTGCATTAGAATATTGAAGATATTGGTAAGTCCAGCAGTTAAAATGTAACAAATGCTTATTAAACTTAATTATAAGAATGCCCTGCCCCCAAAAATGCATGTATCAATTACCTACATGGCTAGTGTTTTGTGGAAAACAGACTGCCATTTAGAATTGTTTGAGTTATACACAGAGCAACTGCAAAACTCTGAAGTTTGCCATTAACCTTGCAGTCATCACAAATATGTGTAGCAATTAGACCATTTTTTGTTTGTCTGTTGAAAGATGCCAATAAGGAATGCCATCACTTGAGGAAGTGATGCAGATTTTTTTCTAAGTCACCATAATTCACCTTGTATGGTAGTGACAGAGTAAGGAAAATATTTCAAACAGAGCACAGTCAATGCTCCTGGCAGAGATGTGGGAAGGAGGATATCTCTTGTCTTCATGACAGTTTCTCTTTTTAAGATGCTAAACTGAATTGCCTTCTTCCAGGGTTTTTAATAGATAGACAGCTGATGTTTCAGGAGAAATTAAAGTCAATTGGTTTTGGAGATACCGTAACATCAGCTGGACATGCTTTTATTTTTTCTTCTTATGAATTTAATAAAAACTATTGGCAAACAAATGGTAATCATCTGCAATTGGAGCAGTGAGAATTTCAAATATCTGATTTTCTATTGCTGTAGGACACTGGGATTCATGGAATGAATTAGCCTTAGGAATCTGGTTACCTACCGGATTTGCATGTTGCAGTTGCTCAAGCAATGGAAGAGTAGACAAAATTTCTAAGTTTTAATGTTGACTCTGTGATCCATATGATTTTTGCTATGTAAGTATCATACCATATACCACAGTTTCCTCATTTGGAAAATGGACTCTATCATGACCACTATGTAGAGATCAAATGTACTAAATGACATAAACATATGAAATAACTTTGTAGACCAAAACCCTCTAGTACCTAAATGGCTACCTAGGCAACTGTGCTGAATTTTAAGCTCTTGTCTCCTAGCTTCAAACCCATCCTTACATTTGTTATTCTATGTTGCTAAAAGCTAGATGTCCACTACATTTCTGGTTTGCTAGATGCTCTTTGTTAAATTCTACAAATAGGTCACACTATTAGGCAGCCAGAAAGCTGGAGAAAGGAAGATATTTCCTTTGTTTGCCTCCTGTTAGCATTTTATTTCTTGTTCTTTTGGGCTTCCTATCCTATAAGCAACACCCTAGCAAAGGTCACCTTTGTAGCAGCGGTTTATTCTAGTACTCCTTGTTGATTCCATGTTAAGGTTTTTACAATTGCAGAACCACCCTCCTTGTGTACCCCAGACACTCTAGTGCCAGTCTAATAGCACCCTTTCTTCAGAATTCTTGGTCCCAATCAAATGAGGCTTCTCTTAGATTAGTGATACCAACATTTGCCAAGCAATAACCCCTTCTTTTCACAGGTTTGATTTTTTTTTTTCCCTGTGAACTCCAAGTTTTCAAGTTTCTAATCTCTTTGTTTTTCACCTCCAGTGTTGATATCTGCTTTCCATGGTTATCTCAGATCTTGATAATTTCATGATAGTTGAATGGTTTTCAATACCTAAATAACACTTCTGTATAAATGATATTATTTTTCCTCTCTTGAGTCCTTACAAATTTATGATCCAGGATTTTTTTCCCGACTACATATTTGCTCTTGGTTTGCATAATTAAACACGTAGGCTTAGTCTTTACTTCTATAAAAAATTATGGCATAGTCTTCTATGTAAAACAGGCATAGTCTTTATTTCTATAAAAAATTATAAGCTCTTGATTATTCATTCATTTATTCAACACTTTACAGTTAAATATCTTATTCTCTTGGTTTAGCTTAATGGTCCCACTTCTGCTAGAGACATGAACTGAATAAATAGTTTTCTTTGCCTTTAAAACTACTGAGAAATTAAGTCGAATTGCTATATAGGAAAACCACCTTTTGACTTCATAGTTGAGAAATAATTCGGAGTAGTGGGGATTGTGCAAACTGGAAACTGCACTCTGAAGGGGTAGCCCTATTTTCAGGTACAGCTGACTATTAACAGAGACGAATGTAGAGTCAGAATTTCTGAATTTTTCTTTCTTTTTTTTTAAACAAAGGACCAGAAATAGAGATTTTTCTTTGAAGATTTGGATTTTAAAATATTAGTTGTTTTTTAAAAATAAAATAACATGCAGGATACCTTTGTGTGAGACATACAAAGCTCACCTATAAACCAGATTTGATCCCCTGAGCACCAAATGGCAACCTCTATTTTATAGAATCCAGCACCTATGACTGACAGCCTGATTTGAATGCATATTCTCATGCTATATGATAATCATGTTAACAGCAAAAGAAGGAGGACAAACATCTTCTGATCAAGCAGAAAGATTCTGTTATTAATAGAAGCAATTGGACACATAATCATGATTTCAAAGAGATCTATTGCTGAACAAGTGCACTCTATTTCTGGAACCATTTAGGCAAAGTATAACATTGCATGAGTCACTGTTAGGAACTGATGTAGAATTAGAAAGATACCCTTATAAAATGATATTTTACAATACTTGAAAATAATTAATATATTCTAAATATAGACGTTGAAATAGTAACATCACATTTAAGACAAATGAGTTGTGCAGCACTTGCATGTAATAAATCACTGTTACTGCTTGAAAAAATGTGGTTAACATTGATGGAGGCAAACACAGAACGGCCTTTTTGGTAGCAAGTTTTCAGAACTCCTTTTAGGGGAGTGAACAGAGTTAATATAAACTGAGAGATATTTTTGCTTATGGTGGCAGATGGAGAAGGTAGTATTTATATTGTGAAGATATTGTTTTTGAAGTGTAATTGAGTTTTCAAATCAATCGTGTAATCAACAAGTCAATCATTTTAAGTTCCTATTCCTAGTAAATGCTTGAGAAATATCTAATACACTCTGTTTTTCCTTTCCTCTGCTTGTTTTCCAGTAATTCCATTTGCCTGGATGTATTCCCCCTCCTACTGCTTGTCCAATTGCCAGTTTTAAAATTATTACTTATGGCACAGTTTTTTTATTGTGGTACAAAATATAAAATGAAATCTTTCCACTTAAACATTTAAGTGTACAGTGCCATGTGGTTAACAATATGCACATTGTTGTACAGCATATCTCTAAATCATTTTCATCTTGCATGACTGAAAATGTGTACACATTGAATATCAACCATGCAATTACCCCTCCCTAGTCCCTGGCAACCACCCTTCTATTTTTAGCTTTGATGAGTTTGACTATTCAGGATATCTCATAAAAATGGAGTCTTAAAATGTTTGTTTTTCTATTACTGGTTTATTTTGCTTAGCATGATATCCTCAAGACTCATTCATGATGTAGCATGTGACAGATATCCTTCTTTTACAAGGCTGCATAATATTCCCTTGTGTGTGCATTTTATCTGTATAAATATATACAACATATATAACATATATAACACAAATAACATATAACATCTATGAAATCATTAATCATTTATATATGTATAAACTTTTTTTATTCCATTCATCCATCAGCAGATATTTAGGTTATATTTACTGCCTAAAACAACCTGTTTTTACTGCTTTTACGGCAAATTATAAATGGTGCTGCAATAAAAACAGAAATGCAAATATCTCTTGAAGATCCTTATTTGAAATGTTTTCAATAAATATCCAGAAATGCAATTGCTAAATCATAAGGTGATTCTATTTTTCATTTTTGAGGGGCCTCCATACTGTTTTACATAGTACCTACGCCATTTTACACTCTCACCAACAGTGCACCGGGTTCCAATTTTCTATGTCCTCACAAGCATTTGTTATTTTCTTTTTTTAATTTGCTTTTCTCCTTATATATGCATATATTTACACACTCATAAGCATACATAAATATGTACAAATTCTATATAATTATCTCTCTATGTAATGTTCTCCATATAACTCTAAATACACACATTATATTCTATTTATAAATATATATGTGTGTATGTATATATTTATAAATACTATACAATATTTGCTAGTGTTTTCTTGACAATTTTGACATATATTCATGAGAAATATTAAACTGTAGTCTTCTTTTCATGCAGTATCTTTATCTGACTTTGGTATCAGAGTAATAGTGGCTTCATATAATGAATTTAGCAGTATACCATCTAATTCAATTATTGCAAGAATTTGAAAAGGCTTGGCATTCATTCTTTTAACAATAATTTGGTAGAATTCTTCAGTGAAGACATCAAGTCCTGGACTTTTCTTTGTTGGAAGACTTTTGACTACTGATTCAGTCTCTTTACTAGCTATAAGTATTTTCAGACATTCTCTTTCCTTGTGATTCCATTTTGTCATATTGCATGTTTCTATGTATTTATCCATTTATTCAAAGTTATCCAATTTGTTGATGTATGATTTTTCATAATAGTCTCTTATGGTCTTTTTAATTTTCTGTAACGTCAATTGTAATGTTTGCTCTTACATTTATGGTTTTACTGTACTTATATGAGTCTTCTATCTTTTTTCCTTGGTGTATTTAAAATTGTTCTTTTTTTAATCTTTTCAAAGAACAGATTGTTAATTTCATTGATTTGTTTCTTTTCTCTTTCTTCTCCACTTCATTTATTTCTACCCTAGTTTTTACTACCTTCTTCCTTCCGCTAACTTTTTAAATTCACTTTCTCCCATTTTTCTAGTTTCTTGAGGTATAAATTTAGGTTGTTTGTGTGAGGTTTTTTATAATTTGTGTGTTTAAACTTTTCTTTCATTATCTGTTTTGCTGCGTTCTAAAGATTTGGGTATGTTGTCTTTTCATTTTAGTTTTTTCCTAAGATATTTCCTAATTTTTTCTTCACTTTTTTTTTTTTCATCTTTGACTCTTTGGTTGTTCAAGGATGTCATGTTTAGTTTCCAAGTCCTTTTGAATTTCTCAGTTTTTCTTCTGCTACTGATTCCTAGCTTTATTCCATTGTGAGTAGAAAAGATATATTTTGAAGACTTTTTTGTGACTAAACATGTCATCTGTCTTGGAGAATGTTACATGTGTGCTTGAAAAGAGAGTGCATTACGATGCTGTTGGGTAGAATGTTCTGGATGTATCTGTTAGATCCATTTTGGTTATAGTGCTGTCCAAATGCTCTGTTTCCTAATTGATCTTCTGTATGGGTACTCTTCATTACTGAAAGCAGGGTATTGAAATCTTTTGCTATTATTAAAGAGTCTGTCTATTTCTCTCTTCAGTTCTGTCAATATTTGTTGCATTTATTTAGGTGCTTTGATGTTGGGTGCACATCTATTTATAGTTGTTTTACCTTCCTGGTGAATTGATCTTTTTATCATTATGCAAAGCATTGTGTCTTTGTCTCTTCTTATGGTTTGTCATGTAAAGTCTATTTTTTTCTGATAGAAGTATGGACACCTTGCTCTCTTTTGGTTACTATTTGCATGAAATATATTTTACAATTTTTCACTTTCTATCTATGTGTGTCCTTCAATAAAAACTGAGTATCTTATAAGCAGTATATAATTGAGTCTTGTTTTTTTGTTGTTGCTTTTAAATTTATTTATCTTGGAAAATTTAATCCATTTATGTTTAAAGTAATTGCTGATTAGAAATAGCTGAATGTTATCATTTTGTTGTTTTCTATATGTCTTGTTGCCTTTTATTTCTTCTTTTCTCCTTGCTGATGTTCACTGATTTTTTTGTAGTGACATACTTTGATTTATTTTTTATTTATTTCACGTGTATATTTTTAGGTATATTCTTTGCAGTTACCACAGGCTTACATAAAATATCTTATAATTAGAACAATCTATTTTAAGCTGAAAACAACTAAATCTTAATTGCTTACAAAAACTACTACTATTTACATCTTTTACTTTATTAATATCACAGATTACATCTTTTCACATTATGTATTCATTAATGTATGTTTATAGTTACACTTACTTTTATACATTTGTCATTTAACTTCTATACCAGAATTAATATTAACTCATGCACCAGTATTAATCGTCTATATTTGTCTATATATTTATTTTTACCAGCAAGTTTTATACTTTCATATCCTTTTGTGTTACTGTATTGCATCCTTTCATTTCAACTTGAAGGATTCCTTTGCAATTGCTTGTAAGGCAGCTCTAGTGGTTTGAAACTTTCTCTGCTTTTAGTTATCTGGAAAAATATTTTTCCTTATTTGTTAACAGATAATTTTGATGGATATGGTATTCTATATGAATACCAACTGTATGGTATAGTTGACAACTATGTGATATAGAACTATATTCTACACCAACTATAAGATATACTCTACAGTTTTTATTCTTTAACACTTGCACTATGTTATCTCGTTCACTTCTTTGCTGTGTTTCTGCTGAGAAATCTGCTGAGAGTCTTATACATATTCCCTTGTATATAAGTTGCTTTTCTCTCTCTCTTTTCTAAATTCTCTTTGTGTCTTTGAATATTTGGTTTGGTAATAATGTGTTTTAGTTAGACTTCCTCCTTGTGTTCTTCAAAGTTGGAGTCCACTGGGATCCTGGAATCTGGATGTTTATTTCCTTTCTCATATTAGGAATTTTTCTTTTAATAATTTTTAAGCAATCTTTCATCTACTTTTCTATTTTCCTTCTTTGACTCATGCAATAAATATATTGATCCACTTCATTGCATCCGTCTGTCTTAGATTTGCTTCATTCTTTTTACATTATTTTCTTCTTTTTGCTCCTCTGGATAATTTCAAATATCCTGTATTTTAGTTCACTGATTCTTTCTTCTGCTTGATCAAGTCTGCTTTTGAACTTCTCCAGTAACTTTTTAATATCATTTATTATATTCTTGAACTTCAAAAAATGATAGATTGTATTTCATATTTTCTATATCTTTGTTGATATTCTCCTTTTGTTCATTTATCATTTTATGAGCTCTTTGAGCATCTTTATGATGCTTATTTAGAATGATTTGTCATGTAATCTATATACATTCATTTCTTTATGGTTGGATCCTGGAGATTTGTATTGTTTCTTTCATTTGTCCAGGTTTTACTGTTTTTTTGTTTTGTTTTGTTTTGTTTTTTTAATGTGCCTTATAATGTTGTCCTGGGCTCTACATTTTCAAAAATAAAATAGCCACCATCCCCAGTTTTTATGAATTGGTTTCATCAGGGAAAGACCTACACCAATCAGTCTGCCTATAGATTCTAGAGAGGCTCTTAAAACTTTTCTGAATGTATCTTCCCTGGAATTGTGTTCGTAAATTATAAGCTAGAGGGATTTGCTGGTTTATTTCCTGAAGCACTTGTAATACATTTCTCTCTCTGGTGTGTGGTACTGCAAGTACTCTAGAGCTGTTATAAGATGCCTGGCTTGCTTTTGTTTGCAGCAGCTCCCATCCATGTGACATATGCCAAGTCTAGTAAGCACTCCAAGGCAGGCAAGACATAAACCAGTTCCTTGGGCAGCCTCCCAGAAAAGGTGGGAATATTGGGCACTTGCTCCAACTTTTGCCCTCCCAAGCAAGTTAGTGGTTTTCTCCTGCTCATTATTTATTAGAATGGGAGTTGGAGTGGGGCTATGGCAAACTGTCATTTTTGTTCTCTTAGAACTTAGATTCAGGCAAGAAAGAAACAAATTCCACAGACGTCTCCCCCAAAAGTCTGAACATTTGGCATATATTTTAGTCTTCTTGGTCCCTTCTAATGAGAATCTGGGAGCTAGAAATTTTCTACCAATTTTTCTGCACTGAGCTGGAGGAAGAAACTATGGTGAGGGGGTGCCACCAAATTTCCTACTCACATTGACGCTTCTGTTTCATAATCATCTGAGGGGCAGGAGACTTAACTTGCTTCTGGATTTCTCTTAGAGGGTATTGGTCTGTGTATTATTTCTGAGTCTGTGTCTCCAAGAGGGAAGAAGGATAAGGAACTTCCATTTCTGCCATCTTTCTGGCATCATTCCTTCTGCAATTTTTACCTAATTTCTTAAGTGTTTTTTTCAAATTGCCTTAATAAAGATCAATTATTTCTCTTAGTACACTCTTTATATGGTTGATTTCCATAATTCCATATTTGCTCCTTTTTTCTTAAAATATTTCAAGTGAGTCTTTTTCTATTATAACTCAAGATATAATTATTTCTAATATTGAATGCTCAACATTTTCCCTTTTCCATATACGCCTATCATTAAAAATTTTATAAACACATCTTTTTTTTAAAAGATGTTGTTTTGCTCTTTCATGCCAGCTTGAGTGCAGTGGTACAATTAAAACTCACTGGTAGCCTCAAATTTCTAGGATCAAATGATCTTCCCAACTGAGCCACTTGAGTAGATGATGGCACAGGTGTTCACCAAAATGCCTGGCTAGTTAAAAAAAAAATTATATATATTCCCACCTGAGCCTCTTGAGTAGATGGTGGTACAGGTGTTCACCAACATGCCTGGCTAGTTTAAAATATATATATACACACACACACTATATATAAAATATATAAAAATATATGTATTATATATAAAAATATATATTATAAACATATATACATACATACATACATACATATATATATATTCCCACCTGAGCCTCTTGAATAGATGATGGTACAGGTGTTCAACAACATGCCTGGCTAGTTTAAATATAGATAGATAGATAGATAGATAGACAGATAGATAGGGATAGATATATTTAGAGATAAGATCTCACGAGTTTCACTATATTGCCCAGGCTGATATCAACCCCCTGGGCTCAAGTGATACTCCTGTCTCAGCCTTCCAAATCACTGGAATTACAGACAAGAACCACCATGCCTGGCATCATTGTTTTCCTCGTAGTCTATGCTTAATGAATTCCAAAGCTAAAAACTCGATTCATGCCTTCTTCTGAATACACACAGATGGCACTACCTGACTGTCAGAAATATTCAAAAAATCAGAGTAATCTTCACCAGAAATTAATTTCAACAGAATGTATTTTCTACTCCAACATATATTCCATTTATCTAGAGCTTCCTATCTCAACAAATGGCATTATTCTCTCTTCCAATGGTAAAAGCCATAAACTCAGATATTCTTCCATCCCCTGATCATCCAAAGTTAATCAATTACTAACTCACATCCTCTTCTCAGTTTTCTAAACATTACCCATTTCTTCATTTTCTCAGTGATAAGTGTCTTACTTGTTCTTCCTAATCCCACTGTGGAAGATATAATTCACCTGCTATCTAAACTACTGCAATAAGTTTTGAACTGGTCTTGCTCCTTCAAGTTGCTCCCAGCTATTACATAGTATATTTACAAACAGATTTTTTTTTCTTTAAAACAAATTTGATTCACTACCTTGCTTAAGATCCAGTGGATTAAATTGGAAATTTTTGTCATTGTTTAAAGGATATTTATTATGTGGGTTTTGTTTGACTCAACAGTTTTATCTCAGTGTTACTCATGTGCATTTTACTACTATAAATATATAGAATCATCTTTATTTAATTGAACTTGCCATAATCTTGAACCTCATGGTAAATATTACTAATTTGGGAATCCATTCGTGATCTCTTTAACTTTTTTCCACTACGTACTAAATACTATCTTATATGCATTTCTGGCTTTCAGTTCACTGTATTGTAATAATTTATTTACTTCCTGATTACATCAATTAGACCAGAGATATCAAAGAGCTTGTAAGTTACTCATGAGCTCTTATTAGTTGGTAGATACTGCATGAACCTCTGTGTTGAGATGAGTCTAAGATTGTCTTTCCTGGGTCCTTTAGGGGAAAAATATGCCATGAAAAGCCTGTAATCTCTGCAAAGGAAAAGAGAGAAAAGGAGGAATGGTTGAACAACTAACTGTTTTTGTAGTCACTGACTATATTTTGAAGCAGGTGCTAGGATAGAGCCCTATCATATATCAAATACTGTGTTTGATTCATTGTATGTTTAATTAAAACTTCAAAACTATATTATGCAGTGTATATTATTCCAATTTTTAAGAAGAATAATTAAATTGCTCATTTGATTCCTTGTCTAGGGACGCAGAATAAATATAAACAGGATAAACCCATGTCTAGTCGACTTTGGAATCCATATTCCTTTTAGGAGATAAAATAAAACAAACACGTAATGACCAATGTTCTCTTAATGGACTGGTGAGAGTATTTTAGAAATATACAGTGTGAACTAGATATTCTAAGAATAGAGAAGATGTAGAAGCAGACATTGTTCCTGTACTTAAGAAGCCATTTTGGGGCCGGGCGCGGTGGCTCAAGCCTGTAATCCCAGCACTTTGGGAGGCCAAGATGGGCGGATCACAAGGTCAGGAGATCGAGACCATCCTGGCTAACATGGTGAAATCCCCGTCTCTACTAAAAACTACAAAAAACTAGCCGGGCGAGGTGGCGGGCGCCTGTAGTCCCAGTTACCGGGGAGGCTGAGGCAGGAGAATGGCGTGAACCTGGGAGGTGGAGCTTGCAGTGAGCTGAGATCCGGCCACTACACTCCAGCCTGGGCGACAGAGCGAGACTCCGTCTCAAAAAAAAAAAAAAAGAAAAAAAAAAGAAGGCATTTTGGAATGTGACATAACATAAAATAACCGAACAAAAAAATAAGTGTAGACTATGGTCTATATTCATAATTGTTTTGGGAAAGCTAATTAGAGAAAGAAGAAAAGGAGCTTTGAAATTGGTATCTTTTTAAAATTTTCACTCACTTTTATAACAGCTATCTCTTAGTCCTCCTTCTTTGCCAAAGATGAAGTGATGTTTAACTAACGTCGCTTTCTAGGGTAGGGATTGGAGAAATTATTACTCTTGGGGGTTCAGTTCATTGACGTGCTGTGTGAATTCAGCTCTCTCTTGTGCCCCCAGTTGTAAGATTTTATTGACTGTCCAGCTTGCGCTTGTTGTTAGGCTGGGGAGAAGGCTTCTCTGCAGCTTTCTGCAGCTTAAACACAAGTAAAACAACCCTGGCTTCATCATTTCTTCAGTTATAAATAACAGACCTAATATTATGCTAATACAGGTGCAGAGGCTGGGAACTCTTATGCAGAGTTAAGTCCTTGTCACTGTAACAAATGGCATTCTTTTCCTTTTCTTAAAAAAAAGAAAGACCTCAGCTACAGTAATTTTTTCCTATTTCTAGTGACTCTAATAAGAGGGACAATTACCTTGCAAGCAGAATCTCAATTTTGACAGTGTTAGTTTAGTTTTATCTTTACACTTACTTTCAAAGACTATGTTATCTGCTGTTATTATAATGATTTTCTCATTATTATTAATACTTTAGGTCTAACTTTATTTTTATTAAGCATCTGTTTTATGCAAGCATTGTACCATAAGCCAGGCCTCCTTTATTACCTATAAAAAGTCTGTATAATGTCATTAGGTCTTTCAGTTTGTTCTAATGTGGACAACTTCCCATAAGTTTTACTAGCATTTGTATGTAAAACTCTATTTTTTTCGTAGAATTATGCATGAGAACTGACTGTAGTACTCATAATATTATCTAAACAATACACACAGTAATGTGGACTTTACTTCCCTGAAACAAACTCATGTCTGCCTCTCATTTAATTCTGCCTGGCTCCCTAACATAACAACAATCCAATCCTGTACCATGGAGCCATCTCCACATAAACTTGTCCCCCAACATTCTGACATGGCTCGTGCTCTTGGTTCTGCCTTCCTAGTCCGACAGGTTTGTGCTCCACCTTCTAATTATTCAAAGCAATTATGAATTGTTAGTGTTGTGGTTCATTTTACCTCCTATTCAAAGGAAATCTCATCATTCTTACTGTGGGTCTGATATCAACTCTCCCCGTTGACTGTGTTTTGAATCTCCTCTCAGCTATCTGGCTTCCATCTTCTGTGGGCCAACCTTATTTCAAAAACAGTGGCATCCTCTTTTAATAGCCCCCTTTTGTAAATGACAACGTTATGTGTGGAACTCTGGCTTTTGAGCAAGACTAAGATGCTTACCAACTAGGCACTGTGCTGAGCAGTGTACATAGATTATTGCTTTTAATCTTCATGATAGCCTATGCTGTTGTTAATAGAATCTTAATTTGACAGAGAGGGAGATGGTAGTGAACTAACTGATCCGAGACCATATGGCTAGTGTGTGATAAAGCCAGGATTCAGATGCAGGAATGTTGATGCTGAACACTGTGCTCTCTGTTCCTGGGCGCTATCAAATTATTTACTAATATATGTAATTGTATTCAAGTTGGAATCTAATTATAGAAAGTTGTGTCTTGCTCTTAATTTTTTTATTAACACAAGTTTCAATATTCCAGTGTTGGTCTAAGCATCCCGAGAAGCGGGACAGATCATATGTTCCCTGCATATTGCCCCCTGAATCTAACACCAAACCAGTATACCACAGGTGCTCATGAAATTCTATTAAATGGATATGAACAAAAATGGGCATTTGGGGAATTAGAGAAGATGCAGACCAACCAGATCACCATACAGTGACACAAATATCAGGGCCAAGGAGACATGTGAGTACAGATTCTAAGCGCTAATCCTAAGCACTAGATCATCATGGGTCTCTAATGATTTATGTGTTAAGTGTCTGGTTATAAAGGGAGGACACTCACAGATATTCCGACAGTCATCTAGGATGAATAACACACGTCCTATATTTAAGTTACGGCAATGCAAATCCTAGAAATGTACATGCACGCAAAGGTCAAACTTCACATTTTCAGAATAGTTTCACTGAGCAGGGAAATAGAAAATAATTATTTAGAATGGGGTACACTTTTCCCCTTTTAACTAGTCAACAAATTACCAATTGTTATATATTTTTAAATAACTAGATATGACCTTAGTTTCAAACACCTGATTTTTCTCTGCCCTTCCCCCATCTATTTATTAAAATAATTGTATACTTAATTTCCTAATAAGCAATGTTATAAATTTTACATACTTCCGGAAAGTGGTACCAAAAATATTTTTCCATGAAACAGACTGTCATGGTGTGGTTAGAGAAAAAGTAAATTTCACCATCTTAAAACAGATGTGAAACCAAAACCAAGGTTTATAAATGGCTCCAAGAGAAAGGAACTGTGTATTCTTTGATAGCATAATTATTATATTGTCCAAAAATTTGGATTTTTCATAAAAATCACTTAATATATTAAACAGATGTTGCTTTACCACCAAATATCATTTGGTGATATTAGTTAATAATTTAGAAATTTTTTTAAAGGACATTTTAATTCATGAAGTGACATAACTAGACAGGTTACCCATAGTGAATGAAAATGTAAATATTTTGGACACGAAGTGGGGCATCAGAGTGAACAGGGAGATAGCATAACTAAGGTGACTTTTAGTAGATTTTATTGATATTTAAATATCATGGTTTACATAGATATTTTGGTAATGACCATAGGTCAGGAGCTGGCTGCCACTGAGAAGATAATTTATTACTCACATTTCCCAAGAGGAGGAGGCATGCCATGTTGCCTTGTCACTGCAGAAGAGGACAGGGAGGGGACACAGGAAAGCACTGGGTTCTGCCAGGTGGCAGAGTAAATGAGAGAGAGGGGCATAGTGTATTCGAGTCTTTATTATGGTTTGTACAGGAAGAAACAATGAGGTAGGGTATGCATGTTTAAGACTGGCTAGTTTGGGTAATTTTAGAACTTGGAGGTATAGCAACTGTCCCTAGCCCAGTAGTCAAGTATCCAGCCCTGGGGCAATTACAGAAGGTGGATAGTGGCTCAGAGGATGAGACCCTGAGAATGGAGGAGGTTGAGGGTGTGTGCTCTGAATTGGTAGGGTTGCATCTGAAAATTTTGCTTACCCAGAGAGTTGCTTACTATACCTAGGAATTGGATAAACCTGAGAAGGCCACTTCCTCCAGATGGCAACAGAGCCTCAGATGTGAAAGCATTAGAATATAGAAAATAAAAGACATGGTTAATACAGCGGCACTTACTAAGTCTTGGAATCCAGAGAGTCAAAAACACACTGGAAAGGTTTAGGAGTACTGCTATGGGATCTTTGGGGTGTCGTTTTTATGGCAGGAAATCTGTGGCCGGTGGCACCTTTGCCTGAGTTTTGCTCCTGGGCCTGCTGGACTCGTTCCACCCATTCGGCCTGACAGACTGTGCTCGGTTCACGCTACTGGTCTGGATCTCACATCTCCAAGGGAGACTGCAAGTCAGGAGTGGAGGGGTAAAGGGTGTGTGAGCAAGCATGGGGTCCAGTCACTGCTCAGTAAGACACACCGGCTGCTGCCTTGGGGCGGGCAGCTTCACGGGTCGGCATGGGCACTGGCTCTCTGCAAGGCTGCAGATGGGCAAGGCGCACTTCAAGCAGCTTCCCTCGCTTCACCAGGGAATGCGGCGGTTTCTGGAAGCTTGGAGATGCCAGGAACTGCAGGGCCCCAAAGAGGGAGTCACAGCCCTGGCTCTCTGGGAGCTCCCAGGTCTGGGCTCCCCAAAGGGCTGCAGCTCTTCTCTCTCTTTGCTGGCAACGTGGGAGGAGCAAGGAGCATGTTTCAGCTCTGTTTGTGGTAAGCATTTTTAGCCTCGTCATTCGGTGGGTCCAGAGTTCTGTCTGCCTCTTGCTGCCATCCATGGCATCCAAGTTGCTGCCTGCTCCCCGCCCCCAAGAGCACAGGGAGGCCCGGGTCCCCAACCAAGATGGCTGCAGCTGTACCTGGGAGGACAGAGCTGCTGCTTCCTCCGGGCTCCTGCCGGCTCCCTGAAGTATATAGCCCGGCTGCACCTTCTCGCAGCCTCGGCAAGGGCTCCAGGTCCTTGCTGGGCTCGCCCGATGTCCAGGGCAGGGGTGACCTCCCTGCGAGCTTCCTCCATGGCCCCGGAGCTCAGGGGCTGCACAGGCTCCCACTCACCCGGCTTGTGGCCCTGCCTAGGGGGCACCTCCAGGAGCAGTTCACAGGCCTCTGGGACTGTCAGGCTCCACAGCTGGACCCTGCGGACTCAGCCCCAGGTTACCCCGTGCAGAGGCGCAGTAACTGGGAGCTTTCGGCAAAGTGGGTAAGGTGGCTACGTCGCTGGCTAGGTCCCCAAAGTGGGCGCCTCTCCTACTTCCTGCCCAGGGCCCCTGCATCACGGCTTCTGCTCCACACCCCAGGTATGGTTCTCGGGCTCTGTGTACAAACTGCACCGCCCCAGCCTAGCTCCTCCTGGGGCCTCTCTGCCTGACTGCACTGCTCACCTGTAGGTGGACAACCCGCCAGCCTCATCGTGGCGGCCCCAAAGGGAGGCGGGCTACAGGGGGACTGTCTTCCTCCTCCCCACACCCTCCGGGCAGCAGGGGCATGGCGGCAGCGGCCGCTCCAGTTGGTCCGCGGCTGCCATCAGTACATTGCAATTTTTTAAGGAAGAGAAAATTTTCCTTCCAGCAGCGGTCACATACACTTTATGATACATTATTAACAACTTTGTTTATGTATGATTGACACATAAAACACGGCATATATTTGCACAAGTTAATAATTTTGGCTTTGATTTACACTTGTGAAACCATCATTATGATTATACACACGTTTATCACTCCCAAAAGTTTCCTCATGCCCATTTGACATGGCTCAGTCTTGCTCCCACCACCCCCCTCCCTGTTTTCTAGGAAACCACTAATATGCTTTCTGTCACAATGGATTGATTTACATTTTATGGAGGTTTATATAAATAACATCACACAACAGTGTCCTTTTTGGTGAGGCTTCTTTCATTCAGCATAATTATTTTGAGATTCATCCATGTTATTGCATGTATCTGTGTTTGATTCTATTTCAGTGCTTATAGAATTTGATATTTAGGGCATTTAGGCATTATCATTTTGGGACAACTACAAATAATGCTGCTATGAAGTTTTATATACAAGCAATTGTATGCTTTCATTTTTCTTGTGTAAATAAACTGGGCTTAGAATAGCTGGGTAATATGGCAGATGTCTGCAATGTTTTAAGAAATACGAAACTGGTTTTCTAATAGTTTGCACCATTTTACATTCCTGACAATAGTCTATGAAGATTCTGGTTTCACCATGTCTTAATGGATACTTGGTTCCTCCCTCCCTTCCTTCCTCCCTCCCTCCCTTCCTCTCTCCCTCCCTTCCTTCCTTCCTTACTTCCCTCCCTCCCTCCCTCCCAAATTCTTTCTTTCCTTTCTCTCTCCCCTTGACTTTGACATTTTAATAGGTGAGTAGTAGTATTACGTTGTAATTTTTAAACTATATTTCCCTAATGACTAAAGGAGTTGATCATGTATTTATGCATCTCTTTGCCATCAGTATATCTTTGCTATAGTATTAGCTCAATTGTTTGTCCATTTTTATTTAATTATTTATTATCATTGAGTTTTGATAATTCTTTATCTATTCTGGATACAAGTTATCTAACATAGATGTGACTTGAAAATTATTTCATATAGTGTGTAGATATTTTTTCATGCTTTTGTCACTATATTTCATGTTTTTTATCACTATATTTCATATAGTATGTGGATACTTTTTTCATGCTTTTAATAATATCATTTACAGAGCAGAAACTCTGTATTTTGATGAAACACAATTTTTAATTTTTTTTCCTTTATAGATTGTATTCTTGTGTAATATCTAAGAATTTATTTATTTATTTATTTATTTATTTATTTTTATTTTTTTTTTATTATACTTTAAGTTCTAGGGTACATGTGCATGACGTTTATATCATGTATAACTCCCCCATGCAATCCCTCCCTCCTCCCCCCTCCCCATGATAGGCCCCAGTGTGTGATGTTCCCCTTCCCGAGTCCAAGTGATCTCATTGTTCAGTTCCCACCTATGAGTGAGAACATGCGGTGTTTGGTTTTCTCTTCTTGTGATAGTTTGCTAAGAATGATGGTTTCCAGCTGCATCCATGTCCCTACAAAGGATGCAAACTCATCCTTTTTTATGGCTGCATAGTATTCCATGGTGTATATGTACCACATTTTCTTAATCCAGTCTGTCACAGATGGACATTTGGGTTGATTCCAAGTCTTTGCTATTGTGAATAGTGCCGCAATAAACATACGTGTGCATGTGTCTTTGTAGTAGAGTAATTTATAATCCTTTGGGTATATACCCAGTAGTGGGATGGCTGGGTCATATGGTACATCTAGTTCTAGATCCTTGAGGAAACACCATACTGTTTTCCATAATGGTTGAACTAGTTTACAATCCCACCAACAGTGTAAAAGTGTTCCTATTTCTCCACATCCTCTCCAACACCTGTTGTTTCCTGACTTCTTAATGATTGCCATTCTAACTGGTGTGAGATGGTATCTCATTGTAGTTTTGATTTGCATTTCTCTGATGGCGAGTGATGACGAGCATTTTTTCATGTGTCTGTTGGCTGTATGGATGTCTTCTTTTGAGAAATGTCTGTTCATATCCTTTCCCCACTTTTTGATGGGGTTGTTTGTTTTTTTCTTGTATATTTGTTTGAGTTCTTGGTAGATTCTGGATATTAGCCCTTTGTCAGATGAGTAGGTTGCAAAAATTTTTTCCCATTCTGTAGGTTGCCTGTTCACTCTGATGGTAGTTTCTTTAGCTGTGCAAAAGCTCTTTAGTTTAATTAGATCCCATGTGTCAATTTTTGCTTTTGCTGCCGTTGCTTTTGGTGTTTTAGACATGAAGTCCTTGCCCATGCCTATGTCCTGAATGGTACTACCTAGATTTTCTTCTAGGGTTTTTATGGTATTAGGTCTAACATTTAAGTCTCTAATCCATCTTGAATTAATTTTCGTATAAGGGGTAAGGAAAGGATCCAGTTTCAGCTTTCTACTTATGGCTAGCCAATTTTCCCAGCACCATTTATTAAATAGGGAATCCTTTCCCCATTTCTTGTTTCTCTCAGGTTTGTCAAAGATCAGATGGCTGTAGATGTGTGGTATTATTTCTGAGGACTCTGTTCTGTTCCATTGGTCTATATCTCTGTTGTGGTACCAGTACCATGCTGTTTTGGTTACTGTAGCCTTGTAGTATAGTTTGAAGTCAGGTAGCGTGACGCCTCCAGCTTTGTCCTTTTGACTTAGGATTGTCTTGGCAATGCGGGCTCTTTTTTGGTTCCACATGAACTTTAAAGCCGTTTTTTCCAATTCTGTGAAGAAAGTCATTGGTAGCTTGATGGGGATGGCATTAAATCTATAAATAACCTTGGGCAGTATGGCCATTTTCACGATATTGATTCTTACTATCCATGAGCATGGTATGTTCTTCCATTTGTTTGTGTCCTCTTTAATTTCACTGAGCAGTGGTTTGTAGTTCTCCTTGAAGAGGTCCTTTACATCCCTTGTAAGCTGGATTCCTAGGTATTTTATTCTCTTTGAAGCAATTGTGAATGGAAGTTCATTCCTGATTTGGCTCTCTGCTTGTCTGTTACTGGTGTATAAGAATGCTTGTGATTTTTGCACATTAATTTTGTATCCTGAGACTTTGCTGAAGTTGCTTATCAGCTTAAGGAGATTTTGGGCTGAGACGATGGGGTTTTCTAAATATACAATCATGTCATCTGCAAACAGGGACAATTTGACTTCTTCTTTTCCTAACTGGATACCCTTGATTTCTTTCTCTTGCCTGATTGCCCTAGCCAGAACTTCCAACACTATGTTGAATAGGAGTGGTGAGAGAGGGCATCCCTGTCTTGTGCCAGTTTTCAAAGGGAATTTTTCCAGTTTTTGCCCATTCAGTATGATATTAGCTGTGGGTTTGTCATAAATAGCTCTTATTATTTTGAGGTACGTTCCATCAATACCAATTTATTGAGCGTTTTTAGCATAAAGGGCTGTTGAATTTTGTCAAAAGCCTTTTCTGCATCTATTGAGATAATTATGTGGTTCTTGTCTTTGGTTCTGTTTATATGCTGGATTACGTTTATTGATTTGCGAATGTTGAACCAGCCTTGCATCCCAGGGATGAAGCCCACTTGATCATGGTGGATAAGCTTTTTGATGTGCTGCTGAATCCGGTTTGCCAGTATTTTATTGAGGATTTTTGCATCGATGTTCATCAGGGATATTGGTCTAAAATTCTCTTTTTTTGTTGTGTCTCTGCCAGGCTTTGGTATCAGGATGATGTTGGCCTCATAAAAAGAGTTAGGGAGGATTCCCTCTTTTTCTATTGATTGAAATAGTTTCAGAAGGAATGGTACCAGCTCCTCCTTGTACCTCTGGTAGAATTCAGCTGTGAATCCATCTGGTCCTGGACTTTTTTTGGTGGGTAGGCTATTAATTGTTGCCTCAATTTCAGAGCCTGCTATTGGTCTATTCAGGGATTCAACTTCTTCCTGGTTTAGTCTTGGAAGAGTGTAAGTGTCCAGGAAATTATCCATTTCTTCTAGATTTTCTAGTTGATTTGCGTAGAGGCATTTATAGTATTCTCTGATGGTTGTTTGTATTTCTGTGGGGTCGGTGGTGATATCCCCTTTATCATTTTTTATTGCGTCTATTTGATTCTTCTCTCTTTTCTTCTTTATTAGTCTAGCTAGCGGTCTGTCAATTTTGTTGATCTTTTCAAAAAACCAACTCCTGGATTCATTGATTTTTTGGAGGGTTTTTTGTGTCTCTATCTCCTTCAGTTCTGCTCTGATCTTAGTTATTTCTTGCCTTCTGCTAGCTTTTGAATGTGTTTGCTCTTGCCTCTCTAGTTCTTTTAATTGTGATGTTAGAGTGTCAATTTTAGATCTTTCCTGCTTTCTCTTGTGGGCATTTAGTGCTATAAATTTCCCTCTACACACTGCTTTAAATGTGTCCCAGAGATTCTGGTATGTTGTATCTTTGTTCTCATTGGTTTCAAAGAACATCTTTATTTCTGCTTTCATTTCGTTATGTAGGTTGTTCAGTTTCCATGTAGTTGAGCGGTTTTGATTGAGTTTCTTAGTCCTGAGTTCTAGTTTGATTGCACTGTGGTCTGAGAGACAGTTTGTTATAATTTCTGTTCTTGTACATTTGCTGAGGAGTGCTTTACTTCCAATTATGTGGTCAATTTTGGAATAAGTGCGATGTGGTGCTGAGAAGAATGTATATTCTGTTGATTTGGGGTGGAGAGTTCTATAGATGTCTATTAGGTCCGCTTGGTGCAGAGATGAGTTCAATTCCTGGATATCCTTGTTAACTTTCTGTCTCGTTGATCTGTCTAATGTTGACAGTGGAGTGTTGAAGTCTCCCATTATTATTGTATGGGAGTCTAAGTCTCTTTGTAGGTCTCTAAGGACTTGCTTTATGAATCTGGGTGCTCCTGTATTGGGTGCATATATATTAGGAGAGTTAGCTCTTCCTGTTGAATTGATCCCTTTACCATTATGTAATGGCCTTCTTTGTCTCTTTTGATCTTTGATGGTTTAAAGTCTGTTTTATCAGAGACTAGGATTGCAACCCCTGCTTTTTTTTGTTCTCCATTTGCTTGGTAGATCTTCCTCCATCCCTTTATTTTGAGCCTATGTATGTCTCTGCATGTGAGATGGGTCTCCTGAATACAGCAGACTGATGGGTCTTGACTCTTGATCCAGTTTGCCAGTCTGTGTCTTTTAATTGGAGCATTTAGTCCATTGACATTTAAGGTTAATATTGTTATGTGTGAACTTGATCCTGTCATTATGATATTAACTGGTTATTTTGCTCGTTAGTTGATGCAGTTTCTTCCTAGCCTCGATGGTCTTTACATTTTGGCATGTTTTTGCAATGGCTGGTACCGGTTGTTCCTTTCCATGTTTAGGGCTTCCTTCAGGGTCTCTTGTAAGGCAGGCCTGGTGGTGACCAAATCTCTAAGCATTTGCTTATCTGTAAAGGATTTTATTTCTCCTTCCCTGATGAAGCTTAGTTTGGCTGGATATGAAATTCTGGGTTGAAAATTCTTTTCTTTAAGAACGTTGAATATTGGCCCCCACTCTCTTCTGGCTTGTAGAGTTTCTGCCGAGAGGTCTGCTGTTATTCTGATGGGCTTCCCTTTGTGGGTAACCCGACCTTTCTCTCTGGCTGCCCTTAAGATTTTTTCCTTCATTTCAACTTTGGTGAATCTGGCAATTATGTGTCTTGGAGTTGCTCTTCTGGAGGAGTATCTTTGTGGCGTTCTCTGTATTTCCTGAATTTGAATGTTGGCCTGCCCTACTAGGTTGGGGAAGTTCTCCTGGATGATATCCTGAAGAGTGTTTTCCAACTTGGTTCCATTTTCCCCCTCACTTTCAGGCACCCCAATCAGACGTAGATTTGGTCTTTTTACATAATCCCATACTTCTTGCAGGCTTTGTTCATTTCTTTTTCTTCTTTTTTCTTTTGGTTTCTCTTCTCGCTTCATTTCATTCATTTGATCCTCAATCGCTGATACTCTTTCCTCCAGTTGATCGAGTCGGTTACCGAAGCTTGTGCATTTGTCACGTATTTCTCGTGTCATGGTTTTCATCTCTGTCATTTCGTTTATGATCTTCTCTGCATTAATTAGTCTAGCTGTCAATTCTTCCACTTTTTTTCAAGATTTTTAGTTTCTTTGCGCTGGGTACGTAATTCCTCCTTTAGCTCTGAGAGTTTTGATGGACTGAAGCCTTCTTCTCTCATCTCGTCAAAGTCATTCTCTGACCAGCTTTGATCCGTTGCTGGCGATGGGCTGCGCTCCTTTGCAGGGGGAGATGCGCTCTTATTTTTTGAATTTCCAGCTTTTCTGCCTGCTTCTTCCCCATCTTTGTGGTTTTATCTGTCTCTGGACTTTGATGATGGTGACGTACTGATGGGGTTTTGGTATAGGTGTCCTTCCTGTTTGATAGTTTTCCGTCTGACAGTCAGAAGGACTGTCTGTTGGTCTGTTAGAGATTGCTTGAGGTCCACTCCAGACCCTGTTTGCCTGGGTATCAGCAGCAGAGGTTGCCGAAGATAGAATATTGCTGAACAGCGAGTGTACCTGTCTGATTCTTTCTTTGGAAGTTTCCTCTCAGGGGTGACGCCACCCTGTGAGGTGTGGGGTATCAGACTGCCCCTAGTGGGGGATGTCTCCCAGCTAGGCTACTCAGGGGTCAGGGACCCACCTGAGCAGGCAGTCTGTCCGTTCTCAGATCTCAACCTCCGCGTTAGGAGATCCACGGCTCTCCCCAAAGCTGTCAGACAGAGTCGTTCGGGTCTGCAGCGGCCCCGCTCTTTCCCCTAATGGACTGCAGCTGTGCGCTGTCCGCAGCGGTAGAGTCTACAGAGACAGGCAGGCTTCCTTGAGCTGCTGTGAGCTCCACCCAGTTCGAGCTTCCCAGCGGCTTTGTTTACCTACTTAAGCCTCAGCAATGGCGGGCGCCCCTCCCCCAGCCTCGCTGCTGCCTTGCGGATAGATCGCCGCAGACGGCTGTGTTAGCAGTGAGGGAGGCTCCGTGGGCGTGGGACCCTCCCGGCCAGGTGTGGGATATATTCTCCTGGTGTGCCTGTTTCCTTAAAGCGCAGTATTGGGGTGGGAGTTACCCGATTTTCCAGGTGTTGTGTGTCTCAGTTCCCCTGGCTAGGAAAAGGGATTTCCTTCCCCCTTGCGCTTCCAGGTGAGGCGATGCCTCGCCCTGCTTCAGCTCACGCTGGTCAGGCTGCAGCAGCTGACCGCACCGATTGTCCGGCACTCCCTAGAGAGATGACCCCAGTACCTCAGTTGAAAATGCAGAAATCACCGGTCTTCTGTGTCGCTCGCGCTGGGAGTTGGAGACTGGAGCTGTTCCTATTCGGCCATCTTGCTCCGCCCCCCCAGAATTTTTTTTCTGGTACACGACTTCAGAAATTTTCTCCTATATTTTCCTGCAAAAGTGTTTGAGTCTTAGGGTTTGTATTTAAGGCTATAATCTATTTTTTTTGCAAATGTTATTAGGCATGAACTTAAATTAATTTTTTGCATATAGATATCTATTTTGTCCAGCATCATGTGGAAGAAACTATCATTTCTCCATTTAATTTCCTTTTCACCTTTTTGAAAATAAATGTATGAATCTATTTCGAAATTTTCTTTTGCTTTGATTTACTTATTCATGTTTATTTCAGTTATACGTTTTCTAGAATATTTCAGTTTTAAAACAAATTTTGAAGTCAAGTAAAGTAAGTCCTCTAACTTTGCATTTCATTTTCCAAAGTCGTTTGGGGTCTTCTATAATTTTAGACTCATCTCATCAATTTGTAGAAGAAAAACTGTATGAATTTTTATTGGAGTAGTGTTGAGTTCATCAGTCAACTTGAGGCTAATAGACATTGCAACAATATCAAGCCTCCATTGGTATGATATAAATTTTCATTTATTTAGATTTTCTTTAATTCTTCTCAATAATGTTTGATAGGTTTTAATGTACAATTCCTGCATAATTTTGTCATCTTTACCCCTAAATATTTTATATGATGATGCTGTTGAAAAGGGTATTTATTCTGATTTTTATTGTTGTTAGTATATTGAAATAAAATTTATTTTTGTATGTGTATCTTGCTTCTGCAACCTCCACCTCCCAGATTCAAGAGATCCCACTGCCTCAGCCTCCCTAGTAGCTGGGACTATAAGCGTAGGCCACTACGTCCAGCTAATGTTTTGTATTTTAGTAGAGACAGGGTTTCACCATGTTGGCCAGGATGGTCTCAATCTCCTGACCTCGTGATCCACCTACCTCAGCCTCCCAAAGTGCTGGGATTATAGGCGTAAGCCACCGTGCCCAGCCATGTATTAGTTTTAATAGTTATTCTTATAGCTTTCAGGTGATTTTTCTATGTGGATTAACAACTCATATACAATGAGTTATTATTTTAACCATTTTTCCAATGTAGATATCTTACAATAATTCTTTTTCTTGCTTTTATTTATTTACTTATTTTCTTCTAGCTAGAACTTAGAGATCAGAGGTGTGGTGTTATTAAATGGTAGGCTAAGCACCATAGGGACTGGGATAGATCATATATTCCCTGCATCTTGTATCTAGGATCTAGTCCAAAGCAATTACCATAGCTGTTCTCTGGGAGATCATTAAAGGATTTAGAGTACAGCCTTCTCTACCATGATCAGATTTATGATGGGAAAGATAATTCTTGCTGCCCTGTGAAGAATGATTAGAGATGTGCAAGAGCTTAAGTGAGAGGCCAGCTAGAAGAATAGCCCAGGCAAGGGTCGAGAGTGACTTTGAGTGGTGGTTGAAAATGGTAGAAGTAAATTCAAGCTGGGCAGGATGCAGAACCTGTCAGTGTCTAGCATGTAGATGAACCTCAAGAAAACTTGATTTGAGTGATGGGAAAGGAAGGGAAGAGGAGGAGTACAAGCTAAATCTCCAGTTTTAAAGCAGTACTAATAAGAGTCCAGATAATTTGGACTCTCTCCTAAACTTTGTGTGCTTCTATTTAAAATGTCTTACAGGCACATGAAAACAAATCTTGTTTGTCTCTATTCTATAAAACTTGGAGCCTTCCTTTGACCACGTAAAAATCTTGGTCACCTCTTTCTATTTTACTTTATAGAATTTTATTTTACATGTTTTGAGTATAATAATCATTAACAAGTGATGAATGTATTCTTATTTTCACAACTTTTGTGTAAATAGCATCAACTTCAAAATTATCAAATTCTGAGATACTTGAGAAATGCATTGTTTTATTTATTGTATACTGTAATTTATTCTTAAATAACTATGGATGGGGAAGAGAATTGAGTTGGGCTAATGAGCTTTAGTTTACTTTAGACTTGATCTCCTTAGTATGGATAAGACATAATTGATCAGCCAGTGTGGAACAGATAATATTGATTAGGCTCTCTGGTTGGGGTTTTGGTTTCCTGTAGAGTGCTAATGTACCTATATCATGTGTGTGTGTGCGTGTGTGTGTAGCATTCAATTTACCATGAATGAAGTAAATCAGCTGGTGGCCTTGTGTCTAGTTTTATTGGCCAAAAGTTAAATGAAGCATCAGAGACATTATTAAAATTGGTACTCTACTTCTGGAGTCTTGCTAGCAGAGCTTGGGTTGTGTTGAAAATTCTTGTGAGGATTTTCCTCTTTGATATTTCCAAAAGCAGCAAATATGTATGCTATTTCCTTAACATAAAATACCCCTGTCCTTCTATCATCTAAGCCTTCTTCTAGGGATGAGAAACTTTCCTTAGCATTGGAGGATTATAAAAATACCATCTAGGTTTAGACTGATAATAATCTTGTCACAAAGAATATTAAGTGCTAAAATAGAGAAGAGTGATTGTAACTATAATTGAAATGTTTCCTAATCAGAATGATCACAAAATAAATGGAAGTGACTCTCCTCATCTAATTGGTTTTCAACGAAATTATAATTTATTAGGATCTTTCGGTTTTGGGCACTGGGCTAAATGATTTGTGCCCTCTCATGTATCCTAATGATCACACTTTGACATACATAATAAATATTATTCTTCTAATTTAATAGATAACATAATTATTGGAGAGCAAAGGGAACTAGCCTACAGCAGCAGGTACATAGTGAAACTCAAAATAAAACACAAATGTATCAGAATCTGAAATTTTAAGCTCTTTGTACTGAATCACACTACACTGAAACCTCAATTAAACAAAATGTTTAGGGACTGGCATCACAAAAAAAGGCTTTGGACTTAACATTAGACAATGACAACGTATTAGATGTTTTTGCAAGTTAGGATCTCCAAGTGGCATATTTTAAGCAGAATTAAGAGGCTGACATTTTTATTAAGGAGTATTAGCTATGTAGAAAAAATGTGGTAAGGGACGGATTTGGCAAGGGAAGCTTCAGACCATCATGACAGCCTAACCAAGAGTTAGTCAGCCTAACAGGATACTGTAGAGCAAAGGTTATTTGTTAAAGGAATTCTATATTGGGTGAAATCAGCTATAGCATTGTTTGGTCATTGGCTGGAGCTCAATAATTGCTTAGTCATTGGCTGGGGACCAGCCAAAAAAAGCCTACCCTTAGCTATCACTTTCTCAGTAATTGGTGGAGGTTACCTGGTAAATAGCATGACCTCTGCTGAAAAAGTAGTATGAATCCTAAGGAAGTTAATAGCTGAAGGCTGCAGCTACTAGATTCCAGAGAGTGGCCTGGGGCACAAGATACTCAACCAGAGCAGAGAGTGTCAGCCTCTGTCATGGAAAGGTAATGTGACAGCATTCAATTTGTTACTGAATTTCATGCCACATTTAAATGAAATTGAACGTGAGCTGAGTAGCTATAAAAAGTAATAGAATGGACAATGGACACGACATCAAGATGCCTAAGTCTATCTTTAATTCTTATTTTCCTTTCTTTTGTAACCCTAAGTTAATTGTTTTCTTCTCTTGGTCTCACTGATTTCATAAAGAACTTTTTGGTCTAACATTTTTAAAAGTGTTTGGTTTATAATTAACAAACTAAAATGTGACTTAGTAGTTATCTTGATAGAGGTAATGCTTGGAAGAAGACTGAAGGAGGCTTTCACAGTTTTGTAATGTTTTGCTTTTTGATCCAGATGCTGATTAAATGATTGTATTCATTTTGATGGAAAATTCAAGTTGTTTAGTTATTATTTGTATACTTTTCTACATTTATAATATATTAACTTTTTAACAAAATATTCACAGTAAGACAAAATATAGTATCCACCTCAAATTCTTGTTGAGTAAAAGACCAGATAGAAATATGTATTTCTATATCTATCTATCTATCTATCTATCTATCTGCCCACCCACCCATCCACCCATCCACCTGCCTACCTACCTACCTCTCTGTCTTGCCTCCGAAATCCTGATCCTGACTCACATTTGTAGGGACACAGGATATATAAGGTGAAAAGTAAGTTAGGACAAAAAAAAAAAAAATACCAGTAGTAATCAGTAGTAATCTCAGTGTCAAATCAGAATGGGCTCTTTTTGGTAGTAAATCCTTATTTAAATGATCACTTAACATGGGCTTCCCTTTGAAATATGGCCTGAATACTTCACAGTCCAGCTTGTTTTATTAAACTGTGCTCTGAGGCATTAGATATTTAATAAATTTCAGTTATGGGGCATTAGCTGAAGCCTATAGTTATCCAGACCTTAAAATCTCAGCAGCCATATTATTGCCCTGTGGTGCTATTAATTCACAGCACAATGAAACAGTATATTAAGCTTGACAAGATACAAGGAGACCAGAGCATGTGAATCATTTGGTAATCTGTCCTATTAAAATAGATCGCATTTAGATAAATGCAGTCCTTTATTTGCCATTAAGCCAAACTTTCAATTATAGTAGAAGCTGTGTTTAAAATGAAAAAGCTCTAAAAAAAATTGAGGATTAGGAAAAAGGAACTTATAGACTTTGGACACAAAACAACTCCAGTGGCGTCACATGATAAAATCACAGCAGAGGCAGAGGAATTGATTCAAATAATGGTATGCTTGAGTCGTGACTCTTGAGCAAACACAAAAGCGAATTGGGAGATTTGAGAAACAGCCCCTTAAGGAATGTTGACAGCAAAAAGGATCCTCACATAAATGTCACTGTCTCAAAGGCCAAGAGTTAAGTGTTGGGAAACTATAGTTTTAAAAATGAAGATTCATGAAAGTATAAATTGTAGAACCAGTTTGGATAGCTGTCTGGAAAACCTTAATAAAATTGAAGATGTGCACAGGCTATGACCCAGCTTTTCCCCTGCTAGACATGACCTACAGCAACTGGCTCACGTATGCCCTCAGAGACATGTATACAAAGGTTCATTGCAGCATTGCCGTAATACAAAAACTGGAAATAACCTAAATTCCTATCAACACAAGAAAGAAAAAAATAAATTATTGTATATTTATAAAAATGCATGCTAAAAGCAGTGGAAATGAAGGTATTCAAATGCCGTGACTCAACATGAATTTATCACGCAAACATACTTATGGTTTAAAAGCAAGTTTCAGAGACTGTGAATAAAATATTATTTTTACGGTTTAAATATACGCAATGGTAAAATTACATGTTGTGTAAGAATTTGTACATGAGTAGGAAAGATATAAAGAGGTGCTTGGGGACTGAGACCATCCTGGCTAATACGGTGAAACACCGTCTCTACTACAAATACAAAAAAATTAGCCAAGAGTCGTGGCGGGCGCCTGCAGTCCCAGCTACTCAGGAGGCTGAGGCAGGAGAATGGTGTGAACCCGGGAGGCGGAGCTTACAGTGAGTGGAGACCACATGACTGCACTCCAGCCTGGATGACAGAGCGAGACTCTGTCTCAAAAAAAAAAAAAAAAAAAAAAAAAAAAAGAAAAAGAGGTGCTTGGAAACTGGGGATGGTAAATATCAGAGGCACAGCAGTTACCACTGAGCAGGAGAGAGGCATATGTAAACAGAGTGAGGTGCACAGTATTCAATATGTGAGTGTGGTGGCAGGTTCAGTGTTTTATTGTATTAGTCATTCTGCCTTTTTGTATTGCAGGTATTTTTAAGAAAGTTAAAAACTTGTGAATATCAATTTTGGCTTTACCTACTTATAGATCTATACATATGTTCATTAATTTAGTGAATATGTGTGCTGCTTCTACTTAGAATGAGGACTTCAGCTAGAGTCTTAAAAAGAAATAAAAAATGTATAAGCCATCATCCTTTTCCTTAAAAAACTTACATTTCAGTTAGGAGAATTAAACCTGCAGAGAAGTTTGAGCATTTAATATATCAAAAGTATTCAATATTTTGTTGAAAAGAGAGTTTATTTTTTAGGGCAGTTGTAGGTTCACAGCAAAATTGAGTGGATGACCGGGCACAGCAGCTGATACCTGTAATCCCAGTACCTTGGGAGGCTGAGGCAGGAGGATTGCCTGAGCCCACGATTTTCAGACTAGCCTGGGCAACATAGCGAGACCCTGTCTCTACACAAAATTAAAAAAAATATATTATCCTGCTGCGGTGGTGTGCACCTGTAGTCCCAGCTACTCTGGAGGCTGAGGTGGGAGTATCACTTGAGCCCTGGAGGTCGAAGCTACAGTGAGCCGAGATTATGCCATTGCACTCCAGCCTGGACAATAGAGTGAGAAACTACTTGAAAAAAAAAAAAAAGCAGAAGAGTAGAAAGTGCAGAGTCCCCACATACCTGTAAAGCTCTGTTTAGTTTCTGTGTTTTTTTTTAATTTTTATTTATTTGTTTTATTTCACAAATAACATATATATTTATCACCTACAACATGACATTATTAAATATGTATACATTATGGACTCACTAAATGAAGCTAATTAACATATGCATTACCTCACATATTTATCATTTTATTATGGTAGGAGAAATAAGTTTGAGAGATCTATTGTAATACATGGTGGCTGTAGTTTATTAATAATGTATTGTATTCTTCAAAATTGCCAAGACTACATTTAATTCTGTGAGAAACTGCAAAACTGTTTTCCAAAGTGGCTAAACCATTTTGCATTCCTATGAGCAATAAACTAGAGTTCCTTTTGCTCCAAAATATTCATCAGCATTTAGTGGTTGCATTATGTTGAATTTTGGCTGTTTTAATAGGTATTTAGTAGTATCTTATTGTTGTTTTAGTTTGCAAAATCATATGTCATCGATCATTTTTTTCATATGCTTAATTTCCATTTTTACATCTTTGGTGAGTTGTCTGTTTATATCTTTTACCTGTTTTTTTTTCCATCAGGTGTAACCATTTGGGACTGATGCCTTCTGTTTTGGAAGTTTGTTAATCATTGATTTAATCTCTTTAATAGACTGATTAAGACTGTCTACTTCTTGTATGGAGTTCTGGCAGACTGTGTCTTTCAAGGAATCGATCTATTTAACATAGGCTATCAAATTTGTGGGCATTGAGCAATTCATTACATTTCTTTATTATATTTTAAAATCCATGGGATCTATAGTGATGTCTCTCCTTTCTGATATTAGTAATTTATATCATGTTTTTTTCTCATCTAGCCTGGCTAGAGGCTTATCAATTTTATTGATCTTTTGAAATAATCAGCTTTAGATTTTGCTGATTTGCACTATTGATTTCCAGTTTTTATTTTCATTTATTTCTGTTCTGTTATTCATTATTTTTTCTCTGCTTACACTGGATTTAATTCTTATTTTCTAATTTCCTAAAGTGAAAACTTAGAGTATTGATTTTAGATCTTTATTCTATTTTTTGCTGCTTCACACAAATTTTAATCAGTTATATTTTTATTTAGCTTAAAATATTTTTAAAACTTATCTTCCTTGGCTTATGTGTTATTTGTAAGTGTGTTGGTTGATTTGGAGATTTTCCAGCTATCTTTGTTTTGAATTTTTAGATTAATTTTATGTGGTCTGAAAGCAAACATTGTGTAATTACTATATTTTGAAATTTGTTAATATGCATTTGATAGCCCAGAATGTGATCTGCCTTGTACAATGTTTCATGTGAGCTTGAGAAGAATATGGAATTTGTTGTTTTGTGGTAATCTACAGACGTTGATTATATCCAGTTGATTGAGGGTATTACTAAGGTAAACTATATTCTTACTAATTTTCTGCCTGCTGGATCCATTTCTAATATAGAGGTTTGATGTCTCCAAGTATAATAGTAAATTATCTATCTCTTCCTGCAGTTCCATCAGCTTTTGCCTGAAGTATTTTGATGCTTTGTTGTTAGGCACATACTCACTGAGGATTGTTATATCTTCTTGGAGAATTAACCCATTTATCATTGGGTAATGCCCCTCTTTATTTCCGATAACTTTCCTTATTCTGAAATTTGCTCTTTCTAAAGTTAACATAACTACTCCAGTTTCCTTTTGATTAGTGTTAGCATGTTATATTTTTCTCCCTGCCTTTCCTTTTAATCTATATGTGTCTTCATATTTTAAGTGGGTTTTGTGTAGACAAGTGTATTAATCTGTTCTCAGACTGCTTTGAAGAAATACCTGAGACTGGGTAATTTATAAAGAAAAGAGGTTCAGTTGACTCACAATTCTTCATGACTGGGGTGGCCTCAGAAAACTTACATTCATGGCAGAAGGTACACTCTTCATAGGGCAGCAGGAGAGAGAATCAGTGCAAGCAGGGGAAATGCTAGATGCTTATAAAACCATCAGATCTCATGAGACTCACTCATTATCACAGGAACAGGATGGGGGAAACTGATTCAATGATTCAATTACCTCCATATGGTATTACCATTGACATATGGGGGTTATAATTCAAGGTTAGAATTGGGTAAGGACAAAGTCAAACCATATCATTCTGCCCCTGACTCCTCTCAAATCTCATGTCCTCACAATTGAAAACACAATCATACCCTTCTAATAGTCCCACAAAGTCGTAACTCATTCCAGCATTAACCCAAAAGTTCAAATTCAAAGTCTCATCTGAGACAAGGCACGTCCTTTCTGCCTAAAAGCCTGTAAAATAAAAAGTGAGTTATTTCCAAGATACAGTGGGGGCAGAGGCATTAGGTAAATACACCAGTTTCAAATGGGACAAATTGGCCAAAACAAAGGGGCTACATGCCCCATGCAAGTCTGAAATACAATAAGGCAGTTGTTAAACCTTAAAGTTCCAAAATGATCTCCTTTGACTCCATCTCTTGTATCCAGGGCAAGCTGATGTAAGAGGTAGGCTCCCACAGCCTTGGGCAGGTTTGCCCCATGGCTTTGCAGTGTACAGCCCCCTTGTACATCTTCCTGTCTTCTTCCAAGCCCTCTAAACTGTTCCAAACTCTGCCTTTTACCCAATACCAACTTTCACAGGTTGGTATTGAGTGCCTGTGGCTCTTCCAGGTACATGGTATAAGCTGTTGGTGGATCTACCATTCTGGGGTCTGGAGGATGGTGGCCCTCTTCTCACAGCTCAACTAGGTAGTGCCCCAGTGGAGCCTCTGTGGGGGCTCTGACTCCATGTTTCCCTTCTGCAGTGCCCTAGCGGAGGTTCTCCATGAGGGCTCCACCTCTGCAGCAGATTTCTGCCTGGACATCCAGGAGTTTTCATACATTCTCTGAAATCTATGTGGAGGTTTCCCAACCTTCATTCTTGACTTCTGTTCACCCACATGCCCAACACCATGTGTAAGCTGCCAAAGCTTGGGGCTTGTACCCTCTGAAGCAATGGCCCCAGCTGTACCTTGGTTCCTTTTAGCCACAGCTGGAGCTGAAGCAGCTGGAAAGGAGTACACCATGTCCTGAGGCTCCATTTAGTAGGGGGGCCCTGGGTCCATCCCAAGGGGGGCCCTGGGCCCATCCCACAAAACCATTTTTCCCTAGTAGACCTCCGGGCCTGTGATGGAGGGGCTGCTGTGAAAGACTCTGACACGCCCTGGAGACATTTCCCCCATTTTCTTGGTGACTAACATTTGACACCTTGTTACTTACACAAATTTCTGCAGCTGGCTTGAGTTTCTCCCCAGAAAATGGGTTTTTCTTTTCTATTGCATCATCAGGCTGCACATTTTCTTAACTTTTATGCTCTGCTTCCCCTTGAATGTTTTGCAGCTTAGAAATTTCTTCTGTCACATACTCTAAATCATCTCAATCAAGTTAAAAGTTCCACAGATCTCTAGGGCCAGGGCAAAATGCTGCCACCATCTTTGCTAAAGCATAGCAAGAGTCACTTTTGCTCCAGTTCCCAAGAAGTTCCTCATCTCCATTTGAGACCACCTCAGCCTGGACTTCATTGATCATATCACTATTAGCATTTTGGTCAAAACATTCAACAAGTTTCTATGAATTTCCAAGCTTTCCCACATCTTCCTGTCTTCTTCCGAGCCCTCTAAACAGTTCCAACCTCTGCCTTTTACCCAGTTCCAAAGTTGCTCCCACATTTTCCGGTATCTCTACAGCAGTGCCCCACTCTACTTTGATAACAATTTACTGTATTAGTCCATTCTCATGCTGCTATGAAGAAATACTCAGGACTGGGTAATTTATAAAGAAAAGAGGTTGAAATGAATTACGGTTCTGCATGGCTGGGGAGGTCTCAGGAAACTTATAGTAATGGGGGAAGGCACCTCTTCACAGGGCAGCAGGAGAGGGAATGAGTGCAAGCAGGGGAGATGCTAGACATTTATAAAACCATCAGACCTCCTGAGTTTCACTCATTACCACAAGAAGAGCATGGAGGAAACCATCCCATGATTTAATTACCTCCCACCGGGCTTCTTCTTTGACACATGAGGCTAGTGGGAATTTACAATTCAAGGTGAGAATTGGGTGGGAACACAGAGCCAAACCATATCAACAAAGGTATAATTGATGTTTGTTTTCTAGATCCAATTTGACAATCTGTGTCTTAATTGATAAACCATTTAAATGGTTACTTATATAGTTGCCTTAATATCTACTATATATGTTACTGATTTCTATTCATTGTCCTTGATTTTTGTTTCTACTTTTATATTTCACTGTTTTCCTGCCATTTGTAATTTTAGCTGAGAATTTTATGATTACATTTTCTCTTCTTTCTTAACATATCAATGATATTATTATTATTTTTTACTTTTTAGTTTTTGTCCTAGAATCTGCAGTATACTTTTACAACTAAGTCAGGTCTGCTTTCAAATGGCACTATACTACTTCACAGGTAGTGTCAAGTACCTTGTAATAACAAAATATTTCTAATTATTCCTTCCTGTTTTTGGTTTAATTGATGCTGTTTATTTCACTTATACATAAGTGTGTGTGTATGAACACACATTTTTTTTTACTTATGACACTGAATTTTATTTTGTTGAAAATGCTGAAATGAAACATAATTATAAGCTTAAGCTTCATTTGTTAGTGTGTCTGTGACTGTTTTATTTTTTCTTTAAAAAAATTTTTTTAAAAACGTTTTGTGGCTACATTGTAGTTATATATATTTATGGGGCATATGAGATATTTTGATACAGGCATGCAATGTGAAGTAATCACATCATCAGGAATGGGGTATCCATCCCCTCAAGCATTTATCCTTTGAGTTACAAACAATCCATTTACATTATTTAAAAATACATATTTTTAAATTAAAAATTAGAAAATAATTATGTATTAGAAAAATAACAATTAGTTATTATTGACTATATTCTCACTATTGTGCTATAAAATAGTCGGTTTTATTCATTGTTTCTATTTTTTTTATGAAATAACCTTGCCCACCTTCCCTTTCCAACCCCCCCACTACCCTTCCCAGCCTCTAGTAATAACAAACAGTTATTATCTATCATGCCAGTTAAGAATAATAAATAAAAGTTTTCATTTTATATTTATTTATTACTTCTCTAATGTTCTTCCTTTAAAATGTAGATCTGAATTTACGACTATATCATTTTCCTGCACTGTGAAATCTTATTTTAACATTTCTTACAAGACAAATCTACTGACAAGTAAGTTCTCAATTTTTGTTTGTCTGAAAAAAGGCTTTATTTGTCCTTCATTTTCAAAGGATAATTTTCAGGAATACATAATTCTAGGTAAGTGAGTTTTTTTTTTTAAACACTTCAAATATTTTACTTTATTCTCTTTTTTGCTTGCATTGTTTCTGAGAACAAATCTGATGTAATTATTGTCTTTGCTTCTCTCTATGTAAGGTATTTTCCGATTTCTTTCAAGTTTATCTTTTAGTTTCTCCATTTTTAATATGGTATACATAGATGTAGATTTTTTGGCATTTTTTTCTGCTTGCTGTTCCCTGACTCTCCTGGATCTGTGGTTAACATTAATTTAATGACATTAATGTGTCTGATATTAATTTAGTAAAATTCTCAGTCATTATTACTTCAAATATGTCTTCTATCTTTTTCTGTCTCCTATGTTTTATATTCCTATAATGCGTATCTTATACATTTTGTGGTGGTTTCACATTTCTTGAATTTTTTTTTCCATTTTTTTACTTTTTTTTTCTCTTGCCTTTTAGTTTTGGAGGTTTATTTTGACATACCCTCAAACTCAGAGATAATTTACTCAGTCATGCCCAGTCTATTAATGACCCATTAAGACAATCTTAATTTATTTTTTATTCTTTTTGATCTCCTGCATTTTTTATCTATTCTTTCTCAGAATTTCCACTTCTTCATTTGCATTATCCCTGTGTTCTGACAGGTTTTCTACTTTGTTTATTAGATCCCAGACCATAGTAATTATACTTTTTAAATTCTTTATTTCTTGTCTGATAATGCTAACATTATCAGACAAGAAATATCATATATTACATATCATATCTTACTCAGATCCTGGATGCTTGCTTAGTTTCTTGAAACTGAGCTTTCTGTCTTTTAGTATTACTTGCAATATTTTTTCTTGTTAGCTGGGCATGATATCGTGTACAAGACGAACTGTATTAAATAGGCCTTTATTAATACGGCAGTAAGATATGGGGGAAGGGGGAGTGTTCTATAATCCTATGATTGGGTCTCAGTCTTTTAGTGAGTGAACCTGTGATTCTTGGACTGCGAAATTGACAAGCACATCTGAGTAACCCCCAACTCCACTTCCTTTAGGTGAGATAGCTAGCTGGGGCTGGAGTTGGGTATTTCTCTTCTTCCAGCTCAGTCATGCCCTGATAAACCCCTATAGGCTGGGTTCTAGTAAAATAATTTCTTTTGAGGACATACTTTATTAAGAAAAATGAAATGCTCTGGACTATTCCAAAATAGCTATTTTTATTCTCCTTCTCCTGGAAGCATGAGAGGATTTTTCTCTAATCTTCCCTGTGGGAACATGGTAGAGATGTCAGTGGTAAAACTCACAAACATGTGAGGGTTCTTCTGGAGTTTTAAGCTCTCAGCCGTGTTCAAACTGAGCCTCCAGGAAATTTTCAGTTACAGTTTGGATTTTTCTGCCCCATCACTGGGGTCTGTGGTGGTTTCTGCTCCTGGGTTTCTGCCTGTTAAGTCGTAAGTCTCCATATCCAGCCTGTCTCCAATTTTTGAGGCAACAGTTTGCCCTGTTGTCTCACTACGGTGACAATTCTAGGAAGAGTTGTTACTTTTTCAGTATTTTTAGCTTTTATTTATTGTTAGAATAAGTGATGACTTCAAGCTTCTTATACAGCAAATTGGAAACTAGTAATACCAGTAATTATTTGATAATGGAATTGACTATATCTACAGTAAATCTCTGTTAGGCAACAGAATACACATCACCTATCTCCTGAAAACTTGACTAAAAATAGAAAAGATGTAGGCAATAAAGCAAAACCAACACCACAGGCACTCATCTGTTTATTAGATACTTTGCTTTTTTTTTCCAGGACATGGCAGAATGTGTTAAGTTGGCAAGTGCTCCCCCTTGCCTAGATTATTTCAAACATTTTATACAATGGTTCAAGTTGTGTAGCAAGGGCGATTTTTGTTCAGTGTGTGTCTACCTATTCATTTTTTTATTGTTCTATTGATGCTACATTTTCGGAAAAATAAATCAAAATGTAGAGATATTTCAATTCCAATAAAAATATATTATTTTAATATAAATTAAAACATAGAGACATTTCAAGTCCCCAGTGGCCAATTTCAAGCCCACTTGTGAATCATGGGACCAGTTACTTCATTTTTAGCTTGATGTTCCTATGTTATTTTTGCTACTTGAGTCTAACTTATAAAAGGCTATATACATCTATCTCTACTTCTATCTATCTATCATATTAGTTTATCTACTAAGGCCTTAAAATGTATTTTCTAAAAGCTTTTCTGTAACTGATCAACTTAAGTGTCAGTTGGGTGTCTGACATCCATAAGGCTTTGAGATTATTGCTCCAAATTCCATAGGAAACTAATCTCTTTCTTCTCAACACTGTTTTTACTAAGATTCAAGCACAGGGGGCTTATATCCAAGGGGGTTTTTCCTAAAAAAAAAATGCAAATATATAAATATATGTAAAGAAAGTATTCAGAGTAGAAGCATTTGAGGAATAGTGTGTCTAATAGCATGTACTCCATGTTTTCCCCATGAGCAAATGAAAAATGTTCAAAATATGTGAAAAGAATGAAGTGAAAAGTGAGATCTTGAAAGAGGATTATTCACAGCTGAAAGATAAGTAAAAAACATCAAGGAAGAGGCCAAGCTCTCTGGCTCATACCTGTAATCTCAACAATTTGGGAGGCCAAGGTGAGAGGATCACTTGAGCCTAGGAGTTTGAGATCAGCCTGGGCAATATGGCAAGACCTTCCTTCAAGACCTTGGTTCTACATAAAAAAAAAAAAAAAAGAAAGAAAGAAAGAAAGAAAGAAAGAGCAAGCACGGTGGACATGCTCCTGTGGTCCTAGGGAGGCTGAGGTGGGAGGATTGCTTGAGTCCAGGAGGTAGAGGTGCAGCTGTGATTGCATCACTGCACTTCAGCCTGGGAGACAGTGCAAGGCCTTATCTAAAAAACAAAAATTCAAGGGAGAGGACTCTTTGGCTTCAAATGAAAGGGAAAGAATAAAGTGAATTTGTTTTACTATATGGTAATTGTGAATTTTTGTATTCCATAAGGTAATCGGGCCATAAATGCTGCAAGTTGATGTAGCTGGGCCATTGCAACACTTAGGTGATATATCCATTAGTTGCAGGTACTGCTGCAACCAATATTACTAGTACCACCACCATCTGCCAGTAACTGAGAACCAACATTCTTCCCAGTACTGCACTAAGAGTAACCTAGTACATATCTCATAAACTTTCTAGGTAAATAGATGTCCATGTTCCATGGAGTGGTCCACCATTTGCTAGCTCTATGTCCTTGTGAAATTCCTTTATTTTCTCTAATTCTCACTTTTTCATATGTAAAATGAGTCTCCTGGTGCTATTCATCTTATAGGTTGTTTTCAGTGCAGTTGGTCTCTGACTTACCATGTTTCGACTTACAATTTTTCAGCCTTGCAATGGGTTTATCAGGACGTAAGCCCATCATAAGTCAAGGAGCATCTGTATTATGTAAAGTGTATATATATCACAATGCCTAGAACACAATAAGCTCTTGGTGAAGAGTTTTCTATTATTATTCTTATTAGTGTTTTCGTTAATATTGTTGTTAGTTTCTCCTTCTGACCTATGAAAACTACAAGAGAGATACAGGACTTTGGTGACTTGAAAAGGTAAATCACTAAATAAGTGTCATCATAAAGAATGAAATCCAGAAAATAGATTATGAGAAGATGGTAGGGTGGGAAGCACCAGGAATCCATCTACTCACCTACATAAAAATTACAGTGGAAGAATCTGTTTGATGTAAATATTTAGAATTATTAAATGCTTCTAACTTCTAGAAGATTTTAGTTGTACATTGTAACTAATTTTGGTCAATTGCAGCTCTTAGTGCAATTGACTTATCTGTCTCTAGCCACCACCTCCCACTCCCTACTCCTCACTGTCATAGAGGAGGGCAGCCATTGTTTGTTGCAACTGCCCCCATTTGTAGATTACTGCAAGCCCTTCCCTTTTGGTTGAAGTAACTTCCTGGAGGTTTAAAGGGCCAGTGATTTTCGTTTCCACTTTATATTCTCTTTTTTCCTTCATGAGAGTCAGGCATTGTTAAAGATTAGGACATTAAAAAGCAACCACATATGGGCAGAAATTAGAAAGCTACCACAATTGCTCAAGGAAAGGTGCAGGCTCAGCAAAGACCTAAACAACTTTAAATTTATACCTCAGATTCATCATTAGCACAGAGACAACCAGCAGCACAATTTTAAAAAAGCAAACATAAAAAGAAAAAAAATCCAAGTGAAAAAGAATGAAATTGGACCCTTAATTAACACCTTATATAAAAATTAACTCAAAATTAATGTAAGACCTACATATAAGATCTGAAGTGATAAAAGTCTTAGAAGAAAGTGAAGCACAGGGCAAATCTTTATGTTGAGAATTCCTAAAACCCAATAACAAAAACAAAATCAAATTTATAAATGAGGAAGATACTTGAGTAGACATTTCTCCAAAGAAGATATACAAAGGATCAAGTATTAGGGACATTAGGCACATGATTAGGAAACATCCCTGATCATTAGGGAAATAGAAATCAAAACCACAATGAGATAAACTCTCTCACTCATTAGAATGGCTGCTATCCAAGACAAGAACAGATAAAAAGTATTGGTGAGAAGGTGAACAAATTAGAATCCTTGTGCATTGTTGGTATGAATGTAAAATGGTACAACCACTGTGGAAGGCAGTATGATAGTTCCTCAAAAAATTAAAAATAGAATTAACATATCATCCAGGAGTCCCACTCGAAGGTATATACTCAAAAGAATTTGGAGAGATATTTTGAAGAGGTATCTGTAGAATTATATTCACAGTAACATTAGCTAATACATAGAATCAAATCATTTTTCCACTGACAGATGGATGAATAAGTAAAATATGGTACATCCAATGGAATATTATTTAGCTTTAAAGGAAGGAAATTCTGGTGTGTTTACAAGATGAATGAACCTTAAGGATATTATTCTATGTGAAATGAGCTGGTCACTAAAGGACAAATACTGTATGATTCCACGTGTGTGAGGTATTTAGAGTACTCAAATTCTCAGAAACTGTGGGCAGCAAGTCACCCAGGTGCCGAGGTAAGAGACTGAAGACACAAGCTGTTCCAGTATAATAAAGAAAATAGATAGAATAAGAATAGTTATACTAGAAATAGATTATAGATATTATTATGAATATTATTAATCATTAGTTTCTAGCATTATTCTTTATTCCAATATTATAATAATCTTTGTTCTACAATTATAACCTAGGAAAAACCAGGCTATACAGAGGAGGTGAAGGGACACAGTGAGGAGTGACCTGAAGGTTAAGTGTGAGCCCTCTGTTACGCCTAGGCAGGGCCACTAGAGGGCTCCTTGGACTAGCGGTAACGCCAGTCCCTGGAAGGGCCCCTGTTCCTTAGCGGACCTTAGTCTAGCGATAGCACCAGTGCCTGGGAAGACATCTGTTACTTATCAGACTGGGAAAGGGAGTCTCCCTTTCCCCAGGGGAGTTAGAGAAGACTCTGCCTCACCACCTCTTGTGGAAGGCCTGACGTCAGTCAGGCCCACCCACAGCCATCCAGAGGCCTAAACGTCTCCCTGTGATGCTGTGCTTCAGTGGTGACGCTCCTGGTCCACTTTCATGTTCCACCCTGTATACCTGGCTCCGCCTTCTAGATAGTAGTAGCAGAATTAGTGAAAATATTGAAGTCTTTGATCTCTCTGAGAAATGCATAGAAGAAATAATGACGTAAGCTGACCCTTCTCTCTCTCCACCTCCCCTACCAAATAGGGAAGGGACCCCTGTCTGGTGAACACGTGACTCACGTGACCTTACCTATCACTGAAGATGACTCACGCTCCTTACCCTGCCCTCTTGCCTTGTATACAGTAAATAACAGTGTGGCCAGGCATTGGGGCCACTACTGGTCCCCGCACCTTGGTGGCAGTGGCCCCCCGGGTCCAGCTGTCGTTTCTTCTGTCTCTTTGTCTTGTGTCTTTATTTCTATGATCTCTCGTCTCCACACAAGAAGAGAAAAACCTACAGGCCCTGTAGGGCTGGACCCTACAGAGACAGAAAGTAGAATGGTGGCTTTCCTGGGCTATGGGAATGGGGAAATCGGGTGTTACTGGTCAATGAATATAGAATTTCAGTTTTGCCAGTTGAAAAGAGTTCTGGAGACGAATTGTGATATGTGCACAACAATATGAAGGGACTTAGTATGACTAAACTGTACACTAAAGGATGGTTAAGATAGAAAATTGTAGTTTATATGTATTTTGCCACAATTTTTTAAAAAATGGAAAAAAAAGAATCATATCCAATTTTGACTTTTGGACTGTACTATTTCTACTTCTATGGTAAAGTGAATGGTACTCCTGCCTTAGCAGATTTCAGACATGTTTACAGAAGATTTTTACTCATCTTTGTATCATGTGCAGTTAATAATAAATAAATAATGTTTATTCATTCAACAGAAAGTTATTAAACACTTTCTAATGTACCTGACACTATGCTGAGATGAATAAGACACATCTTCTGAGATATTTGCATCATTTTCTGTTCTTTAGATTTATTTTATAATTTTTATTAAATTGGTTATAATGATGCCCATTTATTTTGTTATGTTTTTTAACTCAAGAAAGTGCCATTTTTCTTTATTTTAGTTTACATTTTTGGTTGTTGCTTTTGATTCATTTAGTTTTTTGTTTTTGTTTTTGTTCCAGGACAGCATGTGTGTTATCTCTGCAATACACTTTCCATGTTTGTATTCATTGTTCTAATCAGTTTTTAATCTTCCTATATTGAGAAAGCTGAAATTGCATCATCTGTTCCTAATCTTCTGCAGCATCAATGCTGCTCTTCAGTGCCTCCAATGCTAATTTATCCATTTCCTAGTAGTCTTTTGTTACTTGTGTACTTCACCCTCACACATATTTTTCCTTTTATCTTGTTATACTTTTTCTTCTTTTGGATTTCAATTTTTTTAAGCCATGTATCCTCATAATTCCTAAAATTCATATTAGATCATATTCTTTTAGTAACCTTTCCAGTAATATTCTTTTTCCTGATCTATCTACATGATTCCCCATTATCCTTAATTTCTTCATGTTTTCTCTTTCCTCTGTTTCATACAAGTGAGAGTTATCTGGGCTTGATTTCTGTAAAGAGGCTGATGACCTTTTTTGGCCCCTTTTTATGTCTATTTCTGTGAAAATCAAATTCCTTAAAAGCTCTACAACTTAAGGGAAGATTCATGTGCTCAGTCACATCTTTTGATTCCCACTTTATAGGTGATAAAACTAAGGCACTAAGAAACTTTCCCAAGGTTACACAACTGGTAAGCAGTAGCAGTGAAGTTAGCAGTGAAACCTAGGCAATCTGTCTTCAGAGTCCATGACATAAACCACTGTGTCAAATACTTCCTGGTGCTTTTTCTTTTATCTTTTATCAATGTATACTATAATCAGAGAAGAACACATACACCATAAGTTTACAGCTTGATAAATATTTACAAATACAGCACACCTATACAGTCAGCTTCCAGAATATTATCAATTCCCAGTCTCTACCATGCCCTTGAGATTTACCGTTGTTCAACTTTTTTAATAGGAAAAAATAGTTTCACCTGTTTTTGTACTTTTATACAAATAGAAATGTCAGTATTTATTGTGCCTGGTTTCTTTCTTAAAAATGACGTTAATTATATCCATTCAGTAATTCTGTTGCTATAAAGTAATGGCATTGTAGGAATATCCCCAGTATATATTAACATATGCATTGTAATGCTGATGGACATATGGGTAGTTTCTATTTGATTTTGTTTTTTTGGAAGGAGGAGGCTGTAAAAATATTGCATTTTAGTTAACATTTCAGATGTGTATATGTCTAAGGGTGGACTTTCTGAGTCTTAGGATATTTCGTTGCTCAGCTCTATTATATCATCCTGAATGACGTTCCAATGTGGCAGTGCCAGTTTAACTCAGCTGCAGTGTGTATAAAGGCTTTCTTAATTTACTTATACAGTGTGTATAAAGGTTTGTTCACATTCTCAGCTGGTGTTTTAAAATCATTAGTTGTGTTTATCTTTTCGAGTAACCCATGTTTAATATGTGTTTCCATTACATATAAATAACTTAATATCTTTTCACATATTCATTAAACATCTTGGGGTCCTCTTTTTTTTTTTTCTTCTTTTCTTGAGACAGCATCTTGCCCTGTCACCCAGGCTGGAGAGTAGTGGTGTGATCATAGATCACCACAGCCTTGACCTCCAGGGCTCAAATGATCCTCCCACCTCAGCCTCCTGAGTAGCTGGAGGTACAGGCATGCACCACCACACCTTGCTGATTTTTTTTACTTTATTTGTAGTGACAGGGTCTCACTATGTTGCCCAGACTTGTCTTGAACTCCTGAACTCTAGCGATCCTTTCATCTCAGCCTCCTGAAATGCTGGGGTTACAGGCAAGAGCCACCACCCCTGGCCACATTTTGGTATCTGTTTCTTGTGAAGAACCAAGACTTTGTCCATTCTTCAATTTGGTTGTGTGACCTTTTCTCATTGAGTTGTAGATGTTCTTAATGTTTTCTGAATATAATGCCTTTGTTATTTAAGAATGGTGCAAAAGTAATTGTGGTTTTTGCCATTGAAAGTAATGCAAAAATGCAATTACTTTTGCATCAACTTAATATTTTTTCACTATGTTCTACTAGCCTGTAGTTTCCCTTTTCACTCTTATTAGTGTCTTGTGAGGACAATATGATTTTTTTCATTTTAGTAAATTTCAATTCTTCAGTTTTTCTTGTTACAGATTTTTATGTACTGTTAAGTATCTTTGCTAATCTACATCAAAATGATATCCTCCATTATTTTTCTATAAATTTTTTTACTGCCTTTCCATTCATTTTTAAATTTGACAATCTTTTTGGAACTAATTTTGAGTATGAAGTGAAATAAGGATCTCGATATATTTTATATCAAATATATACTTAATGGAGATCTTTTCCTCATCATACTACAGTTCATCTTCTCGGTGACTCCCGGTGGAGTTACAGGTGTAGCTGCTGTCTAGATTCTGTGTCCTTGGTTGTTACCTTCCTTATGCCAACATTACGACGTATTTACCATAGATTTGAAGTACTATTGCTGTTTGATCCTGGACATTCTTCAGCTTTCTTCTTCTGCTCCTTCAACCTTGCCTTTGGTTATCTTGGATTATTAAATTTATGTTTGAATTTTAGAATTAGCTTGTTAATTCCTACAGTGACTAATGCATGCACACACACACACAAACTAGTGGCATGTACTGAACTTATAGATTAATTCAGGGAGAATTTGTATCTGTACAAATGGAATCATTGAAGCCATAAACATTTTGTAGCCCTCCATTTTGTTTTCTTCTGTTGGTTTTTTAAGGTTCTTTCAATAATATTTTTAGTGATTTTTTTGGTTTTAGCATAGAATTATATACCTGATGAGATAGATATATACGTTACACATTTCTAGATGTTTTATGATTTTTAATGCTTTTGCAAATCATAGCATTTACAATTTCTTGGATTCTATGTAAAGAGTGCCATTTATAACTTCATTTTTCTAGTTGTGTATAGTCAGGTGTGAAATATTTAGTTAACCATGTATTCAGTGACTTTGACAAATGGAGCAATTAATATTAATACTTTGCCTGCAGATTACTTTGGGTTTCCTAGATAAGCAACCGTCTATAACAGTGTGGTAATTATAATTTCAAATTGTAATTTCATTTCTTTTTTTTTTTCTACTTAGTAGAGCATTATTATTTTCTTGTTTTATTTCACTTGTTGGCACCTCTGGTACAATATTTTTTAAAAAGAAAGTTGAGATAGTAGAGATTTTTTTCAGTTTCCTACTCTCAAGGGAATTCAATATTCCAACATTGTGAGTGAACACAGATCACATGCAAAGTGGTGGAAGCTGGACCTAGTTGTATGTGTCTAAGGATGGGAGTCTATTGCTTTATTCTCTCTTCTTTCCTATCACTTAGCTTCTGTGTAGTCTCCATCTCATTTTTGGCTAATCACTCTCTGGCTGTGCCATGAACACTTTCACCGTTGGTAGTCAGGCTATTCTTTTTCTCTGCAATGAAGTCACCAAGCCGGTTCTATGGAAGGACTCTGAGGGTGTATTCCTTTCAAGAGGATGGATACCCAGTATGAAAGTCTCCAGGTCAAACTGAAAATTTGTTCCTAGAAAAAGTGATGTCCAAGACACAACATATACTCCTTCGAAGGCCTTGTGACCCTCCCAGGGTCCACCAGAGTAATACCCTTACCCCCAAACACACTTTATCACCCAGGGCCACCCAGCCCTATGTCCTCCACTGCTTCGAGTTTCCTGAGGCCTTCTCTCCAGATGGTGTGAAATTTATGGTGTGAGAGTTTCCCTGCTTCCTGGCTTTCAGGATATCTTCTGATTTTTTTTGATTATTTGAGCAAGAATGACATCTTCAGCCTTAATTGTTTTCCTAGACTCCAGCTTCAGAAGGAATTTCTATCTTCAACTCCCATATCTTTTTTTTTTTTTTTCCTGAGTCCTTGAAATATTCTGTCCTAGAATCATCTGATCTACTGTACAATGTCTTCAGGTCTGGTTTTTGCCTTATTCAAGCCAACAGTTCCTCTCCTTAATAGAATTAATGTAAACTGTGAAAACGAACAGGAAAATACTTTGTAACATGTATATGACTTACGTTCTGAGAAGAGGAAAAATAGCTAGCAATTTTTAAAATTCCACTTCTTCATAGTTTCTCATTGTTTAGCTCAGAATGCAAAGCAGCAAGATCCTTTAATAGTGTGGTAATTAATACTCAATGTGTGATGTCTCATTTTATTCAATTTATGCTTAGTATGCCCTGCCAAAATGCAATAAAAAGAAAATTAAAATAGCCAAGAAGGCATACATTATTAACACTTTTTTCCCCCTGAAGAGTAATTTTAAAAAATATTCAGCGAATACAATGTCATCCAGGGCATTTGGAAATTATACATTTTATTATTAACAAATATTTTGGCTAAGGCTCATTACATGAGCAGAGGTAAAGCAAGTTATATGTATCTTTCTTTGAGAGTAAGTAGATAACTACGTAAGGATGGGTGTTGGGTGCCCTTTGTCTGTCAACCTCATCATGCAGGAAAGCTTAGTTGATGAGAGTTTCTGGGAGAATATCTGAGAATCAGTGTGGTGCTGGTAGAGACAAGGCACCACACCTGTCCTCACACTCAAGCAGCCTTTGTTCAGAGTGGACCTTTAGGTAGCATTCAAGAAGGAGAACCAATGATCTCAGGCCTCCACTTCATTCAGTATCCTAGGAGGAAATAATGATTAAAAAGTGAATTAATCTTCTATTCCAGAACACATGCTCTTCTGAGTATCGTTGTCAATACCACGGCCTCAGCATTGATGGTTTTAGATATATTTTGTGTGTGCAACCTCACTTTCCTATGGAGAGGGAAGAAACACAGTATAGAATTCACTAGCATGAAAATAGGAACAGTAGGGAGCATAGGCAGAGAACAATGTGAATCCATATGCTTTTCAAGATTTTTAAAGATATGGAGGATATCGCTCCTTATCTGAAGTGCTGAAGAAAAAGAGGTGCTGGCCTCAGAGATCAGATGGTAGGAAAGGAAAAAAGGACAGCTGATGTTTTCATACAGTGGAAATTTGCAGAACACATAGAGGACAGGGAGAAATTGTGATCTCATCCTATCCAAGTCGGGGATATTCTGAAACTGAAACTGGATTTTGGCTTTTGTACATCCATCTTCTGCCTGCAATTTGGACTGGCACAGAAGGGAGTAGTTGACATGAAATGAATAGGAATAGCCCAGTGATTTTTATTTCTTTAGTTTCAGAAAATAAACCGACTTCTTTATTGTGTAAGAAAGAGCTCCTCGGCCATTATTAGCTTTGTATTCCACAACTCCCTGCACTTTCATGTTTAAAGACTATCACAGCCAAGATTTTCTCACATGTCATTTTCATCTAAATAAGTCATTGGGAACTTTTTTTTTCATTGTTTTTCTCTCATCCCTCCCCCTACCATATATATATATGTGTATATATATATAGATAGATAGATACATAGATAGATAGATAGATAGATGTATGTGTGTATATATATATACAGAGAGAGAGAGAGAAACTTGAAATGAAAAAAACCGAAATATATGGTCCTTTTCTCATGAAACCTATAAGATCCGTTTATATGCATAAAATAGACAGTTTAGGACCCCAAACTAAAGTCCTGATAAATCATCCTTGTTCAGATTAATTAGAGAAGAGTTTGGTTGAGAGTTGGGTCTTGAGAGAGGTAAAGAACTTGGATAGGCAAGGAGAAGTGGACAGAAGTTATAGTATGAGTAAAATTCCAGTGTCTAGGGAGAAATATTGTATGTGCAGAGCCCAGCCTGGCTCAATCAGGATATTCACATAGATACGTACTCTGGAGACCTAGGACCTAAGCCACCGCCCACTTCTGCACACCCCAATCATTCTCAAATTTTTATATTCTTGATTATGTTCTATTAGTCAAATTACAAATGAACTAGGGTCATGGATCATGATTTTTTGACTAATTTTTATCCCTAGAAGTAGACATAAATGCTCTGGTATTAGTTACACAGCTAGGGGCTTTCAGTTCGTTTTCCAAGTAACCTCTAAGCTACTTGGTATTTTTGCTACTTTCCCGACTATATATAATATATATTATATAAATATATATATTTTTCTAGTTGTGTATAGTCAGGTGTGAAATATTTAGTTAACCATGTATTCAGTGACTTTGACAAATAGAGCAATTAATATTAATACTTTGCCTGCAGATTACTTTAGGTTTCCTAGATAAGCAACCGTCTCTAACAGTGTGGTAATTGTAATTTCAAGTTGTAGTTTCATTTCTTTTTTTTCTACTTAGTAGAGCATTATTATGTTCTTGTTTTATTTCACTTATTGGCACCTCTGGTGCCACATTTTTTAAAAAGAAAGTTGAGATAGTAGAGATTTTTTTCTGTTTCCTACTCTCTTTTTTTTTTTTTTTTTGAGACGGAGTCTTGCTCTGTCGCCCAGGCTGGAGTGCAGTGGCCAGATCTCAGCTCACTGCAAGCTCCGCCTCCCGGGTTCACGCCATACTCCTGCCTCAGCCTCCCGAGTAGCTGGGACTACAGGCGCCGCCACCTCGCCCAGCTAGTTTTTTTGTATTTTTAGTAGAGACGGGGTTTCACCGTGTTAGCCAGGATGGTCTCGATCTCCTGACCTTGTGATCCGCCCGTCTCGGCCTCCCAAAGTGCTGGGATTACAGGCTTGAGCCACCGCGCCCGGCCTCTGTTTCCTACTCTCAAGAGAATTCAATGTTCCAATATTGTGAGTGAACACAGATCACGTGTGTTTATATTATATATATTATATAATATATATTATATATATATATATATATTTATATAATATCTATTTATGTAATATATATTATATATAAAATATATATTATATATATAAATTGTTCCAGTGACATTGGGCACAACAGAAAATATCACATTACTATATATTACTATATACATGTATATCACATTACTATATTTATATACAACATATGACATATAAATAAATATATATATATCCTATGTTATTGATGTGGTCATGCAGGTCTAAACTGTGAACATTGTATACCCAATAAGAGAAACAAGAACTAAGGTAGTATGAAATTGTTGAGCCAGAGTGGTAGAGCACTTCTATAACAAAAAGTCCAGCAAATGACTATTTAAAAAGGGTATGAAATTGTCCTACTACTCTCTTGTAGAGACAATTTCAAGATGAGGGTTGCTGTCTGTCTGGAGGAGCATTCTGGAAATGTATCAGTCTTGCTCACTGTAGCTTCCCATTTAGAAGAGGAAGCAGTAGAGAAAACTCAATATAATAACACAGTTTTCATCCTCCGCCACCCAATAAATAGCTTCTAAATCTCCAACTTATTCTCTCTTTAAAAGTGAACAAGTTGAGTGTGGTAACATACACCTATAATCCCTAACTATTCAGGAGGCTAAGGTGAGAGGATAGCTTGAGACCAGGAGTTTGAGACCAGCCTGGACAGCATAATGAAACCTTGTATCTGAATGAATGAATGAATGAATGAATGAATGAACTGGTCAGATTTAGTACATTGTTTGCCTTTAATTATTTAATTATGAGTCTTATCCTATAAATGACTAAAATTTCTCTCCATTTCCCTTTATATTGATTCTCCTGTGAAGGCTTCTACCAAAAATCATTTTGATAATTATAATAAAAAGTATATTATGCTTATATATTATGGTGATTGTTACAATTGGAGATCATGAAAAGACACCTTGAATTCATTCTTACTAATAATAACACTGAGAATCTCCATTGCATCTTTTTTTCTCTCTCTCTTTTATTATACTTTAAGTTCTAGGATACATGTGCACAATGTGCAGGTTTGTTACATATGTATACATGTGCCGTGTTGGTGTACTACACCCATTAACTCATCATTTACATTAGGCATTTCTGTTAGTGCAACCCCTCCCCCATCCCCTCACCCCATGACAGGCCCTGGTGGGTGATGTTCCCCACCGTGTGTCCAAGGGTTCTCATTGTTCTATTCCCATCTGTGAGTGAGAACATGCGGTGTTTGGTTTTCTGTCCTTGCGATAGTTTTCTCAGAATGATGGTTTCCAACTTCATGTAGCTACAAAGGACATGAACTCATCCTTTTTATGGCTGCATAGTATTCCACTGTGTATATGTGTCACATTTTCTTAATTCAGTCTATTTTTGATGGACATTTGGGTTGTTCCAAGTCTTTGCTATTGTGAATAGTGCCACAATAAACATACCTGTGCATGTGTCTTTCTAATAGCATGATTTACAGTTCTTTGGGTATATACCCAGTAATGGGATGGCTGGGTCAAATGGTATTTCTAGTTCTAGATCCTTGAGGAATTGCCACACAGTCTTCCACAAGGGTGGAACTAGTTTACACTCCCACCAACAGTGTAAAAGTGTTCCTGTTTCTCCACATCCTTTCCAGCACTTGTTGTTTCCTGACGTTTTAATGATTTCCATTCTGACTGGTGTGAGATGGTATCTCATTATGGTTTTGATTTGCATTTCTCTGATGACCAGTGGTGATGAGCATTTACTTCATGTGTCTGTTGGCTGCATAAATGTTTTCTTTTGAGAAGTGTCTGTTCATATCATTTGTCCACTTTTTGATGGGGTTGTTTGATTTTTTCTTGTAAATTTATTTAAGTTCTTTGTAGATTCTGGATATTAACCCTTTATCAGATGGGTAGATTGCAAAAATATTCTCCCATTCTGTAGGTTGCCTGTTCACTCTGATGGTAGTTTCTTTTGCTGTGCAAAAGCTCTTTAGTTTAATTAGATCTCATTTATCAATTTTGGCTTTTGTCACCATTGCTTTTGGTGTTTTAGTCATGAAGTCCTTGCCCATGCCTATGTCCTGAAAGGTATTGCCTAGGTTTTCTTATAGGGTTTTTATGGTTTTAGGTCTAATATTTAAGTCTCTAATTCATCTTGAATTAATTTTTGTATAAGGTGTAAGGAAGAGATCCAGTTTCAGCTTTCTACGTATAGCTAGCCAGTTTTCCCAGCACCATTTATTAAATAGGGAATCCTTTCCCCATTGCTTGTTTTTGTCAGGTTTGTCAAAGATCAGATGGTTGTAGGTGTGTGGTGATATTTCTGAGGACTCTGTTCTGTTCCATTGGTCTGCAACTCTGTTTTGGTACCAGTACCATGCTGTTTTGGTTACTGTAGCCTTGTAGTATAGTTTGAAGTCAGGTAGCATGATGCCTTCAGCTTTGTTCTTTTTGCTTAGGATTGTCTTGGCAATGTGGGCGCTCGTTTGGCTCCATATGAACTTTAAAGTAGTTTTTTTCCAAATCTGTGAAGAAAGTCCTTGGTAGCTTGATGGGGATGACATTGAATCTATAAATTACCTTGGGCACTATGGCCGTTTTCACCATATTGATTCTTCCTATCCATGAGCATGGAATGTTCTTCCATTTGTTTGCATTCTCTTTTATTTCGTTGAGCAGTGGTTTGTAGTTCTCCTTGAAGAGGTCCTTCACATCCCTTGTAAGTTGGATTCCTTGGTATTTTTTTTTTATTTGTAGCAGTTGTGAATGGGAGTTCACTCATGATTTGGCTCTCTGTTTGTCTGTTATTGGTGTATAAGAATGCTTGTGATTTTTACACATTGATTTTGTATACTGAGACTTTGCTGAAGTTGTTTATCAGCTTAAGGAGATTTTGGGCTGAGACAATGGGGTTTTCTAAATATACAATCATGTCGTCTGAAAATAGGGACAATTTGACTTCCTCATTTCCTAATTGAATACCCTTTCTTTCTTTCTCTTGCCTGATTGCCCTAGCCAGAACTTCCAACACTATGTTGAATAGGAGTGGTGAGAGAGGGCATACCTGTCGTGTGCCGGTTTTCAAAAGGAATGCTTCCAGTTTTTGCCCATTCAGTATGATATTGGCTGTGGGTTTGTCATAAACAGTTCTTATTATTTTGTGATACATTCTATCAATACCTAGTTTCTTGAGAGTTTTTAGCATGAAGGACTGTTGAATTTTGTCAAAAGCCTTTTCTGCATCTAATGAGATAATCATGTGGTTTCTGTCTTTGGTTCTGTTTATGTGATGGATTACATTTATTGATTTGCATATGTTGAACCAGCCTTGCATCCCAGGGATGAAGTCAACTTGATCTTGGTGGATAAGCTTTTTGGTGTGCTGCTGGATTCGATTTGCCATTATTTTATTGATGTTGTTTACTATTGTGTAGGAGTCTAAGTCTCTTTGTAGGTCTCTCAGGACTTGCTTTATGAATCTGGGTGCTCCTATATTGGCTGCATATCTATTTACAATAGTTAGCTCTTCTTGTTGAATTGATCCCTTTACCATTATGTAATGGCCTTCTTAGTCTCTTTTGATGTTTGTTGGTTTAAAGTCTTTTTTATGAGAAAATGGGATTGCAACCCCTGCCTTTTTTGCTTCCCATTTGCTTGGTTGATCTTCCTCCATCCCTTTATTTTGAGCCTATGTGTGTCTCTGCCCGTGAGATGGGTCTCCTGTCAAGACAGATGAGTCTTGACTGTTTATCCAATTTAAAAGCCTGTGTCTTTTAATTTGGGCAGTTAGCCCATTTACATTTAAGGTTAATATTGTTATTTGTGAATTTGTTCCTGTCATTATGATGTTAACTGGTTATTTTGCCCATTAGTTGATGCAGTTTCTTGGTACTGGTTGTTCCTTTCCACGTTTAGTGCTTCCTTCAGGAGCTCTTGTAAGGCAGGCCTGGTGGTGACAAAATCTCTCAGCATTTGCTTGTGTGAAAAGGATTTTATTTCTCCTTGACTTATGAAGCTTAGTTTGGCTAGATATGAAATTCTGGGTTGAAAATTCTTTTCTTTAAGACTGTTGAATATTGGCCCCCATTCTCTTCTGGCTTGCAGAATTTCTGCCAAGAGATCTGCTGTTAGTCTGATGGGCTTCACTTTGTGGATAACTTGACCTTTCTCTCTGGCTGCCCTTAACATTTTTTCCTTCATTTCAACCTTGGTGAATCTGACAATTATGTGTATTGGGGTTGCTGTTCTTGAGGAGTATCTTTGTGGTGTTCTCTTTATTTCCTGAATTTGAATGTTGGCCTGCCTTGCTAGGTTGGGGAAGCTCTCCTGGATAATATCCTGAAGAGTATTTTCCAGCTTGGTTCCATTCTCCCTGTCACTTTCAGGTACACCAATCACACATAGAGGTCTTTTCACATAGTCCCATATTTCTTGGAGTCTTTGTTCTTTTCTTTTCACTCTGTTTTCTCTAAACTTCTCTTCTCACTTCATTTCACTCATCTGATCTTCAATCACTGATACCCTTTCTTCCGCTTGATCAAATCAGCTACTGAAGCTTGTGCATGCATCATGTTGTTCTCATGCCATGGTTTTCAGCTCCATCAGGTCATTTGCAGTCTTCTCTACACTGTTTCTTCTAGTTGGCCATTCGTCTAATCTTTTTTCAAGGTTTTTAGCTTCCTTGTGATGAGTTTGAACATCCTCCTTTATCTCGGAGAAGTTTGTTATTACTGACTTCCTGAAGCCTACTTCTGTCAGCTTGTCAAAGTCATTCTCCATCCTGCTTTGTTCCGTTGCTGGCAAGGAGCTGTAATGCTTTGGAGGAGTAGGGGCACTCCGGTTTTTATAAGTTTCAGCTTTTCTGCTTTGGTTTCTCCCCATCTTTGTGGTTTATCTACCTTTGGTCTTTGATGATGGTGACCTACAGATGGGGTTTTGGTGTGGATGACCTTTGTGTTGATGTTGATGCTATTCCTTTCTGTTTGTTAGTTTTTCCTTCTAATAGTTAGGTCTCTCAGCTACAGGTCTATTGGAATTTGCTGGAGGTCCACTCCAGACTCTGTTTTCCTGGGTATCACCAGCGGAGGCTGCAGAACAGCAAATATTGCAGAACAGCAAATATTGCTGCCTGATCCTTCCCTTGGAAGCTTCGTCTCAGAGGAGCAACTGGCTGTATGAGGTGTCATTCGGCCCCTACTGGGAGGTGTCTCCAAGATAGGCTACACGGGGGTCAGGGACCAACTTGAGGAGGTGGTCTGTCCATTCTCTGAGCTCAAACACCATGCTGGGAGAACCACTGTTCTCTTCAGAGCTGTCAGTCAGGGACGTTTAAGTCTGCAGAAGTTTCTGCGGCCTTTTGTTCAGTTATGCCCTGCCCCTACTGGTGGAGTCTACAGAGGCAGGCAGGCCTCCTTAAGCTGCAGTGGGTTCCACCCAGTTTGAGCTTCCTGGCTGCTTTGTTTACCTACTCAAGCCTCAGCAATGGCTAGTGCCCCTCCCTCAGCCGGGCGTGCATCCTCCCAGTTTGATCTCAGACTAGCAGTGAGCAAAGCTCTGTGGGTATGGGACCCGCTGAGCCAGGTGCAGGATATAATCTCCTGGTGTGCCATTTGCTAAGACCATTGGAAAAGTGCAGTGTTTAGTTGGCAGTGTCCCCATTTTCCTGGTACAGTCTGTCATGGCTTCCCTTGATTGGGAAAGGGAAAACCCCCAGACCCCTTGCGCTTCCCGGGTGAGGTGATGCCCTGCTCTGCTTCGGCTCACACTCCATGGGCTGCACCCACTTTCTGACCAGTCCCAATGAGATGAACCAGGTACCTCAGTTGTAAATGCAGAAATCACCTGTATTCTGTGTCGATCACACTGGGAGCTGCAGACCAGAGCTGTTCCTATTTGGCCATCTTGGAACAGACCTCCATTGCATCTTCAAGAGAGCAGAGGGAGTCAGAAGTGACAGCTTATCATTCTTCAGAATCTGAAGCTCTACCTAAGAAAATATTTACAGTGATGCTCATTGTAGCATTTCTTATAATAGAAAAGAACAGGAAATACTGAAATTAGAAAATATAAGAAAATACCTAAATAAATCATTATGTGAAATATTCTATAATGTGGATATATCATCATTACATAATAGTGTGGAAAGAATTCTAAAACTTAATATTGAGTGAAAGCAGAAAATTGTAGAACAATATGAGCAATTTGAAATAACTAAGTAAACCCTAAAGTAATACTACATATACAAATGCATGCATGCATTTATATGTATAGAACATCAAAATGGTAACAATGAGAACCTCTGGAAAGTGTCTAGGATTGCAAGTGGTGTGAGACATACTTAAGGTAGAATTTAGTTATGTGTGATATATTAAAAAATGAATAATATTCTGTATTTTAACTCTAGAATTAACCAGTGTAAAATCTCATCTATTTATTACTGCTTAATTTTCTTTTTGTTAAATGTTGTATGCTCCTTCCAAAACCAAGATTTCAAATAATGATGAAAAATATCAAAATGAAATTTCAACTTAAACTAATCTTTATATTAAGTGAGCATGAATCCACATAACTCTCCAAGTATTTAAGTGTGCAAATAGTTAGATCCACATTTATTTTAAAAATTCTAAGAATGAGATCCCATTTTATTAAAAATGTAATAAAATGTTTTAAATATAAATTTACTTAACTTATAAGGAGAACAAACTGTAATGATGACTGAAATTCAAATAAATGTTACCTTATCATAACATGTACCATTTCCTAAAATACTCTTTTAAGGGCAGCTTTTCACACTAGCTGCTAAAATCCCTTTTCTCTATTTCCTGATTTTTCCTAGTTATGTTAATAATTTTACACTGACAAGGTTTCTGACATTTTGTTATATAACCATAACTTTTTTTAAATTATACTTTAAGTTCTAGGATATACGTGCTGAACATGCAAGTTTGTAACATAGGTGTACATGTGCCGTGGTGGTTTGCTGCACCTATCAACCCGACATCTAGGTATTAAGCTCCGCATGCATTAGGTATTTGTCCTAATGCTCTCCCTCCCTTTTCCCCCACTCCCTGACAGGTCCTGGTATGTGATGTTCCACTCCCTGTGTCCACATGTTCTCACTGTTCAGCTGCCACTTATGAGTGAGAACATGTGGTGTTTGGTTTTCTGTTCCTGTGTTAGTTTGCTGAGGATGATGGTTTTCAACTTCATCCATGTCCCTGCAAAGGACATGAACTCATTCTTTTCTATAGCTGCACAGTATTCCATGGTGTATATGTGCCACATTTTCTTTATCCAGTCTATCACTAATGGGCATTTGGGTTGGTTCCAGGTTTTTGCTATTGTGAATAGTGCCACAATAAACATACGTGTGAATGCGTCTTTGTAGTCAAATGAGTTATAATCTTTGGGTATATACCCAGTAATGGGATTGCTGGGTCAAATGGTATTTCTGGTTCTAGATCCTTGAGGAATTGCCACACTATTTTCCACAATGGTTGAACTAATTTACACTCCCATCAACAGTGTAAAAGTGTTCCTATTTCTCTGCATCCTTGCTGCTATCTGTTGTTTCCAGACTCTTTAATGATTGCCATTCTAGCTGAAGTGAGATGGTATCTCGTTGTGGTTTGGATTTTCGTTTCTTGAATGACCGAAGATGACGAGCTGTTTTTCATATGTTTGTTGGCCATGTAAATGTCTTCTTTTGAGAAGTGTCTGTTCATATCCTTCGCCTACTTTGTGATGAAGTCGTTTGGTTTCTACTTGTAAATTTGTTTATGTTCCTTGTAGATTCTGGATATTAGCCCTTTGTCAGATGGATAGATTGCAAAAATTTTCTCCTATTCTGTAGGTTACCTGTTCACTCTGATGATAGTTTCTTTTGCTGAGCAGAAGCTCCTAAGTTTAACTGGATCCCATTTATCAATGTTGGCTTTTGTTGCAATTGCTTTTGGTGTTTTATTCATTTCAAATAATGATAAAAAAGTCGTTGCCTATGTCTATGTCCCAAATGGTATTGCCTAGATTTTCTTCTAGAGTTTTTATGGTTTTAGGTTTTATGTTTAAGTCTTTAATCCGTCTTGAATTAATTTTTGTATAAGGTGTCAGGAAAGGGTCCAGTTTCTGTTTTGTCCACATGGCTAGCCAGTTTTCCCAGCACCATTTATTAAATAGGAGATCCTTTCCCCATTTCCTGTTTTGTCAGATCTGTCAAAGATCAGATGGTTATAGATTTGTGGTGTTATTTCTGAGGCCTCTGTTCTGTTCCCTTGGTCTATATATCTGTTTTGTACCAGTACCATGCTGTTTTGGTTACTGTAATCTTGAGGTATAGTTTGAAGTCAGGTAACATGATGCTTTCAGCTTTGTTTTTTGCTTAGGATTCTTGTGGCTATACGGGCCCCTTTTCTGTTCCATATGAAATTTAAAGCACTTTTTTTCTAGTTCTGTGAAGAAAGTCAAGGGTAGCTTGATGGAAATAGCATTGAATCTATAAATTACTTTGGGCAGTATGGCCGTTTTCACAATATTGATTCTTCTTGTCCATGAGCATTTGTTTTTCCATTTGTTTGTGTCCTCTTTTATTCTTGAGCAGTGGTTTGTAGTTCTCCTTGAAGAGGTCCTTCACATCCCTTGTAAGTTGTATTCCTGGGTATTTTATTTTCTTTGTAGCAATTGTGAATGGGAGTTCACTCATGATTTGGCTCTCTGTTTGTCTATTATTGGTATATAGGAATGTTTGTGATTTTTGCACATTGATTTTGTATCCTGAGACTTTGCTGAAGTTGTTTGTCAGCTTACGGAGGTTTTGGGCTGAGATGATGGGGTTTTCTAAATATACAATCATGTCATCTGCAAACATAGACAATTCGACTTCCTCTCTTCCTATTTGAATACCCTTTATTTCTTTCTCTTGCCTGATTGCTCTGGTCAGAACTTCCAGTACTGTGTTGAATAAGAGTGGTAAGAGAGGGCATCCTTGTCTTGTGCTGTTTTTTAAATGGAAGGCATCCAGCTTTTGCCCATTCAGTATGATATTGGCTATGGGTTTGTCATATATAGCTCTTATTGAGATAATTTTATAGTAATACTGAAAGTAAATTCGAATGGATTAACTTCTTACTACCAGTTTCCAGTTTAAAAAAAAAAAATCAGTTTCTTCATTCCTAAATTCTTTCTTTAATTGACAAACTTTAGATACTAATCTTTTATCTTTTGACATTAAATTTTGATGTAGGAAAGTCTGAAACTAGTCTAATTTAAAACATATAATTTTTCTACTTTCCTGGGAGAATTGTTTTCTTATTCTTGTAGTTCAGTAGCTTAACTGGTATATGAGTTAGAATTTAGTATTTTATGTCTATGTTTCATGGTATACTGTATGCCCCTTTAAATATTCAGGTTTTAAAAATTAATTTTAGAAATATATTTTTATATTTTTAAACAAAGTATTTATTGAACTCTTTTTTTCCCACAAACAAATTTTCTTACATGAATTTTTTTATTTGCTTTCTAATTTTATAATTTCTGTTTATCTCTATATACTAGTATTTGAGTTTTTTCAAGGTAATTATTTTGCTTCATGTTTTTCTAATTAATTTGTTACTTCTGCCTTGCCGCTGAATTTTCAACCTTAGGTCTATCTGGACTATTCCGCTTCATTTACTTCTGACTTCATTTCCTCTTGTCTTTAAGTTTATCTTGAGGTTTTTTGTTGACTGCTACATAGTTGTAAATGTTGAAAAGATATAATTAAAAAGTCTTCCCCCATCCAGAAAACTTCTTCAAAAAGGTAGAAGAGAAAGAAATCAATTTTATTATTGAATGAGCATTAAATCAGAACTTGATTGCATCACAAGCAATCTGCTAGAAGTTGCAGACTGACAGAAATCTACATTTTTATATTGCCAAGCAGATACAATCCACTACATGTATGTTCTCAAGATAAACAAGAACTAGTCCTCAAGTAATAGAACTAAACAGCACCATTTGTCACACATACTTTACCCGATGAGCACCTGTATTTGCTGTTGGGCCTCATCCAGAGGAAAAACAAACTTCCAACATTTTTATGACAAGAAGTATTTTTGCAGCTTAAGACAAGGCATCTGTGAAGGTTGCTACCCTCCGACAAACATTGGGAGATGAAAGTGCTATCTTGATAATTACATTTCAAAGAGATAGCTCCCATGGTTTTGGAAAGAAATGCTTAAGTCTTCAACTTGGCAAGAGGTTTATTATTTAGGGTTTAAAAAGACTTACATGCTTTTCAAAGAGAAAGAAAACAACTTAAGAGTTTTCTAAAGTAAATGCTTTAAGAAATGAAAGAAGGAAAAGTTTCTTCCTTTATATTCAGGAGAGAAATTAAACCTCTTACTTTAATTTATATTTCCCCTTCCATAAACCCTTGTGAGTAATATCCTCCTTCTTGAGCTGTATTTTCTTCTACATCTGAATCTTTGACTTTCTTATTATTGATGAAAAAAAGACAAATGCTGTAAAATATTTGAAGATGTTTCATCTGAGCCAGATATTGGTGACCATGCCCATCACACAGCCTCAGGAGGTCCTGAGAACATGTGCCCAAGGTGATTGAGTTACAAAGTGGTTTTATACATTTTAGGGAGACAGAAGTTACAAAGACACATATTAATATATGTAAAGTATACCTTGATTTGGCCCTGAAAGGCAAGATATCTCAAAGTAGCCTTCTAGGTGATAGGTAGACTCAAACATTTTATTATTGGCAATTGGTTGAAAAAGGTTAGCTTTGCCTAAAGAGTTGAAGTCAGCAGAAAGAAATGCTTGAGTTAAGATAAAGAGGGTTGTAGAAACCAAGATTCTTGTTCTGTAGGGTGATGACTCTAAGTAGCAGACTCAAGAAAGAATAGATGTACACGTCCCTTATCAGACCTTAAAAGGTGTTAGACTGTCTGAAAAAGACCTTGCAGGGGCTATAGGGTCTTAGCTCCCTAAAGGTCCACTAAAAATCACTGACATGAGGCAAATCGATTATTAGGAGAATAGGCACACAAATTTATTTAACATGTGTACATGTGAGCCTTCAGAATAAAGACCCAACTTCCCAGTGAGTTACAGAAACTTATATACTATCCTGAGGCCAGTAAATTATGCAGACTCAGAGCATGACCAGAAATAGGTAAATCAGTTTTACTAGCAAGGGAGGTTAAGAGAGAAAAGAAGAAGCTTGGCTACCAAAGATGGCCTAGCTGTGTAGATGAACCTTCCTTCAAAATGTTCCTAAAGAGAAAGTAGATGGTAAATGTTTGTTTTCAGACTTTTAAAGGTATCAGACTCTCAGTCTTTTCTGGATCAGGGAAAGGCATAGAAAGGGGAAGGGGTTGCATTAATGGAGATTCTCTACAGGTGCAAATTTTCTCCACTTAAGACGGCTTTGCAAAGCCTCTTCTGCCTGTTAGTGAAATGGTAGTAATGTCAAAATATGTCAAAGAAATATATTTTGGGATAAATTATTTCAATTTCCTTAACCTAGTAAGGGAAAGAGATCATCAACAGAGTGCAAATTTCCCCCACAAAAGATGGCATTGCAGGGCCATTCCAAAATATGTCAAAGAAATGTATTTTGGCCTAAAAGGTTTTAATTTCCTAAACCCAGTAAGGGAAGGAGATAATCTACAGAATGTGAATTTTCCCCACAAGAGATGGCTTTGCAGGGCAATTCCAAGCATGTCAAAGAAGTGTATTTTGGGATAAAAGGCTTTGATTTCCTTCAGGGCCTGCTGTCTGTCATGTGACTGTATACCACATTCATGTTGGAGTTTAGTATCTGATTGTTATGAAGAGTCTATTTTGTCAGTCTTATGATCTCTATTTTAAAGTTAATGTTGGTCAGTTATGTCTAAATTCCAAAGGGAGGAGGGTATTGTGAAGCACCTCTTAGTCATGGTCCAAACTAATTTTTCAGGTTTCTTTGGCATCTTCTTGGTCAAGAGAGGAGGTTCATACAATTGATTGTGGGGCTTAGAATTTCATTTTTGGTTTAATTATAGTTTCCTTCCCCATTCATTTGCTTAGTTGTTGTTGTTGTTGTGTGGTTTTGTTGTTGTTGCTGTTGTTGCTTTTTTCCTAAGATTGGATGCAGGCTATTTTGGGGCTTCTTACCACTTTTCCAGAATATTTTATAGGCCTGTAGTCTTAACTCCCATAGTGAATTGGCCTGGTTATTAGTTTTCACATGTTTCAACACTTACTTTGCAGTGATCATTTCTATAAGTTCTCAGTAAAATAGGATAATTATAAATATAGTTTCTGCACATCTCTGAAATGAATGCACTTGTGTGATTATTTAGAATTTTGTTTCCTCACCTGCGTAGCTACTGTGGGGTTGATCCCATGAGAACACCTTTTCTATTTGATATCCGGGAGGGAATGCCTTTTCTTAATTCACAAGAATTCCCATGTAGGCTGACTTGTCCCTGTCTCTAATTGTGGCCAGTCCAGTAAGTAGTTTCCTTCTTCATTGTATTATCATCCTTTCTGTTTTGGTTTGTTTGCTTGTTTTCAGGTGGAGGTGGCATTTCAATGTTCTCTCACTTCGAAAGGGGCATTTTTTTTTTTTTTTTTTTTTTGTGGGGGTGGTCTTTGTGTGTACTTCAAATGACTGGTCTCTGATACCAAGTTTTAGCTTCAGTTTTCTTCAAGATTTGTTAGATCCATCAGTGGCTTCACAGTGAGATGATTTTACCTTTCGTATGTATACAATAGAGTAATTATGATAGCTAAGTTTTCCCCATTTTTGCCATTATCCCCATTCCAAGCTAATCACTTGATATTTGCACCTAGCTCTCACAAAAGCTTTATAAGGTGAGTTTTGGATTTTATGTTTTACATAATGAGACAGTAAGGCTCAAAGAAATTAGATGATTAATATATTGTCACAAGATGGATTGAGACAACATTTAAACCCAAATTTCTCCAGTTATAAGGATCCTATTCTGAACCACTCTGCCTTATTGCTTCCTTCCAGAATTCTTGAGATGCACCAATGAGACAATCTGGTGGGAAGGGTTCCTTGGCAGAACCTCCCACCAACTTGTGCACTGGGAGGAATGTGCACTGGGGTGGAGCCTTGGGAAGGCTACACCATTTGCAGTAGGGAAGAGCTTGGCCTCTCCTTTTCCTCAATGGAACCTGGGATTCTATCTGTGAGGCAAGAAGCCCACTAGCAGGACTCTGGCTTTGCAGAGTGTCCCTGTTTCCCTTTTTGCCCAATAAATTCCATTTATTCTCACCCTTCAAAGTATCTGCAAGCCTAATCTCTCATGGCTGTGTGACAAGAACCTGGCTCCGAGCTGAACTAAGAAAAAGATCCTATAACACTGGTAATACAATGTATGTAATACTTGGTGTATAAATGTCAAACAGTCTATTATTATTAGTTATTTTATTCTATTTCAGTCCTCACACTATAATCTACTAATTGTATGATATTACGTCAGTCACAGAAGCCTTTTTGAACCTTGGATACTTCATTTGTAAAATAAAGATTTTAGTTCCTTTCAGAGTCCTTTATTATGTTTCACTGAAACTCAGATTTACTCATTTACTCCATTTATTCAACACATTTTAAAGATTTCAAAGGAAAAAAAGACACCGACTACTGGTACGATAGGAGTTCAGAAAAACTGTGTTAGAAAAAGACTTTGAATGTTGAATTCTCAGTCTGCAGTTCTTCCCTATCCCTGACTACTCTCTTGACCTTAGATTCTAGGCCTCATTACTTTCACTAACTTACTAACTATAAACTGACCCCCATTGGTTTGTATTGTCTCAATTTTCTCTTCTGTTAAAAAGAAAATTGTGTCTTTTCTCCTCTTAAGTCTAACCACTCCATTGTGTAATGCACTGCACTCCAGCCTCCTGTTAAGAGACCTTGGTTCTTTGTTTATGCTTCACTCTTCCCTAAATGTGCAAATACTCTTTACAAATTAAAACTAATTAAAAAAAAAAAAACAACACCCCATGTGTCTCCTATTTCTCTCCAGGCCCTGACATGTTTCTCACATCCCTTCATAGAGAATATATTTAAAAGAGTGGTACACTGTTGTGGTCCCCATTTAATCAGTTTCCATCAATTTTTTTTTATCCTAGCTCCATCCTATGGTCAGAAATAACTTCCCTATTATTAAGTTCCAATTGGATTTTCTTAATCCTATTTTCCCAAAGCTCTGGGTAGCAATAAACATTGTTGAATACTGTGAAACAAAAAGTGTTTGAGACAGGTCTCAATCAGTTTAGAAGTTTATTTTACCATGGTTGAGGATGGGCCCAGGAAAAAGAGACACAAGTCACAGTAGGATGTGTAGCTCCCACTTTTTCTAAAAAGGGTTTTTAAAGGCTTCAGTATTTAAAGAGGAAAAAGGTGGTTAGGAAAGAAAAGAGGGAGGAAAAAAGTAAGAGGGAGGGTACATAGCGAGGTAAGTGGTCACATGCTTGTGAGGTTTGATTAGCACACACAGAATCCACATGAGGAATGTGAAAGGAGAGGGTAGTGGAAGAGTATTTGTCTTGTGATCAGTACGTCTCCATTTTACATAAGATAAAGTAAAAATAGAGTCAGGTAGAGGAAGAAGTCAAGTCTCTAAATATCTCCCAAAATTCTCTCCATCCCTACTGTAGTGTATAACTTGACACACCATGCAAGTCTCTCCTTCAGAACTCAGTTAACATTCATTTTGCTTTCAGAGGTTTTACCTGGTGCTAGCTTCCATATGAGCGTCTCCCCAGCAGTTGCTCTCAGCTGACAGGTACTGTCTCATCCAATTTCAAGCGCCTCCCCAGGCACAGCCAATATCGTATGACTGGTCAATGTATGGTACAAAGGCTAAACAGTCTTGTTTTAACTTGAAACATCTATAACAGGCCATTTTCATCCCTGTAGAATGCATTGAAACCTCTGATTTAGCAACATCATAGTTCAACATCTCCCTCTACCCAAGTTGGCTTCCCTCACCAAGCCCTTCAGTAAGCTACATGTGTCTCTTTGTCAGAATTTGTTTCCTTGTGGAACCAACCTGTCACTATTAGCATTTATACCACTGTAATCTCTTACTTTTCCCTCTGACTTCACTCTGGCTCTTCAAGTACCTTCTGTACACTGCCCCTTAAGTGACTCTACTAAAATACCACTGGATCCTATCAAGATTTTGCGAAAGACCATGAGATAGATTCCCAACACAGTTAGTTTATATTTTAGTGCCCCATACTTTATATTATAAATAATGAGAGTTAAAACATTATGCTTATCTAATAAACTTCTGTGTCCCAAGTGCCTGACACACAGTAGGTTCTTAGCATTTTTTAAAAAGGTAAATTATTGATTACTCTTTACTTAAATTTCTTAATAAATAACAGTGAGAAAAGCTAGTACACTAAAGAACCGAATTTTAATTTCTACTCTGAGTCAAATGAGTTGTAAGACCTCTGAATGAATTTTGCAACCAATATAAGAAAGTACATCAACCAGATAAGTTCCAAGGAACTAACATATCTGACATTGCATAGTGGTGTCTGTCTACCAACTTATGATCAACCTCTGTTAGAGCTTACGGATGAACAAACAAGACAAACAAGGGGGTAAATTTGAAACTGATTAAGAAATATAACTCATACAATAAAATTAATATAAGCAGGACCTTGAAAATAGAAACCTATAGTATTAATGTTTTATAAAATGAGAAGATGCTTCTCCATTTCTGTCCCTATAGATCCTTGTGTATTTATATATCTGAAATACACATGCCAATTACTCAGTATTTTAGGAATAAGTTAATGTTTTCCTAATAAAGCAAGGAAAAACTAACCACTCTTTAATGCAGGTTGTCTTGAAAACACTGAGATATACTTTATTGTTTTTCTGTAGAGGATCACAATGTTCCACCCAGATATGTTATGTGAAATTACTTTCTTGCCAAGTTAGTCACTCAAAATATAAGTGTGAATGTATCTGAGTAAACACATGTCAGAATGTATCTGAGTAAACACAAGAGTGCCAATTGGCCTTACTTATATGTAATTTTGTAAAACAACAAAGTCCTACCAGAACAATATTTGAGTGCCATCTGTTATGCAATAAATTTTGAATGGCTAACTAAATCTTTTGTCATTTGAAAAAAATATCCCAGTAAAAAGAAGTAGAGAATTTCAGTCTACACTTAACAAGGAAAATCAACCTCCTACAATCCAGACAATTTACTTTCCTAATTTAGTAGTCTTTAACACAATAAACAATCTTAGATAATATTTCATTTTTATGCTTAGCAATACATTCTGTTGAGACTAGAAATAGCAACAGAATTCCAGGGAGTGACATATTACCTCTTTCCTTGAAGGAACAAACTGTGATGAATGACTTAAGAATTGTTAATGATTAATAAATTAAAATAAATGTTCACTACCATGCTATGACAGATGTGTTAGTCTCCATACACAGTAAGTAACTAAATGTTGATTCCTGCTGTGAAAAATAAATACAATAGCAGCAGTTAGGGGTGTTTCTCTTAATCATGTAATGTGATATTCCTTCAGGAGTTGAGTGCCACTGCGAAAATTGTGCTGGAGAAAAAAAACGATTTTCAGTGTCTCTCATTTTACCTTGGTGGGCTGTAAGAGATGTTTCAAATTAAAACAAGACTGTTTAACCTTTGTATCATACATTCACCAGTCATAAAATATGGGATATGCCTGGGGAGGAGCTTGAAATTGGATGAGCTAGCCCTGTCATCTTCAAACAACTTCTGGAGAAAAGTTCATATGGAAGCTAGTACCAGGAAAAACTTCTGCAAGCAAAAGGAATAGTGATTAGGTTCTGAAGGAGGGACTTCCATGGTATGCCAAGGTATGCATTACAGTATTGGTGAAGAGAGGTTAGGGAGGTGCTTAGAGAGTTAACTTCTTCTTCTATTTGACTCTATGTTTACTTTATCTTATGGGATGCAGAGAAGTTAGAGAGAGCCTCTACCTTGATTCAAAATATAAATAAGATAGGTGGAGAATTTAGTAGCATTGTGTAGATGTTAATCTCTCTTAGCCTTTGTAATTATGCTCTGGTTATATGAGATGATAACTATTTAGGGAAGCTGGTTGAAGGGTTCTACAGGTGGTGTTCATTTAAAAATAAATGAAAATGCATTCTGCAGGACTCAGCTCTGCTATCACAAAGCGGGAAAGAGAAAGACTGGTTTGGAGCTGACAGGTAAAAAATTAATAACTGGCCTAGTTACTCTAAGGAGCTGTTGCTCTGTCCCCGGATCCCAGCCTGTTCATCTAGAACATATTGCTCCATTAGAGGTGAGAGTCACGACTTTGAAACGGGTTGCTGGCTCTTCTCAAGACCTCCCACTGTGACTTTAGCAAGTGTAACTGCTTTTTAGAAAGGTTGTCACCTCTGCAAAGGTCAGCCTCCTATTTCTCTGAGACTTGAACATTGCCAATACTGCCCAGAGAATGGGAAGAGAGAGGATTTACTGCTTGAAAGTCTTCTTAATAAATCGTTAGCTCAGCAGAGGTGTGTTTCCCTAATTTATGGAGGAAGTGATGAATGACTAGAAAATACATCCTTCCTATTAAAGTGAGTCCTTGGCCTCTTGCCCAGCCCCTCCTGGTAAACGAAATGGTCTAGGCCAAGGACACCTGCAGCTGTATCGATGCTTGAGGGGCCCTGAAAAACTGGCATTCAAGAAAGTTGGTGTGTGTGTGTGAGAGAGAGAGAGAAGAGAGAGAGAAAGAGATGTGAGAGGAGAAGAGGTTCACATTTCATGGGGTAAGGCTGAGAGAGAAGCTCTAACTGTTCATTTAGATAACGAGGATGCAAATGTGAGTTAATGAGTCCTGCACTTGTGGCCAAGTATTCATCTAGAAGGTTAGGATATTTGAATTTGGTGGATATCCAGGGGTTTGTGGAACACATAAGGAGCCTTTGGCTATATTGTAGGGGAGGAAAGCAGACAGAGGAGGGTGGCCAACACCCCTAAAATAAAGATAAGCGAATAAAGTAAAAGCATAGCAAATTTATTTGTATCATAGCTTTACATGCCACAATAGCCTTCAGACTGAAGACCTCAAAGACAGAAGAGAAGCGATCTGATTTGATGGTTATGTTTGATGAAGCAGGGACAGCCATGAAGAAATGGGTATGAGTTAATGGAAATAGCCTGAGTGGGCAACCCCAGCAAGGTCTGTTCATACTCTTGTTGGCTTCTCTGTGTGGCACTTCTCTCTTCCTGGGTTTGTGGCTAGACCCTTCTGGGATGAGGTTTCTAAATCTGTTAATGGCTAGCTGTTATACCAAATAACTGTGGAAGGTTTGAGTAATGTTTTTAGGCTTTGTGGCTGGCTTTGGGGAAAAGAGGCTCTGGTTTCCATGATCCACCTTGGGAAAGAGGAATTTCAGTTTCTGTGGGTTTCCTCAGAGGAGAATAAGGAGAGAGAGACAGGAGAGCGGAATAAGGTTAGAGAGAAACTGTTTCGGAGGCCTTCATTTTGTGGTATTGTTTTCCGAGCCCCAGCACTATCCAACCTTTATTTCTCTCATAGAATAAGGAAAAAGAGCAGGAAACAGACTGAAGGAAATAAAAGAAACTCAGAAAAATAGAAAAGACAGGATGGATATAGAGGCAAGTAAAAAAATGGTTGCCTTTTTAAAAAAAGGCTAAGATACAACAAATTGAAATCTGGAATCAGACTGTTTCTGTAATAACCAGTTGTCCGCCGCCTTGTCTGAAATCTGATGTCATTTTTATTTTTAAATTGTTCAGGAGCTATCAGAAATGCATTTATTCTGTCTCCTCTAATTTACAAAAATGAAAAATCCCAGACATCATGACAGCTTGGCATACATTTCCTGACACATTGACCTGAGCTCCCTCTGATTGGTCTGACCTTATGGCAACAGATTTGGGGGTTGCAGTTTGCCTGGCCCACAGGTCTTAAAAGTCGGCTCCTTGACCACCAAATAAAAGACAGTCTAATAGGAGCAACTGGAAATACTCTCCCTTACTTCTCTCCAAAGACATTGCTTTACAGTCTTTCTCCAAACTGTGTTATAGAATGCCTCCTTTTCTTCCCTGTTTGTAGATTAATTAGGGAGTCTCAAACTCCTAAAACTTGGTGGTCTCTCTTTCAGAGAAAGCTTTGCTTCATACCTACCCATGACACTTATTTCTAATTCCAAGTTTCTGTGATTCTAATGGTGTTCTCATAATCCTGAAGGTCTTCCTTTCCTTTGGGGTCACTATTAACCCATGATGGTTAGCTCTAACTATGAACATTTTCAACAGGCTGACATTCCTGTGCACTAACTACACTCACATCAGCACATAAAAAGGCATTTTGAATGCTGCAAATTGGCTTGTTAATAACTCTGCAGATCTCTTCTGTTTGCTTTTGCTTAACCTACACTCCTACCTCATCTTTCTTCCTTATCCGTTTGGGATCCTGCCTTCTGCTTTGTCTTCTCCTGGTTGGTTGTTATTTTTCCAGTCCACTTCTTTTCCCAGTCAACTATTACTGCCCAGCTCATCCTAAATGTTTCCTCAAGCACGAGAGGTTTGTGTAAACACCCAGTTTCCTTCTAAATTCCTCCACAAGAAGCTCCCTCTAAATGACCAGGTCTCCTCACGTTTTATGATATCTTTCCTTATGAAAGACACTGGTGGATCTGGTAGCATTTTTTTATTTCTTATCTAAGTTCCTGTAGGTCTCCCGTCTCACTCAACATCTATACTAGTGTGTTCCCACACTGTTATAAAGAAAAGCCCAAGACTGGGTAATTTAGAAAGGAAAGAGGTTGAATTGGCTCACAATTCTCCGTGGTTTGGAAGGCCTCAGAAAACTTACAATCATGTTGGAAGGCAAAGGGGAAGCAAGGGACCTTCTTCACAAGGCAGCATGAGGGAGAAGTGCCAGGCAAAGGGGGAAGAACCCCTTATAAAACCATCACATTTCATGAGAACTAGCTCACTATCATGAGAACAGCATGGAGGAAACGGCCACCATGTTTCAATTACCCCCACATTGTCTCTCCCTTGACATGTGGGGATTATGGGGATTACAGTTGAAGATGACACTGGACCAGGGACACAAAGCCTGATCATATTATTCTGCTGCCCCTGGGCCCTCCCAAATCTCATGTCCCTGTTACATTTCCAAACCAATCATGCTTTCCCAACAGTCCCCAAAAGTCTTAATTCATTCCAGCATTAACCCAAAAGTTCAAGTCCAAAGTGTCATCTTAGACAAGGCAAATCCCTCTGCCTATGAGTCTGTAAAATCAAAAGTAAGTTAGTTACTTCCTAGACATTATGGAAGTACAGCTGTTGGGTAAATACACCTGTTCCAAATGGAAGAAATTGGACAAAACTAAGGGGCCACATGTCCAAAATTCAGCAGGGCCATCACATCTTAAAGCTCTGAAATGATCTCCTTTGACTTCATGTCTCACATCCAGGTCACACTGATATAAAGGTAAGTCCCCACTATCTTGGGCAACTCTGCCCCTGTGACTTTGCAGGGGACAGCCCCCATTCTGGCTACTTTCATGGCTAGCATTGAGTGTCTTCAGCTTTTCCAGGTGCATGGTGCAAGCTGTGGTTGGATCTACTATTCTGGGGTCTGGAGGATGGTGGCCCTTTTCTCACAGCTCCACTAGGCAATGCCCCAGTAGGGACTCTGTGTTGGGGGCTCCTAACCCACTTTTCCCTTCCACACTGCCCTAGCAGAGGCTCTCTATGAGGGCTCTTCCCCTGCAGCAAACTTCTGCCTGGATATCCAAACTGCCTCCATCATTCAATTACCTCCACTTGGTCTCTCCCCATGGGAAAGCATGGCAGTCTCCCCAGTGCTCTTCTCATGATACTGAGTGAGTTCCCATGAGATCTGATGGTTTTTGCTTTGCTTGGCACTTCTCTCTCCTGTCACCTTGTGAAGAAAGTGCCTTGCTTCCCCTTCACCTTCCATTATGACTGTAAGTTTCCTGAGGCCTCCCCAGCCATGCTGAAATGTGGATTAATTAAACCTTTCTTTCCTTTATAAATTACCCAGTCTCAGAGAGTTCTTTATAGCAGTGTGAAGACAGACTAATACATCCTCAAAACCCTCTTTATTCTCTCTTTGCTCTGAGCCTTCCAACTTTTTCCTTCAAGTCCCTGTTCTCTATTATCAATGTAAACAAATTATGCATAGTTTACAGTATTAAAATAGTATCTTTTATTTCCCTCAAAATGGAATTATAGTAAGATATTCAATATGCTTGTTCAGCTATGTACATTTCCACTGATAGAAAGCCAGAGTTTGTGTCTACTTCTCAACAAGTAGCAATGTCTTTTATGGCACTGGTTGATCACTTTGGTTGCCATTAGAATTATTGGGGAATTTACCAAAAAACACTGATTCCCAGACCACAGCATATATAATTTGGCTATACTGTATACAGATTGACTTCCACATTTAACTCAGGTTTCCTAGGGATATTTCTCAAATGTGTAGGAAAATAGAGTAACAAAAGAGAGCTGAAGTTTCACTTCATGGAAGAAACATAGCAGACTTCAGAGTTGTTAAGGTAACTGTAATTTGCAAGGTAGAATACCTTAGAGGAGTAAGTAAAATTTGCTTTTGGCTGGCCCATTTAATTCTTGGCTAAATCTTAGATTTCATGTGGGCAGGATGAGATTGCACAAGGTCTGACAGAACATACATGAGGGATTGAGAGCTGAAAAAAGATGTTAGATTTGGAGATACCTGGAGATAGCTGGAGTTTCTAATCTAAAGTTGAGATCTCAGCAAGACGTCCTCCTGAGAATAACATTCATAACCTAATAGTAAAAGCTATTCCTTAGTAGAAAGAAGAATACTAAAATAGACTTTCCCTGACAAAGTCAAAACCTAATCTTTAGCAGTATTAAAAGGATCTGCTAATAATTTAAGTGCTTTTAAGAAAAATACATGCATATACATAGGTACACCTGTGTGTTGCATAGAACAAGAAATAATATCTTTAATATACAAATTCTAATATAGGTTTCAGAAGCAGGCATTAATAGGAATGGTAAAATGTAATCTATATGGAAAAAGTCAATAGTTACCAATAGATATATGAGCCAGACATGTGAATTAGCATATGTGGATTTTAAAATAACTACTATAAATATGTTGAAGAAATTAAGGAAACTTAATCTGATAAATTTAAAATCAATCAAATGAGAGTTTTAAAATTAAAGTTATAAAATTTAAAATATTGAATCCATTGGATATGTTTGAAAGCAGATTGTACACAGAAAAATTTGAGAACAGTGAAAGCTAACGTGGATCAATAAAAATGACAAAAAAGAGAGAGAAATCAACAGAGCATCATAGAATATTGAGACAATCTCAAACATTCTACCATACATGTAACTGGAGTCACAAAAGAAGAAGAAAGAGAAAATGAGGCAAAGCATCATTGATGAAGGACATTAACCCATAAATATGGGAATCTTAGAAAGCCACAAACAGAATAAATAAAAACAATGCCACATGAGTACCTCATAGAAGAACTATTGAAAACCAAAGTAATGGAAAAATAGATATTTTATAATGCCATGAAATGTCTATTTCACCATGAAAACAAAAGATAAAAAATGCACACCTATCTGACAACGTAGTTTCAAAATAAAGAAAGAAAAATTGGCATACACAACTTAAAAGAGGAAGAAAATACCTAGCAAGTATATTTTGAACTTTCAATATTCCTTTCGAGGAACACAGATCAATGGAACAGAATAGAGTTTAGAAATAGAAAACTTATGGAAAAAAATATAAGAAAATGTAGGTGATGCTGGGTTTGACAATCAATTTTAAGATACCACATCAAAAGCACAATACATGAAAAAAATTGATGAATTAGACTTAATTTAAATAAGCTCTGCTGAGTGCATTGTTGAAAAATTAAAATGTAATACACAGTCTGAAATAAATATTTTCAAAATAGATATCTAATAGAGGACTTGTATTCAAAATAAATAAAAATGATTAAAACTTACTAATAAGAAATTAAGCATTCCAATTACGTAGGTTGGCTTTGGCACTGGATTCTTAGTCGTGACACAAAAAGCATAGCATCAAAAGAACAAGTAAATAAATTCAACTTCATCAAAATTAGCAAGATGTGTGCCTGAAAGGACGCTATCAAGACAACCAAAGACATCCTACAGACTAGAAGGAAATATTTCCAAATCATACATATGACAAGGGATTAATATCCAGACTATATATAGAACTCCTACAACCCTGCAACAAAAAACAACCCAGTTCAAAAATAAATAATTGTCATAGACATTTCTCCAAAGAAAATATACAAATAGCTAACAAGAACATGAACAGATGCTCAATATTACTAGGAAAATATAAGTCAGAACCCCATGAGATGGCATTCACTCTCACTAGAATGGCTATCATCAAAAAACAAAAACAAAACATAACCACCACAAAATGAGAAATAACAAATGTTGTTCAGGATATGGAGTAATCAGACCCTTCATACATGAATAACGAAAATGTCAAATGGTGTAGTTTCTGTGCTGAGGAATTTGGCAGTTCCTCAAAAAGTTACATAGATTTACCATTTGGCTCAGTAATTCTACTCCAAAGAATCTACCCAATGAATTAAAACAGGTATTTAAACAAAATCTTGTACATGAATGGTCATAGCAGCACTATTTACATCAGCCAAAAGGTAGAAACAACACAAATGTCTACAAACTAATGAATGAATCAACAATATGTAGTATATTCATAAAACACGTATTGTTCAGACATAACAAGTAATTAAGTGTTGATATACTCTATGATGTCGATGAACCTAAAATATTGTGGTAGGTGAAAGAAGCCAGAAACAAAAGAGTACATGCTGCATGACTCCACTAATATGAAATGTATGAAACAGGTAAATCCTTATCACAGAAAGCAGACTAGTGGTTGCTAGGAAGTGGGGAGAGGAGAAAGAGAGGAGATTCCTCTAGGGATAATGAAAGTGTTTCGGAACGAGATAAAGGTGATGGTTGCACAGAATTGCGAATGTACTAAATGCCACTAAGTTATACATTTTAAAGGAGTTGATTGTGTGAAATTTTATCTCAATTTTAAAAATACCAAAAAGTCGGTAAAGGATCTGAAGAATCATTTCACCAAAAAAGACAGAAAATGGCAAATAACTATATGAAGAGATGCTCAACATTGTTTATTATTAGGAAATTTAAAATTGGAACACATGTGAGATATCAATACACATTTATTAAAATACCAAATACAAAAAAGATACTACCAATTACTGGCAAGGATGTACAGCAGCAGTTCTCTTTCTTTGCTATAGGAATTCAAAATTACACAACTAATTTAGAGGACAGCTCTAAAATTCTCTACAAAGCTAAACAAGGTCTTATTATATGATTCAGCAATCACACTTCTAGGTATTAACCCAACTGATTTGAAAATTTATGTCCTTACCAAAACCTGTATACCATGTTAATAGCACCTTATTTATGATTGCCAAAAAATGGAAGCAAAGAAGGTGTTCTGTAATAAGTGAGTGAACAAGCTGTGGTACATCTATACAATGGAATTTTATTCACTGATACAAAGAAATGAGCTGTTAAGCCACAGAAGTGCCTGGATAAATCTTTAATATATACAATTAAGTAAACAAAGCTAGTCTTGGAAAGCTACATAGTATATAATTCCAATTATATGATATTCTGCAAAAAGGAAAAAACAAAAAGAGAAACTAAGAAGAAATCAGTGATTGTCACATGTCTAAGCAAAGTGTAGGGAGAAGGTAGGCTAAGAGAAGGACAAGAGATTTTTTCCAGGGTGGTGAAATTATTCTATATGATGGTGTAATTTTAGATAATTAACACTATGTATTTGTCAAAGCCCACAGAACTGTATTGCACAAAGAGTGCTGTATCACATATTAGGTCAGAAAATCCCAGGATGAATGGAAAATTGTGATAAAACACGATATCAAAATATATGAAACAATCTTACTGAAGGGGATGAGGGGAAATGGTGATGACCTAAGTAACCTTAGTTATGAGTGAAATCCTTAAGATTAACTAAAGCCAAAAGGAGCCATCTATAAACATTGCACTCTAGTTGATAACCCCTTTAGAGGGAATACTGGTTAACTATTCTGATAGGGCTATTCCTGTATGCTGAAACTGAACAATTAGGCACATGGATGGTGTATTGTGGGAGCAGATTTCTTATTGTGAAGTCAGAGTTTACAGATAATCAGGGAAAAGCAACAAGAATGACCCAGGTGGTCATAGATTAGAGTTAGAGACCTCCATATGAATCTATGTTTACCTTAATACAGATACAAATGATTACACATAGACATATTTACAGATACATGTATAAATTAGAACCATCATTCCATATTTCACTAATCCTTTAGTTTCCAGGAAACCCCTAAGTATGTATTTAAATTTTGTATCCTCCTTCAAAGTGTTGTAATTAGAAAATGTGTTTGTTAAATTCTTCAGGGAGAGGATGTTGAGACTGTAATAGTTTTGTTGGGGGTCCATGCCTGATTAAGATAAAAGTGGAGAAAGTAGGATGGAGCAAGGGGAACTTCAGACAATTATGCAGCTCTGACACTTTGACCAAGCTAATGGGGAACTCCAGGACAAACATATGCCAATGGAGAACTCCAGGACAAACATACGCCAACGGAGGAGTCCCACATGAGCAGAAATGGCAAAGCCCCAGTAAGTTCTTCCTATGCAGTCACTGGTGGGAGGGAGGCTGCCTGAAAGTCCATGACCTCAACTCAAAAGCTCAGGTAGTTCCCACAGGTTCTAACACCTAGAGGCTCTTAGCTCCAGTAGCGCTCCTTGGAACTGAATGGCAAAACCTTTCTTTAAGAAAGATCTGAGCAGCAAGAGGTGGGCAGAAAGTTAGTCAGCCATCATTTATTTAGACTTGGTCTGTGTGTGCAGTGGAAAAGTTGAACATCATGAGATACAGATCACACTGATAGAACAATACAAAAGGGGATCATAAGGTAATTCATGCTCAACAGATTGAATTAATTTTTGAAGACAGTAAAGAAATTGAATATCTAGTTTTTTTTTTATTATTATTACAGATCTTCCAAACATGCAGGGGAAATAGAAAACACAAGCACCTAAAACATCCTAATTTATTTTAAAAGAAATATGTGAACTTGTGGAAAAAATAGGTGCATGCAGGTTGTGAGAACAACTGCAGATACAGGTTGTTTTTTCAACCAAGTGTTACCATTGTGTAAATTATTATTTGATAATTTGGTATTATTGATAAATGTGCACCTCAGATAAACGGAAATGAGGAGTAATGTGTGAGGACGGGTTGGAATGGGGGTTAAGTGACAGACTCATAATTTCAGGAGTCAATAACTGGCATGCAATAGGGAGCTCTTTTGAATCCATGGTCACATATTTTGTTAAGTTGAAATGTTTTTAAAGTATTCTGCTTCCAGCATTAATAACCACAGCATCTTACTGAGCTCTTAGGAAGCCACTTGCTCTTACCTCATCTCTCCACTTAATACTGATGGTTTTCACCTTCAGTTTAGTATCTTGGTGATCTTAGTGGTTTTACAGAATTTGTTAGCTCCTTTATCAACTACCTATTTTAAACAAAAATCAACCAACCAACCAACCAATTAACCAAGCAACAACAACAACAACAACAAAACACAACTCCTGTTTTAGATTGTGCTGACTGCTAAGTTACAACAAGGCCAGTAATGTAGAATATTTTGCTTTACTGTCTGTTTAAAACACCCAGTAACCTCGGCTGTAAAATCACCTGTTTGTTCTTCAACTGACTTTCAGAATTTCTACATCTTCTGATTTTTCTACCTAACCCTTTACCCTGAGAGTAGGGTCCAGCAGTTTTACCATGATTTATGGAATTGTATAGATATTGTTTTTGCAGCCTCTAAAGAATTTTAACATGTGTGCTTCCAATAATCTCTCATATTTGAATAGGCGAAATCATTCGAAGAAGTTGAGGATTCTGCCATCTGATTTTCTCTTTGTGTTCTTTCCAAAGACATTAGAAAGAATTGTGAGCCCAGGAGTAAAGACAGAAAGCAAGGGAACACTTTCATTGGTATAGTTTCATATTCCCTGCTGCTGCTATGAGATAAGGTTTTATATGGGAATAGGGAAGGGGCGGTGGGGGGCTCTGGGTTTGGTGAAGCCTAAATATTGTGCTTTTCCATATTTTTTTGTTTGTTTGCTTGTTTGTTTTATTGAGACAGGGTCTTGCTTTCTGGCCCAGGCTGGAGTACAGCGGCATGATCTCAGCTCACTGCAGCCTCTGCCTTCGAGGCTCAAGGGATCCTTTCACCTCAGGCTCCCAAGTTGCTGGGACTACAGGTGCATGCCACCATGCTCAGCTAATGTTTTAATTTTTATGTGGTGACAAGGTCTCACTATATTTCCCAGGCTGTTCTCAAACTCCTGGGCTCAAGCATTCCTCCCACCTCGGCCCCCCAAGTGCTGGGTTTGCAGGCATGAGCCACCGTGCCCAAGCAAACTGTGAAATTTAAGCACAATTTTATAAATGCAAATAGAAATTCAGAGATGAAAGTTTATATTTCATTAGTTTCCAGTGAACCAATTTCATCCATTGTAGCTACTCACTGCTACCAAACCTCAAGATCTTGTGAGGACAATGGACAGAGTGGTTAAACTCCATGAAAGAAAAGACCACAGGCACTTGGGGATGAAGTGGTGAGAGAAGACATCCTGTGGGAGGTGAGACATGTTTCAAGTCACCCAGACTACCCGGACCCAGTCTGACTCTCCCTTTTTCAGACCAGTTCCTCTCGAACTCACTGGGTCTTGAACTGGGCTGTTAAATTTAGGTCATTGTGCTGTCATCTACTGTTGAAATTTAAGTTTGACTCAGAATATTTACAGAAGTTGGGAAGCTTCTGTTTCTAATTCTTCTTCCTTGTGTATTCACCTGTCTACTCTAGTTTGCAGTAGAAACTCTTCACTAAATTAATTCCAACACAATGATAATAGTTACCATCATGCTTATATGTTTCCTAAGCCCCTGTGTTTTCGTCTCAGGGCATTATTATAATTCCTTTACTTTCATTCCTCTCAATGTTTATATACCTATGAGTGCCTCAGGAACAGACCTCTTTCACTTAAAAGCAGTCACATTGTTCATTGTAATGAAACAGGGACACTCACAATCACGATATTCTCTATTCATCAGATCCATTTATTTATGACTGAATAATACAGCTTCTGAATGATTGACTATTTCTACCTACCTATGCAATAGCAAGAAATCTCTTCATTCTTGCAATTCAGATTTAAGCTTGAATCTAAATATTGCAGTTAAAAACAAGTTATACAAAGGAAAAAGGTTATCTGAGAGTCTCTTAAATTGTTATGATTGTTGCTCCTAAGTATTTATGTAAGGAGTATCTAACAGTATGTTGGCTACAGGGAACAAAATGTTATTAGAGGTACACACCACTGCTCTGTGAGTTTACACTTTGAATAGCTGTGTATACATTTCCAAATATTTATGTATGTGAGTGTGTATGTGTGAAATGTGTTGTACACACAACACAAACCCACAGAATCCAGGGAAAGCCAAGGAAGAAAATGGGCTGAACACTCTAGAAAATAGTAATGATTGCAATATTAGTTAGAGATGTGCTATGTGCATGAATTGGGATGTATTTCTCAACAGATAGTATCACAAAATTTGGAATTTATTAGAAGGCACTTGTAAGTTCCCTAGAACATATTTACTGATTAAAGAAATGCAAAAATTAGTTTTCAATAGAACTTTTCTTTTTAATTTATGTTAGGGGAGGTAAGTGGCAAAAGACCAAATGTTTAGTAAAGCTACATAGAGATCTCTGAATTTGAGCAGTTTCCATTTGGTCATTCTCAGTGCTTCACATGTTGTTATGATGTGCTTGCTTTAAACAACATGCAAGTCATTTATTCAACAAAAATGTGTAGCATAAGCACTGCATACCACTCACCGCTCTGAGTGACAGATACAACGTGCACAAAAGAGACAAGTTTCCTGTCCTTTTAGAGTTTACATTTTAGTTGGGAAGACATATTTACTTGTGTGAATATGTGTTTAATTAAAACTGCCATAAAGAGAAAGTTTGAGGATGAGTAAGGAGAACTAACCTAGTCTAGGGATGAAGGTAGTGAGGAAGTGCTTCTTGGAAAATAAAATAAAATAAAATAAAACAAATAAATAAATACACACACACACACACACACACACACACACACACAAGGATCTAGCAAGTAAGTATGAGTTAATTAACAAAATTAGGGAGAGCATGGTAGTAAAATTTAAGGAAATTAAAGCATATAAAGGCCCTTGAACCATGAAGACCACACATTGTACATATGTGGACAAATATGAGAACATGGATTATGGCCCATGTGGACAGAATGCAGATAGGACAAGCCCTAAGGAGGCTGGAGAGATGAACAAGAGCCAGATCAGGTAGGCTGTGGTTTATCACATTAAGGATTCTGTATTTTATCTCAAGAGCACTGTAAGCCCTTGCAGTGTGTTAAACAGAGCTAGAATTTGTTCGTGGGTCTAGTAACTGTAGATAGTTTGAGAATGATGAAATATGACTACTTTAAGGTGGCATGAAGGAAGTAATACGTTAATGTTTCTCCTCTTTTCAATTCGTTTCCCAAAGAACCTTAGAATTGCATCTGCTGCTGTTGTTTAAACTTGCAACATCCGTCTGGAATCTTTGCTATTGACTACACTGACATGTAGAACAGGGAAAAATTTGGTTCTCTTTCTTCCTTGGAGATTTGCAGAGTCCTCTTGTGAGCTGCCTGTCTGCCCTCTTGTGAGGTTGAGAAATCATTGCTGTGAGGATTCAGGGTTTGGAACCTAATAGCCTTAAAGCTGTGATCTCATGAGTTAGGGGTAGGGGATGAATAGGGTTCTTTCTGCAGGAAAGTAAAACTCTGTACCATGTGGAGGAGAGTCAGACCACTTTCTCCAGTCACCTCCCCAATTACCCACCCCACTTCTGGTATCTTGCTCAAACTTTGTTTATACAGTTTAACAGGATAGCAATGGGATTTTTTTATATGGATCAATTTTAAGTCAGCTGGCTGAGAATTTACCAACATGATAGCAATTACCAAAATCAATGTCTAAAGACACACTTCAGCTGAGAGAGAGCCCTGAATAAGGAAGAAAATCTGCTACCATTTCCAGACCATTGCTGCCTCCTCAGATTTGTTCTTATTCATATTCACTGTCATATTTTCTTCAATATTCCTTTTGTTTTACTTTTTAAAACATATCCTGGCACTGTCTACTTCTAAACTTCTTTATCAGCGATAAACAGTTCCACCTCCAAATCAATATTTTTCTCTTTTTAAATTAGTTTTGCTTTATTTATGGAAATAAATTGAGTAGAGGACAGTTTATGTCAAGAAATTGAATCCAGCTATAATACAACAAGAAAGATTACCTAACAGTTAACTCCCTCATCTGAGTGAATGGTTTCCCACCTGGAATTATAAGAGACCAATCACCAAAATCAACTGGAAAAAATCATTCCATGATGGGCTACCAAAAAGTCACCAGCTCCAGCTAAACTAGAATAACGAAAATAATCACTATAAAAACTTTAAACAAAAAATCCAAGTTTCTCTAGACGGAATCTTTTTAACTCCTGTTGAAATCAGTTGTATTAGTCAGCAAGTTTCACTTATGTTCCTTGACAAAATTAATCGGGAACTAGAACAAAAGAAAGGTAGGTGATATTTAGGAAACCTTCCTTCAAATACTAACTTTGGTGCCATAGGTAAAATTCTGACTTTGGTGTGGTGTGATATGTGTTTTTTTTTTTTTTTTTTTGAGACAGTGTCTCTTACTCTGTCACCCAGGCTGGAGTGCACATTGGTGCGATCATGGCTCCCTGCAGCCTTGACCTCCCATGCTCAAGCCGTTCTCCCAGTTTAGCCTCGCAAGTAGATGGGACTAAAGGTGTGCACCACCATGCCCAGTGAATTCTGTTATTTTTATTGTTTTAGAGACAGCATCTCACTATGTTACCCAGGCTGGTCTCAAATTCCTGGGCCCAAGCAACCCTCCCACCTTGGCTCCCCAAACTGCTTGGACTACAGACGTGAGCCACCACTTCCGGACAATCTGTGGTCTCATTCTTGGTCTGCTCCTTATACTGTGAACAAAAGGAAAATTCCCTGAAAACAGAACAGTAGGTCTTACTACAATTTCATGGTAAAGTTGGTTGTTTATACATCATATCTTGAAGTATCTAAATATCGTCTTTGTTGACCAAAAGCAAAGCTTCCTCCTCCCTACAATTTTTTTTCCCATTTTAAGTTTATGGCAGTTTCACTAGGGTTGGTTTGCATTTGTTTTTGTTTATATATCAGCCTTGAAAAGTATTACGAAAATTTTGCCTAACTTAAAAAAGTGTGAATAGAAGCATTGCTACATTGGAACTTTCTTTATTGACACCATTAAAACCATAAACCTCTCCAAAAATTCAACTGCAACAACAATAGCTATTATTTTATAAACTAACTCTACTATGTACCTAGTATTTATAGTTTATGAAGCACTTCTACAAATATTTCATTCTTTGACCTTCAATTTGGGTATTAATACTAACCACATTTTGCTGATGAAGAAACCATGGCTCAGAAACACAACTAAATTGCCTTCTTGTTACACACCTAGGAAGTGGCAGACAGTAATACAAACCTAGATCTATTGATTTCAGAGACTCTTTTCATTCTACTATTCTTTTCTTTTCAAACCTTTGTGGGTGCCTCAGCCTCTAGTAACAGTTGATGATTCATTTTATCTGCTAAATACTTTCTCCTTTGATTACCTGCATTCTGTTCTGCCTCTATAAATGCCAGTCTAAATTACCAAAACAGATAACACACAGTGTTGCTTATCTACTTTCATGCAGTTTCTCATTCATGAACAAATTCTCATGCAAATTCTCTAAGACTCTAATGATTTCAAGTTGAAGGAATTATCCTTTTACTTGATCACACTAGAATAATATCTGTCCATTCTGCCTACTCACTTTGCAGGACTCTCTGATCTTAACATTTATCAGCTTCATTTTCCTCTCCTTCCCCAGACCAGGGTACCTAGGACATGCACATGCTCTGAGAAGGCGTAACATGAGGGGAACAATGACCCATAGTTTATTAGGTATAAGAAGAGCAAAATGACCTGAAAGCCAAAGAATTATCAAAGTCCTCAAAATCTTGACAACACAGATAATAAGAAGTAATAGATACAAATGAGTGAGCTAAGAATCAATGCTTTGAATTATGTGAGCACAGTGTGGGAGGGAAAACAGGGGTTTTCAGAAAGATCTTAATTCCTTTTCTCGGTAGCTTTTTAGTGCTCAGATTCTTAGTGTTCACTATGCTTACTGCTCTGACAGACCCAATTCTGCCTTTGTCATCTCCAAAGTCTTCCTTTGTCAGTAGGATCTGGTTCCTCATTTACTCGGTGATATCTCTTCAGGCAGATACTGGCTGCAATTCCTGAGTTGCAGGTCTCTGTTAAGCAAGTTTAGCTCAGAATAAAAAAAAAAAAATTCTAAAAACTGCTTCTTCCTTTATTGTTTGTAAGGTGTTCATCCAGATTTTAATAAAAAGGAATGCCTTTTTATTAAAATACAAACAAAAAACGTCGGTCTCCAGCCATAACCAACACATGTAAATCCAAATGTGATCAGAATGCAGGATGGGGCAAGCCGGCAGGTAACACCTTTAGGTATTCCAGAAAGCATTAATATAAAGACTATCTAGGATTTGTTTAGTCACTCTGTTATAAGAGTAATCTAAATACAGGTATAAGAGTAATACTAAATACAGTAACATCTTAGCAATAACAGCACATGCTTTTATTATTTATTATTATTCCCTATAACTGTTACTGTAATAAGTACCTGAGCACATTTGCTCAGTTGCTCAATCCTGAGCAAGTCAACCCTGTCAAGCAAGTGCTGATACCTTCAACTTTTCAGATGCTAAATCCAATCCTTGAGTTGGGCATCATTCTGAAAATCACTCTTATAAACTTAAGTCTTATTTTCAAGCCCTGTCTCTGGCTGCCAGTAGGTGTGAGTGCCCAAATGGCTTTCATAGTTGGTGGTGTATTGTGAGCCATATGTATCTCACTCCCACTTGCACTGCCATGATGATCAAGGTCGGGGAGTAAAATGAGTGGTTGGAGCTCTCAATCAAGATGAGAAGTGGCAAATAAAAATTCGGGTAAATCACTCAATGGAGACATCAGCCCATAAGGGTGGGGTGGAGATAAAGAGTCTGACTATGAAGTTAGTGGTATGGAATTTGGCCTGACTAGGCAGAATCAAGGTTAGAGCAAGGATGAGGGACAGCACTAGAAGTAATCCAGAAAGTCGATCAGCATCATCTTACTGTATTCGTATTTGGGGAGCATAATGCTAGAGCTTTAAGACACAACACAAATGGAAACACAAGAGTGGTGTTTTCTCAATGAGAAGAGTGGGTCAATGATGAAACCCATAAGGAAATGATGGCTGGTGTAGATATATTCAAGTAAGTACACGAATTTAGGAAAAAATAGAAAAAAACTTAGAAATCATAAATAGAGCATCAAACTCATGGCATCCTGAATAACACACCTCTAAGTTATGAATCAGGGGTAATTTTAAGCAATTTAACAAATAATATTGAGGTGGTGCTATAGGTTGGAAGTTTGCCCCCTCTAAATCTCAGGTTTAAATTTGATCCCCAGTGTTGGATGTGAGGTCTAATGAGAGGGCCTAATGGCAGGTTTGTGTCATGGAAGTGGATTCCTCATGTATAAGTTAGTACCCTCTCTCATGGACGTAGGAGAGTTGGCGAGTTCTCATTTTATTAGTTCCTGTGAGAGTTGGTTGTTATAAAGGCCCAGTAACCTCCCTGCTTGCTTTCTCTCTTGCCATGTGATCTCTGCACACACTGGCTCTCTCCTTAACTTTCCTCTGTGAGTAGAAACAGCCTGAGGCCCTTATCAGAAGCTGAGCAGATGCTAGCACCATGCTTCTTGCACAGCCTGAAGAACTGTGAGCCAAATAAACCTCTTTTCTTTATAAATTACCCAGCCTTAGATATTTTATAGCAATACTAAATAGACTGAAACAGTTGGTAAATGAATGTGCCAACAGTTATGAAAGCAGCCCTAGAATACTGTGTTAAGTTTGGAAAACACTTGATTGTACAATATGATTGAACATTCCTTATTATGGTGCACTCATCTGGGTGCTAGATAGAAACAGTATCTAGCAAACAAAAATTTCCATAATTTTTGTCAAGAAATTTAAATTTTTAAAATTCACATAATTTCCATTTTTTCTTCATTGAAAAAATATTTTAATGTATTTCATGTTGTTATTTCATGTTATCATATATGTTACATTTAGACACATAATAATTTAACTTTCTAATCTAATATTAAAACACCCATTTGCATAGGCTTGACACTTGTGCATTTCCCAGTGCCCTGGCTGCTAATTTTTACAGGCATTTATTTGTTAATTTTTCTTTTAAGTGGCAAGTCTCTGAGTCTGTGCTCACTAGGCCTAAGACCACAGCCACTTGGACCTTTTGTTTCATGAACAGTAACCCTGGTTCTTGAGAAGAGTCATCCCATATCCTCTCTGTTACAGCATCTTTATTCTCTAATTCTAAGCCTAGAACAAGGAATAGATAGTCACCATTGCAGTCAGAATACCAAGGCTGACAGAGTACCAAGACTGAGAGAGTTCTATTCCTTTTTATCTTTCATTTTTATTTGGAAGGTAGATTTTTCCTTTTTTCTTCCTTTGTTCCTCTCCTCCCCCCTCCCCTCCTCTCCTCTTCTCTCCTTTCTTTTCCTTTGCTTCTCTGTCTCTCTCTATCTCTCTCTCTTTCTCTCTTTTTTCTTTTTTGTCAAATAATTGTGTGCAACATTCCTCAGGGTCAGTCTTTGATTTTTGCTAACTTGGAGTTGGGAGGAGAGCCCACTGTCTTCCACAAACAAATTGGCAAAGTGATAAATACTTGTAACTTTGAGTAATTGCCTTCAATTTTTTTCTTGTTTTACAATTCTTCATTAGTCAACTCAGTGAATCTAAATCACCTCTACCATGACTCCACCTTCAAATATTCTGATTCTCACATTTTAAATAAGCATCTGCTGCATATTTTATTCCATGCATTTTTTGTGGGATGGAAAAGCTCTGCATTGAGGTTCCCTCTGGTACAGTTTTATTTCCCCTTTAGACATTCTTTGACAAAGAGGTCAAAGCATAGTCAGGAGAAACGATTAAAGGATCACATGGTTGTGTGAATCTGTAAAGTTCCTCATCACCCTCTTACTCTGAGAGTAAGTACAGAGAGTTCTTCAACTCTGCTGAGCTACCTGTTAGAGCTGGTAAAGATGTTGGTGAAGTTAAATGTGTGTTAAAATAAAGCTGAAGACTCTTTCTAAAGCCAAAAATCTTCATTACCCATGGTGTAGACCTTTGCTAGTGTTCCTTCTTCCTGAAAAATGCAAGCAGGTCTCTCTTATCTTAAGGCTAAACATTTTTTTTTTCATTCAGCTTCATTTTGCTGTGACATGCTATTATGCTTGGGCATGGGGTTGATATCTTAATGTATTCGATCATGAAGCTGAGAATGACATCTGCTTCATGAAAACACATTTGTTGATATTACAAATGTATCCTTATTAAAGAGAAAACGAAGATGACATGAATTCAAAGACAACTCTGTGAGAGAAGACATCAGGCGTAACTTTTAGCAAAGCATTTTTCATCATCTAATGTCAAGTATAAAGACTAACTTTTGAGAGCAAGTCAAATGTGACACCAATTTGTTTTCCAGGCTCAAGCTCAACTCTGGCTATTTGATTCCTTGAACCATTTATCCGTAAGAGTTCATGGGAGATCTTACCATTCCCATGCCCCCAAAATGGTGGAATATGCAAGTATACCAAGAAGAAGGGGTCAAAATTTGTTCACCTTAAAACAGTAGATATGCAATGTTTTTATATTCAACATTCATTGACGTTTAATGTGGTAAAATGGTAGCATAACTTTTTTTTTTTCTAAACAAGCATCCCTTCTCTGAGCAGGCCCTTGGCCCATGGGCTTTGAATAGTTAGGGTTGACCTTATTCACAGGACGGGTCTTGTATAGCAAATGATTCTTCATGCTGTGTACACACTGGAATCCCCTGCAAAGTTTGAGGTGCTATAAAAGGAAGAGGGGGAGCTTGTATTTATTTCAGCTTTAGTTATCATTTCTTTTCTTTCAATTTCTGTGAGTTTCGTTTCTCTTAAATTTTTAAGGTGGAAAATTATGTTATCTAAATCTTTTTTTAATATAGACATTTACCACTATCACTTTCCCCCTAAGCACTGATGTTGGAGCATTTCATAAATTTTGTTACATAGTGTCTTAATTTTCAGTTTTCTTGAACTATTTTTCTAATTTATCTTGGATTTCTTCTTTGAGCTGTTAGTTATTTAGGAATGTGTTATCTAATTTTCATGTATTTGTGACTATTCCAAATTTTCATGTTATTGATTTTTAACTTCATTGTAACATGGTCAGAGAATAAATATATATAATTTCTATTTTCTAAAATGTATTGAGGTTCTTTTATGGCCTATCATATTATGTATTCTAGATAATGTTTCATGTGACATTGAGATGAATATTTATTCTACTGCTATTGGGTGAATTTTTCTATGACTATCTGTTAAGTCTCATTGGTCTTGTTGTTCAAGTCATCTAGGTCCTTGTTTATCTTTTGCCTAGTAACTCTGATTATTATTAAAGCAGATATTGAAGTCTACAGCTATTATTGCTAAATTTTGTATTTCTCACTTTAATTCAGGCAGTTTCTGCATAATGAATTTAAAGTCTCTTTTGTTAGATGTTTATTTGCTTATAATTTCTATATCTTACTGATGTAGTGACTTTTTAATCAAAAAATGTCTGCTATATCTCTGGAATCATTTTCTTTTCTTATAGAGTAGTTTTTTATTAACATAGCTACTTGATTCAGTGCTTTTCTAAACTGAAATAACTATCCTAATAGGTTGCCATTTTTATTTTTTAGATGTTATTTTCTACCCATTGACTTCAAATGCTTTTTTGTTTGTTTGTTTGTTTGAAACACAAACAACTTCAAATGTTTGTTTTTTGGGACAGAGTCTCTCTCTGTCACCCAGGCTGGAGTGCAGTGACACGATCTCAGCTCACAGCAGCCTCCATGTCCCTGGCTCAAGCAATCCTCCCACCTCAGCCTCCCAAGTAGCTGGGACTCCAGGCATGCACCACCACTCCTGGCTAATTTTTGTATTTTTTGTAGCAATGGGGTTTTGCCACATTTCTCAGGCTGGTCTCAAACTCCTGAGCTCAAGCGATCCTCCTGCCTCAGCCTCTCAAAGTGCTGGGATTACAGGTGTGAGGCATAGCGGCTGTCCTGCCTTTTTGTTTTTTAACCTACGGTGTGTTTCTTTTATATAGCATATTGGTGGAACTTGAAAAAAATCAAATCTGTCAATCTCTAACTTTTGATTGATTTTTAATACATTAAAATGTAGTATTATTTATGTGGTTGGATATATTTTTGCCTGATTCTTTTGACTTTCTCATACAGTTTTCTTCTTCAGTCCTCTTTTTTTCTTACTTATAACAAATATATATTTTCTAATGTACCATTATAATTCCCTTGCCTTTTTCTTTACTATATCTTTCTATTTATTAGTGTTTATACTAGAAATTTCAATTAAATTCATACCTAAAACAAGTTAACTTGAAATACTAAAATTAATGTCAATTGCATACAAATAGTTTTCTTCAGTATAACCTTATTCTCTCCTTTTTTGGTACTATTGCTGTCATACAAATTACGTCTTATAAATTAGAAAACCATCAGCACATAATTATATCTTTTCTGTATTCAACTGTCTTTTAAATAAGAAGAAACAAACAAAAATACATCATAACATGTATTATAATTACCAATACACTTACCTTTACTGATAGTGTTTATTTTTTCATGTGGATTTGAGTTGCTGTCTACTGTTCCTTCAGTGCAGCCTAAAAGATGTTTTTAGAATTTCTTACAAACCATGTCTGTTGATGACATATGACTCAGTTTTTGTTTATCTGGTGTATTCATCTGTTTTCACACTGCTATAAAGAAATTCATGAGACTGGGTAATTTATAAAGAAAAGAGGTTTAATTGACTCCCAGTTCTGCATGGCTGAGGAGGCCTCAGGAAACTTACAATCATGGTGGAAGGGGAAGCAGACACATCTTAACATGGCAGCAGGTGAGAGAGGGAATGAGAGAGAAAGAAGAAGAAAGTAGTAACTTCCAAACACTTATAAAACCTCAGATCTCATGAGAACTCATTCACTATCATGAGAACAGCATGGGGAAAACTGCCCTCATGATCCAATCACCTCCCTCCTCAAGACATGGGGATTACAGGTCCCTCCCTCCACATGTGGAAATTACAATTCAAGATGAGTTTTGGGCAAGGACACAGGTCTAAACCATTCTCATCTGGGAATTTATTAATTTTACCTTTTTTTTTTTAAAGATAGTTGTATTGGATATAAAACTTTTGGTTTACAATAATTTTCTTTTATTAATAGCACTTTAAACATGTCATCCCACTGCCTTCTGGCCCTAATGGCTTCTAACATTTCAGTTTGTTAATTTCATTGATGACCTAGTATATAATAAGTTGGTTTGTTCTTTCTGCTTTCAAAATCCTCTCTTTGTCTTCTGAGCAATTTGATGATGTCTCTAGGGTGAATACCTTTGAGTTTATTCTGTTTAAAGTTTGTTGAGCCTCTCAAATGTGTAAATTATTGTTTTCCTTCAACATTGGAAAGTTGTCAGTAATTATTTCCCGATTTATTTTCTTTTTTTCTCTCTTCTCTCCTTTTAATATTCCTGTTATACAAGTGTTGGGATGTTTGATGATGTCCTGAGTTTCTCTTAAGTTTTCTTCATTCTTTTACTTTTTCCTTTCTATTTAGCAGAATGAATAATCTCAATTGACCTGTCTTCACATTTGTTATTATTTTCTTCTGCCAGCTCATATTTTCTGTAATTATTTAAAATCTTAGTTATTGTACTTTTAAACTCCAGAATCTATTTGGTTCTTTTTTTAAATCATTTCTCTCTTTTATCGATTTTCCCTGTTTGGTAAAACATCATTCTCATGTTTTCCTTTAGTTTTTATACATGTCTTTCTTCAGTTCTTTGGAGAGCTGATTTGAAGTTTTTGTCCAATAACTCCAACATATGAGATTCCTCAGGGATAGTTTCTATTGACTGATTTTCATTCACATGTATAGGACATATTTTCCTGTTTCTTTATGTGTCTTAAAATATTTTGTTAAAAATGAGACAGAAACTTCCCTTGAGCAAAGAGTCCTCAGATTGTTGGAAGCCTTTGGTTAATTTTCAGAGTACTGGAAAAAAATGGTTTCTATAATATTTCTAGTACTTTAATAGCCTTTAAGGAGGAGTAAAATTTTGGTTGTTTTTATTCTAGTGGCTCGGGGGCCAAGAATATGTGACACTTCCTCTATTGTTATATTTTTATATTAAAAAATTGTTATATTGATTCATGAACTTTTTCTTGCCAGCCAGGAAGATTCTGTTCATGTAATTTGAAGTATTAGATAACATATTGATCTATCAATATAAACTAATGTTATATTGGATGAAAGTTTATTTTGGGAGTCTGCTTCAGTGTGTTTAATTTGGCATGTAATGCCAAAAACATATGAATAACCAGTTTCAAGGACAAAGATATACACTTTTTTTTTTTTTAAGATTAATTGCTTGTCTGTTGTGGAATTTGTCTCTTAGAGGCAATGTATTGGTGAGGTGGTATTCTGGCCTTAATACCTTATTTTCTGTAAAACATAGGTGTCACATATAATGCTCAACAGATACTTGGCCTTGAGATGTCATGAGATAGTCCTTTAACCTGGAGGTTTTCCCTTTAGTTAAAAAAACAATGCTTGAGTGAACTCAATTGTCTGAGGCTGCATCTCACACCTTTTTATTTTTTTTTTCCTAGAGGTCAGGTAGTTATTCTGATTTAAAGCCTTCTGTGATTATTATGTTGGCCAATGGCTTCAAACAGAGATGCTTTTTTCCTTGGCCTCTAGAAGTAATCCAGGCCACTTTTGAATTTGGGAGAATGGAATGTGTAAAATAAATGCTGACTAATTATTTCTAGGAATGCAAGAGTCAGTGTACCATTGGTGTTGCTTTTAATCCTAGAACTTGATAAGATCATTATAATGTTTGTCATAAAATATCATTTAATCTTCAGCTCTAAAGAACTGTTTTAAAATAGAAAACATTGTTGTTCATGTTTCAAAAGCCAGTCTAGTAATTATATAACCATAATTACTATGACAAAGATAATTGAAATAATAAGTAAAAGTTCTATCCACAATTTTTTCCCAACAGCTTACTACGATAGCAAACCTGTAGACTAACTGGTATGCATATTGAGATGCAATTAGAGTATATTATACTGAAAAGGAAAACAATGTTTGTTAAACATTTTAGAATAATTCTTATTCTTGGGGTAATGAGTTGGAGGCAGAGTGACCAGGAAGAAAATAATTTCATCAGTGAATGATGATTATCACATTCAGAATTATTAAAGTAACCTGTATAATTCCAGATATCCTTAACTTAACATATCAAATAATAATGTTTAGACTAGTTTATTATGGAAGATAGGAAGAAAAAATATGTGTCTTTTTGAGGGAAAAATGGGTATGAGTTACACCAAAGCAACTGCTCCTCTCTTAAATGTGAGCACAGAATAAATTGTCTTTGATATTCTTAATTCCAAATCACATTTCTTAGGGTATAAAATGCTACTTCAATAGCAAATTGCAACATCTATGATCTTGGAATTAATATCACAAGAAAAATTAAATGCAATTAAAACAAAAGTATATCAATTTACCGTGGTTTTCAACTGTTGTATTGAACATTTAAGCTTAATAAACTTTCTGACTTCTTAGAAGCTGTGATAGACTGCCCTCTAAAATCTGGTTTTGTTTGGCAGTTTATCTCTCTGCTCTCATCCCCAAGGAAAGGAAAACCAGCCAACTTTCTCTAATAATATGCAACAAAGCCAAGGCTATAATAATGAAGAAAGGTGAATTTACAGTCAAAACATTATCATTGTTGAGCCCAGATTGGTTTAGTATAAATTTATGAGTGAGTAACATTTGAACAATAATTAACTCATCAACTCAGACCTTTAATCATGTTTATGAGGCTTGCTGGGGGAACAATCTCTTGTTCAAAGTTGATGATGTTACTTTTGATACTTTGATAATTTTAAAGATTGGATTAAGAACCATGAATGTTATTGATTTTCCACACAGAAATGGAACAACCTGTTTGAAAGTGGAGGCTAAAAAAACTTGTTTTGAAACCATAGTTGAATGTAAAGAATATGAATTTTGCTTAGGTTGTGGATTTATTTAGGATGGTTTTGGATTGGTAGGGACTGAGCAGATTCGAGTTGCTGCAGTCGAGCTCTCACAGGTCATCTTTCTGCATCATGGGTAGGAAATTAGTTTGTCTCTGTCCCCTTCCTGATGGACAGACCTAACACAGTGACCAGTTGCTTATTACTGTAAACATCTTGCCACTGATGCAATGAGAAACAACACCAGTAGCTGCAGTGGTATCATACAAGCAAACTGGGCCTCGATTTATCTTCCTAGTTTCTCATCCTTTTCACTAGTTTGCCTGTGTAGAGAAAACAATGGAGTCTTCCAACATTTGCCTTTCCAAACTAGGCCCATTGAACATTTCCAGAACGAAAAGTCTGCTTCAGTAACTGATTTCCTTTTTTGTTTCCAAATTTATGTATTTATTAAATTGATGGATAAAATTGTATTTATCATGTACAGCATAATAGTTTGAAGTTTGTATATACTGTGGGATATTTAAATTAGATAATTAACAAATACATTACCTCACAGTTGCCATATTTGTGTGGTGAAAACATTTAACATCCACTGTCTCAGCACTTTTCAAGAATACAATATATCATTGTTAACTATAGTCACAGGCTATACAGTAGATTTCTTGAACTTATTTCTTCTCTCTAATTGTAATTATTTATACTTTGAAATACATCTTTCCAATCCTCTCTCTCCCCATATGCCCCAGCCTCTGGTAACCATCATTCTGCTCTCTTTGAAATTACCGTCTTTAGAGTCATCTATGAGTGAGATCATTTGCTGTTTGTCTGTATGTGCCTGGCTTATTTCATTGTATGTACATATGTGTATAATATGTACACATACACATACCCCACTAGAGGTTTTTTAATCCATTCATCAGTTGACAGTCACTTAATTTGATTCCATATCTTGGCTATTATGAATAGTGCTACAATGAACGTGGGATTACAGATATCTCTTTAACATACTGACTTCATTTCATCTGAATAGATAGAAAGTAGTAAGATTGCTGGATCAAATGATAGTTTTATTTTCAATTTTCTGAGGAGTGTTCATAGTGTTTTACATAGTGGCTCCACTAATTATATTCCCACAGTGTGCAGTCTCTAAAGCTTCAAGGAATAGAAAGAGGAGTGGGGAAAGTATTTAGGATCTGTGGGGTCAGCTAGGTTTGCTTTTGTGAGTTTATACAATGGGTTACTCAGGATGATAAAACTAAGTATCCAAAGGTGGAAATACCTAACCATGCCTAGGAAGGAAAGGATTTTTTGTTTTATAGAGGGGATTGGGGTTTGGGAGATTAGCCAGAAACAGTCAGCAGGGAGAGCATGTGTGTTTTCGTGAGAATTATGCCGAGATGGATAACAGATGAGGAAGAAATTTGGGCTTGACTGAAGTAATGGGGGCTGTCTGTGAAGCCTTGAGGCAGTACAGCCCAGGTAATTTGCTGAGCCTGATGGGTGTCAGGGTGAGTCTAAGTGAAAGCAAAGAGAGGCTGGGATGAAGGGTGCAAAGGAATAGTAAAGAAAGCATGTTTGAGATCCAGAACAGAATAATGGGTTGTGTAGGGAGGTATTGAGGATAGGAGAGTATATGTGTTTGGCATCACAGGGTGGATAGGTAAAACAATTTGGTTGATAAGGCACAGATTCTGAACTAACCTGTAAGACTTGTCCAGTTTTTGGACAGGTAAAATGGGGGAATTGTAAGGAGAGTTTATAGGCTTTTAAAAGGCCATGCTGTAACAGGCAAGTGATAGCAGGCTTTAATCCTTTTAAAGTGTGCTGTGGGATGGGATATTGGCATTGAGTGGGGTAAGGGTGATTAGGTTTTAATGGGATGGTAAGGGGTGCATCATCCATTCGCCAAGGAGGGAGTAGAGGTGTCCTATACTTGTGGATTAAGGTGGGGAGATTTAGTTAAAAATGTCTCAACCTAATAAGGGAGGTGGGCAGTGGAGATAACTAAAAAGGGATGCATAAAAGAATGTTGTCCAAGCTGGCATCAGAGTTGGGGAGTCTAGAAGCCTGGCCGTCAATACCACAACAGTTATGGAGGCAAAGGAAACAGGCCCTTAAAAAGAGGGTAATGTGGATTGGGCAGCCTCCATATTGATTAAGAAGGGTGCGGACTTACCCTCCACTGTGAAAGTTAGCCGAAACATCTGTGATGGTCCTGTAGGCTTCTGAGGCGATTGGGCAGTGTCAATCTTCAGCTGCTAAGCCGAGAAGATCTGGGAAGGAGTCAATGAGAGAGCCTTGGGCCAGAGCTCCGTGGGCTCTGGGAGTGGCTGCCAGGTTGGACAGTCCAATTTCCAGTGGGGTCCCGCACAGATGGGACATGACTTAGGAGGAATCCTGGGCTGCGGGCATTCCTTGGCCTGGTGGCCAGATTTCCAGCACTTGAAGCAAGATCCTGGGGTAGGCAGTCCTGGAGGAATGCCTGGACACTGCAGTTCAGGAGTTTGGAAGTTCTTGTGTGCTGGAGATGTGGCTGGGGTTTGTCTCACAGTGGAGGCAAGGAATTGCAACTTAGAAATACATTGCTACTTGGCTGCCTCTACTCTATTATTGTACACCTTGAAGGTGAGGTTAATTAGGTCCTGTTGTGGGGTTTGAGGGCTGGAATTTAATTTTTGGAGCTTTATTTAATGTCAGGAGCAGATTGGGTATAAAATGTATATTGAGAATAAGATGGCCTTTTGACCTTTTAGGGTCTAGGGCTGTAAAGTGTCTCAGGGTTGCTGCCAAATGAGCCATGAACTGGGCTGGGTTTTTCATATTTGATGAAAAGGATCCTAAACGCTAACTGATTTGGGAGAGGTCGGATAAAGAAAAAGAAGCGTTAACCTTGACTATGCCTTTAGCTCCAGCCACCTTTTTAAGAGGAGATTGCTGGGCAGGTGGGGGAGGGCTAGTCGTGGAAGGAAACTGTAAGTTGGACCCGGTGTGAGGAGGGGAGGTGATGAAAGGATTATGGGGTGGGGTAGCAGAGGCTGACGAAGAATAGGGGCCTGGCTCGGCCTGGCCAGGAGCAGCCTGGGGAGAAGGGGAGAGGTCAGATGGGTCTGTAAAAAAGGAAGATTCAAAAGACTCAGCGATGCTTGGGGTTGGGTCTGAAGGGACAGGTGGGAGGGAAAGAAGCAAGATTTGGGATGAGTTGCATTAGGAACAGAGACTAGGGAGGGACTGATGTGTAAAAGAATGCCTGGACGTCAAGCACCTCAGACCATTCACTCACATCCCTGTGAAGAGACAACCAAACAGGCTTTGTGTAGCAACAAGGCTGTTTTTTTCACCTGAATGCAGGCAGGCTGAGTCCGAAAAGAGAGTCAGCGAAGGGAGATAGGGGTGGGGCCATTTTATAGGATTTGGGTAGGTAGTAGAAAATTACAGTCAAAGGGGTTGTTCTCTGGTGGGCAGGGGCAGGGAACACAAGGTGCTCAGTGGGGGAGCTTTTGAGCTAGGATGAGCCAGGAGAAGGAATTTTACAAGGTAATGTCATCAGTTAAGGCAGGAACCGGTCATTTACACTTCTTTTGTGATTCTTCAGTTACTTCAGGCCATCTGGATGTATATGTGTAGGTCATAGCAGGTATGATGGCTTAGCTTGGGCTCAGAGGCCTGACAATACTACTCAGCCAAGAAAAGGAACAAAATAATTGCATTCACAGCAACCTGGATGGAATTGGAGACTATTATTCTAAATGAAGTAACTCAGAAATGGACAACCCAGCATTAAATGTTCTCACCTATATGTGGGAGCTAAGCTATGAGGACACAAAGGCATACGAATGGTATATTGGACTTTGGGGACTCAGGGGAAAGGAAAGGGTGGAAGAAAAAACTACATATTGGGTACAGTGTACACTGTTTGGGTGATGAGTGCACCAAAATCTCAGAAATTACCACTAAAAACTAATTCATGAAACCAAACACCATCTCTTCCCCAAAAAAACCTATTGAAATTAAAAAATTTCAATTAAAAAAATGAAATAAAATAAACAATGCTTAAAATAGAACATGCTTGCCAGTGAATTTAACAAACATTTGGGCCGTGATTACAATGTTTTAGACACTATCTAATTCTTTTATAAATATCAACTGCTTTAATCTCACACCAAAAACAAAAACCTTTGTCACAAAGCATTGAAAAGTTATGAAACATGAAAATGGATAGAATATGTGTTTATTGGACTGGGCATGGTGTCTCATGCCTGTAATCCCAGCATTTTGAGAGGCTGAGATGGGCGGATCACTTGAGGCCAGGAGTTCGAGACCAGCCTAGCTAACATGGTGAAACACTTCTCTACTAAAATACAAAAAAATTAGCTGGGTGTGGTGAAGCATGCCAGCAATCCCAGCTTCTTGGGAGGCTGAGGGAAGAGAATTGCTTGAACTCCGGAGGCAGAGGTTGCAGTGAGCCGAGATCACACCACTGCACTCCAGCCTGGGTGATACAGTGAGACTCCATCTAAAAAAAAAAAAAAAAAAAAAAGAGAGAAGTTAATGTGTATATTGGTTTGGGGCTTGCAAGGAACAGTTATCTAGATGGGTATAGTCAGATAAGTTTAAAAGGTCTGGATCAATCTGTATTATTCAATAGTAGCCTGTCACTCACTGTCCATGATAAGTTTGATGGTGCTGAAGCCAGGGCTCCACAGATTACTACAGCAGAGGTGAGCTCCAAGAAGAAAAGAGAGGAAGTGAGAGTAAATAGCATCTATGTCTGTATTAGTCTTCCAAATCCTGGTTCAGGTCCCCTCAAGGTCCAGCTCTGTGACCTGTTTAAGATTCCAGACAAATCTTTTTGTTCTTCTATTACATTTTCCTCACTTGATTAAGAGATTTTAAATGATATATATCACTTTCACCAAGTTATCTAACAAAAAACCTCATGCTAGATAAACTTAGCAACTGCATGGTTCAGACCACAAACCATGAAATACAAATTCAGAGAAAGCTAAAATAAGGAAGTCTATGCATGACATTGCAGAGAAGTGGCACTTGAATTGGACCTTAGGTCTGAGGAGCATTCACATAGCCAGAGAACAAATGTAGGCACTCCAGGTAATGAGTTCAGTGTAGTCAGAGGCAAAGATGCCGCAAGGCTAGTCTGGTTTTCACAGAGGGTTTATGCTATGAAATGAATGCTTGTGTCCCTCAAAAATTCATACATTGATGTTCTAATACATCAGTCTAATACACAATAGAATTTGGAATTGGGGGCTTTGGGGTATGATTAGCTCATGAAGATTTGAACCATGATGAATGGGATTATTTCCCTTATAAAAGGAGACACCAAAGAGATTATCTGTCTGTAGATTATGTCTTCTTGCTGAAGATGCAGCAAGACTATGACTGTCTGCAAAGCTGGAAGAAGACCCTCCCAGAACCTGACCCTGCTGGCCCTTGATTTGGGATCTCCAGCCACCAGAACTGTGAGAAATAAATGTTACTTATTTAGGCCACCCAATCTATGGTATTTTGTTATAGCAGCTCACACTGACTAAGAAAGTTTAAGGTATAAATGCTACTGTTCAAGTATATAGAACCTGAGAAGTGTTCATATCATTGTAGATCATGATTATTGCAAGCTGACATTTTTACCTGAAAAGGTTAGGGTTGCGACAGTGATACCTTTAACTTCCTATTATCAATTAGATGCTGTATCAGTCCATTTTCATGTTGATTTAAGGAAATACCCAAGACTCCAACACTGGGAAATTTATAAAGAAAAGAGGTTTAATTGGCTTACAGTTCCACATGGTTGGGGAGTCCACAGGAAACTTACAATCATGGCAAAATGTACCTCTTCACAGGGGGGCAGGATGGAGAATGAAAGCCTAGTGAAGGCGAAAGCCCCTTATAAAACCATTCAGATATCATGAGAACTAACTATCGTGAGAACAGGATGGGGAAAACCACCCTCATGATTCAGTTATCTCCACCTGGTCCTCCCATGACACATGAGTTAAGACTTCGTGTCTTAACTCAAAGACACAGCTCAAGATGAGATTTGGGTGGAGACACAGCCAAACAATAAAATTCCACCCGGGCGCCTCCAAAATCTCATGTCCTCACATTTCAAAATACGGTCATCCCATCCCAACAGTCCCCCAAAGTCTTAACTCATTCCAGCATTAACTCAAAAGTCCAAGTTAAAAATCTCATCTGAAACAAAGCAAGTCCCTTCTGCCTATGAGCCTGTCAAATCATAAGCAATTTAGTTACTTCCTAGATACAGTGGGGATACAGGCATTGGGTAAATACAGCCATTCCACATGGGAGAAATTGGCCAAAACAAAGGAGCTACAGGCTCCATGCAATTCCAAAATCCAGCAGGGTGGTCAAATTTTAAAGCTCCAAAATGATCTCGTTTGACTCCATGTCTTGGATCCAGGTCATGCTAATGCAAGAGGTGGGCTACTATGGCCTTGGGAATCGCCACACCTGTGGCTTTGCATAATACAGCATCCCCTCCTGGCTGCTTTCAGGGGCTGGCTTTGAGTGTCTGTGGCTATTGCAGGCGCACAGCACAAGCTGTTGGTGGATTTACCATTCTGGCTTCTGGAGGGTGGTTGCCCACTTCTCACAACTCCGCTAGGCAGTGCCCCAGCAGGGACTCTCTGCGGGGACTCCAATGCCACATTACCCTTCTGCACTGCCCTAGCAGAGGTTCCCCCATGAGGTCCCTGCCCCTGCAGCAAACTTCTTCCTGGACATCTGGGCCTTTCTGTACAACACCTGAAATCTAGGTGAAGGTTCCCAAACTTCAATTTTTGACTTCTCTGTACCTGCAGGCTCAAGACCATGTGGAAGCTGCCAAGTCTGGGACTTGCACCCTCTGAAGCCATGCCCCAAGCTGTACCTTGGCTACCTTTAGCCATGGTTGGAGCCGCTGGGATGTAGGGCACCAAGTCCAAGGCTGCACTTAACAAAGGGGTCCTTGACCCCACCTAGGAAACCATTTTTCTCTTTTAAGCCACTGGGCCTGTGTTGGGAGAGGCTGCTGACGCCTTAGAGACATTTTCCCCATTGTCTTGGCAGTTAGCATTTGGATCCTCATTACTTATCAGCAAGAAGAACTGCCAAGCAAAAGGGGGAAAGCCCTTATAAAACCATCTGGTCTCGTGAGAACCCACTCACTATCATGAGAACAGCAGCACGAAGGTAACCACCCCCATGATTCAATTACCTCCCCCTCAGTCTCTCCCAAGACATGTGGAGATTATTGGAACTACAACTCAAGATGAGATTTGAGTGGAGACACAGCCAAACCATATAAATGCCCATGCACTTTATCTGACATTGTCCAGAAAATACTGTATCAAAAATGAGAATCTATTGTAGACAAAATCACATAAGCTTTGAGAATACATAGTTTGATGCTTAAAACAGATCCATGACATCTCAGTTATGTGATGCTGAGTATGGTACTTAACCTCTCTGAACTGATGTGTTTTCATCTATAAACTAAAGAAAATAAAGCATAGTACATTAATTTAATATGAAAGTTAAATGAAATTTAAAGTCCCTAGTACAGTCTCTTAAATCCTTTAAGTGAAAATGGTTTTTGTCCCTACCTGGGCATTGTGCATTAACTCTGCTTCCCATCAGAGGTGACAGACATCACTGGTCATTGTCATAGAAAAAGTAAAAGTATCTTATAATAATAGTTATTGTTACTATTAATTGAACAACCTTTAAAAATTCATGAGCATTATGCTTAGGGTTTTATATAGATTATATTATTTAACACTTGCAACCATCCTGAAAGAAAGAAAATCCAGCATGTTTGTCCTTGTGGAAATGTTCCATGTGGTTATTCTGAGGTCAGGATTATGACCAGTTTGTTTAGAATCTGGACTAGTGAGTTCTTCTGTACTGTTAAATGGCATTAAGTTCTGTCGTGGTAACATGTGCTGTTCCTCAAATCAAAGAATGTTTGATGCATTTAATGAAATTTGCAGCAAGTTCAGGAAACCATGTGTTTCTTCTCTTGAGAGATAGTGAATATGTATGTGTTGAAGCCATCAGAGAGTATTGACTGAGGATTTCATTACTTGATAACATGAAAAGAAAGAATGTATGAATTTATCAAAAGGCAATATAGAGCAGGAGACTTGGTTTAATGAGTAGATTAGCTGAGTGATTGCCCCACCAGCTTCCGCCCAACAAGTTACTTGATATCTCTGACCTTGAGTTTCTTCACTGTAATAGATAATGAATTTTCTTATATGTATAATATAGGAAAGTTGTTTAAGATTTTTAATACCCAAACCTGGCTGTATAAATTCAATAAGGTGATGTTGAAGTTTCAACAAAATAGTTGAATTAGAATCTCTGGGCTTAGATATCCAGGTTTCAGAACTATTGAGAAAGATGGTTTTAAGGGTCAGTTTAGGACTAAGATTTTTAGTTTTGAGATATTAGACAGCAGAAGGGGAAGAAGCCAGCATATATTTAAGAGCCTGAAAGCCAATAAAAATAATGCAGTCCAAATAGAGATCATGATATCCTGATTATTTTGGGAAACTATGAGGCTGATGCCAATGTAGTGAAATGTGTTATGAGTCTGCATAGAAGAGAGAATTCTTAATCATCTAAGGATGATCCTGCTGAGAGATTTTTTTAAAATCATTCATTCAGTAAATATTTATTGAATATCTAATATGTGTGAGTCCCTGCTGGGGTTTTTAGTGTGTCAGAAAAAATAATTTGTTATAATCCTACAAAAAACTATAGAAATTTACTGTCTCTTTGGGAGAAATTAGATATGGACATAGAGAGGTGTTTTGCAGGGAGACTAATTTCTTTCCACAGGCGTCAGGAAATACGAAGTAAGTTGCTATGGACTGAATGTTTGCTTCCCCCTAAAATGTATATGTTGAAGCCCTAATCCCCAATATGATGGCTTTTGTATATGGTGCCATTGGGAGGTAATTAGGATTAGATAAGTGTATTAGCATAGGGGCCTCATAATGGGATTACTGCCGTTATAAGAAGAGACTATAAGGAGCTTTCTGTCTTTCTCTTACTCCTCGTGTGGCACAAGGAGAAGAGGTCATGTGAGCCCACAGTGAGACGGCAGGTGCCTTCCAGACAAGAAAAGAATCCTTAGAATCCACCTATCTTGTAAGCAGCTTGATTTTGTATTCCCAGTCTCCAGAACTGTGAGAAATATCTTTCTGTTATCTAATCCCCCTCGTCTATGGAATTTTGTAATGGCAGTCTGATCAGACGAATAGGTATGTGGCGCTGGAATTGAATATTAGGAAGTGGTTGGGAACCACATACCCATGAGAAACTCAAAATGGGGTGGGCATGTTGTCACAATAATCTTGAGTTATGAAACTTCCACTTGATTGTAATGTAGGTTCTGTAAGGACAGATATTTCATGTCCGTCTTGTTTATTATTATAGTGTCAGCATCAGAACAAGGGTCAACACATAATTGACCCTCACTATTCATTTTATTACAAAAAGGAAATAAATGCATGGGAAATGACGTTTTGTTTAATTTGGTCTCCTGTTACATTTAGAAGCAGAACAATGGGAGTTGGGGCTAGAAAGTTTGTCTTCTGCCAAATTAAATCAATATGACTTTTGTAGAGGAGTAAGTAGTCAAGTATATGAAATAGGATGGAGTACTAAAATAAAACTGCAAGTTGACTTACATTTTAGAAGAAAAAAACAAGAAAGCAAGTCCTCTCTGTTTTTCTTGTTTTGACATTTTTTGTAAGAAATGAAGTGGCCATAATGTGCATCTAAGTTTCCTAAGCCCCATATCTGTAAACAAACCCGGCAACATTTATACAACACTTTGATATTTAAGCCCCACACGGCAGAATCCTTCTGAGAAAAGATACTGTGTACTTGTAAATGTAACACTGGTAAGTACGTCTTCTCTTGTCATTAAATCAATAAACAAATTACAGACGTTTCCAATAACAGAGTGTCTTGGAATGTATATTCTAATAGTATTTTTATTATTTTGATGATGATGATGATAATGATGATATTGGTGGTAGTGGTGATTTTAATGGTTAATTTTATGTGTCAACTTGGCTGGGCTATGGGGCGGTCAGGTATTTGGTCAAACATTATTCTGGATATTTTTGTGAGGCTGTATTGAGGTGAAATTAACACTAAATTCATGGGCAGAGTAATCATATTTCCCAGCTTTAATAGGGGTGAGCCTCATACAACCAGTCAAAAGGGCTGAATAGAACAAAAGGCTTACCTTCCTCTGAGTAAGTGTTTAGATTGCCTTTAGACTGGAACATAGGTTTTGGGTTCAAATGGAAACATTTGCTTTTCCTGAGTCTCAAGACTGACAGTGTTGAGGCAGAAGCACCATAGGACAGATAATAGGTGCGACAGGAGGTCTGGTTCTCAGGCCTTTGGGCTTTAACTGGAACTAAACCATTAGCTCTCCTAGATCTCCAAGTCTCCAAGTTGCTGAGTTACCGTGCAGATCTTGAAATTTGCCTGCCTCCACAATTTCATGAGCCAAGTCTTCATAATAAATATATAGAGAAGTATAAATATTAGAACTGAAAAGATTTGAGAATCATCAAATTTACCTTTCTCATATTACAGAAAATAGAGGTCTTAGGGTATTATATTTCATAATAGTATATTAACTTGGAAAATGTCCTCCTTCTTTTAAAATGTACCCAAATTTAATCAGGTGACCTCCCAATCTGAAAGAAAATACATACATAATTAGATGGTTATTTAGAGGATCTTCTAATTTATTATGTTTGTTGCTGATAACAATGATGTCTTCCTTAAACTTTTTGGGTCAGATTCATGAGTAATCACTACTAGATCAGGAATTCAACTGGATTATTACGCATTGGAGCAAAACAATGCCTATTTAAAATTTCTTCAAGTTTTCACTTCAATTCTCTCATGAAAAGGAAGATAATGGAATATTTATTGAGTACCTATTGTGTGCCAGTACTAGAGTATGCATATTTATGACACTTACTTTGTTTTCAAAACTTTCTGGAGATATGATTATGTCATCTTTTTAATTTCTATAATTCAATCTGTCTGCACAAAGTATATATTGCTTAATGTAATGAAAGGAATCATTCTTTGTGTAGTCAATGCTATTCCAATTCAGTTCAACAAGAACAATAGGAAAAACAGAGAAGTAAACACTTAGAAGATTTCAAGGTTATTATAAAGTATGCATTTCCTTTTGGGTCCTTATAATTCAAAGGCAATCAGACTTCTAGACAAAAAACAACTGAAGACAATTCAAACAACCTTGGTTTAGGCTGTAGGTATCACTGTGTTGAATCAGAGAGTCATTAGATTTCAGACTCCTGCACACTGATAGATGAAACAATTGGATACGGCAGAGCAACAAAAGTTGACTTAGATATAAATATTATTACAGACACAGAAAGAGGTCAAGAAAATTCATTCATTCTCTTGCAATTATGTGGTATACTTGTTGGAAGATGTACACTTAAAATTGTCATTAAAAGAAGGATAGTAATTAAAGAGAAAAACAAGAGTATGACATTCCAGAATGTAGAAAGAACATAACAAAGTTATAGAGACATTTTGATGTTGGCCACCGCCAAATAATAAGTTAACATTTTTATATGTAGGGTGAACTAAGGGTTAAGGATAACAGCAAGTGAGAGTTTGGGGACCAAGGAATAGGAAAAAGCATCAAAAACTGAATAATATGTAGAGAATGTTGAATAGCTTTTTTATGAAATAAGTAAAGTATTAGTATAGGGTAGAGTCTAGTCTACCAACATATTGCCTTAAATGAAATAGACTGTATTTCGTTCACAATAATTGGAGTCTAAGCAGGTCAGCAATAGTAGAATGATTCTGACTTCCTCAATTTGTTGGTTCATGATGTGGAACCAAGGTGGTTGTTCCAAGAGTGATGGTTAATTTTTTTATGTCAACCTAAGTGATCTAAGGGATGTCCAGATATGGTAAAACTTTATTTCCGAATGTGTCTGTAAAGGTGTTTCTAGAAAAGATTAGTATTTGTGTTGGTACCCTGAGTAAAGAAGATCACCCTCACCAAGTGTAGGTGGGAATCATTCAATATGCTGAGGGCCCAAATAAAACAGAAAGGTGAAGAAAGGGAAAGTTTGCTCTTTCTGCTTCAGCTGGGACATCCATCTTCTCCTGCTCTTGTATATTGGTGCTCCTGGTTCTTGGTCCTTTGGATTCAAATCAGGACTTACACTATTGGCTGTCTTGGTTCTCAGACCTTCAGGCATGGAAAGGAATTGGAGATCTGTATGAGCAAGGACTGTTACAGAAGTTTAAATGGAATAGGTGGGGCTTGAGCCAAAACATGAAAACTGGGCAGATCTGCATAGGGGGACTAACATGGTCAGGCCCTTAGGTGAAGAGCAGTGTGCTTTTCAAGAGCAGTGTGTTTAGGTGAAGAGCAGTGTGCTGTTGCAGTGTACAACAGCAGGGCAATTGTATCCATAGACATTTGGCCCAGTTATAATACACTCTGACTTAGTATTTGCAAAAGTCATTTCCTTTTGAGCTGCAGGTGACAAATGAATATCCATAAATAGAGGTTCTTCAAGTGGATGAGATTCTTTTTTTAGAGGTGGGGAAAAGGGAACAAAGAAAACATTAGAACTGAATTATATCTAAGGGGTCATTACAACTATGATACATGCATTTACATAGCCTGTGGAGAGTGCAAAGTTATATAAATCTTTGAGTAAATTATGAGTAAAGAAAATATGTTATTTTTCTCCAAGAGTTACACAGACTCTAACTATCCTTTTTGTACCAAACATCCCATTTTAACAATGTTCCCATGTTTTGGATTTTAACTGTGGCAGTTCACTGGCCTTGTCTAGATTACCAGACTTTGATATGCTTTGTCTTTGATGTGCTCTCCCATCTCCACATTGAAAAGCTGCTTCGTGGTTCAGCCCTGTATTTTTAGGATACTCCAAAAATGTTATGACACAGTGAAGACCACATGTCAACATTATCCTCAGCTGCTTAGAGTAGCTGTAGTCAAAAATACTGTACTGGCCATTTGGGCAAAATGAAGAATCACTTCAAGGAGAGAGTCTGCTATAATCTTTCCTAAGGTGACTGTCTTCAAATGAATGTAGCCTGGTATTTTGATCCATGCATATTTTTATTCATTAAGCTGAAAATAACAATTAAATCATAACTGCCACATACCAAATGCACTTCATAAAATGTGTGAGAAATGGGTACTGATATTCCTCCCTGGAAGAGCAGGCTTCTTGTATGCCGTCAAACTCGAGAGCACTATCTTGTCACTAACAGTCAGAGGTCACTTCCTGTGAGTGAAGAAAGTTTCTGTCTTATGGGAATTCATCATTAGCCCCACAGCTACATGTGCTTCACACAGACTTGTCAATTTTTGAGGACATATTTGATTACCACTCCCAGAGGATCAATGGAAACTATTGATACTGAAACCTTAATCAGCAACTGTACATTTATAATAAGAGTTGAGAATTTATTATGCACAGAGACTGGAGTTAAGAGGCAAAGCATGTTGCATGGATAATCTCCTTGAATCTCATGTGCAACCTTACAGAATCCTCTTGTAAATATAAGGAATTGGAGACACAGAGAAGTTAAGAATACATAGTAAGTAGAGAGATGGGAAGGAAACCCAGGAGGTTTTGATTCCAAAGCCCAGTCTTAATCTCCATGTTTTTCTTGCCATATGTTAAGGGTAGTATGAGAAGCCAGGGACCAGAGAAAACATGTCCTTTCCTCATCACACATCTTCTTTTCTAAGAATAATGTGTTTTTTATCACACAGCCCAAATATGTATGGGGGACTTCACTTAAACACAGTTATTGATTCTGCTCTCCTATGGGGAACAACTGAAATTGGTTATTACGGACTGAGAGATGCAGGGAAGAGGGCTTTGAAACCACCTGGATTTTATCTCACTCTCAGCTTCCTCCTAGACTAGTGTTCACTTTAACTTTGGTGTCAGGGGATAAGGAAGACTTGATATTCCAGTAGGTCTGGTAGTTACTCTTTGGAACACAGAATAAAGGGCAAATCTTTATCATGACTTTCAGGACCATCAATCATGTGGCCTTCTGTAACCTTCCCAAGTGAATCCTCAACATGCCCATATCACCTACTGCAGTTGCATCTGCTTTACCATAAGGCTAATAGACCACAGTGACTTTTTTAAAGAACTAGGTGTGGTTGGGAATGAGAGAGCCTATTAGGGAGTAAAGAACAAACATGTTTGTTGAATGTGATTGTTTGAGTCCAACTCTTTCACAATTTGCTTATCTATTCAGAATACTGAATAGTGGTATTATTTAATACAAAAACTAATTTGTGCCATGAGCTGAGAACTCTTGTTAGTGTTTTTTATGACACTGGGAGACCTTGGGACCAAGAAAGACTCAGGCTTTTCTAGTGTCATGAGGCAGATTTAGTCTTGGTCCTATTATATGGGAAATATAATTGGCTAAAGTAAACACTTTTATTTTGCTGCTCTAAGGTATTATTAAGATGTATACTAACCCACATGCATGCAATCATCATACAATTTTAAGCCATAAAATATTTACAATGCCATGTCTAAGATAGATGACATATAATATATTACTCCACAGTTACTTTAGTAAAGTATAGATGCAGAGACTCAGATTGATGCTTTCAAGTGATCATATCAGTATAAACAAACCTTTCCTTAATAATAGTTGTATATTTGGAGGTTTTTTATTTTTCCTCTGAAAAGTGTTTTCTACACACCTTTTAGACAGCAGAGATAATTCTTGACTGTAACATTTTCTGACAGCTATTCAAACATATTCTGACTTTTTGGCTGTATCTTTTTCTCTACATTCCTGTGGTTCTTTACAGAATATGACTGTCTCATAAAAGGATATTTGTAATAAGAACCTATTTGCTAAATGAATAAAATATTCTTTAAGGTGCATTTCAAAAAGTTCTGAGCAACTCTCCTACTGTTTTGATATATCAACAAAAGCACTGCTACATCAATAAATTCTTAGTTCCTGAGACATAACAAGTACTTAGTCGTAGGCATTGCTGAAATTGGAACATGTCAGGAGCCCTTCTCTTGTATGACTGAAACTGTGTTTACTTACTTTTATGTTTTGTTAATTTTATCTTTAAATGACATTGTCTTGGTTACATCTTTTTTTATTATTCCATATTTTTTCTTTTTGTTTCTCTTTCCATAATCTCCATAGTTATCAAATTGTTTTTAGAGATTTTATAGATAATTGTATACTGAAAATAAATTCATGGCAATGATTTATGAAACTTTCTAACTGTAATCCAGGTACAGTGCTAGGCACTAGAGATAAAATAATGAAGAGCCATAAAAGAAAAAAAAAAAGTTTCTGCTACCATGCAGTTCACTAAAATGTGGAAGGGACAACATTTAATGTAATTATCAAGCTATACCAATGGGCAATCATTGAACACCTTGATATAAAGAAAAGGTCAGCAAACTTTAAAAAAGAAATACCAGATAGTAAATATTTTAGACTTTGTAGATGATGTGGTTTGGCTGTGTCCCCACCCAAATCTCATCTAGAATGGTAGTTCCCATTATGCCCTTGTGTTGTCAGAACGACCTGAAGGGAGATAAATGAATCATGGTGGTGTTTACCACCATGCTGCTCTTCTCATGATAGTGAGTTCTCACAAGATTTGATGGTTTTATAAGGGCACTTCTTCTTGCTGCTGCCATGTCAAGAAAGACACATTTGCTTTCCAAGGCCTCCCCAGACATGCTGAACTGTGAGTCATCCTTAAACCTCTTTCCTTTATAAATTACCCAGTCTCAGGTATGTCTTTATTAGCAGCATGAGAACAAGCTAATACAGTAAATTGGTACCGGTAGTGGGGTGCTGCTGTGAAGATACCTGAAAATGTGGAAGCGACTTTGGAACTGGATAACAGGCAGAGGTTGGAACACTTTGCAGGGGTCAGAAGAAGACAGGAAAATGTGGGAACATTTGGAACTTCTTATAGACTTAGAGAGGTCACAAGCCCAGAAGATGTGGAAAAGTTTGGAACTTCCTAGATAGTTGTTGAATGGCTTTGACCAAAATGCTGATAGTGCAATAAGGTCCAGTCTAAAGTGGTCTCAGATGGAGATGAGGAACTTCTTGGAATCTGGAGTAAAGTTTACTGTTGCTATTCAAAGAGACTGGCAATATTTTGGCCCTGCCCTAGAAATCTGTGGAACGTTGAATTTAAGATAAATTATTTAGGATATCTGAGGGAAGACACTTCTAAGCAGTGAAGCATTCAAGAGGCAGCAAAACATAAAAGTTTGGAAAATTTTCAGCCTGACTATGCAATAGAAAAGTAAAGTCCATTTTCTGGAGAGAAATTCAACTTAGCTGCAAAAGTCTGCATAAGTAGCAAGGAGCCAAATGTTAATCACCAAGACAATGGGAAAAATGTCACCTGGGCAAGTCGGAGTCCTTTAAAAGCAGCCCCTCCCATCGCAGGCCTAGAGGCCTAGGAGGGAAAAATGGGTTTGCAGGCCCAGACCCAGGGGCCCCCTTGCCTTGGGACTTGGTGCCCTGCGTCCCAGCCACTCCAGCTGTGGCTAAAAGGGGCCAATGTACAGCTCAGGCCGTTGCTTCAGAGGGTGCAAGCCCCAAGCCTTGTCAGTTTCCATGTGGTGTTAAGCCTGTAAGTACACAGAAGTCAAGAATTGTCATTTGGGAACCTCTGCCTAGTTTTCAGAAGATGTATGTAAATGCCTGGATGTCAAGACAGAAGTTTGCTGTGGGGGTGGGGTGCTCATGGAGAAATTCTGCCAGGGCAGTGCAGAAAGGAAATGTGGAGTTGAGGGTCCCACACAGAGTCCCCATTTGGGCATTGCCTAGTGGAGCTGTGAGAAGAGGGTCACCATTTTCCAGACCCCAGAATGGGAGATCCACTGACAGCTTGCACCATGTGCCTGGAAAAGACACAGACACTCAACACCAGTCTATGAAAGCAGCAGGAGGGGGGCTATACCCTGCAAAGCCACAGAGGTGGAGCTGCCCAAGGCCATGGGAACCCACCTTTGGCATCAGCATGACCTGGATGTGAGACATAGAGTCAAAGGCGATCATACATAAAGCAACCTTCTATATCATAGGATCCCACAGCACAAACTATGAATTCAGTGATCTAGCTACATATTGATGTCGTTAAAAATTATACAGAGGAAGGAAACAGAATGTTGTTAGTTTACAAAAATAATGTTATAGACCTTGAATCAATAAATTGCATGCTCAGGCATTTGTAGGAGTGAGAATTACCCTGTCATAGTCACCTGAGATCAGAATTATACTTGGTAACTATACAGAGTGTGAAACTGGTAAGCCTAAGTGGCAATGGAACTGACCACCAGGGCATCATCTTCTGAGATGCTAAAGATATCAACATATGAATTTGAATTATAGTATATGTAGTCTATATTTTACACAGTTTATTTCCTTTACAAAACTTTATGTTAAGGATGTAGCATATGTATGTGTGTGTGTGTGTGTGTGTGTGTGTGTGTGTGAATGGAGCCTATTATACTAAAGAAGAAAGGAATTGCACTTAAACCCTGTAATCCAGTTGGTAAGGTTACTTCACATGGGGTTACCAGTTAGCAATTTGGCACAGCTATTCATGTAGACCAGCATTAAACAGATGAGTAAATGGATGATAAATGATGGTTTGCAGGTGTCTCACTGTTGCGGTCTGAATTACCAATAAGTAAGAAAGCAGGCTAGAAAAGTACATATGGTTATGGATTACAATTGGAGACATGTAGCATAACATAAATACAGATGCATATAAAATGATTACAGGTATCTGTATATATTGGTTAGTATACACAAATATAAATGCTTGTTCTTTGTGAGTTTTGTTTGCTGTTTGTATTTTATTTTATTTTTATTTTTTGCATGTCATTATTCATTTAGATGTTTCAGCTCTTGCACTAAGTTTTTACAAGCTGGTGGACACTGACAAAATTATTTCTCCCACAGAACTATAACCACACATCCCCAGACAGTATAAATATATGGTTGAACTAACATTAATACACATCACCATTTTATCAATTACATAATAAAACAAATGATCAAATATCCAAATATTAAGTTACACAGCTCAAAAGGCATATAAAATATTAGATGTCTGCTCAAGTCATTAGCAGAAACCCACTTCTTTTTTTGCAAGAGAGGCTGGGAAGGTAAAAAAATTACACTTTCAAACAAAAATAAGTTGGTAAACACACTTCTGATAAGTATGGAAAAAAATTACAATGATTTCAGGAAGTTTATGATTACAATAAAAAGCATCTCTACCTTTTAAAAATGTTTTACTAAATTAAAGAGCATATTCTACATGTTCTGCACAAGACAAAGGCAACATTTTGCTAAAAATAATTAATAGCCCCCTCCCATTCTTTTCTCGGGCCCTCCCTGTTAAATTGCACCTCAAAGTGCAAACATTAAATTAATGTAAGGCTTTTTTGTCTGAAGACATTAAAGACATGTGCTTCTGTACAATGTAGATTTTCAAGATGGAGTTTTTTTTTTTTTAATAACAGCACAAGGTAAGATTTATAGAAACACATTAAATAATCACTGTAAGACTTGGTTAAAAAAAAATCAATGGTTAAGCAAACCTGATGTATACGGGTATGAGTGTGGGAGATGTAAACATAAAGTGAGCAAATAACCATGTAAGCCCTATTTTCAATGTTTGAAATGAGTGAAGGAATAAACCACATAGGTCTAGAGTGTTCATAGTTCCTGGGATTTTAGTTCTGTATGGTACCAAAAATATACAAGTATTGTGCTGGGTATTTTGGCACTTAATCTTCCTAAATTTCTTATGTATTGATGAGATTCTGGCATGAGAATAGAAACAAGTCATAACTCAATACTGCATGATTTTGGGAAAGGTCAACTGATACAAATGACAAGCACATTTTATATGCTGACAGCGAGAATCTTTTGCCAAGTATCCAAATAGGTTGACTGTAACCCAAATACAGAGGTTGCCAAATCTGTCTAGCTTGTGGCCTGGTAAAACTGCCTTTCAATACTCCTATGGAAGCTACATTAGACTTACTCACTAAGCCAACATGTTGGCTAATATGTATAACAAATTAGGCCCTATCTCAAGTTCCACTTCCAATAGCACTAGGCATCCCAATTTTATTGAATGCAACAGTTGTTTCTATGACCATTGGAATCTTTGAAACGCAGCCGCATTTTAGGACGATACTTCTCCAAATACAAAAGTTGCTTGCTGTTAAAAGCTCCATGCTGCTTTTGTCTTATGAATTGTACTGCATCTTCATATTTCATTCCACCTTTAATTAATGCTAGGGCAACAAGTACTGGAGGTCTCCCAAGGCCTGCCACGCAGTGAACAGCAATACAACCACCAGGTTCTTCACGAAACTTAATTTTTACAAGGCTTAACCAGTCATCAACAAGCTGATTGGATGGTGGTGCACCATCATCAAAAGGCCAATCAAGAACATGGATACCTTCTTTCTCCACAAGGGTAGCGTCATAAGTTGCTTCACATACTCTTACTGTTGTGGTAACTCCATACTTCTTAAGTTCCTCTATAAATTTGTTTAAGGTCACACTGGTTGGATTGTGTGTAATAAGAAATCTTATGTTCTTGTATGTGACTTCCACAGGAGCTGGGCAGTTCATTCGAGCCATGTTAATTTAGTTAAAAAACACTCAATAGGGTTATGAAATAATTTTTTAAAAATTGGAATACAGAAATGATGCAAAGAAACTAAAGTCTACTTCAGTATACTCCACTGAAATTCTCAGCGCTTGAGTATGAGGTTGTAAGTAATGATAAATGAAATGAACCTCCTAACAAGCAGTAGCAGTTCTTTAATCCAATAATACTGAGGCCACCAGAAAAGAAGTGCCCTGAGGTTTACCCCACCCAGGTCAGAAGTCTTGGAAAATGCTCTGTGGATTTCAATTCAACACTTCTGTGTCCAGGATAACCACTCTTATGGGGGCTTCTTGATGGAGTATTAATCAGTTTCTACAGTTCACTTGTCTGCATAGAGGTCGTGCTGTGCCTGGCAGTAATCTCCACTGCCCTTCAGAAACTCCATAAATGTGTGACCAAGAACACCACAGAATTGAGCAATATGTTTACTCATTGAAGAGTGTGGCCTAATCATACAGCCGGTCCCGAGGCGGCGGCGACATAGGCGGTGGTGGCGGCTGCAGGGCAGGAGGCGGCGGTGGTCATGGCGGCTGCAGGGCAGGAGGCAGCATTGCAGGCGGCGGCGGGGGCACCAGACCTGTATTTTATTTTTTTATAAGAATGCAGGTAATTCCTTCTTCCCGCCTATCTTTCAGAGCACCTGTGACATTTACTAATTTAGAAAAAAATGCAGAACCTATTTAACACTGTGATGATGAGTTATATAATGCATGAAAATAATGTTTTATTTTCAGGCTGTTCATAAAGTGGTTTTACCTTTTACAACTTCCTTGTAAATTGATTAAAGGATCTTGGTCAAATATTTATAAATAGGAGAACTTAAGCGCTCTTCTTAAGCCACCGTAGTTTGGAATTTAAGCAGAGATACAATGATTGGTTTCAGGCCCATTCCAGAATTTGTTGATGAGTGGCAATATTTTAAAGGACAGTACCGTCATTCCCTGGGTAGCGTGTGAAAAGAACCAGCATCTTTGCTCTTCCTCTAGTTTTCTCTCGTTTTTTATATAAAACAATCTAAAATAGAAGATATCTTATCAAATGGTATCAAGAGGTGCAGCATTTTGAGAGCCAATAAGTCACTGTTCTAATTGTGAGACATATGCTTGTGCTAAAGTCATGTAACCATCAAGGAAGGGAAAAACCTAAAAATGAGAAGGAAGAAAACTGAGGGTAGTATTTACCTGAATGAATACAGAAGCATTAAAGGAAGAGAGACTATATTGTACTCTTGAAATAAAATAATGTCTCCTAAAAATGGAAAACTTTCAAAGGAGAATATGGATATTTTTCCTTTAGCATAAACTAGCATAGCATTCTTAATTAGTTTGAAGAATTCTTTCGTCAAATAAATTGCTATTCAAATTCAAAATACCTGCAATACATGCTCCTATTATAAGTTAAGAGAAGTAGTGTAAAATAATCAGGTATCAGACTGGTTTCCAACCCGATTTCACCACTAAACCAGCTGTAACCTCATCGATCATAGAGTGTGATAATTGTTGTCTTAGATCATCTTTTGAACATGTTGTGTGTACATGTGCCCAAAGGATCCAACATTGTTTTTGAGGTCTTCCTTTGTAGGGTTTCCCACAGGCCAGAACACGGAGCCCGAGTTAAAAGCCAGGTAGAGGTGTCCAGTTGTTGGGAATGAGATGGCAGAGTAAAGCCCCTTCCCAGCTCCGATACATCGACCCTCCAGGAGCCCAGAGTCGACCGCCCCCGCGGGCAGGGTGCACGGACTCAGCTGGGGGGACCTGCGGCTGTGGGGGCGCCGAGTGGGCAGCGGGGAGAGGCGGAGGCAGCCCCTGCGAGGCTGAGGGGAGGTCGCCGTTTGCGCCTCCAGCTCCCGGTGCCCTGGCAGCGCCCGCCCCCTTCCCGCGTCGCCCACCAGCGCCCGCGCCGGCTCAGCCAGTGACTTCAGCTCAGTTCCACCTCCGCGCGGTGGCGGCTGGCTCTGTCCAGACCCGCGCTTGGCACAAATCCAGCCCGGGCGAGCGGCCGCCACCTGCCTGGAGCCACCTCCGCCTGCCCCCACCACGGCCCAGCTTGGATGGAGCTGGGGTCCTGAGCGCCAGCCCCCAACACCCGGCAGCCCAGAGCCACGCGCCGCTACCTTCGGCCTGGGACCCCTCTCTCCGCTGCTCTCTGCCCCCGCGATGGGAAAAGTGGGCGCCGGCGGCGGCTTCCCAGCCCGACTGAGCCCCAAGTTCGGGGTTCCAGCTGGAGATGTGGGCGCAGCCACCGCGACCAGGTGCAGGAGCGGAGGTCACTTCGCACAGAATCAGCCACTGTCCAATGGTCTGGCCCGCACAGCAGGAGTTGTGAGGTTCCCATGTGGTTGGGGATAAGGGGAACTTTCCAAAGCCTGTTGGTTGGTCTGTTCAAATGTGGGGGCGGGTGGGGCTTCAGAACTGGAAAGTGCTGCGCGCCTTCCCTCATCTGCTGAGGGATCTGGCTTCACCATTTCATGCTACACACCAGACCACTGAATAGTTTTCTCCAAATCTCTGTTTCCCAACTCCTTGGCCACCATGTGTGAAGCTGAAGATCACACCAAAAGGGGAAGGGGTTAAAATATAATATCTGGGGTTCAACGATTAAAAAGTTTACATTTACAGGTAATCTGCAATACATGCCCTTAGTGTATTCCTTGTGGAGTTTTTTTTTGTTTTCCTTTTTTTTTTTTTTTTTTTTTAAGAACTTGTCTGTGTATTTCCGGACAGGGCACTCCAGCACTCCAGCATCTTCTAAAAGACCCAGTGTAGGAAGTGGTGTGTATGCGTGTGTGTCTGTGTGTGTGTGTGTGTGTGTGTACTGTGAGCAGTCCTAGGTAGGTCAGATATCCCAGTACAACTACACCCTCCATCCATGCCCCCATCACGCCCCTATTGCAAGAAGAAAAACAAACTCTTAGCCTTTCCTTTATGGAGAGAGGGAAGAAATTACTAGATTACAGGAGACCGATACTGGAGTTTGAGGCTGGGATTCTGCCGGGAACAAAGCAGATAGTTAAAAGTGAACATTGATAATTTGGGCTCTTACTAGGAAAGTTTTAGGGTTTCTAGAAAATTCTGTATGTCCGGAATTTGAGGGAGGTGGTTTCTTTTGTTTTGTGTGTGTGTTTGTGTGTGTGTGTGTTTTTAGTTTAAGCTAAACTTAGAAATCAACTTGCCCTCAAAGTAAGGCAACAGCTTGGATGGCAGTAGCTCAAGACCATTTATTTTCAAATGTGAAAAGGTCTCCAGATTGTCATAAAGCAGGCAAGAGACCATAAAAAGTAAGGGTGGATAAAAATAAAATAAAATAAAAGTTGGAAACTCAGTTAAGAAACTGAGAATTTTATTGTTTGTCATATGCGATGGTTATCCAGCCTAATAGTTTTCATGATGTTTGTATATGACGTTTAATTTCCAGAAACTTTCCAGGAGAGATACACATTATCATGTTGTACTTGTTTCTAGATCTTTAATAATAGCAGTCATGGACATTCAAAATTAATAGTTTGCATTTTATGAATATTCTTGGTACGCAGATATAGATTTCATTATGCCAAATCATGATAAGGCATTTACTATTGAAGTTTATTTCATAAGAATGTGCCCAGGATTTCCCCTAATATTCAGCCTTCATTACATGGGCTGTGATTTTATAGCGGTTAACTCCAGAGTAATAAAATAAATGAAGTAAAAATTATTTTCCTTTGGACACTGAAGACTTTGCCCTTACTTCCCACCTTACTTACTGAGTTTTCACATTGTAGCCACCATAATTAATCCTGCAATTTGAATTTAAATCTTACTGAACTGATTGAATAACTTTCTACTTTAAATAACTTAACGTTTCTGACTTTAAAGGAGGGTTTTCTTTTTTTTTTTTTTTTTTTTTTTGTTGAGACGGAGTCTTGCTCTGTCGCCCAGGCTGGAGTGCAGTGGCCGGATCTCAGCTCACTGCAAGCTCTGCCTCCCGGGTTTACGCCATTCTCCTGCCTCAGCCTCCCGTGTAGCTGGGACTACAGGCGCCCGCCACCTCGCCCGGCTAGTTTTTTTTTGTATTTTTAGTAGAGACGGGGTTTCACTGTGTTCGCCAGGATGGTCTCGATCTCCTGACCTCATGATCCGCCCGTCTCGGCCTCCCAAAGTGCTGGGATTACAGGCTTGAGCCACCGCGCCCGGCCTAAAGGAGGGTTTTCAAAAGAAGCATGTAGTTGCCAGACTATGAAGCAAATAACTTATGAATGATATTGTTTATGCTGTAAAATATGAATTGTGCATTAAACTGCTTTCATCTAGTTTACTTCTTGAAAGAGTGAGAAGAGTATATCTTTGGCTAACCAGTAATACCAATTAAGAACTGTCTAAAATAACTTCTACCTTTCTTGCCTATCCATGGTTGCTTATAAGTGTAATGGAGCTTATGGGGTTACACCTTAGAGACTGGCTGGCACAGAATTCTAGAATAATGCAGTAAATATTGAGGTGGTGATTGCTAAACATTTGAGTACCCTAACATATTTCACTCTACATTGTACCCAACATAGACACAAACAGGTTACTTTTTCAGTATTTACATATAGATTGAGGGTAGAGAAAAATAGTTACTGCCCAAGTCTTCGAAAACAAAGGTATTCAATTTCCCCAGCTCTCTTTTTCTGGTCTGGTTTCACAGGAAATTACGTATCATATATACATTGTGTGTGTGTATATTTTATTTTAATGAATGAATGTTTATAAAACTTCTTTGATGAAGGTTAACAGATGTTTCTCATTGGCAATGATTTATGAGAAATGGTTATCAAAAAGAGCCATCTCCAATTTTTTTCTTTGACTTGTCTTAATGTTATTATATTTTTAGTGCTATCTATATGAAAAAGCACAGCTCTTGGATCATTTTCCATGAAGCTTCTTTTTTTGAGTTGACATCCACCAGCTCACTGTTCCTGTTAGTGGTTCAACCTGGGCCAACTTTAAGAATGTGTTTTAATCTTTTAAAGCAAATAGCTGAAAAATGAAATTATCTCATTTCAGCTATTTTATGGAGTAGGCATTATAATTCTCATTACATGGAAGAGAGAGCCGATGTTTAGAAAACCTGTGATGTGGCCAAAGAAATTGACTTGGTCTGTTCAGGCTGCTAGAACAACATACTATCAACTGAGTAACTTATAAACAACAGAACTTTATTTCTGCTAGTTCTGGATGTGGGAAAGTCCAAGATCAAGACACTGGCAGATTCTGTCTCTGGTGAGGGCCCATTTCCTGGTTTGTAGACAGCCATCTTTCCCTTGTGTCCTCACATCGTAGAAAGGGGTATAACAGCTCTCTGGGGCTTGTTTTCTAAAAGCACTAATCCCACTATGAGTGCTCTGACTTTAGGGCCTCAGCATCTCCCAAAGCCTCCCCAGTCCCCAATACCATCACCTTGGTGACTAGGTTTCAACATATGAATCTGAGAGGGACACAAACATTCAGACCAGAGGAGGTGAAGAGCAGAGCACTGGCTAGGACTGTACTACACACCTATTAGAATAGCCAAAACCCCAAATACTGTCAACTTGCAAATGCCAGCAAAGGTGTGGTATGGCCAAAACTGGTGGGAATGCAAAATGGTAGAGTCATTTTGCAAGACAGATTGGAGGTTTCTTACGAACTAAAGATACCCTTACTGTAAGATCCAGCAGTCATACCAATGAAACATTTATGTAAATGAGCTGAAAACATATGTGCACATAAAACCTTATTTTATTTTCTTGAGATGGAGTTTCGCTCTTATTGCCCAGGCTGGAGTGCAATGGCGCAATCTGGGCTCACCGCAACCTCCGCCTCCCAGGTTCAAGTGATTCTCCTGCCTCAGCCCTCTGAGTAGCTGGGATCACAGGCATGCACCACCAAGCCTGGCTAATTTTCATATATTTAGTAGAGATGGGGTTTCTCCGTGTTAGGCAGGTCTTGAACTCCCAACCTCAGGTGATCCGCCCACCTCGGCCTCCCAAAGTGCTGTGATTACAGGCATTAAGCCATCACACCCGGCCCACACAAAACCTTTTACATAAATTTTCATAGGAATTCTAATCATAATTTGAGAAATCTGGAAGCAACCAAAATATCCTTCAATGAGTGAATTTATAAACTATGGTATCATTGTATCTACATAATCCATAAAATGTAATATTATCCAGTGATTTTTTTTAAATGAGCTATCAAACCATGAAATATATGGAAGGGTCTTAAATGCTAAGTGAAAGACGCCAGTCTGCAAAGGCTACAGACTGCATGGTTTCAACTCTACGACATTATGGAAAAGGCAGAACAGTAAAAAGATCAGTAGTTGTCAGGGGTTAGGTGGAAGGAAGGGATGAATATACAGAACACAGAGGATTTTAGGGCAGTGAAAGTATTCTGTATGGTTCTATAATTGTAGATACATGTCATTATTCATTTCTCAAAACCCACAGAATATTCAATAGCAAGAGTTGAAACAAAGATTTTTGGTCACCATAATGTGTAAATGTAGGTTCATGGACTGTAACAAATGTCCCATGGTGGTATGGATGTTGACAGTGGGGGAGGCTGCCTGTGTCAGGGCAAAGGGCACAGGGAACTCTCTGTCTTTTCTGCTCAATGTTGCTGTGGACCTAACACTGCTGTAATAATTATAGTCTATTAATAATAAAAATAACATTATGTATAAATGATAAAAAAAAACTCCAATTGATCTTTCACCAAAGCCTAGGGAATATCTTGCCTTTCAGGCTTTGATGCAGGATATAGGAAAATGAATATTAAAGAACTTGTATTTTAAATAATTTAGTCAGGTAAATTCCAGTGGATGGTGTGTGCGGGGAATATCTTTGGTTTGGTAACTTCGTCTCTCTGTAGAAAAGAAAGACTTTAACATGTGCCCGTCACATCACTTTCTTACCTAAGGTAGTGATTAGTGGTTCTCTCACCTGCTCATCTCTTTATTTTTTGTGCTAGAATCTGTAACTGGCAATTCCTTGAGCCCGAGATAACCCGTGATGGTCATTGAGGTTATTCAGCAGACCATTTAAAGGACTTGTGGTTCTTCTGGGTTAGAGTACTTCTCTGAGTTATTAAGGAAATGCGATTCTGTTGAGAGGTCGGATATGAACACTTGACTTGACGTTTGATAAGATCTTTTTACTACTTTTTAAAAGTAAGAAGATAGGGGCCAGGCGTGGTGGCTCATGCCTGTAATCACAGCATTTTGGGAGGCCAAGGTGGGCGGATCACGAGATCAGAAGTTCAAGACCAGCCTGGCCAACATGGTAAAACCCTGTCTCTACTAAAAATTAAGAAATAATAATAATAATAAAAAAGCCCTGGACATGCTGGCATGTGCCTGTAATCCCAGATACTCAGGAGGCTAGGCAGGATAATCGTTTGAACCCGAGAGGTGGAGGTTGCAGTGAGCTGAGATTGCGCCATTACACTCCAGCCTGGATGAGAGGGCGAGACTCCGTCTCAAAAAAACCAAACAGAAAACCACACACACACACACACACACCACACACACATATACACACATATACACATATATACACTATATATACACACACATATATATATATGTGAAACTTAATTTTTTGTTTTTGATTTTTTCAGCAAGACCATAATTTTTTCTTTTCTAAATAAATAAAATTAGTGTTCTGGCAGTATTCATCAATGAAAAGGAATGTGTCAAGGAAAGCAAGACACTGTAGTGGAAAATTCATAATATTTGGTAGGAGACAGAGAATTCTTGTTTATTAACAATGTGGTGGTCAGAAAGTCTTTTTGATTTCCTTATTTAAATATGCTGATTGCACCTGCCTGGCTTGCCAACTATGTGAGATATGTGTCTAAAGCATTTACACTCGTGGGTACTTAATAAGTGGTACTGTTTTTATTAAAGAAAAGGGTTTTCTGCTGGAATGTAGGATGTTCTAGTTCTCTAGTTCTTAGGTTCTAGTTCTCATTCCCTATGTAAATTTAATTATCCAAGTAATCATGACACATTCATATTTCTTGATATCAATTTTATTATCTATAATATCAAGATAAATAAGCTAGAACTTATCTGAAGTGCCATCCAGGTATGAATCAGTGTATCAGATTTTTAAGTTTCAGGTGTTGAGCACCAAGGACATTTAAGTGAAACACACTGAATATCCTGGAGAAACGGAGATGATGCATAGATCTGTACCATCAGTGTAGCAGTAATAATATATCACATTTCACATGTAACATTACCCTTAGATAATTGGGGAAGTGTCTCCCCCACTGTTAATATGCATATTATGCGAAGAAATTCCTGAAATTTAAAATTCAGGGTGACTTTTATTTAAATCAAAGTAAAGAATAGATTTTTCATACTGAAAAACAACCCATGAATATGTCCTTTGTGTGATAGATTTGTATGAAACAGTATATAGAAAATATTTATTGACTTGATATAAGCATCCTCTACTATCAAGCTAATACAGGTGAAAAACAAAAACAAAAACAATAAATGCTTGCCATAAGGACAGGTATCTGAGTCTGCATTGTTTATCAGTATATTTCAGGGATCTAAAGAATATCTGTCATAGTTTAAGGGATCAATAAATGATATATGTAGATAAATACTTATATATGTAGATACATAGATATGTAGAAATAGATATATCTGCAATATAGTAAAATCACATGTGTTTTCTTCCAGAGTTGCCTGCAAAAGGAGCTTCCAGATCTTTAAGAACTACCTTGTTTAGAAGAGTGTAGGGATAATTGTATTAATCTCACTTCACTGTTTGTATATTATGTAGAAGTCAAGCTTCCCTAAAAGTCCATCATTAGCTTTTTTATATTTAAGTATATGTGTGAGTGATTCATTCATTTACAGTAGAATGTGATTATCTAGGCTGTGATCTTTATTTTCCACCGTTACTTAATATGTTTCTGTTTTTTAAAAAGGGGAACAGGAGTGATTTTATCATCTTTTTGTCAAGCAGCCCGAATCAAAGTACACAGTAGAGCGTGTGCATTGTGTCAAGTTGGTTGATGGTCCATTTTATTGTGTTACTGGTTTCCTGAATACTGTTCTCACTAGTCAGCAAAGTTTACAAATTCAAATAAAAGACAGCGGTTATATAAATTAAATCATTACCTTTCAATATTTTAATCTTCATAGACTTATACAGTCTTATTATTAGAGTAATTTGAGTGAAATAAAAATGATTGCTTGAAGCTGCTCAGGGAGAAATTGGAATCTCTGAGTGAAGCATTACAGGCAGCTTGAAGGGTCTCCTCGTGGTCTAGTGGGTCAGGGAATTTGAGGTCACTTAGAATCATTGAGCCTCTTCAGCACCTTACTGGTGAAACAAACAAACAAAAACCACGCATTCAGTGATATGCATTTTTTTTCAATATTATTACTCTATATTTTTTCTTTTTTATTATATTTTAAGTTCTAGGGTACATGTGCACAACGTGCAGCTTTGTTACACATGTATACCTGTGCCAGGTTGATATTCATTTTTATCTCATAAACAACATCCTTTGTTTACCATCTCAAAGGAATGAAGCATTTCTTATTATCAAATTACTGACTTCATTTCCCTCTACACTGGATAAACTAAAGTATCCATTTAGGCTACCCTATTATCAGCAAGTAGAGTTTTATGACAGAGTATATAAATTTCAGGCTTAGAAATCAGACAGCCTAGTTTAAAATCCTAGCTCAGCCTCCTACTAACAACTTCATCCTGGACAAATTTTTTAGTACAGTTGACTCTTGAACAACACAGGTTTGTATTGTGTTGGTGCACTTATATGCAGATTTAAAAAAAAAATACTAAAACTTTTTTTTGAGATTTGCAGCGACTTGAAAAAGCTTACAGATGAACCATGCAGACTAGAAATACTGAAAAAATTAAGAAAAAGTTAGATATGTCATGATTATATAAAATATATGTAGATACTAATCCATTATTGTCATTTACTACCATAAAGTATACACAAATCTATTGTAGAAAGTTGAAACTTATCAAAACTTATTAACACAAACACAGACCATGCATGATGCTATTCTCAGTGAGGAGAAAAGTAAACATAAAGATACAGTATTAAATTATAACTGCATACATAAATTATAACTGCAATAATTCTGTAGCCACCTTCTGTTGCTGTTGCAGTGAGTTCAAGTGTTGGTACTATCCTCTTAAAACACCCTGTGATGCTCTTCATCTCCCCCCTGAGCAGTTTCACTTTCCAGCAAATTGTATTCTTGCATATTTTTCATCCTGTTTGGCACAGAACTATAAACCTTGACTAACACCATGGGACTCATACAAAGTGCCACTAGTGTTGTTGGAAAAGCTCCCAAGAAAGTGATGAAAGTCATAACATTACAAAAAAGAAAAAAGAAGTTAAATTGCTTGATGTGTACCATAGATTGCCGTCTGCAGCTGTGGTTTCCCACCATTTCAGATAGGTGATTCATCTCATAAACAAAATATGTGGACTTCAACGTGATCAATAAATACAGTATAGCACTGTAAATACATTTTATCTTTTCTATGAATTTCTTAATAACATTTTTTCTCTGGCTTTATTGTAAAAGTATAATATGTAATATTATAACATACAAAATGTGTGCTAGTTGACTGTTATTGGTAAGGCTTCCATTCAACAGTAGGCTGTTTATAGTTACATTTTCAGAGAGTCAAAAGTTGTATGTGTATTTTTGACTATACAGGCAATCGGTTTCCCTAACCCCCACATTGTTCGAAGGTCAGCTGTATTTCTAAGTCTCAGTTCTCTGGAGTCTAAAATGTGATGAATAATAGTGTCTGTCTCTAGGGTGGTTGTGAACATAAAATGAGACATTCAGATAAAACACTTAGCACAAAACCACATAAGATATAGTATGTGGTCAATAAAAGTTAACTCTTTTGTTAATAACCCACTTTAAAATCTGTCATTGATAATTGATGTACAATTGATGTTTAATAACATGAGCTTATTCCTGGGAAGCAGTAAATACATAGATACATGAACTATGGGGGAGCTCGATCTATGGTAGATGCTTGAAGCCTTCAGGATTGTCATTGTCAACGAAGCTCCAGAAGAATACTTTCCATGAGAGTCTATACACGGTGTGCACTTACCCTTCTTATCCTTCTACTGAAACCCAGTATTGCTCCTGTGGATAGTAGTGTCTGACTGAACAAGCAGCTGAATTACTGAATTCAGTTGATGACAATTTCTTTAATTCACTGCTAAAAACTCCTTTGGGAACGAAAAAACCTATTTCACTGTGTAATTGTTAGAATGTACTTTGTAAAATACATATAACAGTTTTCTCTGAATTTATTTAATTAAATGATTTTAAACGTTCTTAATATAATGACAAAAACCAAACTTTCCTGAATTTTGTCATGTGTAAAGTGAAGGGATATTGGGGTTTACCTAGCACAGTGGCTTCTAAACTTAGAGGCTGCAGTTGTCCTGAAGTCAAGGAAACTGATAAAGGGAACCCAAACATATTTGTAATAATCCAAATACTCAATGAATATTTATCATCTAATCTTGGTTGACTGTGTCTTCGATTTTTCACACTTTTGGATGGAGCTGGTGATCTGTGCAATGTTGCTCTCAGACTTATTGACATTGTTGGTTTCAAGTAAAGTAGAAGGAAGATAAGGTTTTAGGTAAAAACAAAACAAAACAAACAAAACCTTTTTATTAACATTTCCTAAACAATCTTCCTGCCCATAATTGTCAGCAACTTACTTATCACATCCGACCTTATTTGTTACAGCAAATTTTGGATAATACAAATATAAGTAAGGGATCAGGAGTTGGGGAAACAACTGAGGAGGAAGAAAACAATACCTTTACTCTGGATCTACTTTGATAATCACAGAAATAGAGATCTCAGGCTACAGAAGTCATATGTGTTTGTGTGTGTGCATGAGCCTGCATGCAATCTTAGTTTGACTACACCTTCTCATGTGACTGGATTCTTTCCCAATCTGTGGATCCTCTGCAGACCATTTATCAATACAGGCTATAGAGAAATCCTGTTCAATAGAACTTTCTGCATTGATGGAAATATCCTCTACTCTGCCAACACAATAGCTTCTAGCCACTGTGGCTATTGATCATTTGAAATCTGACTAGTGCAACAGAGTAATTGCAGTTTTAGTTTTACTTAATTTTAATTATTTTGAATTTAATTATTAATAGCCATGTGTAATCAGTGGCTAGCATATTGGGAAGTGCAGTTATATAATACCTCCTCTTGATGCCTTTGCCTGACAACCATATACAAAATTCAGTGGTCTTTGCAAGCACCGTGATGAGCCTATTCAAAAGCCTGATGTGCGGATCTCTTCCTAAGGGAAAAGTGGAAGGGCCAGCTATGCCATGAGTGAAGCCATCCTCAAATTCAGCATCTCCTCTGTGGTCACTTCTATACTCCCCGTCCTCCTATGGTGACTGATAATGCATCCATAAGCTTTTCAGCTCGTGCAGTATCTGGCCTTGTCTTTGAAACCCCAGAACAGAGTGTCTAGTTAGTTCGATTCCCAGAAAGATCACAGCAGCTGTTTTACTTGAATGAGTCCATTGGGCTAAATTCTTATTGAGAGGTGAGAGAACCTGAGAATTCAGAGCCAACGACCTTTAGAAATCATGAATCTCAGTGTTTTCCAAGGGTGGTGCGTGTAATGCCATGGTGTGTGAAGTGATTTTGGGTGGGAGCATAATGCACTTTGATGTACTATTTTATTTTAATGTCGTTAGTTAAACTTATTTTAATGTGTACTCGAGTTAATATTTTTATGATACATGTTTTTCTATTTCTTCAGTCTTTTGTGATACTACTCAGACCACTCAGTGACATTGTCTTGGACATACAAGGAGAAGTTGGAGCACATTTGAAAGTGCTTTTTAATGTTTGAGAAAATGTATTCTTACATGAAAGTAACTGTGGCTCATTTTCTTTTCAGCAGAATAAAATCATTCCATTATTCTATCACTCCATCTATCTCTCAAAGTGAGAAACTAATATACATCTTTTTTGTCCAGTGGCCTAGAAACATAATTAGATACATCGATGGAGTCAGGGCTGAAGGAATGAGCTGGAGGCTCTGGCTAGAGCCCGAGACTGCCAGAAACACGTGGAACTGATTTGCAATCCTGGTTCTTTGTTCCCAGTCCCCAAGATAATTTAGCTTGCCTCTTTTTATTAAAAGTAATTCCAACTTTCTTTTGTCTTTGATTTGATCTAGGCATATATTGATAAGAGACATAAAGAAATATATGTTAGCAGTCTCTCCCTTGAGCTCACCATCTGGTTGGGGAGATAAGTTGAATGATTCTTTGAAGAATAAAAAAGTAAGAATAGCTGAATTAATTAAGTTTAATTATGTTTCTTAGGTCTGTCTGTGAGGCTCTGTCCCCAAATGAGATGGATCTCATCAACTCAGTTGCTCAGTAAAAGAAAGTGAGCCAAGGCTGCAGTATGACTCCACTATGCTTTTGAAATACCACCCATGGTTTTCTGTTTCCACAAATCACTGTTTGACATGAACACTTATTTCCCATTGGGCAGTTATTTTGGGTTAAATAAAGTAGGCTTATGGGAGCCATTTTAATGGCTTCTACTTCAGTCTATCAACCCTCAGTCTGTTCCTCATTCCTGTGACTGTCCTGGGCTCTTATGAAGAGTGATTCATTTATTCAAGTTTGGTTAAATTAGTGAGAGAACAAGCATAGATGACCTGTTGAATTACATAATATTCTCCCACATCTTGCTTTTTCACAGTCATCTTTCATGATAAGTTCTCGTAGAAGAATTTAAGTTTGGAAATGGGTCTTGATATGAAAACCAGTGAAAGAGAACGAGCAAGAAGGTAGGAAAAAAGAACTTGGAAAGTACAGCTTTGTCATTGAGTGGATGGATGGACTTCTGTTATTAATAGTAATTGCCTCAACTAAAATTATTAAGGCTATTTAGGTTATTTCATGAGCATTTGTTCAAGTCTAAATTATATCAAAATACAAAAAAAACCCCTTGCAGGGAGCATGGGTGTAGATGTTGTACATGATAGCAAAATAGTGCCAGTAAGTCCCTCTGCTTCACAAAACCAGGAGTTGGCTTGTAGCTCTAGTCTACTTTGTCCAAAACAGTTTTGTTTTACCAGGACTTGCAGCTACAAGTGCCTAGAGGATAGTTTGAGGGACAGTATCTTCCATAAAACAAACTACCATCAAAGGCAAAGAATCTATATATCAGAGACTGGTCAAGTTCATTTCTACCACTCTGTGCCACCCTCTGCAGTTTACCCTCCATTTCATTTTTTAAAACATTTTATCTCTTTTAAAAGAGGGGCTTATTTTGACTTAAAAACAATTTTGGAACCCTTTTTGGAAAGAGTTGGTATATTTCAGGTGACCTGATTTTTCATTTTTGGTATACTTCCTCTTCTCCTCACAGCCTACAGAAGGCAAGGTGGAGGCAAAACCTCAGAGCTCACTTTGCTTTGTTAAGGAGAGCACTACTCTTGTAAAAACCAGTTTGTAAGAAACAGTAAAATTATATGAAGGTCAGTAAAGTAGCTTGTTAGTGTGGAGTCAGGTTTATCTGTTTATGAGGTCTATACAATTAATTATTAAAGGGTAAGACATTTATAGAAATTACAAAAGCATTCGGTTAAGGTCAAGGTGGTTGAGATTCAAGTTTAAACAGGTTTAGTCTTTGTCTTGATTCTAGAACTTTCTATTCTGTGATGGAGATGAGGTTAAGGACTGTTTGCTGGGCAGCATTTACACCAGATTATAAAAACTCCTCTAATCTTTCAAAGCCAGTTTCCCAACTGAAGACTCTACTTTTTGAGGTATCTCACACACACTCTCTTCACTGGCATACCGTGTTTCCAATATGTCCTAGATTGAACAGGAGAATCTGGAACCAGGAGTCAGAAGACCTGGCCCCGGACCTTGGTGGCTGTCTACTAGTTCTGTGACCTGCAATCAGTCACTTAACTTCTAAGAGCTACTCTCTTTCCATCTGTAAAAAAGGAATATGTACTACCCATTTCCTGGGTAGATATTGAAGATATCATAAAATATAAGAGCCACTGGCACAAGGAAATCCTGGACCATGCTAAGTGCATGGTGCTTCGAGGTTGAATCTCTATGAATTGTTTTTAATCCAAAAAGTGCTTTAAGACAGTGTCTTTAGTAAGAAGTTTTTATGATGGCCAGTGGGGCAAATCTATGGTTCTCAGTTCATCCCTGACCCATATATGTGAATCAGCACTTTGGAATAACATGAGCTTTGTGTCTGGGATCTCTTTTTATGCTATGGAAAGAGCATCAGACAAGCCTTAGATTAGGGTTTTATCCTAACTGTCACATATTTGGAGGTTGATTTTGAGCAAATCAGGTAACTCTCCTTTTGAGCACTAATTCCTGGTTTGGCAAATAACCAAATAACCTTCAGTGTGGTGTGGTTGTACTGAAGTTGCTTGAGTTTGAAACCTGGCTCTGCTTCGTGCGATGTAACCTTAGACAAATCATAGCTAAATGTGCTTTGGTATCCTTCTTTGCGAAGTGAGCATAATAATCATACCTACTTCATAGGGTTGTTGTCAGGAAGACATGTAGTAATAGAATCAAAATATTTAGCAGAGTGTCTGTCACAAAGGGTACTCATAACATCTTAGTTGGTGTGATTTCATGTTCCTTAAATTAGTTTACCCACGGAAAAATCTTCCATATGCTCTAATTTACTATGGGCTCATATCCAAGACATATCTCTCTTCACTAAGTCCCTGTATCAGTCCATTTATTTTCATCATGCTATAAAGAACTGCCTGAGACTGGGTAATTTATAAAGGAAGAGGTTTAATTGATTCACAATTCAGCATGGCTAGGGAAGCCTCCGGAAATTTACAATCATGGCAAATAGAAAGGGGTAAGCAAGGCACCTTCACATGGTAGCAGGAAGGAGAAGTGTTGAGTGAAGTGGGAACAGCCCCATGTAAAACCATCAGATCTCGTGAGAACTCACTATCACGAGAACAGCATGGGGGAAACCACCTCCATGATTCAATTACCTCTACCTGGTCTCTCCTTTGACACATGGGGACTATGGGGATAATGGGGATTACAATTCAAGATGAGATTTGGGTGGGGATACAAAGGCTAACCATGTCAGACGCCTTTTAAAATATTTATAGAAATCTGTCCCATGGTGTTTTGTTTTGTTTGTTCATGATTATTTGTGTGGCAGGGCAAAATGCTTTAAAACATTTTTATAAATATTCTGTATGAAGGGGACAAACTGCCAAAAAGGAAAAGAAGGAAGAGTAAAGGAGGAAGAAGAAAGATGTGGAGGAGTAGGAGAAGGAGAATCTGGAGGAGGAGAAAAACAAGAAAAAAATCTATTTCCTGATAAGTACTATGGCCCTGTGAATTTTTTGGCAGAAATACTGTACATGTGTCTTTATGGTCCACATAGCTTGGATGCAACACACTTCTCTCCAACTAGCACCTAAGATAGGTGGTTTCTTTTGCACCAGGCTCATTTTCCAATTCATGGAATGAACACTGTAACCATTTGGCGTGGAAGAGCAAGTCCTTTCTCTCACTGTGTCAGCTTCCAGCCTACATCAGACTGAGCTAAACTAAGAAGAAGTACTGCATGAAGTGTTTGAAATGAGAGCAGCTTCCAGGGACCAAGGCCTAAAGATTATGATGCAACCTCAGCAGTGTTTTCTTCCTGGTAAATTATGATGTTGGGTGAAATGCGAGGCCATGATCCTGGAAAGAAAAATCAGATGTAGCATCCAAGGGCCCAGGGGAAGTTGCCACCAGCCCTCCCACTCTGTTCGTCAGCACTGGGCTAGTGCTGCTTTCCGTTGGGATTTATTTTATGGACATACAGGCTTTGAGCATATAGCCTTTTGCTTGGAGACCAGATAATGGAGCATTGGGCTGGAAGTTGACCAGGCCTGAGCTGGCCCTGGTTTTGCCACTAATCATTCATATGACTTAGAGTAAGTCATTTAATATCTGTGAGCCTCAGTTTCTTCACATGAATGATGAAAGTAGTCATAATGTTTTATGAGTGTCTGTTAAATCACAGTTTTGTTGCTTTAGGAAGTTAGCTCTGAAAAAGTATCAGTAGAGTTAGAGTTTACCTAATACAGCCCTGACTGAGGCATAGATCCTCCTACTCATTACCATCAGGACCAGGGAGCCTCTGGCTTCTCACTCTCACTGAACACCCATCATGGCTGGGGATCATACTTCCTCAGTAGCCAGCTGATCTTGCATCTGGAGAGCTGTGGTTATTATGAAGGCAGAATGCATGATTGATTTTTGAAGAAACAAAAATTATTCTGGAGGTTTGACCCCAGAACAGCTCTCAGGAACCAATAACCAAGATTGATATAATAGAGAGTCTACTGGCATGTGTGAGCACATATACCCTGAGCTCACGCACGCCTGTGTCTGAACTATGGTTTCTCTTCAGTACAGGTAGACGTTTTTCTTGTTGGTCCTTGTTCAGTAACCTTCTATCCATGTTCTTCATGTTTTCCTGGTAATCCCAGAGCAGTATCTGCGGCTGATGTAACCAGCTGTGTTAATCACATCCCTCATGTGCCCTGTGTAAATGGTGAGCCACCTTCCATTGGTTCCCGTTTACTCCTGTCCTCTGTGCTAATGCTGAGCACTGAGGGGTGTCCCTCTCTGGTAAACAAGTTTTTGATGATTGTGGTAAAGAGCCATATAATCTGCTTCTCCTTTCTCCCTTAGTACATTTTTAAGTTCAGAAAATTCTAGTGTTTGAATTTCTAACTTTGTTTCTAATGGAGAATACAATAGTAGAGCTGGATTCTCTCATGAAGTGAGGTTAAAGGAAAGATAGCAGGGAGCAGGGTTGTGTTGGGTAATGGAGGTATCCTCAATTCTCCACAATATTCTCATTTTTTAATTAACAGGTTCAAGTCAACCAATTAAAAGCAATAGATCACATGAAGATGAGTATATCTTCTATTTGTTGGAACATAATCCAGAGAGGGTCTTTCTCCCCAGATATTATAGGATGGCCAAATTTTACAACTGAGAGTGATAAGTGATCAGGTGAAGCAGAGTAAGTACCTGTGGACAGCTCCATTGAAGTGCATGTAGCAAAAATGTGACCGTACAAAATGTCAGGTGGGCACTTAAGGCTTCCTGACACTGTATATAAGGGAGTGTTTTAATCTTGCTGTGTTGCATGAAGAGTTTGGGAATTGAGAAGCAGAGTCTTACACCTGTTTGTATACCAGTTCTCCCACAAAAAAGAGAAGTGGCATCAGTACTTTCTTTTTTTTTTTTTTTTTTTTTTTTTTTTTTGAGACGGAGTCTCGCTCTGTCGCCCAGGCTGGAGTGCAGTGGCCGGATCTCAGCTCATTGCAAGCTCCGCCTCCTGGGTTTACGCCATTCTCTCGCCTCAGCCTCCCGAGTAGCTGGGACTACAGGCGCCCGCCATCTCGCCCGGCTAATTTTTTGTGTTTTTTTTTTAGTAGAGACGGGGTTTCACAGTGTTAGCCAGGATGGTCTCGATCTCCTGACCTCGTGATCCACCCGTCTCGGCCTCCCAACACAGTAGCCAAGGCTTAATTTAGTTCAACAAAGATTATACTCGTATATGTGCAAATGCCCAGAGTGCTAGGTGAGGGGACCAAGGGACCTGGAGCAGGCTTGTAGGATCACACAGATGATCAAGGTTGGATCAGAGCCATAGCCTTGACCTGGGGAGACACATTGCACAGGGCAGACAAGCTGTCTACAAACACAGACAGGCAGGAGTCCTATGGACACTAATTTCAAATGACAGTGACACAGGTGGTCAAAATTCCTGGGAAAAAAAAATTTTAAAAAGGCAAGGCACGGTGGGTCATGCCTGTAATCCCAGCACTTTGGGAGGCTGAGGCAGGTAGATCACCAGAGGTCAGCAGTTTAAGACCAGACTGGCCAACTTGGTGAAACCCCATCTCTACCCAAAAAATACAAAAATTATCTGGGTGCAGTACGTGTGCCTGTAATCCCAGTTACTGGGGAGGCCAGAGGCAGAAGAGTCACTTGAACCCAGGAGGCGGAGGTTGAAGTGAGCCAAGATTGCACTACTGCACTCCAGCCTGGGTGACAGAGTGAGACCCTGTCTCAAAAAAAAATAAAAAAACAATTAAAAGACGTAAATTGGCAGGAACCAAGAAAATAGTTACTCCCAGAAAAAATGAAACTAAAAAACCCAGAACTCTTTATATGAGGAAGCCACTTGCTTTATCCCCCAAAATATCTGTTTACTTCTCAAGGTAGAGATTGTTCTCAGTTGGGGACTGATTGAGCATTTTCAGTGGTAATAAACAAAAATACCTATGAAGGATGAAGAGTAATGGAGAACACTTCCATTGGCTCTTTCCTCTAGCTGGTTCTCCCAGCTGGAAACTCTTCCAGCTTATAGAGCAAGGTCAGAAGTCTCTCTGGGATCTTAGCTCCTTGATGCCTGTGATTTCAGTGTCAGGATGTTGTTCATAGTGTGTCACCTGCAGCAACTTTTCGAAAATAAAGCTGTGAGGGTGAATGGTGAGACTTTCCTTTGCATCATTTGCGGTCTCATTGTCCTGATACCACCTGTCTTACAGAAATGTACTCAGGAAGGAAACAGGCCACCAGGAGTCTACTGGTGCCTCAATGGAGAGACAACCCTATCTCCAAACATTACTGACACTTCTGCATTTTAGAAATACGCTCTGGGTCACCACTCATGAAAAGGGAAAAAGTAATAAAATAAAATATGCTCTGGGGAAAGGAAGAAACATGGCAGGCAATCTCCAGACCCTTCCATCATCCCTTCTCTTCCTCTTTTCCACCTACCTCTTTCTGGGCGTTGCTTGTTTTCCTACTCTAAGAAGAACCCCTAAACTTCCATAAATTTTTTTTGGCAACAACTTTGATTTTCTTTTGATTATTATTTTAATTGTTGAGAATAATATCATTGTAATGCTGCTGCAGAGGCTTATGCCTGAAGGAAGCTGAAAACTCCGACTGGAACGCTCCCCCTGCCAGAAGCCAAGGTTCTCCGGCCTGTGATGGCAAAACAACCTTTTACCTGATCAGATTCCAACTCTGACTAGCACTGGAGATAGCTTTATTGTCATGAGAATATATTTAGGACTGGTAAATAAAAATGTCTAAACTGCATGCCTTCCTGTTGTCTGTGCCCCGCAGATCTGTCCCTGTGTGTGTCAGGAGAGAGATTTCCAGGCCTGGTAGCTGAAATGGCTGGGACCACTGATAAAGATGGGACCACTCAAAGAAGCCACAGTGGCAGGGGGTTTCCGGGAAGAGGGCATTCTTGTGCAGAGGCCTTGAGAATCCCTACTTTTCATTTGGATTTACTGTAGCGACGTTTAGTTATAAAAAGTAATTTGTGGAGACTCTTTTTATTATATACTTTTTTGGTGATGGTTATAGAAATGTATTTATCTTAAAAGTCATAGAACTTCCCACCAAAAAAATAAATGTTGACATGTAATAATTTTGAAATAAGATTAAAAGGAAAATATGCATAGTATAAATGATTCAAAAATGTAATGTGAAACCTTTTAATAGAATTGTCATATGGTATATATATATATATATATACACACTTGACTTTTTTCTGTTCATGGGTAAACATTATATATGAATATATATATTTTTAAATTATCCATATAGCAAATGATTACACAAACTTGATCATAATACATTTTTATACAGCTTGAACTTTCATTTGATGTTATTTCTTAGCCATGTTTCCCTATTCATGCATGTAGGCCTACCTCATTCCATTTAATGGCTATAAATAATTTCATGAGATAAACCTATTAATTTAACTCCATTGATCCTTAAAATCTATCTTTAACTTAGATTACATTAAAACATGAATAAATCAAAACATAACTTTGGCTATTCAGCTAAGTAAGGTTGTCTCTGTCTGCATCTTGCTCTAGTTGGAGGCCCAGAAAGTGAAATAAAATAATCTACTGGGAGTCCAAAAATCAGGAACCGTGGAATAAACTGATTTTTAAATAGCATGCTAGTTGTACTAGGAAGTACTATGCTCAATATGTTCTCCTTCAACCACTATATTTTAGGAATGTCCAAAAATTCTGGAAGCACAAGGAATAAAATATATTTATGTTCTGCAGATTGAGTATATTCATCATTCAGAACCATGATAGCAAAATCGCAGCAACATTATCCTATATTAATAGTACACATTTAATCTAAGTTTAAAAATAACTTATCTGAGATTATTTTTCTTTCTTTGCTCCTTCCAAGAATTCAGCTCCAGCTTGATTTGCGAGTAGAATGAAGGTTCACAGATAGTTTTAAGTTACATTTTTTTAACCAGGACACAGAATAACAGTAATCATTCTGCAGACCTGCAGAATATGTTTCACCAAAGATTGATTGTTGGATGTCTTTGGTTCAGAATTGCTTGTATGTCCAACATGTTCCATAAGAATGGGCTTAAATAAATGTACCCTCTTGAATAATTGGACATACAGCAATTATGTAATTCACCTCTTATCCTCCTCCCTTTCCCCCAGCAAGTCTAGAGTCCTGGGACTTGGCAGTAATGTTCTCTATGATATCCCCAAGATTTCCATGTCTTAGGAAGTAGAAACCACAAATTGCAGCTGATTTGTAGTTTAAACAGACTATAAGTCAAGTGTGACTGTAACTCCTCTGTTAGCTAACCAGGATATTAAGCCTGTCTCTTCCTAAGGCAGTCTCAGAGTGAGTTTGATTTAATTGGCAAAACCCAAGAAACAAAATGTCCAGGTGCCAGGTGCCTGAGGCTTTTTGCTGGGGCCTACTTTGCCTTGGCATTTAAGTTCAAGAGAAATAAACTAGGCAAAATGGCACCATAAAGATTGCAAATACCAGATAAAAATGTAAATTTACAAGAGCACAGGGGGAAGATTAGGTCATAAAAATGTGGGTCAAAATAAATGGTCTTTCTCACTTGTATATGTATGGAACAACTTTTGGATAGCAAAAGCAGGCACCAAATAAAAATTAGACAGTAACCCCCAAGGGGTGGGTCTTATTTATTTGATTTGCTCTCTTTATCCTCATGACGGTTTATGTCTAATAAAATGAGTTTTCACAAAGGGTTCAGATATGGGGATACTTTCCTTCAACCTACCAATTACTGATTTCTAGGAAATTCTTTCTACTTCTAATGAAACTTTCTAGTCATGAAACATGGGCCAGTGAGAGGATTCCCCTGACCCCTTCCCAATCAATGCTTCTCCAGCTACAAGGTATTTTTTGCTTTGTTTTGTACTTGATGAGAAATTGTCAGTAACTTGTCAACATTTAAAAATACTGGCTTGCATGATAATGTAATCCCTGACCTGAATTTGGCCTACAGGCTCCAGGTTATGACACCTTAGATTGCAACCTTCTTGAGAAGATGCCTAATTACCTCCCATCCCCCAAGGCCTACTACACTTGACAATGGGGGCATGTTTACCAAATGAGTTGCTTATTAGCAAATAGCAGCCACAGCAACAACTGAAAAAGTCAGTGGTGACCGAAGATTCAGTCATTCCTATCATGATACCTTTGAAAAGATGCGTTAACCATACTATGTATTGCCTCACAGCAGACGAATTTTTTCAAGCCAGAATATTCTGTGTTCTGACTGCAATATTGTTGTCCAAACAAGTGGGTGTTGTGGAGTTGGAAGGGATCATGTGTGTCAACTAGCCAACCTCCTCATGGAACAGATGAGAAGATTGAGGTCAGGACTAAAGGTGTAGCCCAGTGTCATACTGATTCCTGGTCTCCTGGCTGTGTATGCAGGACACTTTCCAACAGAGGGTAATGCTTACCCAATCCTGAAATTCCCCGATGCCTGTCACATAAGTAGGCACATTCTTTGATTCTAATCCTCGTTTTAGAAGGCCACCTCCGTCTAATTATCATTCTGAATCATTCCTCTTGAGTCTAGTTCAAGTCTCACACGTGTGTTTAAAGCTTTTTCTTTGTTTATTTGTTTCTGATTGTTCCAGTTGGAACACCCTCCTCTACATTTCTTTAGCACGTACTTTCTTTTTGAGTCTTAACCAACCATTCCTTTTCATTATTATGAAAATTTTTTAAAGTCTCCCCAATGACAATAGACGCTCCTATATAATACAAGAAATTTCACAGGGTCTGGCATATAGGAGATATTTAATAAATAATCATTTATTGATAAGACTGGTGGGAAAACACCAAGGATGTTTATAAAATCGGGGTTAAAGATGCAGAAATGCCAGTGTTCACTGTTGAGCTATGCTCATTGTTGAACTGCGTTCATGTTGAGCCAGTTGAGATGGCACTTTTGTTTTCTATAAGAGTCACAAAGGTGAAAGCCTCCGTGTCTGGACTTCTTTCACAGTTGCAGGTGAGGTTTGACAAAATGAGAAAAAGTCTCCAGAGGCTTGTAATGCTAAACTAGCTTAGTATTTAATTCAGCATCCCACAAAGGATGCTGGATCAGCCAGGAGGAATTTTAACACTGCAATTATAGTCATTCACTATATTTTTACATTTTATGCTTCTTCAGTGTCTGCAAACTCCCTAGAGGAAAATTTGAATTTTACTAAAATTCTCAGTCTCATAATGTCCTGAAAAGAGTTGAGTAAAATAGGTTTAATCCTCAGTATTGGTTCTTTTCCTAGAAGTTTATAAGGAATGCAAGAGTAATGGTATGATTGTCTCTTAGTTACAACTTGATTTGGAAGAAGAGCAGCATCCCCAATCTTAAATTTCTGACTTGGCTACAAATAATCATTGTTTTAATTTTTATTTTTATTTATTTATTTTTTTGAGACCAAGTCTTGCTCTATCACCCAGATTGAAGTACAGAGGCACAATCTTGGCTCACTGCAACCTCTGCCTCCTGGGTTCAAGCAATACTCCTGCCTCAGCCTCCTGAGTAACTGGGTTTACAGGCCCCCACCACCATGACCCGCTAATTTTTGTATTTTTATTAGAGTCCGAGTTTCACCATGTTGGCCAGGCTGGTCTTGAACTGGCCTGAGGTGATCCGCCTGCCTTGGCCTCCCAAAGTGCTGGGATTACAGGCATGAGCCACCACACCCAGCCACAATTTTTAATATTTCTGCAAAGGTCTAAGCTCTTCTAAATCCGGGGGAAGTGGAAAAATGTTTTTTGTGAAGGGTTTCAAAGTAAATATTTTTAGTATTGAGGCCCACCCAAAGTGGGGACTTCTGTGGTGAGAACTTTGAATATGGCAGCTAAAAATCCAATCATGGTATCTCATTTTCACCCATCTGAACTTTGTCTCTCCCCTAAGTCCTACTGTCATGTTCATGCATGCCTTTGTCTCTGCCTCTTCTTCCTACTCAGCTTCTCTGACTAGAGTTTGGGGATGCAGGAAACATTCCATAGCCTTCCACATGGAGTAAGTTCTCTTCACCATGTGTAGCCGTGTGAAGATCCCTTGATTCAGGAGGTTATGATGCTTTGTGTGCAACTGGTACAGAGTAGAATCTGAATGTTGTCTTGTCACAAACCTGAAAAGTAGGGACATTAAAGGCAGTGCTTTTAAGAGAGTCTGGTGGATATATGGAGCTTGATGGTAGTTAAATATGAATGTTTAGGGTAGAAGTGGGGAGTAGAAAATGGAGATTCCTTTTTGAGATAATTTCTCAATATTAACCTATAGTAACACAATAACTGGAGAACACCAAGGTAAAGCCCTTGGTCTCTGGAACCCACTGCCTAGATCTTCCAATCTTCTATCTGCCACTACTCACTGTGTGACCACTGGTAAATACTTAACTTATTTTTTGCTTCAGTTTCCGTATGGGTAAGTGGGGTAATAATAGTGTATACCTATGAGACAACATATATAAAGTGCTCAGAAAAATATGTGACATAAAGTTACAACTAAATAAATGTCAGCTACAGGTGTTATGTTACCTGAAGCACCTTAATGATCACCTTGTCTCCATGTTACAATCCTGAGGTTGGTAGAATGGGGATTGCCATGACCATTCTACAAGTGAGACACTGACAGCTCCAAAAGTTAGTTGGTTGGAGTGTCTGGATTGGGATTTAACTGTCCAATTTCTGATTAGAATTTTCTCTCCATATCATTTTTTTTTCCTTTTCCAGGAGTGACAGAAGCCTGTGATATATTTGCATGTAGTGGTGAAGGGCACATGCCTCTGGCCAAGACAGAGATTTTTCAAGGAAAGGTGTTCAGGGAGATCATTAGAAAACTTGAGAGATCAGACCCTCAAGTTTCTACAGCTGGCAGTGTCACTTGTTAAGAGATAAGAGGACATTACTAGGGAGTCCAGCAGGGGAATTTTCCAACTAACCTCCACATTGCTGAGTACAGCATGTTTCTGTAGACATCATTTATGCATCCAGCAATTAACAAAGGTTTTCTTTAGAGAGAGCCAGGGGAGAAAATCTAAGAACACAAATTGACTTGCAATCTGTCAATTCCTGAATTCCTGGGGAAGACCCTCATTTGCTTCCCCACCATTGATATTAAAGGCAGGCATGTGAATTCCACTTAGTGGCTGGAGTGGTAGGGACTCAGGGATCAGTGTGTCCAGGCCAGGGTCTATGTATAAGGGAAATAAGGAAGTTTGATTCTGCTACCTCAGAAAGAGGTTCTCTGCTGAGTGGGGAGGAAACAGAAAGTAGTATCATGAAAGGAGGTTGCTCCTTTCACAGAATTCTACCGTCTCCCTGGTTGGGTCGTAGTACCCTGTTGCATTGACATATCCTTTACCACTTGGCTCAGGTTGCCCCAAACTGTCCTGTAATTCCATTTTGTTATGAGAACAGCTTACCTTTAGTGTCTCTGATCTTTTCATCAGATTATAAGATCCTCACAGTTTCAGTCCCAGGCTTGTCACCATAACAGGAAATACACACACCACCAGTTCTTCAGGGACTCTGTCTTCCTAGAACTTAGTGACTCTCCCTGACTTTTCCAAGTTATGTCTTATATGACAAAGCCCGACATAAAGTATTCTGTGCTGAGAATTATCTTCAATTTCAAACATGCTGCAAATATCCCACTGGAGGTTTTTTGGGTTTTTGTTTGTTTGTTTTTTTCTTTTAATGAAAGCTCCATGCTGCTCTGTCAAGAGGATGATGTGCATGCTGACCCCTGCACTGGCCTGCAGGATGTTTGCCCTCTCCACATATTGTTTTGAACACTACAGCCTCAGATAGATTGATTAGTTCAGTTAAAGCCCAACTTAAATTAGGTTTGAAGTCCTGCATTCAGTCCCCAAGTGGATCAAAAATTCGCTTTGTTCCATGGTCATGGCCATTATCTGTAAACCTGCCCCATCTCTATGGGTGTCTGAGGCTTCTTTTTCCACTCCTGAGTTCCTCAAATCTGAAAGCTTTTTGACTTCCACCTGCAGGAGCAATCACACATCAGGCTTCAGGACTAAACCCTTCCCTGGTCAAGAGGATTTACAGGGCTCTAGGTGATTACTGTATTGACACTGAGTACCCTTTCTGCTACCTCTCTTTCCCCTTTGTGCACCACTTCTAGGAATATCTTTGCCTTAATCTTTCAAGCCTGAGAACTGAGCTTCTGTTTTATCTCCAGCTTTTGTTTTGTGCATGGTCCCCCAGTGGAGAGAGAATGGCTTTGGAATCACAGAAACCTTATTCAAATCCTGAGACTACCACTAATCAGTTCTGGCGCTTTGGGGAGTATAATGGTTAATTTTATATGTCAACTTGACTTACTTAAGAGGTGCTCAGATAGCTAGTAAGACATTATTTCTGGACGTGTCTATGAGGATGTTTCTGGAAGAGGTTAGCATTTGGAGAGGAAGACTGAGTAAAGAAGATTGCCCTCACACACAAATAGGTATCATTCAATTTGTTGAGGACCTAAATAGAATAAAAAGGTGGAGGAAGGGTGAAGTTGCTCTCTTCTTGAGCTAGGATATCTCATTTTGCCCTCAGATGCCAGTGTCCCTGATTTTGGACCTTTCCACTCGCTGAGATTCACATGATTGGCTCCCTGGTTCTCAGAGTGTAGGAGTTTAACTGAATTGCACTAGAGATGTTTCTCAGCCTCCAACTTGCAGATCATAAGACTTCTCAGCTTCTATAATTCTATAATTGTGTGAGGCAATCCCTCACAATAAATCTTTATTATTTTCTTCTCCTCTACTGTATTCTATTCTCCTCTACTCTATTCTATTCAATTCTATTCTATGACATTCTATGATATTCTATTCTATTCTATTCTATTCTATTCGTTCTGTTTCTTTGGAAAAACTGATTAATGCAGGCGGGTTCTTTGACTTCTCTGAACCTCAGTTGCTTTATCTGTTAAAAGTAGTTTAAATGGTTTAAAATACTGTCTTGTAGTATTATGAAAAGTAAATTCAATAGATTATAAAGAGTGCCTTATAAGAATTAGATGTTTACTGAACGTCAGTTTTCTCCCTCTTACCTTTGCCCTGCCTGAAGTTCTAGCCCTGGGGCCAGCCACAATTGCATATTTTGATGCCAGCTGTCTGCTTGAATTTCCATATTATTCTCACCATAAACTGGCACAAGTTCTTATTTGTTTTACATGGTGAAAGAGACTCTCTTTGCTATACTCTGTGGAGGTGTCTCTACCTGGACCATCACGTCTCACCTCACTTTCCACCTCACTGCTCTACTACTGTGTTTTTGTGCTGCTCCCTCCTTCTGCAGGCATGTTTAGTTCTATATCTCGCATCCTACCAGTCTGTTTTCTGGCATGGTCCATTCTTCTCTCATTTCAAGAGACGTGAGAAATGATTTTGTAGTCTGTAACACTGACCACTATGGACCAAGGTGAGGGAGAGTGTGGATGAATCAGCATTGTTCAGTAGCATCCCTGGAAAGCTGTTTCTAAGGCATCTAGTTAGGAAAGTGGGTCACTTGTATCGTTCCATGTACAGAAGCCAGCGGGGACGAGCCCTCATCAGAAACGGAATCAGCTGGAACCTTGATCTTGGACTTCTAGCTCCAAAACTCTGAGAAAATAAACGTCTCTTGTTTCAGCCACCTAGTCTGTGGTGTTTTGTTTTGGCAGCCTGATCAGACTAACAAAGTTCTGTATACATTGGATCATATTTCAGTTGTACAAGGACACCTACCCATTTAAAGGAGTGCAGTTGCTTCTTTTCACAAGCTATTCATTAAAAAAAAAAAAAAAAAAGCGAAGTTTTACAATGGTGTCTTTTCTTAAAGGGGGCTTTAATGCATATGCCACTGAACTCTCCTGGGGAAGTTTTTCTGAATACTTGAGGTCCTCTCTATTTGAGCATATATTGATGAAACATCCCATTATGGATCCCCTTCCTTCATCAGACAGTCATCTCTTACACTCAGCATCCTGGGAAATGTTTCGATTTTTTCTTCCCCTGAAGGTTCTGTCTCACTATGGCTTCCACAGCCAGGTGCTATGTATAAGCTGCTAAAGACCAAAGCAAAACCTAGCACAAAAATTAGTTTTGCAGCAACAAAAACTATTTTTGCTTCCAGCCTGAACCAATTATATCTACTTCAGGGAATTTATTTAGGATCATTATCTCTCTGTGTAGTACATGCATCTTCCTGCTTCTTCATGACCTCAAGCTATCCTGCTCATTCCATAATTCCACTGACACACCAAGCCTGAACTCATAGACTCAAGCTTTAATTCACACTGTTTTACTCTTTTCTCTCATTCTTTGTCTCTTTTGTTTTCTCCTAGTGAGTCATGTGTCCATTCCCAGGACAGACTTTCAGGTTGTTGCTTATGGACATTTGAGGACTTTGGCCTGTTATATAAGTAACCTTAAATAATTTGTTACTGTTATGAGGTGGATACATCTAGAGAGGATATTTATCCCCCAAAACTCTTCATTCACACTCTCCCAATCAAGAAGTATCAATTGTTTGGTTGTTTGGACTTCCATGGGGATCAGTAAGAGTCTGCAGCCTCTTCTCCTTTCAAAACTCAGCCATCAAAGGAAATTCAGAATCTCAAGTTTTGTCAAGCAAATCACAGAGCCCAGAACCTTGTAGGTGCTCTAGCTCAATGGGCTACAGATCTAGCTGTTGTAAAATCCAAGTAAATTTCAAGAAAGCATATAATTTGGGATATAAATTTCTAAAGTCAGGTCCCTAAACTATGAAACACTGAAATCAGACATCCAGCTGTTAGAGATGGATTTCATAAAATGAAAAAAACAGGGAAATACATGATTCAGAATAGGAATAGTTATTAAATGGAGTAAATTTATCTTATGAAAAACTGAACTCTTTTTTCTAATTTTTATTATTTTACTGAAAACTTGATCATTGTCTTGGCATGGAGCCTTCAGTCCTGTGGAAAGTTATTATCTGGTTCAAAATCCCATTTGGTGCTGCATGGAGAAGGGGATTATTCAAGGGTACTCAACAAATCCTGGCCAAACAGGGAATACCCATATTGCTAGAAATCTAGTCCAAGGAAATGTTGTCTGCTTAGGTTCCACACAGCTAGTTAACCACCACACCGGAGGTGTTCAGTGGAAAGGATTCAACTTCTTTGGGTGGTGTTTGTTTAGGGTTCCAGGCATGAGGTACACACAGTACATATTTTCTGAAAATATTTCATGTATATTGCTATCATTCAGTCCTCACCACTGATGAAAAGTAATCTCCTATCTGTATGTCATGCAGTCATTATAGCCTCATGTTATTACTTCACTAAAAAAAGAGTTACCCTTTGATCACCTGAGATTAGGAGTTTGAGACAAGCCTGGCCAACATGGTGAAACCCTGTCTCTACTAATAATACAAAAATTAGCCAAGCGTGGTGGTACATGCCTGTAATCTCAGCTACTCGAGAGGCTGAGGCAGGAGAATCCCTTGAACCAGGGAGGCAGAGGTTGCAGTTAACCAAGATTGCGCCATTGCACTCAATCCTAGGCAACAAGAGTGAAACTCCATCTCCAAAAATAAAAAAAAAAATAAAAAAAAAGATTTACCCTTTTTCCTTCAAATAGAAACACCTATCTCACTTGAACTCTTAAGGCCATTTACCACCAATCTCTCCTATTTTATTTATCATCTCTCTCACTATTATTTTTTAAATCATCTTTATAATATCCACCCCTTCTTCCTACAATTATCCTCAGCATTTTTCTGCCATATGAGAGCAATTTCTGACTCCCTGTTTTTTAGTTAAAATTTATGTATTAATGCCTCTAGATTTCAGGCTCTGTAGGAGGTGTTAGGAATACAACAATGAAGAAATGCACATGGTCTCTACCATCACTGAGTTCACAGGTAAGCCAGACCTGGTGCCCTCATAAACTACTTTTCAGTATCGTTCCTCTGGTGTCCAGTAATTATTTTTTAAGTAGCATGACCTGCTCTCATTTTCTACTTTCCTTTATCTCTTCTAATCTCTTTAGTACACTGCTATCTGCCTTCCACCTCAGTGTTCTACTAGGACTATTTTTTCAGTCACCCGTTCCTTCTTAGTAGGGCGACTAAACATCTCCTTTATACCTGTTGTCTTGATATATTATTAAGAGTACTTGCTTTCATCTCAAAAGTATCCTAACATGAACAGTCACTTATAGGATCACCTATGTCTTAGTTACTAGTGAGGGAGGCCCTTACTCACTCTTCAATCTCAGTAACTCTTCTGTCATATTTGTCACAGTGGAAAATTTTAGTATAGGAAACATGTTTTAATGTTGAAGCAATGTATTTTAAAATCCTGACTCCTTCACTTATTCACTATGTGACCTTTGGAAAATTTACTTTCTACTCTATACATTGTTTTCCTCTTCTGTATAATAGAAACAAGTGTCTTCCTTACAGGATAAATGAAGCAATTCAAAACAAAAAGTTTCTGATGTAGTTAATATTGTGCCTAGCACAATGAACAGGAAACCATTCCTCAGCATCTTATGCTTCTGGAAGATCCTTGTCCCTTGGGTCTGAAGACTTCCCTGTCTTCTGTCACCGTGATACATCTTTGTGTCCTTTTCTGTCACCTGACACTTTCACTCTTTATGCATATCTCTTTGTCCTTGGTTGTCCTTGGCTGTGACAATTTGCTCCAGATTCATTAGCATGCATGCACACACACACACAAACACACACACACACGAGTGCGATCTAGGAGCATTGCCAGAAGAGCACATGCAAGCATAGATGGATGTGGTGCCCCAGGAGCTGGTAAGAACTGAGGGGCTGTGAGTAGGAAGTGCCCAGTCATGCACCAAAGTGGAAGAAGGCTGTGCAGATGAGGAGGGGCTCAGAGACAAGGAGACTCAGAAGTTGGCAAATGAGAGAGGAAAGGCAACCTGCCCTTTGTGTGAGAGGATTTAGGCAGGTGGCAGCCATACCTTCTGCTCTATGTACTATCTACTTTCTGCCTGTGAGATAAGGTTCCACACTAGGGATACTCAGGGTAGTAGTGATCAAAACAAGAACATCTTCAGAGTGTAGCCTAGAAATTGGAGAAGATTAATCTTTCATGGGTGAGAGGGAGAACATGGATTTTGGAGTCTGGGTATGGATTCAACTCCTTCCACTGTGTATCATAGGGCAAGCTCTAACCTTTCTGGGCTTCAGTTTTCTCATATGTGCTTAAGAATAAAGACTTTGGAGAGAGTTTGACTTGGGTTTATATTCTGGCTGTTTTAATTGATAGCACTCGGAGAGTGCTGAACTCTCAGAGCTTTCATTCTTCAACTGTAAAATGGGGATAATAGTGCCTCATAGGATTATCATAAGCTTGAATAAAACTGTGAGTAAATGCTTGGCATATCTCAGTATATCTTATGTTTTATTAATATTGTTGTTGCTGTTGTTGTTATTATTATTTTATCATATTCTTAAATTCAGTCTCCTCATCTATATAAAGGGATCAATAAGCACTTCCTAGCGATATTGAGTGAATTTATTGAACTAACATTTGTAAATGCTGAGTGCATAATGGTCACTAATTAAATGACAAATTTAAAGAAGCTTAAAGTAAGAAATAATGGGAATTGATTAAAAATTATTGTCACAAATTATATAACATTTGTATTTCTCCTCATCGCCCTAGTCCTCCCTTTCTTTCTCCTCTTACTCCTCTGTCTTCTTTCTATTTGAATGTCTTTCTCTTCCTTTTCCACCTATCCTCCTGCAATATAAACTCCACACAGCCAAGGACTATGAATATCTTTCTGTCACTCTACCCCAGCACTTGGAAGAGTTTATGGGATATGACAGATGCTCGACACCCATCAGTTGAATTAACAAAACAGTGAAAAGAGGAGAGGCAGGAAAAAATGCACAGTGAAAATTATGGGACAGGCAGTTGTAGATTTCCTGGCTTGTAAATAGCTGCAGGTGAATGAATATTGCCAAGTATTTGCAGAGTCACTGAAATAAAGGGTCCTCTGTATACTTCCTGAGTCACAGTCCAGCTATCTGTCACCAAGTCACTGGTTGGTACAGAGGTTCCACCTACTGGTGGGCTCCAGGGCCAAGGAACTAATCACATTGGATGGAAGCTGACTTTGGTAATTATGAGTCATGGTAAAATAAGTGACATTATATTTGAACCGAGAAAAGCTTGAGTGTCTAATGCAGGGTTAATTTGAAGGTTAATGCATGGAATACTGTAATGATCTAATATCTTATACTTATTTTGTTCATTACCATAACACATGGCTCTGAGGTCTGTCTAGGAACCTAATTGGCCATTTGACATGAATGATGGCAAATTCAGGGTTCCCTGTTTTGTGAATAGAGTGCTTAGTTGCCTGCTTTCATACTGAAGTGGCTCATGGAAGAGACCCAACCCATGAGAACCATGGGATAATTAGTAGAATAAAACCCTTCTTTGGTCTGGAGAACACAACTGGATGTAGTTAAATTAAGTTTAATGATTCACTTTTCAGCATACTAACTTCAGAAGACTTCACATTGCATCCAACTATAGCCCTCGGTTTTCAAAATTGCTGATTGTGCTTTAAAAATAAAACAAAAAATAATAAAATTAGGCTTCAGAATATATTTTGCTCATTTTTTAATAGAACTATATGGAGATGCAAATTTTATTGAGGCTTCTGGCCCTTGGAAAAGTCTTGTCCCTGGAAATGAGGATCTATTGAAAAAGGCATACCCAATGGTTAAAAAAGTAACTGTGATATCTTTCCAGCTTTCTTTCTCCCCTATTGTGTGCAGCTCTGGCTGCCTATAGCTACATCTCCCATGGACCAATCCCTGTCTTTAAATTCAAATCTTAGATCCTTTTTTAAAAAAGAGGAAATAGTTGTATAAAGTGTCTATATTTTCTAGAAAATAATTAGTTGATGATATAGTTTGGCTGTGTCCCCACCCAAATCTCATCTTGAATTGTAGCTCCCATAATTCCCACATCTTTTGAGAGAGATTCGAACTCTCCCAAAGAGAGTTTCAATTAGGAGATATTCAATCAGGAAATAATTGAATCACAGGGACAGTTTCCCCCTACTGTTCTAGTAATAGTGAATAAGTCTCGTGAGTTATGATGATTATTTAAGGGGAAACTCTTTTCACTTGGTTCTCATTCTCTCTTGTCTGCTGCCATATAAGATGTACCTTTTGCCATCCACCATGATTGCGAGGCCTCCCCAGCTACATGGAACTGTGAGTCCATTAAACCTCTTTTTTTTTTTTTTTTTTTTTTTTTTTTTTTGTAAATAACCCAGTCTTGGATATGTTTTTATCACAGCATGAAAACAGATTAATATAGTTGAAGTTGTTTTGTTTTTCTTCCAAACTCTGATCATGCCTAGTTCTTTTTAACTTTATTTATGCATAAGACAGATATCTGTCAGATGATGTTCAAGGAACTAAGAAGATGGGATGGACATAATAGATGTGGTTCCTGTTTTCATGGGAGGATGTTCATTGAGGATGTTTCTGGGCATTTCTGCACCCCTCAAGTCTCACATTTTAATTCTAATTTTTTTCTTTCTTTTTTTCTACCTCGTCTTCTGGCTTTTCTCAATTCTTCCTTCTCTCTAGCATCTTAATGAGAAGTGGATGGGGCCCTATAAATAAAACATCTGTGTCTGTGGAAAAATATCCTAACATATCTAATTGCACAGCTGTTAAAAGATCTAACTTCCTGCAAAGGAGCCAACATGGGTCATTCTCAGAAGAACCAGAAATGTTATCATGGGGCTAGATAGGAGGGGAGACTAAAGAGAAGTACAAGAAATACAAACTGTACCCTGCATATGGTAGCTTCTCAATATATGTTCGGTGAAATGAAGCTGGTTCAGAAAGCAAGAGAAGAGAATTCACAGTGGATTGCCCCACAGCAGATGTCTGGGGCATATGAGAGATTTGAAATTAATGCCACAAAGCCAATGTTCTGCCTCACACCATGCCTTAGTGCTATCAGAGATGGACTGATTGGCTATGATACTGACATTGGTGGTCATGTATCATGTGTGATGGTTAATTTTAAGTGTCACTGGATTGGATTGAAGGATGCAATATTGATCCTAGGTGTGTCTGTGAGGGTGTTGCCAAAGGAGATTAACATTTGAGTCAGTGGGCTGGGGAAGGCAGACCCACCCTTAATCAGGTGGGCACAATCTAATCAGCTGCCAGCAAATATAAAGCAGGCAGAAAAACGTGAAGCAATGAGGCAGGCCTAGCTTCCCAGCTTACGTCGGTTCTCCCGTGCTGGATGCTTCCTGCCCTCGAACATCAGACTCCAAGTTCTTCAGTTCTGGGACTCAGACTGGCTCTTCTTGCTCCTCAGCTTGCAGATAGCCTATTGTGGGACCTTGTGATCATGTAAGTTAATACTTAGTAAACTCCCCTTTATATATATATATATGTATATCCTATTATGTTCCTCTAAGAGAACCCTGACTAATATATTATGATTCAGTTAAAACTCTCAGTATGTGGGCTCAAGAGGTCTGGGTTAAAGTCCAGGTTTCTCACCAACTCATTTAGAGACTTGGGCAAATCAAGGAACTTCTCTCTCCATGTCATGTCCCCTCTCAAAGGGAAATCATAAGAAAGTGAGTTCACAACAGGGGAACGTGGTAAGAAAGATGAGGCACAGGTGTGGAAATACTTTAGAGAAAATACTAAAATCTCTGCACAGCATCTAAGAGAAGACACCTTATACTTAAACGTGCAGTATTAACAACAAAAAATTTGGTATTGAGCAGGAAAACTATCCTGCCAGACTGTGTACTTTTTCCTAACTCTTGAATTCAAAACCACATTTATTTTTCTCCTCCCACACTGTCCCATCTTTGTCTTCAACTTCCTCCCCCTCTCTGGTGCCCTGGTTTTATTTCTGGATGTGTAATTGCCCCTTCCTTAAAACTGCTGTGGGAGATGCTTCAAATCCTTCTTCCGGGAAGAACATGTTGCTTGGTCACTAGAAACGCTGTTACTGACAGTCTAGAGCTGCTGCCTCCTTCATGGTCTGCCTCAGCTGTAGTGAGCTGCATGCTTTTCCGCAATGACGCATACTGACTGATTGATCTTGCTGGGGATAGCAAAGATTTCTGTGGGGAAACTCAAATAGGCCATATACACTTAGAGTTCTCTTTGGGGTGACAGAGTGTTTGTGAAGCCTGAATCACTATTCAGATTTTCTTTCTGCTTTAACCAGCTTTCAAAACCTCCCTTTCACAGGTGTTGATTCCGAAAACATATTATTAAAGCCCAATTTCATCTTAGCACCTGCTTTCAGCATTTTCAACCTGCAACACCACCGTCTCTATTAACTTTAACTTGCTGGTAATAGGATTGTCATTATATACTTCGTGCACTCATCTGCCCCCTTCTCAGGGTACAGACTCGCTTACCTAAAAGGTCATTTTGCAGGCTTTGATTTTTGTCTGCTAGAATGAACGAATGGACCCTCGCTAACACCAGAAAAAGTGATCATCACTTACTTCCTGTTTCAGAATTACATGATAAAAGTTGCCAGGGAATTTTTTAAAGGATCACATAATCCCTGTGGTCAGTGTTGTCATCAAGTCAGAGTTTATTATGCTCCAAAGATTGAGAATGGATCCTGCAAGGGCAATGAAAGGAACAAAGTCAAAGAAGAATCCAACAAGCATTTTTTGAAAATTATTTTTAACATAACTGAAATCTGTTCATGAGAAGGCATATGGTTCAGATGGTGGTGCTGATGTGGGGAAAGGTGTCAGTTTCATTCCCTGACACCTTTCATTGGGGTTCCAGACTTCCTAAGAGGAAGAGGGTGATTGCAGGGCTAGGATATTCAGAGATCAGGAACAGCTGTTGTTGACTGGCCATAGTCCTTGCAAACCATTTGCCTTCTCAGTCTCATTTTCTTCATCTGTGTGAGTGAGGGAATGGTTAAGCCCAGTGAGACTGCTTTTGATAACTCTCCTACATCTAGTTCCTCTGATTCGAAAACTGAGTTTTTATTTTGTATTGAATTGCACTATAATGAGCCCTCTATGATTATTCATATGACAGGGAGGGAGGGAAGGAGAAGGAGTGGGAGAGGAAGAAAATGTTGTGTTCAATCTTTATTCCCATGATAATATATATGTGTGTATAGAGATACATAGACACACACATATAAACAGACATTACAATAGAAAAATCTTTTGTCCTGTCTTTCAATCGTGGAGAGAAGAGTAGATCATATTAGTTGTCAATTGATGAATATGAAGGGAATGGTGCCTCAGACAAATATCAGACACAGGGAAAGACCCAATGGGCCAGATTCACACTTGCTTGAACAAGATCCCTCCCCCACCCCCTTCCTGTCTTCCCTTCCCCTCCCTTTTCTGCCCCCTCTCCTCTTCACTCCTCCTCCTCCCCCTCCTCTTGTTGATAACTTCAGAGGACTGGCTTCTGCTACAGGTGGAAGGCTTTATGGCTCCGAAGACTTATGTAACTAGCCCAATCTTCTCCTTGATTTTAATTGTACTTCAACCTTGGCACAAAACATCTTGGCTAGCTCGTTCCCCCTTCTTAACGTATGTCAGCTCTTTATTATAAAAACCATAGTAGTTCTTACCAGGATCTCCCAGGGAAACCCAAAGAGACCTGGAATTTGTCTCAAGCAATCAGATGTCACCATCGGAATACCAGAGAAGCTCCAGGAGTAGTTTGGAGAACTTTTTTTTTTTTTTTTTTTTTTTTTTTGCACTCAGCCAGCCTTCCCTGGTTGAAAGAGCAGGGAGTTCTGCCTTTGAATGCCAGTGTCCTGTAGTTCACGGTGACCATACTACACAAAGCCCTGTGGCGTGGTCCATTTCTAAGGTAGACATGTTCCTGGCCACTAGGATAGATCATCAGCTGGGCCAGGGGGAGTGTGGCCTGCCCTGTTCGATAAAACAATTCTGTCTAACTTTGCTCTATTCAGTGTACAACTATTCATAGCAAGTGATATAGAACATTTGGGGAAACAGAAAGGGCTGAGTACAACCAGAGATCAGTCTGAAGCTCAGGCCACTCTAGGCTGCACCTAGCCCTGCAGCAAACCTAGAAGACCAGAGTAGTGCCATGCCTCAGCCTTGCCCTGCACATGAGCATGCCAGGGCAGAGCAGTGGGGTTCACTTCAGTAGAGGGCATCCCTGGTTGAGGTTCATTCTCCTGATCTAAAGTTTTCTTCTGCCTCAGGGAAGTCTGACCTTTTCTGCACAGGACACAGGGATCTCCATCTTATACAGGCTCCATGTCCCCTTTGTGTTTGATCAATGCAGGCAGGGAGGTAGGGACAGGACTAAAGGGTCCAAGCAATGGTGTTTTAGGAAAGATCTAGATTTCAGCTGTGAGAACACACAAGAAACCAGGTGGAACTGGCCAAGGCTTACATTTTCAATGGAGCTACTTTGTCCTTATTCATGCAAGTGTTTCTGGATGGAGGTGACTCTCCTTTGGGTGGATTCAGTGACCCAGGCTTCTTCCCTCCTGAGACCCTGCCATCTTCAGCTTGTGGACCCAATGGTTGCCCTGGGACAGTCTCCAGTCGCCAACTTATCTTCAGTAGTGTGTTGAACTCTTTCCTATATAAAAATAGTATGTAATTGAAGTTGGCTGGAGAACGCGTATTCCTTGCAGTCCCACACTATTTTTATTTGATACATATTTGATGAAATATATTTGTGTGTTATATTTAGTAAAATCGTGGACATCATTAAGCTTTGCTTATGATTGGATCCAAAGCTTTAAAAATTCAGAGCTTCAAGAGATTTTAGAAAACATCTAGTCACCATAGAAATATGTTTTGAATATTGAGGCCCAAGGAAGGTATTTAGCTTGTGCACGGTTACCAATTAGTTTTTGCAGAGCCTGGACATACTTTCATGTCGGCTTTTCTTTTTAATTTCCCTTTTATGGCATCTCAATTACTGACGGTTGACTGAATAAAGTCTTGCATATTTCTGGACTCCTTTCTTCTGTTCTCTTCCTGTCCTCCTTTTCTTTTTGTTCTTTTTAAATTTACTTTATTGTCTTCAAGATCTCAGAAGTGTTCAAAAAGGCTCTGGGTCCCCCCAGCAGCAATGTGGACTCTCCCTGCCCTTCTAGCCCAAGCAGTGCCTGGATATGCCAGCACACAATTACCTCTCCTTGAGCTTCAATGTGGGCACACTGGTACCTTATCACATTTTCCCTTTTGGACCACTTCTTTGGATCAGTGTTTTCTCACTTCCCCCTTTCACACTTATAAAAGCCAGTCTCTTCATTCAGAATCTAGGAACTCACACAGTCTAAGAAAAGCATTTGTGGAGGGCTCATTCCGTCCCAGGCACTGTGCTGAATGTTTTTCCTTTTTTGACATTCATTTTCTTACTTAACTAAATTACTCAAGAAAACGTCATGAGGAGGCTGATACTTTGTATCCTTATTTTTATAGATGGGAAATTAAGAATCAGAAGAAGCAATTTTCTGCAATTTTACTATTAATATACGAATGAGCTAGAGTTTGAATTTCAGTTTGTCAGACTCAGACATTCCCTTTGCCCCTCAAGTTCCAGGCTTTCATGCCTGAGGCTTGGCAGTCCTTTCTCTTTTCCAAGCTAAAGTTGAGGTGCTTGTCCATGGTGTGCTCAAGCACATACTTTCATTTATGTCTTAAAAGAGGCATAATAATCTCATCCCAAAGAATGCAGCTTTTGGCCAGAAAAGAATATTTCCTTGGAATACTTTATGTCTCTCAAATAAACACATTAATACCTGCTTCTGAGACCTCTCAGGGGAGTCATGGTCTCCATTTCATTTTTTTATGAGGACCCAACCTGAAGTTTATAAGCAACATCTTTTCAGGAGGCAGGCGCAATGACTTATATTAATTTCTTCCTCACTCCTACACCTTGGAAGGTGAGGAATGGGAAAGCATTAAGGGGAGTGTCGTTACAGTTCAAGAAGGGAGTCTGTAAAATTGGCACCTTCTTAGTCAACATTACTGCTCCCTCATATGTCCTGACTCCTCCATCTTAGCAAGTTATGAGGTTCATTCTTGGCAGCACACCAATAAGATGTTCATGGCCACAGTTTTAGTATATGAATTGTCATGGAGACCTAGGCAGGGAGATACTAATTTTATTACTAAAATCTTGCGGAATATTAAAAAAAATTAAATGACTTTTCTTAACCTATAAGAATAAACTCAAAGGCAGATAACAGCAGGGAGAAATGAACTATGTATGTAATGTGAATTTGGAGGCCATAGAGACATGAGTGTGGATCATGGCTCTGGTATGTAATGAATCTGAGGATGGTTTAAATCGCCATTTTCTCTGAGCCTCAGTTTTCTCATGTATAATATGTTGACAATACTATTCTTAAAATGTTTTAGGAAAGACAAACTGGATAGGATTATGTGTCCAGGAGAATACTAGTATCTACTCAGTGCTCATGAATGGTAATTAACATTAACGCCAATCTTTGTATGTGTCTACTCTTGTATAGTTTACCAGCCATAATGACGTTGTATCATTTTATCTTCACCTTAGAGAGACATGTGGTTCTATTTGAAATACAATTAGAAGAGCTGACTTGTTTCAATTCTTAATACTGTCTTTTTTTCTGACAACACCAGGAAGAGGATCTCACAGCACTGTGAGACTCAAGGATAAGTCTGAACACCATACTTGAGGCAGGCTCACTGACCTTGTACAATAGAGCAAAATATCACAGGGAAAAGTGATCCTTCCTAATTTCCCCAGCTCGTCTGTGTCCCTCGATCAAGATCCATGAAGAATAGAACCTCAGCACAAACCATTTAAGCTATAGCAATATTTTTTTAGAAATTATTTTTTAATTGACAAAATTAGATGCATTTATTACATATTATATGATGTTTTGAAATAGGTATACATGATGGAATGGCTAACTCAAGCTAATTCACATATGTATTACCTTACATACATAGTATTTTTTACACTTAAAATCTAATCTCAATGATTTTCAAGAATATAATGGTATTAAATATGGTCACCATGCTGCACAATAAATCTCTTCACTTATTTCTCATATCTCACTGAAATTATGTAGTCTTTGACCAATGTCTCCCCAGTACTTTCCCACCCTAGCCCCTGGTAACCACCATTCTGCTGTCTGCTTTTATGAGTGTAACTTTTTTTAGATTCCACATATGTGAAATCATGCAGTATTTGTCTTTCTTTGCCTGGCTTATGAAACTAATGTCCTCTAGGTTCATTCATGTTATTACAAATGACAGGATTTCGTCATGTTTTAAACCTGACTAGCATCCCATTGGGCATACATGCCATATCTATCTTTATCTGTTTATCCACTGATGGACACTTGAGTGGATTTCATACCTTGGCTATTGTGAATGATGCTGCAATGAACATGGAAGTTTAGATATCTCTTCGACATCCTGATTTCATTTCTTTTGGATATATATATTTGATAGTGAGATGCCTGGGTTATATGGTAATTCCATTTGTAATTTTTGAGAAACCTGCATTCTGTTATCTATAGTGGCTCAACTAGTTTACATACCCCCCAACATTGTATCAAGGTTCCCTTTTTCCCACGTCCTCGCCAGCACTTGTTATCTTTCTTCCTTTTCATAATAGCCATTTTAACAGGAATGAGGTGATAACTTTGATTTTTATTTACATTTTCCTGATAATGTGATATTGAAATTTTTTTCATATACTTGGCCATTTGTATGTCGTCTTTTGAGTAATGTTTTCAGTTTTGTTGACCAATGGGTTTATTTTCTTGCCATTGAGTCTTAAATTCATTATATATTTTTAACCCTTTATCAGATGTATGGTTCTCAATTATTTTCCCTCCCATTCTATAGATTGTTCTTCATTCTGTTGATTTTTTTTTTCTTTGCTGCACCAAAGCTGTTTAGTTTGCTATAATTACATGTGTCTATTTTCATTTCGTGTGCCTGTGTTTTGGGGTTATAACTAAAAAAAAAATCAATGCCAAGATCAATGTCATGGAATTTTTTCCTATGTTTCTTCTATTAGCATTACAATTTCAAGTCTTACATTTAAGTCTTTATCTCATTTTGAGTTGATTTTTATATAAAGTGAGACAGGCTGGTCTAGTTTAATTATTCTGCATGTGGGTATCTAGTTTTCCCAACATCATTTATTGAAAAGGCTATCCTTTCCCCATTGTTCCTTCATGGCACCTTTGTTAAAATTCACCTAACCGTAAATGTGTGAATTTATTTCTGGGCTCTCTGTTTGTTTTTGTTGTTGTTGTTTTAATTTAAATTACAGGGTACATGTGCATAACGTGCAAGTTTGTTACATCTGGGCTCTCTATTTTGTTCCACTGGTCTACATTTCTGATTTTAGGACATGGAACGTGCTTAATGCACATCAAAGGTCTGAATTTGCTGTGCTGAGCCGGGAACTGGGTCTCCTGAATTTTCTGGTGCATTAATAAAGGGCAGTGGATCCGGGCACAGTGGCTCAAGCCTGTAATACCAGCACTTTGGGAGGCCGAGACGGGCGGATCACAAGGTCAGGAGATCGAGACCATCCTGGCTAACATGGCGAAACCCCGTCTCTACTAAAAAATACAAAAAACTAGCCGGGCGAGGTGGCGGGCGCCTGTAGTCCCAGCTACTTGGGAGGCTGAGGCAGGAGAATGGCGTAAACCTGGGAGGCGGAGCTTGCAGTGAGCTGAGATCCGGCCACTACACTCCAGCCTGGGCGACAGAGCGAGACTCCGTCTCAAAAATAAATAAATAAATAAATAAATAAATAAATAAATAAATAAATGGCAGTGGTTTTCTGTTTGCCAACATGTCATTCCGGGAACTGTCTTCTTATAGCGTACATGCACATGCCTATGCATATGTGTATATGCATGTGTGTCTGTGAATCTGGAAAGTTTGGGTACTAACTTTAGGACTATATTTTTGTCCCCATAACAGGGAGTGGATTAGCCAACACCACTGTATAATTTCAAGGCACTTGGTCACTGAATTTTCACCCAGAAAATATTTATGAAGGACTTTCTTTCTGCTACACACTGGGCTTAGGCCAGGTGAGTCACTTTGCCTTTCTGAAGACAGAAAGCATAACATATGGACGAACCAAAAAACGTGGACAAGGACAAAACATATGGTGTTTAAATGACATAAAAGTGTTTTAAAAGTATAGGGTCCTTGATATTAAAAAGAGAGAGACAGCGAGAGAAAGAGAGATTCTCCATCATATCTCCAAAATTATACCTAAAAAATTAGTTCCAATGACAAAGCAAGGCTTATAAAGAAGCTGGCTTTTGTGATTCACTGTTATTTGGGGTAGGGGAGATGAGGAAAGGAAAACAGATTAAAATAATCTTATCAAGGAGATTAGGTAACAAGAAATGTAGAAAGGGGAAAAAAGTGTCAACTTTAACAGCCTTTTATTGCAATCTTGGTGTCAGATGAGGCTGTGATCTTATCTGAGGCTCCACTTGGAAAAGATTTACTTCCAAATTCTCAATTGTTGGGAGCTTTTAATTCTTGCTGGCTGTTATGCTGAGAGCCTCATTTTTTTTTAGAGTTTTGGCCAGAAGCCAACCTCATCTCCTTGTCACAAAGCCTTCCTAGCACAGCCACCTACTTCCTCAAAGGCAGCCAGAGAGAGCACCTGATATTGTGATGGGCAGTTAATCTCTTATAATGCATGTAAGAATACATTCATATGTATTCCCTGTCATGTTTGCCACATTCTATTAGGTAGAATCAAGTTAACAGGTCTTGACTACACTAAGGAGAATTACACAGGTGTGTGAATTACTGAGATGCAAGGATCATGGAGATCACCTTACAATCTATCCTTCACAACTTCTCAATTATTGAGCATTTGAGTTATTTTCTTGGTTGAACAAGGAGGCATTGAATTAGTAGTTATGCCTTACAATATCTTCTCTGAACATGGTAGAGCCCACAGAGATAAGCAAACCTCTATATACTTTTGAGAAGCTTGTAGTCTCAGTTTAGTAGAAAGCTTAAGATGTAAATAATTAACTCTAAAGTGAGGCACATAATATAAAAATCAAGGCCGGGCGTGGTGGCTCAAGCCTGTAATATCAGCACTTTGGGAGGCCGAGACGGGCGGATCCCAAGGTCAGGAGATCGAGACCATCCTGGCTAACATGGTGAAACCCCCGTCTCTACTAAAAAATACAAAAAAACTAGCCGGGCGAGGTGGCTGGCGGGCGCCTGTAGTCCCAGCTACTCGGGAGGCTGAGGCAGGAGAATGGCGTGAACCCGGGAGGCGGAGCTTGCAGTGAGCCAGGATCCGGCCACTACACTCCAGCCTGGGTGACAGAGCGAGATTCCGTCTCAAAAAAAAAAAAAAAAAAAAAGAATCAAGAAACAAGAATGATAGTTGAAATTCGAGATGGATTTCTTCTGAAGTGTTGAAGAGATTTTAGTCAGGCTTATAGGATGGGTGGGGTTTGGGGTGATGAATAAAGAGGGCAGCACAGTTGTAAAACTGGACCAAAGAGATTTCAACATAGCCTGGGGAAGATAAGTTTGACTCCAATATTGTCACTAAAAAAGCTAGAGAATGTTTTATTTTCTAAAGGTTAATTAATAGATATATGATTGGCTAAGACAGATTTATAAAGTTAAAATGAAGTGATGCCAGTTACAGCAGAATTAAGAGCTTTACAAGGAGTTGCCTGCTAGGCCAGTGTCCACTGAGATAGCTAAATTATGTAGCAGTAACAGTACAAAATCCCTCACGAAATTTCTGAGCAAGTTTCTTAACTCTATTCTAGGTGTTTATAGTCCTCAGATACAGAAGTTGGCATCCCTGAAAAGTAAACATAAAAGAAAATGGCCTCCACCTCATGTTAGTCTCAGAGTAGTGGCTTTGCTACCTTTATCAAGAAAGGAAAGAAATAGGGCTTTATCTTAATGAGGCATCATCTACCATCTGGCTTTCAGAAAATAGTGGTTGGTACTAAGAAGCTGAGATTTGTCAGGAAGAAATTCAAGAATGCTGTTTACCTGAAGTGTATTGCCCCATGACGTGGAGTGTTTTTCTCCATGAAAGATATCAATTATCAATATGGTAGCACCGTTGAAAACTTTTATGTTACTTTTAACTTTTAAACAATTTTAACGTTACGGAAGACTTGCAAGAGTAATTTTTTCAAATCCATATACTTTGCACCTAGATGTGGCAATTCTTGACATTTACTATCTTTTCTTTTATAATTATTTAAACACACTAATCCCCCCCACGACACCCCTCATCTATAGTTTTGCTTTTGCTTTCTGCCTTTTGTTATCCATGGTCAACGGTAGGCCAAAAATATTAAATGAAAAAATCCAGAAATAAGCAATCTGTAAGTTTTAAACTGCATGCTGTTCTGACTAGCATGATGCAGTCCCACTCCATCCCACCCACGATGTGAATCATGCTTTTGTCCAATGTATCCATGTGGTATATGGCACCTACCTGTTACTCAGTAGTCCTTTCAGTTATCAGATCAAAAAAGCATGGTATATATATAGGGTTTGGTACAATCCCTGGTTTCAAGCATCCACTTGGGGTGGGGGGGCTTGGAATGTATTTCTCACTGATAAAAGGGACTACTGTATGCCATATATAAATATACAAGTGTAGGTGTAATATTTTCAAACCATGTAAGAATAAGTTACCAAAATGATGCTTCACTACCTTGAATGCTTTGTGTGCATTTCTTACATCAAAGGACATTCTCCTATAGACACCTAGCAAATAAAAATAATGCTTAAGATTACAAGCATTTTGTCAATTATTTCTTCATATTTAGTTTTGGTGTTATAATAATTGGATCTAGGTTATATATTTTTGTCCACAATAATCATAGAAATAAGACTGTGTTCTTGTTGAAACCTATCTGGCACCACTCCAGATGGATTTGTCCTATTGTTAGTTGGTGTCATTTGGATCAGCTGTGTCTACCAAATTTCTCTTCTATATAGTTCTTACATTTTCCGTTTGAAATTAACACATATCTTGTGGAATTATACTTTGAAACTAGCTAAATACCTTTTTTTTCCATTACATTTTCCCATCAGTTTTGGCATCAATCAATTATTACTATGAAAGTTATCAAATTGATATTTTTCTAATACCATAATTCCTCCTATATTTATTGTTTGGCATTCTAATATAAAGCTATATATATATATATATATATATATATACACACACACATACATTTTATATATATATACATACACACACACACACGCGCACACTTATTTTTGAGACTGGGTCTCCCTCTGTTACTCAGGCTGGAGTGCAGTGGCGCAATCTCAGTTCACTGCAACCTCCGCCCCCATAGGCTCAATTGATCCTCGTACCTCAGCCTCCCCAGTAGCTGGGGCTACAGGTGTGTGCCACCACAGCTGGCTAATTTTTTTGTATTTTTGGTAGAGACTGGGTCTCACCATGTTGCCCAGGCTGGTCTCAAACTCCTGGGCTCAAGCGATCTGCCCACAAGGGATAGCATTAACAGAAGTGAGCCACTGTGCCTGGCCTATTTAATCATGTATTTTTACATCAATATGAACTCATGGATTTTCATGTTATTTAGTGGTTTGTAATCTGTTTATATCATTTTACTCTTAAATTATCCAAATTGACCAGTGGAAGCCTCATCTATGGCTTTTTGATAGGTTACTATTCTGTGAATACGTATAGCTGATTGATACAATAAAATATTCCAGTTTTATCTAATACTTTTTTATTGCCCCAGTGGTAAAGCCTTTTCTTTAAGGAGCTCTGGTTCATTTTAATGAATAATAATATCTATAAATAATCTGAGGGCTAGATATACCTGTTGCCACTGGTCTTTCAATGAACACAGCTAGAAATACTCTGTGTGCATATCACATACATACATTTTCTATACTAAATTTTATATCTACTTGTATTAGTGAAAATTATGAATTTGCCTCAATTTGAATTCAATCCCCAAAATTTATGGTTCATTCTAGGCTCCCTGTGTTTTATTTGTAACTCCCTCCTCTGACACTGAGAATTCTGGCTTCCATTATCCCAATACACTGATTCTCTTATTTGCACATTGTCCTTGTGGGTTAATGATTCACTGACCAACTCCTCACCAGAGAAGCCACCTCATTTACATGGGTTCTTGCTGCACACTGAATGCCTAAGGGCACAATGTGTCAAACACTTGCCTCACTTAGCCCCCAGTCCTGGTGGGCCATGAGCTCACTCAGCCACTTTCCTTAATGGGATCCAAATCTTGCTGCTATTTTTCTCGATTATCTTTTTTACTCAGTTCCAAATCATATAAGGCTACAACCACACTCAACCTTCTTCTTCCCTCATCCTGGACCTCTTCAACTGCCTGCAGCAAATTTTCAGGAAAATCCAGGAAAAGGAGGAAGAAAGAGGAAGCCTGTGGGAAAAACTTTGACTTATACATGTAATTGGGCTTTGAATCTAGTATTACAGCATCCTTATTCCTAGAACGTTTATAGAAAACATGTTTGAAATTACCAAAGGAGTCATTGATTAACCTTCTCTTATATTAGTATGTTATATCCTTATACAATTGTTAGTTGTATGTATTATTCTTCTATCAAATGTCCATCTCCTCCTTGAAAAAACATATTAGTTATTCAACTCTGAGAAGGGTAGGCTGTGTGTAAAAGGATGTGATTTAACTATCCAGAGTCTTAAGAACAACTTGATAGAATTTTTTTAAAAGGTCACAGTGGTAAAGTGATTAAGAGCATGAATGCTACCCTTAGGCTGTTTAGGTTAAAATCCCAACCGCCTTCTTACTAGGACATAAAGTTATGGGTATGGATGGCCATTGGTGTCAGTCAGTCAAATGTGTGTTCAAATCCCAAACCTATCACTTACTATAGCTGAATGTCTTAAGCCCCTGAACATTTCTGAGCCAAAGGATGGGGAAAGTTCTGTGCAATAACTGGATGTTAAGGGAGAGTAACTCCAGTGAGGAGAAAGAAATAAAATGAGGATTCCAAGGACAGATGTTCACTTGCCGTATTTAATAGACACTGGTAAGTTGTTAGGCTGGTGTAAATCATTTGGGAGAAGGACCAGTTGGAAAGGATTCTGGTCACTTCGACGGTAGAGTCAAATTCTAACCTTCTCAGTGTTCCGCATCTCTGTGTGTTCTCGCCAGCTGACATGCAAAACCCAATGATCGGTGCCCCTTAGCAGGTAAAGGAGGCAAGAAAAGTATTTTGACAAATCACTCAGAATTAAAGTATTCATGAAATGATTTAAGTGAAAATACCCAAACATAGGTACTAAGCTGTAAAACTTAGCTATATCAGCCTTCTTGTTCAAAGAAACTAAAACAACACACTGCTCGATTCCAAGATGGAGGTGGTCTCCACTGGGCTTGAGTTTACTATTTGTAGAGAAGATTTCCAGGCATGATAAAAGAGTTTGGTATGTTAGTATACGTGAAACTGTTTCTATTGCAATCATATCTAAAAGATTGTCTCCCTTGGAGCCGCTGACATTTGAAGGAATTTCTATGAGAGTTGTATTGAAAACCCATGAGAATTTGACATTTCTGTATTGGTCGTTTATTAGCCACTGTTTTGCTGATGGGTCTGCCCTGACTTTGATCTTTATCTTCCTAAGCCAGAAAATGACAGTAGGGGAAACTCGACTTTAAAAGTAACATTAGAGACACTTTAACACATGCTACAACATGGTATATCTTTAAAACATTATGCTACATGAAATAAACTGGTCACAAAAGGATGTACTATATGATTTCTCTTACATATTGTATTTAGAATAGTCAAATTCAGAGACAAAGTAGAATGATGGTTGCTACAGGTTGAGTGCAGGTGGGAATAGGGAACTTCTGTTTAATCATACAGCTTTAGCTTTGCAAGATGAAAAGAGTTTTGGAGATAGGTAGTGGTGGTGGTTGCACAACAATGTAAATGTATTTAATGCCAATGCACTGTATGCATAAAAATGGTTTATATGGTAAGTTTTATGTTATATGTCTTTTATCACAATTAAAAAATTAAGTGAGTTATATATTTTTAAAGATGGCGTCAGAATGTTTATAAAATAACACATTTCCTGTTTCTTAATATGCCAGATCATGGGAGTTAAGGTCAATATTATTGATCCCTTGGACAGCATGGTGCCCATTAAGAGTTTTTAGACTTCTGTTTGGCTATTGTTTCATGACAGTGCTTGGTGGAAGTTGGTCAAGAAAAAAGAGATACAGGAAGTTATAGAAGGCACAAAAGAGTACAATTTTAGTCTCTTTAAGGAGGGAATGTCTTCTCTGTTTTTTCTTTCTCTTGCAAATTGTTTGCAGAATGTGGACTTGTGCAACATTCCTGCTTAAAGTCAACTCAGTGAAATCCACAATTGAAACACACGTGACTTGAATTGCTATCTCTTAATTTTCATCTTTGGAGACCTTACCAAATGTTATTTTTTTTCCATGTGACAATTCAAGATGGAATTCAACTTGATTTTCAGTTTTGCCTCTGCTTAAACTAATCTGTTTCTGTCTGAGTCCCCTTAAGTGGATAAATGTAAGACTGCGTATTCCTTGCTGCCTAATTTATACTTTGTTTAGTCTGAAGAAAGAAAAGTATAAAGAAAACACAGCATAGATGAGCAGCACTCTTAACAGTGAGCTGAGACAACCTTGGTACCATCAATCTTTGTACCATCAGAAGATCTTTTCTTAGAGAATATTAAGTGCCAATCAGAAACTTGCCTGTTTTCCGTAGAGGGCAAAGACGTACATAACTTACCAACCTCTCCACATTAGTAGTTACAATATAAAACATTTTTGACATTATGCCTAGTTTTAACTATAATATTTGTCACTCTTTAATATACTAGTGTGTATTGAAAATACTCAAATTTATCTGACAATAAGAACTATTTCCTCTGGACTACCATGCTGGACAAATCTTTTGTTGAACCCCTTTGGAGAAAAAGCTGGTTTCCAATGCTTTCTTTTCATGCTGTCATTATCAAAGTGATAAATAAGGAAGGGACGATCTCCTTACATATTGAGAGAGTCATTGTAGAAAGACTTTACCCAATTCTAAAATTTTCTAATTATTTTCTGAATCTGGCTTGTCTAAATGGATGAGCAAAGTGACCCATATTATACTCTATCACTTAGCAGCAGGAATTCTTGCTCTGTACTATTTTTTTTCTTGATGATGTAAAACAATTTTGGGGGAGTATACCTCAAAAATGAGGAGGTATGAAGAAAGGGAAAAGAAGGGACACTACTTCTGTTATCCTTTGCCAATATATACACTTCCCCAGCTTCCTTGCAGCAAGAGACCGTGAGTGATCCTGTAGTGGCTAATGCAGCAGAGGGGAAAATCAGCTACAGATGCAGGTTGCAGTAAAGTTTGGGCTTCTTAATAGGGAAGGGGATATCTTTTCCTGAGCATCACTTTGACCTTCAGGCCACAGTCATTTCCATTGCTACATAATGATAATAATATTAAACAATTATCAGCATACTTTGTTATATTTCTATTTCAGAGGAATTTTTTATTTTTTTCCCTTTTTGAACATGTTTGGAACTGGAATGAAGAAGATACATACCTGATAATGAAAATCTGACACTCTGAGGTTGTCAAACAAGAAGGGCAAAGGGAATTTATACTTAGATGACTTGGTTGAGCTGCTGTATTAAACTCGGAACCACTTTCATGCAGACTTCTATTTATGTGAACTACAAAAGTTCTCATGCTTTAAGCGACAGTTTGTCAGGTTTTCTGTTACTGGTCGCTGAAAACATTCTAATGGATAGAGATTTAAATTTCTTTATTCTTGGTATGTGTCATGTTATCTTATTTTCTTTCTCTATTACCTGCTTTTTAGATTAAAAAAAGTATTAAACACCTACCTCTTAATTTTATGGACAGTGTCTGAGCATGTGAGTAACATTTTACTTACAATTTAAAAACTATTAATCTGCTTTGCTTTGAATTATTCATTTTTTAAAATTTACTCAAGGTGTAAAATGAGGAAACTTAAGGAAATTTCCTTTCATTCTTCAAAGCATCTGGGTATATGAGCAAAGCAAAAGATTTTTAAAACCTGAAGATATAGATATAGGGATGTGTGTGTGTGTGTGTGTGTGTGTGTGTGTGTGTGTATGTGTATGTATCAGGACCACTATTTGCTATTTACTTTTCAAAAGCAATTACTACTAGGTCAAGATACTAGCTTGCTGGGAGCATCTCAAGTAGGATTTGTCACAAAAGTAAGTCTTTCCCAGACTTTGAAGAACACAAAATTATCCTCTTTCCTGCTCTTCTGTGTTTCCAAACATGTGGCAGTTGAGCTGGCAAGAAAGCTCCCAGGAGTTGAATTGCAGGTATTCAAGGGCTAAGGAAATTATAAGGAATCAAAGTCCTCACACAGTCATGTGCAATTATGGATTTGGAGGATACTCAATCAAGGTATACTGTGGGAAAAGCACACGCTACTTAAAATGCTTTCTTATTTATATAGACTGTGCACAGCAGCTGATGTTCTCTTTCTTGACATCTGGTAAAATCACCTTGAACTCAGGTTCTCAAACCTCAGCCATTTCTTTGTAGCCCCTTTCACTCTGGACCTTCACTGGACCTGGGGGAGATCATGCCTGCTGCCTTGGTGTCTGAAAGGAGAACAAGCAATGGTTCATGGAGGAATGACATCTATGTACCTGCTTGTCTTAGTATACTCATTTACCACATACTACCTAGCTTTTTGAAAAAAATGCATATCAATTAAATTGATAAAATGTTTTCTCAAAAATATTGAGGCTTTTCTTAATGTTACTTTGTTCTTAACAACAGATATAATTTACTCAGATTCATTGACTTTGTGTGTGTCTGTGTGAGAGAGACAGATTTTTATAATTAAGAAAAACTATAACTATAATGTCAATTAAATGGACACAGAGACTTTACTGTGGCAGATGCTTTATGTAGTAAATAATGTTGATAAAAATGATAGTGAAAATGAGAAGAAAGATTCCCTGACCTTGTGGTAGGTTTCTACCAGAACCAATAAAGTCATTAGTTCACTGAATTATCCAATTGCTTATCCATTAATTTTTTTTCCTGTTGCCCTCAGACTGTCTCTCTCTCCATTATTTTTCAGGACTTTTCTAATTACCCATCATTTTCTAAGCCCTATGCTAGTTGCCCTAAGGAAAGGAAGGTTTGTATTTAAAAGGGAGGAAAAAGGTAGTATCTGACATCAGAAGCTTGAATTTTAACTCAGCAGAGGAAGGACACTTGAAAATAATTTTGTTTTTAATACGAATATATGTCAGTCTGTGCTTCTCTAACAGATTACAGAAGTTCTCCATTATCACAGTTTTGCTTTCTGTGGTTTCAGTTACCCTTGGTCAACTACGGTCTGAAAATAGGTGAGTACACTACAATAAGATAGTTTGCAAGAGAGAGAAAGAGAGAGAACAAGTACCTTCATATAACTTGTATCACAGTATATTGTTATAATTGTTCTATTTTATTACTTTTGCTAATCTCTTACTATGCCTAATTCATTTAAACTTCATCATAGGTATTATTTATTGGAAAAAATATGCTATTAACATACAAAGGGTTCAGTGCTATTATGGTTTCAAGCATGCACTGGGAGTCTTGGAATATATCCCCCAAGGGGAAGAAGAAACTACTGTACCTGAGACTGACTAATTTATAATGAACAGAAATTTATTGGCTCATGGTTCTGGAGGCTGAGAACTCCAAGATCAAGGCACTGACATCTGGTGAAGGCTTTCTTATTGCATCACCATGTAACAGAAGGCAGAGGGACAAAGAGGAAACTAGGGCCTATCTCATCCTTTTACAATGACATTAATTCATTATTGAGGACAAAGCTTTCATGACCAGACACCTTCCATTAGGTCCCATTTCCCAACACTACTGCATTGGGGATTAAGTTTCAACATGAGTTTTGCAGGAGACAAAAACATTAAAACCGTATCAGAATGTAACACAGACCATTAGAGAAATAAGAAAACATTACCTAGATTGCTAAGTGTGAACTCAGCTATTATTTTGATTTTATTGCAACCTTGTATTAATGCAGAGTTTTTCTTAGTGATAACCATACTTCAATATACTTCTATGTCTATAGTGGGCACATGACATTATTTTTGTCTAATCTGGGTCTAAACATTCCTGAATGAAGTAAGTCTTACTGTGTCTACTTTATGAATTCATAAATTCACAAATTAAGCACAGTAGGACTCCTTCCCTTATAAGGAGAAGGCCTCATAAGAGACTCCCTTTTATTACACGCCAGGTCCCTCTTTTTCTTTATCTTTTGCAACCAGGGTGCTACCCATGCACTATTAGATACATAAACCTCAAATCTGAATTGGAAGCTGGTAATGTGAATGGACAGGGTCTGCCCAGGGTCCACCCTGGTGAGAGTAGCAGTGGTGGTAGCAATGGCTGTAGTGGGGTTTCCAAAGCAGCACTTACCATAATAATCTCAGGGCAGCACCCAGGCTTTGTTATCAGTGCCATCAGCAGTGCCGGCTGCAGTGCCCATCTCAGAGGCTCGCCAATGGTATTTTCCAGTACTGTGGTGTGCTATAAAATACTTTTTATTTGGGTATGTTAACTCAAATCCTACTTCTGCAGTCTTTCTTGTGTTTGTCCTTGTAATTCTTTCAATTGCTGAATGTTGTTATTTTATAAGTTTCTTGTTAAAATTATCCATTGTTGACTTCTGGTTCTTGCAACCAAAAACTCAGGCTGTTAAAGAATTCTGCTCTTTGAAAAAAAGAGAAGAATCATAGCCAAATATTAGACTGATATGTAGTATTCAACCAAATTTAAAAATATCTGAATGTTTGAGTGGATTTAGCTTAATAGATTAAATAAATGTCTTACTGTCAAAAAAGTAGGCCCTTTATAAACAACCATAATGTGAATGTCACTGTGTATGTGTGTTGTTTTCCTACTTTTGATTTCCCTTGGATGTTCACCAGAGATGTGTTTATGGAGTCAAAGGGTCTAGAGACCTTTTTTATATTTCATAAGCTGTCAGAATTTTCATGAATGGTAGGTTTTAATTTTACTATTGCTAGGGCTTATTTCATTATTATTTACATAAAATATTACATTCAATATACATTTCCTGTTACTCCCTATATAGAGAGATAGATGTTATGATACATGTAGATATGTATACGTATATCGAATAATTTTCCATGTAAATAATAAAGTATACACACACACATACACACACACACACACACACACACAGAGATGTAGAGAGATTTTAAAGCACCTAACTGTTCTAGTTTATACTCTGAATGTGAGGAAGAATGACATGTCTACACGTTTGCTAACTGGTTGAGAGTTTCACTAGTTTTCTGTTCATGAAATAAGAAATTCTATTACAAATATGGAAGGAAGAAATAAGTTGCTGAGGCATGTGGCATTTTCAACATCCTGGTTTCCTTACACTTGGGCTGCACAACAGATTAAAGGGGATATAGTAGGAAGGGAGTTAAAAAGAAGAAGCTGGGCCGGGCACGGTGGCTCACGCCTGTAATCCCAGCACTTTGGGAGGCCGAGACGGGTGGATCACGAGGTCAGGAGATCGAGACCATCCTGGCTAACACGGTGAAACCCCGTCTCTACTAAAAATACAAAAACTAGCCGGGCGAGGTGGCGGGCGCCTGTAGTCCCAGCTACTCGGGAGGCTGAGGCAGGAGAATGGCGGAAACCCGGGAGGCGGAGCTTGCAGTGAGCTGAGATCCGGCCACTGCACTCCAGGCCGGGAGACAGAGCGAGACTCCGCCTCAAAAAAAAAAAAAAAAAAAAAAAAAAAAGAAGAAGCTGAAGCACTATTCAGAATAGCAAAGATATAGAATCAACCCAAACGCCCATCAGTAATAGACTGGATCAAGAAAATGTGGTACATATATCCCATGGGGGTACTTTGCAGTCATATAAAGGAGGGAGATCATGTCCTTTGGGAGGACATGGATGCAGCTGGAAGCCATGATCCTCAGCAAACTAATGCAGGAACAGAAAGCCAAACACCACATGTTCTCACTCATAAGTAGGAACTGAACAATGAGAACACATGGACACAGGGAGGGAAACAACAAACACTGGGGCTTGTTGTCAGGGTGGAGGGAGGAAGAGCATCAGGAAAAATAGCTAAAGCAGCTGGGCTTAATACCTAGGTAATGGGTTGATAGAAGGAGCAAACCACCATGCCACACGTACTATATAACCAACCTGCACACCCTGCACATGTAACCAAGAACTTATTATTAAAAAAATAAATAAAAGGAGAAGCTGAAATAAAGAGGCTTTGAGTCCATTTCAATCTGCAGAATCCAACAGTATTAGTTGGGGACAGGCTATGCAGAGACATGGAATGTCTGAAGTCCTAAATTCAGAGTGGAAGAATCTTCAAGGTGACTCTTTCCTCCTTCTGCATGTTGCCTCATGTCCTAATTTTCTCTCCTATTCCTATTTTACTGCTTCCTGGGGCATGTCATCTTGATAACATTTCTCCAATGGTCACTTTCCGATTAGCTTTTTTAAGCTCAGCCAAGTTATAACTGAACATTTGCTTTCCTTCATCTCTAGAGCCTGAAGATCTTGCATTGTTGCTTCAAAAAGCAGAATTTCTATCAGTAAGTTGCCCTTTGAAAACAGGTAGCAGTAAGTGGAGATAAGCATAAGGGTGTGGGGTGTAAGAGATAGCTAAAAGTATTGGTCAGATAAAAGGCTGCTGGGTCTCCTTGATAGCTGGGCCAGCTTCCCAGTTTCCTTTACTTACATGCAAGGAGAACACAATTTAAAGGAACACATGGTGTGTGAAACATAAAAGTGTGTGATTGTTTTGTTTGGCATCTCTAAATATGAAACACTCGGTTTGATTTGCTTTTATTTCAAACTTTCTTGAATAGATTAGCATAAATCAGAGCACAAGGGCACCTGGCCTGCCTTCATGTTCCCACAGGGCTCTCACTCTGCTGAGAAGCCAAAGCAGGGAAGAATGACAGAAAACATTGTAGAAGATTCATGGTAAATTCTACATCTGCATGTGTATAAGCATTTTCTCCACATTATCAGTGGTGGAGTAGGGAGAGGAGAGAAGGGTCCTTTTTGGTTCTTACAGAAAGATCATTTCTATTTTTACTGAAAAAATGGTAGATACACTAAAAGCCAAGACATCACCACCATGCAATATATGCATATAACAAAATTGCACTTTTGCCCGTTAATTTTATACAAAGAAAAAAATTGGTCAGAATCTTTTGGGACTACAATGGCTAAAGAATACCTAAATCAACAAATCTGTCTTTTGAACTTTAAATAGATGTGCTTAAGTAATTCAAAAGGAATATAAAACAGCTTGTGGAATCAGCTTCAGAGAAGGAGTATGTGGATCTCATGCTGGTTGGGTCCCTGAGTTGCTGAGTGACTTAGATACATGACTTCCTATTCCTGGGCACTGGTTTCCTCAACTATCAAATGAAAGTTACAGACTGTCAATCTCCAGTGCCATTGTCCACTCTAAAATTTTGTGAGGTGGCCATCTTTCATGTCTTGAAAATCACTAAGACGGGCTCTGGGACATGTGCCTGTAGCTCCAGCTATTCAGGGGGCTGAGACAGGAGGATCTTTTGGGCCCAGAAGTCCAAGTCCAGCCTGGACAACATTTCAAGACCAATCTCCAAATAATAATAATGAAGATGTCACTAAGCAATGCACTCCATTGTTTTCCCCATTAAGTAATTAAACTTGTGGAATCAGAATACATTTGTGTTGGTTCTAAGAGATTAGTTTATGGAATTCAAAAGGTAGTGTCCTTAAGATTTCTAGTCATACCTTGTCTATGCTTCCTCACATTTATCAATCGCTTTGTTACCAGTTGATGATCATATTCAATTCTTTTGTGGCTATATAATTAAACTCTATACTGTGCAGTCATGTGGGCTCTAGAATCATATGACATGCGTTGGAATTCTGGCTTTTGCTTCCTTGTTAAGAGAAGCTCAATACTTATTTAACCTCCTGGACGTTAGTTTTCTCAGCTATGAAACTGGCAAAATATTTGTAGCTACTTAATGAGGTAGTCAAGAAAATAAGATAATCAAAGGAAATACTGTACATAGTACATAATGAATATTCAACCAATAGCAATAAATATAACTTCCATTTTATGCATCCATATTGGTTGTTAATTTTACCTAACAAATGGCTAGTGTCTGAAATTAATATAGTTAATCCAGCATTTAAAAAAAAATTAGCATCATACATATTTATCCATTTACTTTTAACCACCTGAGGTTTTAAGGTTTTTTTCCTTTCAAAAAATCCAATCTGACAAGCTCTGCCTTATAATTAGTATGTTTAGACTATTTAGATTTAAACTGATTACTGATATTACTGGATAAAAATTCACTGTCTGCTGTTTTCTACATGCTTGTATTTTTTTTCCTCTCCCTTCGTCCCTCTTTTTCTGCCTTTACTTTAAAAAGCCAAATTCATTTTAAATTCAGATTTTTTAGTTTTCTATCCTTTTCCATTCCAGAATCCCATCGGATGCCATATTACATTTTGTTTCCATGTGCGAGAGTTTCCAAAAGTTTTCTTGTTTCTGGTGATTTTGATAGTTCAGGTATATTGCAGAATGTTCCTCAGTTTGGATTTGTATATTTCTCTCATGCTTAGACTACAGTTACGTGTGTTGAGGAAACATATTTCAGAGATAAAGAACCATACTAATCACATCACACAAAAGGTGCCCGCTGTTAACCTGACTTGTCACTATTAATGTTAACCTTGATCACCTGACTGAGGTAGTGTTTAGCAGGTTTCTGTATTGTAAAGTTATTCCTCCCCCACCCCAATTTTCATACTGTACTTTGGAAAATAAGTCAGTATGCACAGCCCACAATTAAGCAGCAGGGAATTATACCTCACTTCCTTGAGCATAAATTATCTATGTATCTATTATTTAGAATTCTTGTTCATGGGAGAGTTGTCTCTTCCCCTTCATTTTTTAAAAGTAATTTATTCTATTAGTATGGACTTGGCTTTCAATTCCTGATGAATATTCCATTCTATGGATGTACCACTGTGTGTTTCTTTATTCGTTAACCTGTTGAAGGCCATTTTGGCAGATGCTAGTTTATGGCAATTATGAATAAAGATGCTATAATCATTCATGTAAAGATTTTGTGTGGACGTAAAGTTTAAGGTTATGTAAATACCTAAAAGCATAATAGCTAGACTGCATGCTGAGACTTTTTAGTTTTGTAAGAAACTTCCAATCTGTCTTTCAAAGTGGCAGTACTGTTTCATATTCTCACCAGCAATATAATAGAATCTATGTTGTTCTGTATCCTTATGAACACTTTTTTGTTTCTTCTTTATATTGTCATTCTACTGGGTGTGCATTAAAAAAATCAATTTTATTTTTATATTGGCTTATCATTTATTCTTTTAGTTTTTCATTTTGACAATAATGTACATTTAAAAATCTAAGCTCACCTTCATGTAATACTATACTTCTTCATATGAAGTGAAGATGCCCTACAACAGTATATTCCCAATTCCATCTTCCTGTGTCGGAGACATTGCTGTCATTTATTTCATTTTATATATACTTTAGTCACTTCATATAAACTGTATTTAAATGCTTTAGATAAACTTTAATGGTGTTATTGTTGTGGTTTTTAACATTTATCTTTTAGATAAGAATATAAAACATGAAAGATTACATTTATTTTCATCCATTGATTTCTGAATGATCTTTAAGTTTTTGATAGTTATCATTTTTCTACTAATTGAAGAACTTAAAAAAAAATTCATGCAGGACCACTGGTGATTAATTTATTCGGTTTTTGTTAGGGAAAGTCTACATTTTTTTCTTCACTTTCGAAGGCACATTTTACTAGATGTAGAGTTTTGGCTTAGCATTATGTTTTCACTTTAGTTTTTTTTTTTTTTTCTCTTAGCACATCAAATGTTTAACTCTGCTGGCTTTTCATGTGCATGTTATCTGCTGAAAACTCAGCTATAATTGTTGTTCATGTTTCTCTGTAGGTAAAGTGCTCCTTTATCACCATGGCTACCTTTAAGATTTTTCTAGTTATCTTTTGATTTCTATAATTAGTATATAAAACACCCAGGTATTTTGTTGTTGTTTTGCTTTGTTTTACTTTGTTTTGTCTTTGTATTCATCTTGTTGTGCATTCTCTGGCTTTCTTGAATTTATGATTTATTGTCTGTCACTAATTTTAGAAAACGTTCATCCATTGTTACTTCGAGTATTAATTTTGCTCCATCTTTCTATTTTCTTCTCTCAAGTATTTGCATGTTATACTGTTTCATAATGTTCCAAAGTTTTTGGATATTCTCTTTTTTATTTTTTCCTCTATTTGCCTTTAAGTTTGGATAATTTCTATTGACATATATTTAGACTTACTGATTCATTCCTAAGTTGTGTTGAGTCTACTGATGATCCATGTAAGGTAGACATCATTTCTGTTACAGTGTTTTAGATTTCAAGTATTTCTTTGTTTTTTTTTTTTTTCTTCTGATATTGGCCATCTCTCTGCTCACGTTATACAGCTGGTCCTGCATATTGTGTATCTTTTCCATTAGTGCCTTTAAAATACTAAACATATTTGTTTTAAACCTCTGATAATTCTAGTTTGTGTTATATCTGTCCTTAATTCTGATTATTGATCCTTTAATTGAGACTATTTTTTCTTATCTTTTTGTTTGGCTTGTGATTTTGTTGTAATTGATAGTCAGGAATGTTTTACAGCACAATATATACTGAGGCGAATTAGCATTCATCAGTGTGAGAACTTACATTTACAGAGCTAAGTATTAGGCTATGTATAATATTTGTTGTAGCCATGCAGACCAAAAGCTTATTGACTTGTCTTCTCTTTCTTCTTGGCTTTGGGTCTTCTCTTTGTGCTTCTTATCAGGAATATTGTTTCTCTTGCAGTTTTCCCAGTTACAATCCACTGTTATTTTTCCTGGAGTCTTATTAGCATGGATTTAGAGGAGGGAGGAAGTAGTGAGAGTTTTCTTTTGATTAATTTCCAGTATTTGGAGTTCACCTTAGATCTGTATATCAAAGGCATGGCGTTTGGTCTGTTTCTGTCCCTTCTCCAGGAAAGATAAAAAAAGCTTTTCCCCTCTATGCTTCCTATTCCCTTCCCATTTACAGATTTATGGTAAGTATTTTCTAGTGTCCCCAGTCTGTGTCCTTCAAGCCCTCTCTCCTACAGATTACAACTTTTATTTTATGTTTATATGTAAATCAGAGAGGTTAGAATAGGGCTAGAACAAAGCAGAGCAAAGTTTCTTCCCTTTAGTCAGATGGGATTTCATGGCTGCCGTCTAGAAATTTTCTTCCTGAGATTAAGTGTTCTCTGCGCAGATTGCACAATGGTTACCCTTGCCCTCCTTTTCTTCTGATATGGTCAAGTGAGGAGCTGTCTTCAGATTTTCTCAATTTTCCCTGTGTGAGAATGGTAGAGTCCTTGGAGGAAAAGCCTGCAGAAATGTAGGGACCCTGCAATGACTGTAACTGCCAGTAGCTTGTTCTCCCGGTAGCCCACACTTGGCCATCAGCAATTCAGTGGTATTTCTAGTTTTATGCTCTTACAGCATCTAGTGGAACACTGCTCCGGCTAAGTACATCTCAGGTCCTGTGTTTCGCTGTGCCTCTCCCAGATTTGGGGATAGCAGTTTGCCCTGAAACCTCACTTACCTGGTGGAACAAATAAAAGTGTCTGCTTTCACATGTTTCCAACTTTCCTTACTGAAAGAATGGAATGCTTACTCTGAGTTCTTTACATATCTGAGCTGACCCCAAAGCCCCTCTCCAAGCTTTTCAATATCTCCCTTTGTAGTATACCAAAGTAGGTATGACATTTAGAATTTCTTTAAATACAGGTTATCTTGGGGTCCAGGTTTCTGTCAACCGATGAAGCAAACTGTAAAAGCCCTTAAAGCATTTTGAATAACACATTGAAGTGAAAATTTCTGCTTAATGAGCCTAAATTTATTCATTAGATTACTTCAACCCTGATCCAGGATTTTAAGAATACTCTTCAACATATATTTTCTACATAATTTTTTCTTTTTTCTTTTTTTTGAGACGGAGTTCACTTTTGTTGCCCAGGCTGGAGTGCAGGGGCGTGATCTCAGCTCACTGCAGCCTCTGCCTCCTGGATTCAAGTGATTCTCCTGCCTCAGCCTTCCGAGTAGCTGAGATTACAGACGCCCACTACCACACCCAGCTAATTTTTGTATTTTTAGTAGAGATGGGGTTTCTCCATGTTGGTCAGGCTGGTCTCGAACTCCTGATCTCAAGTGATCCACCCTCCTTGGCCTTTCTATATAATTTTTGTAAAATAATGCAGTGCATTTGGTGTGCATTGCACTTTGTTGGGGTCACACTGTTTCTTACTCTCATGGTCTACTGAGACTTGAGTCTTATAATAGGTTTTAAGGCAATAAGAAGTAGCATGTGTATGTAATGGAAAAAACCATCAGATCCTTGCAATAAATCTACTTCATAGGAGGTCTTTACAGGCTTTTCAGGCAATGGACAGTCTGTGCTACTCAGAGAAAGGAGGATTGTTCCTAAAGGCAAGGTATGCTAAACTGAATTTACAAGTCATATTCTCCTGCTTTATTCAAATCTTCCCACGTACTCACAACCTAAATTTAGGGTCTCACTTCTCTCCAAGTAATGCCTAAATATTGACTAAAGGACCCTGATAATTAGAAATTTTCATTTGTGTTGTATAATAATTTAGCCATATTTGTTACTGGACTTTGAACTTTGTTTTCAGAAATCTCAATCCTGCAGCTACATGTAATAAGGTTTTATTTTAGGTCAATCATAGAAGCTTTTGAGTTGCTTAAGCAGTCTTTGGGAATTTAAAGCCCTGAGTTCATAATTTTATTTAAAGGCCTTCATTGAATTCAAAAGCAATAAAGCAACTACATTATATTCCTTATTTCCATGAAAATATTCTGTGGTAGCAAACATTTCTGTAGGTATTTGATCACAAGTGTCAACATGTGATCATTTAAGTGGCTACTTGGCCACTGCATGTTATAGGCTAATGGTGTTTCATTTTCCACTGGAAACAGATTAAATTAAAGCCTTTAAACTAATCATATCAGATAACCATTTCCAGATAACCTATAATAAATTCTGAGAACTTATCCTTAAATTTTTTTCTTCTGGAAATACTTCCCGTACTAAATTCTGTATCAGTCAGGCTTCAACCAGAAAGAGAATTGCTGGGAATGATGTAATATAATGTATTCATTATAATAGTTTGATCACATGCAATTATGGTATCTAGTCAGACAGCCTTGGTTTTTCTGTTCCTTCTACCTTTGATTATGAACCTAAAGACACAAGACAAGTGGTCAAGATTGATGGCTATGTTTGAAGTTTGAGTGAACAGGTAAAATGGGTAAAATGGGATCATTTAAGAAAAGAGCTGGAACCTGCGCTTCTCTCTCTCTCTCGGAAACCTGTGTTGGCCTCTTGTCATCTTTAAGCTTCCAACCTTGCTGCTGCAGATGACTTCCAAAAGAAGCTGGAGATCTATCTTCTCACAGAAACATCCAATCATCTGGCCTAGGATTTAGAAAAGAAGAAAAAGAGATTCCATGCAGCTAGAACTATTGGCAGGTCTGCTACTCATGGCAACAAGATGAACCAAAAAATCTGAACAATTGTGCATACTCTGTATCAGATCCTGACCCACACTGACTTTTTTAGGGTACACATGACTACTGCCTTACTCTTATTTTCCAATCTTGCCCAGATTTTTCTTGTAATAAGATGAACCAGGAACATATAGGGACCAGGATTCTGGGAAATACGATTTAATTTAGTCAGTTTGATACATTACAAAGCCACCACACCATTCCAATCACTCAAAAAAAAAAAAAAAATTAGGAATCCTAACATGGTGTTATCTACTACATGGAAATAGCTGAAAAATACCAATATTAAGTTTTTATTTGTTTTATTTTATTTTCTTCCCTACTGAGTTAAATATCAGCAAGTGATGCAGATAAACACAGTCTTATCCCTATCTCTCTACTCTTGGTGATTTCCCAAGAACAATTTGTTCCAAGAAATGCCCCCTTGCTGATTTATTTGGAGACAAAGTAAGCTTTTCCATTGGTTCTTTGGGTTTTTATTCATTTGGAAAAAGTCCTTTGAGCTTCCCATTCAGATCCAACTTGTGATTGAACAGTAATATGTTCATTCACTCAGCTAATGTTTATTGAGTCTCTACTATGTCAGGTATACTGAGAAATGTTTTTAAATGTAGTGGTTTTTTGCCTAATAAAGATGGGCGACTGTCTAAATCTTCAGACCTCTGAACATTCTTTAAGGGTGTGAGCAAGAATTTGGGAGTGAGGAAGTGTCACAGGGATACCCAGACAACCTAACCCAGCGAGGATCCTTGCTAACAAGATTATCAGGGGACCTGCTCCAGAAATATGTCCATCCAATGAGGCAGGCAAGGGTCAAATTGTGAAGGAGTCAGAACCTATTTTCACAAAGCCGTAAGCTGTGTGTATGACTGTATCCTTGCCTCCCACATTTTAAGTATCTGAGATTTCTTTCTTCCCTTCATTTAGATTTTAACTCTCTCTCCAAGGTTACAATTGCATTTCATTTCTAGTTCCTCCTCTCTTTACTCCCCTGTAAAGAATGCTCTAAAACATGCATTTAAATTTTTATAAAGTACTTGCTTTATTATACCCATATATTCTTTTTCGGTTTGTCAAACACAAGCAATGGATGTGAACATTTTATATGGACATTAAATCAGGGATATAGCTTATTAATTACACAGCCTATAAATGAAAAGGAGATATGTGTTAGCTAAAGTGAAGGAAGGTGGGCTGGGAGGGGACATTCTTTGTTGTTTTCAGAGGATTAATCTGGAGGCTGTTGATTTACAAGTTACTCTCAGGAATTATCTTCCTATTGAGCAGGAAAGCACAGGCTCAGCCCATTGCTACACTAAATAAATTAATTAAATCATCATCACTACTGAATTGTGATCAAAGTAAAGTCATATACAAGTGAAGCAAGTTGCATATTTCCAGGGAAAACAGCAAAGGCCTAGCTATGTAGCAGGCACAGTGGTTCTCAATTCGAGATGCACATTAGAATAATCTAGGAAGCTTTTTAAGAGATGCTGATGTCTGGGAACCTGCCTTGTAACAGCTTCTGGTATTTTTGAATGTTTGACTGTAGAGGACATCTGGGATGTATCCTTTTATAGAGGTCCCAGGAGATTTTTTTTTTTCCCCAAAAGTTCAAAAGCCACTGGTTTGTGCTTTCCAAAAGGCTTGATAGCAGGACAGGGTGGTTTGAGAGCACTGCTGGACCAAATTGAAGCTTCTCAATCCTGTTTTTGGTCAAATAAATACAAGGCACTTGCATATAACTAGCCTGGGAGTGCAAGGAAGCCTTGACTCTGAGGACAAGGACTCAGCACAGATATGAAACTGCAGTGATGAAGCTGCCTGGTTAAAGGACACAATTGGTTGTTGGGAACATGTGCAAGTTTGGCTGGAATGACAAATGCTAAGTAGGTAGACAGATTGTTGGTCATTTGGACTCATTATGGAATCCCCCATGATACCATCCTCAGTATTTGGCTATGGGGAGGACTGTGCATTTATAAGTGATTATAAAGACTCTTGTCAATCAATAATCCATCAGGATTTATTGAGAATTTTCAGTCTTTTGTTTCCACAATAGGTACAGTGGCATGTATAAAAAGAGTGTTCCTGTGCACAAAGGAATTCTGGTTTAATTGGGGAAACAAATTATGTTTACAAATCATCACATTATTAGAAATAATTTGAGTTTGAGGGCAGAAAGCAAAATCCTGCCTAATAGATACAACTTATTTTACCTACATAATACTTTTACAAAATGTTTGCACTAGCTGGCAACATTTAAAAATCAGGAGGTTTCACATGAAAAAAATTTGTATTCCTAACAGGAAAGAAAAAAATATCAGCAGTTCTGTCCAAGCTGGGACCATATGCACTCATAGCAATGTCTGATGTTTTGAGAAGTAAATTCTGTCCACTTCAACACAGACTCCAACCCCTGCCCCACCCATTGTATTAAATCAGGGACACTTTACTTAAATTTCCTGTATGGTTGCTGCAGGCATCTGAGTTTACAACTCTTGTGTTAAGCAAAAATTGTCATTCATTCATTGAGAAGCAATTAGAATTCTAGGGAGGGTGTAGCCAGGCAGGGATGGAGCCACCAGGAAAACTTCATGAAGAAAGTGGTGCTCTGGCTGTCCCAGAGTCAGGAATTCCATAAGGTTAGAGAAGGATAGAGGGAACTCAAGTACAGAGACTAAGAGGAGAGAAGCAAGAGGTAAATGTGAAATAAATTCTGCTTGTGTTAAAGGCCTGAAACAAGACAGGAGGGCAAAATCTTTCTAAGTGTTGGGAGAAGACTGTATGCAAAGTTTACTTTAAAAATCCACTTAAAAAGTCCTACAAAGAAGGCCGGGCGCGGTGGCTCACGCCTGTAATCCCAGCACTTTGGGAGGCCGAGACGAGCAGATCACAAGGTCAGGAGATCGAGACCATGGTGAAACCCCGTCTCTACTAAAAATACAAAAAATTAGCCGGGCGCGGTGGTGGGCGCCTGTAGTCCCAGCTACTCAGGAGGCTGAGGCAGGAGAATGGCGGGAACCCGGGAGGCGGAGCTTGCAGTGAGCTGAGATCCGGCCACTGCACTCCAGCCTGGGCGACAGAGCAAGACTCCGTCTCAAAAAAAAAAAAAAAAAAAAAAAAAAAAAAAAAGTCCTACAAAGAAAGAGCAAAACCACATATAAGCTAGTAGAAAAATAGGCCAAAATTATTAACATGTTATTCACAGAGGAGGAAAAACAAATGGTTAAGAACTATAAGACAATATTTGGAAATAAAAGAAATACAAAAACAATGCATACCTATTGTAATATACACATATAAACATTTAAGACTTATAATTCAAGGGATTGACAAGGAGATGGGAAAAACAGGATTTTATATCCTGCTTAAAGTTGTGTAAGTGATATAGCACTCTTTGAGGGCAGTTAGATAGTATTTGATATGGTTGAATATTTGTAAACGTACTTTGGACCCAGCAATTATTTAGAATCTAAGAAATGTTTAGAATTTCTTAGAGGTTTCCTTAACATAAATACAAGGAAACAAATATAGTGTGTTCGATGTAACATTGTTGTGTAAGACCAAAATACCAAACCAAAACACAAATAAAATAGAACTAAATGAAATGTTCTTTAGTAGGAAAAATAGTTAAATAAATGGTACGTACTCACACAATGGAAGCTCTGTGTCAATGGTAATGGAGCAATTAAAGCTACTTGTCACTTAACTAAATCCACAAACCAGATATTTGAAGGAAACAAAGTTGCACTATTGCATATATAATATGAAAATATAACAATTGTGAGAAACAAACAAAAATTGAACAAACATAATCTGTGATGGTAGTGAAGATGTGGCCTGTTTAATTAGCAAAAGTTTGCATGGGTGGTGATAAGGGTGGCCTGAACTGGCCTAGGGAGACAAGAATCCGGTACAACCAGGGAATGTAGGTCTTGGTGCTTTCGTTATCTAACCAGCCAGCCATTCCTACTGTGTTCTCTGAAGCTATTATCTGTAGGGAGTTCGTGCAGGGGATAACATTGTAGATTCATATGAAAGATGCTGGTTGGAAAAATATTATCTGGAAGAAGATGGGAGACTCTTACAGGAAAACCAGCTCTCAGAGATGGAGAAAAGGAAAAAGTAGACATGTTGCATTTATCATTCTTTTGTTGTTGTAATTAGGAAAACTGAGAATCTCTCCTCTAATTCACTCAATCAGCAAGCATTAGCTTCTGCCTGGGTATCTGCAGTTGCCTCCTAATTGCTCAGCTAAGCTCTTCCGGTCCTCGCCCACTCTATGCCTCCTGCACACTAAATGAGTCAGTCTCCTAAAAGTACAGCTCTGACAATTACCCCCAGGTCTTTATTATCTTCTGCATAAACCTAGGACTCTGCAGCATTCACTCTCAGACTCCAGATTCTATTCTCACTTCCCAACTCATTATGTTAACACACACTTAATAAGAACTCCCTTTGTGCAAGTGCCTTAGTAGGCACTGGCAATCAGAGGTGTCCAAGATTAACAAGACACCTGTTGCTACAGACCATGCAGGCCAGTAAGGGCGATACACAGCTAAACACTGGACCAGCAATTTAGATCATTGAACCTGGCATAAGTGCTACAAATTCAACAAAGCCAATAGGTGATGGTGAGCTACTGGGAACATTAGACAGGTGAATCAGGGAAGGCTCCTCTGAGGTAGTAGTATTTGAGCTGGAATCAGAGGGATGATAAAGTATCAGTCATAGAAACATCAGTGGGAGAATGGTTCGGTCTTTACTTCCATGCTGTGGTCAAATTGATCTTGCCCTGTGAGCCAGGAACCATGGCAAAAACATTTATATGCATATATGTATATGTGTGTGTATACATATATGTATATGTGTGTATAAAGAGTGTATGTCAAACATATATATATATGTTTGCATGTACATGTGTATGTGTGTCTCCATGGTTCCTGGTTTATAACTGCTGTAGCCCTTGTTATATGTAGGAGTGCTTTAGGTCTCAGAAGCAAGTCTCAGAAAACAGAATCCCTCTATCTGACCTCCTGCCTTTTTTCTTTTTTTCTTGCAAGACGACACTTAGAAACTAAACATATAAGATTCTGCCCCATCTCCTGGAAGAAGGAATGCTACACAGAGAGGCTAAGAAGACTCTAGACAGGTAGTGCTGGGTTTCTCCACTCAGTCTATGAGAATTAGATCATTACCCTTTTTGTCTAATCATCTTTCTATATGGTTGTTAACCATGCCTATCCAATGAATAGCCCTTCTTAAAGGCCCCAGAGGACAGGGTTTTAGAACTTCTGATAGCTGAACATGGGGAGGTTTCTGGAAGGTGATATGACCAGGGAGGGGATGGAAGCTCTGTCCTCCTTCTCTCATGCCTTGCCCTCGGCTCTAACTCATTTTACCCTTTTTCTCCTCTCCTCTCCTCTTCTTTTTGTGAATTGTTTTCCTCTTTCAGACTGCTTTTCCTCACAAAGCTGAAACTGTTATTGGGGATAGTTCTGTATTCATACCTTCAGGCTTTATGAACCTAAGAGAAAACTTTCCCTACCACCTCAAGTGAGGAAAACACCAGGGAAGGACTCAGTCCCATATGCAATTATTTGTTGGGCATTAAGGAGAAATCAATTGACATCAGCCCCACAAACGGTTATTTGCCCGGCATTGGAGAGACACCTACGCTCTGAGGGAAGGAAAAGGGGGCTTTTCTGAGCCAACAAAACTAAAAGAGTTTCCTTAACCTTTTATAAATACTCATGACATCAGAAAACTCCACCTCCAGGTAGAGACGTTGGAAAGATCCATGGCATAACTGCTAAGCCCTGCTCTGTCCCTCAGGGCTAAAGAAGTGTCTCAGAGACTTGGCAAAGTTATGCACATAGTACATCTCAAATCATCTATCGTTTCTGTAAAGCCATAATATCAGTCATATTCCATATTAAATTTTTGCAAACCCATTTATTTTACACAGACTAGATGTTTCCATCATATTTCTGTGGCAGACTCTTCCCCGAAGGCAAACAGGAATGGGTCTGAAGGCCACTCTAGAGAACTCTGTTTGCAGCATGCCGTGCTGTGCCTCTCTGTTAATTTATGGACAATTTTCTGTTGCTGCTATCTTCAGTTTCTCCCTTAGCCTAGTTTTTATTAGCCTAAGCGTCATTTACTTTGTAACTCAAAAGCATGGCCTTCCCTGAGGGGAATGCATCCCAAACCATCCTTCTTATATTGGGGAGCAAATGGTTAACCCTACCCTCCTTCCTTATCCATCCATGCCTCAAACGCAAAACTTACTGGTGGCCTCCATGCAGCCTCAGCATACAGTTTGTTTATAATTATAGTAACATGCATCATTTGTATACTTTTTATATTTTTCACTTATTAATGTATGTTTTAAAAATCTCTTATCTCCCCTTCCTACTGTCCTCTTTGAAGGAGGAATTATTGATTCCTGTGTCAGATCTTGAATTTTCTTTTACAGTACAGAATCTGGAGCTAGAGAAAAATTTTTAAAACCATAGGGATGTGAATAGCTGAGCCTGAGATAGAAGAGGTAGGGAAAAAAACATAAGAACCTGCTTGTCTTCTGTTGAGTTAAAAAGAACCATTTTTTAAATAGTGTGAAATAAAGGAAATGAGAGACATATTGAGGATATGCTACAATGAATTTAGAGACAAGCATGAGAGGGATTTAGAAAGACATGTTTAAGATGTTTTTCTGAGTAGTTTTAATGAGAACTCACTTTGATATTTATAAGGAGATAACAAACTTAATGTAAATTAACTTAAAATCATTTTGGGTTGTCACACTAAAGTTTCTTAAAATACAACTTGATGTCAGAACTAGAGAAAAAATCTTCTTAGTTTGAAGTAATTTGTTTAATTGTTTGGAATTTTTCTTGGCCTTCCTGTTTCTCTCCCCAAATAAAGTGTATGTTTCTGAAAAGCAAAGGTTCAGTGTTTCTCATAGTAACTATTCTCTGCCTTAGATATATTATTCACTTAGTAATCTTTTGTTATAATAAGAGATTGCATTTTGAATTTTTTCATTAGTTACTATTTTTATATCATCATTATTTACTAATTTATAATGAACATTAATTATGTGTCAAGGCCTATGCTAACATTCAGAAATGACTCATCTCATTTAATCATCACAATCAGTCTAGGCTCATGAAGGGATTGTTGCAATAATTCATGTTAGAGATGACCAGTTTATGAGCTAGTCCATTTGAAATAGGAATAGGAAAACGGGGCAGATAAAAAATATACCTGGAGAGCAAAATCAACAGAACTTTAGGGCATTTTACGTGTGGACACAGCAGAGAAATAAAGGTGAAGATTACTTGGAAAAAAAGGAAGCGTTGAGAATTTATGTCAAGTTACCAAGAGAGGTTGAGGATTCTTCTTCAATGCTCACCTGCTCACCTTAAGTAAGCTGCTGCTGTCTCAATGTAAGATCAGTAAAGGGCTTCTTGAGGGTATATCGAGTTCTTAAGTGACTGATGCTTCTATATAAAGAAGGTGGCAAGAACTTCATGAAACTTCTACCACATGCTATACCTTCCACAATATAAACTATCTCATTTAATCTGCAAAGAGTACTACAAGCCCATTTTTCACAAAAGGCAATGGAGGCTTCACATTGCTGGCCAGAGTGGTATTTTCTGTAGCCGTAAATGTATTTTCTGTAGCCAAAATAAAATAAATGTCCAGTTATATAACTATATAAATGATATATATACATCTAATGGACCATTACAGAACCATTAAAAAAGGCAGCCTTGAAAGTAATTTGTCATATTGAAAATGTTCATGATATAATGTTATAATGATTGAAAAAAATTAAGAGTACCCAATAATATGCATGAGATTCCAGTTTTGTAAGAAATATTCACTCAGCAGGAAGAATGAAGCTGAGCTCAAGTAAGGTGCTCCTGTCCTAGAATGTCCACTCGTGAATCACGTGTTCCAAACAATAAAACTTACAGTACTATCTACCCTTTCGATATTGCCCCCTGAGACCTGCCATGCTCATATGAATCTTCTTTTTCTAGCTGACATTTCTGAACTCAGAATTTTGTCAGCACCTAAATCGTCGGCCATACTCCTCCTGCCCCTATGCTTTGTCCTGTCTAGATTTGTTCTTATGTTTGTCCTTGCCTCACTGTAAACTAGTAGCCTGGCATACGTCTTTGTATGCAATAGTTTTTACTTTCATGTCTCATATATCTATAGAAGGTTTATACTGGTGTTATCCCATGGGGATATGGAAGCCATAAATACACTGTACATATGTAATGTGAAGTTTTTCAGTATTCACACTAAGATATGTGGATACTTTTTACAACAAAAATAAGTAAATCTAATTTTAATGATATATTTCATACTATATATCCAAAATATTGTCATTTCAACATATAATTAATATTAAAATTATGAGACATTTAACATCTTTGTAATAAGTTTCAGGTTTTAGTTTGCATTTTACACTTAGAGCACATCTCCATTTGGACTAGCTACATTTTAAATGCTCAAGAAGCAGATGTGGCCGATGGCTACTGTATAGGACAGCACAAATCTATATCCCACACTGTTACTTTTCACATTTGTTTTTTAAACTTCTCAACTTTGTACAGTTTAATTTTAGATAAAAGGGTAATTAGCACTCAATCCAAAAGTGAATTGTCAGAAAATTGTTTTCCTTAATGGAAAATTCAGCTATGGAGCCTTGCTAATGGGTCAATTGGCAGAGTATAATATATTTGGCAATAGAGCAGTTTTTCCATTTGTTTAAGTAAAGATGGAAATTAAAATTACTGATGTCTTTGAGTTACAGCAGGCTGAAACTACAGGAACCTTCACTTCTCTGAATCATGAAAGGCATCAGAACTAAGATTTAGTCAAGAAGAAATGACAACCTCCTAAGCCAATGGCAAGGAGCCAGCAGGCGAGCTCCCCCTTTCCAGCGTTCTCTGCCAATCATTTAGTCATCTGTTTGCACAGTTCTGCAAAATGATTCAATGGGTTTAACTTTGACTACCAGTGATTGTGCAGGCTAGACTCTTTTTACTTTTTCCCTGTTTGAATTGCTTTTGTGTATAGGAACTGTCTATTTAGTCACAGCAATCTAATTACATATAATTATTCTCCTCTATCATGAGTCACCAGTGGGGTTAGTAGGCAACTGGAAATGGAAAGAGGTCAACTAATTTGCATATTTTCCTCTGGGCCAGAAGTACTTGCTCATGATCCCTACTGTAATCATATCTGATATACATCCCCAAATTATCACACATTCAACATATTGATCTTTATTCTCCAGTGAACTTTACATCTATCAGCATCCTTCCTGATATATTATGTAATTTTCTGTCATTTTCAACTTTGGGAGTTGCAATTGGCAGTTATTATCCCATTTTTCAGATGAGAAAAGTGGAACTTAGACACTTTTAAATGGTTTATCCTGCTTTTGTCTCTCACTTTGCCAAACTAAGCTTCACACCACTGCTAGCATGAGACACGTTATACAAAATTTTACTAAAACATGTCCTGATTAAAATACTTCCTGCTGGTTATGGCCATAATACAGACTCCTTGATGTGACTCGTGAGTCCCTTTGAGATCTAGCCCCTTGTCTCTTCAGCCTAATTTCTCATCTCTGCACACGTGGAATGGTCCCCATACTGGTCTATAACCATAGCTCTGTTACCATAGTGGTTGTACACAGCTGATGCTCTTTGGGTTTCTGCATTTCATTGTATGAGCATGACGTTTAAAAACATAAAACACAGGCTTATTACAGCATATTGACTTCATTAGTGCCTGCAGAAAATGCATTTCTTACTCAGTCTCTCACACACACTCTTTTTTCTTTCCTGCTCTTCACCTCCAGAATCATTTGACTTTCTACTGAACCTTTCTCAGTTTCTGAGTATGAAATAACCAAATTCAATCACTTATCTTGAACAGTTTTGGACCAATATTTGTATGTTCAAAAAACATCATTTTAAGTAATTATGGTTGCCTCCAAGTGTTATTATAATAATTACAGTGTTGCTGAGTAGCATGGCACACACCTGTAGGCCCAGTTACTCAGGAGGTGGAGGTGGGAAGATAGCTTGAGCCCAGGAGTTCAAGTTCCAGTCCAGCCTGGGCAGCATAGGGAGACCCTGTCTCTAATAAAATTTTAAAATGATAATGTTCACAATTGTGCTGAGAGTTAGGCACAATTCATGTGTACTGGACCCTGTAAGTCTAGGGTAAGACTCAAGAGTGTGGGTCCTGGTTGTTACATTGTTTAGATTTGAATGTGTCTCTCCATTTTATATGCTTATTGCATCTTCACAACCCCATAAGCATGTGTTATTTTTTAACAAATGAGAATACTGAGGCTTAGAAATGTTAAGTAACTGGCTAAAAATGTACAGCCGGCAAGGAGAAATGGAGGGATTTGTCCCAAATCTTCCTGAATGCAAAGTCCACGTCCTTTGCTGAAGAGATGACAGTGCTTAGACACCTGCTGGTTCAGATTCCTTTATCCTTGTTACTGTCAACTCTTTTGATGCCTCTTTATAAATAAAAGTAAAATGTTGCTGGCTAGAACAATTCATATCATACTTAGCTAAAAATTATAAGGGATTTTGCAAAGAACATTTCATATGCTGCTAAAGGTTAAGTTTAAATATTTACTCAGTGTCTGAAAGATGATACAGATGCTTCTTTATAAATTTAGCTGTCACATACCTAGGGTTTCTAATTTTCCAAATCAAATATTGATTCATTTTGAGTTTTCTAACAATGGTAGTGTCTTAATAGAATTTTCTAATAATTTTAGACTTCATTGAAATTATATCATTACTGCTGGTTTAAATATTTGTTTTTATATTTCCAGAAACACACAGCACTTCTACAGTTCACAGGCATGTGTAATCCTTTAAATGTCCTTCCTTCTTGCTGTTACAAGTTAGTTATATTCTGATATTGATGTTCCACATAAAATAAAACTTTGTTTCTCTAACAAGAGAGTTGTTTTAAGAATTTATATAGTAGGGTGACATTAATCGTACCTCAAGGAGAACTTGGCTATGCTTCCATCTCAAATGTGTACAAAAGAGTCAATTTGTTTAAAAATTATTGAGCGCTGTACTCTGCTATGGCTAATTATGTGCTAATTACTGTTCTTTTACTTGCTCATTGATTTCGAATCTTCCTTCTTCATGTCAAGGACATGAAAGTGAGTATATTTCATTAATGGCTTTTATCTGTTTTTTAAAACAGATTTTAGAACAAAGTTTTATACATTATAGCAGGCCAACATCTACATTTGATAAAGACACACATTCCAGGGGATATATAGACCTAACAGTAATGACTAATTTCGTTGAAATCTTCATGACACAATGCATTAGGAATTTCTTAGGTGATATAAATCAATTCTTTATTATTATTTTAGAGACTGGGTTCACTTTGTCACCCAGGCCTGGAACACCTAGGATCAAGGAATCATCCTGCCTCAGCCTCCTTAGTAGCTGGGACTACAGGTGCATGTTACCATACTAGGCTGATTTTTTAATTTTTTGAGGAGACGGGATCTTACTATCTTATCCAGGCTGGTCTCAAACTCTCAGACTTAAACATTCCTCTTGCCTCAGCCTCCCAATGTGCTGGAATTACAGGTGTGAACCACGGCACTCAGCCTAAATATTTTCTTTAAAGATTGTTTTTGACACTGAGGTTCTAAGAAATCAAAAGAAAAAGTTTAGAGAACTGAAAATGCTTGCGTAAATTTTGTAAAAACTATTATGCCAGCATACAACTATATGTTAATTTTATTTTGTTTCATCTTAAAACAACATCGTTTATTGGGATAAGAGTCCATTTTCTTTGATGAGAGGACTTAGACTTAGTAGTTACATATGTTGAGTTGGAGGAAAAACTTTATGCAGAGAAGACAACAGGCATAAAGTTGCAAAATTCAAAGGCACGTAGCAAGTTGGAAGAAGTGAAGGGAAGGTCTTAGCTGAGGCTCTGGATGCAGGCAGGGCGGGCACATGCAGAGTCTCCAGGAAAATGCTAAGGCTTTGGCCCTTCAACCATTGTGTATTGGAAAAATCACTCTCACTACAATGGGAGAATACATTTAAAATGGTAAGAAAAACTAGCAAAGGCACATAATGATAACTCGAGCTAGAGTATCAGAAAAACTAAGGTATTGTAAGTATCAGTGGAACATAGGTAATTTTGAGACAGATTTTACAAACAAACTGAGAAGATTTGTTTCTTGGTTGGATGAGTAAGACCAAGATTGTGGGAGAGAGAGGAGTTGAGGATGATTATCAGTTGTTAAATTTTCAAAATTGTGTCAAAGGTAGATTTTTTTTTCTTCCCCCTTTCTAATAGAGAGCTCTGGAAAAAGAAAAAAAAATTAAAAATCAAAAGAAGTGTCATAGATTAGCTTGACCAAGAAATCATCTCTGCGGCTGAGATTTGCTTGCAGGAAGTTTTCTGGGAAGTCTCCCAAGAAATCTCATTTGTAAAGTGAGGAAAAGGAAAGAGAAGGTGGACAGTGTTGGAGTTGCAACAGAGGCCTCAGCCAATCCCACCGGGGAGTCTGAGACTGGAACACATTTTCACAAATGTCCCATATTGAAGTAAAGGAAGAATAGTGGCCTATCACTGATAGGAGATTCCCCTGGAGAAGAGTCTGTCTTCGTATGAGTCAGTTCCCATCAGTCACCAGCCATTCTTGGGGAGGGAGGCAACTGCGACCTTTCAGTAGGTGACATTCCTGGCAGCTAAGACAATGAGTGAATTAATCCTGCAGGGGGTATAGGCAACATACAACAGCATCTACTAAGTTCTACCCTTGGCACGATCAGATTAATCAGAAACAGTGTCTCTGACATTTTGATGGGACCTTTCCTGGAGAAATTTCAAGAGATAGATTATTAAGACCAACTGTAGCCTCTGTGGCTAGAACTGGTTTGGGGTCTACAGCTGATACTCTGAATCCTTCTCCAGTGTTTGACCATTGGACATTTAGATTTCTGTTACCTTTTTTAGCACCTCTGCTGGGCTGAATGACTTACCTGTTGCGTGAATCCAAATCCTCCCACTGTGGTTTCAGAGCCCAGATCACCATGAGCTTCTCAGGTCACAGCCACTTGTCAATGTACCATAAAAATAGAATAGGACAGTACGAGAACTGCTACATGGATACTCTGAGTGATCTTCCCTGTCCTCTTTATGTGACATGTGTCTAAACATTTCTTCCCTGTCCCCATTGTGTAACAGCAACCCTGCATCCTTCTCATGCTTGGGATTAGTGGTCCTTCCAAGACAGATGACTCCTTTGTCTTCTGTTCTTTCAGCACAAGGGATTGGAAAATAGCTAAACCTTAAAGTTTGCTGTGTCTTCTGATAGACGCTTCCCTCTCTTTAAACTGTAACACCTCTTTTTCTGTTCTCCAGCTGGAAGAGGTAAGAGCATCATTTTATACTGCCACAAAGGCTCTGTGACTTTCAAACTTCATCTTAAATTGTCCTTAGACAATCAATAACTTGGTTTTATAAAATTTAGCAATGCTGCTTCCAAAACATTACTTAGGTCATTAAAAAGCATCAGAGCCAAGCAGTTTACACAAAGCTACCTGGGAATGATATATTTGCCAAAACTGCATATAGGTGAAACTGGAAATTTATGAAAAAATGTTTTGCTCATCTTGATGGCATAAAAAGTGATTTATATTTTACAGTTGAGATCTTTGGCAAAGTGCTTTCATTGTTCCAACCCATTAATGACAGGAAGTAGATCCCATGGAATAAAATTGCAAATGTATTTTTAGCACAAGGAAAAAACATGTTGAAGATTGACCAAGGCTTGAAATTAGGATCACCCGGAGATTTTTTCGTATGACCTGAGAACACATAATATACCTGTCTCCTCTCAAGGAAGGGTTACAGGCAGCAGGTTTAATTATGGAGGCTTTATGTCTGATAAACTTCAACTCAGAGGGTTTTTTGTTTGTTGTTTGTTTGTTTTTTGCTTGAAACTACGATAAACCTCTTTTCTGGATATCTTCTCCCTTTCCTTCTCTCTCTCTCAGGGTTGATTAAAAATGATTATCATCAGTTATATAATTATTATTTCCTCTTCCCCTCTGTCTCCCTTTCTCTCTCTCTCTCTCTCTCTCTCTCTGTCATAAACACTCAGACACATTTGAGGTAGACATGACCTAACTATTAGTAAATATAAGACCAGACCCTTATATTTCAGATTTGTACACTTTACATGGCTTTTACTTGTCATTGTGTAAAATGAAACTAAGATCTTACTCATTGTGTTTCTAAAGCCATACTGTGTAGCATGATCCACTTTTTGCCAAACCTTCATCGCTAAAGGATTAATGATCCATTGTTATGTAAATGTTGATCGATCCCTTAAAATGAAAATCAGGAGCCTCCAGTTCACAATGACCTGGTGACCTCTGCATCCCTGCACCTTGTAGTCTTATATCTCTACCAGGGCCTCTGTCATTCATTTCTCAACTTACTCTAAATTGTGGGATCTTGGCCCAGGCGTTTGACTTCCCTGAATAGCAGATTTCTCAACTCTGAAAATAAAGGGTCAAACCTTCCTACATGAACTGCTGTTAAATACTAATGAGATAATGAAGTCTCTTTTTCTGTGTTTGGGCCTCTTTCTTCCATGACTCTCACTTTCTGGGATAAATGGACAGACATTTTTAATCTTAGAGAGTATTCTTTCCATCTCGAGTCAGTTTAAGGCAGTGGTGAGGAAGCTGAAGAGAGCAAACAAAGAACAGGGACAGGCCAACAAGCGAGCCCAGATACTGAAAAATGAATCTAAGAACATTAACTACGGTACTTCTCAAAAAGTCACCAGATTTACCTCAAGTGATATCTATACCTTGAGATTCCTCAGTTTCACCCAAGATTCATTAAATCAAAACCAATGGAGTTCTATTTACAAGCATCTCCTTGCTTCTGAAGCTCAGGAAATATTGATAATCACTAGCCTAGTTTGTGCCTACAATTGTGGGGGGGTTTTGAAGGAGTTAGAGATAAGAAAACAATTCTGTCTCTAGTTTTAATAAATTTTTAATTTGGAAGGAGTCATTGATCATTCTTGTTCATCCCCACACCCTTGACTCCCCCATCCAGAGCTACACTGGGGTGTCATGAACCGAACCAGCCACACCTCTTTTGCAGTCTGTGCCTGTGCTACACAGGCATGTGCTCCTTAAACCACTTCAAACAGATTGGGTGTATCTTATAAATAAATGCATCAGAAAAGCAACTACAACCTTGTGTGCTCTAAAAGGAGCCTCAGACTAAAGGCTGTGTGTGTGTTCTAAAAGGAGCTTCAGATCATTCAGATCCACGGGCATCAGGAGATTCGAAAATAAGGAGCTATCCCTGCAAAAAGCCTCTGGGATATCACCAGCTCAGCAAAACAGATATAAAATGAAAGCTTTCTCATTGTGGATGCTATAATCTAATTTGTTCCAAGCCAATCGCAAGACTGAAGTACCTTATTAATAATTCCCACTTTTATATGTTCTCTGACACCTACAAGATGTGTGTTTCTCTTTCACTCCAGGAGTTTATGCTGACCAGCACTGCGTTACTGATTTTTATTTTTCCATTGAATAAGAATCATGTGATAAAGGAGCCCGTCAATGTGCTCTAAACCCTTTTAAGCCAGGCATAAAACCATTTTTTCAGAACAAAAAAGGGATAGAAAACTTCTCCTTTCTTCATGACTGTAATATTAAACAGAGCAGCTAGGGATCTAGAGCAGTAGCCCCCAACCTTTTTGGCACCACAGGAACCAGTTTCATGGATAAACACCCCAGATCACCAGGCATTAGTTAGATTCTCATCAGGAGCACATACCCCCGATCCCTCACATGTACAGTTCACAAGAACATGCACTCCTATGAGAATCTCATGCCACCACTGATCTGAGAGGAGCTCGGGTGGTCATTCTCACTCACCTGCCGCTCAGCTCCTGCTGTGCAGCCAGGTTTTAACAGGCCAGGGACCAGGACTGGTTTGTGGCTCAGGGATTGGGAACCCATGATCTAGAGGACTCCTAAATCGCTCATCTGGGCTAGTTTCTCTTTCAAACTGTATGCCCTTCCACAGATAATATTTCCAACACAAGTACACACAAACACACATGGGTCTATGCCCTTACCTGTGTAAAAGCTGACAAATTATAGTAGAGAAGCAAAAGTTGTTACCGAACTGATTCCTGTTTCTACAAAACAATAAACTTTACTTTTATTCCTTATCAGCCTATTCTCTTTATTTTTACTAGAAAAAATGTCAAACATTTTAAAAATCTATTTTTCTTTTTCTTTTTCTTTTTTTTGAGACAGAGTCTAGCTCTGTCACCAGGCTGGAGTGCAGCGGCGTGATCTCGGCTCACTGCAACCTCCTCCTCCCGGGTTCAAGCGATTCTCCTGCCTCAGCCTTCCGAGTAGCTGGGATTACAGGGATGCACCACCATACCTGGCTAATTTTGTAGTTTTAGTAGAGGCAGGGTTTCACCTTGTTGGCCAGGATGGTCTGGATCTCCTGACCTCATGATCCGCCCACCTCAGCCTCCCAAAGTGCTGGGATTACAGGAATGAGCCACTGCCCATGGCCTAAACAATCTTTTTTTATTTTTATTTTTTCCACATTCACATTTGCTTCTTCCTGTGTGTTTGTGCCTGTTTCTTGCTCTACTTCTGTTTCTTGCTCTACTTCTGTTCCGCTCTACTTCAGCCTCTCAACCTCTTTGTTTCTGGGAAATAATCTGTTTGTCCTCTGTCTCTGATAGACACTTGTTAGAGAATTTAACTACCTCTCTCCTTATTCACCACCACCACCATTTATCTCACCAAAGAATATTATGTGGTTTGTGTATGAAAGATATTTGTGCTACTTTTAGACTTATTTCGTATTCTATATCAAATTTAGCCTCTTTGTTCTAGACCTATTTTTTAAAGAATCACCAATATAGATTTTATAAAAGTCATAACTTATATTATAAATACTTGTGTTCATGTGTGTCAGTATGTATGTGTGTGTGAGTCTGCTACAAAAAGCAAAGGTTTTCCACACTGCCTCTTCCCACATACAGTCTCACCCTTAGATGCAAGCACTATTAATCATTTCTGATTCTTATACCTTGGTGCAACTCATAATTCTGTATAATATGCTTCTATCTTCATACATTGATTTATCTACTCAGGAGCTGTCTTTATTTTACATATTTCCCTCCCTGCTAGCCATCTGTTTTTCTATCTTGATATTGAATCCAAAGTCAGAAACTTAATGAAAAGGAAATTAAAATCCACTGTGTCTCCCACTCCAGTGCCCTGGTCACCTTTTAGATTAATGTCCACCCAAAGATAACACTGCTCCAAAACCAAAGGTCATCAAGTGGTCTCAGGGATGGGGGCCAATGCAAAGGTAGAGTTCCATGGGTCACTGTTCTTATTCAGTTATTTTCTTGCAGTATAAGACAGGGAAAAGCACTCAGAATCCCCTGCATGACCAGCAATCTCAGCCAAAATTAAATGATCTTTGAGATGCTATGAAAATTGGTTTGACAATAACATGTCTTTCCTTTTTCCTACCCACTGCGTGCATCAACACATATAATCAGATTTGGAATTTTACAACTGTCAGAATAAATGAGGTGCAGCATAAATCCCATTGTTTTATCCTACTACACATGGGTTTGGTTTTCTAACCCAATTATTCAAAAGTATGGCATTGTTACCTTGCCTCCTTAGAGCAGTGGATAAGGCTTTACTATAAATCAATGTACAAATTTCATCTGGAATCAGCCTGTGGTTAGTTGAAGACTCTAGGAATAAAGAGAGATTTGGTATAAGAAACAGTGAAAGGACTGTTTGGATTGCACAGAGAAAGGCTCAGGAGAGAAGGTAACAGAATAATGCACATTAATGCCAGCATGGAAAAACCGGAAAATACTCTGTCAACAGAAGAGACCTAATGGGAAGGAAACTGCTTCTAATTTTGGTGTAAACAAAATCTTGCACTAAGCATGAAATTTAATCTGTAAGACTCCTACCCAGAGGATTATTTAGCAAAGATAACTTCATCAGATATTAAGAAGAAGAATGAAAGTAGAAGGAGACCAAGGAGAAAGAGGAGGAAGAAGACAGCAACAATGACAACTTAAAGAAAAACTGAGAAGTGTCTGTTCATATTCTTTGCCCAATTTTTGATGGGGTTGTTTGCTTTTTTCTTGAAAGTTTGTTTGAGTTCTTTGTAGATTCTGGATATTAGCCCTTTGTCAGATGAGTAGATTGCAGTGTGGTGATTCCTCAAGGATCTAGAACTACAAATACCATTTGACCCAGCCATCCCATTACTGGATATATAGCCAAAGGATTATAAATCATGCTGCTATAAAGACACATGCACACATATGTCCATTGCAGCACTATTCAGAATGTCCATTGCAGCACTATTCAGAATAGCAAAGTCTTGGAACCAACCCAAATGTCCATCAATGATAGACTGGATTAAGAAAATGTGGTATTATACACCATGGAATACTATGCAGCCATAAAAAGGATGAGTTCATGTCCTTTGTACAGACAAGGATGAAGCTGGAAACCATTCTCAGCAAATTATCGCAAGGACAAAAAACCAAACATTGCATGTTCTCACTCATAGGTGGGAATTGAACAATGAGAACACTAGGACACAGGAAGGGGAACATCACACACCAGGGTCTGTCGTGGGGTGGGGGGAGGGATGGCATTAGGAGATATACCTAATGTAAATGACGAGTTAATGGGTGCAGCACGCCAACATGGCACATCTATACATATGTAACAAACCTGCACGTTGTGCACATGTACCCTAGAACTTAAAAGTATAATTTAAATAAAGAAGAACGGAGTAGTAAATTAGCATTTTCCTGTTTATAAAGTACCATCATAACATTGTCTTTCTTTCCCTCAAATATTTGGAAAGTTGTCAACAGACCACAATTGCAGACTTCAAAATAGAAGGCACATAAAGTGATCCAGTTGGCCATCCCTATTCACGAGTTCCACATTCATGGATTCAATCAACCTTAGATTCAAAATATTCAGAAAAAAAAAAAAAAGCAAAAGTAATACAACAACAAAAATACAAATAAAAACAGTGTACAATTATTTACATAACATTTGTATTAAGTATTATAACTAATCTAGAATTGATTTAAAGTATATAGGAGAACGTGTATAGGTTATACACAAATACTATGCCATTTTGTATACGGAACTTGAGCACATCCGATTTTGTTTTTTTTTTTTTTTTTTGAGACAGAGTCTCGCCCCGTCGCCCGGGCTGGAGTGCAGTGGCCGGATCTCAGCTCACTGCAAGCTCCGCCCCCCGGGTTTACGCCATTCTCCTGCCTCAGCCTCCGGAGTAGCTGGGATTACAGGCACCCGCCACCTTGCCCGGCTAGTTTTTTGTATTTTTTTTTTTAGTAGAGACGGGGTTTCACGGTGTTAGCCAGGATGGTCTCGATCTCCTGACCTCGTGATCCACCCGTCTCGGCCTCCCAAAGTGCTGGGATTACAGGCTTGAGCCACTGCGCCCGGCCCGATTTTGTTATTTATGGGGATTCCTAGAGTCAGTTCCCCACTGATACCAAGGAATGACTATACTCTCTCTCTCTCTTTTTTTTTTTTTTTCCCTCCGGGCGTGTGGGCATTTTAAGCTTTCCAAAATACCTTGATATTTGTTCAATCATTTAAGTCTTGATATAACTACATGATATAGTTGGGTAGGAGGTTTATATGAGAAAAAAGATACCCACAGAATGGAAATGACTTGTACTGAGCCTAGACTTGATTTTCTTTAAGTCTAAGCCTTCTTTACTGGTTGTCAATATTCAAAATATGTAGCTAGAATAAACAAGTTTCCTTCAAGCTTGTTAATGTACACCATCTCATTGAAAATGTCTAGGATGAAGGTTCAGCTTCCACTTTGGCCCAACTGACACTTTTTGGAAACCTAATTTGGCTTAGTAATAAATCATAAGTTATAAAATCAATCAGAGCTGGATCAAGTCTACCCTAACACTCATGAATTATGTTAGAAAAATTATTTTAACCTCTCTAGGCTTAATTTCTTCTGATGTAATATTGTGAAATAGGAAAGCCTAGCTGTGAACAGAATGGAATTTTTTGTCTGCCCTCTTTAATATTTCTCCAGATGATTTGGACATAGCCAACAATAAATTAGGTTAACCATGGAAACCAGAATCGGCCGGTCAGAAAGCTTCTTCCATCCAACTACCTATGGAATTAAAAAATGGACATGTGACTCTAGGCAAGTTAATTAATTTTCTTTTTAGATTCTTCTAGGCTAGAGCAAGAAGGAGTACATATGTCTTCTAGCTGTAGCTCTCTATTATCCCTGCCACATAGAGGAGTCATATTTTTGAAAGAAGAGAATGAGGGCAGATCAAAAAGGAGAGAGAGAGAGAGCAAGAGTGAGACAAGTGTTCTGAGTATAATAGCTTGAATACTGCCTTCCCAATATTTTGATCTCTCATTATTTACTGACTACTCTCTATCTCTTTTTCTCTGTTAACCTACATTGAGTTGGAATTTCCTTATTGAAATTGGAAGAGTCCTGATTAATATCACTCATAAATTCTTAGGGTTACAATGACAATTGCACAAATCAATACACGTAAAGTTTTAGTACATTGCCCTGCACACAGTAGTCAAGCAATAAATGTTTGCTTTGATGAAGGTCATAATGATGATGATGAACATGATGATGACACCTTCTCTTTCTTTTTTTATTCTTAGTAGAGTTTTTACTGTTGAACATCATGGAAAGAGTTTTTGCTCACTGAATTCTGGCTAAATTTTGTGCTTCTTTTCTCTGGAAGACACAGAGTTAAAGAATTAGGACTGGAAGAGACTGTTGAATGACATGAACTCAAAAAAAAAAAAAATTATTTTCTGTTGTCAGAGCTAACCACCCTCCACTTTATACCACTTCTATTTTCATTCATTTTTATCATTGTTAACTCAGATGGAAACCTCGACTGAGGCTCAGACTTGAAAACGTAGTTCAGTTTCTGCTCAATGTGTTCCTATTTGAGAAACAAATGCATTAGTTAACTTGTGGACACTGTGACTGTGTGGTGCTGATTGCAACTAACTAGCTGTCACTTAGGTGACTTTAAAGTCCTGGACCACACCATTCACTCTCAAGTATGCTTTATGACTGTTTTGAGAAAGGAGACTCCAAAGGTAGTTCAGGGTAGAGGATATTTGATTATTTTTTTTAAGTCATACAGTTAGTTACTCTGCATCTTACAATAATGTAGGGATTAGAAAAACTGTATTAGAAGGGTCTGAAACAATTTTGAAGAAATCTGTAATAATTGTTGTAGGCTTACTGCTCATGATTACTAATTATCATCATTGTCTTCATCTTTGTCCACATTACCAATGGTAATACTGTACTTAATTCCTGAACCCTAGATTTGGAGCATGTAAGTGCATTTTCATTACATATCTAGGAACTTATTCTAAACAATTTTTAGATCATGACTTTAAGCAAAGTAGAAATCCTACTGAAATCAAAGAAAAAAATCAGCTTTGTGAATGGTATAGTGGACAGATTCTTAACTGTGCATTTTCATTACCTATCCAGAAACTTTCTAAACAATTTTTAGATCATGACTTTAAGCAAAGTAGAAATTCTACTGAAATTAAAGAAAAATCAGCTTTGTGAATGAAATAATGGACAAATTCTTAGCTGTTATTTCTTCATTGTGGACTTTAGGTGTAGTTTGGACCATAGATTTAGTGGTTGCTCTGAAGAATACATTTAAAAAATCAAAATGAAACTTTGAAACAGAAGTTAATTTTAAACATTTCCATATCTCAAAGAGTGTCAAAAGAAAAATAAAATGGGATTAGGAACCAAATTAGTGCTTTAATGTAGGTGCACATTACCCAAACTTTTTGACTTGTAAATATCTTCTATATTCATGGAAACCTGTGTTACACAGGCATCAACATCCATTTCTTGTCTTTTTGGGCCAATAGTTATCATGTGTTCCTTAGTATGCTTTCCATTGGATATGACCATGGGACTAAGTTCCGGTCAATGGCAAGCAGACAAAGTGATGCAGTCCACTTCCATGACTTCACTCCCTCCTTGCTCTTTCTGTTGGACAAGTGTAGAGAATGCGGCAGAGGATCATAAAGGAGGGTACAACCTGATAAAGGAAGACATCTTAGTCTCTGGGCTCTGGAAAGGCATATAACAATGAGAAACATGGTCACTGGGGCTTATGAGTTATGAATGCATTTTTATTAGGTTAAAACAGAATGATTTAGGGATATGTTTACTATAGTAGGTGAGGATGTTTATTCCAAATAACACAACAGTAATATGTAAGCCCTAAACCCCTTAAAATTACACGTATTTTGCATTTTGAATATTAGCTGAAAAAATATATATTGAGTTCATCATTAAAAATATACCCCAAATCACATTTAAAATACAATACATAATATTTGTTACATTGAAGAACAGGTTTTGTGTTATTGTCATTTAACAGATAATGTCTGTTTTTTAGTTAATCTTGATTAAGTATATGATAATTTGCTAATACATATATGTAAATTATATTTTATTTTATTTTGTCTCTGAAGGAGTCTGTGTGAAGCTGTCTGGGCTTGAATTACTGACCAGCTGCATATAGTTGGATGACATACATAACCTTTTTAGGGCTCAATATATCCACCCATAAAATAGGAATAATGATACTTCATAATGTGTATATTTATTCGTGAAATGAGACCTTATAGTACATACTTCATGGGTTGTATAGAATTATTAATTGATATATATAAAATGTTTAGTCATCATTTATAATATCCCAAAAGCCATATTACACACCTTGAAATCTAGATTCTGTGGGACAAGCTGATCATTTTCAAGTCAGTAATAAAATAAAGCTTGTAGAAACTTAAAGAGTTAGATGGCGGTTTCAGAGAACAACTCTGCCTTTCCGAATTCCAACCCTCAACTCAGCAGCCAGATCAATATTTGTAAATTGTAAATCTGATTATATTACCCTCCCCCCCAGCAACACCCACCCCACTTATTGCCATGCTAAATATTTCAGTGACTTCCTGCTACTTTTACAATGAAATTCTCAACTTGGATTGCAAAGCCTTGTGTGGTCTTGCCTCTGCCAACGACTTCATGCTCATTTTCTCCACATTCTAGACTTTCTGTCTTCTAAATGTTTATTTCTTTCTCTTTGGTCCCTGAAGTGCACTAGGGTTTATCAAATCTTGACTTAATTATGACTTCCTCAGCAAAGAGTTCCTTGACTTCTCAGACTAGGTCAGATCTTCTGGCTGTCCACATCCATTGCAGTGGATAGTCCTTCTTCATAGTGCCTATCACAGTTCATAATTGCACATCTGTTCATAGACTCTGATGAACTGCTCAGATCCTCCTTCAGGACTAAAGTTACTCCCTGACATCCCTCAAATATCAGCCATATTTGTATATACTTGGACTGAAGAGAACCACTTTACTAACTGGTACAGCCTGCACCTAATAACTGGGATAGAAAATCCAGACTACATGGCCCATCTTAGAAAAACTCTGAAGGCCATCTCAGACCAGACTTCTTCATAAGGATGACTGAGGTCTTATTGATACTAAACAATCTTTGTTGATAATTGATATGGTTTTGCTGTGTCCCCACCCAAAATCTGATCTTGAATTGTAATCCCCATAACCCACCCGTCAAGGGAGAGACCAGGTGGAAGTAATTGAATCATGGGGGCAGTTTCCCACATGCTGTTCTCATGGTAGTGAGTGAGTTCTCACAAGATCTGATGTTTTTATAAGTGTTTGTATTTCCTCCTGCATTCATTCTCCCTTCTGCCACCTTGTGAAGAAGGTACTTTGCTTCTCCTTGCCTTCCACCATGATTGTAAGTTTCCTGAGGCCTCCCCAGCCATGCAGAACTGTGAGTCAATTAAACCTCTTTCCTTTATAAATCACCCAGTCTCGGGCAGTTCTTTATGCCAGTGCGAGATTGGACTAATACAATAACACAATCCAGCTTCTTGTTCAAGCTGCTTCCTGTCCTTCATTCCTTCCTACAAGTAGTGGTCACAAGACAAATCTGCAAACTAACCTCCATCACAGAGTCTGCTTATTTAGGAACCCAAAATATAACAGTTTTCTTGGGTTTGTTGACTGATGTTCATCTCCCCCATTGTCACCTTCACAAGAGCAAGGGTTATATGTGGGGGTTTTCAACCTTTATATCTTCAATATTAAGCCCAGATTTTGACATATCCCTAAACAACATTGCATGAATTAATGCCATCTACCATCTTCATTTTACAATTGAGTTAAGACATAGAAAATTGACATCGCCAAAGAGACACAGCTGACCAGCCTTTTTCTTTCCTCTTTTCTCCTACTAGCCTGTCGTTTATTCTGTTCTTCTCAGGGACCCAAGAGCTTATATGCCCCATCATTGGAAAAGAGAAAATGCTTATTCCTCGTAAAAGGTGGTTTTACTCTTAGGGGGAAGAAATCACTAAGTTCAAGGTAATCTGTGGTGAATCGCTGGAACTCTGGAAGTATCAATGTTAATTACACATTCCCCCTGATCTATGGATCATTCCCAGACAGCCCAAGTTCAAAAATCCATCACTCTGATCTTGGTAAAAGGAACTTAACTGACACTATCATCATTCAATATTCTCTATTCACCAGCATAAGTAAGTAACAGGAAAATCCTCTAATGAACTACAGGACTGTCAGGGATCATTCACTCTCCATATAACTTAGGTTACTTTCTAAACTGTAGAAGTCTTTCATAAGAGGTACATTATTCTGGCCGGGCATAGGGGCTCACACCTGTAATCCCAGCACTTTGGGAGGCTGAGGTGGGTGAGTCACCTGAGGTTAGGAGTGTGAGACCAGCCTGACCAACGTGGAGAAACGCTGTCTGTACTAAAAATATAGAATAAGCTGGACATGGTGGCGCACGCCTGTAATTGCAGCTACTCGGGAGGCTGAGGCAGGAGAATCACTTGAACCTCGGAGGTGGAGGTTGCGGTGAGCCGAGATTGCACCATTGCACTCTAGCTTGGGCATCAAGAGTTAAATTCCATCTCAGAAAACAAAAAAAGGTGCATGATTCTGTTTCCGAATTTGAAAAGTGACAGTTGATTTGTTCTTTTTTGTTAGTCCTTTCTTCTCCACTGTTCAATGCAGAGGTGACAGTGACAGTAGAGTTTGCTTCTTTTAAACTTGAAGTCCAGAATTAGGCACCAAAACAAATAAATATTTTCACTTTATCTAAAAGTGAAACATCATTTTTCATGTTCCGAGACCTCAGTGGATAGTACCAAATCCTATATATATATATATATACTATGTTTTTGCCTATACACAGATAGTTATTATAAAATTTAACTTATAAATTAGGCATAGTAAAAAGATTAATAACCAATAAAATAGAACTCTTATAACAATTACTGTAATGAAAGTCATATGAATACAGCCTCTCTCTTTCAAAATCTGTTATTGTACTGTACTTGCCCTTCTTATGCTGATGATGTCACATGATAAAATGCCTATGCTTGGATTTATCCTGTGCCCTGTAGAGTTGCCACCTAGGACAGATTTGCTCTTACTGCATGTCTTAGCAACCTCAGTATACGACTTTTTTCTTTTCTTATTAAGTCAAAATCTTTCACCTTTTCACTTAAAGGAAGCACTTTGTGGCTTCTTTTGGCATATCTGAATTGCCACCATCATCACTAGTCTTGTGCTTTGAGGACATTTTAAGTAAAATAAGGGCTACTAGAATACAAGCATTGTTCTTCACATAACTGAAACTTCTCACAGTGTATTGGTTCCAAAACATTTACGCTTCTAATATGGCAGATGCTTTCCCATAGCCCAAAATAGAAACTGCTAAACAAGGCAAGGGGTAAGCTCAAAATTTGTACATAATAATCTCTACCATTTTAAAATTTAATTTAGTCAACGCAGTCAGAGGCCTACACATATTTGGTTGAATACAGAAACACTTCTTACTCATGAGCTGAAAAGATCACATTGTAGAAAAGCATATTTTTGAAGTTATCTTTGGGAAATATGAGTTGACACAGTCTATTCTCAGGCTAAACTAATTCATATTCCTTTTACATGTAAAATATACTCACCTGGATAAAGATATTCAAAGCCTTGTCCCACTAGGGTGTAAGCTCCATGTCTAAAACCTCATTATCAAAATCCGGCAAAATATGTCTATGAGGCCCTTTGAATATATGCCCTCAGGTATAGCATATTGAGTAGTTTCTCTCACTCTGAAAACCTATGAGCTAAAGCGACTTGTTACCTGCCCTATCATCATTTTTCATGTCTTAAAAACCTGTCAACTACAAATTCAATATTCAGTGAAAATATCTTTAAGAATAAGTGGAAATAAAGACATTCTGAGATGGCAGTAAAGTAATGGATTTTGTCACTGCAGAAATAGTCTAAAAGAATGGCTAAAGAAACCTCAAAATATAATGAGAATGAAGGTTTGAAAATTTAGAAAGAAAAAAAGATGCAAATAGGTGTAAATATAATAGAATATTCATTTCCTAGTGATTTTCTCAAGTCATATTTTATGGCTAAAGAAAATGTTGTAATATTTGATGAGGTATTTGATGTATGTGAAGGGAATACTTATGACAATTACATTTTAAAAGTTGGGACAGTCAAGTCATTAAATGAAAGAGGGGTTACCCCTTCATGATAAAAACTGTCAATAAACTAGGTATTGATGGAATGTATCTCAAAATAATAAGAGCTATTAATGACAAACCCACAGCCAATATCATACTGAATGGTGAAAATACTGGAAGCCTTCCCTTTAAAATCTGGCACAAGACAAGGATGCCCTCTCTCACCACTCCTATTCAACATAGTATTGGAAGTTCTGGTCAGGGCCATCAGGCAAGAAAGAAATAAACGGTATTCAAATAGGAAGGGAGGAAGTCACATTGTCTATTTGCAGATGACAAGATTGTATATTTAGAAAACCCCATCTTCTCAGCCCCAAATCTCTTTAAGCTGATAAGCAACTTCAGCACAGTCTTGGGATACAAAATCAATGTGCAAACATCACAAGCATCCCTATACACCAATAACAGACAAACAGCCAATTCATGAGTGAACTCTCATTCACAATTGCTACAAAGAGAATAAAATACCTAGGAATACAACTTACAAGGGAGTGAAGGACCTCTTCAAGGACTAATATAAACCACAGCTCAAGGAAATAAGAAAGGACACAAATAAATGGGATAAAAAACATTCCATGCTCATGCATAGGAAGAACCAACATCGTGAAAATGGCCATACTGCCAAAAGTAATTTATAGATTCAATGCTACCCCCACCAAGCTACCATTGACTATCTCAACAGAATTAGGAAAAAAAAAAAAAAACTACTTTAAATTTCATATGGAACCAAAAAGCCCACATTGCAAGACAATCCTAAGCAAAAAGAACACAGCTGTAGGCATCACACTACCTGACTTCAAACTATACTACAAGGCTACAGTAAGCAAATCAGCATGGTACTGGTACCAAAACAGATATATAGGCCAATAGAACAGAACAGAGGCCTCAGAAATAACACTACACATCTACAACCATCTGATCTTTGACAAACCTGACAAAAACAAGAAATGGGGAAAGGATTCCCTATTTAATAAATGGTGTTGGGAAAGCTGATTAGCCATATGCAGAATACTGAAACTGGACCCCTTCCTTATACCTTATACAAAAATTAACTCAAGATGGATTAAAGACTTAAACATAAAACCTGAAATGTTACAAACTCTAGAAGAAAACCTAGGCAATACCATTCAGGACATAGGCTTGGACAAAGACTTCAAGACTAAAACACCAAAAGCAATGGCAACAAAAGCCAAAATTGACAAATGCGATCTAATTAAACTGAAGTGCTTCTGCACAGCACAGGAAACTATCATCAGTGTGAACAGGTAACCTACAGAATGGGAGAAAATTTTTGAAATCTATCCATCTGACAAAGGCCTAATATCCAGAATCTACGAAGAATTTAAATTTACAAGAAAAAACAGTCCCATCAAAAAGTGGGCAAAGGATATGAACAGACACTTCTCAAAAGAAGACATTTATTCAGCCAGCAAATATGAAAAAAAAGCTCATCACTGGGCATTACAGAAATGCAAATCAAAACCACAGTGAGATAACATCTCATGCCAGTTAGAATGGTGATCATTAAAAAGTCAGGAAGCAACAGATGCTGGAGAGGATGTGGAGAAATAGAAACACTTTTACACTGTTGGAGTATAAATTAGTTCAACCATTGTGGAAGACAGTGTGGTGATTCCTCAAGTATCTAGAGCTAGAAATACCATTTGACCCAGCCATCCCATTACTGGGTATATACCCAAAGGATTATAAATCATGCCACTACAAAGACACATCCACATGTATGTTTATTGCGGCACTATTCACAATAGCAAAGACTTGGAACCCCAATGCCCATCAATGATAGACTGGATAAAGAAAATGAGGCACATATACACCATGGAATACTATGCAGCCATAAAAAAGGATGAGTTCATGTCCTTTGCAGGGACATGGATGAAACTGGAAACCATCATTCTCAGCCAACTAACACTAGAACGTAAAATCAAACACCCCATGTTCTCACTTATCAGTGGGAATTGAACAATGAGAACACATGGACCCAGGGAGGGGAACATCATACCCCAGGGCTTGTAGTGGGGATGGAGGGTTAGGGGAGGGATAGCATTAGGAGAAATACCTAATGTAGATGGCGAGTTGATGGGTGCAGCAAACCACCATGGAACGTGTATACCTATGTAACATTCACATCCTGCACATGTACCCCAGAACTTAAAGTGTAATAAATAAAAATAAAAAAGAGGGCTTACAACACTTCAATGGTAACAGTAGACTGTGGACAGTGTCATACCTGGATCAGCCATTAAGGAAACTATACAAATTTGTATGCTTGAAATATCATCAAAAAACTAAAATGAAGATCTAAAAATCAACATAAGTAACCAAAGAGAAAGAAAGAAACAGAGGCAAAGGAATGAGAAACAGAGCAAACAAATGTAAAACAATAAAATGGAAGACTTAACAACTTAACCCTAATATATCTGTCTTCTTCTTTTTTAAAATTTCAACTTGCATTTAGTTAGAAGAATACATGTATAAGTTTATTAGATGGGTATATTGCAGCTAGGCAGTGAGCACAGTGCCCAACAGGTAGTTTTTCAACCCATTCCCTCCTCCTTCCCCACTCTATCGGTCCACATTGTCTATTGTTCCCATGTTTATGTCCATGTGTGGTGGATATTTAGCTCCCATGTATAAATGTGAATATGTGGTGTTTTCTTTTCTATTCTTGCATTTGTTCACTAGGATTATAGCCTCCATCTCCATCTATGTTGCTGTAAAATACATGATTTCATTCTTTATTATGACTGTGCAATATTCCATAGTGTAATTATATCACATTTTCTTTATCCAATCAACCACTGATGGACTAGATTGAATCCATGTTCTTGCTGTTATGAATAGTATGACAATGAACATGAGTACATGTGTCTTTTTTGTGTAATGATCTATTTTCCCTTGGGTAATAGCAATGGGATTGCTGAGTCAAAGGGTAGCTCTGTATTAAGTTCTTTGAGAAGTCTCCAAACTGCTGTCTACAGTGGTTGAACTAATTTTCATTACCATCAATAGTGTATAAGCATTCCCTTTCCTCTACAGCCTGACCAGTATCTGCTGTTTTTTTGTCTTTGTAATAATAGCCCTTCTGACTGTTATGAGATGGCATCTCATTGTTTTGATTTTCATTTCTCTGATGATTAGGGATGTTGAGCACCTTTTCATATGTTTGTTGACTGTGTGTATGTCTTCTTTAAGTTCCTTATAGATTCTGGATTTTAGATCTTTGTTGGATGCCTAGTTTATGTATATTTGCTCCCATTCTGGAAGGTTGTCTGTTTACACTGTTTATAGTTTCTTCTCTGCAGAAGCCTTTGCTTTTATCAGGTCCCACATGTCCATTTATGTTTTTGTTGCAATTGCTTTTGGGGACTTGCAAAAATTCTTTGTCAAGGCTGGTGTTGAGAAGGATATTTTCTAGGTTTTCTTCTAGGATTTTTACAGTTTGAGGTCTTATATTTAAATATTTAATCCATCTTGAGTTAATTTTTGTATATGGTGAAAATAAGGATTCAGTTTTATTCTGCTGCGTGTGACTAGCCAGTTATCTCAACACCATGTATGGAACAGGGAGCCCTTTGCCCATTGCCTATTTTTCCTGACCTTGTTGAAGATCAGATGGTTAACAGGGTATGGCTTTATTTCTGAGTTTTCTATTCTGTTACTTTTGTCTATGTGTCTGTTTTTGTAGCAGGACAATGCTGTTTTGGTTACTACAGCCTATAATACAGTTTGAAGTTAGGTTTTATGCGTCTGGCTCTGTTCATTTTGATCAGGATTACTTTGCCTCTTCTGGCTATTTCTTGGTTTTATATGAATTTTTGAATAGTTTTTTTCTAATTCTGTGAAGAATGACATTGGTAGTTTGATAGGAATAGCATTGAATCTGTAAATTGCTTTGGGCTGTATGACCATTTTAAGGATATTGATTCTTTCAATCCATGAGCACGGAATATTTTTCCTTTTATTTTTGTGGTCTCTGATTTATTTCAGTGGTGTTTTGTAGTTCTTCTTGTAGAGATTTTTTTTTTTTTTTTTACCTCCTTGTTATCTGTATTCCTAGGTATTTCATTTTTTTATGTGGCTATTGTAAATAGGATTGTGTTACTGATTTGACTCTCAGCCTGGAAATTATTGGTGTATAGAAATGCTACTGATTTTTATAAATGTATTTTGTATCCTGAAATCTTAAAAAATCATGTATCACTTCTAGTAGACTTTTGGTGGTGTCTTCAGGGTTTTTTAGTATAGAAACACATTGTCAGCATACAGAGAGAATTTTACTTCTTTTCCTATTTGGATGCCTTTTATTTCTTTCTCTTGTCCAATTGTTCTGCCTAGGACTTCCCTGTCTTTACTTTAAATGAACATAGTATGAATACATCAGTTAAAAGACAGAAATTATAGAGTAAATTAAAAAGTATGATCCAACTATATACTGCTCATGGGGAAACGATTTCAAACATAATAACCTAATTTGACAGCAAAAGAAAGGAAAAAAAATAAACCATGCAAACCTTAATTAATTAAAAAATACAGTGTGGCTATATTGATATCACATATAGTACACTTCAGAGAAAAAGAAATTACTGGACACAGAGAACATAGCAATCCTATATGTGTATGCACCAAAGGGCAATGAATAAGAATGTTAAAACCTCTTACTTCCCTTTTTTTTTTCATTTAGTAGACAAGGATCTTAAAAAAAGAAAACTCCAAGAATCATGGAAAGACAATTTTCCTTTCCTGTGAAAGCGTGTATGAAATGCCCTTTTGCCAGAAATAGACCCAGAGCAAAGAAATTATACAAAAGTGACCTACTCTTAGATTCTTTCTGCTTTCTCAGATACAACTGTATACGATCTGATAGTTTTCAGAGTTCTCGAGGAAAAAGGCCCAGTGAAAACGTGAACTTGGTATTTTTACTTTTAAAAATTAGCATATCAACCCTGAAGTAGCTGTTTTCCACACCCAATGTTACTGTAAACCTTAACAGACGCAGATATGGACCATAGTCATGAGTCCACTAGCAGGTCAGCATTTGATTCTCTACTAACAGAACCCAAAAGGCAACCCTGAATATCTAGGGGTTCATTAGGCCCTGATGAGCCCAGAATCTTTAGGGATAGGATCCTGTATATGCATTTTTAATAACTGCCTCCAAGTGATTCCTTTATTTTATTTTATTTTATTTATTTATTTTTTGAGACATAGTCTAGCCCTGTTGCCCAGGCTACAGTGCAGAGGCTTGATCTCGGCTCACTGCAAGCTCCGCCTCCCAGGTTCACGCCATTCTCCTGCCTCAGCTTCCTGAGTAGCTGGGACTACAGGCGCCCACCACCACACCGGGCTAATTTTTTGTATTTTTAGTAGAGACAGGGTTTCACCGTGTTAGCCAGGATGGTCTTGATCTCCTGACCTCGTGATCCGCCCGCCTCAGCCTCCCAAAGTGCTGGGATTACAGGCTTGAGCCACCACGCCCGGCCAATTGTCTCCAAGTGATTCTAATGCACAGTAAGTCTTTGAAAATACTTTTCTTCATCAGTGCTCCTCAAGCTTTTGTAGGCATCAAAATCCCTTGGTGTGCTAGTTAAAATACGGATTTACTGGCTTCCACTCCCACAGTTTGTGATTTGATTGGTGTCTAGTGCAGGACCTAACATTTGCCTAACAAATGTTCATGTGATGCTGGTTTTTCTTGCTCGAGGAACACATTTTGAAAGTTATATCTCTATAGAGCAGGGGTCAGGCTGTCTTTTTCTCTCTTTGTGAAAGGCCAGATACTAGGTAGTTGAGACTTTATCAGTCATATTGTCTCCGTTTCAACTATTCAGTTCTGCTGTTGTAATACAAAAGCAGTCATGGACGATATACAAATGAATGGGATTTTGTATGTTCTAATAAAACTTTTTTTTTTTTTTTGTAAGACAAAGTCTTGCTCTGTCCTCCAGGCTATAGTGCAGTGGCATGATCTTGGTTCACTGCAACTTCTGCCTCCCGGGTTCAAGCAATTATCCTGCCTCAGCCTCCGGAGTAGCTGGGATTACAGGCACCCGCCAACATGCCCAGCTAATTTTTGTATTTTTAGTAGAGATGGGGTTTCACCATGTTGATCAGGGTGGTCTTGAATGCCTGACCTCAGGTTATCCACCCTCCTTGGCCTCCCAAAGTGCTGGGATTATAGGCGTGAGCCGCCGCACCCGGCCTGTTTCTTTTCTTTGTTTAATAAAGACGGAGTCTCAGTCACCCAGGCTGGAGTGCAGTGGTGCAATTGCAGCCTTAAACTCCTGGTCTCAAGGAATCCTCTCTCATCAGTCTCCTTAGTCGTTGGGATTACAGACGCACACCACCATGCCAGCTAATTTTTGTATTTTTAGTAGAGATGGGGTTTCACCATGTTCACCAGAGTGGTCTTGAACAGCTGACCTCAGGTGGTTAAGTGCTGGGATTATAGGCGTGAGCCACTGTGCCTGGTCAAACCTTTCTTTATAGTGCTGGGATTATAGGCGTGAGCCACTGTGCCTGGTCAAACCTTTCTTTATAACAACAGATATTAGGCTGATTTGGCACATGTTTATCCAATTTCTATTCTAAAGATCAGTGCAATAAATGGGGTTGCTAAATTGAAAGGCTGTATATTTAAAATTGAAATAAACATGAGTAGATTGACCTCTTTTCTGGATTTCCAAATTAATACTTCAGCAGTATGTATTAAAAACACCTTCATTACAAATGCACTATTCTGCTGGGAGGTGTTGATTATGGGAGAGGCTCAGCCTGTGTGGGGTTATATGGAAAATCTCTGTACCTTCTTTTTCAACTTTGTGTGAACTTAAAACTGCTTGAAAAGCTAACTCTTAAAGCAAAACAAAATTTAAAGCTTAAATTACCTTCATTCTCACCAACACTTGGACTTTTTAGACTTGAATTTCTACCGATCTGATGTCTTTCAGTTTTTATGGACCACCACCTCTGGAATTCAAAAGATCTAGACCCTTTGCAGTATGGACCTAGACAAGCAGATCCTGAATATTGTAATGAGGATGTGGAGAAGGGCACACCTTAATATTAGAGAGTGGGTAAATGTATCTACCTGTCAGTGTCTGGATCACCAATGGCAGGGGTAGACAAGCACTAATGGATCTAGCATGCAAAGACTGCATCTAAAGAAGGGAATCTCAATGTTAGCATTATTGACATCTTGGGTTTAATAATCCTGTCTTATGGGGATGGAGAAAGGTATCCTGTCCATTGCAGGACGCTTAATAGCATTCCTGGCCTCTACCTATTAGATGCCAATGGCAACTCCCACCAAGTTGCAACAAACAAAAATTTTTCAGATATTGCCAAAATGGCCCGCAGTTGAGATTTATTGATCTGGAATCACAATAACTATTTTTCATTTCCATCAGTGGCTGCAATGACTTTGACCTTTTCCAGGATAAGAGATGTCAACTCCTGACTTGTTAAGTGAGTCAGTCTTTATTAAAGGCCTAACTTGTGCCCACACAGAAGTGGAGTATGTGATGAAAAGAAAAGGAAGCAGAAGTAATATCTCATTTTCAAGAAGTTTATGGCTCCTAAAATCAGTAACTAATGCTTTTTGATCTAAGTTAGAGCAAAAATACCTTTTTAGACTTTTTTTTTCAAATTTTAAATTATTTGTCAATATTTATAGGATGGCAGTATTCAGATAATCATATTTTAAGATACCTTTCAAAAATATAAAAACCTAGCAATGCTGGCCTTTCATTCCTTCACTGAGTGGTTAGAGCTGTGTGGCAGCTCTGTCCGTGGGACATGTGTTCTTTAGATTTCTGTACTTCCCACCACTCCCATTTGTTGACCCTCAGATTTTTGAGATGGCAACAGTTTGGTTTTGATTGTTGGGTCTGTTTGGTGTAAATTACTACAGACAGGCAGGTTAATCAAAGAAAGAAACTGACATGGACTCCTATTATAAGCAGAATTGTCAGGTCAGAACTTTGCCCTTTTATAAATGTTGCTTCTTTTGCATTCAGCCAGTGCTGACTAATGAAAACAAAACAAAAGATAATCCTTGAGCACCAATACAATGAGGGTGGGAAAGAAAAAAAAGAATAAAATAATTTTAAAATGGCATAAAATGGGTTATTTGCTGATTTATTTGTGAGTTTGTTTCCTTTACTTAATCTTTAATTTCTCCTAATTTAGTGTCTGCTGTTGAAATGATAATGATGAAAAGATCCTTGAAGCAAAAGGCTGAATTATTCCAAGTCAGTGAGCAGGCAATTATTAAAAATTAAAATGAGTTTTCCACTTGCAATTGGAGATTACCTCTTTGAAAGAATGCCCTTGAATTGACAAAACAGGCACTATAAGTCACATGTTTTCTCTCTCCAAGTAAATAAAAGTGTCTCATATTTTAGGGGAGAATATAAATATGTTTTTAGCATTATATCTCATTAACTGATCTCTGTCCCTTATGTTGAAGTAAGGACTGCTTGTTATACGTCATAGGATGTATACATTACAGCATCTTATACATCATAGGGTGTGACACTATGTTGGGGATGGATGATATTTGGATATATTAGAGATCACAAATAAAGACTTAGAAGCACATGAACCTGAGTGTGTCCCTGCTCACTTAAGAGTACTGAGAGACTGTTGAAATCTGTCCGTCACTTGGTGTTTGCTAACTGCAAGATGCTGGTTAATCTCTTATTATCTGAGCTTCCTGTGGCTACTGCATCAAAGTTTTCCAAGATGGACCCTGGTCACCTGGAATATTTTTGGAGACGACAAATCATCTCGTTAACTGAGATTTCTGTAGGGGAATAGCAGAGAGTTGACTTACGAATTGCAGTACTGTCAAATAAAACATTCTACAATAATGGAAATGCACTATAATCTGTGCAGTTTAATGTTCTAACCACTAGTCACAAATAACAATTGGTCTCTTGAAATACAGCAAGTGTGAGTCAATTTCTAATTTTATTAAGTTATTTAGATTTAAATTTAAAGAATCACATGGAACTACTGATTCTCCTATTGGATAACACAGATATGGAGACTTTTGTCACATTCACAGCTGAGGTTTGGTTGTCAAAGAAGTATGAAATGAGTGATAATGATTTATAAGGAGTTTAGAATAAGGAATGCTAGAGTTTTTAGAGAAACAGAACCATTGTTATATATATATACAGAGAGAAATAGTCACTGTAAATAATTGGCTCCCATAATTGTGGAGGTGCAATACGCTCAAAATCTGCAGTGTAGACTGGCAGTGTGGAGATCTAGAAAGTTGCATTTCAAGTCCAAAGTAGTCTGCTGGCAGGATTCCTACTGTGTAAGGGAGGTCAATCTTTTTCTTATTAAGGTCTTCATCTAATTAGATTATTATGGAAGGTAATCTGCTTCATTCAAGGACGCTTATCTCATTGCAAAAACACCTTCGCAGTAACATCTGGATAATGTTTGACCAAATATCTGGGCTTCGTGGAGTAGCCAAGTTGATACATAAAATAGGTATTACAGTTAATCTTATAGAATAAAAACTATTCATCTGTAGGGAAGGGAGGAGGAAAATATTGAAGGCATAGAGACAATTTCAAAAGGAATAAACGTCTAAAAAGCTATGTGTTGTGGAAGAGACATGGATCTTTCATTTTGATCTGTTTTTCTTGGTTACCAGTTTAATTCATAATTATTACAAAGAATATTATTCCAAAATATAACTTAGAAAACTAAATGTGTGCAAGATTATGCTGTAGTTGACTATGTTAAGGCTTGGTGCTACATTTTTCTGAATCACTTTCTCTATATAGCCCTGTGTTTCAGATGGGCAAAAGAGGAAATCATATGAGCTTTGAAAGGCAAAAGTAAAACAAGTTATTTTTTGATGGTCATCACAGTTAGATATATGACAAGCAGATAGACAGCCACATGGAAAGTACAATCCTCTCCTTCTTTATCTCCTCTCCGTATCTGCCTTGTTCCCCCAGCTACTGTTCCTGCTAAGGAGCAAATGGCACCATTCCTATCAGCAGATGGATAGCTGCAGATGAACAGAGGCATGGGGCACACAGTGGCGTTAGCTCTGTGCCATCTCCATGAGTCCCACTACCATGCCACTTCTCTTCCTAGATATGCCTGACTTCCAAGATTTCTCTGCAACTTTCAACTTACCCACTTACCGTCATGTTTCAGGTAGACTGGGTAGTGATTCTTTCCCTTATCAACCTAAGCCCCCTTTCAGCCTTCACTTCTTCAACTCTTCCTATATGTACATAGTATCTAATGCCTAATATATATTTCTTATTCACACAATAGTCAAAGTGGCTGTACTTTTATGATTATAGCCTGACTTATACAATATGAACTTATTATTTACTCAGTTATTCCTATTCATGAACTTATTATCTACTCAGTTATTCCTATTCCTATTCAGGTAGTGAAGCTGTGTGTCCCCATGCTGTATTTGTGTAGTTGCTTTTTTGAACCTCAGTGAATGATTTTGCAATTATCTTGAATGGGACTTTCTCAATAGATTAAGGACATCATTTCCTCATTTTGAAATTTAAGTTGCTGCTTCAAGTGATCTTTATCAGTTTAGCTGTGCCGCCATGTCTGAGCAGATAAGCAGCTTTAGGAAGTAAGCATGTGGAGCAGCAGGGGACAAAGGGGGCAATTTGCTTGTCATTTTCTGACAAAATCAGACACTGTGATAAATGAGATAGAGGGTAGATGGTAATGTTAGGTAAGACATTTTTCTGTGCATACTCCTTTCCAAAATTTACTGCATGTTTCCCAATAAACAGTAAAGTTGTAGCTTGCTTTGACCAAGACGTGTTTGAAGATGTGATATTATGTGAATTCCAAAAGCTGGACCTTAAGAGACCTTGTACCCCTTGCTGTCTTGAAATTGTCATGTGAAGGAGCCTTGACCAGCCTCCTTGAGGATGACAGACCACATGGAAAGATTGGGTCAAGTAATAGTTTTTTATTTTAACTTTTCTTTTTCCCTACTTCCCAATTACCAATATGCTCATTTCCCTTTGGAAGATTTTTTTTTTTGGTAACTGTAGAGCCAGAATTCCCATTTTCTAGATTTTTTTAGAAATGTTAAATTATCAACAACAAACCATGAAGAATTTTCTGGTTTCTCTTTGCTACCTCACAGAGATCAGTACTGATTCTCCCACCCAATTGGTTCTGCAGTGTGCAGTGATTCTAAAAGGCTGACTGATAGTAGCAGTCTTTACTCCATTGCAGAAGATCATGTTACTCTAAGAATTAAACTACAGATCCCAGCTTACCGGCAAACTTCTGCTCTTCAAAGATAGCACGATCGGGCACTCAGCTCAACTCCTCTCCCTACTCTGTAATCATCTGTGAAGAACCTTTCTTTAGCTTCTTTTTTGTTTGTTTGTTTTTTAATTCTCAAGTGGTATGCTGAAAACACAGTGCAAAAAGTGTAGTTTTTTGGAAAGCAACAAGTAATTTGATGATTTCTCTTTGCTGAAATGGGCTTTTCCTTTGCTGAAATTGACTTTCCTGATGAATTCACCCAGGTAAGGCCTCGTGTGTATCAGTACATTACATTTGGGAAGAAATATATATTAATATTCTGAGCAAGTAGCTTGAGAAGGAATGTGTTTATCTGCATTTTACTAAAAGCTAATGGAATAGGTGTCCTAGTCTAAATAATTCATTTGGAGGACTGTTTAAGATAATGTGGATTGGGTTGAATCTTGTATGAGCTTTTATAGTTCCTCTTACAGACGTGATGAATTTAAATACATCACTACCCTTTGCCCTGTTCAATAAGGAGCTCCATGCATTATTGATCAAATGCATAAATTTGCTGAGGAGACTCAGTGACTCAAAGTTACAATGGTATGAAGCAACCAAGTCAGAGTTTTATAATGAGTTGAGTACCAGTTTGCATCACCAACTAGCTGCGTGACCTTCAATAACTCATGCAACCACTCTAGGCCTCGGTTTTCTCATTGATAAATACGGCGCTTTTCCTGTACCCCATCACTTGCCAACCACGCCCTGTTCCCATTTCCATGTTGTTGTAATGCTGAAATAAGATTTTCATAAAAACTTACAGCAAACTAAAATGTGTAAAACACATGTCCTATTATCCATTACACTTGCCTGTCTTTTGTATAGCAGAATCAGATAAAGAAAATGGAACTTATTTTATGACTTTAAAGCAGTTTAAGTAAAAGTTAAGTTTTTGCGAATGGCAAAACCAGTTTTAGAGGCAAAGTATCTCATTCCTTGCTGTACATCGTGCTGTAATCATTACCTACTGAACACTCTTTCTTTGAAAGTAATAACCTTTTAGAGTTCAGGTCAAACACTGGTTATATATGGTTTAGTGCAGTGAATCTCAACATTGATTACCCATTGTAGCTACCTGTGGTCTTTGAAAACATTACTAATGCTCCAGTCTTCATCCCAGTCAGAGTCCTTGAAGACAGGATCCAGTATTTGTATTACTGAAATATCCCTGGGAATATTTCAAATAGATAAATCATCATTGATATGAATTAAATAGATGAAATCTTCAGATAAGAGTCTTAAAACATTTTTTCATCTACAAGCAGACCATGGAGAAATGTTTTGTGTAGTCAGCCTATGAATGCTATTGATTTAGATATTCTTTTTAGAAGATAGTTTACACTGCGTCATCCTATTTGATTAAGTAGTTTAAGAAAGCTTTGAATACGTTTTGAGGACAATGTTTAAGTGACATTTCTAAAAGGACCAATGAAGAAGATCTGTTTGAGAAGCAGGGTTAATGGGCAGGTTAGGTGGGAAAGAGTTTAGGATATACTTTACAAGTTTGGGTGAAGAAGCAGTTTAGAAGCTTGGGGAAGACTGTGACACTGGAAAAAATGTGGAGAACTGGAGTGCATTTATTGCAGGGTATAGGTAACAACTGTGGCTGGAAGGAACAGGAGTCGAAGGCCCAGCACTGGGTCCTGCATTTAGGTTCAACCAAACTGTAAGAAGACTAGAAGGTCAGGTGCACAGATTTGGGGAGGAGTAAAAGAACAAAAGCTAGAGATATTGAAGTCTTTTTTTTCCCTCAGTCCCAGATATGTCTCACATGTGGTGCAGGTCTGACCCTACAGATGGATAAATCACTGATTCCAGTTGTGGTATCTAAACAGAACTAAAGGAAGGAAATGAGACAAGAGGGGCTGGTGTTCTATCTGAATGGAGCATGTTGCGTCATTGTTTAATCTTCTTTGTTACTAACCACACTGAAGTGGGCAGCAGGCAGGACATAAAGCAGACAGTTGCCATGACTCTTTCATGTGGCTGTGATTGTGTATTAAAAGGTACTTTTGCCAGACAAATGCTGTTCTTGATCTTATCTCCGGCATCTCCACAATGTCAACCTTTTATGCTGTCTTTCTGGTCTTTAAGGCCACTGAATGAAGACCCTGTAATAACCACAGGTCTCAGCTGTAGTCTCCCTAAATCATTCAAGTAGTCCTCACCTTTTGTTAAACATTTCATGATTCAGTCCTGGACTGGTTTATGATTTATTTCCCATATGAAATGGGCAACTGGATCAATGATCGAATATATTTTGATTTTGTCCTGAATAGTTAATTACTGTGTGTCACAAGTGCACATCGAGTTTGTGGATCCAGGAGGTTGTATAGAGTCACCTAGTTTTAAGAGGTCAAAGAAAGAAGCTGTCCAGAAATCAGGAAAGCAAAACTAGGTTTTAGGGTAGCTTCAAATCAGATGGTATTGATTATTTTTCAACTTGTATAGTATTTCTATTTTTTTATAAGATTGTAGACTGGGCACAGTGACTCACACCTATAATCCCAGCACTTTGAGGTTGGGAGTTCAAGACCAGCCTGATCAACATGGAGAAACCCCGTCTCTACTAAAAATACAAAATTAGCTGGGTGTGGTGGAGCATGCCTGTAATCCCAGCTACTCGGGAGGCTGAGGCAGGAGAATTGCTTTCACCTGAAAGGCAGAGGTTGCGGTGAGCCGAGATCGCATCATTGCACTCCAGCCTGGACAACAGAGCAAAACTCTGTCTCAAAAAAAAAAAAAAAGATTGTAACGGTGAGGGTGAAAGGAAGAAAGCAGATGCATGTATTGCCTGAATTATATGGTCATCATTACATGAAGTAATAATAATAACAATTCATGACAATAACTAGTATTTATTCACTACTTCCTTGTGTTTGTATCATCACATCATTTCATTCTTACTAAAAGTCTATGAGATTTTTACAATAGGAACCACACTTTCCAGTTGAGGAAACTGAGGCCTTGAAAAGTCGATTGATGTCCCCAGTTTAGACAGGAGTATTAGCAGTCTAACTTAAAAATTTTGTGTTTTATGCAAAACTCTACTATCTCCTTACAGAAACAAAATAGTGCAGGTAGCTAGAACGTGCCTGGAATCATTAAGAGACAGATACTGAATTTAGGATTTTTGGTTTACCTATATTTTCCCAAACAAATGAAAAATAAAGTTAAACTTATCAATATTTCATTTTCTTTTATCAATAAAACTGTGCCCTCTAGGGTCAGCTGGTGGTAAAATTACATCTTTTTACCAATAATTTCAGTATCCTGAAGACATGAGTAATTTGTTGAGGTAACTGAATGAGTCATCAGCCAACAACACAGTCCTACTCAGTCCATTAGATTGAACTACTTCTCATGATGAATGAACTAAGGGTCCAGGTTTGTGACTCAACGTAAGAGAGGAAGCTCTGCCTGTTTCCGAAATGGATTCTCGTGACTACACCATGCCTGGCAATGAGCAATTGCAATTTCCTCTAGGTGAATATCTTTCCTCCCACTTTTAATGAGTGGGTTTGTTAATATCGTTGTGCCTCCAACATGCCATCTATTATAATGCCAGTTGTTTCTCTATGTTCTTGTTCTAGATGGCTTCCATAATTAATTTTGCAGATACTGTAAGATAACTTCAGGATATAAGTCAACAATAAAACTCAGCAGCTAATGAAAATGGACTTTTTCAGGGGATTATACACTATGTGAAAACAAATTCATTCTTTGTGTCAACTTCAGGTACTATGAGTTATGAATCCAACACTTCTTAGTATTAGGAAATGTGCTCTCAATTACTTGTGGTTGGGAATTGTTCCTATTGCTTCTTGGGTGATTGGAACTATGAAAATAATTTTCATAGATCAGAATCACATTTCTCAGAGGAAATTAAAACAAAAAGATTGTGTACTTGTAAATTTTGCATTTTATGTGAATTTAGAGATTTTAAAGAATTTTCACAATAAACCTGGGAAGAAACCAAGCAAGAACTATTATCTCCATATTTCTGGTGAGGAAACAGGTTCAAATGGGTCATATGTCTGCTGATGATCATACAGCAATCCAGTGAAGAAATCAGCCAGTTCATCTTAATATAATGTTTTATTTCATATCCCAGTAACACATTGAGCATGCTACATCTCAAGCGCCAAATGAGTTGTAGGAATGAGACATTGCAAATCCTGCCTGAAGCCGTATTCGAAGTCAAGATGATTAGAAAAGTAGAATTTTTCTTTTGTGAATTACTTTAGGACCAAATGATAAAACATAGCATCCTTTATATACAAGAGAAGGCAGAAAGCAACTTTTCACAAACCTAGTCCCAATTCTATATAATTTGGGATGGTTCTTGAAAGTCAAACTCAAATATCCAACCCATTGTACCAACCACTCTGGTCCAGTTACAATGAAAGTTTATTAAAACCAAAGTCAGGCCGGGCGCGGTGGCTCAAGCCTGTAATCCCAGCACTTTGGGAGGCCGAGACGGGCGGATCACGAGGTCAAGAGATCGAGACCATCCTGGCTAATACGGTGAAACCCCGTCTCTACTAAAAAAATACAAAAAACTAGCCGGGCGCGGTGGCGGGCGCCTGTAGTCCCAGCTACTCGGGAGGCTGAGGCAGGAGAATGGCGGGAACCCGGGAGGCGGAGCCTGCAGTGAGCTGAGATCCGGCCACAGCACTCCAGCCTGGGCGACAGAGCGAGACTCCGTTTCAAAAAAAAAAAAAAACCAAAGTCAGTGGAAATTACATTTACTTTGCCTGTAGATCTGAATGATGGGCAGGGTTCAGACTTCTGTTTCACTAAACTTTAGATAGAGTATCTCAAAGACTGGGGTCTCTATTCACGTAATGTGTAAGTGCTTACTCACATATCTGGTGCCTGGCAGGAAAGACTTGAATTGCTAGGGAATAGAACAGTGAGACTCTCCTTATGTTTCTACCTCCATCTGTCTCCATGTAGTCCCTCAGTGTTATTTCCAGCGTGGCATCTTCAAGGTGGTCAGACTCATCACAAGGCTGCAGAGGTATGTGTGTGTCTGAATATGCACGCACGCACACGCGCGCGCGCGCACACACACACACACAAAGATATTCTGTCATTTTTAAACTTTGACTTGGAAATGGCATAGAGTAACATCTGCCTGAGATTATAGACTCATTCAGATTCACAGGGAAATAATTTAGACTTCAGCCCTCAGTGTAGAAATGCCAATATCTCCATAAGATGGTCAATATGTTAGGATACATGAATACAATCTGCCATACTCTTCTATGTTCATCCTACTTCAGATTGAATATTTCTATAGTTAAGTTGAACTGTTCTATTTCTGCACAATTCTTGGTTGAAGACACTTTCTTATCAGGGAATCTAAAATTAGTCTCCTTCCTTACTATTAGCTTAGGCTTGTCTTCTGTTGTAAATGGGAGAGTTCTGCTTATGGTAAGTAAGGAAGATTAGCTTTAGTAATTGTAATGTTCAACCTGTCCAAAAATGTCTACATGGAAATGTTTACTGTATGACTCTGAAACATATTTTCTTTAGATATTTTCACTAAGCACACCCTGACTTTCCAATGCACCATCATATCGAGATAATGCCTGGCTGTCTCCATATGTTGGTCATGTTCATGTGTTTGTATCCTTAGAATTTTAACACTAAACCTGGGAGGAAAGCCAGACAAGAATGATTATCTCCATATTTCTGATGAGGAAAGAGGTTCAGATGGGTTATATCCTTAAAACAAGTTCAGATCTGTTTATATCCTTAAAATACTTCAAAATGTGGCAATCATTAATTCCTCACAACATGTCTTCTTTCAGGGTGATAATAGTAGCAAAGGTCACATAGGTGAGATGATAGAGATTTCTTTAGGACATTATTAAGCAGCAGATCATCAGAGCTTCTTGTTTTGGCATGCTTAGATAGCAAGATTATTTATGTAATGTTAGGAGGTAAAATTGTACAATTAAGTAAATTGATGAGTGAAGGTGATGAGAGCTGGGCTCTAATTCCTAAAATCACTTTTATGTAAATAACGTTGTTCTAAATGGAAATCTATTTTACTAAGAGAAAAGTTATCAAGATTAGTTGGTATACATAAATAATCAAAATTTTATTGACCAGCAGGTAATATAAGGACATAGAGACCTCAGCTGTTTGGTTCCTGAAAATACAAGACTGGGTTGAGCCAAGACTTCAGATGGAGTCCAGCAATGTATATCTGCTGCCCTGATTCATGTTAAATAGTACATGTTCCTATGTTGTCATTTTTAGGCACATCCCACTTCTGATGATAATTACAATAGATATAGCTCAAAGACTACCCAGACACACCTTGAGAAATCATCAAGAGGAAAAATTAGGTAGGGATTCATGTAGCAGGAGAAGGATGAGCTCATCAGGGAGTAATTGTGTTTTGAGAGTCTGTGGGTTAGAGACCTGGATGGGGTAGATCTCTTTTACCTCCATAGACTTGAGTTGGTCTCACCGGGGATAGATCAACTAAATATCTTAAAGGATTTGAGTATCAACTGTGCATTAAACAATTTTGTTTGATGTCATTGCTACATACCAAAATATCAGAAAGGAAGGATCTTTTGAAATATTTGGTAAATATAGCTAGAGGAATAGACCAAGATTGGCAATTTCTTTGATCTTAACCCAGACATGAAAACATCTTAGTTTAGGTTTGTTAACTAAGATGAAGTAATCATTGTTAAGTCCAATGTAGAGTGGCTATATTATGCAGAAATAATTTTGTTCGCTAAACTCCTCTCCTGACAATGGGCTGTAAAAATATTATTAGTTATTTTTCTGATTATACCTACACAAATACATTGTAGAAATTTGGAAAATGAAGAAAATAGTAAAGAATAAAGAAAATTTTAAAATGCACGTATTTTGTGGGTGCAAGTATGTTTGTGTGATTTGGATATAACTATTTCTTAAACTATTGGAGCCATGCTACCTCTAAATTTTTAAAAATATCTTACTATCAAATATTAACTAATGTTGTCAAATATTTTATAATCTTGCTTTTTTAATGGGGCATATTATTTGGCCCTATATATTTAATATAGTCAATGACCTGTTTTAGGAATTTAGAGTGTTTTTCATTTTTCACCATGATCATGGCTCATAAACATTTATGTGTATTTATGAACACTTTTTAAAGATAATTTCCAAAGTTAGAAATATTGAGCTAAAGGTATGGACATGTTTAGTCATTTGAAAGTATTGGCAAGTACATATTCCCTTGCCCAATGTCAACCACACCTTGTGCATGTTTTCTAAAATAATAAAATTTGAAAATTTTACAGGCCAAAAGTGAGACTTGGCATGGTTTTCTTTGACTCACATGCGCGCACACACACACACACACACACACACACACACTTGATTTCTACAGCAATTTTTCCTTTAAGTCCTATTCATGTTTTTCATTTAGATTTTATCATTTTCTTTATTGTTGGCAGTATTTTAGTTGACAAATCATAATTGTAGACATTAATGAAACACCTATGTGATATTTTTACTTATTTGTAGAATGTGGAATGATTACATTAAGCTGATCAACATATCACCTCACTTAATATTTTTTTGTGGTGAGAGATTTGAAATTTTATTAGCTAGTTTAAAATATCCAATCCATTATTATTGACTATAGTCCATCCTGTTGTACAATAGATCTCAAAAATTTATTTCTTCCATCTAACTAAAATTTTGTGCCCCTTAACCAATAACTGCCTATCTCCACTCTTCCTCCACCACAGTTCTGGTAACCACCAGTCTACTCTGTATTTCTTTGAGTTTGACTTTTACTAATAGTCACACTTTGACTTTTTAAAAAAGTCTACATGTAAGTGAGATCATGTGGTATTTGACTTTCTGTGCCTGGCTCAATTCACTTAGTATAATAATCTCCAAATTGCTTGCCCATGCCCCTTTTGAACTGTAATATGTTTTGACATTAATTTAGCACCTCATGACTTTTCTTTAATCAGCAGTTTTGTTGATACTTAAAGCCCTGCGTCAGAGTCTTGAAATCTGGCTTGAGCCAATTGGTTTGACACTAGCTAGTTACATAATTTAAGGGAAAGTTCTCCATTTCTGGCTTTGGTTTCCGCATTTAAAAAATGGCTATAAGACTTAATCCAGTATATTTTATTGAAGTGTCAGTATATGAAATGAGATTATAACCCAGCTCCTCTGATGCCTCTTTGACTGTGGAAGATGAATTTATGTTTTTATATCCTCATTGTGTTACTTATTGGTTACTTTCAAATTATTACTGTTTCAACCCCTCTCTATTTTTATACCCTGAAGTTTGGAGCTGAAAAAGACCTTAGACAGCATTCTTAACTTTCTCACTTTACCAGCATGCAAACTGAGACAAAGATGTAGAGAGTGAATGAAATTTTACCTAGGACTAGAATCAAGGTGACCTGATTTTATTTTATTTATTTTTACAGTGACGTTCCTTAGGGAATGGAGTCTATGCTTTGACTCAATAAAATTATTACACAAGTGCAAGGAGGTGTACACACACCCCACCACTAGTTTCTAATATCAGGAAAACTAAAATTGAACCACATTTCCTTAAAAAATTTGCAAATAAATTAGAGAATATACATATAATGAAATGAGACAACACTAAACATTACAATATAAAACCGTATTTGCTAAGTTGAATAATGACTATTATTTTAAAACTTATAAAAATCACATACATAGTACAGTCCTCTGTTAAAATTTTATGTATGCATCTATATGGAGATTGAGACCAGAGGAATATGTGAAATAATGTTCAAGGTGTGAGAATATGCGTTTATTTTGGTGAGATTATGCTTGGTATTTGTACCTTGTTTTTAAACTTCTTTCGAAGTTTTTAAATATTTCAGTTATCATTTACCTTTTTTACAAAAACAAAATAATACTATGTAAAACAAGATGGCTGTTCTGATTTGGTATGCGTTCTTTAACTGTCCAAACTGGTTTTTGTTAAATACTGCAGCTGACCTCTTTTCATTTTTTTATTTCTCACTCCATATGTAGTCTCTGACAATCCTGGCCAGAAGACTTTTTCTTTTCCCCATTCATTTGTTTTACATCTTCCTAGATGAATATAACCCTAGAGTGGCTTATCTTTTATTGCAGTTAATAAACATAAGTTTGGGGAGTCAGTTTCTTAAAGTTGAAACATACCATTATACAGCTGGGAACACCACTCAATAATCACCTCTCCCACAGGAGATCTTTTATCTTCATACCCTTGACTGAGAATGTTCTCTGATTTTATGGCAATGTTATCTGTTTAAATGTATGAACAACTTGGGAGTAATTATGCTTCTCAAGAAACAACAATAATTGTCAAGCTATTCAGCAAGTGACAATAAGGTCTTCAAATGTTAATTTTAAACACATTTCCTTTGTGTATTTTTATAAATAGAATGTCAAATTTGGAAGAACATTTCATTTTTCTTTTTTTTTTTTTTTTTTTTGAGACGGAGTCTCGCTGTGTCGCCCAGGCTGGAGTGCAGTGGCGCGATCTCGGCTCACTGCAAGCTCCGCCTCCCGGGTTCCCGCCATTCTCCCGCCTCAGCCTCCGAGTAGCTGGGACTACAGGCGCCCGCCACCTCGCCCGGCTAGTTTTTTGTATTTTTAGTAGAGACGGGGTTTCACCGTGTTAGCCAGGATGGTCTCGATCTCCTGACCTCGTGATCCACCCGTCTCGGCCTCCCAAAGTGCTGGGATTACAGGCTTGAGCCACCGCGCCCGGCGAACATTTCATTTTTCATAGTTAATATGAAGGAGTGAGTCATTCAAATCTTTAAATTAGTTTACAAATGACAGGATATGAGAATGAACCAACCTTTCGTTAAGAGATGCTGTATAGGTAAAACCCTGGACTTAAGAATGATGCTTTGCTTTTGTTCCCAGCCAGGGCTTAGGAAATTTATTTATATTTATGATTATCTTAGGGATTCAGCACTGATATGCAAGTGTAAAATAACAGAAACTCACAGCTTTTAAGTTGTTGATACGTGTCAGACTGTGTTACATCATTTGCCTGCATGTTGTCATTTGATTTTTACAATAATCTTATGTAATTCAAATTACAATTATCTCCATTTTGCAGGTGTATTTATTAAAAGTTAGAGTTTAGGTAATTTCTCCAGATTAAAAAGGTAGCAGGTTGTGGATGTTACACTTTGACTCACACCTTCCTGATTACAACATTCAAACTTAATCACTGGGCTATTATTTAATATGTCAAAATAGCAGTTTTAGAACCCACTGGATTTTTAAAAATTGTTGTTGCTTTTTTCTATTCATTTCTTTAGAAGAGCTAGTGAATATCTACTTGTCCTTGAATTACTTTGAGTTGATAATGAATAATGTGTGCTTTCTGTTCTATATTTAGACATTGACAAATTCTGATCAACTCTTGGATAACAATTTATCTTCCATTTAATGGAAAATTGATCCCTGCACTTCTTTTTAATTTAACAATGGAAACTCATGGACCCATTGCTGCCTCATGATGACATTTTCCTTGATCCACGTAAGGCAATGTCTACATCAGCAAATCCGCAATATTGGCAGTCAATTAAAAATTAAAATGACTAGGGAATGAAGATCATTATCCTAGTAGGACACTAAAACTGAACATGTGAGATTTAATCAGACAAACTTTCCGCTGAAGAGTGTAGAGCTGGCAAGATCTTGCAGGCTCACTGTGGACTCCATGCCTCATTCAGGGCTGGCCCTGCCACTGGTGAAACATACATGGAACTAATGGTCCAGTGTGTCCATTCCATTCCTTTTCTCTGTACATCCCAGCCTCTCTTATCCTCTGTGCTACTGGTTCTCCATTTTTGTTGCGGTTTTTTTACTTTAAGTCCTCAAAGTCATGGTGCTTTCCATGAATAAGCATTGACTATTGGGTACCAGGGATTCTGCTAGATGTTTTACCTTTTATAAAATCCTGGAAATAACCCTTTAGGACTCAGTAAGATTAAATGACTTCCAATGGTGACAAGCACAAAAGGTGCCAAAGTGTCTGGTTTTTTTTTTTTTTTTTTTTTTTTTTATGAGACAGAGTTTTGCTCTTGTTGTTCAAGCTGGAGTGCAGTGGTGTGATCTCAGCTCACCGCAACCTCCGCCTCCCCGAGTTCAAGCGATTCTCCTGCCTCGGCCTCCTGGGTGTCTGGGATTACAGGCATCTGCCACCACGCCCAACTAATTTTGTATTTTTAGTAGAGACAGGGTTTCTCCGTGTTGGTCAGGGTGGTCTTGAACTCCCGACCTCAGGTGAACCACCTGCCTCAGCCTCCCAAAGTGCTGGGAGTACAGACGTGAGCCACTGCGCCCAGCCCAAAGTCAATTCTTAAGATTGCCTGGCCAGACGTGGAGGTTCATGCCTCTAGTCCCAGCACTTTGGGAGGTTGAGGTGGGCAGATCACTTGAACCCAGGAGTTTGAGACCAGCCTGGGCAACATGGAGAACCCTGTCTCTACAACAAAAAAAAGCAAAAATTAGCTCAAAGTGGTGTTATGCACCTGTAGACCCAGCTAATGGGGAGGCTGAGGTGGGAGATCGTTTGAGCCTGGAATGCCAAGGTTGTAGTAAGCCAACATCGCACCACAGCATGCCAGGCCAGACGATAGAGACTGTCTCAAAAAAAAGAAAAAAAAAACATTGTTTGTTTGAAAAGCCATCATTTGTCTCCATGCAATGTTCTCTTTTACTAAGCCCTCCACAATTAAAACACACTCTCAGGTAATATTCTGGCTCCAGGTATTTTTCTAAAATGCAAATTTTGATAAATGATATAATATTACTTGTTTCATAGAGATCTGTTTATATGTTAGGGGTTCTATATTGGTAAATGGAAATTTGTATCCTCGGGATATTCTGTGCAACAGTAGGCCATTGAGAAAGTACATTTGAATAAGTGGAACTCTCTTGCTCTTTTGAAGTGGATTCAAATGGGAAAATACTTTATTTGACTTATGTGTAAGTACAACATTGCATTTTATCATGACGGTCAGACTTGCCTTTGAGTATATAAGGATCTTCCTTCTCATAGGAATAGAACATTTAGTGTCTCCCAAGGATCCTCCAAATTGATGAGCTGACCGTGTAGGCTTTTCTTCCATCTAAGGTCTTGCTTGAAAATTCCACTCTCAGAATAGATCTGGAAGGGAGGAGGTTTATTTTACATATGCATGCACTTTATGTGATGTATGTATTTATGTATGTGTACATGTATGCATGTAGTATGCATGAATATATAAAGTCAATGTTATTTTTCATGCCCTGTAAAGTTGGGGAATGATAATATCACATGTTAATTAGAAGCTGAGAAAGAAATGGAAGCTCATACCCCAGGAAGCTTTATGCCAGCTATGCTTCTTCATTTTATCACATTATTATTTAGAAAGACATCTTGGTCTGTTTGTTTAGATACTTCATACATTTGGAAAGATCATTTAGACACTATCTTAACTGGCATTTCCAAGAAAGTCAGAGACATTCCATAACTTTTCATATGAGTTCCTTTGTTTAAACTACAGGAGATCAATCTAGATTGGTCCTCAGGTTGAATAAGAAAATAAAAAAAGCTTTATTTGCAAAAGAGATCACCTAGTCCAATTATGAAAATGTTCAGCATACGATCATGCAGCTGCTATTAAGCAGTTCTACAAATAAACCATCCCCTTTCCTGAGTTACTGTGTCTTTTTATGTAAGGATATAAAAAATCTCTGAGGCCAAGAAGAGGACAATTCAGGTCTTAGATTATGGTTGAAGGAATTACAGATTTACAATGTTAGGGGATATATTTGTGGAAATCTGATTACTTTTTTCAAACATTTTAATAAAAATGCATCAGTGAGGAAAGCTAGTCCAAGGAAGGTCTTATTTGGTATTTCTAATTTTCTAATATAATTATTTTGTCTGAAAAATAATTGAAAACCATGTCATTACTGTTTAAGCACAACCAGAGGCAGTGTAGGATCCATGTAGCTTTCTATCAAGATGCCAGCTCCATTTTAATTTGAGATTTGTTTTCCCAAGATATACCCTTCACCATGTGGCTGAACCATTCTAAGGATGCCTTCCTTGTGGTTGTAAAGTGCCTGCCATTAGATTTATGTATATTCTTCTCACTTACAACTGGAGAATAGTAGAAAATTGCTTCTAATAAATATCAACAAAAATTTATAAATTTTTACATAATTAGAAAGAAAAATTATATGGCCAGAGCAAGTCAATGATCTAATTGACTTGTCCCTGCTTTAAAATCTCTTAAACTATCGTTCTGGCAATTTGGATGAAATTATCCTCATTTCCTTTTACTATCATTCAATGGTAAATTTAAGAGATATAAGAAAAGTGAGGGAATAAAAACTGGGTAGGCAACAAAGCACTGTCCATTAATTTTTTTTCCCTCCTAATTGTTCATTAGTTGTATATTAGCTCTCTTTTATTTTAATATATTTATTGTGATAAAATACACATAACATAAAACTAGCCATTTCAACCATATTTAATTGGATGATTCAATGGCTTTAAGTACAGTAATGGTGTTATACAACAATTGTTACTATTCATCTCCAAAACTTTTTCATCATCTCAAGCAGAACCTCTGTACCCATTAAGCAATAACTCACCATTTCCCCTTCCCTCTGGAAGACCATCTTGCCCCTAGTAACCTCTATTTTACCTTCTGTCTCTTTGAATTTGAATGCTTTAGGTACTTTGTATAAGTGGAATCATACGATATGTTCATCTGTGTCTCACTTATTTCACTTAGCATACTGTTTTCAAGGTTCAATCATGTTGTAGCATGTATCAAAATTTTATTCCTTTTAAGATTGACTAATATTCCGTTGTATTCATATATCATATTTTGTTTACCATGCTTCTGTTGATGACCATTTGGGTTATTTCTACCTATTAGCGATTGTGAATAATATGAAGGACACTGGACACTGGTGTACAAGTGTCTGTCAATTCTTTTTCGTCTAGAAATGAAATTGCTGGATCATATGGAAGTCTCGTGTTTAACTTTTTGAGGAACCAGCAAAGTGTTTTCCACAGTGACTACAACATTTTACATTTCCTCTTGTGGTTCACAAAGTTTCTAATTTCCTTACATCCTCACAAACACTTGATATTTTCTGGTTTTGGTGTGTGTGGTTTTTTTAATAATAGCCATCCTAATGGGTATAAAGTGGTATCTTATTGTGGTTATAATTTGCATTTTTCTAATGGCACTCGTGTTGAACATCTTTTTATTGGGTTGTTGGCCTCTCCTTCCTTCTTATTTTCTTTCTCTCATATTCTTTCTTTTCTTCTTCTTTCCCTTTTCTTTCTTTGTTTTCCCCTTTTTACTTTCACCTTTCCACCCTCATCCTTCTCTCTTCCTTCCTCTCTCCTCTTTCCCTCCTCCCTCACTTCCTCTCTCCCTCCTTCCCTCTCTTCCTTTCTTCCTTGCAGGATATAATATGTGGATTAACTCTATCCAAGGCTTTGTTCCTTCTCCATCCAATCAAAACACTTGCTAGCCCTGAATTACATGTCTAGTAGGTAGTAATCAGTATTCATACCATATCTGTTTGACTCTGACTTTAATATCTTAAAAATGTATTACACTGACTTCAACAACAAAAACCTTTGAGATTTATTCATACACATTTAATAAATGGCTACTACGTTTAAGGCATTATTGTAAGTTTGGAGATACTTCCTTGAACAAAATAGATAATCCTTACCTTCTTGGGACTCACTTTGTAGTAATATAAAGATATGGAGTTTTGTGGATTTATTAGTAGTACATAAATCATTTCTCTATGGACCTCAGTTTTGTCTAATATAGAAGTAGAACTTCTTACTCTGAGTTATCCTGTAGCTCCAGCACTCTACGGCCATGATAATTATTTTTAATGCCTTTTGTTTTTCTTTACTTCTTAATCACAACCCAATCTACCTTTTGGTGACTTTTAGTTCCTTTTATTTCACGGCCTTCGCTAGATTTTATTTTACACTCTTTTATTTTTCCCTGGTTGTTACTGGTCATGAATAAAAGTAAAAAAAAAATATATATATATATATATATATATATATATATGTATTTTTTTAAAAAGGCAAATTTGAGAGGTGGCCAAGCTGCTGCTATGAAAAGACTTGGCTTGGTGGCAACATCATTCTGCCAGCTCCACTCCACCCACCCTCCTACCTGTGCCAGGCTACAGATGGCCTGTGGCCTGCCACCTTGCTTGAGGGCTTCCTGCCATTCTCACAGATGGGCCCAGATGATGAGGTCAAGACATTGTGTGTCAGAATCAAATGAAGTCATTAGAAATTATTGTGGACAGCTGTTCATGGGTTGCCATAAAATAAATTGATCCACCCATCTGGGTCTCAGAAGATGTCATGGGTCAATATGGTTGAGTTTTTAGTCAACACAGTAATTTAGGTATTTCAAATACATAGTTTTTTTCTCCAGTAAAAAAGAATTTAAAGAAACTGGAATGGGGATTAGAGGATTCTGAATGTGAATTTGCCTCAGATACCTTTGCTAAAAATGATTGTTATTAGATAATTCAAGCCCCTCTCAATTTCAACCATTAATATTCAACAAATAATTAATTTATCCATTCAATAATACTCACTGACACGTGCATATTGAGAAGACATAAATTATTCATAAAATAAACTCCCTTGCCTTTAAAGAGTTCACATGACTTACATAAACATAAGACTTGACTGCTTTTCTCCATTTTTGATAAAACTTGGGTATGGTAGGTAATACCAAGAAATCTACATTTTCAAAAATACACATATTAATAAAGTAATAATGGAGGCACATGAATGAAGGCTTTCTTTTGAGTGGCTAACAATATATGAAATATGTTAAAATCCCTAGTTTAAGAGAGAAAGAGCATAAAGCTCACATCCACAGGTGAATTGGAGGAACCGGGGAAGGTAATTATGTCTTTGAGTTTTGTGAACCCGGTACAAACTGGAAAGCTCAGACCATACTGTAAGTAGAGAAGAGAACTTTAATGATTGTTTTCACTTATGCAGGGAAGGAATGGCTTGAGTTATCTGCAAATATATGTTTTAATTTCCTATCAAATAAGACCCAACCATCCAGCACTCAACTTTCCTTTCATTTTGAGCAAACCAGTCTGTCATTTTCAGGGATCTAGTGCACTGCTGGGCTATAAATAAGTAGCTGACATTGGAAAGATACATCCATGATTTGCCAGGAAAAGTACAAAAATATTAAAATGTGTTTAAAACTCTTCACACTTCCAAAGAGATGAAGCAACACATAACTGGGCAAATTGTCTCCGTTTTCCAAGAATAGTCGCAATATCTATGTATTGAGTAGATACACTGTCCAGCAATTTACTCCCTAAAACTTTCAAGTAGGATTATACATTTTATGTTCACCATACCTATAACCAACCATATTCCTTGCATTCTCCCTACAAATTTAAATGCCAAACCAAATGTGATATTGCAGTATATTCCAGGAAGAAATCTGGCCAACAAAAGAGGAAACCTCATAACAGAAACTATTTGTATGTCTATCCTCTGTAGTTAAATTCCGCTGATATCTTACATATTGCCATATACTCTGAAGATAACTAATGTAATATTTTCCTGATTGCTTTAGAGAAAGGGATTAGTGGATGGGGGGTACACAAAAATAAATAACGAAGTTCAACTGCTTGTTTAAATGGATTGGCATTTTTGGCATAGAAAGATATGTAATTAACAGGCCATGGGTAAACATTATGTGGTCATGAGCAACAAATTGCTGAAAACAGCTGAATGGAATATTTTCTTTCAGGTTGTTAAGAATAGCTGCTGCTAGTAGGGCTCTGATAATAATTCCAACAAGAACTGGAAAGACACTTTCTTGAAAAGCCAGCATGGTAATTAAGAGAAGGAACTTAGAAACAGTGTAGGTGTGAGTTTAAATCCTGTTTTTACATTAAATAGCTGAGTAACCTTAGAACTCATACTAATACTTTTAAGCCTCAATTCAGAACCCCTGTAAAGTAGGTAATAATTTCTCTCTTACAGAGTAGTCTGAGGGTCAAATGAGATAATACGTATAGATACACACACAAATACAGGTATAAGTATATAGTCAAATAGTGACTGATACCTAGTCAGAGTTCATATATTTTGTAATTCGTGTCACTCTTCTGATCGGGATTGAAGCTCTCTTTCTTTCTCTTTCTTTTTCCCTTTATTTTAGTTTTAGCCAGCTTCTGACTGTCCATGGAGAACTTTATTCTTCTTTTGCTGTGTGTAGCTTTAAAGCATTTACATACCTCTTTGAAAACGCCCATGCTTACAATATATACAGGTCAGTCTCTAGGCTTTCTTGTCCCTTTTATGTCTCCATTCAACAGTGCTGGAGCAGTTTTCTTGTGCAGTGTTTTCAAGTTTTACTGTTATGCGTGGATTCATTTTCCCAAATTATTATTCAGTGTTTTCCTTGGGCGCTCAAGCGGGAGAGGCTTCTACATCTCAGAGGCCCTTGGTTCTGTCTATTCTTTTGCTTTACACCCTGAGGTATGCTTCAGGCCCTGTCTTTATCCTCCCGCACTTGGATTTCATACCAGCCTACACCTGTGATTGCTGCCCACAACCATAGCCACTCCAAACAGTTTGGGGAAGATTTTGTTTCTTGATTTTGGAGTTTGTGTGCACCGAATTCAGAAACTAGAAGCTCCCTCTCCTCGAGTAAGGGAGCTACATGACAATGTCTTTGCAAAGGAAAAATGAAGAAAGAACGAACTCTCTGAGCATCTTAAAAAATACATAAATAAAAATAGATAGGATGCGGTGGCTCATGCCTGTAATCCCAGCACTTTGGGAGGCCGAGGCGGGCAGATTGCCTGAGCTCAGGAGTTCAAGGCCAGCCCGGGCAACACGGTGAAACCCCATCTCTACTAAAAAATACAAAGAAATTGGCATGGCAGCATGCGCCTATAGTCCCAGCTACTCGGGAGGCTGCGGCAGGAGAATTGCTTGAACCCAGGAGATGGAGGTTGCAGTGAACCAAGATCTCACCACTCCACTCCAGCCTGGGCAACAGAGTGAGACTCTATCTCAAGAAGCCCTAAATGGTAGAGAAACATTATTTAATTGCTTTGGAATTCAAGACAGTACAGTTCATTCTTGCATCTGAGGAAAATGGGAAAGAGAATCAGCAAATTCTGTGTGGAGCTGTAAGCCCTGTACAAAATGTGGATTACTTTTCCCTCCTCTGTTTACAGAGATGCTTGAGTGAAAGTATTATCTTACATGTATCATATATATGTATAAGATAATATGTATCTTATATATGTGTATTATAAGGCACTTATGAGAGTGTTTGGAATATAAGTGCTCAATAAATTTTAGTTATGATCAGTAATATTATGGATCATTTCTTGTTCCAGTCACTGTCTAACTCCACTGTATATTATAAGCATTATCTTACTTCATCTTTGCAATAAAGTGGTGGGTGATAGCACCACCTCCAAATCACATTTACTCAACTAAAGATTCAAAGAAGTTAGGCAACATGCTCAAGGCTATACAACCTGTAAAGAGAAGAGCTGAATTTAATCTCAGGTTTGTCCGATGGTAAAGACTTCTGTTTTCACCACAAGCATGCAGCATCCAATATACAATATATACTTATTATACTTATAGTAGCTCCAAAACTGTTTGTTTCAAAAAAGAAACATTGATGTACACACATAACTTGAATGGCATAGACAGAATAGGAGTAGCTGTGAACATTTAATCTATTTAAATAGAAAACATTTCAAATGCTGTATGTATAATCATGCAAACTGCCCAAAAACGAAATTCTCCTGTGTTTGACTGGGGAAGGTTCCTATATTTAGTTCTTATCTAAAGTTCTTCCTTAGAGGACAACAGAAAAATAAGAGTGATCCCAAGATATAATATTGTATGGATATTTTACAGACAGATGACTATCTCTAAACCATTTACAACTTATTGTTATTATCATTTTATCTGAAGATCAAATGGAATGTGTCACAAATATTTTAAGTGAGATAAACATTGTAGTGCATTGCATACACCTGCACTACTCTCTCAAAATAAATCTTCCCAAAGTGTTCATAAATTCTACTTTTTTGAATATTTCTTTAAATTTTTTTCATTTACTCAAATATTTTAGGTATCTATTACATGAAAGACACTATTTGTTGAATTTGGGGATACAACAACAATAAAAGATACACATGAAAACATTTTCTGCTGTCTTTTACCTTACATTCTAGGAAGGAAAGAGAGACAATAAATGATTGCATAGTAAGCAAGTAAAAAATGTGTTATATTATGGAATCAAGGTGGGTTTATTTAAGATAACATTTGAGAAAGACTTTAAGTAGGTAAAGAAGTAAAGCATGGAAATATCTGCAGGAAAGAAGTCTAAGCAAAGCAAATAGCTTGGAAGAGTGAAGACGCCAGTGCAGCTGCCCTGAGTGACCAAGGGGTAAAATTGTGTGAACTGAGACCAAAATGATTGCAGTAGACCAGGTCATGTAAGAACATTGACTTTATATAATGAGGAAAGGGGAGCTCTTGGAGGGTTTTGAGGTGAGAAGCAGCATGATGTTAACTTATATTTTATATAATTGCTCTGACTGGTGTACAGCACACGGACTTAAAATAATGGCCTCCAGCTCCATCCAAGTTGCTGAAAAAGACATTATTTTGTTATTTTTAATGATCAAGTAGTATTCCATGGTGTACATATACCACGTTTTATTTATCCACTCATTTGTCAGTGGGCACCTAAGTTGATTCCGTGTCTTTGCAATTGTGAACTGGGCTGCAATAAACATACATGTGCAGGTGTCTTTGATACAACAACTTCTTTTCCTTTGGGTAAATACTCAATAGTGGGATTTCTGGATCAAATTATAGATCTACTTTAAGTTTTTAAAGAAATATCCACACTGTTTTCCATAGAGGCTGTACTGATTTACATTCCCACTAGCAGTGTATCAGCATCTATTGTTTTTTGACTTTTTAATAATGGTCATTAGTGCAGGAGTAAGGTGGTATCTCATTGTGGTCTTAATTTGCATTCCCTCATGATTAGTGATATTGAATATTTTGTTCATATGTTTATTGACCATGTATATATCTTCTACTTTTGAGAAATGTCTGTTCATGTTACATGTTCACTTTTTGATGGAGTTGTTTTATTCTTGCTCATTTGAGTTCCTTGCATTAGTTCATTGTCAGATGCATACTTTGCAAATATTTTCTCCCATTCTGTGGTTTGCCTGTTTTCTTTGATGACTATTTCTTTGCTGTAGAGAAGATTTTTAGCTTAATTAGACCTTATTTATTTATTTTTGTTTTTGTTACATTTGCTTTGGGGGTCTTAGTCATAAATTCTTTGTCTAAGTCAATGCCCAAAAAAGTTTTTCCTAGGTTATCTTCTAGAATTTTTATGGCTTTGGTCTTAAAGTCTTTGATACATCTAAAGTTGATTTATTATATGGTGAGAGATAGGGATCCAGTTTCGTTCTTCTACATGTGATTAGCCAGTTTTCCCAGCACCATTTATTAAGTAGGGTGTCCTTTCCCTAATAAAATTTATTTTTATTAATATATAGTAGAGGTACATACTTTTGTGGGAAAATTGAACATGTACAATTTCTCTAGTATTTGTGATTAGCCTAGCGGTTTTATTGACCTTCTCAAAGAAAACTTAACATATGTTTACCCAAATGTCACACAGCTCTTATTTTTAATCTTAGCTTACCTCCTTTCTTCATCTTTTTCTTGACTTTATTTAAGCCTACCTCTTTCACTAATATGTCGTAAAATTTATTTAAAACTTTTGTTCTGGCCAGGTGTGGTAGCTCACGACTGTAATCCCAGTACTATGTGAGGCCGAGGCTGGCAGATCATGAGGTGAGGAGATCGATACTATCCTGGTCAACATGGTGAAACCCCATCTCTACTAGAAATACAAAAAAATAGCTCCATGTGGTGGCATGTGCCTGTAATCCCAGCTACTTGGGAGGCTGAGGCAGGAGAATCATTTGAATGAGGGAGTTAGAGGTTGCAGTGAGCCAAAATCGTGCCACTGCACTCCAGTCTGGCCACAGAGCAGGACTTCGTCTCATAAAACAACAACAACAAAAAAACCTTTGCTCAACCTTCTCTGTCTTCTCAATTCCCAGTTCTAATTGAACCTCTGTTTTTCTACTGTTCCTTAGAGTATATCTTAATAGCAGTACAGATATTTTAGCTCAAAGTTATGGAAAGGAAATTCCATATTTTGCTTCATAAGCATTATAGAAAATACACACAGATTGGATAGTCTTCCTAACATTTATCTGACTGGTTGAATATTTTCCCTATGATATGTTTTTTTTTCCTTTTATTAATAAAGTCTGATATGTCTCCCTATCCTGAAGAAGTTTGTCATAAGAAGAAAATGTTATATACATGAAAGTGATTATTACAATTGTATTAAATCATTCTCCACATTTATTTTTATAAACTTTCTCTAATCTTTTAATTTAAAAATTGGCATAATGCTACTATTCATAACTATTCCAACCCCATCTTCCCTGTAGTTCTCTAACAATTTGCATGCATATGTGTGAACTCCTGCTGACTTTGTTGACGACATTGCATGTGGGTGGAGGAGGGAGAGAAGGAAAAGATTTGCACTGCTATGGAAATAACTTTGAAAATATGTTTTGACACGAAGCGCTTTATAATATTTTGTCTTAAGTGGGGAGATTTACTAAAAATAATCTGAGTCTCTTGTGAGGTTTTGGCTACAAATGTATTATAAAATAAACTGAATATTACTAATATATAGTAGAGGTACATACTTTTGTGGGAAAATTGAACATGTACAATTTCTCTAGTATTTGTGATTAGCCTAGTGGTTTTATTGACCTTCTCAAAGAAAACTTAGCATATGTTTACCCAAATGTCACACAGCTCTTATTTTTAATCTTAGCTTACCTCCTTTCTTCATCTTTTTCTTGACTTTATTTAAGCCTACCTCTTTCACTAATATGTCGTAAAATTTATTTAAAATTTTTGTTTGCCCTATTACTGCTTTGCCCTTTGAAGGGACCATTTGTTTAGTCCCTCCTTTGCTTTTCTAAACTATTTTCTGTGTCTTCACACAAATTCCTCTTTATCTTTAGTCAAAGTTGTCTTCTGTTCTTGCAATCAAAGAACAACTGGGTCATACTGTTCATAATATTTCCACTTTGCAGTTCCTAATTATCCCTCTATTTATATTCCGCCCATCCTTCAAACTCATTATGTGCTTTTTCTTTTCAAGAAATTCAGGACTCCATGACATTTTTCATTCTGAAGATAATTACCTTTATTTGGTCTGTAACACTTTGTACATATTTGTCATTTTTAATTGCTGCATAACAACTATGAATCTTTTTGCCTTAAAGGAATAACCAGCGATTTGGCCCTCAACTCTGTAGATTGGAAAGCTAGTCTGGAATTATCTGTGAAGTTGGAGACATTCTTGGCTCAATCATGCCTTTTTGTCAGATATCCGTTCAGCTAGAGAAGGATCCATTGTGTTGGTAGTAGTGGAGATCTATAGCTGGGATGGCTTATCCCTTCTATGTAATCACTTCATCATGTAACAGGGTAGTACGGCCTTATTCACTCAGTAGAAGGCTCCAAAAGCAGCAACACAGGACCATGGGTACTACTCAAGTCCTTTTTGAGCCTCTGCTTACTAACACATCATTGTCTAGACCAAGTCATATGACCAAGTCCAGAATTACTGCTTAATGGGAAATCGAGTCCATGCCTTGATAAGAGGAGCTATGGATGTTATAGTCATTGCTATAATTTACTAGATACTCAGACTCTTTGAGCTGGAATTTATGAAGGGTGCTTCAAGATTCATTTCATGTAAGAGGTGCTGGAGAGGTGGCTACTTGGCTTTTCTTTTGAATACTTCCAGTGACTATAGGTGTGGTACTTCAAGAAGCAGCTTATTCCCATTTAGAGCAACTCTAGTGACTTTTTTGAAGTTTTCATTTTTCTTTTTTCTGATTCCTAATTGTGATCTGAGTTCCTGAGGGATTACAATAAGCTTACTAATTTTTCCCACAGAACAATTCTTCAGAAATATATAAAGAGCTACTATGTCTGTACTGAACCTTCTCTTCCCTGAGCTAAATATGTTTTATTCCATTGCCTATTCCATGTAGAAGACAGTTTCCTTGTCAGCCTTCTCACAGTCTCTGGATACATTCCAATCAATTTATCTTTCCAATTCACTTATAAAATGACAGAAGAAGGAACATTATCCAAGATATGAAATTATATTCCATCAGAACTACTGCTTAATATTTAGGAACTATTTTAATTTCATAGTTTCAAAAAATCATTGTGCAGGCTATTGTTGAGAGTAAAGTAAAAGAGACAGTTGTAAAAATGAGATTAGGTAAGGAATTTCCAGTAACCTATTTTTAACAGACTCGACTTTCAGTCTTCTCACCACTGTAAATAGAAATCTGTGGGTACCTGACATCTCATTTCCTGGACCAAATGGTCTCAATAGGTGGCTTTATAGAAATAAAAGGGAGGCATTTTATTAAAATAATTTATGAATTATATAAATTAAGAGGAGATAATTTATTTTCCCCAAAGGATGTGCCACAGCTTTCTCTAGAGTTCATTGAAAATATCGTGTATTCAAAAAATCAATTTATGTGTAAATTTCAAGAATATGCCATGAATTTATTATGTGAAATGAAGTATTCCAGTAATCACTAATGTGATTTGAGATTGGAACCTCAGGTATGATGAATTCGTTAATCAACTACTTAAAGAAGCAACTTCTGAATTCAGCAAAATGCAATGGAATATAATAAATTGTTAAGGACTATATCAAGCAGAATGTGAAGACAAGGGTAGAGATGCAGGGGGAACTGTAGTGTCAGCCTGTGTTGTCATTTCTTCAGGGATTTAGATATGCTTGAACATAGCTAAAGAAATGGTGGTGTGGCAATGTGAACTTGGATTATTTTCAAAGGCAGATAATAAAACAGGTATATAATACAGATTTTTCAAGGAGTAAAGCAAACTTTATTGATCATTAAAACACAATTAAAAGTTTGTTACAACATGCTTATTACTTGATTATATGTGTTAACCAAGCCTAGTTTTAGCCATTAAATATAATGATTCTAAAATTTATTATTTTGTCTTCCCAATGGCACTTAAAATTTATCTTATTTTATCCTATAAATTAACAGGATTTTCAGTGGCTCCTGTCATGGATAACAAACAAAGTTTGTCCTTGAGCAGGAGCCTTTACACAAATCATATGAGATTCAGATATTTATATTTAGTCTTCATATTTCCTTCAAATCTATCCCACATGGTCAAGCGTGTGACCTAGTATAAGAAAAGTTGACCCTCTCACTCACTGCACACATAACACTTCTGTGTGATGAACATGGTGCCTCCCTATAACACACACCATTCCAACAAAATACTATTTTTCAATCTGTTTTATAAACCAGAATTCTGTGTAATTTAACTTGTCAAAATCAACTAAAAATAATGATAGAGTGAAGTTTGTTTACATAATAAGCAAGATTACTATGACTTGAACTCCTGCCTCCCCAGTCCTGACCTATGTATTTCTCCAGCTTAATTACCTGTTGTGTTGTTGTAAGATTCTGTGTCTTTGATCATTATGGCCTTATGTACTGGGCGTGTTCTTTCTACTCTTCTTTGTCAGGCTACCTCTGTTTACTATACTCTAAGGCTCAGATTAGGAGACATCTCTAGGGAACTTTTGCTTACTCTCAGGTATTACAGACACCTCCTCATTATCTCCTAAGCCTCTTTCTATGACCAAACTTCCACAGTATATCTTATATACCCCTAAAAGGAAATTCCCTGAAACGTATAGTTTCCAGTACAACTGTAAATAAGTATATTTTATACTGAGAGATTAAGAGACGAAAGAAAGTGACATTCTAACATGTTGATTTGTTTGTCTCTCCATCTTAAGGGCAAGAACAAAATTGTATTCTTCTTTATATCTTTAATTCCTAACAAAGTGCCTGATATGTGCATGCTGGCACCATAATAGTATTGAATGCATAAAGAATATAATTATTATATAATAAGCTTCAATTTGTTTGTGGACATTCACACTGTTCACTGTAAGCCAAACATACTGAGGAGAAATTTCTCTGGTATGACTTAAATTCACTATTCCAAAGGCAGCATTTTGATTTGGTCCTAGTCGATGTCACTAGATGGCTAGAAATATTTTCCTAAGAGGGAAGTCCCTCCTTTACGTATAAGCACCAACTAACTTCTCCATGACTAAGTGGGATGGGCTCACAGCTTCTGTAATACTTAAGATACCAACATAATTCATAACTTCGATGAAACTCTTCCTCCATAATAATGAAAATAAAAGTATAATTTATTTTGGAAAAATGATCACATATATTAAAATATAAAAAGTAAATTTACAGGTAAGTATGTATACAACCAAATATGTCTCAAAAATAGAAGACTGAAAAGAAACAGAACTAACATTGTCAAATATTTAGAATGGTGAGTGTTATACTGTCACAAAATAATAGCTACATACTTGGGATAAAAAATCAAAACTTTCTGGAAAACTCATATAGATGGAAACACATATAGATGGAAATAGAGGTGGTGAAGGAAAAATCACAGAGATCTGTGATGGAATTCTTCCATGACTATTAATTCATACAAACCACTGCTCAAGGAAATCAGAGAGGACACAAATAAATGGAAAAACATTCCATGCTTATGGATAGGAAGAATCAAAATCTTGAAAATGGCCATACTGCCCAAAATAATTTACAGATTTAATGCTATTCCCATTAAACTACCATTAACATTCTTCATAGAATTAAACAATTTTAAAATTAATATGGGGCCGGGTGTGGTGCCTCATGCCTATAATTGTAGCACTTTGTGGAGCTGAGGCAGGCAGATCACTTGAGGTCAGGAGTTTGAGACCAGCCTGGCCAACATGGTAAAACCCCATCTCTACTAAAAATACACACATATACACAAATAGCCAGGTGTGATGGCACACACCTGTAATGGGAAGATCGCTTGAACCCAGGGGGTGGAGGCTGCAGTGAGCCAAGATCACAACACTGTATTCCAGCATGGGTGACAGAGAGAGACTCCATCTCAAAAATAAAAAATAAAAATAAAAAAAATAATAATACGATAAAATTCGTGTGGAACAGAGAAACAGCTCATATAGCCAAGACAAACCTAAACAAAAAGAATAAAGCTAGAGGCATCATGACACCAGACTTTATACCACAAGGTACAATAACCAAAACAGCACAGAATTGGTCCAAATAGAGACACATACACCAATGGAATAGAATAGAGAACTCAAAAATAAGACCACACATCTACAACCATCTGATCTTCAACAAACCTGACAAAGACAAGCAATGGGAAAAGGATTCCCTATTTAGTACATGGTGCTGGAAGAACTGGATAGCCATATGCATAAAATTGAAACTGGACCCCCTCCTCACACCTTATACAAAAATTAACTTGATATGGATTAAAGACTTAAATGTAAAACCCAAAACTATAAAAACCCTAGAAGAAAATCTAGCAAATACCATTCAGGACATAGGTATTGGCAAAGATTTCCTGACAAAATCGCCAAAAGCAATTGCAACAAAAGCAAAAATTGACAAATCGGATCCAATTAAAGAGCTTCTGCACAGCAAAAGAAATTATTATCATGGTGAACAGCAACCTACAGAGCAGGAGAAAATGTTTGCAATCTATCCATCTGACAAAGTTTAATGTCAAGCATCTACAAGGAACTTAAATTACAAGAAAATAAACCATTAAAATGTGGGCAAAGGACTTGAACAGACAATTCTCAAAAGAAGACAATTATGATGCCAACAAATGTATGGCAAAAAGCTCAACATCACTGATAATTAGAGAAATATAAACCAAAGCCATCATGAGATACCATCTCATGCCAGTCAGAATGGTGATTATTAAAAAGTCAGGAAACAGCAGATCTGGTGAGGTTGGGGATAAATAGCAACACTTTTACACTGTTGATGGGAATGCAAATTAGTTCAACCATTGTGGAAGATGATGTGGCAATTCTCTGAAGATCTAGAACCAGAAACACCATTTGACCCAGCGATCCCATTAGTGGGTATATACCCAAAGGAATATAAATCATTGTATTACAAAGATACATGCACATGTAAGTTCATTGCGGCACTATTCACAATAGCAAAGACATGGAATCAACCCAATACCCACCAATGATAGGACTGGATAAAGAAAATGTGATACTTATAAAATACCATAAAATACTATGCAGCTATAAAAAAGAATGAGATCATGTCCTTTGCAGAGACATGGATGGAGCTTGAAGCCATCTTCAGCAAACTAACACACGAAAAGAAAAACTCCACATGTTCTCACTTATAAGTAGGAACTAAACAATGAGAATACATGGACAAAGGGAGGGGAACAACACTGGGGTCTGCCACCAGGTGGGGTGTGGGGAGGGAGAGCTTTAGAAAAAATAGCTAATGCATGCGGGGCTCAATACCTAGGTGATAGGTTGATAGGTGCAGCAAACCACCATGGCACACATTTACTTATGTAATAAACCTGCGCATCCTGCACATATACCCCAGAACTTAAGGTAAAAATAAAAATAAAACTTAGAAAACAAGAAAGCATAATTTAATATGTAGTAATTATATCCCCACACATGGGATTCCTCGTATATTTTTCTCAACAAAGAAGCTACAGAGTATATGTTATTATCACATATTATCCTAAAGGAAACTACAACTTAGAATACCTAAGTTTTTTATTCAAAGTTCCTCAACTTTTGAGAGCAGAGCCAGGATGTGCTGCAGTTTCTCAAATTTTATCACTTTGGCTCTAACCATTTACATTACTTTGTTCTACTGGTTTTATTTAAGTGGCCTTTAAATTCCATCTAAAAATTAGAACCTATTTGCTTTTTGATAATAAAAACCGAGGTCTCTTTCCAATTCATCGCTCAAAGTACAACATTTAAATTATTGTAGTTCACTTTATTTGAACATTTATTATGTGCTAGACATTGTTCCAAAAGATTTAATGGGTATTAACTCCTTTAACACTCACAACAAACACAAGCAGGTGTCTTATTGTTGTATTTCTATTTTATAGTTCAGAAAACTGAATCAGGGAGAGATTTGAAAACTTACCTTAGGTCGCATAGCCAGATGATGTTAAAGACAGGATTCAAGTCTATGCTATTGGGCGTATTCACGCTCTTTGTGATTCTGCCTCCTTTGCATGTCTAACACTCTGGTGTCTAGAATTTAGGGTATGTTGTCTGGCCAGCCTTTCCTGATTTATTCAGTTAGTCTTGCTGGTGAGTTTTACTGTTATTGGAGTAAGCTCTCGTGTCAGACAAATAGCATCTTAGGTCTTGAAGAGACTGGAAACTTTAATATCATCAAGGTGCTAAATTCTACTTCTAGATGTAACAAAATATTCCAAATGACACTGCACAGGCTCACAGCATTAAAGCATCCATCTGTAAAATATGGGCCACCATCCACCTGAAGCCAATGAAGGTTTTTCACTTGGATGCTTCCTGTCCTGGACACAGATTGCTTTATGGCATGACTGTAGTGCCTGCCCAGTAGGAAGATGAGAATAATGACTTACTATTTTTCTCATTAAATACACACGCACTCACACACAAGCAAATACACATATACACACAAAAAAGCACTCTTCTTTTTTCTCCCTTGACCATATTATCACTATTCTGTCTCCTTCCTTTGAGGTGTTGAGACAATTGTCTGTATTCACTGTCCTCCAGTTTTTACCTACTTCTGTTTTCTCTTTAGCATTCTCCAATCATCACCAATCTCTGAAATTGCTCTTCTGATGGATATTTATGGCCACTACTTTGCTGAATCTAACAATTAATTCTTTTTTTTTTTTTTTTTTTTTTTTTGAGACGGAGTCTCGCTCTGTCGCCCAGGCTGGAGTGCAGTGGCCGTATCTCAGCTCACTGCAAGCTCCGCCTCCCGGGCTTACGCCATTCTCCTGCCTCAGCCTCCCGAGTAGCTGGGACTACAGGCGCCCGCCACCTTGCCCGGCTAGTTTTTTGTGTTTTTTAGTAGAGACGGGGTTTCCCCGGGTTAGCCTGGATGGTCTCGATCTCCTGACCTCGTGATCCGCCCGTCTCGGCCTCCCAAAGTGCTGGGATTACAGGCTTGAGCCACCGCGCTCGGCCTAACAATTAATTCTTAACCCATCTACATTGGCCTATGAATAGTTTGAGTATACATCCTATACTTTTCCTGGGACAATCCTATTTCTGTCTATTGTCCTGTTTTAATTATTTGTAGCTGCTGCTTTCACTCTCCAATGCATCTAGATTAGGATAATAAATTATAAGGTCACTCTAACTCTTAGTACTATATGACCCAATCACTCCATGAAATACCTTTTATACTTGCTCCCCTGTTACCACATGCCTTGTTTCTTCTCCTGGCCTTTTTGACTTCTCCTTCTTAGTCTTTGCTAATTGTTTTTCACATTACACACTCCATGTATTCAAACCACCCTAGGACTCAGGAGGTGGAACATTTGAGTCCTAGGTTTCTGTATAACCTTTCGCCCTAGATAATCATATTTAATTTTGTGACTTTATGTATGATGATAACTCCCACATTTCCATCCTTTTTTTTGAGATGGAGTCTCACTCTGTCGCCCAAGCTGGAGTGCACTGGTGCGATTTCGGCTCACTGCAGCCTTTGCCTCCTGGGTTCAAGCAATTCTCCTGCCTCAGCCTCCCAAGTAGCTGGGACTACAGGTGCATGCCACCACATCTGGCTAATTTTTGTATTTTTAGTAGAGACCCACATTTCCAACTTTATTCCAAGCCCCCTTTTTAATAGTTATGTTCTTATGCCTAATGTTTAACTCAACATATCCAGCTAATCTGAAACTTAGTATGTCAAAAGAAAATGCTGTTGCCAACCCACAGTTAATCCTTGCAAACTTGACCTCTGCAAATCTGTTTAGTTAATGACAATTTCAGTAGTCAGGGTTCTCCAGAGGGACAGAACCAATAGGCTATATATATATATATATATGTGTGTGTGTGTGTGTGTGTGTGTGTATATGTGTGTGTATATATACACACACACACACACACACATATATATAAAAGGGAGTTGATTAGGGAGAATTGGCTCACACAATTACAAAGCAAGGCAGGATAAGCCATCTGCAAGCTTGGGAAAGAGAGAAGCCAGTAGTGGCTCAGTGCAAATTTGAAAGCCTCAAAACTGGAAGCCAACAGTGACTGCGGCCAAGAGCCCCAGCAAAGCTGCTGATACAAGTCCCAGGGAACCTGGAGTCTGAGATTCGAGAGCAGGAGGAGCAGAAGTAAGTGTTCAGCACAGGAAGAACAAAGAGAGCGAGAAGACTAGGCAAGCAAACATCCCACCTTTGTCCACCTTGCTTTTTTCTACCCATGCTGGCGGTGATTGGATAGTGCCCACCCACACTGAGGGTACATCTTCCTCTCCTAGTCCACTGACTCAAATGTCAATCTTTTCTGGCAACATTATCACAAACACACACAGAAGCAATACTTTACCAGCTATCTAGGCATCCCTCAATCCAATCAAGTTGACACCGAATATTAACCATCGCACAGGCTATAAATCTTTCAATCAAACTGTAATGTTCTTTTCTTCCCCATAATATGCAATGTAAAATCCTCTGTCACACAAAAACCAGAAAAAAAATTGTTCTCATTCTTTGCTATGAAATGACTAACAGTGTCTTATCTGGGTCTGTTGTCTCTTCTGTTTAACATGTGTAGTATGATCTCAAGGGACTGATGTTCAGTCATGAAAAATCATGACTATTTTGTATTTTAAATATTAAAATATAGTTGTGTAGTGCATAATGAAATTTAGGTCAAGCACAGATCACATATATGATAGTGGCCCCATAAGATAACAATTGAACAGCAAAATGTCTATTGCCTAGCAACGTAGGCATTGTAATGTCGTACTGCAGTTATTTTGTTTTTTGTAAATAAACTTATTGTAGCCTAACTGTACAGTGTTTATAAAGTCTACAGTAATGTACAGTAATATACAGTAATATCCTAGTCCTTCATATTCACGTATCACTCACTCACTGACTCACCGAGAGCAATTTTCAGTTCTGCAAGTTACATCATAGTAAGTTCCCTGCACGGTTTACCTTTTTATTTTTTATCTTTTATACCATATTTTTGCCATACTATTTCTATGTTTATATGTGTTCGGGGACAAACATACTTATGATTGCATTACAATTGTCTACAATATTCAGCATATTACTGTACTGATTTATAGGCTAGAGTAAGAGGCTAAGCCATGAAACTAGGTGTGTGGTAGGTTATGCCATGTGAGTTGTATGAGTGTACTCTGTGATGCTCACCCAAAGACAAAATAGCCTAACAATGCATTTTTCAGAAAATATCTTGTCTTTACATGCCACATGACTCCAAAGCCACGTTCTTTAAAATCAGCCAAATCCACTTGATCAACCCCAGACTGCTGTGAGGGCCAAAGCCTAATAGCCCCCAGGATGTAACTCCAGTACAATGGACTGACATCCATTTTTAATGATCAATATTTAGGTCACTCTGACTGTAAAATAATTTGACCCTTCCTCCTGTTTACTGTTTAGTAGAATCAGAAGAATGAAGTGCCTTAAGCACCCATGAATAAATCACCAATGCTAAATCCATTATATAAACTTTTGAAGCTCTTTTTAACTCACTTTTAACCAGATACATCTGTCACTTTATTATCTGAAAGATTTGTTTCCCTTGGCCATGCTTTACTATAATTTTTTTAATAGCTGAATTCTTAGGTGACTCCGTAGCATCTTCTACATCACAACTTCAACAAGCTATTTTCATCTATATCCAAATACTTTCCTACTGCTTTTATGCAAACTCTGCCCCTCTTAGATATAAAATATCAACAAATAACTTTGATCCTAATTTGATTTCTTCTCCTTTCTCTTCCTCTTCTTTCTTTTCTTTTAGTGACTGTTTCCTGGGAACAAAGATGATTAAGAAAAAAACTGATGAATATGTTTCTGTATTAAACAAAGTTCTGTTCTTGGTTTCTGGGAGCAGGGGCAGAGAGGGCTAAGAACTACTTCAATCAAGGCCTTCACAATGAAGGAGAGAAGGAGGGAAAGTATGAAGCAGACCTGAGCTAGGATTTATCATCATACTTATTACAAGCTTCAAACAAGAACCTTTGGAACAAGTCTTCATTGACTCATTCATTTGCTATAAATCTGTTAAATATTTATAACCATTGGCTATCAATTCCTTTGCTCTTTTCTCATTTAGCTAAAACTTTTATACTTTATACTCTTGGGAAAATTACACACATATGTGGACAAATACTTTGTCAAATTCTTTTAACACACACATATTGTGATGGCTAATATTGAGTGTCAACTTGATTGGACTGAAGGATGTAGCTATTGTTCCTGGGTGTGTTCGTGAGGGTGTTGCCAAAGGAGATTAATATTTGAGTCAATGGACTGGAGAGGCAGACCTACCCCCACTCTGGGTGGGCACTGTCTAGTCAGCTGGCAGCACAACTAGAGTGAGGCAGGCAGGAGAAGATAGAAATGTATCCTTGCTGAGTCTTCTGGCCTTCATCTTTATCCCATGCTGGATACTTTCTGTCCTCGAACATCAAACTCCAAGTTCTTTAGCTTTTGGACTCTTGGACTTACACCAGTGATTTGCCAGGGACTCCTGGGCCTTTGGCCAGAGACTGAAGGCTGGATTGTAGGTTTCCTTGGTTTTGAGATTTTGAGACTTGCTGATCCACCACTGGTTTCCTTGCTCCTCAACTTGCAGATGGCCTATTGTGGGACTTTACCTTGTGTTTGTGTGAGTCAGTTCTTTTTAATAAATTCCCTTTCATATTTACACATATCCTATTAGTTCTATCCCTCTAGAGAACCCTGACTAATAACTTACATATTTGACTGTGCAGGGGAAGCCTTACGAATTAGAATCTGAGGCAAGAATTAGACAATTCTATGTTACTCTGAATAGTTCAGCTCTGCTAGAGTTTGTGTAATTTTCTAATCAAAATCAATTAACTATAGTGTCCAGACCCATCTGCCATAGAAGGCAGTGTGATGACTATCTGTTTTATCTACTGGTGTTTGGCTCCTAGAAGTCTCAGGTCATACCTGAAGTAGTTTCTCTGGGTAGCTCTTTCAATCACACAGTGTCCTCCCTTAAAATAAATTTTCTGTACTCCTTTGATATTTCCAAAGATGTGACAGTAACCAAGGATTACGTAAGAGACCTTTCAGAGGAATATCCAGGGATATTGGCTAAATTAGTTTCTAATAAAAACCCAGCATAATTTAATTGCCTGAGTTCAATGAATCTTAAAGAGTATGTCACTTTCACCCCAGTAAGTATATGCAGGAGAAAATAAAGATACCGTTTGAGTGGAGATATATATTGCCTTTATTATCTATTAAAAAACCCACTAAAGTTAGGTAAGATACCTGGTATTCTGGAAAAATGTACATAGAAATGTGTAATTAATTCAATATATGGTCATTACTTTATTCAGCAGACATCTATTGTTGCCCTCTCAATGCTAAATTTTGGTGCTAGATTTGGGAAGCAGTGATAAAACTGTTCCTGTTACCAGTGGAAAGTATCAGAGTTACCAGCAGCATATCCATCCAGGTCTGCAGCAACTTCAATTTTTGCCTGCTCAGAAGAAAGAATTCACCTGAGGGGCATAAGGCAGAAGAAGAGACCAAGGTGAGTTTCAGAGCAGGAGTGGAAGTTTATTTTAAAAAGCTTTAGAACAGGAAAGAAAGGAAAATTCACTTGGAAGAGACCCAAGTGAGCACCTGAATGTCAAGTGTGGTGTTGAACCATGATTCTAGGATTTTATAGGCTTCTATCTTGCACCCTATTCCTATGATTCTTCCAGTAGGGTGGGCTGCCTGCAGGCAGAATGCCCTGCTCACCCTTAGGAAATGAGCATGCTCAGTGTGTTTAGGACGTTGTACACATGCCCGTCTAAGGCTTTCTTCCCTTTTCTGGGGGAGTGTCCCTGAAAGATCCTACTTTGCCATTTTGTCTCTTAACACATATGTGCAGGACTTTGCTTCTGCCTGGCATCTGTACTCACTTAACACCTTAATTGTAACAGCTGTGGAACATCAGGAGCTTGTCTCTCCCTGGCACCCTGGCACTTGCTGCGGAATTATCATTTTTAGAGAGGCAGTGTGATAATTGTCCATTCATCGCCTGACATTCCCAGTGTGTGGGGGAGAAGAGCCCTCTCCTACCCTGCTCATGCCTGTCTAACTACCTGTAACATTCCTAGTCTCAAGGAGTTTGGAGACAAATGAGATTCTATTCGCATTTTATTGTTGAACTCAATAGCCACTACAACTCCTCCATTTTCTTCCTACATATTACCCCTCCCTTAATACAAAAATTTGTCTCAGTTGTTTCTGGATATTTATTAGGAACATCCATTAAATATGGCTTCCGGGATTTCCAAGCAGTCTCTTCATTGACCTATGGCACTAGTTAAAAGAGGATTTAACTTTATCAAAAGAATTTACACTCAAATATCGGAAAATAAGTACAAAACAGGAATGCATACTCATGATGGAAATAATTGAAAATGCTTATAATGCAAATGCAGATTCCTTCTGCCTTTGTCCTCATCTTTCATCTTTCGTCCTTCTTCTTCTTCTTCTTTTTTTTTTTTTTTTTTTTGAGACGGAGGCTTGCTCTGTCGCCCAGGCTGGAGTGCAGTGCTGCGACCTCGGCTCACTGTAAGCTCCGCCACCCGGGTTCACGCCATTCTCCTGCCTCAGCCCCCCCAGTAGCTGGGACTACAGGTGCCCACCACCATGCCTGACTAATTTTTTGTATTTCTAGTAGAGATGGGGTTTCACCATGTTCGCCAGGATGGTCTCGATCTCCTGACCTCGTGACCCGCCCACCTCGGCCTCCCAAAGTGCTGGGATTACGGGCGTAAGCCACCGTGCCCAGCCCATCTTTATTCTTTTTAACTCATGTGTCTACTATCTTGCCCTGGTGGATGGCAATCTCTCACCTTGCACAGAGGATGGGTAAAGGACTGTTGAGAGAAAGCGGAAATTAATAGCAGAGAAAACAGTTGTAAGACTTCTCTTGGTCATAGCTGGCATTTAAAAAATCTTAGTAGAAGCCATGATATCTTCTTGTTGTATTCTCTAGAATTTTGACTTCCCCCATGGTTTAATTACCAGTGCAGTCAGTTGAGCAATTGTAATTTGATAAGTGACAGTGAACCTTAGCACCAAATGATGTGACATTAAGAAGCTATGGTGGAATCTCCAAAATATACTTTTCTGGTTTTGATAGAAGGAAAAAGGTGCTTTTCCATACTTGAGACTCAAACAGCCCATACAAGCTGCTTTCCAGTTTCCTCAGGCTGTACTTTATTTTGTCAGCTCCTCTTTGGAAAAATCCCTAATTTGCTAACTGAGTTAATGCTCAAAAGTCTTTGTGTACCTTCAACTACCATCTGTTAGTCAGTTCTGTTCCTTGCCTAGTCACTTAACAAACACTTTTCTTTTTACTCTTCAATGGAAGATGAGTAGGTAGGCCGAATGATCTTTATTCCTGACAGAAAATAAACGAAAAATAAGATTGGATGGAGAGAAGGGGCACTGAGATCATTGTGCCTCCTTAGATACGTACTTCAGACCAGTCTCACCAAAACCCTTTAGGCTTTACCATAGATAATGATTCACCATTGGACAACAGCAATTGCTGGATCGGGTGACTCATGGTAACAGGTCTTTTTTTCCCCCACCTTACTTAAAAATAAATCTCATTATAATGGAAATGGGCTGGTTGAATGAGCTCCAACTGCATCTAGCCTCCAAAATTCATTTTATAGCTGTTTGAATCTGGCCATTTTAAAGCAAAACCTCCAGATAAATTTCTCAATCCATCTCCATAAAATAACTAGTGATTATTAAGATTAAAGGGATAATTATTTCTAATAACTCCTCATCATATAGAATCATAAAATTATACCTCTCTTGAGTATTTAAATTATATTGGGCATGTTTTCATAATTATAAATATACCCCTGCCATTTTCTTCATTGTGAGGAAAATCTCTCCAGATAGCAGTTATTTATTTCTTGTAATCAAATATTCAAAGACTGTGTTTAGGAAACATTAAAACAAGTCTAATAGGGTGGAAATATATTTTATTTTCAATTTAATGATAACATTAATAGCATCAATGAAGGAATAAATGAAGTAGAAAGAAAGTTATCCTTAATGAAATTCTAAAACCTTGGGTTTCCTGTAATTTTTTTCTGAAGAATGAATGAAAGCAGAGTTCATGCAGCAAAGATCCCAGACCGTACTTTCACTGACACTTTAGTGACTAATATCTCTTCCTGGTAAGCATTTTCTCCTTTTGCTCCCACTTTATTTCCATTCTTCTCTTCATCCTTCTCTTCCTTTATTTATTTTATCTTGAAACTAACTCATGCTTCATTTCCTTTCTATATACAATATCATTTTTTTCCACAGAATCAGATACAGGAGATAGATAGATAGAGAGATAGATGATAGATAGATGATTGATGGATGGGTGGAGAGAGAGAGAGAGAGAGAGAGAGAGAGAGAGAGATCCAATAGTCCAGGGCATTGAGACTTTCGTTGTGGAGAGGGTTAGATCACTTTGCTGTGGGTCATCATGTCAAATCTCAGGTGAGACAGAAGAATAGGGTCTAGAGGCAGAAAACTTAAGGCCAGTTAACACAAACTTCCTAAAGCTCAACCAGAAGGAAAAACCCCGTCTCCCCACCCCAAGTAACAAAGGATCAAAGGTTACTCTCCCTACAACCCACCTCCTTCTACCATGTTGCTGGTGGAAAGGGAGAGTGCCTTCGACTGGCCATGGTCCAATTATCTGCATAGGGTGCCAGTTCACCTCAGTGTTTAATTAGTCACAGACAAATCCTTCATCCAGATAAGGAGTAGCTGATAAGAATCTCACAAGGAGTACTTAAAGTCCAGAAAACTTTGCAACGTGGCCCTTGAGCCGCTTGCTCAGGCCCATTCCCACCCTGTGGAGTGCTTTCTCACTTTCATAAATCCCTGCTTTCGCTGCTTCATTCCTGCATTTCATTCCTCTTCTACTTTGTGCATTCTGTTCCATCCTTTATTCAAAACACCATGGACCTGGACAACTCCTAGTCAAGACCCTCCACTGGTAACACAAGGACCTAGACATTTGTAATCAAAGTAATCGATTCTCTGCATCCTTGAGGCACTAGACTGGGCTTGAGTTTTCTTGGATTAATTTCATCTCTCAGAGTTGGCAGCAACCAAAACAGCCCTAGTACCAAGTACAGTGATGCCGAGTCTTCCTAAGTTTTGGGGAGGCAATAAGGGTTAGTATTCTACTGCACAGTTAGGACACATTGGCACCAGGCACCATCTATTGTGTGAGAGAAATATCAGCATCAAGGAAAAAGGTAACAGTCTAGCAATGGCTTGTATTAAAAATGTAGTTCTCATATCTTTAACCTTCGTCTCACATGGATGATCTTTTACACGGTGGAATGTTGTGGTTAATGAGCTTTTTTAACTGAAAAATGCTAAATTAGAAAAACATTCTAACTTCGATTAAAAAATCATCAAAGCCCAAGTTCCTGCCTTGGTAATTAAACTCTAATACAGAATATTCACTATGGTACAGTTCCTTCATTACCTGTGCCTGTGAGTCTGTGAATGTCTGTTGATACTCAGGAGTTGGTTCATTATAGTAATCTTATATTAAAATAACATCTTCTATCCAAGGAATCACTAAGCATGTTTTGTAAAAACTCTAGCCCATCACTATTCATGAATCTTTAGAGCTCTACATGAGATGAACCTGGAGATGAATTACTATGAGTTTCAACTCATTAAGGATTTGTTTTAATAATCATTTACTGTACAAATAAAAGAAATAATGTAATAATTATTATTAAGATAAGCCACATGTGTCTCTGCAGGATATCATTATCCACTCTACTTGAAAATGTAATGTTCTGAATGGAATAACATGATGATGGAACAATGCAACAAGAATAGCATAAAGTCATAATTAATTGGCATACTTACATATTCAAGTGCCTTATTTTGTTTTGTTGACAGTTGCTTTGTAAATTATCCGTCAATTGTTTAATGTGCGTGTGTTGTGTCTGGTTCTACCACCATGTTGTGAGACCTTTGAAGTAAATTTTCAGGCTCTCTGTGTTTGGAAATCTCTAAGAGTATCCAGAACCTAATACAAATCTAGTTTCTACACTAACCCAAAGACAAATGTGAAATGAGAATTAAGGTGAAAAAATGGATTGACATAAAGTATGCAGGAATAATAGAAGATGATGCTTATGAAGAGATTGGAGTGATAGGAATAAAAATCAGTGAACATGAAGCAATCTGGTGATTAATTGGTTTACCTGCTAACAGATCATTGTGTCCTATATATAAGTTTAGAATGACATATCCTACTATTTCTTAGCCCTGAGCAAATAAGGCATTCCCCAGATTTGAATCATACTTTTTTTTTCATCATTTTACTAAATTCCAGGTATGAAGGTCCATGACACTGGTATTAAGCATAATAATGCAGAGTTGATAAATTAACAGCTATTTCTTGGTACTAAAAGAGTGTATTTGTTATTACATCCAAGCACTTGTACTGACTATCTAACAAAACAAACAAAAGAGCAGTACTCCAGTGTTTCCTTCTCTGAATGAGCTGTATCTAGTAGTAAAAAGCAAAGTCATTAAGGGTAAAATTGAAAGTTGCATTCTTAAATTTGGGACTTTATTTTACACGTTTATGAATGTGTTATTTTACATGCATAAAGGAAATGATGAAGCATCTAATCTTGGACCTGGTAACCTGGGAAGGTATTTATATTTCACAGACACTAAAATGAGAAAAAAAAAAATGCGCACACACACACAGACACACACACACACACACAACCACATTCTCAGATCCTCTGAGATTTTATCTTGTTTTTTCGAAGGGTAAAGCTAAATTTCCCTGATAACGTAAAAGCTGTTGAGGAATGAGAATATTCTGTATTGTGGTTCTTTCTAATTTCCCAAATTGCTCCTAAGGCAGACCATTAGTATAGGGCAATTGGAGAACATGAAATGCACCATTAGTTTCTAATAACGTATGTAGATCCAGTGTTAAGATACACAGGGAGGATGGGAACCTTTGCAATTGGTCTCACTTTTGGTCCACTGGGCTTCATAGCTATGAAGAACTGAAACACATCAACTGAGTTTCAGTTCCAGGGCCTCACCAGAAGCTAGACATGATAGGGAAATTTGTGTTAAATGGAAAGAAAGTAAGAATAACTTGAGATATTTGAGCTGTGCCTTGAATGATAGTAGAAATCTACCAACTGAGGAAGACAAGTGTGTGGAAAGGCAAAAGGAAGAGCCCAAATAAATACAGCTTCACTGGTAAACTGCAAGGTGTTTGCAGTGCCTGACAACCTGTTACTGACCCATGGAGCCAGAGTGAAAGCACTGAGGTCCAGAAGGACACATCTAAGCAGTGAACTAGGCTAGGGCCAAGGCAGATGCTCACAATTCAAAATTAGCAGTGCACCTCTAGTGAATAAGGCCCTTCAATCTACATAATTCAGTCCTACCATGTTGATCATTATGCTGGCTTAGAATCCCCCTAGCTCTTCAACAGCTTCATTCCTGTGACCATTAAGGGCATCGTGGAAATCACATAGATTGTAAGTAAATTGTGTTTCCTGACTTTGTTCTTTCTTTACAAAATTATTTTGCCTATTCTAGATACTTTGCCTTTTCATATAAAATTTAGAAATGGCTTTTTGATATCTATGAAAATCCTGCAGTATTTTTTTTATCATGATTGCATTATCAGAATCAGGAGAATTAATATCTTAATAATACTGATTTTTACAGTCCATAAGCACAGAATATGGGTTTGTTTAGGCCATATTTGATTTTTAAAATCAGTATTTTGTTGCTTTCAGCTTATAAATCTTACACATATTTGCTTAGATATACATGCATTTCATGTTATTTAGGTATCCCATGAATTTCTGTAATATTATAAATGATTCTTTTTAACTTTTAGTGTCCAATTATTATTGCTAGTATAAAGAAATACAATAGATTTGTTTCCATTGACTTGTGTCCTTTGACTAAACTTACTTATTAGGTCTAATAACTATTGCTACATTCAGAGTTCCTGAGCGGTTCTGGTTAACCAACTTCCTCAGGGACTTTTCCCCTTTGGTCTAATTCACATCAAAGATGAGTCTGATGTTTAAGCAGTTTATCCTGTCAGTGCTCCTACAAGATGGATACTAGGAACAGACCTGTGGCCTGAGCCAAGTACAGTCAGGGGTCGGATGACCTCCTGACCAGGAGGGTCTCAGTCAGAAGACTTCTTAAGAGTTTGAAGGATTCTTCTACCTTTCTTATACCTGTATTTAGGCCAGATCAGTTACCAGGTGTTTCTCTCATAAAAATAAGTTAATCTTTTCTTGTAAAGGTAAGCTTTGTTTTAAGGCTCATAAAAGTTTCATCCGTGTTGGGGAAGCTTTGTCTCTAGGATAACTACGGTTTTTAGGTCCCATTATTATAGAGGTCCTGTAATTCCCAGGTCAGGTTGCATGATGTTGCTAAGTGACACGTAGTGTAGGGCCAGCGAGATATCTAAACAGGCTTTATGGTGATCATTAGTCTTACAGCCACAATATGTTTCTTACAGCACTCTACAGAATTATTTTTTAGTTCCTTTGGGATTTTCTACACCATCATGTTGTTATAAAGACCATTATATTTCTTTTTTTTTTTTTTTTTTTTTTTTGAGACGGAGTCTCGCTCTGTTGCCCGGGCTGGAGTGCAGTGGCCGGATCTCAGCTCACTGCAAGCTCCGCCTCCCGGGTTTAGGCCATTCTCCAGCCTCAGCCTCCCGAGTAGCTGGGACTACAGAGGCCTGCCACCTCGCCCAGCTAATTTTTTTGTATTTTTTAGTAGAAACGGGGTTCCACCGTGTTAGCCAGGATGGTCTCGATCTCCTGACCTCGTGATCCGCCCGTCTCGGCCTCCCAAAGTGCTGGGATTACAGGCTTGAGCCACCGCGCCCGGCCTATATTTCTTTCTTACCAGTTTTTATGTATGTTTCTTGCATTATTGAGATGATAAGTCCTGCTGAATCACCTTGAATAACAAAATGTGAACATATTTTCTCTGTTCTTGAAGTTGGGGAAAAACATTAAGTGTTTAACAATTAAATATTTTAATTAAATATATTAAACACTTAATGTTTTCCCCCAACTTCAAGAAGAGTATTCATTACTATTCAGCAGGTATGTTAATTAAACATGATAGCTGTAGATATTGTGTAGAAGTCTTTTAATAATCGGAGGCGATGTCCTCCTATCTTAGTTTGCTGAGGCCTTTTACCATGGCTATGGATGTCAACTCTTTTCAAATGTTTTACATCATCTTTTTAGATGGGTGATTTTTCTTTTTTACTATGTTAGTATGGCGAATCACACTGATTTTTATTAGATGTTAAATCAACCTTGAATTTTTGGGATAAATATGGGTAGGTCATAATATTTTGTTTTAATATATTGCTAGATAAAACTCGCTACTATTTTGTTGAGGGTTTGTGTTCCTATATTTATGAGGGAGATTGGTATGTGATTTGCTTTTCTTGTAATGTCTTTGTCTGGTTTGGTATTAAGTAGAACTTGGCCCCATAAAATAAATTAAAATATTTTCTCTCTTTCATTACTTGGAGGAGTTCTAATAGGGTTGGTATTTTCAAGATAAGCCATTTAGGTCTGGGGTTTTCTTTGTTGGGAGGCTTTTAACTACGAATTTAGTTTATTTAATATCTTTCTCTCTCTCAGATATAAATATGGTGCATACTATTAAATATTTCAATTATTTTTAGAAGAAATATTAGTAATTTGCACCTTTCAAATAATGTGCCACTTTACATAGTTTGTCACACTACAGATACCCATTTGTTTGTAATATTCCCTTATTATCTTTTTAGTATGTGTAAAGTCTGTTGTGATAGCTTCTTTTTCATTTTTCGTGTTGGTGATTTTTACATTTAATTGGTTTTTAATCAATAAGTATTGGTTATATTTACAGTTTGCAATTTGTCCCATGTATTCTTATTTCCCTTCTCTTCCAGTTTTTTGTTGTATTGATTATAGTGTTTGTTTTTCAAAAATTATTTTACCTCCACAATTTGTTTTCTTATTCACTTTATGTGCATACTTACACACTCACCTACATACGTATACACACAACGCACACAAATTTTTAGTACTGACTCTAGGGTATACAAAAGTATACCACAGTTTTAACTTGTCAGAGTCTCTAGCCAAATATATTATACATTTTTCTTTATAATGTAAACTATACACATCTACAAACTACTTCTATTTATGTTTTCCATACTTTGTGATATCATCCAATATATCACAGATACATTAGACATTTAACAAAACATTGTTATTACCATAATCTTTTAAGAAGTTGATAATAAACTGAGAAAAAATATTTTATATTTATCTATATATTTAGTATTTCCAGCATTATTTGTATAGATTCAAATTATACCTGCTATTATTTCTCTTCTGTGTCAATAACTTCATTTAACATTTCTTGTAGTGTAGACTTGCTGGCAACAAATTCTTCCAGCTGTTTTTTTTTCTTTACAAATTTTACTGTTTCTTTATTTTTGAAAGACATTTCCACCTGGTATAAAATGTTCAGTTGACACATTTTATTTTGTTTTGTTATGCCATCAGCATATCACAAATGTCTTCTTGGTTTAAACCATTTTGGAAGAAATCTTGTCATTCTTATGTTTAGTCATCTGCACATGGTGCTTCATTTTTAATCTAGCTGTCTGAAGAGTTTCTCATTTTTATTAAATTTTGTCAATTAGATTAACAGTTTTCTTGGCATGTTTTTCTTTATTTTTATTTTGTTCTTGGTTCATTTTATCCTTTAGATTGGGACTAGTGACTCGTGATTAGCTGACCACAGTGATTAGCAAACTCTTTTTGTAATGGACAAAATAGTAACTATTTTGGGTTTTGTAGCCACGTCATGTCTCTGTACACAAAAATGAGTGTACATTTTCTCCCAGCAAAAGTGTTAAGTTAATTTATAGCTAAAAAGCCATACATAGTAGGTTTCACATTGAATTTGGCCTGCAGTTAGCACTGTGCCAATCCCGGTTTATCATGTTCATCACGAAATAACCATGGTTTCTACAAGGATTTTTACTGTATTCCCCAATTTTCTGGTTCCTCTATTTCATGTATATTATGACACATGCTATTGTCTCAAGAATTACTAATGCTTGGATCGCTTCCTTATATTTGTCATCTGTGATTAATTTTATACTTTCTACTAGTGTATCGTGAATTTCTTCTTTTTTTTTTTCTTTTTTTTATACTTTATGTTCTAAGGTACACGTGCACAACGTGCAAGTTTGTTACCTATGCATACATGTGCCATGTTGATGTGCTGCACCCATTAACTCGTCATTTACATTAGGTATATCTCCTAATGCTATCCCTCCCCCATGCCCCTACACCCAGTGTGTGATGTTCCCCTTCCTGTGTCCAAGTGATCTCATTGTTTAATTCCCACCTATCAGTGAGAACGTGCATGCGGTGTTTGGTTTTCTGTTCTTGCGATAGTTTGCTGAGAATGATGGTTTCCAGCTGCATCCATGTCTCTACAAAGGACATAAACTCATTCTTTTTTATGGCTGCATAGTATTCCATGGTGCATATATTCCATGGTGTACATGTGCCACATTTTCTTAATCCAGTCTGTCAACTTGCCCTTGGTGTCTTGGGAAAACTTAAACAGATAAAGCAAAACAAGAAGAATCAGTTTCCTCTATAACCTTCATCTTCTGTTATCTCTCAATTAATATATATAATATATAAATATATACTAATATAAATATGTTTGGTATATATTATAACATGTTATATATTATACATATGAAATAAATATATAATACTACATATAAATGTATTTCTTATACATAAAATATATAAGATATATTTTAAAATATATAATAAATATATATTCATATATAAAATATATGAAAAAATATATTATATGTAATATATAATATGAATACATTCTATTTATAATATACTATGTAATTAAATATGAATTATATAAATATATAATATATGATTATATATTATAATATATATGTTATTTATTATATATTTATGTTATATATTTATAATACATACATTTACTATAAATAAAATATGAAACATATAAAAATATATATTATATATAATATAAATATGATATGTATATTATATATAATATAATATATAATATAAATATATATATAAAAATAAATAAAACCCAGGAAGCAGAGGTTGCAGTGGGCTGAGATCATGCCACTGCACTACAGCCTGGGTGACAGAGTAAGACTCCATCTCAATAAAAAAAAATATATCATATATATATAATATATTAAATATAGTAATATATAATATATATCATAATATATAACATGATATATAATTATATATTATAACATAATTATGTGTAATATATAGTATATAAATATATATTATTTAACATAATTATATGTATTATATAATTATGTATTACATATAAATACATAAAATATATATATATAATATATAATATATATTATATATAATGGGATGTGTATTGTATTATAATAAATAATATAAATATATAATATAAAAATAAATAAAACCCAGGAAGCAGAGGTTGCAGTGGGCTGAGATCATGCCACTGCACTACAGCCTGGGTGACAGAGTAAGACTCCATCTCAATAAAAAAAAATATATCATATATATTATAATATATTAAATATAGTAATATATAATATATATCATAATATATAACATGATATATAATTATATATTATAACATAATTATGTGTAATATATAGTATATAATATATATTATTTAACATAATTATATGTATATATAATTATGTATTACATATAAATACATAAAATATATAATATATATAACATATATATTATATATAATATATATTATAATATATATGTTATTTATTATATATTTATGTTATATATTTATAATACATACATTTACTATAATAAAATATGAAACATATAAAAATATATATTATATATAATGGGATGTGTATTGTATTATAATAAATAATATAAATATATAATATAAAAATAAATAAAACCCAGGAAGCAGAGGTTGCAGTGGGCTGAGATCATGCCACTGCACTACAGCCTGGGTGACAGAGTAAGACTCCATCTCAATAAAAAAAAATATATCATATATATATAATATATTAAATATAGTAATATATAATATATATCATAATATATAACATGATATATAATTATATATTATAACATAATTATGTGTAATATATAGTATATAAATATATATTATTTAACATAATTATATGTATTATATAATTATGTATTACATATAAATACATAAAATATATATATATAAATATATATTATAATATATATAACATATATATTATATATAATATATAATATATATTATATATAATATATATTATAATATATTAAATATAGTAATATATAATATATATTATAATATATTAAATATAGTAATATATAATATATAATATATATTATATATAATATATATTATAATATATAGTAATATTATTATAATATAATATATAATATAAATATGATATGTATATTATATATAATATAAATATTATATATAAATAATATATAATTATATGTATATTATATATAACTTATTGTATTATATATAATATATAAGTTCTATATATTATATTTTAATATATAGTAAGTACTATATATTATAATATATAGTAATATTATTATAATATAATATATAACATATATATATTATATAAGCAATTTTCCTGTCTCAGCCTCCTGAGAAGCTGGGACTACAGGCACCTGCCACCACACCTGGATAATTTTTTAAATTTTTAATAGAGACAGGGTTTTGCTGTGTCAATTAATATATTTTAAAGTTGTTTATTTACTTTTTTCCACAATAATATTGTTTTGAACTTCTTTTAAACTTTTCCCTTCTGCTTTATCATGTTTATGGTTCCCCCTGCTGTCTTGAATATATGGAACATTTGTATAGTAGCTGTTTTCCTCACTGTTGTCACTTAGTTCTGTCATCTTTGCCATTTCTGAATCAGTTTTTATTGAATTATTTTCTTTTAATTGTAGTGTTAAATTTTCTAAGTCTTTTTATGCCTTTAAACATTTATGGGATTCTGGGTGTTTTAAATTTTTGCACTGTGAGTGCTGGGCTCTGTTGTATTCCATTAAATACAATTCATTTTATTATGGAGTGTAGTTAAGCTACTTGAAATTAGTTTGGTCCTTCCAAGACTGTTAATTTCTTCTCAGGTTAGTTAAGAATGCTTTTAATTTCAGACTAACTTTTTTCCACAATTAAGTCAACATTTATCTGATAATTTTACCTAATGTACTTGTATTATGAGTTCCTGTTCCTATGGTTGGTAAACACATAAACTATTCCCAGCCCTATTTGAGGGCTGAAAAGGGTCCTGTCTGCTCTATTCTGTGGTTATTTCCTCTCACACAATTGCCATTCAATATGCATTTAAGGATTCAAGTGGGGACTTTCAGATCTCCAGAACTTTCTCTCCAAGAAGTTCCTTCCTCTACATTAGTTTGCTCTACATATTTGAGACGCTTTGGAATCCCTGAACTCAAATCTCTATTTTCTAAACGGAAAAAGTCCACCTGGCTCTGTTTGGATTCCCCTTTCCTGCATTGCAGTTAGGAAACTACCTCCAAGAAGTAAACAGGGCAACCCTATGGCTAATCTCATGTTTTATCTTCACTTAGGAATCACAATACTGCACTGTCTGTGGTTCAACTTCTGAAGACCTTTATTTCGTATATTCTAATAGATTTTTCTAGTGTTTTGATCACAGATGTGGAAATTCCTTTATTACAACCACGTAGTAGACAAACACTGTTTTAGTGCCTTTCCATAACATTGTACAAATAGTTCTAGGCTCATTAGTACTTGATGGTCTGCCAGCTTCATTTACATTGTACAAGAATCTTCTCCAGCATGGTCATCTGGACTTCCTGCTTTAGGTCACTATTGCCACCATTCAACTCATTTATATGAATGCCCAGAAACAGCAGATAATTATGGATGGTGCATGCCAAATTCAGAAGACTCCACTAACCTCTCAATAAATGAAATAAACATAAATTAACTATTAAAAATTACAAGACAAGGCTGGGCACAGTGGCTCATTCCTGTAATCCCAGCACTTTGGGAGACCTAGGCAGGCGGATCATCTGAGCTCAGAAGTTCAAGACCAGCCTAAGCAACATAGCAAAACTCTCTCTCTACTAAAAGCAAAAAATTAGCCGGGCATGGCGACATGCACCCGTAGTCCCAGCTACTCGGGAGGCTGGGGCATGACAGTCACTTAACCCATGGGTTGGAGGTTGCAGTGAGCTGAGATCGTGCCCCTGCATTCCAGCCTGGGTGACTCTGAGAGAGAGTCTCTGTCTTAAAAAAAAAAAAAAAAGAAAAGACATTGCATAATTAGAAAACTGTCAAATTACTCATTCTTTATATCACTATAATCTACATGATAAAGCAAAGTAATGAGAGTATTTAATGGGATTATTAGTAGAAAGGGCAGAATTCTTCCACAATATTATATATAGTTGTGCCAGTATAACTCTTACTGTTAGCAATCACTATCTTCCTTTCTTCTTTTCTGCCTGTAAAAATAATGAAAATCAATATAATGTCCACTGAGAAAGTTCTATTCCTCAATAGATACTCTGTTTTGATTTTTAAAGTTTAATACTTTGTCACATATTATCAAGTGACTTTCTGTGATTCAAAGCCAATGGATAAACCAGGCTTATTATATTGTTGACTGTAGTCCAAAAATGACATATTTTTGTAATTTATTATTGAGTTTATTTTGATGTCAAATGAAGAATTTCTTAAAACAGTTTTTCTTTCGTTTTACTTAAGCACCAAATCTATAAAGTATTTTTGGCTAAGAATATTAAATAAAATGTAATACGCTTGAGTTTTCCATAAAACAAAGCTAAGTGGATTTAAAATTAGGAAAGCTTTACTTCATACTTTGAGATCTTAGCAAATCAACTATTACTTGTTTGTAAGAGACCATCTCGTTTGTTACGAGACCATCCTGGCTAACACGGGGGTCTCTACTAAAAATACAAAAAAGTAGCTGAGCATGGTGGCCGATACCTGTAGTCCCTGCTACTCGGGAGGCTGAGGCAGGAGAATGGCCTGAACCTGCGAGGCGGAGCTTGCAGTGAGCCAAGATCATGCCACCGCACCCCAGCCTGGGCAACAGAGTGAGACTCCATCTTGTTTGTAATGGTTCTGTGATATACAAGAAAACCATGACTAGAGTTGGAATAAAAAAGTTAATATGTGAAGAAATTATTAAAGCCTAATGTCATAGGGAGAATTCTGTTTTTAGACCCTGGATCTTAAATAGAAAGTAGTTTCAGAATTATCTGACACGAGAAAGCCTTTCCTCTTGGTCTTCATGGGCTGTCATTTTAATCTACCTTTACTACTCAATGACAGACATCATCAATAATGAATACCAATTAAAGAAACTTGAATCAACAAATATTTTAGAACATTAAAGTGTCATTTTTCTCCTTTGACATATATATCCTTGCCTTTTATATATCTAAATTTGATTTACACTTTAAAACTATGCTCTATTTTCTTCTGATTATAAAAACATACCACAGTTAGGGCCGGGCACAGTGGCTCACGCCTGTAATCCCAGCACTTTGGGAGGCCGAGGCGGGTGGATCACGAGGTCAGGAAATCGAGACCATCCTGGCTAACACGGTGAAACCCCGTCTCTACTAAAAATACAAAAAAGTAGCCGAGCATGGTGGCGGGCACCTGTAGTCCCTGCTACTCGGGAGGCTGAGGCAGGAGAATGGCCTGAACATGGGAGGCGGAGGTTGCAGTGAGCCGAGATCATGCCACCACACTCCAGCCTGGGCAACAGAGTGAGACTCCATCTTAAAAAAAAAAAAAAAAAAAGTTATTCCAACCCCTAGCACATTCCCATAGAATGGGAATTCATTTTAAACAACTAAGTACTTAATTTTTTTGATAGCCAAGTGTTTGTATTGTCAGGAGTAACAATTTGTCTTTAGAACAACTGAAAACTGCCATATGGTGGAGATATAGACATAAAGTACAAATGCAAGAACTTGATATTCAGTTGGTATACACTGGTCTGGCTCAGCAGTTGTTTACTGCTATTGTTCATTCTGATTAATTGAAGACCTATTGCAATGAGTAGGAGCTTGTACCATACTGATTGTGAATATTTCCAATATCATTCCTGGATAGATGCAAGATCAGTTTGGGATATGGGTTAAGTTTGAAGTGTCTGTTGAAAATTGTCGTAGAGAAATTCAGAAAAGAAGTTGGAAATATGATGTTGGATCTTTAGAGAGAAACCAGGATGTAGGACCTAAGAGTTGGCGTCATTAATATATGGATGGTCCTAGAAGCAAAGGCTAAAAATAGACCATCTAGTAAGTGTTAGCATATTGAGAAGAAAATAAGATATTTTTGCCTTTTAGCTTCTTCACTTCCTGGTATACAGTGCTTGTGTGTGCCCACCTTGTCCTCTAGCTCTATTGATTTATCTTTTTATTTCATTTGCCCTAACATATATCCCAAGGCCTGCTATTTCAACTGTGTGTCTGTGTCCTACCTAGAATCACAGACTCCACCTTTTTCCATTGCTGCCTTAACAATACCTCTAGTTCCATACTCCGTGCTCCTCACTTCTCTTTTATTATTTTCAGATGGTATCACTAGTTTCTACCAATGGAATGACCCTAGACTCCTCCCCTGTCTCACATTTCTCATCCAATCAATCATACAATCATATTAAGTCTACCTACCTGATAGCTCTCATCTCTGTCATCTTTTCCCTTTTTATTCCTGCTGTCATTGATTTAGGTTTAGCCTTATCACATTTCACTTGGACTATTGCAATAACCTTTTAACTTGTGTTTAAATGCATATGGTATATCCTTCTCCAATTTGTTCTCTAACCCATCACAGAGTAAACTTTCTAAAATATTAAATGTCATGTTGCTTACTTGTTTAAAATCCTTCAATAAATTCCTTTTGTCATGTTCAAATATTTATTAAGTCAAATCAAGTTTTTTCATTTGAGTCTTGAATATCCATCAGTCTCATCTGCTCATCGTCACTTGTCCAGCAGTGTACTGTGTTCAAGACATATGCAGCTCTATTTAGTTCTCCTCTCAGTCCTCATTCAGCCCTGTGGATCTTTGTCGGCATGTTTCCATTTGTATGGAACGTTCTATGCTCCTAGACCATCCTATCACATTGGGTAATTTCTACTCATTCTTTGTGACATACAGCTCATGATCCTACAGAAAAACGTCCTGAAAATCCCAGAGCATATCTGCATCCAAGCACTCAGTATGTTTCACTGTGCATGTCCATATATTAGCCTCTCACACCTTCCAAACTCTCAATTATTCAATAGTTTGAACTGTGTCCTACGTATTCTTATATCTCTACTCACACCTTATCTAGTAAAAGTGTGTAATATATCCTAAATATATGACTATTAAATGGTACTAAACAAATACATGAAATAAAGAATGTTGATGTATGCTTTATCCATGATAGAGCATCTATGATGTATGCTTGCTACATCTATCTATCTAGGAGATATGCTCTATCTAACCCCCAGCTGCAAAGAATCATTATATTGCTAGGTAAATCCACAGATCTATTTTTTGTACCTACTTAAAAGTTTACATTTTTTCATCATCGTCTGCTTCTCCCTACTACCAGTGCATATTTTTATTTATTTCTTCTTGAATATTTGATTTATTTTCAGTGATTACTCTTACAAATATTTCCTACTTTTCTTCACCCTCCAGTGTCACTTCTGGACCCTTTATGCTCAAGAAATAACATCTCATATACTTTATTGGGTCAGTATTATATGATATAGCATTGCCTGTTTTGGTTTTCTTTAAATGCCTATGTTTCATTTACTACCACCTTTTTCTCTTGTGTGATTAGTTCTGGCCTCTTGGACAGCTTCTTTTATACTTATCTCTATATTTTTAATAGTTTTCCATGCCAAATGGATAGCAACAACAAAATAATCATTACTATCTCCTCCTAAGAGAGCTTTCCTCTAATTGGATGCATCTGTAAGTTATTTTGTACTTATTTTTCCTTTCTGTGCTATAGAAATTTCAAAAAACAGCTTATAATAGCTCACATTTCTTCTCCCTCCACCATGAAATTCTTGTCTTTGCATAGCAATTTAGGTTTCTTCTTTTTTTTTTTTGACAGAGTTTTGCTCTGTCACCAGGCTGGAGTGCAGTGGCATGATCTCAGCTCACTGCAAAGTCCACCTCCCAGGTTCAAGCGATTCTCCTGCCTCAGCCTCCAGAGTAGCTGGGACTACAGGCGTGCGCCACCATGCCCGGCTAATTTTTGTATTTTTAGTAGACACAGGGTTTCACCTTGTTGGCCAGGCTGGTCTTAAACTCCTGACCTCAAGGGATCCACCCACCTCAGCCTCCCAAAGTGCTTGGGTTACAGGCATGAGCCACCGTGCCTGGCCAGTTTCTTTAATATTAATATTCTACATATCTTCCCAAACACCAATTCTAAAAGCCCTTTCTTGATGGCTTTTTGCTGGACCTCTTGGCACCAAACTGCACCAAGCCTTTGCCTTGTTGTGCTCCTACTTCCCTGTCCATTCCTTTTGTGTCTTCCACTGGCTTCTCTGTTTTTTTTCCACTGACTTCTTTTCTAACTCAAGCTCTTTAAGTATTTTCTAAACTTGTTTAGCATTTCCAGGAAATGTTATCTATTCCCCAGCTCTATCATATCTATACTAATGGCTTGCAGATCTACATCTATAGCCGTGATCTCTATCCTAAGTTGCAGCCAGACTATTTCAAGCACATATTAAGTTCCTGAAACCAGTGACTAATCAATACTTCATATGACAAATTTGGGTTCGACTCTAACTCATTTGCTGTCTCCACGTGCTATCGATTTTGAAGTTCTTTAGATTGTTGCCTCTACATTTTTCTTTCATTTAAAGCTTCACTTTCAGTTGTCCTGAACGTGTCCTAACTCAGGGACCCAATGCTACTTATAAACAGTAGTCTCTGTACTTCTAGGTTTCTCCACCCTAGAAAACTGTATTTCTCTATCAGATTGTTTTCTTACTTTTAAAGCCCTCTTATTACTACTCACTTAAACAAAAACCGTTTGGAACAATTCATTACTTGCATTTTGATAAAAAAAAAATTTAAAAAGAATATTCTTGAACCTTAAATTAACAGACTCTCATATTCAGACCCTAATGTCATAATGTGCCTGTTATACACTGCTTTCTGTCACTGCGGTGGAACTGACTGCTCAGAATTCCCCAGATATGTTTCATACATTCTTATTAATGATATCCCTGAGCCTACGAAAATTTCAACCATTACTCTACCTATTGTTTCTTTTCCTTCTCCATGGCCAGATTAAAGGATGCCTCCTGTCTGAAACTTTCTGTGTGATTCTACTCCCAGCAACTATAGCATTTTCTTATTTGTCTCTCTTCCTGACCAACCTTCCTTCCTTCCTTCCTACCTCTCTCTTTTCTTTTCTTTCTTGTTACACCATAGTATTTAATTCTCTTTTTTGAACTTTTTGTTTGTTTGCACCACAATCAGTTACGTATATCATCTCCTACTGGAGTGCGTATTCCTTAAACATAAGACCGCATGCATATATAGATAATACTTGACTAATGTTGATAGAAGAATGTCAACAATAATGTGTTTATCTCCTTTTCCAAAAATCACTCATGTCTTTACCAGTTGGATTCTATTCCCTTTAATAGGGATGAAGAAGGTTATGAAAAAGTCGACCATTTTCTAGCAAAACACCAGCTTAAATTTCAAATGGTTGAAAGTTCAATGTAAACTCAACCAAACAAAATAATCATATACTTAAATATCTCACAGAGTTATTGATGGATTTTTTTGTGTGTAGATTTGAAAAACTAAATAAGAAAGAAAAAAATAGCATGGTATGATCAATTTCTAAGCATGAGTTTAGAAAGGGTTCACACTTAAATGCATAAACAAAAGCAAATAGCAAACCAGAAATCAATAATGTTTGAATAAATTAAAGATAATATTATTTAAAGACATATTTTAAAATAAAACAATAAAGTACCTACATATTAAAGGCAGAGGAAAATATGTGATTTATAAATAATATAAGTGACACTAATGAAAACAAAAATTTAATTATTTTTGTTTATCAAGTAAAACTAATACAAGAAGTCTTAGGGTTTTTTATTTATTTTATTTATTTATTTATTATTATTATTTTTTACCTTGCAGATAACAAATAATGAAAAGAATGATACATTTCAATATTGGCTTGGGTGAAGTAAAACGGGCAATTAAGTTACATTCCTGACATGATTTTACACTGGCCCAAACTTTCTAAAATGTAATTTGGCATTTTATTTTAAAAAATCCTTTAAAAAGTTATAGCACATATTTACTCATGTAGGAATCTAATCTGTGTTTAAGTGTAAGAAAACTTTGTTGGCTGGTCGCGGTGGCTCACGCCTGTAATCCCAGCACTTTGGGAGGCCCAGGCGGGCCAATCATGAGGTCAGGAGATCAAGACCATCCTGGCTAACATGGTAAAACCCTGTCTCCACTGAAAAAAAAAGAAGCAAGAAAATTAGTCAGACGTGGTGGCAGGCACCTGTAGTCCCAGCTACTTGGGAGGCTGAGGCAGGAGAATCACGTGAACTCAGGAGCAGAAGTTGCAGTGAGCCGAGATTGCACCACTGCACTCCAGCCTCGGTAACAGAAGGAGACTCCATCTCAAAAAATGTGGCACCTGCTTGTAGTCCCAGCTCCTCGGGAGGCTGAGGCATGAGAATGGCGTGAATCCAGGAGGCGAAGCTTGCAGTGAGCTGAGATCGTGCCACTGCACTCCAGCCTGGATGACAGAGCTAGATTCTGTCTGTCTCAAAAAAAAAAAAAAAAAAAAAAAAATTGAGTTTTGTTTTTTATTTCAAAAAATAATAGAATTAATCTAAATTGCATACACATTGAGAAATGGTTAAATACATTTCAATATATTTAAATATTACTACACCAAAGAATAGACTATCATGCAATATTCACAATGTTCTTTTCAAATATACTAAATGAACAGACACACATTTATAGTGTCAAATAAAGAAATGAATATGTACATTTATATGTCACTATCATAATTATAAACCACACACATGCAAAACCACAAAATCACAAAATAATATCATGTTAGTTTCTCTGATGTATGATTAGGAGTGACATAATCTGTACTTTTCCTTTCTTTTCTTTCGAAAATCTGGAATCATCACCGTAATTACCATTTTAAATTAAACATGTAAAAGAATTGTGTGTTTATTTAGGTGTTACTGTTAGCATGTCATCTGTCATCACTGGAGAGTAACTTCATAGTATAGGAGGGGAAACAGGAAAAGAAGGTAAAATTATTTGCTCAAGCAATTTGGTGCCTGCAAGCAAGTCAAAGGGAATGTGTATCAAAGGTTTCTCTTCTCTTCTCCCCCATTATCACAAATTACGCTGACACTTGAGTGAACCCACAGGTGCTTATTAACCTGCTGTGCATTTGCCAGTCTCAGTTGAAGTCCTACTAGACAGTTCGAATGCTTCTGCTACTTCTTGACATTCTTACCAAGGTGAGGCTGAGACAGGTGACTCATCAGGAATTAACTATTAGAGGAACCCCAGGGGAGTATTTATTTTACATGTTTTCTCCCTTTTGTCAGCATTGGTGTTTATCTATGTGTGGCTTATTAAGGCATTCCAGAAAAAAAAAAGAAAAAAACTTATCTATAATGTCATTCACTTTGTGAAATACTCAGTATTTGCTTATTGTAAAATTTAATCCTTTAATTATTTTACTAGACATAACTGATTTCTGAAATTTCAAGTTTTCTGCTTTTTTAAGATAAATATTCTTAAATGAAAAATTCATCTTTTCTGTTATATCCAGCCAAGTTCAATTCCTGGCACTGACATTTGCTGGCTTAAAAGCCTTAGGCAATTAACATAATCTCTGTAAGATTTACTTTCTGCATCTTTAAAATAGATGAAAATATCTATTTGTATCACATGGGATATTTTTGTTTGCAGGTAACAGAAAATCCAACTCCAATTAGACTAAGAGATTAAAGCACTGTATTTGTTGATAAATGTGAATATAGACATCAATCACAGAACTATGGCTCTGCATTTTTCTGAGCTTTACCATATTCAATGTGTCTGCATTGCCCTCGGGATGACTCTCCTAATCATTGCAAGGTGCCTTTTTTCAACTAAAGGGAGAGTGCCTGTAATTCCCTACAACCATCAAACAAATGCCATAAGAGCAATCAAGGTCCACTCTCAGGGTGTAGTAAAAGTAGGGAGTCAATACCATCAACCATATAGCTGGTATATCAAGGGGAAGAATTTGAATATATTTGGGGAGGAAATCTCAATGCTCATGACAGCACTTGATGAGGTGGTCATAAGATTAAAAGTAATACTGCCTGTGAATCACTTAGTAATGTACATTGTTCTGCATACATGGCTGTAAACAAGTTGTAGAGTGGACACTGCTGTGAACAAGAAAACTACAACTTTCTTCACATAGTTTCCCTTGTGCAAGATCCTGCATAAATTACCTATAACCCACCTCTTCAAATTAAATCTCCTCTCCCTACTTTTCAATCTATTTTTTAATTTAACTCCCTTATCCTTATATGATGTCTCTCTTACTCTTCTCCAGCAGCTACTTCTCTTGGAGATTCCTTTGCTTCTACTATGATCTTTCCTGGAATACCCTTCTATCTCCTCTATGACATTCAGATTGCTCCCATTTTTTGAGAAGTTCGGAAGTTCTCAATAGTCCATCAAAACAGGGAAATGTTGCCTATTCCAACCTCTTTCTGGTCGCCTTTTCTTCTTTGAACACCTAGAATAATTACAAGGTGTCTGGTGCTAAATGTGTCTCATCTTATTTTTCTCTTGTTTTTCTGTTATTGTTATCTTAGCAATGTGTGTGTGTTGCTATTCATTGTCTCAACAAGTGTGTAGTTGGGGAAATTTGGTTCATCATCATGTGCTTCCTTAATCTGCAAAAGAGGAGCCTTGTGTTGTCATGAAGTGGACTTTCAATAAATTCTCATTTATGTGATGACAACAATGATCACTAGCAATGATCAGTATCTATTATGTGCAGGCACTTCAGTAAGCACTTTACAAATGTAATACCATTGACTTAACATTACAGCACCATTATTATCCTAATTCCACAAATAATGAAACCAAGGTTTCAAGGAACAAATGTGTTTCTCAGTCACAGAGCTCTCAACTGGCAGTGGCTTTCCCCTGCCCTAATAATAACAGTGGACTATCATCTAAGGCTGTTATTTTCAAAATTGTTGAACTGAAAAATCCTTCATTCTTTAATGTCAATGGGGACCCCAAAGAGCTCTTGTTTATGTGGTTTATATCTCTATCAACACCCAATCTATTATACAGCAAAACTTAGATTTTTTTTTTTAAAAACTACTTATTAATACTTATCAATTTATAATTATGTGCCACATGATGTTGCAGGCCAAAAGAGTGAGGGTAGTGATCAGCTCAGTGTACCACTGGAGGCTATATGAGTAAACAGCAGACTGTTCTCATGAATGCAGAATGTTGGGAAACACAAACTGCGTCTGCCACCCAGAAGGAATGCTGAGGGCAGTCATGCCCCAAGTGCAGTATTTCTTGTGATTAGGCACATTTGAAGCCTGTTAGCAATAATATGAACCCGTGACCAATTAAGCAGCTGACTAGTTGTTACCTCCTTCTGCCTGCTCTTTCTACCCAATAAATAAAAAGGGCTGTGGAAGCTCAGGGTGGCTGCTGCCTTTGCTCACTAGAAGCAGGGAGCCCTCTTCTTCTTCCCTAGACCCCTTCTTTAAAATGTTCTTCAAAAATGAAGAGATAGACTTTTCCAGACAAATAGAAGTTGAGGGAGTTCATTATCAGTAGACTTGCCTTACCAAGAAATGCTAAAGGAAGTTTTACAACTTGAAATAAAAGATGCTAAACCACCACAAGACAACATAAGAACATATAAAAATCATTGCTAAAGATAAATATACAGACAAATACAAATTGCAGTTGATCCTTAAAAAACAAAGGTTTGAATTGTGTGGGTGCACTTATATGTGGATGTTTTTCAACCAAATGCAGATTTAAAATACAGGAAACTTTTGTATACTTTCCACATGCACAGATTCTACAGGGCCAATAGCATGACCTGAGTATGCACAGAGTTTGGTATATATGGTGGGGAGGGGGTCCTAGAACCAATCCACTGCATATAAAGAAGAATAATTATATTACAGTATTGTAGCTGGGACTGGTAAATCACTTTTAAAAAAATGTTGAGATGCAGTCTTGCTCTTTTGCCCAGGCTAGAGTGCAGTGGTGCGATCTTGGCTCACTGCAACCTCCACCTCCTGAGTTCAAGCTATTCTCCTGCCTCAGCCTCCTAGGTAGCTGGGATTACAGGTGCTGACCATCAGACCCGGCTAATTTTTGTATTTTTAGTAGAGATGGTATTTCACTATCTTGGCCAGGCTGGTCTTGAACTCCTGACCTCATGATCCACCCACCTTAGCCTCCCAAAGTGCTGGGATTACAGGCGTGAGCCACTGTGCCGGGGTGGTAAATCACTTTTAATATTAGTGCATGATTTTTCCCAACCCTAGGCTAAAGTAAGTGTTCTAAGCATGTTTCAGGTAGGCTAGGCTAAGCTATAGTGTGTTCGTATATTAGTGTACTAGTGTAGGTGTATTAGTTCATTTTCTATGTGTATTTGTGGGTGTGTTAGTTCATGTTCACACTGCTATAAATAACTGCCCAAGATTGGGTAACCTTATAAAGAAAGAAAGGTTTAATTGACTCACAGTTCTGCATAGTTAGGGAGGCTTCAGGAATCTTACAATCGTGGCAGAAGAGGAAGCAGACACATTTTACATGGTAGCAGGCGAGAGAGCAAGTGTGAAGAAGGAACTGTCAAACGCTTATAAATCCATCAGCTCTTGTGAGAACTCATTCACTATCACCAGAACAGCTTGGGGAAAACTACCCCGTAATCCAATCACCTCCCACCAGGTTCCTACCTTGACATGGGGGGACAATTTGAGATGAGATTTAGGTGGGAACACAGAGCTAAACCATATCAGTAGGTTAGATGTTTTGAACACATTTTTGACTTAGGATATTTTCAACTTACAATGGGTTTCTTGGGATGTAACCCCATTGTAAGTTGAGGAACATCTATATATTACAAAGCTACAGTACCTGAAACAGTATGATACTGGCATAAAGACAACTATATAGCTCAATGAAATAGAGAGTACAGAAACCGATCTCTCTCTACATATAGCTAACTGATTTTTGATCAGGGTGCCAAGAGTACACAATGGGAAAATGATAGCTTCTTCAACAAATGGATTGAAGACTACTGGATATACACATGCAAACAAATAAAATTGGATCCCTGTTTTACACGACACAAAAAAATCAACCCAAAATGTATTACAGAATTAAACGTATGGCCTGAAACTGTAAAACCCCTAGAAGAAAACATAGTGGAACATCTTTATGATATTGGTTTTAGCAATGATTTTATGGACATGACACCCAAACAGTAGGTAGCAGAAGCAAAAATAGACAAGTGGGACTACATCACACTAAAAAGCTTTGCAAAACAAAGGAAATAATCAACAGAGTAAAAAGGCAATGTATGAAATGGAAAAATATGTTTGTGTACTATATATCAGATAAAAAGTTAATTTCCAAATTATATGGAAATTCTACAACTTAATAGCAAAACAAAACCAAAAAATTATGAATCATGTGATTTATAAAATGGGCTAAAGTCTTAAATAGACATTCCCAAAGAGGTCATAAAAATGGGCAATGGGTACATCAAAAGATTCTCCATGTCACTAATGATCAAGGAAATGAAAATCAAAACCAAAATGGGATATCACCTCACACCTGCTGGAATGCTACTATCAATAACATAAAAGATAATAATTGTTGGTGAGAATAAGGAGAAAAGGGAGCCCTTGGTAGGAATGCAGATGGATACAGTCACTATGAAAAACAGTATAGTGTCCTCAAAAATATTAAAACTGGAATTACTATGTAATTCATCAGTCCCACCTCTGGGTAATAATTTACTCAAAATAATTGAAATCAGGATGTCAAAGAGTTATTAGCACTCCAGTGTTCATTGCAGCATTATTCATAATAGTGAAGATGTGGTCCCAGCCTAAATGTCCATCGATGAATAAATAAAGGAAATATGGTATGTAAACACTGTAGAATAATATTCATTCTTAAACTCCTCCAATATGTAACAATGTGGTTAAACCTTGAGTGCATTATGCTAAGTGAAATAAGCCAGTCACAGAAGGACAAATACAGCATGATTCCACTTATATGAGATATCTAAATTATTCAAACTCATAGAATCAGAGTACAATTGATTGTTGCCAGGGGCTGACTGGAGGGTGAAATGAGGAATTATTAATCAATGTATATAAAGTCTTAATTCTGCCATATGGAGAAGTTCTAGAGATCTGCTGTACAATATTGTCCCTTTAGTTAACAACATTGTTCATTTAAATACAGTATTCACAAAAAGTGTAGACCTCATGTTAGGTGTTCTTACCAAAATCAGATTAAATTGTGTGGTACTGTATTATATGATACCATATATATATATATATATATATATAATAAAACTATTTTATGTAAAATAAATAACATAAACATTATATACTTGAATCTCATATTATTCAGCTACCACCCTCATTATACCTGACATTTCAGTAGCAGTGGCTACAGTTGACCATTCCTTTCTTCCTGAAACTTCCATTTCCTTTGGCTTCTGTCTCTCCTGATCTCTCATCTACCACACTAACTGCTGTTACTCTACCATCTTTTCTAGTTGTTTTCTATGTGTTTTTTTAAAAATGGAGTTATGTAGTATATATCCCCCCAAATGCATACATATAGACATACATATTTATACATGCATATATGTATATGTGTGTATACATATACACACCAACACACACACCCTCAAGTGATATCAAATTTAGATAACTCCTCTCAGGTATCTATTTTCAGCTTACCCGCAGTTTACTTATGATATCCAGGTTAGTATACTATGTTCCACTTCCTGTTCAACATACATAATTTAATATTTAAAAAGCAACTCAATTTCAGCAAATCCAAAACTGCAGTCTTGGTCAACACTCCCATAACCTGGTTGGTGCATAGTATCACAAATGTGTAGGTCTAAATGTTTATTATGTTGAGCAAATGTAGAAGCCATCCTTCATAATTTGGTCCCTTTCCTCCCTGTATCTAGTTTCTTCATCAATTTCTGGTGATTCTAAATATCGTTTGATAGTGCTGCTCAAGTAAATAACTGCAAACTGTTTTCCTGTAGCAGTTTCTAAATAAGGACATCTTAAAAGCCTGGTTAGGGCTGTAGTGGTGCCCTTACCTTTAAGCTGAGTGTAGCCTCCTAAAGTTTATCGCATAAAAAAAGCACTTTGTGTTATGGTTTAATAAGCTCAGTTAGCTCTAATGATGCATCTTCTTTCTTCAGAGATCAAAGATAATTTCCATAATTGTAGGTTCAAGCAAATTTTATATTTCTTTATTACTTTTTCTTTTTCTCTGTTGTTTGAGCCACACACTGTGAATTTAACACAAACCCAATTTTTCTCTACCTTCCTCATGGAAATGAATTATATTTTCTGCCAGTGTTCTCCTCTCAGTTTGCCATAGAAGAAACAAATGCAAAACAGGCCTGATACCACACTGTTATAGGGCCATTTCACATCATGTTGTTAAATCATGAAGGTGCAAGTCATTTGTCAAAAATACATTTACTTGAATCATATTTGCTTTATGTGCAAGGGGTGCTGGATTCATATCTAGCTTTCACTAAATAATTTATCAAAGTCTAATTTGTTTGAAATATAATGAAAAACAACTCATAATAAAATTAAACAAAAATTTCTGTACCTGAGAATAGTTCATTGGATAAAATATGCAGCTCATCACAATATAACAACACCATTATGCAGATTTTGATAGTTAAGAGGTTGGTACAGCATTTCAAAATAGATAGGATAAATTCCATTTAATACAATTTTGTAAATTTCTCTGCACTTTAAAATGGTTGATATTATATACTTCTTTATACTTTTCCAATTTCCTACGCACCAGATGCCTCTTTTCTGTATGTGTTGAGAAGAAAATAATAATATCATGTGCTATAGACAGAGGTTTTGTTTTTCCTTTTGGTCTCAACCGAAATTCAGAAACTGGAAAACTATTATCTCTAATCTATCAATAAAACACTGTAGTGTATAAAGGAAAATACAGTACTTGCTATTTACTAAACCTTAAGGACACTCCCGGAACTCTAAAGAAAATACTTGTCGTGCTTCGAGAAATCAAGGGTCCTTAGTCAGGTGGCTGTGAATTTAGGGCTGGTGAGCTAATATGCTTCCTTGTCCCCAGCCAAAGTTATCCCAACAAGTAGCGGAGCCATTATCAGAGTTGCTAAATATGCATGTTCTACAATTTGGCTGTTCTGCTTTGAATCATGGTTTTGTTACTGTCTTCGCTATGTAAACTTGTATAGATTCCTTAACTTCTCTATTTTTTAGTTTCCATGCAAGATTGATCGTAATAGTGTAATGACTTTGAGTTAGCAAAATAACTAAATCATAGGATCATACACCTGACTCACAGCAGGCACTCAGTTTGGAGGGACTGAGGGTAGCTCCACCAGCTTAAGCCATTTGATCAAAAATAACATTGAAGCAAACTTTGCTTCTCTCATCTCCTTTTGACTGGAGTTAACGGGGCTTTCGACATCTGTCTATCCCTGATTAACTTCAGAGTTATTCCTGAGCCATGAAATTTAAGTAGCACTTCTGGCTGCTGAATCATCTACAGGATTTATAATTATTTTTTAATTATTTTATTTTATTTTATATTTTGAAACTGGGTTTTTGTTGTCCAGGCTGGGGTACAGCAGCGCAGTCTTGACTTCCTAAGTAAAAGAAATCATCCCTAGTAGCCTCCCAAATAGCTGGTACCACAGGCGTGCACTACCATGCCTGGGTAAATTTTGTTTTTTGTAGAGGCAGAGTTTCCCTATGTTGCCCACGCTGGTCTTGAACTCCAGGGCTCAAACAATCCTCCCACTTTGGTCCCCCAACGTGCTGGGATTACAGACATAAGCCACTATGCTTGGCCTATTATATCTATTGTGTGGTCTGGATATAAATGTGTCTATAACATGACTGCCTTCTCAACCTCGTCTTCCTGCCATGTTTGTTCTGGCCATAGTACTGGGCATTTCTCTCTTGGCTTTTTTGTACTAGACATGAGTTCCCACATTTGGTTTCTGAATCTTAGTCTACTTAGCAAGATCTTAGACATTCCATCCTGATTTTGTGATCAACTTCTCCCATAAAGATGAATTTTCTTCTTTCATCATCAGCCATAGGCTAACGTCTTGTGGCAAATGAACATATTACCCAGAGGGATAGTAATTCAAGCTTAGAGAAATATGTCTTTACTGGAATCATGTTGACACTTCTGGATTTGATATCCATGAATATCAGAACATGTCTGAAACCCTTCTAAGTTTATTACATACCTTTGGATACATGTTGTGGATGGCTACCTATTTGCAAGGGTCAGCCTTTCATCCCTGTTATTTTCTATAGATACAAGCAAGGCTTCTTTTACTGGCTATGGCTAGAATGGTGATCTCTAAACTTGATCATAAGTTAAGCCTATCTGTAGTCATTAAATAAATAAAGGATGTCGAATTTCCCTTTGATTGTCAAGAAGGATTTTCATTTTCAGTCTGGGTGGTAAGGGTAGAATGATGGTGTAAGTGAAACTCTGCCTTTAGGGATACTTCTTAAAAAAAATATTATTCTCTATGCCAAAAAATCTCACCATCAATAAGAATTTCAAATGTCTTGGAGTCTTTGTTCTACATATATTAGATTCATTGTACTATACTTCTGGTAATATGGTTCTGCTTTTGATGAATTATTTCATGATTTGTATTTCTGAAAAGTTTTGTTTTCTTTTTATCACCTGTATTGAGCTATATGACATACAATAAAATGCAGACATTCAAGAAGTATAAGAGAATTCATTTTGACATATGTACAAACCTGAAAACAATCACTGTTGCAATATAGCAAATGAAATCAGCATTCCCACGTCGTCAACTGTTCCCCTTAAAATATCTTTCTCCCACTCTTACCAACCCACTGTAGACAAACTTGATCTGCTTTCTGTCACAGTAAGTTAGTTTGGATCTTTTAGACTTTTATATAAAAGAAAGCATTAAGTATAAACTCTTTTTTGTCTGACTTCTGTAACTCTGCAAAATTATTTTGAGATTCATTCATGTTAAGGAATGTATCAATAGTTCATTCATTTATTGGGGAATAATATTGTATTGTTTTTATTGTTAGGGTATCTAAAACTTTGTCTATTTATTCACCTGATGGTAAACATTTGGGTTGCTTCCAGCTTTTTACTATTACAATTGAAGTTTCTATAAACATTCTGTACAAGACTTGGCAAAGACATTTGCTTTCACTGGGTAAATACCGAGTGGTTGATGCCTGGATAATGTACTTAAACAAATTTACAAAAAAAAAAATTAAAAAAATAAAAAAATACCAACATTAAAAAGCAGGCAAAAGACAGGAACAGACACTTCTCAAAAGAAGACGTATACGTAGCCAAGAAACACATAAAAAGAAGCTCCAGGCCAGATGACGGGGTGGCTCACACCTGTAATCCTAGAACTTTGGGAGGCCAAGGTGGATAGATCACTTGAGGTTAGGAGTTCGAAACCAGTCTGACCAACATGGTGAAACCCTGTCTGTACTAAAAATAGAAAAAAATTAGCTGGGCGTGGTGGTGGGTGCCTGTAATCCCAATTACTTGGGAGGCTAAGGCAGGAGAATCACTTGAACCTGGGAGGCAGAGGTTGTAGTAAGCCAAGATTGTACCACTGTACTCTAGCCTGGGCGACAGAGCAAGACTCTGTCTCAGAAAAGCTCAACATCACTGATTATAAGAGAAATATGAATCAAACCACAATGATACCATCTCACAGCAGTCAGAATGACTATGATTATTATTACTTTTTTCTTCAACTTTTATTTCAGTTCAGAGCTACATATGCAGGATGTACAGGTTTCTTACATAGGTAAACATGTGCCATGGTGGTTTGCTGCCCAGATTATCCCATCATCTAGTTAGTAAACACAGAATCCTTTAGCTATTCTTCCTGATGCTCTCTGTTCCCCAAACCCCGACCTTCCTACAGGCTCCAGGGTGTGCTATTCCTTCCTGTGTGTCCATGTGATATCCTCAATCAGCTCCCACTCATAAGTGACAACATGTAATGTTCGGTTTTCTGTTCCTGAGTTAGTTTGCTGAGTATATTCTTAAGATAAAGCTACACAAGGAATTAGTTTCCTGTCATTTACATCATACATCATGGACTGAGCATTTAAGTCAGAAAAGAAGTGTTTATAACTATTTTATACAATAAAGTCATGGTATTTTATTAATAACTGGAAATTATATGATATGAAAAGGTGGATACAAATAGGTAGGATGATTAATTTAAGGCCAGGTTAAAGAGGAATGTGACTACATTATAGAACAATCAGGATTGGTGTAGATCCTGAGAGGGCTTCCTTCCACAGCATTTCCACAATGTGAGAACTTGGGTCAGCATACATACAGAACAAATGTCCGGTCATTCTGAGTGTATGAAAGAGGAGAAGGGAAACAAGAAGGGAAAAGCATAAAATAGATGTTCTCAAGAGTAGGGCCTCATATGCATGCTCAACAAAGTTAAAGCAATCATTTTATATCTAAATTTTGATCTAAAATATTCATGATTAATATTAATTACAATATTATATTTCAAGTGACATACTTTGGTTAATCCCATATCAAACTCATACATTTTAGTTTTGAAAAATATTTGAAGAATCATTTAGAAATAGTCCATATCTTACAGAAAAAAAAAAAGATTCAGCAAAGTCAGTAATTATTTGAGATTATGCCATTAGCTAACAGAAGAGCTGAAATTACAGTCCAAACTTTCTGACAAACCATTCAGTACATGGTCTGCTTTTCTATTAGTTAAATAAAATTCTGATCTTATTTGCTTTTTGTTCCTATCCCTATTCAGATCTTGTCTTATCTATTTACATTTATTTTCAAATATTATTAATAACTTATTGCATGCTACCAGGAAATGACCAGTCATTTGAATAGAAAATGCATGGTCTCTGCCTTCATATAGCTTATCTGAGGCAGACACTGAGCTAAAAATGCTAATTACGGGGTCTGTGAGGAAAGAAGTCTAACATACTCTTCGATAAATCCAGTGTTAATATTTCAATTTTAATATTATAGATACAGAGATTGAAATCATTCAACGGTTTTTATAGACAGAACCTGAGATAATTTTATTTCAGCTTTCTGCCATTTTGTATCTATTTGCAGACATTATACAGGAGCATTGGTTTATATCAGTTCTATAAACTAAAATTACAATTGTAAGCCCCCCACCTCCACAGCTGAATGGACTTTCTCAGACAGGGCATCTTTAAAATTTAACTTGAGAGACTGTTTCAGGCCATACTGGGAAGTAGGGGGGTCAGATATGCCTCATTTATACCCCTCCAGCATTAACATCATCACGGACCTTAAGTCTGATAAAAAAAAAAAAAACATGTTACAACCTGTTCTTTCTGAAGACTACTACCTATCTGAAGGATTCTTCTGCAAATAAGAACTCTGGTCTTCACAACCTCTTATCTTAACCCAGACATCCATTTCTTTTGATCCTAGGTCTTTAGATGGACTCAACCAATTGCCAACCAGAAAATGTTTTAATCTACCTATAAGCTGGAAGCTCCCCAATGTCAAGTTGTCCTGCCTTTCTGGACCAAACAAATGCATTTCTTAAATGCATCTGATTGAAGACTCATGCATCCCTAAAATGTATAAAACCAAGTTGCATCCCGACCACCTTGGGTGCAAATTCTCAAGATCTCCCGAGGGCTGTGCCATGGGCCATGGTCACTCATATTTGGCTCAAAATAAATCTCTCCAAATATTTTACAGAGTTTGACTCTTTGTCAACAATTCCTAGATATTTTAAGGGAATCAGATAACTTTGAATATCTTATTAAAGCTACAGACTCCCTTTTGAGAAAAATACATTCATGAACTGTAGTGATTTTCAGTTTTGGCTTTCAAACTATTCATCCCACTTCCAGTTTATAAAGGCCTGATTTTTTCAGGAAACGCTCTCTACTTTTGTGTCATTATGATTTGAATCAGTGGTATTTGGCACTTTCTGGCCACTGTTATAGTTCAGGAATAACCCTTTATCCAAGTTAGCACAGTTTGGAAATGCTGTTGAAGAGAAGCCTTTTCATTCTGCTGGATTCAAAGAAGAAAATCGTAAGGCAATAAGCCAATAAGGTGGTCATGTGGGAGATCTCATGCATGTGAAACCAACACACAGGAAAACAGAAGTGAGGGAAACAACACAGGAGGTCCTGGATGATGCCTATTGAGTCCATGGATCATGTTTGAACCTGAATTCTACTCCTGAAATTATCTTATGTAGAAGTCAGTGTACTCCCAATTTTGCTTAGTCAATTTAATGTTAATTTTCTGATGCTTATAATACAAAATATCCTCTCTAGATGCTATCTAAACTGTACAGCAGAACACCCATTATAGGAATCTCACCAGGTCCTTCTGTGAACTGCTTTTAGAAAGGAGAAAAATAAAATAAAGCTGTCCAGCTTTGTGGGATATCAACAGGTTTTCTTTGAAAGTGCTACAGGAGTGAAAATCAGTCAGACATCAACAGAAGCAGTCACAGGAAATTACCATGAAAAGAGCAGCTGTTGCAGTTCCTCAGAGCAAAAGGCAGGGAAATCACAGCTCTGAGCTTCAGGAAGCTAATGAGAATCACCACAAACATTCGCCAGCATGAATTTATGTGCAAGGGCTTTTGCTAGTTTGATAGAAAGAGTCAGAAATATAAGACATGGCTTCAGCTCCAGAAAAAAAGAAAAAAGAAAAACTTATAATCTGGAGGAAGAGAGAAAACATGTAGATAAAACCCATTCAGTAAGGGTGAGGTCCAAATGAGTGGAACAGATAAAGTTTCATGCAAGGGCTTAGAGTAAAGAGAGTTAAGAGTAGAGAGATTCAGAAATACTTCATGGAGGAAGCAGCATTTAAGCAGAGCCTTCAAGGATAAGCACAATTTTAGAGGCTTGGTTTCTGGAAGGGATATTTAACCTAAACAGTATGAAAAGAAGCCCAGATGACAAAAGCAAACAGGCCTGAATACAGAGCAGCACAAAGCATGGGTTTGTACAGAGAAGCCATGGAAATAGCCATCAGGGTCATTCAGAAATGACCTAAATTTCTGACTATGGTCAGTGGAGACACTTCAAAGATGTCGGAACAGGGAGATGTAAGGTTCAGGGTAAATTAAGCTGGCTACAAAAGACCCTAACTGGCAATAAAAAAAAAAATGTAGCTCCATAGCTGGGTATAGAGAAAGACCTTGAAATAAAAAGAGATTCATCTGTTTCTCTTACAATTAAGAAAGCACATGCTACTTAGTACACTCAACGCAGACCACTTCTCATTGATACATCTTTGACAAATTCATTCTTTATTTCAAATATATAAAAATTACATTTTTGCAAATTTAGAAATATAACCAAGCATTGATATAGCAACTTTATTTCTGGGAATGTGTCTTCTAGATTTACTGCACTTTTGGAGGTGGAGCAAGAAGTCAGAATAGAAGGCTCCACCCCCTGCAAGGACATCAAGTTAACAACTATTATCACATAAAAAACACTCTCATAAGAGCTAAAAATCAACTGAGAATTCATAATACCTAGTTTTCACTGCATATCACTGAAAGAGACTCTGAAAAGCCAGAAAAAAAAAAAAGTAAAAAATAACCCACAGGAATAGTGTGATTGCTCTTCTGAGAACATTTCAGGGCATTAGGGGAGAGAGAAAACAGCAAACATGAGGCATTGCACCTAGTACTGCTTTCTGCCCTGCAGCAGAAAGGAAAGTCAGACCAAACTCAGCTGACACTTGCCTACAGGGGGAACATTTAAACTAGCCCTAGTCAGAGAAGGATCACTGATCTCAGTGGTCTGAACTTGAGTGCCCCAAAACCTCATCACCAAGGGCTACAGTGTTCTCTATCTCCAAGTAAACTTGAAAGGCAGTCTAGGTCATAAGGATTGCAATTTTTACATGAGTCCTAGAGCTGAACTAGGCCCAGAAAGCGTGGACTGCAGGGACATGTGACATACTGAGAAATCAGCTGGGGCAGCTAAGGGAGTGCTGGAATCATCCTTCCCCTAACACCAGGCTACACAGTTTATGGCTGCCAAAGAGACCCCTCCCTTCTGCTTGAGGAGAGGAGTGGGAAGTGTGGGGAGGACTTTGTCTTGCATTTAGGATAATAGCACAGTCACAGCAGGATAGGGCACTGGTCAGAGTCCTGAGGTCCCCTACTCCAGGACCTAGCTCCCAGACAACATTTCTAGACACACCCTGGGCCAGAGGGAACCTGCTGCCCTGACTACCTTGAGTCCTGACGACATTCATCACCTGCTAACTAAAGAGCACTTGGGCTCCGAATAACCAGCATCAATACTCAGGCACTACATTGAAGGCCTTTTGCTGGCTTCAGGTGAGACTCAGCATATTATCAGCTGTGGTGGCTACAGGGTAAAACTTCTGCTTAAGAGAAGCAGAGGGAAAAGTAAAGAGATGTTGTCTTATACCTTAGGTACCAAAACTCCCACAGGCAATAGAGTACCAAGCAGGCTCTTGGGGCTCCCGATTCTAGGAATTGACTTTTGGACAGCATTGCTGGAACTGCCCTGGGCCAGAGGGGAGCCCACTGCCCTGAAGGGTGAGTCCCAGGTCAGGCAGCATTCACCACAAGTTGACTTAAAAGACCTTGGGCTTTAAGAAGACTTTGGGCTTTAAGGGAACATCGGGGTAGTCTGCCAGTACTCCTCATGGTATGGGGTAGCAGTGGCTATGGGGTGAGGCTCCTCTGCCTTTGGAAAGGGGAGAGAAGAGTGCAAAGGACTGTGTCTTGTGGTTTGAGAGCAAATCAGCCACAAACTAATAGAACATCAGATAGACTTCTAAGGTTTTTGACTCTAATCCCTGACTTCCACATGTCACTTCTGGACTCATTCAGGGCCTGGGGGACCTTGCTCCCCTGAAGGAAAGGACACGGGCCAGGCTGGCTTTGCCAACTGCTGATTGTAGAGTCAGGGCCTTGAGCTAACATAGGCAGTAGCCAGCGAATGTTGATAGAAGGTCTTGGGTAAGACACAGCACTATGCTGACTTCAAGTCAGCCCAAGCACAATTATGGCAGTGGTGGCCACATGGGGGCTTCTGTGACTCCATCTCCAGGTTTAGGTGGCTGAGATATATAGAAAGACTATATATTTAAGGAGAAAGTGAGGGAAGAGAGCAAGAGTCTTTGCCTGGTCATCCAGATAATTCTCCCAAATTATGTGGGACCAAGACCATCCAAGACCATCAAGGCAGATACCTATATAAGTCTGCAAGAACCACAGTGTTACTGACCTTGGGATAAACCCTAAAGCTGATACAACTTAGATTACAACATGAAAATATTTGCAAGTATCTGGAAAACCTTCCTAAGAAAGAGAGTTACAAATAGGCCCAGGCAGTAAAGACTATAATAAATACCTAACTCTTCAATGCCCAAACACTGAAGAACATGTACTAGCATCAACATCATCCAGGAAACAAGATCTCACCAACTTAACTAAATAAGCCAACATGGATCAATCCTGAAAAAACAGAGATATGTGACCTTTCTGTCTGATAATTCAAAAGACATGAATTGAGGAAACTCAAAAAGTTTAAGATACCACAAAGAATGGATTCAGATTCTATCAGGTAAATTCAACAAAGCATGAGAACTTCATGAAGCATACACAAGTATCAATAGCCAAATCGATCAAGCAGAACAAAGGATATCAGAGATTGAAGATCAACTCAATGAAATAAAGCAAGAAGACAAAATTAGAGAAAAAAGAGTGAAAAGAAATGAGCAAAGTCTCCAAGAAATATGGGACTATGTGAAAAGACCAAATCTACATTTGACTAGTATACCTGAAAGTGACGAGGAGAATGGAACCAAGTTGGAAAACACTCTTCAGGATATCATCCAGGAGAACTTCCCCAACGTAGTAAGACAGGCTAACATTCAAATTCAGGAAATACAGAGAACACCACAAAGATATTCCTCAAGAAGAGCAATCCCAAGACACATAATCATCAGATTCACCAAGGTTGAAATGAAGGAAAAACTGTTAAGGGCAGCCAGAGAGAAAGATTGGGCTACCCACAAAGGGAAGTCCATCAGACTAACAGCAGATCTCTCAGCAGAAACCCTACAAGCCAGAAGAGAGTGGGGGCCAATATTTGACATTTTTAAGGAAAAGAATGTTCAACCCAGAATTTCATATCCAGCCAAACTATGTTTCATAAGTGAAGGAGAAATAAAATCCTTTACAGACAAGTAAATGCTGAGAGATTCTGTCACCACCAAGCCTGCCTTACAAGAGCTCCTGAAGGAAGCACTAAACATGGAAAGGAACAACCAGTACCAGCCACTGCAAAAACATACCAAACTGTAAAGATCATCAACACTGTGAAGAAACTGCATCAACTAACGGGCAAAATAACCGGGTAGCATCATAATGACAGGATCAAATTCACACATAACAATATTAGCCTTAAATGTAAACAGGCTAAATGCCCCAATTAAAAGACACAGACTGGCAAATTGAATAAAGAGTCAAGACCCATCAGTGTGCTGTATTGCTGTATTCAGGAGACCCATCTCATGTGCAAAGACACACATTGGCTCAAAATAAAGGGATGGAGGAAGATTTGCCAAACAAATGGAAAGAAAAAAAAAAAAAAAGCAGGAGTTGCAATCCTAGTCGTCCTAGTCTCTGATAAAACAGACTTTAAACCAATAAAGATCAAAATAGACAAAGAAGGGCATTACATAATGGTAAAGAGATTGAAATAATTAAAAGAAATCAAGCAGAAATTCTGGAGATGAAAAATGCAATTGGCATGCTGACAAATGATGCATCAAAGTCCTTTAAGAGCAGAGTGGATCGAGCAGAAGAAACAATTAGTGAGCTTGAAGACAGACTGTTTGAAAATACACTTTCAGAGGAGACAAAAACAATAAAGAAAGATGAAGCACACCTACAGGACCTGGAAGATATCCTCAAACAGGCAAATCTAAGAGCTATTGTCCTTAAACAGGAGGTAGAGAAAGAGGGGTAGAAAGTTTACTCAAAGAGGTAAAAACAGAGAACTTCCCAAATCTAGAGAAAGACATCAATATCCAAGTACAAGAAGGTTATAGAACACCAAGCAGATTTAAGCCAAAGAAGACTATCTCAAGGCATTTAATAATCAAACTCCCAAAGGTCAAGAATAAAGAATGAATCCTAAAGGCAGTAAGAGAATATAAACAAATAACATATTAATAAAATGGAGCTCCAGTACATCTGGCAGCAGGCTTTTCAGTGAAAACACTCTAGGCTAGGAGAGAGTGGCATGACATATATAAAGTGCTGAAGGAAAAACAAACAAACAGAAAACTTTTACCTTAGAATGGTATATCCAGTGAATATATCCTTCAAACCAGACAAGCAAAAGCTGAGGGGTTTCATCAATACCAGATATGTCCTACAAGAAATGCTAAGGGTAGTGTTTCAGCCAGAAAGAAAACAATATTAATGAACAATAAGTAATCACCTGAAGGTACACAAAACTCACTGGTAATAATAAGTACACAGAAAAACACAGAAGATCACACCACTGTAACTGTGGCATGTAAGGTACTCTTATTCTAAGTAGAAAGACTAAACATAAGCCAATCAAAAATAACTACAACTTCTAAAGACATAGTCAGTACAATAAGATACAAATAGAAACAACAAAAAGTTAAAAAGCCAGGGGACAAAGTTAAGGCATAGGGTTTTTGCTAGTTTTCTTTTTGCTTGTTTGTATGTCTGTTTATACAAATAGTGTTAACTTGTCATCAGGTTAAAATAATAGGTTATAAGATTGTATTTGCAAGCCTCATGGTAAACCTAAAACCAAAAAACAATAGATACACAAAATATAGAAAACAAGAAACTAAGTCACATCACCAGAGAAAACGACCTTCACCAGAAGACACAGGAAGGAAAGAAAGAAGGAAGCTAAGATCACAAAGCAACCAGAAAACAAATAAAATGGCAGAAATAAGTCCTTACTTATCAATAATAAAAACTGAATAAAAATGAACTAAACTCTCCATTCAATATGCATGAACTGACTGAATTGATAAAAAAAAAAATCCATTGACCTGTTGCCTACAAGATACACATTTTACCTATAAAGACACATATAAACGGAACATAAAGAGATGGATAAAAGAAGATATCCCATGCCAATGCAAACCAAAAAAGAGCACGAGTTGCTATACCTATATCAGACAAAATAGATTTCAAGACAAGACCTACAAGAAGAGACAAATAAGGTCACTATGTAATGATAAAGGGGTCAATTCAGCAATAAAATATAACAAATTTAAATATTTTTGCATCCAACATTGGAACACCCAGATATATAAAGGAAATATTATTACAACAAAAGAGAGAGATCAGTCCCAATACAATAATAGCTGGAGACTTCGACACCCCACTTTTAGCATCGTGCTGATAGTCCAGACAGGAAATCAACAAAAAGATACCAGACTTAAATTGCACTGTAGACCAAATGGATCTAATAGATTTACAGAGCATACAGATCCAAGAGCTGCAGAATACACATTCCTTTCCTCAGCATATGGATTATTCTCAAGGACAGACCATTCATTAGGTCCCCAAACATGTCTTAAGGCATTTTTAAAACATTGAAATAATATCAAACATCTCTGACCACAATGGAATAAAACTATAAATCAATAACAAGAGGAATTTTGGAAACTATACACATACATGAAGATTAGACAGTATGCTCCTGAATGACCAGTGGGTCAATGAAGAAATTAAGGAAATAACTGAAAAACTTCTTGAAACAAATCATAATGGAAATACAACATACTAAAACCTATGGAATACAGCAAAACCATTACTAAGAGGAAATGTATAGCTATGAATGCCTACATCGAAAAGGAGGAATAATTTCAAATAAACAATCTAATGCATCCTAAAGAACTAGAAAAGCAAGAGCAAAACAAACCCCCAATTAGAAGAAGAGAAATAATAAAGATCAGAGCAGAAATACATGAAACTGAAATGAATAAATCAATATACAACGTCAATGAAATAAAAAGTTGTGTTTTTTAAAAAAAAATTAAACAAAATTAGCAAACCTTTAGCCAGACTAAGAAAAAAAGAGAGAAGATCCAAATACATAAAATCAGAAATGAAAAGATATTACAACCGTTACCGCAGAAGTTAAAATGATCATTAGTGGCTACCATGAGCAACTATATGCCAAAAAATTGGAAAATTTAGAAGAAATGGGCAAATGTCTATAAAAGTATCAGCTACCAAGATTGAACCAGAAAGAAATTCAAAACCTAAACAGACTAATAACAAGTACTGAGACCACAGTTGTAATAAACTCTCCCAGTAAAAAATAAGAAAAGCCAAGAACTTGATATTTCACTGCTGAATTCTACCAAACATTTAAAGAAGGACTCATACCAATTCTACTCAATCTACCCCCAAAAAATAGAGGAGGAGGGAATACTTTCGAACTCATTCTATGAGGTTTGTATTATATTACTCTGATACCAAAAACCAATGTATTACCATAATATTTTTTAAAAAATCAAGAAAACTGCGGGCCCATATCTCTGATGAATATTGATGCATAAATTCTCAACAAAATAGCAAACCAAGCTCAACATTATATTAGAAAGATAACATTATGACAAAAGGGGATTTATCCCTGGGATACCAAAATGGTTCAATATACACAAATCAATCAGTGTAATAAGTCATACAAATAGAATGAAAGATAAAAACCATAGTATTTCAATTGATGCTGAAAAGGTATGATAAATTATAAAATCTCTTCATGATAAAAACTCTTAAAACACTGGAGATAGAAGGAACATAACTCAAAATAATAAAGCCATATACGACAGACTCACAGCTAGTGTCACATTGAACCAGAAAAAACTGAAGGCCTTTCCTATAAGATCTGAACCACAACAAGGATGCCCACTGTCACTACTGTTATTTAACATAATACCGGAAGTCGTAGCTAGAACTGTCAGATAAGAGAAAGCTATAAAGGGCATCAAAATTGGAAAGGAAGAAGCCACATTATTTTTGTTTGCATATGGTATTATATTTGAGAAAACCTAAAGACTCCACTACAAAACTATTAGAACTGATAAACAAATTCAGTACAATTGCAGGATACAAAATCAACATACAAAAAGCGGTAGCATTTATATATGCCAACAGAGAACAATGTGAAAAAGAAATAAAAAAACTAATCTCAATTACAATAAGCACATAAAATTAAATAGCTGGAAATTAACCAAAGAAGTGAAAGATCTCTATAATGAAAAATACTCAACACTGAAGAAAGAAATTGAATATGGCACCAAAAATGGAAAAATATTCCATGTTCATGAATTAGAAGAATCAATATTCTTAGAATGTTCATGCTACCCCAAAAATGTAAAGATTCAATGCAATCCATATCAAAATGCCAATGACATTCTTCACAGAATTAAGGAAAATTCTAAAATTTTTATGGAACCAAAAAAGACCAAGAACAGCCCGAGGTATTCTAACCAAAAAAAGCAAAACCAAAAGAATCATATTACTTGACTTCAAATTATACTACATAGCTATAGTAATCAAAAAGCATGGCACTGGCATAAAAACAGACATATAGACCAATGGAACAGAATAGAGAACCCAGAAATAAATCTACACACACCAAAATCATTTTTCACAAGGTGCCAAAAGCATACACTGGGGAAAAGAGTCTCTTCAATAAGTGGTTCTGAGAAACTGTATATCCATATGCAGAAGAATGAAACTGGACCCCTATTTCTCACCATATACAAAAATCAAATCAAAATGGATTAAGGACTTAAATCTAAGACCTCAAACTATGAAACTACTTCAAGAAAACATTGCAGAAAATCTCCAGGACATTTGTCTGAACAAAGATTTATTGAGCAATATCTGACAAGCACGGGGAAGCAAAGCAAAAATAGACAAATAGGATTACATCAAGTTAAAAAGCTTCTGCACAGCAAAGAATACAATCAACAAGGTAAAGAGACAACCCACAGAATGGGAGGAAATATTTGCAAACTACCCATCTGACAAGGGATTAAAAATCAGAACATATAAGGAGCTCCAACAATTCTATAGGAAAAAATTGAATAATCCAATCAAAATATGGCAAAAGATTTAATAGACATTTCTTGAAAGAAGGCATACAAATGGCAAACAGGCATATGGAACAGTGCTCAACATCACTGGTCATCAGAGAAATGCAAATCCAAACAACAATGAGATATAATCTCACCCAAGTTAAAATGGCTTATATCCAAAAGACAGGCAATAACAAATGCTAGTGAGGATGTAAGAAAGGAAACTCTTGGACACTGTTGGTGGGAATGTAAATTATTACAACCACTCTAGGGAACAGTTTGGAAGTTCCTCAACAAATTAAAAATAGAGCTACCATAAGATCCAGCAATCCTACTGCTGGGTATATACCCAAAAGAAAGGAAATCAGTATATCTAAGAGGTAACTGCTCTCCCATGTTTATTGCAGCACTACTTACAATAGCTAGGATTTGGAAGCAACCTAAGTGTCCATCAACAGATGAATGGATAAAGAAAATGTAGTACATATCCACAATGGAGTACTATTCAGTCATAAGAAATAACAAGATCCAGTCAGATGCAACAACATGAATGGAACTGGAGAACATTATATTAAGTGAAATAACCCAGGCACAGAAAGACAAACATCACACGTTCTCACTTATCTGTGGGATCTAAAAATGAAAACAATTGAACTCATGGACATGGAGAGTAGAAAGATGGTTACCATAGCCTGGGCTAAAGGTAGTTGGGTATGGTGGTGGGGGTAGGGGGAGGTGGGGATGGTTAATAGGTACAAAAAATAGAAAGAAAGAATAAGGCCTACTATTTGATAGCACAACAGGATGACTATAGTCAATAGTAACTTGATGGTACATTTTAACATAATTTAAAGAGCTTTACTGGATTGTTTGTAACTCGAAGGATAAATCCTTGAGTGGACTGATACTGCATTCTCCATGACATGCTTATTTCACATTGCATGCCTGTATCAAAACATCTCATGAACCCCATTCATATATAAACTTACTATGTTCCCACAAAAATGAAAAATATAAATAAATAAAAAATTTTAAAATTGATTTAACTTCACTTATGTGAAATTACATGTGTGTATGTATACACACAAGGGATTCAATGACAGCGCTGCTTGTAATAGTCACATAATTAAATTAGAACAACAAAAAACACATTACCATTAACAGAGGGCTGGTTAAATGATTCATAATTAATCTCTTTGTTAGAATTTCAAGAATGTAAAATGAATGAGGAAGCTTTCCATGGACCCATGGACATAAGGAACTGTAATAGATATATTTAAATAAAAAACAGGGAATAATAGACATGGCAGGCAAATTTTGTTTAGAAAAAGGTAGTAACAATTTGTTTATATTTTTGTAAAAAACAAAAAAAGATGCCTATGAAACAGATAAGAGTGGTTGGTTATCTATGAAGAAGAGAGCAGAATCTAAGTGAACAAGGAAAAAACTTAGTCACTTCTCCATATAGTCTTAAGATTCATATATACATATTTTCACATATTTAAACCATGTACATATATTATATACTCAACCATTAAATAGAGAAAGTTTCTCATGAGAAGATTGTGTTAAACAGAGACCCAAATGGTACATGTAGTGTGGCTCCAATTCACAATTCAACATAAAACTCCAAAGGAAGAATTGAAGAGCATGTGCATCTATGCATTTTGGGGCCCACTTAATATCATTAATCCTTTTATGTCTCTGGGAGAATATATCTAATTCCTGTTCTTTATTATCAGGCAAAATTCATTGTTCTTCTAAAGCATAACATGTTCCTAATGGAGCTTTGACAATGACAAACTGAGATATGCTTAATGACTTAGAGATGACTATTATCATGGACCACCCCTGATGTCCAGCTCTCCTGGCAGAAGGGAGCAGAGAAGGCATCACTAGTCACCGACCAAAGCTCAACCTGTACATGCTTGCAGTGTCAAAGGTTTTTCATTCATTGTGCTCTGGCAAAAGACACCAAATAAGGAGAAAGAAACACTGATGATAAGCAGCAGCATCGAAAATTAAGAAGTTGCCTCTTCAGTTTGCCTCTGTACACATGAACAGTACTTGAAGTCTCAGTTGCCTATCAGCAAAATAGGGCAATAACAAATAATTAATAAGTTACATTTAAAAAATTAAAACACTTACACCTGAATCTGGTATAGAGTGATGATGATGAGGAGGAGGAGGAGAAGGACGGGGTGAGGAGGAGAAGCCACTTCTCATCTCCTGATTGTGAATCTTCTGATACAGAAAAATCTGAATCATCTTGATAGTGAAAGCAACAGGTCACTCTCATAAATATGTTTAGTTTATTAGCAGTAAAGGGAGTCAGAGGCACATGCAGACATTCTATGAAAAAAAAAGTTTTTCCTAGATTAGGTCTACATTAGACTATGAGATTATGGTCACCTCACCTATTTACAGCTATATTTTCAATTTAACTGATGCTTATTGTAGATATTTATATTAATGGCCTTAATGGAGTGTCAGTCCCCTATATCTGTGTCATTTTGTAATGGACATTGTCACTTCTCCCACCGGAATTGAAGTACATTTATCATGCCCTCAAATCTGGGCTGGTCTTATTATTTCTTTAATCAATACAGGGCCGGGCGCGGTGGCTCAAGCCTGTAATCCCAGCACTTTGGGAGGCCGAGACGGGCGGATCACGAGGTCAGGAGATCGAGACCATCCTGGCTAACACGGTGAAACCCCGTCTCTACTAAAAACTACAAAAAAAAAACTAGCCGGGCGACGTGGCGGCGCCTGTAGTCCCAGCTACCCGGGAGGCTGAGGCAGGAGAATGGCGTGAACCCGGGAGGCGGAGCTTGCAGTGAGCTGAGATCGGGCCACAGCACTCCAGCCTGGGTGACAGAGCGAGAGTCCGTCTCAAAAAAAAAAAAAAAAATCAATACAGAATGTGGTGAAAGTGATTTTTGCATTCTGCAGCTTAGACCTTAAGGAGCCCTGTCTATAGGGTTTCCTCTTGGCTTTTGAACCCCTAAGATCACCCTACTGCAAACAAGCCCTATTTATTTAATCTAGTGGAAGAAAAGAAGGACAGCTGAACTGTCCCAGCTAACAGCCAGTCCCAATACCTAGATATAAAAGGCTTCTTGGACTCTCCAGTCCCAGGTAAGCCATCAGTTGACTTCATCCACAAAAGTTGTTTTTTTGATTGTTTGTTTGTTTAAAAATAAATAAAAAACAAAGTCAACTGGGCACTGTGGCTCACGCCTGTAATCCCAGCACCTTGGGAGGCCGAGGTGGGCAGATTACCTGAGGTCAGGAGTTTGAGACCAGCCTGCCCAACATGGCGAAACCCTATCTCTACTAAAAATACAAAAATTAGCCTGGCATGGTGGCATGCACCTGTAATCCCAGCTGCTCAGGAGGCCGAGGCAGGAGAATCACTTGAACCCAGGAGGCAAAGGTTGCAGTGAGCCGAGATCCCACCATTGCGTTCCAGCCTGGGCAATGAGAGCAAAACTCCATCTCAAAAAATAAAAATAAAAAAAAGTCTACAACATTACGATAACTATGAAATCATTTTTTGCTTAAGCCACTAAGTATCTTTTTTAATGCAGAAATGAACAACTGATATATTTTATTTGTTTTTCTAAGATAACTATATTTATTTACATTGGCATGTTCTTCAGATGTGACCAGGAATAAATATATCACATAAAAGCCTGGTTTTCCTAGCTGGCTAACATTTCTCAAGTTCTGTGCCAGACACTACATCAAGCAACTTAATATATTTCATGTATTCATAAAAACAGCAAGAGGTGGGTTGGCTTATTAACCTGTATTTTACAGATGAAGCAGGTAAGTCTCACTTCCATGGTCACCCAGAAAATTGCTGTTAAACCTGGCATTCAGTCTTAGACTGTCCAATTCCAGAGTTCATGCTGCTTAACCACTAAATTTTGTATTGTCTCAATAGAAAGTCTCAGGGCTTGAGAACTCTGGTACTGCTGACTACAACGAAGGGAATGTTCTGAGCTGCTGGGCTTTTCCTGATTCTATAGATATAGACTTATGAGATATTTTTGCCAGACCAAATGTTGATGTTCCCTAATTTTCTCAGGACAGCATGTAAAGTAGGTAGTACTGTACCATTTCCCAAAGTGAGCTCTGTGGGACATCTAGAATCAGAATCATAAATTCTTACCCATGTAACAATGACATGGGTAATTAGTTAAGGTGCATATTCCTTTGACTCAGGACACCAATTCAATAGGTCTGGTTGAGAATCAGCTTTTAGATTCCAGTTGATTCTGATTTGTGTTTTAGGGTCAAACTAAGAATTATAAATACATGTAAAATAATTCCCCAAAAACATGGTTTCTCTCTTTCTCGTTCTTTTTCCAGATAAATGTGATGTAGATGATATCCACATCAATATAGACATGTATATAGATATAGATGTAGTGAGAATATTACTCTGAGCAAACATAAATTATCAAAGCAAGCCACCATTTAAGCATTCTTATTTAGTCTTCAATTTGGTCATATTTTCCTTTGTAATTTTTCACCTAAAGCTTGCATGTTGAGATACGTTCATGTTTATCACTAGACTCCTGTACATTGAAATGAGAAGAGCAGGCACTCAGACGAGGAAACTGAAGCCTAACCAGGTTGACTGACTATTCTACATGGCTCATGGTTGATGTTATGACTCTTTAAGCCTAGAGGTTTTTGCTTATACCAAAGGACAGTGCCTTAAATTACCTTAAATGAATACAGATATCTAAATACCTCCTGAGCAATTCTTCTATTCCCAGGCTGAAGGGTATCTAAAACATCAGGACTGAAGGATTGGACAATCTCATAGGCTCCTTGGGTTTTCAGAAAAATCCCCATGTCCTCAGTACATCCTGTTGTCTGGTGTCACCAGCCAAACTTGATCCAGCCCAGCTTATAGCAGGCTTATGTACATTTCCTCAGCATTTCTAATGGGGTTAAAAGCTCTGAGGGCAGTTCTAATTTTTCATAATGGGTGATAGTTTGGGGCCCTGAGTAGGCTGAGCTTAACTTCCTTCCTTTTGAGCACTAACAGCACTGAAACTCTGGGCCAAATGGTGAAGACCTCGTCGCGTGAAGAAATCTTGGTGCTCCACTAGTCCAATGCATGTGTTTATTCACAGAACGTAGATTCTAGAGAAAAACAGGGTCATGAATAAGAAGGTGCCTGTGGTTATTCAGTCAGAGCTAGAGCCAGTATGCAAGTCTTTGGAGGCACATGATAGGGTGGAAAGAACATTAGGACGGGAGTCAGGCCTGACTTTGATTTATTTGTCTGCCACTTACTGGCTTTGTGACCTTGGACAAGTCCTTAATGTCTCTGAATCTCAATTTAATTGTCTGTAAATGGGAAAATATACATAATGAGAAGTCATCTTTGAAAATAAAAGACAGCATTTTGAAGCCACTAGCTTACAGGTATAAGAAGACCAGTGAATGGATGTTCTTCTCCCCTTTCCAAAACTTCTTTGGGTTTTTCTCATCAGATATATTCTGACAACGATGGTCCTCTTATCTACCAAATGGTCCTCTTATCTACCAAAATGCAGTGTCTCTTTAGATAATGTAACCTTTTTAAGGTAACAGTCTATTGTGTATAACTCTTGTTTAGAGTGGTGGCATCTTGTCTAAACACAGCCTTCAGTGCCGACTTTCTCTTTCTGCTGCCCCAAGCTCTGAGAAGGCTAGGAGCTAGAAGGGAATTCTGTAACACTCTTGGAGTAGACGTTAATCCAGAGTTCAGCCTGGGCCACAGGGTCCTGTTTCTTTCTTCAGGAGAAGTGTCCACTATACTAGAGCTGATCTAGTCCCCATTAACAGAATTCAAGATGGATTGGGTTCTATCAGGAGTCCAATAAAATAAAAATTTCCTGATAGTATCAAAGATCAACCTCCATCTCTTTTGACTCTCTGGAGAAATAGTTATTTGGTTATACCCTTAAAATTACACATTTCATTGTTATGAGTTTCTAGTCTCAGTCAAGTAATAATAAAAGCATTTACCTGTTAGTTTTCTCACCATCATGCAAGGGGTAGAGCTGGAAGAAATTGTGAAGCAGATATCACTTTTTATCCAATCCTTAAACAAGATTTTAAAAATCAGGGAAGGGAGATAGCAGTGTAAGCAGAAAAAAAAATAGTAGGGGGAAGAGTGATTTGTTTTTCCTTCCTTTCAAGCCCTTAGGGTCATATCATCTATAGCAGGTGCTTGGTTGGGGAGGGAGGCCTCCAAGTTATAGGCACAGGTTTGACATCCATCACAAAGGTAGGAATCCATACTAGTCACTTGTGCTGCTGCATATCCATGGAGGCATATTAAGCCTCATGGATACCAGAGCGTGGCCTTGATATTTTAAATCTGAGTATGAAGTGGGAGTGCTGCACCATTAGTCCTTGCTTCGGCTGCTTGTCTTCAGTGATATACAAGTTTCATAAATTACGTTAACTAGAAAAGGGATGAATTAGAGCTTATAATCACTTGCAGAAATCTTTCTGCTTATTTGAGATATGGATTATTTTAGGGAAAAAATATTGCTTTCAGCAACAATCCTCCCTTTTTTGATATATAGATGATAGATTAGATAGGTAGATAATAAATAGATAATAGATAGATAAATAGATGCATGTGCACGTGTGTGTTGTTATAGGAAACTATAAAGCTCATCTGTGACAGGGACTGAAGAATCTTTGAGTTATCAGCATCACCTGAATGTAAATTTTATGTGACAGACAGCATAGATAGTGAATTCATCACACTACTCCCAGCTATCAGCACACTGCCTGATTTACAGTAACTGCTCAGTAAATATTTATGTATAAAATCAATAAATAATTTTGTACTTTAATTATTTATTCTACTCTTGGATCTTTATTTTGTGTAGGTTAGCTTTGTCCCTCCAGCTCTAATGTAAACTCTGTGAGGACAGGAAAAATAGTAATCATAGCAGTTACCATTTATTAAGTGCTTACTCCTGGTAACAGGTCTTGTGGGAGGCACACGTCACACACAAATAAAGTCCTTTCTCTTTCTGGAAGACAAAGAAATAGGCACAAAGAGGCTCTAAGTAACTCGCCATGGTCACTCAGTACATTCCTGGCAGAGCATCCAAAGCCCACATTATTAACCACAATGGAACTGTGATACATCTCATTTTGCACACAATGCTTAGCATGACTTAAACCTTTGTGTAAACTGAGGTTGGCAGGGATGGCTTAGTTACAAATCTGACAGTAGAGAACCTGCTTTTTCTGCCATTTCCTTTTAGAGTATTTATCATGTCCTTGGAGGCTGCCCTGGCTCCCCAGCACTAAATCCCATTCCTGCCCGCCCTGCACAACAAATGGCCCATTACTGTGCTTCCACAGACCTCCATTTGCATGAAAACTTTTCTCTTCAAAATAAAACAAAACAAACAACAACAACAACATTTTCCTCTGACATTTATTAAGTGACTTTGGTAAGCCAAATGACATGCCAAACTGTACAGGCTGTCTCATAATTCCATCAATAAACCTAAAAGGTAGTTTGAGTTATTATCTCTACTTTAAATATATAGGAATTGAGTCTCAGAAAGGTTAAGCTAAGGTCATAGAAATATGACCCATTTACCATATACACACATACATATATTTACTGTTTTAAAAATTTGGGGGTTGCGTTGTATGTTTTCTCCAAATATTTTCTCTCATTTATCTTCATACCAAACTTTTAAGGAGGACAGAGCGCTGAGGCTCAAAAACGTTAAGTGGTACTTAGATTGTCATGACAGGCCTGGGACTAGGACTCAGTTTCTTGACTCCTTTCCAAGTACTTATTCCAAAACACAAAACATCAACCTTTCCAAGCAATACTATTGAATTTTAATAGGGTCTGTTCCTCAAATCAGCAACTCAAGGCAGAAAATGCAGACCCCACAGTAAGATAATAAGGGAGATACCTGGGGACAGAAGAAGTTTTCTTCAAGGTTTCTTCAGGTAACAACTGAAGTTACCTATTCTGTTGTGGCTGAAGTTCTAAGTTATTCTTCCACCTAAGTTATTCTGATAGTAGACTGGTGTTATATCAGACTAGGAGTTGCCGTATTGTGGGGACCTAGGCAGTTTAGAAATTATGACTCTTCTCTTGTGGGAAATAACATTTTGCTTTACTTTAGTTTCCTTTATCATGTGAATTTAAAACTTTTCTGTACAGAGAAATGGCTTGAAGATTTTTGTGAGATAGTCCTGCTTCTAGGTGTTAATATATATTGATTTTATTTATATTCTCTTCATTGTATTACACAAGAAGATGTTTAACCAATGGAAAAGACATACTTGCTTCTTTGTTTTATAGACTCCTGTGAGGAGCAGCTCTAACCACGTTAACTCCCTGCTTCAGCTGGTTGTCTTATCCTTAAGGTATCCATCCATCCTGCTAAGGGAACAGTCTAAGTTTTTGGAGCAGGTTTTAAAGAAATTTGTAACAGTATCCTGTTTTACTTTTGGAAGTATCCTGTAATGTCTAACAAAATTTACAACTACCTTATATATTCTGCAGCACGTGACTGCTGTGTTCTCCCACTATGATAAGACAAAACATGTTGATTGTTTTAAGTTTATGAGAAGCACTGACTTGATGAAAAAGTGTGGTCATTTCATTATGTTTTACTCTAGACCCCAAATAATGAGAGGTGCTACCTTTAAAACTAATTGTCTAATGCCAATGAGAATTGATAACAGTAGACAGAGGCTGGGGCTGAACTGTTTCTCCTTATAGATCTAAGGAAATGTGCAGTCACACTGACTAATGATAATCATTTAACCTTTATTATTCTATTTTGCTGTAACCACACTCTTTCCTACAGCTCCCCTCCATAATTATGCCTTTAATTTCCTAACACACAACAAAGCATTCTGCTTTGGATTCTATTTGCTGGAGAGGATGAGCTCTAGAATTCCCTTTATGTCTATCTCTGGAAAAACTCATTTTCTTTGAACACAGGCATGCATACACACACAGAGAGATACACAAGCATACACACATGCACACATACAAACCTTAACAAAAGTTACTTGTCACTCCTCTGATGGTCTCTGTGGCATTGGTTCCCAGAAGGAGGCTGTTGGCTTTTTTCAAATTTACAGTTTTCTTGCTTATGATATTTTCAATGAAGTTCAGAAAACAAGAAAAGACTCCTTTAGTAAACTCCTAAACTCCAAGAAGGATTAATTGCAACACGCCTTGTCTTAGTACTAAAAAAAAAAAAAGTGAAGAAGTGATTTCAGGGTAGTTTTATATCCTTTTTTTCACTTTTATTTCTGTATTTCTTCTTTATTTCCTTTTTAATGGTAGTATTTATTTTTAATAATAAATTATTCTACTAAGTGTAAGAGTAAGTACTACTATTATCTTTATTTTAGAGAACAGACAACTAAGACAAGAAAATGTTATGTAATTTACCAACTGTAGGTTGGTTGGGATCAGCAAGGCAGTTCATAGGCAGGGTGTCACATGTTGAAGTTGGTGTTAGCTAAAAACACTGATGATATGAAAGACAAAGGTAGTTTCTTCCCTCACATGTCTGACACCTCATTTGGAAGGGGTAGAACAATTGTTGGCTAGTTGGCCATCTCTCTTTCTTCACATAACATCTCCATGTGACCAGCTTGAGCTTCCTCAGAGCATGGCATTTTCAGAGTATTCGTACTTCCTACATATAAGCTATATAGAGAAACATTTTGAAAAACCAAGATGCTAGCTGAAAAATATCTTATGATTTAGGCTTGAAGTCACAACATGCCTTTTCTGCAATATATTATTGGTCAAAAGCAAGTCACAAGCCTGGCCAAATTCCAGGTAAAGAGAATTACACACTGCACTGATACTGGAAAACATAGTTCCTCGATAGGTCCATACTGGGAGACCAGCTACTTTAAAAATATACAGGGAAAAATGTCCTTGCTTTTAATAATAATTATTTTCCTTTGGTGTTAATTTAGGTCACTATTTCTCCATAAACCTTATAAGTGAAAATAATGATCTTTTCTCAATAGAGAGCATAAAATACCTAAGGAAGAGCTTCAGCAAGAAGACACATTATCATTAGTGGTGAGTGTTAGAAGCATTTAGCATTTTTGCAGTGTTTTGCATAATTTGAGGGTTCTAAGAGCTTTTTCAAACACTTATTTGAATCTTAAGGGACAATGTGCATACTCCTATTTGTCATATGTATATGATTTTATTATACCATATTAGCAAAATCATTGCTCATGAAAGTATGCAGTTGCCTGTTCCAGAGCTGTGTTTACCCATGAAGCCCCTGCCTTTCCTGCTGAGGGTACAAACTAAAGTCCTAGATAGGCTCTTTAGTGCAGAAACCCTAGAATTAGTATCTTCTATTACTAGAGTAATTTTCACTTGGATATTCTTTGATTCATTGAGAGGGCTTCTATTTGGGAAGCTTCTTCCCTGGGAGGCCTTTGTTTCTGGCTAGATTGTCTTTGGTTTTATTTTCATAGCTTCTCAATGCTTCTGAGCACACTTAATCTTCATCAAGCATCCAAGCTCTTTTTCCCAATACTTGACCACAGGTTAATTTATCTGGAATAACGATAATAGAATCTACTTGGTGTGTATGCTGGTTTTGTGACCAATATCTGCTGTATGGTCATGCCTGTAATGTCTACTTCTTGTTTGATTGATTAGAGATAATATTGATAATATTTATTCAGTTCTTATCATACATCAAAATTTGGCTACATAAATATACTTGCACTCTCTCATTTACTTCTTATACAATCCTATAAGGTTAGTGCTATTATTTTTCACATTTCACAGATGAGAAAGCTGAAGCTTCAAGGATGAGAAAGCTGAAGCTTCAAGGATAAAAAAAGCTTTGCCTAGAGTCACACACATAGACAGTCCTAAATTTGCTACTCAAAACCAGGCAATTGAGTCTAAGCCTCACTTCCAGCCACTATGTCCACTCCCATTCAACTAAAATCTCTTGAAACTCAAATCTGGGGAAATAATATAATTAGTGGGATTTTTATATTTAATGTACTTTTTGAGAAACCTCTTCAAACTCAAATATTCTTAGAGAAACTCAAAGACAGAGAACTGGATAATTTTTTATTTTGCTTTTCTTTATTTACCTTATCTTTTCCTTTCAACAATGACGACTAGAGCCTCCAGTTTTGTGACCTTTTTCTATTCAGCTAATAATGTTGCATTTCCTTTTCTTATTTACATAGGATAGGCTTCAGATATTTTTTATTTTCATACAAATTTAAAATAAAGTATCAGTCATTGTATAGATTTCTTAATGAATAGAGATATTCCCCTTAATGAATAGAGATACTTTGAGACTTGGGAAATTCTGCAAAATTTGGCAAATTTTTTTTTTTTTTTTTTTTACACAGGGAAAAGTTTGTCACAGGGCATTCCAAAGTATTGTGTGTTACTCCTTCCTCTGCCCCCTCATCAATGGCCACCATGGGGTCCTTTCATTTGGCAAAGTAAATCCATTATAATATTTTTAATGACCAATTGATAACTCATGATAACATATTTTTACATATTTTTAGTGGTGTTTTGATTTAATAGTAAGGGTGCATGGAGAGAGAGAGAGTAAAATGTTTACCTTAAATAAATGTATTTTAAGTCATAATATTTGTGTTAGGCAGAGTTCTCCAAAGACGAATCTCTTTCCTAATACAAAGATTCCTCACAGAGGAATCAATAGGAGGAGATACATTTAAACTGGCTCAGGTGATTTTGGAGGCTGGGAAGTATAGATTCAGGAGAGTCAGTGGTATATTCCAAGACTAGTCCAAGGCCTGAGAAGCAGGAGAGCTGATGGTGTAAATTGCAGTCAGAGTTTGTCTGAAATCAGGAGAAAGCAATATTCCCACTTGAAGAGAATCAGGCAGAGGGAGAATTCTTCCTTACTCAGGCTTTGATTCTAGTTAACTCTTCACAGGATTGAATGAAGCCTACCCACATGAGGGAGGGTGATCTGCTTTATGTAGTCTACAGGCTTAAATGTTAATCTCTTCCAGCAATACCCTCACGGACACACTAGAAATGTTTAATCACATACCTGGCCATGCCATAGCCCAGTCAAGTCAACACATAAAATTAACTATCACAATATTTTAAGTCAAATTATTATCATTTATTATGCCTTTACTTATGCCAGTACTTAATCCTCACCTTACCTTACCGAGGATGTTGATCCCTATTTCACATGAAAAATATAAAAAATAAAACACAGAAACACAGCTGGGGATGTTGGCTCACACCTGAAATCCCAGCACTTGGAAGGCTGAAGAAGGAGAGGCTTGCTTGAGCCTAGGAGTTCAAGACCAACCTGAGAAACAGGTAAATCTCATCTCTACATAAAACATTTTTTAATTGAAAATTAAAAAAAAAAAAAAAGACACTGCAGCTCAGAGGCTAATTAGCTTGTCCTACATGATAGAGCTGGTAAAGAGAGCAAAACGACCATCTCAGCCTATCCATCCTGCTCTAAGATAGAACATCTTGTTATAGGGGACAATTGACTGATACTAAGATAGAAGTCCACATAAGATTGATAGAAAGTTAACTGGGATTCCCTCAGCATTCACAAAGCAATAATGTTTCCTTCCTATTTAAGGTGGTCATTTGCCTGACTATTAAGTAGAAAGGTATTTCCTGAACCTTGACTTCTGCTGAGGAAGGAAGTCTCTGTCAGTCACTCAAAGAGTCTTCAGAATCTCAGAAAGGAGGGACACAGAGTGCCCTATATGAAGACAGAGGGGAATCCTTTTATTTAGTACAAAGTACTGTGCTAGGAACTTTCAATCAAATATATTTCACAAAAACCACAATCTCTTTTATTTTTATCAGAGTTGATGTGTCAATACTGTTTACTAGAGGGATGGAAAACAATCCCTTGTTTATACAGCCCAGTTTGCTAAAATACTGTCATTCAATGAGTTTGCATGACCTTAATTGCACAACAGAGGGTGTCAGAAGAAGCTGTGCTGGACCTGACCACATTAGAGCTCTTCGGGATCGCCAGATAGGAGCTGCCAACTCTGGAACAAACATCTCTGCCTTGTTTCTTGGATGATAGTTTTTAAACCAACTCTTAGTAATTTCTAAAGGCATACTAAGGCATACTTTGTAGCTGTCAGAATGAGTGTCCCCTTGCCCTGGAGATGTGCAGTCACGTAATTCTGGGTTCCTTTCTTCTCAACCCAACAGAAAAGTAAGGTGGAAGAAGAGCACAGTGTACCTGAACAGTTGGTAAGGTACCCCCCAAGGTTTCTGTCACTTGGCTGTTTTAGAAGATGGGCGCCTCAAAGAGAAACAGAAACTGCTAATGTCATCCCACTCATTTCTAATTGGAATGGTAGGGACCAAACAGCTATGAGGGCTTCCAGTATAAAATGGCACAGGAGGGATAATATGTCACCTTCAGTGCCACTGTGACTCAGAACTTCAGGCTGCCACTGTGTAAGCGCTGAGTCAAATTTAATATGCCTCTCTCTGACAGATTTAATGTCCATCAGGACCTGGGGAAAGAGCACATGACAAGCCTGAAGATGAACTGTGTTCTCAGAGAAATCAGTGAGAAAAATTCAGCAGAGGAGTATTTAACAGGTTGAAACACATACACTTATCAGCAAACTGTACTCTCTACGTACGTGAAATTAGGAAAGGCTTTTTAGATGCAATTTTGAATTATGTACTCTGCAATATAGATACATCAACTGTTGTTTGTTTGTTAGCTGATCATTTGAAAGACGAGGATGGATTATATTTCCGGTCAGTCTGCTTCTGATTCAGTAGTTAGGATGATATATTGTCAGGCATCGCGTTAACAAATGAGTTGTAAGAGTAAGTGCAAACCATTTCTCATAATGCCCATCGAGATACAATTGGTCCTATTAACAACACTCTGAATTGAATTGATTTTTTTCTTTAACGTAATATCTTTAACGTACTTCCCCCCACCATTCTGACTATACTATGAGTTTTTAAATAATTACTAAGAAAAATCTATATTAATTTCACTTTATTATATATGTATTTAAGTTGCAATATTGACAGAATTAAACTTGGACATAAATCATCCAACCTAAAAATTATCTGCATTGTCTAATGTCATCCTCACAAAAGTCCTATGAGTTAGTTAATAATCTTTATTTTACAGATAAAATTAATTTTCAGAATTAATAAATACATATAGGAAAGCACAGCTAAAAAGTGGTCAAAATGGAATGCAAACTAACTTGAATCTGGCTGTGAAGCCTATATATTTATGTACCAGAATATACTTGTTAGTGACTAGGGAAGGCTTTTATCGTCCAATTCTGATTGCATTTTCTAGACAAACATCTCCCTGTTTCTCCAATTGTTACAAATATCTAAGACTCCTTTCCTCTTTTAGATCATAAGCTTCTTATATGCAGAAACCACATATATGAGTTTTGCATAACATTAGACTAGTTGAAATATGAGTCCAGCTCTCAAATACGATATGGTTTCCTTCTGCTTAACTTAAGATTGACCTTCCAAAAATTTGAAACAAAAAATAATCGGAGTTGTTTTTCTGATCAACTGGCAATGACGGGAACCATTGTCTTTATAACGTGTTTATTATGAAACAACTGCCACTGTTAGAAGCATAATATGTGATCATATAGCCACTGGATTTTCTGGTAACTTGTATCACTTATGGCAATCTCATGAGCAAAAAGATCGCTGTGCACTGACATCTCAATATTCCACTTACCCCACCCTGCTTCACCCCTGAAGAACACTGGATAGTGAGAAAGCCTGGCATCTGACATTTATAAATACAAAATGCCTCGCCTATTGCATTGCCTCTATTAAAAGCAGACTCTACCAGAGCTCTCTATCATTATTGGCCAGCAAAACAATGGAGTACTCGTTATTCTTTCTGATTACTCCACACTCCTTCCCAAGAAAGTGAGCGAATAATACTCAGTTCAAACTTTTCCATATACAAAATAGAGCAAATAAGAATGATTTGGGGCCCCAGTGTGAATGTTCAACTCTGGTCTCTCCCATATATTCTGTGTGTAGGAAGAGGCCTTTCCCCAGAATCTTATCCTTGGGGTCTCTTTCTTTGCTGCTGACATACAAGGAAGAAGCATCTGAAACTTCAGACACAAGAACTATGGTTAGCTCTGCTGATTAAAAACAGTTGCTTGACCTTAGGCAGATTGCTTAGCATTCTCGCCTCAATTTCTTCAGTTGCAAATGGGATTGATGAGGTTCATTCTATACTATCCCATAGAGGATTGACAGAGCTTATTCTTTTATAATGGTTGTTTAATACTATATCTGGTCACTAAGAGTGACTGATACTAAAAACAAACAAACAAAATATTCTCCCTTAGTCCACTATGATAAATCTTGACTTTTCTAGAGGATCTTTAAAAAAAAATCTACAAAACAAAATAACAAATGAAACCTACTGCTTTGCTCTGGTGCCTTATGACATACCATGAAATCTGGACTTACTCTTCCCATACGTGTGCTTTACCCGTTGGTGATCCAGTCAGACATTTCTCACCCTACTCCATCTCCCTGTTTACACATAACAGTCTGAATTCAAACAGAGGCTTTCAATGAGATCATAGACAACAAATATCACAAAAAAAAAAATAGCTGTTGTTTTTGGCTGTGATGACTGTTTGTTACAAAAAGAAACTCAGGTCCTCTGGCACAGGTTCCTCAGAACCCTGTTAACCTGTGGTGTTAGAATAAGTGTTAGAGGACTAGATCACAATGGGTGAGACTGTGAGCTTTTGAATCGGACAGATCTGGCCTTAAATTCTAGCACTGACAATAAATAGCCATTTGGTCTTTGGGAAATCGCTTTTCCATTCTGAGACTCAGTATCTTCAACCCTAAGTCCAAAAATCATAGAGATGGTGATACTTTCCAATTCATAGTCATAATAAGACTAAGTGAGACATACACTTATCCCATGGCCTTGGGCAAAAAGACCTCCAGAATTTCAGCTATTAGGATACCATCACTGCTATCATTAGGAATAATAATGTTGATCTAACATAGTTAAAATCTTTGTTCATCCAGAATACCCAGTTAGTCCCCATGCTTTAGCTAGCCCTGTAGAATCCATGCCGTACCTTCTCCTAGGATGCTGGGATGAAGTGGAGATTTCTGTAGGCCTTTGTGAAGGCCAAAATCTACTCTGCCGAAATCTACCTTCCTCAGTCAGGCTGAGAGCAGTGGATTGTTAATTGAATTAGATTAGAGCATGGATCATGAAAGCCAAGTCTGCTTGTCTGCTAACTCAGGATGCCAGTAGCTGCAGACACAGCAACCTGGCTGACTGATCTCTGGCTCCAGGAGGCATATCTTGTTTTCTTCAAAAAGGAGGTCATTCATAATTGATAAGAATTGAGAACATCTCCATCATATACCACCATAATTTGATAAAAATCTTGTTAACTAAAACATTGGAACCTGAGATAGCTATTGATTTCTTCTTTCATTTGGGAGCAAGCTAATTTCCTATGGCCAGGGCTGGGAATGGAAGTGAATCACGCTGACAAAATAAGATGTACACCTAAGCACAAATGATCCTGGGCCATCTGAAGCCGGATGCCTCAATTAGAGCAGCTGGACCCTGACATAAGTACAACAAACTAAGAAAACAGACTCTGTAAAACCTCCACAAAGGGGAAACTCTGCAGCCCACAGGGCCTGTGGCTCACTGCTGAAACCCACATTTTCCCATCCTCTGATAAAATTAATGTGTACCTCTGATAAAATTAATTGTGCATTAAAAAGGAGGGGAAGTCTACTTACCTCCTTTTGGTTCTTTGAAAAAATCTCTGACAATTCTGAGGGGAAGCAGCAGGTTATCTCGAGTGGCATTTAGCCAAGCAACCTGGGATAAGGCTCTTATGAATGCTCCAAGGCCCTCGATGCCATCTAAGCCATGGTAGAGAACCTTCTGAGGAATACCGTAGGCAGAGTTCTCCTAGATGCTCCTGATGACTTCCATGTGGAGAGCTGTTTAAATAAATTATTTTCGGCCTCCTTGAGGAGTGTATCAGATACTAGTGATGCAGGATTTTTGCTCCTTGACTCAGCTAGACCAGGAAGAATTAGGCACACAGGCATCAAAGCATGAGTGGAGTAGAATTTATTAAGTGAAAGGAAAGCTCTCAGCAAACAGAGGGAATGCAGTGGGGTGGTTCTTCTGCCTGAAGACAGGAAAGTTCCCCAATATGGCGAGGCTGGGACTTTTGATGGGCTCAGAATAGAGAGTGTGTGGTGATTGGTTTGTGAGTATGCAAAAATGGTCAAAGCAAAGACACTATTCAAAGGCGGGCATGACAGTATAGAAAACCAATTAGGAAAGTGTAGATATATGTAAAACAGGTGAAGTATGGGAATCAATCAGAGGACAGCATGCCAAACAGGAAGGTGGGCTCTCAATTTGGTCTGAGGATTTACCCTGGACTGCTTCCAGCTTGAAGGTTTGGTCTCACTGGGAACCTGACCCTATCTGACTAGGCATTTGTCTGCCTCCTGTGTCTATCATTTTCCCCGCTGAAGAGGTACATCTAACTGCCGTTGGAATAGGGTTGAAGACTGATCTTAACTGCTTCCTGCTGACAGGGGGCACTGTTTTGGGAAAACAGCTCTCAGATAGGCAGGCCTATCTCAACGGTCCCCAGTAAAAGGGAGCCATCATCCAAGGTTCCAGTTGCATGACCATTTGGAGTTTGATGACCCATCCCTTTTGTTTCTTCAGAGCTGCAGCTGGAGATCACTGTTGGTTCACAGGAATAAGCAGGGTTAGCCTAAAATGTAGGTAAAAACTTAAAAACAACTGATGAGATTAGAATTTAATGACAAGTATATGATAAGTTTTGAAACATAATCTTTCTTTCTCCAGTCCTCATTTTTTTTTCACAAAAACAAATAATGATAGGATAAATTGTCTGCAAAATAAACTTTAGTCTTACACTTGGCCTGATTATTTGCATAAAGTGCAGCAAGAATATATTTTTCATATAGGCTTTTACATTGACTTTGGTGGAACTCTGTTCCACAAGGAATCTCAGAGAGACCATTTAAAGCTAAGCCCAGCCATGAGTTTGCACCCTCAAATACCTATGAGTCGGGTTAATTTTTCTCTTCTTCAGGTCCCAAGAACATGGGGCTCCTGAACTTGCCAGAAAGTGACATTCTTTTACTCACCACAGGTTAGGAACCCTGTATGGGGACCGTGTAGACAAGGTATGAGACCAGTTTTCCTAAGGGGGTTTTATTAGCTCTGCAAGTCTAGCTTGATTATTTAAAGGGAAACACATCCTTCTAGTCAAAACCTTGATAAAACAGTTTATCCAATTGTCTCCTGTTGCTAAAGAAAATGGATTCTTATTGCACTGATGCAAAAAACTATATTACTATAAGTTAGGAATAATCACAGACAGTTTCCAAATTCTGGAGAAGTCAGACAGAAAGAAACAAATATGCTCCAAATTTTATTCACAGGAGTATACCTTACTCGATTATTAAACACTGTAAAAAACTCAAAATAAGTTTCCTTGACTCTGAAGAACAAAACAAGGATTAGCAACATTTTAAATGAACAGGTTAAAAAGATTACTTCAGTTTTCTGTTAGTTCAGTCCATTCTGTTAACTCTTGTTCTGCTTGATATTCATGAACATATCAGCTCTTAATGAGTCCAGTACGTTTTTCCAAAGTCACAATCTCCAAAGTTATCAGAAACCTGCATTTGAGAGCACCTGTAAAATCCTATACCTTTGAAAAGGATCAAACAAGACAATAATTGTCTATGAATGACAAAATGTCCAGGGTAGTTACAATAAAAAACATGATTGATAAAGAAATTTGGTTATTTCTGTGGTTTACATTAACTGAAACTAGTAACCTTAATTATGATCGATAGCACATACTCGAACACTATAATTTTAGAACTCCCATACAATTTTGGAACATATATTAACATTATTCACTAAAATATAACCTGAAGAAGGTCAAATATTATTGTTATTTTGGCAATCCCACATGACTAAACAAGTGAAATAATTCTGTTTACCTCACTCTTACATGTTCCAGGGGCCCTCTGCAGCATCCAAAAGTTAGGGGTCAGGAAAGACAATTTTTGAAGCTGAAGTTTGATTTTTGGCGGCCTATTAAATAAAGCACTTGATATTATGAACTAAAATTCCAGATTTCAGCCAAAATAATGACTTGAAAAAAATTTAGACAAGGCAAAAACCTTTACGCATTAAGAGGGAAGACTTAACCTTCCAACCAGTCTATCTCTTGTTTTCTTCTCTTTTTTTTGGTAGTTTATTTGCAAGGCAAACAAAAATCTTTCCTTATCCTTTATTACTGCATGAAAATCAATGGAAAGAAAGCCAAATTTCACCCTTTCATTAGTCTACTACTAATGTCAATCCAATTTTTTAAAATTAAGCTTTATAGATAATTCTATCCAATCTTAACCAGTTTGTCCATGAGGTGAGATTCTCATAAACTTTTTATAGCCCTTTACAATTTTTTGTTAAAGAGTAGATCCATACCCTCATAAAACCTTGTTGTGCTTTTATTCTGATGTTCAATTTATGGCAAAACCATATAATGCGTTTCTGAAGTTAGTCAATATGTTCACACACACAATTTATTTTGTAAGACTAATTTTTACAAAACCTTCCATCATTTATTTCAAGTTTCAGCTTTATCGTACCTAATTCAAAACAATCCTTTAACCCTCTAAACTAGGCAAAAATTTACATTCCCATGCCTTCTTATAATCTTTTACTAAAAACACATTTTACTTTTCTTACACACCTTGCATGTAAATTTATTTTCAGCAGTCTCAATTACATGTTATAATGGCAACTCTTAGCAATGTTTAACTTTAGTGTAAAACCTGGTAAGTTGTTTTAATTATGTATTAGGCACAGATAAAGTCTGTCTCTTTCCAGCACATTTAAGAATGTAGTTAATTCCATATGTCACCAGGCCTTATCAAATTGTAAATCAGACAAGTTGAACAGTTCTCAAAAGCCAAAGAAACAGTTTATATCCTTAAAACATTTAGCAAGCCAAGTATCTGACCCCCATAATTTAGAACACATATTTACATTTTGAAGACATCTGTATTTTACCAATTATCTTTAAAAATGTTTGTATTTCTCAAACATTAAAGTCACATGAACTAAAAGGCATTACAGCTTTTATTTTTCCTTCAAAAATAGTTGATCTAAGTGCTTATTTTTCTCTAGACCAATTAACTAGAGTTCTTTTTTATAAATGCCACACACACCACACATATATAAATACACAGAAAGACAGAAGAAGATCTAATAGTTGTAAGATTTTTCATCTGTCAATCTCCTAATTGAATTATTGGCTGCAGGGTGAAGCCTTTCAAGAAATAGGGCTAGGAAAGCATGTGATTTAATAGAGCCGAATAAGCAGATATAGCTGGAAGACAAAAACAGATTTTGAGAGAGATCTATCTGTTTTTAACTCCTGGGGTTCCATGAGGAAAACAGAAGTTTTTGTTTTCCCCAAAATTGGTTTTGTGCACCTTCTTTGTTTTTCTCCAGGAGTCTCCCAGTCTATCAGAAGTTGTCTTAGGGCCTCTCATGCATACATTAAGAGTGGGAAGACAAAATGGAGAAAAGTAATTCAGTGGACAGAGAAAAAAATGTTTTCCACAAAAACAAGATCCAGGAAGAGAAAAACATAAAGGTCTTTTAAATATACCAATAGCTTGGATATTCACTTTAATTAAGCTGATCATTTTTTAAGAAAATCCTTTTAAACCGCTTGTTACCTGACTTTACTTATGTCAACTGGCCAATGTTTCTGGCTTTTGAACTTTACCAAAAGTAATGTCACAGGTGAAACCAACAAGTCTCAACTAAAGTTATGAGTTAACTATGAGTATACAAGATATTTTTTAAAGGTGATAAGTAGTTTTTACAAAATCTAGAATTTGTAAAAGTAGCTCAGAGAAAGGAATATTTTAAAAAGGAAGCTAGAAGTTGTTCATGGACAGGAAGGGAATCAGCGAGTGGCAAAAGTCGCACAGATATTAACCAGAAAGCAATCATTCCCTAAGCCAGGATTGAACCTGGGCCACCATTGTAAAAAAAGTGGAGATCAAAAGAAAGTACTGCCATAATCAAGCTTCCAAGGACATAAAACAAGATGGAGACCTGCAGCAAAGTTTGTTACCAACCAGTTTGCCAAGCTGGTTTGAGCAGTGGTCTTATAGGGTACTAGGCCTCCATTCCATCCTAAGGTACCCCTCTTTGTGACATAACCGTACAGAAAGACCCACAAAGTGCACCAGATTGGCTACAGCTCAAGACTAGCCTCAGAAATGTTTCCCATTAATCAAAACTTTACATAGGATATAAACAGTGATTTTATCATTCATTCAACAGGTGTGTTCAGGGAGAGGGAGGCCAGATGTCTGACTGGTAAGAACTTTTACTCTTTTGCCAGCATGTCACGCTTCTGGACTCCCTTCCCCTGAGTTCAATTTTAAGCCAAGCAGTTTAAGATTTGGGGAAATTAACTTTTCTCAGTTTGGGGGATGCATCCAAGGGTAGTGTCCCGTGGTACAGGATACAATTACCCATCTGCGAAGAGAGGACAGATGAGGACAAAGGAGAAATAAGGCTTCCCTCCTGCCCCACAAAGGAATCACAGTGATTCAGGAGGCATTCGAGTGAAATACAGACTGAAGATGATTGGTTACCCATCCAGAAAGAGGGGAAAAGAACAAGGCATCCCTAGTTTCTTTCTCTTCCCAGCCAATACCCGGGTATGTGAGGTAGAGAAAGAAGAAGTGTCTCCATTTCTTTCTTCTGTCCTTATATCCCTGAGTCCCAACGACCTGGGCAGGGTTCCACCTGTGGGTGCAATTGTGGCTTTCACCCATGTTAACAGAGAGGCATAGGGGTGGGAATTATCCACATTTACCCATATGCTGCCTATTGTCCCTGCTGTCGGTAATCTTTGAGTTCCCTACACCTTACCTATGCCATGGATGCTAGCATGTTCTCTGTCCATGAAATGGGATGAGGGGGCTGATTGGCAGGAATCAGTCATGCTCACCTGCACTGTGCCTTTTGACTTCCATTGTCATCTGCCTCTGGATCCAGTTTTCCTTGCTAGGGCTCCAATCTAAATCTTGGAATTGAGTTTGGGACAAAAATGTGCCTCAGAAGGGTTCATGGACTCATTAAGTCCCAGGTGGCCCTCCTGAAACAACGGAGAGAAAAGGCAGTACTGTGAATCGGGGTCCTGGCTTTGCAAGATACCTTTCAAAAGGAAAAAAAAAACCTCTCATGTAGAAAAGCTCCCTGTATTCACAGGGCTATGTGTTAACTCCTGACATGGTGGAGAAAAGAGGAAAAAAAAACAGCTTTAGCGCAGGGTGAGGAAGATGCCTGAAGGAACAAAAGCCTCCGACTTTTTTCAAATGGGGTCCTCCAACATGGTGGAAAACCCATAATTGTTTGTACCTTCTTCCTGGTTCAGCCATAGGAGGAAAGACTCCGTGGGCATGAGGCAGGAAGGGACAGCAAACAGGAAAAACTGGACAGCCAGCTGCACTGGGTCATTAGCCCCCGAAACCACCCTGTGGCCCAGGTGGCAGCTGCAGCTCATTCCAGCCCCACATGGCTGTTGTATGCCGTGTGTGCATGAGGCAGAAATGGCCATGAGCCCCAGCAGGGAGGGGATGGGGTGGCAGCAGGGAGTTACCACTCACCCATCCATCTTGTGCTGCCTGAGGCCATTAAGTTAGGGGTTAGGGATGCCTTTAAAAACAGACAAAAATCGCATTGTTCTGAATTGCATATCTGATGGCTGGGCCAAAGGCTCATTCTACCTCGTAATATCTCGGCAGTTTGCAATAACATCCCCAATATCATAAAAGAAGGTAGGTGCCATAACAGCCCTGAAAGGAAGAGGGAAAATGACATTCAAAAAAACACTGGATTGGGGCCAGGCACAGTTGCTCATGCCTTTAATCCCAGCACTTTGGGAGGCTGAGGTGGGTGGATCACCTGAGGTCAGGAGTTCAAGACCAGCCTGGCAACATGGTGAAACCTGTCTCTACCAAAACTACAAAAGTTAGCTGGGTATGGTGGCATGTGCTTGTAATCCCAGTTGCTTGGGAGGCTGCGGCAGGGGAATCACTTGAACCCTGGAGGCAGAGGCTGCAGTGAGCTGGGATCACACCATTGCACTCCAGCTGGGGAGACTCTGTATCACACACACACACACACACACACACACACACACACACAAAACTCTGAATTGGAATGAGGCCAACATTCCCAACCCCTGAGAGTGATAGTGGGTGGGTGGCAGTCTCTACAGCTGTGCCATTCATTCTTAATTGGCTAGCATAGACCCAGTGCTCCATCTGTTTTCAGAAAAAAGTTTGAGGACAAGAAGGCTCAAAACCAAAAGTGAAAGAGGATTTTTTGTGTCCACATTTTACTGACCCTTCCTCTGATCTCCATACTACACAAAAATGATGCAGGATTTTTGCTCCTTAGCTCAGCTAAGTCCAGGTTCTTGTCTCATGACCAAGAAGAATTAGGTACATGGCCATCAAGGAGTGAATGAGTGAAGTAGCATTTATTAAGCAAAAGGAAAGCTCTCAGCAAAAAGAGGGGATGCAGGGGGGTGGTTCTCCTACCTGAAGACAGGAAAGTTCCCTAATATGACTGAGCCTGGGGATGTTATGGGCTCAGGATAGGGAATGTGTGCTGATTGGTTTGTGAGTATGCAAAAACGGTCAAAGTGAAGATACCACTCAAAGGTGGTGACGACAGTGTAGAAAACCAATTAGGAAAGGGTAGGTATATTTAAAGTAGGTAAAGGATGGGGATCAATCAGAGGAAAGCACACCAAATGGGAAAGCAGGTTCTCAATGCAGTCCAAGGATTTACCTGAGACAGTTTCCAACTTGAAGTTCGGGTTTCACTGGGGACCCACCCCTATCTGCCTAGGCATTTGTCTGTCTTCTGCCTCTCTCACTAACGCTACCTTAGTAAAGTGTCACAAACTGGTTAGCTTAATACATTATGTGTGTATTTTCTCCCAATCCTGGAGGCTGAAGGTCTGAAATCAATGTATAGGTAGGGCTGAATCATTCTGAGGGTGTTGAGGAAGAACATGTTCCTTGCCTCTCTCCTGGTTTCTGCCAATAGCTTGCAATCCTGGGCATCCTTGGTTGGTGAATATATCAGTTAAACCTTTGCCTGCGTTTGCACAGGCTGTTTGCCTTGTGTCTCTGCATTCTCTTTCGTATGTGTCTGTCTGACTTTCTCTTTCCTATAAGACCACTGGTCATATTAGATTAGAGCCCAGCTAATGTTCTCAACTTAACTTGACCCCATTTCCAAGTAAGGTTGCATTCTGCAAAGACCCCATTTCCAAGTAAGGTTGCATTCTGAGGTACTGGGAGTTAGGACTTCAACATATCATTTTGGGAACACAAATCAACCTCAAATAAGGAGTCATTATGTGCTTGGTTCACTGACCATGCTTATTAGACTTCCTTAAGACCAAATAAAGAAAAGAGATTTTTCCCATAATAACATAATTATTTTGACAACTAGAATATAAACAAAATCATAATTTAGGAAATAATAGTAGGCAGCAGGAGATGATAAAGTATTTCTAAAACTTCAAGTCACCAATCAACTGTAACAGAATTCTCAAGGTGAGACTTGTTGATAAATAATAAAATCATAAATTTATTAGAACCACTCCAAAATTTCTTGAGTAAAGAACATTCAAATGATATCTCTATTTTTCCTCCAATCTATCTTCCTCCATCTTATTTAATCTTACTGGAGTAGTAACTGTTGAATTTTAAGCTGGAAATTATTATTATTTGTATTCACAGTGCCATGGGATAAGCTGGCATTTTTCTCTTATTTTCCAGCAGGGTGATAACTATGTTTTCCTTTGTCAATCTCCTTTTATCTGTCAAATGTCCTAAAACTATTATTTCTCCCTCTGCAATTGCCAAGGTTAAATATTTATATATTTACTTATTTTTAGCACAGTCAAACACACTTGTTCTTCACATTTTCTTCTGCCTTAACTATGTTTCTATTTCTTGTCTTTCACTAAATTGTGAGCCCTTTCAAAGTAAAACTCGTGTGCCATCTCTTTCCTTTGCCCAGCTTAGATGCTAGTGCCAATGCCAGAAAGCGTGTGTATATTGAAGTGAATTTCTTTGAGCTTTTTAAAAATAATACATATAACATGTCAGTGTAGAAGATTCCAGAAATTTAAAAGTCTACGAAGATTTTAGAAATTATTTCACCATAAAACCAACTTTATTCTTGGTATTTAAAAGATTTACCTGAAATAAACACGGTTCGCTGGCAAGTTCTACATACAATATAATCCTTTTCATAATGTTAATATTATATAAGCATTTCCCCTATGGAATTACAAACACAAAATGTAACTATTTTAATGGCTGCTGTATTATTCACTACATGAATGCAATTACCTTATTGTTTCCAATATTATTTTAGTATAAATTATATCATGGTGAATATCTTTGTGTATAACTTTATAAAGTTGATTCTAAAAGTTTCTCAGGGCCAGGCATGGTGGCTCATGCCTGTAATCCCAGCACTTTGGCAGGCCGAGGTGTGTGGATCACGTGAGGACAGGAATTTGAGACCAGCCTGGCCAACATGACAAAACCCTGTCTTGACTAAAAATACAAAAATTAGCTGGGCATAGTGGTGGGTGCCTGTAATCTCAGCTACTCAGGAGGCTGAGGCAGGAGAATCACTTGAACCTGGGAGGTGGAGGTTGCAGTGAGCTGAGATTGTGCAATTGTACTCCAGCCTGATCAACAAGAGCGAAACTCTGTCTCAAAAAAAAAAAAAGTTTCTCAGATTGTATTTCCACATACTTAAGGATTATTTTATAACTGATTATTGCTCTACTAAACATCAATAGTTTCTCGGTTTCTTGAACAGAATAAAAGAGTACTTTGAATATGTGCATATATAAACAGTCTTTGTAATTAAACAAATACAAAAAGTTTGTATTGTGATCGAGTCTGTGGCATACAATGTTGGTCAAACTTGGCAGTATGCAAAAGCCTGGTGAGGGGTTGAGTGGACACCGAAATCTAGCCTTTATTCCACTAGCCAAGCTGAGTATCAGTAGCTATATCAGCCCTGACACTTTCTTTATCTAACCAGTACAGATACCATCTGCTTAATAAGGCTTGTGCTTATCTGGAGAGAGTGCCTTTTTTCAGATTAGCACATTCCTATAGGCCTTTTGTGACCCTTACAGGATTCTTCATGGTCAGGCAGGTAGCGCGGGATGTGATCTGAATTCTGTATTCCTCTGCAAATGTTGCTTTCTTGAAGAAGCAGGCATTATCCTATGGAGCCAAGGTATGGAAACATTGGTAAACAGCACTGTCTGTCTGTGGTGCTTAGGTGGCAAAAACCTCTGAAGATTTTTGAGTTGGCAGTCAAAGTCTTCTACAGTTTTCTGTCCAGCCTTATCACTCACTACAGCTTACCTGTGCCTTTTCCTCCTGCCACCTCATGTTCATTTGCACATCTGTGCTTATTTTTCTCACTCTGATAGAGCCCCTTCATCTGCTCCCTTCTGCCCTTATAAATCTTGCCTGTGTGTAATGGCTTAGTGCATCTCTGCTTTGAAACTTTCTCTGGTCTCTCTAATTCTTAACTATCGATGACTTCCCTCCATTAAATTCATAAGTTTTATTTTTTGAGAGTCATATGGTGAGGTTGTGATACACACCAGCTCTGGAACCATTTGGTTGAGATTTAAACTTAGTCTATCACTTGCCTGCAGAGAAACAAGTGATGATGTTTTCTAATCTATGCCTCCATTTCCTCATCAGTAAAATAGGATAATAATAGAACATTTTTGCTTAGGACTCTAGTGAAGAGTAACATCTTAACATTTAATTCAGTGCAGCACCTAGTACTAAGATTTTTGTTTATTGGTTAGATTTAATATTATGTTCCTTTTTTTGCAAAGTGATTGTTTAATTTTTTGAAAGCAGAAATTACATCTTACATTTAAGATATAATTCTTAAGCAGATGATATCTTTGTACTAATAGTAGTTAGATTAAAAAGGTGTCTGGGCAGATACAGCTTCTGATGCTCAGCTTAGCAGGTGAAATTACATAGAGATTCTTCCACAAGACAGATGCTAAATTAGCATTTGTTGGTTAAGGAAATACATGCACATTAACTTTTATTGATAAGTAGTTAGTTTGAATTTGACATTCTTTCATTTTCTTTTTTTTTTTTTTTTTTCCAGGCAGTCAATATTTTTAGAGCATTCACCATACAAATAAGGTCCTCTTCCTGGACTCAGAAACCCACATAAACAGGCTAATGAATATATGTGGTGAGAATAACACTAAAAGAGAGCTAAATACACATAGGAAGATGAGGATCCCAAAGGGGAAGCATTAGTCTGGGGATGGTTTACACAAAGTTAGAGCCAAGCTCACAGGTTCAGCAGCATTTCTGACCAGAGAGTTGTGTACCTAATTCTAAGGAGAAGGTAGACAAAAAGCAAAACTGGATAACCAAAACATTTCTTTAATACTTGGCAACAGTTATCATGCCAGAAAGAGGAATAAGTCAGAAAAAAGGTGGTGCTTCTTTTAGTGCAAGAGGGGTTCAGATTTATCCAATTCACTGTAATGCTATTTTTCCTCTTGTGTATGTATAAACAAACAATAACAATCCCATTAGATATAGTTACTATGCTCAGTAGTCACTAGCCCAACAGAAGAAATGTATGAAGGTACATTTATGACCATTTTAGCTAAGTCAACTGCTTTTATTTGTAGCCCATTTAGGAAACAGACACTGAACAATGTATTGTGCAATTATAGGATCATATTAAAGAAAGGCAATTTAGTTGCAATTAGTGTTAAAATTATTTATTTATTGAAGTGCCAGGATATGCACATTTACTTCCAGTCTGGTGCTGTTTGTGCCCCATTAAATTGTAAAATACAAGGTTATTAACCTGCAATTCTACTTGCAGTCATGTTACTAGATTGTGTTCTGTTCCCCTCTGTTTGATATAGCATCGTTGAGCTCATTTTGGTCATTTATCTGTAGCTATTTAATTCCTCTGTGGTCATCTAAAGATGCTTTTCACTGCTAATTAGGCAGATGTAACCTGTGCTAAAAGCAGTTGGCTTTCCTTGGACATCTGGTAACAATCCAAAATTGAGTCTGAACTCTTTAGTTCTCTCTAGTTGTTCACATTTGCCTTTTGTCATTGTGATTCAAGAAGCTTAACACATGTGTCCATGTTCTAGACAGTCAAAGTGTTGAGGGTCTTTAAAAAGAGCATCTGTCACATGATAAAGCATACCGTAAGTACATTTTGAAAACTAAATTCTGAAGCTGAGATACCACTTAGCCATCTGTTTATCATTCTGGTGCATTGGTTGCAAGAGTGGATTTTTCAGTATGAAACCATCCCCAATACTGGTTGAATGACTAACAGGTAGCAGAGCAGAAGAGAAAACTGTTTATTGCGTTCCTTTCACTGATGTAGTAGAAAATATTGAGCTAGAACTATCATGTTTATGGCCCCAGTCAAAGTTCTCAACAGCTCTTCCGTGCACTTTACAGATTAATTAGATGAAGTACTGAGAGTCTATACAAAGCAATTTAGCTAGGGTTTTAACCCAGGCTTACTGGACTCCAAAGCTCTTTGGAATTTTCCACGCTCCAGGGATCCCTGTAGCATCACTATATGCAGAGTTGATTCTTGATTTTACAGAAACACGGAAACTGATTATCCTATCTCAGGATTAAGTATCTTGCCTTTATCCTCCTCCTTCCTCTTAATCATTTATTATTAATCACTTATTGATTGCTAAAGTTATCTACACAGAGGGTAACCAGGAACTGGAGGAAGACATAAAAGGTAATTACAATCAAATTTCAACCACTAGTAACTGCTGGGAAGTGTGTGTGTGTGTGTGTGTGTGTGTGTGTGTGTTCATGTATGTGTGTTTGTGTTCTGAAGATTTGTTATAGATGAAAAACTGTGCCCACAGTTAAGTGTTAAATATTTGGATTCTGTATGGCTGTCATTGCCCAGGTTGCCCATCTCTGTCTCTCTCATTTACACAACTGGGTCAGGACCAGACTTGTTGCACATTTTTTAGTAGTTACTGGGTCTCACTATGATGTTTCCTCAGAACTGATGATATATGTTTTGTTAAATGCACTCCTTGGGGAAAAATTCTGCTGTGTAGTTACTACATCAAGGGTAGCAGCAATGGGAATTGAGTAGTTGGCTAAGATTCGTCAAGATAGTGCTACACATGTTAGAAATAGAGCCTACTACTCTCTGTGGACGTTAGAAATAAATGATTCATTGCCTAATTCTGTAAATGTGTTGTTGAATTGTTTTTTAATGAAGAATACAGGGAAACTTGTTTTTGTCATTCCTTAACTCAACAGGCTGCTGCAGCAGTTTGAAGGGTACATTGTGATGGTAATGCTGTGAATGTGAGGCATTAAAAGAGGAAATAAAATATCTCTTCATGTTCTAAACTTTCTTTTGCCTCACAGCACCACCTTTCAAAATTGGAGAGTATATGGGAGTACAACTGAGTTTATACAAACAACATTTACTTAGGGCTTATATGCCAAGAAAAATATATCAATAAAGACACATGATCTGTACACTCTGATGCCCAAGAATGAAGTCAGTTGTTTTGTAGAAATGACTAAATAAGTATTCGTTGGTCAGTCACAGAAGGTTGGAGATGGCTAGGTAACAGCAAGGCTGATACCTCTACACAACCATAGTCATTATTGTATTTAGAACTTTATTGATGATTTATCTTCTCACCCTCATTTCAGTACTCTTCCCCTCTAGCTCTCTTTCAAAAATTGGAGAATTATACGTATTGTATGGTTGTACATCTTCTTGTCTCTCTTTTCCACTAGCTTGTGAGGAGACATTCACGGCTGAAGCTGTGCTGTGTCTTAATTATCTCCATCTGTTGAGTGCCTAGAACAGTCTGGTACACAGTAGCAGGACATACCTACTATACCTATAAAATAAAAGGCGTGGAGCTTAGAGTCAGAGAACAGATTGACTGATAGGCCAAAACTAATGGAGATTTTGCTTCCTTATTTGAAAATTGGTGTGATGATCGCCTTTTTCAAAGACATAGTATGAGAATTAGACATAGGTCAAGAACTTTGATTATTGAAGAGTGCTATGTATGTTAGTTACATGGTTGCACAATTAATTATTTCTCACTAAGGAAAAAATCTTCCAGGCCCAAATGTGTTTATATATTTTCTTTTACTACTACTGCTACTACCACCACACACACACTCACCAGCAAAGCATGTAGAACTCTAAAAATGGAAGACAGAGAAATCCTACATTGGTTCTCTATTGTTTCTTCTCTCTCTCTCTCTTTTTTTTTTTTTAACTTTGCTTTGTTTTACTTGCAAGAAAAATCATCAATTTCATGCAAAAGTGCCCCTATACCATTACCCTTCCCTTCTTGTATTATCTCTGTTACAGTTCCTAGGAGTTCTGCAGCAGTAACCAGTTGTGGTTGAAAGCCCAGAATCTAGAACCAAATTATCTTCGAGTTCTGGCTCCATCCATTCCTGGCTATGTGGCCTTAAGTAAGTTATTTAATATTGCTTTGCAGCAATTTTTCATCCTCCACATGGATGATGTGAAAATAGCACCTACCTCATAGAGTTGGTGTGGTTTAACTGTCTATAAAACCTTTAGGACAATGACTGGCATGTAGGAAGTGCTATACATGTAGGCTATTAATGCTCTTAGCAGTAGTAGTGTCTGAGCTTTTCTTCCCCTTCTGCATGAACTTTCATAGCATTATGCTGCGGGAATGAAAATATGGATTGATATATCCATCTGAGCGTCATGTACAAAACTCTGTGGGATACAACCATGACAATTTTATCATTTATTCTTATACTAAATAAAATAGTTCTATTTGCAATAATAGCAAAGCCATTATTACCATTTGCAAAATACTGAATATGGGCCAGGCATTGTGTTACTTTCTAAACCACATATTAGTTTCTAAATATTAGTTTATAAACCATATGCAAACTTTCAAAGACAGTATTTCCATCTAATTGTACAGTGAAAGAAACCAGGGCTCAGATAAGTTTTGGTCAGTTTTCTGTGGCTCCATGAAATTGTGTAGCTGGTATTCAAACTCAGGCATTTCTGACTTCAGAGCTTGTGCTTTGCCTTCCACATCAAATTTCTCATTTTAGGAAGAGTTTCTCACAGCCAAGTAATATGTAAAAATCTCCACTGACTTCAGGATAGTATACTAGAGAAGTTAAAAACCCAGGTTTGGGAGATGGGCCTTCATTCAAATTCTTCTCCATTATTTCCTTATAGTTCAAGAATGGACGAATACAGAACCTATGAAAGTTTCTATTTACTCAACTCTATATGTGGCTGATGATTTTTTTTGCTCCACATTGTTCTTATAAGCATAAAATAACTGAAATAAAATGTATTTCACAAATACTATCACAAAATTAAGTGAGCGCTTAACTGGTCTGAATAATAGTTATTGCTTTGAGATCTTTTTTTTACGGAAGGAGAGTCTCTACTTTTGCAGTTAGAAATAGGTAAATGGGCTTGTAACAGAGAAAATATAGGTGACTGACACGATCAAACTAGTTGATTTTTAAAATTATGGTAAAATTCTGGCAGGTAGCACATTTTCATTTAATATTATTTAACTTTGTCTGGCTATTTCAGTGGATTTCATGTCTTTTGACCATCCAATCCGTTCAGTCTCTTTTTTCCAGGGTTATTCTTCCATCTTCTTCCTTGGGAAACAGACAGTTTTAAGATGGGAAACTAAGGGTCAGAGAGGCTTGCAGTTTGACCACTACCGTGTAGTTTGTTGGTGGCAGAGTTGACTCTCAAGTGCAATTTTGCAGATTCCAAGCTACACTCATGTCATCGTGTTTCCTTTGGAACTGTTTTCCTGCCTTTATCTTAGCAGAAGGGTTCCATGCCTGTGCACAGGCCAACCATGTTGATTCTTGTTGTTTTAAATAACAATGAATCCCTCCATTCCTGCCTCACACAGTCAGGAAACAAATTTATATTACATGGGGAAGAAATTATTTTGCTTTTGTCCAAGGTAGTAAATAATAGTTTCTTTTATACAGTTGACAGCTTTAGGTCCAACGAGCTTAGAAGCCTTGTAACTATCGCCTTAATTCTCATAATCTCTGGAAGTTATATAAAGTATTGCATGAAAATAGTATCAAGATAACATCACAAAAATATTTATATACATTTTTGCCCCGGGAACATAGGAACACTGCTAACAAGGTAAGCCTGCTGGGAATCCTACCTGAAAATATCCTCCTGAGAAGTTAGCTTGGGCTAGTGATAAAGGCAGATCTCAATCACTGAGCCTGGGGCAACTCCTTTTCTTTACTGCTGTGTGGAATGAAGGGATCCCCTACAGAGATACTGATGTTTAATATATTTCTTCTTTGTTTGGGAAGTTTACTTAATTTTTATATGTTAATTTGTTTAAACAAATATTATTACGTATTCATTAAAAGAAATACAAAACGGAAAAAAAAATACGTAAAATTTCACACCCTAATACTTTGACAACTTTCAAATTTTTTTGTATACAATTTTCTACTTCACGCCTAGAAGCATCTAACTTTCTCTCTGGCTCTTTTTTTATGATGTACTTTGCATCCTAGATATTTAGCAACTCTCTAGAGAACTAACTAGAGGCCAGACATTTTGCTTTGCTTTGTGGAATGCAGAATGGATTTAGACATGGTCTTAGGACTGGATAGACTTGCATTCCTTGGCTCAGGCATGCTCTCAGACAAAAATGTACAATAAAGGACCACAGGTCAGGCATTTTAGGGCATCCATCACTCAGAGATAAGGGAGTATGGGGCAGCAATCATGTATGCTGAAATGTATGTGGAAATGAGGCCAGAAGACAGATTTGAAGATGACATTAAGGATCAGTCCTGGGCCGGGCGCGGTGGCTCAAGCCTGTAATCCCAGCACTTTGGGAGGCCGAGTCGGGCGGATCACGAGGTCAGGAGATCGAGACCATCCTGGCTAACACGGTGAAACCCCGTCTCTACTAAAAAATACAAAAAACTAGCCGGGCGAGGTGGCGGGCGCCTGTAGTCCCAGCTACTCGGGAGGCTGAGGCAGGAGAATGGCGTGAACCCGGGAGGCAGAGCTTGCAGTGAGCTGAGATCCGGCCACTGCACTCTAGCCTGGGCGACAGAGCGAGACTCCGTCTCAAAAAAAAAAAAAAAAAAGGATCAGTCCTGAAAGACATTTTATATGAAAGAACAAACCATCCTATAGATAATAAAAATGAATCTATATACTATCTGAAATTATTTAATAACAATAAAGAGCCACATTTTCACACTCTTCCATGTTGACACCTGGATTAATGTTGGATTTTCCCTAGAGAGGATAGAATATTTTACTAGACATTTAAGGATATAATGATTTTGTTTGCAAGCCAAAATTGAAACTATTGACTGAGCACAGGGCAGCAAACATATTTAAGTTAGGTTAGTGGATGACAATCTAGATAAAAATACTGCTTTTGACATTGTTAGTGGTATCAGGCAGGAGCAGTTGGTGACTGCAAAAAGAAAATGAAAGACTGAGCATGGTTAATAAACAATTAAATGGAAGATATCAATGCCAGAAGTCCTCTTTGACAACATTTAAAGTGACTAAAATTTCCTGTAGCCAGAGAGTAGAAAAACTGGCATACCAGGTTCCGTACTCAATCTTAAAAGTAGCAGAGCTTCAGAAAAGTTTGAAATTTCAAGCTAGCTGGATTTTCTATACCAGGTAATGACACAGATTAGAATAAGGCAGGACCTGGAGATACAGAATGAGAACATCAGGAATGATCATGGATTTTTAAAAAAAATTTCTGATTACAATGAAACTTCTGGACTAGTAAAAATGGCTCATTTCTCACAGGTAAAGACTAGTGTCACCCTGCTACCCTACCACCTCTGCTAGACTATAATCCAGTGACCACTCCCTTGCAAGAAAATATATCACCTTCTCATCTTTTTCCAGAATCTGATCCTACTTTTTCTCCTTACTACCAGTCCAATAATAAGGATTAAGTCACAGTGCAATATGGCCAGGAAGATGCTAGACCTCCTAAAGAATAAAGGGTGCTGTACATTGTAACTTCCAAACCTAAACATTTCTTTCCAATGTGAACCAGAAAAGCACTTATAGAAGTACTACATTCTGAGAGTTTTGGCTGGAGGAGGGGAGGGAATCGGAAGACAAAACTGGATGAGGGATAGTTTATGATTTGCTAGCACTCATAAAAGATAACTTATTTAACACCCTGGAAAGGACCAGAAAGGATGGGACTAACACACTGCTAGGTAGGCTCATTTGTTGAAAGGGATGGTCTGCATTAAGTAAAGTAGAAAGGTTAGAATTGCAGCAGCAGATGGTAGAAGAGTGAATCAAAAGATTTAGAGGAGAATATATGTTACAGTCTATATAATAAGTAAGGCCAGAAAAACCACCAGATGGCTATTTTCTTCAATAGGTCTTGGTGGGCATTATGTTACCAAAGCGAGGGGGAATGGGCTGGTAAGAGAGGCACCAGTATCACCAGAAGATGTCAGTATGGAACTGGCCTCACTAATAGCAATGTGATGATAGACCTCTGAAATAATAGGAATGAAGTAGTGGATTCAAGGGTCCAGAGAAAAGGCAGGCTGAATTATCATAATGAGCAGTAAGACTAGAGTTGCGGTAACAGGAGTCTGACCTGTAGAGATCATGAGGATGGTTAGCAGAGCTCTGTGTCTCTAAAGGAAGGAAGATTGTCAGACAACAATAGTATTTACTATTCTATACAAATAAAACAAAGGCAAATAATTAGGAGTCTGAGAGCAACTTCCCCAATAAAAAGTCATAATTCCTTGCCCAGTTTCTAGACCCAAGACAGTTTCCTGATCCTGAACCCTTCGAATGAAGGAAAGGCTAGGCCTCCAGGAATAAGATTTCACAACAGTGTGGCGTGTATATAGAAATGACACTCTCACAGTTACCCTAAAGGGATACTGCGATTTACCCTGTTTTCCAGACACTAGGGAGGTGGGAATATCTAAACATATGAAGAACTGTTGAATTCAACCCAAGCTCCACATTTGTTGCTTGTACAGTGGGGTAAGAACAACTATAGTAGAAAATCCTATGATAGTCTCTTAATCCAATTTTGCCCTCTAGTCAAAATAGAAAGTGCAAACAAAATTGAGAGTAGAGTGGCAGAAATTAGAGCTAGCCTAAAAGATTTAAAAGATTCAGCAGAGGTGTTTTTCATCTTCATTTACTCCACCAGTCTGGTCCCTGTAAAATCTAGGTATATTCCAGAAAAAAAATAGTGGGCTACCACAAACTCAACCAAATAGTAACCTCAATTCCATTTGCAGTGGTAAGGCAGTATCTTTGCTAGAGCAGATTAACGTACACTCAGGATATATGTGTGCCTCTATTACTCCAGGGAATGCATCCTTTTCCATCCTTATCAGAAAGGACACAGATAAACTTTTCTCATTCATGTAAAAGTTAACAGTAGATTAATTTATATCCTTTCCAAAGGGCTATGTAACTTCCCCCACCTTCTGTTATAATGCAGTCTAAAGAGATCTAGACCATCTGACCCTCCATAGAACATTTTACTGGTACAGTGTCTTGATGACATTGTGTTATTACATTGTATGTGCCAAAAGTAGCAACATATCTGAGACCTTATTATTATACATGTGCCAGAGGGACAGGAATAAACTCTACAAAGTTTGAGGTGCATTCCATCAATGAAATATTTAGGTCAATGATTTGTGATTGGCTATTACTTTCCCTCCAAAATAAAAAACACATTATTACATCTCATATCTCTTTCAACAATGAAGAAAGCAAAACACCTTGTAGGGCTTTGGTTTTGGAGACAGTAAACATCACTCCTAAGAAAACTGCAAAGTTTCATGTACCAGGTGACCCAAAAGGCTGCTGGCTTTGAGGGAAGCCCAGAGAACAGAAAGCTGTGAAGCAGGCTCAAGTTGCAGTTCAGGCAGCCCTGTCATTTGTACCACATGATCATCCAGAGCTTATGTTGCTAAATGTTTCTAGGATGGACAAGATGTCACATGGAATTTACCACAAGCTTCAAATGGAGACTCACAATAGAGATTCCTAGAGTCCTGGAGCGAGGCTGTGCCAACCACAGCATGAATTTGTACACTCCTCTAAAAAGCATGTTACTAGGTCTTCATAATAATGGAGCATTGTGAGATGGTGGAAAGGAAGACCCAGTAGCAATTTATCGTGAGATGGAAATATCACATCCGGGATAAAACCCAATTATGCTGCATAACCAGTTTGCTCACCTTCGCGTCATCCATCAGTTGCACCAGGGCCTCTCCCTCAGCTCACACTCAGGGCTACATAAGACAGAGGTGATCTTTATGACCAACTGAGAAAGGCGAACAGTGCCTCTTTAAAATTAAATGAACTAACACATAGAAAGTGCTTAACACAGAGATGGCAAATACTAAAATCTCAAAAACTACTAGCCATTTATTGCTATTATTTATTGTTCTAGTCACTAAGATTGGATCTTTCTGCCCATTTAAAAAATAAATTACTTTCTTCTTACATCTTCCCTCAATTAATTGCCTCCACTGCCAATGCAACAAGCTATAGATTGTTGTTTGTGGCTGATGGGTGGCTAAGACTGAACCAAGAAGCTTCCCAGGCCGTGACATGGACCAATGCCACACATTACTCAGAGGTCTCATGCATTCTGCAGCCTCTTTCATACTTTAATGACATGGTTTAGCTTTGATCAGATTTTACATTAATTGAAAAGCTTCCTTGCTTTCTTCATGTCTTTTTTTAAAAAATGAATATACTTATTACTATTACATTTCTTTTCAAAACCATAATATCAATTTTGCATGAAAAGATGTTATCTTTAAATTTCAATCTGATCTTCTTCTTCTTATCTTGGAATGGTTGGTTTTAAATGAGGTTTTTACTTTCCATCAAGAGCCCACAGGATTCCTGTTGTGATTTGCTCAGCATTGATTGGCCCAACACGGCTTTCAGGGAACTCTTGCATTTTGTGATTGCTAATACAAAAGTAGAAAGGTTTGTTGCGAGATTTCCAGCTTTCTCATTGAGTGAGAGAGCAATGTGATTAAGAGGTTGACATTGGGAAGCACTTTGTACTGTCTATACAGAAACTTTTTCAGGCCACCCGAAGATATGGGGCTGAGAGAAGCTTCAGATACATTCTAAGACAGCTCTAGTATTTACATTTGTAAACCCATTTCTGCAACAGTTCTTCAATTCCTGAGAATATGGAGCTGTGGACTCCAGTACAACTTCTATTTGTATATCTCCAAAGAGGTTAGATGGATATGTTGGCTACATTGTCAGTTCATCAGAAATTCCCCCAGGAGCTGGAAAGGCCAGGAGGCTGGGAAACTATACACTTAAGAAAAAAAAAAAAAATTGAACACATAGAAATTGCACTTGCCACAGATCATTTTTCTCAGGATAGAATAGTCCCTAGGGTGTACTAGGTGAATGACTCTATCAGATAATTTTGCTGAATTTCTCCTAGTCAGTGAGTAAATAATTGGCCCACTCACATATGTGCTATAGTACTATATTTACAGACGTGGATTAACTACATTCCCATTCTGAATTCCCACTGGGTTTTGTTTTGATTTTTACTTTCAGCAAACTCCTACTGTTCTTTCTGCTTATAGTTTTGATAGGATTTGTAGTTCATTTAAAAGTCTAAAATTATGGTCTTTGGCCAAAACATTATGTGCAATCAGAAATTACAATGAACTTGAGTGAAAAATTTATTAATTTATTCATGCAACAAGTGTTCATTGTGTACTTGCTGCATCTTAAGCACTATGCAAAACACAGATAATAAAACGATGTTTAACACCATATTCTGTCTTCAAGAGCTCACCATCCAGAAGTGGAAACAATTAAGCAGACATTTATAGTACAGGCAAGAGTCCTTAGGGGAAAATACAGAGAACATGTCTAGGAGAACCCGGGAAGGATTTGGAAGGAAATAACTGTGGACATAAGTCAAGAATTATTAAGAATGAGAGAGCAAATGGAAGCAGAGGAAAATTCGAGCTAGAAGTGAGACCCACAGAAGTCACAGAGATTTTGACACAGTGGAGGAACATTAGGTAGTTCACATGGCAGATTCATGGAGTTGATGGTCTGAATGGAGAGAATTGAAATTTATCAGGCGTGCAGGGCCAGATGATAGAGACAATGGGAGGGCCCTCTCTGCTTACGATCTAGAGAGCAGCAGTCCCCACTCCCCACACACACGTAGCTTGTGGAAATATGTGTTATCACACAGATAACAGCATCAGCTGAAAATGGCAATAAAAGTGCCCATGTTCCACCTCCCTGCCCTGTGGGGACAAATCCAGTCAGTCCATTCAAAACATTGTCCTTACAAGGAGCCTCCCTACATATATTAGGGAGTTCAGAGGTTGCTGCAGCATCCGCAACAATATGTACGAGTAAAAGCCAGAGAAATTCTGTTTTGTTTGTTGACCTCATTTTTAAATGCCAAGTAGATGTGACCTGGAGAAACAAATTGTGTATACCAAAACTTAAATTCCTAACACTTCCATGGTAATTTGGAAAAAAAAAAAAAAAGTCTATTTAAAGTTCTAGGACAGGTGCTATAATAGAAAACAAAGAGTGTCTAACACTTGGCAAGATGACTATGCTCTTGAAGACCACGCCATTTGGATTTCAAAGGTGAACACAGATACACGATCCTTAGTAGAAGCATAAAATGTGTGTAAGAGACAAGATTTGATGCAGGATATATATGCATTTTGTATATTTTGGGACATTAGTGGCACTTCAGTAAACCACTTAGAAAAGATGCTAAATCCTGAAAGAATCAAATATTCCCAGAGTGTACCCAGTTAGAGGGAAATATTTATTAGGAAAAAAACTTGAAAGCCATCCCCTAATTCTAAAGAAAATCCACAGACTTGTCATTTGGAGAAAGTATCTATTACGCATTATCAAACTTAACCTCTATTTTATCCTATTTGAAGATCAGTAAGGATCAATAAACCACTATCATGGAAGGGAAGGGGGAATCCAAGCCTCAATATTTATTCTAGTCTTATAGCCTAGCACATACACACACACACACACACAGAGAGAGAGAGAGAGGAGAGAGAGAGAGAGAGAGAGAGAGAGAGAGAGAGAGAGAGAGGGAATCAGAATGTATGGAAAGCATGGAAAGCATGACTTTCCATTTGAGCTTCAGTTGCACATTATAAGGCATAGAACTTTGAAAAATCTAGAGTGGCTACTCTTTTCTACTCCAGTTTATATCACACAAATGTTATGACCTCAATTCTAGATCCTTAAAGGAGCTGTAGGACTACCTATGTGCTCACCCAAGGAAAATCCTCTGGATCTCCTATTTTTCCAACTCATTCTCAATCAAGGTTCCTGAAACCTAAAATCTCCCTTGGCTTTCCACCACTAGAAACATCTCTTCTCTCTTCTTCAGTAGTATCTAGCTCCTTGCTAGATGGAACTAGGGCATTAATTTGTGTTCTTAAGATACTTACAAGAGGAAAGAGAGAGAAATTGTTAAGCCAATGAGGGCTCTAACCAAACCCTTCAAATGTAAATTGAGTGAGATGTGGTGAATTATGAATATGGCAAATTATTGGCTGACCAGACTAATGGATTACACAATACAGAATATAGTGCAAAGAACAGCTTTTTTTGGTCCAAAGACTCACAATCAACATTTGGCTCTACCAGTCACTTAGAATTCAAATGGAAAAAGTGCCATTTATATAGCTTTAGCTGTCTTATTTATGTAGTTGTGGTATTAATCATAGCTATCTCACAGGATTACAGTTGAGATCAAATGGAAAAATTGGAAGTACTAGGTAAATGGTGTTGATCTTTCCTGTTGACACTCTGGGAATTGGTATTTAAAATTTGGTACAGTTATTTTAAAGACAAACAGACATTTTTTTTGTGTTATACTGCTTTCTTTGCATGACTTAAATTACCTCTAACCACGAAAACATGACCTGACAAAGGGATAGAGCCAAATAACTTTTATTGTAAAAACACAGGATTGTGGTGCAATCACTGACAGATGGTAGTAGTATCCATCATTCAAGGGAAAGTGCAGTGATCAGTCTTGAAAATATTGTTGCCAGAACTTGCAATATGTAATATTTTCCTGTTATTATGCATTCAGCCCTCTGTAGTGGTAAATGAATAGCTGTGTGAAAAGAGATATCAATATTATTACTACAGTAGAAATTGTAGTACTAATAGTAATATCAGCAGCAGCAAAACCAACAATAAGAGTAACAACAGTAATAGTTTTTGAGCTCCTTCTATATGTGGGTACGTAGTAAGTACTTGATATTCATGAGCTCATTTAATCTTCAAAAATTATAATGTAAGAAATATAATTATCCTCCTTTTGTAAATTCTGTAACTGATGCTAAGGAAAGTGAAATAAATTGTGTCAATTTATGCAACTGATTTATGCTTGATACATTCTGAATCCAGAACACTATGATGCCCAACCTTATGCAATTATCCAACAGATTACTACTGCCTCTTAGTAATTTACCTTAGGGAAACTGAAACAGCTCTCTTGACATAATAATAATATTACTATTAAGAAGTGAAACAAACTTAATAGAGTAAAATAAACCAACATTCTGGATATTCTAAAACTTAGAGACTGTCATGGACTCTATAGAACTATGCGAGATTTAAAAGGTCACGCATCCCATCCATCGTTCCTACTTGATTCTGGGACATGCTTGAGATCATAGCTTTTTTAAAAAATAAAATATGAAATTTCTATTTTTTCTTTTGAATGGACCAGTGTTGTTTTCTCTGAGTAATGATAACAGACAATGGGCCACATTACTACTGCTCCAACTTCTGGCTTCAGATGTGTCTGATGGCCCACCTCCACGCTTTTTTTTTCTTTACTTGCACTTTGTAAGCCATTAACCTCCCTCCCCACTTCTTTATTTCATAAATTCATATGAGTTGAGGTTATCTCACGATAGAAAGCATCACAAGTACAATATGTAATCCACCTTCCAACTCTATGAGTTCCCAAAGGCCATTCAGTGAATTGATGCTATAGCTGAGAACAGAACTTTTTCTTCCTTAACCTCCCAACCTCAATTGATGACATGTGCTTCCTGAATTTACCTTCTTTCACATTATTGTTTTGCTTTTAATCCTGGATAATTTACCTTTCCTCATGTTCAGATCAAGGATCATGACAAACTTTCTCTGATGATAAAAAGCCTCAGTAACGAAAACACATGCTGCCCCCGACCCACCAACTCTGCACACACATACACATACAAGCAACCAAGTCCTCTGTGGAGACCTCAGGTATGAACACAGGTTTTCATAATCAGACTCTGACCTACCAGTAATGAACCCAGATCTTGACCCTGTCTCATGAGCTACTTCAGACAAATTCTCCATTGCTGCAAATGCCTGAGTTCTCAGCATCTTCTGCCTCTTTGTTGAATATAATAAGAAAAACGTATTCACTGATTTATTCAGTAGCTTTCTGACATGGTGATATATACTCATTTATTTGTCCTGCAGAGACTTCCTGAAGTACTTAACCTAAGTCTGTCATTCCTGACAAAGCATTATTCTATATCTTTACTGTGGAATTAAATAAGAGGGTTTTTTTTTTTTAAAATATGAGAACATGAAATCACCTGTAAACACTTACCTTTGAAGTCTCTTTTTAAACTCTTTATTGAGGTTGGAATTTTGCTGAGTCCATTTTTTTTCTTTATCTGTCTTCAGCAGATTTGATGTATTTTCATGATTAATTATAATAGCTTTATTTCATGATTCAGTACATTTGTAACATTTCTTATTTATGATCATTCATCACTCACGTGTAGAGGGCCTGCTTTTCCTTTCTAGGTTGTACTTTATTTAGCATGGAAAATAATCTGATAATTTTTCACTTTCAGATGTATCTGGTTAAGAATTTTGATTTACAAATCAAAATTTGTAATTTTGTCAGTTTTGCTGTGACATAAATGAAGATTGTTTACACACTAAATATTAGAATTTTTGTTGAGCAAAACTTTTTTCCTAATTGACAAATATAGTTATATATGAACTTTAAACATAACATCTTATTTAACCTAATATATAACTTTTTATAAGAACTCAAAAATAATCTATGGAAACTCAAAACTATTTATGTGTTAAATTTGGCTTATGTACAAGTACATTTCTGTCCAGTTATTTTTCTGTGTATATCTTATGTAAACATATTAATGAAATACGCTTGAAAAGACTAAAGAAGAATGCAAGATAAACATAAGACAACTAATTTGTGTTCCATACAAATTACCAAAATTAATGATCTAAACTCCAATTATACTGAGTCTTGGGCAAACTTGGCCTATGCAAGGGAAACTGGCCTTTAGTACGTCTACAAGATTCCTGAACATTTAGTGTGTACACACATTTTCTTCTGATGTGTCTGTAGATTTACCAGATTCTCAATGGAGTCCATGATCTAAAATCTTAAGAGTAACATCAAAATTTATTTATCTGTAAAATACAAGGAATTTGATTTTATTCTCTCTTATGCCCATTTCAATTTTGGATTTCTGATCTTTCTTCCTGTGCGGCAGTACATCTTGTCTGCTATTTCTTTAAAAGAATATCCATAGAAGGAACATAATCTGTGCAAATCATACAACTTGATGATTCCAGAGTGGGGGAAAAGAAATTACCCAAGCTCTCCTTGTCTATTTGGGGGATACTGGATTGTAAAGTGTTACAAAGATTCTTTCTTTTCAAAGGAGTCTTAAATTATGAAAACAAGGGGGTAAAGATGAAGAATAAACACACACAAGAATCCCGGTAACCTACAGAGTGAATTTGGAACTCTGAATTCACTAAGCCAGAGGGCTGGGAGCAACTTTGGTTTGTCAAAAGGAAAAAGATCTAGGAAGAATTATGGGGAACCAGTAGTGTTAGAATCATAGAAATGAGAAGGAGTAATGAAATAAAGCACAGCAAAGTTCTCTAGAGGAAGCAGAGTGGGCTGAGGTACCAGTTTTCACATGTGTAGGCTGTAAAGTTGAATGGAAAGGCTGTTACATTTAATGGGCACATTAATAGAGTCATGGTCTCCTGCTTCTATCAGTTTTCTCTACTGTACACAGAATACCTTGTCTAAAACAGAAAATTCATCCTGTTCAAAAATGAAAGCCCCTGAAATGAATTGGATAAAGCAGAAATAATTTTTTGAAAAGAATAAAGGAGGGTAATCGAGGACTTTCACAAAGAGGTCATGGCAGGTGGGCAATTGCCACACCAAATGGAGAAATAATAGATCACAAGTTACCAGTCAAGAACACAAATGTATTCACGAAGCATTCATCCAAATGCAGATTCCTCTTATCCGCAGCAAGAAGAGGAGCACGTGTTTCCACTGTAATGCATCTTCCTCATAGAAGAAAGTATACCTATAAAGCAAGAGCCATTCTCAGCATGAGCATATGGAATATTAAGACTTAGGGCCCCTGAATGCTTTCTTCAGATTTCTGCCACTTTTGAGTAAATAATTAAAGGTCATTAAGACAGAATCAGATTGGTATGAAATAGATTGAAAACAGAAGGACAAATTTGAAGTCCACACAGATTCTTCATATGAAAGATTTAGGATAGTAACTCAATGGGGCTTGCACAAGTTTAATGAGATGATAGGCATGGTGAAACTTCATAAAACTCTTTACAAATGTTTAATCTCGTATTTACCCAAAAATAAACAATTCACTCCTGAGATTTGCAAGGTGCAGATACCATTTAGAGGCTAAATTTACAGTAAGTACGTAGATCTGTGCTCAAAAGGGACGCAGTGATGCACAGTGATCCTCTCTTCCTTGGCCATTCATCCAAAAAGTAGCTCAAAGCAGCCAAGCCTCCAGCTCCCCCTATATGGCCCACCAGAAAACTTCTAGGGCATGGCGCTTGCCCAGTGTAGGGTTTCTTTCACTACTGTTCCTTTTGTATTTTGTCTGGGTCAAAGAAACTGAGAGCAGGTGGGAGGAAACCATGATTCCTAAGTTGCACCAGTGGCTGCCAGAGCTTGGCTGTGTAACAACTGTCCACCTTTATGATCTACTATCTTGTATGAGGAAAAAAGTAGCTTATTTAGGGAATAAATCACTAATGTCAAAATAAATGAGACTTTCTCTCTTTCCATCTCTTTGCAGCAGAATGTGATGGAAAGTATTCAGACCCTGAAGGTAAGACATCTGGCTTATAGGCTAGTCCTACTACTATTCTTGTTGTTAATTCTCCTAAGTCATTAGACTTCTCAGTCTGTTTCCAGAAGTATAAAATATTACTTAAAATGTGTGTTTTCCAGAAATTGGTAATACTGTTTTGGAAAAAACCACCTCTTTCCATTTCTTCTTTTAGGAGACCTTCGTTGATACGATTCTGTGAAATTCCTCCCTAAGTAAGAATCATAGAAGGTGATTTTGCAGAAAAGGTAAATTCTGGCTTTTTAATGTGATGTGAATCAAAGAACAAGAACTCTAACAAAGAAACGTTAAGTTTAAACCCAGCTCCATTACTTACATGTTAGATGATCTTGAAAGATTTTTGTTTAGCTCTATCCATCTGTTTCTGAGAAACTAAGGGTGTCTGTTTTATCACCTGTGTGACGGACTCCTCTGTCTCTTTACAGTGTTACACTCACCTACAAAAGTGGATTGGGCATTAATTGTATAAATGCACAGCTTTCTTGATTCAGTTTCTTAGTGCATTCTCTGGATTTTTGAGATGAACAAATAATAGAAAATCAGTGGTATATATGGATTTTAAAGAAAACTTAAAACATTTGTATATTTATATAAAGAAAGGAGAAATTTCATTGTAGGTTTGATTTCTTTTGGGATTTGCAGAAAAATCAAATGAGTTCTGAAATGAGTGAGTAGGCAATAGGAAAGCTAAAAAGAGAAGCTAGCAATGGAGGTCTGCTTTCTTATTTCTTCAGATTCATGTAAACCTAGGCCAAACATGTAACCACACTGGGCCTTAAGTTCCTCCCTCATAAAATAATGTAGGCCAATGTAAGGCCTTTTCCAGCTTTGGCAAGTTATAAATGTATAATCCTAAAACTTCGTTTCTAAATATTTAGTGTGGTTTATAGTTTACCCTTTAAAGAAGGTTCAGATTGGAGGTTAAATCCAATGGGCAGCATGAATTACTGATCAGAGATCCAGATTCATTTCTCTTGTACTACTGAAATAAAACCTGGTGAGTGGCCACCTCCAAAGGGCTGTGCTGAATGATCACTGGAGGAGCACCTGATATCTCAGCAACCAGCCAACGTTCTTCCCACTGGCCTTCTCCCAGGGCAGTGCTTATTTGTGGTTTTCTCTCAGTTGCAGTTAGTCATTTGGAAACTCACCATTATCCTAGTGACTAGGAAGAATGAGCAAAAAATAAAAAATAAAGCAAACATAAAAAAGTCTCTAACCCAGATCATCAGAGTGAATTCAACCTATAGCATAACCAATTCTTTAGGATACTGGCTCAAAATTTGCAAGGAGTAAGAAGGAAGACTTGTAATGTGTAAACACTTTTTTCCCTATTTTTTTGGTGGGGGTTGGCAAGGCAGTCCTTGCCCAGGTGGCAAAAGAATCACTTTTCTTCCAGACAGAAAAGCTGGGAGGATGGGTAATGGAGGAATGAGACATCTGCCCTGTCTAGGGCAAATGAACATCTGAGTGCGCTACTGAGATGGGTCATGGCAACCTTGCTTTTGCTACCAGCCTGTTTGCATGGGACACCATGTACAGAGAGCCTATCTAGCAGGAGAGAATGGATTTAATATGCAAACAGGTGCTGGGTAACTTATAGCCAAGAAACAAAGAAACATCTTTAGCTGGATAAATGGATGAAAAGGCCATATAATAAAGGGCCAGTTCTCGTGTCATCATTCGAGCACCTGTACCACTCTGGGTCTGAACTATTAAGATAATAAGCTAATTAGAATTGAATTTCTGTCACTTGAAACAAACACATAGAAAAGAATCCTAAAACAACCACACTTAATAATAAGTCATTTTCTAGAATAGTACTCAAAATGCAAATATATTCAGCCCTTTTACTGGCCAAAATTGTCTTATATTCTCCCTCACTTTGAGAAAAGTTTAGACAGATTTCTTCTTGACAACAGGCCCCTGACCTCCCTTTTCTTAGAGTCTTTACATAAGAAAACTTACACTTATAAATTATTTATTTGCCCTTTTGAAATGTAAGTCTTCTATAAGCCAGGAATGTCTTTCTCAGTACCTGGGAGCCATCCTTTGAAATGTAGTTATAAAGAAAGGTAGCATCTCTATCTCCCAGTCTCTGTGAGAGGGTGGTAGCCTAACATTGATATCTACCAATGAGCAAACACAGATGGCCTAATCACATTAGCTGCTCCCCCTTAAAGCTCTCCAGGACTTTTCTGCTAGCTCACTCAGTTGCCTAAAAACCTTCATACCTTTTAAAAATGTGATTTACAAATAATAATTGTACATTCTTGTACCAGGATAATTGAGTTCAATTTCTTCTGCTTCTTGCAAAGGTCTTCAATGAAGTTTTTCTTGCCCATTTAGCTGGCTAGGTACTTCCCCCACCCCCCCACCCCCGCAATACTACATCATGACTTCAATGGCTAGAGGAGTCAACAGAGAATTTATAGTTAGAAGACTTGGATCTTCTAATGCTTAAATCTTGGATCTTCTAACTTAGACTCTTCCCTAGAGTACCATCATTTTCTTATTCATAAAATCAGAACCTCAAAGATTCCTATGAAGGTGATACAGGATGAGGGATGTAGAGAGCATTGTAATTCTTTTTTCTTAACTGGATATTTAATTTTATTTAATTTTTAAAAAATTTATTATACTTTAAGTTCTGGGATGCATGTGCAGAATATGCAGGTTTGTTACATAGGTATACACGTGCCATGGTGGTTTGCTGGACTCATCAACCTGTCATCTACATTAGGTATTTCTCCTAATGCTATCCCTCCCATAGCACCCTGTCTCCCAACAGGCCTCAGTGTATGATGTTCCCCTCCCTGTGTCCATGTGTTCTCATTGTTCAACTCCCACTTATGAGTGAGAACATGTGGTGTTTGGTTTTTTGTTCTTGTGTTAGTTTGCTGAGAATGATGGTTTCCAGCTTCATCCATGTCCCTACAAAGGACAAGAGTGCAACCTTTTTATGGCTGCATAGTATTCCGTGGTGTATATATGCCACATTTTCTTTATCCAGTCTATCACTGACAGGCATTTGGGTTGGTTCCAAGTCTTTGTTATTGTGAACAGTGCCGCGATGAACATATGTGTGCATGTATCTTTATAGTAGAATGGGATTGCTGGGTCAAATGGTATTTCTGGTTCTAGATCCTTGAGGAATTGCCACACTGTCTTCCACAATGGTTGAAATAATTTATACTCCCACCAACCATGTAAAAGTGTTTCTATTTCTCCACATCCTCTCCAACATCTGTTCTTTCCTGACTTTTTAATGATCACCAATCTAACTGGCACGAGATGTTATCTCACTGTGGTTTTGATTTGCATTTCTCTAATGACCAGTGATGATGAGCTTTTTTTCATATGTTTTTAGGTCACATAAATGTCTTCTTTTGAGAAGTATCTGTTCATATTATTTACCCACTTTTTGATGGGGTTGTTTTTTACTTGTAAATTTGTTTAAGTTCCTTGTAGATTTTGGATATTAGCCCTCTGTCAGACGGATAGATTGCAAACATTTTCTTCCATTCTGTAGGTTGCCTATTCAGTCTAATGATAGCATTGTAATTCTTAAGTAAATATATACAGTTAAAGGCATAAAGGAAGGATTTAATGATATGACTATCAACTAAAAACCATTCTATATCTCAGAGACTGTATAAACAAAGCGTAAACAATAGATAAGTGATGGAGATATCATACAGCAAACACAATGAACTACTGTAAATCACTACAACTTAAATAGAAGTTGGTTTCAAGAATATAAGTGGTCAATTCATAAAAATAGAAATGAGCAATGCAGAAGTCAAAAATTCTTAACCTCATGAGGAATCAGCATAATTGTCAATTAAATTACAAGTCGTTGTCTATATTGGTTTTGAAACCCATTTATGTTTTACTTAATTTTGACTTTATAACTTAGCATGTAAAACCCCTTTCCTACCTATTCACCCTCCAATGTCACTTTAAAGGTCTTGAAACCAATGCCAAAATACATGGGTAATAATTTGTTATTGTTATAACAAGAGGAGTTGCCAATGTTGAAAACAATGAAGGACAGTGAAAAGAAATGTCAGTCTCACAGAACAAAATTTAAATATTTAAAATTTGATTTTTAATTTTTGCATTTCAAAGTGCCAGATCTATGTTAGGTACTTTTGTATATTGTTTTATTAATTATCTCAATAATAAGCAGTCTTTTGACTGCTTATTTGAATACCCTAGAGTCTTAAAGCAGAATGGTGTGAACCTTATGGGCAAATTTAAATATTTTATTTATAATTCCTTATCTATCACTCTCTCATCCTAGGCATTTAGCAATTAGCTTGAAAATAGACTGATTTTGAGTTCTTAGACACTGGCATAGACTTCCTTTTGTTTGCTGCTTTCTTTTTGTTTTGGTTCAGTGTATTTTACATTTCAGGTACGTAAGGATTATCATCAAGAGTTGACTACATTCAAATAACATATATTATATGTTACAATTTCATAAGGTAGTTTTGCCTATATGTAATTTGTATGTTTTTCACTGACTTAATCTCACTTAAAATGCAACTCCATTGTATTATTTGGCATTTAACAGGTTAGCAAATCTTTAAAAATAGAATTAAGAATTGGCCAAGTGGGGACGTGGATTTTCTCGTATACTAGTGCTGAGAGTCAGGCATATTTTTAGGGAATTATGCCAATACCTATCAACATGTTAAATGTGCAAATTATTTGAACTGATATTTCTGCTTCTATCAATTCTATTACCCTGAGCTATTTTTAAAATATGTATAAAGCTGCATGTACAAGGATGTCGAAAACAACAGTGCTGCAATAGCAAATTCCAGTGTTGATAAACATACCACTTAAATGTTTTAAATTTCTATATACTTCATTTTAAATAAAATAATAATTTCTTACTTTGACCTACATGGCCCTAAATGCTCTGCTTTTTTTCCTTTCTCTCCAGCCTCATATTGTTCCTCTAAATGATGTGCTTACCACATCCTATCCCATGACCTTTCTCCAGAACCTTGGACATCCATAAAGTAGGATGGTTAAAAAGAAATAAAATGCTTCCAGTCTAATTCTGCAAAACAGTTAACAAGTTTGATGCAGCTCTCTATTTCAATATAGAAAAATCTTAAATATATTTTTTATAATGAATAGTGTTCTGTTTGTGTGTTTGTATCAGTATCTATATTTCAATTCACTATTAATTATGTGATTTTATTTTGGTAATGGTCTCCTACAGACAAAATACAGAAAGACAGGTAAAACTTACCTACTTTCAAAGATACCCTCCAATTCTTCGTATTTGCAAAAAGCCAGGCTGTTTCTCTCTGCTCTTCTCCTGCAAAGTGCCCTGCTATCCTCTGAATTCTGGCCTAAAGATATTAAGAATTTTTAATAATAATAATAACAAGCATTTTTAAAGTGCTTATATGAAAGGCACAGGACTGAGTAATTAACATGAATTATCTCATTTCATCTTCACTATTTTGAGAAAGTAAAGTCATTTTATGGTGAGGATCACAGAAAATGAGACTTTTCAAAAACTATTGCTTATAAGTGGCAAAATCAGGCTTCAAATCCTGTTTAGATGACCATAGTTTTGCTTCTGTTCCCAAAAGTTCCTGATTTGGGGGGTAAAATATAGTCATCCTAAAAAAGGAAGAGAGTATTGGTATACACTTCAAGAGACTGAAATGAGGAGACAGTACTACAGCATTTTGTAGACTTTCCTAGAACAGAGTCTGGGCATAGATTGCTAACGCATGAAAATGGCTGCTTCATAGACGTGTGGCTGTCTACAGGTTATTCAGCGTCTTAGACATGAAACATTGAAAGTTGGTCTACCTTTTCCAGGAGGTGTAGGAAGAGTAAGAAGGGGTACATCTGCATTGTATGGTCTGTATCTAAACGTCCTTCCTGTACCTGTAGGTGAGGTAGATTAGAAAAAAAGTTTTGGGGCATTTAAAATCATGAATATTATGTGAATAGAGGGCTGAGGAAAGATTATTTATTGAATTTTATAATTAAAAGTAAAAATAAACTTATCCCAGAGAGAAACCTAAAATGCTTTATTTTTTACAGAATTGTTTTAACTCTGCTAGCCCATGACCAGTAGAACTAATATTAGATGTGCTTTTTCTAGTAATGGAGATGAACTTTGATTCATCCACAGTTTCTGGCAGAGTCCTCTTTATGTGAAACCTGGATGGAGTTGAAGGCTGTCTGAGTAAGACAGCAAAGCTAAGCATTCCACACAGGGATCACATTCATGATTCTGGCTTTACAGTCATCTTTGTTTTTCCCAGAAGAAGAATTAATGGGACTCATGGACTAATAAATGTCATAAGTAAGACAACTTCCAGGAACAGGTCTCCAACTTTGTTAGAGTTTCCTAAAAGTGTGATCAACTAAACTCATCTGACTGTTTATTCTCATAGCTGGCCCTGGTCCAGGCATTTTCCAAGCTATTTGGATAAAGGGGTGCCTGGTGTTCGAGGGTATTGGAGAATATCTCAATTATTTTATCTGTGAATGGGACAGGCCAGGCCTTCCTTTGGTGTGGTGGGCTGGTTAACATATTTACAGTCAGTAATGGGTACAGACCATACTCAGCCATTGCCCATACCAGCTTCCTTACTTCCCATCACACACCAGCCAGATGTTCGGGGGTTTGGCATCCGCGGCTGCTCAATGACCCCTTTGTGCCATTCTGCCTATTCCCCACCACCAGGTGAGAAACTGAAGGAACCCTACTGTCACCTATTCTTGTGCCTGTCTCTTTTAGAATGGCTCATAGAAATTGATTGGACTTTTTTCTTTATAAATTAGCTAGTGTCTAGGACCAAATAATAAAGCAGATGTCGGGTTAAGCATAGGCAAGGCACAAAGATAAAGGCTATGTCAGTTTTATAGAATAGATGACTGAATTCTTAGTTCAGGCCATAGGAGTGGAAAGACGTGTATTTTGCAATCTCCAGGTAAAACTTGGCTTAAATTCTATCTTTTTAACATACTAGCTGTTTGACCTTGGACAACTTATGTAAACTCCTTGAACCTCAATTTCCTTCTCTTAAAACTAGAAATTATAATAACAATCTAGAAACATTGTTGGAGGATTTTCTATTTGTATTATTGGATTAAGACTGAGGTGTAGCTAAAGCTAGTAAGAGCAAGAGATTGGAAACAAAGAGCAGAGGTATTTGGTTTTGTTGTCATTGTCAGAATCACTGACTTACTTGGTCTTTGACACAGGCTTCAATTTCCTCAAAGATTACTCTGCATTTCTCCTGATGATCCACCTAATCCCTGTGAATATTTTACTCATTTATGTTTACAAAATATTATATCAGCAGAGGGAGAGGATTAATTCCATATCTTCAGCACAATTAAAGTGAGCTTTGGAGATCATGGCAGACAGGAGGCAGGACTGCATTGCAGCTCCGACTCGGATGGACATAGCAGCATGTAGAGGCTCGCATTGTGAATTTTCACTCCAAAATGACTGCAGGAATAAATCAGGTAACCTGAGAGGACCCCAGACCCTGTGAAGGGAGCAGATTGCTCCTGCAGGACCCGGGAGATAACCGAATTACTGTGAGTAGCCAAACTGTGGAGGTGGGAAAGGCAGATCATCTGCCCCCAAACACCCACCCCAACTGGGGAAACTGAAGGCCTAGATTATGGGAGAAGTTTTGACCTTACCTGGAGCTGAGTCAGTTTAGAGAGCCAAATGAAATACAAGGGTAGAGGAAGCAGTGGGAAAAGCCCTGGGAGCTCGTTGAATCCCTGAGCAAGCCGTTTTTGCCTGACCTCACAGGGGTCCTTCAGGAGGGTGGCAAGAGGCAGTAGGCAAGGGCCACTGGGAGAAGGAAATTTTCAGCTGAATTTTGTAACAATTTGAACTGATTTAGAAGCCTGCTGGTGGAACTCAGGCAAGGACGTGAATCTGGCGTGCAGACTCCACAGGCGGGGGAAGAAGAAAAGCCATATTTGCTTTTGCAGATGGGAGGCAGGTAGACTAGGGCAAGTTCTCAGCTCTGCTTGCCACTACCTGGAAACAGACTCGGTGCTGTTGGGGTGGGGGGCATGGTGGGAGTGAGACTCCCATCTTTGGACTGCATGGGAGCTGGGTGAAGCCTGTGATTGCCAGCCTTCCCCCACTTCCCTGCCAGGTTTCTCCCACTTCCCTGCCAGCCTGTATGACACAATAGAGATAGTCATAATCCTCCTAGGAACATAACTCCATTGACCTGGGAACTTCACTTCCATTCCTGACAGCAGCCACAGCAAGATCCACCCAAAAAGAGTCTGAACTCAGACACTCCTAGCCCTGCCCCTATCCAATGGTCGTTTTCTACCCACCCTGATAACTGCAGATGAAGGGCATATATGCTTAGGTGTTCTAGGGCTCTGTCCACCATTTGTTCCTCCTCATACTGCCACAGCTAATGCTCTCTTGAAACCACCACCTCCTGCTAGGAGGCCAACCAGTACAAAAACAGTGCATTAATCAACCTAAGCTAAGGATCCTTACAGAGTCCATTTCACCCCACCACCTCCACTGGAGCAATTGCTGGTATCCACGGCTGAGAGACCCACAGATGGTTCACATCACAGAACTCTGTGAAGACAACCCCCATTACCAGCCCAGAGCCTGGTAGACCTGCTGGGTGGCTAGATCCAAAAGAGAGATAACAATTGCTATAGCTCAGCTCTCAGGAAGTCATATCCATAGGAAAAGGGAGAGAGTACTACATCAAGGGAACACCTCGTGGGAAAAAAGAATCTGAACAACAGTCTTGCAGCCCTAGACCTTCTCTCTGACAGAACCTACACAAATGAGAAGGAAAAAGAAAATCAACTCTGGTAATATGACAAAACAAGGTGCTTTAACACCACCCCAAAATCACACTAGCTCACCAGCATTGGACCCACACCATGAAGAAATCCTGATTTACCTGAAAAAGAATTCAAGAAGTTAGTTATTAAGCCAATCATGGAGGCACCACAAAAGACTGAAGCCCAATGTAAGGAAATCCAAAAAATGACACAAGAAGTGAAGGGAAATACTCAAGGAAATAGATAGCATAAATAAAAAGCAATCAAAACTTCAGGAAACAATGGACACACTTATAGAAATGCAAAAAGCTCTAGAAAGTCTCAGCAATATAATTGAACAAATAGTAGAAAGAAATTCAGAGCTCGAAGGCAAGGTCTTTAAATTAACCCAATCCAGTAAAGACAAGGAAAAACAGTAAGAAGATATGAACAAAGCCTCCAAGAAATCTGGAATTATGTTAACCAAACCTAAGAATAATCTGCATTCCTGAGGAAGAGGAGAAATCTAAAAGTTTGGAAAACATATTTGGGGGGACTAATCGAGAAAAACTTCCCCAACCTTGCTAGAGACCTAGACATCCAAATACAAGAAGCACAAAGAACACTTGGGAAATTCAGAAGGGCCCTATCTTCAGCCCTCCTCAAACAAAACAATTATCAGCTAAAGATTTTGTATCCAGTGAAAGTAAGCTTCACATATGAAAGAAAGATAGTCTTTTCCAGACAAGCAAATGCTGAGAACTTGCCACTACCAAGCCACCACTACAAGAACTTCTAAAAGTTAGAAATCTAAATTTTGAAACAAATCTTGGAAACACATCAAAACAGAACTTCTTTAAAACATAAATCTCACAGGACCTATGAAACAAAAATACAATTTAAAAAAAACAAAACAAGACAATACAGGCAACAAATTGCACGATTAATGGAATGGTACCTCACATTTCAACACTAACATTGAATGTAAATGGCCTAAATGCTCCACTTAAAAGATACAGAACTGCAAAATGGATAGGAATTCACCAACCAGCTATCCACTGCCTTCAAGAGACTCATCTAACACATAAAGACTCCCACAAACTTAAGGTAAAAGGGTGGAAAAATACATTTTATGAAAATGAACACCAAAATCGAGCAGGAGTAGCAATTCTTATATCAGACAAAACAAACTTTAAAGTAACAGTAGTTAAAAAAGACAAAGAAGGACATTATACAATGATAAAAGGCCTTATCCAACAGAAAAATATCATAATCTTAGACATATATGCACCTAACACTGGAGCTCTCAAATTTACAAAACAATTGCTAATGGACCTAAGAAATGAGATAGACAGCAACAGAATAATGCAGGGGACTTCAACACTCCACTGACAGCACTAGACAGGTCATTAAGACAGAAAAGCAACAACAACAACAACAAAAATAATGACTTCAAGCTATATGCTGGAACAAATGGAATTAACAGATATGTACAGCACATTCCATCCAACAGCCACAGAATATACATTCTATACAACAGTGCATAGAACTTTCTCCAAGATAGACCACCTGATAGGCCACAAAATGAACCTCAATCAATTTAAGATAATTGCAATTATTTCAAGCACTCTTTTAGACCAAAGTGGAATAAAACTGGAAATCAACTCCTAAAGAAACCTTCAAAACCATGCAAATATATGGAAATTAAATAACCTATTCCTGAATGATCATTGGGTCAAAAATGAAATTAGGATGGAAATTTAAAAATTCTTTCAACTGAATGACAACAGTGACAATACCTATCAAAACCTATGAGACACAGCAAAGGCAGTGTAAACGCCAACATCAAAAAGTCTGAAAGAGCACAAACAGACAATCTAAAGTCACACCTTAAGGAACTAGAGAGAAAAGAACAAGTCAAACCCAAACTCAGCAGAAGAAAGAATAACCAAGAACAGAACAGAACTAAATGAATTGAAACAAAAAAAGAAACAAAAGATAAATGAAACAAAAAGCTGGTTCTTTGAAAAGATAAATAAAATTGATAGAACATTAGCAAGATTAACCAAAAAAGAAGAAAGAAAATCCAAATAAGCTCAAAAAGAAATGAAATGGAAGATATTACAACTGACACCACAGAAATATAAAAGATAATTCAAGGTGGCTATGAACATATTTATGTGCCCAAACTTGAAACCCTAGAAGAGATGGATCAGTTCCTGCAACTATACAACCCTTCTAGCTTAAATTAGGAAGAATTAGATACCCCGAACAGACCAATAACAATCAGTGAGATTGAAATGGTAATTACAAAATTATCAATAACAACAAAAAAGTCCAGAACTAGACAGATTCACAGCAGAATTCCTCCAGACATTCAAAGAAGAATTGGTACCAATGCTATTGACAGTATTCCACAAGATAGAGAAAGAGTGAACCCTCCCTAAATCATTTTATGAAGCCAGTATCACTCTAATACCAAAACCGGGAAAGGACATAACCAAAAAAGGAAAACTACAGGCCAGTATCCCTGATGAACACAGATGCTAAAATCCTTAACAAAATATTAGCGAACCAAATTCAACTACATATCAAAAAGATAATCCACCATGATCAAATGGGTTTTATATCAGGCATGCAGGGATGGTTTAATATATGCAAGTAAATAAATGTAATACACCACATAAACAGAATTAACAATAAAAATCACATGATCATCTCAATAGATGCAAAAAAAAAAAAAACATTTGGCAAAATCCAGCATCCTTTTATGATTAAAACTCTCAGCAGAATCAGCATACAAGGGACATACATCAATATAAAAAAAATGCCATCTATGACAAACTTACAACCAACATAATACTGAACAGGGAAAAGTTGAAAGCATTCCCTCTGAGAACTGGAACAAGACAAGGATGCCCAGTCTCACCACTCCTTTTCAACATAGTACGGGAAGTCCTAGCCAGAGCAATCAGACACGAGAAAGAAATCAATGGCCTCCAAATACTGTTTGCTAATGATATGATCAAAAGTCTACCACAGAAAGCTCCTAGAACTGATAAAATAATTCAACAAAGTTTCTGGATACAAAATTAATGTACATGAATTAGTAGCTCTTCTATACACAACAGCGACCAAGCTGAGAATCAAATCAAGAACTGAACCCCTTTTACAATAGCTGCAAAAAATAACCAAGGAATATACCTAACCAAGGAGAGGAAAGACCTCTACCAGGAAAACTACAAAACACTGCTGAAAGAAGTCATACGTGACACAAGAAACTAGAAACACATCCCATGCTCATGGATGGGTAGAATCAATATTGTAAAAATGACCATACTGCCAAAAACAATCTACAATTTCAACACAATTTCCATCAAAATACCACCATTATTCTTCACTGGTTAGAAAAAAAAATCTAAAATTCAAAATGCTGGGATTACAGACATATGCCATGTCTCTGGCCAAAAATTTCATTTTGGATAGCTCATTGTTAGTGTAAAGAAAACCCTGATTTGTAAATGTACAAATGTATATTGAGTTTGTATTCTATAACTTGACTGAATTTGTTTATTATTTCTAACAGACTTTTAATGGAGTCTTTAGTATTTTCTATATATAAGATTATGTTGTCTGCAAATAGAGACATTTAACTTCTTCCTTTCCAATTTAAAGGTTTTTATTTTTCTTGCCTAGTCCCTCTGACTAGGACTTCCAGAACTGTGTTATATAAAAATGGCAAAAGTAAACATCCTTGTCTTGTTCCTGACCTTAGAGGAAAAGCGTTTAGCTTTTTCCCATTTCGTATGCTGTCAGCTTATCCTATAGGACCTTTATTTTGTGACACTAATTTCAGCAATAGTTTTATGGATATGACACCAAAAGTACAGGCAACAAAATTAAAAAAAAATAAGTTGAACTTTATCAAACTAAAAAGCTTCTGCACAGCAAAGGAAACAAGCAACAAATTAAAATCAACCTGTGGAATGGGAAAGCATATTTACCTAATCATATATCTGGTAAGGAGTTAAAATCCAAAAAATATATATAAGTGATTAACAGACCTCAGTAGCAAATAATAATAATAATAATAATAATAATAATAATAGATTTAAAATGGGCAAAGGACCAGAATAGACATTTTTCCAAAGAAGACATACAAATCCACAATGAGTATATGAAGAGGTGTTCAAAATCACTAATCATTAGAGAAATACAGAGCAAAACAATAATCAATCGTCACCTCACACTTATTAGGATGGCTATTATCAAAAAGACAAGCTATAACAAGTATTGGTGAGGTTGTGAAGAGAAGGGAATCTTTGTACACTGTTGGTAGGAATGTAAATTGGTGTAGTCATTATGAAAAGCCTATAGAGGTTCCTAAATATTAAAAATAAAATCATCGTATGATTCAGCCATTCTACTTCTGGGTATGTATCCCAAGGAAATAAATTAGTATCTCAAAAAGATATCTCCACTCTCATGTCCATTGAAACATCAGTCACAAGAGATAACATGCAGATGTTGAAACAATTTAAGTGTTGGATTAATGGATAAAGAAAATGTGATATATATACACACCAATTCACATACAGACACACACACACACACACACACACACACACACAGAGAGACACCGAATATTATTCAACCATAACAGATGGATGAATGGATAAAGAAAATGTGAGATATACACATACAAAGATGCACACCCACACATCCAGGGAATATTATTCAGCCACAATTGATGGATGAATGGATAAAGAATATGTGATATGCACACACAAACACACACACACACACACAAATATTATTCAGCCATAAAACGTAAGAAAATCTTGCCATTTGCACTATTCACAATAGCAAAGACTTGGAATCAACCCAAATGTCCATCTGTGACAGACTGGATTAAGAAAATGTGGCACATATACACCATGGAATATTATGCAGCCATAAAAAAGGATGAGTTTGCGTCCTTTGTAGGGACATGGATGCAGCTGGAAACCATCATTCTTAGCAAACTATCACAAGAACAGAAAACCAAACACCGCATGTTCTCACTCATAGGTGGGAACTGAACAATGACATCACTTGGACTCGGGAAGGGGAACATCACACACCGGGGCCTATCATGGGGAGGGGGGAGGGGGGAGGGATTGCATTGAGAGTTATACCTGATATAAATGATGAATTGAAGGGTGCTGATGAGTTGATGGGTGCAGCACACCAACATGGCACAAGTATACATATGTAACAAACCTGCACGTTATGCACATGTACCATAGAACTTAAAGTATAATAATAAAAAAAAAAAGAATCTACATCTTTCTGTAAAAAACACCTGCTTGAATTTCAGTTAAGATAATGTTGAATCTATAGATAAATTATGAGATAATTGGCTTTTTAATTATATTAAATCTTCTGTACCATGCACATGGTATATCTCACCATAATCTAGGTCCTCTTCAATTTATCTCAACAATAGTATTATAATTTTCAGCACACAGATCTTATACATTTTTGTCAGGTTTATCCTTACATATTTCATACTTTTTCTCACTATTAAAATGACAGTTTTAACTTTGATTTCTCTATGTTCTTTGTTAGTGTTACTCATTTTTGTATGTTGATCCTCAGTTTAAACTTCCTAATTGACTTATTCTAGTTTTTTGTAGATTCTGACTTCTATACATTTTCTACTTAAAATATCCTGTCTTTGAATAAAGACAATTTTACATCTTCCTTTCCAAAAAAAAAAAAAAGAAAATCCTGCCATTTGCAACAACATGGATGAACCTGGAAGACATTTTGCTAAATGAAGTAAGCCAGAGACCAAAAAATAAATACTGTATGATCTCACTTACATGTGGACTCTAAAAATATCAAACCTACAGAAGCAGAAAGTTGAAAAGCAGCACTAGGGCTAGGAGGTAGGGGGGAAGTTGGTCAAAAGGTACAAACTTTCATATATGTGATAAATAAGTTGTGGGTATTTAAGGTACAACACAAGTGGTGATGGATGTGTTAATTTGATTGTGTAAAGTATTACACAACGTATATGTATATCAAATCATATTGTACACCTTTAATATATGCAACCTTTATTTGTCAATTAAATCTCAAAAAAGCTGAAAAAAATCCCAACGTAAATTAGGAGCCATATGCTGCATTTCCTCACATAAAATAAATGAATCAATCTTCCAATTTTATCCAAGACATCTCATCATTCTATGTAGTATTTTTAGATATATTTTCTTAACTTTAAATAAGTTTACAAGAAGGAGAATTTGATCCAATCAACTTTAATTGCCTACCAACATAATCCAATAACCTTGTTTCATTTGTATTGTTAGAGGAGTTAATTGGACCTGCACAGCCACCAGCTAAACATAATGGTTTATGCAAACAGTAAATCCAATTTCCACTTATAAACACATCTCCGCAGGAAGAGTACAGACAGAGAGAAGAGATAGAGGATACTGAATGCAACCTCAAAATATCATTAAGTCCAATTATCTGCTTTCATTAGATGGAGAAGGAAAACATGTCATTAATGTATTTAAGTAAATATAAGTGATTGTGTATATATAAAACAAATAGTATATTTTACATATATGACATGACACATAATATGATTATGTATACAAATTTATATGTACATATATACACACAAAGACACATATGTATTTGATTACATACATTTATCTTGACCCAGATACATTATTATTTTCCAATTGTAATATGTCAGTGTATTAGTTTGTTTACTCACTGCTATAAAGAACAGCCCCAAACTGGGCAATTTATAAAGAAAAAAGGTTTAATTTACTCACAGTTCTGCATGGCTGGAGAGGCCTCAGAAACTTCCAATCATGGACGAAGGGGCAGCAGGCTTGTCTTACCCATGTAAGTGAGAAAAAGAGAGAGAGACCATGAAGGGAAAAGAACCCCTTATAAAACCATCAGCTCTTATGAAAACTCACTCACTATCATGAGAACAGCATGTAGGAAACCTCCCCCATGATGCAATCACCTGCCACGGGGTCCCTCCCTCAACATGTAGGCATTATAGTTTGAGATGAAATTTGGGTGGGGACCCCGTTATCAGTCAAACGTTATCAGTCAACAAAAAAGGATGTGATAAAATTTAGAGCACAATTTAGTTCAGCCAAAATCAGCAGGGAAAGACTTTTTTTCCTCCCAGCCTATCATGCCTCCTACACATTTTCCCCAAGGACTTGGGGAATTATTCTAGGAGTGATGAGAGTTTTGTATTTGATGGATTATTATTATTTTTTTAAGATAGAGTCTCGCTCTGTTGCCCATGCTGGAGTGCAGTGGTGCGATCTCGGCTCACCACAATCTCTGCCTCGGGTTCAAGTGATTCTCCTGCCTCAGCCTCCTGAGTAGCTGAAACATCGGACACCCACCACCATGCCCGGCTAATTTTTGTATTTTTAGTAGAGACGGGGTTTCACTTTGTTGGCCAGGCTGGTCTTGAACTCCTGACCTCGTGATCTGCCCGCCTTGTCCTCCCAAAGTGCTGGGATTACATGCGCGAGCCACCACGCCTGGCTGATGGATTATTTCTAAACCTGCAATTTTCCTATGGGTATGTCAACATTTGCCTCTAAAGAAAAATGCAATGTATTTAGACTTCAATGTCTTTTTTTTCTTTTTTCTTTTTTATTATACTTTAAGTTCTAGGGTACATGTGCATAACGTTTATATCATGTATAACTCCCCATTGCAATCCCTCCCTCCTCCCCCCTCCCCATGATAGGCCCCAGTGTGTGATGTTCCCCTTCCCGAGTCCAAGTGATCTCATTGTTCAGTTCCCACCTATGAGTGAGAACATGCGGTGTTTGGTTTTCTGTTCTTGTGATAGTTTGCTAAGAATGATGGTTTCCAGCTGCATCCATGTCCCTACAAAGGACGCAAACTCATCCTTTTTTATGGCTGCATAGTATTCCATGGTGTATATGTGCCACATTTTCTTAATCCAGTCTGTCACAGATGGACATTTGGGTTGATTCCAAGTCTTTGCTATTGTGAATAGTGCCGCAATAAACATACGTGTGCATGTGTCTTTGTAGTAGAGTAATTTATAATCCTTTGGGTATATACCCAGTAGTGGGATGGCTGGATCATATGGTACATCTAGTTCTAGATCCTTGAGGAATCGCCATACTGTTTTCCATAATGGTTGAACTAGTTTACAATCCCACCAACAGTGTAAAAGTGTTCCTATTTCTCCACATCCTCTCCAACACCTGTTGTTTCCTGACTTCTTAATGATTGCCATTCTAACTGGTGTGAGATGGTATCTCATTGTGATTTTGATTTGCATTTCTCTGATGGCGGGTGATGATGAGCATTTTTTCATGTGTCTGTTGGCTGTATGGATGTCTTCTTTTGAGAAATGTCTGTTCATATCCTTTCCCCACTTTTTGATGGGGTTGTTTGTTTTTTTCTTGTATATTTGTTTGAGTTCTTTGTAGATTCTGGATATTAGCCCTTTGTCAGATGAGTAGGTTGCAAAAATTTTCTCCCATTCTGTAGGTTACCTGTTCACTCTGATGGTAGTTTCTTTTGCTATGCAAAAGCTCTTTAGTTTAATGAGATCCCATTTGTCAATTTTGGCTTTTGCTGCCGTTGCTTTTGGTGTTTTAGACATGAAGTCCTTGCCCATGCCTATGTCCTGAATGGTACTACCTAGATTTTCTTCTAGGGTTTTGATGGTATTAGGTCTAACATTTAAGTCTCTAATCCATCTTGAATTAATTTTCGTATAAGGGGTAAGGAAAGGATCCAGTTTCAGCTTTCTACTTATGGCTAGCCAATTTTCCCAGCACCATTTATTAAATAGGGAATCCTTTCCCCATTTCCTGTTTCTCTCAGGTTTATCAAAGATCAGATGGCTGTAGATGTGTGGTATTATTTCTGAGGACTCTGTTCTGTTCCATTGGTCTATATCTCTGTTGTGGTACCAGTACCATGCTGTTTTGGTTACTGTAGCCTTGTAGTATAGTTTGAAGTCAGGTAGCGTGACGCCTCCAGCTTTGTCCTTTTGACTTAGGATTGTCTTGGCAATGCGGGCTCTTTTTTGGTTCCATATGAACTTTAAAGCAGTTTTTTCCAATTCTGTGAAGAAAGTCATTGGTAGCTTGATGGGGATGGCATTGAATCTATAAATACCTTGGGCAGTATGGCCATTTTCATGATATTGATTCTTCCTATCCATGAGCATGGTATGTTCTTCCATTTGTTTGTGTCCTCTTTGATTTCACTGAGCAGTGGTTTGTAGTTCTCCTTGAAGAGGTCCTTTACATCCCTTGTAAGCTGGATTCCTAGGTATTTTATTCTCTTTGAAGCAATTGTGAATGGAAGTTGATTCCTGATTTGGCTCTCTGCTTGTCTGTTACTGGTGTATAAGAATGCTTGTGATTTTTGCACATTAATTTTGTATCCTGAGACTTTGCTGAAGTTGCTTATCAGCTTAAGGAGATTTTGGGCTGAGACGATGGGGTTTTCTAAATATACAATCATGTCATCTGCAAACAGGGACAATTTGACTTCTTCTTTTCCTAACTGGATACCCTTGATTTCTTTCCCTTGCCTGATTGCCCTAGCCAGAACTTCCAACACTATGTTGAATAGGAGTGGTGAGAGAGGGCATCCCTGTCTTGTGCCAGTATTCAAAGGGAATTTGTCCAGTTTTTGCCCATTCAGTATGATATTAGCTGTGGGTTGTCATAAATAGCTCTTATTATTTTGAGGTACGTTCCATCAATACCGAATTTATTGAGCGTTTTTAGCATAAAGGGCTGTTGAATTTTGTCAAAAGCCTTTTCTGCATCTATTGAGATAATCATGTGGTTCTTGTCTTTGGTTCTGTTTATATGCTGGATTACGTTTATTGATTTGCGAATGTTGAACCAGCCTTGCATCCCAGGGATGAAGCCCACTTGATCATGGTGGATAAGCTTTTTGATGTGCTGCTGAATCTGGTTTGCCAGTATTTTATTGAGAATTTTTGCATCGATGTTCATCAGGGATATTGGTCTAAAATTCTCTTTTTTTGGTTGTGTCTCTGCCAGGCTTTGGTATCAGGATGATGTTGGCCTCATAAAATGAGTTAGGGAGGATTCCCTCTTTTTCTATTGATTGGAATAGTTTCAGAAGGAATGGTACCAGCTCCTCCTTGTACCTCTGGTAGAATTCAGCTGTGAATCCATCTGGTCCTGGACTTTTTTTTGTGGGTAGGCTATTAATTGTTGCCTCAATTTCAGAGCCTGCTATTGGTCTATTCAGGGATTCAACTTCTTCCTGGTTTAGTCTTGGGAGAGTGTAAGTGTCCAGGAAATTATCCATTTCTTCTAGATTTTCTAGTTGATTTGCGTAGAGGCATTTATAGTATTCTCTGATGGTTGTTTGTATTTCTGTGGGGTCGGTGGTGATATCCCCTTTATCATTTTTTATTGCGTCTATTTGATTCCTCTTTCTTTTCTTCTTTATTAGTCTAGCTAGCGGTCTGTCAATTTTGTTGATCTTTTCAAAAAACCAACTCCTGGATTCATTGATTTTTTGGAGGGTTTTTTGTGTCTCTATCTCCTTCAGTTCTGCTCTGATCTTAGTTATTTCTTGCCTTCTGCTAGCTTTTGAATGTGTTTGCTCTTGCCTCTCTAGTTCTTTTAATTGTGATGTTAGAGTGTCATTTTAGATCTTTCCTGCTTTCTCTTGTGGGCATTTAGTGCTATAAATTTCCCTCTACACACTGCTTTAAATGTGTCCCAGAGATTCTGGTATGTTGTATCTTTGTTCTCATTGGTTTCAAAGAACATCTTTATTTCTGCTTTCATTTCGTTATGTACCCAGTAGTCATTCAGGAGCAGGTTGTTCAGTTTCCATGTAGTTGAGCGGTTTTGTTGAGTTTCTTAGTCCTGAGTTCTAGTTTGATTGCACTGTGGTCTGAGAGACAGTTTGTTATAATTTCTGTTCTTGTACATTTGCTGAGGAGTGCTTTACTTCCAATTATGTGGTCAATTTTGGAATAAGTGCGATGTGGTGCTGAGAAGAATGTATATTCTGTTGATTTGGGTGGAGAGTTCTATAGATGTCTATTAGGTCCGCTTGGTGCAGAGATGAGTTCAATTCCTGGATATCCTTGTTAACTTTCTGTCTCGTTGATCTGTCTAATGTTGACAGTGGAGTGTTGAAGTCTCCCATTATTATTGTATGGGAGTCTAAGTCTCTTTGTAGGTCTCTAAGGACTTGCTTTATGAATCTGGGTGCTCCTCTATTGGGTGCCTATATATTTAGGAGAGTTAGTTCTTCCTGTTGAATTGATCCCTTTACCATTATGTAATGGCCTTCTTTGTCTCTTTTGATCTTTGATGGTTTAAAGTCTGTTTTATCAGAGACTAGGATTGCAACCCCTGCTTTTTTTTGTTCTCCATTTGCTTGGTAGATCTTCCTCCATCCCTTTATTTTGAGCCTATGTATGTCTCTGCATGTGAGATGGGTCTCCTGAATACAGCAGACTGATGGGTCTTGACTCTTGATCCAGTTTGCCAGTCTGTGTCTTTTAATTGGAGCATTTAGTCCATTGACATTTAAGGTTAATATTGTTATGTGTGAACTTGATCCTGTCATTATGATATTAACTGGTTATTTTGCTCGTTAGTTGATGCAGTTTCTTCCTAGCCTCGATGGTCTTTACATTTTGGCATGTTTTTGCAATGGCTGGTACCAGTTGTTCCTTTCCATGTTTAGGGCTTCCTTCAGGGTCTCTTGTAAGGCAGGCCTGGTGGTGACAAAATCTCTAAGCATTTGCTTATCTGTAAAGGATTTTATTTCTCCTTCACTGATGAAACTTAGTTTGGCTGGATATGAAATTCTGGGTTTAAAATTCTTTTCTTTAAGAACGTTGAATATTGGCCCCCACTCTCTTCTGGCTTGGAGAGTTTCTGCCAAGAGATCTGCTGTTAGTCTGATGGGCTTCCCTTTGTGGGTAACCCGACCTTTCTCTCTGGCTGCCCTTAAGATTTTTTCCTTCATTTCAACTTTGGTGAATCTCGCAATTATGTGTCTTGGAGTTGCTCTTCTGGAGGAGTATCTTTGTGGTGTTCTCTGTATTTCCTGAATTTGAATGTTGGCCTGCCCTACTAGGTTGGGGAAGTTCTCCTGGATGATATCCTGAAGAGTATTTTCCAACTTGGTTCCATTTTCCCCCTCACTTTCAGGCACCCCAATCAGATGTAGATTTGGTCTTTTTACATAATCCCATCCTTCTTGCAGGCTTTGTTCATTTCTTTTTCTTCTTTTTTCTTTTGGTTTCTCTTCTCGCTTCATTTCATTCATTTGATCCTCAATCGCTGATACTCTTTCTTCCAGTTGATCGAGTCGGTTACTGAAGCTTGTGCATTTGTCACGTATTTCTCGTGTCATGGTTTTCATCTCTGTCATTTCGTTTATGATCTTCTCTGCATTAATTAGTCTAGCTGTCAATTCTTCCACTCTTTTTTCAAGATTTTTAGTTTCTTTGCGCTGGGTACGTAATTCCTCCTTTAGCTCTGAGAGTTTGATGGACTGAAGCCTTCTTCTCTCATCTCGTCAAAGTCATTCTCTGACCAGCTTTGATCCGTTGCTGGCGATGGGCTGCGCTCCTTTGCAGGGGGAGATGAGCTCTTATTTTTTGAATTTCCAGCTTTTCTGCCCTGCTTCTTCCCCATCTTTGTGGTTTTATCTGTCTCTGGTCTTTGATGATGGTGACGTACTGATGGGATTTTGGTATAGGTGTCCTTCCTGTTTGATAGTTTTCCGTCTGACAGTCAGAAGGACTGTCTGTTGGTCTGTTGGAGATTGCTTGAGGTCCACTCCAGACCCTGTTTGCCTGGGTATCAGCAGCAGAGGTTGCCGAAGATAGAATATTGCTGAACAGCGAGTGTGCCTGTCTGATTCTTCCTTTGGAAGTTTCCTCTCAGGGGTGACTCCACCCTGTGAGGTGTGGGGTGTCAGACTGCCCCTAGTGGGGGATGTCTCCCAGCTAGGCTACTCAGGGGTCAGGGACCCACCTGAGCAGGCAGTCTGTCCGTTCTCAGATCTCAACCTCCGCGTTAGGAGATCCACGGCTCTCCCCAAAGCTGTCAGACAGAGTCGTTCATGTCTGCACCGGCCCCCGCTGCTTCCCCTATTGGACTGCAGCTGTGCGCTGTCCGGAGAGGTAGAGTCTACAGAGACAGGCAGGCTTCCTTGAGCTGCTGTGAGCTCCACCCAGTTGGAGCTTCCCAGCGGCTTTGTTTACCTACTTAAGCCTCAGCAATGGCGGGCGCCCCTCCCCCAGCCTCGCTGCTGCCTTGCGGATAGATCGCCACAGACTGCTGTGTTAGCAGTGAGGGAGGCTCCGTGGGCGTGGGACCCTCCCGGCCAGGTGTGGGATATATTCTCCTGGTGTGCCTGTTTCCTTAAAGCACAGTATTGGGGTGGGAGTTACCTGATTTTCCAGGTGTTGTGTGTCTCAGTTCCCCTGGCTAGGAAAACGGATTTCCTTCCCCCTTGCGCTTCCAGGTGAGGCGATGCCTCGCCCTGCTTCAGCTCACGCTGGTCAGGCTGCAGCAGCTGACCAGCACCGATTGTCCGGCACTCCCTAGAGAGATGACCCCAGTACCTCAGTTGAAAATGCAGAAATCACCCTCAATGTCTTAATATTGACGTAATTCAGATCCGTGGTTACTTGATGTATCAGAATGAATTTGAGTCGATTACTTTCTGATCCCATCACATGACCCACTCGTCTTCAGTCTCAGAAAATTCATAAATTGTCTTTAAGCCTCACATTCTTGCTCGTGGAAGTCTAGCAATTCTGCTTTACTTACCTTATAGATCATGCAAGGTATAAATGAGAAGATGCTTTTGAACTGCAAGTATAATACTACACAAAAAGAATAAGCCATTTAGAGGCTAAATTAAATGCAAATAATGTAACAGGTATAAAAGAATACATTATTTTACTTCAGAGAAAATGTTGTTTTCCATTACTCTGGGAACATTGTTCACACCCTAACAATAAATATGCTAATGCAAGCCTTCATGAAGAGTTCCCTAAACAAGGTTGTCTCTGTGGAGCATTTTCCTATAACATTTTGCTTATCAAATTCTTGTTATTGTGCCTTTTAAATATGGCTCAAAATGTGTTTTTCCACCAATTTAAATTGATTTCCATTTTAATTACTTCAAATGAGTGAACTGGTATTCTAATCACATTCACTGTCTGACTTGCATCACATCTGGAAATGTATGTTGAAACACAAACACCTCTGCCTTCTAGAAACTATAAAAAGTACCCCTTCTCAAAGTTTTCTGAACTGCCTCTTTATCTAAAAAGTTACCATAAGTGAAAATTGAAGAGACAGAATAATGATCTTTTCACTCCACTCATTTATAGCAATTTATGGTGAGGGAGGGGCAGAGAGGTATCACTAATGTTACTCATGCCTGTGTCTCAGCTTCCAGCGTGAGATCATTCCATCGCATATATTTCAGTGAGTCTAAGGAAAGAGTAAGTGTGCTGGTTAATTTTAGGTATCAACTTGACTGGGTTAAGGAATATCCATATAGTTGGTGAAACTAATTCTGGGTAGGTATGTAACAGTATTTCTGGGAAAGATTAGCATTTAAGTCAGTAGACTGAGTAAAGAAGATCTGACTTAACCATTGTTGGGGGGCTGGAGGATGGGCATTATCCAACCCATTGAGGGCCCACATAGAAAAGGAAGAGGAAAAGAAAGTTCATCCTCTCTTCTGGAGCTGAGACATCCATTTTGTCCTGCCCTTGGCCATCAGAACTCCAGGTTCTCCAGCCTATGCTCTGGGACTTATTACAGTAGCTCCCCAGGTTCTCAGACCTTTGGACTCAGACTGAGTTACACCACGAACTTCCCTGGCTCTCTAACTTGTAGACGGCATATCATGGGACTTCTAATCCTCCATAATTGAGTGAACTAATTCTCAGAATGAATCTTATCTATGTATCTACTATCTATCTATCTCTTTATTTATCTTCTACTAGTTCTGTTTTTCCAGGGGACTCTGAGTAATACAGTAAGTTTCCCTGGCACTGATCTGTTAGACTTACTGTGAGGCTAGCCAATCTTCTTTGCAAAAGCAATGCCAAGTCGTAGTCTCCCAGAATCCATTCTTAAACATGTTTACAGAGAGTACACCTAGCACTGGTTCATCATGCAGGAAATAGAAGGTAGGTGATTGTTGCTAATTAATAGTCGTGTATTAATAATTGACTCAATGCATGATCAAGGGAGGTAATGTGTGAATCAAGCTATCAGTACCTCAGAAATGGACAGAAGAGAAAATTCAATGAAGAATATGACACTGGGGAAGTCTTATTAAAGGAGCAGATATAAATTGAGCCTTGGAGCAAGCAGAATTTTTTTTTTTTTTTTTTTTTTTTTTTTGAGGCGGAGTCTCGCTCTGTCGCCCGGACTGGAGTGCAGTGGCCAGATCTCAGCTCACTGCAAGCTCCGCCTCCCGGGTTTACGCCATTCTCCTGCCTCAGCCTCCCGAGTAGCTGGGACTACAGGCGCCCGCCACCTCGCCCAGCTAGTTTTTGTATTTTTAGTAGAGACGGGGTTTCACCGTGTTAGCCAGGATGGTCTCGATCTCCTGACCTCGTGATCCGCCCGTCTCGGCCTCCCAAAGTGCGGGGATTACAGGCTTGAGCCACCGCGCCCGGCCGCAAGCAGAATTTAAACAGGATAAAATGTAAGACAAGTATCCAAGTTAGGATTGAGGGGTGAAAATTTTGAGGGATTAGGGTGGGTATATATCTTTGACTTATTTTTTTGTGCTTTGCTTTGCAGGGAATGAGATTCAATTCTGTGATTAATTCATGGCCTTACCTTTTTTTTATATAGTTGAGATGACACTTAATTCTTCAGATTGACATTCAGATCACCTTCTGGGACAGGTATTTCTCTTTGTCCAAGGAGACAGCTCCTCCAGGCTCTACTCTGTCTATATTGTTTCTAGAGGTATAACATTTTCATGGGACTTCATTCCAGCTAAGTTTGATTGGGAACTTGACCCAAGCTGGGGCAGTGAGTGTCTTCCATAGGAAAAACAACATGATCAGTCTCTCCCTGGGGCTAAATCTGTGAGACATAGAACTAGGCAACTCTTGGCAGTTGTGTTTTGGCCATGAGGAGAAAGCTGTTCTGAGGTAGGATAGAAGAACAAGGCTCACACAATAAAAAGAGGATAACATCTTGATGGTTCTAATATTTCTGAAGTCCAGTTACAAAACTGTTGGCAGGTTCTGTTGTTATTCCAGCAAATTTCCTTTCTTAGTAAAAAAGTTCAAGTTTTTGTTAATTTCTTTGCTACCCTATTTGTAACCAAAAATCAACCTAAATTATACATTGCAAGTTAGTAACTGTATAGCAAACTTTACAAAAGTTCCGGGGCCTGGTCTAGTCTATATAGTGCCATGTAGTACCTTTGTTTGAATTAGAGAAAGATGCCCCCTCTGGCCAGGTGCAATTCCATCAGGGCTGTGTTGATGAGGAGACCACAGACTGGATTCCAACCCTGCCAGCCTCAAAGCCAGATGCACAGCCATATGTGGGAACCCTCAGCCTGGGTTGCAAGCACCACTGTGGTTTAAAGGCTGCCTCTATTTCCCAAACAGCTTATCCTTTACTGTGATTTTGTAGCTTGCATAAAGCATCTTTGGATATTCGCAGAGAAAGTCTGTGGATAATGACCTCCATAATAATCCACAAATAAGAGAACTTTGGATGAAGACAATGGATAGTGCTAAATGAGTATGCTAAGGAGTTGTGTTCTTTGAATCTTCTGGGAAAAAAAAAAAAAAAAAGTTGATTCCTAGCTCATTAACACTTTTTTCATTTACACTTGGCTGAGTCACCAAATTATGTTCCCAGGAAAAATGCCAATTGGTATCTAAAAATTATATTACAAAGTAAATGAAGTCATAATACAAAAAAAAAAAAAAAAAAAAAAGAGTGTTCACAGTAGGAAAAGCTATACTTGGACAGGTCTAGTTTAGCTTTATGGCCTGCATAGACATAGCTCTACTCACAGAGGGCGCTCTTCCCTTGGCCAGGTCTGGGATTCTGGAGACAACCAAATAAGGCAGCTTCAATTCTCAGTGAAAGTAGTCGAAAAAGTCTCCAAAACAAAAAGCTGATTTTATTTGCGTCTTAAAAAGGTGCCCTTTTCCCCACGGAGCAGGGATCTTTAGAATATATAATCCTTTTTGTAAAAATGTCCTTAAAGAATGCAATTTAGGTTTTTCACTCAGAGAAGGAAGAATGTTCTTACACATTCAGATTTGCCCAGGACTGAGGGGTTTCCCAGCACAAAAGACTTTCAGAGCTAAAACAAAACAAAACAAAACAAAACAAAATCTCAGGGCTTGAATGGCTCCTAAAGAAGGGCTGAGTGAAATAATGCAGAGTGGTCCCCTCCCACCAAGGACTTCCAGAATCCTAGCTGCAGGAGCCCCCATGACCCCCACAGGCATTTCAGTTGGCAGGGAAATGGCCCAGAGAGTAGACAGACAGAGCACAAATCCACATGGAGCCCAGGTGGTTTGGCATGGGGACAGCTCCAGTGGAACACAGCTATAAGTTCCGATCAAAGCTCTCCATGCTTCTCCAGGTGGTTCTAGCCTTTATTCACTGGTGGACACAGATAGAGCAGAGCTGTCTTTCTTGCAGGACCAGAGCGAGTCTAATCTGCACATCCTCCTGTCCACCAGCTTCTCTGAGTCCCTGTCTGGCCACACTGACTCACAGTGCAGCCTCAGTTACCCTGCCAGAGTGCTTTTGCCCGTGGCTACCATTATAGAACTTTCACTGGTGACCCCTGCTGCCTCACTGAAGCAATTTTGCTGATGACCCACTGGAGCACTTTTACCTACGACTTCACTGCCACCCTACCAGAGCACTTTCATCCACAACCCTCAGCAGAGTGCTGTTGCCAGTGGTCTGGGAACACATTGGTGCTCCCCCAGAATAGCCAGTTTTCAACCTCAAGGGGACAAAGCTGTGGGCCTGGTCCCAGCACCCCCGTGTTAGAGCACATAACCCAGGAGTGCCAAGACGAGCCTCGGGTCTCTGAAAGCATCCAGAAACAAAGCCGTTTGACTATACTTATCTTGTACCACAGTCAAAGCCTCAAGGGCAAAAAAAGAACATAGAAACAAAAAGCCCTATCTAAAGGACAGTAACATCCAAGGATAAAGGAACATCTGTCCTCACAGATAAGAAAGAACCCATACAAGAACTTTGGCAGCTCTAAAAGTCAGAGTGTCTTCTTATCTCCAAATGATCATACAAGCTCTTTAGCAATAGTTCTTACCACGTTGAAATGGCTGAAATGTGAGACATGAAATTCGGAATCTGGATGACAAGCAATCTCAACAAGATACAGAAGAAGGTTGAAACTGAATCCAATGAAGAGGACTCAATGATTTAAACGTTGAAACATGACACAGCCATTCTAAAAAAAGAACCAAACTGAACATCTGGAAACGAAAAGTTCACTATAAGAATTTCCTAATACAATTAGAAATATTGACAACAGAATACACCAAGCTGAGGAAAGAATCTCAGAGCTTGAAGACCACTCTTTTGTATCACCACAGGCACAGAAAAATGTTTTCCTTGTGAAACTTTTCTTATTATCTCAGGACAACATTGGTCACTGTTTTCTCTAAGCTTCTGTACCACTTTGTATATACCATTTTAAAAGTATTTCTTAACATAATTAAATTGTGTGCTAGTTATATGATTGTACATCTGTTTCTTTGATGGACTAGAAGTTGTATGACTCAAGGGACCATATCTTATTAATTCGTGCTGAATTCATACATATTACAGATTATTAAAGAAATAATGTGCGTAATGTATATTCATTCAATTAAATAATAAATCAACAAGGAGAAAGGTAGGTGCACTTTAAATCATTAAAAGATCATTAGCATGGTAGATTTGTATTACATCAACTCAGTTAGGCTTGAACTGTGGTTTCCAGAATTCTCTCTTCTGGATATTTGTTGTACATGTGGCAGACTACAAGAGAAATCTCATACTAGATTGGGAAGACAAAGAGAATCCAGAGTCACCTTTTGCATTTAGACTCAGAGGGCTGAGAGTAGTACACAGATACTTTTGCAGCTCAAGTATGGCGTCAGTCACCTGTTACCCCACCTGGTTGATATAAGGCTACAGATCAACAACTGCTATTGGATGCTCGCCTTCAACTTTTCAATTTCTGGGTCAAGTAGATACTTAGTTTCATGATGAAATGCACCACCTTCTCCTCCAGTACACCTGTGTCATAGAAGGTGGAAGCTTAGAGGCAATAAGAGACTGACCCCAGTTCCAGTTTACCACGGGTACCAGAACAATTTGCCATTGTTTGCACCATTCAACTTTTGCCTACCTGCCCCTTTAGATTTTAGTTTCTAACTCCTGGCCAAGAAATGGCCACCTCACAAAGACTATTTAATAAGCTCCCACGAGTACTTCAGATCAATAACTAATTTTAAACCGTGTGTGTGTGTGTGTGTGTGTGTGTGTGAGATCCACTTATCCCAGTGATTGCAGTGGTTGTGCTTTTCTGTGCTAATCCTGACGTGATATCACTAGCCATCAATGGCAACAAAGGCTAAAGGTTTAGACTTTCAATAACACAGAATTTCATGGAAGGGAGCAAATTTTCTGTCTTAGAGCATTAGAGAAAGTTTCTGAATGAGAGAGACCTGGCATTGGGTCTTAACATTAGGAAAGAGTTAAGTAAGTATAGAGAAGAGCCATTTTTAGAACCTTATGAGATAATGATACAAAAGTATGTTTTAGTAATCTTAATACTATTATAGACTAAATTGCAACACACACACACACACACAATATTAAGTTGAAGCCCTAACTCCTAGTGTCTTAGAATTTGACCTGATTTGGAAAAAGGGTCATTGCAGATGTAATGAGTTAAGATAATGTCATCATGGAACAAAGTGAGCCCTTAATCCAGTATGAATTGTATTCTTATATGAAGATGACCATGTAAAGACAGAAACACAGGAATAACACCATTGACAATGGACAGAGATTGGACTTATAGGAAGGCTCAAGCCAAGGGATGCCAAAGCTTGCTGGGAAGAAGTAAGTAAGGGTTCTCCTAGGGTTTTCACAGGGGCATGGCCTAATCAACATTTTGATTTTGAACTGCTAGCCACAAGAACTGATGTTTTAAATATCTTTTGTTATAAAATATGTTGTTTCTTAGGGCTGCTATAACAAAGCACCACTCAAGTTTCTCTCTGCTGTCTGCAGTCTAGTGGGTGGTCTAAATGGCCACGCACAACACTCAGCTGTATTTTTAATGCAGGCCAACAATAGCAACAAAGAGACCTCAACTTGGAAAGTGGCACAACCACAGCAGAAGAGTTATTATCTATGTATTTTGCTTACCTAATAGTCCAAGGCTTGTGTTTCTGGTCAGCTGATAACTTTCGTCCTTGTGGTGATTCAGGAATTCAGAAGTTTTATCATGTGATCTCTCTATTCCTTGTAGTATAGTCTTCATGTATGTTTGGTCCAGGGCATGGCAGAAAGAACATGGAGAAATCATGGGAGTATGTCTATTGATCAGATCTAAAAGTGGGGCTTTCCGCTCTTGTTTATTGGCTAGAACTCAGTCATATGGTCACACCTACTGCAAGCAGATATGGGAAATGCAGTCTAGCTTTGTACCTAGAATATTTTTTATGGATTTTCCCTGAATAGCTAGCAGTCTCTGCTACTCAGGTCATCTTGTTTTAGTCAATAATTCCTTCTCCCTCATTCTAACAGTCATTGTCTCCCCCAAATGACTGTACCAAGTTGTCATCCTTATCCAATGTCTGGAACACTACGTTATACATCACAATCTAACCATTATGCTGATTTTACAGGCATATTTTCCTCAAAGTAACACTTGCTGCATGAGCTAGTATAGGTATCTGCTGACCTTAGACTGAATGTCATATTTCAAAGAAGAGCTATCATCCAATCTAGAAATAGTTTAATTAATTTCTAATATTTTGTGTTTCTGTAAATGAAGTAACTATTAGTAACAATTGTTGCATTTTAGCCATTATTTTTAGTAACAGTTGTTGCATTTTAGCCATTATTAAGCAACCTCTGAAAAATCACAATTTGACTGTAATCCCATTATGTATTAATAGGATTGTATACTTGGTATTTTACTAGCCCTTTATATATAAATCTTAAAGAAAAACTAAAATAATATGTTATTGTTACACTATTCTAATGATCCAGTGGCCTAAATATGTTTAGCAATGTGTTCTAGGGATTTGAATTTGTGTTATTCTAGCTTCAGAGCTTATGCTATTTATTGTAGAACATAATTCATTCTTTTCACATCCCAGTCAAGCATTTAAAATACATAACATATTGTAATTGTGAGCCTTCTTGGGTCACCATGGACACGGAACTGCATTTTGCCCATCAGACCTGCACTAAATTGAGGGTCAAGATTCATATGTATACATCTCTTAGAAGAGTAGTGAGAATTATGCCTTCTGAAAATGAAGTTTATTTTTGTGTGATTGTTAGGCCTCTTTTAGCAATGACATATTTGTGATGTATAATTGGCAGATGATAGCAGTACCAAGAGAAATAAGAGAAAGCTAATGATTCATATGCATAAAGAGTTAAGGTTTTATTGTTGGGGGCCCAGAGCTAAATCAAATAATTGTTCTTTAAAATGGTGACAGTTATTTTAAGGAATCAGATAATCTTTCCAAAGCTTCTTATGGGGCAGAGTGGCATCTAAAGAAACTCAAATTATTTTAGGACTATTATAAATCCAAACAAAAATATACATTTAATTGCAGTGACAGCTTAATTGAATTTGGTTTAAAAATGTTCATTATTCAATCTTAAGCTTAAATGTCATTACTAAAGCACACTGTCAATGCTGAATGGTAAGATAATATTATGTATTGGTTCTGAAATTATCTTTTGAATAGGACAATTGTATTTTGATTTTTGATGTGTGTATATGTATAAAAGTATTAATTGTAAACTGTGAACATGTAAAGTATACCACAATTTTGTAAACCTGTCTAGATGATTAGTTAACTAATTTCTATATACTGGCATTCATGGAAAGTAGAATTAGGCCAATTTTTCTTCAACTACTCAACTACTGGGAAGTCTTGGCTCTACTTCAAGATACTTGGAGATAGTAAAAGGTTTTTTTCTAGAACTTTTTGTCAAGTACAAATGTCATCTGGACACCCTGGAAACGGGAGAGCTGCAGGACTGTCCCTAGGCTGTTATTTGCCTGTGAGCCCAGGCACTGGGTGCACACAGTTTACCTTCAGAGCATCTGGGCTCTAAGAGCAAGTGACTCTGTGTCACACTCTATGAGGCATACAACATTGTGCAGAGAAAATACAGGAGCCTGAAGATGAACAGAGAGGAAAAAGAAAAAAAGAAACAAAAAACAAAAAACCTCTAGTATACGGCTGGAAGTTATTATTTATCTACTATCCAACAGCCAGTCTGCTTTGGAAAATACTCTTATATGCTCCCCTAAGATGAACCCTTTCTAGAGGAACTATAGCAAAAATTCATCTTTTTTTATTCTGTTTACTGCTCTTTTCTGGAATTTGATTTTAGAGGAGTCTCAGAGTCTACAGTATATACTTAAATTTCCAAATGACTAAATGCATGCTGAAGTGATCATTTATGGCCTGGCATGAAGCTATCACAGTGGTACAGTAGTGGTGCAGTGAATTATCCCTGCCTGTGAAACTGTGACGGATACAGCTTAATTATCCTTTGAGGGAGAAGTGAAGTCCTACCATGTCCTCAACATCAATGTCAATAGCTCCCTCATAAAATATTAAACTTCTAAGATCCTGACAAAGAAGAATTTTTGCAAGCCTAGCTTGAGGGTAGGAGTTGGCTGTTTTTCTGGAAGAAATCTGGGACCTTAACTTCTGCTCTTTGTTGCTTTTCATCTGAAAGCATCTTGGATCTCTTTAGTAGGACAATCCTAGAACCCGCCACAGGCATAAATTAACTTCTCCTTGTACACTGTTGAGAGTAGAGCGATTAATGACTACTAATGTCCATTACTAGACAGAAGAGGATTTTCTCAAGTAAACCAACTATCAAAAAATAGGAAGATTTTCACAGCAAATCAGTGTCACTATTGGGAAGGAGAGACAGTATTCGAATGGCCGAGATTGGTGCTATAATAACTGAAGCTGTTGCTGTCTTTCAATGCTTCTTCTTTGTTTCTTTTCAACAACTGATTTTCATTGTATGGGAAGATAACTTATTTATTTCACACTTATATTTCAGTTGTTTTGTTTGTTCAGGATGCTTTGGTTGCTTTAAATACCTTATATTTTTCTCACAGTGGTCATGCAAGCTAGGTAATATTATTCTCATTTTGGAAAATATATAACTCAAGCTCAGAAAGATCGAATAAGTTCTTTAAGGTCATCCTTGTTAAAATGGCAGAGTCAGGAATCAAAGCAAAACTGAGACTCTGAAGCCCCTATGGTCTTTTGGCTTAGTTATGATTGGTGATTTTCCCCTTCATGTGAAAAGTCTAAATTCAGATTAGGATAAAGAAAAAAGTCTGAGAGGGCGGGAGACTATGGAACCAATAAAGAAATAAAATGACACATGACCAGATGGGGATTGTGAGCAGGCTGGAGAGGGGCCAACTACTGTAAGAGGGGTGGGAGGACTGCTTGATGTCTGCTTGTCACATTTGCCTAAAGCTTTTCCATCAGTGCCACAGGGAAGAAACTGTGACTTGGACAGTGTGTGTGTTTATTCCAGACACTGTCCTGTGCACCATTGTCATGTCCTCTCTCCCTCTACAGTCACTGGCTTAAGGTATTATAGCAAAATAAAGGTGGATATAGTCGAAGGGGAAGATGTACCAGCCACAGTTAAACAGTCAAGGAAGGGTTTATTTTTACCTTTTTAAGATTTATTTTATTTTCTACTTAGCAAATCATAATCGTATATATTTATGGGATATATTGTGATGGTACCTGTGGCACATGTTAGTACATGCGTAGGTTGTGGAGTGATCGTGACTATTTCAGTGGGGAAGAGAGATTAAGCAAAACTTTGATGAAACAAAGGGAGGAGGGTTCTTAAGCACTGGGATGAACTAGTAGAAAAGGCCTGGAGGACTTTAGAGGGAAGGTTGGTCAATGTGTTTGCTAATTGTTGTTTGTCAAAGGTAGTCTACCTTCCTACAGAGAGTGAGAAATAGGACCCCGTCTTCCTTAATCATCACATTTCAGAAGAATGGCTACAAAATCCTTAAGAAAGATATTTCTGGGTTATAAAACTGGATAGGGTCTGGGAGGAGATTTAAAATCTCAAAGAGATTTGAACAAAGACAAACAATTTACAATTGCGAGTTTTATATAGTAAGTGCTCTAAAAGCAATTTAAAAAAGAGAGGACGGAGTCTATAGTCAAAAAGAAACATGTCCAAAATTTAGTCAAGCTGAGGAGAATGAGGCAATGTCTCCAAACACAACATTTCTTGTCTTGAAACTTGGAAGGACAAATGATATCAAGAGAAATTCCATTTTAAATAGTTATGTGATAAAATAGCTTATTGAGTAAACAATGGCTATCTCTGGGAAACCTGAACGTGGAATGAAGAGAAGTAGAAAATAAAATTGCTAAGTTTGTTATAATTGTTGTGAATAAATTAAAACAGTTTACCATTTTAAAATAAGTGCTTGAAACAGATTGGTAAGATAATAGTAATAATAAAAATAATAACAACTCTCAGTGGTGGGATTACAGGTGTGAGTCAGTGCACCCAGCCATAAATACACAACTCTGTCAAAGGGAAGAGAGAGCTAGCTGCTCCTGCCTCAAGATACGTTAGCCCTCGTGTAGGGATCAAAATCCCAGTATGTGCCAACGAGTCTTAGATGTGCCCACAGGAAGGGTTCAGCTATTGGCACATAGTGGGTTCTCAAGATATGACTATTAGACTTGTCTCATTTCCTTATAGCAACATATAATTGCCAGATAGTTTCCCCAGCCAGTCAATAGTTTTTCATCAAACGTCAATCATTTTAGTTACACGAGATGTTTGCAAGGAAGAATTGATGTCACGTAAGTTAGAATGAAATCTAAATAAGAAACCAAATCTTCCATAAATAAAGTAGCCCAAACATCAAGTTAAAAAGGATATTCTTGATTTTACCAATTCCCTCCAAGTAAATGTGGGGCTCTGACACCACACTTGTGAGATTTGGAGTCAGTGAGTCAGGAACCACCATCTAAATCATTAAAAGGACTTGTTGCCAGAGAAAGTATGGCATGGATATTGATGAATTACAGAAAATGGCACACCAGCTTCCAGACAGTTATCTGAGTTTGTTTGTCACATATTTCTTAGTTGCGTTACATATAAGTGTGCCTAGACAAGAACTTTAGTGCAAGCAGTTTATTTGGAATATTAAAGAATCACTGTCAGGAAAATTAGTGAATGAGATAGGGAGTAAAAGATATTTGAAAAAGGATTATTGTTTTGGAATGGGGTCAAGAAGCAGACACCAAGGTGAGGATGCTAACGTGGGCAAGATACAAAATAATGTTGAGTCATTAGAATCTTTAGGAAAATTATAAACACCTGAAATAAAATAGTATACAATGGAGAGGCATCTTTCATTGATTTTGCTTTATTTTAATTTAAAAGTTGTTGTCAATGTCTGGATTTCTTACACTCTCCATCCTTATAGATTCCTTATTATGAAAGGTAACAAAAAAATAAGAACCCTGAAATGGCCTGTGGCTTCTGAGCTGTGGGTTAGGGTGACAAAGAGAAGGGAAGGGTCCTTGAAACAGAGGATATCTGCATCCCATTGAGATTTTAACTTATAAAACCACAGCATAAGGATCAATTTAAAATTTCTCCTGATAACCACTCTTAAATGTGTCACAACGAAGATCAAGATGCCATCTCAGCCATGCCACCACAGCCCAGTTTCTGGGAGGTTTAGAAGGAATGATGGTTTCTTTCATTGCTTTTAGGGCTACTAAATTATTTGACCAGTGTTTAGGGGCCATGATGAATAGATAAATCATATTTTTAAGCACTAAGATGATACCCGAAACAGCAATGTGTTTACAATATAAGTGCTCTAAGTAAGGGGACAACATTGTCAAGTCTTAGTACCTTCTAGAAACAGAGAAAGCAGTAGTAAGAGACAGTGCTTTGCCCTATTTGAATGTTTGAATAGTTTCCCTCTTCCTCTGTCTACACATTTTCCCTGGATATATTTTGTGGGGAAATGTCTATACCCACAGTATATGCTCCACTTATGCACAAGGGCTGAAAGTTATGTTAACTGCGTTTGAAACCAGGCTCCTTGATTTCCCTGTGATGTCACCTTGGGCAAGATCCTTAGTTTCTCTAAGCTTTAGTTTCCTTTTCCACTGGTTGTCGAGAGATTAAGATAGCAACCACATAGCACTTAGCACAGTGTGCACAACTTGTAAGCACTCAGTGAACACCTGCTGCTGTTACCGCTAGCCTCTGGTGGTCGTCCATGTATAAAGGACTTGGTGCCGATTGAAATCTTGACTGCAAGAGTGTCTCTCACTCGTATCTCCTTTAACTACGTGTTTCAATGAATCTCTGTCAAGGCCCAGGACTTCATAAGTTGTCTAACAAAATGAGGTGCTTACATTGAGCTTGAGATTCATTACTAGTCGATTTTGTTGATATCTGCTCATGTTCACAGAGTTAGATTTCAGGAAAACTGTCTGTGATCTGGGCTAGGACTTATGTTCATGTTCCAGGTAGGTCACCTTCTATCTGAACTGACCTGCTGTGGTAAACTGAAGTAGTGATCAGAGAAATACGAGTCTTCAAGAAGTCCCTGAGGTCTCTCGTAATGCCAACTGATAGTTTATAAAATGCATTTCTAAATTCTTTTCCTTTTCTCTGCATTTTCTCATGTGGTGAATAGACAGTGGGACCAGGGTGACAAGATGCAAAGCTGGAGGAAATTTAACTGAGCATGCGTGGCCATTAAGACATCCTTCTGTGCGCTAATCAAATCATTCCTTTGGGTAAATGCTGTTACCTTGACAATATTATATTGAAAGATAGCTATTTGAAAAATGAGCACACCAGAAGGATGTGGGCAGTGAAAATGAACTTTAGGTATTACAGAGAAATTAGAGGAGAGAGCAAACATCTCAGCAACCGGGGAGCCTATATTAGTATCTGTGAAGAGACAGTGCTATCTATCTTAGTATATTAAGCAAAAATGTAAATACCGAAACATTCATGAAGGGGGATGAAAGCAGGGAAGCTGAGTTACAATCTAGGACTCTGACTTGTGTGGACACTATGCTGACAGGATAAAGGGAGAAGTGAAAAAGGATACACAGAATGACAATTTTGCATGTTCAAGTTTGTTTTCTGTGTTTATAAAATTTCATTTCTATCATGACAATAACAAACAATTTTTTAAATGTAGTCCAGCATGGAACTTTTGAGACCAAGTACAGGCTTGAACACATCTTCCTGGGATTTCTGTCTCCCAGGGATGTTGCTGTAGATATTTATCTGCACATTACTGGGGGTCCTGTTAGTGGTGAGTGGAGTGAGAGGGGGAGAGTGAGAGAGAGAGGCTGAGGAGCTGATGGTTGAAGTCTCAGCAAAGTGCCACAGCCTGGTGATTTTGACTCTCCTCCTGCATGCTTGAAAGCTAGAATTCAGTTAGCCCTACACTTCAACAACCGTGCCCTGATTGGAATGAGAGCAGATAAGACACTTCCCCCAAAAAAGATGTGCCAATAATACCAATATGGGAAGCCTGGTGGGGTCCAGTCTACAGGATCTTCAGGAATGAGGCTTTCTGTTTGTTAAGACCTCTGTGACCCTCAGCACTGTGCCTCTGCTAGGATTAAACTGAAGTGATTTTCTTTTCTCCTTCCCATGAAAAGAAACTCCTTTACAGAAACAAAGCTAAAATGACAGAGGACAATGCAGGAACATATGAATCCATTCATTAGGTCAAACAGTGATGGCTGTAGGCAACTTTGTTCCCAAAAATGCATAAAGAAAGGTAATAAATTGTGCCCAGATGTGTAAATTGCCTGGAATGCTAAAAATACTAACTGCATTTGCTTAATAACAATTTAAAAGGAGTACAAGCTGCTCTCCACTGACGTACTTTACCTTTCCATTTTATGAATGGGCAATTTAAATTTCCTTCAACAATTTTGATTTAAAGAGAGATTGTTCTCTTCATTATTAAACATGGATTTGAAAAAAATGTTAAGATGATACCTTGGATAGTGTCTATAGCAGAGAAGAACATTTAGTAACTTGATAAATTAAGGATCAAAAGGATATTAACAGGTTGAATTATGAAATTGCCTTTACTTCATTATGAACCATAACTCATTTAAATTCTATTCCAAATTAAACATGGAAAAAAACCCTAAGTTGATTCATGATGAATAAAAAAAATAAAATGTATGAAATTATAACAAAAGTTTAGAAATACAAACACATTTTACTTTACTACTGACACTAGTGTCATTAGTTAAAGCAGAAAATCTCCCTAAAATTGTGAGATTGGCCTTGACTGATGAAAGTATGATTATTGAATTTGCTCATTATTTTTTCTTTCAATTTTTATAAAAAATTATTTTTAATTATTATAGATACATCAGAGTTGCACATATTTATGGGGTACCTGTGATATGTTGATATAAGTATACAATGTGTAATGATCAATTCAAGGTAATTGGGGTATCCATCACCTCAGACATTTAGTATTTCTTTGTGTTAAGAAAATTCCAATTCTACTCAGCTATTTTGAAACATACAATAAATTATTGTTAAGTATAGTCACCCTATTATATAAACAAACACTAGATATTATTTCCTATTATTTCCTATTATTTCCTAGGAAATAATTATTTCCTATTTTTCCTAGGAAATAATTATTTCCTATTATTTCTGCGGAAATTTTTGTACCCATTAACCATTCCATCTTCATCCTTCCATCCCTAATACATTGCCAGACCCTTCCCAGACTCTGATAGCCATCATTCTACTCTGATTTTCGTCAGTTAAATTTTTCTTTTAGCTCCTACATATGAGTAAGAACATGTAATATTTGTCTTTCTGTGCCTGGCTTTCTTCACTTAATGTAATAACCTCGAGTTCCACTCATGTTGTTGCAAATGACAGGATTTTATTCTCTTTATGGCTGAATACTATTCTATTGTGTACACTTACCACATTTAAAACGTCGATTCGTTCACTGATGGACACTTAGGTTGATTCCATGTCTCAGCTCTTTTGAATCCTTTTGCAATAAGCATGGGAGTACAGACATCTCCCTGGAATACTGATTTCCTCTCTTTTGTAGATATAACCAGCACTGGAATGACTGGATCTTATGATAGTTTTACTTTAAGTTTTTTGAGGGACATTCAAACTATTCTCCATAAAGTTTACACTAGTTTATATTCCTACCAACCATGTACATGTGTTCCCCATTCTCCACATCCTTGCCATCATTTGTTACTGTATTAGTCAGTTTTCACACTGCTGATAAAGACATACCTGAGACTGGGTAATTTATAAAGAAAAAGAGGCTTAATGTACTCACAGTTCCACATGGCTGGGGAGGCCTCACAATCATGGTGGAAGGTGAAAGGCACATCTTACATGGCAGCAGGCAAGAGAGAAAATGAGAGCCAGTTGAAAGGGGTTTCCCCATACAAAACCATCAGATCTCATGAGACTTACTTATTCACTACCATGAAAACAGTATAAAGGAAACTGCCCCCATGATTCAATTATCTCCCACTGGGCTTCTCTCACAACATGTGGGGATTATGGAAGCTACAATTCAAGATGAGATTTGGTTGGGGACACAGTCAAACCATATTAGTTATTGCCTGTTTTGGATAAAAGCCATTTTAACTGGGGTGAGCTGATATATTACTGTAGTTTTTATTTGCATTTCTATGACGATTAGCTATGTTGAGCATCTTTTTGCATGTCTGTTGGATATTCGTGTTTCTTCTTTTGAGTAATGTCTATTTAGACTTATTTTTAAATTGGTATTTTTCTATTGAGTTGTTTGAGCTCTTTATCCATTCTGATTATTAAGTCTTTTTGTCAGATGGATAGTTGGCAAACATTTTCTCTTATTCTGTGGGTTGTCTCTTGACTTTGTTGATTCTTTCCTTTGCTGTGCAGAATCTGTTTAGCTTTATGTGATCCTATTTTTCCATTTTTGCTTTTGCTGCCTGTGTTTTTGAAGTATTACTCAAAAGACTCCGCTCAAACCAATGTCTTGGAGTGTGTCCCCCAAAGTTTTCTTGGAACGGTTTCACAGTTTGAGGCCTTAGATTTCAGTCTTAATAAATTTTGATTTGATTCTTGTATATGGTGAGAGATAGGTGTCTACTTTCATTTTTCTAAATATGGATGTCAGGTTTTCCCAGCATCATATATTGAAGAGACTATCCTTTCACCAGTGTATGTTCTTGGCACCTTTGTCAAAATAAGTTGACTGTAAATGTGTGGGCTTATTTCTGAGTTCTCTATTCTGTTCCATTGGCCTATGTGTCTGTATTTAAGCCAGTATCATGTTGTTTTGTTTAGTATAACTTTACAGTATGATTTGAAGTCAGGTAATGTGTGGCCTCCACCTTTATTCTTTTTGCTCAAAATTGCTTTGGCTATTCTTGGTCATTTGTGCTTTTATATAAATTTTAGGATCACTTTTTCTTTTCCTTCTTCTTTTTTTTTTTTTTTTTTTAATGGGTTTTGCTCTATTACTTAGGCTAGAGTACAATAAATAACACAATTATAGCTCACTTTAGCCTCAACCTCCTGGGCTAAAATGATTGTCCTGCCTCAGTCCCCTGAGTACCTAGGACTACAGGTGTGTGTCACTATACCCAGCTAGTATTTAATATTTTTGTAGAGATGGGGTCTCACTATGTTGCCCAGTTTGTTCTTGAACTCTTGGCCTCAATGATCTTCTTATCTCAGCCTCTGAAAATACTGGGATTACAGGTGTGAGCTATCACGTCTGACAGAATTATTTTTTCTACTTCTGTGAATTAATTGATATTTTGATAAAGACTGAACAAATCTGTAGAGTGTTTTGAGTAATATGAACTTTTTTTTTTGTTTTTTTGAGATGGAGTCTTGCTCTGTCCCCAGGCTGGAGTACAGTGCCATGATCTCAGCTCACTGCAACCTCCACCCCACCTCCCAGGTTCAAGCAATTCCCCTGCCTCAGCCTCCCAAGTAGCTGGGATTACAGGCACGTGCCACCACACCAGCTAATTTTTTGTATTTTAGTAGAGACTGGGTTTTACCATGTTGGCCAAGATGGTCTCAATCTCCTGACCTCATTATCCACCTGCCTCAGTCTCCCAAAGTGCTGGGATTACAGTCATGAGCCACCACACTGGGCCAATATGAACATTTTAACAATATTTCTTCTTCCATTCATAAATATAAAATTTATTTTTGGTTTTTCTGTCACCTTTATTTTTTTTTTTGTCAATGTTTGATAGTTTTCATTGTAGAGGTTATTCATTTCCTTGGTTAAGTTTATTTCTAGTTATTTTATTTTATTAGTAGCTATTATACATGGGATCGCTTTCTCTTGGTTTATCTTCAGATTGCTAGTTGTTGGCATATAGAAATGCTACTGATTTTTGTATGTTGATTTTGTATGCTGCAACTTTACTGAATTTGTTTATCATTCAGGCTAGGATTTCCAGTATTTGTTGAATAAAAGTGGTAAAGGTGAGCATCCTTATCTTGTTGTAGATCTTAAAGGAATGACTTTCAGATCTCCCCATTCAGTATGATGTCAGCTACTGGGTTTGTTATATATGGCTTTTATCATGTTGAGATATGTTTCTACTTCCCTAGTTTGTTGAGAGTTTTTATCATGAAATGATGTTGAATTTTATCAAATGTTTTTTGGCATCTGTTTAAATGACCATATGGTTTTTGTACTTCATTCTGTTGATGTGATGTATCATATTGATTAGTTTGCATACACTGAACAATCCTTGCATCCATGAGATGAACTCCAGCTGATCATGGTGAATGATTTTTTTGGTGTGTTGTTAAAATTTTTTAGTCTTTTGTTGAGGATTTTTGCATCTATGTTCATCAGAGGTACTGGCCTGTAGTATTTTTGTGTGAGTTTTGTGTCTTTGTCTGATCTTAGTATCAGGGTTAGTATCAGGCTTTGTAAAGTGAGTTTGTAAGTACTTCCTCCTCCTCAAGTTTTGGAATAGTTTGAGTATGATTGATATTAGTTTCTCTTTAAATGTTTGGTAGAATTCAGTAGGGAAGCCATCAGGTTCTTGGCCTTTTTTTTTTTTATGAGATACATTTTATTACTGGATCTATCTTATTACTTGTCATTGGTTTATTAAGGTTCTGGATTTTTATGGTTTAATCTTTATAGGTTTTGTATCTATGAATGTAACCATTTCTTCTAGGTTTTCCAATTTATTGGCATAGAGTTGCACATAATAATCACTAATGATTCCCAGCATTGGACAGATCATCTAGACAAATATTCATCAACAAATACCAGGTTTAATCTTCCCTACATACCAAATGGACCCAACAGACTTTTATAGAACATTGCGTTCAACAGCTACAGAATACACATTCTTCTCCTCAGCACGTGAAACATTCTCAAGAATAAACCACATATTAACCCACAAAACATGTCTCAAAAAAAGTTTACAAATAGAAATCATACCAGTTATCTCATCTGACCACAATGAAATAAAGCTAGAATTGAATAACCAGAGAAACTTTGGACTAGCTTTTTATTTTTTCCTGCTCTAGACATGGGATGAGTCTCTGATAACAGCACAAATTTGTGATGACTGTGTCACTGGTGTGTGTGCCTGAGAATCATGCTGTTGGTTACCAACTGTATGCACAGGTGCAGGGTCCAGTCAAAATTCTCTTGTTCTTTCTATACTGTTGTGGGCTATGCTTTAGTCTGTGCTCAGAACTACCTGCTTAGGAAACTGGTTGTGGACAACTTTGACACTAGTTGCTGTTTAAATTAAAGCATTCCTTTAGACTCAGCCCATGTAGCTCTTAATTTCATATGACCCAGGCCAGGTTATTGCTGTGCTTTCCTGGATGTCTTCAGTGATGTCTCCATAATGGCATGTTTGCATTAAGATACCTTTAATGTATTACTGATATTTTTCCTATCTTCACACCATATCCATTTGGGCATAGATGTAATGAAATGTACAACCTTAGTCCATGGGAATACTATGAATTCGACAACTGCCTGTTTTTTTCACTGTTTGTAGAGAGAACTGAGAGCTGAAATTATAACCTAGCTGTCACAGGTGTATTACACTTCATTTGTTCCGGGTTACGATGGGTGATAAATAAATACATATTTCAATTTAAGTGTGCAATCAGTCTTGTCTTTGTATCTTTTATGCCTTTTTTTTCTTCTTTCTTTTTCCCCTTTGGTCATTGCACAGTTCATTAGTGACACTCCTTTTCCATACACCCAGTTTTAACAACCGAATAACAAGGCAAATATGGGTGAATCTAGCTGCTATGTGTTGTCCACTCTGGTAGTTGTGTGAATTCCTTGCTATTTCTGCTATACCGTCAGGCTGTTTCAAAAAGTCACAAGATGAATGAAGGCTCATAACTGGCTGAATGTCAGGGATTCTGGCTATCATTTATTTTCCTTCCAATCATCTTAATTTATTGTGATCTGCTTTTAACATTCACTTTAACCATAAAAACTGTAGACTCATATGAAGAATGATTTGTTTCCCCACAGTAGCTTTTTGTTCTGGCATTTTTTTGCTCGCTTCTCTCCAAATAACTTAGACCAAAAAAGGTTCAAGGTTTTAGAGAGACTTAAATTGTGACATCTGCTAAGGCAGCTGGATTTCCATAATGGTCTTTAGTGCTGACTGTATTAGGTCATTCTCACATTACTATAAAGAAATATCTAAGACTGGGCAATTTAGAAAGAAAAAAGTTATAATTGGCTCACAATTCCCGGCATCTACTCATTCTGGGGAGATTTCAGGAAACTTACAATCATGGTGGAAGGTGAAGAGAAAGCAGGCATGTCACCCAGCTGGAGCAGGAGAAAGGGTTGGGAGTTGCCACACACTTTTAAACAACCAGATCGTATGAGAACTCATACACTATATAGTACCAAGGGTAAATGGTGCTAAATAATTAATGAGAACTCTACCCCCATGATTCAGTCACTTTCCACCAGACCCCTCCTCCAACATTGGAGATTACAATTTGACATGAGATTTGGATGGGGAAACAGATCCAAACCATATTATTGGCCATGAGACTGTATCATATTGGGGTACAAATAATATCCAGAGTTAATGGTGCTCATTGGTTAGCATGGGTGCCTTTATAAGCAACTCATAGCTCATTCTAGAAGTTTCTGCCTCACAGCTCTGTCTTGGGACAGTGTGTTCAAATTGAGATGAGACAAAGAATTGCCTGTAGTTCCGGTAGTGTCAAAACCTGATTTACATGTCATTACAAAGCCACTACAAACGTATTTTATTCCACTGCAAATTCTGTTAACTTGAAATGCAGGAATCTTCAGAATAGCAATTCCAATTAGGGAACACCAATAACTCATTCAGCTGTAAGAGAATAGAGCACATACCAAGAATTGTGGCAACAGCTTTCCTGATCTAATTGTTCTTAAACAGGTTCATGTGAAGTGAAGTTTCGTCACGTGTTGGTTGTGGTTTTCTCTTCTCCTTTCACGCTGTCCTAATCTTTCACCTCCTCCTGCTGTTCTCTGCTATGGCATTTCCTCATCTCACTTAATAAGACATGTTCCCCTTTATTTTTATTACATTTAGGCACATGCTGTTGCTACTTAGGATGAAAAGGGGATTTCTGAAGGACATCTCCTTTTAGTGTTATTAATACCTATAGTCGAGGCTAGAGTTCTGGCTGGATAGTCTCTCAGTTTTTCCACATTGAACTCCCTACCTCTTCACTTAATCACATTACTAACTCTGTGATCATACAAGTCAGATAAAGTCATCAAAGTCCACAACCACAAACTTTCCTGTGATTCTCACATCTAATTGGTTCACATTGCATATTTGCATTTCAAATATCCTTTGTCCAAATTTATCTGCCCCTTGTACACCGTAGGAGTTGCCAACATCTTCATTATTTTGCCTGAATTCCCACAAAAGCTTTCCAACAAACTTCCCTGCTTCCAGCTTTGCTCCATTTCCAATCCATCCTTCATGATGACATCAATGTGATTTTGCTGAAATACAAAGATGAATATGTGTATACCTATTTAGAATCTTTCAGGGGCTTCTTGACTCTCACAGGCTAAAGCTGAAATTCTTTTGAAAGGCATATAAGACTCCTCACAATATGACACTAGTCTGCTTTTATAGCCCCATGTTCTACTATTTTCTGCATAAATTCTTAGTTTTAACTATGCTGAATCACATACGTATCCTCTAAAGCAACAAGCTTTCAAACAATTTTGTGTTACTACTCCTGAAAAGCCTCTCTGTTGCCTCCATCATATGTCTGACCCCCTGTATTAGTCCGTTGTCACATTGCTATGAAGAACTGTCTGAGACTGGGTAATTTATAAGAAAAGAGCTTGAATTGACTCACAGTTTTGCATGGCTGGGGAGGACTCAGGAAACTTAAAATCATGGCAGAAGGCACCTCTTCACAGAGCAGCAGGAGAGAGAAGAGTGAGAGTTCAGGAAAAACTACCATTTATAAAATGATCGGATCTTGTGAGAATTCACTCACTATCATGAGAACAACATGGGGAAACTACCTCCACAATCCAATTGCTACTCTCCCTTGACATGTGGGGATTACAATTCAAGATGAGATTTGGGTGTAGCACAAGGCCTAACCATATGATTCCACCCCTTGCCCCTCCCAAATCTTGTTTCTTTCACATTTCAAAACTAATAATGACTTCCCGACAGTCCTCCAAAGTCTTAATTCATTTCAAAATTCGCCCAAAAGTTCAAGTTCAAAGTATCATCTGAGACAAAACATTTCCCTTCTGCCTATGAGCCTGTAAAATCAAAGCAAGTTAGTTACTTTTAAGATACAAAGGGGACACAGGCGTTGGGTAAATGCTTCCATTCCAAATGGGAGAAATTCGGTGAAACAAAGGAGCTACGGGCCCCATGCTAGTACGAAATCCAGTAGGCAGTCATTAAATCTTAAAGCTCCTAAATAACCACCTTTGACTCCATGTCTCACATCCAGATCACATTGATGCAAGATATGGGCTCCCATGGTCTTGGGCAGCTCTGTCCCTGTGGCTTTGCAGGGTATAGCCCCACTCCTGACTACCTTCATGGGCTGGCATTGAGTGTCTCCAGCTATTCCAGGAACACAGTACAGGCTATTGGTAATCTATTATTCTGGGGTCTGGAGGATGGTGGCCCTCTTCTCACAGCTCTACTAGGCAGTGCCCCAGTGGAGACTCTGTATAGGAGCTCCAACCCCACATTTTCCTTCTGCACTGGCCTAGCAGAGGTTCCACATAAGGGCTCCACCCCTGCAGCAGATTTCTTCTGGTACATCTGGGCATGTCCACACATCTTCTGAAATCCAGGTGGAGGTTCCCAAACGTCAATTCTTGACTTCTGTGTACCTGCAGGCCCTACATCACATTGAAGCTGCCAAGGTTTGGGGCTTGCACCCTCTGAAGCAAAGGCCTGAGCTGTATGTTGGCCCCTTTTATCTATGGCTGGGATACAGGGCACCAAGTCTGGAGAAGGACAAAGCAGCAAGGCCCTGGATCTGGCGCACAAAACCATTTTTTCCTCCAAGGCCCTCTGGACCTGTGATGGGAGGGGCTGTCATGAAGACTTGTAACAAGCCCTGGAGACATTTTTTCCAATTGTCTTGGTAATTAACATTTGGCTCCCGGTTACTCATGCAATTCTTGCAGCTGGCCTGAATTTCTTCCCAGAAAATGGGTTTTTCTTTTCTATCACATGGTCAGGCTGCATATTTTCCACACTTTTATGCTCTGCTTCCCTTTCAAACATAAGTTCCAATTTTCGATAATCTCTCTCAAGTTCAAAGTTCCACAGATCTCTCGGGGAGTGGCCAAATGCCTCCAGTCTCTTTGCTAAAGAATCGCAAGAGTAACCTTTGCTCCAGTTCTCAGTAAGTTCTTCATCTCCATCTGAGACCACCTCAGCCTGGCCTTCATTGTCCATATCACTATCAGCATTTTGGTCAAAACCATTCAACTAGTTTCTAGGAAGTTCCAAACTTTCCAACATCTTTCTGTATTCTTCTGAGCCTTCCAAATTGTTCCAATCTCTGCCAATTACCCAGTTTCAAAGTTACTTACACATTTTCGGGTATCTTTATAGCAGTGCCCGCCTACCTGGGTACCAATTTACTGTATCATTCCATTCTCCCACTGCTATAAATAACTATTGGAGACTGGATAATTTATAAGAAAAGAGATATAATTGACTCATAGTTCTACATGACTGGGGAGGCCTCAGAAAACATACAATCATGGTGGAAGGCACCTTTTCACAGGGTGACGGGAGAAAGAATTGTGTGAGAGTACAGGAAAAAGTACCATTTATAAAACCATGAGAGCTGTGAGAATTCACTCACTATCATGAGAACAACATGAGGAAAACTGCCCACATAATCCAATCACTTCTCTCCCTCGACATGTGGGGATTACAATTAAAGATAAGATTTGAGTGGGGACACAAGGTCTAACCATATCACCCATGAAACAAGATCAAACATCATATATTTTTGGGAATGCTTTCTCCTTCCTTCCTTATCTAAATATTCAGAAAAGACAGGATTATATTTTTTTCCAAATGTAGCACATCAGATAGGAAACCAAAGATTTTTTTGAAGAGAAAAGGATAGAGTCAGAGGGTTCTAATTCTAGTTTAGGATTTTGTTGTGGTGGTTAATTGTTGTAATTTTTTGTGCTTTTTTGTTTTCATTTCACTCATTGTTTGCTTGTTTGTTTTTGTTTTTGTTTTTTTATCATTGGCAGTAAGCAAACACCAGGTTTCATATGCAGATGCAGCTAGATAGGAACTGAGCATCAATAAACTGCTTCATCTTCCACTGGCAAGATTTTAGAGTCTAATAAAAGTCACTTTTCCAAATACAGGAAAATGCTATGAGTATCCTGAGTACCTTGAGGTGGGGCAGCTGGGTCAGCACATGGCTGAGGACTGTCAACCACACATCAAATAATGTTCTGGATCTCTCCTAACAGGCATAAAAACAGACTCACAGACAAATGGAACAGAATAGAAAACCCGGAAATAAACCCATGCACCTACAGTGAACTCATCATATTCAACAAAGGCACCAAGAACATACACTGGAAAAAGACAGTCTCTTCAATAAATGGTGCTGGGAAAACCCAATATCCATATGCAGAAAAATAAAACTAGGCCCTTATCTCTTGCCATATACAAACATCAAATAAAAATGCCTTAAAGACTGAAGTCTAAGTCCTTAAACTCTGAAATCACCACAAGAAAACATTGGAGAAAATCTCCTGGACATTGTTCTGGGCAAAAATTTCACTAGCAATACACCACAAGCACAGTCAACCAAAACAAAAATAGACAAATGGGATCACATCAGGTTCTGCACAACAAAGGAAACAATCAACAAAGTGAAGAGATGGCCCACAGAATGGGAAAAAATATTTGCAAACTACCCATCTGACAAAAGATTGATAATCAGAATACAGAAAGAGCTCAAATAACTACAGAAAAAAAAAAAAAAAAAACTAACAATTGGATCAAAAAATGAGCAAAGGATTTGAATAGACATTTCTCAATAAAAGACATACAAATATCAAACTGGCATATGCAAACATGCTGAAAATCACTGATCATCAAATACATGCAAATCAAAATTACAATGCGGTATTATCTCACCCCAATTAAAATGACTTATATTTAAAAGACAGGAATAACAAATGTTGGTGATGTGGTGAAAAGGCAATCCTTTGCACTGTTGGTGGAAATGTAAATTAGTACAACCACTATGAAAACAGTTTGAAGGCTTCTCAAAACACTAAAAATATAGCTACCATATGATCCAGCAATCACACTGCTGGGCATATACTCAAAAGAAAGGAAATTAGTATACAGAAGAGACATCTGTACTCCCATGTTTGTTGAAGCACTATTCATGATAGTCAAGAATTGGAAGCAATCTTAGTGTCCTTCAACCAAAGAATGGATTTTTAAAAATGTGGTACATGTAAACAATGGAATACTATTCAGCCATAAAAGAAGAATGAGATCCTTTCATTTTCAATGACATGGATGAAACTGGAGATCATTAGGTTATTTTAAATAAGTCAGGCACAGAAAGACAAATGTCATATGTTCTCACTTATTTTGTGGGTCTAAAAATCAAAACAATTGAACTAATGGACATAGAGTGTAGAAGGATGGCTACCAGAGGCAGGGAAGAGTAGTGGGTGGCTGGAAGGGAGGTGGGGATGGTTAATAGGTACAAACAATAGGTAGAATTAATAAGACCTACTGTTAGAGTAGATGAATATCCAGAAATGAGCAAGCAATTGAGCCCCTATGAAAAAGAAGACTTGGAGACACTGCCCACTGATAGTCAGTGCTGCCCATTGATGGTCAGCAAAAAATACATTGGCTTCATTGACTACTTCTAGCCTTATAGTTGGGCTCCTCTGGCTCTAAAGGAGACCTATCAGGCCCTATCCAGAGATAACGATGGTAGGGACTTTCCCTGCTGCCAAGCACACACACTCTTCTAATAACTCACCCTGGAGTAGCCTTTTGCTTATTATAATAGTAAAACACACACCCCAGGGTGAAGATTTTAAATACTAGTGATACATGTCATGTGTGCACTAGCATGTACAACCACAGAGCCTGCACATCCAAGGGTACTGCCTAAAACATGATTGCACACAACACTGTCATGCCTCATCATGAATAATCATGTAAGATTCTAATAAAGAGAATCCCCCAGGGCTGGTTGCTGCTGGCTCATTCTTTTCCACAAGCCCACTCTGACTCATCTTTCCCAGTGTACTGTCTCTTTAAATAAACACTACTACTGCTATTTTTCTAGCTATGCCAACCAGGAGCTGTTTTCCAGCAAGCTGGCTGCTCCTCTCTTGGAATGTACTGTATCTACCTTCAATCAACTCTGCTACTTAACCCTTGCTGTGCATCTCTTGGTTGAAATCTTTATTTCAAGAAGACAAAAACCAAGGATGCTCACACTGCTCAGTAACTAGTATTTGATAGCACAGCAATGTGACTATGATCAATAATGATTTAACTGTACATTAAAAAAAACAACTAAAAGAGCATAATTGTTTGTAACACAAAGGATAAGTGCCTGAGGGGTTGGATACCCCATTCTCCATGATGTGATGACTATACATTGGATGCATGTGTGAAAACATCTCATGTATCCCATAAGCATATATAGCTACAATGTACCCACAAAATTTAAAAATCAAAAAATTTAAAAATAATGGGAGCCTTCTTTGATAAATGACCTTGGATGTGGTCTGTTTCCACTTGCCCTGAACCTGAGCATCTTACGGGGGATTTGCATGGTTCTGACCTGAGATTAGAAACCTTGCTGAGTATCAACCCTGGGTGTGGCCAGTGGCATGAATGTCCTTCCCCCTCTCTTTCCCAAAGATGTTTTTCCTTTGATGACTCTGGTATTTTTTCTCTGTCTTATGATTAGGTTGTAGAAAGGAAACACTTTATTGGTACTCCTCAGAGAAGTCTTTTAGAACTATCATTTAAACTTTTAGAACTCAGCAGTTAAAGCTGTGTTCTTTCACTCATTTCTGCCGGTTGGTGTAGCAAGAAAAATAGCACTAGTAGTATTTATTAAACACTCATTTCTCTGAGTTTGACTTCATTATATCATCATTATGATTCTTCTTCACTGATAGAGATAATTTTTTAAAAATACAGCTCTGCTTACTTGCAGAGATTATGTGGTAACTAGTTTCAATAATATGTATAAATATCTCTTTGCAAAATAGACATTGCTAAATCTATTTTAAGGGTTTCAGTGAGTATTAAATGTCTTACTACAATAAAATTTAAAAAACAGTAACCTAGATCATAGGTAACTATAAACTTTTAAATTTTATTGTCATTACTAATATTGCTAGTAGGTCTGTCATAAAGCCTTTACAAATATAAGTGATATTACTATTACAGACATTGCAGGACTTTCCATTGAATGTACTCTAACTTTCTGAGTGGCTTGGTTACATCATTTATTTATTTTTTTTGATTCAGTTATTCTGTTACTGAATAAAAATAAGGTAACAATACTTACTAAGATCATTAACAATACTTATTAAGATCATTAATCCTCACAGTGTCTTTAACATTCAAAAAAATGAACTTTATTATTATTACCAACACCTCTCCCCTTATCAGTTATAAGACAGACAGGGTGGAAGAGACAGGGAGAAGGGCACTGAGAGGGGTATTGAAAGCTGAAAAAGAACACGATCCCTAATCCCTATACCATACTTTCCACCACACTTGGATGATAGGGAATCACGCTGCGATGTGTACAAAATTGTTACATGGGGAAAAATGAAGCAGATAGTATAGTTAGGTAAAGAATCAGTCACTGCATAAATAACTAACAAGGCCGGGCACGGTGGCTGACGCCGGTAATCCCAGCACTTTGGGAGGCTGAGGCGGGTGGATCATAAGGTCAGGAGATGGAGACTATCCTGGCTAACATGGTGAAACCCCGTCTCCACTAAAAATACAAAAAATTGGCCGGGCGTGGTGGTGGGCACCTGTAGTCCCAGCTACTTGGGAGGCTGAGGCAGAATGGTGTGAACCCGGGAGGCGGAGCTTGCAGTGAGCGGAGATCGCACCACTGCACTCCAGCCTGGGAGACAGAGCAAGACTCTGTCTCTGAAAAAAAAAAAAAAGCTAACAAGCGAACACTATGTCTTCAGGTAGTGATAAGAACTATAAAGGAAAAGAGAAAGGAAGTTGTATTGGGGGGAGAAAGTGACAGTACTTGAGGAGGAATGCCATTTTCCATAGGAAGGTTGGGGAAGGTTCCCTGCGCAGGGCACGTGGAAGCTGAAACCTAAATGCAGTGAAAGAGTGCACCATGTGAAAATGTGGGGGGTGGATAAGAAGGGATAAAGATAGGCCTTGGCATCAAAAGATTGGAAAACTACTAAACAAACTCACTTTGTAGCTGTGTTAACTTTTACTGTGTTGAGAACCAAATACATTTTAAAAGCATCTAGAGAAATGTTAACTTTTTTTAAAAAATAAAATTATCTTAACATAATTTGAAATCTAAACTAAAAATTGGGAACAAACAAAAATTAAAGGGATGAAGCAAAATGTGACTGTGTTTTCAAATAATATATGACCTCATTTGTCCCCTTTCCTGCTTCCATTTCATGCTCCCTAAAACGAAATTATTAATTGCCACCAACATCTCCCAGGTTAGAAATTCTTCTAGACTCTAGAATTAATTAATGTTATGAAGTTATACTTCACAATTATTTAGCACTAGAATTTGAAAATAAACTATTATCTAGTCCAACTTCTTCATTTTACAAATGAAGAAACTGAGGCCCAAAGAGAGCCATTTATGTTTTCACAGCAGTATATCCCATCAGCAGCAATAGGTCCACACAAGTTTTCCTAGATCCTTAACTCCGAACTGCTTTCTAAGTTTTCTTGGTAGGAAATGAGCTTTTAAATAGCTTACCTACTTGAAAAATCAGGAAAAAAACCTGAAAGAGATCTCAATGGCCAAAGCCAGAATAATTTGAACAACAAAATAAATAATGATGGTGTTGGATAAAAAACAGAAGGATAAAATAAATATCATGAAACCCTTACTATATAAGTAAACAAAGCATTAATCGGAGATAAGAAATAACTTATTCTTGCAGAGAAATTTAATTAATACACATAAAAAAATGAAGGTAATAGACAAATTATCCTTAGAAAAAGACAGTAATAATTGCTTTAGGCAACATCTACCAATAATTACAAAATTCAGTTGACTAAAGTTTAAGAAGAAACAGGATATTTGCATGATCTCAAAATATTGCCCTCCCCAATAAATATTTACTAATAACAAAGGGAAAGACACTAATTTTATAATGAAGACTACCCAACCAAGTAATCAGGGTGACAGCTCCAGCAATAAGACATATATACATAATGTCAATATGTGCCTGATATAATACACTAAAAAAAGCACATCACCTCTATGGTATTCTGCCCTAAGATGAGTATCATCAATGTAATCATGAGAAAACCTCAGACTAACCCAGTCTGAGGGACATTCTACAAAATATCTGACTTTAATAACCTCAAAATCATGAAAAACAAGGAACGACTGAGAAATTGTCATAGGTTGGAAACTCAGGGAATATGCCAGCTATATGCAAGATGGAGTCTCTGATTAGACTGATTATATTTTGAAACAGAGAAAAATCATTTTGGTGAAAAACTAGTGAATTCCGGTTTTATAGCTTTATAGAATTCTAGTCTATGGCTTAGTTAACAGTATTACACTAGTGTCAATGTCTTAGTTTAGAAAACTGTACTGTGGTTATGTAAGAAAGTAACATTAGGAGAAGCTGGACAACGTGTACAGGAACTCTAGGAACTATTTGTGCATCTCTTTATATTCTAAAGTGAGCTCAAAAATGAAAAAAATAGATTATTAAATATGGAACTAATAAAACTATTATGAGAAATGGCCTATTCTTTATTAAAGTTAAGGTGATAGCTTGTGTGCAACAAACAGCATGCCAAGAGGAATGAAAAAAGATAGAAGAGAAAGTAAAAATCAACACCAAATCAATTCCAAATTGGAAACTGAGGCTAGCATTCCTTTAAAATGTCATGTGCATTCAGTCTGCGCGACCTCTAACGGGTGTTCTTTCACCCCAACTCATCAATGTATGGTAGAGAACAGTGCTTAACATCAGAGGTTATAGCAGTTATTCCACTGTGGATTTAATCCTGGCTCCATGTTTTACTAACTGTGTCGACTTAGGCAAGTGACAGTTTCCTCGGGAATAAAATGGGAAATTGGTTGAGTGAAGATGAAATGCATCCAGCATTGTGTCAGAAAGAGAAAACTCAATATATGGTAGCACTTATAATAAATATGCACTTCTCTGAATTTCTTGGTCTTAATTATTAATTACCTCCTTTGGGCACTTAGAATGCTTCTCCACAGTGGATACTGGACAGCCCCATCAATAGGAGAAAGGGCTCATTTGGGTGGTAGAAAGACAAGTCCAGCAATGTGCCGTGAAGTCAGGGGAAATTCACAGGCTCCTAAATGGGAGCAGGTGCTAGTTAGTTCTTTCTGTTTTTATTTCCCATTGGAGTCTTGGCTTACTCTAATCAACAGAAAATACATTTTGCTATATAACTAGTAATCTGATTATTAGATGATCCATTCATACGTGTATTCGGTGATTGTTCTTTAGGAGTCTACTGTTTTAGCAGTAGACCAGGTACTGTTTTAGCTTCTCATAATTGAGCCTTAGGCAATACAGAGAATATGGCTTTTCTTAGGGTTTTACAGTCTAGATTGTGTATGTATGCATTTTGGGCCACGGTGTTAAATAACAATATTAACATCTCATCTAGCAAGATGATTTGAGAGATTGTAATTTTAATCAAGTTTAATACATTTGACAGAGAGGGGCTGTGTTTTAGGGATGTTTGGTTGAGTGGTCAGGGAAAGCTCTCTAAAGAAGGAACATTTGAGATGAGACCTGATTGACCTGAGAGACTCTGCCATGGGAAGATCTGGAGAAATATATTTGGGAAAATGTGAAAACCAAGTGCAAAAGTCCTTAAATATGAGTGAACTTGGAGATATGCAATTTGACCATTGAATAAAATAGGTTAGTAGTTTGCAAAATATAATATTAAAAGGCTATCTCTTTTCTGATATATATATATTAATGTTTATTATATACTTAGGTGTTCAAGAGTTATCCAGAAAAAAAAAAAAAACATTGAATTCATCATGTGAATGACCCCTGAGATCCTTAATGTCAACCCTGAGAGGGGAGAGGGGTACTGTGTATGAGTTTAGATTCAGACATGGTACATATACTATCAATATAGAGATAGAAATTTGGATTACATACTGAATTTATATGTGGACTAGGTTGCCATCTCTTAATGGTGCACCATCTCAGATATTATCAATTGCATGGAAAAGTCATTTTGATCTTAGCAATGAACAGTTATGCCTGCACATTGCTGGTATTTCTCCTCCTTTCAATCAATATTAATGTTTCAACAGGGCAACCAACCCACCTCTTCTTTCCCTGTTGTCATCAATGCGATGAGTTTGCAAAGTTCTAAGTTAGAACAAAAATCTGATTGCTTTTGTAGCCTTTTCTATCTCTGACGTTTTTGCTCTATGAAGTGAGACATTGAAGCAATGGGAGGAGATTTGGGGAGGCAAAGGGAGGAAAGAAAGAAGTTTAATTTTACTTCTTAAGAGCTAAAGGTATTTGGGCTGCCTGAGATTATAGTAAATTTTTCATCAACTGTCTTCTTCTGATCTATTAAATACCTCAGCAAGAAACTAGATGTTGACTAGGAAATGGGCTCTGTGCACAGAAAGACAGATGCTGGGGCTGGGAAGAGGGACCCTTAGGCCATAGTGCTTAGTCCCTGGTGACAGTCAATCATAGGGCTCCTGGGCTGGACTGCCTGCTGAGATAGAAAGTAATGCCTGGCCAGAAGAAAACATGGCCTTGGATAAAAGAGAGTTCTGATACCTGATAGGAAAAATAAAGAATACTTTGATTCAGCACAATCATGATACTTGTCAGTATCAACTTAAAGCAAGGTAAAAATAATTTTAGAAACAGTATAAGTGTCATGCATTACACTATACTCAAATCAAATAAAGGCATAATAATAAAATTAAAGATCAATACATTCACTAATATATATGCAAAAAGATTTTTAAATGATATATTAGTAAATCATGTTAAGAATCAAAAAAAATAACATATCATAATCAGTTGAAGTATATCCCATGACTGCAAACTTAGTTTAAAAATTGAAAATTAATTAATACAATTCACCACAGTAGCAAATGACAACAATGAACATATGATACACTCAATAAATTCAAAAGGAGTATTTGGCAATATTCAACACCTATTGAAAATTTTAAAAATGTGCATACTAAGAATTGAAGAAACTTTCTGAATCTAATAAGGAGCATTTATTAAAACATCCGCAGCTAACATCACACTTAATAATGAAAGGTAAAGTGCTCTCCTACCAGGATTGAAAGCAAGACAAGAATGCTTGTTCTTACTATTCCTATTCAATATTTTGTTGAAGATATGCTAAGTGCAATAAGGCCAGGAAAGAAACAAAAAGTACTACATTCAAAATAAAAGAAGTTAAGCCTACCTTTACTCTCAGATGACATGATCGTTCATGTAGAAAATCCTATGATATCTCCAAAATCAGCTGCTTGGAATAGTATGTTAATTTATTAAGGTCAGGAATAGAAGATCAATAATTAAAAACATAATTGTATCTTACATATGAGAAATGAGCAATGGGGAAATATTTTTCAAATACCATTTACATTACTTCACAAATAGATACTTCTTAGGTATAAGTCTAACAAAATTTGAGCAGAATCTGTATGCTGAAAATCATAAAACATGAATAAAAAAATCTAGAGAACCAACTAAAATGGAATGTAACAGTGAATAATTCTCAGATAAATAGTGAATATGTATCTATAAGAATGTGTGTGTGTGTGTGTGTACACACATATAAACCAAGAGAGACAATTACTATGAAGCATTGGCTCACTTGGCTCACGTGATTATGGAAGCTGACAAGTCCAAAGATCTACAGTTGGCAGTCTGGAGACCCAGGAGCTGAGGGTATAGTTCTAGTGTGGAATCAAAAGCCTGAGAATAATGAGAGCTAAGGATGTAGTATCAATCCAAAGGCCAGCAGGCTCAAGATCCAGGAAAATTCCATATTTCCATATAAGTCCAAAGGCAGGAAAAATCTGATATCTCAGCTTGAAGGCAATCAAACACAAGTTCTCTCTTGCTCAGCCTTTTTGTTCTATGTAGGTTTTTAACTGATTGCATAAGGGAGAACACAGTAGAGAGGACAACCTGCTTTATTTAGTCTATCAATTCAAATATTAATTTCATCCAGAAACATTTTCCCAGAAACACCTGAATTAATATTCGACCAAATATCTAAGCACCACATGGTCCAGTCGAGTTGACATAAAATTAACCATCACGTGGAGAGATATACCATGATCATGAACAGAAAAACTTAACATTGTTAAAGTGTTGGTTTTCCCCAACACAATCACAAAGTCCTGGCGGTCATTGTGTAGCACTGACGAGATCATTCAAAATTTATATGGAAATATATAAGGTTATTATAATAAAATTCTTCTGAAAAAGAACAAACTGAAGGACTTTTAGTATTTGATTTCAAAACTATAAAGCTATAGTAATCAGAGCTATGTGGTATTGATATAATTATATATTTATATATATATGCAATTCACCCTTGAACAATGTCAGGGTTAGGGGTGCTGATCTCCGTGGAGTCAAAATCCACATACAACTTCTGACTCCCCCCAAAACTAACTACCAACAGACTACTGCTGACTGGAAGCCTTACATAGTTCATTAACATATGTTTTATATGTATTAGGTACTGCCATCTTATAAAGTAAGGTAGAGAAAAGAACATATTTTTGAGAAAATAGTAATGAAAAGGAAATGTATTTATGATTCATTAAGTAGAAGTGGATCATCATAAAGATTTTCATTCTTCATGTTAAGAAGTCTGAGGAGGAGAAGGGGAGAAGGAGGGGGATGGAAAGAGATGCAGGAGAGGTTTATTGAAAAGAGTCCACATTTAACTGGACCCTTGAAGTTCAAACCCACATTGTTTAAGGGTAAACTGTGTATTCAAAAATAGACTAATATATACATATGCAATACCAATATATGTATATATTAGTACATGTATATATACCATATACCAATATATGTATATATAGTCCTTACAGGAAATATGCTAAAGCAATGGGGGTAAAGGATAGGCTTTTAAATGAATTGTGCTAGAACAAATAGATATACATATTTTTTTTAAGTGAGAAGGAAACCTTAATGACTAGCTCACACTAAATTAAAAAAAAAAAACTCAAAATAGGCCATATATTGAAACTTAAGAGCTAAATCTATAAAACTTCTAGAAGAAAACAACAGGAGGAAGTCTTAGTGACCATGTTTTAGACAAAGGTTTAAAAAGGTTTTGTGTACTTCATAAAATAAATAAATGTTTGTAAACTACTTCAAAAAATGAAAAAGCCACAGAATGGGAAGAATTATTCAGGAAAAATACACTTGATAAAGAACTAGTATTCATATATATGATGAACTCTTGCAGCTCAATAAACAGAAAACGACATCAATTTATAAATGGACAAATACTTTTAAAGTATTTGAAAATATTTGGAAAATAAATGCATAACAAGATACTCAATATCATTAGAATATCATTAGTCATTATGGAAATACAAATTAAAACCACAATGAGTTATGTGTACATACCCACTAGAATGTCGACCTTTAAAAAATACATACAGGCCGGGCACGGTGGCTTGGGCCTGTAATCCCAGCACTTTGGGAGGCCGAGGTGGGAGGATCACGAGGTCAGGAGATTGGGACCATTCTGGCTAACACGGTGAAAACCCATCTCTACTAGAAATACAAAAACTTAGCCAGGCGTGGTGGTGGGCGCCTGTAGTCCCAGCTACTCAGGAGGCTGAGGCAGCAGAATGGTGAGAACCCGGGAGGCAGACTTCGCAGTGAGCGGAGATCTCGCCACTGCACTCCAGCCTGGGTGACAGAGTGAGACTCCGTCTCCAAAAAAAAAAAAAAAAAAATTCTAATATCAAGTGTTGAAGAAGATGTGTAGCAACTGTAACTCTCCAACTTTGATGGCAGAAGTGCAAAATGCCATAGCCACTTTGGAAAGCTTTTTAGTAGTTTCCTATAAAACTTCACATTCACTAATTCTGTAACATGGTAATTTCAGTCCTAAGTATTTTCCAAAGACAGGTAAAAGCATACATTCAAAAATGATATGATAATATTCATAGCAGGTATTTACAATAGCTAAAAGCTAGAAATGTCACAAATGTTCATCAGCTGGTATATAGATAAACACATTGTGGTATATTTATCCAATGGATTTCAACTGAGCATAAAGGGAATAAAACCAGAGTGCAAAAGTACAGAGGAATCCTAAAAGCTTTTTCCTAATTAAAGAAGGGATATACAAAAGAATGAATTTTGTATGAGTATGAGTTAATTTATAGCAAATTCTACAAAAGAAAATAATGAAATGACAGCAATATGATTTCTCGTCCCTAAAGACTAGATACAGAAATGTTGAGTTGACTGCCAAGAGGCATGAGGAAGTTATTTAGGAGATTTGAATATTCTATACAGTGATTATGATTATGATTATGCTTACACAAATATATACATGTGTAAAGACTCATCAAATTTTACCTTAAAATTGATTGGTTTTAATGTATAAAATTATGACATCTTAAAAATATAGTAAAAAGAAGAAATAGGGTATGTGTGAAAGAAGTGAAGAGGCTGATAAAGGCTAATGTTTAGGAAAAAGTAAATAGTTGTGGGAATGATTTGATCAATATTAGGTAGGCTTCCCTCTTACCACATTTCTTCTTCACTTGCTAGTTCTTGTCTGAATTCAATTACTAAAATGCATTGCTTTATTAATAAAACTATAAAACCTGTTTTAGTCCATTAGTTTGGATATTATTGACATATATACATATATGTATCAATTACTTATTTATCTAGATACAGAGAGATCTAACAATACCTTCTGTTGTTCTATTGGTCAAACGATAGGAAGAAGAGGATCCTCATACCTTATCGATTTCTGGTGGGAAGATGCATTTTTACAATGCTCTGAGAGGGAAATTTGGCAATACCATACAAAGCTACATATGCATTTACCTTTTTCCCTACTGATTTCATTTCTAGGAATTTACCAAGAAAATACATTCTACACATATGCACACTAACACACAATTATTCAGTGCAGCATTTCTTGTAAATAGTGGCAAAAAATTAAAACATTAAAATCTAATATATAGTAATGTCGTTCAATAAACTATAATAATAAATCCAGTGAAGTACTATGCAGCTTTATAAAAAAGAAGGAAGCTCTCCATAAACTATCAGGGAGTTGCTTCCTGGATGTATATCTTTGCAAAAGCAAAGTGCAAAGGACAACTATATGTGTTATCTTTTGTGTAAAATATATGGGGGGAGAATGTATGTACTCATTTGCACACAAAGAGAGAAAGGACACATTACAAATTTATGAGGTTGGCTACCTCCAGGGCATGTATGGAAACTGGATGGAAAGGATTAGGAGATGGAAATGATGTGGAATGAATGGCGGGAGAGGATTGAGATGGAAAGGATTGAGACGTAACCCTTCTTCTAAGGGCATCATTTAAAACATAACTTTGGCTTTTAGAATCATGCTCTATTTTAAAAAGTAAATAATAAAATCAGCAGGGATTTGGGAGAAATGGGATAGGAATAGAAACATATTAATCTAATTGTATTTCAAATTAATTATATAAAGAAGTTTGGAGGAGATAATTTTTGGACACTGTGCTTTACCTTTATATCCTCAGACTGAAGACAAAAAAATAGTTTTAAAAATAATGATTTTATTAGTCTGTTTTCCGCAATGCTATGGGTCAGACATTCCTCAATGACTTGTATATTTCAGAGCTGAGCACATAAGTGAATGTATTGTGAATAATGACAGCTAAGTTCCTCTCTGTCAGAGAAGAAAGTCCAAGTTGTGGAAAACCAGAAGCTGAAATAAATGTTTTGGTGTTGGAATGAAATTTCAGGTATTAGTGTGAATACTCTTTTAAATATCTAGATATAGATATGAATGTGTGCATGAATGTATATTTGAGTTTAAATTTATGAATAAGGAAGCATACAAAAATGAATGTTAGTGGTACATATATATCTTATCTCATTTAATCCTTTTCAGTTCTGCTAAAAACTATTATACAAACCACAAATATTTAAAATAAAATTTCTAACATCTCTGTGTTCCTCCACTCATTTCCTTCCACCAAGTTCTTTGTTTCATCGTTCCCTTGAGTCCTCCTTAATTTATCTCAATTGCAAATTTGACAGTTCTTACAGCAGCCTTAGCATTCTGAAGACACACAGTACAAATTTATAAATCCATAGTAAACACAGTTAAGGCAAAGTGGTAAGAGGAGACTTTCAGCGCAAAAATTGTTTCCACATGACCCTGATTAATAGGTTTCTTAATGTTATATGGATGTGGGACAGGAGGAGGGAAGAGAAGGGGAGAGAGAAAAACGATAATAAACTATTTGGTGGATCATATGGTGCGTAACAAAAGGTGAGCTTGTGCGCTGAGGATGTGCATGGGCTATGGAGGGATATGGTGCTCCCTTGGTGAAGCTGTATTATTTTTTATTCTGAAGGTCAAATGAAAATTATAATTATCTAAGAATGGTTTTCTCATTTTTTTATTCTATTAATGCTTCACAACTCTACCATTTAGCAAAATACTAACATAGGGCTCAGAATTTGTAAATTTGAAAAAGCAATAACAAAGATCTGCTGTAACTTGTGAAATATTCAATAAGGGGTTTTGAATAAGATTGAAAAAAATTGAAGGAAAATATGTGTTCCCAGCAGGCAAAATATTACTGACATTTTTAATAATAATGAAACATAAGACCTAGGTAGGGCAAAACAAAAATCCATTTTGCATGTCAAAGACTTGTTTGCAACAAATTTGTTTAGATTACTTTGTTAGATTTTGTGACTCTAATGGAGTAATTTCAAGGTTAAGAAAATTAAAATAAATATCTAAATGACTGTGGGGAGGCTCACTTTCCCAGAAAGATTCTGAAAGATGAGACATCTTTATGCAAGACGTAAGGTCTCCACCTTTGCTTCATGAATGCAGTTTTGTTTCCCTTTCAAGACAAAAAGGAAATCAAAATATCTGTTAATTTGCTTTTATATATCCTATGGTTCTCCTAGCCGTGCATAAATTTAAGGAGTTAGACTCTATTTCTTACTGTATCTGGAAATATTTTTCTACTTGTCACATTTTTCAACTTTCCTTAAGAAAGCAATTCAAGTACCCTAAAATTTAAATATATGGTAGTTTACTAGCACACTATTAAATCCTTCTACTGTAGGAAGAAGTAAGGAGAAGATTAGCATTTTATGGGCTCCCAAAATGAGGGATCATAGTTGAAGAAACACATTGATGCCGTGCCTGCAATAAGACAATTTAAAATATATTTAAAAGTCTCAAAGTGTAAATTAAAGATTAATCATCTTCATATATTTATGACTACTTTGTATCAGTTGCCCAGTCAAGTGCCTTTAGATGACAGATGATTGATATGAGAAAAATATCTTCCACTGGCTTTCATCTTTCAATTAATTCCAGAGTCTTTTTTATTTAAGGAAGATCTTTGAAAGAATGTGATTAATGCTTAAAACATTATTTCCACTTAATAAGAAATCATGAGGTCCTTTGAGAAGATAATTCAGTTGGTTATAATACCCTGAACAAGAGAAAACTGTTTTAAAGAGCCGATATCAACAAGTAGTTTCCCAAAATTGATCCTGAATCCCATGCAAGCAACCATGTTGATTTGCCATTATGTGTTGTCACTGACTCAGACTGATTTAGGTTAATGTTCAAGACTGCTGGCTTCATGGATAGAAACTGGTAGTGTTTAAATACACAGCTTTGGCCGGGCACGGTGGCTCACGCCTGTAATCCCAGCACTTTGGGAGGCCGAGATGGGCGGATCACGAGATCAGCAGATCGAGACCGTCCTGGCTAACACGGTGAAACCCCGTCTCTACTAAAATAAAAAAAATAAAATAATAAAAAAAAATTAGCCAGGCATGGTGGTGGGCGCCTGTAGTCCCAGCTACTCGGGAGGCTGAGGCGGGAGAATGGCATGAACCCAGGAGGCGCAGCTTGCAGTGAGCCGAGATCGTGCCACTGCACTCCAGCCTGGGCGACAGAGCGAGACTCCGTCTCAAAAAATAAAATAAAATAAAACAAAATAAAACAAAATAAATAAATAAATAAACACACAGCTTTAGGATTTCAGCATGGATTTTTATCATTTGATGACTGAATTTGTTTAAAATGGGGGTACCAGTGTCAATTTCCTGATTGTGAAGTTAGGTGAAGTTTCTATTAATATTTCATTGGATGTAGGCTTGGCTTTTCTTCCTGGCTCCCTGTGGCTCTCATGGGCCTCTACTGAGTGTTTTTCTAGTCCCTATCTCTTCTCTTCTGCCTGAGTTTCAGTGCTGGCATTGCTTTCCAGTTTTGTCTCAAGAAAAGTATCTAACCTCTCCTACTTATATAAAGGGGTAGAAATTCCTGCCCTCAGAGTTGTAAGAATTAAGTGAAGTATGCATGCCTAGTGCTTGGCAGAGAGCCAGGTGCATAGAAACCTTTCAAAACGTGTTAGCTCTCATCCCAGTAGGGGTCATTATGAACAAGCAGAACCGTTTCCTTAAAAGCTTGCTACCTCAAGCGGGAGCTATGTGTCAGTGGGGAAACTAATCTGAGCAACACGTTACTCTCTTCAGGGGATGAAATGCTATAATGATGGTATATCTATTCTTTTACATTTATTTATTGGATATTGGCAAATTACAATTGTACATAAGTGTGTATATGTATAGGGTTATTTTGAAAAATAAGATCTTGTAAGAGTTTCTTTGTAGCAGTTGTTTCCATGGGATGAGATTGTACTAGAATGTTGTGATATAAGAAAGCAGCATTTGTTGCTATCACTGTGTTACAATAGCCATATAAAATGCAAAACCTTTGGCTGTGATATAATATAAATTTACTAAATAATTTTCATGGGATATGGGGGGGCAGGGAAGAAAAAATAAAAAAAACACATAGTCCTTAGTTCATCCTAAATGTCTCCCCATTGTAGAGGACTTCCATTAAAAAAATTATTATAGAGTTCTAATGGAATTATCTTTTATAAGTTTTTACAAAGTAATGTTTAAGTCTTAGAGCTAGATTCACTTTAGTATCAATTTGGTCACTAGACTCCTTTTTACGGGAGATTTATGATAGTAAACATAAAATATTTATTTTTTGAAAGTACTGAGAAAATGGTTAGAAATTAAAGGTTTCCTCTGAAGCCTGAATGTCAGGAATAATATTGTGGTTCAAATATCTCTATCTGACCTCCTTGCACTCATATCCCCCCAAGTATTTACTATATTATATAAGCAAATGTTAGCAATGCTAGAGAAATTTGGGTTTTCAAACTTCATAGTTTCAAAAAGAAAGTGGCATAAGATAATGAGCAGCCAAACCTATTAATAATTAAGAGTAAATGATTGCTGTCAATTATTTTCAGAGAAAATGAGATGTTTAAGATGCAAGTGTACTTTGAGAATGAGGACTTTGCCTAGAATGACTGATAAGTTATGAACCATTAAGAAGAAAAGAATGTCCTGGTTTACTATATTAAATAAATTGGAAAATCTGTATATTCATCAAATAGTTACTCTTTACTGATTGTGTGCCAGGTGGGAGTGTGCTGCAAAATGAGACAACTAAGTCAGAGCTTCTGCTTCCCTAAAGTTTACATTTTAATTAGAGGTGGGAAAGAGGTGGGAGCTGAAGGAATACAGGCAAGAAGTAAAGAAGTCGATGGACATGGGGATTCCAAATAGTGAAACAGGTGATGACTTAAACAAGGTCATGTGAGAAAGAATGTGGCTGGGATGCTGTCTTAGTTCTGGTAGTCAGGGAAGGGCTCTCTGAAAAGGTAACAGAATGTATGTGCTTTGCTTGACAAATGATGACCAACGGCCTTGGCATTGCAAACCTTCCCCTACCTTGCAGAGCTGACAATTCACCATGAGCAGTGACTCATGAGAAAACAGTCCTATCAAAACATGAAGAAATCTGTTATATAGAGAGAGGAAAAGATAGAAGACCTGAATGGATTGAGAACCTGTAAGCATACTCAATGAGAAGAGGGTGAAGCCAAGAATTCAAAATACTTATGGGAGGAAGAAGAATAGAAGCCAACAAATGTTATCTGTCCCAGTGGGCATATTTGAAGGTTTCCATGTGTGTGCTGACTTTGCTGGAGACGGGGTAGGTCACACGATGTTTCGCCCTCTGGCATCTGACACTAGGAAGCCACACTAACCTCAAGTGTAGCCAACAGTAAGAAGGAGAGAGTGAATTGCTGGGAGCGTTTCTCTGATACCTCAGAATTTAGCATCTGCATAACATTCTCAAGAATATTGGGAGGCCTCATGCAGGGAAAAGGGCAGTGAAGATCACAGAAACCACTCCAGCAAGCAGAATAAAGCAACAATTATTGTGCTTTAAGTAAACAGGTTTTGCATGTCTTACAAAAATTTTCAGTGTCAATATCCAGTCTCTAGGTTAATACTAAATGTTTCATAAATGCTGGATACTATATTATATTGTAATTAAAAATCATTCTCAAAGTGTTCGTCCAAATTGTAGATGGATTCTATAACTCTGAGAAAGGAGGGTATACTAGCCGGATATACTCCACATAGCTAATTACCCAGGGACATTAATGATAAAAGAAATAGACGAAGAAACTGTCTTTGGCTCTTCAACTAGTTAGTAAGTTCCCTGAGGGCAGAAACTATGTCTTATATGACTTTATATACATAAATATCTAGGAGTGTGTTGACTGTGGTATTTTATATAGTAATTGGAGATATCTGAATGGGAAATATTTTAACTATGAGTATTAGTTGATATTAGACTAGAAGACCATAAGCTTCGTAAGGGCAAGTACTATGTTAAATTATGACCTTAGGATCTGGAACATAGTACATTCTCAAATAATTACTATGTAATTAATTTATTAAGGATTCTTAGCCTAAAGAAGAGAAACCTTGAGCAACATACTAGTAAATTTCAAATGTCAAGAAATGTTGTTCCATGGTGTGTCAATTAAACTTGATGTGTGTCCTGCTAGGGTATTAAACTCAGGACAGTAACTGGGAATTATCGGCAAGAAGCTCTAAAACAAGGATAACTATTATAGTATTGTTGTTTAATTGTATCTCTTAGTAGCTTCTCAGATTCCTAAGTTAGGGGTTGTGTGGCTGAACTGATGAACACCAACAGAGCAGGGGAAAATATTGCTTCTATGCAAAAAAGAGGGAAAGAGTGAATATTTCCTGCATAACAATCTAATTTCTACAGCATAATGCCCATTTGAATGCTAATCTTGTAGAATTTTATTATATTTTGTATCTTTATGTTCCTCTACATAACAATTCATCTTTACATAGCTATCAGTGAAATCTTTCTCCTCCAACCTACAAAGCATTCTGCAAGACAGAAAGTCCCTGGTGCTTGGTGAGGAGGTGTCTTCCTTCTTGGAGCCAGAGGAAGAAACAGGATTTGTAAAAATCAAGTGATCCTGATTCATTCCATTTTCTAAAGCTCCTTCATCTTGACTGTTCCCTTTGTTGTTGAATTGAGTTCCAGGTTTTCTTGGTCTGTAGTACAACCTCTTCCTTGCAGAAGTACAGATTAATTAAATGCTTTTTCTAAATAATAGCAAGTAATAAAACTTCTTCAGGGACTTCATCTGAGAATCTAGGATATAATTAATATAATTTATGTGAATTAATGGTTTCTAAGGGTAGCTTCTGTTCTCCAAAAATCTAAATATTACTCTAATGTATACGTGTGCTGTTTCTCATGGACGGATTTGTAGATTCAGTTAATAAGAGAATAAATGAGTATCCATATTGCTTGTTAGGTCCCAGAAGAGCTTCTTCTTTGGGAATATCACACTATGTCAGACATATTTTTTACTGTATGGAAGTACTTTGGTATTTGATATTTGAGCAACATCTCAAAAGCAGCTTCATAGCATCCCCTACCTCCTTATAGGAGGTGATCTGATTTAGAAATAGCACTTACTGAGGTGGCTTAATCTGCCTGGAAGTGGCTATTTGCGTGTTTACTTCATCTCTTATGTAGAAATGCAATATTTGTTTTTTTCATCCATTCTTAATTTTAAATGCCTTTTGGGGTTTGGGAGAAAATAGAAATAAACATTTATAAGAAGCATGCCAGAATACTAAAATAAATGAAAAGAGGGTAAATATAGAAAGCATTTAAGCACAACTTTAAATGCCACAAAATAAATAAAATTGCACCCCAGATAACCCTAAGAACACAGTAAATAAAACCTCTAACTTCCCCAGAAGATACACAGACGATGATGAAATAGTGATATTTCTTTGTATAATATTTATTACGTTTAACTTCGCCTCTCTTAAGGTGAATCAGACCTTCATGATAATAGTACCATTTGACAGATGAGTCCATTGAGGCACCGTTAGCGACTAAGCCCACTACAGTGATCCTATTTCCTTTAAGTGTCCATTGAGGCACCGTTAGCGACTAAGCCCACTACAGTGATCCTATTTCCTTTAAGTGTCCATTGAGGCACCGTTAGCGACTAAGCCCACTACAGTGATCCTATTTCCTTCAAGTAATATAAAGTAAAATACATACATATGAAATACATGATTTGTTTGATGAGTGTTGATTTATATAGGCAATATATCAGCACGAATAAATAACATTTCCATTAGTCCCAAAAGTCTCTTTGTACCCACTTAATATTAATTCCTATAAACCACAGGCAACTGCTGTTATGACAGCTGTCACCATAGATTACCTTTGTCTGTTCTTGAACTTTATTTAAAAACAAATTGAATCATGAAATAGGTATAATTTTTATGTCTTGGCTATTTCTATTTACCATTATGATTTGAGATGAATCAGTGTTACTGTGTTCATTACCAGTTCATTCTTTTTATTGCCAAAGAATATTTCTTTATATGCATATGACATAATATGTTTATTCTCTAGTTAATAGACATATGGGTTATTCCATCTTAAACAAGGAGCTTTAAAACTCTTTTACAATTCATTCAGTAATCACACATTTTTGTTTCCCTTAGATAAATTCATAACAGTGGGCCATGGGTTAGGGATATGTGTATGAGAAAAAGCTGAAAAATTTTCTGATGATGATTTCCCATTTTATATACTAACAGCATTGTTATGAGAGTTTCCGTTTTCCACATTGTCATCAACATGTGCTTCTGTGATTATTTTTATTTTTATTTATTTATTTATTTATTTTGAGACGGAGTCTCGCTCTGTCGCCGGGCTGGAGTGCAGTGGCCGGATCTCAGCTCACTGCAAGCTCCGCCTCCCGGGTTCACGCCATTCTCCTGCCTCAGCCTCCCAGGTAGCTGGGACTACAGGCGCCCGCCACCTCGCCCGGCTAGTTTTTTGTATTTTTTAGTAGAGACGGGGTTTCACCGTGTTAGCCAGGATGGTCTCAATCTCCTGACCTCGTGATCCGCCCGTCTCGGCCTCCCAAAGTGCTGGGATTACAGGCTTGAGCCACCGTGCCCGGCCTGATTATTTTTTATTTTATTCTTTTTTTTTTTTTTAATTGAGACTGAGTCTTGCTTTGTTGCGCAGGCTGGAGTGCAGTGGCGCGATCTCGGCTCACTGCAACCTCCTCCTCCCGGGTTTAAGCAATTCTCCTGCCTCAGCCTCCCGAGTAGCTGAGATTACAGGCACCCACCACTACACCCAGCTAATTTTTGTACTTTTAGTAGAGACGAGGTTGTGCCATGTTGGCCAGGCTGGTCTCAAACTCCTGACTTCAGGTGATTCACCCGTCTCACCCTCCCAAAGTGCTGGGATTATGAGTGTGAGCCACCGTACCCAGCCTATTTTATTCTTTTGTAAAATCTGTTCGTTTCTTTTGGGCATGTTATTTATTTGATTTTTTTTCCCATTTTATTACTAATCTTTAGGTGTTTTATATATTCTAGTTACAAGACCTATTTCAGATATGTCTATGGAAAGTATTTTCTTAGACAGTGTCTTATCTTTGTCATGGCTAATAATGATTTTGATGAGCAGAAATTTTAATGTACATGATGTCCAGTTTACTTTTTTCCCCTTAGTTTTTTAATTGCCAAATGCAAAGTCTATGTATTCGTCATGTATAACATGATGTTTTAATATATATGCATTTTGGAATGGCTAAATTGAGCTTATTAGTATACGTATTACTTTATAAATTATCATTTGTGTGTGTGTGGTCAGAGTACTTAAAATCTACTTTGTTAGTGATTTTCAATAATGTAATACATTGTTTTAAACTATAGTCACCATGTCATGTCATAGATCACTTGATCTTGTTCCTTCTATGTGATTGAAACTTTGTAGTCTTTAACAAACATCTCTCATCCACCTCCCTAGCCCCTGGTAAGAACCATTCTACTCCGTACTTCTATGAGTTCAACTTTTTTAGATTCCCCATGTAAGTGAGATCATGCTGTGTTTATCTTTATGTGCCTGGCTTACTCACTTAACATAATGTTACCTTTTCTAAATGCCTGTTCTAAAAATTATGGTTTAGCCATTTGTATCCCCTGTTGGAAATCTTGCATATCTCACATTTGTGAAGTATTCTATATTTTCTGAGAGTTTTAATATCTTAGGTTTTATTTTTAGATTTTGCATCTCAATACAATTGTTTGAATACTGTTTCTTGAACATACTTCCATTGTCCCTTATGTTATGTATATGACACTAATTTATATATAATCACATTTTGATATGTATTTGTATCATTTTGGTAATTTTTATCTTTCAAATAACTTGTCTACTTAAACTCAATTATGAAATGCATTTGCATCCGATTGTTGATGATATCATTCTATTTCCTTGTAATGTCTGTAAATATGCTATTCCATCTTCTATTACAGATATTTCTAATGAGGCTTTCTATTAGGTTTCTGTTTTCTATTTTGTCAATTTTTGCTCCAAAATTTATTTCTTTCTGTGTATTTACTTCAAGTTTAATTTGCTCTTCTTCCTCTAGCTTGTTTTTAGATCTTCCTTCTTTTCTAAAATAAGCATTCATGTCATTTTATTTTTTTCTTCAGGCACTACTCTAGATGCTTCTTACACATTTTTACCAGTTTTGATTTCTGTGTTTCCTAGATTTGCTTTTATTTTTGATTTTTAATTTGTTAACATATGGTCAGATGACAAACTCTGTATGATTTCAATCTTTAAAATACATTGAGACATTTTATATCCTGGCATATGGTCTGTCTTGGTAAGTGTTCGATGTACACTTAACAAAAATTTGCTGTTGTAGAAAGGTGGTTGATGATGTTATTCAAGACTTAAATCCTTATTGACTTTCTGTGTACTTGTTCTATCAATTACTGAGACAGAAATTATGAAATATTCAACTTTGCTGATTTATCTTTTCTTATTCTGGAGCTATTTTGCCTATATATTATACATTTATGATTGTTATATTTTCCTGTTTTATTTACCATCTTATGATTTTTAACTGTCCCTTGTTGTTTCTAGCAATATTTCTTGTGTCAACCTGCTTAGTCTGATCCAACTGTAGCCATGTCACCTTTCTTGTACTTACAGTTTACATATTTTCGTATTCACTCCTGTTAATTTCATTATATCTTGTCTTTAATTTTAAAGTGCATCCCTTGTATATACAGTGTATAGTTATTAGAATCTTTCATTCATTAAGATAATGTCTGTCTTGATTGAGTGCTTTAGTCCTTTCAAAATTATTTATTTTTATTGTTGAATTTACATCTACCATTTTTCTCTGTTTCAATTTGTCTAATCTCGGTTTTCCTTTAATTCTTTCTTCACTGCTGTCCCTTATGAGAAAAATGTTGCTATATAACATTTCAATTTCCCTGTTGACTTTCTAACTACAATTCTCTGTAATATTTTGTTGTTGTTAGTACTACTTTAAGTTTTACAATCTGTATCCTCAACTTACTAAGCAATCAACTTCAAATAAATCCTGACTTACTATTACTTCCAATATGATCTAATAAAATTGCATGTATTTATGCATGCCATCTATCATCCATTATTCCTCTTATTTGTTTAATACTATGTATGCATATATGTGTATATTTGTGGTTCACACAAAGGTATGTCATTATAAATTATAAATCAACTGGCATACTATTGTCGTTTTGACTTTAAGCCATCACCAGCATGATTGGTAATAAGTAAATAGTTATTCTTAGATATTTTATAAGTAAAGCTATTGAATAAAAGAGGCTCATAAGGAGAGAGAAAGAGGAAGGAAAAATTTTTGCCATGTAAATTTTTACATAGGTAGAGCAGTCATATGAATTATGAAGTGGAATCACAGGGACAACCCAAATCAAAGAGTATGTTTTTCAAATAGCATGGTCAACTATCACTTGAATGGAAGGCTGTTGGGATATATAGCAAGCCAGTTATTTGCTGGGGGTCCATTGTTTATAACAAAAAATTAGCCTTTAAACATACTTACTCTCCTTTATGCAATAATTTCACTTTTCTTTTACTGCTTTCAAGATGATCACTTTATCTGTGGCTCTCAGCTGTGTGATTGTGATTTTAATAGTTTCTTTATGTTGTTTAGGGATTGTTGAGACTCTTGGAGGTATATAGTATCAAAGCATCCAAAAACAATATGTAAGCTAATGATCATGGCTGTGTTCCAAACATAATTTTATTTAAAAATAATGAGTTTTCCAGCTTTGATCCATGGCCAGAATTTGGTGAATGAAAATTTAATCCAATCCAATTTAAATGTTTTAAATTAAAAATATTATATTGTGTTTATTAGTTCGTATTTTTTATTGGCTGATTTTTGTAGTTTCTACTTCTCTGCCACAATTCCCTATTTTTCTCATTACAATTATACATTTTTAAAATTCCTTGAAAATGTGTGTAAAGCTTGTTTAGTGCCCTTGTCTTTTATTTTCCTACCTTTGCCAATCTAAAGTCTTTATCTTTTGGATGACATTTCTCATCAACATTGTGAGTTGAGGAGAATGGGTCAGTGGGTCATGTTTTCTTGCTTATTTTTCTATGACATTTTTGTTTGACAGTGTGATTGTTATGTTGTTGATTGTTTGGGTTTTCTGTCTGCCTTAATAGAGTCTTAGGTTTGGTCTAGCTGTCCATTCAGTTACCTGCAGGTCAACTTGATTCCTTAAAATTTTGCCTTTAAGCTTTTTAAATATAAATCTCTAGTTGCTTGTGCTCCGTGACTAGATATACTACTTAGAAGGTAGTATCCTTCGAAGGTTTCAATAGAAACCTTTACAGATTTCTATTGAAAACCTTGTCTGTTCAATGAGATGTTTTTGCACTCCGTGGTCAGACCCTGTGCAAATTTTGAAGGTTATTTTGTTCACTAATCACATCTCTCTCAGGTAGTTGTTGTTTTGATGGTGATTTTTCTCCCTAATTATTATTCTTTTTTTCTGGAATTCTTAAATTTTGCCTGTGAATACAAAGCTTTGTTTTTGTCCAAAACTCAAAGAGATCCCTAAGCAATTTCCTGGAAATCCTTCTGCAAATAAATCCCTCATCATCTCTTGTACCTTGCACCACATTTAACTTACCCAGAACTACAAACTCTGTGTAATCACCTTAGGAAAAAAAAAAAAAAAGTTGCTGTATTTTGTTTGGTATTCCCTGCTTTTTCTATCATTCAAAACATGTTTTTGTTTTGTTTTGTTTTGTTTTGTTTTGTTTTTGCTAGAAAGCCTAGCAATGTTGTAGCTCATTCCATGTGTTCAACTTATCTTGTGATCACTGTCCTGCATTGCCTGTTACATAACACCTTTAAACAGTTGGCTTTCACATGTCTCTTTTAGTTCATTACTACTTTAACACAATAGGCACAAATTGCTTTACTTTGGCTAGATATATTAATCATTCATAATAATGTTTCTTTATTTGTTTGTTGTATCGTGTATATTATGACCCTGTCACTGTGCCCCATGTATCTTCCATGAACTGATAAATGTTGTGTTTATATAAAATTAGAATACAGGTAGAGCATTAATGAGATGAATTTTAAGTATGGGCCTGTGTGGTACAGAACAAGAAACAAAAATGAGAAGACTGCAGCCCAAGAGGTACGGAAGACTACTACAGCTAATCTTCATCCTATCCTGGGAATTTTAGACATATGGTGGAGGATGTTTTTCTGCCAAAGGCCATGTAATTGCGCATGTAATGAAGATGAAGATGTACTGTAGTTAAGGCTATTTTGTCTATAGTTAATAATCAGAGAGCTCCAGGTAAATCCTTATTGAGATTTACCTCTTTTTTCAGTAGGCATATATCTACAACTAAATGATTGGAGGTACACATGCAATATTTTTGAAAATTACTGAGTGGATAACATTAGGAGAAACACCTAATGTAGGTGATGGGTTGATGGGTGCAGCAAACCACCGTGGCATGTGTATCTCTATGTAACAAAACTGCATATTCTGCACATGTACCCCAGAACTTAAAGTATAATTTTAAAAAATTATTGAGTTTTCAGACTGTGAAAAGATATTCTGGTAATGGAGAGCCTGCTTGGTTATAAAAGCCATCCAGAAAATTTAGCAAAACTTCCCGCTACTCATGACTATGATATTTACAGAGAAGTTTTTATCTCTTGCCAAGTGCTACAAAAGAAAACATGAGCTTAATTCAAGACTTCTCAGAAGCATAGCTTATAAATATTCTGGACTCTCAGCTCTTAGAGCTATCATTTTTCTGGGTTTTAGACCTCACCTTGCTGGTGAAAATGCTCAGATAATCACTGTTTTGACTGCTTCTTAGTGGGTACTTTGCATAAATATTGGTGGTAATAGTAGTCAGGTAAGTAGATGCAGCTCTTTTTGAATAAATTTGGGAAGTAGTAGTTGTTGGTGATATTTTATAGGATAGTAAAGCACTGCATTGTTTTCTCCCTCTATGCTAATCATTTGCAACTTACTAGGCAAAAAATTTGAATGTAAAATGTAAACAACAATCAGAGGAGCTTTAAATTCAGACATAGGTTCCAACTGAAGCACATACAAAGCACACCTCTTTCTGAGGTTACAGTCGTAAAAAAGTTGATCTTGCTGGGACAAACTACGACACATAATGACTAAACTCAGCCAAGAATAATCAGAACAAATTAGAATTGTATTGTCTCACACCTCTCTTTTTAAATCTACCATAGTATTTCTCACAGTCTCAAATTTTAGTCTATTTATGTGATTATTTGATTTGAGTCTGTTTCTCACATTAGACTTCCAAAATCCAGGAAGTTGAGAAGGAGGTCTCCATTTCTAAGCAGTATCCTCAGTGTTCTATCTCTTAAGAATCATTTCCTTAATTAGTAAGTGAATGAGAAATATCTTGGCACTGAGGAGCCAAATAGAAATTACAGAATAATTTTGGCATAGTGAAAACTAAATTTCGGCCAGGTGCAGTGGCCCATGCCTATAATCCCAGCACTTTGGAAGGCCGAGGCGGCTGAGTCACCTGAGGTCAGGAGTTTGAGACCAGTCTAGCCAAAATAGTGAAACCCCATCTCTACTAAAAATACAAAAATTAGCCAGACGTGGTGGTGGGCGCCTGTAATCCCAGCTACTCCGGAGGCTGAGACAGGAGAATCGCTTGAACCCAGGAGGCAGAGATTGCAGTGAGCCAAGATTGCACCACTATACTCCAACCTGGGCAACAGAGCGAGACTCAGTCTCAAAACAAAACAAATCAAAACAAAACGAAAACTGAATTTCATATCTGTATAACATTTTTTACAAAGTGCTTGATTTGATTTTCACAAAACAAGAGATAGACAAAGCTGACAGCTTTTTATTTCTAAGCTAAACACAGGGAATTTGAGGTTCAGGGAGGTCAAACTACTTATTACTAAAGGTATAATTGAAACTAATACAGATAACTTCCTGTTCTCTTTTGCAAGTTTCTTTTCTGCCATTAATATCATTTGGAACTCAAGTAGAGATGGGATTCAATGCTGACTCTTTGCATATTGCTAAAAATCATAGTTTTGCTGAAAATATTAGGCTAGTTATAATAGTAAATGAAAATTCATTCATTTAAATATCTTTAAGCAAATGATTCATTTTCCACAAAGTACTAGGCAGACTTTATCACCTTTTCTGGCAAATGCATTCTCAGTTCTTAAGTATTTTAATTTAAGAATCAAATTTTAAAATTTCCTTTAATTGCACACATATTCTTCCACTCTTCTTTTAGGAAACTATTTAAATTTTTTAATAAAAAGATATATTAACATTTAATCATATATATTTATCTGCATACAACTGATAAGGGGTTAGCTGTGTCCTCACTCAAATCTCATATTGAATTGTAGCTCCCATAAATCCCTCGTGTTGTGGTAGGGACCCAGTGGGAGATAATTGAATTATGGGTTGTTTTCTTTCATACTGTTCTCATGGTAGTGAACAAGTCTTACGAGAGCTGATGGTTTTATAAGGGGAAACCCCTTTTGCTTGGCTGTCATTCTCTTCTCTTGTCTGCCACCAAGTGAGACGTGCCTTTCACCTTCTGCCATGATTGTGAGACCTCCCCAACCATGTGTAACTCTGAGTTCATTAAACCTCTTACTTCTGTAAATTGCCCAGTCTTGGGTATGTCTTTATCAGTAGTGTGAAAATGGGTTAATATATTAACAAAAATATGGTTATTATAACTTAATTAAATAATTTTACTCATGTAATAAGTATTTCATTAGTAAGTAACTCAGGATTGGTAGAGTTACCTAGGAACCAGTTTCCCTCTAACTTCATGAACTATTAGGTTTAGCATGTGGCTTTTATTATTTACCATCCTTAGAATGCAAATTTTATTTTCAAAGTTGTGAGATGGTTTTATCTCATCTAGCTTATTCTCACATTCCTAGTAGAAAGAAAAAAGAAGCATCAAAGAGAAGGGCGGCATGCCACCATCAGGAAAGATAAAACATATCTAGGAATATTCAATTGGTTTTTACTTATAAAGCATTATTCATTAATATGTCAATAGTCTCTCTTAATTGCAAGGAAAGCTAAGAAGTACACTATTTCTTTTTATTTATTTTGAAGTTTGGCCATCACTGCCCCCACCCAAATAAAAGTAGGATTCTATTGGAAGGGAAATAAAGGAAAATGGATGTTGGATATGTTAAAAACTTTAGCCAGCTTTGTCTGCTGCATTTGTTAATGTTTTCACACCAATGGACTGTGTTTAAAAAAATGTAATTGATAGAGCAAGAAGCATTCATTCACTTACTCATTTATCCCTCCAACAAGCATTAACTAGAAAGTTTTAACAAAAGAAGTACAGAAAAGAGTAAGACACACTGCCAGCATTCAATAGGTTTATGTTTAAGTAGAACACATACATATATGGATGATTGTTCTGCAATGTAGTAAGTACTATGAGAGATGAAAGTATAGAATGCTGCTATGGACACAAAAGAAAGTCAGCAATCAGATAAGACTTCGCAGAGAGGTTAACAAAATCTAGGGGAATGACTTTAAATGTCATGCCTATGAAATTTATTCTAGAAAATTCCAGAGTAAGTGGTCTTGAGTCATTCATTTACTGCATATCATGGGCAAGTGGCTTAATCTCTCTAAGCCTCACTTCTTTTCATATATAAAGTAGGCAATAATAAATTAAGAGTGCTATCATGAGAATTAAATGCTAATACAAAAAAAAGGCCCCTTGGCCAATGCCTAGCACATAGTAGACACTAATAGACATTGAATGAGTTACTGAATGTACATTGAAAATACTATAATCTTCCTTTTATATGTGAGGAAATTGAGGCACAGAGAATGTAATAAATGCAAAAAAGACCTCACCATCAGTAAGTTATGGAACTGGGTTTCTGACAATGACCATCTAATTCCAAAGCCCACAAGTGTTACATCCTCCCCTTCTGCTTTGGGTTTTAGAAAATTTACAAGTGGCAAATGGAGGATTTTTATATCATTCTTTTAACAATGACAATTCACCTTTCTATCCATCCTTCTCATGTCCCAGTGCATTGCATCAACAGAATACCTTTCTGTTTTTAGTAAAGTAATTGAGCACCATCTCTGTCAAAGAAATAATGCTTGGCACTGTGCAAAATGTAAAAATAAATTATGCAAAACACTATCTCCTAACAGTGAAGTACATGTTCTATGCATGTATGTGATATTTATTTCTGTGGGTTTGTAGATATCTATTAGAATTGTTTTATTCCTCAAGAGTTTTCAAAAGGATTTGAAGAAACATAAATATAATGTAGGCATACTAAAGCAACAAAATCCTCCTCAAAATCAATAATAATCAAAACCACTCAAATAAAGCAAAAGTAAAAAGCAGAGTTTTAAAAAAAGAAATATATGGTAATGATTGATGGGAAGTTAAATTAATATATCACAAAATCTCAGACTTATAAGTAAGTTTTGTTATGGGGCATAAAATTGAGCTATTAGCAACCTGATAACCATACAAAAACTAATACAGGGTATGTTGTGTGGTTCTCACTATCTATTCAATGAATTTAATCCTAGTTTTTTTTTTTAACTATTATTATTCTGTTCTTAAAGGACATTGGACAGCCTGAATATAAAATTTTATTATGTAGGTGTATTCACAATTCAAATATTTGACTCCTCTCTAAAACCCTTTGAAAAAATATTCCATATTGACACATATCTAGGGCCCATTACTAGCAGAATGAAAACTTTGAAAGTATCTTTTCTTTCTGCCAGAAGTTTAGGTCTTTTGTGTCTTGATTAGTTGAAGCATAAGAGGAGAAAGAGCTCTGAATAAGACAGAAACTGTTTCTGCCCTTGAAAAGTTTGCAGTCTATTAGGAAGACTGACATTACTCAGATGATTATAAATATGCAACAGAAATTTGAAGAGTTAGTTTACAGATATGTGTGACAAGTACACTTGATCTTTTTTGAGACAAGCATGTTTCAAAAAATACAGAAGAATGAGTAGAATTATACTAGGAATTTACTAAACAAGGAAATAATAGGAAATGAGTGATGGTGTATGATCGTGTGGGAAGTGAAACTCTCCATAATTAAAACAAAACCAGATAAAATGAACAACATAGGCCGGGCGCGGTGGCTCAAGCCTGTAATCCCAGCACTTGGGAGGCCGAGACGGGCAGATCACAAGGTCAGAAGATCGAGACCATCCTGGCTAACACTGTGAAACCCCGTCTCTACTAAAAAATACAAAAAAACTAGCCGGGCGAGGTGGCGGGCGCCTGTAGTCCCAGCTATTCGGGAGGCTGAGGCAGGAGAATGGCGTAAACCCGGGAGGCGGAGCTTGCAGTGAGCTGAGATCCGGCCACTGCACTCCAGCCCGGGCGACAGAGCGAGACTCCGTCTCAAAAAAAAAAAAAAAAAAAAAAAAAGGACAACATAGGCAAGTATTCACTGATGGAAAAGAGGAAAATATGTATGTGCTACTTTAAAAAGTCCAGTGTGGTTAGCAAGTAAAAACAGTGGAGGAAAATGAGAGTAGATAAACAAGCAGGAATTATGAAATCAAAAATATCTAATAAAGGACTTAAGAGTATATGGCAATAATAGTGAATATCCAACCAAGTTGATACTGTTATTATCTGTATTATTATTAATTCTACCATGAGCTTAACATTTTTTGTGTCTTATTCATGTTTGGCTTATAAAGAAAAAGTAACTTCCTCTGGGTTGTTTTGTAAGGAATAAGAAAAGTATGCTATGATAGAAGATACCTCTCATTAAAAGATTATATGGTCTAGCTCTGCATCAATCTGAGCTTCATATTTTATTTTATACATGATATATAATATATGATATAATAGGAATTATATATTTTTATAATTTAAGATTATGCTGGGTCTCAAAGAATGATACCACAAAAATATGGTACCTTGGCAACTGAGCACTTAGAATGAAAAGAAATTTGAAGGTCTTAGAATCAGGTCTCTCTGACCTTCCCTTGTTTCTTCCCAAGTGCAAGGAGGTGCTCTCTCTAAAATTGTCTGATCTGACTGAGGGAAGCTCTTCCAAAAACTACAAATGCTATAAATACCCTATCTGAAATCTCATTAACCGGGGAAGGTTACTCATGAAAGAAGAAACTAAGGATCATCACTAGCACAGCCAGACAAACTTTTCATCTGTTTTTCTAAGGTCTGTTACCTGAGAGGCTTTATCTGCATAAGACAACCTCTGTTCATAGTACAGTTCCACCCCTTACCTTCACATAAGTTGTTGCTACCTTCTTCAAAGCTCAGAGGAACTTAGTCTCAGGTTATTAGGTCCATTTACCTTCCTAAAAATTATTTACTCTTCCTCTAAAATTGCCTACATCCTCTACTTTTCTCTCCCATAAGAAAAGGGTATTTAAGCTTCAACCATCTGGACCGTCATTGAGTTTTATACTTTGTATGATTCCCATGTGCTTGCACATCAATAAGCTTTTATTCTTTTTCTCCTGTTCATCTATTACCAGTTTGTTTGTAGACTCAAGTTCTCAAAACTGCTGGAGGTGGAAAGAAACTTCCTTTCACCCTTACAATTATCAGGACTCCAACACCATTGCAATTTTCCAGACAGTTCTGTTCAGAGAAAACAAAAAGTCTTTTCTAGAGAAGGAGCTGAACTATTTAAAATTATAAAATATTATATCTAAATATTCTTGTCGAAAATGTCTGAGTCTTTGAGGAACAGAACTTGTTTTATATCAATTTTCATTTCATTGAGGCAAGACAAAACGCATATGAACCTTTGATATATGATCAGAGCTGTTTTCAAATATTGCTTTAATTTATAGTTTATCTTTTAAGTAAGAGGGTCTCTCTTTTTTAAACTTTTTTTTGAGATGGAGTCTTACTTTGTCACCCAGCCTTGAATGCAGTGGGGCAATCTCGGCTCATTGCCTCCCAGGTTCCACCTCCCAGGTTCAAGTGATTCTCTTGCCTCAGTCTCCCAAGTAGCTGGCATTACAGGTGTGTGCCACTGCACCCAGCTAGTTTTTGTAATTTTAGTAGAGATGGGGTTTCACCATCTTGGCCAGGCTGGTCTCGAACTCCTGACTTCATGATCCACCCGCACCCCGTGGCCTCCCAAAGTGCTGGGATTACAGGCATGAGCCACAGTGCCAACAGGGTCTTAAATATTTATTAATTTTATCAAAGTTTCAGGAAGATGATTGCAAAGTGCAATGCCTCCACAGGAAAGAATAATACTGTGAGTTATAGAAAAACCCAAGAAGTTTTGCATGGGTTTGTTAGGGATATAGATTACGTGTTTCTAAATGAGGGTTTGGAAAGCTATGCCAATAAAATGGCAACGGGAAAACAACAGTCATGCCTGTAATTGGAGAAGAGTGAACGAGAAACACTTGTAAGCATTCTCACTTGTGAATCAGTGATTGGGAGAAGAGAATTAGAGAAAGTATGTGTTTTCATAAAAACATCTAACAAAAAGCAGTCTGAGCTACTGCTAAAGATGGATACAGGCTCTGGCTTCAGTGTTGTTTATTTATTTATTTATTTTCTTACTTATTTTGGAGGCCAGTGAGAATCGTATTTCAACACTGACACTTTCCTCTCTGCAGGTGGGATTGCAATTTGCATGCAAATGACTGGCAAACCAGTTAGGAAGTCCATTGGTATTCAAAAATGGTAGGAGCAGTCCCTAGCAAGACCTAGAAAGCAAATTTACTGACTGACCCTCAGTAACGGTAAATATTCAGAGTCAGAAACTACCTTTAAACAAACAGGCCAGTGGAGAAAAGGCTGGAATTCATGTGCAGGTTAGGAACTGTAAAAGGAAAATAAATCTTGGGAGCTCAAATTCACTAAGCCAAAGGGAAAGTCAAGCTCAGAACTGGGTCATGCAAACCTGCCTCCCATTTTGTGTCCTAAATTAGATGACTAGAAAGATGAAAAGCTATATCCCTCCCTCACATTTTGCCCACAAAGAAATTCCTTGTGGACCCCAATATCTTTACCCTAAAGTATTTCTGTTAAAGTTCACCATGTCAGTATAAATTGATAGCTTATCTTCATGGGGGCAGGGACATAGGGCAGAACTCAAAGCCATCCTCCTACCACCCGAGACAGATGCATATCTGATTGTTGCCTCTGCCCTACTGTCTATGTAATCTTACGTAAAAATGCAGATTCACTGAGCCAGACAAAGGCATGAATGATTCTATTCCCCTACCCCCGCTCTCACATTAATATTTAGTATTTCTCAATATCCTACCCTTTCCCCTGTGAATAGAAACCATCTTCAGGAAAGGTCTCCCAGGTGTGTGTCCTTAACTTTGGCAACTAAACCTCCTAAAATGATTGAGACTTGCCTGGGTCATTTTTCTTGATTGACAGAACTCTTGGGAAAGCTTGGCTGCATATGCATCTGGCTACCAGTTCTTGGTATTCTCATTCAAACCACTCTCTAACTGCATTTCTTATTCCATAATGACATTAATCAACTCTCATTTTCTGGACAAGTCGCTGTTTTCTTTTCTCACCTTAGGCACCTCTTGGTCCACACAGATTGGACCAATTTTCAGTCTTCATGCCAAGTCCATTGGTGATACAGCATTCGGGAGCCCCATGAGAAAGCACAAGTAGTTCTTTCCTCTCCATTTAAGTCCCACCTCTTCTTCAAGTCACACCTCTTCAATAGATTCCATTAGTACCTCAAGTCATAGTGATTTTTTCTGTCCTTCTTATTACATAGAAACTAATGGTACCATTAGGTAACAACTTCAATTGCCTTGTGTATTTATCATTTTATAAATATTAGTATGTTTTACCAGTATATATAGATTGTAGCACTCCCAAATTAAGTGAGAACATCTGTGAAAACAAAATACCTGATCTGAGATAGCAACTATCATCCCAATAATGTTTTACCATCCAGTGCCTGTCATTAAATATGTGCCTTAATAAAATCTCCTGAGAAAGAATTTCTTAATGTCTTCATTTTAAAGATAAGGATGCAATGATCTACAGGTAACAGTTTACAATAATAACTTCTGAATCAAATCATTTTTTCTACTAGTAGTTTGTTCTAAACTTTTTAATTACCATTTTTAAAGTCAGATACAAGAGCTACCTTATATAAAAACTCACAAAGGCTTGTGACTGAATAAATAAATATGGCTGTAAACTGTGTTTGATAAGTATCTCTGTTTTCTAGGGTTACAAAAATTAAAAAGAAAAAAACAACATATCTCTTCTGCCTTCAAAATGCTGTAGTCTCATGGAGTCATATAGATAGAATATCACAACATAACATAACATTCAATAACATAATACGACGTAACACAGCATAACATACAACAAACCATAGCACATTAAGTAAATTCATTAATAGAAACCATTGTTATGGGGTGTGGTTAAAGGTGACAATTAATTCTCCTCAGGAGTATGGAGATCACATTGTCAAAGTATTGAAGGATGAGTTGGAATTTGCTGGGTGGACAAAGAGAAATAGATATTATATAGCAAAAGGGCAGTATGTTAAAAAGACATGGAGTTATACAAAGGCAATAATACACACTCTCAGAAGAGTGAAAATTATAGCTTGCCTGAAGCTTGGATGCTTATGCAATATTATATTATAAGAAAATGAGGCTGGAGAAATAGATTTTGGTCAAGTGGTAAAAATATTTATGTCTCATATAAGGGAGTTTATTTTATGAAAGTCTGTTTCAAAACTTACTTTATTTTTTTTACGCCAGGGAAGCCACAAAACCCTTTTTACAAGGTGTTTTATAAAGAACTTTGAGTGCTTCTTAAATCCCTTGACCTTTTTTGATAGGAGATACATGGTTGTCATCTCATAATATCAATATACCAGTATCACACTATGAAGTAGATAATATGAATCTCATTTTACAAGTCACCAGTCTAAGTTCAAAAGAAATTAAGAAATTTTTGTCTGTTCACAAATTTGGTAGGCGTTAAATTTTCCTTATGATCAAACTACTAAGCTTCCCATCAGGGATGAGATCAGGGTATTATAAGTGAGGTGACTAGGGTTTAAAATGTTAGAATTTAAACAGGCAGTCATTCTCAGGGTCTTGCAAGTGTTTACCCTACGCTCACATGACTGACAGGGAGTGTCTCCTTAAATTTTGCATCAGTCCTATTTCCCCTGTGTCTATTGGCGGTGAGGAGTTCTCTCTCACCAACCATAAAACACAAGATGTTGAAAATCTTGTACATCTAATAAATTTCCAAGGACCAATTTCCTAGAGCTTTCTTACTTATCTGCCTACCTCCATTCAACCCCTCAAAGTTGTTATCTACAAACCCAACCCATATATTTTGTATAAGTCCTATCAGATTATGTATCTTTCCTGCTTAGAGCATTTTAATTTTACTTACACGACTTACAAATGAGCCTAAAATCCATGTGGCCAGCAAATTCTTACGATTTTCTTTCAAATACGTGTCTATTTTTCTCATTTTCTTCCACTTCACTCCCTTTACCACAGTCTTTTTCAGACCTCAGGGCCTTTACATTGGTGGTTTCTCTTCCTGGATGTTCTTCCCTATCTCTTCATAGCCCACCAAAACACACTGTTGAAGGCTTAGCATCCAGATCTCTTTCTTAGAGATGTCTTTTGTTCTTTTGTTAAACATATTTTTATTGACATATAGCTCATGTAAGATGTAATTCACCTATGTGACATATCTGATTCAATGATTTTTAGTATATTCACATGCAATCATCATCATATTCAATTTTAGATTTTCATCATCTCAAAAAGAAATCCTGTATCCTTTAGATATGAACTCCCCTATCTCCTACCTGCACTCCTTTTTCTAAGCAAGTGCCATTCTACTTTTTGGCTATATAGATTTTCCTATTCTGGACTTCTGTCTTGATAGAGTCAAATAATATATGCACTTTGTGACCAGTTTCTTTTACTTACCATAATGTTTTCAAGGTTCGTTTATGGTGTGGAATGTATCAGTACTTAATTCTTTTTTATGGCTAATAGCCCATTGTATTGATATACCATATTTGATTTGTCTATTGATGGATACTTGAGATCTTTCTACCTTTTGGCTATTATGAATAATACTGCTGTAAACATTCATACGCAAGTTTGTATGTGTACATGTGTTTACCCTGTTCTTGGATACTTGCCCAGAAGTGAAGATGGTCATTTGTGTATCTTCATTAGCGAAATGTCTACTGAGATCCGTTGATCATGTAGTAGTTGAGTTTTCTCTTTGTCATTCAATTGTAATACTTCTTTATATATTCTAGCTACAAGTCTCTTTTTAGATCTGTAATTTGCAAATGTTTTCTCCATCTTCTGTGTTGTGCTTCCACTTTCTTAATGATATCCTTTGAAGAACACTTAAAATTACTTAATGAAATCCATTTTTCTTTTAATTTAGTTTCCTGTGCTTTTGGTGTCATATTTAAGAGTTATTTGCCAAATTTAGTATTGGAAGCCTGCAGAAAAATATTTTAAAATAGATAATGCAAGTTGCATTTGGAGACAAAAATGTTGTGATCAGAGACTCATAAAAAACTAAAGTTATATTTCCTCTAGGATCAATAGTATAGTATTTGTTAATTCAGTGTTCATGATAACTTCGTAGAGCATAAATACCATATATAACAAAAATTGACTGTATGTTATTCCACTGCCCCTGACCTCCATTGTTTCTAATGAGAAGTCAGCTGTTAATCTTATCGGGCTTCCCTTGTACACAATGAATCCTTTTTCACTTGTTGCTTTCAAGAATTTCTCCTTGTTTTTGATTTTTGGCATTTTAACTATGATATGTCTGTTTCTGGATCTCTTTGTGTTTATTGTATCTGGAGCCCCTCAAGCTTCTTGGATGCATAGTTGTCTTTATCAATAAATTTGGGTGCTTTCCTGTTGTTACTTATTTTTATAATTATTTTCAAACATTTTCCTTTCTCGCTTTCCTCTCCTTTTCACCCTTCATCACAAATGTTGGTGCTGTTGATGGTGTCCCACATTTCTCTGAGGTTCTATTCATTTTTCTTCATTCTTTTTTCTCTCTGTTCTTGGCTCACATAATTTTTGTCAATTCATCTTCAACTTTACTATTTTTTTCTGCCATTTTAAGTCTATTTGTATGCCTTTTTAATTTTTTAATTTCAGTAACTTTTAAACTTTGGAAATTCCATTTGATTTTGGAGGACTATCTCTTTATTGATGTCCTCTATTTCCGGCCATGTTATCACCATATATTTTCTTACTTATTTAAGCATGCTTTCCTTTGGTTCTGTGAGCATATTTATAATGGATATTTTTAACTCACTGTTTGTGAAATCTGACATCTGGTTGCTCTAACAGGCAGTTTGTTCTGTATGCTTCTTTTTCAGCATAGATTGTACCTTCCTGTTTCTTTGCATGCCTGATAATTTGTTGTTGGAAGCTAGACTTTTAAAATATATTGTAGCAACTCTGAGTAATGGCATCCCATCACCTCCTTTTCATTCTCATCCTACAGTTTATCATTTGTTTGTTCATTTGTTAGTGGCTGATTATTTTAGTGAATTTTATTTCCTCCTCAGCAATATTAAGATTTTGTTGTTTCTCCTAAGGGAGGCACAGCTTCAGATATGCCCACAGTCATCCCAGGATAACAGTGGCATATGTAGGACTATCTTTCTCTTTTTCCTAAACACACCAGATTTTAAACTCTACCAATTTCCAATTGACTGTTATACTGTTTCAACCATGACCTGGGGCATAAATTGCTATACAAACTAACCAAATTGCAGCTTCTTTGAATAATAGTTTATGAAGTCCGTGGTAGATATTTGTTGTAGCTTCAGGGGACCTCCTCCCAGCTGTTATATTCTCAAAATCTCTCTTGCAAACCAGCTGGCCTGCCATCTAAACTGTACCTTTATCAAATCCACAAATCTTCTAGTTGTTTTTCATTGCAACTCTTTATTTTTGACAGCACTTTTAGGTTTAAATTTTTCCCATCTCTTTTGCAAATGAAGTGAGTGTCTTTGCGAAGAGATTAGAAGCTATCTGTTTTACCATTCACTCATTTTTCTCAGGAAAACATTTTTAGCCAGAGCTCTGGAGCAGGGGGGTGACACAATGGCAAGCTTCTTCTAAATGCCACACCTGCTTTAGGAGTTCAGCACTCAGTGGAAAAAATTGAAATAATGGAAAGTCATTTCAATTTACCTCTCCTGGAAAGAAACCGCTGCCTCACAAGCTGGGCAAGAAGAGTTAGTTGCAGGGTTCATAGGAGCACCTGTATTCTCATATTGACATGTTCAAGATAAAATTTCCCTTCCAATGGTGATGCTGGAAACAAGACTAGAGGTCTCACCTCTCAAATGTACTTGCCCAGGACTCAGCCTTAGAAACCAGTAGTTGAGGACAGGGTGAGAAAAGTTGAAAGTCTTGTTCTGCCTATGAGAAAACCTTCTGACTTGAAGCTGAGGAGAGAGGGGGTTCTTTGAGTATAGCTCTAGCAGTCTGAAGTGAATTTTCTGCCTTGCTATACTGGGAGTGGGGATTGGAGAGGGAGTCATTTTCATTCAAATACATAGAGCCTTGCCTTTCTTATCATTTTTTATAGATTTTTCTTCGATAGATTTTTTTTTAAATTTCCTATTTGCCCTCAGTAGCATTTCATAGAATTTCCACAAAAAAAAATGATTGTTAAATAATTTTCACCAATTTTATTGGTCAGTAGATCAGCAAAGCTCTTCACAATGTGATGCTGGAAGTCAATTGAGAAAACGTTCTGATCTCCTGTTCTGAATTGCAGTCCTTTGTCATACTAGGTCTCATCCCTGTTATGTTTTTCTCATTTATATTATCATTGTGGTTTGATTTTTATAATTATTTAATGCTGGACTCCTCACTTACCCTTAGATTCTTGAGGTCAGAAACTTTGTATTTACTTTGTGCACAAATATATTACTATTAACTAAATTATTACCTGTTTACTAGACAAGATTTGATTAAAAATAAAATATTTGTTGAATGACTAACTGAACTCAGTAATTAGAGTGACTAGACTGTATATGATGGGGGCTGGGTGGAGAGGAATTTTAAAATTAGTGCAGGCCCTCAAATCTGATAGATACTGTAGATGGTGACACATTAAATAGAATGGAGAATATTGAAGTGAGATCATATTTGTAGTAAACGTTTTAAAGTCTGAGTATCAGATGACATTTTGCAATGTAATTATACACACTTGGCTGTTAAAAAGTGTTTATATTGCAAAAGCTCAGGTTGAAATGTCTGTTTTCATAAAGTCCTAGTTCAGATAAAAGAGACCATGTTTCCCTATCCTGAGGGAGTCTCCCTAGGGTAAGGGGAACATCAGGCATTGACATTTCTGTTTCTTTGGCTTACACAGCCCCCACGTGGTTTGGGAAATTTGGAGATCTGCATTCTTCAGTTTGGACAAGTCAGAACTCTGGGTAAGAATTGAAACTGGAAGGCAGCAAAGATGTCTTAATCTAGCACACAGAACTAAGTCAAGAAGCTATAATTAGGATAAAATAAAAACATAGTGAAGAATATCAATAATTTCTGAATATTTCTGAATACAAACAGTTGGGGAAAGGAAAACAAGAATTCTGTCTTATATGGAATCAACCTCAGTGCCCATCAATGGTGGAATGGATAAAGAAAATGTGGTAATATACATGGTGGAATACTACACCACCTTAAAAAAGAATGAAATTATGTCCTTTGCAGTAACATGGATGCAGCTGAAAGTCATTGTCCTAAGTCAATTAATACAGGAACAGCAAACCAAATACCACATGTCTCACTTAGAATCAGGGGCTAAACACTTGGTCCTTATAGGCATAAAGATGGCAACAATAGAAACTGGGGACTACTAGAGGGAGGAGGGAGGGGGAAGGAGGCAAGAGTTGAAAAGCTAACTATGCTTACCACCTGGATGATGGGATCAATTGTACCCCAAACCTCAGCATCATGCTCTATACCCATGTAACAAGCCTGCACACATACCCACTGAATCTAAAATAAAGCTGAAATTATTAAAAAATTTTAAAAAAGAGTTCTGTCTTACGGGATTCTATATTACCTCAATACTAGTGGAATAGATGGACCATCCATTAAGAAACAAACAAACAAACAAAAAACCTTACTGTTATCTGGCCAATAGGCATAGGATGCAGGAAGATAGGTAAAGTAGTCATTTATCTGCAGGATATCTTTATATCTTAATGAGCCTATTTACAGTTAAAATTCCGAAAGGGGCATCTCCAGTTATTTCTAGCAAAAATGATAAAAACAGCAATAACATATCAATAATAACAATATTTCAATATGGTCAATTGATATTTCCTTAAATTTATGTAACACTGGAGTTTCAAAAAAATGTTAGAAAACAATATTGCTATTTTATTTGAATTAACAGAATTCATGGAGCATCTGGTTATGGGAGTTGGAGCTCATCTGTTCTGTGTTGAGATCCCCAAGACCACTTTCAGATTTGATGATTCACAAGAATGACTCAAAGGACTCAGAAAGTGTTATACTCACAGTTATGGTTTATTACAATGAAAGGATACATATCAATATCAAAATAAAAGGTGGGCCAGGTTTGGAATAAACCAGGTGTAAGCTTTCAGGTGTCCCCTCCCATAGGAATCATATGAGACAAACTATGTCCTTCCAGCAACAATGTGTGACAGCACATGCAAAGTAGAACAGATCGCAGTAGACTACCTGATCCTTGGTGTCCAGGGTTTTTAATGGAGGCATGCAATACTGTGTGACTAACCTCAGCTCCCAAAGCAAAATCCATGCGTCTGCTGTAAATCACATTGTTAGCATAAACTATCTGTTAAGACTCTATAGGGCGACTCAAGGCCTCAGGCATATAAAAACACTGATCAGCCAGAGCACTCAGTCTGCCCAGAACTCAGTTGCTAGCAGCCAGTCTTGAAAACAGAACTTGGAAATACGCAAGATTTAAGAACAGTCTTTAGAACAAATGCTTTCCTGAACGTTCTCTGTTTGGTTATGCACCTAGATCCTTAACTCTCCTGGTACACTTGAACTAGAGTTCCTGGAAGCCATGTGTGACTATTCTCTTGATCTACAAGGAAAAAAAAAAAAAGTAAAACCCTCTGTTCTGTCTTGTTACCCCTCCCTTAAATCCATTTATCCTATACTCTTCCTATTTCTACTCTGTAAGGATCAGGATTCTGTGACTAACATTTTGTTGTTGTTGTTGAGATGGAGTCTTGGTCTGCTGCCCAGGCTGGAGTGCAGTGGTGCGATCTTGGCTCACTGCAAGCTCTGCCTCCCAGGTTCATGCCATTCTCCTGCCTCAGCCTCCTGAGTAGCTGGGACTACGGGAGCCCGCCACCAAGCCCAGCTAATTTTTTTTTTTTTTTTTTTGTATTTTTGGTAGAGATGGGGTTTCACCGTGTTAGCCAGGATGGTCTGGATCTCCTGATCTCGTGATCTGCCCACCTAGGACTCCCAAAGTGCTGGGATTACAGGCGTGAGCCACTGCGCCCGGCCAACTAACATTTTTGTTGACCACTTATTATATGCTATGTTCGGTTCTAAGAACTTTTTTGTCGTAATTAATCCTAAAAACAATCTTAGTGGCAAGCCCTATTATTAGTTTTGTTTTCCAGGTCCTGAAATCAAAGTTCAGAATTCTTAACGAAATTTTCAATAGCACACATTATTTGGTGTGAAGGTGGGTTGTAAACCAAGATAGTCATACTCTAGGGACCACAGTTTTTATCATTATGTGAACTATTAAAAAAAGCAGAATGCTTGTGTGGCCACTCTAAATTTAGCATCTCTCCTGTGCTACTATATAAGGTCTCTGCCTATTTCTCCACTTTGTTTTGTATTACTAAATGCTACCTTAAGTTAGCCTAGTGTTGGTTCATATCTTTCTTTTGAGACACACATTCTTTTTGTTTCTGTGCTATGTCTGAAGGTGAAGAACAAAGATGGGGACGTGTAAAAGAAAGAAAGTCATTTTTCTTCCACGTTCCTGAAACTATAGGGCTAGGAAGGTATCTGAAAGGATATGCTAGGAGAAATATGTTTAAAACTGATCAGATACAGATTTGGTTCAATATAAAGAAACATTTTTAATAGCAAGATTCAACTACAATAGAAGACAATGGTTCACATGACAGTGAGCTCTTTGCAGCTAAGAGTATTCAATCAAGAGTCGAGTCAGGGATATATTCTCTTTCCTAAGATTAGGAGGGAGGAGCAGACTACTCTGAAATATTCTTTTTATTTTAATAGTGTTATACTATATTTAGAATAAAGAAGCCTAAAGTTGTTTTTGATTTCTCCAACTTTATTCAACTAATTAATAACAAGGTCAGGGCAAGGTTTGACCTACCTGTGCTGCCTCCTGGCCTAAGACTTATGGAAGCCCATAAGCTTTAGAACTTAAGCAAAAGGTAAAATAGATATTGATTTTGGCATTTCAAAAGCTAACACATTTGGGAGGCTGGGACCCACAGCTGGTTTGTTTCCTACCAGATGTTATCTATGCAAACACATTAAGCTTTTGGAAATTTATTATCTGCAAATTTTTCCTTTCTTTTAAATTTGCTTTTTAAAGTCACTCTATTAGCTATTAGAAGTTTGACTCTGGAGTAGCACTTGAATCCATAATTATTGATTGTTTCTCTTCTACAGAAAACATAAAGTTAGTCACAGAAGGGGTGAAAAAGACGGAATCATCCCTCATGTTACTAACGTCTATAAAGAAAAACATGCCATGGGAAGAAAGTAGGTCATTATTTAAGGTGTATACCACTAGTAGGAAAAGAGGCACTCGGAAGTAAGTGCTATGGAATATAGAGTAGGAAGCCTGTTAAAGTATTACTTCAATAAACGTTAATGAAATAGTCACATTACTCTGTGCTCAGTGCTAGGTGCAGCAGACATACTAATGCAAAAAACACATCTGATCCCTGACCTTTGGAAGTTCTAGTTTGCCAAGAGACAAACAGTAAGCAAAGAAGATACATATAGGGAACAACTATGCAATCGTTACAAAGCAAAAGCATAAAGTCCTAGAGAAAAATAATACAAGGATCCAATTTACTTTAGGATCATGGAAGGGACGTTCCCTCAGAAGTAATGATGTCAATGTCAAAGATATGAAGGAACCTGTTTGGTAAAGGGGAAAGTGTGGTTTTGAAAGAGTTAAGAATAACTTTCTAGGAATAAGGAATACTTTATGCATAATACAAACTGAGGTGAAAATATGTTTGGTGCATTCAGATTACTGAAAGGTGTGCAACGTAACTAATAGAGGAGTGGAGAGAGAGAGAGAAAGAGCACGAAAGACAGAGAGGACACCAGAGAGCAAGACAAGATTGTGGTTTTATGTGTGGGTTTTCTGGAAGAAACAGGGTTTGAGATTTGATGCTATATAGAATGGTGTCCTTGATATCATAAGGTTGAAGAAGTTTAACGCTCACTCTTAGGAGGAAAGAATTAAATTATTTTCTCCTGAAGCAACTCAGAGTTCAGCAGTAGCCTGTGAGGCAGGTAAATTTTATTCATGAGTTATATTCCACCTATCCTGAGAAATTTCAAAGAAACCTTTTCCTGAAAAAGCAGAGTACAAAAGAGATTAAATCACAATGTTTCTTGGAGAAGGTCAGGTACGTGCTTATAAATCTTCCTGAGTTTCTCATATAAAAAATATTTCAAACCATTTTCCTTCAAGTTCTCTTGTTCCAGGCAATATTGTTCTTGGAAAAGAAAGACCTGTCGGGGATACAGAAGCTAGCTTTGGCAATATCCAATTTTTCAAGACCCATGTGAAGCTGTCAGTGAGTTGATTTCAACTTACTATTTATGGGCACCAGGACTCACAAGTAAGAAAAGGGCTTTGCATGAGCTAATTTATTATTGTCCAGCAATCTCACCTCCAGCCCCAGGAAAGACCAAATAGGAATGTTAGCATATGTATCTAGAGAATTTTCCTCCCGGAACTTTTTGCAAACCAGTCATCATTTCTTTGGGAAATCTAGAGCAATTCATTTGCCTTTGCCTGTGTCTAGAAGTGATAAGTTTTGCCTCCAAACAATTTTCTTGAATTACTTTTATAAATTTTTCTTCAACGACATGTCACAGGTTCTGCATTAGGAGTATTTTTGCCTTGAAGGGACTTATACCCTGAACCAGCATGGGCTTGTTTTGATTGGAGCATTGATGACGTCCCTTCTTGGAAATAAATGAGACATTACAGTTTACTGTTTGCCCTCAATAACCATGCAAATTGGCTATTTCTAGCTTAGATAAGATGTTACTTTCCTGACCACAGGGGAAGAAAGGTCTGAGATGTTAAGGTAGTCTTCAATCTGGGGAAGATGCTATTAATAAATTTACTACAATGGCTCCACTCTGATTTATGTGTGAAAGAGCTGAAACCCTTTCCTCAGAGTTTCAAAAGAAACCATGTCATGCCTGAGTGAAGTGTGACTCTTGGGGGAAAAAGCAAACCATGATATGCTAGGGTACTGATGATGAGGGGCAGTTAAGGTTTTGGGATTTGAGTGTATTTCAGAGTGCAAGAACACAGTTGCAGTCAGTCCTGTTTCTACTGGCAACATTTCTTTCCATCAATTACCTACACCCATCCATGACATCTGACATTCACCTCACAAAGCTGAATGGCTTCGTTCTCTGGCAATTTCTAAGTGTCAGCTTTTAATATAGTATGCTTTGAGGTTTAAAATCATCTTCATCCAAAAAATAATAATAATAGTTACTTGTTGAGCACATACTTTGAGGCACTGTGTGAACTACTTAGCATACATTATTGCATTAAAGTTTATAGTAATACTATAATATGCATATTATTATAACTATCATATATATATATATATATATATATCAGATCATTGAGGTTTATAGAGATTGATTAACCTTCCTAAGGTCACCCAGATGCTGTTAGATAAAACCAATATTGGAAACTAGTTCATTATCCCCACAGCAACTAAACTTGTAACGTACTCATGGGAAGGTGGGTCATGGGCAGGAAATATTTGTGGGCACGGAGTTAGAAGGGCTGAGGGGAAGCACCAGTTCCCTTATTTGTCTTTGCGACCCTCAGCACTCTCTTTTAGACAGTGTTTCCATATCTGTGAAAAAAGAAAAATTATTCTTTTGTGAGAATTTAATACATTAATGGCAATGAAGGTGGCTGGCACATCAGAAAACTTTGCCTGGCCCTGAACTCTACAGATATTATTACATTATACATTTAGCTTACATGAAAGTGTTTTACATTTTGGAAGGGATGTTTTGTGAATGACTGAATGCCCTTGAAGTAATCAAATAATCCTGCTCACCATTCTAGTGAAACAGTTAATTTCCATTACAAAGAATAGGTAGTGATACCTGTATATTGGGAATAATCATATTAACTATTAAAGAGTAGTTCACAGAGGGCTTGGCTTCTATGGATAAGCCATAGAAGAGAGTAAGTGCCTTTCCTCTGGCATTTGTTCCAAGTTAGTATAATATATTTATGGCTTCCATACCTTGTCCTTTGACAGCCTTGTCCGGTTGTGGGAAGATGCCTATGCAGGGATTCAGAGTAAACAGTATGACAGTCTCTGCTTAGTTGTAGCAACCGTGGTAATTTGGATAAGATGTTTAACCTCTCCAGACCAATTCTCTGATTTTTAAAATGGTAGCATTACCCACTTCCAAAGTCTGTATGAAGACTGCTTGATAGAATGCATACAAAGTGTTCAGCATGTTCATAAGTTCAATTGTTTTCATCTTTTAGACCCCACAAATAAGTGAGAAAACGTGATGTTTGTCTTTCTGTGGCTGGCATATTTCACTTAACATAATGATCTTCAGTTTTATCCATGGGCAAATGACAGGATCACATTTCTTTTTTATGGCTGAATAGTAGTCCATCAGGTCTATGTACCACATTTTCTTTATCCATTCATCTGTTGATAGACACTTAGGTTGCTTCCACACCTTAGCTATTGTGAACGGTGCTACAACAATTACATCACATTGCATGTCTGTATCAAAACATCTTACATGCCCCATAAATATATACACCTACTATGTACCCACAAAAAGTGAACATAATTTTTTTTTTTAAAGTGTTCAGCATGGGGCTGAGAAAACTGACACAAAATAAATGTAAGTTATCATCACCATCAGGAATTCTTGGTGTTTTTATCATAAGGTATTTACGGAGTATTGGGAATGTTTTGGGTGTAAATTCTGGCTCATGTTTTGACTTTAGATAAAGAGTCCCTCCACATCTGTTTAGCTTCCTGATAAGAGGGCCACAGAAACAAGTCATATGATGAAGGGGTTCTATTTTCCTAATCAAAAACTGGAACATATGGTGTGACAAAAAAACAGTTCTTAAACACACTTAAAACTAAAAATGTGCCAAACATTAATGGTAAAAAGTAAATTTACTTGTGTTTATGTTGAATTTCCTTGTTGAGAAAATAAAATCACTCAAAATCATGAGTATCTTGAAAAATACAAGCACCTCATGTTGTATAATGTTTTATGTTGGTAGGAGTGCTATCCATCTTTGTTCTCAAAGACTCAGATCTACTCCATGGGAAATTTATTTCTCTTTGTGATAGAGAGCATGTTTTCAAAGCAAGAGAATTTTGCTTTGAAGGAACATTTCCTTCCTAGCTGCTAGGAGTGGGGCCACACACAACCTTCAGCTGTCAGCTCTTCCACTGGCTGCACCAGCGGCAGAGAGCCACCCTACCCAGGACCACCTGTTCCAGGGAAGCCTGCACTTGGTCACTAAGAAGGACAGAGTTACAGATGCTTGGTTAATCAGGATCCTTTGATGGGAAATATTCACTCCGAAGGTCTCCACCTTGCTGGCTGAGGCTTTGCCAGGCTTGCATCACATTTCTGCTTTTTCCTCTACCCAATTTTGTTTCTCTTTCTTTTCTTTTCTGTCAGAGATGTGAATCCCTAGCCAGTATCTTACATCTCAGCTTTTCTTTTCCTTCCTTCCTTCCTTCCTTCCTTCTTCCTTCCTTCCTTCCTCCCTCCCTCCCTCCCCCCTCCCTCCCTCCCTCCCTCCCTCCCTCCCTCCCTCCCTCCCTCCCTCCCTCCCTCCTCCCTCCCTCCCTCCCTCGCTCCCTCTCTCTCTCTCCCTTTCTTTCTTCCTTCCTTCTTTCTTTCTTTCTTTCTTTCTTTCTTTCTTTCTTTCTTTCTTTCTTTCTTTCTTTCTCTTCCTTCTTCCTTCCTTCCTTCCTTCCCTCCTTCCCTCCCTCCCTCCATCCTTTTTTTTTGTCCTGGATGTCCCAAACTACTACAGTCAGCAATAAAAGTGCAGTTGTCTGAGATACATGTAATGAGATGAGGTTTTGGAGATGGATCAAACACTTTCTTGCTGGCAACGAGAACTCCTTCACTGGTGGTAGGTGGAGCACAGGTGATGGTTCATCTGTTAAGTTTTCACCAGTAGTAAACCGGGAAGCTGTTCTGGTGGAGGAAATGTACAAGCAAGTAGAACACATTAAGTATTTAAGACTATGGAGGAAATAGTAGATATAAGGATAATAGAATTGGATGGTTATTGCTAAGTATCACTGATAAGATAAAGAAAATTAATGATTATCTGAGGTTGAGAAACAGATAATTGTAAGCCAGAAGTAAAAGGCAACGGCCTTTTACTTGTATATCAACAAGCTCTTATTTTTCCCTGCAGAAGCAAGGCTGAGAAATTTAAGGACAAGGACTCATATATAATAGTCTGAAAGTTAAAAGCCCACTCAAGAAAGTTAAAAGCCCAATCAAGAGAAGTTTGTTATGCCAAAATCAGGACTTTGGTTGGGAAAGTTTGGAACTGTAACACATGGGATAGTGGCATGTGGGTGAATGTTCACAGATATTTTAAATAACCGGTCTCCTCTGAATGTTTAAACCCTGAGAAGTAGCCTGTCTCTTCCAAGTAAGAGCTAGTGTCACCCATGTTCCACACCACATTGCAGAAGACTACAGCACTCAAAACCCACGTGCCTCCCTCAGGTCATTTACCTGCCAACTATGCACCTTGAAAAGGGGTGCATACATTAAAAAAAAATCTGCTTTAGAAAACATTTAAAATTTAAGAAATATTACAAAAATAGTATAGAGAGTTTACACATAACCCCCCAACTCAGTTTCTGTTATCATTTTACATTTTATGGTACCTATGTTAAAATTAGTGAATCAATGTTGGTGAATTATTATTAAATCCATAATTTACTCAGATTCCTTTCATTTTTCCCCAGTGCGTTTCTTCTGTACCAGGGTCCCATCCAAGGTATCAAATTACATTTAGTCATGTTGTCTCCTTAGGTTCCTATTGACTATGACTGTTTCTCAGACTTTCCTTGTTTTTAATAATCTTGACAGTTTGAGGAATACTGGTCAATTATTTTGCAGAATGCCTGTCAATTAGGATTTGTCTGATGGTTTTTCTCACAGCTAACCTGGGGTTGTGGGTTGTTGGAAAGATCACAGAGGTAAAGTGTAATTTTCATCACATCATTTCGAGGTTACACGCTATCACTGTGATTTCTCACTGATAATGTTAAATTTGACCTCCTGGCTGAGGTAGGATTTGTCAGGTCTCTCTACTGAAGTTGCTCCCCCTCCCCCTTTGCATACTGTATGCTCTGGGAGGAAGTCACTCTGCACAACATACACATAAAGAGTTGACTGCTATGCTTCACTCCCTAAGGGCAGAGTGTCTACATAAATTATTTGAGATTCTTCTGCATGGGAAACTTGCAGGTTCTTCCTCATTTATTTATTCAATCATTTATTTATATTAGTATGAACATTTTATATTTTGGGTTGCAATCCAATCTTATTTATATGTATTTTTGTTCTAATTTTTCCAGCTTTGGCCAATGGAATTCTTTCAGTTGACTATAATATTCCTTTCTCATGACTCCATCAACTTGTGTCTGTGTGTGTGTCCATATATATGTGTGTGTATGTATGTTTTTGTGTACTTCTTAAATGTCTGATGCTGGAATGATACTAGATTCATCTTCTATATATCCTGCCTCAGTCTTAGAATGAGCTACTCAGCTATTTTTATAAGGAGCTCTTGTCCTTTGTGTTGGAAAACAATTAAAAATTGAGATCTGAGTGTGAGTTGTGCTCATTCTAAGGGAGTGTCATTGCCTCTAGGCCCTCTCAACTGACGTAACAAGGAAATATATGTATGTATATGTGTATGGTAAGCTATGTAAATGCACATATCTATAAATATTTCTATATGTATCTGTATGTGTATCAGGTTAAGCATGAATTTATGGTGATGTCTCCAGCTCTAATTTATTACTACAGAATAGTTCAAGCCTCCTCCCCTTTCTTATCTGTAAACTCCTACTCCAACACTGAGATATTTGGAAAAATCATCTATTTCCATCACTGGCTATCCATTTATTTGTTAAACTCCAGTGCATGTGTCAAGGGGAGGGGTGAGTATTTAGGCTTTAGAATTATTAAACTGTGTTTCTGAAGGAAGCACCTTTATCAGCTGGAGAATAGTGCTTATATGCAGTTAATTTTGCTTTTAGTTTTACAGACTTCTGTCACTTCTAAAGCATTTCGGTCAATACCCTCTTTTCTCACATACTTCAGTGAGGTTGATTCATACATTTACAATACAATTAGATTGTTTTATCATATTTTGCATTCCATCTGGGAAAATCCTCAGCCTCCTAAGTTGTTTTTTAAATTTGCATTCATTAATGTTCACTCTTGGTGATACAAGGCTTGTTTATTATTTCTCCAACACGTCCCATCTTTATGTAGACACACATTTCTGACCTATATCATTTTTCTTAACTCTGAATAACTTTTTAAAACATGTTATGTAGGGCATGTCTGCTGGTGATGAAATCCTTCAGGTGCTGTCTAAGTCTTTATTTCTTGTGCACTTTTAAGGGATAATTCTACTGGATAGGGAATTCTTAGCTGGTGTTTTTTGTTTGTTTGTTTGTTTTGTTTTGTTTTAACACTTTAAATATTTCATTCTACTCTCTCCTAAGGTATCTTTTCCCCTCACTTAGATTCTTTAAAGTTTTTCTCTTTGTCTTTGGTTTTCTGTAGTTTGAATATGATATGCTTGGATGTAGTTTGTCTATCTTCCTTTCTTCCTCCCTCATTGTTCTCTCTTCTCTCTCTTCCTCCTATTTATTTATTTATGTTTTTTTTTTTTTTTTAGTATTTATTCTTCTTATAGTTCTCTGCTCTTCTTCTATTAATGATTTGACATCCGTTATTAATTTTGGAACGCTCTTAGTCATTATTACTTCAAATATCCGCTCCATTCTTTCTTTCCTTGCTTTCTGATACTCTAATTGGACACAGATTACAACTTTTGAAGTTGTCCCTTTGTACTTGAATGTCCTGTTCTATTTCTTTACCTTTTGCTTTTCTTTGAATTTCAGTTTGGGAAGTTTCTATTGAATGATCTTCACACTTATTGATTATTTTATCAGTCATGCTCAGTATACTGCTAAGTTCATCAATAGTATACTTCATCGCAGTTACAGTGTTTTTTGTTTGTTTTATTTCTAACATTGCCTTTTGGTACTTTCTTACCATTTTTATTTCTCTGCTATATGTATCATATGTCATAGCACAATATCTACTTTTTCAATAAGAGGCTGTATTGGTTTGAATAGCCTTGTCCAAAATTTGTATATACCTGTTGTCCTGAAACCTGTGAATGTGACCTTATTTGGAAATAGGGTCTTGCAGATGAAAGCAAATGAAAATGAGGTCATATGGGATTTGGGGTGGCACCTGAATCCAATATAACTGGTATCTCTATAAGAAGACAAAAATTTGAACACAGAAGATTCAGACACACAAGAAAAATGCCATGTGACAATGGATGACGAAATGCTTATATCCCTGGTCTATAATGGATTTTTCTCTGTTAGTACAATTTCTTTCCCCTTGGGGAGATAAGAAAGCTAAGAGTAGTTACAATGGAAAAGATAATGTCTTTCCTCCAAGTTGAATAAGGTTATCTTAAATACCTTTACCCTAGAGAATTGGCCTTTATCATGAAGAATTATTTGAGGTATTTTACAATGATTTCTCTTTCCTTCCTCCACCAGAATCACTTGGGAACTTCCCTGAATGTTCACAATTAGAACTTGGTGGGGTTCCAGTAGGTAAGACCTATTGGATTTATCTAAAGATGCAGCTATCAGGAGTTTCTCACTTTTAACCTAGTCCACACCTAGCCTATGGAATTTCATCAAATGACATTTTCATACAAGTACATGGCTGCATTGGCTTCTGTTCCATGGAAGCAGAAAGAAGCTCTCAGCTGTGACTCCCTCGACTTGCCTGTCTCCCCAGCTTTTAGCGTGGTAGTTTATCTTGAAACCTCTATTCTCAGATGAATACAAGAAAACAAACAAACTACAGCCTGTAGGCAAAAATAACTGTTTTTGTAAATAAATTTTATCTTTTTGGAACATTGCAATTGATATAGGAGTTAAAAACAAATTATTTAGGCAGATAGGGTAAGGAAGTCCTCGGTCAGGTTTCCGTTTTAATGAAGAGAAGCCCCCAAAACATTTTCTTTGCTAACAAAAAGCAGCCTGAAAATTCAAGCTGCAAGCATCGTAAGGCAAGCCAGAAGCTTGCACGAGTGAATGCCGGTGGCTGTGCCAATAGGAAAAGGCTACCTGGGGGCTAGGCATGTCCAACATGGTGGCTCCATCTTCCCCATTCCTTATCAACCACAGGCACAGTAAGGAGCAGGCAACATGGTGCCAGTCATAATCCATTTGCATAATAAAGGATTGGGGTGGGGTGGCCAGTTTCCTCACACACTATGTAAACGTCACGGTTTGTCCAACCAATCTTTGGGCCCTATGTTAATCAGACACCACCTCCTCAAGCCTGTCTATAAAACCCTGTGCACTCCAACACAGGCCAGAATTTCCACTCAGGCATCTCTCTCTCTCTCTCTCTCTCTCTCTCTCTCCTTTCTCTCTCTGTGGCAGGAGAGAGCACTGTTCTTGTTTCCCTTTTGTTTGCCTGTGAAATCTCTGCTCTGAACCTCACTCCACGTGTGTCCATGTCCTTGATTTCCTTGACGTAAAATGACAAACCTCAGGTATTTACCCCAGACAACGACACAGTTTCACAACGTCCATTTGTAAAAAAATTTCCATGTAAGTCCCTTTATTAATATGCTAAAGAAAAAAACATGGACATTCCAATAGGTGGTGATTTTTTTTCTAATTACCTCATTCCAGAAAGAAAAAATAACTCAAACTAGGAAAGAAAGAAAAATAAAATAAACCAGGAATAGAAAGAATCTTCCTATAATGATAAAGATAATTGTTAGAAATTGGCTGAATCTGAAACATCCCACAACCTGCACTCTCCTCCGACTTCCACACTGGGATGTTAGTGGGGTTCCACAAGGAATGTTAGTGGAGTTCGGTTGAGCAGGAAGTCCCCTATGGTTTTCTTTCCATATGTGCTTCCTTCATTTATGGACTGTGCAGCAGTCAGCACCCCTCTGAATCTGATCTCATTTCACTATGAAGACCATTTGTTTATACCTTATCTGTAGTTGCTTTCATACTACAACAGTGAGTGAGTGATTGTGACAGAAATTGTAGAGCCCACAAAGCCTCAAATATTTAATATTTATCCCTTTAGATAAAAGGTTTTGCTAACAATATGCCTCAAAAATATTTATGGATGGATGTTTAAGTGGCTCTCATTCATTTTTATTTTTTATTATAATGAACAAAATCAGTGAACATCCCTGTGCATATATCTTTCATTTTTGTGTACATGTCCTATTATTTATTTATAATATATTCTTAGAACTGGAATTTCTAGGTCAATGAGCATGTGCCTTCTATTTTAAACATTTACCAGTCTAAAAAGAAGAAATAATCAAGCCTGCTTCCAGTTCAAACTTTTGAAAATCAGAAGGAAATAAACTATCATTTCAAATTAACCGTTTCACTGATTGATAAGAAATGTTGATATCTTACGAGAAAAGGCTTTTCGATCTAGCCTGGCAGCAATGATGGGATTGTGACTTTTAGACCTGATTCTGAGCTCATGTGTTTCAGCTACCTGCTAGGCTGACTTTCAAGACAAGGTGAGCTCGAAGAAGGTACACTGGCCAGTACCTTAGGCTGTAACACCAAGGGATGATAAGGTCAGAATGTACATTAGCCCCAGTTCTAAATGGAGTTTAGTGGCACTAAGAGAACTGCTAACATGGCTTACAGAATGCCTGGGGGAGGCAGGAATTCAAGACTTCCCATTTAAAGTGTCAGAAATTTTAAATCTTTTTCTGCTTTAGGGTTAAGTATTACTACAGCCCTGTTTCTGACTTTTTTTCTTTTCTATCAAAAATAAACATCTGAGGATTATGGGCCTTCTGTTTGTTTTCGAATAAATTGCATTACTTGTGTTTTATATGTAGATCCTCTAGAAGACTGGCACTGGTCTTACCTAAATCTATCTCAGGTCTTCTTCTAAGAAGGCTCTCAAAACCGGTTAGTCTCATATGGGCTGGATCCTACAGTAAGTAGAATGTAATAAAGCCTTGAATTTATACTCACACCTGGCTTCTGTTAGAATCACTCTAGTTTTGGCCTGAAAGGGCAGCACAGACCTCTTAAAATCAGGTGTAATATAGGTAATAACTAACCCTTTCAATCACCTACTATCTATGTTTGAGATGTTACATTATGAACTTTACATTTTGCATTTCCAATGACCCTAAAAGGTAGTCCCTATTTCTAGAATTAAAATATGAGGAAGAACACTGTTCTGGGAGAGTAATAAGATTGGAAAGCTGTTTTAGCTCTATCAGTGTATCTCTCTATGGAATAATTTCTTGAGTCTCAGGTTCTTCCCTTTAGGTAGTGAAAGCTTGGGCTTGATCACTCCTGTTTTCTTCAGAATAATAGTCTATGATTATATAACTTTTTACCTAAAAATACCCACGAGGAATGTCCAGTGGTAAATCATTCTGTCATTTCAAATTTGGCAGAGGCCTTTCACCTTCTCCCAGCTTTTTTTTTCATTTAATATTTTGAAAGAAAAGTGATGTTGTAGGGGTACATGATGGAGATGTAGGACTCTTGATGACTGGGGAAAGGAAGGCATTTTTAGATATAGGAAACAGACTTGAGTCATCAAAAATACATACAAAGTTTTCCTACACTGAAAACAAAAATTTTAGTCTTATATATTCTTGGACCAAGTATAAATCACAAAGATAAAATAGAAAATAGGGAAATTTTGAACACTTGGAAAGATTGGACAGTAAACTATCTGGTTCAAGAGTTTCAAATTATAGGATAACAATACATTTGTTGTTACCCATTACTATATTACATTTCAGAAGCACAAGTGGAGAAACACATATTCTCCTTCCACTTTGACTTTTTAGTCCGGCATATGAGAATCCCTAGGTTGTGCATGGTCATCCAGGTGAGCCGTGAGTAATTGAATTATGCCCAAATCTGGGAAGAACATCATTTTCTACCTTGCTCTATTCACTAACATAGGGTGGTCTAGAGAAAATCTATAAAAACAATATTTATATATCCAAATTATGTCCTTAAGTCAATATTTGTTTTACCTTTTTCTTGATTTTTTTTCTTTCAAAACAAAACTTTTAGAGACAGGGTCTTGGTCTGTCATCCAGGCTGAAGTGCAGTTATGCCACTGTAGCTAACTGTAACCTTGAACTCCTAGGCTCAAGCAATACTTCTGCCTCATCCTCCTGCATAACTGGGACTATAGATATGTGCACCAGACCAGGCTAATTTAAAGTTGTTTTATTTTTTTAAACTTTTAAATTTCTATTTTGTATATTTTTTGTAGAAATGAATCTCACTATGTTGACCACACTGGTCTTGAACTCCTGTCCTTAAGTGATCCTCCTCCTGCCTTGGCCTCCAAAAGTACAGGGACTTTTGGAGTGTAGGACACCAGGCTGGGCCTAAACCCTTTTTTCTATAAATGTTATTTCATATCTCAATAATGGTCTAGAATATTGTAGTTATTTTCCCTCTTCTTGTTTTCCTGTTTTTTGTTTGTTTTTTTCAGGGACCTAAATATGATTAATTTATCATTACATTCAAGGTCTTTGATATGCTGCAGATTTTTTTTGTTTTGCTTTTATTGAGATGGAGTCTTGCTCTGTCTCTCAGGCATGCCTGTTAATTTTGAGTCAAAAAGACAATTTTGAGTCAAGCACTTGAGCTCCAGTTTGAGATGCAGTGCATGTTATGACAAATTTCCTGGGACCAAATAAAGATTTTTTTAAGAATGAAATGAAATAAATCTAGTAAGAACACACCATAAACATTGATCTTACTAAAATGTGGTTAAAGAGTATTAGTTTAGCTAATAATGACAAAAAACACTCTGTCATATCCGTTGATCATATTTTCTATTGGTCATGATTCCGTAAGTCTCTATTTTCATAGTCAGTTTAGGACCCATAGTATGATCAACTACTGGATTTTCAAAACTGAAACATTTAGTTTTATGCGGAAGAACTAATTCTACATATTGTGATGGTTAATACTGAGAGTCAACTTGATTGGAGTGAAGGATACAAAGTATTGTTCCTGTCCCTCTAGAGAACCCTGACTAATACACATATTATAACTTTTAGTGTGGAAAATAAATTATATTTGGCTTGAGAAGGACAATTGTAAAAGTAAACATCACCATGGTACTAAGCAGCATCTAGAAATGTGTGATGTAAATAATAGCTGCTTAATCTCTGATGCAATAGCCAATGAATGGCAAAGTCAGTATCTTTAGGTAGAATGTGGAATACTTAAAATTCAGAAGTTCACCAGGTACAGTGGCTCAGGCCTGTAATCCCAGCACTTTGGAAGGCAGAGGTGGGTGGATCACCTGAGGTCGGGAGTTCGAGACCAGCCTGACCAACATGGAGGAACTCCATCTCTACTAAAAACAAAAAATTAGCCAGGCATGGTGGTGCATGCCTGTAATCCCAGCTACTGGGGAGGCTGAGGCAGGAGAATCGCTTGAACACAGGAGGCGGAGGTTGCGGTGAGCCGATATGGTGCCATTGCACTCCAGTCTGGGCAACAAGAGCAAAACTCCATCTCAAAATAAATTAATTAATTAAAAATAAAATAAATAAAATTCAGAAGTTCATTGAGCATTGGCAAAATATTAATATCAATATCGCGAGATTTTATTTAAACATATTATTTGTCAAGATGTTTTATTTTGGTAATAATGAAGTAAAATTATCCTTGCCTTTGAGTCTTTCACTAAAACATCACTTTTTACCAGTTGACATTGCCATTATTCTCACTGGAATCACAACAGGAATAAACATAAGTATCTACTCCCTAAGGAAGATTTATGGAAGAACAGAATAATATTTCTTTCTACTTGAATTTCTTTTAAGCATATTTATTTTCTAAAACTTTGTATGACTTGTTCCAAAAATGAATGGACATTTTTAGGATTCTGAAATTCTCTAAAATAATTATAAATTGAATTTTACAAGACACTGTGATTTTATTAACGCTGATAAAAAACAAAGGAGGGGTTTACTTGAGAGAGATTCAGAATTGATCTTATTTCAGTGGTGACTACTCAGTGGTTTGCATGAAAGAAAATTAGACTTGTTTTGGAGCAACAGGAAGCAGATAATAGAAACTAAGTTTAAGGCAGATTCTGAAGAAAGACAAAATTGCTGCCTAGCTGATAAAGTAGTAGAAGAAAATGCCCAGCTCCTTTTTATAAATTATTAATCTAGATCCCTTTTATAATATTGTTTATGTTTTTAGAAGAAACAGCAGTGGGCATCAAAGCCTGACTTTTGTATTCAGCAACTTTGTTAAAGAATGAAATGACCCTGTCTCAGAATACAATTTGTTGGTTGAGAAGCTTGTAATGCCAGTGAACATTTCACATCTTACTTGAAAATTGTAGATTTTGGGGAGCCCTAGCATATGTTAAAATGTTTTAAAAACCAACATTTTCATATTTATCTTATAATTCTCAAATCACCAGTTTTTCTGCCAGATAAATTAGAATTTGTTTAAAAACTAGGATCTATGTATTGAATAATGACTATATGCAAATAATCCTCTGGGCCAAAAATTGGAAATATATAGAAACTCTGGCCCTAGGTGGCTTTAAACCCAAGAAGAGGTATGGTTATTTTCAAGAATCTATAAGAAAAATTGACTTCTGCTCTGGAAAACTGAGGTTTGTTCACTACTGTGGAGTTGGGCCTTCTTCTATCCCGACTTAGAAGACCCCACTTCTAATAGCATTGTATAAAGGAAAGGAAATTTTCCTTGCTTTAGTATATTTATCGTTATAAATACACTTAAGAGTTTAATTTGGTATCATTTGCTCTCTTCTAATAATTAACATTTTTGATATATACTGCTAAAATCCTGGATGTTATCTCTATAGCACACTTCCACACCAATTTCGTTTGAAATTTAGTAGGAATCACCTAACTGGTTTCTGAATTTGACTGATGATTGTAGCTAATTATAGTTGAGAAAATGAGAAACTACACACACACACACATACACGCACACACATTGTAACCCAAAAATTGATTGAAACAAGTCTTAATCAATTTACAGGTTTATTTTGCCAAGGTTGAGGATGTACCTAGGAAAGAAACACAAATCACAGGAGCTTTTGTAATCCATGCTTTTTCCCAAGAGGGTTTTGAGGACTTCAGTATTTAAAGGAGAAAGAGCAAACTAGAGGAGAAGAAGGAAATGTATTTTAAAGGTGGGAAAGGGTAGACAGTAAGGCAAGTAGTTATATTCCTGTAAGGCTTTGATCAACACCTAGTAAATCTACATTTTACATGTCAAAAGAAGGGTTAGAGGAAAAGTCAATTACGCATTTATCTTGGGCTCAGTAAATCTACATTTTATATAAGATAAAATGTGTGAAAAGATGGGGTGAATGAAGAAGTCAATTATGCATTTTTCTCTAGGTGGGCGGAAAGATGATTTCTATTCTTGTCTTTGTTACTTGGAAGATAAGCTGAAAATTTACATTGTCAGAATAAGATTTAACAGAACTCTCTTTTAGGGCTAGATTATAGGGAGAATATATACTCCGAAAGATTTTAGGGTTCACAAGGAAATGCCTTATGAGTGGCTTGTGAGGAAGGCCATCTGGGGAGACATGTGACTTTCTACTGCTGTGGGAACCTGGCTTATGTATGAGGATGTGACATGTATAAGGCTCTGTGTTTGGGAACAGAAAGGAGGCAACTTTTTAATGACTCAGTTCCCTAGCTTAACTTTCCCTTTGGCATAGTGAGTTTGGAGTCGCAAGATTACTTTTCTTTCATAAGAAGTAGATATAAAGCCAAAGTCTATTCAAGAATAAAGCACAATTAATTAAGAGATTTCAATCATGAAAAATAAATAATAAGGATTCGGTGTACCAACAATTGCACTGCATGTTAGGTGAGTAAGCTCAATCAATCCACATATTACTTGCAGACTCATATAAGACTGCTCATCTGGTTCTTAAATCAGCAACTGATCTTCAGAGTTAGTAATGAGGGAAAATATAAGGTTAAAGTGACTGGTCAGACACTTCAATTGAACTTATGCCTCCAAAATGGACCTTATTCCAGCCTCATCACCTCCACTCTGAGTAGATTTACCCAATTTACAAGCACTGAAAGGTGTGAGTTTCAGTTTGTTATGAGGGATGATGGTGAGGTAAGAGGTTGAACTTAACTCAGGAGGTGGGACTCAACTCCACAGGCAAAGACTGGACACTGGACCAAACTGAGGACTACCTGAAACAATGAAGAGGCAAACACACTTCTCCACACAACATGCCCACCAGTGTGCCAGGTCGGTTTGCCATTGCCATGGCAATACCTGGAAGTCACCGCCTCTTTCCATGGCAACGACCTGATGACGTGGAAGTTACTACCCTTTTTCTAGAAATGTTATGCATAATCTGCCAATTAATTCACATATAATTAAGTGGGTATAAATGTGAGTGCAGAACTGCCTCTGAATTGCCACTCTGGGCACACTGCCCATAAGGTAGCCCTGCTTCTGCCTCCCAAGGAGCAATATCTCGGTTGCTGCTGTACACTGCTGCTTCAATAAAATTGCTAACACCACTGGCTTACCCTTGAATTATTTCCTGGGTGAAGACACCTGGGCTAACCCCCAATTTTAGGACTTGCCTGCCCAGCATCATCTGACAGCCACAAAGGGATGAAGACAGCAGAGATGGCGGTGATCAGTGGAGACGCAAGAGAGTGACACAGCAGAGATGGTGGCTATAAGTTATCAGTGGGGAGGTGGTGTTTGGCGAGAAATGTGAGAGACGGCAGTCAGCAAGACGGTGAGAGACAGCGAAGCAGCCTGTGATTGAGCCTAAAAGAGCTGTAACACTCAGGCTGTGATCATAAAGAGCTGCTAACCCTACAGAGCTATCACACGAACCAAAGGTGCTTTTCAGAGCCAACATTTTCCCTGGCAGGCAGCAGAGCTGAACACAGGAGCAAGCAGCCATGCTGCTGCCGCCTCCTCTGCGTCCCCCTCCATTCTGACTGGCAGGCCAGTGGGTTACTAGTTCCCCTGATGCACCCCTTCCTGTGTGACAGCTGAGCCCACTCACGCTGAAGAATCCTTAGAGAGACGTTCACCTGGGTCCCGCATCAAAGATCAGTTAGGACCATTTTGACTCCTGTGGATGGGTGAGTGCCCCTCTGTTCTTGCCATAATATCTGGTGAGCTGGAATAAAAGTCTTTGGCTAAGTAGTCAGTTAAAACTTCCTTGTCGTTTGAGTGTCACACTTCTTCATCACCCCTACCCCCAGTCCTTTCCCCTCTGACTCCATTTAATTGCTTGACAAATCATTTTATTTTTAGTCCTCAAGTGTATATTTCATTTGCAGTGTTATGTTTTCTTTTCACTTTTCGTTAACTGTATTTGGGCAATTGTTTAAGGCGGGACATTTGGCTGTGAGAGGTCCCCCGTTGTGTTGACTCTGAGGATGCTGGAGTGACCTTGCTCTATAACCCCCAACTTGGTCTTGAGTTCACTGTTGGCCACCTCTGATGTGCCCCAGGGTTACTTGGGCACTATCGGTTTTCAGCATTGGTGTCCTTGGCTGCCCTCAGATGCTCTGGGGTTTTCGGTATTTACATTCCCTCTAGGATTGTGGGTTATATCCTTTTCACCTAGAGAAATATTGGCCTCACTTTTTCTGCCCTGAAGTTAGAATTTATTATTTCCCCAGTAGCTAGTCTCAGGCCCCATCCTGTGTACTGACTTACAACTGCCTTTTTCAAGCCCCTCTCGGTTGAAGGAACTGGGAGTTCCTAGGCCCCTGGACTGATGGATGACCACCCACAGCAGTAGACAAGTGGCTACCCAAACATTTTTTGGTGTGTCTGATGCTGGGAAGGTTTTCTGGCAGGCCAGGGCCTCTGGGGTCTCCTCTTAGGCAATGCTATTTACGCCCTTCCTTTCCTTCCTTCCACAGCCACCATTTGAGTAGCCCCCATCTCTGCCTAACTCTTGCTCTCCATGAAATTTAGGCTCAATATTCTACTGCCCATGTGTAGCTCCTAACTCCTTTGGTAAAGCCTTGCTCCTTGTACTTAAACTCTCTCTGAAGGAAGTGGAAATCTAAAAGGGAAAAGTAACAAGGGCTCAGTTGCTTTCCCTCTCACTAGACTTAGAAAAATTTCTATGTTCAGTAAAAATCCTGGTTAGTCATGGGGACAATGATGAGCATCCCAGAAGGACTCACCACAAAGATGTCTTCTAGGCTAGTGGAACAAATTCGAATTTGGCTTAGAGAAAAAGAAAAAAAAAACTCTCATTTTCTACTGCAACACTATTTGGGTTCAATAAAAATTAGAAAACCAACATATTTGGCCTAAATACCATTCTATACATTATTATATTTTGCAATTGAACTTATTCTGTGAAAAAGGATAAAAATGAGCAGAGGTCCCTTATGTACAGATTTTTATGGCCCTTTACTGGGTCACATTACTTCCAGGCACCAGAAAGCCATGACTAAGGGGTCTCCTCCTAGCTGGTCTCCCTAGAAGGCCTACATCCTCCCCAGAGTCTCTGTAGTCCCCCAGTTCTGAGGGTGTTCCCACCAGTTCTCTAATGAAGGATTCTACCCCCAGGTCATCAGACACCCTTCTCCTGTATCCACCTAGCACCAGCTTATACCTCTCACTGGCCAAGAAAGTAAGCCCAAACAGTACCATCAGGAGTGGGGCCCCATATTTGCCCCTAAAATCAAACCTGGGTTCATTGCAAAAGGCAGCTAACAAAAATGATGGAATACTTAGGGTACATGAGCCATTTGCTGTGTCTAATTTGGCTTTATACAAGGAAAAATTTGGCTGAAAAGTTTATAGAGCTTGTTAAGTTGATCATTTTCTTATTTAACTTGCTGTGCCATAGAAAAAATGCAGGGGAAAAATAGTGTGGCTAAGCCAGACAGTTGTGACAAGATTAGAGAAATAACACTGGGAAAAGATGAAAACCCTTCTCTGTTTCAGGGTTGTTTAGTTGAGGCACTCAGGAAAGATACCACTTTAGACCCAGACTCCCCAGAAGGGCAAGCCCTTCTGGGTGTACATTTAATTACTCAATCTGCCCCTGACACTAGGAGGAAGCTACAGAAAGCACCAGTGGGACATCAAGCCCTTAAAAGCCAACGCTTAAATGTAGTCTTTAAAGTTTACAATAACAGGGACAGGAAAAAAAGAGGTGAAAAACCCCAAAGGAAATAGCCAAAAAGTGCAATTGTTCACAGTTGCTGTAAGCCCCCTGCCACCTCAGAATTATCCATCCTGAGAAACTGTTGTGAGATCAGCATCTGGATGTCCAGACAGGAGCCCCCAACTCACCGGCCCCTGGGCCAGAATTATTGCTCCTACTATAAGCAAACGGACCATTGACAATAAGAATATCCTAACTGTTTCTGGTCAGAGAGAAAAGAAGCTTCTCATCAATTCTAGAACCAATTTTCTTCCACGAGCCCCAAAGAGCTGCCTTGCTTAAGTTAGTTTACTGGAGGTCTTGGACCCTTGACCTGATGGACAGTTTCCTGCAGTGGCAGACAAGAAGCTGGATGAACATTTTTCTTTAGTGGCTTGGCTGCTGGGTGAGCTCTCCAGCAGATTGGGGACTGTATTAGTTCATTCTCACACTGCTGATAAAGACATACTCAAGACTGAGTAATTTATAAAGACAAAGAGGGACTCACATTTCCACATGGCTGGGGAGGCCTCACAATCATGGTAGAAGGTGAAAAGCATGTCTTACATGGTGGCAGACAAGAGAGAATGAGAGCCAAGCAAAAGGGGAAACACCTTATAAAACCATCAGATCTCATGAGACTTATTCACTACCATGAGAACAGTATGGGGGAAACCACCCCTCATTATTCAGTTATCTCCCATTGGGTCCCTCCCACATCACATAGGCATTATGGGAGCCAAAATTCAAAATGAGATTTGGGTGGGGACACAGCCAAACCATATCAGGGACTCCTAGGTCTCCCTTTGAGCAACATGGTTTTCCCTCTCTCTACCTTGTTTAATGCCAGGGTATCCCCTTCCCTGCCTTTTCGTGTATTCTATACCTACTAGGGCAAAAAAAATTTGGCCTAGTAGATGAGTCCCAACTTTGTAAATCACTTGAATCCAATTGTCTTGTATAGGTCATTTTATTTGATGAGTTTGTTTAGGTGTATACACAGGTATTGTGATGTATGTTGTTCAGCGTGTTATCAAGTTGGCTTATAAATAAGAGAGCACTCGAAAATTAAACAAGACTAGTTTAAGCTTATTAGCTTGAAGAGCATATTGTGCCTTCTAAAATTTAACTTTAAGGTTTTTACTTAGGTAAATCACTAATGTCCACAGGCTTTAAAATGGTTAAAATGGCTTTTAATGGTGACTAGCTTTGCATAGTATTTTATTTCTTGTAGGTGGTCTAGATAAAACCATTAAAAGTTTAAAAATTAAATACATTTGAAAGGAATAAATGCTTAAATAGCAAGCTTTTGTAGAGTTAAAAACCTTAAAATTATAAAATGATTCTCATCTATAGAATGCCAGTATCTGGTAGGCAGTCCAGGACTTCTTGATTCAGGTGGGTCACCTGAGGGTCAGGAGTTTGAGACCAGCCTGACCAATGTGAGAAACCCCATCTCTACTAAAAATACAAAATTAGCCAGGCATAGTAGCACATGCCTGTAATCCCAGCTACTCGGGAATCTGAGGCAGGAGAATCGCTTGAACCTGGGAGGCGGAAGTTGTGGTGAGTCAAGATCTTACCACTGCCCTCCAGCCTGCGGAACAAGAGTGAAACTTCATCTTAAAAAAAAAAAAAAAGAAAAGAAGAGAGAGAGGTTCAAAATATGAGAGAATCAATGAGTAGAGAAAAAGGTATAAAAAATGTTATAGATTAAAAATGTATTTTTTGGCAAGGAATGATATAAAGAAAGAGTAATTTTGTATGAAGAGGGATATTGTATAGTAAATTCTTGTGCTAGAGTAAAATGACTGGTTATTTAAGAAAAGGGTAGTATACGAAGAGCCAGAAAGTCCAAGTATCTTGTAGAGGCTCTGTTTAAGTTGTGATAAGGTTCCTAAAGGGGAATTTATGAAAGCAATTTTGTGTGTGATTGTTAGCTGTAATTAAAAGGAAATTGTGACTGGGTACAGTGGCTCAAGCCTGTAATCTCAGCACTTTGGGAGGCTGTGGTGGGCTGATCACTTGAGGTCAGGAGTTCAAGACCAATCTGGCCAACATGGTGAATCCATGTCTCTACTAAAAATACAAAAATTAACCTCGTTTAGTGGCAGGTGCCAGTAATTCCAGTTACTCAGGAGGCTGAGGCAGGAGAATTGCTGGAACCTGGGAAGTGGAAGTTGCAGTGAGCCGAGATTGTGCCACTGTACTCCAGCCTGGGTGACAAAGTGAGACTCTTTTGAAAAATTAAAAAGAAAATATTTATAATAGACTTTCTACAGTTAAAACTAATTTTCTTAAGATATACATTTGCTAATTTCTCAGAAATTTTGCTTTTCAGTCCTGTAATCTAAAAATCTTAAGAGCTTCGTAGATTCATCTGTCTCTCTTTTGTAGGTTTTTCATCAGCTACTGTGAGGTTTTCTCCCCAATTCTGTTATGGCCTGGTGCTAAAATGTTTTGTCTTAGAGGTCTGTGGAACCAGTATTTTTCACCAATATAGCTTAATTCTATGCTCTTGGTTTTTCTTCATGTGTAACTTTAATATTGGCTTTAATTTTTGACTCTTTCATTGTGTAAAAGGGCTTTAAGGGCTAATGAGTGCCTCCCCACATCCATTCCCACCTGACCTAGACTGTTTAATTGACTATAAAATTTTGTCTCCAAGTCTTTTGGCTCCAAGTTTCTTAGCCATGGGGGTCCCACTGAGGAACATGATGGATTTGGGGCAGGTAGCACACCACCCCAGCATCAGTATGAGAGAAAATAAAACCTTGACCATCAATACTCCCTCCGTTACACCTTGGAAAGAAAAGGGATAATCTGAACAAAAAAATGAAAATCTATAGCTCCCCAACAGATTTAATGGACACCTCCCTCTTGGCCAAAGAGAATCCCAAAGAAACCTGAAAAACTAATTCAGGCCACAATGAGAAACAGGGGCTTCAGACACATCTCGCTATACCTTCCCGTTTTTCCTTTGTCATTTAGGCCAGGTTCAAAAGACCCTTCAAGATGAAAATAAAATATTGCCCTTCTCCACAAAGGAAAAGAACAACTCCCCTGTTCAAACAGGAAACTTGGTCTTACTAACAAGAAGAATTTGCTGAGGATCAATTACAACCAAAATGGAAATACCCCTATCAGGCATTGTTAAATATCCCCACCATTGTAAAACGTCAGGAAATAATTACTTATGTACACCTACCAAATATTAAATCTGTTTCGCATGAGTCACAGGTACAAAGAGAGTATACCATAATCTACAACTGTGAACCTTTGGAAGATTTATGTTTAAAAGAATCAACACTCAGTCAGAAGTGATAATGTGATACTGTGGATGGAAACATAAGCATTAATTTTTATTTTCTTCCTGATTATAATACTTCTTTTCTATTTCTTTAGCCATCTGACTTCTCCTGGGAAACATCTTTCTTGTCCGTGGGTGTAGAGGTCACTCTAAGGCCCAACTGGACACCATGCTATCACTTTTAATCCTGTTTTCTTTCCCAATTATCCTGATCCAGTATGGATGAAAATAAAACTCTATTTTAAATGTTTCAAAAAATATAGCATCAGGGAATCATCTTCATGGTTGATAGGTTTATCAACATCCCCAGGATAGATAGTTCCATCTTCTGGCTTATCCAGAAAATCTCATGGACATCTCCCCAGGCCCCTACTTGCTAGATGAAACTCTTCCCCACTTAATGGATTCCGTCAGAACCCCACCACCGCTATTATCTGGACCTGGAAAGTTTGGTATCTCTATCTCCAGTGCACTAATCATTCTATCTTTTGAACTCACTGCTGTGTTAATGACATAAAAGTGGAAGTTTTCTTGCAATACTTTGATCCAACTGTAGTTCCTAAGACCATAGCAAGATAAATAGGACCCCCTTGTGGGTGAGGAAACCATATATGGTGCCTTCACCCAGATCAGAACATACAGGAAATAAACAGAGAAACAAAGAAAGAAAAACAGCTGACTAATCTGGGAAGGTGGGAGTACTGCCCTCTTCTGGAAAACAAAGGTTATTCAGCTGTCTCCATTGGAACAGGAAAGAGTATCTCCATAGACCCAACTTAGCAGCAAAGGATAGATATCACATCCCGCAGGACTTCTGTTTGTGCCGCAACTGGCGTTGCTTTCGTTTGTGGCCATCAGTGGGAAAAATTCACACTCCATACCTATCCAAATTCCCAGGGAGCCACTTATTCTTTTATAATACCTTTTTCTTGTATATCAAAACCTTGGAACAGAGATGAATATACATGAACTACCCTTACCCCTCCAAGGGTCAGAGTGTATAACCTCACGAGACCCCAAAATACCAGAAGTTAATAAGCACTAGGAATAATTCTGACAGGAATTGAGGTGGAACTAGAACTAGCCCATCAGGCAGCTTTGTTTACCATGAATCAACCCTGAAAATTTGATTCAACCCCAAGAATCCTTAGCCACCAACACAGGTCAGGCACTAAAGCAAATCCCAGACTCTTTGGCAAATGTAGATCTTGATAACAGACTATCATTGGATTATTTACTAGCTACATGAGGTAGAGTCTGTGAGTTATTAATAAAACCGGATGCACATATATTAACAACTCTGACAGATTGAGGTTAACATTCAAATATCTGTGCACAAGCTACCTTGTTACATAGATATAACCAGGGCACTGACCTCAACTATATCTGGTTGACTACCAAAAGTGCCTTCCCAAGACTCATGTGGTTTTTACCTCTCCTAGGGCTTTTAATAGCTATCTCATTATTACTTATCTTTGGCCATTGCCGGTTTAACCTCTTAATAAAGTCTGTGTCTTCTAGATTACAACAATTCCGGGTGAAGACAATGTTGGCACAAGGCTTCCAACCCTTCCCACTTTTGACCTGAAGAATGAAAGCATTCTGTCTCTGGCCTCCTTAGATCAAGTATGCAGAAATATTTACTCCTGCAGTGTTAGGCATGGTCTATGCCCATAAAATTAGCAGGAAGAGTTACAGAAGTCAGACCTCTGCCTTTCTTCAGCACCCTTATATTACGGAGTATCTAATCTCCGAGAGGGGAATTAAGTAGGAGGCAGGACTCAATTCTAGAGATGGAGCTTGAACACTGGACCAAATTGAAGACTAGCTTAAATAAGGAAGAGGAGAGAGCACCTCAGCATTAAGACATATCACCAGTGTGCCATGCCGATTTACCATGGCCATGGCAAAACCTAGAAGTTAATCCCCCTTTCTATGGCAATGACCCAATGACCCAGAATTTACTACCCTTTTGCTAAAAATGTCAGCATAATCTGCTTTTTAATTTGCATATAATTAAAAGTGAGTATAAATATGACTTCAAAACTGTCTCTGAGTTGCTACTCTGGGACATTGCCTATGGGGTAGCCTCTGCTGCTACTGTACACTGCCACTTCAATAAAAGTTGCTGTCTAACACTGCGAGATTACCCTTGAATTCTTTCCTGGGCAAAGCCAAGAACCCTCCTGGTCTAAGCACCATTTTGGGGTTCGTCTGTCCTGTATCAATGGAATTATATGATTTCTATTTCCTCAAGAGTGGGTGAATGGTAGAGAGTCGACAGGCTAATCATCAGGAAAACTAAGAGAACAGGAAGGCAGAATAATTCCCTCATTTTTACCTGAAGCACATGAAAAACTCATTAATTGATCAGTAACTAAGATTCTTTATTTTTATTCTAAATTTAAGCAAAGGAAATTTACCATGGCCTCAGACATTTAGTTGTAAGTACCGTAGGCTTAGAAATTATATTAATATGGAATGCCTCTAGCTGCAAGTTAACAAAATTTCTGACCATACAGACTTAAACCTTCAGGAGATTGTTTTACACATGAAATGAAATCCAGATATCAGCTATCCAAGGTTGGTGTAACTGCTGAGTGATTATATCACATGTAGGAAATCGGAGTAGAGTTAGCCAACCTGCAGGGTCAGTGTCTGTCCCCTGCAATAACTAATATGTTTCCTTTCATGCAAGTAAAAAATCTTGGCCGGGTGCGGGGGCTCACACCTGTAATCACAGCACTCTGGGAGGCCGAGGCAGGCAGATCACGAGGTCAGGAGATCGAGACCATCCTGACTAATACAGTGAAACCCTGTCTCTAGTAAAAAAAAGTTGGCTGGGCATGGTGGTGGGCGCCTGTGGTCCCGGCTGCTCAGGAGGCTGAGGCAGGAGAATGGCGTGAACCCAGGAGGCAGAGTTTGCATGCAGTGAGGGGAGATTGCGTCACTGCCCTCCAGCCTGGGTGACAGAGCGAGAGTCCGTCTCAAAAAACAAAAAAAGGAAGAAAATTGTTGTTGAAGAATGAAAACCTCTTGCAGTTACCTTATCATGACATCTCTTATATAAAGAAATTCAAAAGAACTTAGTCATGTTACTGTCTCTCTTTCTCACTATAGTAGTCTTTATGGATATGGATCCAGAGAGTATTTCAATTTGATGAAAATACTTCCAAGTAATCCTTTGCAGCTTCATATTTTCTGCCTATTACCATGATCAACAATCATCTTGTTGTTCATCTTTTCTCTCCAATTTTCAGTTGAGTATTCTCAATTGTCCAGAATAGTTATATATTCCCATAAATTATAGAAAAAGAATATTTTGATGTCAGTTGACTCAAAAGTCTGGAACAATAAAGAAGGGAATTTTCTCTTGATGGTTGAATTCTCTTCCTGCTAGCACTCCACCTCAACATCGATGATACAGTGTATTAGTGATCAGCAGCCATACCCTTCACCAGACACAGGGTCAGATATGCAGCTCTTAAGTTTCCTGCAGTTTTCTTCTGTTCTTGCTACAAGGAAACTACACTTCATTATCTTTCCTTTTCTTCATCCCCTCAGTGCTTTGTTCCTCTTCTTGCTTTTCTTACTGTGTTCTCTGATTGCTTTTGTGGGTTTTGATTTAGGCTGGACCTCCCACTCTCTCTCTCCTCTCAAATTTGATTATTGATAGCTATCTGAGGGCAGAGAGAGAAAAGGGAAACCGCAGGGTTTCTTTCACTGTCTGAGCTCTTTGTTGTTTCAGACTTCCCTTATGACCAACGTGGAAAGATAAAGAGATTTTCTTGTTAAAACAAACAAGCAAACTTAAAAATCTTAAATCTATGAAACCCTCAGCAATACCTTTTATGCACTTAAACAGTTAAGAAGTTTTGGCACATGTGACTTTGATGAAAGTTTTTTGTTCATCAGAATTGAGGAGAAAAGGTGGGTGTGAAAAGTTACTGACCAAAACAGCCTTAAAAGGCACATCAGTTTAATAAAACTTTAAACGGGTATCCTCCTGACTGTAGGCCCTTTATTTCCCTTTTCTTAGAGTATTTACTTAGAAAAGTTGTCATTGTAAATTCTTTCTCTACCTCCTTTGAATTGTATATGAATTGCCTTAAAAGACTCTCACCAGTTAGAAGACCCAGGGGAAATCTTTATTAAAGACCTAAGAGTTATGCATTTGTAATGTGATCCTTAAAAATGATGGTACACCTTCCGGTCTCTGTGGGAGGAAGGAGTCTCACTTTGGTAGGTGTCTTGCTCAAAGTTGAATACCTCTTGCTATAAAGATAAGAGTAATTAACTTTTCTTTAGGGTAAGGCTAATTAGCAAACCCTGATAGCCTATGATCCTCCAACCCCAGCTCTTAAAAACTCCAACCTTTGTTTCAGCAGAGCAGAAATCAATCTCTTTCCCTATTGCAATAGTCTTAGATAAAGTCTTTCTTGCCTATTTAACTTTCTCAAGTGCATTTTCACTTTAACATTATCTGTTCTCAGAGCTTTGTGCAGTTTATGCCTGTGAATGGCACAAGAGACAAACTGGCCAATTAAGATAAAGGCAAAGTCAGCTAATTTCTTGTGTTTAGTGGCAGACTTTCGAACAACCTATCCCACCCCACACCTACCCTCTTTTTCTCCAAGACTTCACTTAAAAGGGGCAATATAATCAGACTTCCTGTTCAAGGTTTAGTCTAGAGCTCCACTAACCAATATAATATCCACAAGTGGCTACGGAGCATTTGAAATGGAGCTAGTTCTGTGGCTGCTGTAAGTGTAATATGCCTTATATTAATAGCTTTGTACTTACTACATGTTGAAAAAAATTTGGATTGCTAAGTTAAATAAAATATATAGAAATTCACATTAACTCTTACTTTTGCTTTTTTTCAGTGTGGCCAGTAGAAAATTTTAAATTATACATGAATCTCTCATTATATATCTGTTGAACAATGATTGTCTAGAGTCAACCATTCAATTGAAAACCCTAGATAGTCTACTATGTCTGTCTCATAGAATCTAGAAGCTTAGTAAGAGAAGCTCTAATAAATTAGAGAAGAAGGTGGCTATGAAGCAAATAAGAGAAGGTGGTAGGGAAAAAGGAAGGCTTTGATATCAGGGAGACCACGTTTTAGATCCTGACTCCACCACTTCTGCTGTTAGAATACAGACAAATAACCTTACCTCAGTGAACCTCAATTTTTCATCTCTAAAATGGGAACATAATACCTCTTAATGAGTTGTAAACAGTATTAAATAACACGAGGTATCTGAAGCGTTTAGTATACTACTTGCTTAAAAAGTGGTATAACTAAGAAAATAATCTACACTCATAGGAGGCTCAGAATTCAGTATTATACAACTACCAAACCTTAAGGCAGGCTTGCACTGGGTATGGAAGTAGGGCAGAGTCACTGCTTAGTGGCTTGGGTCTCATCCTTCTTACTGTGAAAAGGGACAATGTAAAGGTTTTCTAACAAGTCTAACATTTTTGGTGTGTAATTTGATTAATTATTCCTTATGCAAGATTTCTATTGATATATGGTGCAAATATTAAACAACTAGTTGTTTAATATTCTATTTGCTTATATCATTTGTTTTGGGAATTTAATCATAATTACTTCATAATTGTCGTGTTAAGACATTAATTGGGCTGGGCACAGTGAGTCACGCCTGTAATCCCAGCACTTTGGGAGGCTGAGGTTGGTGGATCACAAGGTCAGGAGATCGAGACCATCCTGGCTAACATGGTGAAACCCCGTCTCTACCAAAAATACAAAAAGAAATTAACCAGGTGTGGTGGCGGGCACCTGTAGTCCTAGCTACTCGGGAAGCTGAGGCAGGAGAATGGTGTGAACCTGGGAGGCGGAGCTTGCAGTGAACGGAGATCGCACCACTGCACTCCATGAACCTGGGAGGCGGAGCTTGCAGTGAACGGAGATCGCACCACTGCACTCCAGCCTGGGCGACAGAGCGAGACTCCGTCTCAAAAAAAAAAAAAAAAAAAAAGACATTAATTGATATCACATCATCAGGTCACTGATATTACTCAGCATAAAACTCAACAAACCACGAATAAAACTTAGCCCCCGGCTTGCCTGTTGCATCCCTGTCCTTTGTATGCTTTATTAGTTAATGGCATTTTAATACCTTAGATGTTCCATTAATAACACAAACTAAGATGTATTGTCATAATTACGTATCTGATGAGAAGACTCAAACCTTTATTCCTGAAATATCTGTGCTATTAGAAGTCTTACCTATGTTTCAGTATTGAAGTTTGTTATTAACATTTTAAAATGGTAAGACCAAGTAGGAGGCCATAGGACAATACATATTCCAGTCATATTAGTTTATACCTCCATTGTTTCAGAAACAGTTCGATTTTCCCTTGGTAATCTGGATCAATTACCGCAACCAGTAAAGTAACCTTGTTATTTGCCTACTCGTTCACTGACATGAAAAGCCTAATGTTGCTAAATGGCAGCATCTGTATCCAGTTAAATAAAACCATTTTATTGTTTCCTCTCTTGGAACTTTCTGTCCATTGGTACCAAAATCCAGTAAGCAAGCAGGACCTAAATTTGTGTAGTTGGCAGGAATTTTTTTTCTAGTGGATGATCAGACAGGAGCAATAAAGTAATACCCATTATCTGCCTCCCTTCCTCCTTGGATCCTGGAACTCTGGAAATGGGAGAAAGAGTACTGTTCATCGATTACAGATTTGAAGAACATAACAAATCCTAGAAGACCTACTTTAGAGCCTCAAAGTGTTGTCATCCTCTGATGCCATCAATGCATTTAAATGGCCACCCCTCTATTGTGTCAAACCCGTTGCTTTATGATGCTGTGGAATGGGATAAGATCATGAATTCCATGCGTTTTAATTCACTACACTCATTTTCTATAAAATGAGTTCCCTGATAAGAAGCAATGCTGAGTGGCATGCATGACAGTAATTAAGGCATCCTATAAAATTTTATTTTCACAGAATCATTGTAGTCAGAAATACACATCCATTTTCCAAAATAAATGCCTATTCCAATGAGAACAATACACTGTTCCTTTCGTATGGAAATACTCCAGTGTAATCAACTAGTTACTCAGTGGCTCCGTGGTCACCCTGGATAATTGTGAGCTCAGTGTTAATCTGTACTGTTGGCAGGTTGAAGTGTCAATGGTAGCTGTAACAAGATTAACCTTGATGATTTCTTGAGACCATGCATAAACTGTAATTCCACCACCCTGGCTAATTTATTCACAAGCCCATTCGACAGGGAAAAGGAGGCCTAGAAAGAGAGGCTAAAAGGCCCTCATTGAGTAGTTCATCTTAACCAGTTGATTTCTGAGATTTCCTCCAAGCTGAGAATGTTCTTCTGTAAGCATGGGCACACTTATTCTCTAGACCCTTTGATCACCAATGTTTCCATTGTCTTCTTTCTTTCCAATTTGAGCATCCAGACAAACCACTAGTTACTATCCATGCAATAGAGTATTTTATACCTTTGGCCCTGTGTTCTTTGACACAAAATTTGCTGCCTTCTGGGTTGCACAAATCTTTCATAACATACCAAGTTGAGTGTTCAAAGTTTTAAAAAATTATCTGTAGTCAACAGATATAACATTCTGACATCTTAATTCAGTGCAGACCACCTGTAAGTTAATTTTCAGAGACCTGACTGAGAAAACTGTTTGACCTGTTCCTCATTGCTCTTTCCCTTACCGAATCCAGGGATTTCAGCCAGTGCACCAGTTTGAAGCAGTTAGCTTCAAACTTCCAACAATACATTTCATTCATTCAGATCCAAATTTCTCATAATGAATTCCCATACATAATTCAGGATTGGATAAAGTAAATTAAGGTTATACAATCTTATTGTTGTCTATGTCCCTCCTCAGTGCTCATACTTCATATTCAGGCTCCTGGGGCCTGCTGTCACTAAAACTTGTTATAAATTTAGATGCAAAGAGAAGTTGCATAACAGGTCCTGAGCAGAATCCCCATTTCCCTAGAAGGCAACTACCTCAGGGGAGCCCATTACAAGTTATTTAGGAAAAAATAATAATAATACATTCAGATAGGAAAGAATGAGCTGCTTCTACTGGCAATAGCCATTTGGAAGAATTTATAAGTTCAAGGCTTTCAATCTCATGAGAAGTTTACCATATATCTTCATTTCCATTTTCAATGTCCCTCTTCTTTCCAACAACATCCTAACATGAAAATACGAGAATCTGCAAGGTTTAGTCTTGGGTTTAGGTTTTCAGAAATCCTAATACCGTTCCTAGTGTGTCCGGAATTGGTGGGTTCTTGCTCTCACTGACCTCAAGAATGAAGCTGCAGACACTTGCAGTGAGTGTTACAGTTTTAAAGATGGTGTGTCCAGAGTTTGTTCCTTCTGATGTTCAGATGTGTTCAGAGTATCTCCCTTCTGGTGGATTCGTGGTTTTACTGACTTCAGGAGTGAAGCTGCAGATCTTTGCAGTGAGTGTTGCAGCTTATAAAGGCGGCATGGACCCAAACACCAAGCAGCAGCAAAATTTATTGTAAAGAGGGAAAGAACAAACCCTCCACAGCGTGGAACAGCACCCGAACAGGTGGCTGCATTTGTCTCGGAGGCCTGCTTTTATTCCCTTATCTGACCCTACCCACATCCTGCTGATTGGTCCATTTTACAGAGAGCTGATTGGTTTGTTTTACAAAGAGCTGCTTGGTCCGTTATGACAGAGTGCTGATTGGTGTGTTTACAATCCGTTAGCTAGACGCAGAGTGCTGATTGGTGCATTTACAATCCTTTAGCTAGACACAAAATTTCTCCAAGTCCCCAGTAGATTAGCTAGACACTGATTGGTGCGTTTATGAACCTCGAACTAGATACAGAGTGCTAATTGGTGTGTTTACAAACCTTGAGCTAGACACAAAGTGCTGATTGGTGCATTTACAATTCTTTAGCCAGACATAAAAGTTCTCCAAGTCCCCATCTGACTCTGGAGCCCAGGCTGCCTGGGCGCAGGCGGGGCTGTCCGCAAGTCCCGCCCCACCCGCCGGCACTTCTCAGTCCTTGGGAGGTCAATGGGACTGGGTGCAGCCTAACGGGGGGCGGCGTCCCTCTGGGAGACCGCGGCCTGGCGAGAGCCCATGGGGAGAGGCGACGGGGAGGGCGGGTGCGCGTTCCGGCGCCACTAGGGCATGGCGGACTGCAGGTCCCGAGCCCTGCCCCACAGGGAGGCGGCTGAGGCCCGGCGAGAATTCGAGCGCGGCGCGGGAGGGCCAGCAGTGCTGGGGAACCGGACGCACCCTCCTCCGCTGCTGACCCGGGTGCTAAGCCCCTCACTGCCCGGCCCGGTGGCGCCAGCTGGCCGCTCCAGGTGCGGAGCCTGCCGAGCCCGCGCCCACTGGGAACTCGCGCTGGCCGGCCAGCGCCGCCGCAGCCCCGGTTCCCGCCCGCGCCTCTCCCTCCACACCTTCCCGAAAGCAGAGGGAGCCGATTCCGGCCTTGGCCAGCCCAGAGAGTGACTTCCACAGTGCAAGGGCGGGCTGAAGGGCTCCTCAAGCGCGGCCAGAGTGGACGCCGAGAGCGAGCGAGGGCTGCTAGCACGTTTTCATCTCTCACTAGAGAAGACATAGTTTACTGTTAGGACAGAATAAAAGTATTCTGGCTTCTTACTCAAATGTGTAGGAATTTGAAGTCCTGAGCTTTTTTTTTTTTTTTTTTTTTCTCTCCTTCAAAGTATCCAGCACTGTTAGAAGCAATCCAAAATAACCAGTAATTGTACTCTTTTTTTCCCCACTACATTGCTCTTTTGGCTCTGTGGCAACTGCTACTGGATCACCCAAAGCCCTGCCTCTGAAAGCACTTCACTCCAGGTGATGACAGTTCTTAATTTTAGTAATGCTTTTGCAATGAACCAACATTCTGTTCTTGCCTTACAGCAGTGTAATTAGTCCTGTCAAATCTCATTAGATCTATAAACCAATTCTAGATTTCTACACTTAAGCATCTCTTTCTATGGAAACACTTCTAATACCAATATCTGAATATTTTGAATCTTTAATCATGGAGGCAGAGTACAGTATTATGGGATTAAGAGATTTATTTTAGATGTCAGATCTGTGGCTGGAGCTGGAGAGGTGAAGGTCGGAAATCAGTTAAAGGATTTGAGACGGGATCACTAATAGTTTTTGTGAAGCATTGGCATAGTTGAGCAAGTCAGAGCTCTTAGTGAAATCTGAAAATTTAAGCAAAACCCAGCTGCCAAAACTGAACTGTAAAGGGAAAGCTAAAGGAGAAATAGGAAAGTGTGCTGCTATGCAATGGCCACTCTTGTGGTTCCACAGTTGTGGTTCCATCTGGTTGAGGGCTTATGGCTATTTGGTCTGCAGTGTGGAAAATAAACCAGATGCAAATCTGAGTACAATAAAGGCAAACAGGACATGTTTAACTGTTTTGTATCTATACATGAACGTATCTGCCCACATCCACCTTCTGATATTAATGCAGTTGTTGCATTTTCTTCTTCCAAATCTCATGCCAATTTCTCTTGTTGTTCATCTTAACGTGGGACCATACAAGACTCGGTATTCTAGAATACATAGTTTCATTTTAGCTCAGTTTCCACCTAACCAAATTGATCTGGAAGCATCCAGCACATATGTAAGAATGCTTCATTAAATAAGTAGTCACTATTTACCTTGGTATGATATTGCAGGTACTTCTCAGTGCAAATCAGAGCTTTCTATGAACTACACCTGACCTTTCATACGCCGATCAATATTTCTCTTTCCAAATTCTAAATGGTATCTCAGAATCTATTGATTGCATTTTTGTTTTTCTGGAGAGGTCCAGTCTGTAGAATTTTAATCTCCTACTGCAAAGTAGGTTGCATTGTTTATGCACCGTGTCTGCTGAGGGTATTTTTTGTTTCTTGAATTCTGATGTCTTGATTTTTGTTAGTTAGTTAGTTAGTTTGTTTGTTTTGCTTAATCCACAGAGTCAGATAAGTTCACAGTCAGTAGCTTCCTAAGAAACAGTGTAGAACAGGGAGAGAGAAGTAGGAGAGGGGGAGGAAAAGCAGAGGGAAGAGGTAGAGGATGAGAGGACAGAGAGAGGTTATGTATATCTGAAAATCACTTTGAGAATTTTGCTGAATATGTAATTCTAGGACGAATTGTTTTTCCTTATAATATTATCAAATACATCGATCTTTTTTTTTTCCTGTCACAAATGATAATATTGAGATACCTGATGCCATTGTATTTTCCCTTCTGTTTTAGCTCTGGAAATGCTTACAGTCTTCTGTTTTCTTTTTGAATTCTAACATTTGACAAGGTATGCCCTAATTTGGATCCTCGTTTCATTTACAGTGTGGAATACTCAGCCTACTATTTCTTCAATCTGGAAATGAACCCATGATTTCTTAATTTCTTTTCTCTCAAGGTATTATTTGAAATAGAATATCAAGGTTGAATTTATTCCTACTGTGCCCATATGAAACAAACTTATTATTCATTCAGATCCATTCTTTTTTATTTAATGTTTTGGGGACAATGCTCAGTATGAACATGATGGTTACCAAACCCACTCCAGAGTGCCTCCAACCCTAGCCATGTTCTTTACCATCTGTGCAGCTATTGCTCATGTTCTCTCTTTCATTCTACACATCCAAACCCTACCTATTTGAACAAGATTCAGGGCGGGCGTGGTGGCTCAAGCCTGTAATCCCAGCACTTTGGGAGGCCGAGACGGGCGGCTCACGAGGTCAGGAGATCGAGACCATCCTGGTTAACACGGTGAAACCCCGTCTCTACTAAAGAATACAAAAAAACTAGCCGGGCAAGGTGGCGGGCGCCTGTAGTCCCAGCTACTCAGGAGGCTGAGGCAGGAGAATGGCGTAAACCTGGGAGGCGGCGCTTGCAGTGAGCCAAGATCCAGCCACTGCACTCCAGCCCGGGCGACAGAGCCAGACTCCGTCTCAAAAAAAAAAAAAAAAAAAAGAAGATTCAGTGCAGATCCCATGTCCTTTAGGGAACCTTTTGAGTGGTCTACTTGTTATTTCTCTCCTTTTCTGTGAACTCTTATTTTATTTTATTTTATTTTTTTTGAGATGGGGTCTCACTCCATCACTGGAGTGCAGTGGCGTGATCTTATCTCACGCAACCTCAGACTACCTGGTTCAAGCGATTCTCCTGCCTCAGCCTCCCTAGTAGCTGTGATTATAAGCACGCCCACATAATTTTTGTATTTTAAGTAGAGACGGGGTTTCACTATGTTGGCCAGGATGGTCTCAGTCTCTTGACCTCATGATCTGCCTGCCTCGGCCTCCCAAAGTGTCCTGTGAACTCCTGAACACCACACTTCAGCAATTTTGTGTACATAGTAGTAGGCAGAAGGCATTATAATGTTCTGAGTGGTGTTTTTTGAATTCATGATAGTTTGGTCATTCTAAGTATGTTTATTTAAATAATCCAGGATGCTTTATTATAACTTATATTATGTATTGACTTCTAAAGGTTTTTGCCTCTCCAGTTCTGCTTTCTTTATCAATGAACAATGATACAAATGAACGATTAACTTTACAATATGTAATGTCATAGCATTATTTCATATTTCGTGCTCCTATCTTCTCCAGCTATATTACTTATCAGTCTGTATTTTTGTAGGACATAGTTTTGAGAAAGTAGAAAGAATTTCAAAGATTCATTATTTTCTCTCACTTTTTAATTATTTTCAGCTTCTCCTTAAAAAATTCAGATGTTTTAAATGGCAAACATATTTATTTAAAAAATAGATCATAATTCCTTAAGTGTATTTTATGGATTGAAATGTGATTTATTTTAGTGAATGTTCTTTGTGCAAAAAAAAAATGTGTAACCTGCTGTGCTTGGATGAAGTAGTGTATAGATGTCAATTACATCCAATTGAATGATAGTACTGGTAACTTCAACTATATCCTTACTGATTTTTTTGGCTGTTGAATCTGTCAGTTTCTAATAGAGGGATGTTTATTCTCCAACTGTAATAGTGGATTCATCTATTTCTGCATGAAGTTTTATCAGTTCTTGCCTCATATAGTTTGATGCTCTGTTGTGTACATAAGGGATTGTTATGTTTTGTTGGAGTATACTGACTCTTTTTAATCAATATGTAGTACCTTCTTTGTACCTGATCACTTTACTTGCTCTCATGTCTGTACTGTCTAAAGAAAATATAGTTCCTCCTGCTTTCTTTTAATTAGTGTTAGCATTGTATATCTTTCTCTCTTTACTTTTAATCTAAATGTGTCTTTATATTACAAGTGGGTTTCTTATAGATGATAGATAGTTGGATCCTGTTTTCCAATCCATTTTATAATCTGTCTTTTAATTAGTGTATTTAGACGATTGAGGTATAAGGTGATTATTGATATCGTTAGATTAATTTCTACCATATTCATTACTATTTTCTATTTGTTGTATTTATTCTTTGTTCTTGTTTTTGTCTTCCACACATTTTTTGTCTTTTATGGTTTTAATTGCGTATTTTATCTGACTCCACTTTCTACACTTTCTATCAACTATACTTTTAAAAAACATTTTTAGCAATAAAGTGATAGTCCTAGAGTGTGCAATGTATATTCACAATTAATCTAGGTCACATTAAAATAATATAATAGCATTTACAGGTAGTGCAAGTACCTTATAATAACAAAATATTCCCAGCTTTCCCTCTCACCCCTTGTATCATTGCTGCGATTTCACTTAAGCATGTATGTGTGTATATGTATATATACACATATATAGGTATATACACACACACACAAATATATTGTTGGTATTATTATTTAAAACATAAAAGATTATATCATTTAAAATTTAAAAAGTAGAAGTTTTTATTTTACATTCACTTATTCCTTGTCACAATCTTCCTTTTTTAAAAATATAGATCCAAATTTCTGACCTATATCATTTTTCTTCCCTCTGAATAACTTCTTTTAACATTTTCAGGTCTATTAACAACACATTTTCTTATCTTTTTTCTTTGAGAAAGTATTTCTCTTTCACTTTTTAATTTCACATAGTACAGAATTTGGTTGGTGTTTTCTTTTGAATATTTCTCTCAATACTGGTTTTCTCGACATTTAGGTGTCTCCCAACACTTAAAATATTACACTGTACTTTCTTTTTACTTGATTGGTTTCTGAGAGAAGGTGGATGCAATCTTATCTTTGCTCTTCTACACATAAGGTTTTTTTTGTTTGTTTTGCCTCTGGTTTCTTTTAGAATTTTCTCTTTATCTTTGATTTTTTTGTAGTTTGAAAATGATATGCCTAGGTGTAGCTTTTGGCATTTATCCTGTTTACTAATCTCTAAGCTTCCTGGATCTGTTTTGGAATTGACATTAGCTTAGGGAAAATTTCAGTTATTGTTTCAAATATTGCTTCTGTTCCTTTCTCTCTTAGTTCTTCTTGTATTCCCCCAAATTGTTTATTGTCTCTTTTATCTTTGCCCCATAGTTCTTTGATACTCTGTTCTTTTTTTTTTTTTTTTTTCATTCTTTTTCTCTTTGCTTTTCAGTTTTGGAAGTTTCTATTGTTATATCCTCAAGCTCTGAGATTTTTTCATTAGCCATATCTAGTCTACTGGTGGGCTAACTGAAGACTTCTTTATTTCCATTACAATGTTTTAATCTCTTGCATGTTTTCATTATTTCTTAGAATCTCCATCTCTCTGCTAACATTCATCTGTTCTTGTATGTTGTCTACACTTTCCATTAAATCATTTAGCATATTAATCATAGTTATTTGTTCCTTATTCTGATAATTCCAACATTACTGCCACATCTGATTTTGGTTCTGATTGCCAAACTGTGTGTTTTGCCTTTTCTACTAAATTGCCTTGTAATTTTTTTACTGAAAGGCAGATATGACGTAGTGGGTGAAAGAATGTGTGTTCTTTATAAGGCCTTTACCAATGTAGTAGCAAGGTGTGAGGGAGGAGAAGCATTCTATTTCTATGATTAGTCTTAGAGTTTGGATGATACGGTGCCCCTGGCCTGTGGACTTCACCATTGCTTCTCTCCGTTGTTTGTTTATTTGTTTTTGTTTTCTCATCTTTAGTTGGGACAGGATGATTAGAGAGTACTGGGGTTGGATATCTCCCTTCCCCTACATAGATGTCTAGGGATGGTTAGAGTTGGGTGCCTATCCAATGCCTTGGGTAGGTTAGGCTCTGAAAAACCCCAGCAAGCTAGAGTCTAATAAAATTATTTCTCCTAGGGCAGGGCTTTTAGTAAGAACAGAATGTTCTGACATATTTCAAAATGGTTACTCCCTGCACCCCCATGGAAGTGTGGGGAGATTTTTCTCTGATACTCACTTTGAGAACAAGATCAAACTCCTGGACGCAAAATAAAAATGTGGTTTCCCCCGATGATTGGATCCTTCTGGAGTTTTTAACACTCACATTTGTTCACATGAAGCTTCCACCAATTTGTCAATTAGTGTTCAGGTTTTCCTAACCTACCACTGGTACCCATGGAGGTTTCTGCTACTGGGTTTGCATTTCAGTAAATTGTGGCACTCAGTATTCGCCTGTCTGTTTCTCAAATTTGGGAGGATGGCTGTGGTTTGCACTGAAATTTTACTTCTCTGAAAGATCTAAAAGTCTTAGAAGAGTTGTTGATTTTTCATTTTGCTCAGCTTTATATTTGTTGTTAGGATGGATTGTTGGCTTCTAAGCTCATGACATGCTAGACTGGAAACCAGAAGTCCATAATACTTTAGCACATTAATTTTATGAAGAATATAAAATTGTTTGAAAGCATTTTTAATTAAAATGAACTTCAACAATTTCATGTCCAATAAAAAAATGCATTTGCTTTTCAATGCTGTCATCAAAAAATGTAACCATTTTAAATGACTTGAAAATACCCTTAGAAGAGAAGGTAAATTGCTTGCCTTTTTTAAACTGACAGATAACATTGTATGTTTTTATCCTGTGCAACATGATGTATTGAAGTACATGTACACTACAAAATAGTTAAATTAGCTAATTAACAAATGCATTATCTTGCATAGTTATCATTTCTGTGGTAAGAATAGGTGACATCCACTCTTTCTACATTTTTTGATACAATGTATCAGTGCTTTGATCTGGTCTAGTCTGGTTTTGTCTGGTTTGATCTGGTCCGGTCTGTTTTGATCTGGTCTGGTTTGATCTGGTCTGGTCTGGTTTCGTCTGGTTTGATCTGGTCTGGTCTGGTTTGATCTGGTCTGGTCTGGTTTCATCTGGTTTGATCCTGTCTAGTCTGGTCTGTTCTGGTCTGGTCTGGTCTCATCTGGTTTGATCTGGTCTAGTCTGGTCTGGTCTGGTTTGATCTGGTCTGGTCTGGTTTCGTCTGGTTTGATCTGGTCTAGTCTGGTCTGGTCTGATCTCGTCTGGTTTTATCTGGTGTAGTCTGGTCTGGTCTGGTTTGATCTGGTCTGGTCTGGTTTTGTCTGGTTTGATCTGGTCTAGTCTGGTCCAGTCTGGTTTGATCTGGTCTGGTCTGGTTTCGTCTGGTTTGATCTGGTCTAGTCTGGTCCTGTCTGGTCTGGTCTGGTCTCGTCTGGTTTGATCTGGTCTAGTCTGGTCTGGTCTGGTCTGGTTTGATCTGGTCTGGTCTGGTTTTGTCTGGTTTGATCTGGTCTGGTCTGGTTTTGTCTGGTTTGATCTGGTCTAGTATGGTCAGGTATGGTTTGATCTGCTCCGGTCTGGTTTGATGTGGTCCGGTATGGTTTCGTCTGGTTTGATCCTGTCTAGTCTGGTCTGTTCTGGTCTGTTCTGGTCTTGTCTGGTTTGATCTGGTCTAGTCTGGTCTGGTCTGGTTTGATCTGGTCTGGTCTGGTTTCGTCTGGTTTGATCTCGTATAGTCTGATCTGGTCTGGTCTGGTTTCGTCTGGTTTGATCTGGTCTGGTCTGATTTGATCTGGTTCAGTCTAGTTTCGTCTGGTTTGAACTGGTCTGGTTTGATCTGGTCTGGTCTGCTTTCGTCTGGTTTGATCTCGTCTAGTCTGGTCTGGTCTGGTCTAGTCTGGTCTGGTCTCGTCTGGTTCGATCTCTTCTAGTCTGGTTTTGTGTGCTTTGATCTGGTCTGGTCTGGCTTTGTCTGGTTTGATCTGGTCTACTCTGGTCCCGTCTGGTTTGATCTGGTCGGGTCTGCTTTGATCCAGTCTGGTCTGGTTTGATCCGGTCTGGTCTGGTCTGGTTTGATCCGGTTTGATCTGGTCTGGTCTGGTTTGATACGGTTTGATCTGGTCGGGTCTGGTTTGATCCAGTTTGATCCGGTATGGTCTGGTTGGATCCTGTTTGATCCGGTCTGGTCTGGTTTGAGCTGGTCTGGTTTGACCCGGTCTGGTCTGGTTTGATCCGGTATGGGCTGGTTTGATCCGGTCTGATCCGGTTTGATCCGGTTTGATCCGATCTGGTCTGGTTTAATCCGGTCTGGTCTGGTTTGATCTGGTTTGATCCGGTCTGATCTGGTCTGGTCTGGTTTGATCCGGTTTGATTCGGTCTGGTCTGGTTTGATCCGATTTGATCTGGTCTGATCCGGTTTGATCCGGTCTGGTCTGATTTGAACCGGTCTGGTCTGGTTTGATCCGGTTTGATCTGGTCTGGTCTGGTTTGATCCGGTTTGATACGGTCTGGTCTGGTTTGATCTGGTCTGGTCTGGTTTGATATGGTTTGATTGGTCTGGACTGGTTTGAACCGGTCTGGTCCGGTTTGATCCGGTTTGATCCGGTCTGGTCTGGTTTGATCTGGTCTGGTCTGGTTTGATATGGTTTGATTGGTCTGGACTGGTTTGAACCGGTCTGGTCCGGTTTGATCCGGTTTGATCCGGTCTGGTCCGGTTTGATCTGGTTTGATCCGGTTTGATCCGGTCTGGTCCGGTTTGATCTGCTTTGATACGCTCTGGGCTGGTTTGATCCGGTCTGGTCCGGTTTGATCCGGTCTGGTCCGGTGTGGTCTGGTTTGATCCAGTCTGGTCTGGGCTGGTTTGATCCGGTCTGGTCCGGTTTGATCTGGTCGGGTCCGATCTGGTTTGATCCAGTCTGATCTGATTTGATCTGGTTTGATACGGTCTGGTCCGTTTTGATCCAGTCTGGTCCGGTCTGGGCTGGTTTGATCCGGTCTGGTACGGTCTGGGCTGGTTTGATCCGGTCTGGTCCGGTCTGGGCTGGTTTGAACCGGTCTGGGCTGGTTTGATCCGGTCTGGTCCGGTTTGATCGGGTCTGATCCGGTTTGGTCCGGTCTGGGCTGGTTTGATCCGGTCTGGTCCGGTCTGGGCTGGTTTGATCCGCTCTGGTCCGGTCTGGGCTGGTTTGATCCGGTCTGGTCCGGTCTGGGCTGGCTGGGCTGGTTTGATCCGGTCTGGTCCGGTCTGGGCTGGCTTGATCTGGTCTGGTCTGGTCTGATCCGGTTTGATCCGGTCTGGGCTGCTTTGATCGGTCTGGTCCGGTTTGATCCGGTTTGATCCGGTCTGGGCTGGTCTGGTCCGGATTGATCCGGTTTGATCCAGTCTGGTCCGGTCTGGGCTGGTTTCATCCGGTCTGATCCGGTCGGGGCTGGTTTGATCCGGTCTGGGCTGGTTTGATCCGGTCTGGTCCGGTTTGATCCGGTCTGGTCCGGTCTGGTCCGGTTTGATCCGGTCTGGTCCGGTCTGGCTGGTTTGATCCGGTCTGGTCCGTCTGGGCTGTTTGATCCCTCTGGTCCGGTCTGGGCTGTGTTTGATCCGGTCTGGTCGGTCTGGCTGGCTGGGCTGGTTTGATCCGTCTGGTCCGGTCTGGGCTGGTTGATCCGGTCTGGTCCGGTTTGATCGGTCCTGATCCGGTTTGGTCCGGTCTGGGCTGGTTTGATCCGGTCTGGTCCGGTCTGGGCTGGTTTGATCCGGTCTGGTCCGGTCTGGGCTGGCTGGGCTGGTTTGATCCGGTCTGGTCCGGTCTGGGCTGCTTTGATCCGGTCTGGTCCGGTCTGGGCTGGCTGTGCTGGTTTGATCCGGTCTGGGCCGGTTTGATCCGGTCTGGTCCGGTCTGGGCTGGCTTGATCCGGTCTGGTCCGGTCTGGGCTGGCTTGATCTGGTCTGGTCTGGTCTGATCCGGTTTGATCCGGTCTGGGCTGGTTTGATCGGTCTGGTCCGGTTTGATCCGGTTTGATCCGGTCTGGGCTGGTCTGGTCCGGATTGATCCGGTTTGATCCAGTCTGGTCCGGTCTGGGCTGGTTTCATCCGGTCTGGTACGGTCTGGGCTGGTTTGATCCGGTCTGGTCCGGTCTGATCGGGTCTGATCCGGTTTGGTCCGGTCTGGGCTGGTTTGATCCGGTCTGGTCCGGTCTGGGCTGTTTGATCCGCTGGTCCGGTCTGGGCTGGTTTTCTAGCCGGTCTGGTCCGGTCTGGGCTGGCTGGGCTGGTTTGATCCGGTCTGGTCCGGTCCTGGGCTGGTTTGATCCGGTCTGGTCCGGTTTGATCGGGTCTGATCCGTTTGGTGCCTCCTGGGCTGGTTTGATCCGGTCTGGTCCGGTCTGGGCTGGTTTGATCCGGTCTGGTCCGGTCTGGGCTGGCTGGGCTGGTTTGATCCGGTCTGGTCTGGGCTGGTTTGATCCGGTCTGGTCCGGTTTGATCTGGTCGGGTCCGATCTGGTTTGATCCAGTCTGATCTGATTTGATCTGGTTTGATACGGTCTGGTCCGTTTTGATCCAGTCTGGTCCGGTCTGGTCCGGTTTGATCCGGTCTGGTCCGGTCTGGTCCGGTTTGATCCGGTCTGGTCCGGTCTGGGCTGGTTTGATCCGGTCTGGTCCGGTCTGGGCTGGTTTGATCCGCTCTGGTCCGGTCTGGGCTGGTTTGATCCGGTCTGGTCCGGTCTGGGCTGGCTGGGCTGGTTTGATCCGGTCTGGTCCGGTCTGGGCTGGTTTGATCCGGTCTGGTCCGGTTTGATCGGGTCTGATCCGGTTTGGTCCGGTCTGGGCTGGTTTGATCCGGTCTGGTCCGGTCTGGGCTGGTTTGATCCGTCTGGTCGGTATGGGCTGCTGGGCTGGTTTGATCCGGTCTGGTCCTTCCTGGGCTGCTTTGATCCGGTCTGGTCCGGTCTGGGCTGGCTGTGCTGGTTTGATCGGTCTGGCCGGTTTGATCCGGTCGGTCCGGTCTGGGCTGGCTTGATCCGGTCCTGGTCCGGTCTGGGCTGGCTTGATCTGGTCTGGTCTGGTCTGATCCGGTTTGATCCGTCTGGGCTGGTTTGATCGTCTGGTCCGGTTTGATCCGGTTTGATCCGGTCTGGGCTGGTCTGGTCCGGATTGATCCGGTTTGATCCAGTCTGGTCCGGTCTGGGCTGGTTTCATCCGGTCTGATCCGGTCGGGGCTGGTTTGATCCGGTCTGGTCTGGTCTGGGTCTTGTCCGGTCTGGTCCGGTTTGATCCGGTCTGGTCCGGTCTGATCCGGTCTGGTCCGGTCTGGGCTGGCTTGATCCGGTCTGGTCCGGTCTGGGCTGGCTTGATCCGGTCTGGTCCGGTCTGGCTGTCTTGATCCGGTCTGGTCCGGTCTGGTCCGGTCTGGGCTGGCTTGATCCGTCTGGTCCGGTCTGGCTGGTTTGATCCGGTTGGGCTGGTTTGATCCGGTCTGGTCCATCTGGGCTGGTTTGATCCGGTCTGGTCCGGTCTGGGCTGGTTTGATCCGGTTTGGGCTGGTTTGATCCGGTCTGGTCCGGTCTGGGCTGGCTTGATCCGGTCTGGTCCAGTCTGGGCTGGCTTGATCCGGTCTTGTCTGGTCTGATCCGGTTTGATCCGGTCTGGGCTGGTTTGATCCGGTCTGGTCCGGTTTGATCCGGTTTGATCCGGTCTGGGCTGGTCTGGTCCGGTTTGATCCGGTCTGATCCAGTCTGGTCCGGTCTGGTCCGGTCTGATCCGGTCTGGTCCGGTCTGGGCCGGCTTGATCCGGTCTGGTCCGGTCTGGGCCGGTCTGATCCGGTCTGGTCCGGTCTGGGCTGGCTTGATCCAGTCTGGTCCGGTCTGGGCTGGATTGATCCGGTTTTATCCGGTCTGGTCCTGTTTGATCCGGTCTGATCTGGTTTGATCCGGTCTGGTCCGGTGTGATCCTGTGTGATCCGGTTTGATCCGGTCGGTTTGATCCGGTCTGGTCTGGTGTGATCCGGTCTGATCTGGTTTGATCCGGTCTGGTCCGGTGTGATCCTGTGTGATCCGGTTTGATCCGGTCTGGGCGGTTTGATCCGGTCTGGTCCGGTTTGATCCGCTCTGGTCCGGTTAGATCCGGTCTGGTCCGGTTTGATCCGGTCTGATCCGGTCTGGTCCGGTCTGGTCCGGTTTGATCCGGTCTGATCCGGACTGGTCCGGTTTGATCCGGTCTGATCTGGTTTGATCCGGTCTGGTCCGGTGTGATCCTGTGTGATTCGGTTTGATCCGTTCTGGGCGGTTTGATCCGGTCTGGTCCGGTTTGATCCGGTTTGATCCGCTCTGGTCCGGTTTGATCCGGTCTGGTCCAGTTCGATCCGGTCTGATCCGGTCTGGTCCGGTCTGGGCCGCTCTGGTCCGGTCTGATCCGGTCTGGGCTGGTCTGATCCGGTCTGGTCCGGTTTCATCCGGTCTGGTCCGGTCTGGTCCGGTTTGATCCGGTCTGGGCTGGTTTGATCCGGTCTGGTCCGGTTTCATCCGGTTTGGTCCGGTTTGATCCGGTCTGGTCCGCTCTGGTCCGGTTTGATCCGCTCTGGTCCGGTTTGAGCCGGTCTGATCCGGTCTGGTCCGGTCTGGGCTGGTTTCATCCGGTCTGGTCCGGTTTCATCCGGTCTGGTCCGGTCTGGTCTGGTCTGGTCCGGTTTGATCCGGTTTGATCCGGTCTGGTCCGGTCTGGTCCGGTCTGGTCCGGTTTCATCTGGTTTTATCCGGTTTGATCCGGTCTGGTCCGGTCTGGTCCGGTTTGGTCCGGTCTGGTCCGGTTTGATCCGGTCTGGTCCGGTCTGGGCTGGCTTGATCCGGTCTGGTCCAGTCTGATCCGGTTTGATCCGGTCTGGGCTGGTTTGATCCGGTCTGGTCCGGTTTGATCCGGTTTGATCCGGTCTGGGCTGGTCTGGTCCGGTTTGATCCGGTCTGATCCGGTCTGGTCCGGTCTGATCCGGTCTGGTCCGGTCTGGGCCGGCTTGATCCGGTCTGGTCCGGTCTGGGCCGGCTTGATCCGGTCTGGTCCGGTCTGGGCCGGTGTGATCCGGTCTGGTCCGGTCTGGGCTGGCTTGATCCAGTCTGGTCCGGTCTGGGCTGGATTGATCCGGTTTTATCCGTCTGGTCCTGTTTGATCCGGTCTGATCTGGTTGATCCGGTCTGGTCCGTGTGATCCTGTGTGATTCGGTTTGATCCGTTCTGGGCGGTTTGATCCGGTCTGGTCCGGTCTGATCCGGTTTGATCCGCTCTGGTCCGGTTTGATCCGGTCTGGTCCAGTTCGATCCGGTCTGATCCGGTCTGGTCCGGTCTGGTCCGGTCTGGTCCGGTCTGGTCCGGTCTGGGCTGGTCTGATCCGGTCTGGTCCGGTTTCATCCGGTCTGGTCCGGTCTGGTCCGGTTTGATCCGGTCTGGGCTGGTTTGATCCGGTCTGGTCCGGTTTCATCCGGTTTGGTCCGGTTTGATCCGGTCTGGTCCGTCTGGTCCGGTTTGATCGGTTTGATCCGGTCTGGCTGGTTTGATCCGGTTTGATCCGGTCTGATCCGGTCTGGTCGGTCTGGTCCGGTCTGGTCGGTTTGATCCGGTCTGGTCCGGTTTCATCCGGTCTGGTCCGGTCTGGTCTGGTCTGGTCCGGTTTGATCCGGTTTGATCCGGTCTGGTCCGGTCTGGTCCGGTCTGATCCGGTTTGATCTGGTTTGATCCGGTTTGATCCGGTCGGTTTGATCCGGTCTGGTCCGGTTTGGTCCGGTCTGGTCCGGTTTGATCCGGTCTGGTCCGGTCTGGGCTGGCTTGATCCGGTCTGGTCCGGTCTGATCCGGTTTGATCCGGTCTGGGCTGGTTTGATCCGGTCTGGTCCGGTTTGATCCGGTTTGATCCGGTCTGGGCTGGTCTGGTCCGGTTTGATCCGGTCTGATCCGGTCTGGTCCGGTCTGATCCGGTCTGGTCCGGTCTGGTCCGGTTGATCCGGTCTGGTCCGGTCTGGGCCGGCTTGATCCGGTCTGGTCCGGTTTGGTCCGGTTTGATCCGGTCTGGTCCGGTCTGGGCTGGCTTGATCCGGTCTGGTCCGGTCTGGCTGGTTTGATCCGGTTTGATCCGGTCTGGTCCTGTTTGATCCGGTCTGATCTGGTTTGATCCGGTCTGGCTGGTTTGATCCGGTCTGATCCGGTTTGATCCGGTCGTTTGATCCGGTCTGGTCTGGTGTGATCCGGTCTGATCTGTTTGATCCGGTCTGGTCCGTGTGATCCTGTGTGATCCGGTTTGATCCGGTCTGGTCGGTTTGATCCGGTCTGGTCCGGTTTGATCCGGTCTGGTCCGGTCTGGTCCGGTTTGATCCAGTCTGATCCGATTTGATCCGGTTTGATCCGTTCGGGTCTGGTTTGATCCGGTTTGATCTGGTCTGGGCTGGTTTGATCCGGTCTGGTCCGGTTTGATCTGGTTTGATCCGGTTTGATCCGGTCTGGTCCGGTTTGATCTGCTTTGATACGCTCTGGGCTGGTTTGATCCGGCTTGGTCCGGTTTGATCCGGTCTCGTCCGGTGTGGTCTGATTTGATGCAGTCTGGTCTGGGCTGGTTTGATCCGGTCGGGTGTGGTTTGATCCGGTCTGGTCCGGTTTGATCCGGTTTGATCCGGTCGGGTCTGGTTTGACCCAGTCTCGTCCGTTTTGATCTGGTTTGATCCGGTCTGGTCCGGTTTGATCCGGTCTGGTCCGGTCTGATCCGGTTTGGTCTGCTTTGATCCGGTCTGGGCTGGTTTGATCCGGTCTGGTCTGGTCCGGTTCGACCTGGTTTGATCCGGTCTGGTCCGGTTTTGTCTGGTTTGATCCGGTCTGGTCCAGTTTGATCCGGTTTAATCCGGTCTGGGTTGATTTGACCCGTTCTGGTCCGGTTTGATCCGGTCTGGTCCGGTTTGATCTGATTGGATCCGGTCTGTTCCGGTATGATCCGGTTTGATCCGGTCTGGGCTGATTTGATCCGGTTCGATCTGGTTTGATCTGGTCTGGTTCGGTTTTGTCTTGTCTGGTCCGGTTCGATCTGGATTGATCCGGTCTGGTCCAGTTTGATCCGGTTTAATCCGGTCTGGGTTGGTTTGACCCGGTCTGGTCCGGTTTGATCCGGTCTGGTCCGGTTTGATCTGATTGGATCCGGTCTGTTCCGGTTTGATGCGGTTTGATCCGGTCTGGGCGGATTTGATCCGGTTCGATCTGGTTTGATCTGGTCTGGTTCGGTTTTGTCTGGTTTGATCCGGTCTGGTCCGGTCTGGTCCGGTTTGATCCGGTTTCATCTGGTTTTATCCTTTTTGATCCGGTCTGGTCTGGTTTGATCTGGTTTGATCCGGATTAATCCGGTCTCGGCTGGTTTGATCCGGTCTGGTCCGGTTTGATCTGGTTTGGTCCGATTTGATCCGGTTTGATCCGGTCTGGTCCGGTTTGATCCGGTCTGGATCCGGATTAATCCGGTCTCGGCTGGTTTGATCCGGTCTGGTCCGGTTTGATCTTGTTTGGTCCGATTTGATCCGGTCCGGTCTGGTCCGGTTTGGTCTGGTTTGATCCGGTCCGGTCTGGTCCGGTTTGGTCTGGTTTGATCCGGTCTGATCCGGTCTGGGCTGGTTTGATCCTGTCTGATCTGGTTTGATCCGGTCTGGGCTGGTTTGATCCTGTCTGATCTGGTCTGATCCGGTTTGATCTGGTCTGGGCTGGTTTGATCCGCTCTGGGCTGGTTTGGCTGGTTTGATCCGGTTTCATCCGGTCTGGGCTGGTTTGGTGTCTGGTTTGATCCGGTCTGGTCTAGTTCGATCTGGTTTGATCCGGTATGGTCTGGTTCAATCTTGTTTGATCCGGTGGTCCGGTCTGGGCTGGTTTGATCCGGTTTGGTCTGGTTTGATTCGATCTGATCTGGTTTGATCTGGTCTAGTCTGGTCTGATCCGGTTTGATCCGGTCTGGGCTGGTTTGATCCCGTCTGGTCCGGTGTCATCCGGTTTGTTCCGGTCTGGGCTGGTTCGGTCTGGTTTGATCCGGTCTGGTCCGGTTTGGTCCGGTCTCGTCCGGTTTGGTCTGGTTTGATCCTGTCTGCTCCGGTGTGGTTCGGTCTGGTCCGGTCTGGTCTGGTTTGATCCGGTCTGGTCCGGTTTGTCCGGTTTGATCCGGTCTGCTCCGGTGTGGTCTGGTCTGGTCCGGTCTGGTCTGGTTTGATCTGGTCTGGTCCGGTTTGGTCCGGTTTGATCCGGTCTGGTCCGGTTTGGTCTGGTTTGACCCGGTCTGGTCTGGTTTGATCCTGTCTGGTCCGGTTTGGTCCGGTTTGATCCGGTCTGGTCCGGTTTGGTCTGATTTGATCCGGTCTGGTCCAGTTTGATCCGGTCTCTGGTTTGGTCCGGTTTGGTCCGGTCTGGTCCGGTTTAGTCCGGTCTGGTCCGGTTTGGTCTGGTCTGGTCCGGTCTGGTCTGATCCAGTTTGATCCGGTCTCTGGTTTTTGGTCTGGTCTGGTCCGGTCTGGTCTGGTCCGGTTTGATCCGGTCTCTGGTTTGATCCGGTCTGGTCCGGTTTGGTCTGGTCTGATCCGGTCTGGTCTGGTCCGGTTTGATCCGGTCTCTGGTTTGATCCGGTCTGGTCCGGTTTGATCCGGTCTGGTCCGGTCTGGTCTGGTCTGGTCCGGTCTGGTCCGGTTTGATTGATCCGGTCTGGTCCGGTTTGGTCTGGTTTGATCCGGTCTCGGTTTGATCCGGTCTCTGGTTTGATCTGGTCTGGTCTCTGGTTTGATCCGGTCTGGTCCGGTCTGGTCCGGTTTGATCCGGTGTGGTCCAGTTTGGTCTGGTTTGATCTGGTCTCGGTTTGATCCGGTCTCTGGTTTGATCCGGTCTGGTCCGGACTGGTCCGGTTTGATCCGGTGTGGTCCGGTTTGGTCTGGTTTGATCCGGTCTCGGTTTGATCCTGTCTCTGGTTTGATCCGGTCTGGTCCAGTTTGGTCCGGTTTGATCCGATCTGGTCCGGTCTGTTCCGGTTTGATCCGGTCTCTGGTTTGATCCGGTCTGGTCTGGTTTGGTCCGGTTTGATCCGGTCTGGTCCGGTTTGACCCGGTCTGGTCCGGTCTGTTCCGGTTTGATCCGGTCTGGTCTGGTTTTATCCGGTCTGGTCCGGTTTTTGATCCGGTCTGGTCTGGTTTGATACGGTTTTATCCGGTCTGGTCCGGTTTGATCCGGTCTGGTCCGGTTTGGTCTGGTTTGATCCGGTTCGATCCGGTCGGATCTGGTTCGATCCGGTCTGGTCTGGTTTGATCCGGTCTGGTCTGGTTTGATCCGGTCTGGTCTGGTTTGATCCGTTTTGATCTGGTCGGATCTGGTTTGATCCGGTCTGGTCTGGTTTGATCCGGTCTGGTCTGGTTTGATCCGTTTTGATCTGGTCGGATCTGGTTTGATCCGGTCTGGTCTGGTTTGATCTGGTTTGGTCCGGTTTGATCTTGTCTGGTCTGTTCTGGTCTCTTTTGATCCGGTCTGATCTGGTTTGATCTGGTCGGATCTGGTTTGATCCGGTCTGGTCTGGTTTGATCCGGTCTGGTCCGGTTCGATCTGGTTTGATCCGGTCTGGTCCGGTTTGATGCGGTTGGTCTGGTCTGGGCTGGTTTGATCCGGTCTGGTCCGGTTTGGTCCAGTTTGATCCGGTCTGATCTGGTCTGGTCCGGTTTGATCCGGTCTGGTCCGGTTTGATCCGGTCTGGTCTGGTTTTATCTGCTTTGATCTTGTTTGATCCGGTCTGGTCCGGTTTGGTCTGGTTTGATCCGGTCTGATCCGGTCTGGTCCGGTTTGATCCGGTCTGGTCCAGTCCGGTTTTATCTGGTTTGATCTGGTTTGATCCGGTCTGGTCCAGTGTGATCCGGTCTTGTCCGGTTTGATCCGGTCTGGTTCGGTTTGATCTGGTTTGATCCGGTCTCATCTGGTTTGATCCGGTCTGGTACGGTGTGATCCGGTTTGATCCGGTCGGTCTGGTTTGATCTGGTCTGATCCGGTTTGATCTTGTCTGGTCTGCTTTGATCCGTTTTGATCCGGTGGACTGCTTTGAACTGGTTTGATCTGGTTTGATCCGGTCTGGTCTGGTTTGAACCGGTCTGATCCGGTTTGATCCGGTCTGGTCTGGTTTGATCCGGTGTGATCCGATCGGGTCTGGTTTGATCCGGTTTGATCCGGTCTTGTCTGGTTTGATCTGGTCTGGTCTGGTCTGATCCGGTTTGATCCGGTCTGGTCTGGTTTGATCCGGTGTGATCTGGTCTGGTCTGGTTTGATCCGGTTTGATCCGGTCTTGTCTGGTTTGATCTCGTCTGGTTTGCTCTGGTCTGGTCTGGTTGATCCGGTTTGATCTTGTCTGGTCTGCTTTGATCCGTTTTGATCCGGTCTGGTCCAGTGTGATCCGGTCTTGTCTGGTTTGATCTGGTCTGGTTTGATCTGGTCTGGTTTGATCTGGTCTGGTCTCAGACTGTGTTCCTGTGCACAACTGCAGTCATACAACGATGGCACTGGACCTGGGCATCCCTTGCTCTTGGGGCCCAGGAAGCACTCAACTCCCACAGGCTTGGAAGTTCCTGCTCCTGCTATCTGGCCTCTACTCCCAGTGACTGCCCCAGGGTGGAGCAAAGTTGTGGCCAAGTGTGTGCATGCCTGGGGTTGCACTGACATGTCAGCCTCCTGCCACCTTGGTCCCTCCAGACTTTGGGCACTAATGAGTGTGGGAGGGAGGCTGAGGGGCTCAGCATAAGCCTACAGGCACCCCTTGGTGTGGAAAGCCTGGGTGCCGTGGATGGCAGGTTGATGATGGGAGGCAGACAGGTTCATAGGCAGGAAAAGGTGGTGGGTCCCTGGTGAAACCCCACCTTCAGGTCACAGACGGCATGAAGCCTGAGGGCTGGGCTGCCAGTTCTGGGTGGAGTCTGCAACCTGGAGTGAATACTTTATTGATGCTTTCTGGCAAATCAGATAGTGCTTTTTCAAGTCCCACCCATGGCCACCCATGGACCAATCCATTCTGAGCACATAAAAACCTCAGACTCAGCCAAACTCAGGCACTCATTGGGAGAACGTGACTGCAGATAGGAGCTATCAACTGTGGGTCTCCTGAGAGCTATTCTGTTGCTCAATAAAGCTCTTTGCTCAATAAAGTTCTTTCCATCTTGGTCACCCTCCAGTATACTGGAAGGAGGGCAAGGACTCAGGACCTGCTGAACGGCAGGAACAAAAGGAGCTGTAACATGTTTCTGGACAGCTCACCAGGCTGTGGGCGATTACATGCTCTTAGATTACAGGAGTGAAGGGTGGTGACCCTTCTGGGGGCCCATACCCCAGGATTCCCTGAGCCAGACCTGCTGTAACACTATAGCTCTCCCACTCTCCACTGGTGCTGAGTGGCTGTCCCATGCGATGGGTGCCAAGACTGAAAGAACTATAACACAAACAGGCTGAAACATGCCCCCCTTTCCCCACTTGCTGTGCTGTGGACAGCAAGAAGGAGAGGAGAACCATGGTCTTTCTGGGAGCCCAGACCTCAGGGTTTCCCAAGCCTGGGCTGTGACAGACTGTAACACCCTCCTTGGGGCTCTGCAGTTCCTGGAGCCTCTGAGATTTTGGACTCCACTGTGTTCCCCAGCACTTGAAGTAGAAGTCACTTGCAGTACACCTCATTCACCCACAGCCTTGCACAGAGCTGGCACCTGTGCTGGTACCTGGAGCTGCCCTCCTTCCACAGCTGGCATGCCTGGCTGTGCACAGTGGCTAGACCCCACACTCACTCACTCACACATCTCTCCCCACTGTGTGCCTGGCTCACCATTGGCAGGTGTGGGATCTGGGCCAGTAACACGAACCAAGCGCAGCCTGCTGGGCCAAGTGGGTGGAACAAGCCTAGTGTGTATGAGCAAAACTGAAGCAGAGGCACTACTGGCCACAGTGGTTTCAGTTGGTAAAGTGACACCCTAAGGATCCTGTGACAGTACGCTTTTGAAGAGAGTTCTTTTCTAGGTATGAAATATATAAATGAAACATCAAATTTATTGACATATATTATCCTCAGGAAAAGAAAATCAATGTTTTTAAATTTTATGCTAAGTAAAGATGAGAACAATTCTTCCTGGAGAAACAAATTTCTCATCTGGTCATCCCTTAGATTAAAATTTGACTCCATATAAAATCAGAGTAATGCTAAGAATCAAACTATTTCACTAGAAAATAAAACAGGAAGAAACTGATAAACGATGAGAATTAGCATAGAATGAACATGGATTTTAGATTAAGCTTAGAAAAGGAAACGAGCTAAATTATTGAACATCAGATAAATAGTAATGTCTTATGCTTAAATCACACTTATTTTGTCAGTGACTAGTCTATGTATTTCACACTAATTTATCCCCTATAATAGCCCAATGAGGTAGGTACCCTTATCATCATTCTTTAAAAGTATGAGGAAATTGGGGCACTGAGAATTTAAGTGGCTTACTCAGTGCTGGTAACCAATGAGCACAGGAGCAAGGTTTGAGCCCAGGCAGTCTGACTTTAGAATGTGAGCTCTGAACCATTGCAGAATACTCTCCCCTGGGCTATGGAGTAAGTTTCCAGTAATTTGATATAATCATTATTCGTTTTTAATGTTTTAATTTCTATTTTGTTTATAACTGAGTAACAGTTTATGGATTAGCTTTATGATATAAACAATTAGAAAATTGTAAAAATATATTAAAACAAATCCAACATACTTTTAGATATTAGGTAGTAGACAGCAGAAGAGTATACTTCTGAGAGAAGGAAAAGAAATATGATGATCCCTATGATAATTCTGGCTTTCTGTCTGAAAACACTGAACTTTGCCCCCAGGGAGGCAAGGAAGAGGAAATAAAGCAAAATATAAAGAACTCACTGAATTAAAGATATGGAGAATCGAAGTTGGAGGAGGTAGAGTAGAGGGAAGTAGAATTTATGGGGTAAAATACAAGAACAAAGGCAGCCATTTAGACAAAAAACTTCAGAAAGCTGTATATCCCTTGAGTCTTTGGCTTAATAATAATGTATTTAAGTGCAGAGTAATACTACATGTGTCTAAATGGGAACAAAAGATGAAGGAAACAACCTGTGACCAAGGAGCTGTAAATTAAACAGTTACAGGACTCTGGTGGGTTAGAAGAGTTTTTAGTTCTGACCAACCAGAGTGATGAGACCTTTTTCAACAACTAGAATATTCAGTAGAAAACCGTGAAATCCCTTGCCTTAAGAATAGGGCCAATTAGGTCTAGAATAAAGGCTGTTCTACACTTACCTTAACAAAAATTAAAAATTCTCAAAAGGGTTATGCTAATCTACAAATAAACTAACCACTAATAAAATAAAATTCAATTTTCTTAAAATAACAAAATCTAGACATTCAACCACATAAGATTTAAAATGTAGTAAATCCTATTGAAAATTACATAAATATGCAATGATGCAGTAAAATCTGGCCTAAAATCAGAAGTAAAATTAGTTAATAGAAATGGAAAATAAATTATAGTGATGATCAAATAAGCAAAGAAATTTGTGTGTTTGTGTGTGTGCATGCATATATATATGTGTGTGTCTATTTAATTTGTATATATATTAATTTTATAAATGTATACACATACATTTGAAGCAGATGAATATGATAAGATGGAAATTGTAAGAAATATATAAATAAAAAATAAAAACAAATAGAATTTCTAAAACTGAATAGTATAATAAATGAAATGAAAAATTGTTAGACTTAATAGCAAATTCAACATTACAGAAGAAATGTCAATAATCTTAAAATAAGGTTATAGAATCTATCCTAACTAAAGCATAGAAGAAAAAGAAACAGAACCTTGGTTCTTTGGAAGACGATATTCAGCATCTTAAGGAAAAAGTGTATTATGTCACGGAAGGAATGAATGATATACTTAAAAATATCACATATTATCAGATAATTTCAGTTAATTGCATAAGGAATAAATTAAAAAATCACACCAAGGCATGCACAAATTACTTACTGAAAAGCAATAATAATGATTATAATAAACCATCTTTAAAGCAGCCAGAAAGGAAGAAAACAATTAAGTACAAGGGCGTACAAATAAGACTTGTCATTGACTTCTTATGAGAAAGTAATGTATTTATGTTTGAACTGACTGCAGAAATGCAAAGGTCAACCTATAATTCTGCATCTGTTGAAAATACCGTTTGGAAGTAAGAGCAGAAGTCTTGGTCATGCAAAGTTCTGTCATGTGATAAGCCTGTTTTCACTGTGATAAACCAAGATAGTCTCAGTTCATCACAGGAATACTAAAGTACACATTGTACATGTCTCTATTATATTCATCTTTTTAAAGTTATTGAAAAATAATTAAGGTGTAAGGAACTTATGATATATAATGTATATAATGTGATGAGTTTTAACAAATGCATATCCATGTGAAACTACCACTGCAAACAATGTAATAGGTATAGCTAGTCCCCAAATTTTATATTTCCCTTTTCTAATCTGTTCTTCTCTACCCTATCCACTTTTTTGTGAAATCACTGATCCTATTTCCTGCAACTACAAAGTAGTTTGCTGTTAACATTTTTTTTTTTTTTGATGGCTGCATAGTAGCTGTATGCACTTATGGGATGCAAGAGACATTTTGATACAAGCACGCAATGTGTAATAATCACATCGCAATAAATGGGGTATCTGTTGCCTCAAGCATTCATTATTTCTTTGTGTTACAAACATTATTCTATTTTAGTTATTTTTAAATGTACAATAAGTTGTTGAGTCTATCACCCTGTTGTGCTATCAAATGCTAGATAATATCAATTTTATCTAATGATATTTTTGTACCCAGTAACCATTCCCACTTTCCTAACCTACTCCACTACCCTTCTCAGCCTCTGGTAACATTATATCCTTCTACTCTCTGTCTCTGTGAGTTCAGTTGTTTCCATTTTTAGCTCCCACAAATCAGTGAGAACATGTGAAGTTTGTCTTCCTGTGCTTGGCTTATTTCACTTAACATAATTTGCTCCAGTTCCATCCATGTTGTTGCAAATGACAAGATCTCATTCTTTTTTAATGTGTGAATACCACCCTGTTGTGTATATGTACCGCATTTTCTTTATTCATTCAGCTGTAGATGAACACTTAGGTTGCTTCCAAATTTTGGTCATTGTGAAAAGTGCTGCAATAAACATGGGAGTGCAGATACCTCTTGGATATACTGATTTCCTTTCTTTTGAGTAAGTATATATCTAGTATTTACAATCAGTGTGATTGCTGGATCATATGGTAGCTCTATTTTTAGCTTTTTGAGGAACCTCCAAACTATTCTACATCATGGTTGTACTAATTTACATTTCACCAAGAGTGGAAGAGGGTTCCATTTTCCTCACATTCTCAGCAGCATTCATTATTGACTGTCTTTTGGATAAAAACCATTTTAACTGGGATGAGATAATGTCTCATTATAGTTTTGCTTTGCATTTCTCTGATAAACGATGCTGGGCACCTTTTTCATATAGCTGTTTGTCATTTGTCTCCTTTTGAGAAATGTCTATTCCTATCTTTTGCCTATGTTTTAATCAGATTAGTACAATTTTTGTTGTGCTGTCTCAAAACAGCTATTTTGAATTCTCTATCTGAAAGATCACATATCTCAGTCACTCTGGGATTGGTCACTGGTGCTGTATTGAGTTTGTTTGGTGAGATTATATTTTCCTAGATGTCCTTGGTGCTTGTGGATATTCGTCAATGTCTAGGCACTGAAGAGTTAGGTCTTTATTGTAATCTTTGCAGTATGGGCTTGTTTGTACTCATTCTTCTCCGGAAGGCTTTCCACATATTCAAAGGGAACTGAGTGATGTGATATAAGTCTTTAGTCACTGCAGCTGTATCTGTATTAGGTGATACCCCAAGCCCAACAATGCTATGACTCTTGCAGACTCACAGAAGAACCAGCTTGGTGGTCTTGAGTAATATCTGAGATAATTCCCTGGATTACCAACCAGAGACTCTTGTTTTCTTCCATACTTCCCTCTATCCCCACCCCTACACCGCCGCTCCAAAAAACAGTCTCTCTCTCTTTATGCTGAGCAACTTGCAGCTAAGGAAGGAGTGACACAAGCATCCCTGTGGCCACCAGAACTGGGAGCGTGTTGGGTTCAACCTGAAGCTGGCACAGCACTGGGCCTCACCAAAGGCCCATGGCAACCACTCCCTGGCTATCACCAGTATTCACACAAGGCCCAAGGGCTTTTTGGTCATTGGGTGGCAAATCCAATCCAACCAGGCTTGCATCCAAGCTTTCAAGGTGGTAAAATCCCCCCTGCCCAGGGTAGGTCTAGAAATGCCATCTAAGAACCTGGACCTGGAGTCAGGAAACTTAGTAATCTATTTGGTGCTCTATTCTATTGTGACTGAGCTGGTATCCAAGTATTTTAGTCTGTTCTCATGCTGCTATGAAGAAATACCTGAGACTGGGTAATTTATTTAAAAAAGAGTTTTAATTGACTCACCATTTCACATGTCTGGGGAGGCCTCAGGAAACTTACCGTTGTGGCAGAAGGTACCTCTTCATAGGGCAGCAGGAGAGAGAATAGTGCCGAGCAAAGGGGAAACCCATCAGATCTCATGAGAACTCCCTCACTATCGCGAGAACACTGTGGGGGAAACTGCCCACATGATTCAATTATCTCCACCTGGTCCTGCCCTTGACAAATGGGGATTATTACAATTTAAGGTGAGATTTGGGTGGGGACACAGAGCCAAACCATATCACCAACCCACAAGACAAACTCCTTCTCACTCTACCCTCTCCTTTCCTCAAGCAGAAGGAGTCTCCTCCAATGGCACCACTGCCCCGTGCCCACTGTGAGTACTACCTGGTTACCTCTGATGTTCACTCTAGGCCTAAGGGCTCTTCATTCAGCTTGTGGTACATGCTGCCAGGCCTGGGTGTCTTCTTTCAGGGCAGTGGGCTTCCCTCTGGCCCAATGTTAGTCCAGAATGCTATCCAGGAGCCAAGGTCTGGAATCAGAGACCCCAGGAGTCAGATTGCTCCCCTAATGACTGTGGTCAAGCTGGTACCCAAGCTGCAAGACAAAGTCTCTTTTATTCTTCCTTCTCCTTTCTTTAAGCAGAAAGAGTCTCTCCCCATGACCACCATAGCTGGGAATGTGCCGGGTCATACCTGAAGTCAGTGCGGTGCTGAGTCTTACTCAAGGCCTGTGGCGAGTAATGCCTGGCTATCATTTATGTTTATTCAAGGCCCAAGGGCTCTTTAGTCAGCAGCTGATGAATCCTGCTGGAATTCTGTTTTTTGGTTCAAGGCAGCAGGTTCCCTTCTGGCCCAGCATATGTATAGTAATGTCATCCCAGAGCTAGAGCCTGGAAAGGAGGCATCAGTACCCTGCCTGGTGCCCTGGCCTACTGTGGCTGAGCTGGTGGTATTAAGTTACAAGACAAAATTCTCTTTACTCTCCCCACTCCTCTCCTCAGGGAAACCCTTTACTGTGATTGATCACCCAATTTTTGTTTCTTGTGAAGGTGCTTTCTTATGTGAATAGTTGTTCAATTTGGTGTCCCTGGGGTGGGGTGGGAGGGAGAATCACTGAAGGGTTCTATTTGACCATCTTGCTTTGCCTCTTCCTCCTAGTTTACATTTTTAAGATTTTTATTTAACTGGAAAAGTTAAATTAAATTTGTTCTGATACTTTCTTGTACCTTGATTTTCTGCATAACAAACTTCAACCTAACTCAGAAGGTAAACAAACCAAAAACTAACTTAGGAATGTATATGTATTAATCTATCTATATATCTGTCTATCTATATCCATATATGTGTGTGTGTGTATATAGAACATTCATAACAGCTATATCAGAGCTAATCACAAGCAGCCAAGCTTCAGCTAACCACTAGAAACCAACTGATCAGACGATGTTCTAAGGCAAATGCCTCGCTGTAACCAATCAAGCTCTTTCTGTACATCACTTTTTGTCTGTCTGTAAATACTCACTGCCCGAGTGTTAGATTGGAACTCTCTGAACCTCAGATAAACTCTGTTAAATTTGTCTAACATTTTTATGTTAAGAGAATTTATATGCACTCTCACTTTGACTTATTTCATTTAGCATAATCATTTTAAAATTCATCATTGTATATGTCAATATCTTTTTCCTTTTTAATATCGTGTAGTATTCTATTATTTGTATGTACCACAATTTGTTCATATATGTTTTGTTGAAGGATATTTGTTGGGTTTTTTGTTTTGTTTTGTTTTGTTTTGTTTTGAGATGGAGTCCTGCTCTGTTGCCCAGCCTGGAGTACAGTAGCATGATCTTGGCTCACTGCAACCTCTGCCTTAAAGGTTCAAGTGATTCTCCTGCCTCAGTCTCCTGAGTAGCTGGAATTACAGGCACCAGCCACCACACCTGGCTAATTTTTGTATTTTTAGTAGAGATGGGGTTTCGCTATGTTGGCCAGGTTGGTCTTGAACTCCTGACCTCAGGTGATCCGCCCACCTGAGCCTCTCTAAGTGTTGAGATTACAGGCATGAGCACCAAGCCTGGCCTATTTGTTGCTATTATAAATAAAGTTACTGCGAACATTCACATAAAAGGCTTTGTGTGAACGTATGTTTTTGTTTCTCTTGAGTAAATACTAAAAGTGCAATAACTGGGTCATGTAATGATAATTTGTTTTGCTTTTTAAGAAACTGTATGACTGCTTTTCAAATAGTTGCAATATTTTAATTTCTACCATTAGTACATGAGAGTTCCAGTTGCTCCATGGTGTCACTAACACTTGGTATAGTTAGTTTTTGCAACAGCCCTGACAGTGGAAGTATAGTGATATTTCATGAGGGCTTAAATTTGTATTCTCTTGATAAGCAATGATGTTGAGAATCTTTTTATGAGCCGTTTACTATTCATATATATTATTTAGTAAAGTTTTTGTTCAAGTATTTTGTCAATTTTTATTAGGTGTTTGTTTAGGTATAGATTTTGTTTTCATTTTAGATATGTATCCTTTGTCAGATATTTATTTTAAAAAACAAGTTTTTACAACTCTGTGACTTTTCATTTGTTTAATAGTATCTTTTGAAGGACAAGAGTTTTGAACTGTGATTAAGCTCAATTTATATATTTCTCTTGCACTTTTCATTTCCTATTAGAAATTCTTCAACTAATTGGAAGTCACTAGAATTATCTCCTGCATTTTTCTTGAAACTTTATGATTATAGTCTGTACATTTACATATCTAATATATTTTAAGTTTTTTTTTATATATAATGTGAAGTCATAGACAAAATTTGTGTGTTTGCTTGTTTTTAATATAGCTATCCAATTGTCCCAGAACCATTTGTTGAAATAGGAAGTATTCATTATACACTACATTGCCTTGGAATCTCTATCAAATATCAATTTTCTACCTATGTTTGGGTCTATTTCTGAACTCTCATTCTATTCCTTTGACTGATATGTCTATCCTTGTGCCAATGTTGTCTTCATTACTAGAGCATAATAACCCTGAGAATTAAATGGTTCAAGGTCTTCCACTTAGTTGTTTTTCAAAATCTCCAGTTTACATAAGGATGCCTTTTCTTGTGAAGGAAAATACTTAGTGCTACTTTCTTCTTTCAAAAAATTTAGACATGTAAATCTGGATGAAGCTGTAGCTGTAAAGATGGAACGCAACTCATTATTTTTGAACACAGAACCTTCCTGAGACTAGGATGGCGGTGACACCACTAATGGCTTTCCACAATTCCATGCTATACAATCCAGGTAATCATTAAGGAAAAACTATTCCACCACTAATGGCTTTCCACAATTCCATGCTATACAATCCAGGTAATCATTAAGGAAAAACTAGTTAACAAGGTCAACTAGTTACCTGGACTAACATTTATAGTCAGTCACATAGACAGCTAAAAGAGTAATCAGTTACCTGTGTTTCAGCATATTAAAAAAATGCCCCAGAGTATGAGAAGGGCATCTCTTTTCCCATTTTATATATATATATATATGATTTTCTGGTTTTCTCTAAAATTGACATCTGGAGATACTATTTATGTGGGAGCAGAATTGCTGGATGAGATGGGGCAGCTTTCAGTTAAAAATAGGAGCCAAGAAAGACTTTAGGAAAACTAGAAGGCCCTTTCTAATTGTAGTCACATAGTTCTTAGATTGCTCTTGGGATAGACCTTTACAATAACTTAGTATTAAACTTCATTTTACCTGCTGGCTTTTTAAAAAGTAATTAGTCTCAAGCATGTGCATATATATATATATATATGTATGTATATATGTATATATTTATATATATACACACACAAACACAAATCTATATATCTATATCTATATATATCACTACTTCATTTTTTATTCAATGGTTTGCTGATTTTGCATTTTTAATTTTTAATCTTAGATTATTAGTAATACTGTTTATCTTGCTTTACTTCATATAGTTGTTATAAAGATCAAGAGGTAGTATATAAAAAAGAACTATATAAATTATAAAATAGCATATATACATAGCAATACATGGTAAAGTGACAAATAGACAATAAGTATTCTAGAAATAGTAATAGGACAGTTCTGGGTAGTTTGTAAAAGTGCTGGGTATTTTTTAACCCACTTTTAACATTCTCCACTACACTGACATATTGTATTGGGGTATATGTGAGATAAAACTGAGTGTGATAATAGAGCTGAGATTATGTATAAGTTTCTCTTTGGAAGGTTGGGAATGTCTGCCTGAAGGTTTATATTGCAGAAGATTTTGAGGTTTTCTCAGTACTCTGCATGAAAGTGTTTTTTAGTAAATTAATAATGTCTTATACATGGGTGACGGATGGGAGTACTGCATATTTTTCACTCATGTCATAGTTTATTTTCATTTATTAGATTATGTATCTCCTTTCTTCATTCTTAAATTCTTAATCTTGCACTCTTGGTGTTAGATTCCATATAATTTCATGAGACAGGTAAAATCCATCATTTTCAAAATTTTCAGTGGGGCTAAATTATCAAGCTTTTGGTTAGCACAGTATCTTCTGAGCCTGCTTTTATGTTATGATCAGTCTATCAGCTCACCAGTGGCCTTTCCTTCGGAGGACATGCTCTTATTTATACAACAGCAATTTTAGAAAATCACCGTAATTAAAAAGTTCTACTGGGGCCTGTATCACTTGAGGATTTTATTACAACAGCATAAATGCCTCTTCCCTCTCTCTAGTACGTTTTGAATACAAATTTGAGTGGTTATCTCTGAAGGGGAAAGAGAGAGCCTTCTGAAGAGATGCTGCTTAGATGAAAGGAATATAAGACTCAGGGCTTCTCTAGAGAATTGGCTCAAACATATTCACCTCTGTCTTGAACTGTTACTTTCAAATCCAGCCCATGTGCTCAGCAAATGAAAGGTTTTGCCACTGAAAAAGGGGTAATGGACATCCAGGGATTTTTCATGAATTCAGTGAGGAAAACAACTGCCTGTTCTCAAGGGTCATCATTACTGACTTCCATTGTCACATAGCCAACATTACAGTGTTGCATTTCTGATTGGTTCCAAAACTGAACAATATCCCAAATCATGATTATAAAGAAATAGTGGCAATAGAAGCCCATCTCTGTATTTTCTCTTTCTAATTGTGATGGCTTATGAAGATCCTGGCCTTAAGTCTGACTCTGAAATCAGCAGAAAACAGTGCTTTCTTTTCTGGAACAGGAGCAATGAGTGATTGGAGTGGGTATAAAAATTACTGTCTGCTTTATGATGTGTGGATTAATGAAAATATTAAACCATTCTAATGATAGATAAGGAAATTATATCCACTGTTGCTGAAAGAAATAAAACTATTTAATCATAAATTAAAGAGATCTAAAACTGTGCAAGCTCACCAATAGTGCATGGACAACAAAGAGGTACAATTTTATAGCTTATTATGTACCACCTTAATTTGTTAACATTCATCATTTTTTTTTCTGCTTCATTACTGTCAGTGTTATTCCCAAAAACTTATTGAAAACAGCATTTTTTTGCGGAAAGTAAGAATAAATTTGGGCCAGGCTATTAGCACTTTTAAGAGGAATGCTATTAGGAAATAAAATTTCTCTATTTTATTAGCATGTTGCACTGTTAATTTTTATTTCCATTGACATTCACATCTAGCAGCTATACCCAAAGCTCAAATGACATAATTTACTGCTCAAAGATTAAATCTGATTTTCAATAAATGGTTAGACTGTGGATCCAGAAAATATAATTCTTAAAATGTCACAACAAGAATATCACTCCTCATATTGGTAAAACTCTAGGGAATTTTTTGATTCATCAGCAGAGGCTATCACAGTCTAGTGTCATAAACAGTCAATGCAAGAATATCTTTATTGGGTATCTCTTTTCTACTTCTTTATGTCATTTGTGCTTTCCACTGGTGCAACTCGATAATGCCTTTCCAAAGGCCTTGCACCCTGTATTTTTCACTTCTTGCTCCGGAGCGACTCCAATGCCAAGACACAGGCTGATGGCAGAAAACTTCTGAACATTTATACACGTACAATCTGGAGGTATAATCTGGGAATGCAGGATTGGTAATCTACAGTTACTCCTGACAAATCTGTGATGAGAATCACAGAATAATTGCTTCCGCCTCCCATCCCCTGAGACAATATCCCTCTCACCCCTCTCTCAGGAATGGCAAATGAAAGGCTTGTTTGCTAATCCTTTCTATTCTATTATTCATCATTAAAGAAGTTTATTTTCACACATGGCCTCAGAAATTCATGTGAAACGATGTTCTCGGCCGGCATTGTCAAGTGATTGGAATTAATATCTTTGCCTGAACTCATTTCCCAGTGTTCTAATAAAAATTAAATTCATAGTTAATCATAGACTCTGTCTTTCATTCTGTAATCACTGATTCCTATAAACACCTGAAGAACTAAGGCTTCACCCATGTAATAGGCAGCGCAATCACGGAGGCTGGAGAGGAAGCTGGGCTTGCTTATGTACTTACTGACTGACCCTTCTTATACTAAGCTTGTGGAAATAATAGGAAAGAAATCTATACCTCAGGATAACAATAATCAGTATTTAACCATGAGTTAAAGAAAAGTAGATGAAAACAGTAATGTTGAATGTGCAAATTACAGAAACCTCCTATGAAAGGTATTCAAGAAAAATCATGGCCAAGTGAAGTCCTGCTGCTAAGTTTCTGCTCCACCACTGAATCTGACATTTGAGTTCAGAATCGTTTGAACCATTGAACAGTATCCCTCCTGTTTTCAAATTTTTGAAAGAAAGGTTTAGTGGCGATTATCCTGTGTCTCCCAGGCATTGTGTATTGTGCGTGTGACAGTGGCTACTCTCTCATTAATTCCTTGGATGAGCAATCCTGAAAATGTCTCTAGCAGCATTGATTACCAGTGCTTCAGAGTAGTGGTAAACTTGCTCACATAACCTTGGACTGGCTTTCCCTGTTACTGCATTACTACCCAGTTCCCACACCCATTCCTCGGGGTTATTTCCTGAAATAAATTAGCTACACACAAGACCCTATTTGTCAGGTTTTATGTTTTAAGAGAAACTAAGTAAGGCAGATGCTTAATTATTTGCATATTTCACGACTATTTTGAGGAGTACAAGTAACAGAAATATAACTCAAATTAATTTCAAGCAAAACACAATAAGCATTAGTATTTGCTCACATATAATAATAACTGAGGAAAGCTGTCTAGGAACTCAGATAAATTTATTAGTGTTGGCCTCTCTTGATCGTTCAGATTTGCTGTGTGTGTGTGTATGTGTGTTGGCTTCATTCGAAAACATATCCCTCAGCCACAGGTAATCTCCCATGGCCACAGGTTTGTACTTTGTTAATTTCTAAATCTAGTGGAAAAGTATGTTCTCTTTTCAGTATTTTCAACAGAAGGTATAAAATTGAGTATCTTTTCCTCAGGTTGGACTTACTCTCTTCATGTCTTATACTGTGGTCAGTGAGATGTGATGTTCAAGTTAGATATTCCCGAACTGCATGTCAGTCTCTATAGCTAAAAATAACCAAGGCTTTCCCATCTTAATATGGTTTGAGAGTATAAAAGTAGTTGTTCAACAAGTAAAATCAGAAGGTTATTGCCATTAGAAGTGAAGACGAATGATGGGCAGACAAAAACAACAAAAGACACAATATGGCTTTATCATAACAGAACACTGTGAGTTTGTACCTCTCTAACCCTGCCCACATACACTAAAAAGCACCCAGAAATCTCCAGCTTTTTCTCTTGCTTCATTTACTTTGATTTGTCTGGCTAACAGGCATCATTTTACAAGCATTCTATTAGTGTTGATGTTTGGCTCAGCGCTTTGGTGTATTTGAAGGGTTTCTCTCCAGTCTGATGACATCTTCTAAGTGTTCACTGCAGGGTTTCTCCATTTTCCTACAGGGCCATCACTCTTAAGAATGTGCACACATCATCAATATTCTTTTTCAATGGTTGTCTTTATTGTGTGTGTTCAAGCACTGAAAGGAACCTATTGAGGTCATCAGACTCTCCTTGATGTGTTTCACCTCCAAGGGAGAATTTGTGATAAACAAAGGAGTAAGATGTGACATTCTGACAGTGTAGTTTATCAGAGCTAACAAGATAGATATGGTGGGATAATGGAATAGACATTGTGGTAAGAGGAAAAGAACAAGTTTTTGAAGATATGGACCTTACTTTCTCATTATCTTTATAAAAGACCATCAAGTTTCCACTTAGGAACTTGTGTAATCATTTTAGTTTGGACTTCAAGTTAAGAAAAAGAATAAAAACCCAGAGGGCTGATTTGGTAGTTCTGCAGCTGTGCTATGGTTATATTTCATATAATATTACTTGTCTCAGGCAATTTTCTACTGACACATGCCAAAGACATTGCAAATCAAAATGACATTAAAAATTAGGTTGAACAGTGCTACTGAATAGTAACTTGGGGGTGGTCTAATTAACTTTTTGGCTTGTTGCCACACCGCTGGATTTACTTCAAATCCTTATTATTTAGCTTTCTATATGGTGTAACACTGTCCACACAAAAAAAGAAAGACTAGAATATATTGAAATCAGGGCAACAGGACCTCCTGTGGTGAGAAAATTGCTCAGAAAGGATATTCTATGAAGATGAGCTTGGAGAGACATTGTCAAATAGATAGTGGATTAGAATTCAGTATGAGCAGATAGTCAGCCTGGACCAAGTCCTAGCAACTGACGAGAATGTCTCACTCTCTAAAGGACTTTGATAAATTATCTTTGTTTATTTTATTTTATTTTTGAATTTACTTTCTATTTTTGAATTTACCAGAAGGTCTTCCCTTATTCACCCATTATATGTACCACACGATCTTTTGGTAAATGGTACTTAAGCAATGATTTCTCTATGTCATAATTCTCTGAATAGTGTAATGGGCAATTTATTATCTAAAATTAATTCTTAGACCATGAAAAGAAATAGGTACAATTTTTCCCATGAAGCTTATATGCCTGCCACAGAACTGATACAAAAATATTTATAAACCTTTCATTTCTATAGAGCTCTGAGTGTCATATTTGTGTCTTAAAATTCCTTTCTATGATCCTAAAAGTTGATGAAGGTCATTTGACCAAAACTCCATAAGGGAGAGCTTTAGGATATCTAGTGTAATGACTGTGTCTAGTAAGAATGGAAATATTTTTAAATTAATTAGTAGATGAACCCTTCACTGGTCCCAGGTCTTTGAGAAAGACATCCCTGGGTTGCATAAAGTTTAAATTAAAATTGCAAGTTTTCTAAAGTAAATGCTTTAGAAAATGAATGGCAGGGGTCTACAGTCAAGAAAAAACCTGTCTACAGTTTATCCAAGCTATGGGGAAGGATAAGGCCCTATAGACTACCCCTTACTCTTTGGTCAGGATTGAGAGGGGGCTAAACTATTTTATGGCCTTCATATGGTGCAATTCTGTCTTGTCCTTGCTGTTTCTCTCGTGTTGAATTTTTCTGTGTTCCCTTGGCGTTAGCCTTATTAAACAGATTCCTCAGAGGTTAAGAATGAGGTAAACAAAAATGTTATGGCTCTTTTCAGTGAGGTGGAGTTCCAGGAGAAGTGATTAGGAAGTCTTGAGTGAAAAATGCTAATAACCACCTCTGGGTCCCTTAAGTATGAAGTCTCGAATGTGTCTCCTTACTTCCTTTCAATTCTAACATGAGTTGCTCTTGGAATTTTGTACCTCATTAAAATTTGTTCTACAAACTTTGGTGGAATTCAGAAGGCTTTTTATAACATTTGATGAATTAAGAAAACCTGATAAAGTTCTCATTGATTTTTTTTTAGTTTTAGAAAGTTTCAGGCCAAGTGTTGTGGTGTGCATATATAGTCTGAACTACTCAGGAGGTCGAGGAAGGAGGATTACTTGAGTTCAGGAATTCAAGACCAACCTGGGTGGGAGAAAATATATATATGAAATTTATATTTTCCCAAAAAAATGTTGGAAGGAGAGGCCATGTTGAGGATATCATGTCTAATATTATCTTGAACATTATCAACACATTTATTTAGAAATCACTGTATGCCAGACACAGTGCTTACTGCATTATATTCATTATTTCATGTAACTCTCTGATAAGCAAGATAGCTTTTTAAAATCTTAGTTTTATACATTGTAAAAAACCATGAAGCATAGAGAGAGGTTTACCAATTTTACAAAGCTAGGAAGTAATTAAAGCAAATTTGCAACATCAGATTTTTTTGATTTAAAAGCCAAGTCTCCTTTGCAATGTGATACCCTTACCTTCATACGAACACAATAATAATCATAATGACTGGGTCATTTTACAGCCCTTATAAAAATGTAGTTGTACTTCTAGCATATGTTTTTTAATGATCTCCTCTTACTCTCCTCGTATGCATTCACAGTGCTCATTAAAACTAATCTTTCATATCTTAGTCACCCTATGGAAATAGGTCTAGCAACCTATTAATGACAAGGTTTTCATATCCAGGATTTAATCTTCAAAATGTTTTCCTTAGATACTCAAGTGCTTTAAACTTTTCTTATTAAGAAGCTTCTAATTCTCTCCTTTCTCTGTGTGCTATTTAATCTATAGAACTTCCAGGACTTTAAATGTTCCATTTATTCATACGTATCACTAAAATACTTAGCTTCAGCAATTAATGCATAGAAAGCACAAGCACTGTAGAAACAAATGAGCTTATGTTAATAATTTGAAGACAATTTAAAAAAATACATGGGACTATTTTTTTGAGACAAATATATTTAATGATGGACCAAACATGATTATTATTTCCATTTCTTTACCAAAAGGTTTGCCTGATCATTTTCCATAAACACAACTCAGAGAAAAGGAAAAAAAAAATTAACCTTCGGTCAGTTGCCTAGAGATCTTTGACAGGTGCTCATCCACCTACTGAGTTGACTCTACCTAACGTGCTCCTCGGCGTTAACCCACAGAGATTTTTAGAGATCAAAATCATAGGCAAGACTACTGGAAATAATTTCCATGTGCTGTCTTGCTCTCATATGTTTATTTAATTTCCTTCCAAACATTTCTCTATGACCTTAGGTTTACACATTTAAAAATGAAAACAGAAACTTTTACATTTCTATTCATTGTAAGGAAAGAAATGCTGAAAGGATACTTTTAAAATAGCAATGGTTCTAATTATCATAGAAATGCAAAAGGAGCAAAATTCAAGTATCAGCACCAAGTAGACTGTCATATATACTTCTGTAGTGTCAGTACACACCAATTCTGACTTTACAAACCTGGTCACAGTGTTAATAAAGAAATGACAGTGTAGGCTCTCTTCTCAAGAAAAGTATATCTAAAGGTATCATACAAACACACGTATTATGTATGGCATATAAATTCTGTCTTCTATGTTATAATGTTTGTGCTTTTTAGCTTAAGCTATTCTGGTTAGGTTTTTGTCACATGTAGACAAGATATTCATAACTAACATAGTCTTGAAAAATGAAAAAACTGGCCATGATGTGGTTGAAGTCAGGGAGAGGGCTCATCATCAGAGAACTTTGAGGAACAATGGAAAGGATTGCCCTTTTTTTTCCTTCTCATTTGCAGAGAAGCAACCTCTTTGTCTTTCATTAGCTAATCAATAAAACAGAGTCTGGAGTTTTACATCCGTAAATGGGACCTCACAAAGTTCTAAGTTAAGCAAAGGAACTGAGATCTATGAAAAAGATTAAAATAGGCTAAGACTAATATTTATAATGAAGCTTCCAAAGTTAAAATGTTCCGCTTTGTTTTATTTAGAGATATTAAAGTGTTGTGAAAATTGGGAAAATATGCAAAGAGATGTATTTTTCAATAACTTAACATCATTCATTTAACTTGCAATGACTGCTTTATGATTCCTTTTGTGGATATCACTTCACATATTGCTACTTTGAAAACAGCAGCTGCCTCTCTCTTTTTTTAATTAACTAGTCAGTGAGCCTTTTTTTTTTCTTTCTGTTTTTTACTTTCCCTACAGTCCAAATTTTCATGTCAAAAGAAGAATCCTCTCACCCTGAATGGACATAAAACCAGAGATAGTGACATAACTGATTATCTTCTGGAAGGAATAATATGCTTTTATAATGATGCATTTAATGACATATTTTCCAGATCTCATCTCACACTGAAGCTGAAAACAATAACTCACCTGTTCTCAAAAAAACTCACATCTTTATTAAAATTAAACCTTTCTTTTTATAGGTCTGGGTTCAGATGGTCATAAATTATACTAAGAAAGGTGATGGGTAGAAAATAAATGCAACTGAGTTGATAATAAAGATGATCCTTTCCCATTCTCCATAGATTTCCAGCTCTGTGTGGGCAGTAGTGAAACAAAGACTCCAGATGTATAGACACATAAATAAGCTTCCCAGTAATAAATCTTTATTGCTACAAGATTGAGACAGAGCCCAGATTGCTCAGATAAAATTTTTTGTACAGCAATTTCCTCAAAGTCATAAGGAGGAGATGCAGGTTGGGTGAACAGAGATGGTGGTTACCCTTGCCTATGGGCACCTCTCTTCTCAGAATTGTTGGAAATGTAGGGAAAGATTGAAGAGAATCCTCACAATTATTACATAATTTAAGGAATTGATTTTAAAGAAAGGTATCAGACACTAGTTATTCGGATAAGTTTAAGAATCTATGCCGGGCGTGGTGGCTCAAGCCTGTAATCCCAGCACTTTGGGAGGCCGAGGCGAGCGGATCACAAGCTCAGAAGATCGAGACCATCCTGGCTAACACGGTGAAACTCCGTCTCTACTAAAAAATACAAAAAACTAGCCGGGCGAGGTGGCGGGCGCCTGTAGTCCCAGCTACTCGGGAGGCTGAGGCAGGAGAATGGCCTAAACCCGAGAGGCGGAGCTTGCAGTGAGCTGAGATCCGGCCACTGTACTCTAGCCTGGGCGGCAGAGCGATACTCCGTCTCAAAAAAAAAAAGAAGAATCTAGAGTAGAGTAGAAGTGAGAAAATGAATCAAAAAAGAGGGCTTTTTCAACATAAACTAGTGATCAGCATTCAATATTTTTGAGCTGGCTGTGCATCTGGACATAGATTCAGCCATAGGAACATCCCTTTGACAAGGTGAATCAGATGCTGTAGAATGAGTAACAAGAGTTATTATTGAAGGTCCCATTTTTTGTCAGAAATGCCACTCAATGGAGGTTGAAAGAACTATGATAGTCCCACAAGATATCTTCTAACCACGAAACCAAAATTTGAGGTGTGTTTCTTTTTAAAGAAAGACTTGAGATGTGATAGATCATTTCTTTTAACCTATTTCATTCTCATGACTTTATGTCTCATGACACATTGTCTCTCATGGTGAGAGAGAGAAAACAGAAGAAGAAATTGGAAGAGCCAAGGGAGGGGAGGGTAAACAGAAGTACTGTGAGTCGTAAAAAAGCATGAGAACTGGCCAGGCACGGTGACTCACACCTGTAATCCCAGCACTTTGGGAGGCCGAGGCGGGTGGATCACAAGGTCAGAGTTCGAGACCAGCCTGATCAACATGGTAAAACCCCGTCTCTACTAAAAATACAAAAATTAGCTGGGTGTGGTGGCGGACGTCTATAATCCCAGCTACACAGGAGGCTGAGGCAGAAGAATTGCTTGAACCCGGGAGGCAGAGGTTGCAGTGAGCCGAGATCGTGCCACTACACACTCCAGACTGGGCGACAGAGTGAGACTCTTAAAAAAAAAAAAAAAAAAAAAAGCATGAGAACTTGAGCATCAGTGCTCCAGGAAAAATTAGGTTGAAAAAACTGACTTAAAAGGGAAAAAAGAAAAAGAGGTGCCACAAAATGGCCACTCATGGTCTATGGATGTGATAATTTGTAAACTGGGAAAAAATGTTACTATTTAGTCACCTACCATAAACTTCCTCAAAGTGAGAACTATAGCTGAAAAGCTGAAGTCACTGTCTCACTGTTGATAGCATGCATCTCTGCTCTCAGTTGGTCCTGTTTGGAAGTACTCTTTCTTTGTTTTTACTGTCTCCCAAATTATTATAACTAATCATCTACCCTTCCACAATTTTTACTATTGTGAAAGAAGTTTAATTCAGTGGTGAAGTACATCAGTCATATACAGTTGGGTAGCCTAACCAGCCACTTATAAAGTCAGTGACTTTCAGTCACCTCTTAATCCTTCTCTGAAAGTGTATCTTTAAAATATGGCAAATAGGAGTAATTACAGTATATCAAGAATAATATGATTAACTTAAATAATATATGTAAATTTCTTAGTATGTTTATTGTTAAATTTTCAAGAAATGTTAGTTGTTATTATTTGTTAAAAGAATAGTGACAGGAAAGCCTTTGGAAAAATAATTTGAGAACTCTACCACATTTCAGTAGCTCCTATCATGGACCCTGCTTGAGATCTTATGTTTAGACACTACGGGTCTTTTATTTTTCAATCTCATTGTCCAAATTCATGTAAACACAGTGCTTTCTACTTCCTGAACATTGGTTCGAACTAGTAAAGCTAGACAAAATTAATTTTAGCAATATGAGAAGATAAAATTATTAGTAAACAGCTTTGAAAACCTGAAAAGAGAGCTATTTCTTGTATTACACACAAAATCTGTGTTTGACAGAGGCCCCTTTATCTTTGGGGGCTTTTTCCCAACTATACAGATTCATCATGCCATATGTTTTAGGAGTGTGTCTGAGAGCACTTCACACTGGCTCGAGAAACCTGAAGAGAAACTTAAACAGTCTTGGCATGGAAGAAGATAAATCCACATTCAATAGCCATAGTCATGGATAAGCGAAGGATTTGAGGATAGTCAACTTTCTATGAGGGGGAGAGGGAAGAAAGCATGCTGTACTGGAAATAACTTTGTAACTACTAGTAATCCTGGGTTAGCATTCCAAACTTGTCTTCTACTAGCTACTTAGCATTAAGCTTATTTCGATCTCTCTGAGCATCCATCTGTCCATCTGTAAAATGTAAATATTAATATCTACCTCATGGTTATTATAAGGATTAATAAGAATGTTTTTTAAAGCATAAGCATCATGAAGAGGTGGGAAAGTTCTAGAAGGATGTCCACAATGACATTATGTGTCAATCGTATGCCTCCCATTGACTTTGACTGCAAAAGCTGAGTGTAAGCAATGTTACTGAACAATATACTCAAACCTAAGAAAATAACTGGATCCTGGGGAAAAACTCATTCTTTTCAGCATTTTTACACTTAGCCTCTCTTTATTCTCATCCATAATCTGCCCTGCTTCCCAACTTTCCAAATGACATTTTACTGCTGCCTCTAAATTCTAAAACATATATATTGCCAGTTTAGACAGGTTCAGAAATGTACAGACTTGTTCCATAAAAATATCATATGGATTTCAGAAATCCTATATGAGAAAAGTTTATTAACTTAAATTCAGTGTCTGTCTGTGGTCCAATTAACACTAATAGGTTCGGCATAGAAACAATGACTTCTAGGATTTAAATGCTAGTATTAGGGGCCAACTGGAGGTATGTAACTATTTTTAAACTGTTTTAACATAATAAAGAAAAACTGAATATAGGGATATATGCTGGAGATAATCATTATCAATAAGTCACCAAGTCCTATTTTCCTCCACATTTATAAGGGCATAGTAATAGGGACCTTTCCATCATTTATTCCATATTTTCATTGCAAACCTGAAAATACCCAATTATTAATTTAGAGTAAGAATTTGTCTCAAAGATTATAGTAATATAATACTTTTTCTTCTCCTTATATTCACATTAAGGGTCTTACCCAAAGGTTATGCCCTGAAATCCAGTTACCTAAAATTCAATGTTATTTCTCTTTTGTTCTGTAATCTTTCATTAAGACTTTATTGATCTCCTCATAAGTGATTGAAGAAATGGGATAATATTTATCCACATATTAAAAGAGAAATGCCATTTCTCATTCTCTATGTTCTTCCCTTCACCACCCAAAGGTAAACTTTTTGATCAGTTTTACTTCATCACCTAAATATTATATAAATATCTAACTATTATTTGAGATTTTGCATTGACAAATTTTGAAAAATGAGCTAAATTTATGTTTCTACAAATCATGTAGCTGGCATAATACAGATGAGTATTCACAAGATTGAATAACCTTAGCAGATGCTACAGGAGACTTGAGTCATTTTTTTGTTCTCCCCTAACCCAAATTTGTCTTCTTGACTCCATCGAGTCAGTTCCTTCTGAATCTCATGTGCAGGCTATTATCCATTAATTGTGATCCTGGTAGGCTGAATAATAGCTCCCCAACACATCCATGTTCTAATCGCTGGAATCTGTGAATGTTTTCCTTATATGGAAAAAGAGGTGTTACAGTTGTAAGCAAAATAAAGGTTTTGAGATAAGGAGATTTTCCTGGATTATATGAGTGCATCCTAAATATAATCACAAGTGTCTTTATAAGAGAGGTAGAGAGAGATTTGTGTACAGAACAGAGAGTAAGATTTAAGACAATAGAGGCATGAAGTTGAAGTAGTTTGACCACAAGCAAAGGCATGTCAGCCAACACAGGAAGCTGGAAGAGACCAGAAATTAATCCTCCCTTGCAGCTTCCAGAGATAACAGTTCTGTGGAAACCTTGATTTTTAGTATCATAAGGTTAATTTTGAACTTCTTTTCTCTGCAACTGCAAGCAAATAGATTTCTGTTACTGTAATCTAAAAAAATTATGGTAATTTGTTACAGTAGCAATAGTAAACAAACATGCTGCTGGTCTGGATTTGTGTTTAGAATAATTCTAAGGGTTTTCCAAAACCCAGAAATAATTTGCAAATTTATTGGTTTTAATTGTCATAGATTAGGAAGAAGTGTAACAGTATTTTTCCCATCTATGTTTAATTTCTGCATATTTCAAGTGATACTGTGGGATGGACAAAAGTTTTAACGATTATATAGATTAGATGTCAAAAAATCTGAAAACTCCTGTTACCATGCTGTCATTTACTACATAAATAGTAGACCCTTGGCATTCTGGAGAGATATATTCAGACATTTCTGCAAACCACTAGTCTTGGTATTGTTGCTAAAAGTTTGCTAAGCACTGTTTCTGTTCCATGCACTCTTTTTTTTTTTTTTTTTTTTTTTTTTTTTTTTTTTGAGACAGAGTCTCGCTCTGTCGCCCAGGCTGGAGTGCAGTGGCACAATCTCGGCTCACTGCAAGCTCCACCTCCCGGGTTTAGGCCATTCTCCTGCCTCAGCCTCCCGAGTAGCTGAAACTACAGGCGCAGGCCACCAGGCCCGGCTAATATTTTGTATTTTTAGTAGAGACGGTTTCACCATGTTAGCCAGAATGGTCACGATCTCCTGACCTTGTGATCCACCCGCCTCGGCCTTCCAAAGTACTGGGATTATAAATGTGAGCCACCGCGCCCAGGCTGCATCCACTGTTCTAAATACCTTAAACAAATGCTTTCTCTTTTTCATCCTCACAGCAGTTCTATGACTTAAGTTCAGTAATTATAACCCTGTGAGCCTGAGAAAACGGAGGCTTAGAAGAATTAAGTAATGTGCTGAACCACACAACTAGTAAATGGAACTGGCATTCAAGCACAGGCAGTTCTACGCCACAAGTCTTAACCTCTGTGTTGCAGAGTCTCCAATGTGTAGGGAACCTAAAAATAATTGAGACAAGACGGAAGGGCCACTGAGTAGGCACAATCATTAGCTGCCTAACTTGCTCTTTTATGCCAGTCTCTCAGTTACCTTTATTCAATTTATTCAGTTTACCTACGTTCAATTCAATGTAGCACTCTGCATACACTGTCTTATTTAATCTTCACAACAATCTTATAGCTTAGCTGTGATTTTTACTAAATCTTTACTTTTAGGGTATTTAGAAAATATTTTAAAACTCTGAAATCGTAAACATCAATGGACTATCATAGCACAAGTATCTTTTATTAGTACATTTACAATTAGATTAACTCTTGACAATGTAACAGTAGAAACTAGTAGGCAAGATCATTATCATTTCCAATGATAGAAAATGTTAGTAAAATTTTTTAAAAAAGAGTTCAAGGTACATGGAATGTGAATGTATGTGGTAAAGCTGTATTTATCTTCCCTTATGCTCAAATAACATCCTGTTCCACTTCACTGTACCTAACTTATATTTACAATATATTATGTAGTTAATTTTTCTTTTGTACATTATTTGTTATTTATTTTAAAGGCTTATATTATCAAATGAAGGAAATGCCATGTCAATTTGAAAAATCCAAGCAAAGAGTCTCCCTTCTTCCCAGAGCTGGACTCAGGAGGCGGCACCAGGGGCTTGGTCATGTCATTCTCAGTGTAGAAAAACATTGATATATTTGTAAAATATCTAACTGCTCCTCTGGCAAAAATGTAGGATGATACAGAACCTAGAAAAGAAAGAAGGAAGAATGCTTCGGGGAAATTAATATTTTACTTTAAGGTTTAAATTATCTTTGCATTAATAGAGTTGTTTGATTCATAATTCACATACTGAACTCAGTCAGCTTTGAATTTGTAATTGGATGTGGGCCAGCATGATTTCTTTATTGCTATGTTATAAGAGATTTAAACATTAGCATTTGTTTGTTTATTGTGTTCTTTTTTTTTCTTATTTTTGCATTTTCTCTTTTTTTGAGAGAGAAGGCGAAATAATAAGTTATAATTCAGGTCGTGGGTTTTTAATCCTATTTCATCATTTTTTAGTTTTATAATCTGAGATTATTGATATAGCTTCTCTGCCTCAGTAACAACAAAAAGAGTGGGGAAAAAACACTGTCCCTGTCTACATGAGGGAGGGGTGTGTGTGTGTGTGTGTGTGTTGGGCACTGTAAGTATTTTACTATTACAGGTAGTCAGGCATGAGCAGGGCAACAGAGGGCTCTTCCCCCCACCCACTAGAAATGTCAGGTGATGGTTTGGCAGTTATATCATTGCCTCTCTAGAGGTGATAAATTGGCAGCCTGTGCCGTGGAGAGGTCATTTCCTGATGGTCCACACCTATTAACATCAAAATATTAATTGAATGTACACCCCAGGAAGAAGCAACTTCCTAGGCGTGAACATTAAGAGACAAAAGTGGTGAAGTATGATCTTCTGGGTACATCCCTCTGGAAAAAGGGAAGAAAGCCTCAGATTGGAAGCATATCACTCCCTAAACACACTGCAGGTGCTCCATTCCCAAGGGTAAGGGGAACACTGCACAAGAGGAAAGCGCACCCTAAAGGAAGAATCGTGGGAAAGAGGTGCACCTATAAAAGTCCTAGGATCACGGTTCAGTGGGGCACTTGAACATCTCTCTCTTTAACCTTCATGAACCCTCTTGGATCTCTTCCAAGTGAACTTTCCTTTCTTTTCTGCTCTAAGGCCTTTTAAACAAACTTCCACTCCTGCTGTGGAACTCGCCTCAGTCTCTTTTTCTGCTTTATGCCCCTCAGTCAAATTCTTTCTTCTGAGGAGGCAAAAATTCAAGTTGCTGCCAATGCGTAGGGATTCGCAGCCAGTAACTCGACGTAACTCCGATCTCTTCCACCGGTAATATTATGAGATGATGAAGTTATTTATTTCTGTTCTGAACTCACATAAAACATGTTTTTCTTTATCTTTCTTGCCATAGACAGAGTCTGTCACTTTGTCTTATTTTTTCTCTAGGACTGCAGTGTTTCTTCCGGGTAAGATGGTCTTCTGCCATTGTAGCGGTGCTTATCCCAAAGTAAGTGCTTGATTAATGTACTGGGAAAGAAGAGGGGAAAAGAAAAAGACAAAGATAGCATATTTATTGATTGATTCATTTCTTCAGTGCAACATTTCATATGTATTTATATTCATATAAATTTATAGTCACACATGTGAAAAGGCCATGTCATGTAACAGCTACATAGCCTTGTGATTTTCAGCTGGTAACTTAGCATGATTTGGGCTTCATCCTTTGCATAGTAAGCGTGTTGGTTTTATGACTCAACTTCCGACTCTGTTCTTCAGTGTGTAGCTTCCAGTAAGTGACTTTCAAAGGATGAATCTGGGAAAATTTAGGTGGTAGAGTCCACCAATTGATCAAAAGTGATGGAAAGGCAAGTTTGGAGGTGACAGGCCTTTTCTCAGCGGCTCTGTAAGCATTTTTATTTTGCTAACAACATAGAGAATATGACAGGCAGAATATTGTCCCCACCACAAAATTGTTCATGTCTTAATCTTGGAACTTATACGTATGTTACTTTACATGACAAAAAAAAGGCTTTGAAGATGTAATTAAATTAAAGATTTTGAGATAGGGAGATTGTTGCAGCTTAGCTGGTGTGCCCAATGTAATCACAAGGGTCCTTATAAGAGGTAGGGGTCAGAATTAGCAAAGGAAATGTGAAAGCAGAAATGGAGGTCAGAGTGTGAGATTGAGAACCAGGGAATATGGGTAGCCTGTCGAAGTTAGAAAGGCCAAGGAACCAATTCTACCTTAGAACCCCCAGACAGAGCACAACCCTGCTCACACCATCAGTTTACACTGTAAGACCTGTTTTGACTTTCTCACTTCCAGAACTGACCCTAAATTGTTGATCTTCGTTTCTTTCTATTAGACTGTGTATTTCCTGAGGACAGTATTCTTATGTGGTTAATCATTACATCCTCCTTAACATCCAGGACAATGCTAAACAAAAGGAGAGGATTCAATAAATAGCAAAAGACCATATATCAATAAATCCCCCCAACTCCTGCCCAGGGAATTGATATAGTCACAGTCATGGATGTTTTTGAGTAGATGGATAGGGTCAGAGAAACAGGTTGGCCAATGGAGAGGATACTACTGAGTATGAGTTTGAAGTGGCTAGCAATAAATCCTCAGTAATCAGTTAAAGCATACTACAATAACAGCTTGGCATGAATCCTAAACATATAATGTGAATATTCCTTAGAAGATATATCGTTGAGTAAACTCATTCTAAAGGAGCTGGTTAGTTAGGATGCTGGTTCATAATAAAAAAGAAGAAAAACTGTTTTTAGCAAGAGGTAATAAAAGCTGAAGTAACATTTACTGAGCACTTTATGAGACATTTAACTACAATTAATAGAAAATACTAATTGGAGAGTGAAATTACATCTTTAAAAAGTTAAATGATTTGAGAGGGGATATTTATTTGAAAAATCACTTGGGAGCTCTAATTCAATCTATAGAATTAACAAAAGCTACATATTCTTTTTGTACTCCATATTTCTAGAAATGTTGGAGGACTTTCAATGGATGAGAAACTGTGGATCATCTGAAAAGATAAAATCAAAACAGAATGCATTGATGAAGACAATTCCAATTACAGCATGCACAGAGCAGAGTTGTAATAGATTGGGTAACTTCATCAAGATGTCTCCATGACTGAAGGTTGTGGATTCTGAATGTAGGAAAAAGTGCAGGGACTTTGACATCTTTAAGCCTTTGAGGTCTATCCTGTTCCAGTTATCACTATGAACTTTGTTTTATTGGCCCTCTAGCCTTCTTTTCTCCTGCTTCTCTCTTGAGCCCACTCAATTTAACCTTCTTATATATTGGACCTATGTCTCCCATCCCATCTTGGAGTTTTCCTATGGACATTTAATCCCTTCAATACCCCCCACCACCACAAGAAGGAGGAAGGAAGGAAGGAAGGAAGGAAGGAAGGAAGGAAGGAAGGAAGGAGAAGGAGAAGTGAAAGGGGAAGGGGAAGGGAAAGGGGAGGGCAGGAAAGAAAATAAAGAGACTTTTTATCTTTCAATAATTTGGTATTATTATATTTTAATGATACCTAATGATTTTAGTTTTATACTAAAACCAGTGAACCAAGCATCAGTAGACCAAGTAGGACTCAAGAATGAGAATATCTTATAGGTGAATACATGCTTTAGAAAATCAAGCATATGAAAACCAGATTTTACCATAGTAAAGTATTAGATGATAAAACTCAAACTTTCAAAACAATCTTTGTGTTGAGATTAAACAAAGAAGCCCTTTAAGTGGCAGTCTTTTCACTGTATATGTTTGTTTATAGGTCATTCACTAGAAAAATACATGGAGGAGATGGAAAGGATTCAGAACTAAAATAAAATGGTAGTGTGTACTGAAATCTAGCCAAAAGAATGATATCATATTGCTGAAATGTCTAATAAACTTTGGAAGAAGCAAATGCTTTTAATTATTAAAAACTAGCATCAGGACACTCAAAAGTGGAAAATGAAAACATGCAAACAAATAAATGCTCTTAATGCCAGAAGTATAATAAAACTATGTTTTGTAATAAAACTTAAAAAGTCCAAGATAACATTTATCCTCATGCATAGTTTGACTTAGGAGTCAAATGATATCATTCATGAAATTTATCTCCAGTCTTCTTCTCTCATTATTTGTGCTGGCTTCATTCTCAGATAGGTTCTATGCAGTATTAAATCCAGGAAAAAAAGAAGAAAAATTACAATTTAAAAAAATCTTTCTCTTTTCTGATCAATCTCTCCTCTGACTGGTTCAAATCAGCCCCAATGTGATTTCATAACTACCCTCACCTCAATGTTTATAATCAAGGGAATGAAATGTGTTTCTTGGCTTGGGCTTAAGTCTTATGCCCATCTCTGGAAATGGAGTGGGATCAGCCCCATTGAAAGAACACAGCCTGAAGGCAGGAAGTTATTGAACCCAAGAGAGAAATTAAAGTACTTTTCATGAAAGGTAGGAGAAATATATATAGGATGATTTAAGAAAACTGCATTTCCAGTGTGCAAATTGTGTACACGAATATCCCGTGTAGTTGTGATGCTTAGACCAATATTTTGGATAAAGTCTGGTAGTACCTTTCACTCCCAATAGAAATGAGGCCTTACTATAAGAAGTAGGCAGAGAACAGCAACTGGAAGTCTCTCCCATGTAAGCCTTGCTTCCACTTGCCACTGCGAATTCAAGCAACTTCAGCAGATAAATCTATATGAGTGCCCACACACCATACTCAAATAACACCTCACCACTAACTACAGCTGCAGAACAGTGTTAATGAGCAATACTGATCTAGTCAGGGGATGGAAAGAGAAAGAATAAAAACATTATTTCTTCGATTTTACAAACCAGAAAAAAAACACATCTTCATCATATGTAGATCTTCCAAGCTATCCAGGATTTACCAAAAAACAAACAAACAAACAAAAACAACAAAAAACCTATTAAATCCAATACAAAATACTGAGAAAAATATAATTCTCTATTTTAGATTTAAATAAAATGAATATGATTTCCAGTTTCCATTTCAACAATATTTTACAATGTTAAGTTTTGTAGGTTGATCCTCATACACATACAAATTTCTTCAGACATGATCCTTTGATTTCCAGAGTGGAGAGGTAGCCCTTTGGGTTCCAGACAGAAAGACAAGCAGAGGTGGGTGTGTCTCTGCCTTTAGTCTGTTCATCATTTTCCATTTTGTCCTGCTCTTTGTGGAGGTTTTGGTTGCCATCTCAGGGCCTTCACTCTGTCTTGCCTCAGCTTCACATCACTTTAAGCCCAAAGCGGAACTGGTCTGCTTTGGAGGAGGAGTCTTTGAAGGTCAAATATCTCAGCCAGTTTCACACTGGGTACCCCATAAACTGGATCTAGAGATTTCCATCAATACAGGATACTACAATGCAACATAGAAAGTATTCCTGCCATTACTACTTTTGGAAACAGTGTACATATTTGCAGTTTCTTTATCTTCGTTCATTCATGTCTTTTTCCATCATCACTAAACAACATACTGTTAGCATCTCCTCCTATTTATCCACATTGTCCCTCCGTATATGGAAAATTCTGTCTTTTTCTGTCCTTTCTTTAAAATTTTGACTATATTTAAAGGCCTGTCTTAAATCATGTCACCTCCTTTACCCCTTTTCATATTATTCTGGTTCACTATTAGTTCTTCATCACAGAATTCATATGACACTTATCATCTGCATTACCCACTGTACTCATTAGCTTCTGGTTTTATTGTACGCAAGGAGTTGAAGAGCACTGTATAGTCCTAGGTTGGTCCTATAACTTCAAAGTCTCCATGATACCTCCTACATTATAAGATGTGTTGCTGAAGTAATTCCAATAGTTTCCATACATTTCAAACAATTCTCAAACTGTCATACTACTCTAAATATTCATTGATTGAGCAAATTTCTCAGGAAATCTCATAGTTCTCTGTGCATCAGTGACAACAGACATGCATGTGTTACAAAGGCAGATTCCTGTGTCTTCCCTCCAGAGATTGCAAAGATTGTTTCGGTATGAACTTGAAAGGTTTCTTTTATTCTCTCCTTTTCTCTAATTCATTTTCTTGTTGTTTTTTTTTTTGCATGTTATTTTTGTAGTTTTTATAATTGACAATAAATAATTCTGAGGCAGGTAAGCCAAGGACCAAACTTTCAGGAATGTTGTCATGCAAGCTTCAGATACTTTCATTTACGAGGTTCCAGAGGCTTAGGGAATACTGTCTGAAAAAGCATGTCTGAGCTCTCAGTCTGAGTTTTCTTATGTGCTATTTGGTCACACAATCAGCAAAGGCATTGTAAGATTCAGAGCAAATGCCTGAAAGTGGAGAAAGAAGGGAGAAAATTGAGAATGTGAAGCCTGGTTGCGTCTAGACATTGAATTGAGTGGTCTGGATTTGGGATTCAGATAAATTTTACAAATCATTGGTTCAACAGAGGTAAAATCATCCACTTAGGTGTCCAATGAATTGTGAAAAACTCTTCGAAGCATTTGTAAAGGAGAGCAGCTGCACTCCATAGCCATTGATTGACCTAGTGAAGCAGAAAATTTGATTATTCTCTTTTTTTAAGTCTTTAACAGTCATGGCTAATTAGACATAAAACCATCTACAGTAGTCCTATTCAGGATCAAACTGAATATATGACTCGGTGAGCCACTGCCCACACAGGGCAATCTTCAGTTTCCCCATATAAAAATCTTTGAGGGTGGCTTTTGTTAGCACAGAATGTCAAAAATGTTCAGTCACTCATAAAGTGCTTGGTTATGAGACCTTTCAGACTCTTCCCACCTCATGAATCTTTTACAATTACACAGCAGCTGAGACTAGGGACTAGGGTGACACATAAGAGATGGTGAGTGTAAAAAAGTGACATGGTGAGAAAATCTCTGCCTGGAAGTCAGGAGACCTTGGTGCTAGTTCCCAGCCTGCCAGAAATCTCAGTCATGAACACTGGGCACTTGGCTAAAAGTTTCACTCAGTTTATTTACTTTTTTCCCCCAAAATGCTGTCATATTCATTTTGCAAATTAAGAAACCATGTCTCAGTAAGTTCAAGAGACTTTCCCAGTGCTACATAGTTACTCAGTGATAAAAGTGAAAGTTGAATCCAGACTGTTTAACTCCAAAGCCTCCTCTGAATCCTCATGTTTGTCTGCCATCACTTGAACCACATGATAAACGTAGGTAACTTAATCTGTAGGTGTGCAATCGTGTATATGTCTATGTAAATGTTTTTGTGTGTGTATACATTCCCGTTCTGTATTGCCTTACTTGTATTATAGGAGATACTGAATTTTTTGTAAAAAAGTGTATGATACCAACGTTGGCTTGCAAAGATAAATGTCAGACAGGTGTATGGGAGTCAGACAGGGTGTATGGGCAGAGTTATCTGACATAAAAATAATAGGTACCACTGAGCTATTGAGAGGAACCCAAAGCAACAGCCTTATAAGTGTTACCTGGAACACAGGACTAAGATCCATAATATCTCTCAATTGTTTCTACAAAGTTTTATGTGAAGCTTTCTGATTTTAAAATATTGTCTCAAAAAGAATATCCTCATCACCAGAAAGTCTATAAGCTGCTGGCTTGATATAGCTGCATTACAAAAATGCAGTCTTATTGTTACAAAGAACCCTTGCACTAGGAGGCAGGGAATAGTATTATTTACATAAACTTGGAACACATCACATCACCTTTGCAGGATCTTAGTTGCCTTGTGCATGAAGTGGGTCTGACAGCAGGTTGCTCTAGATGTTTTTACCTGCTCCCCAAAACCAAAGATTTAGATTTATGGCAGGGTCTAGACAAGAATATATTTGTCCCATGTGATCAAGAGAAAGAGTAATTAGAAAAAGCAATGCAAAAAATTCAAAAGTAGGTCAGACATAAAAGAAAGGTATGACTTTTCTCCATCATTTTTTCCATGAATCACTGGTATTTTAGCAATAGAAATACATTTGACAGGCATTAGGTAAACAAGAGATTGTTATGTCAGGAGGGTGGCTCTAAGAGGGAAGGAGTTTACCACGATGGAGTCATTCAGACTACTGAAGTGGTTATCTCTATCTCTGCTTTTTTACTTCTTTGTACAGAAGTGGTTATTCTCTAGTTTGCTTTAATTTCGGCCTTTAAAGATTCCTTTTAGTAATTATTGTAAGACAAGTCTACTAGCTGTGGAGTGTCAGTTTTCTTTATGTGGGAGTATCTTAATTTCACTTTCATTTTTGAGGGAGTTTCACGGGAGATAAGAGTTCTTCATTGAGAGTATTTTTCTTTTATCACTACGAACGTGTCATGCAACTGCCTCCAATTGTGTCTCTCCTCTCCTCCTGGGATTTCCTGGTACATACAGATTGGGATGCTGGCTGATTCCCTGCAGGATGCTGAGGCTCTTTAAATTTGGCTTCATTATTGTTTCTTTTTGTTCCTGGGACTGGATAGTCTTAATTGAGTTATATTCTAGTTCCCCGAGTATTAATTTCCTACCTGCTCAAATCTGCTTTAGTCCCCTCTACTGACTTTTTTATTTCCTTGCTGAATTTTCTTACTTTTTTTTTTTTTTTTTTTTTTTTTAGTCAGAGTTTCACTTTTCTTGCCCCTGCAATGGTACAGTCTCAGCTCACTGCAATAACGTCCACCTCCTGGGTTCAAGAGATTCTCCTGCCTCAGCCTCCCAAAGAAGCTGGGATTACAGGTGCCCACCACCATGCCCAGCTAATTTTTATATTGTTATTAGAGACAAAATTTCACCACGTTAGCCAGGCTGGTCTCAAATTCCTGACCTCAGGTGATCTGCCTGCCTTGTCCTTCCAAAGTTTTGGGATTATAGGCGTGAGCCACTGTGCCCAGTCTCATTACTGAATTTTCAACTTCAGTATTCCTCTTCGGTACATTTTTAAAGCTTCTGTGTACATAAAGACTGTCTCTATTTGGCAAGACATCATTCTTATACTTTCCTGTAGTTCCTTAGATGCGGTATCCTTTAGTTCTTTGAACCTATTTAAAATAACTGTTTGGTCTAGTAAGTCCAATGTCTATGCCTCTTCAGAAACAAAGTCTATTGACTGCTTTTGGTTTTCTGCGTATGAGCCATACTTTCTATTTTTTTTACATGTCTCATAATCTTCTGTGGAAAACTGGACATTATATTAATATATAATGTAATATGACAATTCTGGAAATCAGATTTCCCCTCACAGGATTTGTTGTTGTTATTTTTTTGTTATAGATTTTCGTTTAATTACTTTTGTAATCCAAATATGAAAAATCTCTATTCTTTGTTGGGTGTGGCTACTGAGGTCTCTGTTAAGTTACCTTAGTTTTCAACTAATCACCTGTGGAGGATTTCCTTAAATGTCTGAAACCAGTAAGTCTCCAAAATGAAATAAGGCCTGTGGTGTTATACATTTCAATTTCATAGAGGTTGGGGTATCAAGCAGCTCATCTCTGCTTACTTATTCTGTTTAATAATTTTTCCAGGATAGGAAAACAAATGTGAAAACATTTTTTTTCATGTTAAGAACACAAAATTTTTCTAAATGCAAATGGGCTCTTGATACGTAAATATTAACCTTGCCTTGGGAATTTTTCTTCATTATCAATAAGTCAACATATAACTACTGTTGTTTCAGGCTCTTTTACCAAACAGAGGAGCTTGGCAGTGCCATCAGACAGGGTCAGTGATGCAGTTGTTACATTACAGCATTATATAGACTGAAGAGAAAACAAATTATATAACATCATATATGATATGATGGCACAGTAGATATATTTCATTAGGATAAATATCAAGTATCAAACCATTACCTCTAGAGGGAAAATACTTCTAGATAGAAGATTGGAACAATTATGTTACACAATTCTGCTTACTGAGATATTTTGAGTCGATCAACTACAGGAATTTTAAAAACATAGTGAATCAGATGGTGTCTAAGACAGTGTGTATAACTTCTTTCTTCACCATGGTCTTGGGTTATGTTGATATCTTCTTTATGTTATAAATTGTATATAGGCTCTCTAGAGATAATAGCTTAGAATACTGACCAAAAATAGTACCTTTATGAGAAAAAGAAGAAATAAGGGAGGAGGATTGATAAGGAGATTATTAAGATGGAGTAGAAAAAATGAAAAGGGATGCAGAGGTGGGAAGCTTACTTCAGTATCAGTGTTTGTGTCTAGCATTATTATAGGCATGTAGTAAATTCTAAAATCTTTTCTGACCTGAACTGAATTGGTAATTGATTTGATAAAAAGATGTTAACCTAGTAGGAGACCCTTGAAAAGATACAGGTTTGGGATAGGTGGAAACTGTTATGTTTAGTTTAAAGCTGTTGGCTTTGCCAAGAGTAGATATCACTGTAAATTGAAGGAAGAAAGAAAAAAATGTAAAAGAAGGTCAAAAAACTATGAATTATGAGCTGTATTTATATCAAATGATAAGCTCTGTATTCGAAGAATACGCAAAAAGATTAAAAATATGTGTTTATATACTGTGTTTTTTTTTTTTTTTTTTTTTTTTAGAAAAGGCACTGAATGATTCAGGTGTTTAAGGTGTTCATTTTCTTCTAAATCCATCCAGATGTCTTTATTCCAAGGTTGAGGCTCCGACTTCTTTCCAATGTTCCAACAACCACATGAGGGGTTTTGTGACTGTAAATCCTGTTATCTTATAGTCATTCAACCCACACAATAAAATTTGGATTTTTTTTTAGAGATAATTGCAAGAAATAAGATTTTAGTTTCAGGCCACCATTGAAGCTTTCTGTTACTTAGCCATTGAGTTGATCTCAGAGATTAGAGACTAAGTTCATAACTTCTTTCTGAAAGCTCCAGAGCAGTGAGTATTGGCCATCTTACTCACAGGCTTTATAGTCTTTATTATTTCTGTAACATAAAGTGCAGTTGCCACTTAGTGCCCAAAGCACTTGCTCTATTAAGATCTTTGTCACAATCAACCACAAGTGACATTAATTGTAATGAAACTGAGTGCCATGGATCGTCATTTTCCCATTTTCTTTTAGTAAAGAACTCACTGCTATATTCAGTGCCAAGTAAACCATCAAACCATTCCCATAAACCATGCTCACATGGTTCTGCTGCCTCGGAGGAGGCTAGTTCCAGGAATATCAAAAGAAACTAGATCCTTTAACACTGCTGCTTCTAGAGTAAGTGACTTGCTGACAGAAACAGAAACAGTGAACAGAATGGAAAGGAGCCCTTCCTTTTCTCTTCCTCCTGTCTTTGTCTTCCTTTGATGCATTTTTCTGTGGGACTTAAGAGGAAGCCATCTAATGACAGAGAAGAGTTATTTGCACAGTCTCATGAAGCAGAGTATGGAAAGATAAATTTGAAAGGAAAGGGAGTTGCATAAGTATTGACATAGCTTCATGGGCAGCGATGAGTCATTCTTTAAAGTAAGCTTATGTGTTTCAAGTTTTGACCATATTTGTGTATAGAATTGGGATTGAATCTCTAAATGGAAACACAAGCATGAAATATATGGGGATATATATATATATATATTATATATATATATATATATATATATATGTGATGTTTATATTTATATCAACATGGGTGGGGAGATAATAGAGGGGGAAAATAATGTATACATAGTGCAGACAAAAGTCAGAAATTTTTAGTTTTCCATAAACCTATCAAGAAAAATTCAGTGTGTATTTATGTGTATGTCTGTGTGTGTGTGTGTGTTTAAATTCTTACTGAAAGAGATTGTTTGAGCTTAAACATAGAATTAAACTTGAATACACATTTACTTAAACCAATTCTATCCCTGTTTTGGGAAAATGTATTTTATTGAGGTAAGTATAATGCACTACGACATAAGAAATCATTACAAAATACATATTAGAAATTTTAAAAACCTGTGGGGAAATTGGAGTTTACTTAAATGTATAACAAAACATCTTTCTTCTATCGAAGTGTTTATCATTTACAGTAAAACAGTATGTTGGAACTGAAATACAGTAGCCTTCCAATTTGACTCTCTATGTGTAAAAGAATAAGCCATTTTGGACCTCTCACTTGAGTGTTTTATTGCATTTCTTGTGTTGGGTCATCAAAAATATCCTGCTGGACATAATATAATTTTGTATAAACAGTAATTCCATTCTTCCTCTACAGGATGTAAATGGAATCAGACATGCTATTGCCAAACTTAAGGATTCTACATAACTCACGCATTCTAGAGTGTACACAAAATATAAAACTGAATCTTTCAGGAAGGTGTTTAAGACAGATAAATGAGAAGGAAGAGGAAAGAGAAACTAGATTTTAAAGCAAAACTGTATGTTGACAGGAACACATTCTGGTTTTTCGTCTGTTTGTTTCTACAAATAATTTCACAAATTTTTGACAATAAATTTGAGGAAAAGGAGGAAGAGCCTTTGGAGTTGCCTGGTTTCAAGAGCATGGTTTCAGAAAGTGAGTCTTGGTGTGCTGAGAAATTCTCTTAGAAAATTTCAGAGCTCAATGTATTTTTTGAGATTTGGTATCCCAAGTGCATTCCAAGATTGATAAGTAAGTTCAGGGTATTCCAAAAAGAAATAAGAAAGATAGCTTACTTTATCATAGAGAATGAGTTTTTAGACTGAACATAATTTAAAAGAGGATGTTTGAAACACTGGAAATAGTGAATTTTTTTTTTAAGACATTGCATTTAAACCAGGGGGAGGTGGTATGAATTCCCAGATGAAAAAATGGAAAGTAGTATCACTTTTACATTTGAACTGTTTGGAATGACAGAATTTTTTTTTTTTTTTTAAACAGAGTCAGTAAAGGCAAACCTTTTACATTGTTATCATCTTTTTGATGAAGACATCTAACATCTGTCTAAAATTTTGGCTTCTTTGCTATAAAAAAAAACCTTTGTTATTGATTATTTTTCATTCATATAGGATTGAACTACAGTAGATTTACAGCCAGCAAAGTAAACTAGAAACAAGCTACTTGTTGATGAAGGTGAGGCTTGGCTAGTTCCTAGTTGTTTGAATTCACATTCCTTATAGGATATCTAAGGTACCCTCCTCATGTTACTTAGCGCTTCAGTGGCAGGGTTCTATATCCAACTGCATTTTTTAGGCTGATTAAGTGAAACAGCTCCATGGAGTTAAGGAAGGTAATCCACTAGAAACTTCCCCATTTATGTCTACCTGTCTTCATCCCTAAAAATATTGTGATGAAATTAACATATCTGTGTGTCATTTTACCTAACAATAACAATCTCCTATGATGGAGTTACAGGAAGATAACTATGGCCACTCTATACATTGATTTCATATTGAGATAAAAAATCCTTATGAAAAACGAAACTGAAATGAAAAGTCCTTGGTATTTGTAAATATATATGCAATTTGCAAATACACACATGGAGTTTATCAGTATTATTATGCATGTAAAAATATTTGCATATTAACTATTCATATAGTTAGGGTATTTGATTCAGATAGAGAGAGGATGTCATTTTTTGTTTTACAAAATGTTGGACTAAGAGCTTACTGTTTTCTGGAATCTGAAGTTCTTGTCACTTAGAACAAATGATAGCCATGCACAGCATTGGAGGAGACAGCTTCGGGTTGAGGAGACGCTCCTTGGGGTCCATTTTATTTATTTGATGTGCCTTTTTGTGCTTTCACTGGGTGACATGCTTTCCCCCTGCCTTTATTGAGCATCCCACTTTGAAAAAACAAACAAAAAGCAATGATGACTCTTCATAAAAATAAACAAAGCATTCTCCTCTGTCTCTCCACTCTAGCTGTATTACCACCTTTACTCCCCATATCCCCAAATAAGGTTCTTGGTCAAAAAGGCTACATTGATCACCCAGAAATGTCTTTGCTCAAGAGGCAGAAAAAACACCTTGCATTGGAGCTCTTGAGAAGCTTCCCTTGCCCTTAGCCCAGAAGTATAATTCTCAAATCTTATCAGCAGAAAAGATGGCAAGTAGAATTGCCTTGGCGAATATTTTGCAATCAAAGTTTTTAACCAAAGAAGCCTGTCAGACAATTAACTTGGAATCCATCCCAATTATAAAGCCATTACAGAAAGTAATTAGAAAAATCTAAGGCCTAGGCTTCAACCACAAATGTCTGCATAACCCATTCAGCAAGGTTTAGAGCATTTGAACTGGACTGAGTCTTAAATGCTGCTGCATCCTGGCACTAGTCTTAGGCTCTATGCATTCCCTGACCTAGAAAGCTGGTCATTATTTTCCTAAAATAACAAAATTGGCTTCCTTCTGGAGGCTGGCTCTGACATGACCCTATCCTGTAATTTCATCTTTCCTTACTAAAGACTCAGGGTTCAGGGTGGAGCTACTGCTCAGCAATGACTGCCTGTCTGTGAGAGGACTCAACCTCTCTTTGGAGTTCTCACCATTCCTATTATCTGTCTTCTTAGAGAGACTTCTAAACCAGTCCCAGTAAGTCCTACCTAACCTCCTGCTATTTATGTCTATTTGTAATGGCTTCTCCTTAAGTAACTTGGCTATAACCAAAAAATATGACAGCATTAAGGGATGCACTTCTCTGATTATGTTACAAAATATTGTGACATTTGTCTTGCTGCTCTCTTTATTGCCCTCTTGGCTGGTTTGTCTTGATTAAGTCAGTTGACATTTGAAGAGGACCATATAGCAAGGAACAGAAAAATAGCCTGCAATCAATATCCAGTAAGGAACTGAGGCTTTTGGTCCTAAAGACTTTGAGGTCCTGACTCAACAAACAACCACACAACTTTAGAAGTGGAGCCTTCCTCAGTCATAGATCAGATGAGACCTTTAGTCAGTGCCACCTGGATGCAGTTTTGCGAGGGACCCTGAAACAGGGGACCCAGTTAAGTTATGCATAAATTTCTGATCCACAGAAACTGTGACGTAATATGTGTGTGTGGGGGTGGGTGGGTGTGTGTATGTTATCATAGCAAAATACACAAAACATAAAATTTACTACTTTAACCATGGACTTCTGTGATAGTAAGTACATTTACATTCTTGTGCAATAATATGGTTTGGCTGTGTCTCCACCCAAATCACATCTTGAGTTGTAGCTCTCAGAGTTTTCACAGGTTGTGGGAGGGATACAGTGGGAGACAATGGAACCACGGGGGTGGTTTCCCCCTTACTGTTCTTGTGGTAGTGAATAAGTCTCATGAGATCTGATGGTTTTATAAAGGGAAACCCCTTTTGCTTGGCTCTCATTCTGTCTTGTCTGCCACCATGTAAGACATGCCTTTCACCTTCTGCCATGACTGTGAGGCCTCCCCAGCCACATGAAATTGTGAGTCCATTAAACTTCTTTTTCTTTATAAATTACCAAGTCTCAGGCATGTCTTTATCAGCAGTGTGTAAATGCACTAAAACATGCAACTATCACCAACCATCCATCTTCGTAATATTTTCATTTTCCCTAACTGTTGTTCCTTATCATTAAATACAAGTCACCATTATACTTTTTCCCCAGCCTCTGGCAACCACTATTCTACTCTGTCTCTATGATGTTGTCTACTCCAGGTTATCTCATATAAGTCGAATGATACAGTATTTGCTCCTTTGTGACTGGCTTACTTTGTTTAGCATTATGTCTTCAAATTTCATCTAGTTTGCAGCATGTGTCAGACTGTCCTTCCTTTTTAAGACTGAATAATATTTCTTTGTCCATTCATCCATCAATGGACACTTGGGTTGCTTTCACCTTTTGACCATTGTGAATAATGTGGCTATGATCATGGTCTTACAAATGTCTGTCTGTGTTCTTGCTTTCAGCTGTTTTAAATATACAGTCATATGTGGTAATTTTCTGTCTAATTTTTTTGTGTGTAATCATCACACTGGTTTATAGTCACTAGATTTTGTGGTAAATTGCTGCACTGTAATAGATAACTAAAAGGAATAGCTTCTAGAAAAGTGAAACAAACAACAAACAAACAAAAACACATCCTTGTACTAATGGAGCTTATAGCCTAGTAGGGGAGATAGAAATAATCAAATGCTCCTGGCACTGGATGAATATTCACAACTTTTGTGCATATGGAAAGAGAGAAGTGTATGGCATAATGGGATTTGTAAAAGTGGCTGTTATCCAGCCTAGGAAGTGGGGCTTGCTATCAATCCACCCAAGCAGGAGGAGTAGCTTTGGACAAGCCAGCTGGCTAACAGCGTGTAGCACAGATTGAACAGAACGAAGTTTCTTGCTTTGAGATCTTATCCTTTCTTTGCAGCAGAAGACGCCTACCATGAAAGAAGAGAAGAAAGCACATTATCAATGCTTCATATGCAACCATATCCGATGCCAACAGCCTAGCCTTCCCTCTTCTTGTGTGCTGCTGTTACAGTGACAGCATTGATTGCATATTCGTAGTAAAGATTTCACTGGACTGGGTATTATTTTTTGTTTATTTTGTTTGTTTTATTTTGTTTTCATTTTTATTTTATTATATTTATTTATTTATTTTTGATACAGTCTCGCTGTGTCGCCCGAACTAGAGTGCAGTGGCGCCATCTCTGCTCACTGCAACCTCCACCTCCCAGGTTCAAGCGATTCTCCCGCATTATCCTCCTGAGTAGCCAGGATTATAGGCATGAACCACCATGCCTGGCTAATTTTCATGTTTTTAATAGAGACAGGATTTCACCATGTTGGCCAGGCTGGCCTTAAACTCCTGGCCTCAAGTGACCCGCCCACTTCAACCTCCCAAAGTGCTGGGATTACAGGCGTGAGTCACTGCACCAGGCTATTTTGTTTTTAAATAGACAGCATTTTCTGCTTTGTTAATTTACAGATTTATTTTGTTAATTAACAGATGTGAATCTTAGTATCCCTCAAAGCAAATAATTAGAAAGACTCAGTGTTACTCGAGTTGAATGTAGAAACTGAACAGACAATGGTAGACCCTCCTCCTATTAAAACTACTTGAAGTTTGGTTTTGCTTTGTTTTAGTTTTAGGCCCTTCATGTCTCTCAAATGGACTTATAGCCTATTTTGGGTTGAAATCCTCAATGATTGGCAGCTAAGCTACAAAATATAAAGAACGAAAATATTTGCCCTGTGTCTTGGAGTTTCCTTTGAAAATATTTTGAATTCTAGATATATGTACAATCATTCAGAAATAATTTTACTCACAAGTTTTATTTTCATATCTTCTCCATCAGAAATACATAATACAAAAACAAACTAAATGCATTAAGAAAATGAATTTTGGGCTAGGCGCGATGGCTCAGGCCTGTAGTCCCAGCACTTTGGGAGGCTGAGGCAAGAGGATCATTTGAGGTTAGGCGTTTGAGACCAGCCTGGCCAACATCACAAAACCCTGTCTCTACTAAAAATACAAAACTTAGCCAGGCATGGTGGCACTTGTCTGTAAGACCAGCTACTCAGGAGCCCTCAGCAGGAGAATTGCTTGAACCCGGGAGGCAGGTTGAACTCCAGCCTGAGCAACCTAGTCAGACTCCATCTCAAAAAAAAGGAAAGTAATGAATTTTGAATTTCACTTGCCCAGTTAATTGGGATTCCCCACTCTAGTGTTTTTTTCTGCCATAAGCATGCACAACCTCTCTTCTCACAGCTGGTCCTGGGATGTTACTAAAGCCATGATTTAAATAGTTTTGATTTTTTTTTTTCCTTTCTGCCTGCTGTCAGGCTGTGATAACTCCAGTGCTAATTGGCTACATGATTTGAAACTGCATTTTCTATATCCTATTTTTAGAGTGACAACATGAGAAGTGACAAATGAAGCAACTGATTTCAGGAAAAAAAGAAGACACATAGATAGCAAAAAGGCACAGACCAAATAGCAAAAGACACTGAGTATTAAAATGAAATTAATACTCACCATTAAAAATGAAGCACACACATAAGTAAGGATGAGTAGAGTTGAACTACAGGTAAGCTGTAGGTAATCGTATACCAGTATAAACTCATACAATAAATTAGCATAGTTTTGAGAGTCATAGATTTTCACAGAATAAAGGGAATATTTGAATTCCCAGAGGATTCATTGCAAGGTAACTTCAATATGGAGTTACTCTAAAGCATTATAAATGAAATTGTTTATAAGTTCTACACTGTCCATCCAAGAATGGGCTGTTACTCTTGTATGAAGGCAGGATGAACAAAATTGGAAGTAGTCAGATTCTAGAACCCCTTAATACCCAGTGTGTACTCTTCTCCAGAAAAAAAAGATCCATATGTTGTTTTAGTATCCCTTGTAATCACTTGAAATTCAGGTTTGAAGTTAGTGTTTCAGCCAAGAGAGGTTCTCTCTCGTGACCCTCCTGGAAGCTGACCCTACACATCTGATATTTAGCCTCTAAAGGATCTGGACCAAGACAGGATTAGTGAATATCTCAAGTACAATCAAGAATGTAAGAGAATATAAGTACAAAAGAGAAAGTGCATTTTTTTTCTTTTTTTCCTCTCCCAAGCAGTATGTTTTCTGAAGCTTTCTGGGCCTTACTTTTGTTGCTTATTTGTTACTTCTTGAAAATAATAGAGGTTTTCTCATTTGCTCATCAAATGTTGCTCATCAAATATTGAGTTTCTTTATAGCAGCACTAGTCTCTCAGGAAATTGCTTATCAAATATTGAGTTTCTTTACAGCAGCATTAGTCTCTCAGGAAACAACAGTATGGTCATACTAGGGGAGCCAATTGAAGAGGATGTCAGGATATGTAAGGTTCTTTCACAACTCAACCTGATATGACTTAGAGAGGATTAAACTTTTCTTCCAACCTATGCATCTGAAGGTCTATCTTCGTATGTCTATTAAGAATGGAAGGGAGTGAGCTGAGAGCAAATCTCTCCTCCTAAGTTTTTAAGGGAAGTCTGGCTTTAATTAACACTGGAATTAAAAGCAGATTTTGAATTTTTAAAAACTTTATTGCAAAGCTGTCTAATGCCATATTTATTTAGAGGTGCTACATACTGGGTTGTGGGAAACAAAGAAAATATGGGAACTTAGTGATCCAGTTAACCTCTCTACCTGTCAGTGAGCAAATAATCTCTGCCCTATAGTGTCTGACTCTCCTGATATCAGGGGTTTTGTATCTGGCTGCCTTGATCACCAGTTCTATACCTGAAACATTCTCTAAGCATTAGACCACCAGTCTAGAGCTTCAGTTAGACTTAACATAGAATTATAAAACATTGCCCCTTTGCTCAAAGAGTTTATTATAGTCTATTTGAGAGACTATACACTTACACACACACATATATAGATAAAAACACACATTTATGCATAAATACACATATATATACACACATACACATAATATATGTAGATTTATATACATACATTTATATGTGTATATAAAATATATGTGTATAATATCTATACATATATGTATACATATATAGATATTTATATTCATATACATATATGTCATCTTATTCTCTGTGTATGTGTTTATATATATACATATATACATACTCCCAATATATAATCTACTGTCTCTGTGTATCTGAATACACACAGACACACACACACAGAGACATATAAAATATATGTATGTATATATATATGAAGGAGTTAGTAGGAAGAATTTAAGGAAATGTAGTGATTTTAGTGTATACAAATCTGAGTTTGCAACCAGACCCACGAGAGGGTGATGCTGAATAGAACCTCTGCCTTCTCTCATTCTCAATTATTTAATCTGGAAAATGGGAACAAATGCAATATTTACAATTCTCTCTATTTAATCTTCCAGAAATGGAGAACTCCCTTTACATGATTTATTCCCAAATGGTTAGACTCCCTAGTGGGTGAGATTTGCACTGTGTACACATCAATTTCAATAAGAAAAGACAGATATTTCTGTGATGGAAACTCCCTAGTCAGTGGCACAGCCATGATTGGGACAGCAGTCTCCTAATTTATGTGTATTTGACTTATTCAATGGATTGAGCATCAACTATGATAGGTTAGAGGATATAATGGAAGGAACAATCATAAATTATTTTTGCCATCATGGAGTTTATACTCTGAAAGCTGGCACTCTGAGAGGAGACAGGCACACATTCACACAAGCACACACAAACACATACTAATTAAAAGTATAACTTCAGAGGTATATTATGTTAGGAAACCATAACATAGATTGTTTTGACTTTGGGAGGTAGGAGTATGACAGAGAAGGTATGGAAAGATGAGCTGTAATGTTGCGGGAAGTCAGTGACCCCAAATGGAGGGACTGGCTGGAGCCGAGCAGAAGAGCATAAATTGTGAAGATTTCATGGACATCTATCAGTTCCCAAAACTAATACTTTTATAATTTCTTACACTTGTCTTTACTGCAATCTCAGAACATAAATTGTGAAGATTTCATGGACATTTATCAGTTCCCCAGTCAATACTCTTATAATTTCTTATGCCTGTCTTTACTTTAATCTCTTAATCATGTTATCTTTGTAAGCTAAAAATGTACGTCACCTCAGGACCACTGTTGTACAAATGGATTGTAAAACCTGTGTGTGTTTGAACAATATGAAATCAGTGCAGCCTGAAAAAGAACAGCGATTTTCAGGGAACAAGGGAAGATAACCATAAGATCTGACTGCCTGCAGGGTCAGGCAGAATAGAGCCGTATTTTTCTTCTTGCAGTGAGCCTATAAGCAGACGTGTGAGTAGGAGAAATATCACTGAATTCTTTTTCCAGCAAGAAATATTAATAATTGATACCCTGGGGAAAGGATGCATTCATGGGGGTAGGTCTATAAATGGTTGCTCTGGGAGTGTCTGTCTTATGCGGTTGAGATAAGGACTGAAATACACCCTGGTCTCCTGCAGTACTCTCAGGCTTACTAGGATTGGGAAATTCCAGCCTGGTAAATTCTAGTCAGACCAGTTGTCTGTCTCGAATCCTGTTTCCCGTTAAGATGTTTATCAAGATAATGCATGCACAGTGGGACATAGACCCTCACCAGTAATTCTAATTTTGCCTTTGCCTTGTGATCTTTATGGCCCTTTGAAGCATGTGATCCTTGTGACCTAATCCCTGTTTATACACCCCCTCCCCTTTTAAAATCCCTAATAAAAACTTGCTGGTTTTGCAGCTCGAGGTCACCATCACAGTCCTACCAATATGTGATGACACCCCCAGAAGCCCAGCTATAAAACTTCTCCCTTTGTACTCTTTCTCTTTATTTCTCAGACCGGCTGACACTTAGGAAAAATAGAAAGAACCTATGTTGAAATATTGGGGGCTGGTTCCCCCAATACTATAACATCAAAGATGATTTGGGGTGAAATGTGGGTGGGTAGGAGGGAGAAGAGATGATGAAGCAGGAAATGTAAGGAGTGCACAAGGCATAGAGCAGATGAATGTGGCTGGTTTGCTTGAGTAAAAAAGAGAAAGAGGAGTGTAAGATGAAGCTGGAGAGATAGCCAGTAGTTAGACCATGAAGGTGCCTACAAATTATGTAACTGTCATAAAAATTCTTTTCTATTTTAGGAACAATGAGAAACCTTTGAAGAAGTGGTAGAAGCTAGGGAAAGTGGATGACATGATCAGAGATCATGAGATGACTTTTAGATGTAATGTTCTTTTTACGTGTAATGTAGGAAATTGATGGTTTGGGGGATAATGTGGATTAGGGACACCAGTTAGGAGACTCTTGAAACTTTATAGAAACCATTTTTAGACTATGGTAGCATGGACAAAGGTGCTGGTGGCAGAGGGTGTATTATTTTCCTATGAATGCTGTAACAAATTACCACACGTTTGGTGGCGTGAATAACAGAAATGTATTCCATTACAGTTCTGGAGGCCAGAAATCCAAAATGAGTTTCATGTGATCAAAACCCAGGTGTCCATCTATTGACAGCCCCTTCTGGAGGCTCTGGGGAGAATCCATTCCTGTCCTTTTCCCACTTTGGTGGCAGCTCCTCTCTCTGCCAGGTCCCAAGGTCCATAAACTGTGTGAGTTTTGCATTCAGGACTCGCTAGCCAGTGACACCCTCCTATAGGTGTTCTGTTCCATGAAAGGAAATGGAAAGAGGGAAGTCAGTACTTTGACTCAACTCTAGTTTGACCTCTTGATTATACTACTGCAGTAAGTCATTCAGTCCTTGGCAATTACTTTTGCTTTTGGCTTATTGCTTTAATTGATTATTCAAATATCACCTCAGTTGAGTTCCTGGCATTCTTACTCTGAGACAGGGTCGGGTACCTACCATCAACAACATCACTATATGATGAGATGAGATGAGAAACTGGATTTCTGGAAGGGCTCACTTTTTTGGAGAAAGTTCCTTTTACTAAGAGAACACTTGAAAGTGTCTTCCTCCAAGCCTGTCCCCATCTCAGGCCTCTCTGGAGACTGGCCTCACTCTGGGGTGCCTGGCTCTATAGTCTTCTTTCTCTCAGGCTTCAACTCTGCATCCCATGTCCCACTCACTTTTCCATTTTGGTCTCTGTTCTTCCTTGATGAGCTCGCACTGCATTTCAGGCCTCTAGTATCTGTCTTCTCTCCTGCAGTAGCCAGATCCAACAGCCATGTGCCAGTCTGGTAAGTCTAACATAAAAATAAAATCTCTTATAGCTTCCTGAAATCACTCCCTCCTGTGACTACTCAGACTCACCCAGGAACCCATCAGACCCCAAGGACACAATGAATAAGACTAGCACCATCCCTACTCTCACAGGGCTTATATTCTAGCTGGAAAAATTACTATTAAACAGTAAAATAAATATGCAATGGACAGGCTAGAAAGATTATGCTTCTATTTCTAGGGCTCATTTATTATTTGTTTTCTTCCCATGAGGTGTAGCAAGAACACCAGAGAGACCTGATCATGAGGACAGAGACTTTAGGTTAAACCAGGGTCTCTCTTCCTTGTTACCTTAGTGCAGATCACAAAACAAAGTTATTTCTGTAAGTCAGGGATTTTCCCCAATGGTCTGACAAGGACGGGGTGACACTTGCTTGTTGGTATCACTAAGGAAGCTTTATAGAAGCATTTTCTCTCATTACCGAAATGTGATCCGGGGCACAGGTCTTCAGAAAGAAGGCAGGTTTTCCTGTGGGGGTTTCAGCTGAAAGCAACACTAGAGCTGCTCACTTGATTTTTTTTTTTTTTTTTTTCAGATGGAGTCTCGCTCTGTCACCCAGGCTGGAGTATAGTGGCATGATCTTGGCTCACTGCAACCTCCACCTCCCAGGTTCAAGCGATTCTCCTGCCTCAGCCTTCCAGGTAGTTGGGATTACAGGTGCGCACCACCATGGCTGGCTAATTTTTGTATTTTTAGTAGAGATGGTGTTTCACCATGTTGGTCAGGCTGGTCTCAAACTTCTGACCTTGTGATCCACCTGCCTCAGCCTCCCAAAGTGCTGGGATTACAAGCATGAGCCACTGCACCCAGCCTTGATCTCTTTACCCTATGGCCACCTGCAAGATCATCTGCCTTCATCTCCTAGACCAACCTTGCACAGAAGGGCTCAGTATTCCCATGCTTGCTTGTGAGCCAGCACTGGCCTGAGGTCTCATTCAAACCAAAGCACTTAAGGCATATCTCTACGTTCTTTTAACCTGTCTATTATCCCAATCCCTACAAAACTGAGGCCCTGTCCATTTTTCTTCAGGTTTCTCTCCAAGCTCTGGAATCTTATCTTTGCAACCTCCCTCAGGGCCATGGTCTAGCTACCTAGCCTGTACATTTCATGATGCCAAATGTGTGTCTGCTTACACTCATCCAAACTGCTGGGCCTGGATTCTTCTCTGCGGCCATACCTCAGAATTTCCAGAATGAACAGCTGGCCTGGATCATGGCCTTTTGCTTAAGTCCCAAATGTGGGGCTGGGCTTTTTGCCTGCAAGGACACCTGGATCTGTACAGAGGACCTAGTTAGCAGCCAGCCCTAGTGCTGCCGAGCCTGTGCAGCTGGATCTCTTCATGTCCCATCTTTACCATCATGGCAGGAGGCTGGCCTGAGAATATGCCCCCTTCAATATACATGCTACCATTACCTCCTGTAGTGCATGAGCCCCTCTTTTAGTGTAAGCATTGCTCTCTCAGATTAAATGTAGAAGCATTATGAGAGAGAAGCCTAGAGAGAATATTTAGGGTAAAGAACAAACCGGTAGCCTTAATGTAATATCTCAGACTCTACAGAATGAGATATTCTCTAGGCAAATGACATTCTCTAGGCAAATGATGGTGACATCTTATTTAGAGTCTTAGATTAACCAGATGGCATAGCTGGATCATGACTCACAGCAAGGTTTCTACCTTTATTCACCTTACAATGAGGAAAAATGTCTAAATAGAGTTAGCAACTGACTGTTCCAAAGTACCCTGAGGACACACAGTCTCTTCTCTAATAAGGAGGTACTTTATCCAGAGTGACAAATTGCTCAGAAGATCACATTTTCTCCATGTGATCAGGCTGAATTTTATGATGTAGCAGGTTGATAGAGGGACCATTTCTGCAATCGGGACATCACATCATGAGCCCAAAGGACTTTGTTCAGAGGAAGGAGAGACGCTTGAAGACTATAATGAGGAGGAAGATTGGTGTGAAGCTCCCTTCAAGAGAACACTCCATCTGTATCTCTCCAACTGTGGTAAGCCCATGGGTGGGTTTGTGTTCCTATCGTGGAAGGACAATTAGGAAACATATGAATCCTGCAGCACCCCACATATTTTATTCTAAACGACATATTAATTTATCTAATTCTCATTCGGTTTTAAAATATAAGAATCATGAAATCCTAAGTATTTTATATATTTTTTGACAATTATATAATAACGTATTCAAGCAACATGCAAATCAGGAAAAAAGACAACTAAAGTTTACATAAGGGTAAAGCCAACCCTCATGAAAGTGTAAATCCTTTTTTCTATGAATTGATTAAATAAAATATAAACATTAGTATCACTATGAAGAAAAAATGAAATCATTTATAAACTCTCTAAAAAGAAGTATCTAAACATCTTTCTATATGTGCTTCCTCACATTTTTCCTATCAGTTTTTATATACTCTGTTCAAAAATAAGTTCATGTTGTCATCTTTATTAACTTTTTTTTTTCTTTGTTTGTTTTTGAGATGAAGTCTTGCCCTGTCACCCAGGCTGGAGTGCAGTAGCGCAAGCTAGGCTCACTGCAAGCTTCACCTCCTGGGTTCACACCATTCTCCTGCCTCAGCCTCCCAAGTAGCTGGGACTACAGGCACCTGCCACTACACCTGGCTAATGTTTTATATTTTTAGTAAAGACCGGGTTTCACTGTGTTAGCCAATATGGTCTAGATCTCCTGACCTCATGATCTGCCCGCTTTGGCCCCCCAAAGTGCTGGGATCATTAACTTATTTTTTAAACTTAAGAGTTTAACATTGATATGCTTCTGCATTACTCATGTTTCCATATTCTTAAATTCATTCTGTCATGATATGTTGAAAGCTAGGTTGCATTAAATTAAATCAATGTATTGGTTCTTTTTTTTTTTTTTTTTTGAGACGGAGTCTCGCTCTAGCCCGGGCTGGAGTGCAGTGGCCGGATCTCAGCTCACTGCAAGCTCCGCCTCCCGGGTTTACGCCATTCTCCTGCCTCAGCCTCAGGAGTAGCTGGGACTACAGGCGCCCGCCACCTCGCCCGGCTAGTTTTTTGTATTTTTTAGTAGAGACGGGGTTTCACCGTGTTAGCCAGGATGGTCTCGATCTCCTGACCTCGTGATCCGCCCGTCTCGGCCTCCCAAAGTGCTGGGATTACAGGCTTGAGCCACCGCGCCCGGCCAATGTATTGGTTCTTAACCAATCTTAGATCTATCTATCTATCTGATATATTTTGGATGTCTCCTTCGATTCTCTTGTTGGGACACAATCCCCGGTGTTGGATGTGGGGCCTGATGAGAGATGTTTGGGTCATGAGGATAGATCCCTCATGGCTTGGTGCTGTCTTCACAATAGTGAGTGAGTGCTTGTGAGATCTGGTTGTTTAAAACTGTGTGGCACCTCCCCCTGATTCTCTTGCTTCTTTTGCTTCCTCTCTCACTATGTGAAATGCTTGCTCCCCATTTTCCTTCTGCCATGATTATAAGCTTCCTGAGACCTCACCAGAGACTGAGCAGATGCCAGAGCCATGCTTCCTGTACAGCCTGCAGACACATGAGCCAATTAAACCTCTTTTCCTTATAAATTATCTAGTCTCAGATATTTCCTTATAGCAATGCAAGAATAGCCTAAAATGCTATCTGTCCATCTACATATATATATATAATAGGAATTGGTTCATGCAATTGTGGAGGCTGAGAGGTCCCACTCTGCAAGCTGAAAGACCAGGAAAGCTGATGGTGCAATTCATTCCAAGTCTAAAGGCCTGAGAGTTGGCAGGGATACTGGAGTAAGTTCTGGTCTTTGTCCAAAGAACGGAGAACCAGGGTCACTGATGTCTGAGTGAAAAAGGAATTGGTGTCCCAGCTCAAGCAAAGACCAAATTAACCCCTTATCCACTTTTTGTCCTATTTAGGCCCTCAAGGGATTGGACAATGCCTACCATCATTGTTGAAAACAATCTTCTTCACTCAGTCTATCAATTCAAATGCTAATCTCTGCCAGAAAAGCCGTCACAGATGCACCCAGAAGTAATGTTTTGCCAGTTCTCTGAACATACCTTAGCTCAGTCAGGTTGACACATAAAATCAACCATCATAATGATATTTTTAGTTTTTTAAAATTATCAACAATGCTCTTCCGAATACTCATATATTTATATTTCTATACAGTTTTAAATTCATTTATTTGGTTAAATTCTTAAGGGGGATTCTTAAGTCAAATGATACAGATATATGTTTCCATTAATTTGCTTGGCAAATGAGGAACAAAGAGAGAGTAATTTAGCATTTTTCATCCTTTGTCCTTAGCTATAACTTATGCCATAAATATGCTAACATAGATATACATACACACAAAACATTAGGTAAATAACTAATGTCTTAATTAAATTTTCATGTCTAATAATATGTGAAAGTTACTTTTATCATCCTGTTTTCCAAATTAGGATCATTTTTGAGGAAAAAAGTCTTTTTCATAACATATAGTCTTAAAACACCTTATATCTTAGAAGATGACTACACACATAGCTACACACACACATTGACTTTCACAGCACAGATGGCTTTCAATAGCATTTTTGTATACTGTCCTCCTAAATAACGCATTATATATATATACACACACACACACAGTATGTGTATATATATAGATAGATAAATAGATGAATGTTTAGCTATATATATATGCATATATATATACATGATATATTATCTATTACTGATTCCACATCATTCTAAAGTATACTGGTGAGCAAATTAGAAATGTCATTAATTTCATATTGTACTAAAATATATTGATGAGAAATTTGGATTCATATTTAAGAGGGAGTTTATTTTAGTAGCACAAACATGTCACATGAAACCTAACATGCAGAAATAAAATGTTGCGTTTGGGACAGAAAGCTAGGCTAAGCTTAGAGAAAGTTCCTCCAAAGACCACCATATCTGCTGAAAATCCAGATGAATTCATCCTAGATCTGCAAGCACCATAGGGAAGCAAAGATGGGTCACTGTTACATAGTCTCAGGCACGCACTCTGGGGATAGTTTCTTACACACTTACCCACGTGCTTACACACATAGATGTGTGCATCTCCACATGCTCTATGTACTATTCTTAAATATATTTCCACTGGTCTTCTAGGGGTAAAGCCTAGAGAACTAGCCTAGTGGAGTGATGAAGCCTGCTGTCACTGGAGTCAAAATGCCGATATTAAATCCTGATTCCATCACCCATCAACAGGTAGTCTTAAGTAATTCACTATTTTAACATCTCAAAGCCTTAACTCAGCCTTAAAATCTAAGCCTAAGTGTTTTCATCTATAAAATGAGGGTGATGCTAGTAGAGTCTGCCTCTCAGGGCTGTTGAAAGATTTTAAAGCTCTTAACATCTAGTAAACACTCAAAGGGGCTAGGAATTATTATTAATACTATTTTTCTTTGTTTTAGGATTATTTTATTTTATTTCATTTCATTTCATTGTTATTATTTATTTTTGAGACCAAGTCTCACTCTGTTGCCCAGGAGGGAGTGCAGTAGCATAATCTCAGCTCACTGCAACCTCTGCCTACTGGGTTCAAGCGATTCTCATGCCTCACCCTCCTAACCAACTGGGACTACAGTGTACAACACCATGCCTAGCTAATTTTTGTATTATTAATAGAGATGGGGTTTCATTCACCATGTTGGCCAGGCTGGTCTGGAACTGCTGACCTCAGGTGATCTATGTGCCTCGGCCTCCCAAAATACTCGGATTACAGGCATGAGCCACCGTGCCCTGCCTTAGCATTATTTCAATACTCAAAACGTCCTAAACGTTTTAGTGCCAGGCCAGTAGTCTCCCTTTATTTATTTATTTATTTATTGAGATGGAGTTTTGCTCTTGTTGCTCAGACTGGAGTGTAATTGCATGATCTCAGCTCACTGCAACCTCCGCCTCCTGGGTTCGAGAGGTTCTTCTGCCTCAGCCTCCCGAGTAGCTGGGACTACGGGCATCCGCCACCACACCCAGCTAATTTTGTATTTTTAGTAGAGACAGGGTTTCTCCATGTTGGTCAGGCTGGTATTGAACTCCCAGTCTCAGGTGATCTGCTCGCCTCAGCCTCCCAAAGTGCTTGGATTACAGGTGTGAGCCACTGCGCCCGGCCTCCCATGATTAGGAAATAGTAGTGAGACAGTCAGGTGGGAGAGGGTCCCCGGAAAAACTCCAGCCAGCCTGAGCACTGGGGTGGAGAGCCTTGGGGAGATGGCCCGTTTGCAGCAGAGGGGAACCTGGTCCCTGTTCTTGCTGTGTGGAACCTGAGATACCTGGGTGGGAAACACTCTAACGGGGCCTCTGGACTTGTGGGGTGTCCTTGTTTCCCCCTTTTCTTCCTTTTCACCCAACGAAACCCTGTCTTACTCACCAAACAAATTGTCTGCAAGCCTGAATATTCGTGGCCATGGGACAAAGAACCCCATCTTTAGCTGAACTAAGAAAAAGTCCTACAACTGTAGCACATCCACATAAAATAATTCAGTGTAAACCTAAAGTCATAATTAACGGTAAAAATAGCTTATGGCCAAAACTACAGGTGGGATTTCACATGGCAGATGTCCTAAATGGATTTTAAGCTCAAAGTTGGAATATCTCATACCAGCTTTTAGAATTATGCAACTAGTTGCAGTGAGCCGAGATCACGCCATTGCACTCCAGCCTGGGTGACAAGAGCGAAACTCGGTCAAAAAAAAAAAAAAAATTATGCAACTAGAGTTCTCATTCTTCATCCAGACTTTCTAGTCAGTGACCTCAAACCTGGGTTGAAGTATATGTTTTGTCACTAGTTCAAGTCAATTAATTTTCGTTCAATAAAGATAATATCAGATATATCAGGAACATCACACCTAATTGACAGGGGATTACCATCTGGTGAAACCTTGGGCAATTAATGCCTCTGAAGTTTTAACTAAACCTCTCAAGCAGGCCTGACTGCACTATGGAGAGCTGGTGAGATTTAGAAGAGATGACAGACATGCAATTGAATGGAAGACCACAAAGCAGGAGCTAGTTAGCAATCATCAAAATAAATATCACCATCACCCCCTCTTTTTACAGATCATTGTCTGTTAAGACCCAATCTCAGAGAAGTTAAAGAGCTGTCATCACCATACTTTCAGGGTCAATTCATCTCTGAAAAGGAACAGATGGGGAAGAATTATTCAATTCACAGTTGACCTGTCATAAATTCCAAGATCTTGGACTGTAAGTAAATGACCTTGCTTATGAAATCACAAATTTCCTTCTGTGGGAAAGTAAAACTGTTGTCACTAGCCCAAAGTCTAAATACACACTCACCTTCCATATATATTCAGATCCTAGTCAGGGAAGAATCTGCTTCTGTAAAAGGTTTGCAAGGTGCATGTGGTTTGCAAAGTGGCTGTGGTGGTTATTGATGGTGAGGGGGAGGAGGGGGAGAACGAGAGAACTAAATAGGTTCCCTGAGAGTTATCCTGTTTAAATTGCTAACATTAGTTGTGTCAGTCTTCAGCCTAATCAAAAGCTCACAACAAATGTTTCAATGGAAAAAACAAACAAACAAACAAACAAAAATCCTTTAAATGGCAGGAACAAAGCAGAAAAAGAGGGAAAATAAAACAACCTGCAGTTGTGGGAGGACTCCTGCTCCAAGTACACAGCAGTCTCTCCCAGACTGAGCAATTCTAGGCGCAGTGTAGAAACAAGCAGTTGATGAGAAGGGGCACACCAGGCTGTCAGCTTCTCCATAGCCTACCTGAGGTTCATGACTCTATAGGAAGAAGGTGTACTTTATATTAATATTTGTACAAAATTGATGAACTAAACCAAATAGACAACTGAGAATCTGGCTCAGTAACTGCCAAATTCCAGCCTCACATTGGTCAAATTGCACTGTATTTTTTCTTCTATGAGAAAAACAAGAACAAAAGCAAATCTGGATATTTTCATGTAATCTCAAACCATCTATTGAAATAGAATGAAAAAGGGCAAGGCTGGACAAGTTGGGCTTCTACTTATAGAAGAAAAACTTTGACTTTATATTTAAATATTTGAACATACATTCATGATAGAGGAAAAGATCTATTATGTTTTTGCTACAGAGTATAGTATTCCCTGTTTCCTTTTATTTCACCAACAATATACATACTGCCTGTATGATTGAGCAGTTATTAAGTAGGAGGAAAATAAAATTCAAGAATTGTCCAAATAGATTTTTGAAATTAGCAAACTTTACAAGTAGAAAAGAGGCTTGTAAAAACCAAGTAAACAGCTATATATATATATGTGTGTGTGTGTGTGTGTGTGTATATATGTGTATGTGTGTATATATATATATATAAAGTACAAGGACAGTGAGGAGAATTTTGGTTAGTGACTCTCAAATATAATGAGAAGTGAATATCTGTTCATTTTTATCTCAAAAGTAAATTTCATCTCCACACATTTGAAAGAAAACCAAGCAGCATTAGGGTCATATTCAGAGAGAAATAGAGATCACCTAAGACTCCAAATCACTGTCATATTTTAATGACACAATAATATAACGAATTAGATACAGTCCTAATTTGTTAAAGATGTTGAGCAGCACTAACAGGACCACCTAGATGGTGGTAAGATTGGCTTCAGATTAAGATTGGCCTCACTGGGTGAAAAATACAAAAGCATGTAAAGTTTTCTGTAAATATATAAATCCAAGTATGTATGTTTGAAAGTTTCTCAGGTTGCTTTTTCCCTAGCCTAGTCACAGAACACTGTAAATAAATCAGTGCTATCAGATTCTCATAGTTCCACCCCACTCTGCCAGTCAGTATTTCTGCAATAACTGTTTCCCTGGGAAATAGTAGGGTTCCCACCTTGGCAGTGGTTGATAGATGAAAATAAATTGTAGAGTCCATCAAAATCCACTACTGCCTCCAGCTTACTTCACCTTTTTGAGAGACCAGGATCACAGAGACGAAGGGTAGAGGGACCTGTTAACACTCCCCTTTTTCACATTGTTGTTTGATAATCCCTGGGGATAATACAGGGTATTCTGGACTCTGATTCATTTGATATTGGGAAATCAAGGTGGAAAACAAGAAGTTGTAGCAAGAGCATTTAGGAGACTGATACTGTTTGATGTCCGTGCATCCCTTCCAAGGCCTAAGAATTCTCTCATTGAAACTCCTAGAATTTAGGGGTGTCAGAGAAAGGTTGGTTCTCAGTCTATATCTCAAAAATCCCTCTATTCCTGTGACATAGGGCTGAAAACAATGATGTTGCCATTCATCCTTTCATGTATTCATTATGGTCTATAGCTGAGAAGGGCTATTTGGGGTTTGCTTTGGCTGATGCTAGAAGAAGAAAACCAAGAAGAAGCCTCTCTAGGAAAACTTGCAGTAAGGAGAGTGGTAAAATGTTAAGTCTAAAGAGAACCAAGGAAATTACCTAGTCCAACCTCTTCATTTTACAAGTGGGAAAACTTGTAGAAAGTTGCTTAATCTTTCTGGTTCTGAGGCACACAGTTCATTTATTATGATCATATGAAGAGTGCTCACAGATGCCCTTATTAGCAGTCCAAATCCTGCAAGATTTCTCTTAAGAGCCTGTTGGACTTACATTTAAAATCTGTGTTTACCAATATGAACCAGATTTGTGACCTTAGTTACATTTTAAATATTCGCAAACTGATAGTGTAGAAAGTTAAACAATTTGCCTAGTGTGTAGAGTGTGCTCTGTGGATTTGATGGGTTCCCTATGTGCGAAGATAAGAGATCATCTTGCAAAGCCCTTGGTACAATGTGTGGCACCACAATACATGGTACTTGATGAATGAGGGCTAATAACAACATTACGATAATTATTGCTATTATTACTTGTCCATTTTGTGCTGCTGTAGCATAATACCACAGACTGGATAATTTATAAAGAACTTGAATATTTTCTCACAGGTCTGGAGAATGGGAAGAGCAAGACCAAGATATTCAGTTGCTTGGTGAGAGCTGCTCTCTGCTTCCAAGATGGCACCTTGTTGCTGCATCCTCCAATGGGAAGGAATTCTGGGTCCTCACATGACAGAAGGTGGAAAGGTAAGTGCACTGAATGCTGCATGAAGCCTCTTTTATAGTCCCATTCTTGAGGGAGCGTGTCTCCATGACCCAATCACCCCTTAAATGCTTCACCTCTTAATACTATCACATTAGCAGCCCTTGAATTTTGAAGAAGACATATTCAAACCATAGCACTGCTGCTATTATTAGCTTGGTGCAAAAGTAACTGTGGTTTTTACCATTGAAAGTGTCACAGATGATAAATTCCTCTTCAAAAAGTGTTAGTTCCCTGTTCTTTGTTTCTTAAGACCAACTTTTTTGTACTTCCTTGTCTCTTAACTACCTGTTAAACAATGCTTCTCTCCTTTGCTGTGCCCAGACAAGTCCAGACATGCCTTCCTGCCCAGTAACGGGCAGCCTCTACCCTCCCACCTAATTGACCCTATTCAGTTTTAAACCTTAGCCAATCAGGTTAGCTTAGATTGTGCGTCCAACCCCAGCCAATGGGGAAAAGACACAACGGTAAGAACCAATTGCGTTACAGATAAAAACCCTTGCCCTACGCCGCTGGGTGTGCTCTTGTGATCATGAGTGATGTGGGCAGCACCCTTCTGCAGAAGTAAATTTCCTTGCTGAGGAATTTTTTTGCCAAACTTCTGGTTTTCTTTGCACCACCGAGCACTTGTTTCTAACAAAAGTAATGACAAAAACAATTACTTTTGCACCAGCCTAATACATAAAAATATCAGCTGCTCCTCTTCAGTGTCTCAACTTCCATCAGTAATCTGCTTTTAAAGTTCCTTCCTTGTATTGCCTTCCCCCACACACTTGGGTTATATTTCTTCAGCACAGCTCCCTATCCTGAGCTGCGTTTTGCCTCTTTCTGAAGTCACTGCTGTGTGTGCCCCCATAATCAGCTGCCAAACCTCTGTATTTCCTTGTGCTTGCAATTTCTGTACATTAGATGCTAAATTGCTGTCATGAGAAAGTGGCAAGTGACAGTTTGTCACATTTAACCATTTTAAAACTCACTCTACCAAAACAAACAAAGCATAGAGAAATGGTTTGAAGATCAAAAGAAACGTGTATGTATATATAGTTGGTGTTGATTCAAGTCAGAGGATTAAGTGAGTTAATGCTAAGGAAGTAATCAGCTTCAGTTAATGAGAGTGATTATCTAGGAAAATAGAACTGTCACTATTGCTTGCCATGTAAAACAGTAGATTTATTGTTTTTGGATGCTAACTACTTTAACAGAAATATCATTCATTTATACTGAGATGTTCCCCAAAGCTGACCTTTCATTAATGAAAATAAAACCCTTCAGGATTGTCAACTTGTTATCTTCCTATCCCTGGAACCCTTCTGAGAGTTTTCTGATTGAGGTCTAAGGGATTGCTGGGTGCTCACTTTCTGTGATGAGCTGCCTCTTGTAATTTCACTTGCATCTCAGAAACAGGGTGGAAGGCCTGAGGTTGTGCCCCAGGTCTGCTTCGGTGTCATCTTAAGATCTGATCTTGAAAGATTCTATAGAATAGGGAATCTTAGAGGTAAAAATCTTAGATTTGCAAAGCCAAAAGTAAAGCTGCATTATGTGGTGGGAAAGTCATTCAGCTCTTTACCTTCTCTTCCCTCCTTTTACAGTCAAACTGGTTTACAACATTTTCTTGACTTTATCTCCTGTCCCTTCCTCCTCAGTTGGCTCCAATTTGGCTCCTGTCCACTTCTTTACCAAAGAGCTCTCTTTAAAATTATTCGTGATCTCTCTGTAACTAAGTGAAATAAATATTTTTACCCTTTCTCTTACTTGACCTGTCAACAGTATTTTCCCCCCAAGACTGAGATCTAAATCTTGCTGGAGAAGGCTCAGCTGTGGCTTATGATACAGAAGTGGTTTTCTGAGATGCAGCACCAGAGACACTTGCTGAGAGCCCTGGTAGAAATCTGTCCTCTGAGGTGCCAGGGAAATAGTCCAAGGCAGATGGCTTCATTCAGAAATAATTTCAAAGTTGCTTAGTAGTCTACCAGAGGAAGCTACTGGGAATATTGCTGACCCCCTTGTTTTGCAGAATGGCACTACAAGAGTTGTCCACTGCAGGTACTTTTTGGGAGACAATGCTCAAGCTAGGGGAAATACTCTTTCTTCCTCCAGTTTTCATCCAGAGCCCTCTAATGACAAATATATGGCTCTAACTGGCAAATAATTACAGAATTCATCTACATTGTTGCAGAACAAGCAATAAAGGGTGTATTTGGATGGGAAAAGCAACACATTGTTAAGAAACACATTGACCTAGTCAACTCTGAGTTTGGGATTCTCTCAATCAGTTGTCACACAGAAATTGTATTTTGAAATCTCAAAGGACCTGTCAACTTAATTTATTCAGGAATATATACATGAACTTTCTCCTCAAATTGGCCCCTCTTCAGCTTCATTATCTGTTTTTTTGAAGCCAGAAACTTATAAATAAACCTTAACATTTCCTTCTTGTTATATATCCAAAACACCATGAACTCTTGACTATTTAATCTCTTAACTCCTACTGAGATCTCTCCATCTAGGTTTCTATCTCCAGCACTGGGTATAGGCCTAGTGTATAATAGGCAACCAATAAGAATTTGATGAATTAATAAAGCTTTATATGGTAGACTAAATTATGCCCCCTCCAAGGTAGATGTGTCTTGTTCCCTAAGAACTGTGAGTATTACTGTAGAAGAAAGAGTTTGACATTGTCTAGAGAAAAGTTTGGCCTCTGCCTTTGGCTTTTGGGAGATAATCTATTTCATACCTGCTACGAGTATGTGTTTTCACGGCAGAAGCTGGGCCATAGCAGATCTTAGGGTAGAACCATCCATACCTGACAGTCAAAAAGTAGAGGCAGACCATGCAAGAAATACCAGTCATGTGACTAAAGATGGGGACTTTTGTTCTTGATATCAAATGATCTGAAGACTGAGTTTAACCCTATGGGCAATCACTCACTCGTTCGATCAATCATACCTATGTAATGACACCAAAGTTAGGGTATCTGTGAATACCAAAAATACTGGACACTAAAATTCTGGATATCAAAATTGGTGTGAGCTTGTGTAGTTGGCAATACTCCATGTATATTATTATACATCAATGTCAGGAGGGTAGTGTGTCCTGAGGACAATAGAAACTTCCTCTTTGGAAACTTTCCAGATTCTGCCCTGTGTGTCTTTTCCTTTGGCTGATTTAACGATATCTTTTCTCTGGAATAATCCAAAACTGTGAGTATAATAGCCTTCAATAAATTATGTAAGTCTTTCTAGCTAATTGTTGAAACTGAAAGTTTCAACTTTTGGAGCTCCCCACCCCAAACTTGTAGTTGGTGTCATTCTGTGAGGATTATACTTTCAGACCTTATGGTTTGGCTAATTCTGGCAGTTAACATTTTAGATACGGTTAAGGATCTTGATCTGCAGAGATAATCCTGAAATATCCAGGGGGATTCTAAGTTGAATTAAATATATCCTTATATCAATAAGGCAGAGGAAGATTTGATACATACCAAAAAGAAGGCAATGGGATCTCTCACTGTTGATTCTTTCCTGGCTCTTCATTTGGTATTTTGCTTACAGTCAGCCTTTTCCATGTACTGTCTCTCCTTTTCTCTCCACCTTTGATAACTCCCCATGCCTTTGTGGAAAGCTCTCATTTCTCTATTTAGGCTTTGCCTATTTCTTTCTCACACTTTTTCCTTTGAGTTGCCAGTCTTGCTCATCCACTCTTTGAGTTTCCCAAGCTTTATTTAGAAAGTGAGTACAAATAAAACTGCTTCAGAGCTCAGGCAATGTAGGTGAGTTTTGCCTTTTGAAAAATTTTATAGCTGAGTGATAAATCAAAATTCTTACGGAGTGTTGACAGACTGTTAACTAACGCCTCACTGGGGAAGTTTTCACAAGGACTGCTGAACATAAGAGAGTAAATGCTTAATGGCCTTTGTAGTTAAAATAAGTTAGCAAACAGCAACAATGCATAAGAGCTATGGTGGTTACGTAAGAGGTGGTAATTGGAATAAAGCCTGTCACTGAGAATAGACTGTCACCTGATACAGAATCAGGACTCCCAGAGTGGGCCGAGAACTGGAGATCCAAGTAGGTGGGCAGCAAGAGGGTGTCTGGCAGCTGGTCCCAGGACTAGGGCTTGTTAGCCAGAGAGCCAGTGGATCCTTCTCTTTTAGTAATCAGTTCCCTGTTTTCACGTACTGGCTGCTAGCACTAGAGTGTAATATTTCATTAAATAAACCAGGAAGGACTCAGTTACTAGTTTGGGGTATAGAATAAGTGGTAGAGACTTCACCAAACAATTTACTGTCACTGCTAGGCACAAAGATATATGATATTTCCCAGTCTTTCCACACTTCCACACAGTATGGGAGGAAATAGTTCATGCCACTTCCACTTTTGCCGTTGAATTCATCCCACACATCATACATATCCTCCACTCTTTTTCTCCATTGGATGGTGTATTGGACACTTCTTTAAAGGGAGCAAATGGTAGAGCCATAAGACGGAAGAGGCTTGAGTCTCCACCAATCTCTCTTTCTTTCTCTCTCTCATTTATTTGCCCTTCAAGATCTAAACTCGACTTAATAAATACTCCCCAACTTTACCAGACATTTAAAGCAAAATAAATATCTGTAATTATGTGGAACATGACCACACTTAAAAAAATTAAACCAATTATAAAATACTTTTGTAAACCCAGGTTTTAGTTCTCCAATGCAGATACAAGGCTCCTGAAAAATGAGACATAGGATGACTGCTTACAGCTCTTAGGGCCTAGCACAAAACAAGACATCAACCTTATAACTTCTGAATTCCTCTCAATGCATGACACTGAATAGATTTTGAGTTGAAATAAATGCAGACAAATTAAATTGGTATACAATGATGTAAGCTGCTGCTCCAAGGATGAATACCAATGTTAACTTTACCCCCTTATCCTCAGCTCTGGATTGCTTTCTGCCTCTATATAATTTATGTATGAAATTTCTGACGTTAAAAGGGGAGATTACAAAACTTGAAATAACCATAAAACTCACTTTCTTTGGTGAAAAGTTGCTTTGAGCTTCAACTCACGGGAAAACACTCATGAAAAATAGTACTTCTGGCCTTCCCATTATTATTGAATCATCATCCTTATATATCTTACCACATCTGACCAACACCAGAGGGTTTTCATGCCTGTTCTTTCCCAGTTCCATTGAATGCAAGCCAGTCTCTTAATTGTGCACATGAGTGAATATGTAAGTGATGCCATGGGTTCTACACCATTCTGAGAAGCCGTGAGTTCTTCACCTTTCTGAGAAGCAGTCATGGCATATACAGTTTCCATAAAAAAACTGCCACAGTGCAATTAAAGGAGAAATAAATCTTACTGTCTTGATGACAGCCTGTGAAACTGAAACCATGTAATATAGATTTCTCTGAGAAAATAGAAACTTATATTCTTTGATAGTGTAATTATTATGCTCTGTCAAATTACTTTGCTTTTTTCATAAAAATCACTTAATACTTCATGCAGATATTACTTTTGCCATCAAATATCACTTTGGGGAAAGTTAATAATTTAGAAACTTTCATATTTAAAAATGGCAAATCCAATAGATACATGCAATGCCATAACCAGATTGTCCTCCCTCCTTGAAACTTTTGTGTGACTGCTTCTGCCTCAAAGTAAGGCTCCAGAGAGAACAATTAATTGGGTTGCACATTAAGGAGACTCTGTCTTGTATTTGGAGGTCAGAGTGTCGATAACATTAGTGGAAATAGCTGAAAAGGGTCTTGTGACTTTTATTTAGAAGAGAGACATTTCCGCTTTAGTAATAATTTTTGTCTTTTCCTTTATGACATTTTTACTGAAAGATCTCATTTTTTCAAAGTCTATAGTTTCCAAACTGGTGTTTGCTGGTAAGCAAAAATGCATTTTTATCTTTATGGCAGGAATTATAGTAATAATGATAATTTTATCTGGCATTGACTAAATGATTACTACATGCCTGACACTCATCTAGGTTTTTTACACATATTATCTTACTTAATTTCTTTAACAACATGAGAAAGTTTATGTCATTATCCCATTTTATAGATGAGAAAATAGAAGTGCAGTGATATTAAATAACTTTGCCAAGGTCGTGAAATTATTCTGTCCCACTGTGAATTTGTATCCAGGTGGTCTGAGTCAAAAGCAACTATTGGCTGCATAAATGTCTTATTTTGAGAAGTATCTATTCATGTCCTTTGCCCACTTTTTGATGGGGTTGTTTGTTTTTTTCTTGTACACATGAAAAAATGCTCATCATCACTAGCTATCAGAGAAATGCAAATCAAAATCACAATGAGATACCATCTCACACCAGTTAGAATGGCAATCAGTAAAAAGTCATGAAACAACAGGTGCTGGAGAGGATGTGGAGAAATAGGAACACTTTTACACTGTTGCTGGGACTGTAAACTAGTTCAACCATTATGGAAAACAGTATGGCGATTCCTCAAGGATCTAGAACTAGAAGTACCATATGACCCAGCCATCCCACTACTGGGTATATACCCAAAGGATTATAAATCATGCTGCTTTAAAGACACATGCACACGTATGTTTATTGTGGCACTATTCACAATAGCAAAGACTTGGAATCAACCCAAATGTCTATCAATGACAGGCTGGATTAAGAAAATGTGGCACATATACACCATGGAATACTATGTAGCCATAAAAAAGGATGAGTTTGTGTCCTTTGTAGGGACATGGATGCAGCTGGAAACCGTCATTCTCAGCAAACTATCGCAAGAACAGAAAACCAAACGCCACATGTTCTCACTCATAGGTGGAAACTGAACAATGAGATCACTTGGACTCAGGAAGGGGAACATCACACACTGGGGTCTGTTGTGGTGTGGGGGAAGGGGGGACACCACACTAACATGGCACATGTTGTAGCACACCAACATGGCACATGTATACATGTGTAACAAACCTGCACATTGTGCACATGTACCCTAGAACATAAAGGATAAAAACAAACAAACAATAAAAAAAAACAATTGTAGTCACCACGCTTTACTGCTTTCCCATAATAGCTATCAATTATGGAGTGTTTACTCTTGAGCACATTCCACTTTTTTTTTCTTTTTTCTAAAATTGTACTTTTAAGTTTTGGGATACATGTGCAGAACATGTTACATAGGTATACACGTGCCATAGTGATTTGCTGCACACATCAACCCATCATCTACGTTAGGTATTTCTCCTAATGCTATCCCTCCCCTAGCCCTCCACCCCCTGAAAGGCCCCAGTGTGTGATGTTCCCCTCCCTGTGTCCACGTGTTCTCATTGTTTATCTCCCACTTATGAGTGAGAATATGTGGTGTTTGGTTTTCTGCTCCTGTGGTAGTTTGCTACCTGTGCTAGTTTGCTGAGAATGATGGTTTCCAGCTTCATCCATGTCCCTGCAAAGGACATGAACTCATTCTTTTTTATGGCTGCATAGTATTACCTCGTGTGTATGTGCCACATATTCTTTATCCAGTCTATCATTGATGGGCATTTGGATTAGTTCCAAATCTTTGCTATTGTGAACAGTGCTGCAGTAAACATACGTGTGCATGTGTCTTTATAGTAGGATGATTTATTCAACTACAAACAAATGTAAATAAATAATGGGACCCAGCAATCCACTTACTGTGTATATACCCAAAGGATTAGAAATCATTCTACTATAAAGACACTTCTTCTTTTCTATTTGAAACTTGCAACAAATGAGACACAGTGCAAATCAAACTGCAGTGAGATACAGTGGAAGTTTATGTGTATTTCAACATCTAATGTTCTAGTAGTATAAAGACAAATTTGAATTTATCTTATTAAATTTAAGATAAATTTATCTTAAATTTTTGAATGCTAGATTGCTTATCTTAATGTCCTTTTTGGTGATCACTGTAGAAGTGGAAGCATCCACTATCTAGGAGATATATATAAATGAATAATTTGGCATGTTTTTCAAATGTATTTGTGGTGATTATATTGCATTGGGCTCTTCTATCTTGAGTAAAAGAAGAAACACTTCAGGTAAGCATTTTAGTTAACTCTCTCCATACTCAGGACATAGATATATCATTTCTGTTAAAGCACAAATGTGGGAAGCCCATCTGAGGCATTAAGGACAGATCACTGGCCTCATAGGAGTGACTTATGATTGATTACAGTGGAGATGGGTCTGTGAGAAGTTGAAGTCAGAAACAATACTCAAGAAACCCTAATGCCTAATGTTCTCCCAGCAATAACTAACACTCATAGAGTCCAGTGATCTTTTTTTTTTTTTGTGGTGGCATCAGATAAATTTTTTTTTATTATTATACTTTAAGTTCTAGGGTACATGTGCATAACGTGCAGTTTTGTTACATATGTATACTTGTGCCATGTTGGTGTGCTGCACCCATCAAATTGTCAGCACCCATCAACTTGTCATTTTAATCAGGTATAACTCCCCAATGCAATCCCTCCCACCTCCTCCGTCCCCGTAATAGGCCCCAGTGTGTGATGTTCCCCTTCCTGAGTCCAAGTGATCTCATTGTTCAGTTTCCACCTATGAGTGAGAACATGCGGTGTTTGGTTTTCTGTTCTTGCGATAGTTTGCTGAGAATGATGGTTTCCAGCTGCATCTATGTCCCTACAAGGACACAAACTCATCCTTTTTTATGGCTGCATAGTATTCCATGGTGTATATGTGCCACATTTTCTTAATCCAGTCTGTCACTGATGGAATTTGGGTTGATTCCAAGTCTTTGCTATTGTGAATAGTGCCACAATGAACATACGTGTGCATGTGTCTTTATAGCAGCATGATTTATAATCCTTTGGGTATATACCCAGTAATGGGATGGCTGGGTCAAGTGGTACTTCTAGTTCTAGATCCTTGAGGAATCGCCATACTGTTTTCCATAATGGTTGAACTAGTTTACAATCCCAGCAACAGTGTAAAAGTGTTCCTATTTCTCCACATCCTCTCCAGCACCTGTTGTTTCCTGACTTTTTAATGATTGCCATTCTAACTGGTGTGAGATGGTGTCTCATTGTGGTTTTGATTGCATTTCTCTGATGGCCAGTGATGACGAGCATTTTTTCATGTGTCTGTTGGCTATATGCATGTCTTCTTTTGAGAAATGTCTGTTCATATCCTTTGCCCACTTTTTGATGGGGTTGTTTGTTTTTTTCTTGTAAATTTGTTTGAGTTCTTTGTAAGTTCTGGATATTAGCCCTTTGTCTGATGAGTAGATTGCAAAAATTTTCTCCCATTCTGTAGGTTTCCTATTCACTCTGATGGTAGTTTCTTTTGCTGTGCAGAAGCTCTTTAGTTTAATTAGATCTGGGTCCAGTGATCTTTTGATGATCAACTCATCAATACATTTTTATATAATAAAATATCCTGATTATTTTCCCTGTCCTCTTTTCTTGACTGGAGTATAGGTCTGAAACAGAGAGGTGTGGTGATGTATAGAGAGATTATCTCTTTTCTGAATGACCCTAAACATTTCAGTCATTCTCGAACCACTGCCAGTAGATTCTTAGGCACCTTTAGTTAGAGTAACCGTTTCTTTTGTTATCATAGGAGCCTGGCTAGTTGGTGATTTTCTAAAAATCATGCTACATTTTGAAGCTATTTCTACCCAGTCTTCCTTCCTTCCTTCTCTCCTTTCACAGGTGTCAGACCTTCATTGTGGTTTGAAGGTTCTCTTCACCTACTCCCATTGTCTCTTTTTGTCTTTTGCAGGTGTTTCCTCCAATAAATCTCTTACAAAACTCACCCCATGTTGGCATGTGCTTCTCAGAGGACCAAAACTAACTTATGTCAGCTCAGATACTTGAATGATTACAACTGTCACTTGAGCAACATTATCTTTTGTCCTCAAATTAGAGTTTGCATTTTTCCTTTAATGATAGGCACCACATTCATAATTGATTATGTATGGGCTAGCATCCGTCACTCATTTAAAGCCTGTAAAAATGGAAACCACTGGGCCCATTAACGTGTTGTCCACCCTCCTTTTTCTACCTATCTCCCACCAGTCAGCAATGAAGTCGTCTATACTCTTTCCTTTGTAGTTACATTCAGATCTATTTTGAGACTTGCTAGGTGACTACAAAAAAAATTCCTTCTAAGACTTAGTTCCTTCCTATCTGAAATATGGCATCAAGTGACTATAGTTAGTAATAATGTATTGCATACTTTAGTAAATCTTAAGTATTCTTATCCTCCCACACACACATATACAACGTAACTCTGTGAGGTGATGGATGTGTTAATTAACTTGATTGTGGTAACAATTTTACAATGTACACATATATCAAAACACTATGATATAGATCTTAAATACATTCTTACTTATCAACTATACCTCAATAAAGCTGGGGAAAAAGAATCATATATGACAAACTATATAAAACACTTAGCACTAATGATAGCACTTTTAAAGAGTTCAACAAATATCTGTTGCTGTTACTAATAATATTAAGACAGTTCTAGCTTTCAACATACAGACCTTCAAAATGTCATAACTATAGAAGTGTAAAGGTGGTTAAACCCTTCAGAAATCAGCTGATGAAACTGAGAACATACAAATTATTGATGACAGACTGAGAGCTGTATATGATGTGAGAGAAGTAGAAAGAGTAAGCACCAGTTTTGTCTTAGTCCAGTCATAACTTGGTGTTGCATAAATGTGTTGGTGAGAATCCAGCCAAATCAGATTTCCCCTCAAAATTCTTTATAAGCCCCTATTGAAAATGAGCATATAGACCTATAAAACCAATTCTAATTAGCGTTTTTATTCTTTGCTAATAAAACTTGAAACTTTCATTTGATTAAGTAAAACTCTTTATAACCTTTTTTTTAAATCCTCCTTTAAAAGCCATTTTATATGTTCTAAGTAAAATAATTACTGACTTATAAAAAAAATTACTGACATTTTATATGTTCTAAGTAAAATAATTACTGACTTATAAAAAATGTATTCCTAATTCCACAATTACTTTATTAAAAATTGCTATCTCAATAATGCTTACTCTGAGATTTGCCTATGAAATAAATTACTTTATTTAATGTGTACTGTAATTTTCTCTCAAATAATTACTTAGGAGTTGTAGAGAAAAGTGATGTGGGCTGAGAAATTCTAGTGTATAATTTTGGACCTGATCTCCATGGCACAAATTAGGTAATACTGAACATTGATTGCTATGAAATGAAGCTAAGTCCATTGCTCAAGTGCTGGAACATGTGTGTGTGTGTGTGTATACATGTGTGCTCACATGTGCACATTTGTGTGTGTGTACAATTTTTTTTGTCATCTGTCAGTTGATACTTCGGTTGCCGTCACATTTTAGCTATGGTGAATAAGGGCGATGGGATCATAAATGTAGAAACATCTCAAATATCTTTTTTAGACCCTATTGTCAATTATTTGGGGTATATACCCAGAAGTGGAATTATTGGATTACATGGTAATTCCAGTTTTAATTTTTTGAGGAAATGCCACACTATTTCACACAGAAGCTGTGCTATTTTACATTCCAACCAATACTGCAGAAGGATTCCCATTTCTCCAAATACTTGTCAGTACTTTTTATTTTATTTTGTTTATAGTAGCCATCCTAATGACTTTAAAATGATATCTTATTGTAGCTTTGATTAGCGTTTCCCTAATGATTGGTAATGTTGAACATCTTTTCATGTGCATCTTGGCCATTTGTGGATCTCTATTAGAGAAATGTCTATTCAAGCTTTTTGCCCATTTTTGCACTCAGTTCTTGTTTTTGTGGTTGAGTTTTAGAAGTTTTCTCTGTATTCTGGATATTAATCTTTTATCAGATATATAATTAGTAAATAGTTTCTCCCATTCAGAAGATTGTTTACTGTTTAGATAGTGTATTTTGATGCACATTTTAAAAAGCATTTCATGAAGGCCAATTTGTCTTCTTTTTTGTTGTCATTATTCCTGTATGTGTGGTGTCATATCCAAGAAATCATTGCCAAATCTAATGTAATGAAGCTTTTGGCCTGTGTTTTTAAAAGAATTTTATAGTTTAAGGTCTTATATTTAGGTCATGAATGTGTTTTGAGTTAATATTTGTATATGGTGTTAGGTAATTACAAAGAACCTAATGTTTCTGTCCCCTCAAAATTTACATGTTGAAACCCTAAATCCCAATGTGAGAATATTTAGAGGAGAGGCCTTTTAAAAGTAATTAGGCATGACAGTGGAGTCATCATGAGTTAGTATCTTTATTAAGAATCAAACAAACAAGCAAGAAGCTAACTAGTTCTCTTTTTATCATGTGTGGATACAATAACTTTGTAGCCTGCAACCTGAAAGAGGGCCCTCACCAGAAGTCAACCATGCTAGCTATCTGATCGCAGACTTCCAGCCTCCAGTAAAATGAGAAGAAAATTTATATTGTTTATAAGCCACCCAGTTTGTGGCACTTTGTTGGAGCAGCCCAAACTGACGAAGACAGTAAGAATCCAACTTCAATCTCTTGAATTGAAATAATCAGCTTTCCCGGCATTATTTATTGAAAAGACTGTTGTATTCCTATGAAATGATCTTGACACGCTTGTTGAAAATCATGTGACCATTCCTGCAAGTGTTTTTTTTCTTGAATCACTAAATGTTTTGGTTACTATAGCTTCAGAGTAACTTTTGAAATCGGGAAGTATGAGCCCTCAAGCTTTGTTCTCCTTTATCAAATTGTTTTAGCTAGTCAGAGTTCCTTGAGATCTCATATGAACTTCAGAAAGTTATTTTATCTTTCTGCAAAAAAATGTTATTTGGATTTTGATAGGAATTAGATTAAATCACTAGATCACTTTGAATAGTATTGCCATCTTAACAACATGAGTCTCCCAGTTCATGAGCATAAGATATCTTGACATTTATTTATGTCTTCTTTAATTTCTTTAGCAGTGCTTTGCTGTTTTCATTGTCTTCCTCATCTGTGTTAGATTTACCTTTAAGTATTTTATTTTAATGGTATTATAAATGGAATTGTTGCCTTGAATTTTTTGGATTGTTCATGGTTAATGTATGTAACTGCAAGTTATTTTTGTGTGTTGTTTTTGTTCCTACTATACATACTTTGCTGAATTCATTAATTAGTTCTAATAGGTTTTTGTGAAACACTCATTTTTTACATTTAAGATTATATTATCTGTAAACAGAGATAAACTTACTTCTTTTTTTTCTTTTTTTTTCAATTTTGACTGTCTTTTCTTTCTTTTTCTTACCTAATTCCTCTGGCTGGGACTTCCTGCGCTATGTTGAATACAAGTGGCAATTTAAAAGGCTTTCTTGCCTTGTCCCTGAACTTATTGGAAAAGCTTTCAGTCTTTTCTATTGAACATGACGTTCAGTGTGGGTTTTTCATATTTAGCTTTTATTATATTGAGGTAGTTTCCCTTTTTTACTAGTTTGTTGAGTATTTTCTATCATCAATCCGTGAGTTGTACTGAATTTTGTCAAATGCTTTTTATGCATCAATTGAGATGTCCATGTGAGGTTTTTTACTTTTGTTCTGTTAATATGGTGTATTACATTGATTGACTTACTTTTTTTTTTTTTTTTTTTGAGACGGAGTCTCGCTCTGTCACCCAGGCTGGAGTGCAGTGGCCGGATCTCAGCTCACTGCAAGCTCCGCCTCCCAGGTTCACGCTATTCTCCTGCCTCAGCCTTCCCGAGTAGCTGGGACTACAGGCGCCTACCACCTCGCCCGGCTAGTTTTTTGAATTTTTTTTTTAGTAGAGACGGGGTTTCACCGTGTTAGCCAAGATGGTCTCGATCTCCTGACCTCATGATCCACCCGTCTCGGCCTCCCGATTGACTTACTTTTTATTTTTTTTAACTTTAGTTTTAATTTTTGTGGGTATATAACAGGAGTATGTATTTGTGGGTTACACAACATGCTTTGATACAAGCATGTAATGTGTACTAATTACATCATGTAAAAGCAGTATCCATCCCCTCAAGCATTTTTGTGTTGTAAACAATCCAGTTATATTTTTTTTCATTACTTGAGATTTACAATTAAATTGTTATTGACTATAGTTACCCTGTTGTGCTACCAAATACTAGGTCTTATTCATTCTTTCTAACTATTGTTTTGTACCCGTTAACAACCCCCACTTTCCCCCAATCCACACCCCCACATTGATTGGCATACATTTGCTAAACCTTCAGTATATTCTATGAATAAATTTGACTTGGTCATGGTATGTAATCCTTTTGATATGCTGCCGAATTTTGGTTTTGAATATTGCAACAACATTCATCAGGGATATTGATCTGAGATCTATTCTTGGAGTATGTTTGTATGGCTTTGGTATCAGGGTAATGCTGCTCTCATAGAATCAGTTAGAAAGTGCACAGTGGTTCATGCCTATAATCCCAGCACTTTGGGAGGCTGAGGCAGGCAGGTCAGTTGAGGTCAGGAGTTTGAGACCAGCCTGGACAACATGTAGAAAACCTGTCTCTACTAAAAATATGAAAATTAGCCCAGCATGGTGGCATGCACTTGTACTCCCAGATACTTGGGAGGCTGAGGCAGGAGGATCGCTTGATCCCAGGAGGTGCAGGTTGTAGTGAGCTGAGAGCACACCAATGCACTCCAGCCTGGGGAGTGGGAATGAAACCTTGTCTAAAGGGGGGAAAATGTGTCCCTCCTCTTCAGAGTTTTGGAAAGTCTTGAGAAGGATTGGTGTTAATTCTTATTTAAATATTTGGCAGAATTCACCCATGAAATTATCAGGTCCAGGGCTTTTTTTGCTGAATAGTTTTCTATTACTAATTCTATATTTTTTGCTAGCATTAGGGCTACTGAGGGTTTTTAAAATTTCTTTGTGTTTTAGGTTAGGTAGGATTTGTGTTTTGAGGAGTTGGTCAGTTTCATCTAGGCTATCCAATATGTTGGTATAAAATTATTCTTTGTACTCTCTTTTAATCATTTTTATTTCTATAAAATTGATAGTAATATTCACACTTTCTTTTTTGTTGAAGAGGAGTATACATGCGATATTTTTTGCTAATCATTTCAAAAGTGGACAAAATGGTTATGTACAACTGGAGCCCTGTTGTACATAAAAAAAAGCATCTGTTGTTTTCCTGATATTCTAAGAAAATGAATTTGATTGTATATATTTTCTTTTTAAATTATACTTTAAGTTCTTGGATACATTTGCAGAATGTGCAGGTTTGTTATGTAGGTATACATGTGCCATGGTGGTTTGCTGCACCCATCAACCCATCATCTACATTAGGTATTTCTCCTAATGCTATACCTCCCTTAACCCCAAACCACTGACAGGCCCCAGTGTGTGATATTCCCCTCCCTGTGTCCATGTGTTCTCATTGCTCACCTCCCACTTAGGAGTGAGAACATGTGGTATTTGGTCTCCTGTTCCTGTGTTAGTTTGCTGAGAATGATGGTTTCCAGCTTCATCCATGTCCCTGCAAAGGATATGAACTCATCCTTTTATATGACTGCCTAGTATTCCATGGGGTATATGTGCCACATGTTCTTTATCCAGTCTATCATTGATGGCCACTTGAGTTGGTTCCAAGTCTTTGCTATTGTGAATAGTGCTGCAATAAACATACGTCTGTATGTGTGTTTATAGTACAGTGATTTATAATCCTTTGGGTATATACCTAGTAATGGGGTTACTGGGTCAAATGGTATTTTTGGTTATAGATCCTTGAGGAATGGCCACACTGTCTTCCATAATGGTTGAACAAATTTACACTCCTGGCCAGGCACAGTGGCTCATGCCTGTAATCCTAGCACTTTGGGAGGCCGAGGTGGGCAGATCACCTGAGGTCAGAAGTTCAAGACCAGCCTGGCCAACATGTTGAAACCTCGTCTCTACCAAAAATACAAAAATTAGCCTGGCATAGTGGCACATGCCTGTAACCCCAGCTACTCGGGAGGCTGAGGCAGGAGAATTGCTTGAACCTGGGAGACGGAGGTTGCGGCGAGCCGAGATCACACCACTGTACTCCCACCTGGGTGACAGAGCAAGACTCCTTCTCAAAAAACTAATAATAACATAGTTTACAATCCCATCAACAGTGTAAAAGAGTTCCTAACTCCACATCCTCTCCAGCATCTGTTGTTTCCTGACTTTTTAATGATCACCATTCTAAGTGGAGTGAGATGGTATCCCCTTGTGGTTTTGATTTGCATTTGTCTAATGACCAGTAATGATGAGCTTTTTTTTCATATGTTTGATGGCCACAGAAATGTCTTCTTTTGTGAATTGTCTGTTTGTATTCTTTGCCCACTTTTTGATGGGGTTGTTTGGTTTTTTTCCTTATAAATTTGTTTTAGTTCCTTGTAGATTCTGGACATTAGCCCTTTGTCGGATAGACTGCAAAAATTTTCACTCATTCTGTAGTTGCCTGTTTACTCTGATGATCGTTTCTTTTGCTGTGCAGAAGCTCTTTAGTTGAATTAGATCTCATTTGTCTATTTTGGCTTTTGCTGCCATTGCTTTCAGTGTTTTAGTCATGAAGTCTTTGTCCATGCCTATATCCTGAATGGTATTGCTTAGGTTTTCTTCTAGGCTTTTTATGGTTTTAAGCCTTAAATTTAAGTCTTTAATACATCTTGAGTTAATTTTCATATAAGGTGTAAGAAAGGGGCCCAGTTTCAGTTTTCTACATATGGCTAGCCAATTTTCTCAACACCATTTATTCAATAGAGAATTCTTTCCCCATTGCTTGCTTTTGTCAGGTTTGTCAAAGATCAGATGGTTGTAGACGTGTCGCATTACTTCTGAAGCCTATGTTCTGTTCCCTTGGTCTGTATATCTGTTTTGGTACCAGTACCATCCTCTTTTGGTTACTGTAGGCTTGTAGTATAGTTTGAAGTCAGGTAGCATGATGCCTCCAGCTTTGTTCTTTTTGCTTAAGATTGTTTTGGCTATATAGGCTCATTTCCATGTGAAATTTTAAATAGTTTTCTCTAATTCTTTGAATTAGAAAAAGAATTTTTCTAATTCTTTGAATTAGAAAAAGAATTTTTCTAATTCTTTGAAGAAAGTCAATGGTAGCTTGACTATCATTGAGGAGTCCTTCTTTTTCTGTTGTTTGGAATAGTTTCAGAAAGAATGGAACCAGCTCCTCTTTGTACCTCTGGTAGAATTTGGCTGTGATTCCATCTGGTCTTGGGATTTTTTTTTTTTTTTTGGTTGGTAGACTATCAATTACTGCCTCAATTTCAGACTTGTTGGTGTATTCAGGGATTTGATTTCTTCTTGGTTTAGTCTTGGGAGGGTGTAGGTGTCCAGGAATGTATCCATTTCTTCTAGATTTTCTAGTTTATTTGTGTAAAGGTGTTTATGGTATTCTCTGATTGTAGTTTGTATTTCTGTGTGCTCAGTGGTGATATCCCCTTTATCATTTTTTATTGTGTCTATTTGGTTCTTCTCTCTTTTCTTCTTTATTAGTCTGGCTAGTGGTATGTCTATTTTATTAATCTTTTCATAAAGCCTGCTCCCGGATTTGTTGATATTTTTGAATAGTTTTTCGTGTCTCTATCTCCTTCAGTTCTGTTCTGATTTTAGTTATTTCTTGTCTTCTGCTAGCTTTTGAATTTGTTTGCTCTTGCTTTTCTAGTTCTTTTAATTGTGATGTTGGGGTGTCGATTTTAGATTTTTCTTGCTTTCTCCTGTGGGCATTTGGTGCTACAAATTTCCCTCTAAACACTGCTTTAGCTGTGTCCCAGAGATTCTAGTCCATTGTATCTTGGTTCTTACAGGTTTCAAAGAACTCATTTATTTCTGCCTTAATCTCTTTATTTACTGAGTAGTCATTCAGGAGCAGGTTGTTCGGTTTCCATGTAACTGTGTGATTTTGAGTGAATTTCTTAATCCCGAGTTCTAATTTGATTGCACTGTGGTCTGTGAGACTGTTATGATTTCCTTTCTTCTGCATTTGCTGAGGAGTGCTTTATTTCCAATTATGTGATCAATTTTAGAATAAGTGCGATGTGGTGCTGAGAAGATTTGCGGTGGAGAGTTCTGTAGATGTCTATTAGGTCCTCTTGGTCAAGAACTGAGTTCAAGTCCTCAATATCCTTCTTAATTTTCTGTCTCGTTGATCTGTCTAATATTGACAGTGGGGTGTTAAAGTGTCCCATTATTGTTGTATGGGAGCCTAAGTATCTTTGTAGGTCTCTAAGAACTTGCTCTATGAATCTGACTGCTCCTGTATTGGGTGCATATCTATTTAGGATACTTAGCTCTTCTTGTTATATTGATCCCTTTACAATTATGTAATGCCCTTCTTTGTCTTTTTTGATCTTTGTTGGTTTAAAGTCTGTTTTATCAGAGACTAAGATTGCAACTCCTGCTTTTTTTGCTTTTCATTTGCTTGGTAACTATTCCTCCATGCCTTTATTTTGAGCCTATGTGTGTCTTTGCACGTAAGATGGGTCTCCTGAATACAGCACACTGATTGGTCTTCACTCTTTATGAAATTTGCCAGTCTGTGTATTTTAATTAGAGCATTTAGTCCATTTACATTTTTTGGTTAATATTGTTATGTGTGAATTTGATCCTGTCATTATGACTTCAGCTTGATATTTTGCCCATTAGTTGATGCAGTTTCTTCATAGTGTTGATGGTCTTTACAATTTGGTATGTTTTTGCAGTGGCTGATATTGATATTTAGTGCTTTCTTCAGGAGCTTTTGTAAGACAGGCCTGGTGGTAACAATAATCTCTCAGCATTTGCTTGTCTGTAAAGGATTTTATTTCTCCTTCACTTATGAAGCTTAGTTAGCTGGATATGAAATTCTGGTTTGAAAATTCTTTTCTTTAAGAGTGTTGAATATTGACCCCCAATCTCTTCTGGCTTGTAGGGTTTCTACCAAGAGATCCACTGTTAGTCTGATGGGCTTCCCTTTGTGGGTAACCTGACTTTTCTCTCTGGCTGCCCTTAACATTTTTTCCTCTATTTCAACCTTGATGAATCTGATGATTATGTGCCTTTGGGTTGCTCTTCTCAAAGAGTATCTTTGTGGTGTTCTCTGTATTTTCTGAATTTGAATGTTGGCCTGTCTTGCTGGTTGGGGAAGCTCTCCCAGATAATATCCTGAAGAGTGTTTTCCAACTTGGTTCCATTCTCCCCATTACTTTCAGGCACAATAATCAAATGTAGGTTTAGTCATGTCACATACTCCCATATTTCTTGGGAGTCTTTGTTCATTCATTTTCTTTATTTTATCTCTAATCTTGTCTTCATGCTTTATTTCATTAAGTTGATCTTCAATCTCTGATATCCTTTCTTCCGCTTGGTCAGTTTGGCTACTGATACTTGTGCATGCTTCACAAAGTACTCATGCTGTCTTTTTCAGCTCCATCAGGTCATTTATGTTCTTTCTAAACTGGTTATTCTAGCAATTCCTGTAACCTTTTTTCAAGGTTCTTAGCTTCCTTGCATTGGGTTAGAACATGCTCCTTTAGCTCGGAGGAGTTTGTTATTACCCACCTTCTGAAGCCTACTTCTGTCAATTTGTTAAACTCATTCTCTGTTTGTTCAGTTTTCTTCCCTTGCCAGCAAGTTGTGATCCTTTGGAGGCAAAGAGGCATTCTAGTTTTTGGAATTTTCAGTCTTTTGTGCTGGTTTTTCCTCATACTCATGGATTTATCTCCCTTTGGTCTATCATGTTGGTAACCTTCTGATGGGGTTTTTATGTGGATGTCTTTTTTGTTGATGTTGATGCTATTCCTTTCTGTTTGTTAATTTTCCTTCTAACAGTCAGACCCCTCAAAGACTGCACCTGTTCCCTTCTCTGGAAGATTTGTATGAGAGGGACACCCACCAGATGCCAGTCGGAGCTCTCCTTTATGAGGTGTCTATTGAACCCTGTTGGGAGGTGTCTCCCCATCAGGAGGAAAGGGTGTCAGGGACCCACTTGAAGAGGCAGTCTGTCCCTTGGCAGAGCTCAAGCGCTGTGCTGGGAGATCTGCTGCTCCCTTCAGAGCCAGCAGGCAAGAGTGTGTAAGTCTGCTGAAGCTGTACCCACAGCTGCCCCATCTCCCAGGTGCTTTGTCCCACGGAGTTGAGAGTTTTATCTATAAGCCCCAGACTGGGGCTGCTGCCTTTCTTTCAGAGATGCCCTGCCCAGAGAGGAGGAACCTAGAGAGGCAGTCTAGCTACAGTGGCTTTGCCAAACTGCAGTAGGCTCTGCCCAGCACGACTTTCCTGGTGGCTTTGTTTACACTATGAGGGGAAAACTGTCTACTTAAGCCTCAGTAATGGCAAACATCCCTTCCTACATCAAGCTAAAGCATCCCAGGTTGACTTTAGACTGCTGTGTTGGCAGGGAGTTTTTCAAGCCAGTGGATCTTAGCTTTCTGGGCTCCTTGGGGGTGAGATCTGCTAAGCTAGACCACTTGACTCCCTGGCTTCAGTGCCCCCTTTCCAGGGTAGTGAATGATTCTGTTTCACTGGCATTCTAGGTGCCACTGGGGTATGAAAAAAAAAAAAAAAACTGCCAAAGCTAGCTTGGTGTCTTCCCAAACAGCCTCCCCGTGTTGTGCTTGAAACCCAGGTCGCTGGTGGTGGAGGCACCTGAGGAATCTCCTGGTCTGTGGGTTGCAAAGACCATGGGGAAAGCCTAGTACCTGGGGCCGGAGTGCACTGTCCCTCATGGCGCAGTCCCTCACGGCTTCCCTTGGCTAGAGAAGGGAATTCCTTGACCCCTTGCGCTTCCCAGGTGAGGTGACACCAAACCCTGCTTCTGCTTGCCCTCCGTGGGCTATGCCCACTGCCTTGCCAGTCCCAAAGAGATGAGTCGGGTACCTCAGTTGGAAATGCAGAAATCACCTGCCTTCTGCATTGATCTCACTGGTAGCTACCAGCTGAAGCTGTTCCTATTCAGCCATCTTGCCAGCCACTCCTACACTTTCATTTCTTATTTAAGCAATCTCAGTCTTTCCTTTCTTCCTTAGTCCAGAGAGCTAAAGGTTTCTCAATCTTAATTTTTTCGAAAACCAACTTTTGCTTTCATTGATTTCCTCTGAAACATTTCTATCCTATATTTCTTTTATCTCTGCCCTAATATTTATTATTTATTTATTTATGCTATTTTTAAGTTTAGTATTCACTATTTTCTATTTAAATGATTAAAGTTATTTATTTGATATCTTTTTTCTACTATAAATGTTTATAAGTATAAAATTCTCCCTTAGCAGCAATTTCTCTATTTTCCATAAGTTTTGATGTGCTGTGTTCCTGTTTTTATTTGTCTGTAAGTGTTTTTGAATTTCTCTTGTAATTGTGTCTTAAGTCTTGGATTATTCAAGTGTGTGGTTAAATTCCACAAATCTGTAAATGTTCTAGTTTATATTTTTGTACTGGTTTCCAGCTTTATCTGTTTCTGATTGAAAAATATACTTTATCTGATATCTTTTTTTTAATGTATTGAAACTTAATTTGAGGCCCAAGATATGGTCTATATTGGAAAATGCCTCATGTGTACATAAGGCATTTTTTTGTCGGGTAGAATTATTCCATATATGTCTTTAGGATCTAGTTAATTGTTGTGTTGTTTAAGTTCTCTATATCCTTATCTTCTGTCTAATTGTTATATTTTATATTTAAAAAGAGGTTTGTAAGTCTTCAACTATTATTGTAGAACTATTTCTCCCTTCAGTTTTGTCAATTTTTGCTTAATGTGTTTTGATAATCAAATATAAAATGCATACATATTTTTATTCTTGTATCTTCTTGTTATATTAAATATTTTATTTACGTAAAATGTCCTTGTCTCTTATAAACATTTTTGAGTTTGAGTTTATTTTATATGATGCTGGTATAGCCATTAAATATCTATTTCATGAAATATTGTAGTATTATTATTGGGATGAAATATTCTTTTCTATACATTTACTTTCAACCAATTTGGGATTTGGTTATAAAGTAAGTCTCTTGTAGACAACATATTATTGGGTCATCTGTCTTTATGCATTCTACCAATCTCTGACTTTTGATTGAAGAGTTTAATTCATTTATATTTAAAGCAACAACTGATAAGAAAAGACTTATTCTGTTCTTTGCTAGTTGTTTTATGTAAGTCTTAGAGCTTTTTATTCCTCATTTTCTGTATTACTGTCCTTTAGGTGTTTAGTTGATTTTCTTTCAGTGAAACATTTAGTTTCCATTTATTTATATTTTGTAGGTATTTTCTTTGTGGTTACAATGAGAGATTACATTTCACATCCTAGAGTTATTACATGTATTATAAATGTGAATTTGTACCTATTTAACTTCAATAATATACTAAAAATCTGCACCTTTAATAGCTCTATCCATACCTCTTTCAGTTGTTCATAAAAAAATACATCTTCATAGAGTGTGTATTCAAATATATTAAAAAATTGTAATGCATTATTCTCTTAAATTATGTAGAAAACAAAATGTGAAGTTATGAACCAATGACACAGTAATGCTAGCTTTTGGACTTACAACCATTGATGTATTATCTACTAAATCATGCAAAAAATGGAATTATACACTATTACTACAATAATACTAGCTTTTATAATTGCCTATGTATTTATGTTCCTGAGATATTTATTTCTTTTTATGGCTTTGAGTTACTTTTTAATGATTTTGTTTGTTTTGTTTTGTTTTGTTTTTTCCATTTCAACATGCAGATCTCCCTGAGCATTTTTTGCAGGACAGGTGGAATGGTAACAATCTCACTCAACTTTTGTTTATCTAGGAAAGTCTTCATTTCCCCCTGTCTTTTGAAGGACAGTTTTGCCAGATATAAAATTCTTGGTTGACAGTTGTTTTTTGTCTTTTAGTACTTTGAATATATCAACCCACTGCCTTCTCCCCTCAAAAATTTCTGATGAGAAATCTACATATAACTTTATTGAGAGTCCCATGTATGTGATGAGTTGCTTTTTTCTCTCTCTCTGCTTTCAAGAATCTCTCTTAATCCTACATAAAGTTAGTTGAGCTTTTGGGAATATTTGCATTCATGTCATTTATTAAATTTGGCAAAATTTCTGCCGTTATTTCTTCAAATATTCGCCCTTCTTTTTTTCCTATTCTTTTGGAACTCACATAATGTGTATATTCACCTGTTTGATGGTGTCCCACAGATCTTTTAAATTCTGTTCACTTTTTTCAGTTTCTTTTCTGCTCCTCAGGCTTGATAATTTTGGTTGTCTTATCTTCAGATTCTCTGATTCTTACTTTTGCCTGATGAAATATGCCTTTGAATCCATCTAGATAAATTTTTTTTATTCTAGTTATTGTATTTTTCAGCTCTAGAATTGTTTTTTTGGTTCTCCAACTTTTTGTTATTTCCATTTTGTTTATACATCATTTTTCTTGACTGCATTCATGTCATATATTAGTTCTTGGAGCACTGTAAAGACAGTTGTTCTAGTCTTTGTCTGGTAGGTCTGCTAAGCATTTCATTAGTAGGCTGAGTTTCTGTTGTTTTTGTTTTTTACTTTTAATTAGCCATATTTTCCTTTTTATATCTTATAATCTTTTGTTGAAAAATGGACATTTCCATCTAATACTGTAGTAGCTCTAGAAATGACGTTTTCTCCTTCCCCAATATTTGTTGTTTTCAGTTTTTCTTTCTTTCTTTTTTTTTTTATTTTTTGGATGTCATCTGTACCAAGGATTAGAGTGAGGTATAATCCTATAGTCTTTTCAGGTCTTTTCTTAGTCTGTGCTTTCCCCTGGGCATGTGTGGTGACTTTTTAATTTTACCCATATTTGAAATGCCTTTGAGTGCCTTGATCTTCAATGTATGGTTCCGAAAAGAGGAAAAAGAAAAAGACAGATGGGGGTGGCACCAGCACCAGTTATTTAAGTCTCCTAGGAGACACCTCAGCCGGGGAGTGAGGGGTTTGAAACAATAAAAGGAGGTGCACCAGTGGTTACCACCTTTATGTGCATCTCTTGTGATCAGAAGCAGTGATCAGTGTTGAGAACACAAATCCCTCATATTAGCAAAAAGTGGTCCTTTTTTGCCCACTTGGGCTCCCACCAGCTATGTGCAGGTTCTTCCTGGAATATATGTGGCTGCAGGCCATGGGGCTAAGGGGTGATAAGTTAACTACCACTGTGGTAAAAACTCAAATAAGACCAGAACACCTGAAATCCCAGCACATTAGGAGGCAGGCAGTTTGCTTGAATCTAAGAGTTCAAGATCAGCCTGGGAAACATAGCAAAACCCTGTCTCTACAAAAAATACAAAAAATTTAACTGGATGTGGTGGCCCGTGTCTGTAGTCCCAGCTACTTGGGAGGCTGAGGTAAGAGGATTGCTTAAGTCTGGGAAGCAGAGGTTGCAGTGATTCGAGATCTCACTACTGTACTCCAACCTAGTCGACAAAGCAAGACCTTGTCTCAAAATGGGAAAAAAAAAACACCCTTGAAATTAACCAAAATTAGCAGAAATGTATTATTCAAGTCTTCTCCTATAAGTTGCAAGCCTTAAACAGACTCCAGATTAACAAAACTGTTATATCAGACAGATTCTGATATTGCCTAGATAGGAAGACAGATTTCTGGTGCTGCCTACTCTGCCATATTCCCAGCACATGCTTAATGTTGATTGTTATTTCTGCCCTGCTGTTTGAAGGTGCATGTGAGAATGCAGTACTGGTGCTAATTCTTATGCTCATTGTTCAACCCTGAATGAGTCATTTCTTCTTTCTGGATTTTACCGATCTCATATGAAAAAGGTTTAGTTGATGCATTTCATGTATTTATAACCCAAACAAGCAGTTAGGTGTTATGCAGTTAGGTATTGGAGGTTGAAAGGTGCCTGAAAAAGGAAATGAGAGAGTCTTCAACGGTGTGGGTAAGTATTGCATTTATTGATCTATCCTCTGTTCATAAATTGCATTCACTTCATGAAAAATCAATGATTTATTCACTTTGTTATATTCCTGTTTTATTTGAACAAGAATATTTACTTTAAAGGATAACAAAAAACAACATAAAAGAGTCATGCCTAAAATTTTCATTTGTTAAAAAATGCAGTTATAAATCTGTTAAAAATAAGCAAATTTATAGACAACAGAAAAATTCAAAACCTCATGTGATACTCTTCTCTTTTGAGAGCTTACTATTTTCAGAGGAAGTTTGAGGTGATAAGTAACTGTTGAAAGAGAAAGACATACCAGTAGAAACCACATTTCTATATGATATGGCTTATTTTTGACAGCAAATGGTTAATTAAAAGACCATCTAATACAAGCTTCTCTTTAAAATATGACTTGGAAACACACGGTTTGATTTGTTTTATTAAGCTTTATTCTAATACATTATAACTTGTAATAAATTGCACATAGAGGCAGTAAATTGAAACCTCTGGTTACAAAAACCTTAGCACCTCAGCAGCCATGTTGTCCACTCTGTAATGCTATTAATGCACAGCATAATGTAAAAGGACACTAAGGCTCTTAGATCACAGGAAGACTGGGAGCAGGTGAATAGGGACACAATCAGTCCTGCCAACACAGATCACATTTGGATAAAAGTAACCATTTTTGGTCAGTCGCGGTGGCTCAAGCCTGTAATTCCAGCACTTTGGGAGGCCGAGACGGGCGGATCACGAGGTCAGGAGATCGAGACCATCCTGGCTAGTATGGTGAAACCCCGTCTCTACTAAAAAATACAAAAAAATAGCCGGGCGAGGTGGCGGGCGCCTGTAGTCACAGCTACTTGAGAGGCTGAGGCAGGAGAATGGCGTAAACCCGGGAGGCGGAGCTTGCAGTGAGCTGAGATCCGGCCACTGCACTCCAGCCTGGGCGACACAGCGAGACTCCGTCTCACAAAAAAAAAAAAAAAAAGTAACCATTTTTTGTCATTAATAATAACCTTCAGTTATTCCAGAACCTGTATATATAATGAACGAGCTACAGACAGTTGAGGAAAAGGAGAAAGAAAAGATTTGACTATGGCAACCGAACAACACAGTAATTTCAAGTTGTGAATTGGAATTGAAATTCATTCTGACCGTGGTGGGTTCATTTCCTTCAATTGGACAAACATGAAGTTTCTTGGGTGTTTTGAGATGTAGCTCCTTGAGCAAGTTTGGGAGAAAAGACTATCTTCTTGAATTTTACTCAAAAGCCTAAGAATTATTGTTGAAAAACTGCAGTTTTATACAATGAGAATCCATAGGAATGTAATTTGAATAACCATTATGAAGGGGTGTCTGGCAACCTCTAGCATATTGAGCATATGTACACCCTATGGCACAGCAATATCACTCCTAGGGATATTCTCTAGAGAAACCCACTTTCCTGTGCAATTTGAGACATGTATAAAAATATGTATAGCAGCATGTTGTTAATAGTAAAAAATAGGGGAACAAAACTCCAACTTCTATCATATAAAATGTATAAATATAATGTTATATTTATACATTAAAATACTACTGAGTAGTAAGGAGAAATGTATTAGAATATCTTAAGTGAGTAAAAGCAAGCTGCAGAAGGCAAAAGAAAAACATATTTTGAAAGCATAAAAAAATACTATATATTTTTCTGGATCTATGTAAAAGGAATAAACGTAAGACTTAGGAATAATCATTTGAAATTTATTGTGGTGGCTACTTCTGAAAACATTTGTAAAAAAATTAAAACTAGATTTATATTCCATCCACTTATCCATATGCCAATTTATATTTTTGTATATATATATATACACATGTGTGTGTTTATATACATATATAATTGTGTGTGTGTGTAGATATATATATACACACTAAACAATAAATGCAGAGCTTCCTTCTTGTGGTATGCCCTCATCTAAGAGCTAAGAGATCAACAAAAAAAGACTACAATATACAGCACTGCATTGCCTAATGATGGGAATGTGGTCTGAGAAATATATTGTTAAGTGATTTCATCATTGTGTTAACAACATACAGTATACTAACACAAATCTAGAGGACATAGCCCACTACACACTGAAGCTATATGGTATAACCCATTGCTCCTAGGCTACAAACCCACACAGCATGTTACTGTACTAAATACTCTCAGCAATTGTAATACAATACTAAGTAATTGTGTATCTAAACATATCTAAAATGTAGAAACGGTCAGGTGCAGTGGCTCATGCCTGTAATCCCAACACTTTGGAAGACCAAGGCAGATGGATTGCTTGAATCTAGGAGTCCACACCAGCCTAGGCAACATGACAAAACTCTGTCCCTACCAAAAAATTAGCCAGGCATGGTGGCACACACCTGTAGTCCCATCTACTAGGATGACTGAGGTGGGAGAATTACATGAGCCCGGGAGGTTGAGGATGCCGTGATTGTGCCACTGTACTACAGTGTGGGGGACAGAACAATACCCTGTCTCAAAAAAAATCATAACAATAATTAAAAACAAACATAAAAAAAGATACAGCAAGAATAAAATAATCATATAGGACCACCATTATATATGTAGTGCATTGATGACCAAAACATCATTATGTGGCACATGGCTGTAGTTCTTGTTCTCACAAGAATTATAGTTTATCTGGAAGACACACAGGAGAAGTTAGACTGTAGTGTAAGCATTTAGTAGTGGATAAAATTGTCTGAAATGAAGACAGAACTTGAAACAAAAGTGTACACAAAGCCTGCCTTCCACGATGTGGCTGTGATGGGGGAAACAATGTGTGTGAGGCAAAACTAACTCTGCAAGCACAGAATATAAATCCTTTCACGGAGTTCTTAATTTTTCTTTCCAAGATGCAGTGAAATCCATTGACTTGACAAATGCCCCCATTCAAACTTCATCTTTTCAAGCAATTCTTACAATAGCCTGAAGTTCTGCACAAAGGGTGGTTTTTGTCCTATGGAGTGTGCACACGTGTTTTTTAAATGTAAGCTCTGTTTGTGAATCAGATCAGTGGTAGGTGTCATATAAATTAGTCATTTTTTATTTGAACAGCACCATGTTTTCCACAAAGTCCTTTATACAAGAACATAGTACAACAGACAGGAGAAGAATTTTACCCTCGACAGAGAACAAAGATATAAGAGACATTTATGGTCATTCTTGACAAGATTTGTGTGGTATCATGCAGAGGATATTAAAGGACAGACTAGGTTAGATCACATGAAAGGAACTTCTTCAACTCTGAGATTATCTAGTTTCAGCTTTCCAAAGTGAGAACTGTGTTCAGACGTCACTCTGTATCTTTAAGAATCTACCATTGTGGAGTGTCATCCATTGGTGTCTACATTTTATCGACATAGATTTTAGTCTAGTTACTGCTTGGATGATTTTTGAAATTAACAAGCCTGATGCAATCACACCATCTATTTCTGTCTTAAAATTATCTCTTTTTGAAATTCAGGTAGACCCTCTAGGCCTTGTATTTCATAAATTATGTTACTTATTTATTTTAATTTAGAGCTGAGCTCTTCTCATCTGTCTATTTGTCTACAGCATCTGAACACCACAGTAACTTCAGGTTGAGAATTGGAATTGAAATTCATTCTGATCATGGTGGGTTCATTTCCTTGAATTGAAACATGAAGTTTCTGAGGTACTTTGAGGCATAACTCCTTGAGCAAACTTGGGAGCAAAGACAATCTTCTTGTATTTTACTCAAAAGGCTATAACCTTTACAGCTCTCAATTTAGATGGCATAGCCCACTACATACATAAGCTATATGATATACCCCATTGCTCCTAGGCTACAAACCCACACAGTGTGTTACTGTACTAAATACTGTCAGCAACTATAATACAATAGTAAGTATTTGTGTATCTAAACATACCTAATATAGAAACAGTCAGGTGCCGTGGCTCATGGTCAGGTGCAGCTCCTCATACTATTTTCATTTCTCTAGGATGAGAGAAGCCACTTAGTTTTGAGTCAAGTTTTACAGATTTTGTTTTCAACATCCTTATAAGTAAGGTCTAGAAGTTACTATTGAATCCATTTTCCAGAAAAGAAAACAAACACAGAGATAAGTTAGTTTTTCTAGAGTATCATGATGACCAGACCTAAGCCTGGGGAAAGCTTCCAACCTCATGTTCTCTACTATCTAAACCTAAAATGTAGTCAAATTTTACACAAACGCAAATACACATACCCGTCACCCACTCACCCACTCACACCCAAACACAGAAACACATGCACACACACACTTCTAAAGGTGGGTGGAGGAAAAGAGGCTGTATACTAAATATTAAACCTGTTTTTTTCCTCCTAAAATAAGAAAAGAGGCTGTATACTAATTATTAAACCTGTTTTTTTCCTATGAAAATAAGGAAGGTTTGGGTAGGGAATGAGTATTTCGTAATGATGGTTTATAAATCCTGTTGCATGATTAGACTGTCTCATATTGCAGCAACATCATACTTTTAATTCAAACCAAGAATCCAATACTCTTTAGAAATTATATTCTTTCAAGTGTCCTTCCTGTCAATCCAGAGATCATGTCATTTGATGAGCTTTATAAATTGCTATAATTCAAGAAAGGATTTAATATTCAAATGTCTACAATAAACTGGGGGAATTAAATGTAAGCAAGTTTCTTCCCTGTCATATCTCAAACATTTAACGTATTAATGTGTAACTGCATTTCTAAGATGGAGCACAGCATGCAGCATTTTCCAAACATTTGATTACAGAACACTATTTTTTACTATGTTTCTTGCAAAAGCATCTTGGGGAAACATTGCACTAGGCCAACCCTTCTATTTTACCAAAGGGGAAATTAAGGTGTGGAGAGGTAGAATGATTTACCAAAGATAGACACAGCTTGATAATGAAAATGAAGCTAGGCAGATGGGGAACGATCATTGAACATCATTTTGCCGCCAAAATGGTGAAGGCCATGAGATAATATTTTATAGCCTATATAATGTTCGTGGAAAAAATATATTCTCCAGACAATAGGGAATTATGGTAGGTGGATGGGTGGACAGATAGACAGGTACACACATATATATGTATAATATATATATACACACATATAGAATTATATTTTCATACAATTTTTTCACAATTAAAAAGGCATTCATCATCATTAAACAGTATATAGAAGACATATAATTTTATTTTGATAGCAATACTGCTGCTCATTCATTAAATAGCAATTATGCATCTAGATATCTAAAATATCAATGGGAGCTTTAAAATGCTAACATTGCCTGCACATACAGAAATGCTCCAACAATAACATGCCGGAATGTGTTAACATATGCTTCAGAGGTCCACAGATGTTTAAGGAAGATGGAATTTTCAAGATGATTTAGGCTAATCCTTTTATTTTAAGTCAACTGAGGCAGGCACAGGTGGTTAGAACAGCAAAGGCATCTTTGTGGGCCTTGGCAGATAGTGCCCTACATCCTGTGTTCTCACAGAACAGAGCTTCAGTCTTGTATAAACATGTACAGCCATGACAACTTTCTGGAGATGGCTCACAAGATACCTCATTCCATTCTCGTTTAAATTTTTATTTTGGTTTGTAGGATAGAGGACAATTATGAAATTAGTTGACTTTTTATCTCCACGTGAATAATTTTCTTTTTTAGGTAAAACAGAATAAGGACATGTTTTTGTCTCCGAGAAGGGTGAGGGGTTGAAATATCTGCTTGCTTCAAGCAAAATTCATTATTTAGAAACACCTGCTTTATTTAGAAATGTGCACCATCCACAAGGAGAAGAATATCCCTTCTTTCTTGTCTATAAATGTAGTCTGTGCTGCAAAGCATAAGTAAGAGCAGCGAATGCAAGAAATACAATTTTCTCTGGGGCCAAAAAGTTAAAAATAAAAATCTTTAACTTCTCCTGAAAGACATAACGAAAATAAGGAACACTTTGTTCCTTGCTTTTTGCTTCTCTTTGCAGTTTGTCTCCAGATAGATTCTTTATCATTATAAAGAATCTGTCATCTCACCACACACTTCAGGCATTTATCATTTTGTGACCACTGAATGTCTGGTTGCTCTGGATCTCCAATCCTTTGAAGTCTAAGAAACTTCCATGTGGTAATAGAAATGCTGAATACCTGTGTATCTAACTTCAAACTATCTTCATGAGGTTCTTGTTATAGTTTGGCTGTGTCCCCACCCAAATCTCATCTTGAATTGTAACTCCCACGATTCCCATGTGTCATAGGAGGAACCCAATGAGAGGTGATTGAATTATGGGGGTGGGTTTTCCTGCGCTATTCTTGTGATAGTGAATGAGTCTCATGAGATCTGATGGTTTAAAAACATAGGTTTCCCTGCCCAAGCTCTGTCTTTGCTTGCTGCCATCTATGTGAGATATGATTTGCTCCCTGCTGCCTTCTGCTATGATTTTGAGGCTTCCCCAGCCACGTGGAACTGTGAGTTCTCCATTAAACTTCTTTCCTTTGTAAATTGCCCATGCTCATGTATGTCTTTATCAGCAGTGTGAAAACAAACTGATACAGTAAATTGATACTAGTAGAGTGGTGTGCTGCTGAAAAGATACCTGAAAATATAGAGTGACTTTGAAACTGGGTAACAGGCAGAGGTTGGAACAGTTTGGAGGGCTCAGAAGAAGACAGGAAAATGTGGGAAAGTTTGGAACTCCTTAGAAACTTGTTGAATGGCTTTGACCAAAATGTTGATAATGATATGAACAATGAAATCCAGGCTGAGGTGGTCTCAGATGGAGATGAGGAACTTGTTGGGAACTGGAACAAAGGTCACTCGTGTTATGTTTTAGCAAAGAGACTGGTGGCATTTTGCCCCTACCCTAGAGATTTGTGGAACTTTGAACTTGAGAGAGATGGTTTAGGCTATCTGGTGTAAAAAATTCCAAGCAGCAAAGCATTCAAGAGGTGACTTGGGTGTTGTTAAAGGGATTCAGTTTCAAAAGGGTAATAGAGCATAATAGTTTGGAAAATTTGCAGCCTGTCAATGCAAAAGAAAAATAAAGGTTCAATTTTCTGAGGAGAGATTCAAGTTGGCTGCAGAAATTTGCATAAGTAACAAGGAGCCTAATGTTAATCACCAAGACATTGGGAAAAATGTCACCAGGGCATGTCAGAGGTCTTCACGGCAGCCCCTCCCATCACAGGCCTGGAGGCCTAGGAGGAAATGTGGTTTTGTGGTCTGGGCCTAGTGTCCCTGTGCTGTGTGAAGCCTAATCTGTGCCATGTCCCAGCAACTCCAGCCATGGCTGAAAGGGGTCAATGTAAAGCTCAGGCTGTGGTTTCAGAGGAGTCAAGCCTCAAGCCTTGGCAGCTTCCACATGGTGTTGAGCCTGTGAGTACATAGAAGTCAGTAACTGAGATTTGGGAACCTCCATCTAGATTTCAGAAGATGTATGGAAATGCCTGGAAGCCCAGGCAGAAGTTTGCTGTAGAGGCGAGATCCTCATGGAGAACATCTGCTAGGAGAGTGCAGAAGGGAAATGTTAGGGAGGAGCCCCCATACAGAGTTCCTAATGGGGCACCACCTAGTGGACCTGTGAGAAGAGGGCCACCATCCTCCTGACCCCAGAATGGTAAATCCACTGAAAGCTTGCACTGTGCACCTGGAAAAGCCACAGACACTCAACGCTAGCCCTTGAAGGCAATTGAGAGGGAAGCTCTCCCTTGCAAAGTCACATGGGTGGAGCTGCCTAAGACTGTGGGAACCCACCTTTTGCATCAGCATGACCTGCATATGAGACATGAAGTCAAAGGGGATCATTTTAGAGATTTAAGATTAGACTGCTCTGCTGGATTTCAGACTTGCATGGTTCTGTAGCCCCTTCGTTTTGGCCAATTTCTCCCATTTGGAATGGCTGTATTTACCCAATGCCCATTCCCCATTGTATCTAGGAAGTAACCAGCTTGCTTTTGATTTTATAGGCTCACAGGCAGAAAGGACTTTCCTTGTCTCAGATAAGATGTTGGACTGAGGACTTTTGAGTTAGTGCTGAAATGAGTTAAGACTTTGGGATACTGTTGGGAAGGCATGATTATGTTTTGAAATGTGAGGACATGAGATTTGGAAGGAGCAAGGGGCAGAATGATATGGTTTGGCTGTGTCCCCATCCAAATATCATATTGTATTGTAACTACCGTAATTCCCACGTATTGTGGGAGAAACCTGGTGGGAGGTGATTGAATAATGCAGACAGGTCTTTCCTGTGCTTTTCTCATAATAGTGAATGAGTCTCATGAGATCTGATGGTTTTAAAAATAGGAGTTTCTGGCTAGACATGGTGGCTCATGCCTGTAATCCTAGCACTTTGGGAGGCTGAGGAGGGTGGATCACCTGAGGTCAGGAGTTCAAGACCAGTCTGGCCAACATGATGAAACCCTGTCTCTACTAAAAATACAAAAATTAGCTGAGTGTGGTGGTGCATGCCTGTAATCCCAACTACCCGGGAGGCTGAGGCAGGAGAATTGGTGGAACCCAGGAGGCAGAGGCTGCAGTGAGCTGAGATAGTACCACTGTACTACAGCCTGGGTAACAGAGTGAGACATCATCTCAAAAAAACAAAAACAAAAACAAAACAGGAGTTTCCCTGCACAAGTATTTTCTCTTTGCCTGCTGCCATCCACGTAAGGTGTGACTTGCTCCTCCTTGCCTTCCGCCATGATTGTGAGTCTTCCCCAGCCACGTGAAACTGTGAGTTCTCAATTAAACCTCTTTCCTCTATAAATTTTCCGGTCTCAAGTATGTCTTTATCAGCAGTGTGGAAACAAACTAATACAGTTCTTCTTGGAGCTTAGTGTTTCTGTCTTTTCCCGATGTTGCATAGGGTTCACCCACTGGCTTCTGATCCCCTGTCTCACTCTAGAAACAAGCGGTAATCTCGGGGTTGGATCAACAGCCTGTAAACATGGGCCTGAGTTTGCCATAAGTGTCCCTTTTGACTGGTCAGTGCCTCTATTCCTGATGTGCTCTTCCGCAGGACTGTACCATCCTACCTAGAAGACCAAAAAAGGCCTGCATTCTTCCTCTTGAGTTTAATCTCCATTCTCCATTTTCAGTTACATTCTCATCTGTTGCTTTTGGTCCTCTGGAAACCTCTGGATTTGGAACTTTTGTTTGGAGACAGACCTGCCGTGTCTACTGGGTTACTCCAGGTTACTTCAACTCTTCATCTTACCAGATGTAGCTAGCCCAATTCTATTGTAGTATGGCCAGAATTTTTTATAAGCATACCATCTGTAAATTGTGGGTAGTTTCAGCTGATTTGGGACATCATTAGAGAACATAGGTACCTGGGTATCGAAAGGATGTTTTCACTGAGGTGTCTCCATTTTGGAAACATCAGTATTTCTGAGAACCAAGTATGCTAACTGAATATTGTAGAGATGAGTTTTGTTTTGTTTTTCTGTGCTAAAAAATAGAAGCAATGTTTGATGAATCACTGAGGTGAGATCAGTATCAGGGCTGTGAAACTGTCAGGAATATTCGGAACTCAGGCTAAATTTTCACAGCACGTCTGCTATTAATGATTTTTCTATCCCCATAAATGAGTAAATAATGTATTAGAATCCAAATCCATAGGGACTATGTCTAAATTTATTGCTCCTTCTTAGGTCATTTCAGTCCTTAGATACCAAAACATAGCATGAGCTCACTGTACAAGAAAAATCACAAGAAGAAAAAAATGATAGGGCTTCATGGTTAAGAATCTCTAGGGTAGATTCATTTTTTTTCTTTGTTATTGACTGTGTAAGTGAAAAACAGGAGCTATGCCTCTTACTTTGGCTTTCATTTAAAATCTAAAGGAAAGCTGAATATCATGGCTCCTCTGTCTGGACCAGGCAGTGAGGACTCTTCTAATCTTCCAATACTCCTGTGAATCTAATTGTCCATACCTACCATGTTGAGGTACAGAGAGCATTCTAATCTCAGGATGACACAAGGAGCCCTTTTGTTGCCTCAGATAAAAAACAAACTATTCAACACCAACTTATGCAACACACATCCAGCGTCAATAAGTGATTGATGACTTGATGGGGAATCACACATATTGTTCTTACCTAACAGGGTAAAGAGGCAAAGTTTCAGAAAACAGCTCTGTGCAATGAGGGACTGGGACTCATTTCTAGCCAGCCACCCCTCTTAAACTAAGTTCATGGTGAAATATGAGATACCAGAATGGCAACATCTCTGGAAGTACATCTCCCATCAGCGTCCTATGAATCTGAACTTTTAGATTTAGAAATACATTCTTTAAATTATAGGTATTCTTATTTAAAATGAAAGTTAATGACAGTAGGAATGGGGTGAGTTATAGAATATAGTGGTTTAGCTCAAATGATGTGATTCCAAGCCAGGCTTTTCTGACTGTCTATCTTGAGACAAGTTGCTCGAGTTTACAAAGCTGTTTACCTTGAGTTTAAGCAAAAGGCAACCCCAGTTCTCATTTAGGGTTATTCAAAGATTATCTACAATAAAACATATTACATATTTAGAATAGGCCATGGTTTTGCGTTCTTCTCTTGCACAGCACTCACAGGGCAACCAAAAGAACTAGAGTATGGAGTCTCAGCCTCTGTAGTGTTTGTACTTCCTGAATATACATCTCAATTCTGTCCAAAGATTGGAGAGAAGTAATGATGCAGCCTGGTAGAAAGACAGTTTTATTCAAGCCTTAGAAACACAGATCAAGACTTCAGGCCAGCATCAGAAGACACATGTCTAATGCTGTGGACTCCTTACTGCTTTTGTGGGCAAAGGGTACTTTCAGTCCAGGTACTGCAGAGGTAAAGGGCCTGGATATCCCCTTAGCTTCATAATAACTGACTGCACCTGCCTTGTCACTGACTACGTTTTTAAGGAGAGTTGAACACTCAGTGGATTCAACGCTGACACATAAAACATGATGACTTTTCTCAAGGACTTTACTTTTTTGTTTTTTGTTTTTGAGACAGAGTCTCGCTGTGTCGCCCAGGCTGGAGTGCAGTGGCGCGATCTCGGCTCACTGCAAGCTCCGCCTCCCGGGTTCCCGCCATTCTCCCACCTCAGCCTCCGGGTAGCTGGGACTACAGGCGCCCGCCACCGCGCCCGGCTAGTTTTTTGTATTTTTAGTAGAGACGGGGTTTCACTGTGTTAGCCAGGAGGGTCTCGATCTCCTGACCTCGTGATCCACCCGCCTCGGCCTCCCAAAGTGTTGGGATTACAGGCTTGAGCCACCGCGCCCGGCCAAGGACTTTACATTTTTAAATATCTTTTTATATAAATATAAATGATGATGTAAATGCACATGTGGTTGTCTTTGCTACTTATAGTTTATTAGGTACTTAGCATGTGAGTGGCTTTTGCTAAGTACCTAGTAAGTTCTATAAGTTTTTGCTAAGTAGTAAGTTCTTTACATTAGTATCTGATTTAATCCGCATAATGTCTCTATGATGTAGGTATTTTAGCATGACCTATAATTTATGGGCATAATAGGTTTATTACCAAAAAATCATGGTTATTCAAGGCTAATTGGACCTAGGTGACAGTTTTCCTAGCCCCATCACAATAGGCCATACGACCTCCAGAGAACCAACTGGAGAGTGTAACTGCTCTGATTTAATATAACATCAGAATCTCCAGCCGAACCTTTGAACTGATGCCCATAGAGCCACATGCTGTAAAGAACCAAACAATTTAATGTGTAGATTACCCTCGGTCCCATAAAACATAAAACTACCCAAATAGAAATGCTGCTATGTGTAACAGATACAGGTGCTAATCTCAGGTCACATGCCTTCATGGTCTTTGCTGTCTTTCTCATTAGCTATATGGCCTAGCACAGTTCCATAATTTATATGCACCTCAGATTCATCGTCTAAAAAGGGAAAATAATGAAGTCCATTTTAGCTCAGCCAGGATTAATTAAGACAAAATATACAATACAGTTTTCAGTGTAGCACCTGGCACAAAGTAAGCTTTAAGTAAATGGTAATTAACCCTCAGAATTATAATAATAGTAATGATAATGATTAGAAGTAGCAGTATTAGTATTATTATTACTATTATCAAAACATGCAGAATTATCTGGCATATATTAGGACCAAATTGTTTGTGGAAGGATGTTTGCTTTTTCAAAGCTTACACTCTATATCCTTACAAATACAGAGAAGAATAGAAATGGTAGTAAACTTAATTTTTTACCTACTTAAATTTGCTCTTTAGCCCTCTCTGTTTCATATCTTATAGAAACCAGCATAGTTAATCTAGGGTCTGATTGAACATTTCTGTGACACTAAACTTGTTGACGTTGCTCATCTCTTGCATCCTTAAAACTTCTCAGTGGCATAGTCAGAACAAGCATCACCTTCACTTTGTTAATTAGGCTATCTATGCAGTAAGGTATCAGAAAAGAAGCCAACCTCCAGGTTGTCTGACTTCTCAGTATAACTTCAGGTTCCACTGTTACAACCTATGTCTACTCTATATTCTTACTTTCCTAATCTGTGACTCCATTGCTCACCAGAAGTAATATCATCTGCAACTCTTTTAACTGTCATAAGTCAGTCTTGAACAAAGCCATTCTGTAGGGCATCAAGCACCAGTTGTTAGCATGGTCAGCAAAGTGCCATGGGATGGAACTGACACTAAGCACAATAAAGATCCTTTCTACCTACAGGCGCCTTCTTGTTTCATTTGAGGGATAAACATAGGACTCATGATAAAAGCGTCATAAGAACAGCTATAACTGTGCAACCATTATGAAAAGAAAGGAATGTTGGAACTATCCGGCTCTTGCATTGGTTTGTGGTTCTCTATGGACCAGATGTCTAACTTACCATGATTAATTCTTCTGTCTTGAAGTTTCAAGTTCCTTATAAAATGCTTTGGTTTGTTCCTTAGACTTATGAATATACCAAGCAAGTGTAGCTGAATAGGTTTGCCTGATGAAATCTTGTTCCAGCGTAGGGGAAAAGAGCTTCATAATAAAACAAATAAATAAAAACAAATGCTTAAACAGAATGACTAAATAATAATATATAAGTAAGTAAAAACCTAAGTAAATGTTCTAGATGTGAAAAAGCCATAACTTCTCTTTATTTTTTTTTTAAGTTTCCTTTTTTTAAAAATTTTAACATCAAAATGTTCTGCTTGTGTTCACGACTGGAGAGTATGATTTATTTCCTGGATCTGATGTGTGGTTAAAGTGCCTTAGTTTCCCAATGATCGTCGATATACCAGTGAATATTGAAAGGCAGGGGGAGAGTAACTTTTAAGCAAATACTTGTAAGATATTTGTAAGATGACACCCCATCAAGGAATGCCAAACCACATTAAGTGGGTTATGGGTTGAATTTTGTCCCCTTAAAATTCTTATATTGATATCCTAGCCCCCAGAACCTCAGAATGTGACCCTATTTGTGAATAGAGTTATTATAGATGTAATTAGGTAAAATGAGATCATATTGGAGTAGGGTGAGCCCCTAGTCACATATGACTGGTGTACTTATAAAAGGGGAAATTTGAATGTAGACATCCGCACTTAGAGAATGTCATATGAAGATGGAGTTTGATGCTCCTACAAGTCAAGAAATGGCCAGTAACCCAGTGGAAGCTGGGAGAGAGGCATGTGACAAATTTGTCCTCACAGTTCTGAGAAGGAACAAGTTCTATCAACATCTTGATCTGTGATTTTCCTAGTTTCCAGAACTATGTGATAATACATTTTTATTGTTTAAGCCACCAAGTTTGTGGTACTTTGTTACAGTAACCCTAGAACACTAATGCAAAGGGAAATGGAACTTGTCAAGAATTGTTAAAATCCACTTACATCACTTGATTCCTTCACCGAGTAAACTGTTGTAAGCATAAGAAATATGTTTGGGGCGAAAGCCTCTCAGAAGTAGGAAGCCTTAACTATATTCATAGTTGCCTCTCCCTCAGGATTTAGGTTTTGCTCCAGAGAAAGGCTTACCATTTTATTTCAACTGAAAGACTTTACCCAATCTGTGGGTGTATTAAAATTCCAGCAGGTATACCTGAATTCATTGAGGAAAATTGCTTTCTGCAAAGATGTATGATTCATTCATACACACGTCTGAGCTATTTAGAGGAAATTATCCATGGGATTGTATTATTAGTTTAAAAGATGCTGCATTTGTTTTTGTGTCAGTATAATTTTATACTGTAAAAGGCATGTTTGAAAAAGCAACTTTGTTTTGTTGAAAATGTGATTCAAATATCACATTTTTATTTGTGATAGGGGCTGCCAAACAGAACCACGGCCAGGCGCGGTGGCTCACGCCTGTAATCTCAGCACTTTGGGAGGCCGAGGCGGATGGATCACGAGGTAAGAGATCGAGACCATCCTAGCCAACGTGGTGAAACCTCATTTCTACTAAAAACACAAAAATTAGCTGGGTGTGGTGGCAGGCACCTGTAGCCCCAGCTACTAAGGAGGCTGAGGCAGGAGAATTGCTTGAACCAGGGAGGCGGAGGTTGCAGTGAGCCAAGATCACGTTGCTACACTCCAGCCTGTCTCAAACAAACAAACAAACAAATAAAAACAGAAAACAGAACCACCTATTTTCTGCTGTTTCCAAAGCCTGTAATTACTCCCAAAGTCCTCCTTTAGATACTGTTGTATATAGTTAAAGAGAAATGTCAGCCAGCTGTGTTGGTTTGGATATGCTGAGTGAGAAAAGGCTTTAAGCATCTTTCTTGTTAACTGTTTTGGAAAGTCTAGTTATGGCAGTTGAGTTCTCTGAGTTTCATGTGCATCTTAAGAGATTTCTCAAAATTCCGTGTGAAACTAAAGTCATTCCTCTAACTTGAATAAGAGATAGTTTCCTGTTGATACAATGTAGGAACCAAGAGTTTATAACCCAGAGAGCCTCCCTTAATGAACCAGAAAAGCATTAAATATATAAATACATCTAAATCCTTATTTCTTTATCTATCTACCTAAATATCTATCTCTATCATAAACTTTAAATGTCTAACAGTCGTTATGAAATGGTCAAAAGTAAAGTAGACCACAGGAAAAACATTAGTCAGAGTCTGGCACTCACTCATTCCAATCAAGGGAAAAGTCATCTTGTAGTTCCAGATAAACTTTATTTTTTAAATTTTATTATTGTAGTAAAATGCACATAAAATAATAAACCATCTTAGGCATTTTAAGTGTATAGTTCAGTGTTATTAAATGCATTCATAATGTTGTGCTGCTCTCACCCCCACCCGTCTCCATAATAGGCTTTTTATCTTCTAAAACTGAAACTCTACATTCATCAGACATTAACTCCCCATTCTCCCAGACCTACTTTCTGTCCCTATGATTTTTGACTACTCTAAGCATTTTATTTGAGTAGAATCATACAGCATTCGTCTTTTAGTAAATGACTTATTTTGCATAGCATAATGTCCTCAAGGCTCATCAATGTTGTGACATATATCAGAACTGCCTTCTTCTTTTTTTTTTTTTTTTAATTGAGATGGAGTTTCACTCTTGTTGCGCAGGCTGGAGTGCCATGGCACGATCTCAGCTCACTGCAACTCCTGATTCCCAGCTTCAGGCAATTCTCCTGCCTCAGCCTCTCGAGGAGCTGAGATTACAGTCATGTGCCACCATGCCCGATTAATTTTTGTATTTTTATTAGAGATGGGGTTTTACCACATTGGCCAGGCCGGTCTTGAACTCCTAACCTCAGGTGATCTGCCTGCCTCGGCCTCCCAAAGTGCTGGGATTACAGGCGTGAGCTACCATGCCCGGCCAGAAACTCCTGCCTTCTTTTTTTAAGGCTGAGTAACATTTCATTGTATATCTACACCACATTTTGCTTATCCGTTCATACACTGATAGATGCTTGGGTTGCTTCCAAGTTTTAGGTGTTGAATAATGCTGGTATGAACATGGGTGAACAAATATTTGTTTGAGACCCTGTTTTCAATGTCCGGGGATATATATCCCCAAATTGAATTGTTGGATCATAGGGAAATTCTATTTTTAAGTTTTTGAGGACATGCCATCATGTTTTCCACAGTGACAGTGGCATTTTCCATTCCCATCAACAATGCACAGGTAATTTTTTACATCTTTGCCAACATTTGTTATTTTCTGGGTTTTGTGTTTTGTTTTGTTTGGATAGTGGAGATTCTAATGGATGTGAAAGATGCTATCTCATTATAGTTTTGATTTGCATTTTTTTAAGGATTCGTGTTGTTCAGCATCTTTTCATGGGCTTAATGGCCTTTTGCATGTGTTTGGAGACGTGTCTATTCAAATATCTTGCCCATTTTTAGTAGCCAATTAACTATTGATTTAACAACTAAAAACAATTTTTAAGGCAACTTCACTTTGCTTGCATAATTATAAAGGCTTTTTCACTACATAATATGTTGGAAGACTTTTCCTTAAATGCTTTATTTTTTCCCATGAATAAATTGTATGTTTATTTAGAATTCCATAGTAAAAATCTATCATAATTGACAATACTTTTTAAAAGATTTAGGTGGTTTGATAAAATATAAGCAAGACTGCAATGTACCTTTATACATTTGTCTAAAAAATATTGAAGTGTGTATATAATGCATTTAGTAAGATAAATTGTTAAGCATTTGACTTAGCAATGCTTCTGGTAGTATGCATGTTTTGGAAATTTACATAATAAAAAATGAATAGTATCCGTGTTTTTAGTCTGAGGATAGCTATTTTGTTTCACATGTTTTAAATACACTTCCTTTTACTCTCTGCTTTCTGAACTGGTGATAGATTGTGTGCCTTTTGTTTAAGTATTTGTAATACATATATATATTTGGAGTAAATATAAATTTAATAATTTCTTCAAAATAAATATTTTCAAAATGGAAAATCAAAGTTAATATGCCCACATTTGTCAAACTCTTCTTCTTTTTAGACAGAGTCTCACTCTGTTGCCCAGGCTGGAGAGCAGTGGTCCAATCTCAGCTCACAGCAACCTCTGCCTCCTGGGTTCGAGTGCTTCTCCTTCTTAGCTTCCCAAGTACCTGAGATTACAGGCACGCACCACCATGCCCAGCTAATTTCTGTATTTTTAGTAGAGACAGGGTTTCACCATGTTGGGCCAGGCTGGTCTTGAACTCCTGACTTCAAGTGATCTGCCCACCTCGGCCTCCCAAAGTGCTGGGATTACAGGTGAGGTGTGGGGCACTGCACCTCGCCATGTCAACCTCTTTATAGGAGGAATTTCCACAAACAGTTCAGGTGTTTGGTTTCTTATCTTTGCTATGTTTTCTGACAAACAGGTAGACTTTAGTTTGCTTTTGCCAAGCATTTTTTGAGGTGGATTAAAAAAAAAATTACAGAAAAACTGCCTACAATTTTTTGTTTTTTTTGAGACCGAATCTCACTGTGTTGCCCAGGCTGGAGTGCAGTGGCACAATCTCAGCTCACTGCAACCTCCGCCTCCTGGGTTCAGATGATTCTCCTGCCTCAGCCTCCCAAGTAGCTGGGACTACAGGCACCTGCTACCACACCTGGCTGGTTTTTGTATTTTTAGTAGATACAGGGTATTACCATGTTGGCCAGACTGGTCTTGAACTCCTGACCTCAAGTGATCCACCTGCCTTGATCTCCCAAAATGTTGGCATTAGAGGCATGAGCCATCTTGCCTACCCCAATTATTTTTAGCAATGCTTAGTGCAATAGAATTTGGAGACAATAGAAAATTCAAACTGTGCTAATTCTAAACCTTCTAAGAAATAGGCAGTTGGGATTTGCTAATGAACATTTTTTACTCATTAATTTTTAAAGTTTTCCTATCAAAAATCTAATATATTGCCTCAGAGGCAAATATGTGGAGTGGGTTTTCTAAGTGGGTGACCTCTTTGTCCCCTGTAGTTGAGTGCTTTCTTCTGGAACTTGTAAACATTATCTTGGTAGAGCAAGTGGAAAAGGGATGTGATGTTTGAAATAAGAAAAGAAAAGCAAACACTCACAATGCTCATACATGGAAACTTTGCTTTGAATTATAGTCCTTGACTATTTTCAAAGGTTTTGGGTTTTTTTCTTACATTCATGATCTACAGGTGCCTTTCAATTTTCTATACAAATAAAAAAGTAATAGTAATATGAGTTTTACATTTAATACTTACACATGAACATTTTATGTCTATATTTCAAAATAAAGAGCAATTGAACATCTTCATGAAATCTTCCCCAAACATCCCACACTAATCATTTCAATCATAGACTTTCCAAGATAGAAGGTACTTTTTGGTCCTCTTAACTGAGGTGGAATTTAAGCAAGTTTAATAATTAGAATCATCTGAAAGAAATATGTTTTCCTCTGAAATACGGGAGTCTGTATTTCATATGTATATATATATGTGTGTATATATGTGTGTGTGTATATATATATGTATATATTTTATAAGGAGTTTTACTCTGTCGCCCAGGCTGGAGTGCAGGGGCATGATCTCGGCTCACTGCAACCTCCGCCTCCTGGGTTCAAGTGATTCTCTTGCCTCAGCCTCCCGAGTAGCTGGGACTACAGGCATTAGCCACCACACCCAGGTACTTTTTTTTGTATTTTTAGTAGATATGGGGTTTCACCATATTGGTCAGGCTGGTCTCGAACTCCTGACCTCAAATGATACACCCGCCTCGGCCTCCCAAAGTGCTGAGTTTACAGGTGTGAGCCACTGTGCCCAGTATATTTTTATTTGAACCCAAGAATCCACTGGAAACTTTGACACCTTTGAGTATTTATAAGACTGCAAGAAAATAAGAAAATAAGTTAAAAGGTCTTTTCAAACAAAATCTTGTATCCTTAAAGATTATCAACTTCAAATGATTTGTTTTATTTTAAAGCTATAAATAGTTAAATATCAGAAGATATGGCCTAAAATAAAACATTTCTCTATATATAAACAGGCTAATCTATTATCACTTCAAATCATTTTTAGGAAATACAGGAAACAATGAAAGATGTGGCATGTCACAGCACTTGAGCATTGCTTTTTACATAATGTTTTTCTCTCTGGTTTATTTTCTTCTTCTCCACTCACCTTTCCCTTAGAGTGTCTGCAATATCCAAGAATGGTTTCAGTCAGGGTCAATAACCACATTTGCTTCGCTTGTGCCTGAGTCTTCCATCAGGATGGGTGTGAACCTCCTCCCTCTCTCTCATCAGCTGTTCCTTATTGGTTCATGTCTTCCATGCCTGTCAGCCCCTTCTCCTTCTTTTCTGTCTGCTCCTCCTCCCTCTGTCAGTTCTTGAAATCCCATTTTCTCTCCAAGTTTTCCTTGCATTAACCTCATCTCCCTCAGATTACTCCATTAGATAATGTCAACTTTTATATATATTTGGTATGATTTTAAATTTTACTGAATAGTTTGCAGTTGTTCTCAAACCATGCTCCTTGACGGCCACCCACTTCTGCACACAATCCATTTGCATTCTAAGTTCTGGCAGAAAACTAGTGGCTACTTTTGTTCTAGAACTGCAATGCCCAGGGATGATTAACTCACAGGAAAGAAGACTAGTTATAACACCAGACCTAGAGCCCAGAGGAATATTTTCCTAGGCTAGTGTCTGTTCTTTGGGCCCATTCGTCTCACATAAAAATCACTTACTTTTTCTCTAAAGTGCCTACAGCCCTCACTTCCCTCTCCCCTATTAAGAAGGTTATTTAGCCTTCTGAATCTCATTGGATTATTGGACAGTCACGTTCCTGTGATGTCACTGTGCATGTTATAAACTTGTATACCTTTTCTCTTGTCAAAATAAAATAAAATAAAATAAAATAAAGCCTCAGGGAACCATACAGAAAAAAGCAACATGTCATATACAGTGAATAATTCAAATGAAGATATTTTCTGAAAACATATTATAGAGATAAAAACTAATGTGCCTCAACATGTAAAAAAGCCTGAGAAGAGAAAATGAAATAAAATACTATAAATCAAGAATTCTATATATGGCAAAAAATATCCTTCAAATAAAAGTAAAACACATATATTTAAGAGAAGGGGACACTAACAGAAATTGCTACCAGCAGATCTGCTCTATAATAATTTCCACAGGATAGAAAAAAATGGTATCCAAAGAAAACTTGTATCTTTAAATGAAGCAAAAGTATCTCAAATGATAATATTTCAGTAAATACAAAAAGTTATTTCCCCTTCAATTTATTTATTATATAATGACCACTTTTTAAGCAAATGTTATAAGTTATCTAACTTAGGTGAAGTCAAATAACATTGTCTAAATAAATTGTTCAAATTTAAGTATATAATTTATATTGTAAATAAAATACTAAGAATGGAGAAAGGAAGTCAATGGATGTATTAAAATGGAGTACTAAAATATTCAGAGAAACATATACAACATGGCAGAAAAAGTAACAACAACAACAAAAAAAGGAGGAGCAATCAGAAAATGATGAACAGGATGGTAGGCCTACATATAACCATATCAGTAATTACATTAAATAACAATACTCTACAACATTCCAATTAAAAATCAGAGACTGACAGTGGACAAAGGCACACAATCTCTAGTGTTTAAAAGAGGAACATATAGAGCACAAGTAGCTTGAAAATAAGTAAATTAAAACAATAAACCGTGAAAACAATTAGAAAAGGATGGTTGCAGTAGCTTTATTAACACCAGATATATAGACTTCAAGTCAAAAATTGTTACCAGAGATATAAAGGGATGTTTCACAATGATACAGAAAATTATTCATCTGAAAGATATAGCCACTATGTACAGGTGCTTAATAGGCAGCTGCAAAATGTATAATGAAACAAAAATAAAAGAAAATGAGAGCAAGAGAGAAAAAGAGAATGAAAAAGATTTTCCTCATAGTAGAAAAGTTTAATACCCCTCTCACAATTCGTAGAAACATTCATTGAAAAATTAAATACAAATGCAGAAGATCTGAAAGACACTATTAATTAACTCCATCTAATATTCATTTAGAGAATAGTACTTGCAACTATAAAGTATATATATTTTTTTAATTGCAAAAAATACTTTGATCCTAATAGACCATTTCTTAGGCAAGAAAACAAGAGTCAATATATTTAAATTGATGGAAATCATGGGAAGTTACTATGAATGATCATAACAAAATTAAGAATTAATAGCAATAATATATCTGGGGAATCCCCAAATATTAAGTGATTCAACAATATATTTCTAAGTAATTAACTGGCCAAATACGAAATCCTAATTGATACTACAAAGTGTTTGGACTATAAACGTCGAAATATTATCATGACAATGGTTTTGACAATTCAGACTTCCTGAATGGGAGCGCTCGCTGAAAATACAAACCCCATGGGAATATGAGAAACTATTGGGAGAATTTTCATACCTCCTTCAATTGGTGGTGATTGAATCAGTGTGTTCTAAACCCTCAGGGTCAAGGAAACACTCTGGGGGCATTTGGATTCAACAATGAACTGAAGAAACAACTTCAGTGTTATCAAAGCTTTGCCATACTGCCCTTAAAATCAGCTGATGTACAATGTTCTGATTGAAACAGGGGTCAGAGAGGTTTATGGTACAGGGGCCTGTCTTAATTCAATGACAATGCCTCTGCAATAAATAAGTTTACAATGATAGAATAATTGATAACATTTTGAGCATTTACATGTATCATTTATTTAATTAAAGGGACACTGTTGGTTTTATAGCTATGATTAATCCCATTTTGCATATATGAAATTTCAAGTTAAGAAAAGAGAAATCTCATGGCTAAGGTCCCAGAGTATGTAGCTCATCGGGGAAGAAATAGAGAGATAATTTGCAGGAAAACAATGCATTGTGGGACAAATGATAAAGACAAATTGAAAAAGCCACTGAGTACCTCACTTTCTCTGCAAGAATCTAAAAAGGTACCTGCCAAGGACTAGGTTAGAAATGCAATTGAAACTTGATGATAGAACCCTTTCAACAGTTCTCACATCCTAGCATTCATCATAATTCCCTGGCAGAAGGTCACCAGTTCCCCTCGTCCAAAATAATAGCTATCATCTTAGACAATAAGAAAATATATTTATAACATTTATATTTATAACATGTATCCTGAATAAAAGAAAGCTGGCAAATGATGTTTTAAAATTCCATTAATTTAAAATTGCCATCTCTGATGGCAGAGACACAATATTTCTTAACATTGTTGTAATTAATATATGTGTGTGATGTCTTATTTTATTCAATATATAGATATTAAGTTCCTGACAGGATGCAATAAAAGAAAATTAAAATGACAAGAGAGGCATAATATATGGCATCCCATTCCCACCAAAGCATGCTTTGAAATAAGATCCAGTCGGGGCAGTGTCATCCGGGGCATTTAGGGGTTACACATTGTGTTATTACTAAATTGTTCAGCTGAGATAAACTGAACTGCCAGAAGCAATACCAGTTAGATGTATCTTAAAGAGTTTGAAGAAATGGGTGCATATGAAAGAATATGGGATTCACATCCCCTGAGAACACATTAACCCAAAGGAACATGGTGGGTGAGAATGATTGGGAAAAGGTCTCCTCCCCGCCTTCTTTTGCCTGCTAGCCATTGTAAACACAAACAACTTTCTTCAAGGTACATTTCCTGAAGGTTTTGGTCCCCAATGACACTGGGATGTTTTGTCCAGGTTGCAGGGTAGAAACAAAGGTCATAGGATTCTATCTCTACCAGCAGTTAAAAGAGCCATGAGCTCAAAGAATTCATGGTGGTGTATTAGATTTTTGTCCTTATCTATAACTTTTGCTGTTAAATATTTCTTTATAAACATCCTGAAAATCTGGGTAGGGTCTAGCTTTTCCTGCATGTAAATCCATATTTCCTTGTGGGAAAATACAGAGTTGGTGAAAGCACCACTATATGTAATGAAACAAGATGATACAGGGATCGTGTATTTTCTTTCAGTATTTGCTAAGATGAGGAGAGGAGAAGCAGCATGAGAGATTTAGGAAAGAAGCAGAAGGCTAGTGACAGAAAGGAAAATTAAAAAGAGGTCACATCTCCTACAGAGAGCTGCTGATATGAAAGGCAGATGGAAAGCTGATGAGCTTCAAGCGGGGGCAAGGAGGGATGTAGACGGCCTGCACAGAGGTAAAATCTGTTTGAAGAAGCACAGTGAGATTTGGGAAGGTTTTTTGAAGTTATAATATACATATGGAAGAGGATACATTCATAAATTTACAACACAAATGTTTTTAGAAACTGGACATTCACTTATAGCCAGCACTGAGATAAAAAAGCTAAATTTCAGTTCCCTCAGAAGCCCGTATTTTTTCTTAATAACAGTCTTTATCCCACGAAACATGACTGTTATCTTATCTAAAAGCATGGATTGTCTGCTTTTGTGCTTCATCTCTCAATATTGCATTTCTATTGTTGTATGTTGTTTTAAATCATCCATTTATATTGTTGTATAGTACTTTACTAGAAAATATACCAAAATAAACTTATCCACTTCGCTCCTGAAAGGAATTTGGGTAATTTCTTATCAATAGACATTAAAAATAATAGTTTTATGAAAATTCTAATACGAGTATTTTGTATGCATTCTATACATATGCACGCATCACTGTGAGTAAACCTCAGAGTACAAAGGCTGGCTCACTTAGTATAGATATTTTGGATACTTCCAAATAGCAAAAGGACTGCACTAATTTGCACCCCTACTGGTAGTGTATGAAGGTACTGGATACTCTACAACATTGTTGGCACTTTGATTTGCATCTTTTGTATCTTAGCAATTGTTATGATACATAGGAAAGCTCATTATAATTTTTATTTGAAATTTCCTGATAGCTTAAAAGGTTGTGAATTGTTTCATATTTGTGTTGGTCATTTGAATATATTTTATAAAGTGTCTGTTGAAAGTTTTTTCATTTTTTCTACTGGATTATCAATTTTTAAATATAATTCTAATCATTTTTAGATATCTATAGATTTAGAAGGTAGTCAGACGTACGTATTTGAAAATATTGTACTTGTAACTATGAGTTGACATTTCACCCTATACTAGTATCCTTTAATAAATAAAATTTTAAATGATAACATAGTATGTATTATTTTCTTTTGGTTTAAGGTTTTTGTGGCCTCTTAAATATATGTTTACTTAGTTCAACGTGATGAGAGCCTTCTTCTTAAAAAGCTACATATTTTAAGCTACTATTTAGACATGCAATCAATCTGATATATATGAATGAATGGGTTCAGTTCAAATATGTTTTTCCAATATGTTTTCCAATTAACCAGCACTGTTTTTTTAATGCCTTTTTTCAACTTTTATTTTAGTGTCAGAGGGTACGTATGCAGATTTGTTACATGGGTAAACTGCCTATTGCTGAGGTTTGGTGTGCAAATGAACCTGTCACCCAGGTATTGAGCATAGTACCTGATAAGTAGTTTTTCAACCCTTCCCCCTGCCCTCTCTAGTAGTCCCCAGTGTCTATTGATCCCATCGTTGTGTCCACGTGAACCCAATGTTAAGCTCCCACTTGTAAGTGACAACATGGGATATTTGGTTTTCTGTTCCTGTGTTAATTTGCTTATGATAATGGCCTCCAGCTGCATCTATGTTGCAGTAAAGGACATGATTCATTCTTTTTTATGGCTACATAGTATCCCATGATATATATGTACCACATTTGCTTTAAAAAATATTTTTTCACTTGCCCATTAGGGTGTCATAAAAGGTGGTTATATATGTATGGATCTAATTCTGACTTCTGTTCATTTTGCCTCATCGGTCAATTTATCTGATGTCAAAAGCACGGTATTTTAAACATTAGGATTTTGTATAATACTTTTAATGTCTGGTAAGGTTAGCTCTCCAGCTTTCTTCTTCTTCTTGAAATTTTTCTTAGCTTGTCTTGGCTCTATACAATTTCATTAATTAAAAAATCAGCTTGTCCAATTTTGTTAAAAAGATAAACACCTGTTTTGGATAATGTGATATATTTATCTCATAGATTAATTTGAGTCGACTTACATTATTAAACTGTTCAAGCCTATGAACCTGGTCTAAGCTTTCATTTAGGACTTTATTAGTGAATGTCAACAAAATGTTGTACTTTCCAGTTCAATTGTTTTGTACATCTTTCTTTAAATGTATTCTTCGACTGTAGCTCATTTTTTATGCCATTGGTAGTAGTGTGTTTTAGTTGCACCTTCCATGTATTTTAGGGTAACATAGAAATGTAATATTTTTGTATATTGATCTTATATCTAAAAACTTGTGAAGTTCACGTTGATTCTATATTTCTTTTCTTGGTAGACAAGTCATCTATGAATAATAGCTTTATTTTCCACTTTATATTATAGAGGTTTTTATATTCTTTCTTATCTTTTTGAACTTCCTTGGCTAGTTAGTAGAATGTTCAATAAGGATAGTGTTAATAGGCATTATTTTTTCATTCTCCATTACAAATAAGCATTTACATATATTCCCACTAGAGAACATTTATTGTAGAATTTTAAATTTTTCTAATCTTTTTTTTTGAGACTTCTTTGACACCTAGAAGCTAGTAATAAGAAAAATTATTTGCCACTAGGTGCGGTGGCTCACACCTGTAATCCTACCACTTTTGGAGGCCGAAGTGGAAAACCTGAGACCAGGAGTTCAGGACCAGCCTGGCCAACATGGCCATCTCTACTAAAAATACAAAAAAATTGGGCCAGTCACGGTGGCTCATGCCTGTAATCCCAGCACTTTGGGAGGCTGAGGTGGATGGATCACAAGGTCAGGTGTTTGAGAACAGTCTGACCAACATGGTGAAACCCTGTCTCTACTAAAAAGATATAAAAATTAGCCGAGTGTGGTAGCACGCACCTGTAATCCCAGCTACTCAGGAGGCTGAGGCAGGAGAATCGATTGAACCCAGGAGGTGGAGGTTGCAGTGAGCCAAGATCAAGTGACTGCACTGTGGCCTGGGTGACAGAGTGAGACACTGTCTTAACAAAAAAATACAAAATTTTGTGGTGTGGTGGTGTGAGCCTGTAGTCCCAGCTACTCAGGAGGCTGAAGCAGGAGAATTGCTTGAATCTGGGAGGCAGAGGTTGCAGTGAGCCATGATAAAAAAATAAATAAATAAAAAATATTTTTAAGCCCAGGAATTCCTATCTTCTTTATATTTCCTATAAGTATTTCTTGAAAACTGAACAGGCTTTTGGTTTTATTTTCTATGTTTTGTTTATGTTTTTTTAACTCATCTCTCCATATACATATCTTGTTTTATATAGAATCAGTTGGCACTTTTGAAATCTTGCCTAGAATTTTCTTTTCCAGATCCAAAAATGATTAGGTACATATTCTCTTTTCCATGTCAATATAGATGATAGTTTTCCTAAATATTCCACCACATAAATGAGTCCAGTGGTTTCTAAAAACAATGGCCTTGCCTTTTTTGTTAGGAAAGTTTGAGTACATAGGCCATTCATGGTTTATGATTTGGTTGGTGAGCCAAATAATAAAATGAAAGAAGTTGCTGCTTTAAATGAAAACGACATCTGTTTTAATTTTCATGGCCCTGGATTTGAAGTATAGCCTCATTTTCCCTTCCAAATCCTTGGCTAGGAATGACCACCCTTTCTAGTTATTTATATAGGCTGCTTTTAATATTAGTTGCGTGATTTGGTGAGCTGGCTTTATATTGTCTTTATGGTACAATATAATATCTAATACTTTTATTGTAATCATTCAAACTGTAGCAAATAAGTCAGAAACATTGAAAGAAAGATGTCTATCTTCTAGTATTATTTTTCCATTCTGTTTTTTTTATTACCTGGTATAAAGACATTTAAATACATTAGAACTGATTTTATAGGACTAATGATGGTAATTTCTATGAAGCTGTGGTGTGAGTCATATACATATTCAGATTCTCCATTGCATAATTTGGTATGGCTATAGAGTAAGCATCACACACATACACACACACACACACACAGTATTGTATTTAACTCTGCATCTCTATATTTCTAGAAGTATCTAACATTCACAAGTACTTTGTAACAGCTATCATTAAAAGAATCATCTGGCTGAGAAGTCAGAGAATAAATATATGAAAAACTTAAACAACATTACAAGAGACACATAAAAATTCAATATAACTATGTAAAAGGATCTGAGATAATTCATGCTTAACAAATTTGTGTTGAATTGAACGGAATAGAATTCTTAATGGTGCTAAAGAAAATAGAATGCCTAATTCCTTTTATGATAGTTTTTCCAAATTCATGGGAAGCGTAACAAGCACCACGCTTCAAAACTTTTATAAAGAAAATTGAAAACACATGAGAATACAAAGAGAGGTTCTGAAAATTGCCAGGCTGCCTGCCCTTTATCCAGATATTTGCAATTGCATAATTTATCCATAGGGAGGGGGCATCCTGATGAGTTATTGTTAAGGCAATAGGATGTGCTGGATTTGGGTCACAGGCAGTGAAATATCTAGAAGTCAATTCTAGTTTACAATAGGTACTTTCTTTGAATTCTTTCATGTTCCTAAACAACCAAAAGTATTTTTAAATAATTGTATTTATATTCTGAATAGTCATACCATGTCATGGGGCATCAGGAGACTCTCCCTTCTTGTCTCATCACATCACTTAAAATTAATAGTTTTGTGGGTTCTTTTCTTATTATTATGTCAGCTATTCTTTATGAATTGCTGTTTTGGATAGCAAAATAACAATTTATAATTTTAGTTTTGGGGTAATTATAAAAGGAAAGACCATTAATCTGTGCCTTTTGCTTCACTGTTGATTTAAAATATCCTCAATCTTCCTTATCTCCTTTTTTTTTTTTGCTACAAATCTAATTTGTCTACTACTCAACTTCCACCATATGATTCAGGTCTAATGACTACGACAGGCTTCATGATGGTGCTAAAGTATTAATCGTGACCTACTTCCCCCAGCGTTATATCATTCATGCTACCACTCTATCCTATACTCATAGTCTGTTTTTTACTCTGGCAAGTTTACAACTTTGATGTTTAATTTTGTTGTTGTTGTTTTTTTTTTTTTTTGGTCTGCCACTTTACCTTTCTAAGGATATTTAGGAGAGTTAGGAAACCTGGGGTTGGAGAAAAGAAGTTATGGAAGTAGAGTCACTGTACCATATAAAATTAGGACAAGGATTTGTAGGGCCAGAATCTTAACAATTTGGGGTCCTCTTAAACTGGATAAACTAGATATAATGAAAATAAATACTTTTTTTTTGAGTGAGAAATTAATGTGACTTGGAAAGGGGCTCTTTCAAGTGCGGGCCCTGAAGCTTAGGATACACTACTTCCTGCTAAGACCTTTTGTCAGTAAGGGGATGGTAGGACATGGAATTTGAAGGAATATCAAAATATTTTTTCTCCTGAGCCTGCTGAAAAGAAGACTGCTTAAAGTTGAGTTTAAATGCAATAAAACAGTGATAATTTTATTTACTATGAATCTAAGAATGAATTGAATATGAATCTTAGAATGAGTTAATCTAACTCGAGTTCTGTTTCTTGGAATAAACGGTAAGACCTGAGCTGCAACCTGAAGCATCCAAGTTCACTGTGCTACAACACACAAAAATATGTGTATCTCCTCAGAGCAAGGGTAAAAAAATAGAATAGAAGGAAAAGTTTTTAATGTCCATTTAAAGACACTAAGAAGAAACTTGGTGCTGCACTGGGGAAAGTCAGAGAGAGGAATCTTGTTCACCAAGTTGCCCCAAAGCTCCCTAGGAGTATGGCAAGTCCACGAGAGAAAGGAATGCCAGATTTCTTTCCTTCTTTCTTCTTTCTTTCTTTCTTTCTTTTTCTTTCTTTCTTTTTCTTTCTTTCTTTCTTTTTCTTTCTTCTTTCTTACTTTCTTATTTCTTCTTTATCTTTCTTTCATTCTTTTCTTTTTTTATTTCTTTTTTTCTTACTTTCTTTCTTTCGGAACGTGCAATGCAGTTCATACTTACCCCCATCCCGCATATGCTTATCCCTTCGTATATTGATTAATAATACTTAAGATTTTCTCGTTCTGATTCCAGTTTGCCATTGACTCAGTTCAAGAGAAGACTGTATCACAGACTTCATAAAAAGCATAAGGGGTGAAGTATTGAGTGATTAGACTCAAAGTTAGAGGAAGGAGAAAGAAAAAACACTTCACTTGTGTTTAATGCTAGCACATTTGTTTAATGTTCCCTTACCACCATTTTATGGAAAGAAATGAAAACTAACAATGTGTGTGCTTTGCCCGAATGTGTCAGTAACCAGAGCACACCCTTCTTGTTTCCAAGTCCAACTCCTCGCTTTGCCTGCTTGCCTGCAGCCCTTTTCTTTCCTCTGAGAAAAAGCGGCTCTTACTTGCACTAAAATCTGTGCAATAACATCTACCTGAAGTCAGTGGGCTGAATCTGCACAGCCTCATGGGTATCAACATTTACAACGTTTACAGAGCCATACGAGTGACTAAGTCACAAAAACTGCACATCTAGGCATCAGTGCAGAACATGTCACAATCTTTTGCTTATCTGTTCTATATGCTCAACCTCAACTATGGTCTCTAAGTCCAGGGCAGTTTCTTCATGAATAGTGAAGTGACCTGGAAACATTAAGCATTGATGATGCTCTTCTCAGTGGTACCATGCTTTTCTAATTTAATAATCACATTTGGAAAAAAGAAAAAAAATAGGATTATATTTTCTTTTCTTTGCACTTTGATAATCAGAATCCATTTTTTAAAATTAAAGCTCTCTAGGGTAGCCAACAATTCACATGGACACAATTAAAGGATAATTGATGTCTGTCTTGTAACAAACTGTTTTTTGCAGCTTGTAACTTAATCATGTTGTTTTCTGCCATGTCTATTTGGGTCTGAAAGAAGCTGGAATCATGCAAGGTAAAACTGGTGGCAATGCAAGGTGGCCCATGGATTGGAATCCAGTTGAGGCAAAGATTATATCAGGTTTGAGAGGACAAAGCAGACATGGGACAAACTTTGAGAAATGAGACATCTGGAATAAATTTGTGAATAATCTTTTATTTGTAGCCCTTAAACCAATTGCATTTTGAAGTTTCCCAGGTCTTGCTGCACATAGTAATTTCTAAATAAATTTTATTGTGTATATTTTAGGTATATAACATGATGTTATAAAATCTGTGTCTATCTATTATATATAGATATATAGAGAGATATATATAGATGATAGATAGATAGATAGTAAACTGGTTACTATGCTAAAACAAATTAAGATATTCATCTCTTACTTTGATATATAAGATTTAGACACCTGGAATCATTTTATATTTGCATAGTTAAATTTATCTATTCTTCATGACAAAAAACACAAATACAATTCTTTTCACATATGCCTCTATAAACATGATATGTATCAGGCTTCTGTAAGACCAAGTCTTCAATATTACTGAGACCCGGTTTGATCCTTATGTCCATCGGAAAGGTTCACAAGATGCCACTTTAATATTTTCAAAAATGCTAGTAAAAGTCTGACAGCCACTTCTTGACTGAGTGTTTGCCTTGGATCCATGTCTTAACAGAGTGTTCTGGATTATTTTTTAGCAGCTTAAAAGAGATCACACATTTATTATCTTATATTTTTTGTGTCTCGGGTGTCTGGACATGGCTTAGCTGAATCCTATGCATGAGTCATTCACCAGCCTGCAGTGAGGAGGTTACCTAAAACTGAGGTCTCATCTGAAAACTTGAATGGGGGCTTCCAAGCTCATGTAGTTGCTGGCAGAATTAAGTACTATGAGGGTGGTTGGACTAGGGGCCTCAGTTCTTAGCTGGCTATTGATTGGAGGCTGCCTTTATTCCCTTGAAAGGTGGGCTTCAGCAACATGGATTCTTGCCTCATCAAAGTGTATAGCCTAGTAGGCAATAGAGAGATTCTGATACCACAAAACAAGTTATATAATCTTATATAGGCTAATCATGAAAGTGATATGCCATAACGTTTTTCATACTCAATAGGTTAGAAGCAAATCACTAGACTGCCTATACTCCAGGGAAGAGGATAAATCTCATGTTAAGTGTTCTTACTACAAATAAAACAAAACAACACAAGGAAACTTTGGGAAATGTTGGTTAGGTCCGTTACCTTGACTGTGGTGATGGTACAACAGGTGTTCTCTTTTGTCTAAACTCATCAAATGATACACATTAAATATGTGCAGTATTTTGTGTATCGATTATACCTCAATAAAGCTGTTAGAAGAAAAAGAAACAAGCAGTGCGTACAGAGGAAGCCAGGTGAAAACAGATGATTGTTCATTGGTAGGATGAAGGGGTCTTAATAAACTGGATTAAATTCATACATTCTCCTTGGATCCCACTTCTTGGTCCCTTCCTCCTTTCCTGTTACTCTTGGCATTTCAGCTTAGGGTATATGTGTATCACCTACTGTTGAACTTCAAATTTAAACTTAGGAAAATGGAAATAGTTACAGTTTGAGCTGCTGTCCTTAGATCATCCTGAGGGTTCAAACATCTGCCCTAAAAACTCTTCTCCAACTCAACTTTAGCACAATGATCATAGCTATGCCCCTACCTACGTACATTCTAAACCCTTTGGTCTTCCTTTCAGTAATCTTATCATTAGTCATTCCTTCCCACTTCTTAGCATTTTAATTTGCTTTTACCCTAATAAGTGTTTCTGAAACAGTTGTTTTCCTCCCTAAAACTAGCATTTTTAATCTACCCACGAACCACTGGAATTTCTATTTACATTTATTCCTTTATTCATATATTAGAATGAAACAGCTTCTGAATGATACATGATTTTTTCCTGTCTACAAAATATCAGAGAATCTTTTCATTTTTATACTACACCTGTCAAGTTGGATTTACATGGCGCAGTTATCTACCCACTACCAAAGATAAAAGCACTGTGAGAGCCTCTTAAATTTCCCAAGACATATGTTGTAGTTGTTATTCTTAAGTAGTATTGTAAGCATTATTTAACAGTGCACTGACTGCTTTTAAAAAAAATCTACAATCCTTTCTCAGTAGGTTTACAATTTAAACTAATATATATATGACATATATGTATTTCATATATATGAAATAGAGAAAACACAGAGCATAAATGGAAACAATGATGAGGAGGAGTGAAATCACTGTGTAGGGATGCTTTAGCTGTGTAGTGAAGGGTGTGTGTGTGTGTTTGAGAGATTCATCACTTTGATGGGTTAAGCAGGTAGCAAACCACTTTATATTTCCAAAAAGCTTTGTTTACTCATATTAAAACGAGTAGTTGTTAATGTTTCTATTCAGTGTTTCCCGCAGGTGTCACACCTTACTAGACATAAGCATTTTTTAAAGTATAAGCTATAACATAACTGTTTTTTATTCAACAAAAGGATGCAAGATATCCACAATGCAACAGGCATTGAACAGGTGCTAAGAGGATTATTATGAACAAAAGAGATCAAGTATCTGTCTTCATGGAGCTACACTTCAGTGAGGAACATTTTTATATATTGACAGTGTGAATATATGTTTATACAGTACCTATTTTAGAGAAATAGCGCTGGATTATATTAGAACTTGCCTGAAAATAAATGACACAGTCTGAGAGTGAAATTAGTCAACAGAAGTTTTTCTGAGAACGTGACAATTAAGTAATGCTCCTGAAAGTTAGTAAAAAAGAAGATGGAGCAGGTCATAGGAAGAACACAGTTTAAGCAAGTCACATTGGCTGGTGTGTCCAGAAAGCAGGAGAGACTGGCCAGAGGTAAGGCTGGAGTGATAAACAAGGGCCACTTCATGCGGTGTCCTGTGTGTCACACTGACAACTTTGAGTTTTGTCACAAAAGCAATGTGACCCAGAGGATTCACATTTTAGGGAGGGTCTGGAAATTGCAGAGTTTTATGTTTATAAAATATAGAAAGGGTTGTATTTGAATAAGCATGCCTAATTTTGGCTGGCAGGGGTAAAATAGTACCATGAATCTCTCTCCTTTTTGGATCCCTTTCCCAAAGGTACCTTAAGAAATTTATCTGACACTTTTACCTTTATAACATTTGTCAGGAAACTTCTTGACTACTCAAACGAGAGACGTAGAAAATAAGCTAGTTCCGTAAGATATTTTTCTGTGTTCTGTAGGTCTGCCCTTCTGTCATTACTTTCAAAGATCCATTACTATAAGACGCCGATGTTCAAACCAGATAGTCACGGAGACATAAGCAAAGGAGGTGGGGATCAGTGGGTATCTACGGGAAAACAATCTTTTTGTTACAACCGGGAGGAGAGTTGTTTTACCCACTCCTCCAGTTGCCCCCACAGCTGATGTTTAACATGCTAAGCCTGTTAACCTGAAGAAAAATGGGTGATTTTTAGTGAAGTAAATATTTTGAAGTTAACAACATGAGAATTAACTCCATAGATGTAACTAAAATTATATCTGGAGGCTCATTTCAGCTCAGCAGTTGCCAGGAAGAAGGAGGTGGGGAAATTTCCATTGATTTCATTGGTGGTTCATGTCGAAATGGAGAGGCTATTATTCTCTCCAGCTAGTCCTGTCGTTTGGTCTAACCTGGCTCTGCCCCGCTCTTTTCTTTCCTGGCATGTGCTCTATCAGTATTGCATCCCCTACGTCCCAGGATCCCCTTATCGTAATCCATCTGCCAAGTGCTGTTTTTTTTATTAGTATTATTATTCCCATTGATTTCTTTATGAAAGAGAAATTGTGCAGAGGAAACTTTCTCAAGAATTGAGCCTGGGGATATTATATCAAAAAAAAAAAAAGTCCTAAAAGTCACTTGTATTACATGACAGAACAGGTTCCCGGGAGCAATAGTAAGAGACCAATCACCTGATTTATTTAAAACTCAGATAGACAAAGTCACAGTGGATATGTTGGCAGAAATTCCCTATTGTTAGCCAAATGATAATTAAAAGACAAAAACGTCACAAAATATTTTTTCTCTTTAGCTCAGTTATTCTCTAAACTGGATTCTGTAATTTCTGCTGAAATCAGCTATATTAATTGCAAGATTCCCTGCTTTTCTGTCATAATATTGATTAGGAACTAGAACAAAGGAAGGGTGGGAGTACTAAGGAAAACCTGTAACTATAAAGAAATAGCCAAGTCTCATGAATGAAAATCTTAAGTGTGGCGTTTAGAGAGTGGGTCCTAAGTCAATTTCTCTTTCTGATTCGCTAAACAAAGAAAAAAAAATGTGAGAACATGCAATAATACTGTTAACATCTTAGGATAAACTTGCCTGTATCATTTCTGCAGTGTCTATATGTCAATTTTATGAATCAAAAAGTAAAGTTGTTCCTAAATTAATATCTGTTTAGAAACTAAAAGATTAAGATGATTTTCCTAATATCCATTTACTACTACTACTGCTGCTACTACCACCTGCTATGATGGTCATTATAATTATGATTATAATACGTATCAGCCTTAAGAACATTACAGAAGATCCCCCTTAACCAATATATGTAAAACACTTGCATTGCTATTTGAGGATGTAACTATGTTTCTACCACAATAGTACCATGACTTTTCACTATAATATCAAAAAAAACCACATATTCTTAGAGTATCATAAACCTTTCATAAAAATACCACCATGGCTTCATAATTCAATATAATGAAATTATAAATATAATTTATAATTCATGGGTCCCAGTGTAAATGGAACCCATAGTTTATGGAGCACATTCACAAATGCGACCTCATTTAAACCTCAGGACAACCCTGTATAGTGTGTATTATTATTAAATTTAGTTGATGTATAATAAAAAATAAGAGTAATGGTTTGCTCAGACTGATAATAAGTCCAAATTCAAATCCAGCTTGGATTCCAAATCTCGACACTCTTTCCCTGTTCTATATACCTGCCCTTCTCAAGCATTTTTGGGACCTCATTCTGTAAAAGTATTCAGAGGACAAATATTATGTGCTAATTATTCTTTCCACCTTCCACTCTGACACATATTCTTGTTCTAAAGACACACACATAAAATATATACAGTATATTGGTTAATGGCCCAGAGATGAATAGAAGCTTTTTTTGCAATTATTTTATTTTTATTGACAAGGAAGCCATCATGCAAATTCTTGTGGACTATATACTTCGTGGTTAAAGTAACTAACCTCCCTGCTTATCACCCAAGACCTGGATCCATTCTCTGTTCATGTACACTCTGCAAAGCCCTCTAACACCTTTCCTCCTTAACCACTTCAAGTCCCCATGTTTTGATGTGATTTGAGAAAAGAGATTTTAAGTGAAAAAAAAAACAAACAAAAAAAACAACCAATTTTGACTATGGTTTCAACAGATGGGAATGGTAATATGTATTTTCGCTAAGTTCTGACAAAGAGACTGCTGTCTCTTGAATCTGACTAGGCACATTTTTAACCATCAATAGCTTTACATTTTGATCCTTTTTTTGTTTGTTTGTTTGTTTTTTTACTTTTATTTTAGGTTCAGAGGTACATGTGCAGGTTTATTACATAGCTAAACTTGTGTCACAGGAGTTTGTTGTACTGATTACTTTGTCAACCAGGCACCAAGCCTAGTACCCAATAGTTAGTTTTTATGATCCTCTCCCTCCTGCAACCCTTCACTCCCAAGGAGACCTTAGTGTCTGTTACTTCCTTCTTTGTGTCTATGAATTCTCATCATTTAGCACCCACTTGTAAGTAAGAACATGTGGTATTTGGCTTTCTGTTCCTATGTTAGTTTCCTAAGGATAATGGCCTCCAGCTCCATCCATGTTCCCACAAGAAACATAATCTTGTTCTTTTTTATGGTTGCATAGTATTCCATGGTGAATATGTACCATATTTTCTTTATCCAGTCTCTCACTGATGAGTTTTTAGGTTCATTCTATGTCTTTGCTATTGTAAATAGTACTGCAATGAACATTCGTATGCATGGGTCTTTATGGGAGAATGATTTTTATTTCTCTGGGTATATACCCAGTATTGGGATTGCTGGCTCTAATGGTAGTTATGTTTTCAGCTCTTTGAGGAATTGCCACATTGCTTTCCACAATGGTGGTTACACTCACACCCACAGTGTATAAGCTTCCTTTTCTCAGTACCTTGCCAACATCTGTTACATAAAATGGCCATACTGCCCAAAGGAATTTATAGATTCACTTCTATTTCTATCAAACTACCAAGGACATTCTTCACATAAGTAGAAAAACTATTTTAAAATTCATATGGAACCAAATAAGAGCCTGAATAGCCAAGACAATCTTAAGCAAAAAGAACAAAGCTGGAGGCATCACGTTACCCAACTTCAAACAATACTGTAAGGCTCTAATTACCAAAACAGCATGGTACTAGTACAAAAACAGACACATAGACCAATGGAACAAAATAGAGAGCCCAGAAAAAAAGGCTGCACACCCTTGAACATCTGGTATTTGAGAAAGCAAAAAAAAAAAAAAAAAAAACGAGCAATGGAGAAAAACTCTTCTTATTCAATAGTGCTGGGATAACTGGCTGTCCATATGCAGAAGATTTAAACTGGATCCTTTCCTTATACCAGATACAAAAATAAACTCAAGATGGATAAAAGACTTAAATGTAAAGCCCAAAACAATAAAAACCATGAAAGACAACCTTGGCAATACCACTCTGTACATAAGAATGGGCAACATGACAAAGACATCAAAAGCAATTACAATGAAGGCAAAAATTGACCAAAGAGATCTAATTAAACTAACGATCTTCTGCACAGCCAAAGAAACTATCAACAGCATAAACAGACAACCTAAAGAATAGGATAAAATATTTGTGAAATATGCATCTGACAAAGGTCTAATATCTAGCATCTGTAAGAAACTTAAACAAATTCACAAGAAAAAATTAACAACCTCATTACAAAGTGGGCAAAGGTTATGAACACTTTTCTAAAGAAAATATATATGTGACCAAGAAGCAAATGTAAAAAAAGCTCAATATCACTGATCATTAGAGAAATGCAAATCAAAACCACGATGAGATACCATCTCATACCAGTCAGAATGGCTATTATTAAAAAGTCAAACCCGATCTTACGAATAAAAAAGGACTGGGTAGAGTGGCTCATGTCTGTAATCCAAGCACGTTGGGAGGCAGAGGCAGGCAGATTGCTTGAGCCAAGGAGTCGGACATCAGCCTGGGCAATGTAGTGAGGCCTCCACTCTACCAAAAAAAAAAAAAAATTAAAACACTAGCCAAGCATGGCAGTGAGCACCTGTAGTCCCAGCTCCTCAGGAGGCTGATGCAGAAGGATCGCTTGATCCCAGGAGGTTGAGGCTGCAGTGAACCATGATCACACCATTGCACTACAGCCTGGGTGGCAGAGCAAGACCCTGTCTCAAACAAAACAAAACAAAAAACCACACAAATGAAAAAGAGTCAAAGATATAAACTAGTGAAGAAATATATAATGATTTAATTAATTTGAATATAGATCAGAAGAAAAAGTTTTATTAATAAAGACCTTAGGGCCAGGCATGGAGGCTCACGCTTGTGTTATGCGTTGGTTCTGTGTCCCCACCCAAATTTTATCTGGAATTGTACTCCCATTATTTCCACATGTTGTGGGAGGGACTTGGTGGGAGATAATTTGAATCATGGGGCTGGTTCCCCCATACTGTTCTAGTGGTAGTGAATAAGTCTCATGAGATTTGATGGTTTCATCAGGGGTTCCTTCTTTTGCATCTTCCTCATTTTCTCTTGCCACCGCCATGAAGGAAGTGCCTTTTGCCTCTGACCATGACTCTGAGGCCTCCCAAGCCATGTGGGACTGTAAGTCCAATTAAACCTCTTTCTCTTCCCAGACTCAGGCATGTCTTTATCGGCAGCATGAAAACAGACTAATACAGTAAATTGGTACCAGTAGAGTGGGACATTGCTGAAAAGATACCAGAAAATATGGAAGTGACTTTGAAACTAGGTAACAGGCAGAAGTTGGAACAGTTTGGAAGGCTCAGAAGAAGGCAGGAAAATATGGGAAAGTTTTGAACTTCCTAGACACTTGTTAAATGGCTTCGACCAAAAGCCTGATGGCGATATGGACAATAAGGTCTAGGCTAAGGTGGTCTCAGATGGAGTTGAGAAACTTGTTGGGAAGTGGAGCAAAGGTGACTCTTGTTATGTTTTAGCAAAGAGACTGGTGGCATTTTTCCCCTGCCCTAGAGACTTGTGGAACTTTGAACTTGAGAGAGATGATTTAGGGTATCTAGCAGAAGAAATTTCTAAGTAGCAAAGCATTCAAAAGGTGACTTGGGTGCTGTTAAAAGCATTCTGTTTGAAAAAGGAAACAGAGAATAAAGGTTCAGAAAATTTGCAGCCCGATGATGCAGTAGAAAAGAAAAACCCATTTTTTTGAGGAGAAATTCAAGATGGCTGCAGAATTTTGCATAAGTAATAAGGAACTGAATGTTAATCCCCAAGACAATGGGGAAATGTCTCCACGGCATGTCATAAGTCTTCACAGGAGCCCATCCCATCACAGACCCAGAAGCCTAAGAGGACAAAATGGTTTTGTGGCCCAGGCCCAGTGTCTCCATGCTGTATGCAGCCTAAGGACTTTGTGCCCTGTGTTCCAGATGCTTCACCTGTTGCTAAAAGGGCCAGCTACAGCTTGGCCCATGGTTTCAGAGGGTGCAAGCCCCAAATCTTGGCAGATTCCACATGGTGTTGAGCCTGTGGGTGCACAGAAGTCAAGAATTGAGGTTTGGAAACATCCATCTAGATTTCGGAAGATATATGGAAATGCTTGGATACCCAGGTGAAAGTTTTCAGCAGGGGTGGGGCCCTCATGGAGAACCACTTCAAGGGCAGTGTGAAAGGGAAATGTGGGGTTGAAGAACCCACACAGAGTCCCTACAGGGGCACTGCCTAGTGGAGATGTGAGAAGAGGGTCACCATCCTCCAGACCCCAGAATGGTAAATCCACTGAAAGCTTGCGTGTCCACCTGGAAAAGCCACAGACACTCAACACCAGCCCGTGAAGGCCCCAGACAAGAGGGAGCCTCTACCTTGCAAAGCCACGTGGGTGGAGCTGTCCAAGACTATAGGAGCCCACCTCTTGCATCAGCATGACCTGGATATGAGACATGGAGTCTAAGGAGATCATTTTAGAACTTCAATATTTGACTGCCATGCTGGATTTCAGACTTGCATAGGATCTGTAGCCCCTTCGTTTTGGCCAATTTCTCAAATTTGGAATGGGAGGAATCCTGGCTGGGCCAGGGCCCTAGAAGGGATTATGGAGTCCTGGAAGTAAGTAATCCATATCTTGGTGTCTGTGTTTATGCAGATGTGTGTGTGTGTGTGTGTACATATATATACATATATGTACACACACACACACACACATATATATATATATATATATATATGATGCTTAGGACTTTGTTTTGTAAAAAATGAAAATCACCAATATATATTAAGCAACAAAGTAATTAAATTTGTAGTTTTGAAAGACCACTTGTTCGAAATCTAGAGTAGTGTTTGGAAGGGTAGAGAAGCTGCAATCAGGAACCTAGTCCAAGAGCTACTTAAATAGGCAAAATGAGATGTGATGAGCACAGAGGGGATTATGGGGGTTATAATTCAAGATGATATTTGGGTGAGGACACAGCCAAACCATATCATTCTGCCCCTAGCCCCTCCCAAATATGTCTTCATATTTCATAACACAATCATGCTTTCCCAGCAGTCCCCCAAAGTCTTAACTCATTTCAGCATTAACCCAAAAGTCCAAGTCCAAAGTCTGACCTGAGACAAAGCAAGTCCCCTCCACCTATGAGCCTGTAAAATCAAAAGCAAGTTAGTTACTTCCCAGATACAATGGGGGTACAGGCATTGGGTAAATACACCCAAGTGGGACAAACTGGCCAAAACGAAGGGGTTACAGACCCCACGCAAGTCTGAAATCCAATAAGGCAGTTATTATACCTTAAAGTTCCAAAATGTTTTCTTGTTGACTCCATATCTCACATCCAGGTCACGCTGATGCAAGAGGAACACTCCCACAGCCTTGAGCAGCTCTGCCACTGTGGCTTTACAGGATACATCACCCCTCCTGGCTGCTTTCACAACTGATGTTGAGTGTCTGCGACTTTTCCAGGCTCATGGTGCAAGCTGTCAGTTGATGTAGCTGGGGGTCTGGAGGAAGGGGGCCCTATTCTCATGTCTACACTAGGCAGTACCCTAGTAGGGGCTCTGTGTGGGAGCTCCTACCCCACATTTTCCCTTCTGCACTGCCCTAACAGAGGTTCTCCATGAGGGCTCTGTCCCTGCAGCAGACTTCTGACTAGATATCCAGGCATTTCTATACATCTTCTGAAATCTAGGTGGAAGTTCCCAAACCTCAATTATTGTCTTCTGCTCACCCGCAGACTCAACACCATATGGAAGCTGCCAAGGTGTGGAGCTTGCACCCTCTGAAGCAACAGTCTGAGATGTACGTTGGCCCCTTTTAGCCTTGGCTGGAGGGGCTGGAATGCAGGGCACCAGTTCCTGAGGCTGTACATAGCAGGGGTTCCTGGATCCAGCCCCGGAAACCATTTTTCCCTCTAAGGTCTCTAGGTCTATGATGAGAAGGGCTGCCAAGAAGGTATCTGACTTGTCCTGGAGACATTTTCCCCATTGTCTTGGCAATTAGCATTCAGCTCCTCCTTACTTATGCAAATTTCTGCAGCTGGCTTGAATTTCTTCCCAGAAAAATAGGTTTTTCTTTTCTACCCCATCATCAGGCTGGAAAATTTTCAAACTTTTATGCTCTGTCCCTCTTGAATGTTTTCCTACTTAGAAATTTCTTCCACCAGATGCCTTAAATAAATCATCTCTTCAAGTTCAGAGTTCCACAGATCTCTAGGGTAGGGGCAAAAAGCTGCCAGTTTCAACCTTCACTCCAGTTTCCAACAAGTTTCTCATCTCCATCTGAGACCAACTCAGCCTGGGCTTCATTTTCCATATCACTATCAGCATTTTGGCCAAAGCCATTCAACAGGTCTCTAGGAAGTCCCAAACTTTCCCACATCTGCCTGTCTTCTTCTGAGTCATCCAAACTGTTCCAACCTCTGCCCATTACCCAGTTACAAAGTTGCTTCCACATTCTCAGGTATCTTATAGCAATGCCGCACCACCTTGGTACCAATTTATATTATTAGTTCGTTCTCATATTGCTATAAGGAAATCCCCAAGACTGGATAATTTATAAGGAAAAGAGGTTTAATTGATTCACAGTTCCACATGGCTGGGGAAGCCTCAGGAAATTTACATTATCACTGAAGTCACCTCTTCACAAGACAGCAGGAGAGAGAAGTGCCAGCAGGGAAAATGCCACGTGCTTATAAAACCATCAGATCTCGTGAGAACTCACTCACTTTCACAAGAACAGCATGGTGGAAACTGTCCCATGATTCAATTACCTCCCACTCGCTCCCTCCTATAACACCTGGTGATTATAGTTCAAGATAGGATTTGGATGAGGACACAGCCAAACCATATCAGTCATTCAAATTTAATGATCCAATGACTCATCAAAAACAAAGAACAGCTAGTCATCTTCTTACTATATGTACCGTGAAGTGTCCAAATAAGTATGTTTGTAATTCATTAAACAAATGTCATGGGTGTTGAGATAAGCTTGTGAGTCATTATAGTATACATATTCTAAGCCAAAGTTGTATTAAAGATTGGCCAGGGCTATTGTTTAGAAAAGTAAAGTAAGAACAATGAGAATATGAAAGATATATATATATATATATGTTCATTCCTCATATATAAAATATACATAAACATATTTATATATGCTTATATATAAACATATATTTATATATGTTTATATATACTATATATGTTTATATATACAAACATATATAGTATATATATGAATAATGAGCAAAAATATGGAAGGTAGAAGGTGAGGAAGGAAAACAAATAGGAAATACTACACAAGGAGTAAAAGATCTAGATGATTACAAATGTCAAAAAATAAAAGTTCTAAGGATTAAATGGTCAATGGTATCAAATCTGCAAAGTGGCAGTAGTATACAGATTTTATAATGTACAGTGAATTTTTGGCATTAGCGATTACTAGAGATACTTCCAAATGAAGAGAAGTGAAATAGTTAATGTGAGTCATGATGGTGAAACTGACTGCAGTGAACATTGGCAGGATTGGGAGATGAAACATATAAATTGTAAAAATGACTCAAGTAAACTTGGAAATTGAAAAGTTAAGGTTATAAACTAGATCCATGATGTTTTTAGTGTATAAGACAGACTTGTGCAACTGTATTTGAGCCCAAAGTGCAGCTGAAGAAAAAATAATAAAAGAAGACAGGATCGTGAGACTCATATCCACTTACTACTCAAATTTTGTTGTCCGTGGTGGGTGTGTTGCCTTAAAGTTTTTTATTACAAGTATTTCATTGAGAAATGGTGTATCCCCTTTTATTCACTGCTGTGAAATATTTGAGCATACATATTATGTATACTTTCAATGAAGAAGTTTTGATTATGTCACATTGCTACTCAGATGAGTATCCCTACCGACCAAGGATTGATTCCTAGTCACCTGAGAGACCCTTGGTGTCTCTCTGCTTTGATCATATGTGGTGAGCTTGAGCCCTGATATGATCATCTGAGGCCATGTGAAAAGAATTGGTTTCCTTCAGGATGCATTGGGACTTGAGACTGTGGGCATGAAAGGCACCTGATACTTCATAGACATCTCCACAGTCTGTCCATAAAATCCCCACATCTGCCAAACACGGGTAGTATCACCCTTTTGACTCCTTTTCCAGAGGGGATATAATAGAATTTTCTCATTTAAAAAAATCCAACTATGACTATTAGAAAGTACTGTAGGAAGGTCAATGTTTCTTTGCAGTACTTAATGGAATAGTTGAATATGCTAAAATTTCTACACTAGAAAGCCCTACATGCCAACTTCATGAATGTGAGATATTTGCCACAACAATTGGCAATCATTTCAAGGTTTTTATTTGCTTTCAATGTTGTCAGTCCCTAGACAAGACTCATGACATATTCCCCTATTTACTAAAGTGACTCATGACTAAGGGAAAAGGAAAACCAGTAGGAAGTTTACTGATGGCCCATGCTAATGATATTTGTCCTCTGCTTCCCTGACATTGTTCAAACTTCAGGCTCTAGTAGCTTTGCAACTGACTCTCTTTATAGCCCTGATATTTTTTCCCTAACTAATGTAATTGAAATCAGAAAATACTACTAAAACAATGAATACTTTTATTCCTCTCACTGTCTCTAGATTCTGTGAGTAAGTAATCGAGGAAGAGCGGGCGGCAAAGGAACTAGGATTGTCATGAGGTCATCTTGAGACCTAGTCTTCCTTGCTTTGTGACTTTGAGCAAAGTGCTTCTCCTCCCTGCACATAATTTTCCTCCTCTGTAAAAGGAAGGGGCTCAATTAAAAGATCTCAAAGGTATTTTTATGTTAAACATATATAAATATATAAGCCTTTGATTGCCTAAGTATCTGTAAAGTTAATTTTTCTCACAGAAGTTTTGCTCAAGGAAGATTGGCACTTTAAATATGACTGTGTCATTCATATGGATCTGCTCTCATAATTTCAGTGTCACTACTACTGTGACATGACAGCTGCTTAACCTCCTTATTAATGCCTATTAATGTGTCATTGATTTATTTGTGTGCTTAAAATCAGCAAATCTCAGACGTGTGGGACTAACAGAAGAGTGTAGCACTGTGTGTTAGAAAATCAAGGAAATCAAGTCTAGGTTAGGTCACAGAGCAGGTACTTGCATAATTTAACCTCTCTATGTCTCAATTCTCACATCCATAAAATTAAGATAGTTATACCTATACTTAGGGTAGCATGAGAATTACATGAAATCATATATGTGGAGAATGGAGCACAGTACCTAGACAGTATTAAGTGTCCATAAGAGCCTAAATTTTTGTTCGTTTATTTTGTGGCTTAGTATTCAAGCTGACAAAGTCCATAAGATCAATAATTATCCAGTTCTCAAATAAAATTCTTATCAAATTTAGGCTAAATGAATATTTGTCCTTCCTCACTAGTCTGACTCAGGATTCAGAGATAGGAAGTCATTGGAAAACACTAATGATATTTATCCCCCAACATACACAGACAATAATATAAATGACTTTTAATGTTTGTCATTAAATACTACGCAAGAAATTATTCTTGACAAATATATGTTTATGATGATGGAATCCAGAATTTTTGATCCAATGTTATAACTACTATCCTTTGACAGTTATTAGATAACTTATTTTAAAAATATGTTTATTGCATAGATCTATATTTCTTAAATATTACCCAGCGATTCTTCATTACAGAAACATTCGAACACATGTTGCATTAGGACACATATTGATATTGCCTTCTATTTTAATGCAAAATTCATTTACAAAATAACTGAAAGGTATGTATTAGTGTCTCCGCTATTAAGTTCCATATCATTATGTAATATTTATTCTTGCAAAAAACTCAGTCCATATGATCACAGTTCCTAAGATTATGGCTATCTGAACCTCCTTTCATAGGCCACATTAACTTTGGTTCATGATGAGAATGCATTTCCCATAGCCCATCCTGTTATACATTCTTACTTTTGACCCTGGGCATTAACCAATGAACAGCTAGTTACTAGCAATTCAGGGTGTGAACTGCAGCAAAATTATTCCCGCAAGGTTCCCAACAGCACTTTCATATTTGATTGAAATGTCTTTGTGTCAGAACGTTAAAACTGCTTGAGACATTCACCAAAGCTGAAGTTCGCAATCTGGATAATAGACTGTTGAGAAGGAAAATCATTTTTTATCTCAATGTGGTCAAACCAACTAAAGTAATCTATTGTTTTATGTCTATGGAGAAGTATCTTCTCATTTTTAATTTCATTTTTAAATAATAATATAAAGGAATTGGAATAGTTTACATTTCCCATTGCATCATCTTCCAATATTATGACTCAAACTATGTTTGAGTAACTTTTATATAACAGATTCCATGGGTTTTTAAAGTAAGTAAATGCTTCTGTCTGGAGGCAAGTAAGCAAAATTCTCCTATTCAGTGAATATGTAGGATACTGACATCATGATAGAGGCAGTCAGAGGAGAACAGGGAAGGCAGTAACAATTGTTCTGGTTATATATCTTCTTATCAGCTTCTTGCCCTCAAAAGAAACAGTGAAGAAGTGGTCATGTATGTCCATCCTGCCCACACAAATAAAAGTACGGAAGCTCCTCAATTTATGGTAGGGCTACATTCAGATAAATTCATGGTAAGTTGAAAATTCATTTAGTGCTGGCAACACAGCATACAGTTCCTGATTTACAATGGTTCAATTTAAAATTTTTTGACTTTACAATGGTACCAAAGTGATACAAATTCAATAGAAACCATAACCTTCTTGACTTACAATAGGTTTATGTCCCAATAAACCCATCATAAAGTCAAAAAATCTTTGAACCATTGAACCATATTAAGTTTGGAACCGTCTGTACTTCTATTTCCTTTGTGAAGATAGATAGGAACAGTAAATAAATTGCCAATTTGAGTATAAATTAGAGGGGTCTAAAACCTCCTTCCAAAAGCAAAATATTTTTTGTCTAAATCACAGGTGTGGCTGATTTCTCTGGAATCCCCTCCCCTCAGCTACTCTGATAATATCATAATTCTTTGGTTCTCTGTCCTCTCATTACTACATTCCACTAAGGTCTTAAGAAAGAAGTGTATCATTAATAACTAGATAGAAAACAAGCTCAGAGAGTTCAGCAGACATTAACCTATCTCACTGTCCAGGTCTTTGATCTAACAAATGTTTAATTAGCAGCAATTTTGGCCAGACATTGTGCCTGGGGCAGGGGATTCCAGAGTGAATGAGACACAAGCACTCCTTTCCAGGAGTTCAAAATTTAAGGCAATTACTATCCTTATAGAAAGGAAAATTGATCACAAATGTTAACACGTTAGGTTTTGTATGTTAAAAAGGCCTGGATAGAAATCACAGCTTACCATAGTTCCACTTGTATGACTTGAAAAGAATGACTGAACTCTCTGAGCCTCAGTTTCCTCTCTAGTTACTAATGATGCATTTCTTTCCCAAGATCTTAGTAGAATATAGTAATGAGAGGACAGAGCACCAGAGAATTACAATATGATCAGAGTAGCTGAGGGTAAGACACTCCAGAGAGGTCAGGCACAGCTGTGGTTTAGATGTAAAATATTTAACATTGAGGACTGAGCTGAGATTTAATACATGAGAAAACATGTTGGCTCATCAAAAGTGTGTCTAAGGAATAACATGAGTCACGACTATAGGACCTTTGGTAGACTCTTCAGAACTGATGTCAATTTCAAAGTCCAGAGATACCAAGTAAATTAAGCATGAATCTTAGGTACACTGTGTAAATCTTAGGTACACAGAGTAAATCTTAGGTACACAGATCTTAGGTACACATGGATCTTAGGCACACCTTTTAGACAATATAGTCAGGCCCAGGGTGTTATTTCAGCCTCTGCTTGTTTATGCTTGATGTTTCATGCTACTTCGTTAAGTCTTACTGCCTACAAATGAGACCAAGCCAATAGTTCAGGAGTTAATAACTACATTTAAAATTTGTGAACGTTGGGGTACATTGGGGTATTGGGGGGAGCACAAAAAAATAAAGAGATCAGTTGAGTGTAACAGCCATTGAATTTTTAAGAGAACATGGTAATCTTGTGAGTTCATCCTGAGGCTGGTATTTACAACCTGGGAAATCTAAGGAAAGGGAAAGTTCTCAAGAAAATACTCAGAAGGAAAGACTACATGTCATCATCTGATGACAAGGAAGGATCTGTAACTTCTTGAGAGAATATGACTGTCTAGTTGTCTTCTGGATTTGAACTCCCCACCCTTAAGCTGGTTGCCTCCTGTACCATCTGACCTTAGAAGTCCATACTGTATGCCCACATCGAGGATAAAACAAAGATATAGGGATCATAAAGAGGTTAATATTTGTTCATCTTAGAATAGTAAACCTGCATTTTTTATCATTTTAATTCTTCTTTGGAAGAAATAGCTAACATTTCTCTTGGTGGATCACACGTTCTTTACTCATAGCTATATGTCTCGGCTATGATTGACCTTACTCACAGCTGTAAGGATAGATTCTGAATAGCATATGACTTATTTCTCAAAGTAAGGATCACTAACCACATGAGGAGGATCACCTGGAAAGCTATTAGAAACACTGTGTCCTGAGCCCTGCACAGGCCTACTGAGTCAGAGTCTCCCGTTTGACGGGTTCCCCAGGTGAGTTGTACAAACATGAATTATTGTAGCCCAGATCTAAAGCAGTGGTTCTTAATTCTGGATAGACACTGAAATCACTCAAGGGCTTTAAAATATGCTAATGCTTGAGTTCCACTCACAGATGGATTAGCTTACTTAGTATAAGGTAGGCCCCAGCATAAGTAGTTTTAAAACCTATGCAGGTGATCCTAATGTACAGACTTGTTGTAACATTACTTGATTGTAATGATTTCCAACCACTTAGCTTGCTTTGCCCCTACCCACCACGTGCAATGATTGCTTCAGGTGTAGGAAGTCAACCTTATCTAACCAGTAAGAGGTTTACCCTGGGCATTTGTGGCATTCTGAGAGAAAGATAATCTCTCTCTTCCAAACTGAAGATGAAGCCAAAAATACATGATTCAGAGCAGCTGTTCACATCTCGGGACAAGGATCATGATCATACATGCCTGAGAGCAAAACTAACAATGAAAGAGAACAAAGCTGAGCAGAGAGGTGGAATGAAGTGGTCCTGGTGATATTTTCCCAACCCTGCTTTAAGTCATTTCTGAAACTATTTAAGCTTTGCCTTTGTAGTTATGTGAGCTGGTAAATTCCTTTATGGTTTACAATCATTTGGTTGGTCCTTTGCAGCAGAAAGTGCCTTACTTGATACACAAGCTAGTGATAAACTCAGATAAGCCTTCTTGCTAGATTCAATCTCAACAGAAAAAATATGTCAATGGATAATGAAGTTATAGAATGTTAACATGTTTTGGGTTTTGAGTCCAACATCCTTCATAACTGAGAATGCAAAGGGCTGTAATGTACTAAGAAAGTTTCTCTATAAGTAAAGAACAAGGCTGGTTTGTAGGAGCTGATTGCAGAACAACACGGTAAGAACCCTATGTCTACAGAAGATTTTCACCTTTCTCTTTGCAAGCGTCTCTACTACCTTGACATTTCTCCTTTCCATTAGTAGCTTGGATAGTTTAAATATCTAAGTTTTGAAGTTTTTTCATCATTTACTAAAATGTGCTCTAACAATAAACAGCAGCTTGGTAAATGAATACACAACTAAAGGAGTCCTTTGATCAAGTAAATTTGGAAAGCGCTTTTTAATAATCTCTGCCTCCTCAGGGATCATTTTAATTCACTTAAGGTTCTGATAAATGCTTTAGTAAAGATTCCTGTTTAAATCACCCTCCTCTATAAATAGACGTATTAACATAACAGCTGTTTGAACTGACGTTTTAGAATTCAGTTGATGTCTATTAATACGGCTTTAGATGAGTTTAAATTCCTAAGAAATGTCTGGGTTCAGTTTCTCCCAAAGCTCTATCTGAGAAAAATATTTGGATAAAATGATTTATTTAGGAGATAATTTCAGAGAGCAGAACAAAAAAAGGGAATGGATAAAGGAGGAGTGGGAGAAAAAGCCAAGAGATTATGCAGATTGATGAGTGAGTTACTACCTAACCAGGTTTCCACCTTGCTGGGATGGTTAGAAACTTGAATTTGAGGGTTGCTCTGAGTGTGTTATATGTCCTTTACTTCAGATATGCTCTGAACATTGCTGAGCAGGCCTCGTGTTACTAGCAAAAACCCTCAGCCAGAGAAGCAGAGAGACACAGAGCTTAGAATCTCTCAGTATTCCATGAACTGCCCAATTCCTGTGGAGACCTTACTAGTAAGCAGAAAGATAAAGAAGCTGAGCATGGACATGTGTACTACAGGGAGTGTCAAAGGAGATCATGTATGTTTTTGTCTATTTTTAATTGTTTAGATTTAGATACATCCCAGCCAACTAGCACCTTCGGTAAACTTAATAAACCATCTGGGAATGATGAAAAAATGGATAGAAGGTACATATGAAGAATGATAAAATACAGGGAACTGTATACTGGAATCTTGACAAATATGAGAATTTTGGAAACAATCCTGCAAATAAGTAAACATGCTATTACTTAATTTTTTAAAATGTTGCTCTGTATGTTACATTATGAAGATTGCACCATTAATATGTAAATATGTCAGTATGAGAGCACATCTCTCAGCCCTATAGGATTTTGTGATTGTAATAAATTCTGCCAGGGGATCTGATGATTAATGATCTTCTCTGTTATCCCTTAAGGTGAATTCAAACTAATTAGTAAGTTTCGCACACATAGGTCAGCAAATATTCATTATTGTTTACTAACCTCCTTTTTTCACCTTGGGGATGCAGTTCAGAGAAAAAAAATTGTTCTACTTCTATGTTAAAAGCTTGGCTTAGTACATTTTTAAAATAATTAGTAGATTCCAATAAAACGTGATGAGATTAACCCATTTTATGAGTTGTTTTGCCCCAATAATTTACCAAAATATGTTGCTAGAAGAGTTTTAAAATAAAGAATAGAACAAAGGTATATAAAAATGATCTGAGGTTCCAAGTAGTGTATGGTAAACCTGCTACATATTTTAGTATGTAACATATTTTGTATTTGAATAACATAAATTTATAGCATGAGAATTTTTACTATTCTGTGCCAAATCATTTAAAGATAACTTGAGCCAACTACTCAAAATTCTATAAAAATTTGAATGGATAAATAAAATATGGTATATTCACTCAGTGGTAAACAATACAGTGCTGAGAATGAACAATCTAGGAAATGTATGCAAAAAGAGAGATGAATCTTACACACACGATGTTGATTAAAGGAAGCCAACATAATGGTACGTACTATAACATTCTGTTTATATTCAGTAAAAAACAAACAGGTACAACTAATCTGTGCTGTTTCAAGAAAGAATGGTGGTTATCTTTATGAGAGTAGCAACTTCTAAAATGTTGATGTGAATTGATTTGAATGTTGGTCACATGGGGTGTTCATTTTTTCTGGTTTTGAAGTTGTCCACATACTAAAGCTACCTATAATTATATTTTATATAATATATATGATATATACTTATATATAACATTTAAAAAATAAAAACAATACACTTACCAAAGCAATTATTTTGCAACCTTCATTAAATGTCCACTACAGAAGACTTGAGGCCTTGCCTGGTGATCTCACCTTCAAAAATGAGTAAATAATTTGTGTACATTATTTTGCTTTTCTTTCTTTTTTTTTTAAATTATACATTAAGTTCTAGGGTACATGTGCACAACATGCAGGTTTGTTGCATATGTGTACATGTGCCGTGTTTGTGTGCTGCACCCATTAACTCGTCATTTACATTAGGTATATCTCCTAATGCTATCCCTTCCCCTTCCCCCCTCCCCACAATAGGCCCCGATGTGTGATGTTCCTCTTCCTGTGTCCAAGTGATCTCATTGTTCAATTCCCACCTATGAGTGAGAACATATGGTATTTGGTTTTCTGTTCTTACGATAGTTTGCTGAGAATGATGGTTTCCAGCTGCATCTATGTCCCTACAAAGGATGCAAACTCATCCTTTTTTATGGCTGCATAGTATTCCATGGTATATATGTGCCACATTTTCTTAATCCAGTCTGTCACTGATGGACATTTGGGTTGATTCCAAGTCTTTGCTATTGTGAATAGTGCCGCAGTAAACATACGTGTGCATGTGTCTTTATAGCAGCATGACTTATAATCCTTTGGGTATATCCCCAGTAATGAGATAGCTGGGTCAAATGGTATTTCTAGTTCTAGATCCTTGAGGAATCACCACACTGTTTTCCACAATGGTTTAACTAGTTTACAGTTCTACCAACAATGTAAAAGTGTTCCTATTTCTCCACATCCTCTCCAGCCCTGTTGTTTCCTGACTTTTTAATGATTGCCATTCTAACTGGTGTGAGATAGTATCTCATTGTGGTTTTGATTTGCATTTCTCTGACGGCGAGTGATGATGAGCATTTTTTCATGTGTCTGTTGGCTGTATAAATGAACGGCCGCTTTTGAGAAGTGTCTGTTCATATCCTTTGCCCACTTTTTGATGGAGTTGTTTGTTTTTTTCTTGCAAATTTGTTTGAGTTATTTGTAGGTTCTGGATATTAGTCCTTTGTCAGATGAGTAGATTGCAAAAATTTTCTCCCATTCTGTAGGTTGCCTGTTCACTCTGATGGTAGTTTCTTTTGCTGTGCAGAAGCTCTTTAGTTTAATTAGATCCCATTTGTCAATTGTGGCTTTTGTTGCCGTTGCTTTTGGTGTTTTAGACATGAAGTCCTTGCCCATGCCTATGTCCTGAATGGTATTACCTAGGTTTCCTTCTAGGGTTTTTATGGTTTTAGGTCTAACATTTAAGTCTCTAATCCATCTTGAATTAATTTTCATATAAGGAGTAAGGAAAGGATCCAGTTTCAGCTTTCTACTTATGGCTAGCCAATTTTCCCAGCACCATTTATTAAATAGGGAATCCTTTCCCCATTTCTTGTTTTTGTCAGGTTTGTCAAAGATCAGATGGCTATAGATATGCGGTATTATTTCTGAGGGCTCTGTTCTGTTCCATTGGTCTATATCTCTGTTTTGGTACCAGTACCATGCTATTTTGATTACTGTAGCCTTGTAGTATAGTTTGAAATCAGGTAGTGTGATGCCTCCAGCTTTGTTCTTTTGGCTTAGGATTGTCTTGGCAATGCGGGCTCTTTTTTGGTTATATATGAACGTTAAAGCAGTTTTTTCCAATTCCGTGAAGAAAGTCATTGGTAGCTTAATGGGGATGGCACTGAGTCTATAAATTACCTTGGGCAGTATGGTCATTTTCACGATATTGATTCTTCCTGTCCATGAGCATGATATGTTCTTCCATTTGCTTGTGTCCTCTTTTATTTCACTGAGCAGTGGTTTGTAGTTCTCCTTAAAGAGGTCCTTCACACCCCTTGTAAGCTGGATTCCTAAGTGTTTTATTCTCTTTGAAGCAATTGTGAATGGGAGTTCATTCATGATTTGGTTCTCTGTTTGTCTGTTATTGGTGTATAAGAATGCTTGTGATTTTTGCACATTGATTTTCTATCCTGAGACTTTGCTGAAGTTGCTTTTCAGCTTAAGGAGATTTTGGGCTGAGACAATGGGGTTTTCTAAATATACTATCATGTCATCTGCAAACAGGGACAATTTGACTTCTTCTTTTCCTAATTGAATACCCTTTATTTCTTTCTCTTGCCTGATTGCCCTGGCCAGAACTTCCGACACTATGTTGAATACGAGTGGTGAGAGAGGGCATCCCTGACTTGTGCCAGTTTTCAAAGGGAATTTTTCCAGTTTTTGCCCATTCAGTGTGATATTGGCTGTGGGTTTGTCATTGCTTTTCTTTTCATTTCTTCAATTACCATTACCACTAGTACCAATAAAAGCTGAATATTTATCTCTTAAGGCATCTTGGCACAGTAAGTTTGTTTTTAATTGTATTTTATTGTGTTAAAGACAGTTAACAGGAGATCTATCCTCAACACGTTTGTAAGCTTCTAATACATTGTTGATGATAGGTGCAATGTTACACAGCAGATCTCTAGAGCTTGTTCATTTTGCTTGACTGAAGCTTTATGTCAGTTGATAAGTAACTCCTCATATCTCTCTCTCTCCAGCCTCTTGTAAATACCATTCCAATTTTGATTCTAAAAATTCAACTATTTTAGATACCTTATGTAAGTGGAATCATGCAGCATTTGTCTTTCTGTGACATGTTTGATTTTCCTTACCACAATGTCCTCAAGGTTCACTCACATCATTACATTGCATAACATCCTTTATTAATGCTAAATAGTATTCCGTGGTTTGTGGATATCATAGTTTCCTTATCCATTCACATATCAATTGATATTTAGGTTGTTTCCATAACTTGGCTATTGTGAATAGTGTACGATGAATATAGGAGTGCTAATATCTGTTTGAGATCCTGATTTCAATTATTTTGGATAAATATCTAGTAGCGGGATTGCTGATTCATATGACAGTTGTTTTAATTTTTAATAAACCATCATATTGTATTCCATAGTGGCTGTACCCTTTTGCATTCCCACTGGTATAATCGGAATGTGTCCCCAAATTTCATGTGCCAGAAACAAATCTCTGAAGCAACAGTACTAGGAAGATGGGCTTAATAAGAGGTGATTAATTAATGTTCACCTTGTGGGAGTGGATTAGTTACTGCGAGAGTAGGTTTCTTATAAAAGTGAGTTCAGCCTCCCCTGTGCTGTTTCGCTGTCACAGTCTCTTGCCCTTCTACTTTCTCCCATGAAATGATGCAGCACAAAGACCCTGGCTAGATGCCAGTGCCATGCTCTTGGAGTTTTCCAGTCTCCAGAACATGAAGCCAAATAAATGCCTGCTCTGTATAAATTACTCAGTCATTGGTATTCTGTCACAGGAACACAAAACTAAGACATAAACCAATGCTGTGCAAGGGTTCCAATTTTTCCACATTCCTGTCAATTGTCTTTTTATTTTTTCTGTAATAGTCAACTTGACAGATGTAAGGTGGTATCTTGTATTTTTGGTTTGCATTTCCCTGATGATTAGTGACATTGAGTTTTACACACACACACACACACACACACACAACTTCTGATATGGTGTCATATCAGAATAAGTAACAAGTTATTAAAGTATGAGTTGTACTTTATTATATCTAGTAAATAGCCATAGCCCTTCCTTTTTGATAACTTTTTATGTAAATTCCTCAATTCTGAACCAGAACTGTATAAAATTAAAATCTTGACGTTGCAAAGGATAAGATCATCAGGTGTCATTTCTGATCATATTTGAGCAGTGTTCTCAGCAGTTAGAGGGCCTTCAATAAGTGAGTTAACTGTCTCTTTTCTACTTGACTTCATTTGGCTCAGACTGAAGATATTTTTGAATCTCATAATATGTTGATAGCAAGAAATGTTTCTGTACAACAAGAAAAGCTTTATGTAATTGCAAGTACTAGGTCAGCAATAACCTATGTGTTAGGCTTATATTGGTACAAATTACCTTTAGATATCTGTTTCAAAGTGGATTAGTAATAATATGGATTGTTAAACATAAAGAAATTGTCAGTTGCACGGGTAATGATGCCTTTTTCTCAATTCAGATTAAATTCTATTACTAGTTTTGTTTCACTGAAGATGACTTGCTGATGAGTTGTTGTTCTGAATGCTGGAAAATTCTTTTCACAACATGAATTGTCATCTGTAATGACTTAGGGACATATTCTTGAACAAGTCTTTCCAAGTTGGGCATGTATCCTGGATGCAAATAATTGCTAATATTTTACCTTGTAAGGCTGAAGTTTTTGCCTTTTTATCTCAAGGGACAAAGATGGCATTAGGCCTTGATAACCTTTTGGTGACATTTACCTCCCAAAAACTACTGCCAATAGAGACTTTCTTTTCAGTCTGTAGCAGTGAAGCAGATCTTTACTCAATTTAGGACATTGTGGAAGAAAAGCTGGTACATTTCTTGTTTGTTTTTTGTTTGTTTGTTTTTTGCAGGAAACTTAGAGGAAGAATGTGTTCTTCTTGTGAAATAATCTTGGAACTCCTTATTACATTTAGTGGAGGGTGACAGGGGGACAGAGTCCCACTCTATCACCCAGGCTGGAGTGTAGTGGTGCAATCTCGGCTCACTGCAACCTCCACCTCCCGGGTTCAAGCAATTCTCCTGCCTCAGCCCCCTGAGTAGCTGGGATTACAGACTTGAGTCACCACACCTGGCTAATGTTAGTATTTTTAGTAGAGACGGGGTTTCACCGTCTCAACCAGGCTAGTCTCGAACTCCCGACCTCAAATGATCCACCCGCGTTGGCCTCCCAAAGTGCTGGGATTACAGGCATGAGCCACCGCTCCTGGCGCCTTATTACATACTAACCCTCAGCAACCCAGGCATTTTCTTTGAACACAAAACACAATAGTTTACCCCTGAATAAAGTTCTACTTACTATTTAACTGATTAGGAAAACAATGACAACAGTAACATCAAAAATAAGAGGAAGGAAATAAATATTCTAACTATAGGAATTTCGGTAATTTTTGATCAAGAAGCAAGTGGACCAGCTGGTATGAATGCTAACAAAATATTATGACATCTATGCCACACTTTTAAAGAAGGTGACATTTTATATTTAACTTGGTTTGACTTACTGAGAAGTAGGATGGCTCAGAGGCAGTGAATCCAGTCAATCAATAAAGGATGCTTAATTAATTCAAGGATTTACTAACAGTTCCCCTTAAAGTTTACTGTTTCCTAAGTTTACTAATCAAAGGTGGATTTCGATTATCATACAGCAGAAGAAATCATACAGAATATCATATAGCAGAAGAAACAATTGTGTTAAGTTTGAGGAAAAGAGGGAGAGTAATCTTCAAAATTATTTTCAAAATTAGACTTTGGATATAAAAGAGATACCATGTATCTCTTTGCCTTTGCAGCTGAGATGTGGTACCTATGAGGGCATGAGATGGGACACTAAGCATACTAGAAATCAAAGGCTACAACTGTCTTAGCTTCCAGAAAGTGTTTTCTTCCATTAGAAGGTTATATACACAAAAGCTTGTTTTATGTTAGAACAAACATAGGCAGATTTTGAAATTCAGTGAGGGATGTGCTTGAATCTTAAGAAAGAAAATTGAGGCTGGGTGTGGTGGCTCACACCTGTAATCCCAGCACTTTGGGAGGCCGAGGCAGGTGGATCACGAGTTCAGGAGTTCGAGACCAGCGTGACCAACATGGTGAAACCCTGTCTCTAGTAAAAATACAAAAATTAGCCAGGCATGGTGGCATGTGCCTGTAATCCCAGCTACTCGGGAGGCTGAGGCAGGAGAATTGCTTGAACCCAGGAGGTGGAGATTGCAGTGAGCTGAGATTGCACCACTGCACTCCAACCTGGCAACAGAGCAAGACTCCATCTCAAAAAAAAATAATAATAATAAAATAAAATTGAAATATCATAGAAATGCATTGATTGTTTTTGTTGACTTGTTAGTCTCAGCCTGCGTTCAGACCTTCACTCACCTTTGCTATCAGGTTTATCTGGAAGAAATTTCATTAGAATCACAGAGTGACTTGCCAGATTCCTCATCATTTTTTAGATCAGAAAATGGGAGATCAAGAAAACCGAAGTGGTATATCCAGGTTACATAGCTGACAATGGCAGGGCCTGGCTTGGATTCTCATTTCTTTATCTCTAGGGTTCTTCTCCTACTGGGGCTCTTAGAGGATGCCGAGTAAAACTGGAATCGAGGTAAAGACATATCCACATCTGTCCCACTCTTATGTTTCAAGGTAGAAATACATGTCCTGAATGCTCTTTCTGTGGGGGAGATGAATACCTGAGATAATGTTGCATAACTAAGCTTTTAAACTCCCTGTTTCTTCACATTTGTAGCATTCACTTCATTAAGTAGACTTGAGGCACCAATATCTCTGAGTATGTCACTATTAAGAATATCCACTTACACCAGGCACAGTGGCTCATGTCTGTAATCTCAGCTCATGGGGAGGCCAAGGCAAACGGATCACTTCAGTCCAGGAGTTCGAGACCAGCCTGAGCAACATGGTGAAACCCTATCTCTATGAAAAAATAGAAAAATTAGCTAGGCTTGGTGGCGCATGCCTGTAGTCCCAGCTACCCAGGAGGCTAAGGTGGGAGGATCGCTTGACCCTGGGGGACAGAGGTTGCAGAGAACTGAGACTGCATCACTGCAGTCCAGCCTGGGCGAAAGAGCAGATCCCTGACTCAATAAAGAAAAAGAAAAAGCAAATCCTCTTAATGATTTTTATTAAACAAACATTTGTTAATTACCAGTTGTGTGTTAGGGTGTTAGGCTTCATGCTAGGTTAGAGGTGTTTCATGGAGTTTATTATATTTAGACTAGCGGGAGAGAAAGATGAATATGAATATACTCAGTTGGTAGGTATCCTGCATTCCTCTTTCCCTATCCTCACCCCAGCAAGAGTTTTAACAGCAAGGGGAAAATGTTCCAGCCATTCTAGTTGGGACACATTATATTCCTCCTCAAGTCTACCAAAGAAAGTAAATGCTTGTTTCCATGTTATCCGAATATCCATAAATAAATTCTACAATAAATTCAGAATTAAAGATGTAGTAACCTGGATAACCATCCACCAGCAGCAACAGAAGGTGACTTCGGTGCTGTCCTGGCTGTAATGGCCTTTCTCCCTGAGCTCTTTCTATAATGGTCTTTCTCCCTGAGCTCTTTCCATGAGCCACATCTAGTTCTCTGGTATTTCTGATGCCTCATGTAATCCTGGATGGTAATTGAAGGAGCATGCACCCTGCAGAAATCAATGTTCTTCAACCAAGGTGCTCTCAAGGAGGAAAAGGTCCTGGATTTCAGAAGTAGACTTGTCAAATACAATGTAGGCTTGTGGAAGAATGATTTTAAATATTCTCAACATTTTGATTCTGTTTCAAAGCATATCTCCGTTGTAATTTCTTACATCTCTATATGCTCTGTATCTTATTATAAACAAAACAAAACAAAGAAACAAACGCAAATAGCCTGGCCATCCATTGTCCTTTTTTGACTCAATATCCAGTGTTGGTTTTCCTTTCCCAACGAACAGCTTGAGGTTGGTCATTAGTGGTTTCACAACACCGAAATTTGTATTCCGTTGATGAGCAATTATGATTCTCTTTGTTCCTTTGGGAGGTTATAAAAATTTTTGACATATGCATACTTTGGTAAAGTTTGAAGACATTTTAATTGTCATAATTTCACAAATTCAACATTCTGTGAGGTGGAGAGCACAGTAACATTGTCACTTTATTGAGAAATGATTCATCCATTATTTACTAAATGTGTACTAGTGAATACTGGATAGTATGAAAACATCATTGAGCAAGGCACACTTTCTGTTTTTAAGACATATATATCTGACAGGGCCGGGAAACATATAGACAAAAACAAAATCACAATAGAGACTGATTCAGGAACCCTATTATCACCATAATATTTTATATGCACAGTATTAGAATTTGTGCTTCAATATATTGATGTATATATTTATATTTAAAACATTTACAGTCAGCTCTATGTAAAAAAAAGCCAGAGAAAATCTAATGAGGCATTGCTTGGGCAAACACTTGAGGAAAGAGAAAGAACATACTGACTGGAAATTAGGGAGGAGGAAGGAATGATATTCTTGCAAAGAGAAGAGCTTGTGCAAAGGCATGGCAACATTGAATAGTTTACAGCAAGATGCCACTCATGAAACGTTATTGTGGGGGTGATATGACTTGTTCAGTGTCGTGTACCTCTTCAGTGACAGAGCTTAGGGTCAAGTTCAGTGCTCTTTCCAGAGCTGCTTTCTCCCCAGTTTTATATGTCTGTGCTTTGCCTAATACACTGAGCTTCCAGAATGGAATGCCACCTACAACTGGGTACTTAGGAAAAAAAAATCTTTGATATTCTTGATTTCAAACCACACTTATTCAAGTGAACTTCTTTCTATAATGGAAAAATTAAACAGTTTCTATTATAGTGATACTATAAAAATAACAAATGGAATTGAAATGAAAATATACCACTTTAGTCTGGATTTTGCTCTTACAATGTGCATTTAAGTTTAATGCCTTTTATGATTAGCTGGAATATGAAAAGGACTACACTCTGAATATAATTTGGTTTACTGAATAATCTCTTTACCCCCACTTCCAGTTTCAAAATAAAAGGAAAACAGCCTTCTTTGAAATCAGATGATATGCAAAATAAGACATAAAGTAACAGAAGATAAACAATTTAGAAATACATACATTTAAAACATTATCACTGGTGGGCCAAAATTGGAACTATTGTAAAATAGCCTGTAACTAGCATTCATTTAACATAAAAGTAAATTATTTAGTCTTTTTATCATGTTATTGAAGCAGGACAAATAGAAAAATCGCTTGCCTTTTGTTCATGGTCTAATTCCAGCTATTTTGATAATTCACATTTTTTTTATTAGAGACAGCATCTGCTAGACTTGTGAACAGGGCTACAATAGTTGTTTTTAAGCTGCATTTGACTATTCAGAATTGTTGTTGTTGTGTATTTACTTGAAATGTCTGGGGATATAGTTAATAAAGCTTGGGGTGATACAAAGAGAAATCTCCCAAGTCACCCATAGTGACAAGACTGAATTGAGGCCAGGCTTCCTTCTCTCGCATAGTGAATCAGTGAACTTTCTCAGTGGTTGATTGCTCACTGTAATTGAGCAGCTGTGTATACATCCACACAGAACTCACCAAGAGACAACACTTCTGTTTTGTGACAATTTACACCAACAAATTTGGATCCAGTGTTTCCCTCCTGGCTTCACACACTCTTTGTGTCTGTGCAGAACAGACAGATGTTTGTTTGCAAAATTGCAAGCCTTCTGTAGTAACAGACGTTTTAGTGAACTATTTTCCCCAGTGAAGGGATCTAAGACTATTACAGTTGGCCTTCCATGTCTGAGGGTTTTGCACCTGCAGATTCAACCAACTGCAGATGAAGAATATACAAAAGAAATTCTCCCCAAATAAGAATATAACAACAAAAAATAACAAATATAAAAATATAATACTATTTATATAGTGTTTACATTTTATTAGATATTATAAGTAGTGGAGAGATGATTTAAATTCTACAGTAGAATGCATATAGATTATATGCAAATATCACCATTTTATATAAGGGAAGTGAGCATCCAAGGGTTTTCTTATCCTCGGAGGTACTGGAACCAACCTCCCACTGACACTGAGAGACAACAATATATTAACAAATCTGAAAACTAAAGTTGTCTATTGAATTTATTGATCTATGTATGTACATGTAATGAGATGACCTTGACAACAATAACTTAAGACTCATAAGCTTCCTGGTCAATGATGTGTTCTGTGATGTAATCTAACAAACTCTGAGAAAAGAAAGAAAATGCATTTCTAGAGTTACTTCTAGGTGGGTTCTTGACACAGATAATAAAGTAAATGCACTGGAGTTCAAGTCAGATGTGGCCTATGTGCTCTTATTCTAATCAACTTTGAACAAGTGACTGTTAATTAACAGAAATAGAATGAGCATTGAGAATTAAATGTTAAGAATGTTTTTTTTCCAGCAGCTTTCTGGAATACAAATATGGGATATTTTTGTATTCATTAAATATTATGGAATATTTTAATTCATTAAAACAAACCTCAAAACCATATTTTTAAATGATAAACAGCAATAATAATAACTATTAGCATATTTATACTATGCCCACAATAGTACAAAGTACCTCATTAATATCGCCTAATTGAATGTTCATCTTTTTAAAAGACTTTATTTTTTACAGCAATTTTAGGTTTACAAAAAATTGAGAAAAAAGTATAGAGATCTCCCATATATTTGTTGCCCCCACACATCCACAGACTCCACATGTATCAATCAGTTTCCCCCATCAGAGTGGGACAGCTGTAACTGATGAGCCTATTTTGGCACAATATTCTCACCTTAAGACCATAGTTTACACTAGGGTTAACTTTTGGTAGTATACATTTTACAGTTCTGGACAAATGTCTAATAACATGCATCCAACCTTATAATGTACAGAGTAGAATTTCACTGCCTTAAATATTCTCTCTCTGCTCCACCTATTCATCTCTCCCTCCCCACAACACTTGGTCACCACTGATATTTTTACTGTCTCCATAGTTTTGACTTTTCCAGAATGTCAAAACTATGGAGAGTTTTCAAATTGGATTTTTACGTTTCTTACACTAAGCAAAATTTATTTAAGTTTCCTCCATGTATTTTCATGGCTTGATTACTCATTTCTTTTTATTAGTGAATAATCTTCCCTTGTTTGGATGCATCATGGTTTATTTACCATTCATCTACCAAAGGATATCTTGGTTGCTTCCATGGTTTGGCAATTATAGATAAAGTTTTAAATGTCTGTGGGCAGGTTTTTGTAGGGACATAAGTTTGAGAAGATACCAAAGAGTAAGTTTGCTGGATCATATAGTAAGAGTATGTTTAGCTTGGTAGGAGGCCACTAAACTGTCTTCCAAAGTGGCTGTACTTTGTTTTCCCACCAGCAATGAGTGGGAGTTCCTGTTGCCCCACATCCTCACCAACACTTGATATTGTCAGTGTTCTGAATTTTGGCCATTCTAGTAGGTAGGTAGTGGTAGCTCGTTGCTTTAATTTGCATTTTTCTGACGACATAATGTGGAACACCTTTTTATATGCATATTTGTCAGCTCTATATCTTCTTTGATGAAGTGTCTATTAAGGTCTTTGGTTTGTGTTTTTTTAATTGGGTAGTTCATTCTCCATTGTTGAGTCTTTCGTGCTATTTGTATATTTTAGATAGTAGTCCTTTATCAGTTATGCCTAATGCTTTTCTCCCAGTCTTTCATTCTATCTTTTCATTCTAAAAAGACATCACCAAACCCTAACAACTATTTTGCATAGGATATTCTATCTACATTTTACAGATAAGAAAATTGACATCTAGAGATAAATAATAAACTGCCTAAGAAATAAATGCTCAGGAATTGGTTGAGTTGGCACTTGATCCAAGATCCATTTGATTGGAAAGCCTTTACTTTTAACCACAAGGCCAACCTGCCTCCTAAGAGTGTAGGTTCTATTTAGTTTAACTCTGTGATTTGAAATTCTGTTGGTTCATTTATATTCAGCATTTTTAATAACTTCTCATTGTATTCAATGCATATTGGTAACATTTGGGACATGGAAACATAAATAAGAGACAGCCATGTTCCAAGGAGCTTTATTTTGGGTTAAAAAGTGATCTACTTAAAAAGAAATAGATGTTCAGTAAATTGCAGATCTAGCCACTTTATTCAAATTAAGCTATTCTTGCTCAGTGGTTCAAAAACTTTCCTGTATGTCTGAATCACCCAGAAGACTTGTTAAACACAGGTTACAGGACTATATGCCCCTTACTTTACCTTTTGATTCAATAAATCTGAGGTGGAAATTTGCAACTCTGACAAGCTACCTAGGGTTGCTAATGCAGCTGGTTCAGAATAAATATGGAAAGCTGCTGCTCTGTTAGCTGATTAAATTGATTCCTATGGATTGTTGAGTGACTGGTAGTTTTCACACTTCCTAAGAGCAGTGAGGAAATGTAAATTTTGCTGATATAAATGTGCAAATGAGTGGTCATGGTTTAAATAACATTGCTAAGTAGGGTGAAAATTAGATATTGGCTGGGGGTTTGGAGTGTTGGAAAGTAACGTGAGAATGCTAAGAGGTAGTGTAAAAAACAGCAAAAGTAATGTTACCTGGAAACAGGCATAGGCAGACTATAGTGTCAAACTTGCCTACTGGGTGATTTAGCCTAGAGTTAGCCTGGATTCAAGTTGAGGAGGAAAATGGAGGCCAGTGACCGGTGTTTCTCCATTGCTGTTGCTTTAGTTAGTGAATCTCGTTAACTCGATAACTGTCTGAAGTCCTGAACCTCCAAAGCCCCCACATGATGTAGCTCAGGTTTCTAAAATGGTAAGAAATCTAACCCAATGCCACCTTCAGGGACATCCTCAGTGGTTCAGGCTTGGGGGTAATCACCTGGCTGGCTGAGTTGTTGTACTTACAGCTTCACGATGGGAAGATTTTTCCTCACCTTTTGGCCATTTGCTGTCATCTTAGGACACAGTTCTCAAGCCTCTTCCTTCCTGACTCAGCAACATGAGATCATTGTTAAGCCTGAAATCATTTGTGAGCTTGAGCTTCCTATTTTGAGAATTTCAAGGCAGAGAAAAAGAAAAGTGCTATTTTTCCTCTCTGATGTGGTGGTCAGGCTTCATTTGAATTGACGGCTTGGGCCCTAGTATCCTGGGTTTCATCACAGAAGATAGCTATCTGAAAGTAAGGATTCTGAAGGCATTAGTAAGATTTTAAATTCAAATAAGGTCTGAAAAAAAAATGGGACATGTTGGAATAGCCATCAGGAAAAATGAAGACTGGCAGTTTAATTTCTCTCAATACTGTAAGCAAAAGAATGTCAGCTTGATTGACAGGCGGGGTTACCTGAGTTGAATATAATAGATATTAAAACATATTTTTTATTAGCTGTTACATTAAGAAACCAGCAGAGACCCTTCTGGACAAGATTTCAAGCTGTATTTTGCTTTTTACCATGGTCTCAGCCTTTAAAGTAGGCCAAAGTGGATTTATTTATTTGCTACTGCTTAAAACCCTAAACTTAACCCTTTCAATTTATCAAAGTAGCCCCTGTGCCTTCTGTACGTCACCGCTCATACAGTCCTTAAGAATGATACCTCGGCCGGGCGCGGTGGCTCAAGCCTGTAATCCCAGCACTTTGGGAGGCCGAGACGGGCGGATCACGAGGTCGGAGATCGAGACCATCCTGGCTAACACGGTGAAACCCCGTCTCTACTAAAAATACAAAACTAGCTGGGCGAGGTGGCGGGCGCCTGTAGTCCCAGCTACTCGGGAGGCTGAGGCAGGAGAATGGCGTAAACCCGGGAGGCGGAGCTTGCAGTGAGCTGAGATCTGGCCACTGCACTCCAGTCCGGGCGACAGAGCGAGACTCCGCCTCAAAAAAAAAAAAAAAAAAAAAGAATGATACCTCAACAAGTGACCAGTACATATAAAGGCTCATGTCTCCTCCACTTAGAGGAGTTGCAATTTACAATCTATCGAATACTTTGATGGGTGCAGGAGACCTAATATTATTGAAAGAGATAAAGGCTATATGCCATGTCTGAGTTTTATTTTTGAGGCAAGACCTGTGTCCTAGTCTATGTATGTTGCTATAAGGGAATACCTAAGGAGGGGTAACTTATAAAGAAAAAAAGGTTTATTTGGCTCGTGATTCCGCTGGCTGAAAGATTAGGAATCTGGTGAAAGCCTCAGGCTGCTTCCACTCATGGCAGAAAGTAAACGGGAGTCAGCATGTGCAGAAATTGCATGACACGAGAAGAGCAAGAGAAGGAGAGGGGAGGTGCCAAGTTTTCTAAAAAAACAGCTTTACAGGGAACGAATAGAGCAAGAACTCACTTGTCTTCCCTAAGGGAAGGCATTAATCTATTCATATGGGACCCATCCCTATGACTCAAATGCCTCCCATTAGGCTCCCGTTTCCAATATTAGGATCAAATTTCAGTAGAGTTTCTGGAGAACAATTCTCCAAACCATAGCAGCCTGCAGTGTTTTGTTTGGTTGGTTGGTTGGTTGGGGTTTTTTTTTTTTTTGAGACATGATCTCACTCAGCCTCCAAGGCTGGAGTGCAGTGGGGAGATCTCTGCTTGGTGCAATCTCCCTGTCCCAGGTGAAACCATCCTCCCATCTCAGCCTTCCTAGTAGCTGGGACTACAAGCGTACACGACCACACATTGCTAATGTTTGTATTTTTTGTAGCGATGAGGTTTTGCCATGTTGCCCAGGCTGGTCTCAAACTCCTGAGCTCAAGTGATCCTCCCACATTGAACTCTCAAAGTGCTGAGATTATAGGCATGAGCCATCATGCCCAGCCAGCAGCTTGCAATCTTGTAATTAATTTTAAAAGCTATATTTACTCAACAGAGAGAGCAGGATCTATTCTTTAGAGAGAACACTGGAATTCAAATGGTGGGGGAAGGCAATAAAGTTAGGAAAGTCAGATATTTTAAGCTTGAATTTAAGAACGTTTGAGTCTAACAGGAAGGATAACTCCATGTTGTGAATTAAGTAGCTGGAGAGTGGAAAGAAGAATCCTTTATGAAAAATAAAAATATCTCTTAGTTGTTTCATTTTCGGACATCTACCTTAAAATATATACAACTGTCCTTCAACTCAATAATGCTTCACATTGTGTTGATATTTAATAATTATAGCTACAATATATTGACAGTTTTTTAATATCCATATTAATATAGGTACTTTACGTATATTAACCCTAATATTTGTATGGCAGGGAATCTATTATAATATATATGTCATAACAATGAGGAGAGATTAAATAATTTCTTCTACAAGGGAAAACACTTATTTATACTATTAACTATAACATCTACAGGGAAAAAAATAGCCTCATCATTTTACAATCATATTGCTTACTCATAAAATGGTTTAAGAATAAGAATAAAATATCATGCCAACTCTGAGGGTTAATTTTATGTGAGCTAAGAAATGCTCACATAGCTGGTAAAACATTATTTCTGGATGTGTCCATATGGTTGTTTCTGGAAGATATTAGCATTTGAATCAGTAGACTGTGTAAAGACAGAACACTGGAATTCACATGGTGGAGGAAAGGCAATAAAGTTAGGAAAGTCAGGGTCTAACAGGAAGGATAACAAATAAGACAAATAAGAGATGTCTCATCAATACGTACAGGCCTCATCCAATCAACTGAGGGTCTGAATGGAATGAAAAGGTGGTTGAAGAGTGAATTTATTCTTTCTGCTGGAGCTGGAACACTCATTTTCTCTTTTCCTAAGAGATTGATACTCTCAGGTCTTGGGCCTTTAGACTCAATCTAGAAACTACACCTCTAGCTTTTCTGGACTTCCAGCTTGTAGGTGGCAAATCACAGGACTTTTCAACCTCCAGTCATGTGAGCCAATTCTCATGGTGAATTTCTTCATGTGTATCCATCTATAGAAATATAGATATCTGTTAAATATCTTAACAATAGATAGAGTGATGGTTAATACTGAGTGTCAACTTGATTCAATTGAAGGATACAAAGTTTTGATCTTGGGTGTGTCTGTGATAGCGTTGCCAAAGGAGATTAACATTTGAGTCAGTGGGCTGGGAAAGGCAGACCCACCCTTAATCTGGGTGGGCACCATCTAATCAGCTGCCAGTGCAGCTAGAATATAAGCAGGCAGAAAAATGTGGAAAGCAAGACTGGCCTAGCCTCCCAGCCTACATCTTTCTCCCATGCTGGATGCTTCCTGCCCTCAAATATAAGAGTCAAGTTCTTCAGTTTTGGAACTCAGACTGGATCTCGTTGCTCCTCAGCCTGCAGAGAGCCTATTGTGGGACCTTGTGATCATGTGAGAAAGATGTAGGCTGGGACTTGACTCTTCATGGTATGGTGCTGTTTTTGCAATAGTGAGTTCTCATGAGATCTGGTCATTTTAAAGTATGTGGCACCTTCCCACCAGACTCTCTCATGCTCCTGCTCTGACCATGTGACATACCTGCTCTCCATTCTCCTTCTGTCCTGATTGTAAGCTTCCTAAAGCCTACCCACCACCCATGCTTTCTATAAAATCTGCAGCATCATGAGCCAATTAAACCTTCTTTCTTTATAAATTACACAGCCTCAGGTATTTTTTAATAGTAATGTAGGAACAGCATATTATATTTTCTATGGTTTCAGTGTTTGTGTCTCATTCAAAATTCATGTTGAAACTTAATCTCAATTCAACAGTAGTAAGAGGTGTGGCCTTTAGAAGGTGATTAGGCTATGAGGTCTCTGCCCTCATGAATGGGATTAGCACTGAAGAAAGCTAGCTAGGCCCCTTTTCCCCTTCTGCCTTTTTTCTTGCAGGGACACAGCAACAAGCAAAACTGAACACAGAGACTGGGCCCTCAACAAACACCAAATCTGCCAGTGCCTTCATATTGGACTTCCCAGGCTCCAGAACTGTGAGAAACAAATTTCTCTCACTTACACATTACCCTTTTGGAGGCATTTTGTTATAGCCATACACATGGACTAAGACAGAATTACAACTATAATTCAGTATCAGTAAATAATAATTAGTGAAAATAAACATTTAACATATTTTATTTGGTATATGGCAAGGCTACAACCACGAAACTTGAAATCTTTACTAGACTTACCCCTGGGGTGAGGTTAGAGGGAGGATTTGCCTTGAAGAAGTTCTTTGGTCTCCATCCATTTCAAAATCCATTCCAATTCCTTATTCCTAAGCTACCAGGCAGTTCTTCCCACAAGGGCCAGGCAGAATCCCTCTCTCATTTTTTGGCCCCCTTCACCTATGTTAGAATGCTTTTCATAGCCTGCTGGAAATTGTGATTAATTCGGTTTATGTACTTTTCCTTTGTTAGATGGTGAAGGCTTAAAGGGTAGACAGTTTGTCAGATTTATCACTGATCCCTCAAAATGTTTAGCATAGAATCTCCTACATATTTATTAGCTGTTCAGTGATGCAAGTGGCCCCATCCCTTGAGCCTGTCTCTCTGTCTCCCTTTGTCTGTGTCTCTTAATCTCTCTTTTTCCCTCTCCCTCTTTTATTTGTATTTCTCTTTCTCTTTCATTTCTCAGTTTGGGCCATTGGTCACTTCACAGAAATGCAAAATGCTTCTAATCACTCTTGCTGCCGCAACTCTCTAGTTTTGTTACCCAAATACAGAAGCTAAAAGAGTTAAAGAAAAACAAACTTCCAAAGGCACAAATTGTATTTCAGGCTCTACAAATTAAATTGGACTTTAAAAGTCTAATATAAGAAAAAATACTTGCAGTTTTGCCATCTGGAATGAAAGAGGTGTGAAACAACGAAAATAGACTCTGTGCGCGTAGGTGTTGTGGCAAAGATGGTAGCTGGGAGGGGCTGTTTTATGCAAGAGTTATAGTCGGAGAAGTTATAAAGAATTTCATCAACCCTTGGTATTCTATAGCCATATGTCATTCACTGTCTCTCCTAGCTTAGTTTGGCTGAAGCAAGGACTCCACAGATGGTTTTTGCAGCCATGTATCTCAACCTGTGCCTGGTTGGGCTAAAAACCTTTGGGAAAAGAAAGGATACTTTTACAAGTCCAGGCACCTCAGAAATTTGGAAAACCCTTTGCCCTACAAATATTTTTTCTCATAAACTGGGATTTTTGTCTTTGTTTCTGGCTTGGACAGGAAAAGAGAAAAATCGATGGGAAAGCAAAGAGTTGCAACATGAAGGAATCAGTTTCAATTCTGTGAAAACCTTGAAGTCCGGGTGTAAATTCTAGTTAACCTCTTTTGTTATGTGAATCTATTTATTAATGCCTAATAAACACAAGACAATATTCTGAGAAGTTGAGGAAATGACTTCTCTATTTAAAGGTACATGCCTTTCTAAGAAACATTTTGTCATTTTCATGGGGTAGCGGTGGTCACGTTTGACTCTTACTCTCCATTTCATATTATGCTATTTAGTATGAAGTAGTTTCCCAGTAAATGTTTATTCCACTAGTGAATGAGTGTACTGACTACTTGACTAGTCTGATAGTTTTCTATTGCTGTGTAAAAATCACCCCAAATGTAATGGTTTAAACAACACCCACTTATTATCTTACAATTTCCATGGATCAGGAGTCCAGGTTCATGTTAGCTGAGTACTCGACTCAGAATATCACCAGGCTGAAATCAAGTGTTGTCTGGTGATTCAGTTATCACCTGAGGCTCAGGATTCCTTTCCAATCTCAGAAATTTTAGGCTATAATCAAAGCGTTGTCTGGGAATTCAGTTATCACCTAAGACAGGATCCTTTTCCAATCTCAGAAGTTTTTCTTTGCAAAATTCATTTCTTTGCAGCTATTTTACTGCAGTCTCATTTTCTTGCTAGTTGTCAGACTGGACATCTCTCAGCTCCTAGAGCTGACCTCCATTCCTTCCCTCATGGCTCCATGGCAGTTTACACAAACCTATTTGCTTTCATCCAGTTTCATGCAGTTTCATGCATCTCTCTGACTTCTTAATTCCACTCCAATCTGCTATAAGGAAGTCTTACATCATGTAAAATAACGATAGGAGTGACTATCCCATCACCACTTGTCAAATATAACATAACCTAATCAAAGGAGTAACTCTCTTTGTATCCACAGGTTCTGCCTGTAGAAGGGAAGAGGACTATCCAATGGAGGAGGAATGTGGGTCCATCTATGAATTCTGCCTACTACAAGTGAGATGGATCTATCACATATCAAGATTAAGAATATGTACATTTGATTTATATATGAATTTTATGTGGCTTGTTTTAGACATGGTCAGATTTGAATCAGATATCATAGTCTATTTCCTATATTTTTAAAAATCTGTCTTTCTTGTCAGTAGGACAGGTAAAAATTATTATTTTGCCCTAAGGCTCAGAAGATATAGGCTAATGTACCCAAATTTGCACAGGTGGTTTTCTTTCTTAGATAGTCTTAGTTCTTGGCCAAAAGGAAGGCCCCATCACTTTAAGAGTTCTTTTATTCTTGCCTGCTGAATGTTGGCAGTCTTTTGATAGAGGAAGAAAGTATTCACATCACATAAATGTTTGATTTTGTCATCCACAGTCTTCCAGTTTTACCCCCTTATTCACTAGACAGTGACTGGTCACCTGAACCCAGCTGAGCCTACAGAGTTCATTTGTACTTCAATGAGTGTACTTTGTGTAAAGATCCCTATATGCTCAGGCATGCACTAGTCACTGTGAGAAATACACACTTACATAAAAGTAGTACTTTCTATAGAGACAAGTATAAAATTCCTAACTTCCTAGGGAGATCCACACAAAGGCCTTCATTTGTAGTAAGATGTAATTGCCATTCTCAGAACCTTTGTCCAAAATAGACTTTGATCATAGCTAAGGAACTTTTTGCTCTATTGCAGAAATAAAGGCCTGCTGGAAAAATAGACCAATGGGCTGAAAAGAGTGTCTTAGGCCATAGCATCACCCTACGTAGTCCGGTCCTCCAAAGATTTGATTTCCTAGAGATGTTGAAGCAAATTCATGCTCTTTCTCCAGTCTGTTCATCCTAAGCTAGGGATAAAACGTAAAGATCATGTTTTTATGTTTATCCAGTGTCTTAGGGTAACTTTAAGTGACTGTTTCCTCTTGCAGTGAGAGCATATTAACCCAGTTCGTGCCCATTGGGTCCCATTTTCTTCTGTTTAAGCCTGGTTATTCCAATGCATCTCTCTTGCTCCTTCAATGTAGGCTTGGCAGTGTCTTCATTCTGGCAAGGTTGTGGGGTGCTAAACATCTATTCTCCTACACTCCCACTTATTGAAACACAAGATGTCTCAATAATATTCTTTATCTTACACCCATTAGTTGATAAATTAATCATCCATGGGATGTTGAGTACCTGCATTGTGAAAAGCACAAAAGAGATAAAAGTCACTATCTTTTCCATAGGGATCTTTACATTTTCTGCAACTTTAATACTATTTATTTTACATTTAAAAGGAGAGAATGATCCAGGGCAGTTTATTAAATGGTTAAGTATTAGATCACCCCCAACTCCACTGAAGCTGTGATTATGTCTCAGTCTGAATGAACAAAGCTAGAATAATAAGAGTCTCTTTTCCACAAAATTTGAATTATGGGAGTCTTTACTGTGCACTTGACCTAAAAGGACATGTAACGTTTAGAGAGTTCAGCCATAATGTGGCACAGAGAAACATGTGTAAAGAGAGAAGACAAGGAACAGAGGTAGAGAGAGAGAGTGAGAGAAAATGAAAAGTTTTCTCATTTTGGTTTGAATCCCTTATAAGGTCCAGATACATTATGTGCCCATGGGTTACTAAATATGCCTTTTTGTTTTGCTAGTTCTTTCCTCTTACTTGTGTAAGATAGTTTGACTCATGTCTGATACTTTTGAACAAAGACTGTCTCACAAAGAAAAATGCTAATCTTTATCGTTCCGACCATGCTTACAATATGAATGCTGAGAAAGGAGAGGTTTAAGTAGATCAGAACAGGCAAGGTGGGACTTTGTTGGTCCTGAAGGAATGAGGGATATTTGGAAAGGCATAAGAAGAAAGAAGTTAATGACAAGTGGTATGAACAGTGTGACCAAAAGCAAAGAGAGAGTAAGGGACATTGTATATGGAGAGCATGGGACCAACCTGATTTCCACAGTAGGTTTCTATCATATGTTTGTGGCACGTTTAAACTGGAATAACATCAATGTTCACTATTTGAAAGATGAAAACATTTACTTATTAACCTCAAAATGTCAGGATTGCAAGAATAATAGTCCTAATTTCCCACTGATGGTCAGTTACCCGTGTATTTAATCTAACTCCTTCTGCAAAATGTCATAACAAAAATTGAGAAAATCTGGTGCAGACAAAAATTCACATATGCTTTGAAAGCAGTTAGATGAGGGCTCAACTCCTAGCTGCATCACTTACCAGCTGGATGATACTCAGTAAATTACTAAGTCTCTCTGAGTTTGAGTTTCAATTTTCTCATGTATAAACTTGGGACAATAGTACTTAATTCACAAGGCTAATATTTGAATTAAATTAAACTGTCCATATATAATGATGTTAGAAAGATGCACAACGTATGTATGTGACTTCTTTCCCTACTCTGTTCATTAAGTATCTGCATTGCTGCCAATTCAGCACTAATCTACTATGACAATGATAATAGAAGTCATGACTGATAGAGACAGAATATGACCTAAGAGCTTTACTAATTATTAATACTTTGTGTGCCTTATTTCATTAAATTCTCACAACTAGTCTCAAGAAAGAAAAACAAATCCAGTTTAAGGTTCGCTTTGTAAAGATTTTCCATCATGCTTACCTCTGGAATTCCTTCCTTTTGCTGTCAATTCTGGATAAGTGAGTATGTCTCTGAACTCTGAAATAGAGTTCGATTCTGTCATGAAAACAAATGCTGTTCCTCAAACCTAGGCAATTAGGAAGGGCTAAATGAAAAGTAAGTATCGCTTGCAGACCAACCTGTGTTTATTCTCAGAGAAGGAATGTGTGTGTGTTTGTCTGTGTGTGTGGGGGGGAGTGGGGGGGGCATTCAGAAAGCATGACTAAGAATTCTTGTACTTGGTAATTTGAGAAGAAAGACAGGATTAAGCTCCAGATATAGCTTTGCCACAATTAGATTATATTTGTGACTCTTAGACAAGTCACTTTATGTTTTTGGACTATACTTTCTTCACTTGTATTAGGTTGCTTTCAAAATAGGTAATATGATGAATTTCAGTGGTTTTAAGCCATGGCTTCACATTAGAATCACTTGAAGAGTGTCTAAGACCTACTTCAGACCAATTAAATGAGAATTTCTGGAGGATGGGGTTCAGTCACAGATAATTTTAAGGAGTACAAAAATGATTTAAATGTGAAACCAGGTTTTAGATCACTGAAATAGATGGTTTCTAAGATATAGTATATGTCTAAGATTCTAGATACCAGGAAAGAATTACCAGAAAGAGAAAAGAATAGGGCCACTATGGGAGGAACTGAAAGGGGTCAATGAAAATGATATGTTTCAAGTAGAAACTATGGTAGCCTAATTAGTTTGGGAACCATTTTTGAGACTGAGAGCAACCTAGTGAAGACAATTTTGAGATAGAAGCTGAAATTGGTAATAAACTTTGAGATTATTGTGCTGATAGGTTAATTTATTTTATTTATTCAGTAATTTTTTTTTACCAACTACTATGTGCAATCCCCTGGGCATCATAGTAGAAACAGAGATAAATTAGACTTGGGTCTTACCTATAAAGAACAAAATTTCTTTCTGTGGACATCTGGAATACTTCACGGAGGGATGAGGTAATGTTTGAGTTGACCCTGGGAGAATAGGTGGAGACACATGCACGTGTGGAACTTGGGGTTGGGAAGATGGGTGGAAGAACATCCAAAGCAGAAGTGAAATCAATGCTTTTCACTCTATTCAGCATTGCTGAATTGTGCAGTTGCCTTGTGCCGCTTTATAATTCCATATGCCATTAATCTAGCTATATATTCACTCTGACCTTAATCCCTTTCACTTCTTTTTCATATTCAAGATTCAATTGAAGGTTTCCTCCTGGAAACAATCGTTATACCTGGTGTGGTGTGTCTACCCATATATTCCTGGGCTCCTCTCCACCATGATATTTACAATATAATATACCAACTAGGTTCTAAGTGCTTCAAAGAAGGAACCATGCTGCTACCTTTTTTTTTTTTTTTTTTTTTTTTTTTTTTTTTTTGAGACGGAGTCTTGCTCTGTCGCCCGGGCTGGAGTGCAGTGGCCGGATCTCAGCTCACTGCAAGCTCCGCCTTCTGGGTTTACGCCATTCTCCTGCCTCAGCCTCCGGAGTAGCTGGGACTACAGGCGCCCGCCACCTCGCCCGGCTAGTTCTTTGTATTTTTTAGTGGAGACGGGGTTTCATCGCATTAGCCGGGATGGTCTCGATCTCTTGACCTCGTGATCCGCCCGTCTCGGCCTCCCAAAGTGCTGGGATTACAGGCTTGAGCCACCGCGCCCGGCCTTGCTACCTTTTATTTAAAGTACTGTGCCTATTACATGACCTGGCTCAAAATAAGTCATAAAAAATTGTTGAACTGCAAGCATTAGATAATGTCTTAAATGGGGTAATTGTAATGATTCAATCTCTAGCTAATTCCTATAGTGTAATTTTTGTGTTTTGCTATACTTAAAATTAAACCCACTACCAGATTTCAGGTTTTTTCAAAGTAGGATTTATGTCCTTGCCTTAATATACAACTCACGTGATTTGTCTCCTGAATATTTTTCTACTATTGTGTCATACCCTTCTCCCTCATTCTTTACTGCGTCGCATCCACACTGTTCTCCCTCCTTCTGTAACAGGTGACAATATTCCCTTCTCAGCTTCTTTATACTTGCTGCTTCTACTTCCTGAAACACTCCTCCCTCTCACATGGAGCATGGAGAACATTAACATTGTTTCCCTTCCCCATTGTTTTTTTTTTTTTTTTTTCTAGATGGAGTCTTACTCTGTGGCCCAGGTTGGAGTATGTAGTGGTGCGATCTCGGTTCACTTTAACCTCTGCCTCTGGGTTCAACCGATTCTTCTGCCTCAGCCTCCCAAGTAGCTAGGATTACAGGTGGTGCATGCCACCAAGTCCGGCTAATTTTTGTATTTTTAGTAGAGATAGGGTTTCACCATGTAGGCAGGGCTGGTCCTGAACCCCCTGACCTCAGGTGATCCTCTCACCTCGCCCTCACAAAGTGCTGGGATTACAGGTGCGAGCCACCATGCCTGGCCTCCTTCCCTATTATTTTTGTCTCAGCCTAAATGACATCTCCTCACAGAAGTCTACCTTGATCACCACTTCTTTCTACCACCAAATGCTCTCTTTTTTACATATAGTGTTTTGTTGAATTGTTGGTTTACTTGTTTATTATTTGACAACTCCTGGCCAGAACATAAGCTACATGACAGCAATAATATTGTCTCTTATTATTAACTCTTGCATCCTTCATCCTAGAATGAGGCATGACATATTCATTCTATATGATATTCATACTATTTTAATAAGTGAAAATAACTGCACAGGAAAGAACAATTGCCCACTGTGCCTACCCATCTGGTTTGGAAAAGAGAATAATGGAAGACAGGGGTGGAAAGTTTCACTCATGACAAATTATGTTCAGTCTTGGATGCCAGATCTCAACATTGGTCACAAGTTCATGTAGCAATTGTTGGCCAATAATAATGATAATAATAATAATAATAGCCCAAAATGAAAAATGGGACAGACTCCTAGAAAAACATGTATAAATTGACTAGCTTTACAAAATGTCATATTTTACAAAAAGGCTGGTCTTCCTTCCGTCTCCTGATTATGTCCTTTCCCATGAGAAATGCAGTAATTGGTTGCCATGCATTTAGGTGGCCAAATGCCAAATGCATAAACAAGCTAGGTGGCATTTAAACAATGGTGACATTTACACTCCACACTGTGAATCCTCCTTCAGAAGTATAAAATTTATTTGTAAACTGGGAAGAATGGTAAGTATAATCTTCCTTTGGTGTTAAATCACTATAGAAATCAAAAACATTACAAAATATGTAGGTCTCAGAAAATATCTCCTATCATTGTTGTTATTCTTGTCAGTGTATTATTTTGTCATTGCAACATTTTTTTTTTTAATTCAACAACCACCAAGTCTAAGGTTCCTGGAATTAAAGGTATAACAAGGTATAAAAAATATACTTTTTTTTGGCTTGGTTTTATGAGGCTGATAGCAATCTCTTATTTCATAAACTTCAGCCATGTTTGTACCTGAAATGCAGCCTTTGACTCATTAAATATGACACAGACAGGAATACAAATGAGAAAGTACTAAATTATATTAACCAGTAGGGGTGGATAAATGCTGACCTACCTTGCTTCCCTAGAAAATAGAAGGCCCAATGTAACTAATGATCAGGGAAATGCAAATCAAAATCACAACAAGATACCACCTTACTCCTGCAAGAATGGTCATAATTAAGAAATAATATTAATAGATGTTGGCATGGATGTGGTGAAAAGGGAACACTTTACACTGCTGGTGGGAATGTAAACTAGTACAACCACTATGAAAAACAGTACGAGATGGCTTAAAGAACTAAAAGTAGAACTACAGTTTGATCCAGCAATCCTACTACTGGTTATCTACCTGAAGAAAAAGAAGTCATTATATGAAAAAGACACATGCACACACATGTTTATAGCAGCACAATTCACAGTCACAAGAATATGGAACCAGCCTAAATGCCCATCAACCAATGAGTAGGTAAAGAGCATGTAGTATATATATACAATGGAATACCATTCAGCCATAAAAAGGAACAAAATAATGGCATTTGCAGCAACATGGATGGAGTTTAAGACCATTATTCTAAGAGAAGTAACTCAGGAATGGAAAACCAAACATTGTTTGTTCTCACTTATAAGTAGGAGCTAAGCTATGGGGATGCAAAGGCATAAGAATGATATAATGGACTTTTGGAACTCAGGGAGAAGGAAGGGGGTGAGGGATAAAAGACTACACATGGGGTACAGTGTACACTGCTCAGGTAATGGGTGCACCAAAATCTCAGAAATCACCATTAAAGAACTCTCCCATGCAACCAAACACCACCTGTTCCCCCAAAACTATTGAAATAAAATTGTAAAAACAGACAATACAATTTGGGAAAGATTAAAAATAACAAATCAGATTTTGGATGTAAATCTGAACTCGCCCATTTCAATGAATGATTAGTATATGTTTTACTACTGTTGATCCCAGTAGAGGATAAAAGACAAAAGGATTTGGTTGTCCCTAAGTATTTGGGTTAACTGTGATATGACAACAAAAGGCTAAGAATTAGTCTGAATTTTATTGCTTATTCTGCCCCTAACTACATATGTGACCTGGGACAAATCACTCCACCTTTCTAAGCTGTCATGTTCTCATTTGTGAAATTATACTAGATTTCCAAATCCTTTCTAGCTTGAAAATTTCATGGACATGGCACATGCCTACACAAAAAATTTCCAATATTTGCAATATTCCTTGTAAAACACCTTTTGTCTTGACTCCCACAAATGGACCCACACAATATGTTATTATATTCATTTTGCTGTTGAGTAAATGGAGGTTTAACTGAGCTGAAGGACACATAGAGTGATATCATCAGCAGGTGATAGTTCTGTTTCTGGAATCCAGCTTGCTTTTCTTATAAATTATTAAAATGAAAAAAAATGGTATTGGAAGATGTTTACAAAGCACTCTGCAGAGAATCTTTGAAGAAGACTGTTAGGTGTGATCTAGTCCAAACTTTGACTTCATGTTAAAGTCTCCCAGTTCCTGAGAGATGGCTATTTTATTTTCTCACTTTCCTTGCGATGAGGAACTACTTGCGAACTGACAACCTTTTATCATTTGTAAGTTAGAAGAACAGAACATGTCTGTTCTTCCTGTATTTTACAATGTGAAGAACAATATGTAGGATTCAAATAGATGAAACTTGCCAGGTGGTTGTCAGACTGAGTAGTATATTAAATCTCCCCTTAGGGATAATGTATGTCTCATGTATTTTTAGGTAACATCATGGAATGATCAAATATTTAAAAGAAAATGCATTTGGGAAACATTTATTCTTTTCACCATCGTCTACTAAAAGTTAGTAGGGATCCTTTCCCCACTGAAGAGGATGGAGGTATTTGATGACAATTTGAACAGTTTTACTTTGCAACAATTATCTTTAGTGTTGATGATTTCCTTATTATCCCACCCTCTACATCAGGTTTGGCAATGATTCTCTTTTGCTAGAGCAAGAGGACAGCTCTGTTGTTACCAGTTTGAATAAAATAATGGCAATTTGGAACATCTGCACATTGTCACTTTGGCCCTTTTAAGGAAAGAAAGTGGCTATTAAATACATTTTTGTTATTATGAAAGAAGGAAGTTAATGAATTGGGAATCCCATTACCTCAGCTATTTTCTTTGCTTTTGATTTTTTTTATGGTAGAGCCAGTGCCAATATGTCTGTTAGTGTCAGAAGCAGAACTGCCCCATGCTTTCTTGCCACACTGCCTTACTCACACTCCCTCTTCCACTTTTAATGGCATTATGTCCTTATGTCTTTTGATGACCTATGTCCTGATTCTCATGGAAGTTAAGTATTCCTTCTCTATCAAATACACTTTTACAAAATACTTAGCCTTTCTCCTGTCATTAGTTCAATTCTTTCCAGTATTGTGTTTATTTCCATATTGTTTTTTCTTTCATATTAAATGTTACATTTATCTAGGACCAGATAAATAAATCCTTCCACAGGATATGAAATTAGAGGTTTAAACCAGCATTATCTAAATCACTATGGTTCCAGGAGATCCTGATTGACATCCTGCTGTACACAAATTTTCTTGGACACTGAAAAGCTTTAGACACAAATGATCAATATACTTGCTGAATACTGATTACAAGTTTATTTATTTGCTTTTCTTTGAGGACAATATGCAATGAATTAATCTCTTCTAAAACCAAATCAAATTTATAGAACAGCTGAGCAATTTCTATCCATATTTGTATAAAATTTCCTCCTAGGAAACAATCAAAGTCTAAGGTGCCTTTGTAACTTTTTATTCCTTGTACTACCAGGAGAATTTGGGCTTGTTTCTAATGTATAAATGATGGAATTAATGTTGTAATATATTTTAAAATGTCCAAAATATGTTATTTGGAGTGGAAGAATTTTTATTTTGATGCTTTTAAATGTTATTCAGCTAAATGCTAACCCATATTCTTAATCATCATAAATGTTTCAAGGCACAGAATATTTACAATGTTATGCCTTTTGTAGATAGGGTATATTTTATTTGCTTTATAGTTTATTAGACTGCGAAGACTCAGACTGGTGCTTTTAAATGATCATGCTGTTACAAAAAATAGAGTTCCTCATCTGGACATTTTTATTTGAATCTTCAAAAGTGTTGTTTTCCGTACCTCTTTGGAGACAAAATTAAATCTCGTGTGTGACATATCCTAACAGCTTAAAGTACATTCGGTATTTTCGCTATATCATCTCTGTACAGATAATATTGGTACTGCTATTCCTTATAGAATATAGCTCTCAAAATAATACTTCTCAGTACATATTTACTAAATGAGTAAAATATTTTTTCATCAAATTTCAGAATTTGAAATAATTCTTCTCTATTGTTTTGGTTTTTAAGAGGAAGTGCTGGCTGTGTCAATCACTTAGAGAGGGACAAGCCAGGAGTTTTTCTTTTATTGATTCCTGAAATTGTTTTCTACTTTTATCTTCTATTCATTTGTCTTTTTCAATTTATTTCTTTCTGTCCCTTCTTTGTTTTTCTTTTTTTAACTGTTTTTCTGCAACCATTATCCTTACCATTTTTCTTTCATTTTGACCATTATTTCCTGCATGCAGTTGTAGATGATCAATTAATATTTTTAATAGAAGGAAAATTATTTTAGCAAATGTTTTTATTAGGTGCTAGGTACAATACTAGGAACTAGACATATAATATTAGAAAATAACCTGGACGTGGTGCTGCACACCTGTAGTCCCAGCTACTTGGGAGGCTGAGGCAGGATAATCACTTGAGTCCATGGATTTGAGGCCAGGTGGGCAGCATAGTGAAAGCTCGTCTCTGAAAAAAATACATAAAATTAAAAATTAAAAATACACATAAAAAATAAACATGTTTCTGGCACTGCGGATTTTGTAGTTCATGAGGTGTCCTTATCCAAATCATCAAATGAATCCAATGGAATGTTGTTAAAGATAGATAAACAAAGAAAAGTAGCAGGACTACGTGGACAGAACAGAAAAATATTAATCAGAGAACGATACTCGGTTCTTACCTAGTGAGCTGTTGTTGTGTACCAGCCTCTGCTAAACTGATGGCACCTGTTCCTAAAGTAATAGTCCACTTTAAGTCAACTCCAAGAATCATCTCTGGAACTCAACATCCTGTCCTGGACAATGGGCATTCAGAAGTGTTAATTTGCAAAGCAGTTAATGAAAAACAAATAATAAAGAAAAATTGCAAGTAAATGAGGTGTAAGAAATGAGATGAAAATTCCAGTGGCTATTTAACTCATTCAGTAAGAGTTTAGAGACCCCAAGGCCATATGACAGTTCTGTGTCCAGCTAAACTACAGCTAAACTACAATCTATGATAATCCTTATTCTAAGACATATCATGGTCACCAGGATATCAGCTGATATGCCACTCTTATGTTTGCAAAAACCCAACAGATGTGATTGATTGACCTTGACCAATACCATTGGTTTTGCCAAGAAAGAATGTTCCATTTGCTTATCATCTAGGGTGTTTTAATAACATCACACTTCACCAGAACACTAAATACCATTTTAAGCTATGGAACTATCTGATATGATTCATAGCATTAAACATAGGAATCATACCTTCATGTATAAAGAAATATCCTTGGATGGATTGCAGTAATAATGTGTGAATTACAGTTTGTTATGACTATTCTCTAAATACCAAAAACCTTCTGATTGTGACTCAGACTATTTCTCTCAGTTTTTTTCTTCTTCATTGAAGAATATAGTGAGTAGACTGTATTTTTAAAAGTGATCTAATTGACATATCTATCATCCTAATTAATCCAATCAAAACTCTTTACCTTTCCTTTGCCCTCCTATACAATTGAACACAATTTTAAGGTTTATATCTTCATAATACTGCTATCATTGAGCATTTAGCCACTCAAGTGGCTAAAATGTTTTGTTTTGTTTTAATTTTCTTCTCCTTTGAACCTCCTAAAGTTTCCATATCTCATTTGTCCAATAATTGCATTTTGCCTTCCATAAGTATCACCCACCCTCACTCGATTGAAAGATTTTAAGGACAAGACTCATGTTTGCACATTCACTTCTGTAACCTTTAAATTACTTATCCCAGCTTATAATAGATTCACCATTTATTGAGATTAGCCTTAACTGAACACAGAAAATTTCTAGAGAAATTTAAACTGGAATCCCAGCTCTACTAAAGCCGCATTGACAATGTGTGAAAATACGTTTCTTATGTTGCAGCCACCATTTTCCATCACTTGAGCTGGATCTCTTTGCTGCCAAATTTCTGATAAATGTGAAGCCAAGCTTAACAACTGAGAAAAGTTTTTTTTCAATTTGTTTAGCTGAGATGATTTCAATCTCAATTGTGAAAATTGCTAAAAATTTTAAGACATGTATATGAGTCATTGTAGAGACTTTGTTTTATTTATATGTGTGTGTGTGTGTACACACACAAATGTATCACTTCTTTTTTCCTTATAATTAATAGATCAAACATGTTCACAGAGATCAATTGACTTTCTTAATGTCACAAAATTGGAAAGTAGTGAAGGTGAAATTCTGGGGTAGTCTTTCTGAGTTTAGTGTGCAACCTCTTAACCTCTAAACTCTCTGTTCCTAAATAACATGATGTGGAGAGCATTTCTGTGCACTGCTATTATTGCATGTGCTCTCTAACATTGGAAGAAGTTCAAATTCTCACTAGAAAAAAAAAACACTCAACTTGAAATTTAATTCCTGTTTTGCAGCCATTATTTGGTTGAGGATATAAAAAATTCCAAGTAATTCCTGAGAATCTGAATAAATAGATTTTGCATGAAAAGTACAGAAAACAGTTTTCCTAAACATTCTAGCTATTTGTCTCTTGCCAATGTCTAACATTTAAAATTAACTAAAGTTTTTATAAAAATTCCAGTGAAAGACATTTGGAGAGCATTTTTAAGTGTTAATCTGCTGAATTGTATCCTCACACCATTTATATGTTGAAATCTTAATCCCCAGTACCTCAGAATGTGACCATACTTGGAAAGGTGTTCAAAGTAGTAATTAAATTAAAGTCAATAGAGTGGACCCTAATCCACTATAACAGCTGCCCTTATATGAAGAAGAAACTGGGACACAGACACCTATGAAAGGCAGACCCTGAGAAGACAGAGGAAGAAGGCAGCCATCGACAAGCCAAGGAAAGAAGGCTCTGAAGAAATTAACCCTGCCAACAACTTAGTCTCTGATGTTTAGCCTCCAGACTAGTGAGAGAATAAATTTCTATTGTTAAAACCATGTTGTCTGTGGTATTTTTATGGCAGCCCTACTACCCTAATACAATAACTTTTTAGAAAATTGGGAATGTCAACTATGTATCTTGTTCTTTAAGAGGAAAGTTCTGTAAGGCATGGAGTCATTATGTACTTTGCTTCATCTGGTGTCAATTCAAACTATACCCAGAAATTTCACCAGTAGAGGGAAACAGAGAAGAAGCAAGCACAGTGGTGCTTTCAGCATGGAGGGCCAGCTTGAGTGAAAGGGTGCAAGAGAAGCTGTAGCTCTGCTGACTGTCTCCCCTCTAGCATGTGATTCAAGTTCTTCACTGAGAACAAGGCAAGGAAAAGCCATAAGAAAAGCCAGGGCAGAGGAGCTAAAAACTAGAAAACCAAAAATAATTTAGTATTGCGTCATAAAATGTTGGGAGTGCTGAACAAACTATTAGTCTAGTGATAGTATAATGCCAACATACCCTCCAGAATAATTGAAAAAATTGGTAACTACATATTATCATCACCCACTGAAAGTCTTTAATAAGCTGGGCATAATAATAACGAAAACGTTCTGAGAAAGATGAACTATGACATAAAAATTTGCTTCTCTCTTTTTATATAGAAGCTATAAAGGGATAAATACAATGGGAGCTATTATAACTAATGACTAAAATAATTCAAAGTCACAGACACAAGATTTAAAAGAATTTCAGTTGTGTCAAAATTTTGCAGACTTAATGTGTAGATTTCCAAATTGTCTGAAATTTCTACTGTATAGAAGCATTCAGAGGTATGTAAAAATATGTGTTGTAATAAATCCATTATAGTTATTCTGAATTTACAAAATAATCAATTTCCCAAAGGAAATTATATATGAAAAAATGGAGTTTTACTGTCAATATCTAAATCTGCAATGACATATTTTTTGTTCATGCCAAATCAGGTATTTGTTTGCAGTATATTTAATACGTTTCTTGTAGTTGTAGACATTCACTTGAATTACTTGAATAAATTTGGACAATCAAATAATGGGTGTTACCTAAAAATAAGAATTAAAGGCCCTTTGACATAAACTAACAGCTTGTTTAATGTGGGGATTTCTCACCATAGTATTATCTAGAGAAATCCTTTTCCTTTTTGGCAGCAAAGCTGATAATAGCAAATGTTGTTTGCTTCTTAAACCCCTCTTACTTAAAATGAAATAAATTTTTGACAACCTGGAATTGTTACCTCTACATTTTGGTGAATACCTGTGTCTCTCATAGTTAGGGGAAAAAATAGTATGTGGTTCAAGATAAGAATGGAATAAGAAGGCAGGAGCAGGTATGTCGGATAACCCTTAGAATTCCCTCCTTACCATTGAAAATACTCAGGAATGTTTTGGGTCAATGTTCATACTACATTGTATTAGAATATCTTTTAAAATTACTATCAAACCCCACATTTCCAAATAACTTTAAAGTTTTCAAAAGTATCCACCATAATTTTTTTTGAACCCACACATACTCTATAGGAATGCAGGACAGTTGTTTTAGTATACGACAAAGAGGTTTAGAGAAAGTAAATAAATTGCTAAAAGTCACACTATAAGTAAGTGGATAGAAACAGGAATGTGTAATCCATTTAGCTACCAATATCCTTTGATAATTCTACGTAATGACATCCTGTTGACATTAAGAATCACCCAGACCATCCATTCATTTTGCAGACCTATGGAATGTATAGTATGTTCCACATAATACAACTACTGTGTGGCAGAGTTAGAACTCCTAAGAAGGAACTCTAATAAAAGACTGAAAATCTTCATTCATGATGCTGATTTGCCATTGCAAGATTACTCCATATCATTACAAATGGTTTTAAAAATTAAACTCGCAGCTTATGTTGCCTGGAAAATCTGGCGTTTGTCAATGCATATACTTGCTGTTAGTTCAGCTCTGGCTCATTAGACTTCCTGAATTTAAAGCAAATTGCTTAAGACATAACATGTGTGAGACTAGCACACTGATTAATATGACTCACGACATAATCAAAACACACTTTATTTTTATCTCTCACTATTTCTTTAAAATTTTGCTTAAGAGAAGGTCTTTCTCTGACCCTAAATAAAAATTCCCAACATTCATGATTTTCATATTAACTTTTTGGTAACAGAAAATTCTACTTTAAGTCATAAAGTCATTTCAAATCAGAAATTAGAATCTCCAAATCTAAGATATTAATCAAAAGTTGAAACATAATTTAGCATTGAAATCTCCCTCTGCCCCAGTTGGAGCTTATTTCACACACAAAACCCACTGTGACAAAGAGACTTGTGATTTTCTACTGCATTTCTCGGCAATGTCCACTATTTGTTTATGCAGATATATGCTATTTGAATATTTTACCCCTCAATTCTACTGAATTTAGTTTCAGTTAATCTCATTCATCTTTGAGTAAGTTCTTTGAAATACATGGAAAGAACTAATGGCTTCTTCCCTCGACATAGCCTGTCACTATTCCTTAGAGAAACGTGTAGAAAGATATTCACTTCCCTTGCTGCTCTTCCTCTAGCTGGTGATCCCAAGATAATTATAAAGGACAGTTGGGGCTCTCTGACTTGTTCTTTCATTTGCACCTTTCAGAGTTGGGTTTGTGAATTAAATGAAAATAATACATCATGTTCTTTTTAACCTGGTCTAGTATGTTAGACAACTAAAGGGGTTCAGGATGGTTCAAGACCAAAGTATGAAATAAGACTAAGGTATGTTAGGTCATTTCAAGACAATTTTGATGTAATGCTAATGTATTTTAAGACTTTGCCATAAAATAAGAAATCTAATAAGATTTGTAAGTGCCTCTACTGAGATGTGATACACATTTCATTTGTTACTCTACTCAGTATGACTTCCTCTAAAGTATACATACACATACATAAAAATATATATGATATGTACATGTGCATGCATATATATTCATACATTGGCAATTACATTATTTTACTATTCTCTTTTGCAACATTCTTACACAAGTGATTTTTTAGAAACCTGAAATAATTGAGAAAGTAGTACATAAAGCTAGGAAGCATTCTGTAGATTCATTGTATGTAAAAAGAGTGAGGAGATAATACGATTAATGTAAGGGAAAAAGGTATACATGCATTTTATTTTATCTCTAAATCTAAATTTATTTTTAGATTGCTGTATTGTGTAGAAAGTTCATGTGCTCAAATGACAAATAGGTGTTTATTCCCTGCCACCTATTCATCATTTGAACCTTTTGTAAGACTAAGAAAATTAGAGAAAATAAATGGAGAAACTGTGCATAGATTTGATGGGATACATGTCTAATTAAATATAAGATAATGTATATAGTCCCATTTATATTGGGTATATAATCAGGAGTATAATTGATGGAATGTAGGTTATATATTACATTTGGCCTTGCTGGTACTCTGATACCTTTGTATAAAATGACAATAACAATTTATTCTTCTACCTACAATATGAAATAGGTCCTTTTACTGTGCATCCTCACTGATGTTTAATATTATCCGTCTCTCATTTTTGTAATTTTTGCCATTTTTTCTAAGCTTTATATTCAAGTGGAAGTGAAGTATTATCTCCTAATAGTTTTAATTTGCATTTTCTAATGACTAATGATGTTGAGCTTCTTTAATTTCTTGTACCTTGGTAGACGTGCTGTTTAAGTCTTTCACAAAATTTTCAGATTGTATTGTTTGTACTTTTATTATTGATTTGTAGATATTTATCGTATATGCCCTCTACAGGTCCTTTGTCGTTTCTATTCATTTTGAATACTTTTCTCAGACTGTGTTAGGTTGTCATAACTTTTCATTTTCGTGATAGTGTTTTTGAAAGAGCAGGAATTTTTAAAGAACTTTATTGAGATATAATTTACATACCATAAAACCCATCCATTAAAAGTAAACATTTATTTTACTAAATTTATAGAATTGTGCAGCCATTAACACATTCAAGTTTTTGAACATTGCTATTGCTCCAAAAAGTTTATACCTACCTCATCGTTGTTTATCCCTCCAGTCTAACACCCAGCTCTGGTCAATCACTGACCTCCTTTCTGCCATAATTTATTCTTTTTAAACATTCCACATACATGGAAACACACAATATGTAGTCGTTTTCACCTGACTTCTAGTGAGCATATTATTTTTATGTTTACTCAGGTTGCACTCAATCTTTCACCATTAAATATAGTGTTAACTGTTGATTTTTCATAAATGTCCTTTATTAGCTGGAAAAAACTTTGATTCCAATGTTATTGAGAGTTTTATAATATTTTTTGTTTTATAGCTAAAGGTTTTTCTGTTGCATGGATATACCATATTTTGTTTATCCAGTCACCAGTTAAACAACATCTGGATGATTTCCAGTGTTTAAGATATTATGAATAATGTGGCTATGTATATGTGTACACACATTTTATGTGGACATACATTTTATTACTCATGAATAAAGCTCTAGGAGGATAATTGCTGTGTTGTATAGAAAGTTCATTTTTAACTTTTTAAAAGTTGCCAATTTGTTTAAAAATGGCTGTGGAATTTTACTTTCCCAGCAGCAGTATATATGGCTAGTTCTAACTTCTCCACATTCTCAACAACACTCAGCATTGCCTGCCTTTCTTTTTTGAATTACAGCAAGTTTGATGCATTTGTAATAGTTTTTGTCTCTTTAATATACATTTCCTTAATAATAGGTGTTGAATGGTGTTGACCATGCTTCTATGTGCTTATTATTTATGTGCATAGCATAGCTGCTTTAGTGAAATATATATATATACACACACACACACACAAATCTCAGATCTATTTTTAATTTGGTTGTCTTATTATTATTGAGTAATGAAGTTTCTTTATATATTCTGGATACATTTCTTGTTATCAGATATGTGATTGTCAACATTCTCTCCTGTCTTTGCCTTGCCTTTTCATGTTTTTAATAATGTCTTCTGAATTGCAATTTAGATAAAGTCCACTATACCTTTATTTTTATTTTATGAAGTGTGCTTTTAGTATATTTTCTAATATAAAATATTGTTGTAGGATTTTTGTTGCCCTAATAAAAATGTAATTTATTTGGGGGCATTGATTTTACTTCCTGATTGCACTGGCTAGGCCCTCCAGCATAATGTTTAATAAAGGTGATGAGAGTGGACGCTCTTGCTTTGTTTCTAATGTTGGAGAGAAAGCCTTCAGTGTGTCACCATTAAGTACAATGTTGACTGTTAGTATTTCGTGAATCTCCTTTATTGGGTGGAAAAACTTTCTTTTACATCCTACTTTTTTTAAGTTCAGAGGTAAAAGTACAGGTGTGTTACATAGGTAAACTTGTGTAATGAGGGTTTCTTATACAGATTATTTCATCACCCAGGTATTAAGCATATTACCCATTCGTTGTTTTTCCTGGTCCTCTCTCTCCTCCCACCTTCCACCCTCTGAAAGGCCCCAGTGTGCGTTGTTCCCCTCTCTGTGTCTATGTGTTCTCATTATTTAGCTCCCACTTATCAATTAGAGCATGCTGTGTTTGGATTTCAGGAAAAAAAATACTTCCAACATTTCTATGATGACAGTATTTAGAACTTGTACATCTATTGATACGATGTTCCTTTGTTTTAGCCTTTATTACTATTGTGTGTTACATTAATTTATGTTTGAATAGTACACAAACATTATAGTCTTGGTAAAAATCCTATTTTTGGCCAGGCGCAGTGGTTCATGCCTGTAATCCCAGCACTTTGGGAGGCCGAGGCAGGTGGATCATGAGGTCAGGAGTTCGAGACCAGCCTGGCCAAGATGGTGAAATTCCATCTCTACTAAAAAGACAAAAATTAGCCAGGCACAGTGGCAGGCACTTGTAATCACAGCTACTCCAGAGGCTGAGGCAGGAGAATCGCTTGAACCCAGGAGGCAGAGGTTGCAGTGAGTAAAGATCGTGCCACTGCACTCTAGCCTGGGCCACAGAGCAAGACCTTGTCTAAAAAAAAAAAAAAAAAAAAAAAAAAAAAAAAAAAAAAAAAAAAATCCTATGTTTGTCATGATGTAAAGTCATTTTTATATGTTGTCAAATTCTGTTAGCTAAAATTTTGTTAAGGATTGTGTATCTATGTTAGTTTTTTGTTTATTTGTGGTTTTGTCTGGCTTTTATGTTAGTGTATTATTTGCAGAATGAGTTGGAAAACCTTTTTCTTTTCTATTTTTTGAAAGTGTAACATATTGCTATTATTTATTATTTAAGTATTTGAAAAAATTCACCAGTGGACCCATCTGGGTCAATTTTTTGTGGTATTTGTTAAGAATGCTGAATAAATTATTTCACTCGTTACACATATTTAAGATTATTTTATTTCTTCTGGAGTCATTTATATTATGTGTTTCCAGGGACTTGTCCTACTTCATCTAAATTATCTGTCTAATTTGTTGGCATAAATGTGTTCATAATGTAATTATCTTAGTTTCTTTGGGATTGGTAATAATGTCCTCTCTTTTGTTCCTAGTGTTGACATTTTATGTATTCTATTTCTTTGGTCAGTCAATCAAAGAGTTTGTAAATTGTTGGTTTTGGTGTTCCATTTGTTTTCTTTATTTTTCTTAGTTCTATTTGTTGTTGTCTAATCTTTATTATTTTCTTCTCATTAATTTTTGTTTAGTTACTCTCCAATTTCTAGGTTTTTCGGTAGAATTTAAGGCTAATGGTTTGAGAGATTTCATCTTTTCTAATATAGGCATTTATGTCTATAAATATTCTCTAAGAACTGCCTATGATTTATCAGTAATTGATACATCAAACAGGCAAAAAATAAGTCAGAATATAGTTAATCTGTACAAGAAAATTAATCAGTTTAATCTAATGGATAATTATAGAATATTCCATCTAACAATAGCACAATACATATTCTTCTCAAGTGTACATGGAACATCCACCAAGATAGACCCCAAGATAGACTGAGCCATAAAGCACACCCTAATTCATTCTATTTATTTTCCTGTTGCTTGTATAGTCCATATTTCATTAATTTTTACTCTAATCAATTATTTCCTTCTTTTGCTTGCTTCAGATTTAGTTTGCTCTTCTTTTTCTGGAATTTTAAGGTGAAAAGTTACATTATTGATTTGAGAAATTTATTCTTTCTCAATATGGATATTTAAAGTTATACATTTTGCTCTAAGCACTACTTTAACTGAATGCCACACATTTTACAATGTTGTGTTTTCATTTTCATTCCCCTAAACCTTGTGGTTTCTTTTGTGACTCACTGGTTATTTAGGAACATGCTGTCTAACATCCACATATTTGAAAGCTTCACAAATTTTTGTTATTCATTTCTAATTTGTTGAAGAACATACTCTGTGTTATTTCTATACCTGACTTTTTTTTTTTTTTTTTTTTTTTTTGAGGCGGAGTCTCACTCTGTCACCCAGGCTGGAGTGCAGTGGCCGGATCTCAGCTCACTGCAAGCTCCGCCTCACCGGTTGACGCCATTCTCCTGCCTCAGCCTCCCGAAGTAGCTGGGACTACAGGCGCTCGCCACCTCGCCCGGCTAGTTTTTTGTAATTTTTAGGAGAGACGGGGTTTCACCGTGTTAGCCAGGATGGTCTCAATCTCCTGACCTCGTGATCCGCCCATCTCGGCCTCCCAAAGTGCTGGGATCACAGGCTTGAGCCACCGCGCCCAGCCTACCTGACAATTTTTTGGGGTTTATTTTGCAGACTAGCAACAGGTCTAAGCTGAGAATGTGTCATGTGCGTACACTCAAGAAAAATGCATATCCTACCGCTGTTGAGTGGAGTGTTGGATAGTTGTCTGTTCGAGCTAGTTGGTTTATAATATTGTTTAAGTTTTCCATTTCCTGTTGGATATTCTGCCTAATTGTTCTATTCACTACTAAAAGCAGGTTATTGAAGTTTCTGACTGTTATTGTCACATTGTCTATTGTCTATTTCTCTCTTCATTTCTGTCAGTTTTTGCTACATGTATTTTGGTGATATGTTGTCAGATGCGTATACATTTATAACTGTTTTACCTTCCTCATGGCTTGGCCTTTTACCATTATAAAGAGTTCTCCTTTATTAATTTTTTGTTTTATGGTCTATTTAATCTAATATTTAACATACTATAGTTTTGTTGTGGTGACTATTATATCTTTTTTATCCTTTTACTTTCAATCTATTTCTATATTTAAATATAAAGTATATTTCTTATAGCCATCATATAGGTTGGATCTTTTTTTAAATGTAATCTCAGTTTTTTATTTGGACTGCTTGATCCATTCTAATTTAATGTTATTATTGAAATAGTTGGGTTTATATTTGCCTTTTGTTTTGTTTTGTTTTCTATCTGTATCACATTTTCCCCTCTATTCCTTCTTTGGTGTATAATTTAGCATTAAGTCAATTTTTTTAATGTAGTAATTATATTTCTCCAATGATATTTTCATATAATTTTGTGTTATTTTTTCAGTGCCTGCCCTAATGCTTATCATTTTTATTCTAATGTGTCAAAATAGCTTCAGATTTATACAGACTTAATTCCAGTAAGATATAGAGAACTACTCCATGGAGCCCACTTTCCCTTTTTTGTGCTATTATTGCTGTATATATTGTAGCTATAAATGTTACAAACATAATTTATTTTATTTTTTAATTTTTAACTTTTAGTTTAGGTTCAGGAGTACATGTGAAGGTTTCTTATGTAGGTAAATTTGTGTCATGGGGGTTTGTTGTACTAATTACTTCATCACCCAGGTATTAAGCCCAGTACTTAAAATTAGCTTTTCTACTCCTCTTCCCATTCCCACCCTCCCACCTTAAGACACCCAGTATCTGTTGTTTCCTTCTTTGTGTTCATAAGTTCTCATCATTGAGCTCCCACTTACAAGCTTGAACATGTGGTATTTGGTTTTCTGTTCCTGTGTTAGTTTGCTAAGGAAAATAGCCTCCACCTCTATCCATGTCCTGCAAAAGACATGATATCATTCTTTTCACGGCTACATAATATTCCATGGTTTTTATATACCACATTTTCTTTATCTGATCTGTCATTGATAGGCATTTAGGCTGACCCCATGTCTTTGCTATTGTAAATAGTACTGCAATAAACATTCATGTGCATGTGTGTTTATGGTAGGATGCCTTATATTCCTCTAGGTATATATGCAGTAATGGGATTGCCGAGTCAAATGGTAGTTCTGCTTTTAGCTCTTTGAGGTATCGCCATACTGCTTTCCACAATGGCTGAACTAATTTACACTCCCACCCACAGCGTATAAATGTTCCCTTTTCTCTGCAACCTCACAAGCATCTGTTATATTTTGGCATTTAATAATAGCCATTTGACTGGTGTGAGGTGGCATCTCATTGTGCTTTTGATTTGCATTTCTCTAGTGATCAGTGATATTAATATTTTTTGCATATACTTGTTGGCTGCATGTATGTTTTCTTTTGAAGAGTGTCTGTTCATGTCTTTTGTACACTTTTTAATAGGGTTGTTTGTTTTTTCTTGTAAATTTGTTTAAGTGATGCTGGATATTAGACCTTTGTCACATACATAGTTTGCAAATATTTTCTCCAATTCTGTAGGTTGTCAGATTGATATGTTGATAGTTTCTTTTGCTGTGCAGAAATGTTTATGTTTAACTAGATCCCATTTGTCAATTACTGCTTTTGTTGAAATTGGTGTGGTGTCTTTGTCATGAAATATTTGCCCATTCCTATGTCCAGGATAATATTGCTTAGGTTGTCTTCCAAGGTTTTTATAATTTTGGATTTTAAATTTAAGTTTTTAATGAAGCTTGAGTTGATTTTTGTATATGCTGTAAGGAAGAAGTCCAACTTCAATATTCTGCATATGGCTAGCCAGTTATCCCAGCACCATTTATTGAATATGGAGTCTTTTCTCCATTGTTTGTTTTTGTCAGCTTTGTCAAAGATCAAATGGTTGTAGGTATGTGGCCTTATTTCTGGGCTCTCTATGCTGTTCCATTGGTCTGTGTGCCTATTTTTGTAACAGTCCCATGCTGTTTTGGCTACTGAAGTCCTGTAATATAGTTTGAAGTCAGGTAGCGTGATGCCTCCAGCTTTATTCTTTTTGTTTAGGATTGCCTTGGCTATCCAGGCTCTTTTTTGGTTCCATATGAATATTAAAATAGTTCTTCCTGTTATGTAAAGAATGTCATTGTTAGTTTGGTAGGAATAGCATTACATCTGTTAATTGCTTTGGGCAGTATGGCCATTTTAATGATGGTGAATCTTCCTATCCAGGAACATACAATGTTTTTTCATTTGTTTTTGTCTTTTCTGACTTCTTTGAGCAGTGTTTTGTAATTCTCATTGTAGAGATCTTTCACCTCCCTGGTGAGCTGTAATCCTAGGTATTTTATTCTTTTTGTGGCACTTGTGAATGGGATTGCCTTTCTGATTTGGCTCTGGGCTTGGCTGTTGTTGGCGTATAGGAATTCTAGTGATTTTTCTACATTGACTTTGTAACCTGAAACTTGGCTGAAACTCTATCAACTGAAGGAGATTTGGGGCAGAGACTATGGAATTTTCTAGACATGGAATTATGACATCTGCAAACAGAGATAGTTTGACATCCTCTTCCTATTTGGATGCCCTTTATTTCTTTCTCTTGCCTGATTGCTCTGGCTAGGATTTCCAATACTATGTTGAATAGGAGTGGTGAGAGAGGGCATCCTTGTCTTGTGCTAGTTTTCAAGAGGAATGCTTCCAGTTTTTACCCATTCAGTATAATGTTGGCTGGGATTTGTCACAGATGACTCTTACTATTTTGAGGTATGTTCTGTCAGTACCTAGTTTCTGAGAGTTTTTAACATGAAGGGGTGTTGAGTTTTATTGAAAGCCTTTTCTGCATCTATTGAGATAATCATGTGGTTTTTGTCTTTAGTTCTGTTTATGTGATGGATGAATCACATTTATTGATTTTTGTAAGTTGAAACAATCTTGCATCCCAGGGATGAAGCCTACTTGATCATGGTGGATCAGCTTTTTGAAGTACTGCTGGATTCAATTTGCAAGTATTTTGTTGAGGATTTTTGCAGAAATATTCATCAAGGATATTGGCCTGAAGATTTCTTTTTTTGTTGTGTCTCTGCCAGGTTTGGATATCAGGATGATACTGGCCTCATAAAATGAGTTGGAGAGGAGTCCCTTCTCAATTTTTTGGAATAGTTTCTGGAGGAATTGTACCAGTTACCAGTTCTTCTTTGTATATCTGTTAGAGGTCATTTGTGAATCCATCAGGTTTGGGGACTTTTTTGGTTGATAGCCTATTGGTTACTGATTCCATTTTGGAGCTCATTATTGGTCTGTACAGGAAATCAACTTTTTCCTGGCTCAAACTTGGGAGGGTGAATGTATCAAGGAATTTATCCATCTCTTCTAGATTTAGTAGTTTGTGTGCATAGTGGTGTTCATAGTAGTTTCTGACTTTAATTTTTATTTCTGTGTGGTCAATGGCAGTATTTCCTTTGTACTTTCTAACTGTGTTTATTTGGATCTTCCCTCTTCATTCGTCTAGCTAGCAGCCTATTGTTTTTTTTTTTTTTTTTTGCAAAAATCCAACCCTTGGATTTGTTAATCTTTTGAGTGTGTGTGTGTGTGTGTGTGTCTGCCTGTCTGTCTGTCTGTCTTGTTTTCCTCTGGTTCAGCCCTGATTTTGGATATTTCTTATCTTCTGCTAGCTTTGGGGTTGATTTGTTCTTGCTTCTCTTATTCTTTCAGTTGTGGTGTTAGGTTGTTAATTTGAGATCTTTCTAATTTTTTGATATGGGCATTTAGTGCTATGAATTTATCTCCTTACACAGCCTTAGCTGTATCCCACAGATTCTGGTATACTGTATCTTTGTTCTCATTAGTTTCAAAAAACTTCTTAATTTCTGCCTTACTTTCATTATGTACCCAAAAGTCATTCAGGAGCATGTTGTTTAGTTTCCATGTAATGGCATGGTTTGGGGCAATTTTCTTAGTCTTGACTTATTTTTTTGCACTGTGGTCCAAGAGTGTGATTGGTATGATTTTGGTTCTTTTGCATTTGCTGAAGATTGTTTTATGTTCAATTATATCCAATTATGCCAAATTAGGTCGACTTTATAGTATGTGCCATGTGGCAATGAGAAAATATATATTCTGTTGTTTTGGGTGGAGAGTTCTGTATAGGTCTATCAGACTCATTTTGTCCAATGCTGAATTCAGGCCCTGGGTATTTTTGTTAATTTTCTTCCTGGATGCTTTGTCTAATACTATTAGTGGAGTGTTGAAGTCTCTTACTATTATTGTGTGGTAGTCTATGTCTCTTTGCAGGTCTCTAAGAACTTGCTTTATGAATCTGGCTGCTTCTGTGATAGGTGCTATATATTTAGGATAGTTAGGTCTCCTTGTTGAATTGAACTCCTTACTATACGTAATGCCCTTCTTTGCATTTTTTTATCTTTTTTTATTTTTGAAGTCTGTTTTGTCCAAAATTAGCATTGCAACCCTGCTTTTATTTCTGTTTTCTATTTGCTTGGTAGATTTTCCTCCATCCCTTTATTTTGACACTGTGGGTGTCATTACATGTGAGATGGGTCTCTTGAAGACAGAATGCCATTAGGTCTTGCTTTTTTATCCAGCTTGCCGGTCTGCGTCTTTTAAGTGGGGCATTTGGCCTGTTTACATTCAAGATTAGTATTGATATGCATGGATTCGATCTGGTCATTGTGTTGCTATCTGGTTCCTATGTTGGCTTGGTTTGTGTGGTTGCTTTATAGTGACATTGGTCTGTGTGTTTAAGTGTGTTTTGTATTAGCTAGTACCAGTTTTTCCTTTCTATATTTAGTGCATCTTTCAAGATCTCTTGTAAAGCAGGTCTTGTGGTAATGAATTTTCTCAACATTTGCTTATCTGAAAAGAATCTTACTTCTCCTTTGCTTAGGAAGCTTAGTTTTTCTGGATATGAAATTCTTGGTTGAATTTTTTTTATTATTTAAGATGTTCAATATAGGCCCCCGATCTCTTCTGGCTAGGGTTTCAGCTGAGCAATCTTCTGTTAGCCTGATGGAATTCTCTTTGTAGGTGACCTCCCTTTCTCTCCAGCTGCCTTTAACATTCTTTCTTTTATTTTAATCTTGGAAAATTTGATTATTATATTTCTTTTTTTTTTATTTTGCTTCCCTTTACTCTTTTTTTTTTTTTTTTTATTATACTTTAAGTTCTAGGGTACATGTGCATAATGTGCAGGTTTGTTACATATGTATACTTGTGCCATGTTGGTGTGCTGCACCCATCAACTCGTCAGCACCCATCAAGTCATCATTTATATCATGTATAACTCCCAATGCAATCCCTCCCCCCTCCCCCCTCCCCTTGATAGGCCCCAGTGTGTGATGTTCCCCTTCCCGAGTCCAAGTTTCCTCATTGTTCAGTTCCCACCTATGATTGAGAACATGTGTGTTTGGTTTTCTCTCTTGTGATAGTTTGCTAAGAATGATGGTTTCCAGCTGCATCCATGTCCCTACAAAGGACGCAAACTCATCCTTTTGATGGCTGCATAGTATTCCATGGTGTATATGTGCCACATTTTCTTAATCCAGTCTGTCACAGATGGACATTTGGGTTGATTCCAAGTCTTTGCTATTGTGAATAGTGCCGCAATAAACATACGTGTGCATGTCTTTGTAGTATAATAATTTATAATCCTTTGGGTATATACCCAGTAGTGGGATGGCTGGGTCATATGGTACATCTAGTTCTAGATCCTTGAGGAATTGCCATACTGTTTTCCATAATGGTTGAACTAGTTTACAATCCCACCAACAGTGTAAAAGTGTTCCTGTTTCTCCACATCCTCTCCAACACCTGTTGTTTCCTGATTTTTAATGATTGCCATTCTAACTGGTGTGAGATGGTATCTCATTGTGGTTTTGATTTGCATTTCTCTGATGGCGAGTGATGATGAGCATTTTTTCATGTGTCTGTTGGCTGTATGAATGTCTTCTTTTGAGAAATGTCTGTTCATATCCTTTCCCCACTTTTTGATGGGGTTTCTTGTGTAGAATCTTGCAGGAGTTCTCTGCATTTCCTAAATTTCACTTTTGGCATCTCTAGCAAGGTTAGAGAATTTTCATGAACAATATACTAAAATATATTTTCCAAGTGACTTGATTTCTCCCTCTCCCTTTCAGGGATGCCAATGATTTGTGGATTTGGCCTCTTTGCATAATCCCATACTTCTCAGAGGTTTTGTTCATTCTTTTCTATTCTTTATTCTTTTTTTTTTTTTTCTGTCTGTCTTATTTGAGAGAGCCAGTCTTCAAGTTCAGAGATTCTTTCCTCAACTTAGTTTGTCCTGCTGTTAATACTTGTGATTGCATTGTGAAATTCTTATATTTTTATTCACCTTTGTGAGGTAGGTTAGGGTCTCTTTTATACTGGCTACTTCATCCTTCATCTCCTGTATTGCTTTATTGTGATTCTTAGTTTCCTTGCATTGGGTTTTGCCATCCTCCTGAATCTTGATGATCTTCATTCCAATCTATACCTTAAATTCAGTTTCTGTCATTTCAGTCAGCTCATCCTGGTTAAGAACTCTTGTTGGAGAACTGGTGAGCTCATTTGGAGGACATATGACACTCTGGCCATATGAGTTACTGGAGTTCTTGTGCTGATTCTTTTTCATCACTGCATGTGGGTGTTCCTTAACTGCAGTGTAGATTGAGAACAGTCAATAGACTTTTTTTCTGGGTGTTCACATGGGGTTGAGGCTTTCTGCAGGGTCTTTATTTGAAGCTGACTTCTTGTCTATGGTTTCAGAAGGGGGTATGTTAGCAAGGTATTTTTGGTATTGAAGATCTGGAGTGTGATCCAGGAGGGGCTCTTAGGCTTATTGGTCAGTTGGTAGACTCTTAATTGATTGTGTGGCTCCCCTATGTTTTCTCACAGTTGCAGCTGTGTTCCCTCTCAATGCTCTGAATATGTGGGTTCCTCTCCCTCTTAAGTGCTGGTGGTAGGTCATGGCTTGGCACCCCTGGGGTAGCCACTGCAGCTCTGGGGCTATCTCAGTAATTATGTTCTTTCCCCAGCTTGGAGGCAGCAAAGGGACCTCAGTAGTGGTGTGGCCAAGGGGTCTTTTGCTTGTCTTCTGGAGGCACCACCTCAAAGAGATGCAAGTCAGCAATTGCTCAGTGTAATCAGCCCAGGTTAAAGGGTCTGTGCTATGAGCCCAAGCCACGGGATCCCTGTCTGGTGACAAGCAGTGGGTGGTATGTGGGACTTGTGGGAGATGGACTGGCCTCCTCTTTATTTTGACTACAGCTTGTTGGAGATGTGGATAAGGCACTTAGGGTCATTGTTTGTTCGTTAGTCTAAGAGTAGCAAGGAGAGTTCCACTGCAGAGTCAGTGGCAGAAAAGCTTTCAGTTGCCCCTGGAGGTTCTGTTCAGGGAGTTGTCAAGTTGCCACTGGCTCAATAGCTCTGGTGGCTGGAGACTGGAGGCCCAGGCCTGGAGGACCTGCCCAGTGAGGGGATATGTAAGAAATCAAACATATATCTCAGTCCTGGGCCCAGTACAAACACATTCCTCCATATATCTCAGTCCTGGGCCCAGTACAAACATTCCTCCATTTGTCTCAACTTCCTGGGCCCAGTGCAAACATTCCTCCATTTGTCTCAACTTCCTGGGCCCAGTGCAAACATTCCTCCATTTGTCTCAACTTTAGAAAAACACCACCTGGAGAGTCCCCGATAAGGTCACAACCATTTGTGGAGTGGTTTTACTGAAAGCGCGGGAACCAATAAAAAAACTGCTAAATGTATAACTTAAAATGTTAACCAATTGTAATGCTGTAACCCAAAGAATTCCCTTGTTTCTCTGTAACCTTACATATCCTGTTTACATTGGGCTATAAAAAGCGAGCACATGCATCGTTCAGGGCCCTCTTGTATGCTGTGGAGCAGAGGGACCAAGTTTGAACTTGCAGTAAAGATCCTTGCCGCTTGGCTTTGACTCTGGACTCTGGTGGTCTTCTTCGGGGAATAAACGGTCTGGGCATAACAGATATAGGAATGGGCACCCACTTGACAGTCTGGCCACTTTTCTGTAGCGCTGCTGTGATAGGCTAGGGTCCCTAGTCACCTCAGATTTTCCAGTATTTAGGGGTATCACCAGCGAAAGCTGCAAAACAGCAAACATAGCAGCCTGCCTCTCCCTCTGAGAGTTCTGTCCCAGGCAGGTACAGAGCTGTTGATGGCTGAAATACACCTGTAGGAGGTGGCTGGAGACCCCAGTTGAAAGGCCCTGCCTGGTGAGGAATGGGATTGGGGACCCACTTTAAAAAAGCAGTCTGACCATGTTTTCAGAGGATAGTTGTTCTGTGCTGGGGGTGCACTTCAGTCCCCAGTCACCTTGGACTACCCAGAGTCTCAAGGCCAGAATAGCTCTGTCATCCAAACAGCAAAGATAGCAGCCTGTCGCTACCTCTGGGATCTCCATCCAGGGAGGTTTCAGATCTCTATCAGTAAAGAGCACTTGGTAGGGTGGCCGAGAACCCTGGTTGGGAGGTCCTGCCCCGTAAGAAGGAATGGGATCGGAGATCTGTTGGGAAAAGCTGAGTGCTGGGAGAAGCTGAGGCAGGGCTTGAATGTCTGACATAATGTAAAAGAGTCTTGGAACATGTCCAGGGCCCAGGGTCTAAAACCCTTTGTGGCCTTTGCAACAGCAAGCTCTGTGCTAAAGGGTGGAAGGCTACCCTGATGCACCATAATCTAAACCCAGGGCATAAAATCCCTCGTGGCCTGGATAGAATCCAGGGCTCGTGGCTCTGGAATGTATCTAGACTTGCTGGCTCCTTGCTCTCCTAGGATCAACTCTATCTTGAGTTAAAAGAACCTGTGCTCCATTATCTCAAGTAATAGAGCAAATGCTAGACCATCACAGCTGTAAATCATGTGCTTAATGCAATGTGCCCTTTTGACCTCCACATTCTCACCACCTGTTTCTCTGTAGGATTACCAATAAATAGCCTGGGCTCACAGCGCTTCGGGCCTTCGCAGCCTCCGTACACTAGCAATGGCCTCTCTCTCCCGACTTTTTGTCTCTCAAACTGTCTTTTTCTCAATCCTTTGACTTTGCCGGACTTTGTCACCTCCACAACCTGGTGTTGGGTTTGATCACCCCAACAGAGATCCACTTATAAAAGCAATTGGATCACATTTTCATAGAGCAGCTATGCAGTGCTGGGGGACTGTTTTCAAGATTTTTTTTTTTGCCTTTTTCTTACGGCGTTTTCACTATGATGTGTATATTCGTGAATCTCTTTGCTCTTACCCTACTTGGTGTTTGCTGTGTTTCCTAGATTTGTAGATTACAGCTTTTCAATAGATTTGGGAAGTTTTCTGCCATCATATTTTTGAATATTTTATCTGTTCCTTTATGTTCTATCCCTCTAGTACTCCCACTACAGATAAGTTAGTGTATTTAATAGTGCCCCACATCTCTGATGCTCTCATTTTTCTTTTTCTATCCTTTGAAATGTATAATCCCTATAAATCTATATAATTTCTCAAACTTTATCAGTTTGAAGCTGTCATTGAACCCCCCTAGTGAATTTTTAATTGTAGGTACCTTGTAACTCCAGAATTTCTATTTTTCTTTTTTGTATCATTCCTTTTCCAATATTATCTTTTTAGTTCAACATTACTGTCATATTTCCACTTTAATCATGGTTTAAGATTCTTTGAGCATATTTATAATGGCTACCCCTAATTCTCTTAACTCTGATATTTTTATCACTTTCACAGCTTCTGTACTGTGTTTTTCTGGTGTATTGGTCATACTTAATCTGTTTTTCTGCTTTGCATTCCTCAATTTTCTTTAGTCATTGGAAATTTAAGATAAAAGATTGTAGCAACCCTAGGCACTTCCTCAACCCTCCATAGCTTATTATTGGTTTGCTTGCCTGCTTAGTGATAGTCTAGATTATTTTAGAGCAGTCTAACTCTCTTCCCCACCCTCCTGTAGTGTGAAGCCTCTGAAGTTGCCCCTTTTGAAGGACAAATTTGGGTATGCTAGTAGTTAGTGGGACAACAGTGATATTATAGGCCCTAATTAAGGGTCTCGTTCCTAATCATACACAGCTGTTCTAACTGAACAATTCTGACCAATTTGTGCCATTTTTTCATCGATGCTATGGGCATGCCCATCACAGATGAGTCAAATCTAGTCATTTAAAGCAGGAGCCCCCAACCCCTGGGCCACAGACCAGTACCAGTCTGTGGCCAATTAAGATCTGGGCCACACAGCAGAAGGTGTGGCAGATGAGCAAGAATCATTGCCCGAGTTCCACCTCCTATGAGATCAGCAGCATTAGATTCACCTAAGTGTGAACCCTATTGTGAACCGTGCATGCAAGGGATCTAGGTTTTGTGCACTCCTTAAGATGAATCTGACTGCCTGATCTGAGGTGGAACAGTTTCATGCCGAAACCATCCGCCACTGTCTGTGGAAAAATTGTCTTCCACGAAACCAGTCCTTAGCGTGAAAACGAGTGAGGACTACTGCTTTAAAGGGATAGTTGCTAAGGTCAGTGTTCATATTTCTTTGAACCAGTAGTGCTCTTTCTGCTGACGGTGTCCTCTTCTCTCCGCTGTACTGTGAACCTACCATTTAGCAATGAATCAATTTCCCAGTTGCTTTTCACCATTGCTTTCATTGTTTTGCAGAGCGCTTTCAGGGTTAAACTTCCTTTTCAATAATGTCATCCTTCGGGGTATTGGGGGTAGAAAAGGAGCTCTGTTCTATATCCTGTTTCTCATTCTGTGCAAAATATGAGCTCCTGCTCTGGTGCTCCAGGCGCCGCAGGGTAAAGCAACAGGCCGTTTGAGTGACCTTGAGTTGCTGAATGTCAATTGATGTAAGGTGGAAAGCAGCCTCAGATCTCTCAAGATTGCCCTCACTGAGCGCACTCTATTGTATCACAATTTTTCTATAAATCTACGCCTATTCTAAAGTTTACTTTTAAAATATGGTAAAAGAAATGCTCAACCTCAGTGAATTCCCATTGAGTCTCTTGGACTACCTCTTTAGTGTAGAGGTGTAGGGATACATATTTAGCAGGACGAAGCAGCATTTATGTGGAGGGCAATAAAAACAAAAGCATAAGCGAAACACCTGTATTTCTGCAAATTTTCTCTGGGAATTATTTCAGTCTAGATATCCATCTTGCTACCATGCTACAATGATTATAATGTAGACCTAAAATATTAAGAACACTATTTCAAAATCAATATTAGCCATTACCCTTAAATTTCATTCGTTCTTCCCTTTTTCCAGTTCTATTTTTGCGTAGGGAGCCTATTTGTACTTTGATACATTAATCTGGACTCCTACTGATGGAGTAAATTACCCCACATACTGTAATTCTCACACATTTATCCTGACTAAAAAGGAGTTAGTAAGGCTTACAAAAAGACGTTAACAAGTAATTCTGCAAATTTGTGAAGCCTTTGTGAAATGAGAAACTGTTCTTCTGGGCTAATGAAGTAGCATTTGTGATTTGGGATGCCAAGAGAATCCCAGATTACTTTCTCCCATCTATGCAACACAACTGGCCAACATATTGCTTTGTTAGTAGGGTGCAGGTTTATTTTCCAAGGATAAACTCTTAATCGGGTAGTAAATGTATTTTTGGAGGCATATTCCATGTTCTTTTCATGACTGAACTAGCCAGCCTACCATTTAGGACACTGTTCCTGGAAGCACTGAAATTTTACAGGGTGAGATAGCTGATCTAGCATTTGCGCTTGTCTTAGAATGGTCTATGGAATGAACTTTTGAAGTATATTCCAAAAGCACATTTTATAAAAGCTTGTGTATAAGAACTCTCCCATTACAAGTTAGTAAAAGCTGACTTAAGTAACAGCTACTCTGTTTATCTTCAAAGTGGTCCGATCAGATTCAGATTTTTTTAGTGAAGTTACCAGGAAGGAAATGAGTTACATGGGCACACACAGTAGAATTTTTAGTATTTTATCGTTACAACTGTTCTCTTTGATATTTATCGACGGTTGACTGTGTATGTCACAAGAATTACTAGTTTTGTAAAGACTGCAAAGGAATCTGAAGACATTTCATCCTTCTAAAATCAAACTGTCTACTGGAAAAGGTTTAAGCTTAAACTTGAAATTTTCAAATTTCCTTTTCCTTCCTAAAAATCTCCATTTGAACTTTATATTAACCAGCAGGAGAGCTGGCTTGGCACATATTTTTTGTAATACAATTGAATTTTAAGCTCAGGATTTTCAAGGTCATTTAATCCAATCCTTTCATTTTTCAGACCAATTTTCTTTTTTAAAATAAGACGAAAATTTTCAAAAATGTTTATATTCTGCTTCCACAAACATCTGACAACCACAGTTCAATTTCAAAACTAGGAAATTAAGTTATATGACCATTCTCCACACACCTTACTCAACTTTTGCCAACTGACCTAATGTCCTTTTCTTGGACTAGGATCTAAATCGGGATCATAGGATGTATTTTCTTAATCTCCTTCAACCTGGGATAGTTCCTCAGTCATAAAAGACAACTTCGTGACGCTGACACTTTAGGAACATACTGTTCCTTAATTTATAGAAATGTTCCTTAGTTACAACTTAGTCATTTTCAAACTTGAAGCAACCAAGTGTGATTCTCAGGAACTCGCAGAATACTAGTGGTGAGCACCTTATACACCAATAGAAGATTGCTAACCATATGCTAAATTTATTCCAAGATTTCAGATTTCAGAAGGCATGCCAGCTGCTTCAAGGAGTGAGGTGTGGAATGAAGACAGGTCAATGAATTGGTTCAACAGTTACATAACAAATGCAGTAGATAATGTCTCCAATATATTACTGATTTCCTATGGAATCTTGGGTTTAGAGCTTAAACCCTGGTGTGCTCCAAACGAAAATGTTCCCAAGCCAGTTTTGAGTTCCTTTTCCTTTTCCCCTAGTGTCTTTCTGTTTTTTTAAAGCCGCCATTAGCGTAGGCTCACAAAACATTTAGAATATGGCTAGTAAGAAAGTGCTCTTTTCAAATGGTATTACACAAGACTTGGTTTGGGGCAGAATGAGTGCTACAGAAGGTCAAGAAAAAGGGAGCAAAGCTGGAGACTGGGAAAAACCCTAAACACATGCTCACAATCATGTACTTCTTAAATATACTTTTTATCCACACAGCCCCACCTCCATCCCCGCTGCCCTTCCGTGTCTCCCAGCCAGGACACGCAGCTTGTGCTTTGAGTTACATCAAGGTGCCAAGGCAGACACTAAAATGGACAGAGCAGGAATCCCTCTCCTCTCCAGGACACTGGCTGGAGTCTCCATTGAAAGAGCGGTGGGGAGAGCGGAGCTGCGGCCCCGGTAACGCCCGGCCCCGCGCGGGGCTCTGCTGGCGGCTGCCGAGTACCCGAGACTCCTGCCCCCGCCCGCGTGGCGGCGCCTCGCTCCGCACCCCCGGCAGACCCTGCCCGCGCCGCCTCCGCCCGCCCCGCCGCGGCCCGAGGTGGCTGGAGTTGGGGGTTCCTGAGCTCCAGCCCCGAAAGCCTGCCGCACAGCCCCGCACCGCCACCTCGGGTCCCGGAGACCTCTCCGTCGCTCTCGTTCCCGGGGTGGGAAAAGCTGGCGCCGGCTGAGCGCGCTTCTCGGCAGCGCGGCGCTCTGGTTCCTCCGCGTCAGGGTGTCTGCGGCAGCGGCTCCTCTGCTCCTCTTGGCGCGCGGCCTGGACCCCAGAGGGCTGTCCTCCCCGGCACCGCGAGGGCGGGCTCCTGCTGCCCCTCTTTCCTCCTGGAGTGCCGACAGCAGCCTGGAACTCCGCGGCCAGACGAAGAGCCCTGGCTTCCGGATGGGAGGAACCGAGGCTCACTAGCAGTCTGTCCACGGAGACGAGGAACCCCGCCCCAAAGACGGCTAGTGGGTGCAACCAGGACAGCGTTGCGAGTAGCGGAGCAGTGATGGGGCGGGGTCGGGGGCCGAGCGGGGGGGAGGTTGAGCGTGAAAGTGGGCTTTGGAGGGTCAGGGGCAGAAGGTGATTTGAGGCTTCTAACTTGGAAAGTGTGCAAAATAAAGGCTTTGCCCGCCTTCTCCAGGAAGTATTTCGTCTCCAAGATGTGCCTCAGTCCTCCTGAAACTCCCATCTTCATCTCTAAGCTCCAAATCTGAAAACAACTTTCAAGTAAGAACATGAATCCCTGCTTTTTGTCAATATGGCTTGTGAAGCTCAAGACCAGGCAGAGGAGGGTGTTATATAAGTATGTAATATGCGGTGGTGAAAGAGTTAACATGTAGGGCAGGCTGATATTGCCCTCAAGGGATTCCCCCTTCACTGGCTGTTAGCTTATTTATGGGGGCTCCTGTCTGATAAATGTATAGGTTAATTTAAAGGGGACAAAATCTCAGTGGACAATCACTGCCTTCTAGTGTGGTCCCTGTCTCGGGCACTGAGGAGATGCAAGTTACATGGAGAACATACGCCATCTTAGGGATGAGGGAAAAGGAGAGGGGGCGGGGAGAGAGAGAGAGATTAGAGCTGGGGCTTTCCAACTTGTGAATTATTGATTGTTCTCCAATGTGATGCAGTCCTAGAAACATCGGTATCCAAGGGACCACAACTCCCTGTTCACCCTTCATTGCCTGACCTCTAGCGAAACCAAAAATACCTTTTCATATGAAGAATAGGATTGTAAGATTCCAGGAGCCTGACCCTGGGGAGGGAGAGTAGGTGTGTGGTGAGCTTCTGCAAGACAGAAACTTAGCAGGGCTGAAAGCTAGTGATTTTTTGGCCACGCCAGAGGAAGTTTTATGTTTGGGTGAATAAATCTGCAGCTCTTTAACCTATCAGAACTGTCAATTTAAAGTGAACCTGGAAACTTAGTGACAGAAGTAGTAAAACAGCTTTGGTGGTGATGATTAAAGACCATTTAACAAGTTACTGAGGCTACCATAGAGTAGGCAGTGAGAACACTAATCAAGAGTGGGTGAAAATGGAACACATAAGTAAATGGAGGTTAGCTCTGGAAATTGCAAGTTTACTCTTTGAAACATGCACAGATTATCCAGCTCAGTATCAGTCACCATACTTTCATTTGTTAATACAATTGCAAGAAACCTTCCCAGAGACATGGCACTCTATGCCCATTAGCTTTTAAAATAAGTTTTGAACAGCTTGTAACACAGATCTACACCTTGGGAATTCTGTTGTAGATTGTATTGAGGCAAATCATAACAGCATTTAGCATTAATAGTCCTGTCCTGAGAACATTCACACTGCTCTAGTAGCTTGCCTTAGGACAAGGGTTCTGCTTTGTGTCATTCTGTAGAATTTTATTGAGGTAGCTGCAGCAGAGATTTCATCCAGCTCCCGGAGACCTTTGACTTCACTGCCTACCTTCACAATCATATCTTTTAATATCAGTAAAATATTCAATAACATTAACACATCATCACTAAAATTACTCATCTCACTTAAATCGGAACTTACAAAATGTTTCCCTTTTGGTTAGTTAACTCAGAATTGCTGGCTTTAAATGCATCAAGTACAAGCACTGAAACAAAACTTGGACTAGAAATACTGTTATACTAAGCTGCAAATTATTTCTTAGTCCTGAAAGATTTTGGACTGAAGAGATCATGCATATTTGGCAAACCAAATGTTCACGTAAGAAATGACAATGTTTTGGCAGATTGTGTGTGTACATGTGCACACCCTTACACTTAAAAGCCCAGTAGAGACAGTGGAGGTCATGCTTTGGACGGGTGGCTTGCAGTAAGTCTACTAAGGCTATTGCATGTAGTAATAGGGGAAGTGACTTAGTATTTCAGCACCCAAAGTTTGCTAAGTGGTAATATCTCTCACCTCTGAAGTCTATTTCCTAATGCCAACCCCCTCGGCCACACGCACACATTTGTTTTTTTTTTTAGTACATATGTACCTGTTTTCCAAAATAGCTAATCAATTTCATCTAAACACATTTATCTGTTTCGGCATCATGGAGGAGGTAATGTTTAAAGCTATTAGTAAATTGGAGCAGGGAGGATCAGATGAAACTTACATGGAAGAAACTGAATTAAACGAAAGCAGCGGAGACCTGACTTTAGTCCTATTATGTACCCTTGACAAGTTGTAGTAATAATCTGTATTTGAATTTTCTCGTCTGTAAAATGGGGTCAGTGCCACTCAGAATTCATCCACAGAATCACAATTTGATACAAATTAAAGGGCATTAATGTTGTAAAGTCTTGCACATAGGTATGTCACTGCCTTTCCAGTATTTTTTCTTTCATGTTAATAAAGGGGACAGTTCATTAACCCCAAATCTAATAAAATTGAAGACTTATGATTTCCCACTTAGATATCCCACCCTAGAAGGAAGCAGCATACACCATAATATACATCCTTTGGAGTTCTCTGATCTTTATCTAAAAGTTGCTGCTAAGAGACTAATGAATATAATATTTGAATGACAGGTACAAATTGATGGTAATTATGAGTTGCCCATCTAACTTTTCAAGAATTCTGGATGGTTTCCTTGCATCATTCCTCTCCCTCTCCTGTTCGTTTTGCTGATACTTTTTGGGCAGCCTTTTGAAGATGTAACTTTTTGCCTTGCACATGATTACTACTCAGAATTTTCTATGGATTAATTAGCTAATACTGGTTAGCATTTTAGAATGCAATGGAAGATAGAATTACATATTCACACACAAGGCACTCAATATTGTACATGAAATTAATCTTTCCTGTGAATGTGTTTTGTATGTTTTGTGTTGTGAATGTGTTCAGGGCAATTCCCAAAATTTGAGAGCCATTATTTAAATTTAGATACTAATACAGCCTTGTCATACAGGACAGCCTTTCTGGATGGGAACCTTTTGCTAGTTCTAGACCCAGTGGAGTAATCTTGTGACATGAAAGATGCTGAGTAGGGACAATTTGTCACGAGCAAGAACATGTTTCTTCTGCACCACTCATTTTATACATGTGCTGTAATTTTATATAATTAGTACTTTGTATAATTCTGTCTTCCATTGCATTCTCAAATGCTAACCAGCATTAGCTAATTAATCCATACAAAATTCTTACGAGGTAGATGGTATTTTCTTTTTATTTTTGTCCTAAACATAATTTAAATGTTTTACTTTTTCACTGTTGGTCTCTTCAGCATTAGCAATGTTGTTCAAAGAGATTAACCTAAGACCATTATCTGCAGTATATTACTTACATCATTATGATGGTATTAATGCTGCATTCTCAATTACATGACTGTGGTGGTTTGACATCTGCTTGTGTGCCATCAGCTATTTTTAAGCACAACATGTAACCTTGGTAATTACACTGGGTCAAGTTGTTTTGTTTTAATAAAATGCTTTTGTCTAGCATCTTCTAAATTTTCGCAATAATCTTGAGGGTGAGATTATCGCTCATTACACAAAACTAATGTTTAATAAACAATCACTGACTTGGCCAAGATGATGTGAATGGTCAGGGATAGAGTGCAATTTGGAGTTCACATTGATCTGACTCCAGATCTGCCTTATAGACTTTCAGTGTAGAACTTAGAAATCAGTGTAGAACTTAGAGCTTATAAGAACTGTCTGTAAAATTATTCATCTTGCATGGATTTTGGCAGCAGCTGCGGGCAGGCAAATGTTGGTAATGGAGGCTTCATCATATGAAAAATGTCTGTCACATTTTATTCTTTATCTTCAGTAGTAATTGCACTGTTTTCACACTGTTCTCTTCATCTTTAGAGTCTTGAAATCAACACTTGGGTGATTATTTGATCATTAGGTCATTGGAAAATCTTAATCTGGTCTTAATACATTTCTGAATGAGCAACTAAATCTGATTTTATTGCAAAATTGAAAAGTGTTCGGTGTTTATAAGATTTTTTCACCTGACTTTTTAGATATTAGAATTGGCGTTCTTTAGCAAATTTTTTTGAGATGGAGACTCGCTCTGTTGCCCAGGCTGGAGTGCAGTGGTGCCATCTTGGCTCACTGCAACCTCCACCTCCTGGGTTCTAAGCCATTCTCCTGCTTCAGCTTCCCGAATAGCTGGGGTTATAGGCTTGCACCACCACACCCATCTAATTTGTGTATTTTTAGTAGAGATGGGGTTTCACCATATTGGCCAGGCTGGTCTCGATCTCTTGACCTCATGATCTGCCCACCTTGGCCTCCCAAACTGCCAAAGGTGTGAGCCACTGCGCCTGGCCTACATCTTTTTCTTTTATGATTGGGGCTCTGATCCTAATCAAAAATGCAAATGCAATGTGGCATGAAAGGCAAGGTGCTACAGAAGAGAATAAGATATGAAGGTAGACCTACTTTCAAATATAAGACCGCCTTAATATCTAAAAGGTAGACTACCTGCGTTTTGCTTTCTGACAACAATCAGTTTTTCTGAAACCCCGCCCAGGCTTCACTCAATATATTAGTGTCTTCAACCTGAAAGTGTTGAGCACCTTTCATGTGTGAAGCTCTGGAGAAACAAAGATACCACATTAATCTATGCCTCTGACTTGAGAGTGTGAAAACCTTGTGTTTGGGTCTTTTCCTATTATTCACAGGCATATATGTTTATAGAAGCCTCGAAATTTGAAAGACATTACTTAAATCAGGTGTCGATATTGGCAGTAAGATATATGAAAACATTTGTCTGATTTATCTTTGTGTTGGCAAACATATGCAATATTTGGCTACAAAATGCATAATCTAGGAACAGAATTTAAATCTTTTTGAAATTGACTGTTACCCCTAGAAAAGATAATTAATATTGACCCTGGGAATGATCTATATCTTTCTTAGAAAGGCCTCTCAAAACCACAGAATTGGCCAAGCACGGTGGTTCGTGCTTGTAATCCCTGCACTTTAGGAGGCCGAGGCAGGTGGATCACCTGAGATCGAGTTCTAGACCACCCTGGCCAACATGGGGAAATCCTATCTCTACTAAAAATACAAAAGAAGAATTAGCTGGGCATGGTGGCACAAGCCCGTAATCCCAGCTACTTGAGAGAGAGTGACAGAAGAATCGCTTGAGCCCGGGAGGTGGAGGTGTTGCAGTGAGCTGAGTTCACGCCACTGCACTTCAGCCTGGGCCGACAGAGTGAGACTCGGTCTCAAACCAAAAACTAAACAAAAGAAAACATAGAATTGGGCACAAAAATACGTGGACTATTTTATTCATGGTGTTAAAAATTGCAAATATTTATGGAGTATTCACTCAGCCAGAGAAAATGCTAACAACCTTATACACATTTTCTTATTAACTTTAAATTGTGCAGATATTTTCTGAGCACCTGGTATGTTCCAGTAGCTGATCTTGGGATGTGTGTGAAGTGGTACAAAATGTTATGGACATTCATATGAGACAGTAGAAGATGTGTGTTACCTGAATGACAGAAGTGCTAGAGAGTAAAGATGAGATGGGAACCTTCTGGCTCAGATGGTTATGAAGGCTGTGGCAAGAGTGGTGCTTAACCTAGATCATGAATAGGAGGGATAAGTTTAAAAGGAGCATTTTGAAATGGCCTTAAGTACAGGATGGATAAAGGAACTGCAAGAACAAATGTAGAGAGAGCGAGATCAAGATTCACTCATCTATAAGATCACTTTAGAATGAATGTAGGTATATTTCATGCCTAATGAGAAACTGAAAATCAATGTCATAAAAAAACTGTGTTCGCCCTTAAATACATGCTTGCCCTGGTTTGCACATTTAAATATCATCTTGGATGTTTTTTTATGCTGGTTTCTCACATGGACAGTGGGGGGAACCAGACTGAGTGCCATGAAATGGTCACTCCTGACGCAAGCTGGCTCTGCTCAGATCAAATGGATGCAATAGTCAAAGATTGACAAGAAACAAAAGTGAAAGCTTACTGTGCAAGTTTTTATAGTGAAAGAACAGAGCCTAATTTAAAATATAGGTAGGGAAAAAAGGACCAGAATGCTCAGTAGGAAATCCTACATGTATATAAAAGATTTCTATAGATCTCTGGAATGTTTCTATACCACCCTTAGATCAGTAAGGTACCTTTTTGCTTTTTAAAATGCTTCACTTCTGAAGAATTCTGTCACATTACTTCAGTTTCATTCTCATAGTCCTAAGGGGTAAGAATGACAGATATCATTATTTATATTCTGTGGGAGATGAAACAGAAGAACTGCTGATTTATCAGTGTGATTTTTTTTTTTTTACACACATCAGTTGGAAAAAGAGACTGAAACTTAGGATGCAGTATTCTATTGATACCTGGACTTGCTTGGCGTTTTTTTTGACATGATCTGGGGACAGACACAGTTGGTATGCATAGCTTTATTTTGGTTGAAGTCTGTGTTCCTGCCCATAAGGGACCACCATTGGGAAGAAGTATAGAGATGGGACACAGGGCTGCCAAGTTCCAGGAGAACATAAGTCTGTAGAGCAAGTTGCTCTAGGGTGACTCCTGAGTTACCTATTCACCTTAAAAACTGACCTTACAGGGTACTAATAAGACTTAGAGCAAGGTGCCTTCTCACCTATTTATTCAACTTATATGAAGGCAATAGAGGCAAGATGAGAAGAGGGAAGACAATAAGTGGTTTGCACACTGTTATGAATGTGTGTCATCCCCAGCTTGTTTTCTGGGGAGGATGTGAGAGAGGTGGCATTTGATTTCTCCCTGCTGGCTACTGACCCTGGAGGGACAGCATAGACAACTTTATTGCTTTAAGTTATCTAAGTTGACTCTTTTCCCTAACAACCCTCTTTATAATTAGTGCTTCCAGTGTTTATGCACCAGCTTCACCTGGCTTTACAAGATTTCACTTGCCTAAAATTATTAGAATTTAGAGAAATCAAATGCCAGCTCTTGCCCATCCGCCCCAGATAACAAGCTGGGATGACACGCATAGTAACACTGTACAAACCACTTATTCATTGCCTGCTGATGCAAATGTTATTTTAAATGATGACACCATTGTATTGAAACTATTCATTTTTTCTTTAGCTTTCCTTGTACCTGATGGAGGCTGAGGGGTTGGCAATGGGGCTGGGGGAGTTTGCTAAACACTAGAGCAACTCTGCTCTAGCCAGATAGGCTATCCACATTATAAAAGAAGCAAAAAATTATTTTGAGCAACTTTCTGCAAACAATTACGTATTACTACCTTAGTCAATTTAATCCTCAACCCTGTAAAGTAGGTATTATCTCCATGCAAATGCTGTGGAAACTGGGGCTCAGAGGAATTAAGAAACCTGCTCCAAATTCGCTATCTAAAAAGTGGCAGAGCAGATATTTGAGTTGCGTATGGGTTTATCTAGAAGTTTCTTACAAAGAGACTTCCTAAGTCCATTGAGAGGGATAATAGAACTCTTGGTGTGAGTGGAAAAATCCAAGTGTGCCCCTTTCCCATGTCACCTGTTCTCAGTTACTGACCTATTTTCTTCCTTTCATGACCTCCGTCTATCCCTATGAGTAATATCATTGTTCATGTATATCATTTTTTAGCTGTTTTCCGGGAAGAAAATATGGGGTCTTGACATTTTGACTTCTCCATGCTGGCCACTGAGGCTAGGGAGACAGCATGGACTTGTTGTGCACACTTATTTTAAGACAGGGATGAATACTAAGGCATGGTATCAGGTAACTGGCTAATCAGCTTTGTACCCTTGAGCCAAAGGTTTGATGGTTCTAGTCATATTTTCTAACCAGAATAACAGAACCCAAACTCCTGGGCCATCTGATGTAGGGCTCTCCTATTTGGAAAGTAAAAGTTCTTGTTGAGCTCTTCAATTCCCTTGGCACTTCTGATTACAATCATTAGAGGATTTGTCACTCTGGTTTGGAAATGCTGTCTCCAGTCCCCCTGGGAAGGTCGACCAAAGACTCTGTCTGGCTTTGGCCGAGTGAATGGATTTGGAACTAGGAAGTCCTGGGCTTTCTCATAGGCTACTAAACCAGCATTCAGTGTGGACTTCACTTGCCTGTATTTGCATTACCTAAACTTAGACTCCAGAATTAGTATTCTGTTGGAGGGGCCAGGAGAAGGAGCAGATACCTTCATATTAATAACTCCCTAGATGATTCTTATAAATACTGAAGATTGAAAACAATTCCCTTGAGGATTTTTGTTGTTGTTGCACATGTAGGATGTCCTGCCAGCTCTTCAGCAAGAAGAGACAATGCGTTTTCCTAGAAAGGGATCTTTCTACTGTTAAAAATAAGCACCTTACTTAGTAATTCTTGTAGTGGAAATGAGTTGCAGGGAACCATCATTCCTAGATATCCGCATGAATAAGATATGCATTGTGAGGATAAAGGGGGTATAGTCTTGTAGCTGTAACATAATGGTTGGTAGCAATGCCTCTGTAAACAGATGCCTTAGATATGAAATTTTCTCCAACTTAGCCTGGTGACTTCATGAAGATAACTTTGTGACTCTATGCCATCAAATGTTTTTTTAAAAAAAAAAAAACCCTTCTTACAAGTTTGTTAGATGGCATCAACCTATATAAGTCTAACAGTTAAAATAGTGACTGACACATAATAAACACTCATGTTAGATGTGGATTACTTTGTCGCGTCATCATTTTATTAATAACAATCATGATGATCGCAATATCTAATACCAACTAAGAATACATATATAATAGTAATATCACAAGTGATTGTATCTTTTTATAATGTGCTCCCTCTTTTTTTTCCCTTTTCCTCTTTGAGGTCTGGAGCTATTTTTCTTATTGTATTTGTTCTGTTTTGTTTTTTGTTTTACATCTCCCTTACAACATTTGTAACTATTTGCTCAGAGTAAATACTAAATTTATGATGGTTTTCCATTTACTTTCCTTGGTGCAGAAAAGCGTAAGTTAATGAAACTTATGACCTTGTACAAGAATATGAGAATGATAGTCATTAAATATAGAATCTATATGTAATGGCTTGTAAAATATATGCAGCAGGCCGGGCGCGGTGGCTCAAGCCTGTAATCCCAGCACTTTGGGAGGCCGAGACGGGCGGATCACGAGGTCAGATCGAGACCATCCTGGCTAACACGGTGAAACCCCGTCTCTACTAAAAAATACAAAAAACTAGCCGGGCGAGGTGGCGGGCGCCTGTAGTCCCAGCTACTCGGGAGGCTGAGGCAGGAGAATGGCGTAAACCCAGGAGGCGGAGCTTGCAGTGAGCTGAGATCCGGCCACTGCACTCCAGCCTGGGCAACAGAGCGAGACTCCGTCTCAAAAAAAAAAAAAAAAAGTAAAATCATAAACTGGAAAACATTAAGACAAAAAATTTTGAGTTCTCTTATGCCTCCCAGATACCTAATTGGGCATCTGGTACGTTAAAAGGATCTCAATTTTGTTGAATACATTTTTGTTCTTATAAAATAAAATGAAGCTGTAAAAAAAAATCTGGAAAGATGTGGCTAAAGTGTTACCACGTTATGACTGAGGGTTTTGATTATCCTTAAAATTTTCTGTATTTTCTGATGTTTATGAACATAAATGCAGACATGAAAGGGGATGGTGAACTTAGCCTTATTATACTTAATTTTAGGCAACTGAATTTGACAAATTTCTGTAACTGCTAGGGTTGGTAGCTAGTTTTGATGACAGAGGTAGCAAGATCACTTTTTCTCTTCTGAAGATGTAATAGCAGATATTTTCGCTCCTTTCTTCATGAGTTTTGTTTTTAATTACAGAAGAGACATTTGAAGGTATTTGTACTAACAAGACCAGACACAGTTTAGACATTCTGGTGACCTGTGCTTCCAACAAAGAATACATGTATGGGTAGATACATAGATGGATAGATAAATAGATATAAATATATTTCAATCTAAATCTCAAACATTAGCTTGATCTTGATATTCATCTGTCTATGCAGAGATACTAATATATGTACACACACGTACTTAGCCATAGGTATACATAAGTCAAGCGCTTATACTCTACCTATAACGCCTCACTCATGGAGGTGTGAGGTATTAAATGGTCTTCTGCTTAAATGGGAAACACTTAAGACAAAGGAAATTGGAGAAGGTGAGAGACAGTACTGAGATACCAGAGATGGAGAAAGAGAAAGACAAAGAGAATGAGAGAAAGAGAAACAGACACTAAGTCAAAAACATGGAGATTCAGAGATGGAAAGAGAATCACAGAAAAGAAAGGCAATGACCATGGAGAACTTGTAATCATCAATATTTTTAAAAAGCACCAGAGTGAACATGAGCTTGTAGCTTCACAATATTTTTTCCTAATGTACTAATACACTTTTCTACATTTGATGGAAGTTCTGAATTTTTGATTCACAGATGCTACATTGTACTACTAAATTACCCACGAAATTGCAGGGCACAGGCCACCCAGCTTTTTTGCAAAGGTATATACATGTGGCTTCTGAATTTTCAAACTTTCTTCTTTTTTTTTTGTTTGGCTCAGAATGCATGTTACCTTTTGAAACAGTATTCACTGTAGTGGTTAAATTTCTAGGTCAAACCACAAAACGCCAGGGTTCTCGTATGCTGTGATTTTGCTGTCAGGTGGGTTAGATACTTTACATACTTATCCAAGCATCAAGTTGAATTAGCAATTTCATTTCTGGTAAAAACTGTAGTTTAGAACTCACGCTGAGGAATAGTTGTGGTGGCCAAAACCTTGAATGTTTTTGTCCTTTGACTCTCCAGAGCCACTCAACAAAAGGTAGTTGGTATGTACCCAAGCCACATGGTACTTCTCTTCTTTATTGAAAAAAATAGTGATTTAGTCATTTGTCCCTCTTTGGGAAAAAAAGCACAGGTTAAACCATTGTGTATTTTTGCTGTCTGTAAAAGCTACATTTTGTTTAGCTGGGGCTTCTTTAAAAGGCTTACTCAAATAGCAATATGTTTTACAAGAAACTTAACAATTGTTAACTTTGGGATGTAAGACTGATGGTCTAGTACAGGAAAAACTGTCCTGGGGGGCAAATTTGGTTTGCCACTTGGTTTTTTAAAATAAAGTTTTATTGGAACACAGCCACATTCATTTATACATATTGTCTATAGATGTTTCTGGGCTGTAACAGCAGTGTTGCAGTAGTTGTAATAGTGACTAAATGTTCTACAAAGCCTAAAATCTTTGTGATCTGGCCCTTTACAGAAAAAGTTTGCTTACCTCTGGCCTAGATCATGAGGAAATTTTTAACCATTCCTTTTATATTTGCCTGTGCTATCTTGAAATATTTTTGCCGTGTGTGCAATAAAACTATTAAAACATTTTAAATGATGTGCTACATACTAAGATTGTGTTCCTATGCATCCTCAGAAATCAAACTGTCTTGTGAAACAACCTGAACATACAGATGTCTTAAAGTGGAGGTGAAGAGAGCATTTAGAAGGACAATCATGGTAGCCAGCATTAGCAAGTGAAATATTAATATGGATTTGATGTAGAATAAAGAAGATTTGATATAGATTGTAGGATATATTTTAGTGATCTTGAATCTAGAAAGGAAGGTGGGGAAAAGAATAGTCGAGGAATGCTCAGTTTCCAGCAATGGCAGTTGAGTGGATAATGGCATTATGCATTGTGATAGGGGAGAGTCAGGGATGCGGGGATGTGGGGTTTACCAGTAAGGAAGATGCAATGCTGTTCGACTCTGCTTTTGTTTGTACTTTGCAAGATAGATGGAGCTCCAGTACCACTGAGGGTAATTTTGTGTGTGCATGTGTTTGTGTGTGTCCACATACACACCTACTTTCAGCTTGGCTACACTTGCTCATGAGAGTGTAGTCTAGTGTTTTTTTTCTTGTGTGTGTGTGTGTGTGTGTGTGTCAGTCAATTTGGGCTGCTATACCAAAGTACCATAGACAGGGTGGCTTATAAATGACAGACATCCATTTTTTTAGAGTTCTGGAGGCTGGGAAATCCGAGATCACAGTGCTGGCAGATTTGGTATTTGGTGAGGGTTCCCTTCCTTGTTCAGACATCATCTTCTTTCTGTATCTTTACGTGGCAGAAGGGGTGAAGGGGGGTGAAGGAGTCCTCCGGAGTCTCCTTTATAAAGGCACTTAATGCTATTCATAAAGGCTCTTACTTTCATGATCTAATCAACTGCCAAAGCCCCCTACTCCTCATACAATCACATTGGGAATTAGAATTTCAACATGTGAAATTATGGGGAACGAAAGAATTCAGTCTATGGCATCTGGCTTCTGGCCTTATTGCAGGATTTTAAATCATTGATGACCATACAGAAATCCCTGATACGAATAATCTCTTGTTGCCTGAGTCCTGTGTGCTGAATAACAGTTCCTTGGGGTTCCCTACAATGTCTGCCCTGGACGTCAAATACAAATCCCATGCTTAAAAACCTACAAGTCATTCTGAGCAGAAGTACAGGAGTAAGGACTTGTGCTACGATCTTTCCCTGAGTGTAGAACGTGTTGATCAGATACATGGCCAGCATATTCTTGAGCAAAGCCATTCTCAAGGTTGGTGATTCCACTGTGGTCCACAGTAAACTCATTATCTTCTCATAGTAGTACAGAGATGAGCTGCTACTCCTAAACCCTTGTATCATCTGGCCATCTCTCTGAAGCTTCCTGAATGAGGTATACATTATTAATGCAGATGGTGAAGAAAAGTATGTGAATCAATGGCTGCTATAAACTTTGTATGAGTTAAGTCAAGAGAATTGGTGAATAACTGAATTACTGAATAAAATTGCTAAGCCAGTTCTATCTACCAAGTCTGTTACTACCAAAATCATGTCTGATGCATACTCACCCTTTCTTGAAATATCTTAATATGGCTCAGTTGTCATAAAAGACTACATGTTTGTTCCATAACAAGGTTTTCTTTTTCACATTAAAAAAAAATTGAATCAAAGTTTTCTGTCCAGTGCATTAAATTATCAGTCTATACTCTTAGCAACAAATGCCTGAGGACTTTTAGAAAGGTTTGTTTATTCAATTAGGAATAAATAAATAGAAAATGAAGGATGTTCCTCCATTATTTTTTCTTGCATCCTACTTTCTTCAAATTTATCCTTCATACAAGTATCTCGGGAAATAACATGATTTGAGTTGGGGCTTGATGTGAGAGACTGAGTTGACCTGAGTTGTGTGTTTGGATCCCTTGTTCTATGATAAGGTCACATGGGGGCTAAACCTTAGAGAAGCCAGCTTGCTTCCTTAAGGACATTGCCTCTGCAAAAAGTGATTGCAGACATCAGTTAAAATTATATGAGGGGAGAGTAAAACAGCTCATTACAATAGAGTGGGGTTTGCCTAGTTTATGAGCTCCATTTAATTACTAAAGACTAAGACATGTAGAGAAATTTTTAACAGCATTCTACTAAGGTCAAAGCGAGCAAGATTTGAAGGGCTCTAGCCACTGTGTTTCAAGAACTCTCTTGATTTGTGGAGACAAACTGAGATGTGAGATAAAGAGGCCTGGACTAAGGATACTGACTTCATTTTTCTGCTGTTAGTTGATTCTACAACCTCAAATACGCTGCTACTCATAAATATGGAGATGAAAATACCCATTTCTTTGGTTGGTTGTGAGGAATTCATAAGTTATGAGAGCGGCTGGCACAGGGCGGGCTTAGCTCACTCCAGATGTCGAGTGAATGTTTGGTTCAATCTGTCAATCTTGCCTAGAGAATTTGTTCAGGAAATTTCTCTAAGTCAAGGAGTTTTGTAAGGTGCCAGGAGACGCTGTTGGTGAGTGGAGAAAGAGCATCAGACCTGATCCAGGTAATTTGAGTTTTAGTTCTGATTTGTGATTCATTAGTTTGCAAATGAACTAATGGGCAAACTAATGCCCTTTTAGGCAAATCACTCCAACCATTAGCTTCCTCATCTGGGATGCAAGCATAATACTGCAGTCCAGTGTAGCACGGGCTCTGAATGAGACTGCCTGAGTTTGATTCTCAATCCTACCACTTACTAAATGCTTACCTGGGCAAGTTACTGAAAAATTCTCTATGGGCTGACATAAATCAACACGTTTAAAAGTGTTCTAGCAGAGTGCCTGTTACATGGTAGTTGCTCAATAAATGTTAATCAGCATGATTTTTCTTTTAAACCCTGGCTTGAGTAAAATCAGCAATCATCACACTTGGAATGCTGAGTATACACTGCTAATACAAATGTTAACACTACATCTCCAAAGCAAAGGAAAATCTATCCAATGCTTCCAGTTGTATCTTACCTGACTTGTTTTCCTCTTTTCTTTCCCCTGTTTTATCTGTGTAGCAGAGCAGCAGCAACTACAGCAAGGCCACACTGTCAGAAACCAAAGTCAAAGGACTGCCCTTCCCCTTCCTCCTTAGTCCTCTCTGTTCCTGGCTTCCCCCCCCCCCCCCCCCCCCCCCCGCCCCAGGAATGCTTCACATATTTCCTCAGGAGCCACATACCTCTGAGCACAGCAGGTTTCCTGAAAGCAGAGGTAGAAGGTTTTTGCTTTCATACAGCAGACTCATTTCCTCACTCAGGGAATCGGATGTTGCTTCACCCACGTGGAATGACGTGGCCTTTCCCTTCCAGTTCCAGCAGTTGCCACTCTTGGCCTCAGACCCAGCCCAACACAAGTGTCAGTGCTGCGTGGAGTGAGTCGCTTTGAGCCACCTGAGGGAACTCAAAGGGCCGCTCACAGAAGAAAGCTTAGGGATAGGACTGTGGTCTCAGCTGTGACCCTTTTTCCTGGCAAACTATGGCACTGGATGAAACATAAAGATGCCCCTTGGGGAGGGGGGAGGGTAGGCTAGCACAAAAGCCAAAGATGGAAGGAAAGTGGCCCTTATTTCTTCCTGTCTGCCATTCAGGGGTCTATCTCCCTGAATTACTGATATCCTAGCCTCATGTATATATTGTGTTGAGTACCAGCACTCAGAGCATTAGTTTGGTAATGAGTGGTTCTGCTACTTTTCAGTTGTATGACTTCGGGCATTCACTTCATCTCTCTGAGCCTTAAATTTCTCATCTATGTGATGCCGGGTAGTCATGCTTGTCTTGACTGCTTAGCCAAATAAAAAACTCAAGTTTTAAATTCTGAAACCTTAGGGTTCAAGAGCTGGGGAGGGAGTCTACACATTTTCTAATGGAGCTATTATCTGCTGCAGGCATTCATTGCCCTCGCTAGCATCCTAGACAAATATGGATCCTCTTGATTCAGTTTGAATACTGACATGCCTGGGGAGCTGCCTTCGGGAGCTCTGATTGTTAGAAACTTCTTCCTGTACCCTCTAGTAACTTTTATCTATCTCTCCTGGACCCAACAATAAATTTCATTCCTAAACTGTTCTGCACATTGACAAATACTATAAAAATATCATCACATTTTAAGTTGTTGTCAAGTTATTGTCTCAGCTCCTTTACCTGCTCTGCCTTTTGGGATTTTTCTTTGGATTGATGAATGAAACAGGGCATGGCATTAGGTGTTTGTGAATGTTCTCAAGGGTCCTTATGGGATTGGTTCTGAAAGCTTCCCTGATTATCTCTGGAGGCGATGATTATTATCAATAGTTTGACTCCTAGCACCATGATTAGAAAAGCATGTTATTTTTTATTATGAACAAAATGGAGATGCATTAAATTTTAGTAAAAGACCTTGAAAACTTCTAAATAATAAAAGCTGTTTGTAACCCAGCTATTGCAAACAAAATAAAATTATTTTAATACCTTATATCTTGGTCATATTTCCACTTACATGATTATGTGCACATGTGATTGTTGGAATTATACAACACATTGGATCTGCATTTTGCTCTTTTATTTTCCCATGCCACTACCAATTATAAGTATCATGATGCTTGCATCACAATATCTTATTGAATGAATATACCATAATTTACCCAATGAACTCCCTATTTTAATCCCTAATTTTTGGTAAGTTTTCAGTAACATCAAGTCTATTCTCTGAGAAATGGAAATGTAGGAGATACAAGACCTCTAAATTCCCTCAGCAAGGTTTTATTTTCCAAGTGTTGGGGTAGTAACTTTACTGCCCTTTTCATAAGTGAGCAGAGTTAGGACAAGTGGATCTGATCCTGTTAGAGCTGGAAAGCTTGAAAAAAAATTGGTATGTTTAGGTAAACTCTGCATTTCAAATTTAAACTTAACGTGTTTTACTGGTGACTTTTATGACCAACAAGTTTTGGTTTGTTTCACTTATTGGTAGAACAATGGGCCCACCAAGGGCTTGTGCTGCCTCGTTCTTCTGATATCAGGAATTTTCCTGGAAATTGTTTCTATGTCAGGAAGACAAATTTTTAAGGCACTTGAACTCAGTGGTAAGAATCAGAGTCCCAGGTGTGCCTTCCACTCACATAATTTGGGCCCCAGTGCTCGTACAATTAGATCAGCTGCCTGTGGTGCTTGGGTAAGAGTGGCAGTACCTCTATTCTGCAGACTTACAGAACCAATTGCCAAAATAGAAGGAATCAGAACTCATATTTTTACAAGCACTCTAAGTGAAATATATCAGGAAAATTTAGTTAAATAGATTGTGACTCACATAAATAAATGATGTCTAGAGAGCTTAGTGTGAAAGACAATTGCCAATTACTTTATCCTGTTCTCAAACTGATACTGTAAGGAGTCCTGTAGTATCTTAGATGTAGGGTTTTACTTCATCTTTGGCAATTATCAAAATCGCAGAATTGCAAATAGCTCCATAAACCTATATAACAAGGGAAGATAGAAGGGACCTTTCAACACAGAAGTGATCATTTTTGAAAGAGGCCTCTCATATCTTCCCAAAAGCATTAGCACTAACAGAAGCAGCTGCATTCTTTCATCATGGCCAATACCACCTTTGTGGAATGGATTAAAAAAAAACTTGGCCATCTCCTCTGGGGAGTGGCTAATTTGAGGCAATGGCATCTGGTTGACTTTTAAAACCAAACAATGTTCTGGTTGCTTAGGCTCAGTGGAGTTTTCATAAAGCCAACACAAAAGGGAAGTCCAGACACATTCTCATTCCATCTGTGCTTCCTCTCTAGTCCAGAAAAAAAAAATGTTAACTTCATTGGTCCTGATGCACTGGAATGTTTCCAGCAAGACTGTCTTCTGGCTTTTCTGATGTCATAGGTTTGTTTTTGCAGAGAACCTGTTAAGCATGTTCCTCATGTGCCTATTAAGAAAGATGAAAAGTAACCTACCAAGATGACCCCCTGGTCTTGGCAGTGAGTGCCTATATCTGGTAGGCAGATCCTTATTGTGGTAGTTTATAATAAAAAGGATTGAAGGTACTTTATCATTCCTTTCCCCATAGTATAACTTTAATGAGCAGGAATGCCAGACCATTAAACTACTAACTTTGGTCCAAACACAGACAAAAGGGATAGTAAGAATTCTTGTTAAAAATCAGAAGAGAAAGCATGTGGAGCCGCGGGTAGGGGAGATTTATGATTAGTCATCTTTACACTTCACGTTTTACAAAATTAAGAATTATGGGCATCCTGAGTCTGAGTTGTAGACCATTTGAAAACAAGAGAAGCTTCTCAGCAAGAGAAAAGAAACTCATCTAAGGAAACTCCCATAATGCTATCAGTGGATTTCTCAGCAGAAACCTTGCAGGCTAGAAAAAAGTGGGAGAATAAAGTGCTAAAAGAAAAAAGCAAGAAAAACTATCAACCCAAGAACTCTACATCTGGAAGAGTTGTCTTTCAAAAATAAGAGATAATATTTCCAGACAAAAGCTGAGGAAGTTGATCACCACTAGACCTAACTTACAAGAAATACTAAAGGCAAATGAAAGCTGAAAATAAAGGGAACAAAAGGGAAATTAAGCTAAAATGAAAGAATGTTATTTAACAAGAAAATATATAAAATTCTAAAACTCACTGGTAACAGTACAGTGTCAATTTCAGAATATTATATGATTGTGTGTAAATCACCTAACTCAAAGATTAAAAAAGTATTGAAAAGTACAATAATTTGTTGATACACAATATATAAAATATATGAATTTTGACATCAAAAATATAAAATGTGGGTGGAAGGTAAAAGATACAATTTTTGTATGTGTTGGAATTTGTTTTTAACAGCTTTAAATAAGCTGTTATAGCTATGATGTTTTATTATACATCTCGTCATAACCACATACAAACTCTGTAATGGATACACAGAAGATAAAGGAATCCAAATATACTGATAGTTGGGATAGCTGTTCCCTCCAAATCTCAAGTTGAAATTTGATGCCCCATGTTAGAGGCTGGGCCTAGGAGGAGATGTGCAAGTCATGGGGGCAGATCCCTCATGAACCGCATGGGGCCATCCTAAAGGCAAGAGTAAATTCTCACTCCATTAGTTCATGTGAGAGCTGATTGTTAAAAAAAGAATCGGCCACCTCCCTAACTCTTGCTTCCTCTTTCATTATGTGATCTCACTTGCTAGCTCCCCTTCACCTTCTACCATGAGGGGGGAAGCAGCCTGAATCCTTCACCAGAAGCAGATGTTGACACCATGCTTCTTATATAGCGTACAGAACCAGGAACAAAATAAACGTATTTTATTTATGAATTATCCAGCCTCAGGAATTCCTTGACAGCAACACAAACGGACTAAGACGCATACCGTTAAAGGAAATCATCAAGTAATAAGGGAAGGGATAGTAAGCAAGAAAGAAACTACAAAATGGAGAGTAAACAATGAAAATGGTAATAGTATTTATCAGTAAATACTTTGGAGAATTTAATCCATTTACATCCAATCAAAAAACATAGAATGGATAAATGGATAAACTAAATAAAACAAAAAAAGCCCAAACTCTGAACTATATGTCCCATTCAAGAAACTTACTTCAGCTATAAGGAAAAGCATACACTGAATGTGGTGGAATAGAAAAAGAAATCTCATGCAAATGGAAAGCAAAAGGGAGCAGAGATAGATATACTTAACATCAGATAGAATAAACGTTAAGTCACAAACTAACGAGACAAAAGATCATTATATAATACTAAAGGGGTCAACTAATTACAAGGATATTATAAATATAAATACATTCAGCATTGGAGCAACTAAAGATATTAAGCAAATATTAGCAGGTTGGAAGGCAGAAATAGCAATGCAATAGAATATTCTGCACACAGATTATATGTTACATTACATAAAAAACCTTAGCAAATTTAAAAAGACTAAAATCATTTCTGGTCTTTCCCAGACACAGTGGCATAAAACTTAGAAACCAGTAACTGAAAGAAAATGGAAATTTTCACAAATAAGTGGAAATTAAGCAAGACACTCCTGAAAAAATCAGTGAATCAAAGGATAAGTCACAAGTGATATCAAAAATACCTTTTAGACAAACAAAATTGGAAACACAACATTCTAATCTGACAGAATGCATCAAAAGTAGTTCTAGAAGAAACATTCATAGTAATAGCCACACTAACAAAAAGGAAAAAAATCAAATGAACAACCTAACTTTATACCACAAGGAACTAGAAAAAGAAAAGCACAAAACCAAGAGAAGGAAGGTGATAACAAAATTCAGAGCACAAATAAGATAGAGACTAGAAAAAAAAAATAGAAAAGATAAATGGAACTAAGAAATGGCATTTAAAAAAATACAATTGACTAAAGAAAAAACAAGACTCAAATCAGATGAGAGGAGATATTACAACTGATACCATCACAATACAAAGGATCATAAGACTTCTATGAACAATTTTACAGCAGCAAATTGGATAACCTAGAAGACATGGATAAATTCCTAGAAATATTCATCCTACCAAGACTGAATCACTAATGAATGGAAAATCTTAACAGACCAATAATTAGGACTGAATCAATAATCATAAACCTCTCAACAAAGAAAAGCCCAAGACCTAATGGCTTCACTGCTGAATTGTATCAAACTTTTAAGGAAGAATTAACATCAATTTTCTCTCAAGCCCTTATAAAAACTTCAAGAGGGACACTTCCAAACTTATTTTACAAGGCCATATATATTACTTTTGATACCAAAGTCAAACAAGGACACTATCTGAAAAGTATAATCCAATATCCTGAAGAACATGTATACCAAAGTCCTCAATAAAATACTAGAGAACAGAACTCAACAGTACATTAAAAGTTTCGTATACTAGGATCAAGTGAAATTTATTTTTGGAGTGCAAGAATTGTTCAACACATGCTAATCAATAAAATGATACACCATATTTACCAAATGATTTATAAAAATCATATGATAATAGATGCAGAAAAATCATGTGACAAATTGAACATCCTTTCATGATAAAAACGCTAAATTAGACTTAAAGTAAATGAACCTCAAGACAGTGAAGGCCATGTATGACATATGCACAGCTAATTACCATCATCAATAGTGAAAGACGAAAAACTTTTCCTCCCAAACCAGCAATAAAACCAGAATGCTCACTCTTGCCACTTTTATTCAAAATAGTTTTGTAAGTCCTAGAAAATTAAGCAAGAAAAAGAAATAAAAGACATCCAAATTGGAAAGGAAGAGAAGCAATATTGTCTCTGTTTACAGATGGCATGATCTAAAGGTGGAAAACCCTAAAGACTCAACCAAAATCTTAATACTTAATAAATTCAGTAAAAGTTACAGGGTATAAAAATCAACATAAAAATCACTTGTATTTCTATACACCAATAACAAACTTAAAGAAAAATTGAGATAGCAATCCCATTTACAGCAGCATGAAAAACCACAAAATATTTAGAAATAAACATAATCAAGGGGGTGAAGTATCTTTACACTGAAAACTATAAAGTGATGAAAGGAATTGAAGAGTACAGAAATAAATGGAACAACAGCCCATGCACAGGAATTGGAAGAATTAATATTTCTAAAATGTCCATGCTTCTCAAGGGACCTACAGATTCAATGCAATCCCTATGAAAATCCCAATGGCATTTTTCGCAGAAAAAAAAATCTGAAAATTTGTGTAGAAACACAAACGACCCTGAGTAGCCAAAGCAGTAATGAGAAAATAGAATGAAGCTGGTTATCTTTTCTGATTGATTTCAAACCATATTACCAAGCTGTAGTAATTTTTAAAATATGTACTGGCTTAAAACCAGACACAGATCATCGAGACAGGACAAAGAACCCAGAAATAAACCCACAAAAATATACAGTCAGCTAATCTTTGACAGGAAGCTAACGCGCAATGTAGTAAGGATATTCTCTTCAATAAATGGTGTTGGGAAAACTGGATTTCCACATACCAAAAATATAACTGGTCCCCTATATTATGGCACTTACAAAGATGTACTCAAAACTGATTAAAGACTTAAAAGTAAGACTGAAAAAATGTGAAATTCCAAGGAGAAAACATAGGGGAAAAATTCCTTGGCGTTAGTCTTATCAATTATTTTATAACTTATTTTGACACCAAAGACAAAGGCAACAAATGTAAAAAATAAATAATTGGGACTTTATCAAACTAATAAGCTTCTGCATAGCAAAGGAAACAACAAAATGAAAAGGCAACCTATGGAATGGGAGAGAATATTTGCAAACTATATATTCAATAATGGGTTAATTTCCAAAATACATAAGATACTCATACAATTCCATAGCAAATACAAACATTCTGATTAAACACTGAGCAAAGTACCTAACAGATATTTCCCATGAAGGAGACATATAAATGGTCAATGAGTTCGTGAAAAGGTGCTCAGCATTGCTACACAAAGAAACACAAATCAAAACCATAATGAGATAACATCTCACATCTGTGTGGATGGCGTTTATCAGAAAGACGGATAAATGTTAGCAAGGATGTAGAGAAAAGGGAAACTTTGTGTACTGTTGAGTATGTAAATTGGTATAGCCATTCTGGAAAACAGCATGAAGAGTCCTCCCAAAAAAAAAAAAAAAAACTACCATTAGATACAACAATCTCACTTCTCTGTATTCTTCATATAAAGCCAAAGGAAATGAATTCAATTTCCCTAATAGACATCTGCTCCCATGTTCATTGCAGCATTATTCACAGTGCTCAAGATATTGAGACAATCTCTGTCAGTGGATGAATGGATAAAATTACCTTATACACACAAGCCCCAATGCAATATTTGATAAAAAGCAAATATGTAATTTTTGACAAATAAACCTGAAGGACATTATTCCTGGAGAAGCCAGAGAAAGACAATATATAGTATCACTTATATGTGGAATCAAAAACAGGACAAAACCCAAAAACCAACAACAAAAAAACTCCAACTCTTTAAAACAGCGTAGAATAGAAGGATGTGGTTGCCAAGCACTAGGGGTGACAGAAATGGAGAGAGATGTAGGAGAAAGGGTATAAGCTTTCAATGATAAGATGAATAGTTCTGAGGATCTAGCATATAGCATGGTGACTACAGATAATATTATACTTGAAATCTGCTACGATCTTAAGTATTCTCACCAAAAAAAAGATGTGTTAGTTAACTTGATAGTTGGAATTATTTCACAATGTATATATATATAAGTTACTGCATTATACACTTTAAATATGTAGAATTTTATTTGTCAATTATACCTCAATAAAGCTGGGGAAGGAGGGAAAGTATTTTTTCTTTTCTTTGTTCAGACACCTGCAAGAGGCATTCTGTCCTTCGTTCCCTAAGTCTTGTGAGGTTGGATTTTATAAGTAGGAGATGAAGAAACCAGGCTTTCATCAGAGCAGGAGCCACAGCTAAGTTTGAGCATCCCACCGTTGAAGTTTTGTTTCTCACAAAACCTGTAGATGGACTTCAGGGCCATCAGTCTATTGCAAATATCCAATTGTTTCCTTCATTTATCTGAAGCATGAAAGAAAAGACAGAGTCCTTTATCATTTGCCCAGTTTTCCCATGGAGGAGAAGAGAGGCAAGTACGTTAACCACTTGTCACATCACCAGAAATCCATGGAACACTTCACAAAAAAAGCTGGTCACTCCAGAGTCTGGATGTCAGTCAGGTGCAGAGGGTAACAGGTCTCAAAAACCCATTCTGTAAAGGGTGTTGGTGCCAAAGAGATGGAAGGCTCAATGACCTGGGGCATAGTTGCAGGAACAGGTAGGTGTTCCAAGTAAGAGCAGAGCCATCAGAGCTGGCACAGTCAGCACAGACCAGATAAAAGGACTCAAATAGGAAGACAGGGGTCAAAGTGGCAAAAATTCTGAAGGCAGAGCAAAGTAGGTGGTCATAAGCTCCATATATAAAGAAAATAGCTCAGAAGTCAAAAGGGCAGAGCCAAACCAACAGGTGAGTCCAGGAATAAGGAATTTTTTTTGATCTGGGTTAGTCACTTGGTGATGTTTCTGGAATGCTTAATTCCAGAAGCATTTGTTTATTAATAGAAAGGCAGAAGTAGCAGTTTAGGTCTTTATAGCCTTTATGGAGGTACTAAATAATGAAATAGCAGAGTAGAACACTAAAACTTGACCAGTTTGGGGGTTATATTTGTAGCCAACCTGGGGAAGCGTTAAAGTTATGTCTTAGAATAGCAGCCTAAATTTTGATACATAATAGATCATTTTTAGAATACTTTCTATTTGCTTGCACCTCTAATTTATTTCATTAGGCTACCCTAAGGGAGGTTTCTCCTCAAGCATTTTTAAAGACCGATCCATAATTTGTTTGTACCTCCTTTAAAACCCTGGAAACCTCCCCTTTGGACTCGGGCAATTGTCTGTTATTCTGAAACTCCTCCTATCCCACATATTCAGGAAATGTGAGCCCTGAATGGTAGTTGACTTGAAGTTTAAACAGATCATAACTCAAGTGTGAAAGCAACTATGCTGTTTGCTCGCCAGACTGTTAAGCCTGCCATTTCCAAAGGCGGCCTGCAGGGCAGGCTTGTTAAGCACAAGAAACTCTACTTGTCTGAAGGTTTTAGCCTGGACCGTGCCATCAGTTAGCATTTAAGTCAGAAATAAACTAGATGGCATGACCCTATGAAGATGGAAGATCACAACAAAAGTGTTAATAAGATCTCAAAGGGATAACTCAGGAATAAAAATGTAACATGAAAGAAATGTTCTTCCTCATTTTTATAAAATAATTTTTCAAAAGAAATTGGAGAAAATGGTCATTAAAGTCAATAAATCCAGATGAGCAAATACTATTTGACTCATTAATGTATTCTTTTCTAAGTTTCATATACAAGTTCAGCAATTAGTACCTGTCTAGCACTGAGGGTTCTGGCTTCTCAACAATTATTATTATTATTATTTTGACAGAGTCTCACTCGATTGTCGCCACTGGAGTGCAGTGGGCTAACATGGCTCACTGCAATCTCCACCTTCCAGACTCGAGATCCTCCCACCTCAGCCTCTCTAATAACTCGGACTGCAGGTGCACACCACAAACCCAGCTAATTTTTGCACTTTTTGCAGAGAAGGGGTTTCACCATGTTGCCCAGGCTGCTCTCAAACTCCTGAACTCGAGCTCTATCCACCTTCCTCGGCCTACCAAAGTGCATGGACTGCAGGAATGAGCCACCATGCCTAGCCTTGACAATTATTATCAGTCATCCTTTATCGCATGATTCAGAGCAGGAAATTGTAACAGTGTAGTGGAATGAAAAATGGCTTCCCTCTATCCTTTCAGGTTCTTTGGGCTACAAATTAAATTGACATAAAGATTAACAGGAGTAAAACTATTTAATTATGTATATATGCACATGGGTCCCACAAAACATGAGCCTTAAAGGTCACATGATTGAAGCTTCAATAGCATCCTGAGCAACAGAAAGGAATAGGAGCTTTGGGCTTCTGAGGGATGGCTGGTGGTTGACATAAGTCATAGAGTGAGGGAAGGAAATGTTTGGTGAATAAAGGTTATCTTGTTATGCAATTTAAAAGTCCCTCAGATAATAAAATTTATCTTCAGCAGTCTTCTTTTTAATACAGGTACTTTTACTAATACACTCTGCCTTTATGGATATAAATTTATTTTACAATAGGACAGCTTTTCAGGGATACTCCTCTACCTGCCATTTACCAGAAGCAGCAGCTCAAAACTGCCAAAGAAGTGTATTTTGGGGTGGCATATTCTGGTCCCCTGTGGTCATATTTTGGGGTATGTTCATACTTTGGTGTCTCCTGAGCCTCAACATTACTCCATCTGTCATTTCCCCAGTAAGTTTTAAAATCCAGAAACTGAGTTGGTAAAGTAATAACCCATTGAAGAGGTATTTCTATGGCAACAACAAAAAAAGGAAAGTTAATAATTGGAGCAGACTATAAATCATGTTTGAGTCTGAAGGGCAGCCAGTCAAGACTCCTAAACTGTAGGTTAAAAGTATCTTTTGGTGTCTAAATGTCTCTGGTGATATCTGAGTGGCCCACAGGGAAACAGGCACAAAGGTTTTCCATATAAAAGTTGTGGTGTTCATGTTCATATCAGCTCTTTCATGTTCATATCAACTCATCCAGCTTCAGCATACAGGGCTTCAGGAAAAGGGTGATTTTTGTTCTTAGTCATACTAAGTGAGAAAGGCAGCTGAAGAATTCTAGGCAAATGCTGGAGAAATTCAGGATCCAGTCCACTTTAAAAGGTTGAATAACAAAACCTCGAACAGGATTAAAATCTATTAATAGGTACAATATAGGTAGGCTTATACTGAAGCAAAATTTCCTTCTATAGTCACCCCCAGTTTTACCAAAGATAATCACAGTAAGACTAGTTTGTTTGCAAGATAACTTTAATATCATGAAACTTGGCCTGATTATTTATATAAATAAAGCAAGAATAGTGACTGTTTAATACAGGCTCTTTAATGTAACTATAAAGTTTTTACTCCTTAAATTTTTAATTTTTATGGGTACATAGTAAGTATGTACTTAGGTACATGGAATTTTAATACAGGCATACAATATTAATATACCCATCAGGGTAAATAGGATGTCCATCACCTCAAGCTTTCATTATTTCTTTGTGTCACATACATTCCATTTATACTCCCTTAATCTAAAATGTGCAACAAATCATTCTGGACTGTAGTCACCCTGTTGTGCTATATCAAATATGAGATCTTATTCATGGTATTTAACTATATTTTTGTGCGTATTAACCATCCCCACTCCCCCACCATCCCTAACTACTGTGCTCGGCCTCTGGTAACCACCATTCTACTCTCTATCTCCATCTGTTCAATTGTTTTAAGTTCCCACACGTGAGTTAAAACTTGCGGCCGGGCGCGGTGGCTCAAGCCTGTAATCCCAGCACTTTGGGAGGCCGAGACGGGCGGAACGCGAGGTCAGGAGATCGAGACCATCCTGGCTAACACGGTGAAACCCCGTCTTTACTAAAAACTACAAAAAACTAGCCGGGCGAGGTGGCGGCGCCTGTAGTCCCAGCTACCTGGGAGGCTGAGGCAGGAGAATGGCGTGAACCCGGGAGGCGGAGCTTGCAGTGAGCTGAGATCCGGCCACTGCACACCAGCCTGGGTGACAGAGCGAGACTCCCTCTCAAAAAAAAAAAAAAAAACTAGCAAAGTTTGTCTTTCTATGTCTGGCTTATTTCACTTATAATGTCATCCAGTTACATCTATGTTGTTGCAAATGATATCTCATTCTTTTTATGACTAAATAGCACTCCATTTTGTATATGTACCACATTTTCTTTATCCATTCTTCTTTTGATGGACACTTAGGTTGCTTCCAAATCTTAGCTGTTGTGAATTGTGTTGCAGTAAACATGGGATCTCTTCCATATACTGATTTCCTTTCTTTTAGATATATACCTAGCAGTGGGATTTTGTTCTGTTTTTAGTTTTTTTGAAGAGCCTCCATACTGTTCTCTATAGTGTCTATATTAATTTACATTCCCACCAACAGTGTACAAGGGTTCTCTTTTCTCCACATCCTTGCCAGCATTCATTATTGCCTGTCTTTTGGATAAAAGCCAATTTAACTAGGGTGAGATGATAACTCATTGTAGTTTGGATTTGCATTTCTCTGATCAGTGATGTTTAGCACCTTTTCATGTACCCATTTGCCATTTGTGCGTCTTTTGAGAAATGTCTGTTAGATCTTTTGCCCATTGTTTAACTGGATTATTAGATTTTTCCAATTGAGTTGTTTGACCTCCTTGTATGTTCTGATTATTAATCCCTTGTCAGATGGATAGTCTGCAAAATTTTTCTCCCATTATGTGGGTTGTTGCTTCACTCTGTTGACTGTTTCCTTCACTATGCAGAAGCTTTTTAAATGTGATTTAATCCCTCTTGTCCATTTTTGCTTTGTTTTGCATGTGCTTTTGGGATACTACTCAAGAAATGTTTGCTCAGACCAATGTCCTGGAGAATTTCCCCAAGGATTTTGTCTAGTAATTTCATACTTTCCAGTCTTCGATTTAAATCTTTAATCCATTTTGATTAGATTTTATATGGTGAAAGATAGGGGTATAGTTTTAATCTTCCGCATATGAACATTTAGTTTTTGCAGTAACATTTATTAGAGACTATCCTTTCCTCAATGTATATTGTTGACATCTTTGTTGAAAATGAGTTCACTGTAGATATATGGATCTATTTCTGAGTTTTCTGTTCCATTATGTGTCTGTTTGTTTTCTATGCCAGTACCATGCTGTTTTGGTGACTATAGTTCTGTAGTATAATTTGAAATCACACAAAGTGATTCTTCCAGTTTATTTTGCTAAAAAATGATTTTGGCTATTCTGGGTCTTTTGTGTTTCCATATAAATTTTAGGATTTTTTTTTATATTTCTGTGAATTTTGATAGTGGTTTCATTGACTCTGTAGTTTGCTTTGGATAGTATGGACATTTTAACAATATTGGTTTCTTCCAATACATGAACATGGAATATCTTCATTTTTTTGTGCTCTCTTCAATTTCCTGCATCAATGTTTTATAGCTTTTATTGTAGAGAAGTTTCATTCCTTTGGTTGAGTTTATAGGTATTTTATTTTATTTGTAGCTATTGTAAAGGGGATTACTGTCTTGATTTCTTTTTTAGATTGTTCACTGTTGGTATGTAGAAATGCTACCAATTTTTGAATGTTGGTTTTTGTATCCTTTACTGAATTTGTCTGAATTTGCTGAACTTGTCAGTTCTAATAATTTTACTGAATTTTACTGAACTTTACTGCATTTCAGTTCTAATAATTTTTTATTGAATCTTTAGTTTTTTTCAAATATAAGATCATATAATCTGCAAAAATAATTTTACTTCTTCCTTCCTAATTCGAAAGTCATTTATTTCTCTTGTCTGATTGCTCTAGCTGTGACTTCCAATACTATGTTGAATAACAGTGGTGAAAATGGGCATCTTTCTCTTCTTCCAGATCTTAGAGGAAAGGCTTTCAATTTTTCCCCATTCAATATGATACTAGCTGTGGGTTGGTCATAGATGGCTTTTACTATGTTGAAATATGTTTCTTCTATACCCAGTGTATTAGTCCGTTTTCACACTACTATAGAGAACTGCCCAAGACTGGGTAATTTATAAAGGAAAGAGGTTCAATTGACTCACAATTCAGCATGGCTGGGGAGGCCTCAGGAAACTTACAATCATGGCAGAAGGTGAAATGGAAGCTTCTTCACAAGGCAGCAGGAAGGAAAAGTGATGGACAAAGCAGGAAGAGCCCCTTATATGACCATCAGATCTCATGAGAACTCATTCACTGTCACAAGAACAGTATTGGGGGAACCACCCCCATGATTAAATTATCTCCACATGTTCTCTCCCTTAACATGTGGAGATTATGGGGATTACAATTCAAAATTAGATTTGGGTGGGGACACAAAATCTAACCCTATCACCAGGTTTCCTGGGACTTTTTTTGGTCATAAAGTGATGCTGAATTTTATCAAATGCCTTTTCAGCATTAATTGGAGTGATCATATGGCTTTTATTCTTTATTCTTTTGAAATGATGTATCATATTGATTGGTAGGCATATGTCGAAATATCCTGGCATCCCTGGGATGAGTTCTCCTTGGGCATGATAAATAATCTTTCAATATGTTGGTGAATGTGATGTGCTAATATTTTACTGAGGAATTTTGCATCAATGTTTATTAGCAATATTGGCCTATAGTTGCTTTTTGTTTTTTAATGTGTCTGAGTTTGGTATAAGGGGAATACCGGCCTCATAGAATGAGGTTGGAAGTATTCCTTTCTGCTGGGATGGAATATTTTCAAACTAATTTTTGGAATAGGTTGAGTAGGATTGGCATTAGTTCTTTAAATGTTTTGTAGAATTCAGCTGTGAAGTCTCATCAGGTAAAGTTACTGTCTTTGCTAGTCTTGTTACTGGTCCGTTCACATTTTGGGTTTCAATCTTGGTAGACTGTATCTGTCTAGGAGTTTATCTCTTCTAGGATTTCAAGTTTACTGACACATAGTTGTTCATAATAGTCTCTAATAATTCTTTGAGTTTCTGTGATATCACTTGCAATGTCTCTTTTTTCATTTTTGATTTTATTTATTTGGATATCTTTTTTGTTGTTAGTCCTGCTAACGGTTTGTAAGTTTTGTTTCTTTTCAAAAAAATTTTTTTCTCACTTAATTGATCTTTTGTATTTTTCCATCTGAATTTTATTTATGCTCTTACATTTCTTTTTTGTACTAATTTGGGGTTTGTTGTGCTTTTGCTTTTATAGTTCTTTAAGATTCATCATTAGGTTGTTTATTTGAAGTTTTTCTACTTTTTGTTGTAGGCACTTATTGCTATAAATTTCCCTCTTAGCACTGTTTTGCTGTATCCCATAGGTTTTGCTTTTTCTGTTTCCATTTTCATTTGCTTCAATACATTTTTAAAATTTCCTTTTAAGTTACTCATTGACACACACACTGGTCATTCAGGATTATTATGGTTTAATTTCTATATGTTCATATGCTTTCCAAATTTCCTTTTGTTGATTTCTATTTATTCCATTGTGATCAGAAAATATATTTGATATTATTTCAATTTTTTGAATATTTTCAGACTTGTTCTGTGGCCTAACATATGGGCTATCTTTGAGAATGATTGATGTGTTGAGAAGAATGTGTGTTCTGCAGATAATGGATGAAATAGTCTGTAAACATTGAGGTTCATTTGGTCTATAGTACAGATGAGGTCTGATGGATCTTTGTTTTTCTGTCTGGATGATCTGTCTAGTGATGAAAGGTGTAGCATTAAGATCTCCCACAGTTCATGTGTTCAGATTTATTTCCCTCTTTAATTTCAATAAAATTTTTTTGTATCTGGGTGCTCCAGTGTTGGGTGCGTATATATTTACAATAGTGATATCCTCTTGCTGAATTTATTTTTTACCATTAAATAATTACCATCTTTGTCTCTCTTTACAGTTTTTGTCTTGAAATCTATTTTGTCTGATATAACTACTTCTGCTCTTTGTTGGTTTGCATGCGCATGGATTATCTTTTTTCATTTCTTTATATTTAGTCTGTATCTTTATAGGTGAATTGTGTTTCTTATTGACAAGAGATCACTGGGTCTTGTTTTTTAATCCATTTAATCACTCTTTGTCTTTGCATTGGAGAGTTTATGCCATTTACATTCAATATTACTATTGATAAGTAAACTACTGTCATTTTGTTATTTGTTTTCTGGCTATTTTGTGGTCTTATTCTTCCTTCTATTCTATTTTCCTTACTGTGAAAGTGATTTTCTCTAGTGATATGTTTTAATTTCTTACCTCATTTTTTTTGTGTATCTGTTGTGTTGGATTTTTGATCTAAGGTTATCATAAGGATTGCAATTAACATTATTACCTATTTTAAACTGATGACAACTTAAATGTAATTGCAAAAACAAACACACAAACAACAAGAAAACTAAAACAACTCTACACTTTATCTTCACCCCATACTTTTTAAAATTTGTGTTTATATTTTATACTATGTCTAAAAAGTTGTTTGTTTTATTTTTGATAGGCTTCTTTTCCTACTCAAGACATGAGTAGTTTACAAACCACAATTAGTGTTCTGTATTTGTGTGTGTACTTACTTTTACCTGTGTGTTTTGTACCTCCAGATGATATCTTATTGGTTTTTAATGTCCTTTTCCTTCTGATTAAATAACTACCTCTAATATTTCTTGTGGGATATGTCTGGTGTTGACAAAATTCCTCAGCTTTTGTTTGGGAAAATCGTTGTCTTTCATGTTTTGAAGGATATTTTCACTGTATATAATCAAGGATAAATATTTTCCTTCAGCATTTTAAATGTATCATGCTACTTTCTCCTGGTCTGTAAAATAGCCAGTGAAAAATCTGCTGCCAGACATATTGAAGATCCTTTATGTGTGTGTGGTTTTTTTTTTCTTTTTTCTCGATGTTTTTAGGATTCTTTATTCTTAACCATTGATAGACTACCTCGAGACATTTAATAATCAGACTATTTGGTTTAAATCTGCATGGTTTTCTATAATTATTTTGTACTTGAATATTGATATCTTTCTCTAGGTTTGGAAAGTTATGTGTTATTATCTTTTTGAATAACTTTCTTACCTCAGTCTTTTTCTCTACCTGCTCTTAAGGCCAATAACTCTTAGATGTGCCTTTTTGAGGCTATTCTCTAGATCTTATAGGCATGCTTTATTAATTTTTATTTTTTCTTTTGACTATTCTGACTTTCTATTTTCAAATAGCTTGTCTTCAAGCTCAATAATTTCACCCATTCAGTTCTGTGTTGAGAGACTGGTGTATTCTTCAGTTTGTCAATTGAATTTTTCAGCTCCAGAATCTGCTTAATTATTTTAAATTATTTCACTGTCATTGTAAAATTTATCTCACGATTCTGAATTCCTTCTCTGTGTTATCTTGGATTTTATTGAAATTCCTCAATAAAGCTACTTTTAATTACCTGTCTGAAAATTCACATACTTCTGTTACTCTGGAATTGATCATCAGTGTCTCATTTAGTTCATTTTGTGAAATCATCTTCCTGTATGGTCTTGATGTTTGTGTATGTTCACTGATGTCTGGGCATCGAAAATCATGTATTTATTGTGTCCTTTGCAGTCTGGGCTTATTTATACCCATCCCTCTTGAGTAGGCTTTCCAAGTATTAAAGGGAATTGAGTGTTGTGATCTAAATCTGTGGTCACTGCACCCATTTGTGCATTCGAGGGCACTACAGGCCCCATAATGCAATAACTTAAAGAGTTATTGCCTTGGTAGTCTTGGGTAAGATTGTGGAGAATTCCCTGGATTTCCAGGCAGTCTTTGTTGTTGTTTTCCCTTATTTTCCACCTGAACAGAGCCTCTCCCACTCTGTGCTGAATTGCCTGGAGTTGAGGGAAGGGTGACTCAAGCATTCCTATGGCCACTACTACTGGGACTGTGCTGGGTAACAACTAAAGCCAGCACAGTACCGGTCCTTGCCCAAGGCCTGGCATGCCTATTTCTTGGCTGCCACTTATGTTTATTCCAAGACCCAAAGACTCTGTAGTCAGCAAATAATGTATCTTGCCAGCACTGGGTCTTTCTTTTTGGTGCAGCCAGTTCCCTTCTGTCCCAGGGTAGGTCTAGAAATGGCATCCAGGAGCTAGAGCCGGGATCAGGAGCTTTAGGAACCTGTTTTGTGTTTTATATTTTACTGGGGCAGAGCTGGTATCCAGGTTGCAAGACAAAGTCCTATTTATTTTTCCCTCTCCCTTAAGCAGAAGTCACTGCTCATGACTACCACTGCTTGAGGCTCATAGCAACTACAATCAGGGTACTGCTGGGTTTTTTTTTTTGTTGTTTGGATTTTGAAGGCCCAAACACCCTTTATTCAGCAAGTGATAGGTCTTTCCAGGCCTGGTTCACCTCATTCAAGGCAGTGAGTTCCCTTCCGGCTCAGGGTAGGTCAAGAAATGCCCTCCAAAGAGCTAAGACCTGAAACTTGGACTTCAGGAGTCTGCTTATTGCTTTATTTTACTGTGGGCTCAACTGGTACCCAAGTTGCAAGACAATGTCTTTCATACTCTTTTCATCAAGCAGGAGTCTCTCCCCATGGCCACTACAGCTGGGAATGTGCTAGGTCACACCTGAAGCCAGCACAATACTGAGACTTGCCCCAGGCCTGTGGCAACTGCTGCTTGTCTATTACTGACATTTAATGCCTAAGGGCTCTTTATTCAGCAGGTAGCAAATTCTGGCAGGACTGTATCCTTATCTTCAGGGCAGTGGGTTCCCTTTTGGCCAAAATGGGTCCAGAAATGTTGTCCAGGAGCTAAAAGTTGCCTGGAATGGCAACTTTTAGGACCCTGCTTGGTGCTTTGACTGACTGAACTCGTATCCAAGTTGCAGGAATACGTCCTCTTTACTCTTTCCTCTCCTTTCCTCAAGCAGGACTCCCTCCTGGAGCTGTGAGCTCTGTTACCCGGGGTTGGGGGAGGGGTATTACAACTCTTCCTTGGTTACCTCAGTTGTTGTTTCACTGGGTCATATGTACCCCAGGTCAGCTGGCTCTGAGTACAGCACAGCACCAAAACTTCCCCAGGAATTTCTGTCCTTGTGGTCTGGACTGTCTTTCAAGCCTATTTAAGACCTTACAGCACTTTAGTCCATGCTAGTGGGGCATGCTAAAACTCAGGTTTTGATCACTGGGATGGATGATTCCCCTCTGGTTAGTGCTGGCCTCCATACTCCCTCCATTGGGTACAGCCCAGTTCTGCCCTGTGATGTTTTCTACTGTGACAGGGTAGCATTGAGTTCCAATGCAAAATCACATAACCACTCTGCTCTCCTTCTCCCAAATGCACAGATTCTCTCTCCATGCCATGCTGTACTGCTGGGGGATGGGAAAAGAGTGGTGTTGACAAGTAGACTCTTTCCTACCCTCTTCAGAGCCTCTTTCTTTGCTATGATGTTAAATCCAAGTTCTGTGACTATTCACCCGATTTTTTAGTTCCTATGAAGATGCTTTCTTGTGTGGATAGTTGTTAAATTTGGTGTTTCCGCAAGGGTATGATCACTGTAGGGTTCTATTCAGTCACCTTGCTCTGCCTCTTCCTGGGCTCTTTTAAGTTTGCTTTGCTAGAACTTTTAGTAAGAAATTTCAGATTGGGCTTTAAAAAGCTTCTCGGAACTAAAAAGTCAAACCAAGGACTCACCATCAAACTTTGCCTGTAATACCTATAGATACGGGTGAATTCCTCTTTGTAATTCCTCAAGTATCCTGAGGTTCCTGGGCCTGGCAGAAAGTGGCATTCCTTTCCCATCTGTCAAGCAACCATGTGAATCATGTACTCAAGGTACCACACCATTTATTTCCCATATGGCCCTATGAAGTCAACCCTAGTTCCTTAAAGTTGTTTGTTCATATCAGAAAGTGAGACATCACAGTCAAAGCCTTGGTAGTATAACCACTGTTTCCAATTGTGCTTTGTTACAAGAAGAACAAGTTTTTTTTATTAAGCTTATGCAAATGCCTGTATTGCCATTGGGAGAAGAATAAAAAGAATATTCTTGAAGAATGTCCATTCTGGAGAGATCAAGTTGGGGGAAAAGTAAATGTTTCCATTTTTGTTCACAAAATTGTACTTTACCAAATTGCTATATGGTATAGATAGCTTAAATAAAAGAAAAAAGGGGTTTTCTTAAATCTGGAAAAATAAACATTGAAAGAACAAACAATGTTTCAAACAAAACAGTAATTAAACAATTTTCATCGTCAGTTCGTTGAGACGCTTGTTGTAATTCTTGTTTTACTTGATGTGGAGTTAACAGCTTCATGAACCTGTCTGTCTTCACTAGAGCACTGGATAGTCGAACCCAGTCCGATGGTATGATCTTAAAGTTATCAGGAATCTGTACTTGTCTTTTCCACGAATTTTCTTGAAGATAAAGCACTTTTGGATTTTAGATACTTAATGTCTGTGGATGACAGAAGACTTAAAAATAGACATGGTTAAAGATCTGAGTTCATTAAAATGTAATTGACAATAAAATTTGGTTATCTCTGTAACATATAATATTTAAAAATAACCGTGATTATGACTGATTTACCAGGACTTACCAGTTTTCTAGGAATGTATAACATTTCTGGAACACATATTAATAATGTATATCCATATAATTCAAAGAAGGTTAAATATTTTTCCAGTTTTAATTTTCTATTTTGTTATTTTAAATTCTGGGGTACATGTGCAGGTTTGTTACGTAGGTAAATGTGTGCCATGGTGGTTTTCTGTACCTGTCAACCCATCACCTAGTTATTAAGCCCAGCATGCACTACCTATGTTTCCTGATGTTCTCCATCCGCCTAACCCCTCCCACCGACAGGCCCCAGTGTGTTTTGTTCTCCTCCCTGTGACCATGGGTTCTCATTGTTGAGCTCCCAGTTATGAGAACATGTGTTTGGTTTTCTGTTTCTGCATTAGTTTGCTGAGAATAATGGCTTCCAGCTACATCCATGTCCCTGCAAAGGACATAACCTCATTTTTTTATGGCTGCACAGTATCCCATGGTGTATATATACCACATTTTCTTTAGTCTATCACTGATGGGCACTGATTCCATGTCTTTGCTATTGTGAATGGTAGTACAATGAACACACATGTGTATGTATCTTTATAATAGAATTATTTGGATTTCTTTGGGTATATATACACCCAGTAATGAGATTGATGGGTCAAATGGCATTTCTGGTTCTAGGTCTTTGAGGAATCGCCACACTGTCTTCCACAATGGTTGAACTAATTTACATTCCCAGCAACAGTGTAAAAGCATTCCCATTTCTCCACAGCCTCTCCAGCATCTGTTGTTTCTTGACTTTTTAATAATCACTGGCCAGGGGCGGTGGCTCATGCCTGTAATTCCCAGCACTTTGTGAAGCCAAGGCAGGCAGATCATGACGTCAAGAGATAGAGACCATCCTGGCCAACATGGTGAAACCCCATCTCTACTAAAAATAAATTAGCTGAGCATGGTAGCATGCACCTGTAGTCCAAGCTACTCGGGAGGCTGAGGCAGGAGAATCGCTTGAACGTGGGAAGTGGAGGGTTGCAGCGAGCCAAGATTGCAGCACTGCACTCCAACCTGGTGACACAGCAAGACTGTCTTAGAATAGTGATTATTGATTTGTTTTTTTATTTTAACTGGTGTGAGATGGTATCTCATTGTGGTTTAGATTTGTATTTCTCTAATGATCCATGATGAGCTTTTTTTCATGTTTGTTGGTGGCATAAATGTCCTATTTTGAGAAATGTCTGTTCATGTTCTTGGCCCACTTTTTAATGGGGTTGTTAGTTTTTTTTTTTCTTGGAAATTTAAGTTACTTGTAGACTCTGGATATTAGACCTTTGTCAGATAGATTGGAAAAACGTTCTCCCATTCTGTAGGTTTTCTGTTCTCTATTGATGACAGTTTCTTTTGCTCTGCAGAAGCTCTTTAGTTTAGTTAGATCCCATTTGTCAATTTTTTCTTTTGCTGCAATTTCTTTTGATGTTTCTGTCATGAAATCTTTGTGCCTATGTCCTGAATGGTATTTCCTAGATTTTCTTCTAGAGTTTTTATAGTTTGGGTTTTACATCTAAGTCTTTAATCCATCTTGAGTAAGTTTTTGTATACAGTGTAAGGAAGGAAGGGGTCCAGTTTCAATTTTCTTCATATGGCTAGTCACTTCTCCCAGTTTCATGTATTAAACAGGGAATCCTTTCTCCATTGCTTGTTTTTGTCAGGTTTGTTGAAGATCAGATGTTTATAGATGTGTGGTCCTATTTCTGAGTTCTCTATCCTGTGCCATTGGTCTATGTGTCTGTTTTTATACCAGTACCATGCTGTTTTGGTTACTGTAGCCTTGTAGTATAGTTTGAAGTCAGGTAGCTGATGCCTCCAGCTTTGTTCATTTTGCTTAGGATTATCTTGGCTATACAGGCTCCTTTTTGGTTCCATATGAATTTTAAAATAGTTTTTCTAATTCTTTGAAGAATGTCAATGGTAGTTTAATGGGAGTAGCTTGAATCTGTAAATTTCTTTGGACAATATGGCCATTTTCACAATATTGATTCTATCTGTGAGGATAGAATGTTTTTCTATTTGTTTGTGTCCTCTGATTTCCTTGAGCAGTGGTTTGTAGTTCTCTCTGAAGAGGTCCTTTACTTCCCTCATTAGATTTATTCCTAGGTATTTTATTCTCTTTCTAGCAACTGTGAATGGGAGTTCATGCATGATTTGGTTCTCTGCTTGTCTATTGTTGGTGTAAATGAATGCTTGTATTTTTTGCACATTTATTTCGTATCTTGAGACTTTGCTGAAGTTGCTTACCAGCTTAAGAAGCTTTAGGGCTGAGAGGATGGTGTTTTCTAGATATAGTATTAGTCAAGCATCATTTCTTACTTGACAATTCCTCCAATATAATTTAACATATCAGATAAACCTAATTAGCCTAATATGTCTCTTTATAAGAAAAGAAAGAAATTATCTTGGCGAATCTCTGAAGCCTGTTTAGAAAATCTCAAACTAATTCAAGGTCAAAAAAGACTTAATTTAAAACTGAATTATTGGGAGTTTCTCAAAAATATCAAAAGGTTTAAAATATTTGATGAAATAGGATCATAGAACACTTTGAAATAAAATCAAAGACAAGATTTCAAAGGCAAATACAGAAAATTAACGTAGTTGTAGATAAAATGAAATTAAATCAAATGACACAAGATTTCAAAGGCAAATACAGAAAATTAACATAGCTATAGAAAAAAACTTAGCTCTTTTAACATTGAGAAGATCTGATTGTCATAAGTAATCAAAGATATAATAATTAAAACATGAAACAGTTATTTTGACAAAATGCAGAATCTCCCCCACCCTCCAGAACAATCAAAAGGTAAAGAAATTTTACTTACCATATTTTATCGATATTCCAAGAATATCTTGCTTTTAAAAGGGATGACGAATTCTAGTTTTGCATCACTATACTTTAATATCGAAATAATAAATTGCTATTTTTACAAAACTTATAAATTCATTCCATTTTAATCAGTTTGACCACTCAAATTCTTTCCCTTTATCACTCCTTCAAATTTTCTATATCCAGTTTTTATTCATTCTTCCTTATTCTTAAACAACCTTCCAAAATCTTACCTAGACATTTTTTTCTCAGCAAAAAATCTCATCCTCATATCTCACATGTTACTTTCCTTGTACATTTTGTATACACTTCCTTTCCTTGTTACTAGGAGTTTGATTTACATATTAGAATTTTAAGTCTTAGTAACACAATTTCCTGTGAAAACCTAGGAACAAGAAATTTTAAATGGTCTGAATACACATTTCATAATTTCTAGGAACACATGCTTCCTCAGAACAGTTTAATATGATACAGAGCATATTTACTAAAAGACTCAATGATTTTTTTCTTTTTATAAGCTCCAAGAAGCCAAAATAAACTGAAACTTATGTTCAGCAATTAATATTTCAGTATTTTACTTTATTTGGAAATGACATACACATTCAATTAATATCCATCATCTAAGGGTATAGTTACCAAAGAGACTGGGTAAAGCATTTTAAGTAGACATATTATAACATTATTGTCTAAAAGTTTGTAAACTTGTATTCTACTTTTATTTCACTCACTTGTTCCTTGCAATTATGCTTAGATTATTTATGAAATTTAAATGATACATTAGACAAAAGCTAGTCATCTCAAGGTATTTTCCTGTCAACTATATTTGTAGCACATGCATTTAGGCAAGTATCACAAAATCAAGAATATAAAAAGTTAAATAATTGGGCTTTTGTTTTTTGGCTGTGCTTTATATACAAAAAGTAATGGACACTGCACTTTCTCTTGTGCATTTGTTCTTAGGTTGAACCAATTATCTCAGGATTTTAAACATCCAATGAAAATAAAAGTTGTCTGTCTGCATTATATTTAATGCTAACAACTCAAGACATGTTTTAATTAAACCAATGACATTTTTATTTACCAAAGCTTACTAAGCTAACATGAATTTGAGAAGCATTTGTGTTCTATTTTTCTGAGAGAATAATTTTTTAAACACTTTTTCCTGAAGTCAATTTAGAGGTCATTTGGAGGTAGAAAAACATATTACATAACATATATACCTATGTAGACATCCATAAACACAGACAGAACAGATATCTCAGCTTTCACTCTAAACTTTTGACCCATGGCAGCTATAGTAATTCAAAACTTACTGAATCTGGCATATTGAACAAAATAAGGTTACCTGCTCAGATGGTTAAAACTTTTAAGTGTTTTCATTTGCTGGTTTCCAAACAGTCGTCTTCCTCCCTCCCTCCCTCTTTCCCTCCCTCCCTCTTTCCTTCCCTCCTTCCTTCGTTTGTGTATTTTCTTTCCTTTCCTTTTATTTTATCTGAGAATTATCTTTCTTAAATTTGCATTTCAAAAGTAATGGTTCTTGGATAAGACAGGGTAGAAAATTTACATCTCAAGGGCACAGAGGAAGAATGCACATTTACCAAGAAGTTTTGGAGGCATATTTGCCTATTATCAGATGTCTAGGGTAATTACTATTTAAAATTTTCCTTGTTTTCTTAATTGCAGGACAGTTCCATTTTTAATGTCTTGATTTTCTAAAGTATCTACAAGCTTCTTGAGATACATAGATGAGGTTTGGGAATTAGTAAGAAGTAAAGGTGAGTTTGAATTTCTTCTAGAGGCACATTTCTATTTTTGTGAAGACTCAATTTGTAAAACACTTGTTTTTAATTCTTCAAAGAATTGGGTTGCAACCTAAATAGTATCAAGGGTTTGACTCATCCATCCTGCATTATCTTCAGCTTGCTCCTTTACATCAGGGAGAAGATTTCCCACTAAGATGGAAATCAAAAGATTCCTTTATTCTATATTTGGAACTGTTCATCTTTGGAATGTTCTAATAAACTTTTTTTCTTTCTATGCATATAGTTCCATTTTAGCTTAGGAGAGAAAGCCTAAAAAAAAATTGTTACACTCTGAATATAAACCAAAGTTCTAAAACAAAGGTATACCTTAACAGGTGACTCAATTCTAAAACTAATAAGCCTTTTATGGCTGCACCACAGATGCACCAGTCATCTTTAAAGCGAAAGTAAAATGATTGAGTGACTCTAGCTCTTGGAAGAACTCTAAGACATACAGAAGAAAGACTTAGACAATGTCTCTGAGCTGGCAACAGTTAGTATACTACGTCCAAATGGGGTGCAACCAACATTTCTTTCTGACCATATTCTTGGGAGCTCCTAACCTACATATCCCTGGCAGGCAGAAGGCCAAGCCAAGATCTCAGCTCTCCTTTGGAGAAAGAGAATGAGTAACAAATGGGTACTCCAAAGCCAAGAGTTATAATTCAAATAAATTCTTAGAATGTTTCTCTTGAGCTGAAGGAATTTATTGAGGAAATTGAGCTGAATTTGGAGAAGATGGATTTTCAATTAGAGACCCAAAGATCCAAATGAGCTTTTAGAGGATCAGGGACCTGGACATAAGGAAGTATGAGGGCAGAGAAGGGGAATTTATGGTCAGTTTAAAGAATTTTAACTTGTTCTAAATCTGTATTCTCCTTTTTAATATTGCTAAGGAAGTCTCTAAGGCAATCTGTTACAGTTCTTTGTGTCTTCATTTCAATTTGATTTTTCCATAGGTACCAATAAGACAGTTGTTTAGGATGAGAGCTCTCTAAAATTTTTTCAGATATAACCAACTTACTTATTCTAGAAGCAACTCAAAGCAATAAGACTTTTCATGAAAATACTTTCCAGGTTTAGAATACCATGATGGAAATGGTGTTCCTAAAGTGAGTACAGAGAATGCAGCCCCCGCAGTCTAAAAAGTTTGCTGTCAGAGATAAACTAAGAAAGCAGAAACCTTCATTGCCAGAGGTGGTAAGAACAGTGTTTGTGAAAATGGTCCCTGGTCTCTCACAGAAAATTGGGGTGCCTCCAGTCCCTCAACCATTATGTGTCATTGGTGACACCAATAAGGCGCTACTGGGACTGGACTTTCACAGTGTTTATCAAGCAGTTGAAGGTAGAGACAACAAAGGCCCTTACGGATTGGGACTTCTCATTAAGACAAACTCCCTTGAGCACTGCCATGACTGAACAGATACTGCTGCTTGTGACTTTGTGTCTGCAACTTCCAGCCTATTCAACGGGCTGTCTGACGCAAGCCGGCACACTTGCCTGCCGATTGGCAGAGACCGAAGACAGTGTTCTCAGTGGTCAAATAGCCAGATTCTCAGGACATAAGACAAAAGGAGAACCTCATACTTTTTTTTTTTTTTTTTTTTTTGTCGGAGACCTACAACCAAGTTTGTCTAAACAGACATCACTCTCGTGAGAACTGTGAACTTACCTGGCTGGGAGGCCAGCTCAAATAATAAGCTTATATATAAGCCTTACGCCTATGTTCTTTACCGTCTGATTCTCCTCCTTATGACACATGAAATAAAAAGGAAAAAAAAAAAATGACCGTCTCTAGGAGGGAAGGGGTCAGAAAACAAGAGTACTCATACCCCGCCAAAAAAAAAAAAAAAATTGCTGTATGCGTGTGAACAAGAACTAGTTCATACAGGTTTTTTCCTGCTAATTCAAATTTAGAAAGGGAAAAAAAGACAAACTCCTACTACTCTTACTTTGACCACACTTTGTAGGCAGAGATCTGGCAACCTGATGTGGAAGGAAATATCATTTGTGACCACCATTTTGTCAGGAGTCACGGGATTCTACAGCCGCAGCAAACCTGGAGCAAACTGGTGCCCACCAATCTAGACGAGACAAACCAATGATAACTGAAAATCACAATAAAATTGTAATACTCAAGATCCCAAAGAGATGATTCAGAAATAAAAAAGTACCATTTTAAAAAAATGTACTTCTTTTTTTTTTTTTTTTTTTTTTTTTTTTTTTTTTTTTTTGGAGACAGAGTCTCGTGCTCTGTCGCCCAGGCTGGGGTGCAGTGACACGATCTCTGCAAGCTCCGCCTCCCGGGTTCACGCCATTCTCTTGTCTCAGCCTCCAGAGTAGCTGGGACTACAGGCGCCCGCCTGCCACCACGCCCAAATAATTTGTATTTTTAGTAGAGACGGGGTTTTCACCCTGTTAGCCAGGATGGTCTTGATCTCCTGAGCTTGTGATCTGCCCACCTCGGCCTCCCAAAACGCTGGGATTACAGGCATGAGGCACTGTGCCTAGCCCCTCCCACCCCCCCTTTTTAAATTTATTTTTTTAATTTTTTATTTTATTTATTTATTTTTTTTGAGACAAAATCTTGCTCTGTAACCCAGGCTGGAGTGCAGTGGCAGATCTCGGCTCATTGCTACCTCTGTCTCTGGGGTTCAAGTGATTCTCCTGCCTCAGCCTCTTGAGGGGCTGGGATTACAGGTGTGTGCCACCACACCCAGCTAATTTTTGTATTTTTAGTAGAGATGGGTTTCACCATGTTGGTCAGGCTGTTCTTGAACTCCTGACCTCAGGTTATCCACCCGCCTAAGCCTCGCAGAGTGCTGGGATTACAGGTGTGAACCACTGCGCCCAGCCCCCTTCCTTCCTTCTATATAAATTTTTAAAATATTTGGATAAAAGGCCATTAGGCTAGTTATAAAATATTAATAAATCCAGATTAGTAGATTCTATTACTTTGTCTCACTACTTGAACTTTCTCTTAAAGTATTATATACAAGACAGATAATTAGTACCTGTGTAGCACTAAGAATTCTGACTTCCAACAATTATCAGCCATCCTTTATTAGATTGATTCAGAGTAGAAAATTGTGATGTGTTATTTAAATGGAACTGAGATTGTAATCACTGATCTTAAGCAATATTTCAGTCTTGTTCTTCAACAATTGGTAAGTTTCCAGTTTTGGGGGGAAATGAAATGGAATTCCCATGTGGATTCTACATGAGCAATTGGACAGACTTTTAACAATAGCTCTAGTATTTTTGACTCTTTGGAAGATGAGTGGGTTTGAGAGGAAGGTATGTTTGGCTATTTTCAAAGCTCTACTATAGTTATTAATTACAATGATAGTTAAAGGTGTAGATATTAAGAGTTAAATAATATTCATAGTCTATAAAGCCACAAATGTCAGGTAGGTAGGGTTCACAAGTTAGGCAGGCAGAATCAAAATGATTGCCCTACCTAAAGAGGGCAGTTGATGTTCATCTCCAACTAAGTGTTATACTCTGGCAAAGAAAGCTCAGAGAAAGAGCTGAAAATATTTCAAGTTTTGTTTCTAAAGCTCACTCTGGTCCCAAGCAAGTGACTAGCTTTGGCCATAGGATGTTAGTAGGTATTATTCATGCAGAAGCTTAAAAGCCTACTTGTATCAGCCCACCTTCTCTTGGAATTCTGCTACCGTAAGTACAAGCCTAGGCTAACCTGCCTGAGAATTAAAGATCACAAGAAGATTGCAAAGGTGTCCCATACAATCAGCCTAGAGCCAACCAACTTCAAAACATGCTGGAGCCCCCAACCAAGATCAGCAAAAACACTTATGCAACCTGTAGCTGACTTGAAGACCCGCAGTGAGCCCGGCTAAGTCTGGCCTAGTTTAGCAGAATTGCTCGATTATCCCATAGATTCATGAGAAATAATATTGACTATTGTATCACACAGGTTTTGTGGTAGTTGGTTACATAGCATTAACATGCCAATAGATAACTGCTACACCACACCACCCCATAGAAAAGGATCAATACATGTTAGCTATATACACTCATATGTCATTGAAACTAAGAAGCTTTTGCAATGGCACTGTTTTGCTTTTTCCAGCAGCTTTCTATAGAAAGTTTTCATACAATAGCACTATAACTAACATATAGCTAATAGTGACTGCTATATTCCATAAATTATCAGATGCATCCTGAATTAATAAGCCATTACAATATAAAAGTTCTGCTTATTATAGAAAATTTCACCAGTACTCCACAAAATACTTGTGTGATTGGTGAGTGTAGCTGAAACCTGGCTCCTTGGAACCATTTTGCCACAGAAATAGAGGTTGTCAGTTGACACAATACAGAATCAGAATTTGGGGTTCGTGAATAAAGGGTTGCTAAATAGTGTATGGTGAATGGTCTCCTCCGTTAAAGCAGGTAAATGCTGTCCTCTTTGATCTCCTAGGTGACCAGAGAAGTCTGAGACACCCACGAGGGCTTCCAAGTTGTCAAAACATCACAAGGACAAAGGCTTGAGAAACAAGGCTTCCGTTCACACTTGCAATTTGAAGGGATAAAATATGGTCCCTAGAGTCTCTTTATGCTGAATTAGGATATTGTTTAATTACACTGGCCATAAATGATGTGGGGACAGTCAGTGAGATTTTAAATACTACAGTTAAACGTATTCATTGCATGTTTTGCTTTTTATGTTTCTTCAGGGCTTGTGCACTACTGAGGGACAAATTAATATTCCATTATTTCAATCCCTTATAGTTTTTAATAGAGTAAGGAAAATGAGGTTAATATTTGGCATTTATACTTTTAATGGCAGTTTACGGGCATTAGAAGAAAATCAATAATGTCATTTCATTGCTATTTTTCATTTTAAACCAAAAATAATCCCCAGGTTGAGACCTACACTTGACTCCAAATAACGTTAACCTGTATATGGAATATATATATATATATAATATATGTGTGTATATTCATATATGTGTGTGTATATATTCATATATATGTGTGTATATATTCATACATACTCTTCATCTTAAAAACCTTAAAAGTACTTTCACAGATGATGAATATATATACACACATACACACTCTTCATCTTAAAAAAAAAAAAAAAAAAAACCCCAAAAGTACCTTTAACAGATGATGAAGGCCACTGCAAAGATGAGTGTTCCCAAAGTGTTTGATAAAATGATGACACCACAGGATTGTCCCTTACACGATGAAAACCATGGGGCGGTGGGGAAGTATTTCTCAGTCAAGAAGAATTAGCCTTCCATAGCTGAGTGATGAGCTGATTCTGAATTTTATTTTTGCCAAGAAATTCCTGTTACTCCCCTGTGTCCGTGTCTAAGAAAGGACCTTTGCCTTATTAATGATCAGGCTTGGGAACCAATCTGCTAAATTATCCTCTGCCTAAGATCCAGCTTTGATTTCCTGCCCAGACACCTTATGGTTCCCTGAGAGGGCAGAGGTACTGACCCAGTGGGATGAGAGAGTATGGATTTTGGGATCACAAAGGTCATGTGTTAAAGCAACATATTAGTGAATATTTATTGAATAGTTTTTAATGTGCCAAGCTCTCTTCTAAGGGCTAAACATTTGGCATTTGATTTACCACTCACATCAGACCTATTATGTGGGTGCTGTTAATAGCTCTGTTTTACATATAGAGCTGGGGAAACTTGAGACAGAAATTAAGGGACTCACAGAGATGTAATAGTTATTGTGTGGCACAGACAATATTCAACTCCCAGTAGACTGACTCCACGGGCTTCTCTGTGTCTCTCCAATGGAAGCCTTCCTCAGTTAGACTTTGGTCATTTTCAGATTCAGACAGACTCTTCAGATGAGCTAGAGGCGTTAGAAGAAGAGGCATCTTGGTTCTGTTATGAAGTAAACTATGTGCAGTCACACACAATCATATTCAGGAAGTTGTTTAGGGCTTCTCAGGGGTTGAGATAGAGTTTAAGGTACACAACATCAAGTGTCCAGTGGCAAAAGGTGGGGTGAGTCTGGGCCCCAGTGGATGAAATGTCCTGGGAGAATAAAGAGAAACACATCTGTATTCCCTCCCCTCTCTTGGGCTCCACTCTCTCCTTGATGGCATTTGGGATTAGAGAGCAAGTGTATATGAGTTTGATCTGATGCTAATTAGAAGACATGTCCCCTCATTGCCATGTGAAGACAATGTTCATTAACTAAAAAACATTCTCTCCATTGCTGTAGAAATTACAATAATGACATTGGTAATAGAAAATTCTACAGCAGAAACACATCAAAGTTATTTCTACTCTCGTATTTCAATATCAAAACTCTATTGTTCGAAACCATACCGACTCTGGGAGATTTTAAGATGTTTCTGTCTCTCTCTCTCCTCAGGAAACATCATACTTAGCTTTGAACGCTGGGGCTGTGAGGTCATCTAATTGTTTTTCCTGCCTTTGGCAATGTCAGGCATGAACAACTCATTGTTTTAAAGCTATACATCTGCTTTATGCCATTTATAATATGGAAATATAAAAAAGAAAATGGGTTCTTTGTCTTTGAAAAAATAAGATGTGTTTGGTGTATATTGGTCACATGCCCTATGCCACAGAAACCAATTATACTTTATCAAAAATAAAATGTGTAATCAAGCTAATTAGCATACCCTCACCTTGTATGTTTACCTTTATATGGTGATATATGCATGAAAATATATGGTATACCTTTAATATGCAATTATTCATCAATTATGTCTCAATGATAGTAACAAATGAGCAATGTAAGATTTATATATGCAAATATATAAAGATTATATATAAACATATATATATAAATGCATATAATAAGGATTTATATATAAATATCAATATGTAAAGATTTACATATAAATATGTATCAATACATAAAGATTTACATGTAAATATATAGCAATACCTATTTACATGTAAATATATATCAATATATAAAGATTTATATATAAAAATATATAAATGTATATTAGCCCCATCCCCTAGGCTAATGATATAATTCTGTAAAAATCTCTTCCCACCATTTAAATGTATGTATCTACATACACATATATTTTATATATATAAATATATTTATGTATTTTATGTATATATGTACAATATATTCATGTATATTTTATGTATATAGAAATACATCATAAATACATGTATTTTAATGGTAGGAAGAGATTTTTACAGAACGTTATTACCCCAGGGGATGGGGCAGCAGGAGGCACAGCTAAGATTCTACAAAAGGACAATGTGATTCATACATGTCTTAGCTTCAAGATTCAAAGTACTGAAAAAATAAAACAAGGATGGAAATGCTATAAAAACAGAGATAAGGAGGTGTTGAATGCTCACCAGGCAGAAACAAACAAAAGTTTTCTTTAAGCAAATGGAAAAACAACAACTGTGTGTGTATTGCCTTATATAACACACAGGTTTCTGAAAACCGGCATTTACAATGCATCTTACTTCAGTTGTAAAAGGGTAACTATGTATTGTCTAATTCAGGTGCTGCTGCTTTTTGTAGCTACTAATGCAAAACAGAAGCTCAAATTGATTTTGTTTAAAAGTAAAATTGTCCCATAATTGCTTTCTTCTAGGAAAGAGGCTGAATATGTAATTGCACTCTTGTGGGGAAGCAAATTCTGAATTATGCCAGCAGGAAGCTCCTCTCTTCAATAGATCTTGATGGAAGATTCCATCACGGATCCCATTACTTCAGTCAGACAATTATCTCTCAAGAACTGAAAGAGGAATCCTCTTTTTTTAATTTTTTTTTCCTTTTCTTGGTGTATACAAGCATATATGTGATCTTTTTCTCCAACAATACATAGTATTTCAACCATGAGTAGAGTGGTTGATTTTATTCTGTTTTCCAAAGGATTAAATAAATCATATTTGCTAGTTGAGTGCCTGCTAGGGGTCCCTACATTCTCTTTAAAGTCTACTCCTGGTAATGAGACTTTCTTAGAGGACCACCAGCCCACAGAACATCTTCCCCTTTCTAGAATTCCACTGGGGCACAGTATCTGAAGCACACTCTTACGCTTGATATCTCTGTTCTCTCGTCCTTTCCTGTGTGAGGATCACATGTCATCTTCTAGTCCAGGCTTTCTGGCAATTCTTAAAGGGCTTCTGGTGAGACCTAAACTGGTCTAATATTGAAGGAATTGATACGGTTATTTGCTATTTATGCATATGAATTATGAGCATTAACAAAAAGCCTTCCCCTCCCAATATCCCCCTCAAGATGAATCAATAATTAATAATTGGTCTTTGTGGCTTTTCTGGCCACCTCTTAGAATTTGTGCACTTGAGCTGTTTATCGAAGGAGGCTGTAACCAAAGACCAGAAGCTTCAGCCGGCTTGTAAAAAGAGCCAAGAAATTTAGGGACCTTCTACTCCCATGGAACCTAAGCTTGGGGACTTCATGGCCCAGTCAAATTTTTTAGAATGATAAAATATGGAGCTGAATTTGCTAAGTTAGCAAATTAAAATTAAGACAAAATAAAAGTAAATACAATGACAAAATAAAACTTCTGGCAGTTAACAAGGGATTTCAAATAAAGAACATTTTTATCACAAAAAGGATGAAAGATTATAATCCAAAATCAAAATAAAATATTTTGAATAAATTTACCTTGAAATAAAATATACTTTGTTTTAAACTTTACCTAATTTTCAAAACATGTCATTGAACTCTACTATACAATAGAATATAATATACAGCATTATAATCTGCAATATGAATAAATCTCACAAACAGTGCTGAGTGAAATAAACCAGACACAAGATGACCCAAACTGTATGGTTCAATAAAATATACTTCATTTTAAACTTTACCTAGTTTTCAAAACATGCCATTGAACTCTACAATACTATACAATAGAATATAATATACAGCATTATACTCTGCAATATGAATAAATCTCACAATGCTGAGTGAAATAAGCCAGACGCAAGATGACCCAAACTGTATGGTTCAATTTAGAAAAATAAGATAGAGGTGAAGCTAATTTCTGTTCATAGAAGTCAGGGTAGTGGGATGTTAACAAGTAGTAGATGGAGGGTGCATGGAAGGAAGTAAGGGGGGGGGCATTTCTAGGGTCCCAGTAATTTTGTGTGTGTTACCGATATGACATATATCTTTTCATTTTATGTAAATTAAGCAAGTTGTACACTTTTAGGTGTACATTTTGCTATACAAAAGATATGCCATCACAGCCCCATATGGACCTATGGGCATTTGTAAACCACTAAACTGGTTCAGTTTCCCTTTTGACAGATGAGGAAACTGAAGAGCTGAGAAGAAAACCGCCTTGTTCAAAGTTACACAGCAAATCAGGGATCCAACTGGGAACTGAGTCCAGGTTTCCTCAGCTGCATCCTGGGACCTTGTCATGCTGCAGGCTTTCTTAGCCTGAGATCGCCACTGTACTTGAGTTGTCTCTACCACGAAGGACCTGACTTACCTTAAGATGCATACTCAGGTGCAGGGTGCTTAGCAGACATGTGATTTACACTCAATGAGCAAGACTTAGATGGATGTTGCCACCACTTCGTCCTCACCCAGGGATCTGAGCACTTCTTAAAGGATAACTGTCTCCTTTATACTTGTACATATCTAAGACATTGCATTATTTAAGATTTTTTTTTCCTCTTTTTCTAAGACAAATTCCTTTTCTTGAACATGTGGAACTCCCCAACCCTTCTTGTTTTATTTTCCCCTCACACTTACATCATCTTTTTTTCACTAGATCCTCCTCTCTGCCCACAAATATGCTCAATATCCTTCTGTCTTAGAAAATAAACAAGATAAATGAACACAAAGCAAAACTAACAGAGCAGCCTCTTTCCTCATCCCTCTACTTAGTTTTTTTATTTCTTCACACTGTTTGAAGAATCCAAGTAATTCTTAATTTTTTTTCACTAATCTTCAATTTTCTTCTCAACCCACTGCTATCTGGCCTCCACTCTCAAGGTTCTCCTGATACTGTTTTTTTGAAGGATGCCCAGATCCTCCTGCTGGGGCATCTGTACATCTTAATTCACCTGGGATAGTGACAGCATATGCCTGTCATTCTGGCACTCATTAATAGGCCCCTGTTTTTAAATTCTAAACAATTTATCAGATTGGTGAATAAATTATATTAGTCAATCTTATGTTTTATTGACCACATAAATGGCCATTCCTGAGTCCTTGTTGACATCAAGCCTTTGTTATATTGGGCATAGTGTGTGTATTGGTTATGTATGTAGGCTTTAACAGAGCCCTGGGTTCAATTCTTTTCTTGCATAGAATCTGTGTGATCTAAGGCAAGTTACTGGATTACTCTGATCTTCAATTCCTTCATCTTCTAAAAAGGGCACTGTAATAATAGCATCTACCACACAATATACTTAGAAAGGTTTAACAAAACTGTATCTAAAGTATCTTGAGCAGTTTTTGGCAGTTACCATTCAATAAATGGAACTATTTCCTCACTGTGTCTTTCTTGTTGAGTCTAATGTAAACTCATGCTCTCCACAGTCTCCTCTTATCTCCAGTGATGTTTCTTGGGATACTTGCATCCTCTCACCCTTTACTTGCTCACCCTTACTGTGGTCTCTGTTTTTATTGTTTCTATGTTCAACACTACAGTAGAGCCTAAATGGTTAAGCTTCATGGTCTGTGCTGAGCAATCAGACCTCATCGGTTTGTCATCCCAGCTCTGTTACATGCTAGTTGAGTGTACTTGAACGAGTTATTTTACCTTTTGTTGCCTTGGTTACTGTAACTATAAAATGAGGTTTATAGAAGTACGTACCTTCATAGCTTCTAACAACTTTAAAGCAGTTGTTACAAAGATTCAGTGAGCTAAGGCATGTACCCTATGCTTTGCACAATGCCTGGGACAGAGTGAGCACCCACAAAATAGTTATCACTATTCTCATTTACCAGATTAGAGATTTCAGCCCTGCACTTATTCTTCCCTCTTCCCAGCCCCATGTAAAAATCTGTGGTTGGTCCTGTGCGTTTGTCCTCTGTGGAGCCCTCACAAATCCTCTCCTTTCCCTCCACACCACTCTTAACCTCAGTTTATACTTTTAGTTCCTTCGTTCTGGTCTACTAGAATAATTTCCTAACTAGTTTCCTTGTCTACATATGTCCCCCAAAATCTATTATTGATAGCAAAGCACTGCACACATCACTCTTTAACATGAAGAACTCCTATGGTTCCCCATTGTCTACAGATTAGATTTTAAACTCCTGATATTCAAACTCTCCTCTATCGAGAGTCTATTTCCTTTTCAAATATTATTTCTCCTCTGCACACATTGCTGCACCCGAGAGCTCAGCTATACAGACCATTACTCTCTTTCTCATGTCTGACTGCAATTACTCTAAGGAAACCATTGTTTCTGTTGTTCAATCTATCCCAATGTCCACCCCTTTGTAAATTCCCAATTATTACCATCCTTTACAGTTCAACACCGGTGCTATCTTCACCATATCTGCCCTGGTATGTCCTCTACCCTTCAAATGGAAGGATTATCTCACTACCATACACCCCTCTGAGACGATGTCTGACTCCTCCCAATTGATGCCACATTTTCCCTCTTGTGTTCTGTCTGAAAATACTTGTTTTGTCCCCACAATAACAGCATCTGCAAATGGCCACTTTCTCTTCTGATTTCCCTATCCTCTGTTCTTCACCATGCAGTTTGCATCGTATGTTCAAGGGAGTGAGGAGGGTGGCTTGATTTAGTTAACCCCAAAAGCAAGAATTGAATCAGGCTCTGTGGAAGCCACTGCAAAAACTGTGTAAAGGTCTCTTTTCCTGCCTTGCAGGAACATAAAGCTGAATTGAGATGAAAGAGCACACACTCATGAAAATGACTTAAGAACATTCTCAGAGCAGCACATAAATAGATGCAGCTTTATGCAGTGCCAATGGAGTTTGTAAATGCTTGGAGGATGCAGAGTAGAGAGAGCTCTGCAGCTTTGGGATATAATGAGAGTGAAGGTGCAGTAGAGGTAAGGAGTTTTAAAGAGAAACTGGAAAGAAGGAAGACAGAAATAGCAGGAAAGAGAGGGAAATTTATCCTGGCGAATAGCAGTGACTGAGCAGGATGCAGTGACGTCCATTTTCTCCCATGCCCAAGGGCCACGGCTAGTTTTGTTTTGGAAACTGAAGGTATATTACTGGCTTAAATCAAAATACCCTCAGGCCCCAATTTACAGCACTAGTGAAATTAATGCTTCATGTTTAATAATAAGAGCATGTATTTTGGAGTCGAGCATGCTGGGTTTACATCTTTTATGTATATGATCCTGGGCCTGTGATTCTACCTCTTTAATCCTCAGTTTGGTCAACTATCTTTAATACAGCTTGGGGTTCAGAACAAGGGTCTGACAGTAATTAAATTTTTCCTTTTCTAAAGTGCTGGTTGGATAATCTTGAAAAAGTCCTTTGACTTCTCTGAGCTTCTTCGTTTTCATGGGTGTCCATTGAAGATAAATAAAATAGTGTAGATAGGTGGTCTGCCTTATCAAAAAATCAATACATCTTAAATGATATCAATATTCATTACACTCTGAGGATCCGTATGTTCAGCTATAAAATGAAAAAGCTAATAGTCACTTGCTAGGGTTGCATGAAATTAATAAGCCATCATTCAAAATACTGCCCATGGAATGGGCATTCAATAAATGACAGACTGATACTATTCCAAGACAATATATGCCTGAAGTTAACAAGAAATATGCATTACCACTGTATTTAGTTGTGTAATTTTGTGTTTAATGTCTGTCTTCTATGTGAGAATGAAATTCCAAGAATTCAGAGATATGCTTGTCTCATCTATGACTGAATGTCTGGCACTAAAAACAATTTGATATATATAGTAAATTGATGCATAGACAAACAGGAAAGCCTAGAAAAAAAGTTTCAGTGGTAATTATGGGGGCACACACAGCTGGTCAATGATAGATTTTTTTTTGACGGACTAATACGTTGTTCAAATTTGTAGAGTTGTTGGAATGAGGCCATTTGCATTAAATATGCAGAGTATTAGTAATTAAGCTATAGATTTTAACTTTTTCCAGTCTAGGATCTTTTGTTTTATTTACACTTTATTTACAACAAATTCATGCTCTTTCTTCCATATTCTCTAACTTTGTCTATTGATTCTTCAAATTTTCTCTTATAGATCTTATTACTTACTATACAAATTAAAAGATCTATGGGCAAAAATCACTTTATTAAAAAGTGCTTACTATTAGAATTTAAGGCATTGTGTCTCCTGAGAATTAGTATAATTTTCAGAAACCTTAATTAGACCCTGGGAGAAGAAGAGGTTTAGTCATGGCAACTTAACCAATCAGCTAAGTTAGACTTACTTTTTCAACTAGCAATCTTCAAAGTGGCTAAAACTTCATTTGCAAATATTTATTGAGTTGTGAAATGCTGCACTAGTAGAGTGGGGATTAGAGAGAATATGGCACAGCCTCTGTTCCCAAGAATCTTCTACCTTAGTAGTGGAGGAAAAAAATAAATCCATAAACTTGAGTTTGCCACTAGAGCACCTTGATTTTTAACACAGAGAAGAGAGAATGTTGAAATAATTTGGAAACAATTATTCTAAAGAATAACTAGATACCTCAGACGTATGTCTTATAGGGAACTGGCCAGGAGCTTCAGGGAAAACAAGGCTGTTATGTAAGAGAGTCTCAGACTTATTTCTCACATCTTCAGTGGGCAGAGCTAAGGCTGATTAATTTATTATCTCATTCATTCATCTATTCAGCAATTTTTTTTTTTTTTTTTTTTTTTTTTTTTTTTTGGAGACAGAGTCTCGCTCAGTCACCCAGGCTGGAGTGCAGTGGCCAATCTCAGCTCATTGCAAGCTCCAAGCTCCACCTCCTGGGTTCACGCCATTCTCCTGCCTCAGCCTCCCGAGTAGCTGGGACTACAGGCACCCGCCAGTATGCCCAGTTAATTCTTTTGTATTTTTAATAGAGACAGGGTTTCACCATGTTGACCAGGATGGAATTCAGCAAATCTTTACAGAGCATTAACTAAATGACAGGAATTAAGTGGTACCGTGAAAAAAATAAAATAAAAATTTGTTCCCCAATGAATAGGAATGATCTATAGAAAGCTGTAAAGGAGACAATCTTCGGAAGACGGACTTACTTAAAACTAGAGCTTTTCGGAGATGAACTTCCAATAAGACAAGGTCAAAAATCTCTCACAGAGGTTCCTAATTGTAATGCATGGAAAATATTTAATACATTTATTCATTTAGCAAATATTACTTTTACTACAAGTCATGAGCCTTGCTAAGTGTTGGGAATACAGAGATAATTAAGATAGACAAGGTCTCTGTCTGTATGGAGATTTCATTCTAAAGGAAACATTTATAAAAGTGTTGTAAACAAATATTTACAAAAATACAATTTCAGGTGATAAGTATAAAAATTATAAAGCATAATTTATGATAAAAGAGTCTGAATGGGATGTTTTAAATTGGATGACCAGAGTTTTTTTTTAAGAAGGAGTATTTGAGCTGAGATATAGGTTACTGTGATATGGAATCCAGATTCTTCCATTTTAGGACCAAAGTCCTCATTCTGTCAGTTGCTAGAAGAGATGGCGGCTGATATCTTTCAGTCGAGTTTCTCCCTCTAGTGATTGTCCTTGACTGTAGAGTGGCCTCATCTAAATCCATTACCCTTTCCACATAAAGGCCTAGGCACCTAATTCCTAATAAGATACAATCCTACAGGGCCTTACTAGCTCCAAAACTCCCCCGTCTGATGGATTGAAACTTTAATTGAGGTTGCAGTTACCTCCCTACTTCTTCTTACTTCCCTCACAAGACTTGATTCTGAGAAATCTCCCCAGAAAATTGTCAGCTTCTCAGACTCTGCTTCCACATGACCTGTGACAGACGTAATTGGTAAGAAGTTGACCAGGCATTAATATAAAATATTAAATTGATGTCAGTCATGGTACCATTATGAATACAAGGCAGTCTAAGAAGATGGGACTCTTTTCTGGTTCCCAGACAAGCGTGATTTCAGCCAGTTGCCCTCTCACAGTTGTTTTCTCCTGACCAAGATTGGCTGAACATTCTTTTAGCTTGACTAAATCTTAGACATGTTTCTCCCTCATTATTTTCGGCATAATCATCCTGATGATGAGCCCCTGACCTCCCTCTTCTTGGACTACCTTAGAAAATTTGCAATTGTAAATTCTTTCTCTTCTCCTTTGAGATGTAATTCTTTCAGACTTTTGTCAGTTGTACGACCCAAGAATGTTGTTCTCAAGGACCTGAAGGGCTATCCCTTTAAAATATCACCAAGAAAAGATAGAATCCCTATCTCCAAGTCTTTGTTGGAGAGTAAGAGCCTAACTTTAATAAGTAGAAATTAGCAAACAGAGAAAGTCTAATTGCATCAGACAACCTTCTCTCCAATGCCTTCTAGTCCTTTTCCACTAGCTCACCCCAACACCTAAAATCTTTCCTGCCTTTCATTTTAACAGAAAGTTTTCAATCTCTCGTCTATTGCAATTATCTTCAGTAGAGTTTTCCTTGCCTACTTGGCTCTGTCTAGTGCATTTTTTGACACTTATTTTATCTATTAGTGATTTTGTCAAACAGGAAGCCTGGAGGAGAAAAGTGGCTGGGATTGGCAGGGCGTGACTCTGCTAAAAACAAATTTATATTCTAGATTATTTGAATTTCTCCAGTTCAGGAACATGGAAGATTACAAAAGTCCTATTAGTTAGACTTCTGGAAGGACAGCAAGAATATATCTGCTGATATCTTAGAAAGTCAATATGATAATAAGCTGGTGAAGAGCATGTTTTGGAGAGGCAAGCATGAGAACCAAGCCTGGGTTCTAGCATGGTCTGAAAGAGCAGTTGAGATTTCAGGTCTTAGGATTATGCATAGGGAAGCTCCAAAATTGATATTGAGCATCCTAAACTATGATGATCTTTCTCTAAGACCTTTTTCTGCCCCAATGATTTTATACCAACTTCTCCAAAAATAATCATGGTATCTCAGAGTTCAATTATTACAGTTACACAATGGTCTGTTAAGCTGACACACTGAAATTTCTTACAAAATCCTACTGGCATTTGAGCAACTTCTAGATGTTACTTTTTTTGTTTGCTTTAATGTTAATTTTTATTTATGAAAATTCTCAGCAGTAGATTACTGGGTTAAAGCTAGATATATATATATATGTGTGTGTGTATTTTTTGTTTGTTTGCTTTTTGAGACAGTCTTGCTTTGTCACCCAGGTTGGAGTTCAGTGGCCTGATCTCTGCTCACTGAAAGCTCCGCCTCCCAGGTTCATGCCATTCTCCTCAGCCTCCAGAGTAGCTGGGACTACAGGCATCCGCCACCATGCGCGGCTAATTGTATTTTTAGTAGAGACGGGATTTCACCATGTTAGCCAGGATGGTCTCGATCTCCTGACCTTGTGATCTGCCCACGTTGGCCTCCCAAAGTGTTGGGATTACAGGCAGGAACCACCGCGCCCAGCCCTCAAAGCTATTTTTATGTCTCTTGTAACCTAGTCAGACTGTCCTTTCGAATTATGGAAACAATTTACTTTGCGGCCAATATTTGAGTGAACCAGTATCCCACAATCTTGCTCATTTTTAAACCAATTTATTGTTTTTGTTAAGATCTGGAAATCATATTGATAATATTTGAATGTATTTATTTACTACATAGTCTCCTTTTTCCCTCTAGGTAGCATAACGAAGACTCTTGGGATATGCTTCAGATATCTGCCCTGGGACTCAGCTCTCCTATTTCATCTTCCCATTGACTAGGTTTAAATAATTCTTCCTATATTTCTTTGCACGTGGTATGAACAATGATAAAGCATTGGAGCACGAATGTTCCCTAAAGCAGGGCTCATACTGGAGCAGTGAGAGAGAGTCCTTTTGCATCTAGGAGATACACATTTATCCCACTACCTGTATCCTTTCCTTCCTAAGCCTCACAACTGAGATATTGTATTAAAATCAACTAAGAGAAGCTTAGAAAACTAAGAAGACCCATAGGGGTCACTTTAGCGTGAGGCAGCCTGGTAGGAATGGGCAAGAGCATATTGACTGAAGCCTCATAAGGTAACTGCATGAGACTTAATTTGATTATCTATTTTTTAAAACACTATTACATTCAGCATTCAACATTTTTCAAAAATGCACATATTCTGAAATTGAAACAACATACAAGTGTGAAAATTTTAAAAATGATTATTTTCTATTTTTACTTACTGCGAGGTATCCTGTGTTAAGATTTTAATTCTTTCATAGTTTTTAAATATTATTTAAAATATTAATATAAGCATACAAGAAAAAACAGGGAAGACTGTAATGTACACTTATTTATTTATAATTACCCAGCATTATCAAACTCCTATAATTAAGAGTTTTTAAATGTTTTTTATTTTTATATACATTACTACATTAGCAAATGTTTTCATTCTTTTTTTTTTTTTTTTGGTAATGCAATTATAGTCTGCATACAATTCCTTTTCTTGCTCTGACATTTTCCCAAGTCAGTATATCTGGATAATAGTTCTCAAAGTGACTGTATATTATATTCATATGAAGAGATTTTAAAAGTTATCACCAAGTTCATCGCTTGATGTTTAAAAGTGTCTTTTAGGGCCTTTAGATCCTTACTGGATTTTTACATAATTTTGAATTATGTTCCCCAAATTGCTTATTTATTACAAAGAGAAAGAGTGAGATTAGAGTCATGCTGATATGAATGTGCTGGTAATTTCACATGTATACATACATAAAAAAACAAGTTGTATATCTTAAATATATACATTTTTGTCAATTACACTTCAATAAAGCTAAAAAAGAACACTATAAACATCCTCACTTTTTACATACATATCTATTTTATTTTTCTAACGCTATTAATGTACAAGTTTTACAAAGAATGTGGATAACTTATAATGGACTTGGAATTTGAAGAAGAGTCTGACAGACTCAGGGCCAACAATACTATAAGTCCTGATTCTTTCCTTCTTAAGTATCAGGGCTGTGTGTGTGTGTGTACAAAGGTGTGTATGTGTGTGTGAATGCATATGTCTGCATACACGCATATTTGGTGTTTATGCCTGGCATGTATACAATGTGGGTCTATATATGCACCTGAGCGGGTATTTTAGAACATCTGATGACCTTATCATTTCAAGAACTGTGGCCACAGATTGAGAAAGAAAGCACCCTTTCAGCAGTCTGAGCATTTTTCAACAAAAGTAGAGACTTGCCTATCGTCAGTCATTTCTGTGGGAGGAGTGGCCTCTCATTTTATGCTTTTGTGGGGACATCTATTCCCAGCCCATAGTTTATGAGCAACATTCTGTCAGCAGGCAGGAATAGTAGCTCACTATAATTAATTCCCTTCTTGCCTCCACACCTCTGAGAGTGAGAAATAAAAGGGCATTAAAGGGAAGGTAGTTACAACCCACAAAGGGACCACATAAAATGTCACCTGTTGGCTCAACACATTGCTCCCTTCATGACTCCTAGTTCTGAGTTTCCATCTCACAGGGCAGACAGAGTGTATGGCCAGCTGAGACCCAAGAGAGACACACTGGCAGTCTATCTGCATGATATGGTAGGGGTATTAGCTGAAACTTTACTGAAAGTTAACATTCTGCATCAAAGGTTGTTCTTTTTCTTATGTGTGTTACATGGAAGACAAGAAAACCAAAGAGATGAGTTGCTGCTGCAATTTAAAGTAGGGGGGCAGAGAGTTGAGTGTGATCTGCAGAACTTCCATGTGACAACATAGAATAGTGGTGAAGTTACTTTTGTGGGCTTCAGTCCTCCTTGCCTCCCTTTGTAACATTAGCATCATAATACATGTCTCCTGCTGTTTCAGGGAAGAGTAAGTGGGTTTAGATATGTGTAGTGAATAATACAGTACCTGACATATAGTCAGTTCTCAGTGCTAATAATCATATAAATTGAAAGCAATTAAAACACCTCCATTTATCTTCCCACGTGTAATTTCTAACGCACATTCACATCATGCAAATTCATCCTCACAACACTCAGTTAAGGTAAGCATGCACTCTTGTTTCCCTTTGCACAACTTTTGCAAGTTGAATGGCTGGCTTGGTTAGATTCAATCCAGTGTTCTTTGCATTAAAGGAGCTGCCACCTAGAGAAGAGGATGATGTTTCTTCCAGCCATGGAGCATGCTGCATGCCTCTGTGAGGGCAGCCATCAAAACTCAGGCCTGCTGTTCTCCTCTAGGAGGACAGGTGGTCTTAAGGAATAGGGATCTTCTAGACCAGAATCCTCACACCAAACTTTTAGTCTGTGGTAATCACTTTATATAAAACTTTTATCTTGTTCACTTCTTCGAAAAATTTCAGATCATTGGTGTTTTTTGACTTTTTTTGTTTCTTTAAAAAAGAAGACAAGCCGGGCATGGTGGCTCACGCCTGTAATCCCAGCACTTTGGGAGGCTGAAGTGGGTGGATCACCTGAGGTCAGGAGCTCGAGACCAGCCTGACCAATATGGTGAAACCCAGTCTCTACTAAAAATATAAAAATTAGCCAGGCGTGGTAGTGGGCACCTGTAGTCCCAGCTCTTCCGGAGGCTGAGGCAGGAGAATGGCGTGAACCCGGGAGGCGCAGCTTGCAGTGAGCCGAGATGGTGCCACTGCACTCCAGCCTGGGCGACAGAGCGAGACTCCATCTCAAAAAAAAAAAAAAAAAAAGACAGCATTTTCTCTCTACAATATCCATGCAATTCAAGGTTCTCTCTTTTTCTAAAAATCAGGAAAAGTACATTTTGGAGACGGTTGGTACAACTCTAAGGCGTGGATTTGATATCCTCTTCTCTCCAACAGGACATGGGCGAGGCGATGCCACAGTGTGACTTCATGCATCTTCAGAAAGGTACAGACAAAAGGCTTAGAGATTCTGAGGAAGGAGAATTCTACAGTAAAATGCAGATATCCCTTCCCTAGCATTTTTATCAGTCTTTGATAGTTTTTTGAAATAAGGAAAAAGCAACAGGTCGAGGGCTTTATTCTTTCAAAAAGTGAAATAAAGACAGAACAGGGAGGCAAGGAAATATGAGAAAATTTCAGCTCTGCATTCTTGAGCCTTGTATCTTTAGGTTGCCAATTCAGAAAACACAAAAAGTACATAGTAGTCTTATGTTTAATTTTTTATCAGTAAAACATATCCATATACTCATTTTTAATTTGCTAAAACTAAAATCTGTTATCAAAGCATTTGGGTGCGAGGTGTCATTCTACTACTCTGGAGACCTGTCCTCTTTCATTATCATAAGAGCATGATTAGGAATGCTCTCACAGAGCCAAGGAGGGAAGGAGACAGTGAATGGAACTCTGTTCCTCTACCATTCATCCTATATTGCTTTATTAAAATTCATATATAAGCATTTACTGAGCATCTACTTTATGAAAGGAGGAGTTTTCCCTGTTCCATTATTTCTGGATTCCAGGATAGAAAGTATGTGATTCTGGAGAAACAGATTCAACAGAAGTGAGTGCTGGTGTTCCAATAGAGGACCCAGGGAAAGAGTGTGGATCAATCATCCCCTTGTGCTAGAAATGCTACCAGAGATTTCCTTGTGGTCAGGTGGTATATATGAAACCACCTTCTGTGCTAGAAGATTATTATGCCTTGATAAGCTCTGGCTGGAGTGTGATTGCCAAATACAGGAAAGTATTCAGAAGGGTGCATCATGATGGAAGTGGTGGTGGAGACAGAAGGAATAATTTATGTCATGGATTAACGGAAATTGTACCACCTGAACTACAAGAGGATGTACAGTTGTGCAGCCCAAGTTTTTTATCTGGGAGATGAAAAATCTGAGATTCAGAAAGGAAAGTTTACTTTATCTAAGTCAGCCAGTTAGAGAGCAGCAGGAAGATTAAAATTCACATACTCCAATTTCATGTTCAATACTTGTTTTCATAAACACACATAAACAGGAAGTCCTGGGAAGAGAAGATATTAGCTGTGTCTTTCTACCACCCAGAGGCTTCACCTCTCTCATGCTTCTAAAATAAAATACCAGGCTGATGTTCTGACTATGGGCCATAAACCAGGGTCAAGGAAGTCCAAGGAGACTGGTCGTCTTCCCAAGGCATCCTCTCTTCTTTATCAAGGACACTTCCACAGGTAGTTAAGCCAGAGTCCTAACATGGCTATAAAACCACCACTTAATTTATCCCTTCCCTACTCTAGTCAGATAGAGGCCCAGTGCTTCCTACACCCATCCAGACTTAGCAGCTCCTGGGGCCAAAGTGGTGATATTTGTTCAACAGTACAGAAGACAGGTCCATGAACCAGACTACCAATGGTGTTGGGTTTAGGAAACAAAGACCGGAAATTGTAACGTCTTTTGTAGTTGTTTTGTATAGACCATACCTTTTTGGCAATGTTTATTTTTTCATCATTTGGGTGTGCAAATATTTAAGCTCATCAAAGTGGTACAAACCTAACAAGATTTTCCCTTATAGACAGTAACAGTTAGAAAGGAACTTAAGCCTTCTCTACCTAGAACATAGGAAGTGCTAATAGTTGTAAGGTAAGCAATAAAAAAAAATGTTTACTGTATGCTCGCACTTTACTTCCCCATGAAAATATAAGAGAAAACAAAACAGACATGGTTCTCCTGACATTTAGCTTGTCATTTTGCAGATGTAGATACCTTAAATAATCAATTATAGTGGATCAGTGTCTTGTCGAGGTAAAGGTAATATGAGATTTTGAACCACAGGGACACTAATCTAGTTTAGGGAGGCTAAAATATCTTCACACAAGAAGGGCATTTTAAAAATTTTATTTTTTTTTTTACTTTAAATTCCAGGATACATGTGCAGAATGTGCAGTTTTGTTATATAGGTATATGTGTTGTTTGCTGAACCTATTTACCCATCCTCTAATTCCCTCCTCTCGCCTCCCAACCCGTAACAGGCACTGGTGTGTGTTCCCCTCCGTGTCCATGTGTTCTCATTGTTCAGCTCCCACTTATGAGTGAGGACTTGCAGCTTTTGGTTTTCTGTTCCTGTGTTGGTTTGCTGAGGATGATGGCTTCTAGCTTCATCCATGTCCCTGCAAAGGACATGATATAATTCTTTTTTATGGCTGCGTAGTGTTCCATGGTGTATATGTACCACATTATTCAGTCATTGATAGGAATTTGGGTTAGTTCCATGACTTTGCTATTGTAAATAGTGATGCAATAAACATACATGTGCATGTGCCTTTATAGTAGAATGATTTATATTCTTTTGGGTATATACCCAGTAATGGGATTTCTGGGTCAAATGGTATTTCTGGTTCTAGATCCTTGAGGAATCACCGTACTGTCTTCCACAATAGTTGAACTAATTTACATTCCCACCAGCAGTGTACAAGTGTTTCTATTTCTCCACAGCCTCACCAGCATCTATTGTTTCTTGACTTTTTAATAATCGCCATTCTGACTGACATGAGATGACATCTCATTGTGGTTTTGATTTGCATTTCTCTAATGACCAGTGATGTTTAGCTTTTTTTCATATGTTTGTTGGCTGCATAAATGTCGTCTTTTGAGAAGCATCTTTTCATATCCTTTGCCCACTTTTTGATGGGGTTGTGTTGTTCCTGTAAATTTGTTGAACTTCCTTCAAATTTGTTTAACAAGGAGTTAAAATTTGTTTAACTCCTAATAAACATAAAATTGTTTGTTAATTTGTGTATGTTAAATTCTGGAAATCAAACCTTTGTCAGATGGGTAGATTGCAAAAATTTTCTCCCATTCTGTAGGTTTTCTCTTCACTGTGATGATGGTTTCTTTTGCTGTGCAGAAGGTCTTGAGTTTAATTAAATTCCATTTGTCAATTTTGACTTTTGTTGCAATTGCTTCTCGTTTTTTCATCATGAAGTCTTTGTCCCTGCCTATATCCTGAATGGGATTTTCTAGGTTTTCTTCCATAGTTTTTATGGTTTTGGGTTTTACATTTAAGTCTTTAATTTCATCTTGAGTTAATTTTTGTATAAGGTATAAGGAAAGGGTCCAGTTTCAATTTTCTCTATATGGCTAGTCAGTTTTCCTGGTACCATTTATTGAATAGGAGATCCTTTTCTCATTACTTGTTTTTGTCAGGCTTGTCGAAGATCAGATGGTTGTAGATGTGTGGTCCTATTTCTGAGTTCTCTATCTTCTTCCATTGGTCTATGTGTCTGTTTTTGTCAGTACTATGCTGTTTTGGTTACTGTAGCCTTGTAGTATAGTTTGATGTCAGGTAGTGTGATGCCTCCAGCTTGTTCTTTTTGCCTAGGATTGTCTTGGGTATATGGGGTCTTCTTTGATTCCATATGAATTTTAAGGTAGTTTTTTTTCTAATTCTGTGAAGAATGTCAATGGTAGTTTGAGTGGAGTAGCATTGAACCTACAAATTACTTTTGGCATTATGGCCATTTTCACAATATTGATTCTTCCTATCCATGAGGACAGAACGTTTTTCCATTTGTTTGTGTCCTCTCTAATTTCCTTGAGCAGTGTTTTGTAGTTCTCCTTGAAGAGGTCCTTCACATCCCTTGTTAGCTGTATTCCTCGATATTTTATTATCTTTGCAGCAGTTGTGAATGAGAGCTCATTCATGATTTGGTTCTCTGCTTGTCTATTGTTGGTGTAAATGAATGCTTGCATTTTTTGCACATTTATTTCATACCCTGAGACTTTGCTTAAGTTGCTTATCAGCATAAGGAGTTTTCGGACTGAGGTGATGGAAATGGGGTTTTCTAAATATAAAATCATGTCATCTGCAAACAGAGGCAATTTGACTTCCTCTCTACCTATTTGAATAAGCTTTTTATTTCTTTCTCTTGCCTGATTGCCCTGGCTAGAACTTCCAATATACGTTGAATAGGAGTGGTGAGAGAGCACATCCTTGTCTTATAACAGTTTTCAAAGGGAATGTTTCCTGCTTTTGCCCATTTAATATGATATTGGCTGTGGTTTTGTCATAAATAGCCCTTATTATTTTGATATGTTTATTGAGAGTTTTTAACATGAAGGGATGTTAAATTTTATCAAAGGCCTTTTCTGCATCTATTGAGCTTATCATGTGGTTTTTATCTTTGGTTTTGTTTATGTGATAGATGGTGTTTATTAATTTGTGTGTGTTAAACCGCCATGCATCCCAGAGAGGAAGCCAATTTGATTGTGGTGGATAAATTTTTTGAAGTTCTGCTGGATTTGACTTGACAGTATTTTATTGAGGATTTTTGCATCCATGTCTATCAGGGATATGGGCCTAAAGTTTTCTATTTTTTTGATGTGTCTCTGCCCGGTTTTGGTATCGGGATGGAGATGGTACCATTCCTTCTGAAACTATTTCAAACAATTGAAAAGGAGGGACTCCTCCATAACTAATTTTATGAGAAGGCCTTTTAAGTTGAGATCTGATGGATCAGTAGAGGTTGGCCAGGTGACTCATATCAGTGTAGCACTGAAGCATTTTGAGGCTGGGGTGTGCAGGTTTCCCAAGTAGAAATATTGCAAGTTGAATTTTACAATCAACTTGTGGTTTTTCACCCTATCAAGAAGAAAAGACAAAAATAAAAATTAATGAAACCAATCACCTGGCTTATTACAGCAATCTGGGGTAGACTGCCAGTGAAGAACTGAGGTTCTCAGTCTAACAGCCTATGAGGAATTCATTGTTAACAAGAGCCATGTGAGAGCTTGGAAGGGAAACCTCCCTCAGGTGATCCAGTGATGACCATAGCCTCTGTGAGAAAATAACAAATGTTTTTTTAAGTTGCTAGTTTGGGGGTATTTGTTAGGCAGAAGTAGATAATTAATACACCATTACTTGCTGGGACCAAGACTTGTTCAGCCTCATTTTTGTGTGTTGTCTTTAAGTTCTTGTCCAAATCGGGGTGGGGGTGGGAGGCAAAAAAAAATTTGTTGTAATTTTTTCTCAGTGAAGACAAACTATGAAGAGCACAAATGTAGACATTGGATTTTTCATAGTCATAGAAATCTGAGTCAGTGGTTGATTGACATGAAAGCACCCCATTATGCAGACACTATATCATAACACTGATTAATGCCTCATCAAAACAAGGCCTTTGGGATTCTCAGCCTATGGTGCACTTTGGGCTAAAGGAGGGTAAATGAAGAAGGTTGGAAGCCAATTCCAGAAGAAGAGCAGAAGCTGCTGCCATATTCTTTTCAATACAGCCTTTTTTACGAGTATATCTCCAGATGGCTTCCTTGGATGACACACGTCATTCCCAGTGAGTTTGTTTCCCTGGCCTCCTTTCCCTCAAGGGCCCCAAAAAACAGAGATGTGATTTGTAATCTCCTGGCAACCTGGGGCAGCTCTCATGTTAATAACCAAGGAGACAATTTTTTCCTTGGGGAATCAAGATTCCTATATGCCCTCTGCTTCCCACTTCTCTAAGGGGGAAATATTACTGCCAAGTATATTCTTAGAGATGCTTAAAAAGCACATACGCAGCAACATGTTCTGGCAGAAATATAGGCAAGAATAAGGATAAGCTATTTCTAGATAAAAATACAAGGAATGTATGCATACAAGAAAAACCAAGTTTATGTGATATTTTTTGCCTCTCCCACAGTCCTAGGGACCAACATCCCAAGAGTTTTGTTTTCCTTCTGTTTTAATATTTTGGTTATGGAATATTTCAAACTTATCCAAAAATAAGATAATATGGCGAACTCCTATGTACCCTCTTTTTCAACAATTATCAAGTCATTTATATTTTATCTAGACCCTTCACTCACTCCCACCCCTAACACACACAGGACAATATTCGATGCATTTCTAAGAAATATAACATTGGTCTGGGGAGGTGTATATATAATACCTACCAGTGGTATTTGTTTTTTCCTAGTACCATATGTGGAGTGAATCCATAGGTAGTGAGGTAATAGGACTTTTCCTAGATCTCCTGTTTATCAAACATGATTATATTGAATACTCATAATGATGCTCTAAAGAGAGTACTATTATTAATTTTATTTTACCAATGGAGAAACTGGTCTGATGAAATGAGGTCAGTTGCTCAAGGTCAAATGGTCAGCCCATGATTTGAAGTGAAGTCTGTCAGAAAACTGATAAGAACACTTTACCCAAGAGTTATATGGTCCCTCAAAAGGATTAGATTTTCTCCTTTTCTAACATAGGCTTGTTGTTTGTTTTCCATGCAAGAGGAAGCAACACAAACCTTCACTTTTTGCTCTTTGCTGAAATAAGAAAGTGGGGCGCCTAACGATCTTGCAGTGCTTATGCTGAAAGCACTTTGTGAACGAAAGCCATGGCTCAGCTCAGGACTTCCAACTGGGATGACACAAAATCAAAAGAGAATAGTTGATTTCAGCTCTAATCAGAATAAAAGCAAATGGATCAATGTTTTCCAAATGAAACTTGTCTAGAACAGCACTTATTTTCTAAGTCTCACAGGTATTACAAACCAAAACAGGAAATGAAAAGCTATTAAAATAAATGGTCCAATAGTGTCCTTTAAACAACTATCAGCACTTCGATGAAAAAACTTTTACCCACCCCCACCACTTGTTTATTCTCTAAATTCAAACTCATATATCTTTCTTGGTATGTCAGCATTAAATTAGGGTAAAGACTTCTAAGTCTCAGGTACTACTATTTGAAAGGAAGTTGAGATAAAATTAGAAAAAAAAAAAGACAAATAATTTTTAATATATGTGTTATGTTTGTAGGTAATCTGTTGCTGGACCAAGAGGAAAGTTGATAACAAGACAATAAAAATATCCCAATATTAGTCAAGTATTATATTTTAATTTTATGTGCTGAAAAATATTTATTAATATGACATTTTCAGAATTTGCTTTTCCCATTTTCCCATGATGTTTACAGAGGATTTTTTGGTTCTCTCAATCTCTTTTCTTCCCTCATGTTTCTAGGAAGCATCTGGAGAAATGGAAGAGGAGGAAGATAATAGGGATAAAGTAAAATAATAATAGCAGTCTCCATGTCTAATATTATTTTTTATTTCTACATAGAGTTGTGAAAGCGATGTAGTTTTATTGGGCTGGTAGCTTTTCAATGGGGTTTTAAGGAGGGTGGAGGAGGAGTTATTGTAGAAGGTTTTAAAATATATATATGAAGAGACTCAAGTCATTTTGTAATTACTTTTGTATGTCTGGATTATGTGTCTTTAATGGCCTCATTAAAGGGTTCCAGGCATGAACCCTGTAGGTCACAACTTTTATAAGCAGCCTGTATTGGTAGTGATCCTCCAGTCTGTAGGAAGAGTTCAGCAATTTTTCCTCTGCATTCTTTCCTCCTCTGCTGACTTTTGCTTACAGTATAAACAGTTGATTTAAATGCTTGCTCAGTACAGTGGAAAAGCCCTGGATTTGCCAAAAGTAAAATTTTGGTAAAGTAAATTAATGTGTAAAGAAGGACAAACAGCTTTGAAGAAGGACTCTAGCGTCAGTTTTTGAAGCTCTGCATGTGTTTTCTGCAATTAAAATCCCTTTCCATTCTCTCAATTTTGTATCTCCCCGAGGAAGCTCAAATCAGCCCTCTCCCTCAAACAAATGCCTCCTTAATCTCCAGGGGAGGCTCATTCACAGGGACTGGGATTTACTCAAGAGGTGATTTGAGTATTTACAGAATATTTGATATCCAAACATTTTTTGCTTGAGCCGTTAGTAACTTTGGGAGGAATTCAACAGAGGTGGTTGTCACTGAAGAAGGCAGGGGTGGCTGCTGAACATTAGCGATCTCAGTTGGAAGCAAAAGTGCTCAATTTGCAGAGGAGATGTGGGGAGAGTGAGAGGACGCCCTGATATATTTAGCCAAATATAAATAGTGAACATGTATTAGTCATTTATTATAATGGCAGGCATTGTATTTCTTCCCAATAACCCTGAGAATTATGTTGTATTAATATCCCCCTTTCAAAGAAGGAAAATATGAAATTTAATGAGCTTGCAAACATTGCCCATGGTGTTTCAGGTAGTAATTTTCAGAGCTGAATCTAAGTCTAAGTCTGTTTGATACTGAAGTTTAAACTTTTATTACTCTTTTTTTTTTTCTCTTCAGAATGTTTAGGTGGTGTTTGATCATTTAAATGGAACCTAGCTTATCAAAGTACTGGGTTTTGGAAACATTTGTATTTAGTAAGAATATATTATATGAGTCAGGCTCTTTCTAGATGTGGTGGAGGTCACAAAGATGAATAAAGTCCAGTATGTTTTCATGGAATCTGTAGGCTGTTAGAATAAGTTTTTCTGAAGCAAGGCAGATTATCATATGGCACAAGACAAGAATAAACAAAGGGTTATGTAAGTTTACAGGTGAGAGAAGTTCCTTTAGGATAGGGGAAGAGAACTTGTGAGCTGGTTCTGAAGTTCAGTGAGAAAGCTTTAGAGCACAATGAGCATGAAACAGCGCAATTAGAATACTGAACTACAATTCACCACTGAGAAGACTGGTTTGATCCATACATTTCTTTTTTGTTTAAAAGTATCCTCAGAGCACTTCAATTCTTCTAAAGGTTAATGGAGGCATCGAGTATTATGGTAAAGATTAATTGAGGTGGTGCCGGAGGGATGATGGAGAATTAAAAGTATTATGGAAATTTTCTGTTAAGTCATTTTTCTATGAAACAGCAATGGTTTTTTGTGTGTTTGTTTTCTTTTGAGACAAGGTCTCATTTTGTCACCCAGGCTGGAGCACAGTGGCACAACCATAAGTTCCGCAACCTTGACCTCCTGGGCTCAAGGGATCCTCCCACCTCAGCTTCCTAGGACTACAGGGATGTAACATCGTGTCTAGCTATTTTTTTTTTAATTTTTGTAGACACAGGGTCTCACCATGTTTACCTGGCTTGTCTCAAATGCCTGGGCTCAAGTGGTCCTCCTGCCTCTGCCTCCCAAAGTGATGGGATTACCAGCATGAGCCACTGTGCCCAGCAGAGACCACAAATTCGATGGCAGCAACAGTATCAAATTCCTGAGTACATTTCTGAGTAAATTGTTTAAATCCTCACTCTAGTTAGGTTTTAATTTGCAAATCTAACAGCTAACTTCCCTAGAATGTGCAAAAGATAAAAAGTCCTGCCTAGACTTTGATTTAAAGTGTGTTTTGACCCTAGCTCAGGTCTAAGGAGTGGCTTAGGTACCCTAAGCAGTGAAGAAATTGTAATTTATTTTGAAGAAAGATCTTCTAGCATCTTGTGCCTTCCAGAAAATAGCTAGCACTTGTTAGAAAGCTAACGCTTGTCAGAAATAAATGCAAGGGGATTTATTTTCCTGATGCTTTATTCACACAAACATGTCACAGTAAAGTCAAGGTGTAAGCTCCCTCATACATTTGATTGGACTTTGCATATCACTTTGTAGAATCACTTGCTTGGGGCATGTCCAAAATGTTGGTTTGAAACTGCACATAAAGCCACTATTTGGTTGCCTGAGATGTTACTGTGAGATACTTCAATGACTTTTTTCTTCAAATCTTCTGCACAGTATTCTTCTACTTACTTCACCAATATTTCAGTGATTCTAGGCTAAAAAGTTAAGATTATGTGAAAGTACATGGATTTTACTAAACCAGAGTGTGACCAACAATCCCAGTATTCTCTCTGCAGATGACAGAAATGAAGTCTTTAAGGGTGTGGACCCTACACTGAGACCCTCTGGATTAGGATTTGCAAGTTCACCTCCTGCTATGGGACAGTCAGAATGTAACTGCTGTTAGAGTTCAGAGCCTTGATGAATTTGGAGTTAGACCATTGTTCAAATCTGAGCTCTACTAATTAATAGCTGTGCATTCTCAGATAAATCTGTGAACTTCTCTGAGTCAAGGACTAAGAGTGCAAGGGGAAACTTTGTGGAAGGAATAGATGTAGAAGACCTAAAATATGGAGTCTACCAACATACCGATACTCCAAGCCTGCATTTGATAACATAGAGTTAGATGCATCTGAATGAATGTGGAAATTCTCATAAAATAGAATTGAATGAGAATGCTGGCCACTTCTAAGAATTACATTAAATTACTTGCATGATTTCTCTTTCGGACATATGTTCACTAGACTTCTCTGAGGCTCCACATTTTCCATTCCTGTTTGTGCTGTCCTCTTACCCTAGAACATTCAGTGTTAGGCTGAGGATGCACCCCATCTGAGAAAGAGGGAAAACAAGGCAAGCATCTCTCTCTCTCTCTCTCGCTCTCTCGCTCTCTCTCTCTCTCTCTCTCTCTCTCTCTCTCTCTCTCTCTCTCTCTCTCTCCTCTCTCTCTCTCTCTCTCTCTCTCTCTCTCTCTCTCTCTCTCTCATAGAAATATGAGCACTAAAGCTCAGATATGCCTGTCTTTTTACAGTTAGGGTTTACAGTAAAATGCTGCTAGGTCCTGAGACTTTGACTCTCTTGACAGCCAATGGGTTTGAATTTAGTATTTGTGGGGAGAAGGTTACCAAGCGTGGTGAAAAGTTCTGGCATTTCAGTGTGAATTATCAAAACCTATTACTGTTGGATAATTCATCAGATATCAACATTATGTCTTCTTCAGAGTCTTTGGAGTGTGAGAGGATTTTTGTGCTGATTGTGCTAGTTTTAATGTTTTCTCATTTTCCTGTTTGAACCAAGTGTTTAACTGTCGTGTTTTGATTGTGATCATTCCTCATGTGCACCATCTAATGACCACATTACCCACCTCCTTCGCCCCTTGAAATCTGGAGTTTGTCTGCTAACATGTCAGGTCATGAGCACTAGGATCAATATTACTGAATGCCAAGACATAGCCTATCTTCAGATTTAAACTCTGACTTAGCTTGTGTTCAACTACTGGAGGCCACTGTGCAATAAAAGTTGAAGTAGGATGGAATAAGGAGAAATGCTTAAAATAAAATGAAATACCATTATAAATATTGTCTATGGCTTCTCTCTTTTCTTGAAACAGAGCTATGGTATAAAGCAGGGCTGTATTTACAATGAGTTAATGAAATTTTTATTTGAATAATCACACCCCAAATTGCTTCCAATTTTTCATAATCTCTCTAAATGTCATCACATATTATTTGCTTTTTCCATTTTTCAAGACATCGTATTTTTAAATTTGTTCACCTGGTAAAACCTGTTGGTTTCTGCCAGAGACTTGTTAACTAGAAAACAGCAATTTCCCTTTTTCATTCCAACCTCATACAATTGCCTGAACTAAAAAATAATGAAAAACATGAACAATTTCAAGGAGCAGCACTGTTAGAAATGAGCTGAAATGTCGGATTTATTGGAAAACATCTCTGTAGAAAATCAGGACTGGTTTTCCAAGTTTGAGAGAGGAAAATGGTTTAATCAATATTGTCCAAATTAATTATAGGGAAATGGCAATATGTATTACACAAACTATGTTTTTTTCATTGGAAAACATCATGTTAAGTATTTTTAACAACAGAACTTGTTCAGAGCCTTTGACATATCACTCTGTAAGAGAATCCCCGATATAGTTTACAGCAACAGTGTCTTTCTCTTAGGCCTTATTTTAGGAATAATCTTCAGTGAAGCACATTTAGGAAAGCTGACTTAGATATCTTATTTTAACACTGATTTATTCATTCTGATAACTAGGATGGGAGCACATACCTAACCTTTAAAGGGAAGATAGTATGAGGGTTCATTCTGTGACTACAATTTACATCTTGGTGTCTCTTTCAGAAGCAGTCTTAGAAGGATGAAAAGATTGAGCCAAAATAAATAGCTTTGGAAGACACTCTTGTCCTTCTACCTAACAGTGCTTCTTCTTGATAGTAATGTTTTTGTTTTTGTTTTTCCTCCCCAGGGAAGAGGCTGGCAGGGCGGGTAGTATTAATTGCAATAATGTTATTGCCCCTTTTATAGTTTTCCTTGCAACTAAATGTTTCCAGGTGACTCAGTTATGGTAAAGGACACAAAAGGAAAATACTATTAGTAAAAGATGTGCATCTGAGAGGAGAGGAGATAGAGTTCTTGAGTACCAGCTCTTCCGTTTCTGTTTGCGTTGATTGTGTTTAGATGGCTTGTGACCATCTTGTAAAGGTGAGGCCAACATGTTCAATGTATACATTTAACTTCATTCTTTCTTCGATATAAGCAACTTTACTTCATTCTCTTTATCTAACCTCTTTCTTTGAATGGTTAGAGAAATGGCCAGTGAAGTTGATAACTTTTACTAATTTACACAACATTCAAATAGTTTCTATTTTGACTTCTCTTTGACTTATTTTTTATTTTATGATGATCAAACAGGTAAAAGTCTCTTAAGAAACTTACCCATGTTCCTCAAAGGCACCACAGTAGGACCTGTGATATTTTTAAAAATGAAAGCAAAAAAAGAAGTATATTAAAAAAGTTCCTTATGATGTGGAGGTGCATTCCTTGTACACCTAAATTGTTGATAGTTCTTATCATGAAAGGGTGTTGAATTTTGTCAAGTGCTTTTTCTGTATCTGTTGAGATAATCATATGATTTATATTTTAGTTCTGTTAATATGGTGAATCACATCTATTGATTTGTATGTTGAATCATCCTTGTATTCCAAAGATAAATCCCACATGATCATGATGTATGAACTTTTAATGTGCTGTTGAATTGTTTGGTAGTACTTTGTTGAGAAATTTTGCTTCTATGTTCATAAGAGATACTGGGCCTAAAATATTACTTTTGTAGTATCTTTATCTGCCTTTGATATCAGGGTTGTATTGGCTTCATAAAATGAGTTTGGATATGTTACCCCATCTTTAATTTTTTGAAAAAGTTTGAGGATTGGCATTAAGTCTTCTTTAAATGTTTGATAAAATTAACCAGTGAAGTCATATGATCCCAGGCTTTTCTTTGTTGGTGGATGTTTGATTATTAATTAAATCTTAGTCATTATTGGTCTGTTTACATTTTCTATTTATTCATGATTCAGTCTTGGTAGGGTTTATATCAGTAAACACTTATCTATTTCTTCCAGTTTATCTGACTTGTTGGCCTACAATTCTTAATAATATTTTTATATAATGCATTTTATTTCTATTTCATTCATTGTATTGTCTCCTCTTTCATTATCTGATTTTATTTACTTGGTTCTCAACTCTTTTAGTCTAGCTAAAAGCTGAAAACAATCAGCAAAAGGAAAAGGGAACCTATGGAAAAGGAAAAATATTTGCAAATGATATATCTGATAAGGGGTTAATATCCAAAACACATAAGGAATTCACATAACACAATAGCAACAAAACAAGACAACAACTAGCCTAATTAAAAACTGAGCAAACGACCTAAATAGACATTTTTCCCGAAGATGTACAAGTTACCAGCAGGGTGAAAAAAATGTTCAATATAACTAATTATCGGGGAAATTCAAATCAAAATCCCAATGAAATATTACCTCAAAATTGCTAGAATGCCTATTAACAAAAAGTCAATAGACCAAATATTCACAAGGATGTAGAGGAAAAAAAACTTTATACTATAGGTGGGAATATAAGTCGATTCACCCATTATGGAAAACTATATGGAAGTAACTGAAAAAATTAAAAATAGAATTACTATATGATACAACAATCCTACTCTTGGGTATGTATCTAAAAATAAAAGTAAAATCAGTATTTCAAAGATATATCTGCACTTCTATGTACACTGAAGTATTAGTCACAATAGCCAAGATACAACAACCACCTAAGTGTCCATCAGTGGTTGAATGGAAAAGGAAAATGTGGGTATATATGCGATGAAATATCATTCAGCCTTAACAAAGAAGGAAATTCTACCACTTGCTACAACATGGGTGAAACAGGACATTATGTGTTAAGTGAAATAAGCCAGACACAGAAAGAGAAATACTACGTATTATCACCAACATTAGAAATCTAAAAATGTTGAACCCACAAAAACAGAGAGTAGTATGGTGGTTACCGGGGTCCGGGGGAGTGGGAGAAATGGGAAGATTTTATTCAAAGGGTACAAACTTTCAGTTACAAGATGAGTGATTTTTAGAGATCTAATGTATAGTATGGGGATTATAGCCAATAATAATAAATGTACTGTACATTTGAAACTTGCTAAGAGAAATCATAAATATTCTCATCAAAAACAATTATGTGGTGATGAATGTTAATTAGCTTGATTATGGTAATTATTTCATAGTCAAATTATTATAGTGTATACCTTATATCATTTTGTCAATGATACTTCTATAAAGCTATGCAAAAGAAAAAAATGGATAACACGTACAAATGCATGTAATACATCAGGATCATTACTCATTTTAAAAAGCAATTGTTGTTGGCTAAAGTTTTAAATTTCCTGGAATCATTTCAGATAGGATTGCTAAAATATATTGCTCAGAGTCCTTGAAGGAACATTTCAGTTATGTTGATGGTTCATTTTCTCTCTTTGCCTCTCTCCCCATCTCTCCCTTTCTCCCCTCGTTTCCTTCCACAGCCCCCTCTCTCTTCTAATTCTGGTTGCTGCTAAGCTCTGTATAGAAACAACTGAGCATCTTGGCTGACAAGGACATTTCTAGGAGCTAGATTAGAGTCCTTGGGGCTAAGAATTACTATGTAAAGTCAAGGGTTCCATACAGAGCTCTAGAATTACAGATTATGGGGATGTAGTATTGAGAAAAGCTGTGTTGTAAGGGATGTTATTGACATGCTTTCATTTACAGTTTTGACACAGTAGTTGATGTTCTTAACTCCGCCTTCCAGTAGTTATCAATGTACTCAGGTTCCCAAATCTCAGCTTGTCTCACTGTGGCCCTCCCCACTTTGTATCTTGTCTAAGACATGGATGAACTATGGCTGTGGTTAAGGGGTTCAAGAGTGGTAGAATGAATGAAGGTCCAAAGGCTCCTACTTACCTGTTCAAACTAACTCACCTTGCCTAACCTACTTACCTACCTGTTTTCCATTTCCACTTACCCACCTACTTTCCTAACTTATCATAATATAGTGAATGTTATATAAGTTAATGTTTAAAAATTTCTAAAAAAGATAAGGCTGTGCTTTATATATTTTTTAACTTTCTATGTTGAGATCATTAGACTTAGAGCAGAGTTGCAAAAATAGTACTAAAAATTCCCAGATATTCTTATTCAACATTTCCTAATTTTAGTGTTATAACTATCATACAATTATCAAAATTAAGAAGTTAACTGATAGAATGCCACTTACTGAACTAGAGTTACTCACATTTCACCAGTTTTACATGAAAATCCTTCTGTACCAGGATAAAATTCAGAATTCCAAATGTATAGAGTTGTCATGTCTCCATAGTCTCCCCCAATATGAAACATTTTCTTTAACTTTTCTTTTTCATGAACTCCAAAGTTTTAAAGAACACTGGTTAGCTATTTTGTAGAATATTTTTCAGTTTGAATTTGATATTTTTTGAAATTAGATTGAGATGATTCATTATGTAAAGGTCATGAGACCTCTGGGCATAGTATGAGAGGGTATTATCCCCACCTTTGTAATAATAACTATTTTCCATAATTAGTGTTTTGGAGCCATCGGATATTATGAGACTATGTGAATAGCCTTTGCATCTTTTTTGTCAGTTTCAAAAACCTTAAAAACCATGTATTTCAAAACCGAACTAAATATTTCTATGGTGCTGTAATGGTGATTTTCTAGTTTTCTCATTTTAGTACATTTATTGAGATTATTTTGTAAGAACTGTTTTCCCACACTCACACTTATTTATTAATTCAGTTATGTACTTACATTAGCATGGACTCAAGGATATTTATATTATTCTTTGATTATGATCCAATACTATCATTATTTATGTTGCTAATATTATTCTTGCTGTGACCATTGAAGTTTTTGCAGATTAGCTCCTATACCCTTTCAACTTGCACCCACTCTACTTGGCACATGGCGGGGGGAGACTTTCTTACTTTTAGGTACCACAAGACGTTCCTATTGTCACATTAGGTTTTGCCTGTCTCAGTCCTGAAAACAATCACTTCTCCTAGTAAGTTGTTTTATTGGGGCATGGTACTTATAAACTGGGGCGTGGGTGTTTGGTATTTTCAATGTTACTGTGGTGTCACAGCTCCTGCATTCTTTCAACAACAGGAAATGTATAATCCATACACATGCACTCACACGTATGTATGATCATTTTTCTCTCTACATATATATTTTAAATAGGCCATAACGTCTGATTCCAATCTAGCAAAGGAGGTTTTATTTATTCTAGTCTTCACTGTTATTTGTAACTTCTTTCTCTGATGGTTTCTCTGAAACTGTCATTCAACACTAGTGTACATATAGACTTGTCTGCTCTTAAACAAGTTTATCAACCACATGCAGCGTTTGTGATTTTTCTTTGTCTTAAGTCTTACAGTATCCAATCAAAATAGCTTTGAAAATGGTTATTTAGGTCCATCATCTTCAAAGAAGTGAGATTATTCATTGATAACTCAGAATCATTTGTTACAATCTACATTCTATCGAGTTCCCTCCATATCCTTGGAGATTTTTTAAAAATTTAAACAGTTAAATTCATTCTTTGTGGTGTATAGTTCTACCATTTGAAAACACACAAAAAACCCTACCAGAAATTAGGTACTTACCAACACAATTTTATGTAGAACTGTTCTATAACAGCAAGAAGTTCTTTGTGATTCTCCGTTTTAGTCAACAACCCACTCTACGCACACTTTTGGCAATTGTTGATCTATTTTCTGTGTGATTTTGGTAATTGCAAATAGAAGTCACATGAAGTAGACTATTGCTTCTTGCTTTTTACAACCTAGTAAAATGTTTTAAAGATTTATTCATATCACTGTGTAAGAACTGCTTTTTTGTTTACTTATCTTTTTATTTATTTTCCTTTTTATTAAATGCCTAGTAGTGTTTCATTATATGCATATACAATGGTACTTACCTGCTTGAAATATACTGAGTGTTTTAAAAATTTGACACATTTGAATAAAGCTGCTGTAGGCATTTGTGTCAGTATGTGTTATGTGTGTGTGTGTGTGTGTGTGTGTATGGATATCTTTCTCTTATTTTGGATAGACTACCATGTGAAAGAAAATTATCTTGGGGCTCCAAAATCACTAAGCTAAAGGGAAAAGTCAAGCTAGGAATGGCTTAGGCCAAACCTGCCCAAGCTTTGAATTGTTTTATGCAAAGTCACCCCTCTCCTCACTGAGATAAATGCATATCTGATTGCCTCCTTTGGAGAGGCTCATCAGAAACTCAGAAAAATGCAACCATTTGTCTCTTATCTGTATATGACTTAGAAGTCCCCTTCCCCACTTCTAGTTGTTCTGCCTTTCCAGACTGAACCGATGTTCATCTTACGTATGTTGATTGATGTCTCATGTCTCCCTAAAATGTATAAAATCAAACTGGGTTCGGACCACCTTGGAAACATGTCTTTAGGACCCCCTGCAGCTGTGTCATGGGCATGCATCTTCAACCTTGGCAAAATTAGCTTTCTAAATTGACCAAGACGTGTCTCAGATTTTTGGGGTTCACACCTGTTAACAACTAAGAGTAGAGTATCTGCAACATATGGTATGTTTATATTTTATGAAAAACTGCCAAACTATTTTCTTTTCCAAAGTGACTGTATCACTTTGTATTCCTGATGCAATGTATGATCAGTGATGTATGAGAGTTCCAGTTGCTCCTTTTACTTCCAGTATTTGCTATTGTCATTTTTTAATTTCATTTATTTATTTATTCATTCATGCCATTCTAGTAGGTTTAGAGTGGTCTCTCATGGTGGTTTTTATTTGTGTTTCTCCAGTGACTAATGATGTTGATCCTATTAGTATATGCTTATTTGTTTTTCATACATCATCTTTGGTGGGCTATCTGTTTAGATATTTTGCCCATACTTTATTGGGCTGTTGGTCTTATTTTGAGTTGAAACCTTTTTCTATATCCTCAATTGAAGTTTTTTGTAAGAAATACCATTGGAAAACATATTTCTTTATATTTAAAATTGGATTATTGTGTATGATTTTTATGCGGTTTTGCTTTTCTTTCCAATTTTATGATTTCTCCCTTTCAATAGTATGTTTAGACTGTTCACATTTAATATAATTATTGATAAAAATTAAACTAAAATCTGCCATTTGTGTATTCCATTCAATTTTGTTTCTATTTCCCTCTTTTTCTGTCTTGCATTAAATTATTAAGATTCCATTTTATCTCTGCTATTTACTTATTAAAACCTTTTAAAAAATTACAATGGTTTTCCTAGGATTTAAATTATATATCTTTATTAACTTGAAGATTACCTTCATATAATGTTATATAGTTTTAAATGTAATTTTAGAAACACACAATTATGTAGTCTCAAGTCCTCCTATATTTGTGTCATTGCTGTCAAATATTTAACATATGTTATAAATACACATATCCTTCCTGCTCAAGAATTTTTTTAATGTTTCTAAACAATGTGACTCAATCTCCAAATAATATGGTGCCACTCCACATATAAAGAGCTCATAGCAGTATATTCCCAAGTCTTCTGTTTCATACATTGTGCCATTACTACATGTTTTACATTTACATACATTAAAAACACAAAATTAACTGTCATTATTTTAGCTATAAATGACCTATTGTCTTTTAGAGCAATTACAAATTTAAAAAGTTTTATATTATCTTCATTGACTTCATTTACAATGCTGGGCATTTTATTGTGCAGATCCAAGTTTCCAATCATTGATACAGGAGTTAAGAAGAAATTACTTTGGCTGATAGTGAGGATACAGAAGTCCTTGGTAAGGTTTTCCTTTTAATGAAAGGCAGCCCAAATCATTTTCCTTTCTAACAAAGAGCAGCCTGTAAAGTCGAGCTGCAGACAGAGATGCCAGCAGCTGTGCCAATCATGTTCAAAATGGTAGCTTCATCTTCCCTTGTCTGCCAGCCAGGTGTACAGTAAGGAGCAGACAAGATGGCACGGGCCAAGGGGAAAGTTCATTTGCATAATAAGATTAGGGTGGGGCAGCCAGCCTTCTCCTCAAGCTGTGTAAATGTCATTAACTTTACAGCCATTGATTTTTTTCTACTCAGCACTACTGAGTCCTCTGATGACCTATCAAAAGCAGTTTGTTTTTCAGTTGTATTTTTCACCTGAATTGTTCATATTGGAATGTTTCTTATAGTTTCCTTTTTGTTTTTGCTGAAATTCTTCTTCTGATTTTGCATGTGGTTCACCTTTCCTTTAGAACCTTTAGCATATTAGTTATGTTTGTTTTGAAGCTGTGGCAAGGTTCCAATATCTATGTCATATCTGATTCTCATAATGCTGACTGCTTGGTCTTTGGAATTATGTGGTATTTCTGTGTGTTGTTTTTAATATACCATAATTCTTGTGGAAAGGTGAATATCTTGAAAAGAATAGTAGAGACATATGTAACTAGCTATATGTCTAAAAATGACCGAAGCATTCTTCCTGGTAGGACTTTAGTGTAAGCATTTGAGTTTTTTTAGTTGGGATTTGGGCTGGGTTTGAAGTTTATTAATGTGATTATCTTCGCTGGGCCACAGGCTTTAAATTCCTCTAGCAAAACTTTGTGTTTAGAGTAGGGGCTTATTTTTCAGATAGTTTTTCTCATAGTCTACATCACACTGAGCTTTTGTATTCTACCTCTGAAAGGATATTTTTCATACTCATGTCCCTTTCCTATCCCTGTGCAACATTATTTTCCAGTTTCTTATGATTTGAATCTTAGCCTAGCGAGAGGCATGCAGGATGTTACCTGTTATTCTGATTACATCTTGGTTTTAGCAAGCACAATGGCCATGGGTGTGTGGTCTTGTCAATACTCCCGATATTCCGTGGCTATAGAGCTAGATTCAGCATTTTCCCCACCCATACTCCAGGGATAGATTGTTTTTTTAATCTGTTTTCCTCCTCCAGCTGCGATAGGTTTTTCACTAGTGTCCTTAAGGTGCCAGCTTGTTACCCTCTGAATCAGTATCCTGAGGCTGCTCTAATGAATTACCAAAGACTTGGTGGCTTAAGACAAAATAATCACTCTTAGTTCTGGGTGCTAGAAGTCTAAAATCCAGCAAGGTTGTGCTCCCTGTGGGTACTCCTAAGAAAAAAAAAATCCACTAGTTACCTCTTCCAACTTTTAGGGACAGACCTGGCAATTCCTAGGTTTGTAGCTTTATCTCTAACTCAGTCTTGATATCACCCTCTCTTCTATCTTCTCCTCTGTGTGTCTAATAAGAACATATGTTATTGCATTTAGGGTCCACCCAGATAATCCAAGATAAGTTTCTGTTTTTAAAACCCTTAATTTAATGATACCTTTTGTCATATGACTTAATTTCATAGGTCTGGGAATTACGGAATGAATATATCTTTTGAGAGGTCACCATTCAGCCCATTATATTTTACAACTCAGATAACAGGGATAGGAGAACAGTGTCCAATGGAGCTGCATGATTCTCTGGCAGTGGTTACTATTCCCTCCCCCAGACCTGCACCTCAAGAAACATTTTGTTAGGACTTACTACAGTCTTTTTTGTAAGCTCTTGTTGGGGTAACTACATAAAAAAAAAACCCAAAGAGGATATTGGCATCTTGAATTTCTGTCATCTTCAGGGACATTAAACTTTATCACCAGTACACACCTGTCCCCTACCAAATTTTCAACCAAACTCTTATTACCAGTATCCACTTGTGTCTAACTTAAGCCAGTGTTTGCATGTTGTCTTTCCTTGCAGGTTTTTTCTCCCTCCTTAAACATTTTTTCTAGTTTATTGCCTTGCAATTCCGTCTTCCTGATAGGATCAAGAAACGTTGTGAATTTGCATGGGGTATCATCACTAAGAAATGTAGTAAGCTAATTTCCCTCTTATAAAATTATATCTTGCTGTTAATTTGCACATTCTGATTAGTAGTAAAAAATGTTTCATGTTTGTTTAAATAGTTGAGACTTCCACTTACATTTTTATTTATGAAGAAGAAACTTCATCACATTTAAAGAAGGACTGAACTGCTAACCAAGGTCATATGTTTAACATTCCAGAAGCTATTTAAACATAGGCTCAAGAACTACTTGGTAGAAATGTGACAAACATAATTAGAAAGTGATATTTGGGGCCAGGCACAAATGGCTCACACCTGTAATCTGAGCACTTTGGGAGTCCGAGGTGGGCAGATCACCTGAGGTCGGGAGTTTGAGACCAGCCTGACCAACATGGAGAAACTACATCTCTACTAAAAATACAAAATTAGCTGGGCATGGTGGCAGGTGCCTGTCATCCCAGCTACTTGGGAGGCTGAGGCAAGAGAATTACTAGAACCTGGGAGGTGGAGGTTGCAGTGAGCTGGGCAACAGAGGAGACTCAGTCTCAAAAAACAAGAAAAGTAATATTTGGAACAAAAAAACTTCAAGTTTCTGTGAATCCTGACAGTGTAGTTGGAGATAAAAAGCAACATAAAAATGAGGTGTCTCGAAGTGGAAAAAAGTTTCTCCTTTAGATCTTGCCTCTGTTTCTTCATTCCTACTCTATTCTTTCTTCATTCTCTGTGCCCCCAGACTCAGGAACAAGTTTTTGATTTTTTTAATCAAATGGTCACTTTCAGATTAGTATCTTCTACAACCTGCCAAGTTTTAACCTAGAAATTGCTGTTTCTCATCCTCATTGTCTTAAGATTCTATTTTCCTCTTTCCAAGGGAAATTCTGTACCAATAAGTTGGAGTTCAATTTTAAAACTAAGTAGCCACAGTGGTTATTAAACAAGGGGGTGGTGAGATAAAAGCTGGATCTAATTGAAAGTAGAATCAATTTAGCAATTTTTTTGCTAATTTCTAATGATTGATTAATAGACTGCAGAATACTACATAAAACTCTAAAATCTTGATTTTTTTTCAGGGATGTTTTGGGGAAAACAAAATTAGAAAAATTTTGATTTTTGTTTTGAACTTTTTCTTGCAGACTATGATACAGAGATTTGATTTTATTAGAGTGTAAGTATCCATCCCAATGCCTCAGAAGTTTATCAGTCTAAGTCAGAGGTCAAAATAACAAAAGCTATCCCAAAGGATTCATTCTAAGTAATAAAACTGAATAATGCTTGTACCTCTGTTTTCCATGTTAATGCCAAGGTACAGAGAAAAGGAACCTTTTAATTCCCATTTCAGGAAGACATAATCTTCCTATTAAGAATTTATTGTGGATCAATGGACAGAAATATCCGAGGGATGTTTTAGTCCAGTCAGTGAGTGAGGTCAACAAATCTGTCTTCCTGCCTCTGAAGAGTTCTCAGGAAGATTAAACAGCTGATATCATCAAAAGATGTGTAGATAAGGAGTTTGCAGAACTCAATTCTCATCCTAATCTTATTATTGACTAGTTTTGTTACTGGACAAATTTATTCAGGTCTGTAGGTTACTCAATTAAAAAATGACAGAAATAGAACCTAACAGTCACAAGGGCAGCTGTACAATTCTGTGGGACAGACATTCTTTCATATTTTAAAAACTGCCAAGCAAAGTAATTTTGTATCTTTCCTATAAGGTATTCCCAAAGATATATACAGAGACAGTATATATCTTGCACTGTACTTAAGTATCTTAGTGCGTGTTTTTAAAGGAAGTTGGATCACATGCATGTTAAGTAGTCTCCATTGAAGTTTCTCCACCACATTTGGTAATTGTTTTGTCAGTCAGAACCTCAGTGATCGTAAGCGTTTTTGGCACCTGATACTGTTGAGGTTAAGAAGAGTCAGAATGTAGTGGTTAATTATATGGGTTCCAGAGTCAACTGGCCTGAGTTAGAATTCTCAATTATCTTTCACTAGTCATGTGACCTTAGGCAAGTAAATTTAACTTCTTGAATTTTAATCATTCTTGCCTATAAAATTATGACTCTACTAAACCAACCTACTGAGCCAAATGGGAATGTGAAATAGGCCTTCTGTGTAAATCGTAGTGTTAGTACATAAGGGCAATCCAATATGTGATGGTTGTTATTTTTATCAGCCCAAACCCGTCTATGTGAGTTATTTTTAGAAGCTATTAAGTATTGTTTAAAATATGGCGGATGTTTCTGGGTAAGTTGTGGTATAAAACTGTTTCCTTTGTTTTTCTATTAAAAATGGACATTATTAAATTAAGCTAATAAATTCTGACTCATAGTCCTCACTTCTACCTCTATCTTATTAAGTTTGGTCTTTCTAGAATTACTTTATTTCATACAATAGTCCACTTGTGAGAAATTTAGAGACATAAGAGAATTTTCTCGTTGATTGTTTGGCTTTTATTCTGCTAAAGACGGATACCTCTATGCAGCCTATTCAGATTGAGCAGATTATTAAACCAGACTTCTCCCCAATTTATTTCTCAGATATTTACTGAGCATTTACTGTGTGTCATGTAAACTTCTAGATGCAGTAGTGGACAGTGAGAATATTGGGAATTTTAATTTTTTTTCTTGCCTCAATAAGTGAAAGTCTGCTATCCACTGACTCTTCATCACCATGAATGTCAGGATTCAAATCCTCAGGAGCTGAGATCTCCACGGACTGTGGTTGGTGCTGATAGGTTTAGTAAAAAGTCCTCACCCAGACAGGCTCTCACTCCAAAGACTCCTCCCATCCGAACTGCAAGTGGAGTCTGCAGCCTGAAGGAAGGGGCCCATTCCCCCCCTCTAATGCTTACGAAGTTCCTTGATTGTCTATGCGTGTCCCTTTCAAGTTTTACATACTGAGGTTTTATTTTTTGTATTCCTTCCTGGATTCTCCCCCTCCCTTAACTTTAGATCTCTAATCTGAACCACCTTTTGCATTTTCTCTTTTTTCAAAAGTTTTCAAATATTTTATTGACAAAGATTATGTATATTCAATGTGATGATTAGATATTGTACACGTTGTACAATGATCATCACAATGAAATTAATTAACCCAATCTACCAGTACTCATGCTGTACATTCAATCCCCAGAACTTATTCATCTTGTAACGGAAAGCTTGTACCTTTTAGCCATCCTCCCAGTGCCCCTGCAGCTGCTGGCTACCACCTTTCTACCCTCTGCTTCTATAAGTTTCCCTTGTTTAGATTCCATATTTAACTGAGATCATTTCTCTTTCTTGACTCTCCCCATGGAAGGAATATTGCAAATGTGCTTTTTCCCCCCGCAAATAAAACATTTTGTTTATTATACTAATAAATCCTCTTTGGGTTTACCAAACACCCACAGAGGCTCTGAAGAATTTATATGGAAATTAAGGCAGCAATACATCTGCTTAATTAGACAGAATTAGACAAATGTACTCAAAAGGAAACAGGTATCTGCTGGAATGGAAGGAGGACTGGGCTGGGAGGGGAATTCCTTTTCAGCTGTTTTCATAGGTTAATTTAGGGGTTGTTATCATACAGGCTTCAGTCTCCTGGGATAATACCCTGCTCCACAGGAAAGGAGAGGATAAGTTCTCTTTTACATCCAGTAAAGAATTCAAATTAACCTCTCTCCCCACTATGATGTAATTAATACCAAATTTAAGGAAAGCAGGTTGCAGATTTCCAAAAAGATGGCAGTGCTTTAGCAACTTTACTGGTATAGTATTGCAGGTTAGACTCACCACCTGGAATGTTTTAAAAATGCTTATGACTAGGGTCACCTAAACCCAATTAAGTAAGGTATGGGTCTCAGTGTGAAAAAAATCAGAATTCAAAATGATTGGTCCACGTTTTCCACCAGGCCTATTTAAACAATTCAGTAACAGTAATGGGCCCAATTAAAGTTGCTCAACTTTGTCTTTTTTAACACATTCATGCAAGTACTCAGAATCAGTATGGACATTGACAAATGCAAACATAGACAAGACACAAAGAAATAAACACCATGCTCATAGTAATACCCAGATACAGACACAGAGATCACACGCAGGAAAGAGATCCAGAGATCTGCAGACACTGGTCCATACAGACTTAGGTACTGGTACAAAGAGAAACAAACATATATATTTGTACACGTTCAGAAGGAAATTTATATAAACTTAGTCTGATGCACACAGAAAGACCATCTGAAACATTCTACAAAGAGATAAGTAAGAATCATAGAATGAACATCGTGGTTTGTAAATTATATCTAAATAAGGATGTTGAAAACATAAGAAAAAGTATCACTGAGATAGACACCTAGCAAACAAAAACATAAGAGGAGACGATGCACATACTCAGGAACTCTTCTTTGGAAGTTTTGAGGTCTTTGTTGTGTATAGGCTCTCAGACTAGCATTGTGGTGTTATTTGCCGCCTATCAGTGGATATATTTTTTGTCACGCTCACTTGCAACCTCCTAGGCTCCTTGCCCAGGACAACGATGTAGAAGGCAGGGTTGGAATTATAACCTTCAAAGAGATAAATTATACACATTTTATTGAAAAAGGAGGTTCTGCTGAAATTTTCCTCTCATGGGAACCCGGAAATTTGCATAGCAGGTAAAGAATATTTCACTGGTTTTGGATGCTGATAGAGCTCAAGACAGCAGAACAAAACAGCCTGTAATAATGCTAATGAATAATATATCTGTGGTCTTTTATAGTATAGTAAGTTTTCTTGTAACTAACTCAGTTAATCATATGACAATAGTTGTTCCCTGTAATTTCATTTGATCTTCAGAGCAAACAAGTGAATAAAAATTATCAACATTTTACATTTGTCAAAATTAATGCCAAGAGGGTTTATATAACATTTTTTAGGTCATCTAGCTACTGAGTTACATGTTTTAAAGTCAAATACATGTCTGATGGACTCCGAATCTGTGCTTTCAGCAACTGTATGACACTGACCTCTGCAAACATGGAGCGAGCTTGGGATTGATCTTACGGCTATTCTTACTTTGCGTACAAACAAACTGAAGATCAGAGAGGCTACTTTGTCCCAGGCTCCTGGGGGCACACACAAAACTTGAATCTAATGTTCTGATTCCTGTTCTAGGACTGATCAGACCCAAGAAATAAGCCTTTGAACCATTCCATGGGCTATATGTAAACTGGACTCGGTGAAGAAACTGAAGCTTGAGAAATGTGGCTGAGCTAAAACTGCAATGGCCATGCCTTGAGCATACTCCAAAGGAGTCTGGATTCTCCTAGGAAGCAATGGGCTCAGAGGACTTCTCTACTTCTCCCACTTCTTTATTCCTTCTCTGGGGACTGTGACACTGCTTTCTCTGGCATTGGGGTTAGTGATATCTCAGAAAGCTCATGGAGGGGACTACATCCCAACCCCAAGAGCAGTGGTACAGCCTTCAGGAGAGGTTTCATCTGTTTGCCATTTTCTTAAAGTGGGGGTTTGGCTAGAATGATAAATGTGATCACACTGGAGATTACATTGATCACATTGTAGAATTTTCTCTAAATACTTCTCCCAGAATCTGAGTGTGATTATGAACTTCCCTATTCCACAGTTTTTCAGCATGCATCATATTCTCGGCTCTGTGATTGGCTCTATGTGGATTAGGGTGAAAGACCAGTTCCAAAGAGCTCATGCCTTAATTATGAAGAAAAATGATGATTACATATTATGTAATAACTAGAAATCATTAGGCCATACATTCTCAATAAGGCAAGAATTGGTTCTTGGGGAAGGGCAACAAATTGTTAGATGGTACAATGATTTGTAGCTCTCTCCAAATTTCAGCCCTTCCTGACACAATCTTTAATATTTAATTCCAAGGGTAAATGATTGGGATAAAGAGATGTTTTAAGGTTTCTTAGGGAGGTGATAATGAAACAAAAGGTCGATAAACACGGTGTTGGACTATACATCACAGATCTTCATGTTATTCATATTACCATTTCAAATTGTTGCCAACTTTAGAAATTAGTAGATTTTATTTTAAAATGTAAATTCCTGGTTTTTGTTTAAAAACAAAATTAAAAAGATCTTGCAAATCTGGGTCCATGGTTCCTCTGGCAATAATTGGCCAGGTCCGGGGAGCAGCCTCACCTTTAGGGAGGTCTTTGTGTGTCTGTTGTTCACCCCATTCCACCATTCGCAATTCATTATGTCCATTCTCACCTGACTTGCTCATGAAAGTTATCTGTTTGGCCACTGTAGGGATGTATGTACATTCTCAGTATTCAGATAAAAAATACAAATTCAGCAACGGATATCTTAGCTGTCTAGGGAGGAAGAAGTCGGCAAGAATTTGAGTGTTAAATGATGGATTCGTAAAGGAAGTGGGAATCAAAATTTCTTAAGTCAAGATTGAGTAAGGCAATGAAAGAGGATACTTGAGTGAAAGGTCCATAAGAAGAGGAAAAGATTAACACAAAATTAACTTCTGATGCACAAAAGACCAACTGTTCAAAGTGAAACTTTTAAACCTTTAGAATGTAATGTAAGACATATTTACAGGTTTAGGTTTGGAAGAATTGTGTTTTTTTAAAATGACACAGGAAAGGACAAACCATAAAGGAAAAAGTAGGTAAGTTTGAATTCATTAAATGGAGAAACATCTGTTCATCCAAATATATCATAAAGTAAAAAGACAAGGAACAGACTTTGAGGAGATGTTTGCAATGCATAATACTGACAAAAGATAAGTATCCAGAATTTACAGAGAATGTCTACAAATCAAAATGAAATAGATTAAAAATCCGGTGGAAAAAATGGTCCAAATGTATGAAAATGCCATTTACAAAAGTTAAAAGCCAATAAATATATCAGAGCCTGCTCAATCTGACATAGTGTCAGGGAAATATAATTTGAAACCATAGGAAGACATCATTCCGTAAGCAGCATACTTACAGGAATCTAAAGCTAAATGACTCCTAAGGGCTGGGCAAGGACATTGCAAATTTGTACATTTCATGCAGTGTTTGAGTCAGGGATGCTCTCTTTGGAGGACAATTGACAATATTTAAAAAGTTGTATTATTTACATACCTTTTGACACAACAAGTCTGCCACTAGGTATGTACCTTGAAGGAATTTTCACATGTGTGCAAAAGAGGATGAAAACTTGAATGTCCATGATATCATTGTATAGGATTGGGAGGAAAACTCGAAAACATCTTAAATGATCCCCAACAGAAAAATAAAAAGATAAATTGTGATGTATTCATAAAATTAAAAAGAATAATAGGGAAAAATAAAAATAATAATACAACAATAATATCAAGTTAGCTAAATCTTGAAAACTTTGAAAGGATAAAAAGGTACAGAAATACAGTGTTATAATTTTACTAAGTATAAAAGCATGTAAAACAGAAAACTGAATAACCTGATCGCAGGAGAGCTTGGAAGAGAAATGGGTCTGTGTAAGGGGAGATAAGGCTGCCAAGATCTGGCCCAGGGCACATTGAGGCCTAGAGTAGGAAAGCATGTGGAAAGCTCAGTTTGTTGTAAAACTTTGAAAGTTGCTGTGCTTTCATTGTCTGATCAAGCAACTATCGACAAGGTCTTTTCACAAGGCTGTTACCCGGGGGAAAATAGCCATTGTAGATTAATGTAGAAGACAGTAGTTTCTAGTTTTAAAAATTGTATTTGAAAAAATAAGAGTCTTTACAGAGCAGCTAGTCCTGAGAGGAGAAAAAAAAATCAGTCAATGTTATCTTTGGTAAGGACATCGTGTAGGAGGAAAGACTTAGGCTCTCATAGGTCATGCACTAAATTAGATAAACTTGATCTCCATGTTCAGATGCTTTCTATGACCTTACTGTTCTCACTACCCTCTATCCAGGCCTACAGTCAGTCTCTTGCATACGCTCAGATCTCCCCAAAGCTATGTCTCTTCTAGGCTTGAAATTTCTACTCCCCCTCTCAAAACCCCCAGATCTTTATTATTCTCTGAATCAAGTCTCAGTCCTGAAGCCTCTGAGGTGGTGTGATGTGTTTTCCTTTTTAAATAGACTTTATATTTTACAGAATTTTTAGGTTCACAGAAAAATTGAGCAGAAAGTATAGAGGTTTTATAAACCCTCTACACCCAGGCTCAGCCTCCTTCTCTATCCACATCCTCACCAGGGTGCCACATTTGTTACAATTAGTGAACCTACATTGACACATCATTATCAACCATCATCCATAGTTATATTAGAGTTCACTCTTGGTAGTGTACCTTCTATGAGTTTTGAAAAACGTATAATGACATATCATATTAGTCCATTTTTGCACTGCTATAAAGACATACCCAAGACTGGGTAATTTATAAAGGAAAGGAGTTTAATTGACTCACAGTTCCATATGGCTGGGGAGGCCTTGGGAAACTTAAAATCATGGCACAAAGCGAAGGAGAAGCAGGCACCATCTCCACAAGGTGGCAGGAGGCAGTAAATAAGAGAAGAAGAAAGTGCCACCCTGTAAAACCATGGGCACTCGTAAGACTCACTATCACGAGAACAGCATGGGGGAAACCTCCCCCACAGTCCAGTCACCCTGCATCACGTTCCTCCCTTGACACATGGGGATTACAATTCAAGATGAGATTTAGGTGGGGACACAGAGCCAAAACATACCACATATATACCCACGATCATTCAGAATACTTTCTCTCCTGAGGACTAACTAAGCTCTGATTGTTTTATCTTGCCCAAATTCCTACCCAAGGGACCTGGGGAGTCATGCCCTACAAACCATAAATTATCAGATGAGTTTTGTCTAACCCTATATATAATGACTTACTTTCCACCCTGACCCTGGCATAACATTACAAACGAGACAAGGAAGAAAATCAAAATATTGGCCGGGCGCGGTGGCTCAAGCCTGTAATCCCAGCACTTTGGGAGGCCGAGACGGGCGGATCACGAGGTCAGGAGATCGAGACCATCCTGGCTAACATGGTGAAACCCCGTCTCTACTAAAAAATACAAAAAACTAGCCGGGCGACGTGGCGGGCGCCTGTAGTCCCAGCTACTCCGGAGGCTGAGGCAGGAGAATGGCGTAAACCCGGAGGCGGAGCTTGCAGTGAGCTGAGACCCGGCCACTGCACTCCAGCCTGGGCGGCAGAGCGAGACTCCGTCTCAAAAAAAAAAAAAAAAAAAAAGAAAATCAAAATATTTTACCCCCAAAACATGTTTCTTTGCCATATTTTGAGGTGGTGCTGCAAAGCTGTCCTTTGTGGGGAAAATGTGCATCTGTAAAGAATCTCCATTAACATAGCTAGATCTTCTTCCAGGCCTTCTGAGTCCTGAAGAGATTAAGTAACAGTCTGGCATCTTTTAAAGATCTGAAAATTAGAAACATTCGTCATCTATTGTCTTTCAGGGCAGCCACTGTAAGACTTCAAAAGAACCTTGGCCTCCACAATCTTTTATCTTAACCTGAACATTTCCTTTATATATTGATCCCAGGTCTTTAGACAAACTCAACCAATTGTCAGTCAGAAAATTTACCTATAGCCTGGAAGCACCCTTCATCCCCACACTCCCACTTTGAGTTGTCCTGCCTTTCTCAACCAAACCAAAGTATTTCTTAGGTGTATTTGATTGATGTCTCATGCCTCCCTGAAATGTATAAAACCAAGCTGCACCTCAACTACCTTGGGCACAAGTTCTCAGGACCTCCTGAGGGCTATGTCACAGGTCATGGTCACTCATATTTGACTAAGAATAATTCCCCTCAAATATTTTACAGAGTTTGACTCTTCAACACTCCCTGAAAATCTTCCATGTTACACCTATTCATCACTCCTTTCCCACTATCACCCCTGACAACCATATATCTTTTAACAGTGTCCACAGTTTTTATTTTTTCCAAATATCATATAGCTGAAGCCATACAGTATATAGCATTTTTAGATTGATTTCTTTCACTTAGTACTAATATGCATTTAACGTTCCTCCATGTCTTTTCATGGCTTGATTGCTCATTTCCTTATAGCAATAAATAGTATTCCATTGTCTGGATGTACAATCATTTATTGTTCATATTGTTCACTGCACCTGTAACCAAAGCACATGTTCAGTTGCTCACTGCTTACAGAGTCCAATTAACAAGAGCAAGGTCTGAGATTGAAGAAAATGATTTTTTATCCTAAAGCTAGCTTAGAGGAAGTGGTACAGCCTCCTGCCTTAAGGGTACTGCTTCCACCTTGGGGCGGAAAGCAGCGCCTTTTAAAAGGAAACGAGGCATGGACAGCATGCAGGGAAGGGGCAAGCGAGTGGGGGTCTGCATGAATTATCTACTGGGTGGTCAAGTTGGAGCCTTCGTGGGTAGAACTGGGTTGTAAGGTGGCTGTTGTCTTGAGATACCCTCCAGGTAGGAGAGAATTTCATAGAGGCCATACTTTAGGTTGTACATTGACTGTTGTCTCTTGAGGCAATGTTCTGGTGGGAGAGAGTTCCGGTTCTGGAGCTTCTAAGTAAGCAAATAGTTAGATAAGCTCGCCCTATAAGGAATATCTGGTGAAGGGAAGATAAGGGTTATAATTGAATTTCTGAAGAGTTAAGTAGGAAGTGGGGAAAAGGAGGAAAGAGAAAAAAAGAAAACACAATTTAAAAAATAACTCATTTTCATTCTCTTAGAAAAATGACGGTACTCAATTAAACACATACTGAAAAGATATCTTGGCTACTTCCAAGTTTTGGCAATTATGAATAAAGCTGCTATACACATCTGGGTGCAGATTGTTGTGTAGACATAAGTTTTTAACTCGTTTGGGAAAATATCAAGGAGCAAGACTGCTAGGTTGTTGTAAGAGTATGTTTAGTTTTGTAAGAAACTGTCAATCTCTTTTTTAAAGTGACTGTACCATTTTGCTTCCCACTAACAAGGAGTGAGAGCTCCTGTTGCTTGACATCTGTGTCACCATTTGGTGGTGTTAGTGTCCTGTGTTTGGGTGATTCTAGTAGGTAAGTAATGGTATCTTATAATTGCTTTAATTTAAATTTCCCTAATGACACATGATGTGGAGCATCTTTTCATATGCTTACTTGCCGTGTGTATGTCTCCTTTGGTGAAGTAACTATTCAAGTCTTTTGCTCATTTTTTTTTTTTTTTTTTTTTTTTTTTTTTTTTTGAGACGGAGTCTCGCTCTGTCGCCCAGGCTGGAGTGCAGTGGCCGGATCTCAGCTCACTGCAAGCTCCGCCTCCCGGGTTTACGCCATTCTCTCGCCTCAGCCTCCCGAGTAGCTGGGACTACAGGCGCCCGCCATCTCGCCCGGCTAATTTTTTGTATATTTTAGTAGAGACGGGGTTTCACCGTGTTAGCCAGGATGGTCTCGATCTTCTGACCTCGTGATCCGCCCGTCTCGGCCTCCCAAGGTGCTGGGATTACAGGTTTTGCTCATTTTTTAATCAGGTTGTTCCTTTTATTGTTTTTGAGTTTTAAGCATTCTACATATTTTGGTACTAGTCCTTCACTGGATGTGTTTTGCAAATATTTTCTTTTAGACTGTGGCCCATCTTTTCATTCTCTTGATAGTGTCTTTTGAAGAGCAGAAATGTTTAATGGTAATATACTCCAGCTTATCAATTATTTCTTTTATGGATTGTGTTTTTGGTATACAAAGAAAGCATATTTTGGGTTAGTAAAGCCCTGACTTCTGACTCTAGCTTTATTTTCTGCCTTTCTTTACCTGTCCACCTCTTATTTTCAATAGATGTTTGCTGTGGACTTTGTGAGCAGTGGGGATTGAGAGACAGCAAGATGACAAAGGCAGTGTTCTCATGTAGCTCATATACCAAGGTAGAAAGAGATCATAAACATATTGACAAACAAATAGAAAATTTCAAAGGAAGTTTGTGCTATGAAGCCTGTAAATCAAAAAATATGGTGGAGTGTAACTCAGGATATTAGGGTGGTCAAGGAAGGCTATCTTGGGGAGACGAAATCCCAGCTGACACTAGTAAGATGAGAGTCAGTCATACAAACATCTGTGGGAGGCATGGGTCAGTCTTATGGCTTCCTCCATGCTGCTTATTCTGCCTAGACCATTTTTTCATTGATATCTGTCTATGAAAGCCCCGCCTCCTTTGAATGCCACCTCCTCCAGGATGCCTTTTCTGACCTCCCCCCAATTCAATGCCATCTCTCTTGCTGCTGCTGATCCCCTTGGTAGTAAGGCCAGCGTATGCCTTCTGTTAGTCTGGGCTATTTTAATTACAAATGACTGGACCACTGAAATGCACATAAGAAAAAAGCAAGACGGCATGCATTGGGTTTAGTAAGCAAACACTTAAAAATGGACAGGTATGAACTTCCAAACCCTGCTTCCTAAAATCAGGAGACTAGTGCATGCTTTTTGAAGGCAGAGATTTATTCTTTCTGACCATGCTAATCACTGTGCCTTACAAACTTTAGATGCTAATAAAATATCTGTTGAATAAATCTTTGTGTTCCATTTATCATTGTTATTATTGACTATTACTTTTTGAGCACTTATGCTGTGCGGAGCACTGTGCTAAGAATTGCTTGTGCATACCCTTATTTATTCCACATAAGTAGTCTGTGATTTGGAAATTGTGATTATTTCTGCCTTACAGTGTTTTCACTAAAAATAGTCAACTACAACAATAACAACAAGACAAAGTATTATTCCATGATTTTTTTTCTTTGACTCAGAACAACTTGGTAAAGCACAACCCCTTTAAAAACTTCCAACTCACCTACCCTTTCTGCAAGGTGGTAATTTAGGTGAAAAGCTAACAACACACAACCGAAAGGGAACTGTCAACAATTTATTTTCCTTAAAGACAAATTATTCAGCTATTGAACCTCCATTAAAGACTTAATTGTAAGGTGCTAAGAGATTTGGGAAAGGGGCAGTTATCCATTAGTTTAATTTAAAAAATGGAGATTAGGCCAGGCGCAGTGGCTCACGCCTGTAATCCCAGGGCTTTGGGAGGTTTAGGCAGGCGGATCACGAGGTCAGGAAATCGAGACCATCCTGGCTAACACAGTGAAACCCCGTCTCTACTAAAAATACAAAAAAATTAGCTGGTGCATGGTGGTGGGCGCCTGTAGTCCCAGCTACTCGGGAGACTGAGGTGGGAGAATGGCGTCAACCCGGGAGGCAGAGTTTGCAGTGAGCCAAGATTGTGCCACTGCACTCCAGACTGGTGGACAGAGCCAGACACTGTCTCAAAAATAAATAAATAATAAGAAATGGCGATTAAAGTACTGGTCTGTTAGAGCTACCTTAGGCTGTAAGTGCTATGTTCATTCATTTTTATGAACAGCAAAGTTCACTGGGTCTAGGGCTGTTACCAGTAGGGTGTTCTCCACGAAACTGTCTCCCAGGCAGTTTCTTTTATCCATTGACCTTTCAATGATTTGTGTTCACAGTTCTGTAAGATGACCAGTCCCCACTCTCACTGCCAGTTATTTTCCAGGATAGACTTTTTTTTCATTTCATTGGTTCTGTGGAAGACGAATGCTATTTTGACCATGGAGCTATCATTCTTTGCCCATATCACACTCCATCCATGGGTCCATTAGCAAATTAGCAACTGAAAATGACACCCAGGAGGGAAATTCTCCTTAGAAACAAGGTGAGAATTTGTTATTGACAATATTATCCTTTGGATCAGAAAGGCTTACTTGTGATGAATATTCAAAGAAGCTTTCCTAAATCTAAACGAACTCCTATGTATTTACCTTATTGTGCGCCAATTTTCATATTCCTTTGTATTACCTTTCTACCTTATACATCTTGACATTTTCCCTTTCATGTGGGATCATGAGATGTGCTAAGTGGATATTATCTCCATTTTACACATGAGAAAACGAGAGATCAGAAGGGTTAGGTGACTTGCCCTGCTTTAATCATCCCTCCTCTTATCGCCAAATAACTGGCAGAGGGATTGTATTACTTTCCTAGGGCTGCCAGGAAAAAGTGCCAAGAAGTGGGTAGCTTAAATCACAGAAACATGTAGTCCGACAGTTTTGGAGGCAAGAGTCTCAAATAAAGGTTTTGGTGACGGTGTTCCTCCTGAGGGCTGTGAAGAAGAATCTGTTCCAGGCCTGTCTCCTTGGCCTATAGATGGCTGTCTTCCTACTCACATGGCATTCTCCCTGCATGTAAGCCTGTCCCCAAATATCCCCTTTTTATAAAGAGACCAGTCATATTGGATTAGGGCCCCCTTTTTAAACTAGATACCTCTGTAAAAGACCCTTTCTCCAAATAGGGCCATATTCTGAGATACTGGGAGTGGGACTTCAACACATAAATTTTGAGGGACACAGTTTGGGGAAACTTATGGGAATAAATCTGGCTCAATTACTTCCCACTGGTTATGGAATAAAGTGTCAGTTTCTTGTTATGAGCCATGACTTCTTTCTTGATGTGGCCTGACCTCAGCCTAATCTCTTACTGCTGCCCAACAGAAACTGTAGCCATAGTTTACTTCATAAAAACATTTTACTAAGTATTGAGTATTTAATATCTATTTATATTTATTGCAAAATATTTATTGAGCATTTAACATATAATGCTAAGTGCTTCACATGTGTAAATAGTGTACACATATGCTCAGCTCCTAATTATCACCCTATCAGAGACTTATCCATTTACGCATTCAATCATTCATTCATTAGAAGTCTTTTATAAATGCCGATTACTGCAAAGCTTTGTTCAAATTGTAGGGTATACAGCATGGCTGCCAAGAAAATGGAAAAATATATCCCCAGCCTCACAAACTTATATTCTGGTGGGAGAAAACAGAAACTTGAAGAGAAATTAAAGCATTATATAGTGCTGTAGAAGGAATTTGAACAGGAATGAAGGTACTGTAGGGGCAAGGTGTGATTTTTAAAAATTATGTAAAATAATTTTATACTTATGGAAAACTTGAAGGAATACTCTTTATCCATATTCCTCAAATGTCATTCTGAAATAAATTTAAACTTATAAAGAAGTGACAAGAAGAGTACAAACAAGTCATGTATCTCACTGATGCAGAATTGTTGATTGTTTATTTGCCAATGTTTGCTCACAACCTACACCTTTTCAATCTCTCTCTCTCTCTCTCTCTCTCTCTCTCTCTCTCTCTCCTCTCTCTCTCTCTCTCACCCCTTCCACCTTTAACAGATTTCCACCTATGCTGTAATTCCAATTGACCTTGGTTCCTGGGCAAACTATTTCTGCCTGTTCATTCTGAGGACCCTGATCATTCACCTGTTCACATCTGCAGCCTTCTCAAGACCCCACCTTGACACTATTGCCTCTGCAATTCCCTTCATTTCCTTAGTCCACATGCCGCCAATCTCCAGAGGAAGGGAAGGGAAAAGACTGAAAAGAGAAAGATTGGAAGGAAAAGCCTGCGGGATTTGTAAATACAGATGTAGACATTGAAGCTTAGAGGATTAATTTGTGCAAGCTCACCCAGCAGTAGGTGGTAGAGCCTTTCTATCAGACATGAGCAATAGAACTAATTCTTGGCCACTGTGCTGTATTTTCTCATTTACTAAGTGGGGGAACTGAGGGTTAGAATGGATAAGGAACTTCCAGGTTATTTTATGACCTGCTGCCCTGTGTCTTTAGCCTGAAATCCTGCTCCTTTCCTGCTGCCCCAAGAAATACATACTCTTCAAAGTTCAGAGCAATCATCACTGTAAGGTAAAATTGCTTCTGATTCTCCTTCATCTGAATACAATCGAACACTCATCTTTTCTCGTTTGCCTCAAGTGCCCTAAAACCTTCTGTGCAGGCTTTAGCCTCATCAGCTAATACATTTCAGGACACCTACTTGTCCCCAACCTCATCTGTCTGCTCCATAGATGGCTTCTCTGTGGTAGTGAGAGGGTTTGACACAGTCATTCTTATATCTTCTGGGCCTGGCACAGAGTAGGTGCTAAGAAATTATTACTGTATAGGCAAAATGAAACAACATTTTAAAGTAGGCAGATCTTTTCAATTATTCTTCCCCTGAAGAGTTCCTACATATTTTATAATAAACAATAAGTTGTGTTCTAAAAGTTTTATTAGAGAAATTTTTGCAGTAGTGATCTCTTCAATTCATTTAAAATCACACATAATATATGTATATATATTATTTTTTTTAACCAAAACTTTCTTTAGGCTCAAGCTTGTTCACATTTACATCAGAAGAAAAGTAAGTTTTTAAAACACACTTTCTTTTCAAGATTTACATGATAGGAAGAGTTGCCTCCATCACAGGAGGCGGGACACGTCTGGCAGTGCTGAGAGGCAGTGACTCCCCATACAAGTGCTAGTTTGAAAGGCTGCCCATTGCTGGTGAAAGACACAGCAGCTAACAGACAAAAGCCCACAGCCCAGGTATGTTACCCCACCTGGAGTCCATGCCCGCCTCTCCCACAACTTCACCTGCTCCCCACCTGGCCTCCCAGGCTGACTTTAGCCCCCATGTAAGCTTTGTTAGGCCAAAGTCTGTCGTTTACCATTTCAAGTGACTTTGACCAAATATTACAAAATGCAAGTAGATGTTTATTTTGTATGCTGATAACTACAATTAGTTGAGCACTCACTATGTGCTGAAGTCACATTTTGTGTATCAGAATCACATAGGAACAGGATAAGGATGAATTTAGCTTAACCCCATTAAAAGTGTAGATACTGGATTCAAATTGCTGAAGTTTAAATCCTGCTTCTGCCACATTGTATAATTGCCTTGTGTAAACCTCACAGCCATCCCGCAAGTCAGGTAATAACATCTGCAGTTTACTAATACGGAAGCTGAGGCTGAGCAAGGTTGAATTTCCTTCCAAATTAGTACAGCAGGAGGCAGAGCTGAGATGGATACAGGTTTGCATAGATGATGGCTGAAGCCGCCTCCTGCTGCTTAAAATCCTTCCCTTTTGTTGCTTCATCTGCCCATGAAACCCCTTGTGCTAAACTAGAATATTGACTGGCTGAAACTATACACAGTGCATGCACCTGAGAATTATAAAACCCCAACCTCTCCCAAAAAGAATTTACTATGCTCCAGAATGTGGAGTTTAAACAGTTGTTATCCCATTTTTTTTTAAAGATGTCTTGTCCAAAGTTACCCATTGCATGCCATAAAGCTTTTCAATCTCTATTTCAAATATTCATTTTCTAAATAAATTATGACTTACATGCTAACAAAAGCTGTATTAGTCCTCGACTTAACATAATAATGCAATAACCAGTATGTCTGGTTGGACCCTCATTTCTGTGGACATTTTATTCAGAACCTCACTGTGCTTCCATCTTTCGCATGTATTTAATGCTATACCATCCCCCTTCTTGCTGGCTCATACTGCTGGCAACTGTTGGTTATATATGTTTGTTCCTTCAATAATCAGTATTCTGGGGAGTTTTTTATGAGGATACTATTAATCTTATCTCAACAAGAAGTTGGGTGTGCTTTCACCTTATACTTCAACATAAAAGTTCAATTAATTTTCAAAGTATTGAGCACTGAACTCTGCAATTACAAATTAGATGCTAATTAATGCTCTTTTACTTGCTCATTTATTTGGAATCTTCTCTTTTTTTCCTCCCTGTCAGAGCCCAAGTAAGTATGTAAATTCCATTAATTGTTTTTACTAACTCATTAAATGGGTTGTAGACCAAAGTAGTAATTTGGAAAATTATAGCCATCCAACACCACCTACATTTGTAAAAGATGCAACATTCTAAAGGATATTGTTAACTAGACAGTAATTAAAAACTGCAGGGAAAGCGCTCCCCTGCAAGATATGTGATGACTTTATTTTAATGAATTTCTGAAATAAGATAAATTCTTTAAGGGATATATCTAACTTTGAGATTTCATGAAATTGCTGCTAGTAAAAGAGTGAAAAGAAACGTATCATTTGATATGTTTTAATATGAAGATGATTGGAAGATATGAGAAAAGGCCTGAACATATGCAGAAAAACTAAAATTTATTTACATTTTGTTTCACAGTTTTAACAATTCTGTTCCAAGGTTTTATACCCATTTTATAGATGAGACAACTGAGGCTCAGAGTCCTGAAGTAACTTATGCAATGCTTTTCTGAGGGGAGCATTCCAAGCAGAGGGACCCATGTGAAAAGCTGAAGACAAAGAAACATGTGGAGTTAGAATTAAAGGAAGATCAACATGCCTGGAGTATAGGGACTTGGGGACCAAGGCCTGAGCTAAGGCCCATGTAGTAATCAGAGCCGCACATGCAGACTTTTCTAAGAAATATTAAGGATCTGGGGTTTCATGTCTCATGGTTTGAAAAGATCACTCTTTCCACAATATGAAGAATGGCCTGGGAATGAAAAGTGGGAGACAAGATGCCAGAGTGCTGACAAAGCCCTGGGGAGATGGTGACAGCAAGGACTGCAGAAGAGGAGAGTAGTGACAGATTTAGCAGGTGAGAGTGTCAGGGATCACTCATGATGCCAGCAAAATGGGTGATGTGGGAAAGAGACATGTGAGGATGATTTCCAGGTTTTCAGACTTGTCACCTGTGGGAAAGGTGATGCCCTTTTTGAAGTAGAGAGTGCCGGAGGAAGAGAAATTAACAGGGAGTTTCTGAGTTTGTTCTAGGCCATGAAGAGTTGAATTATGACATGTAGAAAAGGTATTTGAATGTACAGCTACAAAGTTCAGAGTAGATATCTATACTGACTTTGAAAGCAAAAATGAACAACATTTAAAATTTTTTTCAGTGTTTCTCTAAATGTTTTTAACATTACTTATATCAGAAGTGCTTGCATATCTCTCATGACTCAATAGTTCTCAGACTTTAACATCCCTCGGAATCACCTGGTTATAGTGAAGAGAGGAAGTTGAAAGCTCTACAGTTTGCTTGCTTTGGTTTGAATCAGCTCTGACGCTTTCTGGAATAAATTTGCACAACTTGGTGCCTCTGTGCCTCTTTCTTTCTCTAGAAAATGGGGATAATACCTACTTCATTTGGGTTTCTTGAAGCTTACATACACAAATAGGGACATAAGGAATGAAGCCAAGTAAGCTAGTACATATAAAGGCTTTGGAACACTTAGTGGCACTTAGTAAACAGTCAAAAAAGGCTGGTGTATCCACGATTGTTTTCCAGATAATTGTTTAAAATGTAGGTTCATGAATGGCAGCCACAGGATTTTGACGTCGACATCGAGTTACAGAACAAAGTGAGCATTTCAGTGTGGATTTGGTGGTGGTTCAGACGGGAGATAGATGATTAATCAGCATTCAGTGACTCGGGGCAGGATAATCTTGGACTCTACCACACCTATTAAATCACAATCTCTTGGTTCAGAGGACAGGAAATCTATATTTCTGAATAAACTTCCCAGGTCTTGGTGATGTTGATCCACTGCCAGGCTTGAAAGTGGTTATATTAGACAAGATCCTGTGATTCTCGTTGTGTCAGGTCTGGTTGTTCATGAAGATGTGCAGTGCTGCTTAAGATGTTACTTTTCTGGGAAGTAGATGGCCAGTCAGAAAGCACACTGAGTACGGGGTGTGAGTACATGACTAGCACTCAGCAATGGACATGAACGGAAGTGATGTGTATCACTTCTGGGCCAAGACTTCTAAGAAGCAGTGGTGTCCTTTCCACCCTGTTTTTCCCCTTTGGCTCATGGAAGCAGAGAACACTGAGCACTAGGGGGTGCCGTAGCCATAAGATGAAAGGAATTGAGGGCATGGACTTGATGATGGGATAGTCTGCTGTCACACAAATGAGGAAAAAAGCTTCTAATATGTTAGGGAAATATCGGAAATTACTTGTAATGGCAGTTGGTGTTACTCTAATAGGTGCTTTAAACATGAGACTTCTCTCTAAGGCAAGATTTATCTGAAACCTATTGATGGCGAGGGTCACTCCATCACAATCAATATGCCAGACTCTTAGGATATGATGAATAAAAAGATATTTTGTTTGGTTCTTGAAATATAACTATCTGAACAATCCCTATTTTTTATTGTTTCTGGTTGTTGTTGTTGTTTTATTTAAAGTAGAATAATTACTAAAAGTGTGAATTAGGCTTACATCAAACATATGACCTCAATAATTGAACCTGCTGTCTGTAAACTCTCCTAATTTTTTCTGAGTACATATGTGTTACAAATTAGTGAAAATTGGTAGCTTTCTCTGTTATCAAAGCTCTTCGATGGCGCAGGAAAGGTTTTGGTGGTTTTGTCTGTCTGAAAGTAAGGGATTGGTCTCTCTTCTGAATCTCTTCAGACAACCAAACGACTGCTTTTGTAAAATAAAATATGGTTTGTATCTAGATCATTACTTAAATTAATAAATAAAATTTGCCAAGCAGTGTAAACATCAATACTTATGAATTATTACTCTTTAAAGAATGTTGGCTAAATTTACATATAGATTAAACTTAAATTTATGAAATGTGATTTTCTTTCATTCTGATGACTTAGTCATTTGTATTTTATAGGTAAGGTTCCAGCACAAAATGCTCTTTGTTTTTCTATGTGACTGAGGGCATGAAAGACCCCACATTTGATAGACCCCATGACATTAAATTACAAATTGAATTTGAGATGGCAAAGAAAGAATATGTTGAGGCTTAGAAATTAGAACAACATGGAGGTAACACCCATGACCCGAGAAACTCACAATGAAGCTTCCTTCTCTTGAAAAGGGATTTACAGAGCACAGTTTTTATTACTGAGGCCATATATTTGATATCAGCCTTTGATTAACACCCACCTCACTTGTTCTTTTCATGGAGAGGACATGGATCTCCATTCCTGGAGTTTTATTATATGAACACACACACACACTCCCCATTAAATTGCAAACTGATTTTGAAAAGCAGCAAAAAGATATGGTAGAAAGTGACCGAGGCCTAGAAATTAGGATGAGGCAAAGTTAATATGTTACCTGAGAAATTAATAATCATCTTTCCTGCTAATGAGAGTTTACAGACAGCAGGTTCAGTTACTGAGGCCGTATTTTTGATGTCAGCCTTTGATCGGCACTGACTCAGCTTGTTCTCTGCGGGGAAAAGACTTTAATCTCCTTTTCTTGTAGTCTCTTGCACATACACACCCCTCCCACATAACTTGACTGGATAAAAGAGAAACCAGATGCTTATGTTTTCACTTTGATTGTTTCATGCTTTAGATTAAAATGGCTTTCCTATTTTGACGGTAGTGACAAGACTTAACTTTTTTTTTTTTAATCTTTTGTTACTTTTTCCCCAAGGGCATGTGATTTAACACAGTCAGCTTCCTAATGATCACTAATTTCTCAAGAAACACCATATGTAAGGGTTCCCAGACACTGTACTCTTCCTACCTCTTCTACTCCTGTCTATCACACTGGCCCAGTCCCTTCACTTCTCTACACATCAGTTCCTTCAACCAGTAAGGGAAGTCTGTAATAGGTTGTAATATGGAGCTTCTCAAATCATTGGGATGATTAAACAAGATTGTAATGTTTCTTTCTCAAAGTCCATGTCTCATACTTCTACCACTGTCTCTTAATTACTAGCAGAACCAGGGAAGGTGATTGTAGTCTTACAGGGAGACTTTTCTACTAGTTACCAGTTTAACTTCCCTGAATGAACTAAAAATGGGTTTAGGGAGGGAGTCAGGTCACTGGAGGAGAGGAATAGGAATTGATCAGCAAGTCATGCACAGAATATTAATAAATCAGTCAGAGTGATCACTGTGTCATTCTCAAAATATGTTTTCTAACCCAGCAAACTTGCCTTGGTTGCTTACTAAATATTTAGATTCCTGGACCTGATAGCACACTCATTGGAAAAGAAAGTCTGGAGTTGGGGCCTAGGAAGCTGCTTTTTGAACAAGATTCCCATGTAATCATAGCACATGTGTAAGTGTTGTGCACTGTAATGGAAGTTTTAAATGGGATATAAACAAAATACTCAAAGTAAATGGTTTTCCATTTTCCATTTTGATATATTAACTGACAATCCTTTCCCCTTTCCCCTCACCGCACCCATATTCAGACCTTTTTTTTTTTTTCTCTTTTTCCCTGGAATTCAACAGAACCAGCTCTCTTTTCCCAAAGCCAGAAGAATGATAAAACACAGTCCTGGCGGGTATAGAAGTAAAGGTGTGCTTTAAGCCATTGCAAATTCTTATTATAAACAGAAATATATAACTTATGAATGAATAAATTAGAAAATCAATACGTGACTCTACAAGGAGCCTTGAGTCTCGGCTCCTCAGATCCAAGAGCAGCTATGAAGTTGGCAGAATAAGTCAGTCTTTGCAACCTCCCTCCAGAATTATCGCCAGCTCCACAAAACAAGTATGAAATGAAAGCCTTTCCTTGTGGGTGAACATTATCGCCTATCACTGCCAAGTTGAAAGTTACAGTTAAAATGTCTTATCCATTATCCCCACTTTTCCATGTGTTTTAACACCTCAAGATGAGATTAGCTTTCACACTCGGGCTCCATGTTGACTAGTGCTGTATTATTGATTTTTGTTTTTCATTAGGAACAAGCATCAATATTGTCTATACATTTGCTTTCAAACACCAAGAGTCAGGAGTGAAGTTTTATTTTGTCTTGTTTTGTTTTGTTTCTTTGGGGAATAAAAAAATACCTTTCAGTTTTCTGATTTTACTGATGATTCTAATCTCCAGAAGAACTGTGAGGGACCCAGAGAATGGCTAAGCAACTCACTTTGCCATGTTGTTTACAGTTGTTCTACAATGTATCATATATATTTCATGTCTCAGTGAACATATGTCTTTGACTACAGAGCACACACAGACACAGACGCATACTCTCATATAACCAAGTCTGTATAGAAGTTTGTAGATCAGCATAGTAAAGCAAAATTCATAACCAGACTGATGGATACTTAATTCTATAAAACAAAATTCTAAATTATTTTTTCAGTATCAGTTTCATTCTCTTGATTTTATTGTTTTCCTGGAAGGAGCATCAAAAGTCTAAAATTTGCTGCAGTTGATTTTGTTTTGGTTGGCTTCCTGTTGTATGTGATAGGTGAGTGTTAAACAAGGCAGAGCCACTCACCAAAATGGAAATGCTTGATGGGTACCTTTGTTTTGCTTTATTTTCTCTATCTATTCCCCTCCCTCTTTTGCCACCTGTCTCCCTCTCTCTAAATTCTATGAACTAATGTTTATTGGGCATTTGGTATATTACAGGTCCAGTACTATGGCATTTACTTCATTTACAAAACTACACAGAAGAGGTACTTGAATTTAGACAAGGGAATAAGTTACTCAAGATCATAAAGCTAGTAAATGAAAGGGCCAGCTCACTCATTTCATTCGTTAATGCCACCAATATTTATAGCTGACTTACGTGCCGCTGTTCTTGATCCTGGGGTGCGGCAGTGGTGTCCCTGCCTCATGGAGCTTTTATTCAAAGGGGGAGATGAACACACACACATCCACACACACAGACGCACACTGTGGACTCCAAAAGCTATGGAGAAAAATGAAAGAAGATAAAGACTGGAAACAAATGAAGATCACGTATTCGTTTAGACAGGGGATCAGAAAAGGCATTTATAAGAATGAGACATGTGAACTAATAAAACTGAATGTTTGGAAGCAATGGATGATGTGGGTATTTGGAAGATGTGAAATTTTATATTATCTGTAAGTACCTATACAATCAGTTTTTGCCTCCCTTATAATCTTATTTTTTCCTATGCTATCATGCATTCTAAACATTCCCGATTTTCTCTTTGTTTCCTAATGGGCTATACATCTTCTTAGTTTAGAATTCCCACCTGTGCCATTCCTTTTCTTCCTCCTAAAAATTGCCTCCACACAGTTTTTTTTGTTTTTGTTTTTGTTTTGTTCTGGCTGTTTTCTGCTCCTATACCATAGAGTATGGGTCTTGATAGCAGAGTATTCACAAATTGCAATTTATCTGATTGTATATCCTGTTAAACTCTAAGATCCATGAAAGAAGTAGTTATATCCCCAAATTAATTAAAAGCATAGAATCAAGCAGAAGCATGTAGGCCAATGATCAGAGTAGCCAAAAGGTGAAAATAACTTGGTGTCCATCAATAGAGGAACAAATCAACAAAGTAGGCTATACACATACAATATAATATTCAACCATAAAGAGACAAAACTCTGATACATGTGACAACATGGATACAACTTAAAAAACATGCTAAATGAAATAAATCAGACACAGAAGGACAAATATAATTCCACTTATGATGAGATACCTAAAATAGGCAACTTCATAGAGATAGTAGAATAGAGGTTAAGAGAAAATGGGAGAGGAAGGGGAATTGTTTAATGGGTTCAGAGTTTCTGCTTAGGATGATAACATTCTGGAAATAAATCATAGTTGTGGTTACACAAAATAGTGAATTTATTTAATGCCACTAAATTATACACTTAAAATGGTTAAAGTGGCAATTTTTAAAGATATATTTTACCACAATAGAAAAGAACCCATGGAGGAAGTTTCTTTTATTCTTCCACAATTATATCCCTAGAACCTTGAACAATACCTGACAGACACAGCAGATGCTTAACACATGTTTACAGAATGAGCCAATATTAAGTTCAGCTTTATGTTTGGGACCCATCTATGCACTTAACCGCTGCGTAGGTGATTTTCAGAGTGTTATGCAAGCATCTTGCAGATGATTTCAGGTGGAGTTTAAAGTGGTTTTAGGTGGAACAGAGCCACAACATCACCACCACGTAACACAGCACTATGTCTCACACACACACACACACACACACACACACACACACACACACACAAAGGTTTTGACGGACTCTGATTATTGCTACTTTTAAAATTCCTGTTTTTCAGATCAAAGTGAGTCTCATTTTTGTTATCTTTCTTCAATGCTCTTGTAACACTTTCTAAACTTTTATTTTTTCTTCCCTTTATCTTACCCTTGCCTCCACTTTTATTTTTTTGAGACAGAGTCCTGCTCTGTTGCCCAGTGAGCACCATCTCAGTTCCCTGCAACCTCCGCCTCCAGAGTCTAAGTGATTCTCATGCTTCAGCCTCCCGAGTAACTGGGATCATAGGCATGAGCTATCATGCCCAGCTAATTGTTTTAGTAAAGATGAGGCTTAACCATATTGCCCAGGGTGGTCTCTAACTCTTGAACTTAGGCAGTCTGCCTGCCTTGGCCTCCCAAAGGGCTGGGATTACAGGTGTGAGTCACTGTACCTGGCAACCCCCTTTCTTTTCTTTCTTCTTTTCAGGGTAAAGAAGAAACTTCAGGCTCAGATCTCCCCATCCCCCATGGGCAGCAACACTTAGAAACCAATCATAAAAGTTGTAATGTTGTTATCTTGATCTTTGAAATGTAAAAGTGATACTGGCTTTTCATAGGTGGTTATGACACAACACATAAAATATTTTAAAGGATTTGATTTAAGGAGAATGTTAGAAAATAATAATAATAATACTGAGGGACTGTGGATATTGCCAAAACCAAGAAGGTGTTACAAAGATGGCTGAGGGAGCTGAAGCTGTCCTAACTTGGGCTCCCTGCATTCCTGGGCTTGGGTCTGCGTTTCTCTTTGTCTACAGCTGTGCGGTTGGTGTCTGCCTCTCTTTCCTTTCGGCCCGTGCTCTCTGTCCACTGCTCCATCTCTCACCACCCCACGTGGTGCATCTCAGACTGCTTTTGCATAGCTCTGTCTTCCACAGCATCCCTGGAGAAGGGAGAAAAGTGCTGCTAGTCTGGCAGGGGCTGTCTGTGTGGAATAATTGTGGTGTTTCCTTCTTCCAGATAGATTCTTCATTAAAAGTGCACAGCTGCTTGTTTTATTCATTACTTCTGACATTTCCCCTGAAAACTACTGAACTTTTCCCTGGCTGCCTTTAGATTTTAGTGTTGGTTCCAAGTGAATAGCAATGACAGTAGTTACCAAAATACAAAGAGGTAGTGACTTGTTTTAGAGGGGAATGCTACTTTAAACTGGAGTGCATTTACTGGTTTTGTTTCATTCACCCAATACAGGCACACATGCATGCACGCACACACACTCACAGTCCCTCTTATGATTTAGAACCACAGATTATGGATACCAGATGTGATTTGATAGGCTGGTGATTAACTGAGTCCACAGGAAAGGAGAGTCAGACCACTTCTCTTGGGAGTGGAGACTCAAACATGGAACGTGATATGTTTGTGTGTGTCCATGTGCTATATTGATAATAAAGACATTAGCTTTCTTCTTACTTCTCCTGTGTAACCTTAGCTCCAAGACAGCTCCCTACCTTCCTTCCTTTTCACTGTATTAAACAATGGGGTGGCAAACTTTGGCATATTCAAGGTTACCCTCTACTTCTATATCATGTTTTCATCAGAAGCCGTGGTAAAAAAAATTAAGTATAACATGCACAGAATTGTGTAAATCCAGGACAGGACTGCTACAGAGATGCACAGAAGGAAGGTAGGGGTCAGACACGTAGCACAAAATTCTTAAACCTTGACTTTTTCCCTAAAAGGCTCATTTACAGTCTCTTTCTCTCTCTCTCTCTGTGTGTGTGTGTGAGAGAGAGAGAGAGAGAGAGACTAATGCACAAACACATTCTGAATTAATCTCCAAGAAAACAGCATTCACGCATCACTGCAGGCAGCTCCTTGCAACATGCTTTATGCTTCACAGAAACCAGGACAGTCAGGGAAGCCCTGAATGGAATAGATGCTTCCTTTTCTTCAGCAAAAGAGCTGAGATGAATGACAGGAGTGTGGTTGTGACTGCTAGGGTCTGTCCCTGCTTTTATCTGCACAAGTTATGAACCAGCCTGCATTCTTCTTACTCCTTACCTCTGACCTCGTTTTACTAAGACATTTATAGATATAGATATAGCCTCTGTTGCTCCCTAAATCTCACCATCACACAGTGCATCTAATTCTGGTTCACTACCTAACCATCTAACTACGATTCACTAGTTCCAGTGTTCTCTTTCTGTTAGAGATGATAAATGGAATGGCCCATTTGTCACCCATACAGGGTTAGGGCTGTGTCGCACTGAAATCTAATGTCTCTTAACCTGTATGACTCAATGGCACATTTACACATTGTTTTAAATTATTTTGAATCAGATCGTATTTTCAAACTATTCCAGATCATAGGTTAGTATCTTTCTGGGTAAGATGGCTTTCTCTTTCTGCCAGTTTCCTTAATTTCTGTCACTTTCCTTAAAATTGTTCAGCTCCTGTAAGCAGTACCTTGAGAACAGTCCTTTTATCTGGTGAAGAAAGGATGGAGAGAACAATATCATCAGAGTCAAGGACCTGCGTTTTCTCCTTATTCCCAGGCTCCTGACTTCTGAGTGATCTTCGGAGAATGTCTAATATTTTTGAATCTCATTTTTTCCATGGGACAAATGGAGCAATAAACATTGACCTCCCCTTATTATTGCTAAAATAAACATTGATCTCCCCTTATTACTATGTTGTTATATTATAAAATATACGTGTATTATTATAAAATAATATATATTGTATTTCATTATTATAAAACTAATTGTGGTTTTTTTTTTTTTTACCATTACTTTCAATTGCAAAAACTGCAATTACTTTTGCACCAAACTAATATTACAGGGTCCCAGTTAGAAAATGAGTAGAAATCTATACTGTTAATGAACTTTATCCACAGTCTATATACAATTATTTAAATTATAGCCATATTTTATAGTATCTTTATGAATTACATTTATCAAAGTAATACATGGCATGGTTAAAAAATTCAGTTAAATTTTAATGAAAAGTGACGATTTTTTACCTCATTGTTCCTTGCCTGAAGACTATCTCCCTGGAAGGTTTTATTTTAATACTTTCTGGCTTTTGATTTTAACAATTTCTGTCTTTAGTGTGTTGGTCATTACTTCATAAGTCTTAAGCAGTATTCTTCAAACTCTATCTTTTCATTTACTGCTTAGACTCTTTTGTTTTTATTTCCTTTATTTTTCTATCTCACCTTCTTAGAATACTTCTGATTATTTCTTTATCCCAAATTTCTGCCCAGAAAAGAACCTGAGTGAAAGGAAAAGGGACAACCTTCCCCCTTCATTTCCTACATCCTGAGCTCCATAGAACCATTGACTCTGCCCAGAGGGAGCACTCACCTGAGATCAAAGGTCAACCTGGAGCACTCACTCAAGGGGACATTAATGAAAACATTGGGTCCTGGTATGGTCGCTGTGAGAGGGTTATTTATTTTTTCAATGGTAATAAAAACATATAGCAAAATCACTTGGAATCCTCTTCAATCAATAATTTGCCAAGTTAAAAAAAAATAACTTAGTGCCCTTCTAAATTTAATAGTCTTTCAGCTGCAGCGAGGGTTGCTTTGACAATAATATGTCTTTTCTTTTGTGCCAGCTTCTGCCTTCAGCTTAAATAGCAGCACAATTAGACCTGGATTCCTGCAACTGTCAAGATGAGTAAGATGAAGCAAGAATTCCATTGCTTTATCCTGCTGCATTTTGGGTTTGTTTTCTAAGTTAATTATTCACAGGATGTAGCATTTTGTTTTGTTTCTCCATAGCAGAGGATGAAGACACAGTATAAATCAATGCCCTGTGCTTATCTAGGATTGCATAGGGAGAGAGCTCTGAAGTTGATTGGAGATGTTTGGGAGAAAGAGATTTTTTTTTTAAAAGGAAAGTGTAAAGGACTGATTTGCTAATACTGAAAAAGCTTAAATGGTGCCAAGGAATACAAATTAAGAACCCACATGGAGAAGGCTAATAGGATGTCCCTGTTTATTGAAGAATAATAAATATTTTTTAATCGATTTAATTTTCATTAAAGCAAAGCCTTTCATTGGGTGCAGCATTTAATCTATAACAATTCTGTTCTATAGGACTAGTTAAGACAGCTTTGCTCAGCAGAATAATAGTAAAAATAATAGAACAGAATAGAAATCGATAGGTAAATTCGTTGATTCAAAATTCGCCTCTTCTGTTATCAAGTTGTAAAACTACTATGGTGACAAAGAACAGTTTTCCCTCTGATTTTAGATATGGTATTAGTACCCTGAAATATCTTCACCAGTTTGAATCTCCCAAGACTCGGGAAAGTAGGACAGCAGGCATTAGTGTTTTTACTGTCTAGATGAGACATGTGAGCCCGAACTGAAACTTACTTCTCATTAGCTCTTTGCCTTGTGATAGTTCAACTGGAGGAAATGTCAACTCACTTCTCTTTAAGCCTAAATTCCATAACATTTCAACTGGAAGTAAAGCTCTGAACAAAATGTTTTGTTGTTGTTGTTGTTAAAATTGATTAATAGCATCAGGGAGAAAAATAGCATCTCCCTTCCCTCTCCGCTCAGCCAATCCTACATCCTTCTTCAAATCCTTATAAGATTTCTCATTCCACTCAAATTCTTATATGTTTCGCTCCTGGAGTTGGTAAGAAGAGTTTGGAACACCTTTACTATTCTTAGGTTGTCCTGAATTCAACACACAGTACGTTAATGCTAGACCTTCCAAAAGATTGTAAATATAATCAGGCCTCAAGTCAAATTTTGCTCTCTCACTTATGTGGATGACCATCCATAAGTTACTAAATTGCTTTAAACTTGAGTTTTCTTACCTATAAAATACTTAAATAAATATACCTCCTGTGGTAGTTATTGGATTTTTGTATGTGTCTCTTTCACTAATCAGTTCTATTATTTTTGATCTATCAAAGGACTCCACTTCCCGGAAATTAGGGTTTTGTAAGTGACTCAGGACAAGCCAGCGAAGAGAGTGCAAACGCCTGCTTATGGTAACTAGTGTGATGCTGGACGTGTGACCCAAGAAAGACCAACCAATGCTCTTCCTTGGGCCGTCTCTGCTGGAGTCATGGGCAACTACTCTTGTAGCCTCATTTGTCCATCTTCCTTATCATATGAAGGAATCTGTCTATGGAACGGGAGACTGAATCCCATCAAGGCACAAAAAGTCAGGGGAGGAGACTGAGCAGGCAGTAGATGTAATATTATTTTTACTTTTAATGTTTAATTTTAAGTTTATTTTTGCTTAGTCTACCTTGAGTCTTCAGACTTGATAATTTGAAGATCTGTGATTAACGATTACTTCATAGGATTGTGGAGAATACTAAATGAGGCAATACATGAAAGTGCTTAGCACAAAATCTCACACATATGAAGCACTCACTTGTCTTGAAAGTAAGAGTACTTCCAATATTATGTTACTGAGACTCAGAGAAGCTAAATAATCTGCCCAAGATCAACAGCTAGAATGTGGAAAACCAAGTTTTTCACTCAGGCATGCCGGACCCCAAAGTCCATGTTCCAAGACACCGTGATTCACTGCTATGCTGATTTTTCTGTCATCCAGAAGCAGTGTTGTTGGGCATGTAGCTGAGTGATCTTGTTCTTTTCTCGATTGTCTCATCATATTTTTTATTATTCTTAAGGAGCCTAGTGCTGGTGTGGCCCAGTCACTAGAGAGGAACAGGTTTCCTTACTTCCAAAGAGTAGCCTTCTGTTCTTAGATGGAAAAAGACACTGAGACCAGAGAGAACCCTGGTGAGTGACTGAAACCCTGGAGATGTCCATCAAGGTGTTTTCATCTTGGTTTTCCATTTTCTGGAACACGCCCAGCTAATTAAACTTGCAATGGGCTGCAGGGCTGCCTTCCTGATAGAATTCTATCAGGGGCCATTGACTGTGTATATATTTTGGATTGTTTTGCAGCCTGCAGAGATCCATGATTAAAGGTGTGTCCTTCTGCTTTTCAATTTTAAGGAAAATATAATTAACTGGTTTTTTGTTTGTTTGTTTTTTCTTTCTGTTTTAACAGCCTTCCTTTCCCCCAACTACATTTCTGCTGACTTAGAGAGAGTGAAGATACTGTTTCCTTTTGATTGAAAGTCCACAGTTTGGTGCTGGGACTGCAATACTTTTCCTGAAGTTTAGGAAGGCCTGTGCATTTACGTGAATATAAGCGTGTATGTGTGTGTGTGTGCGCGTGCGCGCACGTGGGCATGCACGTGTGCATTCCCTGTGGCACCTGAATAATCATCAGCTTATAAATCCATGAAACCCATTCAATGCTAATGTTTGCCACTAATGTGGTGGACAGACTTTAGGGTGGCCCCATGAACCCTAGATCTTGGAATTTACATCTTGTATAACCTCCCACTTTTGATTGTGGGCACCCCTGTTTCTTGCTTGTAGAGTAGAAAATGGCAAAGGTGATGGGAATTCACTTCTGTGATTTCTGTGACTAGATTCCATTGGATAAGACCTTCTTGCTAGATGACTCACTCATGCTCCCCTGCTTGCCTCCAAGAAGCAAGCTGCCACGGTCTTCCTATAAAGAAGGCTACATAGGAGACAACAGTAGGCAGCCTTCAGGACCTGGGGACATCCTCCAGCTGACAGCAAAAGACTAAAGCTCTCAGTTCTACAGCCACAAGAAAATAAAATCTGCTGACAACCTGATTGTTCTTGAGAACTCTTCTGGCCAATGTCTTGAGTGCAGTTTGGTGAGACCCTGAAGTAGAGGACCTAATTAAAATGTTGGCTGAAATATTTATCCATAGAATATACAAGACAATAAACCTGTGTTGTTTTAAGCTGTTAAGTTTGCAGTAATTTGTTATGCAGAAAGAGATAATTTTTGCAAAAGACACCAAATTATAAACAGATTATTAACATGCATATAATTTGTATAAGATAAGGGGTTTGCAGTCAGATCCTCTAAATTTTGAATATTGGGTGCAGACTTTATTAGCTACGTGTTTTCTTCAAAACCTTATTTAATGTCTGTAAGCTTAACTTAGACTTCCTAAACTTTAAAAAAAAAAAGAAAAAGAAAAAGGAGTGGACATGGGGTAGTTTTAAAAAGCATAGCCTTAGTGCTTAAATGACTGAATGACAAACTGGTTACACACTTTGGTTGTTTTTTTTTTTTTTTTTTTCTTTTTCTTGAGAGAGGATATTGTGCTGTGCTGTTGCCCAGGCTGCTGGAGTGCTATGGCATGATCATAGCTCACTACAGCCTCTACCTCCCAGGCTTAAGTGAACCTCTTGCCTCAGCCTTGTGAGTATCTGGGTCTGCAGGTGTATGCCACCATGTCCAGCTAATTTTTTATTTTTTGTAGAGATGAGGTCTTACTATGACACCCAGGTTGGGATTACAAACTTTAAATTGGTTCAGTTTGTAGAGATGAGATCTTACTATGTTGCCCAGGTTGGGGTTACAAACTTTAAATTGATAAACTTTCAAAAAATGTTGCCTACATCTAACCCTCTAGTTAACCTCTCACATAGTTAACCTCATTTCCCATAGTACTTTATTAATAACTTTATTTCACCTTACAACTAGACTATGAGATTAACAAGAATAAAAAGATTCCTGTCTTACTCCCTTTAACATCTCTAGGTAAAACAAAGCCAGCTGGGCTAGCAAATAGCCTTAATAAATAATTGTCAGATTTGTAAATTCATGAATCTACATTAGGGGTTCTGAGCAAAACAACGTGGGTTGAACTTGACAAAGTGATAAATTGTGTTTGTGTTTACTCTTTCAATCTCAAGGCTAACTGATGTGCCAAGAGTCTAAAATAAGATGAATACATACATTTATCGTTAAGCTAAAAACAGTTTCTGCAAATATAATTTACACAATGGCTGACCACTGGGTGGCTCATTGGTGGTCACTAACTGAATATCAGTGTTGTTCAATGGCTAGAACATGACATTTATATCAGAAATATATAGGCTTAAAGATCTAGGACACATCTAACATATGATGAGTATAAATGAGGATTTTTTTTCAAAGCACTTTTTACCTGAATCTTGAATTCTGATGCAGCCACCCTCAGGATGTATGACAGATTGCAAAATATGAGCACATTTTCTTCTCATCTTAGTTATGCACCCCCATCTTCAATGTACCTTTGCCAATTCTTTTATAAAGGGGTAGAGTCCACTTGCTAAACCTTGAAACTATCTGGCCTCATGACTGGTTTGATGAGTGGATTTTGGCTGATGTGTTGTTAGGAGACTTCCAAAGCTAAATCTTATGAGGACTCGCAGCTTTTTCCTTCACAGTCTTGGGAACTGCGCTGTTGAAACAGCACATAAGAAAGGCACTGCCCTGCGACCAGCACACAGATAAGTCTTAAAAGGAATGAGAGGCCATGTGAAGAATTGAGATTCCCATATAACAGTTCACAGCAACTGTGAGACATCCAGATAACCCAGCCTGTAGCTAATGGAATCACAGTCAACCCACAGATTCATGAATAAAGTTAATCATGGTCATTAAGCCATTGACTTTCAGGTGACTTGTTACATGACAAAAGCTAATCTAACCCTCCCTATTCAAACTCACACACGTACACACACACAGCATTAAGAGTTATTGCTAGATATTCAGTGACTGATGGTATGCTTGCTATCCTTTATATTTGGGTCTAGGGAAAGAACAAGCAAAGAAATGAGGATTGAGAACCATAAACCTATTTTCTGAGGCAGTTTTTTTTTTATGTAAAATGAATGTCAAAGGGTTGTGAAGATTGAACACATAGGGCCTGAAACATAGGAATTAGCTGGTTTTGTTTGCTTCTCTGAATCCTTGTGTTTCCTAGAATCCTGCTTTACTCCCGCTATCACTGTAGTATAAAATTTTAGTTAGCAGTGGGTGCACTCTTTCTCATGGTTTTTTTTTTTTTTTAATTTGTTTGTGTGTTTTTAATCTAAACCTGTGTATTTAATCCAAAAAAAAAAGAGTGGAGGGAATTAGAATGTAATTCAAACTCCAGTCTGAATGTCAGTCATTGTCAAAGACATTTTACTCATTTACTTTCCCTGCATTCCTTCATTTTGGGAATGGCTCCTCCCTGATGCAATATAATGAAGGAGGAAATGCAGTCAGTCAAAGAGCCTGTCTCCTAAAGAAGGCAATCAGAACACTCTTTTAGGAATTAGTTTTGGATACCAGGAGAGGCAGGACCTCTGCTCTTCTGAGATCCCAAGCTCTTCATTGTCACGTAGACACGGAAGGATCACTGCCTTTCCCACTAAGAGGAAAGGACCTGCCAGAGAATGAAAATGTCACAAAGGAAAGCAGGGGGTAAAGAGAGAGAGAGAGAGAGACAATGCATAGAGATATATTTCTGTATTTCTTAAACACATAATTTGAACTCTTGAGTCCAGCTATTTCTCATATATGAATTTTCAGTAATGTGATCACATGAATTCATTTTTCTTCCTTCAACAAGCTTGAAATTAGGCATCAATATCTCCAAGTAAAAAACCCTGTGGTTAATATCCTGATAATGTTTATTTGGAGGGTGCAGCAAGGCTATTCTGGGTGTTTCTAAAATGAGATTCATAGATGTATCAACCCAGTCCCTTATATTCTGTCATTTAACCTAAGATTGCTAAGTACAAGATAAAAGGTCATTCTATATTGTGTACGTATGTGTGTGTGTGTATCTGTGTACATGTGTGTTCTGAACTAATCACAGAAAAATGCGATGGGAGCTGTATGAATGTTTTATCAGTTCCACAGATGTATTGCTATGTGACTTCAGGCAAATCACTTACCTTTTGTCAACACCTAAACTCTTCCATTGCCAAAATAAAATTGTCCATATGAAATGCCATAAAGACAAGTAAATAGGCTATCTTCACCAAATCAACAAGTAAATAACTTTGAAGAAGTTACAAAAGAGATTAACTATTAACTCTAGAAAGCTTACTGGGTAAACACTAAGCAGTCCAACATCATTATAAATCTAAACAATGAGCATTTGAGTTCAAAATACGACCTCTGAAGTACTGTAAGTAAGTGAATGAAATTATTTCAGAATTGCCAAAGGGAGTGTATGTATTTGCGTGTGTATGTGTACTTATGCATATGTATGTGTGTATATGTCAGTGTGTTACTACATGTCACTTCAGGATATTATTGATGTTCTTCCTTTTTTTTCTCTTTTATCCTCTTAATTCATGCAAGTAGCAGCTTCTACCCCTCCCCTCTGGTGGGCCTGTGGGAAAAAATAAGAAAGAAAGCAGAAACCATTTGCCTGCTCTCAGGGAGTTCCTGGCTTACAGAAATCACAAATTTGACAGCCCTTGAATTTAACTTAGGTAAAAGCTATAAATCGTATGACCAACAAAGTGTTTAAAGCTTTTAAAATATTTTGTCCACAAATTGAAACTCAGGACATTTTAGTTACTAATACAAATTCTAGTTTCCTTTACATAGGTGAAGATCTTGCAACACCGGGTTTGAGTTTCCACTCACTGTAGATGATCACACACTCTTCAGTTTCCAATATCCTCCCTGTTTTCTTACACTCAAGATGCCTCATTCTTTGTTACCTGCAGGCACTTGATATTGCAGCATCTTGTCTTATATCGGCGTTTCTGATGACTTCAGGAAGACAGTATTAACCAGAGGAAAAGAACTGACAAGGACTCGTCAACATGTATAACTACCAAATCAGAAGCATGCTAATAACCCTTTGAAATATCTTGCTTTCTTGCTCTTAGCCAATAATAGGCTTTCAGCACCAGTAACAAGGTGTCACGCTGGAGAAGAGGAAGAAGGATAACAATCTTGCTTAAAAATGGCATGAAAAAAATGGTCTGTTCTTTACAGACTTATCTGTGGCTTTCTTGCTTGCCTTATCTTGAATTTACCCTGAGTCAGTTATCTGCTGTTGAAATGAGAGACATGTTTTAAGGTGAGAGAATGAAGTCTTTTCTCAAAGGGATGTGGCAACAGTAATGAAAACTAACATTACGTTTCCACCTGCTATCTGATACTGCCACTTTAAACGAACACATGGCAAGTGTGGAAATACACATTATTAGTCTTTTTTTTCCCCTCTGTTGAGATAAATAATACTGGTCTATGATGCAGAGGAGAGTATAAATGGGTTCCCAGCTTTATATTTCACCATCACCTCTTTTGGCTTCATGTGGAAGAAGGAACTGTTATGTATTGCTTCATATTTTACAGGAAAATATGAAGAAAACACTCTGGGTCAATGATAGCTGGACACAATAGAATTGGAAACAATGCGGGTTTAAAGACATATAAACCCAAATATGGCCAGTATTTTCCTAGTCATTTTTGAGAATTGCAAAACCATGGAAAGCTCTCTGATGTCAAGCTAATGTTGGTGACTGCTCTCTCTTTCTCTCCCCTTCACGTTTAATATGCGCTTACTGTGGCTTCTTTTTTTTTTTTTTTTTTTTTTTTTTGAGACGGAGTCTCGCTCTGTTGCCCGGGCTGGGGTGCAGTGGCCGGATCTCAGCTCACTGCAAGCTCCGCCTCCTGGGTTTACGCCATTCTCCTGCCTCACCCTCCCGAGTAGCCGGGACTACAGGCGCCCGCGACCTCGCCCCGCTAGTTTTTTGTATTTTTTAGTAGAGACGGAGTTTCACCGTGTTAACCAGTATGGTCTCGATCTCCTGACCTCGTGATCCGCCCGTTTCGGCCTCCCAAAGTGCTGGGATTACAGGCTTGAGCCACCGCGCCTGGCCTGTGGCTTCTATCTTAAAGTTCCCCAAGGCATTCCATGATCACCTTAAATTCCCTAAAAGAAGAGAGATCGTGTTTTTAGCTGGAATTGTCTATGCAGGTATGGGAAGAAGGAATTAGATAATTTAGGAATACTTAGCAGTTTAGTCACAATCAGGACTGAGAATCAGCAAGGAAAGTAAGAGTAGATTATTGGCAATGATTTACACAAGAGATTAATAATGGGTACCTGAAAGAAGCCTTTATTGGAAGAAAACTTAGCTATAAAGGAAAAAGGAAAAATACATATATAAATATTTTATGTATGTTATGTATGTGTTATAACGTGTGTGTATATATATACACACACAACACTGCTTTATGAGGCAGAGGATATAGTGTGTGTGCGTGTGTGCACTTAAGCTCCTTCACCTGCATAAACCTTTTACCACTTCTGGATGTGTGGCCCAAAAGTAAAATGCATCAACAAAAAAAAAGCTTCATCTCAATATAGTCAGCTTAACAAGAGGTTCAGAGTGTTGGCCTCTCCTCCAAATGGACATTACTGTGACATCTGACTGAGATTGAGACTTTTTGTGGTAGAATTCCAGAAAAACATTGCCTCTAAATTGATTTGCTGAAGTCCATGGGAATGCCCAGATCTTAATGCTTTCCAATTACTGATTATTTATTTATTGGATTCAATGAGCTATCTCAGTACCCTTCCTTATTTTGCTTAGGATATCACTAAGCAAATCAGATATCACAGATATCACTGTGTTTGTTATCTTGTGTGTGTGTGTGTTTTGTTGTTTTGTGACCAAATAACTTAATGTATGTTCTAAAATTCACATAGCTTTTGAGTAGCTGCTGAGGATTTGAACTCATATGACTCTGATTCCCAGATGGAAACTGCTTCTTCTCATATCCAAACAGTATTAAAAACAATTCAGTTAAGAACAAAACTCTATAGATGCTTCGTTTATGGAATAATATTGATATTTTTACATTTATTTCCTATTCACTTTTTGTTGATTTAAATTAATATATTCAATTCATTTACTTTGCATTTTCTTTAATTTAAACATGAAAGAAATACACCGTAATCACTTAGAAACGCTTTGTTTTCACTTTCTTCACTTCCTAATTTCCAATAACCACAAAAGACTTTCTTGAGATTTGAAGGCTTGAAGCTTTTCTTTTCCTGAGTTTTTCTAGAGAAGGTCAAGTTCTCTAACCAGCACAAGTAGGCAAATGTTGTGATTACCCCCCACCACAGCCACCAGAATGGAGCTGGCTGTCACACCCAATTAGTTATGCAGGATACAAAGATTCCACAACAGTGACTGATAACACTGGGCTTTTTTCCCTTTCAAAGATCATTTTACTCTTGGAATTAAACTCACTGATCCCAGCTCACCAGCAAATGTCTGCTGTTCATTGATAGCACCCTCAGGTGCTTATATCAGCTCCTCATTCTGCTATGAAAGCATCTGTGTGGCCGCCTCCCAGAAGATGTTTATTCTGAAATGACACGATTGAAGTGCAGGCCTCATAGTGCAAACTAATTTTCTCTTTTCCTGCTCTTGAATGGACTCTCCTGCTGCCTTCACCTGTTCATGGTCAAAGCAAAAGTATATTTGTATATCGTATTTGAGAAAATACATATGAATGTGCCTAGTGAGCAGTTTGAGAAGAAATGTGTTTATCAGAATTTTAAGCAAAAGAGCATGTAAGTTGCAATCTGAATAATTTAGAGGAACGATTATGGCAAGGTGGGTTGAGTTGCAAATGTCTCATGACCTTTGGTAGTGCTTCTTAGAAAAGTGATGCCTTTTAATATATCCATAAATGTTGCCCCATTCAATTAGTAGTTCCTTGAATTATTGATTAAACAGTTAAACTTATTGAAGTGTCTTGATGTCTCACTGGTATTGAAGGAGCTAAATTAGAGTGGTGTAATAAAAATAGCCCTGAGTAAGATAATTAACTAGCTGTGTGACCTTCAATAAGTCACTTGACCAAACTGAGCCTCAAGTGTCTAAATTGGTAAATAAAATTCTCCTCCATCCTGCCTTTAGGTTGTTGTAATGCTTAAGTGAGATAACGCACATGAAAAATACGTAATGAGAAGCATGTAGGGTATGTATGTTTGATATAACTCTATCTACTTTTTATTGTTTGATCAGAATTGGATGAGAGAAAGTATGGCTCATTTTGTGAATTTGGAGAAAATTGATTATATATTTGGAGCAGGAAAACATCTGTTTTATGGACAAATTATCTCACTCTAGCTTATTCTCAGTACGTTATAACCTAAATAGCCCGATATTTTCTGAAACTATAAACGCTTTATAATTCAAGCCACATAAATGTTCATAGGCTTTCATGGGAAGAGCACCATTATTTGAGGGGTGTTGATCTTGAGTCTACCACTGACCTGTCAGCTTAAGAGCAGAAACTATGGTATCCTTTCCTTCTGTATCCCAAGCAAAGAAATGGAACACTTTTTATGGGGCCATAACAAATGTTTTGGTTATTTTATTGACAGAAAAAAAAGAAAATTTAAAGGCATCTTTACTTTTATTTAGCGTATTTATATTTAGCTTATTTAAGAATACCAAACTTGCAGTAATAGGCTCATATCAGGTTTACATGAAATACTATGGGCATTGCTCATTTGCTTCTAAGCCACACATATTCTTTTCTTAAATAACCAGCTTGCGGAGCCAAACAACTTAGATATTCCGTTTAAAAGGTGAACATGTTTGAATTGAGGCATTTCATTTGATTCAAAGTTTGATTCAAGAATTAAGCTGTGCCTAGAACTTGAGAGTAACTGAATGCTGTCTCTAAAAGGATCAGTGAAGGATTCCAGGCCTAGAAAATCTATTTCATTGGAATGTGGGAATGGAGTATACAGCTTATGAATGTAGAGCACATTAATTCTATGAGCAAAACAGAAAAGTCACAGAGGAATGGCCTGGAACACTGTGACCAATGTGGAGAATCAGAGGTCATTCTTTTCAGAGTCAAAGCCACAGTGATGCGTGAATAAGGAGTTAAGTTGAAAATCTGCCAGTGAGACTCAAATCCAGGTCAGCTTCAAAAGAAATGACCTAACTCTTATTAAGATTCACTGAATTAAGTAAGCATGGAGGAGAGAAAGCTGGATGTATTCAAATATTTTATTTGCCAACCCAACTGTGAAATAAAAATGGGAGTAGAGACGAACTTTAGATGTAGAGATTGGAGGAACTGATATTGGTGAATTGGATAGAGCAAGGGAGTAAGGCAGAGAGGGATGGCACTGTCACTCAACTGAGCATAGCATTTCACTGAGCAAGCTTCCACGCTGGGTGGGTAGAAGGCATAATAATAAAGCAGATTAGTATTTTATTGAACAAATGAGGTAAAGATAGAGTTCAGACTACTGAGACCGTGAGAATATGCTCAGCAAAATATACAGAAAAGAATGTTGTACACAATGAGGTGCAGAAGGCAGTACCCTGATTTCTGGAGGGTCCTTGGCTTAAGGATGGCTGGCAGGTGTTCAAGGAAATGTTCTATGAGGTCTTGCAGAGAGCTGTTACAGTGTGATTGAGACTTGGGAAACTTACTGGAGGTTGGGCAGGGTTGGAACACATTGGAGTTATAGCCAAACCATGGTGAAGAAACCTCACTAAGCAGCTCAGGCATTTAGTTGAGACACCGGAAAGGCCAAATAAGTAGTAAAGGACATGCCCTGAGTAACAGAAGAAAGTTAAAAATAAAAGAAAAATAAAGTCACCTTAGCAAACAAAAGAAAAAAGATATCTCAATGATGACAATGTCTGTCATTAATCAAAGTATTTGACAAAACAAAAATCAGAACTATCTAAAGGAGAACAATATATTTCAAATTCCGTATAATAAATAGCTGCAATGTGCAAAATGCAATAAAAAATACTGAGCATCAGAAAAAGCAAGAATATAGGACCCTTATTTCAAAAAGACTAAATTGTAGTCAGTTAGAAAAGAACTCAAGATAAACCTTTTTTATGATCATAAGTCAAGGACTTTGAGGCAGCCATTTAAATTAGATTCAAGGAGTGAAAAAATGTAATAATGAAAAACCTGATAGGGAATATCAGCAAAAAATAGAGTCTATAATTTTATTCTGGGAATAACAGGCAGAGTATTTCACAGGAAAAAATAAATCAGTGAATGGGATGAAAAATAACAGATTCGAAACTGCAATTGAAAGAGACAAATAGTATGAAGACAGATCAGTAGAGATTATCCAACTTTCAGAATATGGAAAAAAATGGTTTTGAAACAAACAGGATGGGGAGAATTGTTCACAGTCGTAATCCCAGCACTTTAGGAGGCCATTGCAAGAGGATTGCTTGAGCCCAGGAGTTTCAGACAGGCCTGAGCAACGTAGGGTAGAACCCATCTCTACAAAACAATTTCTTTTTTTTCCTTTATGACATAGCTTGTCATAGCGGTACACGCCTTGTAGCCCCAGCTACTTGGGAAGCTGAGGTTAGAGGATTGCTTAAGCCGAGGAGTTCAACACTGCAGTAAGCTATGGAGTGAAGACCCTGCCTCAAAGTAGATTAATTAATTATTAAATAGCTAAACAAAATAAACAGGTAGTAAATTGTACTGCAATATTAAGCAATCTAATGTATAGACAATTGGGGTCCCAGGAAGTTAGAAGAGAAAGAACAGATGAGAAAAATTATTTCAATAAAATAGATGAATTGCCTTACATTTGGTGAAAAACATCAAACTACATTTCCCATATGCAAGTTATTTGGATCAAAAGATTCAAAAGAATGAATACAAAGAAAATATATAAGCACATCACAGTTTAAGGAAAATTAAAGATAAATAGAAGAACTTAAAGCAGTCAGAGAAAATAGATATATTACATAGAGTGAAGAGCAATATAAATGATAGTGAACTTCTCATTGAGAAAAAATAAATATATGTATAGGTGAGTTTTATCAAATATTTAAGGAGATAGAATACCTACATTACACAAACTCTTCTAGAATATAGAGGAAGAAAAAGAATCTCCCAACTTGCTTTATGATTCTAGCATAGTCTATCACCAAGAAAGTTACCAGCAAATATCCTCCATGACCATAGGTATAAATATCCTTGACAAAATATTAGGAAAATAAATCCAACAGCATATTCAAATAATATATTTTATAAATATTATAAAATTAATATAAATACACTTTTTCTTAGAATTTTTTTCTAAAAATACATTTCAAGGAATAAGAATACAAGGGCAAAATATCTGAACAAAAAAATAAGACTTTTTGAGTAAATACATTTTTCCCATAAATATTAATTTTTAACTCTTCCAAGTTCCTACTGAACTAAGCATGTCACACATAATTTCTCTTTTTTATGGCTGTAGAAAATGCAATTTCCTAAGAAAGATGAGAACTGACTTTCCCAAGGCCCAATAAACAGTAAGTATCAGGGGACATAGAGCAAAAATCTTCTGTTATCAAGATTTTTCTATAAATCACAAAGGAAAAGGAAAAATATCTTTTCTCTTTAAAAATGTTATTGATTACTTTCCAACTTTATACTTTTTTATGGTTAATTACAAGATTTGGGGGGGAATATGTCAAGAGAGAAGAAATTGATTCAATTTCTTAGGTGTGCATCATTGAATTATAATAAAAATAAAATATAAAAATTTGCCTTTATTAAGTACTAAAGTACTATGTTAAGTGCTTTCACGAATTATTTTAATACAGTCTAACTGTAGTTATGACAGTTTTTCCTTTAAGATTTGATTTTAAAATGTCCTCTTTTTATATGCTTTCCAATGATATAAAATTCCAATATCAGATTTTTGGTTACAGACTTAGGACTTAAAACAGGAGAATTGAGACACCAAAACATTTAACTTAATTGCATATTTAGCATCTCCCTATTGGTTTATCACAGCATTTACAAGATAAGAATATTCCAGAATTATTAGAAACAAATTCTGAGCTGTGGATTTAGCTTTAGCTTTGTTTTATCAACTATATTTGTCTAGTGAAACTCAACATTAGAACTAACATGTTTTCTTCCAATAATCCAACTGAGGTCCTCAGGGTGGGTTAATAGCAAAAGTTCCCATTTTTATTAATGAACCTAGTGTTCTGAGGGCATGAGTAACTTGCCCAAGGTCAATAAAAGTGTCCCCATTCGTGCAGATAATTGAGTTTTGCCGGTTTCTATGATAAATGAGTCAAGGGCGCCAAGATTGTGACTTAGGTAAGCAACAGAGATGGATGCTTTGGAGGGAATCACTATTGGAATTCCATTAAGACTGATATTAAGTAATCAAAATTTACTCTCTCCTTTAATAATAGTGTGAGTTGTAATATCACTATTCTGTCACAAACCATCTGTTACAGTACTAGTTATTAAGAAGAAAAGGGTGTTTGTTTTCTTGCATCTCTCTTCTAGTTCCAGGTGGCTCCCAAAATTGATGTATTACCTTTGCAGATATTTTAGGAAAATTTTAGGACAGAAGCCAATCATGGATCACAACAGCTGATATAAGAAAGCTTTTACATTGATTATTTACTGTCAGAAAACAGGTATATTATGTAGGTCAACTGCAGGCTATGTGAATCTTGATCTCAGAGTATCTGGTGTTTAAAGAAAACGTAGATTACTAGGATAAGGAAACTGTATTCGTACCTCTTAGAAGACTAGAGTTTAGAAATAATGAATTAGGTCTTCCTTTTAGCTCCCCCAGAGAAAATGTAATTTTATCCCTAGCACTTACACACGATTTTCCTTTCTATAAGTGTTTTGTCAACATTTGTGAGAAGAAATACAGAAAGGTAACATAATCCCATATTTTTGATGAGTAAACTGAGACTCAGAGTGATTATGTAACCACTCAAAATTATGCAGCTCTCCAGTGAAAACCCAGGTTGTGTGATTCTAAACCTAATACTCTTATTATATATCACGCTGTAGCTCCTGGATACAAAACTCCAGATTGAGATACAAAAAAATGGGTATTCACTTTGTCACATAGAGCCCTTTCCAATGCAATATTTAACAGGAAAGCAAAAACGGTTTACCTTTTGTAGATTTCATTTTCATATAACTCAACATTACTTGTTTTCAGAAAAGAAGGCAGGAGAAACTTTATTCCTGAAATATTACCAAATCTAGTATTTGGGATGTGTTTTAGGGATTACTTCCCCTCCCACTCAGTATTGAAACATCTCATAGGGCATTCTTAACATTCTTAATTGATACCTGAGTGAATGTATGATGCGGTAGACTGTTAAGTTAGTGACCCAGAATAAACCAGGCCTCCCAGCATGTGGTTCTTATTGGACTTTTCCTGTGTCAAATGGCTCGTCCTTTGGCTAATGGGGCATTAGTAAGAATGAGACTAACAGGGGCTTTATGAGAGTCACACCCTAGACTATTGCTTTTGACATGCTTAATTTTGAATGTTAATCAATGTGTGTGACTACCCTAAAAGTACCCTGCTTCGAATAAGTCCAAATTACCCACAAAGGACAGACACACACACACATACACACAAACACACAAGAGAGAGACGAAACAGTCCCAACTCTTTACTCGATATCAGATGAATTGCCAGACATTTAAATAAAGAAAATATGTTAAATGATCTAGGCCTCCTATATACCCCATGGCACGGAACTGCACAGCTGAACTCTTCCCAAATTACTGAATTGTAAAAAGTGATACAACATTTTCTTAGCCACTAAATTTGGTGAGGTTCGTTGTGCAACAATAAATAACTGAAACAATCAGATTATTTCATACATTTTTCTTGTCTGTAGCTTGTGTTTTTCATTTTCTTCATGGGCTTACATAAAGCAAATACTTTAAATCTTACCGATATCAAATTTATTAAGTTTCTCTTTATAGATTGTTTTTGGTATCAACTCATAGGTCCAAAGACATTCTCTTATTTTTTTCTAAACTTTTGATAGTTTTATGTTTTAAACATAAAACTGTAATCCATTTTGGGTTAATTTTATGTAAGATATGAGGAGTTTATTTATTTATTTATTTATTTTGCCTAAGGATGGCTGTGATAGCTCTTCTGACGTGTGAACGTGGCTACGCTACATCCTCAGTTATTCGGTCAAACACTAATCTTGGTGCTGTTGCGATAGGACTTTTCAAATGCAGTTAGAGCTTCTAATTAGTTGACTTTAAGTATGAGGGATTATGGACAATCTCGGTGGTCCTGCCTGCATCAGCTGGAAGCTGTTACACAGTGGGCATCTTACCGAGAGAAAGAAGAAATTCCACCCATGGTAAACAGCTTTGACCAGTGCCCATGAAGTTCTATTCTATGATTTTCCTTTCCTTTCCTGGCTGTGCCATGAATTTCAGAATTGCTTAGCTGCCCCTTCAATTACTTGCACCTGGTTCTTTCTCTCTGGTTGAACCCTAACTGATATAATGCCCAATTACTCCAACACCATTTGTTGAAACAACAATCTTTCCTCCTTTGAATTGTTTTGCACTATTGTGAAGAATCAGCTGGATATATTTGTATAAGTCTATTTTTTACTCTTTTCCACTTATGTATGTGTCATCCCACTGCCAATACCACGCTGCCTTGATTAGTGTAGCTATATAGTAAACTTTGCACACGATTTTTCATAGTTTTGTTTTGTTTTGAGATGGAGTCTCTGTCTCCCAGTCTGGAGTTGGAGTGCAGTGGTGCGCTCTCAGCTCACTGCAAGCTCCGCCTCCTGGGTTCACGCCATTCTCCTGCCTCAGCCTCCCGAGTAGCTGGGACTACAAGCACCCACTACCACGACTGGCTAATTTTGTTTTTGTATTTTTAGTAGAGACGGGGTTTCACCATGTTAGCCAGGATGGTCTCGATCTCCTGACCTCGTTATCTACCCACCTCGGCCTCCCAAAGTGCTGGGATTACAGACGTGAGCCACTGCGCCCAGACTTTTTCAGATATCTTACCTTTGCTTGCTATACATCCCAGAACACATTGTTATTGTTTTGGTTTTAAGTAGTTATCTTTTAAAGAGATTTATTTAAAAAATGGACTTATGCTTCTGAAAAAGATTCAGTTATACAGCCAGATGCCCATTTTTGCTTTTTTTTCCTCTCTGTGTAATATTTGTTGTTGTCCTCAGATGTCTCTAAGATTTATGTATTTATATCTGTTTTTATCACTTTGACTATTAGCCCTCTAGGTGTATGTCCCATTTTGTTTGTATCAGTTCTTCTTGGCGTTCTCAAGGCCTCTTGGTCTGTACTTTATTATATTTTTGAAAATTAATTTTTAAAATTGTTGCAGATGATCTAATCAATATTCTCTTTTTGGTTTTCTCTCTTCTTGTTTTATGATCCCAAATTATATGTGTGTTGGACCTTTGATGTCCTACAGTTCTTAAGAAATCTGTTAAATTTTTTTTTTTACTATTTTTCAGTTTTTGACTGGGTAACATATATTTATCTTCAATTTTGCTGATTATAGAGTTTGAAGATGAGTTCATTGAAATATCTATTCATTTCTGATATTTTTAAAATTTATTTCACTTGGACTCCATTGAAATTTTCATGTTCCTGTTGAAACATGTATGTTGTACAGCATTTCTCCATGACCTTTAAAGTGTCCATCAGTCATTTCAAGGTTTCCATCTGATTGTCACAGCATGCAAGTCATCTTTGAAGCTGGTTCTGTGAATTGTTTTATCTCCTGGTAAAGTTTTATTTTGTTTCTTAGCCTTTTGCTATGTCTCATAATATTTGATTAAATTCTGACTATTTTTTGGGTAAGAACAAATAAGTGTGGTGGCTCATGTCTGTAATCCCAGCACTTTGGGAGGCTAAGGAGGGAGGATCACTTGAGCCCAGGAGTTTGAGACCAGCCTGAGCAACATGATGAAACCCTGTATCTACAAAAAAAATACAAAAATTAGCTGTGTGTGGTGGCGGCTCATACCTGTCATCCCAGCTACTTGGGAGGTTGAATTGGGTGGATCGCTTGGGTGCTTTCAGCTGTGATGTTGCCATAGTTACCTTCCATGCATCATAAATTTATTCTTATTTTATTGGTAAAATGTTATCTTGTGCTCAGAATGGAATATATAGCTTAGTATATCAAATCCTTACTTGGCTTACCATTTTTATTTGTTAGTCTGTTTGAAATTCTTCTGTATATGTCCTCTGTGTGTTTGTTATTAGGGGGATGTTAAAGTTATGAGAACAAAATGATTGGCACTTATTACCATGGCCATTTGTGTAATGGTTGTTAGGGGCGTCAGGCTTTAAAATTCTCACACAGTGATTTAGGTTATAAGAGAGAAAGTAAAAATAGTGCACAAATGTAGAACACAGTAGAAAACTTCTAACACTGATGTTAGTAAAATATAAAAATCAACTTATAAATGTAAATTACTTATAAACTATAATTAAGGATAATATGATTTTTAATTTACCTTGCTTGATCTTGAGGAAATGTCTAGGGAAAAGCTTGGGGAAATTTACCATCACAAAGAAGATCAGGAAATCACAAAGTTCTAAAACAGTTGTAGTGAGCCTGTGTGCACCCCTTAATTGTGTGCACTTGCTACCTCTCCCAATATTACATCTTCCAATTACTTTATTCATAGCCTAGGAGGAGGCACACTAAATGTTTATACTTTACATTATCTGATGCATGCTATTGCCTCATGAAATAAAATATTAGAGAAAAGAGGGTTTTATTAATATGAACACCTCAGCTAGAAGAATATCCAAGAAACATAATTTATTTTTTCATGACTTAGTGTTAAAAATACCTGTGTTAAAATTCAGTGCAGAGTAGATGGTAGTTAATAATTCTTATCCTCACCTTCCACTCCCAATGACTATCAATGGGTTTCAGAAAATAAAACTAAGAATCCTAAATAATGTTACATTTACATATTTATAAAATTGTATCATTCAACATCTGTTATGTAATGTGTTTTCTTTTTCAATGCCTTGTGACTGTATTACCCCACAATTATCCTTTTAAACTTGAATTTTAATGACTAATATTATAATCGATCATTCTTACATACTGACATCTAGTTAACCAATGCCCTCTGACTGGAATTTCAGTTTATTTTGAGATTTCTGTAATTCAAAATGTCTATAAATATTTTGGGGTATTTGTAATTACACATATAAAGTAAAATATGTAGAATTTTTAGGTTACAGGGCATTAATAATTTTGGCCTTCGAAACATATTGATAAATGTGTCTCCCCCTTTTCTATGAACAAGAATACTTGTTAGCAGACACAGACATATAGCCATTATACATTTTAGAATTTTGACAGGCCAAAAGAATATTATTTGATCTTGTTTTTCTATGACTACTAGTAAGGATTTTTAAAAATCTATCATGCTTTTACTTGGATTCCTTTATTGTAAAAATACCACTTATTCATTTTTAGCTAAAGAGTGGCAATTTATGACTATGCTATATGTTCATGTATGACTGACTCAGGATTCATTGTCAATCAGTAATAATTCATTTCTATACCCTTGACTAAAAGACTAGATTCAATACTAATACAAATTATATAATTGCTCTGTAATTTGGACCACATTTTCCCTTCATTTCTGTGCCTTAATTTTACCATTAAAAAAATGTTAACAAGAATGAGTTTCATGCTTTGAATTTCATCAAGATGCCATTGGAGTAAGTGAAATCATATTCCAGATGCTATTGTGACCTCAGCTACCCATGAGAAAAGAATTAATGAATTTACACTTTTACATTTTAGCATGCTATTTAATAATGACATCAGAACATTTTTATTTTTATATAGTTAAATAAGGCCTCAATAGTCCAAGAATATTAACTACAGATTTCAAGTTAGTAGAAAGTTCATGGTTTTAGAATTATTGAACATTACATGTCAGGTAATATGCTGAATACTTAACATGCATTATTACTTCATTTAATGTTTACCAAAATCTTACATAGTGGGTATTATAATTATGCTTATTTGATAGATGAAGAAACTGAGGCTAAGAGTACCCAAGAATGTATAACTAATAAATGTTTAAAATGGGAGTCAATTCCTAGAAGTCTAACTACAACTACTATGTGATCCTGCTTTGTGAATCCCTGGATACAAGCATGACTAGAATGCAATGTACTGTTACCTCTCGAGTGGACACAGTAAAATTAATAACAGATTAATCTCTTTTTGATATCCAGCATCTTTCTAGGTCTTTTTTCTCTACTCTTAGTAGATGAGCTTTCAGAATATGTAAAATAATTTTAGTATTTGCCTAAACCAAAATTAATTAACTGGATAAAGCAATAACTAAAAAAAGGTCAAAAATAGTCTCCTGAAAATGCACTATAGTGACAGGATATTAGCATGATGGCAGACTGAGAAGCTACATGCTGTTCTCCCAAAGAGACACCAATTTTACAACAATATGTAAACCTGAATATCTCTGTGAGGGCTCTAGAGGTTACACGCCATTGTAAAACCAAGAAAGGATTCCACCAAATTGGATTTTTAAAAATGTGAGTTTGTTCATGTTCCTCTGCCTATGTGGCATAAACTGGAGCAACCAGGAGGAAACTCTCCATATTGGGGCTAATCCTTTGGCGTGAAAACAAAAGAGTGGACCATGTATTTAAAGTTCTGGTTTGTCTGGGGATTTGCCCAAGGGACTGTTTTCTGTTTTGTCTTACTCAGAGCTCTGACCTGGACCAGGGCCAGAGTTTAGATAGATGCAAATAGCACATTAGAGTTGTAGTTCTGTGTACAGACACCAGGGGGTGCAAAAAATCAGAAAAGGTTTGGTTGCTCCTCTAGCCAGGCTAATTGCAGATGTTCCTCTTCATGAAGTTTAATATACAAAGACTGGGAAAGCTGCCTTTGTTTCGTTTTTGTTTTTTGTTTTTTTCCAAATGTCCAAATATTAGTAAAAAATTACAAAACATAAAGAAATAGATGATCTAATCAAATAATCAAAACACCAAAAATGACTTCTAAGAAAATGTACATGGATAAGCTACCTCAAAAAGAATTTAAATTTAAAGTAACTGTCACAAAGATGCTCAATGAACTATTAAAAAGTACAGATAAGCAACTAAATGAAATCGGAAAAACTATGTATGAACAAAATAAGAATATCAACAGAAATAGAACTAAAAAATAATTACAAAATAATATAGAACAAAAATCAGAATAGAAAAATAACTGAACTGAAAAATATATTGAAAGAGATCCACAGCTGTCTTGATAAAGGAATTAGTGAACTTCAAGATAGGTCATTAGAAATCATTGAATAAGTAAGAAGTATCAAAAATAAAAGGAAAGATGGCCTAAGGGGCATATGGGACACTATCAAGCAGATCAATATATGCATAATGGATCCCAGAGGGAGAAAAGAGGAAAGTCAGAGAACTTATTGTAGCAAAAACATCCCAAATCTGAGAGAAAAAAATGAACATACAGATTCAAGAAGCTCAAGAGCCACAATTAGATTAAATCTAAAAATAATCACACTGAGACATAATCACACCATCTAAAGTCAAAGAAAAAGAGCATATTGAAAGCACCAAAATAAAAGTGATTTATCACAATCAAGGAAGTTTCCATAAGAGTATCAACAGATTTCTTGACAGAAACATTTCAGGAAAGAAGGGAATGCAATAATATATGAATGAATAATATATTTAAAGTACTGAAAGAGAAAAAACTATTGACCAAGAATACTGTATCTTGAATGTTGTGTCAAGAATATTGTATCCCTTCAAAATTGAAGGAAAATTAAGACTTTCCAAAAAAAACAAAGCCAGATGATAGACAGCACCATAAAGCCATATAAAAAATAAAAAGTTCTCTAGTAAAGGCAAATATGAGGACAAATATAGTAACCTGTACTATTGTAAATTTGGCTCATAGAATTTAAGTGACAAAAATATTTTAAAAGATATAAATCTATCCTAATGAGCATATAATACACAAAGATGTAATTTACGACAAGAGAAAGTAGAGCTCTAAAAAATAGTGGTTCTGTATTTGATTTAGGTTGTTGTCAGTTTAATACCACAATAATTTAGAGATCTTAAAGATATAATTCAGTGGTAACCACAAATAAAATATGTATGAGTATATACACAAAACTAAATGAGAAGAAAATCAAAACATGTTATGACAAAAAAACACAATGAAACACAAATGAAGTTAGTAAGAACAGAAAAGAAAGAAAAGCTCTAAGACATACAGAAAAAAATTAACAAAATGTCAATGTAAGTCTCGTATTAGTTCTCACACTGCTAAAAAAGACATACTGGAGGCTGGTTAATTTACAAAGGAAAGAGGTTTAATTGACTCACAGTTCTGCATGTCTGGGGAGGCCTCACAATCATGACAGAAGGTGGCGGAGGAGAAAAAGCACATCTTACATGGCGGCAGGCAAGAGAGCCTGTGCAGGGGAACTCCCCTTTACAAACCATCAGATCTCGTGAGACTTATTCACAACCACAGGAACAGCACAGGAAAGACTTACCCGCATGACTGAATTACCTCCTACCAGGTACCTCCCACAACACATGGGAATTATGGGAGCTACAATTCAAGATGAGATTTGGGTGGAGACACAACCAAACCGTATTACTTCACTCCTGGAACCCTCTCAAAACTCATGTCCTCACATTTCAAAACCAATCGTGCCTTCCCAACAGTCCCCCAAAGTCTTATTTCAGCATTAACTCAATTTCACAGTCCAAAGTGTCATCTGAAACAAGGCAAGTCCCTTCTGCCTATGACCCTGTAAAATCAAAAGCAAGTCAATTACTTACTTCCTAGATACAATAGGGATTCAGGCATTGTGTAAATACAGCTGTTCCAAATGGGAGAAATTGGCCAAAATGAAGGGGCTACGGGCCCAGTGCAAGTCTGAAATCCAGTGGGCCAGTCACATCATAAAGCTCCAAAATGATCTCCTTTGACTTCATGTCTCACATAGGGGTCATGCTCACGCAAGAAGTGGGTTCCCATGGTCTTTGGCAGCTCCATCTCTGTGGCTTTTTAGAGTACAGTCCCTCTCCTGGCTGCTTTCATGGGCTAGTGTTGAGGGTCTGTGGCTTTCCTAAGTGCAGAGTGCAAGCTGTCAGTGGATCTACAATTCTCAAATCTAGAGGATGGTGGCCCTCTTCTCACAGCTCCACTAGGCAGTATCCCAGTGGAGACTCTGTGCAGTGGCTCCAACCCCACATTTCCCTTCTGCATTGCCCTAGCAGAGGTTTTCCATGAGGGGCCCACCCCTGCAGCAAACTTCTGCCTAGACATCCAGGCATTTCCATAAATCCTTTGAAATCTTGGTGGAGGTTCCCACACCTGAATTCTTGGCTTCTGTGTACCCGCAGGCTCAACACCACGTGAAAGCTGCCAAGGCTTGGGACTTGAACCCTCTGAAGCCATGGCCTGAGCTATACCTTGGCCCCTCTTAGCCATAGCTAGAGCAGCTGGGACACAGGACACCAAATCCCTAGCTGCACACAGCAGGGGCACCCTGGACCCAGCCCAGGAAACCCTCATAGGCCTCTATCCTGTGATGGGAGGGGCTGCCGAGAAGGTCTTTGACATGCCCTGCTGACAGTTTCCCTGTTGTCTCGGTGATAAACGTTGGGTTCTTTGTTACTTATGCAAAATTTTGCAGCAGGCTTGACGTTCTCCCCAGAAAATGTTTTTTTGTTGTTGTTTCTATTGCATCGTCAGGCTGCAAATTGTCCAAATTTTTAAACTCTGCTTCTTCTTGAATACTTTGCTTCTTAAAAATTTCTTCCACCAGACACCCCAAATCATCTCTCTGACGTTCAACATTCCACATATCTCTAGGGCAGGATCAAAAAGCTACCAGTCTCTTTGCTAAAGCACAGCAAGAGTCACCTTTGTTCTAGTTCCTAACAAGTTCCTCATCTCCATCTGAGACCACCTCAGCCTGAACTTTATTGTCCATATAATTATGAGCATTTTGGTCAAAGCCATTCAACAAGTCTCTGGGAAGTTCCAAACTTTCCCATATCTTTCTGTCTTCTGAGCCCTCCAAACTGTTCCAACCTCTGCATGTTACCCTGTTCCAAAGTTGTTTCCACATTTTTGGATATCTGTACAGTGGCACGCACTACCAGTTACCAATTTACTGTATTAGTCTGTTTTCATGTTGCACAAAAAGACATACCTGAGACTGGACAATTTATCAAGGAAAGAGGTTTAATGGACTCACGGTTCCACATGACGGGGAGGCCTCATAGTCATGGCAGAAGGGTGAAGGAGGAGAAAAGTCACATCTTTTGTTTTTGTTTTTGTTTTGTTTTGTTTGTTTGTTTGTTTTGAGATGGAGTCTCTCTCTGTCGCCCAGGCTGGAGTGCAGTGGCGTGATCTCGGCTCACTGCAAGCTCTGCCTCCCGGGTTCACACCATTCTTCTGCCTCAGGCTCCCGAGTAGCTGGGACTACAGGCACCCACCACCTCACCTGGCTAATTTTTTGTATATTTAGTAGAGACGGTGTTTCACTGTGTTAGCCAGGATGGTCTCAATCTCCTGACCTCATGATCCATCCACCTCAGCCTCTCAAAGTGCTGGGATTAGAGGTGTGAGCCACTGTGCCTGGCCACAAAGTCACGTCTTACATGGCAGCAGGCAAGAGATCATGTGCAGGCGAACGCCCCTTTATAAAACCATGAGATCCTGTGATACTTATTCACTACCAAGAGAACAGCATGGGAAAGACCTGTCTCTACGATTCAATTACCTCCCACCGTGTCCCTCCCACTACACATAGAAATTATGGGAGCTACAGTTCAAGATGAGATTTTGGTGGGGACACAGCCAAACCGTATCAGTCCTTATCAGTAGTTACTTTAAATGTAAATGGATTAAACTCCCCAGTAAAAGATTAGCTGGATGAAAATAAAGCAGAACAAAATAGGATCCAAGTATATACTATTTACAAGAAGTTCACCTTAGATCTAAGGGCACCCATAGGCTGAAAGTGAGATGATGGGAAAAAATAGTACATGAAAATAATAAGTGGAAATATGCAGAAATGGCTATATTTATGCATAAGAAAAGAGACTTTAAATCAAAAACCATTCCAAGAGACAAAGAAGAATATTATATAATAAAAAAATGGTCAATTTACCCAGAAACACTAACAATTATAAATATTTATGCACAAAACCTCGGAGCTGCTAAATACAAGAGGCGAATTTCAACAGAATTGAAAGGAGAAATAGACAGCAAAACAATCATAATAGGAGACTTGTCTACCCCTTTTCAAACTGAATAGAATGACTAGACAGAGAATCAATAAGGAAATAGAGGACGAGAACAACACCATAGACAATTAGAGCTAACCGATGCCTATACAGAACACGACCACACATCGGTCCCCAGCAGATTATGAATTCTTCTCAAGTGCTTATGAAACATTCTCCAGAATAGACCACAAAGCAAGTCTTAACAAATTTAAGAAGACTGATATCATACAAAGTATATTTTTCAATCATAATAGAATGAAATTAGAAATCAATAGCATGAGGAAAATGAGAAAACTCGCACATATATGAAAACTAAACATTTTATCAAAACTACCAAAGAAGAAGTCACAAGGGGAATTAGAAAACATCTTGAGGCAAATAAAAATTAAAACACAACATACCAAATCTTACTGGATGCAGAGAAAGCAGTGTTAAGAAGGAATTTTATAGCTGTAAATGTGTACATTAAAAAGAAGAAATATCTCAAATAACCTAACACTATCCTCAGAAAATAAAAAATAAAACAAACTAAACTCCAAGCTAACAGAAAGAAGGAACTAATAAAGATTAGAGAAAAGCCAAAGAAGGGACAAAGCTGCTGACTAGATGTAGTCAGTAAGCATAGCTCCCATGGAGAGAGTCCAAATTATTAGTAAATCACCATAGTTTGGGCAGATCTTTGAAGAGAAAATGCTCAGAGTGGATGGAGAGGCAATGTTGAAGACTGAAGTCAAGACTGCAGAGGAAGGAAGCCGGGAACCCTGCTCAAGGTGTCTGAAGGCCAGGGCTATTTCACAGCCCCAAACAGCTTCTGAGAAAGGGGTGAGGGAGGAACCTGAGAAATAACTCACTCTCATTGCAGGCCTCTGGGATCCTAGCTACAGGGGACACCGCATCCTCCATGTGCAGGGGGATCTCAGGGAGCAGGCAGAAACAGGCCTTTGGATGGCATGAAGCTCAGGAGCTTTTGTACACTGGGCAGCTCTGGTGAAGAGCCAGCATCCCCATGGGACTGGGACACATCTGCTCTCCAAGCCCCCCTGCCCACTGGACATTCCCATGGTCCATGCCTAGCTGCCATGCAGAAGCAGGTGTACAACATAACTCCTACAGTCCAACCTGTGTGTGCTGCTGTACCTGAGTACTTTTCTGGTGACCCAGGAGCATATCTGGTCCCCGACTGTAGCTGGAACCTGAATCCAAGCTGCAAGATGTCCCAGTGTCCCTAGGGCCGCAGCATGCAGTTCAGGAGTGTAGAGCTGAGATCTGTGGTTGGCACTCAAGAGGTAAAGGAGCCTCCACCCTCAACGCACTGAGAAGGGGAGACACATGTGTTCCTGGGCTGGATTGGGAATGGGGTGTGCCTTCCTCCACAGGGTTGGCCCAGAAAAAGTGTGACATATCTCCTACCAAAGCCACTACACTTAAAAAAAAAAGAAATGTGTGTGCAGCACCAGGAATCAGAGGGGGTTTCCTCCAAGTCCCAGGTGTAGAACTGGTCAGGAGACCATCTCCCTCCCCCTGCAATGAAGAGCATGCCTGCAAAACCTAAGGAAGTACAAAAGAGCTGTGCAGCCAGGTATTAACCTAACTACTAGCCATTACTCTTAAGCATCAGACAAAGGTAAAGAAAAATAATTAAGAAAAATTAACAAAACCTCTAGAAATATGGAATTATGTAAAGAGATCAAATCTATGAATCATTGGCATTCCTGAGAGAGGAGAGAAAATAAGCAACGTAGAAATTATATTTGAGTATATAGTCCGCAAAAATTTCCCTAATATTTCTAGAGAGGTCGACATGTAAATCTAAGAAATATAGAGAACCCCAGCTAGATGCTACAATACAACCATTTCCTAGGCACATAGTCATCAGATTCACCAAGACCAATGAAATAGAAAACGTCTTAAAGACAACTAGAGAGAAAGGGAAGGTCACTTACAGAGGGAACCCCATCAGTCTAGCAGCAGATGTCTCAGGAGAAACCTTACAAGGCAGACAAAATTGGGGACCAATTTTCACTGTTCTTAAAGAAATTTCAACCAAGAATTTTATATCCCACCAAATTAAGCTTGATAAGTGAAGAATAAATAAAATCCTCTTCAGACAAGTGAATGCTGAGGGAATTAGACCAGTTTTGCAAGAGGTCCTTAAGGGAGCACTAAAGATTGAACCAAAAGACTGCTTTGGGCAGACAATTTTATAGCCCAAAATGTTTTCATCAAGAAGTTAGAAAGATATCAGATTAACAATCTAACTTTGCACAAAAAGGGGTTAGGTAGGGAAAAAACAACCGCAAAGCTAATAGAAGAAAAAAAACAAAAACTAATGTTAGAAAAGAAGTTAATGAAACTGAAATGCGAAAATACAAAACATCAATGAAACCAAGAGTTGTTTTTTAAAAAACAAATAAGAGTAATAGACTGCTAGGTAGACTAACAATAAAGAGAAGATCCAAATAAGTACAATGACAAATTATAAAAATGACATTAAAACGGATCCCACAGAAATATAAAAGTTCCTCAGAGAATACTATGAACAACCACATGCAAATGAGAAAATCTAGAAGAAATGAATAAACTCCTTGAATAGAGTGCCCAGAAGTAAACCCTTGCATGTGTGGTCAAATTAGTTTCAATAAGGGTGCCACAAAAACTCAATGAAGAAAGGATAGAGGGGATAGTCTCTTCCATAAATAGTGTTGGGAAAAATGTTAATACTTGCAATTGCATTGTGATGTTCTTATAGTGTGTTTTTCAGCTCTATCAGGTTGGTTATACTCTTTTCTATGCTGGTTATTTTGTCTGTCAGCTCCTGTATCATTTTATTGTTATTCTTAGCTTCCTTGGATTGGGTTTCAGTGTTCTCTTAAACCTCAGTGATTTTCATCCCCACCCATATTTTGTATTCTATTTCTGTCATTTTGGCCATCTCAGCCCAGTTACAAACCTTTGCTGGAGAACTAGTGCAGTGGTTTGGAAGAAGGAAGGCACTTTGACTCTTTTGTTTGTCAGAGTTCCTGCTCTGGTTCTTTCTCATCTTTTGGGGCCAGTGTTCCTTCAATCTTTGAAGTTTCTGTCCTTTGGATGATTTTTTATTTTAATTGTCTTTTTTCTCTATTTGATGTCCTTAGGAGTTTGATGATAGTGTAAGGTGGGTTCAGTCAACTGACTTCATTTCTGGAAGATTTTATTAGGCCAAGTTTCAGCTCAGGACTCCCAGACTCCATGCTGTAACTGTGCGGGACTGGTATTGGGCTCTGGCTTTGTTTTCTGGCTCCTCAAGGCCAGGAACCTGCAGCATTGAAGGGGGCAAACTGCTCCCAGACCACTGGTCACGACATTCTGTTGGGTGGTGCCAGCCAAAACATTTCATAGAGCAGTGGCAGCAGGATCCATTCTTGTTCACACATTCCAGCAGCAGCAGCAGCAGCAGTGACAGTGCAGCAGGGTGCACACTCTTTGGCTGCTGTGGGGTGTTAGTGGGTGCCAGGGTACTGGCCCCCATGTGTGTATTTGCAGCAGAAATGGTGGCAGTAGGGTGTGAGGGGTGGGGGCCCCTGCCACCATATGTTTGTGCGTTGACACTCCTGGTGGTGTTAGCATGGGGGTAGGTGCGCTGGTGGGCACAGTACTGTGTGCACCTTCTGTGTGCATTCACATGGGTAGTGGTGGCCACTCAGGACAGCAATAGGTCCACTATTCTCTGTGGCTTGTTTCACACTGGTGGCCATGTTGGCGTGGGCACAGGGCGCTGGTCACTGCAGGGCTGGCAGGTTCTGTGCCTGCCGACACTCCAATAGCAGTGGTGGTTTGGTAGTTGCAGGAAGCAGGGACAGGTGAACTCATGCTACCAGCAGTGGCAAAGCAGGTCCACATGAACACATGCTGTCAGAGAAGGGGAGGCAAGGTCCACCCATGCACACACATGCCAGCAATGTGGGGTTGGCCATGGGAAAGTACGTGTAGGCAAAGCAGCATGGGGGAGGATGCAGTTGGGAGAGGGTATGGGCAGACTGGTACATGTCTTCAATGTCCAATCTGCTGGAGCTCTCTGCATCTGGGCATGGTCTATCAGTGCAGAAGCTATAATGGAGGCTCCTAGGATATACCCACCCTGAGCTTCCAATGCTGCACTGCAAGCAGCCATGGCTAAGCTGGGGCCCCAGGAGAGGCCAGCAGACTGAGAGGAACTTAGGTCAGACTGGCACAGTCTCACGGGCAAGATCACCCTGGAGAGTTCAGGTCCAACAGTTCCCCTAGGGCCAAAGTATCCTACGGGAGCAAATCAAGCCTAGAGGGATTGGCATTCCTGGCTGGGTTACACTACACATGCTCCCACAACAAACCCTCTGGGCTCAGCTCTGGCTACCACTTCTCTACGTTCTGCCCCTACCACTTCTCTAAGCTGCTGTGTCTGCCAATTCAGTTGTCTGTGTTGGTCATGGAGTCTTCTCCCGTTGAGACTACAGAGGCCGATGGTGAAAGCAGGTTGCTGTTTGCCTGTTAAACTGACTCCTTCCCCAAGGAACATTAGGGGCCACAAATGAGTCCTGGTGTGCAGTAGCCCCATTCAGTATTCCCAACTTCCTCTCCCTTCAGCCCAGCATCTGTGCTTTCCCTCTGTCCACTGTCAGTGACTTCCCTCAGAAGATCCACTTGGAGCGGACCCATCTTCCTGATGTCCTGGTCCTCAGGTAGCAGACGTTCCTCCTGGCTGCATCTAGTCAGTCATCTTGCCCCATGCTGAGTATTAGTAATTCATTTTAGGTCATAAGCTTATTAGTCTCCACTGTGCCTAGCCTAGTGCTAACATTTCTAAATTAATATTGTGTTGTAAATGCCTTTGACATATGAAATTTCTGGAATGCACCCATGTGTTCACTTTGTTCATGTATATTCCTGGACTGATGATCACACCCATCACCATATAGGTTTTCAATTGTGGCCTTATAACGGTCTACTGTATCTTCATATTGTGGCCTCACGACAATCTTTTGAAGCAAGATCAATCAACAAAGGCAGGACAGCTTAGAGAAATTAAGTGACTTGCCAAGTTCATATTGTTAGTATTCCTTCTACACTGAATTGCCCCCTTTAGGGCTAAATGTTCAAGCACGGCAGAAATAGCAGAGTGCCGTGGAAGACGATATCCTTGAATTATACATGCTATACTGTCTTCTTTTGAACTAACATCAAGGATGTTTGCTCAGTAATTACAAGAGATAAGTTAAGTGTGCACTTACTATGTGCCAGTAATGTGTCAAGTTGTCCTTGCCTCGTCTGAGTTGTCTTTTTTTTTTTTTTTTTTTTTTTTGAGATGGAATCTCATTCTGTTGCCCAGGCTGTAGTGCAATGACATGAGCTCCGCTCACTGCAACCTCCACCTCCTGGGTTCAAGCAATTCTCCTACCTCAGCCTCCTGAGTAGCTGGGATTACAGGCGCATGACACCATGCCCAGCTAATTTTTATATTTTTAGTAGAGACGTGGTTTCACCATGTTGGTCAGGCTGGTCTCAAACTCCTGATCTCGTGATCCAACTGCCTCATCCTCCCAAAGTGCTGGGATTACAGGCATGAGCCACTGCGCCCAGTCCTGAATTGTCTTTTACAAAACTTCTATGTGAGTAGGTATACTATTAATATTATTACTATTTACAAGAAAGGAGTTGAGAAGCTTATCCAAGGACACATAGTTAGAAAGTGATAGAGCCAGGACTCAAACTCAGGTTCATCTGACTCCCAGGCTATTTACATAACCACTACCTGGTGAGCTTTTCCTAGCAAAAGCTATTTGCTAGTCCTAGAGGTAGCAAGCCCCAAGTTATGTGGTGGGCGGAAAACAGAGGGCCTCTGAGCCCATGCCTTAAGGTAGTGATTACACAGTGATCTAAGTGCTGAAGACAGAGATACTGAGTATGTTAACAGTAGCAATTTGGGATCATTCTCTTTAACTTTCAATTCCAGATCTTTGTTTTTTGCAGTACTTTATACCTCTTCTCTCCATCTCCCCCATGCATTTCCTCCCAACTCTGGCCTCTAGAAAAATGCTTTCTGTTTTTAATGGATTCTTTCTCCAGAAAAATGCTTTGTTTTTAATGGATGAAGAGGCTCCCCCTCAACTTTCTGTGCTTTTTGTGTTTGTCAGTATATAAGCATCATGTTTTCCTTTCCATCTGCTATTTTTGTCTGTATGTTTTAAAATTTAATCTCTATTAACCATTATTCTGTAGTTAGATACCTGGATATTTTACTTTTTTGGCTCATGGGGATATTCTAGACAGAACTCAGAATTAATTTGAATCATTTGTCTTGTACACTCATTAATCACTTTGTGTTATTAAAATATGTGACTACATAATAACATTAGAAAATCCATTTTTTATATGGAACCCAGTGTCGTCCTTCAGCAATTAATATTGTAAAGTCTCGTAGGAGGAACATCTCTGACAATGTTCGTATTTATTACCAAAGAACTCTTCTGCTTCAATACCTAGTGTGAATCTAGACAAATTTATTTCTAAACATGAAATCTGTAATCCATCATATTGTTTTGGCTCACTGTTAAAGTCTGTGTTAGAGACAAATGAAAACTCATTTTAGTCATAATATAATCTGTATCTGTGAGAAAGTATATGATGATAATGCCCATTGTTCATGGAGAATATTTGTTGAGTACTTCCTGTGTTGTGTGCCAGAATGTGTAAGATATTCTGCACGCATATTCTATTTGGACTTCCATTTTAGACTCAGAGAGGTTCAGTTGCTCAAGCTCGTGTAAGCTATTCAGATTTGCATCTCAGAATTTGCCTTCTTAACCACTATATAAGCCTGCATAGATCTTCAAGGTATATTTGGCAAATATTTATTATATATAGAAATATTTAACTGAGGAAAACTGACAAAAATCCTTGCCTTAATAGAGCAAGTTTTCTAAGAAAAAAAAAGAAGAAGAGATACATATTTCATGTGCCTTGATCACTTAGATTTATAATATTGTGGAAGAAATGGAAAAATTATTTCCTCTCACTAGGTCTCAGTTTCTTTATCCATAAAATGAAAAGTTATTTGCCAAGGATTCTTAGTTTCTGCCCTCATATCAAAGCACATTTATGCTACATTTTTTTTCTTTTTGAGAGACAGGGTATCACTCTGTTTTCCAGGCTGCAGTATAATGGCACACTCGTAACTCACTACAGCCTTCCCTCCCAGGCTCAAGCAAAACCTCCTGTCTCAGCCTCCCAAGTAGTTGGAACTACTGGTGTGCATCACTATGCCCGGATGATTTCTTTAAAATTTTTCTTTTTTTTTTTTTTTTTGTACAGCCAGGGGTCTCACTTTGTTGCTCAGGCTAGTCTCAAACCCTTGGGCTCAAGCCATCCTCCTGCCTTGCCTCCCAAAGTGTTAGGATTACAAGCATGAGCCACTGTACATGGCCTATGCTATTCTTAATCAATTGGTTTGTTTTTGTTTTTTCTTTTGCATTTTTGTTTTAGTCCCTGATTCTTAATAGCCACAAATGCTACTGAGAGGGTTGCAAAGAAGCCGACACAGCCTAGAAGCTATCAGCAGAGTTCTCATCTCTGCTTAACTAACCCTTCTCCCCCTACCCGTTCCAGACGGCTGATAACCTGCCACCTTGCTTGTGGGCTCTTTGCCATTCCCACAGATGGGCGCAAAATGATGAAGTCGGGAAACAGTCTAGGAAAATCAAATGTGCTCATTAGAAATTATTACTGACAGCTGTTCAGTGGTCACCATGAAATGAATTTGCCCACCCATCTGGATCCCGGAATGGTGGGTCTGTATAGATGAATCCTTATGCTAAGCTATAATGTAAAAATATTGCAGCTAGTTTTTTCAGTTGCTTAAAAGAGAATTTGGGTGGTATTAGGACTAAAATGGAAATACCTTCCTATGTGATATTCCTGAAAAAAAAAAAAAAAAGCCAGTTTACAGTTCACACAGCTCAAGCCACGCTAAATTTGTTAATGCCTCCCTATCATCACTTCATTCACCAATACTCATTTTATTTATATATATATATATACATACACACATACACACTCATATATATATATACACATACACACACTCATATATATATATACACACATACACACACCTCATATATATATATACACACATACACTCATATATATATACACACATACACACTCATATATATATATATACACACACACATACACACACACTCATATATATAACACACACATACACACTCATATATATATACACCACATACACACACACACTCATATATATATACACACACACACACACACACACACTCATATATATATATACACACCATACACACACACACTCATATATATATATATACACACATACACACACACACATATATATATATACACACATACACACACACTCATATATATATACACACACATACACACACACACTCATATATATATATACACACACACACACACTCATATATATATATATATACACACACATACACACTCATATATATATACACACACACACACACACACACTCATCTATATATATATATAGCCTACTCTGTGCCAGGCATCTTGCTGGGCTCTGAGAATACAGAAACTATGATTAAAAGAAGGTTATTTTCCCCTAAAAGGCAAACATGGTTTATAGGTATACTGACTTATTGGACTTTAGTGTTATATGTTGAACATAACTTTTGTCACATATATGTAGACTGCCAGAAAAATCTATTATTTTGCAGACTGTATATAGATCAGCGGTCCTCAACCTTCTTGGCACCAGGGACCAGTTTCATGGAAGACAATTTTTCCATGGACGGGATGAGAGGAGCTGGAAATGTTTTGGGATGATTGAAGTGCATTACATTTATCATTAGATTCTCATAAGCGCACAACCTAGATCCCTCACATGCGTGGTTCATAATAGGGTTCAGGCTCCTATGAGAATCTGATGCCACCGTGAATCTGACGGGAGCTGGAACTCAGCTTCACTTACTCACACTCACTCACCCCTCACCTCTCACCTCCTGCTGTGTGGCCTGGTTCCTACCAGGCTGTGAACTGTGTGGCCTGGGAGTTGGGGAACCCTGGTGTAGATTTAAAAACAAGGGTATTGTCTTAAATCATTCTTTTAGTAACCAATACATTTTGAAGTATATAAACATGGCTGGTTGGGAAAGAAAACTGAATAATGTTCCCATCCACAGATGGAGCTGGGAGAGAGAGAGAGAGTATTGTTGACTTTATGTTGTAATAGATCTTGTTAATCTCTTCTTGTAACTTACTCAGAATAGGAGAGAATTGCACAGATATTCTGTTTCCTATGAAGCTTTGCCATGACTTGCAGCATCTGCAGCGGATATATTTATTTTCCTATTCAAATAGGACACAGACTCCCAGTGTCAATTTTGTTCTTATATTGATCTGACTGACTTTTCTTGTTTAGCAAACCATTGTCTCCTTGAGTTGCAAATAAGTAACTAGCTGAGGCAGGAAGAGCTTCTGCCTTGCCCAAGAAAGCTCTAAGAATTTGAAATCAGTTCAATTTCCTCAGGGGTGAAGTAAGAAATAGAGTCAACAAAAGCGCTAGTTTACCCAGAATACTCCCCATTTATTCCACGTACACCAACATCCACACTGATCAAGATCGTTTTTTTTTCTTTCAAAAACATCCTTGCTTAGAAATAAATTACACAGTCATGCAATTACTTTAGACGTGCCCAAACGTCTCTGCACTACCCCGCCAATTCTAAATGGTCCAAAGAAAGTAGGGTATAATAATACATTCCAGAAAGAGATTTAGCCAATAAAGATGACTGTATCATAACAGAAAATATCTTCATTCGTGTTCACTATGATTAAATTCTTCTACTAACAAAGACATTTTCATACACTCTTAAGCTTAATGTGATGTTTGCCTTAATACTATAAAGTGAGGGATAGGTAGAGTTAATAATCAAAAATAAAAATAAAGTTTATTTGCATATTTAAGTGAATTTCCATGACCCAGAAAGACCTGCTATGCTTTTAAAAGGCATAGGTAAAAATCATGTTTCTATAAAGAGTGAAGTAGATAAAAATAACAGCAACTGATTAAGCACTGCTTTCCTGCTTGGGAAATGATGTTGCCCTTCCAGGGCATTGGACTTCTAAATTTCTTTCTCAGAACAGGATCTGATCTGGACCAGGGCATTGGACTTCTAAATTTCTTTCTCAGAATAGGATCTGATCTGGAAAATTCAGGCACTAATAAGACAAAGGAGCAATGACCACAAAGCTACCTTGGGTAAAAATGGAAGTGGTTATAATCCTCTCATTAGAACAGGGATTGGTTTCCATGAGTTACAGCAGCTGGGGAAGAAAGTGTCTGCAACTCCGAAGAGGAAGATACATCAAAGTGATTAATCCATGGTTAATCCTGAGGAACAAATAATCACTTAGGAAAAGGAAAATGAAGGCAAACGGGAAGGAGAAGATTTTGTGGATATTGGAAGGTGTAAAAAATTGAGATTTCTGGTTTCCAGTGTGGTATGTAGGAAGCCTGGAAGTTGTCAGTCCTGTGGTTACAATCAAAAAGTAGAAAAGATGAACAAACTGAAAATCAACAACTCTTCTTGTAATAATACATCCATCAGAAAATTGAGGTCACAGGGCACTGCCTCCAAAATTGGAAAAACAAGCAGATACAGAGAATCACAGCTTACTAGAGCAAAAGCCCAGGACCAGAAACCTACCACTGGAGTCAGTACTGGGATAGAAAAATTCAGCTATAATTGATGAACCCCTGGGGGCTCAGTATAGACAAGCTTGAGATTTAAAAATTCCACTGGTGGCTGGTCTTCAAATGGCGCCAGTGCTTTCCTGAATTTTACCTCTAGGAGTCCCACCCAGTTCTCAGCGTAAACATCAGAGAAAAATCGACTCCTCCTTTAGGCAGTAGGAGGGAAAAGGTAATCATTTTGAAATGTACCCAGTGTATTTTGTTCTCTTTAACACATGAATGCCTTCAAGATAAACTGTTTCCCTGGAGCCTGACCACCTCGGGTTTTACCAGAGCCTCACTGACCTGGGGGGAAAAGAATTGCCCAACTTGAACTTCTCCAATCTTCTACATGGATGTAGAAAATACTCAACTCTCTAGCTTCCTCCAGCCTCCCACATGAGCAGCTGGAAATAGTTAACTCCAGTCCCCACTAGTATTAATGTCTTACTTGAAGGTAGGGGCAGTGGGAAGAGAACAGCAAAGCAGTTGTGAAGGTTATAGCCCAGAGGCACAGGTTCACTAAACGATTGAAACATAATCATATAACTACAAAATGCTTCTCTTCCTCCCACATCTTACCACTGTATCAGTACAGCTTTTATATGAAAGGATTACAACTCAAAGAACTACGCAACCCAGAGTTTATTTAAGAAGACACTAGAAAGACAAAACAAAATCAAACAAAAATCAAGGGAGACAAAAACAAGAACACTGGAGAAAAATTTTGCCTTTGAAACCTATAGCTACAGCTAACAGTAAATGCAGTAAACTCTAGCCAATAAGCATAATACCTCTGCATGTTCTCACTTATGAGAGCTGAACAATGATAACACATGGACGTAGGGAGGGGAACAACACACACTGGGGCCTGTAGGCAGGGTGTAGGGAGGGGAGAGCATTAGGAAAAATAGCTAATGCATGGAGGCTTACTAGGTGGTGGGTTGATAGGTGCAGAAAACCACCATGGCACACATTTACCTAAGTAACACTGCACATCCTGTACAGATATCCCAGAACTTAATTTAAAATAAAATAAAAAAGATTAAAAAAAGACCTTACATTGAAGACTTGTTTATCTGAGTTCCTTTACGTCATATTCAGCTTTCAACCAAGAATCACATGGCATACTGAGATCAAAAATACAGTTTGAATAGGCAAAACAAGCATCAGAACTGGACTCCATTATAGCAGAGATTTTGAAAATATAGAGAATTTGAAATAACTGATTAATATGCTAAGGAGTCTAATGAATAAAGTAAACAAACATAAGAGCAGATGATTGATATAAGCAGAGAGGTAGGAACTCTAAGAAGAAATCAAAAGGAAATTCTAAAGATTAAAAGAGCATTGTACCCAGAAATTGAAAACAGCTTTCATGGACACATTAATAGACTATATGTGACTGAGGAAAGAACTGGTGAGCTTACAGATATGGTAATAACAACTTTGAAAACTGAAATGCAAAGACAAATGAGAATAAGAGAGATACAACAGAATTTCCAAGAACTCTAAAAATCACAACAGGTGTAACATTTCTGCAATGAGAATACCAAAAGAAGAAAGAAAGAACAGAAGAATTTGTTGAAGTAATAACTGAATTTTTTCTAAAATCAATGACAGACATCAAACCACAGATCCAGGAAGCTCATAGAAACACCAAGTGGGATAAGTAACAATGATTACAAACCTAGGTACATCATATTCAACCTGCAGAAAAATTATAACAAGAGGAAATCTTGAAAGAAAACAGAATGAGAGATGGCAGGAGCCACCTTTTTATATAGGAACAAAGATAAGTATTCCATTGGCCTTCTCTTCATAACTTATACAAGCAACAAGAGAGTTCAGTGAAATATTTAAAGTTTTGAAAATTAAAACAACAAACTAAAAAGGTAATTAAAACAACGTAGAAACTTAGAATTCTATAAGATTTCTTATAGTGAATATATATTTTAGAAGTGAGGGAGAAACATTTGTAGATAAAATGGGAGACTCTGTCATCAATAGATGTGCCTTGCAAGAGATGTTAAAATAATTTATTATTATTATTATTATTATTGATACATTATACGTTCTCATTTCTTTGTGGTGAGAACTTTCAAAAGCCTCTCTTCTATCTATGTTGTAATATACAGTACGTTACTGTTAACCATCATCACCTTACTATGCAATAAAATACCAGAGCTTATTCCTTTTAACTGTCACTTTGTACATTTTGGCCAACCTCTCTCCCTTCTTACCTTCCACTAACCATCCCCGGTCTCTGGTAACCACTGTTATAGTCATTGCTTTTATGAAATCAACTCTTTTTTTAAAAAAAATTCACATATGAATGAGATTATATGGTATTTGTCTTTTGGTATCTGGCTTATTTCACTTACACGATGTCCTCCAAGTTCATCTATGCTGTTGCAAATGGCAGAATTTCATTTTTTTGTGTGATGAATAGTAATCCATTGTATATATGCACCACATTTTCTTCATCTTTTGTTAGACACTTGGGTTGATTCTGTACCTTGGCTATTGTAAATATTGCTGCAATAAACACGGGAGAGCAGGTTTCCCATTGATGTACTGATTTTATTAACCATATTTCTGAGGGTCTATTCTGTCACAGATACGAGGGTAATACTGTTCGGGCATTAATATATTTGGTACTGTGGACATCATAGATCTATTACTCCAGTATTACAGATAAAGAATTGGAATATGCAGAATATGTACAGAATTAAACAACTTACTGAAGGCTCCATATTGAGTGAATAGCAGAATTTAGATAAAATCTTAAGTCTGTCTCATTCTAGAGTGTGTTTATCCCCTACCCTCCTACACCAATATATGTTATTCTGCATGCAATTTAAAATAAATATATTATAGTTACTCAAATTTGCCTGCTTCTGAATTAAAGCACCAATTTAGGCTGGTAATGTGAATAAAAACAGGAAGAATAAGGCAGAGATGTTGAGACTGAATTATTTAAATATGACCGTCTTCAAACGCCATATGTATAATGCTAAATTCAGAATTTGTAAACTCTCTAAAAGATTTGATTGATAAAACTTTCAATGTTCAATTCTTTTAATTCTTCTTCCTCTTAAAGAAGATATATTGAGGATTATCTGGTTCAGCTTTTAGACAAATACCCATTAAAAAGCAATTGCCAAGTTCTTTTTTTAAGACTACATCTGTCTAGAGCTGGGCCTTTTTTCTTCTAATGTAAGGACTCAGAATCTGGATCATAGTCTTTTGAGACCAATTATAGTGATATTTTATTTTTGGATTTCATAATTTAGCCAGTGTCTGGCATATAGAAGATTCCAATTATGGATTTACTGAATGTGTGCTAAATATATGTGTCTGAACATTTCTGCAGTCCCAGAAAGAGGGTTTTTCTTTCATCTTTATAATACCCAAGATTATTCTCTCCCAACCCCCACCTCTCACTCTTTTCTTCTCTTCTTGCTACCCTCTCTCCTTCTTTCTTACTTTCTGTCTCCTTCCTTCCTAATTCCTAAAAGGCCACTCATATGATGGTGGATATTAAAGAGGGACCACTCTTCTTTGTTCTCTCATGTTAATATCTGCTAACTAGCTTGGAGTTTTTATGAAACTTTGGGAAGTTGTTTTATTGTCTGTTTGCTCCATATGTTGCTCTTTCTTCTTTATGTGACCTCAACTTACTTTCTTTTATAATTCTATTGCTTTCTTTATTCTATAGCATTTTCTTTTTTATTGATGTCTGTTTTATATGAATTCATTTTATTATAGGATCTGTGTTCTTTTCTTCTTCAGGATTCCCAAGATTGAGGGTTAAGCAGTGTCTTCCTTTCCAAAACTTCTGCTGGTTAGGTCTGTACTATCATGGGAATTTTCTTTGAAGGTTAGGAAAGGAAAACAATCTCAGAACAGCTGGATAAAATGTATAAAAGCAGTTGATTATTCTGGCTTCTTCCACACCAGGGGAATATCTTACCTATACATAAAAGATTCTCTTCTCTTGATAAGTAAGTTCTCTTATTGCTTCCTACCCTGGGGAAAGACATCACATGATAAAATAATAACTGAGAATAGAAAAAAAATGAATCAAATTACTTTTACAAAAATTCCCATTCTTTATTGTACCAGATATGTTTTTCAATATTCCATTGAAATGATATATTTTTAAATCATATAATTATTCATTTTGCTTTCATCTCATTTCTATCACCCATTGTAGTTCCCTATGAAAGATTTTTTATGTGGATATTTATTGACCTTGTTCTCCAAGTTACCTATGGGTGAGTAGGAGTGAAATTATTGACATCAGTATGGAAATGAGTTTGAGAAGCTGTTTGACCACAAAGGAATACATAAAAGTTGATCTAAATTGTGAAGATTACTAAAGGTCATAAGTTTCTGCCATGGTTTTAGTCAACTTTTAAAAAGACTATGTTATGTAGAACCAGATGAAACAAATGTAAGAATATTGAAAGCCCATAAAAGTTAGGAGCCTTTGAGGAAAATGACAATTCCTTTTGAGTTAGTGTTCAGTAGCAAGTGTATTAATAATATGTAAGTGTAACTCTTAACTTCACTCAAAGCTAGACTTCTGATATATTTTTTAAAAAACACAGGTCATGAATTATAGTGAGAACTTGCCATAGGAAAGTTGGACTTAGCAGCTTGCCGTTGATCCGTTCAATGAATAGTAACAAACATTTCTTTTAATCAGTTTTGCATTTGCACATTTATCTGTTTCGAAAGCCAATTCAATAAAACGTCTTATTTGACATTACCTTTCCATGTTCTATACCATTTGTTTTGGTTAGATTGAACTATGATTGTTGATACAGTTTCCTGAGGGCATTGGTATACTTACCATTGCAGAATGATTTTTTTCACAAGACTTCTTCTTTGTCCCTTTCAAAACTGCTATCTTTTCCACTGTGAAATGGCCTGGGTTTGCAAGTGGGTAGATAACTTTGGTAGCTCGTTGTGCATCACCCGATAACACTTGCTATGCTTACATAACTTTTCAATTATGTGACACTATTCAATATTATGATGAGGGACCTGAAATGAGATTTTTCTCAGGTATCTTATCTACTTTCATGTAGAAGTTCTAATCTTTGCACGAATAGCAAAATTAGTATTTTGGTAACATAAACATTGAAGCCCCTGAATTTTAAAAAAGGAGATTCCCAACTTGAGAAAGAATACAGGCTCTAAACTTCCAATTATATGTGATAAATCACCAAAAATGAAACCATAATGTGTGTGCATGTATGTTTATAATCTCTCAGGATTTAGTGAATTTGCAGACATAAATTTGCTTCTTATAAAATCAAGATTTGGTAAGCAGAATGAAAGGAACAATGAAATAGGTTAATGCCTCTAGATGTTGCTTCCCCCCACCCGTGCTTTCTTTTGCTTCTTTCTCTCTGGTCTGCTTCAGCACTCTTGAACATGTAATGCATAATTGTGATCCAGCATAGTATAGAGGTTCAAAATGTAGACCTCCAAACAAGTCATCTGTATTCAAGTCCCAAATCTGCCTCTAATCGACTGGGTAGCCTTAAATAAAACTTAATCTCTCTGTGTTTTAATGACCTTACATGTAAAATATGAAAACAAACAAACAAAAAAAAAAACAGTACTTGCTCATAGGATGGTGGTTAGTTTTAAATGAGATAGAATATGTTTAATGATTACTTAAGATATAAATGTCAGTTATTGTTAATATCTGCCATTACCATATTTGATGGCCATCTATTGATTTGCCTGCATAATATCCCTACTATTTTCTTGGAAACAATTCTTTAAATCTCCTTGAGAAATTTCTTTCCTTACTGTGATTTTCTTAGACTCTTACTCAAGGTGCTTTGTCCTGCTCAAGCCAAGCAGTGACCATGAGGCAAACCTCCTAGGGCAAACAAATCTCCATTCCATGTAATTAAAAATGTCAACAATACTGCATTACATGCTTAAACATTTGCTAAGAGGGTAGATGTTATGTCATGTGTTCTTGTCACAAATAATATTTATAAGAGAATGGGAGAAAACTTCTCTAGAGGTGATGGATAGGTTTGTGGCAAAGATTGTGGTGATGGTTTCGCAGGTGTGTATTTATCGCTAAACTCATCAAGTTGTATACATCAATTATACAGCTTTTTGTATGTCAAAATTTAAAAATATTATAAAGAAACAAGTAACATTAGACACGTTTCCAAAGCATGTCAAATATATATTTTAATTTTTCTATGTGCACATTTATGAGAGCTTTTAAAATACAATATTCAATTCACTTTTCCCTTTGTCATATCATCGTGACTGGAATATCTAAGAAAATGATAAGTTGAAGTGATGAAAGTATACACACTTCTCTTGTTCTTAACCTCACTGTGAAAGTGAAAAGCTCTTTTTAATTTCTAATTTACTGAGAATTTTCATCATGAAGAGCATTAACTTTTAATCAATGTTTTTCCTGCAACTATTCAAGTGGTTATATATTTTTTCTCCTTTACTCTTATTAGATTATTTTAAATTATTTTATGTAATTTACCTCAACTTTCAAAATTATCAGCATAAAATTGTTAATAATATCTCCATTGTATATTTTGATGTTTACATATTTGAGGTATATTCTCTTTTCTATTACTAATATTATATTGATAATTTGTGGTTTTTGCCTCTTTTTTGTTATCGTTCTTGTTAAAATGTAATACTAATTTCAAAGAACAAATCTTGGCTTTGTAATTAAATTTATTTTATATTTGCCTTATTTTCAATAATATGTGTTGTTTATTATCAATCCCTTTATTTCCTTGAGTTTAATTTGATGTTCTTTAAATGGCTGTATGAGATAAAATTTTAGAAAACTAACTTCCAACTTTGTATAGTTCTTAATATGGCCCTTTAGACACATTATTAGCTGTATCTAGTGGATTCTGTTATATTTTTAATTTCTATTTTCCTCAGAATATTTTCTAATTTTCATTGTGATATCCTCTTTGACCCATGCATTATTTGGAAACATGTTTCTTAATTTCTTAATTTGAAAACATTTTGGGGGAGAATTTAAAATTTGAGATGGGTACCACAGGGAAATAATGGTAAAAATGACCACATTAAATGTAATGGCCCAAAGAAACCACATTTGAGTTTGCCACCAATGTCTTCACAGCTGCCTTATCTCTGACCTTTTCTCACTTGATTTACTAAATTACTCCACATTCATATAATCAGTTCTCCTTTTGCTTATGTTATCCAGAGTTTCTTTCTGTTTCATACAACAAACAGCCCTAACTGAGACGTTCTGTACACAAAATACCCTGTTCTGCCATTCCTTGTTACCCTATTCAAATGTCGCCAAATAGTCAAGGTCCAATTTAACTCATACTTCTTTTTTTTTTTTTTTTTTTTGAGGTGGAGTCTCGCTCTGTCGCCGGACTGGAGTGCAGTGGCCAGATCTCAGCTCACTGCAAGCTCCGCCTCCCGGGTTTACGCCATTCTCCTGCCTCAGCCTCCCGAGTAGCTGGGACTACAGGCGCCCGCCATCTCGCCCGGCTAGTTTTTGTATTTTTAGTAGAGACGGGGTTTCACCGTGTTAGCCAGGATGGTCTCGATCTCCTGACCTCGTGATCCGCCCGTCTCGGCCTCCCAAAGTGCTGGGATTACAGGCTTGAGCCACCGCGCCCGGCTAACTCATACTTCTTTTAAGAAATGCCCACATCCTCTGGATTCTGCTAAATAGTAACACACAGTTTTTCAGACTTATTTGTTAAATTGTTTTATATTCAATTATTATTTAGCATTCTTTCTCTACCAAGACTCTTAGAGGTAGGAGGTAGTTAGGAAGCTTAGAAATTATATCGGAGCTGAGATTCTGATTAGGTAGTTATCTGGACTCTATTTTTACTCTACTAGTGACTGGAAATCCACTACTTTAATAAGGCAGGCTATTCAATGTTTGAGCAGCTCTAATCTTCTTAAAAAGTATTTTTAATAGAGATAAACAGTGCTTACTGGAATTAATATCTATGATACTAGTTCAGTTATCTTAAACATTACAGTATCTACTCCTTTCTCCTCGGAAAATATACTGCGGATATTTAGAAAGTGCTACCCCATCTACACTGAATCTTGACTTTGACTCTTTCTGCTCTATTAATTATTCCTTGGAGGGGATGGCCTCCAGTCTCCTGTCAGCCTGTATACAGATTCTGGATTGCATTACATTTAAATTGTCGATGGCTTTCAATTGATAGAACACAGCATGTCACTCAAGATGTGTTCTGATAATCGTAGGTTAGAGTGGAATTCTTACTTGATATTCATAAATCATTTAACTCTGCAGTTACTAGAACATAAAATATAGTAATAAGTTGCAGTAAAGAGATTGTAGCTGGAATATGATTAGAGATGACTTTCTATTAAGGCATTTTAAGTGAACCCCAAATACAATCCTTTAACCACTGACAATGAGACTATGGTACAAGAGTAATTGTCCCCTCAACAAAATGTCACATGGTGGGATTAATTTTTTTTAACTAATATGTTAAAAAAGTAATTTATGAACGGTATTAATAGAAGAGGTTATTACTGAAAGGAAATAATATTGATTTATTAAATTTCATATATATACACACTTGCATATGCAAAAATGTAATTCATAGGTAACTCTCAGGAATGTGTCACCCATTAATTATGTAAAGTAAAATTATGCAATAATAATTATTTTGGTTTAAAATAGAAAGGTCAATATTTTAAGATGGTAGAATAATTTATAAATTATTAAAAAGCCAAATTTGTAATCCATAAAATTCCAACAAAATGCAACATATATATATAGTGTATGTGTGAATTTAAGAAAGATCAATAGACTCTATACAAATAGAAACAGAAGAAGATTAAAGAGTTAAAAAGGAAGAGAGAATGGAAAAGACATAAAATAATATCAAATAACCTAACATATGAATAACTGGACTTCCACAGTAGGAAGAAAGAGAGTAAGAGGCAGATGAATTGTTTGAAGAAATAATGCCTGAGAAGTTTCCAAAATAATAAGACCATAAATTACAGATTCATAAAGCTAATATAAATCCAGAATAATTAAAAACAAAACAAAAAAATTCTAGACATATTGAAATTACTGAAGATGAAAGACAAAGAGAAAATCTTGAAGGTATCCAGAAAAAAAAAAAAAAAACACATTTTATATACTGAAATGTAGAATAAAAAAATGAAAGCAGATTTTTCATTTCAAACTCTAAAAGTCAGACAATAATAGAATAATATCTACAAACAGAGATTTCTAGGCCCAGGGAAAATGTCTTTTAAAAAGGGCGAATGAATAAAGACTTCAGACAATCAAAGCCTTGAAGGAGTCCATGCCAACAGCACTGCACACAAGAAATATTAAAGGAACCACAGAAAAAGAAATCTAGAAAGAAATAAAGCTGAAAATTTCATATGTAATTGTAAATATAAAATTATTTTATGACTTTTTAAATCTAAAAGCAATGATATAGGTTTATAGACTATGAAAGCATAAGCATATGACTGAATACAACAGAATGGGAAGAGGAATTGGAATTATACTATTTTAAGGTCTATATATGACACATGAAATGCTAAAAATTTGAAGGTAGATTCGGATAATTAACTATGTACTATTTATGATACATACTAGTACATATAGTACACATGTACTGAAATGACATGAGTGTACATGCCATAGTACACTGTATGTACTAATATGTACTATGCCATAATTAGTATACTGTATATATTATATGTACTAATATATACTCATGTGATATCAAGAATTTTTATGCAATATTCTTGAAATGACAAAATTATATATACAGAGTACAATTTAGTGGTTGGTAGAGGTTTAGTCTAGGGAAAATGCTGAAAAACTAAAAGGATATAAATACAAGCCAATAGTAGAGTTAATAAATTGTAAAATATAGGCAATTCATTTTAAAATTTTTATTTTACAATTTTTGTGAACACATAGTAGGTGTATACATTTGTGGGGTACATGAGATGTTTTGATACAGGCATGTAATGTGAAATAATGGCATCATGGAGAATGCGGTATCCATCCCCTCAAGCATTTATCCTTTGTGTTACAAATAATGCAGTTACATTCTTTTAGTTATTTTTGAACACACAGTTCTTTGGGAGGACGAGGCAGGTGGATCATGAGGTCAGGAGATTGAGACCATCCTGGCTAACACAGTGAAACCCCATCTCTACTAAAATTACAAAAAGTTGGCCGGGCGTGGTGGCGGGCACCTGTAGTCCCAGCTACTTTGGAGGCTGAGGCAGGAGAATGGCGTGAACCCCGGAGGCAGAGCTTGCGGTGAGCCGAGATCGCGCCACCGCACTCCAGCCTGGGCGACAGTGCGAGACTCAGTCTCAAAAGCAAAACAAAACAGAAAAAACACAATTAAGTTACTATTGACTATAGTTACCTTGTTGTATGATTAAATAGTGTGTCTTACTCATTGTTTCTAACTATTTTGTTTTATACCCATTTATCATCTCCACCTCTCCCCTAACCTGACACTACCCTTCCCAGCCTCTGGTAACCATCCTTCTACTCACTATTTCCAAGAGTTCAATTGTTTAGATGTTTAGATCCCACAAATAAGTGAGAACATGTGATGTTTGTCTTTATGTGCTTGGCTTATTTCACTTAACATAATTATCTTCAGTTCCATTAATCTTGTTGCAAAGGACAGAGTCTCAGTCTTTTTGTGGCTGAATAGTACTCCATTGTGTATATGTACCACATTTTCTTTATCCATTCCTCTGTTGATGGACATATAGGTTGCTTCCAAATTTTGGTTACTGTGAACAGTGCTGCAACAAACATGAGATAGCAGATATCTCTCCTGTATACTGATTTCATTTCTTTTGTATGTTTACTTAGCAGTGGGACTGCTGGATCATATGGTAGCTCTGTTTTTAGTTTTTGAGGAATCTCCAAACTGTTTTCCATAGTGGTTGCACTAGTTTACATTTCCACCAACAGTGTACAAGCCTCCCCTTTTCTCTGCATCCTTATCAGCATTTATTATCGCCTGTCTTTTGCATAAAAGCCATTTTAACTGGGGTCAGGTGATAGCTCATTGTAGTTTCCATTTGCATTTCTCTGATGATCCGTGATGTTCAGCACCTTTCATATGCCTGTTTGCCATTTGTATGTCTTCTTTTGAGAAATATCTATGCTGATTTTTAATTGGATTATTAGATTTTTTCCTATAGAGTTGTTTGAGGTCTTTATATATTCAGGTTATTAATTCCTTCTCAGATAGGTAGTTTGCAAATGCCATTTAATTTTTGAAAAGCACCGTAAGTGGAAAAAAGAAATGAAGAATAGACTATATTGCAAACAGCCAGTGAGATAATAGATTTATATCAAACACTAACAATACTTACATTATCACTTGTTTAAATTATTGTTTCAAGACAGAAGTTGTCATATTGGATTAAAAATTAGGAACCAATAAGCAGATACCACTACACACCTTTTAGAATGGCTAAAACCCAAAACAGTGAAAACAAAAAATGCTAGCAAGAGTGTGGAGCCACCGATATATTCATTCATCATTGATGGGGATGCAAAGTAGTACAGCCACTGTAGAAGACAGTTTGGCAGTTCCTTAGAAAGCTATATATACTTTTATCACATGATCCAGTGATCATATTCCTTGGTATGTTCACACACACACCAGAAAAAAGAAAAAAAACCCACAACCAAAGACAAACAACCAAAAAACCTTGCACACAAATATTTAGAGCAGCTTTATTCATCATTGTCAAAACATTTAAAAAGTAAGAACAAACAAGATACCACTATAAACTTTCAAGGAAACAAGATGTCCTTCAAAAGATAAATGTATAAACAAACTGGCATATCTGTACACTGAAAAATTATTTGGCAGTAAAAGGAAATGAGCTACCAAGTCACAAAAAGACATAAAAGAAGCTTACATGCATATTACTGAGTAAAATAAGCCAGTATGAAAAGATTACATACTACATAATTCAAACTACATGACATTCTAGAAAAGGCCAAACTATAGAGACAGTAATAAGTCATTGGTTGCCAAGGGTTCAGCAGAAAGAGGATTAAATAGGTGGAACTCAGGGAATTTTTTAAGGCAGAAAAATTATTCTATTTGATACTGCAATGGTAGCTACATGCAATTATACCTTTGTAAAAACCCATACATTGTATAACAAAAATACTAAATCCCAATGTAAACTATGAACGTTAATTAATATTGTCTTGTCAATTGCAACAAATTTGTCACATTAATGAAAAAATGTTAACAATAAAGGGGATTGTGGGGAAGAAGAGGGGACAGAGGGATAATATGAGTACTCTGTCATTTTGAAACTGACCCAATTGTCTATAGACAGTTACTTTTTTGGATAAACATAGAAGCTGATTCTTTCAGTCTTAAAACTTGAGAAACTTACATTTGTCTTATCTGAGTTTATTTCAGGGAACTGACAATCAGGTAGCATCCCAGACAGTATCAAAGAGCTGAAACTTACAATATCATTGCATCTAGACAATGGTGGGATGCTAGACAATGGTGGGATGCCCTCCCTAATTCCTGTTTGCCTGCATGTAGCTACACCCCTTCTCTGCAATATAAATCCCCAATTTCAGGGAGATAGATTTGAGACTGACCTGCTCTCCTTGGCTGTAGCACCCAAGAATAAAGCCTTCTAGCCTGGCAATTCTCATTGTTTCAGTAACTGGCTTTGCGTACTGTGAGCAACAGGTCCTAAACTGAATCCATGGCATTTCAGCAACAATTTCTGCTCATTTTTTCTTTAAATCTTAAACTTCTTTAAAAATATTCTATTAATTTAAAAAGGTAATATTTATCTATTTGCTAGTTACAAGAAACTTAGATTGAATATGAAGGCATGTATAAGATTAAGAGTCAAACGAATGTAAACACGAATCAAAAGAAAGCTGGCGTGACTCTGTTAATAACAGAAAAGTTGAAGTGAAAAACAAAATATTATCAGAAATTAAAGAAGGCCATTATGTAACAATAAAAGGCAATAGAATGTTTAATTCACCAAGATGACATGACAACTCCAAATGGGTATGTACCTAGCAACAGAACTTCAAAATGTACAAAGCAAAAGTAGATAAAACTGAAAGGAAGAAGAGGCAGATTCACAATTATCACTGGAAACATCAACACTCTTCAATACTACATGTTCAGTAATCAATAGACAAACAGAAAATTGGTAAGAATGTAGGAGACCGAACATCACAAGGAATGTGAATTATTTCACATTTACAGAACGCTCCATCAAGTAACAGCAAAATACTCATTTATTTTCCAGTGCACATAAAAATTCACCAAGATGGACCGCATTTTGGGCCAGAGATCAGGAAACTTCTGTATAAAAGGTAAAATAATCAATATTTTAGGGTTTTTGATCTATATAGTCTCTCACCACAACTCACCTGTTGTCAGGTGAAAGGCCTTGTGGATAATGGAGAAACAGTTTGGTATTTTTTTTTTTTTTTTTTGTCAAATTCTACTCAATAATCTCACCCTGCCCTAGGTATTTACTCATGTGAAACAAAAACTTAAGTACACACAAAACCTGGTACCTAAATGTTTATAGTAGTTTCATTTGTAATCACCAAAATCTAGCAACAATCCAAATATCTCACAGCCAGGGAGAAAAGGTAAACAAGCTGGTATATCTACACAATGGAATGCTGTCAAGCAATCAAAAAGGAAGAGACTACTTTTGCTACTTTTGGGTGCAACTACGTAGATGAATCACAAATGAGCTATACTAAAAAAGGTTCAGTTTAAAAAAGGCTATATACTGTATTTTTCCACTTATATAACACTCCGGAAAAGACAACATTTGAAGGATTAATGTTATGTTAATGGTTGCAAAAGGCTGGGACTTGGTGAAAGGTTAACCACAAAGCGCCAAGGAGACCATCTGGGCAATAATGGGATTGTCATATTATTGCTGTGATGGTGATTACATTAATTACTGTGATTTTTAAACTCATAAAACTGTACACTATTTATCAGTAAACCTGACAGATAAATGTTATGATAGATTGTACAGAGTCCATAGATAAGATAACATGGGGGCTGCCACTGTGTGAGGATACTACGGTGAGTATTTCCATGCAACTCAGATACATACTCTTGCACGTGTTTTATTAATTAAGAGGTTAAAAAAAAAACTATTTGAGTGGTACAGTTCATATCATTATGTACTATATCTAGTTTAGATGAAAGAAGAAATGTCATCTCATCTGAGGGTTCTGGCTGTCACTACCCTCAAGAATACTTCAACAATTTTTTCTATAAGATGCTGCATTTTCTTGGCCTTTGTCACTTCTTGCCTGCACTATTACCTGATCTCTTCTTTTCACTGAATTTGCTAATAATATTTCATTCAAATTCATCCTACATCAGCAGTAGATTTAAAATGAAAACTTGATCATTATCATTGAAAACACCTGTTTCACTGAATTCTGAAGTATGAATTACTGAGATTTTCTGAAGGTGTCTTAGGGGCTGCCAACTGAAGTGAACATAAAACAAATTGTACCTTCCTCCTCCCCCGAATGCACTAACTTCAACAGGAAAATTTCCCTTTTATTTGTTTTCTAAATTTAAATTCTCCCCCAGATTTCTTACATACAATGAATTCTACTTTCAGAAATAGTTTTAAAACCACAAACTCTCCTGATAAAAACATCTTCTTAACGTGGCAAAGAAGTGCACTGGTTGCTCTATCTGGTCTTCTCCAACACCGCATTTATCACTTCTTGCCCTACTCTTCCTGTAGCATGACTACACAGTCATGCTCTCCATAAGCTCTCTGCCTTGCTTATTGTAGCCTATCATCTCAGAATGCTCTTTATTCTTTCATTTGCTTGGATAACTTTTGCTCATACATATAGGTTCGTTTTTAAGAGGTATGTGTAAGGAACTTCCTTGACATTCCAGACTGAATTATTTATTCCTTCTCACATTTTCATTTTACATATTGCTGTAAGCACATTTTCACATTTTATTATATTGTTTTTTATGTGACTCAGAACTCAGCCTTTGAGTCTCTTTTGATCTCTTCCCTTCCTGTCTACACCCACTCCCTTTAGTGACCTCCTCCAGTTTTTTGCCTTTATATATTACCTATAAGCTTATGATTCTTAAAATTATCTCCAACTTTGATATCTCCATTGAAATAAAGACTTCTATAATAAATTTTCAACTTAAAAGTTCTAATTGACTATCTAATAGGTATCTCAATCTTGACTTTTTCAAACTCAACTTCTTAATATCCCCCAACCCAAAACTATTGTTTCTGAATTATTTCACTTTTTTGCTAACAACAATACCCTTAGTCCAGTTGCCAACCAAAACCTATGAACTCATTCTTGAATATTCTCAACAATCAATATCGATATATAAAATAATGCTTTTAGCTTTATTATCAAAATATATCATTCCAGTTCCTCTACTGCATTGCAAACACCTTAAAGACTAATCCTCCAGCTAATTACAAGCATTACTACACAAAATTCAAAATAAAAAGCAACTCTGAAAACAGTGGAGCAAATGAAAAATCCACCTATTGGCAGATTGTTAGAGGGAAATCAAAATGTGGAAATGTTGCTAAATGGGGTTCATTACTTTTCAACACTTTTGGCTTCATCACAAAGGCTTTCCTCAGTAATGGAGCAAAGCAGTCTTAGCAGCTAGAACCCCAAGATCTCAAGGAGAAAAAGCAGAAAACACCGTGGAGAGAAATTAAAGATGAATTAAGTGGACAGATGCATTTTATAAGAGTGTTAAAAGAGTCACTTACGTTAAAATTGTAATTCTCACTGAAATAACTTATGTATTCAATAAAATTGCTACCGTAATTCTAACAAGTGTTCTGTAGAATTCGACAAGGATATATTAATATTTATACAGTAATACAAAGAACCTAGAATAACCAATGCAAATGTTTTGAATAAAAAATTAGAATGACACAGTATATCAAAGTTAAGAATCAATATAAAACTTTAATAATGATGATAGTTTGGCAGTGCTTCAGAAACGGCTCCATATAACGGTCAAATGATTTCTTCTAGCATTATTATTTTAACTCTTCATTTTGTGATATTAAACTCACATGCAGTTGTAAGAAATAATACAGACAGGTCCCACTGAGTAAAAGAAATCCTTTACCCAATAGTAGCATCTCTTGGGTAAGTTGCTGATTTTTTGTGTTATCATTTTGTCTATTACTGAGTGTGTAAAAATCTTTGATATTGTTTGACTGTGTCCCCACCAAATCTCTCCTTGAATTAGAGCTCCCATAATTCCCACATGTTGGGGGTGGCACCTGGTAGAAGATAATTGAATCATGGGGACAGTTTCCCCCATATTGTTCTTGTGGAAGTGAATAAGTCTCATGAGATCTGATGATTTTGTAAGGATTTTCCCCTTTCACTTGATTCATTCATTCTCTTGTCTGCCACCATGTAAGACATGTCTTTCACCTTCTGCCATGATTGTGAGGCCTCCCTAGCCACATGAAACTGTGGGTCCATCAAACCTCTTTTCCTTTATACATTACCCAGTCTCAGGTATGTCTTTATCAGCAGTGTGAAAATGGACTGATACAGTCTTTAGCTTAAATTGTGTATTTGCCTATTTCTCCTTTCACTTATATTAGTCTTACTTCAAATATTTTGTATGGTGCATGGATAATTAAGATTAATATGTTTTGTTGGAATGACCATTTTATAATTATACAATGTCCCTCTCTGTCTCTAGTTACTGACTGAGATATAGATCTACAGTGTTATTTATCAGATATTTTCATTGATGAAACTTTGCATAATACAATTTTTTCTTTTTTCTCCATTTACTATATCTATAGTTTTATAGTTTATCTGAATTTCTTACAAACAGCATATAGATAATGTTAAAAGATAATTTCTATTTAATATAGGTGCCAATATGTCAGATATTTTACTTTTGTTTTGGGTTTTTCCTTCCCCAATCATTTTACTGTTTGCCTTTTTCTACCTTTCTATGGGTTACTTGACCTTTTTCAGACTTTCATTTTAATTTGTCCATAGTGTCATTGTGTGCATCTGATGTCAACCTTTCTTACTGGTTATTATATAGATTACATTATACGTACATAACTTATCAGTCAACTGGTGTCATTATTTTGCCAGTTAAAGTAAAATGTAGAATCTTTAGCACACTTTGTGCTCCTCCACCACCACCCATTTACAATATAATTGTCTTAAATATTTTTCCACATAAACTTAGAATCACATCAGAAGGTGTTGTAACTTTTTCATCAAGCATCAAACATAATTTAGAAAATTTAAGACGAGAAGAAAAATGTATTGTCTTTACCAATATTTTATAACTATGAGAAAATTTCCTTTAGCCACATCCTTAGGGCAGATCTGCTGATGACAAGTCCTCTTAGTGTTTATTCCAAAATGTCTTGATTTGTCCTTCACTCTTGAAATATATTTTTAGTAGACATAGAATTCAGGGTTGACAGAACCTTTTTTCAGCTCTTAAAAAAATATCATGTCTCTTCTCCTTGCTGACCTGGTTTCTGATGAGAAACCTGCTGTTATTCAATTTGTTTTTACCTTCATGTACAGTGTCAATTTTCTTGCTGCTTCCAAGTTATTTTCTTCATCCTGAGTTTTCAGAAGCTTGACTATAATGTGTCTTGGTGTGTATAGTTTGTAGTTTATTCTGTTTGTGATACAAACTAATCCAAGAAGCAAAGTAGTTTCTTGGATCTGTTAGCTTACACCATTTCCCAAATTTGGGAAGATTTTAGCCATTATCTCTTAGAGTAATTTTTCAATCGTATCCTTTTTCTTCTCTCCTGGAACTCAAGTGACACAAATGTTAGCTCTATTGATATACAGTCTAAAGTTTCCTCAGGCACTGTTTATTTTTTAAAATTTATTTTCTATGTTTTGTCAATTGTGTAATTTTTATTCTCTCTTAAGATTCAAAAATTATTCATTCTATCCTTTCTGTTCCTCTATTAGAGCCACCTTTTGCAATTTAATTTTCATTATTGTAGTTTTATGTTCTAAAATTTTTATTTGATTCTACTCTATACCTCCTATATCTTTGCTAAGACTTTCTATTTTATTGCTGAGTTAAAAATATATTTCCAGTATGTTTGTAACTTCTGGGTGAAGCAATTTCGTGATGACTGCTTTAAAATCTCTGTCAGAGAATAATTTCTGCTCTCTCAGTTTTAAGTTTATTGAATTTTTAAAAAACAAGTTCAGATTTTTGGGTTCTTAGTAAAATGAGTGACTTTCTACTGAAACCTGGACAACTTAAGTATTATGTTATGAGATCTTGACTCTTACTTCAATTTTCCGTCTTAGCTCCCTTCCTTTAACATGACTCCAGTAAGGAGAGAAAGGCATGCCCCATTATTGTTGAATGAATTCATAAGTCCAGGCACCTCACATGATTTCCACCGACATTGCAGGGCAGGTGATAGAAGGTGACAATAGGAGGATGAAAAGAGAAACAGGCTGGGGGAAAGATACTTGGTTACCAACCAGTGGAGATAAAAGTCTCCACCCTCCATTCAGCCCTCTTTGGTGCCACACCTGTACTTTCAGGGGGATTGATGAGTGTCCTTACAGCCGGACAGGTGTGGAAGTCCAGGCTCTCCACTCAGTCTTTGCTGGGATTGCTGAAAGTAGGGCAGAAATTTCTGTTTTTCACTTTTTCATTTTTTTGCTAGTGTTTAGGAATAGTAGTTATTATTATATGAAAGTGTTCCACCTTACTATTAATAGAATGCTGCTTTCCTGGTCCTATGACTAGAGAAAAGACTTTGTGGGTGTTTTCTTTTCTGTGCCTGCTGATGTTTTCAAGCTACATCTTCAACAGCTTTATTACTGGAATACATAACATAAAAAGAAAACGCAGGGAACTGACCACACCATTGCACAGATTTTGAGGTCCTTAGATCATGACTTATTTTATCTACCTTTTAGTGTCCTTTAATGATGGTTATATATAAAATGTCCAAGCTTTTCATTGTTTATAGCAGGAGAAATAGGAAAAAAATATCTACTCCATTTTTCCACAAATGTAAGAGGTCAGTTGATTTTTGTAAAATTGCCAAGACAATTCAATAAATTTCATTGCATTACATAAATGTTTCATATCAAATAAATATATAATATACATATACACAGTAATATAATTTACATAGAATCTTTCATATATTTTATTTCTACATTATATATTAACCTGCAACCTATTGTTATTATACTTTAAATTGTTTTCTATTAAATAAGTTTTTTTAAAAAAGAGACAAAGAAACTCTTTAATACGTACATACATATTAAATATTTTAATGCTATTTATTCCTTTGTGTAAATAAGGGTTTCCATCTGGGATCATTTTACTTTATCCTGTAGAACTTTCTTTGCAACTTCTTATAATGCTAGTCTGGAAATGGATCCTATTTTAGCATTCGTTTACCTAGAAATGTTTTCATTTTGTATTCATTTTTAAAGAATATCCTCACTGGACATAGAATAACAGGTTCACAATTTGGTTTTATTTTCAGCTTCTAAAAATGTTGCTACATTTTATTCTGGCTTGCATTGTTTTTGTTGCTAAATCAAAGGCTATTGCTATTTTTATACCTGTATGCAGATCGTCCTCATTTTTGTCTTTTAGTTGTTTTTAAAATTTTATTTTACAACTTTTTTTTTTTTTTTTTTTTGAGATGGAGTCTTGCTGTGATGCCAAGGCTGGAGTGCAATGCAAGATCTTGGCTCACTGCACTCTCCACTTCCCGATTCAAGTGATTCTCCTGCCTCAGCCTCTCGAATAGCTGGGACCACAGGCACACTCCACCACACCTGGATAATTTTGTATTTTTAGTAGAGATGGGGTTTTACCATATTGGCCAGGGTGGTCTCGAACTCTTGACCTCAAGTGATATGCCTGACTCAGCCTCCCAAAGTGCTGGGATTACAGACGTGAGTCACTGTCCCTGGCCATTTTACAACTTTCTATAAGTGATTTGGTCATAGCTTTGGGTAGATTTTTTGAACTTCTCAGATATGAGAAGAACCAATTTTTGTATAAATATTTAAAACCCATTCTTTTTTGAGGGGAATTAAATTAGACCTATGTTAGATTACTTGAAATTTTCTCATAGTATTGAGAATTTGTTCATCATTTAGCATTTTATTCTCTTAGTGATTTAGTTTATGTATTTTCTCTTTCTATGTCTTCAAGGTTACTGACTTTTACTTTGATATTGCTAAATCTACTTTAAAGTTCATCCTAAGTATGCTTGCACTTTACAGCCCTAGAAGTTTCATTTGCATATCCTTAATGTCTTTCTTTATATTATTCATGTTTTCCTTTAATTTATTACACATAATTATATCTCCTTATAGTTCTTATTTGGTAACACTACTATTTCTGATTTTTGAAGCTTTGGGTTTTATTTTCTTTTTACTAGTGTTAGGACATTTTCCTGCTTCTTTACATGTCTAGTGTTTCTTTTATTTGATGCTGAATAATGTTAATACTGTTTTTAAATAGATTTTATTATTTTTCTTCCAATAGTGTTAGACTTTATTTTGGCTTGCAGTTAAATTATATGCTAACCAGCTTGATTCTTTTAAAAACTTGTTAATGTAAGTCTAGAATAGGCTTTACTTTAAGATTAATTTATTCATACTAACAAGGTTTGATCATTCTAGAGCCTCTTTTGAAAATTGCAGATGTTTTATGTGTTGTTTCCTGTAATTTATCACAGATCCATGTTAGGTATTTTTAGGCTTACAGTTCCCCTGTCATTGTTTTTACTCCAGAGATCTTTCTTTTTGCAGTCTGAAAAGTAACTCCTGGTCAGAATAATTGCAGGAATCAACTCATTTGTGATTCTACTCTCAGAGAACATGGCCTCCATTCTGTGATGTTTGAAATAATTGTTTCATATATTTTGTCCTGTTTTCTAGTTATTTATTACAAAGGCAAGTTGAAGGTTCACTTATTCTGATATCTCTTTAAATGGAAGTTTCTTGTATCTGAATGCATCACTATTCAATATGATATTTATTTGTCTTTTGTTTGTCTTTTTCTCCTACCACAATTTCAGCTCTATGAGGGCAAGCATTTTTTTCTTTCTCTACTAGAAAAGTTGCTAGCACATTGGAATCATGTTATAAATATTGGTTTTTGATGAAGCTGCTTACTGTTTTGGGAAAACAGCACTGTCAGCTAATTAACAAAAGATTCCTCATGATTCCACTAAAGCACCGTGATCTGGCATCCTTTCTAGGTGGCTGATGCCCAAACCCTTTTGCTGTTAAATATTTCGACTTTTATTTCTGATTTCCTTATTTGGAAAGGGAAGAATAATGTTTTCAATATTCCAAAAACAAATCATGATACCAATTACCACTTGGTATATTTTCTTAGCTCTTATTGACTCCTATTTTTAAAAGATGCTGCTGTTACGTCATTGTCAGAATGATTCATTTCCCTTGGCCTTGCTTTAAATATAACTGAAAACCTTCATCACTAGGTAAAATATCTGCAAACTTTGAATTTCTAACAGCTATTTCCAGTTATACCTACTACCATCTTCCCCCCACCTCCAAAACACACGACTGCCTTTCCTGAAAAACTCTCATCTGTCACTCTTGGTTAAGAAGCAACAGTTTTTATAATTCTGTGTCTCTACGCAGATTCCCTCTATAATTATAGCAACAAAACGTTTCTAAGTAATGTGTTTATGTATTTATCATTCTTTTTCTGGTTGTCTTGGAAACAAAGGCAGAGAATATCAGTATTTACTTCAGCTTAGGAATTTCTGTTGAAGAGGGAAGATAGAGACAATAAAATAGGCATCAGCTAGGCAGAGGTGGCTTCATTTTCACCTTCTTCAAATTGGAAATGCATAGCACAAGTCTTCCTTGATTATTTTCTTACGGTCATAAGTCTCTAGAAATTTGTGAATGCTGGCCATCAATGTATTGAGTCTCATTCATCTGGCTATATAATAATAATCTATGAAGCTTTAGGCCAGAGGTGTCCAATCTTTTGACTTCCCTAGTGTATTAATCTGTTCTCGTGCTGCTAATAAAGACATACCTGAGACTGGGTAATGTACACAGAAAACAAGTTTAAGTGACTCACAGTTCCACATGGCTGGGATGCCTCACAACCATGGTAGAAAGTGAATGAGGAGCAAAGGCAAGTCTTACATGTTGGCAGGCAAGAAAGAGCTTTTGCAGGGGGGACTCCTCATTATAAAACCATCAGATCTCATGAGACTTATTCATTATCATGAGAACAGCACAGGAAAATCTGCCCCCATAATTCGATTACCTCCCACTGAGTCCCTCCCATGGCACATAGAAATTATGGGAGCTACAATCCAGATGAGATTTGGGTAGGGTCACAGCCAAACCATATCACCTGGGCCACAATGAAAGAAGAATTGTCTTGAGTCACACACACACACACACACACACACACCACACACACACACACAAAAAAAAAACCTCAAAAAATCTCATAATATTTTAAGACAGTTTATGAATTTTTGTTGGGCCACATTCAAAGCTGTCCTGGGCTGCATGCAGCCTGTGGGCCACACTTTGGACAAGCTCATTCTAGGCTGAGGAGAACTGAAATAAACAGATCGTTTTTGTGATGAATTTCCCGGGTGTTCTTTCAGTTTCTTTTATTTGGATGTCTAGAAATAAAGGACATACAAATTAATAAAGAGGAAGTCAATTTCTCGCTGCTTGCTGATAATATGATCATATACCTAGAAAACCCTCAAGACTCATCCAAAAAGCTCCAAGAAATGGTAAATGAATTCAGCAAAGTTTCAGGATACAAAATTAACGTACACAAACCAGTAACTCTGCTGTACACCAACAGCAACCAAGCTGAGAATCAAATGAAGAACTCAACCCCTTTCACAAGAGCAGAAAAAGAAACAAACAGATAAAAACCACTTAGGAGTATACCTAACCAAGAACATGAAAGACCTCTATAAGGAAAACTACAAAACACTGCAGAAAGAAATCATAGAAGACACAAAAAATGGAAGTACATGGATGGGTAGGATCAATATTGTGAAACTGAACATACTACCAAAAGCAATCTACAAATTTTATGCCATTTCCATCAAAATACCACCACCATTCTTCAAAGCTAGAAAAATATCCTAAAATTCATACAAAACCAAAAAATAGCCTGCATAGCCAAAGTAAGACTAAGCAAAAAGAACAAATCTGGAGGCGTCACATGACCTGATTTCAAACTATACTATAAGGCTACAGTCACCAAAAGAGCAGGGTACTGGTATAAAAACAGGCACATAGACCAATTGAACAGAATAGAGAACCCAGAAATAAAGCCAAATACTCACAGCCAACTGGTCTACGACAAAGGAAACAAAAACATAAAGTGGAGACAGAACGCCTTATTCAACAAATGGTGCTGAATAATTGGCAACCACATGTAAGAGAATGAAACTGGATCCTCATCTCTCACCTCACACAAAAATCAACACAAGATGGATCAAAGACTCAAATCTAAGACCTGAAGCTGTAAAGACCCTAGAAGATAACATCAGAAAAATCCTTCAAAACATTGGCTTAAGCAAAGACTTCATGATCAAGAACCCAAAGGCAAATGCAACAAAAACAAAGAAAAATAGATGGAACTTGGTTAAACTAAAAAGCTTCTGCACAGCAAAATAAATAGCAGAGTTAACAGACAACCCACAGCGTAGGAGAAAATCTTCACAATCTATACATGCGATAAAGGTTTATCTAGAATCTACAAAGAACTCAAACAAATCAGCAAGAAAATCCAACAATCCTATCAAAAACTGGGCTAAGGACATGAATAGATAATTATCAAAAGAAGATACACAAATGGCCAACAAGCATATGAAAAAATACGGTCAACATCACTAATGATCAAGGGAATACAAATCAAAACCACAATGCAATACCACCTCACTCCTGCAAGAATGGCCATAATAAAAAAATCAAAAAATAATAGGTGTTGGTATGGATGCATTGAAAAGGGAACACTCTTAACTGTTGGTGGGAATGTAAACTAATACAAGCACTATGGAAAACAGTATGGAGGTTCCTTAAAGAACTAAAAGTAGGTCTACCATTTGATCCAGCAATCCCACTACTAGGTATCTACCTTGAGGAAAAGAGTCATTACATGAAAATGATACTTGCACACGTATGTTTATAGTAGCACAACTTGCAATTGCAAACATATGGAACCACCCAAATGCCCATCAATCAATGTGTGGCTAAAGAAAATGTGATAAATTATACACACACACACACACACACACACATACACACACACGCATCTATACATACCATGGACTACTACTCAGCCATATAAAGACAAAATAATGGCATTCTCAACAACCTGGATGGAATTGGAGACTATTAATCTAAGTGACGTGGTCATGGTGTAACACCCTTTTAATGTGCTGTTGAATTCAGTTTGTGGCATTTTATTGAAGATTTTGAATCTATGTTCACCAAAAATGTTGGTCTATAGTTTTGATGGTTTGTTTGTTTGTGCTGTCTTTGTCTGACTTTGGTAGCTGGGTAATGCCAGTCCCATAAAATGAGTTCAGAAAAGTTCTCTCTTCCACTTTCTGGAAAAGTTGAAGAAGGATTGGTATTAATTTTTCTTTGGATTTTTGGTAGAATTCACTTGTAAAGATATCAGGACCTAAACTTTTCTTTTTGGGAAGTTTTTAATTACCTACTAAATTTCCTTGTTATCTGAACAGGCTCTATTTCTTCTTGATTCATTTTAATTAGATTGTATGTCCCCGGGCATTTATCCAATTTTTTCAAAGTATCCAGTTTGTTTTAATATAATTGTTCACAGTAATCGCTTGAGATTCTATTTCTGAGGCATCCATTGTAATATCTCCTCTTTCATATCTATTTTTATTTGTCTTCTCTCTTTTTTCTTAGTTGGTCTAGCTAAGCATTTATATTTTTAAAAAAACATTCCAAGAACCAACTCTTAAAGCAATTGATTATATTATTTTTAAATCTACATTTGACTTATTTCTTCCCTAATTATTTCCTTTCTTCTGCTAACTTTGGACTTAGTGTTTTTTTTTTTTTTTCTTTTTCTTTGAGATACAAATTTGGGTGTTTAAGATTTTTCTTCTTTTTTATTGTAATAATTTTTAGCTATAAACTTGCCTCTTTAATATATCTGTTGTTGCATCTCATAAATTTAATAGGTTACATTTTCATTTTCATTTGGCAGGAGCTATTTTTTAATTCCCTTTTGATTTTCTCTTTGACCCAATGATTGTGTAGGAATGTATCGCTGGCTGGGTACCGTGGCTCACGCCTGTAATTCCAGCACTTTGGGAGTCCGAGGGGGGCGGATCACGAGGTCAGGAGTTCCAGACCAGCCTGGTCAACATAGTGAAACCCTGTCTCTACTAAAAATACAAAGAAGTAGCCGGGCATGATGGCATGCACCTGTAGTCCCAGCTACCTGGGAGGCTGAGGCAGGATAATTGCTGGAACCCGGGAAGCAGAGGTTGCAGTGAGTTGAGATGGTGCCACTGCACTCCAGCCTGGGTGACAAAGTGAGACTCTGTCTTTAAAAAAAAAAAAAATTATTATTGCTTAATTTCAATGTATTGTGAATTTATCGTTTTTGTTTTTTTTTTTTTTTTTACTGTTACGGATTTCTAGTTTCATTTCATTGTGATTAGGATAAATGCTTGGAATCACTCTGATCTGCAGTTTGTTAAGGCTTGTACTGTAAACTAACATATGACCTATTCTGGGTAATGTTCCATATGCACTTGAGAAGAATGTGTATTCTTCTGCAGTTGGCTGGAAAGTTCCATGTATGTGTGCTAAGTCCATTCAATCTAGAGGTTAAGTGAGCTGTTTATTAATTTCTATCTGGATATCCTATTTATTGAAAGCAGGGTATAGAAGTCTCCTAGTATTATTGTATTCTTGTCAATTTCTCTCATCCGATCTGTCAATATTTATTTCACATGTCTAGGTGCTTTAATGTGGAGTGCATATAAATTTATAATTGTTACACCTTCCTGTGAATTGACCCTTTTGTCCTTATACAATGACTTTTTGCTCTAGAAACAATTTTTGAGTTAACATCTATTTTTTTTCTTATATAAGGATGGCCACTCTGCTTTCTATTGGTTACCATTTACATGAAATATCTTTTTCTAGCCCTTTACTCTTATCCTATGTAGGTCTTTAAGTCTAAAATGAGTGTCTTCTGGACAGCATATCACTAGGTCTTTTCTGTTTTTAAACCATTCAGAAACTCTATGGTTTTTGATTGAAACATTTAATCTTTTTATAAGGTAATTATTGATGAGAAATTATTGACATTTTGTTAATTGTTTTTGTTTGTTTTACAGTTGTTTTGTTCCTCTGTTCACTTGTCTTCTTTTTTCACTTGATAATATTTGTACTGATTTGCTTTGGTTCTTTTCCCTTCATTTTGTGTCTTTGTATTCAGTTTTTTTTTCTTTGTAGTTACCTCTAGGCTTGCATAAAATATCTTGTAGTTATGACTGTCTGTTGTAGGTTGATCACAACTCAGTTTCAATCACATGAAAAAACTTCCCACTTTTACTCTCCTCCACCCTGCCACAGATAAATTGTGTCCTCTTGTAGTCAGAGTTGACTTCTTTTTATATTGTGTTACCAGTAACAAACTTATCTTTCAACTTTTATATTAGCATTATAAAAGTAATTTATGCACCACCATTAAAGTGTTACATTATTGTATTTGCTTAACATATAGTTGTTACATTATTGTGTATTTGCTTATATAGTTATCTTTGTCAGTGAGATTCATGCTTTCATAGAATTCCAGTGTTATGGATATTATATGTGACATGTAATTTTCTCTTGGGCTTTCAAAATTCTCTTTGTCTTTGAATTTTACAACTTAATGATAATGTGTTTTAATGGGGACCTCTTTTTGTTCAACTTATTTGTTTCCATTGGGTTTCTGAATATGCATATCTATTTATTTCCTCAGATTTGGGTAGTTTTCTGTCGTTATTCCTTTACATAATTTTTCTGTCCTGTTCCCTTTCTCTTTTTATTCTGAAACTTCCTCAGTGTGTTATTGGGTACCTTGATGGTGTTCCAATAAGCCTGTAAACTTTATTCATTTTTATTAGTTTTACTGTTTTTCTGCTCTGACTAGATAACATCAAATGCCCTGTCTTTGAATTTGCTGATACTTTCTTCTGCTTGATCATTCTGTAGCTGAAGCTCTCTTTTGCAGTTCATATTTTATTCATTGTGTTCTTCAGCTCTAGAATTTGTTTGGTTCTCTCTTACAACTTCTATCTTTTGGCTGAATTTCTGTTTTTGTTCATATATTATTTTCTGATTTTATTGAATTGCCTATGTGTGTTTACTTGTAGTTGGATGAGCCACTTTAAATCATACATACAAAAAATTACTTGAATTCTTCTTAGGCAATATTTATTTTTCCACTTCTATGTGTTCTATTATTGGAAATGTATGTTTTAGATTGTTGATGTCATGTTTCCCTGACTTTTTTTGTTCTTTGTAGAATTGCATTGGTATTTGCATTGTTAAAGCAGTGAATTACCTTCCAAGACTTTACAGACTGGCTTTAGTCTGAAAGGACTTTTACCTGCAGTTGGGCATGAGTTGCTGGCTGGATGGGGTATGGTTGGCTACTTTTTATGGATCCAAGGGGTACATGGTAGCCCTGAGTCTAAGGCTGCTTTGAATACAAATAGTGCATAAGCTGAAGAAGGGGCAGTGGCTACAGCTCTGGGAAGGCAGTGCCAGCAGTGACTCAAGCTCTGGGTGTGGATTGAGATGTATTGGTGTGGGCTCTAGGAGGCTCTATCAGCTGAGGTTTTTATTAAAAAATACTGTTCAAGTCCTCTATAATGAAGTGCATCTGTGGTGCTGGTGTGCTCTGTGACAACAGCTGCTGAATTTCTCGTGTTTTACTTTTCCCATATAGAGGGAAGTCACAGTCAAGTAGATTCTTCTTGGTGCTTTTCCGTGCCAGAATAAAAGATAATACAGGAGAAATGCCTTCTACACTTTTCTCTGTGGTCACCATCAGTTTTTATATTCCAGTGGGTTGCATTAACTTAATTGCACTCCAGGGCTCTCCCAGAGCTATTTCTGACAATTAATAGTTGTTTAATCATTCTTTGTGTGAGGGGGCAAGGGCTTTGACCTCCTATATTCTGCCATGTTGCTGAAATCACTCTCTTCTTTGTTCATTTTAGAAGTCTTCATAGGGGTTTATCACATAGGCCATTCACATTTCTGTATTTGTAAAATACACTCTCTACTGAATCATTACATGACTCAAGGACTTGAATATGTATTTAAAGTATTTTAAACTCAAAATTTTAAAATGCAATTATCATGAAGGGTGATTTTTACCCATAGTGTATGTCATCTAAAATGTTTATAATAGAGGGTCAGTCATTCTTGATGCCTCTGCCCAATTCTCTCTCATCCCGCTTTTTTTCTTCCCCTCCTCTTATGTCCTCTATAGCACTATAGAAGGCAGAGTTTCTCAGCTGATACAGTGCTGTTCCCCAGAGCTATAAGAAAGTGAGAGCTTAAGATCAGCTAAGATTTATTGAAGCAATTAAACTAAGTTATTATTTTCTGGAAGTAGCATTAACCAGTTCTAAATAAGATAAGAAAATATTTATAGAAGGTACATTGGGCATTCCTGACATTTAAACGGTTTTTTAAGGAAGACATTGCATCGAGTTTTAATATTTTCCCTTATCATTTTGTGGGATTTTATTTTTTCAATGATTTAATTTCCGATACAAAACAATTATGACCTGATTTATAGCAATAAATCAAAATTCTGTCATGATATGCAGAAATCATGGTAAAGAATATGAGACAAGATTCAAGGTGGTCAACTAGAAGTAGCCAAAAGAAACATCTGCCACTGAGAGAATGCATCATCAGGAAGACTGGTGCCCTCTGCAAAGATCTGCAGAGGGAAAGTATTGAGAATGGATGGCAAGATGACAGAGATGCTGAGCTGAAGGAGGAGGAAGTTAGTAAATCTGCATGGGGCTGCTATGCACAGGGACTCATTTCTGGCCCCCAGTGACTCCTGGTGAAGGGATAAGTTACACAGGTGAGGAGTGACCCACTCTTAACAAGGACCTCTGGTAACTTAGCAGCAGGAGACCCCATGATCCTCACAGTCCCTTGATCTGGCAGGGAGAGTTGCTTAGAGAGGTGGTAGGGGCAGGACTCCAGCCTGTGCAGAGTCAACAGGGTTTGATGTGGGAACATATGCAGTGGAACATGTCCAGGAAAACCAATCCTCCGAGGCTCACCATGCTCCTCTAGGAGATTTTAGCCTTATGGTAACTGTTAGACCTGGACAGAGCAGAGGGGGTCTTGCCTGTAAGATAGGACCAGTCCTATCAGAGCACACCCCATCCTCTGACCTCCCTGGGGCACCCAGCCTGGCTGTGCCTGCTTGTAGTGAAGCATTGAATGCCCAACTGAGGTACTTCCTGGGCATCCTCATCATAGATTCTTCACTGACAGACCATGCCTGGCCATTGGAGAGCACCAGTAGAGTGGTCCCTGCCAATGTGCACCAGCCCACCTGCACCTTCCTCCCACCACAACCTCCCTTACACTACCTTGCCAGTATGCACATACCCACAGCCACCCCCCTCACTGCTTTGCTGGCACATGCCCATGGATGGATCTCATATCCTCTCCCACATTGGCAAACATGTGTGCATACCCTGCCATACAAGTATAGCTGGTGTGAGTGCACATCATCCCCACCTTGGCTGCACAGTCATTGCCAGCATGAACACACACGTGAACATGACAACCCCATCCCCCACTGTGTTGCCACTGCCAGTACTGTGAAGACATGCACAACCCCAACCCCCGCAATGCTGCTACAGCTGCCACTGCAAATGCACCCATGGAGGCTGGCTTCTCTGCCCCAAACAGTGCCCCACCCCTGCTGCTGTTATCGCCACCAGTATGAGCACATTCAGGAACACAGCAGCTCCACTACCAGTGGCACCCCACCCCAGCCAATGAGAATGCACCCCACCATGATGACACGGCCTCTGGCATATGCAAAAAGGCACAGATCCCATGGTTAGCACCCTGACAAAGCGCATTGGCTGGCCCCACCCATCGTAGTGCTTTGTCCAGCAATCAGGAAACAACCCCTCCAGAGCAGCATGTGTCTAAGCTTGATGGGCCAGAGAAAAAAGCTAGGGGACCAATACCAGCCCTCCAGAGTTAGCACACATAGCCTAGGAGTGCTGAGCTGAGCGCTGGCCTCTAAAAATCTTCAGAAATGAAGCCAGTAGACTAAACTTACCTTATACCACAACCAAACCCCCAAGGCCATCAAAGAAGATAAAATCAAAACCTTATCCAAAGAATAGCAACTTCAAAGATTGAAGGAGCATCAGCCCACGCAGATGAGAAAGAACCAAATTAAGAACTCAAAAAGCCTGTGTCTTCTTACCTCAATGTGAAAGCGCACTAGTTTTCCAGCAATGGGTTTTTAAATAGGCTGAAATGGCTGAGATGATAGACATAGAATTCAGAATATGGATAGAAACACAGATTACCAAGATTCAAAAGAAAGTCAAAACCCAATCCAAGAATTCTAAGAAATACCATAAGATGATACAGAAGCAGAAAGACAAAATTGGCCATTTTAAAAAATAACCAAACTGATCTGATGCAGATGAAAAACTCACTTTGATAATTTCAGAATACAATCACAAGTATTAAAAGCAGAATTTGCCAAGCTGGGATAAGAACCTCAAATATCAAAGACCGGTTCTATATAATTAGACAAAATTAAAGAAAAAAAATGAAAGATGAGAAAGAGAGGGAGAGAAAGCAAGCAACTTGGAAAACATATTTCAGAATATTGTTCATGAAAATTTCCCTAACCTCACTAGAGTGACTAACATTCATATTCAGGCAGAAAACCCCTCCAAGATGCTATGCAAGATGATCATCCCCAAGACATAGTCATCAGATTCTCCAAGGTACAAATAAAGAAAAAAAATGTTAAAGGCATCTAGAGAGAACAGTCAGGGCACCTACAAAAGGAACCTCATCAAGCTATTGGTGAACCTTTCAGCAGAAACTATACAAGCCAGAAGACATTTTGACCAGAAGACATTTCATCATTCTTAAAGAAAAGCCAGAAGGTGTTTCAACATTTTTTAAGAAAAGAAATTTCAACTGAGAATTTCATATCCAGCCACACTAAACTTCCTAAGTGAAGCAGAAATAAGATCCTCTTCAAACAAATGCTAAGGACATTTGTTACCACTTGCCTTACAAGAGGTCCTGAAGGGAGTGCCAAATATGTAAAGGAAAGACTATTACCAGCCAACACACACATAATACTTAAGTACATAGACCATTGAAACTGTAAAGCAATCACACAGTCAAGTCTGCATAATAACCAGCGAACAACACTATGACAGGATGAAATCCACACATATCAATATTAACCATGAATTAAATTTCCCAATTAAAAGGTACAGAGTGGCAAATTGGATAAAGAAGCAAGACCCAATGATAGGCAGTCTTCAAGAGACCCATCTCACATGCAATGACACCCATAGGCTCAAATAAAGGGATGGAGGAAAATCTACCGAGCAAATGGAAAACAGAAAAAAATAGGGATTGCTAGTCTAATTTCAGACAAAATAGACTTTAAACAAAGAAAGATCAAAAAAGATAAAGAAGAGCAATACATAATGGTAAAAGGTTCAATTCAATAAGAAGACCTAACTATTCTACATATATATCCACCCAACACAGGAGCACCCAGATTCATAAAGCAGTTTCTTTTAGACCTAGGAAGAAATTTAGATAACCACAAAGTAATAATGGGAGACTTCAACACCCCACTGACAATATTAGACAGATCACCAGTGCAGAAAACTAACAAAGATATTCAGGACCTGAACTCAACGCTTGACCAAATGGACTTAACAGATACAAACAGAACTCTTCATCCAGTAAGAACAGCATATGCATTCTTATATGCATATGGCACATAATCTAAAACTGACCATGCTTTCATCCATGAAACAGTCCTCCACAAATTCAAAAAACAAAGAAACCCCACAAAAATCATGCAAACCACGATCTTGCACCAAAACACAAGAAACATAAAAATCAATACTAAAAAATTAGGTCAAAATCATGTAATTACATGGGAGTTAATCTGCTACTGAATGGAATTAAGATAGAAATCAAAACTTTCTTTGAAAGTAATAAGAACAAAGATATAACGTAAAATAATTTCTGGCCTACTTGAGGGTAGAGGAAGGTGAAGATAAAAAAAAATACCTATCAGGTACTGTGCTTATTACCTGAGTGATGGAATAATCAGTACACCAAACGCCTGTGACGTGCAGTTTATCTATATAATAAACCTGCACATGCACCCTTGAACCTAAAAAGAACGTCAAAAAAAAAAAAAAAAAGTTTTGGCATAAAAAAAGAATGTGATACATTCAATTCCATTTTCTCTTTAAAAAGAAGTATTTTCCCCACAAGTAACGTTCATGGACATGTATAGATCCTTGTAATTCCAGTGCATTTTTAGGTCTGTTAACGGACCATAAAAGTCACTTTTCAAGTTTCTCAAGTTTCGTTTTGTTGTCTTAACTCTACTATTAAGTAATGCCCATCCCACCAGGCAGCAATGAGTTGAGATAACCAAAACATTTGTGCAACCTCAGGTATAGCTCTGCTATAGCTCAGAACTGTGTGCCAATTTTCTTTCATGCCAAATTCCCTAAAATACTACTTTCTTTTTACTTATTAACGGGAGAGAAAGGGTTTGGTTGAACAGTCATTACTTCTATTCGGAAACAGCTTTGCATGTTAAAAATAGTGAAGCCATGAAATCTGGGTGTCTTACCTACCTGGATAAAACCTTACAGATATTACAGTAGAGGACAATTCCACATTGTGTCAAAGGCTGAATCAGCCTTTCTTCTCTCTTGCACTCACCTCTTAGATCCTATTATGATGGAAATGTGTTGCGAATGAGCTCCAATTGCATCCAGACTTGAAAAGCTACTTCATAACTGCTTTTAATCTATTTAAAAGTAGAACACCAGATAAGAGTTTCTATCTCCCATATGGAAATATAAATTATTAATAAGAAAAGAGTAGTTATTCCCAAATTCCGTTTTTTCACATGAAATTATGAAATCATGCTTCTCTGAGTGTTCAAGAAAGAAGAGGCATGTCACTATAACAAAAACACACCCCTACTCCTCTTACTTGTATTAAAAACAAGTCAATTCAGAAATTATTTGTTTCAAAAAAAAAAAAAAAACAAATTATTTGTTGATGGCTTACAATTAAATGCCCAAATGTTGTGCTTAGCGAGCATTAAGTCAGCTGTAATAGGCTGACAATTTATTTCATTTTCTATATATGTATTTTTAAACTCTAATAGTAGCTACCTTTACTGTATTCACCATGAAGGATAAAAGTCTACAGTAATATATTGAAAAAATAATACTGCCTTTAAATTTCAGAGTAAGGATTAAAAAGAACAAAGCTATATAACAGAGATTTGGGTTGTGCTTTCCTGAAAGTACTGAATATATCATTAGCACTTGTTAAACATTTACTTCTCTTGGAAGTAACCTATGCTGTTTCTCCTCTCATAAATTCAATAGAAATTATTACTATAAAACCAATAAAGGCTTGTTTGTTTTCAGTGCGGGTGTTCGTTATCAACCAGATGAGACCATTGACAGGTTTGGGAAACTCAATTTTGAAGCCAGGTTTTGCTCTCTGATTCTGTGAGTCACTTTTTAAAAACACATTGGGCTAGTGATACATTAAACTAAGTAATGGAGTATCTAAGGTCTCCAAGTCAATCGACCTACCTCTATTTTTTAATCACTGGAACATGGTTTTCCAGATTTTACAGTATCCGAAATAGCCCAGTACCGAGTAACACAGAGTACTCTTTCTTTGGCTGGGAATATGAAGTCAATATTTCATAGCACAATGAAGGCTGGGCAGATTGGTAAAGAATTATTTATTGGGTAACAAAAAATGTAAGCAAACATTGCCAAGGTCTACCCTTGAAAATGTAGCTGAAATATCTTTACCTCTGCTCTTTTTTTTTTCGCACCTGGAGAGTCTTATTGCATTGTTGAATATTGTTGCTAATGAGTTTTTAAATGAAAAACTCTAAATTAGGAAATTATTCCACCTTTCATTAAAAAATCATCAGGGCCCAGGCTCCTGCCCTGATAATTAAAGCCTAATATGGAATATTCGTGATAGTTATAATTTCTTCATTACCTTTGCCTCTGAATCTCTGAGTGGCTATTGATATCTAAGGGTTGGCTTTTACTTAATTATGATGATCTTTCTAGTAACACTGCAATTTTTTTCCCGAAAGCCTGAGGCCTATAACTATTCATGAATCACTTCCCCTGCACATGAGATGCAGCCCAAAATGAATTATCCTGTTTCCTTTCATTAGGCCTTAATTTTAATAATTACTTTCTGCACAAATAAAATAAGAGAAGCAATGAAGCTGTCATTATTGATACAAGTCACATGTGTCTTTGATACAAGTTATTCTTGCCTACTCTCCTTGAAGTTTTCTGCAAATTTTGAGTGAGATAGCTAGGAGAGGATAGAACATAACTACAAATATTACCTGGAGAAGTAATAAACTGCACACTGATACATTTAAAGTGCAGTGTCTTGTTTACAGTGGTTTTATGATGGCCCTTCTGTTATTTAATGTTCATGTGCCTAGTTCTATAACCAGATAGTAATATTCTTTTGTTTGTTTTTGAGACAAAGTTTTACTCTTGTCACCCAGGCTGGAGTGCAATGGTGCCATTTCTGCTCACTGCAACCTCCAACTCCCAGGTTCAAGTGATTCTCCAGCCTCAGCCCCCCGAGTAGCGGGAATTACAGGTGCCCGTCACCAGGACCGGCTAATTTTTGTATTTGTGGTAGAGATGGGGTTTCACCATGTTGGCCAGGCTGGTCTTGAACTCCCGACTTCTGGTAATGATCCTGCCTTGGCCTCCCAAAGTGCTGGGATTACAGGTGTGAGCCACCGTGCCTGGTCCAGATAGTAATGTTCTTGAAGGAAGCTGCTAGGAAGAGTTCAAAAACCAGCTCATTCCTAAGATGCAGTCTGGGGGAATTGGAAAATAAAATGAGTTAGAACAGGTAGGCTGATACAAAGAAATGTAGCAAGACATGTTAATGCTCAAGAGTGTTTGAAGGGTTAGGCAGAAATTAAACTTAAGGATTCTCTGGAACACTATTCTTAAACATTGTTGTGGACATCTGGATAAGCATAAAAGGGCATATGTGCAGTCATGTACTTTGTAGCCCTGAGAAAATAATGCATTTCAAAGTTAAGTAGATATGCTTTTTTTTTTTTTAACCTCACTTATGTTTACTGGTTGCCAGAGGTACCAAAATCTACAGAAGTGTTGGTAAGCATAATAAATGATGTTTACTGGTTAAATTGTCAGATGTTTGTTTGTAGCAACAAGGGAAGATTATTCATTGCATCTGTAAGTTATGTTGCTTTTTCTTTAAAAAAAAAAAACAGAGGAAACAGTATATCATATTAGATGATATACAATTATTGTAACAATATCAAAATCAGAGTTCTTTTGGAACCAAGGCTACTGAACATGATGAATGGAAGTGATGTTCTAAAGATTTGATTCTTTGTCATTTTTCATTTCATAAATATTTTATGACACCTGAAATTCATGGTAATGAGCATTAAGCATCTTGCTTGAACCTCCTGAAAATGGAATGTATATGTCTGTCAGACAGTGAGATAAGGATAAAATTAAGGAAAATATGATATAGACTTTCAGATTCTCCAAGACCGTAGTATTATCTGAAGTTTCTTCCTAATGATGGAATTAAATTTCCCAGATAATGCAAAAGCTGATGAGATGAGAGAGTGTTCTGCTGCCTTTGTAGTTCCTTCTAATTGTCTGTGTTAACCCTGTGGCAGGCAATTAGTACAAAGGAATTGGAGAACATGAAATGCCCCATTAATTACTAATATATAGATCTGGTTCTAGGACACAGAGCGTGGGTGGAGGACCTCTTGCAAGTGCTTGCCTCCCCTCCTGAGCACATCAATGCAGGGCTTTATTGCTGAGGGGCACCAAGACTCATCATCTGGGATTCAATCCTCATAAGCAGCTAGGGAAAAGGGGGACGGGTGGTAAGAGGACAAAGACTGTTGTAAGTATAAAGCAGGAGGAGAATATGTTTCCATCTGTGCAATCATCGCCTTTAGAGTTTCCATGAACATTGAACCAAAATTCCCCATGAGAGTAGCAGCTAGTTTCTGGTGGCCATATGCCTGGCCACAGTTGCTTTCTTTGATGCCCACTCTGTGCTTATGTGACCAATACACATAAAAACATTATTCCATCTTAATTCTGTGCCCGGGTTTATTCTAGATTTTAGGATTATAGGAGAAAAACAATTCAATTTTGTATTTAAGAGCTCTGGAGTCAGGCGAACCTCTTAAAACACCTCAGTTACCGACTACTGTTGTGAATGTGAACAAATTAATATCTTTTCCATACTTCATTTTTACCTAAAAATGTGTGCAAGAATAGAACCTATTTTAAAATGCAGAGAGTGTTAAATAATTCACATAAATCACTTAGTGAAGTGTGATTAATGTTTACATATTGGCGAATGTTGTTAATATTGTTTCAGTGAGTTCTCACACACTATGTCAGGCACTATACTAAGTGCTGGATTTTACAAATGCATGTATCCTGGCCTCTCTGCTTACCTGGGATAGCAACCAGGGTCAAAATGCTTCTATGTAGAATGAATTTCCTCCTGTTTTGCAGCTGGTTGCACCTGTAAGTCTTTTCTCTGATGACTAGCCTCTGAGTCTAAAGGGTCTCATCAGTGAGGTCATTACTGAGTGTCTTGACCTGAGAGACTCTCCTGGCTACCTAGAAACTTTCAGTGTGTCTGTGCTCAGGAATAACCTTATCTATTAAGTGAATAAAGGATGCTGCCATTTACTCAGCAGTTCTATTGACCAGACTGTGAGGAGACATCTACATTTACTGTAGACATCCTTCCCTCTAAGATGTGTCGTCTAATTTTAGGACACTTAAAATGAGGCACGTAGACATTTAAATTACAATAACACAAGAAACCAAAGAAAGAAGAAAAAGCTAGATGAGGAATACTGTGGAGTTTGCAATCATTCAGCCTCCTTTTGACTCGATTGTGCATTAGTATCAAGGGGTGGGGTTTTTCAATTCTCTTGATTCCTTAGCTCCTTGCTCTGCTATTAATATATGGTTTGAAGTACATAATTTAATGACCCTTAACTTCAGTTTCTTTTTCAGTGCAAGGGAGTTAATCACAGCTCCTCCACTTAAGGTTATTGCAAGGTTATGTGCCATATCTGGTATCAGCGCAGTGTCTCATGTATAATTGGCTCTCAACAAATGACACCAATTAGAACAACCCTAAGTGAATAGATTGAGGGCTTGTAAGTGTGTTCTTTTCCTCTGCAAAAGAGAGGTTAAAATGGCCTACAGCATAATTTTCAGGTACTTGTAGACTGATTTTGATAAAGTGTCCAGATGTCTTCTATTGTACAGTTTCCATGAAGCATCTCTGTTAAAGGTCACCAGGCCTTGATACCCCAAAACTGTTTTCTTTCTTTCTCTTCCATTTTTATTCTTATTGGAACCAAATTCCAAAAATAAAGATATTTTGCTTTTCAATAATTTTTAACTATTTCTGTCATGTAAAGCACCATCTTAAAATAAATGAAGTGAACATTACTGAAAATTAGTTATGTAGATAAGTAGACAAATATATATATATATATAAATTCCCCCATGCTTTATGTCATCTTTATGTCATGAAACAGTGAGTGAGACTGTATGATGAAATGAGTAAAAAGAGAGGGAAAATTGTTCTGCAATTGTACTAAGCACATGATGGTACAAGTAAGTATTCATATGAAACCTCTTTTCATATTGTTTATAAAACAAATAAAATTTCCTCAACAGAACATTTTTTCTTGTTGTTGAAGTTTTGCCTTCTTTTAAGATTTATGAAATTACTGCTCCATGATAGAGAAGCCAGGGGTGCACCAGGCTAGTTATGTTCTTGGTTTCAGTCCAGAACAGACATTATTGTAACGATGGTGAGTTTTAGTGGACTGCTAAATCAAGAATTTCCTAAAACAAACTCAATTTTTCCCAACTTTTGCCAAAGCATCGGGTGACAGAAGAGAGTACTTAAGGTTATGAAACATTGGATAAAACATTATAAGCTTCAGTTTTTAGTTGAAGCAAAGCTAATTTGATTTAAAATGAGCAAAGTTTTAGCTTTACCCTTGGATTCCATAAAATAATACACCTTATGTGGAAAAGTCCAAATTTATTTTTTTTAAATGTGTCTTGAATTGAGGTGAAATGGTGAGAAATGTGGGTGTTTTCATCCGTTTTTGTGTTTCTCATAAAGACATACCCAAGACTGGGCAATTGACAAAAGAAAGAGGTTTATTGGGCTTACAGTTCCACATGGTTAGGGAGGCCTCACAATTGTGACTGAAGGCAAAGAGGAACAAGTCACATCTTACGTTGATGGCAGCAAGCAAAGAGAAAGAGAGAGCTTATGCAGGGAAATCCCTGTTTTCAAAATCATCAGATCTCATGAGACTTACTCACTATCGTGAGAACAGCATAGGAAAGACCCGCCCCCATGATTCAAACATCTCCCACCAGGTCCCTCCCACAACACATGGGAATTATGGGAGCTACAGGATGAGATTTGGATGAGGACACAAAGCCAAACCATATCAGTGGGGAAATCATCTGTTGGTGCCAAAATGACATGGGTAAAGGTGGGTTTCTTATTTACAGCCCTGGCTTTCAGATGTCAAGCAGTTCCACAATTATTTACCTGGTGAACTATTAATTTCTTAACTTCCTTTGGAGTCCCATTATAAGCTGCTATTTATATGATATTATGTCACGTTATGTATATTATATTATATTGAATTATATGAAAGTCATCACTGGTGATGAGAACTGATCAATAGAATCTGTTGCAATGAAAACGATTTGTAATATGAAAGTATCATGTTCTTACTTTGAATGACCACCTTTCCCTCGAATCAATTTCTATTTATATTTTAAGACTCAACTCTAATGCTTACCTTCTGATGGTTTTCATAGTTATTCTCACTGTCAGTGACTTTAATTAGTGGTAGACTCTATTATTATAACCTGAGACCTTGATTTTGTGCTACTTGTAGTTCTTGCTTGGGATATCATGATTAACCATTTGTCCTCCCAACTGAACTGAAAACTGCTCAATACTAGAGACAGTGATGTCACAAGGCAATCAAAATAGGCTTCAAATAAAGACCAGACATCCTTGGGACTCTCTGAAGAACACTCCCTTTTCTATAAAATTGCACCTGAATAAAGGATATGACCTAATCTATAGGCCATGGTTATATTTGGCTGAAATATTGGTAACTGACCTCAAGATGTTTGCTTCATTGGTGCCCCTCACAGTAACCAAGGGAATTAGGCTTATATTAAAAAGAGCAAATACAAGGTCTGCAGAACGTAGCAACAGTAAGGAAAACATAGAACTGGGTGATGAGGTAATGTGAGAATACTTGTGGTGTAAGTTGGGGAACCTAGAAAGCCGTGAGAAGGGAGACCAATAGCTACAATCTGAGGGAGAATCACACATGTCTCCCAACCTGTGGCAGGGACTGCTAACGTCCACTTCTATGAGGTTCCCAAGAGAGAGAACATGTTCTGTGGCAGATAAGAGATAATTGTATGCACAGCATGGAATCTGTCCTTGGCTATGTTCCTGGTCTATCCCCTACACAAGCCATGCTTAAATTTAATATTAGTATTAGTCAATTTTCACACTGCTGTAAAGATGCTCCCTGAGACGGAGTAATTTATAACAGAAAGAAGTTTAATGGATTCACAGTTCCGCATAGCTGGGGAAGCCTCAGGAAACTTATAATCATGGCGGAAAGTGAAGGAGAAGCAAGCACCTTCTTTATGAAGTGGCGAGAGAGAGAGAGAGCAGGGGAAACTGACATTTTTAAAAACCATTGGATCTCCTGATAACTTCGTCACTATTATGAGAACAGCATGGGGGAAACTGCCTCCATGATCCAGTGCCTTCCCACCAGGTCCCTCCCTTGACATGTGGAGATTACAATTCTAGAAGAGATTTGAGTGGGGATACAGAGCCAAACCAAATCAATATGGAATAGAGGTTTTCAAATGAAAAACAAAACAAAACACCAAAAGGAATGATTGTACTGAAATCTGTGAAATGTTTTGGGACTTAAACAGCATTTCTTGAGTGCCCCACTCACTGTGACCCAAAAGGAGAGAGATCTTTCCCTTTTCATCGTGATAGAATCTGCAGTTGAGGCAGATACAGAGGACGGGACTGTTCCTGGGGGAAACAGCAGCGCCTGGGGGGCGCGTGATTACCCATCAGAAGTCTCTGCGTACTTAGGGGCCGGGCGCGGTGGCTCAAGCCTGTAATCCCAGCACTTTGGGAGGCCGAGACGGGCGGATCACGAGGTCAGGAGATCGAGACCATCCTGGCTAATACGGTGAAACCCTGGCTCTACTAAAAAATACAAAAAACTAGCCGGGCGAGGAGGCGGGCGCCTGTAGTCCCAGCTACTCCGGAGGCTGAGACAGGAGAATGGCGTGAACCCGGGAGGCGGAGCTTGCAGTGAGCTGAGATCCGGCCACTGCACTCCAACCTGGGCGGCAGAGCAAGACTCCGTCTCAAAAAAAAAAAAAAGTCTCTGCGTACTTAGGAATTCCATTGAGCAGCAACAGCGGATCCAGCGGGAAACTGGCTTGTTGTAAGCACACGCTATTTACCTCTGTGAGGATCCCAGATACTTTTGGCCAGGACAGGAAAAGGGCTTTCTAGAGGACTGGAAATCAGAGTCAGTGAAAGTGACTTTATTATTAATATTGTGACTTGCATGCATCACCACCTGTTAAAGGATAGTCTTGATTTCAGTGTTAATATTTTAGGCAAATCTCTCCAACTATAGAAAAAGAATCAGAATTCGGGATACAAAACTCTTCTCTGAGGTGGACTTATTTATGACTTTTGAGAATGATGTCAGTGAACATTGGGTTGACTCAAAGTTCTTATTGTAGAAATTAATAGTTAATTCTTCTACATACACCAGAAATCCTTCAGAGAGGATAATTCTTCCTTTGGACAAATATTTTAAACATTGATAGTACTCAGGTAATCATTAGGAAGTGTGTAATGAACACATTGAGACTTTTTTTAAAAAATTTAATGTAACGTCTTCTGAACAAGGAAAGGATGTGAAACTAAGGGATATAATTGCTCCATGGAAAACACTCTTGTTTCTTAAGTGTGAAATTTTATATCAGGGACAGAAGTTTATTAGAAACTTTGCCATAAACCCAGAGATTGAACTCTTAATATTTTAGAAGAAATAAAATTCTAGAATTAATTTTGGGCATTCACTGAAAATGGTAGAATTGCAGTTCTCATTGATGCCTTCAGGAATCCTGCATGGTCCTCCCTGCCTTCTCAAAGGCAATTTGTCTTTCCAGAAGTACACGTGATTTGAACTATACATCAAAAGAGCTAGAGGTCTGGGTCCTCTTTAGCCAATCATATTTGTATCAACATTTTCACCATCATTGGTGTCATGAACATCTCACTAGGTGATAAGTATATGCCAGGCACTATGCTAAATGATCTACTTATAGATTTATTTGATTCTCTTTAAACAGACCAATGAATCAAGTAAAATCCCATTTCTCACTTCTTCTAATGAGAAGACAAGAAATAAGTAATATGTTCAAATTCACAGAGATGATAAGTGGCAGAACTAGAACCTGAACTCCGGTGATCTGAACAGAGCAGTGCCTTATCCATGAGGGCTTTTACTCTGCCCCCCAACTGCTCCTGATTATTTAAAGTCAGGTGCCCTTTCTCTCTGCCTGAGAGGAAAGATGGAGTTCATCCTTCTTGCTCTATGTTGTCTAGATAAGGAATCTTGCTTGTCTCCCAAAGAGATTTGTAACCAAGCTGTTTATGGAGTGAACTTAACTGAGAAAAATAGTAGTCAGCCAAAACGTTTGTCTCCATTTGCAAAATGATCAAACATCTGCCTCAATCTAACTGAAAAACTAAGTTGCCTGTTATTTGAGGGAGAGTATTGAGTCCTTTCCTTTTGGGTTGAATATCAGTATTCTGTTTCCTTATCTTTCCCACTTTTGTTTCTATTCACCAATTTGAAGGAAAATCTATCTTCTTCAATAACCATCACCTTCTCCACTAACCCTCCCATTCTTAGCTATCATTGTTTTTCAGAACCTAGCAGCCATGTTGATTTGATGAATTGAACTTGCAATTCTACCTCGGGAACTATTTAATTAGTTTTTTTCATCACAATCTCAAACTCAGAACACCCATATGCAGCATCCCCCGCTCTGTCTCACTCCCTCTCTATTTCCATCCTTCCTTCCTTTTGTTACTTCCTTCCTCCTAAATGGAAGGTATGTGTTAGGCATTGTGATAGAAACTAAGGTTTTGATAAATGGAAAGTGATATTCTTTGCATCTGACAATCTAATATAGAAAGACTGACAAGGAAACCCGTTGTTGTAATGCAGCAACGAAATCCTGTAATAGGAGCTCAGAAGGTCTAGAAGCAATGGAATCTTAGTAAACCAGATTTTGGGGGTGGGGAGCAACTTCTATGTAGTGTTTGCCAATTTCCAAGTTGTGAATAATCCTGACCTAGAAGATTTCAAGGTATCTAAATCGTGTAGAATTATGTACCTAAAAGAGATATGCACATTTGCTCTAATAAGCTGGTATGAGTCACCTCCGACTCACTACCGGCTATAAGCAATTAATCTTTCATGGGTGTCAGAAGAAGCTGTCACATTGAAGTTGACATTTGATTTCTTTCTTGAATTATGAGTGGTTATCTTCCAGGCAGATAAGGGGAAATAAAGCATTTCAGGCACAGAACAGCAATGCAAAGGAGTGAAGTTGAGACCTGATAGTAGACTAATACAATAGTCAACATAATACATGATGAAGGGAGTAGAAAAGAAAGGTAAAATTAAAGAGACCTTTTCAAGATAGAATCAACAGGAATTGGTATTCAATACTGTGAGAGGCTAAAAAACATATAGATAATCGTTCCTTATACCTCTATCTGGGGAAAATGGGTGAATGTACCATTAAATGAGACAAGTCACACAAGGAATTGAAAAGAGACTTGGGAGTGAAAGAGAACTAAAATTCAACCAGTAAGTAGCAATTCTGTTGCAGCAATTATTTATTAATGTGTATACAGTTGAGAAATTGGGCATCTATTATATTATGTTAGTAACCGTGTTATGTAAGTTGTCCATGTTTTGAATACCATCTTGGTTAATAATAATAGGCCAAATTTGGATTACTCATTAAGTTGGAGATTTCTATTGAACACTGAGGCAAATATATTTTGACTATATTTGAAAATATTTGATGTAGAGTTTGGGAATGAGGTAAAAATCTTAGTCGATATATTTTGACAAATGTGGTTGGAATCATTTTTGTAAATTGTCTGCTTCAAAAAGTATAGATTTCTGCCTCATGGACATTTACCTTCCTCACTTTCAAATTTCCACTGCATGTGCTTCTCATCTTCAGCCTCGTTAGTTCACCTAGAATCTTTTGACTTTACTCACCTCAAACTGGATCCCAGGGTCAATTTCAAACTTCAAACTGAATCCTAGGGTCAATATGTTTCTATTTTGTTTTTTTTGTTTTAAAATCTCATACCATCTCAAATTCTTCCTTTCTCAACCTACCAATATTTCTGTCCCACTCTAATACCTACTCCTATTTTTTCCATTTTGGTCATCCAAGACTGTTATAAAAATTATCACAGACTAGATGACTTAAACAACATTTATTCCTCACAGTTCTGGAGGTTGAGAAGTCTATGATCAAGGTGCCTAAAGACTTGGTTCTGGTTTGAAGACAGCCTTCTCCTTGCAGATGGGTGTTCTTACATGATAGAGAATGGAGAGAGCAAACACAAGCTCTCATGTCTCTTTTTATGAGGGTACTAACCCTATTTATAAGGGCTTTATCATCATAACCTACTTGACTCCCAAAGGCATCACCCCATTATATTGGGAGTTACAATTGCAACATATGGATTCTGAGGGGACACAAATATTCAGTCCATAACACATCAAAATATGTATTCACAAAACTACCCTCTATCCAGTATGTCATCCTAAGTTTCTCCTGTCTCATCCTGCCCCTTCCCAGTCAAATATAATTTTTGTTTATTCTGCCTCTTAATTAACTCTCATGCTTACAACCTTCCATCCTCCTTAATTCCTGCAGCCAATGCTTTAGTTTCACTCGTTATTTCTCACTTTTCCTAGTGTAATATCTTTTAATCAGTACTTTGTGCTAATAATCATACCCCCTCTATCCTCCACTTTTTTTTCACTCTATTCTTTCTAAAAAACTAATGGGACATTTTTTTTTCACTTGTTTAAAATAATTCATCACTTTCATTAGAAAATTTGAAATTTTCTGCACTTACTGTTCCTCATGATCTCACATCTAGCTATGCCACCCATACCATGTGTAGACATATTATGTGAAATTCTCCTGAGTTATCTCAGTCTGGGCACTTTTCACAACCACTGTAATTTCTTTCCCCATTTTTCTCACCAGCTGGTTAAACTTCACTCATCCATTAAGTTTCTATGCTTAAGTATTACTTTCCCATATAACAGAATGTATCTCTCTTCCATAACTTTATACATAATATTCTGATGGTCAATTCACTTTTCTTCCATGTCTCCTAAACTCGTTGATGCCTGTATGTCCTTTTAGATCCTCTTTACTCATGTTTCTTATAAATGCATGATAAATTTACTAATTCAATATAGATAGATTAATAAATGTATATTTACTGAACAGAACTAGGAAACACATACATATGTGTAAATATGAATATAAAATACCCATAAATATATATAGAATAATTATATATATGAGTTTTTACATTTTTTTCCAAGAGGCAAATAATTTCAAACATGACTAAGCTGCTACATTGCTACATGAAGCTATAAAATTATTTTTCATTATTTGATATCTACTTATGAGTTCATATTATTTTACTTTGGTGTCTCAATGTTGTCCAGCCATCCTTTTATTTCTTTCTTAATTTTTTTCTTTTATTATAATGGATGTTACAAATGTCCTCCTGTCTTCTGCAGTCATCGGTTCCACTTTCGAATCTTTCATTCTCACAAAATAACCTCAATTCCTTTTTTTCCGGAATTGAGTTCCAACAATATGATTCTTCATGTTTGGTGTCTCAAACTGCTTCTTCTGTGTCTTTATCCACCTGCTAAACATCTTTATGTTTGCTTCTCATCTTGTTTACTTCTGACTTCCCTAAAGCCTGGCTCCCATATTTGTCAACATTCTCTCTTATATCTTCATAACTCCATTTTTATTAGCTCTTTCCACACACCTGTGAATAAACTTGACTTTGCTCTCCTAGTAAAGACTTTTTTTCAATTGGATATATCCTTAAACAATTCTTTCAGCTTTCCTTTTTCCTGCAATGTATACTTTTTAAGACTTTTCTAAACTATATTCCCCTCTTTCTTCCTTTGACATTAATTTCTCAGTTATTTTGATGCTAGCTTTTATTCCCACTCTACCGTGTTAATTTATTTCTTGAGGGTCACACTGTGTGCCTAAAGACAAACTCTGGAAACGTTTATCAGCGGGAATGTTGATTAAACTCTGTGCACCTGGCTCTCTTCAGACTTGCTCTATGTGAACATTTTACCACCTTCCTACTTCCCCACTGCTTCTGCGTCTCATTCTGCAGCTTCTTTTCAAATCCTAATTCCATAAGGACGTCCCAAAATGCTTCTGTTGGCCCCCTTTTATGGTAATTTAGCTAAGATTTTTGGATGCTCTATGTCTTTTTGAATATTTAGTGTTAGACATTTAACTTTAGCCAATCTAGTGGAGGTGCAGTAAAAATACTTTGTGTTTTTGATTTGCATTTCACTGATGACTAATGATGCTGAGTGTATTTTCATGCACTTATTTACCAGTTTTATAGAGGAATATGTAAATATTCTTCTTTGAAATGTCTACTCAAGTATTTCATTCTTGTCTTCTTGAGTTGATTTTCTTTGTTGATATGTTTGAGTACACTATATATATTCTGAATGGCAGCTTTTGACCAATGTATATCTTTCTTTCTATCTAGAGCTTTGCCTATTCACTTTTAATAGTGTCTTTTGAAAAGCTGAAGTTTTAATTTTGAGGAAATCCCATTTATCATTTTTATTTAAATTTCTGATAGTCCTTTTAGTGTCCTGTTAAATGAATATTTTCCTATTTCAGTGTTGTAAAGTTAGTTTTATATATTGTCTTCTGGAAGTTGAAAATGTTGGTAGTTATATTTATGTCTATGATCCATCACATATTAATTTTGTAGTTAATTTGAAGTAGTGATTGAGATTTATTTTTATCTATATGGATATTCAGTTATTCCAGTACCATATGTTAAAAGATACTATCCTTTTTAAATAATTTGGGATCTTTGTAGATCAAACCACAGTACATGCATGGTTTTATACCTGAACTCCCTATGGTGTTCCATTGATCTGTTTTTATTCTTACATTACTACCAAAACCTATTTTGATTACTGTCACATTACAGGAATCTTGAAATCAGATAGTTTGAATCCTCCAAATTTGTTACTTTGTCAGGTTTAATTTGGTAGTTCTAGGTCCTTTACATCTCCATATAGATTTTAGAGCAAACATGTCAATTTTTTCCAAATGAAAAACCTGCTAGGATTTTGAATGAGATTGAGTAGAATTTTGAAATCAGGAAAAAAAACCTGACATCTTAAAAATATAGACTCCTTCATTGTATTTACATGAATTATCTCTCAACTTATTTCTATATACTTTGTATTTTAGCAATGTTTTTTTTCCAGTGTATAGCTCCTGCATATCTTTTATTACAATTATTCCTAAATATTCATGTTTTCTAAGTGACAACATACATTTCAATTTACTATTCCAATTCTAAATACTAGTCTACAGAGATAAATTTATATTGATTGGCAACTTTGTTTTCTGTGACTTTACTGAATTTACTTAAGTTGTAATATGTTTTATAGTGTTTTTCACATATGTAATTGTATCAGAAAAGTATATTTCTACTTGTTTTATTCCTACCTGTATTCTTTTTGTCTTGCTAAAGATAAGCCCTTCACATAATGTTAACATAATATGCTAAAAGTAGACATCCTTGCTTCATCTCCAATCACATAAAAATTCTGTATTTTACCATTAAATATTTATTAGCTCTAAGAACTTTTATATTCCTACCTTATAAGTTTGAGGAAATTTTATTTCTAGTTTGCAGAGATTATTATAAAAGTATTGGCATTGTGAAATGCCTTTTCTACATTATTGATTATTGATTATATTTTTATGTAGCTTATATTTTATTAATGTGGAAAATTATACTTAATTATAAATATAAACAGAATCTTGCATTCTTGGGATAAACTTTGCTTATGATATGTTTCTTTTGATTTGTTACTATTTTGTTAAGAATTCTGCGTGTATATTCATGATGAATATTAATTTGTATTTTTATTTTCTTGTGATCTTGTCTAGTTTTGGTATTAGAATTATTCAATTATTCTGTTCTTATAAAATGTGTAAGAAATTCTCCCTTTTATTCTATTTTCTGGTTGGAAAACAGTATTGACATTATTTCTTCTTCAAACGTTTACTACAAAATTCTGGTGAAGCTACCTGTGTCTGGAAATGTAATTGTGGGAAGCTTTTTGAATACAAACTCATTTTCTTTAATAAGTTTCACACTATTTAGATTGCATATTTTCTGTATCAATTTTGAAATGAAGAGTTAGAGAGTATATCCGAGTTTCCCAAATCATTGCAGCTGACAAAACACAATGACATTTTAAGATGAGCAAAAGTTAGGCATTTTACAAATGAAGATAATATTAAGATGTGTTGGCTGGGTGCGGTGGCTCACGCCTGTAATCCCAGCACTTTGGGAGGCCGAGGTGGGTGAATCACAAGGACAGGAGTTCGAGACCAGCCTGGCCAATATGGTGAAACCTTGTCTCTACTAAAAGTAGAAAAATTAAACGGGCGTGGTGACATGCACCTGTAATCCCAGCTACTAGGGAGGCTGAGGCAGGAGAATCGCTTGAATTCGGGAGGCGGAGGTTGCGGTGAGCCGACATCACGCCACTGGACTCCAGCCTGGGTGACAAAGAGAGACTCTGTCTCAAAAAAAAAAAAAAAAAAAAAAATGTTGTGTTTATTTGGAAAGACTTTATTATGCCAGCGAGAAGTGAATACAGAGTGAAACATGAAAATCCCCACGGGTATTACAGATAATCAATCACTGATGGCTCCCCACTTTGAACTCACCTTAGTGTAGATGTCAAGAAGCATCCAAGCTGCCTGTTGAGGCTTCAGCTGAGGCTGACCTTCCCACCAGGCTAACCTGCAAGTGAACACATGCATATGGTTGAGATATCAGTCATATGTCAGACAGTTAAACAGCAGAGAAGTGAAAAGAGAGGTTTAATGCACGTAATCCTCTTTCAATAACTGAAGTGCTTGACCAAATGATGTCACCTTACTTGTGTTTGTCAACACCTCTTTTAGCAAGAAATCACTCTCTAACTGCTAACATAATCTGACAGCAGTCCCTAATTTATTTTTCTATGTTTATTTATACTTGAAAAACAAATTTCAAATGTAATGCAGACACGATTCTTAGCAGTAATTTGGAAGACACAACAAAGAAAAAATAAAACAAAGAAAAAAATTAATTCAAAAGCGTACTTTTAGAGTTAAACCTAGAACATTTATTTAATAAAATAATGTGTACATAATTTATAATTACTATTACACTATATTTATATCATATATTTATTTATATTTCATAAGTTATGAACTTTTAAAATTCAATAAATACTTTCTTTTAAATATCTAACTAGTTAGTACAGTTTTATGCCATCTTGGAGCTATACTAGAATTTCTTCAGACATTACTTGCTTTGATTGTGAGTTGCATGGAATATTTCTATGTGATTCTCTGGTAGATTTTTTGAGTCTTTGAATAGATTCCAATAAATTGAAATAATAAGTTAACTGATATAGATTTTGTTAAGAGTATTGACAAAATATTTTTAATTTATTTTTATAGAGCAATAAGAACACTTAAATTCCCACCATGAGTATGTGAAAGTGCCAATTTTCTTGCACAATTGCAACCAATTTTTTAGTCCTTGAGTATTTGCTAGATAAAATATTTCATTGTTTTATTCATTTTAATGTCTCTAACATAAAACTTAACATTTTGACATATATTTTTCAGTCATATATACTTTTTTCTGTAAATCTCATTATTGTTTATTCCTACTTTACCTATCAGGGTTTTGGTATGAATCTTGATGAAATATAAGTCCTGTACAGAATAATACTCCATTTTGTCTGTAATATTTTGGCAAAGATTCTCCTTAGCTTTAGTAGCCTTTTAATTTAGTTTATGTGTTTTGAAATGGATGAGATTTTTATTGTTTTATGTAGTTAAATTTTTAAAATTTTCTTCTGGCTTATTTAATTGCATGCAATTTTAGAAATCCCTTTTAATATTTATAAAAATATTCATTTATAGGCTGTGAATGTTTTGCAGTTCTTTTTAATGCATGAAATTTAAATCAGCTAGAATTAATTTTACACTCTTAAGCCTTGCTATGAAGAGATTCACCCTTTCATCTCTGCTCCATCTTCTAATGAAACCAACCTTGCAGAAAGTAATGAAGAGTTGGTCAGTGTATCTTGCATTCTTTCTTTTATTACTCCAAAAATACTACTTGTGTGAGTTGGGCTATCTTAAGCCCAGTTATTGGAACTTCTCAGCACTCATTTCCAGCTCTTAAACAGAGAACTCCAATTAGTTGCTATGCATACTTCCATAGTACAAGATAAAGAAGGTAAACATGTTATGGGGTGTCAGAGACAAGGGAAAGAAAGAAAAAGGCAGCAGTAGTGAGGGAATCATAGAAAATTTATTTTCAAACTACTAGAAACAAAAATGATTAAAATAAACGTTCCTTTAGGCATCAAAAGATGACTTTTGAGCTTTGAGCTTCTTTCGTAGAATGTTTAGGGCATTTCCCAAAAATACACTATATTCAACCTAAATATCATCATTATGAAATTGTTATCAAATGAAGAACGTGGACTATTTTGTAGAATAACTGACCCAGAGTCATAAAAAGATTCAATATCATGAGAAATATGATCTAGTCAACACTGGATGGGAAGACTAATGAGACATAACAGCCAAAGTAATTTTATGAATTTTTCCTGAAGCCTGAATTTAAAAAGAAAAAATGAGTATGCTTTTTCAAATAATTGGAGATAAAAAATCTGCTATTTTAAAAATTAGTTGAATGAATGCTAATCTTTCATGTATATCAGTGGTGTGGTTTATTGGGCAAATATCCTTGATATTGGGAAATCAATTCTCCAGTATTCTTATAATTAAGAAGCACATTTCGAAGTGTTACTATGGGTGCACTCTACCTTCAAATGGTTTGGTAAATGGACTGTGTGTGTGTGTGTGTGTGTGTGTGTGTGTGTGTGTGTAGGATATGCGTGTTTACATGTGTGTAATGAAAGAAACAGCAGTTAGTGAATATGAGTGTTTATTTTAGTCATTTTTTGTTTCCATTAATTTGAAAAGTTTCTGAATACATTAAATGCATACATACATACATACATAAAGGTAATAGTAGCTCCTACTTCACAGACTTATGAGTACTAATGTGCTATTTCATGTAAAGAGCTGACTACTACTATGTTTTATAAATTATTACTATTTAATGCATGTTAAGTAATAGTAAGTCACAGAGAATCTTGGGATGAGATTATTGAGAATACACTTTCCAGTGTTAATAATAATAATAAATGTGCAATTATTCAGGTATTTGCATTCTTTTATTACTCCAAATATGTTAGTTGTGCTTCTCCTATATTCCTGCCTATGTTTTCTCAAGCAGTCCTGCCATCTGTTGTGCCAGCATATGCTTCAATGCTTCAAACAGAAGTAACGCACTACCTTTTATTTTCGTCCTCTTTTTACAAACCCATGTTTGATGCCATTTTAAGTCCACTTTATTTCATGAAGTTTCTTTAGAGCATCCTGATCCCAATTGAGATTTTTTTCCCTGAATTTCCTGCAAATGGACTTATTGCTTCTATTACTGCTCTGGGAATTCAGATGTAGATGTGCAACTATTGATTTCTTTGCCTCTTACTCTAAAATACTTTACAGCATAAAGTGTCCATTTCTAGTAGGAGTTTTGGAGAATAAAGAAAACACCTTCTTAAGAAAAGAAGAATATTCTATATTACAGCTGGAGCTAATCTTTCAGATGGTGCCTAATTGTAAAAGGTGAGTTTTCCCAAAAGTCTGAAACTTAAAGTGAGAAAAATTATATGCCTTTGAAGATTTCTTCAATTGTACTATACAACCCAAATACAAAGAAGAACTGGATTTCTCTGTGCATTTTAATTCTGACATTCACTACCTACTTCCTAAATGCAAATAATTTTCTGTAATAAAAATTGGACCCATATTAGGATTAATGCAGATAAGATTTCCTCAAATGCAATACCAATCATAATCCCTTCAATTTAACTTTCTACTGTCATGGGATTTTCAAGGAAATAAATTTAATTTTTCTTGAAGTCAAATGTATTAATAGTTAATAAAAACAAAGTCCAATGATAGTGTTAGCAAAAAATAAGAAATGTATGTAAAGCCCTTCTATATTTGAATTAAATGCCTAAATTGGGCAGCATTAACTCCTAGACATTAAATATGATGTGGGTGAGAAGAAATATTTCAGGAAAAAGAAAATATTTGCTTGTTGAGCTAAAATGATGAATGGCTCTATACTATGAAAACAGACCACAGGCTTATTATCAGAAAGATTGTCTTTCCAGTTATTAGTAGAATGCAGATGTACATTAACAATGGTATAGGAAAGTCAGATACATTTAGTATGTGTTATCTACTACAAGACAAGTAAAGGCTATGATATATAGTGGACATATTTTTAAAAAAATCTTAACTCCTTTGCATTCGAATCCTTCAATATTCTATTTGGTTTATTTTTATTCAGTTCCAAGCTGGGCCTCTTCAATCAGATTATTCCAAATTCCTGGCTATTGTATCTCATTCAGAGTTTGGTGTAGAAGATGAGTCAGTCCATTGAGAGTTGTCTCTGAGACCTTATTACTCAGATGGTTGAATTAACTAGGATGGGTAGGATATACCACAGCAACAAATAAACACCAGCATCTTACTAGCCTAAAAATATATAGACATATTTATAGGTCAAGGGAAGTCCAATTTGGGTTGGGTCATACTCCTGCTTATAAGTTGGTCACATGAAATATATGGCTTCTAAAGTCACTGCACCTGAGGGTGAAAGAATTGGAAGACTTAGAAATAAATATTTTTAAGAGACAGGACTATTTGTGACTTAGACCATTTCCTCCTACCACTCATTGACTAGAGGTCAATCATTTGACTTCAGCAATATGAAAATAAGGCTAAACAAATGAGTCTTCCTATATGTCCAGGAGGAAGAATAGGATGACAAAAATGTCTCTGCGTTAGTCTTCTTTCTATAGAAGTTAATAGTCCCATAAACTATGAGCCTTGAGTAATCGGGGTCCATTTCTTTTACACTCCGTATTTTAAAAAGAACTTTATCAGAATTAAATCAAACAGAGGCATTTTACCGATTATTTCGGGGAGGTATCTGTATGAAGACTTGCACATGACCTCATGAAAGCTTTTTTCCTTAAGTACTATTTGAGTTGAATTTCTCCATTTTAAAACCAAGAGTCATCACTAATTTATACCTTTTAGACTACCCAGACCAATGCTTTATACAATTAACACCGTTAATCAATTAATCAACTGGTGCATCAATTGGAAAGAATTTATTTTTCACGTCCTTAACATTATAGTGCACCTGGTAAACTTCTAATCATCTGTCAAACTTTGTTCCGGTGTCACTCCTTAATGAAATGTCTTTATTCCATTCTGTACACAGCTCCATTAATTCACTTAATTCTCATGGGCAGCATGGCATAAAATATAAAACCATAAGCACTGAAATTAGAATCACTAGGTTTAAATCCTGGCCTTGCTAATTACCAGCTTTGTAACACTGGACATTATGTATAATCTCTTTTTTCCTCAGTATCCCCAACTGCAAAATGGGGATAAAATTATTAAGTTATCTTAAAAAATAGAAGAGTTAATAAATAGAAAAATATAGAATAGTGACAGTCATTAGGCAAGATTAGATATTTTATTGCTATTGTTTTTATTTTTACTAGACTGTGAACTCAAAAACAAATGCAGTGATTATTTACTATTTTCTTCAATACCCAGAGCATGCTTAGTATAAGTGAGCACTCACTAACTATTAGTTGAATGTGTTGCACTAGTAATAACAGTAGTAAGATAATAATTATAATAACACCTAGCATTATGAAGCACCTAGGATGTGCTAAGCATGGTTCTAAGTGTTTTTCATGCATTAACATATAACGAGTAAGCTGAGAAAATAGTCTATCACTGAGGATAATTAATACTTGCTATTATTATTTAAAATACTAAAGAATTTCAATGGCTTAAAAAAGAAGAGTTTATTTCTCATTGGGATAAAATTTAACTTTGATGTTGCTAGTTTCAGAGATTTCCTGGGTAGAACTTCCAACAGTACTCACTCAGGGTTCTAGATTTTCTTCTTCCTACTGCATATCTTTTATAAGGCCTTCTGAAGTTACCTTGAAAGGAACAGAGAAAAGAATCATAAAATGAATTTGCTTTATTATTTAATTAGAAACAGGACTAGAAATACGTCTATTCCTTCCACAACTGTTCTATTGGCCAAAACTTGACACAAGATTGTGCAAAATGAAAAGAAAAGACCTCCTTTGTGATTATGAGTAAAATTAAATCACTTGATAAAAAGTAAATTTTAAAGATCTATTGAGGGGAGTGAAGATTAAAATCCAAAACAAATGAAAACAAAAGGCTGCTATCATCCATTGAAAGTTCCACTGAAGAAACAATTAAGAGTGGCCTTGCAGGATGCAGACTAAGAAAAAGTAGAATTGGTGGAATGAAAGGAGAAAGCATTCCAGGTGAGAAGACAGGCACAGCTAAAGGTGTGGAGGGAAGACTCTACAGGAACAACTCCTGTTAAACAGCTGAGGTCTATGAAAAAACTCAGACTCAGTACATACAACGCTAGCAACAAACAAAGGTCATTAGAGCCATGTAGCAATGAATGCATGCATCCTTCTTTCTAGAAAACCTTGACATGGAAATAAGCCTGTTGCTGGTGGGAGATTGGGATTTACTCCACGGCACCTGGTTATCAGATAAACAGATTCTTTATACTTGAATTCAGTCCTTTTCCAAACTCCTACATCCACATAAGATGGTTGACTAATCTTGTTTAGAATGACGTTGTTGGCAACGTTTTCTGACACTTTCCACCTGTTGCATTGTACTCTGAATCCTGGTTGTTTTTGCACAGTTTAGTCTTGCCTCCTTGCTAAGACTATATACCATTCAAAAATAGAGACTTGAATAAATTCAAAGTCCTAAGCACAGTGTAGCAGATATAATAGTTGTTTACATAACACTGACTTATCTCTCAAGTCACGGGATGTTGTACAGATACCTGGCACTGCAGTTTTGTGCTCTGCACACAGGCTTCTAAACAAGAGCACAGCAAAATCCCCACATCTTATCTATATTTTTTATCTTTTCATCTTTTCTATTAGTCAGTGAAGGAAAAAAAAGCTAAATTATGATATTCTGGGTCATGGAGCTCTCCTGGTCTCTATAGTCCATTTTGTAAGGGATGAGGCAGAACTGAACGTTAATTAGTAAATGATTGATATCCACCCTGCCCTGTACATGCAACCACCAGTGACCTATATTTTGCTGAATATGTGGTATTCTGATACATTGAGATACATTATTCTTTCACTCCTTCTGACACATTTTCAGGTTGGATGCCATGTTGTCTTGTGTGGGTGCCCAAACTTGGCTTAAAATTCTAGTGCTTTTTCTATTCCAAGGGCTGAGGCATTTGGAGAAGGTGTAACTGCTTCCTGGGAATGCATTTGCCAAGTGTTAGAAGTTAAATAAGCAGAGAAATTTAAATGACATGTCATGTAAAACCCAATTCAGATCCAACTGGGGTGTCTCCAAGAAGCATCTTTAAATATAAATTTCTAATCTATGTTAAAATTACATCTTAAATGCTTATGGAGATGAATGGATCGCTCTATGACTCAAAATCATTTACATGGACTGTTTCATGCTTAATCTGAAACATATTTTCTCTAAGGTTCAAATGGGTAGGTTGACAGTCTTCTACTCTTCAGACAATTTCATCTTTAGGCGTCTGAATTTTTCTTAAAATCTATATTGCCTCAAGTGGGCAAATGATGGCATATGAATTGAGTTTAGGGTTCTCGTGATAAAAATATGAGATGCAAGCTGTGTGCAGTGGCTTACATCTGTAATCTCAGCACTTCAGAAGGCCAAGGCGGGCAGATCACGATGTCAGGAGTTCGAGACCAGCCTGAATGACATGGTGAAACCCGTCTCTACTAAAAATACAAAAAAACAAAAACAAAAAAACAAAAAATTTAGCCGGACGTAGTGGCACGCACCTGTAATGCCAGCTATTCAGGAGGCTGAGGCAGGAGAATCATTTGAACCCAGGAGGCAGAGGTTGCAGTGAGCTGAGATCACACCACCACCGTACGCCTGGGCAACAGAGTGGGACTCTGTCATATATATATATATATTATATATATATATATATATGCACGTGATTTGTCTTCACTTATGCAGGGTAGAAACATAGTGGCTAAATAAGGTACCTTTGTGGTTTCAAGAAAGAAGATTTGACTGTTAGCTTAAGTAGGTGGGACTGAAGAGAAGCCTATAAATAAATATAGGGGCTATTATAGCAGTCAGGTAACCTTATTGTGTTTATTATCTTCTTTGCATTAAAGTAGATGACTGAAGAATTAGGCTAATGGAGACACTGAGCAATGGATGAGGAGAAATGGCAAGATAAGTTTAGGATTAGAATAAATATTGTTCAAGGGAAAAGAGAAACCAGTTAGGGGGTTGCCATAGCTGGCCTCTCTCAAGCTCTCTCTTTTCCCCTCTTTTTTTTTTTTTATCTCTACCTTTGGTTAAAACAAAATAAGCAGAAAACCATTAGCTTGGGATTGTTTCCGTACCCAGAATCCTTACACAAATAAACTGATACTTAACTTAAAGGCATTCCTTATAATGCATTAATTTTGAAAAAAATGAACAAATGAATTAAACTGAGTTTGAGCCATTCACAATCAGCTATTAGTTGTCTTACTAGAGGCTTTCCACTGGGCCATACACAAATAAAGCAAATGCCTCACTTTACTCAATCAAGTGATGTTCATACTTTAAATCTGCATTCAGTCTATAAAAGCCTGCTGCTCAGGCAGCTAAAGTAGAGCTCTCTGAACCTCTTCTGCTTTTGAGTGCTGCCCGATTTGTGAACTTTTTAATGCTCAAGTGAACCCTGTTACATTTATTTTGCCTACAGGTTTTCTTTTAACACGTTATGTATTTTTTCAGCATATATGGCTTCCTTTAGCTCATGGCCATTTCATAGTCCAAACATTTGTGAACAGAGTAGCAATTAGTTTCATTCACTCAATACATGCAAACAGAATAAGCCTTTGCCACCTAGTCAGAAAGATATTATGTCAAGACTGCTTTGCTGAGGCAACAAATTCTCCCCTGTTGTCATTCAACTATACTCAAGGCTGAGTATCACTGATGAGGATGAACATAGATGTAGAGGTGAATAGAGATTTAATATATAATAGATAAATAGAGATAGATAAATGATAAATAGTGCTGCTGAAGATGATTATGACTATAATCAGCTTGATAATGATAATGACAGTGATCATTCATTCTCATACTTTACTTTCAGGCTCTGTTTTAACTAAATGGCATGCTTTCACTTATTGAACTTTCACAACCCTATGAAATTGATACTATTATCATCTTGTATTTTACAGAGAGAAAATTAAGCCAAAAATAGGTTAAATAATTTATTTTAATGCATAGTAGACATAAAAAATGCAGTAATATTAAAAACAACAATGGCAACAATGAAAACAGCCCCAAACATGGAATAAACAAGGCTCAAGGAAAAGACCATTTACAATTCGTATTAATATCTGTGGTGTTTCCCCCAAAAGTAGTACAGATATTCAGTGAATCTTTTTTTGGAAGACTGAGTATTTGTAACCCATATCTAGCAGAGGGATGAAGATCCCAGTACCTTTGGTGATGATGCCAGAATGTGACTACTCTTGAGTTGTCCTCAAAGATATTTACCTATCAATGCAGAATATAATTCTCACTAAATTCAAAATTAAGGATATTATCAGTTGAAGGGTTATGTTCACTGATAAATGTGTCATTTAAATCTTAGTTATCATGCATGGATGTCTTAGACACTCATCTCTAATACCTTGTTCCATTTGTAACTCATTTGATAATCCTGCAGTAAAGACTACATGCAGGCATTTAGAGAAGCTATACTTTTTCTAGCTTATATCTGGTTTCTACTCCAAGACCACAAGAGACAGACTCCCAAGAAGCAACACTTTTCAGGTTCCTGATTCCTCCAAAGTATAATTCATATATATGTATGTATACAAATTACTATGTATATATATCAATTTATATATAGTATACTTACTATATATTATCAACATATCTACTTTCCTGCAAATTTTTGTTCCTGTAGATTGGAACATTACAGATAAGGCTTGATCTTACAACTACAAATCTATCACCTTGACGTTAATATAGATTACATGTCAATATGAAATCTGGCAAGAATGGTGCCATCCAATAAATCTAATGAGAAGCATTACATTTTTCTCAATATACTAGCATTGTCAATTAGGTTTGATTGAAAAATGTGTTGTTCTCACTGGCACTAGAAGCAGTAGATCCCAAGTATTCATACATCAATAAATAGCTAATAACAGGCAGTGTGTATGTCATTAAATAATCATAACAGTTATTCTTCCTTAATAGGACTGGAGTGCCTTATATCCTGCAGCTGAGTAAATCACTGCACTTGATTGTTTCTTGTTTTATTCTAAAAAGTGAAGACTGTAAATAATGTGAGCTGTTAGCTGTCATACAACTCATATCATTAGTAGAAGGAATATTTATAGAACCCTAAACAAACCTAATATGACAGAAAAAAGATGAAGAGAAGACACCAAAGACAAGGTTGGTGGAAAAATAATAATAGAAAATAGCAAGTAATATGCTAGATAAAATAGAATAATAAACAACTTGTTTAGATAAGCATACTTACAAGCAAATAATGTGTTAAGGCCAGGCCATTCACTTACACTTGGTTGGATGTTTTGGTGGAAAAATATGTCCTGAGTTCCACTATTGTAAATTGAAATTTGGTTGCTTTGCTGAAGTAAAAAAAAGTGTTTATCCCAGAATAAGAATAACATAATTAGTTCAGTATGAATAGTTTTATGAAATTGTATTCAGGTATAAGTGTTACTCAGCTACTCATAACAAAGTATGGAAATATCATTAGCCTTAAGAAGATGAAAGTTAAGTGCCAGTAGCACAGACTCACATTTATTGGAAATTCGGTCTTCTGGTATTTTTCTTTTCTGCCATTCACATCACATACCTTGCATTTCAAATGTGCCTCATGATTCAAGATGATTTTTAAAATGAAGGAAATCATGCCCATGTTCTAGACAGCATGAAAAAGTGGGACAAAATGTGCTGACTCAACTCTTGTAAAAAGCTTTTCTGTAAATTATACAAATATCTTCTATTTACATTTCATTAGTCAACATACTTAGCTTAAAGTAAGCTGGAAAATACAGCAGTAAAATAGGCATTTGACTATATTTAATAAAATTAGTAACAAGGTCTTTTCTAGCAAAGGTTTAATTCATTGCTTGTGACTAACGTGCCCTCTTATAACTACCAAGTAATTTGAAGAAAAATATAAATAGATGAAAGAGAAAGAGAGAGAGAAAACTTTGGAATGCACTGAAGACCTGCTAAGTGAGGAGTTTTGTGGTTGAGATCTACAGCAGGAGAAAATGCAATGATGTCATGGATTTGAAACTGCTAAATTCCATTTCTTAAATCAGTGGCTGAGAAGCTGAATACAACTTCTGACGCTTTTGTAGGGATGATGTGATACCAAAAGGAAAAGCCCTGATAAATACCTCAGCTTTTGGTCGTGACTGCAATAATGATACATCCATGGAGAAGGGAGCAGAGGAAATAGACAAGCCCTTAAATAAAATAAAGTCCACTTTTAAATCATCTCAATCCCTAGTAGAGATTAAGATGACCTGGAATTTCTAGTTCTGCTAGCACAGCTGCTTTTTAAAAAACATAAGTAAAATTTATATGGAGGGAGATGGTTGTAGTAAATGCCTTGTATTATCTCTATAGGTTTTCACATTTGATGTCTGGATATGAAGAAATAAAACAACTAGTAAAGAAACCCATATGAGAGCACAAAGCATGAAAAAAAGCATGAGGGAAAAAAGTGACAGATAAAAGAGACAGATCAACAGAGACTGCAACAATAGGCTAATTAGGCTTATGATGTTTTAATGAGAAAACCAACCTTAACGTGTTTATGAAATTATAAATAGTATTGTAAATTTCAGATGGCAACAAAAACTGTAAGTAAAATAAAATAGAAATAAAAATGCAATAAAATTATCAAAATCATAATCAATAAATAGATATGCTAACAGGTTAGACACAGACCACGAGAGACCTGGTGACTTAGAAGATAGAAAAGCTGAAAGCACATTTCTTCCTAGTGACCTGGAAGACATATAAGCGGAAAACACACAGGTAGATGCACATCAAGACAAAATTATAAAAATTGCAAAAAAGGAGCATAAAGCACATATGGAATTTATTATAAACTTCTAGTATGCATGGAATTGAAATCCAGAGAGGTGAGGGGACAGAAGAGGGGACAGAGATAGTGGTAGTAAATTTTCCCCAAACAGACGTAAGTCATCAAGGCTCATATTCAATAATAATGTACTGAAGTAGGAAAAATTCCCCAAAAATCCCCACAAGAACACCATGATTAAAGTCCAAAAGAAAGAAACCCTTACAAATAGACATAGAAAAGTCCGTATTACCTTCAAGTGAGCCACAATGAGAGCGGCAGAAGAGAGGAAATAGGTGAATGATGTCTTTAATTAATGAAAGGAATATGAATACTAATCTTAAATTGTCTATCCAAAACAATGCAAAAGAAAAAAATACATATATATTCCTTTAAAAAGCCAAAAATATTTTTAGTCAAACTCAGAAAAATTTTATTAGCAGATTTAAGCTAAAATCAAACCAAATAGCAAAAACAATGATACCAACATGAAAAAATTACCAGGTAAGTATTCTTTCAGCAGAATAAAAAAGAGCCTAGGAGAAAGGTGGAATATGCATGAAGGAAAGGCAGTCAGATGAAAGTTATATGAATGAATCTAAATAAATATTGATAGTAACCACAAAAATGAAGATGTTGTGAGCTTTAATATATACACAAAATTAAAGTATAAAACAACAGTAATACTAAAGTCAGAAGAGAAATAGTGTTAAAGTGTTTGAAACATTTTGAATTGCCTGGAAGTCAATAAAGTATTAACTTTATTCATTAGATACATTATGCAATCTCTAGCATACCAGTACAACTATAAAATAATCTATAATAAGTTAATACAGGGCAAAGTTAATAATAAAAATGTAATAACTCAATCAACAAGAATTCAAAGAAGCAGAAAAAAGGGAACATGGACAGTCAGGTCAAATAGATAAGAAAAGGTAAGCTATTTGATACTAATAATGAATAATCATATTTATAACAGTAGTCTAAATATTTCTAACTAAGCAGAAGCAACAAAATGCCCTATTAGCTTTTTAAGGATGCCCTAACAAATTACTGCAAACCTTTTGGCTTAAAATGACAGAAATGTATTCTGTTACAGTTCTGGAGGCCCAAAGTCCAAAATGAAGACATCAACAGACCTCCAAATATTCCACAGCAGAACATATTCTTCGTCTTACAGTCTCTGGTAGCTCTAGAAGCAGTTCCTTGGCTTGTGGCAACATAATTCCCATCTCTGTCTTCAACTTCATATGGCCTTCTCCTCCCTGTTTTCTACCCTTCTGTCTCTCATAAAGACACTTGTTATTAGATTTAAGATCCACTTGGTTATTTGAAGATGTTCTCTTACAGAATCTTCAACTTATATACATCTGCAAGGATTCTTCTTTCCAAATAAAGTAATATTCATATGTACTGGGAATTAGAGTTGAGCATATCTTTGGGGAAACCAATATTGCCTATCATATTTGTGGGACAAACTCACGTATTTGCTGTTGCAATAGACCCTTAAGTAGAAAGAAAAAGAATCAGAAAAGATGTCCTATACAAACACTAACCAAAAGAAATGCAGATTTTAAGACAAGGATCATTATTCTTGTCACGAGGAGTGATAATTTCATAATGATCAAAGAGTTAATTCACCAGAAAATATAAAATTCTAAATGCATGTGCATCTAATATTGTAGCCTCAAAATATATGAAACAAAACTATAGAGAAATAGATAGGAAATGATACCATGATTATGGTACAAGACTTTAACACATCTCTCTCAGTATATGAGAGGGTAAAAAATAAATCAGTAAAATACAGAACATTTGAAACACAAAATCACAAACTTGACATACCTGGACAAACTTAACAAGCACTGAACCCAAAAATTTCAGAATACAAATCACTTTCAAGACCATATAGGATGTTTAACCAAATGGACTATCTGTTAAGCCATTACCCAAATCGTGACAAATATTCCATAACTGAAATACTGAAGAGTTGGTTCTCTAGTTTGAAATTAATCACAAATACACTAACAGAAACTGGCAGAAGTTTGGAAATTAAGCAATATGTGTCTAAGCAATCCATAGATTAAAAAGATATTATGAATGAATATCATAATTGCAACCAAAAATACAACATTCAATAATTAAGAAATTCAGATAAAGCTATGAATAGATAAAATTTATATTTTTTAAATGTATACATTAAAAAATAAACCTGAGAAGTTAATCATTTAAGAATTTAAGTGAAATAAGCACAAAAGGACAAATGCCACAAATGTGCTTATATGTGGAATCTAACAAAGTCAAATTCATAAAAGCAGATAATAGGATGGTGACTACAAGAGGTATGGTGGGGTTGATGTGGAGGATTGGGGAGGTTGGCTGAACATACAAAGGAGGAATAAATTCACGAAATCTTTTGTATATTATGGTGACTATAGCTAATAATATATTTATACTTAAAATTGCAAAGAAAGTCGATGTTAAGTGTTCTCATCACAAAAAAAATGATGTCTATGAGGTACTATATATGCTAATTAGATTGACATAGCCATCTTTCAATCTGTACATATATTAAAGCGTTATTTTGTACATGATAAATACAGGTGGCCCTCTGTATTTTTAGGGTGTGAATCTGCAATTTAACCAACCACAGTTTAAAAATATTCAAAAAAGTAATAATAGATAATTATACTACAATAAAAACTAATACCAATAAAGAACAATATAGTACAAAGAGTATTTACATAGCATTTACATCATATGAGGTATAATAAGTACTCTAGAGATAATTTAAAGTATACAGGAGGGTGTGCATACATTATATAAAAATACTATGCCCTTTACATAAGGGACTTGAGCATCTACAGATTTTGGTAGCTGAAGGGGATCCTATAATCAATCTCTCAAGGATATAAAGTGGTGACTGTATATACAATTTTTATTTATCAGTGAAAATTAGAATACATTTTAAAGGAGGGAAAACACTTAAAAAATAACATGTATCATAAATTTAATAAAAATTCATCTAAAAATTTTAGAAGTGACACCAAACTAATGCTCCCAGAAGAGTAGAAGGAAGAAAATGATAGAAGCAGAAGTTGACAAATAAAGGAAATCAAACATATAATGGGGAAAATCAATAAATCCCAAGGGTAATTTCTTAAGACTAATAACATAGATTTAATAATATAGATTAATCCATGCCAAGACCTTGAGGCAGACAGACAGGCTATGAGAGGGGCCTCTAGCAGGTCAGGTGGTGAGTGGCAAGGCTGGAATTTGCCCCTTGGGGCGTTTCTGGAGCTTTCTTTGCATGCCCAGTTGATTGCTTGCATCCACAAAGTGCTTTGTTAGTTTTTTAAAGATGCCCTAACAAATTGCCACAAACCTCTTGGCTTAAAAAAATAGAAATGCATTCTCTTACAGTTCTGGGGGCCCAAAGTTCAAAATAAAGACATCAGCAGAGCTCCAAATATTTCATGGGAGAACATATTCTTCATCTTACAGCTTCTGGTAGCTCTAGAAGCAGTTCCTTGGCTTGTGCTTTTTGTTGATATGTTTCTAGGGGTCAGACTGATTTTGTTCTAGAGATCTCTGGGTCTTGCTGATAATAGCATGGGGATCCACCAGTTTGTTTTGCCACTGTCCTACACACAGACATAGTTTCCATTCATAGGTCATTATTAAATGCTTCTTCCTAAGGCTTAAAAAAAAATGTTGAACTACACTCTCAATTTTCAATACTAAGATAAAATGCAAATGATTTCCATGCAAAGATAACCTGAATAAAAATTATACTTCTTTCAGATTTTCCAGATCTGAATGTCTGCTTTAGGAGCAAAGTCTTTGCTCCTGGTGCAAGGCCTTGGGGCAATTCCAACTAGAAAGAAAATGCAAATAAAGTTTATCAGAGATTTATAATACTAGATATTCTAGATACAGAGACAGAGTAAAAAATGGGCAGATAGAGAAGTTGTCAGAAGAGTTGCCGCCGGGAACCCTGCTAGTCATGTTTCCTGGTCAAACCTGTTCAACTATGGCCATAGACATAGATCCAAAGCTAACACCCTCTGTCTTGTAAGTTTCTTGAGTTTTCCTATCCAAAGGAGTCCTAGCTCTATTGTGGGGAGCACGTAGAATATGAGATGAAATTTCAATTTTGTTCTAAATGTCAGGGGAAGTTACCGATATTTCATTTAAAAGATCACAGGCTGTTGTGTAGAGGATGGATTTAGTGAACATGAGTGAAAGCAGGGTGACCAGTCCTAGGGATCTGTAGCAGTGTTCTGAGAGATAGCACCCATCCACTCCTGGGGAATCATTTTGGATAGAACTAGTGGATTTAAGTGACTCTGACTTCACAACTGCATTAGATGTACCCCCATCCTCCCACCTCACCCACAACCCAGATTGCATTAATTAACCAGCCCCTCTTCTAATTAGCTTGGGGCAATTATTTTCCCTGTGAAAGCTGGTTTTGGGAAAACATTCTTCCTTTTCTCTTAAGAAGAGAGAAGCTGAAAATCAAAAGTTATTATGTTTATGGCCAAAAGTAATATGAAAGACAGTGAAAGTCTTTCAGCTGTAAAAGTAATTACCTAAAATCAAAGGCATGAAAATGATGGCTGGGTCTTATAAGTGTGTTTTAGGTCATGCAAATCATGTTAAAAGTTGCAATTAGAAATAGATTTTTTCCCCCTGGGAGAGCTACATGCAATATTCAGCTGAGGAAATTTACTTCTCTTGGACTCGAGGCAACCATCCCTCCAAATTGTAATCTGTTCTTCTATATTACATGTAAGAATCGTTGCCGAGGTCAATATCTTGGTGATATAAATCGTCTCTTGTGCCTGATATGTGTCTTCTGTTAAGAATATTAGGCTGAAATAGTTTAATGGCAGATATTATGGAAGAAATTGTGCACCTTATTTCTGATTGCTGGAAAATTGGTGATTCTCATCCATCAGAAATTATTTTCTAACCTAATTTTTCTTCAACTCTACTGTAGGGCTTTTAAGATTATTTTAAGAAGCATATTTGCTGCTACATTTATCATGGGATGTGAAAGGACAAAGTTTTAACATATTTTGTCTAGAGTCCTTGGTCATTTTTTATTGTAAGCCTTTGGGTTATATTTTGTTAGTGAAGTAAACTCTAGTACAACTTTGAACAACTTCTAAGAATCATTCAGTTTTAGGATAGAGAAAGGCCTTTGTCATAGTCTTATTTTACAGCTTCTTATGTAAGCTGCAAAACTCAGTAAAGTACTTTGTGAGTAGAGTATGCCTTCATCCAGTTATACATAAATACCCACCAGCATCTATGTTCAGGTACTGTGTTAGGTTCTAGGCATACAATAATCCACAAAACAGCATTCTTGCTCACAAGGAGCCTTCAGTTTAGTGTGCGCAAAGGGCCATTCATTCAAGCTTCTTTATTCTGTGGGCCCCGATAAGATGTAGAGCAAGTGCCAATGTCTGCACTGAAAATTTTATTTTATGTTGAATGTGAAAGTCTGATGTTTCCTCTGAAGCTTTGGGCTTGCACACCTATTGCCTGTGGGCCTGGTGTCAAGATTGTGTCTGTAAGACATTGGAATCTACATGGTCTTTAATGTTTTCTAAAATTGTGGTCTGTGGATTTCTATTTTGAGCTCTTACTCCGCATCAGACATTTTAGCATGGGTGTACATGCACACATGTATGTTATCCGTGTTTTTTGTGTCTTTGCAATGTCTCCTCAAAGCAGATTGGTGTGACCAATTTGTAAATGAGGAAATTAAGACTGAACATTCACTTGCCCTTGGCCAAACAACTGGCAACTTGTAGACCTAGGATTCAGGCTCAAGACTGTCTGCTTCAGCAGCCTGTACCCTGTGCCTGCGCCTACTCCAGCACATCCCCGTCTTTTTGGTTTGTACTCCTTTCGGATCCCTTCCACTTAATCTTGTAGAACAGGGCAGTTCTTACGAGTTTCTCATTTTCATACTAAAAATTATTGGTGCTTTAACCTGTTGGTGCTTCAGGTTACTTTCTATATTGTGTCTTTCTCCTTAAGAAAAAAAAAAATGAATGGGAGATTAAACTAAGGGCGGATACTCAACTTAGATTGTATATGTGGCTACTTGTATGTATATAATACTTGAAACTGTTCAAACTACAGGATGAAAATATACAAGCCCCAAAATTGAAAATTCAAACATTGTGCTATGAACTAAATTATGTGCCCTCAAAATTCATAGTTCAAGCCATAACCCCTAATATGACTGGTTTAGAAGATAAGACCTTTAAAGAGATACTTAAGATTAAATGAGATCATAAGTATGGGACACTGATGGGATTGATGTACCTGTAAGAAAAAGGAAGAAACCCTAGGGAACTCACATACACACAAAGGGCCATCTGAGGCACAGTGAAAAGTGAATATCTCCAAGTCAAAAATATCTCCAAGTCAATCTCATGAGAAATTGGACTAAACAATGTCTTTGATCTTGGGCTTTTAGCTTTCAAAACTCTGGAGAAATACATTTTTGCTGTTTATTCAGTCTGTGGTATTTTGTTATGACAGTCCTATCAGATTAATACACATGGTGACATGAAAAGAGGAAGAAAGAGGAAGGGAGGAGGAAATGGAGGAGGGAGAAGAAAAGGGGCGAGAGAAAGGAAGAAAGGATGACAGGGAGGAAGAGTGAGAAAAGAAAGCAGGAAGGAAGGGAAGGCAGGGCAGAGGAAGGGAGGGGAGATGAGGAAGAAAAGGAAAGAAATGAAGGAAGGAAGGAAGAAGAAAGAGAAGGGAGGAAGGAAGGAAAGAAAGAAAAAGAAAGAAAAGAAAAGAAGGAAGGAAGGAGAAAAGAAATAAGGAAAGGAAAGACTAGGGAAAAAAAAGTAAAGAAAATAACTGCCCATTAGAAAGATTTTAGAGGGAAGAAAGAAAAGATTTTTTAAAGTTCAAAAGGGAGGAAATAAGTGGACAAAATAAAGATAAAATGTCTTGAAAAGCAGCCCAGTGGCTTTACAATAACTAGTGGTAAAATTCCCTTTTTTGCAACATTAATTAATGTCCTCTTCTGTAGGTCATTCAGTGAGTCAAGGTTCTTCTCACAGATCAGGCACCCTGCAAGGGCTTCAGAAACACCCACTTCCCTCCCAATGCAACTGCCAAGAGATTGTCATATCCTAGATAGCTATCTTGTGCTTCCTTCCCGATCATGAGAGGGAACACATATCTGGCTCTCAACAGTGGAAATGGCAGAAGAGCTTCCTTCTCTGTGTTCAGTTTAAGGGCCTTGTGGGACTGAACGTTCCCCATCTAGTTATCTGATAGACACTCTACCCCACAGAGGAAAAATCTCTCTTTCACTTGAACAACTATCAGCAGAATTTCCTTATAATCTTTGTAAGGCCCTGGGATGCTTCTCTGATTGGTCCAGTCTCCACTAGATACCATGGAGCCAATGGTTGAACATCAAAATGCTTATCTAATCGGGTGAGTAGAGGGGAGATCTGACATTTTCTGGCTTGCCAGACATCAGTTTTAGTATCTGTGGCCTGTCTCACAAGTCAGTCCTCACCTACTGGTCATCATAGAACCCGTTTTATCTACTGACAATATTCCTATTTATATATTCCTGGTACTTTCCACCACATGTTCAAGCAAATTAATTATATCACTGTATTTTACAGGCAAAGTTGCATGTGCTAAAACACTTGTGGGCAAATTCATAAAAAACTCACAACCTTAATTTTCATAAGTGCCAGTTTCTTCACCTGTAAAACTGAGATAATAACAGGTACCTTGCAAGAATAGTATGAGGATTATATGAGCCAATGTGCTAAAGTACTTAGGAAAGTATCTGGTATATATAAGTTATTTAATAAATAGGAACTAACAATATTGCAATTATTCAAAATAGGCATCCAATTTATTACTTCTTAGGAGAATGATACTATTAGCAAGCTCTAAAACTATAGGAAAGAGTGCCACCACTTCCACTATTCCTGGGGTGGTATTTCCAGGAGGGCTGATTGCTGACTTCCTCCCTGTCCACCAGACAAAGCCAACTGGCATACAGATCCCAATTCTTGTTCCCACTCCCCTCTTCTCTCTAAATAAGGAACAGAGCCACAATGTGGATCAATTAACTTTTGTTTTACAATTTCAAGTGTGTGCTGGCTCCCTAACACAATCTCCTTTTAGGTGGACTTTTCACCAGACATGCTATTATCTTGTCTGGGGAGTGCTGTAGATATATACATTAAAAAAAAAAATCCCAAAGAGATGTTTTGAGTATACAAAAATGTAACTCCAGGAAGAATTTTATTCCTTCTTATAGCAGAACTCTCTCCTTGTTTCCCTACTCTGGGGACACTTAGTGAATAATGTGTGTGAGCTCAGGAGTAATTGAGAATAATAGCAGTGTCAACCTTAGGACAAGTGATAAATCTTAGTTTGTTTATGACTTAGAATTTTTATTAATGTTTGATCAAAAGAACGCTTCTTAGTTGTAATTAAAATACGCTAGAGCAATTCTTTAGCTTCACAAATGAAGAAAGAGGCTTGCAAAGCAACTTCAGAAATTTCCTCCCAGGAGCCACAAAGTAAACTTTGATGAGAAGTAGCCAAACCACAGATTATTCTAGAGCATGTGTAATTTCAAGGATCTGTTATAGTATAATTTCATTTATTTTTAAATAGTCATATGTCCTGGCTGCCTACTATCTACTGTGATGACACTGTCTCACTCACAGGGAAGTTGGGTGGAGATAGATATAAATACATAAGTGATTACAAAAATATGTGATCAGTACAAAAATAACATTCTATACTAAGTGCTATGGGAGCACAAGAGCTGTGATGCTTGAATGGGATCTTTTTAGAAAGGAAATAATATGGTCTCAATCCAACAGATTTTGATTTAATTATCTTGTAGTAGGACCCAACTTAGGTATTTGTTTTTAAAGTTTCACTTGTATCTATGTGCAGCCCAGATTGAGAGGTACTGCACTAACAGATACCAGTCCTGCTGAACTTCCTTATTCCTGGCAGTAGCAGCTTTATGATCTCTCTCAGGGAAAGAAGGCAATGAAAGTTTTTTATATTCTAGTTTTAGGATCTCATCATGAGAGAACATGAGACTCAGCATCCTCTGCACCCTGCATGTGAACAGAGGAACAGAGATGCCCATTTGGCACAGGAGTGGGAGGCAACTAAAATTAACCAGAAATACTTGGAGACCAGGACTTTATTTCTCTGAATCTTAATTTCCCATTCTAAGAGGAAAGAATTAGACACTACTGACCTTCTATAAAAAATCACAAGTACTGAAAATTCTTGAGAGAAAGAGACTGGGATGGTAATCCTCAAATTTAAGTGGTTATAAGAATCCTCAGATGGAACTTCTTATAATGCATATCCCTGGGCCTTATCCCCAGGGAACTTGTTTGAGTATGCTAAGAGCAGGGGATTATGTGCATAAATTGTATATTGTTCATAATCTAATTGGGTTACTTTTCTGTAGGGAACTTGAATATACTTTGAAAAAAATACCACAGTGGGGCTTGAGGAATCCCAGTTGGTGCCAAGAAGAAGGTTTTATAATTGTTTTAAGAAAATAAAAGAAGAACAAAAGAGGAGAAGTCTTAGGTATGACAGAAGAGAAATTGTCATGTGCCAAAGTATATTATGGTTTAAAAACAGTGCTTTAGTGTTGGAAAGGATAACCAAGGTGATTTGGTCTAATTACATGTAGCAACATCAGTTAAGCCATCATAAATGAATAGCCATGTAGCCTGGCTGAATTCTCTCAGGGGATTCCCTACATCCCTTTTCCATTTCTGGTTGATTCTTGTTGTCTCTTCGCTGACCACATCCATCAATCTATACTTTTTGCCTTTTGGCTTTCAGCAACATTGAATAAGCCAGCTTGTTCCTGCTCACAGCCCTTTGTATATATTTGGTAATGGCTCTCTTGTCATTTGGCAAAACAGTCTTCCTTTCTCCCTGTAGAGGCCTCTTCCTCCAGTTATTATTCTTTTAATAGTTTTCAGAGCGTTCACCATCCTGCTCACATTACTCTGAAAACTGCAAGTCTCGGAAACGGTCTTCCTAAATGTTTCCCGAAAAGTATTACCCACATCTCCTGTCCTCTACCCCATGGACAACGAGAGCATTGCTTCCTGAAGTCACTTCCTATTACTTTTTTCAATGTATTTACTGAATATTAGCAAATCAACTTGAATTAGATCTAGAAGAAATTGATGATTCCTTCCAATCACTGACCCACTTGGCAAGGAGTAAACTCACTGAAACAGAAAAGAAATTGAATGCCTTAGAATCAGTTAACCAACTCTAATCTACCTGAAATCACTCTTAGAACTGGTGCCTGAGAGTACCTGAACTAAGTGTGTCAGGATTCTGTAGATTCTTGGAGGCCGAAGGAGCAGAGAAATTATAAAGATTAAAGGTAGTTATCAGGGCTTTAATCCCACTCCACATCCAAAACCAAGTGTTTGGATTGTCATGTTCTGATTCCATAAAGCTTGGCTCATCACCACAGGTAGTAAATGGTCATTTTATGGAAGGTGCTGTCTACTGGGTTGGCAAAACCAAAACCATAATTTCCTCTATCAAACTTTGATTTGCAAAGTTGATTTTTTAACACCAACTGTGGCAGAGTTTATATTTCATGCACAAATAAGGCAGAAGCCTCTGTTCTTTAAGAGACCAAGAAGAAACCTGGCCCAGTGGCTCACACCTGTAATCCCAGCACTTTGGGAGGCCGAGGTGGGTGGATCACTTGAGGTAAGGAGTTCAAGACCAACCTGACCAATATGACAAAACCTCATCTCTACTAAAATATACAAAAATTAGCTGGGCGTGGTGGTGTGGGCCTGTAGTCCTAGCTACTCAGGAGGCTGAGACAGGAGATTTGCTTGAACCCGGGAAGCAGAGGTTGCAGTGAGCCAAGATAATACCACTGCACTCCAGCCTAGGTGACAGAGTGAGACTCTGTCTAACAAAAAAAAAAAAAAAAAAAAAACAGAGGCCAGGAGGAATGGAGGAGGGAAAGACAGAATGTCTGTTTCTACCCAAGTTTTATGCAGTAAGAAAAGGTGTTGTGGAAGAAAAACTGGGAAATAAAATGGTCTAAAAATCTTCTATGGGAAAATAAACAAAACATTTTATTCTCTGTGGAAATGTTAATGCTATTCAGCCAACTAAGGTGACTGGCAGTCGAGTGGGAGGTGAGTTATGGGCAGAGGATCAGAGAACTAGAAGATTGGACTACTCCATCTTTTAATAGCAAACATTCTCCCAGACACGTATAACTCAGTAAGACATGGTCACAAGTGTACACTCTTGCTCAAGGATCTATAATGATGCTTAACCCCCTTAGCACACAGTCCTCTGCAGGCTTTCTGCCTCATGAATTACTACCTCTCCATAGCACGCAAATTCTCCATAATGAAGCTCCAAGGGACCATCCTCCAGAGTCAGGGCCAGAGATTCAGCAGTGTTAGCTGTTTGCTGTGCCCTGAACATGGTAGTCTCTTTCATAACCCAAGTCATTATTCTTGCTGGCTCTTCAACAGCCAGGTTTCTTCTGATCTCTTTCCGATGAAAATCTAATTATGTTTTAACATCAACCACAATGCTATCTATGTCCATTAAACATTTCTTGATTTTTTAAATGATTGCTATGATTTATAAAGCTTCAATTATATAGCAGGCATCACATTAAGTGATGAATACATTATTATCTAATTCCCATAACCATCTCATAATATAAAACATTATTTTTTTCTTATTTTGGGACTAAGACCAGAAACTTAGACAAGTTTTGTCTTCCTGTTAATGCCACAAAGACTATAAGTAGGTAACTTGGACTTTGGATCCAGATCTGCACTTACCAGAATCAGTACTCATGGTCCTCTGTCACCTTTCATTATTACTCTTGCCCTCTACTTATACTTCCTCAAATAATACTTGTAAGTATACTATACTTATACTATACTACTTATACTTCTTCAAATGTAAATGTGTCTCTACTGAGTACCTATTCCAACTTTGAATATAATTTGCTCTTTTCAGATCTACTTTCATTGCTCTGCTGTAAACAGTTCTTTCTTATCTCCCCATCCTTCCTCTTGGTTGGAGGAAGAGCCATACCAGATAAAAATTTATTGAACTCAAAGTGAATGAAAAATGAATAAGACTTTTGCTTCTGGCTATGATGTACCTTGTATCAGAGTAACTCACATGAAAAGAAACACAAAAGGAAGTCATTTAGTGAGAAGGAATATAACCCCTGGTAAAAGATGAGGCAAAAATATATTTTTAAAGTATGATATAAATAACCAGATATAAATAAATAGACACTGTTTAAAATAATAGCAATAATGGTTTTGGGGTTTTAATATACATTGTACATAAGGGTTGCAAAATCTTTGGTGTGGAAGTGATAAAATAGTTTTTATTAAATATTCTAATAAAAAGGAATAAATGTAAAACTGAACTAAAAAAATAAATAACATGTAAGCTATTAGAGGGCAAATGGATGATTATAAAATTTGTAATTATTTCAAAAGAAGGCAAGACTATGAAAAAATAATACATGTGAACACATATAGAACAAAGGATAAGATGCTAGATATAAGTAAAAGTGTATTTGTAATTTAATTAAAATAGACTAAATCCTCTCTCTAAAATAAGAATTGATAGGCTGGATTATAAAAAGAAGAAAGTAAACTAGCTAACCCATGATTATAAGAAACACCATTAAATATAAGGACACAAAAATATAAAAATAAAAGGAATGTAAAGATTAAAAATGCACCAAGGAAATACTAACCAAGATGAAAGCCAGTGTTACCCTACCACCATTGAAAAGGGAGATATTTATGGTTAGAAATATTTCCAGAGGTAAACGAACATTTCATGATAATAAAAAAGTCTACTCAACAGAAATATGCATCTATTCTAAACTTATATTCCCTTTTTGTTTTCAAAACAACATGTGAAGTTTAGTGTATTTTATTGATGCATACAATTTTTTAGATAAGAAAATAGAAAATTGATGGAAAAGGATAAACATTATGCCTACTGGAAATCACCGAAGCATATCTCAAAACAAAAAGGAATCACACAGGAGTAATCTAAATTTATCAGGAAGAATTTGGACTGGATGGGGTAAGGAATGCATAATCAAGAAAGCCAAAAAAAAAAACAACAATTTGTATAATGTATGCCCTTATTACTATGTCCTGAAATAACATATAAAATGAAAGGTGGTGATTAGGTCAATCATAGTATGTAATTTCTCTTTCTTTTGACTTTTTCAATGATATGATTATTCTTTTTATCACGTATGTATAAAAAGCCTAATCATGAATGTTTGACATTAGAGATAGTTTATGTGGTATTATTTCCATTGATATAAATATGCCATTATGTATTCATACATATGCAATATTTATGTGCAGTTATATCTATACAAACGTGCGTATAGTGCAACCAAATAAAGTATTAATGCTGACGTATATAGGACAATAAAATGATCCCTGTTTGGAAGAGAGCTAAAAATTTACCCAACCTTATATGAACCTTAAATCACCTATCTGTGACTACATGATAGGCATAATATGCAGATCTATGCAATCCTCAGCTTTATAAAAGTTCCTTTGGAATATGATGCTGTGTTAAGATCATCTCTTAATCATTTATAATTTTTCTTAATATTATTTTCTTTATTAATTATTAAATAGGTAATACACATTGATCAAAATTCAACAATATAGAAGTGAATACAGTGAATAGTGTACTTCCCTTCCTCCCTATTTTGATCCCAGATAAATCAGTTATTCTCTTTGAAAGCAATGATGAATGTCTGTTTAATTTCCAAAGGTATTTAGTAATTATATATAACATATATATATATAACAATGGATATATGTATATGTGTATGTGTATATGTATGTGTGTTTATATATGTCCTTTTTCCTTAGTCACATTATTTTATAGCTGAATTTTTCACTTAAAACTACCACAGGGAGATTTATAAAATTGTCTTTTTACATGGCTATAGAATATTTCATTTTATGAAGGTATCATAATTTATTGTACTTATCTTCTTATATGGAAATTCATTTAGTTACTTTATTTTACAATTATAATTATGCAATGAATGTCCAAGCACATATGTTATCTTGCTTCTACCCCACCCCAAGAAAATGAAAGTGCTTCTCTAGAATAACTACAATATTCAGAGCGCTGGATTACAAAGCCTTTTCCATTTTGACTTTCAAAGCTACAGCCAAATTGTCCTGTATGAAGACAATTCAGGTTGACAGTTCCACTAATAGTGACTTACCCTTATCAACGTTCTCAGCATATTATTCTGGGAGAACTCCTGGAGAGTGGGAGAGAAGCATAAAAAGGCAGCTAGAAGCTTCTGAAAAGGCAAAGTTGCAACACTCTCCATGATGAGTGGTGACTGACTACATTCTTGAGCTAACCTGATTAAGAGGGGATTCTCAGCATTAGAAACTCTGTTAGGGTCCTGTTTCTTCCAGACAAATAATATGCAGCAGTCATTCTTTGAAACTACAAGACTTCAATAATAAAAAGTTGAGTGTTTGCCATTATTTCATATAAAATCAGTGGAACAAGTATTAACAAAAAATCAACTTAAAGACTGAAAAAAGCATTTTTAAAAAAATGCTATTGAAAGCCCCATGATAGATTGTGTCACAGGGAAAAATGGGTATTTATGGAAGGGGAGGCAGAAGGAGAGGGTTGAGAATTACATTAAACCTTTAAAAATAAATCATGTTTTATTCCTCTGTATATGGATGTTCCATTCTCTCAGCACCATTTATTAAAGTGACTGTTTCTTCCCCAATGTTCTTGGAATCTTTGTCATTAATAAATTGGCTATAAATAAGTGGATTTACTCCTGGGTCCTCTATTCTGTTCCACCTGTCTATGTGCCTGTTTTTATGCTAGTACCATGCTGTTTTGGTTACTATAGTTTTGTAAAAATATTTTGAAGTGACTTAGTGTGATGCCTCTGGCTTTGTTATTTTTGCTCAAGATTGCTTTGGTTATTCAGGGTCTTTTGTAATTCCATATCAATTTTAGGATTTTTTTCTATTTCTGGGGTGAAGACTGTCATTGGTATTTTGCCAGGGACTGCATTGATTCTACAAATCATTTCTGTTGGCATGGTTACTTTCAAAATATTAATTCTTCCAATCCATAAATGTGAGAAGTCTTTCCATTTTTTTCATGTCCTCTTCAATTTCTTTCATCAGTGTTTTATATTTTTCCTTGTAGAGATATTTCACTTTCTTTGTTAAATTTATTCCCCCCAAAAAATTATTTTTTGGTAGCTATTGTAAATGGGATTGCTTTCGTGATTCTTTTTACCCTAGAGTGTAATTGGTGTACAGAAACCCCACTGATTTTTTTATGTTGATTTTGTATCCTGCAACACTATTAAATTTGTTTATCAGTTCTATAACGTTTTGGTGAATCTTTTAGGGTTTTTAATACATAAAATTATGTCATCTGCAAAGGCAATTCGACTTCCTGTTTTCCAATTTGGATACTCTTTGTTATGTATCTTTTGTTAATTCCAAGGATAGCAGACTGGTTCTAGAAATAACAAGGACTATTTTGATATATGAAATACAAATCAAATTTTCTTCATCATTAGAAAGGCTTTGAAACCTATCTTCTTCTCCCCTCCCTCTTTCCCTTTCCTGTTCTATGAACTTTATTATTCAAGAAAGATGACTTCAACTGCTGCTAGCTTCACATAATTTTCATCTAGTTCTCCATATAAATACAGGTTATTCAGGAAGGCTGAGAAACCTGCCTACAAGAACTAGCCCACACACTTCCAAAGCTGTCCGTATAATAAATATAATGTAATAAATAAAATAACTAAGTTCTATGGCTTTTCCCCATTGGTTCAGGCCTATATATATTCTCTCATCATTGCATCCTTTCATGTAAGGCAGTGCTCCTGGATATATTTATGAAATTGCTCCCATATCTGCTCAACAAGTTGGCTTTCAGACCTCTGTAGCTGGTGACTGAGTAAATTGTCAGGGTAGTTCTCAGGGGCAATTTGTAAACATTTACCACATACAATGTGGTCAGAAGTTGTGAAGCAGATGGGGCAGAAAGTTCCCTGAATTAAGTAGAAGGAAGGAGTAGAATATTTTTAGAGAAGAACTGTGCTCATAGTTTATTTTACTTTTTAAAAATTTTCTTAAACACCCTACTTGGTTAGTCATTTAAATAATTGGGGTACAGGAAAGAAAGGGAGAAAAAAATTACACTTTGATTAACCATGTTAAACCATTCTGTTACATTTCATTTTGTTTTTCTTTTCCTATTTTTTAAACACAGGCTATTTCGTGTACATTTATTGAGTATCAGGCATTATACTAGATGTAGTTGTGATCATGTTATGTGGTCAATTTTGGAGCCTGAAAATTTTCATTTGACTTTACAATTGAATTATTTCTTGATATTACATATACTTTGTTATAAATATTAACTGTATTTTAACAGGAAAATTATCAGACTGAGAATGCTAATTAGTTTATTTTTTATGTGCTAAAAGTAAAAAAAGATAACTTTCTTTAGAGCCAGATGAACACAAATCCAGATTCACCTCATCCCCAGCAGGGTAAATGAAGGCAAAATATTTAGTTAATCTGTTCCTCAATTTTTTCTTTAGAAGTGTAATTGCCTGATCATATGGTAGTTCTGTTTTTGAAGACCCTCCATACTGTTTTCCATAATGACTGCACCATTTTGCATTTCTGCAAACAGTATAGAATTGTTCCAGTTTCTCCACATCCTCACCAACATTTGTTATCTTTTGTAATATTTTTTCATTAGAGCCATCTCTTGATTATCTCCTCTCCGTTCCATATCTGCAACGTCTGCCTTACTGTTCTACTTATTTCATTAATGATCAAGCATGCAGAAGTCTTTTCCAGTTTTAAAAACAAAGCAAACAAAGTAAAAACAAACCATAACCACTTCTTCAAACCCATATTTCCGTCCAGCTACTTCCATTTAATTTATACTTACAGGGAAACCTCTCAAAGGTAGCGTTTTCACTCTTACTCTGTTTTTCACCTCCCATTCTCTACTCAACCCACCCTCATAAGGCTTTATCCTTTCCACTCGCTTGAACCTGGGAGGTGGAGGTTGCACTGAATCGGGATCACGCCACTGCATTCCAGCCTGGGTGACAGAGAGACTGCGTCTCCAAAAAAAAAAAAAAAAAAAAAAAAAAAAATCTACTTGGTCTTAATGCATTATTTTTTTTTAATATGTTACTGGGTTTGATTCATTATTATCATGTTACGAATTTTGTCAAGTTTTTACACAGATACAATTCTGATATTATAAACAAGTTGGAAACATTTGTTTATCTTTTTCCATTCTCTGAAAAATGAGTGTAAAATTGGTATTAATAGTTCCTTAAATGTTTGAAAGAGTTTATTAATGTATTCATGTGGAGCTATAATTGTGTGAGGAAGATCTCTTTTTAATTGATAAATTAATTGATCATATGTAAGTTCACATTTCCTATTCTTGTTTCAGTTTTGACAAACTATTTTTTAATTGATAATTTTATGTTTTTGTAAATTATTTGTCATAAAGCATTTTAAAGTAAGACTGGATATTTATAAGGTCTGTAAAATGCATGGTAATTTATCTTCTTTATTCACATATTCTGCATGCTAAGACTGGATATTTATAAGGTCTATAAAATGCATGGTAATTTATCTTCTTTACTCACATATTCTGCATGCCTCTTATACTGTTGTGTCTTGTTTTAATCTTTCATTTTCCTTCTATGCTTCCATTAGATTTTTTTTATTGACTTCTTCTCAAACTCATTAATCCTATCTTGTTTGTCATGTTTTCCAAAATCTTACCAGTGAGTTTTATATTTCATATATTTTGTTTTCCAGGATTCTATATGGTTGAGGGGTATGGGATTGAGTTGAGCCAGAGTCGGGTTGATGGTTTTAGTAAGGGTCTGTTCAATTCTAGTTTGTGCCTCTTTCTTATGCATGGACGTCCTTGGCTTTTCATTCAAAACCTGGTGTGTTTCTATTTCCTTATTGCCCAGAATAATGAAGAATATTCAATTCTGCCTTTTCTGATGTTTTGGACATACTCTTCAGCTCATTCTTTGAAGCTTCAGAAGGGCAAATAGCTTAATGGAGGGGCAAGATGTGTGCTCTAGGCAGGCCCATCCTTCTAGCTGGAGTGCAATGGCACAATCTCGGCTTACTGCAACCTCTGCCTCCTGGGTTCAAGCAATTCTCCTGCCTCAGCCTCCCAAGTAGCTGGGATTGCAGGCACTGGCCACCACGTCCTGCTAATTTTTTTGTACTTTTAGTAGAGACGGGGTTTCACCATTTTGGTCAGGCTGGTCTCAAACTCCTGACCTCAGGTGATCCACCCGCCTCAGCCTCCCAAACTGCTGGGATTACAGGACTGAGCCACTGTCCCCAGCCAGCAGACCCTTTGATGTAACTTCCTGGGCTGGACAGTAAATTGTGTCACAGTACATGTTAATGAAGTTAGTTTTTAGTAGATGCTTTTAATCAATCACATAATTTCATGTACTGTAGTGAACTATCAGCTGATGAAGAATTTCAAATCATATAAATGCTTGCACTTTGATTACCCTTGAATCTTCACTTTCAGTGGTGTTCATGAAAATATCTGCATACACTTTGTAGCTACATCATTTTCAACCAAACCACTCCTAGGATCTGATTAACCCACAATGGTAATGTTGTGGCCTCTAAATCTAAGCTGACTGCAACCCCTTGGAACTAAGTTTATGATAGAAGTCACCTTGTGGTTTATTGTTTAATATGCTCAGTTAACTCTAATGGTGGTTGTTTTCTTTCTTCAGCAGACACAAATAATTTCCATGATTGAAGATAAAAGTAAACTTTGTATGTCTTTATTGCTTTTTCTTTATTTTCTGTTGCTTGATCCATATGCTGTCAACTTAGCACAAACATCATATCTTTCCAAACAATTCTTCAATATAAGTTATATTTTCTGCCTGTCTCCTCTCGGCATGCAAAGACAGAACCAAGTGCAAAAGAGGCCGACTACTCTGCTGCTGTGGGTCCATTCCACATTAGGTTGATAAATCATTTAAGTGGAAGCCATTTGTCAAAAATACATTTATTGGGATCAGAATTACTTTATGTGCAGGGGTTGCAGGGCCGGTTTGCCAGCTCGTACTAAATAATTCATCAAATCCTGATTTGCTAGAAATATAATATAGAAGGAACACATAATAAAATTAAATAAAGTTCCTCTATCTTATAATAGGACTTTGAGAGAAATGTAATTACACACCATTGTCCTATCATAAATACAATTATGCTGAATTCAGTAGTCAAATGTGTGCTCATGTATTTCAGAATACATACAATAAATAGTGGTTATATTTTGTTACCAAACTTAACTTCATAGTAGTGAATATTTTTCAGTCGTACCTGTAACCCTTCTGTAGGTCTTTCTACTGCTGCTGATGAGAAAGTAATAAAAATCCTGTTTGATAAAGATGAAACCTTTGGTTGTCTCTTGAGTTTCTCACTAAACTCCAGGTAACAAGGAATCGCCTTTTGTTTACCTATGAAATGCTTCTTTATCAACATTTTTACCATACATTTTGGTAAAAATATCTGGGATCTCTCTCTGATCAACCTTTGAAATTAAAACTCATGAGTCTATCTGAAAATTAAAGAAAAAAATGCAAATTCCTTTCAAAAATGATTATAATGTCTGCTACTGAGGAACATGACAACAAACCTCTGTGTTAGTAACTTTGTAACAATGTTCACTATTTGGGCAATGGGTACCCTAGAAGCTCATTCCCCACTAGTATACAATATACTCAGGTAACAAGCATATGCACCCCCTGAATCTAAAATAAAAATAAATAAATAAATGAATGAATATCTTATGTTAATTGAAGGAATGATGAGCATATCATCTTTTAAAAACTCAGTGGAAAATTTTCTCTCAGCTTTGCTTAAGATAACTGCTTTCAGATCACATGACGTCAGGAGTTCAAGATCAGCCCAACCAATATGGTACAACCTCGTCTCTACAAAAACACAAACTGAAGAATGCATCAGAGTCTGTTAATAGCAGAATTGATCACGGAGAAAAAGGAATTACTGAGCTTAGAGACAACCTATTTGAAAAGACACGGTCAGAGGACACAAAATAAAAAATAAATAAACATGCCGACAGGATATAAAAATAGCCTCAGAAGGGTAAATCTAAGAGTTCTTGGCCTTAAAGAGGTAGAGAAAGACATAAAGGTTGAAAGTTTATTCAAAGGGATAATTAAAGAGAACTTCCCAAACCTAGAGAAAGATATCAATATCCAAGTACAAGAAGTGTATAGGACACCCAGCAGATTTAACCCAAAAAGACTACCTCAAGGTATTTAATAATCAAATCCCCAAAGATCAAGGATAAAGAAAGGATTCTAAAAGTAGCAAGAAAAAACAAACAGAAAAAAACATAAAATGGAGACTCAGTAAGTCTGGCAAAAGAGTTTTCAGTGGAATCTTACAGGCCAGGAGAGAGTGGCATCATATAGTTAAATTGCTGAGGGGAAAAAAAATTACCCTAGAATAGTATATCCAGTGAAAATATCCTCAAATATAAAGAATAAACACTTTTCCAGACCAAGATTTAAAAAAAGCTGAGGGGTTTTATCAATATCAGACCTGTGCTACAAGAAATATTTTTCAATCAGAGAAACAAGGGCATGAATGAACAATAAGAAATCATCTGAAAGTAAAAACTCACTGGTAATAGTAAGTACACAGAAAAACACAAAACGTTATAACACAGTAACTGTGAAATGTAAATTTATCTTACCTAAGATAGTCTAAAAGATGAACCAATCTAAAATAAAAACTGCAACCAGTTTTCAAGACAGACAGTACCTCAGAAAAGTAGAAAAACTTAAACAGCCTAATAATGCATCTTAAGGGACTAGAAAATAGAGAGCAGTCCAAACCCAACATTATTAGGTGAAAGAAGTAATAAAGATCAGAGCAGAAATAAATGAAATTGAAATGAAGGAAACAGTACGAAATATAAATTTATAGAAAAGTTTGCTTTTTGAAAAGATAAACAAAATCAACAAACCTTTGTCCAGGCTAAGAAAAAAAAAAAAAATAGAGAAGACCCAAATAAATCAGAGATAAAAAGGGATATATTACAAGCAATACTGTAGAAATTCAAAGGATCATTAAAGGCTACTAAAAGCAACTGTATGTCAATAAATTGTAAAATATAGAAGAAATATATACATTGCTACACACACAACCTACCAAGATGAAACTATGAAACAATTCAAATCCAAAAGACCTATAACAAATAATGAGATCAAAGCCTTAATAAAAATTACCCCAGCAAAGAAAAGCTTAGGACCTGATGGCTTTACTGCTGCATTTTACCAAATATTTAAAGAAGATCTAATACCAATTCTACTCAAACTATTAAAAAAAGAAAAAGGAAGAAGAGGAGGCAGTGCTTCCAGACTCATTCTGTGAACCCTCAAAAAACTGGGTATAGAACATACCTTAACATAATAAAAGCCATATATGACAGACTCACAGCTAGTATCACACTGAATGGGGAAAAACTAAAAACCTTTCCTCTAAGATCTGGAACTAAACAAAGATGTCCATTTTCATCACTGTTATTCAGTATAGTACTGGAAGTCCTAGTTAGAGCAATCAAACAAGAGAAATAAATTAAATGGCATCGAAATTGGAAAGGAAGAAGTCAAATTATTCCTGTTTGCAGATGATATGATCTTACATTTGGAAAAACCTAGACTCCATCAAAAAACTATTAGAACTGATAAATAAATTCAGTAATGTTACAGGATACAAAGTGAACATATAAAAATCAGTAGCCTTTCTATATGCCAACAGTGAACAATCGGAAAAATAAATCAAGAAATAATCCCATTCACAGTAGCTACAAATAAATACCTAGGAATTAATTGAAGAAGTAAAAGAAATAAAAACCACAAAACACTAATGGAAGAAACTGAAGATAGTGGAGGGCGAAGATGGCTGAGTAGAAGCAGCTAGTGTGTGCTGCTCTCATGGTGAGAAGAAAATCTGGTGAGTGAATATTACATCTTCAACTGAAACTCCAGGTTAACACATTCAGATTCATCAAGGAAATAACTAAACCCATGGAGAATGGAAAGAGCCAGACAGGCTGACCTAGGAGCAGCACAGAGCCAGGAGAGGCTCTTAGTCTGTGGGGAAATGGTGAGTGAATGAGAAACTTTGGGTACCCACACTTCCTGCATGGATCTCTGCAATCCTAGTGTCAGGTGATTCCCTCATGAACCCACCCCACCAAAGCCTTCAGACTGGCATGCAGAGCAACGCAGAGGCAACTGACAGCCCCTCTCCCACTTCCATAGCAGTGGTTCTGCCCCTGCTTGCCTTGATCTGAGGAAAAATAAAGAACTTCACCAGAGTTTATAGCATATCACAGCCCACTCTCTCCTCCAAGTGAGCCTTCGACTCCCTCCCCACAACAAGCAGAGCCCCTAGGTTAGGCCAGGAGTACAGCCACCCCATCCCCTGGCTGAGCACTCCCAGTAGGAGCAACTCTGCATTTCTCAGAGGTGGAGCTCCCAGGGGAAACTGAAAGCCCCAGTGGAACTGCCCTAGCTGCCCTTGACTGGGGAAGGAGCAATGACTATGAGTACTTTATCTACACCCCAGCAAGCTGCAGTTGCTCTAAGAAAATTATGCCACTCAGTCTCCCACAGGTCTCACCCACCTGCTGTGCTCATTACCAGGCAGAGCCCCATGCCCTAGCCTGGGCTCACAGCATACCACTCCATCCCAGGCTGTTGGCACTTATTGATTACAGCTCTGCATCCTTCTGGGGAGGAGCCCCAGGAGACTAGTGAAAGACCCTAGGCTGCAACCACTGCTAAAGTTTATTCCTGTCCTGCCTCCAATTTAGGAAGGAAACATCACCCCAGAGCCATGGTGTGCAGCCAGGGAGGGCCAAGTCACAATATGCAGCCAGTACTCAAGTGGGAGATGAGGCCACACTTTCAGAGCATGGAAAAAGACCACAGCTGCAAATGGGAGGAAATTCAGAGGAACCACATGACTGAGCAAGAACCTACCTACTGACCATTACACTTAAGTCCCACCAACCTACTGGATCACACCCAAGACTTCAACACCAAAAATACTTTGCTAATACAGTCCTCTGTGAAACCAAAAACAGGAACTCAGCTGCAAATAAAGACCATGCACAAAACCACAGCCCTGTTAAAGCATCCAGAAAAGAAGTCTACTGACTGTATTCAATTTAAACTGTGGTTAAAGGAATACCCATACACACAGGTGAGAAAGAACTGACGTGAGAACTCTATTTCATCTATCAGCTCCTGTATCTACCACAATTGAGTAGGCTTTATCCCTGGAATGCAAGGTTGCTTCAACATATGCAAATCTATACATGTGATTCATCACACAAACAGAACTAAAAACAACAACCACATGATTATCTCAATAGATGCAGAAAAAGCTTTTGATAAAAGTCAACATTCCTTCACGTAAAAGAGTCTCAATAAATTAGGCATGGAAGTAACATACTTTCAAATCACAAAAGCCATGTAGGACAAACCCGCAACAAACATCATACTGAATAGACAGATGCTAAAAGCATTCCCCTTGAAAACTGGAACAAGACAAGGATGCCCTCTCTCACCATTCCTGTTCAACATAGTCTGGGAAGTTCTGGTCAGAGCAGTCAGGAGAGAAATACGTAAAAGGTGTCCAAATAGGAAGAGAGAAGTCAAACTATCCCTGTTTACACACAACATGATTTTATATCTAGAAAACCCTATAGTCTTGCACCAAAGGTCTTTGAGCTGATAAACAACTTCAGTTAATTTCAGGATACAAAAAACAGCATGCAAAACTTAGTAGCATTTCTGTACACCAACAAAATACAAGCCAAGAACCACATCAGGTATGCAATCCCATTCATAATAGCCACAAAAGGAATAAAATACCTAGGAATACAGCTAACCAGAGAAGGAAAAGATCTCTGCAATGAAAATTACAAAACACTGCTTGAAGAAATCCCAGATGACACAGACAAATGGAAAAATATCCCATGCTGACTGATAGGCAGAATCAATGTGATTAAACTGGCCATACTGGCTAAAGCAATTTACAGATTCAATGCCATTCCTTTCAAACTACAAAGAGCATTCTTCCCAGAAATAGAAACAAAAAATTTTATTCTATAAGTTATTGGGGGTACACATGGTGTTTGTTTACATGAGTAAGTTCTTTAGTAGTGATTTGTGAGATTTTGGTGCGCCCATTAGCCAAGCAGTACACACTGTACCATAATTGTAGTCTTTTATTCCTCACCCCACTCCCACTCTTCCCTGCAAGCCCCTGAAGTCTATTGTATCATTCTTATGCCTTTGCGTCCTTATAGCTTAGCTCCCACATATCAGTGAGAACATACAATGCTTGGTTTTCCATTCCTGAGTTACTTCACTTAGAAAAATAGTCTCCAATCTCATCCAGGTCACTGCAAATGCTGGTAATTCATTCTTTTTTATGGCTGAGTAGTATTCCATTATACACATGTATCTTACAGTTTCTTTATCCACTTGTTGATTGATGGACATTTGGGTTGATGCCATGATTTTACAAATGTGAATTGTGCTGCTATAAACATGTATGTGCAAGTATCTTTTTTTGTATAATGACTTCTTTTCCCTGGGTAGATACCAAGTAGTGGGATTGCTGGATCAAATGGTAGTTCTACTTTTAGTTCTTTAAGGAATCTCCACACCATTTTCCATAGTGACTGTGCTGCTTTACATTCCCATCAGCAGTGTAGAAGTATTCCCTGATCACCACATCCACACCAACATCTAATTTTTTTTTTTTTTTTGATTATGGCCATTCTTGCAGGAGAGAGGTGGTATCACATTGTGGTTTTGATTTGCATTTCCTTGATCATTAGTAATGTTGGCATTTTTTCATATGTTTGTTTGCCATTTCTATATCTTCTTTTGAGAATTGTCTATTCATGTCTTTAGCCCACTTTTTTTATGTGATTTTTTTTTTCTTACTGATTTGTTTGAGTTCATTGTAGATTTTGGATATTAGTCCTTTGTCAGATATACAGATTGTGAAGATTTTCTCCCACTCTGTGGGTTGTCTGTTTACTCTGCTGACTGTTCCTTTTGCAATGTAAAGTTCTTTAGTTTAATTATTTATCTTTGTTCTTATTGCATTTGCTTTTGGATTCTTGGTCATGAAATCCATGCCTAAGTCAATGTCTAGAAGGGTTTTTCTGATGGTATCTTCTAGAATTTTTAAAGTTTCATGTCTTAGGTTTAAATCCTTAGTCTATCTTGAGTTGATTTTTATATGAGGTGAGAGATGAGGATCCAGTTTCATTCTCCTACATGTGGCTAGCCAATTATCCCAGGACTAATTGTTGAAAAGGGTGTCCTTTCCTTTCCACACTTTCTGTTTTTGTTTGCTTTGTCAAAGGTCAGTTGGCTGTAAGTATTTGGGTTTATTTCTGAGTCTCTATTCTGTTCCATTAGTCTATGTGCCTGTTTTTATACCAGTGCCATGCTGTTTTGCTAACTATGGCCTTATAGTATAGTTTGAAATCAGGTATTGTGATGCCTGTGGAACAACAACAACAAAAAATCCCAAATAACCAAGGCAATCTTAATCAAGGCAATCTTAATCAAAAAGAATAAAGCTGGAGGCATCACGTTACCTGACCTCAAACTATAGCCCTGTATGGCTACAGTAACCAAAACAGCACGGTACTCGTACAAAAACAGGCACATAGACGAATGGAACAGAATAGAGAGCCTCAGAAATAATGTTACACAGATACAACCATCTGATCTTTGACAAACCTGACAAAAACAATCAATGGGGAAAGGACCCCTATTAAAAAATGGTGCTGGAATAACTGGCTAGCCATGCAGAATTTTGAAACTAGGCCTCTTTTGTACATCATATACAAAAGTCAACTCAAGATGGATTAAAAAATTCAATGTAAAACTTAAGTTTATAAAAACCCTGGATGATAACCTAGGAAATACCATTATGAACATAGGAACTGGCAAATATTTCATGATGAAGACACCAAAAGCAATTGTAACAAAAGCAAAAATTGATAAATGGGGTCAAATTAGTCTTAAAAGCTTCTGCACAGCAAAAAAAGCTAATAACAGAGTAAACAGACATCCAAGAGGATGGCAGAAAGTATTTTCAAAGTATGCTTCTGACAAAAGGCTAATATCCAGAGTCTTTAAGGAACTTAAAGAAATTTACAAGCAAACACCAAACAACCTGATTGGTTTGGCTGTGTCCCCACCCAAATCTCACTTGAATTGTGGCTCCCATAATTCCCACATGCTGTGGGAAGAACCTGGTGGGAGATAATTGAATCATGGTGGCGGTTTCCCCCATACCGTTCTCATGGTAGTGAATAAGTCTCACGAGATCTGATGGTTTTATAAGGGGAAATCCTTTTCACTTGGTTCTCCTTCTCTCTTGTCTGCTGTCATGTAAGATGTGCCTTTCACCTTCTGTCTTCCACCATGATTGTGAAGACCCCCCTAGCCATGTGGAACTGTGAGTTCAGTAAACCTCTTTTTCTTTATAAATTACCCAGTCTCAGATATGTCTTTATTAGCAGTGTGAAAACAGAGTAATACACAACCCCATTAAAAAATTGACAAAGGATATGAGAGACACTTTTTAAAAGAAGACATATTTGAGGCCAACAAGTATATGAAACAATGCTCAACATCACTAACCATTACAAAATGCAAATAAAAACCACTATGAGACATTATCTCACATTGGTCAGAATGGCTATTATTAAAAAATTGAAACAAAAAGACATGCTGGTGAGGTTGTGGAGAAAACGGAATGCTTATACACTGCTGGTGGGAGTGTAAGTTAGTTCAGCCATTGTGGAAAGCAGTGTGGTGATTCCTTAGATAACTTAAAACAGAATTACCATTTGGCCCACCAATTCAATTATTGGGTATATCCCCAAATGAATATAAATTATTCTACCATAAAGACACATGCAGCGGTATATATTCATTGCAGCACTATTCACAATAGCAAAGACATGGAATCAAATGTCCATCAATGGTAGACTGGAGAAAGAAAATGTGGTACATAAACACCATGGAACACTATGCACCCATAAATGGGAGCAAGATCGTATCCTTTGTAGCAACATGGATGGAGCTAGAGGCCATTATCCTTAGCATACTAATGCAGAAACAGAAAACCTCAGTGCAGCAAAGGAAACAACAAAGTAAGGAGACAACCCACAAAATGGGAGAAAACATTTCCAAACTATCTATCTGACAAGGGATTAACAATCAGAATATATGAAAAGCTCAAGCAACTCTATAGGATAAAATCTAATAATCTGATTTAAAATTGGGCAAAAGATATGAATAGATGTTTCTCAAACGAAGACAAACAAATGGCAAACAGGCATATGAAAAGGTGCTCAACATTACTGATTATCAGATAAATGCAAATCAAAACTCCAATGAGATATCATCTCACCCCAGTTAAACTGGTTTTTATGCAAAAGATAAGCAATAACAAATGCTGGAAAAGATATGGAGAAAAGGGAACCCTCATACACTGTTTGTGGGAATGTAAATTAGTACAACCATTATGGAAAACAGTTGGGGGGGGTTCCTTAAAAACTAGAAGTAGAGATACCATACGATCCAACAATCCTATTGTTAGATATATACTCAAAAGAAAGGAAATCAGTATATTGAAGAGGCATCTGTACACCAATATTTATTTATTTTTGAGGTGGAGTCTCATTCTGTCACCCAGGCTGGAGTGCAGTGGTGCAATTTCAGCTCACTACAACCTCCACCTTCGGGGTTCAAGTGATTCTCCTACCTCAGCCTCTCAAGTAGCTGGGATTACAGATGCCCACCACCATGCCTGGCTAATTTTTGTATTTTCAGTAGAAATGGAGTTTCCCCATGTTGGCCAGGCTTGTCTTGCACTCCTGACCTCAGGTAATCCACCTGCCTCAGCCTCACAAAGTTCTGGGATTATAGGTGTGAGCCACCACACAAAGCCTTACACTCCAATATTTATTATAGCCCTATTCACAGTAGCGAAGATTTGGAAACAACCTAAGTGTCCATCAACAGATGAATGGATAAAGAAAATTGATACTTACACACAGTGGAGTAATGTTCAGCCACAAAAAAAAAAAAAAAAAAAAGAGATTCTGTCATTTGCAACAATGTGAATGGAAGTGGAGGTCATTATGTTAAGTGAAATAAGCCATACACAGAAAGACGAACTTCACATATTCTTATTTATTTGTGGGAGCTAAATATTAGAACAATTGAACTCACAGAAATAGAGAGTAGAAGGATGGTTACCAGAGGCTGGGAAGGCTACTGGGGGGTTTGGGGAGGATGTAGGGATGATTAATAGGTACAAAAATAGAATGAATGAGGAAGATCTAGTATTTGGTAGCACAACTATGTAACCACAGTCAATAATAATTTAATTGTACATCTTAAAATAACTGAAATAGTATAATTGGATTGTAACACATAGGATAAATGCTTTGCCCTGATGTGGACTTTGAACACTGTATATCTGTATCAAAATATTTCATGTGCTCCATAAATATATACACGTACTATGTATTCAGAAAAATAAAAGAAAAACAACAAAATAAATGAACTACCAATTCTCACACATTAGGATAGCTACCATCAACAAACAGAACACCAAAAAAACACAGAAAATAATTGTTGGTGAAGATGTGGAGAAAATGGCACCCTTGTGCACTGTTGGTGAGAATATAAAACAGTACAGTCACTGTGGAAAACAGTACAGTGGTTACTAACACAATGAAAAATAGAATTGCCATATGAGCCTGCAATTTCACTTCTGGGTATATATCCACAAAACTTAAAAGCAGAACCTCATAGAGATATTTGAATATTCATTGTTCATAGCAGCATTTAGTTATAATAGCTAAAACATGGTAGCAAGCTAAGTGCCCCTTGACAGATGAATAGATAAGCAAAATGTGATATGTGTATAAACTATTATAATGAAATATTATTCAGCCTTAAAAAGGATGGCAATTCTGACATATGCTAAAAATGAAACAACCTTCAGGACATTGAGCTATGTTAAATAAGACACTCACAAAATGACAATATATGATTTTACTTATATGAGGTACCTAGATTAGTCAAAATCACAGATAGAAAATAGAATTGTGGTTGTCAGAGACTAGGGGAAGGAGGAAAGGGGACTTACTCTTTAATGGATATAGAGTTTCAGTTTTGCAAGAAGTGTTTTGCTGATAGATGGTGGTGATCATTGTCCAACAATACAAATGTATTTAATATCACTGAACTGGAAACTTAAAAACAGTTGAGTGTAAATTCTACATCTGTTTTACCATAATAAAAACAATTTAAACAAGAAAGTAACCAAACAATGAAGCTAGGTACATCTGTATACACAAGAGTGTAAATTTCTATGTGGAATGGTGATTTCTATATTGACATAAAAAAGATTTAAGAATAAAGAATCAAGTCACAGAAGCAGAACAATCATTCGTTGTTGAAGCTGGAGATGTAAGTGATTGAAGTCCAGAGAATGTTTTCTCTAGAAAAGCTTTACAATGCTCATAATTACTTACCCTATCCACCTGGTATATATCCATAAAAGGGGGACAGTATTGTTGGGTTACTTTTGGTACTGCCACAAGTGAAGAGGGGGTCTATCTTAATTAACCTCTCAATGCTGCCAAGTAAGTTCTAGCTCTGGATCTTTGACCCATTCTCCTACTCTGGATCTTGATGCCAGCTTTGACTGCTGAGAATGACATAAATGACATTTCTAGAAAAATATCTTGGGACAAAGAGTATCAGGCTTCTCTTCATTACACAACAGTTTGCAATTCCAGTAATTTATTTGTATGAGACCATGTTTAAAGTTTTTTAAGTTTATTCCTTAGTTTTATTGGCAGCAACTCTGGAAAATATGGAAAGCTGCTAGAGAAAGACTGTTTTTGAATGAACCATAAGCCTGGAAGAAAGAAGTGAGAGAAGACCACTGTGTAACAGATATTGAAGACAGGGTGTTAGAAAGCAAATGGGATACTGCCCTGGCTCGGATTGTGAGAAGAGATACCAGGGATACAGAAAACCTGGTTTTACATTAGTCTAACAAAAAAGGAGAAAGAATACATAAGATCGTGAGAAACATTTATCATGGCTCAAACTGCAGGATTTCCTATGCCATTGGTCAGGTTAATTTCTTCAGCCAACTAAAGACATCTTGTTTACTCAGGAATGAGATTTAGCTGCAAAACAAGAGCACGCATATTCACCGCCATCGCTTACTAAGTACTTGTCACGTACCAGGATCTCTAAATTTCTTAACAAGCACTGTACTTAATTCCCACCACAATCCTATGACATGGGAACTCTTATAAATAATGCTGACATACAGAGAAACTGAGGCTTAGAGAAAGTAAGTAATTTGCCTAAACCTTCACTACTACTGTCTATTACTGGTGGTGCTTCAATCCAGATTCATCTTAACAGAAATGAAATGGGAGAGTTCCCTGATTCCCCTTACAGGATGGTATGACATGAGTGTGGATCACCTACTTGGTTTTCCACAGTTGAAACCCCTAGGAGGAGCATGCAGACAGGCAGGAGCAGAGACCAGGGTGAGCGCTTTTGGACTCCAGCTCTACAGCAGTGTCTAGGAGTGGGTGTGTGTTACAAAGTTCTTTCAAATTTGCCGTGTGCAGATGGCTTATGTGTTAATCAGCTCAATGGACCCTCTGCCTTATCACAAGGGCAGAGGGCCAATGTGACACAGCCTTTTGTATCCCGAGCTCTTGCCCAGTGTCCTGAAAGAATCAGATCACATGCGAGCTTTTCCTCTCCCTTTTTCTGTTGCGTTTTTCTGCCATTGCTTGTCTGCTGGTCTGAACGTTCAGCCACTTGTGTGTGTGCTCACTCAGGTCTTGGGTTTATACAGGCACAGGATCAGGGGGCGTGGCAGGCCAGAGTGGTCTTGGAAAATGCAACATTTGGGCTTGAAAACACGAGTGCCTGTTCTCACTTAAATCCATAGATCCAGGCCCAAGAGTGGAGCCCTCGCCAGGGACCCTGCCCTTCTTTACCCAGCACTTTCCTGCCCCCACCCCCATATCATAAATGCCTTAATTCTTGAACTGTATAACTAAAATATTGTTAATATCAGGTTACTTTTTAGACAATTAGAACCAAAGAAGTACTTTCTCATATTTAGGATGTGTGTGTTCTGTGTGTAGAAAGGGAGCAGGTATCCTCGGGCTCTATTTTATCTTGTCAAGGAAGGCCTCAGGCTTGCCACCAAGTGTGAATGCCCATACAATTAACCAAGCATTATTGAAGTGAACTCTAGCTTTAAAACAGAAATATGCTTTTGAAAGCAATCATAAGAAAAGCAGGGCTTAAAAAAAAGTCAGCAGTTTCGAAGCTGAAAGAAAAAGGTTTATAAAGAAAACTCTATTAAAGTCATCAACTTTCTCTTGCTTAAGGTCAAAAACTTACAGCTTGCTTGGATACTATTGTATTACAAATGAGTTCCAAGAGTCATCTGTTTTCTTGCTCTTGTCAGGTTGATGCCTGGGGTCTTTCTATTTGATCATTGTTGTGCTAATGACTGTGAACCACTGAATAAACTATGATACCTACAGATCTAAAATAATGAGAAAGAGAAAAAGAGAGACAATGAATATATGGTCAGAGGAAGACTGGTTTTGCTCTTCTACATTATGGAAGTCAATTTGATATAGATGCTATTGATTTATGGGTGAAAGCAAGGAAGTCTGTCAGAAAGTAAATACAAGCACATTAACCCTTCTTGAAACTTAAAAGATTCAGGGAGGAATGGGTATGAGGCAAGTTCTTCCCTAATGTGTATTTGGCTACCTCATGGAGATCAAAGTTCTATTCCCATAAAATTATACTTCAAGGCAAATTAGCCATTTACATAATGCATGAAGGTCAAAAAAGATATTTTTAACCGCTTAATGAAACAAGTGCATGACTAGAATTTGAATCTTATCAGAGATAGAGAAATCAGCAAAGATGTGGGTGCCTAATTCAAGGTACATATATAAAATATTTTTCATTTTCTTTGGGACAAACATTTAATGATTATATGAATACATGAAAGAATGAAAGGAAAAATAGAAAAGGAGAGGAGGGGAACAATTGTCTTAAGTATCAGAATTTACTAACATGTTCTGCAACTCTGGAGCAATCATTGTGTATCAGGATTTTGATCTAGGAAATGGTTATACCTGGAAGGAAGGTCAATGATCATCCTGGAGTCTATGAGGTTAATTCAGCAAGGGATTTCAGTAATCATTTACTCTGTCTCTTGTATTTATAGTGATATACTAGAGAATCAAGGAAATTTAATAATTAAAATGATAACTGATATGGTTTGGCTGTGTCCCCACTAAAATCTCAACTTGAATTGTATCTTCCAGAGTTCCCACATATTGTGGGAGGGACGCAGGGGGGAGGTAATTGTGTCATGGTGGCTGGTCTTTCCTGTGCTATTCTCATGACAGTGAGTAAGTCTCATGAGATCTGATGGATTTATCAGGGGTTTCCGCTTTTGCTTCTTCCTCATTCTCTCTTGCTGTCACCATGTAAGAAGCACCTTTAACCTTCTGCCATGATTCTGAGGCCTGCCCAGCCATGTGGAACTGTAAGTCCTAGCAAATCCCTTTTTCTTCCCAGTCTCAGGTATGTCTTCCTCAGCAGTGTGAAAACAGATTATCACAATAACTCTAGTCAATGCCAAAGCTAGAATTAAAATCCAGATTTTCTGATGTTATCTTCAGCGACTATTTGGACTTTCCATTAATTTGAGCCCAGAGTGAAGGTCAATAAAATTTTAGTGTTTTTTCTTGCATTTCTTCCCATTTTATTTATATTATATGTTATTTAACTTTATTCACTTCTTTCAAATACCTGTTGAGAACTGGTATGATTTAGATCTGTGTCCTCACCTAAACCTCAAGTTGAATTGTAATCCCCAGTGTTAAAGATAGGGCCTAGTGGGAGGTGAATGGATCATGGGGTGGTTTTTCAGAAATAGTTTAGCATCATCCCCCAGTGCTATATTGTGATAGTGAGTTCTCACTAGGTCTGGTTGTTTAAAAGTGTGTGGTACCTCCTCTGTCTCTGTTTCTCTTCCTCCTGCTTCAGCCGTGTGAAGTGTCAACTCCCTCTTTACCTTCTTCCATGATTGTAAGTTTCCTGAGGCCTCCCTAGAAGCTGAGCAAATGCAAGCATCATGCTTCTTGCATAGCTTGCAGAACCATGAGCAAATTAAACCTCTTTTCTTTATAAATTACCCAGTCTCAAGTGTTTCTTTATAGCAGTGAGAGAAAGGACTTATATGAGCACCTTTTAAATGCCAAGTTCTATACTGAGCACTGGGGACTCAGGAATGAATAAGGTAGACGTTGTCTCTGCCCTCATTGAGCTTACAATGTAATGGAAGCCAAATATTTAGCAAGTATTTATAAGGTTAAATAGTGTAGGGAAAAGTGGAGTCTGATAGGATCCTTGTCAAATCAGGCTTTATTTTTGTTTTTCAGATGGTGAAAAAAATAAAAAAACCTTCCAGGATATTATTAGGCAAATGTTACAGCTAGAACCTGGAACTTTGACTAATGGTTTGAGATTCTTGACACTTTACATCTTATGTTTACATGAAAAGAAACATAGGCTTATATCTTAATCATTTTAAAGTTTGATGACAAAGAAAAATGGTACCAGGCAGAGTTAAACAGGTAAGGAAGGCATTATTCAAGACTTTATGGCAATAAGGAGAGAGACTATTGCAACAAGAGAGAAAGATTGAACTCGGTTCACTGAAGCGTGAGGAAAAGTACTGTGAGGACATTAGTGCATTGTGGAAAAGTACTGGAGAACATTAGTGGGGAGATGTGTAAAAGTGAAGTCATATGTGAGTTTGCTAATTGGAACATATGGAAGTTAGGTTCTTACCCTACCACAGAGACTGGGAGGTAGGGGCTCTATCTTTCCTGATGACTAAATGTCAAAAGTATGGCTCTCCTGTCTTTGAGAAAGATATTCCTGGGTTGTAAAACTGACAAACGGCTGGGAGAAGATTTACATCTCAAAAGATCAGAGAAAGTGTTTACAATTGCCAGTTTTTAAAAGTCAATGCACTAAGAAATGTACTAAAGTTTTCTAAAGCCAACACACCAGAAACATCAGCAACACTTGATCTATACATATTAAACCATCCTTGCTAGACAACTTTTAATCTTGCTGCTTCCTAAAGGTGACACAGGAAGAATAGTAGTGTTTCACTTTATTTTTCAAAGTTTGATCTGTGGACCATCTGCATAAGAATCACTTGAAATATTATTTTAAGTATCAATTCCCACTTTTCTTCTCCTACCCAAGATTAGTCTGTATTGCAGTCTCAGAATTTTTTTGTTGTTGCTAATGAGCATCCCAAATGATTTTTACTCCAGCGTTCCAGAGCCACGTATAAAAAACACTGGACAATGGAGATAAAGATACCAAAGAATGCAGACTCTGTTCGTTCTATATGTGTGTATGTGTGTTTAGAGAGAGTGAGAGAGAGGAGCAGAGACAGAGACAGAGAGAAGAAAAGAGAGAAACAATGTGAACATGCATAAATTGCAAAAAAAAGTACGCATTTAATCATCTAGTCCTTTTTCTAAATCTTACTCATATCTTCTTCAAACTGTAACCATATGCTTTAGGTATGGGGTCCATTCTAATCATTTTTGCAGGAAGAAACATCCCCAGATGATCTTGGCCAACCCATTTCTTCCCCCCTTGCTTGAAATCTTTGGGCAGATTCTATCAAGAATGCAACATCCTGAGATAAGGAGGAAATTTCCAGAACAATACAGGATATGATCTCCTTCCTTCTAGAACAAGTTGTTCTACATCATGTTTACTGAGTGATCCGATTTCCACTCAAGGTATATAACCTAAAGCAGAATGCTTTTAAGGTCTCTCGGATTCTATGTAAAATGGGGCCCATGGAGACAAGACTCTAATTGACTGGCAAGGCTCTGCTGAGCCTTCGAGGACTAGCTCAAAATGAATCCTAGGCTTCTGTTTATCCTTGCATTCTGTATTTGAGCAATAAATTTGCTTTACCTGGTGGGTTACATGAGTGTTCTGTCTCATTAGACTCATACTCTGGCAGCTGGGTCTATGCAAAACCTCCTGCCAGATGTAAGGTCCTTTGCAATTTTACATCCAGTTTTAAATTTGTACTTTTGAGAAATGTATATATGGCAATGTTAGTTATCTTTCATGTGTGAGTGTGAGTCTTATTATTATTAAAAATCCTTAGCTACAATTTAAATAGTTTCCTTACCGTCTTTTGATGATCTTGGCTAGGAAACACATCATCTTTCCTCCTGTCTGTAGAATGGGAGAAGCCAGTACAACATGAATATATAGAAAAAAAATAGATGGTGGTGTAGGCAAATTTTTTATCTTCTCTTTAGCCCTGAGGTCTGAATCATTCAAGCTGAGAACTCAATAGAAGAAGGCACGATGCATGGCCAAATATACAACAATACCATTTCACACAGCAGATTTTCTGCCCTAGGAAGAGTTTACTGAATATTCACTGAGGCAAATCAAATTCTACGGCTGCAAATTTTCTGCAAATTCCTTGGATTATATTTGTCTGAAGAAGGATGTCAAACAGTGAACATCTAGAGAAACCAAGCTTTTTTGCCTTTCTTGAGAAATGGCTATTTCTGGAGTATAAATCTTATAGTTAGACCTTTTAGATCTGGGGCAGTGCAAAGCCTGGGAAGTGGAAGGGTACCTTGAACAACAAACTCCTACAAAATCACTAACCCCACAGGTCCCACTGGAGAGTAATAGCTGTGAGGACCAGAACTTTCATTTCTCTCCAAGACTGGCATCATCCCATCCTACTATTACCCTACCCGTTCTGGACTATCCATCCCAGGAAGTACCTCATCCAGTAGTTTCCGTTACATTCTCTAATTATGAAAACCTACCATCTTGTTTTATAATTTTATTTTGTAAGCTAATATACATTGAGTTTTATGATATGTCAGACTCTTTGTTACTTTTTTAGGGAGTTGCATTTAATATTTATGATATTTAATTTATATTTATAATATTATAGATATTATGAGATAGTTTCTACAAGTATCCCCATTTTAAAAATAAAGAAACCAAGGTTTCTGTAATAGAAATAATTTGGCCAATGTCACAGAGACAGGGCACATACAATTCTATCTATCCTTTTGCTCTTTGTTCCTGCTGTCTAATTTGGGCAAAAGTCCTACATACAAATAATGACTTAATCGTAGACTTACCACAATGTATTTTCTCTGAAAGTTAAATGGGTAAGTATTACTTGGGCAAGTAATTATGCTTGGGCAGAAGGAATAAACTGGGATTGTCTCAGGAAAATCAAGGCATGTTGTCATTATACTTAGATAAAACTATTTTTGCTGTACCCTGCACTGATACCAGACTTCACTCGCTACACAGCTTCTTCCATTTAGTCTTTCTTTTGATGTTCACATCAACCCTCTGAGAGAAAGCAGAAGAGTAAGAAGCATTCCAATTGTTGCAGGCCTGGGCAAGGACAAGGAACAAGTCTCCCGATTTGGAGCCAAGTGCTCCCTTCACTTGGAGAAGTCTTTCCACAGTCAGTGACCAAAAGTGGAAATTACAAACCTCACGGAAGTATTATAGAGGGAATACTTGAGGCAGGAAAGCAACTTTTGTATACTTTCCGTATCAGCACCAAGGCTACCTTGCCTTCCTTTAGCTAAAGGCCAACTTCTTCAATCCAGTGATACCACCAGTCGTGAACTGGGGTTATGTCAGCATGAGTATCAAGGGACATGGGGCCCTGGAGAGTTGGAGAACAGGAACTCATCCTCCTGTGGTAAAGAAGCATTTACTTAAAGTTCAAAATTTTCTTTAATTTCATTTTAGTTTATTTTTATCTGATAAATATAGAGATGGAGATTATCTATCTATCTATCTATCCATCCATCCATCCATCTATCTATCCATCCATCCATCCATCCATCTATCTAATCTCTTTCTCTAGGTTTCTACTGTCTACCTGCGAAGTGATCCCAGTAGACTCAAGTTGGAGTGAAGTACTTAGGACTTTCCCTAATGGGTCTGAGGATATGTGTGGCCACAGTGGTTAATAAAAGTAACTTAGGTTGCATTACACTCCTTTATTGTAACTTCCTCCTCTAATTAAGCCTTTTAATTGCACACAAAGGCCAAAGATTTTCTCTAACATACTTCCAATTGAAGACTTTTTCTGCTGGAGTGTAAAGCCAAGGTTTCAACTCTCCATTTCTTTCTCTAGGGAAATTCCTGTTTTATAAACAGAGAACAAGAGAGAGAGAGCAAGGAAGAAGAGGAAGATGAAAAGAAGAAGGAAGAGGAGGAGGAGGAGGAGGGAGAGAAAAACACTACCACCAGCAACATCAAAATACCAACATCATACAAATTGTTGCTCTGATGTCCTCTGGGACTCAGGCTCCTATGATGAAGTTTCTGTCTCTTTCAATTTTACATTTTCTTCTTGATTAAGGAATTTGGTTTAACTTCAAGAAGGAGACCTCAGACTCTGACTATGGAAAGAATTCTTCCATCTGTTCTATTTCAGATCTTTCATTGAAAAGATGTAGCTTGACTTTTCTTTCTTTTCATTTTTTTCTTTTCTTCTCTTTCTGACTTGGCTCATTTATTACTAAAATTAAGTATTTGTGATACTAACCCTCAAAACACATCATATATTACACCCATTTTAAAGATAAAGACACTAGACTCAAAGATACCAAGTAACCTGCAAGAAGGTTGTTCAGCCTGCAACAGAGCTGGTGTTCAAACCGGGTCTGTGGGACTCCAGAGCTCACTCACTCAATCATTAATTAGGATATACTGTTTTCCCTGGTGAAAGAGGGTTGGAATTTTAAAATAGGCAACCTTGCAAAGTGGACACTCTTTTTTAACCTATTTCATCCACACTTGGAGAAACCTGCCTCAGCCTGTTGGGACTGATGGAAACATGAATGCATTCGTGGAGGCTTTTAAAGGACCCAGGTTCATTCTGGGTCGTAGCAATATGTGGTTGTCCAACTCAAAATCATTGATGTAGTGATAATAATTAGGGTTTTTTTTTTTTCATGGTGGATTGTGCAGTGTTTAAAATAGGGTTCAGGGGAAAATGTGTTATTTAGCAAAGCATCATTACAGCTTTAGAGAAAAATGACCCATCATTTGTCTTTAATTCCAGTTTTTTTTTTTCTCTGATCCCTAATTTGGATCCATGACTTGCTTATTAATTGTATAAATGGGATTAATGACTTCATACCAGCAGAGAACATAAAGTACTTAAAAACTTCAGCCATATGACACATTTTTGTAGGAGCAAATGGTGGAATATTTAGCATTTATATAGTGCTTTGTTTGCAGTGTGCCTATTCTGATTGCAAATTCGCACACACATTAAGATACTAATGATCACTTTGTGCGTGTCTATTTGTCATGCTTGTATTTGTAGCATTTAAAATTTGTAATATTAAGCAAAATCAATGCTCATGAAAGCCTGCAGCTGCCTGCCCTATGTGATTTGGGACCTCATTTATTCACAGAGCTTTTGCCTCCTGTGCTGAGCATTCTAAACCCAAGTCTCCCTGACCACAAAGCCAGGGTAGGCCATTTGGGATCAGGGACCCTAGATCACACATCTTTTGTTGGTAGAGATTTGAGTGATGCCCTTGTGTTATCTGATTTATTAAGGGGTCTCTATTTAGGGTAGCTTCTCAATTGAGAGTTCTCTGTTTCTGGCTGCAAAATTTCATAGCATTTCAATGCCTTTAAATAGGGTTAGACTTTTCTTGAGGTCCTCATGTTCCACTTGACCAACTCTCAGCTTATGGCGATTTAGGGAAATGCAGGGTAGCATGTGGTGCTTTTTCACACCTTTATATTGTGAGGCCACCTATGCCTCTCATAGTTTCTGTACGTTAAGTGGTGATGATGATATATTACCATGATATATTATGTGATGATTATATATTATTATATTGTATAATGTATTATTCAGGGTTCTCTAGAAGAACAGAACTAATAGAGCATGTATATATGTGTGTGTATATATACGTATATATATATATGTATACATATATATAGGGGAGTTTATTAAATATTAACTTACATGATCACAAGGTCCCACAATAGGCCGTCTGCAAGCTGAGGAGCAAGGGGAGCCAGTCTAAGTCCCAAACCTGAAGAACTTGGAGCCCCATATTCAAGGACAGGAAGCACCCAGTGTGGGAGAAAGATGTAGGCTGGTAGGCTAGGCCAGTCTAGTCTTTTCACGTTTTTTTTTCTGCCTGCATTATATTCTAGCCACATTGGCAGCTGATTCGATAGAGATATGGTTTGGTTCTATCCCCACCGGAATCTCATTTTGAATTGTAACTCCTACAATCCCCACATGCCATGGGAGGAACTCAGGAGCTGATTGAATTGGGGGGAGGGGTCTTTCATGTGCTTTTCTCCTGGTAGTGAATGAGTCTCATGAGATCTGATGGTCTTAAAAATGGGAGGTTCTCTACACAAGCTCTCTTTCTTTGCCTGTCCTCACCACGTAAAATGTAACTTGCTCCCTGCTGCCTTCCTCCATGATTGTGAGGCCTCACCAGTCATGTGGAACTATAAGTCCAATTATACCTCTTTCTTTGTAAATTGCCCAGTCTTGGATATGTCTTTATCAGCAGCATGAAAACAGATTAATACAGGTGGCACCCACCCAGATTAAGAGTGGGTCTGCCTTTCCCAGACCACTGACTCAAAAGTTAATCTCCTTTGGCAACACCCTTACAAACACAACCAGGGTCAATACTTTGAATCCTTCAATCCAATCAAGTTGACACTCGGTGTTAACCATCACAAGTCCACTCCTTGTCAACTTGAACCCATACACATCTCCTGAGATCATACATAATCTTCAAATAAAGACAATGATGGGATCATAATTATGCCTAACCTAATACAACTATCCTTCCTACAACCAGAAACACACCAATCCCCAGCCCAAACACTATTCCATAAAGTTAACAATACTTAAAGGCTGATATGAATTTAATAAATCTTATGTCACATAATGAAAAAAGGAAATAAAATGAAGATATTTTCTTAGTACAAGTGTATACAGGCACAAACGTGTTTTTAACAAAAGAAAGAGGAGATACTCATGACAATTACAGTCCTTGTTGCTGTAGCAGGTCACATCGTCATAGCTGGTATCGATGACTACCTTCTTCTACTACCCATTCTGCATTCTCTTAGTCTTCAGTAAGCACCTCAGTAGGTCACACGGGAGAGTTGAACGAGGATGTGGTGGGAATCACCTCCCCTGTGTCTTTCAAGTCCTTCATGGTGACACTAATCACAATCCCTCCAAGGGTGTGATATTGTTTTTGATTTACTATTTTTCTAGTTAGAGACAGCTCCAATGACTTCCATTTGGCCTTTCCCACCATAATAGCCCTCACCCTACCAGTCAGGGAACCAATGTGGGGGTTCTGCCAGCTGCTAAGTATGTCTATGCCAATTATGCATTCTGGCACTGGGAAAATGACCACAAGATGAGTCCGGGGACCCACTGAACCCACTGTAAGTCAGACGTGAGTTAAAACTCCATTAATTACCCAACCTCCACAAGCCCCTACTTGAACTGGAGGACCACAATGATGTTTTGGGTTCCCTTGAATCAATGTCATCTCAGAGCCAGTGTCTTGTAGTCCCCAAAATGTCTGATCATTTCCCTTTCCCCAATGCACAGTTACCCTGGTAAAAGGCTGGAGGTCTCCTTGGGGAAAAATGTGAGAAAGATTAACAGCATAAATTTTTGGTAATGTAGTGGAGTCCTTCCTCAAGGGGACCCAGCATCCACTTCATTCAAGGGGTTCTGGGTCTGTAAACTGGCTCAAGTCTGGAAATGGATTGAGGGGCTGTGATTCTCTGTTTTTATAATTCAAATTAGTCTTTTGTTCATTCAACCTAGAAGTTTTCTGCCTATATAAATTAAGTGGGAATGCAGTAGGCTTCCTATCAATTTCACTTCTAGGAACACCATGATTAGCTAATGCCAGAGCTCTACACAAATCAGACTGTTCTGATTGTTTCTTTGCCTCTGATGTCCATTACAGTAGCTACATCCACCTTTCCTTTGACGGTTTAGTGCACCACTTGGCCCCTGCCACCTCAGGATTCAATTATTTTCCTTGTATTTAAATTTTATAGTTGAGTGACTGAGGTTCTCACTGTTAGACCTGACATACAGAGAAGAGCAAATACAGGCCTCTTCAAAGATGCAGGTGATGCCCTCACAAATCTATTTCACAATATATTGGTCAAAGTTATATCTTCTGGACCCTCCCAGCTGGGATGAGTAGATCTGAAATGACTCATCCACTCCACCATCCCAATCTCCCTAAGTCTTTGGATCCCTTCCTTTACGTTAAACCAAGGGAGATCAGGCATTTCCAGCTTCCTCACAGTGGGCCATCTTTTGATCCCTATTTCAGCTAACCAAGCAAATAAACTGTTAGAACCCCTTTTAACTTCCCGAGCTGCAACATTAAATGCAGAGGTCATACTGAGTGAGCCCAAATCAATAAATTCAGTCTGCTCCAACTCTTTGTTCCTTCTACAATTATCCCATAACCTTAATGTCCATTCCCACACCAGTTCTGTTACTATAAATTAGAAAACTCAACATTTCCATGCCAGATTTCTGTTACTATACATTAGAAAACCCAAGCAGTTCTTTTCAAGTGTAGCACACCTCCTCATGGGTCACACTCTCAACCTCACGTCTAGGGGCCCACCTCGACTTTAGTCTAGTTATAGTTTTAAAGCAAACAGGGGTGTTGGGTGTGGCTCCTGAGGAGAATCAACAGTATCTTGCCCTGCAACTGCCTCAGGGGAGGCCATCACCATTGCCTCAGGCAATGCAGGGTTTATCTCTCAGACAAAGGTGGAAACACTGATGACAGCATGGGTTGGGGAGAGGATGTTGCCAGTACTGGAGATGGGGAAGCTGTTTCTTCTGGCAAAAAAGGTTCATCAGAGTTTACAAATTCAGTGTCTCCAGCTTCATCAGGGTCCTCCCAAATATCTCCATTCCAAGTTGCAGGGTCCCATTCTTTTCCAATCAATGCCCTCACTTTAACAGTAGACACCTGGCAAGGCTGTGCATCCACCTTTCGTTGCAGGTCAGCCACTTGCAAGATAAGAGCTTGTGTCTGTTTTTTCCCACAATTTCAGCTCTTTCTCTACTGGAGATAAAATTCTTACTTGGCAATCTTACCAGATTTGAGGCTCAGTATCTGCTTCTGAAGCTGGGAGTTAGAATCCCTGAGTTCATCATTTTCTTTCATCACTTTGTCCACTGAACTTAGGAGCATTATGTTCCTTGGTTCTCCACGTATGGTCCTAGGTATTATGTACAGATTCGTTCAACTCCTTGACTCTCATGTGCAGTGAATCAGGAGTATCAAATGCATTTATTTTGCTTAACTCTCTAAACAGTTCACACCATGGACTATCAGTGTTCTCAGCACTATCAGAAGTAAAGTCCTTAGCATTTTGGGGTCTAATTATATTAAACAGCCAACTCCAGAAACCCCCAAACCAACAAAAGAACTTCATCCTTAATATTCTGTTCCTCTGTAACTACTCCTGATACCAAAATCTGTGTTAGGGTTATCTAGAGGGACAGAACTAACAGGATATATGTGTGTGTGTATATATATATATATACAAAAGGGAGTTTATTAAGTATTAACTCACATGATCACAAGGTCCCACAATAGGCTGTCTGCAAGCTGAGGAGCAAGGAGAGTCAGTCCAAGTCCCAAATTGAAGAACTTGAAGTCTGATGTTTGAGGGCAGGAAGCGTCTAGCACTGAAGAAAGATGTAGGCTGGGAGGCTAGGCCAGTCTAGTCTTTTCATGATTTTTCTGCCCGTGTTATATTCTAGCTGCGCTGGCAGCTGATTAGATTGTGCCCACCCAGATTAAGGGTGGTCTGCCTCTCCCAGCCCACTGACTCAAATATTAATCACCTTTGACAACACCCTCACAGACACAACCAGGATCAATATTTAGCATTCTACAATTAAATCAAGTTGACAGTATTAACCATCACAAAATATCATGTATTAATAATAATAATAATAAATATTTCCTAAGCATTTTTGTAAGTGCTCTCCATATGCCATCTTGCTTACTCCTCATAAAGCTTTTTCAGGCCAGGCGCGGTGGCTCAAGCCTGTAATCCCAGCACTTTGGGAGGCCGAGACGGGCAGATCACGAGGTCAGGAGATCAAGACCATCCTGGCTAACATGGTGAAACCCCGTCTCTACTAAAAAAATACAAAAAATTAGCCGGGCGAGATGGCGGGCGCCTGTAGTCCCAGCTACTCGGGAGGCTGAGGCGAGGGAATGGCGTAAACCCAAGAGGCGGAGCTTGCGGTGAGCTGAGATCCGGCCACTGCACTCCAGCCTGGGCGACAGAGCGAGACTCCGTCTCAAACAAACAAACAAAAAAAAGCTTTTTCAGTTAATTACTTATATAATTTCCATTTTAGAGTGGAGCAAACTAAAACTTAGTTCAAGTGACCTGCCCATGATCCCTTATCTAGGAAGCCCTATTCTAGTACTCAGACCCAGGCAAGTGACACTAAACTGATGTCGCACCTTATATTTCACTCAAATCACTTGAATCTCAATGTTAGGGAGTAGAAAAATTTCATGCTGCTTTTTGGAAACAGGCAGTGATAGCTCAGTATCATCTATGGTCTACTTTGTGCACTCGGATTTTTCTCATGCTCAGAGTTAGAAGCCAAAGAATTACCCTGGCATTAGATTCCTCTCTGCTTTCCCATTTACTTTTCTATCTCAGTTTTACTTTTATAAGGATGATTGCCACTTTCTCGGCATTGTGGTTTTCCTGTTCAGCATAGAAGTCTTCGTTTTCTTCATTTTATAATTTAAGACTTTCTACTCCCTACCCTAACAGAATGTAAGTGTTTTTTTGTTTTTGTTTGTTTGTTTGTTTTTATGGAGTCTCGCTCTGTCACCCAGATTGGAGTACAGTGGCGTGATCTCAGCTCACTGCAAACTCTACCTCCCGGGTTAATGCCATTCTCCTGCCTCAGCCTCCCGAGTAGCTGGGACTACAGGCACCTGCCACCATGCCTGGCTAATTTTTTTGTATCTTTAGTAGAGACGGGGTTTCACCATGTTAGCCAGGATGGTTTTGATCTCCTGACCTCGTGATCTGCCTGTCTTGGCCTCCCAAATTTCTGGGATTACAGGCGTGAGCCACCGTGCCCAGGCTTAAGTGGTCTTTAAAGTATTGTTGTTTAATGACTCGTTTGTGATAGTGAAGTGGTATCTACCAAGTGGATGCCTGCTTTTCTCTAAATAATACAAATTTCACTGAGATTTGGGACATGGAACTTCTTTTTTGTTTGCTCCTTCCTCTACCTTCTTATATCTGGTTGTTGTAGCTTCCCCAGAAAAACTCCCTAGGAAGGTCATCTGCGGTACAGACTTATACTTGATGCTGGATACTTAATGAGTACATCTATCGGGGAAATTGGCATCAATATGACTGTGCATATAGCTGCAGTGGGCAGGAGTGGGGGTGTTTAACTTAAAGAAATGCTTCTCTATTGGTAGAGTTTTAAGTAAAAGCAGTATCTTCTTTTTTAAGTAGGATTGCTAGGTTTCAAACATAATACTAAGCTCTTCCCAGAATATCTCAAACTCTGGTCTGTTTGCCATTTTATACTAAATACTACACTTAATACTGAAATCTACCTGGGTGGAGGGCACATGTGATGGTCAGTCCAAGGGAACAGTCATACTGCCTACAGGTAAAGTTGGTCCTGATGGAGAATTAGCTGGGATCCCCCTCATTGCCAGGATGACATTTCCCTCCAATGGATACGGATATTGATCTGGCTTCTGGAGTCGACAGAGGGTGCGGGGGATTCCTGAACACTAGCTGCTGCTGAGGGTGCAGGTTTCTGTCATAGACTCAGGGAATCTACATTTGCAGCTTATCTTTGGGCAGAGCTAACTCTTCCCTTCTTCAGTGCTAGTAGGAGAGGATCAGGGTGTCCTTTGTGAAGGAGGGAAGACCTCTTTTTTGATTATCTGTGTGCTGAGCACTTTTAGACCTACTACATGCAAAATTTTTCACTCTTTTTCTTGTTCAGAGTTGAGTACAGACACACTGCTCTATGAGACAGACAGACAGAAACAAACCCTAGAGAACTCAGTTTGCAGAAGTGTTGCCATTCTTGGCTTTCTTATGGCCTTTATCATTCAAGGACAGGTGTTGGATTGAAGCCATCCTCAACCTCTCCTCTCTAGCATGTGTCAACACACAGAGCTCGTAGTAGCCAACTCTGTGAACCAAATATGTGGTCCCTGCCTTTTCTTCCAAAGAATATTTCTAAATTCTCAGCATTTTCTCGAGGGCTTCTTTTACTCTATTACTACCCCACCTTGTTCTGGAGGTGAGAGAATCATGTTGTTCTGAGTTAATGTTCCCATAACCCCCAGCTCCCGAAAAAAGTCAGAAGAGGGCATTGGGTGGCTGAGCAGTGTTCTCAGTGATCCAGAGTTGTGTGTCAAATGCCTGTCAACCTAAAACAGGGGAAACTCAAACAATGTTTGAGTTTCAATTCAATTCCATTTCTAATGTACATTGTCATCAAAACTGAAAATGCCACTTGAAGAGGTTTGTATCGCTTTTAGAGCTGCTACAGCCCAGGGTCTCAGACTGCTACCATTTGTAGCATTAAGTCAGATTGAACAAATTCCTCTCTGATAGATTTAAGGTCAATTGAGACCCAGGGAAAGATCATCCAAAGGGTTTGAAGATTAACTTCTCTTCCTGTCCTCAGTAGGAAGTGGGTAAAAAAAAAAAGTCAGTGAATGAAAAGTGTCAACATGTTGAATCTCATAAATCTATCAGAAACCTTTACTCTCCATGTACATGAAATTAGGCAAGTCGTTTGTTTCCTTCAATGTTAATTTGAATTATGTACTGTGCATTATAGATAGATCAATTGCTTCCTAGCTGGTAGTCAATCTTCGAGAACCCGGGGATGTATTTTACTGTAATTTTAATCTGCTTCTATTTCAGTGCTTAGGATGACAAGTAACTAAGCATCAGGTTAAAATAATAATGTGTAATAGGTAAGTGCAAACTACTTTCAATTATGACCAATAAGATGTAATTGGTGATACTGAAAATACTGCAAATTGCATTGATTTTTACATCCAACTGAAAAATTTGATGATACTGTTGCTTTCATCCTTACTGTTTCTTTTTTATGAAACGATCTGTACAGTGGAAAATAATACTTGTTACAAGTTTCATATATGTATCCTTGCTGTTTTGCTGAAGGAAATGAACTTGGATATAGGTGATCTGCAACAACATTGTAATAATGGTCAGTTAATAAATGTCAACTTTTCAATGCCTCCATGTGCTCTGATACTGGTTGTGCATCAAACAAGAGCACCCAGCAGAGAGGAAATAGAAAGGGTGGGATTCAGCCCATGTTCCAGTTGCCAACTTCGTCACTCAAAGGAAGAGTTCCTTTTTTCTAATTTACACAAAATCACCCTATGAAGAAACAGCACATCAGCTCCCAGGTGCCAAGAGCAGACTAGAAGCTCTGCAGATTATATTTAATGTGCACAAAACCCATACAAGGTGTTTATTCATTTACGCACCCTAGTGATGTGGGAACTGCTGCTCAGAGAAGCAAAACCCAGCACCACATAGCTAGTGCTTGGGCATGTTGAATTTCCAAATCTACCAAACTTATTTCTACTGTGCTTATTTCTGCTGGGTCAGAAGACCTCTACTGCACCTCAGGAAAGGGTTCCTAAGAAGAGGTGCTGTGTCATCTTTTAGATAAGTGGAAACAAGGTGGCTTCGTTGTGGCTGCCCAGCCTGTTGCAGAATGTCATTGCATATGATTTCCCTAAAGCATTCTCAGAGCATCAACCACTGTGCACTGACCCTTCTTGGGAAAAAATGGTATATTTGCAACCCAAATTATGGTTCAACCGGAAAACAAGAGTTCTTTTTGTAATTAGAACTCATTTTGTGGACAGGAAGAGAAAACAGCTGAACTGAAGAGGGTGGTTGGACAGAACACTAGGAAGGCTGAATGCCGCGCCTCAGGAAGTGCAAAACGTGGACTTCTCTAAGCTTAATCTGCTTTGTACATGGCTTCTCTGGATCTCTCTCCTCGTCTGCTTCATTCTGTTTTCTTCATATGTTTTCTCTGGGACTCTTTTTTTTTTTTTTTTGAGACAGAGTCTAGCTCTGTCACCCAGGCTGGAGTGCAGTGGCGTGATCTTGCCTCACTGTAAGTTCCACCTCCCTGGTTCATGCCATTCTCCTGCCTCAGCCTTCCAGGTAGCTGGAACTACAGGTGCCCGCCACCATGCCCAGCTAACTTTTTGTGTTTTTAGTAGAGACGGGGTTTCACCGTGTTAGCCAGGATGGTCTCGATCTCCTGACCTCATGATCCGCCTCTCAAAGTGCTGGGATTACAGGCATGAGCCACCATGTCTGGCCTGGGATTTTTAATTCTTTGTAACTTTGTGTGCGTATGGTCTAATACCATGAGCCCCAATCTTGACTTTAGAGCACCTCTCACATCCCCTTAAAATCTTCCCTCCAAGCCTCCTTCTTGAAATTCTCAACTTCAGGGATCCCATCAACTTAGTCATCTTTCCAAGCAAGACGTTCCACTCAGGTGTCTTCTTCAATTATATTTAGCTGGAGCTGATTTCTTCATAGGTTTGGTGGAAGAACAAGAATAGGTAGGATTGGGGCATCTGGACATGCACTCTGAGGTTATGAGAATGGGGAGCTGACATTAATGGGCATAGATTGGTAGTTTCCTAAAATAAATTTAATGTACTTTCCAGACTCTCTGGCTCATATTAAACTTAGCCTCACTTAATAGATCCAATCCATGGCAAAGGCTACAATAGCCAAAGTCCTATTTCAAGGATGACACCTGAAGATAAAAGAATAAATGGTCATGCCTATAATCTGAGCACCTTGGGAGGCCAAGGCGGGAAGAACGCTTGAAACCAGGAATGTGAGACCCGTCTGGGCAACAAAGCAAGATCGCATCTCTGCAAAAAACCAAAAACATCAACTAAGCATGGTGGTGGGTGCCAGTCGTCCCAGCTACTCGAGAGGCTTAGACAGGAGGATCACTTGAGCCCAGGAGTTTGGGGCTTCCGTGAGTTTTGATCACACCACTGCAGTCTAGCTCAGGTGACAGAGTAAGACACTGTCTCTAAAAATAAACAAGATAAAATAAAAACAAAAGAAGACATGAGTCATAGGATAGAGATGGAGATTTCTGTAAAATTTTTGAAACATAAATCTGGCTGTCTTTATTTTTTGATGTCCCTTCCACTGCCACCCCTAAAAAACTCTAGCCTTACTAGGATCAATTGCCAGGGGACCTGAAGTGCCCTCAGCCAACTACGTGTCATATCTGAAAGGCTTCCAGGCTCTACATCCCACCATCTGCTTAAAACATTCCTTGTCATCTGGTCCCCTCTGCTGCAGATGTCTCTAGCTTCTTTCCTCCTCTTGAGTAGCCCATGTAGATTAGCAACCAAATTCCAGACGGCCTCCTTTGCTCTGGCCTGGCATAACCCTAAGATGTAGCTTCTCATGTGAGTTCTTGGGCTCTCCCTGATCATATCCAGTCTTGCCATTTTATCTTTATTTGCCTAACATGTATGAAACATTTACTTAAGTCAGACACTGTAGTTCTTCCCCTGCATTAAATCCATTTACTTTTCAAAAAGGTGCCATATGGTAGCTCATATCATTGTCCTCATTTTACAGAGAGTAACAAAGTTTCAGAGAGATAAAATATATCTAAGATAACTCAGAAACTAGGGGACCAAGATGGGAATTAAAGCCAGAATATGGAAGCTATTTTCTTATGACCCACACTGTATTGGACAGTCTATAGACCGAGACAAAAGCACCTAAAACTGATTGCATTTCCTGTATATGAGTAATCATGAGCCTGTTTCCCCAGTTATTACATGTTTGGATGTGGGTTGTCCCCAACAAAACTCATGTTGAAATTTGACACCCAATATAGCAGAGTTGAGAGGTGGGGCCTAGTAAGAGGTATCTGGGTCATGAAGGTAGATTTTCTGTGAATAGATGAAGCCCTTTCTCCTACAGGGGTAAGTTCTTCCTTCAGAGGAATGGATTCATTTGCAAGAGAATGAGTTTTTAAAAAAGAATCTGAGGCCAGGTGTGTTGGTTCATGCCTGTAATCCCAGCAATTTGGGAGGCAGAGGAAGGAGGATCACTTGAGGTCAGGAGTTCAAGACCAGCCTGGCCAACAAGGTGAAACTCCGTCTCTACTAAAAATATAAAAATGAGCCAGGTGTGGTGGGGGCACCTGTGATCCCAGCTACTTGGAAGGCCTGAGGCAGGAAAATTGCTTGAACCCGGGAGGCGGAGGTTGCAGTGAGCTGAGATCATGCCATTGCACTCTATCCTGGGTGACAAGACCGAAACTCTGTCTCAAAAAAAAGAAAAAAGAAAAGAATCTGGCCTCCTTGGTTTTTGCTCTCTTGCTTCCTTTCTTGCCGTGTGCTTTCTTTGCACACAGCAACTCCACTTCCCCTTTCCACCATGAATTGAAGCAGCCTGAGGCCCTCACTAGATCAGCTGTGCAATCTTAAACTTTCCAGCCACCAGAATCACAAGGCAAGCAAACCTCCGTTCTTTATAAATTACCCAGTCTCAGGTATTCTGTTATAGCAGTATGAGCCAGACTAAGACATTTGTCTAACAGTGGTCTCCCTACTTAGGTTTAAGTTTCTTGTGTGCAGAGGCAATTTAAAGGCACAGATCGAGTTTTCAAATATTTGTCTCATGGGACCTATGCCATATGTCAGCTTTCATCACCATCAAAGAAAAGCTGCCACTATGGCGTGTGTGTGTGTGTATGTGTGTGTGTGTGTGTGTGTGTTTTCTATGCAGCTTCAAGCTGGGTTGCCTAGTATAAGGAGATTTAGAGTTGTTTCTCTGAGATTTAGACTAACTAGCAGTGATCATCAAAGCCTAGGTTTTATTCTGGAGCAATTATCACTATTACAAGCAGGAAATGTGATTATATGGCTTATTGTTTTCTTCTGATGATTAATTTATTTGGGACATTTGATGCTGCTGCTGCTGATGATAATGATAATTTGGCATTATCAATAATAATAATAGTAATTATTATTTGGCCCTGCCAAAAATCTGTAAATCCCTGCTCCTTTTTAAATGGAACACTATATAGTGAAAAACATGGCATCTGTCATTTTCACTGAAAAAGAATAAAATAAAATAAAAATCTGTCCTTTTAAGCCATCTCAATTGAAGGCAGAATTTAATAATATGCTTTTGCTGACTGCTGGGTAATTGAAAAAGAAATAAAAATAAAAAACTTTAAAAATTCTAAAAAATAAGAGAGGCATATTTCTTTATCTCTAACCAGACCCCAACCTTCTCAATGAGATGATCTGAAAACCACTCAGGCCACTATGCTCTAAGATAGCCAAGATGGATGAGAAAAAGAAACCAAGGATGACTCTGAGTCACATTCTAAAATCAAGATTATGATCTGCCTTTAGCACCCTGTTAGCTAATTTCTATGTCTAGGACAAGGCCATTAGAATTGCCTGTATTCCTCTCTCCCAGCACAAACACACAGGCACACACTGTTCCAGTTACCTATCACTGCTACTTGAAATTTCAGTAGTGTAAAATGACAACCACTTCATTAGAGCTCACACCTTTGTGGATCAAGAATTAGGCAGCATTCACTGAGAGATTGTTCTGTTCCTTGTGGCATTGATAAAAGTCACTTCTGGTATACAGCTGGCAGACAGAGTGGTCTAGAGAGTCCATAATGGCTTCATTCATAGTCCTGACACCTTTCTGAGGATGTCTGGAAGGCTGGGTTCAGCTGTAGCTATGGGCAGGAGATCCTACATGTGACCTTTCCAGCATGGAAGCGTCAGAGTAGACAGACTTTTACGTCATGGCTTATGGCCCTAAGGATGACTCTGTCAGTGAACAAGGAAGTCATTGTATGTTTTATGTGGCCTACACATGAAAGTTACATAATGTCCCTCTGCCATACCCGATTGGTAAAAGCTAATAGAAATATACCTATAGTTCAGGGTATAGGTCTCACCTCTTAATGGAAGGAATATTGACGAATGTGTGTCCGTGTTTTGAAATTATCACAATTAAGTACACACAATCTTTTTTATTTCAAATCCCAAGATCTAGGTATAAGCAGGAAAAATGTCCCAGCAGAAAGGAGTCAATGTTCATATCTTTCTCTATCTTGCCTTCATAATTGACTTCTTTCTATCTGTCTCAGTTTCCATAAAAAACGTACCACATAAAGAATATTTATAACTGAAGATCTAGTCTGGAACTGGCTCTGCTAATTTTGAATTGTCTGACATTAGATGAAACATTTGCTGTTTTAGCCTTAATGTCCCCATCATGAGAATGGAGATGAAAATACTCATCTTCTCACATGTTTCTGTAAGAGCAAAACAGGATAACATATGTCAAAATTCACAACAGACATTGTTTTTATTGCTTTTATTAGGTAAAAAATTGTATGTTTTATAAATAGTATTTACATAATACTAAATACTAATAATACATTTGAAGTAACTAAAATGTGGAGGAGAGATTTCCCCTTAACCAACCGAGCGACGTCTTGGCTTTCTGGGAAATTAAAGAAGCAACAAACTTATCCTTCTCACATTTACATTTTATTTAGTGGAGGATTTTTTTCACTTTCCCTTTCTCCTTAATGTTTTGTCTTATTTCCAATTTGTCAGGTACTACGTGATATCAGGAAATAGTCCTAAGAAGCAGTTTGGCTCTGTTGATGGTGAAGTGAGTTGTTTCTCTTCTCTCACTGTCCCTGTATCCTCTTAAACATTACAAGTTGAAATTTGAACACAGTCTTTTGTGGTAACTCAGAGGGATCTCAGGCCTATAGAAAATAGATAGGATAGATTGTTAGACCAGTGAAATTTTGATATTCTCCCAAATCTTACTAATAACTAGTTGTTGATTTATTTCTTTTCCATCATAGGATAGGATACTCCTTTACCAAAGAAATGAGTTTATGTGGCTCAGGTTCAAGTATACCTCATTATTGTGGGATGGTAGATGAAGGAACTAGCAGGCTTTTGTTTAATGTTAAGATCATGAGTTTTGGCAGAAAACAAACCCAGTCTTAAATTCTGGCTCCACCAATTGCTAGTCATACTGCCTTGCACAGTTACTAATTTCCTAAGCTTCAATTTTCTCATCCAAACAAATGATGATGTTAATAGCATCTTTCTCATGAGGTTGTTGCAGGATAAATGAAATATGTCACTGTGCACTGTATCTGGCACTCAGGGAATATGCATTAAATCATGGTTAATACAACGAAACTGCTGAAATCACTGTTATTAATAGTTGTAATTAGTAATAATAACATTCATATGTAATAGTTAAAAAATTTTATCTATCCAGGACTCGTAGGTTACTCTCATATTTCACTTAGCTCCACATAAGCCTTGTCCTCTTTCATTCCATTTTCACCAGGGGCTTCCTGCAGGTCACCTGAAGGCCTTCTTTGAAGGGAGCTGTCCTCCTCAGTGAGTCAGGCTGAGCACAAAAGATTGTAATTTCATTAGATTGGTGCCTGGAACAGCAAGGCCAAATCTGATCATCAGATTACTCAGAAAATCTGTCCCTACAGAGATATAACCTGAATTCTGCCAAGAGAGGATCCATATTGTTTTCTTTAAACAACAGCTTATTCATTACTGATAAGATTCAAGGACATCTCCATCATCCACTACCCTAATTTAATAAAATATCTTGTTCAGTAAAATGGTGATGCACAGAATGGCTATTGATTCCAACTTTCACCTGGGGACAAACTGATTTCCTCTGAATAGGGATTTTACTATGATAAAATGAGATGAATGTTTAAGTATTTCTGTTCCTGGTCCATGGAGTCACAATTTCTTAAAGCAATCAGACATAGAAAATTTAAACATCACCAAACAAAGAAAATATGCTTATGAAATTTCTGCAAAGGGGAAAGTGAGCAAATACCAAGGCCTGTGCCTCCAAATTAGAGCCCACATCTTCCTACCATTGCCAAATTTAGTGTATTGTTAAGCAAGAAAAGACAGGGGCACACTGGATCTAACTCTCGCTCAACTCTTGTTGGAAAGACCACTTGGCAGACCTGGGGAGAAGCCAAATGTTTTACCCTAAGTGGACACTTAGCCAAGAAAACCAGTGTAATAGTCTATCCTCAATTCATTCAGAATCCAGTAGGACAGCAGGCCGTTGTTTGTTGGGTATCTCAAAATCTCTAAAACATTGTATCTGCCCTTCCTCTATTCTCGTCCAAATTCACTCATTATGGAAAAGTACTCCCATCCCCTACACACCCAAAAATGGCATGTTTCCTTTAATGTACCTAATTCCCCCATTCACTCTGCTTAAAGAAGCAGCTACTCTATTTGATACTGATACTGACTTTTCCCCTAGCAGGAGGACATAAACTGGCACCTTTGTCTATAAATCATAACCTCTTTTTCCTCTGCCAACTCTCCCTCCCTGGCCCTGGTGCCCTTGTAATTCCTTTTCCTTTTTTCTGTATCCTAGCGTAGGTAAGTACATTTGTTCTCCAAGCAGGAAGATGATTTTTCATTTCATCAAACCTTGCTTTGAACCAGAACTTCCTTCATTTGTTATATCAAGGTTGGAGACTCTCAGTGTTCCCCAGCTGACCCTACCCCAGGACATTGTAGGCAGGAGAATATCTTTCTTTAAGGCCCAGACAAATATATGTCCCCTCCATGGAGTATCTGCTTTTCCCTTGAACAATCAGCTCCTTACACTTGTCTGCCAAATCATGCTACTTGCAACTTTTTTGAAAATTTGTAGTGTTCTACTTTTTTTTTTTTTTTTTGAGACAGAGTCTCCCTCTGTTGCCCAGGCTGAAGTGCAGTGGTGTGATCTCAGCTCGCTGCAACCTCCGCCTCCCGGGTTCAAGTGGTTCTCCTGCCTCAGCCTCCCAAGTAGCTGGGACTACAGGCACCCGCCACCACTCCTAGCTAATTTTTTGTATTTTTAGTAGAGACAAGTTTTCACCGTGTCAGCCGGGATATTCTCCATCTCCTGACCTCATGATCCACCAGCTTCGGTCTACCAAAGTGCTGGGATTACAGGCGTGAGCCACTCATTCTACTCTTAGTAGTGGTTTATATTTCTGTTTTTAATTACTAAATTGTGAATTCCTTAACCTCAAGTTGTATGTCATGTTTTCCCTTTAATCCCTTGAAAATCTGGCACAATGCCAAGTAGTGTGTGATAAATGTGTATTTAAAGTGAAATTTTTTGGAATCTCTTGTTATTATTTTTAATCATGCAACTAATATATACCACTGTAGAAAATTAAGAAAATATAAGAATGTAAGAAGAAAAAAATAAAATACCATATTTGTTGTATGTTAATATATTTAAAAACAAGTTGGAAAAACAGAATTTTATACATAAATAACACTTATAACATGAACATTTCCAAATGTTATTTAGACTAGTAAAGTACAGTAATGATACTCCAATGGACTTACAAATACTTTAGCACTTTCAGTTTTACTACAGACTACACTGAATGTCTTTATGTACAAAGGCTTTCTGAAGTTCTCAATCATATCCTTAGTATTTATTCCCAGGCTAGAATTACTGGATTAAAATTACTAGTAATTGTATAATTATTTTTTACAAACATTTTATACAATGTTTACAGCAACTTCCTTTAATTGCTCTTTGACAATGGTTTTTTTTTTTTTGTAGCAAATTTCAGTATGTTTATCTGTAAAGAATCTTTGTAATGATATAAAATTATACCAATATTTTCACATTTCAAGGATGCTTGCATAATGAACAGTTTTGGAAGACAGAAATAGCAAACAGCAGCTTGCCTACACCCTTGGACTATGAGAATACTATTTCTCTCTGACACAAAAGGGCCAATTTTCCTGCAACACTCTGTTTAAAAATTGCATTATCTAACCTTAGGGATCTTCTGCTGTAGTATACCCCTAAGAATGTTAGGGATTGAGGAACCAGTGTAAATGCTGTATTCTGGCATCTGCAATTGCTACAAGAAATAAACTGTCCATCGTCTTTGACCCAGACGTTTCCTGTCTTCTACTAGTATCCTAAATGAAACTCTGGCTGGTTACTTGATAGCTTGCAAGTAGGGTAAAACTGCAGACCCTTTACAGTTCTTGACATTTTTGTGATTTGTAATCACATTTTGTAATCCAGTCACCACAATTGTTAATTATCAATGATGTCTTCCTCCTTTGAACATATAATATTTATGGTTTTGACAATTATGTAGCAGCTGGTGCATGGGTTATGAAACCAGATTGTCTTGGTTAAAAAGTGGGCTCCATCTCTTATATTGTGAGAGGCCTTAAAGAAGTTTATTAAGCTCTTTTTACCTGTTTCATTCTCTCTAAAACTGTAATGACAACAGCATCTATTGCGTAGTCTTGCAGTGAGGAAAACAATTGATGTGATTACCACTGCAGTGCCTGACAAGTGATTTTGTTATTGTGCTGTTCTGTTGTTGTTGTCCTTGTCTGTTCATTTGCTTGTTTTGTGTGTATAAATTATACCAAATGAACTCTACATTTTATGAGGACAGAACATTGTTTTAATCTCATCTGTCTCCCTGCTCCTTCCTACTATTATTGTGTGTATGTTTATTTCTCTTTTTTGATTCTTATAGATATCTGCTCAAGGCAAATGCTAAGAATTTTTTCAATGAATAACAATACAAATATATAAGTAGTGATTTTACTCAACTGCACATTAAGTCCCATTTCATCTTTCCTTCCTTCCTTCTTTTCTTCCTTCTTCCCTTCCTTCAATGGATTATTATTTATTGAGCATCATCTGGGGATACAAGATGAATATGATCTGGATCAGCAGTGGAATCATGTGTAGGTGATTGGAATGTGGTAAGAAAAGTGCTACACAGATGAAATAACAACTGTCCCCTTGATCTAGCTATGATCTAGCTCACAGCCTCCTGTGAGTACACAGAAGTAAGGCAACTGACCTGGATAAAACCAAGAGAGGCTTATACATATCTAGATAAGGGGACAGTTGTTATTTCATTTCTGACCAGAGCTGCCCTAATTTAGTACTGAGGAATAGATGGCAGGTGAAATTGAATGATTTGGAAACAATTCTCCTCTTGGCGAGAGAATGAAGTCAGCAATGACAGTGTTTCTTGAATGCAAGAGGGCCCAGGCTTACCCAGCTTATTATAGTGATGGTTTTCCTATGCAGATACATATCCTAAAAGGGAAAAACAAAAAGAACAAAGTAATCATTTTATATTATTAATATTCCTATCAATGTCCACTTACTGAAAATAAAAAGTTTGAAAATATATTCACAAATATTTTAGCTGAGTCAAATACTTTTATTTGGTGCCTGTTCAGGCAAAAACCAGGCAGCAAGCCACTTGTGGCTTAATTACTGAATCATATTAAAACAAGGCAATTTAATTGTGATTAGTGTTACAATAATTTATTCATAAAATTCTAGTATATGTATTTATTTCCTATAATTCATTACTTCCAGCCCAGGACTATATGTGCTCCATTAAATTAAAAAGTACAAGGTCATTAACCCACAATTCTGCTTGCAATCCTGTTGTTAGATTGCATTCTCTTTGTTCTTTAGTTAGGATTAAATTGTTAAGTCCTCTTAGGTCATTTATCCTTAACTGTTTAATTTCTGTGTGATCACCTAAAGGCTCATATTATTGCTAATAAAACAGGTGTGACCTGCCCAGAAAACAGTTGTCTTTCCCTGAACATCTGGTGGAGATCAAAACTCTGGTCAATCCTCTTTAGCATGCATTTGTCCCCTATGCTTAACTCCAGTCATCAGTGGTTCTGAAATTGTAATACATATCTGCATTTTCCCGATTATTAAAGTTGTAGGGACTTTTACCAAGAGCATTTAACACATGAAAAAGTGCACACATGTCAGTACTATTTTTTTTCTGAGTCCAGACTATCTCCTACTTTTGGGTGGGCACAGATGATTAACTGAACATACAGGTAATGAATCTAAAATTGTGGAGTAAGGCTTCCAGGCGAGTGGCTTCATATAGACAAAAGCCTATGTTTTACTATCAGAAAATGCATGTACCACACAGTCAAGGCCAGCCATCTACACATCTCTCTGAGTATTTGTTTAGAGGGAGTAGATGGCTCAGTCCAAATCCATCCCCACTGCTGACAGAGTAGCTGCATAATGGTAGAAGCAGGAAAGAAATCCAACTTATTAAGTTTCTCCTGCCAGTATAGCAGGAAACTTTGAGACAGAGGTTTTAAGATCTTTGCACCCAGGCAGATTTCCCAATTCTTCAAGAGAGGTATCAGTACAATCATATACAGAGGAAGAAAATGAGACATAGATATAAAGTCACTTGCCCAAAGTAGCTAGCATGGAATTAAAACTAGTTTCCTAGAATTCAAAAACTCAGTGCACTGTAGCAAATTCTATCTTTCCCTTTATCATTAAGATATGCAGAACAAGCAATCACTATTCTGGAAACTATTCTGGAAAATAGTTAAGCTATTTTAATATTAACCACATTTTGCCTCTTCTTCTCTATTATACCTTCTTGCTATTCTCTACTAAACATGACATTTCCTGAGAAGCAGGGAGAGAAAGTGTTAGGTAATTAGTACTATCTATTGGTGGTGTATCCCTGAGATGGCCCTTTAGGACTAAGGTATCCACTAATCCAACTGCAGGGAATATTGCTGCTGGTATATCTCAGCTGAATTTCTCCCAATAAACTATCCTTGCCCAGAGTGCTGCTTTACCCATCTTCTCTCCATGGCACCTCCCTCCCACATCTAAGGACAAGTCAATGTAGGGATACAAATGTCTGGCTCTTGCCTTAATTAGGGATATCTCTGAAGGGACATCTCAATTTTATAGCACTCCATTTGATTAGCTGAGGCCTCTATTATGACTGAATTACAGTTCAGCTTTCACTCTTGTCATTTCCTGCATCCCTTACTCCCAAATAAAACACCAGCATGCCCATCTGCATCTCAGAGTCTGTTTTCCAGGAAACCTGACTTTGACACTTGGAGATGTAAGTGGTCAAAGTGAACATTCTAAAACGGTATTTTGGAGCATGATCACCCACTAGCTGGCAGTAAAAATGCTATCATTGATGAAAGATGGAGCCCCTTCGCAGACAGCCCCTTTGCAGTACATGTATTTAACTTTGACCAGTAGTGAAATGGGATGGGATAATTGTGAAAGGAAGTGCACCAACAGGTTCCATATCTCTGGTATTTGAGAGGTGTAAGAAAGTAGTCACTATAGGACAATAGAAATGCGATGGCTATGTGCAGAATTGATCAATGTATTGAAGAAAGACAATGAAATGCTAAGGGCTATTAATCACCTGTTTAAAGATAAGGGTGATTTGTTTTACAATCAGAGGACAGAAAACTATCTGAGGATCAAGTGCCATGCACAGTTATATGGGAAACAGAAGTCCAGAGAAGGTTCTCAAAAATATTAAGTCTGCTCTGTCAGGCAGAGCTCTGACTACAAAGGGGTAGCAAGACCCTAAGAACAAAGATCAGATTATTTGGGTAGAAAAAAACTCATAAATTAAGGAGTGGTGAGACCCTGAGAATTGGGGTAGGATTATCTGGGTAGATAAATTATTAAATTTTGAATCCCTACAAATCCCTAAACTGGGCCTGAAGAAGTGGAATATGTCAAAAACGAGTGTCCCCATTGTTTGAAGAAAAATAAGAGTCCTCTGACTTGCAAGACAATGTAAATCTCCTTTAAGAATGTACCCTCACCATCCCTCCTGGCCACAAGACCAACATGTAGGATTAAGTCACAACATAAACTAGTCAGGGAAGCCTTAGCCTATTAAACTAGGCTCTGCCCCACAGAGCTGCAGGAGCTGCTAAACCAAGCCAGATCATACTAGCAGTAGCCAGAAGAGTATGTGAGGCTGGATCCTGAAGATTCTTCACCTAGGGAGAAGAACACACAGGTAGACAAGAATAGGTTACTGATCTATAAGCACTATCCCAAGATACAGGATTTAACACCCAGCAAGGACTCTGGGTGCTAATTTGCTGGTAGAATCGTTTTTGAAAATTTTGATGGGGAGATGACTCATAACAATTGAGGTACAAATGCCAGAGCTATTGAAGTAGGTGTTAGAAGAAAGGATTAAAGGGCTCAGAGAAGTGGAAATATGAGAGTGTATATATTATGAAAGGCCAGTTGGACTTCTTCTGTGAAATGGCCAGAGGACTCTGTTCCAAAGAAATGAGGAGTGTGCTAGAGAGACAAGCCCAGAATCTTGAGAAACTCATACTGACTGTCGTCTTTAGGTCACGGATAATGAAGGGAGGTGCTGTTACAGAACCGGGCTGCCTAATAACAATGCAATGATAGGATACCAAAATTATAGGAGCCAGGTTTCAGTGCTCAAACATCAGTCAGGTAGACACAAAGATCATGATGAATGTCAGAATGACAGCCAGGGCCGGCTTACTCATAGAGAACTGTGTAGAATTAATAGAACAAAGTATTTGCCAGGACAAGAGGATGGGCAGGAATAAGAGTATTGTTCAACCTATACAATCAAAAGAAATGAAAAATAAACAAGAGACTAAGGAACATCACCTTAGTAACAAAATCACAGTCCTTTGCTCAATTTAGGGGATGGAGCAAATTTTCAGATACATTATATATTGATTGGTGAAGAGATTGCATCCTCAGGTGGAAAAACCACGTAATATTACAAAAAGGAAATAAAGTAATGTTGTCACTTGGTTCCGAAGAGACCTAAGATCACAAACATTGACTATTTTTCACTCAGGAAAGGGGGATATAAAGAAATTTTGAGAAGTGTTCAACAGAGAACACAATTTGACATTAAAATCCAGATTTCAGAAACATCATATGGCCCTTGTATTAGAGAATGGTTTGTGGGCTGGGTCATAAGTAAAGTTCTGGATCAGGTCCAGCTTACATTGGGTCCATAGACACACCCAGTGATCTTTCCCTTGGTCCTCAAACTTATAGTTGGCAGGTACACATGTGGTTGTTGGCAGGATGTTCCACTGATTGACTGGCATATGTGGCAAGGACTGTCATAGTGGGGGAAGCCAAGTACACCAAAATTTTATATTAAAAACAATATTGCATCCTAAGTAAAACCAGCACTATGATGAAGCCGGTGAAGTACCTACAGCACAACATTTAAGAAAGCATTCACTTTCAAGCTCGTGCATCCTTGTCCTGGCCCTGAATCTGAGGCAAGGAACAGAAATTAGTGGCATATTTAAAATCCTAAAGGATGAAGGGGAGATGATCCCAGTTGTATCCATATTTAATAACCCTACCCCAAAGTCAGATGGACATAGGAAGATGCCAATAAATTATTGCACACTCCAACATGTAACAGATCCAATTGCTGATACTGTGCAGATGAGGTATCTTTCCTAAAAGAGATTGAAAAAAGCCTCAGATACATAGTATGAGGTTATTGATCTGGAAAATGTACTCTTTTTCCATCCCCAGCAAGGATGAGTACCAGAAATATATTGCATTTATGCAGGATAAATAACAGTATACATTTTTATTTATCCTCCAGGGCTATGTTTATTCCTTTGTCAATTGGTACAATAAAGTCTCACGTGATCCCTACGTCGTGTTGTTCAACTATATTAATAACATGATGTTAATCACACCAGATAATCAATAAGTAGAAACAAGATTGGAAGCCTTGGTTAGACACATGCCCTCCAGGTTGGGAGGGAAACCCTACAAGAGTTTAGGAACCAGACACAAAACTGGAAATTTTAGGAGTCCAATGTTCTGAGTATGACAGAATATCAGCTCCAAAATAAAGTATAAATTATTGCTTCTTGCATCTCATACCACTAAGAAAGAAACACAACCTGATAGCCCTCTTTGGGTTCTAGAGGCAGCATATTTCACACAGAATGCAATCACTTCAACTTATTTACCAAGTGACACAAAAGGCTACCTATTTTGAGTGGATCCTAGAGCACACAAAGGATGTGGTACAGGCTCTGTCACATTGTCCTGGATATTCTTTGCTACTACATTTATCTGTGATAGGAAAAAAATGTCATGTGGATTTTATGTTCAACCTCAGTAAAATAACTAGAATGTATTTTAGATTCCCTGTGTTTCTTGAGCTAAGCCATGACATTGTGTGGCTACATGACCTTAATGACTCAGCATGAGCTGACTTCTCTTTGACACAGCAATTCATGAGCTTGGACATTATTAGGTAAAAACAGTGTCTCCCAGATCAGGCAGGAGTAGGGCCCAAGTTAGCTGATCAATTGGGCTGCCCAGAAACCCATATCATCTATCACTTTTGCTATAGTGGCTTACTCTCTGCTAATATCTATGGTAACCAGCCAACAAATACAATGAAATGTTGGACTTGATTCATGGGTGAATTAGCTCAATATGTTCATGCATGCTGAAAATAGATGACAAATGTACTATAGACCTGCAATAGTGGCCCTGAAAGATGGCAGTGAGGGAAAAATTATTCTAACTGGCAGGCCCTCAAGAGCAATGCGTCACAATCTGCTTTTGATGGGAAAATGTGTCCCTAAATATGGATGTATAAACTCTTGAACCAAAGGATTTGACTAGTTAGTCAAGGACCTAGAAAGAGATAAAGTGGAGGATCAGAGACAAGGATCTCTAGGAAAGAGGCCTATATTAGACATCGTGGGGTGGGCAAGAAATGTGAAGATCATTGGTGTCACATGCTAATATCACCTGGAATGCATCCACCATAGAAAAATTACTAAACAATCAAGTAAACAAAACAACTCAGCTGGTTGACCACACTAATGCAGGCATGAATTCTACAAGGAATGCGCAGTTACAATAGCAGGAATGGAGGCTACACACAGGCCCAACAACATGGGCTAGCACTCACCAAAGCTTGTCTAGCTCTTGCCGCTGCCAAATGTCCACCTCCAACAACAACAAAAAAAATGGTGAATTATAATATGACACCATCTCTCAAAGAGATAAGCTATTCACATGGTGGCAAATTGATTATATTGGATTCCTTCCATCCTGGAAATTGCATAATTCATCTTGACTGGATTTGATACATATTCTGGGTATGGTTTGTTATTCCCTGCCCACAGAGCATTAGCCAGCAAAATTGTCCAAAAGTCTTACAGAACAGTAACCATTCTATGAAGCTGTGGCCCCTAAAGGCTGAACATAATCTAGGAATCAATGCATGGACATAGAAGTGACTCTGCTTACCGGCAGTCTCAGTGATCCACTTGAGGAATTACTGCTCCCCATTGCCACAACTCTATTTTTACAGATTTAGGGGTCTCTAATAATCTCACTTAATTTCCACTGTTGCAGTGAGCACATGATTAAATGAGGTGATTTCTGAAGAGGAATTTTTTTTTTACAGTGGTCAACATATAGTGAACACTTAATGTCATTTATCATTTAGGTATTCTATTAAGCAAGGATAAAATCTCTTTTCACAATTTCAGGTTTATTTTGACATGAAAATTATCTTTTAAAGCTAAAATAGCTCATTTGCTTACATTTGTATTTAAGTGCTTAAATTTAGTGGACTAAAATACACACTAAGATGAAAATGAGTAACAGCTGCATTTGTTGGCATCCTTATACTTTGTAAAAAGGAGAAAGCTATTGTTTGGGTAAATTGTGCCCCCAAAAAAGTTCATGTTGAAATTCTAACCCCAAGTACCTCAGAATTTTACTGAATCTGGAAAGAATGTATTGATTTATAGAGGTAATTAAATTAAAATAACGTCATTAGGTTACGCGCTAGTCCAGTATGACTGGTGTTCTCATAAGAAGAGAACATTTGGACAGAATACATTCAGAAGGAAGACGATGTGAAGACACAAGAAAAAAACAGCTGTCTACAAACCAGAGAGAAAGGACTGAAATAAATCCTTCCCTCATAGTCCTCAGAAGGATTCAACCCCACTGACACCTTGTTCTTGGACTTCCAGCCTCCAGAACTATGAAAACATAAATTTTTGTTTTTTAAGCCACTCCAACCATGGTACTTTGTTATGGTGTCCTTAGCAAATTTATACAATTAACAAGCATTTTGTCTCTTGTGTTTGCTCTTTTCTGTTGTTTTTCTTTTTTCTTTCTTTTTTTTGTGATAAGCATAGCTTTATTTTCCTTTTTGCCTTCAAAGCAGGGACTCCTACAGGTTATACCTCTTCAGGTACCACAGAGATTTCTCTTGGATGATCAGAGTTAAATATTGAACCAACCAAGAGAATAAGGAGGAAAAAACTTTTTTCAGCAGAGAAAGACACTATCTTCAATCAAATGATCGATCCATGGATCTTGTTGATGTATTTATGCTCATGTTTATGTTTATACAACACTAAATTGATCTTTTTAGTGTAAAATTCTGGCTTTAAAAATGTTTTCATTTGGTATTCACTTGCTATTATTTATTTAAGTATAATCTTAGTTACTTCCATGGAATTTCAGTTAAGCAATATAATCCTGGACATTAAAAAATCAAAATAATCTATTGTTTTCATTTTTATTTTCTTACAGATTGGCTTTGCTCCTTCTGACTTAGGGAAAGAGCAGGGAAAATGGAAGATTTACATGTCATATATGTTGAACTAAGTTGGTCAATTAATTTACAATTTAGACAAATGAAGGCATGTGTTGTTATAACCAGTTCAAAGATTATAAAATAAGAGTTCAGAGGCATGTTTAATTTTCCAGTGGCCAGGAGCTAGTAGATGATAGAGATCACTGAATTTCAAGTCATGCTCTTCTTCCTGTCTCCTCTCAGTGACAATTAAATGCTACTGCTTCTGTTGTAACAGCAAAACTTTAAGCTCCTCCACCAACCAAACTTATTTTCCTTTCTTTATTCAGGCAGACCAGCAAATAAATTGCTTTTTGCCTAGTAAAGGAGCCATTTGCTGAAATTTTTGCTTTCTTCCCAAGCAAAGAAAACAAAGTCATTTCTAACAAAATAATAGCATCAACATTTTCAATTTCTGGGTAGAAACTTTTCCTTTGCTTCATCACTAGGCAAACATGTTTTCCTCATAGATGTCAGTGATCTAATTTTGTGGTTGCCTTTATCAGTAACATTGCAAAATCAATATTTATTCCTTCTTTCACTTATTCATCCCTTTGGAGAACTTGGTATAGGCCTGCTGTCTGTTTATTTTTCAAGATATAGAGGAGCATTAAACCTGTCTTTGTCCTTGCAAGTTTCACATTCCATGAAAAGACAGAGAAACCAAAAATTGCAATATGAGGAGACACTTTAAAATCGATGCCTCTGTCTGCTGCAGTCAGGCATGATGAGGGCAGAGTAAAAGGGACTCATTGGCAGAAGTAAGAAGAAACATGTGACAGCAATTCTGAACAGCTGGAGTATATATGGGGTAGATTCCATGGGACACAACTGGAGGGAAGAGTGGGGATCACATCATGAAAGCTGAACATCAAAGGTATGGACGTTTACCAGTAATCAGTGGGAAATCTTGGAAGGACTTTAACCTCTGTTGCTTGCTTTGAAGTCTCATAATTAGCAGTCAAATAAAATAGCCATCTTTAGACACTGCCCTGTTTTGACGTCTAAAGGAAAGTCATACTCCTACAATGGGACGGGGCAAAGAATGATTTACTAGAGATATAGGAGTCTGATAATCATGTTTTCAGAGCAATTTTGCATTTATGTCTGACCACAGGCCAGAATTATTATTATTTTTTTTTCTTTTCCAGAGTCTTGCTCTATCCCTCAGGCTGGAGTGCAGTAGCCCAATCTCAGCTCACTGCAACCTCCACCTGTTGGGTTTAAGCAATTCTCATGCCTCGGCCTCCCTAGTAGCTAAGACTACAGGCGCCCACCACCATGCCTGGCTACATTTTGTATTTTTAGTAGAGACAGGGCTTTGCCATGTTGGCCAGGCTGGTCCCAAACCCCTGACCTCAGGTGATCCGCCCATCGCAGCCTCCCAAAGTGCTGGGATTACAGGCGTGAGCCACCACGCCTGGTCTCAGAATATTTTAAATTGAAATGATGGGAAGAAATCTAGGACAATGTACTACTCGTTAGTGCTTTTCAGAGGTAGTGAATTGGAGTACTGTGTCCTTGTCATTCTGTCCAGCAGGTTGTGTCCTATTCAATTTGAATCTGCATCCATCTAGCTTTAAAGTCTGAGTGCTTAATAATCCTGCAATTCTGACACGGTTTTTGATATTGTGTGACTTTGTAGGGTTCTTCCTTCCTGACCTCTACACTCACAGAGTATATGTTTTCATCACCACCATTGCTAGAAAAATGAAGTCCCTTGGGCTTGTCTGTAATACCGGCTAGACTTCAGAATCACCTGGTAATGGTTAAAAGCCCTGGTGTCCAAGCCAGACACATGGCCAATTAAACAGAATATTTGGAGATGGGACCAAGACATCATTATGTTTGATTATTTTTAATTTCCCAGGTAATCATTATGAGCAGTTAAAACTGAGGGCAACTGCTATGTGATCATCAGCCATGAATCATTTATTTTGTTTTAAATTCACACACTGTGTGTTCACTGTGTACCTGCTAGGCACCTGCTAGCAAAGTGTTATGCAATGATTGGAACAAAAGAAGAAATAATACAGAGTCTCTGTTCTATGGGAGATGACATTTTAGATTAAGGCCCAAGTCAAATTTTTTTGAAAAGGTTAAAGAAAAATCAAAAGATCGTAGTAATAAGTTGCCACATATATGCCCCCAGGAAATATACTTTATGGAAAGACTGATCATATATTTAGATTTGCCCAGTGACAGGCATGGCTTATGCCTGTTCCTTACTCTCAAGTTTTCTAGTTTGGATGATAAATTATATGCACACTTTAAATATTAAATAATAAAGCAATGGGAAATCATAGTATGGGCCATAGAAAAAGCAGGCATTAATGGGAAGTTGTGGAGGAATTGGATACGAGAGAAACAGAAAGGGCTAGAAGAATATATGTGAGTAAGTGCTCAGCTGATAGTGCTCATGCCTTGTACAAAGGCAGTGAGTGGAAGTTCTGGCCAGCATGAAGGAGATCTAAAGAAATGAATCCATCACCAAATTAGAAGATTGAACACATTAGAAGCCAAAGATATTTCTGACTGAGATGGGAGGTAAATTTAATGTCAAATACTCATCCTTTAAAGGGAGTTTTCCTCACAAGGAGAAAGTTAGCAATCAGCTTTGCCCATGTCCACTCTATTGGAACATGGAGTTTCCACAATTAACCTCTTACTGTTCACTTTTGCTCAGTTCAGTTCAAACAGCATTCTGCTGCCTCAGTCTCTCAGCTTGGGTTCCTAATCTTTGATTTCCCTTCTCATCTCTTTTCCTGTCTCCCTTTTCAAGGCTATCTTCTATTCTTTCTAGTAATATTAATTTAAATGTCGTATTTTTAAGGAGATAATCCCTAGTTCCCAAACCAGGTTACCCCTTGAGAGGCCAGAACTGAATAAGTCCTAGAGGTTGGCTTGGATCAGTGTCTACGCAATTTGGGATTCACATAGAGTGACTCTCCATTCTCATTTCCCCTCGTGCCTTCCTAATGTGGTTTAAAGTTCTATAACCTTAATTTATGACTAAGTCCCCTTTTCTTTGTAGAGCTTAAGTTACTACTTTGAAAAAAGGCAAGTATTAGAATCACCTTTTATTTTCACAGCAATAAAAACTCATTTTGCACAAACGAAATTGCAGCTCTGTCTTCTGCTTTGATTTTTTTTCCTCTTCTTGCAATAACTATCTTGTGATGAGTCTGTCACTTTCCTTAGTGCCCACAGCCTACTCTGGATTCCTGTCTTGGTTCGCTCAGCATCGATTAGCCCACCAAGGCTTTTAAAGGATTTTTGTATAATAAGATTGTCGTCCCCAAAGTAAAGTGATTTATTGAGAGATTTGCAGGTCCATCACTGACAATGAAATGGCCACACTGGAAATACAGGGTTATCAAGAAGTACCTCGGAGAAAATTGCTATTCAACAGGCTGAAGAATAGGTAGGTGAGAGAGTGAAATGTATCTACAGGTGACACTTTTTCAAGAGACAATACCTCTCCCTTACAGAGTCAAGACAATCATACGAAGTTAATTAATTCTACTTATAACTATTAAATATCAATAATGTGCCCAGTATGCTCAATCCTAAGCATACAACTAGACCTTTAGTCCCTGTTTTCTTAGACGTAATGGTCTTTCTGCCTCATGTTCTGCACAGAAGCCTATATAGAGTTGTCCAATAAATCATGAAACCAAGAAGATTATTTTTTACTCGGCCACAACACATTTCTCCCCACTGGTCCCATGATGTGAGGCAGCTAAAAGATGCTGTATTCAAAGCACCAGATCTATATTATACTTACATATAGAATCCATTTCTCAGCATCTTCCTCAGCCCGTGAGTATGTGGAGCTGTGTGTTCAAGGACAATTTCCATGTTGACATGTTCAAAGAAGCTGAATAAAATCATCAACTTCAACCTGAAATTTCTTCTATGATATTTAAGGCAGCTTGAGAACTCTGTAACCAGGTGAAACAAAAAAATAGCTAATGTATCTCCTATCACAAAACTTCTTTCTCAAAAGAGAGTTTCTGAGGTTGGCTAGTCAGGAGTCACTGGAAGATAATTTATCTGATTTCCTCTAAGCCAGTGAGTAAATCATTTGTCTTCAATATGTACATGTTGCCATGCTATATTTAGATGGCAGGGTCAGCTCAATCTTGAAACCTGTTTGGAATTATTTTCCCTTTCTCCTCCCTTGCTCCCTCCTTCCTTCCCTCTCAGCCATCCTCCTTTCTTTCCTTTCTTCCTTTCTCCCCTTCTTGCATGCCTTTCATCATCTCTCTGACTTCAGTTTTGTTTGTACTTTAAACCAAACCATTAGCTGAACAAATAATAGGTGAACTAGCAATTATTGTGGGTTGCCAATACAGATTAACTAAAACATGAGGCATGAAATGCAAATAAAATATTAAGCAAAGCACGTGAAACTAATTGGTTTACTTCCTGGAAATTCTTCCCAACAGTTGGCTGTCCTTGCATTTTGTTGACACAGAGCTGGGCTTAAAGGCCAGTCTTACATTCTAAGTAACAATTGCATCAATAGCAATTTATTTTCTGTTAACACCTATTAAAATGAACAGCATCACAAAGGTGGAGAGTGTGAAGTGCCCCACTCAATCAGAAATTACAGAAATAATAAAGTGGTAAAGGCATAACCTGTTTATTCAACACATATTTATTGTGCCTCCGTATCTTGGGCAGTTGCCTAAGCTTGGGAGATAGATGTGAGACATCACTCCTGTCTCCTCAAGGAGCTCACAGGCTAGACGGGAAAAGAAACATACAATTACAAAAGTGATATGAGAGGAAAAGAGGGGTGAGGATGGGGATATAATCTCATCTAAGGAAATTGGAAAAGCTTCCTGGGAAGGAAAGAAGAACGATGACAACCGAGAGGCAACAAAGGGGTGAAGAGGAGAAAGTGTCCTATGCAGAGATAGAGGCAGAAGAGGTCACAGAGACAGAAGAGATCATGACACAGCGGGAAGCATTAAGTAGTTCAGCATGGCAGGAGCGCAGAGTTCAGGGAGTCGAATGGGAGAGATGTGGCGAGAGATCTGGCTAGAGATGTCAGCAGAGCCAGATGACACAGGCCACTAGAGGAAACTCAATGGGAGCTTACTAGTCACAAAACCACAACACCCTGGTCATAAATATTGACAGTCCCACGGATGGCATCATCAGCATTTATTATATCTAGCAGTGCCCATGGGGCACTTCCCTCAATTGATGGGAGTATGGCAATGGAGGTGAGTGTTGCAGAGGTTGATGATACAAGAGGTGCTTTTTACCCAAAACTGTGGGGTTTCATGGCTGTAGAATCAAGAGATAAGCCAGAGAGTGGATCTGATCAGGGAATTATACAACATGGGGTGCTGGATGCAATTAATATTTTAGAGGACACTCCTGGACAATTTTTGACCCGTGGGTTAGTGTCTGTGACTCACAATTATGTCTTCTGCCTTAGAATGACCTGCTAAATGTCAAAAGTTGAAGATTGAAGGAGACCCTTACACCCCTTAATGTTACTTCGTCACATCCTAGAACAGATTTCCCAATATGGTTCCACTTGGACTCTACCCTTTCCATCCACCTTGACTTTCATTTGATTGGCACAGAAACTTACAGATATGTTATTTCCTTATTCTTTATATCCTTCTGTGGGTAAACACTATGTTCTAACACAGAAGAGACTGAGTGATACTTCCTTCCTAGAATGTTTCTACCCAGAATGGAAAATTAAATCAATAGCTCTAGTCCTTCCAGCCTGCAAAATTACTAAATTACAAGCAGGGATATGTCTAGCTTGAGTTCAAGGTCCATTCTACATGTACGCCTGACAAGTCATGGCTGGCAATGGGACAGTCCACCAATTACATATTTGTATATGGGCCCAAGTTACATCATGAGAGAGAACTCATATTTATGGAGAGGGAGTTGGACTTACAAATAAGTCTCATTCTCAGGGAAGAGGGTTAATTCTGAGGAGAGCATAGTTTTTGCTAGGTAGTTTCCCCCAGTCCAGCCTTCATGGACTCATATCTGGGTCCTGAAGAGAGATGTGCTTTAAGCAAAAATAAAAATATGTGCTTACATTAAATGGTTTGTAAAACATTGGAGAATAAAGTAAGATCCTACTTGACAATCAGGTGGCAAAATTAACACACATAAAATCCCTGCAGCCAGGACTCAACCTGCTTTAAGACTTCCAGGATTTCAGGGGCTCCAAGATTGCAGTAGATCACACATTGGCAGCAGAGCCGGACAGGACAAGCCACGCTGTCTGTGACATGAGTTGTAGGAAGAGATCATTAGAGGGTCTCGGAAGCTATGAGCCTAGTATACAAAATTGTGCTTGGGGAGAGAGGGGGTTGCACTTAAGCAACTTCTTGGGCATCAGAAATTCAGGTGGAAGATCTGTTGTGGCATATTTGTTAAAGGGCATGTGAGGCCCCTGATGGGGACTATGCTGTATAAATGAATAAAACTTTGAAGGATACCAAGAGATATAAATGAATAGAACTTTGTTTATATCTTTGGGTGGAAACAAGAGGCAGAAAAAATCTTATTGGTTATTATGCCTGTTATGTTATTCTTAACTCTATCCTGGTACAAACAAAAGAAACACAGTTTGTACATATCAAAACTACTGAATCCTAAGAAAATCACTGAAATTTTTTAAAAATGTGCAAGATTTCAAGACAGAATTTAGGTTAGAAATATGTTTCTGTTTCTCTATTTTTTTGAGAAAAATAATCGTGTTTCAGAAAGTCATGTACTTCTGTGCCCCATATATAAACATTTATTCATAAAAACACAAAATGTGAGTTAGATATGAAAAGTGCTCTCGGACAAGAGGGTATGATCTTGGTTTGAGAAAATTAGCGGCACTCCAATAACTACTTAGGGAATGACCCTAATTTTTGAAAGAATCAAATATTCCTCCCAAAATATCTAGTACCAAAGATAGGGTAAATTGTTTAATGAAAAGCATAAGTAAGATTAATGCCATACTCAAAATATGGAAAGACCAATGAATTATTGGTGTTTAGGAAGTAATCAGGCTTCAGAATGCTTCTTTGTTTTCCTCCTAGTTTTATTCAATTTTCATGATACATTTAGAATTGGTTAATGGCTTTTTTAAATTTTTAAATTTTAATTTTTTTGAAACAGGGTCTTGCTCTGTTGCCCTGGATGGAGTGCAGTAGCACAATGACAGTTCACTGCAGCCTCAAACTCCTGGGCTCAAGTGATTCTCTTGCTTCAGCCTACTGAGCAGCTGGGACTACAGGCACACATCACCATGCCCAGCTGTTTGTTTGTTTGTTTGTTTTGCAGAGACAGGATTTCACTATGTTGCCCAGACTTGTCTTAAATTCCTGGGCTCCAGCAATATGCCTGCCTTGGAATCTCAGAGTGATAGGATTATAGGAGTGAACTACTGTGCTTGGCTTGATTAACGAGTTTACATTCTGATGTCTTCCTTTGTCTGGAGACATGAAGGCAGGCAACCATATGAAGTTTTCGGTTTGTTTGTTTATTCATTCATTAAGAATGTATTTATTGAGAGTCCAGTAGGGTCCATGTAGCAGGACAGGTACAGATACAAAGAGTAAACATGGCCTGAATTCTCAGTTTCCTAAAATATAGGAGGATAAAGGGAATTATTAAAATTGTAAAAGAACACGAAATTCTTATATTATAGATGTGGTGAGTTGATGAATTATAAATACACTCAATTATAACTATAATAATGCATTATCCTGGAGGGATTTCACTGTGTAGTGTAAGGAGAACTATTTGGAATATTGGGTATTCCCTATGCTTTGAAAATTTTATAGAATCTTAAAATTTAAAGGGTTATGAAACATCATCCAGCTTAACTGTGTTTTGTAACTGAATAGGACATATTTTAATGGGCTTTTTTGTTATTGTTATTTTCTTGTGTTGAGTATATTTACTTTTTAGATTTTTTAGGCCAATATTAATTTCTGAGAAGTAAAGAGAGAAAGCCTTAAGATATTACTTAACTAGATGCAAATATGCCTGAAAATATACTTTCTGTCTAAGAGTTGTGGGTGAAAATTCGTTTGGGAAAAGGATATTTATATAAATCAAAAATATCTCCCCACAAATTATTTATTAAACAAAATACAGAAACATATGAACTTTGAAATGGAAAAATGTGGAAACTATGAGAACCAGTTTATCAAAGTTAACATCACCAACAATGGGACAACTCAGTATAAGATGCTTCCTGATAGAGAAGGATAATCACTACCAACATGGTTTTATGGCCCAAGGTACATAATATGAATGTACTTATGGCTGAATTATCAGACAAACTCAAATGGATAGACATTCTACAGAATAAGCTGACTATTCACTTCAAAAAATGTCAAGTGTGTGAAAGCTGAGTGTAATGTGAAATATTTCCAGAATATAGAAGACTAAAGAGCCATATCAACTAATAGCTATGTGTGATACTGACTTATATATTGAACCTGGAAACAAACATATAGAAAAAGTTATTAAATATATTAATAACTTTTAAGCCTGGCGCTGTGGCTCACACCTGTAATCCCAGAACTTTGGGAGGCCGAGGCAGGCGAATCACGAGGTCGGGAGATAGAGACCATCCTGGCTAACATGGTGAAACCCTGTCTCTCCTAAAAATACAAAAAATTAGCCAGGTGCTGTGGCAGGCACCTGTAGTTCCAGCTACTGGGGAGCCTGAGGCAGGAGAATGGTGTGAACCCAGGAAGTGGAGCTTACAGTGAGCCGAGATCGCGCCACTACACTCCAGCCTGGGTGACAGTGAAACTCCGTCTCAAAAAAAAATTATTGTAAAACTCGGAGACATTTAAATATGAACTGTGTATTACAGATGATTATTAAATGCTATTATCTTTTTGTGATTTTGCTAATTCTACTTTAGTTATATGATATGACTTTGTTTTTAAGAAATATACACTGACACATTTAAGGGTGAAAGAGTATGTGTCCAACTTCCTGTTCCGTATTTCAGAAAAGAAAGTATGTGTGCATGTCTGTGTATTATAAATGTGTAGATAAAAAGACAGAACCAGAGAGACAGAGAGAGAATGATGAAACAAACACATCAAAATGTTAACATTTGGTAAATATGGTTAAAGTGTATAGATATTTTATTTTTTATACTTCTTGTTAAGATTTTGTAAGTTTAAAAATATGTCAAAATAAAAAGTCTTAAAATAAAAAGGCCACATTCAACCCATTAAAAAAAATCAGGAAGTCAGTCTCCTCTAAATATTTATTACCTGTACTCAGTTCTCCCAGAAACTGTGCCAAGATCTTGACTCCGTCTGTTAGTTACTTAATCAAATTCTCTGTCACAGTGTTAGCTTGATGTCTCAAAATCCTTTGACTTTTCTGTAAGAATGTTTCTGGAAAAACACATTTAATTAGTATGTCCAGTAGCTTTCTGACATGGTTATATATTCATTTATTTATCCACAGAATTTCCTACAGTTCTTGGTCTATATCTTTCTGCCCTTATTGCATATCTTTACTGTAGAATATAATAAGACAATATGTAAAGAACATAAAATGACCTGACAACACTTGAATGTACAGCATCATTTTAAGTAACATTTTACCTTGATTTGGAATTTTGCTTGTCTACCTTCAGTATACAGCACATGAAAACTCTGGTATGTCATGCTAAATATATTTTATGATTTAATAAATTTGAGATAATATGTTAGATGCAAAATAACTTCCTGCTAAACTAAAGAGAGTTCTTTTTATTTTTCTAGTTTTCATTTTATCAATTTAGCACAAAGCTAATCTTAGGTATACTGGATGAGACACTAAATTCATTGTGCTCTTCTTCTTCATGTCTCCTAAGCCTTAACTATATAGACCATATTTTCTACAACAAAATCTATGCTATTTTGTGTGATTTTCCTCCCAGATTGATAAATATATTTAAACAAAAATTTATAAAAATTACAATCTATTTAAATATTTAAACACTTAGTGGAAATACAGTAATTGAAATTACCTTAAATTGGGTTTTCCTTGAAAGTTAATTATTTAGTATAAGCATGGTATATTTCCTTGAAGTTTTTTTCTTTGCATGTATGCTGTAAATATATTTAGCCAATACCATAGTTGAAGAGACTCAATTAACACATATAAGACAACAGGAGGAATGTAAGATGATTATATCCACAGTAACTGGCAAAATGTATAGTCTTGACACCAGTGCCCTAAGCATGGATTTTCATTACCCTGTGTAGAATTCTTATTCCAAATTAAGATGAGTTTCATTTTACCTTTACTTTGGTCAAGTATGCAGCTTTTATTAGATTCTCAATGGAATTCACAAATAAAAATATTTCAATAAAACTGACAGACTAATTTCCTCATTTTAAAATTAGCTTTCTTGAAATAAAAAATGGATATAATAAAATACATGCATTTAAAATATACAATATGTTGACTTTTGAGTGGTGTATACAACTGTGAAACCATCATCATAGTTGTCCACATCACGTAACATATTCATTACCCCAAAAATGTCTCTTCACACCCCTTTACCTCTAACCTCAGGCAACCATTGATCTCCTTTGCATCACCATACGTATATTTTATTTTTCCAGAATTTATGCAAACTCTGTCGGTACTACTGTGTGTGTGTGTGTGTGTGTGTGTGTGTGTGTGTGTGTGTATGTAATTTTAAGGAATTGACTCACACAATTGTAGAGTCTGGCGAGACAAAAATCTGCAAGGTGGGCTGGCAGTGCAAAGATCCACAGAAGAGCCGATATTGTTGTTAACAGTCCAAAGTCAGTCTGCTGGCAGAATTTCTTCTTCCTCTAAAAAGATCACCTTTTCTTTTCTTTTTTTTTTTGGGAGACGGAGTCTCGCTGTGTTGCCCAGGCTGGAGCACAGTGGTACGATCTCGGCTCACTGCAAGCTCCGCCCCACCGGGTTCTCGCCCTTCTCCCACCTCAGCCTCCCGAGTTACTGTGCGTGGCTTCTTTCACTCAACATAACAATTTTGAGACTAATTCTTCTTATTGACTTTACAGATAGTCCATTAATATTTGTTAGTGAAGGTTATTCCATGGTACAGTTTTTCCACATATTATTTATTCATTCACCTCTTAATGAGCACTTGGATTATTTGTGGGTTTGGTTATTGAGAATATAGGTAGTATGAACATTCCTATACAAACACTACTTGGGTAAAAACAGAATTGCAATGGCTGTTATATAATAGGTGCATTTTTATTTTATTTATTTATTTATTTATTTATTTATTTATGTATTTTAAGATGGATTCTTGCTCTGTCGCCCAGGATGGAGTGCAGTGGCATGATCTCGGCTCACTGCAAGCTCCGCCTCCCGGGTTCACGCCATTCTCCTGCCTCAGCCTCCCAAGTAGCTGGAACTACAGGCGTCCGCCACTACACCCGGCTAACATTTTGTATTTTTTAGTAGAGATGGGGTTTCACCGTGTTAGCCAGGATGATCTGGATCTCCTGACCTCGTGATCCACCCGCCTTGGCCTCCCAAAGTGCTGGGATTACAGTATAACAAGTGTATTTTTAGTTTTTGAAGATGATAACTAAGACTTTTACGAATCACTCGTATCATTTTACTTTTCTTTTAATAGTTTATAAGAGTTTCGGTTGCTCTACATCCTTGCCAAAATGTCATATTAATGACTAATTTTCACCATTCTAATATTTGTATGGTGATATTTCATTTTAATTTTACTTCTATTAATCTGATAACTTATGAGAGGTTGAGCATGTTTTAAGGGCTTATTGCTCATTCTACATTAGTTTTTGTAAAGTACCTGTTTAAATATGTGTCCATTGTTAAATTAGCTTGTTTTTCTTGTCATTGGGTTGAAGGAGGATTTTATATAAATATTAATATGCATAATTGTTGAGATGTATGTATTGTAAATAATTTATTGTATTCTATGGCTTGCTTTTCTATTTTATTAAGGGCTTTAAAAAATTATTTTATTAACATATAATTCAAATACTATACAATTTGCTCATTGTATTAGTAAGGTTCCTCAAGAAAAATAGAAGCTATAGCGTCGTGTGTGTGTGTGTATGTGTGCATGTGTGTAATTTTAAGGAATTGACTCACACAATTGTAGAGTACAGTGGTGTGATCTCGGCTCACTGCAAGCTCCGCCCCCCGGGTTCACACCATTCTCCCACCTCACCCTCCTGAGTAGCTGGGACTACAGGCGCCTGCCACCACACCCAGCTAATTTTTTGTATTTTTAGTAGAGACGGGGTTTCACTGTGTTAGCCAGGATGGTCTGGATCTCCTGACCTCATGATCCGCCCACTTTGGCCTCCCAACCTGCTGGGATGACAGGTGTGAGCCCCCGCGCCTGGCTGAGATCAGTTTTTCTTTAAGACCTTCAACTGATTGGTTAAAGTCCACTCACATTAAGGATTAAAGGTAATTCGCTTTATTCAAAGTCTACTGACTTAACTGTTAATCTTATCTAAAAATACCTTCACAACAACATCCAGACATGTTTAACTAAATATCTGGGTACAATGGCCTAACCAAATTGACACACGTAATTAATCATCTAGTACATTTGAAATGTGCTATTCAAGGTTTTAAAAATACATTCAATAAGTTTTACAACCATCATTACAATCAATTTTACAAAATTTTATTTCATAATCCCCAAAAGAGACACCATACCCACCAATAGCCATTCACCGTTTCTCCAGGTCATCCATCTGCCCAGCCCTAAGCAACCATTAATGTCTCTGGTTCTGTAGATTTGCCTATTCTGAAATACTTGTATAAATATAATACTGTAATTTGGAGTCTTTTGTGCCTAGTTTCTTTCACCTCACATCGTCTTTTCAAGGACCATTCATGTTTTAGCATGTATATTTTAGTTATTTTTATTCCTGAACATTATTGCATTGTATGGACATATTTCATTTATCCACTCATCAGTTGATAGATGTTATTTCCTCTTTATGGCTATTATAAATAGCACTGCTATGATAATGTGTATACAAGTTTGTGTGGGCATATGTTTTTGTTCTCTTGGGTATTTACCGAAGGAGTGGAATTGCTGGCCCGTATGATAACTATGTTGAACTTCCTAGGGAACTGCCAGACTATGTTCCAAAGTGTCTGCCCCATTTTACATTCCCACCAGCTATGTACAAGGGTTTCAATTTCTCTACATACTCATGTTGTTTTTTATCTTGCTTATTACTCTTGCTATTATCTGTATTTTTGACATAATTGTGTTAGTGAGTATGATGTAATATCCAGTTTTGGTTTTGATTTGCATTTCCTTGATTACTAATGATATTTAGCATCCTTTCATGTGCTTATCAGCCAATTGTATCTTCTCCAGAAAAATGTCCATTCAATTTTCTGTGTTCATTTTATAATCAATTCATGTATCTTTTTATTATTGAATTATGTGTCATAGGTGTCATTTATTCCTTGAATATTAATATAATTTGCCAGTGAAAATACCATAACCATTAGTAATTTTTTCAGTTTTTATTACATCTTGTGTTGACCTTAGTAAGTAACATTATTCAAAGAATTTGCCTGAATCATTGTCTTTAAAATATTTGGCATAAAAGTTTTAATAAATTTTTTTATTTTTTAACGTCTCTAAGGTATGCATTGTTAACCTTTCTTTTAGTCTTGATGATAGTATTTTTGTTCTCTCTCTTTTTTCGGTAATTAGTCTATCTACAGATTTATTACTTTTGTTTATCTTTCTAAGTAATGAGGTTTTGTTTTTGATAATTTTCTGTATTTCTGATTTTATTAATTTCTGCTTTTTTGACAAATTTTACATTTATTTTGCTCATTATTTTATGACTTCTTAAGATGAAACCTTATGTCATTAAATTTTAGGTCTTTTTACTTTTCTAACATGAACATTTTTAGTTATAAATTTACCTGTTAGCCAACTCACACAGATTTTGTTGAATTTTTCATTAGTATCCAATTAAAATATTTTCCTGTGGTTTTTTCTGATATCTTCTTCATTCCATAGTCTTCAAAAATGTGTTATCTAATTTTTAAATATGCTTCCCCAGATTTTTTCATTGTTAATATATTTTATATAAATCCACTATGATCAGATAACATATTCTGAATGATTTGAATCTTTAAATTTATTTAAAACATATGGCTTATTTGGGTGAATATATATGGGGAATTCCATATATATTTATTTTGCCATTATGTGTAGGGTTCTATAAATGTCAATTAGGCAAACAAATCCAGTAAATATATAGGATTTAGCAAAGTTGTGGGATACAAAATTAACATACGAAAGTCAGTAGTATTTCTGTATGCTAGCATCAATCTGAAGATGTAATTAAGAAAGCAACCTCATTTACAATATGTACGAAACACCTAGAACCAAATTTAATCAGAATAAAAGATCTCCATAAAGAAAACTATAAATATGAATGAAAGAAATTGAAGACAATGAAAGATCTCTACCAAAAAAACTAAAAAGTATAAATGAAAGAAATTAAAGAAAATATACAAAAAGTGAAAAGATATGCTCATGAATTTTAAAAAGTAATATTATTAAAATCTCTACACTAACCAAAGTTATCTACAAATTCAATGCAATCCCTATGAAAATACCAAAGAGATTCTTTGCAGAATTTAAAATAAATTCTAAAATGTGTATGGAACTACAAAAGACCCTGCATAGCCAAAGCAATCCTGAGCCAAAAACAACACAGCCGAAGTATTGGACTAATTTCAAATTATATTCTGAAGCTATACTAACCAAAACAGCATTCTATTGTCGTAAAAACAGATGCAAAGACCAGCAGAACAGAATAGAGAACCCATAAATAAATTTACATATTAGCAGCAGATTAATGTTTGAGAAAAGGGCAAAGCAATACACTGGGGAAAAGACAACCTCTTTAATAAATGGTCCTGGGAAAACTGGATATCTATATATAAAATGACAAAGCTAAAACCTCATCTTTCACCATATACAAAAACCAACTTAAAATGGACTAAACACTTAAATGCAAGACTGAAATTATGAAACTACAGAAGCAAATATTGAGAAAATACTACTGGATGTTGGCCTTGGCAAAGATTTTTTTGTGCTCAAAAGCACTGGCACCAAAAGCAGAACTAGACAAACGAAATTACATCAAGCTAAAATGCTTCCGCACAGCAAAGAAAACAATGAAAAAGGTTAAGAGACAACTTACAAAATGGGAGAAAATACTTGCAAGGTATGCATCCAGCAAGGGATTAATAACCAAAATATATAAGGAGCTCAATAGCAAAAAAAAAAAAAAAAAAAAATACAATTTAACAATGGGGAAATGACCTGAAGAGACATTTCTCAAAAGAAGACATACTAATGGCCACAAGACGTGAAAAAAAAAAAAGCTCACCATTACTAATCAACAGGGAAATGTAAATTAAAACCACAATAAGATTTCATCTCACTCCAGTGAGGATGGCTATTGTCAAAAGGGCAGATGAGACAGGGCGCGGTGGCTGACACCTGTAATCCCAGCACTTTGGGAGGCCAAGGCGGGTGGATTACGAGGTCATGAGATCAAGACCATCCTGGCTAACAGGGTGAAAACCCGTCTCTACTGAAAATACAAAAAGTTAGCCAGGCCTTAGTGGCAGGCACCTGTAGTCCCAGCTACTTGGGAGGCTGAGGCAGGAGAATGGCATGAACTTGGGAGGCTGAGCTTGCAGTGACCCAAGATCGAGCCACTGCAGTCCAGCCTGGGTGACAGAGCGAGACTCCGTCTCAAAAAAATTAAAAAATAAAAAATAAAGGCAGAAGATTAAAAAAATGCTGGCAAGAATGCACAGAGAGGGAAACGTTCATATGCTGCTGGCAGGAATGTAAAGTAGTATAGCCATTACAGAAAATAGTACGGAGGTTTCTCAGGCAACTAAAAATGAAACTACTATATGATCCAGCAATTCCACTGCTGGGTATTTGTCCAAAAGAAAGGAAATCATTATGTTGAAGAGATGTCTACACTCCATGTTTATTGCAGCACTATTCACTATAGTCAAGATATGGAATCAAATTAAGTGTCCCTCAACAGATGAATGGATAAAGATAATATGGTATATATGGCCGGGCGCCGTGGCTCAAGCCTATAATCCCAGCACTTTGGGAGGCCAAGACGGGCGGATCACGAGGTCAGGAGATCGAGACCATCCTGGCTAACACGGTGAAACCCCGTCTCTACTGAAAAATACAAAAAACTAGCCAGGCGAGGTGGCGGGCCCCTGTAGTCCCAGCTACTCGGGAGGCTGAGGCAGGAGAATGGCGTAAACCCGGGAGGCGGAGCTTGCAGTGAGCTGAGATCCGGCCTCTGCACTCCAGCCTGGGCAGCAGAGTGAGACTCTGTCTCAAAAAAAAAAAAAAAAATAATAATAATAATAATAATATGGTATATATACACAATGGGATATTATTCAGCCATTAAAAAGAATGAAATCTCGTCATTTGCAGCAACACACATGGAACCTTCGGTCATTGTGTTAAGTGAAATAAGCCAGGCACAGAAAGACAAATTTCACATGTTCTTACTTATATGTGAGAGTTAAAAACATGGATCTCATGGAGGAAGAGAGTAGAATAGTAGTTACCAAAGGCTGGGAGGAGAAGAGGGGGATAAAGAGAACTTGGATAAAAATACAATTAAATAGAAAGAATAAGTTCTAGTATTCAGTGGCATAATAGAAAATTTTCAGTTAATAATTTATTGTATAATTTAAAATAACTAGAAGACAGGATTTATAATGTCCTCAACAAAAAGAAAAGATAAATATTAGAGGTGATGAATGTCCCAATTACCCTCATGTGATCAATACACACTATATACAGATATCAAAATACCATAGGTGTACCGCCCAAATTTGTATATAACTCATATACCAATTTTTTAAACTTTTTTTGACAAAATAAAAATTAATGCCAGTTCTCAAACACTTTGAAAGAATTCAGGAAACAATTCCAAACTAATTTTATGAGGCCAGCAATATCCTAATACCAAAGCCATACAAAGATACCCCAAGAAAATAGAACTACAGGTCAGTAACCCTGAAATATGTAGTTGCAAAAATTCTCAGCAAAATTCTAGTAAACCAAATCAAGCAATACATTAAAAGGAACATACACCCCATGGCCAAATGGCATTTACTCCAGGGATACTAGGAATGCACAGTAAAGAGACTTTGTAATATAACAATACTTTTACTGTAGTTCAGATTCCATGTGGAGATAGAAGATGAGTCACCTCTCATCTAGACAGAGCAGCCGGGGTGTAGGTGATTTTGCCACTGCTCAGGCACAGTAAATATTGGGAAAATCACTATCAAGGGTGTCCAAAACCACCGCTTTTAATGCCCTGCTTGCTTTCTCCTTCCTCTTGCATGTGCTCCTGTAGGGAAGTGCCGCACACATCTTGGTGGGCCTGTCAATCAAGAAGCCTGGCTCATCATGGACACAGTGATTGGTTCAGAAACTTGTACATCACTTAGAAGAGCATAATCAGGGTTATTATCTTCATGGTTTTCTGATGGAAACCTTTTTGCCTTTTAGAGCATGAGCTGTAAGATACTGGATTTGGAATTTCTAGCAGTTATCTTTCCCGCTGTGTAGAAAAGTTTATCAAAATCAGAAGAGAATAAAGCTGACATGCAGAGAGGAGCAGAAATAATTAGGACAAGGACAGAGATTACATAGATAGATGGATAGATAGATAGATAATTGACAGATAAATGATTGATTGATTGATTGATAGATGAAACAGATAAAACAAATAGTCCTGCTTGTATCAAGCCCATATATAAAACTGCGTCTGTGAACAGATTCACCCTTGGACTATAAAATAAGGAGCTAATGAATTCTCATTTTTTATTAGACTACCTTGAATCAGATATCAGTCATTTGGAACAAAAAGAGGCCTAATACAATTATACATACCAAGACACTATTTTAAATAGATGACATGGAAGTATATTCAGTCACTACCTTGTGTCCAACCTGAAGAAAGAAACAACCAAAGGTGAAAAGAGGCATCAGAGAATGTGAACTCAGGAAGCCTGGGTTTCAGTCCTGCTTCATGACTTAGAATGTCTTGCTAGACAAGCCATTTAACTTCACTAAACTCCCATTTCCCTATAAATTTTTAAAAATAATGAAATGGATAACGATCATGAATGCTATAAAGACATTATGTCCTAAGATTTTGCAAAACCAAAAAGCCACAAAGGAAAAGATTGGCATATTTGAGTATATAAAGAATAAAATGTTTTGTATATCAAAAAGCATTATAATCAAATCAAAGTATAAGCATAATGTGGAGAAAGATTTGAAATACAAAACAAATCAATATGAGCTAAACAAGAATAGAAGCAGAGAATGTGAGCCACCAATTCTTGAAAAATAAATCATAATAAGTTATAAACAGATGAAATATTATCAAACTCAGTGGCAATCAGCAGAAGTTAGTAAACAATGAGATCTAGCACTGTGTCATTATAGGTTTATTTAATGTAATGCTAACTGTGGAACTTATAAATCTTTCCTGCTCATGTTCATCTTCCCTCCAGTACTACTAAAAGTAATAGCTACAAACATGAGAGCAAGAACACTTACTTGGTAACACATGAGGAGACGTCAGTTTTCAAAAAGCACGTTTCTGACTTTTCAAAGAGCAGTAACAATATGTATCAAATTTGGCACAATTTAGATTCAAAGTCAGAAACAGTTATACAGGACTTCTTAATCTAGATCTCTGATAGGTATTTTATATATTATCTTAATAATTTTTACAAAGATAAAAATGCTTAACATTGGGTAACATTACAGACTTAGTAAATACAAAATAGAATAAACCCTGAAGACAAGTAGAAATAATTTACTTTAGAATTGCATGTCCTGACCCCACTCACCCTAGAATTTGGTAGTTATCTTAAAAGCAGAAGGATCTCAGTTCCTAGACACCTGCAATATAAACTTTCTTTATTTTCTTTCTTTTTTGTGGCTCAGTATTTCTTGTGCTTAGGGTACATAAGAATTACAATAGAGAGTTGTATACCCCCCAAATTACATTTTATTTATGATACTTCAAGCATGATTTATGGAACACCCTAGGACGATTTTGATTATATTTTTCCTTATGTATCAACTCTAGAATATAATTCCACTACAAGATGCAAAACCATTGAACAATTTCTCTTCCAAAAATTAGCAAATTATTTTTTAAACATTATAGTATCAAACGTTTGCTAGACGGGGTGTGGGTTTCCAGACACTGGCTCAGATGAACAATTAGTTACCTTTCTGCAGAGTATTTTGTTAATATATCTGAAAATGTTAAATGTGTGAAGCTGGTAATTCTATTTCTAGCGATTTAATGTAAAGAAATACTTGCACACTCATTTAAAGATGTGTGTATAGTTATTCAATGCAGCAACGATGTAACAAAATACTGGTTTTAATGGACATGCTGCTTAAAACTCATAGATGTCATCACACCGTATTTAATATGAAATCACAATTTCTTAAAATGTCATGAAAGTCCTACATAATCTGGCTTTTTCTTACCTTGTCAGACTCATCTTCTGCTTCTCACCACATTTCATGCAACCATCCAGTCACTGGACAACATCTAGTCATTGAATATTCATTAATCAGGAAATGGCTAAATACTCATAATATACTGAGGCCTGCAATATGATGCAACACAACATGAGTTTAACACCGACTTGGATGTAAATACTGAAAGATTTCCAAAAAAAATGTATAGTAGATCCTCATTTATAACTGTGTGTGTGTATATCTGTGTGTGTGTGTATGTGTGCGTGTGTGTGTAAGAGTGAGGAATGGAGGGAGGGAGGGAGAGGGAGAGAGTAGAGAGAGAGATTACTTTCTCATGGTTTCATGGCTTTGTTACAGTTGTTCTCAACATGTCTTGATAGAATACCAAAAGAAATTAAAATCCACTCTGCACATAAATTTTGTACTAAACTTTAACAAAATTATTAATAAAAATATCAAAAAGTTATCAAATGCATCTTTGTGTAAGACGCTATATGAAGCACTTTGTGTGCTTCTCCCCACTTAATCCTCACAATAGTCCCACAAAGTAGGTGGAGTCATTATCCCCAAGTTTTGGTGTGGATTTAAAATTTTAAATCATTAGTGGTCATATGCTAGTAAGTGTCAAAGTTAGGCTACAAACCCAGGTTGTGTTATTCCTGAGTCCACTGTCTTAATCACTAAACTGTCTGATACTAAGAAATGGACCTTGATGCTTGGATCTTAAAGATAGCTCACTGCCCTTTTGGTCTGTCAAAAATGATATACTGCCAGTGGCACATGAGAGAGAAAGCACCAGGCTTCTAGATTGATGTTGGAAATAGAATGATCTTACTGTCCTGCTCTTCCGTGTCAGCAGGACAAGGAACTCGGTGAACTTTCTGAGATGTTGACCACAGACGTGGTACTTTTTCACCTTGACTCCACTTTCAGAGTGGACTCACCCTCCTGAATACTCAGTCACCCTCAGAGTTACCAGAAATGAAATGCACCATAATGCATCTCCTTCCCAGCATCTGAGTTCACAGGGCAGGCCCCTGCCTTGGTCTATGATTATTCTTTGCTTTTTCTCAAGGACATAATGTCTGGAGTAGGTACTACAAACACACAGGCCTATCTGTGAATAATAACCTTATGTCATTCTTGGCTCATAGAAAGAACTTGGACTTTGGTCTCGCCCACATATGACCTGAATCAAATCAGTATCTTTTACTTGGGTAAATTATTTAACCTCACTGATGTATCTCTTTACCTATTTGCAGATTGGAGATACAAATAAAACTCACCTACAAAGGTTGTCAGAAAAATTAGCTATTGCCATTTTTGAGTGTAAGCTGAACTACACATGTAACTGCAAATACCTGATGATAGATTCCTTGGATTCAGCCTATTTTAAGCAAGTGCTTCTAATGTTTTGACAGCTGGGGCCTTGATGAATTTGGAAAGACTGCCCCTCCCAGAGCCAGTCAATTCCTAGAAATAGTAAAAGGCTTACCTTTAAGGGAGTGCACTTTTCAAATGCAAAATAACCAATCCAGAGCCCACAGAACCCAACACTTTCTCTTTTAGGCTCTTACAGTCAGAGTCATTATCCACCTGCCCAAATCATCCCAGAGGCAGGTGCCATGCAACTAGGGATAACCCCTATGCCCCATAATTTACTAAAATTATTCAAACCAGCCAATCCTAAAACTGTTTACTATATCTCACCTGTTCCTCTCTGCAGAAGCCAAATTAAAGACTCTTGTCCATTTTCCCAGCTCTCTCTCTGCCTCTTGACTGACCATGGCAGTTCCCCACATGGCTCTGTGTGTTGCGGCACGGCCGCCCCTTTTGGGAACTGTAAGTAACAGATTATTTTTGCAATTACCATCATTTTCTGATCTTTTGGCTTAACCAGAACTGAATAATGATGAAACCTATATTTTAAAACATGTCCTGGGGCTCAGAATCACTCATTTGATTGGTTGTTGGCATTTAACTTTGGTTCTTTACAGAGCCACTTGTTCTTCTGGTGATATACCTAATCATAATGACTTTTCCAATTATGTATCATGGACTTCCCCATTGTCTTTAGAAAACCCTATTCGCATTCATAGCATATTTGCACCAGGAGAGGAAAAAAAATTATTAGTTAACAGCATTTTTCTTAACATTCCCTAGGAACAGTTTTCATATAGTCATGTGCTGCTTAACAACAAGAATATGTTGTGAGAAATGTGTCATTAGTCTATTGCATTGTTGTGCAAACATCATAGAATATATTTACATGAACCTAGATAATATAGCTTACTGTGTCCCTAGGCCATATGGTAGAGCCTATTGCTTCTAGGCTACAAACCTGTAGAGCATGTTACTGTACTAAATACTACAGGCAACTGTAACTCAATGGTAATATTTATATATCTAAACATAGAGAAGGTACAGCTAAAATATAGTATAAAAGATAAAAAATGATATACCTGTATAGGGTACTTACCATGAACAGAGCTTGCAGGAGTGAAAATTACTCTGGGTGAGTGAGTGAGTGAGTGAGTGGGTGAGCGAGTGAGGGCTGAATGAATGTGAAGGCCTAGGATATTACTCTACACAACCATAGACTTTATAATCACTGTAAACTTAGGCTACACTAGTTTATCTGAAAATTTTCTCTTCTTCAACAATAAATTCACTTTGATTGTAAATTTTTACTTTATTAGCTTTAATATTTTAACTTCTTAACTCTTTTGTAATAACATTTAGCATAAAACAGAAACAGACTGTACAATTGTACAAGAATATCATTTTTCTTTTTTATTTACTTACATATATTTTTTTGAGACAGAGTCTTGCTCTGTCACCCAGGCTGTAGTGAAGTGGCACTATCTAGGCTCACTGCAACGACCACCTTCCACGTTCAAGCAATTCTCCTGCTTCAGCCTCCCAAGTAGCTGGGACTACAGGCTCGCACCCCACGCCCGGCTAATTTTTTTTTTTTTTTTTTTTGCATTTTTAGTAGAGACAGGGTTTCACCATTTTAGCCAGGATGGTCTCGATCTCCTGACCTCGTGATTGTCCTGCCTCCGCCTCCCAAAGTGCTGGGATTACAGGCGTGAGTCACCATGCCTGGCCCAAGAATATTATTTTTCTTTGTATTCTACTTCCATAAGCTTTTTCCTATTTTTTAAGCTTTTTACTTTCAGTTTTTTAAATTTGTTAAAAAGTAAGACATAAACACTCATTAGCCTCAGCCTACACTGGGTCAGGATCATCAATATCACTGTCTTCCACCTCCACATCTTGTCCCGCTAGAAGGTGTTCAGCAACAATAACACACCGACCTGTCATCTCCGATGATTATAATGCTTTCTTCTGGAATCCCTCCTGAAAGACCTCTCTGGGGTTCTTCTTGAGGAGATGTCAATCTTTTCTGAAATATGTTCATGTTGATTTGCTTAGTTTGTTTCTTTTTTAATCATAGATTTGCTTGTAAGCAGCTAATACACCACGACCTTTTGGTGTTGGTGGTCCATGTTTTTAAACATTTTAAGGAGCTTGTTGAGGTCTGCAAGAGCTTCTACTAAACCCTTCATTGTGGATTTTTTAAGGGTTATTCTGCTTTTTCTTCTCCTGCACTTTCCATTCCTCTTGCTTCTTCCTCAGCAACGCGTTCCTATTCCAATTCCAACTTCTCATTAGTCAGTTCCTTAGGAACCACCTCTACGAGCTCCTCAATTTCATCCTTGTCCACACCCAGGTTAAAGTTACTTGCTATCTCAATCACAGCCTTTTCAGTTTTTACAACCTTCTCACTGTTGGCAAATTCTTTGTAGTCATGAGTGAAACTCTTGAATATTTTCTTCCAGATGCCATTCACACATCCCCGGCTGATATCACCCCAAGCCCAAGCAAGAATCTTGATGCAATCATAGATGTTGTAATCCTGCCCGAATTGCATGAGTGTCTTCCTCAGTTGCGGCAACAGCCTTGGCAACCGTCCTACTCGGGCAATAAGCCTTAGAAATCACTATGACTCCTCGACCCACTGTTTGGGTCAAATAATTGGCATTTGGAGGGAGATATATCACTTTGGTATGAGGATGAAGATCACCAATAAAGGAGGATATACAGGAGCATTCTCAACAATAAGCAAAATCTTGAAAGTGTGTTATTTTCCAAAGAGTACTTCTCCATTTTGCTGACATAGCAATTCAGGAGGGAATTTTGGAAAAGGAGCTGACTAATCCATCACTTCTTATTGCTCCGGTTATACACTGGCAATGTGTTCTTACTGATATGCTTGCAGGCCCTGTAATGCTCACCGTGCCAGACCCCCAAGGGCTCAATGTGTAATATACAACACTACCTTCCAAATACGACTGTTATCCTATCCTTAGAGAGCTAGAAATTTGGCATTGACTTGGCCTTATGAGTGAAAGTCCCTTCATGCATTCACTTCCAGAATAGAGAGGTTTCAGCCATACTCCAGATTTGCTCCAGCAAGTAAATTTTCTCCACGATTAGCTTATCTAGAATTTACCAAAATTTTTCAGCTGCCTTCACATCAGCACTTAGAAACTCACCAGTTACTTTCATATTAGGTAATGAGTAATGATTCTTGAATCATTTAAACCACCCAGACCTAGTAGTGAATTCAACAGCACAGTCAAGTCAAACCATTTCTTTCATCATTGCAAACAACTTTTTGCTTTGGTCGTGGTTATCATGGTGCTGAGAGGAGTACACGTCTGTGTCTGGCCTTCAATCTACATCATTAGAAGTTTCTCCATATCTGACATAAATATCAGGCCCTTCCCAAATTTTTGTTAGTCTCATTGCCTTCAGTGAAGCAGATTGTCTCAGAGCTTCCATCACTTAGTTCTTGTACTTTAAGATCATAGTTACAGTGGAATGAGATCTGTCTGATTGGTGAGCAGTAATCATAGACGTTCCACCTTTGTAGTTATTAATCCTCATTTTGTTTTCAGGTCAATCACTTGATGTAGCTTCTTATGGCAATATTAGCAGTAGGCTTTTTATATTCAGAGGCCATGATGAACAAAATAAGATGAGATTAAATCAAGCACAAAAGAAAATGATGTAATTAAGAGACACAGTAAATAGGAGATATATGATCCTGCTGCTAGAATAACACAGCACGCTGTTTTTAAGTAAGCCTTATTTTAATAAGTAGAAGGAGCATATTCTAAAATGACAGAAAAAAGTCCCTACATATACCAGTAACATAGCTGTTTATTATCATTACTTAGTATTATGTACCACACATAATTGTATGTGCGACATTTTATATGACTGGAGGCGTAGTAGATTTGTTTATGCCAGTATTAACCACAGATGTGTGACTAATGCATTGCACTACAATGTTACAATGGCTAGGACATCACTGATAGAAAGTTTTCAGCTTCGTTATGATCTTATGGTACCACCATGGTATATCGTCAACTAAATCATTGTTAATGTGGCACATGTCTGTATATGGAACAAAATCTCCTTGCAATATAGTTTAAAATAACTTCAGAAGAAATTCCTATTATTCAACTAGTTTGTAACCAATATTGTATTATTTTTACTCGGTAAAGCACACCATGTACATTTTTTTGTTTAATCATTGTGGTAACAAGCTTATTACTTCCACTTTCTAGATGGAGGGCATTAAGTTCAGAGAGACTATGACTCACCAGTAGCAAAGCCAACATTAGAACGCTGGTCTACTTCGTCTCCCTCTTGTATTCCTTCCTTCCTATAACATTGTGTCCCATCAAAGGCATTACTTTTCATGATGGGGTAGAGATAATAATGATAATGATAATGATGGAATAATGTGTGTTCCAAGTGTTTTATGTCTAACACTTTTATTTTTATTTCTGCAAAAAGCCTTTACTTTATGCCCAAACATAAATAAGAGGTCATGTTTCATGACCTAGAAAAGAGAAATTGTTATTCCAATATTTGCCTAGGCTATTTTCCTCCACACAATGAAATATTTTTCTATGCTGTTTTCTTAACTGTAAATAAGGTTACAAGAGGGAGTATTCAACCAAAACAATTATAATTGGCTACAAACATAATCCAATAACCTCATTTCACCCATATTGTTAAAAGAGTTAATTGGACCTGCACAGCTACCAGCTAAATGTGTTGCTGTAAGCAAACAGTGAATCCAATTTCCTCCATAAACATAGCTCTGCCAAAGTGGAGTATATGAAGGGCAAAGGAGAGAGGATTGTAGGGTGTAAGCTACAAAGATCATCCATTTGCTTCCAGTTATCTGATCTTACCAGTTCAGAAAGAAGAGAGAGAATATTTATTTATTTATTTATCTATCATCTATGTATCTTTTTAATAGAAGCAAATAAACAGAAAGAAATAATAACTTGAATTACAAACAAGCTTAACTCAAATCAGCAGAAAGGAGCTCCCCTTCTCTCTTCCCCAGACATCTACTAAACATTGCACCTAATATAATATCTTTATGTGTTAATCCAGAGGAGAGGGGTGTTTTTGTCCCCATAATTGCTTTTTTCTTCGGTCTTCTGGGAACATCAACATTTTTTTTTTTATCTTTAACAATTCAGAATATAGTAAGACTTTTTAAAAACGTCTTGCTGGCATAGTAGTGTTGCCATTCAGGTCAGTAGTAACCTCATCAGGGGCCTTAGAAAGACATACATGTGTATGGATTTCTGTTCCCACTGAATTCCTCATTCACACTGCAACCTGGGAAAGTTAGGGAGCATTTTTAAGTCTTTCTTTGTTTGCCCCAAAAGAGAGTCATAATTGTGTCTTTCTTTTACTCATGGGGCCAAGAAAAGATTAAATGTGAATGGATTCTTAAAGTTTAAAATACACACAGATGTGAGAACGTATTCAACAAATAAATTCAGCCAACAATAATGTAAATAAGTACAAAGAGAAAATTTATCTTACTTCCAAATTCAAGTGATTTTTTCAATCTCTTAGGACCTAAGTTATGTCTCAACAGCAAATTTCCAGGAAAGTCTCTCCCCTGAGTGTTTTCTGATGATATTTTAATAATTCAGATTTTAGGTGTTGTGGCTTTTAAATCCCTTTATAGTTAGGGCTCTTACCAGATTCAAATGGCCAGTCATTTTAGTTAGTCCAAATTAGTAAGCTTATATGCCAGCCACTTTTATGGTCTGAGTTGACAAGCCTCCAAATTGGAAATCTATGTTCATAAACTCCATTTTATTTTGGAAAATAATGCATTTTCCTCTGTACATTTTATTAACAACCTCTGCTTTCCAAGATGTTCCTTAAATGAAGAAGAGGAGCAAGAGAATACTGGTCCCTCCAAGCTCTGTGTTAGACCACTTACAAACGCTAAGAGTTTGAGCTTTCCTTTAACATATTATTCAGTGTTCAGTTACCCATTTGTGTCTCAGAAAAGAAACCATCCCCTTGCTTGCTTCGGGGATCTTAAACCTACAATGTACTTTGTACAATTAGTGTTCAACCTTATATTTGCCAAATCTCTCCCTATTTATGTGTTTCTCAACACTGCACTCAGCATTATGATATAAGCAGCAGGAGTCAAAACTAAGGTAATCTTAGTTGTTAGTGTACCAATAATTGTCATTATAAAAGATTTATGGAGCTTAAAGTTCTGTAGAGGAGATGAACCATGAGCCCAAAACAGTTAATGAACAAGGCAAAACAGCGTATCATTAAGGAAAGCAATTTGTAAACCTATTTGTTAAACTTATTGTAATGGAGAAAAGATAGAATACAAAATTCAGTAAAAACTTTTTGGAGGTGAGACATGAATTGAGGCTGGTGCTGCAGAAAGAGGGGTGGCTGGGATATAAATAGAATAAAATGTGAGAAAAGAGCTTCCAGATTGGGTTTCAATGAGGGACCACAGTGCATAGCTATCGAGGCATTTGGGTGAGTATAGCACACGACTCTTTTTTATCTTTTTCTTTCCATGAAGGTAAATTCATGCATGTGAATGATTTGGAATTTTCCTAGTTTATGTACCCTCAATGAACATGTGTTTTTTGTCTGAATTCAATTCTCTTCTTGGCATAGAAATCTACTTCTTGAAGTACTCCTCCCTAGCTTGAGTTATAGTGTCTAAGATCTTTTTTTTCCCCAAAACCCTACTGAATATATAAAACTGCTGGTGATATTTGATTGGTTCAGGATAGGACTCTGACTTTACCTCAACAAATGAGTCACCTATCAAAGATTTTTTTTTAAATCTTGGAACAAGAGAAATCATTAGGTCAGTTTCTCCCTATGATCTGTAAGATGTGAAAGACAGATGCTCTCAAAAATCATGTGTTTGGTCAAGAAGAAAGATGCTATGACGTAGTAGAGAAAAATGAGGTTGACACAGACAGAAATGAGGATGAAGATAAAAAAGAGAGAGAGACAGAGACAGAGAGATGATCTTAAGCATCTCAATGGTTGTGTTCTTTCTATGACCCAACCACAATCTTGTTCTTGATTAAATTTTTAGTGCTTACAAGTAAAAATGTCCTAACTTATTAGCAAATAAACTATGATATGGAAACACCAAGTTCAGCCTGTGCTTGTCCACAAAAACCATTGTGCAAAGTGAGGTAACTCAGACACAGAAAGACAAATAACACACGTTCTCACTTGTAAGTGGGAGCTAAATAATGTGTACAAATGGACATAGAGTGTGCAGTGACAGCTAACGGGGACTTAGAAGAGAGAGGGGTTGGAGGGGGATAATGAGAAATTACTTCCTGGGTACAATGATCAGTCATCAGGTGATGGATACACTGAAAGCCCTGACTTCACCACTATGTAATATGTCCATGTAACGAAATTACACTTGTATCCCATACATTTATACAAATAAAAAAATTAAAAACAAATAAAATAAAGTTATCCCCTCTGGTTGCCTCATAGCCATAGGACTCATCAAATGGAACACATAATGCCTTGCAGCCCCTATTCACCAACCCCTTAACTTACTGTTTTTGTCCAGTAAACAATCTATATAACCAGTCACAGCAACCTGAGAGTTCCGGGATCTTTAACTTTTGTTGTAATGACCATTTTGGTTTAATGATTCCTGTTTTCTATTAAATAAAAACTCTACTCACTTATTTGTTACAAAGAAGTCAGAACATCCTGGGGTGTTCACCCGAAATATATACCACTGGTATGAAGCCTTCCAATCCCCAGGAAATGGATTCGTGATCACTTTCTTTCTACGATACCCCCTGCAATAACACAACAGGACAACATTTCTATTTTTAATGAAGGAAGAAATTAGCAACGGGTATGAGTGAAAAATGTGTGCAAAGAAAAGCCAGTCCTACTTGCCTTTAGTCTTATTATTTGAATAGTCTATGCAGGAAAATGTAATTTGGTTCCTGAGTTATGAATAATTCTGACAGTTACACTAAGACAGGACACCAAATAATGTTCCTAGACAAATTGAAAATGGTATGTACACATTATATTGCAGCACCAAATGAGGTCATAATGCAAACAGAATGCTCGTTGCAGGAATAGTTACTCCTTAGCAGGTTTGGTCATGCCCTAAGGCCTCTATAAACAGAAGAAGCCCTCCCCAAGGCTTGGGAAAAGGCCAGGGCATTATATTTTGTGTGTAGAGGTGAGAGACCTGTAGTGGTAAATTCTTCAGCATACATTTTTGCACGATTCGTAGATATTTTTATAAGGAATAATATAATTTAGTTTGTCAGCTCTGGGATGAAAGAAGCCATTTTATCTATAAAGGTGATTCCTGGCAGGCTAGCTGAATATGGAACAAAAAGGGAATTACCTTACCAATAACACAGAAACCTTTCAGCAATAGATTTAAAGATAAAGAAGACAATCTCATTAGGAGGCCTGTAGCTTGTGATTTATGAAGCCAGTCAATCAACCAATAATTATGTGATGGGTAGGAAATGTAATCAAAGACACAATTTCTGCCTCTATTTTAGCATAATTTCTTGTCATCCTTAGAGAATTTGTTTAGATCTTCATTTTATTTCATCAATATTATAACAATAGCTTTTCGTATCTCTGCTATTAATGTTGTCTCCTTGAACTCTGTAGCCAGAGTTATTTGCTAAGTTGCAAAAGCATTTCTACAATCAGACTTTGTTAGTTCAAATCCTGTCTCTGTTACACTCTAAGTATACACTTGGTCAAGCTGCCTAACTTCTCAGGACCTTCCTTTCTTCATCTATGAAATGGAGGTTCAAATAGAATCTACTTGAACTATGTCTAAATTATATGTATATGTCTAAATTATATGTATAGGTCTAAATTACTTAGAGTAATGTGTTGCTCTTGGCAAGGGCTCAAGAAATATTAGTTATCTCTATAATATCAAACCTCCATCCTAAAAACAAACTAGGAATGTCCTACTCCCTATCAAAGCTGGTCTAAATTATTCACCATGACATTGTATAGCATTCAAATCCTGGCTTCAGCATTTTATATCACCTTCTCCTCCCTCATATATTTCTTTTGTCATTTATTCCGAACTCACAGAACTCCATTCTATACAGTCTTTTCATTGTCACTGCTCTCTCTGTCCACTACACCCCTCCTTTTCTGTTGCATATGGTAAACAGCTGTTCATCCTTCAAGGTGAGTCCCTGAAAGGCAGTGCTCAAGAGTCTTAGGAGTGAAACGGTCTGAATTAGAATCTCTTGGCTTCATCACTTACCTCCCAAATGATCTTGGATAAATCATGTTAATATTTGTGCCTCAGCTTTCTTAGCTGTATTTTTTATGTGCAAATTGTGCTTTATCATTCACAGAGTAGTAGTTATGAAAAGTCAATGAAATAGCACAGCTGCAGTACTTAGAACACTGACCGGCATATGGTAGAAGCAGGAATTGTGCCCCAAACCAATTGTTATCTTCTTTGTGATGTCTTCACTAATGCTTCAGGACAGAACAAGTCATTTTTTATGATTTATTTATTAGTCAGGGTTCTCCAGAGAAAACAGAACCAATAAGATACGTCTCTCTCTCTCCCTCTCTAATGTAGTTGATAGAGAGAGAGAGAGAGACAGATAGATAGATAGATGATAGATAGAGATAGATAGATGATAGAGATAGATAGATAGATGATAGAGATAGATGATAGAGATAGATAGATAGATGATAGAGATAGATAGATGATAGAGATAGATGATAGACATAGATAACTAGATAGATGATTGATAGATAGATAGATAGATAGATAGATAGATAGATGATAGATAATAGATTTTAAGTAACTTGCTCAGTTGATTGACGGTAGGCGAAGGCAAGTCCAAATTCTGCAAAAAATTCTGACAAGAGTTAATGTCTCAGTCTTGAAGCCAAGGTAGTCTGGAGAAGAATTTCTTCCTCTTTGTGGGGACCTCAATCTTATCTCTTAAGACCTTCAACTGACCATCTTCATCATGAAGGATAATCTGCTTTACTCAAAATCTACTGGTTTAAATGTTAATCACATTTAAAAAGTACCTTCACAACACCTATACTAGTGTTTGAGCAAACAGGTGGGCACCTTCACCTTGCCATGTTGACACATTAAAAATTAACCATCACAATTCTATAACATTATTCATGGCATTTTATTAACTTGAATAGTAACTTTATGATTATAGGTCTGTACTGTAATCTGCTTGAATGGACTGTAATCTGCTTGAATGTTAATAAAAGATCTCCCTTTATTATAGATCTTCATTTTCTTTCATCAAAATTATGACAACAGCTTTCAGTATCTCTGATCTTAATGCTGCCTCCTTGAACTTGTAGCCAGAGTTATTTTGCTAAATCACAAAAGGATTGTAAATTCTTTTTGCTAACTCCCAAAAAGATTGTAAAGATTATAAACTAACTATGTTAGTTCAAATTCTGGCTCTGTTACTCTCCAAGTATAACTTTGGTCAAGCTGCCTAACTTTTCAGCATTTTGATTTCTACGAAAGGAGATCTTTTATTAGTTATATCTCATATCTGCCATCCTGCCATTGGTGCAAAGCACAGTTCCTTAAAAACAGTAGGTTAGGTACATATTGTGGCTCCAAACAAATCAAAGTGTAGAAAATTTTCATCATAATAAAAAAATTCAGTATTACTCCTCAGTCATCCACTGTCCTCCCTACCCCAGGCAATCACAGATCTGATCTCTATTACTACAGAGTTGTTTCACAAGTTCAAGCCTTTATGAGTTGTGTGGTTTCTTACATTTAGCAAAATATTTGTGAAATTCATTTATTTTCAGTGTATCAGAAATTTATCCCTTTTTGTATTTGAGTGGTATTCTATTTTATGAATATTTAATATTTTTAATTCACTCATTCATGGACAATTTACCGTTTGGGGCTACTGTGAATAAAATTCTTATGAATATTTGCATTACAAGACTTTTTGTACATATGTTTTCATGTCTATTTGTCATGTGATAGGTGGATGGTTAAGTTTACAAGTACTTAATAAATTGTTTACCAGCATAATTGTATCATTTTGTACTTAAACCAGCAATGTATTAGAATTTGTTAATTCTGTGTCTCTGCAGAGTTTGGAAATTTTCCATTTTATTGCTTCTAACATTTCAGTGATAGGCAGTGATACTTTATTGTGTTTTTAATTTACATTTCTTGAATTTTTTTTTAAATTATACTTTAAGTTCTAGGGTACACATGCACAACGTGCAGGTTTGTTACATAGGTATACATGTGCCATTTTGGTGTGCTGCACCCATTAACTCGTCGTTTACATTAGGTATATCTCCTAATGCTATCTCTCCCCTCCCCGCTCCCCACAATAGGACCCGGTGTGTGATGATCCCCTTCCTGTATCCAAGTGATCTCATTGTTCAATTCCCATCTATGAGTGAGAACATGCGGTATTTGGTTTTCTGTTCTTGTGATAATTTGCTGAGAATGATGGTTTCCAGCTGCATCCATGTCCCTGCAAAGGACACGAACTCATCCTTTTTAATGGCTGCATAGTATTCCATGGTGTATATGTGTCACATTTTCTTAATCCAGTCTGTCACTGATGAACATTTGGGTTGATTCCAAGTCTTTGCTATTGTGAATAGTGCCGCAATAAATATACGTGTGCATGTGTCTTTACAGCAGCATGACTTATAATCCTTTGGGTATATCCCCAGTAACGGGATGGCTGGGTCAAATGGTATTTCTTGTTCTAGATCCTTGAGGAATCACCACACTGTTTTCCACAATGTTGAACTAGTTTACAGTCCCACCAACAGTGTAAAAGTGTTCCTATTTCTCCACATCCTCTCCAGCACCTGTTGTTTCCTGATGTTTTTAATGATTGCCATTCTAACTGGTGTGAGATGGTATCTCATTGTGGTTTTGATTTGCATTTCTCTGATGGTCAGTGATGATGAGCATTTTTTCATGTGTCTGTTGGCTGTATGCGTGTCTTCTTTTGAGAAGTTGCTGTTCATATCCTTTGCCCACTTTTTGATGGGGTTGTTTCTTTCTTGTAAATTTGATTGAGTTCTTTACAGGTTCTGGATATTAGCCCTTTGTCAGATGAGTAGATTGCAAAAATTTTCTCCCATTCTGTAGGTTGCCTGTTCACTGTGATGGTAGTTTCTTTTGCTGTGCAGAAGCTCTTTAGTTTAATTAGATTCCGTTTGTCAATTTTGGCTTTTGTTGCTGTTGCTTTTGGTGTTTAGACATGAAGTCCTTGCCCATGCCTATGTCCTGAATAGTATTACCTAGGTTTTCTTCTAGGGTTTTTATGGTTTTAGGTCTAACATTTAAGTCTCTAACCCATCTTGAATTAATTTTCATATAAGGAGTAAGGAAAGGATCCAGTTTCAGCTTTCTACTTATGACATTTCTTGAATATTACTGTTATATATTTTTATGTTATCATTGGACTTGTGTCTGTATATATGTGTGTGTTTGTAACTTTTAAATTATTTGTGTGTTTAAAAATTTAAATTTTTATGTAATCACAGCTATAGCTGTATCTCACAATTTTGATACATCACATTTCATTACCATTCAGTTCAAAGTGTTTTCTAATTTCCGTTGTGATTTTCATTTTGACTAACAGGTTATTTAGAAGTGTATCATTTAATGTCCAAATACCTGGGCTTTATTTTCCAATACCTTTAAAAATTTCATTATTAATATAACTACATTTTGACAGACAGCATACTCTATATGACCTCAATGTTTCTAAAATTCATTGAAATTTGTTAAATGACCCAGTATGTTTTATTTTGGTGCATTTTCTACATATCCTTAAAATAAATGTGTAGTATGCTGTTGTTGGGTATAATGCTTTGTAAATGTAATGTCAATCAACTTGGTTGATAGTGCTATTTATCTTCTTAATTTTTTGTCTCCTCTTTTCTCAATATGGACAGAAATATTTTTATTCTTCTACTTCTGTCAGTTATTGCTCATGTATTTTGAGGTTCTATTAAATTCATGTACATTTAGGTATTTGTGTTTTATGTAACAGTTAACTATTTTCATTATGAATTATCCTTATTTTAATGCCTTTTAATAGTTAACATTCTAAAGCCTTCTTTGATGTTAATATAGCCCCTTCAGCTTTCTTTGGATTAGTATTTGGTATATCCTATCTCATCTCTTTTGCTTGTTACCTATCTGTGGTTTTATATTTAGAGATCATTTCACATAGATTTAACTTGCCTTTTTATACAGTCTGAAACTATCTGACTTTTAATTACTATATTTAATTACTTTTCATTTAATGTAAGTATTGGTACAACTTGCTTTAAGTCCATCTTCTTGATATCATTATTAACCTTTCTATATCTTCTTTACATCATTTTTTCTGCCTTCCTTTGGAATAATTATTATTTAGAATTCTATATTACGTACTCTATTTTCATGTTACCTATAACCCTGTGTTAATCATTTTTCAGTGATTATTCTAGGGTTTATAATATGCTTCCTTAACTTATCAGAATCCATCTTCAAATAACTATCATGCCCCTTCACATATAATGTAACTCACATTTTTCCCTCAACCTTCTTTTATGTTTCTATGGTCATAATGTTATCATTGCATATGTTATAAACCCCACAATATGTGGTTATTATTTTTTCTTTAAAGTCAATTGCCTTTTAAATAAATTAGAAAAAATTAGTTTCTTTTATTATATATTTTGTCCAATTTAACGTTTATGGCTGTCTTCACACTTTTGTTTAGATCTGAGTTGTATCTGATATCATTTTCCTTTCAGTTGAATGGATATATTTTAATATTTTCTGTGCTATCATTCGACTAGTACTTCATTATTTTTCAATATACCCATTTACAGCTATAAATTTCTCTCTCAGCCCAGAGTTTGCTGCATCCCATATGTTTTGATATACTGTATCCTCATTTTCATTCATCTCAAAGTCTTTTCTGATTTTCCTTAACTCATATTGGTTACTTAGGAGTGTATTATTTGATTTTACATATTCATAATTTTCTGAACTTCCTTTTGTCATTGATTTCTCATTTCAACGCACTGTGGCTGGAAAACATACTTTATATGATTTTAATTATTGCATATTTATTGAGAATTGTTTTATGGCGTAACATATGGTTTATTCTGAAGAATCCTGCTGTTGTTGGGTGGAGCATCCTATAGATATGTTTGTTAATCTAATTGGTGTATAGTGTGAACTCAGTCTTCTTTTTTCCTGATTGATCTTTTTAGGAGTTGTTCTATACATTATTGAAAGTGATGTATTGAAGACTCTAATACTCCTACTAGTTTCTGCCAAGGGCCTTTTTACATGTGTTAGTGCTTGCTCTCAATGCTTGGGCAGGAAGTTTATAATTCGGTCTTAGCCTTAACTTCTTGATTGCACAGAGCCTCAAGGTCAGAGAGAAGTAAGAGTGTAGAGCCTTCTCGAGGTTTTTCATGGGCATGTGCATAGTTCTGGGCATGAGTACAGCCATATGTATGTGCATGTGGTTTTCTACATTCCCAAATATATATCAGATTTTCAAAATAGCCCTCTATGAACCTCCATTTCACTAGCATTTTCCACTATTATTTTCATATTTCCTTTTTCATTTTCATATTTCCTTGGAGATGTTTTGGCCCCAACTTGTACTTCCAACTCAGGCAAATGTGATAAACAACTGGTACACACACACACACACACACTCTCACACAAATACAGACATCCCTGGGTTAAATTGTGCTCACACCATGTGAGCTTGCAGTCAGATCAAATAAAAGACAGTTGAGGTGATTAGTTCAAAGGATACAAGACTTCAATTTTATAGGAGGCATAAGTTCAAGAGATCTATTGTACAATGTAGTGATTAAAATTAATAACAATATATTTCAGTCTTAAAAGTCACTTAGAGCATAACATTTGAGTGTTGCCACCACAAAAAAAATACGTGAAGTAGTACTTATGTTAACTTGATTTAGCAATTCTACAATGTATTTATATTTTAAAACAACATGTTGTACACAAAAATATACAATTTTTGTAGATTTAAAAAAAGACAAATGACTGAAGTGTAATAGAAAACTGTCAGACAGACTAAATATGAACAATTTGGGGGAATGGGTTTTTGGAGGCGCTCCCACTAACCCTGTTCTGTCCCTTCTGGGGGCAGATCAGTTCTTAGTTTTCACCATGATTGTGGGACCATTAGTTTTTGAGGCTACCACAGAGCTGGAGAGAGGGAAAGGGGAATACGACAAGTTAAAATAAACCAAGTTCACCATTCTTACCAATGTTCAGTCATTTCTCTTAAATAATTGCTCCACAAATTGATACAAGCATTTGGTTAATTTCTAGAGTTTTGAAAGAATTTGAGTTTGACAATTTTTGCAACTGTACTCATTACTTTATGGAGAAGAGAATTTTCCGATGTCCTTACAACATCATTTGCACTGATGTCACCCAGATGTAATTTTATTTTATTTTTATTCTTTTGTAAGTAATGTTTTTATTCCCCTTCTGGTGCTTTAATTTGTTCATCTTTATCTATCTTTTTAGCAATCTGATTATAATATGCCCTTTCTTGGTGATTTCTTGATTCAGGTTATTTTAGCTTCTTGGCTTTGTAAGCCGATTTATTTTTCCTAAAATTTGAACAGTGTTGGCTTTTTTTTCCCCTAGCAACACCATCTCTTTTTTCTTTCTCTTACTCTAATTATGCATGTGTAGAAAATCTGATAATGCCACTGATCCTTGAGTATTTGTAATCCTTTTATTTTCCTGATTGATTTAAATCATAATTTCTATAACTATTTAGTTATATTCATTGTTTCTTTTTCTGCTGTATCTAATCTGTTGACATGCCAGTGATTTTTTCTTAAGTTCTAAGATATATTTGTCATCTCTACAAATTCTATTAGGTTACTTTTTAAATTACCCGTTTCTGTGTGCATTATCTTTATTTTTCCTTTAATTCATTGAATTGATTTATAATAAATATAGTAACATCCTTCTTTGCAAATCTCATAATACCTCTTATTTTTAGCATGTTTCTAATGATTAGTTTCCCTCTTGGCTATGGTAAATATTTTACATTTCTTCTCATGACTAGTCATTTTTCATTGTTGCAAAATGTGAATTTTCTGAAGTTGTATGCTTGATTTTATGTTCTGTCTACCTTTACAGGTCACTGAACTTTGATGTAGCAGGCAGTTAAATTGCTTATGGAAAAACTTAATTCTTTCAAGATAAATTTTGGCTTCATTGGGATAAGTTTAGAGAAGGCTTTATTTGTTAGCTAGTTTGACACTACAAATGCTTCTTGGGTTTCTACTGAATATGCCAGCTGTTCAGAATGACTCTCCGCTCTAGTTGGTTAAAACTTGAAAACCTCCAATCCCTGTGTGAACTCTTGGATTTATTTAGCGTTCAGTTTCTTGGTAATTCTTTGCTCAGTCTCATGGAGTTTCACATGTTTCTGGTAGTTAACCCCAAGATCACAAGGACTTGAATGTAGATTTCTGATACTCTTCCTGCACTCTAAACTCCGAGTTCAACTCAGCACACCTACTGTTATATTACTCTACTTCTCAAATTGTGATCTAGAAAATATCGCTAGCCAGGATAATTATAGGACTGACATTATACTAATTACCTTTCCATCAGGGATCAGAGTGTTGCATGGCCTGTTGGCTGACAATAGAAAAAAGTTGTTACACTTACTTTGTTGTTTTCTCTTTGTTGGAAGTAGGAGAGTTAAGTCTAGTTTCAGCTATAGAATCAAGGTTGGAAGAAGTTGTTACAGGCTTTCCAGTTTATTTTAAATTCCTTGTTATTTTGGTCTTTTCCTTCCAAAAAATTAATTTTTATAAATGGTAATATAAAATTGAACTAAAATATTTATTAACAGTAATAGTGGGAAAGGCATAGGTATCTTGTTTAACCCCCTCCCTTGCCCAATAAACCTTCTGAAAGCAATTACTTTTCTTTCTTTTACCTGTTTATTGAAACAGATTAGCCGTTAATTCTCCGGATTTTCTTCCCAATGCTGCTGCTGATTTGTTACTCTTGGTTAAGAATATTTCTTTTGTGCATTCCTAAGCCAGTCCTACTCTCAGTACATTAATGCTAGTATAGTCTTACTTTTTATTATTTTAAAATGTTATTCTTTTCCTTTTCTTCTCAGTTGTTCTGAGATGGGGTGTCACTCTGTCACCCAGACTGGAGTGCAGTGAGCTGCAGTCTCAGCCCCCTGCAACCTCTGCATCCTAGGCTCCAGGGATCCCTCCCACCTCAGCCTCCTGAGTAGCTGGGACCACAGGCATGCACCACCATGTAGCTAATTTTTGCTACTATATTCAAGGATGAAACAAGAAGTTAACTAACCACATCAGTTTGTACCAAGACATCTGCATTGACACATTCAGATGAGAAGTGTCATAGAACAGTGATTAAAGCCCCTGTCTTTAGATTTAAACATTCCCATTTCTGGCACTTACAAACTTTGTAGCCTTATGCAAGTTGCAGAACTCGCTATATTTCATTTTTATAATGGCTACAGTGAGAGTGCCTACTTCGTAGACATTTTTCCTCAGAAGGAAATAAGGTAATGCCAGCATACTGCTTAGCCTAGTATATACCATATCTGTTACATGGTAAACACATTTTTTATCAATATGGTAGAGAAGAAGAAAGAGGCATTAGAGGGAAGAGGAGCAGGAATGGGAAGAAGAAGAAGAGGAAGAGGAAGGAGAAGGGGAAGGGGAAGGGAAAGAAGAAGGAGGAGGAGAAGACTGAAAGAAGTCATAAAGTTCCAAGAATTATCAAGTATTGTGGGAAGCCTTGGGTGGGCTCTTGTAAACTTAATTTTTAATAAGGGAGTTTAGCTCTGCCATTGTGAAGGACAAAATCAGCTCATTAAAAAAAATAATAAGTCCATTACTATTGATAGGTAAGCTATCTAACTTTACTTCTCTACCAGGGGGATATTTGATCTGTCACTTGTTAACTACATTAGTTAAACACCTTGAAAAGTTGTAGGAGTAATTCACTAAGGGCAATACCTACCATATCATTCTAACACTTCCGTGTTATAGCCAGGGACAGTTACACAGCACCACTATTTCCAGGGCTTCTAGATAACTTCCAGTCAATGCTTCAAACCTCTCCTGACAGAAAGTCAGAGACAGAACCTGCCATGTTCCCAAAGACAGGTTACCCCTGAGTACATACTCAATAATAGAATTAAGGTTTCATATAGGTGAACAACTATATTATTATATATTAGTCCATCTTTACACTGCTAGAATAAAATTCACCTAGGAAAATAACCTGCTGTAAACAAAAATATAAAGCTACACAGAGATCATGTTAGAGTTTAACTGTCTCTGCCTTTCACATTGAGTAAAACTGGGCTGCTGCATTACATCTGGCAGATGTGGATATAGTTACTTATACAAAATCACATGCTAGCTTAGGAACCACTTTCATAACCAACTTATTTACTTCAGTTTTCATAATATGTAGATATAGATATACACACACGTGTGTGTGTGTATGTGTGTGTACAATTTTATAGTTTCTGTGGACAAAATAAAATGGAGCACAAGGAAAATACCAGATAGAAGGCCAATTTTATTTGGAATAAGTGTGTTGTTGATCACAAATGTGTGACTTCTATGTGACATGAAGATCATAATACAATATCCACTCCAAGCAGTCCATCTTAACACTGAACCTCTTCTAATTCCAGAAAGGCAGTTGCCTCTGAGAAAGCTACATATTTTTTTAAAAAAGGAAGTCTCCATTGTCAGCATAGTCCTCACTGATACCACCACAACTGAAAGGTACTTAAGAGTTGCATTTAGAACATGTGCCTTAGGGCACACAACGTATTTGTTGATTAAAAATGGGGACAGGAACTGTTTACTGGTTTGTGCCAGAAATTTTACATTTATTCTTATAATCACCATGCAAGATAGTTTGTTTTATAAATTAACAGAGGAAGGCTCAATGATGGTGTCTAAGAATACAGCTGGTATGTTACAAAGCAGAGGCCAGTTCTATATTTATTCAAAGTGTATTCATTCTCTGTTACATCAAGATGAAAATAGAAAGAAAAAGGCGGATGGGATTATCTTTATTGTATATGTCAAACCAAAAGTGAACTGAGCAATATTAGGCAAGAAGGAATTATTAAAGGCTATTGAGATAGAGGAAAATGACCAAAAATGAATCTGAACTCAACTCACTGAAACAAACAAATAATAATAACTAAAAAAAGAAGTGGAGTTTTAAGAACTGGGATGAGGGAGAGATCATAGGCCATCTAGGTTTGCTCATTGGCATTACCCAACGGAAAAGTAAACCTTCTGATATCTTCATTGCAGGAGGTAGTTTTACAACTTGGGTTAAAGCCCTCAGCTCCCACAGAAAATGAAAGATAGCTCCCACTCTCTTCCTTGACGATTATACTTCAAAGAGATGATGCTAGATTAGACATTCCTGGATGATAAAACTGGCAAGATGCTTTTTAAATGATCTACGTCTCAGAGGGGCAGAAAAGGGATTTATAAGTAAGAGTTTCTAAAGTAAATGCTCTAAGGAAAAGGAAGTCAGGAGTCTAGGGACAGAAGGAATCCTCTCCAAAGTTTAATCAAGCTGAGAGAAACATTAAGGCAATGCTGATCAATATGTATACAATAGTCTCCTTTATCCCCAGTTTTGCTTAATGGGATTTCAGTTACCCAAGGTCAACCATAATCCAAAAATATTCAGTGGGAAATTCCAGAAAAAATACAGAGCTTTTAAATTATTCCCAGTAGCATGATGAAATCTCACACTGTCCTGCTCCGGCCCACCCAGGATGTGAATCATACCTTTGTCCAGTGTATCCACGCTGTATACCATACCTGCTCACTAGTCACTTCGGAGTCCTCTTGTTTATTACATCATATAAACATAATACATGTGGAGTTCAGGACTATCTGCAAACTCAGGCATCCACTGGAGTCTTGGAACATATCCTAGTAGATAAGGGAGGGCTTCTGTATGTCTCTGCCTAGCTTCTTCCCTCTTCGTTGCCTATTGTGTCTTTCTAATATTTCTCTGTCTCCCTATTTATCATCTCATTATTGGTAAAGGATTTTAAAAGTGTAAAATATGAATCCTATGAAAATATAAACACTCCCAGGCCGGGCGCGGTGGCTCAAGCCTGTAATCCCAGCACTTTGGGAGGCCGAGACGGGCGGATCACGAGGTCAGGAGATCGAGACCATCCTGGCTAACACGGTGAAAACCCCGTCTCTACTAAAAATACAAAAAACTAGCCGGGCGAGGTGGTGGGCGCCTGTAGTCCCAGCTACTCGGGAGGCTGAGACGGGAGAATGGCGTGAACCCGGCAAGCGGAGCTTGCAGTGAGCTGAGATCCGGCCACTGCACTCCAGCCTCGGCCACAGAGCGAGACTCGGTCTCAAAAAAAAAAAAAAAAAAAAAAGAAAAGAAAATATAAACACTCCTAATAGCTCACTATTAAAGTAAGCTTTGCCTATGGATAATGGCCCTATTATTCATGAAAGCCTTCTCTCTGGACATTTTTTTCTGTCTTACATCTTTTAAAACCATTTCTTCCAGTGATGCCTCATGTCCTCCAAGGATCATAGTCTAACATGGGTTGTCTAAAATTATGTGTTGTTGTTGCTGTTACTGTTTTCCTTCATTTGTCTTTAGAGTTTCTCTACTGATGCATTTCATTGTCTTTTTTCCCAGTGTTCCCACACATAAATATTAGGTAAATCATGTGTGCTATTGTTAGCAGCAGCAAATCCATATGAGTCTGCAGCAATGTAAATTCTTACCTTTCCAGAAGAAAGAATTTGACCAATAGGCATAAGGCAGAGTGAGAGACGGAGGCAAGTTTCAGAACAAGAGAGAGCATTTATTAAAAAGTTTTAGAACAGGAATGATAGGAAGTAAAGCACACTTGGAAGAAGGCCAAGTGGGTGACTTGAAAGATTTAAGTCAGCAGTTTGACCTTAGACTTGGGTCTTATACGTTGGCATGCCTCTGGGGTTGTGTGTTACTTCTCCCTTGATTTTTCCCTTGGGGTGGGCTGTCTGCATGTGCAGTGGCCTGTCAGCACTTGGGAGGTGAGCATGCACTATGTGTGTATTACTGAAGCTGAGCACATGCTTACTTGAGGTGTTTTCCCTTACCAGTTGAGTGTCCTAGGGGAAAGTCATATACCAGTTAAACTCCACCATTTTGCCGCTTAATGCACATGCTTGAGCCCACTTGCCCGACTCCTGAGAACTTACCTGGAAGCAGCTGATCACCAATTTCAGGTGTTTTCTATCTATTGGGAGGCTGCCTTTCCCTGGCACTGGCTGCAACCAATTATTATTTTAGGCAGACTTTTAATAACTGCCTGACCATCACCTGATGGTTGCCTGAGCATTCATGGCAGGTGGGGGCCCTCTCCTTCCCTGCTCATATGTGTCTAACAACTTACTGTAACAATATGTGCTTGGATTAATTTTTAGATATTCATCTTGCTTTCTTAACTAGAGAGCTGTGGAAAAAATGAAACAGGTTTGGTGAAATGAGAGTCTTAGGAGTGCCTAAAAGCATTGCATTTCCCTAGCTGAGCCTGTCTCGTTTTCTCTTCTGTCTCTCTCTCCCACTCTCTCTCTCTCTCTTTCTCTCCCTCTCCCACTTTCTGTGTCTCTCTGTCTCTCTCCCTCCTTCATTTATAACTATTTCCTTCATTTATAGCTCTCCCCTTCATTTATAACTCTAAACTCTAGTCTGCTGTATCTGAGTTCTTTCGCCAGCCCTGGTAAACTCACAGAGAGGTCCTACGTGACAAAAAGCAAAGTTGAAGGGAAATAACTTGAGAAGGCTGCATTTGAAACACAACTCTGTTCACTCTTCAAATAACTCCTCTGGGTAAATGCTGTTACCCTGAAAATATGATCTTGAAAGACGAATATTTGAAAAATGAGCACATTATAAGAATATAAACAGTAAAGGGAACTTCACATATAGCAGAAAATTAGAAGGAATATAAAAAATGCCAATAGTAGGAAAGCCTAGGTTGTTATCTATCAAGTGATAATGCTATCCATCCTACTACATTAAACAGAAGTCTAAATTCTGAAACATTCACAAAGAGGATGAAAGCAGGGAAGCTGACTTACAAATTAGAACTCTAGTTTAATAAATGCCATGCTGCCCAGACAAAGGGGAAAGAAATGAACAAAGGTAAATGTCCATCCACAAGTGTTTTTAAAATCTTTTGCTTTTTCAAACATTTCACTTATGAAATGAGAATGAAATATATAAATTTATATTTATATAAATGTAAATATAAACACACATGCTTTGTACAGTATATTGAAACTTTCTGTAGACAGAAAAGAGATAAACTAGATCTTTCCAGGATTTCTGTCTTCCAGGTATATTTAAATATTATATTTTTGTGAAAAATCAATGAGAGTCCTGTTGATGGTAGACTCAGTGACGGAGGGGACATAGGGTCCTCAAGACTGACCATAGAAGTTAACCTCAGAACAGCCTCATGGTCTGATGACATTAGCTCCTTTTTCATGCACAAGAGCCAGAATTCAATCATCACTACTACACTTATATAGAAGTCTTCCAATGGAATGAAGGCAAATAAGACACTTGACCCATGGAAGACATGCCAACAATGGCAGGAGAAAGCCTGGGGAATGGGCAGTTTGCAGGGGCCTCATTCTAAGGGCCCTTTATTTATCAAAATTGTAATGACCCTCTGCATTTTTACTACTATTAACACTCAACTAGAAATTTTCTTGTCTCTTTTCCCTTACACTGTATTTCTAAAAAGCAAGCTGAGGAAATAATGACTGTATATGAGACAAGTACACTGATCCAGGAAAACCAGCCAATGATACCATTGAATTATTTATTATGAACACATATTTTAAACAGGCAACAAATTGTGCTTGAGAATATAAATCGCCTGGAGTACTAAAGAGCCTAGTTGTGCGTTTACTTAATAAAGGTATGGAAGACATGCAAGTGATTTTCCATTAGATATACCTTTCTTTTGCACTCTTAAATGAATATTTTGAATAACCCTCAACAACCTTTATTCAGTAATAGATAATCCAGTTCATGCATATTCTGAAGTCACAAAATATTGAAGCTTCAAATGAAACTCTGTCAAGTACCTTGAGTTAAGAAGAACATTCAGTAAATCGACGAATTAAGGGAAAGAGGGACATTCAGCAAACTAACAAAGTAGGGGTCTACTTATTCTCTTGTGAAAAGAAATTTATTTTTCACATGCTTAAAGTTAATGGTTAATCGTAAAAACAGAACTTGAGGAAAGTCTTGAAGTGATAAAATATATGAAGTTAAAAATGTGAAAACAAAAGCACATTTTAATGGACACTAATGCCTTAATTAGGCTAGACCATTACATTGTGAACAAATTATTGTCCTTGATGGACAGACATATGAATAATGAATTTGGTGATTTTTTTTTTTTTTTTTTTTTTTTGAGGCGGAGTCTCGCTCTGCCGCCCAGGCTGGAGTGCAGTGGCCGGATCTCAGCTCACTGCAAGCTCCGCCTCCCGGGTTCACGCCATTCTCCTGCCTCAGCCTCCCAAGTAGCTGGGACTACAGGCGCCCGCCATCTCGCCCGGCTAGTTTTTTGTATTTTTTAGTAGAGACGGGGTTTCACCATGTTAGCCAGGATGGTCTCGATCTGCTGACCTCGTGATCCACCCGTCTCGGCCTCCCAAAGTGCTGGGATTACAGGCTTGAGCCACCGCGCCCGGCCTTTTTTTTTTTTTTTTACTGCTTCAGATCTGAGATAGTTAATGATCTTTATTTATGATGTATATTTATGATGCATTTGTCACCAATCTTTGTCTTGTTAAGGAGGCTGGTGGGTGCTCACCTGTTCTTTCTATAGTGTACTTACGTGACTGTCCTTAATTTGTGGTCAGAAGTGCTATTTGGGAGCCTGTGGTTTTAACTGACTTTGATGCACGATTCCTGGTTGGTTCAAAGTACTTGCTCAGAATCAGCTGCCCTTACCTTTTAATTTTATATTGAACAAGCCTGTCTATTGCTACATTTCTGGTTTGTCTCCTGTTCTCCTCCTCCTTTGTCATGCAGACATCAGGATACCTGTAAAGTGTTCCCACTCTTTTTGCTCACACTGCAGCTCTTTGCTTCTAGGTGGAGTGAGACTTGTAAGCATAGTACATTGTGCTAATGGGAATTACAGAGATCCCAATTTTTTCTCATTAAATTATCTACAAGGAAATTAAGAACAGAAATTGTATTCTGCCACTTACAAACATGGAGAAATTTATTTCAATCCCATCTGGGATGGGATTTTTATTTAACCCAAAAAGAAGGAAAGAGGGAAAAAAGAATAAAGGAGAGAAAATGGGGGGATAGGGAAGGGGAAAAGAGAGGGAAAAGCAAAGGCAGGAAGAAGAAAGGAAGGAATCAAATCAAAGGTTGATGCTTTCTTTCTATCATTTAAGCTTTTACTATTGCATATTAATGAGCAATATCCATTCTAGCCTCCTCACCCTCCATTTCCGGCTTATCAAACAACCAAGAAGGGCAAAGATGGTGGATATAACAGTTGTGACTTGTTTACTCTGGAGCCAGCCCCTATTTTCAGGTTGAAATTAGATCACATATCATCTTGGTGGTTAAGTACAGGTGTCATTGCTGCTGGCCAAGTTTTTGGGGAAGGCTACAAGATGACTGATGTCCCTGGTGTGACTCTGAGGCAAGAAATCTGCCTCCCTTCACTCTACTCACCATTTATAATGATCGCACCTTTCATCCATCATTCCCCTTGACTTCATGAGCTGCGAGTGTTCCGGGAGAATGTGCTTGATTCTCCTCAAGAGTTCTGTGTTCTGGCATTGTTTGCTGGCCTGGTTCCAAATAGGTTAGTCCCCAAAAAATTCAAGGTGGAAGGGTGACATGGATAGTGATATATACTATGACAGCTGATTTGAGTGGTGATGGGGCTTTAAAGTTAACCACTAAGCTATAGGAGATTGGTGAAAACCTTTATGAGAGAGGTTCTCATCTATATCCACCATGCTGCTCATTGGTGGCCGTACGGAGTCATTATAAACAACAGCACAGCTCACTGGAGATGCCTCCCCTTGTAGCATTAAAACAGCTACCCCAAACCCATTGAGCTCTTCTATAAAACCCCATTAATATTATTCCAAGATTCCATAAAAATTAGCGGAGATATCCTATTGAGAACAAGGAACTTGAACTGATTTCATAGCCTTCAAAACCAAGCACAAGGTTTGTGAAATATGAATTTTTAAAATTTATCTGTCATCTCTCCCCTCTCTTCCCTGCACCATGTCCTTGTTCTTTCTAATTTACTCTCCTATAACCCTTCCCAATTTCATGTCTCCAGAACCACCTTTTGCCTCATCTCTGCTGTGAAACATATACCACAACTATTTGGGGAAAAAATGACTGGTTTAGGTTTTAAAAGAGTATCTCTACTTGGTCTTTCTAAAAATCTCCTCTTCATCTTCAGCAGAAAATCCATTAGCTCCATGAATCAACACATCCTATCCAGAACTTCTCTCCTCCTTCCAACAATCTCATTCAGTGATCCCAGTCTATGGCATCACTATCTTTAGTATCCAAGCACAGAAATTCCTTTAATTTTTTCTCAAATCTCACATCTAATTGTCACCAATAGATGTTGAATTTGCATTAGACATTATTTCTCAAGCTGTCAACTCTTTATTAATCACAGAAGTTACCAATGTATTTTTTCCCCACTGAATTACTACAAGAACCACAAACCTATTGACTTCAGCCTTGTTTCTTATTATCCATATTTCTGTGTTATCAGTATGATTTTACTAAAATGCAAATCAATCGTTTCTTCCCTGTTTAAAATCTCATGACGGCTTCCTAAATCTCAGAATATGAAGCTCAAAAAGCCTTAGGATTCATACCAGGTTCTTCATGATCTGTCAGCTTTCTAGCATTATATGCTAATTTCCCCCAAGTATATTCTTTGATTCCATGTCCATTTAAAGTGTCATGCTTCCAAGTTGGGTGCAGTGCCATGTGCCTGTAGTCCCAGATACTCAGGAGTCCAAGGCAGGAGAAATACTTGAGGCCAGGAGTTCAAGGCTACAGTGTGCTATGATCGTTCCTATGAATAGCCACTGCATTCCAGCCTGGGCAACATAGCAGGACCCATTTCTAAATTTACAAAGAAGGAACTTAATTTTTTTAAAGTGTCATGCTTTCAAATGACTCTGCACCTATGCACATGAGCACACTGTTTCCTCTTAGAATCCATCACGCACATTTATTTCCCTAGACCTCAAAACAGGCTCAAACATCATCTCCTATCATACTCTCCTTATAAAACAATAAATTTTACTTAGTTGTTTATTTTTTTACTCTGTATTACACTATTTTCTAATTCATTTTGTTTTTAATTTTCCACAGAGCTGTAAGATTACAATGCCAGGGCCTATATTTCAGTTTTTCTTTATTCTTGGGGACTAGTTTAGTGTGTGAGGTTTCTCTCTCACACTCTCTCTCTTCCCCTCCCCCATCTGTCTCTGTCTCTCTCTCTCATCTCTTTCATATGTTTATGAGAGAGAATATATACATGTCTTAGTCCATTCGGGCTACTATAATAAAAATACGATATACTGGAAAGATTATAAAACAACAAACTTTTTTTTATAGTTCTGAAATCTGGGAAGTCCAAGATAAAAGTGCCAGCAGATTTTGTGTCTACTGGGTATCCACACCTGGTTCACAGACAGCCATCTCTTTGCTGTGTCTTCACATGGCAGAAGGAGGAGAGCACCTTATATAAGGGCATGGATCTCATTCATAAGAGATCCATCCTCATGATCTGATCACCTTCAAAAATCCCCACCTCCAAATACCATCACATTGGGAAATTTGTTTTCAAGAAGTAAATTTATAAATTTGGGGGGCAACAAACATGTGGGGTGTGTGTGTGTGTGTGTGTGTGCATGGGAGAGAGAGAGAGAAGAGAGAGTGTGTGTGTCTCCACCATTCAGTATAGATTTGTTCAGCAAGTGAATCACTAAAATAAATTTAGAAATAAATAGGAGATTTCAGTTCCAGCAAAGAAGGAGAAACTAGAGCTACATTTGCCTCCCTACACAAAACAACTTGAAAAATAGAATGCATGAAACAACAGTTTTCAAGACGTTGGACACCAGGCAGCAGAAGACAATGACCCCTGAAAATAAGAATGGACACAATGAACTCTATGATTAACAGTTTACTGCTGGGAGAGCATATCTAAGTCATGGGATGGCAGGGTCCTCACCCAGTAGAGCCTGGCAGTCTCCTAGAGTTGAGCAGACAGAGCTGAGAGTCAGGGGAAGCAAAGGCAACTAGAGTTCTCAGGGCAGAATACAGGAGAGGAGAGACCTGCATAGAGGAGCACAAACATTCAGATTTGTCGTATGTGTTTAATAAACTGTCATTATTCGCGTCATTAGAAAATGGATGTCTTGGCCCGGCGCGGTGGTTCACGCCTGTAATCCCAGCACTTTAGGAGACCGAAGCGGGTGGATCACGAGGTCAAGAGATGGAGATCATCCTGGCTAACGCGGTGAAACCCCGTCTCTACTAAAAATAAAAAAATTAGCCGGGCGTGGTGGCGGGCGCCTGTAGTCCCAGCTACTCGGGAGGCTGAGGCAAGAGAATGGCTTGAACCCAGGAGGCCGAGCTTGCAGTCAGCCGAGATCGCGCCACTGCACTCCAGCCTGGGCGACAGAGAGAGACTGCGTCTCAAAAACAACAACAACAACAAAAAAAGGCTGTCTTTATTCCTGATAATATTATTTGCTCTGAAATATAGCTTTATGATATTTACATAGCCACACTAGCTTTAATTAGTGTTAGAGCGCTCTTCTTTTCCATGCTTTTAACCAATTTCTGTCTTTCTTTATATTTCAAGTGGATTTTATTAAGACCACAAACACCTGTGTCTTACTTTTTAAGCCAAATTGATAGTCTTTTAATTGGGCTATGTAAACCATTTAATTTTAAGGGATTATTGATAAGGCTGTGTTTTAAATCTACCATCTTAATTGTCTTCTATTTATTCACTTATTCTTGTCCCTTTTTTTCTGCCTGTTTTTTGGCTTTGTGTATATAAATAGTCTCTATCTACAGTCTAGGTTTACAGCTTGGAAAATGTAATTGTGAACGAAAATGACTGTCTGTATTATGATTATTCCATTGTTAAAAACAATAATCAAGCACTTGGATACTAAAGAATCATCCAGAAATAAAATACTTGATTTCCCAGGTTAAAAAAAAAAAAGAACCTCTGAGGGCACTCTGTGTGCAGCCTGGAAAGGAAGGGATTAAGACTGCAGGAGTGAAAACATAGATGTTACCGATACAGATACAGATTTAGACATAGATATAGATATGGATATAATTTTGACATTTGGATCCCAAGGCTGAAGTGTATGCAAGACTATGCCCCCAAAATCTTTCCAGTTTATTTCCTAACATAGCATTACTTTCTCAGAAACATTGTTTTGATTTTAGTACATGATAAGTCATACTGAACTTTTACCTTTTCCTATTTATATTTTTCTTTAAACAGAGATTGCTCCCTGTCCTACCTATATGTCTTCTGGGAGGCAATCTTACAAAGTTGTAATTCGGAAAAACAGTTACTGATGTTTTTTGTAGATTTTGCCTGACACTGAAATAAATAATCAGAACAACTAAATTGAAAATGGGTTGGAAGAGAACCCATTGAAACCCAGTGGAATATGGCAGTATCATACTATTATTAAAGCCAAAGCCATTTGGGTTGCCAGAGATCATAGTAAATATAGTGTTAATGAACCACTTCACATTAGTTATCTACTTCTATTGGGGCTGAACATGCACGGGGAACTGGAATCTGTGTACAGAAAAGGAGATGCTACTAAGCCACTAGTACAGGCTGCTCAGTCGCTGAGAGGAGCAGGGATTACAGAGCCTTTCGTGGGTGGGCTAGGCTGTGTTCAGTCCACCATGATGATTTCTGCAGTCCGCTTAGTTTGGCAAAGCTTCCTGATATTATATCTGTCTCGATGATGATGGTAATATGATGCTAACTCTCAAAATGGAGTTTATGGGAGGGGAGAGAGATAGAGAAAGAACAAAAATAATAAATCAGAGATGATGCCACATTAAATGAAAGGACAGCCGATGAACTGAGTATACAGGTATCCCCAAGGATGGGAATTAGCCATATCTACATTATGTTATCAAATACATTTTCCATGTGAAAATGAATAATAACCATATCATTATTTATGTTTCCAGATTTAATGGATAATTGACATTCTGTTAGGGAATTCAGATTGCTCCCTCAATGATTATTTCTGCATCTGAAGGTCACACAACAATAGAATAATTATTACAAGAATGTTTCTCTCATTGCATTGGTTTCTAGAAACACTTGATAACACTACATGTGCTACAACCACTTAAGAAAATGCCAGCATAAGCACCATGTTTGTTTGTTTTTTAATTTTGAAAAACATCAACTAAGATCCCTGGCCACTATGATTCATGAAACATGCAATAAGTTGTTTTGAGAAAGATTGAAAAATAGAAAATACATGCTCCCAGCAGGCAAAACATTGCTGACATTTTGAATAATAATAAAACTGAAGACCTCAATCCATTTTGCATGTCAAAGAATAGGCATTTAATTTGTTTAGGTTATTTGGTTCAGTTTTGTGTTTCTTACAGAATAAGTTCAAGGATATGAAAAGTAAAATAAAAATGTAGATGATTGTAGAGAGCCAAGTAACTGATAGTTGGTTTTCCAACCAGAATAAAATGTAAAAGAGATTTATGCAACATGTGACTTCTCCTTTGTTTCATCGATACAGCTTTATTTCACTTTTGGAAAGCAGAAAAGAAAAACAAATAATAGCCAACTTGTACTTATGTGATCTATATCCCTCTGGTTTTACATAGAATTAAGAACTCTATCCCTGTTTCTTACCCTAATAGGTAAGCTTTAACTAATTGTACTATTTCTAAATTTTCCCTAAGAAAAATTCCATCAAACTGAACTACATTTACTTGTATGGAGGTTATCTAATATGTTATAAAATCTCTCTCCCATAGAACGAGGTAGAGATATGACTGTGATTAAAGTAAAATACAGTTCCACACTTTAAGTTTTAGAGTTCACACAATATTTTATTCTTGAAGTTCAGTTACATCAACTTGATGTAACTGAAGTACATGAACTTCAGTTAGCATAAAAATTATTCAGTTTAAGGAAATTTTAAACAAACCTTACAATACACTTAAAAAGAATATGCTTGCATTAATATTTAGTTTGTAATTAGTCATTCAGTAAGCAAAATATTCTTTTTCATGGTTAGACATTTTGTATTGTTAGGTGGGCAAACCTTCTATAGACTTTTATATTTTAATTAATGCTTTAATCCTTTCTTATTTAAGGAAAGACAAGTGGGGGAAGAGAGAGAGAGGGAGAGAGATTGAAGCTTAAAATATTTTTGGAATAAACCCGAAGCATGAGTTTCTTTGAGAAGAAAAATCATTCGTTTTATAATCTGAGATAATTGAGAAAGAACTAAGTTTTAAAAGAGCTTATACCTCATAGACAAATATGCTCTAACACATGGATTGTCTTGAAATACCCTATAATGATCAGATATTTAGATATCACTTAGGGGTTTCTTAAGTAAAATAAACCTTTTCAAAAATTGTGTTAGTCTAGAATAATTGTTTAACCAATAAGTATAAAATCAATACATAATGTGTCATCATAAGCTATATAGCTTAAATGTTCTGGCTATTATATAAAGCATAGATGTTTAAATGAATTAATAAAGTAATGAGTGCATGTCCACATCTAAGAAGTGTAACCTGAGGGCTCTGAAGATCCCACAGGTTGAGGGTTTAGTGTTGCAAGACTGCCCCCACATCAGGTGCCAATCACAAGTCCCAGGTTGTGACCTATACCTCTAACTGACCAGCTGTAAGTCAAGGTTCCCATGACCCTTTCTTTAGGTTTGATTAATTTGCTTGAATTCAGGGAAACATTTTACTTATTGTTACTCATTTCTTAAAAAGACTGTTACAAAAGATACAGACAGACAGACAGATGAAAGAAATGTATAGGGCAAAATATGGAAGAAAGGGTGTGGGTCTTATTTGGCCTCTCTGGGCATGCCACCCTCTAGATACCTCCACATGTTCAGCTATCCAGAAGCTCTCTGGACCTGTCCCTTTTGGGGTTTTATGAAGGATTCATTAAGTAGATATGAACCAAAAATAAAATTCTAAGCCTCGCTATTGACTGAACAGAATCCCCCACCTTGGCCAAAGGGATGCCTAAAAACTATTTCAGGGATGACAATCCTGAAAAACTATTTCAGGGATGACAATAAGGGAGGTGGAACAGGCCTCATCACACCCTCCTCCCCTTGGAGTTTAGGCACAACTGACCAGCATTTACATTAAAATAGAGATCAGAGATTTTAAGACTGACAATGGACTCTTTGTAGCAATAAGATATCTAATTCCAGCCTGACCATGGTTTAGCATCATGTGACAGATAGCAGGCCCTGAAAGAAATCAAAGTATTTTACCCCAAAATATATTTCTTTGACATATTTTGAAATGACCATGGAAAGCCCTCTCTTATGGGGGAAGTTTGCATTTTGTAGAGAATCCCCTTCCCTTTCCAGGTCTTTACCTGATCCAGGAGAGATTTAGCTAAGTCTGACACTTTTTAAGATCCTGTAAGAGACTTTTACCATCTATTCTCTCTGAAGCCTGCTACCTGGGAGCTTCATTTATGTAAAAATAATCTTGGCTTTCCCAACCCCCCTTAACACATAATTTTTGTAATGCTGATTTCAACTTCTCAGGTTAAGGCAAAGCTTAACTCTTTCAACCAATTACCAATCAAAAGATCTTTGACTCTCCACACTTCAAGCTATCTCACCTTTCAAGGCTGAACCAGTGTATCCCTTTTGTGTCTTAACCTGTGACTTCTGTCTTCCTAGGACGTATAAAACCAAGCTGTAACCCAACTATCTTTGGCACATATTCTCAGGAACTCTTCAGGCTATAAGATGGGCCATGATCACTCATATTTGGCTCACAATAAACCTCTTAAAATATTTTACAGAATTTGACTTCTTTTTTGGCAACAGAAGCATAATAGATTAAATCATTGGCCATTGGTGAGCAGCTCAACCTTCAGCCCCTCTCCTTTCCACGGAGGTCAGGATTATGACTGAAAGTTCCAGCCCTCTAATTATATGGTTGGTTTTGCAGGCAACCAGACTCCAACCCAAGCTATTCAGAAGCCCCAGCCTTCAGTCATCTCATTAACATACAAAAAGACACTTACCACTTTGGAGATTACAAGGGTTTTAGTAGTTACATGCCAGAAAATGGGAACAAAATACATATATATATATATATATATATACACACACACACATAGTCACACACACACATATATATATACACACATACACATAGCCAACCAAGGAATTCTTCCTGACCACTGCATAGAGAAAGACCATGGCATTGTTGTAAGGAAGGAAACCACCCCTCATATTGTCTTATGCTTAATTTCTGCCTCCAAAGAAAGAAGAAGTAAAAACTAAAAGGCAGAAATGAAATCCACAGACAGACAGTCTGGCACCACACCTTGGAGGTGGTAGTTAAAGATCGACCCCTGACCTAATCAGTTATATTATCTATACATTACAGACATTGTAGAGAAAAGCACTGTGGAAATCCCTGTCCTATTCTGTTCCATTCTAATTACCAGTCCATGCAGCCCCCCCATCACATACCCACTGCTTGCTCAATCAATCACGACCCTCTCAAGAAGACCCCCTTAGAGTTGTGAGCCCTTAAAAGGGACAGGAATTGCTCACTCGAGGAACTTGGCTCTTGAAACAGGAGTCTTGCTGATGCTCCCGGCCAAATAAACTGCTTCCTTTTTAACTTGGTGTCTGAGGGGTTTTGTCTGCAGCTTGTCCTGCTACAGTTACATAAAAAGAGTTTAATAAGCACTAGGCCAGCCACACTGCATGGAAGATGGAGTTTGTACACAAATAATCTAATTGAAAGCCCATAGGTTAGGGGTTTTTCAAAGGCAGTTTGAGGGAAGGGGTGGAGGTAGTCAGGTAACAGGTGCTTGTTGCTAACTGGTTGGGGTGGAGATGAAATCATGGTGGGGAGTGGTCAGAGCTGTCCTAAGGACTGAATTGCTTCTGATTGAGGCCACTAGAGCTGGACTGGCAGTCAAGGTGGAGCCATGGGTGTCAAACTTGCAGAAAACCTGGAAAGATATCTCAAAAGGCCAACCTACAAGAGTGATGTTATTTGCAGGAGTAATTGGGGAAGTTGTATGTCGTAGAACCTCAGGAATAATGGCTGACCATCATTTATGTCTGTGCTTTAGGAGGACTCAGGTTCACCTCCTTCCCCCAGCCTACTGGCCTCCCATTAGCTTTACAAAAGTGGTTGAGTTTTGGGCAAGATCTATTATCATTTAAACTGTAGCCTAAATGTCTTACAAAGTTAGCTTGGCCCAATAGCCCAGGAATAATTAAAGGAAGGGCAAGATGGGGGTTGGGTTAGCTTAGCTTACTTGTTAAAGTTTTCTCACTGATATAACTTTTGCAAAGGTGGTTTCATATGTATGTATATATAAAAATTTATTAATTACAGAATCACAGGGCTCATTGCTTGTTCTATAAATAACATTTAGATCTTAATCACAAATTTGGACTGTCCATTATTACATTGATTTAAAATGAGGAACTATCTGTTATTTGTCTTGTGAAATCTGGCAAAGATTTAATTTGTTTTTCATTGTGTATATTTAGGTATACAACCTAACGATTTGATATACATACACATTGTGAAAAAATCACCACAAACAAGATCATTAATACGTCCATGTTTGAAATCCTTGTTCTCTGCTGCCATAAAGAAATAGCACTTGCACATAAATTTAATTTCCTCAGCAAGGCCATTTTTATACTTTCTGCAGAAAGGGTACACTCACCAGCAGTTTTGCAACGAGAGTACACCGAACAAAAGAGACAGGGTCATTTATAACCCGAAGCGTCCATCCTACTGCTGTGTCCATTTTCCATTGGCTGGAACGGGACCCCACATTCTGTATTCGTCTCAATTGACTAGCAACTTAGAACTTTTTAAAAGAGACAAAGGCAGAGGAGAACAAAGGAAGGAGGAAGTAACTTGTGGAATGCTGAGAAAAATAAAAACACCTTCAAATAAGGAAGAGGAACAGGCTATGACCTAATGCTTGCTTGGAACAGTATAAGCATGCCAGGGCAAATATTTAGGCTAAATTTTGGGAGCTAAGAGCATAAAGTACGTTGATTTCTTTATTATGGCTAGCAGATATTTAAGAATGTTAGCACAGGTCTTTGAATAAATTTTGTTTCTAAGAGATGTTACTATTTATTCCTAATTAGATGGGGAGGAAAGTCTTTGAAGAGGAACTTTCACTTTACTTTTTACATCCATCATTTCACACAGTTACCTTTTTTTTTCATGTTTGTGATGAGAACACTTACAATCAAGTCTCACATATACAGTACATTTGCTACCTATAGTTAATATACTACACATTAGATCAGCAGAACATATTCATCTTGTTTTAACTTTGTACCCCTTGACCAAAATCTCCCCATATTCCTTTCCGCCATCCCCCATCATTCTACTTTCTGCTTCTATGAGTTTGACTGTTTTATATACTATGTATAAGTGAGAGAGGAGAAAGGAAGAAACCAGTTAGGCAGGCAGTTAGGGTGTGTCCTTGTTTGAATTATCTCAAGCAAAAGAACAGCCTGCAGGGACAGATAAGGGAACTTGCACAGGAGGTGTTGCCTAAGACATGCCCACAGCTGCACAGATAACAAGGGCCACACAGGTGACTTGCCCAGACATGCTCACAATGGAAAATTCTGTCAGACACATGCGCAGTAAGGGGAACAAAGCAATATGGAGTAACTCAAGCTACAGGCCTTCATGTACACTAGGACGATGGGGTGGAGTTACCAGAAATTCACATCTTATGCAAATAAGATGCCCAGCCCCCATTGGTTTCTTGTGAAAGCCTTTGCATTCAACTATAGAAAAGCCTTTGCATTCATCTTGTGAAAGCCTTCTGGGTCCCCTCTCTGTAGCAAAGAGGTTTGTTCTTTCACTTATGAAACTTTTGCTCCAACCTCACCCTTGGTGTTTACTCTCCTTAACTTTCTTGGTGGTGAGACAAAGGGCTAGGGGTGATACCTCAGGCAATGAGAGACTGCTACATTGTGGTGCATTGGTGAGACTGTAACATAAGTTAGATAATACAGCATTTGTCTTTCTGTATATGGCTTATTTCATTTAGCATAATGATCTTCAGGTCCTTTCGTGTTGTTGCAAATGGCAACATTTCATTATCTCTTTTGTTGTTGCAAATGGCAGCAACAAAAAATATAATAAAAATAAAATAAAATAAAATGATATTTCCTTATATGTACATACCACATTTTATTTTCTTTTGGATTTTTCTTTTCTTTTTAAGCACACTATCTTGCCCTGTCACCTAGGATGCAGGAATCATGGCTCACTGCAGCCTCAACCTCTGGGTTCAAGTAATCCTTGCACCTCAGCCTCCCAAAGTGCTAGAATTTATGCCACACTTTGTTTATCAATTCATCTATCCAGTGAACACTTAGGTGTTTCCATACTGCTAATGTGAATATTGCAATGAATATGAGTGTAATTATCTCTTCAAGATCCTGATTTCAGTTCCTTTGGATAAACATTCAGAAGTGAGATTGCTGAGTCATATGAAAGTTCTATTTTTAATTTTTGAAGAATCTTCATATTTTTTCCATAATGGCTGAACCAATTTACATTACTCCTACCACTGTGCAAGGCATCACTTTTATACACATCTTCACCAACACTTATCTCTTTTGTCTGTTAGAAAATCCATTTCACAGGTCTAAGGTGATGTCTCATTGTGGTTTTGATTTGCATTTCCCTGATGATTAGTGATTTTGAACACCTTTTTATATACCTGTTTGCCCTTTTCGTGTCTTCTTTTGAGAAGTGTCTATTGAGGTTGTTAGGCCATTTTTAAATTGAGTTATTTGTTTTTTTGTTTGCTTGTTTGCTATTGAGTCATAAGAATTCCTTAGATTATTTGAATATTAACTCTTTATCTCATATGTGGTTTGCAAATATTTCCTCCCATTCTTTAAAGTTGATTTTCCTTCATGTTGATTATTTGTTATGCAAAATTGTTTTAGTTTCATGTGGTCTCATTTATTTCTTTTTGTTCTTGGTACCTATGCTTTTGGTGTTATATCCAAAAAGTATCTTCTTCATGTATACTTGTATTATTTGAGTCTTTTCTCTTTTATCTTAGTCTAGCTAGAAGTTTGTTCACTTGGTTTATCTCATGATATTGAGCTGTGCTCTCTTGTGAGAAGGATGATGCAAGTTAACTGAAACTATTCTTGTTAGAGTAGGCAGATAGCTAGATATGAGTAGGAAGGGAAGCCCCTAAAAGGAGGAGGTCTGGAAAATGCCACACCCCAGAGAGTACTGGAAACATTAATGCTAAATATGAGAGAGAGGATGGGAAATATCTATGCAGAAAAGATCACCCCCAAAATGCTCCTTAAGATGCCCAGTAATTGCTCTCTCTGCAGTTAACCTATCAGAATGCAGCTAGCTGCATGCTGATAAGGAGAGAAAGAGGGCAAAGAAGAAAGTCCTAAGACATACACAGGTGCAATAAGTACAGAATAATGGCTGTATGACCTTCCTGAGGTAGCAGTAATGAGCAGCGCCATCATTAGGCAGGACTTGTATCCAACACCAGGCCTGCACATGCGCATCAGCTGATAGTAAGGGAGAATCCCACAAACCTGGGGCAGTAACTAGATGGGGAGAAGGTGGAGACTAAAGGCAGAAGCAAGGAAACTAGACAAAGACAAAACGGAGACTTAGGACAGAAGCAGGAGCTTAAAGAAAGAGTCTGACATAATAAAAACCGCAATGTTGAGCTCCAGACTGCCAGCCCATTCTCTTTCAAGCAAACCACTCTGCCTCTTTAAATGAACTCTGCTACCACTTAAGCCTTGCTGCTACTGTTGCTTCTTTGATTGGTTCAGCCCTCTCCTCTCTGGGAGTGCCTGTCCTTCAATAAACTCTCTGCTCTTTATTTTCCTTCAGTAAACCTTTGCTTACTTTACTAATTGTCTCTTGGCCAAATTCTTTCTCCCAAGTAAGACAAGAGCCAAGAACTCCTACACCCCTCAGTAATATTCTTATTTCTCCTCAAAGTGTCTATTGTGGCCACATGTAGTGGCTCACGCCTGTAATCCAGGCATTTTGTGAGGCCGAGGTGGGCGGATTGTTTGAGCTCAGGAGTTCAAAACCAGCCTGGGAACATGATGAAAGCCTGTCTCTACAAAAAATACAAAAATTAGCCAGGCGAGGTGTTGCATGCCTGTAGTCCCAGCTACTTGCAGGGGGCTAAGGTGGGAGGATCACTTAAACCCAGGAGGTCAAGGTTACAGTGAGCCGAGATTATGCCACTGTACTCCAGCCTAGGTGACAAAGTGAGACCCTGTCTTAAAAAAAAAAAAAAAAAAACTGTCTCTTGTTCAAGTTTTTGCTAAAATAGGGTGCTATCTTCTGGACTCCTGAGTTCCTACAGGGATATTCCTGCCCATCAGTGTTTGTCAATATCTATGTTTCTTTGAGGATATAATGGTCTTATTCCACCATTTTGCTAATGTCACTGTTCAGTAAAAGCAATATAATTTCTTGAGTATTTAACAACATGTTGTAAATTTCCATAGGTCTTCTCTGTGGCATTTTTCCAGCTCTAATCTCCTTGCTCCTCTCTGAACTCCTGGTTCTACTTTTCCCTTTATTGGAGACGTTGGAAACATTTCATTTTCCTGTCAAAAGTATAGTAATTTATGAAAGACAGATTCAATATACACCTTAAGTTATAGAAATTAAATGAAATAATGTATGTCTAGTCCTAAAAATAAGACCAAGTATACAGGAACTTGACAATATAGCTGTAATTATTATTACCAATATAGCAAAATACTCTCTGAAAATTATACTTTTTAAAGAGGACAAATTAGTTAACGGTGTAAATGAATCTGTTCCAGTGTGTTCATCAATCAGTTGCGTACTCTCTTTAGATAACGAAATGCCTAATCTAACAATGATACCTTATAACCACCTTTTGTAAAAGATATTTTGGCATTATAAGAATTGATATTTATATTAAAAGTTATCTCTTACTGCTGGCTATTTTTCTGTTTTATATGTTAAAAATAATAAAATCTCATAATAGAGAGAAGCAGTAAATTTTGACATAAGCATGCCCTGAAAAATGCAAAATCTACATCTATTTATTTTAAAGAATAAATAACAACGTACAAAATACAACTGATGTGACCCAATATTAGAAAATTTTCATTTTTTTCTTTGAGAACATGATTTTATAAGCAAAAGTCTACTAAAGGGAGTTCTAATTATTGTAATAAAGGTATAGATTTTATTAGCATAACACTTCCATAGATAATAAATGTACACAATGATAAATATGTTTTAAAAATCTATTTGAAGGCATGAGCAGGCAGATAAAGCTAGCAAAATCTGGAAAGAAGTTGAACCTTAAGGAAATTATAATGGAGATTATTCAGATTGACACAACATTTCACCTTGGGTATCCTCTATGGCTCAGGGCATAGTGTGATTAGAACACAAAACAAGAGTCCTCCTGGGTTGAGACATTGCGGAACAGAATCTGGAGCCAACAGATACACTAAAAATTGTTCAAGATTTTTACATGTATATTCTTCAGGGTTATTGGCCTGTAATTTTATTCTAGTGTCACTGTCTGACTTTGGTATCAGGTTTATGTTGGCCTCAAAAAATGACTTTGGAAGTGTTCCTTCCTCTTCAGTTTTTTGGAAGAGTTGGAGAAGAATTGCTGTTAATTCTTTTTTAGATATTTGGTAGAATTCACTAGTGAAGCCATACCCTGGTTTATTAGTCAGGGTTCTCTAGAGGGATAGAACTAATAGGATATGTGCGTGTGTGTGTGTGTGTGTGTGTGTGTGTGTGTATGAGTTTATTGAGGAGTATTAAACTCACACCATTACAAAGTCCCACAATAGGCTGTCTGCAAGCTGAGGAGCAAGGAAGCCAGTCTGAGTTCCAAAGCTGAATAACTTGAAGTCCAATGTTTGAAGGCAGGAAACATCCAGCACAGGATTTGTAGGCTGAGAGGTTAAGCCAGTCTAGTCTTTTCACATTCTTCTGCCTGCTTTTATCCTAACTCTGCTAGCAGCTGATTAGATTTTGCCCACCTAGATTAAGGGTGGGTCTACCTTTCCCAGCCCACTGACTGAAATGTTAATCTCCTTTGGCAATGCTCTCACAGACACACCCAGGATTAATACCTTGCATCCTTCAATCCAATCCAATTGACAGTCTGTATTAACCAGCACACCTGTTAAGTTAATAATAACAAATTACGCACTGGGACTTGTGGTTGTATAGCCACATTATATATTTATTCTCAAAGTAGAGTCTATTTCACATGCTTTTTAATGTAATTCGTGTTTCTTAACTGTAGCACTATTGAAATTTTGGAACTGATCATTGTTTGTTGTGGGAGGTTGTGCTGTGCACTGTAGGATGTTTAGCAGCATCCTTGGTTTCTCCCAAGTGGATGCCAGTAGCATCTCTCCTCCACACTTGTGACAAATCAAAATACCTCCAGACATTGTTTGTCTTGCTAGCAGAGAGAATGTTAAATTGTGGACTTTAAAAAGTTACATAAATGCGTGAATAGATAATTTGAAAACTTTACAAACATAAAAGTAGTGAGCTCTCCATTATTACAATTATTTTTCCCCCCTAAATGATTTCACAATGTGGACCTCATAACAGGGATGCAGCAATCAAGTAGGGGATGGTCTATATGCTGTAGAAAGCTACATGACTATTGTAAGTCGGATGTTTTAGAATTCTGCTTTGTTTGAGCACTCGATTTTTCTACTCTTTACACTCTCTTTTCAGATCATTTCACTCAGACTGCACTCCTGTTACATTACATATGTTTTAGGTACATTGCATTTTAAAATTTGCAGATTTTCCAGACCTGTGGTGGAAACCCCTCTTTCCTAGAGGCTAATTGAAAAAAAAAAATTATTTCTGCACAGTGGTTGATTATGGGGTTTGGGTGGGGAATATACCATGGAAGCAATGCCATAATCAATGAAATTTAAATTATTAAATGCTCCTGAACTGTTGCACCAAAGTGCCTTGCAAATGTTATGAATTGTGACATGTGTACATTCTCTTCTTTGTGGATGCATTAAAAGAGTAAACCAAGATCAATAACAACAGTATCTTTAGGGCTTTCTAGTGCCTAGAGTACCTTTGTTCTGGGGACACAGTCATACCAGTTTAAATTCTTTTTCTGGTGAAAGTATTCTGTTATTGAAAGACATCCCCAGAGCAGCAGCATCTGTCACTACAGAAGAGCATCTTGGTTTTAAAAATAGCACCTGCTGAATCTTTCTTAATCTGCCATGAAATAATTGTGTGCCATTTGGGCATTTGCCTGTTCACTTAATCTCTTAGTGCACATATTGCTCGACAGAAACGTAATTTCCTGTTTTCATTTTCTCTTAATTTAAAAATATTATCAGCTCTTGAGAGTGAACAGAAATAACAATTAGTATAAAATAATGGTTGCAGAATGCTAAAAGATCTGCAGTGGAGACTGCAGTTGTGTGTCAAAAATTGCCACAATACTTTGCAGTGCCCCTTATTGAAACATGGGGTTTACATCTTCCACCGTTTTTGCTGTGCTGTGGCATTTTGGCTTGCCTATGGCAAAAGTGACCTTGTTCTGGTTCTCAACCCAGGATTCATGATCTTTTGCAGCTTTGGCTATTGCTGCTTTTGCATTCCTGCACTGTGTGAGGAAGCTGAAGCTTGCAGGCCCATATCTTTGCCACATCTGACAACCTGCCAAATGCCAGACTTGGGAGTGAGTTCATCCTAGGTTATCCAACTGCCAGCCAATCTGTCAGCTACTGCCAGCTGACTGTAGACTCATAATGAGCCCAGCTGAGTTCAACCAGACGAACTGCCCAATAGACCCCCATAATTGTGAGCTAAAAAAGTTTGTTGTTTTAAGCTACCAACTTTGAGTATGGTTTGCTACATAGCAAAATGTAACTGGTAAGGCAGTTGCATCATGGAATTAAGGTGATACAGTAGTAAACTTAGATCTTGCACCTATTTTCTAACTCATCTTCTAGAATGTAAATTTAAAAGAAGCAATCTCATTTTTCTCACTTCTAGTTGTATCCCCTAATACCTGGAACAGTGCATGGGAAAGAGTTAATGAAGTCAATGTAGTGACAAATAGTATTAGCATGACACTGTTACAATTTTACAAGATTCCATCCTCCCTCCGTATCCAAGTCAAATCAGAAACTCTCAGTGGTAGGTGCAATTTGAATCTTCCTCTCATCCTGAGGTACACAATGCTGCCCAAGGAATTGTGTCAAGCAGAATTGTCTCAGGCTCTCTCGCTCCTCCCTCTCCCTTTCCTCTCTCTTCTTCCTCTCTCCGTGCCCTCCACCCTTGCTGTCTCCTTCTCGCTTCCCCTCTCTCTGTCTATAAAGTAGAATTTAACACCCAGTGTGCCTTACCTCAATTAGCCAATGGCAACTGGTTACAAGTGGTTTTATTTTAGAGTTGGGTTGCTGTCATCGATTATATCTAGAGGTATTTGTCTTTGAATAGAGAAAAGGGTTTTCCCACAGATGAAAGTATGATGGTAATATAAGACATACAGCTCTCAATCGTGGTTTAAAATAACTGTGTTTATGAACAAGAATAATATCAGACCCACTTCAGGGGTTAAACTGTTCTTGAGTGGGCTGTGGTTTGGAGAAAGAGAGAAGATAGACATAACAATTCCTTGATTAGGTTTGGCAGAAAGGAAACAATTGTCCTAACACATGCATGAAAGGCAACAGCAATCTTATAAACTATATAAACACAGACAACCCTGACAAGTCTCAAGCTGACATCAGATAGCGAACGTCATTGTGTACTCAGGGGAATAAAAACAAAGCAAATCCAAACAAAAACAACCCACAGTCTATATCAATAGAGAAAGAGTGTAACTTAGATCTTAACGAAATACTGAATTTCTTGAATGTTATTAATTGCATGCCACAGTTAACTAATTTACTTTGTAGATACAATGTTTATATGTAAGAAAGGGAATAATTCATGTTTGATTTAATTAATACATTGACATGACAACATTACTTGAAGAGATTGGTTGATTAACTTCTACCATTTTCCTAGAAAAACATTTGATTTTCAAAATGTTTCTGATATTTGCTGATGCTGATAGTAAGTGCTACCTTTATATCACACTTATCTAAATTTCAATTAGCATGCATTAGAAACGAAGGAATTTTAAATCAAAACTTATTGTTTTACTAATATAGCAAATACATGCGTAAGCAGATTTAGAAAAAGATCTCCACTTGTTTTTTAGCCTGTTCATTTAGCGCTTGTTTTATGACTGATACTATTTAATCACAGTAAGGAGGGTAGGAAGAGGGGGAACAATTAAGGAAGTAGAAAAAAAGAAGCCACTGAATTTCTCCTCCCATTTCTCAACTGATTTCAGTACTGGCACCCCTAGCTGGTATTTAAATATATATTTTAATGTATATCAATGCACATTGAATAAAAATAAACTTCCTCAGTTGCAGTAACCACATTCAAAGGCTTAGTACCTACATGTGACTAGTACCTGCCAACTTAGACAATGCAGAAACAGAACATTTCCATCATCTCAGAAAATTCTTTTGGACAGCACTGTTGTAGAATATGGTTTCTCCCATCTCAGATCCCATTCGAATGAGAAACTATACCACCATAATCAAGTATAGATGCATTTTGTTTCATATAAAGATTTGAATCCATATTATTAATACAAATGAGCATTTCCCAAGTATTATTTGATAATATGATTTGTAGTTCCCTAATATTTTGTAAATCTTCAATGACATGTTAGCATTTTATTCTGAATAGAGTTAACAAATTAATTCACCAATGAAAATGACAATATTTTCTGAATTGAATGTGTTTTTAGTGATTGATGCTACTGTATCTTTAAAAGATTGGTCATCTAAGCACAAAATTCTTCTTTTTCCCCCAGATTAATTAACTTTCAATAAAATCATATTGAAGTTCCAGTTATTAAATTGTACCGTGTTAGGTCAATATTGTTTGGGGGATTTTTTTTTAACAATTATATTAATTATATTAAGATATAATTTAGATATCATTACCCTTTTTAAATGTACAATTTAATGTCTTTAGTATATTCACAGAGTTTTCAATTGTTATTCCAAATATGTTTATAACATTTTATCATCCTCCAAATAAATCTATTAGCAGTCTGTCTCTATTTCTATTTCAGAGCCTGAAAACCATTAATCTACAGTCTGTATCTATCGGTTTGTCCATTCTGGACATTAATATTATAAATGGAATCACATAATATCATGTCTTTTGTCACTGGCTTTTTTCATTGAGCATAATGTTCATCCATGCTGCAACAATGTTCATCCATGTTGCAGCATCCATCAGTATGTTATTTCATTTTGTAGCTTAATAACACTCCATAGTATAAAGATAGCACAGTTTTTACTTTTTAAATAATTAATTGACTTTATTTTTTGAGTAATTTTAGGTTTATAGAAAAATTTAGCATAAAGTGCAGAGTTTCCACATGCACCACTCCCCTCCCTCCAGTTTCTCTCATTATGAATATCTTGCATTAGTGTGATATATTTGTTACATTTGATGAGTCAATATTGACCTTGTTGACAATACCAATATTGACATTATTATTAACTAAAGTCCATAGCTTACATTCATTTTTTTCTTTGTGTTGTATAGTCTATGTGGTTTGAAAAAATGTGTCTATCTGGTGTTACAGTATCATACAAAATAGTTCCTCTATCTTAAAAATCCCCTATGCTCTAACTATATATTTCTCCCTCCTCCCTCCACGTCCATGGCAACCACTTATCTTCTTACTGTCTCTATAGTTTTGCCTTTTCTGGAAGTACATATAGTTGGACTAATACAGAATGCACCTTTTCAGATTGGCCCCAGTCACTTACCAATATACATGTCTGATTACTTTGTGATGTTTCTGTGGCTTGATGGCCCATTGCTTTTTATTGTTGAATAGTATCTCATCATACAGATGTACCAAGGTGTTTAGAAATTCACCTACTAAAGGACAACTTGGTTCCTTCCAGATTTTGATACTTATCAGTAAAGCTGCTATGCACATTCATATGCAAATTTTTATGTCCACATAAATTGTCAACACATTTGGGTAAATGCTAAGAGGAAGATAGATAGATCATATGGATTGAGTATGGTTATTTTATAAAATACTGTCAAATTAAAGTTTAAAGTGATCATACTATTATGTATTCCCATTAACAATGAATGAGAGCTGCTGGTGTTCCATATCCTCACCAGTATTTGGTGGTGTCCATGCCTTGGGTTTTAGCGATCTAGCAGGTTTGTAGTAGTACCTCATTTTTACTTGCAATTAATTCTTTAATGATATATAATGTTGAGCATCCTTTCATATGCTTAATTGACATCTGTCTATCTTCTTTGGTAAACTGAGTTCAGATGTTTTGCCCATTTTTCAATTTTGTTGTTTGCTTTCTTATTGTTAAGTTTTTTGTTTTATTTGCTTATAGTTAAGTTTTAAGAGTTCTTTATTTTGAATATTATTCCTTTATCAGATATGCATTTTGCAAATATTTTCTTCTAATCTGTGGTTTATCTTTTCACTCTCTTAGAAATGCCTTTCACAGAGTAGAAGTTATATTTTTAATGAAGTCCAACTTACTAATTTTTTTCTATGGATCATGCTTTTGTTATTATATCTAAAAAGTTGTCACCAAATTCAAGGTCATCCATATTTTCTTCTTTGTTGTATTCTGGGAGTTGAATAGCTTCTCATTTTATATTTGGGTTTATGATTTATTTTGAGTAGACTTTTGTGAAAGGTAGAAAGTCTGTACCTAGATTCACTTTTTTGAATGTGGATGTCCAGTTGTTCCAGCATTACTCATTGAAAAGTCTAGTCTTTTTCCCTTGAAATGCCTTTACTCCTTTGTCAAATATCTATTGACTGTATGGGTTTATTTCCGGGATCTCTACTGTGTTCCACTGATGTGTTTGTTGACCCCTTTACCAATGCCACACTGTCTTGATTACTACAGCTTTATTGTAAGTTGTGAAGTTAGGTAGTGTCTGTCTTCTAAGCATATGCCACATTTTTAATCCATCGTCAGCTCTTAGATACTGGATTGTTTACATAGTTTAGCTATTATGAATAATGCTGCTATGAACATTTGTGGTGACATTTTTATTTTATATAGACATGAAATATATAGATGCACATATTGTATACATATGTGTGTATACATATATATGGTATACACACACATATATAAAATAAAGTTGCATATATACATATACAAAATTCCTGAGTCACAGGGTAAGTCTGTTTACCATTTTGAGGAATTACCAAATTGTTTTTCAAAATAGCTGCACTATCTTACATTCCAGCAATGTACAGGGGTTCCAATTTCTCCCACTCCTCACCAAAACTTTTATTATCTTTTTAATTGTAGCCTTCTTAGTGGGCTTGAAGTGGTATCTCATTGTGATTTTGATTTGAATTGGATTTGTCTATTCATTTTCTTAATGCCATCTTTTGAAGAACAAAAGATTTAAATTTTGATGAAGTTTAATTTATATTTTCTTTTGTTGCTTGTGATTTTGGTGTCAGATCTAAAAATCATTGCCAATGCAAGATCACAAAGATTTACCCTCATAATTGCCTTAATGTATTTTTTAAATTTCCCTAGGTTACCAGGGAACAGGTGGTGTTTGGTTACATGAGTCAGTTCTTTAGTGGTGGTTTGTGAGATTTTGATGCACCCATCACCTGAGCAGTATACAGTGCACCCTATTTGTAGTCTTTTATCCCTGCCCCCTTCCCACCCTTACCCCTGAGTGCCTGAAGTCCATTGTACCATTCTTATGCCTTTGAATCTTCATAGCTTAGCTCTCATTTATGAGTGAGAACATATGATGTTTGGTTTTCCATTCCTGAGTCACTTCACTTAGAATAATAGTCTCCAATTTTATCGAGGTAGCTTCAAATGCCATTAACTCATTCCTTTTTATGGCTGAGTAGTATTCCATCATAAATATGTATATATGTATATATATGTATATACATGAAGAACATCTGTACGTATATATATATGTATATACATATATATGTGTCTATGTTTATGTATATGTATATCACAGTTTCTTTATCCACTCATTGGTTGATGGGCATTTGGGTTGGCTCCATGTTTTTGCAATTGCAAATTGTGCTTCTATAAACATATGTGTCAGAGTGTCTTTTTCATGTAATGACTTCTTTTCCTCTGGGTAGATATCCAGCAGCGGGATTGCTGGATCGAATGGTAGTTCTACTTTTAGTTCTTTAAGGAATCTCCTTCATGTATTTTACGTTTTCAAGCACTTACATTTAGTCCTATGATTCAATCTGAAGTAATTTTTATGTGTGGTTTAAGGAGAAGGAAATTTAATTTCATTCTTTTGAATGTGATATCCAGACATACAGGAACAATTTGTTGAAAATACTATTCTTTGCCACTGAATTGTCTTGGCATCCTTGTTAAAAACCAGTTGCCTACAAATTTAAGGATTTATTGATAGCTAATCAGATTTATATGTCCATCTTTACATCAGTACCACACTGTTTCAAATACTGTAGCTTTAAAATCAATTTTGAAATTGACAAATAGTCTTCTAACTTTGTTCTTCATTTTCAAGGTTGTTTTGGCAGTTTTGAATCCTTTGCATTTTTGTATGAATTCTAGGAACAACTTACCAATTTCTGTAAATATTTAACTAGAATATTGATAGGTATTGCTATGAATCTACAGATCAATTGAAGGAGTAATGTGGAGTCAACAATATAAAGTCTCAATTCATGTATATTAAAACATCTTTCTGTTTGTGGTAATTTAAAATTTTTTCAACCATGTTTTGTACGTTTTAGTGTACAAATCTAGCACTTCTTTTACTAAATTTATTCATAAATTTTTATTCTCGTTGATGCTATTGTCAGTATACTTCTTTTTAAATCTCACTTCCAGGGTTTGAATTGCTAATGTATAGAGATACAATCGACTTTTGTAACTTGCCTTTCATACTGAAAACTTGGTAATTACTTATCATTATACTTTTGTGTGTGTGTATGTGTGCGTGTTTGTGTATATGTATGCATGTATGCAGTTTACTTGGAATTTTTTATATACAATATAATATTATCTGAGAGTATAGTTTTACTTCTTTCTTTGTATACTGGATGTATTTATTTACTTTTCTAGCCTAATTGACCTACAATCTCCAGTAAAATGTTGAATCCAAACAGTGGGTCCAGAAAGCCTTGTTTTGACTGAGATCTTAGAGGAAGAGTATTCAGTGTTATTCCATTGGATATGATGTTAGCACTGAAATTTTCATAGACATCCTTCATCTTGTTGAGAAGTTTCCCTCTTTTACAGACATTTAGAGCTACAAATTACCTCCATGCACTTCGTATCTGCATCCTCTAAGTTGGATATGTGATTTTGTTTTTATTCATCTGAAACTATTTTCTAATTAATTGTGTTTTTCTTTAATTTATTGATTAGGAGAATATTTTTAAAAAATTCTTTATATTTGTAATTTACCAAATTTCACTTTCCTTTTGACTTCTAATTTTATTTCATTATGGTCATATACTATATTTTGTATGATTTTTGATTATTTTACATTTATAGATGCCTCTTTGTGGTCTCACATGTAGTGTTTCCTGGCAGTTGTTCCATGTACATTGAGAAGATTCTGTGTTTTGCTTTTGTTAGGTGAATTTTTCTGTAGTTGTCTGTTATGTCTAGTTGACTTACCCAGGGGCTCAGGTTTTCTATTTCCTTTTTAGTCTTCTGCCTAGTTGTTCTTTACATCATTTAAAATATCTAGATTTCTGACTTTTTACTTCAACATGTAAAGAACTTGGAAGTGATTGCTGTCATCCTACAATAAGAAAAAAACTGAACACACAGAAAATCAGCAACCGATTAGATCCATCAGAGAACTGAAGTCATAGGACAAAATAATTTCCTGAAAATGGAAGAAATAGGCAAACACAGACAAATATAGTATACAAAGATCTAAAGGCGCTGGAGACAGAAACTGTTAGAAAAAATAATAATAATTGACAAATTTTTAAAGAATGACTGTCAATTAACTTGAGAGTTAAAAAATCCTGGGACCTAATCTCAGGGGCCTTCTTCCCAAAGTGAAGATCAGAAAATAATACTCTTATGCTTTTAGCAGGGAGATACTAAAAGTAACCATATTGGAATATCCCCAGAGAGTTTTCTTTTCACCTTCTTTCAAACGAAACTACTTTATCAGAACCTAATTGATATGCAGGGAGGATAATATTTGACTCCATACTCTACTCTTTCACTCTCACTTAGGGTGAGACATTTATGATGGTCACAAGCCAGGGACAGAGGGACACAAGCTCACTGAAAGGCTGAGAAATAATTATAAGACCGTAGAACCACTTTTCTTTTCTGATAAGGTTCGGCTGTGTAGCCACTTAAATCTCATCTTAAATTGTCCCTCCCACAATTCCCATGTGTTGTGGGAGGAACTGGTGGGAGGTGATTGATTTATGGGGCATATCTTTCCTGTATTGTTCTTGTGATAGTGAATGAGTCTCACAAGATCTGATGGTTTTAAAAAGAGGAGTTTCCTTGCACAAGCTCTTTTCTCTTGTCTGCCGCCACATGAGACATGATTTCACCTTGCGCCATGATTGTGAGGCCTCCCCAGCCACGTGGAACTGTAAGTCCAATAAACCTCTTTCTTTTGTAAATTGCTCAGTCTCAGGTATGTCTTTATCAGCAGCATGAAAATGGACTAATACAGTAAATTGGTACCAACAGAGTGGAGCACTGCTGAAAAGATACCCAAAAATGTAGAAGTGACTTCAGAATTGCATAACAGGTCGAGATTGAAACAGTTTGGAGGGCTCAGAAGAAGATAGGAAAATGTGGGAAAGTTTGGAACTTCCTAGAGACTTGTGAAATGGCTTTGCCCAAGATGCTGATAGCAATATGAACAATAAGGCCCAGGCTGAGGTGGTCTCAGATGGAGATGAGGAACTTGTTGGGAACTGGAGTAAACATGACTATTGCTATGTTTTAGCAAGGAGACTGGTGACATTTTGTCCCTGCCTTAGATATTTGTGGAACTTTGAACTTAAGAGAGATGATTTAAGGTATCTGGTGGAAGAAATTTCTAAGCAGCAAAGCATTCAAGAGGTGACTTGGGTGCTGTTAAAGGCACTCAGTTTTAAAAGGGAAGCAGAGCATAAAAATTTGGAAAAATTTGCAGCCTGAAAATGCAATAGAAAGAAAATCCCATTTTATGTAGTGAAATTCAAACCAGCTGCAGAAATTTATATAAGTAATGAGGAGCCAACTATTAATCCTCAATACAATGGGGAAAACATCTCCAGGGAATGTCAGAGGTCTTCCTGGCAGTCCCATCACAGGCTCAGAGGCCTAGGAAGAAAGAGTGGTTTTTTTGTCTGGGCCTGGGGTACCCATGCTGTGTGCAGCCTAGGGACTTGGTGCCCTGCATCACGGCCACTCCAGCTGTGGTTGAAAGGAGCCAACATAGAGCGTGAACCCTGGCTTAAGAGGGTACAATCCCCAAGCCTTGGCAGCTTCCACATGGTGTTGAGCCTGTGAGTGCATAGAGTTCAAGAATTGGGATTTGGGAACCTCCTCCTAGATTGCAGAAGATGTATGGAAATGCCACGATGCCCAGGCTGGTTTGCCACATGGGCAGAGCTTTCATGGAGAACCTCTGCTAGGGCAGTGCAGAAAGAAATGTGGATTTGGAACTGCCACACAGTCTCTACTGGGGCACCACCTAGTGGAACTGTGAGAAGAGGGCCACTGTCCTCTAGACCCCAGAATGGTAGATCCACTGACAGCTTGCACTGTGTGCCTGCAAAAGTCACAGACACTCAATACCAGGCTGCGAAAGCAGCCGGGAGGGAGGCTGTACCCTGAAGAGCCATGGAGCCGAATTGCCCAAGACCATGGGAACCCACATTTTGCATCAATGTGACCTGGATCCAAGACATGGAGTCAAAGGAGATCATGTTGGAGCTTTAAGATTTGGCTTCCCTGCTGGATATGGTACTTGCATGGGGCTTGTAGCCACTATGTTTTGGCCAATTTCCCGTTTGGAATGGGTGTACTTACCCAATGTCTGTACCCCTGTTGTACCTAGGAAGTAACTAAGTTGCTTTTGATTTTACAGGCTCGTAGGTGGAAGGGTCTTGACTTATCTCAGATAAGATGTTGGACTATAGACTTTCAAGTTAATACTGAAATGAGTTATGACTTTGGGGATTGTTGGAAAGGCGCGATTGGTTTTGAAATTTGAGGACATGAAATTTGGGAGGGGCCGGGGTGGAGTGATATGGTTTGGTTATGTCCCCACCCAAATCTTACTTTGATTTATATCTCCCACAATTCCCACATGTCATGGGAGGAACCTGGTGGAAGGTGATTGAATTATGGGGGTGGGTCTTTCCTGCATTGTTCTTGTGATAGTAAATGAGTCTCACAACATCTGATGGTTTTAAAAAGGGGAGTTTCCCTGCACAAGATCTCTTCTCTTGTCTGCTGCCACATGAGACATGCCTTTCACATTCTGCCATGACTGTGAGGCCTCCCCAGCCAGGTGCAACTGTAAGCCCAGTAATTCTCTTTCTTTTGTAAATTGCCCAGGCTTGGGTATGTTTTTATCAGCAGCATGAAAACTGACTAGTACATTCTCCAACACCTTACTACCACATCAAGAATTCTTTTGCATAACAACAGAGGATTATAACAAAATGAACTGAAAATCTAAGACTTTAATAAACATTTCTTAGGGAAACTCAGAAATAACAGAGGAGACAAAAATAAGGATGCCAGAGGAAATTGAAGCCTCAGCCACCAACTGCTATAGCAAACAATGAACACAATGTAAATACTAGCCAGATAAACATAAATCCTCATACTATGGGCCTATTTACCTCCATTTCTATTACCCAATACATCATTTCTAGCTCTCAACAAAAAGTTGCAAGACATACTAAAAGGCATTGAAAATAATCTCAAGAGATAAAGCAAGTTAAAGAAAAGAAAAGAATAGCAGAGATGTAGAACTTATCAGATTGAGAATTTAAATAACTGTAATTAATATGCTTATTGCTACAAAGAAAAAAATGGGCAACATAGAAGAATATATGGGCAATAAAAGCAGAGAGAAAAAACTCTAGAAGAAAAGCAGAAATGAATGCTAGAAGTTAGAAACACTAAAACAAATAAAGAACATCATTGATGGACTCACTAAGGGAAGAATCAATGAACATAAAAGTATAGCAATAAAAACTTTTGAAATTGAAATATATGATTCTAAGTTGAATATTAGTTTCCAAAACTATTGTTGAATTTTCCTTCCCCATCGTATTATGCCAATTTTTATTTCATTAATTTTGAGGGTCTTTTAATAGGTGCATATATGTTTATGAGTGTTTAAGTTTTCCTGATAGATTTACCCCTTTATCATTAAAAAATTTCCTTTTTTATTTAGCAATATTTCATTTAATATCTATTTATACCAATTATACTAAAGCCTGTCTAATTTTCTTTGGTTAGCATAGTACATTATTTTTCATTAATGTACATCCAACTTATTTGTGTCTTTGAGTTAATGTGTGACCCCATACACAGTAAGGTTGAATCTGCTTCTAGAATGAAGTGTTATATTCATTTATATTTAATGTAATTAATGCTAACGTAGGCTCTATAATGGCCATTTTATTACTTGTTTTTTACTTTTTTTATACCTTTCGTTGTGTTTTCCTCTGTTGCTGCCTTTTATGTTGTTGCAAAGAGGTTGTCTAGTATACCATTTTAATCCACTTTTTATTTATTTTACTATATTTCAAACTGTTTTTGTTTTTGCCCTATTAAATTAACATCTTAATTTCAAATAATGTCATTTGTATTATTAATGCCAACTTAATTTCAATAGTATACAAAAAAACCTTGTCTTAATACAGGTTCATACCCATTTCCCTACTTTGCTGTATTATTTATATATGTCATCTCTTTATTCATTATAATCCATTAACACACATATATAACTATTGTTTTATTAAGTTTAAATTTTTAAAATCAAACAATGATGAAAAATGAAACAAACTAAATTATACATAATGTTTTATATTTGTCTATGTAGTTACTGGTATCTTTACTGGTACCATTTATTTCTTTTTTTTTTTTTTTTTTTTTTTTTTTTTGAGACGGAGTCTGGCTCTGTTGCCCAGGCTGGAGTGCGGTGGCCGGATCTCAGCTCACTGCAAGCTCCACCTTCCAGGTTTACGCCATTCTCCTGCCTCAGCCTCCCAAGTAGCTGGGACTACAGGCGCCCGCCTCGTCGCCCGGCTAGTTTTTTGTATTCTTCAGTAGAGACGGGGTTTCACCATATTAGCCAGGGTGGTCTCGATCTCCTGACCTTGCGATCCGCCCGTCGCGGCCTCCCAAAGTGCTGGGATTACAGGCTTGAGCCACCGCGCCCGGCCGGTACCATTTATTTCTTTGTGTTGATTAGAGTTACTTTCCACTATAATTATATTTCAGCCTAAAGGACTCTTTTCAAATAGTTTTTATATAATGGTTTTACTGGTGATAAATTCTTTTCACTTTTTTATTTTCTGGGAATGTCATTTTTGAAGGCTTGTTTCACTGGATATATAATTATTGGTTGACAATAGTTTTTGTCAGCACATTGTTTCCTCTATCTTTCATAGTTTCTGATAAGAAGTCAGCTGTTAATCTTACTGAAGACATTTTGTGTTTGATGAGTCATGTTTCTGTTGTTGCTTTCAGTACTTCTTCTTTGTCTTTGAATAGCAGGAGTTTAAGATGTATCTAGGTTGAATCTGTTTATCCAACTAAACTTATATTTATATTCAGATTAATGTTTTACATCACATTTGAGAATTTGGGGTCATTATTAATTTTATGTACTTTCCCCCATTTCTCTCTAACTTATTCTTCTGGATCTCCTGTTATGCATATGTTTGTATGCTTGATGACATCCCACAGGATTCTGAGGTTGTCTTCATTTTCCTTCATTCCTTTTGCTTCCTGTTTCTCAGATAAGAATAATCTTGTTCCTCAGACTGAATAGTCTGAAGTGACCTATTTTCAAATTTTCTGTTTATTTATTTTGTCAGGTCATATCTTCTCTTGAAATCTTCTAGTGAATTTTTTATTGCTAATATTGTACCTTTAATCTCCAGAATTTCACTTTGGTTATTTTATTTTAATATAATTTCAATCTGTATATTTATTTTCTCTAATAGGTCACACATTCACATTTTCTTTTAATTTTGTCAACTTTTTTCTTTTAGTTCTTTGAAAAAATGCATATGCTGGTTAAAATTTTCTTCTGGTAACTTCAGTGTTGGAGAATCACCAGGAATAGTTTATTTTTGCTGATTTTTTTTTCTATTTATACAGTGTACTTTTTGGTATGTTTTATAATTTTTGTTAAGTGTGACAACTGTGAAATCAGATTTCTTCCTCAATGTCTATTGTTCTTATATCTATGTATTAAGTTAATAACGGTCCTGGACTGATTCTGTAAAATCTGCATGCTTTGTCATGTATGGCCATTGAAGTCTTTGCTTGGTAAGTTTAGTGGTCAGCTAATTATTAAATTATTGTACTGAAGTTTTGTACCACACTTTGCTGAGAAGCTTTCTGTGTATTGAGGCATATCTTCAACACTATGCAGTAATTTACATAGCTTCATTAGTCTTCACTTCTTTCTTGCACAGAGCCCCAAGATTACTAATAGGTGAGAGACAAAAACCTTCTCAAGTTTTTCCTAGGCATGAGCACAGTGCTCTATATATCTCTGGCCTTCTGGATTTTTTTTTTTTTTTTCTGTATCAGAGCTTTTTAAAACTCCTTGTAGTCATTTTATTTTCCAGATTTTTAGCTTAAGTTTATTGTCTAGCTTCTTGTTTGACCGAACTCACTCATAAATTCAAGTAGCTAAAATGTTAAATAGTTGGTACTGGTAATTTTAAACAAACACACTGAGGATAAGACTTTCCTCTGTGAGTTAGCTCTGATTTAGGATAAGTAAAACAAACTTTCTGAATGGTATTTTTCCAGTGAGCTCCAGAAAGGCCAGTGACAATTCTCTGGGGATGACAATTTTTTTTTTTAGTAAAAGGAACTCACCAAACTCATTCTGACCCATCCTGTGAGTGTCAGATTACTGGTTTTTACAGATTATATGGTTCTGAGGCTACTGGTTTTCCAGGTAACCTCAAACCTGGAGTGAGGGGCATGGAAGTAAGACAAATTAAGACATTGCAAAACTTATTGTTCTTACTGAGATTTAGTCATTTTTTTTCTTGAATAAGGGCTTCTGAAAGTTTTGTGAGCCTTAAGTTAATATCCAGAGTTCTGAAAAAGCGGATTTTTATAAATTTTGCCAATGCTCTCATTGCTATTATGGTGGAGTAGATTTTTGGCAGTCTTTGCTCCACTATTCGGGGCGTGTTTCTCCTATTCATAGATTCTAATTGACAAAAAATCCAGAATTAAATAGTACGTTTAGTGTGTATTAAGTGAAAATTAAGTGGTTGTGGCCCATAGCACAGTCTTTTATATATTCATGTGCAGTGAGACTCTCTATGTAAGGAATAGTATAAGGAAATCTACCCCAAATTATTTGATTACAAGTACCTTTTATTAGATGAGTTTTATTTGTTGGTTTGTTGTTTTGGCTTTGTTTCATTTTGTTTTAAATGGGACATACTTCTCAAAACGTACTTTGAGAAATGATGGGATAGGTAAATTTGGGCTAGTCTCACTAGATATTTATAGCCAGATTAGCAAAAAGTCACCATACAATCAAAGAGAAATTTCAGCCACCCTGTCAACAGGCCATGTATCTTCTATATGGCAAGTAGAAGTTTCCTGCCCTTGCACAAGAGGATGATTTTATGTAATGGAGAGTCTGATTTTCTTCTCAACTCATCTCCTAGGGGTATGGTAGGTTGTTAAACATTAAATCTCACAATAATTGGAAAGCTTTACATAATCACACCAACTAATTGGCATGATGATTAAATCACTAAACTCACTAATATTGTAATAAATTACAAACACCTTTAAAGAGGTTTTAAATCTCATAAAAAAGATGGAGGTAATAAGCATTCAAAGAGTTATTTATGTTGCCAAAGGATAGTTAGAGCATGTTAATAATCTATCCTCTGATCTATGCTAATATTTGTGGAACACCTACTATGTGACAAACATTAGGCTAGCAGGACCAGCTAAATAATTTAAGGGGTAAAAATTTAAAATGTGAACTCTTGCTCAAAATTATCAAAAATTTCAAGACAGCAGCATCAGAGCTTCCAATCATGTGGAGTCCTTCTAAGCATGGTCCCAGATATAAGGCAGTGATTGAGCAAAATGTCCAATATGTACCTGACATAAGACAGGCATTTGGAAAGGTGTTTTCACAAGTTATTGCACCATTTACTTCACACAGTGACCCTATTATCAAGGTACAATTATTATCAATCTCAAAATACAAATGAGTTGACTGAGGCTTACGAAGAATCAATTACATGAAATATGAACAGCCTAATTCTAAGGTTTTTAGCAACAAACCGCTACATGATATTCTCCTTGGCCAGAGTCAGGAGGTCAAACTCCTATTTCTGGCTCTGCCAAGGACTCAAGTTGGGGACTTCGAAAAAACCACTGACCCTTATTTGTGTATTCTTTTCTTGTTTCACATTAAATAGATGACGCTCGGATTCTGTCCACTTCTAACAGGCCCTGCTTCTATGAAAGCTAAGGAAGTAAGATAGGGAGCCAAACAACATCCCAAATTTTCTTAAAGCATGTTTTATTTTTTTTCCTATGGTTACCCCAGTTGAAATAGAACCATTTCATACAACCAAGCACAGATGCATTGTTTTTATATCTGAGTCTTTACTCTGTACAACAGGTGTAGATTTGATCTTGCAAGAGTTTATCCTGTGTACTAATTCCTCGGAATATTATTATATATTACTTATTAAAAGGTTTCCAGCATTAATCTTTTCCAGGTTCTATTTAAGCTAATTAAAGTGTATATAGCAAGATTTCTCATTATATTTAAAATGTGCATGCTCATTATGGCTCTTCAAGAAGGAGACTAGTATATGCACTGATTCATAAAGTTATTTAACACAAGAAAGCTATTTTTAAAGTGTTTCACGGGGAGATTTTTATTCAGAGCCCTCAGTTCTGTTGGTAACCGTCAGCTTGCTTTACCGGAAAGTACCAGCTACCAACACATAAATTCCAGTAACCTTCCTCAGTAGACCACAAGTATTATCTGCTAAGGAAAGGTATCCATCCAAGAAAAGCTGTGTTTTTATTAATGGTAGGGCCTGCCTGTTCTTTTAACTTCTATCCTCTCTTATGGGTTTAGTAGGTTGTTAATACTAAACTTCTCAGAAATAGGCAAGCTTTCTCTAGTCATCCCAAACTAAATAAGAGGAGCCATTGAATCACTCTATATTGTCTGACTTTCAGCTACAGAAAACAACAAAAAAAATCTTGGCTGGCAGAACACATTTACTGACCCAAGTAATGGAAGAGACTAATGCTGGTTCACTTCATGTGGTTAAATTGAGGGTTCATATGATATTGCCAAGTGTCAGCGTCTCCACCTTCAAACTCCATGTTGACTCAGTCTCAGATCTATGTGATGGCAAAATGTCTGTATGTTCTTTAGGCCTACATCATCCCCATTTCATATCCAGTGGCAAAGACGTCTATTTTCTCAGTAATTCAAACAAGAGCCTCGATGATAGCTCTGATTGGATCTGAACCAACTGTTATGGACAGGAAAATAGAAGGATGAGCCTAAATTATGTGCCTATAATTACACACACTCCAGGGACTAGGGTGTGTATGAAGTCATCTAGACCGAAAAAGCATGAAAAGGTAGGTCAGATGCCTCTACAGATAACAATTGGGGTATTTTTACTCAGAAAAAAATGACCAGAAATCAAGAGGCAGATACAACAACTATCCATCTCCCTCATGCCCTTTCCTCCCTCTGACAAGCTAGGCCTCATCATCTTCATCTGTTGAATTCGACCAAACCTTCCAGGTCTGTCTAAAATGCCATTTCTTCATCTATGAAGCTTGTCTTGACCCCTTCACTCTTCTCTTCCCTAAATTAGATGTCTTCCTCAAGTTAGACCCAATTAAATATTTAACTTTATTCTGTGGCTTTGTACAATATGCTTGTTTTATAGCTCTTTTTTTCATTTCTTTCAGATTCTCCAAAAGGATGTAAAACTATAGCAGAAACCGTGTTTCAGTCATCTTTGAAGGCTTTGCAGATCTATATCAGCGACTCACAATTAGCAGATACATTGTAAATATCAGGTCAATTAGATTCCCTCAGTGACACTATGATTAAAAGATAGCAATTGTGCTTCCGTTATACATATATATATATATATATATATTCATGTATTTATATTTTATTTGCCTGAGAGTCTTATATAGATTTATACAACTAATCCAAGGTGTAGTGTAATAAACAGTTATTTACCTACCCCAAAGCCAGTCTGGGTGTTAACTCATTCACATGTGACTTAGGGAATACATATTGCTGACATTAACTTAAGCCATTTTTTTTGTTGTTGTTTGTTTGTTTCCTTTTCTTTCTCTCTTTTCTTTCCACTTGTGATTGGTTTTAGGCTACTCATGTGACTGATGAAAAGAGTGTGAGGGTAGATCTTCTGGTGGAGTCTCTGGTAAAATGCCTTTCCTCTTAAAAAGAAACACATGAGAAGAGACAGTTCCACACCTTGGTGAGATGTTGTCATATGAGTATGACACTTGGAGCTGTAGTACATAATTTCTGACCATAAGGGAGGCTAGCTTGATATATAAGACAAACACAATGAGGCTGAAAAGGTGTAGATGGAAAGAGCACATGCTGGGATGCTGTTGCTAAGCTTCTGCTTAATGATCCTTGAACTGGCAAACTTCACATGATAAAGGTGTTCGTTGTTTAGGCCAGTTGACATTGGGTTTTCTAATGTTAGTAGCGCAAAGCATCCTTATGAATGACCACAGAGTTAGTTTAAAAATGTGGATTTTTTTACATTTAAACTTTTATTTGTGATTGATGAATAATAATTGTATTTATGGGGTATAATGTGATGTTTTCATACATGTACATATTGTGGCACGAATTATATCAAGCTAACATAACATATCCATCTCCTCATATATTTATTATTTTCTTGTAGTGAGAATACTTAGAATCTATCTTTTTAGCAATGTTGAAATATACATTATTATTAACTATGGCTAATAATAATCATCATCATACTATGCAATAGATTTTGAGAACTTACTCCTCCTGTCTAACTGAAACTTTGTGTTCTTTGGTCAAAATTTTTCCATTCCCCGTTCCACCTCCTCACTTCCTGTCAAACCCAAGCCTCCAGTAACCAGCATTCTATTCTCTGCTTTTATATTTTTAGGTTCTACACATAAGTGAGATCATGCAATATTTGTCTTTGTGTGCCTGCTTTATTTTCATTTAATATAATGTCCTTTAGGTTCATGCAAGTTCTTGCAAATGACAACATTTTCTACTTTCTAAAGGCGAGTGGTATTCTATTATGTACATAAGCAATTTTTTGTCAATTTATCTGTTCATAGACACTTCAGTTTATTCCATTTGTTGCCTATTGTTAATAATGCTCCAATGAACACAGAAGTGCAGATATGGCTTCAACATACTGATTTAAAATTTTTTGGATATATATCCAGAAGTGAGATTGCTAGATCATATGATAATTCTAACTCTATTTTTAGTTTTGAGAAACCTCTGTACTGTTTTCCATAATGGCTGTACTAATTTTCATTCCTACCAACAGTGTACAAGGGTTATCTTTTCTCCACTTCCTTGAAACACTTGTTATCTTTTTTTTTTTTTTTTGATAATAGCCATTCTAATGTGGGTTTCTTGACTCTCAGCCCAGAGATTTTCCCAAGAGATGTTTACATTTAGTGACAAAGAAGAACTTTGCCTAAAACATTGAAACAGTGGGACTTGTGAATTTGGCCTGAACCAGTGGAGAACCCTGGTCATCTGGACAGCATCTTATGGACTTTAATGCTTAGGAAAGGAAATGTTGAAGTCTTTAGATATTATTTGAGCAACAGAGCAGCATTCAAGACATAGTTTCCAACCCTAAGTATTTTCATTCTTACCATAAGCTTGAGAACTTAGCTGTCCAGGCTCTTAATGCATGTCATGGCAGATTTTTCTGTTTCTTATATGAGCAGTGCTGAGTAAGAGGTAGCTAGTAGGCATTTAGTCAGTCATTTGATATATACAAATAGATTGACTGATTGTGTGACTCCATGGAAAGTAAATCCCAAGAAACATAGAAGGAGGGCCGGGCACGGTGGCTCAAGCCTGTAATCCCAGCACTTTGGGAGGCCGAGACGGGCGGATCACGAGGTCAGGAGATCGAGATCATCCTGGCTAACACGGTGAAACCCCGTCTCTACTAAAAAAAAAACTACAAAAAACTAGCCGGGCGAGGTGGCGGCGCCTGTAGTCCCAGCTACTCGGGAGGCTGAGGCAGGAGAATGGCGTAAACCCAGGAGGCGGAGCTTGCAGTGAGCTGAGATCCGGCCACAGCACTCCAGCCTGGGTGACAGAGCCAGACTCCGTCTCAAAAAAAAAAAAAAAAAAAAAGGAAGGAAAAGGAAAAATGCAAGAGCAAACAAAAAAAAATTGGTCTACTCCATTTCTTTGATGAAAATGTTGTCCTAATTTTTACTTTGCAATGCTATCAGGCCTAGTCTCAGAAATTGGCAGTGTCTTGCACTTAGAGTGCTGGGTTCCTATGTAGATGAATGGGGAACAGCTCTTCAATTACAAGACTGGAGCTCTTCCATGTAACTCTCTAAATTACCATATTAACATGGTGAATATGTGTGTGTGTGTGTGTGTGTGTGTACCATGAACAGATTTTTAAATCCAGAAGCAGAGGAGGTAATTGAAAGAGTCATATAGCTGAATGACAATACTTCCTTATGCAGGTTTTAGTTCCCTGGAGATGAGGTGTGTTTCATAAACATAGCATAGAATTCAACTGACACATTTGCCTAGGAATTTGTGGTGCCATTAAAACAAAACAAAAATCACTGTCTTCTCTTTCGGCATGATTTATTTTTTCCTGTTTTAGAATGATAAACCACAGTAGAATCCACCCTGACCTCTGATAGAGATGGGTAGATGAGACTCAGTGTTTTATTTCCTGGGAGAATAATATAGCTATGAAATTAGTATTTTCTTATTTTTCTTGAGAGTTGATTAAGATCTTTTCAAAGGATGTTACTTAATGAACTCTACCTTTTCACTGCTTTTGATATGTTTGCAATTAATTTACTCATCAAATATTTATTTATTTAACAACTGCAGTAGTCAAATACTCCTATTGCGTGGTTGTATTAGTCAGTTTTCACACTGCTATAAAGAAATACCTGAGACTAACTAACTTATAAAGGAAAGAGGTTTAATTGACTCAGGGTTCTGCATGGCTGGGGAGGCCTGAGGAAATTTACAATCATGGCGGAAAGGGAAGCAAACACATCCTTCTTGACAAGGTAGCAGGAGAAAGAAGTGCAGAGCAAAGTGGGAAGAACCCCTTATAAAACTATCAGATCTCCTCAGAACTCACTCACTATCATGAGAACAGAATAGGAGAACCACCTCGGTGATCCAGTCAACTCCCACGAGGTCCCTCCACAACATGTGGGAATTATAATTCAAGATGAGATTTGAGTGGGGACACAGAGCCAGACCATATCAGTGGTGTATTAGTTTGTTGCCATTGCTATAACAAATTGCCATAAACTTAATGGCTTAAAATAAGACAAATTAATTTTATTATACTTCCAGATTAGAGGTCTGACATGAGTTTTACCAGTATAAAGTCAAGGTTTCGGTAAGGTCCGTTCCTTTTGGGGGCTTCGGGGAGAAAGTATTTCTTGCCTTTTTACTTCAAGAGGCTGCTGGCATTTCTTGGTTTATGGCTCCATTTCTCTAATCTCTTGCTTCTGTCATTAGTCTCCTACTACTTACTCTGATCTCCTGACACCTGTTTATAAAGATGCTTATAATTATACCAGATCAAACTGGATAATCCAGAATGGTCTTCCCATGTCAAGATTTTTAATTTAATAGTATCTGCAAAATCATCTTTTTCATATAAGGTAACTAGCATAATTTCTGAGAATTAGAAAGTAGATACCTTTTACTTAAATATAAAACCCCAAACCGTAAAAACCTTAGAAGAAAACCTAGGCAGTACCATTCAGGACACAGACATGGGCAAAGGCTTCATGACAAAGACACCAAAATCAATTGCAACAAAAGCCAAAATTGACTAATGGGATCTAATTAAACAAAATAACTTCTGCACAGCAAAAGAAATTATCATCAGAGTGAACAGGCAACCTACAGAATGGGAGAAAATTTTTGCAATCTACCCATCTGACTAAGGTCTAATTTCCAGAATTTATAAGGAACTTAAACATATTTACAAGAAAAAAAGACCCCATCAAAAAGTGGGCAAAGGATATGAACACACACTTCTCAAAAGAAGATATTTATGTGTTCAACAAACATATTTTAAAAAGCTCAACATCACTGATCATTAGAGAAATGCAAATCAAAACCATAATGAGATACCATCTCATGCCAGTCAGAATGGCGATTATTAAAAAGTCAAGAAACAGCAGATGCTAGTGAGGCTGTGGAGAAACAGGAATAATTTTATATCGTTGGTGGAAATGTAAATTAGTTCAACCATTGTGGAAGACATTGTGGTGATTCCTCAGGGATCCAGAACCAGAAACACCATTTGACCAAGCAATCCCATTACTGGGTATATACCCAAAGGAATATAAATAATTCTATAATAAAGATACATGCATATGTATGTTTATTACAGCACTATTCACAATAGCAAAGACACGGAAACAACCCAAATGTCCATCAATGATAGACTGGATATGTGTCCTGTAATACACACCTTGGAATACTATGCAACCACAAAAAGGTATGAGAGCATGTCCTTTGCGGGGACGTGGATGAAGCTGGAAGCCATTATCTTCAGTGAGCTAACACAGGAACAGAAAACCAAACACGGCATGTTTTCACTCATAAGTGATAGTTGAATGTTGCGAATACATGAACACAGGGGAGAGAACAACACACACCAGGGCCTATCGGCAGGGGATGGGGATGGCGAGGGAAGGGAGAGCATCAGGACAAAGAGCTAATGCATGTGGAGATTAGAACCTAGGTGACCAGTTGATAGGTGCAGCAAACCACCATGGCACACGTATACCTATGTAGCAAACCTGCATGTTCTTCACATGCATCCCAGAACTTAAAGTAAAAAAAAATGAAAGTAGACATCTATTTTTATGGAGAGTGGTGTTATTCAACCAACCCTAACAGAAAGAAAGAGATAGCTTCTTTAGCATTATATAGTTTAGTTAGGAAAAGTAATATGTTTAATTAAAATGCTTTGTAAAAATAAATGCCAGTGGTGAAATACCAAGAAAATGCGAGGTCAGGAGAGAGAATGTTCAAATCCAGCTGAGGTCACAAGGAAGGTTTCCTGAAGGCGATGGTTGAAGCTGAAGTAGAATTTAAAGGATAGGATGGTTGGGGGCTGCGGTAACGAAAGCTGGCATGTTTTGAGTACTCCCTAAGAGGCAGGACACTTTTGATAAGTGCCTTATGATTTAATTTTCACAAATGTGTTATAAGGTGGGGACTACTATTTTCCTATTACAACAAATGGCTAAAAGGAGATCAAAATGAAGTAAATTACCTGCCCCAAATCACATAACGTATGAGAGGAAAGCTCTGTTACAGGACCTACCAAGCTGAAGTAATAGAAGAACCGTAAGAGCAGGGGTGGTAATATGGAGAGGCCATAGGAACAACAGGGGTTCAATCTGACTTTCAAAGAAATGGGTGCACTGTAGGGTGGGGTGGGCACAGACATGAGAAATGATGCAGAACACAGCTCTTAGCTGTAAGAGCTAAGCATGGGTTTCACTCTGCAGCAGTGGAGAATAATAAGCAGAGTTTGACTCAAGGTGTCCTCTTAGATTGGGTTCCCCAGAAACAGGTCCAAAGACAAGGACCTGAATGCAATTATTCCCTTTAGAAATAAATAAACTAGAAAAATGAGAAAAACAGACAGGGAAAAGAAGGAAAATATTTTTTTAAAAAAGAATTATATTAAGAAGCAAAAAGAATGGATATTATTGATCAGGCTTATTTGGCAAGCAAAGAGTGCATGTGCCTTCTTCACCCTCTGCACAGAAGGTTACTAACCACTGTGGCAAATAATCTAATCTACTCTCTTGTCTAGCATTTGTATCTTGGCAAGCACTATGCTGAGATATAAAAAGACACACAGGGGTTTGGGAGGAGAGAGAGAGAGAAGAAAGAGAAAGAAATTAGAAAAAAAGATGTCTCAGAAATATAACCTCTACCATATCCCCAGAAATGAATCGAAACTCTATGTTACAAGGCTTTTTTTTCCTCCCAAGCCATCTAATTACAGGAAATATAAAAGACTTGTGGTTGAACTTCACACTGTATGAAGAGTCAGCTACAGACAGGTAGATGCACAGTGGTATATGGTATATAGAAAGGGGTTTTACTTCCTGCACCCCTATATGCACCACAGTGAGCACCATCATAGAAGTCTCAAGACCCTGTCCTGGCAGGGAGGTTGGCTTGTATGACAATGGGAAATGCAGAGGCAGGAAACATGAATAAAGCATTTGGCCTCAAACGCTTAACAATATCTGCCTTTCATCTTTCCCATTATTTTAAAAAAGTAACTTCTAAGAGTGGGTGGAAGAATTCATGTTACTAAGCCACAGAATCTCTAGCAAATGGGTCAAAGCATCTTCATTTTACAAGGAAGTATAATAGCAATCCTTTTACTAAACTTTAGGAGAGTAATCAGAAAGAAACTGAACCAAATATTGGCAATACTCACATAGCCTAAGTACAGCAATAGGAAGCTGACAACAAAACTTTTATCTATGTGACCATTAAAATGATGTTGTGAATCAATATAGACATGAAAAGATACACTTATTAATTGAGAAAAATAAGTTAGAAAACAGCCTCATAGTATCTCAACTTTGTTTTTAAATTTTCTGTACAAATAAATAGATAAATGCTGTTAGAAAAGACAAGAAAATGTGACCAGTGGTGTATTTGCTGGGATAGTGTACATATGATTCCTACTTTTTTCTTTTTGATTTTCTATATTTTCTATTTCTTTGTCTTTAACAGTTAACAGGGACTTCATTTGTCATAAAAAATGATACCAATAAATACATTTTGAAAGAGTGCTTTATATTTCTATCTTCTCACCAGACCTCACGGCAAATGCTGCAAATATTTTAATAGGGCTGTCGCAGGGATGTCCCTGGGGGTTTAAGAAAACAAACAAAAGTTCCAGAGCAGAGAAGCATGAACATGAAAGCGTGTGAGAAGCAAAGAAGTTATTGCTGCTTTCCCAGCTCTGATGTGTGGTTTCTCAGTGAGATAATTATAACAACGAAGTTTTTAAAAATGGTACAATTATATTTAATTAGTTCCAGTTGCTGTTGGCTATTTTAATCCTCACCTCTGAATACTATTAGAAGTCAGATTGAATCTTGTGTTATAACCTGCATGAAATAGATTTTTTTGTTCACTTGCACATTTTGTTTTTATTTCATTTGTTTACTTTCCTTTATTTTTGGCAAACACCACCATGGTAATAGATTAGATTACTGTTAAATCTATTATATGATATATTATTTTAGCAGTGCCTATAAGACACTAATAAAGAGAAAATGAAATAGTATTGGCATGATTAAATGAAAACTATTACTAAAAGAAAGAGTTCATCATAGTCATTGGATTTGAATGTATTAGAAAGAAGCACAGTATGTTAGGGAATGGCAAAATTGTGTTACAAAGTCATTCAAATTCTATATGGATTTCTTTAGTGAGTAATTAGTTTTTAAAACCATGGACACTGACAAAAATAAAGGAGTAGATGATGGGAAGCAGATGGATCATTTAATTTATTTCTCAATTACAGTTGACACGTTGGGCACAGAAATCTGCAAGTCATCTATTTCTTTATGGTCCATTTTGCAGCTGTGTTTATTGTCATAATAAATAAATACATTATCTCATTAATGGAGCAATGAATTTTTTTTCCAAAAAACACACTCACACCCAATGTCCGTGCTGCAAAGAGAATACAAAAAGGGGAGAATGTTCACCCAACTGATGCAGCAGAATAGGGTCCATGTGGGGTAGATACTTTGGGAAATGAGAGTCGGTCACAACAAAACATAACCTGTTAGTTTTTAGATATGATCTACTGGTGATTGAGACAGTTTCCCTCCCAGAGAGCCACACTAGCAAATACAGTCACACTTGGAAATCCATGTGCATTTCCTAGTTAATGTATATTGCATTTCAGATGCAGATGGGTGATAAAGTTTATTACCCTCCATTTTAGGTTCTCTCTTTCACTAGAAATGCCAGAAAGACTTGGGGAAATATCAGAGCTAACCTCTGATGTTGTATTCAAAGTTGTAAAAGCAACACACATTGGATTAGGAGCAGAGTGGTCCTTTATTCTCAAGTGAACAGATGGACTTTTATATATTAACAGCTTCCCCACAAAAGTAGTGTGGTTGGTGGTGAAATTGGGGGTAGCGTATTGCTGAATATTAGGTCTAACCAAGAAGCATATAAGTATTGATCACCTGTTATTTCTTCACAACTCATCTGGTTTATGAGTTCCCAATGTTCTCAAGGATTTATAGAACTTGACATGCTACTTGGAAACATACTCCCTAGCTTGGTTTGACCCTATAATCCATATATTAACCCCATTTACTAAATCACTGGGCCATGTTTATGCAATAGCTATATTCATGAAAATTTTATGCAAACTGAATTTTAGGAATGTTGGAAGTAGGCTACAGATTCACTCAGATCTACATTTTTAAATCTCAGTTGTGCACATTTTAGTTTGATGAGTTTTTATTATTAACCTAATCTCTCTGAGTCTTAGATTCTTTATCTGAAGCATCGGGATGATGAGAATATCTATTTCATTGAATTGTGAAATTAGATGAAGTAATTTCTGTGAAAGCTAAGGAAAATGCCTGGTACAGACTTGTGCTAAAATTATTTTATATTACCAGAAATATGGCTACATTATTACATATTCACATAACATATTGCTGTAATCTTTAATATATAGTAAAAAGCATCAAATACTCTTGTAAAGAGAAAATATATATTATATATATTGGGTATCAGCTTCCTCAGTGGTATAAGCTTAGGGAGTTGGGGTGGGGATTTTCTTAAAGCAGACTATTTTTACACCAGGTTAAGACATGGAAAAATGACTTAAGTTGCAATAATTCACGCTACTTAAATAAGTGATGACTTCAAATCCTTTGTATCTCCATTTTAGGCTGGGGTGGGGTGCTATACAAACATTCACATTTCAGAAAGGTGGCCAGTGGTTGGAGTGGTGTAAAACCTTTTGTCTGATGATAGATTCTGAGGCCATTCAAGAGGTAAAAGTAAATCTAGAAAATGTGGTTTGGATATAACATATTAGAATGTCTGGAACTTTGTGTTCATAATTTCTAAAGCTCACAGTCTATTCTGAACAGAGGGATCCTTACTGACACATCCAACAACACACAGATGCACATACACACACAGAAATCCAGAATTTGGGGGTATGATTTCAAGGATCTGGTGATGCACAGCTGCAGTGGTCTTGCCCGACAATACTCCCTGATTAGCTTCTGGTGGTGAGTCTAGAACAAAGAAGGATGATGACTAGAGAAGAAAATGAGAAATTAGCAAAGAAGAGAAGACTGGGCCTGGATACTGAGTTGTAGAGTGCTAAAAAGTCCTTCAGGAGGAAAAGTGTCTAATAAAGACTAAGACGTTGATTACTGTATGATTTCCATATGTGATATTTTGTTCATGATCTTTAAGTCTTCACTGATGTAAAATGAGTGAATTAAGTATGCAGTTGGGGCATTGACAGGTAAAGCATTAAAGGACTAAGCGTTGTTCTGGATCAGAATCCACGAAAAAAGAAAAAATTACCAGCCCCACAAAGCAGGGGAAATCAAGCAGCTGAAGCCCACATGGAAATTCACAGAAATCTTATGGTAGAGCTGTGGACTCCCAAAGGCCATGAAATTATGTGTGTCCTACATTCAAGGCAATCTTGCCTAGAACTTAAGGGTCAGTAGCTCTGACAACCATCTGGTCTACAGATACAATTTTTGAGACATTTATCGAGAGCTTATTGCCTACACATGCCTTGTGGTTAAAAGCACGAACTCTCCACACAGTGATGGGGAAGAAGCCTTGTTCGGTTCTAAAGGTTCCCAGCGAAAAGTAGCCATAGGCGCTATGCCTCTGTGGAGACAACTTCGCAAAAGGTGTTTCTTTCACTAAACGAGGAACAAAGAAAATGCAGTTTACTCCATGTCTCTTCAGAAGCACAGCCTGTCAAAGCTCTGGGCTCTCCATCCTTGTGAAGCTCAATTTTCCTGAGTTTACAGCTCAACTTACTGGTGAGCAAACTCAATCTCTCTCTCCATCGCTGCTCGGTGGGGGCGTTGCATGAATAATGGTGACAGCTATAGACAGGCAGTCCTGGAGAACAATTGTGAGAAAGCAGGGGTGGTTGGCAGTGGTTTTCAGGAGTGTGAAGGGATGTGTGGGTTTCTTTAAGATGCTAATTCCATGAGTCTCAGTAGGCTGCACTTGGAAGGGTAAATGGGGAAACAGTCAAAAGAGTTTTAATTTCAGGCTTTGGTCACAATTGCAGTAGAAAATTGATGACAGGTGGTTGCAGCTTCCCTGCCGTGATTTTAAACTCATTAAAAAAATTATATAACTTGACCATCAGGTGGCAAAAGAGTGAGGCTGAAATAGAAAACTTCTCATTTTTAGTTCAGTGTTGACTTCTTCTACACATATTATCTATATCTCAAGTCAGAACTGGGATTGAGCATGAATTTGTGCATGTTTAAAAGACACAGTCTTGGAGAGAGTATTATAATAGAAGAATCTGGCATAGCAGTCCACGGCACTTCTGCATTATAGAACTTAACACAAAGGATCACTGAATCCCAGCAAGGTACAGGATACAATCATCATTTTTACCTAGAAATAGATCTTGAATCCTGTAGGCATTAAGTTTGGGGACCAAAGCAGAAAATTTCCTGTTCATTACCATAGTTATATACCTATTCATTTGTTCTATCCAAGGCAATTAGTTCAAGCAATCTTTTAATTGCTATCTGTTATGGATTTTATTAGGCTGTATGTAAAAGAAACCCTATTATAATGGCTTGTTCAAAAGGAGGACTAGGTAATCCTGGCTGCTCCATTTTTAATCACGCAAGGCTAGGTAATCCTGGATGCTCAAAGAACCAGGTTCCTTCTATCTGCCTGTACCTTAGCACATGGATTTCTCTCTTATCTTGCAGAAATACTTCCTTGCTTGCCCTATGTCAGCATTATAGGCAGAAAAAAAGAGGGAAGCAACAAGAAGTGGTAATGCTTGCATTAAAAAAGCAACACATTTCCCAAAATTTCCAACACATATTTGCTTATATTCATTGGCAAGCACTGCCATTTAAACTTTCTAGTCTTTAAAAAATATATAGAAAATGAATATTTTAGTTGGAACTACCATTGACTGAAATATAATCAAAAGAGAAGAAGAATAGAAGAGATATTGGGAAGTCAGGCAGTCATATCTGCCACACCTATGATGATCTCATGCAGGTAAGCTTGTGCCATGGAGGAATCCAGGCCATGAAGCAAATAACACTAATTTATTCATACACTCATTTGCTCATTGAGCAAATGCTTATTGAGATATTATAGTCGTGGTTTTGAAGGTATGAAAAATAGATACAATCCCTTCCTTCAAATGTCTTATCATCTAGTGAGAGGAGACAGACAGATGTTTGCCCTGCAATATGATACCGCCTGAGAGGAGAGTCATGGTGCCACCAAGAAAGCACAAAGAAAGGGCAACGGGACCCTCCAGGAAGGAAGCAAGAGAAGATTTCTTAGATGAGTTGCTTTCTAAAGATACTGATACAAATCGAATTTTCATTGGGCTAAATGAAGTAAGCCAGACACAAAAAGAAAAATATTATATGATTTCACTTATATGTAAACTCTATTTTTTTAAAAGTCAAATGATATAAAGATAGAAAATAAAACGGTGGTGATCAGGGTCAGGATAGGGTGGGAGTGAGATGGGGTGATACAGCTTCAGGGATACAAAGTAGCAAATATGTAGGATAAACAGGTGGAAAAATCAAATGTACAACATGAGAACTAGAGTTAACAGTGTATTGTGTTCAGGACTTTTGCTAAATGAGTAGATTATAGTTCCTTTTGTCACGGGAGAAAATAGGTAATTGTGTGAGATGTAGATATGTAGATATGTTTATGCCACTAACGTGACTATTATATATATATATATACATACCTCATAGCATTATGTTGTATACCTTAAATATACAGTAGTCTCCCCTTTTCTGTGGTTGCATTTTCCAAGGTTTCAATTACTCATAATCAACAGTGCTCTGAGAATATTAAACAGAACAGGATGGAAATAAACAATTCATAAATTTTAAATTGTGTGCTGTTCTGAATAGCATGATGAAATTTCATGCCTTCTGGTTCTTTCCTGCCCAGGATGTGAATGAATCATACCTTTGTGTAGCCTATTCATCCTGCCTCTGTTCCCCACCCATTAGTCACTTAGCAGCTGTCTCAATTATCTGATCAACTGTCATGGGATTGCAGTACTTGCGTTAGAGTAAACGTTATTTTACTTAATTTTAGCATGAGACCATCATAGGTGTGGCAGACATGGCTGACTGACTTCCCATTATCTCCTCTACTGTCCTTCCTTTTTAATAAAATTCTCATTTTATTTCAGTCAGTGATATTCCCAAAAGCGCAAAAGTAGTGTTGCTGGCAATTCGGATATGGCAAAGAGAAGCCCTAAAGTGCTCTGTCACAGGATCCTTGGGGTGTCACTTTGCCAGCCGGAAACCTCTGTGGCTGGTGGCACCTTCTGCCTAAGTGTTGCTTGTGCCCACTGGCCCCTGCTGCCCACTAGGCTTGGCAGTCTGCACTCAGTCCGTGTAACTGGCCTGGATCCCATGACTACCAAGGACTAGCCAGGTGCAGAGCAGCGAGGAGTATGCAGGTGAGCGCGTGCAGGTTTCGGCCATTGTGCACAGCCAGGCACACTGGCTGCTGTGGCAGGACAGGCAGCTTTAGGCACTGGCACAGGCGCCGGCTCCATGTGATGCTGCAGCTGGACAAGACATACTGCAAGCGGCTTTCTGCAGGCACAGGCGTCCGGGATGGGGAAATGCAGTGGCACTCAAAAGCTTCGAGATGCTAAAAATCACAGAGCCCCCAAAAGGGTGTTACATCCCTGGCTTGGGGAGCCCCTAGGTCTGGGTTCCCTGAAAAGCCACAGCTCTTCTCTCCTTCTTGTCTCACACAGCGCGAGGTGGACAGGGGAGTGTTTCAGCCCTGTTTATGTTACAGCTTTTTCAGTCCCACCATTCAGCAGGTCCCAAGTTCTTGTCCCACATCCAGGAAGAAGGAGGTACACACACCTGGAGGGCAAGCTAGGCACAGAGGAGCGTCATTGAGCTGCGGAACAGCTCTCAGGAGACCTGAAGTGGTAGCTCATTTCCACAGATAGATCATCCTGAGGAGTCTCCAGCTTTCAGAGGAGAGGAGACCTGTAGTCAGTAGCCCCTTTCAGCAGACAGGTGGTCCCATGGAGGAGACAGGAAGTGGGTAGCTCCCTCCCCCTGCTGGTAATCCTGATGTCTGTCTGAATCGGGCAGATCCGGGGGTTTTTATGGGCTCAGAAAGGAGGAAGTGCAGGCTGATTGGTCTGTGGGTGGCCATGAGCAGGCGCAGAAAAAGCACCATAAGTTCTCACTCTCCGAGGCAGACCCCACCGGGAACTGGAAGCTCAGCCTCCAGGCTTCAGGCTTGAAGGTGGGGCTTCGCCAGATCCGCCCTTTCAGCTCCGGAACCTTTCTGCTTCCCGCCCTCAATATGCGGTTCACGGGACCCAGGCTGTTCTTTCCAAGGGCGCTTGCAGGCCCTCGCTGAGCTACCCTCATCCCCTTGGCCTCCCTCCCATGCTCATCAGTGCCCAAAGTCCAGAGGGAGCTGAGGCGGCAGGGGCCTGGCATGCCAGCACCACCCCAAGTGTGCACACACCCAGCTGGGTGGTGACAGCACCCCGGCTCAGCCACAACATTGCTCCAGAATCGGAGTAGGCACTGGGAGCAGGGAGAGGCCGGCGAGTGGGAGCAGGCATTTCCAAGCCTGCTGTGGGGGATAGTTTCCTGGGGCCCTGAGAGCACAGGGATGCCTGGATCCGGAGCCGCAACTGGACAGATGCAGCTGTGTCTGGGACGCAGGGCTCTCTTCCCGCCAACACAGTAGGGCGTGAGTCTCCTGCCTGTTGCTGGCTCCTTCTGGGTGGAGTGCGCAACCCTAGCTGTATCTCTCCTGCCGTGACTGGCGTCTTCGCAGGGGCCGCTCCAAATGGCTGCCGCTGCCATCAGTTCCTTAAAGTGAAAAGGTGAAAGTTCTTGACTTAATAAGGTAAGGATAAAAATTGTATGCTTCAGGAGTTTGAGACCAGCCTGACCAACATAGAAAAACCCCATCTCTACTAAGAAGACAAAACTAACTGGGTGTGGTGACACGTGCTTGTAATTCCAGCTACTCAGGGGGCTGAGGCAGGAGAATCTCTTGAACCCGGGAGGCGGAGGTTGCAGTGAGCTGAGATCGCGCCATTGCACTCCAGCCTGGGGAGCAAGAGTGAAACTCCGTCGCAAAAAATAAAATAAAAAATTGTATGCTGAGGTATCCAGGTGAGCCTTTTTGAGAGCACATTGTGTTCTGTTGCTCTGGAAAAGCAAGGATTTGGAATTGTGTTAATTCTTTTACATCAACAGGGCTTTGGCATTAGTTGTGACTTTTCAGGCAGCTCTCTGCAGAGATAGCCCAGTCAATTCCCAGAGAAAGGACTGGATCCTTCAGCTTTGCCTTAATTGACACAATATTATCTTCAAACACCTTTTCCCAGTGTCCCTGGATATTTAAGAAACAATGTTTGTTTTATGTCAGTTTAATTGAAGTGAAGCAAGAAGAAACATACTGCAACCTATGATAAATTATTAGGTCACAATTATTTTCAAATAGTGCTTAATTTTATTCTTTTTTCATTGGCATGCCTATCATTTTAAGGTTCATGTTTATTAATTTTATTCTGATTTCTAGGTGGTTGACTGCCCAGTACCTTCAAGGGAGCTAAAAGTCCCTCTCCATGCATTGATTAAACCAATATTAATGATTACTGTTACCTGAACACTGCTATATCCTTAGACTACATTAATTCATAAACTACACAAAGCCCCTGCCTGCCTTAAACTGATACTCTAATGAAGGGACACTCATCAAATAGGCAATCAAGGTAATAATGCAATATAGAATTCTTATAAAGAAGTAATCCAGGCTACTATAAAAGAAAATAGCATGAGGACTTAATGTATATTAGACTCCTAGGATATCTTGACTGGAGATGCAGATTTTACTCTGAATAATGGGAATAAATATAGTGGTTGGGGAGAAAAACATTTGGAAAGGGAGAAATGAGTTTGGTACACTTAAGAAACAGAAAGAAGATGAATGTGACTAGCGTATGCGCTAGGAGAGAGAAAGTGTCATGTAAGTTAAGAGAAGGGTGGTAGTCGGGGGTTTTACCTAGGAAATAGAACTTGAAACTTGACTGGCAATTATTTTTCCTGTGATGTGGTGAACAAGCTTGCCCTTCTCTTTTTTTTTTTTTTTTTGAGACGGAGTCTCGCTCTGCCGCCCAGGCTGGTGTGCAGTGGCCGGATCTCAGCTCACTGCAAGCTCCGCCTCCTGGGTTTAGGCCATTTTCCTGCCTCAGCCTCCCGAGTAGCTGGGACTACAGGCGCCCGCCACCTCACCCGGCTAGTTTTTGTATTTTTAGTAGAGACGGGGTTTCACCGTGTTAGCCAGGATGGTCTCGATCTCCTGACCTCGTGATCCGCCCGTCTCGGCCTCCCAAAGTGCTGGGATTACAGGCTTGAGCCACCGCGCCTGGCCGCTTGCCCTTCTCTTACCCATGGCTTCCCCTGAGGCAACACAAGGCTGAGCAACGGTCTGCAGTTCCAAGGAATGGCATCGGTTATCTTCATTCTTCCTGAAGAACTTTTCAAAGTCCCTTGGAAAAACAAAATATGAAATAGATTAAATTATAAAGTATCTTGGAGAAGGCCAGCTGTTTGCTTATAAATCTTCCTTTGCATTCCACGTGAAATAATATTTCCAGCTATTTCTCTTTGAATGCTCTTGTTTGCTTTAGTTTTTGTGCTTGGCTGAAAGGCCTGTGGGGTTTGTGGAAGTTGACATTCACAATATCCAATTTTTAAAGCTCTGTGTAAAAATGCTACTAAATTGATTTAAACCTACTTTTACTGATCATCTGCACTGGTAAATAAGCAAAGAGTTTTGCATATGCAAATTTTTTAGAGTTGCCTCCAGAGAAGACCAAACACACATCTTAGTATATGCATCTTGAGAGTGCTCTTCCTGGAACTTTTGCAAGGATCGTATTATTTAGGGTGCAACAGTCTCTTCAACCTTCCTGGAAATGAAAGGTTTTGCATCCAAAACATCTACTAGAATGCTCTTTAAGATTTCATTTACAAGCAGAATTTGCAGATTTGCCATTAGGACTATTTTGGCTTTGAGGACACAAGATGTCATATGCCATGCCCTTGAAATAGGCTGCATTATTTCTAAACTAGATCAAGAAGAAAGAAGAGCCAAGATTCACCCCTTATTGACAAAACATACATACATATACATATGAATGTATACATATTTGGGTATATACATATACATGTATGTATACATCATTTTAAAATTATATATATTATATAATTATGTAAGATATTATAATTATATATAAAACTTAAAAGACCATAGGCCAAACATAGTTATAATTATACTCCCAGGGAAAACTGGCACTCAGAAATGATTACTCCCACTTGATATTCACATGATTCACATCATACATGACAACCCCTTCCACTTACAAGGACATTTCAAATGCAGACACTGTTTGCTCTTAGATTTTCAAATCATCTTCTTCAAGAGAAAGGGACATAATAAGAGCTATCATTTACTGAGCATGTACTGATGTCAGACACTGAGCTAAGCATTATACAACCATTATTTCAATTAATATTTAGAGCAACTCCATAACAAAGATGTATAATACTATTATCTCTCTTTTTCATGTATATAAATTGAAGCATATATAGGTTACCTAGTTTGCTCAATAATAAATATGTGCAATAAAATCAGTATTAGAAACCAGTCTAGGATGACCTACAGAGCATAAGCTGTTGAAATATCTTTGAAATAGATGGTGATGGATAAAGAAACAGCACTGTATCTGGAGCCAGGAGGACTGAGTTTAAATTCTAACTACCCAATTATCATTTGTCCCTCTGAATAAGCCATCCCATTTATTCATAGGTGAAGTCTTCTGAGGAATATTTTTTTATCTGGGAAAAGTGCAGGTACATTGCCTATTACTAAGCTAAGAAATCATTGTTTTCTGGAACTTTAGCATTGTACTGAAAATCAGACAAAAGTCATAATTTTTGCTCTTTTTTTTTTGCAATTGTGAAATCTTGCCTTTGATGATACTTGTCTCCATTAACTTCCAGTATATTAGATGGTTAGAACTATATATTAAAAAAATCACGTGAAATTTGGAGAAAGTTTATAGATGGCTTAAAACCTATTAGTAATGTTCTATTTCTGTAACTGGCAGATAGGTATATGTGAATCCATTAAATTATTTGTTATGTACTTTGCCTGTGGAAATAATAATAAATCAAAAGTTTACTGCAGACAAAAATAAATCCTCAAAATGCCTATGATTTCCAGATAAGATACCCTTATATTTTGTATTTCTTCTGTTCTCTTCTCCCAGAAACCTCCCAGAAGCAGATGCCTCACCTCTTTTGCCAATAATCCCTCTCTGAATTATTGTGCTGAGGATCTTATGTGACTCATGATACACTGTTTCATGTGCAATTGTGTATCTTTAGGTGGAATATATGCACCCTGAGAACAGGTGCTGCATCTTCCAATCTAGTGTTTATTTCCCTATGGCATGAATGTAACTGTAAAACTAATGACTGAAGGAGCCAGCTTTCTTTTTAAACTTAAAAAATATTTTTAACTGATACATTGGAATTCTATACAGTTATAAGATACAATTTGGTGTTTTGATACATATATATGTTATATAATAGCATGAACAAATCAGGAGAGTTAGCGTATCCATCACCTTCATGCATTTATCCTTTCTTTGTGGTGAGAACATTCAAAAGCCTCACTTTTAGCTAATTTGTAATATACAATATCTTACTGTTAACCATAGTGATTCTACTGTACAACAGAGCAGGAGAACTTACTTCTATACAATTGTAACTGCATGCCTATTTGGCCAGTCTGTCCCCATTCTCCCCTTTTCCATACCCTCCCAGTCTCCAGTAACTACTGTTCTGCTCTCCGATTCTGTTATATAAACTCTTTGTTTTTGGCAGATTACACACATAAGTGAGATCATGTGATATTTGTCTTTCTGTATCTGGTGATTTCACTTAACATGATGTCCTCCAGGTCCATGCATGTTGTTGCAAATGACAGGGTTTCATAATTTTTATGACTGACTAGTATTTTATTGTGTATACATACCACATTTTTAAATCCATTCATTGTTAGGCACTTAGGTTGATTCCATACCTTGGCTATTGTAAGTAATGCTGCAATAAACATGGGAATGCAGATATCTCTTTCACACATTGATATTACTTCCTTTGGATATATACCAAAAGAAGGGTTCACTGTATCATATGATAATTCTATTTTTAAGTTTTGGAGAAACTCTCATACTTGTGTTCATAATGGCTGTACTAATGTACAATCAACAGTTTGTAAGTATTCTCTTTTTCTCCACATCCTTGCCAACAATTGTTTTCTTTGTCTTTTTGGTAATAACCATTTTAACTGTAATGAGGTCATATCTCAAGGTGATTTTGATGGGCATTTCTTTAGTAAGTAGTGATGTGGAGCATTTTTTCATATAACTATTGGCTATTTGTATGTCTTCTTTTGAGAAATGTCTATTCAGGTCTTCTGGACATTTTTTCATGTGGTTGTTTTTTAATTTTTTGGTTTTCTTTTTTTTTTGGCTGAGTTGTTTAAACTCCTTATATGTTCTGAATGCTCATCCTTTGTCAGATGTTTGCAACTAAATTCTCCTGTTCTGTAGGTTGTCTCTTCATTATATTAATGGTTTCCTTTTTTGTGCAAATATTTTTTACTTTGATGTAATCCCTTTTGTCTATTTTTGCTTTTGATGCCTGCGTTTTTGAGGTCTTATTTTAAAAATGCTTGTTCAGCCCAATGTCATGACACATTCTTTTGTTTTCTTGTAGTACTCTTGTGATTTCGGGTTTTACATTTGAGTCTACAGTTTATTTTGAGTTGATTTTTGTATATCATGAGAGATAGGGATCTAGACTCATTCTTCTGCATAATGGATATCCAATTTTCCAAGCACAATTTATTGAAGAAACATCTTTTCTCCAATGCATGTTTTTGGCTCCTTCATCCAAAATCAGTTAATTGTAAAGGTATGATTTTTGTACTGGTGCTGTCTGTACTGCTCCATTTGTCTATTTGTCTGTTTTTATGTTAGTACCAGGCTGTTTCAGTAGTATATTTGATATCTGGTATTGTAATGCCTCCAGCTTTTTTCTTGTTGCTCAGCATTGTTTTGGCTATTAGGAGTCTATTGTGGTTCCATATAATTTTAGAATCTTTTTTCTATTTCTTTGAAGAATGTCATTGGTATTTTGATAAGAATTGTATTAAATCTGTAGATTGCTTTTGGTGGTATGGCCGCTTTAACAAAATTAAAATTTCTAATCCATGAACATGTATTCTAATGGGCTGTCTTTTCATTTATTTATGCTCTAACTTCTTTCATCAATGTTTTTCATCAGTGATTTTCAGCTTACAGATATTTTACCTGTTTGCTGAAGTATATTCCTAGGTGTCCTTTTTTGTAGCTGTTATTAAAATAATTTTCTTAATGTTTTCCAGATAGTTTAATGTTAATGTACAGAGATACTGATTTTTTGTATGTTGATTTTGTATCTTGCAAATTGGCTGAATTTCTTAGTTCTACCAGTTTTTAGTGGAATATTTAAGGTTTTCTCTATATAAGATAGAGACATCTATATACCCTATCATCTGCAAACAGGGACAATTTATGTTTTGCGTTTTCAATTTGGAGAGCTTTTATTTCTTTATCTTGCCTAATTTCTCTGGCTAGGGCTTCCAGTATTATGTGGACTAGATATGGTGAAAGTGAGCATCCTTGTCTTGTTCCTGATCTTAGAGGAAAAACACTCAGATTTTTCACAGTAAGTATAATGTGAGCTGTGGTTTTTTCATATGTAGCATTTATTGTGTTGAAGTACATGCATTCTACTCATAATTTGTAGTGAATTTTTATCAGGAGGGGATATTTTGTCAATGCTTTTTCTGCACGTATTGAAATGATCGTATGTTTTTAATCTTTCTGTTGATGTGGTGTAGCATATTTATTTATGTGTATATGTTGAACCGTCTTTGCATTCCTGGGATAACTCCCACTTGATCATAGTGAATGATCCTCAGATAACATACAGTGAGTCACTGCATTTCTCTGGGCTTATGTGTCCTCTTCTGAGAAACGGAAGTGTTGGGTTTAAATACTACTTTCTCTTCTAAATGATATTCTATGATTCTGTGAATTCTTATGTAAAAATACCTATGAGTAATCTCCAGAAAAGAACAGCTCTCAAACTCTAAGATGCCTCCCAAATCTTAGTGTAAGCAAAAACGTCTTAAAGATAGATATGCAGTTATTGGGATGAAACCATACATTTTTGAAAACAAAACTTCTGAATTTGAAGGAAATAAGTGGCAATCTTTCAAAAAATCACATCTGTTTTTAAAGGCTACATTTTTTTCTTCCCATATTCTGACCATTTAAATGCCAAAACTCAAAGACTCTTTTTGGATGTCCTATGTGTGACGCCCACAATACAAGCACGTGGGTTCCTGAGACACTTGTCTGCCAAGTAGCCACGCAGTTTCTGAACTGCATTTTGAAGCATCTTTCAATGAAGAGCATCTTATATGATTTCTCAAGCAAATAAAATTCTTAGGTTTGGTCATTGATTAATTTTCTCTGACTGATGTCCATTGATAAATTTTAGATATGAGAAAAGCCTGTTTTAAGGGTCTCTCCGTGTCTTTCCCGTTTTGAATTTTTCTCTTTTCTTCCCACTCCTCCTACTTCAACATAAGGACAGGATCCTCTGTATATACTGCTAGAGTTTGAATGTTTAAGGCTCAGAGATTGTATCACTTGTACTAATGTGGTTTATTACCTTTTATCTCTGTGTGCTCCCATTATTACTTACAAAGGCTGAAAATTTCAAATAGAGTACTTAATTTACAGCCTACTTTGGGATTAGCTGGGACATAACAGACCAATGAGACCTCAAAGAGGCAAGAGAATATGCATCATGAGAAATCAAGTGTGGAGGGAGGTAAGATGGGAGAGATAAGCAGGGGACTTACAGACAGATGTAGGGAACATATTCTTCTTTCTGCCTTTGGGTGTGGACATCTGTGAGCGTGTTATCTGTGGTAGTGGCAGCCAGCTTATGATCTAGAGAGCATAGACCTGAGTATTGAGGCCAGCAAGCTGGACACAGCTAAGGAGAATGATGGAAGCACTTGAATCATTGATGGCGCCATTGTTATGTTTAATGAATAGACCCTGGGACACTCTATATCTTGCTTCGTGGCAAAAGAAACAAGCATATTCTAAGTTGTTTTAATTCTGCTAAATGCAGCTAACATCTTTCTGATTTAAGTCCAATGTATACTTGGTGAGAATTTTCACCCTCTGCCTCTTGCACCATGTTTAGTTCACAACCACACTAGAAGGGAGGTGATACATTCTCCCTAATTTCTAACAATTGGGAAAAATTTTTGATATAGTGAATAAAATTTAACTGTGAAAAGTACATGGAATAACTATTTATATTTTGAAGCATAAGCCAAAATTTATTTACTTTGCAATTGTAAAAAAAAAATCACAATTTTGGTTAAGGTAAACATAAAATTAAGGAAAATTTGAGCACTTGGTGGGGTCAAACAGGAAACACTTTGTCTCAGGGCTAAGGGATGTAAACATACTTTATTACAATAATGTTTAAAAACCAAGGCTAGTAATACCCAAGGCATCCGAGTTATAAAGCCTGTCCTTCGTTCATTGGATGGGCTGAGGGGAATGTAATGCAGATAAATGCACACTTATTTCTTCCTGGTTTTCATCTGAAGCGTTCTAATATCTAGAGACCATAACTAAGCAATAATAGTCACATATCTTAATTATGGCCTTTGTATTGATTTAGTTACCTGCTTGGCCTCAAATCATCGCTTTCAAAAAGTATTGTAATTAGCTAAAAGATGGCAAATACCTTTCTTAGTTTCCTGTGATAAACAAGTGTCTTCCTCAAATCTCGTAAGCAGCTTCAGTACTATTTGAGAGAATTGGGGGAATTTAAAAATGGCATTTTAGTTATCACTAGTTAATATTTTGTTCAGTAGAGAAATATTAATTTGCTTAATTTGTTGGGGGTGTTATTTGTCCCACACTAGCTGGCCTCTGTGATCTACTGGGATCTACTCATCAGCTCTGGCTCACCATGTTGAATATATTGCTGTAGATTATTACTTTCCTACTAAAAATACAGAGAGAGAGAAGGAGTTTAATTATTGAAATAAAATTTAAAAGTATATTTTATTTCTGAGAACATAGCCTAGTTAAATGGAAATTAGAGTAACATTCATTACTGAATTGTTGTCCACAAATGCATTGTGTCCCCTGGGCTAGGCTGCTTTTCTTGGTAGCAGAACTCATTGCTAATTGCTTTCATCAACATGTCAGACTGAGGCTGAAAAACAAACAGTATATTTCAAAATGTCTTTTCTCTTAATTAATTATGACAGACTAATTTGATTCAAGCTTAAGGCCAAGTCGGAACTTGGCAATATTTTTTTAAGATGTTAAGAGGAGCAAGTTTATAAAGGCATAGAATGAAAGGGCATGTCCTTGCACAGTTTTTTTTTTTTTTTTAAAATAAGGTGTCCAAACAATTTTACCATATTTGCTGAACTAGCTGTTATAAATATTAACTTTATTTAACTGACACGATTCTTCTGCTATCATTAGTGAACTATGAAAAATTTGGTCCAGATGCAGAAATCATTTGGCAATTATTCAAATGGTTGGAGTGTTTTTCCCAGGAAGAATGATAAAAAGTGTAGTGTCAATGTTGGATGGGCACATATTTTATACATTTATCAGTAATTGGGTAAAGAGTGAGCTTCTTTCTGATACTGAGTGTGCTAAGGGTTCTTTACAGAGAATATTGAGTGAAGTCATTCAGTTCAACAAGTATTTATTATATCTTTACTGTATTTATGGGAACCACCCCTTCTGTCCCACCCACACTCAATCAACCAGCTACAAAAGTGAGATTACAGATAGTTTCACACTCAAGAATAAACACATCTGCCATTTATTAAAAGCTCTTGGATGCAATGCTTGAACTCTTGAAAAATCAGGCCCAAGGAATTTATAAATTATGCCCAGGAAGGAATTGAATCAGGATTCAGATAGTGGCTATTTTGTTATTCCATAACTGTGCTCTTAATCTTTCCTATAACTCAACGCACACACACACGCACACACACACACACACCCCACACACACGCGCGCAGCACAAGGAAGGTTGCTGTAGTGCTGACACTAACTGCATTGAAGGGAGAAAAGAAAAATATATTCTATAGGAGAAACTAATGAGGGTCAAAGCCAGTGGGTCTGAAAGCTTCTCCCACCAAATCCTCAAAGGCTTTGGTGACTGTCACAAAGAAAAATTATGAGACAAAACTGTGGGCTCCAAATTCAAAGTGTGAAGACAAAGTCGTGATGAACTTCCTGTATCTCTTCCTGTGAAAATGTATTAGACACTAACTGAATAAATCCAGTACAGGTAGGACCAGAGCATAATCCTATTTTATTTTCTTTAAAATACGTATTTACTTAAAAAATATAAGAAATAATTTTAGATACACACTTTGTAGTATACATGGGTCTTATTTCCCATTGTATTTTTAGAACAAATATAGCTAAACCAGGAAACATATCATGCCATACTCAACTAAAGGATTTTCAAAACTCAAACATCCAGAAAATTATAGTATCCTCTTTTTATTATTTAAGTATTATTCAATGATATCATAAAGCTGGTTGAAAGTGAGATAAATTATACAAGATTTGAAAGGGACAATTGTAGAAGTAAAAGGATAGTAGATATAAATATTACTGAGAAGGATGCTTAGCACATAGTAGGTGACAACTAAATATTTGATAGATTATTAAATAAATGGCAATGGCTGTGTATTAAACTATTGCTTTTAGAGTATATGAACATTTACTATAGTATAACATTTTATTGGTCATTGACCAAATGTCAATGTCTTGAAATTTTATTTAAGTTATAACACCTGAAAATATCATTCATTCTTAAGAACATACAGGAGAAAAAATTCTAGCATTTGAATCATGTACTAACATGCTAATTTTTATAAATAATATTAAAAATATTTCCAGTAGCTTGTTTCATTTTATATAAGATTTTGAACAAATAATCATGAGGAAATTCTTCAAAAATATTAATTATTCCCTGTTTTATAGAGAGGATATTCATGAGGTCAGAGAAACGCTTTCCTTTTTTCAAAATGCTTGGTAGTTTTTAAAAATTAAAAAATTATTTTAGAAAAAACTCTCTTCAATGTTTCAGAAATGAGTGATTTTTATAAGAGTCTAAATCTCTTCTGGTGAAAAATAATTTTAAATGGAATTTCACAAGACTGATTAAAAAAATTTAAAACAAAAAGGGGTTTCTTAAGAGAGGTTCAGATTCAATTTTATTTTTGTGGTGGTTGCTCAGTGACTTGCATAAAATAAATTAGCCTTGTTTAGAACAACAGAAAGTACATAATAGAAAATGTAGTTAAGATTGATTTTAAAGTAAGACAGCATGGTTGCTTATCTGGCAAAAGAACAGAAGAAAATATTCAGCTCATCTTTGTTAAATTATTAATCTAGTTCCCTTTTACAAAATGGTTAATATCTGTGGCTGAAAAGGGGAGGGGATGTAAAAGCCAAACTTATCTAGTCAGCAGCCTGGTTGAAGAAGAAAATTATGTTTACTCACACACATTATATTTTCATTAGGCTTATCTCAGTCCAAATAAAAGATGGATTTTTCATTATTGATTATTTTTATATGAAGTATATAACAAATTCTTAGTTAACTTTTTCTTTTTAAACTATTCTCATATATTTTTCTGGATGAATCAAAATAATCTAATGAATATATTCCATTTGCATCAATGTTAACAACAGATGAAGTGCTGATTTTATGCAAGGTACTGTGTGTGCTAGGAATTGGAGCTATATGGCGACTCGGTACTCCAGAGGCTACTGACCTATCTAATAAGAGTGGAATGAAAAATGCAGTCATTTATGAGGTTTAACAAAAGAAAAGCTCTCTCACCTCTGTTCCACACAACTGAGGCTCATCCACTGACAGAGTCTTTAGCCTTCTCAGAACTCCCTTAGCATTCTCTCATGCTTTCTTGTTGTATGAGGAAAATTATAGTGTCCCTTGTTCCTGAATATTTATTTTTCAAGTTGTTTTCAGAAGGTTGTTTTCGTCTTATGGAATCTCCTTCAGTGATCAGGAGTTTTGATTTTTTTTTCCTTGATTTTTCTCTCAGGGATACTTAAGGCAGGTTGAACATAGAACCCATATTAGCATGTATCCACATGAGCACACTTCCCATGTTAGCACATGCCTGATATTAGTTAATGACCAATGTCAGCTCATCCCAAGTTAACTGGCATTCCGTTTTAGAGCACGTCCCATGATCATGCACATCCCAAGTTAGCACATGTCCACAATCGTACAGACGGTGCGTTAGCCATCTCCCAAGGTAACACACACCACATATTAATGCATATTACTTAATAAATGTAAGAAATAATTTTAGCTACACACTTGGTAGTACATATGGGTCTTAGTTCCCATTTTATTTTCAGAAAAATATAATCTCTTTTTATTATTTATTATCCAGTGATATCATAAAGCTGGTTGGAAGTGTGATAAAGTATATGAGATTTGAAAGAGACAATTGTAGAAGTAAAGAGGACAGTAGATATAAACAGTACTGAGAATGGTGCCTAGCACATAGTAGGCACATCCCAAGTTAATGCACAGCTTAGGTTAGTGTGTATCCCATATTAGAGCATGTCCCATAACAATGCATGTTCTCGTTAATGCACATCCCATTTTAGCCAATCTTCTGTGTTCACACACACTGCATATTTGCCCATGTGCCCTGCCAGTGTATATCCCATTTTGACAAACACCCAATATAAGCACATGTACCGTGTGAGCATACAACACATGTTAACGCCCACCCCCTGCTAGGGCTCATCCCATGTAATGCATGCCCCATATTAGTGCATGCCCCAGGTTAGTACCTGTCCCACATACAGCATATCCCATGCCAGCACATGTTCTGTGTCACTGCACATCCCTGTGAGTGCATGTCCATGTTAGTGCGCATTCCATATTAGTGCATAACTCATATTTCCTCACATTAATGGCATCCAGATCTAGGGAATCTCGAGCTGTACAATTTCTATGTGATGACATCTGCAATACAGGCCCATGATATCTTTCCTCCTGCCTTCCTTGGTGCATGTTTCTGCACAACTGTCACCTTGCGATTTGACAAAGGCCTCTGTGCTCTGGTCCTCCAGTCTGCATTCTGGCAGGAAGGGAGATAATGGGACAGATGTGGAAACAGCAACATCTATGTGTATGCTTTTGGTCAGCACTGTGTCTTATGGCCTATTTCTAAGTACAAAAGAGCTTAGTAATTGGATATTTTACCTTCTACAGACTCTACAATAAGGAGAGGTAAAGGGTAAATGGATGAAAAAATGGAGATAGTTTCACCAACATACAGTGTCAGCAGTAGTGGAAATGTATGTGTATCTCTACACTTTACCTGAATGTTTTTTTTTTTTTTTTTTTTTGAGACGGAGTCTCGCTCTGTCACCCGGACTGGAGTGCAGTGGCCGGATCTCAGCTCACTGCAAGCTCCGCCTCCCGGGTTTATGCCATTCTCCTGCCTCAGCCTCCCGAGTAGCTGGGACTACAGGCGCCAGCCACCTCGCCCGGCTAGCTTTTTGTATTTTTTAGTAGAGACGGGGTTTCACCGTGTTAGCCAGGATGGTCTCGAACTCCTGACCTCATGATCCGCCCGTCTCGGCCTCCCAAAGTGCTGGGATTACAGGCTTGAGCCACCGCGCCCGGCCTACCTGAATGTTAATAAGAGCTATCACTAAAAGCTTTTGGAAGTTCTGTAGAAATTGGGAATTTTCTCTGCCTTAATATTAATTAAAGGCAGTGTTTTCTTCCTAACAAGTGGAGAGAATTTTTTTAATTAAGAAATCTAAATCTTCTGAGAATTATATCTGGTTGTCAAAGAATCTGCAAACACTCACTGTCTATGACATCTCCCAAGTAAAGAAATTCTAAAGACCTTGGTTGTGTCCTTTTCTCACTTGCTTTCACATTTGCTTACTTCATTTCTCTGGATCTAAAGGTTGATTCAATCATTTTGGAAATGTCATTACAACTAACTCTTCAAAATGTCCTGGGTTTTATATATTTCACTGATAGACTATCTGATGTCTGTTTTTCTCTCTAATTTTTTTATTTGGTGTCTCTAAGTGTCCTGCTCTGGGAAGAAAAATAGCTATTGACCCGAGGCTGACTCTAAGATTGGTATCACTCAAGAAAAGCAACTGTCCTTTATTTATTGAATTATTTTCTTGACATGGCTCTATCTCAACATTTAAGATATAAGACATCTGTAGCTACCACCCAAGCTCTCCACTTGGTGCAGTTTCAAGGATGAATCCAGTCCCTGACACGTCCCAATATGGTTTCTTTCCCCACCTCCAGCCTTTTTGTTCTGTGTGTGTGCTTGTGCATGTGGGCTCTGATTAAAAGTGGCTTCCTCCTGTTCTCTCCTATCTGAATGTGAATGTCAACAGGCATCTGAGGGTGCTAAGAAAGTAACAACAGCTGGGTTTCTTTTATTGGCTTTGTCCTCTAATGTTGTAGACTTTCCTCATGTCAAAGACACAAAGGGAAAGCACTGATGACTCTTTAAAAACAGCATTAATAACATGGAAAAAATATTTCCATTTTTTCCATGTTAAGAGTCCAGGAATAAGCACAGAGTTCATTTAAAGAGCTGAAAGATGGAACTGTAGTGAAACTGGCTTTTTTTTTTTTTTTTTTTTAAAGGACATCATCAGAAGTTAAGGGCTAGGACCAGAATCGATCAGTTATATAGGTTTGTGCAATTCATGCCTATGGGTAGCAAAAGAGATGAATCAAAATAATCAACATACAGGCAAAGTCAGTCAGCTGGTTCTGCAGATTCTTTAATCCTCAGTCATCCAGTCTTTCATTCTCACCCACTATTATGTTTTGCTCATTTTGCAAGGCTCCAGCTCAAAGAGGCCATGTGTGTAAGAAGGACATGTTTGAGGATCCCAGAGGAAGAAACTAGAACCTAAGAATCAGAAGTATTAATGCTTTGCAGAAAAGCAAGTGGCCTAAGAAGAGGTAGCAGGAGAAGGTAGAAAAAGCAAAGTGTTTGGCCTCCAGGTGACCAAGGTTCAAATCCTGACTCAACCACTTTCTCCTGTGAAACTCTGGGCAATCATTGCACCTCTGTGAGACTCAGTTTCCTCATCTCCAAATTGGTGGAAATAACACTTACCCTACAGAGTTCTTGTGAGGATTGAATTTGATAAGATGATGTGTATAAAGAACACAGAGTAGTGTTCAGCAAATTAGGGAAATTATTAAGAATAACTCAACCTATGTCAATAGGAAGCTCAGGATTCTGGAGTGTTACATAATGCTGCGATAGGGACAGGTGTAATTTTAATCGTGTTTATTATTTTCTATAAATAATTGTCTGTGCTGAGTGTCATGTGCGTCCGTGTGAAAAGACCACCAAACAGGCTTTGTGTGAGCAATAAAGCTTTTTAATCACCTGGGTGCAGGAGGGCTGAGTCCGAAAAGAGAGTCAGCCAAGGGAGATAAGGGTGGGGCTGTTTTATAGGATTTGGGTGGGTAAAGGAAAATTACAGTCAAAGGGGGGTTGTTCTCTGGCGGGCAAGAGTGGGGGTCACAAGGTGCTCAGTGGGGGAGCTTTTTGAGCCAGGATGAGCCAGGAAAAGAAATTTCACAAGATAATGTCATCCCTTAAAGCAAGGACCGGCCATTTTCACTTCTTTTGTGGTGGAATGTCATCAGTTAAGGCAGGGCAGGGCATTTGCACTTCTTTTGTGATTCTTCAGTTACTTCAGGCCATCTGGGCTTATATGTGCAAGTCACAGGGGGTGCGATGGCTTGGCTTGGGCTCAGAGGCCTGACACTGAGAGTGGAAGCACTTGCTTTATAGCTGTATGTTAAAAGCTCATCTTTCTTCCTTTAATGAAAGGTAGCAGTACAGAGATTTTCTTTGATGTCCATCGTTTTAAATCTTTTTGATTAATTATTCCATAGACAACATTTTAACTGCTGAATTTTGGATCTTATTTCCTTCATCTCCTTTTTGCCTATAAAGTTCATTGCAGAAATTTAATTATAATCACTTTATAATTACTGTATTACATCATTAATTGATGTCACATCAAGCCTTTAACAATATTATTTAATATAAACCTCATCAAGTCTCAGTGATAACCCGTGATGTCTCTATAGTGACTAATCTCTTCTTGGGCTGTTTTGCTTTCCCCCGCCCCAATACATTTGAAAATGCTTTTGGGTGATAGTTGGTCTTCAGTCCTACCCTGGTCATAACCCACAAATGTCTTGTAGAACCTCCTTTCTCAGTCACAGCTTTGTTTCCCTCCACAGACAATTACTTTCTTCCTCTCCCCTACAACTAACTTGTTCTTTTTTTTTTTTTTTTTTTTTTTTTTGTGAAAGGATATCAAAAAGTAAATAACAGTTTCAGAAACAGTGCTGCTTTGTGACCTCCCTCAGCACTGGCCTGTTATCATGCAATGTCAATCCAATGCCTGTTATTCCATTATCATGGCTTTGCGACCTATGTCTAGACAGCTTTGTGTATTCTGGACCAGACCCGCAAACCCATTAGAGGAAAACTATGTAAAAGAGAATAGGACTCTTTCCAAGAAGATTTCTATTTTATTTCTACCTAAGCTCTATGTGAGATTCTCAGTAAGTTACGTTGCCGTTTTTGGGCTTTAAGCTTCTCATCTGTGATATGTGAAAATTGGATGGGATAGTGGTGAAAATTCATTACTGCTCTATGTTTTAAATATGTATTTAGTTCAATTTATATTTTAATTGTTTACAAGCTAATGGAATCCCATCACTAGCTTTTATGTGAAAAAGAAAATTCTCTTTATCATTTGTTGAAAATTACTGTATAAATTTTATTAACATATAAATATTAATATAAAATTAATTTTTAATGTTAATAAAGAAGTGTTCACTGTCTCTTGACACTTCTCAGTAAGGCATGTACCCAATTTGACTCAGTATAAGATATTCTGCTGAGGAGTTGATATTTGTGGTAGAGAGTGTACTAGGGTGAGTAATACAATTCAAAGGTTATTATTTACCTCATTTCACCTTATTCTTATAGACATATGTCTATATTGATTTTTAATGTAAATGAGACTCCATTAGAGTTGTTCAGTACACAACCAAAACAATTGTATCCCAGCCCTTTGGGAGGCTGAGGTGGGTGGATCACTTGAGGCCAGGAGTTCAAGACCAGCCTGGCCAACATGGTGAAACCCCATCTCTACTAAAAATGCAAACATTAGCCAGGTATGGTGGCAAATGCCTGTAATCCCAGCTACTTGGGAGGCTGAGGCAGGAGTTGCTTGAACCTGGGAGGTGGAGGTTGCAGTGAGCTGAGTTAGCACCACTGCACTCCAGTCTGTGTGACGGAGAGAGACTCTGTCTCAAAAAAAAAAAAAATGTATACAGTAGTCCATTAAAAAAAACAATTTTATGTGGTGGTCCTATTAAAAAGCAAAGAAACAAACAAATGAAATAAAATAGTCAACACATAAGCATTAATTACTAGGTATAAGATAAGTATCAATGTGGTGAAGATAAAAAAGATACTTTCGGGTAGATGAATACAGTTGCTGATGTACTGATGGGACCTGTGGCAAGAGGTCAAATGTATCCCAGAGCAGAGATGGCAAGCAGGTTGCATCTGTCATGCCACTCCAATTTATAGTGACTGGATATTGTTTTCAGGAGGAAGCTGAGGTATTCTGGACACCCTGACAACATAAGAGCATTCTGAGTCTTTAATGATGGGTGAGAGGAAGTGTAGAGGGTATGTATTTGCCACCCCTGTCCTAGAGACAGTTCACTGTCCACGGACACTTCTCAGTAAGGCATGTACCCAATTTGACTCAGTATAAGATATTCTGCTGAGGAGTTGATATTTGTGGTAGAGAGTGTACAAGGGTGAGTAATGCAACTCAAAGGTTCTTATAATTGACCTCATTTCACTTTCTAATACTTGTCTGTTCTCACATTTGAGTAATTCTACAAAATTATAAAACACTCAGAACCAGTCTTGATCTTGGAACCTATTGGTTCTGCTTGAGGATCTCTAGGGATAGAGAGATCACAATCTTCTTATGCAGACATTTTAAATCAGAGAATATCTCTTCTTTATGAAGAAACTCCATCAACTTGTGCTAGTTCTACTCTTACACAACAAGATAACAACAACTACAGCAGCGAGACTGGTCTCATTCTTTCCCTGAAGGGCAGCTTTTTCAGGTATTAAAACCCAGTCTTCATGTTCCACCAAAGCTTCATCTCCAGGTGAGGCAGTCTTCATGCCCTGCACTGTCCCTTCTGTTGGTAGAGTGGAGACATGCCAGTCTCTCTACTCCAAGTTTACTACTGTATATCTCAGTCTACTAAATGGTTGACTCTAAAGTTCGAACTTTAGCTATAATGTGAATAGCAACAAGAAAGAGGACAGAAAATGCTATTACTATTTGCTAAGATCCCATTAGCTGGGCATGGTGGCTCACGCCTGTAATCCCAGCACTTTGGGAGACCTAGGTAGGCAGATCACGAGGTCAGGAGTTCGAGACCAGCCTGACCAACATGGTGAAACCCCGTCTCTACTAAAAATACAAAAGTTAGCTGGGCGTGGTGGCAGGCACCCGTAGTCCCAGCTACTCAGGGGGCTGAGGCAGGAGAATCGCTTGAACATGGGAGGTGGAGGTTGCGTCCCTGCACTCCAGCCTGGGCGACAGAGCAAGACTGTCTCAAAAACAAAAAAAAAATTAAAAAGGTCCCTTCAACAGTTTTGAAGACCATATTACACTGAAAACTCATATTTGAGTTTACTGTTAATCCAACTTTCTAGGTTATTTATAACAAAATGTATGCCTTTCCATAAAGAACAATTTAAACATACCTAATATTATTTATTAAGTCTCAGTTCCTACAGTGGACTAAAGATTCATCCAGTAGGGAAAATGGCACAAAAGTCACTGAAATACCCAGGAAAGTAAACCCAAGAAAGGCCAGCTTTGCCTCAGAAGGGTCTGAGGAACCATGATTACCAAGGAGGCCAGGATCAGACCTGTTCTGAGCCTCTAGTACACAGCACAAGCATAAGAATACCTGGGAAATAACTCCAAATACAGTAGAAAGTTCAGTGAAGGCCTTCTAAAAATCTTAGTTTCAATAAGGATATATTTTTGTACCAATTTTGCTGAATATCTTCCTATTGGCCTGGCTGGCACCAACTAAAGCATTCTAATTTGGTAAAAAGAATTCCTCCCATTAGCACATTTGTTTGGATAAGACCACAAATTAAGTCATTTTGTGATAATTTTTAGCAAATCCTAACTGTTCTTTACATTGTAATATTTTTAGGCTTTGGGAGATCATTTGATCTAGTTCAGAGCAGAGGATCATTCATACATTTTTGGAAGCTCTCACTGATCATAGAACTCTTAATGTTCCTCATTTTCAATTTACGTTTTTAAATTTTTTTTGATTTTAAAGTTAACACTCAAATATAGGCCAGGTGTACTGGCTGACACCTACAATCCCAACACTTTTGGAGGCCAAGATGGGCAGATTGCTTGAGCTCAGGAGTTCTAGACCAGCCTGAGCAACATGGCATATCCCATCTCTACAAAAAACATGAAAAATTAGCCAGGTGTGGTGGCACACACCTGTAGTCCTAGCTAATCAGGAGGCAGATGATTGGAGAATCACTTGAGCTCTGGAGGTCAAGGCTGCAGTGAGCCATGATCAGGCCATCGCACTTCGACCTGGGAAACAGAGTAAGACCCTGTCTCAAAAATAAATAAATAAATAAATAAATAAATAAATAAATAAAATAAAATCAAATATAAAAATGAACAAAACACAGAAATTTCTGTTCTAATATTTTATGATCTCCAAATCTGCTCCCTGGGAGAAACTCCTATTTAATGATTTAGATATATTTACCTTGGCATTTCTAAATAATATATTTATGATTTTTCCTCAGAATATTATTGAAGTTACAGTTTTGCTGTCTTTGGCACCCGAGGCTTCTATTGAGATGTCTGATAACATTCTGAACTCCATACATTTTTAGCCACTATAGAACCTTTTAGGGAATTCTCTTTATATTTGGAATTCTGAAATTCCACAGATATGCCCCTAGCTTTGGATCTATTTTCATTTATTGTGCTGAGCTAATAGCAAACTATTTCAGTCTGAAAATTAATGTCATTTAGTTTTCAGAAATTGCAAGGTATGGTAAAGGCACTTATCTCATTAAGTTCATTGGAAAAAATTTCTATTTATTCACAGCAATTCTGGATTCTTTGAGGCTTCAGAGATGCTGTTTTGTGTAGTCACAATGGATTCTTTTTTCTTTTTCAACGTTTATTTTAGATTTAGAGGGTACATGTGTAGGTTTGTTACCTGATTATATTGCATAATGCTGAGGTTCAGGGTAGAAATGATCCTGTCAGTCAGGTACTGAGCATAGTATTGTCAGGCCTCTGAGCCCAAGCCAAGCCATGGCATCCCCTGTGACTTGCACATCTATGCCCAGATGGCCTGAAGTAACTGAAGAATCACAAAAGAAGTGCAGATGCCCTGCCTCACCTTAACTGATGACATTCCACCACAAAAGAAGTGAAAATGGCCAGTCCTTGCCTTAAGCCATGATATTATCTTGTGAAATTCCTCTTCCTAGCTCATCCTGGCTCAAAAAGCTCCCCCACTGAGCACCTTGTGACCCCCACTCCTGTCCACCAGACAACAATCCTCCTTTGACTGTAATTTTCCTTTACCTACCCAAATCCTATAAAACGTCCCCACACTTATCTCCCTTGGCTGACTCTCTTTTCGGACTCAGCCCACCTGCACCCAGGTGAAATAAATAGCAACATTGCTCACACAAAGCCTGTTTGGTGGTCTCTTCAAACGGATGCGCATGACATTTTGGTGCCGCGACTCGGATCAGGGGACCTCCCTTGGGAGATCAATCCCCTGTCCTCCTGCTCTTTGCTCCGTGAGAAAGATCCACCTATGACCTCTGGTCCTCAGACCAACCAGCCCAAGGAACATCTCATCAATTTTAAATTGGGTAGGCGGCCCCTTTTTTACTCTCTTCTTCAACCTTTCTCACTATCTCTTAACCTCTTTCTCCTTTCAATCTTGGCGCCACCCTTCAATCTCTCCCTTCTCAATTTCAATTCCTTTCATTTTCTGGTAGAGACAAAGGAGATAGGTTTTATCCGTGGAAGCCAAAATGCGGGCGCCGGTCACGGACTGGGGAAGGCAGCCATCCCTTGGTGTTTAATCATTGCAGGGACGCCTCTCTGATTACTCACCCACGTTTCAGGGGTGTCTGACCATGCTGCAGGGACGCCTGCATTGGTCCTTCATCCTAAGCGGCAAGTCCCGCTTTTCTGGGGGAGGGGCAAGCACCCCAACCCCTACCCTCCCTGTCTCTACCGCTTCTCTGCTTTTCTGGGGGAGGGGCAAGCACCCCATCCCTTCTCTCCCTGTTTCTACCCCTTCTCTGCTTTTCTGGGGGAACCCCGACCTCTTATTTTTGCACCCCAATATCTTATTTTTGTGCCTCAATACCTTAGTTCCACGCCCCAACCCCTTTCCCGCTTTTCTGGAGGGCAAGAACCCCCGAATTCCTTCTCTCCATATCTCTACTCTCTTTTCTCTGGGCTAGCCTCCTTCACTATGGGCAACCTTCCACCCTCCATTTCTCCTCCTTCTCCCTTAGCCTGTGTTCTCAAGAACTTAAAACCTCTACAACTCACACCTGACCTAAAACCTAAATGCCTTATTTTCTTCTACAGTGCCGCTTGACCCCAATACAAACTCGACAGTAGTTCCAAATAGCCAGAAAACGGCACTTTAGATTTTTCCATCCTGCAAGATCTAAATAATTCTTGTCGTAAAATGGGCAAATAGTCTGAGGTGCCTGATGTCCAGGCATTCTTTTACACATTGGTCCCTCCCTAGTCTCTGTTCCCAATGCAACTCGTCCCAAATCTTCCTTCTTTCCCTACTGCCTGTCCCCTCAGTCCCAACCCCAAGCGTCACTGAGTCTTTCTAATCTTCCTTTTGTACAGATCCATCCGACCTCTCCCTTCCTCGCCAGGCCAAGCTAGGTCCCAATTTTCCCTCAGCCTCCCCTCTCCCACCCTGTAATCCTTTATTACCTCGCCTCCTCACACTCTGTCTGGCTTACAGTTTCGTTCTGCGACTAGCCCTCCTCCACCTGCCCAGAAATTTCCTCTTAAAAAAGTGGGTAGAGCTAAAAGCATAGTCAAGGTTAATGTTCCTTTTTCTTTATCCGACCTCTCCCAAATCAGTTAGCATTTCGGCTCTTTTTCATCAAACATAAAAAACCCAGCCCAGTTCATGGCCTGTTTAGCAGCAACCCTGAGACTCTTTTCAGCCCTGGACCCTGAAAGGTCAGAAGGCCGTCTTATTCTTAATATGCATTTTAATTCCCAATCTGCTCTCGACATTAAATAAAGCTCCAAAAATTAAATTCCGGCCCTCAAACCCCACAACAGGACTTAATGAACCTCACCTTCAAGGTGTACAATAATAGAGTAGAGGCAGCCAAGTAGCAACTTATTTCTGAGTTGCAATTCCTTGCCTCCACTGTGAGACAAACCCCAGCCACATCTCCAGCACACAAGAACTTCCAAACGCCTGAACTGCAGCTGCCAGGGGTTCCTCCAGAGCCTCCTCCCCCAGGAGCTTGCTACAAGTGCCGGAAAGCTGACCACTGGGCCAAGGAATGCCCGCAGCCCGGATTCCTCCTAAGCCGTGTCCCATCTGAGCGGGACCCCACGGGATATCGGACTGTCCAACTTACCAGGCAGCTGCTCCCAGAGACCCTGGAGCTCTGGCCCAAGGCTCTCTGACTCCTTCCCAAATCTTCTTGGCTTAGCAGCTGAAGACTGACGCTGCCACATCGCCTCGGAAGCCTCCTGGACCATCACAGATGCTTTGGGTAATTCTTACAGTAGAGGGTAAGTCCGTCCCCTTCTTAGTCAATATGGAGGCTAACCACTCCACATTACCTTCTTTTCAAGGGCCTGTTTCCCTTGCCTCCATAACTGTTGTGGGTTTTGTGGGTATTGACGGCCAGGCTGCTAAACCTCTTAAAACTCCCCAACTCTGGTGCCAACTTGGACAACATTCTTTTATGCACTCCTTTTTAGTTATCCCCACCTGCCCAGTTCCCTTATTAGGCCAAGACATTTTAATTAAATTATCTGCTTCCCTGACTATTCCTGGGCTACAGCCACACCTCATTGCTGCCTTTTCCCCCAGTTCAAAGCCTCCTTCACATGCTCCCCTCGTATCCCCCCACCTTAACCCACAAGTATAGGATACCTCTCCTTGGCGACTGATCAGTCACCCCTTACCATCTCATTAAACCCAATCACCCTTAACCCACTCAATGCCAATATCCCATCCCGCAGCACGCTTTAAAAGGATTAAAGCCTGTTATCACTCGCCTGCTACAGCATCACCTTTTAAAGCCTATAAACTCCCCTTACAATTCCCGCATTTTACCTGTCCTAAAACCAGACAAGCCTTACAGGTTAATTGAAGATCTCTGCGCCTTATCAACCAAATTGTCTTGCCTATCCACCCCGTGGTGCCAAACCCATATACTCTCCTATCCTCAATACCTTCCTCCACAACCCATTATTCTGTTCTGGATCTCAAACATACTTTCTTTACTCTTCCTTTGCACCCTTCATCACAGCCTCTCTTCGCTTTCACTTGGAATGACCCTGACACCCATCAGGCTCAGCAAATTACCTAGGCTGTACTGCTGCAAGGCTTCACAGACAGCCCCCATTACTTCAGTCAAGCCCAAATTTCTTCCTCATCTGTTACCTACCTCAGCATAATTCTCATAAATACACACTCTCCCTGCTGATTGTGTCCGGCTAATCTCCCAAACCCCAATCCCTTCTCCAAAACAACTCCTTTCCTTGCTAGGCATGGTTAGTGCGATCGGACTTCTTACACAAGAGCCGGGACCGCATCCTGTAGCCTTTCTGTTCAAACAACTTGACCCTACTGTTTTAGCTTAGCCCTCATGTCTGCGCGCAGCGGCTGCCACTGCTTTAATACTGTTAGAGGCCCTAAAAATCACAAACTATGCTCAACTCTCTACAGTTCTCATAACTTCCAAAATCTATTTTTCTTCCCCCAACCTTTGCTCAAGACAATGCTTATGCTGAGAAGGTAGCTAAAAAAGCAGCCATCAAAAGGACAATGCTTATGCTGATATCAGGACAATGCTTATGCTGATAAGTTAGCTAAAAAAGCAGCTAGCATTACAACTTCTATCCCTTAGGGCAGTTTTCCTCCTTCACATCAGCCACTCCCACCTACTCCCCAGCTGAAACTTCCACCTATCAATCTCTTCCCACACCAGGCAAATAGTTCTTAGACCAAGGAAATTATCTCCTTCCAGCCTCACAGGCCCATTCTATTCTGTCGTCATTTCATAACCTCTTCCATGTAGGTTACAAGCCGCTAGCCTGCCTCTTAGAACCTCCCATTTCCTTTCCATCCTAGAAATCTATCCTCAAGGAGATCACTTCAGTGTTCCATCTGCTATTCTACTGCCCCTCAGGGATTGTTCAGGCCCCCTCCCTTTCCTACACATCAAGCTCGAGGACTTGCCCCTGCCCAGGACTGGCAAATTGACTTTACTCACATATCAGAAAACTAAAATACCTCTTAGTCTAGGTAGACACTTTCACTGGATAAGTAGAGGCCTTTCCCACAGGGTCTGAGAAGGCCACCGCAGTCATTTTTTTACCTTCTATCAGACATAATTCCTCGGTTTGGCCTTCCTACCTCTATACAGTCTGATAACGGACCAGCCTTTAATAGTCAAATGGCCGGAGCAGTTTCTCAGGCTCTTGGTATTCAGTGAAACCTTTATATCCTTTACCGTCTTCAATCTTAAGGAAAGGTAGAATGGACTAAGGGTCTTTTAAAAACACACCTCACCAAGCTCAGTCAACAACTTCAAAAGGACTAGACAATATTTTTGCCACTTTCCTTTCTCAGAATTCAGGCCTGTCCTCGCAATGCTACAGGTTACAGCCCATTTGAGCTCCTGTGTGGACATTCCTTTTTATTAGGTCCCAGTCTCATTCCAGACACCAGAACAACTTCGACTGCACCCCAAAAAACTTTCATCCCTACTGTCTTCTGTTTAGTCATACTTCTATTCACCGTTCTCAACTACTCATAAATGCCCTGCTTGTGTTTACACTGCTGGTTTACAGTATTTCTCCAAGCCATCACAGCTGATATCTCCTAGTGCTATCCCAAACCGCCACTCTAAATTCCCTCTTAAAGTAAATAAATAATCTTTGCTGGCAAGGCTATGCTGAGCCTCCTTAAGTACTCTCTAATTATATGTCCTAGGTCCTCCCAATTCTTAGTCCTTTAATACCTGTTTTCTCTCTTTTTCTTATTCAGACCTTGTGTCTTCTGTTTAGTTTTTTAATTCATACAAAACCGCATCCAGGCCATCACCAATCATTCAATACGACAAATGTTTCTTCTAACGACCCCACAATATCACCCCTTACCACAAGATCTTCCTTCAGCTTAATCTCTCCCACTCTAGGTTCCCACACCGCCCCTAATCCTGCTTGAAGCAGCCCAGAGAAACATCGCCCATTCTTTTTCCATACCACCCCCCAAAAATTTTCGCTGCCCCAACACTCAACACTATTTTGTTTTATTTTTCTTGTTAATATAAGAAGGCAGGAATGTCAGGCCTCTGACCCCAAGCCAAGCCATTGCATTCCCCTGTGACTTGCACGTGTACGCCCAGATGGCCTGAAGTAACTGAAGAATCACAAAAGAAGTGCAAATACCTTGCCTGCCTTAACTGATGACATTCCACCACAAAAGAAGTGAAAATGGCCAGTCCTTTCCTTAAGCCATGATATTATCTTGTGAAATTCCTCTTCCTGGCTCATCCTGGCTCAGAAAGCTCCCCCACTGAGCACCTTGTGACCCCCCCCATTCCTGCCCGCCAGACAACAACCCCCCTTTGACTATAGTTTTCTTTACCTACCCAAATCCTATAAAACGTCCCCACACTTATCTCCCTTTGCTGACTCTCTTTTCGGACTCAGCGCACCTGCACCCAGGTGAAATACACAGCCATGTTGCTCACACAAAGCCTGTTTGGTGGTCTCTTCATGCGGATGCGCATGATAAGTATCTAGCAGTTTTTCAACCCTGGCCTACCCCTTCCCTCCTCCCTCTAGGAGTTCCCCATGTCTATTGTGGTCAAGTCATAATGGCTTCTAAACTCATACCTCACCCCCTTCCACTACATACCATGCTCAGTTCAAACTTTATATATTTTTTCAAGCCCCCTTCCGTTTTCCCTTATGGTCATTCAAATCCTATTAGTCACCAGAGTTGGACTCAAGAGCTATAGGCTCTAGGAAGGCCTCTGACAATTCTAATTCTTATTTCTCTATTATTTTCGGAATCCTGTTGTCACTATTTTATAGTTTAACATCAAATTATTCACATGGTAATAGGCATGAAGAGCTGTAAACTTATTAGCTTTTCCTAAGCTATGCTAATTAATCAAAAGATTTCAGGTGTCTTAAATAGCATACTATGTTGATAATAATTATAATAGACTACAACTTTAGCTTCATAATTTAATCTTTTCCAAAAGCTTTCACTTGAAATCTTCCTCCACCCTTACAACTCTAAGATAAAATACACAAATTACTTCAGCTTTCCGAAGGAAAAAAGTTACACCATTATAAATCACTAGGAAGTTTTCTTAGAGAAGAAAACGTGAATGCTATTTAAAAATTAAATTTAGAATTTTAAGCCTTTACTTTCTCATGGTGATTGAAATAAAGATATGCTCTGATGAAAAAAACCTAAATCAATTTTGGTGTTCTCATTGAGTTGCAAACTTTGTTATTGTCCTTCTAGCACAATATAGATGCCATAAACTATGTCTAAGTAGACAAAAGAAATTACTTCCATTGGAAGTTTTAAGTTGGATGAGACTTTTAAGTGCTCGTGTTCTATCTTATAAGTGCATTTTAATTTAAATGTATTCTTAATCATAGTTTAAGAAAATTCATCCTATGAACTAAACAGTGCATTAATTTCTAAAGTAAAGGCATATTTTAAAAATTCATCCAAAATGTTCTTAGTTGAGGTATTTAAACATTCTACTTGTATTATTTTTTAAAACATATTCAATTGCATTGCAATTATATAGAGGCTTTTTTAGTATTGGAACACATGAGGTGATTGCAAATTGCTCAGCTTCCATTTCCAGGCACATTACTAGAAGAATCCATGTAACAGAGTTTACCCAAAACAGGAGCCTTCAGGAATCCACTTGATGAAGAGCATGGAGACACAAACTTCTGAAGGTTAAGTCAGACAAAGATAAATTTAATTAAGTATAAAAAAGTGGGGGTTTGAGATGGAAAAGAAAAGAAATTTTAATTTACACACAGTACTTTGTAGGATAAATGATCTGCTGAGATAAAATGCCAACTTTATAATTTTCATATTCATGGCAAATCCTCACTTTCAAAGCCTTCATTTTGAAGGACTGGGGAATCTGCCAGGCGAGAGGGAGGGGGTTATTTCTGGTATATGAGTGACAAAATTGAAGTGTCAGATTTCTGAACATATATCATCTTAAGAACAAAATCTATTGATTCCTTCAAAAGAATATGCTTAGCAGAGATGAGATCAGCATTCCACAGGGACAAATCTTCCATTGGGATATTTCTTACAGAAAGATCAGGCCCTTCTGTCTCTCCTGTCTCTTGAGAAATATGTTCAAGATACCCTAGAAAAGGCGTTGAAAAAATAATCCTAGAAAGGGGCTGGTTACTCATGGCCACTGACCTAGAATGAGTCTTGAACCCAGATTAGGCCTAAAGAAAGTCAGAGATAAGTAATTATCTTATGTGACACTCACTATGTGCTAGGTACTGTTTTAGATGACATATAGATGGGTAGATAATTAAAGGATGGATAGATAGATAGATAGATAGATCCTTATTTAGTTTCACAACATTCCTGAAAGGAGTTAGGTAATCTTATTAAGAGCCTCCTGCAGATCCCCATGGGGACCTACATCTGAAAATCTTTGTTAACTAAATGACTGCATCAGTAAGCAATCAGAGAAGCAGAACCAATAAGAAATATACACTTATATATAGTGTGTACCTATCTCCAGTACTAAAAAACCTCTATACAATAGCAATGCAATTGAATATATATGTATATAAAGTTGCCTTTAACAGACATTGGACCACACTCAATTGTGGAAACTGGTAAAGCAATTTCTATAAGAATATGACCTTTGCATTGTGATGCTAGAATTTGAAGTCCATGAGTCAGAAAGTTGAGAAGAGATTATACATATCGAGGGAGTGGGGGAGATTAAGAATAAGTTGGAACCCACAGGCACAATTTGGAGTCCCAGGAGAATAAAGTAAAAAAAACATGTGTCACTTCTTGTTGCTTCTGATCTTAGGGGTATAGGTATCCTGCAGAAGCTGGGCCCCTTTGCTGTGGAGCAAAACATGCACATCTGGCCCAGAGGTCAGGAAAGTTACAAGATGATCTAGAAAAGGTGGAGCACTTGCAGATCTAGCAGCTGTCTCCCACCAATGAGGTAAATCAGCAGGTCCCTCACAATATGCGGAAGCTGCTCAGTGACTACCGCTCCCCTCCTATTCTCCAAATCTCACACAGTAATGTCTTTTGTAGCTCCCCCTAACTGGAAATGGAACTCTGGGAACTGTAGCTGACACCTTACACATTTCCAAGGTGACAGAATGCTACCACAATGACATCTCTGACCAGGAAGTGTTACCGCAAAAAATCTCATTCTTAACCCCTGAAAACATCTAATTCACTACAGGGAAATTGTCTACTTAATTATCTTTCTATTTCTAGACCAGAATGCATTTGAGGGCAAATATGTGTGTCTATCAATGTTATAGCTCTAATACTGTAGAACTGTAGACATAATGGGCAATTTAGTAGCTATTTTGATAATAAATGAATAGGTGAATAAGAGGAAAAATATCACAACAAAATTATTTCAGATAATACAAAATATTTTCAGATGGCTTAGGCTCAGGACTCTTAAATGCCTCACTCAGTTGAATATTTACAGACAAAAAGAATAAATGCATAAATAAATAAAGGAAGCCAAAACTTGCCATTGAAGTGCAGGCAAAAGTAGTCACAGGAATAGCAGCCATGGTAAATGACCCCTAAGTCTTGTTTTATCACTGAGATGTTGATAGCTCAGAGGCAGATATTGTGTCCATTCTCTTTTTAAATTATCTATTGTACCTTGCTTTCAAAAGAGATGATTACTGATTGACGATCATGAAAGGAAACACATTCCCATTTGATGCTTTTGGTGTAATTTAGTGTTTCTGTCTCTCTCTGAGATAAATTTTCATTGTTTTGTAGTATGTTTGAATTCCTTATCTTGATAAGCAACAGTAAGACTTTCTCTTTGGGTTTTAGCATTTCAAGGAGAGGTTGACATACTTTTAAAATGATTGTGTTGTTTTTATCAAAGAAGAGTTGATGCCTATTAAAGGGTTTTCCTTTCCCTTAGTATTACCAATCTCATTTGGGGCATGGTTTCTACAGCTCTCAAGACTGTTCTTTTTATTGAAGCAAAACTAAATTTTTCTTTGCAATATCTTGAACCAAAAATGGAGATGTTATTAGTTCCACACATGCAGTGGTATTATACTCTTGGAAACTACCAGCCATGCCTCTGACAGTCAATGTTGCCATCTTCATTAGCCGAATATAATGACCTTTAAAAAGAGCGTTCAAATTTTTGGAGCAAGCTTGAAAGTGATTCATCCAAAGATGTAGCAGACGATAAGGATGAGGTGCCTCTCTGGAGACAAGCATTCATTGGAAGATTTTCGTTTTGCATCTTTAAGGAATTTTACTAGGTGTTACTCTAGGTGGTGATTCTTCAGTGTGTCCATATAAATGTGTGTGTCTGTGTGTGTGTGTGTGTGTGCACGCGCACGTGTTGCTAAAGCCTGAATATTTGCGTTCCCCTTAATTTCGGTAGTTGAAATGTAATCTCTAATGTAAGGTGGTGTGGAGTGGAGGCAGGGCATTTGGAAGGTGATTAGGTCATGACAATAGAGGCCTGTGGAACTAGAGCCCCTCTTAAAGAAATCCCAGAGACCTCCCTCACGCCTTTAGCCATATGAAGACACAGTGAGAAGAAGGCCAGCTATCTATGAGCCAGGAAGTGGGCCCTTACCAATCACTCAATCTGCCATTGCTTTGAGTTATTTCCATCCTTCAGAACTGTGAGAAATAATGTCTTTTGTTTATAAGCCACCCAGTTTATTTATTTATTTGTTATGGCAACCCAGACTAATACACACACACACACACACACACACACATTTGTCAACAGAACCTATGGTTTTCCCAGAAGAAAGTGGTTTTTCTTTACCTTTTTTAGTTTCTCCCTACAAAATCTATTGGTTTTTTTTTTTTTTTTTTTTTTTGATGTTTTATTCACATCTCTGAATGACAGTTTTGAGCAAAGACTGGAAATTGAGTGCATTGAAAAAAACATATAGGTATAACTCAGGCCAGGAAGGAGGCTCCCAGTGGCTAAAAGGGGTTGGACTTTCTCCAAAAGCCAGTCAGAACCACAGTGTGTGAAGCCCAGTTGCATCTGGAGTATAATACTATGCTGTGATCTCAGGGCACTGCCGTCGTTACATCATCAGTTGTCTACTGAGCACCTTGCTCATGCCAGGCAACATGACAAGTGCTGAACACAGAAGGCAGAGCTGGACATCTAACATCTATGGAGCTTCCAAGGGCACATTATACACATTGGTTCATCTCTGAAGTAGCTATCATGATCTCAATTTAATACATGAAAAAATTAGTGTTCATAGAGGTTAAGTGACTTTCAAGAAAGCAGTGGAATCAGGATTCCCACTCAAACCTACCTAAACTTAAAGCTGTTCTCCTTTCTATATTATGCCACAGTTACCAAAGCCTGGCTAGAAAACCAACATATGTGTAAGTTGTAGTGATGTGGAGATAATTGTATTTACTAAGGTTTCTCTTAGGTTTTACTACACATTTTTAGAAGAAATACTTGGACAAACCCCTTGGGATAGTATATTACTAAGTAAAAAATTATATCCACCAAACCAATCTGTATGGTAAAATAAGAAGGATTTATTTTGCTCTTAGAATGTGAGGGTGGAGACTGAGAATACAGGAGTTGGAGGAAGCTAAAAAAGTAGTGGGGAAATGAATAAGATGGTGGAAAACTGCACTACGGATTGCACTCTCTCCCAATGATACACAAATGTTCAGTTGCAGAACTCATCAATGCTTGACATCAGTGGAATATTTATGAAAAAGTAGTTCAGGAATTTAAATGTCCAAATCCAAAGTGGAGATAAACATAAAAGTCATGTGCAATGTCAAAGATGGAGGCCGGGGGCCAGGAGAAAGTAGAACTTCTAACTTGGTAGAGGTTATTGCAGAGACTTTCAAGGGCAGTGCAATTGGGACTTTTAACCAAGTTTTAACCAAAGGATAACTTGGAGTGCCGTATGATACAGCGTAAAGCACCTGAGTCCTAGATCTCTAGTACAGTGAGTAGTCGGAGGAAAAAGTCATTATTATCTCCTTGGCTGAGAGAGATTTCTCAGCGGAGGTGGGCTTTGACCAAAGGTTGAGTGACAGGTGGTACTAACGTATACAGAGAGGAAGGAGGCTTCCTTCCATGTAGATGGAGCAGAATGAACACAGCTGTTGGTAGAGGGTTGAGTATGTATTTTCAAAGATATATTATTCAAAAATCTAAGTGAAAATTATTTAAACAAAAAAGATTTATTGTCTCATGACATTGAAAAATCCAGATAGCTTTTCTGATAGTAGGCAGAGCTAGAAACAAGTTCATCAGTCATATCTCTCTCTTTCTTTCAGCTTACTTTTCTCCATATTAATTTAATTACCGAACAGTCAAAATGTGTAACTTAGTAATTTAGTTTCAAAATATATTTTAAAACATTTTTTCTTGTCTCCTTTCTTCTCCCTCAAGACGTTAATATTAAAACAAACAGTAGAAACTTTTTTCCTTAATCTTAAAATACAGCCTTGAAAGATACTTTGAAACTCCCCTCCCTTCCTTTCCCACTATGTACTCCTTTACCTCATGCACTTTTGCAAAATTCCAGAGATTACCTCATTTGCAAAATTCCAGAGATTGACTCATTTGCAAAATTCCAGAGATTACCTCAGGGTAGCCAGTCTAAAACCCAGTCATTGCTGACATGATACCAGCCTGCACTCCAGGGGGACGGTGGCTTGAGATAGCCACCAGAACAAGATACACAGAACTTATACCCAGCATCCCTCCTGCATGCCTTCCATTCCAAGTTCCTTTTTTTAAAACTCCTCTTCCCACCCTAAAGTTTGGAGGGGTTTCTGGAAGCATAAGCTGGCTACTTGCCCACTGCTAACTCTGGAAGTAAAGTCACCTTCCTTTCACTGCACTTTGTCCTTTTTATTGGCTTTGCAAATGTCAAGTAGTCAAGTCTGCGCTCTGTTACAAAAATGGTAGCAAAATGGTCTCCACTAATTCTAGGCCTAAAATTCTCTATATAGGTTAGCCCTCCAAAAGTGAAGACTCTGTTTTGCAAAGGTTTAAGAAATAGTCTTGGCCTGAACAGGTATCTTATTTTCCCAGCTTAAATCACATGCAAGCGATTGGAAATTTTCATTATTCAATAAAAAAAGGATTTAAAATGTGACACTAGCATTGAGACCAGGTGGCAGGTGAAAGGAGGAAGAGACTTAAGAAGACTGTTGGTGAAGTCTGAAAGTATAAGGAGCAAACTCTTACTTGAAGTTAGAAGAAAGGAGACTCGTGATATGTAGTGGCTGAAAGTTCAGCAAAACTGATATCTCCCATAAAATAGAAAATGCATTTAATGAACTTGATAATCTAGTTAAAGAGAGTGTTGAAGGTGTCACCTGCCTTCTTCAAGCTGCGTGTAGTAGTTAGAAGAGGAGAGATATGAACTAAAGAATGAACCAGTCAGTTGTCTAATGGAAACTGGAAGATATGTTAAATGCTCAGAAAAGTCTGTTCGATCAGTAGAAGGTTCTCAAAGTAATAAGCAGCCTCAGGGCAAAGATCAAGTACAGACCTCAATTGTAAGATCCTTTATTGAGACCTCAGAGCTAAGTCAGTGCTTTATAGACACTTCAGGCACATAAAAGGCACCTGATGATCCTCGATTGTGTTTCTAACAGTCCTCTGTTAAACAATAGGATTTTTAAGAATCTTAAAGCATTTTTCCACAAGAAACTCATAGGGTGTTTAAGGTCAAGAAGGGATTATTTCTAAGAGAGCTGTAGGTTTGGCTTTGGCATAATTGAGTGGATGATAAAATGATAAACAGGAAGTTCATAATCGTTTTAAAAATTGTATTGTAATGGTTTATATTACAATACCAAAAATTGTAACATTAGTTTTTTGTTTTTTTTTTTTTAGTCCCAGTTTTGACAAACAAGAACACTATACAAAATGAAGAGAGGCTTTTGAGTTCCCAAATTTCCATGGGCAGAAATCAGATGAGATGGCCATTGTAGTCTCCCTTTATACGTGTGGAATTCGTTCCAAGACCCCCTAGTGGATGCCTGAAACCATGTATATTGAGGACCGTGCCGGGGGTGGTGGAGAATGAACAGACACAAGAGACAAAGACAAACAGAACATGGCGGCCGCGCCTAGAGCCTCCGCCTCACTTTATTTATACTCCATAAACCCCACGTCAGCAAAAATAACACAATGCAAAACAAACTTTCTGAATCCAGATGTAACCTTCTGCTTAGTTCCTTGTCTCTAAGCTCTTTCTTATTTGTCTGCCTTCTTGGCGCCTACTAGACTTCATTAAAAGTTCAACTAGAGATACTGTCCTTGACTACTGGAGTTCATTAAAAGTGCAGCTAGCTAGAGATACTGTCCTTGAGCCTTATCTATTCTTAGCATATTGTTTTCAATGGCCCCTGCAATGTATAATACTGAACCCAGTTGCTGCCTATTGGAACACATTTCAGTTCATGTCTTCCACCCACAAATTTAATGCCCTTTCCATCTTAACCAAGCACATATTACACACTCTGGCTGTAATTTTTGCGGTTTGAGGTGGAACAGCTAAACTAGAACATATTTCTTTCCTTCACAATATTATGGATAGAAGATTTGTTCTTCCTGTAGTCCTTGGCAACCTCGGCATACAGTTTTTTTCTTTTCCTTATTACGTCAAGAACTTTCATTGTTTTACTTAAAGAAAGTACTTTATAGCTTCTCTTTGGCATATCCAAATTGCCAGTATCACTTCTCTTGTGCTTTGGGACTATTATTAAGTAAAATAAGGGTTACTTGTCCACAAGCATTGCATTACCTACATGGTGGGTGTGATAGCCAAGATGTCTACTAAGTGAATAACAGTCAGGTAGTGTAGACAGCATGCACAGGCTGGACAAAGGGATGATTCGCACCCAGGAGGGATAGGGAAGAATGAAGCAGGATGGCATGAGATTTTATTATGCTACTAAGGAGGTAATGCAGTTTAAAATTTATGAATTGCTTCTTTCTGAAATTTTCCATTTAATATTTTCAGACTACAGTTGACCAGGAGTAACAGAAATAACAGAAAGTGGAACTGTGGATGAAGGGATGACGACTGCACTGTGTTACAACTACAGACTATTTCTTATGAAAGATGACTCAGAAAGTAGAACCAAAAGTCATGGAGAATAATACCCAAGAAGTGAGAGTGAGCCCTAATCACGAAACTACCCACATGTGTGCAGCTGAATTTCAGGATAATTTTACTCAGTAAGCGCTGGCTGCCTCCCATTTACCCTGTTTTTGAATGATAGCTTTTGTAGCAGATATTCTATGTCAGTTTTGACATTTTATGTTGTTATCCATGGGGTAAATTTCTTGTTTTTTATAGAGCATGCTTCTTCAGATATAGAGGAATCACAGTAGAGGAATGCACACAAGGAGTCTCATGCACATGGGAACTGACTTAAATGTTGATATGCTGGACCTTGAACCTGGTAATAAAATGAATGAGATTCGGTATGGGTGGAAGGAACGTAGGTGTCTCCAAAACAGGTAAGAGTATTTTAGATATGGGAGAGATATAAAGTTTGTTCTCAGAAGATGAATGGTTACAGTTTAATTTTATTTTAATAATTGTGATTTTTTTTTTTCTTGAGACAGAATCTAGTTCTGTCTCCTAGGCTGGAGTGCGGTGGAAAAATTACAGCTCACTCTAGTCACAGCCTCCTGAGCTCAAGCTTTCTACCTCATCCTCCTAATTGGCTGGGACCATGAGTACATGACACCACATCTGGCTACTTTTTTTTTTTTTCCTTATTTTTTGTAGAGACAAGACCTTGCTATGTTACCCAGCCTGGTCTCAAACTCCTGGCCTCAGGTAATCCTCCAGCCTCAACTACGAAAGTGCTGGGATTACAGGCCTGAGCCCCTGTACTTGGCCTATGGATTTTTGACATTATATTCACCAATATGCTCACTCTTCTTTGAATCTACATGGGCAGATGACTTGTGTGTAATCAGTACAATGCAACAGAATTCACACTGCCTGGTTCCTAGGCCAATGGCAACTTCTACTTGATTTGCTGGAACACTTGTCTTTGGAGACTTAAGCTGCCACATAAAAAGTCAAGCTACTCTGAAACATGCATGCTTTGAAGAGGCCAAGCCATATGGACTCATCACATGTACACTTTAGGACTAGTAGTATTAATCTTTCAGTCATTTCATCCAGGTGCCAGATGCACCAATGAATTATCCCTTCAAAGATTTTCACCCCCAGCCATTGAGCCACCCACAATTCTGAGACCCAGACATTATGAAAAAGACGTACCCCTGAATAATAAGAAAGTTTCCAACTTGCAGAATCCACAAGCACAGTAAAGTGGCTATTTTAAGCAACTAAGTTTTGGAGTGATTTGTCACACCATAATTTGACCTTTAAAAGAAATTGATCTGTAATTTAGGACAAACTAAACAACATATATTCACCATCAGTGGACTATGAATATAATAATTTAAGTGAAACAAGTGTGATTTTAAAATTCATTTCTTTTTTATAATTGAGGTAGAGAATGTAATAATAAATAAGCCTAGATATTTTGGTTGAAACTATTACTTTTTGAGTGGAATTCACTTTATATTCCTTGCTGCCATTTCTCTTTATATTCCTGTTGGCAGATTTTGCCATGTTAAGCCTTAATTTCAAAGTCCGTACCAAGATTTATTTCTCACTTTCCAGAGTGTCTCAGAAATGCTCAGGCACAGAACTATTGCTAGGCCCTTTGAGCGTCACACACTTGCTGACAATGAACGCCACCCTTTGGAGATGTCCTTGGAAGAATTGAGATTTCAAATTGTAGCGTTTATTAACTTCACATTTTCTTTAGTCAGAAGATGGGGCCTATAATTAAACCTTGAACTTTTACAGTAATGTGCTTCGTACCAGCCTGTACTTTGATTTGACGTTAATCAATCTTATTCCACGTTCCTCTATGTCAGTATCAGTATAGAAGTTGCAGAGTGCTTTCCTACCTTTTAAAAAGCATGTTTCTTTGATTTTAGAAAAAAAAAAAATGTTTCAAGGTAAGTGTGACATGGACAGTTTTATTATTTTTCTGAAGCATCACATCACAGAAATTGAGATGCTTCTCCAAGGTTAAACAGTTGGTTAGAGACTCATTCAGGACTACAGCCTAAATTAGAGAATTTAAGAAGTAATTTAACAAACATTTATAGACCACCTCTCCAGTGCTAGGTTCTATGTTAGGTACCAGGGTTACAAAAACTGATAAGATGTTCCCCTTGCCCATGGGGATTTCAAAGCCTATTACATAAAAAGAGCCTTTGCAATTAGCCTGGTAAGTGATAAAACTGAGATCTGAACCAAGCGCAATGAGATTCCAGAGAAAGAAGCAAATGAAGCCAACAGGAAAAGCTGATGTGTTTTAAGCAGAGTCACTGAGTAGAAAAATGATATTATTGACTATGACCAAGTGGGAGCAGTGGGAACTTTAACTGTGTTCTATTCTCATGGAGGAGAATGGGCAAGGACAATGAAGTAACCAGCATGTTGAAGGAATGTGGGGGAGATGTCGGTGGGAGTGTCAGTGTAATTGGAGCAGGGCCCGATAAATGCAGGTAGGGACATGAACAGGTTAATAGCCAGGTGTCCCTTTAGACAATTATGAATAAATCGATATTAATATAAATACACACACATACAAACACACACAGACATATTGATTTATTTTAAAAGTTCTGGCTTATTGTTAATTGGGATAAAGGTCAAGGAGGGAGATTGTTAAGGAGCTGCTTGGTTTAAATTATAGTGAAAAGTACGCCTCTACCCTGAATTCACCTCTAGCCAAACTTTATTCCTTGGTTACACTCATCATAGATGGAATTGTAGTGGCCAGAGGATAAAATTCAGGCTTGCATTTTGGATCTTTCAGCAGAGACTCAAAGCAACGCAGCAAAATATTACTTGCAACCAAAGTAAAATTATTCTGAAATGAGCTGCTGTTAGTAAAATAGTTTTTTAAATAACAACTTGAGCACTATTTTAGTGCTTTTTATAGCTTAGTGTCCTGGACAGCTAGTTTCCCATCAGGTCTTTTCTGGTTGGAACATAGGGAGGAAAATGGAAAAATGGCAGGTGACAAGGCTGATGGTGAGTGTCCATGCATGTCAAGTGACAACATTTGGATTAAATTCTGCAGTTCATTGAAAAAAAAAAAAAAGTGTGTGTGTGTGTGTGTGTGTGTGTGTGTGTGTGTGCACAGCCTGGCATCCCCTCCATCTGGCATTAGTTCTTGAATGCCTGGTGAGCAATCCAAAAAACTTAGTGTATAACTTTAGGGATAGGTAAATCCAAGGAATACCCTAACATCCTATTTTAAAATTCTCCATTATAAATTCAGTGGTTTTCATTTTCTTTCAGCTTCCCTCCTAACTGTAGGTCTGCCTCTCCGTTCTTTCCTAGTTCTACCTTTTACCTCCAGTCTCCCTAATCTATGCCCAAATGCTTCTTTCATAATACTGTAGAGATTCCAAATATGTTTTGTCACCTGGAGACAAAGGAATCTTGCCTGCATTAAATCAATAAAGCCAAAATATTATATAATTTCTCAAAATATTCCTCTTGTGAAAGAAATCACTTGATCCCTTTAGAATCACTGCATCACAAGATGTTCCAAATATCTTGGCAGATAAAGAAAAGCAAATAACCTCGCACAGTGTACATTCAACAGACGATCCGTAAATAGGTACTGCCTCAAGACTAACGTGGAAAAAGTGTGTCTTACCATAACTCTGCTCTCACAGTGATAAGTTAGGGGAACCTTAAGTTCCTCATCAGAGGAAGGCTTCACTGAATGATACATCCCTATTAGATTTATTTTTTTCTACTGAATTTATTTTCCTCCCATAAAGAAAATATGTAGTAGTATTTCATTCTACCAAGAAATTTGAGCACACAATTTCGGGAGTCAATTGTGGATCTGAGGACAGAAAGTAACTCATAAATTTTTACCCTAGTTACTCCCTGAAACTAGAAGCCAACCGTGTATCCACAAATGGATTAGAGTATTTCACTAATACAAAGTGCATACCTGCAGGCAATGATTATATGGAACTTGTTTCATAGTTTTGACAAGGCCAGGTGTTATTTTGGTGCAGAATAGCACCTGTAGCCATTCCACGTATGTCAGCTAAAAGAATAATCAGGTCTCAGTGAATAAAACTATTGTCTTGAAAGAGCAGAAGTATTCTTTTCACCCGTGGTGCACTATTACATAACGTTCAGACTGGGGATAAAATTGTTAGATTACCTAAGGCTGCTTTGAAATCCAAATAGGTCACAACTAAGACTTCAGGAAACCTGGGAAATACCTCTCTTGTTCCTCTCTGGAAAGCACTTTTAAAAATGTTTATTTTTATGATTTCCAACTTTCTTTTAGCCACAGACATATTTTTTCTCTTTAAATCAATCTTGGACAATTACTTCAATACAGATGATACAGGGAAGCTAAGTGCTTTGATCTTTACTCCTCCAGTTTCTAAAAAATGTAAAATTGCAAGGCCACTTAACTTCTTTGAGCCACACTTATTTTAACTCTTTGAATGGGAACAATCGTACCTGCCTTACTTTACAGGATGGTTGTAAAAAAATAAGCAAGTAATTTATATGAAAATACTTTGAAAATTTAAAACGTCATATGTAACTAAGATATTATTAAGGCATGAAGATGCAAGCACTTGAGGCAGCACATATGTAAAATTACAAATGGTCTTTTAAACCAAGAATGTTCTACAAATGGAGGGAAGGATATTTTCTTGGTTGTTTATATAATGCCTTTTCTCTAGACAGCCTTTATTTCCCCAGGATTAGGACTTAGTGTCTTTGGAGTTTGGGATAAGAATACATGCTTTTTGCCATGTGTGGGAAAGGGGAGGGTTGTGCATTTGCCATCCCTGACCTATATTTTCTTCTTTCTTTTGACTCTTTATTCTCTGTGCTTTTTTCTAAGTTCTCCATTTTTGTTCCTCGGTGCTAGGACCCATACCATTTATTAGGATGCCTAGGGTACGCCATTTATACTTGTGCAGTAAGGCTGGGATTCCTGCACTGGGAATTACATTAGGACAGTCTGTGTTTTAGTATTCAGAGTCTTGCTGCTGTGAATTCTGACTAGCCCGCCAGCTCTTCAGTGTCCTCTTCTTCTTAGCACACTCTCTCCTTTCAATTACACCAGAGTAAATAATCACCTAAGGTAATTGGTGATTACCTCCATTGAAATCCGTATCACTGAGGACTGAAAATTTTACTAATATATATTATAGATGCCTGTTTCCTCTTTCTAGCCCATTTTGGATAGAAAACCAAGTGTTCTATGTCAGAAGAGGAAAGGTATTCTGAATATATTTTCAGTAGACTAGTGAAATAAGAAGTGGAGTTTGTGTGGGAACAGTGGCTGAAACTCCTGTATCATGACATAGCTGTCTAGTTTCAAACCTTGCCCACCTTGTTGGCCATGGAACAGGAGGATGCGATGCTCAGTCTCAAAGGTTTTCTATAGATGGTATCAGGGAACCAATCCTCCATGCCCCAGAGGCAGCCCTGGTGCCTCTCGATACCCCATATTTATGTCTTGCCACAAATTCAAGGATCCCTGATGTATTTGCAAATATTCTGCTGCTTGTAGCAATAATCCAAATTATGCCAAGGGAGAGGAGGTGGCAACAGCATTTCTAGGTCTTCATCTTACTTTTTTAATTGTGATGGCTCATGAAGATACTAGCCTTAAGTCTGTCTTAGAATCAGCAGAAAACAACCGTTTTCCATTCTGAAGCAGGCACAATGACTGATTGGAGTAGGTATAAAATTCCCCTTATGCTTTATGATGTGTGGATTAATGAAAGTATTAAACCATTCTAATGATAGATAAGGAAATTATTTCCACTGTATCTGAAAGAAATAAAACTACTTCATCTTAAATTAAAGAGTTCTGAAACTTTGCAAGCTCATCAAAAGAGCATGGGAAACAAAGAGGTACAAGTTTATAACCCAGAGCACTTTAATTTCTTAACGTCTATCATTTTTCTGCTACATTACTGTTGGAGTGCTTTTCAAAAGCTTCTGGGAAAACTAACTTTTGCAGAAAAAATAATAAATATGGGTCAGGCTAGTATCTTTTTAAAAATAGAGAATAAGGGATTTCCCTCATTTTGTTAGCATGCAGCACTGTTCATTTTATTTCACTGACACTGTTGCCTTTTAGCAGCTGTGTCCTAAGTTTGAATGGCATAATTTACTACTCAAATATGAAATCCAGACTTGGGCAAATCCCAAGGAATACTATGCTTGTGAATGTTACAATTTGTGTGCATACTCCCTTAAACTGGTAAGGTTCGGTCAAGTTTTATTCATAGAGTCAGCATAGGCTTGTTGCAAAAAATAAGAAGAGAAGGAGTGATGCCAGAATATATGTATCAGGTACCTCCTGTGCACTACTTTTTCCTCCCAGCCCTTTATCTGATTTCAGACATAGTTGTGGTCCCCAGTTCAACAAGACTTTGTGCAGATTTGTTCGAGTTCTTCCCCAGGCCCTGGGCCTCTTACCACTTGCTTAATAAAGTTGTGGTCTGGGATACTGACAATAACTTATTTGGCCTCATGAACACAAAACACAAAAGTTCAGTGAACTAATGGTTGGAGGTTACTCTTGACCAGTGAGTCAGGGGCTTAAGAATGCATGCTATCGCCTTTCATTCCCCAAGAAGGGAATGTTAAGACTCATTTCATAAGTTCCCCAGAATGTGCCTGAAGATCAGCCTACCTAACAGTGGCCAAATCAACACTTTGCTCTTGTATTGGCTTCACTATTTTCCTCTTCGTGTTCCCATTCCCTTACACCGGCTCCGTGAAATTTCATTCACAAATAAACTACCTTCTCATAAGGCTTTCTCTTATGATAAGCATTAAGGGGAATCCATACCAAGATAACGTTTATGTTGCCTTTATCAGGGATGTTAGTTATGTGTCACTTGTCCTGATGTTCACTCCTCTGCCACTCACCACTAATCAACCATGGAACTATTTTGCACTCAGCCAAGGAACGGCCTCACAGACCCTTTCAGTATAAGGTTCAGGTAGATTCATCGCTTGTTTTAATTTGGCACACATTTACCATCCTTGCCTATCTTCCCTTATTCTTGTTCCAGAGGGGATCCAGGATCAACATGGATCACTGTTTCTCATTCTGAAATCAGCTGCTTTCCATAAACGCATGAAAAACTAAGGCCTCTGACACCCACCATGCTGTTTTTTCATGTGTTTCAACTTGGATGTTGGGCAGAGGCTAGGCTACAACTTAGCTTAGCTGATATTTCAAATTTCTGTCTCACGAAGTATCGATCACTTTTGGATTTTTAAATCCATTAATAATAGTTGAAACTTCCCTTTCTTTTGTTTTTAAGTTCAGGGGTACATGGGAAGGTTTGCTACATAAATAAATTTGTATCATGGGGGTTTGTTGTACAGATTATTTCATCACCCAGCTATTAAGCCTAGTACCCGTTAGTTATTTTTCCTGATCATCTCCCTCCTCCCACACTCCTCCCTATGTCAATTCTGAAAATGACATGTTTCTACCATTAAAAAAAAAAAATTCCCTGAGAACATTTGTTCCCTGACCTAGAATAAGGACCACCTGTATACTTCTGCTCTCCCAGAAGACCTGAATTTTTGAGTCTAGAGTTTATCTTCAATGCCTGGTAACTTTTCTCCAACTGATTGAATTAATATCCCAAAGTATTCAGTCTGTATTTGACCAAATTAAACCTCTGAGATGCCAAATCATGTCTCAGGTTTTTTTACCTTTTTTAAAAATTTCATTCCTGAAGCCCTGGAATAGTATCCTTTAACACAAGGACACAAAACTTGTTTCCAGAAATAAGAGTAAGAAAAATGTGACAGTAAGAAAGTTCTGATACTGTTTTCTCCCTAGTGATTTCAAAGCAATGTGAAGGTGAGGCATATCTCTGGTTAATCATTGGATCTCCTCAACATCATTGTACATGAAGGATATACTGTAAGTAACTGTTGAAATGGATAAATGTACACTGGCTAGAGAAAAGGCAATAATCATGAAGGATGTAGATATTGTGAAAACATGAAATGAAGAATTTCAGGCAGCAGGAAGAGAGTGATTCCTTGACCTAAAATTATGTAAGCATTTGTAAATTCCCAAAACAGGCACTGGAGATTGTGTTAACAAAGAATCTGAAGGAAAAAACATTTGTCCCACACTCTATGCATGAGTGGAGATATATGCTCCATGAGATATCACTTTTACTCAAACTTCCCATTTCCTAGTCCATCCACCTGTATACTCTAGCCATTGTTGCAGTAACCAGTTGCATTATAAGTTGTTAGTGCCTCCTCTGAGCTGCTTTTTTCTACCCCAAAATATTTCTGCCAACTCTGAATTGGATATCTGTTCAAAATCACCCAACTATTTTGATGCATGCACAAATCTGGACATAGAAGTGATTTAACACTCCAGTGAGAAACAATGATCAATGAGAAATAGAGCAAGGGGATAATAGCCCCTGTCTGTACCTTGGGTGGAAAATTCCTATCTTTATTTTAAATGACACTTCGGAGGATCTATAGTGGGGTTAAGTTACAGTTGTGATAAACTCAATAACTCATCCTTGAATTTGCTTGCTTGCTTTCAATTTTTCACTCTTGGAAATCCTCATCTTTAATTCCTTGCTGTCACTTCCTTAAAATACTAACTGCATGCAAGTCCTTACCTCAGGCTCTTCTTTTAAGAGGAGCCAGATTTCAGAGTGTTTAAATGGGAAGTACCCTGAAAAGTAATGCTTTGGGTCTGGATTATGAAATTGGATTACGCATAGTTCAACAAAGATGTCTCCCAAAAGTAGTGGTAAGTAGAATGGTGACAGCACCTGACATAAAAGCATCATGATCACCAGGATTGTCACTGGTAGTAAATTGAGATGGGATGAAGGGGAAACATCAGCTTATATTGAATGGTGATATTAAAACCATATGTGAGCAATTAAATTATAAATGTTATAAAGTTGATTGGCAGCTTTAGAAGATATGAGAAATGAATATCACATACACAAAGCTAGATAGCTATCCACTCAAGGCATTACATCAGAGTTAGAATGACTCCATGGAAGCATTTAAATAGATCCTTCACTCCTGAAGCAACAGGGTGACAGTGCTAAATATTACACTTAGGACCTAACTGTAAAACTAGTTTAGCTACAAAGTTGAGTAAATGGAAAGCCTCAATAAATTTGTTATGATACAATCAGAATTATAGGAAGACACAAGTGAGATCTTGAGTGTTGAGCTGGGGATATTTGAATAGATAAGCATGAGTAAAGTGATTGCCTGTGGTTTTAGTTCATTTTATGTGGCTATAAAGGAATACAGAAACTAGGTAACTTACGGAGAAAAATCACTTCCTTGGCTCATGATTCTGTGCTAGAAAGTGCAAAATTGGGCATCTTCATCTGGTGCAGGTCTCAGGCTGTTTCTACTCATGGTGAAAGGCAAAAGGGAGCCAGTGTGTGAAGAGATCGCATGGTGAGAGAGGGGGCAAGAGAGACAGAGAGGAAGGTACCAAGCTCTTTAACAACCAACTTTTGTAGGAATGAAGGGAGTGAGGACTCTCTCACTCCCAAGAGAGGTCAGCAATCTATTCATGAGGCATCTTTCTCAGTGACCCAAACACTTGCCATTAGGCACCGCCCTCTAACACATGGAATCAAGTTTCAACAGGTTTGAAAGGACAAACCATAGCACCCGTATTTCCCTAATCCCACACAGCCAGAAGTAGCAGCAACCTTCTCCTTACAAGAAGTGGCCTTGAGATGTGGTCAATACTTCACCTAAGTCAGATACCTAAGAAATTGATGCCTGCCCTTCTCAATATTGGCCTCAGCTTCCTTCCTTGCATCCATACTAGTAAATATGAGCACATTACAGCATCATCCAAGTAGAGAAATACAATGCATACGTAGAAGATAGTAGTATACACTCCTCCACCTCCTGCAATATTGCAATATTTGACTATTATTTACTGGAAGAAATCAGAGAACCGCTTGTCAGAATGAATATAAGCGTGCTTGACCAATGAGGCTGAATATAATGCTGAGTAGGGGATGGACATAAGAGCTGGTGAATAGAAGGCTGACTGTAGATTCCACAGTGAAAAATCATGACCTCTCACTGAGTTTTCAAACATAATCCAGTTCTCATAGATTGAAGAGAAGGCTGTGTCTGCTTTAGGAAGGACCCTGCAATGCCACTGCTTATATGGATGATATTTAATATCCCCTTCCTTTTCCACATGGGCCTGTGGTTACTTATGAGAAAAACTGTATTCCAGGGAAAGGAGCCTGCCTATCATTACCAGTGGTTATTGGTAAAGGATCTGAATTAGGATTGATACCAGTCAGTGCTCTGGAATAGGCACAGTAGCACCTAGAATGTGGGCTAGTGGTAGGCAGATCATAAGTGGAGTACTGGCCCAAGTTAATCTCATACTATGTTCTATAAGTAAATGACTCATCCTAGAACCTGTATTTGTAATTGGGATGTAGAGTTTGGCAGAACTCCCCAGTTGGTATCTTAACCTGTGAAATAAAAGCCAGTTCCCCCACTCCTGTTACATGGGATTACTGCCCAGAGAAACTACCTATACACAAGCTCTCATTTTAGGCTATGCTTTCTGAGAGAGAGATCTAATCTAAGTCCAATGCCTCAATGCACTGTAGAAGTCAAGATTCATTTCTAGGTCTTCTGTTAGAAATGTGGAAGAAAAAAAATCACTTCCAAACTTGACACTTTTGCTGTACACCTGTAGCTGCAAACGGCCACCATGCATGTGAACCTGCTTTGAAATAAAGCCATCACAAAATAAATGTAGAACGGAAATATGAAAAGAATGATAATTACTTGTTAAGTTACTAATAAAACTATTTGAACCATGGATCAATTTTTTATTTTATTAATTAATATGGCCAATATATTACCTTGTATGCAAAAGCCAATTTGGGTTATATTTCTACCAGAAATGTATGCCTACCAGAAATATATGCCTACCAGAAATATATGCCTACCAGAAATATATGCCTACCAGAAACCCAGACACTTATTTCTGAGTGGCCTGAGCCCCTGGTAACATGTACTTATCAAGCTACAGTTGTGAACTTGCCTATTTAAGGTTAAAATAGAGCAAGAAAGTAGCAATAGATGTCCCAGCATATTAATGGTCAAACACAGTCTTTTTCCATGTCCTCATAATGAAGCAGCACCCTACCTTTTGATAATCAGGGTAAATGACCCCTGCCTCTATGAAGACTTTTTTCTTTGCATGCTGAGCCACCGGCATGCAGAGGCAAAAGTGACTGAGTAAGTGCTCCTGTAGCTGCCTGGGGTTTAGGTGTATTCTGGAAAGTAGGACTGCTATTTTAAAACCTGGATAATCATAGAACATGTTGGTCAACCTAATCTTGGTGAAGGCATTCCCTCATCCCTATATCCAAAGGAGCACGATGTATGAATGTCCCAAGTAATTTGCTAGGAGGGTTGAAAGCAGGCCTACACCTATCTTTACCCCATAGATGTCAGACTCATATATTCTATCTATTGGGACCACAACACCATAGAATGACTGCTTTTTAAAGTTTTGTTTTGTTTTGTTTTGTTTTTGAGACACTCTTGCTCTGTCACCCAGGTTGGAGTGCGGTGGTTTGATCTCAGATCCCTGCAACCTCTACCTCCCAGGTTCAAGCAATTCTTGTGCCCTATCCTCCCAAGTTGCTGGAATTACAGGTGTGTACTGTTATGCCTGGCTAATTTTTATGTTGAGTGGAGAAGGGGTTTCACCATTTCTCCTAGGCTGCTCTCAAACTCCTGACCTCAGGTGATCCGCCTGCCTCAGCTTCCTGAAGTGCTGGGATTACAGGCATGAGCCACCATGCCTGGCTAGCTTTTTAAGTTTAAAAATATTGCCCAACACTCAGAGAATGTCAATTCAAGCAGTGCCTCAACTGTGCCTTCAAGAGGCAACAGTTACTGCAGCTTGCTTCACTAATCTTGGTGTATTAGGTCTTTTGAAGAAATTAATGGTTTGTCACAACTTAAGAGTTGACTTGGGTGCTGTTAAAGGCATACAGTTTTAAAAGGGAATCAGAGCATAAAAGTTTGGGAAATTTGCAGCCTGGTAAAGTGATAGAAAAGAAAATCTCATTTTCTGAGGAGAAATTCAAGCCAGCTGAAGAAATTTGCTTAATTAATGAGGAGTCAAATATGAGTTGCCAAGACAATGGGGAATATGTCTCCAGGGAAGCAACCCCTCCCATTACAGGCCCAGAGGTTTAAGAGGAAAAAATGGTTTTATGGGCCAGGCCTACAGTCCCTCTGCTGTGTGCCAAGCCTCGGCAACTTCCACATAGTGTTGAGCCTGCGGGTACACAGAAGTCAAGAATTGAGGTTTTGGAACCTCCACCTAGATTTCAGAGGATTTATGGAAATGCCTGAATGCCCAGGCAGGAGTTTGCTGCAGGGGCGGGGTCTTATGGAGAACCTCTGCTAGGGCAGTATGGAAGGGAAATGTGGGGTAGGTGCCACCACACAGAGTCCCTACTGGGGCACCACCTAGTGGAGCTGTGAGAGGAGGGCCACTGCCTTCCGGACCCTAGAATGGTAGATCCACTGACAGATTGCACTGTGCACCTGGAAAAGTCACAGGCACTTAATGCCAGCCCATGAAAGCAGCCAGGAGTGGGGCTACAGCCTGCAAAGTCACAGGGGTGGAGCTGCCTAAGACCATGGGAGCCAACTCTTGCATCAGCAAGACCTGGATGGAAGACATGGAGTCAAAAGGAGGTCATTTTTGAGCTTTAAGATTTGACTCTCCTGATGGATTTTGGACTTGCATGGGGCCTGTAGCCCCTTTGTTTTGGCCAATTTCTCCCATTTGGAATGGCTGTATTTACCCAATGCCTGTACCCTTATGGAATCTAGGAAGTAACTAACTTGCTTTTGATTTTACAGGCTCATAGGTGGAATGGACTTGTCTTGTCTCAGATGTGACATTGGACTGTGGATTTGATTGGTTTTGAAATGTGAAGATATGAGATTTGGGAGGGGCCAGGGGCAGAATGACATGGTTTGGCTGTGTCCCCATCCAAGTCATATCTTGAATTCCCATGTGTTGTGGGAGGGACCTGGTGGGAGGTAATTGAATCATGACGGCAGGTCTTTCCTGTGCTGTTCTCGTGATAGTGAATAAGTCTCATGAGATCTGATGGTACTATAAGGGGAATTTCCCTGCACAAGCTCTCTGTCTTTGCCTGCTGCCACCCATGTAAGATGTGACTTGCTCCTCCTTGCCTTCCATCATGATTGTGAGGCCTCCCCAGCCATGTGGACCTGTAAGTCCATTAAACCTCTTTCTTTTGTAAATTGCCCGGTCTTGGGTATGTCTTTATCAGCAACATGAAAACAGATTAATACAAGAGTATTTTAATGGATTGGACTCAATGAGTACACAGATGGATCTGAGCAGAGTGACAAATGGAATATATCAGATAACTCCTGTTCTCTGCTGAGAAGAACCCTGCAGGAACCTACTCAGCCATTTCTGATGTCTGTGCATGTCTATAAATGGAAATAAATTAGAACTCTGTGAGGTAATCATTATGCACAGGAACAGGAAACAATAGGTAAATATTCTCCTTTTCCATTTCTCACATGCACAGTACTGAAGGTCATTCTACATGGTTTCTCATAAAATCCCTTATGGGATCCACCCTCATTTGCTTATAGTGGTGATAAACTTGGCAATTACATGGTCTGATTTGCCTCCCCTCCCTCCTTGTTTCACTTTTCCATCCCTGTTCCTTGGAGTTAATTCCCAGAATAAACTACCTGTGTATAAGCCTTGCGTTAGGCTATAATTCATGGGTTATAGTGTGAGTTAGGGGGTGAGGGTGTTCTATAGCCTAAGAACAATGTTTTGATACTTTGTATAAGTCAGAACATTTGCTTAGCAGTGACAGAAATCTAACCCAGACACATTTAAAGACACAATATGACTCATTAGCCAACTTCACTAGTAAGTCTAGGCAAGTGTGGATCCAGGAACTCAGATAATTGTATTAGTAATTGGCCATGTTGCATCTTTCTGCTCTGGTTGCTTTCTGATGTGGCTTCATTTTGAATCCAATTCCTCTGTATGATGGCCCTGTGCAGCTATAGACTTATAGCAAAAGAGTTTCAAGTTCAGCAGAAAAAAAAATTGTTGTTTTGTTTTCGGTTTCCTAGCAATTCTACTCCACCCCCCCCCCCCAAAATGGAATTGGAGTTTATTGTCTCATTGTCTTTGATAGGAGTGGGTTGTGTCTCCCTTAGAAAAAAAATCATATCTGGTATGATGTGATTCTCTGAACCATTCAGGAGGTACATTTCAATCCCTGGAGCTGAGGGAAGTATGCCACACCCTCATCTCACCAACATAATTTGAGTATAGGAAAACAGATTCACCAACACAAAACAGGAGGAAACACCATTAAAAGAGGAATGGATGTTGGGCAGGCAAAAATAGAGTCCACTACATACTTCAGGCCTCTCAATCTTGTGCTCCAGCCCCTTTTCATACAGAAAAATTGTGAGCATGTGTGCTTCCTCTGCCCTAATCTGGGCCCTATGCAAAATTCACAGCCCTCCTGCTAGGACTCCACTTCTCTTCCACTGCACTTCTTGGTGAACGGCCATCCCTCTGTAAATCCTCCATTTGTTTTCACATTTGCCTCTGTGTTTGGGGTGTGCTGAGCAGCTTCTATAATTTCTGCTGACACGTCTCCAGTGCCCTCCGTGAACTTCTCCTTTTCTTTTCAGGTCCATCATTCAGGGAAAGTCACTTGCTTCATCCATATCCTTTAACACCGTTTGCTTTTGTGAGCACATGGCCATTCAAGCAGCAAGGGAGGCCTACGCAGGTCATCAGAGCCTCACTGATGCATTTTGTCAAGTACCAGGGAGTCTCCATAATAGAGAGGCAGGCTGAAGAACTTCAGCTGCTCAATCCATCATGGAAGTAACAGGTCATATCCAGTGGGGTGACACTGAGGAGAAAGGGAAGAGACAGATTGCTGAAAGTATGTAGCAGATACTTTGGTTTGATTTTTTGTATTTACTGCACAAGGTTGAGACTTGAAAATCGATCCGATTTTCAAGATCTCATACAATAATTCTACCTTAAATTTTAAGGAAAGATGCAGTCCCTGTTCACTCTGCTGTTTGCCAGCTATGCATTGGGGAAAACTGAAATTTTCCTGACTCAACCAGGTATTTCTTTACCTACTCATGTCAAAGGGACTGAAAAATATTGCCTCAAAAATACTATTATGTTGCCCATGGTTAAGGCTGAATGCAGAATCTACAGTGAAGGGTCAATTCCTAGGTGGCCTAATTAACTTTGCTCCCTGGTCTTGGGCTGCAACTTAAATCCTTACCAGTCATTTCATACAGTAGCATTACTTTGTCACAATATGAATAAGTGAAAAGAGCATACTTAGGTTAGGGTATTATAAAGACTTACCCTACTAGAAAAAAGGACTTGGGGTTTTTAATTTATTTATGGTGAGTGCAGGAATGTCATTTTCAATGTAAAAAACATCTAGAAGTAGAGCATGATTCATGCATGGACAGGTAGCAAGGTGCTTTAGAGGCTTGGCCAGAAGCCCTCATTCCTTTTGCAGCTACAGTAAGATGGATTCCGAAAAGCCTAAAAGAGTTTATCCTGTCTTCCTCTCTAGCTCCATTTAGGACCTTTATTAAGCGGCCCTATCAGAAGAATTATGCCACCTTTTTCCAGAGATCCAAATAATTTCTGTTTATCTGAAAACACTTATCTTCCCAAATTGGATTATGTTACATACTGACTTGAGAATTAAATCTGATCAAACACTGTATTCTCACCTAAGTGTTTTGTTTGTTTGTTTGTTTCTGGGATTTGTATTGCCTAAAGATAACATTCCAAATTCTTGACATGCCATATTTAAAATTATACGTTTTCACTGGGCATGGTAGTTAACGTCTGTAATCCCAGAACTTTGGGAAGCCAAGGCAGGCAGATCACTTGAGGTCAGGAGTTCAAGACCAGGGTGGGCAACATAGCAACACCCCATCTCTGCAAGAACAAAATTACAAAAATTTAGCCAGGCATGATGGTGTGTGCCTGTTTTGTCAGCTACTCAGGAGGCTGAAGTGAGAGGATCACTTGATCCTGGGAGATTAAGGCCACAGTGAGACAAGATCATGCCATTGCACTCCAGTCGGGGCGCCACAGCAAGACCCTGTCTTAAGAAAAAATTTTACAGTTTCCTTCCAATCTGACATTCCATCCATAGCTACAATTACATTCTGGCCACTTCCCAAATAAACTATGTTCCTTGATAAAATATTTTTACTTCAGTCTGAAATGACTTTATCTGGTCATATCCTATGTATATTTTCAATCCAATCAAAATGTTACCTTTCCAGGTGACCTTTCTAAATCCATAGACACATCCTCCCCCTTTCTTGAGAAGAAAAGGACTACTATATGCCCCTCAAGAAAGGGGTCCGATGTAATTTTTTATTATTACTATTATTATTATCGCTACTACCAGACCTAGCTTTTGTCACCACACTGTATACAAATGGCTTGTAGTAAATGTTTCTTTAATGCGTAAATGCATAAATAAATTAAAAATTGTAAGTTACTTACACGTTATTCGTATTCTTTCTTCTATTACAATGACTTGTTTTTCTTTCATTTCTTTTTGTTTTTACTCCTTCCTTTCTTCTTTCTTTTAAATTTATTTTTTATCCTGTTTGCTTTTGTTCTCTAATTTAATATATTTATTCTTATCGCATGTATAGTTAACCATATATATAGCACTAAAAAGAAAACAAATAGCAAAATCCATATCCTCATAGCATATTCACTTTAGTGGCATGAGTGTGTTCAATGTGGATATGAACTATGGGGGAAAGTAATTAGAGAAGACTGACAGGGAATGATTTTAGATAATGTGGTTAAGAAAGGTTTCACGAAGATGTTCATGTTCGACCAAATCATTAAAAGAGGTAGAAGAGAAACCTGTATCTATCTGGGAGAAAAGCAAAGGCCAGAGGCAACAACCTGTCTATTGTGGGAAAGTAGCCACAGGGCAGCCAGTGGGACTGGGAGAGGGTAAGTATAGAGCCTCATCTGACCAGACAGTCATAGATGCCTCCCCTGGGTTTCCCTGGTGGAAATATGATATATAATTTAGTCACTTAGCTATTTCTATGCAACAAGGCATCCTAAAATTAGTGGTTGAACACAACAGCTATTTATTATTTCAGATAAATCTCATGATTTGAGCAGTTATGCAAGTCCAGGTCAGGATTGTCTAGTATCAGCTGGGCTCACTCATGTGTGGGCAGTCTGCAGACAAATGAGTTAAGGGCTGAGAAATCTTGGATCGCCCCTAATAACATCTTGGTTCTGATCTGAGTAATCTTTCATCCTTCAGTAGAGTAGTTTTTTGTTTTGTTTTTTGATGTTGTTGTTTTCATGGTGGAGGCAGATATCAAAGAAAAAAAGCAGAAGCATGCACGGCTTCTAGACCTGACACACTGTTGTTTCTGTCATTTTCTAGGGGCTGGAAAAAGTCATAAGACCAGCAAATATTAAAGGTGAGGGAATAGAATCCACTGCTTAATGAGAGTACCTCCAAAGTCACATTGCAGAGGGCATAGATATAGAGACAAGTGGAGAACTTGCACTATGTTGGCAATAGATCTACCATAGTTTACTCTCTTGCCACAATTATTCACATCCTCCCACATGAAAAGTGCACCCACCCATGCTCAAAAACTCTAAAGTCTAATCCAATCATGCATCCCACTCAAAATCCAGCATCGGTTGGTCTACTTCACCTCAAATAAGGCATCTCTTAATTTGAAGAGCTATGAATCAAAAAGATATGCTTTATCCCACCTATCCCTGATATAAAGTATGAAACAGTGAATAGGAACAGAATAGCCACAGTGGACACTCTCATTCAAGAAGGGGAAGAAGATGAGGGCTGTAGCAGTTCCTAGTCCATAGCAATTCCAAAAAGTATGCTAGGCAGAAGTTGCTTGTCTCTTGGGATTGGAAGTGTTGCTTGGCTGGGCCCCAGAGACTTCTGAGATCTTCTTCTTAATCTGCTCTTTTGGTTTCCTATGAAGGAGATGTTGGAAAATAAACCCTTTGAGCCATTTTCTCAACCCACTTCCAGCCCATAGTAAATTCAAGACCAAGAAGCTTTTTAAATTATAGTCAAGGATGGCATAATCTTTGGCTTTATAGTCCCTTTAAAATTAGTGAAATTTCTATGGATTTGACATAAGTTCACTCAATTCAATACATAAATTCAAGTTCAATACATGTCACTTCCATACTTATTTTCAAGACAAGCATTTATGTTTAGTTTTAATACCACCTCGAATGTAACAGATTGTTGTGGAAAAATTTCTAAAAGTTCTTAGAAATCATTTTATCCAGATAAAGGGGTGTATTCATCAGATTTCCCCAGAGAAACATTACTAATAGGAAGATTTTATATATATATATATATATATATATATATATATAGAGAGAGAGAGAGAGAGAGAGAGAGAGAGAGAGAGAGATGTATTTTAAGAAATTGGTTCATGTGATTATGGAGGCTGATGAGCCCCATATCTTCAGAGGACCAGCAGGCTAGAAACTCAAGAGAGGGCTGATTTTGCATTCAAGTCCAAAAGCCATCTGTGGCAGAATTCCTTCTTGCTTAGGGGAGGTCAGAGTTTTGTTCTAGTCATCTTCCAATTGATTGAATGAGGCCCAGACACATTATGGAGGGCAATCTGCTTTACTGAAAGGCCACTGATTTAAATGTTAATCTCTTTCACAAATACCCGTGATAAAACATTCAGAACAATGTTGACTGCACCTATGGCCACTTGCCCCAGCCAAGTTGACATATAAAATTAACCATCACAAGGGGTCCATTAGATGCTATGTTAATTCTTTAAGAAGTCTTAATGAACAACCCAATAGCCCACACCCTTAATTTAATCTGCCCCCCTCACCCTGGCTTCATTTCACTTTGAAATATCTTTTATCAAGTAGAAAATTGGGAGATGACAATAGTTTTATTTCTGAAGGCTTCCTGTCTCCTGTGTATTATTTCCTCTGTATTCCGTTTGCAAACTGAACAATTTCATTGGCTCATCTTTCCATTGTTTCTTAGCTTTTATTTCCTGAAAATCTCAATACTCATATTTATAAGATTGTTAGATAAATTTCCTACCTGCCATGTTACTGCAGAAGATTTATTTACTAATAATTTCACTAATGTGTAACACAAGTTGAAATTTTTCCAGCCACTTATAATAATTTTTTCATCATATTTCCAGCTCTCACTTGCATCTCCGTCTCAAAGCCAGTGCCAAGTATTTTAAGTTTTAGTCATGGCAGACCCTCACAGATAGCTATCAATTTCTGCTGCATAATTTCTGTTAATTATTGCTTCATAACAAACCACCCCAAAATTTAGTGGCTTGCAGCAACAACAACAACAGAAACACTTATTATTACTTATGAAACCACAAATTGGCTGGGCAAATTTGCTGATATGTGTCAGGCTCAGCTGATCCAACCTGCACTTACATAGTTCATTGGCGTGTCAGTTGGAGAATGTCAAAGCAAAACATTTACTGGACAGAAAGTTTAATAGGCAAGAAAATCCTTACTCAAATCTGTTGCAATAGGGAAAGAAGGCAGAACTCAACCTGAACTCAATTTTTCTGCAACAAAGGGTGGGAGAGCTATGAAGCCCTGGGTGAACTAGTGGGAAGGTACTGGCGGATGTTAGGGGGAACTCACAGGTCATCTCTGATGCTAGTTGGCTTTATCCAAAGGAAAAATAAACTTCTCATATCTTTATGACAAGGGGTAGTTTCACAACTTGGAGCAAGGTGCCATGGAAGTTAGGCTCCTGCCACAGAGACTGGAAGTTAGGGTTCTATCTTCCTCAGTGACTACTGACTACATTCCGAAGAGATGGCTCTCAGGTCCTTGGGAAGGACATGCCTGGGCTCTAAAATTATCCAGAGGCTTAAAAACAAAAAACAAAAAAGAAGCTTTATATCTTACAGGGGCAGAGAAAACATTTATAAGTTTTCAAAATAAAATGCTCTAAGTAAAGGGAGTTGGGGGCCTAGAGTCAGGAAGAAACCTGTCAAAAATGTTGGCAAAGTGAAGGAACCATTAAGACTCTCTTTGTCAGGGACGACTGGGCAAGGACAGTCTCGGATGGGATAATTTTGCTGCTCCTAAATAGTCTCTCATTTTCCAGAGGACCAACTCAGATTTGTTCTCATGTCAGAGTCAGGGGTTGGAGAGTTAGAATAAAATCCGGAAAGGCCTCTCGAGGTCTTGGCTTCAGATCAGCCTAGTGACAGTGGCTTTGGACACTATCACTTCTCCTGCATTCTGTTAGCCACATTACAAATAGATTTATCATGGGGCTGAAAGGTGGGACAATCAATTCAACCTTTAATAGTGGGAATAGGAAAGGATGAGAAGTTGCAAGTTGTTTTACAAATGTTGTGGATATGTGTTGGGCTGAAAAATTGGGGTATTTTGGCACTCAATCAATCACAATAATTTTTCTTGCATATCTGTAATTGTATGCACCATATATACATACAGATTATTATTATTATTATTGTTATTATTGAAACAGAGCCTTGCTGTGTCACTAGGCTGGAGTACTGTGGCACGATCACAGCTCACTGCAACCTCCACCTCCTGGGTTCAAGTGATCCCCCTGCCTCAGCCTCCCAGGTAGCCGGGACTGCAGATGTGTGCCACCATGCCCAGCTAATTTTTTGCATTTCTTAGTATAGATGGGGTTTCACCATGTTGACCATGATGGTCTCTATCTCCTGAACTGGTGATCCACCTGCCTCAGCCTCCCAAAGTTCTAGGATTAAAGGCATGAGCCACTGCGCTGGGCCTCATATAGATTATTTTTTTTAAATTCCTGAAAATCAAGACTTTGTAATCTGAGAAGAAAAAATTTTTACAAGCCATATTCTGAAGTTTTCTCATAACTGCTAGCATGGAAAACACATAGTATCCCATGAAATGGGGTACTGTGTCAAATGGGGTATTATGTTATTGGTCACATATTAACTGAGCTTTAACTTTCAAAAACTAATGTTTTCCCTATTTTTACAACCAGTTTGTGTAGCTGAATGGTCAACACTCTTTATGCTGTGCATGGAGCCTACTGACTTGCTTATTGTCTATGCATGTCAGCCTGCTCTCTTTGCTTTCTGTTTGTACCGTCTCCATCTGTGTTGTCACAGGTTCAACCTTATTAAAGAGCTCTCTTAGAGGGTTTGGGGGAAAGGTAGAGAATAAGCAAGAATAAACTGGCCATGCACCTGAAAGAAGTTAGGTTAGGTAGTAGTAAAATCTTTGGAACAGTTATACATATAGGCTTTAGAATGCAGGTCAAATGTAAGTAACTGAAGCTACATGTCTCCAGGACAAGAGAGATTCTTACTTATAGTTAAGAATTCCATAATGTCCTTGCAAAATTACTTCTTGTTACAGAAACAAGATATTAAGGCATGTGGTTGAATAAAACACACAGATGAATAGATTATTCCCCCTTTCTCCCTTCTTTAATGCATGTCATAGAGGAGAGATAGGAAAGGGAGAAGAGAATGAGGGTGATGGTGAAAAGAATGGATGAGTAAATGAATGAACAAAGGAACAAAGAAGAGGCATGACAAGAAGGAAGGAACTGAGAGGGCAGAAGGAAGGCTTGCCAGAATATAATCAGTTATGCAGTGACCTGACCATAGAGAAACGGTGTAATCAGGTTGAAGTGAATATGAGCAGCATTGATGGAATAAGAATAAAAGTCATGCTATAAGGTGGCAACTTTCAGCATGGGAGCTTAAGTCAGTGTATGACAGCTGGAAGAGGGACGTTACTTCAAAGTCAGCCATCCTAGTTTTCTTTCTCAGGATTGAGGGATGACTTAGACCTAGGGATTTCTTGTTCATTGAATGAGTTGTTCATTCCTTTTGTAATGTGTGAGTAGCAGTGCTTTTCTCTATTTCTCTCCTCCTCCATTTCCCTTTCTGTTTCTCTAAGTTAGTACATCAAATCATCTGGTCTTGAGAGTAGCATGGGACTAAGCCAAATGTCCCAGTTTAACACATGCTAATTATGGCTGGAAAATAAAGGAGGGAGTAAAGATCTGGAGCAAGTGATGTGGATTGGGAGAATAGTCAGACAGATCTGGGCATGCTGTCCAACACTGCAATCTATAAATGCTGTGTCCTTGGCAAGTTCCAAGACTCAGTTTCCTCATCTTCAAAATGTTAATAAACACATTCCTCTTGGGATTGTGATGAGAAATGAAATTCAAAAGTGCTCATGGTTCTTGGCAGTGAATATAAAAATCCCAAAGGAATGAGGTAAGCAGTTAATCCAACGTTAAATTCCTGACACTGAGAAAGAACAAGAGGTGGTAGGGTCCCAGAAAGTGCTTAGGAGACAGGCAATCCTCAATTAAAATTCCAACATTTCAATGTCCCAACTCCAATATTGAACATGTTATTTTAATTTCCTGAGTTCCAATGTGTCAATCTGAAACTGAAAATAGTAAAATCTGCTTTGTGTCTCTTGCAAGGATTAATTAAAATGCCCGGGAAAGAGCAGCTTAATCATGAAGAGGAATAGTGTTGGGAAAGAAGATGTGGAAGGAATATGTGTCCATCTCATGACCCTCCCCCCACGACTTAGGCTAGAAAGATTGAGGGGATGTATGGCCCATGAAAAGAATATCAGTCCTTGATCAGAAGCTGCAGAAATTGCTTTCACTTGTTAATTGAGGCTCAAAGAGCACCTCTTATTAAAAGTGGGATTAATGTCTAAAGGCTAGAGATGGTTGAAAAAACAAAGTAAACAGGTCAGCATCCAGAGCCTACAACCACTAACATGATTACCCTACAAAAAAAAGACATGGAAAGCTTAAGAAAATGAACCAAACAATTGTCTTAATCAGCAATGTTTGCCTCTGTCAAATTCACTACGACTTGGCTAAACACACAGTCAGACATCCAGAAATTTTCAGAGCCTGAAAAATTAAAACTTTCAAGAACCTGAGACATTTTCATTTTTGTTTCTCTATTCTCTCTCTCTCACAGAACTCTTTTCTCTGTTGTAAAACCTTTATTTCTGTAGAACATAGCTTCTTCAACTCTGAAATGCACATATTGCAAAATTCCACATTAAACAAAGACTTTCTATGTCCACTTTTCCTAGTTTTAATTCAAAACACTTAGAAAAGACAATATTGACTCAGCTCATATCAAGGGCAATAGATGTTTCAGTCAAATAAGGCCAGAGGGTCAGTGTCATCCTGTTGTCACAACTATTATGAGCTGGTAGATACTACAAAATGTAAACAAGCAAGAGTTGCTTAGGGGAACATAAGCTGCAATAAGCTCTCAGTTTTCCACTTGACACCCATGTAGTGAGTATTTGGCAATTTTTCTCACTGTTGGCTTTGTTTTAGTGAAGTAAAAGGAGACAGAAGTACTGAAGAGAAGAAATGCTCAACTGGATAAAGGCAGGAAGAAGAAATATTTGGTAGACTGTTCTTCACTGCCCTTCTGTAGGACAGGGAAGAGATCTCTTTCAATTACTCTTCCTATATTTCAATATCCAATTAGAAAATGTTTATTTTTCACTTTGGGCTAAGAACTTTTTCGAAAATCAGAATGAAAGTAGTTTTTTTCATCATATCCTGTACAAATCAAGGACTGCAGGTCGATGCTATGCATCAAATCCCATTCACTTATATGTAAACCTGGTGTTAATCCAGTAATTATCTGATTTGAGATTTAATCAATCTCCCCATAAGTGAAAGAATAAATTCCGTAGTAATTCCCCATTCATTAAGGATAACTGCTAGCTGATATTTTCTGTTTTTCCCTCCCTCACACACCAAGTTATACAGATAAATTTTACTGTCATTTTTATGGAAGCACCTATATGAATCTGAAACTTTTATTATTTTACTCTTTGCATTGATAAATTTCCAAAATGAGCTAATTTTAAGGTCTTGTAAATCATCATTCTGGGTTAATGAAGGATGAGTGTTCCTGAAATGAAAAGAGCGTAACAGAAGGTATCGGGAATATCAGTCAATCTTTGTTCTCATTCTGATCACCTTAGCCAACCTTTCCATTTTTCCTCCAGTTAAATTCCCTACCTGAGCTGCAATTCAGAATTATATCAGCACAGCATAGGCACATTGGCTGTCTCAGGTTCTGAAACGAGTTAGTAACACCTCTCCAGAATATGTGTTGGAAGATTGTGAAGTTTTATATAGACTGAATTTGGAAATAATGCAGAGATTGATATTATTCACACTTGTAAAGTACAAGAGGAGAATACCAGAACTGATTACCTACCTCTGTCTACACCTTTCAGGTAACAGGCTCAATCTCTCGCTCTCCCAGTCTCACCCATAACCACTCTAGGCATAGTTTCTATTATCCACCTTTTACAAATCAGGAATCTGAGAAGCAGCATGCCCATGCCCACGGTCATGTGGCTAGGGAGTGGTGGAGCTAGGAATCTAGGCAAGACGGTCTGATTGCAGTACTCTTAATACCCATGCTGTGCTATGTTATACAAGCTTTAGGGTGTAGGGGGCTAACACTAGCTGAGATGTAGATGCAGGACAGTTAGGTAGGGACCCTCATTAACCGCATAATGTGCTCTTTCCCACAAACTTCACTTACATATTTGATGTGGATCTCTCAGTGTCTCTTACTTCCCCCAAAACTCTATGGATAGCTGTAATTACTCATAAATATGCATCTATACAATTACTTGCAAATAGTCAAATTTATGATGATTATCATAATAAATAACAAGGAGAGATGCTAGTATCTCACCCTATAGCTAAGATATTGGTTTTTGGAGAAAAGAGAGTAATAAAAACATGACTCCAACACATTTGCAGGTCCCTGTTAAGTTTTGACAATAGTAGATTTCAATTAAAAACATCCAAAGGAGCACATTAAAAATAATGCTTGTTGCAGTAGTGTTTTATATTTGTGCATATTTATTGTCAAATAGTATCAAATCCACTTCATTGCAGGTAAATATTTTATGAAATCATTTGTGTTTATAATTCATTGAGTAGCTCATTTTTCTTCTGTCTGTTATTTATGCTTTATCTTAAGGAACAACAAAAACATAAAAATTGCAGTATTAGCAAAACCTATCACCAGTCACTTCTCCCTTCCCCAAAATAATTTGTATCTGGAAAATCTCTTTCAGGTTGATTTTTAAAAATCAAATATTTACTTGGGAAAGTTTGTTTTCTGCTTACAACCAGTGCACATAAATCTTGGTCTGCTCATTCCCAACCTATTGCCTAGGCAACTCATACACAGATGGTCCATAGTTCAGACAAGTGGGCAATAGGCCATGTAAACAAACCTTCACATTGTTGCTAGTACGTCTTGGTAATTAAGCCAAAATTTGGCATAGGAGCAGACTGTCTGTGTACACCTTCACATCAGTTCTCTTGGGAAGAGGAAGAACTAGGCTTTCCTAAGCTTGTGTGATTTCAGCCTACTGCTGGATGATGCTTCACTAGTAAGCATCTAAGGAAGAAGCCTCTTGTCAAAACAGGGTTCATTTTCTCTAAAAATTGTCTAGAGTCAGGGGAAGGTTTATATATAAGAAATGATGGAAAATGGAATACTTCAATGTGCCAAATGAAAAACTGGAATGATGCCTGCTAATCAAACAAGAGACAAGGAAAGCAACCCTCATGGCACAGTGGAATAGACAAGAGCTTTTATAAACACAGACCCGAGATCAAATCCTCTTTTGACCATTTTCCACCTGTAAGACTCTGGGTAGGTTACTTAATATTGCAAAGACTATTTCTTTATCTGTGAAACAGAGATAATGATAATCCAGATTGTTAGGCTGATTAAATGAGATAATGTCCACAGAATTCTGGCTAAATTTCTGCATCAACATAATTATTATCAAAAGCCTGTTCTCTAACTGCTACTGTCCAGCACCTCCTAAAATTTGGGTCTTAAGCCCATCATTTCAGCAAAGATCTTTTGTTTATTGCCAAATAAACAGCTCCACAAAGGAAAGATGGCCTTTTTTTGTTGTTGAATACTATTATAATATCAGAGCTAGTATTTCCTCATTTTTTCAGTATTGTGTGCCTGTGTGTGCTTGTTGAGTACAGTTCTCTAACTCTTTCTAAGTCATTCTGTCTTCAATCCACCTAACTCCCTATAATCGTTTAACTTATCCTTTCCTCTGGGTAATCACACTCTGATGCCCCTTCCAATTGACTTTTAAGATAACATCCCATTCCATTCTTGGTCCCTGTAATTTAGGCTGGGTAGACTGCTCATCCTGGTTCTAGGGGTAAGCCCATGACTCCAGCCTTGCCAATGAAAGTGTTAATTGCTGTTTTTGTTAAAGTGAATCTCAAATATGAATGTTTTATTTCAGAGATGTCTTCAGGGCCCAATATATGAAGAAGTTTTGTCCAGAATGTTTCAAACATAGAAACATTCTGAGAAACAAAAAGAGAAGAAAACACAACAAAAGTATTTTGGTGGCACGATTTGGACCCTAGATCCAGCTATGTCTTAAACATGAACCTTTTATTGATATTAGCATAGGTTGCTAAAAAATGAGCTGCACCTAACCCAGGCTAGATTCAGAGAATCAGAGATGTTTTTCCAGAGATCAGATGCATGTTTGTTCAGGGTAAGCCAAGAAAGGAATGCAAGTAATGGAAACCTTGAAAAGGAAGTACAAGTACAACACAATGATAGTACAAAAGAGGCCAGAGAATTCGGCGATGGAAGAGATTAAGGAAGATTGGCACTAGAGTTTGTGATGGGGCACGTATATGGTGGAGCATTTCTTGTTGGTGGTGGTCCTTTCATTTTTTTTTCTTTTTAATTTAACACATGCTAACTACAAAAGTAAATGATGGAAAATCTCCATATAATTAGTGAAAGAAACAAGGGTTATTTCTGAAGAAGTAGAGCTGAATTATCTGGATGTCAGAGCGGTTCATTGAAATAGGATAGCACAAAATCTTAATGGGAGAACCAGATGAGAACAGTGCTTACTACCAAGAAGGCAGTTCAAAATTCCTACTAGGTGCAGAGAAGCATATTTTCCTTCATATAAATCTGTGCTTAGGCCGGTTTCTACTGCATTATGTAAAACATTCCCTGTTTCCATGCCTCATTTGTTTCTTCCTTTAAATTGTCCCTTTCTAATGCTGTCATATAGCTCTGGTAAATCCTTTCCATGTAAGTCCAGCCCACAGCATAATCTTTGTCTTTCACCATTATGATTTTGCCATTACCTTTACAAAACAGAATGCAATACATATTTTTGAATGAATAAATAAATGAATAGTAAGTGAATGAAGATTTAATCATTTGTTCAGTTTTTCAATAAGCAATTATTGAGACCAGATGTGAGCACTGGTGACATGAAAATTAGTCTTTGTCCTCAAGGGGCTCACAAACAATTGCTTACCAGTGTAGTGTTTTCTAAGAGTAGGGCCTGTTTCTTCTTTCGTCTTTCCCTTCTTTCCCTTGCCATGTGTGTGTGCATATGTGTGTCTATGTGTGTAGAGCCAAGAGATGAAATATCTAAAATTTTAAAAAATAATATATTTAATTCTATTTCATATGCAAAAACAACAGATGATTTTCATTGCAACAGAGGACTATGAGGTAGATTCAGGTTATGTGTTTACTGGATTCCTCATGATGTTTGCTATGAAAGTGAATCAAGGGTGTCGTAGGGCCCCAATATTCTGTTTTTTTTCAATACTGAGTATGCAGTCTTTCTCTACTACAGAACTAGAGAATATCCCAGTTCTGGACTCCTAAGGTGGGGCTTACTGCCATTGTGCAAGGGGGAAACCAAGATTGGGTTATATAATCTATAATGTGTGCAAATATTAATGTCTTAAAAAAATGGTTAATCGTCCCTTCTGGCTATAATGTAGAATGACGTAAAATCTGGAAAGAGGGAAAGTGTTTTGGCTTCAGGGCAATGAATCTTTAATACTAGAATTCTAAAGCTTTGATGCATTTATAGATTTGTCTGGGTCATAATTCATAAATCAAACTTGACCAATGTTGCATATTTTAAGCAGATGTGAGCAGGCATTGTGTGTTCATTGCTATAAGTTATTTGAACATAAGAATTTTTCTGTTTATGGTAGTTTTTAATATTTTCTATTTTTTTGAGAAAGAATGCATAGTAATAAAGGGAAATAATAGTTTTTTTTTGTCCTTTTTAACCTGCTAGTAGAATTTTGATTGGGAAAGATACTTTAGTTTCTGTGTGCCTCCATCACCTCTAAAAAGTAAAGATAATTCTCCTGGGCTATTAAGCTGGGAGTTTATTTTTGACCCTTTGAACACATTGTGGTGATCACTCTCAGTTTTTAACCTTCCTATGAATCATTCTTTTCCTTATATGTTGAATCTTGAGTCATAGTCCTCCACATTGCCTTTTTGCAATTGGATTGCACAATCATTGAGGACAAGGATAGGGTCATATTTATTAGAGGCATAGCATACAGTAGGTGCTAAATTAATGTGCTTGAGAGGGGAGGAGAAGGAGGCAAAACTAATACACATTTATTTTCTCATTCATTCATTCTTTCATTCATTCAACGAATACACATAGGAGAAAGTCATATGAGTATAGATATTACAATTCACAGCCAGTAAGTATGCCTCTTCTCCTGAGGCAGTAACTTGTTGATATCATGTCTCCTTTGTCATTCCTAAAAAGCTCTTAGGGACCTAAAGCACTGAGCATACCTAATCATCCACTAAAAAGTTCAGGAAAAGGATGACCAAACTGGAAGGAAAAGGACTGAATGAAGGTGATGTGAAAATTTCCCAGCTCATTTCTCTGAATGTTAGGTTTCTCCAACAAAAGTGAATAGGATTCCTTGATATGGGGGAGAGGACTCCCCTTGCTGCTTCAATCTTCCCTCTGCTTTGTAAAACAAGTGTTGGCTTTGCAATGTGGACATAATTCCACTAAATTTGCTCCCTTAAAAGTAAATCCTCTAATGCAGCATGTTCCAACAAAAAAATTCTAAGTCTGGATTGGAAATACCAGACTTAGAAAATTTTTTGTTGGAACATGCTGCATTAGAGAGTTCTTATGACTTCTCTTTATTTTCTAAAATGCATTTTAATTGTTCTGAAGTTGAAAAATAAACATCATAGAAACACCATTTTCCCCCTGAGGTGTATTATATTGACAAGTTAACCTCCTGTAACACTGCCCTCACAGGTATGTGATAGCCCATCTTCCTGGAACAAACATTAAGATAAACATGAATATATGATGAACAGAAGGAGAAATCCATTTTCATTTTATGATAAGGCGTTTGAATAAAGCCCTGCACCAGGTCAATTCAGATGGCATGATTAGATCCCTTAAGAAATTGTCAAGTTCAGCCTTACCTGGGATCCCATATTTGGAGTGATTTCAGTTGGAGTAAAATTTGCCTTAACTAAAAAGTATCTCTTTCTCTACCTATTAACAATTAGGTTAATGTCTGATACTCCACCTTCAATGGTTTCATTTCCCATTGAATCTTTTGTTCACCCTTCGAGTTACTAAGACTTAACCCCTCACTTTGCTCACGGGGGCCCATGTGCAAGGAAACCCTTTTCTGACACTCAATTCCTGTCAAATGTGTGCCCAGACTCATCCCATTTTTTAAAAGCAAGCTCAACTTTTCCTTGTACTTTTCAACAACTTCTTTGTATCCTTTCCCTTGTCACAACTCACAAGAGTGTTCACCATTCGATAACTACCTACTAAGTCTGCCTTCCATGATAGCCACCATGTTAGCTATTAGAGATAGAACTTTAGGTAACAATAAAATACATTTGAATAAGTTCTTCTTTGATATTCTACTCTTTAGATAATTGAATTATATTCTTTGAATAGCTGTAGTGTGTGCATATATATATATTATATATATGATTTAGCAGAAAAAACATGTATTTTAGAAAACAGCAGATCCTCAATTTAAATCAGATCTCTACCACTGATAATCTGTGATCTTAAAAAATTGCCTAACTTCTTTGAACCTCAGTTTTTTCCTTTTAAATGTGGGATAACAATACTTACTTCGTGTTAGTCATTAAGTGAAATAATGCATGCCTATAATACAACATAACCTTGTTTGTATGTAGGGTGAGGGCTAAGTAATAAAAATTTTAAAATCTTTAACACTCTAAGATGCTAAGTTCTGAAACAATATTCGAGTAAAATTCACTATGTAACAAAGATATGTTTGATCTGTCATAATTAGTTTGATCTGTCATAATGATACCAGTGGCTGCATCTGTCCTTCTTGAGTTCTTTGTCGATGGGAAGAGTTTGCACTCATTTCAGAATCAAGGCCAAGACCTGACAATCTCCCCATCCCCCAGAATCTAGCCTCGGTAGTGGTAGTTATTTCAGGAACACCTGCTGTTCTCAAGCAGATCACACAGTCGTGATGGAAGATTTCTGTATGTATGGGTTACAGAATGTCTTGGATTATTCCCCAAATCAGGAAGCTGTCTCTGGAGTTAATATGTTCAATCCTGAAACCCTTTAGTCATTCAGTATCCTCTCTTTACAGATTTAGTCTTTCTTCTAAGTGACCTAATGTTGCAGATAAATGTTTCCTGAGGTCTGGGAATTTATAATGGGCAGTAATTAATTACAGGTTAAGAAAATAAAACAGGAAATAAGGCAGTAGTTTTAAAATTCTGAACAGAAAGAGTCAAGGGTTGAACCTAAACTAATTGGTTTCCTGATAAAGTTTTCCCCCAGGGGCTCCAAGAGACCTTTTATTTTAATGAGTATTTGCCAAGATTAGAGGCTTCTCCAAGCTACTGCCACCTAGTTACCAAGAAAAAAGGCTGAAGAGCATAAACTGTAACAGCCTCCAAGATTTGCTGAATTCAAAAGGGATAGCATACCAAAAATTACATTGCAGTGTGAGGGTAATTAGTTTGCCCTTCTCCAAGTTTCTGCCCAAAGAGACCTTATTTGCATTTTATGAATACTATAGAATTGAGACTCAGAGAGAAAGGGATTTGCCCTATCAAGAGTTTCTAAATTAGAGTTGAAGTTTCCTGGTCCTCAGACCTGAGCTTTACCTATAAACCTGCTCAGCCACGTAATGAAGAAATTTCTGTCATTTATCAATTATTAGATAATAGTGACATAATAAATATCCCCTTAATATCCTGAATTAATCAATGAATTAACCTCTGAAACATGTTCTTATCTTTTGAAACCTTACTATATCTTTCTAGTTGGGGAGGTAGACATGTATATGAAAAAGGATAGCTAGTATTGCATATAGTGTAGAGTATTGCAGAAAGTGGTCCAGACATCTTTAGTGGTTACTAACTTAAGTGAAGTCTCCCCAGAGGAAGTGACAGTTAACTCTGATATGAATATATATAGTACTGACCGGACGCGGTGGCTCACACCTGTAATCCCAGCACTTTGGGAGGCCGAGGCAGGCAGATCACCTGAGGTCAGGAGTTTGAGCCCAATCTAACCAACATGGAGAAAGCCCGTCTCTACTAAAAATACAAAATTAGCCGGGCGTGGTGGTGCATGCCTGTAATCCCAGCTAGTCGGGAGGCTGAGGCAAAAGAATCGCTTGAACCCAGGAGGCAGAGGTTGTGGTGAGCCTATATCACCCCATTGCACTCCAGCCTGGGCAACAAGAGCAAAACTCCATCTCAAAAAATAAAAAAGCTATATATATATATATAACTTAGATGAGTGGAGAAATAGGGTAGGCCTAGGAAATGGTATCTATCTCTATCAATGCAAGAATCTTGAAAGCACGAAAGATTTTTGGGGTGGGATAATGGTTTTAAAACATACCCACGAATTAACTTTACACTTCTCCAATTGAAAGCCGAAGTTTAACTGCATTCCCCTTGAATATGGCCCTGGCCTTAGTGACTTGCTTATAACAAATAGAATGTGGAAAATGATGCTGCGTGTCTTCCACGGTTAAATCACAAAAGATGTTTCTGCCTAGCTCTCTCTTTTATGGGGTAGATGTCTTTGGAAACCTGATCCACCAGGGTTTCGACCCACCAGCTACACCAAAGCTACCATGCTGGGCAGACCATATAGAGATACTACATAAAGAAGAAGATAACTGAAGAAATCTAGAAGATTAATCCCCCAGATCTTTGAGTCTTCTCAGCTCATGGTCTGTACTTGTGAATAAAGAAGCCTTCAAGATGGCTTCTGTTCCAGCTGCCACCTGTCTTCAATTGCATGAGAAATTCAAGCAAAGAATGCCTAGCTTAATTCAGACAACTCTAAGAGTTGTGAGAGGTTAGCATAAAAATGACTGTTGCTTATTGTTCATGCTACTAAATTTGGGGCATACTATTACTTAGAAATAGATCACTAAAACAAGAGAATAGTGACAAGATCTCTCTGGCTAGAGGAAAGACTCCATTCTGGGAAGATGAGTGAAATAAAACTGGAAAATGTGATTAGACCAGACTCAGGGGACCTTGCAGGTTGGTTGAAAACTTCAGTTTTTTCTTCTTTGACAAAAGTAAACCATTAGACATCTTCAGAAGAAGATTCTGGCAGGGCCAACAGACCATGACTTGAAAAGAAGTTACCAATAATACAATGAAAGCCCTAAAAGAAAGGAGTGGTGTAAATGGGATGAAGAGATTCATTCTAAACTCATACAGCCCCACTCTTGCCTGGGGGCCGATCGTGTGCCTTCTGCTTGTTTCTTAGCTCTCTAGTGCTTTACGCATGCTGGGCCCCAGTAGCTACTTGTGGGCAAGAAAGACATCATGACTCAGCAAATGATAATTTTGATTAAGACAACTTGGTTCTATTTTTGGCTTCACAACTTAGTGACTAAATAAAAATCAAGTAAACTCCAGGGGACTAATTTTCTTCTATTACATTGGAATAATAATGTCTGCTTTATAGAATAGCAACAAGCATCTCATCTTACTTTTAAACCTCTCCCTAGCTAATTACATAAACACCCATGGTTTCTGTTAGCTTGAATATACAGACCCTTCTAAACACAATTCTCTAACCACAATCTGTCCCCTGAATACTGACATATGTATCCACCATGACCCCTTCATCCTGATGCCCACAGACAACTAAAAATCAGCATGTCTAAAAATGAAGTTGGTCACCTCCTTGTTCGAAACTTCTCCTACCTCTCCTCCACTGAACACGGTAGTTTAAAAAAAAAAAAAAAAGTTATTTCAAGGTAGCCATGACCCAATCCAAAAAAGTAAACTGCAGTGGCAAAATTGGCCCCAGTAAGAGACTACCAGGAGGAAAATGTTTGATTGGAAAGGTTCCTGGCACCACATTTCCCACCATCATAACCAGCTATCTCTTCTGTAAAAGGTATAATTGCCCTGCTGACACTGTACAGGCTTGCTCGTGCCCAGAGAAAGAGAGAGAGCCAGAGTTTTCTGTCTTTGCAGATGAACAGGGGAACAGGACACAGCTTGGCCAGCTTGTGCCCAGAGAAAGAGTTAAGCTGCTGACCCTGAAGAAAGAACAGTCCACGCAGTTGTGTGTGGGAGCAGCCAAGACAGAGCAGACAGTGTAAGAGAGCTACTGATCAGAGAATGGCTGAATAAAGCCGTATTTCACCTACCTATGGCCCCCTGAATGTTCTTTCAGCTATGTGTCATTCATCCACCCACTCCCTTTGGACCTCAGCATGGACTGAAACCTGAACTTGAACCTAACACCTGCATTTACTGTTTATTAAATATGAATGAATTAATAAATGGAAAGTCTTATTGCAATGTATGGACATGTAATACAAGAATTTAAATGACATATGCCCACATTCACACACTTCAGGGCACCTACAGCTGAATCAGCAGCATCCCAAAGCAAACAACAAAAAATGAAATGTATAATCAAATCAAGATGCTCAATAACATCATAGATTACGTAGGTAAGTGTGTGTGATGCTAAATTTATTTCCTAATGTCTCCAAAACATCTTATAATTCCTTAAACGTAGAAAACATGAAACATCTACAGTGTCATCTGACTGTGGGTTCTCTGGAATGAGAGCATGATAACTCAAATAATAGCTGACACACAGGATTGATAGTCTGAAGACCGTCAATTAGGACTTCCATTTGAAAAGGACCAGATGACAGTTTAGTCCATCTTTTGGTAACAGAGCATACATAGATCCCAAACAAAACGAAAAGACAAATCACTGCCATTTTCCTCTGCTAATGATGACTTAAGAAACTTGGAAGGGGATTCTGCATCTCACCAAGTTCCCTGGGTAACTTTAAACTTGTCTGCCTCTGTGATATCTCCTGTCAAGGAGAACTCTTAGCTAGATTTCAAGTCGATCTCAGTTAAGATCACAGCTGAGATAAGAACGTCCCTCCTAGTCAGAATAATTAAACTTTTACGTAGTGTTGGTTTGATGTTTTCTTTTAAATAACAAAGAAGGAGGAAAAGATTATAGTTGCTTATTCTAGAAGCTGTCTCATAAGTCACTGGGGTAAAGAGTTTTGAAGAGTTTCTTCTGCTCTTTTCCCTAGTGTCCCCAGGCTTTTTTTTTTTTTTTTTTTTTTTTTTTTTTCTTCTCAGCAGCCTGAGCTCATTTACACTTGGCAAATTTAGAAGCAGCTGGGATAGAGCCTAGGTTTACTGAGGGTAAGTGGAAAAGCTTAGGCTGATGGAAAAACACAAGCCAAACTTTAGTCCGCACAAAAGGAGGCCAGGCTTGACACTACCAAAGATGCCACCTGTTTCTGGGTAGCCCAAACCTGCATCTATCTTGCTTTTCAGGTTTTTGTCTATGTACAGGTTCAATTGGCTCTGAGTCCTGAGAAATAATACATAAATGCATAAAAATGTCAGTCACCACTGGACCCTAGAAATACCTCATGTGAAATTATTTTTCCACTTAAAACCTGTAAGAAACCTATTCTCTAGGAGCTTGTTAAAAGGACCCTTGATCATAATGGAAAGATAGGAAAATTATTTCTAGCAGTAGGAAAAACTGATGTTTACTCATTACCGGAATATATTTAAATGCAATTAGCGGTGAATGCTTAACCAAGAAAGTCATTTAATAACTACCTTTGGAAAGTTTCATTCAATGTGAAGAACTCAGCATAAGCTATATTCTTACCTACTCTAAGGTACCAGAATGCTAGAAATAACGTTTTTAAAAGCATATTATCTCTAGAACACAAGAATGAGGAATTTCAATAGGTCAGAAATATAGAAATGTCCTAAAATGATACAAATGGAAAAGGAATGGGTTGGATTACAGTTCCAGTAACATGAGAGTATCTTGTGTTATATTTACTCCTCTTAAATAAACTTTAAGACTCTGTAAAAAGGATAAAAATACTGTTTGAAGGCACTAGAGAATGATCAAAATCAGGCAAAAGCTGGAGATCATTTGACCATTTGACCTTTGAAGAAAGGAAGTGGCACTGGGTATTTTACAGATTTTATTTTAGGGTTACTTCACATCATTGTGTGGTATATGATTGCTGAAACTCAGGTAAAAAGCTGCAGGCTGGTTGGTTTGGTAGACTAGACCTGGGGTGCCAGCCCTCCAGCCACCATGGACCATACCAGTCTGTGGCTTGTGAGGAAATGGGGCGCACAGCAGGAGGTGAGCAGCTAAGGAGCATTACCACCTGAGCTCTGCCTCCTGCACATTAACAGAGCATTAGAGTCTCAGAGGAGTGCGAACCCCGTTGTGAACTGCGCATGTGAGGGACCTAGGTTACGCACTCCTTATGAGAATCTAATGCCTGATGATCTGAAGTGGAACAGAAACATCCAGAAACCACATATACACACACACACACACCCCGCCTCTGCCTCCGCCTCCACCTCCAGTCCATGGAAAAATTGTCTTCCACGACACCAGTCCCTGGAGTCAAAAAGCTTGGGGACCACTGTGTTAGAGGACAGAGACTGCAGCTGCCACGGTATCTGGAAATTGAGAGACTAGTCCTGAAAAGGGGAGGGCCGCATTGGGTTAGCTCCACAATTTAGCTGTGAATTCCTCTCACATCCTGGCTGACCCCGAATTTCACATACACTCAAAGAACATAGAAGAGAGTAATAATTACATACCTGAAAAAGCTGAGTGGAAATTTCAGCTGTTCTCTACCACAGGTTTAAAAAAAAGACTTTGGAGTTTGGATACTACCATTAGACAAGTGGTAGTCACCTCGTGTTTTCCACTAAAACCGCAGAAACTTTAGGAGTGGAGGCTAGGTCCCAGGACTAAAGACTGACCACAGAATTACGGGGAAATCTGAAGGAAGGAAGAAAACAAACCTAAAAGTGTAAACCAAAGAATGCACAATTTCATTGTGATCAATCAATAATTTAATTACTTATTAAAGTAAAAATAAATGCACTTCAGAGGAAGATAACTGAAGCCAGAGTCTACAGTGTATCATATATTCAAAATGTCTAGTAGACAATCAAAATTTATCAAGAGTGTAAGGAAATGGGGCAATGTTAGGCAAGATTCAGAGAAAGAGCAGCAATTTAAAAAATGTCAATACATGTGTTAAAGTAACAGAAAAAGAGTGATTTCAACGTGAAAATCAACAGATTATTTGTAAAGAAGCAAACGAAAATTCTAGGATCTCAAAGTAAAACATATAAATTGAAAAATGGACCAATGGTCTTAACAGCCAATTGGAGGAGCAAAAGAAAATCAGAGTCAATGATAATGAAATGGATCAATAGAAATCACTCAATCTGAAAAACATAAAAAAGAGATGAACAAGACTTCAATAACTTGTTAGGCAATATCCAGTGTTTCAGTATTGGTATAATGGGACTCCTAGAAGGAAAGGAGAAAAAAAAGTAGTGGATTATTTATTTATATTAATAGTTATGATCATTATCACTAATATTTACTGGACACTCACCGTGTTCTCGGCATTATGCTAAGCCCTTTCACATAGGTTATCAGATTTAGTTCTCTTATCAACTCCATAACTTAGGTATTGGTAAGCAACCAATTTTATAGATGTGCAAAGGGAGACTCAGAAAATTTCACTGACTTTCCCAGGTTTCCACATGAAAGATAAATCTAAATATTGCCACACAGATACGAAGTCTTTCTGATACATATGCTTCTTTTTTTTTTTTTTTTTTTTTTTTTTGAGGCAGAGTCTCGCTCTGTCGCCCAGGCTGGAGTGCAGTGGCCGGATCTCAGCTCACTGCAAGCTCCGCCTCCCGGGTTCACGCCATTCTCCTGCCTCAGCCTCCCGAGCAGCTGGGACTACAGGCGCCGCCACGTCGCCCGGCTAGTTTTTTGTATTTTTTAGTAGAGACGGGGTTTCACCGTGTTAGCCAGGATGGTCTCGATCTCCTGACCTCGTGATCCACCCGTCTCGGCCTCCCAAAGTGCTGGGATTACAGGCTTGAGCCACCGCGCCCGGCCTTCTGATACATATGCTTCTGTTCTGATCACCTCTTACCTCCCATTACTAAGTCAGAGTTGTATGATGTATCTGAAGTATTCTAAACCTACCCCTACCCTTGTGTTAATGGGATATGATGTTATTCTTCATCCTCTGCTGACAAACTGGAAAGGAAGTGTTCCAGGTATCACCATGTCATAGCAACATTTAAAGATTTTTGAAAAAGGTGTGATGTTTCTAAAATGATTGATAAATACTAGGAGAAAAATTGTTTGGACTTACTGAAAGCCAGCATATAATCTAACCAGTGATACCTTGGAGCTAGCTCTCATCAGCTGGCAAGAATCTACAGTATGCATCTCTTCCCAGGACTGTGTTCAGTGACCTCAAGCTGGTAGTTCAAAGTTGGCATAGGAGAATGTTTTTGGAGATTAGAAAACACTATAAATCAGAGTTTTACCCTCATCTCCCTCTTAACACACACACATACACACACCCCAGCCAGCTGGCAAATATTTGGTGGTCAGCATACCACTGACATTTACCATTGAATGCTACCTCAGTATCTTGATGTAAAAGTGTATTTTTTAATGAACAAACAAAAAATCAAAGGTAAAATGTACCTTCATATGAAGCATGAATCTAGGACACATGATATCATCAATGTATCATCTCTCTGTACGTGGGCTCCACTTTCTTCTTTGCATTGGCCTCATTCTCAGACAGGCTGTCCCGTTGTGATGAAAAGATGGCCATGGAAATTATAGAAGGCGAAGGAAAAAAGACGTCCTTTTTTTGGTCGTTTCAACCATATCCTAAGATTAGTTTTATTGGCTCCAATTTATTCCTCTATTTACCTGTGCATCCAATTTTGTGGCCAAAAAAGCGGTTCAGGGCTAAATCAGATGTCTCCTTTGGAGCTGGAGATAGTCTCAATTACACCCAAAGCACACATTGTGAGATCAGAGAAGTTCTAGCTCCTCAGAGAGAAACGAGGGTACTTTTTATTTAGGAAGGGGGATTCCAAGTTCATGGCTAAAATGATAACAGACATTGACTAAACTGAGCATGTATGCAAATATGCTAGGTTAAACTAGCGTGTAAAATACGAATCACACTGATTTTTAGACCAACACATGGAATAAGGCTGATAATAACTTTCCCAGATTATAGGGATTTTCAGCCTTGCTATAGTAGGTTGGTCTTTTATGCCCACTGAAGTCCTCTCATAAAATGAACACCTTCCTTGCCACTGAACTAGGATCTCAACCAAATTTCTTAGCACTAAATCTTGTCCACATCGTGCGTTAGAGACTCTCTGTGCCACCTAGCACGGTCTCACTCAGAGCAGTGTGAATGAATGACACTGAGCTGGTTAAAGGATTAAAAAAATAAATAAATAAAAGGAAGGGCAAAAACTGTATTTTGCCAGTGTTGCAACAGTATAAGAAAAAGAACGTGAGTTTAATCTTCTGTGGATTTTTCAAGTGATCTGGGATTTAGCATGAGAAATATTAAATGCAATCTGAAACCTTGAAAAAGAATGTGATTTTATGTTTTCGTCTTATTTAGAATGAATGAGGCTGCCAGTTCCCATTTCAGCAACTATATTTTATAAAGCTATGCTTTGTAGGTTGATTATGTTGCACACACGGATTACCAGAGAGGTACCGTCTGGTTTTGCAGAGTTCGGGAACAGCCCCTTGAGACACAGCTAAAGCGACAAGCAGAGAAAGGTAAATCTCTGGCTTTCCACTTATTTTCCTTCTTTTCACTTCCACCTGCTCTTTGAATAGGGTTGCCTTGCTTTACAAACGCTTTATTCTGCCTTGGATACATTTTTCATTTTCTTTTGCCCAAAGTGAAACCTGTCCACACATTTCCAGATCAAAGTCTTATGGGGGGAGAAGGGACTCTGTTGCTCAAATGCCTGGTCAAATTTCACTGTTATAGAAAGGCTTGTATGTCCACTGTGCTGGATCAATGTCTTTTCACTAAAGCATAACGATCTACTTTGAAGTTTAGGATCTCAACCCTTGTCCTGATTAGTATAAGCACCTACATGAGTGTATATATCTCTGTCTTCAATACACCCTCTCAACCCTTCATTAACCTAAACCCCTATATTTACTCACACCTCACATCTATTCATGTTGTTCCCTCCTGCTATCACAAAATCCCCCTTCTCTTTTATCCATCCATGTAAAGATTAAACATATTTTAAGACCTACTTTATATCATATCACTTCCTTTCCAAATTGTTCCCATTATGCTTCCTTGGCCCATTCCCAAAACCCTACAGCAATTATTATTAGCAAAATTCATTCTCATATTTAATCATAGTTGTTCTTATTTTCTTACGTAGTTCTTTTTTTTAGTTTTACATTTTCAGAGCCAAGGAAACCTGCATACTTCTAAAAAGCTTGACCTACAGCTTTGTATTCCTCATATGTCTAAATTTACAGTAACACTTGTTGCTGGAGTGATGCCAATTCTGTCTTCATCTCTATGCCTAGTTCAGAGGCTATCACATTTCTCCGAACATGGATTACTTAATTTTCAAACGTTAGTGTATTTCAATAATCTAGAGAGTTTGAAGGAAAAAAGGAGAGAAATACACGTTCCTGGGATCCACTCCTGAAGATATATTTAAAAGGTCTTGAATAGGTTTAGAAATTTCAGTTTTCTTTTATACAGTTAAGAACAGTGATTCTGTACCAGATGAGGCAAGACCAAACTCTGGAAAATGTTTATGAAGAAGTGTTAATTGATTCTTTCGGGGGTGTTTCTGAGGCATTATTAAATGCTATCTTAAAAAACAAGAACATTCCTGTTCTCCACACAACCACACTGCCCCCAACATTCTAAGCATTTAAAAAATGGTAGGATAGGAAAGAGAAGAGATTGTTGCTGAGAATGTGAAGTTTGAAGACTGTCTCTGGCCTGGAGATGCTCAGTAGCCCAAGTTTCTCTCTCAAGTTAATTTTCCAGATTCAACAGAGGGAAGCCATGCACAGAGCCAATACGTTGTATAAGACTCTTAGAATTTGCAAAGGTCATGAGGTAGAGTCCCAGGCTACTCATTTACCTAACAAATCTTGTAATTTGATTCTCTCAATTTTTTATTATTTACCAATTGTTTTCAAATAGACATAAAAGTATCTAATCCTACTCATAACCCAACCTTTGTCTATTATTGAAGTGTCATGTCACACAGAGCCTTTTTCCTGTTCACCACATAAGAAGCTTTGGGGACAGGGCAGGTTGAGGCAGGATGTTGAGATGTTTCCATTGCTCATCTAGAACCAAGCGGTATCCCAAGCGGGGATTTCATTTATGAAGCTCCAGAAACTGTGGCAAGGACACACATGGAACCTAGATGTGTAGCAGAATTGCACAATAGAAACAGTCTCATTTTTGGTCCAGGACATAGGAGTTCTGGTACCAAGTCTGTACAAAATAAAGACAGCTAATTTTATGAAGGCCTTGGCTAAAAGTTTCTATTCCATTCATTTTCTGCTTTGAGCTTCTAATAATGTTACATTGTCCATTTTGCAGAGAAAGAAATCATGTTTCAGAAAAATGATGTGCCTAATGTTGCACAGCTTGTAAGTGGTAAACTAGGGATTTCAAGCAGACAGGCTTATTACTCCAAACCACTCTAAACTACTCCAAACCACTAAAATACTGAGCATTACTTCACATGTTAACAACCTCAGATAACTTAATGTGTATACCTCTAAAATTTATGGGTATGTATATGCCAATTCTGGGTATTGCATAGTATTAAACTACAGTTCAAGTAAAAAAACATACATATAAGGGAGAGGCAAGGTACAATTAACTGTCTACAATATCTACACAGGTAAGGTGGAGCATGTAATTCTGTCAAAATGGGTATGTACCATTTAACTCCAGCCCACTGTTACTACTTGAGAATACTGCCCTAAAATTACAAGCTTTCTCAGTGTTTCTTTTCCAGAGTAGTATGTGAAATCTTTGACTTTCAATTCTTAGCTTTATATATATATATTTTTACTATATATATATATATGCACACACACATACACACACACACATATATGGCTATAATAAATTAAAACAACATGTCTGCAGGCTATTAGCCTGAATTCTATGCATTATACAAATGTAATATCTTAATATAAGGAGCCTTTTGTAGTAGGAGATAGGAGGAAACCACTTAGTCCACCGGGATGTCGATGTCTTATCTCTAAAATGGATCTAAGAGTTAGGAAGTCGCACCATATGAGTCTTAATGTTTTCAACCCTACCTACTTCGACATTTTCAGATTCTCATACTAAAAATCACAGTGTTGACATTAAAAAAACCTATATTATGATTGAGAATATAGAAATCATATAGATAAAAAGACCTAAAATTCCTTTTGCAAAGGCTTACAGGCAAGAATATATTTCCAACATGTTTGTGGAAGAAGTGACTGAAATAAGACATTGAAGATACTTTAAAGAGGGACAGTCATCAGAAAAGTATAAAGATAAGGCCACTGAAACTCTAGCAATGAAATAGCCTTTGGTAAAATCTAGTAAACAAGAAGCTGGGATTCCAGGACAAGGGCTTTATCAGGATGCTTTGGACACATGGGAGAAAAGATGTAGGAAAATAAGTATTTTCATATAACTGGAGCATTTTCAAACAGAATAAAAGTGGTTAAGTTTGTTCATTCATAGCCCCCAGGGTTAGAATTGGCTTTAATGAATGGACAATACGGATGACAGGTTTTCTGTGTGTAGACGGAAGAACTGTGCAAATCTGTCACATGGGGACATGCCTGTTCCTGGAGATAGTCAGTTCACTATCTGAAAAAAAAGCTAGAGGAACAAATGGCAGGGCCATTGAGAGGATGATATGAGCATTGGAAGAAGGAGTAAATGATGTACTGGCTTACAAACCTGACTGCTCATCAGAATCATCAAGACAATTTTAAAACATGAAAGCAGGAGACAGTCTGATTCACTAGATCTGGGGGAAGCCTGAGCACCAGTGTTTGGAGCAAGAAATCCCTGGTTATTCTGTTGCAGACACCTGCCAGTGGAACCTATGGACTCAGTTCTCCTCAAGGTATCTTTCAGGTTTAAAATTCTCTAACATGGTTTTAAATATGTTTACCTTGTATTGAGCAGACATGTTGTGGGATGCACAGTGCTATTTGCATTTCATTCATTACCTTTTCTAATGCTTGTTCCATTCCATGGGCTTGTCCCTTTTATAAATGAGTAAAGTGATACTTTATGAGGTTATGGTGATGAAATAGAAACATGAATACACATACAGCCCAATCCACGTTACATTGTGCCCGAAGGAGAGAGTTGTGCCTGGAATCAAGGGATAAGGGAAGGCAGAAAGGAAGTGCCTCCAGGAAGATGGTAACACCTGTGCCAGTTTTATGAGTGATGGCTCCTATAAAGTCTTTTATCACCAATAGATCAATTCATTACCAGTCATTCAACTCATCCCTGAATCCTGAAGTGCCTTCTGTAGTATGTAAGTACAAATAATTCAAGGAAGAGGGATAATGGAAAGGGGAGATACAAGAGAAAAACCTGGGAAAAATATTTTTCCGGAAGGGATGATATTTATCCCATTAATGCTTGGCTTGCCACACACAGAATTTTCTCAAGAGGAGTTGGTTGGGCAGGAAACTATGGTAAATGCATAAAACAAACCTAATAATACAAACACCATCAGTGTGACCAGTTTCAGAAAGGGGGCAGTGCCTGTATTATTATAAATTTCAATTTCTAATACCTTAGTTGCAGAAAGGCAGCATAGGCACTTTGTAATGATCAGGTGAACTTATTCACCTCTTTAGCATCCTTTTTCTCTCCAGGATAGGACAATAGATTTTTTTTTTTTTTGTCAATCCAAAGCCAACTAACTTTGCTAAATAACCTCTGAATAAGTAAAGGTTTCAGGTCTTAGATCTCTTTCTTCATTAACAAGTCAACATCCAGCATTGTTGCTTCCAGCTTTTAAAAAAAATCAAACAAAGATGCTTGCAGACGTCATCAGCTGGGCCAGTGAGGCATGCATTACATTTCCAGAATCGTAAATACCAAAGGCAGGAGCCGGTGATTACTTAGAGTGTGTGTGTGTGTGTGTCTTCATATAATAATATTATTATTAGATTTCACTGTTTTAAAAGAACCCTATTCATACTAAAGGTGAGGACTTTTCCAGAAATAACAAAAGGGAACTTGGGCTGTACATTACCACTTAGGTGTTTTGTGTTCTTCTGTAATAAGATGATTAATAACAAAGTAAGTTAATTGGCCTCTGAAATGCTGTTCTCTCTGTATCCATGACTTGGGCTATGTTGACATACTCTTGTGGTGTGGTAGGAGTTATTAATAAATTATTTTAGGCAGATAGAGAGGAAAAGGGGTGCTTGGAAGGTTTTTTCGCAGCTCCAAAAAATGTTTCTTGTCTAGCATGAAAGCTCTGGCTCTTAGACCCAGACTGGCAACCTTAGAAACCGGGTCCACCCGACATGGCAGTTCCCACTGTTGCTCTCTTGCCCTTGTCCCCACATGTGCCTGCAGCATGGCCACCCCCGCATATCCCCACATGTGTAGAATATTATGGTGTCCTGTAATTGCATATTAAAGGACTGGGGTGGGAGGACCAGGTTTTTCATGGTCTATGTAAATGAGCCCTGTGCAAATCAGACACCATCTCCTCCAGCCTTTGCATAGAACTGGCTGGTATCCTCCGAATTCGAGGTCTCCTCTTTAGGCTTTGGAGACCCCCTCCCTCTGTCTCTGTACTGGGAAGCTTCTTCCTTCTGCCTTCTCCCCCTTTGCCTATTAAACTCTCCTCTCCTTCAAACCACTCCACATGTATCTGTGTCATTTTATCTAATTCAACTTGAAATGAAGAACTTGGTGTTCCTCCCTTCATCAAAACCGTATCAGTGGCACAAAATATCTGTGACCGCAAAAGAGAATACCTTCAAATCTGAAGGGTTTAGAAAGAAATTAGATGGAAGACCACGTATGAGGCTTTTTATACTGGGACAGTAAGACTACATAGTAGTAGATATCTATGCAGCTTGCTTCAGAGATAAGAGTTGGACCTTAATCCTGTCCAGTAAAGAGCACATACTCTGTGAGTGTTTGATAAACTGATATGAATTTGAAATTTGATTGGATGCAGGAGTTACAAATGATTATTGGGTGTAACACCCAGCTCAAGGGTAGGCAAATTACTTCCCAGGGGCTGCCTATTTTTGTAAATAAAGTTTTATTGGAAGATAACCATACCTTATATAACCTTTGTTTACATAATAACTATAGCTATTTTTGTGCCACAGTGGCAGAGTTTGAGTCATCACAACTGAGACCATATGGCTCCTGTCCTACATGATTGGAAGGGTGTTGGTGGGAAACACAGAGGAAGTATATGTTTGGGGTGGGTAGAAAATAAGAGTTTGATTTGACTGGTTGGTTTCCTCAATAGCTACTATTGCTGTAAGAAACAATGTATATAAAAGAGGAAAGAAAAGTATAAATTGTATGTTGTCAGTATTATATAATATAAAATAATGTCTTTAAGAAATATTGTGTTTTTTTTTAACACTAGACTTTTTAGTAAAGTATGATCTGAAAATCCTGCCATGTGGTCTGGAAGTAAGGAATAAATAACACCCCAAAAATATGAAAGAAAAAAGATAATGATTATTGTCAATTTTTAAAAGATCTTGAAACTGTTTTGTGAATAATTTTGTTTTTTTTTTTTTGAGACAAAGTTTTGCTCTTGTTGCCCAGGCTGGAGTGCGATGGTGTGATCTAGGCTCACCGCAACCTCTGCCTCCTGGGTTCAAGTGATTCTCCTGCCTCAGCCTCCCGAGTAGCTGGGATTACAGGCATGTGCCACCATGCCTGGCTAATTTTTTATATTTTCAGTAGAGATGGGGTTTCTCCATGTTGGTCAGGCTGGTCTCGAACGCTCAACCCCAGGTGATCTGCCTGCCTCGGCCTCCCGAAGTGCTGGGATTAAAGGCGTGAGCCACCCCGCCCAGCCCTTATGAAGAATTTTTTTAAAAGGTGTATTAGAATGGTGTATTAGAGTGTAGTTAAGAAATTAAAACTGCACTAGTTATTTCAACAGAGGGAATGTACCACAGGATTTGTAAGTAAAGGGCAGGCTAGGTGTAACAAGAATGATGCAGGAAAGGTTGCTGCCTAGGCATTAGAAGTAGAAGACCACACCTAAATGGCTTAAGCCTATGGCCAAAGTTAAGAGCTTAGAAGGGTCTTTCCTAACAGACTAGTTTTCTTGGGCCACTTCCTTAAAAGGGACTATTCAGACATTTGCTTGTGAACTTAAAGTGACCCATGTCCTATTCTGTTATATACACTGCTAGTTGCCAAACATAGTGTCTCTCTCTGACTCTTCATTCCTGCCTTGCATGGCCCAGGGATGGAAAACTGTCCTCCCGACTCATTCTGCCCTGTCTGCCCAGAATCTGTAAGTAAAATTCTTGCACTTGTTTCCTATTGTGGTGATATATTTAATTTGCACCTTTCATCTGAAGAACCATGAGCTATCCCAGGCCAGTGTTTCTGTGGGATATCAGGGAGAACACAAGGTTGGATTCCCAGCTCCAGAGAGAAGGCCAGGTAGGCATAAACTGGACACAGGTCAGGAAAGAGTCACAAGGATGTCTGCCAGTATAAACAAGTTTCCTGTGTTTGGCACCCCGGTCACATTTTGGACAACATGGCCTTAGGCTGTTTACCAGGTATAAGACGTGTCTTGTGAAAGGCACACTGCAAATACCCTGTCCAGCTTCCATTCATTTTCCATTAGGGCAGAGTTGCTAGCTGTGCTAATACTGGAGCCCCAGGGTAGCTGGGGGCTCTTGAAACACTATCCTTCTTTGATATTGGGGGGCAGGATGTTTCTGAAGTCAGCACAGAAGCAGAGAGACTCAAAGTCTTGAAATTATTTGCCTCAACTAAATCTATCCAATTGTTCCCACCAATTTTCAGAGGGAAAATTTAGAGGTGTTTCAGAACCCCATCCCATCTCTATCAATGCCTTGACTATCACATAATAGACACAGCAAGTCTTTGAATTCAACTTATGTTGTAATTCTGCAACCCAAACAATCATATTGTGTAGGTTAATTATCACGAAGGTTATCCTTACAGATATAAGGAGTTAGAGAATTAGAAGCATCATTGATGTGCTCTAATTCTTTTACCATATATTTTTTTACCATAGTTCTTTTACCATAATTTATTTAAGGGGTTTAAGGCGCACAGCTTGTAATCTTTTTGTGAGCTTTCCAGTAGTTACAAATAGTCATTCTGCTCCCACAGTCCTTACAGCTATTATGACAACCACAATGATAAAGTACATCATTCACTTGATTCCCCAAAGCTCCTGCATCATCACATCGAGTTTACAGTGAGCATTAGTATACCCACCTATATTCTCCCACAAACATTTTGCTATATGTATTTTATCATGTATCTGTCCATGAGTCTATACTCTATCCATCTCATTTTAATATACTTACATAAATTGCATACATCATTATATTTCATTCTAAATATTTATTAACTAGACTTCAGTATTTGTGTAAAGTATTTTCTCTCCTTTTTAGGCAAAGATTTACATTAAATGTAAAGTGTAAATTTAATGGGTTTTGACACAAACCTGTTATAATATTTCACTTGTCTAATTTTTTGCAGATAGATGATAATATACTATTGGTTTTTAGATATTAGCAATATATTTTGCAGTCTTGCTAAATGCACTTACTAGTTCTAACACTTGTTTTGCAGATTTTGTAAGACTTCATGAAAATAATTTATTTTTATCTATTTTAATTATTTATCTTTATTTATTTCAATGACTGGAACCTCTGCTGTAACATCGAATAAAAGAAGAAAAAGGAGCATTTCTGCCTTGTTCCCAATATCAGGGAGAAAGTATTCAACATTTTTCTATTCAGTATGTTAGCTTACGTTTTGGTAGATGCTCTTTATCATGGATAATTGTTCATTATATCAAGAAAATTCCCTTCCAAATTGGTGAAAGTTCTTTGAAACAGAATTTTTCAAATGTGCTTGTGGAAGTATTGAAATGATTATGCAGTTGAATACATTTCTTTAATATTTATTGTTCAGTTCTGGGGGCAATTGAGTCTCTCAGGTTTGTTTGAAAACTGTTTTTTAAATTTATTTTTGAAACATGTTTTTTGTGGTTATAGAAATCTGACCAGGTAGTTTTTTGTTCTTTCGGTGTTTCTCTGCTTTCTACTTTAAAATTTAGAGGTGTTGCTTGCTTCATTTTTTTCTAAGTTTCTATGTTTTGAAAAGAGATCTGTGGTTACCCAGAAATACTTTTCTTCTGTACTTTTTATATTCCCCCTGCCCCGGCTACATTCAAGAGTTTTCCTTTATTTTGATGCCCCGGGAGTTTGACTATGGTAATGCCTGTGTGTGTCTGCGTGTGTATGTTTGGTTTGGTTTGGTCTGGCCTCGGTTTCTTGGTTGTGGGTTTGTTCTTGTTTTTGCCTTTTTAAGTTCTTAATTGGAATTTTGAACTTTGTGGATCTGTGGTTTCTTGTCTATTAATTTTGAAAAATTCTTGGCCATTATCACATTAAACACTTCTTAAACAACCATCTTCCTCTCCTCTACCTGGGACTCCAATTACATGTATGTTAGAGAAAAGCTATTTTCCCACAATTCTTAAATGTTCTGTTCAGTATTTTCTTAACAATGTTTCCTCCTTTTATTTCATTTTATTTATTTATTTATTGAAATGGGGTCTCACTCTGGTGCCCATGCTGGAGTGCAGTGGCATGATCTCAGCTCACTGCAACCTCCACCTCCTTGGTTCAAGCAATTCTCCTGCCTCAGCTTCCCAAGTAGCTGGGATTACAGGGACCTGCCACCACACCCAGCTAATTTTTGTATTTTTAGTAGAGACAGGGTTTCACGATGTTAGTCAGGTTGGTCTGGAAATCTTGACCTCAGGTAATCCACCCGCTTTGGCCTCCCAAAGTGCTGGGATTACAGGTGTGAGCCACTGTGCCTGGCCCCTTTTATTTCATTTTAGATAATTAATATTGACCTACCTATTCTCAAATTTGCTGACTCTTTGTTGTGATCATATTATTGAAAAGTCCTTTGAAAACTTTCATAGAGTGTGTGTGTGTGTAAGTGTGTGCACATGTGTGATTTCTAACACTATTATTTCACTCTTTTTATGGTTCCTTTTGTGGTAAGAAGAAGAATGTTTCCCTCCCCAATATATTCACATCCTAATTCTCAGAGCCAATGAAATGTTATATTTCATGGCAAAAGGGATTTTGTAGATATAATTAAAGTTAAGAATTTAAGATGGGGAGAATATCCCAGATTACCCTGGCGGGCCTAATATAATCACACCAGCCTACAAAAGCAGAGAATTTTCTCTAGCTGGAGGCAGAAGAGGTGTGGCAGAAGTAAAATCAGACAGAATTGAAGCACGAACAAGACTTCACACCATGATTTGTAAAGATGGAGGAGGTAATGTGATGAGGAATTCAGGTGGCTGTAAGGAGTTAAGAGAAAATCCTAGCTTGACAGCAAGAAAACAGAGACGTCAGTCCTACAATGACAAAAAATGGAATGCTGACCATTTAGTTGTCAGAATAATTGTCAGAACATTATGTAGTTCACTATTTATTAAGGTCTTCTTGCTTCCTTTTCTCAGAGTTTTGTTTTTTTCAGCATCCAGATCTTTCAAATATTTTGCTGGATTATAATACTTTCATTTTCTGTTATGTTGTAATTGGTAATTTTCTAAATAATTATTCTTTAAAAATGTTTTTAGAGGCTGCCCTCGAGTTGAACACACCTTACATATTTAATTTATTCAATTTTCAAGTATACCACTTCACATGTTGTTTAATTATCATACAACATTATATTTTCTCCCATCCAAGTACTAAGCAGGCCCAAATTTGCTTAGCTTCCAAGATCAGACAAGATCAGCTACATCCAGGGTGGTATGGCCATAGACATATAACTGTATTTCTTCCAATTTATACTTGGCCTCATTTGTGCTATTGTTGTCAGATATTTTAGTTTTTCATATGCTATCAACTATTTGTGCTTTAGACGGTGACTTATCTTTTAAAGCAATGGAAAGGAGAAACGTAATTTTTATTTACCTTCATTTTTTCCAATTTCAGTGCTCTTCCTTTTCGTGGTGTAGATCTAAGTTTCTGTTTGATATCATATTCCTTGTTTCTGAAAACCTCCTTTTTAACATTCAATGTAGAATTGGGGTGTCAATGAATTCCCTCAGTGGTTTTTTGTATGAGAAAGTCTTTGCTTCTCCATTATTGAAACATATTTTCTCTAGGCAGAGAATTCTAGGTTGAATGTGTTGTTGTCTGTATTGTTTTTCAATTTATCATTTTAAAGATGCCATTGTATTTCCCTCTACATTGATTGGTTTTACACAAGATTGGCTAACTACTTCCTCAATAATTCTTATACTTGTTACTCTGTGTGGGATATCTTTTTTCTCTTTTGCTGCCTGCATTCAAGATTTTCTATCTGACTCTTGTTTCCAGTAGTTTGAACATGATATAGTTAAATGTAGCGGTCTTGGTATTTCTTCTGCCTCTGTTCTCTGAGGTTCTTAGATCTGTTGTCTGATGACTATCATGAGGTTTGGAAAGTTCACAGCTATTATTTCTTCAAATGTCCCTTTAGCCTAAATTATATCTTTTCTTCTATGATTCTAATGACCCTTACATGCATTGTTCTACACACGTCTTAATGTTTTGTTCTGTTCTCTTTTTCTATCTTCTGTTTTGTTTGTTTGAAAACTTCTATTGAGACATCTTGAGGTTCCTTTGATTCTTTCCTCCTCTGATGAGCCTGCTGAAGTCACTGTTCATTTCTGTTATTATGGTTATCATTTCTAGCTCTTCTATTTGATTGTCTCTTACAGTTCCCATCTCCCTGTTGAAACTACCTACTTTGATCTTGTAATTATTCAACTTTTCCATTAAAAAATTTATCATTAAATAAACATAGTTATTCTAAATTATCTATTAGATAATCCTAAATTCTGTCCTATCTTAGTCTCATTCTCAGGACTGGTTTTATCTCTTGGTAGTATTGGCCTTTCTTGCTTTTTCACATTTCTTAATGTGCTTTGTTTTTGAAAGCCAGAGATCTTGTACAGCATAGCAAAGACTGAGATAAACAGCTTTTATGCCTGGAGATGGGCACATTTTCTTTCTGCTTGGTCATTAGTGCTGGGGATTGAATTAATCTAGTTAGAAATTTGACTAATGTTGAGATTTCTATTGCTATTCCAGCACATCCATTCTTCAGATCCCTGTAGCGGTACATTTTATTTAAAGAGGAGGCTGCTTCCCAGAGGCTTTTGGCTTCGTTTTTGTTTTCCTTCAGTGCTCCTCCATTCTCAGGTTCATGCCTTCTCTTTGCCAACACCGTGTCTTGGGTCTTGGGGGTGTCCCCTACACGGTGCTCCTACTCTTACCCTGGTTGTAGTTCTGAACCCAGCACACATTCCTGCCTACCTTCCAGGATAGGGATTTTTTTTCTGTTTGCTTTCCTCAGTTGCAGTGGATCCTCACCTGTACCCTAAGGGCAACCATGTTTTTTGTCCTTCCCAGCATAGGTTAAGGCTTTTGTTCCTGAGCAGAGACAGAGGAGAATACTTCTCTGCATAAACTCCTGTTCCCCTCTCCTCTCAGCTCATGAGAACCATGAGCACTCACCATGGTTCGTGGAGAAGAATCCCTGAAAAAGGCATAGACTTCCCCAGTTTGTGTGAGTTTTAGGGGCCTCACATTATCAACAGCACATGATCAGCTTCCGCCAATTTAACCAAGGACCCTTGCTGGGTTCTGTGATTGAAGTCCAGTTGTGTCTGTCACAAGTAAGCCAGTGTTCGTACACCATCTCTGCCTAAAGATGCCTAGATTTCTTCAATTTTTGGCTAGGTGCTTGCACTGAAAACTCAGATTGCTGATGAATTTTTAAAAACTCACAAAATTAATTTCAATTTGTCTGGCTTATTTTTTGTTGTAATAATAAATATGGTGCTCTTTCTATCCCCAAGCGTCTCAATTAATTTGAGAATATTTAAATTCACATGGAATTCCTGAGTTACACAGGTGGATCATTAAATGAATTGTTAAAAAAAAAAAAAAGACTACATGCTATAAATTACTTATATCCAGTTTTACATTTGTAAGTAATCCAATTCTGTGTTCAAGCACAAGGTTATAACCACACCAATTCCAGAATCTCAAACTTTGAACATCTGCTTTCTAGGACCACTACTGGTACAGTACACATCAAAGTCTAAAAAGAAAAACTGATATTACATTCTGTAATTCAACAGTGAACATTTTACATAGAGAATTGTTAACCCAGACATAAAAGGATGAAAGAGCAGAAATGGAACAGTATGGTAACACAGAAGTAATAACTGCAGGAAATAACTAATACCCATAAGGCTGGGAGAACAAATGGATGAAGACAGAGTTATCAAAATCTTGAATTTTGTAGGAGGGGTCATGTACAGGTGGATCAGTGAAGAGAGGTTGGCTCCTAGTTACTGCTGGTATCTCGAGAGCTTACAGAAGGGACCTTGCAGACCTGGGGATGAGACTTCTCTGGAGTAAGTGTTGCTTGTCTGTTGCTGATATTCAGGAGATCCTCAAAGGGATCCTGTGGATCTGGGTTTGAATTTCCAAGAAGTGCTGCTCAGCCTACTTACTGCTAGTGCTTCTGAGGGGCTCCTAAGCTGGTTTTAAGAGTGCTGAAATAAGTTGAAGGCAGGAATCAAGTGTTGCTACTGTGTTAAATTCCTTCATTGGGTGACGCTGGCAGATGTAACAGTTACAAAAGGAGACACATCCCTTTGTCCCTCTTCCTCTGGAGTCTGCCTTTTATTGGCAGATTCTAAAAAGAAGCCTTTGGACAGGGGAAAAATATAGTTTGCCTAATTTGGTCCTGACATTATGACACAGAGTAAATAAATGTAGATAATTAACAGACAGTTATATAATTTTTTTTTTTTTTTTTTTTTTTTTTTGAGACGGAGTCTCGCTCTGTCGCCCAGGCTGGAGGGCAGTGGCGCGATCTCAGCTCACTGCAAGCTCCGCCTCCCGGGTTCACACCATTCTCCTGCCTCAGCCTCCTGAGTAGCTGGGACTACAGGCGCCCGCCACCGCGCCTGGCTAATTTTTTGTATTTTTAGTAGAGACGGGGTTTCACCATGGTCTCGATCTCCTGACCTTGTGATCCGCCCGTCTCGGCCTCCCAAAGTGCTGGGATTACAGGCGTGAGCCACCGCGCCCGGCCAGTTATATAATTTTTTAAATATACATGGCTTTGGAGAAAAGCTTAATGTCACATTTGGCTATATTTTATATAAAATTTGGGAAGAATATATAAGTTCAAGCTCAAGGAAAAGAAAGAGGGAATTAATGTGCACTTGTTTTGGAAGAGGGAAGAGAATATTCATAAATACTTATATGTTATGTTTATATATAGTATGGAGACATAATGGATGTGCCAGTATGACTTTAGTCCTCTATGGTCCTAGTTAAGGAAAACCTGGTGTATAATGTGTGTGGTGGAGGCCAGGTGTGCATGGGCATGTGTTTCTGCATTCTTACTGCTCCCACAGTATTTGAACTTAAACCAAGAGTATAACTTTTATATACATTTACCTCAAATCAATTCAAGTCTCATTTATTTTGTAATACAGTTACCTTGTTAAGTATAAGTCAGAGCACTACAACAAATAATTACATAAAATGATATCAAATAAACATAAAACATAAAAATAGGAGGAGAGGAGAGCTTAATGGAATTACCTTATAAGAGTTCTTCTCTTTCTAAATGTTTTATCTTTCATAATAAAATAGTATATGGGAACCCACATGCAGTGAGCTATTTGTCTGTCCAGTGATAAAAGGGTAGAGCTATTGGAAATTTTTCACTCTATGTCTCATTGTTCTTCCTGTATAGGATACAAACATGTCATGGAGATGGTGAAATATTACTCCCTTTACAGGAAATGAAAGGATCAGAATTGTATTTTGCAATAGTTAAATAGTTTATAAAAACCATGTCCTGTGGAATAAAGAGAAATAGAAAAAAAGGATTGGACCAGAAAGGTTTTAAGAAAGGTTAATAAGAACGAAAGCAAAGAGCTAGGTTTTGAAAGTCAAACTACAAATTGGCAGGCAGAAATCCCAGACTTCTTTCAAGCTCCTGTGTCTACAAATAATTGCCAGATAACCTAGAACAATCAGGAGAAAGACTCACAAAAATAATTTAGAATCAAGAGCAAGAATCTATGAAAATGAGACTTATACTGAAAAACTCTGCTAAGAGGTATGTAGGTTAAATGTATTGTTTAAATTCAACCCCTCAAATGTAATTTCTGATTGATGAGCAAGTTCCAGAGACTAGAATAAGAAATAAAAGATAAGGGAAAACAATCTTCTCTACAAACTGCATGTACTACCTCAAGGTTAAAGAGCATATTTCTTCTTTTTGAGACAGGGTCTTGCTCTGTCATCTAGGCTGGAGCGCAGTGGCATGATCATGGCTCACTGTAGCCTCGACCTCCTGCGCTCCAGCAATCCTCCCACCTTAGCCTCCTGAGTGAGTAGCTGGCACCATAGGCATGTGCCACCACACAAAAATTATACTTTGTAATTTTTGCAGAGATGGGATTTCGTCATGTTGCCCAGACTGATCTCAAACACCTGAGCTCAAGTGATCTGCCTTCTTCGGCCTCCCAAAATGCTGGGATTACAGGTGTGAGCCACTATGCTTGGCCAAGAGCATATTCTTAACTCCAAAAATAGTGACCTTTCTAGAAAAAGCAATGTTGTCAAGTTAATAAGGAATTGATTTGAAATCCTGCATGGTTAAGATGGGAAATCAGTCTCATTCCCATGTTTGTTGCTCTTGGAAATTTACATTCAACAAAATGTCATCATCCTGTTGCTATCAGGTATTGATAATAGTAATTTCCCAAAATTTTGGTTTCTCAGTCTTGATATTTTTCATGATACATAAACCTATGTAGGAGTCCCTGACTAACACTAGTTTTGGAATTCACTAAACAGTTAAGAATCAAAGACAGTTGTCCTTGTTGTGAGCCAAGGCTTGGCAGGATCACAATTGTTTTGATCCAAGGTTCCTGAGGGATGCCTGAGTTATAAGCTCTTCTTTTGGTCAATATTCAGCTGTCAGGATATGACCTGGAAGCTGAGTAAATAAAGTCCACTGAGTCAAGAAATTCTAATTCCCTAGCCACCTCTCCATCTATGACTACATATACTCATTTCTGCTAAAGCTGGGCCTGGATTTTCCATAACGTCACAAGGGAATCTTGCATTTACTGACACAAGGAATTCAAAGCCGAGTGAAGCACAATCCCTGCTCTTAGGACGCTTATAGGCTTTGGAGGGGATACAAGCATACAGAAAGGGAGGAGAAATTCCATATTATGTATCAAATGCTGTAGTGAAGGTATGCCTAGGATTTGATGGGAACGCACTGGAAGAATGACAATGGGATAGTAGAATTCCATTCCAAAATGGGTGCTGAAAGATGTAAGCTTTAAGTCTTAAAACATGAATAGGGTCTTCAGAAGCAAAAATATTGAGGTGATAGAAATATTAATGTTGATGTTTAACATTATGGAGTGCTTATTTGTGCAAGTAACTATGCTAAATTATTTGCATGCACTATTACATTTAATACCCTAAACAACCCTATGAGGTAGATATCATTGCTATTTCCATTTTATTATACTAGTAAGAAAAGGGTAGCTCAGCATCATTAAGTGGGAACTCAACATTCAGAAGCAGAGTATCTAACTCTAACATACTTGCTCTTAAATACCATGGGTCTTCCCTCCCCCATGACACTAGAGGGAAGAGCACTGAGGCAAATGGAAGTACCTGTGTATGATAGTGAGCTGAGCAAGAACACAGCAAAGTGAGAAAAGAAAGTACAATGGAGGGGCAAGAAGGGATCAGATCAGAGAAGACCTTGAATGCTGTAGTAAGAAGCATGGATTTTTGAGTGGGAAACAGTTGAACATCACTGGATGACATTTAGCTGAAGAGATGCCATAATATAGTAAACGTATACCAGCACAACTGTGGATAATTGGATTAAAGACAGATGAGAACAGGAACAGAGAAACAAGTCCAAAAGTTGTATAATTCAGGTTAAAAATAAAGAGATCCTGGAATAATGCAATGGCAGTTGAATGCAGAGATGAAGTAAGAATTAACAGCCATTTAAAGGTAGAGATGTAGGACTTGTTGAATAATGTGCGTAGATTGGCAGGGAATAGGAATCTTAGATACTTCCCTGGTATCACAATTAGGTAACTGGATAATTGATTGTATTATTCATTTAAATATAAAATACAGGAAGAAAAAGATAAGTTTCTGAAGGAAATAATGAGTTTAATGTTGTTGTCCATGAGACCCAGGATATACCGAGAGATACCTTTGGAGAGAATGTCTTGGTGGGAAGGTAGAGAGAAAATTTTATCGGTAGATAGGTGTTTGGTTTAGATGCCACAGATACTGCCTAGTCATTGTATAAAGACTAGGATGCAGTACCAGACTATTTAGTAATATATTTTCTTATGTTTTTAACTAAGAATGATAACACATGCAGAATTTTGATACAATAGACTATCACAATGGTAGATTTATCTTTTAATGGTGACACCAATTCCCCACTTCTTCCTAACTTTGACGTGGGACTTGATGGCTTCTCCACTCATCATCAACAGGTGGAATATATTCCTCCACCCCTTGAATCTGGGCTGATCTTTAACTCACCTTGGCCAATAGAATGCGTTAGAAGTTCTGAACCCAGGCCTCAAGAGACCTTTCATGCTTCTGTTCTCTGTTTCATGGAACCTCATGACTGTTACGGTAAAAAATCAGGACTAACCTGCTACACCATGAAATGTCCAGAATAGATAAAACTATCAACTCAGAAATATATTACTTAGGAGAGCTGGGGTAAATGGGGAGATTTGGTTGAAGGCCAAGAAATACAGTCTTTTTTGAGGGGATGATGAAAATATTCCAAAATTGATTGTAGTGATGGATGCTCCATTGTGTAAATATGCTAAAAGCCATGGAATTATATTAAAAGGGCAAATTGTACAGTGTGTGAATTGTGTATCAAAGCTGTTTAAAAAATAAAGAAAACAAAACATGTCTTTAAGTTTTCAGAATGTTCACTGCAGGTTTCCTTCACATATTGAACTGCCCTAGTGAATTACCTCAATGAATATAATGAGATTAAGTTTATAAAACCTATTACTCTTGTATAAAGCAAGGCCCTGCAGTGTGAGAATTCAACAGATTATATTGCTACCTGTGGTCCAGCAAGGTCTCTTTTCTAAGAGAAATCCCATAAACCTGTTAGCTGTATTTTTTCCTCACAGGACTGTTTGGTGTGAGGCTAACTTTAACCCTAGAAATGTTTCTTACAATTTGCTCCCTGGGAGTTAGCCTTTTATGGCTGCTGATATACCCTTAATGGCTTTTGGCAGAGATGAAATTAGAGAACACAGCAAATACTATCAAGGATGGCCCTGGAGTCTAGGAGGGCCATACCACCAAAAACACTGTGTTGTTTCAGGCTTTTAGTACTTTTTTCTATTAAAAAAAAAAACAAAACAAAAAAAACCTTGGTTGCTACAAGCTAAAAGACAGTGGCACTTCCTCAAAAAGTTGTGCAGCCTTAAATTCAGGCCATTACCTGTTGGAAAAGGCAGTGTGTGGCCATGGTGAGGTAGCCAGAGTATGGAGAGAGTTTGGGAATAAGGGAGGTGCTGCCCCAATCCTGCCTACCCTGCTTAGAAATGGTTAAACCCATGCATCTGCCAATTCATCATTTTTATCTCTATATGAGTGAATAGATCTTCGTGTGTGTGTGTTTCCAAGGAAAGTTTGGCTTCAGCTAATACTGAGCTTTAAATAGCAAATCTTGGCTTTGATGCTTTATTGGAAATATTTCCAATTACTTCAATACCATTTTTATTTTGGGCTGCCATGTGCTGGTACTGGAAGGAATATGGAACATAAGGACCCTTAGTGTTCCAGGAAACCCTGTCTTCATTACAGTTATAGTTAAATATATGGACCCAGATTCACCTTACCAGCTGTAAGTAACCATCTCTGCCCTAAAATCAGAATGAACTTTGTAATCTTTGATCACAGGAGACTCTATCTACTGATATCTCCTCTGATATCAGGCCTTTGTCTCCAACATTATACCTGCCCCTCTCTCTAAGACCACCAGCCTTGTACTGCAGTCTGATCCCTGTATGAGGAGAGGATATATATATACTTGTGTGTGTCTGCATGCGTGAGTTTTGCGTGTGTGTGTGTGTGAATATATCAAAGAATTAGTAGGGAAAATAAAATTATTAGAGGTGTAATAAGAAAACTCACTGGTTTTAGAGTCAGAAAATCTGAATTTTAAACCATCTTAGCAAAAGGATGGGATATAGAAAAATTCTCATTTTCTTAACCTAAAAAATGGCCACAAAGACTGTACCAATTGCAGCCTTGTCCTAAAGATGAAGGAATATGAAGAGATATAGGAAATTGTTATAAATATAGGATCGTCTTTGATAATAAAAATCTATGTGCCCCTTGGTTCAATTTTGTGTCAGTACCAGCCAGAGGATGACTTCCTTCCTCAGGGGTGTGACTGAGTCTTTCCTATGCAGAACAGAAGTCTCTCTTTCAATTGTTTCAAACCAGAGAGCAACCAGGACAAGGTCTGGGCATCCAAAAGTGTGAATCAGCCTTACACTTTCTGTTCGGTCTGCATTTTCAATGGGATTCAGGCAGCTGACCATCTCAGAACAGGCTCTAGCTATAAAGCTTAATTATGTGAAGTATGCACCCTGGGGCACTGGCAGCTGCCAGTGGAGAAAATTTGGGAAATTAGATTGGGGAATTGGATTGAAGTAGTTAAATGTTGCCAATTTGCACTTTGCAAGTTAGGGACTAAGACTACCACTTAAAGGATTAATACATAAATATGTTGGTTCCCCTGCAAGACATGCCATTATTAAACAAATTTCAGTAACTAAAGACCAGTCTCTTCCATGCAAATAGCATTCCCTTGGCCTAAATGCATGTAATCAATCCATAGCCTTGTGTCATTGAGGTAGGTGTGCCAAAACATGGTTCTCAAAAAGGCAGAGGGAGAAACTCTGAAACATCCCTTTAATGTCTGGCGTCTTGGGCAATGGAACTCTACCCATTGCTTGAGACTAGAATATGCTGCAGAAATATACCATAGTTTAGGATGGCATACTCTGACCCACACCTTAAGATGCAAATGCAGCTGTCTACCTCGGACAGCCTGATAGATTAGAAAATCAGCAGAGGATGACTTTGAGACCTTGAGGACCAGCTCTCAGATTTCTTTTGCCTTCCATTAATCATACAATATCCTTCAAGTGTTATATTTTCCCACCTTAATTCTCCCATTCTCATTGACCTCACCCGCAGCCACATCCCATGAAAGAATCTGGTAGGAGTCATTTACTCTTTATAGTGACTTTAAATCAGGAAGGTGGAATCCCTGTGAAACGATGTGAGTTTTATCACAGTGTCAACTCACATAGGAAATGATGATCTGGAGCATTACACTGAGATTCTGAAGCAGCATTCTAGGCTCAAAGTGGAGTTTATGGTAGAGGAAGGTGTAATGATCAATGATCAATGGCTAATGTCTTATAACTTTAAACCAAACCTGAAAGGGTGATTTAACAGGCTCCTCTTCATTAGTGGGGAAAGTGAGGGCCCTATGTGAGCCCAGTTGCCGCAAAAGGAACAAGGGGTTGTCTACATCCTTTCAGACCAAAAGAACTCTGTTTCAAGGAAGGGATGAGTCCTAAGTTATTAAAATGTATTTAATTATAGCACATAGCTTGCTTTCAAAGTAGAAAATTTTATTTTGTACTTCATTTCTGTTACTGCCTCAAAAACAACCTTCTCTGAAGATCCTGGTGTGAGATAGTTCCACTTCAGTATGGATTCGAGGGAGTGAGCTGTGATACTTAGACTGGGAAATAGGTTTCAATCTTAAAGGTTGCCTGAAGCAATGAACTGAGGAGGATACCAAGACTGGACCATGCCTCTGTTAATCGATTATCAATATCTGCTTTGGGCATAAGAAGGGAGGACTTGGAAAACTGATGACTTGTTGATTGTTGTTTAGTAAAAAGAATACCTGAGACTTAGTTCTACACCTGGCTCTGCTTCTGACAAATTGTCTGATCTTAGTCATATCATGTTACCATTTGGGCTTTGCCAGGACCAGAAAATTATTTACCAATGCATACAATTACAAGATTTTTTTTCTTTTAAACTTTATTTGGACATAATTTCAGGCTTATGAAAAGTTGTACGAACTGAACAAGACATTTTTACATACCCTTCACCCAGATTTCCCAAATCTTAGCATTTCCTTTTGTGCTTTCTCTTTCTTTTGTGTACACACATGATAATGTTCCCTCACTCTCACTTTCCCTCTCTCCATGCCCTTCTCCTTTCTTCCTCTGTCTTTTCCATGTGTCTATCTATGTCTCTGTGGATATCTACACACGCACACGCACACACACGTTTACATACTTTTTGAAACATTTAAGAATAAGTTACAAATGTGATGCCCCTTGTTCCTTTAGAGTATATTTCCCAGAAGTAAGACTATTCTCTTATATAACCACAGTACAGTTATCAAAATCAGAAAATTAATATTAAAGCAACATTCTTTAGTTTCACCATTGTTCCAGTCATTTCCAAAGGAAAATTAGATCATTTGTTGCAAAAAGTTATCATGTTTCTCTAATTTTCTTTAATCCAGAAGCCTTCTTAAATTTGAACTGCATGATACTAACATTAAAAAAAATAAAATAAAATGTAAGTATTTTGTAGAATATGCCTAAATTGGGCCTGATATTTTTCTTTTTTCTTGTCTTTTTTTTTTTTAATTTTTTTTTTTCTGAGACGGAGTTTTGCTTTGTCACCCAGCCTGGAGTTCAATGGCGCAATCTACTCACTGCAACCTCCGCCTCCTGGGCTCAAGCAATTCTCCTGCCTCAGCCTCCTGAGTAGCTGAGATTACAGGCAGTCACCACCATGCCTGGCTAATTTTGTATTTTTAGTAGAGATGGGATTTCACCATGTTGGCCAGGTTGATTTTGAACTCCTGACATCAAACGATCTGCCCACCTCGGCCTCTCAGAGTGCTGGGGTTACAGGCGTGAGCCACCACTCCTGGCCTGATATTTCTAAATGATTAGGTTCAGATCATTATTGCCTGGAATTCTACGTAAGGGATTTTTCTGTCCTTCTCAGTGAATCACATTAGGAGGAACATACTGTTGACTTACCTCCTTTCTGGTGATATTAACTATGAACACTTGGTTTCTCCAAGGTACAGGTACTTATGCTTCCTCTTTTAAATTAATAACTTGTAAAGATATATTTTGAAACTATGTAGTTTCCTTTCAAATAGTTGCTTGCCAATATTTTACTCAACAGTTTCATCATCTCTTGAGGAGTCTTACCTCAAACAATGATTACAATAATGACTGCCATTCAATTTTCTAATTCCATCAGTCCTGCATGTATTACATTAATTTCTGCTGTAAAGAAGAGCTTCATTTATTGATTTATTGTTATGCATGTGGACACATGAGTTATTACTTTATTGTGTGGATGAAAATCTTTACTATCATGTGTTTAAATGTACTCAAATGATCCCAGATTTAGCAAGTGGTGCCCCACAGAGCTGGCATTCATTGAGCACTTCATCATTTTATGACACAAAATAGTATTTCAAGTACATCTTTCGTTGTTTCATTCTATCTCTGAAATCAGCCATTTATCTAAAATGTCTGCACTTTTTAAGTGGAAAATGTGAAATCAAGACATGGCTACTATGTATGCCCATTGCTATTGAAGTATTATCACTTCTAGGCTCCCTCAGTGGATAGAGTTAGAAGCCATGTAGATACAAATATATATACAGGGATACACACATATTCATAGTTTTATATCTGTATGTATTTCTTTTTTTTTTTTTTTTTTTTTTTTGAGGCGGAGTCTCGCTCTGTCGCCCGGACTGGAGTGCAGTGGCCGGATCTCAGCTCACTGCAAGCTCCGCCTCCCGGGTTTACGCCATTCTCCTGCCTCAGCCTCCCGAGTAGCTGGGACTACAGGCGCCCGCCACCTCGCCCAGCTAGTTTTTGTATTTTTAGTAGAGACGGGGTTTCACTGTGTTAGCCAGGATGGTCTCGATCTCCTGACCTCGTGATCCGCCCATCTCGGCCTCCCAAAGTGCTGGGATTACAGGCTTGAGCCACCGCGCCCGGCCATCTGTATGTATTTCTTAACAGACCTACATTTAAAGATATTTATACTTATATACACACAATCATATCAAACCTACACATATAAATATACATGCAGCCAAAACTTTCTTAACTACTTCTTTATTTATGTATATTAAAATCCAGTTCACACTCATTCTTCCAGTCAAATACTAGAGGGTTCATACTATCCTTCCACCTTTCCATATTTATAGCTTCCTTCTCTGACAATGAGAAATCTGGCTCCTAGTATCTACAATGTACTTACTTATTTGCTTAGATCTAGAATACGCAGAAAGTAGTTTTAGAACTGTTAACCCATCTGTTTGTGACAAAGAAACCTATTAACCAGAGTCCAGCATATTTCCAAAGTTAATTTTGTCTTTGGCCTGAAGTGTGTAATGTAAATGCTGTCGAAAATTTTCTGATTTAGTTCTTTTTTTCTCTTCCTCCAGTGTGGTTACATGACTTCTCCAAATACAGTTTAAAAAATGCATTTCTGTTTGTGTTTTGTTTTAGACTTTCCCACATATCATTTAATTTATTTCCCTTCATTTAATTATTTGAAACATTAGCAGGGCTCTAGAAGTCAGACTGTTCAACACGGTGTGCTTGTAGAAGCTTCATTCTCCTCCCTATCCCCATTCCTTCCACTCTTTTCATTGTTCTCAACCCAGCGATGTAACTAACCAATTTCATTAATCTCTAAAGTTTCTTTCCTATATGTACAATAAAAAGATACATCCATATTTTCTCACTCCCCCATTTTTCTTACACAAAAATAGCATATGTTTTAGATATATATAGAACTTTTTATTATATTTGAATGTGTTGAAACACATATCTGCATTTTTTTCAATTTATTTTAACACTTATAGGGCACCTATGATATTCCAGGTACTGTACATACAGTGGTGAACAAATCAGAGAAAATTTCCATTCTCACAGAATTTATAGTCTAGCAGAAAAGATAGATATTCATCAAGGAATTTCAGTACTTTTCCTTCTTTTTAAACTGCATGATTGTTAGTTGTTTTTTTTTTTTTAATTTTAACTTTTCTATTTCAATAGCTTTAGAGCTGCAAGTGATGTTTGGTTATGTGGATAAGCTGCACAGTAATGAAGTCTAGGATTTTAGAGTACCCATCACCTGAGTAATGTACAATGTACCCTATAGATGCTTTTTCATCCTTCATTCCCTTCCCCACTCTCCACTTCTGAGTCTCCAACGTCCATTATGTCACTCTGTATGCCTTTGTGTACCCATGCCTCAGCTCCCACTTATAAGTGAGAACATGTGGTATTTGGTTTTCCATTCCTGAGTTACTTCACTTAGAATAATAGCAGTTCCATGCAAGTTGCTGCAAACGCCATTATTTCATTCTTTTTAAATGACTGAGTAGTGTTCCATGGTATAGACGTACGCCACATTTTCTTTTTCCACTCATCGGTTGATAGGCATTTAGGTTGATTCCTTGTCTTTGCAGTTGTGAATTGTCCTGCAATAAGCGTACATGTATAGGTATCTTTTTGGTACAACAACTTCTTGTCCTTTGGGTAGATACCTAGCAGTGGGATTGCTGGATGGAATGGTAGATCTACATGTTGTTCTTTGAGAAATTGAAATCTCCATACTGTTTTCCATAGACGTTGTACTAACTTACATTCCCACCAACAGTGTAAAAGTGTTCCCTCTGCACCACTTTCACACCACTATCTATTGTTTTGTGACTTTTTAATAATGGCCATTCTGGCTGGAGTAATGTGTTATCTCACTGTCGTTTTAATTTGCAGTTCTCTGATGATTAGTGATGTTGAACATTTTTAAAATATGTTTGTTTGCCATTTGCATATCTTCTTTTGAGATATGTCTACTTATGTATTTTGCCCCATTTTAATAGGATTATTTGTATTTTTCTTGCTGATTTGTTTAAGTTCTTTGTAGATTCTGGGTACTAATTGTTTGCTAGATGCATAGAAAATATTTTCTTCATTTCTGTAGGTTGCATGTTTACTCTGTTGGTTATTTTCTTTTGCCTTGTGGAAGCATTTTAGTCTAAGACCCATTTATGTATTTTTGCTTTTGTTGCATTTGCCTTCAGGTTGTTAGTTATAATTTCTCTGCCTAGGTTAATGTCCAGAAGAATTTTTTCTAGAATGTTTATGGTGTTTTGGTCTTAGTTTTATGTATTTAATCCATCTTGAGTTGATTTTTGTATATGATGAGAGATGTGGATTCAGTTTAATTCTTCTACATGTGACTATCCAATTTTCCCAGAACCATTTATTGTATAAGATGTCTTTTCCCAAGTTTATATTTTTGTGTGCTTTGTCAAAAATCAGTCAGCTGTAAGTATTTGGCTTTATTTCTGGGTTCTCTATTCTATTCCATTGGTCTATGGCTCTACCTTTATACCAATCCCATGCTGTTTTGGTTACTATAGCCTTTTAGTATAATTTGAAGTTGGGTAATGTGAGGCCTGTAGATTTGTTCTTCTGGTTTAGGATTCCCTTGGCTATACTATTCCCTTAGCATAGTATGCTTTTTCTGATCTTTCTATTTTGGCTTTTTCACTTAACTGTATTTCTTGAAAATCACTCCATATCATAGGAATCTTTCTCATCCTCCTCATTCTATTCTGGGTGTATTGAGTCCATTCTGTGGATATACCTTAGTTTTACTGAATCCCTCTCCTATGTATGAGCACCCAGTTTGTTTCCAGTATTTTTTCTTTATAATCAATGCTGTAATTAATAACCTTACACATATGTATTTTTTCATATTTAGAGATATATCTACAGGAGCAATTTTTAGAAATTGATTTATGGTTTGAAATATGAACATGCATGTAGTTTTATAGGTTATTGACAAGTTCTAGTTCATTTTCATAAGGTGCTTACAAATGTTATTTTATACAAAATTGTATGAGAGTGATTATTATCTACATCTTCACTGAGTATGTTGTCATATAATTTTTTTCATTTTTGCCTATCTAATACATGAGAAAGGGTGAGTCAGTACCGTTTTATTTTCTGTTTTTCTCTTTATGAGGGAGGTTAAATGTCTTTTGTGTTTCAATTTGTCTTGTGAACCATCCATTTATATCTTTTGCCCATTTTCTATTACATTTTTGATAACATTTCACTCATTCAAAAAGTTCTTTATATTTAGGGACGTGAATTTTTATCTGTGATATATATTGCAAATATTATCTCACAGTTTTTCTGCTGTGCTTTGAGTTTGAGTATACAGTTATTTTTTGCCATGTAATTATTATTTTAATGTCAGTTTTATGTCTAAATTGTTAATATTTTATTATATTACATCTACACAGGGCAAGATTTTAGATATTGTTATTTTGGCCCCATTAAATAAATAGAAAATTGAGCCCCAGAGACACAAAATTGTCTAAAACCACAATATAGATAGACATATATATATAATATACATAAAAAATATATATACAAATATTCACACACATGTATTACATAAGCCAAATCATATTCATATTAAATACATATATATGTAAAATTAAACTTATTGAGCTATTTGTTTCTGGGGATACAATGCTGAATATAAGAAGACATCCTTGCCCTAATGAACTTGTGCTCTCGGAAATATATTTTAAATGTGGTTACAAATATTAATCAGATAAAGAAAAATTCTAACAAGTTAGGATTTAATTTGTGTGCTTTTAGAGCACATCATAGAAATGATTGATACTGTCAGGGAGGTTGTTATGAATTTTTCTGAAGAAATGGGCTAAAATGAGCTTGAATGTAAAGGATGAATAGGCATTAATTAGGAGGTGATTGCGGTGGAGTAGAGGACTGGACCAGAGAGAGGACACCATGTCTGTAGAGCGTATGGTGAGTGGAAAGGGCCTAAAGCAGCCTGGTGGTTGTTGTAATGAGGGAAATGACAGAGCATGGGATGTGATGGCTTTATAAAGAGAGAACTCAGATAATTGATGTGGTTCTTGAGGATTAAGATTTCATTTATAGTGGGAAAAAGTGAATGACAATCTTATTTTGTTGCATAAAGCTTCCAGCTAATTGGGAAAGTGGGGAATTGTTATAGTGCGGTAAATCTGTACTGAAGAGGAATCAATTCAGAAGCTCTTGCAGCAGGCTAGGCTTTTACTAGAGTGGTATGATAGTGATTCTTTAATTCAAAATTTAAATATTGAGTTCCTGTTGTATGCTGGGCCCTAAATTAAGGGATGAAAATGAAAAAAAAAGATGAATAGATATAAACAATATTTAAGAGGTAAAATAGATAATATGTATGATACATTTGATATTAAATGTAAGAGGGGCTATTTTCAAGATATCACTTAAGTTTTTAGTTTGAGGGAGCAGAATACATAGTGATTTTGGAGGATGTCCATGCTTGGGAAAGAAACTCAGGCATTTAGACTAGACGTTTTGGGAATTGAATTAAGATTATGAGACATCTTTTGGAAGATGTCAAAGGTGTAGCTTGTTAAGTGAGTCCAGAGTTTGGAGGAGATGTCTGAGTCAGAGTCACGGGCCAGTTTGTAGGATGCCTGTAAAAAGAGGGCATTCAAGGCTGTAGCTGTAGGTGAGGTCTTCTAGAGAGAGTTGATGGAAAGAGGAAGGATCAAAGCTTATACTGAGCCTTGAGGGACACCAGCATTTAATGACTATAGGTGAAGAGGAATAAACTTGTCAATAGAGATAAGAAGGAAACTAGAATAGTATAGAATCATGGAAACTAACTGGATATAGCTTTTAAAGAAGGAAAATGTATCAATAGTGTCCAATAATTATGATAGGTCAAGAATGAAGACAGCTAAAACTACTCATTGGTTTAGTTGCATGGAGCCCATTCTTGACTATAGTAAAACTTATTTGGGTAGAGTGATGGTGCTGTAGCTAAAATAGAGTGGACTGGGAGCAAGAGAGAGGTGAGGAAGGGGAGGAGACATCTGGGGAAGTTTGGCTAGGAAGAGGAGAGAGGGAGACTGGAAGCTGGATAATTGTTCAATGAAAACATGCAAGTTTGTTATGGGGCTGAAAAATCATAAATTTTTTGTTTGTTTGTGTTTTTCTTTAGATTTCATGCTTCAGCAAACCACAGAGGTGTAGCTCTCACATTGTCACAGAAATGCCCCAGAGGTCAGTTAAGGGAATCTACCCAATTTCTGAAATACACATGAAGATCTTACACTAAGCAAATCTTGACAGGGAATAAGTGCCCAGGTTGCTGTTGGAAGGGTTCCTAGGATGGGAAGATATCGTTTGACAACCAACATGAGGGTTTATCTTTATTAATCAAAGTGCAGGTCTGGGGGACCATCTCAATAGGAATAAATGATGTTTTGGTTAATGCAGCCAGCATTCAAAAGTAACAAATCCACTGCTTTACATGGCAAGCAATAGTGACAGCTCTGTTTTCCCTAAATAATACGTCTCATTAACTGAAGCTGTCTACTTCCTTAACATTAACTCAATGCTGCCACTTGGATAAACACTAACTGCCTGAAACATATATTTTCTTTATGATCCCCCAAACCCTGCTTCTCTGTGGCTCCTTTTGTTTTTATTGAGTGAGTTTATGGTGGTAAAAAGGTTGCAAAGTGAAACTTGTCACTTTCTGGTGGTAGTAATTTAGCATCTAATGAGCTAAACTCCTAAGCACTGGAGAAGTGCAGTAGCTCAGGAGCTGATTCTGGGGACACAAATCGGGTTGACTTTAAAATGGACTGCATGTGACTCAGACATGGAAATTAGGCTGAGAAAGCATTCTCCAGTGTGTACTTGAGAAGGAACCAGCAGGGAATACTGAAGTCAGATTATTGGAAGATGTTAAACAACTAAAGAGGAACAGCTGATATCATGGTAGTAAAGTTAACAATATATTAATCATAATATTGATAACGACCCTTATTTATCAAATGCTGTAAACTACGGTGCACAGGATGGGGGTGTGGCAGGCCAGGTGGTCTTGGAAAATGCAACATTTGGGCAGGAAAGCATAAATGCTTGTCCTCACCTAGGTCCTTGGGCACAGGTCCGGGGATGAAGCCCAAGCTGAGGACCACGCCCTTCCCTTCCCAGCACTTTCCTGACCCCCTCCTGTATCAGTTATAGCCTGTAAATTTTACTTTATATTATTTTAAATCTCATCTTATGTAGAGAGATTTTTCCCTATGGCTGATCCATGCATTCATGTGTCACTACTGAGAAGTTTTACAATTTCTTCTGCCAGGAATCCAAGAATTCATTGGTCCTGGGTTAGTTTTTTGTTTATATCTCAAATAGCAATTTCAAATTCATGTGCAGTTCTTAAAACTGAGTCACAAGTCTTGTGTAGTCCAAGCATAGATAAAAATTTTTCAATGTTTTTCTCAAAAACTCTTTATACACAAACATTATCACAAGTATTGGTTATTTCAGCAGCTATTTAAGATAGGGATCATTTCGTCAGCTTAGCAAAAAAAGATGAATATTGGAAGTTAATTCAGCAAGTCTATTCACAACCTGATAAGAAAATTGAGGTAGAATTCTGCTTATATTTGTTAATTTTTAGTTACTTCATGTTTTTATATATCTGTATACAAACTCATGACGTAAGTTAAGCTACAGACTTAGCATACGATAAAAGGATGGAAATAATTGCTGAAATTTTAAGTAAAATATATGTGTTACACCTCTTGGTTGACTACTTACACCCTATATTTTATTCTAAGTATGTAATTGGAGAGTTGTGCAAAGCTACAAATATAAGAATGTTCATTACTGCATTGTTTATAGTATTAGAATATTTTCAACAACATTAATGTTCAACAATAAGTAATTGGCTAAATAAATTATGACATTTCTATGCAATGGAATATGATAAAACTATTAAAGTATTATCTTATTTAGTTGCTTTCAAAAGTTCCAGTATACTATGTTATAAGCCCATTTTTGAGAAAAAATTGGAGAAAAATATGTAGTTTTACATGGCAAAGTTTACAAAGCTTTTTAGATGGTAGATTTATGAATATTTTTTATTTTCTTCTTCATGCTTGAGTTTTTTATTTTCTCTCAGTATACATAATAATTATGCAGTCAAATAATTTAAAAGAATAAAATACATATTGATAAAGATTTTGAACATTTAATATATTTCTCTGAGTTAGGTTTTGCTGAAATTATTGCTTACAATTGGCTAATAAATATGAAACCTAGTATCTCATAATTCTTTTTTTTCCAACTGAGAGCCAATTAGTCAAGATAATATCCAACTTTTGGAATTAAAATGTGATATATGAATAATTTATAAATCAATTTTGTGTGCTTCTCTGCTGAGGTCATGTACCCACCCACAGGCTGCCAAAAATCGGAGAGAAAACAGACAATGTGCTCTCTTGGATGGACTGTCATCTGCATTCTTATCCAGAGTCATTGTTATCCCACTCAAGCCTGTCTCCTGACAGCAAACACTTAACACGCTCCTTTTGAGGTTCTAATCGTAAAAAGTATTCTGCCTTGTCTGTTTTTCCATCAATAAGAGCTGATCACATGGAGGAAAGACGATTGTCTGAGCAACTAATGGCCCAGAGAAAACCTCCTTGACAGAATGGAGACTGTGTGGTCTCAAATTTCTGTGAGTAACTGTTTCACTTTGTGTAGGTGTGAGTGAGATTCTGAGTCATGACCCAGCTTACAGATCAGCTGACTGGTCTGAAGAATACCAAACACTAAATGGCTAAATGGGTGGTATAAAACATGCATCATGACAGTAAGTTAATTCCTTAATGTACAAAATCTTGCATTCAATTTATATTGAATTTCACTGTGTTGTGTTGAATGGAACTGATCTGAGAATGCTAAATGCCATGAATGAACCTATAGATTAACCTTAAAGTGAGTCTTTCTGTAATGGTGAAAAGGCTGGGACCTTAAGAGACTCTTTCTCCTTACCCCCAATCTCCTCTTCTTACTGTCTACTTTATAATTCTTTCTCATCCAAATTAAACAATATGTGTATCCAGGTATTTTTCGTTCCTGTCCTTGAAATTTTACTTGTGCCATTTTGGTCCTGAGTACACACCCAGATGAAGTGGCTGAAAGTTCAGTTTTAAGGTCTAGAAAGGATCACATAGAAGGCCATGGTGCAGGCAAGACATCTACTTAGAAGATTCTAGCAGCAGACATTTAGGATTAGGACTACTCTGAAATGAAGGCACTCAGCCATTTGGTATGGTAGAAATATGTTGTGGGGCCATGGGTTTGTGTAAAGCATTCATTCTATAAGAAGCTAGAATTTAAAAAAAAAGCAGGAAATCACATAAAAATAAAAAATTTATGATGCTATCATGATACAAAAATTTAACATTCTCTCGGTAAAATAAATAGAGAAAATAAGTTGTTTCTTTGATAGCAATAATAAAATTATACTCCCCATCAAGATTTATCAACAAAAAACATAGATTAAGTAATGGAAGATAATTTCAGATTTATATTGAAATTAAAAATAATGAGTACATAATATAATCAGATGTCATTATGAGTGGTGAAATAGTAAATGATCTCCTGCTGAGTTATGGACAAAGAAATGTATGCCCTCTATAATCACCTTGGTTTAACCTACTGGAGGTTTTAACCATTTCAATAAGATAAGAAAAAATAAATAAAAAGCATACGTTTACAAAAATTTTAAAAAACAAATATCTCAATTTTTTCAAATGATGCATATGTCCTTAAAATATCTAAAAGAAACCTACATAAAAATATTAAATTAATAAATGAATTTAGAAAGGCAGTAAGGCTTATACTGAAAGTCAGTTTATATATCAGCAACAAAGAAATATAACCAGAAACTTGAAAAATTAATACTATCTTAAATGGCATAAAAGTCATCAAATATTTGGGAATAAATCTTTGCTAAAGTACCCAAAAGTATGCAAAAAATCACATGTGATTGATACAAAATGTTTAAAGTTATGTTAATGTGGGCATTTATCTTTTACAAGGATTGGAAGATCACTATTATGAAAATATTTCAACTTCTCTCAAATTTTTATAAAATCAGTACAATCACATTATAGATATCATGGTGTTATGAAAGTGATGAGTTTATTCTAAAATATATATGGTATTTCATAGTGGGAAAAAGTAGCCAAGACAATCTTTAGGAAGACCAAACCTGGAGAACTTACACTACTGGAAAAAAACTTTTAAATATAAGCTAGTGTAAGAGCAACAATGTGGTACTGGCACAAAGATGAACAAATAGAGCATTCGAACACAGTAGAAAAGTCAGCAGTGACCCACGCTTATATAGTCTCCCTATAGTGCAAAAGAGAATTCTATAGTATAAATGAGAAAGGATGAATAGATCAATACAGGATGCTGATCAGTGAGATATCCATGTTGGGACAAATATACACACACGTACACATATACAGACTTCTTTCTACCAGAAAATAAAAACTCAATTCCAGATAGATTGCAAATGTAAATTATAAATGAAAAATAGTAAATTTGCTTTAGAAAAGCATAGGGGTATCTTTGTGACACAGAGGCTGGCATTTTTTTCCATGAAGATTTAAACAAAGAAAATGCTGATAAACAGTACTACATTAAAATTAATAATTTTGTTAATTAAAGGAGACATTCTGAGAGTAAAGCCTTTTAATAACTGTTACTATGTAATTTTCCATATCTATATGTATTATGTATTTACCTATCTATCAATATAACCTTGATCCCTCCTTTCACCATACATTAAAAAATCAATTTGAAAATGATCGTAAATTAAATATTTTAAAAGTATATCTTCTTCAGAAAACTGAGGAATATTATGTTGGGGAAGACAAAGATTACCTGAATATATATATCAAAGAGTACTAACCACAAAATAAAACATTAATCATACGTTTCATTAAAATTAAGAACTTTTATTCATTAACCAATACTATTAAGAGAATGAAGAAGGATACCACAGACAAGGAGAAAATGTTTGCAATATGTATATTCAATTAGGAACATATACCAATCAAATAACAATCATATAACAATAACTTCAAATTAATGATCAAAAGGCTAAAACCCAATAGAAAATTGATAAAATAATTGAACCACCACTTCACAGAAGATATGACAAGCAATCACATAAAAAACAGTGGTTGTTCCTAAGTTATCTGTGACGTGTAAATTAAAAGCACTGCGAGATTATTCTAAACATACCCACCAAAATCACTAAAATGATAAAGACAGACAATATTAAGTAGAGATAAGGATGAAGGTATCTGGAACACTCACTGCTGGTGTGGGTAGGCATTGGTAAAACTCAATTTAAATGTCTTCGGTTGCAGTTATTGTTTCTGGTTCCACATGTACACAGCTTAGAAGTCATCAATTTATTCTAACAAGTTAAAAGCTAAATGGATTGAAAAACACACTCTTGTTGGATCAGGAAGAGAGCGGAGAACACAGGGCAAACCTCTGTTGTCCCCAGGATTGGAGAGACAGGCAACTACAGGGAATGAAGGCTTACTGGAGCAGAAATGGAGGGGCAGAAACTGCCAAGAGAACCAGGGCTCCGGTAGGAACATCTGAACAGTAATTGACAAATTGCTGAATTGCTGGAGGCTCAGTGCAGACAAGTATGAGAGTTAAAATCTCCAGAGAGACCAGTCACACCGCCCACCCTCCACTTTTGTAAGTTTTCCCTCCAGGCGCGCAACCCAGTTCTCACAGTAAATATCAGAGAAAAATCCCCTTGTGTTTCCAGCAGAGGAGGGGGAAAAGGAGCCATTTTGAAATACAACAAAACTCTCTGTTCTTAAAGAGGACTGCACTCAGGGGAAACTAGTTAACCAGAACCTAAGCTGCTGGGGTATTCACAGCCTAACTGACCTGGGGGAAGAGAAATACTGAATTCTAGTCAGGTCTAGCCTTCCAATGAGAGGGGAAACACACAACTCAAGCCCACTCCAGCCACTCTGTTCCACCTAGGGGGAGAGAAAAACAATGACAAATGGTTGTAAAATTGTCAGTTCAGAGGCATACATAGGCTTACTAAAAGACTCACCTAATCAGAGAACTACACAGTATGTCCTCAAAGTCACAGAAAGGTTCTTGAAAATGGTGACTTTAACTGAACAGACTATAAAGACACCAATTTTATTACAGGCGAATTGACATAAGCAAGAGTTAAGTTTCTATGGCATATTTCTGGTCATAAGAAACATCATCAAACTTCTAAATAAAACCCAAAACATTTCTAATATTAAACATTAAAATAAATATGAGCTATACCTACATTTCCCAAAGATTAATAAAAACAAGATAATTATTTACTCCTTTATTCTAGTTCAGAATCTCAGGTGGCTGGACAGGATGTCATCCCATACCAGGACACACTCATACACACACACACACACACACACACACACCCCACACACACTCATTTAGACTGGGACTGTTTAGACATGCCAGTTCACCTCAGGGGCACAGCTGTGGGATGTGGAAGGAAACTGGAATACCTGCAAAAAATCCCACAGACATGGGCAGAACGTGCCAACTCCACATAGACAGTGACCCCAGCTGGGAATTAATTTTTTTTCTCACATGTTTTATAACAAAATGATGTCGAAGGAAATGATGTTATTTCAGGACCTGCTGTAGAATACTTCCCACATCCACAGCTTATTGCCACATTACTAAAGCCCTATTTGAAGCAGTCCCTTTGACAAGGTATATAATGGCCTATTAAGAAAAAAGAGGGCCGGGCACGGTGGCTCAAGCCTGTAATCCCAGCACTTTGGGAGGCCGAGGCGGGCGGATCACGAGGTCAGGAGATCGAGACCATCCTGGCTAACATGGTGAAACCCCGTCTCTACTAAAAAAAATACAAAAAACTAGCCGGGTGAGGTGGCGGGCGCCTGTAGTCCCAGCTACTCGGGAGGCTGAGGCAGGAGAATGGCATAAACCCGGGAGGCGGAGCTTGCAGTGAGTTGAGATCCGGCCCGGGCGACAGAGCGAGACTCCGTCTCAAAAAAAAAAAAGAAAAAAGAGAATACAAAAGCATACTAAAAAGTAAAAACAACAACAACAACAAAACAGAATTTGAATAGACAGGATGCGTCTGAAACAGACATGGTAAAGATGTTGGAAATCGACTGAGAATGGCTTGTGCCTCTCTTTTAACACTGGCATTTCAGCTGGTGATATTCAGGGTTCTCACATGGCTTCATTGCCGACTGGACTGCAATTTAGGATGTCTGACCAAGGGTCAACCTGTGTTTTCTCAGCTTACAATTCTCTAAGTGGACGTTACAGAAGCTTAGCCTCAGGGCAGGGCCAGCTCTTCTTGGCAGTGCCCTGTGAGGCCAACAACATCATTCTACAGCTAGAAAATCTGTAAGTCTCTGAAAGTTTGTCTTTTTTTAACTCTCCCCCCACCAATTATCTCTATTTTATTTTCTTATTTTTTCCTCTTTTTCCTTTACTTTCTCTCATCTGATTCTGTTTTCTCTCTTTCTCTCCCTCCATCAAATCCTTCCATCAATTGAAGTTCCCGTACTACAGATTTCCTGATCAAGTCCAGCCTTTACATGTCCTTCTTCTTCTCTTCCTACTAAGAGTGCTCTCAGCCCTTATCTCTATGTTTTGGTCATGCTTAAACTTCTAAGATCAGCTGAACCCTCATTCCCCTTAATAATCCTTTTCTGAGTTCTCCAGCTGACATAGATCTTTCCCTTTTCTGAAAACCTGTACCTCTGAGAATCTGTTCCACTTCTGCCTCTTATCTACCATCTCTCAAATGGTATCTACACCTTAAAACATGCATCTGTGGGAACACACATAACACATGTGCCCAGCAAATAGTACATGATCATTCATTCAGTGCTTGCTGATGAATTCAGTGATGACTGGTTAGGAGTCTAAAACAGGAAAACAGAGACACATATTCAAACAGGCCGCTTATCTGGCCTCTCTCCTATGCCTTTCCATAATCTTTTCTCTACACACTTTTTCAGTTATAACCTGTCCCTTGTTCGTGCTTTCTTGGCTCTCTATTTTATTGTTTTACCTGTTTTATTCTCTTACTTTCTTTTATCGTCTGACAGGTGGTGACATATTTTTTCTCTTATTTCTTCTTTGAAAGAACTCCAAAGCTTTGCAGATAGTTTTTCCTTTCTCTCTCTCTCTCTCTCTCTCTCTCTCTCTCTCTCCCTCTCTCCCTCTTCCTCTCCCTCCTCCCCCTTCGCTCCCCACTTCTCCTCCATGGGGGTCTCCTGATGACCCACCCAGAATTACCTTCTGGGTAACACAAGTTTTATTTAGAATTAGTAAAAATAAAATTGCTTCAGGGCTTAGACCCTGTAGGCCAATCTTTGCCTGGAGACAATGTTTACAACTTAGTGATAAATTGGGATTGTTATCAAGGGGTTGACAGACTGGTACCTAAAGCGCAGCTGGAAATAATGCCCTAAAAATTGCTGAACATGGGAAAGTAAATGCTCATGTCTCCTGCAGTAAAAAAAAGTTGGTAAACAGCAATCAACACAATAAGAGTTACTGTGGTCAGTTTGGGGATGGGGTTGTGATAAGGTTAGGGATGTCATAATAGAGTCTTACTGGCCTGGAGAATATCCTCCAGGACAAGACAAGGATTGGCTGGGACTGAGATCCAAGAGCTGATCCCTGGATAAGTAGTGGCTAAAGGATCTTTCTAAAGGTATCAGAATGTTATGTCACAAATACTCTAACCATATAAAACCTGGGATTCAGACACAGAGAACAAGGCAAGAAGCTCATTTTCTTGCATGCGGACATAGACTTTTTTCCCCTCACCCCAGGAAACAAAATGGAACTACTCACTAGATTCAGGGAATTAGGTTTAAGCTCCTCTGTGCTCAGAGATAAAATACATTTCTCAGTTCCCCGTGCAGTTGTGTTCAACCATAGCTCTGTGTTCTGACTAATGAAATGTAGGTGGAAGTCATATATGCACATCTGGGCCTGTCCCATAACACTCACTCATGCATATTCCAGTTCTTCATACTTTTCCCCTATCCATGACTGGTTAGAGAAAGCTTTGAGATGCAGAGTCTTAAGATAGAGGAAGCCTGGTACCCTTAGTTATTCCTCTAAAGGGGAGTCATGCAGAATAAAGAAAACAAAAATAAAAGAAAGGATGTGCACAGGCACATGCACAGACACATGTTCAATTACAGGAACCAAAAAAGAAACCCACCTTAGCCTGTAGATTAAAAAATAAACCTTTATTTTATGAAGAAAATACATGATGAACAATTAGTCTGCAGTTGGTTGACCATGATGGTCATGAGTAGACTGATTTCCAGTTTTGCCATTCCCTATGTGTTTTCTGGTAAGAGCTCCTCTCTATTCCTAGAAAACAATTCCCAATATCAGTTCATGTGGTTTGGGTTGGTTCATTCCAACTTCCTCTGTGTCTATATATAGTATATATATGACTCAGGCCTAGATGATCCGCCTACTCAATCTCCAAGCCTCCTACTTACATGCAGATTCATAACCTGAAAACCATCTCATCAAAATGAATTTTGAGAGTTGCTGGTGTCAACCAAAGGAGTCTCACTAACGGATGTGTAGCTACAAGAGTGTCAGCCTGGATCTTACAGGGTCTCTGTAAGGAGAAAGCCATTTTGAGAATGAAACCAACATAGCAGAAAGCAAAACTGAGAGGTAGGGATAGCTCATGATGACATGTTTGAACACACAAATCCAACTATTCCTGAAATGAGGTAGCGTTGAGCTTTTCCTTTTTCCTTTAAGAAAGTCCAAGTTAGGCCGGGCACAGTGGCTCACGCCTGTAATTCCAGCACTTTGGGAGGGTGAGGCAGGCAGATCACAAGGTCAGGTGATCGAGACCATCCTAGCTAACACGGTGAAACCCCATCTCTACTAAAAATACAAAAACATTTAGTTGGGCATGGTGGTGGGTGCCTGTAGTCCTGGGTACTCAGGAGGCTGAGGCAGGAGAATGAGGTAAACCCGGGAGGCTGAGCTTGCAGTAAGCAGAGATCACGCCACTGCACACCAGCCTGGGCAACAGAGCCAGACTCCATCTCACAAAAAAAAAAAAAATCCAAGTTAGGTATCTGAGAATCAGAACCACAAGAATTGTTCTGACCTCTTTGACCTGAGGTTCTATGACCCTACATCTCCAGGTTGGGTAAAATGGCCCCAGATGAAGGTGAAAACAGAAAGAGAAAGTCCACGGGTCAGGGTATCTCCCTGTCAGGTCATCATTCAAAGGAGTATGTAATACTGAGCTGAGCACAGAGAGAACACTCAATAAATGCTTTTGATGGATCATCTGCATATCCTATACCATGTAAACAATAGTTGATTGCAACTTTTTGATTTCTTATACAACCTCAGTCATAAAACTTTCTTATAACTAGGATGCCAATATGATTTACCATCAAAACTGAGATACTTTTGAGACTAAAAGTGAGAGCTATTAATAATTAAACCAGAATTATAGGCATCAACTGGGACTTTCTTGGGCAAAGCTGAGCATATATTTTTTCTTACATGTAAATAAGGATTTTGATAAACTCATGTATAAACGTATTTGTTGAAATCCCAGATAAGATATCCAAATCTGTTTTGTGCTCTCTATGAAACAAACAATAGAGGGAAGTATGAGTGTGTTTAAAAACATGCATAAATAAGGATTATCCAGTAAGGATTTTTATTTCTCCTAAGATAAAAAAATAACCTGTGAACCAATATAGAACACTGAATTGTCATAAGGACAGTGGCCCTTAGAAAATATTTTGGAAATAATGATTTCTCAATGCACAAAATCTTGAAAGTGGTGTTTCTAATGCTTTCTTTCTTTCTTCTTTCTTTCTTTTTCTTTCTTTCTTTCTTTCTTTCTTTTCTTTTTTCTTTCTTTTTCTTAAATTTTTAATTAAACTTAAATATGTTTTATTCACTGTGCTTAGACATAGAATAGCCATAGTCATTTAAGAACAATAAGAAATATAAATACAGAAAACTGAAGGAGGAAAAAACAACTGAGAAAACTAGGAAGAAGTTCGATGAAAAGGAAATAAAAGGGTGTGTTGTTTTTGAAGAAGAAAGACGTGTTCAACATAATTTACATTGCGTTAGATAGAGATTATCGAAGGGAAAGTAGAATGACTTCAGATCTTTAAAAGCCAAAGATTGAGAATTTGCCTTTGTGCCTGTAGTCAAATCAGTAGAAAGACCTTCAAGCATGTGAGAGATATGATTCTGAAGCCTATGTGGCATCTAAAATGCCGTAAGGCTAAAGTTTATGATGAAAATAATGATGATGGCTAACATTTATGGGGTCCCTACAATTTTCTGAGCACTGTCACAGTCAGAGCTTTACATGTCACAGGTGCTTTACACGTTTTAACTCACATAATACTCATGTAATCCCATAAGTTAGTTACTATTACTAACCTAATTTTGTATCAGAGGAGAACAAGACACTAAGATATTAAGAAGCCATTCAAATCATAACGATTTCAGGTAGTGCTGCTTAGATTCAAATCCAGGCTCTCTTACTTCAACCCCAAACAGGCAATCACTAAATTGTAACGTGACCTCGCTGAGATGAGTAAGTCCTCAGATAGGGGGAATAAACTTAGGAAATCTGTGGAGAAAACGGCTAGAGGATGTATCTTTGAAGTGGCAGGGTTTTGATTTTCTGATCTATGACAGCATGGTTGCAAAGTCCAGAGAGAGGTAATTTTTGAGGTGCAGAAATTAGAATATTGGTTGGATGGTATCAGGAAAAAAAAAAAACCAATTTCGTAGAACAAGGAGTAATAATATTGAGCAGAAGTCGACAGTGAGACTCAGTGGATCAATACAAGACAGGATATTAATCATTGCACAGCAGCAATGAATAGGAGTCTTGGCTTGGTAGCACCAATTCCCCTGTCCGCAAGGCCCACAGAGTGATGTGATGGGCCAAGACTGCAGCTACACACTCAGTGGGTTGCATTGCAGCTGAAGAACCCAGGGCTAAGGGCCTAGTATATTTTATAGCAAGCACTAAATAGGACAGTCCCCAGTCTTTGGGGAGTAGGTGGTCATACTGCATCATGTTGCAGTGATCTTGGCCTGCTTAAATGCCTGTATGACTAGCAATGGAAATGGCCCTGGGTTAGAGAATGATTAGAACTTTGGGTACTCTTGCGTAACCAGCAAGAACGGGCAAAGACACTCAGGACCAGGGCAGAAAGCTTCTCCTAACAGATAGTAATGACCTTAGTTGAGACAGGAGCTATACATAGTGCTCTTTTTTTTATGAAAAGATAATGCTCACAATATATGTAAGAATGTGTTAAATTTGAGATATTATTAGCGTATCTGGAGAGAACTACTTTCCCAGAGTCAGAGAGAGGAGTTGGGGATGAGGACAAACATATGGGAATTATCAGCAAGTAGTTACATCCACAGCTAAGGAAAAATTGAATATGATTTTTTTAAATTTACACTGACACCCAATTAAATACATAGGGAAATTAATCCCACTTTCTCTACCCTCTCCATACCCTTCCTATTTACCTTTGAAGGCCCAACACAAACATTACCTTTAGTATGGCTTTTGGAACAATATTGGCATTCACTAATATTAATAATTGACAGGCTGACTGGCAGATGGATGGACTAAATAAAACAAGAAAAGATTCTCTGTTAAATGTTTTCCCATATCATTTCACTCTTTCATCTCAGTTCCTGTAGCACTTTTCATCTTGACTGTTCATTTGACCCCTATACTGCCTTTTGCAACTCATTTTTTCCTGCTGTGTTTTACTGGTTTGGAAGCTATTTAAAGACAAGGGTTACTAAATAAATTTCTTTGTATTCACTAGAGCTTCAGCAAACTGCCTCGCCTAAGTTCAGCATTAAATAAAGGCCTTCACTTTGACACAGTAGGCAAAGGCATAATACATATTTTATGTTTTTGTCTATATTCCTAAAAGATGAAAAAACATTAGTAATAGCTTTCCTATTTGAACATTTAGCATGTGTTCATTACAATACTCACCTCATTATATATTATCTCTTTTAATAATATTTAATTACAATGAACTAGAAAAGCTGGGATTATTATCCCTTTTAAAGAGATGATGAAACCAAGATTGAAGAAGACTACGTCATGTACCTATAAATATAAAGACACTGAATAGTAAAGCTGGGTTTTGTATACTTGATTCCGAAGCCCATATTAAGCCCAAGGATAACCTGTTTACCTTTTTTATGCTGCTTGCTTTGCTTTTTGCTTTGAAAAAGACAGCTCACACCAGAATTATTTCTGGAACCTGGATTTCAGAGACAAGCCCACCTCTTTGCTAGCCAGAAAATTTCCAGGCCGCAGCCACTGAGTAAGTCTCAAGTGCAGACAAAGTTATGGAAGCAGGTACCTAAGGAGTCAGAAAAGTTCTTGACCTTGTTCCAAGTGCTTGGGCTGCCCAGCTTAGCCTGCACAGCAAGACACTGCTGCACATGCTCTCCCAAGGATGGAACGGCTCAGTGGACGAAGGTAGCTCCCCACTTCTCCCTCCTCTGGACAGTAGGGACAGCAGGGACTTGCCTAGCACACGCTCTGATGAAGACATTATATTAAGAGTAACCATCCTTCTATGCACCAAGTCTTCTTAACGCCACCCCTGCCCCAGCCCCCCACCACTGGAAGAAAAGTCTGTGTCTTAGAATTCAGACTTCTTCTGACTCAGACTGTGGAGCACCACCATTTAGGCTGATTATGCCATGATCTATACAGGCTTGCTCGGCAGCCTACAAAAGCCCCCAGTTGCCTGAAGTTGCTTCATCAAATCATACTGATCTCTAACCTTTGTGTATATTTATTTGCATTTTATAGATGTTTTAATGTGTATTTCCAATCAATAATCAATTGTGGTAAATATTAGAATGATTTGTAAACAACTTTAGTTAAGTTCTAAGAAAAATCCTCATTAATCTTCACAGAAATCCTGCGAGAAACTCTGTTTCTCTATTTTTCAGATTAGAAAACTGAAGCTCAGAGACTTTAAGGGACACACACAAGCTTACTCTGGCAGTCAGTGGCATCACTACAATGTGGGTTCAGTCCTTGTTAATGTGACTCTTTCTCTACAAGCAAAGCTTCCTGCCAAGTAACAATGCTTTCCATTTGTTTGGAGCTTTATAATTTAGTTGTTTTCTCCATTTTGAGCTATCTGATTTCATCCTCCCATTAGCCCTCATGAACAGAGAAGGCAGCCAATGTTTTCTTCTTTAATAAATGAAGAAACTGAGGTACAAAGCATTTGAGATACTTCTCTGAGGGAACTTCATAAATGAGCAGCTGGGTCAAAACCGAAAGCTGCTCCTAGGAAAGTTATATCTTTTGCCTTCCCAGAGCATCATTATGTAACCATTCATTCCAGAAAGTTCCATTTTATAGCTGTAGCTTTTCTGTTAGTGACAGGAAGACATGGTTTTGTAAATTTTCAAAGGTGCACACGGTTGACTAAGAAGAAAAGGCAAAGGGCATTTAGGGGGCACAGGGACAAATCAGGGGCAAGAGAGCCATAGTGGGGAGCCCTGGGTACCCTGAATCCAAGTAAGCAGCAGCAGGCAGGCAGCCCTTAACTCCAAAACCTATGTGGCATAGCCTTAGAAGTCCTTTAGCAAGACTTTGTAGCCAGATTTTAGCATCTCACAGAGGTGGGCTAGGGTCAAGGCCTGCCTTTGCTCATTAAAGATGTGTGACCTTGGGCTGTTAACCTGTCTTATCTCAGTATCACTTTCCTCATCTGGGAAATGGGGTAACAGTAATATGTGCTTCATGGCGAAGGGGAGTTACAGTATTTGCCACTAAAGAGAGAAAAAATGAAGAGTTGTGTTAAAAATGGAGGCAGTGATGTGCATGGCACTGGTATGGAAAAGAGGAGTCCTGGAGGTAAAGTCTAGTGCTGTCTATTGCCTTGTTGCCACAACTGATTGTAAGTCAAAAATATCAATTGTACTCTATGCTCCTCAATTTCAATTTGACACTGTCTGTGACAATTTACAAAGAACTTCTATAGAGATTAAATCATTAAATCTTCACAGCCATTCAAGTGAGAGAGATATTAGAGGGGAAATCCAGCAGCCTTTCTGTCCATCACACGGTGTACTCACCATATGCACCACTAAACAGAGAGAGGAACATACCTATGGTTGTTTGGTGATGAAATCATTAAAGCCTATTATTCCTTTGGCAGGCCTTCTAGAGGTAAGCCACAGAAACTAAACATGAGAAAAATATCAGAAGTTACCTACTCATGGTCCATCCAATTCAAGACTTCCCTGTGATGATGGTGTTGAGGATGACCCTGCAATCTTAGATAGACCTTTCCTTCACTGGAATATTTTTCCTTGTCCTCAAACTTTCTTCTACAACCAAATTCTACCATTAACCTATAAGGTTAATCTTATTATGTCCTCTGTTGATCTAAACAAGATGAATCTGCTCCAGCCAAGAGGACCTACTCACTGCCAATTAAAAATGCCTACCTTTCCAAATGCTGTAACTTCCTCAGTTTATTCCTAGGTTTGCAATATCTGTTCCTTTCTTTTAATCCAGGAAAGATGCATTCATCCTATAAGATCTAACTTGGCATTTTACTCATCAGTAGTCCTTCCATAGATCACACCAGTCTCTCTCTCCTTTGGATTTTAAGTACACATGGCTGGTACAGTTTGTTCAGTAATTCATTATAAACGGAGACAATTGTGATGTCAGTGATATATATTTATGGCTTACTGTCTAACTTGGGTTTAAGTAATAAACTGAAGTTTATTCACATTCAATTAGATAATAAACAATGAATAAATAATAAATAATTATCTAATCCAATGTGAAGGTACAATAGTGGTTATCAGAGACTTGGAGCAGGAGAAAGGAGGGGCATAGATTTGTAATGGGTACAAAGCTGCAATTCCTGGGGAGGAATGAATTCTGTTGTTTTGCTCCACAGCAGTGTGACTGTCTAGCTTATTTTTCAATAGAGCTAAAAAGGAGGGCACTGAATGTCTGACCCATGTTGCCTGCTCCTTAAAGGAAGGAAGCATCATTTTTTTTTTTTTTTGTCATTCACATCATATAGACTAGTGTCTAGCACATTTTAAGAATTGGATATTTCCCACACAGCTGCCACCAGCCTTCGAATCCTCAGAAGGCAGCTCCTCTGAATCGAGATGTGTTGCAAATGTCAAATACACACGGGATTTAGGAGACTTTGTACAAAAATAGTGCACAATGCCACATTGCTTTTCTAAAAGCAACTTGAATACAATTTGAAGTAATATTTTGTATGTTTTGGGTTAATTAAAATCTATTCTTGAAAAAAAGAATTTGATAAATATTTGCTGAACAATGCATTTGAATTCAAAATGACAATAGTTTTTGGCATTGTGATTGATTTAGTACAGAATTAGTGCCTCAGGCAGTTAATAATGACAATGTCCATTTATTGGGCCTTCATTATCTAATTATAAAATCTGATAATCTTTTCAGATTTTATAATTTTATACTTTCAATAATTCAACTTATGACAGAAGAGAAGAAGAGAGAGGTTAACTCAGTTGTCCAAAGATAGTGATAGATGGTAACTATCTGGTAAGATGATAGAATTGAGCCTTGCTTGATCTCAGTGGTCTGACTTCAGAGCACGTTTTTAGCCACTAGTCTGTATTGCTTTTTGGTACTGGGGTGACCCTATGATTCTTTTACATGCAATAGTTACTCAGTAATTGAGTTTTCTTATTGGTCATAGTGTTGGCTGGCAAGACGCCATGGAGGAAAGCTATTCTCACTTCAGATTTGTGGAGCATAACTGTATCTGAATAGATGTCTAACCCAGTTTAAAGTCTTTCATATCTACAGTGAAAGAAAAAGTGATCTCAAATGCATCTACTTTTATACCTGCTCCTACTACTTTAGCCCCAAATCCCCTTTCCATAATTATGCATCTGTCTTTCTTGCAAAACATGCAAATACCCAAATAACCTGAGTAGAATTTCATTTTCCATTGCAGCTCCCTTCTAGCCATAATAGACCAGCTGGCCAATTTCTCCAGAGTATGCATAAAACATATATTTTTATCAGTAATAGAAACACTACTTGTCCTATTATTCCCTAAAGCATCTGGGGAGGGAGGGAGAGAGAGTGTATGTGTGAGAGAGAAAGGAGAAAGAGAGTCTCTATTTATTGTAATTCTGCTTTTAAAATGCATAGCACTTTTACCCCCCTCCAAACAAATGTTCAAACTCTGAAGAGTTTTTGGGTCCTGGGCTGGAAATTTTTTTAATCCCTTGCAAATTACTCTGTAGTCTTGGCTTATTTGAAATTCAGAGTCTTCTTTTAAAAATCAAAAAAAGGAAAAAGAAAGAAAGAGAAATATACTTTCTTGGCATGTTTTGCTCTGGCAGGTCAAAGGCCATTCCTCCTTTTAATTAATGCGGCCCTGCAGGGCCCAGAGGAGCAGCCCTGGGATCTAGCTCCATTGGTAGAAGCAGCCCTGGCAGGGAGGCCTTCGCAAGCTTCCCGGGGGCCTCAAGCAAAACAGACTGGAAAGAGCTGTTTTCATATCATTTGTGTCAATCCACTGTGTCCACACACAGCCTTGATATGGAGAACTCAGGAAATGATTCTGACTGCAACGAATGTCAAAGTGAAAGCAAAAGAAGGACCAACGAGGGTCAGACTTCTCTGCAGCCACTGCAGAATGTATCAGTGCCTCACCTGCCTGGTCCGTGTCTCTGAAGTAACCAGCCTCACATCTCCACTGCAGAATGTATCAGTGCCTCACCTGCACGGTCCATGTCTCTGAAGTAACCAGCCTCACATCTCCACTGCAGAATGTATCAGTGCCTCACCTGCACGGTCCGTGTCTCTGAAGTAACCAACCTCACATCTCCACTGCAGAATATATCAGTGCCTCACCTGCCTGGTCTCTGTCTCTGAAGTAACCAACCTCACATCTCCACTGCCTCACCTGCATTGTCTCACCTGCATTGTCCATGTCTCTGAAGTAACCAGCCTCACTTCTCCACTGCAGAATGTATCAGTGCCTCACCTGCACGGTCCGTGTCTCTGAAGTAACCAGCCTCACATCTCCACTGCAGAATGTATCAGTGCCTCACCTGCACAGTCCCTGTCTCTGCAGTAAACAACCTCACATCTTTTCTTCGTCATGCTTTTCACTAAAGTCCATCTCAGCATGCCCTCCCTTCACTACCCCCTTTTCCTGGAAAATTCCTATTCACCCTGCACATTCCCTGCTTTATCCATTCTGTCAGCATATTTCTTACCTCCCAGAGTCAGTTAGTATCCTAGACACTGGATAAGTCAGGGAACAGAACCAAGCGTCGGCTCATGGAGCTTACAACAAATTCCAGGAGAAAGATGTCAATACTCAAATGGACAAACACACATACTATTTCAGGGCTTCCAGAATGCCTTGAAGAAAAGCCAAGTAAGATCAGACAACAGATAAGGGGAGGTGAAGAGAACAGCTTTCTTTGATAGAGTGACATTAAAGCTGAAATCCGAGGAGAGTGAGGACAGGGACCAGGCTGACATTTGGGAGAAAAGTGTGGGTCAAGGGAACAACAACTACAAAGACACTGGGGCAAGAGCAGGTTTGGTCAGCTTAAGAACCGCAAGGAGGACCGTGTGGCTGGAGGCGAGGGCCTGTGGCGGAGAGGGAAAAGATTAGACAGAGCAGTCGCGGGGCTAAACTATAAACAAGCCTGTAGGCCATGATAAGGATTTTAGATTTTACTCTGACAGAGATGGAAGCCATTTGGCATCTTATGAGGATAGATATGACATAATGTGACCTATGGTTCATTGGGCTAGCGTGAGGCAAGCAGTCTGACCACAAGTGGCAGGAGATGAGTGGGCACTAGTGCAACATTCCAGGTGAGAGAGGACAATTTAATCCAGAGTTATAAAGGTGGAGTTATTATAAAGTTATCGGAATTGAGTCTCTGCAATAATCATGACTTAAACATGATATGAAAACAAGGGGAGAATTAGGAGTGATTTTTTTGTTTGCTCGTTTGCTTTTGTTTTTATAGAGACAGGATCTCACTATGTAACCAAGGCTGGCCTCAAACTCCTGGTACCGTCCAGCCTCAGCCTCCTGAGTAGCTGAGACTATAGGCACATGTCATTGCATCCAGCAAGAGTGACTTTAATGTTTTTGGCCTGAGAAAATTAAGACTAGGAAACAGAAATTGCCATTTACTGAAAAAGAAAGGATATCACCAGAGATGATTTGGGATGAAATATCAAAATTTTGGTTTTGAAACTATTAAGACATCTATCAGATATAAATAAAGAACATTCCCTTGATTCCTCAGAATACAACAGTCCCATTATTATATATTTTATGCAACATGGTTTTGTCCAGAAGTTTCCAAAACTGGCTGCTCATAAAACACATCAGAAGATATTTGTATATTTCTGCTTCAACACGGTTGTCCATCCTGGCTAACACGGTGAAACCCCGTCTCTACTAAAAATACAAAAAACTAGCTGGGCGAGGTGGCGGGCGCCTGTAGTCCCAGCTGCTCAGGAGGCTGAGGCAGGAGAATGGCGTGAACCCGGGAGGCGGAGCTTGCAGTGAGCTGAGATCCGGCCACTGCACTCCAGTCCGGGCGACAGAGCGAGACACCGCCTCAAAAAAAAAAAAAAAAAAAAAAAAAAAAAAAAAAACACGGTTGTCACTACTTGTGCCACTGTATCTGATGTAATTTGTTTCAGCAGCCCAGTGACCACCCACAAGTTCAGTGTTTCCCTAGCAGGACCCAAGGGACTCAGCACATAATTTTATTCATGACTATGATTTATTGCAGTGACACAGTAAGAAGATACAGCCAGATCCACAAGGCAAAAATGCACATCAAGCAATTTCTAGTTTCCAAATCCAGAAGCACCCTTTCTAGTCTCTCTCCAAAGGGGCGACACAGAGCACACTCTCCCTCCAGTCCTGAAATGCAGTAACCTGCATGTAGTTCTTATGCCCCAGGAAGTTTACTTGAAACTCAGAGTCCAGGATTTTTACTGGGAATGGGTTACATAGACACAATGATCTGTAATCAATATGAAAACTCCAGACTCCTAGAAGAGTATCAGGTTATCAGTGCCCCAAGCAGGCAAATATTCTTATCATTTAGAGAACTCTATAGAATCTAAGTACTAAGATACCAGCAAAGAACCAGCATGGAAGAAGATCCTTCTAAAAATCAGACTTGTTATGTTAACTCTTCTCTGCTCAGTTACAGATTCTGAGACAAAAACAGTAGCACAAATTTAGATATCACACCGTGTGGAATGGGATCTGGCAGCCTGTAGGTTTTTAAAATATTTACAGCTAAGTCTGATGATCACTCAGGTTTAGGAATCATTCACTAAAGCCGCATGGAGTTCATCATAGCCCAGCCCACCTGAAGCAAACTTTTCAATGAATGAATAGTAAGACACAGAAGAGGGACTTGGAAACACTCTCTGTCAATATCTAACTGAAGTCGTAGGCAAATCACCTCACCACTTGATTTCTTCATCTGTGAAAGGATTGGGGGTGGGAGGAGATTAGGTGATTCCCCAATGTTCCTTTCAACCCTAATAATCTTTGGTCTAGGTCAGAGAAAGTAGTATGAAATGAAAAAATATAGGGATCTTGGCCAGTGGTCTTCCCCACTTTTCCTCCCACTCTCCTTGAAATGCAGAAAGCAAAGCCCGTACTCTCCCCTCTAGCTGCGTTTGCACTTGAGGATGCCTTGGCTGAGGCATGCTGCAAGATCAAGAGAAGCAAAGGCTGCCTTTAAAAGATTTCTCCTTTACGTTAATGTCACAAGTGACAAGACAGTTTCACAGTGGAAGGAGGAAATGTACTTGTTTGGTGGAAATGAAAGAGAGAGATTAAAACTTGAACAGTCACGAGGGCCTTTTGGGGAATTTTAAAGACAAGTCTACCCGAAGACAACTCTACTGATACATCTTAGATTTCCGGGGGGAGCTTTTCAGCCTATTTTCTGTCTCTAATCTTTTATGGTCTTTATAAGAAAACTGTGGCTGCATGTTACAGAACAGAAGTGAATCATGATGAAATAAGAAACTTGAGTTTGTAACTCTGTCATAGAATTAAGAGATCTTGATGTCAAAGCTCTTCCTTTGCAGTTAGAAGTTACAAAGCAGTTCACCGAGTCCAGGTCCCCCAGCCACTAAAAGGTAGATCAGGACTAATAAAGATAATAACACCTCACAGGCATTAAATTCCCACTAATGGAGCAAGTAGCCAATAACAATATAATGGTAACTTTTTCAGAAAATTCTCAATTTGTAAATGTCTCTTCTTCATTCATCCTTCCTCTCTTCTGCTATCTCAAATTTGTCTTGTCTCTTGAATCTTTCTTACCAATATACAAGTCTATGTTAGTATCCCTAATCTTAAACTACTCTCTCCTGGATTAACTTTTATTACCAATCAGTTTCTCTGTCATTTTTACACACAAAGTGTTATATCAAATCTTACACATCAACGTATTAATAATACATATCAAGTGTTATGTATAAAGTCTTACATATCAATCAGTTATTCATTCCTTCAACAAAATATTCATTAATATCTGTCACAGTCAGTGGATGAGGCACTATAAACCAACTGATGAACAACACTGGCTTGGTTCCTGCCATCAAAATGTAATGTGACTCACCGTTGGAGTGGAGGTAAGTGGGGAGAAGATACATAGACAAATCTCTCTCTCTCTCTCTCTCTCTCTCTCTCTCTCTCTCGTTCTCTCTGTATTTAGCAAAAGCGAGAACATTTCTTTGTAATGTGGCTTTGCAGCTCCTCTCAATAAGAAGTAGAGTCTCTTACGATTTTAATCCAGGCTTGTGTGTTACTTGATTTGGCCAATGGGATATTTTGTGTCTGTATTCTTTTGTGATCTTTATAAGAAAACTGTGGCTGTGTGTTATTGAACAGAAGTGATCAAGATGAAATTTTAAAAAGCTAGACTTTGTAACTGTCACAGAATTAACAGATCCTTATGTTAAGACTCTTCCTTTACAGTTAGGGATTACAGAGGGATTAACTGAGTCTAGGTCACTCATCCATTAAAGGGTAGATCAGGACTAATAGAAATGATAACACCTCGCATATATTAAGTTCCTACTAACGGAACAGGTTGCCAATAAAAATATAGTACAGTAGTACTTTTATTTTAAAATTCTAAATTTTTTCAATGCTTCTCCTTGGTAAGACTATAGATGGCTATAAAAAATAGAATAAAATACATGCTTCCCCTTCATTTATCCTTCCCCTCTTCTGCGATTTCAACTTTATCTTGTCTTCTAGATCCTTCTTATCAATATACAAGCATATGTTAGTATCCCTAATCTTAAAACACTCTCTCCCAAATTAACTTTTATCACCAATCCATTTGTTTGTTACTTTTAACAAAGTATTTAAGAGAGTTATTTAAATGTGATACCATCTCAAATTTCTCACCGCCTATTCACTGTTAAACCTACTCCAAAATGGGATCTCTCCCCAACTATTTCCATGAAAACTGTTCTCACCAAGTATATCAACAACCCCCACATTGCTTGATCCAGTACAAACTTACTATTTTCATCTTACTCAATCTTTTGACCACATTCATCATAACTGAACATGATTATCTCTAGCTGCTGTGATACTATACTCATGCAATTTTTTTATAACTCATGAACCATTGCCCCTTGGTTATGTGTGCGTGCATGTGCATGTGTGCACATGTGTGTATATAAACAGGGACAATATGCATAAGTGTAAGTCCTTAATTTTTCAGCTCAATTAGTTTTTACATATGCACACACCTGTTTAACTACCACCCAGATAATGATATGGAATAGTTCCAGAACGCTCCTTCATGCCACTTCCAAATCAATACACTCTTGTCCAAAGAATTAATACTATTCTGACTTATGTGAACATATATTGCAGGGCTACCAATAACATCAAGAGATGGCAAAGTCCATTGACACGCAAATTGCATGCTTCTTTATGAGTCTAAGAAGCATTTTTTAAATATCCCATTGGCCAAATCAAGTAACACGGGTAAGCCTTGATTAAAAGAATAAGAGATTCCACTTCTTGCTGAGAGAAGCTGCAAAGTCATTAAGACAAAGGAATTTTTCCATTTGTGCTAAAGAGGAAGAGACACACAGAGAGAGAGATTTGCCTGTATAACTTCCCCTCATTTACCATCACTCCAACAGTGAGTCACATTACATCAAGAGAAGGTTTAAGCCAGTGTTGTTCACAAATTGGTCTCTTATCCACTGACTGTGACAGATATTAAATATTTATTGAAGGAATGAGTGACTAAATGATTTATATTTACTTAGTACGCAGTTCTGTAACTTCTACTTGGTGCTTAGAAAATGGCCCTAGAACAGAGTTGTTGTAAATCTGCAGAAAGAAGAACTTGAGTTAGGGGTGCATATTAAAATTCAGGTCAATATTACAAACAGACTGAGTTGTGATGACAATCTGTCCCCAAATCCGTATGGTTCAAGCCAATGAAGGATCCATATCCCTTTGTTCTTCCAAAATTCCCTTCTACTGTTTTGTTTGCTTGTCAGTTTTCTGTTGGAGAAATTGTTTATTATTCCTTCTGCTTTCAATTGTATTCACTAATAATAATAATCACAGCTCTCGTTCACTGAGTGACTGAAAGGTGGCAAGCACTGTACTATACTTTTGTTATGTTTAGTGATCAAAATGTTTCTACTTATCAATATTATTTATTATTTATTTATGTATTATTCCTATTTCATATGAAAAGATACTGAGACTCCAACATAACCAAGAAATTACATGGCAGAACTGGGAATGCAATACGAAAAACATGACTCCAAGCTCACAAGCCTAAGCACTATGCCCTCCTGGCCTTCGTGAATACATTTGTTTGGAATTTTAGAGTTAAAATTTAGTGGAATTTATCTATAAAAATGGAATCTTGGGATGTACACAATTTCCAATGTTATGTAGTTCAATATTCAAAGTTTAACACTTCTCTCCAGTATACTTGGCAAGCAGTAGCCTGGTTATTTTTGTAATTCCTCCAGTCATAAGGGAGCTAACAACTTTACTAGAAAGCCCATGCTGGGCCGGGCGCGGTGGCTCAAGCCTGTAATCCCAGCAACTTGGGAGGCCGAGACGGGCGGATCACGAGGTCAGGAGATCGAGACCATCCTGGCTAACCCAGTGAAACCCCGTCTCTACTAAAAAATACAAAAAAACTAGCCGGGCGAGGTGGCGGGTGCCTGCAGTCCCAGCTACTGGGGAGGCTGAGGCAGGAGAATGGCGTGAACCCGGGAGGCGGAGCTTGCAGTGAGCCGAGATCCGGCCCCTGCACTCCAGCCTGGGCGACAGAGCGAGACTCCATCTCAAAAAAAAAAAAAAAAAAAAGAAAGCCCATGCCATTTCTAGGGTAGAAAATGTATTTTATAGTCATGAGTGAGTGAAGGAGAGAGGAAGAAAGAAATAGGGCCAAATTGATGGGCCCCACTCCCTGTACTTCAGCCAAGTGCCAATGCCTTCCTGTTTGGGATAATCCAGTTGATGTCAGATTGTCCCCAATATCTCTTATCAGGTTAGTGATTCCTTTTTTAGAGGGAGCAGAGAACGAGAGAATTGGCAACATGAAATAAAAGTATTCACCCAGAAATCCAAAATTTGGAGTCTGCGTGTGTTTCCATGCACATTTGTAAGGATCAGGAATCAAATAAAACTCTCCTTGGAGAGTCATGACGCATAAGAAGTAACTGTCTCAACTTACCCTGGCAGATACTTATACATCATTTGTTAAAAAAAAAAAAAAAAAAAAAAAAAAAAAAGGTAGGCTTCTCTTCCTTAGCAAAGCTGAGGTAAAGGGCAGTGAACGAGGAGATGAAGGGTGTCTCTTTAGGTGAGTGTTGTTCCAGATCCATTTCACAGAATATTTTCCCGGTAGTTGGTCCCTGAAGAAAATGTTTTGTTTATTTTTCCCCTTGGGCAGAGAAAACTGAGGAATGTAAATATCCCCCTGTCTGGACATCCATAAAACCCATCAAAGGATATGACAAGTACTATAATGGAAACAAAGCAAATACAAATTAAGCATAACTATCTATAATCCACTGCCTTAGATAAAACTTTTTAATAGTCTGTGGAACTAGTAACAGAAAACACAGGCCACCACTTACAGCTGTTCAAGATGTACACTGCACCAGTCCAGAGGGTGACTTTCATCTTGTGTTCATTAACAGACTTGTGTACCTATTTTTCCAATTTCCCGGCAGGTGGCAATACTGTTTTTTTTATTTGTTTGTTTTGTTTTGTTTTGATGTGGAGTCTCGCTCTGTCGCCCAGGCTGGAGTGCAGTGGCATGATCTCCGGTCACTGCAAGCTCCACCTCCTGGGTTCATACCATTCTCCTGCCTCAGCCTCCTGAGTAGCTGGGACTACAGGCGACTGCCACCACACCCAGGTATTTTTTTTTTTTTTTTTTTAGTAGAGACGGGGTTTCACCATGTTAGCCAGGATAGTCTCAATCTCCTGACCTCATGATCTGCCCACCTCGGCCTCCCAAAGTGCTGGGATTACAGGCACAAGCCACCGCGCCCAGCTGGCAATATTGTTTTTTAAGGAAGGCAAGCCTTTTTGTTGTTTTGTTTCCCCCTAATTCACCCAGATTCTCCCATGATGATAGGAAAATATCACCATGCATCTCAGAAGCTATGCTCCTCACTGGCACTGGAAGAAATCCTGCAAACCAAGACATGGTTCTTTTAAGATAATAAGCTGAGTTGCATTCCTTCAGGGTTTTTCCAAGACATAAAATTGGTGTTCCAGGAAACATTAAATTCAATTGCCCTCGGATAGCCCAATACCTTCCACTGGGGACAGGTATATTTTTTTCTTCAGAACTTAATAAAACCAGTCAGCAAACAAATGGGTTTCATCTCTGACCTGGGACAATGAGCCATGCCAAACACCAGTGTTCTCTTCCCTAAGGCAGTGGGATTTGTGAACTTCATTAGTTTCAGGAGTCCAGTTACCTATGGATTTATAGAAGTAGTGTGATGCAGTGATTAGACAATGGGCTGGTAGACAAAGTGTCTTGTTTGCAATTCTGACTTTTGCGTACATGTGACTGGCATATCAGTGGCCTTCTATCTACCTCCTTCTCCTCATATGGAAAACTTGAGGTGACCATATCTACCATTCCTGCCTTTCATAATTGTGGAGCTTAAATGCATGAAGTTGACACAAATCAATGTGATAAAAGGACATTATAGCTCATAATGTATTATACAGTTATAGGGGCCTGTTAAATATTTTAATTTTATCTTTAAGGCCAAGATTACAAACTCTAGCTGGCAAAGGACCAGTTAGATAGCTGTAGCAGCCATTAGGCTATTCACTTACATTTTCAAAACCTCTTTTTTTATGCTGTTTTGTGATGCTAGGGCCTGATCTCTGAAAACCACATTTTGACTTAGCCAGCTACTAGAGGCTTAGCTCACAGAGGCACTAGAAGGTGGCTGAAAGGCTTGAGGATGAAAGAGGATGAAAGAACTTAACTCTTTTATGTTTTCTTCCTGTTTCTGTTTTATTTCAGTTTTAGTTTTCCTTCTGTTCCCATCAGTGTCCACTTAGCAACATTTCTCCATCCTAGTGACAGCAGCGCATTCCAGGACTAGCAATGCTGGGATTATAATTTTCAGTTTGTCCAACTTTGGCAGTATAAGTCTCATCATTTCTCGTCAAAGACACCCATACTAGCTGGCACTACTTTCTGCAAAAGTCTGGGTTTCAGCCTCACCGGGCCCCTTCTCAGAGGTTGATTTGAACTTTGCAGAGGCCCTTTCACATACCTTCAAACTTGAACAAGTACAACATTTTCCTTGATTTTCTTCCAGCCTCTAGGGTCACAGCGGCTTCCTGCATTTGCTATCTGTGATTCTTCAATATCCAGTTTTGTTTTTTTTTTTTCATATTAAATCCTCTCTATTAAACTAACTGGTAAGAGTTACATCTCCTCACTGGCTCCTTACTATTACAGAAATAAAAATTTGTTAAGCAGGTTTGATATTTCTTGCACACCTACACGTGTTTTCTGTTAGCTTTACATTGCTTGTTTTTTCTTATATAGTGTATTTTTTTCATGCATACCTGTGCTTGGTTTGCACAGTAAACAAGAACTCCATTTCCACAGACTTATGTGCTCTTTGTCTTTCTCTTTCTCCCTCCCTCTTTGTTTCTTTTCTTGTTGCAGCATGCCTCTATCTTGCACTACCTTAATTTACCTACTTCTGCTAAGTATGTATATCCAAATAATATTTGACTTTGCTCTAAACATTAGGGGAAAATGTAAGCATAATTGCAACAACAACAACCAAAGACAATTTTCATTGGAACTCAGGACCCAGGGGAAATAAGGGAGAAGTGGAGAAAGTGACAAACTAGAGAGTACACGCTAAAGGCCGAGCTTGACTTGGCTCCTGCTGATGGTGATGGGGAAGGCAATGTGAGCTCACAGGGACCAGATTCCCACATTTTTCACAAGAAAACAAAAATCTATATGTTTGTATTTCGAATTGAAATGCTCATGACTATTTTTAAAAGAATATTAAATATTGTGCTGGCTGACATTGTGCAGATTAAAAAATAGCCATCAGTGCTAAGTAGTTGCCAGGGTTGCTTTACAACTTCCCAATCTTGTTTTTATCAACCAACTTTTCCTGCATCCTCTGTAATCTCAGATAATCACATTACCGCAGAAGGTGCACAAATGCCCTGCCACCAAAAAGAAAAACCCAGTTATTAATAGAAGCCATTGATCAGATCATCATGATTTGAGAAACCTCTGTATGTATTCTCTATTCTTGAAACAATTTAGGAAAAAGTTGCTGTTGAACGGTTTTGAGAAATAGAGGCTAGATTGGAAAGATAACTCTAAATTACTGTTTCTAAATCACTTAAATATAATTGGCATTTCCTTCCAAATATGAACCTCAGAATAACAACAGTACGTTCCAGACCCACGAATGCTATCACAGTTACAGACCTACCGCTGGTCACTGGAAGATCTCTGACAAGCTTGGGGGAAATACTGATGGCAGACTATCATTTTTCAGGGGCATGTGATTTTGGAACTCTTTAATGGTAGTGAATTGAGCCAAATTTTGATTAAGGGATCTTCTTGCATATGATGGTGGATTGTGAAGACTATATTTACACTGGAACTATGCCAGTGTTAGTTTTCAATTAATTAACTCCTCAATGAATCATTTAATAAGACTCTATTGCTCCTAGTTGGTTGAAAAATTGTGAAGACTTTTTCTTCTTCCCTTTCACTTTTCCTCAAGCTGTTTCAGTTGCCTAGATTCTTCCCTATATGTTATAGTTTGGATGTCTGTCCCCTTTAAATCTCATGTTGAAATTTGATTGGAATGAATTTGATTTGAAATCTGATTCCCAATGTTGGAGGTGGGACCTGGTGGGAGGTGTTTGGATCATCCGGGATGCATCCTTCACAAATGCCTTGGTGTTATTCTCATGGTAATGGTGAGTTCTCACTTCATTAGCTCCCAGGAGATTTAATTGTTAAAAAGAGCCTGGCTCCTTCCTCCCATCTCTCTTTCCTGTTTTCTTACAATGTGATGCCTGATCTCGTTCACCTTCCTCTATGAGTGGAAGCTTCCTGAGATCCTCACCAGAAGCAGATGCTGACACCATGCTTCTTATACAGCCTGCCGAACTGTGAGCCAAATAAATCTCTTTTTTTTTTTAAATAAATTACCCAGCCTCGGGTATTTCTATATAGCAGCACAGATAAACTAAGACACCGTCTTACCCCATTTCCACCTGAATTTTACGGAATATTCACTACCCACATGCCTAGATAACCATTTTGATATCCTTCCTTGGTTTCTTTGAAAAAAATAATGTATTTCTTTCTCATCCCTAGATAAACATTTTGTATGGTGGGCTTCCATAATTTTGTATTTTCTTTTCCTTGTCAGAATTCTTCAAGTAAGTGTTTTCCTTAAATATTCTATTTTCAAAGTTTGGTGTTCAGACTCTTTCCTTCTCTCTCTGTGCCGTCACCCTGGACAATTTTATCCACACATTTATTTTTAATTATATTCTATGTGTTGATGGATCCTAAAGATATAGGTTTTATTTTAACTAATTTCCTTTATTCAAGCAAGTTTTTCTATTTGACTGCTGGGGGTTTTCTCTCAAATACACGTTTTCATCACCTCAAAGTCGTCACAACAGACCCTATTGTCTTTTTTCAGCCAGTTCTGTTTGTCCATTGATTTCTGTTATCTCTCTTGCAGTTAAAGCCATTCAACTTCTACAACAACTTTACTTCTTCTTCTCTCTTATCTCTCATAGGAGTAAGTCAAAAAATGTACTCTGTTTTGCCTTTTAGCATTTTTCAAGTCTCTCTAACTTCCTCCCGTTTCTACTAACAGAGACAGGAGGCAGCAAAGGGTCCCTTGGTGAAACCCTATCTTCATACCTAAAACAGCCTGAAGGCTGAAAAACCAGACTGCCATCCTGGGTGAAGCCCACCCTTTTCCCCAGGTGATTCTTTCTGAATAATGCCCACCTGCGGACTGGGAGGACAGGGTGGGGCCTCAGGAAGTTCGTGCAGTTTGCAGGGGAGAGGAGCCTGCCTCTCCTGTTCCTGAGTGGTAACCTGGGATTCAATCTGTGAGATGGGGGCCTCTTAACAGGAACCCCTCTTGCTCTGCTGAGTTTTTCCTTTTCGCCCAATAAATTCCATTCCCCCTCACCCTTCAGAGTATCTGATCTTTCAGATCAGAGCCTGATCTTTCGTGGTCATGTGACAAGAACCCAGTTTTTCTACAACACTACTACTGCTGTTATCTTAGCTGAAGCCATAATTTCTCTCACTTATATTCCTTTAATAACCCATAAAAAGGTCTTGCTAGCTCAAGCCCTGCCCTAAACCAATCCATTGTCTTCATTGTGGCCAGAAGAATTTTGCTGAAGTATAGTTGTGGTCCACTCCACTGATTGCCAACCATGAATTGGCTCGGCTTATGAGATTTTTTGTCATGTAGCCGGTGACTGGCTATATGTATATATATTTTTTCTCCCGTGTATCCTCTACTTCTGTGTTGCTATGGGATCATCTTCATTTCTCTGATGCTGACTCCTTGAAAAGCCCTTCCAACTTCCTTCTCTTTCTTCTTTTATATATTAAGGATTCTCTTCTATCTTTCCTTCTCTTTATTCATAGTGTTGAAATTATGTATTTGCCTTCTGTTTTTGCCTATTAGGCAAGGAACAACATAAAAATCATAAGCTACACACTGACTTCATTTTAGTGGGTAGATATTGTATGAAACTCTGTGTTGAGAAGATTTCTGAAGTTTAACTAATCCTACGGAAGGAAACATAAGAAGAGTGAATATTAATGTCTACTCTGAACAAGAGAACAATGGACCTTTTTTTTTGCATCATGTATATTATTTTAATTTTACACTCATTCTCTGTGGAACATATCCCAGTTTTTCAAATGAGAAGAATAAGATTACTAAAGTACATTCTTTTAAAGGGACATATAATAAAGGGCAAAGATAAGATTAACCTGGTGTCCTCTATAACTTGAAAGACCCTGTTTCTTTCAGAAATGCATTCTACCCCCAATGTTCACAGAATTAATAGATTAATGGTAATACCTGATATACATCCAGACCAGTACCAAATATTGTGAGATTAAAAAGAATCTAAAAGAAGACATTATCCCTGCACTCAAAGAGCTTGTGTGAAACAGACAGAAAATATAAAATAAACAAGATTCGATTCTGCATTCATGACTGTTTGAGAACAACCAATGACAGAAAGGAAATGGAAACATTTAAAACCTACAAGCTTGTGATAATGGTGATGTAAAAGCAGATGCTATGTAATCTCCCATGAAGTTAATTACCCTTCATTAAGACAAATCTCATTCTTTTTTAGAAAAACAGACCACCTCCTGTCCATTAGGCCTTGTTATTCCTGATGTCCTTTAGCTTCCTTGAGGAAAGGTGGAATGAATGATGACCTTGCTTTTGGAGCTACGATTATCATGATCCCCTTCTACAGAAAGGCCATGTAAGGTACAAGAAAGAACTTTGACTCAATTCAGCCAGGTGTAGATTCAAATTCTTGCTTTATCAGTTATAAAACTTACTAGTTTTATAATATTTATAAGTATTATATTCTCACTGAGCCTTGCTTGCCTTATCTATACATTGAAGATGATGATACTTCCCAGGATTTTCTTGCGTGAGGATTAAATGAAATAATGCATGCAAAGTGCCTTGCATGAAGTAAGTGATCATGAAATCATAAGAACTGGTAGCAATGATGATGTTAATAATGACAATGACTAGGGGATACTGATGATGCCATCAATGACTTTGGTTGGGATGGAAACCCAAGCCCTCCCAGCTCTTTATCCCAAATATAGCTCTGAACCCTGGGTAGTCTCTCCAGGCCTCTTTGGCCTTCATTTTCTTTGACCCTCTGCCAGCATGTAAATGCTACACCACAAAATTTATTTCAGAAGCTCATTCCGTGTTGAAGAGTTAACTTCTGCTTGAGGTAGCCTCATGCTCAAGAATAGCAGTCACACTTTGATTTTTAGAATAGTTTGTAGTTCACAGATTTTTTCTTAGTAAACCAATTAATAGAACACACTTGAAAGAATGCCTGGCACATATTAAGTGCTATATAAATGTTAGCTGTTTTCAGTATTCGTGTGACTATGAATATTATTTGTTAGATCATTTACTTCTTGCAACAACATACTATGAATAGGTAAAGCCAATGTACTAGTATCAGTTGAATATATTAAGACAACAAATCTAACAAAAGTCTAGTGATTTTGAGCACTTAGCTCTGTGCTCAAGGGCAGGGTATTTTCTACTTAAGATTATTTTTCCCAGTGCCCAGTACAGGGCTGCTCACACAGCAGGTGTTTGGTCAATATTGGTAAATGTTTACATAGCTGATATATAGGGGACATAGGAAGATACTGACTTGGGAGCCGAATTGAGTCTATGCCAAGAATAGCAATCCATATTAATATCAAAATAAGAATTAACAACTTTCTTCAAACATTTATGTATAGACAAAATAAACGACTAGTTAAATATAGATATTGTAGGAACTGCTTGAAAGCACTGATTAAAATCACAAGGTCTTGGGTATCCAGTGACCCTTCAGATATCCTCAAATGACTTTCATTTACTTGCTTTTGTTACTTTTTTTTTTTTTTTTTTGAGACGGAGTCTCGCTCTGTCACCCAGGCTGGAGTGCAGTGGCCGGATCTCAGCTCACTGCAAGCTCCGCCTCCCAGGTTTACGCCATTCTCTCGCCTCAGCCTCCCAAGTAGCTGGGACTACAGGCGCCCGCCATCTCGCCCGGCTAATTTTTTGTATTTTTTTAGTAGAGACGGGGTTTCACCGTGTTAGCCAGGATGGTCTCGATCTCCTGACCCCGTGATCCGCCTGTCTCGGCCTCCCAAAGTGCTGGGATTACAGGCTTGAGCCACCGCGCCCGGCCGCTTTTGTTACTTTTAAGGGAAATCTGAAAAGGGCTGGTGATCAGTACTGTACTTAGACAGTTGGACAAAAGATAAAAATGCCCAGGCCCTTGACTGGGGCAAGAATGATTGAGATGCTCTCATAATTATCTCCTAAGATATGGTCCACCTACTGAGAAGACCTTGTCCTTTTCCTTTATATACAGGGTGTGGTAGAAAAAGGCAAAAATCTAGAAACTAGCAGCTGTGCTTGATCACAAAATCCTGTCATAGAAACATGTAATTGAGGCTGAAGGAAAAAAAAAAAAAGAGTTCCATATTAACCTATCCAAATGGTGGAAGACCATTTAACAGTCTCAAGAGGGGACCCACCTGTGGCAGTCTATGCACTGGGGGTGAGATGGGCAGTCTGTGCTACACAAATAATTCATAGAGCTATGTTTTTTTGTTTGTTGTTTTACAACAATGTTTATCACTCAGTGTGGAACATTATTTTGACAAACATACCATGGTAATTAAGATGATAATTGATGAACGAGTCTATAGGATATCTCTGTATTATTTTTATAACATTTCTGTAAATTTAAAATTGTTCAAAAATAAAAAGTTTACTTTAAAATGTCTGTCAAATTTCCTATGCTACTGTGGCATGAAAATACAGAGGATGACTAAGGTAGTCAGGCAGTATTTTCAAGGTACAGTGGTACTTGAGCCAAAAAAATTAAAATAAAATAAAAAATAAGGTCTGGGTGCAGTGGCTGACACTTGTAATCCCAGCATTTTGGGAGGCTGAGGCAGGCAGATCACAGGGTCAAGAGATCGAGACAATCCTGGCCAACACAGTGAAACCCCGTCTCTACTAAAAATACAAAAATTAGCCAGGCGTGGTGGTGTGTGCCTGTAGTCCCAGCTACTCAGGAGGCTGAGGCAGGAGAATCACTTGAACCCAGGAGGCTGAGGTTGTAATGAGCTGAGATTACGCCACTGCACTCCAGCCTAGTGACAGAGTGAGACTCCGTCTCAAAAAAAAAAAAAAAAAAAAGTGGCAAATAAGGTGGATAAAGGATAGAAAAGCATGTGTTTAGTAAGCTAGTTTTTTACCCAATAATATTTCACAGACATCTCTCTATGTCAGTTACTAAAAATCTATTTCATTTTTGTTGGGTTCATCATAGTTCTTGGAATAAACATGAGAGTTACTTATTTCTTCATGATCATTTTTCTCCTTTTATAACCAAATCTACAGGAAACTTACAATACTATTTCCACTTATATTTTAAATACCTGTTTAATTTTTTTCCTACTAAACCATTATCTTTCCAAGGACAAAAACCGTGTTTATCTTGTTCACTCCTTAAGTCCCCAAGATATAGTACGGAGTTGAATAAATGAGGATATAGAACATGCAAAGATATGGAATGAAATAGTAGAAAAAGTAGCAAGGAATGTAAGAGACTTGCAAGCAGTTTTCTACAACTGGAGTAGAAGATTCTTATTGTGGAATTTTGAGAGGCAGGGAATTAATTGAAGAGGTTGACATTCATTCTGTAGGAATCATCAGAATGTTTATTTTGGACTCAGTCTGTATTATCTGTTTTCACACTGCTATAAGGATGCTACTTGAGACTTGGTAATTTATAAAGGAAAGAGGTTGAATTGACTCCCAGTTCCACATGGCTGGGGAAGCCTTAGGGAACTTACAATCATGGCGAAGGGCAAAGGAGAAGCAAGTACTTTCTTCACAAGGTCGCAGGAGAGATAGAGATCAAAGCGGAGACTGCCAAACACTTTTAAAACCATCAGCTCTTGTGAGAACCCACTCACTATGATGAGAACAGCATGGGGGAACTGTCCTTATGATCCATTTCTCTGCCACCAGACTCTTCCCTTGACACCTGTGGATTGCAACTAGAGAAGAGATTTGGATGGGGACACAGAGCCAAACCAAATTACCGTCTATATTATGCACTGTAACTACAGATACAAGGAAAACATAGCTGTTCAGTCAGGAAGTTTATGGGATTGCAGGGCTCACAATATAAGGGAATTTTTTTCCTCTTCATCCTAAAGACTACTGGAAGTCTCTGGATTATTTTAAGTAGGAACTTTAGAAAGATCTTTGAATCAGTGGTTCTCCTGCAGAAAGAAACCAAGAGAGAAGGGCAATATTAGGAAACAGAGACTCCATTAGAAGTTTCTTGCAACAGAAAAATAATGAGCGATTCCATGAAATTACTTGTGTGGAGACTGAGAAGTGGCTGCAGGGTCACTGATATTAGGAGGATGTGACGTGGAGGCAGCTGGGAGAGGATTTTCAGGAGGAGAGGGCGGAATTGAGATCTATCTGGAGGTTATGTCAGCTCTGCTCTATAACTGACCTGATATCAGTGGAGGGTGATGAGCAAAGAAATTGAGTATGATTCTCAAGTTAATGGCTTGCATCACTGGATGGGTGAAAATGGCAGACAGTAAAGAAAATAAGATAGAAGGCAGTGCAATGTGTTGTGTGTTTGGGATGGGTTCGTCAAACTCATTGTGGTGGAGATAACTCCAAGACCCTAGGTGAAGGTGCCCAGTAGATAGTTAAGGACACTGGTCTATATGGAAAAAGCTGTGGGCTATAGATATAGACCTCTGACTGAGTAGCATATGAGTTAATATTACACAAAGTCTCACTGTAAATGATACCCCCTCAAGGAGACTAGGTAGAAGAGAAGAGAATCCAGAGTAAGCTCCAGAGAGCACCAGCATTTAAGATGGAAAAGAAGAAGAGCATGAGAAAGAAATACATTTAGAAGTCAAGATGAGGGTGATGAAAGGGAGATAGGTGAAAAATTCCTGAGAGCCCACTGAAGTATGATTGAGGGAAGAAAAAGTATTCAACACTGCAAGGTACAAATGAGGGTTAAAGTGATGAAGCCTTCATAAGTGATAGGATTTTTCAATTAGGGTGCCATCCACAGCCTTAATTAGAGCAATGCCAGACACTTCACACAGATAATTGCATTTAATTTATACAACAGCTGATGAAGCAGGTAATATAATCCTAATTTTACAGATGAAGAAACAGTAGCTTAACTAACTGACTCACAGACATGCAACTAGTTATCAGCAAAGCTCAGATTCAGACTTAGGAAAGCCGATGCTGAAAACTGCACTCCGAATAACTAAGCTCTACTGTGCCACCCACTGACACATCTAATTAATTTCAATTCAGCATGTCACTTCACAGTTTACGGTTTTGTTTTGTCCTCTAATTTTTCATGAACACAAATATTAGTTCCCCAGTGCTATTCCAAAGCATCATGAGAACTGAGACATATATGTTGCTGCGTGTTGGCATCAAGTTTTTAGTCAAAAGCAAGGTAGTCCCCATAGGTGTCCCATAAATTCCATTAAATAAATGATGTTGAAAAGAAATGAGCATTTGAAGTGTTAGAGTAAATGCAGATCAGCCAGGTTATCCTCCAGTGACATACATAGCAGCTCAAAAGAACAACGCAACTATGGACTGTGCTCCCTGGTCCTAAGCACTGGATCATTGCACTTCTCTAATGATTTATGTGTGAAATTTCCAAGGTTATATGAATAGGCCACAAACAGACCTTGATACACCCATAATGGGTTAATAATGCATACTCCATACTTAATGCATAAGAAAGTAAACCACAGAAATTGCACAAAAAAGGACAAACTCATATCTCTGGTGAGCAGTTCCTTTGAGCTTAGAGTCTGGAACAAACTATTGTGGAAGGAAAATGCTTTTAATCTTCCTGCTGATGAATAAATCACAGTTTTTAAATATATATTTTAAAACAGTTGAACAGCACCACCCCAGGGCTTCATACAAGCTCTGTTTTTTAGTTCTATCAGCATGCAGGCCATTCTCTTAATTGTGTACATAGCCACGTACGTAAGCAATGTCATGGATTTTGCACACTTCTGAACAATGGACACCATAGATATCTTGTGTGTAATACCGGCTGCCATGGTGCAATTGGCAGAGAAATAAATCTTACCATCTTGATGACAGCCTGTGCATCCAAAACCAGGCAATATAGATGCTTTGAGAAAGCGGAATCTTATATTCTTGGACAATGTAATTATTATGCTCTGTCAGCTCATTTGACTTTTTCATAAAAATCACTTAATACTTCACAAGGATATTACTTTTGCCATCAAATATCACTTTGGGAAATGTTAATAATTTAGGAACTCCTATATTAAAAATGGCTAATTCACTAAGTACATGAAATGCCAGAATCTGAGAGGCTTTCTAACCTAAAGGATTTCCCCTTCCCCATGCTTTATTTAGGTATAACTAGCATACAACACACGGCACATAATTAATGTATACCATTTGGTGAGTTTAGACTTATGTATATACTCCTGTTACCATCACCACAACCCAGGTAATAAATAGATCATCACCTCTAAAAATTGAATACTTCAATCCCACTATAAGACATTGGGGAGAACAAAGGGCTGCATTAAGAAGCTATTGTCTCATATTTAAAGACTGAATAATCAACAACTCAGTTACAAATGATTTAGGAAAGAGATGCAGCTATATTCAGCAGAGAGTTTTCTTCTCCAGCACCAAACTTATATGTTATTATATGCTAATTTTTAAAAACTGAAATCTAAAGCCTTGTCTAGTAAAGACTCTTTTTGAGTTGAATGAAGTTCATGGGCAATAGAAATTGCATATTTCACTTTTTTTTGTTGCCTTTCTAAATTTAACTACATAAGATAAAATTCACTCTTTCTGAGGTAGATTACTGTAAATTTTGACAAACGCTTTTAGTCTTGTGACCACCACCACAATCAAAACACAGAGCAATTCTGTCACCCCCCAAATTTGTGCTACCCCTTTATAGTCAAACTCTCTCTCCATCTCCAGCCCCTGACAACCACTGACCTATTTTTTGTTCCTATAGTTTTGCTTTCCACACTGTTGTATACTAGTTCGTTAATTTTTATTGATTAATAGTATTCCATTGTATGGAATATCATAGCTTTTATATCCTACAAACTTGCATTTGTGATATGACGATGGCAGTGATAATAATAGTGACATCTGACATTATGGGAATCCTTATTGTGAGTCAGGCATTGTTCCAGCTCTGTCAACATACTACCTCATAAAATTTTTTCATCATATGAAATAAGCAATATTATTATTCCACTTTAGAGAACAGAAAAAGGAGGCAAAGAATATTAAGTCACTACCCTAGGATCACACAATTTGTAAATGTCACAGCCTATATTCGAATCTGGGCAGTCTGACTTCAGGACCTAACATAGTAGCCACCATCATAAACTGCTTCCCAGTAATAGCTACCAATTATTGATCATCTGCCCTTGGGCTCCATGGCAAGCATTTCCTTGATCCATTTTCACATGAATAAGGTAGGTTATGGAAAATGAGACTTACAGAGACGAAGCAATTTGCTCCAAATCACTCTGATAATGTTACCTAATTTTTAACCAAATCATAAAAACTGAGTCTTAGTACCTTTAAGGGTATTTAATCTTGATTAGTTTCTGGATTTCAATTTTTTTATTATTATTTTCTACTACGACATTGCATTTCCAATTCGTCTCAGCATGCACAGAGCCTTTTGGAGTTGGACTAACTTGTTTGGCATTGGTACAAATCATCTTCTAGGCTTTAAGATTAGATAATAAAATGTATTTGGTACAAAAGAGACCTTGTCTCTATCTTGATTTATCCCTGCCTGTGGGAAATTGAAGGGATGAAAAAAAAATCTGCTATCTGAATTAAACTCCATGGAGTGACATGTGGAAAAAATTTATATACATTTTAACTTTGGGTTGTTCCTCAAGAGGTTAAATCTTTGTTCCAGCATGAAGATAAAAATAAATTTTGCCGCTAGTTTGCTTATGTTATCACCTTATCATGAGCACTGTAGAATTGGAAGCAAAAATCTCCAGTAGAGATTTCTACAGGGAGAATGTGATTGTATTTTTCAATTTGTATTTATAGTAATAATAATGCACTCAGCTCACATCTTTAAGGAAAAGTCCTCGAAGTACTTTACGTATTTTAATTAACCTTCACTGTACTCAGGACATAGACAGTATATCAATTTTATTAAGGCATAGCACATGGAAAGCAAATTTAAGGTCTTAGGGTCAAAGTCATGGCATGCTGGTGATGATAATAATGTTTCAGGGTGTAGACAAATCTGTGAAAAGAAAGAATAGGAAACAACCCAGCAAACTCCGTGGTCTGACATGTCAGCAGCGTTGCACCCTTGCACGCTCCAATGGCCCTTTGCATTACAAATTTCTCAATATAAGAAACATCCTGAATATCCTGGTATTCTTTCCTACTGTCCTCTCTGGATTTATTAACAGAGTGTAAATGTCAAATATGGGTGAAGGTGTGAAGAATGGAGGGCTCATCTGTTTTCTGAACAACCCTAAATACTCTGGTCAAATTTCAAACAATTCCTAGTTAGACATTTGGACGCCTTTGATTTTGAGTCCTACATACATTCTCGTTATCATAAGAGATATGCCACAGGAAATAAAAGACATGTTCTGAGTCAGAGTTACAAGACCAGATAGGGCATAGTGGGGTTTTGATATTGTTTCTGGATCTTCAGACTAATGGTAGATATTACTTATCTGTGAATTTAAGCTCAATTATAAGGGACTTTTTTCTTTTTTTCAGATAATTGGGGTCATCCGGGGTGAATTAGCTTATCTAGAAGGCAGTGAATTAAGAAGAGGAGATTCCTGCATTGAGTGGGTGATTGAACTACATGCAAAGCAAGGCTTCTTCCAGTTCTAAGGTACTAACTGGAAAACTGATTTGAACTTTCATTTAACAGCTAGGCCTTAACAAGAAGATATTCCTTCTTGTTAAGGCCAAATAATATTCCGCTGTTTGTACATACATTTTGTTAATCCATTCATCTGTAGATGAACTTTCATTTAACAGCTTTATTATACCTACAGAATAATCTTTATTTTTTATATCTTTATTATTCATACAGAATAATCTTTATATATATATCTAAAATATACAACTTAAATGTTGTTTATTTTTAACATCTTAATCACTTTATGTGTACAGTTCAGTAGTGTTAAGTACATTCACATTGTTGTACAACAATTCTCCAGAACATTTCCATCTTATAAAACTGAAACTGCATACCCATTAAGCAACCGTTCCCCATTTCCACTTCCTCCCAGTTCCTGCAATGACCACTCTACTTTCTGTTTTTATGAATTTGACTACTTTCAATACCTTATATGTGGAAGCATACAATATTTGTCTTTTTGTTACTGACTTCACTAAGCATCATATCCTCAAGGTTCATCCATGTTATAGCATATGGCAAGATATTCCTTCTTGTTAAGGCCAAATAATATTCCGCTGTTTGTACATACATTTTGTTAATCCATTCATCTGTAGATGAATGTTTGTGTTGCTTTCTCTTCTTGGCTATTGTGAATAATGCTGCTATGAATACAGGTATGCAAATATTAATTTGAGATCCTGTTTTTCATTATTTGAAATATGCACCCAGAATGGGGATTGCTGGATCTTATGGCAATTCTGTTTTTAATTTTTTTAAAGAATTGTCATACTAGTTTTCAAAGAGCCTGCATAATTTTTCATTCTCACCAATAGTGTACAAGGTTTCCCTTTCTCCACATCCTCATTAACATTTGTTAATTTCTATTTGTAGTAGCCATCCTAATGGGTGTGAGGTATAGGTTAAACTTTTATAACTAGAAAATTTAAAAACTGAAAACCATAACAGTTTTTCTGGCTCAGGTTATTATTATTCTGTTCCTAATGATAAGTTTGACCTTGTACAAGCAACTTCACCTCTCTTTGCAAGTTTTCTAAAATATTAAATAAGAATAATAATGCATATCCGAAAACCAAACAGGCATTTGAAACTGTTCCACACACCCTACATATATGATATGTGATTATCTGTGATATAATTTATATAAGTATATATAATATAGTTAACCATATAAATATAATATATATAACTCTATAACTATAGTTATATAGAGAGATATAGATAGAAATACAGGTGATTACATGTGATAGATAATTACATGTGATTCAATTTGCATATATAGTAAGCTATACTATTTCGGGGTATGGTAGCTTTCTAAGTAAGCATCCCTCTACATAGAAAGACCCTTCCTTTCTCTGTTTTACTTACCCACTTCACTGGAATCACTTCTCAAATGAACTCCTTGCCTGGAATCCTTGTCTCAGCGTCTGTTATGGGAAAACCAGACTAAGACAAGTGTCTGTTCACTCTTACTCATTCAAATAATACTTAAAGTGTAAATTAGGGAGTGAATATTTGATGGACCTAGTATGGTTCTTGGCAGTTATCTTTATTATATCATACTCATCATGGAGTGTGAGGAATGCTTCTTTGTAATCCATTATCAGTACCCTATCTTTTCTTCTAGAGGAATAATGATAGACATGTATACAGCACTACACAGTCAGAAGCTGAGAATAACAGGCCTGAGCAAAACCAATCACAGCTCAAGGTCCATTTTTTTTCATATCTATTAGCAAATATAAGTGCTGTATTTGACAGTATCTTTTTTTCCTCAGCATTTTCTCTTCTGATCATCAGAAGATGAGGTGGGATGAAACAGCAATAGAATAACAGCAATGGAATTAATGCCGTGCAGGTTTGAAGAGCATTTGACCTACTAAGACCAATTCCTGGGAAGAAGCATCTGGAGGGTGGATTTTTCTGCTACTGAGGTCTGCTTGAAACACCCTGGTCTACTGAGAGTGGATGGGAAACAAATAACTTTACCAGCCAAAATGTACTACAGGTATGAGAGTGCAGCCTCCAGTTTTCTTATGAAACCCTTCGTATTGATTTCTGCCTGCTCTAATCTATCTCAATAATCATCTAGATACTATACCTGAAGGATTAAAAATGAAAGAAATCAATGTGTTCAACCTCTGTCTGACAGCAACCTCTGAACAACTCAAGGTACAAATCAAAGCTTACTCCATTGAGTCCTCCCTACCATTCACCCGTCTCTAGGCCAGACTCATTCTACTCTCCAATGTGTTTCCATTGCATTCTATACTTACTTCTGCCACAGTAACTAAATTTTGTCTTAGATTCTACTTACTGTCACCCTGGTTTGAATGTAAGCTCCTGAATGATAGGAACTAAGCTCTTTTCTTCTTGCCTTCTCTGAGAACCAATATAATGCTAGGAATATATGCATAGATATAAGTTTTAATGTCTAATATTGAGTTTATAAACTGTCTTATTTTCAGTTATTCTGGGGAGCAACTGACATTATAGACCAAATACTTCACACTAGCACTGTGCTAAATGCTTTATAAATGTCAGTTCATTTCATCTCACGAACACTCTATCATTTATCTTATGCTGTACAACAGACACGAAAACTTGGTTCTTAAAACAAAAGCTAACAAGTCTCTGTAGTTGCTGATCAGAGAGCACAGCCACTTCAGAATGCGCTAAGTCAACCTGAGTTGATAGCAGTTTTAGCAGGTCTCCCTCAGATTCTTTGCCTGATCTCTTTGCTAAGTTCTATGTCCCTGTTGGTATCACAGCGACCTTTTAGTTTCCTCTATTTGATGCTTGATTGTGCCAGTGTTATCAACTATGCCCTAGGGCATAAATTACTACACAATCTGAACCAATTAAATTGGAGCTTTTTTGCTGAGGTAGTTTTTGAGACTAGTCTTTGAGGTTTGTTCTGTCCCTGGAGAAGCTCTTCTTAGTGGTCTCTCCTCATTGTTCTCTCTGGTAAACTAGCTAGTCTGTGGTTTAGCTACATGCCTTTTCTCATTTGCTTGCCATCAAATCTTACATGGGGGAAAGGTGGGAAGCACTCTTAGGCTTGAGCTATTCCATGCTCTTTTTCAAATAAAGTTTGTTTATTTGGGGACAGCTTCAGAGCTCTCTGCCCTTGTGGACTAGTTCTACCAGTGAGGAAATTCTCTGAATTACTGATCTGAAGCTGCAGGTTCAGGAACAGTGGTCTACTTTTCTTACAGGGTACCTCTGCTTTATGAGAAGAAAGCCATATTGGGGAAGTACCTTCTAGTCTTCTGGCTTGCCTTTCCCCATTAGGAAGCTTCACTCTGTGAGTGTGCTGGAAAAGGGCAATTGGAGCCCCATTATCATTAGCCTGCTGTGCCTAGTGTAGAGCTTCTGCTCTATTTGTAAGGGGAAGAAGGGCCACACTCTTGGCAACACTCTCTTAGATTTGAGCCTCTGTAATTTACTTGGAGGATGTGAGTGTGCTTGTAGGTATGGGGATGAGAAATGCCTACCTCTCTTGGGGAGATAGTGACCTTATCCTTTATTTTGGAGTTCAGAATAGAAGGAACCCTGTTTTTCTTGACCACATCCTCCTAAAGTGGGGGCATCCAAAATGCTGAGCTGGAAACGTTAGGAAGAGAGGAGCAAGTTGTAACATATCAAACAGACTCTTACTGTTCTTACTGTGGTTTAATGGATTTTCTTTTAAGAAATGTTTCTTCACCCCACAAGCACAGGCAACCAAAATAAAAATGGACAAATGGAATCACATTAAGTTTAAAAGCTTCGGAAAAGCAAAGGTAAAAACAACAAAGTGAAAAAATAACCTATAGAACGGGAGAAAATATTTGCAAACTACCCATCTGACAAGGGATTAATAGGTAGAAAATATAAGATGCTCAAACCACTCCTTTGGAGAAAAATCTAATAATCAGATCAAAAAATGGGCGAAAGATCTGAACAGAGGTTTCTCAAAAGAAGACATACAAGTGGCAAATGGGCATATGAAAAGGTGCTCAACATCACTGATCATCAGAGAAATGCAAATCAAAACTACAATGAGATATCATCTCACCCCAGTTAAACTGGCTTTTATCCAAGAGGAAATCAATAACAAATGCTGGCAAGGATGTGGGGAAAAAGGGAACTCTCACGCACGATTGGTGGGAATGTAAACGTGTACAACCACTACGGAGAAGAATTCGGAGGTCTCTCAAAATACTAAAAATAGAGATATCATCAATCCCATTTTTTGGTAAATATCCAAAAGAAAGGAAATCAGTATATTTAAAATATATCTACACTCTCATGTTGTTCACAATAGCCAAGACTTGGAAGTAACTTCAATGTTCATCAACAGATGAATGGATAAAGAAAATGTGATACTTATACACGATGAAGTACTATTCAGCCATAAAAAGAGTAAGATCCTATCATTTGCAACAATATGGATGGAACTGGAGATCATTGTGTAAAGTGAAATAAGCCAGGCACAGAAAGACAAACTTCACATATTCTTACTTATTTGTGGGAGATAAAAATTAAAACAATTGAACTCATGGAGATAGAGAATAGAAGGAAGGTTACTAGAGGCTGGGAAGAGTAGTAGGGAGGGTGGAGAGGAAATGAGGATGGTTAATGGGTATAAAAAGTCATTAGAGAGAATGAATAATACCTAGTATATGATACCACAACAGGGTGACTATAGTCAATAATAATTTAATTGTACTTTTAAAAATAATTAAGAGTATAATTAGATTGTTTTTAACAAAAGGATAAATGCTTGAGGTGATAGATGCTTCATTTTCCATAATATGATTATTACATATTGCATGCCTGCCTCAAGATATCAAGTGAACCCCATAAATATATACACGTGTTATGTACTCACAAAAATAAACATTAAAATGCTTCTTCATTTGTTGTATGCTCTTAAGACAATTTCAAAACTTTAACTCTTTTACATTAGAAATATTACCAATTACACTTGTTTTTCCAAGAAACAGGTCCATGTAGCTGTTTATGCAGCTATTCCAAAAGCAGGACTTCCCATCATCCTGTGATTTTAAGTTATAAAATTGAACAAAATCTATGAAACAGCTGTTTTGGGGCATTGAGCAATATTACTGCGTGGCTCTGTTCCTTGAGAAAGAATAAATAAATAATCTGAGCCCTATGATAACCCCAGGCAATCTACCTAGGAATACTTTCCAGACAAAATTGCTTGGGTGGAAAGGCTAAGGAGACTGCAGTAGTCTCACTGAGTTGAAATTATAGTTCTAGGTAGTGAGGTGGCTGGAAATGAAGGTACTATAAGAGACTTCTTGAGTCTTTGTCTAAAAACTAAGCAGCAAGTATGTAGGATTAAAGAAAATGAGGATGAACAAGAACAATTTCTGGGGTAAAAACGATAACTACCTGAGAGCTGTCAGCTCAAAAAATCTTCCTAAATCTCATGCAAAGCTAAGAGATGCTCAGATTCAGCCAGATAGATAAAGGAAACTCATTCAAAATACAAGTTATTCATAGATGCCAAAAATTTCACCTCTTATGACGTGGATTAAACTAGACCTAGAATGACTATTACTCTTTAGGACTTAACATACCGTAAAAACAATCTGAAGAGTATCAAGTAGATCAAGAAGATGAGAAAAGCAATGCCACTCAACAATGTCTCTCAACTATGTGACATTAAAAACATCTGACATCCAATAAAAATTACTAGATGTGTGAAAGAGAAAAAAAATTGATGCACATTTTTGCTTATATCAGTAATTCATTCCTTTTTTATTCCTCAAATGTATTTCATTGTGTGAATATATGCAAATGTTAATCCATTGACATTTGGCTGTTTCAGCTTTTTATCGTAAATAAAGATGCTGATGCTGGGATAACTGACCCTCCATATGCAGAAGATTGAAACTGGACCCCTTCCTTACACCATATTCAGAAATCAACTCGAGATGAATTAAAGACTTAAATGTGAAACCCAAATCTATAAAAATTCTGGAGGATAACCTAGGAAATACCATTCTGGACATAGGACCTAGCAAAGATTTCATGATGAAGATGCCAAAAGCAATTGTAACAAAACCAAAAATTGACAAATAGGGCCTAATTAAGAAACTCTTTTTCAACACAGTAAACAGACAACCTACAGAATGGGAGAAAATATTTGTGAACTATGCATCCAACAGAGGTCTAGTACCTATAAGGAACTTAAAAAGAGTTACAAGTGAAAAACAACCAACCTCATTTAAAAACTAGACAAAAACCCAACAAAGGTCAGAATCTATAAGGAACTTAAAGAGAGTTACAAGCAAAAAACAAACAACCTCATCAAACAAAACAAAACAAAACAAAACCAGACAAAAGACATGAACACTTTTCAAAAGAAGACATACATGTGCCCAACAAGCATATGACAAAATGCTCAACAGCACTAATCATTACAGAAGTGCAAATCAAAACCACAAAGGCATACCATCCCACATCAGTTAAAATAATTTTTATTAAAAAGACAAAAAATTACAGATGCTGGTAAGATTGTGGAGCAAAGGGAATGCTTATACACTGCTGGTGCGAATGTAAATTAGTTCAGCCATTGTGGAAAGCAGCTTGGTGATTTCCCAAATCACTTAAAACAGAATTACCATTTGACCCAGCTATCGCATTATTGGGTATATACCCAAAGGAATATAAATCATTCTACCATAAAGACTCATGCATGCATTCATTCATTGAAGCACTATTCACAATAGCAAAGACATGGAATCATCCTAAATACCCATCAGTGGTACACTGGATAAAGAAAATGGAATACTCTGCAGCCACAAAAAAGAATGAGATCATGTCCTTTGTAAAAATGTAGGTGGAGCTGGAGGCCATTATCCTAAGCAAACTAACACAGGAAGAGAAAACCTGATATTGCACATTCTCACTTATAAGTGGGAGCTAAACATTGAGTACATATGGACACAAAGAAGGGAACAACAGGCACTGGGGCCTACTTGAGGGTGGAGGGTGGGAGGACGGTGAGGATTGAAAAGCTACCTATTAGTACTGTGCTTATTTCCTGGGTAATAAAACAGTCTGTACACCAAACTCCTTTGATACAAAGTTTACCTATATAACAAAACTGCATATGTACTCCTGAACCTAAAAAAACTGAAAAAAAAGTAAAGCAAATTTTAAGTTAATACATCAATACATTTGTAGTTGTAGCACTAGTGATTGATTTAATAAATTTATATTTGCAAGCATGAAATAAAATACAGCAGAGCAAAAATTACATAAATAAATAAAGATGCTGTAAATATTTTTGCATAAGACTTTTGGTGAATACAGGTGTTTATGTCTTTTGAAGCTCTACTTGGTGCATACTATTTAGAAAAATTATATCATCTTCATGAATCAACCCTTTCATAATTGTGAGATTATTCTTCTTTATCTCTAGTAACATTTCTTTTTCTAAAGTCTACTTTGTCTGATACTAATATAGCCAGTCCAGGTTTCTTATAATTAAAAATTGCATGTTATGCATCTTCATTCCATCCTTTTACTTTTTTTCTATGTCTTTATCTTTAAAGTCCAATTTTATAGACAATGCATGGTTGGGAAATACTATTTATGAAGTTCTATAATCTCTTTCCTTTCATTGGAATGTTCAGATCATTTCAATGTAATGGAATTAGTGACTGGGATTCAGAATGAGATGCATTTAATATCCGATATCAGAGTTTGTACTCATCACTAATGGTTTTTCAAGTTCCTAGATGGAAAGTATAGCCTATACTTGTGTCTTTGTTTCAAGTGACTTTAGTAACCTGTACCCCGTCATTCCTGCTCTCATTTTTAGCAATGCAAGCATTTTTAAAAGTTGTTTGGAACACAGAGCTTGACATATGGAAAAGTTCTTAGGTATTTATGTCACAGAAGAGAATGCTGGACATTTACCCAGTACAAACACCACCTCCACCATCTTAGAAGTTAAGAGACTATATCAGATATTATACAAACAATTCACAATTATGGTAAACATTTGAAGGAAATATATATTTTTCTACCTTCTGAATGTATGCTGAACCTGTTAAAGATTTTGCTAAGTAATTTAATGTCTTACGTTTTTCCTTAGTTAAATGGGGAGATTTGCTTAAGTCTAGACAAAAAAAAAAAAAATAGATTCTTTCTTTTGAGTCTTGAAAGCACACCCACATCTGAGAGACAGTTAAGTAGGGGTTGTATAGAGGCTGCTTGTCTAATTATATGACTCTAAAATATTATTTAATTCGAGATCTAAGGAGAAGAGAGTCAAACTATTACTTTTTGTGACAAAGTGGGACATTCTGCAACAAATCTCCCCCTTCCTGTTATTCAGACACATCAGAATAACCAAGGATTAACTGGGAAGATGTCAAATTTCATTACTCATTTAGATTCTGCATAGCTGAAAACAGAAAACCCATGCGCATGCTCTCTTTCTCCCCTTCCGCTCATTGAGCAAACAGGTGCTCACACTCAGAACATGTTCAAGGTCATAGCACTTGCTTGATGAGAAATTCTTAGCAAGTTTTCTATCACTGTTGGTTTCCTCTTCAGTGAAATGAGACTAATAAAGAATCCTACCACATAGGGCTTTGTGAAAGTTAAGTAAGATAATATATGTTAAATACTTAGCTCTATGAGTGGCTTAAATAAGGTCTTGATAAACAATATTTACTGTTGTTATTTTCATCATGGTTTCTTTCTTTCTTTCTTTCTTTTTTCTTTTAAGACAGAGTTTCTCTCTGTCGCCCAGGCTGGAGTGCAGTGGCGTGATCTCGGCTTACTGCCAGCTCTGCCTCCCGGGTTCACGCCATTCTCCTGCCTCAGCCTCCTGAGTAGCTGGGACTACAGGCGCCCGCCACCACACCCGGCTAATTTTTTGTATTTTTAGTAGAGATGGGGTTTCACCGTGTTAGCCAGGATGGTCTCGATCTTCTGATCTGGTGATCCGCCCACCTCGGCCTCCCAAAGTGCTGGGACTACAGGCGTGAGCCACCGCGCCCGGTCCATGGTTTCTATTTTTAACATACACATCCAGAATCTCATTCTTCAAATACTTCACAGATCCTCCTTGGTTCTTCTATTTTAACCACAGAAACAAAACTAAACATCGCCTCTTCTACTTCCCGATTCTTTTTTTTTTTGGAGACGGAGTCTCACTCTGTCGCCCAGGCTGGAGTGCAGTGGCCGGATCTCAGCTCACTGCAAGCTCCGCCTCCCGGGTTTACGCCATTCTCCTGCCTCAGCCTCCCAAGTAGCTGGGACTACAGGCACCCGCCACCTTGCCCGGCTAGTTTTTTGTATTTTTTAGTAGAGACGGGGTTTCACTGTGTTAGCCAGGATGGTCTTGATCTCCTGACCTCATGATCCGCCCGTCTTGGCCTCCCAAAGTGCTGGGATTACAGGCTTGAGCCACCGTGCCCGGCCCTACTTCCCGATTCTTCCATACACAATACCTCGTAAATGGCACAAAGGAAATTTCAATCCTGATATGGTGATGTAGAAAGCAAATTAGATATTCATAGTAAGGGAACTCAGATCTGGTCCAAATTTTCCCCGAGTTTTGATGTAGCCATAGTCAGTGTCTTAAATCTCTGAGTTTCAGGTTTTTTTCCTCCATTAAATGAGTGATTTTGGGAATAGTCCTCGAGGATGCTTCCAGCTGTATGTGTTTATGTGCCTTCATCCAACTTTGTTTTTATTTTAATATGTTCTGTTTTGTTTTAATATGTCCTATCACAGACATAGAGTCGCTATAAAATAATATAGAAGCCTCAAAGTATTATTAACAGAGAGTCCAGGTAAGTTTTTTTCTCAGGTGATCTTGGATCCATGAATTAAGTCTCAAAGGACAATCTACAAAGTCTCTTGTAAAACAAGATGAAAACAAACATATATTTTTTAATTCTACTTTTTTAAAGGAATATGTTGGTGAATTCACAAACTGAAAGGAAAATGGATTTGAGAAGTTAACTGTAAAGCTAGAAGAGCTCTGTAAAGTATAACCTTGATCTGCATTGGTAAATAAAATCTAGAGTGGAAAATGGATGAGGGAAGAGAATTGGAATGAATCCAACAAGTAACTGGGTTATAGCTCTGAGGCGAAGAGAATCAAGCCCTCAGTGAATGTCAGTTGCACAATCAATTCTTTAGGAGAGAATGATAGCCAGCAGCCTCTGCAAGGTGTACTTCCATGTGCCTGGGAAGAGCATAATTCACAGGAGGATAGGCTACACGTGCGATTATTGAGCACAGGGTTCCTGAGTTCAGTACTATTAGGAATGACAATTCAGAGACACAGAATTTATAATCAAACAGGAAAAAAGTAGTAAATATATGACACAACATTAAGAAAACAATTTAGAGGGTCTATATTCCCACTCGCATTTGAATTCTTTAAGAATAGGAACTGGTTCTAGTTTGTCTCCATCCGTCCCATACAAAATCACAATTCTTGGCACATGTCAGGTGCTTAATAGAACTATACATTTTGAACAGCATTTTGCCACACCATACAAAACTATGACTGTAAGTAGTAATGGAATGCTAGGTAATTGGTTGTAATTAAAGTTGTGGGGTTAATGAAGAAAGAAAGTACTGGAAATTCTGGGCATATTTTCACTGAGATAAGAGGCCAGGATATTGAGGAGCTTACCTGCAAATTCTGAACACAAAATGGACTTGGGACATCTCAATTTTCACAGGTTATCTAAATTACTCAGAAGCAGGGGTAGCCATTTTGATCTGAGAGCTGAGGTACAACTTTTACTTCAAATGGGCTTTCATAAGCAAGGCATGAGATAAATTCTCATTTTACCTATCCTCTTGAGGCAAGAGTAGAGCAGAAAGTCTCTCAGGCACTAAAAGTTGCAGTCAGTTCAGCAGCTAGATATATATGTTGTTTTAAAATGTGAATCTCCAAACCTTGCCAGTGAATCAGCATGATCAGGGACATTATTAACTACATTCAAGAATATAGGAAGGCCAGGAAGTTTTCTGCTCTGCGTCTCTTTTGTTGGCAATTCCTCTACACATTCTATTCTGCTAAGTTACTACCTCTTCACAGGGAACAACATTTATTTCCTAGTGTCATGAAGGGATGGTTTATTTCAGAGATGTACAAGTAAGGGATATGAACAAACATTCCCACTAGATGGTATTTTCTATATTCCTACCCAGGCTTCTCAGTATTCTCTTATAGCATCTTGTTTGTTTCCTTTTTAATGTAGATCACAAGTAATCATTTTGTTAATGTTTTGTTAATATCTATCTATATATATATCATTAAATTGTAAGCCATGGACGAGAAAGACAGGTAAATGATTTACTACTCTTTCCTAGGGTCTTATACAGAGTTTGGGTCAGAGTTAGCACTTAAAATATTTTGTGACTAAATTAAGGAATGAACAAATCTATATGAAAACAAAGAGATGAAATACCATAAGAACTATTTTCTTTGGCATCTTAAAGGCATAACTCATTCGATTATGCCCAGAAATCTCAAAAATAATTTTCTTATTATCCCAGGAAAAAATATGAAATCTAAAGAGGAGATATTAAAAGTGTTATCTGTTTCTCCTTTGCTCTCCTCTTCCTTCACCACTACTGCCACCATCACTACTTTTTAAAGTGAAAAAATACTTCTTGTTATAATATGCTGGTTTGCAGGAGAAAAATAAACTACCTTACCCCTCAAAATTAGGTAGGAGTAAAGTTTAATCAGTATGAAATCTTTCAAGAATTTTCTATTGATGCAACAATACTTTCAGCACTATTACTTTTTTGGGAAGTGATGGGGAACAGGGGGGCCAATTAAAAAATACTTTGCCATTGAGTCTCTGTCTTTTTTAACGTCAGAAGCTCCAAAACCCTTTTGAGTGATGGTGCAACAACTACCAAAGGTAACTCTGGGAACTTTAGCACCATGGATATAGGGTACATTTATTTTTAGAGAATTGGGTAGTGCAACCTGTGGGCATTTTAAGTTCACAGCACGAAATCAAACCCATTCCAAACACATCAATCCAAATACTAAGGCAACATTTTAGTGACAGATGAAAATCTGGCTTAATTACTATACCAGAGTAACCCCATCCAAATTGCCTCCCAGATTGAAAGAGCTGGAGATCATTAAAGAAAATTACCTTTCTTAGTCAAAGTCTGTAGGAAGTTAACCAATGAAGGCATTGGTTCTGTAGAATAAGAGACAGGATAGGAGGGAAAGACTGTTTTGTTTTGCTTTCCTCTTGGGAGTCTTAGGGCCAGAAGAAGGTACCAGGAATGTTTACTGGCCTGACAGACAGCATCTTGGAGATGTCCAGCAGCGGTGGAAATTGAGGTAATTCCCACTAATGTTCACTGACTGGTACAGCCCCTTCTGATTCCCATGAAGAAGCCAAAGTAGAGACTAACTCTTAGCAGGACTGAGGAATTTGTAACGATTATAAACTCTAAAGGTGGAAAGTTAGCTTAAAATTTACACTTCATTTATTTTGGTGAGTATTTGAAAGAGCTTTGAAGGTTTCCATGGAGATGTGAAAGCAATATCATGATAGCTATTTAAAGCATCACAAAATAGTATTATTTTTTTCAATTGGCTGCTAGATGAATTTGTCCAAAGTGGAATAATTTTACTGAGGATAGGAACTAATCAAAACCCCATTTATTGTTTATTTTTTCTTCCTTCAAAAATCACTACCAACAATGATCCAGAAATAAGACTTCTGGATATTTACCCAAAAGAACTGAAATTAAGAAACTGAAAAATCATGAGAGTTTTAGTGAGTTATAATTGATATAAAAAGAACTGCACATATTTAATGTATACAATTTGATGAGTTTAGACATATGCAAACACCTGTGATACCAACGTTAAAATCAAGAGAACAGACATATCTAGCATAACCAAGTTTATGCTGCTTAAATAAAACACACTTGCAGCTCTATCCATCTCCTGCTTGGATGGCTTCATGGGGCTCCTACCATGTCTCAGGTGATCCACATTAGACCAAGTGGTGGGGGAGGGGAATTGTCTAGGAGGATACAGTGAAATTCCCAGAACTTAAAGAACTGTTGCTGGATTAACAGGGGAGGAAATAAGTTATAAGAGGCTGGAGCATTGTTTGGGCTGCAGAAACCATTATCTTATGAGTTATAATTTTGAAACTGACTAGTGGTTGGCAATTTATAGGAAAAAAAGGCAGTCTTTGTCTTCAATAATAATATTGGTGGCTTGTTACTTATTGGGCGAACTATATGCGAGGAATTGTTCTAGGCAATCCATTTGTGTTAACTCATTTAGTCTTCGTATTATACCTATGGATTAGGCACTGTTAGTATGCTTGCTTGCTTTATGAGAAAGCTGAGACACATACAGCTGAAATAATTTGCCCAATCAACTGGCTTTTAAGAGAAGGCTTTGAGGTTTGAACCCAGTCTTTCATTACAGCCCATGACTTTCATTGTTATAGAAGGGGTATGAAACACACACACCTAAATTATTATAATATATTGCCAATATAATAAGATGGTTTAAATTTTTTACCCAATAAAAAGGAAAGAAGTTGATTAAGGGTTTCTTAAGGGTAGAAGAACTTGAATTGAACCATGTTAGAAAGCACAAAATAGAGTTTTTTCTTATTTTTGTTTGTTTGGTTGGTTGCTTGGGTTGGTGGGTTTGTTTATTTTAGTAATGGTTAGAATTTCAACAATTAAGAATAGATAGCCATTTCCAGTTAAAACCAATCATTTAAGCAAAGTCACCATAGTAGAAGAAATGATAATAAAGAGTTGTATAGTGTTTTTAATTTAACTTTTATATTCTCTCACTTTATCCTTATGACAACCTTTTGAGAGAGACATTTTTATCACCTTCCTCACCTTCCAGACAAGGAAACTAGGTTTCAGTAAATATCTTATGGAGAGTGCGCAAGTTGGGTCCTGAGCAACCTGACTGGAACCAAAAATTCAAATGAAAAAGAAGACAAGATTAAAATGGCAGTGTGGAAATTGACTTTTGCCAAGCACTGAATACTGACTCTCCTTACTTACCATCTTCTCTGGAACAGTATTCCAGAATACTCTTCTATTATTTGACTTAACAATAATGGCTAATATTTATTATTTACTACAAGATCACACTGTACTAAATGTCTCATTTATCCTCACATGAAGTAAATAACTTTACAATGAGCAAGCTGACGCTGATAGAAGTGCGAATAAGTTGGGCACATCACACGGCTAATAGGCTGTGTGTGGAACTAAGATTTTTTCGATGCCAGAGTTCAGGCTCTTAGCCTCCCACCACACTGCCTAATGTGTCTTTTGGCTTTCCTCTAAGCAGATTCTAAGTTCCTTGAACGTATGGACTTTTGTTTTTGTTTTCATTTGGTATAACCCACGTCCAGCATAGTACTTGGCACATAGGAGATGGTCAATAACTTTTGCATTTGCAAGTAAATAATAAGAGAAAGAATTGACTAAATTAAGTAATCTGGCAGCAGCAGGAGTGTAGGAGTTCTACTGAGACATGGTAGGACACAGGTGAAACCATCCAGGCAAGAGATAAATAAGGCTCCACGTGTGTTTCATTTGAACAGCATAAACTTGGTTATCTTAGATATGTTTTTTATCTTGATTTTGGTGATGGTATCACAGGTGTTTGTAGATGTCTAAACCTGTCAAATTGTATATATTAAATATGTGCAGATCTCTGTATGTCAATTATACCTCACTAAAACTTCCATAAGTTTTCAGTTTCCTAATTTCAGTTCTTTTGGATAAACACTCAGCAGTGCGAATGCTGGATCATATGGTGGTTCTATTTTTTAATTTTTTAGGAACCTCCATACTATTTTCAATATAGGCTGCACGATTTTGCACTCCCACCAACAGTGTACAAACATCAGGGAAATGAAAATCAAAGCCACCATGAGATATCCTTTTATATCTGTCAGGATCACTATTATCAAAAACATAAATAATAACAAATGTTGGTGAGCATATGGAGAAAGCAGAATCCCTGTATTTCATTATGTGTTGTGAACTCTGTAATACTTTGCAGTTTCATTTGGCTTTAAGTAGTCGCTCATTCTGTCAGTATACATTTTAAAAATAATGTTTTACCACATATTTGCCACTCTGGTCCTTTTATTACTTCATAAAGATTTGGCTTTCATCTACCCAGATTTCATTCAACCTAAAGAATATCCTTTTGCATTTCTTGTCATATAGGTCTCCTGGCATCTAATTCTTTAAGCTGGTATTTATATCAAGTTATTTTTAGTTCAGCTTTATTTTCTCTCAACAATATATAGAATTCTAGATTGTCAAGTTTTTAAAATCAACTTAAATAATCCTGTTGTCTTTTGTTCCCAATAAAGTATCAAATGACATTTTTGTTTTGTTCCCCGAAATGTAATCTGTTTCTGTTTCTATGGCCACTTTTACAATTAAAAAAAAATTTTTTTTGATTTACCTTGCTGTAACCTTCTTTGTATTTCTCTAGGTTGGGGCTTACTGAGTACTTAGATCTGTGGGTTGATGTCATTCTTTACTTTGGAATACTTTTTCTTGTTACATCTTCAATGTATCTCCATGTGCAACTCTAATTTATGGAGTTAAATCATTTAATTTTGTCCTGCAGGTATCTAATAGTCTGTTTTTAATTTATTTTATTTTATTTTTGTGTTTGATTTTTAGTTTAGATAATTTTGATTGACCTATCCTGGAGTTCAATCATCTTTCCTCTTGTGTGTCATTCTGCTGCTAATGTTTTCTAATGAATTTTTAATTTTAGATGTTGGGGTTTTTTAATAACTTAAATTCAGGAATGTCTATATGTTTCTTCCTAAAAATTTCCATTTTTTATCAGAATTTCCTATATGCTCCCACATGTCTATTTTTCACTTCAAACTCTTTAACAGATATGTGATACATGTAAGGTCCTTGCCTGTTAATTTTAATACATAGGTTGTTTTTGAGTGTTTCTATTTATTTTTTTCTTTTCTTTATTGGGAAATTCGCCTCTTGAGTATGGGTTGTATTTCTATGCTTTGTTGTTTATCCTATGTTATTTTTTATTGTATGGCAGACACTGTTATAAAACATAGAGACTGAAGTAGACAATATACATGTTGTTTTTCAAGAAACCTCATGCTTTTTCCTCTGTCAGGCAGCTATGAGGAAGGGCTCATCACTTAATTTTAATCAGCTGCTAATCTGAATAGGGCAACCTGAAGCTTTAATTAGTTTCAATTCAACTTCACTTTTGAATGTTTTGAGGATGAGTTCCATTCTTTTCTACAGCAGGTCTTTGAGATTGAAGCACCACAAGATGTAAAAACCATGAGGAGCGAGAATTTTGTGTTTAAGGGTCTGCACTGTTATGGTACTTAACAACCCATAATGTCATTAAAAGTTTCCTGATTTCTCTTTGTCCCAGAAAACTCTCTTCACATATTGTAGGTCTGCTCTCATACAAAGAATAGGCAACTGATTCCAAGCACAAAAGCAGCCAGTGGTCCTTGCTCACCTAGGAATAGACTGATCCTCTTTGAAATTTAGTTTAAGTTTCTTTGTGTCTGAGATTCTTTCACGGCTTTAAAAGAAGATGTTATCTTGTTTTCATTTATTTAGGCTTTTGTATTGTTAAAGAAGGAGTGATGGCTTTTGATAACTTTCTACATCCTAACTGGGAGCAAAGAAAGCTCTACGTTGTACTATTATTTTAACATGGACTGAAAAGGAAGATATAGGAAAATAACATGACAAATGATATAAATTGCAAACTGAGGAAAAGGGAATAGATGTATTTGGTATGAACAAAGTGGGTAGAAATATATTTTGAGCTAATTTGAGAACTAACTTTTCAAATCTAGACTGTTCAATGATGAAAGAGTTTCCTTGATGTGGTATTGCAAGTTCCTTGTCACTATAGATATTTAAAGCCAAAGTGTAATGGCTACTTGGGCATTGCAGAAAAGGAAAGGAAATTCAAAACTTGGGTTTGGTTTGGGAAATTTTTAGAGTCCCTTGTAGCACAAAGGTTTTATGACAAACAGTATGATTAAATATATGTTTTTCCGCTGAATTCCCACCTCTAGGAAACAGCAGGTGCCTTTTGAGGCAAGGTGTTGCAAATAAAAGGAAATCTTATTTCATGTTGAGAGTGCTTTTTCAAGGAACTACTGCTTCCCATAAATATTGTTGGCAAGCTACTAGTGAATCTAGAATGTCTTAGGACCTGGTATAGGCAAGACATATGGACCATTTGTACATAAATTTTAATAAACCCTTGAGTAACATTACATAGTAATTGACTACTTACTTGCATGTCTTTCTTTTCAGACTATATGTATGAGGCTAGTGAGTTAGAGTTTTTTGTTGCAATGACAAGATGCTGACTCTGCCTAATTTGAGCAGAAAGTGAATTTACTAAGACATAATGAGTAGTTCGACGCATTTCGTACAGAACTGAAAAATCATGCTTGTACACCAAACAGAAAAAAAAATAGCAAAAGTCATGCCACATATCCCATGATGATACCACTGTACTCAGGTACCTAAGAGTGAGTGAACTGTTACCAATACTGCTTCTGGATCTTGGATATGTGTTTGTTTTTTTTTTTCCCCTGCTGCCATCTTCACCAAAATGAACTCCGTCATCTCTTGTGTTTTACCTTTTTTTTTTTTTTTTTTTTTTTTGCCTCACTAGCTTTGGAATCAAAGTAGATGTGAGTGCACTTGTTTTGCAGAGTCTAGATCACATCCCTGCATTCTAGCTATAGGAGAAGTTGGAAAAGGGAGTAGCTAGCATCTTCACTTCAGACTAGGAAGTAAATTCTGCCTTCTTTCAATACTTATGAAGTGGGAAGTTTCCTACACATAGAAAGAGAGTACAGATGCTTGTTACACATGTTTATGGAAAGTATAAGTTGAGTTAATGAATGACAGAACTAGGAATAGCTATTAAGAGAGGCTAGTCTGTGCTTAACTGAAAAAGGGAACTTTCCTCAGGTCTTTCTCGAGGATAAAGAGCAGAATCACAATGTGCTCATTCCTTTAAGAAGCCAGTGAGAAGACCAACCTGAGTTTCATTTTTCCATGACTTTATTGAATTCCTTCTGTGTCCTGTCCTTGAAGCAAATGGGATTCAATGGTGAGGACAGACATATGTTTGCATTGATATTGACTACAGTCTAACAGAGGATAAAGATGTCAAATTAAAAATGTATTCAGTATTTTACATGTGTTCTGAGAGTGTGCCATTGGGGATATGACCTGGGTAAGAGACTCAGAGAAAGCTTCTCTTGGGAAGAAGTGACTGAACAAAGATCTACAGAATAAAGAGGAAATAATAGATAAAGGGGTAGATGGGGATGATACGTGAAAAGCATTCATAGCAGAGGAGAGGTGTTTACAAAGGTCAAACATTTGCACAGGAGGCTGGAACAAGGTCTCTTAGACACTGAAAAGAGACCAGTTTTTGGATTCCCCCAGGGTTTTGTGCAATTTTAAAATACAAAAGGAGACAGGGATAAAACAACATTGAATATTGGAGAGGTTATTACTTATTACAGATACAGACTTTTGTCCTAGGGAATTATGGGAAGTCATTGAGGTGTTTTTGGTTTTGTTTTTGTTTTAAGAGCTCATTCTCCTACAGTTGTATTTGGGTTTGGAAACAGTTACTCTAAATCCAGTGAAGAGAATGAGCTACAGGGTGCAAGAGTAACTACAGGACACCAGCTAGAAGGAAATGAGACTAGTGTCGATGGAAGAGGATGATGGCTTTGCTAGGGTGGTGGCAATGAGGATAGATATAAAAACATATTAATCCCCAGCTAAAGCTGAGGGTGATATTGTAGAAGAAGGTAGTGAAAAAGTACAGACACCAGCCTTGTATTCACTGACACCCAAGTTAATGCTACACCAAATATGTTAGCGATAATGCAGTCATAGCAGATTTTCCCCCAATTTCACTGTTTACTGCTCTTTAAAATAAACTTTTGGCATATAAAATGAAATCTACTTAGAGTTTCTGTATATCTCTCTCCTAAAACTTGAAACATCCATTTGGTCCAGTAAAATATTTAATAAATCTTTTTTTTAATTTCTACTTAAAAAGTTATCTTTTACATCTTTTAACTGTTTTAAGTAAAACGGTTATTTACTGGACAACAGTTTCTTAATCCACAATTACTTTATTAAATATTGCTAACTTTCTAGCTTTAAAATGCTTACAACCTAAGATCTTACAAATATGTTTTTATTTAACAAAATATTAATAAAACAATTAAAATAAAATTGTTACATTTTAAATAAAATATTTACAGTAATTTCCTCTCAAATTAAGGTATGCAAGGGACATTTAATTGAACTGAGAAGCTCTGGTGTTTATGTATATTTAGACCTGATCTCCCCTGGCACCAATCAGGCAGAATCAACCAAAAGAAGAAGCAGGATTAATCTTTGGCTTTGTTTCTTGCAGAGTATGAATGTGCGTGAATATGTGTGTGTTAATTTGTGTGAGTGTATGTGGTACGGGTCTGTGTGTATGCAAGCCCATAGGGTGTGGCTTGTCATAAAAGTATATTTCACTAACAGGTGGGCCGCATGCTGAGTAATAACACACATGAGTCTCAGTGGACAGAAGTTGTTAGTAAGTGGTTTTCTATATGGCCTGAAAGTGTTGCCACCTGGATCCCATTCCCTGAAATATCCCTCTCCAGTCTCTATCTCAGTATCTCAGATGTCTTTGTGTTAAATGTAAATACTCCTTAGAGAGGTGTCATGGAAATTTGGATCAAATCTTAAAGACTGGATGGGAACATAATTATGAGATATTTTGCACTTGCCAGTGGTGAAAAGCAAATCACAGGGGCCATGGAAACTTTGGAAGATGCCATGTTGAAATCATAAATTTTGGTCCTATGTTACTTCTGAGACTGCCATGAACAAATATAGGGTACTGGACAATTATTAGTGCAATAATGATTATGGAAACCTTAGGGAACCAAAACCAAACTTAGCTAATTTCACAAATTTGCTGAAGCCAGCTCTGTCTCCTATCTTGATGGTCTTTCCAAGTCTTATTATGACTCACCCTTTTAGAAACAGTCTTGTGGTCCTTCAGAAATAGTGCTTCTCGAAGTATGGTCCTCAGACCAGCAGCATAAGCATCCCAAGTAATAGCATTCACTACCCACATTTTACAGTAAAATATACTAGATATTTTGATATAAATCAAAGGAAGGGGACTGCATGTACAGAAAAGAGTGTCTGTATCTTTGTATCATGTCTATTCCTCATCCTCTCCCTTCAAGGTTGCCCTAGAAACTCCAAATCTGTTTCCCTTATAAGTTTAGGTTACCCACATTTAGCATCAGATACTCAGAGCTTTGCCTTCTACACATAACTTTTAACTAAAATGACTCAACAAATCAGTCTGTCACCAAGAGAGAAGCTAGTACTTGCTGTTAAGGTAAGCAATTTTCTCTATGTCCGTTTTTTCTATTTTCTTCCTCTGATTATATACTACTTGAGAGCACAGTTCTGTCTGCTTTATTCATCTCCCTGAATTCCAGTGTGTCTGGCACAGGGTTCTTGGGTTTATTTATTGAACAAATAGATGAATAAATGCAAAGTTGATGATTAAATTAGCAAAACATCCACCCACAGAAGTGACCAGATTCTGTGGCTGTGTAACATTTTTTATCAATAAATGTATGGGAAGGTGAGCCCTGTAGGGAGAAGCTCAGTCAAGGTAATGAGGGGAAAGGGAGCTCAGTGTGTGTGCAAGACAGAAAAAGGTGATCAGCCAATGGAAAGTAATATGTATATTATTTATATACACTTGAGAAACATGAAAAGGGAAACATGAGAGCCACAGCCACATAAGTACAATCTGGGGTTGCAGATGCCTGTGTAAGAAGGCAGACGGTTGGCCGGGCGCGGTGGCTCAAGCCTGTAATCCCAGCACTTTGGGAGGCCGAGACGGGCGGATCACGAGGTCAGGAGATCGAGACCATCCTGGCTAACGTGGTGAAACCCCGTCTCTACTAAAAAAAATACAAAAAACTAGCCGGGCAACGTGGCGGGCACCTGTAGTCCCAGCTGCTTGGGAGGCTGAGGCAGGAGAATGGCGTAAACCCGGGAGGCAGAGCTTGCAGTGAGCTGAGATCCGGCCACTGCACTCCAGCCTGGGCGGCAGAGCGAGACTCCGTCTCAAAAAAAAAAAAAAGGCAGACGGCAAATGAATTTGGGCCCATACCTTTAAGGCATAAGGAGCCACTATTGGCTCTTGAGCAGAAGAATGACATGATAATAACTTGGGCTAATTTTCAGGAAGCAATTCCTGTATATACGGCATCTTCATACACATCACTCATACCCCTCCCAACTACCATTTGGGTGAGAGCTTATCTGTGTTTCAACAATCAGAAGATGGAGGATCAGAGAGGCTGAGAAACTTTCCCAACATTATGGAGCAAGTGAGCGACAGAGCCTAGATCCATCCCGGATACCCTAATCCAAGGTCAGTGCCCTTTACAGAAACATTAATTACGCAGTAGTGTGTGAGGTGGCAAAATTTTCAGAAAAGAAAACGATTGAGCCTTAAGGCAGTCCTCTTGTTTCTAAAGGGTGGGAGGAAACGGTGGGGGTCAGAGAGAAGCTCTCAGTAGGTGAGGACCTCACATAGCAAATACGCAGAAATACCGCAGGCTCTCCATCTACTCCAAACTGAGGGCCAGGAGGCAGTCAAGGAGTCTGTGGAAGAGAGCAGTCTGTGGGTTCCTGTAAGTTCTCAAAACAGCATCTCCCTTCTCAGGGCTGTGAATTGTGGCCCAGAAAACTCACAGCAGGGGTAGGCAAGGTGGGAAATGAATATATCATTCCTGAATGTGAGCAAATTCTGCTTTGTCATTGCTGTCAGTCCCTGATGACTTTCTTGGCTGAGTTTATGTTCACTTTGGGGTTTCCTGATTTCCTGCTATGTCTACATAGTACGTGTACCCCAGGTGCAATTGTGAAGGCAGGGAAAGGTGAGGCAAGGGTAACGAAGTGAAAAAAGAGAAAAACAGGAAAAGCAACCACGTACAAAGACTCTAAGTGTGGCCAGTGACAGGATCCAGGTATTTATATAGACACCGAAGCAGGGAGGAATGTGTGGAAGATGTTTCTGTGGAGGCCTGTGGGCATCAATGTGATTACAGGAGAGTGTTGGTGGCCCCAGCAGGTCAGGTTGCTGCTTTGATTCAGGAAAGGTAGGAATCACCCAGAGAGGAAGTTGGATACTGTTTCTGAACTCTCCCTAGTCAAACACTGGCTTCTGTTGACGATACCATGTGAGTGCTTCCCTTCAGTGTTCCCAAGGGGACTGCACATTCATTATTTCTTGCTTACATGGGATATGTCTTTCTTTCAGTCCATTGAATCCCTTTTCTCAAGGTGAGAAATGGCCCCTTGCACTATAGGTTTTAAGAAAAGAGAATATTAGGCTGGGCGCAGTGGCTCACACCTGTAATCCCAGCACTTTGGGAGGCCAAGGCAGGTGGATCACCTAAGGTCAGGAGTTTGAGACCAGCCTGACCAACATGGTGAAACCTCATCTCTACTAAAAATACAAAAAATTTAGCCAGGTATGGTGGTGCACACTTGTAATCCCAGCTACTTGGGAGGCTGAGGCAGGAGAATCATTTGAACCCAGGAGAGGGGTTGCAGTCATCCAAGATTGTGTCACTGCACTCCAGCCTGGGTTACAAGAGCAAGACTCCATCTTCTCTAGAGTATCTGTTTCTAAAATTTTAACTTTACTACAACACTCTACACTGACAGCTCAATCAAAATATTTAGAGGCTGATGTCACAGTAAGAACTTTCCTTGGAGTCAGAAAAATGAAGTATATTCTGTATGTCCTATTTCCTGATCATGAATTGTTGAAAGTTTTTTTGTTTTTGTTTTTCTTATTCCATAATTGATATGTCTGATTATTTCTTCTTAGAAAAAGGCATATTTAACAAAATGTTTTATAAGTAGTTCCATCATATAAGTTAATGAAAACTGCAGAGTTTTTTTTTACATTTTGCTCTTTATCCATATAGTACAAAAAGCTGTTTCTGTATGTAAGAGCTTCCATCTCATGTGAGACAGTCACAAATACAGAGTAGAGAGATCCCAGGCAAGGAAGGAACCCAACAGGAGCAAAAACTGGATAGTCTTGGCCTCTGTATTATAAAGTAAAATGATTTCATTCTAGGGATCACAGGATTTCTTGTTATATGTTAAGTGGAAGAGAAGGTCAGAAGAGTTAACTATGGGACACAACAAACTGGAACTGAGTCCTGTTCCTACGTCTACTACAGCCCTAGTGAAACAGGAAAAGAGGTTTCTACCCTCTGGCTCTCAGTGAAGTCATATATAAAGGAAATAGCTTGTTTAATTCACATTTACATTGATTTAAATTTCACACAAAATTACGAGCAAAGTTAAAGTCTTATTCGAAAGCTAATATAAATACATATAAATATAAATGTACAACAAAAAATTTTTCAAACTCTCTATAAATTCCTGCTTTATTTGTAGGAATTACCCGTTCATACAAGAATTCTGGAGGCAAAATTAACCGTTAGTAAAGAAAAAAATCTCAGTAATAGTGTCAGCTCTGAGACAGAGGTTCTGTTTTAGGCAGTAAATTCTTAAATGATCAATTAACATATGCTTTTCTTTGAAAGACAGCCTGACTACTACAGAGTTCAAATTGTTTCAATAAACTGTATTAGAAACATTAGAATATTAATAACTTGAAGATAAGCATACCCTGAGCTGAAGCCCAGCTTGTTACATGAACCAGATAATCTAAACAGCAATGTTATTGCCTGAGGTGTTACGATCCCCCAAACAGGATATTAAGGATGTCAAAACACAGGAGGAATAGGAGCATATGAATTAGATCCCCAAAAGTCATGTTAACATAGATAGTATTTAGATAAACACAGTCTATTTTTATCCTAAGGCAGAATTCAATGATGTTAGAACTTGTGTATAAAATGAAAAAGCTCTGAACAGTTGAAAGTTAAGAAACAGGAATTCTTACATGTTGGACACTGGGAAATCACAGTAACTTCAGATCATGCCACTGTAGTAAAAGAATAGGAATCCTATTGGATCGAGAAAGAACAGGGCCCTTGTCCTTGAATAGATACCAAAGATTTTTTTTTTTTTTTTTTTTTTGAGACGGAGTCTCGCTCTGTCGCCCAGGCTGGAGTGCAGTGGCCGGATCTCAGCTCACTGCAAGCTCCACCTTCCGGGTTCCCGCCATTCTCCTGCCTCAGCCTCCCGAGTAGCTGGGAGGACAGGCGCCCGCCACCTCGCTCGGCTAGTTTTTTGTATTTTTTAGTAGAGACGGGGTTTCACCGTATTAGCCAGGATGGTCTCGATCTCCTGACCTCGTGATCTGCCCGTCTCGGCCTCCCAAAGTGCTGGGATTACAGGCTTGAGCCACCGCGCCCGGCGATACCAAAGATTTTTTAAGAGCATTGAGAAACAACTCTAGGGCAAGTTTGGCAGCAAAGAATATCGTCTGATAGAAGTCAGTGCCCAAAGTATCAAGAGCTAGTATTGGAAAACTGAAGTTTTTAATATGAAGATTCAGAGTAATGCAAATTTTACAATTTTGGAGTTTCCTGATAGTTCCTTTCAAAGTTAGGGTAAGAAAAGTTATAACCCAACAAATACATTTGTAGGGGTACTCCTAGCTAATTCTGCTCAAATATGCATACGGGAAGATCTATAAGAGTATTAAATATCTTAAAAGCAATCTTGATTCCCATCAATAGTAGAATGGATAAATAAATTGCAATATGGTTATACAATAGAATGCTATTCAGCAGTAAAATCAACTCATGTAGAAAGCATTGTCTGAGGCCAAGTTCCCAGAAAACAGTCTCTGACTCGGACATTGTACCAAGAAAATTTAGTGATTGCTCGTGGGAACAACACCTATGAAGGAATAAAGGAAGTAGGACTGGGCAGAAGGAAATGTTTACAGTGATGCAGTCAGAACAAAGAGCTCAGCTCATCCTATGTGGAGCTGTGAAATACGGCTAACTTTTCAAAGTCAACCAAAATCAGGAAAGGGGGTTATATATTTGTAATTTCACCCACCAGTCATTGGACAGTTGCTCCTGGGGAGGTGTAACGTACAGCAAGGCAGATCCCTTTAGCTAAGGGAATCTAGGGAAGGAAATGCCTGGAAAGGGTCTCAGCAGAGAGTGATCAGCAGCCAAAACAGCCAGCTGCTGAAGGAGTGAGTAGCTCAGTTCTAAGGATCCTGAAAAGGAAATCGGAACAGTATACCACAGCATCCAGAACAGACATATAAATCAACATGATTTTATTTCCTAACATAATGCTGACTGCAAAAGGCAAGTTGCATATGAATACAGAAAAATGCAATTTAGGCCGGACACGGTGGCTCAAGCCTGTAATCCCAACACTTTGGGAGGCCGAGATAGGCGGATCACAAGGTCAGGAGATCGAGACCATCCTGGCTAACATGGTGAAACCCCGTCTCTACTAAAAAATACAAAAAAAAACTAGCCGGGTGAGATGGCGTGCACCTGTAGTCCCAGCTACTCGGGAGGCTGAGACAGGAGAATGGCGTAAACCCGAGAGGCGGAGCTTGCAGTGAGCTGAGATCCGGCCACTGCACTCCAGCCTGGGCGACAGAGTGAGACTCCGTCTCAAAAAAAAAAAAAAAAAAAAAAATGCAATTTAATGAATGTATAACATCCATTATCATATCATTTTAAGAATATGCCAAAACAATAGTTTATTTCCTTAGACATCCATAAGGAAGCAATAGAAGGTAATGAAAATGCCAAGATCACTGTAATAGTTACTTCTGAGTACACAGAAAGGCATATATAGATGCTTTCTATTGAAGTGTCAAAGTGGTAAGTTTAGTAATGCCTTCTGTTCTTTACAAAGGTACTCTTTATATGTTTGTGTGATGGTTAATTTTATGTGTGAACTTGACTGGACTAAGATTTTCCCAGAAAGCTGGTAATACATTATTTCTGGGTGTGTCTCTAAGGGTGTTTCTGGAAGAGCATTTGAATTGCTAGACTGGGTAAAAAAGTCACCCTTAACAATGCAGAGGCCATCTATTGATGGCCTGAATAGAACAAAATGGTAGAGGAAGGGTTAATTCATTCTTTCTCTCCTTGAAGTGAGATATTCATCTTCTTCAGTTCTCAGACATCCTTGCTTCTGTTTCCTGGGTCATAGGACTCAGAGTGAGTAACACCATCAACCTTTCTGCTTCTCCAGATTACAGGCAGTAAATTGTGGAACTTTTTGGCTTTCATAATCATGCAAGCCATTCCTATTGGAATTCAGGGGTGAGTGAGGCAGATATAGGTGTGCTTTCAAGTAGAATATAATCTAAGGAAGAAAATAGGAAAATGGAAGGACATAGTCTTTTTTTTTTTTTTTGCCAGAGGAAGTGACCACCCACACTGGTCTTTCCACATTTATTTGAGGGGATTAACCTTTCATTGACTGAAAAAAATGGTAGTGGCCTCCCCTAAAGCAGTTTCCATGCAAGACAATGCTGATTCTACTCCTGACCCACTCCCAACACCCATCTTTGCATCTAGACCTATATCTAGACCCTAGCAGGCCCCTAAAGGTGAGGTACAATATATGACCTCTAGTGAGGTATGCTATAATCCAAAATAACAACTTGAATTGTCTAACTTATACAAGCAGAAATCTAGGGAACATGCATGGGGATAATATTAAGGGTATATAATAATAATAGAAGGAGCACAAAGTTGGATCAAACCAAATTTATTGACACGGACCCACTAAACAAAGATTTTTCATTTAGCATTACATCTCAGAGAGTTGAAAAGGGCTCTGACAGTTTGGCTGGTTGGTTGGCTGAAACATGGATCAAAATATGGCTCACAGTGAATGAATTAAAGGTGCTTAACCTTTCTTGGTTTAATGTACAGTAAGAGATATTAAGGCTTGGAGAGATTGGAAAATTAGAGTAAATCTGTCATATAAGACCTACTCTCCCTCACTAGGAGGTTCCAGAAGACATGCCTTTCACCAAAATTTTGAGAGATAAATTTGTGAAAGGAACCCTAGAATCCTTGAAGTAGCCCATGAATGTTCTTTTCTGTATGAGACCTCACAGTAAGAACTGCAGCCACTCAATTGGAAACCTAAATACAATAGGAATAATTGGATCCCAGAGTGACAGGGGCCAAGTGGAGGCACCCAACCAGCAAAAGAAAGTTTCCTTACTGGACAGCAGATTCAATGCAGCAATCAGAATAATCTGACTCATGCAGACCTATGGTGTTGGCTAGTTAATCCTAGTGTTTCTCGAAGTGAAATAGATAGGAAGCCCACTCAATTTTTACTTGACCTGTAAGCAGAAAAGTTCTTGTCCAAGTGAACAAAAGTCTAACTCAAATCATATAAACAAAGTCAAAGCCTCTCAATCAATTCTAAGTCCTAAGGCATTTACAGACCCAGTACCCCTTGAGTGAAAGCAAGGCTATTCCCCCTCAAGGAAGGACCCTGGTACACTAACAAAAATTTATTTTAAACTGCTAGTATTTCTCCCAACGTTCCCCAAAAGTACCTACAGCCTTTTAAACAGGGTAACTATGCATTGGAGTAAAGGAAATAAACATAACTTTTAAGGAGTACTAGACACTGGCTCTGAACTAACATAACTCCAAAAGATCTAAAATATCACCATGACCCTTCATCCAGAGTTGGAGCTTATGGAGGTCATATGATCCATACAGTTTTTGATGAGGACCCTCTCACCATGGGCTCAGTGGGTTCCCAAACCCATCCTGTGGTTACTTCCCCAGTCTTTAAGGCATAACTAGAATAGACATACTTAGCAGCTGGTGGAATCCCTGTATTGGTTCCCTGAACTGTAAAGTAAGGGCTATTATAGTGAAAAAGGCCAAGTAGGAGCCATTAGAACTTCCTCTACCTAAGAAAATAGTAAATCAGAAGCAGTGATGCATTCCTGGGGGGACTGTAGAGACTGGTGCAGAATTTGAAAGATGCAGGGTTGGTGATCCCACCACATCCCTGCTCAATTTCCTATTTGGCCTGTACAAAGAACAGATGGATTTTGGAGAATGACAGTGGATTGTTACAAGCTTAATTAAGTGGTGACTCCAATTGCAACTGCTGTACCAGATGTGGTTTCATTGCTTGCAAAAATGGTCACATCTTCTAGTACCTTGTATGCAGCTATTGATCTGGAAAATTCCATTTTCCTACCCTGTCCCTAAGGTACACCAGAAGCAGTCTGCATTCAGCTGGCAAGACCCACAATATACCTTTGCTGTCCTGCCTCAGGGGTCTATAAATTCTCCAGGCCAAGTCAGAATTTCTTCTGCAGGATTCTTGAGCATCTTTTTTTCCTACAAGATGTAGCATGAATGATATTATGCTGATTGAACCCAGTGAGAGAGAAGTATCAACTGCTCTAGACTTATTGGTGAGACAGTTGCATGTCAGAGGGTAGAAAATGAATTCAATTGAAATCCAGGGGCCTTCTACCTCAGCAAAATTTCTAATGGCCCAGTGGTGTGAGGAATGTCATGACATCCCTTCCGAGGTGAAAAATATGTTGTTCCATCAGGCTCTTCCCTCAATCAAGAAAGAGGTACAGTACCTACTGGGCCTTTTGGATTTTGGAGACAACATATTCTCATTTAGGTGTATTACTCTGGACTCTTTACTAAGTCCAGAGTAATACACCTAAATTACTGATCTGAAAAGCTGCTCATTATAAGTGGGCCCAAGAGCAAAATAAGGCTCTGCAACAGCTTCAGGCTGCCATGCAATGTGCTCTGCCTCTTCAGCCATATGATTCAGCAAATTCAGTGGTGCCCGAAGTGTCAGAGGCAGAGAAAGACACCAATTGGAGCATTTGGCCTGCCCCATAGATGAATCACAGCATGATCCTTTCAGATTTTAGAGCAAGGCCCTGCCATCATCTACAGATAACTACTCTCTTTTTGAGAGGCAGTCCTTGGCCTATTACTGGGCCTTAGTGGAAACTAAATGTTTGACCATAGTCCACTAAATTACTATGCAACCCAAGCTGCCCATCATAAACTGGGTGTTATCTTACCCACCAAGTCATAAAGCTGAGCTTACAAGCAATACTTCATTATCAGATGGAAATAGTATATACATAATCAGCCCAAAGCAGACCCTGAAGATGAAATAAGTTACATGAAGAAATGTCTCTAATGCCCATGGTTCTTGCTCCTGCCATATTTTCTTATCTTTCCCAACCTATACTTATGTTGCTTTGGGTAGTTCTCTATGATCAGTTAACAGAGGAAGATAAGACTAAGGCCTGGTTTACAGATGGTAGTATTCATTGTCCTCAACGATACACAGGCACTACCTAAATGTGGAGAGTTGCAGCACTAGAGTCCCTCTCTGGGACATCCTTGAGGACATTGGGAAAGGAGAATCTTCCAAGTAGGCAACACTTTCAACAGTTTACTGGCTTCATACTTTTCTGGGAAGGAGAAATGGCCAAATTTGTGATTATATTTTGATTTATGAATTGTGGCTAATGGTTTAGCTAAATGGTCAGATATCTGGGAAAACATGATTGAAACATTGGTGACAAATTTGGGGAAGGTTTATGTTCACTTACGTAGGATAAGTGAACAAAACATACGAAAGTTGTATCCCATGTGAATGCTCACCAGGGGTAAGCTCAGTAGAGGAGGGCTTCAATAATCAAATGGATAGAATGACCCATTCTGTGGACACCAGTTTGTCTCTTTCCCCACCCATCCTTGTCATCACCCAATTGGCTCATGAACAAAATGGGGCCCTGGTGGCAAGGATGAAGGTAATGCATGGGCTCAGCAAAATGGACTTCCACTCACCAAAGCCAACCTGGTTACAGCCACTACTGAGTGCCAAGACTGCTAGTAACAGAAACCAACACTGAGCCCTAATATGGTAACAGTCCCTTGGGTGATGAGCCAGCTACCTCATGGGAGGCTGATTACATTGGATAAACTTCCATCATGAAAGCAGCAGTGTTTTGTTCTTGCTGAAATAGACACTTACTCTGGTTATAGACTTGCCTTCACTGCATGCAATGTTTCTGCAAAAACTACCATCAGTGAACATATATAATGCCTTTCTAACCATTATGGTATTCCACACATATTGTTTCTGATGAAGGAACTCACTTCACCACAAAAGAGGCATGGTAATTTCCTGCTAATGAAATTCATGTCTTACCATGTTCTTCACCCTCCTGAAGCAGCTGGTTTCTTCACCCTCCTGAAGCAGCTGGTTTGCTAGTACAGTGGAATGGCCTTTTGGAGCTTTGATTACAGCACTAGCTAAGTGGCAATATATTTCAGGGCTGGGGCAAAGTTCTGCAGAAGGCTGTATATGCTCTGAATCAGCATCCAATTTATGGTGCTGTTTCTTCCATGTCCAGGATTCATGAGTCCAGGAATCAAGGGGTGGCAATGGGGGTGGCAACACACTGTTACCCCTAGTGACTCAATAACAAAATGTATACTCTGTTCTCAAGGTTTTATGCTCTAAGGGCCTAGAGGTCTTAATTCCAGAGGGGAAAATGAACAGTTCCAGGTCAATGAACTGGCCACTTTGGGCTCCTCATGCCTCTGCATCAACAGGCCTAGAAGAAAACTATGGTGTTGGCTGGGGTAATTGATCTAAACTACCATTGTAAAATCATACTACTGTTCCACAACGGAAGTAAGAAAGAGTGTATCTGGAATACAGGAGATACCTTAGGGTGTCTGTTAATATCCATGCTCTGTGGTTAAGGTCAATGGAAAACACCACCACCACCATCTAGGCAGGACTACAAATGACCCAGATTCTTCAAGAATAAAGGTTTTTTCACGCCCCCCACCCCAGGTAAAAAACAAAAACGAAAACAAAACAAAACAAAACAAAAAAAACAGTGAGCTACAGTACTTGCTGAAGGCAAAGGGAATACAGAATGGGTAGTAAATGAAGGCAGTTTTAAATACCAGTTACAACCATGTGACTAGTCACATACATGAGGACTGTAATTGTCATGAATATTTCTTCCTTGTTTTGTGATATATACAATTATTAAGCAAATATCTGTGTATTCCTCCCTCTTATTCACTTATTATATAAGATGTACTGACTATATATCGTTATTTTGGCATTGTTAATCTTAAAGCATGATATTTAATTTATACATTATCAGGAAAATAGTAAACATCACCCAAAGACTTTACCCCTTCTGAGGAAGGGATTAGTGTGGTTTGAGTTGAATGTAGGATAGTTGTGTTATGTCAGGCAAAATTATGACCATTACTGTCTTTATTTGGAGATTAAGTAGAGTTTAAGGAGATGCATATGGGTGCCAGTTTGAGAAAGGGTGGACTTCAGATGATTAATTTATGTCAACTTGACTGGGCTAAGGGTTGCTCAGATAACTGGCAAAACATTGCTTCCAAGTGTACCTGTGATGGTGTTTCTGGAAGAGATTAGCATTTAAATTGTAGCCCTAAGTAAAGAAGATTGCCTTCACCAGTGTGGGCAGGCATCATCCATTCTGTTGAGGGCACAAATAGAACAAAGAGGTGGAGAAAAGTTAAACACACTCCCTCTCTCTGTTTGAGCTGGGACATCCATCTTTTCCTGCCCTCAGCGTTGGAGCTCTTGGTTCCTAGGGCTTCATGACACCACCGGCTTTTCTGTTCTCTAGCTTGCAGATGGCAGTTCCTGGAACTTCTCAGCTTCCATAAACACATTAGTCAATTCCTCTAATAAATCATATCTATATTAAAGTATATACTTTTTTTCTGCTTCTCTGGGAAACCCTGACCAATACAGTTGGACATCTCATTTAAAAAATGTTAAATATTTAATCTGAAAAAATAAAATTAGGATTTCTCCATAAATTCACATATCATTCGTTCATTCATTTGTTCTTTCTACATATGTATATAAGTAGTTAGATAATACACATTTTTTAAACTCAGGTCAAACTTTGAGACCAACCTCCTAAATGCTGAGAGAAAAATTGGAGAAGTACAAGGTGTGTCCCTTGCTTTCAAGGGACTTTAGTCTCATAAAAATATGAGACACACAGGGAAATTAAAATAGCAACATAAGATTTATAAAGGGGAACCTTTGTGGAAAGCAAAGATGCAGCTTTAGGGCCACGGTGTGTGTGTGTGTGTGTGTGTGTGTGTGTGTGTGTGTGTATGTATGTATATATATGTGTGTGTGTATATATGTGTGTGTATATATATAGTGTGTATATATATGTGTGTGTGTCTGTGTGTGTATATATATATACACACTCTCTCTCCAAACCCCGCTAAAAATGAGAGAGATCATGGATGTGAAGCAAGAGCACAGGAAAAATAAAACCTTTATTGAATCCTCCACTGTTCTTTCTAGGTACAGAGGAATCCATTGACTTGACAAGTTCCACCATCTGAGCCTCCATTGTTATATCGCAATTTCTTACAATGACCTGAAGTCCTCCACTGGAGTGATTTTCAGGCAGCAGCATATGCTTTGTCTAAGTATCACAGCTCTCCTCTCGGTGGTGTATCAGAGACAGGCATGATTTTAATCAGTCATTATGATGTCTCCTATGAGATAGTATTTGTAGCTGTTTTTCTACCCAAATAACTTTTTCTATAAGAATATATTGGGTCATACAAGAGCATATCCTCCTCTTTAGAAGAGAACAAAGTGATTTATTGTGGAAGGATTTCCTGTCCTTGACAACCATGTTTGAAGGATTGTATAGGTAGGATTTACTTTCCACTAAAGGGAGTGTCTAGAACACAAAGGAGGCCCTATAGGTTCTGATATCCATTAGTTTCAGCTCTCAGAAGTCAGGGCTGTGTTTTAAACATCACTGGCCGCCTTTGAGAATTGTTGTGCCTTCCTATTCTATGGATATCTCTAATCCCTATGATCCATTATAGTATGATAGTTGTTTTGTTGTTTATGTAGGAAGGGCATGCATAATCTTGAAAGTAACAATTTCAAAAAAAAAAAAAAAAGACTTCCATTGATATAAAGGGGAGGGGAGGGCTTAATAGTATTTTGTTTGTTTGTTTGTTTGTTTTCCCCTAAAATTATCTCATTTGAAATTCAAAGCAGACTTCAACTTTCTAATACTTCAAAAATCATTCAACACTTCTGAGGTTACCTCAGATGTATATGGGGTTAAGACTACCCATGCTTATTATGGCTTCAAACTCAGTTCTTCACTCTGCTTTCATTTTTACATCATGAGAAGCTATCTGATTTTGAGGCATACTTTACATGTTTTATTTTTTTTTTATTTTATAACATCCTTATAGTGTTTCGATGAGGAAATTGAGGCCCAGAGAAATTATGATTTTGCCTCAGGTCACACAATGATCATTGTAAAACTGAATTTAGAACCAGAAACATTGACATCAAGCCCACTTTAATAGATTCTTAATATACCTAGAGAAATATCCACCCACCATTCCATATTACATTGAAATGTGAACCGAAAGAAACCTAGGAAATTGTATTAGTCTATTCTTATACTGCTATGAGGAAATTCCCAAGACTGGGTAATTTATAAAGAAAAGAGGGTTCATTGACTCACAGTTCTGCTTGGCTGGAGAGGCCTCAGGAAACTTAAAATCATGGCAGAAGGCAACTCTTCGCAGGGTGGCAGGAGAGAGAATGAGTGCCCATTGAAAGGGAAGGCCCCTTATAAAGCCATCTGATCTGGTAAGAACTAACTCACTATCATGAGATCAGGATGGGGGAAAGTGCTCCCATGATTCATTTGTCTCCACCTGGTCCCTCCCATGAACTATGGGGATTATGTGAACTATAATTCAAGATGAGATTTGGGTGGGGACACAGCCAAACCATATCAGAGATTATCAAGTTTGAAGGATCCCAAAGAAAGTTGATTAGATCATTTCCTCTGAGGGATCATTATTAATGGCTGTCAGCCAAGGATAAAAAATTCTCTCATTAAATTAACCTGAGATAAACTCTGAAATAAAGTAAAGCAGGTTTCTGTATCACAGAACTCTTTGGGGCCTTTAGAATGTTAATGGTTACTTTCCAGGTGAAAATATAGGAAATATGAAATATGTGATCTTCCCAGATTTGTTTGATCACAGAACTATTTTGGGGATTGATGTATTTTGCCAAACACACTTCGGGAAACATTGATCTAAACAAGATCTATTAACATGTGAAATGGGAAAACAATACACAGGAAAAGGGAATGATTTCCCCAAGGTCACTGCACTAGTTAGTGATACCAGAAAGTAAGGAAGGAGGATAAGGAGTGCTCATTAAGTAGCATTTGCCTGAATATGTTTAAAAACTATGCAGTTGTTTTCTACAGCCAATGTAATGCTAATGAGAAAAATATATCCATCTGTGAAACAAAATACGGAGTAATGTGCAAAACATATGACTTTTTTCATATTTTCAAAGATGTCCATCATCATTAAATGCTAGACAGAAAACCCTGGAACAGATTATGGCAACGATAATAATACTCTTGCGTTAACTGTCTATTAGACATCTGGAACGCAAAGGAGTAGCTTAATATTACTAGCTTAATTATCCTCTAACATGGAAATTATTTCATAATATACATGTTGCTGTAAAAGTATGCTTCCCTTATTCAAGATTGTTAAAGGAAGATGAGACTTACAGATCTCTTAATCTAAAGTTTGGTTAGTTTCAGATGTGGAAACTGAGGCCCTGTTTGGGTAAACAGCAAGGTCAAATGACTAATTTGTGACAGCACTGGGCTGAGACCCCAGGTTCCCACATTTTCACAGCAAAGTGCTTTCAATCTCATTGTATGAATGCGTATAACAATGCCAAATTACTGGAGATAGCTCCTAGGGTGCCACATTTTACTCTGATTTAAACTTCCATTTGGTTTTTCAGGAAAGAGTATGATTTTTAAGTGAGATGACTTGTCATTCCCTGGCAGCCGGGGCCCCTGTTCAGTTGAGCCAGAAAGTGAGGACTGTGGCTTTCCCCTCTGGTTGTGAGAGCTGGAGTGTCGCTGCTTACTGCATGCAGAATTCATCAACCACAAACCACTATTTAAGAAATATTTCTAAATGGATTTTGCTTTTCCCCTTTCTAGGGGAATAATATAGCCCTTCTTTGTCATCTGTAAATTCATCTGTGCTGTAAAGCATAAGTAAGAGCAATAATCAAAAGAAATAAGAATATGATCTAGCTCAGAACAAAAGAAGAGCAGATGGTAGATTTAGCTCCTCATTATAATATATAGTAGAGGGAAATACTGAGATGCATTTTGTTATTGTGATTTTTGACTATAGGAGGTAGAAAGATCTAAGGATGTTGCTCCTCAGCCCCTTGAACATTTGTCTCCGGATAGATTTTGTGTCATCATGAAGGCTCATACTGTAAGAGGAAGAACCACATTTACCTTATCAGCTTCACAATAACAGACTGCACTATCTTGTCACACTGTAGTTTTATGTTCAGGGAAAGCTAGGTAATAGAATGCAGCATGCATTAGATTTACCTCACCAAAGATTAATTCTACCTCTTAGAGCTTAGTAAGTTAGCTTTTGTTTTTAGGTGGCATGTACTCTATGGCATAAAAATTAGACATGTAATGCAGATTCGGAAAACTATATGGATACATAAGTGCAAAGCTCATGAATTTTCACAAACGGAATGTGCCACCCTGATCAAGGAACAGACCATTACTGGCACCAACATACTCTTCTTATGTTGACTTCTAGCCACTGGGTCCACTTGGATAAATACTACCCTCACTTCTGGATTTGTTTTGACAATTTTTGAGCTTGATATGAATGTAACCTTTTTGTACAAACCATAGGAAATAGTTTGGTTTCTTTTGTTCAACAGTTTGTGCATGTAATTTATCAATATTATGTATAATTATAGACTGTTCATTCTCCTTGCTTTGAAGTATTTCATCATCATGCATTCAAGTGTTGATTAGCTTTTGGGTTGTTTCCAGTTCTTAGCCTTTACAAGTAATGCTGCTGTGAACATTCTAGTACATATCTCATAATTTATACATATATGCATTATTTAGAATAATATAGATAAGAATGGAATGTATCTAAAATGTATATGTGTGTATACTCATATGTATATATATCTAACTTTGCTAGATACTGACAAAATGTTTTCTGACATGAATGAAACAATTTGTACTCCCACTAGTAGTAAATGAGAGTTCTGAGGGCTTTACAGCTTCTAGAACACTTGATATTTTTTAGTTTTATCATTTTGCTTATTTTGGTGGAAGTAAAGTAGTATTTCTTATGTTTTTAATTTGTATTTACTACTAATTATTAAAGTTACATATTTTCATAGATTTGTTATTAAAACATGCCCTTTGTGACATGTCTGCTAGCGTTTTTTGCCCAATCTTCAACTTTTTTTCTCATTTTTTATTGATTTGTAAAAGGTATGTGTGTATATATATATGTCTACATATATATGTGAGTGTGTTATATGTGCGTGTATGTATTGTATATATAGAATGAATACAAGTCCTTTAGCAGGTATATGTATTATAAATGTATTCTCTATCTTTCTGGATTGAACTTTCACTCTCTTATTGGTACCTTTTGATAAAGAGGATTTCTTAAATTTGTCATTTTTTTCTTCTTTGGATAGCAAACTCTGTGTGCTGTCTCATATGTTTACCAACACTGATGTCATCGAGACATTCTCTATTTTCCTCAAAAAGGCTAATGCTTGTGAATGGTGTGAAGGACAGATGAAATACATTTTTCCATGTTCTTTTTGTCTGTCTATTGAAGCAGTACCATGTGTTAAAGAAAAATAGCATCCTTTCCTCACTAAAGTCTCACTTCTGTCATAAGCTGTTTAACTGTAATTCTGCAGAACTGTTACTGGGTTATATTCTGTTCCCTGCTCAGTTGTCTAGCCTTGTGTCAGTAGGACGTTATCTCATGCACTCCCTATGATGGGTCTTTCTGTTTGGTAGTGTAAGTCTTCTGGCTTTCTTTGTCAAGATTGCCTTAATTACTCTTAAATATTTGCATTTCTATATGGATTTTATACTTAGTTTGATATAAGAAATTTTTTGTATCATTTTTATAGTCACCTTTATTTTTAATTTTTAATATGTAAAGATTATACATAGTTCTGGGATACATGTAATGTTTTGATACATGCAAATAATGTATAGTGATCAAATCAGGGTAATTGAGATTTCCATCACCTGAAACATTTATCACAGCTGGAACTGGAGGATATTATATTAAATGAAATATGTCAGGCACAGAAAGGCAAATATCATATGTTCTCATTCATATGTAGAATTTTAAAGTTGATGTCATGGATATAGAGAATAAAATAGTGGTTACCAGAAGTTCAGAAAGGTAGGGAAAGGGAAGAGTACAGAGAGGTTGGTTAATGGGTAAAAATACACAGTTAGACAGAAGGAATATGTTCTAGTGTTCAGCAGCACAGTAGGGTGACTATCATTAATAATTTATTGTATATTTCAAAATAGCTAGAAGAAAGATTTGGAATGTTCTCAACACAAAGAAATGCAACATAAAATATATAATTTTGATTCAGATTGAGTTTGGGTGAATTAGCATTTTTACACTATTGAAATCCTCAAACAGGACATTCCCCTGTATTTATTGCAGTCTTTTTAAATTACTTTCATTGAAGATCTATAATTTTTCAGAGTAGAAATCATACACATATGTTGTTTTATTTTCTAGACGTATTCTATTTTTTGTGGTATTATACGTGTGTTTTTCATTTTTTGTTGAAAAAGTCATAGAAGTTAAATGGATTTTTATTAGCCTCGTGCTCTGACATCTTATTAACATCCTTTATTCATCTTAAATTTGTTTATAGATTCTTTTGGGTTTGACAATACACAATTATTGATTCTGTAAGTAATAACTGCTTTATTTTCTATTTTCCCATTCTTACTGTGTTTTCCCTGCCTTATTCCACTGGGTGGCCCTTTAGCAAAATATTAAATAGAATAATTGAAATCAGATTTCTATATTTTTCTTGTTCTTATAGATACAAAAATTTCATCATTTTATTACTATTCATGATTTTTAGACATATCTTATTGGATAGGGAAGTTCTATTATTAGTTTGCTAAGAGTGTTATCATTAAAAAGTGCTGCATTTTGCCAAAAGTGTTGGCTCCGTCTGTTGAGATGATCACATTATGTGAAGTTTGTCATTATGGAGTACAACTTCGCATTATACACTGTTACACACACATATGCAACAGTTACTGGAGTAGTGTCATGGTTCCCTTTGGGGAAAGTACAAAGGAAGACTTAAAGTATATTATACTTTATTTTATACACACACACACACAGACACACACACACACACACACACGGTTATATACAAATTAGTTCCAGTTTGTTACTTTTACATCTTCTCTATCTTTACTGATTGTATCAGTTCAGTTTCTATGGAAGAAGTAGCCATCAAAAGTATTATAGACATAAAGCAATAAGGTGGGAGGAGCCAAGGAACTGAAGTTCTGGAAGGGAAATTCAGTGTCAGAGAAAGAATCACTCACTACTCAGTCGGCCTGAAGTACTATTGTAGGTGGACAGGTTGGAAGCTACAGGGAAATTTTTAAAAGCAAGCATTTTCACCCACCAACATGGGATCACATATAGGGGGCTCATGAAGAGGTCTGCGGGAAGCGGTGCATCTGTGAGAAGCAGCTCACATCTCAGCGGATCTACTGTCTGCCAGAGGCCTGGGGTCACTTTTTGTAGGAAAAGCCAGCAAAGAAATATCAGATAAAATATACTTTAATGCAAACATGATTACTAACAACAAACAGGGCAATCTCATAATAATAAATGGCTAATCCAACATGGCAATATCAAATTCTAATTTACCCAATAGCATAGTTTTGGAATAAAGTAGAAATTGACAACAAAAAGGAAGAATGGAAAAAGTCTTAATACCAGTGTGCAAATTTAACAAACCTCTGCTGACGACTAGTTGAATAAGCCAAGAGAAACAAAAATTATGTACTGGACTATGCTATAACAACTTGGCTAAGTCTGGGAACTGTTTCTCCGAACCCCACCCCCTTCTTTTCTGCATTGTTCTGGATTAAAGATGATGAGTAGAAGAACTTACATGAAACCTGGAAGGCAGAGATGAAGCAGTAAATATCTCTCAAGAGTTGGTCACAGGTTGGTATGCTGCTGGACAGATATAGAAACACCCCTGCAGATCCCTGCTTGCTCTAGTTCCTCACTCCTCTAGGCCTACTTTATCTTTTAGACTGATTCCCCTGCTTACCAATAGCATCTCCAGGCCCACCACCAGATGCCTGACTGTGAATCAACAGTAAGTCACTGACGATCAGACATGGTAATGGATAGATGCAGAGGTGCCTGAAGCATCCCAGAAGCTAAAGACAAGGTACTACACCTCACATTATATACCATATAAAATAAGCACACTGTGTGATGGGCCTTTTTAGATTGTGAAGGCAACATATAATGTATTTGAGTGTGTGATTTCAACCCATCTATCAAAGTAAAATAAAATTGCTTCTTGGTGGTTCTTACAAATTAGAATGAAGAAAAAATAATTAGCTGGATCAATGACTCACTATCAATTGTCAAAATCTGTGCTGATATACCCTAGTAAATCTAAATCTGGAATTACTCCCTAATTAGGCTCTACATAGCCCACAGTCATTTCCCAAGATCCATCTGATTTATTCACAGGGAAAACAGTAAGTTAAAGAAGGGTCGATGATTATCATCAACACTGTGTCTTTCAAGTCTTTAGTGGTAGCACTAATCCATTATCCTCCAAGGGATACACCATTGTTCCTTGTTTACTATTTGGTAATGGAGAGAAAATTCCAGGGGCTTCTGCTTAGCCCTTCCTATTATAATGGCTCTTATCCCATGGGTGAGAGATCCCATGTGAGAATTCCACCAATTGTCAAGTATATCTATTCTAATCATACATTCAGGAATTAGGGAAATACTCACAGCATAGGTCTGTAGAACAATTGAGCTGACTGTAAATGGAATGTGAACTAAAACCACCACAGTCACAACTTTGGTTATCTATGGTGGCATTTTGGGGTATGAGAAATTAATGTTATTTCAGAGCCAGTGTTTGGTAATATCAAACATGTCTAGATAATCCCTTTGGTACAGTACACAGTTATTAGGGAAGATACAAAGGAAGACTTAAAGTATATATTTGTATGAAGTTGCTTCTATTTTCTGACAACATGATCTTATACAGAGAAAAACACAAAGGCTGCATACACATACACACACACACACACACAAACAACCATTAAAACTGATAAATTCAGTAAAGTTACAGGATACAAAATCAACCTACAAAAATCAGTAGCATTCTGTGTAATAAATACAAACTATCCAAAGGGGAAATTAAAAAAAATTCACAGTAGCAACAAAATAAATACTTACGTGTCAATTTAACCAAGGTGAATAAAGACCTATATACTGAAAACTATTAAACTCTAATGAAATAAATTGAAGAAAACACAAATTAATGGAAATATATCCTGTGTTCGTGGATTAGAAAAAATAATGTTGTGAAAAAATCCATACTACCCAAAGTGTTCTATAGATTCAATGTAATCCATATTAAAATTCTAATGTCATTTTTCACAAAAATAAAAAAAACTATACCTAAATTCATATGGAACCACATAAGACTTCAATAGTCAAAACATCTTACGCAAAAAGAGCAAAGCTGGAGGCATCGCATTCCTCAGTTTCAAACAAATATTGTAAAGCAATTATAATCACAACAGCATGGTACTGGCACAGAAACAGGTACACTGACCAATGGAACAGAATAGAAAACCCACAAATAAACCCATGCATTTATAATCAATTGATTTTGGGCAAAGATGCTCAGAACACACAATGGGGAAGACACTCTCTTCAATAAACGGTGTTGGGAAAACTGGATATCCACACGCAGGAGAATAAAATTAGACGCTTATTTTACACCATCTACCAAAAAAAAAAAAAAAAACCTCAAAATAGATTAAATATTTAAATACAGTACCTGAAACTGGTAAAACTACTAGAAGAAAACAGGAGAAAATCTCATGACGTTGGTCTGTGCAATAACTTTTAGGATATAACCCCAAAAGCACAGAAAACAAAAGCAAAAACAGAAAATGGGATGGCATCACACTAAAAGGCTTCTGTACATCAAAGGGAAGAATTAAGAAAGTGAAGAGATGACCCACAGAAAAGCAGCAAATATTTGCAATCTGTGTATCTGATAAGGGGTTAATATCCAAAATATACACGTAACTCAAACAACTCAATAGTAAGAAAACAACCTAACTTTAAAAATTGGCAAAAGAGCTGAGTATGTATTTCTCAAATGAAGACAGGTACATTTAAAAAAAAATGTTTAGCATCACTAATCATTCGAGAAATGCAAATTAAAACCACAGTAAGATATCACTTCACATGCTAGAATGACTTAGCATGAAGATGAAAGATAGTGTTGGAGAGAATGCAGAGAAAAGGGAACTCTTATACATTGTTGTTGGTGGGAATGAAAATTAGTATAACCATTATGAAAACTGTATGGAGGTTCTTCAAAAAACTAAAAATAGAACTAACATATTATCAACTAATCCCACTTCTGAGTATATATCCAAAGGAACTGAACTTAGTACTTCAGAGGCATATCTGCACTCCCATGTTCACTGTAGCAGTATTCACAATAGCCAAGATATGGAGTCAACCTAACTGTTCATCCACAGATGAACAGATTAAAATTGTGGTATATATCCACAATGAAATACTGCTCAGCCTTAAGAAGGGGTAAATCCTGTCATTTGTGACAACATGAATGAATTAGAGGACATTATGCTAAGTGATATGAGCCAAGCACAAAAGACAAATACTACATGACTTCATGTATATATAAAATCCAATAAAGTTTAACTTATAGAGAAATAGATTATAATGATGGTTACTAGAGGTTGGAGGGATAGGGAGCAAGGGAATGGGGAATTTTCATCAATGAATACAAACATTCAGATAGAAAAGAGAAATAGATTTTGAGATCTATTGTACAGCAGGGTCATTGTAGTCAATAATAATGTACATTTCATAATAACCAAGAGTAAATTTTAGATGTCTCATCATAAAAAAATAAGGAAGGCGATGTATATATCAATGAGCTTGAGTCTGAAAACTAGGAGAGATACCATGACTTTCAATTGTGATAAGTTAAATCAGGATTTGGGTCATTAGACCCAGAATATTTCTATTATGTAGATTTAAGAAAATATTCTAGATGATTTCCTATCTGTATAATTCCTAAGAAAATTGTTTTCAAATAACCATTCCCACAGGTCTCTGAAGTTTAAAACAATCCTGATTATCTATACCTTTTTGCTTCCTTTTTAAAATAATAAATGTGTCCATTTTGTCTGTGCCACCTTGCCTCTGCTACTCCAGAATACCATCTACTGAAGTAGAAGGTGGTACTCAACTCTGGAGGCAGGGCTCAGACAGTGGACCAGATTCAGGACTAGAGAAGACAGGGAAGAAGTGAAAGCATCTCCCCATAAGAGATGCCAGGACAATGGCAAACTGACATGGCGCAACCAGCAGTGCCATTTTGCCATTGTCCTGGAAACACCTGGAAGTTACCACCCTTTTCCATGGCAATGACACAATGACCCAGAAGTTACCAACTTTTTCTATAAATTTCTGCATAATCCATTACTTTATTTATAATTAAAAGTTTGTACAAATATGACTGCAGAACTAAGCTGCTACTCTAGGCACACACCTATGGGGTTGCCCTACTCCACAAGGAGCAGTACCTCTGCTGCTGCTGTACACAAGCTGCTTCCATAAAAGTTGCTGCTTTAAAACCACCAACTCACACTTGAATTCATTCCTGGGTGAAGCTGAGAACCCTCCTGGGTTAAGCCCAATTTGGGGGTTGACCTGCCCTGTGTCATTACCAGTAAAATGAGAATGTTTATCTAATAAGAGAAATTACCCATAGTCATACCTAGCCTACAAAGAAGAGAAAATACAGTGATTCAAGTTTCAATGTATTCCTCTCACTGATATATTTATCAACCTTCTAATTGAAGGAAGTGTCTTCTAGGCCTTTGCAAAGAATGTAACCAGGTTATAGGTATGCAAGTTGCATATGATAAATATGTCCATTTTTCTATATAAATCTGTCCACATTCCTCTTCTGAAATACATTATTTCTGGGGGAAATTAAAATGTGATGCAAAGATCCTTATACTTTGGGTTTTCCCCATATATCATCCATATACTTCTTTCCCAAACCTTTTTCCTATTGATTTTCGAATGATAGTCCTTCAAGCCTCTGAGAAAACAACCCAGTCATTTGCTATTCTCTAGAATTCCCTTGGGCGGTTTCCCTTTTCCCCACACAAAGTGCAATACTTTAGGCTTTACCTACTGAGGGGATTTCTCCTCTTCACTGTCTTTCAAGGACACCCATAGGCAAGATGTAGTGCACCATTAATCTGTTACTGTTGCCTTAGAATAATTTACACAGATAGCCCATTAGTGAACAAAGCCTGGGTATGTTTTTCCTCCTCTTTCAAATTGTCATGCAGAATCTTTCAGGAGCCATGGGAGTTTATAGGAGCAGCACTGGTGCAACAATGGTGGGTCACATGGGAATCTGATCCTCTTTTTCACGCGGCTTACTAGTGCCATTTCATCCTACTGCAGGCTGATTCTTGATGTACTGCTTTAACTGTATAATAAATTATTATTGCCCTGCCTGATCTTAACGATTGTGGGTAGGAAAGCTCTCAGCTCATGGTGGACAACACTGGTTATATTTATTTGATGTATTAGTCCATTCTCATGCTGCTATGAAGAAATACTAGAGACTGGGTATTTTGTAAAGAAAAGAGGTTTAATTGACTCATAGTACCACATGGCTGGGAAGGCCTCAGGACACTTAAAACTATGGTGGAATGCATCTCTTCACAGGGATGAGGAGAGTGAAAGAGGGTCAGCAGGGGAATGCCGGACGCTTATAAAATCAACAAATCTCTCGAGAATTCACTCACTATCAAGAGAACAGTACAAAGAAAACCACCAGCATAATTCAGTTACCTCCCATGACACATGGGAATTATGGGATTAAAATTCAAGAGGAGATTTGGGTGGGGACACATAGTCAAATCATATCACTTGCTATATCATGGCCAGTTACTTGGTCTCTACCATAGCCCAGTAGGTCATCAGGAGCTGCTATTTAAATGGTTAACAATTATCTGCTGAAGAATGTATGCTTTTTTTGCCTGAGCCCTCTGCCCTTCTTATTGGGTCTTTCAGGAGATCTATACAGTGCCTTTATTTACCCAATGAAGATCAATTACTATAATATCCACTGGGTCATATAGTCCAAGAAACAAGGCTGCTTTTATCACAGCCTGTACCTAATGCCAATCCCTTTCTTCCCCTGGCCCTCATGCACAGCTGGCAGCTATCAGCATCACTGTGTAAATGAGACATAGCAGTATTTCTAAGTGCAGTATTTGAACTTGAATTGGTCTATCAACTTCTGTGTCCCTTTTCTTGTGATAAAAAGATTCAAATGCAGTAACTTGTCACTTACTTTGGAGTGCTGTCTCATCAATGCCCCAAACCACTTGAGCCCTAAAAGCTTTTCTAAGCTGGGCACATGGTTGTGTATGCCTGTAGTCCCAGCTACTAGGGAGGTTGAGGTAGGAAGATTGTTTAAGCACAGTAAGGAGTTCAAGGTCAATCTGAACAACATATCGAGACCCCCATCTGTAAAAAAAATTAAAAAATCAAAACTTTTCTAATGTGTCAGAACCCTAAATAGTTGTACAGTTTATCTCCTGCCATTTGGTGTACGCGTATGTTATCAGACCTATTCCTGTTCAGTAGGTCTAAGGTTATTGATACAGTTGATCATCATGAAAATCTTAGGGATATCTAAATGATCTGAGACCTTTCCGACTCTACTGTTACAAAGTAAGAGGATAGCACAGCCCTGAGGCAAGACAATGAATGTTTACTGTTGTTCATCTCAGGTAAATGTGAAACTCTTGTAATTCCCCTGTAATGATGATTATCAGAAACAACATATGAAGTATTTCAAGAGCCAAATTTTATGAACCAGAGATCAGATTGATCAGTACTAATCTGTCTAACTATGTATGTATGTATCTGGCATAGAGCTGCATTTGAAGCTGCTCATTGGTTCAGTTTACAGTAGTCCAATAATGTCAACTGCGACTCATCTGGATTGTTGAGGAGTCATACAGGTGAATTAAAGAGAGAAATAATGGGGACCACCATTCCTGTGTTATCCAGGTCCTTTAAGATCATACTAATCTCTGCCTTTCTTATTCAGTTGCCTTTGATTTAATATGGCCAAGACATATTTTCATAGACTTTCACCTTTCCTACAACAATAGCTCTTCCTTCAACATGTCAAAGAACCATTGTGAGTTTTGTGCCAAGTTTTAATTATGTCCATTAAAATTATGTGGATGGGAAGCAAAGAAGTGATTACTATGCTACAGTCTAAGCCAGGTATCCATTAGTTACTTGACCCGCAGGTGCTCTTACTTTAACAGGGGTCCCTAAAAATGCTTTTTTCTCCTAGTGTCTGAACTTGTCTTACGAACTCAATGTTATAATAGAGCATCTCTTGAAAGAGTTCAGATTTTCCAGCATTACAAGTAGACATCTAAGAACTACCTATGACACTGACCTAGGCCTGGATTGTACTCATTACTTGAACCCCATACACTTCACTTTATTGGAAGGAGCCTATATTAGTCAGGATTCTCCAAAGAAAGAGAAGAAATAGGATAGGAATAGAAAGTCCAAAATCTGCAAGCTGAGCCAGCAGTCTGGAGACCCCGGAAGAGACGGTGTTGTAGTTTCACTGTGAAAGCCTCTGCCAGCCACGTTTCTTCTTGCTCCAGGGAAGTCAGTCTTTTTTTCTATTCAGGCCTAAACTGATTGGATGAAACTTACCCACATCATGAAAAGCAATATGCTTTACTCAATGTCTACCAGTTTAAATGTTAATCTCATTCAAAATCATCCTGGCAGAAATAGCGAGAATAATGTTTGATCACATATTTGGGCATCATTTTCCTGCAAAGTTGGCACCACTACTAAGTCTTATAAAATTTTATTTCTCCTTGTTTCAGGCTAGCCCTTGCATCTAACTGGCTCTGTAGAGATCTAAGTATCCTGCTTTCCTGCATCCTCTTATGTACAGTTAATTTGGTAATTCAAGGAATTTCGACTTTTAGAAAGAATCACTGCCATTGCACTTGCTAAGCTACTACAGGTTTTACTTGTTTGTTTGTTTCTCAAGATGTATTCACCTCTCTTTCAAGTGGTTTGTTTTGTGTCTGAGAATTAGCTCAGATCTCAAAACCAGGCAAGGTATAGTGGGTTTCATTGGCACATCTGACACAAACCTTCTGTTAACCTATTATTTATTTCCTTTTATTATATATATAATTTACTTTATATTAAGAATATTTTATTATATATAATTTTAAAATATTTTATTATATATAATATATTATATATATATATATAAAATACATGATTTGTCAGCCATCTCCACAAATCAAGGCCCGCTGAATGTCAATGATAATTATTCCCACCATTTCTCTGATATTTATGTTCTAACCCTGGCTTCTGCCATTCTAGAATCCTATCTACCCCAGTGAAACTAGGGAGCCCAGTTTCTTAACAGTATCTCCTACTATCATCTCTGGCTTTAAAAGGGTATCCATAGCCACGCTGCTCAGCAATGTCAATGCATTCTTCTCTAGCATGCTTCTTACCATTTTAGCAGGGGAATATCTTTTGTGCCCTCTTCAATAACATGGCTTGATGATGACAGTTTAAATCTTATGTAATATTAATAGATTTATTTCAGCATTTCAACTTACCTAAATCCTTGATCTCTACCTAGATATTCTGCCAAAGTAATTCTGGCATATCTATTTCACTTATTGTGAGCTACTAGTTTTTCCAGCCTTCTAGTAGCCATCCTAGATGCACGTTAGAACCAGTTCCAGGAGTGCTGGCTTCAGTGTCAAGTTTTAGGAGAGGGTCCCTATATAGACAAGATCTACTGTCAAGGTGTTGTTTTTCAGCTCCCACCTGGATATATTATGCAGGTCTTCAGTGTATAATCTCTAAATATAAACCCCTCTCTCCTTAGCGGGCACAGTACTTCCCCAATAAGGCCATGTTAAGACTTGACTTTGGTTGTTGTTCTGATATCCAGAGGATGGACCTTGTAGGTATCTGCCTTATTTGAGGTTGCTGAATACTCTTTAGCTAAAATATGGACCACAGTCTCAAACAGGGGAAGCAAACTGCTGCTCCAGGTCCAAAGGCTTCTGGGGAATCTGGAGGGTCAACGTACACAAGCCCAACCAAATATTCTCATCCTACGTCTAAGGGTTCCACTTATTTCCTTTCAGGGGCCTGATTTGGCAGAGCTACCAAGCCTACAAATTCAGCCTTTTCTCATTTTCTACAATTAAGTTCCATCTTTGGTGGTCACTACATTTTTCTCTCTGGTCACTGGTAAAGGACACTTTAAATGCTGCCATGTAAACCAGGATTTAATATATTGCCTTGTGTTGTTAACTGGTCACATTTGCCATTTTCTCTCTCAGAGCTTCAGTGGTGCTCAGCAGCAGCCACTCAACCCCAGTGTCCTTATAATTACTATTTTCCTCATATCTCACAAGTCCCAGAGACACTGCACTACCTCTTCCATCAGTATCCCATCCCAGTTAAGCAGCGAAAAAAGCCTTAGCAATTGTAATGCTGCAGCATGCCAGTGGCTATCACTACTCCACTCTCCACCCATGATGGATTTTTCACTGCCAGTTAGTCAACGAGTGCACTAACTCCAGAATCCTATTCTTAGAAGTATCAAGTGTGTTGGCTGATCAGGAATAGTGGCTCATGCCTGTAATCCCACCCAGCACTTTGGGAGGCTGAAGCAGGAGGATCACTCGAGGCCAGGAGTTTGAGACAAGCCTAGGCAACATAGTGAGAACCCATCATTACTAGAAAAATACATAAATAAATACAAGAAAAATTAGCCAGGCATGGTGATACATGCCTGTAGTCCCAGCTACTCAGTAGGCTGAGGTGGGAGGATTGCTTGAGCCTGGGAAGTTGAGGCTACAGTGAGCCATAATCATACCACTGTACTCTATCCAGCTTGGGTGACAGAGTGAGACTGTGCCACAAAAAAAAGTGTCTTAGGTCGTATTGTCTAAAAAGCCATCAGAGTTAAGAGGGTTAGAGTACATGTTCAAATAGTTTGTTAAGGGAATACCACAAGATTAAACTAGTAAGTAAATGGTGAAAAGTACATTAATGAAAAGGAAGAAATCAAACTAAGACTAATTTCAGCTGAAGCTCCATCCTCAGTCTGATCACATGAGAAGCTCCACGGTTTAAATTTTTCAGTTCATCCCACATTGATAAAAGAAAGCTGGGCCTTTGTATTCCCTAGCCAAGTATTTATTGGCTGTGAGCTTCTGTAGAACAGAGGGCATGGTATAACCCCCAGGACTTTCTGGATGTTCACAAAAGTAAAGTGCCTCTAGTACCCAAGGCATACTCTGAAGAAAGTCGTGGGTGGAAACCCTTAAGTGCAAAGCTCTCTGAAGCTAAAATGGTTTAGAGGCCCAGAAAAAAAAGATCCAAGTGAACCTAGAAAGAACACTAACCATCTGCTATGCCTTCATAATTTTTCCAAGACACCAGAGAGCACTATGGCAACATACAATGGGATTAATACTGATACCTAGGAATTTGCATGGCATTAAACATTTTTCATGTCTACTATATTTTGGTAATCACAATATTCAATTAGAATAGGCAGAAGAGATATCTTGTATGATTGATGAAGAAATGTTGTTATAAGGTCTTCAAATAAGTTATCCCATAGATAGGGCCAAAGCCCAGACTGCCTAACTCTTTGTACAAGAGTCTTGTTCCCCCATTAATGGATGGGTCTTAATATACTTGAGCATCTCCCAAATTTGTTATTCATCTGTCTAAAGATGTTTTCTCATCTATGAGTCTTTTTGTGTTCAATATTCTACAAAATCAATATTCTGTACCAAACATCAAATATTAATGTGATCAACACTATGATGGAAGACCCAGGTGATCTTGAAGAGGACCAAGAACATCTTCTTTTTCTATAAAGGACTTGTTGTCTGTTATGGATTGAATTGTGTCCTCAGAAAAATATATGTTGAAATCCTAATCACTAATATCTGTGAATGTGACTTTAATTGGAAATAGAGTCTTTGCAAATTTAGTCAAGTTGAGATGAGATTACCAGGGTGGACCTTAATCCAATATGATTGGTGTTGCTTTAAGAAGACAGCTATGGAAAGATAGTAACACAGGGAGAATTCCACGTGATGACAAATACAGAGATTCCACTGCATGTCAATGAACGCGAGGATTGATGGCCTCAGCTAGTGCTAAGAAGAGGTAAAGAGGATTCTTCCCTATAGGCTTTCAAACGAATCATGGCCCTGCCAACAACTTAATTTCAGACTTCTAGCCTCCAAAAGTGTGAGAGGATAAATGTTTGTTGTTTTAAGCTTCCCAGTTTTAGGCATTTTGTTATGGCAGCACTGAAAACCTAACACATGTTTTATGTAAAGAGTCAAGAATAACACACATGACAAGATTCAACATAGAGCTAATTATACATTTGAGCCCAGTGTAAAAAAAAGGAACATTAGAAGAATCATTTTAGAATCTTGATTCGTGAGGTCCAGTTTTTAACTTTTTGTAAATCATTCATCCTTTCTGAATCTTAAGTCCTTCATAGAAGCTATTTTGTTCATTCCTTAGAAGGAATACCAAGCCAAGTAAAAAGAGCTGTTAGGAAAAGAAAGATGAGCAGCATTACCTGCTTAATTTCTGTTTTAACCTGAGGGGAGAGATTTACATTATTACTTCTGAATGATGGTATAAAAGCAACTTCTTCTGTATGAATTCTTATAAAATAATTTTTAAACAATCCAAAAATACAAAAGGCTCTCTGGATTTGGGCTGCATTTAACTTTTCCATTTCAAATTTCCAGGGACTGACATTTGGTTTGTTAAGGCTCCTTGTTTAACTGACACACATTCATATATTTGCGCCGCACTGAGGAAAAGCCAGAGATAAAATGAGAGGGGAATATTGTTAAGACATCTGCATGATGGCAACCCATCAGAAAAATGCTAAACCACCTTAAAGAGACATGGACATGAACAGACTTGTTGGAAGTCACTTTTGTCATTGGAATACTTTACCGAGTTACTATGCACAGAAGAGAGACATTTGGATCACAAGTGCTTCCAGAAAGTGGAAAGTTCTAAATATATTCATAGCCGACCCCCTCAGGGTTTGGGTTTTGCTCCAGATCCAGTTTAAGAGTCTTATTTTAAATAAAAGTTCTTACTCAATCTGTAATGAATTGAGATTCCAGCAGGTAGAACTCATTGAGGGAAATTGCTTCCAGATATGGTATATGATTCATTCATTTACCTCTCTGAGCTATGTAGAGGAAATTATCCATGGGATTGTGTCATTAGTTTAAAAATTATTGTAATTGTTTTCTTGTCAATATAATTTTAAAACATGTTTTAATTGGAAAAATATGTTGGACAAAGATCTAACTATTTTCTTATTGTTGAAATTAAAATTCCAGAGATTTTTTTTCCTTTGTAATCAATTGGATGAATAAGCCTGAGAAGAGTCAGTGCTCTCCTATATATGTCACAAGATTTAATTCCCCCTTTTAAATCCTCTATTAGACAAACAATGCCAAATCCAATTATAACGACATAAGAAAAAGTTTTCAAGAAAAATTTTCTTGAAAGTTGCTGTGATTCATCACCTGGATATGACAACTGGGTTTCTGAGTTCCACATGGAATTTGAGCTACTACTCCAAAATCTATACGGCATTAAAGTTACTCCTCTGAAATTATCTTTGCTAATAGGACAGAAATGGAAAATCATATTCATAAAGTGATGTGGTTTGGCTGTGTCACCCAAATTTCATCTTGAATTGTAATTCCCACAATTCCCATGTGTCGTGGGAGGAACCTGGTTGGAGATAATGATTCATGGGGGTGGATCTTTCCTGTGCTGTTCTTGGGATAGTGAATAAGTCTCACGAGATCTGATGGTTTTATACATGGGAGTTCCCCTGCACAAGCTCTCTTCTCTTGTCTGTCCCTATGTGAGATGTGCCTTTCACCTTCCACTGTGATTGTGAGGACCACCCAGCCATGTGGAACTGTAAGTCCATTAAACCTCTTTTGTTTTTTGTTTTTGTTTTTGTTTTTGTTTTTGTTTTTGTAAATTGCCCAGGTATGTCTTTATCAGCAGTGTGAAAATGGACTAATACATAAAGGACGCATTAAAACATTGGGGGAAATAAAGGATGGGAAAATTATGCCTGCATAACATGCCATTTTGTTATTCCTCATGGGGGAACCCTAAATGTCTAAAAGAAGCAAGTAAGCAAAATCTAAATAAATTAATACACCAAAAAGCAAATGAATGGTGAAAGAAAATTCATTGACTATTATGTCAGTTTTTGATTCAAATAAACAAAAGTATCTTAGTTTTGATTATTTGTTTGCTTTGCATTTCCAGTAAGATACGTTTATTTTTCTACAAGGAGATAGTGGGTGTTTTTCTTCTTTAGACAATGGCAATAATATTTAACATTTAAAGTTTGTCTTTTGGGGTCTTCGAGATGGCTGACTAGAGGTATCTGGTACTTGCCTTCTGTATTAGCACATTTTCACACTGCTATAAGTATCTGAGACTGGGTAATTTATAATGAAAGAGGTTTAATTGACTCACAGTTCCACATGGCTGGGGAGATGTTAGGAAACTTACAATCATGGCAGAAGGCAAATAGGAAGCAGGAGCCTCCTTACATGGCAGCAGGAGAACGATAAAGGGGAACCACCAAACCCTTTTAAAACCATCAGCTTTTGTGAAAACTCACTCACTGTCATGAGAACAGCATGGGAAAAATCATCTCCATGATCCAATCACCTCCCACCAGGTCTCTCCCTCAACACATAGGGATTACAATTTGAGATGAGATTTGAGCGAGGACACAGAACCAAACCATATCACCTTCTGCACAGAGAGAGAGCTCAAATAGTGAGTAGATAATCACAGTTTGAATAGATCATCTAAGATAGAACAATGGAATTCAACAGAAGTGACAGGAAACACCTAAAGTAAGGAAGGAGAGGGAAGCAAGGCAAACTGTTTTGCTGGGATTTGCTAGAAGCCTGCATAGGCTCCCCATTCTGGGGAAAGGGTAAGTGAGAGGCCTCTAGCAGTCCACATTCCCATAGCAGAACTCCTGCAATGTCAGCCCATAGAGAGGCTTTACACCCTCATGGACTCTGAGATGAACATAGGTTGCTGACTAGAAAATGTGCAATGGCATTGTTCTAGAAAGGGAGTTCACACTGCATCCCACGGAATCCACAGAAACATGCCATTCTGAGAGCCCAGCAGCTGCATCCTGCCCTGGGGCTCAGAAGCCCCGGCATTTCCATATTCATGGAGCCCCATTGACATCCCCCACCTGTAGCTATGCCATGGCTGGCTGCTGCTGTCGGGGCCAAAACACAAGCCATTGGCAGCAACCTCATTGTAGCAGCAGAGCAAACACACACTTTTACATAACCCAAGAGCAGACTCCTCTACCCATGGCCACCACTGCTACAGGCCGCTGCTGGGGCCAAAGTATGAGCAAAGCATGTGCTCACCAGGCATCTTCCTACAGTTGCTGCCACCAAAAGCAACCTTGTCCTCCCCAGTAGTGGGATTTCAGCACAGCTGCTGCTGCCCCTGCTCCCACACATGAAGTCTGCTGGGGGCCTGTGCATCACCCCACCCATGCCTACCACAGCCAGTGCCTGCATGTACCACCAAGGTCCCTGGGAACAGGGCTGCCTGCACCAACTCTGCAACCCCAGTGCCCAAGCATGCTGTCCAGAGGCCTAGGGATTATCCAGCCCACTCCATCACCATTTGCATGTAAACTTTCCTCCTTGGGCTTGAAGATGGATCCACCCAACCTGCCACTACTACAACAGCTTACACCCACCTACACATACCACCTGTGGACCTGGGGACTGCCTCACCCAGTCTGTCACAGTCATCACCGACAACTACATGAACTGCTTGGGAGTGAAAGGTTTGTCCCACCACTGCTATTGCCATTGCCAATGCCACATCCACTACCTACACGCCCTGAATGCGCTGACCTACCTGACCCACTGCTGTCACTACTAGCATTCCAGCAATGTGCCTGGAGGCCAAGAATAAGCCTACTGGGATGCATTAACACTGGCACCAGTGCACACGACCCTAGGACTTAAAACAGGCACAGTCAGCCCACCACTACCACCACTGGGGTCTGAGAACCGCCCACCTGACACCCCTGTCCCCATTAAAACTTCACCAAAACCTTCACTAAAAACTGAACCCTAGGCCACATAGGAAAGTGTAGCAACCACTGACATTGTTACAGCTAAAGAAATCATAGGTAAACTGTAGTATCACATGCACCTAAAATCAATGCCAAAGGACCCTAACCAACCAAAACCATAGATTCATGTTAAGAAAAAAATCTTCTCCTACAAAAAGCAAATTGAAAAAATTGAAAGAAGCAACTGTTATACCAGATGTGCAGATATCAGCATAAAGACACAAAAAACATGAAAAAAAAAACAAGGAAATATAATACCTCCAAAGGAACACAATAATTATCTAGCAACATATTCCAATGAAAAATAAATTGATGACATTCTGGAAAAAGAATTCTAAATAAAGATATTAAAGAAGTTCAGTGAATGTAAGAGAATAAAGAACAATTATACAAACAAACAAATTATAATGTAAATGAAAAAAATGTACCAAGGAGAAAAATACTGTACAAAAGAACTAAATAGAAATTCTAGGAGGAGAATTAAGGAAGAGTTAGTACTCAAATGTTACCACCACAGAAAACCACCAAACCACCATGATAAACAGTAAGAGAGGAAGAAAGGAACAAAGGATATACAAAACAACCAGTAATTAATTAATAAAATGAGCCTTCATGTATCAATGAGTTCGCTGAATGAAATACAAAGTACTTTAAAAGGCTTTAACAATGGACTACATCAAGTAGAAGAAAGAATCTCAGAACTTGAAGACAGGTCTTTTGAAATAACCCAGTCACACAAAAATAAAAAAAGAATTAAAAAGAATGAACAAAGCCTACATGATATATGAGACATCATTAAAGTGACCCAATATTTGAATATTTGGTGACCTAGATGGCAAAGAATAAAGGAAAGGGATAGAAAATCTATTTAACAAAATTATAGCTGAAAACATTCCAAGTCTAGTAAAAGATTTAGACGTCCAGATACAGGAAGATAAGATATTCTCAAATAGATATAAATCTAAAAGGTCTTCTCTATGGCACATTATAGTCAAACTGTCAGAAGTCAAAGACAAAGATAGAATTCTAAAAATGGCAAGAGAAAACCCTTCTAGTCACTTATATGGGAACCCCCTTCAGACAAACAGCAGATTTCTCAGAATAAACGTTACAGGCCAGGGGAGAATGGAATGATGTATTCCAAGTGCTAGGAAAAAAAAAAAAAAATCTGACAGTCAAGGAAACTACATCCAGCAAGGTTATCTTTCATAAATGTAGGAGAAATTAATCCTTTCTTAACAAGCAAAAGCTGAGGGGATTCATTACAAATAGGCTGACCCTAAAGAAATTTTTAAGGGAGTCCGATACCTGGAAGAGATGATATCTACCAGCCGGAAAATGCGTGAAAGTATAAAACACACTGGGAGAGCAAATGAACAATTAAGGAAGAGGTAATATTCAAATATTACTACTATAGAAAGCCATCAAACTGCAATGATAAACAATAAGACAGAAAGCAAAGAACAAAAGCTGTACAAAACAGCCAGAAATCAATGAATAAAATGAGCCTTCATATATCAAAAGTAACTTTGAAAATAAACAGACTAAACTTTCCAATTAAAAGACACAGACTAGAGGAACTCTTTTAAAAAGTATGTTGTGGGCCGGGCGCGGTGGCTCACACCTGTAATCCGAGCACTTTGGAGGCTGAGGTGGGTGGATCATGAGGTCAGGGGTTCGAGACCAGCCTGACCAACATGGTGAAATCCCGTCTCTACTAAAAATACAAAAATTAGCTGAATGTGGTGGTGGATGCCTGTAATCCCAGCTACTCAGGAGGCTGAGGCAGGAGAATTGCTTGAACCTGGGAGACGGAGGTTGCAGTGAGCCGAGATCGCACCACTGCACTCCAGCCTGAGTGACTGAGCGAGACTGCATCTCAAAAAAAAAAAAAAGTATGTTGCCTACATGATACTTTCATCAGCTGTAAAGACTTATAATAGACTGAAAGTAAAGGAATGAAAAAAAGACATTTCTTGCAAATGGAAGCTAAAAGCAAGCAGAACTAGTTATGCATATATCATATAAAACAGATTTTAAATAAAGAGTAAAAAAAATATAATGATAAAGGGATCAATTTAACAGGAGGATATAATAATTCTGAACATATATACACACAACATTGGAGCAATCAAATTCATAAGGCAAATATTACTGGATCTAAAAGGAGAGACTCCAATACAATAATCGTTGAGGGTTTAACACCTTACTTTTAGAAATAGATGACCTAGAACAAAAATTAACAAGGAAACATTGGATTAAACTGTATATTAGATAAAATGAGCCTAAAAGATGTTTGCAGTTTACACATGATTTCTTTAGCTATAACAATGTCAGTGGTTGCTGTGCTTTCCTATGTGGCCTAGCGTTCAGTTGTTAGTGAACGCTTTGGTGAAGTTTTAGTGGGGACAGGGATGCCAGGTGGGCAGTTCTCAGGCCCCAGTGGTGGTGTGACCTAGGTTTCAGTTTTTAGTGGAGACTTTGGTGAAGTTTTAATGGGGACAGGGATGCCAGGTGGACGGTTCTCAGACCCCAGTGGTCGTAGTGGCTGACTGTGCCTGTTTTAAGTCCTCGGGTTGTGTGCACTGCTGTCAATGTTAGTGTGTCCCAGTAGGCTTATTCTTGGCCTCCAGGCACATTGCTGGAATGCTAGTAGAGGCAGCAGTGGGCCAGGTAGGTCAGTGCATTCTTGGGCCTGTAGGCAGTGGATGTGGCATTGGCAATGGCAAAAGCAGTGGTGGGACAAACCTTTCACTCCCAAGCAGTTCATGTAGTTGTTGGTGGTGGCTGTGACAGGCTGGGTGAGGCAGTCCCTAGGTCCACAGGTGGTATGTGTAGGTGGGTGTAAGCTGTTATAGTAGTGGCATGTTGGGTGGATCCATCTTCAAGTCCAAGGAGGAAAGCTTACATGCAAATGGTGATGGAGTGGGCTGGATAATCCCTAGGCCTCTGGACAGCATGCTTGGGCACTGGAGTTGCAGTGGTAGAAATACAGAATATACATTCTCCTGGGCACATGGAACTTTCTCCAGGATAGGCCATATATTAGGACACAAAACAAGTCTCAACAAATTTATAAATTCAGGTTTTATCAAGTATCTTCTCAAACCACAAATGAGTAATTCTAGAAATTACTAACTAGGAGAAATTGGAGGAAATTTGGAAACTGTAAAAATACTGGGAAATTAAACAAAATACTCCTGAATGAACACTGGGTCAAGGAAGAAATTAAGGAAGTAACCAAAAATTTCTTAAAACAAATGAAAATCAAAACAACATATCAAAAGCCATGGAATACAGCAACAGCGGTGCTAAAAGGGAAGTCTTAACAGTAAATACCTATGTAAAAATAGAAATATTTAAATGAACAATCTAATGATGAACTTCAAGGAATTAGAGAAGCAAGAACAAACAAAACTCAAGATTAATGGAAGGAAAGAAATAATAAAGATTATAGAAAAATTAAACAAAATAAGGATTAAAGAGAATACAAAGGATCAATAAAATGAAAATGATAAATGCTTGCAGTGGTGGACACCCATATATCCGGACTTGACCATTAAACAATGTATATATGTGACATAATTTCAAATGCATCCCAGAAAGATGTCCAAATGTGATATATCTGTTTTAAAAATGAAAACTTATTTATATATTCTGGATACAAGCCATTTTGTCAAACGTATCATTTGCAAATACTTTATCCCAGAGGGCTTGTATGTTCTTTTTCTTAACTGTGTCTTTTGAAATACTATTTGTCAATTTTTTTCTTTTTATAGATTTTACTACTGTTGCTATATCTAGGAAATCATTGCCTGATACAAAGCTTTGTTCCTATGTTTTCACCTAGCAATTTTATAGTTTTAGGTTTTTTACAGTGAAGTCTATAATCTATTTACAGTTAATTTTTATATGGTATAAGGATCTTTTACTGTTTTCTTTTTTTTTTAAGATTGCTCTAAGTTTATTATCTTTTAATTAATTCATACATAAGAGTTATACATCTGAGTATATTGATAAGTTTCAAATAATCTTTCTAGAAAAGCTGTTTATTTTGGAAACAAATAAACAACAAGGATCTAGTTAAATTTGAATCTCTAGGAGTACTTTAGGACATCTGGTATTTTCCAACTTTAGTAGCATACCTGAAGCAGAAATAGATCCTGTCTTCCTCCCCCAACACACACATACACACACACACACACACACACACACACACACAAGCTAGGTGGTTGTGGTTACTCTGAAGTTTCCAGTCCAAATCCACAGTTCCAGTAGAGTTTGTGACCCTCCTAAGGATCCTGTGGTATTTCTTTACTCCTCTGAGTCCTCTTCAACATGATGTTGGTGCAGATACACATAGCATATGTCAAGCTACTTTGGTCTTCAATTACTTTCATTTTAGTGAGAAAATTTAGTAGACTATTTGATGATTTATTCATTTTCAATATCCATGCCTTGAAATCATTCAGATTTGTCTCATCTGCACCATATGTGCTAGAGTCCATTTATCTATGAACTGTCTTTTCTAACCCTCCATTCAAGTATATATATTTCCTGGCTTCCAGATACAGACAACTCCTAAACCAACCACTACTTTTGCCTGAATTAAGAAAAATGCTTTGGATTTTTCTACATGATGTCAGACTAGAATCGTGAGTAAAATTTTCATTTTTTCTTTCACAGCCAGGGTTGCTATTTTATAGAAATAGTCTTGAGATTTTCTAATATGGTTATAGTAATGTGGCAACTGATCTGTCTGGCTTTGACAAAGGAAAATGGCATTTTGAGTGACAAACTATTAGTTTGCTAGCCTTGCGTATCCGGAGGATTGGAGAGAGTATTATTCTGTCAGTATGCACAAAATAAATGGTCTATGGAAATAACAATTCATTCATTTTATATTGCCTCAGTGATCAACGATGATCACTATTGATTGATCCAATTGTGGTGATCAGAATTAATCAGGAAAATGGCTGAAATTAATGGATTGACAGTGATATAATATGTTTGCTGCTACCTAGAGTTTGTCGTAATAATTCAAACAACACCCTGTTTATTGTTTGTTTTGCTTTATTGTTATTTTTGGCCAATTTTGCTGTTAAAATGGGCACTTATTTGATAAACAACAAACCCATCAATGTGGTGAATATAATAATGTAAGTGTCTCTGATTGTATTTATAATGACAATCAATTTTTCCCTCTAATTACATTAATTATAGCATTACATACCTTTGTAATTTGCACAGGATTGTACTCAACTAAGTTCATGTTCTATTTCAATAAAGCATTTTTGCCTCTGCCGTAAATCTTTGCAACGCTAAGTTGTGGAGATAGTGGCAACCAAAGATTGATCAAAAGTGCTGGAATTCAGTGGTAAATCATGTCTTGTTATTGATTACTAAAAGGGTCATTAATTTATGGAAGCTGGTTGGAGATTTTGGCAAGTTTAAAACTTATTTCAAAATCATTCTTTTTTTTTTTTTATGGTTCAATCACTTTTTATTCTTTTACTGTTTTCTAAATGTGGATATCCAATTTTTCCAGAAGCATTTATTGACATGACTATTCTTTCTTCTCTAATTGTCCTTGTACATTTATCAAAAATCAATTGACCATATGAGTAAAATCAATTTCTAAATTCTATACTTTGTTACTACTTTGTTTGTTTTATTTATCTATCTGTCAAACTTTAGGCTAATTGTATATTATCTTGATGATTTCCTTTTATTTACAAAGTCTTAATATAAGGTAATGAAAGACACCAAATTTATTCTTTTTCAAAGTTATACAGGCAATTCTAGATCCATTTCATTTCTTACGAATTTTAGAACAATTTGTCAGTTTCTACCAATTATTGCCTACTGGGTTTGTAGAGAATTGACATCTTAATAACATTGAATATACCAATCCATGAACATGTTATAACTTTTGATTTATTTACATCTACTATAATTTCAGTCCTCTGTATTTTCTAGTTTTCACTATACAAAATTTGCACCTTCTTTATCAGATTTACCCCAAAGTATTTCATATTTTGAGATATTGTAAATGGTATTGTTAATTATAAACTTTTATTTTTTATTATATGAAACACAATTGGTTTCTTTTGGTATACTATTTCATATTCAACCATCTTAATAAACTTACCTTTTAGTTTTAGTAGGCCTTTTTAAAATTTAATAAATGTTTCGACATAGGGAATCATATGTCCTGTTAATAAAGTCAATTCCATTTTATTTATTTATTTTTAACTTTTGTTTATTTAGAGATAAAGTCTTACTCTGCTACCCAGGGTGGAATGCAGTGGTGCAATCACGGGTCACTATAGTCTCAACCTTTAGGGTTCAGGCAATCCTCCTGCCCCAGCCTCCTGAGTAACTGGGACTACAGGCACATGCCATCATGCCCAGCAAATTTTTTGGTCTTTTGTGAAGACGACCTCCTCCCATGTTGCCCAGACTGGTCTTAAACTACTGGCCTCAAGTGACCTTCCAACTAGGCTGTGATTACAAAGTGCTGGATTACAGGCATGGGCCACCATGCATGGCCAGTAAAGTCAGTTTTAATTCTTAATTTGCAATCTGGACTTCTATTGTCTTCTTTCATTTTATTATTTTATTGTACTAACTGGAAATTCCAGCAATAAAAGTAAAGAGAGCATTAAGTCTTTCATCATTAAGTCTCATAACAGCTTGGTCAAAGATGTTCATTACCAGGTTAAGAAACTTCCTTTCTATTCCTACTTAGCTCAGAGTTTTTACACAGATAAAAGTTAGATATTTGATTTTGTTAGATAATGTTCAGCCTCGAATGATTTTTTTTTAATTAAAATAATTGGTTTTGTTTGTTTGTTTTTATTTCAAGACAGTCTTGGATTCCTGAGATAAACTACACTTGATTATGATGTTATCATTTTAAAATAAATATTGTTAGATTCTATTTGCTAATATTTTGTTAAGAATATTTTTTAATCTCTGTTCATGAGGTACATTAAAAACCTTATTGTCTCGTAATATTGTCTTAGTATCAAAATAATGCTGATTGTTTGCCTCATTGAAAGATTTCAGGAGTAATATCTCCTCTCTCTTTACCTGGAACTTTAAAAACAGAACTTATATTAATCTTCCCTAAATGCTTGATAGTATTCACCATTGAAGCCATATGGCCCGAAATCTTCTGAGAAATTTTTAAACTATAAATTCAACTTCTGTAATAGATTAAAGGCTATTCAAATAATATGTTTTGAATAAATTTTTGCTATTTCGAGTATTTTATGTTGATCCAAATTTCCATCTGATAGAGTTTTTCTTCTGCCTGATATATTTTCTGTAATATTTCCTGTTCATGAATTCCTTCAGGTTGTATGTATCAAAACTTTCCCCCCCCATCATTACTGAAATGTATTTCTACTATTTATAGAATGCTACTTTAACAGATTTTTTCAGTACTTTAAAAATGTTGATCTACTATCTCCTGGGATGCGTTGTTTCCAAGGAGAAGTCGGTTCTGATTTTTATCTTGGTTCCTTTGCATGTATTTTTTTTTTTTCTTCCCCCACTGGCTGATTTTAAGGTTTTCTCATCATATTGATTTTGAGAAATTTCAGCAAGGGGACTTTGTGTAGGTTTCTTTGTATTTCCTGTACTTTGGTTATATTGATCTCTGTGGATTTGTGGAATGATAGTTTTCATCAAATTTGGAAAATTTTCATCTATTGATTCTTCAAACATTTTCTGCTTGTTCGTCCCTTTCTGTTCATTTATTCTTAGAGATTTCAATGTATATCAAGCTGCCTGATGTTATCTTAAAGCTCACTAATGACCTCAACAGTTTTTCAATCTTTATATTCCTCAGTGTGTTTTATTTTAGATAGTTTCTGTTGTTATGTCATTCAGTTTACTAATTATACTTTACCTTAAATCCCCTCAATTTTATTTTTTTATCTCAAAATGTAGTTTTCTTTAGAGATTCTAGATTAAAAAAAATATTGTCTCTGCTTTACTTAGCAGGTACAACTTTTACTATAGCTTCTTAAAAATAAGAAGTATTCTTAAAATAACACTGATAATAGTTATAATAGCTATTGCAATGCCATCGTCTACCAGGTCTATAATTTTTTCATTATTTCTTTATGTGTTCCTATTGATTAATTTTCTGATTATTATGGGTCTTTTTTACTGCCTCTTTTCATGCCTGATAATTTTAAAATTAGATGTCATACTTTGTGAATTTTACTTTTTGTGTGCTGGATATTGATAAAGGGTTGAAAAAGCAAACAAACAGATACTCTATCACTCTTCTTTGAAGTTAGAGGAGTCTATATGACATAGATCTGATCAACAAAATATATAGATCAATCTGATCTGAGGGCTTCTAGAAAATACTCCATGATAAAATGACAGTCATAGGAAAAACCGTATTTTCTTTCTACCCTCATTTTCCTATTTTGGACTTTTATTATGTGAAAAATTGTTTCCTGGAGGAAGGCATCATGTTGCAAATGTAAGAAGTAAATTCACCAGCTTAGAGACAATGGAAGAGTAGAAAGAATTTAGTTTCTTTATAACATTGTTGTAAAAACCATATCATGCCTACAGGTGTTCAACTTTCAAATTTAACTATAAACGCCATTATAGTTGAGGCCATTGCTATTTTTAATAGTGGTGGTATATATTGTTACTTACAGTCTGAATACCCCTAGATTTTTAAGTACTATGTTTGTGTAGAACATGATGTTTTATGGGGTAGTAATGTGTTCAAACCTTTAGCAATGATGTTTAGTATTGAGAGGAACTGTGGAATGTTCCTTGGAACGAATTTGAATTGATCATAGATATGAGAATCTTTAATTAGCTAATTCTCTCGCAGAAATGCTAATGATTTTTTTTTGTCGAGCACATTATTGAAAATTAGATGTTAAAATTCAAATTATCCTCAGAAAAAAATAACCGAGTCTCTCCTATCCTTGAAACCTCTCCACAGCAATCTACAATGATAATTCATACATTGAAAAAAATCCTGAAAGTTTGAAGATACTTCTAGTAGTTCAGAATACAACTTAAAAGTAATTTCTGTACAATCTTTAAAGTAGCTATGATTATAAAATACAGCTATGTTATCTCAGTAAAATTCCCAGAAGACATCCCAATGCTTTATTATTTTATGTGCTATTTCATGATAAAGTAAACTTAGTTTTCCAGGTGTGATGATATTCTTGGGAGACTGTGTCTGTTTTCTAACAGCTTCTTTGGTCGTGAATCAGAAAACAGTACCACTATTTCCATCTCTGCCCAACTTGAGGCTGCCTTTATAATTTATGTATCCATGTCACCTTCCCCCTCTCCCTATATATGACAGTAGAGTTGAATAATGCAGTAAAATTCAGTGTCCATTTCTCCCTAGACAACTCAAATTTTTAGACCATGGGTTGATGGAAAACTAGGATGGCAATGGATAGACATGAGTGTTTATTTTGAGAATATAAAGTCAGAAGTGAATTCTAATAGAAAGTCAGAGATTAGGATAAAGTGAAAGAAGAACCAAAAAGTATTAAACACAGACCCTTGTTTAGCGCTATGTTAGAGGAGTTGGGTAGGTAGAATCAGAGGCTCAGAAAATCCTGCAAGAACTATGACATCCTATTTCAACCCCATAGTTGCTGATTAAATCTAAAAATAACTCTAATAAAACAGAGACACTCACAGATTTCAAATAAATGCATATTTTATTTTCTTTTTTAAAATGGTATTTTTAAAGTCACATAAAGGAAAGAAAGGGGAGAGAAAAGGCATATATATACCATGGAATAATGAGCAGTCTCCTATTTCTATAAATCTCAGAGGCAAAACCTTAGAGACTATTTATAATCATTACAATCACTAAAAAGGTCAACTAGCATGGGGTGGTAAGCCTGAGCCAATTTCTTTGTTTTTTCACACTCTGCCATTATATGAGCTACGATCGAAGGGAACGTTTGATTTTATGGCTCCCATACACAAAGATGGAGCAGGGGCTCTAATGATGTTGAATTTTAGGGATGGGAACTTGGCAAATCTTCCAAAGCATTCTTGCCTCTCCTGTAAGAATGAAACTTCCAGTCAGTTAGACAGTCAAATCTCAACTTTCTCCGTCGACCATTCCATAGAGATAAATGGACCTCTGAGACGTATAATCACAACCTCTAAATTTGAGTTAATAATACCTAATAATCCCAGCACTTTGGGAGGCCGAGACGGGTGGATCACGAGGTCAGGAGATCGAGACCATCCTGGCTAACACGGTGAAACCCCGTCTCTACTAAAAAAAATACAAAAAATTAGCCGGGCGATGTGGCGGGCGCCTGTGGTCCCAGCTACTCGGGAGGCTGAGGCGAGAGAATGGCATAAACCCGGGAGGCGGAGCTTGCAGTGAGCTGAGATCCGGCCACTGCACTCCAGCCTGGGCGACAGAGCGAGACTCCGTCTCAAAAAAAAAAAAATAATAATAATAATAATAATAATACCTAATAATAAAGTTTTGTGAACTAAATAAAATGATATGTGTAAAATTATTAAGGTAATGTATATGAAATACACATTGTCTGGGTCATATTATTAAGTGTCTAGGAAAGAATATTTATATGTATGAGGAAACAAAAGAGAAGGCCCTATCCTAATTATTTTTTCTCAATTTTTAATGCAGTAAAATACACACACAAAAAAATTTGCCATCTTAACCACTTTAAATGTACAATTCAGTTGTATTATACTTAGAACATTGTGCAACCATAAGCACCAGGGTTCTAGCTCTAGAACCCTTCATATTGTAAAACTGAAACTGTAGACCCATTAAACAATTATTACGCCTTTCCTCCGACCTCCAGCACTGGGAAACCACCATTTACTTTCTGTCTCTCAGATTTTGACTATCTAAGCACCTCATATAAGTGGCTCCAAACAGTATTTGCATTATTGTGACTGGCTTATTTTACTTAACATAATGTTTTCAAGGTTCATTTATTTTGTAGCATGAGTCAGAATTTCCTTCCTTTTCAGACTAAAGGATATTTCATTGTATGCATTCACCATATCTTGTTTACCAATTCATGCACTGATAAACACTTGAGTTTCTTTTACATTGTTGCTATTGTGAATAATGCTCCTATGAACATGGATGTACAAATATTTCTTCAGGATTCTATTGTCAAGTATTTTGTATATATACCCAAAGGTGGATTACTAGGTCATATCCTAATTTTACTTTTAATTTTTTGAGGATCTGCCATACTGTTTTTCACCATAGCTGTGCCATTTTACATTCTACCAATAGTGCACAAAAGTGCCAGTTACTCTATGCCACATCCTTAGCAATACTTGTCATTTTCTGGTTTTTTTTTTCTCTTTTAATATAGTATCCATCCTAATGGGTATAAGACGGTATCTCAGTTTAGTTTTGATTTGCATTTATCTAAGAATTAGTGATACTGAACATCTTTTCATGTGTTATCAGTCATTCGTATATCTTCTTTGGAGAAATGTCTATTAAAGTCTTTGCCCATTTTTCTTTTTTTTTTTTTTTTTATTATACTTTAAGTTCTAGGGTACATGTGCATGACGTTTATATCATGTATAACTCCCCAATGCAATCCCTCCTCCTCCCCCTCCCCATGATAGGCCCCAGTGTGTGATGTTCCCCTTCCCGAGTCCAAGTGATCTCATTGTTCAGTTCCCACCTATGAGTGAGAACATGCGGTGTTTGGTTTCTCTTCTTGTGATAGTTTGCTAAGAATGATGGTTTCCAGCTGCATCCATGTCCCTACAAAGGATGCAAACTCATCCTTTTTTATGGCTGCATAGTATTCCATGGTGTATATGTGCCACATTTTCTTAATCCAGTCTGTCACAGATGGACATTTGGGTTGATTCCAAGTCTTTGCTATTGTGAATAGTGCCGCAATAAACATACGTGTGCATGTGTCTTTGTAGTAGAGTAATTTATAATCCTTTGGGTATATACCCAGTAGTGGGATGGCTGGGTCATATGGTACATCTAGTTCTAGATCCTTGAGGAATCGCCATACTGTTTTCCATAATGGTTGAACTAGTTTACAATCCCACCAACAGTGTAAAAGTGTTCCTATTTCTCCACATCCTCTCCAACACCTGTTGTTTCCTGACTTCTTAATGATTGCCATTCTAACTGGTGTGAGATGGTATCTCATTGTAGTTTTGATTTGCATTTCTCTGATGGCGAGTGATGATGAGCATTTTTTCATGGTGTTGGCTGTATGGATGTCTTCTTTTGAGAAATGTCTGTTCATATCCTTTCCCCACTTTTTGATGGGGTTGTTTGTTTTTTTCTTGTATATTTGTTTGAGTTCTTTGTAGATTCTGGATATTAGCCCTTTGTCAGATGAGTAGGTTGCAAAAATTTTTCCCATTCTGTAGGTTGCCTGTTCACTCTGATGGTAGTTTCTTTAGCTGTGCAAAAGCTCTTTAGTTTAATTAGATCCCATGTGTCAATTTTGCTTTTGCTGCCGTTGCTTTTGGTGTTTTAGACATGAAGTCCTTGCCCATGCCTATGTCCTGAATGGTACTACCTAGATTTTCTTCTAGGTTTTTATGGTATTAGGTCTAACATTTAAGTCTCTAATCCATCTTGAATTAATTTTCGTATAAGGGGTAAGGAAAGGATCCAGTTTCAGCTTTCTACTTATGGCTAGCCAATTTTCCCAGCACCATTTATTAAATAGGGAATCCTTTCCCCATTTCTTGTTTCTGTCAGGTTTGTCAAAGATCAGATGGCTGTAGATGTGTGGTATTATTCTGAGGACTCTGTTCTGTTCCATTGGTCTATATCTCTGTTGTGGTACCAGTACCATGCTGTTTTGGTTACTGTAGCCTTGTAGTATAGTTTGAAGTCAGGTAGCGTGACGCCTCCAGCTTTGTCCTTTTGACTTAGGATTGTCTTGGCAATGCGGGCTCTTTTTGGTTCCATATGAACTTTAAAGCAGTCTTTTCCAATTCTGTGAAGAAAGTCATTGGTAGCTTGATGGGGATGGCATTGAATCTATAAATCACCTTGGGCAGTATGGCCATTTTCACGATATTGATTCTTCCTATCCATGAGCATGGTATGTTCTTCCATTTGTTTGTGTCCTCTTTGATTTCACTGAGCAGTGGTTTGTAGTTCTCCTTGAAGAGGTCCTTTACATCCCTTGTAAGCTGGATTCCTAGGTATTTTATTCTCTTTGAAGCAATTGTGAATGGAAGTTCATTCCTGATTTGGCTCTCTGCTTGTCTGTTACTGGTGTATAAGAATGCTTGTGATTTTTGCACATTAATTTTGTATCCTGAGACTTTGCTGAAGTTGCTTATCAGCTTAAGGAGATTTTGGGCTGAGACGATGCGGTTTCTAAATATACAATCATGTCATCTGCAAACAGGGACAATTTGACTTCTTCTTTTCCTAACTGGATACCCTTGATTTCTTTCTCTTGCCTGATTGCCCTAGCCAGAACTTCCAACACTATGTTGAATAGGAGTGGTGAGAGAGGGCATCCCTGTCTTGTGCCAGTTTTCAAAGGGAATTTTTCCAGTTTTTGCCCATTCAGTATGATATTAGCTGTGGGTTTGTCATAAATAGCTCTATTATTTTGAGGTACGTTCCATTAATACCAAATTTATTGAGCGTTTTTAGCATAAAGGGCTGTTGAATTTTGTCAAAAGCCTTTTCTGCATCTATTGAGATAATTATGTGGTTCTTGTCTTTGGTTCTGTTTATATGCTGGATTACGTTTATTGATTTGCGAATGTTGAACCAGCCTTGCATCCCAGGGATGAAGCCCACTTGATCATGGTGGATAAGCTTTTTGATGTGCTGCTGAATCTGGTTTGCCAGTATTTTATTGAGGATTTTTGCATCGATGTTCATCAGGGATATTGGTCTAAAATTCTCTTTTTTTGTTGTGTCTCTGCCAGGCTTTGGTATCAGGATGATGTTGGCCTCATAAAAAGAGTTAGGGAGGATTCCCTCTTTTTCTATTGATTGAAATAGTTTCAGAAGGAATGGTACCAGCTCCTCCTTGTACCTCTGGAAGAATTCAGCTGTGAATCCATCTGGTCCTGGACTTTTTTTGGTGGGTAGGCTATTAATTGTTGCCTCAATTTCAGAGCCTGCTATTGGTCTATTCAGGGATTCAACTTCTTCCTGGTTTAGTCTTGGGAGAGTGTAAGTGTCCAGGAAATTATCCATTTCTTCTAGATTTTCTAGTTGATTTGTAGAGGCTTTATAGTATTCTGATGGTTGTTTGTATTTCTGTGGGGTCGGTGGTGATATCCCCTTTATCATTTTTTATTGCGTCTATTTGATTCTTCTCTCTTTTCTTCTTTATTAGTCTAGCTAGCGGTCTGTCAATTTTGTTTATCTTTTCAAAAAACCAACTCCTGGATTCATTGATTTTTTGGAGGGTTTTTGTGTCTCTATCTCCTTCAGTTCTGCTCTGATCTTAGTTATTTCTTGCCTTCTGCTAGCTTTTGAATGTGTTTGCTCTTGCCTCTCTAGTTCTTTTAATTGTGATGTTAGAGTGTCAATTTTAGATCTCTCCTGCTTTCTCTTGTGGGCATTTAGTGCTATAAATTCCCTCTACACACTGCTTTAAATGTGTCCAGAGATTCTGGTATGTTGTATCTTTGTTCTCATTGGTTTCAAAGAACATCTTTATTTCTGCTTTCATTTCGTTATGTACCCAGTAGTCATTCAGGAGCAGGTTGTTCAGTTCCATGTAGTTGAGCGGTTTTGATTGAGTTTCTTAGTCCTGAGTTCTAGTTTGATTGCACTGTGGTCTGAGAGACAGTTTGTTATAATTTCAGTTCTTGTACATTTGCTGAGGAGTGCTTTACTTCCAATTATGTGGTCAATTTTGGAATAAGTGCGATGTGGTGCTGAGAAGAATGTATATTCTGTTGATTTGGGTGGAGAGTTTATAGATGTCTATTAGGTCCGCTTGGTGCAGAGATGAGTTCAATTCCTGGATATCCTTGTTAACTTTCTGTCTCGTTGATCTGTCTAATGTTGACAGTGGAGTGTTGAAGTCTCCATTATTATTGTATGGGAGTCTAAGTCTCTTTGTAGGTCTCTAAGGACTTGCTTTATGAATCTGGGTGCTCCTGTATTGGGTGCATAGATATTTAGGAGAGTTAGCTCTTCCTGTTGAATTGATCCTTTACCATTATGTAATGGCCTTCTTTGTCTCTTTTGATCTTTGATGGTTTAAAGTCTGTTTTATCAGAGACTAGGATTGCAACCCCTGCTTTTTTTGTTCTCCATTTGCTTGGTAGATCTTCCTCCATCCCTTTATTTTGAGCCTATGTATGTCTCTGCATGTGAGATGGGTCTCCTGAATACAGCAGACTGATGGGTCTTGACTCTTGATCCAGTTTGCCAGTCTGTGTCTTTTAATTGGAGCATTTAGTCCATTGACATTTAAGGTTAATATTGTTATGTGTGAACTTGATCCTGTCATTATGATATTAACTGGTTATTTTGCTCGTTAGTTGATGCAGTTTCTTCCTAGCCTCGATGGTCTTTACATTTTGGCATGTTTTTGCAATGGCTGGTACCGCTTGTTCCTTTCCATGTTTAGGGCTTCCTTCAGGGTCTCTTGTAAGGCAGGCTGGTGGTGACAAAATCTCTAAGCATTTGCTTATCTGTAAAGGATTTTATTTCTCCTTCACTGATGAAGCTTAGTTTGGCTGGATATGAAATTCTGGGTTGAAAATTCTTTTCTTTAAGAACGTTGAATATTGGCCCCCACTCTCTTCTGGCTTGTAGAGTTTCTGCCGAGAGGTCTGCTGTTATTCTGATGGGCTTCCCTTTGTGGGTAACCCGACCTTTCTCTTGGCTGCCCTTAAGATTTTTTCCTTCATTTCAACTTTGGTGAATCTGGCAATTATGTGTCTTGGAGTTGCTCTTCTGGAGGAGTATCTTTGTGGCGTTCTCTGTATTTCTGAATTTGAATGTTGGCCTGCCCTACTAGGTTGGGGAAGTTCTCCTGGATGATATCCTGAAGAGTGCTTTCCAACTTGGTTCCATTTTCCCCCTCACTTTCAGGCATCCAATCAGACGTAGATTTGGTCTTTTTACATAATCCCATACTTCTTGCAGGCTTTGTTCATTTCTTTTTCTTCTTTTTTCTTTTGGTTTCTCTTCTCGCTTCATTTCATTCATTTGATCCTCAATCGCTGATACTCTTTCCTCCAGTTGATCGAGTCGGTTACCGAAGCTTGTGCATTTGTCACGTATTTCTCGTGTCATGGTTTTCATCTCTGTCATTTCGTTTATGATCTTCTCTGCATTAATTAATCTAGCTGTCAATCTTCCACTTTTTTTTCAAGATTTTTAGTTCTTTGCGCTGGGTACGTAATTCCTCCTTTAGCTCTGAGAGGTTTGATGGACTGAAGCCTTCTTCTCTCATCTCGTCAAAGTCATTCTCTGACCAGCTTTGATCCGTTGCTGGCGATGGGCTGCGCTCCTTTGCAGGGGGAGATGCGCTCTTATTTTTTGAATTTCCAGCTTTTCTGCCCTGCTTCTTCCCCATCTTTGTGGTTTTATCTGTCTCTGGACTTTGATGATGGTGACGTACTGATGGGGTTTTGGTATAGGTGTCCTTCCTGTTTGATAGTTTTCCGTCTGACAGTCAGAAGGACTGTCTGTTGGTCTGTTAGAGATTGCTTGAGGTCCACTCCAGACCCTGTTTGCCTGGGTATCAGCAGCAGAGGTTGCCGAAGATAGAATATTGCTGAACAGCGAGTGTACCTGTCTGATTCTTTCTTTGGAAGTTTCCTCTCAGGGGTGACGCCACCCTGTGAGGTGTGGGGTATCAGACTGCCCCCAGTGGGGGATGTCTCCCAGCTAGGCTACTCAGGGTCAGGGACCCACCTGAGCAGGCAGTCTGTCCGTTCTCAGATCTCAACCTCCGCGTTAGGAGATCCACGGCTCTCCCCAAAGCTGTCAGACAGAGTCGTTCGGGTCTGCAGCGGCCCCGCTCTTCCCCTAATGGACTGCAGCTGTGCGCTGTCCGCAGAGGTAGAGTCTACAGAGACAGGCAGGCTTCTTGAGCTGCTGTGAGCTCCACCCAGTTCGAGCTTCCCAGCGGCTTTGTTTACCTACTTAAGCCTCAGCAATGGCGGGCGCCCCTCCCCCAGCCTCGCTGCTGCCTTGCGGATAGATCGCCGCAGAGGGCTGTGTTAGCAGTGAGGGAGGCTCCGTGGGCGTGGGACCCTCCCGGCCAGGTGTGGGATATATTCTCCTGGTGTGCCTGTTTCCTTAAAGCGCAGTATTGGGGTGGGAGTTACCCGATTTTCCAGGTGTTGTGTGTCTCAGTTCCCCTGGCTAGGAAAAGGGATTTCCTTCCCCCTTGCGCTTCCAGGTGAGGCGATGCCTCGCCCTGCTTCAGCTCATGCTGGTCAGGCTGCAGCAGCTGACCCGCACCGATTGTCCGGCACTCCCTAGAGAGATGACCCCAGTACCTCAGTTGAAAATGCAGAAATCACCGGTCTTCTGTGTCGCTCGCGCTGGGAGTTGGAGACTGGAGCTGTTCCTATTCGGCCATCTTGCTCCGCCCCCCCATTTTTCAATCATTTTGTTGTGATTAGTTTTAGAAGTTATCTATGTATTCTAGATGTTAATTCATTATCAAACATATAATTTGCAAATATTTTCTCTCATTCTGTGGGTTGCCTTTTTACTCTGATATTGAAAAATTGAAGAGAAATAAAACATGATTATCTAATTGATACAGAAAACGCATTTGCTAAAATTTAATATGTGTTTATCATAAAAACCTTCAGCAAACCAGGAATAGGAGGAAATTACCTCAAAATAATAAAAGTCATATATAAAAACCACAACAGATATACTCAATGGTGGAAGACTGAAAGCATTTTCTCTAAGATCAGGTGCACGGCAATTATACCTGTTTGCACCCTTTTTTCGACATCCTAGCCATAGCAATTCATAAAGAAAAAGACATAAAAGACATCCCCATTGGAAAGAAGTAAAATTATCTCTGTTTACAGATGATATGATCTTATATATAGAAAACTTTAAATATTCCACTAACAAAACTGTTAGAACTAATACACAAATTCAGCAAAGTAACAAGATACAAAGCCAGCACACAAAAATTATTTGCATTTCTATGGACTAAACAATCTGCAAAGGAATTTATAAAAGCAATTCCATTTACAATAGCAGCAAAAGGAATATAACACAGGAATTAACTTAACCAAGAATGTAAAAGGTTTGTATAATACAAACTATAAAACATTGCTAAAGAAGATATAAATAAATGTAAACACAGTTCATGTCCATGGATTAGAAGGCCTAATGATTTTTAAAGAATTTTTAAACATTTTTCAATTTAATAGAAAAAAATTTCCAATATTCTAATTCACACAATTACAGAATTAAACAACATATTTCTGAACTAATTTTAAAAGAAAAATCTATTTTTCTGTTGAAAATATATAGAAATTTGATATAATTTTATGGAATCCATTGGATTTTTCAAGAATAGTTACTGGCAAAATTGTAAGACTAAAGGATTAAATAGTGTGGTGTTATAGTGACACAGAGGCAATGCCTTTTTCTATCATTTCCCTTGATATTAGGTAAGAATATGACTGTGCGAGGGAGAAGGCAAAGCAAACACACAAAATGTCAGAAGAAAACATAGAAAAGTTATTTTTCCTCCACTTCCAATATGGGTGTACAGACACACACACAATGGGCGCCTGTAGCTTTTTATCTGGACTCTGGGTTATTTTCTTCCCCCCTCAAAGTTACTTTTCCTTTTTCAAGAAACATGGCTGGTGTTTGCAGCTGAGTGGCCTTGTTCCTCCCTGTACAAGATTGGATATTCAGAGGTCCCTTTTCCTTTGGAGCTGTCTCTGTGCCTTTTAGTCTAGAGTGATATAGTTTCAGCTTTGGATCACAAAAAGTAACTAATGGGTACTAGGCTTAATACCTGGGTGACAAAGTAATCTGTACAATGGGCTCCCATAACACAAGTTTACCTATAAAACAAACAAACACGTGTACCACTGAACTTGAAATAAAAGTTAAAAAAAATCTAATAGATGAGATCAGGTGCCTTCAGGGTGGTATGGCTGTAGGCAGTGTACAAAACTCAGCAGAATTTCTACACACCAATAATAATATTCAAGCTGAGAACCAAATGAAGAACTCAATCCCTTTTACAATAGCAACATTAAAAAAATAAAATACCTGGGAATACATCTAGCCAAGCAGATGAAAGATCTCTACAGGGAGAACTACCAAACACTGATGAAAGACACAAACAAATGGAAAAACATCCCACACTCATGGATTGGAAGAATCAATATCGCTTAAATGATCCCCCAAAGCAATCTACAGATTCAGTGCAATCCATATAAAATTAGCAACATCATTTTACACAGAATTAGAAAAAGAAATCTTAAAGTTCAAATGGAACAAAACAAGACCCTGAATAGCCAAAGCAATCCAAACAAAAGAACAAATCCAGAGATATCACATTGCCTGACTTCAAATTATACTATTAATATAAAGCGACAGTAACTAAAACAGCAGGCTAGGCACAATGACTCATGCCTGTAATCCCAGCACTTTGGGAGGCTGAGGTAGGCAGATGGTCAGGAGATCGAGACCATCCTGGCTAATACAGTGAAACCCCATGTCTACTAAAATTACAAAAAAGCAAAATTAGCCAGGCCTGGTGGCAGGCACCTGTAGTCCCAGCTACTCGGGAGGCTGAGGCGGGAGAATGGCATGAACCCGGGAGGCAGAGTTTGCAGTGAGCGGAGATAACACCATTGCACTCCAGCCTGGGCAACAGAGTGAGACTCTGTCTCAGAAAACAAAACAAAACAGAACAAAACAAAACAAAACAAAAGCAACATGGTACTGGTACAAAAATAGGCACATAGATTAATGGAACAGAATAGAGAACCCAGATATGACGTCACATGTCTCAACCAACTCATCTTTGACAAAGTCAACAAAAGTAAATACTGGGGAAAGAACACCCTATTCAATAAACTGGGCTGAAAAAATCAGCCAGCCATATGCAGAAGAATAAAACTGGACTCCCTATCTCTCACCATATAAATAAATTATCTCAAGATCATTTAAAGACTTAAACATAAGACCTGAAACTGTACAAATCCTAGAAGAAAACCTAGGAAAATCTCTTTCAGACAATGGCCTATGGAAATAATTTATGATGAAGGGCCCGAAAGTAAATGCAACAAAAATAGACAAATGAGATTTAATTAAACTAAAAAGCTTCTTCACGGCAAGAGAAATAAACAACAGAGTAAACAAAGAAACTACAGAATGGGAGAAAATATTTACAAATTATGCCTCTGACAAAGGACTAATATTCAGAATCTATAAGGAACTCAATAAGACATAAAACAAAAACAAAACAAAAAATAAACTACCCTATTAAAAGCTGGGCAAAGGACGTGAACAGACATTTCTCAAAAGAAGAAATAAAAGCAGCCAACAAATGCTGTAATGAGAAAAAAAAAAAACTCAAAATCACTAATCATCAGAGAAATGCAAATTAAAACTGCAATGAGAGATCATCGTACACCAGTCAGAATGGCTATTATAAAAAGTCAAAAAATAACAGATGTTGGCATGGATGTGGAGAAAAGGGAATATTTATTCACTGTTGGTGAGAATGTAAATTAGTTCAGTCTCTACAGAAAACAGTATGGAGATTTCTTAAATAACTTAAAATAGAGCTATAATTTGACCTAGCAATCCCACTAATTGATGTCCACTCAAAGGAAAACCAATTATTATATTAAAAAGACACCTGCACTTGTATGTTCTTCACTCTGGGCATCACTATTCAAAAGAGCAAAGTCATGGAACCAACCTATGTGTCTATCAACAGTTAACTGTGTAAAGAAAATATAGTACATATATGCCATGGAATACTATGCAGCCATAAAAATGAATGAAATTATGTTTTATGCAGCAACATCAATGGAACTGGAAGCCATTATCCTAAGTAAATTAACACAGAAACAGAAAACCAAATACTGCATCTTCTAAGTGGGAGCTAAACAATGGGTACATATGATCATGAAGATGGAAATAATAGACACTGGGGACACTGGGGAGGGCAAGTATTCAAAAATTACCTATGGGCACAATGTTCACTATTTGGATGTCCATTACACTAGAAGCCCCATCCCCACCAGTATGCAATAAACACATGTAACAAACAAGGACATGTATCTTCGAATCTGAAACAAAAGAACAAGAAAAAAGAAAAATGAATAAAATATTGTGAGCTTTATATGTATCAAATTATATCAGAATAGATAAAAGGTGCAATCATAAATATCCTGGTTTGTGTATAATTTTAATTTTAGCTCTTTCTCTTTGTGGATTTAATTTTTTGTATTTCCATAACTCAAAATAGGTAACTATGCTATCTCTTTGTATAAATATATCCATTTTATATTATTTAATGTCACTCCTTTTTCTGTCTTTTTCTCATTTCGTGAAGTCCTTGTAACTATTAGTTTCACTGTTTATCACATTATCCTCCCTCTATTTCACTTTGTAAAGAGATGTGATATTCTTCTCTCCACAAGTTTTTTACACAGTATATATCGTTTCCTGTGTTTAGATTTCTTCATACAGGAATCACATCATTTTAGTTCATTTTTTTTTATTCGCTATTGAAGTCTCATAAATACAACATAGTTTATTCAGCTTATCTTCTCTGTCTGGATATTTAGGCATCCAATATTTGGCAATTAAAATAATGCTAAAATGTTTTCATACAAATTTTGTATTGTTGAGAGTGTGAGGAATTCAGAGTGAATTCCTAGAAGAGTAATTTCTGGGACAAAACGCAAATTCACACATAGTTTTGTTAGATAGTGCCAAATTTCCTTCCCCAAGCTGCACTTACTTTCAAATTGTTGCCAATGTGGTGGGTGAGAAATGGTATCTCAATTTAGCTTTAATTTGCATTTGAATATCTCGTAAATTTCAGGTCCATTTTAATATCTCCCTGGTGAATTGTCTGTTCACATCTACGGCTTACTTTTTGCATCTATTGCCTAGTTTTCTATGGAATTTTTAGTACTTTTCTCAATTTTTATAAGTTATTTTTATGTTAAATGTATCAACCTTTATCTATGACATATGTTACAAGTATTTTTCTAATTTTTTCTCTTAATTTTTTTGCTTATAAGGCTTTTACCGTGAAAAAGCTATTTTTAAATTATTTATAGTCAAATTTATCAATCTTTACTTTTATGAACTCTAGATTTTTGAGTCATACTTACAGAGTTTTTCCTTACATTTGGGTTGTAGAGGAATTGGATTTTCTTTTATAATTATATAGTTAATATTTGTGTATGATGTGATGATTAAATCTAATATTGTGAATTTTTAAATAGTTATGTAATTATTCACTTTAAAGTCCATTTTTGATTTATTAATTAGAGATACCACATGTATTACATACTAGATTTCCACAGGTAGTTGTGTCTACTTGAATTTCTGTTCTATTTCACTGTGTTGCATTGTCCAGCCTATTCGTTTGTAACAAAGTTTTCGTACAGAAGCTTTGTAATGTTTTCGAGTCTGATAGAGCTAATTCCTTTCATAGCTCTTCTTTTTCAGTATTTCCCTGTTTTTGTGTGTTTGTTTTTCCATACAGATTTTAAAACCAACTTTTCCAGCTCCATAAAAACTTTGTTAGTATTTCCTTTGGAATCACTCAAAATTTATAAATTACTTAGGGAGAACTAGACTTTTGATGACTTTGAGAGTGCTAAGCAACACAAAGTCAGTGCCTTTTCATTTTTCAAGTTTACATTTTAATCTAGAGGGTTGTATTTTATAGTTTTCCTGATATAGGTTTTCAAAAAGAAAAAATGTATTATAACAGCTGATGCTCGAAATTCTCTCAGCGAAAAAGTTCTCTTTTATTTGTAAAGGAATACCTTGATCATTGTGTTGGATAGAAAGGAATAGTGGATGCCAAAGTGTCAAGATGTCAGAGAGGAGATAAATTGCATTATAAGCAGAGAAAAATTTTGAATTATTGGGAATAATCCCTAACAAAGTGGAAAGAAAGCAAATTGATAAGCAGAGGACAGCACAGCCCGAAAGGTAGTAGAAAGCTTTGCACGGCATAATGTCAGCTTTGTCCCTGTCAGATCTCCTCAGGAAATCTAAAACTCCTCTGAAAGATCTACTAGAGTCACAAGAAAGCACTGGGATTCATTCAAGTTGATAATTGTTAGGGAGAGGGTACACACAGAGAAGCAGAAATGTAGGGATTCAGAATGCAGAATCAGAAGTAATGCTGAGTCAGAAGTCACAGGGCGCTTTGCTGAAATCTTCAAAAATGCCTCATTTGTTATCCAATTGATGGTGGTGGTAGGACTAAATTAATTTTTTTTTTTGAGATGGAGTCTCGCTCTGTTGCTCAGGCTGGAGTACAGTGGTGTGATCTTAGTTCACTGCAACCTCCACCTACCAGGTTCAAGCAACTCTGCTTTCTCAGCCTCCTGAATAGCTGGGATTACAGGCACATGCCATAATGCGTGGCTAATTTTTTTGTATTTTTAGTACAGACAGGGTTTCACCATGTTGGCCAGGTTGGTCTTAAACTCCTGACCTCAAGTGATTCTCCTGCCTCGGCCTCCCAAAGTTCTGGGATTGCAGGTGTGAGCCACCTACCTACCTATCTACCTACCTACCTATCTACCTATCTATTTCCTGTTGCTTCTGTTTCTCTGGAGAACCCCAACTGATACGGTGGTTTTGTTCCATTATCCAGCAAGAATGATGTTCTTAGAGATATGTAGGTAAATATATTTGCAGATGAGGAAGTCTTTCTAAACTGAGAAAGGCCAACTTTTCAGTACCATAATTGGCAATAATATAATAATAGTTAATAGCTACTATATAGTTATATGTAATAGCTGTCATAATAAAAGCCCTATAATATAATATATAATAACATAAAAACTATTATATAACTATATAATATATAACAGGTATATGTAACTATAATATATATTATAATAGCTCATATACATATATTTATGTGTGTAATATATGTTATATATACACATATATATATAACATATTTATACACACACACATATAATTTAATATCCACTGTAACCATTTGGAATAGCTGCTGTACATCTACCAGTATTGCAGATTAAGAAATTATAGTTCAGAAAAACAGAGTAAATTGCCCGAGGTCACATAGCTAGTAAATAACAAAACTGAGAGTTAAAATAATTGTTTGATTCCAGAGTGCAAGTAACTACACCACTATGCAAGTGCATCCCAATCTGTTACTACATCAGGCTAGATGGAGACTCACAAACTCCAGGAAAGAATGCATAAGTAATGATGACATTTGAAGAAAGACTATGCAGATTTAAAATAAAGGTCAAGGGTGGACTGAAAACACCATTCACTGACTCTCTTCTGCCAAAAAATAAAAGAACATCAGCCAAGAAATAAATCACATATATAAGTGACACTTAGTGTAGTAGACACATGAACAACTTCTCTGTTCTAGAATAATCTGATCCACCAGTAAAAGGTAATCAGTTCCTATCTTTTCTCTTGCCTAGAACAAGAGTTGCTCTTTTTAGAAGAACTAAAAAAATGCATAAAAAATAAAAGGGGAAAATTATTTCCAACATATTTATAATTTCTGTTGTGTTCGGGAGAAAAAAATAGCAGGTAATTTTTTTTTCAAAATTTATCTGAGTTTGCCATTGTTAGATCTAAAAGCACTGCCACAGGATCTGTTAAAATTGTTTAATTCATGTTGTATAATGTCGCAGTTTTTCAATATATGCTTATTATGCATTGCCAAGATGCAATAAAAGAAAATTAAAATAACCAAGGAAGCATAATTGATGGCATTTTGGAAGCATGCTTTTAAATAACATTCAGTCAGATCAGTGTCATCCAAAGCATTTGGGGGTTAAACACTATTATTAATTAATGGTTTGGGTAAGATGAATTGTGCTACCAGAGGCAACACAAGTTAAATGCGTATTTCACAATGTGAAGAAATGGCTTCCTGGAGGAGAGTATTGAACATTTTTCATCTGTCACCAAATGAATCCTAGAGCAATTAGAGAAGAGGCATTGAGAAAGACTCAGAAGATCTGTAGAGAGGGTGAGTCGGAACCGCACCCATCTCAAATTCTAGTGAACTTTGACTCAAGAGAAGGATAACCACCAGACTACAAGTGGGATGTAAAGCCAGGTGTTGCCAGTATCTACCATCCTACACCTTCAAAGAAGTCCTGTCCTAAAGATCCTGTGGTGGATAAATTAGTTCTCTGTCCATAGGAAAATTTCTTATGGCTCTGGGATTCGCTATAAACATCATGGCTTCATTAAGGCTGTGTCTGGATACCTGCTATGTGCAAAATCTTATATCTCTAGGTAGAGATGAACAACACAGAAAAGATGAGAATGGGGTGGTACGTGGGTAAGAAACAAAATAGTAGGGAATAAAGAGAATGCACCTCCTTTCAATATTTGCAGAACTAGGAGATGAGGTACACGAGAGGCAGAGAAGAAAACTGAAAGCCGTGGTACAGAAAAGTAGGCACTAGCTCCTTAGAGGACAGCTAGTTGCACTGGAAAAGGGAGCATCTGATGGATTTAACATAGGAGGAATTCAGAGTATCTATACCGGTGAAGTATACTACTGTGAGGTCAGCTCAACCCAAAATGATAGTTTGTGAATGTGTGTTTTTAAATTTTGATATATAATATGATTGAAGGACACAGCACCATTTATAAATACACAGTTTAGTGAATTTTTACAAACTAAACCCATCCAGACAAAATATAGAACATTAGTAGTACCCAGAAGTTCTGCTCATGCTGTCTTCTAGTCACTACCCCCCAAGGGAGTGCACTACTGTGACTTCTAACAGTATACATTGGTATTGCCTGCTTTGTACTTTATGCAAGCGGAATTCTATTACTTTTTGTGTCTGGTTTCTTTCAGTCAACATTGTGTTTGTAAGATATGATTTGTCCCTAGTGTAAGATCATTCATGAATTTTTTATTCTCATTGCCGTAGTGTATTCCATTGTGTGAATAGAACACAATTTTTTTTATCCATTCTACTGTTGGTTAGAATTTATATAGCTTCCAGTTTTGCTTATTAAAATACCTTCTAGTTAATGTCCTTTTTAAAATGTTTGTACATATTTCTCTTAGTTATAGAACGAAGAGTCGTCTTGTTAGTTCAGAGGTTGTAAATATGTCCAGCTTGAATAGTAGTGCCAATTTTCAAAATAGTTGCACCAAATTACCCTTTCTCTCGCTATCATAATATGAGAGTTTTAATATTCTGATTAGAACTTGATATTTCCCATCTTTAACAATTTACTGTTTCTAATGGTTTTGGAGTGCTATCTTATAATTTTAATTTGCATTTCTCCATGATAAATGAGGTTGAGCACTTTTCAGTTTCATTGGTCATTTGAATATCCTATTTTGTCAAGTGTGTAAACATCTTTGGTCCATTTTTCTACTGAAATATTTCTGCATTTTTCTTATTGAATTTTAGGAGTTAACAATAAACATGATTACTTTGTCCAATGTACTACAAATATCTTCTTACTCCTTGCATTTCCATCTCCAATATGTGTTTTAATTAGCCAAAGTTCTGAATTTTAATATAGCAGAATGTATTGCTTCTTTCATTTCTTAACGTAGTGCTTTGCTTGTCACTCTACAAGAAAATCTAGTCAACTCCAACATAATCAAATTTTTCTCCTTTACTTTCCTTGAAAGCTTTCCTTTGTCTTTCTAATTCAGGTCTACAACCAATCATCTGGAAATTATTTTTATATATAATATAAGGTGGAAATTCAGATTCATTTTTTTTCCGATATAGATATCTAACTTGTATAGCCTAATTATACAAAAGACCATCTTGAGAGTGAAGCCAGATGGTGGAATAGAAGCCTACAGTGTTCTTACCCACGTAGGAATGCCAAATCTTAACAACTATCTGCACACAGAAAAGCACCATCACAAGAAGCAAAAATCAGATGAGCAATCACAATACCTGGTTCTGACTTCATCTCCTTGAAAGATGCTTTGAGGAGGGTCAGAGACAGTCTTGGATAGTAGATACCACTCTTTCCCTGACCAATACAGTCTCTGTCCTCACCCCCTGGCAACCAGAGAGAGTCTGTGCACTTGGAGGAGGGAGATCACAGTGACTGGGGGACATTACATTGAATTCAGTGCTGCCCTGTCACAGCAGAGAGCAAAGCTGTGCTGGGCTCAGCCAGTGCTGGTACAGACAGGGAGCATTTGGATCAGACCTAGCCAGAGGGGAATCACCCATCCTATCGGTCAGAACTACAGCTTCTCGGCAAGCCTGGGCCCCACAGGCCAAAGTGCTCTGAAGTCCCAGGTAAACTTGAAAGGCAGTCTAGAACACAAAGAATGCAAATCCTCAGAGCCAGAGGACTAGGGTGGCACATGAGCTAGGTAGACACAAGCCAGGGCAGCTAAAGAAGTGCTTGCATCATGCCTCTCCCAAACCCAGCCAGTGCAGCTTGCAGTCTGGAAAGTGTCTCTTACCTTCTGCATAAGGGGTGGAGAGCAAAGAATAAACAGGACTTTGTCTTGCATCTTGGAAATCACCTTAGCCACTGTAGGATGGGGTGCCACACAAAGTTATAAGGCCCCCTTTCCAGGCTCTAGCTCCCAGACATTTCTAGAAACACCCTGGGCTAAAGGGGAACCCACTGCCTTGAAGAAGGGACCCAGTCCTGGCAGGATTTATCACCTGCTGACTAAAGAGCCCTTGGGCCCTGAATAATCAGCAGTGATGTTCAGGTAGTATGCTGTGGGCCTGGGGCTCTGATATGTGCTGACTATCGGTGTGGCCCAGCACATTCCTAGCTGTGGCGACTGCAGTAAAAGACTCCTTCTGTTTAAGAAAAGCAGATGAGAAAGTAAACGGGACTTTGTCTTACACCTTCGGTTCATCCAGAGTCAGGTAGAGCAATAAGCAGGCTCTTGGGTCCCTGAATCCAGGTCTAGCCTCTGGGTCTGCATTTTTGGACTTGCCATGGGCCAGAGGGAAGCCCACTGCCCTGACCATATCTTAGACCACAAAAGAAGTTTCAAAAAATACAAAAAAGTAGCAGTCATATCAAGTATCTTCTGATATGAAGAAGGAATAAATCTAGAAATCAATAAGAGAAAGAACCTCAGAAACTACAATGATGCATGGAAATTAAGCAACATACTCCTAAATAATCAATGGGTCAATAAATAAATTAAAAAGAGAATTTAAAAATTTCTTGAAACAAATGAAAATGAAAATACAACATACCCAAATTTTGGAGATACAACCAAAGCAGTACTAAGAGATAACTGCTAAATGCTAAGAAGTACATACTAATGATTATATCAAAAAAGTAGAATTTTTAAGTAAACATCATAACAATGTACCTCAAGACACTAATATAAGAACAAACCAAATACCAAATGCCAAATTAGCAGAAGGAAAGAAATAATAAAAATCTATGCAGAAATATATGAAATTGAGACTGAAAGTACAGAAAATCAACCGAAAGAAAGGTTGTTTTTTAGAAAAGATAAAATCTGCACATTTTTAGCTAGACAAAGAAGAAGATTTAAATGAATAAAATAAAAAATAAAAAAGAGACAACAACTATGATTATATAAATACAAAGAATCATTAGAGTCTATTATGTGCAACTTTACACCAACAAATTTAAAAATTCAGAAGAAATAGATAAATTATTGGACATATGCAACCTACCAAGTTTAAGCCATGAAGAAATAGAAAATATCAACATACCAATAATGGATAAAGAGATTGCAACCATAATAAAAAGTCTCCCATGAAAGAAAAGCCCAGGACTTGTTGACTTCACTGCTGAATTCTACCACCTATTTAAGAAGCTAATACCAATTCTATTCAAACACTTCAAAAAAGATGAAGAGCAGAAAATACTTCCAGTCTCATTCTATGAATCCAAAATACCCTAACAGCAAAACCAGACAGAACACAACAATAAAAAAATACAGACCAATCTCACTGATGAACATAAATACAAAAATCCTTAACAAAATGCTAGTAAACTGAATTCAACAACACATTTAAAGTCATTCCCCATAATCAAGTGAGATTCATCCCGAGGACACAAAGATGGTTCAACATATGCAAATCAATAAATGTGATACATCAAATTAACAGAACCAAAAACAAAAACCATCCAATCATTTCAAAAGATGCTGAAACAGCATTCAATAAAATCTAACATCAGTGCATGATAAAAACACTTAGCAAACTGGCTATAGAAGGAACATACCTCAACATAATTAAGAACGTGTATAACAAGAAACATGGTACTGAATGGGAAAAATTGAAACCCTTTTTTTTTTTTTTTTCCAGATCTTAGAATCTGGAACATTAAAAGGATTCCCACTTTCACTACTACTATTTAACATAAAAGTTGAATTCCTGACCAGGACAATTAGGCAAGAGAAAGAAACAAAGAACATCAAAATTGGAAAGGAATAAATCAAATTAACCTTGTTCACAGGTGCGGAGATGTTATACTTAGAAAAGTGAAAGATATATACACAGAAGACTATAAACACTCATTAAAGACATTGAAGAGGACGTGAACAAATGGAAAAGATATTCTATGCTTATGGACTGGAAGAATCAATATTGTTAAAATGACAATACTACCCAAAGCAATTTACAAGATTCAGTGTAATTCCTAGTGAAATACCAATGACATTCTTCATAGAAGTAGAAAAAATACCCTAAAATTTACATGGAACCACAAAGGACCCTGTATGGCCAAAATAATCCTGAGCTAAAAGAACCAAGCTGGAGGCATCACACTAACTCACATCAAAATATATTGCAAAATAATAGTAATCAAATCAGTATGATACTGGCATAAAAACAGACACATAGACCAATGCAACCATATAGAGAACCAAGATATAAATCCACACATTTACAGTCAATTTATTTTTGACAGAGATGCCAGGAACATATACTAGGGAAAAGGAAGTCTCTTCAATGAATTGTGCTGGGAACCATTACCCAACCATATGCAGAAGAACGAAACAAGACCTCTGTCTTTTAGCTCTCTGTTGGTCTGGGTATACATATTTTTGCATAAGATCTCAAAAGCACAGGCAACAAAAGCAAAAAATAGACAACTGGGATTATGTCAAGCTAAAAATCCTCTGTATAGCAAAGTCAATGGTCAACAAAGTGAAGACAATCAACAACCCACACAGAATGGGAGAAAATATTTGCAATCTATTGTAAAGAATTGACCAGAATACATAAGGAGCTCAAACGACTTAATGGCAAAAAAAAAAAAAAAGAAAAACCACAAATAATTTGATTTAAAAAATGGGCAAAAGGCTTGACTAGATGGCCAGGTGCCGTGGCTCACACCTGTAATCCCAGCACTTTGGCAGGCCGAGGCAGGTGGATCACCTGTGGTCAGGAGTTCAAGACCAGCCTGACCAACATGGGGAAACCCTGTCTCTACTTAAAATAGAAAAATTAACTGTGCGTGGTGATGCATGCCTGTAATCCCAGCTACCAGGGAGGCTGAGGCAGGAGAATTGCTTGAACCCAGGAGACAGAGGTTGCAGTGAGCTGAAATTGTACCACTGCACTCCAGCCTGGGCAAGAGAGTCAGACTCTGTCTAAAAATAAAATAAAATAAAAAAGGCTTGAGTAGGTATTTCTCCAAAGAAAATGTACAAATGGTCAACAGATATGTGAAAAAACGTTCAACATCACTAATGATCAGAAAAATTCAAATCAAACCCACAATGAGATATCATCTCACCCCAGTTAAAATGTCCTTTATCGAGAAGACAGTGGATAAGCATGCTGGTGAACATGCAGAGAAAGGGGAAAACTTGTACAATACACTTGATGGAAATGTAAAATTAGTGCAGCCACTATGGAAAACAGTATGGAGGTTCTTCCAAACACTAAAAATAAGACTACCATATAATCCAGCAATTCTACAACTGGGTATATATTGAAAAGAAAAAAAAATCAATATATTGAAGAGATATCTGCATCCTATGTTTATTGCAGCATTAGTTACAATAGCCAAGACAAGAAATCAACCAAAGTGTCCAGCAGTCAATGAATGGATAAGGTGAATGTTGTATATATACACAATTGAATATTATTCTGCTGTAAAAAAGAGTGAAATCTTGTCATTTGCAGCAACACAATTGGAACTGGAGGTCATTATATTAAGTAAAATACATCAAACACAGAAAGACAAATGTTGCCTGTTCTCACTCATATGTGGGAGTTCAAAAAGTAGATCTCATAGAGATGTACACTGATGGTTAATAGAGGCCAAGCAAAGTAGTGGGGAGGGTGGTTACCAGATGTGGGGAAGGGAAGGAGGAAGGGAGGGAGATTGATTAATGGTAAAAGTATACAGTTTGATAGAAGAAATAAGACCTAGCGCTTGATAGATCAGTAGAATGACAACAGTTTACAATAATCTATTGTAGATTTCAAAATAAGTAAAAGAGAATAATATGACTGTTTCTAGCATAAAGAAAACACAGATGTTTAAGGTGACCTATATTCCAATTATTATTTGATCTTTGCAAATTATGTAAATGTATTCAGTTATCACAGGTAACCCCCAAATATCTACATACTTAAAAATTTTTTTTTAGGCTGGGCATGGTGGCTCACACCTGTAATCCCAGCACTTTGGGAGGCCGAGGCAGGCAGATCACCTGAGGTAGGGAGCTCAACACCAACCTGAACAACTTGGAGAAACCCCATCTCTACTAAAAATACAAAATTAGCTGGGTGTAGTGGTACATGTCTGTAATCCCAGCTACTAGGGAGATTGAGGCAGGAGAACCACTTGAACCTGGGAGGTGGAGGTTGTGGTGACCTGAGATCGCCCCATTGTGCTCCAGCCTGGGTAACAAGAGCAAAACTCCATCTCAAAATAATAATAATAATTTTTAATTAAAAAGTTAACATACACATAAAAGTTGAGTCTCTTGTAATAAATGAGTAAATGAGAGAGAAGAAACAAATCTCCTATGCAGAATTCCAAATAATTTATACATACACACACACACACACACACACATATATATATATATATATATATATATATACACACTGTTCTCAAAAGGTGGAGCAGAACGCCCCACTCTTTAAGTGTGCTTTGTGCATATTAAGCTTCTTCCAAAGAATTCAATATGGAAAGAGGGGAGGAGAAAGGGAGAGAAACTTTACAGTGGAGAAGTCTGACAAGCAAAACCTCAGCCAGATGATCAAGGTCAACATCAACAGTAGTAAGCTATATTAATCATATATCTCTTTGATATAATGTGATGAAGGTATCATTTTATCTCTAGGTTCTTTGTATTCCCCAAACCCATAATCCCAGTCTAAATATGAGAAAAGTATCATGCAACTCTCAGTTAGGAGATATGCTACAGAAGAGCTGACCAGTATTTCTCGAAATTTTCAAGGTCCCCAAAACGAAGAGAAGTCCAAGAAACTGTTGCAGCTCAAAGAATCCTAATTCAGAAATACAAAATCAAATACAACATCTTCTAATTTATAAGTGGGAGCTAAACAATGGGTACACATGGATGTAAAGATGGCAATTATAGACAACTGAGGACTCCAAAAGAGAAAAGGGTGGGATGGGGGCGAGAGTTTAAAAAATTACCGGTGGTGTACAGTGTTCATTATTTAGGTAATAAGTATACTAGAATCCCCACCAACACACAAACTACTCCGATAACACCCCTGCGCATGTACCCCCTGAATGTAAAATAAACGTTTTTAAAAAGTGTAAGTAATGCATCTGCAAAGGCCACGACTGGGCATTATCCTAAGGAAATAGTTAAAGTTTAAAGACAAAAGTTGAGAAAAAAAAAAGGAATGACAAGCAAATGTAATATAAAGAGGTACGCTGGGTGGGATTCTACAACAGAAAAAGTAAAGTGGGCCAAAAAAAGTAAATCTTAATAAGGTGTGAACTTAAGTTAATGATATTATTTCAATATTGGCTCATTAATCGTAACAAATGTACCATACTAACAAGTTGTCAATAATAATAGAGAAAACTAGAGGGTGGGGAGAGGTATATGAGAACTATCTGTGTTATCTTCACTTTTTTTTTATAAATGTAAAAGCGTTCTAAATTTTATTTTGATAAATTTTATTTCAAAATGAAGTTGAGCACCTTTTTATTGTTTACTTGTATCATTTTTCTTTGTTTATAGAATGCTAAATAAAATACATTCTATGTTTCTATAATAACCTTGAATCCAGGGACTTCATTTAATTCACGTATAGTACAATCTTTTTTTTAAAGATTTGTTTTTGGATTTCTTGGTACAAAAATAAGATCATTTGAGGATGATACTTGTATTTTCTCTATTCCCATTCATATGACTTCTCTGTAATTTGTTTGTCATATGACATTGGTTAGGACTTGCAGTACAGTCTGTAACTTCCTTTCCTGTAATGTCCTTGTCAGATTTCGGAATCAAAATCATGCTGGCTTCAGAAAAAGACAGTGAGAACTTGCCCTGCCTTTTTTATTCCTCGGAAGTGTTTGTTAAGACTAATGACAGTCTTTTCTTAAATATTTTGGGGAAAAAATAACGAGTGAATTCATGTGGGTTTGGGTTTTTTTCTGCTGCAAGTTTACTTTTCAGTAATACTCTCCAATTCATTAACAGTTACAAATATCTTCAAAGTTCTATTTATTTTACTGTCAGATTTGGCCAGTTTTATTTTTAAAGTATTTTATTTGCTACACTCAATATTTTTTAAATATTGGCATAATATTTTCACAATTGTAATTTTTACAATTTTTTCACAGAATTTTAATTTTTTTATGCCTGTGGGATTTATATCAATGTTCCTTTCTTTCCAGTCTGGAAGAATGAGACAGCAATAGCAGATTAATGTATTAGAAAATATAAATGTAAATATAAAACGATTTATAGCCATGACAATAGCAAAATCTTTAGTCTAATAAACATCAATAGAATGTATAATGATAGAAAAATGCAAGAGGGCTAATATATTTGTAACTTGGGAAGATTCTAAAATTGGGACATGGCAAAAACATAAAATATAGACTATCTATGTTAAAGATGACCTTTTAAAAAATTTCTAGGTAAACCACTCCAGAACTAATAAATAGGGAATAAATACTACACAAGACAATAAAAATTACAAAAGAAATTATCAGTACAAAAGAAAGTGATTAATAGCAAAATAAAATATTTTAAAAATAGCAAGATTACATACACAATAACAAACATGTCATCCTTTACCTTACATGTGAATGAAATAAGAACTTTACTTTAAAAAAAGGTTTTCAGACTGAAAAACCATCTACACATTATATAAGTAAACAAACTTAAAAATTAAGAAAACAGAAGTTAAAAGAATGGAAAAGTCAGATACCAATCAAAAGTAAATAAAAAAGAATTACAGTGTAATTATACTAATCTCTGGCAAAGAATATTTTTATAAAAATATATATTAAAAGCCAAAAAGAGGGAGATTCATGAGAGAAAAGATCCCTCTAACAAGAAGATATTACAATTATACATTTGTATGCACATAATAACACTATATCTAGACCTATTAGACCGAATTTAAAAAATTAAAACTCTATCAAATATACTGTTAAATAAATTTGGCTGGGCACGGTGGCTCATCCCAGCATTTGGGAGGCCAAGGTGGGCGGATGAACTGAGGTCAGGTGTTCGAGACCAGCCTGTCCAACGTGGTGAAATCCCATCTCTACTGAAAATATGAAAATTAGCCAGGCGTGGTGGTGGGTACCTGCAATTTCAGCTACTCTGGAGGCTGAGGCAGGAGAATCATTTGAACCCAGGTGGCAGAGGTTACAGTGATCCGGGATAGCACCACTGCACTCCAGCCTGGGCAACAAAAGCATAGTGAAACTCTGTCTCAGTAAATGAATGAATGAATGAATGTAAAGAGGCCCACAGACTGTGAGAAGATATTTGCACATAATATATATGTACACACAATTGTATAAGTGAATTGTAATCAGACTATACAACTCAAAATTTGATAAATAATAAAACAGAGAACTAAATTAAAAAGTACAAAAATTTGAACAGACACTTTGCCAAATATGCTAGATGGATAGCAAACAAAGACAAGAAAAAGCCACAATTTCATTAGTCACTAGTAAAATGCAAGTGAAAACCATAATATATTTCTATCACATAATTATTATGATAGCTAAAATCAAAGACTGAACTACACCGAGTGTTAGAAATGATGTGATGAAACTGGAACCCTCATACATTTCCAGAGGGAAAATAAAATGATATAAAGAATTTGAACACCTTTGAAAGATTATTAAAAACTTATATATGCATCTATCATACAATTAAGCTATTCAGCCTGTATATTTACTCTTGAAAAATTAAAGAATATATCCATAAAAAAACTAGTACATCAATATTTATAGCCACTGTATTTGTAGTAGCCCAAACTGGAAGTAAACCAAATGTCTATCAAGAGGTGAACAGGTGAAATGTTCTGTTATATCTGTGAACAATATAAGGAAATGAGCAACATACTGAGAAATATAAATAATTATACACAGCAACATTGATGAATCTCAAAATAATGATGCTCTGAAGAAAAAAGACAAAAAAGAGTACTTGTTTTATAATTAGATTTCTATAAAATTCTGGAAATGACAATCAATAAAATTCTAAAGCTTACCCTGTAGCATATAATGAAAGACTGAATATTGTTTTCATAACTTTATGAACATAGTGAGAATGCACTCCCCTACCACTTCTATTCTGAAGGTCTCAGGCATTAGAATAAAGCAAGAAAAAGGAATAAAAGGGTAATAATTTGGAATGGAAAAAATAAATATTTCTCTACCTGCAGGTAACTTGAGTGTTTACATAGATAATACTAATGGATATACAAGATCTATCGATTTAGCATTTGTAATATGTATAAATGATTAAAAATTATATATATATATATAAGCACAAGGTGATTGGAACTGCAAGTCAAAAAACTAAAAATCAATGTGTGATAGTGTATAAAACAAAAGCTTAAGAATAGATTTAAAGTTTTCAATAGTTTTTTGCACAGGAAACTATAAAAGATTGCTGATTGAAAATTTAAAAGGCCTTGTTATAAATGGAGAGATAGACTGTGTTCATGGTTTAAAAGAGTCAATATTTTAAGGTTTTAATTATCCCTAAATTGATCTATAAACAACATCCCAATCAAAATGTTAGCAGAAGTTTTATAGAATTTGGCAAACTCAAAATTGTATAAGGGAATACATAGAGCCCAGATTGTGTAAAGTAAACTTGGAAAAATAACAGTTTGAGGACTTTAACACTTAATATACAACTACCATAATCAAGATATGCTGAATACTGGAATATAAATTGATAATAGATAAATAGAACAGAATATATAGTCCAGAAATGGACCTACACTTAATAGAGCACTTTCCTCTTTTACAAAGTTGCCAAATAGAAATGGAATGAACAGCATTTTTAGAAATGGTGCACTATATCTACATGAAAAAACATGAAACTCAACCCTGTTTCACTTGATATAAAAAAAAATCAGACCTAAAGGTAACATCCATAAGCATTTAAAACACCAAACAAAAAAAGAATGTCTTTATGACTTAAGGTTTAATATAGGCCTTTGAGACTGATTACAAAAATAAATAACTATAAAATAAAATTATGTTACGCACAATTAAAACAAAATACAACCCTAATTTAATAAATAGTTAATTATTTGGAGAAAATATATGCAAAGCATATATGACAAAGGACTAGTATCCAAGTTATAAAAATTATTTAAACATCCATAAAATAAGATCAAGCCAATATTACATTAATACCAATCTATTATCATATGGGCAAAAGAATCAAACACTTCATAAAATAAGTTATGTAATGGACAATAAACACGTTAAAATGTGGTCAATATCATTAATCATTAGGACACTACAAATTAAAGCTACAACAAGATGACACTACATGCCCCCTCCCACCTCAGAATGACTAAAATGTAAAAATCTGACAATACCAAGTGTTAGCAAGGATGTGGAACAACTAAATCTTCACACATTATAAAAGAAAATGTAAAATGGTACTACCACTTTCAAAATTTTCCTAGTAGTTTTTAAAATAAGACTTAACATACATTTCCTGTGTGATTCCTAGATGATTACATACAATCAATAAAAACATATGTTCATAGAAATACTTGTAAAGAATTGTGAAATAATCTTCATTTTACCTTTAATTACAAAAGCCTCAAACTGGAAACAACTCAGGTGGTAATGTTCTATAATTTGGTATGAATTTGGGTTACATATCTATATGCATTCACCAAAGCTCAGTTAAATATAGACTGAAGGTTTGTGTACTTCCTTTTATGTAATGTTACATCAAAGGAAAAAAATTGAAAATTAAATACTAGTTAATTTTATAAGTAACATAACATTTATAGGGGTACAGATGTCTACAGTGTATTTTTAAATGTATGAAAAATAAGATTTATTAGTAATCGGGATAAAGATGATATGTAGGGAGGAAGGAAGGAAAAAAGAAAGGGAAGAAACAAAGATGGAGTGGGGAAGGAAGGAATATTATCAGACAAATATAATGAAATATTAATAGTAAAACATAGTGTGAGTAGTGTTATTTACCATAAAATTTTCTGATCATTGCTATATGCTTCAAAATAATTATAGTAAAATGTTGGAAAATTACAACAGCAATTAGAAGAGAAATTTGCAGTCAAAATTCAAATTTTAATAAAAGAATACGGAAGATCTCAGGTTCCAATTGTGAACAGGAGTGAAAGAAATACAAATTAAAACCAAAGAAAGTAGAAAAAAAATGAAATAGAAATAAAAGAGATACAATAGATAGAATAAAATTAACTTTAAAGGGAGATTCAATAGATAAGGCTAAGGATTAGTTCTCTGAAGGGATTAAAGTAATTTAAAAAAAAAAACTCTATAAATCCCAATCAAGACGAAATGGGGGGGAAGGGGAACAGAGAGAGAAAGAGACAGAGAAATCGGTAACTATAACAACTATATGGTCTATAAAGTGTATGTTTTGCCTTTTCAATTTCTGAATAATGTACTTAGATAAATGAATGTTCTGAAATTCAATAAAGCCTATTAAGAACATCTGTCTATCAAAGTACATCATTATCTAGGCCAAATACTTAGGGAATGTATTTGACAACAGAATTTGACTCTTCTTTATTCAGAATACAAAAATAATTGTCAAATATCAGTAACTGAAAAAAAAAACTAAGTAAAACTTAAGTAATAACCAAATGACTAATAACCATATCAAAATTTGCTCAACATCATTACTCATCATGGAAATGCAAACATTAGCATAATGTGATAACACCACAAACCATCAGCTAAGTAAAATAAAGAGCATAGTGCCAATGCTAGCAGAATAATAGCAACTGGAAACTTCAAATATTGCTGGGAGTGTGAATTACTTCTATTACTTAGGAAAGCCATTTTGTAATTTATAAAAGGTAAGTATATACCTATGTTTGAGTTCCACTCTTAGGAACATACCCAAGAGAAACTATACATAAATCCCCCAAAATGTGAGTGTAGCATTATCTACAATAGCCAAAGTCTAGAAATATTAAGTGTGTATTAACAGTGGAATGAGTAAATCATTGTATATTCATTAAAAAAACAAATTATAACACAAATTATTGATACACATAACATGAATGACGTTTACAAACTTTATGTTTAGTGAAAGACGCCAGAAACAAAAATAGTACAACGTACCAATGTGCTTATGTGATACTCAGAAACAGATTAAATAACCTACACGTTAGAAGGTTTAATTCAGGACTACCCCTGTGGAAATACTGACTTGAAATGAATATGAGGGGATTTTCCAGGGTTCTGGATATGGTGTATATCTTGATGTTTAAGATTAACCTAGGTGATTACATGTGAAGAATTCAACAATCTGTGCATATAAGATTCATTTAGTATAAATTCACTTATACTTAATTAACTGAATGAATAAAGCAGCATCTGCTGTGCTACCTGGTCTTGTATGTATTAAGCACCTGACCATCTCATATCATGTGAATACATTACTGGAGCTGTCCATCATATGCTAAATATGATGACATCCATTTCACTGTGAAGGAGGTTCAAGATAATGCAAATGACCAGGGAATCTACTCACACTCCCATATACTGTATCTCTCAGACATTACCAGTTAAGAGAATCTTGAAATGACCTTGTAAAGCATATCTAAGGTACTAGAGGGAATCGTTCTTTGAGGTGTTAAGGTGCTGCTCTTTAAAAACTTGTTTTATACCTTGAAACAACAGCCACTGTATGAGGTAATTTCCCTAGTAGGGAAAACATGTGAGTGAGAAATCTGAAGATGGAATTAGGAATGGATTCGTCATCACGCCCAGTGATACATTTGGGGACTTTGTTCTGTTGCATTAAAAATCTGGTGGTGTGCACCTGTAGTCCCAGCTACTCGGGAGGCTGAGGCAGGAGAATCGCTTGAACCTGGGAGGCGGAGGTTGTGGTGAGCCGAGATCGCACCACTGCACTCCAGCCTGGGCAACAGAGCGAGACTCTGTCTCAAAAAAAAAAAAAAAAAAAAAAAAAAAAAGTTTTTCCAAGGTAGGAACGTTTCTGCTGAGAGACAAAATAAAAGTTCTATTAAACCTAAGAATATAGATGTTACTGGCCGTTTGGTCTCTTATTACCATTATATAAGCTAGCAAAAAAGGAGTTTCTATTCTGGTAATGGTAATCCTCCCAATTATTATGAGGAGACCTGGTTGCTGCTACACAATGGGAAGGAAGATTCATGTCTGTAATTCACTTGGGTATATTTTTTACTTCTATCCTCAGTAATAACCACGAATGGGCAACTACAATGACCTTACCCTAACAAGGTCGTAATAAATAGACCTTACCTCATAGTGATACAGGTCTGGTTTATGCTACAGGCTAATCAATCTAGAGTAGCCAAAGTGCTGTGCAAGTTTGAAGGAGATTTTAGAATGGTTGGTAAAAAACAAAGATCTTAACTAGCTGGGCGAGGTGGCGGGCGCCTGTAGTCCCAGCTACTCGGGAGGCTGAGGCAGGAGAATGGTGTAAACCCGGGAGGCGGAGCTTGCAGTGAGCCGAGATTCGGCCACTGCACTCCAGCCTGGGCGATAGACCAGACTCCGTCTCAAAAAAAAAAAAAGAACTTGTATAGCAGTAGATGTTTTAGTAACAATGGCAGTGGTAAAAACTATAGTTCTACCTCTGTCTCTCTCATTCTGTCTCATCAGTGACAGGACAAAGTAAACCTAACGCATCCCTGAGAAACACGGCATGTGATGCCTAGCATATATGCTCTCTATATCCCACTGTCTTCCAACTACAATCACATGCTTCTCTTTATCTGAAGTGTTCTTTGATCATGTCTGCTTGGTCTGCTACATGTTCAGTATGCTGGCCACTCTAGAGAGTCAGTACCACTTGGGAATAACCTTCAGTAAAGGACTAATTAGTAGTAATATGCGAATGCACATTCTTTTTCATTCTTTGAGTGAAATAACTATGTATCATTCTGGCTTCAAGAGTTCTCCAGAAGGATTAAGCCTTGTACACCGAATGGTGCTTTGCTTGACAGTGCATCCACTATTGACTGCCTCCTCTTACTAACCAATATTTCTCCCCACTTTTTCCTCCAGTATGTCTTAGAATAACCCCGCAAATAAAATCCCTATGTCAACATTGGTTTTTGAAAGAACACTAAACAGAGTGAAGGATACAACATTCCTCATTATATTTTTGAGAATGAGAAAAGACTATTTGCCAGTGAAGTAGCTTATCTTACCTTTTGGGGAAAATAATTATTTTTTAACAAAATCATTGCCTTAAGGAGACAGGAACTGAAGCCCCAGCTATAGTTACTGGGTGAACTTGGAAAAGTCACATAACCTGTCTGCATCTCATTTTCTTTCACTATAAAATGAACTCTTAATGATTCAACATTGGTATTTTCTAATTCAAATATTTGGATTATTCTATAAAGGACTGAGATTGTGTGTTTTTTGCTCTCTCTTTCTTCTGTTCCTCCCAGGCATGGCCTCTGCACCACATTTTCAAATGTATTATTCAAATTATATTTTTGTCTAGTTACTATGGTGATCAGTGAAACTCAAATCCTTAGATAGGAGTGCTGAATTTTTCTCTCATCAAAAATAATACTTATTGTTCCTGCTGCATCTTTTGAGAGCAGAGAAACCTAAGAGCTGGTTGCTGATGGTACTTGAGAATCTGAACACATGCTGAAATCTTCTGTAGTAGGGGAAATAGAGGCATAGAAGAAGAATTTCAAGGGAGTAGCATCCTTAATAATTGTAAAGTAACATTGTACAGAGGATCAGGGATTTTCTGTGACTGTGGAGGAATTTACCTCTCGACTTAATTTCAGCAATAAACCAATTAACTAGGTAGTAAATTTTGGCTTCTGGAAGATACTAACAAGCTTCAAAGCTGCAATGAAATTTCAGACTAGTTAGTTCTTCATAAGCACAGTTATTGTTTCTTTAATGTCAAATAATGCATACACATGGCATTGCCTCTACCAATTCTCCAACCCCGGTCTGCAATACTTGCCCTTAAAACTTCACAGTGGAAATGGAACCCCTTACATTTCATCAAAATGAGGAGTTACATGCTTCTGAAGTTATACATGGCAGCCCTTGAGCTAGATATGGCCCTATGAGCTAGAAGGAGTGATCCTATAATGAAGGTGACCAACTGTCCTAGTTTGTCTGGGATACAAGACTTTTAATTTTAAAACTGGGATAGTCCCGGGCAAATCAGAATGAGTTTGTTACTCTAAAATTTTTGTTTGAATTTCGCAATATTTAAATATGTGTATTTTTGAATCAACCTGCATATAAAAATCAACTGTGTTGATTTTTATACACAGTTATTCAGAATTTTAATTTCTCTTGCAAAAATCATACCTGACAACATCGGATCCTCAAAGGCTCACAGCAGTGGAGATGTGCATAGTGCCTGTTTGCTTTGTGGACGGGGCCTAAGCTCTTCAGTTAGTCACTATTCTCACCTTTACTATAGTCTACCAACAATGAGGTCAGAACATTATCTTCTCTCTTATGCTCTTTTTCTTATCCTTGACCAATTTCACCTGCGTGTTACCTGCCTGGACATAAGTTTTTGTGATTATAACCCTGGTTTTTCAAATATTTTATTTTTATGTATTTTCCAGGAACATTCACCCTCCTGCTATACTGAGAGACCATAATCTTACCTTTTAAGACAATTCAAACTTCCTTTGGCACTGACATATTCTAAAGCTTGGATTCATTGTTCCCTAGTTTTCCTCTCTACTTATCCATAGAACATTCATCACACAATGGCTCAATTATTTATTAATATTTATCCCACACGAAACCATGATACACACTCAGAGAAAAAGAGAGACTGACTCTTAATAAGCATTTACTGGGATCATCAATTCACTCTGAAGATAAGATTTGTAAAATGTGAGTTGAAGTAGTTAGGGAGTTGGTACATGGATTAGAATTGGAGAACTTTGTTTAGAAATGTATAATTCTGATGAGAATGCAAATTTGTAAAGACATTTTGGATAGCAAAAATAATCTGTGTTCTTAACAATCCATCATTTTCACTTCTCAGCATCTATCTTAGAAAAATTCACTTGTGACCCCAAAAATATTCACAGTGATGCTTATTTTAGCATCTATTTAAATTGCAAAGATTTGGAAACATGTTAAACATGTTAAATAACCAAAAAAATGGGAGAATAGTTAAAGAAATTGTGATTGTCTATATCACAAAATATTTTACAGTTAAATAAGATCTTTATATTTTATATAAAGATATTCATAACTTAGCAATTTGAAAGAAAAAACAGTGGAACAAAATATACAGTATGAAAATATTACATAAACATAAATAAAAATGAGACTCCATACATAAGTGTGTTAGGACATACATAGAAAAAAAGGTCTGAAAGGAGACCCACCAAAGTAGTGTTATAAAAACAGGTATCTCCAGAATAGGAACAAGATTTTGAATGTCATCAAAGGATATTTTACATGTATATCTTCTTTGAGTGGGAAAAGATAAATTAAAAATACAGAAACAAGAAGAAAATAATAAACATCCTTATATCTACAGTTTACTACTATTAACTATTGCATTTTGCTTCTACTTTTTCATTTGTGAAAATGATGCATGTTTATTTTAAGCATTTCAGTGTTCCCCGCTACAGATTTAATATAACATCCCACATCACACCACTCAGAAAGTAACCATCTTTTATATTAGATGCACACAATTCCAAAATTATGAATAGATAGTTATATAGGTATTATTAAATATGACTTTATACTGTAGAGAAATGCTTTTTTAAAAGGAAAAGTATTAATTTCAATGTTATTTAACTTAAAAGAGAGTAAACTAAAGGAGTTCTTGAATTTAAAATGTATGATGTGTTACCATAGACATATTATTACCTAAATTATAGCTTAAAGGTTGAAAAAAGCTAAGGGAAAAAATCATGAGAAAGTGTTTACTTAACCTTGTGTTTTAGTTTAATGTAATAACACTTCACTCCTGCTGAGAAAGACAAGGATAATAGATTGCTCAGACTTGCTTCTTCCCCCTTACCTCTTCCCTCCTGATGCTTTACGTTATTTTACACTGAAAACTTTCAATAGTCTCTTCTATAAGCAAAATTTGACATTGTCTTATGTATACATTTATTTACTGCCCACCATCTATCCTGAATGTGCAATTTATCCATTTTTTTATTTTTTGTGAGATTCCTTTTCATAATATCTTAAATCACAAGATTTGATCATTGGATTTCTTTTAATTAGAGAGATTCATGGATGCTTCATTCTCTGTGATATTTCATGTTTTTGAGGGCCTCTATATTTGAATACCTTGGGTGGTTATAATATTCTTGGACCATAATTTCTTATCTGCAGAACAGTGTTGCTGTAGAGAAATCTGAGGCTCATCTGATTTATTTTTACCTTATACGTGTTTTTCTATTTTTGATGCCTGAAATGTCTGTCTATATTCTTGATGCTCAATACTTTAACTGGTAGTTTGAATATCTTCTATTAAATTGTCATGGAATATTTCATAAGCTTTCACTATTAGGATACATTTTTTAAATTTTAAAATTCTAACCTGTCATCCTGGCTAACATGGTGAAACCCCGTCTCTACTAAAAATACAAAAATTAGCCAGGCGTGGTGGCGCATGCCTGTAGTCCCATCTACTCGGGAGGCTGAGGCAGGAGAATCACTTGAACCGGAGAGGCAGAGGTTGCAGTGAGTAGAGATCATGCCACTGTACTCCAGCCTGGCTACAGAGTGAGATTCTGTCTCAAAAGAAAAAAAAAAAAATCTGGAGTTGTTTTATTACATATTTGATTGAATTATATTTCATATTAAGTACTCGAATTATCCTTACATTGACAGATGTTTATCAGTTTATTTTATATGCTCTTGTTGTAATTAAACATTTCCTTTCCATCAGTAATTCAATTCAAAACGATGTCAATGTCGTTCTTGTTTCCATTCATGTATTACTTTTGACATTGTTTTGAATTTGCTACTCAAACCTGCAGTGTTCTCTGCCATCTCCTTCTGTCACCCTTTTATCTTGTCTTTCAGTTATTTTATTAAGAGAAAATTATTTTTATGAAGTAAATTATTTTTATGAAGTAACATAAGATGAGAAATTGTGAATAACGTTCCTCTCTTCCTTGAAATATATTTTTCTTTTAGATCTATTTTTATTTTTTCATGATATTTTTAAAAATTTTCTTTCTTTTGTTTTCTTTCTCCCCACCTCCCCGTCTTATCCCCCACTGCCTGTGTCACCTTGGCAGAGGGAACCCGGAAAATTACATCAGCTCCACATTTATGTTTTAGAAATTTATTTTTAGGTCATGGGTACATGTGCAGCTTTGTTACACGGGTAAATGTGTGTCATAGGAGTTTGTTGTGCAGATTATTTCATCTCCCAGGTATCAAACCTAATACCCATTAGTTATTTTTTCCTGATCCTCACCCTTCTCCTACCTCTGCCCTCTGTTAGGCCCCAGTGTGTGTTGTTCTCCTCTATGTGATCTCATCATTTAGCCCCCACTTGTAAGTGAGAACACGTGGTATTTGATTTTCTGTACCTGCATTAGTTTGCTAAGGATAATGGTCTCCAGCTCCATCCATATTCTGGCAAAGAACATGATCTTGTACTTTTTAATGGCTTCATAGCATTCCATGGTGTGTATGCAGTACATTTTCTTTATCCAGTTCATCATTTATAGGCATTTAGGTTGGTTCGATCTCTCTGCTATTGTGAATAGTGCTGCAGTGAACATATGTGTGCATGTGTCTTTGTAATAGGAGGATTTATATTCCTTTGGATATATGCCCAGTAATGGGGCTGCTGGGTCCACATTGCAGTGTATCACCCTGAAGTCTCAGTCTTCATTAGAGGCAGTCTGTTCACTACCTTTTTCACCAGGTTCCAGTTCTCTTAAGTCAAGAAAAAAAAAAACAAAAAACCTGAAACTTATATATATATTAATCATGCTTTTCTCCACAATTGAGTGCATTAGTAAGAATCCTCAAAATGTTGTTGACACACAGGGTTGGTGGGATCTAGGTGAGAAGCGCAATCTCACCGTAGCTCCTACCTCCCTCTATACTCATCTATTTCTTTCATGTGCCCCCTGTTTCTGAAGTCCATCAAATTCAGTTCTCAATCCTACATGTATGTTAGATTCATTTGGAGAGTATTTTTTTAATGTATGTTAGATTCATTTGGAGAGTTTATTTTTTTTTAGACCTATGCCCTAGGTCTAAATCAGTGAATTTGATTTAATGGATCTGGGGGATGAATCCAGGCATTCTGATTTTTTGAAGTTACCTGGGAAATTCTAATAGCCAGACAAGCTTGAGGGCTCTTGCATTTTTCTATAATTTTCTTCTTATTTGATGGCTATTACTAATTACTTTTACGGAGATGGGGTTAAATTTTTTTCAGTTAATTAAGGGACGCAGTATCAATTCACTCTCTCAACCTTGAAATTTCTTACAACATGTAGAATCGGATATCTCTATAGCAAACAGTCCTCAAATTTCAGAGTCCTATAAGAAGAATGGTTTATTTTTCCTACATCTTATAATAAAAGTTCAATGTAGATGTTCTGGACGGTATAGCTCTCTTGAGTGGCTCTTCTTAAAGTGGTGGCTCAGAAATCATAGCTAACCAAGTTATGGTTCTACCATAATACCAGGTTCAACATGTAATTTGGAAATTATCCTGTCATCCTCCAGCTGACTGATGGAGAAAGAGAGAGGAAATCGGGGAAGCACACCCTCTTCTCAGCGCCGCTGTCTGGAAGATGCTTTATGTGGAGTAAATTAGATGTTAGGTCATGGACCATTAAGAAAACATAGATTTGTTTGAAAACCAGCCAGTCTCTGCCACACAAGCTCTCTAATGTTTTAGCATTTTTCCACAGCAAATATCCATGTATTATTTGCTATAACTAAATTGAATTTTTAAAATAAAAAATAAATACTTTTGGCAAAGATGTCTGGCAATGAAGAGACTAAGCTTCCTGGAAAAGGGTTTTCTGAAAAAGAGAAAACTAATGGTGAATAGGGTAGAATAAATCAACAAACAGAGAAACTTAGACATCCAGCCAGAGAGTTTACATTAGATACAATTGACAACAGCCACAAAGTTCCTTGAGCAGGCGCAGAAACATGACACATTATGCCAATTTGAGTTAAAGTGCAGAAAATTAGACAAAATATTTTCCAAATTCCCCAACAATATCAGAAAATAGTGTACATGAGCAGAAATTGTAGTTCTTCTTGTCGTCCTAATTTAGTCACAATTTCCTGGCAGAATGAGTAAAATGGAACTTCAATTTCTATGCTCCCAATCATTCCCTTCATCTACAAGTACAAACCTGTGGAGACAGGAGTGTTTACAGGCAAAAGAAAACACATCCAGAAGGCAAACACCATATGCCAACAAGAGCTTCCCAATTTTTATAGAAAAAAATAATAAAAGGAGATAAATAAGTATCCACATAATCTGGGAGGGAAGAACGGCCTCCATCCCTGCAGGTGTTTGCAACAAAACTGTCAAAACGAAGCTCAACTTCTGTCTCGAACAAATTCCAGAGCCTCCCTCTAAGAGGAGACTAGTAAAGTTGCAGTCTACAGCTGAATAACCTCACAATTCCTGCTTTTATCCTTTTTCTGCATATTCTGATTTTTCAGAAGCAATGGGTAATGGTTTCCCAAATGATGGTGCTGTGTCTTGTAGGTTAGGTTCACTGGGTGATGCCAGCTCTGGGAACTGCTGCAGGATCAGGATATTGCAGTAAGTTTCCGTGGGCATAGAGATCATAAAGCTGAAAACTTATTCCAGGATCTCTCTTCTTGCCAAACCGGGAACCTCTGCCTCACTCGCTCCCCAAAGTGGTACCGATGGGATCCCTTGACACTGTAGGACCAGGGTTTTCTAACCATTGTTCTCCTGGAGAAAGTGACTTTTTCCAGTCTGCATAAAGGCCCCATAAAGAGAACTGTAAACCATTCTAAATAGGAGCGCTTTCTGGCTGATACTTGATCAGAAGTGATCCCTGTCTTTGAGACAGCATGACAAGTTCTTTATCGTTTTATTTTTCTGGTCATGGCCAGGTTGAAAGTGACTTTTCCTATCCTCTATCACTTTACAAGGGCATTTTCTTGCCAAGGATGAGACCTGGGACTTTGCTTTTTTTTTTTTTTTTTTTTTTTTCCAGAGGCCTATCAGATCATTCACTGAACTCCAAGTAGAAGCCTTGTTTTTGTCATTCACATCCTATGGTAATAGTAATAGTTAATATTTTTGAAGTCTTTCTGTAGACTACATTCTGGGCTAATCACTTTACATCCATAGATTTACCTAGGTCCTACAACTGGTCTATGAGGTAGATAGGATTACTCTCATTTCAGGAAGAGACCCAGAGACAATTAAGTAACTATTGCGTAACAATGCAATAGTTAACTTGTATTGGAACCCATACTTCTGTGACTCAAAGGTCCATATGCCAATCTAGCTTCCTGTACACGCTGACTGTAGCATTTCAGTGAAGGTTTATTGAGATCCTGTCTGCAATATATGATGCTTAAAAGGAAAAACAATGTATAATCACTATTTGTTCTAGTCTCTCTCAGTCCTTATCAGTGGTGTAATATCAGGTCTATCATAAAGCCTCTTTGGATTTAGGTTATTTTGTTATATAATCAGGATTTTAATCCCTATTTTCTTCTTTACGTTGTTTCTGAAAGGTCTAGATTCTCTTTGTCAGTTATTTTTATATTTCTTCAAAAAAAATCTCTGAATGTTTCTATATGTCAGGAATTGTTCTAAGTGCAGGGGATACAAAGATAAACAGATAAGAACATTGCCCTCATGGAACCTGTAGTCTCATTGAGGAAGTCCAATAAAGAAGAATTAATATGACAGGCAATTCCCAGAAGTGCTTTTTAAGAACTGTGTCTCTGAAAAGGTGACATTTGAGTACAGAGAGACCTACAAGTGTGAGGGAAGAAGCCCTACTAAGTTTTTTATTTTTTATTTTATTTTATTTTTTGAGATGGAGTCTTGCTCTGTCACCCAGGCTGGAGTGCAGTGGTGTGATCTGGGCTCACTGCAGCCTCTGTCTCCCAGGTTCAGGCCATTTTCCTGTCTCAGCTTCCCAAGTAGCTGGGATTACAGGCCCCTGCCACTCCTGGCATGCCCCGCTACTTTTTTCTTTTTTTTTTTTTTTTTTTTTTCTTTTTTTTTTTTTTTTTTTTTTTTTTTTTTTTTTTTTTTTTTTTTTTTTTTTTTTTGTAGTAGAGAAGGGGTTTCGCCGTGTTGCCCAGTCTGGTCTCGAACTCTGACCGCAAGTGATCCACCCACCTCGGCCTCCCAAAGTGCTGAGATTACAGGTGTGAGCCACCATGTCAAGCCCCCACTAAGCTTTGAGAAGAGACTATTTCAGTTGAAAATCAACACAAATTTCAAAGACTTGTAGAAGGGAATTAGTATACTTAAGAAACAGTATGTTTAAGGCTATGTTTGCAAAAATGCTTTATAATTTGTTCTTATTTCTTCTGAATTATACTTGATTTATATTATTTATTTTTAATTAAAGAGGCAAGTGGCAAAATTATTGGCATTTCCTGCAGGATCATGAATCAGTGGAATCTTTGCCACTATGAATACTTTGATGTTCATCATAACAATACTCCTTAGCAAGAAGCTCCAAGAGCACCTCAGCCAGAGGGAGAAGAACGTGAGAAGGGAGATGCTAATCAGAGGAGAATATAGAAACGTGGTTGGGAATCCTCCCATCTCACATTTGGTGTGTGTCTGGTGTATGTGTGCATATGTGTGCATGTTTGTATGTATGTGTGACTGGATGTTCATTAGATGGCAGGAAAGGACACTTTCAGTACCCTATGATAAAATATAAAATAGTACAATAAAGTAGGAAAAAGACTTGGGGTAGGTCCATTTAATGTAACTCTAGGGAATAAAAACAATCCAGAAGAATACAGGGACCAGTGGATAATAGATTATAATGTATACTCTTACAATAGCCAATTACTTATGATTGCACCAATATCATCCACAGATGTAGCACATCATTATGTATTGATGTTTTGTTTCTTCTGTTCAAATTGGCACTCTTGTGGGACTAGCATCCATCCCACCCACGCCCCCACCATCAACCTCACGGTTGCCATAAAGAAGCACAATTTTGCCGCGTGTTGTTCTGAATTCCTGCTTACAGTTGATTGATTCAGGTTAGACACTAAGACCCAACTATTGATTCTCTTCTCATCATTTTTTGGACTGAGAAAGAAATTGTTTCCTCATGGTTTTCATGTCCATGGGAGAAATAATAAAGATCTGGAATCATCGATGAACATATTTTCTGTCCAATGACCAGAGAAATGGAAGGGGAAATTTTGCATTAAAAAGTGGGTGGGAATGAAGTAGCAATGGAGATTTGATCGGAGACAAGAGACAAGGAATAAATCCTTGTGGAAGTATAAGACGTTGAAGTCCCTGGTTCTTGTTGTTTGCAAAGCCCGGCAGGTTTTGCTATCCTTGAATTCCTTGAGATGGTCTCATCCCCTATTTGTGCCTTCCCTTTATTATTTAAGGTCATTGGTGTTGGGATTTATCTTGTTGTAAATGAAGAGTACTTACTAGAATTTTCCATATATTTTCTATTGTGATCTTCGCAATATCTCTGTGAGGTATATATTTCCTCCTTATTATGGATAAGAACTCTGAATAAGAAAGTCTAAGTGAAGAGTATACAATCACAGAGCTTTGGAGTGAAAGGCCCCCCTTCAACATGGTCTTAAGCATAAAACTGTGCAAGAGGAGGATGAAATTATGTGATGGATTCAACTCGCAATTTCTAAAAATTTGTTATCCAATCAGAAGGATTGCTTCATGACAGGTCTGGCACTTATTGCTGGCTGTGACCTCTCTCTTCCAGGTTGCTTTCACAGAATTCATGTTGGTTGGTGTGTAAAATTACACACAAGGAAAGGACTGAGGGGTAATACAGGTGGAACCCTGCATCTTTGTACAGGAAATCCCTTGTACAAATTGTGGCCCTCCATCAGTACCAGCTAGCTCCAAACCCCAGAAAAAAATAGAAGTATTTTTAAAAAGTCCCAACATACTGGCCCAGCACGCATAAGACGGCCTCTATCAGTGCACACCTTCTTCTCTTTCTCTCTTATTTCAGTAAGAAATGTGTCCGTTCTCCCTCCAAGACTAATCATTCCATTTATGTTTTTAAAATCTTCCCTACTTGCCCTTCCAGGACTTTGTTTTCTTGGTTAATTTTCCACCCTTTAGCCTTGTTTATCTCTCTCTCTCTCTCTCTCTCTCTAGATATATAGATAGATAGATAGATAGATAGATAGATAGATAGACAGACAGACAGAGAGGTATAGTTTGTTTTGAGACGGAATCTCACTCCCAGGCTGGAGTGCAGTGGCGCAATCTCGGATCTCTGGAACTTCTGCCTCCTGGGTTCAAGCAATTCTCCTGTCTCAGCCTCCAGAGGAGCTGGGATTACAGGCACGCAACACCATGCCCGGCTAATTTTTGTATAGTAGAGATGAGGCTTCACCATGTTGTCCAGGCTGGTCTCAAACTCCTGGCCTCAAGTGATCTGCCTGCCTTGGCCTCCCAAAGTCCTGGGATTATAGGCATGAGCCACCATGCCCAGCCACTTCTCTAAATATTTTTTAAAATAATTAGAAAGCCTTTCTAGGACCACATAAACCCCTCTATAGCTCTATTTCTTCACTATCCAAAGATAAAGTTCCTGAAAAATTGATCTATGCCTGTTGTAGTCATGTATTTCAACCCACTATAATCCAGCTTATTTCTCTCATAATATCACAAGAATTTCTCACTCCTTTGTCAAAAATAACTTATTTTTTCTAAAACATCGTGAACTCTTTTCAGCCCTTATCTTTTTTATTCTGACATTACTTAACACCGTTGACAGTCCCCTCTTTCATAAACTGACTCCTTTAATTTTTTCCCTTAATCTGTGACCAATACCCAGTGTCCTCTATAGGATTTTCTCCTTTTTTCCCCTTTTTTCATCCTTCACTTGTTGCTCTGTAAGCCTCTTTCCTTTGCATTCTATAATTGATCTATTGCTGAACACCTCCACTAATACAGCTTAGTTAACTGTCCATATTCTAGATACCACAGCTTATGGCAAAACTTGAATGTCCCACTGCTAACAGGGTATCTCTCTCTGAGTATATCACCAGAACTGAAAACATTACTTTCCCCCACAGTGAAAATCAACAACATCAACAAAGTCACTCAATTCAGAAAATGAGAAGTTACTTTTGACTCCTCTTTATAGCTCTCCTGTTTTTAAGCAAACACCAAATTAAGGTTTCACCCTCCTAAATGTATTTCCCATTTTTTCATCTTCGACATCATAATTCTTGTCCATCTGTTGTCATACTCTCTGATTACAGCCTTGTTTATCTATTCCATTCTGCAGACAGGTAGTAAGAGTCTAATAGTATATAACTCTGACCCTGTCAAACTTTTGCTTCGGATTCTTCAATAGATTTCTATTGCTTTTATAGTAATGTTTGATGTCTTAACATCTCACCTCTTACCCCAAGGTCAGGGATTATGTCTATTTTGCTCATAGCTAGCTGTGTCCAGTGCCACAGCACAGTCCCTGGTACATAATAGGGGTTAGTCATATAAATAAAGCTGTGTTTACCTCTCTGCATTATGGTAAATATACCAACAAGCACTATATAATGAAAATATCTTGGAGTCCAGAGAAACTGAGTTCTCTTTTCTACTCTGCCTCCAACTTACTGCATGACCTTGTAGCAGACAAAAGGTTTTGCAACCTGAGAACTAGCTCATCTCTAAGGAAGTTTACTAAAACTCTAACATTCCGTGGTCCTGTTTGTTTATCAACCCTCTAATTTGTCTGCATGAGAAGTCACAGATAAAGAAAAACAGAAAAAGAGATAAATGAGTCAAAACTCACTAATGTACAGAACCTGTAAAGATAAAATGGTTTCAGCCATGCATTTTTATTCCATGAACATTTAATAGTTACATATGGAAAAAACAAAAGTGTCCCCATGTCTCTTTATTTAACTGAACACATAGAGCACATATTCCCATTAACTGTGATGCCATGTATGGATTAATTTATGCTGTCCATATAAATCAAAGAAAAGAAAATGAAAAGCTAACAGGTCTCAATGCTTGTTAGCTTGTAAACACCAGCATACCCTGCTATAAATTTGTGGAGTGGCCACTTTAGTCCATCCATACATTGTCAACTGAAATTATTATTCCTGCCAAAAGAGTTCATCAAGATGTATGCACCCTGATGTTCTTGTGAAAATGTTAATTTGTAAAAAGATACCACCTGCCCCAATTGCATGTATAATTTCAAAATAATCAATGCACATAAATTCCTAAAAGAAAAATCTCTGAAAAACACTTGGTAGTTAAAAAATCTTTAGTGAAATGATTCACCAGTTGAGATGTCCTCCAAAGAGAACAAACACTGTGCCCTCTCATGCTAACAGGTGAAAGGGCAAAAGGGACTAATTCTCTTCCTCAAGCTTTTATTATAAGGCATCAATCCCATCTATGAGGGCTCTGCCCTCATGTCCTAATCACCTCCCAAGGGCCCCACTTAATACCATGACTGGCAGGTTTAGAGGCAACATATGAATTTTGGAGGAACACGTGCATTCAAACAAAAAATCTTAGTAGAGAAGCTCAATACATTTTCAACAAAGCAAACTGGACCTCCTACATTCACAACAGTTTTATTTTCCTATCTGAATAATGTTTAATGGCATCTATAATACCAACTTATTTTGTTTCCACTGACATTATTATAAATAACATCAGAATCTTCATTTTATGTTTTTTACTGAATTGCAATTATCACCAACTGGCAATGGAAAACTAGGGAATGACATGTTATTTCCTGGGTACCCTGTCACTCATAGTGGCCAATATATTAACAATATTGCATTGACTACCTTAAGAATTATTAATGATCAGAGTAACCACCCATTACTTTGTTATGACAGATATATTTAGTATCCATATACAGAAGTAACTAAATATAAGTTGCTGCTTAGGAAAATACAAGAAATCATGGCAGCTGCAGTTGTTATTCTTAATAATATAATATCTTCTCAGTCTACTTTTTACACCAGAGTCAGATGCCAACAGTAAAATTAAGAAAAAGAGGAGAACAGGTTATCTTTAGCATTTCTCCAGTTCTCCTTTCAACTTTCTACCTCTATGTGGTATCACAGTCAGGCACACCACAGTCAAATCCAGCCTTCATCCTGTATTCTGGGCACTCAAGAGGATCCATTCACAGTTCAGGCCTCTTCAGTTGATGCCCATGTGCAGGATTCTCCAGTTCCTCCACACCAAGGCATTTCAACTTCTAGTTCTGTGTCTGTTCATTATTATCTCCTCTTGGATGGTGTCAATTGGAATGGGTTTTGGTACTTCATGAGGAGTGCTGTTTATTTGCTTTCTTTCATTCCAGTAATGAAAAAAGGGTATTGAAGGTCTGCTTCCCATTCTCTATGGCTCCGTCCTTCACTCTTTTTTGTTTTGGTTTTGGTTTTTTTAATAAGAGGAGTGATTTATCTGACTGTGTAAGCCCAACCTCCTGACCTTATGTTCTTGCCTGTGCTGCATGCTCTATGGAGAGAAAAGCCCTGGGAATGCTTTTGGCTGCATCTCCCATTTGGTGAGAGGACGAGGCTAGACCTACAAGAGCAAATCTGCCACCCTCCATGTTCTCATCTTGTCACTAGGTGTGAGTTCAGTTCATTTCAATAGGGAAAGAAAGAAAAAGGCTTTTTTTTTTTTATACTTTAAGTTCTAGGGTACATGTGCCCAACATGCAGGTTTGTTACATATATATACATGTGCCATGTTGGTGTGCTGCACCCATCAACTCGTCAGCACCCATCAACTCGTCATTTACATCAGGTATAACTCCCAATACAATCCCTCCCCCCTCCTCCCTCCCCGTGATAGGCTCCGGTGTGTGATGTTCCCCTTCCCGAGTCCAAGTGATCTCATTGTTCAGTTCCCACCTATGAGTGAGAACATGCGGTGTTTGGTTTTCTGTTCTTGCGATGAGAAAGGCTTTTTCAATCCTCTGTTCTAAGATGGGTTCTCCCTTCTAGGTTTACTATTAGTGGTGCCTCTCCCTATTTCTCTTTGATTTTTATAACCCAGAAGAGAGGAGAGATACTCAGAGCTACTCAATATGCATAGCAAACTATACCATGTTCCCATTAAAACAGTATGTTATACAGTAGTTATTACAATGAAATACATCTTTTAAGATGTTTCATTTATCATTGATAGCCTGAAGAGAAAGATACTTGAGGTTAGGAGAATTGTTTAATGCACCACACACACAGACAAACAGGGATCTCTCCATAACTCCACCTCAAAGAAACATATTTAAGGTTAGCCATGCTGTCAGATTTTATATCATTTTGCTTAAAAATGCAGACTCTACATTCAGTGCATATGGCATCTGTTTTTTGCATATATCAGTGACCTTGACCAAGTTACTTACATTTTCTGTGCCTCAGTTTGCATATCTGCAAACTGTGGATAATATTGCCAACTTCATAGAATTGTTTTGAGGGGTGCATGAATAATTGAAAACTCATAGAATATGAACTAGAACATAATCATTCAAGCTCAATAAATGTTTGTTACTGTGATTATGGTTATAATTATGATTATATTTTGTTCCTTTTCTTAGCTCTTCTACCTTTCCCTTGTATCTTCTTCCTTCTTCTCCCTTCTTTTCACTCTCATGAGTTTCTATCCTTCATATGTATCCATCATATATCCTACAATATATTGATTGCCTTATTTCTTCCTCCTTGAGATGCATTCTCTTCTGGAGTTTGGAGGAAATTGACATTCACAGTTCGTGATTAATGTACTACAAATTAGGTGGACACTCAGAATACACTGCACAACTGAAAGTATTGCAGACATTTAAAGGTGTTAAAGCTAATTGCTCCAACTGGAATTTATCCAGAATAGTCATGGAAGATTTTATTGACTATAAGTGGCAAAGACCTTGGTTATATATGTCCCCTAAATGACAACACCTCTCTTTTCTCCGTTGTCTGCCAGAAGTAGATGGCAATTTTAGGCTCCTCATGGAGTTGGGTCCAGCATTACTCGGACCTAAAATGTCACAAAACTAATTCTTTTCAGGCATAGCAGTAACATTATAAAGTATGTGGGAAGCCGTCTGGCAGAGACACACAACCTGGGTTTCTCTGACCTGCAATTTTCAACCTGTTATTCACTAGCTATGAGGCTTGGACAAGCGACTTACTGCTTCTTCATCTGAAAAAAAATGAGAATTAAAACATCTGTATAACAATTTTGCTGTGAGGATGAAAGGAGATAAACAGTGCCAATGTTCCTTGCACAAAGCCCAGATCAGACTAAGTAATCTGTAAATGTTACTCTTATTCACATGATTTGAGAACATTCCTTTGTTGTTTTCAGACTTCACTTTGGCTGAAATCTAGGTGAATATGTCACCTATTTGATGTATCAGTACTCAAAAACATAGAAAGAGTAAATGATATCCTCAAATCTAAGCTAAAGTTTAAAAGGATCCCTTTTCAAGTCTTTATAAACACTATCGCTTCTGAGACATTCTTGTGACCAGTCAATAATGAGGATGCTGAGTTATTTATTATTCATTTATTTCATGTATTAAATAAAGGATTTCTGACACTTTTTATAGGTTGGCCACTATTCTAAGTGCTGAATAAGACAACCAAGTTTCCTGTTCTCAAAAGGCTTAATTTTCAGTGACGAAGAGTTAGAACAAATAAGCAAACAAGCAAGATAATTATGGAATATCAAGAGCGCTATGAATAAACTAAAACAGGAAAATGTGAGAGACAAACGTCTGGGTGGGGGTTATGATTTGCTTATAGGTCCCTCTGACAAACATTTGAACTATTTCTCAATATAATGAGAAGAATACAGCTTGTGACAATCTCTGAGAAGAGTCTTCCAGTCAGAGGAGAGAAAACCTTCAAAGGTTTTGAGGTAAGAATGAACTTAGAAGATTAAAAGAATACAAAGAAGGCCCATGCAGCTGGAGCAAGGAGACTTTAGAAGAAATAGTAAATAGACCAGAGAGGGAAACAAGGGCCAAGGCAGAAAAACCTTGAGACCAGGAGCCAGGCTCAGGTCTCATTCCATATGCAACAACGAGTGACTGAACAGGTGTAAGCATGGAAACACCTTGATCTGAATGCTTCTAATGTTTTCCAGAATCTCTTTAGTTTAGAAGTGAAAAAAGATTTAGATTTCTAGATCTGAAAGAAGCTAACAGGTCTTTAGCCCCAAATTCTTTATTTTAAAATGAAAAAACAACTGCAGCCACAAAAAAAAAAAAAAAGGAAATAGTTTATTCAAAAGCTTACGTTTTGTTAGTAGTCAAAGCAGGACCCAAACTCAGAACTTTAGTATCTTGGCCTATGCTGTTTCTACACAAGGGCCCCAAACTTTGCTTAATGTTCCTTAAGTCCTCAATGATGCTTAATTTCAGGAGAATAAAGTAGACAAAATACCTCATCAGAACCCTCCCAAGAATCTGTAAGAGTCTCCAGAGATAGCCCCATCTATCAGCCAATTAGTCTATTCTAATCTGTCTCTCCTCTCTCATTCCCTTCCATTTACTGTTCTTGTGAGAACACTAATGCTTGTATCTGGGGAGCCAAGCTCCATGCTCCAAAGTCCATCAGTCCCAAAGTTAACAGTGGGATTTCCTGCAGCACTGGGCAATAGTTCTTTCCAAGCTCCACACAGCATTGTGTCTTCTGAGCTGCTACTCAGAATTTACGCTACTTTGGCCACAGACTCACAGAACTCCAATTAAAATAACTTCTTCACAGTGTCCCCTAACCATTCCCTCTTCAGAAACCAAAACTGAGCAAAGAAACTGGACGGGGATATGTTCCCCTCATTTCTCTCTGCTCCATCCTCTCTTTCCCCGTCCATCCTTCTTGCATCAATCAACAATTAAATATCCTCCTGGCCACATAAAAACACAAGAGAAAACGTATGCATTTCAATTTATGCAGGTGGGTACCCAAGGAGTAATTTCTCCATAGTTTGGCTTTTCAAACAGCTCAACTTTGGATCCCATTCAAGAACTCAAAGATTCCATGCTGAGTGAAAACCAAGGAAGATATGGCTGCTGATTGGAGTTGCAGACACCGCCTTAAATCCTTTCTGCTCTGGCCTTAGCAATAAACTTTTGATTTTTAGGACGCTGTTAAGGTCACAAAGGGAAGCACTGTATTTCTCTGCGACTTCAGCAATGCCATTACTGCCCAGTGAATGCTGAGAGCATTTAGTGCTTGAAAGACTTCTTAATAAGACACTCCTCAGCTAAGGAGGTTTTCCTTAATTTATAGAGGAAGTAATCAATCACTGCACTAGAAAATACATCCTACCCATTAAAGTGAGCTCTTGGACTCCTGCAACGTCCATCTCACTGGACTGGATGGTCTGGGCCAGGGCGTGTGGGGCAGCCTCTCTCTGCCATTGGTTTTCAAGGCACAGTCATGAATTTTGTCATTGCCTCAGAGGCCTTAAAACCTAAAGGAGCAAAGATTTGAAAAACAGGTGTGCGGGGTGATATATGAGGTGAGAGGAGGTTTATATTTTCTGGGACTAACTGGAAGAAAAAATTTCTAGGTATTCCTGAAGGTGTAAGTGACTCTTATGCCTATGGACAGTGACCATCTGTAAAATTTGGAAACTGGTTGCTGATGATCAAACTAGGGACTTTAAGATATACAGTGAGCACAGGGTTGTTAAACACCTGTGACTTTCCTTTTCAAAATAAGGGGAAAAGGCAGAAGGAAGATAGGAGGAAACAGAAAAATAAAAACAAGAAGAAAGACAGGAGAAATGAAAGAAAAAAGAAACTGTAACACTTCAAATCAAGGAACCTGAAGAGACAGAGGAAGGTGAAATCTAGAATCACGATATGCCCATAATTGCTTAGCAGCCTGGTTAACTTGAGCCAAATCTTGTGTCATTCTTATTTTCATACTGACAGGGTAAAAGTGGTGTGTAGGACATAAGAAGAGTAAAGAAAGTGAAAAAATAACATCAAAAAATTGACAATCACAATGAGTTGTATAATTGGCAAAGTGGAAGTGGTATTTTGTTAATTCCTCCCACTGATATGGAAGGACAGGAAGCAGTGGTCATTGAATGTAATTCAGGAGTCAGAAACCACCATTTCAGGATATACATGTCCAGTGTATTTCCAACCGCAAATCTTGACTAAGGTGAGGTGTTGTTAAAATCTAGGATGCTATAGTGGCTAATTTTGGCTATAATTGCTAATTAGCTATAATGGCTACTTTTATGGGTCAATTTGGTTAGGCTATGATGCCCAGATACTTAGACAAACTTAGTATAGATGTTTCTATGAAGGTATTTTTTAGATGAGATTGACATTTAAATCAGTGCACTTTGAGTAAAGCAGATTACCGTCTATAACATGAATGGGCCTCATCCAATCACATAAAAGCCTTAATAGAAAAAGACTGAACTTTCCCAAGCAAGCCTGAATTCTGCCAGCCAACTGTCCTCAGACTCTCTTCAGCCTGATGGTGTATTCTGCAGATTTTGGACTTGCCAGCCTCCACAATCGTGTGTGCCAATTCCTTAAAATAGATCTCCCTCTCTGTATACACATTCTATTGATTCTGTTTCTCTGAAGAACCATAACTAATACAGATGTCTCTCCCTCTTTTTAGATGCCCATCAACCCACAGTTTTTTTTTTTTTTTTTTTTTTTTTGAGACGGAGTCTCGCTCTGCCGCCCAGGCTGGAGTGCAGTGGCCGGATCTCGGCTCACTGCAAGCTCCGCCTCCCGGGTTCACGCCATTCTCCTGCCTCAGCCTCCCGAGTAGCTGGGACTACAGGCGCCCGCCACCTCGCCCGGCTAGTTTTTTGTATTTTTAGTAGAGACGGGGTTTCACCATGTTAGCCAGGATTGTCTCGATCTCCTGACCTCGTGATCCGCTCGTCTCGGCCTCCCAAAGTGCTGGGATTACAGGCTTGAGCCACCGCGCCCGGCCCAACCCACAGTTTTGAAGCTAATTCTGAAATTTAAAACAACTTGATATTGCTGTGGCCTACGTATACACTCACAAGTAAAGGAGAGTTGAAAACTCTCCAATGCTGTTTGTGAAAATCTTTCGAGATCACTTTCTGTTTGCTGCTGTCTTGCTTGATTCTTAAACTCTTTGTTCTTTGTTCCATCATCCATTTGGAGTCCTGCCTCCAGCCTGGGATTGTCCACACCAGTCAACTTGGATCTCAACCTCTAACTAAGGGGCACTCCAGCTCGGGGGAAGAACTACCTCTGTAGTCTTTCTACGAGAAATCTCTAATTGACCCCCATCTCCACTCTATCTTCTCCCAATATTCGGGAATATGTTCATTCATGACTGCTCTGGTTATTCTACCTGACTATTTTGTTCCTTTCGAATTGAGTACCATCCTTGCTACCCACAAGGCTGTTTACCTTCCAGGCTCACATCCATCACAACTCACTGTCATCTTTTATTTACTCCCACTAAGGCAGTCCTCTAAGTCCTCCCAACTTTCCTATCAAGAATCAAGCATATTCACACCACACACACACACACACACACACACACACACACAGTGTTTGTTTATAAAAATGATCAAAATTATTTTATTTTCTATATTCATGTCCTTATGTTATTGTCTCCTTATATATTTGTTTTTGATGCTCTATAGTTTGCTTTCTAGTAGAAATCCCTAGAAGAACTCATAGAAACAATATTCCCTAAGTTATATGTTATATATAATAATTATTTTCCATCTTTATATTTGGAAGTCAGTTTGTCTGGATTAAAAAATCTTTTGATTCCATTTTTCTTTCCTTGGGAATATTAAAAATATCACTGCATTTTCTTCTGGAAACAACACTTCTTAAAGTGTTGTTGTAGAAAAGACTGATGCTAAACTGATTTTCATTCACTTATAAGTGTTGTGGCAACTTTGCTGGGATACCCAGAAGTGTTTTTTGCTTGTTTGTTTTTCTTTTTCTTCTTCTTTAAAGTCTAGAAATTTTACTAAATATATGTCAGTATTGGTCATTCAGGGTCAATTTTCCTTAAGTATGCAACTAGTCTTTTTAACACATAATTTTAAACCTATTTTTTTTTCCAGAAAACAATACTTAGAATTATAGTTTTTACTCTTTAATCTGTTTCTATAATTTTTGTCATTCTTGTGAGACACCTCTTACATAATGCTGAATCTTCTTGCATATCTTTACTACTTCCTCTCAAATCCTTGTTATGTTTCTTCATCTTTGTTTTTGCATTATTATTCACTCTGTTCCTTCATAGTTAATTTCAATTGTGAAATGAATGTTTAAATTTTATTGATAATTCTTTACTGAGATCTAAGACATGTCCAAGAGTTTCTAATTATGACTTATGCTATATATGTTGCATCATTATCTTTACATAATTTATCTTTCATTGATATATAATTCTCATCTTTTTCTGGCATGCTTTCACTGAGGTAGAAATATTATTCTACTACTTATTCTCTTTTTCTTATAAGAACTTTTATATGATTTTCAAAATTCTTTTGTTATTCATTATATAAGAAATTCATTTTTATATGCTTTGTGGCTCTAGAGTATCCTTTTCTGTTGTTTTGGTGTGATGTTCAAACTATGCTTCCTTATTTCCTGATGGCTCCGAATCGTGTTTCTCTCTTTCACTTTTTTTTAAGACTTTCTTTTGTCTCGATTGTACCACTCCTCAGTGTGGAGATTTTAATGAAAGGGCACTTTGAATGATTGACTTTGAGAGGTTGTGTAACTCAGAGAATTCATCCTCTTCAGGACTTATACCAAACCCCTGCAGTCACTCACTTTTGGAGTTTGCAAAGCCTCTAGGCTTCTGTAGTTGCTTTCAAGTTGGCTGTGAGGCTCCAGTGAGCACATTTTTATTCATGTATCTTTTTGTTTGTATTGGGGATTATCAATACTAGAAAACTAGTTTTTGCATTGTGTAACCCAGTAAATATTATCATACCATCATTATTGTGGCTGATGATGGTTTTATCCCCATATTCCTGTATTTTGTGGTTCGTGTTGAAAATATGTTAACCACTGTTAACACAGATGTTTTCCAAGGTGGTTATATTGTTTGCTTGTGACTTTGTTCTTATATAGACACTACCCTACTTTATGGGCCATTGGAAAGATTTTTAAATCATACTATCATTTCCATTTTCAAGAAATTTGTTGGATTATCTTATTTTTTCCACAGTCCTCTAGCTATTTAAATTGTTATTTTCATTTTATGGAAGAGGAGACTAAGGCTTTAGAGTTTAAGCAATTTTTTCAAGGTCAAATCTCCAGTAACAGAAATAATTCAGATATAAAATTGTCATGTTTTCAACAGAGTATAAACTATTAAACACTCTCATAGGTTGCTTCTATGTCTAACTGAAGCTGATAACCCATGGATAAGTAGAAAGTGGACAAGTGAAGAATAGAAAGACGCTTGTGCTAGTTGTGTGTTGTAAGAATGAAATTGTCAAAAGCCCTGATACTTAGCTTCTCAGAAACTAAAAGAAGGTCAGTGTGGCCAGAGCTTGGTGGGTTAGGAGAAAAACAGGAACTGACCAATGAGAGGTAAGCAGGGATCTACAATATAGAAACATTGTAGAACATAGTCAAGACTTTGGATTTTATGGGAGGTCATTAAAATGTTTTACGGTGTGTACAAAATGGTACGAGAGCTCAGAAGGATAAATTAGGTATTACTTATCTTAGGCTTTGAATCATCATTGACTAAAAGTCTGAGGGATGGAGGATAGAACATGTATAGGTTACTCATGAATCAGTGGGATCTTAACCAAGACTGAAATTAAAATGGTGCACAACATGTAAAGAAGCCACAGAAAATTAGGCTGGAGAGTTAGACCAGATGAGGCCAGTCCTTGCTCGAAGGATAATGAGAACAACGGCTCTGCCATCACATCAATTGCTGCTAGAAAAAGAGTCAGTTTGTGGGCCCTGGTACCATGTGGCATAGTCGGAAACTGAAGAGAAATGCCACTTTAGTTTGAAATGGGAAGGCACCTATTTTAGAAAGCTACATTACCTTTTATAGTTTTTAGGGCCTTGCGTTGGAAAGTCCATAATATACACATCTGAAGATATTGTGGCAATAATGACTCTGCTTCCTGCTTTTTATATCAGCTATTTTTCAATACAGCCACTGTGACTTTTTGAGTGGGTTTTGTGATATCTTTTAGAACACCGTAACATTTGATACTTTTCCCACTTTTATTCAACAAAGCAAATACATCAGGGAAAACAAGAGGAAAGGAAAATGCCTGTGACTCACATGGTATTTTTATATGTATTCACGTGAGTGAGGATATTGAAATGCATGTAGCTCTGTTTATGCAAGACTTAATATGTAACATCCTTAAAAGAGAAATTTATAAATGTATAAATTAAAGCCACAGTTTTACATTCCACTAAACATGTATTGTTAATAGGAGTCTTAAGTTCCTATGTAAACTTTGGTTTGTTCTTTCATCCTTGGTATGATTGAGAAGTATTTATGTGAGAAACACTGAATAATGTGCTGCAGATTAGGTAACATTGTTACCTTCAAGAAGCTGTCAGTTAAGAATTAATTGTTTAAAAATTTTTTATTTTTAGCTCTGGAGTACATGTGCAGATCTGCATGCTTTTTACATAGGTAAAAGTGTGCCATGGTGGTTTGCTGCACCTATCAACCCATCACATAGATATTTAGCCCAGAATGCATTAGATATTTTTCCTAATGCTTACCCTCCCCCCACCCCACCTACTGAGAGTCCCTAGGGTATGTTGTTCTCCTACCTGTGTCCATATGTTCTCATTGTTCAGTTCCCACTTATAAGTGGGGACTTGTGGTGTTTGGTTTTCTGTTCCTGTATTAGTTTGCTGAGGATAATGGCTTCTGGCTTCATCCCTGTCCCTGCAAAAGACATGGTCTTATTCCTTTTCATGGCTGCATAGTATTCCATGGCATATATGTACCACATTTTCTTTATCCAGTTTATCATTGATGGGCATTTGGGTTGATTCAAATGTCTTTGCTATTGTGAATAGTGCTGCAATTAACATATGTGTGCATGTATCTTTGTAATAGATGATTTATATTCCTTTGGGTATATACCCAGTGATGGGATTGCTGGGTCAAATGGTATTTCTGGTTCTAGATCTTTGAGGAATTGCCACACCATCTTCCACAATGGTTGAACTAATTTACACTCCCACCAACAGTATAAATTGTTCCTATATCTCCACAACCTTACTAGCATCTGTTGTTTCTTGACTTTAATAATGGCCGTTCTGACTGGCGCGAAATGTTATCTCATCGTGGTTTTGATTTGCATTTCTCTAATGATAAGTGATGTTGAGCTTTTTTTCATATGTTTGTTGGCTACATGGATGTCTTCTTTTGAGAAGTGTCTGTCCATGTCCTTTGTAAGGACTTATTTTTTTAAGTGTTACATTGTTCTGTATGAATCAACTCACCACCTCCAGTGAGTTGAGTGATTGTGTCTTATTCTTCTTTTAAAAATTTATTTTATTGTATACATAGAAGGTATCCACATGATGTTTTGATAGTTTTATATAGCTTATATACAGAGCTTATAAATTGTTATTACATGTCAAACTAATATATCCATCACCTTCCATAGTATCCTTTAATCTGTGGTAAGAACACTTAAAATGTATTCTCTTAGCAAATTTTCTGTATGCAATACAATAGTATTAACTATTGTCCTCATTCCATACAACAGATCTTTGTACTTAGGTAGAATAAATAAGGCAATAATGGTAATAGTAGTAACCTACTTCTAACCATTTTTCCCCTCCCTGCCCCTGGTAACCATACTTCTACTCTCTGTTTCTATTTATTCAACACCAGTTTTTTAGATTCCATATATGTGTGAAATCAAATAGTATTTTTCTTTCTATGGCTGGCTTATTTCACTTAGCATAATGTCCTCTGGGTTCATCCATGTTGTTGTAAATGGTGGTATCTCTTTTTTAAGGCTAAATAATATTCTGTTGCATAAATGTATATAACATATGTTTTTAATTCAGTCATTTGTTGATAGGCACAGATTATTTCTATACCTTGGCAATTGTAAATAATGCTGCAATAAACACAAGAGTGCAGATATTTTTATAAGGTGCTAATTTCATTTCCTTTGGACATACAGGCAACAGAGGGATTCCTGGGTTATCAGGCAGTTCTACTTGTAATTTTTCGAGAAATCTCCATACTGCCTATACCAATTTACATTTCCACCAAAAATATCTAAGGGTTTTGTTTTCTTTACTTCCTTGCCAATATTTATTTTTTGTCTTTTAGACAGCAGCTATCTTAAATGGTACTAGATAATTTCTCATTGTGGTTTTAATTTGCATTTCCCTGATGATTAATTATGCTGAGCACCTTTTCATATACCTATTGGTCATACGGAATTCTTCTTTTAAGAAATGTCTGTTCAGATTCTTTGCATTTTAAAAATCAATTTATTTGTTTTTTTCACTCTTGAGTTGTGTGAGCTACTTAAACATTTTGGATATCAACCCCTTATAAGATATATGGTTTGCAAATATTTTCTCCTAATCCAAAGGCTGCCTTTTTAAAAATTTTAGATTCAAGGGATACATGTACAGGGTTGTTACATGGATGTATTGCATAATGCTGGGATTTGGGCTTCTGTTGAACTCATCACCACATAGTGAACACAATAGCCAATAGGTAGGTTTTCAACTCTTGCCCCTCCCTCACTCCCTCCCTCAGTTTGGAGGCCCCAGTGTCTATTGCTTCCATCTTTATGTCTATGTGTTCTCCTTATTTAGCTTCCACTTATAAGTGAAAATATGCAGTATTTTATTTTCTGTTTCTGCATTAATTCACTTAAGATAATGGCCTCTTGCTGCATCTCTGTTGCTGCAAAGGACATAATTTTGTTTCTTTTTTATGGCTGTGTAGTATTCCATGATGTATATGTACCACATTTTCTTTATCTAATCCACTATTGATGCACACCCAGGTTGGTTCTACGACATTGCTATTGTGAATACTATTGCAATAAACGTAAGAGTGCAGGTGTCTTTTTGGTAGAATGATTTCTTTTCCTTTCGGCGAATACCCAGTAATGGGATTCCGGGCCAAATAATAGGTCTAGTTTTAGTTATTTAAGAAATCTGCAAACTGCTTTCCACAGGGATTGAACTCATTTAATTTCCCATCAATAGTGTACAAATGTTCCTTTTTCTCTGCATGCTTACTGTTATTTTTTACTTTTTAATACATTCATTCTGACTGGTGTGAGATGGTATCTCATTGTGGTTTCAATTTTCATTTCTCTGATGATTAGTGCCATTGGGCATTATTTCGTATGTTTGTTGGCTGCTTGTATGTCTTCTTTTGAGAAGTGTCTGTTCATGTTATTTGCCCACTTTTTAGTGGGGTTATTTGATTTTTCTTGTTGCTTTGTTTAAGTTCCTTATAGATTTTGAGTATTAGTCCTTTGTCAGATGTGCAGTTTGCAAATATTTTCTCCCATTCTATAGGCTGTGTTTACGCTGTTGATAGTTGATTTTGCTGTGCAGAAGCTTTTTAATTAAATTATGTCCCAATTGTCAATTTTTGTTTCTGTTGCATTTGCTTTTGAGGTCTTAGTCTTAAATTATTTGCCTAGGACAATGTCAAGAAGAGATTTTTCTAGTTTTCTTCTAAGAATTTTATAGTTTTAGGTCTTACATTTAGATATTTAATTCATCTTGAGTTAATTTTCATATATGGTGAAAGTAAGGGTCCAATTTCAATGTTCTCATGTGGCTAGCAAAGGCTGCCTTTTTAATTTTGTGGCTTGTTTCCTTTACTGTGCAGAAGCTTTTAGTTTGATTCAATCCCACATTTTGTTTTTACTTTTGTTATCTGAGCTTTGGCTGTAATATCCAAATAGTCATTGCCAGGGCCAATATCAAGGACCATTTCCCTTTTAATAGTTTTTATTTCTTTTAATAGTTTTACACTTTTGAGTCTTATATTTAGGTCTTTAATCAATTGAATAAAAGTAGAAATCACTAACTGCAAGAACATGGGAAAATTGATCAACAAGTAAAAACTAAATAACACACTCTTGAACAACTGCTGGGTCAAAGAGGAAATCAAAAGAGAATTTTAAAAATATCTAGAGACAAATAAAAATTAAAACACCATCTAGAAAAAACTCATGGGATGCAACAAAAGCAATAATAAAATGGATGTTTATAACAATAAACAGGTACATTTAAAAAAGAGAGAGAAAGACTGTAATTTCAGCAATGTAGGAAGCAGAGGCAAGAGGATCGCTTAAAGCCAGAAGTTTGAGACTAGCCTGTGCAACATAATGAGACCTTGTCTCTATCAAAAATTAAAAAGTTAGCCAAGAGTAGTTATGTGTGCCTGCAGTCCCAGCTACTCATGGGACTAAGGTAGGAATATTGCTTGAGCCCAGGAGATCAAGGCTGCAGTGAGCTATGATCATGCTCATGCACTCTAGCCTGAGTGACAGAGCAAGACCTGTCTCTTAAAAAAATAAAAAGAAAAGAAAAAAGAACGAGCTTATGTAAACAAGCTACCTTTATACCTCTAAGAAATAAAAAAAAAAAGAACAAACTAAACCCAAAGTTAGCAGAAGGAAGACGATAATAAATATCAGAGCAGAGATAAATTGAGAATTTTTAAACTACAGAAAAAATCAATCAAACTATGATTGGTTATTTGAAAAAATAAACAAAATGGACAACTGCTTAGCTAGACTAACAAAGAAGAAAAAAAAAAGAGAAATAAATAGCACCAGAAATGAAAGAGGCAGCATAATAGAATAAATAGGATCATGAGTAAAAGGATCATAAGGAACTGTTACGAACAATTATAATACCAATAAATTGGAGAACCTGGAGGAAATAGATGAATTCCTAGAAACATACACCATCCAAGACTGAATCAAGAAAAAATAGAAACTCCAAACAGACCAATAGCAAATGAAAGGATTGCAGTAGTAATACACAAAAAAACTAAGAAAGAAAACCCAAGGACCAGATGGCGACACAGCTGAATTATTCCAAACATTCAAAGAAGAATTAGTACCAATCCTTGTTAACTCTTCCAAATAACAGAATTACAGAAAATACTTCCAAAGTCATTTTGTGCAGCTAGCATCACCCTGATAGTAAAGTGTCTAATGCATTTTTAGCTGCCCAATTGCATTCTGTATGGCTGTAGAACACTCTCTCTCTGATAATTCTAAAGATTATAGACATAACTGGACATCTACTCTATGCCAAGTACTATTCTTGATGTAAGAGACTATAAAGGTGCAGATGCTATATTTGCTGTTATTGGGCAGATAGACCTGTATGCTCGAATTTGGGCATCTTAAGCAACTTTAGATAAAGTAAATAACTTGACATATGTTACAATTATTTTTCTCTTGTGTTATTTTTCTTCACCTGAAACTTCTGTGAAAGCATTGGCTACAACCTAATCAACCCTGCATCCCTCAAAGTGCCTAAAACTTAATATATTTTTTGTTCAAATAATCATCATGTTGGTAAGACAACAACAAAATACCTGAAAATTTTAACATTATGGGGATATAATAAATATACAACACAACAATTCAGAAATGATCTTAAATATTTATTTCTCTGAATTTCACTTTTAAAGACCATGTTAGAAATAGAATTCTTATGTCTTCCTTAAATGTACCTGGCAACCTTATGGGAAAGTAGGGAAAAAAAGCAATGTAAACCCACTGAAACATTAAGAAAATCCTTACAAACACACAGGAATACAAAGTGTTCATAGTGAGAGAGGTTGGTGTAAAGACTGTTCCTTTTTCTGATATTTTGCAGTAGTTTTATTTATTTTGCAGAAATGGGACTTCAGCCTAATGGTTAATAAGAGGAAAAAAATATGGTATTGGTTAGACAACAGGCAGTGAGGTCCAAGAAGCAACAGGTGTTTGTTTTGAATTTATACTGTAAAACAGCCACAATACATGACCTACTGGGGCATTTTGAAAAGATTCTACTATCATTAATAATCACATCTCATACGGTATCAGAAAGTCTTTACTTCCTTGCTTCATCCCGTCACTTAAAATTGATAGTTTTGCTTTCAGATTTCTCTCTTGGAATATACCTGGTGATTTTAAACACTCCGTTAGCTGTTTCCTTTGAAACTCATTTTTCTTTGAAATCCTGGGGGAAAAAAAAAAATCTTCCATTTTACTTTGTGACAACTTCTAAAAAAGACAAGGTTAGCAATTTAAAATAGTATGTGCAGCCCTACTGCCCATTTTAAAAGTCTCCAGTGACCCTACATAGTGAATTATTAGTTTTCGTTTCTATGGATTTTAGGATTTCTCCATAAAGTAATTTTATTAACTCCAAACCCATGTTTAAGGTCTAATACCCCTATTTTACTTCCTACTAGTGCCAAAATAATATCCTTTCCAAAGAATTTTGGACTTGGGGTGGAGCAAGATGGTGGAATACAAGGTTCCATCTATTGTACCCCCCACCAACAAAGACACCAATTTAGCAACTGTCTACATACCTTCATAAGAACCAAGAATCAGGTAAGAACTCACAATACCTTGTTTTACCTTCATATGGCTGAAAGGGCCACTAAAGACGTAGGAAAAACAATCTTGAATCACCAACAACATTCCTCTCCCATCCTCCAGCAGCAGCAACTTGGTTCAGAGAGTGATTCTACGCTTTGGGAAGCAGGAGAGCACAGAAATTGTGAGACATTGAACTCACCACTGTCTTGTTATAGCAGAAAGCAAAGCTGGACCGAAATCAGCTGATGTCTACCCACGGAGGAAGCATTTAAGCCAGCCCTAGCCAGAGGGGAATTGTTGATCCCAGTGATCAGAAGTTGAGTTCCTGCAAGCCTTGGAACTGCAGGCTAAAGTACTGTGCGACCCCAAATAACTTGAATGGCAGTCTACGCCACAAGGACTGTAACTCCTAGACGAGTCATAGTGCGAACTGGTCCAGAGCCAGTGGACAGGAAGAAATGTGTGTGACCTACTAACACAACAGCCAGGGTAGCCAAGGGAATGTTGGCATTACCCCTGCCCTAACCCTACGCTGCACAATTTGTGGCTCCAAAAGAGACTCCTTCCTTCTGCTTGAGGTAGAGAGGGAAAAGTGGGAAGGAGTTTGTCTTGCATCCTAAATACCAGTTCAGCCACAACAGGATAGAGCACCAGTCAGAGTCATGAGACCATAGCTCCAGTACATTTCCAGATACACCCTTGTCCAGAAGGAAAACCACTGCATTGAAGGGAAGGACCCAGTTCTGGCAGGATTCATCATCTGCTAACTGAAGAATCTTTGGGCCCTGAATAACCATTAACAATACGCAGGTAGTACATAGTGGGCCTTTGGTGAGATTCTGTGACTTGCTGGCTTCAAGTGAGAGACTCAGCACGTTTCTAACTACCACTTCTTCGGCTTGAGAAAAGTGAAGGGAAAAGTAAGGGGAACTCTATCTTCCACCTTAGGTACCAGTTCGGCCACAGTGGGTAGAGCACAAAGCAGATTCTTGGGGTCCCTGATTCCAAGACTTGGCTCTTAAATGGCATTTTTAGACCTGCTCTGAGCTAGAGGGGATACCACGGCCCTGAAAGGTGAGTCCCAGGCCAGGCAGCATTCCCCACAAGGTGAGTAAAGTGCTCTTGGACCTTAAGGGAGTACAAACAGTAGTCTAGCAATACTCCACATGGGCCTGTGGTGGTGGTGTACATGGGTGCTCCTCTGCCTTTGGAAAGGGGAGGGAACAGTGGGAAGGACTATGTCTTATGCTCTGAGTGCCAGCCAAGCTACAGCACAATAGAACAACACATAGACTTCTAAGGTATTTTACTTTAGTCCCTGGCTCCTGAACAGCACCTCCAGACCCATCCAGGTTCTAAGGGAACCCACCCTCCTGAAGAGAAGGACACAGGTCTGGCTGACATTACCACTGGCTGATTGTAGAGCCCCTGGGCCTTAAACCAACCAGGGAGTGGTTACAGCAGGCCTTGGGTGACACCCAGTGCTGAGTTGACTTCAGGTCTGACCAAGCACAGACATAGTGGTAGTGGTCACAGGGATGCTTGTGTCACTCTATCCACAGATCCAGGTGGCTCAGAATAGAGAGAAACTCTGTTTGTTTGGAAGAAAGTAACAGTAGGGAACAAGAGACTCTGCCTCATAATCCAGACAAGTTTTCTGGATCTCTTCAAAGACCATCAAGGTGATACCTCCATGCGTCTGCAAGAACCATAGAATTTCTGGGTTTGAGGTGCCACCTAAAGCAGATACTCCTTAGATAACAACAGTGAAGTTCTTTTGAATATCTGGAAAGCCTTCCCAAGGACAGGTACAAACAAGTCCAAACTACAAAGGCTACAGTAAATACCTAACTCTTCAATGCCCCAAAACAAATAAACATCTACAAATGTCCACAACATCCCAGAAAACATGACCTCACCAAATGAACTAAATAAAGCAGCAGGGATCAATCCAGGAGAAATAGAGATATGTGACCTTTAATACAGAGAATTCAAAATAGGAAACTCAAAGAAATTCAAGATAACATGGAGAAGGAATTCAGAATTCTATCAGACAAATTTAACCAAGTGCTTAAAATAATTGAAAAGAATCAAGCAGAAATTCTAGAGGTAAAAATTGCAATTGACACAATGAATAATGCATTAGAATCTTTTAACAACAGAATTGATCAAGCAGAAGAAAGAATTGGTGAACTTGAAGGCAGGCTATTTGAAAATACATGGCCAGAGAAGACAAAAGAAATAAGAATTTTTAAAAAATGAAACAAGCATGTCTATAGGATCTAGAATATAGCCTAAAAGGGAGAAACCGAAGAGTTATTGGCCTAAAAAGAAGAGGTAAAAAAGAGATAGGGTGGCTCACACCTGTAATTCCAGCACTCTGAGAGGCTGAGGTGGGCAGATCGCCTGAGGTCTGGAGTTTGAGACCAACCTGGTCAACATGGTAAAACCCCATCTGTACTAAAAATACAAAAATTAGCTGAGCATGGTAGTGCACTCCTGTAATCCCAGCTACTCGGGAGGCTGAGACAGGAGAATTTCTTGAACCCAGGAGATGGAAGTTGCAGTGAGCTGAGATCATGCCACTGCACTCAAGCCTGGGTGACAGAGTGAGACTCCATCTCAAAAAAAAAAAAAAAAAAAAAAACAAACAGAGAGAGACAGAGAGATGGGGTAGAAAGTTTTGTAAAAGATAACAGAGAATTTCTCAAATCTAGAGAAATATATCACTATTCAAGTACAAGAAGATGATAGAACACCATGCAGATTTAACCCAAAGAAGATTACTTCAAGGCATTTAATCAAACTCCCAAAGTGCAAGGATAAAGAAAGCATCCTAAAAGCAGCAACAGAACAAATGGACATAATAGATGTTTACAGAACATTTTATCCAACAGCTGCAGAGTACACATTCTTTTCCTCAACACATGGATCATTCTCAAAAATAGACAATACGTTAGGTCACAAAACAAGTCTTAAAACATTCACAATAATTGAAATAATTTTAAGCATCTTTTCTGACTACAATGGACTAAAACTAGAAATTATTAATTAAGGAATTTTAGAAAGTATACAATTACATTGAAATTAACATGCTCCTGAATAACCAGTGGGTCAATGAAGAAATTAAAAAGGAAATTGTAAAATTTCTTAAAAAAAATGATAATAGAAATACAACATACCAAAATATATGGGATACAGCAAAACCAGTACTAAGAGGAAAATGTATACCTATAAGTACCTACATCAAAAAAAAAAAAAAGAAAAAAAGAAAAGAAAAAGAAGAGAAACTTCAAATACACAACCTAAGGATGAATCTTAAAGAACTGAAAATGCTAGAGCAAATGGAAACTAAAATTGGTAAAAGGAAAAGATCAGAGCAGAAATAAATAAAATTAAAATGAAGAAAATACAAAAGATCAATAAAACAAGAAATTGGTTTTTTGAAAATTTAAACAAAATTTACAAACCTTTTGCCAGATTAAAAGAGAGCAGATGCAAATAAATAAAATCAGAGATGGAAAGGGAGACATTACAACCAATACTGCAGAAATGCAAAGTATCATTAATGGCTACTATAAGCAACAATATGCCAATAAGTTGGAAAATCTAGAAGAAATGGACAAATTCCTAGACACATGCAACCTATGAAGATTGAACTAGGAAGAAATCTAAAACTTGAATAGTCCAATAAGAAGTAATGAGATCAAAGCCATAATTAAAAAGTCCAGAACTCGATGTCTTCACTGCTGAATTCTATGAAACATTTAAAGAAGAATTAATACCAGTCCTACTCAAAGTATTACCAAAAACGAAGGAGGCCAAGATGGTTCAACATACACAAATCAATCAATGTGATACATTGTATCAACAGAATGAAGGACAAAAACCATATTAATTTTTCAACTGACGCTGAAAAAGCATTTGATAAAAATTCAACGTTTCTTCATGATGAAAACCCTCAAAAAACTGGGGATAGAAGGAACATATCTCACCATAATAAAAGCCATATATAATAAACCCACAGCTAGTATAATACTAGCTAGTATAAAACTAGCAGTTAGATCTGGAGCATGACAAGGATGTCCACTTTTGCCACAGTTATTCACCACATTCTGCAGGTTCTACCTAAAACAATCAGACAAGATAAATAAATAAAGGAAATCTTAATTGGGAAGGAAGAAGTCAGATTAGCCTTGTTTGCAGATGATATTAGCTTAAATTAAAAAAATATATATCCTAAAGACTGTCCAAAAAATGTATTTGAGCTGATAAACAAATTCGGTTAAGTTGCAGAATACAAAATCAACATATAAAAATTAGTAGCATTTTATATGTTAATAGTGAACAATCTGAAAAAGAAATCAAAAGTAATTTTATTTATAATAGTAACAGATAAAATTAAATACCTATTAATAAGCCTAACCAAATAAGTGAAAGATACCTATAATAAAAACTATAAATCACTGATGAAAGAAATTGAAGAAGACACCAAAAAAATAGAAAGAGGTTCTGTGTTCATGAATTGGAAGAGCAAATATTGTTAAAATATCCATGTTATGCAAAGCAATGTACAGATTCAATGCCATCTCCATCAAAATACCAATGACATTATTCACAGCAATAGAAAAAAAATCTTAAAATTTTTGAAACCATGGAAGACCCAAAATTGTCAAAGTTATCCTAAGCAAAAAGAACCAAACTCAAGGAATCATATTGCCTGACTTCAAATTATGCTACAGAGCTATCATAACCAAAACAACATTGTACTGGCATAAAAATAGACATATCAACCAATGGAATAGAATAGAGAACTCAGAAACAAATTCACACACTACGGTGAACTCATTTTAGACAAAGTTGCCAAAAACATACACTGGGTAAAAAGACAGTCTCTTCAAAAAATTGTGCTGGGAAAACTGGATATCCATATGCAGAAGAATGAAACCAGACCCTTATCGCTTGCCATACACAGACATCAAATACAAATGCAATAAAAACTTAAATGTCAGACCTCAAGCTATGAATTCTGCAAGAAAACATTGGGGAATCTCTACAGGACATTGGTCTGGGCAAAAGTTCCTTAAATTAAACCCCACAAGCACAGGCAACCAAACCAAAAATGGACAAGTGGGATCACATCAAGTTAAAAAGCTTCTGCCCAGCAAGAAAACAATCAAAAGAGTGAAGAGACAACCCACAGAGTGGGAGAAAATATTTGCAAACTATCCATCTTACTAGGAATTAATAACTAGAATATAAAAGCAGATCAAACAACTCTATAGGAAAAAAATCTAACAGTCTTATTTTAAAATGGCCAAAAGATTTGAATAGGCATTTCTCAAAAGAAGACACACAAATGACCAACATCATTGACCATCAGAGAAATACAAATCAAAGCTATGATGAGATGTCATCTCACCTCAGTTAAAATGGTGTATATCCAAAAGACAAAAAATAACAAATGCTGGTGAGAATGTGGAGAAAAGGGAACTTCTATACACTGTTAGTGGGAAAGTAAATTTGTACAACCACTAAGAAGAACACTTTGGAGGTGCCTCAAAAAACTAAAAATAATATGATCCAGCAATCCCACTCCTGGGTATATAACCAAAACAAAGGAAATCAGTATAACAAAGAGATATCTGCTCTCCCATATGTCTGTTGCAGCACTATTCACAATAGCCAAGCCTTGGACGCAACCTAAATGTCTATTGACAGACAAGTGGATAAAGAAAATGTGGTACATATACACAATGAAGTACTTTTCAACCATTAAAAAGAATAAGATCCTGTCATTTGCAACTGTATGGATGGAACCAGAAGTCGTTATGCTAAGTGAAATAAACCAGGCACAGAAAGACAAACATCACATGTTCGTACTTGTTTGTGGAATATAAAAATCAAAATAATTGAACTTATAGAGATGCTAGAGGGGTAGTTATTAGAGACTGGAAGGGTAGTAAGGGGCTGAGAGGAGGTTGGGTTGGTTAATGGGTACAAAAAATAGTTATAAACAATGAATAGTATTTGATAACACAACATAGTATTTGATAGCATAACAGGGTGACTATAGGCAATAATAATTTAATTGTCCATGTTTAAATAACTAAGCGTATAATTGGATTGTTTATAACACAAAGGATAAATAATTGAGGGAATGGATTCCTCATTTTCCATGATGTGATAACTATGTATTGCATGCCTGTATCAAAACATCTTGTGTACCCCAAAATATACACACCTATTATGTACCACAAAAAGTAAAAACAATTTATTTTAATGCTACCCATCTTTTGTGCCTCTAACCATCTCTCATATTTGATGGGCAATGCTGCAATTGAACCTGTGAGACGCTGGGACATTGACAACAGTCATCTGGTTTGCTTTTTCTGTTATAGTGCCCCTCTTGCCTTGAGCAAAGTTTGGGCAGCGTGGAAGTATTGAGTGAAAACCAAGTGGACATCCTCATGGATGCATTTCCAGACTTCTGGTTAGTCATTCTACAAAAGGTTATATATAGGAGGAAGGCAGAGTTGAATTTAGGTTTTTTGGGGCCTAAGCTAACAAAATTTTGTGAACAATTTTAAGAGAAATCATCCAAAAGTATCAATAACAATTGGATTAAAAAGTCTTTTTTAAAATAAGAAAACAGGGGCTTTGTTTTGATGTGTGTTTAGCAAGGTCATCAGTCCTGGATCCCTTAAACAGAAGTTCTGGGATGGGGAATGGAATGGAATGAAATGGAATGGGGAAAATGTTATTCACCAAAAAATTTCTTAGAGGAGTGTTTCTTGGCTAGAAGGAAAGGCTCCAAGTACAAACTCAAGTTAACAAACATAGTCACTGGACTGTTTTATTAGGTCAAGTAAGAAAATGTGTGGCTGACAGACAGTAGAAGAAGATGAAAAGAAAAAGAAGAAATGAAGAGGCATGCTAGAATATTCTAGTCTTGTCCCTGATGGAAGATTGAATAAAAATATCTTTTAGGATAATATAATTTCTAGGCCAGGCACGGTGGCTCAAGCCTGTAATCCCAGCACTTTGGGAGGCCGAGACGGGTGCATCATGAGGTCAGGAGATCGAGACCATCCTGGCTAACACGGTGAAACCCCGTCTCTACTAAAAAATACAAAAAACTAGCCGGACGACGTGGCGGGCGCTTGTAGTCCCAGCTACTTGGGAGGCTGAGGCAGGAGAATGGCATAAACCCAGGAGGCGGAGCTTGCAGTGAGCTGAGACCTGGCCACTGCACTCCAGCCCGGGGGGCAGAGCAAGACTCTGTCTCAAAAAAATATATATATATAATATATATATATATAAAATTTCTAACAGGTGGATTTTAGATTGTTTTTCTGGAAAACATACACTATAGAAAGAAGTCTATCTCCTCGGTCTATCCTTACCTCCCCCATAAGGACTTCAGCACAGGCTGCTTTGCTCATTCATCTAGCACAGGAGAACCAGAGGATGTGCCTTTTTTGCATCTAGAATGTCAACATCAATAGACATGGGCCAAGCATAAGCTGCATCTTACACTGTAAAACCAGAATAAGTATGAGAGAGTCATAGGGGAAATGAAGCAATAAAAGATGAGAAATTCTTTCTTGTGTTAGATTAATACAGAAGCATTTTGTTTTACCTCCCATTATTCCTCATTTTGCCAATGGAGAAAACAAAGTAAAATTTAAGAGTATGTATATATTACATAGGCTAGATTATATTTGTGCCACAGCACAGGTCTTTTGACTCCAAGTCTAGCACGCTATATACGGCTAACCAATTTCATTCTAATTAGCTTAATGAATCCCTTTTTTTTCTCTTGGAGATAAAAGGAATATGTATACCTACAGTAAGATCTAAGCATTGGCATCTACTGAGTATCTATAGATGGAGCCAGCAGAAGCCCTTTGGCATCTGACTTTTGTCTGAGTTACAAGCCAGTGGAGCCTTGCCATGAAGACATGAGCATTCTGTTGCCTATGCTCTATATCCAACTTGCTCTGGTCCCCAAGCATGTCTTTATCAAGTGTGGAATTGACTTGGAAAAATAAAACTTTGATGAGATCCTTCTCAATAATGCTACACATTTCTATGTGTTTCAAATTTAATGATTAAAGAGAAAGGAAAAGAAAAATACTCAGATTTCTTTTGTTTTTCACTGGGTTGACCAGAACTCATTATTCTTTAAATGTCTTTCTAGGTGTTCTGACAGTTTTGATGAATACAATAAAATGCTGAGGCATTCGGTCTCCTCTGTCTCTGTCTGACAGCCATCTCCTTCTTGAAAGCTTGTAGGTGACTCATCTCAGCTGTTCTTTGTCTCACTGTATTACCATCTATTCAGGCCTAAGAGAAAGACACATCAAGCAAGGTGTAGATTTTGACTAGGTGGCCTAGGACAAGAAATCCAACTGTGTTTTCAGGTTATCTAGGTCAGAGAAACACAGGTCAAACTTGATGGACGCAAGGCTGGAGAAAGCTGGTAAATAAAGAACCTTTATACATCACTTGAAATCCTTTTGCCATTTGTAATTTTGAGATTCCCATTTTCTCTCTGTATAGAAAAATTTTCAATCTGCAATTAAGAAAACATTGGGTTTATCGGGTTTCTATGTTGTCATGCCTTTTACACTTCTGAATGTTTTTTCTCCAGCCAGAAGTATACCATTGTATCTTCTTAATCCTTCCAAAGGTTCCTTCCACACACACATACATACATACATACATACATATACACATGTGCAGAACGTGCAGGTTTGTTACATAGGTATACACATGCCATGATGGTTTGCTGCACCACCAACCTGTCTTCTACATTAGGTATTTCTCCTAATGCTGTCCATCCCCTAGCCCTCCACCACCTTACAGGCCCCAGTGTGTGATATTCTCCTCCCTGTGTCCATGTGTTCTCATTGTTCAACTCCCACTTATGAGTGAGAACATGCAGTCTATTTTGTTTTCTGTTCCTGTGTTACTTTGCTGAAAATGATGGTTTCCAGCTTCAACTATGTCCCTGCAAAGGACATGAACTCATCCTTTTTTATGGCTGCATAGTATACCATGGTGTATATGTGCCAGATTTTCTTTATCCAGTCTATCATTGATGGACATTTGGGTTGGTTCCAAGTCTTTGCTATTGTGAATAGTGCTGCAATAAACATATGTGTGCATGTGTCTTTACAGTGCAATGATTTGTAATCCTCTGGGTATATACTCAGTAATGGGATTGCTGGGTCAAATGGTATTTCTGGTTCTAGATCCTTAAGGAACTGCCACACTGTCTTCCAAATTGGTTGAACTAATGTACACTCCCACTAACAGTATAGAAGTGTTCCTATTTCTCCACATCCTCTCCAGCATCTGTTGTTTCCTGACTTTTTAATGATCACCATTCTAACTGAAGTGAGATGGTATCTCATTGTGGTTTTGATTTGCATTTCTCTGATGACCAGTGATGATGAGCTTTTTTTCATGTTTGTTGGCCACATAAATGTCTTCTTTAGAGAAGTGTCTGTTCATATCCTTCACTCACTTTTTGATGGGGTTGTTTGTTTGTTTTTATTGTAAATTTGTTTAAGTTCTTTGTAGGTTCTGGATATTAGCCTTTTGTCAGATAGATAGATGGCAAAAATTTTCTTCCATTCTGTAGGTTGCCTATTCAATCTGATGATAGTTTCTTATGCTGTGTGGAAGCTCTTTAGTTTAGTTAGATCCAATTTGTCAATTTTGGCTTTTGTTTCCATTGCTTTTGGTGTTTTAGTCATGAAGACTTTGCCCATGCCTATGTCCTGAATGGTATTGTCTAAGTTTTGTTCTAGAGTTTTTATGGTTTTAGGTCTTACGTTTAAGTCTTTAATCTGTCTTGAATCAATTTTTCTGTAAGGTGTAAGGAAGGGGTCCAGTTTCAGTTTTCTGCATATGACTAGTCAGTTTTTCCAGTACCATTTATTAAATAAGGAATCCTTTCCCTGTTGCTTGTTTTTATCAGGTTTGTCAAAGATCAGATGGTTGTAGATGTGTGGCATTATTTCTGAGGCCTCTGTTCTGTTCCGTTGGTCTATAGATCTCTTTTGATACCAGTACCATGCTGTTTTGTTTACTGTAACCCTGTAGTATAGTTTGAAATCAGGTAGCATGATGCCTCCAGCTTTGTTCTTTTTGCTTAGGATTGTCTTGGCTATACAGGCTCTTTTTTGGTTCCATGTGAAATTTAAAGTAGTGTTTTCTAATTCTGTGAAGAAAGTCAATGGTAGATTGATGGGGATAGCATTGAATCTATAAATTACTTTGGGCAGTATAACCATTTTCACGATATTGATTCTTCCTATACATTAACATGAAATGTTTTTCCATTTGTTTTTGTCCTCTCTTATTTCCTAGAGCAGTGGTTTGTAGTTCTCCTTGAAGAGGTCCTTCACATCCCTTGTAAGTTGTATTCCTGAGTATTTTATGCTCTTTGTAGCAATTGTGAATGGAAGTTCACTCATGATTTGACTTTCTGTTTGTCTATTATTGGTATATAGGAATGCTTGTGATTTTTGCACGTTGAGTTTGTATCCAGAGACTTTGCTGAAGTTGCTTACCAGTTTAAAGAGATTTTGGGCTGAGATGATGGGGTTTTCTAAGTATACAATCATATCATCTGGAAACAGAGACAATATGACTTCCTCTCTTCCTATTTGAATACCTTTGTTTCTTTCTCTTGCCTGATTGCCCTGGCCAGAACTTCCAATACTATGTTGAATAGGAGTGGTGAGAGAGGGTATTTTTGTCTTGTGCCGATTTCCAAAGGGAATGCTTCCAGTTTTTGCCCATTCAGTAAGATATTGGCTGTGGGTTTTTCATAAATAACTCTTATTAGTTTGAGATACATTCCATCAATACCTACTTTAAGAGAGAAGAATCAAAAAGACACAATAAAAAATGATAAAAGGGATTTCACCACTGATCCCACAGAAATGCAAACTACCATCAGGGAATACTATAAACACCTCTAAGCAAATACACTAGAAAATCTAGAAGAAAAGGATAAATTCCTGGACACATAAACTCTCCCAAGACTAAACCAGGAAGAAATCGAATCCCTGAGTAGACCAATAACAAATTCTAAAATTGAGGGAGTAATTAATAGCCTACAAACCAAAAAAAACCCCGAACCAGACAGATTCACAGCCAGATTCTACCAGAGGTACAGAAAGGAGCTGGAACCATTCCTTCTGAAACTATTCCAAACAATAGAAAAAGAGGGACTCCTCTCTAACTCATTTTGTGAGGTCAGCATCATCCTGATACCAAAACCTGGCAGAAACACAACAAAAAAAAGGAAATTTCAGGTCAATATCCCTGATGAACATTGTTGTGAAAATCCTCAGTAAAATATGGCAAACCAAATCCAACAGCACATCAAAAAAGCTTATCCACCACAATCAAGTCAGTTTCATCCCTGGGATGCAAGGCTGGCTCAACATAGACAAATTAATAAACGTAATCCATCACATAAACAGAACCAATGACAAAAACTACATGATTATCTCAAAAGATACAGAAAAGGTCTTGGATAAAATTCAACACCCATTCCAGAGGTTCTTAACAAAGAGTATGACAACCATATCATGAACTTTCTTTTGCCCTTAAGCTATGTCTTAAAGACAATATCCACAATTTGGAATTCATCCTGAAACTTTGTATTTTAATGGCCAAATATTTGAAATGATAAAGAGATTTATTTTTTAACTTTGTAAATCTTGGAATATATGGACTGTATATATTCCTCATCAATTATATTTGCAAATTGTTTTCCTGATTTCAGTTTTTTTCTTAATGTAACTTATCAAAGTCACCTAGTAGCCATCAACTAACATTTTCAATATAAAGCTTCTAAACCATCTGGCAGAATATTCAACTTTATTAAGAATATTTTCTGTCTTCCAATTTACCACAGGTGAGAGACAGATTTACCAAATATGTTGCCACCACATAAAATGGATTTCCACTTTTCCTAGCTTCATATCAGTGTTTTCTCACCAATTACCATGAGTCCTAAAAACAAGATTTTAGACATCTGTTAACACTTCACTTTCAGTACCAATTTCTTTATCAGTCAACTATTGCACAATAACGTTACATACTACATCATGCCAAAGTGTCAAAAGATTACAAGTACTTATTCATATTTTATGGGTCTGCAAAAGGAATTCAGTCTGGGTTATGTAAACTGGCTTAGTTCCAGGTTGCAAATTTGGTTTATGTCTACTCCATGTATGTTTACTCTGAGGTCCAGGCTGAAGGAACAGAGACAATGTAGAGTACATTCTTCTATTGGCAGATCACTAGAGTATAAAAGGACAACCGTCTGAGCACAATTAAAACTTGTGCTTCTGCCATATCCATTTAAAGTCCATTAGCCAAAGTAAGGCAAATCACATGCCAATGCCCAAAGGATAGTATCCACCCAACATAAAGGCATAACAACAGTGTGAATGTTATTGTTCTTCTACAAGGAAGTGACAAATTAGAACTAATAATTTAGTCTACCATAACATCCAACACAAAGTTGGGCCAATCGAAAAACTTTCATTGATATTGAACAACTGCTCTTGTTCTACACAGACAAAGAACAGCCCTTTCTACCACGTAATTAAGTGTAAGTGAAGGGGAAAAGCTAGTCTCCAGAGAAAGACAAAAATGATCATATAAAGCAGAAATGTGAGAGGCCCAGGGAGCTCCCTAGATGCCTAATACCTTTCCCTTTTCTGCTTTCATTCCTTCCTGAGACTCAGAACCTGTCTTCTGCCTCATTGAGACCTTCTCTTAACCTCTAAGTATATTTTAATTTTAATCGTAAACTAGCTCAAGAGGTTTTCCTACAACTTAAAACTAAATACCAATGAATACAGAGGGATATCTGTTACTGAGGTCAAAGTCCTGTATTAGATTCTCATTGGGCACAATATCTCAGCCCTGGCCAGTGTAAAACTAGACTAGAGTGTTCCTCAGGTCACTTTTAGCTTAGAAGTTCTAGGGGGTGTTCCCTTGAGTGATTTGGCTGACATGGAGAATCTGTGCCTCCATCACAGTAGCAATGGTTGCCTATTCATTGAATACCACTCCAAAAATAGGTGGATAATTTAACATACTCCAGTGTTTCACAGACAACTCAAAGCGTGTATACCCATGTATACCCTTCTGGTACAGCATAAAGATTACCTAAGTATCCACTGAGTATCTTCTTTCTGGGTTCAGAGTAAAGCACATTAACTCCAGTTTATTGTCATTTTAATGCACACACACACAAAAATACACAATAAATCAAGGAATAAAGAGCACAGTGAATTTACCTTATAGATGAATGTCTTTGCAGTTAGCAATGAGCTGAGTGTAGAACATGGCTCAGGGTTAAAATTGCTTTGTTGTTTTCTAGGCACAGGATCATTCAATCAATCAACTTCACTCACTCTCCACTTCCTCACAAAACTGGATGGTAAGTTGAAGGATCATGGCCTTGGAGACATTGCTGATGAACATGACAGAGATGCTGTCTCCCCCAAAGGACAGATAGCAACAGTCTGATATGAGCAAGATTTATTTTTCTTATTTAGTCACAGAGCTACACTACTGAAAGATACATGTGAGTTCCAGGTTCCTTCACACAGCCCAGAACAAAATATCCTTCAGTCTGTACTGAGATGGACTATAGAGTTCTCCAGAATCTGTAGAGTTGGACTAAAGAGTTATCCAGAATCAACTTATCCAGGTGTTAGATCCAGTCACTTAACAAAAAATACGGAGTGGCACCAGTCTCCTTCCCTCTTGGGGTGGCGCAGTTATTTACATCACAGTGAGTTGGATTGGAATACAATATATATAATTTACTAGTGACATGACATTAAGCAAATTACTTAACCTCTTTAAGGCTCATGTGTATGGTGGAGATAATAATGCCTACCTCATGAAGCTATTGTATTATAAGAAGATGATATGTGCAAAGCATTCAGCACAGTGTCTGACAAATAGTAAGATTTGTTTTTATCTCCCCTGCTATTTCCTCTTATCTTGCCTTGTTGCAGTAACATTATATATGGATACAGTATGGCTGATACACCTTTTTAGGAGAAAATAAAGGCATTACCTTTTGACAGTTTAATATCTATTGATCTTTCCTTCAGCCTTATATGTGTATTCACTGGACTAGAGCAGCTGTCTCCCTCTCCAGACTCTAACGTATTCTGACTTCTATGTCTTCATAGAATAATAGAGAAAAAGGAGTTTTAGAGTTATTTATTTTACCGATGAAGAAAGAGACACCTGAAAGGATGGAGTAGCTTGCTCAAGGTCGTTCAGCTAGGTGGCAGCAACACAGAGATTAGACTCTGTTCTAGACCACATTTCACTCTGCCATCCAACCTAATGTCTAAAAACAAAGTCGCAAGTTTCTCTAGTTAGCTCCCTGCAATTTTTTAGCTAAAACCACAACACAAAAATAAATAATAACAATACTGAAATGAAAAAGGTCTATTTTTTCCACTTATTCTTAGCTCCAGATTATGTGCTTATATATTAAAACTAAGGTTTCACAAGCAGAAGACAGAAACACAAATAATTTTGGGTGGATTTCAGAAATTAGTGTGAACTAAATCGGTCTGTAAAAACAAAATACCTTAAAAATCAATAGTCTTTGAAGGGTCCACCACAGAGTCCAATAACAGAAGACAGAGGCCCTCTCGGAAGCTCTACAAACTTAGGACCCAGGAACACTCAGCAGGGAACCTACAGTATGACTCAAAAACAAGCTTAGTTAAAACACACAGCAGTGAACAAAGCTGGACCACCTGCATGGCTGAGACCTACTATTTGATTTAAACAAAACCAAAACAAAAAATCCCATTGTTTTAGTTAGTCCCGGGAGAGCTATGTTGTGGTTGCTTTCACATCCCATGAGAGGGTGTCTGTATAAATTAGCCAGGCCTGAAACTTTAAGCCTGTTCAGCAGTAGGACCAAAATATATAAGAGGTGTCGGTAGGATGTGCCTGGAGATTATTAGTACTGGAGGTGAGAATAATGAAATGTGACTTAGATGCAGAGAATGACTGTTTTCACACTTGACATCTCTTTCAGCCATGTTTTATGCTATGCACAAAGAAAGCAAAGAGAATAGCTAAAGATGCTACATTCTGAAGATAATGACTACCAGAAGCATCAAAATCTCACTGTCTTTTGGGTAAAACAGGGAGTGAGTACAGCAGCATCTAGGTGAAAGGAAATGACAAAGGTTGAGGACATCACAGGAAACTGGGATCCCCCAGATCCCACAGATTTGGGCTGAGTCTGTACCTCATCTCTGGTCATCTTTTTTTTTTTTTTTTTTGAGACGGAGTCTCGCTCAGTCGCCCGGGCTGGAGTGCAGTGGCCGGATCTCAGCTCACTGCAAGCTCCGCCTCCCGGGTTTGCGCCATTCTCCTGCCTCAGCCTCCCGAGTAGCTAGGACTACAGGCGCCCGCCACCTCGCCCGGCTAGATTTTTGTATTTTTTTAGTAGAGACGGGGTTTCACCGTATTAGCCAGGATGGTCTCGATCTCCTGACCTCGTGATCCACCGGTCTCGACCTCCCAAAGTGCTGGGATTACAGGCTTGAGTCACCGCGCCCGGCCCTCTGGTCATCTTTTATTGGATCTTTGGCCATTTAATTGAGGTTGTTACAGTATTATGCTTGGCTAAACTTTCAATTCCAACTCATACACTTTCTAAAAATTGTGATTATCAAACCTTATTTCTGGAATAGCTTCATTGTCTCAGCTGTCTCTACCACTTTGTGTGGAATGCCCTTCACCAATGCAGACTTAGTACAGTAACTGTTTTTAAGCAATTTTTATGCTTCTGCTTACATAATTTTCAAGTTCCTCAGTCTTCCTATAAAAAAGCCCATCAAATATTTTTTACTCCCTCATATTTTTACAAATACCCATGTCCTTTTATCCCAGCAATAACTCTGGAATAGATTTCTCCTCCTAAAATTACTAGCATTGCTTCTTTTTAAAATTGACACCTGTAAATGCTGGATTTTAAATTTACCAGTTCTCTGTATTCACATCTTTGAATGATTCAGTTTCTGAATGTGGAGAAATTTTTCCTATCTCTAACAGGGAATCTCTTCTAATCCAGTATGTACATTTACAGAATTTGTATCTCTTAATTGACATATCACAGTTAGCAATCCACTAACTATAGACTACTATGAGAAACTATTAATTTTCTCAAGATACAAGCAATTATTGTTAACCTTAACTAGTATTATAATCATTTTTCGCTGGTAAATGCTTAGCAACAGACTCTCAAAAAAAAAAAATAGTCCTGATTTCTAGTGTTGGCCAATTTTCATGGTGTAAATACTCCCACCATTTCTGACCTCACATTACATGTTTGACATGATTTAACAAAGTTAATCAGAGCACACAGTCACAAGCCAATATAACCTAGCTTCAGCACACCACTGAAGAGAGTTTATGTAACAATGCACTTTCTGCTGTAAAAAGTAAATATATTCTTTTTAGTCTGTTTATAGATTGAATTAGAAATAAAAAATATACACATATGCAAATACAAACACACAGACACATATATGAAAAGATACAGAAGCATAGGAGAAAATGTCCACAATCCACAATAGAAAAGGTAACTCTTAAGTAGAGATATTCTATGTGTTTGAAGTGGAGTGTAGGTGTTCTGTTGTATAAATGGGAATTATAATAATATACTTGCACACAGTTGGAATATTTCTTTGATGACTTAAAAAGGCAGCAAACATGTTTCCACGTGGAAAATGCTTTGTTTTCTCAATTCAATTATTTTTAATGGTCTCACAAAGGTCTTTGAATTTGGGCAGTTGCTCTCCATTCATTCTCTGATATGGTTGTAACATATAGTGATTAATCTAACAAAAAGCTATACATTATGTACTCTGTAGCAGCACGGCCCTAAGGGCCAGTGGTACCAGACAGTGAAATAGACAGGATTCTATTTTCATAAAGATTTCTTTCCAGTAGGAAAAGATACATCTGCGTGTTTAGTTATGCAATTGTGTGATTAACTATAATTGCTTTGGGGGAAACGTATAGGATCTTATGAGAATTTGTGACAGAAAAGCTGATCTAGTATGGGAGTAAGGGTGGTCAGAGAACTTTTCTCTGAGGATGTGATAATTAAGCAATAATACAAAAAGTAAGTGGGGTTTCATTGGAGAAAGAGGATGGTATTGGATAACACAGTAAAATCCAAGGAAACTACAGTATGTGGAGGCCTCTGAGGTGTGGAGGCATGCACCACTCTTTGGAACGTAGGTCATGGCCGGTGTGGACAGGATGCAGGGAAGATGGCCAGAGATGAGGCTGGAGAGACAAGCAAGAGCCAGATCAGTCAGGGTCTGCTGTTAAAGATTTTGAATTTTATTCCAAAAATGGCATTAGTTGTGCTAGGAGATGGAGGGAGGGTTAACAGGAGAGTAAAAGGCAGGAAAATAGGGTCTGGAGGCAGGGAACATAAGGCCAATCGATTCACGCTTCTGCTGTGACAGGAAATATCCTCTCCATAGGGTATAGACCAAGTAAATGACTTTGTAACTTTACTTCATCCTCTCCGTTTACACAGGGCATACACCAAGTAACTGATGGAATCCCCTAGGGGGTAAACTCCCCAAAATTCTGTAACATGTAACAGGGCTTTTGAGCTCCTATGCTTGGGTCTGCTCCCACCTTGGAGTGTACTTTCACTTTTCAATAAATCCCTTCATTCCTGCCTTGCTTGGTTTGTGCATTTTGTCCAATTCTTTGTTCAAAATGCCAAGAACCTGGACACCTTTCACCATTAACAAAACCGTGGCATCAAATGGATAAGATGAAACACGTCTTGATTTCTCTTAAAACATTGCTGCTTTGGGATGACATAAAGAAATATTTCACTGAGCATCATTCCTACACCTGAGTGTCTTTTTACAAGCAAACCCTAAGAATGCCATCAGATGCCTTTACCCTTTGTGGCACCCACCTGGAAACTCTGCTTCCCACTACCCTAACGGGAACAGTGGGAAAGAATCTGATGCTTTTTGTAATCTCTGGAAATGACAGAGCCTTCTTGAGTGCTACCTGCTAGCCTCCTATTAGTCGAAGAAATTTAGTACCTTCAGAACTCACAGTTTCAGAACTGAGAATAGGAGGGAATTTTCAGGGGTTGGGGAAGGGAGTGAAGTGGCTGTGGGCGAAAAAAGCAACAGACATGTTACAATTTTAAATTTGGAAGAGATAAATCTCGTTCAAAACTGCCTTTCTTTCTCCATTCCCCAAACTCTCCAGAGCTAATGTTCCAGATTTGTTAGGCAGATTAACATGAGTACAAATAGATTTTTAAATGGTTAAATATCAATTTGAAGTTAACAACCTGAGACTCGACCACATCCACAGAAATTACCAAAATCAGCACCTTGAGGTTCATTTCACATGGAGAGTGAAGAAATTAGACAGAGAATTTGCTATTGATTCTTGGCTGCTAGTGCCTCCTCAGATCCATTCGGAGAGACATGTTTTATTTCTCTCTCCTCAACCCATCCTTTCCTTTAATGTGTCCTGGCACTACCTGTTTACATTCTTTCCTCCCCTCCAGCCAAAACAAAACCAACCCAACAAACAAAATGCCACTCCCTTACCACTGTCCTTTTTGCTACCACTTTCTTTTCTTGCTTTTTAATTTTTATACTTATTGATCTCCTTATTGAGGTTAAATTGACTAAAAGAAAATTTCTCCAGAATTGAACGTAAGAATATCATGTCAAGAACTCCTTAATAGCTTCATTACATGGTAGAATAAGATTCCAGGAAAAATAGTAAGAGGGCAATCATCTGAATTATTTAAAACCCAACTGGACAAAGTCATAGAAGATGTGCCACCAGAAATGTTCCAGCTTCAGCCAAATTGCAATGAAGAAAATGATCATAAAAGATTGCTAGCCTCAGCTCCATCTTTCTCTAGGCTAAAATCTATGCATCATAGTAAAATCAGCTACATGTATAGACCAAAATATTCCTTGCTTTTTCTGCTACCACATACATTAAATTAGGGGGAAAAAAAAGAAAAGAATTATTCCCGCTTCAATTACCAAGAAGCAGCCTAAATTCACAGGCAAAAATCTGGACTTGGGTTTTAGGATTCAAGTTCTAATTCCAGGCCTGATGCTATAGCAATTCTGTGCAAATTGCATGGGGAAAGGTTGTATGTAACATTTCATGACAAACGTGTACTTATATATATCAATTCCTGCAATTCTAAGTGTCATTTCTACCCACAAATGAATAATGCTTTTTTCCATAAGAAAGTACCATTTTACAACTGCAAAGTATCATAGCAATTACTCTGTGGTCAATTAATATTTTTGTTGTTGTTTTTTTTAATGCATCCCACCTGCCGAGTCTGGCTCAAGCCAAAATCCTATGTGTCATCTTTCAGGCCTGACTACAGACAATTACAGGGCTTTGCCTGACAGGCCTTATGGGTGTAAGCTGTATTTGCCAAACGAGACCTAGTACATAGTCAGTGCACTGCAGTTCTCTGAAGGGAATTGCAGCCAGTACTCAGGCTCAGCCACGTCCGTTTAAAGGCTTCCATATTGGAGGCTCCAAGGCACTTCACAGGAGCCTCTCCCAAGACCTTAACTTTTCTTCACTCTGACTCAAAATTACTTCACTTCTGTGGCAAAAAGGAAACCTTTATACCCTGGTGGTGGTACTATCAATTAGTATATCATTTCAGAAAATAGTATAGAGGTTTCCCAAAAAAAACAAAAATTACAATTAACACAGGACCCAGCAATTCCACTACTGGGTATATAGCCAAAGGAATTAAAATCAGTATATAGAAGAGATATTGGCCCTCTCTTGTTCATTACAGCATTACTCACAATAGCCAAGATATGGAAACAATTGAAGTGTGTATCAACAGATGGATTTTTAAAAATTGGTATTAAACACAGTGGAATACAATGCAGCCCTTAAAAACAGGAAATTCTGTCATTTGCAACAACATGGATAAACCTAGAAGACATGATGCTAAGTCAGATAAGCCAGGCACAGAGGCAAACACTGCATAATCTCACTTCCATGTGAAATCTATAAATGTTGAACTCATGGAAGTAGAGTAGAATGGTGGTTATGAGGGGCTTTAGGTGGGGTTTGTGGACTGGGAAAAGAGAGAAGTTGGTCAAAGGGTACAACGTTTCAGTTAGCCTGCAGGAATAAGTTCTGGTGTTCTGTTGTACAGCATGGTAACTATTAATAATAATGTATTGTATATTTCACAACAGCTAAAAGAACAGATTTTAAATATTATCACCACCAAAAAAAAGATAAGTATTTAAGGAATGAGTATGTCAATTAACCTGATTTGAACATTCCATAATATATACATGTTTTGCAACATCACATTGTACCCCATAAATCTAATGAATAGTATTTGACAATTGAAAATAAAATATTTTTCCACTCCTGCCTTTTCCCCCAATCCCTTCGTCTGGCCCCCTGGGTGCAGAAAAAGGCAAAAGCCTTTTCTTCGTTGCTTCTCAGCAGTGAGGCGACTCCTTCCTCTGCACTGCATGTCATCCAATCCTAGCCTGGTACCATTCCATGAGGAAAAGCGAAACACTGAGGATCTGGAACCTATTTTTTCATCTGCCTCTTGCATGCACTGTCTCAGGGAATAAGGGCTTGACTGATAACTTTCAATTTGGCTCATTGTCCCCACATCTGGCAGCTTGACAGCAGCCTTCCAAAATATTATGGAAAACCTTTTAAGCACAAAATATTTTAAATAGACCTATCAAGGCATGGAGATAAATGAACCACCCTACCTCTTAACATACCAGGCCCCAGGAAAGGTGAAGTGGCTTCTAAGACAACGGTGACAGTGAGATAAACATACCTGACATCTCTCTACAACTTTTCAATAAAAACCCACTATGTTCCAATAAGCCAATAGCACCATCTGCAGAGCTCCCATATGTTTGGGGCTCTGTAGTAGACAAAATAATGTTTGCCCTAAAAATGACTGCATTCTAATCATTGAACCCCCTTTCATGACAAACAGATCTCAACAGATCAGATTAAGTCAAGGACCCTAAGAATGAGAGAGGATCCTGGATTAGGTTAGTGGACCCAATGTAATCACAAGACTTCTTAAACGTGGAAGAAGGAAGCAGAAGAGGCGTTCAGAGTGACATGATGAAAAAGGATTTGACTCACAATTCCTGGCCTTGAAGATGGAGGAAGAGGGCCTTGACCCAAAGTATGCAGATAGGCTCTAGGAACTAGAAAGGGCAAAGCAGCAGGTTGTCTCCTGGAGCCTGCAGGAAGGAATGCAGCCTTTCCAACAGCTTGATTTTAGCCCACTGGCACTGCATTGCCTTTCCATCCAGCAGCACAGTAAGATAATAAATTTGTGTTGTTTTAAGCCACCAAGTTGCGGTAACTTTTTACAGCAGCTATAATAAACGAATACAAACTCTTTCACAAACACCTTTTCACTTGATCCTCAAAACAGTTTCTTGAGGCAGGTATTATTATTATCACTAACTTGACTTAAAAAAATTACTTCCCATTTCTGAGCTTTCGTTTGTCCATTTTACCTGAAGCCCAGCAAGGGGAAATCATTTGCTCAATGTTTCATAGCTGTAAGAAGCAGAGCTGGAACTCAAGCACCGATATATGTGATTGTCCTCTTTCTCTTATATCCTCGGACTTGTTGAGTGTTTTTGAGACCTCAGCCTCAAGAAAAAACTCAGATGACTCGCAGGACTAAATACTAGTGCCTCTCAACCCAGTACTTGATAAATGTCTGGTGCTCCAGATTGTTGATGTGATTCCCCCCTCACTTTATATGTTAAAGCCTAATCCTCAATATGGTAATATTTGGAGGGTGATTAGGTCATGAGGACAGAGACCTCTCGAATGGGATTAAAGTCCTCATAAAAGAGACCCCAGAGAGCTTGCTTCTCCTTCTGCCATGTGAGAACACAGCAAGAAGACAACCACCTATGAACCAGGAAGTTCACCAGCACTGATCCTCCCAGCATTTGGATTTTAGTCTTCTCATGCTCCAGAACTGTGAGAAATAAACCTATGTTGTTTATAAACCACTTTGTTCCTAGAATTTTGTAACATCAGCCCAAGTGAACTGAGATACCTGGCCAAATAACTACATGTACATACCATGTTTTAATCAGTATCTCCAGAAGCAACAGCTTCTTATCTACTTGCAATTGATTTTCATGCACAGGAAAATGCTCATGGAAACTATCTTGGATTTTATGTCACTGGGATGAAGACAATTCACCCTGCACCTGATCATCACCATGGTCACTTTGCAGGGCTGTCTGATCCCTGGCTTCCTTATCAACTCAACCTCCACCACCACGGACCAGGGCACTTAAATACATCTCCATGTGCTTTCGGCAAGCAGTATGTGTGGGTAGCAACTACTTACTGTTGATTAAAATTAGCAAAGAGGCCAAGCAATATTTATTACCCCACTGTCATGGGCAAGAGCTTGCTCTCTCCTGCGGCTGATGGGTTCCTTTTGCGAATGATAAATAACCATCAAAAACTTCAAAACTCTGGCCTAATGGATGACAAGTGCAAAAGCAGCAAACTGGTGGATGTGGAATTAATGCTCTGAATACAGTGAATTTTTCTCCGGAGAAAAATGTGCCTCCGTAAAGAAATTAATCAGATCTCTGCTCGGTTGCCCTTCGAAGGTGAACTACTCAACATTCACTTCTCTTTTCTCCCTGACAGGAAGGGTGCTACCCTGTCACCTGCCCAAACTAATATGTGTTTTCCTAATCTACTGTATATCTTATTCCATTGAATAATTCCTATATTCTTGGGTCCTGTCTTCTAATTCTTAGCAAATATTTATCTCAGAAAAAAATAATAAACAGAATGACTTCTTTCAATTTTTGTTTTGTGTTTCTCTGTTCTCATGGTTCCCTGAGAAAAGACTTGCCTTTGTAGGAAACAGCTGCCTCCACAAGCAGCCAATAGAGCTGGAGTCCCAGATGCCAGGCCAGAGTGAGTCAGCAGGCAACACTCTTTGAATTCTCTAAAAGTTGCCAAGAAATGAAATATCTGGAGTTGGTCCAGTTACTTGGGCACATTGTAAATAGTGGTACTGATAGAGCAATAAGCATAATAATAACATTAAAATAATAATAATAATGCCATATTGTTATTGAGTATTTCTTTTGGTAGGAATAATAAGAAGATTTAATTTCTGTTCTCACTTAATCATCACATAAACCCCAGCAGGCACATATTAATATTCACACATTTTTCTCAGAGGAGAAAATTGAGCTTTAAAGAAATGAAATGCATTTCTGAGGATCACTTGCAGACAGACCGGGGTTTGATGCATAAATGAATACTCTTTCCACTACTCCTTGGCAGAGTTAGAGTGCATGACTAGATCTCATCGTTAGTGACTTCCTTTAGCTACATATGTCTGATTCCATCTCACCTTGTAACCATTACTACAATTCACAAGAACTGGGTTAAATGGAAGCAGATGGAGAAGCATGGTCAAAATGAGGAGCAGTCCAATTAAAAGGCCAGGCAGACTACTAAACTAAGTTTTCAGTCTAAACGATTAAGACAGAAAGAGCAAATCTGTATTCAAAGCTAATAATATGGAAATTAATCCAATCAGGTAAAAGCCAAGGTTGGAACAAAAGGAAAGAAGCGGAGCTTGGATAAATTACCCAAGCTGCCTCACACCAGGAATGTTATCTAATTGCAGTACAATGTATTTCTACAACTCAAGAAGACAGAGTAGAAAGAAGATCAGATTGCCCTAATCCCCGTATGTTCAGTACAGCCATAGTGACATGCAGGAGAATTTGGGTGGTACAGAAAAAAAATTATTTAAAATAACAATTTTTGCAGCTATCAGGAAGAAATAAAGCTTAAGTAAGCCATTTAACTAATGATTTTATGTTTGGGATGAGGCTAAATGTGCATAGGTGAGTAGTGTTGACAGAATTTAAAGTCAATATAAGGAAGAACACTAAGTAAACAAAATAGTGGTAAAGCTATGGGAAACTGGATAAGGTCAAAGTCACTAAGCTCTTACAATAATATTGCTTAAAGTAGGGGTACCATTTTATTAGAAAATATAATTGCAACATTCCCAGCCAGGAAAGACCTATGACTAAACATTTAATTGGACAATATTTCTTGTGATTCCCTTGTAAGCTCACCAAGGTGCTGACTTATTGAGTGTTGAAAAAATAAGAGACAGATAAAACCCCTACTACCTCTCGTCAAGCAGCATCTATTATGGGGACAGAATAAAATTCACAGAAAAAAATTGGCAAATAATAGTATGAATCTCAGAAAGCCTACTGATATATATTCAGAGGCACAAGGAAACAGTGAGGCATGGAGTGGTTAGGGAAATTTCGTGAAATGGAGGAAATATAGCCTGACCCTTGAAGGATCCATTGAATTTCTCAGAGTATGGGGAAAAGGAGAAATATGTAAGGCTAAAGAGTATTAGTCAAGGTAGAATGAATGTGTTGCATTTTATGAGAATGCACAGGTGAAGTAGGAAGGAAATGTGAATTAAAGAGGGAAAGTGGTGTTGGGATTAGTAATCTTACTATAATTAATATGTGCAAATAATTCAACCAACTTGAAAGCCTGGGATTAGTACCTGTTGTCTATTGGGAAATTCCCAGACTGCTAGTGACAGAAGAGACTTACCATCTCGTCAGGTCCTTCTCTTCAACAAATAATAGGGCTCAAAGATCACCTCTTTCAAGCAGTCTCTTTGAAGACAAAATCTATAGTGACAGAAGCAAATATATTCGTTGATAAACCAACTACAAAATGACCTAGCACGTGTCATGTGTCAAGCACTATAAAAGTAGGCTCTGAAGATATTGAAAGGTACAAAAGAGTCACTCTTAATTAAAAAATACCTCACAATCTAGAGAAGAACACATAAAAATAAATATCTGATTATAATAGAGGATGAAACTCCTCTATTTATGGAAGCAGTCAACAGAAATTGTAGGTATCATATTGGAAAATAAACCAATTCATCCTAGTGGGAGAAAAGAAACAGGTTGGCCAGGCGCGGTGGCTCATGCCTGTAAACCCAGCACTTTGGGAGGCCGAGGCCGGTGGATCACCTGAGGTCAGGAGTTTGACACAATCCTGGCCAACATGGTGAAACCCCTTCTCTACTAAAAATACAAAAATTTTCCTAGCATGGTGGCACATGCCTGTAATCCCAGCTACTTAGGAGGCTGAGGCTGGAGAATCACCTGAACCTGGGAGGTGGCTGTTGCAGGGAGCTGAGATCCCACCATTGTACTCCAGCCTGGGCAACAAAAGCAAAGCTCCATCTTAAAAAAAAAAAAAAAAAAAAAATGGCTGAGTACTAACTTAAAGAATAAGCAGACCCCTACAAAGTCAATAAGGTAAGGAAAATTATTGAAAAAAGACAAAATACCATATGTAAAAACAAAGGCATAAGAGAAAGCAGTGTTCAGAGAATAACAAAAATTTTAGTACACTAAAGTGTAAGCCACATTGAACTAAAAGATAAATGAATAAAGTTAGCAGCAAAGGCAGAGATCCAGCTTATAAATTGGATTAGATGAACTCTCCCACTAAAAAGAATTATCAATATAGTCCTCCCTTGGTATCTGTGGAGGATTGGTTCCAGGACCTCCTAAGGATACCAGAATCTGCAGAGGCTCAAGTCCCTTATATGAAGTGGTGTATGGTTGCATATAACCTCTGTACATTTTCCTGGACACTTTAAATCGTCTCTAGATTACATATAAAACCAAGACCATGTAAATGCTATATAAACAGTTGTTATACTGTGTTTTTAGGGGGAAAATGACAGGGGAAAAAAGTCTGTACATGTTCAGTACAGATGCAATATTTTAAAAATATTTTTAATCCACAGTAGGTTGAATCCATGGATGTGGAACCATGGAGATGGAGGGCCAACTGCACATATACACACATACATAATATATGATATATATGGTTATATGTTTGCATTGAAGAGCAAGCAACTCAAACAGTGCCTGACAGGCCATAATATGAGAGACAAGGAAGATACACAGGTGAGTAACACATTACTTTTGAGTTTTTTCTGAGGGCATTTTCCACTGTGCAGTGCAGGGAACATATCTCCAAGTACTAAATACCAATTTCAGTGGATTTAAGAATCTTAAGTGACAGAGATGACATTCCAGAACCACCAGACAGCAGAACTATAAGAGACAAAGTCTTGAAAGAGAATCACATGGAAGTCCAAAAATATCCATACAAATATTCTCATTTTTATTCTCATTGAGTATCTCCAAAATTCTTCATGCACTAGGAAAACTCCATGAAACGCAGCACAAAATATAATCTAAGGAGCAGAGATACCAGCAGTCATTCAATGCTGGGGAGATAAAAATTGGAGTTCAAATATTGCCAAGAAGGGCCTTAATAAACACGCTGGGATCTCTTTGCTATCCCAAAAAGGCTTAGCTTTAGGAGTCAGGACCATTCTTTAGAATTAAACACAATACTGAAGTAGATCAATAAAACCTAGAAGCATTCTTGAGAGAATAAAGCTTACTTGCTGCAACATGACTTGCCTGACAAAATTTAAGCATCTTTGCAGGAAGAAAGCATCATCAAGATTCCCAACTTTCTTTCATTTATAAGTCCATCATTCAATCAATAAATTATAATATATGTCAAAAACAAAGACTAAGTGACACCCACCAAACAAATGGGACAAAAAAGAGGAAAATTCAAAAAAGACTTTCCAGACAGGAACTTTAAAATAATTATAATTCATATATTCAAAAAATAGAGGAAAGGAGGGAATTTCTCAACAAAGACTTAATACATGAAAATGTGTCAAAACAAAAATTTTAGAAATGAAAAATTCAATCACTAAAATTAAGTATTGGGTATATATAATGTCAGATTTGAAATAGCAGAAAGCCTGCAGAAAATATCTAAATTTAACGCAGAGACCAAAAATGATAGAAAATAGAAAAAAAGAAGACTATAAAAAACCCATGAGATATATTTAAAAGATATACAACGCATGAAGTAAGACATTTCAGAAGAAAAAATTTGAAGAAATACCATTTTTAACTGATAAGATTCAATCATATTTAAGAATCCCAAGTAGGAAAAATTACAAAGAAAGCGCTAACCAAGCAAATCACATGTAAACAATAATTTACAAAACAAGGAAATGATAAGAGTGTTCAGAGGTGGGGTATTTGAGTGAGGGATGCATTACCTTTAAGAAAACAATAGTAGCCTTCAGGCTGATTTAATCACGTGAGTAATTAAAAACAAAAAGCAAAGTGAAGGATCTAGTTAAAGTGCCAAAAGGAGAAGAAAAAATTTCCATTCTAGAATTTTATACGTGAGAGACTATGTCCCACAGTTTACAGCAATGTATAGGCATTTTCAGATTAACTAACTGGGAAGAATCTATTGCCCATATATCTGCCTACAAAACATACTAAAAGCTTAAGAATAATTATCCCAGGTGTTAAGTACAAAACTACAGCAATGCATGAAAGGCACAAGACAGAGAAAAGGTCACAGGTTAACTTCCCGGGATGTATACAGGAAGTACACAGTCAGTTACTGTCGGAATCAACACCTTTGGGGATTAAAGGGAGCAGGATGGGCATAGGAATAAATTTGACTGCTGTACAGTGGCAACAAAAAGCCTCCACTGATCCTCCAAGCCGATCTACCCTCTTATCTCCCACTCACTGATGAGGCCTGCCCAATCTGGGACAAATGGCTCTCTTCACCCCAGTGCGAATGCTAAGAAGGGCAACCAGGTTTTGAGTTATTGGCTATTTACCTACGGGCAGCTGAGACAATGGGTGTGCTAATCCTAAAGGGATTAGGTATGGGCAGTGCCACACTGTCTGCTACAATCTGCCTCTTGGGCCTCTTGGGGGCACTTTGATCTACTTATATTATTTCTGGAAGATTTTTCAGGATTCTGACAGGCTACCTTTTTTTTTTTTTTCCTGGATGAAATGTACAAGGAGAAGATGTGTGATATTAACTAGAACCCTTACTACCACAGCTGGTTTCTAGGCCTAAACAGATAACTTATTTTCTTTTTCTACCATCGATTTTATATTCTCTCTATCCCGGGGCCACTGCTGATATAGGTGAACTTCCTGGTGGCGTGACACAGACCCTCATTCCCCAATAAGTTAGCAGGCCTTTCTCTGGATGAAGCTGCTGCTTTTGTTCATTTGCCACTGATGCTGGCCAAGAGACTCCCATGCAGATCGTTTAGGGGCCAAACATATGCTTTCCTGACCCATTTTGTAACAGTAGCCTTAGATCTTCCTGATGATCACAGCCCATGACCCCTTTCATCAGCTGATGGGTTGAGGCACTGAAAATGTTTAGATGACAGTTATGGTTTGTAATTTAGTTGCTCCCTGGCTGTCTGGAAGTTAAGACCTCTGAACTTAACTCGGAATAGGTTTTTCTCAGCAGATGCTAGGTCATAAACAGAGGCTCCACCCATCCCGTGCTTTCACCCCTCATCTACCACCACATGATAATGTAGGTACCTGCACCAGCCTCCTCCCAGGAAGGAAACAATCAAGCTTCCTTGTTCCTCTCATCTAAATGTGAACATTAGAAAGAACTCTAGGGCTCCGGGCAGGAAACTATGGCACCTTGCAGTACTTGGCAGAATGCCATAATTAGTTACCACCTCCGATCTAAAGAGTTGCACACGAGAGACTGATGGATGTGAGATGTTTGCGGCAAGAGTCAGCCTTCCTTTCAATGTTTCGCTTCTTCTTGATGTTGCCAGGTTCCAGCTTGGCTCCCACGACATGATCTGCTATTTACCGACTTGCGTCGTGACTAAAATAAAAAGAAAATCAATAAGCTGTCTGTCCCGCGTCTGAAGATGATGATATTTGCCTTCTGGCTCACCCACCTCCTCCACACCACCGGCTCCGGGAGACTAGCTGCTGGCTCCTATTACATCCTCATCATCCTTCTTGGTATGTGGTAAGGAAAGCCGCAGGATTGCCTGTTTTCCTCTGATTCACGGTGCGTTCTCATCCTCCCCAGATTTTGTATCTAGCATATTATTGGAGACAGTTGGAATCACTGCAAAAGGATAGAATTTGGGATTTGGCAAGCTAAGCCTCTAGTCTTCCAACGTGACTTTGAGCAAAGCATCTTATACTTCGAGGCATCTCAAACAGGAAGGAGTTGAATTGAAATATTTTCACTTTGCCTCTAGCTAACTAGTTTTGTGATTCTATGATCAAAGATATTTCAGGAAGATGTGCCAAAGATTTTTCAAGAAGGAACAGGTATTTTATATAACCTTGAAACGTTGTAAGAATGAGATAGGCCTGGTTCATTGCCACTGCTTCTGTCACAGGCCATCTATTTGATCACATCTAGATTATGAATGAACATGAGTGCATTTAGTCAGCTAATTGTACGGTACTGAATGAGGGTGATGTGGAATCAAACATGGGGCGACTCACATCACAAGTGAGTGGCCCTAGTTAACCCTCAGTTTCCTTATCTGTAAATTTAGGCTATTACCTGCCTCACAAGGTTTCCATAAAGATAACATGAGACAATAGGTATAAAGTACTTAGCACGGTGCCTAAGTATATTAGCTGTTTAAAATACCTTGCAGAACTCTGTTGGTTTTGAATATAATCACGATTGCAAGAGCAGTCATTATGTGAATAACAGGTAATATTCATGTTTACAAGATTACCAAGAATGTTTCTTGCCTCCCTTTGACTAATCAGCTCTCATAAGCAGGACTATGAAAACTATTGAGTTGTAAACCCCCAGCCTTTCGAAACATACAATTAAAAAATAGACTCACAATATTTAAAGCTATCAATACAGTAAAAGCATTGTGAAGGATGGGGGAATTGAATCTAAAATGTCTGTATCTTTATGGAAACGTGCTATACAGCCCCAGGAATCATGGACAACACTGTAGAAGCCTCTACCATGGGCCCTTCACATTTACAATACCCCTTTGAAGTAGCTATTAATACCACCCTCATTTCAATGAAGATAGTCTGTGCTAACTTTTAAACTTATGCTAAGTTTTTTGTTTTTTGTTTTTTTTTAGACAGAGTCTTGCTCTGTCACCCAGGCTGAAGTACAGTGGTTCAATCTCAGCTCATTGCAACCTCCGCCTCCCAGGATCAAGTGGTTCTCTTGCCTCAACCTCTCAAGTAGCTGGGATGACAGGCACATGCCACCATGCCCGGCTAATTTTTCTTTTCTTTCTTTTTTTTTTTTTTTTTTTGTAGAGATGGTGTTTCAACATGTTGTACAGGCTGGTCTCAAACTCCTAACCTCAGGTGACCTGCCCACCTTGGCCTCCCAAAGTGCTGGGATTACAGGCGTGAGCCACCACGCATGGCCAAAAGCTAAATCTTATGAAGTCCACTTAACCAATTTTTTCTTTCTTTTGTGGTTCTTGCTTTTTAGGGCCTATTGAGAAAAATTGGGATTCCTTAATGATCATGGAGATTTTCTCCTATTATTGCTTAATATTGTGTGGTTTCAGTTTAGTTATATGACCTATTTGAGTAAATTTTTTTATATAGTGTAAGGCTCTAGGTTATTTTTTTGTCCAAATAGATAACCAGTTGTTCCAGCTTCATTTCTTGAAAAGGTTATTCTTTCACATGTTGAATTACCCTGACACTTTTGCTATAAATCAATTGAATACACACACACACACACACACACACACACAATTCCTCTGATCTTACTGTTCTATTCCTTTTATTTCTATATCTATTTTCAATGGAAATATGATATTGTCATATCTACTCTACATTTATAGTGATATTGAAATCAGGTATTATGTTTATCCAACTTGCTCTTTTCAAAATTATTTTGAATATTTTAAATGATTTACAATGAAAAATATTAATATCAGATTGTATCTATTTTTAGAACTACCACTCAGATTTTGACATGGTTTGTATTGAACACATAGATACATTTGGACAGAACTGACATTTTAATAGGATTAAGTCTTCAGGCCATAACTATGGCATAATTCTCCAGTTAGTTAGGTCTTTTAACATTTCTTGTAGAAATATTAGTTTTAGTTGTCAGTAATTTTTGGTCTTCTGGCCATGCAATATTTTACCCTGTTTGCTCTGTTTATATCTAAGTGGTTCATGTTTTGATATGATTATAAATATTATTGCTTTTGTAATTTTATTTTCAATTGTTTATTGCTAGTATATGGGAATATAATTAATTCAAGAGTATGAAACTTGTATCATATGACTTTGCTACATTTACTTCTTAGTCTACTAGATTTTTAAAAACCTTACTGACATATAATCTGTAAATTAAGACAGCTATATTTCTTCCTTTCTAGTCTTTATACCTTTAATTTAATCTTTTGCCATCATGAAACTGACTAGGACCTCCAGTACCATATTGAATAGAATTGCTGAGAATATATAACCTTGTATTATTCCCATCTTAACCAGATGATGTTTATTCTTTCATCTGTAAGTATGATTTTAGCTGTGGTTTTTCACAAATGTCCTTTATCAGATTGAGGAAGTGCTTTTCTATTCCTTGTTTGTTCCGTTTTTTTGTAATGAATATACGTTGGCTTTTGTCAAATCCTTTTTCAGCATATATTGAGATAATCACATGGGTTTTCTTTTCATTTTGTTAACATGATGAATAAAATTGATTGTTGCTCAGGAGTTAAATCAATCTTGCATTCTTGAAATAAATATCCATCAGCTATAATATACTATCATTTTTCCACAATTTGGATTTGATTTTCTAATACTATCATGAAGATTATTTTTGTCTATATTCATGAGGGAAATGGTTGGTAATTTTTATTCCTTATAATGTATTTATCTGGTTTGCTATCAGGATAAATGTGGTCTCAGAAAATGTGTTTGGAAATGTTTGTTTCTCCTCCATGTTCTGAAAGCATTAGTGTCCAATTCGTATTATATTCATATTATTTTCCCCTTAATATGGTTGGTAGAATTGACCAGTAAAGCCATCTTCATCTATAGCTTTTTTTTAAGCAATCAAGTATTTAATTAAGATCTGTGCATTTCTTTGGACATAACACTATTGCACATTAAGACTACAGTATAGTGAAAATATAACTTTTTTTATTTCAATAGGTTTTTGGAGAACAGCTGGTGTTTGGTTACATGAATAAGTTCTTTAGTGATGTTTACTGAGATTTTGATGCACCTATCACCCAAGCAGTGTACACTGTACCTACCCAGTGTGTAGACTTTTATCTCTCACCCTTCTCCCACCCTTTCCCCCAGGCCCCAAAATACATTGTATCATTCTTATGCCTTTGCCTCCCCATGGCTTAGCTTCCACTTACAAGTGAGAACATATGATGTTTGGTTTTCCATTCTTGAGTTACTTCACTTAGAATAATGGTTTTCAATTTGATCCAGGTTATTGCAATTGCCATTATTTTGTTCCTTTTTATGACTAAGTAGTATTCCATGGTGTGTGTGTGTGTGTGTGTGTATGTACACTATATATATATATACACACACTATATATATATAGTGTATATTTTCTTATCCACTCATTGAAGGGCATTTAGGCTGGCTCCATATTATTGCAATCGCAAACTGTGCTGCTATAAACATTCATGTGCAATTATCTTTTTCATGCAATGACTTCTTTTCCTCTGGGTAGATATCCAGGAGTAGGATTGCTGGATCAAATGGCAGATTTACTTTTAGTTGTTTAAGGAATCTCCACACAGTTTTCCATAGTGGTTGTACTAGTTTACATTCCCACAAACAGTGTAAAAGTATTCCTTTTTCACCACATCTATGCCAACATCTATTTTTTTTTTTTTTTATTATGGCCATTCTTAAAGGAGTGTGGTGGTGTTGCATTGTGGTGTTGATTTGCATTTCCCTGATAATTATTGATGCTGAGCATTTTTTTCATGTTTGTTAGCTATTTGTGTATCTTCTTTTGAAAATTGTCTATTCATGTCCTTAGCACACTTTTTGATGGGGTTGTTTGGTTTTTTCAAGTTCCTTGTAGGTTATGGATATTAGTCCTTTGTCAGATGTATAGATTGCAAAGATTTTCTCCCACTCTGTGGGTTGTCTGTTTACTCTGCTGATTATTTCTTTTGCTGTGCAAAAGCTTTTTAGTTTAATTAAGTCCCATTTGTTTATCTTCATTTTGTTTTTTGTTTTTTGCTTTTGTTTTTTGCATTTGCTTTTGGGTTCTTGATCAGGAAGTCTTTGGCTAAGCCCATGTCTAGAAGGGTTTTTCTGATATTGTCTTCTAGAATTTTTATGGTTTCTGGTCTTAGATTTAAGTTATTGATCCATCTTGAGTTGATTTTTGTTTAAGGTGAGAGATGAGGATCCAGTTTCATTCTTCTACATGTGACTTGCCAGTTATCCTTGTACCATTTATTGAATAGAGTGTCCTTCTCACACTTTATGTTTTTGTTTGCTTTTTGAAGATCAGTTGGCTGTAAGTATTTGGCTTTATTTCTGGGTTCTTTGTTCTGTTCCACTGATCTATATGCCTGTTTTTATACCAGTACCATGCTATTTTAGTGACTATAGCCTTATCGTATAGTTTGAAGTTGAGTATTATAATGCCTCCAGATTTATTCTTTTTGCTTAGTCTTGCTTTGGCTATGTGGGCTCTTTTTTGGTTTCGTGTGAATTTTAGGATTGTTTTTTCTAGTTCTGTGAAGAATGATGGTGGTGTTTGATGGGCATTTGATTGAATTTGTAGATTGCTTTTGGCAGTACGGTCGTTTTCACAATATTCAGTCTACCCATTCATGAGCATGGGATGTGTTTCCATTTGTTTGTGTCATCTATGATTTTTTTCAGCAGTGTTTTGTAGTTTTCCTTGCAAAGGTCTTTCACCTCTTTGGTTAGGTATTATTTTATTATTTTATTTTTTATTTTTTTCTGCTATTTTAAAAAGGGTTGAGTTCTTGATTTGATTCTCAGCTTGGTTACTGTTGATGTATAGCAGGGCTACTGATTTGTGTACATTAATTTGTATCCTGAAACTTTGCTGAATTCATTACCAGTGGGAGCTTTCTGGATGAGACTTTAGGGTTTTCTAGGTATACAATCATGTCACTAGCAAACACGAACAGTTTGACTTCTTCTTTACTGATCTGGATGCTGTTTATTTCTTTCTCTTGTCTGATTGTTCTAGCTAGGTATTCCAGTAGTCCGTTGAATAGGAGTGGTGAGAGTGGCCATCCTTGTTTTGTTCCAGTTCTCAGGGGGAATGCTTTCAATTTTTCCCTGTTCAGTATAATGTTGACTATCAGCTTGTCATAGATGGCTTTTCTTAAGGTATGTCCCTTCTATGCCGATTTTGCTGAGTGTTTAATTATAAAGCTATGCTGGATTTCATCAAATGATTTTTCTGCATCTTTTGAGATGATCATTGATTTTTGTTTTTAATTATCTTTATGTGGTTTGTCACATTTATTGACTGGTATATGTTAAACCATCTCTACATCTCTGGTATGAAACCCACTTGATCATGGCGAATTACCTTTTCGATATGCTGTTGGATTCAATTAGTTAGTATTTTGTTGAGGTTTTTTGTATCTATATTTATCAGTGATATTGGTCTGTAGTTTTCTTTTTTGTGATGTCCTTTCCTGATTTTGGTATTAGGATCATACTGCCTCCAGAAAATGATTTAGAGGGGATTCCCTCTTTCTCTACTTTTTAGTATAGTGTCAATAGGATTGGTACCAATTCTTTGAATGTCTGATATAATTCAGCTGTGAATCCATTTGGCCCTGAATTTTATTTGTTGTAACTTTTAAATTACCATTTCAATCTTGCTGCTTGTTATTGTTCTGTTCAGAGTCTTTATTTCTTCCTGGTTTAGTCTAGGGAGGTTGTATATTTTCAGGAATTTATTCATCTCCTCTAAGTTTTCTAATTTATGCACGTAAAGGTGTTCATAGTAGCCTTGAAACATATTTTGTATTTATGTGGTAGTATCTCCTGTTTTGTTTCTAGCTGAGCTTATTTGAATTTTCTCTATTCTTTTCTTGATTAATCTCTCCCATGATCTATCAATTTTATTTTTCTTTTGAAAGAACCAGCTTTTTGTTTCATTTATCTTTTGTATTGTTTTTGTTTGTTTCAATTTTATTTAGTTCTGCTCTGATCTTGGTTATTTCTTTTCTTCTGCTGGATTTAGGTTTGGTTTTTCTCTTGTTTCTCTAGCTCCTTGAGGTGTGACCTTAGATTGATTGTCTATTTGTGCTCTTTCAGACTTTTTGAGGTAGGTATTTAATGCTATGAAGTTTCCTCTTAGCACCACCTTTGTTGTATCCCAGAGGTTTTGATAGTTTGTCACTATTATCATTCATTTCAAATAATTATTTAATTTCCATCTTGATTTCACTGTTGACCGAATGATAGTTCAGGAATGAGTTATTTAATTTCCATATATTTGCATGATTTTGAGGGTTTCTTTTGGAGTTGATTTCCAATTTTATTCCACTGTGGTCTGAGAGAGTACTTGCTATAAACTTAATTTTCTTAAATTTGTAAGACTTGTTTTGTGGCTTATCATATGGTCTATCTTGGAGAATATTCCATGTGATGATGAATAGAGTGTATATTCTGCAGTTTTTGCGTAGAATGTTCTGTAAATATTGGTTAAGTCCATCTGTTCTAGGGTATGGTTTAAGTCCATTGTTTGTTCGTTAACTTTTTGTCTTGATGACCTGTTTAGTGCTGTCAGTGGAGTATTGAAGTTCCCCACTATTATTGTGTTGCTGTCTATCTCATTTCTTAGGTCTAGTAGTAATTGTTTTATAAATTGGGGAGCTTCATTGTTAGGTGCATATATATTTAGAAGTGTCATATTTTCCCATTGGACTAATCCTTTTAGCATTATATACTGTCCCTGGTTTTTTTTTTTTTTTTTAATTGCTGTTGTTTTAAAGTTTGTTTTGTCTGATGAAGCTACTCCTGCTTGTTTTTGTTGTTCATTTGCGTGGAATATCTTTTTTCATCATACTATATGTTGCCTAAATACCTTTTTTTTTTTTTTTTCATTATGTTGTTGTTTTATAGGTCCTGTGAGATTTATGCTTTAAGGAGATTTAATTTTGGTGTATTTCAAGGATTTCTTTCAAGATTTAGAGCTCCTTTTAGCAGTTCTTGTAGTGCTGGGTTGGTAGTGGCGAATTCTCTCAGCATTTGTTTGCCTGAAAAAGATTGTTTCTTTCCTTCATTTATGCAGCTTCACTGGACACAGAATTCTTGGCTGATAATTGTTTTGTTTAAGGAGGCTAAAAATGGACACCAATCCCATTTAGTCTGTAGAGTTTCAGGTGAGAAATCTGCTGTTACTCTGAAAGGTTTTCCTTTATAGGTTACCTGATGCTTTTGCCTCACAGTCCTTAAGATTCTTTCCATCATTTTGATTTTAGATAACCTGATGACTATGTGCCTAGGTGATAAACTTTGTGCAATGAATTTCCCAGGTGTTCTTTAAGCTTCTTGTATTTGGATAGCTCTATATAGCTTTCTAGCAAGGTCAGGGAAGTTTTCTTCGATTATTCCCTCAAATATATTTTTCAAACTTTTAGATTTCTTTTCTCCTTTGGGAACACCTATTATTCTTAGGTTTGGTTTACCTCTTCTAGGACCCTTGAATTTGCTTGGAGATTTTGAAATTAGTATATAAATGTCTACTAAAAAGACAGCTGGGATTCTGAAAGAGATTGCATTGAATTTTTAAATCAACTTGTAAAGTATTTACATCCTAAAAATGTCAAGTCTCCTGGTCAATAAACATGAAATGTCTTTCATGTACTTAGTTTACATGTACCTTAATGTTTATCAGTGTTTGTAGATTTAGAGTATATATTTTTTGCTTTTTATGTTATATATATTGCTCTTTATTCTTTTTCATGTTATTATAAATGTAGTTGCTTTCTTAATTTCAATTTTGGATTATTCATTGCAAGTGTATAGAAAAACAATTGATTTCTTTATATTGACCTTGTAATCCTCTAACCTTACTGAACTTGTTTACTAGCTCTAATAATTTTTAGTGTATTCCTTAGGATTTTCTATATGCAAGATGATATTATCTGCAAATTGAGATAGTTGTTGTTTTCTGATCTGATGCTACTTATTTACATATATTACCTACTTTATCTGTATAGAACCCACAGTACAAAGTTGAATAGAAGTGGAAAGAGAAGTCGTTCTTGTTTTTTCCCTGATCTTAGGGGAAGAGCATTCAATCTTTTGCCATTAAATCTGATCTTAGCTGGGGACTTTTCATAGAAGTCTTTTATCGGGTTATAAAAGAGCTCTTCTATGTCTGGCTTGTTATTTATCATGAAGGAGTGTTAAATTTTGTACAATGATTTTTCTATATGTATTGAAATGATCATTTGGGTTTTGTCATTTATTCTATCAGGGATGTATTGTATTAATTTATTTTTATATGTTAAAGAATCCATATATTCCTGGGATAAATCCAACTAGATCACAGTCTATCATCCTTTCATATGTTGCTACATATGGTTTACTAGTATTTTGTTATAGATTTTGCATTTATATTCATAAGGATATTAGACTGAAATTTTATTCTTATGTCATGGTTTTTCCTACTTTTGGTGTCAGAATAATATGATCTCATATAATTACTCTGAAAGTGTTTCTTCCTTTTTTTTTCTTTTAACTTTTTGAAGATTTTTCTCTTTGTCTTTCAGTATTTTTACTATGATTTGTCTTGGTGTGGGTCTGTTTGTATTTATCCTACTTGGATTTTGTTGAGATTTTGAATTATTAGTGTTCTCATCAAAATTGAAAAGTTTTCAACTATTATTTCTTTTCTGTTTCTTCTCTCTCCTCTCCTTCAGTCATTCTCATAATGCGTATGTTAGTGTACTTAATGGTAGCCCGTGTTTCTCTGAGGCTCTGTTCATTTTCCTTCATTCTCTTTCCTTTCTCTTCTCAGATTGTATAATCTCTACTAGTCTATCTTCACTTTTGCTGATGGTTTCTTCTATCAGCCTGCCTTTCATCATTTATCACCAAAATCCCCATTATTTTCAAGAGTGGCTTTAGTTTCAACTACTCCACCCTCTTTTTCAAATGAAATCAATTCATTCAGAGAAAGCTTTGGAGCTCTTTCTCATGTACAGCTTCTCTCCTTGGCAACATTTCCAAAACACAGCTCCAATCCTGTGGACAAGAATAAAATGTCTGCATCTCTCAAAATGACACTTCAACTTTGTAAGTAGAGAATTGTGCAGGGTCAGTAGCTTCTGATGTTCTTGGCTTGGTTTCCCCAGCATAGAATCTACAGTTTACAAACAAGCTGGAGTAAGACCAATAAAGGCTCAGCATTCTAGGCCTGTTGTACCTAAGGTAGAACCTCTACACTGTGACTAGGGACTGAGTACAGGAAGGGATTCCCTGACTTCTCAGCCACCCTTTCCGGGAATCTAGTCTCTGCGATTTGCAGCTGAGGGGCGATGTGAAATAGGGGGGACATGTCCATCCCAGTGAAAAGCCACGTCCTTTGACTGAGAATTGAGGATAGAGGGACCATTATCTTTCTGGCCCTCCCCATCTAGAGTGGTGCACCATGCTGCACTAGGGAAGGTGGAGAGAGGGACCAGGTCACAGATCAAGTGCCACAAATTCACTGTTCTTTCTAAGATTTAGTAGATTTCTTGAGTAAATGTTCCTTCATGGTACGCCCATAGGATAATTTCCAGAAAATTTAAATTGTTGTTGTTCCTTTCTAATAATACTAACAAATACTTTTCTGAACTGTATAACTGCTTCTTCCTTTCCTATTTCATCTGCTGTCTCTGTTTTGACCTTATAGCTAAATCAGTGCATATAAGAAAATGTATAGTTTTAAATACATATAAAGGACAAAAAGAATAATCCAAAAAAATAAGTGATTGAGAATGTCACCCGCGAAGATGGAAAAAGGAGAAAAAATTAAACAATAGGAAGGAAATCATATAAATGTAGAAATCAATAGTTTCCACATAGAAATATGTTTGTTTCACTAGGGAACAGGTCTACAGATCTTTCACATAGCCTTTCCAGAAGTGGAATGACTTTATTTATTGTCTTACTAATGACTATAGAATTTATAGTAATATCCTCCTTTCTCATTATCCTATTGGTAATTTGTTTGATCTTTATTTGTACTTCATCAGTCTAGCTACAGAATTGCTAATATTATTATTTTCAAAGATATATATATCAATTTTATTGAATTTTCTCTATTTTTGGAAACTATTGATTTCTACATTTATATGATTTCCTTCCTATTGTTTAATTTTTTTCTCCTTTTTCCATCTTCGTGGGTGACATTCTCAATCACTTATTTTTTTGGATTATTCTTTTTGTCCTTTATATGTATTTAAAACTATACATTTTCTTATATGCACTGATTTAGCTATAAGGTCAAAACAGAGACAGCAGATGAAATAGGAAAGGAAGAAGCAGTTATACAGTTCAGAAAAGTATTTGCTACTTCTTTGGCCTGAGAACAAGTAAAAAGAAATAAACAGCCGGGAACAGTGGCTCACGCCTGTAATCCCAGCACTTTAAGAGGCCGAGGTGGGCAGAACACAAGGTCAGGAGCTTGAAACCAGCCTGACCAACATAGTAAAACCCCGTCTCTACTAAAAATCCAAAAATTAGCTGGGCATGGTGGCACATGCCTGAAATTCCAACTACTCAGGAGGTGGAGCCAGGAGAATCCCTTGAACCTGGGAGGTGGAGCTTGCAGTGAGCCGAGATCACCCCATTGCCCTCCAGTCTGGGCAACAGAGCAAGGATCCATCTCAAAAAAAACGAAAGAAAGAATCTGATAATCTAGTACCCCAAACCTGACAGGAGGAATATGGAAGCTTCTATTCCTTGAGGATAATAGACTTAGTTGGTCAAAGAGCTGTCAAATTTGAGTATGAGTTAAAAGAGTAGGAGGTTGAAACATTATTTCACAGCCAAACGCATCATGACCACCCCCCACCTGCCTATCTCTTTCATTCAGCCATTCTTTAATGAGCACCCAGTCTGTGCCAAGCATTGGACGAGGTCCAGGGCACTCCACAATGAACACAGCACTACTCTTAAAAAGTTCAAAACCTCAGACACTGTTTCCTTGTGGAAACTAAATTAGATTCCTTGATAGGTTAGCACTTAAGGTTTGGTATAATAAAATGTGCCTAGTTCCAAACCTAACTTTTCAACTTAGAAGTTGTGTAAAATCAAAACCAGTTGCTTAACTTCTCTGGTTTTCAGGTTTGTTACCTTTGGAAGCGAATTAGAAGGCTCCTTAACTCATATGGCTGTAGAGAAAGCATTTACTATGCAGAACTGAGGCAGTGCCTGTCATAACATAGGTATGAATTTATGTTCTCTTTTTATCAACATCGGTTACACCTCTGAAGATCTTTGTAAAGAACATGGTGAACAGGCTAGACCCCTGTGCAAGGAATGATAGAAAAGCCAGAGGTGGAAATGCCTAGGAGGGAAGTGTATTTAGGTATAATACATTTAGCTTTTTGGACTATGAAAGAGATTATTTTGCATAGAAGGTACCTGCTACAGCACTGAAAGGATGTTGATGAGTTCCCTATAATTGAGAGCATTTCAGAATTTCTGAGATTCTGCTGCATGGACCTCAGCTAAAGTCTCTATTTTCTGGAAGATGCAGTCAGGTGTCTGGGTATTATTTTAAGGCACAGCTTGTTTTTTCTAGATGTTTTATATTGCTCTGACATGCTTTATTGCCGGAGAATGAGTTCAGCCTGTTGAGCTTGTAGTTAAAAATCCTAATTTACATTTTCATGAATCTGGGAATACATTTTTCTTCAGGAGAACATGTCAGTTATTTATAAGGAGAATTAACTCTCAAGAGAACATAAGAATGATGTGAATACTGTGGATGGAAGTCATAGGTAAATTTGCAGAATAGGGCAATGTTTTAAGGAGTCATCTCTGGGGGAGGCCTTAATGCATCCACTGATGACCAATGTATAGACTATAACTTCTTGAAAGGGAGGCATGAATGTCTTCAGGTTTTAACTCCCAGTGCTCAGGCTACTTGATATGCCAGACCACATGACTGTGGGAGCCCAGGGGAATCTTACCTCTCACTTTATGACAGGAAGGAAAAAGGGATGCATAATAGGAAAAAATAAGTTCACATTTGTTTTGTTCAAAATAGTGGAGCCCAAGATTTTTGAAATTGAGTATGCATTAAACATCTTCTGCTAAAGAGTTGCCCAAAATTCATGTGAAGACTCACCCTTTACCAAGGCTCAGGTCATGTGTTTGAAATGAGCTTGCCTTAGTCACAACTTCAGGTTTGGGTCCTAAATTATTTGAACTGGGGTTTGTCAAACCAGGATTCACATTGGAATCACAAAGGGAGCTTTAAGAAAAATAATGCCTGACTCTCACTCCTAGATATTCTAAGTTAATTTCTCTAGGGTGGGAAACAGTGTAAGTATTTTTCAAAGCTCCTCAGGAGATTCTAATGTAAACTCTTATACTTATGGTATAACCTTGTAAACAGATCTAATCTCCCTAGCGATAGCGATTGGTTCACAGATAGGAATTCAACCTCATTGAAGTCAATGAGGGCCTGGTTCTGCACAACTACCAAGGCCTAACGAAGAGGAAGCTTCCTCTATTCAGCTGGACCTCAAGATAGAATGAAATAAGATGTGGATCTTCTGCAGTCACATTACAAGGAGAAAGCCATTTGAGAATAAAGCCAAAAAATGAAAAGCAATGCTGAATTAAGAGATGGAGAGGAGGGGATCCTGGTCACATGATTCAAGCTGCATCTGAAACCAGCCCTAAGTCGGAACTTTAAGTCTGAGAGTCAGTACATTCTTTAATTTTCAAGCTTGATCTCCCAACAATATGAACTGACCACACAGTTATTGAAATTAGGGATTTCTAATCTATGTTTTTTTAAATTTAGAAATGAAAAGACTAAGGTCTACAATGACTTTAATGATAAAGTCAAGTTCAAGGTTATTGCATCAAATTCAAGGTTATTGACAGGAAGACAAGTGCATTGTCTTGTCCGTCACTCTATACTACTTTAATGTTACTCAAAAAATATACTTGACTTTAACTATTGAGAGCCAACAAAATGCTCAGCTTTATGTATTGTTTCCTGCAGTAGAGCAAGAAAAACTAAACAGACGCATAGCCAAACATCAATTCATTCAATCAGCGTTTGCTAAAAAATCTTACATGTCTAAAAAAATGTTAAGGTGTGAGGAAAAAAAATTATATGCAGCATGCTTCCTGTCCTCAACAAGTTTACATTCAACCATATAAACTAAAGAGACAGTAGTTGGACATACATTATATATACACTGATTCATAGAAGAGAAGAGTTATGCAGCATAGCATTAATGGTCAGGCATCAAGACTTAATATAAGGCATACCCTTCATCCTACCTCTTTTGCTTAATAATATTTTGACCTGTACTGGCTACTTCATCTTTTTAAAAGCCTCTATTTTGTGGTCTAAAAATTAGAGATAACCATGTATTTCTTCCCAAAGTAAAGATTAAGTGAAATATTATAGGTCTGAGTGCTCAAAACAGTGCCTGTTAAGTAATGTTCAATAAAAGAATATTTTCTTTCTGCGCATAAAATTTACATAATAAAATTCATGATTTAAATATCCTTATAAGACTATCGTTTGCAAAAGATGTCACAAAGTGGCAGATGCATGCTATTCAGAGGTTACACATTGGCAGCTTGTGGATTCAATCTGTGTGACAGGTTCTTTTGTTTCACCTATACAGTGTTCTAAAAAACCCCAAGTTATTTGCTAATATCCAAAAATAGGAAGATTTCACATGAATAACTGGATTATTCTCTTCTCTTGGAAAAACAAAAGATCTGAAAATACTATGGTGAAATTTCTGCATGGCAGCAATCAGCAGGAGCAGAACAGTGGCTGCTCACATTTTATGAACATGCTCTTCCCAATTTGTGAAAGTCCCTACCTTGTCTCCTTTACTTATTTGCAATAGATGTCTTATCCTTGTAGGCACTTGAGTTTTGAGATTCTAATCAGTGTTGTCGACAGAGAGGCAAAGTCCGTAAAGTATTTGAAGAGATTTATTCTGAGCTAAATATGAGTGACCGTGGCCCGTGACACAGCCCTCAGGAGGTCCTGAGAACATGTGCCCCAGATGGTCAGGGCGTAGCTTGGTTTTGTACATTTTAGGGAAGCATGAGACATCAATCAAACACATTTAAGAAATGCATTGGTTTGGTCCAGAAAGGTGGAACAACTCAAAGTGGGGGTGGGTGGCGGTGGGGGTGGCTCCAGGGTACAGGTAAATTTAAACATTTTCTGGCTAACAATTGAGTGAGTTTGTCTAAAGAGTTGGGGTCAATAGAAAGGAAATATTCGGGTTAAGATAAAAGATTGTGGAGACCAAGGTTCTTTTGGAGTGTTATAGTGACTGCCCTTAGAAATAATAGATGACAAATGTTAACTATACAGACCTTTAAAAGGTGCTAGATTCTAAAATAATCTCTTCAGGATTGAGAGGGCCTGGAAGAAAAGGATCTAGCTGTGTTAATAGAGATTCTTTACAAATGCAAATTTCCTCCCACAAAGGACAGCTTTGCAGGGCCATTTCAAAATATGGCAAAGGAACATGTTTTGGGGTAAAATATTTTGACTTTCTTCCTTGTCACGTAATGTTATGCCAGAGTCAAGTCAAATTGGAAAGTCATGATATATGGGGTTAGATAAAACTCATCTGATGAGAATGTGTGGTTTGTAGGCCATGACTCCATAGACCTCTTAGATGGGAATTTGGGCAAGATAAAAAAAATCAGAGCTTAGTCATCAGTGTGCATCAAGGTGTTGTATATTCCATGTATGATAAATAGTTTTTACATATGCACATGTACACACACAATTACATAAACACACAAATACTTAGTCAAAAATAGTTAGAAATGTTTCATAATAAATTCTTACTCCCTTGAAGCATCACAATTGACTCAAGGCTCCAAGAAATGCTTATGTACAGAAACCTATTTTTTTTTAATTAATTTGACCCAGTTTTTTCAAACTTTCTCCCCCAAAGAGATGGTGCTCAGCAGTGGTGTTTCTGCAATACAATTGCAGTCTGCTGGTACAGATGTAAACAAACCTGTGAGGTCATAAGTGGGAAAGTTTCCTAAAAAGTTGGTTATGTCGTATTTCTGATATTTATATACATTCTCTAAAATAGGGCTTCAGAATGGAATTAATTATCTAAGAGTAAGGAAAAGTTGGGCACAGGAGAGGTAGAAATAATGATGTGCAGTGTAGAGATACATGTTGAATTCTCATGAAACGTAAGAGTTATGGGGAATTAATCCAAGTACAGTTTTGACACTATTGCTTGAGATGAAGGGCCTCCAAGGCTGTATAGCATAACATTTTAATACAATCCTAGTTTTGAGCTATTGTCATCTTTGTGTGTCTCTTTTCCCTCATTTTAAATTATGATGATCACATAGTTGACGTCAAAATGTGTCTCTCCTTGGACACATTTCTTTGAAAACCGTATATTTTTCTGCTTGTACAGGTCATCAAAAGGATTGGAGGATTGGAGGGCTGGTTTGCTTTTCTTCTCTGACATGAACTCAGGGTGATCAGTAGACTTTTACATAAATCCTTTGTTCACTGACCTCATTTTTCCTTTTTCCCTCTGGGCATGTTACTCAAAGAAGCCTTGTTTTGTTCTGTACCATTGGTTGCACATGGTAGGTTTTCAGTTATTAGCAGATGTCAATAATCTATAATGAGACTAATTAAAATATTTATTACAGATAGAAAAAAATTAAAAATTTCAGAATGGAATAAATGCAATGAAAAATAAATCAACCAGCAATGGTGTTATCTGGTAATATTTTAACATGTTTCCAATGATCAATATTATCTTAGTGTTCCCCTTAGTCTACTAAACATTAAACTTGTTTCTTCCTCACCATAGGCCCCTCCCCTCCTTTTTCCTAGAGCATTTACTTTAGAAAATTTGCAATTATAAATTCTTTATCTGCCTTTTTGATATGTAAGTCTTCTCCTTGCCACTTGCCAGTTTTATAACCAAAGTCTTTGTTAAGAACCTGGGAGTCATATCTTTGAAACGTAGTCATCAAGTAAGATAGTGTCCCTATCTCCTGTCTCTGTAGGAAAGTACAAACTAACTCCAGTAAGAGCCAATTAGCAAACAGAGGGGCTAATCACATAGACCAAGCTAATCTCCACCCTAATGTCCTCCAGCACTATGCCACTGGCTCATTCCAGTGATTAAAATTTAACCTGCCTTTTGTTTCAGTGGAGTTGACTTTAGTCTCCCTCGCCTATTGCAATATTCTTGATTAAAGTCTTCCTTGGCTGTTCAGTTCTGTCTGATACAATTTTTCTTTGACACCTATTTGTTTGTTCTCCCAAATTACAGTTTATCATATTATTTTGTATCTCATATAATATGTATTTCAATTATAGACTTATCAAAAGTTCACTCAAACATCATTTAAAATGAATCTAAGAAAATTTCTCAAATATCAATCAACAATAGAAGAAAGCTTTGTAGTATATTTACAAAATTGATAATATATACAATAAGAGTAAATTACAACTACATACAGAAGTGTGGCTGGATCTCATACACACAATGTTCAACCAAAGAAGACAGATATAAAAGAGTAGATACTCATAGATAGTTTATTTATATAAATTCCCAAAGAAGCAAAACTAAGCTGTGTTAATAGAAGTAAGAATAGACATTCAGGGAGGGGGGGCGGCAATAAAGACTGAGCGAGAATGTGTGGGTAGGATTCTGGAGTATGGGTAATGATCTGAGTTTTGATCTGGGATGCTAAGCTGTACACTTTGGATGTATGCAAGCTTCCCTGAATACATTTTTTTAACTACACACATACATTATATACATTACATACATGTGTGTATGTACATACATATATATTATATATAACATATGTATATGTGTATAAATACAGTTATTTTAAATATGAATTCAACTGCAGTTGGAAGCAGATAACTTGCTTCTTGAAGATAACCCTCACATTTATTTAGCACAAAATAATTCTCATTTTAATCTTTAAATAAAATTAAAATGTCTGTTTTTATAAAGATAAACCAAGAATCAGTCTCTCTTGGTTCATTTTTGGGCATTATTTTCTAAAGTTTTAGAAGATCAGGGATAATTGATGCCCATTTCCTGTTTTATTTACTTTCATTCAGCTCAAGCAAAAAATATATGATGCTGATTCCAAGAGGCTGTTTCATTCAGCAAGGGAGTTTCTATCATCTGTGTGGTTGGAAAGACTAGGTCAGCAATGATCCATAAATATGAATTACTGTTACATGAGATGCAAGTTGGTTTCAGGGATCTGTTTCAATACACGTCATTATGACATGTATTGTCAAATGTAAATAAAAAGTCTGTTGTAAAGGCAGCAGCACATTTTTTCCTCTTCAGATTAATTCCTATTTCTTATGTGGAATTGTTTCTCTCAAAAGACAACATATTGATGATTTGGCGTTCTAAGGCTGAAAAAGTATTTTCTATGGCATGCAGTTGTTACTTGTGATGTCGGAGAGATGTGCCTTTGGCATGATCTTTCAAACTGAGAATTGTATCCTCACTTAAAAAAAAAAATTTTTAAAGCAAATTTACCTACTTGGGACTGGGGCTCCTCCTTCCTGTTTCAAGGAGTGGAGACAGCCTTCCGATTTAAGGGTTCTATAATTTCTCCATATGCATTGTGGAAATGTTTTCCCAAGGGCTGCAGCCTAGGCAGAATTTCCCTTTGGCCTCTCTCTCACAGGCTTTCGCTGAGTATGAGACAGCAGCAGGAGAAAAGTTGGCAAAGTCTCCCTAGCAACTTTCATATTAGAATATATTATATTAATTTGCTAGACAATCCTGGCACTTGTCATCATCTATGAATTCTCAGAAGCACAGGCATTCTTCTTAAATGGTAAACACAGTTGTTTACTACTGTCAGAGCAAGTCTTGCAATTATAAATCTAATTACTAAGAAAAAGAAAACATGAAAATAATGAATACAAATTCTAAATGAAGTTTTTCAACAGCTTATTGTCAGGAATTAAGTGGACTGACTTTTGCAGGCACTAAGAAATGATCATGGCAAGATTTTCTAGAAACTGGAGTAACTTTTCACTTGATGTCTATCTTACTTGATCACAGATTTGGAAATATAGGATAACTATAAAGGCAAGAGTTTATCAGTTAATAAAGAATGATTGAGTTCAAAGATATAATGAATAAACCTATATAAGTTTGCTGGCTCATAAATTACTAGACAAAAAACTATTTTCAGGCTAGACTACTGTGAAATAGAAGATAACAGGGCCAGGTGCAGTGGCTCATGCCTGTAATCCCAGTACTTTGGGAGGTTGAGGTGGGTGGATCAGGAGATCAGGACATCGAGACCATCCCGGCTAACTGGTGAAACCCCATCTCTACTAAAAATACAAAAAATTAGCCAGGTGTGGTGTTGGGCACCTGGAGTCTCAGCTATTTGGGAGGCTGAGGCAGGAGAATTGCTAGAACCCAGGCGGCGGCGCTTGCAGTGAGCCGAGATCACGCCACTGCATTCCAGTCTGGGTGACAGAGCGAGACTCCATCTCAAAAAAAAAAAAAAAGAAAACAAATAGAAGATAACTAATTGCCAGTTGATTTTTGAGAGGGATGGAAAGAGGATTGTCTTCTTGAACTTGAGGAAATTGCTTTGCAGATGATCTGGTACTGAATTCACCAACATCCAGAGTATGTGATAATAATGCCAAGAGACCTTGGAAATCACGACTTAAACATGACTTGGGTTTCAGATTTCTATGCCTTTAGAAGCCTTTGTAAATAAACTTTATTTTATAATAAAATACATAGGTGCATTATATATTCAAATGAGAAAATTTGTACAAATTTGAAAACTGAAAGTCAATACTGCAAAAAATGTTTATTGGCTATTGTAAGTTGTTTAGTTTGTGCCAGAACCCACAAGCAGCTGCCCTCACTCTCCTCTGCCATCAGGACTATCAGAGAAGTGCAGTGTTCTGCCTTTTCACCAATTTTGAGGAAACTAAAGTGACTTATCCAGATGATAGAGTGTTGTCTATAAGCAGAGCCAGAGCTGTGTACCTCTCTCTCCTCCTCCTGGACCCCTCCAGTGATTCACACAAAGGGACAGGGGCCGCACCAGTATTGCTGAGCACACTCACATAGCAGACTCTACCTGACCCCACTAGCTCTAGCCTGCATCTCAGGCCAGAGTCACTATATGTGTCCTTTCTGGATTGAAATCAGCCCTTGGATAAATAGTATCAGGTCTTGCTTTACGAACCGGATCTCCTCCCTTCCCATCCCAGCTCCAGCCTTTTGTAACATTCTTACCCTAAAAGGAACCAAGTCCCTGCACTCGGCATGGATCATTTTTAAGATTATTTCTTCATTAATTTCCTCATATGTTCATTTTTATTTAACAAATGGTTATTAATCACGTATTAGGTGCCACATATGATTTTACAGCTAAGTATAAACCCAAAAGAAATTGGTACAGATAACCATGAAAAAGACATGTAAATTATGTTAGAGCAGCTTTATTCATCATAGCACAAATGGAAAGCAGCCCAAAATGTATTTACAACAAAAGAATGAGCATGTTAACGGAGATACAGAGCCAGCTAAGCCAGCCATCATCTCTTCCCTCTAGGGACAACCAGTCTAATCTAGGAAGAGAGAAGAGTGAATCTGTTTCTCTTCTCATATATTTTCCTCATGGACCTCATCCTCCAAGAGCAGGTTTACCTTCTTTTATTATATCACACTTTTTATTGAGAAATTACGTACACAGAGTGAGGTGCATGAATCTTAAATGGTCAGCTCAATAACTTTCACATCTATATAGAACATTTCCAGTTCCTTTGAGGTCTCTCAGTCTCTTTCTCACTCAAAAACTGATCCAGAATTTACCACTATTTTGACTTCCATCACCACATACTACTTTTGCCTATTCTTTAACTTCACTTACGTGGAATCACATAGTGTGTTTTCTGTTAAAGCACTGGCTGTTTTGCTTAATAGCATGCCTATGTGAATCACTCAAGTTATGGCATTAGTAACAGTTCATTTTAACTGCTCTATAGCAGTTCCCTGCACCCATATACACAATTCATTTTTAAATTCATTGTGGGTAAACATTTGAGCTGATGCACATTCTCATGCATCACGATGAAGCAGAGAGTGCCATATAACCTTTCTCTCTTTAACTCCTTCAGAGGAGGGGAAAGACTTCGCATTTCAGAGGCAAACCTGTTCAACAGAGTGTACACTGCAGAACAGTATCTGTGAATAAACATTTAATGGGATTTTAAATTCAAAACATCTCATCATCTCGCCACACCCTACATTTCTCTAGAGTCTACATTTTCCTCAGAAAAACCACAAGGAACACTTCTGCTTTTTAACATAGGATGAGTTAGATTTTTCTATTCTTATTGAGCAGCTGAGGAGTAAAGGAGCTTGGGTTCTCACAACACTTACATTCCAGCTGTATTAACAAGGATCTCTGTGATTGCTAATACAGATGATATTTGTCTAGTTGAGAGATTAGCAGAACTTCTGATATGTGCAGAGTATGTTTTAGTCAACACAGAACTTTCATACACATTATTTCACTTGATTCTTACGACAAGTCCATAAGATGGAAAGCACAGATACCATTATCCTCATTTCACAGAAGTAGAAATCTACTCAATTAATATTTATTGTGTCTATTCAGTGTCATCACTTGTTGAATACTGCAAATACAAAGTTGAGCAAAGCACATTTCCCCTCTTGAGAAATTAATAGTCTGTTGCAGAGGATGGGTATATAAACAGAAGATTAAAATCCATATTTTAATTTGCATTAAAATGCAACATATTATAGATAAACCCTATAATTTTACATACATGAAAACAATAAGTGTTTTAAGTTATAATTATTATTTATACATTTTTTAGAATTAACCCTACATGGAGAAATAAAAGGGAATGTCTATTAGAGGTGAAACTTGAACGAAGAGGAAGAATTTACCAGGAAGACTAAAGGGAGGGAGGCATTTACAACAGAGATAGCACCTAGTCTGAAGGCCTGGTACATTATGTAGTAAGCGGCACCAGCACATGAAGATGCAATTATTAAAGATAATGCTCAGGCTTAAATTTGGTGTTTTTTCCAAAGGATCTTTCTCTCTAATTACAAGTGTTCAAGCTCTGACCAACAAATTGCTTTGAGCTTCCAGAATGAACTACTGCCTGAGGAATTGCCTCTAAAATGGGTGCTCAACACAAACCACTGTTGGCATTCTTGATTTCAAGCCACATTACATTTGGGAAGAAATCACTCTGTACTGAAATATCACAACAGTTATGAACATAGTAATAACATAACAAGAATAAGCAAATGCAATTGAAATGAACATGCATCAATTCAAGCTGAGTTTTAGCTATTGCAATATTTATTCAAGTTTAATGTACCTTATGATTTTCTGAAAGCTGTGATAGACTGCCTTCGGTAATTTAGTTTTGTTTGGCAATTTGTATTTCCAACCACAGCCTCAAATTTTAAAAGGAAAAAAAAATCCACGTACTGTCATCTGGCCATATACAAATTAAGCTAGGGGTGTGCTCATGAAGCATGAGCAATTTATAATTATGTTTGATCTATTATCAGACTCAGATTGAACTAGTATAACTTTATATACAAATAATCATTGAGAAATGATTTTTTAAAAATTTGGTACTTTTGTTATTTTGTTGAGGCTGATCAGAGACTGTAGAATATTGTCGAATATTGATGATTCTATTCTGGTTGCTTGATCATTTTAATTATCTTAATTGGTTACAGTTTCTGCCATTAAATTTCTCTTTTTTTAAAGTGTGGAGTCTCCTCAGAAGTGGAGGCTACTAGACTTGTTTTGAAGTCTGCATTGTTTTTACTTAGAATGAAAAGCTGGAGGAAAAAGTCAGGGAGCTTGGTGGCATGGCCAGAGCTCTCCCATTTAACCTTTCAGTGGTAACCTGGTTAGAGTTCAGGTTTCCCTCTCTTCTAGTCTTCCTCTCTTTCTCAGTGGGGTAAGCCTCTCCCAGTCACTGATTTTGTGTCATAATTAAGTCAGCTGTGGACACATCCTATAAATAGCCTACTGAAAGAAGACATTCTGGGTATGAGATAATGCACACCAAAAATCAAAGACTTAATATTTTCCTCCCTGGATTCTCGCTCATTTGTATGTGAAGAGAAAATAGCACATCATTTCTACTCTTTCTTTTTCATTTAAGGTCTAATGGACTAAAACTTGACGTCCAGTACGGTCACTATTTTCTAATGAAGCATTTTCCCAACAAAGAAACATAACCTGAAAACACTAGATTGACATGCTGAAGTTAGTTGTTGAATCCATTTACCTTGGCTGCATGTCCTATGATTGTCTTGCAATTTATATCTTACTAGCCTCTATGCCAAGCGTATACTTCTTGATATAACTAAGTCACCTCTGTGTGGGAAGAGGATGGCCTTTTCTAGAGTTCCACATGTCAGCCCTTAATGGAAATTTTAGTGAATCAACTTTGATTCACCTATTCCACTGTGACCTCAGATATGCTACGCAAACTGTAACCCAGGGACCAAATCCACACCTGCGTATGTGTGTGTGTCTGTGTGTGTGTGTGTGTGTGTGTGTGTAGTTTGTTGTTGCTGAGCACATGTGTACAGTTTGTTATAAGGACAGAGTGGTGTCTCCTGGATGCTGGATGGAAAACAAGCCCTTGAAAGTCACTCAAATGAGGCATCACTCAATGGTGAATTTCACTAACTCAGTACTTTCCTTTGGCTTCACTTCCTTCAGGTCACTTCCTGTTGTTGTAAATAAAGTTTTATTGGAATACAGCCATGCCCATTCATTTATGGTTCAATGGCAGAGTTGAATATTTATGACAGAGGCTATATGTTGTCTTCAAAACCTAAATTATTTGCTGTCTAGGTCTTTACAGAAAAAGTTTGCCAACTTCTCTATTTTAACAAGATTCAGATACAATGATCTCACTCTTTTGTATTATTTTTAGAAATAATAATGGAATTTTACATATTAGAAATTCTATTTTTCTTGCACTTCAAAAGCATCAAAGAAATAGTTGAAGACTGACCCACTAAATTGACCCTAAGTCCACAGTCACAAGAGATGGAAATAACTATTTGTATTATTATTCCTATTATTGTTATTATTATTAGCATGCATTACCTATGTGAATGTTACATGCAGAACACATTGCGAATATCTCATACAATCCCCACATCCTATCAATCCTATGAGATAGGTAATATTATTATGCCTGTTTTGTAAATGAGGAAATTGAAACAGGAGTGTGGCATTATTTGCCCCAAATACACACTTTCCCAACTATATGATTGCTAAAATCAGATTCTGAGTCCTTCTGATTTTAACTACAAAGATAAGCAGCTACATGGAATATGTTCCATAGAGTTGCATTCAGTAACATTAATTCCATTTGATTGCAGTGAATTCAACATTTATTTGAACTCTCCGTTTATTCATGCACTATGGAAAATATGGAGGAACACAGAAACATGGATAAGACCCAAGTATGTTTTTAGGGAATGTAGGCTTGGGTTAGTATGTACTTTCCTTTAAAAGGTCAATTTTCCGTAAGTGATGAAACTTCATTCTTATCTCCAACTGAACCTCTTTTATTAGTTTGCTTTCCTCTAACTCTTAGCTAAGTCAACTGGTTTCTAAGTAGGTATAACTGATTGATAGCCATAGAACTTTCTGAACATAATTAGGGAATGTAAATTTAGCTATTAGGAGGATGAAGGGATATGGGTTTGAATTGAGAATAATAATGTTAGAGAAAGAACAGAATGTGAATCTGGGCTGGGCCTAAGGAATGCAGCATGAGTGCTTTAGGAGTCTATGTAAATGAGAAAATGAGAGATAAGAAAAGACCAAGAAATTGAATGAGAAGACCCTCCACAGCAAACTAACCTAATGGATGATTTAATCAAAATCGAGCTGGGTGGGTGATTTGATGTGAGAAGGTGAGTGAGTGCAATGGCAGCTTCAAGAATTTCTACACCATGTTGCTAAATTTGGAGAGTCCAGTTGATTCGAGGGCTGTATCAGGTCCTGAATCCATGAAACACACTGTGATGTAGCTCCAGCAAATGAACCAACGCCACCTCCAGGGATGTCCCTGGTGGAGCAGTTTGGAGATGTGATCACCTGGATGAGTGAATACTTGTCCTGCTAGCAGCCCTACCTGTCTGGCATGAAGATCGCTCCTCATCTCCAGTCTGATGTTATCCTGGGACACAGTTCATAGGTTTATCCCTCAGCAAAAGTGAAGCCATTTTTGGGCTTAGAACTTGCCCAAGCTTTCTATCCTCAGAGAATTTCAAGTCGTTAAATGGAGAAAATGTGTTCTTTTATGCTGCCAACCTTCATTTGTCCTAATGTCTTTGCCTCCAGTATCCTAGGTCTCATCTCGAGATGCCAATCTGAACATAAGGGCTTTAAACCCACCAAGACCTTCTTTAAAATTAATGAAAAGAAGGGGAAAAAAACCTCAGTGAGAAAAGTGTACAGTACTGAAGCCATCGGGATAAATGAAGACTGGCAGTTTAATTTTACTAAATACCGTAAGAGAAAAGATGTCAGCCACGATGGCTGGTATTCCCGCCCTGGGTGACAGCAAGAGACTGCTGGAGAAAATTAATAGTTATTTAAAAAAAAAAAAAATCAAGATGAAAAGCCCTGGGAGTGACCCCTGTGAGTAAAGACTTCAGGCTATCCTTTGCCTCTTTATCCCTGATTTCTCCCATATAGATTGAACTGGGCTTTTTTTTTTTGAGACGGAGTCTTGCTCTGCCGCCCAGGCTGGAGTGCAGTGGCCGGCTCTCAGCTCACTGCAAGCTCCGCCTCCCGGGTTCACGCCATTCTCCTGTCTCAGCCTCCCGAGTAGCTGGGACTACAGGCGCCCGCCTCGTCGCCCGGCTAGTTTTTTGTATTTTTTTTTAGTAGAGACGGGGTTTCACCGTATTAGCCAGGATGAAACTGGGCTTATTTATTTGCTAATGCATAAAACAGAATTCCAAAATGCCTCTTCGTGTTCATCTTACTTGGATGGTGTGCCCTCTGTGCATCCTCAGCTCATGCTGTCTTTGTGGATGATGTCTCAGCAGTGACAAGTACATTTACAAGGCTCAGGTCTTCTCAATTCAAATGCTTCTCAATTTAGAATCCATCAAACACATCAGGTGCAAGAGGTTTGACATTATTGAAACGGGCAAATAATGCATACCATGTTTTTACTTTCACTTGGACACAGGGACTACAACCTTGGAATTAATCGCAAAGGGCGAGTTTACTGAACAGAGATAGCAAAATCAGCACCACAGATTAAAAACAAATCTCCACTTAGTAGGAAAGCAGTGAATAAAATTAGGAGTTTTAGATAATTCAGCCTGTATGCAAGTGTGTTAGGGAACAGTAGAAGAGTGACTTTAAAGGTAGGGATGGTGCAGTTTGGGGAGGGAAGCTATCAAAAATCAGGGTACCCAGGAAGTAGATTCTGGAAATTTTAAGGAAAGGTCTCAGGATCAACGCCCATATAAGAAGTGAAGGAAGTAGAATTGTTAAGGAGAAATTCAGTTGTGATGCAGTCATAACAAAGGGCTCAGCTGATCTTAAGGGGAACCCTGAGATTGGAAAGACTCTCTGAAGTTTTTCTAAATTTGGGTACAGCTGTGTTGAGCCTCTACATTTCCACATTTGCCCCCAGAGAAGAGGGTATGATGTTCAGCAAGGTGTTTCTCTTCAGCCAAAGGCAAGATCTGGAGGGTATACCTGTAAAATATTAGTCTCCAAAACGATGTGCAGTTGGAGGAATAAGAGCTTCAGTTCTGAAGTGGGGGGATTGGAAGATGCCACGCAGCATCCACAGCAGCTTTTTCCATGAGTCACTTGGATTCACTTGCTTCATATATGTTCTGGAAGCCACTTCTTCAGGATTCAGGTGACGTCTTTCATTAAAGTAAACTTACAAGAGGAAGTATAGGAAAAATTACCCCTGCCACTGCCTCTTGTCTTGAGGCCACAACTACACTCATCACCTGCTTTCATTTCGTTTTGCCTTTTTTGTTGTTGTTGTTAAGAGACAGAGTCTTGCTGTGTTGCTCAGTCTTGTCTTGAACTCCTGGCCTCAAGTGATCCTTCTGCTTTGGCCTCCCAATGTGTTGGGATTACAGGCATGAGCCACCATGACTGGCCATCACCTCCTTTTTATACTATGCATTCTAGATTCCTCTTTGCTTGTCTAGATTGCTTGCTAGTGAGGAAACTCAGATCTGTATTCCTAAGAGCTTGAGACCCTTCTCAGGCTGTGGCTGTTGCTCTTGTCTATTAACTGCCCACATTGGTATCAGGAGACAAAAATGTGGATCATATTTTTCTTCATCTTCATGATAGAAAATTATCTCTACTTCCTCCCAGTGATTATATTCATTACTCTTGCTATGATGACAACACCTCCCCTTTCCTGCTGGTCCCTCAGTTCAAGGGGCCCAAAGTAACGGGGATGTAGTCATAGCTTACGATTTATGGTTCTCTTAGTGTATCCCTTTTTGATGCATTCATTCTCTGAGAGCCAAGTCTTTTAAACCTGCAGAGCCCAGGACTGGGAAGACAGAAAACAAATCGTTCCAAGTGGGTCACTGGGAGTGATTCCATGGTAGACTACCACTATTTCTACCCCTTAGTTACCAGACCCGTGGACTCTAGCTGTTAGAGACATAGTACAAGATAAAAAGCATTGATTTAGAGGATATACATCATCTTAGAAGTTGGTGCCTACCCTCACAAGGTGTTCACTCCAAGCTGGGGATTTAGTTATACCCTCTACAAGCTGTTTCTTCACTTTGGCAGGTCAGCAAAAGTGGTGTGGTGTTTGTAATTGAAGCAATGGATAGCATGGTCATATGTGCGCTACTGCACCTCCTTTGCTGAAAGGTAGGACACTTCCTCTAATGCAATCTGGTATGGAAGCCCACAGTGGTGAATCATACATTTTGTAAGACTTATTGTAGTAGTACTAGCTAAGGGAGGGTCCGTTAACCCCAAAATTAAACTTATTCCTTGAATTTGAAAAAAATACCCATTCACATCAAAAGGACCTACTACCCTTTACAGAATGGAAGAGGATAAATTGGCACACTTGGCACCAGGTACGTAGGTAGTTATTCTCAAAGGATGGTGTCCTACTCAGTACTGTCTCTATCTGGATAGTTGGGCATTCAGCATCTAGATTAGTTAGAACAGACATTGTAAATGGGAGCTCAAGCTGTTGGCCCCAAACATTGCTTCCATGCCTGCCACCATAGCTACTTGTCTCAGGAGTTTATTGTGACAGCACTGGGGTGGCCAATTACAGAGGCTGACTGTTATCAGTTGACCAAGTCATTTAGTCTGCTTGATTGTGTAGAATAACTAAGCTTGAATTTCATGCTTCTCTATCAGAGAATTATGAAGACCTTTCATGCAGCCACAAGCAGGGACTGGTAGAAAGTCACCGGGGCAATAGTGGTGAATAATACAGGAGTCTAGGCCACCTGCAGTTTACCTGTGCCCTCTAGCTCTGCTCATGCCTGACTTTGGATGTACCACTTCCATCTTAGTGTGCATTATTGCTAGGCCTTCATGCCCTTGTGGCTTGGAGGGTGTACCTGAACCCAGCTCATGGTGAACACTTCTGCCTGAATGGACTTTAATTTCTCATTATCAAATATACTGTATCTATTAGGGTTCAGTTGCCTGCCAAGGGCTGTTTTTAAAAGCTTAATACATTACTGCAGATTACCTGGTCACGCTCCAGAACACTACAGTATCACATTGTGAGTCTCCTACTTAGCCTTGCTAGAAATTCCTGATGCATCTTGTCCTAACACAGCCATTTCTAATACACAGGACCTTACATGTCATATAGAACAAGCAGCAGGACTGCTTGTATCAGAGCCTGGTTCTACTACAGAGCCTTTTCCTGATGCTTTTCATGTGCCCTGATATGCGTGTCAGTACAGTGTTCCCAAGATACAGCTGCTGCCTCCAAAAGTCAAAAAGGTCTACTCAGCATTGTGCTTCCTTCTTCATGTGCTGCTTCTTCAGACATTGTGAGATGCAATAATGTCCTCTACTTTGGAGGTGATTTCCTGGCATGGCTCATTGGATCCCTAAATAATTTACTGATGTAGCAAGTTTCCAAATATTCATGGGTTTTATATCCTACTCTCTGAAGTGCATGTCTTTTACCAAGTCCTCTAGTGAACTTGTCACTTCTTCTCTGGTCTGATGAGCATGATATCATCAATAAATTCATTGCTGTGATGCTCTGTGGGATGCCCAGGTGGCCTGCATCTCTTCAGACTATTTAGTAACCAGGGCCAGGAGAGGATAGTGACCTCTGAGCCTCTCAGTGACACTGGTTTTCTGTTCAGCAACACATTCCTCATTGCTTTGATAAGTGGATGGTCTTTCAAGTCTTTCCATGGAAAAACATTCATCTAGTGGATTTTCAAGACTTATGTGGTATGTAACTCTAAGTACACTTCTCTATGTCTTTTGATTCCTTCATCTACCTTATTCCATAAAACATCTGGCATTTCTTCTTCATTCAGTGAGGCGCCTCACTTTCTTCAAATCCCAAGAAAGAAGATTCATGTCAAGAAACTCTCCCAAATCGAACTCTATATTCTACCACACTTTATTCCACACCCTCAGAATCTGGTTCCAAATATACTCTCCCAAATTCTGTCTATATATGTTTGCTAGGTCTTGCAGTTATTTTTATAGTCCCTTCTTCAACAACCCCAGAAATTGCATGCTATATCATGTTGTGCATTAACCCTGGCTATTGATCTAGTGGCCAAGAATGGAAGTACTGTCTAGCACTACATTAGTCCATTTTCACGCTCCCGATAAAGATATACCTGAGACTGGACAATTTACAAAAGAAAGAGGTTTAGTGGACTTACAGTTCCACATGGCCGAGGAGGCCTCACAATCATAGTGGAAGGTGAAAGACACATCCTACATGGCAGCAGACAAGAGAAGAGCTTGTGCAGGGAAACTCCCATTTTTTAAAACCATCAGATCTCACAAGACTCATTCACTATCAGGAGAACAGTGCAGGAATGACCCAGCCCCATAATTTAATCACATCCCGTGAGGTTCCTCCCATGACATGTGGGAATTGTGAGAGTTACAATTCAAGATGAGATTTGGGTGGAGACACAGCCAAACCATATCAAGCAAAGCAGAGGCTTTTGCATAATCTTCAATGAAAAGGGTGGAGGTGTGGAGTAATAGGGAAAAGTAGTACATTTCTCTAAGCCTAGAGAATTCAAGGGAATCTAGTGAATCAACATTTTTTTGCTCATCAACCTAATCCTAGTCCTCGAAGTCCTATTTCTTCCCAATTAGGATCCTGACCTTAGCTTGGCAGACCTACCAGAACTGAAAACCCCACACCCTCTTTGAAGCTCTGTTAGTCCTCTTTGAAGCTCTGTTAGTCTTCTAAGTAAGTCCTATGACTGTCCTCTTTTTTTGCCTTCTAGTTGTAGGGTATGTGAATCTCTATAAAAGCTTACAAGGAGGTCCTCTGGCTTTCATTTCCAATTTTTAATTACTGATGAACTGCCCCCAGCCTTTTATTATCTTGTGTTTTTTTGTTTGTTTGTTTTGGGGTTTTTTTTTTTGTTTTTTTGTTTTTGTTGTTGTTGTTGTTTTGAGATGGAGTCTTGCTTTGTCACCCAGGCTGGAGTGCAGTGGTGCAATCTCAGCTCACTGCAACCTCTGCCTCCTGGGTTCAAGTGATTCTCCTGCCTCAGCCTCCTGGGTAGCTGGGATTACAGGCACGTGCCACCATGCCTGGCTATTTTTTTTGTATTTTTAGTAGAGATGGTGTTTCCCCATTGTTGGTCAGGCTGGTCTCAAACTCCTGACCTCATGATCTGCCTACCTCAGCCTCCCAAAGTGCTGAGATTACGGGTGTGAGCCACTGCACCAGGTCTTACTATCTTCTTCAAAGTATCTATTGCATCCAGTAACAGTGTTCTAATTTCTATTTCCCAGTATTTCTCAAGTATCAGATATATTGCACCTTCTGGTACACTTCTTTTCACAGGTGTATGATCTCAGTTCCCTACTGGTAAAACGTATAACATTGTATTGCTATCTTGTGCCACGGCCTATGCATGCTGCACATAACACCAGTGATGGGGTCCTCACTGCCAGCCTGCCAGTGGGTGCTTCAGGTCTGAAATCCCATCTTAAGATCTCCTCTTTCAGACCACTCCTGGCCACAACTGTCACAAGTTTTGTTCCTAGGAGTCAGATTCTGGGATGGATATTGGGGTGCCAGGAAACGTATTGGAGAATGTTCTTAGAATCAACTCCCGTGGGAAAGTGAAGGAAATGAGACTGAGCAGAGGGAGAAGTTGTGCTGGGACGCAGCCACAACAAAAGCCTCAAAGAATCCTCCAAGGACTTTTGATAACCCTTTAGAGTCTTCTGAAACTGGGACAAGGGGACTAGACCTTTTCGTCCCACACCTACCGGTCATTATATGTGGATGCCCCAGGAAGGGCAATGTAATTGAGACAAGGCAGCTACCGTTAGTTAAGGGCGATCTCTGGAAAGGACTCAGCACCAGTATGAGATGCCAGTAGCTCTTGGCCTCTGTGGGACTGGCCACTCTAACCCTTAGCCAGGGAAATCTAGGCAGCACAACACAACATCCAATATAAGAGCAGAAACATCAATAAGAGAACGAGAATGTATTTGACACTGGGAGTGAGGCACTTGTCTCAGGGGCAAATTTTAGAAACTTCCAAAAAAGCCAATAATCAAAAGAAATCATGTCTTAATCCAATGCTTTTAAATCAACATTAATGCAAAAACAATCAATGTTGAATAATATATAAAAATTTTAAATGGACACAGGATCCATATTACTGGCTTTTTCTTTTGCCTCAGGCATATGGCTTGGCACATCATTGATGTGTATAAATTGGTTTTATTTCTTGATAATTCCCTAAAAAGTAACTTACTGTTCATTAACCCTGGGAATGGTATACCTCATAATGGAATCACAGGAAAAATTTACTGAGAATCTTTTATACAGGGATTGCGATAGGAATTTTAAGTAAAGCACAGCTCCAATATTTGCAAGCAAGGTATTATAGCCCCCATTTTACAGAGGAGACAGGAACAATCCAAGAGATTAAGAATTTTTATGCACAGGAAATATCTATTTTTATACAAATCATAGCCTATGTTTTTAAATAAATCAATGTCATTATTTTACAGTCATACCACAAACTCAGGAAATGACTCAACAATCTTGATAAATCTTCACACAGGCTATTATGAAACATCACTGCAAATAAGAACTCCATAAAAGTTTTTACTTAACATGTGGTAAGTATAGAACCACAGCTTTTGAGGCCTTTACAGCCTTACTCTTGGGGGAAAAAAAACCTTGCTTTGGAATTCAAGGTCATATTAAATTCCTCTTCCCCAAGGATCCTCCAGACAGCACATATTGACTACTATTTTTCCATCATCACAGGTACCAGGGAATATTTACCTTCATTAGTACACTTTTCTCAGAGCGCTCTGGATTACGAAAGGCCGGGCTTACAATTACCAAAGGTTACATATCTTTTCTCCATTAGACCGTGAGCTCTCAGAAGACAGAGTGACATATTCATCATTATCCTACATATATGTTAGAGGGTGAATAAATGTATGTTGAAATGCATTGAAAGAAGAGATGCTGTCTGTACACCCCTGTGTGACTGCTGACTGTCCTTCTCTCTAGCTCATTCTCTCTCTCCTCTGCTTCTCCCTCTCTGTCTCTACCTCTGTATGTATGTACACACACACACACAATCTTAAGTTGTTGTTTCTTCAGAGAAAAATAAATTAATCCTGACCTTTCCACCTGCACCAGCTCTCTAGTGGTGGCCTATTCAAAAATAGGACTAAAAGGACACCTCCAAAGGAGGGACTTTCATCAGTTATTTCTAACTAAATTGGGGTTTTTTTTTAAAGGTGTAATATGCACATATCACGGAGAGTGTTAATCAAAGAGGTGTGAAAAAATGAAAATAGAGGTTGTGTGTATGTGTCCTACATTGGATTCTCCAGAAACAGACCCTGAGATGAGGATTAGTGTGCAAGTGATTTGTTAAGTGCATGTTCCCAGGAGCAATCAGAAGAAAGAGTGGAATAATAGCACATCAGAGAAGAGGAGAAAGCCAGGAAAAGATGTGATGATTGGGGAAAAAAAAAAACAATCCAAACAAAATACAACATCAACCTTATCTTATTGGGCACTCTGGAATAGAAATCTACAACTCAGGATTTGCCCCACTTTCAGGCAAAGGAGCTGATATTTCATTGACCTTTCAGTCAGTAGCTGAGATGCCAGTCAGATAAAAGTTTCCAGGAGCCTCTCATATGAACCTGCAGGTGAGGAGGCTCTAGTAGCCCAAGGTCAGTCTTTTGGAGAAAGTCACAAGGATGAGACATAGCAAAGCACATAGAAGCTGGGAGTGGGCTCATAGAAACAGTAAAATGGCTCTGAGGCAGTTGGAGCAAGACAGCACCAGCACCCCCTCTAGTCTACCACTGGCGCCACTGATATCCACTTGCTTCTCACATTACATTTACTGCATGCTGTGATACATTTTCAAAATTATCACTGGGCACAATTTCTGAGAGAAAACTTCAAGAGAAAGTTTAGCCAGATGAGCTATAGTCCCCCTTGCTATAATCTCCAGGATATAACTGGTCTTCATCCTCCTCTCTCCAAAAAATAGCTGACCCATTCTACCACATTCCACTTACCTTTGGCTGTACTTCTTTTTTAAATCTTCTTGGTGTTTCGTTTTGTTTTGTTTTGGTCATTCTTCTTTTTTTTTTTTTTTTTTTTTTTTTTTTTTTTTTTTTTGAGGCGGAGTCTCGCTCTGTCGCCCAGGCTGGAGTGCAGTGGCCGGATCTCAGCTCACTGCAAGCTCCGCCTCCCGGGTTTACGCCATTCTCCTGCCTCAGCCTCCCGAGTAGCTGGGACTACAGGCGCCCGCCACCTCGCCCGGCTAGTTTTTGTATTTTTAGTAGAGACGGGGTTTCACCGTGTTAGCCAGGAGGGTCTCGATCTCCTGACCTCATGATCCGCCCGTCTCGGCCTCCCAAAGTGCTGGGATTACAGGCTTGAGCCACCGCGCCCGGCCCATTCTTCTTTTATTTATTTCTTTAACATATAAAATTGTGTGTATCGATAGCTTACAATGTGACGTTTTGAAATGCATGTACATCGTGGAATGGTTAAATCTAATTAACAAATCCATTGCCTCCCATAGTTATTATCATTTTTGTGATAATTAACTATAGTCCCCATGTTACACAATAGATCTCTTGAACATCTTCCTCCTATCTAACCGAAATTTTGTATTATTTGACTTCTCTTGGTTCAAGTGAGTTGCCAGGTGGCATCATACAGACCTTAATGACTGAGGCATCTGAACCCTGGGTTACCATCCATATTTTTGACCATGTCTAGTGTAATTACTGATTTCAGGGGAAACGTTTTCAAGGAAGTAGCAAGACATGCCTAACGTATCACCTGAGAAACTGAAAGAAACTGTGTTGTCAATTTCATATTGAATGGCAGTTATAATTTACTGAGGTCAAGCAAAATGAAGATGCTGTTTGTTTCTTTTTCTTTTCTTTTCCTTCTTTCTTTCTTTCTTTTTTTTTTTTTTTTAGACGGAGTTTTGCTCTTGTTGCCCAGTCTGGAGTGCAATGGTGTAATCTCCACTCACTGCAATCTCCATCTTCTGGGTTTGAGTGATTCTCCTGCCTCAGCCTCCCAGGTAGTTGGGATTATAGGCATGCGCCACCGCACTCAGCTAATTTTGTATTTTTAGTAGAGACATGGTTTCTCGATGTTGGCCAGGCTGGTCTTGAACTCCAGACCTCAGGTGACCTGTCTATCTCGGCCTCCCAAAATGCTGGGATTACAGGTGTGTGCCACCGTGCCCAGCTGTTTGTTTCTTCTATAAAAAAAAAATATAAAAAAGGGAACAATGTTAATAGACTTCACAGTAAATACACAGTGAATATACTATGTGATACAGTGTATAATAGAACCAGTGGATACCCTGGTCAGTGGCTATAGCTGCACTTTTCTTGCCATAAAATGGTAACTTTGTTTGAGGTGATAGTATCCACTGTACAATGTTATTGATTCAAACAATGCATGAACCCTTGGATAATGATGCTAGCCACCACAATCAAGAAAAGCAAACCACTGCTCACAACCTGCGTGACTCCTGGTCAGAATAAATAGTTGCCCTTTTCAAGCTGAAGAGGACCGACAAAATTAGCCAACCCTCAAGAAATTGGTTGGTATCCTTATAAGATAGTATCATATCAAGTGGTCAGAGTTTGCCTTTGATACTGAGGTTACATGTCCATCAGCAGCAGTACTTAGTGGCCTTGGTGAAAGGAAGCCATGCTATTGCATCTATGCATAGCCTTCGTCTCTATCATCATGGAGACTTCATTCAGTGGTCTTGTGTGTAAGGATATATTTCTGGACCCAATTCAGCCCCATTGAACTATTTTTGTCCTTGCACAAATAGGACACCTTCTTGATGACTGTTACTTTATAATTAAGCCTCAAAAATATTGTTGCAACTTCTTTTTTCAAATCCTTTAGGCTACCTCTTTTATAATTGCTTGAAAATTTTAGAATCATCTTGTCAATTTTATTTGTAACAGCCTGCTGTAATATTCATTTGTTTTATGTTCAGTCTATAGATCAAATTGAGAGACATTGATATGTGAATTATATTGAGACTTCAGATTCATGAACATAGCACGTTTCTATTTATTCAGGTTTTCTTCTCTTTCTTTCTGAATTTCAGTTTTAGTTTAGTTTTCAGTGCATAGCTTTTACACCTATTTTATCAAATTATTCCTAATCATTTCACATTTTGATACTATTATGAGTGATATTGTTTTTTAATGTCACTTTGAGATTGTTCCTTACTACTGCATACACATTCAATTGACTTTATGTATGGATCTTCTTCTATCTTTCAAATTTGATAAGTTCATTTATTAGCTTTACAATTTTTTAATATTATATAGTACTTTTCATCATGTCTGAGAATAAATTCAATTTTACTTGTTTCTTTCCAAGGTTTTTGGTTTTTTATTTGTTTTACTCGTTTCATTGTAGTGACTAGGACCGTTAATATTATATTGAATAGAAGTGGTGAGAGCAGATATCTGTAACTTATCCCAAGAGTTTAGGACAGGAAATCTGTTTTTGTACCTTAAGCATGTTATCTGTAGGCTTTTAAGTTGCCCTTTGAGAAAATTTCATTTTGTTTTTATGTTACTGAAAGTTTGATCGTAAATATATGTTGATTTTTGTCAAGAGCATTTTTTGCACATCTTTATATATTAAGTGCTTTTCCTGCACATCTTTATATTTTTTTAAATGTAGTGTATTACATTATATAATTTTCAAATGTTAAGCCAACCTTGCATTCCTAGGATACTTAATTTCATTATGAATTAACCTTTTTATAGTGAATTTGATTTTATTAAGAACTTTTGCTTCTATGTTGCTGGAGGATATTGGTATGTAAATTATTTTACTTTAATGCCTTTGATTGGTTTACTATCAGGTAAAACTGGGCCCATAAAATGATCTGCAAATTGTTGAATTACCTGAGAAACTTTATGTAACATTGTTATTATTTTTATCTTAAATATTTAATAGAATCCACCAGTGAAGGCACCAGGAAAGCCATCTGAGCCTTTAAGCATTGAAGGTTATGAGTTTCATTTTAAGCACTTTTTAAAATTTTAAATGTTTAATTTCTGTGAGTACCTAGTAGGTATATATATTTGTGGGGTACATTAGATACTTTTTGATATAGACATGCAAGGTGAAATAATCATATCATGGAGAATGGGATATCCATCCCCTCAAGCATTTATCCTTTGCATTACAAGCAATCTAATTACACCCATTTAGTTATCTTAAAATGTACGATTAAGTTATTGTTGACTATAGTCACCCCATTGTGCGAACAAGTAGTATGTCTTATTCATTCTTTCTAACTATATTTTCTTTTTTTTATTTTTATTTTGAGACAGAGTCTTGCTCTGTCGCCCAGGCTGGAGTGCAGTGGCGTGGTCTCGGCTCACTGCAAGCTCTGCCTCCTGGGTTCACGCCATTCTCCTGCCTCAGCCTCTGGAGCAGCTGGGACTACAAGCGCCTGCCACCGCCCCCGGCTAATTTTTTTTGTATTTTTAGTAGAGAAGTGGTTTTACTGTGTTAGCCAGGATGGTCTCGATCTCCTGACCTCGTGATCCACCCACCTCAGCCTCCCAAAGTGCTGGGATGACAGGCTTGAGCCACCATGCCCCACCTCTAACTGTATTTTCTTATACCCATTAACCACCCCATCTCCCCTCAACTCTCTTACACTACCCTTCCCAGCCTCTGGTAACCAACCTTCTACTCTCTATGTCCATGAGTTCAACTGTTTTGATGTTTCGATCCCACAAATAAGTAGGAACATGTGATATGTGTCTTTTTGTGTCTGGCTTGTTTTACTTTATGTAATAATCTCCAGTTCCATCCAAGTTGTTGCAAATGACAAGATCTCATTCTTTTTTATGGCTTAATAGTACTCCATGGTGTAGATGTACCACACTTTCTTTATCCATTGATGGATACTTAGGTTGCTTAAAAAACCAGCTGCTGTGAACAGTGCTTCAATAAATAAACAGTGCTGCAGCTATTGTAAATGGTGCTGAATATACCCACAAGTGGGATTGCTGGATCATGTGGTAACTGTATTTTTACATTTTTGAGGAACCTTCAAACTGTTTTTCATAGTGGTTATACTAATTTGCATTTGGTGAGAATGTAGTTAAAAAAGGGTTTCCTTTTCTCCACATCCTCACCAGCATTTGTTATTGCCTGTTTTGGATATAGGCCATTTTCACTGTAGTGAGATGATATCTCATTATTGTTTTAATTTGCATTTCTCTGATGGTCAATTATGTTGAAGGCCTTTTCATATGACTGTCGACCATTTGTATGTCTTCTCTGGAGAAATGTCTATTCAAATATTTGGCCCATTTTTTAATCAGATTAGGAGACTTTTTCCTATAGCATTGTTTGAGTTCCTTATATATTCCGATTATTAATCCCTTGTTAGATGGGCAGTTTGCAAATATTTCCTCCCATTTGGTAGGTTGTCTCTTCACTTTGTTGATTGTTTCCTTTGCTCTGCAGAAGGTTTTTGACTTGATGTGATCCCATTTGCCCATTTTTGCTTTGAATCTAAGCACTTTTTTGGCTTCATCACACAAAAATTATGTTCTGTTTTAATTTTCACAAAGCTCATTATTTATTTATTTCATTAATTATTATTTTTTTTCTTGAGACAGAGTCTTGCTCTGTCGCCCAGGCTGAAGTGCAGTGACACTATCTCGGCACACTGCAACCCATGCCTCCCAGGTTCAAGCGATTCTCCTGCCTCAGCCTCCCGAGTAGCTGGGACTATAAGTGCCCACCACCATGCCTGGCTAATTTTTTTTGTAGTTTTAGTAGAGACAGGGTTTCACCATATTTGCCAGGCTGGTCTTGAACCCCTGACCTTGGGATCTGCCTGCCTTGGCCTCCCAAAGTGCTGGGATTACAGGTGTGAGCCACCACTCCCAGCCACTCATTTAAAAAACAAAAACAAAAACAAAAAAACTCTCCGTTTGTTTTCTTTGATTGAGGGATATTTCATGAGTTTGTTGCTCAATTTCTAAATATTTTGAGATATGCAACATATTGTTCCTTTAATTCTAAATTTATTTACATTGTAGTCAGAGACCATGCTTTGTATGATCTCAATCCTTTTAAATGTATTATGAGACTTATCATATGGCCAAGAATATGATCTCTCTGGGTGAATGCTATCTGTGCACATTAAAGTAGTATGTATTCTGTTGTTTAACATTGAATGTTCTCTTAATATCACTTAGGTTAAGTTGGTTCATTGTTTTGTTGAATGTTATATATATGTACATAACGTGTGTATATGTATATACACACACACACTGAATGTGTATATATACCCTGAATATATATAGAGGGAATATATATTTATATATCAATTACAATATCTCTCCTTATTCCTGAGACTCTCCCTTGTCCTGAAGAGACGTTATCTGATAATAATATAGCCATAGCCCACAAGAAAGGTACTGTGTTCGTATGTTTCACTGTTTTAAAGCCTTTTAATTCAAACCTACTAATGTTCTTATATTTAAAATGTATCTCTTAAAGAGAATACATAGTTGGTTCTTGTTTTTGTTATCTAGTATAACAAAATCTACCTTGTAATTGCAGTAGACCTGCAATAAAATAAATAATTAAGAGTTCTTTTATAAGAAGGAAATAATACTAGATGGCAATTTAGATTTACACAAAGGAAATCTTTTTTATCTAGTATAACAAAATCTGCCTTACAATTCAGATGTTTAGAACATATATTTAATACAGTTATTATTAATGTGATTAGATTTACCATATTATTATTTGTTTACTTATTTCACCTATTATTTGTTCATTATTTTTCTGCCCTAAATTCTTTTTAAATTGTTGATTTTTACTCTGTATTTTTTTTTTTTTTTTTTTTTGGGTGATGGAGTCTCGCTGTGTCACCCAGGCTGGAGTGCAGTGGCCAGATCTCGGCTCACTGCAAGCTCTGCCTCCCGGGTTCACGCCATTCTCCTGCCTCAGCCTCCCGAGTAGCTGGGACTACAGGCGCCTGCCACCATGCCTGGCTAATTTTTTTTTGTATTTTAGTAGAGACGGGGTTTCACCGTATTAGCCAGGATGGTCTCGATCTCCTGACCTCGTGATCCGCCCGTCTCGGCCTCCCAAAGTGCTGGGATTACAGGCTTGAGCCACCGCGCCTGGCCTACTCTGTATTTTTTAACTGTACTAATGGCTTTTCAGCTGTGCTTCGTTTTATTTGTTTTTATAACTGCTGCTCTAGTGTTTCCTATACACGTATTTGTAAACTTTCACATGATATTAAGCTATTTCATGTACATTTTGAGAACTTTCAAATGTACAATTTCATTACTCTCCAGTTTTTCAATTTTGTACATAAATTTTACTTCTATAGATGTTGTAAATTACATGGAATTATTTTTAGTCCAAACAATCAATAATCCATTCAAAAAATTTTTAAAGAAGATAAAATTTGTTTTTAATATTTAGTCACATAGTAACAATTTCTATTGCTCTTTCCTTTGTGTAAATCTAAATTTCCGTCTAGTATTATTTCCTTCTTATAAAAGAACTCTTTTAATTATTTATTTTATTGCAGGTCTACTGGTAACACATTTTCTCAGCTACTTTTTCCTCTAAAACAGTTACTACTTTGCCTTCATGATTGAGAGATATTTTTGCTGGGCCTTTATCAGGGCCCTGACTTTGCTATTGCAGATTGCTGAGAATAAAAATTCACCTTCCCTATAATTCTCTTAAAATTAAGCCAATTAGTCTTTCAGCTACAGAAGATGAGGGTCCATTTAAATGCCACCAGAGATATTCAAGCCAGTCTATATTCTATAGAATATTTCTCCTTTAAGAGTTTCTTGCTTGCCTGGTATTTTACCAGTAATGTATAGTAAGTCCTATTTCATATACACTGAATTTAGCCTTTTTTTTCTTGTTCCCAGGATGCTTCTGAAATCCTCTCTTTTTCACTGATTATCAAAAATCTAATTATGATGTGGCTTGGTATGACTTTCTTTGTATTTTTCCTACTTGAGGTTGATTGCGGTTCTTAAATCTGTCCTGTCTCGCTTCCTGAGAGCCTATTATAGGGGAATCAGGCTGAGTTAGGAGGCAGATGGGACTTGACTCTGGACCAAATTGGGGACTAAGTGAAACTGGGTAGAGGCATAGAAAGCCCCTCTCCATAAGACATGCCTACCAGTGCCATTACAGTTGACCATTGCCATGGCAACAACTGGAAGTTACTGCCCATTTTCTATTCCTGAAAACCCCATCCCTTAATTAGCATGTCATTAAAATTGATATAAATATGACTGCAAAACTACCCCTAGGCTGCTACTCTCAGTACCTTGAGTATGGGGTAGCCCCGCTCCACAGGAGCAGTCACGAAGCTGTAATATTGCATCTGCCTCAGTAAAGCTGTTCTCTTCTGCCACCAGCTTGCTCTTGAATTCCTTCCTGGGCAAAGCCAAGAACCTGCCTTATATCAAGGCAACTTGATAATTTCCCACAGCCACCACTTTGTTGTTTAATATGCAGTCTTTTTTTCCTCTCTATATTCAGTTTGGATAGTTTCTCTTGCTGTGGCTTCAAATCATTGATCTTTTCTTTTACTATGTCTTAAATATTGTTTACCATTTGTTCAGCTTTTTTCATTTCATCTTATTACGCTGACTTTCTTCCAGGCCTGTTATAGAAACACAGTCAGCAGGTAGATTATCTGGTCTTATACAATATATTCCTCTGTAATGCTCTCTAAGTGTAGTCTGGCCACCCTACTTTTTAAGTTATGAGCGAATCTAGCGGTGTTTCAGAATTAGCTCCAGAGACCCTTGCCAGGAATTAAATTCCGAGCCACAGGGGAGTGCACCCATATTGATAGACTCTCTTTTAGCTAGCTTTATATTTGCACACACACACAGAAGTTCAATACCCTCAAAGCTACTTCAAAACCATGTCTTTCTCTTATCTGCTAGTACATGTAACCCAGGTTCCAAAGCTCCATTGCTGCATAACTCTAATAACTCTCATGCTCCCTTAGAAGGGATGGCATTTTCTTATTTGAGTTATGTTGACAACCGAACCTGGCAATTGATCTACTGGCCCGGAGAGAAATTGGGAGTATGTCTAAAGAAGACAAGCATTGTCTTTCAAAGCACATTTCGCAAACGAGAGGAGGTTTCTATCTTCTACTGAGAGGGATTTGGTGCATTCTTTAGGCCCATAGCATGTAATGAAATATAGGGATTAAAAATTGCCACATGCATCTACCCATATATATCTATCTCAAGTTTCATTGTTTGACCCCTTCTTTATCAGGGCCCTGACTTTGCTATTGCAGATTACTGAGAATGAAAATTCACCTTCCTGTGAGTCTCTTAAAATGAAGCCCTGGTCCAGATCTTCGGCACAATTAGCCCTTCAGCTACAGAAGATGAGGGTCCATTTAAATGCCACCAAAGATATTAAAGCCATACCTTAATCTGATAAATGATTGACCTGAGCTTGTAATTTTCTCTTTCAGTGACACCTAATGACAACCAAACAATTCCACAGTCCTTACAACTACCATGTCCTTATATTTATTTCCAAGTGTCAGATATACTACATAAGTTAGCGCATCCTCACTTCGCTGTAAGTGGAAGTTCTAGCAATTACACTGCCAAAGCCTACAGAAACTATTAAGATTCCATGTAGCTCCAGTAATGAGGTCCTTATTGCCATCATGCCTGTGAGTAATCCAACTCCAAAATCCCGTCTTAGAATCTGCTTTCTAGGTTCACTTCTGGTACCAAGTGTCTTACGTTAAGCTCCCCAGGACTGGGGCCTGTATTGAGGATTTATGTACAAGTAATGTATGGTGATACTTCTCCCAGGAAGACTTATAAGAGAGTTAGAATATAACAAAAATAAAGGGAAGAAGCAAAGCAAAGGTGCGTTTTTCCTTTAAGTTCCGCTCTCAGCCTGCTGTTGAGGGGAAAAGAAGCAAAGCCCACAGAAATTGGGAGATGGATACATAAAAACTGTGAAAGAGAATCTGAGGCAGTATAGATTATGCTTTGAGAGTGGCCTCTATGGGTATAGAAAAGTAATTTGCAACTATTTGATCAATCTCTTCTTACTCTTTCATCACTTGCTTTTCTGCCTAAGCTTGGTGTAGCTGAAATCAAATGTCTCAGAAAGTGTCTATGACCATCAGTATAACTAAATGACTAATTAGGTGTCCTTGGAAGGAAAAATTCTAGAGTTCTTCAGAATTTGGAATTTCCTTCCTTTCTGCAAATGTTGTTCTCAGAGCACTAAGGCTTTTCATTTTGTTCCGCTTTATACTGGCATTGAGAGAACTAGCGTGCTGGGGCTGGAAGAAAAAGAGAGGTGTAAGAAGAAGAAAAAGAGATGTAAGAAGAAGAAAATGCTTCTAATATTTGATAAAACACTTTGCTCAAAGTATGGGGGAAAATTAAATTGGTTTTGTTTTCTAAAATCCTGATTGTTGAATTGATTGTTTATTTTTTCCTTTCTGAAAAAAATGACAATTTACTATCTTCTCAGAAGTCCCAAAAATCTTGGGGGAAAATTGTATACCTATGTACATGTATTAATGAGGTGTCACTTTTCATTCGCCATGGACTCTCCATTATATATTAGAGCATTTTACTTGCAGCAGGTGCACAGGAAATTGATATTAAATGATGAACTCAAGTATTGTTTACTTTTTTATTATGAGTTTTATCCTTCTCCAATAGGGAATATATGTGTTACCTCCCAACAGTTTTTGTATACTCTGTTAAATAATGACCAAGTGTAAAATTTATATTGTCCAATTTTGTTTCTACATTTTTGAGAAGCCATCTCATCACTGATAAAAGTTTAAGTTAAAAGTTCTCACCTCCAATGCATGGGGATACAGGCCAAATTTACCCAGATAGTAGCCAGTGGTGGCAACTGCACAGCTAGGTCTAATTTAGCTTTACTATTGAAACTTGAAATTCCCTTAATAAAGAAAAAAATTTATTTCATATTTATTTTGACTTTGACAGCCCTTGTTCTCCTGACTCCAACTCCCACTCACAGTTTGTTAGACAAGTAGTAGAAACATGAGCCAAGTGGGAACAATAAGGACAAATAAGTAAATCACTGGAAAAACTCACAGTATAACTAATATGGTGCCAGGAACCACGGGGAATTCAAATCCAGACAAAACAAGACCTCATAATCTACATACAAATTTAAAATGGCACATAACCCTCGTTCCAGCCGTTATTGGTACTAAGATTTAACTGACTTTCTTAACTCTTTGCCAGGGTGAGCGTTTATGCACCTGGAACAATATTCTCCTGTGACAGGGAGTGAGGCTTCACTGGGAAAATAGAAACTGACTTAGAAAGGAGAGCTTATGGCCAAAGCCTCATTCCTGCAGCTCAATTTCCTATGCTGAACCTTTCTCAAGATGCTAAGGCCATGGGATGCACACCCACCCGCTGGTTCTCTCTGACCTGAGAATCATTTGGAAAACTTTATTATGACACTTCACTATTTGACCACAGAGGTGACATAGTCTCTCTTTCCTGTGTTAATTTTGTGAGTATTTTGTCTGCTTATTCAAGGTGAAATAATTAGTCTAGCTCCTGCTCACTCTATCCCAGTTTGTTCTCATTAAGTTAGATCATCCCAGGGGTTCTGTTTTTACATTCTCACATTGGCATTATCTCCATGCTATAGAAATTAGTACACCTGGCCACATATCATTTTACTTACTAGGATACCAAGGTATCTTTTACCTTATTCCTGCTCCAGGACCCAATCTGTTGATAGACAAATCAATCTAAGAAATTTGAATATGAACTATAAAGGGCAGGAAAAAAATAAAAGAGAATGCCCCTTCCGTGGAACAGTTTATGACTTGTTGCAAAGTTAATATTAGTTACTAGACTTTGCACAATTAGAAGACTGATTCAAGCAGTGTTATATGGTTTGGCTGTGTCCCCACCCAAATCTCATCTTGAATTGTAGCTCCCATAATTCCCTCTTGTTGTAGGAAGGACCCAATGGGAGATAATTGAATCATGGGGCAGTTTCCCCCATAATGTCCTCATGGTAGTGAATAATTCACATGAGATATGATGGTTTTATAAGGGGAAACCCCTTTCACTTGGCTCTCATTGTCTTCTTTTGTCTGCTGCCATGAGAGATATGCCTTCTGCCTCCTGCCTTCTGCTATGATTGTGAGACCTCCCCAACCACGTGGAACTATAGTCCATTAAATCTCTTTATTTTCTAAATTGCCTGGTCCTCAGGGTATGTCTTTATCAGCAGCATAAAAATGGACTAATACAGTAAATTGGTACTAGTAGAGTGGGGCGCTGCTAAAAACATACTGGAAAATGTTGAAGCAACTTTGGAACTGAGTAACAAGCAGAGGTTGGAACAGTTTGGAGGGCTCAGAAGAAGATAGGAAAATGTGGGAAAGTTTGGAACTCTCTAGAGATTTGTTGAATGGGTTTGAATAAAATGCTGACACTGATATGGACAATAAAATCAAGGCTAAGGTGGTCTCAGATGGAGATGAAGAACTTGTTGGGAACTGGAGCAAAGGTGACTCTTGTTATTTTTAGCAAAGAGACTGGCAATATTTTGCCCCTGTCCTAGAGATTTGTGGAACTTTGAACTTGAGAGAGATGATTTAGGCTGTCAGTTGGAAGAAATCTCTAAGCAGCAAAGCATTCAAGATATGACTTGGGTGCTGTTAAACACATGCAGTTTTAAAAGGGAAGCAAATCATAAAAGTTTAGAAAATTCACATCCTGACAATGCAATTGAAAAGAAAATCCCATTTTCTGAGGAGAAAAGCCATCGGTAGAAATTTGCATAAGTAACGAGGAGCCAAATGTTAATCACCCAGACAATGGGGAAATGTCTCCAGGGCATATCAGAGACCTTTGAGGCAACACTTCCCATCACAGGCCCCAAGATTTAGGAGGAAAAAATGGTTTAATGGGCCTGGCCCAGGGTCCCTCTGCTGCATGCACTCCAGGGACTTGGTGCCCTGTGTCCCAGTTACTCCAGCCATGAATAAAAGGGGCCAAGGCACAGCTTGGGCTTTTGTTTCAGAGGGTGAACGCCCCAAGCCTTGGCAGCTTCCATGTGGTGTTAAGCCTGTGGATGCACAGAAGTCAAGAACTGAGGCTTGGGAACCTCTGTCTACATTTCAGAGGATTTATGGAAATTCCTGGATGCTCAGGGAGAAATTTGCTTCAAAGGTGGGAGTCTCATGGAGAACCTCTGCTAGGGTAGTGTGGAAGGGAAATGTGGGGTTGGAGCCCCCACACAGAGTCCTTACTAGGGCACTACCTAGTGGAGTTGTGAGAAGAGGACCACCATCCTTCAGACCCCAGAATGGTAGATCCACTGACAGCTTACATTGTGCACCTGGAAAAGCTGCAGACACTCAATGCCAGCCCATGAAAGCAGCCAGGAGGGTGGCTATAGCCTGCAAAGCCACAGGGGTGGAGAGGCCCAAGACCATGGGAACCCGCCTCTTGCATCAGTGTGACTATAAAGTATAGTTATACTTTATACAATTAGAAGACACAATTACTATACTTTACACAATTACACATGTGAGACATGGAGTAAAAGGAGATCATTTTGGAGTTTTAAGATTTGACTGCTCAGATGGATTTCAGGCTTGCATGGGGCCTGTAACCCCTTTGTTTTGGCCAATTTCTCCCATTTGGAATGTCTATATTTACCCAATATCTGTACACCCATTTTATCTATGAAGTAACTAAGTTGCTTTTGAGTTTACAGGCTCATAGGCTGAAGGAACTTGCCTTGTCTCAGATGAGACTTTGGACTGAGGACTTTTGACTTAATGCGCAGAGAGAAATGAGTTAAGACTTTGGGGGACTGGTGGGAAGTCATGACTGGTTTTTTAACGTGAGGGCATGAGATTTGGGAAGGGCGGGGGGTAGAATGATATGGTTTGGCTGTGTCCTCACCCAAAACTCATCTTGAGTTGTAGCTCCCATAATTTCCTCATGTTGTGGTAGGGACCCAGTGGGAGGTAATTGAATCATGGAGGCAGTTTCCCCCATACTGTTCTCGTGGTAGTGAATACATCTTATGAAATCTAATGGTTCATAAAGGGAAACCCCTTTCACTTGGCTCTCTTCTCTTCTTTTGTCTGCCACCATGTGACACGTGTCTTTTGCCTTCCACCTTGATTGTGAGACGTCCCCAGCCACGTGGAACTGTGAGTCCATTAAATCTCTTTCTTTTGTAAATTGCCCAGCGCTCAGGTATATCTTTATCAGCAGCATGAAAATGGACTAGTACGCAGTATTTTACCAAATATGTATTTTACCAAATGCTAAAATAGACTTCTTTGTTGATTGTCCACACAGCCCATGCTAACCTCCACCCCATTTCTAAGGCCTAGAATCTCTCTAATACCACCCACAAAGGCACACTCATTGGGCCAGAATTGATTGGATCAAGAGTACACAACTGAATCAAACTGAACCAATAGGATCTCTCTCATCAAAACTGTAATTCCTGGGAGCCTTAAGCATTTGGGCTGAAAGGATATGCAAGAAATGCATGTGCTGGGAGCTTAAGCATGTGAACTGAAAAAATTTGCAAGAAATGAATGAGTCCTAACTGAAATATGTATAGTGAAGTAGCTCATAAAATCTCTCCATAAATATAGTATGAAGAAAATATTCATGGGAAAATAGAGAGGAAGAACGAGGGAAAATGAGATGGATAGAATAGCAGCTTGGGTTCCCAAGACTTCCAGATCCTGGTTGAAGTTTATTAGGCCCATGAAAGACCAGACTTTTGGTTCAAGGAGATACCCTTGGGTCTTCTAGGATGTCTTCTTCATTTGCTAAGCTAGTCTGAGAAGTGTCTGCTAGTTTTACCCAAAAAGGTACAGCCCAAATATGGTGCCAAGCAGTACAGTTCAAAGTAAACAGTCATAGAAAGAGGTCTCCATAGGCTTCCACATCAGTCAGGGGCAGTTTCACAGAGGAGAAAAGAGTTTAGTTAGGACAAACAGCAATAAGTAACAAGAAATATTCACATAGGATCCCTGCCTATGTGGAGAAGGCATCACAGATGGTGAAAACAGCATGATTAAAGGCAGAGAGGCAGGATCAGATGTGATATACGTGGGATACTAAGGGATCAACTTGGTTAACACAGAGGGTTCATGCTATGAGGGTGTAAAAACATCTGCTAATTACCTCATAAATATTCATTTTTGTGGATGGACATGATTGTTTGCCTTTTGTGGTATCAATTTCAAAAGATCATGACACTTATAAATGGATAAAGAACTCAAACAACTGATTCCAGGGAAGGGTAGATTAAAAGTGAGCCTGGAACATGTTATGGGGAGAAAAGTTAAGAAAATACTAAGAAAAAATGTATGAGGGCGTGTTACAATGACTAAGGAGACGGTTTGAAGTGACAACTTGATCATCAACATTAGTATGCATTGGAAAAATAGTTACTTGTGAGTTTGTATGGTAATACGGCTTGGCTCTGTGTCCCCACCCAAATCTCGTCTCTAATTGTAATCCCCATGTGTCAAAGGATGGACCCGGTGTGAGGTGATTACAGTGTGGGGACGGATTTCCCCCTTGCTGTTCTCATGATAGTGAGTGACTTCTCATGAGATCTGGTTGCTTGATAAGTGTCTGGCTTTTCCCCCTTCTCCCTCTCTCCTGCTGCCACGTAAGATAGGCCTTGCTTTCCCTTGGCCTTCTGCCATGATTGTAAATTTCCTGAGGCCTCCCCAGCCATGCAGAACTCTTGAATTGATTAAACCCCTTTTGTTTATATATTACCCAGTCTCAGGTAGTATCTTTATAGCAGTTTGAGAACGGACTTATACACATGGCTAACTAGATATATAAGTAAGTGAGGGAGAAGGGAAAACTTTTGCTTATAATAGAATGCCAAGTGCCTGTGAATAAATGTGCAAGGAGTATGAGAGTCAGAAAGTCATCATTTTGAAACTGTCATACTAGAGATTAGATTAGGCAAAAATCATCAATGGATAGTAAACTTATGAGGAAATTCTGATGAGAACAAGAGTATTTGCATCATCTTAAGGTATCTCCCAACCAAGTGTTTATTACTTGTGATGAAGAAAACTAATAATAATTATATAGCACAAATACCAGGCAATACTATGGCATAGTAATCCAAATATACATTATCCATGAAAGCACTGTGGGGATCATGTGCCTCTAGATTGATAACTCAAGAAAAACCTAACTTTACCTATGTAGTATTCTGGCACAGAATGTATATCCTAATTGAACCATGAATAAACACTAGACAAACAGAAGATGAGTAACAGTTTATTAACAAAGGAAGAGGGAAATTCTATTATTTCAAAATGCTAATGTTATAAACAGCAGCAGCAACAAAAATTAGCTGTAGAAATGTTCCAGGTTAGAAGGTGCTAAAAAGTCATGACAACTAAATGCAGTACATGACTGTGAAGTGGATTCTGTTTTGGAGGGGAAATAATGCTCTAAGGAACACTCTTTGGGTCAACTGATGAAATTGGCATACAAACAGTAAGAGAGAAAAACATTGTACTAATGTTATATGTACTGAAATTGATAACTAGTATGGTTATGTTTTTAAAGAATTATAATCATTATTAGTATTACAATTATTCTCACATGATCATTGCTATTTACTTAGCACATACTGTGGTAAAAGTTTTATGTATGCGATCCCTTTCAATTCTTACAAAACCCCAAGGGAGAGGCAATCCAGTAGACATTTGTCCTTGTAAAGATTTTCCAATGTAGATGTCTCTGGGATTGCAGCCAGCTGCTTATCGAATCTGGACCAGTGAAACCTTCCGTGTTGTGAAATGTAGTTTTATTCTGCTTAGAAACAAATTCTGTCACTCTTCAAGTCTAAGCACATTGGGGTGAACTTAATAAAACTAAGATGATAGGCTCAGGAAGACGTACTTTGCTGTCATGTGAGGATTTGGGGATGGGATCTGTAAAGCATTGAATGAGACTGTCCTTGCTTGATAACATGAGGCAAATGACAATACAAGGCAGTCATGGTTGAAGTGCAATGAAACCAGGAGATGTGTGTGGTTCCCAGGCCAGCTTGGGCATGCATCAGATTTGTTGTATGCTCCCTTGGGTAAGCCACTTGACTCTCAAGGCTGACATTCACACAAGATTCCTCCACTTGTGATAGATAATGTGGATCAAAATACATTAAAACAATTCCACCACTCCAGAAGAGTCCCTCAGTTTCCCTCCCAGTCAATACTTCCCCCACCAAGCAAACCACCATGATGATTTCCAATACCATGCTCATTTTTGAAGAACTTATGTTCAGTGCAGTTAAACAGTATGTCTTATTTTTGTGTCTGACTTCTTTCACTCAATGTTAAAGATGTACAGTTTAACCATAGTGTGTGTAGTTCATTCATTTATTATTGCTGCCTATTATTTGATTACATGAATGTATCACAATTTTAAAATCTGTGTTACGGTTGATGGATATTTGATTCACTTATAAAATTTTTATGTTTATAAATAGTACTACTGTAAATATTCTTGTGCAAGTCATTTAGAAAATAAACACACTTCTCCTGGGTGTATACCCAAAAGTAGAATGGTTGAGGCATAGGGTAGCTGTATATTTACATTCAGTAGCTATTACCAAAACATTTTTCAAAGTAGTTGAACAGATTTCACTTCCATCAGCAACATATGAGTTATCCAGTTGCTCCATGTCCTTATCAGTACTTAACACTGTCAATTATTATAATATTTGAACTTCTAGTGTGTATATAGTGGTATTACATTGGTTTGGGTTTTTGTTTTTTTTTTTGTAATCTCACTGATGAGTGAAGTGCCTGTAGACCATCTAGATATTCCATTTGTAAAGTACCTGATTAATCCCTTTCTTTATTTTTAATATAATGGTCATCTTCCTGTAGATTTGTAGAAGTTCTTTATTCTAGATGCAAAACAACTTTCAGATATATGTGTTGCAAATATAATTTTTTTTTTAATTTTAGAGACAGGGTCTCACTTTGTTGCCCAGGCTGGAGTGCAGTGGCATGATCATAGCTCACTGCAGTCTCAAACTTCTGGGATCTGGGGATCCTCCTGCCTCAGCCTCCCAAGCAGCTAGAACTACAGGTGCACACCACCATGTCAGGATAATTTTTAAATTCCCTTTTTTGTAGAGATGGGATCTTGCTATGTTGCCCAGGCTTGTCTCTAACTCCTGGCCTCAAGTTATCCTCCCAACTTGGCCTCTGAAAGTGCTGGGTTACAGGTGTGAGCTACTGCGCCGAGTCGCCCAGCCACATGTGTTGCAAACAACTTCTCCCAGGCAGTAGTTTGCCTTTTTGCTCTCTTAATATGTTGAAGAACATAAGTTCTTAATGTGAATGACTTCTAATGCAGTTTGGGCTCTCCAGACAAGAGGTATTTTAGAGAGTCTGGTGTTCCTGACAGTTATAGAAACCACTCTTTAGATCAAGACTTACAGAAAGAAATGAGAAAGGGAGAAGTTGGGCAATGATGCAGGTCCATTAGTCTCACCTATGCAAAGAAAGCTCTGGAACACATATAACCTCTTAGAATTGTCCTGCATTGGGCGAAAATGACAGAAATTTATACCTCTGTCTCAATCAGTTTCTGATCATAGCTCTCTCTGGAAAAACACGGCCTTGAACAAACTTACTCACTGCCCTGAAGACAATCCCTAAAGTGAGATGATGGCTGAATACTGTCTACTGATAGCCCTCCCAGCAGCTAGGCAACAGCTTTTTCCTTAAAGGGGTATCTGGGTATCACATCTCTATGTCCACCTCAGTATCCAAATCATAAATCTTTTATTCTATGACTTGTGCTTGTGGTGTTATGCTTAAGAAATTTTTCCTACTTCAACATTTTTGTTCCCCTATGTTTTCATTTAGAAGATTTAAATTTATTTTTCATATTTAGGCCTTATAATATGTCTAATTTTCACATATGGTATGAAGAAAGGATCAAAGATACTTTTTTTCTATATGGATGTCTAATTGAGCCAACTCTATGTATATAAAAGATGATTGTTTTTCCACTGCATTTCAGTGGTCTCATTTTGTTTTTTGGTTTGTTTTATTTGTTTGTTTGATATTAGAGGCAGAGTCTTGCTCTGTCACCCAGGCTGGAGTGAAGTGGTGTGATCTTGGCTCACAGCTCACTTCACCCTCCATCTCCCAGGTTCAAGTGGTTCTCATGCCTCAGCCTCCTGAGTAGCCAGGACTATAGGCGTGTGCCACCATATCATACACAATACCTGATTTTTTGTATTTTTAGTAAAGAGGGGGTTTCGTCATGTTGCCCAGACTGGTCTCAAACTCCTGAGCTCAGTCAATCTGCTGCCTTGGCCTCCCAAAGTGCTAGGATTACAGGCATGAGCCACCGTGCCCAGCCCAGTGGTCTCATTTTTATTTTAACATTCAACCAAGCTTGAAAATTATAGATGAATTTGGAGCTCTCTATCAGGTCTAAGACTATAGGTACAAAATAATAGGCATGCAAGTGTAAATAAAGGAAAGTTATGACATTGGTTACTCCAAAGGTGGTCAGTAATAAAGGTATGTAACAAATAGAAGTTATGGCAACCTAATAAATGTAGAAGAATGTCTGTGAGGCAGAACTTGTTAAAACAGTGTTTGAGTTTGTGTGAATAAAATTGAATTGGTGATGAAAAATTTGTTGGCTATGTGCACGTTACAAAATACAATGGAGACATATAAAATAGGTATAGATGCCAATGGAAAAGTCATCCAGTCTATTTAGAGACAATTAGATACAGAATTAGAAACATAAATAAGTTTTTTCTTTGGGCATCAGTAAATGCTTCTTGGAGTAGGCAGCATTTTGATCAAGTATTTTAATAAAGAATAGAGCATGAAGAATATGCACATGATAACCCATGACTGAAGCTTGAAGACATTTGAGAAATGAGAAACTCTGCTAAGTTTTGCATTCCACCAACAAACACTGAAATCTGATTCGTTCTTTACCCTCTTCGAGCTGTTCCAACTTTCAATGCCATTAATCTTTTTTTTTAAGCCCATCATTCTTTAAGAGTCATCCCAGGGCTATGTCCTCTAGGAAACTATCTCTTGTTAGTCTCTCTCCCAACCCGTCACTGCTTGCAGCCATCATAATATTTACCATGTCAAATCCTCAACTAGGCTGAAAGCTCTTCAGAGGTGAGGGCCATTAATTACCATCTTGCTCCCAAGTGCCTGTCGTGCAGACTGGATCACAACAGGCCATCAATACATTTTCGTTAATCTGGACTAAAACTTAACAAAGATAAATCAAATAGTGTTATTTCTCAGCTAAAAAGCCTAAAATTGGACATCACACATAGTAGACTCTCAATAGTTAAGAGTAGTGAAGTATGTGCGTTGACAATAATGACTTGTTAATTTGATTAATGTATCATGCTTGTGAACTAGAGAAGTGAAAGAAAAGGCCAAGTGTGAGTGGTACCAAATCATGAGAGATGAAACTATCTTTAAATACCAAATCCCTACATTTATATTTTATGAGCTTTTTGTATTTATGAGCAAAAATGAACAGATGAAGTGGGATAGACTTCTAGAAAGCTGTATAATTAACTTATTTTCCAGAAGTTTGCATTTCACAAAAATTATGTCTTTCTAACAACCCTAACTTTGAGGATTTAGCTGTGGCCATGCATTTTAGCTGTCCAAATCACCAATGCATAAACAAGCTAGGTGCTTTTTAAACGTGTTGACATTTAAGCACATACTCAGAAGTTTTCACTTTCTTTAAAAAAGAGAACACAAACTTGGAACTAGAGAAAGCAGTAAGTATATCCTCCCTTGTCATTAAATCAATAAAGAAGTTCAGAACATTAGCAAAAATTACGGCTCTTGGAAGATATTTCCAATTGTTATTTTTATTTTTGCCTTTATTTTTACTAATTACAACATTTTTCAGTAGTCACCAAGTACAAAGGTTCCTAGAATGAAAGGCATAGCAAGATGTAGAAAAGATACTGCTTTTGCCCGAGTTTTATGAAGCTAGTATCAATCTTGTTTCATACTCTTCAGACCAGTTATTATCTTAAACACAGGATTTCCTGCATTCACTTGACATTGGCAGGAATACAAATAAGAGACTTCTCAATTATGCTAACCAGTGGATCTGGGAAGGACTGCTTTCTGTCTTGTGCCTAAAAAATGGAATACAGGAAAGGTCACAAAGCAGTCAGGTTCTGAAGATAAATATGAACTCAACTGGCTCAATAAATGACTCAGAGGTACAGTTTTGCTGCTGTTTGTTTCCCAATAAGAGGAGAAAGAACAAAGGTTTGCATTGAGCCTCAGAATATGGGCTGAGGGGTGGTGTAACTGAAAATTCCCAGGCCCAAAGTCAGAGATCAAAAGGCTTTTTTCTGATCCAGCTTCTAAGGATCATGTGACTTTGGACAAGTCATTCAACTTCCTGGACCTCAGAGATTTTTGGTTTGGTTTGGGTACATTCCATTTTTGTTGTTGTTATTGTTGCTTGTTTGTTTGGTTTTTTGACCTGTGAAATGACAGCACTGAATTTCTAAAAGTCCTTTCTGGCTTAAATTTTATTATTGGCCAGTATCAGTAATCCTTAATACATGTGAAATACCTGACTACACCAGTTGAACACTCACAACCAGAGAGGAATGAAGAGCAGATACTATTACCACAATTTTATAATTCAGTAAACTGAAGCTAGCCTAGGCAAATGACCCATAACTGGCTAAAGTTGTTAAATATAGTTCCAGCCCTCATGACTTAAAGTCATGTGACTTTTCTTTCCTCTCACACTGCCATTCAATGGAGAAAATATATGATTTTTTTCTTTCATTGATCATTCAAGTAGATCTGAGTAATAGTTCAGTCAGTCTCCTGGTGACACCAAAGTATAGGGGAGAAAGGGAAATGAAGTGTTTGGTGGAAGGGTCCCATGTTAGATAAAAAACCTTATTTTTAACAAGGAGAGGATGGATAATTGTGGGTCAACAACAACAACAAAAAAATCAGTCAAAGGGAACTACCAAAGTCTTTTAAGCAAATAATTCTGTCATTATATTGTGTGGAGAGGAAATGAATATCATGAATATTTATGTAGTCACATAAGACATTTCAAAATACATTGTGTAACTACTTAAACTTTCTTCAAGACAAGTTGAAGCAAGAAATAATATATGTAAAAATTAAACATGAGCCCCAGGAGCCAAGATGGCTGACTAGATGCAGCCAGGAAGTGCAACTCCCCCTGAGAGACCAGCCCATCAAGAAGACTGGCCCACTCTGTGCAAATCTTTGGAAGGAAGACATTGAGAGTGGATGGAGGGAGGACACAGACCCTGGGCTAAAGGGGAATAGGGAAGCTTGGAGCCCTGCACAGAGCTGCCAAGTACCAAGAATAATTCCCAGCCCTCAGTGGCTCCTGGGGAAAGAGTGAGTTAAATAGGCAGGGAGTGGCCCATTCTCACCATGGACCTCCAGAATCCTAGCTGAAGGAGACTCCACAACCCCCATGGATAATTGAGCTGGCAGGGAGAGGTACTTGAAGAAGTGACAGGGACAGTACACTACCCTGCTTGGAGCCCAGAATGTTCTGTGTAGGAATGGCTGCAGTGGAGCACAGCCAGGGATATCCATCCCCCAAAGCCCGCCATGCTCTTCTATGTGCCTTTGGCCTTTATGGACTGTCAGACCTGGACAGCGCAGTACTGTCTTGCACATGGGATGGGGCCAGTCTAATCTGAGGACCCCACTGTTGGCCATCCTCTTCTGGGCCACCTCCTTGGTCACGCCCACTTGCATTACAACTTTGAATTCTACTGGGGACACTTCCTGGAATCTGCCATCATAGCTCCTTCACTGGCAGATCCCATCTAACTATCAGAGAGCTTTAGCAGATGGGTCCCTACTGACATTTACCTGCCCCAAACAGCTTCCCCCAACTGCCTTTCCACTGCAACTTGCGTGTAGACTACCCCCACCTTGTTGCTGATGTGCACTCATCACAGCCTACCCCCACCGATTTGCTGGTGTGCTTTCCTGTGCAGACTCTGCCACCACAGCCCCACCCTGTGAGTGCACACACACACAGACTCCACTGCCCCAATGCCACCAAGGCAAGCACATGAACCCCACAGTGCTGTTGCCCCATTACCCCTGCCACACTGCTGCCCTGCTGCTGGCACACATGCTCACATAGACCCAGCCACACCACTACCCAGCTCCTACTGGCACCCATGTTCAAATGTGGACCTAACTGCCACTGCTCCCAGTGAAATGTTTTTGCTGACACTTCCCAATCCAAGTTTGTTGTCAGTAGACCAGGAACACCTCAGACATTCCAGTGCGGCTGGTGCTTAACCTTGAGGGCCAGAGAACAAGCCTGGTCCCAGCACCCAGGGTTAGAGCATGAAGCCCAGGAGTGGTGAACTGAGCCTGGGCCCCCAGAAATCATTCAGAAGTGAAGCCAGTCCATTGAACCCAACTAATACCACAATCAAAACCTCAAGGACCTCAGAGAATATAATAGCAACAAGCTCCATCCAAAAGACAGCAACTTCCAAAATTAAAGAACAATTAGCCTACATAGATGAGAAAGAACCAGCACAAGAACTGGCAACTCAAAAAGCTAGAGTGTCTTCTTTCCTGCAGATGACTGCTCTAGCTCCTCAGTAATGGTTTTTCACCAGGGAAAATGACTGAAATGACAGACTTAGAATTCAGAATCTGGATGGCAATGAAGATTACTGAGATTCAAGAGAAAGTTGAAACCCAGTCGAAGGAATCTAAGGAATATAGTAAAATGATACAAGAGATGAAAGACAAAATAGCTATTTTTAAGAAAGAATCAAACTGATTAATAGAACTGAAAAACTCACTACAAGAATTTTAGTGCACCATCAGAAATATTATCAGCAGAATAGACCTAGCTAAGGAAAGGACCTCAGAGCAAAGACCGGTTCCTCAAATCAACTCAGACAAAAGTAAAGAAAAAAGTACAAACAAGAATGAACAAAACCTCCAAGAAATATGGGATTATGTAAAGAGACCAAACCTACAGCTCACTGGCATCCCTGAAAGAGAGGGAGTGAAATACTATATAAGAAGACCATCCCCAAGACACATAGTCATCAGACTCTCCAAAGACAATATAAAAGAAAAACATATTAAAGGCAGCCAGAGAAAAGGGGCAGGCCACCTACAAAAGAAACCCCATCAAGCTAACAGTGTACCTTTCAGCAGAATCTCTACAAACCAGAAGACCTTGGAAGCCTATATTCAACGTTATTTATTTATTTGTTTGTTTGTTTATTTATTTATTTATTTTTTCCTGAGATGGAGTCTCACTCTGTCGCCCAGGCTGGAGTGCAGTGTCATGGCTCACTGCAACCTCTGCCTTCCAGGTTCAAGCGATTCTCATGCTGCAGCCTCCCAAGTAGCCGGGATTACAGGCATATGCCACCACGCCAGATTAATTTTTTTTTTGTATTTTTAGTAGAACAGTGTTTCACCATGTTGGCCAGGCTGGTCTCAAACTCCTGACCTCAAGTGATTCACCTGCCTCCGCCTCCCAAAGTGCTGGGATTATAGGCATGAGCTACCATGCCTGGCCCAGCGTTCTTGAAGAAAATACATTCCAATCAGGAATTTTATATCCAGCCAAACTAAGCTTCATAAGTGAAGGATAAATAAAATCCATTTCAGACAAGCAAACTCTAAGGGAATTCATTACCGCCAGCCCTACCTTAAAGAGGTCCTTAAAGAGTGCTAAACACGGAAATGAAAGACCATTACCAGCAACCACAATAATACACTTAGGCACATAGAACACTGACACTATAAGGTGACTGCACAATGAAGTCTACATAATAATCAGCTAAAAACGTGATCACAGGATCAAATCTGCACATATCAATATTAACTCTGAATGTAAATGGGCTAAATGCCCACTTAAAAGATATAGAGTGGCAAGTTGGTTAAGGAAGCTAGACCCAACACTGTTTAAAAGGGACCCATCTCACTTGCAATGACACCAATAGGCTCACAGTAAAAGGACAGAGAAAAATCTACCATGCGAATGAAAAATTAAACAAAGGACTGATTGCTGTTCTAATTTCACACAAAACAGACTTTAAATCAACAATGATCAAAAATGACAAACAAGGGAATTACACAATGCTAAAGGGTCGAATTCAATAAGAAAACTTAACTATCCTAAATATATATACACCTAACACTGGAGCACCCAGGTTCATCAAACAAATTTTTAGAGACTTACAAAGAGACTTATATAATCACACACTAACAGTGGGGAGACTTCAACATTCCACTGACAGTATTGGACAGATCATCAAGGAACAAAACTAAAGAAACATATTCAGGACCTAAACTCAACACCGCGTCTGGGACACAGCAAAAGCAGTGTTAAGGGGAAAATGTATAGCACTAAATGCCCACATCAAAAAGTTAGACATGTCTCAAATTAACAACCTATCATGACACTCAGAGGAACTAGAAAAACAAAAGCAAAGCAGCCCCAAAGCTAGCAGAACACAAGAAATAACCAAAATTAGAACTGAACGGAATGAAATCAAGACATAAAAACCATTCAAAAGATCAATGCAACCAAAAGTTGTTTATCTGAAAGAATAAATAAGATTGATAGAGCACTAGCAAGAATAATTAAGAAAACAAGAGAGAAGATCCCAATAAAGACAATCAGAAATGACACAGGGGGCCACTACCACTGATCCTACAGGAATACAAACAAAACAAAACCCTCAGAGACTATTACAAACACTTCTATGTGCACAAAGTGGAAAACATAAAAGAAATGGATAAATTCCTGGAAACATACAACCTCCAAAGGTTTAACCAGCAGGAAACTGAAACCTAGAACAGATCAATATTAAGTCCTAAAATTTAATCTCATAAAAATCTTACCAACCACGAAAAGCCCTTGAGCAGATGGATTCACAGAAAAATTCTACAAGATGTGTAAAAAAGAGCTGGTACCAATCCTACTAAAACTATTACAAAAAAAATGGAGGAGGAGGGACTCCTCCCTAACTTATTCTGTGAGGCCAGCATCAGTCTGATACCAAAACCTGGCAGAGACACAACAAAAAGAAGATGACAGCTTAATATTCTTGGTGAACTTAGATTCAAAAATATTTAGCAAAGTATCAGCAAACTGATTCCAGAAGCACAGCAAAAAGCTAATCCACCACAATCAAGTAGGCTTTATTCCAGGGATACAAGTTTGGTTCAATATATACAAATCAATAAATGTGATTTGTCACATAAACAGAACTAAAGACAAAAAACACAGATCGTCTCAATAGATAAAAAAAAAACTTTTGATAAATTTCAACATCCCTTCATGTTAAAAATCTTCAACAAACTAGGCATCAGAATTTTAAGAGCCATCTATGACAAACCCAACATCATATGAAATGGGCAAAAGCTGGAAACATTGCCCTGCCCTTGAAAACTAGAACAAGATAAGGATGCCCACTATCACCACTTCTATTTAACGTAGTACTAGAAGACCTAACCAGAGCCATCAGACAAGAGAAGGAAATAAAAAGCATTCATATAGGAAGAGAGGAAGTCAGACTATCTCTCTTTGCAGATGATGTGATTCTATACCTAGAAAACTCCATCTTCTCTGCTCAAAGGCTCCTAGATCTGAGAAACAGCTTCAGACAAGTTTCAGGATGCAAAAGCAATGTACAGAATTCGGTGGCATCTCTATACAACAATAATGTCCAAGGTGTTAGCCAAATCATAAACACAATCCCATTCACAATAGCCACAAAAAATTAAAAAACCTAGGAATACAGCTAACCAGGGAGGTGAAAGATCCCTGCGATGAGAACTGCCAAATACTGATAAAAGAAATCAAAGACAATACAAGCAAGTAGAAAAACATCCCATGCTCATGGATAGGAAGAATTAATATTGTTAAAATGGCCATGTTACTCAAAGCAATCTACAGATTCAATGCTATTCCTGTCAAACTACCAATTACAATCTTCCCACACAACTGCAAATTTTCTGTTTCTGCCTCATTGTTTCCTAACATCACATTTTCACTCACACCATTTCCTTTGCCTGTAAAGGTATTCATCTTTACGTGCCTAAAACTGCTATCTTTTTAACAAGCAAACCCCGGTTCTCTCAACTGGTTATTCTCTCTCTCTCTCTCTCTCTCTCTCTCTCTCTCTCTCTCTCTCTCTCCTTCCCTCCCCCCCCTCTCTCTCCCTCTCTCCCTCCTCTCTCTCTCTCTCTCCCTCTTCCTCTTCCTCTCCCTCTCCCTCTCCCTCTCCCTCTCCCTCTCCCTCTCTCTCCCTCTCTCCCTCCTCTCTCCTCCCCCGCCCCACTCTAAAATCTGTGGCCATACTATTTATCTGCTGTATTATAACCATTCCTGAACTTGCCTTATCCACTCCTATTAAATGCTGTATTATTTCAGGGCTAGAAAGTTTTGTACTTCAACAGGACATGGAATTAGGGGTTCAAAGCAAACTTGTCTATTGTTCCAAGTTTTCAGAAGACCCAAGGGGTGGTCTGGTTAGATATGTTTGACTACCAAAGACATTGTAAGATAATGTGTTCAAAAATGTTTTCAATTTTGTTTCATGGATTGGTTTGAGGCCCATTTAACATTTAATTTCTTTCACTCATTATTAATGTATTTAATTTAAACTCTAAGTACCAAATATATGTCATTTCATAGTATATTAGTTTCCTATTATGGTTGTCACTAATTACCACAGACTTAGTGGTTTAAAAGAAAGCGAGCAATATCTTATAGTCCTGGAGGTCAGAAGTCTGAAATGGATTTTACTGGACTAAAATTGAGGTGTTGGCAGGGCTGCATTCCTTCTTAAGGTACTAGAGGACAATCGCTTTCCTTTCCTTTTCCAGCTTCTAGAACTTGCCTGCATTCGTTAGTATGTGGCCTCTTCCTCCATTTTCAAGCCTGTAGCGTATCATCTTCCAACCTCTCCCTCTAATTATCATCCCTAATTCCATGGTCACATCCCATCTCAAGATTTAATTTAATCACATTTGCAAAGTCTCTTTGCCATGTACAACAATATATTTACATATCTAGGGGTTGGGGTTAGGAGTTGGACACTTTTGGGGATATTAATATGCATACCACAGATATAAGAACAAATTTGTGGTCTAACTGAAAATTCGTAATTAGAATTTTCCAAAACATTTTATCCTAAAAATAAAAAAAAAAAAAAGAAAGAAAAGAAAAGGAAAAATAAGGGAGAACTGTGTACCAAGACCCAGAACTCTTTTCCTTCTCTCTTTGGAATTACTGGGTGAACTTGGGTTTTGTCCTAATATATCAGAAATAAAATGAACTTTGTGATGTATTTTCAATGCTCCCAGATAAAGACAAACAAGAGAAACTTTTTCATTTTGATGCTGTAAAACAGCATCAAACAGTTGACTACTAAAACGTACTTAATCGTGGTACATTTATAAAGCGATGAAATATTTACAGTCCAATGCCTCAAGCAGATGTCATAGAGTATATTTTTTCCACCGTTCAGTAAATTATGGATACAAACACTCAAACAGATGCTTTCAAGGGTAAGTGAAAACAAACCTTTCCTTAAAAGTTAGTGTTTTTTTGGAAATTATTATTGTTTATTCTGAAAAATGCTGTTGTCTAGACACTTCTAAAGTGACATAAATAAGCTTAGCCTGTAAAATTATCTTTCAGTCAACAGTCAGTGTCTTGGTTCTATAATTTCTTTTTTTTTTTAATTTTATTTTTGGACTTTTCTCACTCTGTTTTGTGGTGCTGATCTACCATTTCTATGCATATAAGATGATCTAGCTATTCTTCACCAGATATTGTTACTCCATGATACATAATTTAAATAGACACTTTTAAGTAAATTTAAAAAACTATCTAATGTAATTATCTTAAATATTTATAAAATTATTTTCAATGAGCTGATTTGCCCAGATCTCTAAACAATCCTTTACTACTGATTTGGTGTCTCAAAAGTAGTCCTGGCTTTATGCGTGAGTGTGTTGTCCCTAGGAAACCAGAAGCTTATCACAAAAGGGACACATACACACACAAAATGAGTCATACAAGAAAACTTTCCATTGTAGAGGACTGAACTTGTTGTAGTAACGTTTATCCTTTATACATTTCCTTTTTAATATTATATTGATTTTATGTTATGGTTCCATGACCATTATTCTTTATTTTCTCTTTTCAGTTTTTAAATTATACTTTAAGTTCTAGGGTACATGTGCACAACCTGCAGGTTTGTTACATACGTATACATGTGCCATGTTGGTGTGCTGCACCCATTAACTCATCATTTACATTTTAAGCAATTGTCATGAATCTAGTTTGTGGTGCTCAATAAATTTTTATTTAATGAATGGAACATTATTTATGAAAACCACTGTGTACAAAATATGGTGCCAGGTTTTGGGATGCAATCCTGAAAAAGATGACATTTTTCCTGCTCTCATGGAGCATATAATCTAGTGGGAAACGTGGACCTTAGTAAATCATCATGGAAATAAATGGACAACTACACCTGTGATAAATGCTGAGCAAAAAAGGCATGTGATGATATGAGTGTTTATGTCAGCTTATCAGGAAGGTCTGAGATGAGCTTTTCTGAGAAAATATGCTTCAGCTGAGATCTGCAGGATGCGTAGGTGATCAGGTAAAGAAGAGAGGAGCTAGGCATTCCAAGCATCAAGAACTGTGCATGCAAAGGCCTATGTGGGAAGTTACCAGCAGCTGAAAGAAACCTCTTTTTGTGGAACTAGAGCAAAAAGACTTACAGAAAATATGATGAGATAAGGCTACAGAAGAATGGAGACATGAGATCATGCTTGTAACTCTATGCTATAGGGTCTTTAAGAATTGTGGGAAATCCTTGAAGGAGGCTAAGCAGAGGGGTGACATAATCAGTTTAGATTTCAAAATCAGTGTTTCGGATTTCAAAATCAGTGTTTCGGGTTTCAAAACCAATGTGGAAATTTGTGAAGATCATGGTACAAAAGAAGAAAGGCAGTAGAACTGTAAAGTCAGAAGAAGGAAATATTAAGCAAATGATTATAATAATTTTAATACAGGCTCATTTACTTATCTCTTAATATGTGCCAACCATCATGCTAAATTGCCATTTCTAATCCTAAAGGAAGAGCCCATTTCTAATCAATTCCACGTTTATCCTTGCCAGCCTGACCTCTTGTTCTGACCTTTTGGCCTTCAGAGGTATTATCTTTTCAGAGAAAATAACAATGAAAAAGATAATGGAGAAAAAGGTCATCATTATGTTGCCAGAGATTTGAAAGTGTGATGCTGCTGTCAGTGGTCATTAATTATTTCATTCAGCTTCAGCTGGAGATTGGAGCTCAAAGGCCATCTGGTGGGCAGCCCCATGACCTCATGGGCTGGCCAGTTTCACATTGTTGTTGTGCTCCAGACTTCCTGCTACAATGACCCTTATGTGAATGTGGGTCATTGTCACAAGAGGACCAACTGGCCGAGTGCTACCACCCCTGCAGAATCTCAGAGTATATGATTTATTGAGCATAAGCCAAAGGCATTATTTTGTAAAGAAAGAATGGCCCATTCGCTTACCATCTGGGGAATCAATATGAATGGTACTCAGTGGAGTTCTAAACTCCTAGCTCATGCTACAGAACTGTCTGTTATGTTATATAGGTTGATAAATAAGGATTTTACCTTACTGGTGATTTTAATCACTTTTTCATGGTTTATAAGATGAATGTATTATAATTTAGTTAGGAGTCCTCTCTATGTACCAAAGGCATTCTAATTAAATATTTGAGTCTACTACTATTAATTTCTGTCTTTCTAATTAAACTGAACAGACTACCACCTGAGGATAGTGTCTCATTGTTTGCCAGTTCTGACGTATTCGTGAATCCAAACACAACTCACTAGTATTTCCTCACCTTTTTCTTCAGAGTTGAAATCCCACCCAAACTTCAAGGTCATGCTTCCCACAATACCACATCTGTCGAGTTTTGCTAAGCACTATTCCTCAGGTGGCTCTGATTATTGTTTCCTGTGAATTCGCAAATCCTTTTGCCTCTTATGAATTATGTCATGTTGCCCTCTATAACAGTAATCCACACATATTATAATGTTAAAGGACTTAAAAACAGAGATTTGGCCCCCAGAATAATTTAGTGCATCATGTTATACATGCTTCATATATTGATTTAATTTTCACAAATTTCAGGAGAGTCTCTGAGATCCCTAAACTTGAGGCAGTGTGCTCCCACGTTACCTTGACTCAGTGGGAAAATAAGCTCCCTTGTTTTAAAGCCGGGCCAGGTCTCCTTGCTGCCAAGCAAATAATAAATGTCAATCCAAGCTTCTCAACTCAGAGAAGCTTTTTAGCTGAAATGATTTCAATGCCAAGCGTTAAAATGTGTGATAATAGCCAAAAATAACAATGAGTGTCAATTACTGTGTATAATGGATTTCTTCATTCATTTCTTCTTCTTTTATTCTTTTTTAGCAGTTAGTGTTTTGTTCTTGTTACAGGAACACTGTAACACTTCTTACAGTAACCATATGAGGAAGGGGGCTTGCTTTTATTAGTTGATTGGTTGTTGGTTTGCTTGTTTCATTACCTTCATAAGAAAATATTTATGTCTAGAATAATAGTTGCTATGAAGAACTAATATAAAGGAGTTGTGATATGGACTGTAAAATTTCACAATATGGAGAAAAATAAAGACTATGTAAGTCAATCAACCTGTTAACAAGTGTTTAATAAATATCTTTTCCCTGCATTAGGACTTGTAATGGCTCTTTTAAAAAAGTGGGTTGCACTTACTACATGGAGGGCACTGTTTTCCGTGCTATTTGGACATTACATCATAAATCAAGCTTTTTCATCCTCCAATAACACTATGAGTATGGTTCTATTGTTATTCCCATTATATAGACAGTACAGAGAGGCAACCTCCACAAGGTAATACAGATAATGAATTGTGTAGCTGAGAGAGGCAATTCAAAAATCTGATGAACTAGGCTGGGCGTGGTGGTTCATGCCTGTAATCCCAGCACTTTGGGAGGCTGAAGCAGGCAGATCACCTGAGGTCAGGAGTTCGAGACCAGCCTGACCAATACAGAGAAACCCCGTCTCTACTAAAAATACAAAATTAGCTGGGCATGGTGGCACATGCCTGTAATCCCAGGTACTCGGGTGGCTGAGGCAATAGAATCGCTTGAACCTGCAAGGCGGAGGTTGTGGTGAGCCAAGATCACACCATTGCACTCCAGCTTGGGCAATAAGAGCAAAACTCTGTCTCAAAAAAACAAAAAAAAACAAAAAACAAACCCCGACAAACTCCACTACATTATGTAGTGAAGCATTAGCCCTTCCAAAAGAAAGGAGATAAAAGCACTTCCAAAATACTTTAGAGCTATTATTTGAAGACATGAAGTAGAAAGCGTAATACATTTTTAGGGAAGAGAAATCAGTGTGATCTAAACTAAAAAGTTGGGGAGGCCTCTTTAACTAATGTCAGTAATATGAACCAGAGTTTGGCTTTGGAAATAAGGATTTAGACCATCAGAGGGAAGGGAGAAGGTTATTCCAGGTAGAAAAGAGAGAAAGGCATAGGGGATTTTAAAAAGCAGGAGTAGGGCCAAGTCTAGTGTCTAGTGAAGATATTACTCCCTCTGGAGGCAGAATGCAGAGGACACCCTCCAGCGGAGGCAGTGGGAGGTTAAGTGATTTGAGACATCATGCCAGACTCTGGACTCACTCACTTATCTTTTTAAAATATTATAAATTTTGATGTAATTTCGAACAGGATGCTTGAAAGAATATTGCAAGATATATTTATATACGTTTAATCTAAATTCTCCAGTTTTTAACATGTCGACAAATTTGTTCTATCTGTGTGCATGTGTGTATACACACACATATTTCTCCAGAACTGCTTGAAGGTAAATTAGAAAGATTATGCCCCTTTATCCAAAATTATGCAATATATATTTCCCAAGAAGGAGGACATTCTCTTACATTATCACAGTATAATTTTCAAAATCAGGAAATCTAACATGATAAATCCTTTTTTTGTTTGTTTGTTTGTTTTTATTGAGACAGAGTCTGGCTCTGTCACCCAGGCTGGAGTGCAGTGGCCGGATCTCAGCTCACTGCAAGCTCTGCCTCCCAGGTTCACGCCATTCTCCTGCCTCAGCCTCCTGAGTAGCTGGGACTACAGGCGCCCACCACCTCACCCGGCTAGTTTTTTTTTGTTGTTGTTTGTTTTTTTTTAGTAGAGACAGGGTTTCACCGTGTTAGCCAGGATGGTCTCGATCTCCTGACCTAGTGATCCGCCCGTCTCAGCCTCCCAAAGTGCTGGGATTACAGGCGTGAGCCACCGCGCCCGGCCATGATAAATGCTTTAAAAAATTTTTTAAGTTCCAGGGTACACGTGAAGAATATGCAGGTTTGTTACATAGGTAAACATCTTTCATGGTGTTTTGCTGCACCTATCAACCCATTACCTAGATATTAAGCCTGGCATACATTAGCTCTTTTTCCTAATGCCCTTCCCCACCACCCCCCACCCTCCTCCGACAGGCCCCAGTGTGTGTTGTTCCCCTCCCTATGTCCCTGTGTTCTCATTGTTCAGCTCCCACATGTAAGTGAGCACATGTAGCGTTTGGTTTTCTGTTCCTGTTGTAGTTTGCTGAGGATAATGGCTGTCAGTTTCATCCACATCCCTGCACAGTATTCCATGGTGTATACATACCACATTTTCTTTATCTAGTCTGTCATTGATGGGCATTTCGGTTGATTCTATGTCATTGCTATTGTAAATAGTGCTGCAATGAACACACTTGTGTATGTGTATTTATAATAGGATGATTTATATTTCTTTGTGTATATACCCAGTAATGGGATTGCTGGGTCAAATGTTATTTCCGGTTCCAACTCTTAGAGGAATCACCACACTGTCTTCCACAACTGTTGAACTAATTTACATTCCCACCAACAGTTTGAAAGCGATCCTTTTCCTCTGCAACCTCACCAGCATCTGTTATTTTTTGACTTCTTAATAATTGGCATTCTGACTGGCGTGAGATGATATCTCATCATGATTTTGATTTGCATTTCTCTAATGATCAGGGTAGCATCATACAGTATTCTTATCTAATTCAAAAGATGATATTCAAATTATGTCAAATGGCCCAATATCATCTTCTATAAATATTTTCACCAGGTACAAGATCTAATGAAGGATTAAGAATTATGCATAGATGCCAATCAAGTTTCTTTAGCTTTCTTTAATCTATACAATTTCTTAATATTTCTAATTCTTCCTCGACCTTGACATTTTTGAGCAGTACAAATCAATCATGTTTTAGTTTGCTCCTCAACTTGGTTGTCCAGTGTTTTCTGGTGATAAAGTTCAGGCTATATAGTTATCACAGAAATATAAAGGAAGACATTCTTTGTCTGTCTTAGCAGAGCATATCAAAGAACACAAAATGCAAATTAGTTCTAACAATGGTTATGTTAGTTATGTGGTCATGTAGCAGTGTGAGTTTAACCAAGAGACAGAAGGCACCAGGGGATTAAATAGGAGAAGCTTAACATAAAGCATTATTAACTGCAATGAAAGAGCAATTATAAGATATAAGGAAACATTCTATGGTATCTTAGGGCTGAGGGAGGGTAGCCAAGGAAGCACAAAATTAAAAGGAGTTCAGGCCCCTTTTGTGGTTCAGCCCACCAGATAGCAGAAAAGTTTGCAGGTTTGGCCAAGCTAGAGCTGGTTTGGAGTAGGTGGGCAAGCAATAGATGCCATTCTGTAGAGAGGTGACAGAGGTAGGATGTCATCAGAGCATGCAGGCCATAGGGGCTTGCAGATCTGTGGGACCACCCAGGTCACAGGTAGGCTGCTAGCAGGCAACTTCACAGGTGGTTTTGCTTCTATTTCTAGAGAGCTGCAGAATGGTTATTAAAAGACTGAGGCAGCAAAGTTGCAGAAGAATCATATCTGGCATTCTGGACTCATGCTGGGGCAGACTACTGGATATCCGTGTGTGTGTGTGTGTGTGTGTGTGTGTGTGTGTGTGCGTGCAGTAGTCCCCCCTTATTCATGGGGTATACACTCCAAGACCCTCAGTGGATACCTGAAATAGTGAATAGTACTAAGCTGTAAGTACTATGTACTAAGTACTACGTTTTTTTCCTATTCATACATATCTATGATAATGTTAAATTTATAAATTAGGCATAGTAAGAGATTAACAGCAATAACTAAAATAAAATAGAATAATTATAACACTATAACAGCATCATTGTTCTTGTGCTTTGGGGCTATGACTAAGTACAATAAGGTTTCTTTGAATAGAAGCACTGTGATTCTATGACCATGATTCGATAACCAAGATGGTGACTAAGTGACTAAGTGACTACTGGGCAAATAGTGTAGACAGCATGGATACTCTGGATAAAGTGATGATTCAAGTCCTGGGCAGGATGGAGTGGCTGTCATGAAACTTCATCACACTGCTTAGAATGGCATGCAATTTAAAACTTATGAATTGTTTATTTCTAAAATTTTTCATTTAATATTTTTGGACTGTGATTGACCACAGGCAACTGAAACCTCAAAAAGCCAAACTGCAAGTAAGAGGGGGACTACAGTATATGTGTGCATAATTGGAAATATCAGTATATTTATATTGATATTTTCAATTCTAATTCAACACAATACAGTTTATAGTGACATTCTCCCATTTTATATTTGTAACTCCCTTCTCCAACAATGAGAACTGTTGCTCCTCTTAATTTCCATATTCACTTCCTCAATCCCACAATACATGAAGGCAGCCTCGCAACAGCAAACACACCATGACAAAAATAAACATACTAGCTAGAGATCAGTGTTTATGGCTCTTCCCCTGCCCCCACTCCCGTTTTTGGTAAAACATTCATACAATGAAATTCACAAATTTTAGGTGTGAAATTGAAGAATTGTTAAAAAATGCCTACATTTTCACCACCCCAGCAAAACGTGTTTGTGCTCCTATCCTAGTCTGGCATTCTTATTTCCTAATTTGATCAGGGGCCAGGCTCAATGACTCACGCCTGTAATCCCAACACTTTGGGGGGATTGCTTAAGCCCAGGAGTTTAAGACCAGCCTGGACACTATGGCGAAATCTATCTCTACAAAACACACAAAAATTAGCTGAGCATGGTGGCACACACCTGAGTCCCAGCTACTTGAGAGGCTGACCTGGGAGGATTGCCTGAGCCCAAAAGGTTGAGGATGAAGTGAATCTTCATCATGCCACTGCACTCCAGCTTGGGAGACAAGCTGTTGTTGTCTCAACAACAACAAAAAAGGTTTAGGTACATGTTTTCTCTAAAAATAATAATAGTGACAGCTAATGTTTATTGAACCTTTACTCTAAACCAGGCATGGCACACATAGTACATCATGAATTAAGAGAATGATCACTATTAATTCACACATAAATTTTATAGTAAAGGCAATTTTATAATCTCCACTTTCCAGATAAATAAACTAGAGTTATAACAAGGGGATTTTTTTTTCTTTTGGATCCCAGAAGCAGAAAGTTGAGTTAACCATTCTTTTTAGTGTGGAGCATGTTATTATAGTTCATCTGTGTAGTAAAAGCAGCTTTTATGTAAGAGTAGTTGCTTAGTGTTAGATCAAGATAGGTCTTATGCTAGTATCTTGTTACCAAAGTCTTGGCAGTCATCTTAACAAACTATGAACTTGAAAAATGTTGAATGGGAACCACTTTTGGAGAATTAGTGCTAAAAATTTGAACTTTGTCTGTCTGACTTTAACATTTAAACACTGAACCACCAAATCCTGTTATCCTAAGTGCTATGGAGAACATTTCTTACCATTGGTCACTGTGTATTCTGTCTCGTGTAAGAGAAAGCACGCATTCCCATAGTTTCAGTAACCCCAATCCAACTTCGAACTCAGCTCCTTTTGCCCTTCATTGTGCTAAAGTAGTCAAAGCTTCTCAGACACTGACACACTTTCACTAAATTGAATTAAAATTAAAGTATGTGTGAAAAGTACATAAAATGATTCTCCTAGACTACTTAGATTTTGTCCCCATTGAGATTCCTTTGTAACACTTCTCTTTTTCTTTTTTGAAAGTAATATTTTCGTTTTTTTATGAAATCATTTTCTTTTTTCCTTTAAAAGCAAATCTGGAAAGAGTAGCATTTCCGAATGTCTGAGGCAACCCCCTCCGCCCTTTTTTAAGGAGACTTTGTGTATCATTACACACTTTTCTCTTTAAAATGGTAACTCCATGAAGCAGGTGGTCCCCAGATTGATAATTATATTCTCTGAATTCTCTGGGTGCCTTCCCAAAATTATTGCCAGAACTTTTGGTGCTAGAGGTAGAGAAGGTTTCTCAGCATGGAGGCTCAATTCTGCAAGAAAGGTCTGGGAAATGCTAAGTCTCTGCTGACTTCACATCTTTTTTTTTTTATGTCAATATAATGTATCATGTTTATTGATTTGTGTTCACAGACGACATGATCTTATACCTAGAAAATCCTAAATACTCTATCAAAAAACTTACGTTGATAAAGAAGTTCAGTTACGTTGCATGGTACAAAATCAACATAAAAAAATCAATGGCATTTGTATATGCCAACAGCAAACAACCTGAAAAGGAAATCAAGAAGGCAACCCCATTCATAACAGCTACAAAAATATATAACATAACTAGGAATCAATCTAAAGAAATGAAAGATCTGTACAAGGAAAACTATAAAACTCTGATAAAGGAGGTCACAAAAAGATGGAAAGACATTCCATGCTCATGGATTGGAGGAATTAATATTGTTAAAATTACAATATTTCCCAGAACAATTTACAGATTCAATGTAATCCCAATCAAAATACCAACGACATTCTTCACAGAAATAGAGAAACAATCCTAAAATGTGTATGAAACTAAAAAGGATTCTGAATAGCCAAAGCAATACTTGGTAAAAGGAACAAAACTGGAGACATCACACTACATGACCTCAAAATTAACTACAAAGCTACAGTAACAAACACATCATAATACTGGTGTAAAAACATACGTGTAGACCAATGGAGCAGAACAGAAAACCCAACTATAATCCATGCATTTACAGCCAATTCACTTTCACTTAAGATGCCATGAACATATAATGGGGAAAGGACAGTCTCTTCAATAAATGGTGCTGGGAAAACTGGATAACTCTCTGCAGACGAATAAAACTAGACCCCTCTTTCTCATACACAAAAATCAAAATGCATTAAAGGCTTAAATCTGAAATCTGAAACTATAAAACTAGCAGAAGAAAAAATTGGAAAAGTGCTCCAGAAAATTAGTCTGAGCAAAGATTTTTTGTATAAGACCTTAAAACCGCAGACAACCAAAGCAAAATTAGACAATCAGGATTGCATCAAGCTAAAAAAGCTTCTGCACAGCAAAGAAAACAATCAACAAAGAGAAGAGATAACCTACAAAATGGGAGAAACTCCCTGCAAAGTGTCCATATAACAAGGATTCAATAGCTAAAATATGTAAGGAACTCAAACAACTCAACAGCAAAAAAAAAAAAGATTTTAAAATGAGTAAAAGATCAGAAAAGACATTTCTCAAAAGAAGACATACAAATGGCCAACAAGGATGTGAAAAAATGCTCAACATACTAACCAACAGAGAAATGCAAATCAAAATCACAATGGCATATTACTGCAATTAAAATGGCTTTTTTTTTTTTTAAGTTAAAATATTTTACTGGGCATTTAAAGATGCTCAAATGTGAATTCTAAACAGGGATGTTATCTTACTGAACTTTGAGTATTTAAATTTTAGCATCTCAGATACTCACATGGGATGGACTGCTTCCTCTACTCCTCCAGATGTCTGGGTAAAATCTGTCCATCCTTTTTTTTTTTTTTTTAATTTTATTTTTTATTATACTTTAAGTTCTAGGGTACATGTGCATAACGTGCAGGTTTGTTACATATGTATACTTGTGCCATGTTGGTGTGCTGCACCCATCAACTCGTCAGCACCCATCAATTCGTCATTTATATCAGATATAACTCCCAATGCAATCCCTCCCTGCTCCGCCCTCCCCCCTCCCCATGATAGGCCCCAATGTGTGATGTTCCCCTTCCTGAGTCCAAGTGATGTCATTGTTCAGTTCCCACCTATGAGTGAGAACATGAGGTGTTTGGTTTTCTGTTCTTGTGATAGTTTGCTAAGAATGATGGTTTCCAGCTGCATCCATATCCCTACAAAGGAAGCAAACTCATCCTTTTTTATGGCTGCATAATATTTCATGGTGTATATGTGCCACATTTTCTTAATCCAGTCTGTCACTGATGGACATTTGGGTTGATTCCAAGTCTTTGCTATTGTGAATAGTACCGCAATAAACATACGTGTGCATGTGTCTTTATAGCAGCATGATTTATAATCCTTTGGGTATATACCCAGTAGTGGGATGGCTGGGTCATATGGTACATCTAGATCTAGATCCTTGAGGAATCGCCATACTGTTTTCCATAATGGTTGAACTAGTTTACAATCCCACCAACAGTGTAAAAGTGTTCCTATTTCTCCACATCCTCTCCAGCACCTGTTGTTTCCTGACTTTTTAATGATTGCCATTCTAACTGGTGTGAGATGGTATCTCATTGTGGTTTTGATTTGCATTTCTCTGATGGCCAGTGATGATGAGCATTCTTTCATGTGTCTGTTGGCTGTATGAATGTCTTCTTTGGAGAAATGTCCATTCATATCCCTTGCCCACTTTTTGATGGGGTTGTTTGTTTTTTTCTTATAAATTTGTTTGAGTTCTTTGTAGATTCTGGATATTAGCCCTTTGTCAGATGAGTAGATTGCAAAAATCTACTCCCATTCTGTAGGTTGCCTGTTCACTCTGATGGTAGTATCTTTTGCTGTGCAGAAGCTCCTCAGCCTAATCATATCCCATTTGTCAATTTTGGCTTTTGCTGCCGTTGCTTTTGGTGTTTTAGACATGAAGTCCTTGCCCATGCCTATGTCCTGAATGGTACTACCTAGATTTTCTTCTAGGGTTTTTATGGTATTAGGTCTAACATTTAAGTCTCTAATCCATCTTGAATTAATTTTCGTATAAGGAGTAAGGAAAGGATCCAGTTTCAGCTTTCTACTTATGGCTAGCCAGTTTTCCCAGCACCATTTATTAAACAGGGAGTCCTTTCCCCATTTCTTGTTTTTGTCAGGTTTGTCAAAGATCAGATGGCTGTAGATGTGTGGTATTATTTCTGAGGACTCTGTTCTGTTCCATTGATCTATATCTCTGTTTTGGTACCAGTACCATGCTGTTTTGGTTACTGTAGCCTTGTAGTATAGCTTGAAGTCAGGCAGCGTGATGCCTCCAGCCCCGCTCCCTTGACTTAGGATTGTCTTGGCAATGCGGGCTCCTTTTTGGTTCCATATGAACTTTAAAGCAGTTTTTTCCAATTCTGTGAAGAAACTCATTGGTAGCTCAATGGGGATGGCACTGAATCTATAAATAACCTTGGGCAGTATGGCCATTTTCACGATATTGATTCTTCCTATCCATGAGCATGGCATGTTCTTCCATTTGTTTGTGTCCTCTTTTATTTCACTGAGCAGTGGTTTGTAGTTCTCCTTGAAGAGGTCCTTCACATCCCTTGTAAGTTGGATTCCTAGGTATTTTATTCTCCTTGAAGCAATTGTGAATGGAAGTTCATTCATGATTTGGCTTTCTGTTTGTCTGTTACTGGTGTATAAGAACGCTTGTGATTTTTGCACATTAATTTTGTATCCTGAGACTTTGCTGAAGTTGCTTATCAGCTTAAGGAGATTTTGGGCTGAGACAATGGGGTTTTCTAAATATACAATCATGTCATCTGCAAACAGGGACAATTTGACTTCTTCTTTTCCTAACTGGATACCCTTGATTTCTTTCTCTTGCCTGATTGCCCTAGCCAGAACTTCCAACACTATGTTGAGTAGGAGTGGTGAGAGAGGGCATCCCTGTCTTGTGCCAGTTTTCAAAGGGAATTTTTCCAGTTTTTGCCCATTCAGTATGATATTGGCTGTGGGTTTGTCATAAATAGCTCTTATTATTTTGAGGTACGTTCCATCAATACCGAATTTATTGAGCGTTTTTAGCATGAAGGGCTGTTGAATTTTGTCAAAAGCCTTTTCTGCATCTATTGAGACAATCATGTGGTTCTTGTCTTTGGTTCTGTTTATATGCTGGATGACGTTTATTGATTTACGAATGTTGAACCAGCCTTGCATCCCAGGGATGAAGCCCACTTGGTCATGGTGGATAAGCTTTTTGATGTGCTGCTGAATCCGGTTTGCCAGTATTTTATTGAGGATTTTTACATCGATGTTCATCAGGGATATTGGTCTAAAATTCTCTTTTTTTGTTGTGTCTCTGCCAGGCTTTGGTATCAGGATGATGTTGGCCTCATAAAATGAGTTAGGGAGGATTCCCTCTTTTTCAATTGATTGGAAGAGTTTCAGAAGGAATGGTACCAGTTCCTCTTTGTACCTCTGGTAGAATGCAGCTGTGAATCCATCTGGTCCTGGACTTTTTTTGGTTGGTAGGCTATTAATTATTGCCTCAATTTCAGAGCCTGCTATTGGTCTATTCAGGGATTCCACTTCTTCCTGGTTTAGTCTTGGGAGAGTGTAAGTGTCCAGGAATTATCCATTTCTTCTAGATTTTCTAGTTTATTTGCGTAGAGGTGTTTATAGTATTCTCTGATGGTAGTTTGTATTTCTGTGGGGTCCGTGGTGATATCCCCTTTATCATTTTTTATTGCATCTATTTCATTCTTCTCTCTTTTCTTCTTTATTAGTCTTGCTAGTGGTCTGTCAATTTTGTTGATCTTTTCAAAAAACCAACTCCTGGATTCATTGATTTTTTGGAGGGTTTTTTTGTGTCTCTATCTCCTTCAGTTCTGCTCTGATCTTAGTTATTTCTTGCCTTCTGCTGGCTTTTGAATGTGTTTGCTCTTGCTTCTCCAGTTCTTTTAATTGTGATGTTAGAGTGTCAATTTTAGATCTTTCCAGCTTTCTCTTGTGGGCATTTAGTGCTATAAATTTCCCTCTACACACTGCTTTAAATGTGTCCCAGAGATTCTGGTATGTTGTATCTTTGTTCTCATTGGTTTCAAAGAACATCTTTATTTCTGCCTTCATTTCGTTATGTACCCAGTAGTCATTCAGGAGCAGGTTGTTCAGTTTCCATGTAGTTGAGCGGTTTTGATTGAGTTTCTTAGTCCTGAGTTCTAGTTTGATTGCACTGTGGTCTGAGAGACAGTTTGTTATAATTTCTGTTCTTGTACATTTGCTAAGGAGTGCTTTACTTCCAATTATGTGGTCAATTTTGGAATAAGTGCGATGCGGTGCTGAGAAGAATGTATATTCTGTTGATTTGGGGTGGAGAGTTCTATAGATGTCTATTAGGTCCGCTTGGTGCAGAGATGAGTTCAATTCCTGGATATCCTTGTTAACTTTCTGTCTCGTTGATCTGTCTAATGTTGACAGTGGAGTGTTGAAGTCTCCCATTATTATTGTATGGGAGTCTAAGTCTCTTTGTAAGTCTCTAAGGACTTGCTTTATGAATTTGGGTGCTCCTGTATTGGGTGCATATATATTTAGGATAGTTAGCTCTTCCTGTTGAATTGATCCCTTTACCATTATGTAATGGCCTTCTTTGTCTCTTTTGATCTTTGATGGTTTAAAGTCTATTTTATCAGAGACTAGGATTGCAACCCCTGCTTTTTTTTGTTCTCCATTTGCTTGGTAGATCTTCCTTCATCTCTTTATTTTGAGCCTATGTATGTCTCTGCATGTGAGATGGGTCTCCTGAATACAGCAGACTGATGGGTCTTGACTCTTTATCTAGTTTGCCAGTGTGTGTCTTTTAATTGGAGCATTTAGTCCATTAACATTTAAGATTAATATTGTTATGTGCGACCTTGATCCTGCCATTATGATATTAACTGGTTATTTTGCTCGTTAGTTGATGCAGTTTCTTCCTAGCCTCGATGGTCTTTACATTTTGGCATGTTTTTGCAATGGCTGGTACCGGTTGTTCCTTTCCATGTTTAGGGCTTCCTTCAGGGTCTCTTGTAAGGCAGGCCTGGTGGTGACAAAATCTCTAAGCATTTGCTTATCTGTAAAGGATTTTATTTCTTCTTCACTGATGAAACTTAGTTTGGCTGGATATGAAATTTTGGGTTGAAAATTCTTTTCTTTAAGAATGTTGAATATTGGCCCCCACTCTCTTCTGGCTTGTAGAGTTTCTGCCGAGAGGTCTGCTGTTAGTCTGATGGACTTCCCTTTGTGGGTAACCCGACCTTTCTCTCTGGCTGCCCTTAAGATTTTTTCCTTCATGTCAACGTTGGTGAATCTGGCAATTATGTGTCTTGGAGTTGCTCTTCTCGAGGAGTATCTTTGTGGTGTTCTCTGTATTTCCTGAATTTGAATGTTGGCCTGCCCTACTAGGTTGGGGAAGTTCTCCTGGACGATATCCTGAAGAGTGTTTTCCAACTTGGTTCCATTTTCCCCCTCACTTTCAGGCACCCCAATCAGACATAGATTTGGTCTTTTTACATAATCCCATACTCCTTGCAGGCTTTGTTCATTTCTTTTTCTTCTTTTTTCTTTTGGTTTCTCTTCTCGCTTCATTTCATTCATTTGATCCTCAATCGCTGATACTCTTTCTTCCAGTTGATCGAGTCGGTTACTGAAGCTTGTGCATTTGTCACGTATTTCTCGTGTCATGGTTTTCATCTCTGTCATTTCATTTATGACCTTCTCTGCATTAATTATTCTAGCTATCAATTCTTCCACTCTTTTTTCAAGATTTTTAGTTTCTTTGCGCTGGGTACATAATTCCTCCTTTAGCTCTGAGAAGTTTGATGGACTGAAGCCTTCTTCTCTCATCTCGTCAAAGTCATTCTCTGACCAGCTTTGATCCGTTGCTGGCGATGAGCTGCGCTCCTTTGCAGGGGGAGATGCGCTCTTATTTTTTGAATTTCCAGCTTTTCTGCCCTGCTTCTTCCCCATCTTTGTGGTTTTATCTGCCTCTGGTCTTTGATGGTTGTGACGTACTGATGGGGTTTTGGTATAGGTGTTCTTCCTGTTTGATAGTTTTCCTTCTAATAATCAGGACCCTCAGCTGTAGGTCTGTTGGAGATTGCTTGAGGTCCACTCCAGACCCTGTTTGCCTGGGTATCAGCAGCAGAGGTTGCCGAAGATAGAATATTGCTGAACAGCAAGTGTACCTGTCTGATTCTTACTTTGGAAGCTTCCTCTCAAGGGTGTACTCCACCCTGTGAGGTGTGGGGTGTCAGACTGCCCCTAGTGGGGGATGTCTCCCAGTTAGGCTACTCAGGGGTCAGGGACCCACTTGAGCAGGCAGTCTGCCCGTTCTCAGAGCTCAACCTCCGTGTTGGGAGATCCACTGCTCTCTTCAAAGCTGTCAGACAGAGTTGTTCGGGTCTGCACAGGCCTCTGCTGCTTCCCCTGTTGTTTTTTAGCTGTGCCCTGTCCCCAGAGGTGGAGTCTACAGAGACAGGCAGGTTTCCTTGAGCTGCTGTGAGCTGCACCCGGTTCGAGCTTCCCAGCGGCTTTGTTTACCTACTTAAGCCTCAGCAATGGCGGGCGCCCCTCCCCCAGCCTCGCTGCTGCCTTGTGGTTAGATCGCCGCAGACTGCTGTGCTAGCAATGAGGGAGGCTCCGTGGCCGTGGGACCCTCCTGGCCAGGTGTGGGTATAATCTCCTGGTGTGCCCGTTTGCTTAAAGCACAGTATTGGGGTGGGAATTACCCGCTTTTCCAGGTGTTGTGTGTCTCAGTTCACCTGGCTAGGAAAAGGGATTCCCTTCCCGTTGCGCTTCCCAGGTGAGGTGATGCCTTGCCCTGCTTCAGCTCTCGCTGGTTGGGCTGCAGCAGCTGACCAGCACCGATTGTCCGGCACTCCCCAGTGAGATGACCCCAGTACCTCAGTTGAAAATGCAGAAATCACCGGTCTTCTGTGTCGCTCGCACCGGGAGTTGGAGACTGGAGCTGTTCCTATTCGGACATCTTGCTCCGCCACCTAAAATGGCTTTTTGACTTCACATCTTTCAGTGGATGGCAGCATCTCCTTTCCACGAGAAGCAGGCAAGAGAACCATGGGAAAAACAAGGGAAGCTGAAAACTAGGAAACCAAGTGTACCCTCATATTTTACAAATCACAGTATTGAGAGCACTAAACAAACAATCCTTCTAACATTATACCACACAGACATGCCAAAATCCCCTCTGGATCTAATTAAAATTTTTTGACCAACTATCAATCACCATGATCAACCCCCAAAGTCTGGAACATCCTAAGATTGAATAAAACGTAGGACCTTCTGAGAGATAGTCTAAACCATAAAACCAAATGCATTCACTATCATATTTTATTTTTCTAGCCTGGAAGCTACAAGAGGACAATTCAGATGATGAAAATATTATTGTTTATTGGTTAAAAGAATTTGAAGTCACAGAAGCAAGGGAGAAAGGAGACCCAGCTGTGTCAAAATTCTGGAGAATAAATGTTTATATTTCTAAATTTAGCAATGGTTGAAGGGAACTTTAGAGCAAAACATAGAACCAAATAAAATGTAAATTAGCTAAGCCATTGTTTGTTTATGAAAATTGTAGTTACATAATCTAAGATGTTAAGTGAGAGACTTTTGTACATGTAGTATCACAATTAGTTGTTTTTTATTTTAATTCTCTGAATAGAAAATCATCCCACTTTGTTCTTTGGAAACATTTTCCTCCTTCAGTTTCTCAGTACTAAATGGTCAGGAAACATTAGCAAAGTCAGTTTCACAAACATATTTCCATTTAAGTGTCAGTCAGGTTCCAGCCAGAAGGTGGAAACAAAATCTCCTATTTTAATGGAAAGAATCCAATAGAATGTATTGTTACTTGGTATGAGAGAACTGAAAAAAAGAAAAATAGAACCTGGAGGTATCATCACAGAGGCAGACGAAACAGTTACTACCCCTGAAACTGGGTGGAGGAAGGGAGGGAGTTGGGCTTATTAAGTGTACAGGCTAGAAGTAGCTACAGAAAGCTGGGCACTCAGGTCTTTGAGAAGGGTCTGTTGTTTGTCTGGTACTTGTACCCCAAAAGCTCACAGGAGCTCATTCAGAGCCAGGACTGGGACCACTGATGAGGAACTATTGCTAAAGCAGTAGCTAAGGAGCTTGGGGGTCAAGTTTTGTGGAGCTGAAACTCAAACCATGGAAGGGAGAGTGCTGGACAGCTGATGTCTCTCTAGCCCAATGGATTTCTCAGTAAAAGAGTCAGAATAGTACACTAAAATGTATCTAAACTGCCTGCAAGATTTAAACAGCCTCACCAGTCACTATTAAATGTGCCTCCCATTTAATAGGGGAGGCACATGAAGGGGATATCTCAACAAACTTCAGACCATCAGACATTAAGAAATTGCCCAAAGATGGTGTGTCACTGAAGTTTCATAAAGTTCGTCTCCCATCATCTGGCTTGCAGGTGTCTTACTAAAGCAACTGAAGTAATTGATATTTTGCGCTCATCTGGTCTGATTGGCACAATACCCTCAGCATAGTGGCCATTCTTAGGCATTCAAAATTTCTGCAGCCTATGAGTGCCAGCAAAAGATTTGATGTTGCCAGGAAGCAAGCTTTTGAAGATGAATCGTGGGGTGAAATTGAACTGCTTCTGATGGATAGATCTTGCAAACTGAAATAGAGAATAAAAGCATGTTCTAGCTAAAGAGATGTGTTATAGTTGCTGGCGGCTGTGCTGATTTGCTTCTCGAGTCACCTTACCATATCTGCAGCAGCAGCTACCATTATAGTGGTGACCTAATTGTGTGTATGATACTCACATTTGTTCTTAAAGTTCCATCTCCCTTTATCATAGGCTAATAGGAATACTAAATGAGGTACAATAGATATCCACACTTACAAATATTTCAAGGTTTTAGTGGTAGCACTAACCTTTGTAATCTATAAGGATATGGTGTGGTTTTTCCTTTGGTATTATGGTAGGAGAAGATAAATTCCAGGGGCTTCCACTTGGCTTTTCCTTTCACAATAGCAGTAAATCTATGGATCAGAGAGACAATATGTGCCTTCTGATATTTTAAAAGTCTGTCTATTAGAATTCCTCATTCGGGAACTGAGGAAATATACAAATATACACAGGGTATGGATAAAACTACTAAATCTACTGTAATTCAAACTTTTACCAAAACTCCATCTATTGCCTAAACTCCATTGGCCTCTAATTAACTTGAAGACCACTGTCATATTATGGATTCCTAGAAATTATTGTCAGATTGAAATGGTTTGGGCCTGTGTCCCACCCAAATCTCATGTCAAATTGTAATCCCCAATGTCAGAGGAGCGACCTTATGGGAGGTGATTAGATCATGGGGGCGTATTTCCCCCTTGCTGTTCTCATGGCAGCGAGTGAGTTCTCACGAGATCTGGTTGTTAATTAAAAGCACGTAGCACCTCCCCCAACCCCTTCCTCCTTTTTCGGCCATGTAAGAGGTATCTGCTTCCCCTTTACCTTCTGCCATGATTATAAGTTTTCTGAGGTCTCCCCTACCATGCTTTAAGAAGAGCCTGTGGATCCGTGAGCCAATTAAACCTCTTATTTATAAATTACCCAGTTTCAGGTATTTCTTTATAGTAGTGGGAGAACACACCAATACACAGATCAAATATAATGTCTATGGAGCGTGATAAATTCTAAGTATTTCTATTTCCTTTGTTAAAGTGCTCATACCCTTTGGGGAAGGTGAAGGAATATTTACATATATACTGTGGCTACATGGTACGTCCCATCCTTAAGGGGAAGAGATTCCTCCATCAAACAAGTGACTGCAGGTCTGTTAACTGACTGTGAAAGAAAAACTAGGTGAGTGTCCATGATTCTCAATGATAGCAATTAACCCACCAAAATTAGAAGTTTTGTTTGTTTGCTTGCTTGTTTGCTTGTTTTATGTTGCTCAAGTAATATCTATTAGGCCAACCATTTATTCCTAGAGCGTTTTCATCAATTAGCAAACCTCAAAATTTCCCTATAGGTCCAATACTGTGATTTCCACCACATCCTTACAGCTCATTATGGTAAATATTCCCACGTTGTCCAAGATAGTTATGTGCTGCCAGTTGTCTTTTATTCTTCTGGGATCCAATCATCTCCTTTGACATCAGGGAGTTCTTACTCATCTTCATATGCAGCCTAGATAGGAAAGCGACCACAGAGCTTATCAAGGACACTAGTACTCTCATTACTAATGTATATCTCAATGTCTTAGTAAACCAATCGTCTTCTGGGCACCCTTAAGGGATGTCGTGGGGATGATGAATATCCAAACCTCAAATATTTGAGGCCTGGATTACATTCCACATCTTCATCTTCCTGAAAGTTTGAATTCTTTCCTTTATGTTATTTCAGGGAAGTTGGGCATCTCAATTACATTAAACAAGGGAAACCAGTAAGTTCTAGTTTTAGTCAACCAACGAAACTTTTCAGCTCTTCTAGATTAGTGAAAGTTAAGTCTAGTATTTGTGATAAATGTGCATGCATCAAATACTTGGACTAATCAAGGATTATATTCAGTCTTAGTTAGTTTGGGCTGCTATAAGGAAAACACAAACTGGGTAGCTTTAAAAAGTTCCATTTATTTCTCACAGTTCTGGAGGCTGGGAAGTCTAAGATCAGATGTCTGGTGAGGGAGGGCCTGCTTCCTGCCTTGCAGACAATCACCTTCTCACTGTAGCTTCACATGGTCTAGAGAGGGCAGGAGAGCTAGTGCTCTATTATGTCTCCTCTCATAAAGGCACTAATCCAATCATCAGGGCTCTAGCCTCATGTCCTCATTAACTCCCCAGTCCCATATCTCCAAAAACCATTTCACAGGACTTAAGCTTTTCAACACATTACTTTAAGAATTTGTGGGAGGGGGACAGAAATATTCATTCTACAGTATATTCTACACTGCTTTATCTTTAAGGGGCTACCAAAGACACTGTTAAAATCCATTCTTAGACAGGTGCGGTGGCTCATACCTGTAATCCCAGCACTCTGGGAGGCTGAGGTGGACAGATAATGAGGTCAAGAGATTGAGACCGTACTGAACAACATGGTGAAATCCTGTCTCTACCAAAATACAAAAAAATTAGCCAGGTGTGGTGGTGTGCTCCTGTAGTCCCAGCAACTTGGGAGGCTGGGGCAAGGGAATCACTTGAACCTGGGAAGCAGAGGTTGCAGTGAGCTGAGATCTTGCCACTGCACTCCAGCCTGGCAACAGGGCAACAGAGCGAGGCTCCATCTCAAAAAAAAAAAAGAAAGAAAGAAAGAAAAAAGAAATCCCTTCTCATATATATTTCCCAGGTTTCTGTTGGTGTAAATTAACAAAATCTTGAAAACTGTTTAGAATATTTGCTATTTTCTTCTGGATTGTAATTTGTGCTTATTCTCCTAAAGGATTCTAAGATGTGACCCTAGGATTCTAATTTATGACCCTAGTGACAATAAGGGTGTGTATATGGTGGGAATGAGAAGAATAGGCATTCTCCTGTAAGATACCCTCCTCTCCAGGCAGTTATTATAATGTCTTCAAGAAAGAGATACATAGACTCTTCAGACGCAAGAGAATAGATTGTTTCTATTAAAAGAAAAGGATTCAAAATAAATTGAAAATTCAAGATTTTCAGCCTTATCTCAGTCGACTCACATACTCCCAACCTTAATTTTATAGCCCCGGTACTTTTCAATAAATGCCCTTTCACATGAAAAGGCATTTATGTGGCAAAGCTGCGAATCCAATGTAAACTGAAATTTTGCAACTTTCACAATTAATCTCTGTGTCTGGATCATTAAATTTAACCCTGTGGCTACAAGAATAAGACATTCTTTTGGGAGGCAACCACAGAAGTCTTTTGGTTCCTTAACTATGGCCTGTGCCTGTGATTTCTTTCTTTAAGCACTCCACACCTCTCAGAAGCAGTTATTCCACACCAAAGTCCTTGTTAGCATCCTTTGTGCCATTATGGCACGAGGTCACTGAATCACACGAGGTCACTGAATCACAAACAGCCAGGATGGTCACTTAACTAATTGTCATTTCACTAAATGCTATGGGTTACTAGCCTTCTAGTCCTGCCTACCAATATCAAGGAGTACAGCGCTGCGTTGAATCCCAAAGACATAGACAAACCAATCTATAATTCCTATCTTTGTGGGTTTGTTACTAGAACCATTCTTGTTATCCATTTCCATATTTTTCAGGTTCCAGTCAAGAATAAAGAACAACTGACCAAAATTTTAACAAAGCACATTTAATTAAGCAGATATTAGATAGGTGAAAAGGCAAAAGGAGATCACAGAGCAAATGGCTAGGACCCCGAGGGTGGGGAGAAAAAATGGAAAAAGATGGAAGAGAAGGGAACCCCATAGAGCTGAGACTCAGCCCTGGAAGAGGGGGGTCTGGTAGGCTGGAATTAGTGTCTCAGAATCTCAGAAACGTACCCCATCAAGGTGGACCTCAAACCTCTAAGCAAGACATGCTGATATGTCTGAAGCAGCAGTAAGGGACCAGTCCTGTATTGTGGAAGAACGACAAACGGTAATCAGCCACTGATACAGAAACCAGCCACCACAGCCAGGATGAAGAGCAGTTTCTGTGGTGACACAAACAGGAGCAAGTTTGTTTGTCATTCCTAGTATTACAGATTCTATCTGGCTTTCCTTGTTGGTTGAGCCTAACAGCAAGCAAGCCAGCCCACAAAGGAGAAATGTAATTTTCATAGTCCCAGGCCCAGTATCATAGAGCACGATATAAAAGGGTGGGTTTTTTATTTTAAAAAAGAGGCACTACCTTGACAATCACCAAACTTTGAAAAATGGAAAAATCCCAATATCCAAATAAATTGCAGGTGTTACCAAAAAACAAGAATAAGGAACTAAATTTTGGCATTAGCTCAAAACTTACTGAATGTAGGAATAGATTCCCACATTAATATATAGAGAAAACTTTGTTATTCTTCATGCTAGCCCAACTAAGTATAAATTAATTAGGTGCTTTATGAAATCTGTTCCTATTAAAATAAAATGAATTTTACCATAATAAAAATTGTGATATTCTGGAACTGGTGACTAAATGTATTTGCTGAATTTCTGTGCATGAAGTATTTAAGAGCAGAATATGCCATCTGGATCAAAGAAGAATGAGCAGTGAAAGAAGCAAGGTCTCTAGATAACCTTTAGTTTCTTTTGCATTTTGGTAGTATTCTGGTATTTTTTTTAAATCAATGTTGGTGTCACATCATTTTAGAGTATCTATCTTTACCACTAGTGGAACCTGAGTTTATATAGAGTTTTGAACTTTTAATAATGTTCATTCTTGCATCAGTTTTCTGTGGCTGCCATAATAAATTTCCACAAATTTATTAGCTTAAGCAGTACAAACTTAGAAGTCTTAAAAGTCTGGTTGGGTCTCACTAGATGAAAATCAGGGGGTTGGCAATACTGTGTTCGCTCCTGGAAGCCATGGGGGAAAATCTCTTTTCTTGCCATTTTTAGCCTTAGAGGCCATCCACGTTCCTTGGCTTGTGGCTCCATTTCTCCATATTTAAAGCCAGCAACTTTGCATTTCTCTGACTATTCTTCTATGATTATGTCTCCCGCTGACCACACCTGGGGATGGCTATCATATTTTAAGGAGCTGTGTGATTAGATTAGCCCTACCTGAATAATCTTGCATAACCTACTTCTCTCTGTGTTTTAATTTAATCACATATGCAAAACCCCCTTTCCCATGTAAGGTAATATGTTCACATGTTCCAGAGATGAGGGCAAAGCCATTTTTGGAGGCCATCATTCTGATTATCAGAACACTCATAATCTTGGTGAGATGCACAGCCACCTGTAGAAATGCAAGCCAGGCATTTTATGGGTAAGGCAATTGTAACATAGAGAAGTTAGGAAACTTGCTAAAAATCACACCTCAAGTAAATTGCCAGAGCCTGAACAAAATGCACATTTCAGATGTTAATTTGTTTTTATACTGATGTCATGAAATCATAACTGCCAACATTTAAAAATTACCTAGCCTAGTTCTTCATTACACAAAGGAGGAAATGAGACCTAAAGAACATCGGCTTTCTTCCAGATCAGTGCCAGTGAGTGAGAGACCTAGTTTTTAAAGAAAGGAGCAGAAACAAAAGCAGAATCTCCATGTTTATTACACCACTTTGCCTCTACAAAATTGTCTCATATTTTTATAAATTGTTTTAAACATAAAATTCACAGTCAACATCCCTTTAAGCATCTGGGCACGTGTCCGCATGTGGACTTGCTGTAGGACAGGCTTCACATGCAGAGAACTGGTTCAGCTCTGATGTTTTTAGAATTCCTGGACTCGAATCAAATTGTTTAAGGCTCAATATGTGTGTAACCAGTATGTTGAACAAGCACGACTCCTGACATAATCAAAACACAACTTTATTTTTGTCTCTCGCCATTCTTCAGTTCTGATAGTTTTTCTGCCCCTGGAAGAAAACGTCAAGTCTGTGATATTTTTATTCATTTTTTTCTGGTAATAAAATAGCCTGGAGCTACTTTAAGTAACAAACTGGTCCCAATTCAGAAATTAGAATGTCCAGTCCAAATCATTAATGCAGACTTTGAATTTGATTTAGCGTTAAAATGCTCTCATCTCCCCAGTCTACAGAAGCCTGCATCTCCTGGAAGGATGCAGTGGAAAAGAGGCGAGGCGTTGCCTTATTTTTCATTTCATTACCTAGTGCTTTCACTCCTTCACCACCGCACCTTGCTAGCTGGTTTCTGACTCCTACATAGCTGGAAGAGGGTGAGGGTGGAGTAGAAAAGAAAAAATGGAATCTTTTTTTTAAAAGATAGTTCCATGAGCTAGTTTTCTGCTCTGTGCACTTGGCAACTATTTAGAGCTAAATTGTTTTCTTTGGATGCTCTCAGAGACTCTCTGGAGTTTCTTTGCTGACCCCTCAGTCTGTAGATCATATACCCTCAGCATCAATTTGTGGGTAGTGGCTTAACCCTAACCTCAGCAGCCCCTAGATATCCAGGGATGCACTTTAGTTTTTGCTGCTAGGAGTTGAAACTCTTATTCCTGAAACCTCTTGTTGGCACTACTGGACTGGAGTCACAGTGAACCCAGGCTGAATATTACTCTTCCATATGTCCACTTCTGGTCCAAGAGAAAACCCTGCAGATTCTTTGCATTAACCAATTTTGGAGGTACATGCTGATTGTAAGATAACTACAAAATAGCCCTCCCAGAACTATCGATATTTCATTAATGGGAGTTAGACTGTGACATTTGGTCACAGAAGTCATGTATTAAGTTTCTTGTGTTGTTTCAGGAATGCCTACTTAGCAAGGATCTGTGTGAAGGAATGAGAGCACCCTTCTTCCAGAGTTGCTTGTTCTCTCTTACAAAATCCTTTCTTTGATATGTATATATGTGTGTAATGTGTACATATGCACATGCAAACACATACACTCATATAGACAGACACAAACACGCAAATGCATATAGCTATTGATATAAATACACAGAGAGGGTTGTGTGTATATACACGTATAATCTAGCTAAGAGTTGCAAAATTTGTGGAACTGGTTTAAAGAATTTCCTTTGAACATTTCCATGAATTAATTTGGAAAGTAACTTTAGAGGTTTTCGTCTCTTGTACCTTGATGCCTAGTTAGAATATCACCTTTAATTAGCTTTTCTGTGTGATTCATTGCCAATTTTAAAAAATACATATCCTAGAGAAGTGCATCCCCAACTTTTGTGTGCATCATAATCCTCTGCAAAGTTTTTAAACTTTCTGATTCCATGAGTTTAGTTGAGGACAAATAATTTACATTTCTAACAAGTGCACAGGTGATGTTGATGCTGCTGGTTCGGAAACCACACATTAAATCCCACTGCGATAGGGCAACAAAATGGAAGGGTAGCTCTCATTTGGTACCATTTTTGGACTTGCCTAACACTTAAGAATATAGAACATTTATGAGTGTGAAGTTCTTATATAAGATTCAATAAATGTAACCCGTCCAACCAACATCTGTGATCCTAATGCTATTTTGAGTTAGAAACTTTGCTTCCAACTTGCAAGTGATACAAAATAGCAGCATGCATACATTTTACTTATCAATATCATCTACTTATTTAACTAATCAATAAACATCTATTAATACCTATTGCATGCCAGGTATCATTCCTCTGGGACAGTGTTTCTCGAAGTATAGTCTCTGGACCACCAACATGAGTCAAGTGGTTCTCAGTCTTTCGCATGCATCAGAATCACGTGGAGGGCTTGGAAAGCACAGAGGATTGGGCTCCGTCCCCAGAGTTTACAATCTAGTAGGTCCAAAGTGGGCATGAGAATTCATGTCTCCAACAGTTTACCAATTGTTGCTGAACAAATGTGGGTAGATACTTCTAAATTGTCTTACAGTATTACTCATTTCTGTTTACTCTTTACAGTTTTCAAAGTAAGGGAAAAAATATATCTCTTTAACAGTGAAAGTCTCCATCTGAATCATCTTGAAATTTTTGCTGATGGTTGAAAATGAGTGATATTTTAGCAGCACAGAATATATATCTTTAATGTCAAAAAAATACAGAGTTCACAGATCATTATAATTGCAATCTTTTTTCTCTCATTATTTTCTTTCCTCCAATTAGCTGTTTCAAAATCAAGTTAAAGGCTATAGGTGACAGGGATGGACAAGAATTTCTATTATCCTGTCAATAAAAATAAATGTCCAGCATGAAAATGCCATACATTTTTGGCAATGACTGAAATCCAGTGATGTATTGAAAGGAGTCACATGAAAACAAAAGAGCGTTTTGATATTTTGGACTCCTGGTTATAATCGATATGTAACAGCTTGAATCAGACCAATCCCCCTGTTGAAAACAACTGAAAACTTAGGCAAGAACATAAAATAACTGCTTAAAATGCCTTGAAAATAAACTATGCCTAGAGGACTCAAGGGGCTACAATTCACAAAATGAGTTAAGCTCCATGTTCCCAAGGTTTTATTCCTGAATCTGTCAACTCCTGCTTGGAAGAAAATTTTCCTAATTAAAAGGAGCAAGCACATTGGGCCAAGGAGACAGAAGCTTGAGTTTAGAGTGGACAAAGCAGCTAGGACTTTGAGGGCAAATATTCCAAATAAAGGAAATGTGTAACTGAGTATAAAATATGCATGTAATCTGCCCTTGAGTTGTTTGCAATTCAAGATTTGCATATTGCAGGAGAAAACTTCAAGAAAAGTAGCAGAAATTAGCAGCTGCTGGAATATTAAAGAGTTGAGAGCCACAGTGATTTTGTACTAGAGACACACACAAAAAAGTTGACATTCAAGGCCCTTTGAAGGAGAACAGCTCCTTTCATAGTTTTGTTTCAGACCCCAGAACATACAGCAGCTCTAACAAACTCTAAAGCCAAACCTCACCTAGATAAAGGTTGTGTACTCTATCCTTCATCCAGAAGAAATAGTTATACGATTATAATAGAGATAACATCATTTACAGCCTCTAAATATTTGTGTTTTGTCTAGGACCCAAATAAAAGTACGAGCACAGAACAAAACAGGACAAAGAAACAGAGACAGAGACAGCATGTGAAATAGACAATAGAAACAGATACACAGATGATTCACATTTCACATAGACAGGTACTTTATGATCATTACAATTTAATATGTTCCAGAAAATATAGGAAAAGGCTGGGTGCTGTGGCTCATGCCGGAAATCCCAGCACTTCCGGAGACCAAGGTGGATGGATCACTTGAGCCCAGGAGTTTGATACCAGCCTGAGTAACATGGCAAGACTTCATCTCTACAAAACATAAAAATATTAGCCAGGTGTGGTGGTGCGTGCCTGTGGTTCCAGCTACTCTGGAGGCTGAGGTGGGAGGTTTACTTAAGCCCAGGATGTCCTGGCTGCAGTGAGCTGTAATCACACCACTGCATTACAGCCTGGGTGACACAGCAAGACTCTGTGAAAGAAAGAGGGAAAGAGAAGAAAGAGAAGAGAGAAATACAAGAGAAGAAAGAAAGAGAAAGAAAGAAGAAAGAAAAAGAAAGAAAGCCTGCAAGCCCTAAAAAAGTCAATTATAAATTTTACCACTGAAAAAATTATAATTTGAACCTAAGAATTTAACAGAATGTAATAGAAGAAAAAACATTGTTTCACTGGAAATTATGTCAGAGTGCTATCATCAAAAGGATGGAAATACATAAAAGAGCATAACAGTTTTATTGCACTTCTAATTGCAGTCCAGAAAGAGTGGAGAGGCAAAAAGATTCTGAAGCAATATTTGAAGAAGTACTAGCCAATAATTTTCTAAAACTGGCAAAACAGTGAAATAAAGCATCAAGAATGAATAAAGAAAGTGTAATCATGAACTTGTAGACTGGTATCATTAGTTAATTAGAATGTTGGGGTCTTAGTTTAGTTGTGTGACTTACTTTGTTCTTGTGGAACATAGAGTGAGCTTTTTAGATCTTTGGGTTTGGGCTCCATCATGCAACGTGCTTCGGCTAATGAGACGATAGCATATAAGGCACAGAAGAGACTTGAAATACGCTTTGATAGTCATGCTTGCTCTCTGTGTCTTCTGCCATCATCATGAGAAGAAAATACTTCAGAGAGCCTGCTGATCCAAGAGAGATGACACACATATAGACCACTTGTGTGAAGAATCTTCCACCTTTGGCCACTTCCTGCTAAATTGACCAAAAATACCCAGCCCCAGCCAATCTACAGATGGATGGATATGAATAAAAGACTATTGTTTGTGATTTCAGCTTTAAATTAGTGGTTTGAAAAATGATTTCTTATACAGCACTATGCAGCGACAGCAAACAATATAAAATACTAAATTCTTCAGTTAAAAGACAAAGACTGACTGGTTTCTAGGAAGATGGAGTAGACATACTTCTCCATATTCATGGTAGTGATACATTTAAGAACTTAAGCCATTATATATTAAGCAAACATAAAATGATTTTGAAAGGTACAAACAAGATGGGAGATCAGCTAGGGACCTTGAAGCACAAGTGAAGACATAGTGGTAAATTCCCTTGTTTTCTTGTTACGTCATATGTTACAGTTATGGATTTGAAAAAATTGGCAACCTAGTAATGCCAACAGACACACACATAAAAGTCCTAATGAATGCCAGGTCTCTCCAGCCAAAAGACTAGAAAAGATGCAGGCTAGCAAGACACAAAACTTCTACTCAGCAACTGTGCTACTCAAGCCAAATATCACAGAAAGAAAAACTGTAGCTCCCTCCCACCCATATCAGCTAATACCAAGTGGAAAGACCAAACTTTCATCTTTCTTATGCTCTAACACAGTGCGCCAAGCACCCCCGACCAGAGAAGACAATGTAGGAGGCGAGGATTTTCATTCCCACTAGGCAATAAAGAAGCCCTTCTCTCCCTGTAGTAGAAATCATGTGGAAATCCTGGACTGGAGATGGTCAGTGAGGAGTTGGAACATTCACTGCTGCCCGTTCGTAGCAAGGGCCACTGTCACTTGGGTGTCATTGAAGGCTATGCAAGGAGAAATACAAGACTCTCCAGGTTAGTCCATTCTTGCATTGCTATAAAGCAATACCTGAGGCTGGGTATTCATAATAGCAAAGGTTTAATTGGCCTATGGTTTTGCAGACTTTATAGGAAGCATGGTGCTGGCATCTGCTTCTGGTGAGGTCTCAGGAAGCTTACAATCAGGGCAGAAAGTGATGTGAAGCCATCAAGTCACATGGCATGGAGACGAGTAAGATAGAGACGTGGCAGGCACCAGGCTCTTTAAACAACCAGCTCTTGTGCAAACAGAGTGAGAATGCACTCATTACTACAAGGACAGCACCAAGCAATTCATGAGGGATCCACCCTCATGACCCAAACACCTCCTACTAGGCCCATCTCCAACACTGGAGGTCGTATTTCAACACGCAATTTGGAGGAGATAAACATCCAAATCGTACCAAACTCCTGCCAGTCAGGGAGGAAACAGTGCTGGCCTAGTGAAGAACCAGAACTCCCACTCCAACCACAAGTATTGAGGAAGACACCCCTGCCTCTGTCAAAAAGACTGAGAGGGGAATATGGAATTATTACCTCTTCTGTCAGTAATGAGGCAGCCCACTCCCCACCCCTATTCTTTCCTTTTTTGGGAAAAAGTAGCTGAAACAGAAAGCTTAAATAAGAGGCCAGGTTTCAACCAAGAATCTCTCAGTATACCAAGAACCTGAAAAATCTCAATCTCAATGAAAAAATGACAAGCAATCAATGTATACACCAAGGTGACAGAAATGTTAGAATTATCTGAATACAATTTTAAGGTGGCCATTAAAAAATATTTCAATGAACAATTATGATCAGTCTTGAACCAAAGTAAAAACACAAAGTCTCAACAAAGCAATAGAAAGGCACAGAAAAAAAAGGGAACATAGAAAGAACTAAATGGAAATTTTAGAGCTGAAAAATTAAATAACTAAAACACAAAACTCAATAGATAGACTCAAGAACAGAATGGAGAGGACAGAAGAAAAAAGCAGCAATCTGGAAGAGAAGCAATGGAAATTAAACAATCTGAAAAACAAACAGGAAAAATGATGAAAAAAGTTGAGCACAGCTTTAGGGACCAGAGGGACTACAGCTAAAGATCTAACTTTTGTGTCATCAGCATCTCAGAAGAAGAAGAGAAAGAGAAGAAATAAAATATTCAAACAAATAATGGCTGAAAACATTACAAATTTGGCAAGAAACTTAGAGTCAAAACCCAAGTGAATATGAAGAAGAAAAATGAAAATCTACACCAAGACACAGTATCATCAACTTTTGAAACTAAACACACTCAAAAAGTTTTTGAATGTCTTTTCTGTTGCTTTTTAAAAAATTGTTATAAGAACACCCTGAAATCTACCCTTTTAAATTTTTCAGTGTATGATACAGTATTGTTAACTATAGGCACCATCTTTCACAGCAGATCTCTCAAATTTGTTCATCTTGAATAACTGAAACTTTATGTGTACCGAATAGCAACTCCCCAGTTACCCCTGCTCCCAGTCCCAGGGAGCCAACATTCTACTCTTTGCTTGAGTATGACTGCATTGGATACCTTATATAAGTGGATTCATGCAGTAGTTGTCCTTCTATGACTGGTTTATTTCACTTAACATAATGTCTTCAAGGCTCACCTATGTTGCTGTATATAGCAAAATTTACTTTTTTAAAAAAGCTGAGTAATGTTCCATTATGTGTGTATACCATATCTTCTTTTTTTTTTTTTTTTTTTTGAGGCGGAGTCTCGCTCTGCCGCCCAGGCTGGAGTGCAGTGGCCGGATCTCAGCTCACTGCAAGCTCCGCCTCCCGGGTTCACGCCATTCTCCTGCCTCAGCCTCCCAAGTAGCTGGGACTACAGGCGCCCGCCATCTCGCCCGGCTAGTTTTTTTGTATTTTTTAGTAGAGACGGGGTTTCACCATGTTAGCCAGGATGGTCTCGATCTGCTGACCTCGTGATCCACCCGTCTCGGCCTCCCAAAGTGCTGGGATTACAGGCTTGAGCCACCGTCTTCTTTTTTTTAACTTTTATTTTAGGATCAGGGGTACATATGCAGGTTTGTTATATAGGTGAACTCATGGCACTGAGGTTTTTTGTACAGATTATTTCATCAACCAGGTACTAAGCTCCATACCCAATACTTATTTTTTCTGCTCCTCTCCCACCTCTCAGCCTCTACCCTCAAGGGGGCCTCAGTGTTTGTTGTTCTCTTCTTTGTGTTTTGAGTTCTCTTTATTTAGCTCCCACTTATCAGTGACAACATGTGGTATTTGGTTTTCTCTTCCTCTATTAGTTTGCTAAGGATAATGGTCTACAGCTTCATCCATGTTCCTGCAAAAGACATGATCTTCTTCTTTTTTATGGCTATATAGTATTCCATGGTGTATATGTACTACATTTTCTTTATCCAATTAGTCATTGATGGACATTTAGGTGGATTTGATATCTTTGCTATTGTGAATAGCACTGCAAAGAACACATGCATGCTTGTGTCTTTATGATAGAACAATTTATATTCCTCTGAGTACATACCCACTAATGGGACTGCTGGGTTGAATGGTAGTTCTGTTTTTAGCTTTGAGTAACTGCCACACTGCTTTCCACAACATTTTAACTAATTTACACTCCCACCTACAGTGTATAAGTGTTCCCTTTTCTTTTTTTTTTTTTTTGAGACGGAGTCTTGCTCTGTCGCCCAGGCTGGAGTGCAGTGGCTGGATCTCAGCTCACTGCAAGCTCCACCTCCCGGGTTTACACCATTCTCCTGCCTCAGCCTCCCGAGTAGCTGGGACTACAGGCACCCACCACCTCGCCCGGCTAGTTTTTTTGTATTTTTTAGTAGAGACGGGGTTTCACCGTGTTAGCCAGGATGGTCTCGATCTCCTGACCTCATGATCTGCCCGTCTCGGCCTCCCAAAGTGCTGGGATTACAGGCTTGAGCCACCGCACCCGGCCAAGTGTTCCCTTTTCTCTGCAACATTGCCAGCATCTGTTATATTTTGACTTTTTATTGATAGCCATTCTGACTGGTGTGAGATGATAGCTCATAGTTTTGATTTGCATTTCTCTAATGATATTGAGCTTTTTTCATAAGCTTGTTGGCTGCATGTAGGTTTTCTTTTGAAAAGTGTCTGTTCATATCCTTTGCCCACTTTTTAATCGCATTGTTTGCTTTTCTCTTATAAATTTGTTTAGGTATCTTATAAATGCTGGATATTGAACCTTAGTCAGATGCATAGTTTGCAAATATTTTCTTCCATTCTTTAGGTTGTCTGTTTACTCTGTTGATAGTTTCTTTTGTTGTGCAGAAGCTCTTAAGTTTAATTAGAACCCATTTGTCAATATTCACTTTTGTTGCAATTGCTTTCAGCATCTTCATCATGAAATCTTTGTCTGTGCCTGTATCCTAAATGGTATTGCCTAGGTTGTCTTTCAGGGTTTTTAATAGTTTTGGGATTCACATTTAAGTCTTTAATCCATCTTGAGTTAATTTTTCATATGGTGTAAAGAAGGGGTCTAGTTTCAATCTTTCACATATGGTTAGCCAGTTACCCTAACATGTTTTATTGAATAGAGAGTCCTTTCCCATTGCTTGTTTTTGTAAGCTTTGTTGAAGATCAGATAGTCAGTGGCCTTATTTCTGGGTTCTCTATTGTATTCTGTTGGTCTATATGTCTGTTTTGGTAACAGTACCATGCTGTTTTGGTTATTGCAACCCCGTATTATAGTTTGCCGTTGAACACTGATGCAAAAAATTTTCAACAAAATACTTGTAAACTGAATTCAGCAGCACATCATAAAGCTAATTCACCATGACCAAGTAAGTTTCAGGTAATGTGATGCTTCCAGCTTTGTTATTTTTGCTTAGGATTGCCTTGGCTATTTGGGGTCTTTTTTGGTTCCATGTGAATTTTTAAATAGTTTCTTTCTAGTTATGTGAAGCATGTCCATGGTAGCGTGATAGGAATAGCATTGAATCTATAAATTGCTTTGGGTGGTATGGCCATTTTAACGATATTGATTCTCCTTATTCATGAGCATGGGATGTTTTTCCATTTGTTTGTGTCATCTTTGATTTCTTTGAACAGTGTTTTGTAGTTCTCCTTGTAGAGAACTTTCAGTTCCCTGATTAGCCGTATTCCTGGGTATTTTATTGTTTTTGTGGCATTTGTGAATATAGTTGCATTTTTGATTTGGCTTTTGATTTGGCTGCTATCAGTGTATAAGAATAGTAGTGATTTTTGTACATTGATTTTGTATCCTGAAACTTTGCCGAAGTTGTTTATCAGCTGAAGGAGCTTTTGGGGCAAAACTATGGGGTTTTCTAGATATAAAATCATATCATCTGCAAGCAGGGATAATTTGACTTCCTCTCTTCCTATTTGGATGTCCTTTATTTCTTTCTATTATGTGATTGCTATGGCCAGGGTTTCCAATACTACACTGAATAGGAGTGGTAAAGAGAGCATCCTTATCTTGTGCTGGTTTTCAAGGGGAATGTTTCCAGCTTTTTCCCATTTAGTATGATATTGGCTGTGGGTTTGTTTATCATAGATGGCTCTTATTATTTTGAAGTATGTTTCTTCAATATCTAGTTTATTGAGGGTGTTAAACATGAAGAGATACTGAATTTTATTGAAAGTCTTTTCTGTGTCTATTGAGATAATTGTGTGCTTTTTTGTCTTTAGCTCTGTTTATGTGATGAATCATATTTATTGATCTGCATATGTTGAACCAACCTTGCATCCTGTGGATGAAGCCTACTTGACCATGGTGAATTACCTTTCTGATGTGTTGCTGAATTTGGTTTACAAGTATTTTGTTGAAATTTTTTGCATCAATGTTCATCAAGAATATTGTCCTAAAATTTTCTATTTTGGTTGTGTCTCTGCCAGGTTTTGGTATCAAGATGATGCTGGCCTCACAGAGTGAGTTGGAGAAAAGTCCCTCCTCCTCAATATTTTGGAATAGTTTAAATAGGAATGGTACCATCCCTTCTTTGTACATCTGGTAGAATGCAGCTGTGAATCCATCTGATCCCAGGTTTGTTTTGGTTGGTAGGCTATTTTTTATTGATTCAGTTTCAGAGCTTATTATTGGTCTGTTCGCGGAATCAGTTTCTTTCTGTTTCAGTCTGGGGAAGTTATATGTGTCCAGGAATTTATCCATCTCTTCTAGGTTTTCTAGATTGTGTGCATAGAGATGTTCATAGTAGTTTCTGATGGTTATTTGTGCTTCTGTGGGGTCAGTGGTAACATACCTTTTGTCATTTTTAATTGGGTTTTTTCAGCCTTTTCTCTTTGTTTGTTTATTAGTCTAACCAGCAGCCTATCTTATTGATTTTTTCAAAAAGCCAACTCTTAGATTCATTGATCTTTTCAATGGTTTTTTTTGTATCTTAATTTTATTCAGTTCTGATTTTGGTCATTTCTTATTTTCTGCTAGCTTTGGGGTTGGTTTATTTGCATCTCTAATTCTTTCAGTTGATACAATATTTTTTAACCCATTTCTTCATTAAGTTGTTTTCACATCTTGGCTATTATGAAAAATGATAAAGGGAACATGGGAGTGCAAATATCTCTTCTGGATTCTGATTTCAATTCTTTTGGATACCTATCCAGAAGTGGGATAGCTGAAACATACAGTAGTCTGTTTTTAATTTTTTGAGGAACCTCTATTTTCCATACTTGTTGCACCATTTTATATTCCTCATGACAGTGTACAAGGGTTCCAATATTCCTTCATCTTCACCAATACTTTTTATCTTAATTTCATAATAATAGCAATTCTTAAATGTGGATTGACCATCCTTACTGTGGTTTTGATTTGCATTTACCGAATGATTAAGGACATAGAGTATTTTCTTAATTTACTTGTGGATCATTTGTATTTCTTCTTTGGGGATATGTCTATTCAAGTCTTTTGCCCATTTTTTGAAATTAATTTTATTATTTTATTTAGTATGGGTATATAATAGGTATATATTTATAGAGTACACATGATATTTTGATAGAGGCATACAATGTGTAATATAGTCATATCAGGGTAATTGAGGTATTCACCACCTCAAGCATCTATTATATTTTTGTGTTAGGAACATTCCAATTCTACTATTTTCACTATTTAAAAATATAGAAAAAATTATGTTGAGGGTAGTTATGCTGTTAGGCTATCAAATAGTAAATCTTATTCATTCTATCTAACTGTATTTTTGCACCCATTAATCATCCCCACTCCCTGCCGCCCCAGTCTCGGTTGCCCTTCTCAGCCACTGGTAACAGTCATTCTACTCTCTATCTTTGTGAGTTCAATTGCTTTAAATTTTAGCTCCCACCTATGAATGAGAATACGCAAAATTTATCTTTCTGTGCCTGGCTTATTTTACTTCACATAATGTCCTGTAGTTCTACTCATGTTGTTGCAAATGACAGGATTTCATTCTTTTTATGGCTGAATAATATTCCATTGTATATTTCATCATTATTTTAGAGTGTACTTCCTTTACTTATTAAAAAAAAATAAGTTAACTGTAAAACTGCCTTAGGCAGTCCTGTCAGAAGTAAGGCATTGCTATCATAGGAGATGACAGCTCCATAGGTGTTATTGCTCCTGAAGACCTTTCAGTGGGACAAGATGTGGACGTGGAAGACAGTAATACTGATGATCCTCACCCTGTGTAGACCTAGGCTAATATATGCATTTACGTCTTAGTTTTTACCAAAAACTTTTTAAAGTTAAAAAGTTAAAATAGAAAAAAGCTTATAGAATAAGGACATAAGGGAAGTAAACACTTGTCTACAGCTGTACAATGTGTTTGTGTTTTAAGCTAAGTGCTATTGCAATAGTCAAAAAGTTAAATGTTAAAACATTTATAAAGTTAAAAAAAATACAGTCAGCTACGGTTAATTCTTATTGAAGGAAGAAAAACATGTTTAATGTACAGTATTTATAAAGTCTGCAGTAGTGTATAGCAATGTCCTAGGACTTCACATTCAATTATCACACACTCACCGATTCACCTAAACAAGTTCCAGTCCTGCAAGCCTCCTTCATGGTAAGTGCCCTACTCAGTTATACTATTTTATAATAATTTATACAGTATTTTTACTGCACCTTTTCTATTTTTAAATATGTTTAGATAGACAAATATCATTGTGTTAGAATTGCCTACAGTATTCAGTACAGTTACATGCTGTATAGGTCTGTAGTCTAGGAGTAATAGGCTATGCCACATAGCCTAGGTGTGTAGTAGGCGATACCATCTAGGCTTGTGCCTAGATGTGTGCACAACTACAAAATATCCTAAGGAAGCATTTCTCAGAACCTATCCCCACCATTAAGTGTTGCATGACTGTGTTAGAAAAAAGGAAAAATTACAAATCAAAAATCTAAACTCTTATCTCACAAACCTAGAAACAGAACAGAAAAATAAAGTCAAAGTAAGAATAAATATGTAAATGATAAATATAAGAGCAGAAATCAATGAAGTTGAAAACAGAAAATGGTAGAAAACATTAATGAAACAAAGAGCTGGTTCTTTGAAAATATAAAAGAAATTGACAACCCATAGGAAGACTAACAAAGGAAAAAAAGAGAAGAGCCATACATTATCAATATCAGAAATAAAGCAAAGGTCAGAGCCTTTCAACTAATAGTTCTGGAGCAACTGAATATCCGTAAAAATACAAATAAAATTAAATAACTTTTTTTTTTTTTTTTTTTTTGAGACGGAGTCTCACTCTGTCGCCCAGGCTGGAGTGCAGTGGTGCGATCTCGACTCACTGCAAGCTCTGCCTCCCAAGTTCACGCCATTTTCCTGCCTCAGCCTCCTGAGTAGCTGGGACTACAGGCGCCCGCCACCACGCCCGGCTAATTTTTTGTATTTTTAGTAGAGACGGGGTTTCACTGTGTTAGTCAGTATGGTCTCAATCTCCTGACCTCATGATCCACTTGCCTCGGCCTCCCAAAGTGCTGGGATTACAGGCGTGAGCCACCATGCCCAGCCAAAATGAAATAACTTTGACCTAAGCCCAACACCTTTGGCAAAAATTAACTCAAAATAAGTCATGAACATAAATGTAAAGTGTAAAGTTATAATACTTTTTCAAAGAATAGGAGAAAATCTTGGGACTCCAGGATTAGGCAAAGAGTTATTAGAATTGACACCAAATCATATTTCCACAAGACTAAAGATGCTTGTTCAAGTCGGTCTCAGTGGCTCACACCTGTCATCCTGGGCCAAGGCAGGAGGATCACTTGAGCCCAGGAGTTTGAGAATAGTCTGAGCAACATAGTGAGACCTCATCTCTATAAAAAATGACAAGTTATCTAGGCATGGTGGCAGACATCTGTAGTCCCAGCTACTCAGGAAGCTGAAGTGGGATGATTGCTTGAGCCCAGAAGGTTGAGGCTGCAGTGAGCTGTGATCACACCACTGCACTCTAGCCTGGGCAACAGAGAGGGACCCTGTCTCAAAAAAAAAAAAAAAAAAAAAAAAAAAAAAAAAGGTCTACTTTGTGAAAGGCCCTGTTAAAAGGATAAAAATACATGCTGAAGAGTAGGAAAACTTATTTGCTAACCATATATCTGATAAAGGGCTAATATCTAAAATATGTTAAAGAACACTCAAAACTCAACACTGTAAAATCAAATAATTTAATTAGAACATGGGCAAGAGACACGAAAAGTCATTTCACCGAAGATACACAGATTTCAAAAAATGCTTAAAGTTATTATCCGTAATCGAAATGCAAATTTAACCCATAATGTGAGGTCACTATACACCTATTATAATGGCCAAAATTAAAAATAGTGACAACATCAAATGCTGGCAAATATGCAGAAGAATTGGATTACAGTGCTGAATACACACAGTGATCTGAACTAATTTCCACAGAATCATGCAGAGTAAAAAAACTATTCTCAAGAGTTTTATAATGTACAATTTTTTATATAACATTCTTGAAATGAAACAGTTATATAAATGGAGAACAAATTAATGGTTTCTAGAAATTAAGGAGAGTATGTGGTGTCTATACAAGGGCAATATGATATATGTATGCATTGTAGAATGATTAAATCAGGCTAATTAACATATCTATTGCCTCACGTACTTTTCTTTGTAGTGAAAACAATAAAAATAAATTATTTTAGGGCATTCAAAAGACCAATAGGTATATGAAAACATGCTCAACATCACTAATCATCAGGGAAATGCAAGTCAAGGCCACAATGAGATATCATCTTATTGCAGTTAGAATGGCTATTACCAAAAAGACACAAAATAAGACATGCTGTCGAGGATACAGAGAAAAGGGAGCTCTCATAGGCTATAGGTGGGATGTAAAGTAGTACAGCCATCATGGACAACAGTATACAGACTTTGCAGAAAACTAAAAATAGAACTACCATATGATCCAGAGATCCCACTACTGGGTCTTTATTCAAAGGGAAGGAAATCAGTATATCAAAGGAATACCTGCACCCTCATGTTTGTTACAGCACTATTCATGATAGCTGAGATAAGGAATCAAATTAAGTATCCATCAATGAGTGAATGGATTTTTTTAATATGGTATATATACACAATGAAATATTGCCATTCAGCCATAAAAAAAAAAAGAATGAAAGCCTGGCATGGTGGTTCATGCTGGTAATCCCAGCACTTTGGGAGGCCAAGATGGGCAAATCACCTGAGGTCAGGAGTTTGAGACCAGCCTGGCCAACAATGTGAAACCCTGTCTCTACTAAAAATGCGAAAATTAGCTGGGTGGGGTGGCATGCACCTATAGTCCTAGCTACTCGGTAGGAGAATTGCTTGAACCCGGGAAGCAGAGGTTTCAGTGAGCCTAAATCATGCCACTGGGTGACATTCCAGCCTGGGTGACAGAGTAAGACTCTGTCTTAAAATATATATATATATATATATATATATATATATAAAATGAAAAAAAAATGAAATCCTGTCATCTGCCCCAACATAAATGGAACTGGAGGTCATTACGTTAAATGAAATAAGTCAGGCACAGAAAGACAAATATCGCATGTTCACACTCATTTGTGGGAGCTTAAAAGATTAATCTCATGATAGTAGAGAGTAGAATGATAGTTATCAGAGGCTAGGAACGGTGACAGGGATGAAGTGAGCTTGGTTAATGGGTACAAATATATGATTACATAGGAGTAAGTTCTACTGTTTGCTAGCATAGTAAGGTGACTACAGTTAACAAATATACTGCAAATTTCTTTTTTTTATTTCCAACTTTTAAGTTCTGGGGTACATGCACAGGATGTACAGGTTTGTTACATAGGCAAAAGTGTGCCATGGTGATTTGCTGCAGAGATCATCCCATCACCTAGATATTAAGCCCATCATTAGCTATTCTTCCTGCTGTCCCTCCTCCCACCCCCAATGCTCCAACAGGCCCCACATGTTGTTTCCCCTCCATGTGTCCATGTGTTCTCATCATTCAGCTCCCACTTATAAGTGAGAACAGGTGGTACTTGCTTTTCTGTTCCTATGTTTGTTTGCTGAGAATAATAGCTTTCAGCTCCATCCATCTCCCTGCAAAGAAATGATTTTGTTTCTTTTTATGACTGCATAGTATTCCACAGTGTATATGTACCATCTACTGCAAATTTCAAAATAGCTAGAAGAGAATATTCAAAATGTTCCCAACACAAAGAAATGATAACATTCAAGGTGATGGATATTTTAAATACCCTGATCTGATCATTACTTATTATAAGAGTGTATCAAAATCTCACGTCTACCATAAATAGGCATAATTAATATATAAATAAATCTTTTTAAAGTAAAAAAATAAATTCTTTTAGCAATTTTGAAATATACTGTATATTATTATCAACTATAATGACCACATTGTGCAACAGATCCTATAAATATATAAAATTATTATTTGTCAATTAAAAATACATTATTTTTTAAAGGACAACATAAAGATCTTTGTGGTGATGAGAATATTTCATATTGTGACTTTATGTCAAGATGTCATAATATCAATATCCTGCTTGTAATTCTGCAAGATGTTACCATTGGGGAAAACTGGCTAAACAGTACATGGGAATACCCTGTATTTATTTATCACCACTACTGTGAATCTGCAATTATCTCAAAATAAAAAGTTGAATTTATAAAAAAGACAAAGAATGGCAGGCAGAAAGAAACAATACAGTATTTTAAAAGATAGACTTCAAGGTAGATTGAAGGCAATCTAGAAATGAAAAAAATGAAAATACAGTACATATTAAAAAGGCAAAACTATATGAATATACAAAGTCAATTTTAAGGCAAAAATAATATAAAGAAGAATTCATAATAATGAAAGAATGAATTTTAAAAGATGATATGGCAGTTCTAAATATATTTGACCCTGATAACACACCTTCAGAATATCAATAACAAATTGAAAACCAATCACACACATGATTGGCAATTTTGATACACCTCTCTTCATAACTGCAAATTAAGCCGAAAAGATTAATAAAATTATAGAATATTTGAAAAACATAATTAACAAACTTGACCTAATGAACATATATAAAACACTAAGTGTAAATAATGCAGAATACACAGTAATCCAAGTGTGCTCGGAACATTTACCATTACTGATCATAGCAAAGGCCATTAAGCAAGTTTCAACAAATTTCAAATAACTGAATTTATACAATATTCTTTCTGATTACAATGAAAGAAAACTAGAAATTTTAAAAAACATAATTAGCAATACTTGTCTAGGTGCAGTGGCTCACACCTGTAATCCCAGCACTTTGGGAGGCCAAGCTGGGAGGATCGCTTGAGACCAGGAGTTGAAGACCAGCCTAGGCAGCAACATACTGGGACCCCATCTCTAAAAAAAAATGAAAAAAATTAGCCAGGTGTATTAGTGCCCATATGTAGCCCCAGTTACTTAGGAGGCTGAGATGGGATGATCACTTGAGCCCAGAAGGTCAAAGCTGCTGTGAGAAGTGATCACACCACTGCACTGCACTCCAGCCTGGGCGACAAAAGGAGACCCTGTTACAAACAAACAAAAAGAAACAGAGAGAGAGAGAGAGAGGAGAGAGAGAGAGAGAGAGAGAGAATGAATGAACAGAGAGAGGGAGGGAGGGAGGGAGGAAGGAAGGAAGGAAGGAAGGAAGGAAGGAAGGAAGGAAGGAAGGAAAGGAAGGAAAGAAGGAAGGATTACATATAGTATTTTAATAATTCATGAATCAAAAAAGAAATAACAATGGAGATATTTTAAAAGTTAAACTAAGTGGTAATGAGTGGGTCATATCAAAACTTCTGAGATGTAGCTAAAGCAGTGATTACAGGGGAATAAAAAGTTTCAAATATATGTACACATATGTATGTGTGTATATAAGCAGAAATAAATTAAAGCAAAATATACAAAACAAGAATAACTCAAATTTGCTTTTAACAATTAATAAAACTGATAAACTTCTAGTAAGTTTGATCAAGGAAAATGAAAGAAAACAAAAATTACCCATATCAGAAATCAAGAAGAGGACATTAATGTAGATCTAACAAATAGCAAAATGGTAATAGAATAATAAAACAAATTTATATCAATAGATTTGAAAATTAAGATGAAATGAATAAAGTATTTGAAAAACACAATGTACCAAAACAAACACAAAAATAAATAAATTGACCAGGCAGGATGGCTCACACCTATAATCCCAGGACTTTGGGAGACCAAGGCAGGCGTATCTCTTGAGATCAGGAGTTCAAGACCAGCTTGGTTAGCATGGTGAAACCCCATCTCTATCAAAAATACAAAAATTAACCAGGCATGGTGGCCCACACCTGTAATCCCAGCTACTAGGGAAGCTAACAGGGAGAATCACTTGAACCTGGGAGGCAGAGGTTGCAGTGAGCCGAGATCATGCCACTGCACTCGAGCCTGGGTGACAGAGCGAGACTCCATCTAAACAAAAAAAGAAAGAAAGAAAGAAATCTAAATCGGTTGATAAATAGTCAATAAAGCTTCCTATAAAGTAAACTCCAGATCCAAGTAATGTCAGGGGTTATTTCATTCAAAGAAATAAGGAAGAAATAACACTAATCTTTCACGAACTCCCCCAGAATATAGAGAAAGTGTGAACTCTTATCAGCTTGCTTTATGGTGCCACCACCCTAACCTTGATTTCAAAATCCATTAAGGACATTATACAAAAGGGAATTAAAAGACAGGCTATCTCACGAATATACTTGCAAAAATCCTAAACAAAATATAAACAAATCAGATTCAACACTATAATAAAATAAAATGTTTTAATCAAGTGGAGTTTGTTCTAGGAATGTAAGATTAGCTTCACATTGGATAATTAGTTAATATTGGCAGAACAGAGGACAAAAACGTGACCATATTGCAAGATGTGGAAAGGCATATAATAAAATTCAAAACCTATTCATGTTGTTAAAAAGTCGGCAAATTAAGAATTTAAAAAATTAGTATGATAAAGTCATTTGCAAGAAAAACTCCAGTAAACAGCATACTTCATAGTGAAATAATAAAACCTTTCCCCCGCTCTTTTGAGCTAATTTTCCCCATACAATATTGTAAATTATTACCATTTCTATTCAATATCATGTTCATCTTCCTAGCCAAATAATCATCAACCAATCAATGGTAGATATATTTCAAATAGAGAAGTAGAATTTTAATATGCACATATCCTTGAGTACATAAAAATTCTAAAGGGCCCTAAAAATTATTAAAATTAATAAGTATAAGTAACAATTTCACCAGATATAAAGTCAATATAAAATTAATTTTGTTTTTATAGTCTAGCAATAATGAGTTGAAAATTAAGATAAAGAGATCATAGTCACAATGCCACCAAATACCTTAAGTAACTGAAAATAAATGTATTGAAATATGTGCAGGATTTCCATATTGGAAAACTAACAAATATTGCTAAGAGAATTTAAAGATCGGAATAAATGCAGAAAAATAATATATTCATGGATGGGAGGACTCAATGCTTTTAAAATACTAATTTATCCATAATTGATTTATACATACAATGCAATCCTATTAAAAAGTCCGTCATTCTTAGAAGTTGACAGTGAGATTCTAGAACACGCTGGAAGAACTAAGGGATTTCATATCAGGTTTTATGATGTTGCAATAATTAAGAAGTGTTTTTTAGCACAAAATATAACAAACTTCATCCAATAGGGAGGATAGAAAATTCAGAAGTAATCACACACACATGCAGTCAGTTGACTTCAATGAATGTACCACAGCAATACAACAGGAAAAGGATTTTTAAATTTTAAATTAATGGTGCTGGGTTCATTGATATCCATATAACACAACATGAACTTTCAACCTTACTTCATGCCATATACATACAAAGAAATTCCAGATGGATTATAGATAAAAGTGATAAAACAATACATCTTCTAGAAAAAGTTTCACAAAGATGAGGTAGGAAAATATTTATTAAACTGAAAATAAAAAGCATTAGCCGTAAAGAAAAGGTTTGAAGTAATTGATAAATTGGATTACATCATATTAAGAACTTCTTTTCCCTTTTAGCTCTTACTGAATATATTTATGATGTATAACATGATGTTTTAATGTATGTATACATAGTGAAATCATTACTATAGTTAAGCAAATTTAACATATCCATCCCCTCACATGGCTACTCCTCCTTCCCCTACCACTTTTTTTGGTGTGGTAAGAGCACTTAAAATCTACTATCTTAGCACATTTCCAGTATATAATACAATATTAATAACTATAATCCTCACTGTATATTAGATTCTAGACTTATTCATCCTATATAACTGTAACTTTGTACTCCGTGACCTACATCTACTCATTTAACACCCCCTGCACTGCTAGACACAGGAGTACAAACTGTTTGATTTAATTGAATAAGTTCAAGAACAGCAAAATTAATATATAGTTATAGAAGTCAGAATTGGCATTACTTTTGTCGGGGTGGATGCACATGGGCGTTATTGACTGAGAAGGTACAAGATCCTGTTCATATGCTAAGAAATATTTCTTTCTTTTTTTTTTTGAGACGGAGTCTTGCTCTGTCTCCCAGGCTGGAGTGCAGTGGCGCTATCTCGGCTTACTGCAAGCTCTGCCTCCCAGGTTCACGCCATTCTCCTGTCTCAGCCTCCCTACTAGCTGGGACTACAGGTGCCCGCCACGACGGCCGGCTAATTTTTTGTATTTTTAGTAGAGACGGGGTTTCACCATGTTAGCCAGGATGGCCTTGATCTGATCTTGTGATCCGCCTGCCTCGGTCTCCCAAAGTGCTGGGATTACAGGCGTGAGCCACCGTGCCTGGCCGAGAAAGAGTTCTATCTTCATCTTTGTGGTTGCATTTGTGCATAAAAATAAAATCACAGAAGCAATATATAATTAAGATTTTCAGTCTTATTCATGTGGGTTAAATTTTAATATAATTTTCAAATATTTAAAAAATGCTAACAAACATTGTCAATGTTACTGGGCAGGGTTCTCTTTAAACTAACTTCAGCTAATAGCCATAGGTTAGAAAAGAGGAACATTTTCAGTTGATGATGTTTTGCCTTAAATTGCCATACTCATTGATTCAAGTTTTCTCTTAAGTGTAAATTTAGCTTTATGTGACATTTGTGGTGGGTGTTTATGATTCATCCTAGTGCTGATCATCTGACAACATTAAGAAAGGCTATTAAAGATATGAGAACATTAGCTTTGTTATTCTCATTCAAGAAACACTATCTTCTCTGTGCCTGCTTTAGGTTATGGACTGAGGTTAAGAGACAGATGACACAACCCCTAAGCTATAGGAGTTTGCAGTCTAATGGAGGGAGATGGCTAACTTAGAAGATGAGAATAAAAAAGTACAGATGATGTAAAAAAGATGAAAATAGGCACAGAGTGCCAAGGGAATACAGAAAAAAGAGATACTGTTTACCTACTTAGCACTACAACAACAGAACCAAAAAGTACATTACAAGATGATCTCCATAATGAGAACCTTTAAAAGTCTGTGGATAAATTTCAAACATTTCCTAATATCATGCCAATATCTAGCGGATGATGGCACAGGGGGTGGCAGTCACAGACCAAGAATTGTGCTGCAAAGAAGGAGGCCATCAATTTGGGGTTAAATCTATGGTAGCAGATATCAAAGAAATAAAAGTAGTTAATGTAAGTCTAAGTAGATAAAGCTACTAAAATCTAGAAATATCAGTGAGTTGGATGAGAGATGGAGAAATGGAGAAAAAGATTTTGGCCACAGGCCTCTACAGAAGTTGGGCCTTTGGATAGCAGGCATAAAATACCAGTTTAACAATGAACCGATTGACTTCTTAGATAGGGGCTCATTAAACCACCCCTGGAGAACCACAACTCCTTTTAGAAAATGAACAGGCCTCAGCTTATAATGTACATCATAGAGATATACCTGGTGATAGTAACTGAGCAGGTAAAGGTAGTTGAGTGGATCCTAATAACAGTTTTTCAACAATCATGGATCTACGTCTAGGCAGTTTATTAAAGTTCATTCATATCTTCACATTCTATAGTATCTCCACAAGATAAATTGCATGTGTTGAATAAGGGATGTATTAAGGGATTCCCTGGCTGGGTGTGGTGGCTCATGCCTGTAATTCCAGCACTTTGGGAGGCCAAGGCAGGTAGATCCTTTGAGGTCAGGACAACATGGTGAAAGCCTGTCTCTACTAAAACTACAAAAATTAGCCAGGCATGGTGGCAAAGCCTGTAATCCCAGATACCTGGGGGGCTGATGTAGGAGAATTGCTTGAACCTGGGAAGAAGAGGTTGCAGTGAGCCAAGATAGCACCAATGCACTCCAGCCTGCGAGACAGAGTTAGACTCTGTGTCCAAAAAAAAAAAAGGATTTCCTTGGACCTTTTCTAAAGTTAATTTCTCAAGCTGCAAAGGATAATTCAAGTGCATAGTTAAAAGCTCAGTCTCTTGCCCAATCTACTGTTGACGTCCTAGAAGCTTGCAAAGATGCAGATTGATGGTACAGTGTTTCACGTAGAAGACCGGCTTGGCAATAACTAAGAAGGCAGTAGTTTATCCCATCCTTTCAATTTGCTTCCAGAGTGAAACTTCTGCGTTCCAACACCTGTTCTCTACTCTTCTTTTTATATCTTCTGGGGTATGATGGTCTTTAAATTGTATTTTTACCCTAACTGGAAATAAGTTGATTTTTTAAAAAAACTGAATGGATTTTAACTCCTTATCTCCCATCTAGAGAAGCATGTTGAAGAACAGTGTCAAACTGAAGTTGGTATTTGAAGTATGAAGCAACTTTAACAGCTACCATGTATTGAGTGTTCACTCTGTCTCAGGTAAATTAGTCTTACATGAGGAAGGTGATATAACCTACATTTTGCAGATTAAGGAACAGGGATTCCAAAAGTCAAATGATAATGTACAGTCAGTGAGTGACATGCACGGGATTTAAAAGCAGGATTTTGACTTCCAAGTTTAGGATTTTAAGCCCCACACTGTTCTGCTTCTCAGCACGAGACAGACAGACAGACACAACAGACTTTGTGCCTTTGACCGCCTCTTTGCCTTTCATCTTTGGTGTCCCTCTGTGCCACTACCAGAGCTTAGCATAGTGTTGGGAATGTCTGGACTGGAGGCCTGCTCTTGGTCCAGATCAAACAGAGAAATGGGAAGCAGCATAAAATAATTAATGTCTGTTCAACTGTGCTACTGATTCTTTGGTTTGTTTTCTTCTTCTGCAAGATACTCTTTGCTCTGAGTGAGAGTCCCAAAGATCTTGTTTGTCAGTGGCTACTGTACATTTTATAGAGTTGTATTCTGCTGGGATATTATGCCCCAGAAGTCTACTGAATTTGACTTTATATTAACCTCATTCATCTTTGGATAGGTTCTTGTTAAAGGGGACAAAAATAACCAAAGACTTCTTATCATATAGAAGCTTTTGATTGTGTAATCATTGGCCTTTGAGGAGTTTTTTGAGGTAGCATTCTATTTCCTTTGTCCTCTCTCCTCCAGTCAGTATTCCTGAAGCAACAAAAGTAAAATGTAGCTCCAACTTTAGTTTAAAATAAACTGAGTTTATTTTTCCTATTTGTATTTCTAGGGAAGTTGGACCAGAAAACGTGTTATGAAGTTGGTTTCGTGATTTAGTACATCAAAGTCTTTTTATGTTAGACTTACAGGCTAGAGAAAGACAGAAAAGAAATCACAGAAGTTACATTATACAGTTTTCAGATCAGTTTAAGACTATAATAAAGTTATGTTAATGCATTCTCAGACTTTTTGGTAAAGGTATATTTTCAAAAATCTAATAATACAATCTTTAAATAAACTTATTTAATCATAGTATATTTTTATCTATTTCACTTTAAGTATGAATATTAAAATTGGAAATATATATATACATATGTGAGTTTACATAATGACAGTGATATTATTTCATGCTTCTCTTTTCCTATTTAATTATGCAAACTATCCTTTGAAACCTGAAATGATTGTATAAGCACTGCATAATAGCTACATAAAAATAATGTGGAATTTTAATTCATGAATATACAAATTGGGAACAGAACTGGACAAAATAGGGGGGAAAAGGATAAAAAGACAATCTGTTCTAAGTCTTGTCTCTAAGTCTGTGACCTTAGATAAATTTCTTTGTATTCTGTAAGATACAGGCAAAAACTGCCCCCTACCTATATTTTGGAGCTGCTGCAAGATTTATTAAACTAGGGGGAAAAAGGCAAAACAAAAGCTGTTTAGAGGTGTGATGAGATAGAGGGTACACAAATCCAAGACAGTTTTGTTATCTCCAAGGGGTGTCCAAAGTAGAATTAACTTTCATAACATCCTTATGAGTTAGGTAGATAATCTTAGCCCTATTTTTAAAGATAAGAGGGCTTATGTTCTCCTACTAGCACCACTTAGATTGGGTGTATGAGAAGGGATACAATTATTGGATTCAGAGCTAGGTCTGTATTTGTTGATATCTGAAAGTATTTTAAGGAGCAGGTTTTTAAAAATCCCATCATTCTGTTGGCAGGCAATGAGAATAGCCTGCATATTATTCTCCCCAGTTTTCTTTCTGTGGTTCTTCATGAAATTGATCTGAAATGCAAGACAAGACACCTTGTCTCAATGGTATCCAAGGGGAGCCAAGTATTTTGAGAACTATTAAAAGACATTGTTCCAATGATGAGGTGTATAATGTGATTTAGTGCAAACTGAAGCCAAAGTAGCCATCAGAAATCAAGAGACTTAGGAAAGAGGGAAGACAAAAAGCCAATGAAACAGTTAACCTGTAGCTTATGCCGTAAGATTATGTGGGGAGTGGTTATACCACTCTCTTTAACATTACTCTCCACACACAAAATAAAAGCAAATAGAAATGGCGAGTATATATATATTCCCCTCAGCCTAAAAAACAGTGTGCACTTGTTCCCAAAATTGCTTGCTCAACATTACTAAAAAGGATTCAAGCTAATTAGAGAGCCTGACACATAGAATATCATCAATAAATGTTATCTGTTATTAGTGGGATTTGGAGTAAAACAGTATTTCATAAAACCAAGAACATACTAGGAATAAGAATGCCTATTGCAGAAGCCTTGTCTCTGCACTAATTGCTGTGTGACCCTAGATAGTTACTTAATATCATCTGTGAAGTGGGGGAAATGATAGTACTTATCTGAGATAAGCTTTGTAACCAAAAAGGCATGAGCTGGTACATTTAAACTCCATAGCATAGTTTCTGGCAGAGAGTATACATCTGATTTACGAGGTATTAGTTACTAAGAGTTGTGCTCCTAGGCTTGTTATACTGGTACTGCCCAGCTAGCCAGCCATTATTTCTTGTGCACTTAATAAGTTAGTGAGTGGAAGAAATGTTGAAATGAGGTTAATAAGGAGGATATGGCCTTTATCCACATGTAGATTTTTTGGAAGTTATTAACAAAAACAGGTTTAAGTAAAATAATTAAATGCTGTAATATACACTTAGAAAGATCTGGCAAGAGACTGATACAGAAAATGTAGAATAAATTTCTTCTTTAGGCAGAGGTTCAGGAAAGGTCTCTCTAAGGTTGTATATTTAAAGTGAAGGTCTCAAAGAAGAGGAGTCAGCCTTGTGAAGTGGGTTGGAGGGTGGATGTTCTAGGCAGGCGGAACAGCATGGGCAAAGTCACGAACTGGAAAAAACCGGGCACATCAGAGGAAAGGATAGCCCCTAATGGTTGGCGTTTTAGAATGAGGGTAGAGAATCCTGCCAAGTGTGACTCAGAAGTGAGTATTTGGTCAGCCATGGTAAGGAGTTTGGATATTATTCTGTTTGTGATGGTAAGCTGGCAGGAAGTATTAAGCAGTTATAATAAATTATATTTTTGATACTTTTGAAAGACTACTTTTGCTGCTTTGTAGGGCAGAGTGTTCACACTTTTTTGATTGTGCACACCAATCAGTATACAATGACTAAATGTTCATATTCATTGTCTTTCTGCCTCTGCTTCTTTCTCTATCTGCCTCTGTCTCTCTCTTTATACATACATATGCATATATATACATGTTTATATTGTATATAAAGCTATATATAACATAGGTATATTCATCAATAAATATTTTAGCAAGGCTAAATTTTAATCCTTCTGATTAAAACTAAATATATCACCAAATTATTATTTTCATCATGCACAAAAATGGATCATCTCAGTGTGCTTGTGCCCTTGTACTGATGCCATCTTTGGAGATGACTATTGGAGAGAAGGAATGGAATAGTGCAATTATGGAGCAGAGTGAGCAGTAAGAGGCTGCTGTGGTAGTCCAGATGAGAACTGATGATAACTTAGACTAAGTCGTGGCATATTTGTCACGTGCACAGTGAAAAGACTCCTTATTGGAATTACAGATTTATGTTCTCTACTAGCCTTTGATATCAATTACTTTCCTAACAAGTGACTCATTCTTATATTATATTATATTATATTAATAAAAACCTATTGGATTGCTTAGTGGGTTGTTGGATTGAAAACATCTTGAAATAGACTTCCCTCCATGATTAGCCTATTTATTGTAGTCTTCTGGAAAAGGGGAATAATTTAGGAAATTACTGGTACTTTGCTCTTCTATTTGTTGGCAGAAGTAAATGGGGAGCAGAGCCATAAAAAATAAAATGAATCTATCTATCTACATAAGAACAATACGACTTGCAGCCAATTTCATCCACACTTGTGTAACTTCTGTCTCAAATGAATAATTAAAATCAGGCATTAAAAACTTGCCTGCTCTCTATGAACTCCCAGCAAATGGACTGCAAATGCTTTCACTTTAAAGGGATCATTCTGACAGGTGTGTTCGAAAAGAGGTTGTAAATTCTGGGAAGGAAAAATCAACTCTACTTGTACCAGCATTCTTCAGGATGCTCTTCCATTTTGAAACCAAAATAACATAAATTTTGGTAGGGCAATAATAGACTAAGGCCAGGAAATCTGAATCTACTAATGTCTTCTTTTCCATTTTGCTTCTTCCAGCCTATATTTGAATGAGAATTTATTTGGGTTCTGATTCTTTAATCTGGTTTTCCTTTCTTGGAGGAATTCCCACGTACTTATCCAGACTGGAAAGGAGGTTAGCAGGGCATAGAAAGAAGTCATTAAGTAAATGATCCTGCAAAGCTCTAAAAACCTTTCTGAGGAAAGAAAAAACGACCGCTCTGGGTTTTGACAAAGAACATTTGCAATTTGGGGAAGAGAGAGGACCTCTGGCTCTCCTCTCTTCCATCTAGAGGCCATAGCCTGCCAGACAGCCTTTCTGTTTTAGAAGATCCAGGCATAAAGGTGTTTCTGCTTGTATTTCCTCTTTAACGACAAATGGAACATCCTTTGGTCCTTTTAGGTACTCAAGTTTAATGGCTGAGAAGCCTGCCCTCCTTGCATTTGCAGTTTTCCTGCACTGGTCATAAGAACAATAACTTAGGTCGATATTTTACAACACCTCTCTGGATTGGATTGATATAACAGACATTTTCTTGGACATTAGAAAGAATTTAATTAATTGAATAGTAATTATCCCTCTGTATTACTTTGAACTTGGCCTCATTGCAAACACAGTATACAGATTTTTCAGTGAGGTTATCATTCTAAGTGTGAAAATGAACAAAAATGTTAACTAGAAACTGGAATTGGAACTATTTTGTTGTGTCATTCATTCAATCAGTAAATATTCATTAAATAATGTAATAACTACCATGTACATAAGAGAATATTACATATATGAAGACTGCAAAGAACTCTGAAACCATTTCAACCCTTAGAAGCAAACTGTCTACTTTAAAAAGGATTGGATTTTGAGAAATTCTTTGCCATTTTCAAAGCCCATTCACCTGCTATAAATCTTCATCTGAATTTATAAACAGTAGCAGAGGTGCTAGGCTGGGCAGATACTATAATCATACAATTACAGAATTTTAGGAGCGGTAGGGATTTTAAAGGTCATCTAATGTGATCATTTAATTTTAAAGCTTAGGAAGCTAAGAGATTGTGATTTGTCTGAGGTCCCAAAGCAAACCACTGGCAGAGCACCATCACAGACTTTCTAATAGGGATCTCAAAGCATGTAGCAGTAGCACTGGGTCAGGCACCGAATGACACAGAATAACGATAAGTACTGTGCCTCCTTTCCTGTATTTATTTGTTATGCAGATATGCGTTAGACTCACAATGCACATTTATTGAACTAATGACTGGCAGATTTCCTCCCATGTAGGATACTGTGCCAAGTACTGAGGAAAATAATAAACAAAAACCAGATCACTTCCTCCAAGTTGCTCTAAATTTGATCTTCCTGTCCTCAGTGAGTTTGCAGTCTCTTAGGGAAACCAAGATATATCCGCTTAGAAAACGCCTAGTGGAAAGCGTTTTCTTAAATATGATTGCATACAGGAAGATTGGGTTCAAATTCAATGAATGCTTTAGGAGGTTAGGAGAGAAATCTAAGCGTTGTAATTGATGGGAAAAAAAATCCCCCAAACTAACACACACACACACACACACACACACACACACACACACACACGAGATCATTTAATTACATCACTCTCTGCTGCTGCCTTTCCGAGATCTCCCCCAGGCTGGGACACACAGCCTGTGCTCCGGGTAAGGTCAAGATGCCAACTCAGGAAGCATAAGAGAGGGGAAGAGCAGAAGCCCACCAATCTGTATCTCCTCAACTAGCAAAGACGAGAAAGATGGAGAAAAAAAGAAACAGCAACACAGACTGATAGAAACAATAACGCAGGAATAGGAAGCTCCCGACACAGAGACTGCTCCTGGAGCCCGGGGTCGACCGCCCCCGCGGGCAGGGTGCGCGGACTCAGCGCTGGGACCCGCGGCCGCGGGGGCGCAGAGTGGGCGGCGGGAGAGGCGGCGGCAGCGCCTGCGAGGCCGAGGGGAGGTCGCCGGAGGCGCCTCCAGCGCCCGGAGACCCGGTGCGCAGCGCAGCTCGGCCGCGGGACGCGACGCCCGGAGCCCCGGCAGCGCCCGCCCTCCCTCCCGTGTCGCCCGCCAGCGCCCGCGCCCGCTCCGCCAGTGACTTCAGCTCAGCTCCACCCCCGCGCGGCGGCGGCTCGCTCCGTCCGGACCCGCGCTCGGCACAAGCCCAGCCCGGGCGAGCGGCCGCCACCTGCCTGGCGCCGCCTCCGCCCGCCCCCACCGCGGCCCAACTTGGATGGAGTTGGGGTCCTGAGCGCCGTCCCCCCACAGCCGCCAGCGCCGAGCTCCGCGCCGCCACCTTCGGTCCGGGACCCTCTCTCCGCTGCTCTTCGCTCCCGCGATGGGAAAAGTTGGCGCCGGCGGCGGCTTCCAAGCCCGGCTGAGCGCGCTCCTAGCCGGCGCGGGGCTCTTGGTCCTTTGCGTCCCGGGCGTCTTCGGCGGCGGCTCCTGCTGCCCCCCGCCGCACCCCAGCTCGGCCCCACGCTCGGCCTCGACCCCTAGGGGCTTTTCTCACCAGGGTCCGCCAGGCAGGGCACCTGCCACGCCCCTGCCCCTCGTAGTGCGCCGCCTGTTCTCAGTGGCCCCCGGGGACCGAGCGCTGTCCCTGGAGCGGGCTCGGGGCACTGGGGCATCCGTGGCGGTTGCTGCACGCTCCGGCCGGAGGAGACGGAGCGGTGCGGATCAGGAGAAGGCAGAACGGGGAGAGGGCGCGAGTCGGAGCCCCTGGGGAGTGCTAAGAGATGGAGGGCAGCAGGAGCCTGGTACTCGGGAGCGGGACCCGGACAAAGCCACCCGCTTCCGGATGGAGGAGCTGAGGCTGACCAGCAGCACGTTTGCTCTGACGGGAGACTCAGCACACAACCAAGCCATGGTCCACTGGTCTGGCCACAACAGCAGCGTGAGTAGAATGGGACTGAGGGCAAAGGGGTGGAAAGACGGAAAGGGTTAAAGTCGGCTGTGTGATCTGGTGGAGAATTGGGGGGAAATAGGGTTTCCGGACTTGGGAGATGCTGCAAACTGGTCTTTGCCCACTTCCCCCAAGAGTTAACATCACCTGTTAGGAGACCAGCCTCCCCATCTCTCCCACCAACACCATCAGAGTCCTCTCCAAATGCCACAGTTTCAAACTGAGGAGTCAAATCCCTATTTCTTGTTGCCTTGGTCGCATTGGTGTGTGGAACTGAAGACCAGGCAAACAGAGGGGTTAAAGTTCTCCTAATATAGAGACGAAAGGGTTAAATTTCCAGGCAGGCTGACATCCCCTCAAGTGACTTTCCCTTTACTTGCCAGACTTATGTACTGGCTCAAGGAAGATTAAGAAGACCCATGTATGTAGGCGTTTTATTTTATTTCATTTTAATTTCATGCAGAGCTCCTAACCCCTTCTTCCCCACAAGGGAGAACTGCAGTGGAGAGTATAAGGTGTTCTTTAGTGTATCCTCTGCTTTAGGGGACCAAGTGGATGCAAGTTTCAGGACAGGAACTCTCCAGCATCTTCTAACAGCACTAAGCGAGTGTGTTTTGAGAACTGGGGCTTTCCAGCCTGTGAATGAGCGGTTGTTCTCTGGCATGGTCAGTCTCAGGAAAATCAGATATATGCCAGTGACAACAACTCCCTGTTCTCCCCCATTGCCTGACCTCCTCTAATGAAGAGCACAAATAAAGACTTAACATTCCCTTTATGAAGGCAGGAAAGGGATTGCTCAATTCCAGGAGGCTGGATTCCAGGGGACTTAGGATGCAAGTCCATGAGCTTTGGTCATATCAGGAAAGGTTTTAGATTTTCAGAAAAGCTTGCTTGTCTGCAATCTGAGGGAGCTATTCCCATTTAAATTGAACCTGGAAACTTCAGTGAGCTGAAATAATAAAGAACCAGCTTTGATTGTAATAACTAACAATGATTTTAAAGTGTGGAAACTTCTCCAGGCATAGACAAGAACATAAAAACCAAGGATGGGTAAAATGGGGGAAAAAATTTTCAAGTTTTACAGCTTCAACCAGGTAATTGAGATTGTAGTGTTTGTAATATGCACAATCTACACATTCTGGTACCTTTCAAAACGTTTTCCGTTGTGATGTAATTCCCAGAAACCTTCCCAGAGAAGTGCCACTTTAGTGAGTTGTGCTCATTGTCAGCTTTTAAATGAGAGTTGTGAACATTTTAAAATGCTAGTCTGTCATCATGAATTCCTTGGGTACATAGATATAAATTGTATTAAGGCAAATCATGATAGATAATATTTAATATTGATGTATCTGTCCTGAGAGCGGTAGCAGGGTTTTCCCTACAATTCCTCCTTCATGACAGAGGCTGTGGTTTTATGTGGTTCTCAGGAGTGGTTTGATCAAATAAATGAAGCTGAAATTCTCTCCATTCAAGTTCTGGAGACCCTTGCCCTCATTCCTTACCTTAACTATTTTATCTTTCATATCATAGCCACTAAAATTAATCCTCTAATTTGAACTCAAATCTTCTTAAACTGATTGAATAACTTTCACACTGTTTTAAGTGATTAACTCAAAGCTTCTGGCTTTGAGGGGAGATTTTAAACACATCAAACATGTTAGCTCTTGTTGTATTAAGAAGTAAAAGACCTTGGACTCAAAATGTTTCTGGCTTTTAATGTAATTCAAGCTGTAAAATATCACTCACCCATTAGACCTCTTTTTTTTTTTTTTAGCTCATCTCTTGAAAGATCTTGGAAAGAAAGAGAAAAGTAGAATACATCTTTGGCAAATTTTTAACCTCCATTTAGGAAATGGTGCCAAGCACTGCCAGCATTAAAAAATAATAATAAATGCTGCTTATAATTCTAGTAGGGCTTGTTAGGGTCAGGGCATTGAACATGCAGGCAAGTCTGAGATAATGTAGGAAATAAGGTGATGAGTGTTAAAGTTTTGATCACTCAAATCATGTTAACTAATGAGGTGACATTTCTGCCCTCTGAAGTCTCTTATTCCATAAAGACCTCTTCTGACCCAGTCCCTTCTCTGGTCATCACACACAACTGTGTTTCTTCTTTTTCTTTTGTAAGTATAGACATACAGATAGTGGAGAAAGAGAAATAGTCTTTATCTGTGTCCTCCAAAACAAAGCTAGTCCTACGTATCTGGACCAGACTCAGAGAAGGTTTAAAATATTTTTTAAAGGAAAGAAAGCATAAATAAACTTTTTTTTTTTTTTGGCAGTTTTGTAGAATGCAAAGCAGAGTGGAGACCTGAATTCTAGTTGTGCTTATTTGTGGTTAGACCGAGGCAAATTGTGGATTTTTCCATCTCTGAAGTGGAGACTATGCAGGTCAGATTAACTACAGATAATTAGGAGCCAGGCTATACCTAAGAGGGCAGCGTGACTTGAAAGCCTCATACACTTGTTTGGTACTCTGAACAGCACTTCACTTGACCCCAGAGTGGGAAATCCACTAATTTAAACCCGAGGGCCAGATTGGAGTGGTGGGGGGCATGGGGGACTCTTATCTTTTCACATTTAGATGTCCTCCGCTATAAATCTGCCTCCAAACCCATTCAGGGCCACAGGCAACATACATCCTGTGAACCCCTCTCACCTTTAGCAAAAAGCCTTTGCTAAGAAGAATCTCTGATTATGACAACACCTGCATTCAAGGTGCAAATGCATGGTAATTATAGGCTGCCTGTCAATCTGGTGAAGAGTTCTGGATGGTTCACTCACCTCCTTCCCTTCTCTTTCCTGCCCCCTCAGCTGTTGGACTTGAGCAGTTGTATAAAGACATGTCTGTTTTGCCTCATCTGTGGGTGTGATGTGATTCCTCTGTACTGCAGTCTCGATTGATGGAAACTGTTGCTAGAGTTGGTGGAACACCTGGGGGGATCTTCTGGCATGAAAGGTGCTGGGTATGAATCATTTGTCATGAGCTTGGTGTCGTAAGCAAGAACATATTGTTCCCACCCTACTCATCCCAGGCATGCTGTGCCCTGATCTAAATTTATATAGTAATCCTTAGAGTGTTAAAATATATATTTGCCTTTATATGTATGCATAGTGGTGTATGTGTTTATTCCTTATTTCTAAGGGATTTTAAAGTGCTGTAGCATTAATCTTTATAAAATTCTTTGTAGGTAGTAAGTAGGTGATGAGTGTTAATATCTCTTTTTCATATTTTTATGCCGGAGTTAAGTTTAGTATTTCAATTCACCACTCTGCCCCTTTCTCACTGGCAATTATATTACAAGATGTGTTAACAGAGGGTTTTACTTGACTTCTATTTTGCCATAATGACATCTTTAATGTTACATTTCTCATAGCACGTGATGGACTGCTTGATTTCTGTGTACCTCTTTGCTTCTAGTTGTTCTGGGATTTGACATTTACCCTCCAACATTAGTGAATAAATTGAGTCCCAATCTGGGCCAACTTCTGGGATAGATGCCTTACATTCATCATCTCACTTAATTTTTCACAGAAATATCATGAGTGGGTGTTATTATTGTCATTACATACAGGAGGAAACTGAGGTTCCAGAAGGCTAAATGAATTGCCAAATAGACACAGGGGGTCAATGGCAGAACAGAGACTGTCACCCAGAGTGATCCTATGCCCAAACTGCACAGAAGGTCGCTTGTACAATGGACTTTAAAATAGAACAGAAAAACTCAGACCTTTTGGAATCTGTATTTTAGATAATCCTGTCTTGAGTTGATTTCTGATGATGGTGGAGGAGGATGTACTCTTAGCTGGAAGCTCCATCTTCTTGTAGAAAAGCGAGGACATTAACACGTGCCTGTCACATTGCACTCTTTACCTTAAGTAGTGATTTGGTTGTTCTCTCATCCACCCACCTCTTCATCTTCAGTGAGATGTGGAATCTGCACCTGGTGATTCAGTGAGCAAGAGGTAACCTGCGATCTTTCATCTTTCAGCTCAGTTGTTCTTCAAGAATAGATTCCTTTTCTAATGTAATGACAAATCTGATATTATAGACATGTTGGCTATGAATGCTTGACTTGGCTATACATTTTGATACAGCTTTTTTTTTTTTTTTTGGTGGGAGGGGTGCTGACCTTTTAAAAAGTAAAATGATAAAAGATTTTAGCTTTATCTAGCAAGCCTACATAATTCCTTCTCTCAGTACTTAATGCTATATGAATGCTAATGTGGTGTGATTTGGAAGGCAGTGGGTTTGAAATCAGACAGATTTGAGTTTGAATCTTAGTTGTCCTGCTAAATCAGCACATTGCCTTGAGTAAGTCACTTAAATTCTTCAAGCCTCAGTCTCCCCATCTAAAATATGGGGATAGTATATCTTTTGGAGGCTTTTTGCTAAAGAGGCGACATCGTGGATACAAAGTGCTTTGTTCATAGTAAATACTCAATAAATGCTACTTACTTTTCTTATGAGAAGAAAGAGTTCTCTACTGGGAATTAAGAATTGTGGGTTATAATCCTGGCTGTATACAAAAATTATGTATGTAGTCATAGCATGTTGAAATGTTGTGGCCTCAATTTCATCCTCTGTAAAATGGCGCTAATAGACTAAAATCCTTTACAGGTCAAAACTAATTTAATAGTTTGTTCATACAGATACTGTGTTCCTACTGTATTTACTAAGTAAAGTGCACTAGGAGTGTTGGGGATGCAGAAATAACACAAAGACCTATACCCTTGACCTGTAAGGGAACAAACCTTTTATTTCACAAGATTCTTCCTTTTTCCTCAGTTCATATGCATATCTATTTAAGGAAAATCAAGTAATTTGAGATCCCAGCAGGCCTTCATGTCAATCTGCGCACATGGTTTGCAGCAAAACATAGTTTATTAGGTTTGTTGTATTACATCTTCATGTTAAGGAACTTGCTATCTTTGGACCTCCCCGCCCCCCGAAAAAATACCCTAATGTGAAATTGGAAAGTAAAAATCTCTTAGTTATTGAATGAGATTTTCTAGCGATCATTGACATGAATGTTGACTCTCAGAACTATATCCACATTTTTTAAAAGAGACGCCTTAGAAATTTATAGGATAGGGCAAAAAAGCAGATACACCAATCACATTTATATATGAGAGTAATGATTGCTCCCATTTAGGAGTCATTGCTATGTGTCAGCATTATGCTAAGAGGCTTACACAAATTATTATATTTAGTTTTAATTCAACAAGTATTTATTGAGTTCCTAATATTTGTCATTCACTGGCATATGGATATTTGTGAAGGGCTACACAAGATGAAAAGAAATAATTCCTGCCCTCAATGAGCTCTTGGTCTTGTACACAAAGAAACTTCTTAAGAGACAGCGGGAGATGTGCATTCTCTGAGGACAGAACATGCTGTAGGAGGTCAGAGGAGAGTTGGACATCTTCTTGCTGGGGTGGCCTTCAAACTGGATTGTAGAGTATGTACTTCAGACAAACCTTGATGTGTAGAGAAGATCGAAAGTAACAGTTGGAGATTATTACAAGGATATTTTTAGCTGAATGGATGTCATGACTAAAAGTTGAGAGATGTAAACCTTCCTCTTTATATCGAGGAATTTAAATTACTTTATTTAAAAACTATGTTTAACTAAAGTTTTAACCTTAGGAATGATTGAAAAATATGAATTAAGCAAAATATATACACATCAATCTTGTAGTAAATTTGGGTACATTCCAAGCCCAGTAGGAAAATAAAAACCTTTATGGTCACTGAGAGACATGACTGCCCTTATTTGCACATTAAATCTTAGCTGGAGTCATCATCATTTCATTTTTACCTTGACATTTTCCACATAGAGTTTTCACAAAAGGACTTCCTTTTGTTTAAGTTGCTGATGAGAAAGATCACTGTTCAGGCTGCCTTGAGGATAAATTGATTTGGCTCCCTGCCAGCTTATATTCAGTCACTAAATGTATGTAAAATATGTGTCCTGTTTTTGTGTATGTCTCAATTACTGGCCCTTATTTTGTGGCTAAAAGGTGTAGAGAAGGCACTTGTGTCTCCTGGAGGGGAAACTGCCAAACAGCGTCTCTGCAGTGACTAAAGGGGATGGCAGAGAAGAGATGTGTTCATTGCGAGGTGAGCCCAGGCTCCATAAAAGTGCAGTGGTTCCTGTTAAGGAGCTCAAACTCTGCTCCGATTGTATGGATGGAGTAAGCAAACAGTTGGCAAGAAGCAAAGGTGGAATCTTACTGTGTAACGTTTAGAATGAAAGAACAGCTTATCCTAGAATGTAGATAGGAATAAAAAAAGGACGTGGATGCTCTGTCGGAAATCCTATGTGAGATTTTACACACATATGAAAGATATTGTGTCTATTTCTATAGCACTCCTGAATGTTTTTATACCACTTTAGATCAGTTATAGCCCTTTTTTCTCTTTGCAAAATGATTCAGTTTTCAAAGATCGACACATTACTTCCATTACTTAAGGTCTTTTTTCTCACCACAATTCTATAAGATAGGAAAGACAAATGTCATCTACACTCTCAGATAAAGAAACCAAGATGTTCCTATTAAGTAGGTCAGTTAGTGGAAGAAGAAGGTCAAATAACATTTGGTCACACTGTAGGAGTGATTCTTGGTTTGGCCCACTGCTGGCTTGCCACAGGCAAGAGTTAGAACACAGCTGCACCCTAGCCTTGTGGTTTGTCTGAAGCCCATGCACCTGTGTCCACAAGGTTTTCCATTGTGGGCAGAAGAGTGAATAATGGCCGTAGAGCTCCTGAGTTCTAGGTTCCGCTTTTCAAGTTGTTTGTCTTGGGCTTCAAAACAAGTAGCCTCATGAAAAGTCATGCCCTTGGCATTGTTTAAACCCCTGAAGTTTCCTTAAAGAGTGATGATGGGACCTTCTGGAAGTGAGGTTCCTAAGTAATAACCTGTCTGCCATATATATTCCACTGCTAATGAACTTCAGAGATGAGACTACTTATGAGTGGGTTTATTGCAATAGTGGTTGGGGTAGAAAGGAGGTACAGCTATCTCTTCCTCTGTTTAATTTTCTTATGCAGATAAAAGCTAGTTAAAAATAATATTAAAGGTGGTCTCACTATGTCTTCTCATATAGGAAACCTAGAGTATTAATCAACATTTTGGAGCAGCAGTAGTCAAGCTGAAGGACTGCCTGTTGATGCTAATGGGTTTTACTTGCTCCAGGATTATAATTGAGTTACCAACTATAGCTTTTTCTACTTCTAACTTTTGGGGTGAGAGTGAAAGAAGAGAGCAAAGGAAAGTTTGCTGAACATCAGGGACAACTCTGTCTACATAAGACATATTGATTATAACAGAAGTCTCCTTTAACAATATTAATATGAATAACCACCAATTTAGTGAACAGCTTCCCCAGAAATATGATCTGGAACATCACCACATGATTTTTCTTGATTCTCACAACACCTTTATGAACTACATATTGTTGTCCTCATTCTAAAGCTGTAGAAGTCAAGCATAAACAACTTGCCAGAGGTTACCCAGCTAGCAGGTGGCAGAGCTGGGATTTGATTTTTGCCCTTTCTGGCACCAAAGCTCTTTCTGCTAAATCATGCTTTGTATGGGTTTACCTTTTATATAAGTTCATTTTTGAATGGGTTTATTTTTGAGTTTCTTCTTTTTTTTTCTTTTTTTTTTTTTTTTTGAGACAGATTCTTGCTCTGTCACACAGGCTGGAGTGTAGTGGTGTGATCTCTGCTCACTGCAAGCTCCACCTCCTGGGCTCACGCCATTCTCTTGCCTCAGCCTCCCAAGTAGCTGGGACTACAGGTGCCCGTCACCGTGCCCGCCACCGTGCCTGGCTAATTTTTAAAGAACTCCACAATTCAGTGCAGATGGGGTGATAGGGGAACTCTTGATATGAATGACTTTTCTTGGGGGTCTCCCTTTCACTTCACCCCATTGTCAGGTCACTGACACTTTACTTGGCAATGACTCACTCCATGATGCAGTTTGGGTTGAAACCCTCACCTCTGTCCATCCCCACACGTGGCTTCTGGGGGTTATTAATGTGTGTCATCTTCTTATCCTGGGAGGATGTTTGGGATGGGCTGTTTGGTTTCTCCCTGCTGACTAATGACCCTACAGTGACAGTGTGTACAATGTGTACACTTTTTAAAGAAAGTGCTAATAAGAATCATGTTATCAGACAACCAACTAATCATGTTGTGCCCTGGAACCAATAGATTGATGCCTCTAGTCATATTTCCCTAACCAGAGTAACAGGAGCTGTTGAGACACAAAATCATGGGCTATCAATCCTTCTGCTCCAGGGCCTTTGGTGGTTTGGGGCTGGGTGGTGGGTGACTGGGTGGGGGGGGGGGGGGGGCAGACTGAAAGTGAAAGATTTTCTCCTTACCTCAGCAATTCCCACTGTACATTCTTGATTATAATCATTAAAGGGAAAAAGGCTATTTTAGGCACATTCAGCACCCTGGTTTAGAAATGTATCGTCTGCAGCTCTGCTTGCCCTGACTTGCATTTTGCTGAAACGCTAGAAGAACTCTTAACTGGGCAGGCATGGGCTCACTCATAGGTGCCTGGGGCAGCGTTTCTGAAAGTACTGTCCTCATGGGTCCTGCTTTTGAATGCCCGGATGGGGAGAAGGGACCAGGAATCTGTATATTTTACGAACTCCCCAGGAGATTCTTGGGAACACTCGAGTTTGAAAATCATTTCCTTAAGATTTGCACATGAGTTTGAGAGTCCGTGGACTTCTTCCATTGTCTGCATAATTTTGTGTTAATATGCTTTACTTTTTCCCATGGAGAGATGCAGCCCACAGTGTTTATCAGCTTCTCAATGGAAACCATGCGCAACAAAGACGTGGTGGAATGGAAGGCTCTATAAATCACATGGGACAGTACAATGTCGCCCAGGTGAAATTTCTGTCATTCAGTGTATACTAAAAAACTATCTTCCATGGCTGTCCATGTAACCATGGGCAAAATATGTCTTAAATGGCAAAAAATACACATGATTTAAAATATAATTTATTGGGTGAATTGCCGACTCTACTATCCACTAGATGTGTGAACTTGTGCAATTAACTTTATCTCTGTCCTTAGTTCCCACATCTGTAAAATGAGGATACTAATGGTATATTTCTTATATGGTGGCTTGATGGTTAACAGAGATAATATAACTTCTTAACGGAACATCTGGCATATACCAAATCATCAATAAGGGTTAGCTGTTATTACAGTTTCATTGATATTAATAGTGCTTCAGTATGGCCTATTAAAATATGTTTGTAATATGACATTCATGATGTTGTTTCTGTTTCTGCATGTAGGTTCTCTTGCTCCAGTTCTATTTCCTTATATTGAAGATTAGGGCACTGTCCTAATCCTTTTAGCATCCCTCTCAGCATCTCCAGCTGTTTCCACTTAATACTTGCTTACTAAATATTTGCAATTTTATTTGCTATTTCCTTGGAGAAGTTTGTTTGTTTGTTTGTTTGTTTGTTTTGTTTTTTTTTTTTTTCATGTGCTTTGTACCTGTGTGTTGTGGAATAATGAAGTCATTAAAAGGTTGATTATGTAAATATATATTTTGAATTGGGAAACTGTCCACAAAATATCAGAATAAAATATTACAAAATAGTACAAACATAAACCCATTAAGTCAGAGTTTTTTGTCTGTGTTATTCTCTCAAGTCCCTAGAAATATACCTGGAGGCCAGGCACAGTGGCTCATGCCTGTAATCCCAACACTTTGGGAGGCTGAGGCAGGCAGATCACTTGAGGTCAGGAGTTCGAGACCAGCCAGGCCAACATGGAAAAACCCCATCTCTATTAAAATACAGAAATTAGCCAGGCGTGGTGGCAGGTGCCTATAATCCCAGCTACTTGGGAGGCTGAGGCAGGAGAATTGCTTCAACCTGGGAGGTGGAGGTTGCAGTGAGCCAAGATGGTGCCACTGCACTCCAGCCTAAGTGACAGAGCGAGACTCCATCTCAAAAAAAAAAAACAAAAAAAACCTGGAAATAGTAAGGGTTTGAGAGAGTTTTTTTTTCAATTATTATGTACTGTAAAATTAAACTTTTGTGGAAAAAAAGCAGGAAAGATACGACTCAAAATGTTTGCCAGTGATTATGGTGAATGTTAGGATTCTATGCAAGTTTCTTGTGTTTGTTCATTGTTTTTGTCATTTCTCAATAAATGTGTTTTGCTTAAGTTATTTTTAAAAGTTATTTTAAAATGAAAATAAATGAAAGAGAGAGCAAACGAGTTTGTGAACTTGGCCTCATTAAAACTGAATTCCGGGCAACAACTGTACAAGAGCTCACATTCAAGTTGCCTGTTTCCCTTTTAATCACTGTTGTTGGGAGACAGTCTGGTGTCCAGGCTTTTTGCAAAAGAGCAAGATCACTCTGTGTCTGTCTCCTGGGTATGCAGCAGCATGTGCTACCAGGCCTTTTGTTTACCTTTGTTGTTTCCAGAGAGAATGATTCATGGTAGTTTCACCAACCTGACTATATATCCCAGAAATTCCAGTGACCTCCATTCACCCAATAAAACAACATATATTTCAGTTTAAATCTCAATCTCTGTCTTGATTTTGCTATCCATCTCCATGTCATATAAGTACATATAAATATATACATAATAAATATGTGCACTCTTGTATGTCTGTATACATTCACAGCAACATAAGCACCAATGTACAACATTTAAGTCTCCACTCTTAAAAATGAAATATTAGCATCATACGGCCTCAGTAAGGATGTTTACTGATTGTGAATGCTGATTGGAAAGAGAGCTCCAGAACAAGGAGAGATGAAAAAAAAAAAAAAACAAAAAGAGAAGGAGACAGAGCGATGTCAATAACAGATATATGGAAAACAGAAAATGAATAAGAGAGAGAAGAAAAGAGAAAGGGAGAAAATGAAGCAGGGAGAGGGAGGAAGATGGGAAGAGAAAGAACATAAGTGCATGACAAAGGTAGAGAGAGAGAGAAGGAAAGCCAGAGAGCAGAGGCAGATTGAGAAGAGGAGGTAAAAGGAAAGATGAGAGACAAAGAGACATGGAGAGACCACAGGCAAAGAAAGTCATGTTGGGAGACAAAGACAGAGCTGATGGAGGCATATAAACAAAGCAGGAGAATCACAAGAGAGTAAGAGGTGAAAATAAAAGGCAAAAGTTTCAATAAGTGTATTAGTCCATTCTCACACTGCTAATAAAGACATACACATGACTGGGTGATTTTTAAAGGAAAGATGTTTAATTGACTCACAGTTCAGCATGGCCAGGGAGGCCTCCAGAATTTTACAATCATGGCAGAAGGGGAAGCAAACAGATCCTTCTTCACATGACAACAGAAGAGAGGGGTGCAGAGTGAAGGGGAGGGAAAGCCCCTTATAAAACCATCAGATCTCGTGAGAGCTCACTCACTATTATGAGAACAGCATGGAGGTAACCACTCCCATGATTCAGTTACCTCCCAGTAGGTCCCATGTGTGGGGTCCCCATCCAGGCTGCTTACCTGGGCTGGCATTGAGTGTCAGTAGCTTTTCCAAATGCATGGTGCAAGCTGTCAGTGGATCTATCATTCTGGGATATGGAGGATAGTGATTCTCTTCTCATAGCTCCACTAGACAGTGCCCCATGGGGACTCTGTGTGGGGACCCCAACCCCACATTTCCCTTTTGCTCTGTTCTAGCAGAGGTTCTCCATGAAGGCTGCACCCATGCAGCAAACTTCTGCCTGGACATCCAGGCATTTCCATACATCCTCTGAAATCTAGGCGGAGGTTCACAAACCTCAGTTCTTGTCTTCTGCACGCCCACAGGGCTAACACCACGTGAAAGTTGCCAAGGCTTAGGGTTTGCACTCTCTGAAGCAATGGCCTGAGCTATACATTGGCCCCTTTTAGCTGCAGCTGGAGCTGAAGCAGCTGGGATGCAGGGCACCACATCCCGAGGCTGCACAGAGCAGTGGGTTGTGGACCGGGTCCACTAAAGCATTTTTCCCTCCTAGGCCTGTGGGTCTGTGATGGAAGGGCCTGTCGTGAAGGTCTCTGAGATGACCTGGAGACATTTTCCCCATTGTCTTTGTGATTAACATTTGGCTCCTTGTTACTTATGCCAGTTTCTCCAGCAAGCTTGAATTTCTCCCGCAAAAATTTCTCTGCTTCCCCTTGAATGCTTTGCCACTTAGAAATTTCTTCCACCAGATATCCTAAATCATTTATCTCAAATTCAGAGTTTCACAGATGTTTGGGGCAGGAGCAAAATGCTGCCAGTCTCTTTGCATAGCAAGAATGATATGTGTCTCCATCGAAATCTCCACTTGAATTGTATCTCCCAAAATTCCCACTTGTTGTGGGAGGGACCCAGGGCGAGGCAATGGAATCATGGGGGTCAGTCTTTCCTGTGCTTTTCTCATCCTAGTTAATAAGTCTCATGAGATCTGGTGGGTTTATCAGGGGTTTCCACTTTTGCTTCTTCCTCATTTTCTCTTGCTGCCACCAAAAGTGCCTTTTACCTCCCACCGTGATTCTGCGATCTCCCCAGCCATGTGGAACTGTAAGTCCAATTAAACCTCTTTTTCTTCCCAGTCTCAGGTGTGTCTTTATCAACAGCATGAAAACAAACTAATAAAAAGAGCTACCTTTACTCCAGTTTGCAACAAGTTTCTCATCTCTATCTGAGAGCACCTCAGACTGGACTTCATTGTCCATGTAACTATCAGCATTTTGGTTAAAGCCATTCAACTAGTTTCTAGGAAGTTCCAAATTTTCCCACACCATCCTGTCTCTGAGCCCTCCAATTCTCTAGGAAGCTCCAAACTTTCCCAGATTTTCCTTTCTTCTTCTGAGCCCTCCAGTTCTCTAGGAAGTTCCAGACTTTCTAACATCTTCCTGTCTTCTTCTGAGCCCTCAAAACTGTTCCAACTTCTGCCTGCTACCCAGTTCCAAAGTTGTTTCCACATTTTTGGGTATCTATACAGCAGTGCCCCACTCCTTAGTACTGATTTACTGTATTGGTTCATTCTCATGCTGCTAATAAAGATATTCCCGGGACTGGGTAATTTATAAAGGAAAGAGGTTTAATTGACTCAGTTCAGCATGGCTGGGGAGGCCTCAGGAAACTTACAATCATGGCAGAAGGGGATGCAAACACCTCCTTCTTCACATGGCAGCAGAAGAGAAAGGTGTAGCATGAAGACGGGGAAAAACCTCTTGTAAAACCATCAGCTCTTGTGAGAACTAACTCACTATCACGAGAACAGCACGTAGGTAACTGCTGCCATGGTTCAGTTTTCTCCCACCAGGTCCCTCCCACGGCACGTAGGGATTATGGGAACTACAATTTGACACAGCCAAACCATATCAGTGAGTGAGAAGAACTTATAATCAAATCAAGGGCATAGAAGAACTTGGGTCCTAAGAAGACTGCCCTTCCAAAAGCACAATACTTCACTTGCCTCTTGCTTTGCGTGATTTTGCACCCAACCATGTCAGATGGTTAGCACAGGCAGCAACTCCTGCATGTGTGATGGCTTTGAAGCCATATGTTGGTCAGATGGGTGTGAGTGGAAGGGGTTCATGTAGTATTTATGCATTAAGAATCTTTTATGAGTGATTTTGTTTTGGAAGTGGGACTGATGTTCTGAATGTTGGAAAGACAACTTTTAACCTTTCCTTTTATACCAGTTATGCTGTTCTGAATTTTTAACATGGGCATGCATTTCTTTAATAATAAAAATACTAAAACATGTTTTAAGTGGCTATTGTGTCAGCACTGTGGTGAGCACTGGGAGTACAAAGATGAATAAGATCTGATCTTTACCCTTAAGGGTGCATATTCTGGTGGAAATAGACCCATAAACAGATAAATTGCAAATTACTGTGATAAGTGCATAATAGCCGTAATAGAGTTTTGTGCAAAGTGCTATGGGAGCAAAGATGAGTGGGGGACAGCTAATTTTGCCTGAGATGGGGAGGCAAGGTTTTAAAGGGAAGTGACATTTAAGCTAGGTTTTTATAGAAGATTAAGAATTTTGCAGACAGAATAGGGCAGGGTAGGAGAAAAGGTCATTTGTGCCTGTTTTTAACTTTCCATATCTTGGGTCTTGGGTTGATCTTAGGTTGTTAGCACAATCACCAAGCTGTGACTGGAGTAAACTTTCTTCATCGTCTCAATGTCTAAAATATTTGGAACCAAGGCTAACAGTGTTTTAAAATATCAGATTAGATTCCACATCTTAGAATGTCCTGTTCTTGTCCTCAAACTGGACAAAGGAATCTGATTTTCTCAGAGATAAATTGCTCCCCTAAATCTTCACCCAACCAACACACGCAATCAAGAATGCACACGCATGGGCACATACACAAAACCGTTTTAAAGCATCGCCATTTTCTCTCTTCACAGTTAAATCTGATTAGCACAATGGTGATGGGATTTTTTATTGGTTATTCTGTATACTTCTGCTTTTAAAGACTTAAAAGTGGTTGTTTTTGGTATATTCTTGAATATACTGCCCAAATCAGTATTAGAGATGAATATATTGGGATGAATTGGATGGTTAACACTTATGATTAAAGCATGTTTTTTTTTTTACAGCAGTAAGAAAATGCAGTAGAATATTCCACTCCAGTGTTAGCCATACTTAGTTATGCCTTGCCAACTGGAGACAGTGTATGTACACTAAATACATGGAAAAGTCCCAGAAAGTCAAGTTAGCTTTTAATTAGTTGGCCCTTTCCGTTCTTCTTGTCTACCTTCTAAATAAAAGGAAAAAAAGAACAGAAAGGATGAAGCTGGGGAGGAAATGTATGTATAGTCAGAGACAGAGGGAGTATGTGCTCTCAGGGCTGGCTTACCATCCAGTGAGTAGTTGAAGAGGTACCTTTGTGGTCTTTCAGTTCCCTCCTTTCTTACACATAAGTCTCAGCAGTCTGCTGTTTGAGATGATATTACAAGGTCCTGATCTGGCTTTAGGGTGTTGTGACTTTAGAAATTTTTGCTTAGCATTTTTTTTTTTTTTTTTTGCTAGGCAGTAGAGAATCCATTTTAGGAGTTTCATCATTTTAAGACAAGAATTAGTTAAGAAAGAGCTTTTCAGCAGTCCCAAATATACCCTGAGACAAATAGATGACTATCCCCAGAGAGTAGGAATTAGCTCCCTTGCAATCACCTAATCCTTGGTTTAACACCCTCTATGAAAGTCTCCTTGACATTCATTTAATTTAGATTAAAATCTTAGGGCAGGGAGAAGGGAAAATTATATTTGCCTTGAAAACTCACCAACTTTATAAGTATCCTAGTACCTCTTACTCAACTTAAATCCGGGTGTTGAAAATATCTTTAAAGAAATGCTTGCATTCCCCATTAGAGGGAAAGATATAATTTATATTTTGTTGCGGGTAGGATTTGAGGTAGTTTAACATAGGGGTTGCCAAATTATAGCCCATGGGCTATATCTGTCCTCCCACCTGTTTTGTATGGACTGCAAGTTACTACACTTTTAAATGACTGGAAAATCTAGAGGAGAATGATATTTCATGACACGAAAATTATTTGATATAAAATTTTATTGGATCATGGGCACACTCATTCATTGACATATTGTCTATGGCTGCTTTCCTGCTACAACAACAAAGTTGAATAGTTGTGACAGAAAGTGTGTAGCTCACAAACCTAAAATATTTACTCTCTGACCCTTTACAGGAAGGAAGGTTTGCCAAGGCCTGATTTAGGAGATTGGAGAGAATGTAAGCAGTGAGGCACAGCAAAGGTCCTGTGGTTGTCATCTGAATGCCAACCTGAGAGTGTTTTTTGGACCCTTGGTTTTCCTGCCTCAAAGGCATACACCTAACTGTTGCAGACTTCCAGTCACAAAAGAGATCATTTCTTTTCCGTCCCTGCCCCTTCGCTCAAGCTGCCTAAAACTTTGCTGCCTCTGTTTAAAAACTCAATCTGCCATGTCTGTGTCCACTTAAATCCTTTCCATTATTTAAGTCCTCATTTGGATATCACCTCCTTTCTGAGGATTTCTCCAACACTTTCAAGAAGAAGGGAAGCCTGAATATCATGAAGAAAAGATCTGCTCTTGTGTGCCAGGTCACTCTCTCTATGCCTCCCTCCAAGCACTAAGCATCACGTAGTGTGTGTTCCAATTAATAGTGAGTTTCTCAAGGGCAAGGCTTCATTTCATTCATTTTTATATGCCAGTATTTGGCATATAGATGGTTTGCAATAAGCATGTTTTTTTTCAGGACACTAAAGCAATAGAGAATCTTTTTATTTACCTCTCTTGGTATAGAAGATAAATGTTCAGCATTGATATACCATAAAGAATGGCTGCCTGGATAGTTTTCACTGTCCTGATTCTTGAAGTATAAACTCCCTGAGTTGTTTCATCCAAATTTTTCTACAAAAGTGGCCAAAAATGAGACACAGGAAGAGAGAGAGGGGAGAGAGAAAGAGAGACAGTGAGAGAGGGGAGAGAGAAAGAGAAAGAAGCACAGATTCAGATCAAATCAGATGCATTGGAGGCCACAGCTCCCTTGTGGCAGGGAGAGCAGGGGTGCACTTTGATAAAGCGTGCTGCTCCAGTGGATAGGATGGGCTGATGGCTGTCTAGTCGGGGCTAGGACTGCCAAAGGCCTGAGGGAGACATAGCTTCATGCTCTTTGTTTAAGGAGCTGAACTGAGAACCAGCACCCATGATGCAAAGTCTCAGCCGCGCAAGAATGTTTGAAAAATGATGAGGACGTATTGCATTATGAGAAAGATAAAATTGCATTTGTGATAATGGACTGAACTGAGAGCACTATGACAATAAGAAAAAGAATTGCAGGTTAAACTTACATTTTCTTTCAGGCACATTTACCTGAAGGGGTAAATTGAGCTGCTGGGTTTATCAAGTGAGTTTGGGTATAATAGAATTTCAATTAAAGGTAGGTAAGGACTTAGGGCTTGGGTGATAGTTAATATAATAATAACTAACACTTACTGGGTTTTTACTATGTGCCAGGCACTATTTGAGGGGAAACACGTATCTGCAACAATAGGAAGTAGGTACTGTTATGATTTCCTAGACATGAGTACAAGGAATTGTACTATTCCCAGTACAACAGGAAGTAGTCACCATCATTATTCTCTAAATTAAAGTCTAGGTTAAGCTACTTAACCTAGGATGAGAGATTAAATAACTTACCCAAGGTCACATAGAAAGCAGATGGTAGAATTGGGAGTTGTGAAGTTGGGGTCTAAAAACGCCAAACAGTTTAGACCCCATGCAGTTGGGGTCTGAAAAGCTCAGCTCTTAACTGCTATATTCTACTGCCTTTGGAACACTATGACATATCATCTTCAAGTAGCCTCAAGTTTTTCCTGTATTTAGTAATTTTTAATTGGATACCTGGTATATGACAGGCGTACACCAGGTGCTGGGGATTTATTCATGATAAAAACCAGTCATAGCCTCGATCCTCCATAAGCTGAGAGCATGGGGCATCCGCTTATGCTCTGTAGGCTTTGAGACATTACGATCCAGGATTCTTTTCGGGAAGTAGACATTTCAAAACTCCCAAAGCTAACTCATTCGTTAGGAGTTAATTGAAAACATTTAGAGGAAACATGTTTTGAAATGAGATGAACATTTTTAGGCAATAGGTGGAGTGGTGGTTGTAATGGTTTAAATACTGTAAAAATGTATTTACAGCAATCTATATCTAAAGAGACAAATGCTTACGGTTCTGCTTATCATGGACATTGGTGAGTTAGTATTTGTGTGTGGGGGTGTATGTGGTGGACATTTATACAGTCACACACGTCTCTGCTTCTGCTTCTACACCTATATTATAAGCTATACTTATACCTGAAACTGGATAATCTCATTCAGTGTCTCTGCTTTGTCTTCAAATTTTGAGGCAAATTCTGTTATATAAGGATGCAATGATACTGTAGAGCTACTTCCCTGTGAAAATCAGGATGCTTGCCTCTGTGGTATGATTAAACAAACAATTTATGTGTACATGACAAAATGATGAAATTGTTTCAAGTTCAATAATAGTGTAATAAGGCACTGACTTAAAAATAGAGCTAAAATGATAGTCATTTTATAAATAATTTGGGCTCCTTTCTTTTTATAATAATTTCTTCTCTCACCTGGAAAATGCTTCTCTCTGTTTAAACGCTGTCCTTTTTTCTCCCAAATCAGAAACTGTTTTAGTTAGATTGTGTGTGTTCACTTGCTCACTTGCTATATTTCACCCTAACATTTAAGTTGCCTGAATTCAATCAGAACAAATTTGAATTGTCTGACCTTGATTTATTATTAAAACTTCCCTGTAGCCAACTTGTTTGTATTTTTAATGGACTTTATTATGTTTAGATCTGCTTAAATTTTATTTATGCTCAATTGTTTTCAAAATCATGAGTTTGTAATTTTATTTTATTTTATTTCTTTGTTAAAACACTTCGTGCATGTGGGTAAATTTCCTGCACAGTGATTTAGAGTAGGACAGATGTTCTTAAAGTGCAGTATTTGGACCACCATCAAGAAAGAAAACCAGGATAATAAATGGTTTTTGCATATTTTAGACAAAACCATTTTTGTAATCTGCCAGTCTGGGATAACCGATGAAATGTTTCCTTCCCAGAAGTTGCTGGTCTCTGGCCTTTCTCCAGGCTCCTCATTTTCTTCTTTTGGTCATTTAATTCAGTCACATTTGCTTTTTCCAGAATTCCTGGTAGTTTAACTAACTTGTACCATCAGGAAATGCCAAATATGTTTGCCTAAGACTTTCCTACCAAACACTCTGCTTTATTCATTGCTTGCCCCATCTCATATCCCACTACCACCCACCTTGGTGTTTATCACATTGTTTGCTGATGGATATGAGCAGAGAAATGTAAATGCTTTTACACCTCCCCCTGCATCCACTGGAAGATAGAGATTATTGCCACCTTGTTGAAAAGGGAGATAGATTAAATAGCACCATGCATCCTGATGGCTTAATTCTTTAAAGGAGACACTGCAGAAAGCCTTGGTATATTGACATAACTATTCTTCCCCCTTCCCCCCCCCCGCCTTTTAATAGCATGATGTGGAGATTTGTCACACGTATATCCTTATAATCCTGTAAAAAATGCAGGCAAGTGATGAAATGCAAAATGTCTTTCTGTCCCTACTGTGATGCTGTCATTTCTCAAAATTGTGACCGCTCTTATATAGATAGGTTCTAGCAAAGCTGTGCAGAAGGCGGAGAGGAATGTCAAGGAGTTCAGCAGGTGGAGCTGTTCCCTATGAGACAGTGCTGAACCTGACTTTTCAGTTGGGGCTCAGCTGCTCACTATTGAGTGCCCAATATGGCAAGGCTGTGGGCTCTTGTTTGTTTGGCAGAGGCCAGCTAGCTACAGAGTCATGCTTTTTCTTTAAACCCAGGTGATGCTCCACAGGGATATGCCTTGTATATGATGAGATGGGGGAGTTGTGTGCCTAGCTCTCTGGATGACCATTTTGATACTCAGGCACATCATCTGTGGTCAGCAAAGAGTTACAGGAGGAAGGAGAGAGTAATGGTTAAAAATACGGACACATGTACCCAACAGTTTTGAGTTTTGTTTACTAACTCTTCATCTTTGTTTTAGTATTATTAAACCTATCACGTGCTTAACTTTCTGGCAGGGCTAAGAACACAGAGATAGTCCTCTTCTCAAGTAGTTCAAAGTCTAAGAGGAGAAATAAATAGTTGAAATATAATTTGGTATGTGCAATACACAGGTATGTACAGATGAGGAGAATCTAGCCAAATAAGAGTGGAGTAAGGGGAGGGTATCAGCAAAGATTTTGAAGAAGATATCACATAAAAGATAAATAGGATTTTCCAGATGAAAGCATGAGAAAAGCAAGCTCTAAGGGGGAAAGATAAGCATGTGAGGCCCCTCAGAGCACAAAAGGAAACAGCCCATGAAAGGAAGGGAGAATACAGAGTGGAAGATGGGATGGGAGATGAGGCTGGAGAGAAAAACTGGCATCACATCAAAAAGGGCCTTGAAAACTAGATTGAAAGAGTTTGGGGCTGGGTGCGGTGGCTCATACCTGTTAATTCCAGCACGTTAGGAGGGTGAGGTGGGTGGATTGCTTGAGACCAGCAGCCCGGGTAATATGGTGAAGCCCCATCTCTACAAAAAATAGAAAAATTAGGCTGGGCGCAGTGGCTCATGCCCATAATCCCAGCACTGAGGCAGGCAGATCACGAGGTCAGGAGGTTGAGACCAGCCTGACCATCTCTACTAAAAATACAAAAATACAAAAAAAATTAGCCTGGCGTGGTGGTGCGTGCCTATAATCCCAGCCACTCAGGAGGCTGAGGCAGGAGAATCGCTTGAACCCAGTGAGCAGAGATCAAGCCACTGCACTCCAGCCTAGGCGACAGAGGGAGACTCCATTTCAGAAGAAAAGAAAAGAAAAGAAGAATTAGTTGGGTGTGGTGGTGTGCGTCTGTAGTGCCAGCTACTTGGGAGGCTGAGGTGGGAGGATGACTTGAGCCCTGGAGTTGCAGTGAGCCACCATCGTGCCACTGCAGTCCAGCCTGTGCGACAGAGCCAGACACTGACTCAAAAACAAAAACAACAAAACAAAACAAGAGCTTGGACTTTATTGTGAAGGTATTATGGAGTGACATAATCAGCATTTTAGTTGGGAAGAAAAACATGTATAGCAAAAATAAATTGGATGGGTGAAACATAGGAAAAAGAGAGACCAGTTGCAAAGCTACTTGTAGGAGTCATTCATCCATTGAACTCATTTTCAGGACATTGTGTGAGTGCCTGACCATGGATATTGATGGGGCTTGTGATTTTTACACCTACTTTCTCAAGATAACACTATAGAGGGCAGGGCCAGTGCACAGAGTCTGTCACAAAATATGTATCATCAAGGGTGATATCCTTTGTCTGTTTTATACTACTTCATCCTTTGCTTTTGGATGTATAACATATGTGACCTTAGCAATTTTGGAAGCTAGATACAGGGATGCCTGTGCTAGGAGTCAGTACACCTTGGTCTTGGCCCCAGTTGCACCACAAATTTCCTGTGTATCTAATGATAGTAATTTTAGTTCTCTGGATTATTTCCTTCATTCCAAAATGAAAATGCCAGACTGGACGATAACCAAGGCCTTATCTGTTCCAAAACCCTGTCAGTGTCACCCTACCTATGACCTAGTGATGATGACATTGAAGAAGAGCTGGGAGAAGAACCACAGGTGAAACTGGACATTAGACTGAAGTACTAATGATTGAGAGGGCTTTCTAGGAATAGAAAGTATGCATTTGAGCCATACTAAGACATTTTAATATAGACTAGTGCACAAATAAAATATATAAATTTAGGCTGTGGATAAATCTTCTGAGCATACGGGTGATGTTTAATAAATATCCAAAGTGAATACTAAGTAGCTTTAAGGAATAGAGGACATCTACTTTCTTCATCACTATGCCTAACACAGTGCCTTTCTCCCACTAGTATTTGAGAAATGTCACTTAACGAAGAGGATTTAAAACATTTTTGAGTGTAGCTGAACACTTAAGCAAGAAGAGCACTTGTGGTTTCAGCAGCTTCTTGCAGCACGGGTTCTCTGTGCCACAAAATCCAAGCTCCCCACCACAAGCTGGTGTTGGTAAAAATCAATCACTAGTAGGAACTCTGCTAGAATCTGCATCTCTCTCCTGGGCACACATTTTAATATCATTTCCTCATTCCAAACCTCTGCCAAAGGCTGCACTTGGAAACCACAAGTAAATAGAGAACGGCCGCTGGGAAGCAGCAAATGAGGGGGCCAAGCCAGGGTCCATTTCCCTAGAATTGAATAGGAAAGCCATGGGAGATTAAAGTGATTAAATTGGTTGGGGAGGATAATTCAAGGTGCCCCAATCTCTTTTCCTCCTCCGCTTTATCTTCCCACTCCTTAAAATGAAGGAGATTCAGGTGTGTTTTAAGCTGCCAAGAACTGCTTTCCCGTAGCAGTGCAAGTATAGGTGAAGGAATGAGACTATTTTACAAGAAGGTGAATGCTGGTGCTTTTGATTGTGCAATATTCAGTGAAGTGGAGGGCTGGTGCCACAGACAGAAAATCACTCTGCTGCCTCAGCATAGTTCCCTGGGTGCAGGACCTGCTGCTGGGACTGTGCTAGGGGAAGCTCCTGAGTGCAACACTAAGCCAGGCATCTGGGGAGTCATGATCAAAGGCAAAAACTCCTTGTTACAGGCAGCCTTGAAAATAGACCCAATTAGGGCCTTAACTGGAAACCCGAGGGATTCCTCTGCCCCATACCCGATACCACTGCACTCTGCGTGGGACTTCTGCATACACACAGACTAGGAACAGTAATAATAACTTCTTTTTATTACATGATAATGAGCCAGGAACAATGTTGAGCCAATGATCTCAGCACTGCCCCAGAGCAAGTCTGTGTTACATAACTACCACCTTTTTGAAAAATAGTCCAATAATCCCCACTGGGCTCACTGCGTACTTCCTCAGCTTGGAGAGTATGAACAATGTTAACAATAGGCCCTGGAAGGAAATGCTGAAGTTTATGTTATTAGTTAGATGGAAGAAACAATAATAATTTTAATTGGTTTCAGTATTAAATAAGGTGCATGTGCCCCTCCCCACCATGGAGTTCCTCTCTACAAAAGTGGCCAAGATAAAACTTGGCCCAAGGGGTTGCTTAGTCCAGAATCTTGTGAACTCCACTTGAGCGCACATGGGATTTTGCCAGACACCTTTCATTCCTTGCGTTTCCACCAGTCTGATTTTGGTAATTGAGTGTAGTTAACTTGGGTCTCTTATGAAGAAGAAAGATCTCTGAGGTCATTTTCTCCAGTGTCCTCATTTTACAGATGAGAAATCTGAGGACTGTAGAGACTGAACTAAATATGCTGTGAAGGACTTAAAAGTGTGGATGCCCTTGCTTTTCATAAAGGGTTCGAAACACTGGCAGGGTAATGTGATGGTTGAAGACTGGGTTTCAATTCCTGGTCCTGCCATTTACTAGTTGGGAAGTATTTGATGAGTCGTTTAATTTTTCCAAGATCATTTCATCGTTCATAAAATGAAACTAATATTGTGACAACTAATAGGGTCAACCTGAGTATGACAAGAGATCATGCTTCTTATAAAGCGTTTTGTCCAATGCTCAGCCAAAATTCCCATGTGTGTCATATGTTGGGATATCGAATGATGTCTTGAGACAATATAGCTATAGATATCTTGAAAGCAATTTCTTATGGGACTATGTATAGGTGTATGCAAGGAGATATATATATATCTAATATATATTATATATATATATATTATTTATCACAATGGTTGGTAAGACAGCTGGCAGTCATAATGTAAGAATCTTCTACTAAAGGCAGGTTGTAGAATACATTTCACTTAAAAAATATTATAGGCATTCATGGTAAACATGTGGAATTTTAGCTCAGTCTGTGACAACATAGGTCAATAAGAACAAATGTTTGTTCATTTGTTTAAAAACTCAACATTTACAAGTCAGTCACAAAGAAGCAAACCACAAAAATGATATTGTGGAATTATTGCTGACAGTAAAACTGCATATGTCATGAAATTAGAAGTTTGAATTTTAACAACTTTTAACATAGCATACTTTTAGAAGATTTTGAAGCCCTATATTGCTGGAATCAGTATGTAAGAATAATTGTGATGTGGTAAACTCAACTTCATAGATTCTGCAAGGAAAGTTTGATAGCTGAAACTTGAGATATTTAATGTATGTTCACATAAACATACATTATATAAACATAGACACACATATATTTTCTTTTTGAATGGTAGATAACAGAAAAACATGACTGGCTGTGAGGTCAAGATGGAGATTATTTTATTACTGGATTTAATTTGAATGTTGTTGCAGTGTTAGCTTTGCTCTGATGGAGGAGTGGAATGTCATGCTTTAGAGAATCACTGGAGGCCCATGAACCTGGGTTTGAGTCTTTCTCCACTTTTTACTAGCCAGGTGACTTCAAAGAAATTACTTAAACACTCTAGATCTCAATTTCACCAAATGCAAAATGGGACTGATGATAGCAACTCCATAGGAGTGTGGTGAGGACATACGTGAAGCACTTAGTGCTTGGCCAGGTGCATGGAGCTGCTGAATGTGAGCCAGTTATTAGCTATGTCTGGATTATTATTATTCTGTGTTGGTCACACCAGGTTTCTCGGAAAGGGCTGTGCAATCACTATAAATAGTTCAGTGAAGAGCTTGCCAAAAGACTAGATATGGTTTGGCTACATTCTGTCTTGTGAAATATGGGGGGCATCATAGCAGCCATTTGGTGATGAAACTGCCTCATGTATATGGGCGTCACCAATCTCTACTGATTGTGTATATGTCTCACAGCCTGACTATACCTTTAAGAATCTACTCTCTGTTTTTTTCCCTCTGTCTTTCCTTTTCTCTTTCTCTCCCCCTCTCTCTTCCCAATCTCCCTGGCATCTCCTAGAATTTGCTAGGAGCTCGCTGCAGTCACCAATTGATTGCAGGACCAGATCACAGGGTCTAGGTGGCAGTGTCTTTATTTCATTTAGAAAGCTTTCAGACAGATAAATAGTAATAGAAATTGCATTTTGTCTTGACTTTTTTTTCTTCCGATTTTCCAAATAAGCCAATCTTATATCAGCATGGCTAAAACTAAGTGCACAACTCTGCCTATTACTAGCTTGGTTCCTGTTTTTAAAAAGTGTGTTTCTGGCTTTCCAAGACTAGTGACTTATCTTCTTTTCTACCTGGAATTTCTTTTTAAAGAAAGAATATCCAGATGATTTAAGCAAATGGGAATTTAATTCATCAGATTTAATCTTATTTCCGTGCTTAGATTCATAGCTTTAATCTGTAAACAAGCACATCATTAGGGAGATAGGTAATTACACAAGTTAGATTGGAGAAACTTTGCCAGGGGAGATGGATTTTGTTTACCCTCATTTGGTTGGCACCAGAGGAATTTCTCACACAAAACTCCATCTTTTTTTTTTTTTTTTTTTTTTTTTTTTGAGGCGGAGTCTCGTTCTGTTGCCCAGGCTGGAATGCAGTGGCCGGATCTCAGCTCACTGCGAGCTCCGCCTCCTGGGTTCACGCCATTCTCCTGCCTCAGCCTCCCCAGTAGCTGGGACTACAGGCACCCGCCACCTTGCCCGGCTAGTTTTTTGTATTTTTTTAGTAGAGACGGGGTTTCACCGTGTTAGCCAGGATGGTCTGGATCTCCTGACCTTGTGATCCGCCCATCTCGGCCTCCCAAAGTGCTGGGATTACAGGCTTGAGCCACCGCGCCCGGCCTACAAAACTCCATCTTATGTGGCTAGAGAAGAGGAAAAGAGTAAAAAGTCTAGGAAAGGAATATGTTTGTCCCAGGATGAAATCTTGAAGCAACAAACGCGTGTTCCAGCCTGCTCATGGGGGTCAGTCTGCAGGGAGAGACAGCAGGAAGTATGGCCCGCATAGAGGCACTGCGGCTTCACTTACCCAGGGGCCTGGCACATACATTTTTTTTCTCAAAATATGTTATTTGGCTTCAGTGAGAAATCTCCCAAAATTTTAAGATGTGCTCTGCACATGTTGACGTGCACTTATGAACAATTAAATTGCCCTGAAAATCTTTACTCTTAAAAATAATTTCTAAGCCTGATAGAAGATATTTTGTCCTCAGAGTGTGGATAATCTACATGACAAATAAAATGAAAATGCGAACTGATGTCTCTGTCTGCCTATCTTAAAAGAAGAATGGGTAAAAGATTGATGAGTGGTGTAGACCATCAACCCTGGGCACAGTTTACCAGAAGATAGGATTACTGAGGGTTGGAGCAAGCAAGGAAAAATAGGAGGGGAAAAACTGTATGAAAAGGATGCAGTAAGAAAACAATTCTCTTTGGACAGATGGACCCTTGTAAAGAATAATAGACAATGAATCTGCAAAGATAGTTTGGATCCTAGTCATTAACTATCGTCTTTCTCTTATGGACAAATGGGGAGCCAGTAAATATTTCAAGTAAAGAATGAACTAAGGAAAGTCACATGAAAATAGGAATGGTTAGTCATGAAATTCAGAAAGGATTTGAGGGGTGGAGAGATCATTTAGGAGATAGACAATTCATTGTTTTATTTTAAAAAATATTAATTGACCACCTGCTATGTGCTAGTCACCATACCATTTGCAGAAATGAAAATATAAGATAAATTATTTTGACTATGATTATTGTGATAATAATGGAAATTTATCCACTCAGTAGCTTATTTAAAACATATAGAAGGCTTATTATATTTCAGGAACATAATAATAGGTGTCAGAGATCCTGTAATGAACAGAATACACATGGCTTCTGCCTTCATGGAACTTGGAATTTAGTAGGTAAAAAAGGATATAAAATAAATAACAGTATTAATTTTTTTTGTTTTTGAGACGGAGTTTTGATCTTGTTGCCCAGGCTAGAGTGCAATGGTGTGATCTTGGCTTGCTGCAACCTCTACCTCCTGAGTTCAAGCAATTCTCCTGCTTCAGCCTCCCAAGTAGCTGGGATTACAGGCATGCGCCACCACGCCTAGCTAATTTTGTATTTTTAGTAGAGATAGGGTTTCTCCATGTTGGTCATACTGGTCTCAAACTCCTGACCTCAGATGATCTGCCCACCTCGGCCTCCCAAAGTGCTGAGATTACAGGTGTGAGCCACCATGCCTGGCCTCATTCTCCCAATGGTGCATACTTGAGTCGTTTTCAGTTTTGGGCCAGATATTTTTGCTATGAATATTCTTATAACTGACAGTATTGCAGCACTTTTGATACATTCTAGTACACATCAAGGGGATTTAACCTAATCTGATAGGGCAGTAAAAAAATTCAAGGAGTTGAAATTTGAGTTGGGGGGCGCAGGTAGGGGGTGCAGAGTCTGGTCAGAAAGAATGGAATACTGTATGCCGACATCCAGGACAGGATGAGATTGGATTAAAGTGTTCCTCTAGGTCAAAAAAGGCTGGGACCCAGTGGGATCAGTACAGTTGGCCTCGGAATGCTCTGGCACTTGTGTCATCCAGTGCCTACGTAACACCCAAGGTCTGCTTCATACTCTGCCATTCCTACCTCTCAGCATTCTCTAGTGCCTGGCTTCCAGGCTGGAGGAATGATGGCTGTGTCTCCAGGCTGGTAACTACATAAGGGATACCATTATGGGAACCAAGAGTTAAAGGGCCTTTGGGGAGCCTTCTGACCACAGAGTCCCGGATTCTTATGTTGGAGAAACATTTCCTTTCCAAAATGGAACACTGGGCAAGATTTTATCTAGAGTAGGGGCTAGACTGTGGTCTTATACCTGTCTAAGGTGGAGTGATTTGAAGATAATTTGTTCCCAGATAGAGTTAGGTGGAGCTGACTGGTCCTCTCAAATTTGCAAAAGGAAGCAGGGGATGGAGGGGAGTTTTGGTGGAGTGCAGGGAGGCTGTTGGTGTAGACTGAATTAGCTACCAATATGAAACCAGAGGTCACATAGCGTGTGCTTGAAACCTGGTACTCCTGCTTACTAGCTGGGTGATCTGGCCATGGTGTTTCACCTCCCTGTGCCTCCATTCTCATATTTAACCTGCATTTAATAATCAATGTGTTTATGAAGATCTAATGATATATGTGAGGCAGTTAAAACAGCATCTCCTGTACCTAAGCACCTTGTAAGTGTTGGATATTATTGTCAGTTGGGCCCCTCACTTACCAGTTATGACTTTGAATGAGTCCTTTTCCCTCTCTAAGCCTCATTTTTTTTCTGCACTGAAACTCTGAGGTCTCCAAGACCCTTGACTACTGCAACATTTATGATTCCCCAAAACTAAATGATTTGATCACACAGCTCAGTACACAAATACGTTTTGTGTGCTCCCAGCATTGACAATTATAGACCCAAAGTGGTCTAGCAAAACCCGCTGCTTTCAGGCTTTGATGGCATGCAATCGGCACGTGATGCATTTTGTTTTTGTTGCAGGCTATGTGGAACCCCTAATTTGGCTCAGAAAAATAAAGACTTCTTGTCTGAGCTCTGTTCTCTCATTCTTTTTGGTTTTTAAGATTTCAGCAGATCACTTATATGAAGAAAGCCAGGACTTTTGTCCTCTCCCCTGTGTATGGGTTCCAGAGTCACTCCTGTGAAAAGTCTTTGATTCTTTGATGAAAAATGTCCTCCTAAGTTTTGCGTAAATGAATTTCTCAATGTTGTCTCCTTGATTTTAAGTTGTCTTTTCTTTTCATCCTTTTTTTGTTTCTTCCTAAATGTCTTTTTCTATAACTGCAGTCTTTACTACTAAACAAGGGCCACCTTTTCCTTTCGTCTTGATGAACAACTTAAACGAAAAACCAGAGGTTATTTATTTGAAAATAGGATCATGGTGAGGGGTGGGAAAGAATGAGAGAGATCAGGGGCTGCTTTCAGTTGCTATAACAACCATATGTAATATCTGTATTTTCTTCCCTCTTTGCTTTTAGTAGCCTCTCTAATCTGTCTTCTGGCTTTTGATTCTAGAAATCAGCTGGGATTATTTTATGAAAGGACATGTGATTTTAATAATACTTTAAAAAAGAAACATAAATGCAACAATGGCTGTCTGGCATTGTGGGTCTCCTACTGGCTGGGCACTTTACTGGGCATTTAATGTATGTCGTTTCATTATAATATTCTGTTCTACAAAACTGTAGAGTATAATGCTTGGACATAATTGCTTTCTGGACAATACAGTGTTAATCAGATACACTGATAGTTGGAGCCATTAGGAAACTTCAAATGTATATTCTATATCAGAGCTTCCATAAGGAGCACCCTTCTGGATTGGCAGGTGCTGGTTAACGAAGATAGCTTGATCAATGCCCTTTCATGATTTTTCCAGCAACTTGTGTTTGTTTGATACAATTAAAGTTACGTTTGGTGACATAATTGTCTGGGTATATTTTTTATTTGTTAAAGGGAATTCTGATCTGTGTGTGTGATACTTTTGCCTCTTTAATGCTTAATGAGAAGAGGATATTGGCCACTTTTATACTTCAGTGCATTTAATTTTGCATGTACTATGTGCAAAGCACTGTGCTCAGTGCCATGTGGGAAAGCAAAAATAGTCTTCAGCCTTCTGGACTTCATATTTCAACAGGGGAGAGAGGCACATATGTGAATAATGCAAATAATTTTCCAATTGTTTTAGAAAGGACATAAAATCATTAAAAGAAACTAATGATCTTACCATAATAAATTATTTACCATAACAAATAATTACCCGTATATTAGTTCTTTCCCACAGTCCTCTTTTGACTATTTGAATTCAATTCACAAACATATAGGAAGCTCCTATTATGTGTTAGGCCCTGTGTTCAGCCCTGGGTTTACAGTGGTAAATAGGACAGATCCTCACCCACGTGGAGTTCTTGGGAAAGATGTATTTGTACATAGTTACCTGCAGAAAAGCATGAATGTGATTTCCACAGCACCTTTTTCTCCTTTACAAATCTCTTCCTTGTATGTTTTTTATCACAGGCAAAGCCATGGTCACTCAACTAAGGGCCCAAGACATCATCTGAACAACTAGAGTTAAGTTTCTGAAAGACGCATTCGGTTGTGTTACTCTGCTTAAAATCCTTCAGGGTTCCCTATAGTGTATCTGGGAACAATAATGACTTTTCCTCTGCTGACTTGTCCCGTTTCTCATCCCACCCCAACCCTTACATTGTGGTCCAGTTATACTAAGCTACTGTAGAATGATGGAATGTAAGTCTTTTTTGGGGGAGGGATGGAGTCTCGCTCTGTCACCCAGGCTGGAGTGCAGTGGCGCGGTCTTGGCTCACTGCAACCTCCGCCTCCCAGGTTTAAGCCATTCTCCTGCCTCAGCTTCCCAAGTAACTGGGACTATAGGCATGTGCCACCATGTCCGGCTAATTTTTTTGTATTTTTAGTAGAGACGGGGTTTCACCATGTTAGCTAGGATGGTCTCGATCTCCTGACTTCGTGATCCACCGGCTCAGCCTCCCAAAGTTCTGGGATTACAGGCGTGAGCCATCGCACCTGGCCGATGGAATGTAAGTCTTAAATTATTCACTTTAGTCGGAAGTGGAAAGACGGGAGGCTGATCAGTAGGAGTTAAAAGTGTAAAGTTTAAAGAGTTGTGAAATATTTGTAGTAAAGTGATGGTTACTTCTTCATGGAATTAATTGTGACCACACAATTCCTTTTTTCCTTCCTGATGTCAGTTTCTAACTCTCCCTGGTCCCCAACCCATTAGAATGAAAGTATGCCAGTTACTTTTCCCAGGGCCAGGAAGACCCTCTGACTCCATTATTGTCACCAGTACTATCAGTACTGCTACTACTAGTAGTAGTAGTAATAGCAACAGTAGCAGTGCATAGGGAGAGAATTCTGACTCATACAAAATGTCAGCAATTTGTGGCAAAGTTTGTTGGAAGCTATAGTTCTGCATATGCTTTTTTCGTTCAGCAGTCTTTTGACACAGTGTAAAGGATTGCTTTAGTAAGCTATTTATGTTTGTTAGAGAGACAGAAAAGACAAGAAAATCTAAAGTTGAAAGCTGGGGAGCTGTTGGACTTCCATTCATTTCACGGATATAACTAGGTTTGTTTTTGGTTGGCAAATTTCTGAAGTTCTGAATGTTAGAAAACTGCAACAGTTGTCTCCAAGTGCCACCAGTTACATACATGCACCAAGGCTGGTGAAAGAGACACAAGGGAAGAAAATAAGAAATGCAACGAGGCTGAGTTGTGGGTTCTTTCCACAAAGGCCTTCCAGCAGCCTAGGTTTCTAACTCCTATAAAAACATCTTTTGTACCTGATATTGGGACTCAGAAAATGATATCCCCAAATGTACTGCTTCAGCACACTGAGTACTCTGAAATAAAGGATGTTGAAAGGCTTCAGAAATATCCTCAGAATCAAGGTCTCTCTGACCTTCTCTGGCACTCTACCCTTCCCTCCTGAAACACAGGGAGGGGGTGTCTCTGAAGTTCCCTTATCTGAGTAAGGGAAGTTTCTCCAGAAGGAATGCAGTTGTCTTGAGCCCCCTCCCTATAATATCAAACAAAAGAATAGCTCACTGGAAAGGAGACCAAAGGTCCATGGATCCTGGTCTTCTGAAGACTGCTGCCTGAAAAACCATATCCGCCCGATAAAGCAACCTTTGTTCACAGTGCAGTTCCTCCCCTCACCTTCTCATTGTTTGTCTGCAGGAACCTTCAAGCCCCTATTTATTTCTGTAGTTCAAAGTGCTATTTAAGATTCAACCAATCTGGCCTTTCTTTGAGTCTCATATTTTGTTGGACTCCATGAATATGAACGTAATACATTTGTATGTCTTTTCTCCTGTCTAGTTTATTCCAGAGATTGAACCTTCAGCAGGTGTAAGGAAAGGTCCCTTTGTCCCCACACTGATAAGAGGGATAAAACAAAATTGCTCTGACTCTTCCAAAGGTGTGGTTGTTGTTTCAAAGGGAGGGAAAAACTTGTGTGTATGTTGAGTTAGTTGTGCACGGTCTCATTTTTCTTGATTTTATTCTTGAAATATGGTTATATACATAGAGTAACAACGGGGCTGTTGAACGTGGTAATCTTAGTGAATCTGGTTAATGCTTTAACAAACAGACAATAATCACAATCAGCACATTGATTCTTTGAATGGAAGTAGGCACGGAAGTGCTGCTTAAAATAGTGTGTTGATTTTCACATAAAGTAGGCCAAATTCTCAATGTTTACAGTATTAATTTGCTTAGCCAGCCCTTTATTTCATTGACGGTATGGAGATAAACTTCAGCCCAGCTGTGACTGAATTATCGAATCAAGCAACAAGTATTTGTTGTCTACTGTTAGTGTGCTAAAAGTTGCTTGCCACCATGATGAGTACATGGTATAAATAATATCATAACTCCAGTTTCCAAGAAGCTTGAGTCTAGAACTAAGAAACTACTAATTGGAAAATTAAGTGCTATGTTTTGTTAATTAACATGTGGCACCGGAATTAAGAGAAGAGTGGGTGGGATAGTGCTAAACAAAAGGGGCTTTCACTGAATTTTTAAGAATAGGTGGGTTTGGATAGGAAAAATGTGAAGTTGTCTATTCATAGGTAAAGCTTGGGTATAGGAATAAATAATGGGATTACCTGGAGTCTGTTAAACCTGAATGTCTTGAGGAGATAAGGATAATGGGTGGGAAAGATGAGAGAGAGGAGAAAGAAGAGGGTAAGGGGAGAGATAGAGAAAGGGAGGGAGGGTGAGAGAGAGGGAAATTGACCTGTATTGGATGCCTTTAAATGCTAGGCAAAAGAGAATTATCACAAGTTCTTACTCAGTTGAGTCTGAGAAGTTTAACTTTCTAGGTTTTTTCTTTGCTACTTTCTTCTCAAAGAAGGAAACAGTGATGGAAAACAAATTTTCTATTTTTCAACCAATAGCAGTGGTTCATGGTGGAAGGAGGCTGAAGGCAGTGGACAAGAAGGAAATGGACAAGGAAGATAAAATTTTTCCCACCTATCATTGTGCCTCAGCTGCTCAGTCTGTAAAGTGGATTGATAATAACTCAGTCACAGAAGATTTGCATGATAGCATCCTCTGTGTAACAGGCTCTTCCTAGCATTATCCTAAAGTGTAAAAGAAAGAGACTTTTGTTTATGAGACAGTCTTGCTTTGTGGCTCAGGCTGGAGTGCCATACTGCGATCTAGACTTACTGCAACCTCTACCTCCTGGGTTCAGGAGATTCTTGTGCCTCTTGAGTAGCTGGAACTACAGGCACCTGCCACCACACCATGCTAATTTTTGTGTTTTTAGTAGAGATGGGGGGTTTCGCCATGTTGGCCAGTCTGGTTTCAAATTCCTCACCTCAGGTAATCCACCCGCCTTGGCCTCCCAAAGTGCTGGGATTAAAGGTATGAGGCACTGCATCAGGCGGAAAGAGAGAGACTTTCATCCAAAATGCTGCAACATCCAAGAGATGGTCTGCAGCTAGACTGTGGGAGCAGCAGTTTTTGAGGGAGCCTCTATAGTTGATAGATTTGTTTTAAGAAAAGAGGTAAGACTTGGAGGAGGAGGAGTTGGGTCAGAGGATAAGGCAGAAATGTGATGTGAAATATCTAAGTCAGAGACCTGGGAAGAGGACATGCCAATAATAGTGTCTGTGTCAACACCAGGGGACAAACATTGAGAAATACAAAAGAAGCCCAAATGCAAGAATGCTCAGAACTAAGGACAGGTAGTATAAAAAGCAGGAGAGTGTATATAGGGCCTGGACACCTACACGTGGTGTTTGCAACAAGGAGGCTTTGAAAAGTGAGTTCAAATTCTAGCCTTTATCACTTATACGAGTTACACAGAATAGGCAAATTTGTAAAGACAGAAGAAAGTAGACTAGAAGTTACTGGGGGATTGGGAGGGAGGAATGTGGAGTTATTGCTTAACTCCAGGGTTTCTATTTGGGGATGATGGAAACATTCTGGAAATAGATGGTGGTAATGGTTGTGCAACATTTTGAAGGCACTTACCGCCACTGGATTGTACATTGAAAAATGGTTAAGATAGTAAATTTCATTTATGTATTTTTAAATTCCAATTGAAAGAGTAATCTAGCCTTTAATCTAGAATTTAAAAAAAGTAACTTTCTGCGAGGAAGGAACTCTGGGGCCCAGGGTCCATAGGGAAATCTGTTCACCTTCAGGTAGGATAAGGGCCAAAGTGGGAGCAAAAGATGTTAGAGAGATTCTAAGTCAAAAGATTTCACATTTTTGTGCTCCCATCCATTGCCTGTCTGCTGCACAAAAGTTCTTGTCAGCTGTGTGAGGCCGTTGTTATGATGTTGAACTCCTCTTACAACTCTAAGCAAGTGGCTCCCAGCCTTTGCTCTTATAAGTAAATTTGGGAAAGGTTTCGATTAATCATTTAATACCTAGTTTACCTCTGAAAATTATTTAACATCCGTTACTGCTTTTGTAATATGTTTTCTACTTTAAAGCTATTATAAGTATGAAGCTTGATTTTGAGAAATGCTGATTATTTGTTGCTCTGCAGTTTGTAACTGTATAGCAGAGTCCCCTTGTTCCTTATGCAAATAAAAGTAGCCATAAGATGAGAAACTTATTTTTTAAGAAATTTTTCTCTGCTTCTACATAAGGATGCTTGAGTGACGAGGATTTTCTCATTATTGGTGGTTTGACTGAGAAAGTTTGGGTTCTGTTAACTTACAATGAAGTCTCAAAATTAGGATTGGAAAACAGTGATTCCCTCCAGTTGGATGGTCCTTTATTGCATGTGAAACATTTTTTCTTCCTTGATAGTTTGTTCTTTTTCTCTAGAATATATAGAACATTTGGACATGCTGAAGACGTTATTAAGTCTGCTCAAGTTAGATGAGGTGAATCCTCCTCTGTAATGCAGAGCAACATGATTTCATTCCTAATGGATAAACGGACATCAACAAGCACAGAAACTCCCTCTTGAGCAAAGCAAAGCTTTTGTGAAGTTAAGGAAATGATCAATGGTCTTTCACATAGAATCCAACAATAGCAATATAGTGAGTGATGGGGTAACTAAAATCAATAAGTAAAAAGAGATTTCATCCAAGTCATCAAAGAGGTTATTAGGGGCACTGAGAAAGGAGAATTAGAAGAGCAGTTGGAAAGGGTCTTAAAGATCTTCCTTTGAAGAGGTTTGTTTCGAAGAAGCCTTTGGAATGTAAGACGGCAAGAACATGCTCCCATTTTCAAGTTAAATGACAAATTGGGAAGTGTGGGTAAAATTTAAAACTTAAATTATGCTCGTGTTGAAATATTTTCCTAATTAATACATTAAACCGTCTCCACCTGGTTTCTCCCTAATGAACAAAGGCAATTATGTTATTGTGCAGGCTCATGTGCAGCCTTTGATAACAACAGAGTTATTTGTACATTCTTTTTCCGCCCTTCTTTTTATGCCAGTGAGCAATTGAGCCCAATCATTGTATTTCTCTTAACGTTGAAGGAACTGGCAGCTCTCGCTTGAGCCTGATGGATTTATTCTATGTTCTTTCGTCCCACGACAACTAAATTCCAGTTAAATTTATTTTTGAACAAAGGTAGTCAGCCTCCAAGAGATTCTCTTTTAAATGAATGACAGCAGACAGTTCCAAGACCATTCATTTGCTTATATCTATTTGCTGTATCTAGACAGCTATTATCATGCATGTGGTACTTCAGAACAGTTTCACCCAGTCTGCTGTCAATAGCAACCAGCTGAAGAAGCCTGCACCAGCAAGACTTATACTTTGTGTCTTGAATCTGAACGGAAACTTTTGTTATTGCTGTGATATTTGTATGAGTTCATGCTCAGAGACTGTTGCTGAGAAAGAGCATCTTTTTGCAACTAATTTATTGGTTTTAAAAGGACTTCAGATGAGCATTATATGTTTTTAGGCAGCCCTGTTATTAAGAAGTTTGCAGAATTTAATGTATTTTTATCAGAGTCTCATCACCAGGAATAGTGGCACGACCTGGGAGTATAAGACCCAGGACGCCTTATTGGAGATTGAGATCCTAGCTAAAGGGCAGTGGGGAGAAATGCCAAAGAACTAATGTTAATCCACATCACGCATCAGCATTATGAAGCAAGGAGAAAATAGAAGAAATGCTCCATCTCTACAATACAGGGATATTAGAATTAATGAAGTCCCAGCTAGGAAAATGTTCCTTAAGAAACTATTGATAGCAGTTCTTCAGCAGTTCCCCATGCTGTGGTTCAGGTGTGTGTTTGTGTGTTTCTGCTAAGCACATTCCATGGATTTGTTTCCTTACATTTAATCATCACAAAGTACTGTTGTTACTTCCATTTTAGAAATGAGAAAAAAAAAGTTCAGACACTTATCCAAAGCCAACAGCTGGTAAATGACAGTGATGGAGTCAAACACTTACAGGAATGATGATTTCATAATCTAGACTCCGTTGCCCCTTCTGCCTGTCTTCCTTGTCTGGTGACTGTGAAAGGTCACTCTTGAGACTTGCAACTTCCCTAACTGTGAGAGCAAGACGGGACATCATGCAGCACATTGTTGTGTTCACCCAAAGGACACTTTAATCTCTTGTTTCTTTTGTGTAGATTCTTTCTCATGAAGAACATGATTTAGGCTTAGTTTATTTCTATCTGGAAGTAGGGCTTATATTTATCTGGAGAAAAGGATGACTTAAATTTCCTAAGTAGAAATGGAAGCGCTATGGAATTTGTTTCCTGCCTATGAAGATTGTAAGACCTTATACTTATCTTGAAGAGTGTGCAAGCAGTAAGTAGAAATATTGGAAGGAAAATAAAATAATGTGTTGAGATCCTCCTGAGTTCCAATCCCTTTCATAGCTATTTTGCAGAAATACTTGTATTCTGTCTATGAAATAGCTGAAATCACCATTAGTGTGACCAATTTACAATGAAGAATCTGAGGTTCCAAGATGATATGTTAGGGGCCAAAGTTCACACAGCTAGTAAAGGAAAGAGACAAGATTTAAAGCCAGGTATGCCTGACTCCAAAACCAGCCTTTATTGCCACATTCACCCCACTCTTTCAGTGTGCCTCACATTCAGAGGTGGAGGTGGGCCCTACCTACCAGGTGGAAGAAATCTGGTAAGGCTGTATGCCTCTGAACAGAGCCAGATGGAAAGGCAGCCTTTGAGCATGAGGGCAGAAGGGGAAAGCTGTCTATACAGGATGGAAGCACAAGTGAGGTGATGCAAAATCGGAAAAGGCATGAGATGCACACAGAGGACTTGACTAGAGCCAATTGTTTGCTTAAGCTCCTCTGCTATCTTCAGGAACATGATCCCATTTCCCTACTGTCCTAAGAATTAACCAAATCATAGACAAAGTTATGCCTGTGGGAAAGATGCACAAAAAGGATGCAAGAATACTTAAGAAAATGAATGGAAAGACATGCCAATGACATAGAATCCCCTATACACAACCTGTTTTCTAAGGAAATCAAAGTAGTGGAGGAGTCCAGACCTATGGAGGCCTAAACAGATATATCCTGGAAAATTGGAGTTTCAGCTATGGTGCTGAAAGTAAGGGAGCTATGTTCAAGCAGAAGTGCATTCATTGGTTCCAGCCACGTAAGAATAAGAAATGCCCCAAATGGCAGCATAGAATCCTGAATCAATTAGGTTTCATTTAGAATTTCTATTACCTAATGGCAAGATCTGGCTCTTTATCAGCAAACCTCCTTGAAAAGCCAACGTAACATGAGCATTTTTTTTTTTTTTTTTTTTGCAATTACCTATCTTTGAATAATCAGCCTGCCACAAACAAGATTGGGGTTGGCATCTCATTTACTTCCAAAGCCATCAAAGATCTGTAAATCATGTTAACCACTGCTGGGCTCAAGTGAGTGGACTGGGGTGGAAAGGCTACTTGCCTGTGGCGCTAAGTTGTATGCTGTTCCCTTGCTGTTGCTATTTATGGCAAGCCGAGTGCTTACAAGTATTCTCCCAATTTGCTCATTAGTTCCTAACATATCTTTTAGGCTTGTTTTTCTGTCATGGACAGACTGTGTCCCTTCTGCTTGGAACTGATTCATTAATACAATTTTGTTGAGGTCACAGATCCTCCCTCTCAACTGGGATGCAGGGAAATGCCCACAATTAAAGGAGATAAAATCCACATCCATCAAAAGAAGTGCCTCTGCAATGAGCAGAACTGTTGTGTCCCCTCTCCTTAGTGTTTCATAATGAGCTGATGACATGGAGACAGGCTCTCCACAAATATGCAGAGCAAGGTCCCTAATGAGGATTTCTGACTTCATCCCAAAGGCTGGAAATGGTTTAGATTAACTTAATGGAATGCAGAATATCACAAGGGTCTTCTCTTTTAAAGGTCAACAGGAAGCCAGATTATTTTTATTTTTCATTAAAATTAATCAATTTAAATCTAAGAATTTTAATAAGATAGTTACCTGTCTATCGAAGATGTTTTTCTTATTTATGAATCACAGTTTTCTGGGTGGTGCAGGCCAGTTTTCAAAAATGCTGACTGTATGTCTTGGAACTCTTAGTAAGTCACATTTTTCTAGGCTGGTGATCTAAGTGTTTAATTATAACTTTAAAAATTAGGAGCAGACATTGGAGAGGGTGGTGTTGTTTGTTTTAGATAGGATGAAGTGACTGTTGGTTTTCTTAGAAGAGGTTAGGCTTAAAGTGAGCCTAAAATGGGCCGGGCGCGGTGGCTCAAGCCTGTAATCCCAGCACTTGGGGAGGCCCAGACGGGCGGATCACGAGGTCAGGAGATCGAGATCATCCTGGTTAACACGGTGAAACCCCGTCTCTACTAAAAAATACAAAAAACTAGCCGGGCGACGTGGCGGGCGCCTGTAGTCCCAGCTACTTGGGAGGCTGAGGCAGGAGAATGGCGTAAACCCAGGAGGTGGGGCTTGCAGTGAGCTGAGATCTGGCCATTGCACTCCAGCCTGGGCGGCAGAGCGAGACTCCATCTCAAAAAAAAAAAAAAAAAAAAGTGAACCTACAATGAAAAAGACTATTGTCACTCAAGGGATGCTTCCAAAGCAAAGACTTATTCAGGAAGGAAAGAAAAGGAACAAGGTCAAAAAGGAGGTAATAAAGTCAAGCAGAGATAAATGTGACCTTCAATAAGGATTTAATTAGATTAAATCATGTTTAATCACGTGTTACAGACATTTGCCCAACATGTTAGCTTACTGGAAAATCACCTTAGGGACAAAGGAAGGAAGAACATTCCAATTTACAAGCATTGGTAGTATTTCTTCTGGGACCTGAAGCATTTCCCATTATGATGGTTTAATACAATTGTGGTCAATTACCTCTTCTGAGAGAGCTAGGGATATGTGCCGCTTTGCTGGAAATGTTAAAATCCTATTAAACTTCGGTTATTAGTAGCAGAGGGGGAAAAAAGACCTGAATGACTCAATTAAGACACAAACCACCAGGTGTCGGTGGTACTGAATTAGTTTTCCTGTTATGACCAAGAAATACTGATTTTCAAGTTGGCTAAAAGCCTGTTTTCCCCCATATTTCACCTTCATTATTTGCTTCCCGGCCTTCTGATGCAGTCCCAAAAGCCACACTTTCAGAAATTTTTCCCATATGCAAATGCATGAAGCAATGTCTTCTGTATGCAAAAATTATATAGCTACCACTAATAAGATGAGTGAGTAGTGACTGAGTGAATATCCTCGCTCCTGACTTTTCTAAGATAGCCTTCCTGGTCAGACCAAGCACATCCAGACAGAATGCTTTAAGCTGTTCTCAACTTCCAATGGTAAATCCAAAGCAGTTTTCATGAAGTAGTCAAATATTACAATCCTTGAAAACGTCTAGCTGAGCAAATTTGTGAAGCTTCCAGGCCTTTCTGAAATAAAGAAAATGGGCATTTTTGCTTTAAGAAAGCTGAGCAGGGCCGGGCACAGTGACTCATGCCTGTAATCCCAGCACTTTGTGAGGCTGAGGCGTGCAGATCAGGAGATCAGGAGATTGAGACCATCCTGGCCAACATGGTGAAACCGCATCTCTACTAAAAATATAAAAATTAGCTGGGCATGTTAGTGCACACCTGTAGTCTCAGCTACTCGGGAGGCTGAGGCAGGGGAATCACTTGAACCTGGGAGGCAGAGGTTGCAGTGAGCTGAGATTGCACCACTGCACTCCAGCCTGGCAACAGAACAAGACTCTGTCTGAAAAAAAAAAAAAAGAAAGAAAGAAAGAAAGGAAAGAAAGTTGAGCAGAGTGGGCAGTGAAGTAGAATTCAGCTTTCCACAATTGCATTTTGCTGACACTTCCTTGATCAAATTGGAGAGATGCTGTCTGCTCTGTGAGTTTTGTAAAGAGAAAATTACACGTTTCATACACGGTCGCTTATTTATCAGGTTTGGCTGGTTTTCTGTTTTTCGTTTTGTTTGTTTTTCACTTTTGATTTTGTTCTTATATGAGTCCTCAAGTTGATGGATCACTGACTCATAGACTCAGATTACCTGTTTGTCTTTTATCTTTTTTTTTGTGCTGCTCCACTAGTGCTCACATCACATCGACCACCAGTTCCCAGGAAAATGTTTGCAGGAAAGAATTGATGCCCTTAATGGTTCGTTTACCTTCCTTTTCAGTTTTCTGTGCTCAGTTAAGAGCATTTTGGAGCTAGTATTCATAGTCACCGGTTTGGGGGGAAAACAGGAAAAATTAAAACCTGACTGGTCCTGATTCCATTTTATGTTACTTATCTGACAGATTTCTAATTACATACCTAATTCTAACATTGGAACCAGGATTGCAAAGGGAACAAGCCTTAAATACATTTCAGATGGATTTGTCTCAATTGCAGGTAGTGGTCAAAATTAGGACCTAATTTTGGAACGAGTCATGAACTTGGAGGCCAGCTGAGTACCTCTCTCTTCCTGGGGCTCCTGTGCTCAGCAAGAACAATGACAACACATACCTATAAACACACTGACACTGAAGCATGGTACAAAAAGTTTTCATGTATTATTTAATTCTCACTCTAACCTTTACAGGCTGCATTGTGTCCATTTTCTTTTTCTTTCTTTCTTTTTTTTTTTTTTTTTTGAGATGGAGTCTCGCTCTGTTGCCCAGGCTGGAGTGCAGTGGCACCATCTCACTGCAAGCTCCACCTCCTGGGTTCATGCCATTCTCCTGCCTCAGCCTCATGAGTAGCTGGGACTACAGGCACCTGCCACCACGCCTGGCTAATTTTTTTTTTTTTTTTTTGTATTTTTAGTAGACACGAGGTTTCACCGTGTTAACCAGGATGGTCTCAATCTCTTGACCTCCTGATCCGCCAGTCTCAGCCTCCCAAAGTGCTGGGATTACAGGGATGAGCCACTGCGCCTGGCAACATTGTCTCCATTTTCAGATGAGCTAACTGAAGCTTCCAGTAGGTAATATGTTCAAGTCTCCTAGCTAGTAAATGACAAAGCATAGATTTAGACAGGTATTTTCTGTCTCCAGGGCCTGCAAATTTAAACACTAAGCTATATCATGTAGGTGAAAGAAAGTACTCACATTTTGAGTTAAATTAAGTGTTCTAAAAATTATCCAGTGTATCATCTTCAACTCTGGACACATCTCAGTTTCTTGTTTATATTTGCAGCATTAACTTATGATACATTATATTTATTGTGTTTCTCTCTTGTGCTAAGTACTGTGCTAATTTTGACACATTCCCTGCTTTCAAAGGGTTCTGCCTTGTGACTTCCCATCTATCCACTGCAAGGTTCTGTAACTGAGCTTACTTTCAGGAATTAACATTCAAATATTTCCAGTACATTTTAGCGTCTTTTACTGTTTATTGAACAGTATGGTTTTCTTCTATGTTGCTTCATTACGTATGCATATTAGTTCATCTAGTCTAAGCTTTCAATATCAGATGTGGGTAAAACTGTGAATACAAGTACCAATTATTTTATTATTTATTGGGGAGATGCAACGTCATTGAGCATGTTTATTTGCCACATACCCCCCTGTAAGTTGGGAGCCGCTTTGGCTCTTGAGACCCTTTGGGCTTCATTCAGTTTTGTTGTGTTTGTTCATTTTTTTCCTTTTCTTTCTTTCTTTCTTTCTTTTTTTTTTTTTTTTGGCCAGTTTGTCTTTGCCTCATGATTTTTAGATATTTCAACAAAGTGAAAAAAAGAAAGGGGAAATTGTGGGTGGAGAGGAATATGATTTCTCATCTTACATGTGAAAGAAAACCTCCCTGGGAAAGCAGTAACAGTGAACAGAAGGGGCTTGTCAAAATGACTGATATTGTCTTTGCCTCTCTAACAATGTCTAGGATGACATCAACAACTCTGAGCATTTGCTTGTCATTATTTCAACTTGAGTTTTCCTTCCTTTTCCTCTTCATGCCCAATTCTTAGCTTATCTCCAGCTGCAAATTCAGAAGAGAAGACGCGTGCTAAATTGGTGCCTCACTTTGGAGCCTGAAACAGGACTATTTTTTTTCTTTCCTGCTTTTAGTCCATAAGGAGATGATAGACATTGTATAATGACACAGAGGTGCCATCGTGCTATTGTGCCATCAGTGTCAAAGTTAAAGAAAATTAACGTAAAAAGCTATTTTATCCATAAAAATAACTAAATGCTACAGCTATTCGTATATGCATAATTTAAGATTAGAGTCTTACCTTATTTCCTTCTTCAGATAAAAGCACAGACACTCAAATGCCATGCTATTTTTATCTATAATTAGTTTGAGTAGCTTCTTCCTTACCTTTCCTGGTTAAGTGATCAGAGAGGCACGAGCCACAGAATCCTGACGCTGGAGTGGAACTCTTGCTACTTACTCCTCAGCACTTCTCTTTTGAATGGGAAAAGAAGGAAGGAAATGAAAATCAGACTTCTAATGGTTTTACTTGAAGGAAAAGTACGTGGAATAAATAGTACATGAAAGAAATACCAGGGTTGACCAAGGTCAGGAATGGCAGGCACTTGCTTGTATTGTGCTTAGTTGTGAGAACAGAGAGACAGAAATAAGAATGTCATTTGAAAGGATATTTTCCCTTATGAGGTGACCTCTTCGTGCCCTCTGGAATAGATAAAGCCAAAACCAGTCTTCGTAGCACTTCTCAAGACTGGCACTAAGTACAGAGGGTTACATCTACATTCACAGCACCATCAGGTGGCTGATGCGTTTTCTCTTGGGGCACTCCCTGTCCACCAAACTAATTTTTGGAGGTAGATTGCTTGCCTCCTTTTTTTCTTTTCCTTCATTTTTATTATTATACAATAAATACATTTTTGTATTAAAAGGTAAAAATAGTAGATAAAAATATTGGTTTCCTTTGATAGCCCTTCTCCCCATACCCAAACCACAGATAGTCCTTGTGTCAAAAGGAACCACTGTGTATTTCTTTCAGACATTTTTTATTTGTTATGCGTAGAGATGCATACACAAGAAAATAATGTTTTTGTCCCTTATCATAACAATTTTCCAACTGTATAACTGTATGTATTGTTATGGCAGTTTTATCTTTTCTCTAAATGATATTCCCTGGGGAATTGATATGATGTTACTTAATACCCTGTGATTTTTTTTTTTCTTTTTGCTGTAGAATTGTGTTTGATAATGTTGTTAAATCACAGTTAGCCATTTTACATGTAACGCATTTCCCTCCAGTCTTAACAATAATGTGATAACAGGCACCATCTAGCCTTTGTTGTATTTTCCTTTAAACAACTTAAAAGCTTAGAAGGGATGGTCCCAAAGATGTCATTGTACGAATTTTGTCCTGGAGGAAGAACCCAAGTCTTGATCGAGAGCAGTGGGGATGCTGCTTCTGCTCATATAACCAGCTCTAGCTCTGAGCTCCTGCTTTGCCTAGGTCCATGCATTTTATGGATCCTCTCAACATTCTGAACATTTTTGTTTTGTCAAAAATGGCTCTCAGGATTGACAGAGAGGGATTATATTTTACTGAGCTACTGTATTCCAGACAATCTCATGAATAATCACATGGCATCCTATGGCAACCCTGAGAAACAGGTGGTACTGTCCGCAGTCTATAAGGGAAACTGAAGCTCAGAAAAGTGAAACAAACTGCTTGAGACTGTAGACACTAAGGAGCATGTTATAAATGTAAAGACTTCAGCTCCAAAGACACCTGTGATTTTCACTGTGCCATGTTACCTTCTAACATGAATCTCACTTTCGAAGTGCTGGTCACTTTTCTCTTTATCCTCTGCATTTTGGCATATAGACCCTAAGCAAAGCCTTCATATCCCCATCTCTCTCTTCTCCTTAGCATAGATCATTTTTTCTTGCTTTTTCTCACTTGAGACCTGAAACATAGAACCTGGGGATTTCCCCACTGTGGTCTCCCCTATGAGAAGCATGTTACAAGTAGCGATGTTGTATGGAAATTAAATGGGTTTGCTTGAATGTGGATGGCCTGCTTTCCGCATTTTCAGTTGCAGCAATTTGGTACCAGTGATGCATGACTGGTTTAAGCAATCGTGCTTTGCCTCTCAAGTTAGTCATCTTTAGTTTCATGGAAAGATTCCTCCCTCAGAGGAATAACAGGTGGAAAGATCTATTAGGTTATCCTGTGAATGAGATTGCTTACTTCTGTGAATTTCCTGGCTGTTTGCTTTATCTTTATTTAAAGTGACCCATCTTATAAGTCTTTGGTCTCTGTCTATGAACTAATAAGTATCACTGCTGTGATTTGCTTAGTCTCAATGTCCTCTTACTTGTTTTGAATTTTCTACTCTAAATCCGGCTCTTACCATCAGAGAATAGAATAATATAATACTGTACAATCATGTCTTCCAGGTACTTTCCTACAGGCAGTGAATTTTTTTATTATTTTCTTTATTCATGTATTTATTTATTCATTCAGCAAATACAAATTACCTGTCTGCTATGTGCATAGCGCTGTAAGAGATGCTTTATGCTGTATTGATGTATAATGTATGATACATTTATATATGATATATGAAGGTGCCAAGTAGTTAACATTCATTCAATACTTACCCTAAAAAATCTTGACTTCTAATTATTTCTGACATTAAGTATATTCACTTGCAAAGGTAAAACCAATTTGAAGTCTAATAAACAGTAATAATGATAATAACACAGGAGATATATTATAAGGCAGACCATGATGGAAAGCCTGGTAGTCATCCTAGATGTCATGTGCTTTGTGCTCTGAAAAGATATTAATACATACAGGAATTAAGTGGAAGAAACCTTGGACTGATTTTCTAAGTGAGGGCAGATTTGCAGTTAGCTGTGATCAGTCTTTGGCTGTAAATGGATAGCTCCACAGATAGAGACTCTCAGGCCTCCTTCATTTTCTACCACTCCATTTTTTGGATGATAAATACACTCACTCTTTCATCTATCTGAAATTAATTTTGACTTAGCTTGTAACCTATCTACTTGTTTAGTCCTCAGGAAATATGAAAAATACCCAAATTCTATGGGTTGGAAGACATTTTTCTTAGCTCCTTGACATGGACAACTAGGTTAATCTCTCTGTGGATTAGACTTCCTACTGTAAAATAAAATGTTAGAAGGCTTCTAACAATAATTGAACTTTTTCCCTCGCCAAAGATTTTCTTGGATTATTTAATATGATTATCTAATCAACACCGTATATAGATATAATAATCTCCATTTTTGTAATAAAAATCAAGGCCAAGCAAAGCAAAGTAACATTTTCAAAGCCTCGGCCACAGTAAGGTATTTCTGAAAAATCAAATCACATGTTTTTATTATTCCCTTGAAGGGTTAAATTGGATTACTGGTAGAGACTCTTGAAATACAACCCTTATATATAAACCATAGCCTTTCTTTAAAACTAGTTGCAGTACCTCAGCTGAGTGCATGAAATGTACAAAGTACCACCATTCTGTAGGTAAATAATAAAAGCACATTTAATATTTCTTTGCTGTATCTATGTCTGTCCTAGTCACTTTCATGATTCATCTCTAAAACCTTACCAATTCTTTTGCAGTTTTGAAAGTGTACTTCAAAATCTGCTGTTAAATTTTGATATTTTGCCTTTTCCCTTCACTTGCTATACTACCAATTCAGCTACTTTGGAGGCTTGTCCACCACTTCCATTTCGCTGGCTCTGTATTCATTTCATTGTGGTATATAGCCGTCAGGATAGATTAGCTGATGCTGCAGCAAAGAGCAATGTGACCAGTGTGAGTCATGTGGGAGCTCTTATCTGCATCGTTATCACTCAGGGACCCAAGTGTTAAAGAGTCCACCAATTGTGGCATTGCTGGTTCTTGAGATTGGAAAAGAGAGCCGTGGAGGACCTCACATTGTAAGTATTCTGACCTGGAAGTTATACGTGTCATGTCTTGTCTGTATCCATTGCTCAGATATAGTTATATGTTATTTCATGGTACCCAGAAATAGAAGAGACAACCAAAATGCTGACATACTCAGTATATGGTTATTATGACAAGAAAAAAATGTGGTTACTACTGCAGCTATCCTCAAAGACTAAAAGGAAGTGGAAATGGATAAGGTTGCAAAGACCTGAATAGATTATTTACCTAGATATCATTTCATCGGCATGTACCCATTGATCTGTTTAACCTTTCATATAATTTTTTGCAAAGTCCCTCACAGACTTGTGAAGTGAGATAGTTAGTTTTTAAATCAAAGGACATTGGATGTTAGATAAAAAAGTGGAGGAAATAATAAAGCCCAAGGATAAATGTGTCATTGGCATATGCATATGATATGGTCCCATTCAACTGATGGATTTTTCCCCAGATTTACTGCAAACTTTCTGGTAGCTAAAGAAAACATAAACACATTGTCTTAGTCAGTTTTGGCTACTCTAACAATACCATAACCTGGGTGGCTTATCAACAACAGAAATTTATTTCTCACCGTTTTGAAGGCTGAGAAGTCCGAGATCAAGGCAGCAACAGATTTGGTGTCTGGCGAGAGCCCACTTCCTGGTTCATAGATGGCTGTGCCCTCACATGGTAGAAGGTAGAAGGAATCGTATCTATAGAGTCTCTTTCTTAAGGACACTAATCCCATTCATGAGGTCCTGCCCTCATGACCTATACACCTCCTATAGGCCCCACCTTTAAATATAATTGCACTGGGGATAAGGTTTCAACATATGAATTTTGGGGGGACATAAACATTCAGTCTATAGCATTCTGCCCATAGCCCCTCAAAATTCGTCTTTCTTACATGCAAAATACATTCATTCCATTCCATTAGCCACAAATATCTTAATTCATCCTAGCATCAACTGTAAAGTCTGTAAGTCCCAAGTCTCTTCTAACTCTCTTCTAAATTAGGTATGTGTGAGACTCGAGGTATGAGTCATTGTGAGACAAAATCCTCTAAAGCTGTGAACCTTTGAAACAAAACATATTATGTGCTTCCAAAATACAATCGTGTGACAGGCATAGGCTAGACATTTTCATTTCAAAAGGGAGAAATAAGAAAGAAGAAAGGGAGTAATAGAGGCCAAGTAAGTTGAAACTACAAGGGAAACTTCATGAGATCTTGAGAAGGGAGGGAGTTAAGGCTCAAGAACTGTGGCTACATGCTATGGCTCCAGGCTGTGCCTCCAAGTCCACTGGAGCTAATATTTCACCTTCTAGGCCCACCAAGGAAGAAGTCCTGTACTTGAAACTCTACTCTGCAGGGTTCTCACCCGCAGCGCTTTCCTGGGTACTCATGCCCTCACAGTTGTGGGGGGTCCTGATCTCACAGCTTTGAGAGAGGCTTTCTGGCCTGTTGAAAGCAAAGCAATGATCCCCCATTTTGAAACTGAGAAAGCAGGCCTGAGGGTCTCTGAATTGCCTCCCAGGGTCATTGTTCTTGTCTTGAAGAATAATGTCTGTTCTCAGATAATGTAACTCTCTGGCTCCATGCTGCAAAAACAAGAAAGCCTGATAGCTTTCCTTCATTACTTTTTGTTTCTTTTCTTTTCAGTTCTAACTGGCAGTTTTCCTGTTTGGGTGGTGGATTAAGTTCGTAGTTCACACCCATATTAATCTTCTTTTTCAAATAGGCAGTTGACCATGCTTTTTCACTTTTTGCAATAGGGATAGGCTAAGAATTTTTCAAATCTTTAAGTTATCCTTCCCTTCTGCTTGACAATTCCCTGTTTAACTCATTTCTCTCATTTTCTTTTTTATACTGAAAATTGAATTTTAATTCTGACAAATTTGGATATCAACAATAATTGTGTTGCTCTGTAGTGTATCAGTTTATATATAGTTTCTATGATTATTCATTAACACCAAGCTCTTGGAATAAAATTAAACCAAGGCAGTTAATCTGTTGATAGCAAGATTATTTCTTTTTATGTTTTAAATAGTTAATTGGCAAATAAAAATCATGTGTGCTCAATATGTACAATGTGATGATTTGATACGTGTGTACTTTGTGTAATGATTATAACACATTAATTAATTATACCCATTACCACCCATGCTGTAAATTTGATCCCTGGAATTTGTTCATCTTCAAAGTGACATTTAGTACCCTTAGGTCAACATTTCCCACTTTATTGCATCCCCTAGTCCCTGGTAACTTCCTGTTTCTATGAGTGTGATTCTACATGTAAGTGAAATTATACGGTATTTGCCCTTATGTGTCTGGCTTACTTCACTTAGCATAATGTCCTCCAAGTTCATCTGTGTTTTTATATATGGCAGGATTTCCTTTTTAAAGCTGTATAATATTCCATTGCTCATGTGTGTACGTATGTGTATATATTATGTATAATGCATTATATATATGTATGTATGTGTATATATAATTTTCTTTATCCATTTTTACAGCAATGGACACTTTGATTAATTCCATGTCTTAGCTGTTATGAGTAATGCTGCAATGAATATGGAGATTCTGGTATCTCTTTAAGACACTTATTTCATTTCCTTTGGAGATAGTCCCAGGGTGAAATTGCTGGATCATATAATGTTCTACGTTTAATTTTTTAAGAGCCTTCCTACTATTTTATATAATGGCTATACCAATTTTTTTCCAATCAACAGTGGACAAGCATTTCATTTTTTCCCATCTTCACCAATAATTCCCTTTTGTCTTTTTGATAATGGCCATCCTAATATGTATGAAGTGACATCTCATTGTGGTTTCATTTTTCATTTCTCTGATTAATAGTGATGTTGAGCACCTATTCATGTTTTTCAAAGAAAACACACAAATAGCCATTTATATGTTTTCTTTGAATAAAAATGTCTACTTAGGCCCTTTGTACATTTTTTAGTCAGGGATTTGCCTTTTTTGCTATTGAGCTGTATGAGTTTCTTAAACATTTTGGATATTAACCCTTCATGATACAGATAGCTTGCAAACATTCTCTCTCATTCCAGGGGCTGCCTTTTCACTATGTAGATTATTTTCTTTGTTGTGCAGAAGCTTTTTGGTTTTATGTACTCCCATTTGTTTGTGTTTGCTTTTATTGCCTGTTCTTTTGTTATCATATCCAAAAAATCATTGCTAAAGCCAATGTCAGAGAGCTTTTAAACTATGTTTTCTTCTATGAGTTTTACAGTTTCAGATCTTACATTGAAGTCTTTAAACCATTTTGAGTTAATTTTTATGTATGGTGTAACTAAAAGAATTCTGTTTTTCTGCATATGGATATTGTTTTCGAAGCATCATTTATTGAAGTGATTTTTTCCCTACTGTATATTCTTGGCACTCTCATCAAAGATTAGTTGAAGATATATGTGTGTGCTTATTTCTGCAATCTCTATTTTGTTCCATTGGCCAATGTCTCTGTTTTTATGCCAATACCATACAGTTTTGGTAACATGACTTTGTAATATATTTTAAAATCAGGCAGTGTGATGCCTCTAGCTTTGTTCTTTTTCTTCAAAATTGCTTTGGCTATTTCAGGTCTTTTGTAGTTCTATATGAACTTTAGGATTTTTTTTCTATTTTCATGAAAAATGTCATTGGAATGTTGAGAGAGATCGCACTGACTTTGTAGATCACTTTTGGCAATATGGACATTTAAACAATATTAATTCTTCAATCCATAAACACAGGATATGTTTTTATTAGTTTATACCTTCTTTGATATCCTTCATCAGTGTTTTATAGTTTTTAGTGTAGGTATCTTTCACTGGCTTGGCCAAATTTATCTTAGGTGTCTTATTTTTGATGCTGTTGTAAATGGAATCTCAATTTCTATATCTCAATTAGGATATAGTTCTTTGTTAGGTGATAGGAATGCAACTGACATGTGTATGTCCATATTATTTCCTGCAACTTTATTGAATTTATTTATTAGTTCTGACAGGTTTTTGGTAGAATGTTTAAGTTTTTCTGTATATATTATTATGACTTCTGCAAACAGAGACAGTTTAACTGTTTCGTTTCCAATTTGAATGCATTTTCTTTCTTATCATCACACAATGTTTCTGGCTAGAACTTCCAATACTATGTTGAGTATAAGTGATGAGAGTGTGTATGCTTGTCTTATTCCTGATCTTGAGGAAAAGCTTTAAATTTTTTCACCATTGACTATTGCACTACCCAGAAGCCTGTCATGTATGGCCTTTAACATGTTGAAGTAGATTCCTTCTATATCTAATTTGTTGAGAGTTTTTATAGTGATCATTGAATTTTGTCAGATGCTTTTTCTGCGTATATTGAGACTATCATATGATTTTTGTCCTATGTTCTTTTAAAGTAGTGCGTCACATTTATTGATTTGCATATGTTGAATCATTCTTCCAACTTGACATGCTGTATGATCCTTTTAATGCACTGCTGAGTTTGTTTCACTAGTATTTTGTTGAGGATTTTTGCATCTCTCTTTGTTCATCAAGGTGTCTGGCCTGTAATTTATTTTCTGGTGTTATCCTTACCTGGCTTTGGTTTAAAGGTTATGCTGGCCTCGTAAAATTAGTTTGAAGATGTCCTCTTCTCTTTAATTTTTTGAAAGACTTTGAGAAGGATGGGCATTAATTATTTAAACGTTTGGTATAATTGACCCTGAAATTTTTTTGTTTGGAGGTTTTTGATTACTGATTCAATCTTCTCACTTGTTATTTGTCTATTCAGATTACCTAGTTCTTCATGATTCATCTTAGTAGGTTGCATGTTTCTAGGAATTTATTTATTTCCTCTAAGTTATCCAATTTGTTGGTGAATAATTGTACTCAAGTAGTTTCTTTGGATCCTTTGTATTTTTGTATTATCAGTTTTAAGTCTCCTTTATAATTTTAATTTTATTTGTTTGAGCTCTCTTTATTTTCTGATTAACCTAGTTAAATCTTTGTCTATTTATATCTTTTCAAAAAAAAAAACAACTCATAGTTTTGTTGATCTCTTCTTCTTAGTCTCTATTTCATTTATTTCAGCTCTGATCTTTACTATGTCTTTATTTCTGCTGACTTTGGACCTAGTTTATTATTTTCCTAGTTCCTTGAGGTGTAACAATAGGTTGTTTGAGTTCTTTCTTCTCCTTCTCCTTCTCCTCCTCCTCCTCCTCCTCCTCCTTCTCCTTTTTTTCTAAGACAAAGTCTTGCTCTGTCACCCAGGCTGAAGTGCAGTGGTGCGATCTTGGCTCACTGTAACCTCCACCTCCCGGGTTCAAGTGATACTCCTGCCTCAGCCTCCCAAGTAGCTGGTACTACAGGCGCACGCCAACACACCTGGCTAATTTTTGTATTTTTAGTAGAGACAGGATTTCACCATGTTGACCAGGATGGTCTCGATCTTTTGACCTTGTGATCCATCCGCCTCAGCCTCCCAAAGTCCTGGGATTACAGACGTGAGCTACTGCGCCTGGCCTCTTTCTTCAGTTTGATGTAGGCATTTATCACTATACAGTTCTCTCAGCACTGGTTTTGCCGCATCTCAGAAATTTTGGTATGTTATATTTTACTTTCACTTGTCTCAAATGCTTTTCATTTCTATTTTGATTTTTTTCTTTGAACCATTGATTGTTCAACAGTATGTTGTTTAATTTTCACATGTTGGTGAGTTTTTCATAATTTTTCTCATATTAATTTATAGTTTTATATCACTGTGGTCAGAAAATATACGTGGGTTGATCTCAGTCTTCTTAAATTTGTTAAGAATTGTTTTGTGGCCCAAAGTGTAATCTATCATGGAGAAAGTTCCATGTGCATTTGAGAAGAATGTGTAGTTGTTGCTGTTGGTTGGAATGTTTGCTGTAAGTGTGGTAAGTCCATTTGGTTTATAGTGTTGTTCAAGCCTGCTGTTTATTAATTTTCTGTCTGGATGATCTGTCCATTGTTGCCAATGGGGTATTGAAGTCCCCTATTATTATTTGATTACTGTCTATTTCTCCCTTCATTTCTGAAATATTTGCCTTATATATGTTTAGGTGCTTCAATGTTGAGTGCGTATATATTTACAGTTGTTATCATGTAGCTACCTTTTTTGTCTCTTCTAACAGATTTTGACTGAAAGTCTATTTTGTCTGATATAAGTATAGGCACCCATGCTCTCTGTTGGTTGCCATTTTTCATAGAATACTTTTTACTATTTTTTTTACTTTCAGTCTATGTTTGCCCTTAAGGCTTAACAAGTCTAGTTTAGGTAGCATATTGTTGAGATATATATATATATATATATATCCCATTCTGCCACTCTTTATCTTTAGAGAGTTACATTCATTTACAATTAAAGTTATTGTTGATAAGGATTTACTATTGACATTTTCTTAATTGTTTACAATTTTGTAGTTCCTTTGTTTCTTTCTTCCACTCTTGCTGTTTTCCTTTGTGATTTGTTGAATTTTTATATTGATATGCTTTGTTTTCTTTCTTTTTATGGTTTGTGTATCTACTGGAGATTTTTTCTTTTGTGGTTACTTTACCATGGAGCATACATAAAACATCCTAAAATTATAATATTATAATTTAGCTGATAACAAATTACCTTCTTTTGCATACAAGAACTCTACATTTTTACTGCCGCTTTCTCATTTTTATATTGATAGCACATTTTCATCTTTTTATATTGTGTGTTCATTAACAAATTATTATAGCTATAGTTTTTTTATGCTTTTTAACCTTTATGCTAGGGTTAAAAGTGATTTGCAAGCCACCATTATAATATTAGAATATTCTGAATTTAGCTACATACTTAAGTTTGCCAGTGAGCTTTATACTTTAATATGTTTTCGTGTTGTTACATGAAACAAAAATAACTCTTTTCTTTCAAATTGAAAGAATCCCTTTAGCATTACAGTTGCTGAGTATAGTATTGTTAGTTGGCAGTTTTTCTTTTGACAGTTTGAATATATTACCTTATTCCATTTTGGCCTGAAAGGCTTCTGTTGAGATGTCTACTGTTAACCTGATGTGGATTTTCTTATATGTGACACATCTCTTTTCTCTTGCTGCTTTCAGGATTTTCTTTGTCTTTGACTTTTAATAATTCATTTATAATGTGTCCTGGAGTTTCTTCTTTAGGTTGATCTTAGTTGGGATCCTTTAAACTTCATGAATCTGAATACGCATATTTCTCCAAAGGTCTGGATAGTTTTCAGCCAGTGTTTCTTTAAATAATTCTCTGTCCCTTACTCTCTCTCTCCTTTCTCCTTCCAGAAATCACACAGTTTATGTATTTGTACAGTTGATTTTTGTCCCATAGGTCCCTAATACTTTCTTCAATTTTTAAAAATCTTTTATCTTTTTGGTCCTGGACTTGACTAATTTCAAATGGCCTGTCTTTGAATTCAGTAATTATTTCTTCTGCATAGTGGAGTTTGCTGTTAAAAGTTGTCTATTGAATTTTTTAATATTGTCATTTTATCCTTCGGCTTTAGGATTTCTGTTGGTTCTTTATTATGGTTTATATTTCTTTATTAAACTTTTTATTTTGTTCATGCATTGTTCTAATTTCATCAAATTGTGTTTTCTTATATTTCACTGAGCTTCTTTAAGATGATTATTTTTTATTCTTTTTTTAAGGAAATTTCTAGATCTCCATTTCTTTGGAGTCAATTATAGAATGTTCATAGTTTCCTTTGGTGGTATCATGTTTGCCTGATTTGTTGTTATCTCTGTAGCCTTGCATTGATGGCTATGCATTTGAAGGAGCAAATACCACTTCTAGTCTGTACAGACTAGTTTTGGCAGGAAATTGCCTATAGGATTGCAGTCTTGTGGCAATTGAGCTGGATCACATGAGTCCATGAGGGGACCCACAGTTGACAGGCCTGTTACCAGTGTCTCTAGTAGGCATGGCTTTTGTCTGACCTCTTGGTGGACCAGACACCATTAGTACCTTGTCCAGTAGAGCTTGCACTGGGATGAAGAACCGCTTGAAGTTATGCAGACAACAAGCCTGCTACCAGTTGCACAAATGGGAGTGACTTCCTCCAGGTCCCTGGGAGGGCTCCTACTAGGTCACTGAATATATACCTGGGCAGGCAGTCCTGACCCTAACCATGGCTTAAAGGGACTAAAACCAAGTCACAATGATATAGTTTGGATATTTGTCCCCACTGAAACCTCATGTTGAATTGTAATCCCCAATGCGGTGGTGGTGGCGGGGGTGGGGGGAAGTTGGTGGGAAGTTTTGGTTATGAGGGTGGATTTTTCATGGCTTGATACTATCTTTGTGATAATGAGTGAGTTATCATGAGATCTCGTCATTTAAAAATGTGTGGTCCCTCCTCCCCAACTCTCTAGCTTGCTCTTGTGTTTGCCATGTGACATGCCTATTCCCCCTTTGTCTTCCACCATGATTGAAAGCTCCCTGAGGCTTCACCAGAAACTGAGCGAATGCCTGCACCATACTTTCTATTAAGTGTGAAGAACTGTGAGCAAATTAAACCTTTTTCATTTATAAATTATCCAGTCTCAGGTATTTCTTTATAGCGATGTAAGAATGGCCTAATATAGAAAATTGGTACTACAGAGTTGGGTATTGCTATAAAGATACCTGAAAAATTTAGAAGCAACTTTGAAACTGGGTAACTAGCAGAGGTTGAAAGAATTTTGAGGGCTTAGAATAAAAAAGAAAGATGAGGGAAAGTTTGGAACTTCCTATAGACTATTTAAATGGTTGTGACCAAAATGCTGATAGTGATATGGACAGTGAAGTTCAGGCTGCTGAGGTCTCACATGGAAATTAGGAGCTTATTGGGAATTGGAGCAAATAAACTGAACTCTTGTTATACCTTGTCAAAGAAGTTTGCTGTATTGTGATCTATGTCCTAAAGATCTATGGAAGTTCGGAATTGAGGGTGATGACCTAGGATATCTGGCAGAAGAAATTTCTAAGCAGCAAAGTGTTCAAGATATGTCCTGGCTGCTTCTAACGGCCTACTTATCAGATGCAGGAGCAAATAAATGACTTAAACTTGGATGTTACATTTAAGCAGGAAACAGAATGTAAACGTTTAGAAAATCTGTAGCCTAGCCATGTGACAGAAAGGAAAAGCTTTCTCAGGAGAGGAATTCAAGCAGGCTGTGTAGCAACCACTTGCTAGAGAAACTTGCATAACTAAAAGGGAGCCAAGTGTTAATATCCCAGAGAATGGGGAAAAGGTATTTCAGAGACCTTTGTGGCAGCCCCTCTCATCATAGGTCCAGAGGTCTAAGCAGAAAGAATGGTTTCAGGAACAGGGCCCAGGGCCTCACTGCCCTCTCTAGCCTTGGGATGCTGCTACCCACATCCCAGGCCCTCTGGCTCCAGCCTTGGCTCAAAGGGCCCCAGAGGTAGCTTAGGCTACTGCTTCAAAGGGTGCAAGTCATAAGCCTCGGTAGCTTCCATGTAGTGTTAAGCCTGCAGATTCACAGAGTGTATGAGTAAAGGAGACTCGGCCACCGTCTAGATTTTGGAGGATGTATGAGAAAGCCTAGGTGCCCAGGTAGAAGCCTGCTGCAGGGGTATAACCCTCACAGAGAACCTCTACTAGGGCAGCACAGGGGGGATATCTGTGGTTAGAGGCTCCACACAGAGTCCTCACTGTGGCATTGCCTAGTGGATCTGTGAGAAGGAGGCCACCACCCACCAGACCCCAGAATGGTTGATCCACTGGCAGCTTGCACCATGCACTTGGAAAAGTCTCAGGCACTCAGCACGCTGTGAGAGCAGTCTCGGGCTGAACCCTGCAAAGCCACGAGGGCAGAGCTGCCCAAGGTTTTGGAAGCTCACCAGTTGTACCATCACCCCTGTGGATGTGAGACATGGAGTGAAAGGAGATTATTTTGGAGCTTTAAGATTTAATGACTGCCTTGCTGGTTTCAAACTTGCATAAAGCCTGTAGCCCCTTTCTTTTGGCTGATTTCTCCCTTTTGGAATGGGAATGTTTATCCAATGCCTATATGCTCATTGAATCTTGGAAGTAACTAATTTTTTTTTATTATTATTTTACCGGCTCATAGGTAGAAGGGATTTCCTTTGTATCAGATAAGACTTTGGGTTTTGGACTTTTGAGTTGATGCTAGAATGAGTTAAGGCAGGGGGACTGTTGTGAAGGCATGATCATATTTTGCAACATGAGAAGGACATGAGATTTGAGAGGGACTGGGGTGGAATGATACAGTGTGGGGATTTGTTTTCCTGCCCAAATCTCATGTTGAATTGTAATCCCCAATGTTTGAGGCGGGGCCTGGTGGGAGGTATTTGAATCGTAAGGGTAGAATTCTTCATGGCTTAGTGCTGTCTTCATGGTAATGAGTGAGTTCTTTTGAGATCTGGTCATTTAAAAGTGTGTGGCACCTCCCCACTACTCTCTTGTTTGCTCCTCCCTTTGCCATGTGATATACATGTTCCTCCTTTGCCTTCTACCATGATTGAAAGCTCCTTGAGGCTTCACCAGAATCCAAGCAGATGCCAGCACCATGCTTTCTGCGAAGCCTGCAGAACAGTGAGCCAATTAAACATCTTTTCTTTATAAATTATCCAGTCTCAGGTACTTCTTTATAGGAATGTAAGAACAGCCCAATACACACAAGGATGCTTCGGGATATACAACTGAGACTAAGATCTGCAGTCCTGTCTCTAGGATCATAGATAAGTGTATTTTCCTCCAGATGCCTGGGCATGTAGGATTGCTCACAGGCTACAGCTCAGAGGGGTTGTAGCTAAGTTTCAGTATCTGCTGTAGGGCTGAGTTTGGCAAGCCTACCCAGGGGACTCAGGCAGGCATTTCTCCCTCTGGGTTCCTGGTTGAGAAGGCCTACTCTCAATCCACAGCTAAGAGTGTCTAAAACTGAGTTTCAGAGCTGTTTCAGGGTCTACATCCAGACTAAACTTTGGCTGGCCTGTCAACCAGCGTACTAGTGTGCGTGAATTTTTCTGGGCCTTTTTGCTGATGATTGTTATAATAAGACCAAGACAAAATGGGGCCGCAAGAGGACAAAGCCATTTCCAGGTCTGCAGCCAGGACCATGGTCAGCAAGTCTGCCATCTGGGCATGAGTCGACCCTCTCAAAATGGCCCTACTAAATATTGGGCTCCCCTGGAATTTCGCAACCTCCTAAATTAATCCAAGGCTCCCACAAAGGCTATTTTGTCTATGGATGGCTGAAAAATTATTGTTGCTGTGGGAGATACAATTAGGTGAGCTCTTATCCCACTGTTTTGCTGATGTTACCTCATTTCTTTCACACTTAACCATGAACAGTCAGGAGGAGCCAAGCCGCTCCTTCAGTGCTTTGTTTAAAGATTTCCTCAGCCTAGTATCCAATTGCCTTGCTCACAAATTCTACCTTCCACAAAGCACTGAAACACAAAAACAGTTCATCCAAGTTATCTGCCACTTTATAACAAATATTACCTTCCTCCACTGTCTAGTAACATGTTCCTTATTTCTGTCTGAGACCTCATCAGAATAACCTTTGCCATTCATATTCCTAATTTCGGGGTTACATAGGTATTTTCTAAGATTGAGGCTTTCTCTGTATCTCTTCTTTTCTTCTGAGACCTACACAGAATCACTTTTAAAGGTTCTTTACAGCAATGTAGGCTTTTTCTAGCAGACACTTCGAAACACTTCTAGCCTCTACCCATTGCCCAGTTTCAAAGTCACTTGGACATTGTTAGGTGTTTGGGATAGCAGCACTCCTAGTTCTGGGTACCAATTTCCTATCTTAGTCTATTTGGGCTACTGTAACAGAATACCATAACTGGGTGGCTTTTAAACAACAAAAATTTATTTCTCGAAGTTCTGGAGAATGGGATCTTGAGCCTCAAATCGCTTCCCTAGTAGATTAGGTATCCGGTGAGGGCCTGCGTCCTTGTACATAAAGGGCCATTTTCTCTTTGTATCCTCACATGGCAGAAGGGATGAGAGAAATCTCTGGGGCTTCATTTGTCAGGGTACTAATCCCATTTACGAGGGTTCTGCCCTCAAGATCTGATGACCTCCTCAAGGCCCTGCCTCTAAACACCATCATGCCAGGTATAAGGTTTAAACATATGAATTTGGGAGGGGAGGGCATACACATTCAGTCTATATAGTACACATATATTCCTAGGATTGATAATTTTAATTTGACTGAAAACATGGTTAAAAAGGAGACTCTTTATTCCTGATACTGAGAGCTGAGTGTGATTTTTTTTTTTCCTTGGTGATTCCACAAAAGCCATCCCCAAAGATATTTAACAGATATAATAGTTTTTGTTATAATGCCATTCAGTATTTAGATATATAGTTTGTAGAAGAAAAGCACTTCTTCAGGAGATAAATAAATGCAGAATAAATAAGTAGTTGTCAGGTCTGGTTTGACCCAAAATAATAGGCAGTTAGTACTCCTCTATTTATAACATCTATTTAACAAACATATACCGAGCTTGTGATATGCTGGCACTGTTCTACGTTTGGGAAATACTAGAATGAGGTACTCATCCTGTAGCTAAATTGATTAACTTCTTGCATGATTACTATTGGGGAAAAGCATCTTGCTTTTGCCAAATGTGGAATGATGGTCAAGTCTTTTCAGTATAATACTATCTTAAGAGTGAGTCTCATTTATATCTTCTGAATATACCTAGTATTCAGATTTTTGAGAATCTTTGACAAGGAGATCGTCATCCAAACTTCTCATTTTCTGCACATAATCAGCAGAGACATAACCATCTCTTCCTTTGATCAGCTCTGGGAGGTCCACGGAAGTCCAGATCCGGTCTAGCTTATGAATGTGTTTTCTGCCTTTCTAACTTCCTGAACTTTTTTTTGTGCTTCTCTCCCCTCTTTGCAGCCTTCTCATGTGATGCTTCAGCCATCAAGAATCACCCTTTCCTTCCTAATCACTACATTCTCAGACCTACCACAAGAACTTTGTGTGTGCTCTGTGTGATGGTTAATACTGAGTGTCAACTTGATTGGATTGAAAGATGCAAAGTATTGTTCCTGGGTGTGTCTGTGAGGGTGTTGCTAAAGGAGATTAACATTTGAGTCAGTGGATGTGAGAGGCAGACCCACCCTCAATCTGGTGCCAGTGTGGCTAGGATAAAAGCAGGCAGAGGAACGTGGAAGGTGTAGACTGGCTGAGTCTTCCGGCCTCCATCTTTCTCCTATGCTGGGTGTATCCTGCCCTCGAACATCAAACTCCAAGTTCTTCAGCTTTTGGACTCTTGCACTTACACCAGTGATTTGCCAGGGGCTCTCCGGCCTTCAGCCACAGACTGAAGGCTGCACTGTTGGCTTCTCGACTTCTGACATTTTGGGACTGGGACTAGCTTCCTTGCTCCTCAGCTTGCAGAGGGCCTGTTGTGGGACTTCACCTTGTGATTGTGTGAGTCAATACTCCTTAATAAACATCCTTCATGTATATATCTATCCTATTAGTTCTGTCCCTACGGAGAACCCTGATACACTCTGTTGCCTTGGATCAGCCTTCCTTACACTCTGACTTCTACTTGCCCTTTAGTTCTTAATGAGACACCATGTTCTGTCCTAAGGCCCTCCTGACCCTCCAGACAGTTCATTGGAGCCACATCTGTGTTCGCCCCCAGAACTCATTTCCTCATTTAGGCGAGATATGTTAAGTGCTAAACACAGTTATTACCTCACTACTCGCTGAATACATGTTAACTGTTTGAGTGTTATGATCAGTATCAGTATTATCAGTATTACAATTATCATGCACTTTTCAAATATATGTTGATTATTGAGAAATAAAATTAGACTTTCTGGCCAGTGTTTTTTTTTCCTGTTGATTCTTCTGAATATACCACAGGCATTCAGGTCACTCTTGGCTCCTCTAGCTCAGCTCTTCCAGATCCTATCTCCCACACAACTAAGGTTGTTTCACACTTGCCAGTTCTTTGTTTCTTAGCTCTGGCAATAAACTCCTGGCCTGTTGTTTCCTATAACTTAGAACCTCACGTGTCTCTGAAAAAGATAAGCAGTACATGTGGATTTAGACATAACTTTCCTGCACTCCTTAGGGAATTTGGTAAAGGATGGCAGAGCAAAATAGGGGGCTCTTTCATACTAGGATCATGTGAGGCTAAGTACTTTTCCAAATGGCCAAATCCTGGAAGGTCTTTCAGCCATTCCTCTCTGGAATGGACATCTCTGGCCCTGGCCTGGCAATCATGCTTTTTTTTTCCTCCTGGAAACATCACACTTCTCCAGTCTCAGTCCACGTGTGTACAGTAGAGTGGTTCCCACACTCCAGATTCTGAGGTTACAGGTGGCCCTTGTCTGCCAGTGAGGCCACAGTATTTACCTTGGCTAGAAACACTGTTTCAGGAGAAGGAAGGTGACCAAAGCCAGACCTTTCAAGCCAAATATATTCAGTTTCCAAACTTCTTTTGGAACTACTGGATAATAGGAACTTCTTTCAAACTAGGGCTGCAAAGCAGGAGAGGTAAAATTGAGTGGAAGAGGATTAAACTTGGTGAGAATTTGCTTTAATATACCCAAAGCAAGGAAAGCTGATCTGAGAGGTAGGGAGAGACTAATTCCTAACAGTATCACTTAGCACCCTGAGGCAGTCAGACCTGGGGATGCATTCCTTGAATTATTCGGTTGCGCTGGCAGTACATTTCCTTGAATTTCCAGTACAATTCCTTAAATTTCTTAGTTGCACTGGCAGTACATTCTGTTTGTTGTTGAAGTTTCATACAGTTGGGTTTCTGTCATTTGTGTCCAAAAAGGTTCTGTCGAATCTGCCATCCATTAAGGCAGGAGAAAAATGATGCGTGCAATCTTTTGTCCAATAGAAGAGTGGCCTTTGAGGCAACTCACAGTAAAATGATGGTCTGTTATAATTTGACATTTCCTGGCTCTAAAATGGAGCCCATGGCAGTGGCCACGGGTGCTTAGGAGGATTTGGTCTTTGAGTTTTACGTGAAGGAGCACAAAGGGGTTTTATAATGGCTACTGGATTCTTCTTTGGGATTCCCTTCTCTGCTTCCTACTGAAATGTAAATGCCTGCACAATGCAGATGGCATATTTCATTAATACAAACAAAAGTCCAGGCAACAGATGCTTTGGGGACTGAGGGGAAAGGAGATCTCTGTATTTCTCCAACAGCAACAACTCCGATGATAAATTTCTCCCACTGAGCATATTGAACCAAGAGCAAAGAAATGTGTAGTTTTCAAGCCTTAGGCACTCTATAGTATTTAAAAGTAGGAAGATCAAAATCAGTATTTTTGGACAAAGAGATCTTATGTTGAGGAAGCTGCATTGAAAAGCAATGAGCAAGAAAAGCTGAGGCATGCTTTGTGAATTTCACAGGGCTTGGGGATGGGCAGGACTTCCAGTGTTCTGTTTGTCTAGAGAGCATATATTAATAAGCCTTAGTCGGGGCCACTGCCATCTACAATGACAAAAGCCAGGCCAGGCCAATTATTTGCACATCAAGGACTGGGTTAGCGTGGCTTGTGTTCCTTTGTTTCTTGTATTGTTTTGTGGGAAATGTAATGCAGAGATGATTAATTGCGGAGCAGATCCAACTCTTTCTCTGCTTGTGATCAGTTTAAATAAAAATGCCCAAGTCTAAATTATGAAACTATGTCAAGGAGTAATAATTCAAAAATTTATAAAAATTACACCATGCTTTCTGGTCATATTCTTCTGAGTTTATTGTGACTGTGGGCAACTACCCAGGCAGGAGTGTTGGAAGGAGAAAGGTATGGGGGTAGAATGACTTAGAAAGGCAGAAAATGTTATCTGCCTTATTTTGGTGCTATTTCACTGAAGAGGGAAGATTGATAGCAAGCAATTGGAAGCAATATTACAGCAATTTTTGTGACTCCTCAGTAGGGTAAGCATAATGCTAATAAAATATTGTGGACAGGGATTGTAGGACATTTTTCTGTCCACAAAATGTAAAGATTTTTACATTATATTTTATAATATATTACAACATATGCTCTTTAAAATACCCGTGCCTCTAATTGTGTGTGCATTTTTAGCCTATTTAGTTATCAGAATAGAAAAGGCTGAGTTAAGCCAAAGAACCACAGTTTATAGCTTTGCATCTAAGACATAGATGCTCAGAGTCTTCTGCTTTTGCAAGGCTTTTTCCTCCTTTCTTCTTTGTAGTGCTTAAATAAAATGCTAACTAATTGCCCACTGAGCGCAGGAAGCAAAACAAAGCACCTTTAACAAATCCTAGTTAGATCCCCTTTTTATATGTAACTCAAAGAATTGATGCCATTAAAAATGTCAACCACTGACAATCCAATATCTTGCCACTGCTGGAAACCAGGCTTCACTTGGTAACACTTGTTTGTTCTTTATATCCTGATCCAGATTCCAACACCATGACATTTCACATGACTCCCCTATATCCAGAGGTCTTCTCAAATCCAGCTTCAGGACAGTGAGCCATACAACTTGACTTGCATGAGAAGAGCCATACGTTTTCCTTTCTGTACTTTAAACCCTCTCATATCAGAACCAACTCCACAGTGTCTAAATGAATAATAAGATTAAATAATCAAGGCGTGATAATGACAAGTACTTAAAATGCAATGACTATTACTAAACATGCATTTATTCATTCTTCACTTATTGATGTAGCAAATACATATTATGTATTGCATTATGCTAGTCATTAGGGGAAATGATGACCCTAATGATGACCAAGATGGATATTGACCAAGATAGATATTGTTTCATCTTGGTCTAGAAAGCTGCCTTATATTTGATCCAGGCCATACTGAAAATACACACTAAATATTCTATAGAAATAAACTAAGGTGATAGGCAGAGTCATTATAGATCAGAGATTGCAAACTGACAGACTAAATGGGCCACGCAGGTTACATATAGATACAAACTGGGCCAAATGAGAGTTGATAAAGCATGACAGAAGTTATAGCTAACTGAAAAATGTCATACTTAAAGACATTTCAGTTATTTTTATTATAAAGAATATTGAGTCAACTCTCCCCAAACAGACACACACACACACACAAACACAATTAGCCCATGGAAGACTTGTTTCTGGAAATGTTAACATACTTAAATTTTAGGTTACTATTTTTTATTCAAGCATATTCAGCCCTGGTCTATTGGCTCATTCCTATAATGACAGCAGTTTGAGAGATCAAGATAGGAAGATCACTTGAGGACAGGAATTTGAGACCAAGAAGGGGGGCTGCCTAGGTGAAGTACAGGGGAATTTTACTTTAGGGAAACTATTCTGTATGAGCCTATAATGGTAGTTACGTGACATCATACATTTGTCAAAACCCATAGAGTTTAAACACAGTGAACCTTAATGTAAACTATGGATTTTGGTTGATATAGACATGTCAGTGTTGGTTCATTGGTTGTACCATAGTGAGACCATATTTCTACAAAACATAAAAAAGTTGACAGGGCACGGTGGCTCACGCCTGTAATCCCAGCACTTTGGGAGGCCAAGGCGGGTGGATCACCTGAAGGTCAGGAGTTCAAGAGCAGCCTGGTCAACTTGGTGAAACCCCATCTCTACTAAAAATATAAACTGTCAGCCAGGTGTGGTGGTGGGCTCCTGTAATCCCAGCTACTTGGGAGGCTAAGGCAGAGAATTGCTTGAGCCCGAGAGGCGGAGGTTGCAGTGAGCCGAGATCGTGCCATTGCGCTCCAGCCTGGGCAACAAGAGTGAAACTTGGTTTCAAAAAAGTAAATTAATTAAATAAATAAACATTTAAAAAAGCTAAGTGTGGTGGTGCATGCCTGTACTCCTAACTACTCAGGAGGCTGAGGAGGGACGATCTCTTGAGTCCAGGAGTTCCAAGTTATAGTGAGCTATATGGTTGCATCACTGTTCTGCAGCCTGGGTTGCAGAGCAAGACCCTGTCTCTAGAAAAATATTTTAAAAAATACATGTCCATTATTTCTCAGCAGAAAGAATTATTATTTTCTTAAAGAGGGAAAAGTTTAAAGTAACATTAAGAATCTTGACAGATAAACTTTTGCTTTTATGTGGGTATTCCCTTGTTCTTTCTCCCGAACCGTCTGTAGGAGTTAGATCTTAAAATAATGTCAGGAGAGAGTAATCAAGATCCAGCCCACTAACCACGAGAGTCCTTGGTTAGAACTGTTGCTCCCTCCTCTGAGGATTGTTCAGCTCAAACAGCTGAAGATAAGAACTATTCTCCCACCAACTTTTAAACTTACCCAACCAAAGGATAATTTTCAAGCTCGCTCTTTGAGATTTTCAATACCTGCTCTTTTCTCTGATGTCCCTAGACACAAGATAGCTTTGACTGTATCATAAAGGCTGCCTAAGAGACTATTTACTTACTTTTTTTTTTTTTTTTTTTTCCGAGGCTGAGTCTCACTCTGTTGCCCAGGCTGGAGTGCAGTGGTGAGATCTCAGTTCACTGCAAGCTCCGCCTACCAGGTTCACGCCATTCTCCTGCCTCAGCCTCCCCAATAGCTGGGACTACAGGCACCCGCCACTACACCCAGCTAATTTTTTTGTATTTTTGGTAGAGACGGGGTTTCACCATGTTAGCCAGGATGGTGTCGATCTCCTGACCTCGTGATCCGCCTGCCTCCGCCTCCCAAAGTGCTGGGATTACAGGCATGACCCACCGCACCCAGCCTATTTACTTACTTATTATTACAATTTACAAAATGTTCTCATCTTTGAAAAACTCATACTTGAATATATGTGAGGTGAAAACATTTAAATGCTGGCTGTTAAATTCACATCTCAAAAACCTACGGAAATTTCTGGAAGGAAACTTTCCTTTAGTTAGCATGATGGTTTGGTGACCCAGAAAGATTGTAGCTTCTCAGGGACAGACATGTCTGCTCCTTTCTGCATGTGCAAATGTAAAAGAGTTTCCACTTATTGTGATTGTGACAAAATTAGAGGTAATAGCAAATAATCACATTCTGTTGAAACTACATGTTATGTTATCTGTATTCCCTCCAGGTTTTAAGATCAATGAGGTCAGAAATCATGTATATTTTGCTAATTAATCTCTTACTTCAAGTACAATGCCTGGCACATAGTAGGCACTTAATATGTATGTGCTAAATCCATAGTGAATCTAGATCACTTTTATTTGTAATATTTTATTGTCTTCTTTATGGTTTTATTAGATGAACCTATAGTTCCTTGGTTCAGTAATTTTAAGGAAACAAATTTCAAATGCATACCAGCATTGTTTAATATACACTTCTGCAGTGATGGAATACCTGTTGTAGCCACCAGCCACATGAGACTATTAATAGATGATTAAGTGTGATTAGTATGACTGAGAATCTGAATTTTAAATTTTATTCAATTTTAATTTGACTTAATTTACATTTATATAGTTACATGTGGCTAACGGCTAAAGGTCTATGCATAGCGCATAGACCACTCCTTTAGGGAATCTTGTTTAACTGTTGATTAGGTCAGTATTTGGAAATGCTCATTGGAAGGCTCACATATTAAGAGATGGACATGTAGACCTCTTGTATTTTCTGGTGGTCTCACACTCAAAAATCTTCTCAATCAAGAGTCCATGAGAATTGAATTTGAGTTAACATAAAGATAGTTATATATTATGCAGTTAATAGAGAAAGAAAATATCCTGTATCAAGCTGCCCTGAAAAACTTTTATCTGCCAGTCAAGACTGAACCCAACTTTACTACTCTCAGAATTGTTTCTTCTTTACATCCTCTGGAATGCCGTAGAATTTTGTCAATACCTTTAACACTATATATGCCTTCACTATAGATTGTTTACAGAGCAACTAAAACTTCCTTAATTAATGGACACTATATCTTACTTTTGTGCAGAAGCTTGTCCTGGGACTAATTCAGTACTGTACACATTGTTGGTTGTTCATGAAGAGCTATTGAGTGAAGAATGAAATTTGGGGTCCAAAGATCTGAGTTCTAGTCCTGTGTCTGCCATTTACCTACTGACCTTGTGCCTGGAATTTAACACCTCTAAGTTACAGTTTTCTTATTCTTAAAATGGGAATATTAATATGTGTTTTCCAAGACTAATGCATGAGGGCCACATGGGAGAAGTCATGCATGTGTAAAGATTACCAAAAATAAATCTAATTATTGTCAATATGGAGCTTTAGAGCAATATCTTCAAGGAACTAATTTCAGTTCCAGAAAAAAGTCATTCCAAAATTGTTAGACGTTATGCCACAAAGGCAGTAATTAAATTTCCTCTTCCCTTATAAAATAATGTCATCTTTAACAACGAGGTGTTGGCTGAGCCCAGACAGAAAACAGTAAATTCTCAATTTGATATGCATTCCTGACACGTGATACATATGCACTCACCACATCTTTTATGGAGATAGCCTAAATGCTGAATGGTGGGAGAAAACAAAACAAAACAAAATTATTGATTTAGATTATTGATTTAGACGATATAATTATTGATTTAGACGATAGAGACAGCTCACCAGTCTGCATTAGGAAAACTGACTACTTCTTCAGTATGGCAAGTAGCCCTCAGAAACAATAGTTGTTTCTGGACCTCTTATTATCTACTTAGTGATGTGCTAGATGTTCGTCAAAGAGGTGTGAGACTAAAGAGCTAAGTTAGATTCACTTGGGAGGAAAGACAAAAGACCTAAATATAGATAAGTTGGTAAAGAAAGACATACTGAGAAACATCATGATAGCCTAGTAATATATGGCAACCTGGATATTATGCCTGACATAAACAACAACAAAAACCAGATATTATAAAACTTGGCCACTTTGCAGCTTACCTAATGATTGTCTGCATATGACTAAGACATGACCTGCACAAGGAGAATGCTTATCACAATAGTGCTTTGCAAAAGGTGACTGTTTTATAAGTAAGAATTACCAGATATTCATCAATCACCCTACTGTATAACAGGCATAAAATGGGCATTTTTACCTATATTACATTGTCTCATGTTTTTATAATAGCCCAAGGATGTAGATTTTTGTGTGAGTTAGGATTCTGGCAGAAAAGAGATGGCACACTCAGATGGAAATTAGAAATTAAAGATAACTTAACGAAGGGACTATTTAAAAGTCAGAACTAAAGGAAACCTATAAGCAATAAGAAAGCACCCAGGCACTAGCCGGTGTGCAACTCTCACCTCTAGTCCTAAAGAGGCTGAGAGTTTGGTGACCAGAATTGAGAGGGAACCATAAGAGCAGGGAGGGCATAGATGAGGAGAGCTGTAGGCACAGGTGAGAAGAATATGGCCCCTGCTAATGTGTGGCCTGGCAGAGAGGCTGGGGCTAGGGGTGGAGTGGGATGGTGGGGTGGAGTATAAAGACTTTGGTCTTTCTCTCATTCCAGCTTTGGAACCCTAGCCAGTTGCTCCTATGAACTCAAATGGGCACCTTGCAGGCCCAGTTGTTATAGCACCAAAATTGGCATTCTATGACACACAGTAGGGAGACGGAAAGTAGGAAAGGACCTGGAAGGCAAATGGAAATGATCCAGCCAGTTTTGTTGCCTTTATTTTACAAATAAGGAAACTGAGGCCCAGAATAAATAAATAATTTGCTTAAAGGCATGCTACAAAGAAATCATATGAAAGATTTCTGATTCCAAAAATGTGTCTTTTAATTTCTTCATTTCTCATTCACTTGTTAAAAATAAATCACAAATTGGACTGTGCTCCTGGATTTCATTCCCTGAGCACAGAGGTTTTTATTCAGTGCCTTTATTGAAAACTGTGTCCTAACACTGGCCAGACGTTTCCCAGAACCTTGCATTCATCACAATTGGACATGGTAAAAGTGAGTGTGTGTGTTTCTGTGACTTTGCGAAAAGATCTCAATACTGAGAGAGGTTATTCTCCTTAAAGCACATTAACTGTTCTTAAAAACAATTGAAGATTGAAGGTTGGATAAAACTAGTGCTGGGATAGCATAGAGAAGTGAATAGGGGAAATGAGATGGTCAATCTAAATGGAAACTAGGAAAAAGGAGCTTCTGGAGAAAATCTTTGGTAAAGAGTGAGTTGATGATCCGTTTTGTTAGGAATTTGGCCTTTAACAGTATTGATAGGGCCGGATGCAGTGGCTCACACCTGTAATCCCAGCACATTGGGAGGCCGAGGCGGGCGGATCACCTGAGGTCAGGAGTTCAAGACCAGCCTGGTCAACATGGTGAAACCCCGTCTCTACTAAAAATACAAAAATTAGCCGGGTGTGGTGGCGGGTGTCTGTAGTCCCAACTACTCAGGAGGCTGAGGCAGGACAATCGCTTGAACCCGGGAGGCGGAGCTTGCAGTAAGCTGAGAGTGCGTCACTGCACTCCAGCCTGGTGACAGAAAGAGACTTCGTCTCAAAATAAATAAATAAAATAATAAAAATATTGATAGTTATAGCAAAGCTTTACTGAGGGCATATGATATGGTAAGTTGTTTTGCTAAAGCGAAGTCTTCATGTACATGATCTCTGTGTTCCCTACAGGTAACTGCTTAACCTTTTCAAGCTGAAAGAAGTTGAAAGTCATATCAACAGTATGTGGTAAAACATGATTTCAAACCTAGTAATCCATTTACCTCATAGCCTGTCCCTTTTACCTTTTAAAACTTGTTAAAGCAAAGCACAAAGGCTTCAACATCTTATTCCTCATTTATTGAATGCCAATCAAACATAACTTCAACTGTTTCTTGCTTCTTGCAACAATAACTTAGCCATATATTATCTGCATTTAAGGTGACTGCAAACACTGTATGAAATGCAATTCATCTATTAGCAAACCATAAGTAACCATGTCAACTTAGTGCTGTATATTATAATGGATATGGTTGTTTCCAACTGGATGGAAATAGAGAACAGACAGGGAGGATTTCATATATACAAGAGGAAAATTCCTGGATAAGTTGTAAAGTGTATCTTTATTCTTGTTTTTTTAATGCAAATTGAATTCTACTCACCAATTGGAAATAACTGTGTTGGTGCTATATTATAGGTTTATTGTAAGCAGGGCATAAAATATTTCTCATATTTGGCTTTACAATATTTTCGCTGAATCACCTTTTACCGTGTTTCTCCTTGGATGGGAGGTAACTTTTGTTTTTTAATATTCGTCATGATTTGTGCCGTATACTTAGACATTGGTAGCTTTTAAAATTTTTATTTTACTGTAAAACTCAGCACTGATCAATCACTGGCCCTTACATATAGAGTGGATTTAAAATTTATACACTGTGACTGAGGTGGGTAGAAATATAACTTTATTTCTTCATAACTGAATACTGCTTGCTCACCAGCACCCATTTCTGCTTAAGGAAGGAATACTTACATGCCACTTGAATTTATCTTACTGACTTCCAGTTAAAATCCGTCGCCTTTTGGATAAATCCAGCTCTTTGGAATAGACACTTCAACTTTGAGTGTTTTTTTTCCTCTGCTCTTTCTTCTTTGCTTGGGTTCAGGGAGACTATGAGTTTCATGGCTACATGCAGCATGATGAGGTGGGGAAGTGGCATCAGGTCAATGTGTACCCTTCGGTTGTTGCAGGCTCCCACTAAAGAATGTTGTCCCTTGGCCTTTCATATTGACTCTGTGTCTGGTGCAACTGCAGATGAGACATATTGCCTTCTGTTTCCTTGTCTGTATTATGCATTGGCATCAGCCCTCTGATGGACTACATCCCCATCATAATGCTTGCGGGTGCTATATTTTTTCCCAAGACTAGCTGTGACTGCCACCTAATTCCTAGCTTGGGCCATTTACCCTAACTCTTTCTCCTCCACAGTCACTTCACCTCTTGCCTTAATGACCAGCCAGTACATCTGTGTCCTACACTAGGCCAGAGGGAATTTTCACATCTTGTTAGCAGCGTAGAGCTATCGCATGTTTTTGAGAGACACTCTGCAAGACTGCCTTCTCTCATGTTCTAGAAGATCATGCAATGAGTTTCCCTTGCCGACAGATCATCAAACCTGTCTATGATGCTTCTATTACTTTCTCAAATGAAGGTTTCCACTGCGAAGAGTGAAGGGGCTGGCTGTGTCAGGGACCATGCTTACATCGAACCATGTTGCTTCTCTCATTCTTAGGGGTCCTCCCACCAAGTCAAATGCTACTCTTTCTTTTGGTCTGGCAAACTATATCCTTATCATTTCCTATTCAACACATATTGTCCTCTCTGATACTACTAACTACTGATACGTGGAGCCTTTTTTTAAAAAATTCTAAACAAAAGCCACTTCTATTTCTTGTATCTAATTATTGCTAATCAAAACGTCTTGGACTCTAAATCTGTTGTAGGATCTGTGGCCTTGAATGAAAACCATTTTTTGAAAGTCACAGGTGAATAATTTTTATCCTATAGTTTATATCTGTCATTCCCCCTTTTTTGAAATTATATACCTCACTTTCATAGCCTATTCTTAGTGAGAACAAAGTGCTTAGGGAAATATATCATGAAGTAGAAATGTGATTTCAATAATATTTAGAAATGTTTTTCAACTGCAGTAATAAATTGGAGTTTCTTAATGGCAATTTGGAAGAATCCTTAACAGAAAGCATTTCCCTGTGATTTTAGGTTCTCTATTTGATTGAAGGATGTTTCTTAGACTATTAAAGATGATATATTATACATTCATATGATAAATAATTACCATATGATACTTAGTGCTGGGGATGTAGCAGAGAATAAAAAAAAAAAAACTAAAATGTTTGCCCTCACAGATCTTATATTCTTGATTAAAAAAAGAGAAAATGTATACATTAGTGAAATATGAAGGGCATTATATGATCGTCACTGTTACGGAGAAAATGAAGTAAGGGACAATGTTAGAAAGTCTGGGAGAAGTGGGGTTTTTGAAGTTTTAAATAGAGTGATAAGAATTGGGAAATCTCGAGGTAGCAAGGGAGTGAGCTATGTCTGCTTCTGAGGGATAGTGGTCCAGGCGTAGGAATGGTGACTAAAAAGTTCCTGAGGTTGAAATGACCCCGCTGTGTTCAAGAAACAGCAAGAAGATAAAGTCACAAGAGCTGGAGAAGAGTGAAGGAGGCAGAGAACCTAAAGGGATGAGGCCAGAGAGATCATGGTGGAAGAGGAAGTGATAGGCAGGTTATGTAAGGCTTTTCCATCTGTCATAGGGAATGTGGCTTTTATTCTGAGGGAGTGATATGAAAGACTCACTTTTTTTTTTTTTTTTTTTTTTTTTTTTTTTTTTGAGACGGAGTCTTGCTCTGTCGCCCAGGCTGGAGTGCAGTGATGCAATCTCAGCTCCCTGCAACCTCCTCCTCCTGGGTTCAAGCAATTCTCCTGCCTCAGCATCCCGAGTAGCTGGGACTACAGGCACCTGCCACCACACCCAGATAATTTTTGTATTTTTAGTAGCGATGGGGTTTCACCGTGTTGGCTAGGATGGTTTTTATCTCTTGACCTCGTGATCCACCTACCTCGGCCTCACAAAGTACTGAGGTTACAGCCGTGAGCCTCCGCGCTTGGCTGAAAGACTCACTTTGTAAGTCAGTTGCTCTAGTTGAGAATAGATTGAAGAGGAAAGGGTATAATGAAGAGATGCCATTCAGGACGCTATTTCAGAAATGGAAGCAAGTGGTAGAAATGTTTCAGACCAGGGATGCAGCACTGTCAGTTGGAGGACGTGTGTATGTGCTGGGTGTGTATGTGGAAATCAGTCATACGTTTTGGGAACCAGTACTGCATCATGGTTAAAAAAAATCATGGCTCTGCAGTCAGGCGGCTTGAGTTCAAATTGTAGTTTGAGCACTTACTAGCAATGGAATCTTGAAGAATTCCACTAAAGCATAAGCCGCATGAGGCTTTTGTAAGGATTAAATGAGAAATGACTGAAAAGTATCAAAGAAAGCTCCTTAGCTCATAAAACTTAAATCATTACCTGGCATTATTATTGCCATGGTTTCTTTTCTTATTGAACTTGAGAAAAGTTGGAATCATAAAGCAGTTAGGGATTTTTTTTTTTTTTTTTTTTTTTTTTTTTGTGGTCTTCTTTTAGCCCATGAACCTGGGAATATTTTCCAAAAACCTGAAAGTGCTTTTGGGATTTGTCTGGCATAGGTACTTAGAAGTAAAATATAAAGCCTTCTGTTTCTCAAGTCCTGCACTTGGTTTTCCAGTGAAAAGCCACAAGATATACTTGGCATCTTATGGTTATTGAGAAAAGGGTGTAAAAATAAAGTTGTGATAGCTCTCTCACAGCAGGTTGCTTAGTTCTTAAGCCTGTTCTTTGCTAATCTGTAGTACGTGTTTGATTCCTGAATGGGGAGCTCAGTAAGAAGAATGAAGGAGCCCAGCATCTGACTGGCAGGCATATTGGACTGCAGCCTTGTCATGTGCAAGGCAGGGAGAATGATACTATTGAGAGTAGAGCAGCACTAGCTGTCATGCATTCAGCACTTAAGTGTGTGCCAAGCCCTATGCTTGCATTGCCTCTCACCATGCAATATGGATGATATTATCCCTCAATACTACTCAGCTTCCATAACCATAAACGACGATCTCCTGAAGAATTCTTATCTGTCATCCTGGTTTTCACTGCAGAAAGAGCTCATGTCAGTCTTAGGTAACATCAGCTCTTGAAGCGTTCTTGGCATCTTAGAATCACACAGAGTGTATCATGCAGTTTGAGAGTCTCTCTCTGTCCTGAGCTCCAATTTTGCAGTTGCCTTTAGTATGGCTTCCAATCCTCCTGCTTAGAAGCATTTCTAAACTTCAAATGTATGGATGTACCTGCTTTACCACATTTTCATAGTTGGCTTAAGCAAGAGATCTTTTTATCTTCCTTCATAAATCAACTTTCAATATTCTTAAATCACCTTTGCAGCTCTTCTCGGAAATCTCTTAGATTTACTGGCCTCTTTTGGTCCTGTAGGTACTCTGATAGGTACTGATGTGCAATGTCGTGTGCTCTGATGGCATTATGTAGGAGCTCATTCATACGTAAAGACAGGAAAGACAGGATAATCAGAAAGTGAGTGATGGGTCGTGAAACTGTGTGGCAGCTACTTGGCCGTTGTGGAATATTAAGATTTTTTCATTTTACCATCTGAAAGAGTGAAACGAGTTGAAGAAAATAAAATGTAGCCAGATGTATCATTTAGGCTTTGAAGGACCAAAGTCCAGCTGTTAGAGGCACATGAGGGTCTCCAGCAGTTACTATATCTTGAAGGGACTACTCTCAGGTAAGCAATATTTCAGAAGACAATTGAATCTCAGTGACTTATTCTTCTCTACCTGGATCCTTAATGTAGCAGCAAATGAACTCAGTCTCTGGAATTTGAAGTTCATGCCCATGCATAAAATGTTAAAGATGACTTTAAAACAGACACTCCATTCATCTTCCCAAGTTTATGGGACTGTCAGGAGGCCAGAGGCACAAGTTTAGAAACATCAGAAGAGTTATCCTCCAGGAAATGGAAATTAATGTCCCATCTTAATCTCAGCCATCCTCTTCCTGTTTATATGACCATATTAAATGATGAAACAATGGATGGTTATCATCAGAAGGCTGACTCACAGAAAAGGGAGAGAGAACAGCAGCATTTGCTTTGAATCCTAAGGCATCAGTCGTCACTGATGCTGGGGAACTCATAAGCAGGTGGTGAGGATTATGGAATTTATCAGGGAAGGCTCAAATGGGGCTACTCACCAGCTCTCTGACATAGGCAGGAAGGGATTTGTAGAAGAGTCATGTCAGCAGCAGCTGTGTGATGAGATTTGTGACAAAATGTGGTAAAGGATGCTGCATTAACTGCTTTTGTTGGTATTTTCCCGTGATGAACCATAACAGAGGGCTTGGGTCTCCCTTGCTTTTACTTTTTCCTCCAGACACCTCATGGAGATAGAGCTTTTCTTTCGCATGTGTTTACTCTCTTCTAGGTCACTGGCTATCTTTTCTTTCATTTCACTCACCAATTGTGTGTGTACGTGTGTGCGTGTGTGTGTGTACGTATGTACGTACTTTAGAATAGATACCTGGCCATATTGTTTTGGACAATATATTCTAGATCCAGTGTTGCTTCTGACAGTGTCTCTTTCCATATCACTTCCACTGGAAATAACCTGGGTTCTACATCCCAGCTCAGAATCTTACTGGCTAACCCTTCCAGAACTCTGTTTATCAAAATAAGGGCTTTGGTTCAAATTATGTGTGCAGTCAATGAGGCTGTTATTTCTAATTTTACCATCTCTATCATGCCCAGAATCTCCCAACCCCAGCTAAGCATCTAGGCTTAGTGTTGGAAGGTTCTGCACAGTTGAAAAATAATAGCTGACATCTATCTGTAGCTTTAAATTTTACAAAGTAATTACCTTCTGTCATTTAATATCTCCAAAAATATTGGAAGATAGAAATGATTTTTATTGTTACCAGTCATAATTGTCATCATTAATACTATCATTATTTTACTCATGGGAAAGGTAATGTTCATGAAGCAGTGACCCAACCCAAATTACAAGTCCAAACTACTCTATGCTCTCTTCCTACAGGGACAATGCTAAAAATGATTAGTCACGTAAGGGAAACATTTGATTCCTCCACAACTTACATGGTAACTGGAGGCTGCCATGTCCCATTCCATTTTCCTTTCTCTTTTACTTCCTCTCTCATGGTGTCCAATTAGGCCCATGCTTCTCCAGGGTTCTCTTTAGGGATGCATAAACTAGGACAGACCACTGTTGGGGAAAATGCTCACAATATTCCTGCCCTTGTACAAGGAATTGTGAGTGAGTGGGAAGAGATTAAGAAGGCTTATTCATCCCAGAGAGAGACCTGAGCCTCTCTGCGTGGAAACCATCAGGCTCTCCACATTCTTTCATTCTATAATGCCTCTATGTCATTGTTGGGTGAGTTGCAAAGTGAAATAAACACAGGCTTAAGAGATTTGGTGGGTCAATGGGTCATTCTTCCTAGTGCCCTCTTCACAATTAAGTCTGAAAAGAGCTGCAGCAATCTGAGAGCCCTTTTAAAAATTGTAACGATGGATAGAATAAGTATTGCTAGACATGGGTGGGTTCATTTTAAGACTTTAAGAACTTACAGTAACTTGAATCTAGTTTTGTGCTATTTTTCTTGAGTTCAGTGCTTTGTGTGGTTAAAGATGGGGTTTGGGAAAATATAGATGTGACAAATATCATTGTATTCATTTTACACCTGGAATAACTTGTTTGCCTTTGACAGCATCAGACTTAAATCCTTTTGTCTTTTTATTGGGTTATTTTACCTCTTTTTCATTTGTGTATTCCTTCATTAATTTATTTATGTAAGAACTAATGTGAGTCACCTGTTCAAGGTTTGGCTCTATGCTAAGTGATGAGGATACAGCAGTGAGAAAGGAAGATATTTTCTGACTCCCCAGAAATAGTATCTGTTAGATGATATTAAAGCACATGGAAAAGATGTTTTAATTTCTGCAAATTTTTAAAGACAAGATAGATTTTCAGATGTCTAGGGTAATTTAAACTTGTCTTTTCTGAAGGTCAGAAAGATAGGCTATATACACTACTCGTATGTGTTGGATGGGAATCACATAATAACTAGAATATCTATGCCACTTTTTGTTTACCCGGATAAACATTTTTTAGTTCATGTCAAATAATATCAACTTTACTTCTAATATTTGTTAATTTTATGAAAACATTGGCTTTAACTTTTAGTTTGTCTTAACAAAGACACCAGCAAAACAAAATTAAAAAGTAAAATTCTAAAAAAAAAAAAAAAAAAGATTTCTCATATACCTAAATGAAAAATAAAGGAATTTGGCTTTGGGTGATTATTATTGATGTTTTAGAGGTTAGCAGTTGATCGATCCAGTCTATTTTCCATGAATGTCTTTTATATATCACAAGATTCTAAGTCAGATGGTAATGGCAATCTGAATTAGATTAATGTATCTATTAATATTAGTAATAGAATTAATGATATAAATAATAGTAGTAAGAAATAATAATTGTTGAAATTAGCTTAGAGGAGGCACTGACTGGAAGGTACACATATACTAAAAATTCTAGGAAAAGCTGAACAGGAAGTTTCTGGGAAATGGAGGAACCATGACAATTTCAGGGGCTACAATAGAAGTTCGTGAAATTTTATTGTAAGGTCCTACCATTTATGTAACTCAAACCCTGCATCTAAATTACAGATGAGTAGGAGACGCATGCTAACTATCCCAGTTTGGTTCAGTTGTCCGTATCTCTTCCAGTGATCTGCGCTCAGAGAGTAAAGGCAAAAAGCTGCTGATTATCCAGCAGTAACTGTCAGAGCTGACCCTGAGAAAAGGTGGGTGGAACAATTGAACAATATGCCTACTTTGTTACATCGCGGGCCTGCCATGTCTGTTTGCATTACTTCCCCGGTGAACTGGAGATAACTCTAGAAGACGAAAACCAGTCACAGACATCAGACAGATAGAGTGCCTGCCATGCCCCACCCAATTAGGGAAATCCCACAGTCCCACCCAGGGGCTGCCTCCAGATGCAATGCATTGAGTAAAAGCTGCTTGTCAGTCATTGCGTTTCCTGGGTGAGGTGCTTGCCTCCCTAATGGTTATCTTAATTTTATGTCACAATTCTGAGATCTATGGATAAAATGGTGAATTTAACTACTTCCAGTGTAACTGTGTAGAGTATTCAGGGGAAAGGGTGGGAACAACAACAACAACAACAACAAAATCAAGCCTTTAAAAAAAATAAATTCATGCTGGGCGCGGTGGCTCACGCCTGTAATCCCAGCATTTTGGGAGGCCGAGGTGGGTGGATCACGAGGTCAGGAGATCGAGACCATCCTGGCTAACATGGTGAAACTCCGTCTCTAGTAAAAATACAAAAAGTTAGCTGGGCGTGGTGGCAGGTGCCTGTAGTCCCAGCTGCTGGGGAGGCTGAGGCAGGAGAATGGTGTGAACCTGGGAGGTGGAGCTTGCAGTGAGCCGAGATTGCACCACTGCACCCAGCCTGGGTGACAGAGTGAGACTTCGTCTCAAAAATAAGATAAGATAAGATAAAATAAAATAAATAAAATATCAGCTGATTAGACAAATTACCCAACCCACTGCAATTGAGCAACTCTAGCAAACAAAAGGGAAACAGGCAGGGGCTATGGGAAGGTTTCTGCAGAGAGTTAGGAGGCCTAAGCCGATATTTATTTTCCCTCCTCTACTATGAATTCCATCTTTGCCATGTCTTCATAATACATGTTACCTTTGTTCTTCAAATACTTGACTTCTCATGACTATCCCTATATAAGGTTCTAGAAGCTTTCCAGTTAATCTTGTGCTACTTGTCACCTTCTTTATCTTCACTATTGCTGTGTATTGAGCATTGACCAGGTGGTAGGAAATCAACTTAGTATATTACATACATTCTTATTCAGTCTTTACAATGACTCAAGATATTGGTATTATTTAGAGAGGAGCTAGTGACTATTCTGATAGGTTAAACTGTGTAATATTCCTGCTGGGAAGTAATAGAACCAATCAACATAGATGTATCAGGAACTTTCCATTATATTACATTGTCTTTTATTTGTTAAATGAAAACATGTTTCTCCAGGAAAACTAGACATATGGATCAAGGATAAAGCTACTTAGTAAGACTGGACTGGCTAGAGCCACTGTGCAATACCATGATTTCCAGGAAAAAACACAAGAAGGATTGTTTTATCCCCCGATAAGGCTCCATGTTTGAGGGGACAGCCAAGCCAAATGGTGGCAGGTGAAATGTAGTGAGTTTCTTCTGTTTTTTAGGGGATAATTATTTCGTCTCACCAAAGACAACCCCAAGACTGACTTCAAGTAAAAGTGATAAAGCCACAGAAGAATAAAAATAAAATCTAAAATTGAAATCCTCAGTCTAGTGTTATTTCTATGTCTGTGTGTGTGTGTATATATATTATTATTTTTTTTGAGACAGAGTCTCTCTCTGTCGCCCAGGCTGGAGTGCAGTGGTGCGATCTTGGCTCACTGCAAGCTCCGCCTCCCGGGTTCACTCCATTCTCCTGCCTCAGCCTCCTGAGTAGCTGGGACTATAGGTGCCCGCCACAATTCCGGGCTAATTATTTGTATTTTTAGTAGAGATGGGGTTTCACTGTGTTAGCCAGAATGGTCTCGATCTCCTGACCTTGTGATCCACCTGCCTTGGCCTCCCAAAGTGTTGGGATTACAGGCGTGAGCCACTGTGTCCAGCCTGTGTCTGATAATATTTTGTAGGTGGAGTTATCTAGTGTGACTAACAGAATCCTGTGTTCCCAAACCATGCTGGTAGATCACTTAATACAGCTAATGACTATATGATGTATGTGTTCTTCCAATTGCTTTAAAAAAAGAGAACCATATAACCCAAGAGATAATTCAGATGTACCTAAAGTCCACAGCTATAAATGGCAAAGCGAAAATATTGAAAATGTTGAATCTCGACCTACTTAACTCATAATTCATAGTCTTTCCAATATGCCATATTATTTATAGTTTGATAAATTTATTATTTGAAGTATAAACAAATAGGATAATTTTAGGATATCTCAATATTTTAAGCTGTTGTGTAGTAACTTCCCTTAGTTATTAAAAACTGGTCTTTAAATGAGGTTAAGTAACTGTCCCTAACCTCCCAAAATAATCCAACTGTGTCATAAAATGCATCATCTGCTCACCTCCAAGCTTTGAGAAGTGGATTAATTTTGCATCTGTATGTTCACATTTTTTGTAGTCTTAGCTGGGTTTTACTATAATATACAATGGATTAGGACTTCTGTTTGAATTGTGAAACTATTAAATGATTCCATGTCTCTGGAAAGCAATGAGCCCTCTAGGTACTGTGCTTAGATGAGATTACACAGATGCTTCTCCATTGCCCGAATTCTCTTCACTGTGAAAACAAGCTTTGAAAATCCTTATTTTGACAGCATTTATGAAGTGCTTTAAACCTCAAGTCACTTCCAGGCATTGGACTTCTTTATTCAACTGCATTCTTTTCAACAACATGGCTTGGAAATTTGTTTGGTAATGGGGAAAAGGCCTTGGTTTGTTTTATTGTCAAATTCCAGTTGCTTTGTGAGTGATTGTAGAATACAGAGCTAGTGTCTTTAATGCAGTTGCCTCGGCATAATATAAAATGCTCATTGTCTAGTCTTCTTGAGAAAAACATTGTATGGTTGTTAAAAAGTATTCTTCATATAATTCTACAGTGTTCAGCCAAGTAGGATTTTTAAATATCCATCTTCAGTGTGTCACATATGTTTGGGTGTCAACAAACTTCTGTATTTCCTGAGCTGGAGTAAATGCTCTCAGGAACTTGTTTTACTTACCCAATTCTCTTCAAAACTGCCCTTGGCATTTTGTTTATCCTATATGTCTTCAGAGTGACATCTATCTCCCTTATTGTAGCTTTTAATGAGAATGTTATTTTATAGTAAATAAATTATTTAAGGGTTTAATAAAATAAAGCACATCATGATTGTCCATAAAAGGCAAGCTGCAAAATGAGCTTTAATCATGTTCTTCTGTTTTAGAAGTAGATTTCACATGTATTTACATAAAACTAACCATTTTCAGTCTTAATGATAAGTCACCCCAGTTTGAGGAGAGACATGTTAAGTCAGTAGAGATATTATATGTTGATACTCTGGCCAATTTTTGTTTGTTGTGTTTAAATGGTATTACCGAAGGACAAATCAGGCTTTTCTAAAAAGACAATGTAGTTTTCAGAGTCCTCGAGACAGAATGATTTAGAGAAACCTAGAGGCAGAAGAAATATTTAGTGACATCTCTGTCTATCTGCGTCTATCTCTATCTTTCTCTGTCTCTCCGTCTGTTTCTCTTCCATTGTGAATAGGCTAAGGTACTTGTGCTTTTAAGATTTTATGAATCTGGAACCCAAGATCTCTTCAATAAAACAAAAGCTTTGAGGGCTTCACACTGCTCTGAATGCTCATCAAGACCAGATACTGGTTTCAGAAGCTGTGCTTCTGAAATTTTGCATGCCCTAGAGTTTATATCTGGTGGATCATCAATGTTTTAGTAAGCTTGTAATCAGAGTCTCATGAACGATTGATTCTAGTGTTTTTCAGGAAATGGGATAGATTAGAGCCTCAAATAATCTTGAAAGCTGTAGTTTTTAAAAATAAACTCACGGTAACTTTTGAATAATTTGTACTTGTGGTTTTGTAGAATTTACTTCGTCTCATTATGGGTCAGGAGTTAGTTGAGAAATGAATCAAGGAATGCATTACTGTACCTCTGCCTTTCAGATGGAGAAGTCAAAGTGTAGATTTGATTAGCTTGCATTTGTAACTATTGTAGACTATTATTAAGCATTCATAAATAAATAAAAATAAAATTACATTTTATTTTTTCATGTTCTATTTTTTTAATGCTGGGAAATTCAGTATTCTCTCTTCTCTCTCCCCTCTTTTCTCTTCCCATACATATACATACACAAACACGTCTGTGGTCTTTATGCATGCTGAGGCTTAAACAGAGATTTGTCTTCTGAGATTAAGAAATAGTATAGTCCTTGTCCATTTAAAACCGTTTCTCGGCAGGGCGTGGTGGCTCACGCCTGTAATCCCAGCACTTTGGGAGGCCAAGATGGGCAGATCACGAGGTCAGCATATCGAGACCACCTTGGCTGTGGTGAAACCCTGTCTCTACTAAAAATACAAAAAAAAAAAAAAAAAAAAAAATCCAGGTGTGGTGGCGGGTGCCTGTAGTCCCAGCTACTTGGGAGGCTGAGGCAGGAGAATGGTGTGAACCCAGGAGGTGGAGCTTGCAGTGAGCCGAGATCGTGCCTCTGCACTCCAGCCTGGGTGACAGAGTGAGACTCCATCTCAAAAAAACCAAACAAACAAAAATCAACCAACCAAACAAACAAAAAACCCCACCTTTTCCCCTACTGTGGACATTCACATCAGCTCTAGGTAATATTCTGTATAGTTTTATATGAATACAGTTGAGAAAGTTGTGTTAGGTAGAAAATGGAAGGATATGTCATAGTCATCCAAGCCTGAGTGGATATCCAACAGCATTCCATACATTTCACCTTAATAGCAGGTTGAGAGGCCCATGCTAAAGCCTTGGTGTCCTGTTCAAACCCTTCATATAACCCCATTCCAGTCAGAATTTTAATAGATTGGCATGAGTCATCCCACTCCCCTCAAGGGCCTCCTTTTAGAGTGCTCATATGTAGTCCTCATCCTCCTGTCCTCTTTCCTTTAAAGCTGTGAGTTCTTTGTGAAGAAGAAAGGTTTTCACTCTGCTCACCTATAAGGCTAGGAGTAGGTTAAGAATCTTCTGAGGATGTAGTGTCCCATTTCTTACAATTGTGGAAGTAATTGGTCTGAAGAATTCCTTGGGTTCACAAAGTACTAATGGCCACACTTTAGCTTTCTAAAGATAAAGAAAAAAGTATGACCCATGACAGTCTTATCCTTTAAGTGGTTGTGTCTTAGTCATCAAGGGTTTTAACTTAAAAACGTGTTTAGTAAAATGGGATTGGAATAATAATATGAGAAACAATACCAACAGACAATCAAAATCATTTGGAAATCGAATGGAAAAAATTGAAATAAAACACAACCAGAAGTCTAATTTGAAATGTATGAGCTATAAGATTGACAGTATGCAATGCTTTTACCTCATAGGATGTTGCTTTAGATTTAAGTATTCTTCTTTTCAAATCTGCTTACCACAGTTCCTAGTTCTCCTCAGAGTCAGAGGCAATGAGCCAGGAGAGAAAACCTCCATCTTCATGTTGTTACCTTTCCTTTGATAATAATAATAAACCCTTTCAAATACTGTATTCAAGCAGTAGACTTTTTTTTTTTTGAGACAGAGTCTGGCTCTGTCTCCCAGGCTGGAGTGCAGTGCTGCGATCTCAGCTCACTGCAAGCTCTGCCTTCCAAGTTCACACCGTTCTCCTGCCTCAGCCTCCTGAGTAGCTGGGACTACAGGCACACACCACCACGCCCAGTTAATTTTTTTTTGTATTTTTAGTGGAGACGGGGTTTCACCGTGTTGGCCAGAATGGTCTCGATCTCCTGACCTCGTGATCCACCAAGCAATTGGCTTTCACAGATTTCTTCTCATATCAAGAAATCTGGGTCTTGGACTTTGGACTTAAAGGACTTATTTGTAAAAACAAAACAAAATGAAACACCAGGCCAGGCGCGCTGGCTCACACCTGTAATCCCAGAACTTTGGGAGGCCAAGGTGAGCAAATCACCTGAGCTCAGGAGTTCGAGACTGGCCAACGTGGTGAAAACCCGTATCTACCAAAAATACAACAATTAGCCAGCTGTGGTAGCACATGCCTGTAATCAGCTACTTCGGAGGCTGAGTGAGGCAGAATTGCTTGAACCCAGGAGGCGGAGGTTGCAGTGAGCTGAGATTGCAGCACTGCACTCCAGTTTGTGCAACAGAGTGTGACTCTGTCTTTAAAAAAAAACAAAAAAGAAACACCACTTCTTTGGGGTAGTAAACAAAATAAAACAAAAGTCTTCACCTTTGGACAGCACTGTGTGTGAATTAAAATGATAATTAAGTAGTATATATGTGTCATATATACATATATATGATGTATATATGTGTCATATATACATATATATGATGTATATATGTGTCATATATAGTACATATATACGTCATATATAAAAAGTAGTATAAACAACAATAACAAAAAACTTTAAAAGCAAAGCAAAATAAAATGAAACCCAACCAAACAAAAATCTCCTCTTAAAGAGAAGGGAAAGCAAAGTTCCAAACATGTGAGGCCATTTCATTTCCACCTCAGAGCCTCTGAGGGCAGACAAGGCCCTGTTCTGACAGGTGGGAAACCGTGCCTTGAGGATGGAAAAATCTTTGCTATGAGAGTTTCTGAAAGTGCAGATGTGATTAAAAATCAAACAAACCCTGAAATTAAATTGAAGGAAAACTAGGCTATTCACAACAAATTGGACAATTAAGAAATGGCACTATTGCTTCAAACATGCCAAACGGGAAACTGCCACTGTCTCTTTGGGGGAAGTCTCTTTTATCAATTTTATAGTGATTTTCTTTCTACCCAGACATACAAACACAATATTCTGCATGTTATCTTTGCTGTGAGTCCAAAGACAAAGAGAGAATTTTTCTAGCACTTTCCCGCTAGTTCATGTAGCTCACAGCAATGGTTTCCTTTATGAATTCTTCTCTGTGGTTTTCTGGTTCATGCTAATAACTCATGACTGAGATAGCCACAGGAAGGGCCAATGATCTTTGAGTTGTTCTTGCATTTTCGGTTGATGCTATTCATGCAGTTACTTCCTTATTCTGTTTTTCTTCTGATCATACCTTTTTTTCACTCTTTTTCTTTGTGTCTTTGTATATTTATTGTCTCAAAAATCTGCTGCATTTATAAATAGACAAAGTGATAGCCATAAGCAACAATACATGAACTATTAGTACCTTTTTCAGAAAAAGGAGAGAATTAATTGCTATAGAATGCAAAGAAAGAAAGCAGCGTTCAAGGGTCTAAGTTCTCAAGTCTCTCACCCACAGGAGGCAGACTTGAGGGGTAGTTGAGAACAGTTCTCTAAATGGAAAGTCTTGTGGGTCTATGTAACAATGGTGTAGTATAGTGATAGATATGTTCACATCATGTGTAAAAAGCAATCAAGTCAACTTTCTTCTATTTCAATGAATTATGGAACATTCCCTGTGAAGAAATTCATGGTGGATTTCTATTAGATAATTTTATTTGGGGTTAGCCTGTGACATGGTGACCTGAGATGTACTTCAGGAAAAATTTTCAGATGTCTTCTTATTTTACCATTATCCATTGAGTTGTAAAGTTTGATGAGATTGGATTCTTCTAGTACAGATAGGGAAAGATTAAAGAGAGAGTTCAGCAGAGTGTTTAGAGGTACAGCTTTTAGGATTAGATCTGAAACTGAACTGTAGTTATGGTACTCACTAGCTTATGACCAAGTTGGTTGACTTCTCTGAACTTCTGTTGACTCATGTATAAAATGGGAGTAGCAATGATATATCTTTTTATGGTTGTGTGACTAAGTGTTATGATAAATGTAATATACTTAACACAGTAACTCTTAAGAAATGTATTAGTTATAATCACTAAAGACAGAAAATGCAGAACAGAAAGAAGGGTCATGGTGAGGACTGACACTCTGGGAACAATACATACGTTTTGAGTTTCCTATAAGATTTTATTGCCGGGCGCGGTGGCTCAAGCCTGTATCCCAGCACTTTGGGAGGCCGAGACGGGCGGATCACGAGGTCAGGAGATCGAGACCATCCTGGCTAACACGGTGAAACCCCGTCTCTATAAAAATACAAAAAACTAGCGGGCGAGGTGGCGGGCGCCTGTAGTCCCAGCTACTCCGGAGGCTGAGGCAGGAGAATGGCGTAAAACCCGGGAGGCGGAGCTGCAGTGAGCTGAGATCCGGCCACTGCACTCCAGCCCGGGCGAAAGAGCAAGACTCCGTCTCAAAAAAAAAAAAAAAAAAAAAAAAAAAAGATTTTATTGAGATCAGTTGACAACGTGAGGTTAAAATTCATTTAAGAGATTGGTATTATAGTTTTAATAACTGGGTTTTAAGGATGAAAAAGAGCAGAACTTGTTAAAAATTGCTTTTTGAAATATCATAGCAGTGGAGCAACTTTTAGCTCTTATATGTAAAATGCCTCTGATGGAAGTACAATACTTTCTTAATGTGTGGGTTACAGAACTGCTGAAGGCCTTTCACCTACAAAGCTCTTTATAAAATGATGCACTGATTACTCAGCGGAAAACCTTATCAATAAATATGTTGTTACTAGATCACACAGTGACTCAGAGAAGAGTTTGTGGGTGGTTGTTCAAAGACTAAAGTACATGATTTTTTTTAACCTAAGGAAAAAAATTGTCTTTAAATTGAAAGTGTTATTAGTGTTCACAGTCCCTTCTGGCTAATGCTGGAATGACTTGGGGTCAAGGGAGATAATCTCATTTTACTAGTTGCCTACAGGTTGCGGATAGTATTTCTGGGAGAGATTTAATGCAGGGGAACATAACAGAAAACCCTTGCTTGGCAGTGAGAAGACTACACACTGCAAAACAACATCATGGCTTAATGTTAGCCACTCAGACAAAGCACTGGGGGTTTTGTCATTCATTGGAAGACTTTGAGGAAGCTAATAAAATACATTAGAAGCAGGTTGTTCAAAATGATCCTAAAAATGGAAAAGAACCCAAATGTTTATTGCAGCAATTTTATTGCTAGGAAACATGGGCTTTATGACCAGAGTGTTTGTAATGTATTCAGTTGGGTCTCTGAGGAATTTCAGACTGCTGAGAATTATTTGGATTGCATGAGCATAATTATGTTACAATTTGAAAGCTAAATCTCTCTTGTTTTTTATCATACATTTTATTTTGTTAATCTTTTAGGTGGGAGCTGCTTATGAGGCAGGTTGTAAGCCAGCCAAAGGCAAGAGCTGGGGTCCTTCCAAGATACCTTAATTATTGGCCAGTAAATCCTGGCTTCTGTGTTAGCTTGGAGTTCTGCTTTTGGTGATGTTTCTGTGGCATGTGTACGGACTTCCACAGAGCTGTCAGTTTTCTAGGGTTCTAGTCAGGTTGATTGAGTTTTCTCACTCTGGGCCGTCCTGGTTTGCTTCTGAAGTATCTGTGGCCTCAAATTTTTATCACCCATTTATCGGAATTGGGGTGCAAAGTTTCTTCCAAGGGTTAATTAGCTGATATCCCAGCCTTTAGCAGCCTTTCTGTGTTCTGGCTCTTTGCCTTACACCGGCAAGATGTAGCAAAAAATTGTTAGCAGTGGTGGTTCCTAGAGCAAGTGGTGATTGTTCTCTTCTTTCCTATCTTCTTCAGGAATCAGTACTGGGATCAGGGGAAGCACCAATACCAACCCTCCACTATTACAAACAATGTAGAATGTGGCCATTTTAAACATGTGTAGTGTGTAGTCACTTAACAATAATGGCCTAATTCCAGAAAGGGTCTGTATTGGCGCATCCATGGAACACTTCCAACGAGTGGTAAAATTCCTGTATTTAGTGAGAGGGATCATGTCTTTCAGAGTCTTTCTTTATGATCTCAACACCATTTTTTTTTTTTTTGAAATGGAGTCTTGCTCTGTTGCCCAGGCTGGAGTGCAGTGGCGTGATCTCAGCTCACTGCAAGCTCTGCTTCCCAGGTTCACGTCATTCTCCTGCCTCAGCTTCCCAAGTAGCTGGGACTACAGTCGCCCACCACCACGCCTGGCTAATATTTTTTGGATTTTTAGTAGAGACATGGTTTCACTGTGTTAGCCAGGATGGTCTCGATCTCCTGACCTCGTGATCTGCCTGCCTTAGCCTCCCAAAGTGCTGGGATTACAGGCGTGAGCCACCATGCCCAGCCGATCTCAACACCATTTTTAAGCAGTTAACTCCTTGAGTATGTTTTGTATAATTTGAAAAATACGGTAAGATAAAATGTGACAGCTGACCTCAGAGGATTTCAAGCTAGTTGCAGAGTACTTCACACAAATACAACCACAGTGAAACAATAAGTGGTGTTAATATTGTTAAGTGCTAAATTAGGAAATATGGGATGTAGTTTTCTCAGAAGAGGAGAGGGGTGTTGGTAAGTCAAGTTCAGTGATGTCTCTGAAGAAATGATCAAGTACAAAGCTTTAGGTAATGCAAAATATGAAGAGTCCCTGGGCATAAATGGGAGAAAAATGAAGAGAAGACCTGATACTGAGGGAGCGATAGAGAACACAACTGAATGGAAGAGCTGTGTCCGGAACAAAGGCATTTCATTGTTTTTGGAATTGTTTTCATCACGAGACAATACTTCAGCCTGAGATCTGGGCAAGAAGCTATGTCGAAGGCGTTCACGTGCAAAATCCCTATCCCATAATTCAGTGTCCACAAACAGGCTCCTGTCCCTTGAATGATAAATTAGCTTCTCATTTCTAATCTTATTTTGAATTACCTGGAAGCTGAGCTAGAACTAGGCTAAATTGAATGAGTAATCTATTTTATTTTATTTTATGTTTTTGTCCCAAACACTTCTACTACTCCAGCATGGAACCTCCTTTTACTCAGTATAAGTTATTTAACACAATGGTCTTAGAACATTTTAAATTGCTATAGTAAAATATTTTTATTGGTGAATTACTGAAAATAGACGCACTGTCCCAAAGTATTTTACACAGTATTTAATGTTGTACATCACCTTGGAAAGACACTTTGAAACTAATATTGAGTGTTCTTTAAAATTTTCTAATTTCTCTTTACTCACCTAACACTGTATATTCATCGTAAGTGATTAGAAAACAACAATTCCATTTAACAGATGAGGACCATGAATTTCCCAGACATTAAATGATGGCTTGGAATTGCAAAATCAGTGAAAAGGATTTTCCTGATTTTTAAAATTCTCACCCTAATTCTCTTCCTAAACACTTGCCTAACTTTCTTCCTAAATGCTCCTTTCTCTTCTAATTATCACATTCTCATCTAAATCTCTTCTTTTGCATTGCTATATGTGGCATATTTAGAGTAGATTGTCCTTTTCTGGAGGCAGCAAAGCATAGTGGTTAATAGGGAAAGCTCTGGAGTCAGAGAGATTCAGTGTTGAGACCTGCTTCTGTGTTTCACAGCAGAATGGCCTTGATCCAAGTACTCAACTCTATTTCAGTTCTCTTAACTGTAAAATGAATGTAAGAGATTCTTATGAGGATTAAATGAGATCCAGTATGTGAAATGCTTAATACAGGATTTACTATATAACAAATATTAAATAGACATCACCAATTATTAACTGTCTGTATAAAATATGTATATTTTCCTAAGTTTCATCCTACACTTGTTCTATATAAACATCTGAAAAAAAACAGAAAAATTGTGTCTTTAAATTTATGAATTTGAAAATAACTGGTGGTAGATAAGTAGTAGCAGTTTTATAAGAATAGCAAGAGTTTATAGTATGTATTTCTTAAGCATTTTTGAGACTGAGTTTAGAATGTATACAACAGGTAGCCTTAAATATGTCACCTAATTGGACTGAAAATAGTTATTAAATGGTATTCAATATTGAGGATTTGATTTCTTAATTAAATAATTAATTACTTTCAAAACAAGAAAAATGGCTAAACTATGTACAAGACCTCAGAGACACCACAGGAGAAAAGCTAGTAATACATTAGAGGGGAAAAATAAAATAGAAACATGTGAAACTTTAGGTCAATAGAAACAGTCTGAAAGTATGAAGGAAGATAAAAATGATTGGTTGTGAAAAAATAGAGCAGATCCCTCAGAGGTAGAATCATTAGAAGTAACACATGCAAATAATAAGGCTGCTTTCATCTTGAAAAAGCATAACAGGTAAAGTGTACATATCAAATGTGAGCACTGCAATGTAAGATTTTTCACAAGGGAGTTAAATGTATTGAATCAACACGCTAATTATTCTCATGATAAAAATGTTTTATTCATTCCAGTGTCCCAGACTTCTCCTACAACATTGTAAAATGTGGCTTCGGGAATATAGTGGAATAATAGCCACCATCAGAACCTCAGAAAAGTAAACTCCGGGGAACACCTTGGAGAGTCCACCTCACCGTGATGTTCACCTCAATGGGAGCTAAAATAAAATATGTACCTTAATTTACCCACAAAGAGCTATGTGTTGTTCTCTCAAAAGCCCATCCCTGGGCTCATTAAATGTTGACTCACAGCAGGCCAGTGAATTATGCTTATGAACCATGTGAATAAACAACTTGCTTTCATATATTAGTAATTACTAGGAAATGTTTGTTGGATGAATTAATTAAAATCTGTTTAAACACTGTGTGTTATAGTTTTGTTCAAATATTGTGTGTTACTGTTTTGTGCTCACTGGTGTATTGTACATATAGTTTAGAAGAGATTACTATGAGAAATACCAGTGCTGCAAAATATTAATAGGTGTTAACCAAAATGTTAAAAAAGCTTCCAAAGTCAAATATGTTTGGGCTATGCTGGCTTATGCAATATTAAGTAGATTCCTTGACTGTAGGACTTTGGAGACTTTAATATGCTAATATGCTCTATGAATCACCAAGAAGGCTATATTGCTAAGTTTATTTCACTATAGCATAAGCATTTAGATACAATCTCACAGTACTAATGTTCTAGCAAATACAGTGCCGAAAACCTAGCAACAGGCTTTAGTATTCACAGCGTCACAAACTTGCAGGCAGCTAACTCTCAGAAGTCCATGATCTGAGATAATTGGCAATTTTGCCAAAGTTAGTATTTGAATTTCAAGCACTGTGCAGAAAGTCACTTAATTAGTAGCTATTCCCTATATTCTCGCTTTTTGTTTGTTTGTTTGTTTTGGTGGTGTCACCCTTTTGAAGTAATAAAGTTTTGTTTCTTTTCGCAAAAAGGACCTCAGAAGAAAGTCAGCTGATATGGCTGGTGACAATAATAAAATGAATGTGAAGCTCCCTAAGAAAATCGTTGCCTGAAAATGGAAAGTGTAGATATATTAAAGAGCAGAAAATTGAATTCAGCTGTAGCTTTTCTTGATGGGAACACACCCACCATATAATTTGTATGGAAACAAAAAGAATGATTGAAGAATAGATTTCACTAAGTTCCTCAGCTACTGCAAAATTTGCTACCCATATATGTATTTTAAAAAATTTATTGAAAGGTACAAAGTTAGACAGTTTCTCTGTGAATCTATGCATAGGAAACGTGTAACTTTAGAAGCATGTGAATGGAGGAATTCAGGAGCCTGAAGATATATTTCTGTGTTTATGAATTTGGGAATTCCTGATAGTCTTCATGATTTTTTCTGTGACAGTGTCAACAACTCTGCTTCTATAGGATAATGTTTATCAAATACCCTCTGCCATCTTCTGTGAATGGAGCATGTGAATGGAGGAATTCAGGAGCCCAAAGATGTATTTCTGTGTTTATGAATTTGGGAATTCCTGATAGTTTTCATGATTTTTTCTGTGACAGTGTCAACAACTCTGCTTCTGTAGGATAATGTTTATCAAATACCCTCTGCCATCTTCTGTGCCTAGAACATAAAGAAAGCATTGATGCCAACTTCACAGATGAGGAAACACGATTCAGAAGGTACTTAAACTGCATCATACAAGACCTTTGCTTTCATTAAGCTTTGCTTTCAATCCCTTTCATCATACAAAAGTTGGAAAGCAAAGTCAGACTAATTCCAAACTCTCTTTACTGCATCATGCTGTTTTCTAATAAGCAAATGACTTTTTAAATTGGGATTAATTATGGAGCCACCATTTCTGGCTTGTGCTATCATTACCTCAAGTTCTCAATTTTAACATACAAAATTCAAATTCGATATATTCTGATTAGTGATAAAACCAAACTGCCCAGTTTACAAAATTCCCAAATAATATGTTGAAGTTTATTCCTTGCAAATATACTTATTGAAATGTTAAATTAGTAAGGCTGATTGATGGAGATGTAGATCATCCCACTTTGGATAGATGTGCCTTGAATATCTACTATCTAACAAACAATAAACACTTATCAATAAAGGTGAGTTACTGTTATCGATGAAAACAGTCAGATAATATACTTTATTTAAAAAACGTTTACAAAGAACTCTTAAAACTTAACAATAAGAACTTAACAGACGTGTCCCCAAAGAAGTTATACAGATGACAAATAAGGATATGAAAAAATGCTCCACATGATATTTCATTCGGGAAATGCAAATTGAAACAACAATAAGATACCACTACACATCTATGAGAACAGCCAAAATTGAGAACACCGACAACACCGAAAGTTGACAAGGATGTGGAGCAACAAGAACTCTTCTTCATTGCTATTAGGAATGGAAAATAGTACAGCCACTTTGGAAAACAGTTTGGTGGTTTCTCACAGACAAATCATACTCTTACCAAATGATCCAACAATTGCATTCCTTGGAATTTATCCACAGGAGTTGAAAACTTATGTCCACATGAAAACTCGCACGTCGCTGTTTATAGCAGCTTTGTTTATAATTGCTGAAACTTAGAAGCAACCAAAATGCCTTTTGGTAGGTGAACGGACAAAGAAACTGTGACACCATCCAGAAAATGGAGTATTGTTCAGCCCTAATCAGAAATGAGCTATCCAGTCATGAAGAGACATGGAGTAAATTTAAACACATATTACTAAATGAAGACAGCCAATCTGAAAAGGCTACATAATGTGTGATTCCAAATATGTATGACATCCTGGAAAATACCAAACTATGGAGACAGTAAAAAGACGAGTGGTTGCCAGGTGTTGGGGGAGTGCAGGAGATGAATAGGAGGAGCACAGATGGTTCTTAGAGCAGTGAAACTACTTCATATATTATAATGGTGGATACATGTCATTATAAATTTGTCCAAATGCATAGAATGGACAAGACCAAGAATGAACCTCAAGGTAAACTTTGTACTCTGGGTGATGATGATGTGTCGATGTGGGTTCATCGGTTGTAATGAATGTACCATTCTGGTGTGAGATATTGATCATAGAGGAAGCTGAAAATGTGTGGGAGCAGGGAATATGTAGGAAATCTCTGTACCTTCCATTCAACCTAAAACTGCTCTGAAAAATAAAGTCTGTGTTAAAAAAAAATCCAAGCTCAGGTGAAATGTCATTTTCTCAAAGTAACCTTCTTTGATTTCCCAACCATACAGTACTGGTGTCCACAGTGCTACATGCCATTTAGCATTTCTTTGTTGTTTTTATGGGAGGCAACATGGCCTAGGTAAACACAGAGGATTGGGAGTCAGAGTACTTGGAATTAAATTCTGCCTCCAGCATTTATTAGCTGTGTAACTTGGGTGAAATAGCTTAAATTATCTGAGCCTCGCTTTCTTTATCTATAAAATAGGGATACTAAGACTTTTCTGCCTTATAGATTGTTGTGAGCATTTAGTAATTTAATACATATCAGACATTTTGAACAGTGACTGTCCAGCATTAGTATTCAATACTTAGTAGTAGTTATTGAATTCATGACTAATTGAGGGTAAACTCAATTAGAGGGCAGAATCCTTGAGGGCAGTGGCCATATCTGAATCACCTCTATTTGGCAAATTATAGGTGCTGGATAAATATTTTTATTGAAGAAATGCATTAAATGGATGCCTATGGAGATTTTTCTCATAGAATTTTGCTGTATTTTTTAAAAGTGTTTTTAAAGAATTGTAAAAGTCAGCTGAATGCTCCTTAGAAAATTAGTTGCATCTCTTTATGCTTTTATTCATGGTCTTTCCACCTTGGCTGATCCCATCTCTCCAAATCTTTTTCTATGTTTACAGTAGTATCATTAGGAAAGAATTATATAAGAATATCTGTGCTATATGCAATTGAAGCTGTAGCTCATTGTAATTAAAAGTAATTGAGACCAGACAGTGAATGGGTTTTAATAGGAACACAGCAGACATCACCCAGGCAGTGTCCTGGTGCTTTCCTAGCCCAGTGAACTCTAGTAACCCTGCAGCGTTAGGGCACAAGGGGCCTTTGTATCAGTGTCATTGAATATCACTGAGTGCCCTACTAGGAAAGTGGCCTTTTAGAAGGAGATCTGGTGTCCTGAGCTGGCTGTGCATAGTAATAGAGAGCAGTTAAGAGCACGGGGTTGGAGGTCAGATTGCATATAGGTTCTGGGCAATTATTCAAACATTTCCAATCTTGGTATCTTGGTGGTTCCTTTTTTTGTTTATTTATTTATTTTGTTCTGTTTAGGAATAAATATTACACTAGATCTCTAGAGTTAACCCAAAATAATGCAAGTGTTCTCGTTCTCTCTCTCCCTCTCGCCATATGTCTATATATGTGTGCATATATGTGTATGTATGTGTATATATATAAATATATATAAGTATATATAGATATATGTATACATACATGTACGTGTGTATATTCAGAGAGCAGGGAATTTGTGTTATGAAGATTAAGTGAAACTACAGATTATATTAACTAAATCGTTACACTCTGGAGCACAGAGAGTGCTCAGTGCAGGTGGCAGTGTTATTAGCCGTTCCAAGGCATCTATTATGTAGATGAAACTTTTTCAATTGCTGATTTCAGAATTTAACAAAATCTAGAGACTTTTCATTGAGATAATTTGCGTGCCAGTTATTATTAGCTCCAAACCTACCCCTCTGCACTCTGCTTTGGGAAGCTGGAGAGGCCTCTGCAGCCTTCCTGCTTTGCCTGCAGGCTCCGTGTTAAGCTCTGCAAGCAGAGGGTGCTTCAGGAAGACTGCAGGGTTGGAGGAGGGGGGTCAGAGCTGGTTCCCCCTTTGCTCGCTGTCTCCTTCCTGTTACCCTGAGCTTCATCCTGGCAATGCATCTTCACTTGGGCCTCAGGAGTTCTTTCCTGTAGCTGCAGCTGCATCCAGTTTGCAATTTTTCCAACACTCCAGGAACAAATTGCATGGTGTTCCACCAGAGATGCCAGAGGAGACATGCTGCATCCCATTTTCAGAGTTTTAACTCATTGGGTCTCTCCTCTGTATTTCTGAGTTTTCATATTGCCACCCTCTTTCCATTTTTCCCTCAGCCCTGGGGTAGCTGCTTTCTGCAGTTGCTTCCTCTGTAATACCTTCAAGTTCTCTTTTTACATCTTCAATTATCTAGTTAACAATAGTATAATAGTTAACAGTTCTTCCATTTAAATTCTCTCTGTTTAAGTAAGTGACGTGTTTTCTGTCCGCTGACTACGCTGACTAGTGTGAGTGTTAGGACCTGTCTTTGTTAATAGTGCCAATTGGCAGAATGCTAATTGAGGGGTGCTTTACTAAGTAAAGTTCTTAGATCCAAGGAAGTGAATTAATCTAGAGGGATGATTTTCCAGGGATATGGTGCCCCCAGTGACAATTCAACAAAGAAAAGATCACATTTATCATCAGAACACCTGTAGGAGGACATCCTCATTCACATTGCAAGGGCTCCAGGGGTGAAATGACTCACCGTAATGCAGGCAGGTGTCCTTGAAGAGGTTCGTAGGTTGACTTCAGGGGATTCACATAAGCTCTTGCAACTCTGTGTAAAAGTTGAGTACACAGACACTTTTCAAAAGAGAAGTTTTATTTTCGTTAAGTTTTCAGTGGAGCCCTGGCCCATAAACACTTCAACCCTGTTATGGTAGGAAAGGAAATATAGATGGATAGAAAAAGAAGAAAAGGCTTGAGAATTATTTGGAGAATGAACATAAATAAAAATAACCACTAAAAAAAAAATACCAGCATTTTTTCTGCTGTAAAGGCTGGTGCTGCAGAGGACAACCAGTTTTCTCTGCCAAGGTCCATGCTCCCTCTTTTGGCAACTTGACTCTGAGGCAGATGGGCTGTGACTCTGACTCCTGCTGGTCATTGCTGTGTGCCCAGCCTCAGACTGGATATAGCCAAAGCAAATGTTTACATTTTGCATTTTGCATTATTTAGTGTCAAGCACCTAGAAGATGCCACATGAAAGCTTCCTGGTTACTGACTGAGGTCAGTAGCAAACCTTGTTTATGGGACTATTTTTTTTTTTTTAATATATATCTTACCTTCTATTACAATAATTATTGGGAGAGAGATTTATACAAATCTCTTTATATAGCCTTGCTATTCATAGGGAAATTATATATATATGTGTGTGTCTGTGTACATGAATTAGATTCTCCAAAAGAAAGTAACATAGTCATTCAGTAAGTGATAATGACAACTTTCGTTTTGAAATTTTTGCTTTTTGAAATTTTATTGTGAAATTTCACTACAGTTCAATCACAAATGAGGTATTATTTTTCTGTATTACTTGTGTTCTATGAGAGCCAGCAGAGTGGATTTAAAGAATAAAAGAAATGGATTTTTTAAATGATGGAAGTAAATTATTTGTCTTTCTTGGAACTCTGATTTTGTAGCCACCAAATCATAGTAGGAGGCCTAGGGAAAGATGCTTTGAATGGAGGATAAGTGCGTGACACTTAGCTTTTAAATTCTGCAATTTTGTTCTGTTATTTTTTCATTAACTCTTTTTCTCTCAGAGTGCAGAAAGAGGCCATTAAGTGGAAGTGTAAAACTATGCAGCTACTGTGAAAAACAATTTGATAGCAAAAAATTAAGCATAGAGTTAACATATTATCCAATAATTTTACTCCTAGCTATATACACCAAAGAACTGAAAACATATATCCACATACAAAAACACTGTTTACGAACGGTCATAGCAGCATTATTTGTACTAGGAAAAATGTGGAAACAACCTGAAAATAAATAAACTGATAATGGGATATTACTCAGCCATAAAAATGAGACATTGATACATACTACAGCATGAATAAACCTTGGACACATTATGCTAAATGAAATAAGTCAGGCACGAAGTCACATATTATATGATTCCATTTATATGAAATGTTCTGAGTAGACACTTCCACAAATAATACAGACAGAAAGTAGATTAATGGTTTTCAGGGGCTGAGGAATTAGGACAGTGGGAAGTTACTACGATGGGGTTTCTTTTGGGTTGATGAAAATGTTTTGCAGTTAGGTTGTGATGATGCTCACACAATTCTTTGAATATACTAAAAAGCACTGAATTGCATGCTTTTACATAGTAACATTTAGGATACGTGAATTATATCTTATTTTTTAAAGAGGCACCTGGTAAATATTCGTTCTTTGCATTGAAGGTGATAATCATTTCAGAAGACATTGTTTGGATTCTGTACTACTTCTTTCAAAGACTAATTTATCTAATTCAAAGGTGGTTTTTAAAAATAGGCACATGGGCCAGGCAAGGTGGCTCATGCCTGTAATCCCAGCACTTTTGGAGAACAAGGCAGGTGGATCACCTGTGGTCCAGAGGTCGAGACCAGCATGGCCAACATGGTGAAACTCCATCTCTACTAAAAATACAAAAATTAACCAGACGTGGTGGTGGGCGCCTGTAATCCCAGCTACTTGGGAGGCTGAGTGGGGAGAATCGCTTGAACCTGGGAGGCAGAGGTTGCAGTGAGCTGATGTGACACCACTGCACTCCAGCTTGGGCAACAAGAGTGAAACTCTGTCTAAAAAAAAAAAAGAAAAAAGAAAAAGAAAAGAAAATAGGCTTGTGATTTTTAAAATTTAGTCTGCAATAGAATTTCAGAAATATGAAAATAATAGAGGTGAATTCAGCTCTAGAGGTGCTGATAGGGTCAGCACAGATGTCAGTTTTGTGATCACATCCCCTCTTCTCTGGGTCATAGATCTCTCAGTGCATGTAGTAGATGACCACCTTAGCTGGAGGATGCTGCACTCCTCTGGAAGTGCTTATTCAATCAACAGTATACCCTTAATTTCAGAATAAATTCAAGATACCTTTTGGATTGAGAACTCAGTTTATAGTCAGAAAGATGGATGAAATAACCAACTGCAACAACAAAATAGCAAGTATGTGTTAAGGCATGATTGGGAATCTTTCAGTGATGTGCTGTCTCTCACCAGTTAGGTTTCATATATAATTGCTTATTGTGCTTGGGTGATGCCACCTTCTGCTCCAAGAAAAAAAAGATCATGGTGAGCTTTCTTTCTTTTTTTTTTGAGACGGAGTCTCGCTCTGTTGCCCAGGCTGGAGTGCAGTGGCGCTATCTTAGCTCGCTGAAAGCTCCACCTCCCAGGTTCACGCCATTCTCCTGCCTCAGCTTCCCGAGTATCTGGGACTACAGGCACCCGCCACCATGCCCACCACGCCCAGCTAATTTTTTTTTTTTTTTTTTTTTTTTAGTAGAGATGGGGTTTCACCATATTAGCCAGGATAGTCTCAATCTCCTGACCTCGTGATCCGCCTGCCTTGGCCTCCCGAAGTGCTGAGATTACAGGCGTGAGCCACCACACCCAGCCAGATCATGGTGAACTTTCTGAAATGGATTATAATTCTTGAGGTTTAGAGTCAGGCCAACTTATGCCTGAAGTAATATTAGTTCAAATACTTACTGGTCACTTAACCTTCAGAAAAAGACTAACCATGTTTAGTACCTAGTTCCTGGTGATTTGTCCTAAGGTTTAACTGGTATAAGGCATGTGTGGCTCCATAATATCCTGAGGAATTAATCTATTGTTCCCCCTTGTTATCGTCCACTGCTTCACCAAATACCAGCAGGTAGTGTGCTGGGAGTTCAGTTGCCTCAGTGAGGAAATTGGTAAGAAAAACAGTGGTTGTCATTGACAGATCTTTCAAGGCTTTCTTTCCAAAAGTCCAGATCTTGAGTGAATTCCAGATTTGTAGTAAAAGGCTTCCCCAAAGCAGATTAGAAAGAATTCCTCCAAACTAGGGAGGGGAAGGAGGATGATGATTACTGAAAGCAATTCTCATGCCTCTCAGTAACATCTTTTTGGTAGGGCAAGCAAAACCTTGGAGAAAGAATGAGAGAGGGAGTCTTAAGAGGGCTAACAAAACTATTCTATACCAAGCTTGCCATGGAAACAGCATTTCTTTTTATTTTTCTTTCTTGTTTCTCTTGACACCTTTGTGAGATAGGAGCTTTGAGTCATCATCATCATTAATGGTAACACTTGAGATAGCACTCTTAATGTGCCAGGCACTTTCTGAGTGCTAGCATATATTTATTTATTTAACAAATATGTAATCCTCACAAAAATTCATGTGAGGTTGGTACTGTTTATCATCTCCATTTCACTAATGAGGAAACTAAATAGAATCAGAGAGGTAAAGTGAGTTATTCAAGATCCCACAGTTAATAATTGAAAAAACAGGTATTTGAACTCAGTCCGATTCCAGTTGCTTTTACATGCTATTGCATGCCTCTCTTAATGATAAGTTAAATCTTTTTATATAAAATCATGAAAGTAGCAGTTTCTAAAAAGCTGTATTTATGGGCTGAATTTCATGCCTACTCTTCCTAAAAAGCACACAGAATCCCATATATCTTATCAATATAGTTATATGCATACAAAAATTACAACGAGATGTTTTGGAGTGCTGGACTAATTTATTTTCCATTTCAAAGGGACTGTTCCTGCCTGCAGTTTTGCAGCAGGAACAAGTCTATGAGGCCAATATGATCTTTTCCCAGATACACGCAAGGATTAGGAGATGGTTACCCAGATAAGTGTCTGCAAACTGCCCAGCAACCTGTGAGAAAAAAAAAAAAAAAGTAAAGTTGAACTAACTAGCTACTCTTTTTCCTAACGTTTGGATTTGAATCCAGGGAAACTATTAATATGTCAGTAAGTAGAGTAAGGAGAAATGATAGTACACATTTAGAAAGCAGGTGAGTCCGTGAATGCCAGAACTCAGGAAAAATGACGTCAGAATCCCACAACTGAAATCTCTGGAGCTGCTTCATCTCCAATATGAGTTTGAGTTTCAGCCAGCTCCCATAAAACAATGCTACCCTACAAATAAACTCTCTGTGGTTTTACTGTACCCCTCCCACATTCCCCATTTTTTAAATCTCAGAGTTGTTTCCCAACTAGCAAAGAGCTGTGATTGACACAACAGGGCTAGAACATCTCTATGATAATACCACCTCTAGTATTAGGGTTGACTAATTAGGTAAGCAAGATTATACTCCAGAGGGCCCAACTATGGCCAGAAAGATGATTTTCCATATCCCAAGATGACAAGTCAACAGTTGTCAGTTCTCCTTTCCTTCCATTTATATGGTTGGGAACACACTATTTATTCTCCCTCCTTTTATAGCTCTCAATCTTTTTTTAGAGAACTCAGTCCCATTTTGAGTTTTTCCTAAAAGGATTTGGACAGTGTTAAAAAAAATGATAGAAATGATTAAATTACGACAACAAAGTAGGCATTTGAATCAAAGCTTAACAATAATTAACTCAATGATTCTTGATCGTTGTACTTCGTTCCTCACTAGCCTTGGGTCTCCAGTGTCTAGTGCAATAGACTCATTTGTAGAGCCTTGTAGCAGATGGCTGGCTTTTCACTTTCAGATAGATATCATATTTGAAAAGGAAGGCTAAAGATACTAAGTAATATTTCTAGATTTCCTTTCGGCTTGCATAACACATCCCCATTTCATTCAAAAACATTTTTATTTGGTAAAGCAATTGAAGGATAATGAACATGGTAGCAGCTCACAGAGTAGTTTTCTGCCTGAAGGGATTAGAGGCTCTTGGATCAAAGTACAGTGACAACTCCAGGGTTAAATGTAGAAGATATTTCATGAATAAATGGCAATAGAAAGTGATCATGATGCCTGGAACCCCAAGCATGGACTCAGAGCTGCAACTGCCCTCTCTGTTCCAGACCAAATGAGAAAAGGAGTCAGGTAGATTAATTTGATGCAAACTTAACACTTGAAAAAGTCATAAAAACATTAGTGACCATTAAGAGTTCCACCTCTCTTCAAAGATTCAGTGTCTGTAGAGACCGAGCGCTTACTTTATGAAGATTTAGAAATATGTTTTTATTAGAATGAGAAGGTATTGGATAAGCCATTGGGGCTAGAATCAAACAGGCTGGGTTTGAATCCTCTGTCTTGCTACTCACTGAACTTGGGAGTTTGAGCCTCAACTTTTTAATCTATAAAATGAGGGAAATTATAGTACTCATCTGTAGCATTTCTGGCAGGATTCAATGGAATTATGGATGAAATGTTCAGCATAGGGCTGGGAGTGGTGGCTCATGCCTGTAGTCTCAGCACTTTGGGAGACGGAGGCCAGTGAATCTTGAGCTCAGTCATTCGAGACCAGCCTGAGCAACATAGAGAAACCTCATCTCAAAATAATACAAAACAAAAACAAAGCAAGCAAACAAAAAACCCCAATTATCTGGGCATGATGGTGCACCAATAGTCCCAGCTACTTGGGGAGCTGAGTTGGGAGGATCGCTTGAGCCCTGGAGGCGAAAGTTGCAGTGAGTTGAGATCAAGCCACTGCACTGTAGACTGGGTGACAGAGCCAGACCCTGAAAAAAAATAAAAAAAGGAAAAAGAAGAGGGAGGAAGGAGGAAGGAAGGAAGGAAGGAAGGAAGGAAGGAAGGAAGGAGAAGGGAGGGAAGGAGGGAGGGAGGGAGGGAGAAAGAAAGACAATGTTCAGCGTAATATTAGAAGTTTTGAAGCATTCAGTGTTAACCATGGCTCGTTTTATTAAGTGTGATTTGCTGCATACTCTTGACTGAGCCAAAACATTACTTAGGGATACTGAGTGTGTGCAGAGCTCTCTTAGGCTCTGTGCTGTTGGTAGGGAAAGTGAATGCTCGTTTATGTTACAGACATTTCTTGCATTTCTGAACTGGAAGAGATATTAGAAATGATTTACCGTTGTCCGTCCGATCCTTGCCTCCCCCTACCCTCAATCAATGAATGCATTTGGCTTGATTAACTCCCAGTCTTCAACAACCTGTCAGTCAATGATATACTTTTCCTACCTGAGGGAAACGGTGAGGAGAAGCAAATCCACTTGAGCTCACAATTCCAGCTGTTTCCAGGGAAACAGTGTTTGGGGACCGGAGTTGCCTTCCTTCAGGTTCTCTACTCTGCCACTGTTTAGATTGTGTCCTTACACAAACCCTGAAATTCACTTTCTTCCTCTATTAAATAAGAACCACAGTAACTGACCCTTAGTGGTTTTCTGGAAGATGTATGGAGATCATAGAGATGGAAGCTATTTGCAAAGATAGTTACTTCTTTTCATCTGTTCCAGAACCACTAGGCTTGTATAATAAAGTCTTGTAGAGCTTACAGAGATGGTATAATTACACAAAAATATAATACAGTGTATCACCACCAAAACAGGTTGTTGTCTGCAAGAGAAGAGAAGGAAAGACTTTAGTAGATCTTACTTCTGGATAGATGTTCAAAAATACACCTTCAGAGGACTAAGTGTGAATAAAACTCCAGCATATAAATGCAGGTCAGTATACAAGATTGCCTGCATAAACTAGAGCATGATGGGAAGCGGAGTGGAGCAAAGGCTTTGTGGAGCAGTCACTTTACTGGTTATCACCTCTGGCCCCCAAACAGTGTTTCCTTGGGAACAGCTGGAACTGTGAGCTGGAGTGGAATTGCTTCTCCTCACCATTTCTCCCAGGTAGGAAAAGTTTATCTTTGAGTGTCAGGTTGTTGAAGACTTAGAATTAATCAAGCCAAATGCATTAATTGATTGTGGGTGTGGGAGGAGACAAGGGTGGGACAAATAAGGGTAAATCATTTCTAATGTCCCTTCCAGATCAGAATTTAGGATTCTAAGAAGGTAAGGCCCAGCTGCTGGTACCGTATTCAATCTTTTCCATCCCTAGCCAAGAAAAAATGTTTACATGTTAAAGTAGAAATGACTTCAACCCCTTTCGAAAGGAGAATGGAAAACCACAGATTGCTGTCTAAAAGGATTTTAAAGATTTGTGAACAAAAACTATTAGTGAAAGGAGTGGGGATAGAATAGGGGTATAAATAATGAAGATGGTTGGTTAATGTCTTTTGACATAATGAGTCCTAGAAAGAGTTGAATTCTACTGAACATTTTAAGTCAGATACCTTTACGGTTCTTCCCATTCTACATTCATTTCAAGTATTTTAAAATGCACTCAGATTTCAGTGCAGCCAGAGAGTTACTGTCATGAACTCTCCATTTCTCATTGGGAATATGGAGGAATGAGGAAAAAGTTACAAATTCATTCAGCTATGTAACTTTGGCATAAGACAGCTAAGGATTGATGTCACAATCTTACCATCTGCTCCCATGTGTGCCTATATTAACTGATAAACATATAAAGCTAAGTCCCTTTCAGGAAGAACACAAAAATGAAAACTCCAATAAACAGGCTTATATTAGACTCACAGTCAGTGACAATTTGTGTTTATTATGATGACAATGAGGAACCATGAGATTTTGAATTGCCTTTCAAATTATCAAATAGGATATTAAATCGTGTTAAACATCTTCTAGTGTCAGGCATCCTAGTGCTTGAGAATTGATTTTCTGGATATTGTACACATGGTTACTTTTTATTAACCAGAATGGAAAAAGCCACCAGCTTTTAAATAATTTTAAATGATTTGTCCTGCAGAACTTTGTCAGCTGTCCATAAGCTTGGAGTGCTCTTCTCTGATAGAAATAGTAATATGCAAGTATTCAAGTATCCTCATTTCTTCTGAAACTTTTTCTAAAAGTTTTATTTTAAAACTATCTATTTTAGAAAATATGAAAATGGAAAATCAACTACAGAAGAAAACAGACTCCCATATTCCACTAATCAGAAGTAACTCCTTGTATGTTGATGCTTTTCCTTACCTGCCCATACCCATTTACGTTTATATTTATTTATGCCTATTTTACAGATGTGAATAAGCATGTATGTAGGAATGTAATTATACTAGCACATATTCCTCTCTTAGCTAACTTTGTGGTGTCTCAGAGTCATTCATCACAGAACCTCTCACAGAGCCTAGTAAGGTTCTTATGAGTCAAGGAAAGGTCATAACCTTCCCCTAGCTGATTGGCTTTATAGAAGCATATTTATTCCTGGGTAATTTGAAATAGGCAATATGGATTTTTCCTCTTGGCATAAAGGATTATTTGAAAAAACAAAAACAAAATAGCGGACCGAACCACTGTAAAAAACACCTGTGTCTTCACACATCCTTACCACTGACTTCACGTTTCAAGATGCAGTATCTTTGATCTTGTTGAGTTATGGGAATTGGAGAGAAAAGAGATACTGATGTAAGAGGAAAGGAGGTGATAAAGGCATGTCATAAACCCAGATGCTTTGCAAATCCGATCACAATAGAGCAGTTGCGTTCTCTTTTGTGGCAAAGTCTCTCTGGTGTGTTTGAGCAGCTAACTTCTAGTTTCTCGGCTCTGAAATTCTGACCTCATGTCCCAGCTAGGCTGCATTAATTATCTTTAGCTATGGTAGGTGGGTGATCAAGAGTTCTAGCTTCCTGTGGTGATTTAACATTACATCTCCTTCTGTTTTCATAAGTATTTTAATTAAAAAGGTGCCTTAATTATAATTATGCTTATAATTATAATTAAAGTAACTGTAATTATAACCTAAATGTGCCACCACCCAAACTAATTTCATCCACCTCATTCCTCTGCCATGTTGTGGTTGAAATACTAGAAAACAATACTATTGAAATATTAATACATTAAAAATGTTAATGTTAGCAAAATATGCTGAAGATCAAAGGGATAGCTTGTATTTTTCCATGAAATTTAGAAGAGATTAAATTCAATGTCAATTCTCCTTATAAATAAAGATTATTGCTATAAATTTAAGCTCTTTTAAGTTAAGAAAATAAACTCTACATATTAAAATTATATACAGATAGCTTGTTAGCTGCATGAATTTGGAAAGATCACTGAACTTCTTTGTGTGTCTCCTCATCTAAAGATGAGGAACTTGGGGGTGGGGTGCCAATACCTAGCCCCAGGGATGGTTGTGAAGATTAATTGATATAATAAAGTGTGACACACATTTAACAGTGTCTAATGCAGAGTAAAATCTCAATAAAGGCTAGCTACCAATATGTACACTCACATTAGCTTCTAATATTTATTTCACATATATTATTCACTTAACCTTGTTCTGTTCATGTATTTCTCTATTGCCATGTAATCAGCATGTTTGCAGTTTTTAATGAGTCATGTGTTTAGTATGCCCTGCTTATTTCCAAAATAATTTTAAGTTATTTTAACATTATATGAGAGAGATAAAATGAAGCCAGAAGTTATGTGAGAAATAAAGCAAGCAAATAATGAAAGGAGTGAAAGAATAATTAGACCGGAACTCAAGATCTATTATAGTGGAGCCTTACATTTTGTTCTGACTTGTTCACAAAAGGCAAAAAGAAAAACATAATGAGTTATGGAGCTTTTACTATCATCTTAAAAGGGGAAGAATGTTGGCTTTTTAAATGTAGGGTTTTTTTCTCTTGTAGTGTAGTATAAATGGGATGTATTGCATTGGCCTTTACGTAAGAGATGTCAAAAAACCTGATGGATGGTATCTTTTTTATCAGCTTTACTAAAAAATAGTGTGTTCTGAATTTTTTAAACTATTACTAGGAAAATAGTCATTTTTTTCTTTCATACACTGAAAATAAGCATTTTAATGAGGTAGGTTGTTTTTTGTTATGATGCCATACTAATGTTAGCTTGGGAATTTATTCCTTTTAGTTTTCATGTTATAAGTATTCATTACGGATGTTTTTGAACAAGTTATTTTTCTTTTATCCTTTATGTTTTATTTGTATATGTTCTTCCCTGATACAGATGATAAGAAATGGCAAAAATTCTTGTTAAACACCATCAGATTACTTTGCAGAGAGTGAACTGGTTCATTTTTATGTCTAATTTTCTTTAAAATTGTCTTTCCTTTTTCTTGATGGAATACATCACTAGCATGGCTCTTATACTTGTCAGGCAAAATTACTGTTATTTTTTGCTCATAGATATATCTGGCTGGAGGGGAAACAGAAGATAATTTTTTTTATTTAACTTGGAAAGAGAAAGGGAAAAGATATTTGAAAATATGAGGACTTCATTCAGTACACATTGATTGAGAATTTTTAAGACAGTTTAGAAGCTTGTGATTCAATAAAATTAACTAAAATATGATATTTAAAGCTCCTTAAAAATCTCATTGAAAAGAAAGATATGATATGAGATAATGAAGGAAGTGCTAAAATGAGTTACATTTAGTACTTCTTTTCATGTAAAAAGATATTGTCTAAGAGTGAACATGACTGCAAATGTCAAGAGAGGAGAAACCTGTGAGCCGGGGACTCACAGTCACAAATATCACAAAGTAAAGGAAAAGGGTTGTTGGCAAAGATATAGACTGGGCAGCTCCTCTTCCTGATCACAGAAAAATGCCTTTGATTCCAAGGAGGGTCCTTGAGGCCTGCGGGGATGTTGGGAAATATGAAGACTGAACTATCCTATCTGAGCAGAGGGCAGAGAAGGTCTGGAAGCTTCCATTTTTAGGTTTGCTATGTCTGGGACTTCATTAAGTACATGATATTAAAAAAAATATAGCAAAGAAATTTGCCTCAGTGTACATTTTGCTATCCTGAAATGACTTTCCCATCTATTAATGAATTTTAACCTCACACGAACCCTCCTCAGTACTAGTATCCCTACTTTTACAGATGAGGGGAAAACAGATTATTGGATGTGTTATAAATGATTGAAAATCAGATGGATAAAACATTCTGAAGACAGCATTGTGTAAACTTCTGATCCTTAATGTCATTTCCATCCTTCTGTCTACATTTTAATATTCCAGTGTGCATGTGTACATATCTGATATGGGATAGTGTGTGTGTGTGTGTGTGTGTGTGTGGTGTGTGTGTGTGTTGAGGTCTGGCAGGAGATTTGTCAGCTGGAGTACAGCTATGTGCTATCAGGGATAAGGATTCTGTGTATGAGGACAAATGGTAGATTAAAGATCACTGTGTCATCTATCAGAAGCATTCTTTGACCCTCATGATAATCAAATCTCTGGCATTCTAATGTACTTTGTAACTCAGTTTTATTTCATTTAGTAGAATGTCTACTCTCAAGTCTGTAAGTAGATTACTGAGGTGTGTTTTTTTTTTTTTTTTTTTTAATCTGCTTTTGTTTTTAACATCCAACAGCGTAAAATAAAGTAGGGTCTCTACTGTCTGGATTGTGGATCATAAGCCTGCTTGATGGTAGTAGGATGGGCCAGACGGACTTCTGAGGTCCCTTTCATTTTACAGAATTCATTACTGTCTCATCTCCTGTTGCTCCAAAGGTTCTTTCATAATAAAGCTCATAGTCAAAGCCCTAAACAGGCCCATCCTTTATACAGAATGCCTTGGATTCTTTACAAGAGCAGAGCTGCAGGTCCTTGAACCTGACATCCACAGTGTTTCAGTGGCTTTTTCTTTTGTTGTCACTTATGACCTCACAGGAAATCTGGGCTTCTTGTTTTACTGGGATTTTGTGCATCTCTTCTGTTATCTGAGCAGTTACCAGGCAGCACAGAGCCTTTGTCTCAACCAGAGATAATGCCTTTAAACAGTGTAAAACAAAGCAAAGTAATTGCTTTTGTTTTAAGGTCCTTATCTTGAAATAGAGAACATTGAAAAATAAGATTGTGTAGGAAACTATAGCCATATCATGTCACAGTTTCAGCGAAACTAGACTGCTTGCATTTGTCACTTTTGCTGAAAGAGTGTCTTTATAATGTGTGCGTGGGATTTGCTTTTGGCCTCATTCTGGTTCTGTGGAGTGAAGTCCCTTGTTTTGAACTTGTTGGCTGGCCTGCTTGTAACCCTAGGTTCCAATGAGAAAACAACAAAGACAGGTTTTTATGTCTTGTGTTAGAGATGATTTAGATTATGCTAAGGAATTTTTATATGAATACTAATCATAGAAACAAATGCAGATCAATGAAAATATAAAAATTGCTTATTGGTTTTCCATCACTATATGCATTACAGGGAAGAGTTTTGGCACGTGATCACAACCCAGTGCAGCGCTATTAGCAATGTGCTTTTTTAGTTGGCGATGTCCCTAGTTTTCTCGAAAAAGTTGCAAAATTGTTTTTACCTTATTGCCATTTGATATTCAAACAGAGTAAGATTTGAAATGCTTTGAGTTGTATTTTTTGAAAATGAAATCTTAAGTAACTGGAACTATAAACCAAAATTTTATATCAGCCAGTACTTTCATATAATGGTATTTAGTAATTCTAGTATTTGTGATTGCTAACATTTATTTTTTGGATTCCATGTGACAGGCACAGGTCTATATTCTAACTCACCATCCTATGAGATAAGTATTACTGTCCCATTTTACTGATAAGGAAACTGAAGCATAAAAGTGGTGAGTAACTTGCTCAGGACCATACAGGTGGGTGACAGGGCTGGGATTCCAATTCAGCCATTCTGCACTGGGAGTTCCTACTTCCTGAGACAGTAAGACAGTCTGGAGTGCCTTCGGAATCATCGAAGAAAATTATAGTCAAGGTAATTTCATTGTTAATAATATACTAACGCGTTCTGTTTTTTTTTTTTTTTTTAATGACAATCCATGTTGGCTATTTAAATAAAAATTATATATTAGCCAGAATGTGTATTAACCAGAAATCCCTGGTTCTCTGTCATGTTGAATAAAACTTGATTTTAGGTCTCTTAGATAACTTTAAAACAAGGCCAGTAAGGCCAGGCACAGTGGCTCGTGCCTGTAGTCCCAGTTTCTTGGGAGGCTGCAGCTGGAGGATTGCTTGAAGCCAGGAATTTGAGGCTATGAAGTGCGGTGGTCGTGCCTGTAAATAGCCGCTGCACTCCAGCCTGGAGACAATGGTGAGACTCCTCTCCAAACAAGCAAACAAAACACAAAGTCCGTGGACATACTTCCACTATAGGAAGGTTGTTATTTCTGTCCTTTGATAGTTGCATTGTGAAAAGGATATCTGTGTTCTTTTTCCATCAACAGCAACAAAAATGCTCGGCAAATCAAATAATGCAGTTCTATTGGACATTGTTAGAAGCCAGATTTAGAGAGGGCAGGAAAGAGGGAGAGAAAAGGAGTGAGGGCAGAAGAGAGAGGACACCCAATGACAGCTCATGTGTGGAAACTCTGCGTCTGGCTCAGTTTAACATAAGAAAGAATTACTTGGTTTGGCTTTGGAGTTGAATGCAATTGGGCCCTTGTTTGCAGAGGTACAAATTGGGAAAAGTGAGCCCCATGTTTGAGGATATGACTCCCAAGAGACAGAGACTGATAGCATTTTATAATGCCAGGTATAGAAAGAACAGGGCTTTATCTTAATAAATTACTTTCTCTAAGAACTAAGCCTAGATATTGAGCTGTGTGTTTCTGTGTGTATAAGAAATAATACATTTTCTGAATTTATAGTGATGACCCCTTGTAAGTAAGATTTGTGTTCAAGAAACTCATTCTATGAATAATTTTTTTCTGGGGATGGATCTCTCATAAAGTAGTTATCTACTGATGATTTAAGAATCAGCAGTGCTGATTTCATTCTTTCCTAGTCTTTCATGCTCTAGTCGTGTGTTTTTTACTTCTTTGTGTGTCCTAGTCACGCTCTTTGAGGTTTTCGTGTTAACACTCGGGACAGGGAAAGGTCGGTGGTCAAGCGATTGAGGATTTAGAAAGCAGAAACAACAAGTGCTAGAGAGGATGTGGAGAAGCTAGTTTAACCATTGTGGAAGACAGTGTGGCAATTCCTCAAGGATCTAGAACTAGAAATACCATTTGACCCAGCTATCCTATTACTGGATATATACCCAAAGGATTATAAGTAATGCTGCTATAAAGGCACATGCACATGTATGTTTATTGCGGCACTATTCACAATAACAAAGACTTGGAACCAACCCAAATGTCCATCAATGACAGACTGGATTAAGAAAATATGGCACATATACACCATGGAATACTATGCAGCCATAAAAAAGGATGAGTTCACGTCCTTTGTGGGGACATGGATGCAGCTGGAAACCATCATTCTCAGCAAACTATCGCAAGAACAGAAAACCAAACACCGCATGTTCTCACTCATAGGTGGGAATTGAACAATGAGAACACTTGAACCCAGGAAGGGGAACATCACACAATGGGGCCTGTCATGGGGTTGGGGGAGGGGGCGATATAGCATTAGGAGATATACCTAACGTAAATGACGAGTTAATGGGTGCAGCACACCAACATGGCACATGTATACATATGTAACAAACCTGCACGTTGTGCACATATACCCTAGAACTTAAGGTATAATAAAAATAAATAAATAAATAAAAGCGGGAACTGGATGCTAAAGCCAAACAGGAAAGTCTCCATGCACATGATGACAAGAAAGCCACCCCTGGCATGCTGAAAGGGGGATAGGCATAAATAGGAAATAAACATAAACTCAGCTTAAATTGTTTTGTTTGAAATATATCAATTATCTGGCTTTTTGGTGACATGAAACTCTCCTACATTGTTGGGTTAGGGTTATTTACTGTAAAACTATAGTAAAGTTAGACACAGAACTCTGACTTTCTCTGTCCTGGAAGAAGTTTGGGTGAGCAGAGAACACGTTTTACCATTGCGTCTGCAAATTGAATTAACTTATCTCCCTGTTTCTTGTCCTCTTGCTTTTTATCACTTATAAATGGTTGAGTGAGAAAGAGAAATGTTATTTTGCTTTCCATAAGTCTTTGAATTAGCTATCAATGGTTATGTGCTAATTATATGATAAGAGACAGTTTTCCCCTGTCCTCATAAGTTGCTGCTTTCTGCAAAGCCAAGTTTCTGTGCCTCCAGAATACATGGCACAGCATTCTCTTTCTCAGAAATTGGCAGAGAACAATTAAAAGGAAAACTCAGTGGCAAGAGAAGGATGTTATATCTATGTCTTGCAGATGGATGGCTCCTAGCTCTCCTTCTGCGTCACCCTGCAAGGTGGGGCAGTGATCGTGCTTCATGCTTTCCCTATGAGGCAAGAGAGCAGAGTTCAGTAAGTGACTTGTTCTTTCAGGACACAGTGATAGTTTAGAATCTCTAGAATCCTGGTCTATTGCTCAGCTTACTAAACCATAAAAGTACATTGCTTCATCTAGGCTCCTTTAGGAGGTCCTTTCTCATTCCTGAGCACATTATTTATAATGGTTGATGGGATGTTTATTGTGATCAAAGCTCCCCCCTCCCCGACCCTTAACCCTGTAACAACCAGTGTCTACAAGCAGCTCATTCCACAACTTCTCACTTTTTTTCTGCCAAATGTCATAAAGAAACTACTGGGTTCTGAAATTAAATAGCTTTGTTTCTTCATGGCTGGAGCTCAAATTGTCAAAGGATGGTCTGTAAAGAAGGGCAATCTCAAAGCAATCCCCTTAGGTGACTTCAGTCTTCAGAAGAAAAAAAGGTAGTTATGGACTGGCTCTGATAGAAACCCCCTTGAACAGAGTATGTCTCCTTATTTCTGTCTTGACGTGGCTCATGCTGAGCTAGTCGGTGCTCTTAGCAGACTGGTGCCTGGTATATCCTGATCTCGTCTCTGTTTCTGAAGAAACCACAAGGTAACTCCAGGTGTTAATTAGAAACGTTCAGCTGTATTATTTTTCTAGTCTCCTGTCACCGTGATGGGTCTCCCTTCCCTTTGAATCAAATGGCTATTGCTGCTGCCTGGTAGGAAAAAATGTACAGAACTTTATATATTAATGGACGAGTTACATCACCTGCTCAGATCCTGCAGAGCACACTTACAACAGCACTCATATGCTCGGAGCAATATTTTCTGCCCACTGGTGAAGGGTAAAAATACAAGACTGGCTTTGTTTTTTAAAAGTGGTTTTTAAAATTATTTTTCTGTAATATATACAAATGTACCAAAGTCATCTTCATTGCAAGTAACCTAGGAAATCTCCGGACATGTATTAAGTCCTGCCTATGTAACTTAAACTCACTATCTATTCCTTTACATCAATGCCTCTTTCCCCTGTGCCAGATCTCTGCTTCACTTCTAAATTCTGGGTTAACATGAAAGATTACTAGTAATTTGATGTTGAGTTTGATGCTGTTTAGAACACAGAAAGTAACAGGGATAAAAGAGTTGTTGATGTAGGCAAAATAAACCGGAAGAAACTAGGAAGGTGATGTGGTATGCTTTTCAAGGCTTCTCTCAGACACCTCCTTCTCTCCCCATGAAGACCTCTCTGGTCCCATGATTCAAAATTAATCCCTTCCACTCTGTGCTCTTCCAGCATTGTATTTCAGCTCCCCATGGTCCTCAGCACATTCTCTGTTGGTTCAGAAGTATCTGTGTTCATGTCTGTGTCTCTGACTATCTGATGGGCTCTCCTAAGTTCTAATAAGAGTGGCTAACACTTATTAGGCATGTCGTATTGACAAGGGCTTAGCAAATGTGATATCACTTTATCTTTACCTAGTAAGCCTGAGGAGGAAAGTTCACTATTAATTGCATTATACAGATGCAGCAAAGAGATGGTACATAATTTGTTCCAGTCAGATCAAAATAGATGTTGGGGCTGAATTTCACAACTCAGACAACTCCGATTGTTGACTAGCTTAGCTCATGCCCTGTGATTCGCTGCTTGGCTATTGATTAATGGATGTCCCAGGGAGTAGAGTTCACAGCATTTGGATGACCCATTTCACATCCTGCCCTAGACTGTCAAGTTAGACTTTCAGCAAGGCTCTGAATGTGACATTTTCCTGGTTATTTTTGACTCCCTGTTAAAATTCTAGCCCTTTTGCTCTCAGTTCCAGCCAGACTTTCCTTCTTTCTGTCCACCAAATGTGTCCAGCTCTTTTCTGTGATATCGGTGATATATACATGGGAAATCTCTCTACTTGGACTTTTTCTCTCTTTACCTGGTCCAGTTTTTCCCATTCTTTAGATTTCAGCTGAAGCTTCCTCAGGAAACCCACCACCGCCCTCCCCCGCTGCCTCCCCACCTCCCCGCCGCCCCGCTGCCAACAAAAGCTCCCAATCCCAATTATTACATATACCTTTTAAAAAGAAAAAAGTTATTACAGTTAGAATTCAGCATTGTTCCATGGTCTGCCTCACCAACCTATCACAGTAAAAATGTTAAAAAGATTTGCATTGTTGTTCACATTTTCACTTGCATCACCTCTGTTGCGAAGATTTTTACTTCTAGCTTCCCTTCTCTGAATCATATTGCCTATTTGTTTTCAACCACTTGTTGTCGAGCCATTTAAAAATACATTTCATCTAAATCAGTAGCCTTCAACACTTGATACATATTAGATTCACCTGGAGAGCTTTTAAAAATTCTCGTAGTTGGGTCCTACTGATCAATTAAATCGGAATCTGTTTGGGATGGGTTCCAGGTATCAGCAGTTTTTTATTCCCGTAGAAGATTCTAAAGTATGCAACAAAGGTTGAGAACTACTGACTTCAATGGTGATTGTACCCCCATAGGGACCCTGTATAGAAACGAATGCTGTTTGCCAGATGGGTGTGTGCATTTCAGAAATGCAGACAAGGTATGTGCAGTAGGAGGTAAACTATATGATTGAAGGAGCTCTTGGAAACCCCTAGCAGTGAAGGTAAGAAAGCAAAATCTTTACAAGACACCAGGGCTTCTGCTTATTTGTATTTATAATGAAACCTATTTTGCTTCTGGATCATTTGATTTGCCTCTTCTTTTGCCCCAGGCAGGTTTTTGCAAGCATTTTCAGTGAACTCAATGTGAAAAATCTGTATTGCTATCCATATGTGAGTTTCAAATATTGTAGCTCTTCAAAGATACAAGTCAACCTTCTTTTCCAGTTGGAGACATTTTTTTTTCAATTGACTAAAACTTCTAATTGGAGAAAAAAATATACAACTGGTAAAGAATAAATATTCATGTTTGGCTCACTCTGTAGTTTATATACAACTACCTACCTAATCTTTGCCTGTCTATCATCATTTACTTGTGGCAAATTGTGACCTGTGGATTGTTTTTTTTCAAACTAAAGATTTTAAAGGCTTCCAGTAATGGCAAAAAGCCTGCTAAAAGCTGTTCTTATTTCAATATAATAAATCATAAATGTGTAAAGTGGATTTCCCCGGAGGTATGCATTTTAAAGTTTAAGTGGGGGGTACATAGTTGGAGAGACTAATGCATCAGTACTCTACTAGTGGCAATCACAATTAAAGAGTTTTAAACAGGAGAATTTGGCTTGGGACAGGGTTTCTTAGGCAGTGGAGTGAAATAATTGAGTGGCTATAAGCGAGGGAAAAGCATGATTTTTGCCTGTAGGCTTTTGATTTACACATAGAAAATGTATTCCGAAGTTAGATGTATCATTGACTCATGGTTTTGCCATATTCAGAAAGTAGCTGATATTTGATTTGTATGAATTACATCCTTAAAATAATAGCGAGCCACATGGCTTTCAGTAAAAATGGTGACAGGAAAAAGAGAAGAGTTCCTTTGATTGCTGTGAATCTTCTGTAGAATTCAATGAGAAAGAAAGGATCATCTTCTACAAATACTGATTTCAGGCCTTTTTCTATCACTAATGTTCTATTAAGGGCCTATTTCACTAGAATATAATTTACAAATTTCAATGAAAAAAAAAATTCCCATTATAGAACAGAAGTTGACAGGTAGCAGAATAAGAATTCACAGAGACATATGAGAAGAGGAAAATAAATACTTGGGAGTCCAGAAGCAGATTTAAGATTTCTGTAATGTTGTTATTCTGAAAGTATTTCTGTGACCATGGAGGCTGGAATTTAACTTATGTCTTTGCATTATCCTTTAAAATGCTGATACTTATAAATGTGCTTACCAAGTAGTAGGTGCTCAGTAAAGAATACTTGAATCTGAAGATGTAGAGAACGAAGGTGACATTCAGCCTGATTTATCCTATAGGGTTTCATCACATTTGTTGTCTTGAGTAATTAGACCCCCTTTAACTTTTAAAAAAATCCCAGTAGGTTGATAATTTATATGGTCATTTTTCTTAGAAGCAGTGAGTGATACCTCTCAAGGTTCAGTTACCTGAGATGCAAGTTGATTAGACAGATCTTGAAATCTGAAAATGATCCTTGATTTGGACTGGAGTGCCATCCCCAAGTCTGAGGCTGTCCATAGATTCCCAGTGCTGAGAAATGATAAATGAGTCTCTTGTAAGTAGCCAGCAGGCCTCCACAGGGAGGTCCAGAACCAGACATACTTAGCAGCTTCATTAATGACCTGGAAGAGCTGTAATAAGCAGCTTGCTAATGAAACCTGCAGATGACACTGAATTCTGAATTCTTAGGTGTGGGTAGCAGCAATTGAAGCATGAATAACAAAAGATCCAAGCCTAGACTGAGGCTGGACTGTAAAAGTCCATTTAAGGTGACTTTGTAAAGCAGTTCTGTGCAACACCAGTAGTCCATAAGACCAAGGTAGGGTAGGACATAAGAGATGATTTATGTCACTGAAAAGTCTGTGCCAACAATTTTCTTGGTCCCTAAGTCAGGAAGAGGATATCGACAAGGTACGATTAGCATTGAAAAAGTTGGGTTCAAATACCAGCCCTTTCATGAATTAGCATGTCTTAAGCAACTCACTGCATCTCTGGAATTCTTGGTTTCATTTTATAAATGTTAAATTATTAATGTATCTGAAAATGCTTGGCACAGACTTGCAACCCAGTATGAATTAGTTCAATCTTATTTTAAGAGCAGCATCGTAACACCAAAAATCATGCTACCACTCTGACAAGAGTCCATGAATCTCCAGGGCTTATACAAATGGTCCTCAAAAGATCCATGAACCCTCTGAGATAATATACTAAATACTTAGTGTGTGCCTAAAAGCATGGATGGGCGTTTTTCTGGAGAAAGTGACTAAACTTTCTTCATATATCCATTGGTGTTGACAACTAGAAACATGTTAAGAACCTCTGCACTGGATTGTAAACATCTTTCAAGTTCCAATTCAATATTCTAGACACACACTGAGCTTTCTGTACCATGGACTTGACAAAATGACTCTCAACTCAGATCCTGGACAATTGCTCATCTACTAGATATTTTTATGGCTGGTAAGATTTCAGCTCTTTGGAAAGATCTAAAGTATTACATCAACTTTAGGCACTCTCTATCCCAGCGCCTTGTTTCCTTATCCTGATAGCACGTGGCTATCTGAAATTTGAAATGTTCTCATTTATTGTTTCTATTTACTTGTGTGCTGCCATCCACTACACTATAAGCTCCTTGAGAACAATATTCTAGACTTTCTTGCTTACTGCTGTATGCCTAATACTTAAAAGAGTGCCTGATCCATTGTAGGTGCTCAATTTTTAATTGTTGAAGGAAGGAAGGGAAGGAAGGAGGGAGAGAAAAAGGAAGGAAAGAAGGAAGAAAGGAACTTCATGTCACACAGAACCTGGCTCATACTATATATTAAAGGATTTAATGAATAAAAGACTGAAAGGATATATGAATGAATAAGGAAGACTCATCTAGATTGTTGTAAAGATGTGGAGGGAGGGATGATGCCTGAGCAATGGGAAAATTCAGCCCACTCTTCTTTGACATAGTAGAGAGCTTCACTCTCTAGCCTGCAAAACCATATATATACTTAAGGTCTGATTGATACTTTTGGTTCTAAAAAGAAAATGGACTGAAGTATCCATTGATCCATTTCTTGGAAGTACACAGGAGCTTTGGTTCAACTGCTGACAAGATGGACTTGTGGCATATTAAATTCTATAAAGAATTCTGTTTTGAGAAGAGGTGCCACTAAAGCCATTTTGTGCCTAGTTTTAGCAGGACTAGAAGGTTCTGGAAACAAAGCCTAAATAGAGTGCCATTATTCTCACCGGGGTTTCTATTGAGGTGTTCTACAATCAAAATACATCCTTCAGAATCAGAAAGCAATGTCTTAGATTCTTCTCACAGGAGTCAACTGCTTCTGATTGTGGAAAAGGAATTTTCCTTATATCTGAAGCATACATTCCTGTTCTTTGATTGATTCATTTCTCACATGTGATTTTTCTCTGTCAAGTGTTTAAAAGTGACCATTTTCTGTAAAAACCTGTCAGCCCTAGATAGTTAAGTTGCAGGAAAAAAAAAAAAAAGAGAGAGAGAGAGAGAGAAAGAAATCTAACCGTTATATGTAAGCATCAGCTATTAAACTGAATCCGCTAATACCTAAGATTCAGAAATACAACTAACAAATCTGTTTTGACTGACTCTCCCCCTTAGGCTAATTTTTAAAGTTAAGGGTTAAGGTTTCTGATTGATTAGACCTTTTCTCACAGGGTCATGTTTTAGTGGGCCAGATTCCTTGACACACTTGGGATATGCATGTACAGTTGTGGAAAAACTAACTTTATACACTGGTGTCCCTCATTAAATGGGCTTGAAGCCAAAATTCTAAGCTGAGGTATGTTACATTTTGTTTATTGATTATGCTCTCTTCACACAAGACATTAGCCAAAGGTGGAATTTGGGTAGCGTCGTACATATACCCAAGACACCAGGAAAATTTTTATTCCTAAAAATCCAAATTCATCTTTAGCCTCTTGTAATTTTTACTGCATAATTAACAATAATGTTTGACACTGTCATCCACTTGACAGAATCTAATTTGGAGCATCTGGTGTTATTTAGCCAAGAGCCTAGTTCTATTCTCCCAGTACAAAAGGGTTCTGATTAATTAATCATTGCCCAAACCTGAATAATACATTAAAGATAAACTTCAATGCTAAGTGAAAAACAAAAGAGAAAGCTTTCTTATGTAAAGAAGCTGGAGTTTCCTAGTAATAGAAATGTAACAATGAGTAAGTTTTAGCACTTAAACTTGTGACGGGTCTCAACCCAAGCATGTAGCAGACAAAATATTTTCTTAGATGGCTGAAATTTGGGGTTCAGCCAGCAGAACTCACCACTTGCCCTGGGGTGTATACCGTCTGCTTCTCTCTCAGACACTCTTCTGCCCTCGATGTGTTGCTGTTCTCCTTTTAAAGGGTCCTTATATGGGTTTCCGAAGCACAGTTACTGCTACCGTCATTAAACGTGGCCTTAGTGTCGTGTGACTGTGTCAAAATAACTCTTTCATAAAAGCCATCCTTCTGTTTCTGGTTCTGTCCCTTCTATGGTTTTTCCTTTGGGTTGAATACAGATTGCTTTTCTACTCCACCCAAAAAATGTTGTCACTTACGATGTGAATGGGTGTGAAAAGTTACACTTAAGGTAAGCTTCCATAGAGGAGATAGCTCAACTCTGAAGGTCATGAGATAGTTTCCATCTTCACATACTCCATAAAATATGTATTTATAAGTACTTATTACATATTATTAAATAATTCATTGAGAAATATTTACTTTGCAAATATCACATCCCTGGAAAGTTCTAGGCATTGGGGCTACAGCAGTGAACAAAACAATGCCCTCCTACTTTCATGGAACTTATACCCTAATTGAAAGACAAATTAACAAATAAATGTAGAGCATAGGATTTAAAGTAGTGTTAAGTACCATGATGAAAAATGAGGCAAAGTAAGTAGAAAGACAGTGAGATGATATGCTAAGGTAATTTATGTTGTTACAAAGACCTTGTCAGGCATTACTGAGCGCCACTGATATGTAGTGCTGTATACTAAAGCTCACTCTCTGTAATGCACTTTCTTTCAGTCCGATAATCAAGATAGAAAATACCTAATCCTAAATAAAATACAATGTCAAAATGATTGAGGCAGTAAGAAAAGTACAAAACAGTATCAAAAGACTTAGAAAGAAGGAAAGACCCCATCCAGGTAGCCAGAGAGTAAAGGCTTTTTGCTGTTGTTGTTATTGTTGTTGTTGGAGACATGGTCTCATTCTGTCGCCTAAGAGTGCAGTGGCATGATCACAGCTCGGCTCACTGCAGCCTTGACTTCGTGGGCTCAGGTGATCCTCCCACCTCTGCCTCCTGAGTAGCTGGGACTACAGACATGCGCCACTACGCCTGGTTATTTTTTGTATTTTTTTAAGAGACAGGGTTTCGCCACATTGCCCAGACTGGTCTTGAACTCCTGAGTTTAGGCAGTCTGCCCGCCTCTGCCTCCCAAAGTGCTGGGATTATAGGCGTGAGCCAGCGCACCCGGCAAGTGTCCTAAACAGGGGCATGAGAGATGGGCTTGGGTAAAGATGGGACTCCATTCTCAGGGAACAACCAGCGCAAGGACATAACATTGGGAAAATATTGGCAATGCACGGCAGTAACAAATGGTCCATTTTGGCTAGCATGCAGTAAAAGCAGGATACTACTGAGAGAACAGAGTGTGAAGTTAGCTTGTAGCCAAGTGTTGAAGGGCTTTGAATGCCAAAGTGAGAAGTTTGAATATAAGAGCAACTTTAACAAAAATATGTAAGGTACTTTTTCTGATAATCAGAACCCATTTTCATTACGTAAAATAGATACCATGCCTAATAATACGATTTCTGGTAGAAAAGTGAGTTAAAGCTACAGTAACAAAAGAATAACCTATCAGGTCTGTATAGACAATCTTAAAGTGGAAAGGGTTGCACAATGTCATATGGGCTTATGGGCATCCACTATGGTAGTTTTGTTTTTAATGATTTGTTCTACTGACACCTGGACTTTATCTAAAAACAGAATGCTGGCTGGGCATGGTGGCTCATGCCTGGAATCCCAGCACTTTGGGAGGCTGAGGTGGGCAGATCACTTGAGGTCAGGAGTTCAAGACCAGGCTGGCCAACATGGTGAAACCCTGTCTCTACTAAAAATACAAAAATTAGCCAGGTGTGGTGGTGCATACCTGTAATCCCAGCTACTTGGGAGGCCGAGGCAGGAGAATGGCTTGAACCCGGGAGGCAGAGGTTGTGGTGAGCTGAGATCGTGCCACTGCACTCTGGCCTGGACAACAGAACGAGACTCCATCTCAAAAAATAAATAAATAAAATAAAATACAACAAAACAAAACAGAATGTCAGATGATACTTTCCTGGAAACTTTATGAAATCCAAATATGTAGCCACCATCATGATAGAGGGACTGTTTATGAAATACCAAGCCTTCTTTGCTTTATGCTGTTTCATGCCTTCTACTCTAACTGGTAGACCCAGAGTGTTTTGGGTCCTCATGAGAGGCTTATCCTAATTCAAGATTGCATTTTTCTGGGAGGTGTTTAGATTTCAGCAACTAACACAGGAATTTAGAAAGCCAAATAATCCCTTGTTTGGAATCAAAGCCCTTCCTCCTTTCAGATTCTTTGCTTCCTGTTTATATCAAAAATATGCTGCTTTTCCCACCCTCTGACATACATGGGGCTCATGTCACTGCCCAATGTGTAAAGAGTTTTTAAACGTCTGCATTTTCTTACCCATCCGTTCTGGGTTGTCTGTTGATTTGTGTAGACCTTAGACACTTTTGCCTTTGAGGTCTCTTTATCCATAAAAATATATTTTGATTTTATTTATATAGATATATTTTTAGTAGTATAGAAATATATAATATATTAAATGTATTTATCGATAAACATACATATGTTAAATATGTTTATCGATAAATATATTAATGTGGCCAGATGCAATCGCTCATGCCTGTAACCTCAGTACTTTTAGAGGCCAAGGCAGGAGGATTGCTTGAGGCCAGGAGTTCAAGACCAACCTGGGCAAAATAATGAATCAAAAAACTTAAACATTAGCCAGGTGGCCAGGCATAGTGGCTCACACCTGTAACTCCAGCACTCTGGGAGGCCGAGTCAGGAAGATCACAAATTCAAGAGATCGAGCTGGCCAACATGGTGAAACCATGTCTCTACTAAAAATACAAAAATTAGCTGGGTGTGGTGGCACATGCCTGTAGTCCCAGCTACTCAGGAGACTGAGGCAGGAGAATCACTTGAACCTGGGAGGCAGAGGTTGCAGTGAGCTGAGATCACGCCACTGCACTCCAGCCTGATGACAGAGCAAGACTCCATCTCAAAAAAAAAAAAAAAAAAAATTAGCCAGAGATGGTGGCAACCACCTGTAGTCCCACCTACTTGGGAAACTGAGGTGGGAAGGATTGCTTAAGCTCAGGAGTTCAAAGTTGTAGTGAGCTGTTATCATGTCACTGTATTCCAGCCTTGGTGACAGAGTAAGACCCCAACTGAAAAAAAAAAAAAAAAAAGATATGTATACACAGAATACACACACACACACGAATATATATACATGTTATTTGATTAAACATTTTTCTCAAAAGTTTTTTTCCTGACTTTAAAATAAATTAAAACATTGGCATGGCCCCTTAAAACTATTGTGTGTCTTAGGCCTTCTGAAAACTCTGCCTAATGGATAGGTTGACTCTTTTCCCTTTCTGTGGAGAATTGGTGATGAGCTGAATTGAAAACCAGAATGCATGGCTGGGCCCAAGTTGTCCATACCCTATAACACTCTACAAATATGAAGTTCAAGTCAGATATTACATACCCTGAAAAGACCTCCCAGTTGTACAGTAGGAACATTGGGAAAGGTCAGATTCATTTTACTGACCTTTTCATTCTGGTCAATATTGGCAGCTGCAATTTCCTATTTGCAGCAAATTTAGGAAAAGTATGGACCTCAGAGTACTTACATGAAAACCACCAGGCTTCATTAAAATTCAGCTTCCTAGGACCCTTATAATGAAATCAAGTATTTTGAATCAGAATCTCAGTGTTTGATGTACGTAAATCTTACGCACACTTAAGCTTATAGCCACTGTCCTAAAACAAAAATCGGATTGGATTGCTTCCCTTTAGCAGTTCCCCATTGCAGAATAAAGCCCAACTCTTTAACCTGGCATTGATGGTCCTTCATAATACAGTCCTGGTCTCTCAAGGCCTGATACCCCAGACTGAAGGATCTGAACTTACTCAAATGCTCATCCTTCCCTTTTGGCCTAAACTCCCGATCTTTCAGGGCATTATCAGTTTCATAGGCCTTATATCAAATGCCATCCATCTCCTGCAGCATGTGTTAGCCCTTCGATATAAAACTGACCCCCCTTTCCATCTATCTGATACAGCACCTGTAATACATCATTGCATTTGTTTAGCTGTCACTTTTTTTTTCTCTTTTTTTTTTGAGACACAGTCTCGCTCTGTCTCCCAGGCTGGAATGCAGTGGCGCCATCTTGGCTCACTGCTACCTCTGCCTCCCGGCTTCATGCCATTCTCCTGCCTCAGCCTCCCAAGTCGCTGGGACTACAGATGCCCGCCACAACACCCAGCTAATTTTTTGTATTTTCAGTAGAGATGGGGTTTCACCGTATTGGCCAGTCTGGTCTCGAACTTCTGACCTTGTGATCCACCCGCCTTGGCCTCCCAAAGTGCTAGGATTACAGGTGTGAGCCACCATGCTCAGCTGACTCTTTTTTTTTTTTTTTACAAATTAGAATAATCAATTTTTTAAATGCAGGACCTATTTCTTATTTATTTGTTTATTTCATAAATTACAATGCTTGTTTTTTTAAATTAGGCCACGTTTCTTATTTATTTGTGAGTTTTGTGGGGGAAAGCATATGTGTGTGTTTATGTATTTATGTGTTTATTATGTATGTATTTATTTATTTATTTTTTGAAACAGAGTCTTGCTCTGTCGCCCAGGCTGGAGTGCAGTGGTGCAATCTTGGTTCACTGCAAGCTCCGCCTCCCGGGTTCACGCCATTCTCCTGCCTCAGCCTCCTGAGTAGCTGGGACTACAGGCACCCATCATGCCCAGCTAATTTTTTGTATAGTAGAGATGGGGTTTCACCGTATTAGCCACATGGTCTCGATCTCCTGACCTCTTGATCCGCCCGCCTCGGCCTCCCAAAGTGCTGGGATTACAGGTGTGAGCCACCGTGCCCGGCCCTATGTATTTATTTATATTTTGAATCCTTAAGGCTAAACACAGAATTTGGCCAATGTTAGTCATGCAGGATATCTTGACTTCTTTCTTTTCTTTTTCCTTGTTTTATTGTTTAATGAGGAGATGACTAGGTATTTATTTGGTTAGATAAGGTTGAGATTGAGAATCAGGGTGAAGATCACCAGAAAAATATTGAAAACAAATGGTTAAAAAGAAAGATCTCCTGATGTCATTATACATAGTTCTCCATCGCAGGCTTTCGTTGTTGTTTCCAGCAGGATAAAGAAGAGAAACATTAGAAAAGAATTGACATTGATGGTTGTAGGCGACCTGTTGTTCGTGTGAACAAGAATGGGAACACCAGCAAGGAAAGTCACACCCCGCCAGGAGAATATCAGTGTGGACAAGCTGTGGAAGTCCTCCTTGTATGGAACATTACCAAAGACTTAGACGTGAAGTGAGCAGGGCTTTCGAAAAGACGATTTGGTTCAATTCAATCACTATTTATTGAACAGAGACACAGATCTTCCTTTATGAAGCTTTTTATCTTAGTGGGGTAGACAGGCATTAATCATGAAATCCCACAATTAAACACTCCATTGCCAACTTTAGTAGGTATCATAGGCAGTTTCCTGTGGAAGGGCTGGCGGAAGAGGCTGGTGGTGGTGAAACGTGAGGCTGAAGGGATAGGACAGGGCCAGATTGTGTCAGGGAGGAGAGTGGCTCGGGGGCCACGATGACCTTGAACAGCTAAAGACAATAGAGAAATTAGACACTTAGCAAGCTTGACAGGAAGGGAAGGAGCCCACCACAATGAGTACCAAGACTCGTTAACTTGTTAAATAATGTTAAAGAAAATCAGAAAACCTGTATTGCTTTGTTTGCTGGAGAGCTGTTCTTCCTGAAACTCAATGCCGTTATTGTGTGTTTCCCTTATGTCTCCATGAAAAGAGCATCGTTTTATCTGGCAAGGGAGAACATGAATCATTCAAATGGCAGAATCAGCATTGTAAGACTTACCTTCCAGCATAAAACCTGCAGGTTGAATGAAAACCCGTGACAGAAAAGTCTCGTTAAAATTCCCATTGCTGCGTCCTCCTCTCTGAAGACATGGGGTAAAACAGGGGTTTTCTTTTTCCTTAGATGCTTTCCAGTTTTTTACCCAGCCTAGATCTTAATGACTGAGGATCCAGAGAGAGAGATCTTAACATTTCCCTGGAAATATTTTCTTACGATTAAAAAGGTTTGTCTTACAGAATTATCTTTTATTATTTTTTCCTTCTGACAAATTTTTTTTAGCTTAATTTAATAGTGTGTTTGAAGGGTAACAGAGCATGAAAAAGAATGAATTAGAAGCCTGGGATCTTTGGGATAAATTGAGAAATCTAGTTTAAATATCTTAACAAATAAATTTATTCTTGGGATAGCCACAGAAGTTCCAAAGTGGCCTTCTTGCCCATAAAACTGTGTCGGTGTTTAACAGTTCACTTCTGGCCAGGCGTGGTGGGTCACACCTGTAATCCCAACACATTGGGAGGCTGAAGCAGGTGGATCACTTAAGGTCAGGAGTTCCAGACCAGCCTGGTCAACATGGTGAAACCTCATCTCTACTAAAAATACAACCATTAGCCAGGTGTGGTGGCAGACACCTGCAATCCCAGCTACTTGGGAGGCTGAGGCAGGAGAATTGCTAGAATCGAGGAGGTGGTGGTTGCAGTGAGCTGAGATTGCACCTCAGCCTTGGCAACAAGAGTGAAACTCTGTCTGAAAAAAAAAAAAAAAAAAACAGTTCACTTCCCCGCTGGTAAAATGGAAGCCTCAGCTAAATCAGGGGTTCCCTGTACACAGCATGAGAACCACCCCTCTATTTTTCCATGTGAAAGGAAGATACTGCCCATCTGTCACAACACATTCATATGGAAGTAGGATGGCCTTAAAAAGTGGTTACCACCCAACAGATCCGAGTTAGCATAAGAGAGAAAACTTATTTACCAGCCTGATTCTAGATGCTCTCCAAAGATCTTTATAACTCCAGATGATGTGACTCTCTTTGAGATTTCTGTTTTAGAATTTGGTAAATGCCGGGCCCTTTCCTGCCAGGGTAGAGCTATTCATTGTTATTACTGTCGTTCCATAGTTCTTGTTTTTGTGAAGCTGCTGGATAATTCTACAATGCCAGAAATGATTACACCGGACGCACAGAATGAAATTTATAGATACAAGTTCTAAATCACAACAGGAGATGCGTGGCTGTGTGATTTGTCATCAGCTTTTATTTACTGTGATTATTCCAAGCATAATTACAGGAGATGTGCTTAAGAGTTTGCTGTACTTTAGGGCTGACAGCAGTGTGTTGAAGGCTACCATCTCTTTGCTTAAAATAGTGCATTTTAAGGTTAATGAAATCTTTATTATGGACTCAGATTTGAAACTGGAACAAGAATTTTTAATTTAAGAAAGATTTGCATTTTTCCAAAATGCCTTAAGAGCTGTGCTTTTCATGTTATCAAAGCCTAAAAGATCGATAGGGAACATGTTATTATTCTCATTTGGAATAAAGAAATCGAGGCACTTTAACACTAATTGCTTTGTCTAGGAAACAGAGACACATGATCTGAAAGCCTTGTTTGAAACGTAGTGCCTTAGCCCCTCCGTCGGACCAATCGAAGGGTTCTGAGGTCTGTGTTCTCACTTCCTCACCTTTTGCTAGACAGCTGGATTTACGTACTGGGCTTCTATATAAAATTCTATTGAATATAGGAACAAAAATGTTTAAAACTATGGGTGTAGGGGAAGGAAAAAAAGCTGGGAGTTTGAGTGTATTTCAATTGCAAGTTAAAAATCACGTGTGGGACTAAAACTGACTCCATAACTAGAGGAATTATTGCTCCTGTAACTAATATGACAAGCTGACAGACCTAGCTTCAGGCTCCCTTGGATCCTAATGCTGAAGTTATCAGAAATCTCCTTTCTCACTTTTCTTTCTTTCTTTCTTTTTAAATCCCCTTTAGAAGTTGTCCTTTCTTGCTTTTCAACTCAACGTTCATCTAAATATATTTCATTCTTGGCCAAGACGTTTCAGAAAGTGGCAGAGATAGACAACATCATGAAATGCTTACCTGCAGCAGCAAGAGAGACCCTGTTTCCAATGTGCTGTCCTGGGTAAATCACTATGTGGGAATATATGTGGTAAAATACATTGTATTTTACTGGTTTTTTTTTTTCCTAAATTCAAATTATTTCCTATTACACATTTGTTCTGAACTTGCATTTTTCTTCCTGCTTAGCGATAATACATCTTAGAGATTTTGTATGTATCAATACGTGTAAATCTACCTTATTCTTATTGCATAGTATTACATTGTACAGATAAAATATTATTTAATGATTTTGCCAATAATGGGCATTTAAGTTGTTTGAGGATTTTTTGTTGTTGTTGTTGTTGTAGCAAACAATGTATTCTATTAACAGCCTTTTACATACTCCTTGGGCTGTGTATGAGATTCTTACTCTAGGATAGATACCAGGAGATAGGTATGCTGGGTTAAAAGGTTTTGGCATTTCCAACACTGGTAAATACCATCTAACTTTCAGAGAGTTTCACCAGTCTCATTAGGTTTTTAAATGCTAATTATGCTATTGCTGCTACCAAATCCTTTTGGCTGCTCTGCCAGGTACTATGCTAAATGTTCTATATACATCATCTTATGTAATCCTTACAACAACCCCTAATCAGGTTTCTTTGTGTGTGCTGATATTATCATGATCATTTTGCAGAAGGGGACATTGAGGCTTAGAGAGTTCTTGTCACTGGCCTAAATTCAGAAAGGTGCTTTTCTTGTCTTTATAAACTAAAGATTGGCTTTACATACTAAAGTGAGAGGGTATTTTACTTGTGACATCCCAGCTGCTCAGTGAAGAAATTTGTCCTTGAGTCTTGGGCCAAATATGATTAAGGGGTGAATTCACAAATGTTCTGTCCCTGGGTTCTGGATATGTGATTTGGATTGCATATAGTATTTCTGCAGTTATTAGCTGGCATAATTAAATGTGGAGTGCAACCCAAAGTCAATAAGAGAAAATTGCTGCTAAAGTTCCTACTGATCTGAGCATAAGACCCCAGAGAAAATTAACATGACAAGGAGAAAACTGAAAAAGCCCCCAAAACCCTGGGCCACTAGTTAAAGCAACACACGTATCATAGAGTAGGGTGTTTCTCTTTGGCGTCATTGGCTATTGTGTAGCTTGGTTAGTGTGGTGATAGCAGTGACTTGGGAATCCTGGAAGGATATAAATGTTACCACTTTGCCACTGGCTTAGTAAGTTTAGTGGTTACTTGTTTATTTTTATTAGGGATGTCTCATCTCTAATAAGATGAGATGTCTCACCCTGTCACCCAGGCTACACTGCAGTGTTGTGCTTCTGCCTCATGGCAGCCTCAACTCCTGGACTTAAGCAGGAGCCTGGCTAATTTTTTTCTTTTTAGGTAGAAATGGGGCCTCACTACATTGCCCAGACTGGTCTTGAACGCCTGGCCTCAAGTGATCCTCCCACCTCAGCCTCCCAAAGTGTTGAGATTATAGACGTGAGCCACTGTTCCGGGGCCTTAGTTGTTAGTAAGTAGCCTTATTTTACTATATCCTGTGAAGAAATGTGTTTATTTAACTTTCAGTTATTGTGGTCAGATGTCTAGTTCTATTTAACATAGATTGCAGTGGTGAAAGATGTCTAGTCTCTTTAAAAAATAGATCAGCTGCTGAGCTCTTAGGAGGTGGTTAATTAGTGACTGCTGAGACTGAGAGGCCCCCCATCCCTTCCAGCTGAACCCGCAGGGGAGCCAGAGAGGAAAGAAGGATGCTTCTTCCTGCTGCTTTTCCAGAAAAATTGGGCTGAACTCAGTTATTCTGAGAAGCAGGAAAGAATCAGACCAGAACATTTAAGTGACTTTGGCTCATGCTAAAGAATATTAAAATATTCTTGGCCCATTTACATTATAGAAGTTTCTACAGGACAAACAAGAGGACAGCATTATATAGGGCCAGAATTTTCAGTTAGTTTGGCATACTTTCAGAAGTTTGTCTTTTTTTAAATTTTATTTATTTTATTTATTTTTTTAGACAGAGTCTCGCTCTGTTGCCCAGGCTGGAGTGCAGTAGCACCATCTAGGCTGACTGCAAACTCCGCCTCCCCAGTTCATGCCTCAGCCTCCCAAGTAGCTGGGATTACAGGCACCTGCCACCATGCCTGGCTAATTTTTTGTATTTTTAGTAGAGACGGGGTTTCACCTTGTTAGCCAGGATGGTCTTGATCTCCTGACCTTGTGGTCCGCCCACCTCGGCCTCCCAAAGTGCTGGGATTACAGGCATGATTTCTTTTTTCTTTTTGTTTACCTGAAACAAAGAAAGTCATCCTTTTTTTTTATTTTACACGTTTTAGATTACGTTCATATTATTTAGCTTAATTGTGCTTAGTAGTTTGTTTATGTTTTGCTTTGTAAATGACTCCTCTTTATTTTGCATTCACTCTAAAGGCGTTTCCTTGGCATTTTTGTTAGCATTCGGGATTGAAAGACTGTCATGCCTTAAGCTTTGGTTAAAGTTTGGTTTTGGTAACTTTTCTGTTAGTCTCCAAAAAAGAACTAATTGTTGCTGACCTATAAGCAGGGATTAAAAGACAGAGTGTAATATTGAATATTAAATGTGTATTATCTCATTTAATCCTCACTACCCCCCCGTGGTGGGGTGGGGGTGGGGTGGACGGTGTCTACTTTCCTCTTTATCCCCATTTTACCAGTTTAAAACAAAGAGAATTTAAGCAGTTTGCCTGAGACCACATAGCTACTAGGCAGCCAGTTCAGAGCTGGAAGTCACCTCTGTCTGATTTTAGGACTCCTGTACATTACATAGCTAAGTGCTTGCTTGCTTTTCCTTCACAGCTTCTTCTCCCTACATTTTTTCCTACACGTTTTCTACAGCTGTAGGAGAAATTTGTTTTTCTTTTCCTTTTTGTTTTCCCCATCTAGGGAAGCTTATGAAGTTTCAATTCAGGCTTTGATGAATCTCCCCGTTTTTCCTCTATAGCTTTGTTTGGTGACACCTGGCTGTAAATAACTAAATGGAGAAATTAAAAACAAAGGGCTGGGTGCAGTGGCTCATGCCTGTAATCCTAGCACACTGGGAGGCTGAGGCGGGTGGGTCACCTGAGGCCAGGAGTTTGCGACCAGCCTAACATGGTGAAACCCCATCTGTACTAAAAATACAAAAATTAGCAGGGCCTGGTGGTGCATGCCTGTAATCCTAGCTACTCAGAGGGCTGAGGCACAAGAATCGCTTGAACCTGGGAGGCAGAGGCTGCAATGAGCCAAGATCACGCCACTACACTCCAGCCTGGGCAACAGAGTGAGTCCTTGTCTGAAAATAAATAAATAAATACAAATCAATAAAGTGACCTCAAAACAAAGCACATAGAAAGTTTCTCCCTTTGAAATTTGGTTTGGCTCTTAATGAGCAAGTTTCTCCTATTAGCCTCTCTAGCTGAAGCAACTGGGACTAATGATCCTTTTCTGGTGTTTACCTCAAAGGGATATTATAAGAATTGGATGAGTCATTTGCAGGAAAAACAATATAATGTTCATTATTCTGAAAATTGCACCAAGTTTCTCCATGATTTTGCCTGAAACTGAGAAAGATGCTGGGTTTCCCCACTCCCACAGCTCATTTATAAAATGTGCCAATATTTATTCAAGTTTCTTTGAGTCCGGGAGCCACATAGAAATGCAAACATATTATGGTTGTTTGATTCTTATTGAGCTATCAGGGCTGTATGCAGTTCTGAAATGAGTACATTGGCCTGTTGCTTCTCCCCAGGAGCTTGCGGTAGCCTGCCCTCACGCACTTCACAGCCAGTTACATGACTTGTGTAACCATGGAAGCATCTCACCGTCACTGAGCCTTTTGGTAGACTGACTTCATATATTTGGTTCCTAATGTTTTGTTTTGTTTCTTGAGACAGTCTCAGTCTGTCGCCCAGGCTGGAGTGCAGTGGCACAATCTCAACTCACTGCAACCTCTGCCTCCCAGGTTAAAGCAATTCTCCCTCCTTAACTTCTTGAATAGCTGGGATTACAGGTGTGTTCCACTGCGCCCAGCTAATTTTTGTATTTTTAATAGAGTAGGGGTTTCACCATGTTGGCCAGGCTGGTCTCAAACTCCCGACCTCAAATGATCCACCTGCCTCGGCCTCCCAAAGTGTTGCAATTACAGGCGTGAGCCACCGTGCCCAGCCTGGTTCCTAATTTAAAACATAAATGATCACATAGAAAACCAGCAAGAATGGAGCCTTCTTTATAAATAGAAGCCTGAATGATAAGGAGGATGATTATAGCACTCAATTAAATGTTTCAGAATTTGGCACTTTCTTCACCACGAGATTTCCTTCACTCAAATGAGAGTTGGGTGGTGGTCTGAGTACAGATATTTTCACAGAGCATATTCATGAGATGCAGGATGAGAAGGAAGCGCTGCTTAAAGAGGTCTCAGTGCTTCGGATCTCAGGTAGTAGCTATCAGGTATAGCTCTCACATGTTGAAATCTCCGTTAAGAACAGTCCCATGGAGCCAGCTCAGGGAGATGCAATGACTCTTTGAGCCAGTCAACCCAAATAGCTTGATGAGGTCACCTCTGGGCTTGGTGGGCAGAGGACTTAAGTTCACTTATGCCAGTGTCATCAACTCTCTCCTCAATGTATTATAGGTCGGTATTATATGTGTCTGGGAACATAGAGAATACTGGTACTGGTTCAGATGTCCTCATTTCTACCTTATGAATGCAATTGTCCCTCAGTATCCATGAGAGATTGGTTCCTGGACTCCATGAATACCAAAATCTGCAGATGCTCAAGTCCTTATATAAATGCTGTACTATTTGCGTAAAACCTACGCACATTACATCAAATTATCTGTAGATTACTTAGAATGCCTACTACAATGTAAAGTCTAGGACAATCGTTGTTATGCTATTTTTATTCATATTTTTATTGCTGTATCAAAATGAAAGGATCTAATAATTCAGCATTTCTTTCTTATGACCGAAGTATTAAACATTTTCCCCTTCAGGCAGGCTAGATTAAATGAAACTATACATAGAGATGGGCTTTTAATTTCACTCTACTCCTAGCAAATATAACGTTATGGGATACTGGAAATATGTAGGCTCAAGAATCACACTGGGTTCAAATCCTGATTCTGCACTTACAAGCAATATATATATATTTTATTTACAAACTATATATATTATATATAATATATGTTATAAATATATAATATATATTTTATATATTGTTTGTAATATGTAATATTGAGACATAAAATGGGAGATCTATACTTATAAGGTTGATTTCATAGGATATTTGTGAGGATTAAAGGAGACTCTCCAAGTAAAGCACTTAAGAGTGTAAGTATTCAAGAAGTGCTGTCCCTTTACCTATTAGTCTGTTCTAAAACACATTAGTGATTTAATGATCCTCAAATGTGAAATAGCTTTTAAGTGAGATATGGGTTTTCCATTGATAGGCAAAGCAAGTTAGAAGAGGAAAAGCCCAAATTGTAGGTGATGTTTGCAATCAATCAGTGAGCCCTATGCCTCATCTGTAGAAAATCTGATTGACCGTGGAGCTCCAGATGATTTAACACTATGCATAGTTCCCTGTCTATTACTAATGATAAATATGAGATTCTTTTTCTCTCCATTCTGCAAATGCATGGTTCTGCTGGTATGGTGTTGCTTGAATGGTAGGGCACTAAGCTGCTGGGTTCAGGTGAAGGTACTCTCATTTAATCATGTAATGGGAAGAGACATTCTTGATGAGAAGCACAGCACCTGATTCACTATGCTTTCCTCCAAAGAGAACCATGCATAATGTTACACGTGAAGTTTTAGTGTTTTTTTTTTTTTTTTTTTTTTTAAGATTCACTGGACCAAATGCTCTAAGTTGCCTTAGAAAAACGCTGGCTCGCAATGTGAGTCTCCACATCTAAAAAGATGTCGGGGGCCTGGAAATCATCTGGATCTGGGTCAGTGTATTCAATCTAATCTAGAAATTGCTTGGGATTAAAAAAAAAAAGGTGGTAATGAATATACTAAGCTTTTTAAATGTTACAGATGCCCAATTAAAATTGTACATGCATTTGTGTTCTTGATTATACAGAATAGCAAAGTCATTCCAGCGTTTAGATATTTCTTCAGCTGGATGATGATTACATTGATTATATCACCATGATCCAGAGATCAGGTTAGCATTCTTGTATAATTTAGTTAAAAATGAGTGAATAGATTAAATTATTTTATATTTGAGTACAAAAATAAAACATGCTGTTTATGGAGAAAACTTGTAAAAGGAGTTCTGGTGGAAAAGGCTGGGAGTCAATGTCCAACTAACTCATCCTACTGGGAGAGATGGTTCTTTCATTTTTTTTTTTTTTTTTTGAGATGGAGTCTCGCTCTGCCGCCCAGGCTGGAGTGCAGTGGCCGGATCTCAGCTCACTGCAAGCCCCGCCTCCTGGGTTTATGCCATTCTCCTACCTCAGCCTCCCAAGTAGCTGGGACTACAGGCGCCCGCCACGTCACCCGGCTAGTTTTTTGTATTTTTTAGTAGAGACGGGGTTTCACCGTGTTAGCCAGGATGGTCTCAATCTCCTGACCTCGTGATCCGCCCGTCTCGGCCTCCCAAAGTGCTGGGATTACAGGCTTGAGCCACCGCGCCCGGCCGGTTCTTTCATTCTTTAGGTTTTAGATGGAGCTGTAAAGAGGCTTTGTTTCTTCTATGAACATTTTTTTTTTTTTTTTTTGAGATGGAGTTTCATTCATGTTTCCCAGGCTGGAGTGCAATGGCGAGATCTCGGCTCACTGCAATTTGTGCCTCCTGGGTTCAAGCAATTCACCTGCCTCAGCTTCCCAAGTAGCTGAAATTACAGGCTCCTGCCACCACACTGGGCTAAATTTTGTATTTTTAATAGAGATGGGGTTTCACCATGTTGGCCAGGCTGGTCTCAAACTCCTGGCCTCAGGTGATCTGCCTGACTCGGCCTCCCGAAGTGCTGGGATTACAGGTGTGAGCCACGACACCCGGCCTATTAATGTCATTTTTAATTGATGTATAAAACAAAGAAAGGTGGAAAGAACACAAATGCCTCTCATCCACACTTCCCTGATGAAGCAGTATCTGTGCTCCTGACTCTGGGCTCTTTTCTGATACTTGGATCATGGTCAACTGTATTGACTCGCTAGACTGCAGCTCCCTCTCTACCCCTCCATACCATTTCTGTTTATGAGATCTTCTTCTTTTTTTTTTTTTTTTTTTTGAGACGGAGTCTCGCTCTGTCGCCCAGGCTGGAGTGCAGTGGCCGGATCTCAGCTCACTGCAAGCTCTGCCTCCCGGGTTTACGCCATTCTCTCGCCTCAGCCTCCCGAGTAGCTGGGACTACAGGCGCCCGCCATCTCGCCCGGCTAATTTTTTGTATTTTTTTTTTTTTTTTTTTTTTTTTTTTTTAGTAGAGACGGGGTTTCACCGTGTTAGCCAGGATGGTCTCGATCTCCTGACCTCGTGATCCGCCCGTCTCGGCCTCCCAAAGTGCTGGGATTACAGGCTTGAGCCACCGCGCCCGGCGAGATCTTCTTTACTACACAATCTAATTAAGACTTAACCAGGGTGCTTCCAGATGTGACAAATAAGAGATTTTCCTGTTGAATTGATCTGCCTATCTCTGTTCTCTCCAAGCTGTCTCTTAGAAACCTCTTTCCAAATGTGTTTGTGATACTGATTAACAGTTTTACCACCCCACTACCAATGAACTAGGGGATTAACTGGCTTATAATTGTATCTCACTTCTCCCAGAGCATCAGGAGTGATTAATGTGCCACATGCAGCTGCCTTGCTTAACTCTGTATTTCTTTATCTGGAGGCTCACCGGCTCCAGGCTACCTCACCCCACATGGCTGGAAAGTTCTCCTGGAGGCAGAAACCCACTTACTTGTACTAGAGATGGCAGAATTGTGAAAATAAGAGAATAGGGGTGAGGATTTGAGAAAAGCAGCAGAAACTTCGATAAGCCTCCAGGAGGGGAAAACAACTAGCTAGCTAAACTCTAGCGACTTTCTTTATACTGTTAATGGGAGTATTTAATCTCTCTGATCTGTAGTCTGTAAAATGAGAGAATCTCTATCTTATTGAACTGGTATGTGGTAATTTGCTAACTTAATTGGAGTAAGAGCTTAGCATAGTTGTTGGCATATAGAAATTGGTGTTTACTTTCAGGTGAATGTGTTTTTGTTCAAGTTCTCTATCATCACCTGTTTGCTATAGAGATCAGACACTTTGCTCAGCCTATGCTATGCCCCTGCCAAGAATCATACTGTTGTCTTTCTGTACCTGCGAGACTGAGGCTTTATGAAAAATAAGATTGGGAAAGCATAGCACATTATACTGGTTTTTAGAAACATGTTGATATGGTTTGGTTCTGCATCCCCACTCAAATCTCATTTCAAGTTGTGATCCTCAGTGTTGGAGGAGGGGCCTGATGGGAGGTGATTGGATCGTGGGGGTGGGTTTTCCCCTTGCTGTTCTCGGGATGGTGAGTGAGTGCTCACGAGATCTGCTGATTTAAAAGTGTGTGGCACTTTCCCTCTGCGCACATGCTCTTTCCTGCTGGTGGTGAGAATATGTGCTTGTTTCTCCTTTGCCTTCCACCGTGATTGTAAGTTTCCTGAGGCCTCCCCAACCAGCCCTCCTGTATAATCTGCAGAACTGTGAGTCAATGAAGCCTCTTTTCTTCATAAATTATCTAGTCTCAGGTAGTTATTTATAGCAGTGTGAGAACAGACTAAATACATATGCCTTCCTTTGAAAAAGAAGATGGTGAGCTTGTTGTGCAGGCAGATTTCAGGGTGGACAGGTTCAGTGGTGATTGTGGCAAAAATCCTTCCAGTAGTCAACTCTTGTTTCCAGGTTGATGACTGCAGCAGTGTGAGGGTATCATGTAGTTTAAGGTGCACTGAGTAACGAGACGGTGGGAAGGAGCCTTAATTGTGTTGTTTCAGCCCTGAATGATTGCCTCTCTCAGTGAACAGTTTCAGCAATAACAGCTCTGTTGTCATTCCCCCTGCGGCATTAGATGCTGTGGAGAACCGTCCAACTCACAAGACCCCTCTTTTCTGGAGACATCTGCACATATCCATAGGGCAACAAGGGGAGGTTCCCAGCAGGCTTATTTATAGTAACTGATTCAGCTCTCCTAACTCATTGCTGGTTGATATCAGATTTCCCATTCCAGGAAACTAGAGGTAGAATGAGGGGGCAGCGGCTGTTTCTGTAATGGACAGAAAACATGAAACTCTAGGAGTTCTAGGGTGGACATGATCTACCCAGAATGTGAACTGAAGAGGGAAAGAAAGGAAAAATTGCAGATAAGCAGAGAGAAATCAAGGAAGAACATGGATAATGAGCACTACAGGGTTCTTGATGGTTTTTATGTCCTAATTTCAGCCCTCAAGGCTTTTGATCCATGCCATGCCTCTTCAGAAATGTAATAACTTTCCCTTTATTTGTCATTTGTTGCTTAAATTAGTCCCAGCTGATGCCTGTTAATTGTTGCAGCAAGAGTTCTTACTAATGAACATGTGTGTCTACTTGTCTTATATGTATTTATATATATGGAATGCAGCTTAGGGCAACAGATCCAATTCAAACTGCAGTCCTTCCGAATCTTAGTCCCACAGAGAAGCAGTAAGGCTCTCTGTTCTTGGCTCTATCAAAAGGTTGCAAATGCTACCACTGATTCCTATGGGTACCCTTTTCACTCCATGGATACACCGGACTATGCATATGTCTGGGATGCTAAACATGATGGAATAACATATGGAGAAGAATAATATGTCAATGTTAGTTCAGATTTCTGGCTTTGGAAAGCAGAAACACAGGGTCGTAGTGAAGAAAAGTTGGGAATGGGAGCTAAAGAGAAGCAGATAAGATGCTGAGTTTTGTGTGGAACACAATATGATTTGAAATGTTAGAGGTAAGCTCAGAGAGGATGTCATTTTGGCCAGGCATGGTGGCTTACGCCTGTAATCCCAGCACTTTGGGAGGGTGAGGAGGGAGGACTGTTTTTTTTTTTTTTTTTTTTTTTTTTTTTGAGAGGGAGTCTGGCTCTGTCGCCCAGGCTAGAGTGCGGTGGCCGGATCTCAGCTCACTGCAAGCTCCGCCTCCCGGGTTTATGCCATTCTCCTGCCTCAGCCTCCCAAGTAGCTGGGACTACAGGCGCCAGCCACCTCGCCCGGCTAGCTTTTTGTATTTTTTAGTAGAGACGGGGTTTCACCGTGTTAGCCAGGATGGTCTCGAACTCCTGACCTCATGATCCGCCCGTCTCGGCCTCCCAAAGTGCTGGGATTACAGGCTTAAGCCACCGCGCCCGGCCAGGGAGAACTGTTTAAGTTCAGGAGTTCCAGCCTATAATGCACTATGATTGTGTCACTACACTACAGCCTGGGTGACAAAGTGAGACCCTGTTCCCCCCCACCAAAAAAAAAAAGAGATACAAATTGGTTGTCATTCACATTTTGAGGCTATTAATGCAATGTTTTTCTTTTCTACTAACATCACAGAAACCTTGCAGAAAAGTCAGTCTTTTTTCAATGAGAATGGAAATAAAGTCATTCAAGGCGGTTTGCCAAGTGATGTTACTCTGTGCCTCCAAGCCCTAGGCATTGATTCTTGAAATGACTATAGGCATGATCAGTTGCTTTCAGATTGCTAATTTGATGATTATTATGGGCCATGGCTAGAAAAAAATGCATTAGAAATGGAAAAAAAATCTGGCAAGGGTTGAAAAGGATCACTGGAAAGTTACTTTTTGATGAAACCAAATGAACTAGCTTAGCTATAAATGAAAGAAGAAACTATTGACACATTTAATAATTCTCATGGTCCAGGGGTTAGAAAAAAAGAGGTTGTTCTATCAATATTTTCAAACCAAGATGAGAAACTTCTGACTTTTTTGTCTAATTTTATGTTTAGACTTCTGCTTCTGTCTGCATGAATACCCTCCACATAAGCTGAGCTGTCCCTTCAGAAACAAACCAGTTTCCGAGAAAAGAACAGTTTGAGAACTGTGAGCAGTAGTTTTTAATCTAATTGTTTCTCTAAGAACGATAATGGGAAGCGTGACATTCTGAGATTTGGGTGAATTGCAGAAAATGTGGCATCTCTTGCGCCCTCTACAGTGTGACCTATTTCATTCATTCTTCTGCTGTTTGTCCTGTTCCTTTTTTGTCCTTGTGATTTTGTTGTTTTCTTAGTTGTCATCCAATCATTTTTCCTTCTTGTATAGCTTTCCCCTTTATTTCCATCTCCCTTTCTTTGGTTTTTAAAAAATCTTTTCAGTTTTAAACTCAGCATAATGTAAAAATTAGGTCTGCCTTTAAAATGATGACTTGTATTAATTGAGAAACGTTTTATTCCTGTTCAAAATCAAGTGAGTTTTGCCACTACTGTGTTTTTACATTAACTTTTCAATATGCCTCCAAATAAAGAAAACACCAAATTAAATTGCTTGTTTACTTCTGTGAAATTCAGCTTTAAGTCCTCTTATGAATATGTGCCTACACCTGTTATATTTGTGATTTTCTTTTGTCCAGACAGCGGAACTATGGGTGTGGAGAACTGAGACACAAAGTGTGGGACACAGGCAAAAGCAAAGAGAAGTTAGAATTGTACAAATTGGGGTTTACAAATTGACCGCAGGCAAGATATTTAACTGCATTTTCTTTTCTGTCACTTAGGGACAAAAATAATGCCTACCTCAGGGTGTAGATAGAAGATGAGTATTATGTGATGGATATACAGTACTTAGAACTTTAGGCTTTCTCAATAAATGATAGCCATTACTTTTAATAGTGCTATTATTATGCTTCTCTGTGGTCACCTGGTACTTAAGTATTGAATGTGGAGACTGGCACTTGACCCAACAAAAGAGATGTTCTTAAAACTAAAAAAAAAAAAAAAAAAAAAAAAAAAAAAGGCAACACGGAGTAGACCACTCTCGATGTCTTTAATTTTTTTCAAGTAGAAAAATGGTTAAAATACTTTTAGAACTTGTAAATTATTGTGCGACATGGCATTGCTTGCTGCATGTGTGTGTCCCTCCAAGGCTCACTTTAGGATCCTCTACCTTCCACTCCCTGCTTTCCAAACACATCTTCCATCAACTCTTTCATTGCTGTGATGTTCCTTGCTGACTCAGAGATGTCACGTAAGCTGTTCCCTCTACCTAGAATGTGGCTTTTGTTTTCAACACTAGTAAGTCCCTAATACAAGAAAAAGGGCCTGGCTGCCAACCTAAAACTTGGATAGGAGTGAGAAAATAGAATGAGCTTTTATGCATATATACATGCAGGTATGTGTGGGTGTATTTGGTTAGTGTCTGTTCCCCATTCTTAATTGTAAGGTCTAAAGTATCAATGGCCTAATTTTGTTTTTTACCTTCTCCCATATCTAGATTACTTAATTCTTACCAAAATAAAGTTTCAATATATATCTGTTGGATTAATTGAATGATACATTGAGAATTTAGGCAATAGGCTTAAAATGAAGTGGCTCTCCTTTCACTCTTAGGATTTTGCTGGAAGGGAGAGAGCTAACATTTTACTGAATGTTTGCTACGTACTATGGTTATGGAGAATTGCAGGAAAAGGAATACCAAGACTAATATTTGCAGTTGAATGTGTGAATGAGAAGTGTATAGTGAGGAGGATATGAGCTCCTACATAAATAGTTTTAGTGGGAATTCTTCTGACGAATGTGCTCCGAAAGAGGTAAACCCATTCTTCTGACTAGGGAAAGAGAATATTGGCCATCATGCAAATGCCTTTATGGTATCCTCCCAGTGTTACAGAATGATGCGGTTTGCCAGTGAATGACCAAAACATCCTCTCATAAAAACAAACATAAAGTCAGGTTTGTCTAGGAATTTGCTTAAAAGAAAATATAACTCTTGGCCGGGCGCGGTGGCTCAAGCCTGTAATCCCAGCACTTTGGGAGGCCGAGACGGGCGGATCACGAGGTCAGGAGATGGAGACCATCCTGACTAACACTGTGAAACCCCGTCTCTACTAAAAAATACAAAAAACTAGCCAGGCGAGGTGGCGGGCGCCTGTAGTCCCAGCTACTCGGGAGGCTGAGGCAGGAGAATGGCGTAAACCCGGGAGGCAGAGCTTGCAGTGAGCTGAGATCCGGCCACTGCACTCCAGCCTGGGTGACAGAGCGAGACTCCATCTCAAAAAAAAAATATATATATATATGTATATATATAACTCTTGATTGGCATTCCATAAGAGCATCTAGCAAAGTATCAATACATGCTATGGGATTACTATATAGTAATCTTCCCACTAAAGCAAAGTTAAGACAATTATGTGGCTTCAGTTGGTTTAATATTTTTTAACTGGACTGACTTAATTGATTTGGTATCTAGGAACTATGAGTGCTCATTTCCTATAATCACAAACCATTGAGCCAAAAGACCTGAGAGATTGTCTAGTCCATCTGATTCATCTTCATGATGAACAAAGAGAAGTCAAGCGAGGTTAAGTGTCTTGCAGGGGTCACACATCTGCCTCCTTCCTTGATTTAGAAGTAACCATATGCAATCTATGAAAAGTGAAAAGGAGAGAGAAAATGAGAGAATGAATTGCTTACAGATGAAAACCTTGGGGTACACCAGCAGATGTAACACATAATTAAAACACTGTTTTCATGGTTGGATAGTTGGTTGGTTTCTACAACAGTGCCTGATTGAATTATGAAGGGGTTCCTAAGGATTTAACCAATACAACCCATTACTCACACAAACCAAAGACTGCTAATCTCTCTAAAGAGAATTGATTGATTAAAGTGATGTCTTCTTACTAATGAGCACCTATGAAGTCCCAGGAAATATGTTAGAAACTTTACACTCAGCATTTCACTTACACTGTATTGTAGTGACTAATATTGCATGTGGTCTAGATTACTACTCTGGTTTTACAGATAAGGAAACGGAGGCTCTTGGGAAACCAAATCTGCCAAGGTTACAGAAATAGGAAGTGGTGCAGTTGGGAGTCTAACCCAAGTGCGCTTGCAGATGAGCCTCTTTCTCTTCCCTGAGCCTATTTCACATGAGGAAAAGGATGGGGAATTGAGCATTTAAGGGTAGTCTTATGAGAAACTATTTAATGCTTTCTTCCAGTATATGTTAGCGTAAACCCTGGAATTAATTCTCTTGAACCATCTGAGTAGCCTTACCAGATTAAGATACAGTGGCCTCTGAGTTACCAGGGAGAAGTCAATCTAGAAAGCACCTCCTTCCTGTTAAGAGCTGTTCATTAGTTCAATTCATGAGAAATAAAATAAGAAGAGAAGCAAATTTAACACCAACTTCTGTTTTCTTTCTTTGATAAAATAACCATTATCTCATTCACCAAACTCACTCATTCATTCTTTCACTCACTCACCATACATATTTTGAGGACTTCTCTTGTGCCAGACACCAGGTAGAGAACTGTGAATACTGTTCTTCCTATCAAAGTGTTCACATTCTCACTGGGGGCTGACAGGCAGGCCAACGAGTAATTGTGATGCGATGGTAGGGGTACCTTGACAGAAATCCATTTGCCACAGAGAGAATGGTTTGTGTTTGGAGTCTCAAGTAATTCTGTATATATGGACCTGCCACGGAAGTGGAGAAAGGGTATCTTTCCCTGCAGCAGCTGGTGACTGAAACTTCTGCAGTGCCCTTGCTGATCCTGCTAATAAATCAGGCTGGATCCAGAGTGTGGCTTTCCATGGCTGTCCTTGAGGAACGGTGTCATACAGCTGCTCGGGGATGAGTGTAATGGTTTATGACTTCAGCACCTGAAGTCCTATCACACAGCAAGTTCCCTGGAGATGATGATCATACAGAACGAATATTGCTTAGCTGGTGATAATGTCACGCTGCCATGCTGAGTTACATGGATTGCCTGATTCCTGCAGCTAAAAAACTCCTGGCTGATTAATCCCGATGTCATGTAAATAGAGTCGGTGTCAAGGAGATCATAAATGAGAAAATGGATGCTCGGATGGGGACATTAGTGAGGAATGGAGAGCCACCATCACCCCACTCATCCCTCAGTCAGCCCCTAACAACATCATTATCCAGGTGAGAGGAGGCACATCACTCAGCCAGATCCTGGAAGGCTTCCAAATCTTCCTTCCCTATCTCATCCCGACTCTATTTTAACCAGTGAATATTTTACAAATCACATAACCAGGCTTTCTCTTTCTTGTCATGCCTTCAGAGAGGAGTTACAGGACCACTCTATTTTATATATATATATGTAAAACCTGATAGTCAAGCACCTTAATTACCAGCTAGATAAATTGGGTCATGATTTATTCATATTTTTAAAGACTCATTAGAGAGTTCCTTAAAGAAATGCTCTCATATTTGACTTACAGAAATTTAATTGCACATGTAGGCTAGGTTTCAGGTTTGTTGACAATCAGCTCTTTAATTGGTTTATACCCAGACATGTACAAGTTGACCCATGTCAATTATCTTATAATTTGGTGGCTTTACTGTCAATGTGAAGGGTCATGGCATGGCAGGGTGTCACATCACACTCAGCACAGCTCCTCTTCCCCCATGACACTTGCTCTCCTCTTTTTTCTTCTTCTCTCTTTCTCCGTGTCTCTTTCTCTTTAACAAAACCCAAAAACTTTCTTTTAGGAGTAGCCTCTACCATAATCTTTAATCAGGGCATCTCTTTCAAATAAATTTATTCCTCTAAATAAATGTTTTATTCTGCTCACCTAAAGAAATCCAGGTGAACAACATTTTTTCTCCATCTTGTTAAACTGTCTGAAACATTCCAGTGTGTAAAGGAAATTTAACCCAAACTCATTTGAAAGTCTGCAGATTTGGGTCATTTATTCCTTACCTCCATGGCTGTGATTTCCTTTTGACGTGTGTTGGGGGGGTCTCAATCCTGCAACATATGGTGGATTTTCGGGTTGGAATTCATGGGGTCCTGGATGGAAGAGACAAGAGCTTTTGTGTTGTGTGAAGACAGGCTGATGTTACTCTCAAGGCTGACATTCAACTGACCTTCTTCAACCATTCCAGGGCTTATCTCTTCGTGCCAAGATTATTTCAGCAATCCCTTTGCTGGTCCTCCCACCTGTGGGCTCTCACGCTTGCTGACTGCTGTTGTCAGATGCACCTTCCTGAAGGGCTGTTTTTAGCCCATCAAAGACTCCCTTGGTTCCTCCTGCCCGTGGAATTAAGTTCCAGCTCCTCAGCATGACATCAAGGGTCCTCTAGAAATTAACCTTTGCCTGACCATCTGGATTTATCTTCCTGAAACATGTCAAAGTTTTAAAATTCTCCTTGGAATACCCTTGAAACAGAAATTGACCATTTTATTTTACCCTGTAATCAGTTATTTTGTTTTGGGTCTTGTATCCAGTGTATCTGCTTTGCTTCATCTTCTCTATATGCAAATACACGAAACATCATGAAACAATACCACCACACCTGGCCCTCCTTTAACACCCCCAAATAGCTTCCAGGATAGTTTATTTCATGTCCAGGCTTCCATTGTAATTCAGTCACCTGATTCAAAAGAGAGACACTATCCATGAAAGCCCACAGAGGTTACAAGGTTTAGCTGGAGTCTGCTTGAGCCTTCAAGAACTGTTTGTACCCAAGCTAGCATTTATTGGGGTTGATTCCTTCTTTTAGACTTTGACAGGCGGATAGTTCTAATTCTGTTTTAGCTAGAACTTTCAGCAGGAGTGTTAGAAATTTATTTTTCTTTATAGACGAACCATTTGCAGGGTTAAAGGTTTTAACATTTTCAGTACCTTTTACTCCCTAAGCAACCCATTTATAAGACTGTGCCTTTCATTTTTTAGATTTTCATGTGTGACCCTTGATATAACACCTGACAGAAGTCATTGGACATAATTAATATTACTGATAGCACATTGTGTTTCACATCAGGTGACTTTGTGGTTGATTATTTAGCTTCACAACACTCTAGTACTGACAATACTAACTCTTAACCCCAAGCCAGCTAGTTAAATCTTGCTAGTTCTTCCAAAATAGAGTATCTTCTCCTTTACTTGTCTAAATCTTTCCATAGTATTTAATAATAGTCATGAATTACTATATTTAGGTGCAGTAAATGTTTTGTAGTCATTTTTTTAAAGGACTTTTAAAGATGTACTCTGTGAAACAATTACCAATGAAGTGATAGAGTATATGGGATTTCCTTTAAAATAATCCAAAAATAAGGGGAGAAAATGGGCAGAGGTACAAATAGAACAAGATTGACCAGGTATTGGTAATTGTTCAAACTGGGTGATAGGTACTTTTGTGCTCATTATGCTACTACCTCTCAAAAGCCTGCACACAAATCATATGATGTTATTAAAATGTAGATTCCTGTTACAGAAATCTAGAGTTGGCATGGAATTCTGTATTTCTACCAAATTCCCATGCTGCAGTTTGGATATTTGACCCCCAGTGTTGGAAGTGGGACCTAATGGGACATATCTGGATCATGGGAGCAGATTCCTCATGAATGTCTTGATGCCATCTTGGTAATAATGAGTCCTCACTCATTAGTTTTCCATGAGATCTGGTTGTTAAAAACAGCCTGGTAACTCTCCTCTCACTCTCTCGCCCCCTCTCTTGCCATGGGATCTGCACACACTAGCCCTTACCCTTCTGCCATGAATGAAAGCAGCCTGATTCTCTTATCAGATGAAGATGCTGGTGCCATGCTTCTTGCACAGCCTTCAGAACCATGGGCCAAAATAAACCTCTCTTCTTTATGAGTCACCCAGCCCTAGGTTTTATTTTTTATTTCTTTTCTTTTATCTTTTCCCTTTTCTTTTCCCTTTCCTTTTTCCTTTCCTTTCCTTCAACACAAATGAACTAAGACATTCCAGGTGACACTGATGTGGCTGATCTCTGACCACACATTTGAAAGCTTTAGGAAGTAAGAATTAGTTTCTCTTAATTTGTAAATATTTGAAATTTTTCAAAATAACAGCAAATTCCTCTATTTTTCCTTGCTTGACTGAGGTTCCATGACCTTTTTGAGGTCTTTTCCTCCCATTTTAGGACAAATCGACCTCTCCTTGTTTCAGACTTCATTAGTCCTTTGGTTTCTACTATGTATTAATATATAATCATGTACTATCTTGGATTATTAGTTTGAATTTGTGTTATTTTTCTAAGACTATAAACATTCTCATGTCACAGGCTATGCTTTGTGTTTTTTGGGTGCCTGCACCCTCTAGCACATGTTTATGGGATTAAAGTTGGTGCATGAAAAATAGGGGTATATATTGCCTAAAATTCTGAAGTGCTAAAATGAATACAACCAATTAAAATCCCCAGAGAAGTGGTTTAGGGACAGAGTGGCAGAAAACGAAAGAAAAATTATTAGCCTGAGAGGGAGAGGATTTGATCATTTCAGTTTGATGCAGGAAGGTCAGTGTTTCCTGGAAATCCTCGTGTGGCGGTGAAAGAGCAGTGTACCGAGAATCAAAAGACCTGGGGTTTACCCGGGTCTTGATTCTGCGATAGCGCACCATGTGGCCAGCAGCTAATGATGCTAGAATTACATATGTCCAGGCTCTGGACTCAGCAATTTATGTGCATTATCTGATGTAACTCTCACAATAGCACTGCAAGTAGTTATTATGATTCCCTTTCTACTGAACACACACTGTACTGTGAGCTTGGACTGACCACTTATCCTCTCTGAACATGTGTCACATCAGGATTCAGATCCAGGCCTCCCACTCTGCAGCCAAAGCCTTTCATTACTGGGGTTTTACTCTACTGAAAAGTGTCTCAAGTGTGTTGTGCTGTACCAGAGGGAGGATTACCCGCTGCGTTTCAGCTCCTCCCATCCTACACCTTGAATCAAAATCTTGGAGGTAAGACCTAGAAATCCACACTTTAAAAAGTGATTCAAGTGCTTTTTTTACCCTAAACCCTAAACCACTGCTGTGTTGTTGTTCTGACTGGTCAGTTTACTATGCATTTCTATAGACCACAGTTAACCCACAGGCTAAATGAAGGTGGAGTTGAACTATCTGATCACCAGTGTTTAACCTTGACTACAGAGTTAAGTCACTTGTTTGGTACTGCTCTATCACCTGTGTCCACTGCCTTATTGTGTCAGTGGAGGTGTTAGACATGCTAATGACTATAGGAGATCTTTGAGCTTACTACTTTGTAAACTCCTTGAGTCCAAGGAGCTGGCCTTAAGGATCTCTTTATGTCCAGCATATGGGACCTAGCATATAAGGGACCTCAATGATTGTTAATTAAGGGTTGTTTCTAAAGCTAACATTTGGAAATTCTGCTAAATAATCTTTCACTTGTCCTTTACAGCTGCCACTGGACCTCAGTCATGGTTCCACTTAAAGTCTTGATTTAAGATTGGTCTGGACTCTGGACCAGTGTGTATCATCATTTGTGTTATTCTAATGAGAATGCAAGTTAATTAACCCAGGCTTCACCAGAGTTCTTTGGAAGAAGTGAACATCCTAAACAAGAGAGAGAAGAGATGCCCAAAATTTGCATATGGCAGAGAGTATGCCAAGAACCCCTTGCTTGTGGGTTCTGAAACCTCCGTATTCCTTCCCTTGAGCCTCTGCTGTCCTCCTCCATCCTGGAAATGAGGGAGAGCGCCATTAAAATTTCATCACAACTTCTCATGGAAAGATAACTCAAATGTTAATTGCTCAATATTGGAGATCAAAGTGATCTCCACAAGTGGGAGTTGGCAGAGTTATTCTGATTCCATGTTTGCGACAATATCATTTCTCTGGTTGTTAAATCACTACATCTTATTAAAAAATCTTAATATAAAATATTTATAAGAAAGAATTTCGCCAATCACATAAAGTAGAATAGAAGATGATATTTGCTTAAACCAAAGCAAAAGGTGGTTAATACGGAACTTCAGGAAGCCGTGTAAATAATTGATCAGGCTAGTGAAAGAGTTCATGAAATTTCACTGAAAGATATTTTAACTCTTAGGGAAGATACTTTATCAATTGCCTATAACAGTTTTAAATGATAGAATTAGGTGTCAAGACTAAGCCTACCTGACTCTAACATACTTGCTCTTATCCAATTTTTAGATCAAGAAGGTCACAAAGAAACGTGAAATCTCTAAAACTGCCCTGCATTTGGGAGGAGGGATTGGGATAAATATGTGTATTCTTAAATTCACAAACAGTTTTTCCACATAGCCAGTCTTCCTTCCCAGGTGTAGCTACTGTAGGGACACACACACAGTTTGCATTTATACTATGATCTCAAATGAAAGGCTGTTGCTTCATGTAGTATATTCATGTGTGCACCCAAACCCTATGCCTGTCTCTTTGTATGCAAAATATCTGGAATAAAATAGACATTCAATAAATAGCAAGACTTTCTCCCTTTTTGAAATTGTTTCCTTCTTTATTAAAAAAAAAAAAATGAAGAAACTTCAATTACCGAAATGAATGCTCTATATCTTATAAGTGTGTACAATGTATGTAGAGACAGGAAAAGTGAAGTTGATTAAGTTGAGAATTTAGTGCTGTAGAAAAAAATATATATATTTTGCTTAGAAAGTTTAGGGATTGCTGCTCTGTGTTGTCCAAAATTCCTTAAAATAACATCCTCTGAATAAACCACCCAATCAAGTCTGAAGTTTTTCATAGCCTCCAGAATTCTTTAGAAAGGTCTGTTTCTTGATGAGTAGCGGAAGCTAAAACAGGAAGGAAAACAGGACACAAATTCAGCTCATTTATTTTCCCACACTGCATGAGGGCTTAGGTTCAAAAAATAAATCCCCAAACAGAATTCCCTGAAAGCACCTTTTGAGGCATATTGATCACTGTTAATAGATTATGTTTAATCACAAAAACATTTAGAAATGCCAAATTAAGCAGATTTTCTTCTCTAAAGCTTTGGTTTGGGTCTTTAGTATGCTAACATCTATAAGAACAAAACTTAAAGTCTTCAGACACGGATACCAGCATTCCCTCTTCCTCCTTCCCCAAGCACTGTAAGAGGACATATTCCAGATAACACTTTTGGGTATCAGATTTGAACAGAATCCTACGAGCCTACTCATTTTGAGTTTGTTCTGATTCTGTACTGCAGTCCATTTACTACATGCATTTCTAAAGAAAGGAACATTTTTTATTTTAAAGGCCATTAGTGAAGTCTTAAGATTAGAGTCTGTGCATTTGGTTAGCATAAAAGGTAAAGACATTTGTCCTATTCATATCTTGTTTTTATCATTCTTGTGTGGGCAGAGTGACTTTGATAATTTGAGGTAAAAGCACTTATCCCAAATTGACTTCATCTCAGTGGTCATTGCCTTTGTGGTCACTGCCTAGGAAGAGGGAGTGGGATGGCCTTGGCTCATTGAATTTTAGGTCCATATGTTTAATGATTTCCTTGCTTCTGAAACGCCTTGTCAGATTTTCTGTAGTTCACAATGATTGTTCCTTCCTTGGGGCCCCAGAGCACTCACTCTGTTTGCAGCTCTTGTTCTGGCATTTACTTTCCTTGTCTATCTAACAGACTTCTGTGCAGTAGCCGCCTCCCTAAGTAGATTGTAAGTTTCAAAAGGGCAGAGATAGTCATGCCCCAATGGGCTCAGTACAGCACACCTCACGAAGTGCATGTCTGACAGATACCTGCTGTTGGAAATAAATGCACAGCCCATCTGAGCATGCCTTTGGCATTTCTGAAATTCTAGTTATACATTTTGATTGAATGGCATTTCCTCTGCTTGGACGGTTAGGGCATTAAATGGGTTGCCTGCTAGAAGGAGCCTGCAGAGACTGGACTATGCATCACAGGAAAGAAATGGCAGAGTAAATGGGCTCTCTCTCAACAGATCCTGAACCAAAGGTTCATTCTGGAACTTTGCAATCTGATTGAGTTTTCTAATTTAGACAAGTTTTCAAAAATCCTAGCAATAACATTTTCTGTGGATCCCAAACTCATATTTCTTTTTTTTTTTTTTTTTTTTTTTTTTTGAGACGGAGTCTCGCTCTGTCGCCCAGGCTGGAGTGCAGTGGCCGGATCTCAGCTCACTGCAAGCTCCGCCTCCCGGGTCTACGCCATTCTCCTGCCTCAGCCTCCGAGTAGCTGGGACTACAGGCGCCCGCCACCTCGCCCGGCTAGTTTTTTGTATTTTTTAGTAGAGACGGGGTTTCACCGTGTTAGCCAGGATGGTCTCGATCTTCTGACCTCGTGATCCACCCGTCTCGGCCTCCCAAAGTGCTGGGATTACAGGCTTGAGCCACCGCGCCCAGCCCCAAACTCATATTTCTGTAGTAATCATTCTGTCAATAAAAATGAATGATAGGGACTACAGTGAGCCAGAGTACATGGTCCATTGAAAAATAGATACTACTCAACCTTTACTCAGCTATTGCCATCAGGAATTTGAGCCAAAGACTGCATGATTGTCTAATATTTAATAGTAATTTGAAAACCAATATTTATGACAAATCTGATTTTTCAAAAATGTTTATTTAAAAAAAAAAAATACAGGCCGGGTGCGGTGGCTCAAGCCTGTAATCCCAGCACTTTGGGAGGCCGAGACGGGGGTATCACGAGATCAGGAGATCGAGACCATCCTGGCGAACACGGTGAAACCCCGTCTCTACTAAAAAATACAAAAAAAAAAAAAACCGGGTGAGGTGGCGGGCGCCTGTAGTCCCAGCTACTCGGGAGGCTGAAGCAGGAGAATGGCGTAAACGCGGGAGGCGGAGCTTGCAGTGAGCTGCGATCTGGCCACTGCACTCCAGCCCGGGCGACAGAGCGAGACTCCGTCTCAAAAAAAAAAAAAAAAAAAAAAAAAAAAAAAAAAATACAGGCCATATATAATGGCTACAGGCTAGATCTACAATCTGCAAATACAATTTACCCTCTAGTCTGCATCATATATTTATGTGATGCTGAGGAGTTTACAAAACAGTTCACAATTGTAATCTCATTTAATATTTACAGCTGAGATATGAGCTGGGATCCTCCTCACAGATGCAAAACAACGAGACTTAGATTGGTAAAGTGAGTTCCTAAAAATTATGTGGCTATTGAATAGCAGAGCTGAGCATAGAAGTTGGAACTTCAAGTTACTTGGTTTAGTGTTGCTTCCACCAAACTGCACTGTTAAAAGCCTGGATTATTTTTCTTTTGGTTTTAAAAATATTCTTTCTTATTAAACTGTAATGCACATACAGAAAAATGCACAAATCATGAAATCACTGTTCAACAAGTTATTTATTATAAAAGAAACATTTCTATAAAACTATCATTGCTATCAAGAGGCAGAACTTCCTAGAACTCCAGAAAATCTTGTCCTGCTGCCTGCTGTTGGAGAAGAAAGTTTTGTTTTGTTTTGTTTTTTCTTCTTTACCTGTTTCTAGGTTCATGGCTGAGGCACTTATAACAAAAAATTGATTAACAGATGAAAAGCATACAAGTTTAATATAAGTTTTATATGACATAGGAGCCTTCAGCAATGAAAACTCAGAGAAACAGGGAACCCTTTGTATTTTTATGCTTAGGTTTAATAAAGAATGGAGTTGTGGAGAAGTGTGCTTGGACAAAGGACATGTGATCTAATGGAAATCAACTAGGGAGAATTTAGCAAGACCAGTCTGTTCAGTTTCTTCTCTGTGCCCCTGTGTCTTTAGAGATAAGGACATTCCTTTTCTCTGAGTATAGGGTGGGCACCTGTCTCATGAGAGCCTTATGACCTGCTTCAGAGGAAGGTCAGAAAATTTTTTTGTGCCAGGACGTGGTGGCTCACATCTGTAATCCCAGCACTTTGGGAGGCCAAGGCTAGTGGATCACTTGGGATCAGTTCAAGACCAGCCTGACCAACATGGTGAAACACCATCTCTACTAAAAAAAATACAAAAAAACTGAAAAAACAAAAACAAAAAATAGCCGGGTGTGGTGGCACGCACTTGCGCACTTGTAATGCCAGCTACTCAGGAGGCTGAGTCAGGAGAATCGTTTGAACCAGGGAAGTGGAGGTTGCAGTGAGCTGAGATTGTGCTAATGCACTCCAGCCTGGGTAACAGAGTGAGATGCTGTCTCAAAAACTATATAAAAATTAAAAATTTAAAACTTAAAAACAATTCTGTGGTCTGCTTTGGGGAAGAAGGCAATAGAAGATTAGAGAGTGACTTCCTGCTTTTATTGTTTCCTCAAAAGTCAAGGTACTATATTTTGGAGTAGTGAATCCTGAACCCCATCACAGCCTTTTCTGTCAAAGCTAACTACACTCCTGACTTCAACTCCGTGTATTGATGTTGCCTGTTTTTGTTCCATTTGTAAATAGAATTATACACACTATTATTTTCTGTCCATTTTTTGTTTTGTTTGCACAGACTTGTGATTCTGAGATTTATTTATATTGGTTATTTCATGTAGCAGTAGTTTGCTCATTTCATTGCTTTATAATTTCTATTGTATAAATATTCCTGAGTTAATTTATCAGTTTCATGGGTTATGGGCATGTGAATTGTTTCCGGTTTTTACTTGCTGCAAATATTGCTGATACAAACATTCTTGTATGTGTTTTAGGCTCAAATATATGCATTTTTGCTGGTTATATCTAGAAGTGGAATTTCTAGGTTGTAGAGTAAGCATGGCTTACTGTTAATAGACTCTGTCAAACACTTTTGCAAAGTAGTTAATGCAATTTACACTTCCATCAGCTGTGTAGGAGAGTTCCAGTGGCTCCACATTTCACCAAGTCAATATTTTCATGTCTTTCTATTCTTTGCTAGTCTCATGGGTATGTATAGAATATTACTATGATTTTCACTTGTGTTTTCCTAAAGAATAATGAAATTAAACATTTAAAAAATGATTATTAGCTGTTTAGCTCTCCTCTTCTGTGAATTTCTTGTTCGTGTTCTCCCTCTTTTTTTTACTGTTAGACTATCTTTTCTTTGGATTGGAGAATTCTTTATATATTTATGGTATGAGTCATTTATTATTTATATGGATTACAGATATCTTCTCCTACTGGATACCTTCCCTTTTCACTCTGATAGTGATTTCTTTTGATGGGTAGCAGTTTCCAATTTTAAAATAGTCAGTTTACCTTGTTTTTGCTTTTATGGTTAGTGCTTAAGTGTCCTATTAAATTCTTGTTTACTCCAGGGTCACAAAGATTTTCTTTTATATGATCTTCTAGAAATCTCATTTTGTTGCCTTATACATTTAAATATCCACCTAGAATTGATTTTTTTTCTTCTTTTTTTGAGACAGAGTCTCATTCTGTTGCCCAGGCTGGAGTGCAGTGGCACAATCTTATCTCACTGCAGCCTCCGCCTCCCGCCTTCAAGTGATTCTCATGCCTTAGCACCCGGGAGTAGTGGGGATTGCAGGTGTGCACCACTGCGTCCAGCTAATTGAATTGATTTTTATGTGTAGTGTAACTTAAGGGTCAGGATTTGTTTTTTGTTTTCCCATATGGATGTATCCAGTTGACCCAGTGCCATTTATAGAAAAGGCCATCTTTTCAGACTATTCTGCAGTGCAACCTTTGTCATATATTATACACCTGTATCTTGTGTGCCTATTTCTGAATTCTCTGTTCTTCCATGTTTGTCAATTTGTCTCTTCTTCCATACTATCTTATAGATTAAAAATATTCATATCTGGTAGTGTAACTCTCTCAAATTTTTATTATTTATGACATTCTTAAACCTGCTTGGCCAATTGTCTTTTCATATTAATTTATAATTGGTTGCTAATTGTCTGTTTTTAAACATTTGTTTTATTTCAGTAGGTTTGTGATATAAGTGGCTTTTGATTACACAGGTGAAATGCATTGTGATAAAGTCAGAGATGTTAGTGTCCCCATCTTCCAAGTCATTTACGTTACGCCCAATATGTAGTTCTTATATTAATAGTCTATTTTGACTTAGGTATTTTCTAGTCCAAAGTTGCTTCTTTGAGACCTTTACAAATGTGTCACCTTTACTCAAAATTATACAAATGAACTCTTTTAATTCATGAAATGTTCTCAAGGAAATAATGGGGAAAGATTCCTCGCAAAACATCTGTCCTCGTTGTTGAAGACTATAGATCATTGAAAGAGCCAGGAGGCTATGTGTTACATGATATTGTATTATTATAGTTCCCATTTTGAAATTATTTGTGAGTATGGATATTGTTTTCATATACAGCACATCAATTCTCAGTATTTTAATTCCAGAAGAACTGTCACTGTCCAAGACCGGGATGTTTCTGCTTTTGAGCCTTTGTACTCACCATCCTGATGCGTTGAATGTTTTTCCCTCACTTACTGGCATACCTAACTCCCTCACCTTTGTCAGCTCTTTGCTCAAATACCACCTTCTGAATGAAACCTAAGAATATCACTTTAAACCTCCTTGGTGATGGCAGTAACACAAGTCACCTTCTGACATACCATACAATGTACTTACTGAGTAAGGCCCATCTATTTTCTATCTCTCCACAACAGCAGAGGTCTTGGCTTTGTTGGCTAACATATCCCCGGGGAAGAACAGTACCTTGTACACAATAGGTGCTCAACACATATTTGTAGAATGTGTTGAATGAATGATTTCCTTCATGAAATCATAGGGTTAAGTGTAATCTGTCTCTACCTGTGATTTAGACATAGGGTACACTCTGGTGAAAGGGTGTAGCTGCCCTAGAGAAGTCAGTGTTCATGAGGGTCTGAGGAGCCTCCTTGCAAAGAATTCATCCTGACCCTAAGCATGGGATATTGATTCAGTAATATATTATCTTAGTAGTTGCAAGGGAAGGTGATCCTGACCGTATTCCAACCACAATTGGCTGTTCCTTCCTTTAGGAATTCATATTAGCATCCTCAGAGGGAGAAAAGAATGTGGTTTAAGAATATGTGCATATCCAAACTCATCAAATTGTATGCAATAAGTTTATGTGGTGAAAAGATAAATTTTAAAAAGTAAAACTTGTTTATTCTCTAGAAATTCTATAAAATATCTTCAAACTTGAATGTCTATCAGAATTACTTGGAGGGCTTGTTAAAACACAGACTGCTGGGCTCCACCTCCAGTATTTTTAAAATGTGGTATTGGACCAGACAGTTTGCAATTCTAACAGGTTCTCAGGTTATGCAGATGCTGTAGGTCCAGGGGCCACACTTTGAGAACTGCTGCTATAAGATAACAGAAAGCAAGGGACTTCAGTTCCATTTTGGCTGTGACCTAAAGGAGGAAAGAAGCATTTTGGCAATTCCTAGTTTCTCCTTTTGCCACAGAAAACTTTGCAAACTTTTGACACCTTGAAACATTTTAACAGCTCTAAAGTATCCACGAAAATGGTCAGTGGCCTCCACAAGAGGACTGATGCCCTGCAACACTAAGCAAAGGCCACAAAAAAAGCTGGAAGATGTTTTCTTCCTCCTCCCCTATTTTGTTTCTTTTTCTCTCTCTTTTTTTTTTTTTTTTTTTTTTGCAATGGAGTCTCCCTCTGTCGTCCAGGCTGGAATGCAGTGGCATGATCTTGGCTCACCGCAACCTCTGCCTCCAGGTTCAAGCAATTCTCCTGCCTCAGCCTCCCAAGTAGCTGGGACTACAGGCATGTGCCACCACACCCAGCTAATTTTTGTGTTTTTAGTACAGACGGGGTTTCACCATGTTGGCTAGGATGGTCTCGATCTCTTGTCCTTGTGATCTGCCTGCCTCAGCCTCCCAGAGTCCTGGGATTACAGGCATGAGCAACTGTGCCTGGCCTTTTCTCTGTCTTTTTAAGCCATCTCCAAGGGTAGCCAGAAATAACTGGATGGACCTTCTAGAGGACTAGGGTCAAGAGTCACGTGGGTGACTCATTTTTACAGACTTTTTAACCGTGATAAGCTTGTTAGAAAGAAAATCTTCAGCAACCTGGTTCTGTATCCTTGTAGTATGAGGTCAGGCATGCTGGCAGGAGGAGTCCTGGAGGAAATTTATGGTGTCATTGCACAGTGGATGTTTTATTTAATTCTGTCTTCCAACCACTGGCCAAAGGTAGCTTACAAGCTGAGGTGGTTCTGCATGCTAATAAATATCCCTAAAGAGCTCTTTAGGTTTCATCTTGGCTTAATTACAATGTGTAAATACAAAGACAGCCCCATTATTGATGTTAATCCTATTGATACTGCAGGAAGGGAGAGAATAGTAATGAAATAAAATACGATGGATAATGGCCTCTTATTAGCCTACTCAAAGAAAAAGTGAGTCTCCTGCTGGCTGTCTGTGTGTGACTCCAGGTTAACCCAGATCTGATTACCTTCTAGTTGGTGGCAGGTTCCATCTCAGTGCTCAGTGGAGTTCCTGGCTAGATCTGAAACCTTTCCACGCCATTTATTTTAACTTCTGCAAGGTTTCTTGCTGTATTTCAGTGAAACCTGGACTCGGTCAAATGTGACTCACATTACCCAACTTTTCCTAGTAGTTTGATCCGTTGCCCTACCTCTTCCAAATACACTTAAGGCAGGTGAATTTTAGTTTTGTGAAGGGAGCCTGCCAAAAGCCAAGGGGCAGTGTTCAGACTTCTATTTGTTTATTTATTCAACATTAATTAGCTACCAACTGTGTACCAGGTACTCTACAAGCCCCTAGGGATATGGAATTGAATGCTCTTTCCCTGACCTTAAGGAACTTGATCAAGGGAGAAAATTGGACACGTTGACAGATAATAGGAGGCCAAGACATGAAGTGGCATTACGGAGGCATAGAACCTCCTTAGAAGGTTCTCCTATAGAAGAGAAACAAGCAACTCAGCCTGGAAGAGACAGGTGCAGGCATCTCAGTGGAGCTGATAGCTTAGGATGCATCCTTCATATCTGATAAGAGTTAGTTAAGGAAAGAGGGGAAGAGAGGAGCTTGCCAAAACATGCACAATGTTATAAATAAAAGTATAAAGATGATAAATCCCATGGTATCTGTGGGGAACTATAGGATTAAGAAAGCGATGGAGGAAAAGGGTCACAGTGAGTTAAGTCTTTCTGTACCAGGTTCTGTTTATAAAGTAGTGGTGGAGCATGTGGACACTACAGGCAGATTACCTGAGTTCCAATTTTGATTGTTCCATGAACTAGTTCTATGACACTGGACAAATAACTTAACCTCTCTATGCAGGTTCCTTAACCTTGTCATGTCTCAGTCGTCACCTGTAAAATGAGGATGATGATACTATCTTTCTCATAGCTATGGTGAAAACAAAAGAAGTTAAATATATAGAAAGTGTTATCATAATAAAAGCTAAGTGAATACTAGCTATTATTATTTATTATTATCAAACACTTAGGTATCATCTCCATTATTCCCACCAAAACCCTATGAGCTGTGAGCATCCCTGTTTGAATTTTTTTTCTCAAGCCCATTCAACTCTAGGACTTTGGCTTTTAATTGTTGTACTACACTGCAGTTCTGCAAGCCTCTGCTGACATATCTCAAATGTCTAGCCATAAAGATGGGAAGAGGGTGCGAGGGATGAAACTGGATTGATACCCAAGGCTATTCCTTGAAGCTAAACCACAACTTGGAAAAATGGAAGGAAAGCGTGAAATTGCAACTAAGCAAAAATGTCCCCATTTCAGTCTTAGACAAGGTCTTGGAAGAACTCACGAAATCAAAATCTGCTGCAATAACAGTTGATTCTACCTGTTGTCTGGGCACATTTAAACAAGCTATCTTGAGGGAACTGCTTCTGATGTTAAAAATTACTAAAAAACGATAAAACAGTAAACATATTTGTGGGCTTTTCTTTTCTTTTAGAAATGAAGATCTCCTTATTTCACCAGTCCTTGTAAATATAAAATTGTGATATCTCAATATTTAAATAGACAACCTTGTGATCCAGTGCTTTATAACCCAGAATATTCCAGGTATGGCAAATTAGCTGGTTCTTTACTTAGGACCTCCATGGCATACAGTCAAACAGCCTGGGGAGAGAGAACCCCACATACAGTCAGTGGATTTTGGTGTTTGGGGAAGTTAAAAATAAGTAGGAGATTTTTAAGGAGAAGGTGAAACATTCTGTCTGTTCTCCTGTATTATCTGACAAATCTCTAGGCATGTCATTGGTCTCCAGTTTTGCAAGAGGTACCTTGTCAAGTTCTTTGGAGCATTGGAATTCTGCAAGGAGTTGTGGATAGCTGTGAGGTAAACCTTGTGGCTACAACGATTGAACAAGAGTCCATGTAGCATCTCACGGAGTGGTCATTGGGTAACTTGCAGGGCAGAGGCAAAGACATAGCGTTTACAAGAGAAGGAGAGCAATTGTCTGAGGCTTGCATGAATTTGTATTAAGGAGACAAACATGCTTTTCTCCCTTCTGTCTGGAAGGTCTTGTTTCTGATCATCTGCTCTTGATGAGTTTAATCACTACATTCCGTTGCAGACTTTCAATTACTCCCCCGTAGGAGGCGGCATTGGCATAAGTGAAGAGTGGTTTGAGAAATATGAACTGACAAGTTTTTCATGCTGTGGATAATGCTCTGTGAAAGGGAGAGTGGGTCTAAAACAGACCCAAGAAAGAGGGCTTTATTTTCTCCACAGCCAAAAAGTTAAGAGGTCCATATAGGAAGCTGTTACTTATCAGTCACCTGTCAGCATTACTTGGTGATTAGGGAAAAATTATTATTATTTTCTTTCCTCCTGAGGTTCCTGTCCTCCTCCTCATCCCAGTCTGAGGGAATTGCCCTCATCTGTCTAGGCAGATCTTACAACATGTTGAAGAATCACAAGGTTTAGCTCCATGTGGTTCAGTTGACTTATGCATTTTCTGGTGGAGCATGTGAAAAAATCATTGTCTTCCTGTCTCAGTGGGGTGATACCTGGTTTGAAAGCTCCGTGAGAGAAACTAAAATTATCTGCAGGACATGTTCACTATAGCAGAAAAGAAGCCATGCAGGACAGCTCTGCCAATAGACACTGCGATTGCCCGTTATCTCCATTGGAAGCTGCTTATGAACTCTGTCTTACAAAAGGAAGGGGACAGCCAACTTATTCAGAGATCTGTGAGGTCTCAAAATGACCACAGCCCCCATGGTTAGCTCGGTTATTCTATCAGCTCCTACTTAACTTTCCTAAGTTGGGCTGATGGTCTAAGTTTTGTACAAAAGCCTGATACAGCTGGACGTCACAAAGCTGTGGAGAAACACATCAGCAGGGGAGATGAACTGAGTGACGGATGTTCACCGACACAGGATGCTGAACTGAATGGCATTTTCTTTCCCATAAAATGGAAGAACTCATTCAGAGAAACTATGAAAAAAAAAAGTGTTATGCCCTGAGCAAGTAACTAGGCCTCAACTCAGTGGAGCATGATTACACATGGCTGGGATTTTCTTTCATATTCTGTCCTGCAGAGCAAGTGTTTGAAAAATTTTCTGGCCCAGTGGGTTTTCAAACTTATTTAGCAGGGAACCAATTTTATAAATGAAATCTTTTGTGAAATCTCCCCTATTCCATCCTTCAGAAAAGATTAAAACAGCATTTCATTTAACAAATGTATAAGTTCACGTGCTTACAAACTCCATAGCCTCAAATATTGAAGTTATTTTGATGAACAAACATTTGAAAATGTTGTGGATGACTGTTACTAATTTTAGAAATATGTTTGATGCAGTGATTAGATGCTTTTTTCAGAATTGAGACTATACTGGCTTCCATACATAGTTCCACATCACAAGTTTTTCAACAGTTCAAATTTCAATCTTAAGATATACTTCAGCTTTTCTACTAGTCTTCTTTCGATGCTGAATCAGTACCAGATACACTTCTGAGTTCCTACTTGTGACCCTCCTGGGTTTCTTTTACTTCATTACTTATATTACATAGTGTCTCCCTATGCATCTATTCTTTGTCGCTCTGATAATAATTATTTGCATCTCTCAATAGGTGAAATAGCAATTTAAAGGAAGTCAAAAAACAGGTTCTTAGTAAGTCTAACATTTGCATCAGAAAATACTTTTGTGCATATTATGAGATTGTGATATTTTCAATCATATTTATATATATATTTAAATCTTGCATATTTTGGTGCCTATCTCAGCAACTACATGAAACAGAAGAATTTATTTTGCTTTATATGTTGAGTACAAACTTGACTTTGGATGTCATTCCAGTCACTTTATCCATAGTCGTAAACTCAATAACATTGTGTCCTGTGTTATGCTTATTTTGCATACTAAAAACTGTATTCTATTAGGGAGAAATAAAAAAGTAGTAATTTCTCTTCTCAATTTAAACATCCACACTTGCCCTTCATGTTGATCAGAAGAGCTGAACACTTCCGTTAAAAAATAACAATCTGGAACTCTCTGCCCAAATAAGTCTGAAATGTCTGTAATTTATGAACAGTATACATTGTATCATCTAAGCAACTGTAATTGAAGATGGCATCTGAAAAAGTGGTGCTACTCCATGCAACACACAAAAACAACCTGATAATATTTGGGGAATAGCTTTTGCAAGGGTCACAACATTTTACAGTTTTTCTATTGTTGCTTTTTCAACATCTATACACAGATGTCATTGCATTTTTGCCGTACTTGATCATGTATTTAAAAAAACTGATCCAGACCCTTCAGATCTCTTTTGTATCAATGAGGAATAATTTAACCAAACAACAAATCTTTCTGGTATCGCTGTATGACCACAACTTACCAAAGCAAACAAAATAAAGAGTTAAAATACCCATTTGTTTTGTTTTGTTTTTTTGAGACGGGGTCTCACTCTGTCACCAGGCTGGAGTGCAGTGGCGCAATCTTGTCTCACTGCAGCCTCCACCTCTCAGGTTCAAGTGATTCCCTTGCCTCAGTGGCCTGAATAACTGGGACTACAGGCACTTGCCACCACACCCAGCTAATTTTTTTGTATTTTTAGGAGAGATGGGGTTTCACCATGTTGGCTAGGATGATCTCGATCTCTTGACTTCGTGATCCACCCACCTCGGCCTCCCAAAGTGCTGGGATTACAGGCATGAGCCACCATATCCGGCCCATATAATAACCATTTTTAAGTGCTATTGAATTCTGATGGTCTCATATAACCCAGACTTAAGCATATTTATCCAGTATGCAGAATGTACTTTCTTAACTCTATCTCTGAAATACATGATCAAATATTGTTTCTAATTGTACTGTTTAATGCAACTTATTCATCAATCTACTTATTGCAGTGACAATATTAGAGGCATTAACTTTTTGTCTGTTATGGGAACATCTTTCATGTGAAGAAGCAATTTATCTTAAATGCTACAACTGCATTTTAATCAATGTATTTGAATTATCTTTGCATGCTCTTTTAAATAACATTTACATGTTTAGTTGTCCCAGAGAAAATTTAGAATGTGTATTTGTGTTTTATATAAAAATGACCTTGTGACTTGGCTGGAACACTATTTTGCAAAATCATACTGCATAAATTACATTGAGGGCTTGGACTTACATCACCTTAAAAATGGAAACCAATGAAATTGTACTGTCTTTTTGAGTGGCTTTATGAAAAATACTGGCAACACTACTATTTTAAATACTGTTGAAGTTGTCACTGGCATTAGATGAAGAATCATATGATGTTAGTATAGAAAAAACTGCTCTCTCATTTTGAATCTGATTGATGGTATCACAGCCTTTTTTATTAAAAAAATTATAAAACTAATACTACATTTCTAATGTGGATAATTACTTAACCTACAATAAACAAACAAATAAATCTTAGTTTTAGATAACATACAAAGCACTTTCTAATATTATCATGGGAGGAGCTAAAATTTAGATCAGCACTGAAATTCTATAAGAATATGTTGTATATTCATCACTTCTTGGCCTTTTGATGAAGAGAGAGTGAAGAATATGTTGTATATTCTTTTTTTTTTTTTTTTTTTTTGAGATGGAATCTTGCTCTGTTGCCCAGGCTGGAGTGCAGTGGCATGATCTCGGCTCACTGCAAGCTCCGCCTCCCGGGTTCCCACCATTCTCCTGCCTCAGCCTCCGGAGTAGCTGGGACTACAGGCACCCACCACCGCGCCCGGCTAATTTTTTGTATTTTTAGTAGAGACAGGGTTTCACCATGTTAGCCAGGATGGTCTCGATCTCCTGACCTCGTGATCCGCCCGCCTCGGCCTCCCAAAGTGCTGGGATTACAGGCGTGAGCCACCACGCCCGGCCATGTTCGTTATTGCACAGCTATCAAGTAAGTGTAATGTGGGCGTGAGCCTTGCATGGTATTCAATGGGATGTGGCATAGAGGTGCTGAAGTGTAGTTGGTGTATTCTCTACTAGAAGGCTCATGTGTGAAGGACAAACACAGGTCTGAGTTTTTACAATGTTTTCTAAAGATTCATCCAGGGTGTTCTACTTACCTATTTCTGTGTTACCAACCACCCTAAAACTTTAGGGCCTAAAACCCCAACATTTCTTTATTTTGGTCATGAATCTTCACTTTGGGCAGGACTTGCCAGTGACAGTTGTATGAGGAGTGAACTAGAAAGGGTCAATGGGGGCTGGAGGATTTGTTTTCAAGATGGCTTACCCACATGACTGATAAGATGGTGCTGGCTGTTGCCTGGAAACTCAGCTAGGGGACTTCTTTCTGCTCCATTAGGGTCCCTCCAAAGGATTCCTTGGGCTTCCTCACAGCATGGCAGCTCGGTTTTAAGGCAGAGTGTTCCAAAAGACAGAAGTGGAAGCTAACAGTTTGTTAATGCCTAATCTGGAAAATGGCACAGTGTCACTTCTGCTATGGTCCGTTGTCAAAACAAGATCCTGCACCTATTCAAAGGGACAAGACAAGACCCCCCTCTGCCTTGGGAGGAGGCCAAAGAATGTGTGACTGTCCTTAGTCACCACACACAGTTACCACCTTCATAGTCAATGAAACTTGAAGAAATTTCAAATGATTACACAAGGATTGCCAGGAAGTTTTAGACCAAGTTTAACACAAAAACTACTACAAAATTGAGAACAAACTAGTTGCTAAGCATAGGTATCTTTGGGACATGGAGATACAAGGGAAATGACTTAACCTGGAAAAAATTAACACTTTGGAGTGTTAAGATTTGTTGTAAGTGCATTTGAGTATTTAAGTTTGAGACGGAGCCTTGCTCTGTCACCCAGGCTGAAGTGCAGTGATGCAATCTTGGCTCACTGCAAGCTCCGCCTCCCGGGTTCATGCCATTCTCCTGCCTCGGCCTCCCAAGTAGCTGGGACTACAGGCACCCGCTACCACATCCGGCTGAGTTTTTGTATTTTTAGTAGAGATGGAGTTTCACTGCGTTAGCCAGGATGGTCTCGAACTCCTGACTTTGTGATCTGCCTGCCTTGGCCTCCCAAAGTGCTGGGATTACAGGCGTGAGCCACCGCACCCAACCAAAAGTTACTATTTTCATGTTCTTTTCTTTCAAAGTCCAATTTCTTTTGCCTTCCAGAAAGAAACAGTTCTGAGTTCCTACTTGTTACCCTCCTGGGTTTTTTTCACTTGTTCATTACTTATATTAAATAGTGTCTCCCTGTGCCATTTATTCTTTTGTTGCTCTGATTTAATACACCTGTTTTTCCTCCCCGTCTTCCTCCTTTCTTTCATTGAAGAGCTGCTTTTCTAGTACCTGCCAGGTGCTAAGCACAGGGCTAGCTGGGATACAGACACACAAGGATATAAGTTAAGAGCTTTTTGTCCTCCACACCTCCCTCCCCCCTCCTGCATTGTTCTACTACGAGGACCTAGAATAGGGTTTATGGAATCAAGGTGTCAATAAGTATGTGTTTAGTACGAGAATGGGAATTCAGTCTTCAAATAACTCAAAATCTAATAAGAGAGAAATAAAGAAATAATTAAAGCTGCTGTGCTGTGATATGTATTAAATTGGACAATGCAGGGAAATATGAAGGGGAGGTAGGTTGAAGTGCAACCTAAAGATGACACGCCTCAGCCCTGAACAAATTACCACAAAATCAAGATTGGGCAGTTGATACAATTTTCCATCATGGTGGTATAGAAATTGAAATATTTATTGATTCCAAATAATTCTAGGTCCTCATTTAGATGGTTATAGTTAGGTGTTAACAAACTTGAATAAAAATGGGACCGAAATCTTCATGTAATTTTAATGTCAGAAAATATGTGAGAATCATATGCCTATTTTTGTCATTTTAAAATATTGTATGGTCCCACTCATTAAATAAAATTTCCCCAGGATTACAACAGTAAAATAATCTTATTGTAGAAAATACATAGGGTACAGAAAAGTACAAAAAAGGAAAATAAACTCTGCAGAATTTTACCAAGAGATAATTATGTTAACATTTATTATAAAGCATACATAATATGTAGGTATTCATATGGAAAAAAGGAGGAAATACAATTTTTAGAACATAATGCCTGTGCAGTTTTAAAAAACTTCCTATGTCTTTCAGTTAAATTTTTATCTTCAGCCTTTATTAGTGAAATAGTTTTCACAAATACCATAATTTATCATATCTATATTATTCCACATTTAAAATTTCTGTATTTAGAGCAATCTCTAGTTTTTAAAGTTTACATGGTGTTCAGCTTTTTCTTCACCCCCTGCCAAAAGAGACAAAGTCTCATTCTGTCTCACCAAGCCTGGAATACAGTGGCGCAATCATAGGTCACTGCAGCTTCAAACTCTTGGGCTCAAGTGATCTCTCACCCCAGCCTCCCAAAGTGCCTGGATTATGGGTGTGAGCAACCACACCTGTCTTGGCTTTTCATTTTCTATTATAAATAATGCCGTGATAGGATTCCCTTATGCAGAGATCTTTGACCATATCTCAATTATTTCCTTAGAATTGATTGCTGTAGCTGGAACTTTCTTAGCTGTGACCATCCCAGGGCTCTTACTCTGTATTGGCATATTGTTTTTCGGTGGTTTGCATTAAAATATCTTTCCATATTGGCAGGCAACTGGAGAAACTTTAATCAGGACCGGATGACTTGCTGTTTTTGTTTTGTTTTGTAGGGTCACTGCTTTGGCTATCTTTAGAAATTCACTTTCACATACACGCACAGGCCCACCACACACATACCGGCATATTTATGGGAATTTATAATTTTGTCCTTTAAAAATGCCCCAACTACAGTGCAGATGAAAAGTTTTATATTTTTAATGATGCCAGCCTGCAACCCAAAGTAGGGACCTATAGAAGAGTATTGTAAGGAGGGCTTCCCAGAAGAGTAGCCACTTCTGGTAAATCATGAAGTTTAATCAAGAAATGATATAGTTTGACTGTGTCCCCACCCAAATCTCACTTTGAATTGTAATAATCCCCACAAGTCAAAGGTGTGGTCAAGCGGAGATAATTGACTCCTGGGGGTGGTTTCCCCCATACTGTTCTCATCATCGTGAATAAGTCTCATGAGATCTGGTGGTTTTATGAATGGGAGTCCCCCTGCACAAGCTCTCTTGCCTGCCACCATGGAAGACGTCCTTTTGCTCTTTTTTTTTTTTTTTTGAGACGGAGTCTCTCTCTGTCACCCAGGCTGGAGTGCAGTGGCCGGATCTCAGCTCACTGCAAGCTCCGCCTCCCGGGTTCACGCCATTCTCCTGCCTCAGCCTCTGAGTAGCTGGGACTACAGGCGCCCGCCACCTCGCCCGGCTAGTTTTTTGTATTTTTTAGTAGAGACGGGGTTTCACAGTGTTAGCCAGGATGGTCTCGATCTCCTGACCTCGTGATCCGCCCGTCTCGGCCTCCCAAAGTGCTGGGATTACAGGCTTGAGCCACCGCGCCCGGCCTTGGGTACCTCTTTGTTAGCAGTGTGATAACAGACTAATACAGGAATTACCAAAGAAGGGAACTGAAAAATGATTGTAGAGACCTGTTTAAAAATCCAAACTTGCCGGGCGCGGTGGCTCAAGCCTGTAATCCTAGCACTTTGGGAGGCCGAGACGGGCGGATCACGAGGTCAGGAGGTCGAGACCATCCTGGCTAACACGGTGAAACCCCGTCTCTACTAAAAATACAAAAAACTAGCCGGGCGAGGTGGCGGGCGCCTGTAGTCCCAGCTACTCAGGAGGCTGAGGCAGGAGAATAGCAGGAACCCGGGAGGCGGAGCTTGCAGTGAGCTGAGATCCGGCCACTGTACTCCAGCCTGGGTGGCAGAGCAAGACTCCGTCTCAAAAAAAAAAAAAAAAAAAAAAAAAAAAAAAAAAATCCAAACTTGGATATCGGGAGTTATTACATACAATGTCAGTAGTAGTCTCTGCTTTAAAAAGGGATTTGCTATGGATTGCTTTTGAATTATGAGTTTCTGTTATAATATTCCCTTCCCCCTTCCTTCTTCCCAGCTATTCAGGGCCATGTTAATGATGTAACAAGAGGCACACTAGTCCTGAGCCAGAGGTAGGATCTTCTCTGTGAGATGCCTTCATCTCAGGTGGCCTCCTTCCCAAGGCCAAAGACTCCATCCAGTATTAGACCGACACTGCAGATAATGTCATTACCCTAAGGATTACAGTACAACATGATGGTGCATTTTTATGGCTAGATTTTCAGATCTGAAATAGACACTAAGAATGCATTAGATCTAATATTCTGCCTTGGTCATTTATTTAAAAGATTAATATTCTTGTTGTATGAGATAGCTAAGAGGAAGTGAGTCTCTGGATTACTACACACACACATACACACTTACGGGAATTTGTCATTCTGTCTATACACACAACACGTGCATACTTTGGCTATACATAAATATACATCACATTCTTATATTGCTAGCCCATTGGAAGGATGCTGATATTAGCTGCAAATGTATTACTTATGCTGCTAAGTACCTATTGCAGAACAACTTTTTTTTTTTTTTTTTTTTTTTTTTTGAGATGGAGTCTCGCTCTGTGGCCTAGGCTGGAATGTAGTGGCGTGATCTCGGCTCACTGTAACCTCTGCCTCCCAGGTTCAGGTGATTCTTCTGCCTCAGCCTCACAGGTAGCCAGGATTACAGGCACCCACCACCATACCTGGCTAATTTTTGTATTTTTAGTAGAGACAGCTTTCACCATGTTGGCCAGGCTGGTCTCGACCTCCTGACCACAGGTGATCTGCCTGCCTTGGTCTCCCAAAGTGCTGGGATTACAGGTATGAGCCACCACGCCCTGCGTAGAACAACTTTTTATAGTAATGAGTGAGCCCAGTGCTATAAACCAAAGCTTATTTCTGTAAGACTGTCAGTCCCCTAATGGAATCTCAGTAACAATCCCCACCTTGAATGATGCATGTCAACAATTAGTAGGACAAAAGGTATTTGGCACTTTTACACCTGTGTTTAAAAATAACCCTACTTATCTCCTCTAGGTTTTAAAATCAGACTTGTTCCATTACGAAGGGACAATCGTGGAACCTCCTGCTTGCCTCTTGGTAGACACAGATGATATTCTCCATATGGAATGCAGCCTGGATTTTCTAGGCATAATTATCTTAGTTTGCGAGTATGCAATTCCAGCAAACATACAATTCATGTAATATAGCATATTCAGGAAAGCTATGCTGTTTTCTTACATTCTCCCAGGTTTTTGGAGCTATAGAAATGAGAACTCATTAGCTATAGTTTCTGCTTCACTACGTGCTATGTGGGCTGGAGACAGTTGTTCACGGTGAGAGAGACAAGGCATCTAATAGCCCAGAAGAGTGGCTGTTTCTCAAAGCTTCCTAAATTAGTCTCAGGTAGGAGCTTTCCCAGGCTCCTGGTCTGACACAGTAATTAAAGGAGACTGGGAAGATTCACTCATTCCATAATTATTTTTAGTTCCAATATGGTCTGACCTTACTAATTCAGAATTATTGAGAGAGAGAGATTAGTTTGGCTTAATGAGAAGCATGAAAAATGTAACATTTTAAATTGAAACATGGCTTTATTACTTGGGGCTATATTCAAAACCACAAACTAATAGCTTAACACCTTTTGTGGTGATGCTCCTGGGCGTGCTTTCATGATGAGATTAGGATGATTTTTAATTTGCTCAGGGCCATTCTTGTCCTTGGCATACAGATTCAGTGGTCATCACTGTGTTCATTTGCTGTGTAACACGTTTTTTTAAGTTTATATATTCTTGGATTTTTTTCCTGTAGAATCGTAAACGTGACACATTACTACTGTAAGAAGCCAAAGGAAAAGAAAGTATATGAAGAAAGGAAAGTTAATAAATTCCTTCTCTTTCCATTCAAATCTCACATATAACCAATAATAACAGATTGGTGTGAATCCTTTTAGAGCCAGGTTTAACTGCCTTTGCCAGAGAACATACGAGATACTTAATACATAGCTGTTAAGCCGACTTGAAGCAAATACCTGCTTATAAACAGTTTATTGCAGCTGGTACAGTGGCTTACCCCTGCAATCCCAGCACTTTGGGAGGTTAAGGCGGGCAGATCACCTGAGGTCAGGAGTTCCAGACCAGCCTGACCAACGTGGTGAAACCCTGTCTCTGCTAAAAATACAAAAATTAGCTGGGTGTGGTGGCACGTGCCTGTAATCCCAGCTACATGGGAGGCCGAGGCAGGAGAATCACTTGAACCCGGGAGATGGAGGTTGCAGTGAGCTAAAATCACGCTGTTGCACTCTAGGCTGGGCGACAGAGGGAGCCTCCATCTCAAAAAAATAAAAATAAAATAAATAAATTGTTTATTTCTATCTCTTACAATGTCCTAATTCTTTCCTTCCTATTACTCCTATCCCAGATTGAACCCCCATGTCTTTGCTTGGAAGTAGATTCCTGAAAAGGCTTCTACCAGGCTTCTACACCAGCAAATTTGACCCCCCTCTGTTCTGTATATGATGTTGGAATAATTGGTCTGAAATGTGCCTCATCCTACATTTCCCTGGCCAAGAGTCCTCCCATTGCACTCCCCACTGCCTAAAGAGGTAATGACATTTCATTTTAGAGACTTTTACGTCTGGCACCAGCCCAACATAACCATATTTCCTTTGCAACATTCCCCATACACATCTTAAATTCCAGGCAAACTACACGTTTAAAAATGCCTTGTCTACACTCTGCCCCTTCCTGCCTCTCTGCGTGTTTTTATGCTAAGCTTCATTTTAGTATTCAATTAAACATTAAGGAGCTCCTGTGTTTAAGATTTGGGCTAGTCATTCCAGAGACTAGACGGGTAGCCATTAGGAAAACATTTTTATTTTCTTTCAATCCAATGTGGCAAGATGTCAAGAATTTTGTACGAAAAATATCTTGATAGCATGATCTCTATTCCATCTCCCACTATTGTGGCTTCTACAAATAACATCCATCTTCTAATATTCTCTCAAAATAATCACTGATATGTTCCTTTCTTACCCTTCCCTAAACTGGCATTGCCCCTTCCCCACACCCCTAGTCTCACACTTCATACTTGGCATCATATTATATGTATTTGAGCCCATGTGTTGAAGAGTGTCTTAGATATATGAATATAACTTATTATCTTGTATTTATTTGTTCAGTCTTCTTGCCTGTACAAACTAATTGAAACCTTTATTTTATGTAAGCCCGGTGTTAGCTTGAAGCATACAGAAATTCAGGTTTGAGGTAAAATTGACTTTTTTTTTTGAGATGGAGGCAAAATTTTTTGAGATGGAGGTTTTTTTGAGATGGAGGCAACAATCCTCTGTTGCCAGGCTGGAGTGCATTAGCACGATCTTGGCTCACTGCAACCTCCACCTCCCAGGTTCAAGCGATTCCCCTGCCTCAGCCTCCTGAGTAGCTGGGACTACAGGCGCCCACCACCATGCCTGCGTAATGTGTGTGTGTGTGTATGTGTGTGTTTTAGTAGAGACAGGGTTTCACCATGTTGGCCAGGATGATCTCGAACTCTTGACCTCGTGATGCACCCACCTCAGACTCCCGAAGTGCTAGGATTACAGGCATGAGCCATCGCGCCCAGCCAAATGGACTCTTATACCTAAAGATCTTCCCAACATTTCAGTCGGTTTGTGGGGGACAGATGGGAGCATGTTCTCAGGACCACTTTGACATCAACTGCTGGGTGTGCATTGCACACAAGAAGTTACAAACTTTTCTCTGTTTTTTACAATAACAACATTTTTAAAACGTATTTCAAATCATTGTTAATTCTGCAGACTTAATTGCTGATGGGGAGAGGGTACTGTGTGTGGTGTCACTGAGAGTACAGTTTTCTGCCCTGTCATAGGTGGCTTTTCCCCTTTCTCCCCTTCTCTGCTTCCCTCCTCACCTGCTTCTTTCTAGCTTGCCCCTAGAAACCCCATACTTTCTCTCCTGTGATGCCTGGCCCAGCTGACATCTGCTGAGATCTTTTTTTTTTTTTTTTTTTTCAAACAACAAACCATGATCCAGGTATATTTTCAACCAAATCCAATGTTACTCTTAAGAATAATTCTGGTATCAGTTAAGATAATAAAATTTCCCCCTATGCTGTTACACTTGAGAAATCCCATTTTCATCATGAGGAAGTAAATTTGAGCTCAGCCCTTGGCTGAATTTGTAAAGCCTGAATTGAGGTATAATCTGGAGGCTAGTGCCTGATTTGGAAACAAGAATGGCTCAGAAGTCCCTGAAGCTAAATTATTGTTTGCCAGAGCCAAGCTTCTGCTGGTGCAAATGGAAACAGTTTGTCTTGTAAGTCAACTCAAAGTGATTTCTCTGACAAAGTGAAGAGATGAGAGAATAAATATGTACCCTGAACTCCAGAATCCTGTTTCTTCTGTGTAATTTAAGGCCAGGGACTAAGCACATTTTCTTAAATGAAACAAATGGTGCTATAAATGGTAATAGAAACCATGCATCTTCACTTTTTGATGTGGCTCTGATGAGCTCCTGTTAATGAAACAGGACACAGCAGATGCAAAATTGTCAGAGTAGAAGACGGAAAATGGAATTCCACGTATATACAGACTTCAGTGCCCAGAGATCTGATCTTAGAGAAGACGAATGATGTTTGCCTGTTTGTGTGTGTGCTTGTCTGTGTGTGTATGTATGTTTGGTGGTGGCAGTGGTGTGTGTGTGTGCATATTTGCCAGTTTATGTGTGTGTATGATTGTGTGTGTGTGTGTGTTTAGTGGTTAGAAGTGCTGGGCATTACCTGTTTTGTTTTCCGTTAAACCCGAATTATGCATATTTAAATTTTAATGCAGGCTCTTGGAAAAACATTTTAGGACCTGTCTTCATTTTACAAAATGTGGTACTTTAGACGTTTTCTTACTACTTATTTCTGAAGAATTTGCTTAGAGTCACCTCTGACCAACCTCAGTTTCCAAGAATTATTCAGCACCAAACTTCTATAGTCAGCAACAAATGGGGGAACTCAAAAATAATGCAAGGACATACTTCTTAATTGCTCCTTTATTGTCTTTGCAGTCTGATTCTACTCTAGAGACTGTTAGCTTTACTAACCACAGAAATTTATCTTTGCAAAGTCCTAAACTTTTGGAGCTCAGTGTATCAGAGAGGTTATTTTTAGAAGAGATAAAACCACCAGTTATTTAAAATGAAGTAATGGTGTGTGTATGTGGTAGGGGGTGGATTGGAAACATTTCGTGCTGATGAATAATTCAGTTTGATTTACTGGAGCAATGAAAGGGGATGGCATTCTGCCCTTCTCAATGTAAAAAAGATAATAGTGGTTTCGCATTAACTGTATATCTGAAAGTATCTGATACAGCTTATTTTTGTTCCAGGTCAAGTTGTCTTTAAAATAGTTTAAGACTGGCTGTCATATTAAAGTGCACCTTTAAGAATAAAAGGAATGTGAGATGAAATTGTGCCATTTGCTCCGTTATCCTACCCCTACCCAGGTCTCCTTGCAAAAACAAAACGTGTTTCTTAATTGAACATTAAAAACATGAAAGAAGCCAGAGGTTGGGAATCCTGATGACAAAGGCCATCGTGAATGACCCCAGTAATTCAGGTAACCAAGCCAGCTTTATGAGTGCTGTTACTTTGACACTGCAAAGGCATAGACTTTCAGAAGCTGAGCTTATTCTTGTAGCTATTGTTCTGCATGAATAGTCCCACACTAGCCTTAACTCAGTCACTTTTAAATAAGAGGCCAACGGATTATGTAAAAGCAGCGGATATAAACATGTGAATGTATGTATTAGAATATGTTTATGAAATTATGAGGCCTGACATTCACAGAAGGAGGCTTTGTACATTAAGCTTCTGTTCTTCTATTTGCAAGGCTACTCATCTGTTGCATTTAACTGAGGTCTTCTCCTTAATTAGAAGAAGACAGTAAACATATCTGCTGAATCTGAGAAGTAACCAGAATATATGGTCACGAATGCAAAGTCCTTCCTCTTTCCCCTCCCTACCCATGCACTTCCCACTAGGGGAAGTGGCCATTTGAGAGGGCGGTTCCTGGGAGGTAGTGGAGACGGAGCTTGGGAGACAGTGAAGAAAGAATGCTGCTGAGTATGTTGGAGAGAGGTGGTTCACCAAGGAGAAGCATGGTTTTGAATTTATTTACTGTCCTTTTTTGTAGTTGTTGTTCTGCAAAGTGGCGAGATTATACTCTTACCCTTTAAACCACAGTGTCTATATAAACATGTTTATTTCAGGAAAGCCATTAGTAGAGGAATATATATTTCTCTCATTTATGATGCCACTTTGAAAGATTTCCTAAGTAAAGGAAGCTCTCTGTCTTCTCTTGTTTGTAGTTTTCCTTCAGATGTCTTGGAACATGACTTCTGTGTGGATGAGTGTAACATGCTTAGGGATGAGATGAATTGGGCAATATTTTACTGGGGCTGAGTTGGGGAGAATTATTCTGTGGCAGCATAAGTAATTTAGTATAGTCCAGATGTAGTCAAAGAGAAAAGCAGTTGGTCAAAATAAGAGAATCTGTGGCAGCAGTGAAGTGTTAGGAGCATATCAAAGCTGCAAGCGTGGGAAAATGAGTTGTAAGTTCAGAGGCAGTGACGGTCAGGGATAGAACAGAGAACACAGAGGTGAGGGCAGGCACGTAGTGAGTGGCTCAGGGGACAGGCAGAGTTCACCAGCTATTTATAAGACACCCACTGTGGGCCAGACAAGGTGCTGAGTCTAAAGGTAAGTAATGGATAGTTCTTGCCTTCAGGGGAGTTAAAATTACCAGGAGAAAGAATATCAGAGAATAGTTTAATGTGCTACCTGCCTTGCAATGGCAGTGCTATATGTAAGGGCTTAAAGGACCAGGCTAATCTGGTGCAGCTTTATAAAGAGAAAAAAAAAAAGGATGTAAAAGAGAATGTTATGCATTCCTCCTACCTCTTTCCTTTTCCCTAAATGAAAAGAAAATCCAAGAAAAAAAATAGCAATGGAAATTGAGTCCCATATGTTTCTCTTGTGATTTTAAACATATTTCCTTTCATTTTTAGAAAAAACTTTATAATTACAAGATAGGCACTAAGCAAGGTTTCCTGAGTATTGGAAACATTGAGTTTAAGTCCCTTACAAATCGGGCTTTCTCATCCTCCCAAAGAGTACCAGCACTAATCACACTATGCAGGCGACACACTCTGGTCATATCATCCAGAATGATCAGCACTTTTCTTGCCTGCTGTGGTATCACTGGGACGCCTCATTTGCAAATGGGAAAATTGTAGGGCTAAAAACAATATGCTTCTGATTTTTTTGGTACAGCGAAAGGCAAGTGGTGGTCAGGATAATGTCTGAGAGAACTTGTGCATGTGACTTTCATGTGGGGTTGTAACTGATTTCTAAGGATCCTAGGGGCCAAGGTTGAGCTCAAATAATTCACTGGTATAGGGAGAAAAATGTGCCTCGGCAGAAAAATATGCATTTTGTCTTTAGTATACCCTTCCGGTAGTTATCTGATTCTATGAAAGCTATTTTATAATTATTTAAATTGTAGATGAATGATAGCAGTGCAAAATTTTTAGCTATAGACAAGCAAATTCTGTTCCGTTGTATAGAGGCTCAGTTGACTCCCCCGACCCCAAGTAGTTTTGCCAGCATTTGTGCATTCATTTCTACATTCTGTTTTTTTTTTTTTTTTTTTTTTTTTTTGATACAGTGTTTTGCTCTGTCGCCCAGGCTGGAGTGTAGTGGCTCAATCTTGGCTCACAGCAGCCTGCCTGGTTCAAGCAGTTCTCTGCCTTAGCCTTTCTAGTAGTTGGGATTACAGGCCACCACGTCTGACTAATTTTTGTATTTTTAGTAGAGACAGGGTTTCACCATCTTGGCCAGGCTGGTCTTAAACTTGAACACAATCACAGAGTGGTCATGATCTACCCGCTTCGGCCTCCCAAAGTGCTGGGATTACAGGCATGAGCCACCGCACCTGGCCTCATTTCTACATTATTTTAATCTGTAAAAAGTTGTGCCTTTTGAACTTCTCCTTTGACTGGTCACAACACTTGCCAGGTTTCCTTGTTATAAGTAGAGTAAAATCTTCAACCCATATCCTTTTTATGCATGTATGAAAATCATGATTTTGCCTTTTTTTTGAAAATTATCGCTTAGCATTGTATTATTGTTGCTGTTACTGTCACTACCACTGCTGCTGCAATTGCTTACTGTTTCTACCATGACTAATATTTTCTGAGCAATGTCAGTGCTCAACTTCCTATGTAGCCCTAACTTAGGAAGGAAGAAAAGAGCAATTTGATGCATTAGAAAAGCAACACTTCAGATACTTTTTATGAACATATATCTCATCCAGTGAAGTGAAGGTGAAATTCCACACCCATAGCGGACTTTTTTTTTTCCCTATACCTTCCCAACCTGTAGGATAACCTGGTGGTAGCTTCACTTTGATAATCCATGCCAGAGCATAGCAGAAAAAAACAAAGCAATACAACCTGCTGAACAAATCCCGTTGGTTTTCCTGCCCATACAGACAGATGCAGTACCTTTTTATTCAAACTCATTTCTAAGGCTGTTCTTCTATTCTCTGTTACCCTGTTCTTACTTTTTTTTTTTTTTTTTTTTTTTTTTTTTTTTGAGATGGAGTCTCCTCGCTCTGTCGCCCAGGCTGGAGTGCAGTGGCGCCATCTCCGCTCACTGCAAGCTCCACGTCCCGGGTTCACGCCATTCTCTTGCCTCAGCCTCCCCAGTAGCTGGGACTACAGGCACCCGCCACCACTCACAGCTAATTTTTTGTATTTTTTTTTAGTAGAGACGGGGTTTCACCATGTTGGCCAGGATGATGTCGATCTCCTGACCTTGTGATCCGCCCACCTCGGCCTCCCAAAGTACTGGGATTACAGGCATGAGCCACCACACCCAGACGGCTATTCTTACTTTTTAACTGCTAATGTCCATTCTCCTATATGTGTTTTATTTTCCTCCTTCCAGTTATTGCTAATAGTCATTCTATTGAGAAGGTTTCCATTTAACTTTTATGAGAGAAACGGATAGATTCACTTTGCTTTCTGTGCAGAAAGGGTGGACAGCAAGGGTAAAATACATTTTGGTGCCTGCCTCTAGGAAATGTCAACTCTTAAGCCAGTTTGCTCTCAGTGAATTATTGCCTCTTCATCTTCTCCTTCTCTTCAAAAATATTCAGCACCATTTCAGAATGTTATATCCTGAGTTGTTAAACTTTCACCAGTTTTTTCACTTTCAAGTAATGCTAAATGGCACGTTTGCCAGCAAAATGTAAATTGAATCTGAACCATTACTTTTACTTCAGGGCAAAAACAGCTCAGTGGCATATACTTCTGTCTGAAATAGTTTTAATCAGCTGCTAAAATCAAAATTACCACTTACATTGGTAGCATTTTCAAGAAAAAAAAAGGTTTCAGAGTCCTTTTCCAAACTGTCTGTTGGCTGAAATATGGGTCAATTGCTATAACTGTATCTATGCCATCCTTATTTGAAACTTCTATGGTATAATCCTATTTTTTTAATTCCCGGATTACTTAGCACTGAATTACATACTGAATAGTAACATATACTGGTAGAGAAACAGATACCTGATTATATTACTTTCTTTGACTCCTAATTTTTAAGACATTCAGCATATTCCAGACAGATTTTTGTCATGCTGTAGTCATTTTACATAAAAAGCTGACCCCCCAAAAATCAATTTTGTAGGCAGGAGAATTTCAGTATCATGCAGGTTTCCTGAAAGTCCTTGGGACTAGATCTAATTAGTTTTAATGGGCTTGTATTCATAGCAAAGTGGGTTTATTGTTTTCACTAAGACTATGAATTACAAATTTGCTTCTCATTTTCTCTTTCTTTTATTTTTTTGAGATGAGGTCCTGCTGTGTCACCCAGGCTGGAGTGCAGTGGCACAATCTTGGCTCGCTGCAGTCTCCACCTCCCAGGCTCAAGTGATCCTCCCATGTAACTGGGGCTACAGGCATGTGCCACATTGCCTGGCTAATTTTTGCCACTTTTGGTAGAGATGGAGTTTCACCATGTTGTCCAGGCTGATCTCAAACTCCTGAATTCAATCAATCCCCCCACCTCAGCCTCCCAAAGTGTTGGGATTACAGGCGTGAACTATCGCACCTGGCCTCATTTTCCCTTCTATATATGAAAATTTCCCTTCTTTGTGTTACAACCTTGGAAAAATAAAATTTACTTAGTTGCTTTCCAACTTTTAAAGGACTATTTTTTTTCCTTATATGTACATTCAAACAAAGTGTTAACAGTTTCAGCTGTGAACATTGGGTCATGATACTGTGCCAGATTTGAGCTAATACTTGTTACAGAATGAATAAAGTACTATCCAGGTTTTAGCTTTTTTTTTTTTTTTTTTTTTTTGAGACGGAGTCTCACTCTGTCGCCCAGGCTGGAGTGCAGTGGTGCAATCTCGGCTCGCTGCAAGCTCCGTCTCCCGGGTTCATGCCATTCTCCTGCCTCGGCCTTCCGAGTAGCTGGGACTACAGGCACCTGCCACCATGCCCAGCTAATTTTTTTTTGTATTTTTAGTACAGACGGGGTTTCACCATGTTAGCCAGGATGGTGTCGATCTCCTGACCTCGTGATCCACCTGCCTCAGCCTCCCGAAGTGCTGGGATTACAGGTGTGAGCCAACACACCTGGCCCAGTTTTTAACTTTAAGAAAATATCTTTTTAAAAAGAAATTCCTGCATACTCTTCTAGAAGTCAAAAATTCTAATTCAGAGGTTAGCCTCTATCATTTCTTTTGTGTCCTTGAGAGTTAAGTCATTTATCTCTGTGCGCCTCAATTTTCTCACCTGTAAAACGGGACCAAAAAAAGTAACGGCTGCTTTGAGAGTAGTATTCAAGTGTGAGGATAGTTTGCACTGAGATGTAATAAAAACCACCAGTGCAGCTTTGTGTAAAGCTGTTGTCACAAACTGAAGCAAGTGAGGAGTCTACTGTCAGAGCCCATGCACAAAGGTTTCCTGAAAAGACATGTATGGGTAGGGTTTCCAGCCCTACTTGGGCATCTAAAGAGGTGCTTAGAATGTTGGCTCAAGATATAGTATCTAAACCTGACATGAAAGCCCTGTAAGAAATTAGCTAGGCCCAGCCGGGCGCAGTGACTCATGCCTGTAATCCCAGCACTTTGGGAGGCTGAGGCAGGCAGATCACGAGGTCAGGAGATCGAGACCATCCTGGCCAACATGGTGAAACCTCGTCTCTACTAAAAATACAAAAGTTAGCTGGACGTGGTGGCTTGTTCCTGTAATCCCAGCTACTCGGGAGGCTGAGGCAGGAGAATTGCTTGAACCAGGGAGGCGGAAGTTGCGGTGAGCCTAGATCACACCACTGTGCTTCAGCCTGGCAACACAGCGAGACTCTGTCTCAAAAAAAAAAAAAAGAAAAAAAAGAAAAGAAAAGAAATTAGCTAGGCCTGGTGCCGTGGTGCATACCTGTAATGCCAGCACTTTGAGAAGCTGAGATGGAGGATTGCTTGAAGTCAACAGTTCCAGACCAACCTGGGCATCATAGCAAGATCCCATCTCTACAATATATATATTTTTTAAAATTAGCCAGGTGTGATGGTGTACACCTATAGTCTCAGCTACTAGGGAGGTTTAGGTGGGAGGAACACTGGCACCCAGAAGTTCAAGGCTGCAGTGAGCTGTGATTGTGCCAATGCACTCCAGTATGTTAGGCAACAGAGCAAGACTCCATCTCCTAAAAGAAAAGAAAAGGAATTAGCTGGATTTTAGAGTTGACTAGAAAAGGGAGGTCTGCAATAGTCTGCAATACAGATCATTAGGAACTACCTATAGGTTTTCCATCTTGGAAAAAATTTTAGTAAATGTATGGTATTTTTTTTACTCTATCATGATCTATTGCTTTTAAGTCCAAAATCAGCCTCTCTTTTCCTGGCTTGAGCTTATCCAGAAGACCACTCCAATTCCTCACTATCATGACTAGGAGAGGAAGTCTGAGCACTGTGACTATTGGGATGAATATACAGAAGTCAGGGGCTCCTTTGTCCATGCCTGTGCTTTTAAGCTCATGCCGAACACTGCTTGAGAGTGATGTGTACCGAGAAGTAAATACAAACAAGTATCCAACAGCTTGTCCACTGTGATCCTGTGTTGATTGCTCAGTCTTCACCTGTTTATTTTCTATATCTCTCTTCACTGCTAAGATTTTGAAGCAATATTCACAGTGATTCACATGATAACATGCAAAGTTTAATTGCATGAAACATTTCATCTTTTTCAGATCTGTCACAGGTGGAAGTGGAGATAAAAAAAGACCCAAAAGAGTAATTTACTTTTACTCTCAGAATCAGATTCTAAATGTAGAAATTAATGAGACGTTTACAGAGTTTTAAAATGAAGCTACAAAAGAAAAATGCAAAAATGACTTTATACAACTTCAACTTCGTCCTCCCTCTTCTTGTCTCTCCTCTTTCCCTGTCTTTTTACTCTCTTTCTCCCTATTCTTTTCCCTTTCCCCCTTCTAGTGATTTTTGTAATGTACCTGGGAGTTGAAATCCAACTCTGCTCCAGGAGTAATACTTTTTTAATCAAAAATAGATAATTATCAGTGATATTCAAAGCCAAAGATCATGGATTTACCTATTCTTGATTCTGATGACTCTGTTTCAAAAGGCATAACTACTTTTGTCAGTGAAACTGACAGGCACAAGTAGAGGACTCACATGGAGAAGATCTGTTCAGAGAAAATCAATTTTCAAGTAAGAATTGCCCACTATAATTAAGATCTGTGCACTTTCAAACATCTCAGCCCAGCTCATGAGTTAAATCCAACTAGAAGTGTTCTCATTGTTGTATGTTTTAGTTTCATTTATTTGAGGAATAGAAAGGCCAGGATGTGGGTGTCATCTTCCTGTCCAGCTTGTGAAACATGTCACTGTGGGGAGAATTATTGAGCCATTTGACTTCTGCAACCAGAAAACATGAAAGCTGAAATAACACTCTGGCTGCTAGAACACGTGCTGAATAGGCATTGGTGTGGATGGGAAGCTCTCCTGTATCCCGAGGGCCTTCCATGTCAAATATAAAATGTAAGTCAAAGGCAATGGAACATAAAGTTCTATGCTGTACCTGGTATTTGACAAATGGGTGAACATAAGCCTAAGTCAGATAAGTTAGTCTCATGGAATACTGAACAGCCGAAAAAGTGGCAACTTTCTTTTCAACATGGTGTAGAAGAACTGAGCTCCAGTAACCAATGGCTAGGCATGAGGGTCCCTTTAAGCAAGATTATTTTAGCCACTATCCTAACTATGAAAAGCACAAATTTTAAGTCATTATTCATTTTGCAAAAGGATACTGTGCCTCAATTAAAAGAAGTGTTTATACATTTTCTTAAGTTATAACCTCTTTTAATGAGATTTTATTTTAATTGGTGATTTTTGTCTATTTAACAGTGTACTCACAATTTTTCAGAAGTAGACCATATGCATTAACTAAATAAATGAGATGCAGGTGGAAATGGAAAATAGCAGATGAAGGTCTACATTTTCTCTGATCTCCTTAAGTCCTGTCATTCTTAATTACTAATGTTTGGTCCCCATTTGCCCTTGTAATTTGTACTATCGTACATCATGACAAAAGGAGCAGCATTCGTTCTGAAGAAAGAAAAACTTGGCTGGGTGTGGTGGCTCACACCTGTAATCCCAGCACTCTGGGAGGCTGAGGCAGGCAGATCACTTGAGGTCAGGAGTTCGAGACCAGCCTGGCCAACATGGTGAAACCCTGTCTCTACTAAAAATACGAAAAATTAGCCGGGCATGGTGGTGGGCCCCTGTAGTCCCAGCCACTTGGGAGGCTGAGGCAGGAAAATGACGTGAACCCAGGAGGCGGAGCTTGCAGTGAGCCGAGATGGTGCCACTGCACTCCAGCCTGGGCAACAGAACGAGACTCCGTTTCAAGGAAAAAGAAAAGAAAAGAAAACATGGATGTATAAAGAGAAGTTTTGCTTTGGAACGGGTATATAAATGAAGGGGCACAGTGCCTCTTGCTACAACCAGAAAGCCCTATGCAAGAAGGGGGAGAGGATGAGGATTAGAAAGTAGAAAGACTCCTGGGAAAATTACATTGTGAGTGGGCCTTAAAATGTCACAAGTGCCCTGCTGAATGGAAACAAGGAACAGAGCATGCTTGAAGACGGGTAGTAGAGAAACGGAGTGAGAGTTAAGTTCCCATACATCAAGGTTACTGCTGTTAGTGGACTTGGCAGAATCAGGGTACTGCCAAGGGATATAGATAGCCTCTAAGGAAATTTTAGGGAAGGCACTTGCAGTATTCTTTTTTTTTTCTTTCCCCAGATGGAGTCTTGCACTGATGTCCAGGCTGGAGTGCAGTGGCACAATCTCAACTCACTGCATCCTCTGCCTCCCAGGTTCAAGCGATTCTTCTGCCTCAGCCTCCTGAGTAGCTGAGATTACAGGTGCCTGCCACCACGACCAGTTGAAAAAAATTTTTTTTTTTTTTTTGTATTTTAGCAGAGGCAGGGTTTCACTGTGTTGGTCAAGCTGGTCTCAAACTCCTGACCTTGTGATCCACCTGCCTCAGCCTCCCAAAGTTCTGGGATTACAGGCGTGAGCCACCGTGCCCAGCAGGCACTTGCAGTATTCTAACACCATTTACATTAGAGGAAAAAACCCCCTCCTAGGGACGTTTGATCCTTATCTCATCAGTATGAGATTCTACTTTATAGAATATTCTCCACCACTTTGCTTAGTATACTGTAGTTTTAAGTGATGGGACTTCTGGCTTTTTCTCCTGGGAGGTTATTACAAATTCTAAAGATATTTCAGTGTTACAATTGTGTTAAAAAGGCACATTTTGAGACCTGATTTTTTATTTATTGTAGAGCATTACAACCATTTATAGTGCTATATGAATGTTAAATATTAATGCATTTTTCCTAGTCTACCAATTCCCAGGCATCCTGCAAGTGTATAATACTGGAAAGGCAGTCAAAAGATTTCTAGGAGCTGTCCCACATTAGCCTTAAAAGGTGACCTTCTTGCAGAATTCTAAAACAAAAAAAAAAAACGAAAAGTAAGATTATTTACTCACTTTTTGACCCAGTAGCTTCCTAGATAAGGGATTCTCTCCAGAAGGAAGCAGATTTTTTCAGATGCTAAGACATCCAACTGACAGACTGGTGTAATTCTCAACCCTCTAATTCCAACTAATGTTAAGCAGTCTTACCTTAGCCAGTGGTAGTCAAGAGATAATATATTTTTCATCTACCAGCCTTCTTATCAGCTGAGATATGAATGCTGTCCTTGCTCTGGTTACACATCTGAAAAAAATAACAATTTTAAAGCCACCACCATTTTAGAACTTGGAAGTAAGTGGCTAGATTCCTTTGTTCCCTGGGTGAAAGTAAGTATGGTATGACTCTTAATTTATAAAATAAACGTGCTGCCCAAAGTTGGCAGGTGAGCTAGAGATCAATGTCTGCCTTTCCCGCTACTTCTGTTGATGACTTAATTTGGAGGCAATACAGAAAAGTCACAGGGCCTGGAAAGAAATGGCAGATTGATAGCTTCCCATATTCTTCTGTAATATAGTGAGAGAGAGGAAGATGAGTCTGGTGAAATGGCCTTTACTATAACAGGATCAGTATATTTCTGTTTTTATCACTTTTTGTTAAAGTTGGCCATGAGGGAATTCGCCTTGGATAAATTCAGAAAAGAAAATAAAAATCTTCATAGAACATAAGTGAACAAGTGATTTTGTAATATAATAATAATTATTATCTTATTTAAAATAGGGTTAAGAAAGTAGATAGCACTTGAAAAAGACGGGGTTGTTATTTTAAGAAGGAGTCCCAGAGTCATGGTGGAACAGCTTATTACTAGGTTTTCTGCAGATAATAATTATAAATTCTGAGGAAGAAGAAAAAAACATGTTTGAGGGCACTGGAGAGGGATCAACAACAGACAGAAACTGTGAATGGGTTTTAACCCATGAAAGAGGACAACCTCAGTAGGCGGGGGCTATGTTTATACAGTTTATTCCCTGAGGACACTGCCCAGTCCATAAGGCATTGGGTGGCTATGTGCCAAGAAGAGAGCTGCTGAACGCAAGGTGTCCGTGGGTAGAACTTGGGGCTTCCAGAGTAGCTAGCGATTGTGAAGAAGTCCCAAGAATGAAGAAGTCACGGAAGTTAGAGTCTCAAAATCTGCATCAAATACTTGCTGATTCCTGAATTCTAAGGAGCAGATAGAAACTGCTGTTAAGACTGAAAGAACTGAGAAAGGATTTCAGTTTCTGGTCTCTGCGGGGAAAACAGACTTTGGAGTTTGAATTCTGCCATCTTCGAGGAGCTTAGTAAGTAGCTGAGCCTTTCATGAAAACACACCTTACAAATAAAGACTATGTACCAGAATAAAGGGATTTTCCAGAAGCCTAAGTGAAAATCCAAAGAGTCTCATCCAAAGAAAATGTAAAGCTAAGCCTCTACATGTTCCAGTTTATCAGCCAGTAATTTTTTAAAAGCCTATTAGGAGTGAAAAAATTCTTCAGAAGAAGATAAGATCCAGTTCCTGCAACATCAACGATAAGGTTCAATGAACAATCAGAAATTACTAGTCATACAGAGAAAGTGGAAAATGTTACCCATTGTCAAGGAAAAAAGCAGCCAAGAGAAACCAACCTGAAGATATCCCAGTTGTTAGAGCTAACAACAAAGACTTAAAGCAACTATTGCAAATATGTTTAAGGGCTTAAAGAAAAAGATTGAGAGAACAGATGGGGGTCACAGAAGAGAAGTGGCAACTATCATGAAAAAAGCAAAATAAAAATTCCAGAAGTGAAAACATACTATCAAAAATGAAACTTTGTATTGAATTTGCAGAGTGGAGACTGTGTAAGGAAAGGTCATTAAACTTGAAGATAGACGAATAGAAATTATCCAATCTGAGGAACAAAGAGAAAGAATAAGTCTCAAAAAGTAAACAACCAGAGCTTTAGTACCTGTGAGAAAATATCAAGCAATTTACAATCTGTGTACATAGTGTACCAGAGAGGAAAGAGAGACGGGGTATAAAAAAGTTACACACACACATACACACACACACACACACGGTTGTATATATATTCTTAAGAATCAACTTCATATTAAGTAATGGTCTTGTCTAAAATAAATTATGGAAATAATGAATACTTTTTTTTAGCAATTTGATTATGATATGGCTAAGTATTGTTTCCTTTATATCTAGCCTACTTTGGGTTTGTTGAGCTTCTTAAATATGTAAGTTTTTTAAACCAAATTTGGAGATTTTTAGCATGTATTTTTTACATGTGTGTTTGTATATATATTTGCTGTGCCTATGTATGTGTATATATAGGTTATACATGTATAAATATACATGCTATATGTATGTATATATCATGTATATGTTAAAAGTTCCAAATTTGTTTTTAAAAAATTTACGCATTTAAGATAGATGTAAAGGAACCCACATTTAGCCATATCATAATTAAACTGCTAAAACACAGTATTTCAAAATTCATTTTAGACGTGACTGTTACCTAATATGAGGTTGATTCTTTAAATTGTTACATCATGATCACCACTAGAACACAAGCATATGGAAGGAGCTTACTAGATTTATGAAGAGATAGACCAAGGATTGGGTCCTGTGTCTTATGCTTAATGACTGAACCCTTGGGGAAAGGGGCACTCTGTGTCACATGTTCATCATCTGTAAGATTGCCAATAACCATAGGGTTGTTGTGAAAGCTTAAATGAGTCCAGGCGCGGTGGCTCACGCCTGTAATCCCAGCACTTTGGGAGACCAAGGCAGGAGGATCACAATTTCAGGAGATGGAGACCATCCTGGCCAACATGGTGAAACCCTGTCTCTAAAAATACAAAAATTAGCTGGGTGTGGTGGTGCATGCCTGTAATCCCAGCTACTCAGGAAGCTGAGGCAGGAAAATCACTTGAACCTGGGAGTAAGAGGCTGCAGTGAGCCGAGATCGTGCCACTGCACTCCAGCCTGGTGACAGGGTGAGACTCCCTTCCAAAAAAAAAAAAAGCTTAAGTGAAATAATAATACATGAACAGACTTCACGTGTTGTCTTGAACATAGGTGACACTGTAGACATTCATTTCCTTTCCTCTTTCCATTCTTCAAGGCGTTTAGAGTGCTTTTTAGCATAATTCTGCGTTTTCTATGTAGCATAAGACATACGGATATGTTTTATAAGAGAAAAAATACACTTCGCAATTTCAAATCAAAGGCCTCTGATACCTTCAACTTGGTTTATAACATATTTTATGTAATGTTTCCACTCACAAGTCGTTGGAGGACATGCATGACACTCATAGAACTATGACTACATGATTTGCTCGCCCTATTTATTTATTTATTTATTGAGATGGAGTTTCAGTCTTGTTGCCCCGGCTGGAGTGCAATGACATGATCTTGGCTCACTGCAACCTCCACCTTCCAGGTTTGAGCGATTCTCCTGCATCAGCCTCCTGAGTAGTTGGGATTACAGGTGTGCACCACCATGTCCAGTTAATTTTGTAATTTTAGTAGAGACGGGGTTTCACCATGTTAGTCAGGCTGGTCTCGAACTTCTGACCTCAGGTGATCTGGCCATCTTGGCCTCCCAAAGTGCTGGGATTACAGGCGTGAGTCATGGCACCCGGCCTGCTTGCCCTATATTTTTCAACAACTTAATAAGAAGGTGGTTCATGTTTACTAATGTTTCATCATATTCCTGTGTCCATGAGGTTTCAAGATTGAAATCAGCTGTGAAATAAATATATAAATGTGTGTCTATAAAGAGAAAATTTAATTTCATGCCCTTTACTACTACATGAATGATGGTGATAATAGTAACTTTTACAATTAAGAATGGTAATCACTATTTAATTTCTGAGAAATTTTTTTTTTTTTTTTTTTTTTTTGAGACGGAGTCTCGCTCTGTCTCCCAGGCTGGAGTGCAGTGGCCGGATCTCAGCTCACTGCAAGCTCCGCCTCCCGGGTTTACGCCATTCTCCTGCCTCAGCCTCCCGAGCAGCTGGGACTACAGGCGCCCGCCGCCTCGCCCGGCTAGTTTTTTGTATTTTTTAGTAGAGACGGGGTTTCACTGTGTTCGCCAGGATGGTCTCGATCTCCTGACCTTGTGATCCGCCCGTCTCGGCCTCCCAAAGTGCTGGGATTACAGGCTTGAGCCACCGCGCCCGCCAATTTCTGAGAAATTAAGTTTAGCTCTGTCTAAAGTCTTGCAAAGGTATCAGAAATGCTTTTGACATCTGTGGGGCAATTTACATGTGAGTTAGTGAATAAGCTTGTGTCCCTGGGAGAAATATGTAAAAAAATACAAATGAATCAGTCTTACCTGTAAGATGCCATGCTGTGTTCCTAGAATCTGACTTTCTGATTATTGAGATAAACTTCAGTAGTATGTCCTTGTCTTTATAGTTCCCTTTTATAATTGACTAAAATATGTCAACCTTTTAAAATATGTGGTCCAAGTCCTGTGATACATAATGTGTATTGTTAATTTCCATTAACCCAGGAATTGATAAAAGCCATTAGTTCCTGCATTTACAATTTTTTAATAACTGGCTTTTCTTTAAAATATTTCACCAGCTTTCTTATTAATTATCACCCTACTTAAGAATACCAAGTTAGATATGACCTTTACAAGCTGCCATTAAGGCCCTAGACAACTTAAAGGTAACAAGAATTATAGTCTTTGGTCCTCCTGCTAGAAAATTGCCTGCAATTGCTATGGTTTAGGTGATTTAGGCTTCAGTTTTGCTGTTGCTGCTGTTCTGTGTTAAGTTCTTCAATTTAGTGTTTTGTAGTAAAATCAGACGCAGAGATGGCAACATACGTATGAACTTAAATCTTTACCAGGGAACACTGTTCCTAGAATGGTTATGAATAGGGGCAAAATCTGGTTTCAGAGACCATGGGCAGTGTTGCTTATGGGACCTCTAGTAGTGAAGCAAAGACAAATAGCTCCTTGGGAAATAGGAAGCACTTCTTACTTAGATAGCTGACTCTTCAATTATTGTATCACAGAATAAAAGCAATGCTGATAGGGTCCTCATTGGCCTGGGGAAAGAGAAGAACCATTTCCTTTGATTTTAGAATTCTACACATTAGGTTGTCTACTATGAGGTACAGTAGATAAGAAAATAATACTAGAGTGTAACTCTAAATAATACAATCAACTATATATATATCAGAATATTATCAGTTTAAAATTCACCCATTAATATTTTCCCCCCCATTGTTAATTTCTAAGAATAGAAATATTTATGTATATTTATTTATATAGAGAAATATATATATAACCTCCTCTGAGATAATGAGGATATAAACTGTATATTGATGCCAAAATAAATATTTAAAAATCACTGATTTGCATGTCTTTTTTTTTTTTTTTTTTTTTTGCACCTTTGGTATTTCACTCGTTTGATCAACAGTTATTAAATCTCTGTTCCAGGACACTAGGCACTTGTGATATAATGTGAATATAATAAGATCTCTGGTATCAAAAAGCTCTCAATAGGCTGCCTTCAGGACTAATCAAATGTTCTTTATTTGGTTATTTTCCTATTCTTAGAAATTAACACTAGGGGAACAACATATTAATGGGTGAATTTTAAACTGATAATATTCTGATAATTTTGGAATGCAGTTTTAGTAAACTGCAATCAGCAAGCCAAAACTTTGTTGTTTCTAGAATATTTAATTATCCTGGCTGTATCTTTTGCCTGTGATACTGATCCCTTTAAGGAACTGAGGGCAAATCCATAATCCATAAGAAAGTAAAAGCAACAGAGAGTTTGTCTTAACAGTTGAATGCCTTGAAAAGATATTGTTCTTAAATGTTGAGTTCAAATACATTTCTGGAAATGGTAATAGTTTGATGAAAGACGTGTACCCCCCTACTCCCCCTTAAAATCTAAGTCAGCTTGTCATCCTTGAAACTGGGCACAGTTCTCTGTTTACATTTCTGCATTTCACGGACTAACATACTGTGAGATCTCAAGCTAAGCTGTCTTGGCTAATGAATATACAGTATGTTGAAAAAGTATGATCCTTACCATGGAAGGCAGAAGTACAATTTTGTTAGCAATTTCTCTATGTCAATATTTACTTAGCTATATGTATATATACACACATACAAATTAATATTATCCTTACAAGTCGGCACAGTGAAAATCATAGGCATCAAGTCTTGGTTGAGTCTAAAGATTATATTTTCTTTGACTAGGTTCCAGTAATGGCCTTTCTTGTGGTTAAAGGATCTAATTCAACCTTTTCTACACAATCTCATTGAAGACTATGTTCCAGTTTTTAAAATTACACCTGAGAACTCCTAGGTACCTAAATTCTTAACAGAAATAATTACTGTGCCTTGGCTAATGTATTGATGCCTGATTCTTGGTGACCTGGAACTTGGAACTCCACAAAAACAATGAAAGTCAATACGTTTCAATGGGTCTTGAAGTCAGAAACTCAGAAACCCACATTGGATGTTTTGTCCTTAAACCATTTCGTGGGTTTCTCATAGGAGATCCATGAAAACTTCAAACCCTAATAGACACCAGAAGCATCGAGTAGTTGGGAGGGCATTCACAGGAAAGAGGGACAGGAAGAATAAACAACAAAAGAGTCTGTTATATGCTCCTTGGCAATGTGATGAGGAGCCTTGTCCTGCTTTCTTCTTTTGGATATTGGTTATTTTCCTGAGCGTGGCCATTTTTTAGTATGCCTCAGGCTATTGTTGGAGATGAGAAAGAAAATTCTTAAAGATGAAAAATGTAGTTATTCTTTTGAGTCCTCTGAGAATATAAGTACCCAAGGGAAGTGATTACATCATCTACTTCTGTGCTCTACTTTGAAAGAATGTTGGTTGTGTGAGAAAGATCATCTGCATCTCTATAATTGACGTTCTTTACCTAGAGTTAAATAAATGAACTTCAGAAGGTTGTCCCAGCATTTTGTTTGTAGTTGGTGTTTATTAGAAGAGGTGTATGTCGCATCCATAGCTCTCATCAGGCACTCAAAAAAGTTTTTAAACTCAAAAAAGAGCCAGGTGCAACAAGCTCCGCACTCACAATTACACTGGAATTCAGATTTAATTACTCTCCCAAAGAAAGCATTTGGACAGACTCCTGGTGGCACACAATTACCACAAATGCATTCTTGCAAACAGATTGAAACTCCTTCAGCTTTCAGTATTCAGTGTTTTCAGCAACATTTCCTTCCTGTTTTATTTATTTATTTATCTGGAGGGAGGGGTAAGTGTTAAGCCTCTCGCATACTGACAACCTAAACACATTTTCTAGAACACTACACTCTTGGAAAATAGACTTTCTGAGTCATTCCTATCTAAATTGTGATCTTTTTATTGGTTCAGATCCCTTGAAACTTAAGGAATTGCTTGCATTGTGTCAGCCAGTTGTTTTTTTTTCCTCATAAACAGATGAAACCTTCAGTTCAAAGTTCAAGGAATCAAGCTTAAGTGAAATAAATTAAAGCCCTCTGGGGATGAGTGTTGAAGGAGAAGAATGAAGAATTGATGACCTGTTAACAGTTGTAATTCTCCACTTTGAATTATTGACAGTATGTGACATTATAACCTTACAAATTGCAATCTATGAAGCTTAGAAAATATGACCTTTGCATTACGGTTGGTCTCATGAAGCTTTCAGCTTATTACAAACAGCTACCACCAGCATATTTTCTTGTAGACTGCAGAAAAGAGAGAATATGTATAACAGGAGCACGATACTATTTAGACAGAGCTCAGCAAGGCCATTACAGGCAGAGTGATAGATGATGAGTGGCAGAAAATTTCTCAGCCAGGGTGAAGGTATGAGAAGTTTGCTTGTCATTGATTTACAGTCACCAAATAAAAAGAACTAATTAGCAAAAGTTGGTTGACTTAGCACTTTTTCTCCTCCACTTTTGAAACAGGCAGGGACTGAGAATTTATAAACAAGACAGAGTTGCTCCAGGGTGTTTTTGCCAGTGTTTCTAGCCACTATTGTTCTCCAGGATAGAATGCAACTAAAAGTCGCCAAACTTGGTTTAACATGTGGCCTGGTTTTTACTCTCTGTTACCAATGGTAGAATAAATGTTTATAATTCCTTTATGTGGCTTCGGCAAAAAAGCTGCTCACAGACGTACAATTATTATATGTTTGTTCCAATGTGCTGCATTTGGACATAACCCATGGAAATGGTTAGACCCTTTGGCCCAGCATCATCTCTGATTTGCTTTTTTATTGTTTCCCTTCTTGGTTCAGGGCATGCATTTGTTAGATCCTACAAATAATCCTCAATGTATTTGTGGTGGAATGTGCTCAGGGTTTTGGAATTGCTCTAGAGTCAGTGGTTCTGCCACCAACTGCCATTGTGGACTTGGGCAATTTATTTAACTTTTTAAAAGCTTTCATTCACCATAATGATGATAATCACAATATCTAACATTTGAATGGCCAGGCTTCACATACAGTATTTCACTTGATTATCATCATCATCCTATGAGGTAGGAGCTGATAATATTCTATACCTTCATGATGAGGAAACCAGAGCATCTAGAGGTTAAGTTACCTCCCACGGTGGCAGGGTCAGGGTACCAGCCTGGCAGTCTGACTCCACAGCCTGTGCATTGAAATCAGCCTATGCAAACTTAAATGCCTGAGAGGGCCACACGAGTGATGGTAGAGGGCTCCGGTGACTGAATGGAGAGTCCACATCCTTCAAGCAGCAGGTAGCTGCTACACTCTTCCAACTAATTTTGTTATGTGGGAACATAAACCCAGTACTTCCAGATCTTCCAGGTTTTTGTTTGTTTGTGTGCCTTTTTAAGAGAAGCAAAAACTCCAGTCTGATATTTTTCAATGCTGAGAACTGAGCCACTTTGTTTTACAAACATACTGAGGGCTAATACTGTGTAGGACAAACCAAACATGATTTGAGGCCACTGTTGTTTGCTAGTCCAGTCATCTGATACAATATAAAATGAACTAAATAATCTCTAAATCCCCTTGTAGCACCAAAATTCTCTAGAATTCTGTGATTATCTTGACTCTGGGGTCCACATACATATCTTTTCAAATTGCTGTCTTCCAAACTTCCTAAGTAGTTTTTCTGGAGTGGGTAACTAAGAAGACCTTGCCTGTCAAAGGTACCTTTACGCTCCCGGTTCTCTTTGTTTAAAACCATGAAAAGATATTGTACATTTTCCCATAAAGTATGCAATTATTCACCCTCTTTTTCCCTGGAACATCTTTTCTTTTTTGGCTCCATTTCAACTCCCACCACCCTGAACCAAACCTCCAAAATTTTATACCAGTACATTTGAATAGACTCTTAAATGTCTTCTCTACCACTTATTTTTCTAGACCAGGAGTTGGCAAACTACAGCCTGAGAGACAAATCTGGCTTATTGCCTGTTTTGTAAATAAAGCTTTATTGGAACAGAGCCGTGCCCATTTGTTGACATATTGTCTATTGCTGCTTTTGTGATACAACGGCAGCATTGAGTAGTTATGACATTTTGTGGTCCACAAACCAAAAATACTTACTATTTAGTCCTTTTTTTTTTTTTTTTTTTTTTTTTTTTTTTTTTTGAGATGGAGTCTTGCTCTGTCACCCAGGCTGGAGTACAGTGACACTATTTCCGTTCACTGCTACCTCCACCTCCTGGGTTCAAGCGATTCTCCTGCCTCAGCCTCCTGAGTAGCTGGGATTATAGGCGCACACCACCATGCCTGGCTAATTTTTGTATTTTTAGCATAGATGAAGTTACACCATGTTGGTCAGGCTGGTCTCAAACTCCTGACCTCATGATCTGCCTGTCTCAGCCTCCCAAAGTGCTTGGATTACAGGCGTGAGCCACCATGCTCAGCCACTATTTAGTCTTTTAAGAAAAACTTTAATACCTGCTAATCCATTCCTTACATAGCTGTCAGATTAAACTTTCTATTTCTAGTACTGTATGTATCACCTCTGTGCTCAAAAATTTGTAATCATTTTCCATGCTTTATTATACACATAAAGACTCCTAGGGATTACTTAGTCTGGAATTAGAGACCATTCACAAAGGCCATCTTGTATCTTTTCAGTCATATTTTCTAACATCATTCTGATCTCCATCCTGACTGGTTAAAATGTTTAACCACAGGTCAGGCATGGTGGCTCATGCCTGTAATTCTAGCACTGTGGGAGGTCGAGGCGGGTGGATAACCTGAGGGCAGGGGTTCGCCACCATCCTGGCCAACATGATGAAACATTGTCTCTACTAAAAATACAAAACAATAAAAGAGGTTGTAGTGAGAGGAGATTGTGCCATTGCACTCCAGTTTGGGCAACAAGAGCGGAACTCCATCTCAAAAAAAGAACACGATGAACCACACACATATCATGCTCACTCGAACTCTGACATTTTGAGAATGTGCTACCATTCTGCAAAGTAATTTGCTGTTCAACAGTCTTTATGATATTCAGTGGACATTTATGATTTGGATTAAATAAGTTATTATTGAAACCCTACTGTGTGTCAAGGTTGCTGGTATTCCAGCACAAATAATCTCATTTGCCCCATATCGGCTCATATGTAAAAGACGCATATTTGTCTATTGTGTAATTATTCACTGACAATATACTGGTGCTTTCTTTATGTCAGGTTCTGTCCTTGCACAAGAAACTATCAAAACACAACAAAATTCAACAGGAACAAATTCACAATCCAATGCATGACACAGGTTAAACAAATAATGAAAGTAATTTGCTTCAGTCATAATAGAAACATGATACTGAAGAAGCACAGATGATTGTCTATTCACTCTGATGAACAGACAACCTACAGAATGGGAGAAAATTTTTGCAATCTACCCATCTGACAGAAGTCTAATATCCCGAACCTACAAGGAACTTAAACAAATTTACAAGAATAAAACAACACCATCAAAAAGTGGGCAAAGGATATGAGCAGACGCTTCTCAAAAGAAGACATTTATGTGGCCAAGAAACGTATGAAAAAAAGCTCATCATCACGGATCATTAGAGAAATGCGAATCCAAACCACAATGAGATACCATCTCATGCCAGTTAGAATGGCGATTATTAAAAAGTCAAGAGACAATAGATGCTAACAAGGCTGTGGAGAAATAGAAACGCGTTTACACTGTTGGGGGGAGTGTAAATTATCTCACCCATTGTGGAAGACAGTGTGGTGATTCCTCAAGGATCTAGAAACCAGAAATAATAAAAACCTTCAGTGTTTCTGAAGAGGAGAGAGGCAATCAGATTCTACCTAGATTGTAAATTCCTGCATGGCAGAAATTACATTTTGTGCATTTCTTTTTCTCCCACAGGGTCTACCAGCTCTTCCTTGAACATAGTAAACCTTCAGTAGATAGTTGTTTATTGATTAATTTCTTCCTGAGGGGGAAGCATTTCTGGCTGGCTGGTAGCCAACAACATTTTGAGTTTTATCTGAGCCCGATAAAATGCTGACACCAACATAGTTTTTAAAAAAGCAGCAAATATTGTTAAGGTGATGAGAAGCGTCAGATTCATGACATTTCTCAGTGCCTGTCACCTTCATTCCAGTAGTCAGAAGTGTTGTTTTCAGCTTTCAGCAAAATGTGGGCAAAGTTGAAACTACCTAAAAGAAACTGGACGTTTGTTCTCATTTAAACCACTTGTAAGGTAAGGTTGGAAAATGGTGGATCTCTAAACTCTGAGGGAGACATGCAGTTACTATTATTATTTAAATCAGAGGGAAATGAGATAATGGAGAAACTCCCTGAAGCAGTTGATAGAATGGGAGGGTTTTGCTTTTCCTCCAGATGTGTAAAACCCAAGCCTTTGGCCTTCTGTGTTGTAAGCAGTAGGAATTATCAGCCTGTGCTAATTGTCAGGAGCTGCCAGGAGTGATGGAGGGCTGCAGGCATTGCTGATGTGAGTGTTAGACCTCAGGTTTTCTTTGTGGCATTGACAATTTAAAAAGAAGAGACATTTTGAAATTTGTCATTTGAGGTAGTTTAACTCTCAAGGAACTATTTTGTTTCCGTCCTCAACAAAACCTTGGATTGCATTTTCATTCTCAAAACTGCATAAAGCTGGGGTAATAGAGCAGCTCTACCTTTGACTTGATTGTAAGAAGAGTCAGGGTCCTTCTTTCTTTTAACCTGAACCAGTTTCTCCTACTGTAGTTCTGCTGCAGACAGACTTGGTAATTAGCAAGGCTGGTAAATAACAGCTTCAAAACCTAGGTTTGGAGACCGAGTCTGGTTTTGGCTTCTGGTGTCTAGGGCCGATTTATCCAGGGGCCACAGTCTCTAGAGCCTGTGAAGGTCACCCTGCATCCTTGTGGATCTCTCGTTAAGCTTCTGCCACCCTTCTCTCATTGCTGTCCTCACCGTCACTGAGTTGTACCACATCACCATACTCACTCTCCACCCAAACATCTCTGGGCTTCACATTTGCATTCCTCTGGTCTCACAAAGACTTCTGTATTGAACGTGCTTCACATTTTCCAGCACTTCGGCTAAATAGACCTGGATACAGTGAAACCGTCTTTATAAAACTTTCCAGATTCCCATCCCCCTACTAGGCATTTTGCATACACTTCTATCATAATACTTATCACATTATATAAAGTTGTCTGAAGACCCCAAAGATCAATTTAAGAGCATAGAACTCATTGTGCTATTGCAGTGGAATATCTGCATCACTTAGTCCCCATGTTTGGCCCACAGTAATTGCAATCATAAAATAAATAACAATAGCTATGATGTCACAGCAAGTTACTCTGTGCTAGTCATAACATCAAATGCAGTAGCACAAGTAGATGCTCATTTAACCCTTGTAAATGGAAGAAAAAGCCTCATGACTGACTCTCACTCCAACCTATCCTACTCCAGATCCAAACAAATTCCTGTTATGCAAGGAAATCACCTTTATCTTTATTGTGCCTGCCTCCCTGCCAGGCACTACCATTCAGTAATTCTGCCAAGTGGTATCTTTCCTCCTGACAGAGTGCTAAACAGTGATTTATTGCTTGAATACACATTGCTTTCATGGAAGTGATTTGTTTAAAACAACATAAAACACTAAATAAATTATTCATTCCATGCTAATTCTTCACTTTTATGTGATGTAGTAAGCGTCAAAATAAGCAGCCTGTGGGGCATTTTATTTTTGCCACATTAATCTTGGACGATTTAAGGGGGGAAAAAATTGAAGGAAACCTAAAGAAGAGGTTCCATTTTCAAGAAAACAGATTTTTTCTTTTTTTCTAGAGCCGCCAGCAGCAGCAGTTCTAGCAGACATGCTTGTCTCTCCTGTCCCCAGGGGCTCTGTGAGTTACCTGCAAGACCTCCTTGCAATCTTATTCCATGTTGTGAACAGTGGCTCTTTTTCTTTGCAAAGAGTGATTCACAGTGGCCCCAAGCCTTGTCACAAGGGCAGGAAACAAGTGGGTTCTTTCCTGGGAGATTTGCATTTTCTGGGGCAGACAGGGTGTTGGGTTTCTAAATTTCACTGGTGTCTTGATTTCGGATTAAGGGATTATAAAGTGAAAGAAGCAGCAGGGACATACTTACCCATTCCTGCAACTGTTTTTCCGCTTGGAATAGAGGTATCATTTGTTTCTAGCCTTCCTTAACCTTCTTTACTGGAAATCTCCTTTCTTTGAATTGGGGACATTGGAGTGATTTTCAGTTTAGGAAAGTCTTCTCTTAGCAGAGGAGAAGACAGATGGTCTTCTTGTACATTCTTGGGAAGCTTCACTCTTCTTTTCTGAACATGACCCCTTCACGTTTTGTACCTGCTGAGGGGGGAGCAAGGGCTTGTGCTCTCTGCCTGTGGAATCCACCAAGATCTCAGTGAATGTGATACAAAGATGACCCCTCAGCCCCAATGGTAGAAGAGCTGACACAAGCCATCCTTCAAGGCCCTACTGCCAGATCAGAAGCCAAGAAGATCCAAGATTAAATATGTACGACTCAAGCCCCAGCCAATTTTTATCTTCTGTAAGAGAGCAACAAAAAACATCTCCCCAGTGCTGTAGAATGGATTAAATGACATACTGTGTGTAAAGCACCTAGCTGGTTTTAAGAGCTTGAAAAGGTCCCTACCTGCATGTAGCTAGAGATTGTCCCCTTCTCTTTATTCCCATAGTAATTCATCTCTAAAGCATTCAACTCAAACCTGTCAGCTCGGTATGTCTCTACACAGCTATGAGGGGTAATGAGAGCAGGCATCTGTTTACTCTTGTCTACAGCACTGAGCTTTGGACTCAGACTGTTCAGGTTCAAATCTCAGCCCCCCCACCTAGCTGATCTTGGGCAAGTCACTCAAACTTTATGGTCAAGAAAAAAGAAGAAAGGTAAGAAATATTGCTTTAAAGGATAGTTGACAAGGTATATAGATTATGTTATTCAAAATGCTTAGGAGAATGACACAAATAAAAAATAAAGTCGGTGATAATCCAGTTAGAAGGGGAATTCTAATTTTTTTTTTTTTTTTTTTTTTTGACAGAGTCTCACTCTCACCCAGGCTGGAGTGCAGTGGTGCAATCTCAGCTCACTGCAACCTCTGCCTCCTAGGTTCCAGTGATTCTCCTGCCTCAGCCTCCTGAGTAGCTGGGATTGCAGGTGCACACCACCATGCCTGGCTAATTTTTGTATTTTTAGTACAGATGGGGTTTCCCCATATTGGTCAGGCTTGTCTCGAACTCCTGACCTCTGGCGATCCACCTGCCTCAACCTCCCAAAGTGCTGGGATTACAGGCGTGATTGATTACCAGCATGAGCCCCTGCACCCAGCCTGGGGAATTGTAATTTTATCATTCCCCTTTAATAATAAAAAGAGGTTAAATGAATTAACTAAAGTCATACAAGGTGTTAGTATTGGCCCTGTACCCAGAATCCAGCCCTTTCAACCTCTTGCGTTAACTCTCGCCCTGCCACCATACATACTCTATTTGGCCTTGCTGCTATTACACAGACGAAGAGACTTTGAGAGTCTCAAAGGAAATAGTTGAAAAATCTGGAATTCAGACTTTGATTCAAAATTTGCACCCTGTTATATTTGCACTGACCCAGGGCTGTCTTTTCCTAGATAGAAGAAACTGACAGAATGGGAAGTGGATCTCTGCAGTGTCCTGGCCAACCTTCAAAAATCCCACAGAGCTGTGCGTGAAAGCTAACACTCTTGAATGAAAGGACAGGAAAATCAATAAACCTTTGGATTAGATCATAGACATGTTTTACAACTGCTCAGCCCTCACAAAAGAGTTACACAGCATTGAATTATGTGTAACATTTAATCCTTTAATCAGCCTAAGCTTTCAAGAGGAAATCCAAAGTATTTGCAATGTCATTCCTAAAATTGGAATTTGATAAAATGGCAGTGCTGGTAGATTGCAGTTTCTCAGGGTATTGTGATGTGACTCAACTCAAGAGGCTAGTTAGAATAATTGCTCATGTAACTGAAACATGTTGTTAATGCCTGGAAAAGCCCATCATCAATATAACCACAGTCATTCAGTCAGATGATCATCAAATACTGACATTCCTTAGGTCAGTGATAGGATATTACGTATTAGTTCACATGGAATTGTGAGAGGATATGGGGCACTGGCGTGATGCTGATTTGAACATCAGCACAGGAGCCAGGCCATTCTTAGAGGTCATATTTTGAAATTTAAACTTTAAGATCAGTGAGAGCCACAGATATGTTTTAAGGAGTGGGGAAAGATGTTTAGACTGCTATTTTTTAAACTATTGTGGTGGCAACAGTGTAAAGGGTGACCTGAGGAAAGCAAGATGAGATGCTGTAAAAATTGTCGGAAGCAGCCTGGTCTTGGTGGCTCACACCTGTAATCCCGGCACTTTGGGAGGCCGAGACAGGTAGACCACCTGAGGTCAGGAGTTTGACATGAGCCTGGCCAACATGGTGAAACCCCATTTCTGCTGAAAATTAAAAAAAATTTAAAAAAATTAAAAAATTAATTTGCTGGGCATGGTGGTGGGGGCCTGTAATCCCAGCTACTTGGGAGGCTGAAGCAGGAGAATTGCTTGAACCCAGGAGGTGGAGACTGCAGTGAGCTGGGATCATGCCATTGCACTCCAGCCTGGGCAACAAGAGCGAAACTCAGTCTCAAAAAAAAACAAAAACAAAAAAGTTGTTGGAAGCATTGTGATCTTCTGGTTGACGTAGCCTAGATCAGTTGAGGTGAGGTTAGATGGTAGAGGTATATACAACTTAGAGATTGGCCAGGTGTGGTGGCTCATGCTTGTCATCCCAGCACTTTGGGAGGCCAAGGCAGGCAGATCACCTGAGATCAGGATACCAAGACCAGCCTGGCCAACAAGGCGAAACCCTGTCATCTCTACTAAAATTTAAAAAATAAACCGGGTGCGGTGTCACACATCTGTAATCCCAGCTACTCGGGAGGCTGAGGCAGGAGAATCGCTTGAACACAGAAGGCAGAGGTTGCAGTGGGCAGGGATCACGCCATTGCACTCTAGCATGGGAGACAAGAGTGAAACTCCATCTCCAAAAACAAAAGAGAGATTGGTTACATTTGGAGGGAAGAAGGGGATAAAAGAGTCAAGGAAGACTCAGAATTCTTAGTTTGAACAATGATAATAGTACTTACTAAGACTGGCAACACTAGCGACAGAGTAGGCCAAGGTATTCCGCATTGAATGGTATTGTAATCGGAAGAGACCCTGGCAAACATATAGTGCAGCCATGGAGGAAACTGAAGCCCAAAGAAGTATGATGACTTTCTCCCATCCAAGAACTAACCAGGCCCGACCCTGCTTAGCTTCCGAGATCAGACGAGAACGGGTGCGTTTAGGGTGGTATGGCCGTAGAGTATATTGACTTTCTTAGTGTCACAGAGTATTGGCAGCAGAGCCTGGGCTCAGGTCCATATCTCCTGATTCATAGCCTAGGACTGCTAAAACGGATAGTTTCATTGAAAAGGCTTAATGAGCATCTAATGGGGAATCCTATCCAAAGGTGAATTTACAGTGAAGCTAATGAAGCTTAAGATTCAGGGCCTTCATGGGCACTGGCTGCTATGAATGTTGGGAGTTTGGGGAGTTGTCAGTTGTTCCAAGTGGAGAGAGGAAGCCAGGATGCAATCAGAAAGCATTTCTGTATACTTATTTCTGCTGAACCACCTGAAGGCATCTCAGAACAAAAGTATATCTATCTCTAAAGCACTATTAATTTCTTGTGATCTAATTTCTTGGGCTAGTAAGTATGAAGTTTTAGATCTCATTTTATTTATGACTTTGTATTATTTTTCATAAAGAGAAGCTCAACATTGGATAACTTTCATCCCCACAAAACGTGGGTCTAGTCCTGATCCTGGATCTACTTCTCCCAACTCTTCCATCTCAGAACTGGCCCAATCCAGTCCTTCTGTACCTAGCTAGGCCTGCTTCAGGGACAAAATCAGCAAATGGTATATTAAGATTATTTTTTGCTCTCAGATATTCCTTATTCAAGAACTAGTTCTTCTAAAAGTATAACCTACACTATTTGTGAAATGAGGTGGTTGGAGTTAGATAATCTTTCCAGTCCCTTCCAATTTTAAGTTTCTTTTAAAAGAATAACAAAATTCTAAATTTTTATACCCACCCACTAGCCATGCCATTGTAAAGAATTAGAACTAGAATCACATGGAAACATTTTGGTTCTGTGACTAAAAGACAAGGAATATATAAAAATCACTTAACCTCTGTGGGATTTTTCCCTAACAGAAAGTCTTGTTATTTATTAACACATTTTACTTGGAATTTTAAGATGTTACTTAAATTTTAGTTTCAAGCCAGATTTTTTTAAGCTTTGAATTTCCTTTTAGGCAAATCGTGTCTTACCACACCTTAGCACTCAGACAAGGCAAACAAAAGATCTGCTAATAGACAAGTCAGTTGTTATTGTTGATTGATTATAATTTCTTAAGAGAGTAAAATGCTTTTCTTCCTCCCTTGCCTACCTTAAGACTTTCCCATAGTAAAAGATCTGACACTTGCTTATTGACTATCTCTGGTGTTTTATTCTTGTTGCTTTTGTTAGTTGTACTTTATGGTAAATAAGAGGAGACAATGAGAAGAAAAGTTAAAAGCTTGCATTCTTTTCAGTTTTTATTCCAGTTTCTTATTGAGGTTTATGTTCTGACACTTGGAACGCAGTAATATGCATCGCATTATTTATTAGCTTCCTGCAAGTGTCTTGTGTTGACCTTGAATAATAATACTTTTTAGAGTTGAGTTGACTTCTTCAGACCTGTGAATAAACAGCATAAAAAAACAAGATGGTGAAGCGGAAACGGAAATACTTGCTTCATTTCTTCCTATTGAAGCTAAATATATAAAGGCTTAGGAACAGAAGGGCCCCTCATCGTTAACACACAGTTTGCTGCTTAATGGTGTGTTCACTTTGTGTGCGGGTTCTCACATAGGAAGAATCTTAATATTTAGATAGTGCCTGTAATTCAGACAGATACTGATTTGAGAGCATGGAAATCTGTCTTTCTCAGATCATCACCTCAGGGAAGTTGGAAGAGAATTTCTCCAGCCCTTACTTCCCTTCCATCTCGCTCCTGCAAAACCTGGCTTGTATCCCTCTTAAGTACCTGGCACATCTTTTCTCTTTTTTTTTCTTTTTTTTTTTCAATAGACTTTCAGAGAGAAGATAATACAGTACATATTTTCTTACTGTTTTACAGCTGTAAACTGAGAATTCTGTGCATTGTCTGTGTTTGTGCAGCTGTGTATCAGGTGAGCTAATTTGAGTAGATACTAGCTTGAAGAAGGTTGGTTATAATCTCTCTTCCCTTCTAAGCATTGGAGGGGAATGAGAACAGGGTTTAAGAGTTTGGTTCTTTAGCTATAAAACAATGGGCTTGCACAAGATATGCTAGGTGCTTTCCTCCAACTGCAGCTCTGGAGGCAACCACACTAAGTTGCCAGCTTCTCCCCCTATTCCCTAGCCCTCAGTTAATTTCAGGTCTTGAAGCTTTGGCTTTTGGTCTCTAGGTCTGTTTCATTTTTCTGTTGTACTATCCATATGTAGAAAGATCTTGTCTTGAATATGCATTTTCCTCACATTTTGTATAATTATCTCATCTTGGTACTCTTTTGGGATTACATTGGTGCAGCTATTTGGTTTTTTTCTAGAAAAAATATTTAATTTAGCATCTCCCTTATTTTCCTGGTTTAGTGTAAAAGAAAGTTAAAATCATTTGGGGCAGAATAATTTACCAAGAGGAAGAAGAATATGCAGTGGTCAATTAGGTACTGTATATGGATATGTATTTTGAGAATTATCCTCTTTTTATTATTCAAAATAAAAATGAACAGGAGAAGGCGGTGGCAGAGGAGGAAACAGGACAAGTGTCCTCAGTCTCTCTGGTCTGGCAAGGTGAAATTAATAGATTTTGGAGGGAGTGCATTTTTTTTTTTTTTTTGAGTGGATAGCATCTCTGAACTTGGTAAGTAGAAGAACCTGTCAAAAGTTAAAGATTGTATTTTCAAGATTTGCATCAAAAAGCAACTTAAGTCTAGTGGATTTGACAAGTTTAGTTTTGTTTACTAAATATAAAGACCTATGACTAGAGTCTGATAGTTTAGCCTTATTAAAATATTGTTTTTTTTTTTGTTTTTTTGCTTGTTACTAACAGGAAGGAACTTAGCTTTCAGCAAAGGGAGAAAACACGTGAGTTCCCTTGAGTGACAGCTGCAGTATTTCTCACATGGCAGCTCCTGGGACAGGAAGATTCCTGCAACTCAGGTGCAGATTTTATGTCTTAGCTACAAATGACCTCTGGCTCTGTGGGGAAACTGAGTCAGGAGGCTATAGCAAATTTACCAAAAAGTTTTTTGCTCTTCAGGACGGCTCTCCATGTGCTACAATTTGCTGTGTCTAATGTTGATTCGGTTATCTGTATGTCCCTAACTCTGGCTGCATCACTGTTGGTTGGTTTGCCTTTTAATTTCCCCAGGAGGGATGCAGTGGCTGTTTCACTCCCTCAATTTCAGTGCCATGCAGAGGATTTTACATAAACAAACATGACATTAAATTTGGTGTGGACTGCTACGAAATATAAAGGGCATTTAAGGATTAAATACTTTTCAGAGGCAAAAATACACTAACTGCTTTCTGGATGCTTTCCTGTACCCCAAATTAGTCCACTGTTCTTACTGTTTTTTCATTTCCTCAAGTATGTTTGTCTATACCAGATTACTTTTGTCTGATGACTTCAACTGTTCATGTGTGTGAGTATGTGTGGTGTGTGCGTGCACATGTATCTCCATCCTCCATCAACCTTTCAACTCTCCTCTGGAGCACCATGATCCAGCTTAGCCATTATTGATTTCTTTCCCCTTTGTTAACTCAAAAAGAGTGTAATTATGCATTCACTTAAATCTGAATGATGATACTGTAAAACCATCTGTGGAAATCTGCAGTTCGCTGCGTTGGCATTCTCTGTCAGGAACCCCTGATCTGGCAGCAGCCAAGTTCTCTAGTAATTTAAATGGAAGGATCAATTCCTAAAGAGGATTTTACCAGGGCTCAAAACTTTAAAAATGTAATAATTAAATTTTAAAATGACCCCAAAATGCCATTGACTTGAGGTCAGTAAAGAGTGAAAACTCAAGCATGTCTATGATCAGGAAAATATATTCCAGCAATGTCTAGAAGAAGGCAGAGTGAGAGAAGGGTTTGTGACTAACTACCGTGTCCGACAGGTAACAGGGCTTCAATAAATGTTTTTGAAATGAACAGAAAGTGAGGGCATTTCACTGATTCTGCCTTGCCTCTAATCATCATCATACCTATGTTAGACAGGATACCAGAGAGGAAAGTTTAGCACAGTGATGAGGATTCCATATGTGATGTGAGTTAGACTTCAAATTACTAGCTCAGTAATTTAACGTACTTAGCTTCTCTCTGGCTCAATTTCATCATCAGAAAACAATGAGATAATTGACATTTCTTAATTATGATATCTGACACACACAGTAGACATCAAATAAATGCTAGATGTTAGTTCAGGATTCAGGTGACTTACTGAAAATCATACAGTGGTACACCCTAGTATTTGCTACTCAGCGGCCGTTCCCCACTCTTTCTTTGCTGGCAGAACCCACCTCTGATCATAGTAAATGTCAAGTGGAAATACCAGTTCCTTGTTTTCTCCATCTTTATTGCAACCACAGGTGGGCATGTGGCAGAATCCTGGTTGGTGAGGGTAAAGGGTGTTTACTGGCAGGGCTTTTGGGAAAGAGTTTCTTCCCTAGGTAGAAAAAACAAAACAAAAACAACAAAAACCCATGTATACACCAGAGGCCCTTCTTTACTCTGCTGAATATAACCACATCTTCAGGTGATGAAAAGAAGTGTTATGATCGTTTTGCAAACGTGAGGGTAAATAGCACTGAGTGCTGACACTGTCAGAGAGGACACATGGACATTGCTTGGGTCCTTGATGACATTGTAGGGCTAAATTAGTCCTGGAACCGTGTGAACTCTGGACTTCCTGCTATATGATATAATGAACCACTTATTGCTTGAGTCACTATTAGCATTCTGGTTTTTGCTGCAAGCAGCATTCTAATATATCTGGTGGCTTAACCAAGACTCAAAATCTGGTCTTGGCATGGTAACTCACACCTGTGATCTTAGCATTTTGTGGGGCTGAGGCATGAGGATCACTTCAGGCCAGGAGTTATAGAGTCCAGCCTGGGCAACATAGCAAGACCCTATATCTGGCCAGGCACCATGGCTCACGCCTGTAATCCCAGCACTTTGGGAGGCTGAGGCGGGTGGATCACGACGTCAGGAGATCAAGACCATCCTGGCTAACACGGTGAAACCCCATCTCTACTGAAAATACAAAAAAATAGCCAGGTATGGTGGCAGGCGACTGTAGTCCCAGCTACTCGGGATGCTGAGTCAGAACGGCATGAACTTGGGAGGTGGAGCTTGCAGTGAGCTGAGATCGTGCCACTGCACTCCAGCCAGGGTGACACAGCAAGACTCTGTCTCAAAAAAAAAAAAAAAAAAAAAAAAAAATTAGCCAGGCATGGTGGTGGGCACCTATAGTCCCAGCTACTCAGGAGGCTGAGGCAGGACCATAGCGTGAACCCAGGAGGCAGAGGTTGCAGTGAGCCGAGATCACGCCACTGCACTCCAGCCTGGGCGACAGGGGAGACTCCATCTCAATAAAATAAAATAAAATAAGATAAAATAAAATAGCCAGGCATAGTGGTGTATGCCTATAGTGCCATCTACCCAGGAAACTGAGGCAGGAGGATCACTTGAGCTCAGGAGTTCAAGGCTGTAGTGAGCTATGACTGCATCACTGCACTGTAGCCTGGGTGACAGAGTAGGACCTTGCCTGAAAAAAAATTAATTAAAAATCAAAATCTGATCATCTTCTGGTTCCAAAGCCTTTTCTGTTTTGAGCAGAGCACACTACCAGCCTAATATTTAAGGTCCTCCACAATAGTGCCAAAGCCTATCTCTGTATTCTAACATTGTGTGGGTCCTTACTCGTACTCTAACCTCTAGGTAAACCAGAAGACTTGACCTTTTCTTAATGCTTTCTGAGCTTTCTCTCTCAGTTCCTTTCCTTACAGTACCCTTTGTATACCTCTCATCTTCATCAGAATCACACTCATCTTCTGGGATTTGTCTTAAATGCATCCTTTTCTAAGAATTGTCTCCTGATTACACCTCTCTTACTTGCTCCTTGAAAGATACAAATACTTGGCTGGGCGTGGTGGCTCACGCCTGTAATCTCAGCACTTTGGGAGGCTGAGGCGGGTGGATCACAAGGTCAGGAGATCGAGACCATCCTGGCTAACACGGTGAAACCCCGTCTCTACTAAAAATACAAAAAATTAGCCGGGCATCATGGCAGGTGACTGCAGTCCCAGCTAGTCGGAAGGCTGAGGCAGGAGAATGGTGTGAACCCAGGAGGCAGAGTTTGCGGTGAGCCAAGATAACACCACTGCACTCCAGCCTGAGCGACAGAGCAAGACTCCGCCTCAAAACAAGAAAAACAAACAAACAAACAAAACAAAAGAAAAGAAACACTTTCCTCCTGCTTCACATCTTTTTTCCTTATATTTTGTAAGTATCTGTGTACGGGTCTGCCTCTCCACCACAAGACTGGGCTTTTAGAGACTCATATCAAATATCATTCCTTTCTTTGTATCCTCGCAACATGTATTTTAAAATTATTGCCTTTTAACAAAGCTTAATAAATGTTTATTAAATTAAATCTGCAGAATTTTGGAGCTGAAATTTCTTCTAAAGAAAGCTCTTATTTTCTGAGAATTATAGAGGTTCTTATTCTTGGATGTATGACCCCTCCCCCCAGGATTCAAGAGATGAGTAATATTATTAAAGTTATATTTATTGTTTTATGCCCATAAATTGTATCAGATAATATTCTTAAAGGATTCTTGGATCCCCATAAGAATGAGAACCTCTGTTTAAGTTGGAAAGTCAAATAAATGCTTACTGAGCCAAAGATACACAATCTGGAACATGCATATCTTAAGGAAAACTAGTGTGAGTTGGCTTCTTTTCCCTATAATTGGAGTGCAAAGAAAACAAAAACAAATCTCTGGCCATTGAACACTCCCCTTTTATTTTATCCAACTCTTTGATTCTCATGAAAGATTACTGCAGATCTCTTCAGCCTCCTTATTATTCTCTTCCCCCATATTTGCTTTCATCAGGATCTGTAAATACATCTAAACAAATGGTTTCTAGCAAGCTGCTGAAATAAGCAGAGAGGTGGTTATCTGAGCTTGGACCATGAAAAAACACTAAGGCCTACTGGAAGGTGGTGGGGACAGGACAAAGGTAGCCAGCATCAGCACCACCCAACCTGCTGGCATCTTCAATATGGTGGTTCTCTTGCTCACCTAAGCCAGACTGTGGCCCACGCCAGGCAAGAGCAATTATGACCATTAGTATGGCTAAGCACTGTCGAGTCTTGCCATGCGTTACAAGAAGCACCTGCCCATGCCATCCCTGAATCACCAGTGGTTGAGAGAAATACAAAAGAAATAGTGTTGTTTTATAGACTAGGACCTAGTCGTCGTCTACATTATTCAGGATTTGGAAATAGAGACCATAAGGAATGAAAGAAATTTTAGGATCTTGTGCCCTAATCCTAAGCCCATACTTTTGTTTCTTTTGAGATTCGATACTGCTTCTACAGTTGGACATAGAGGAAAACAGGAATGCAAATTATTATTAATTGAAGAGTGAAGAGTTATGTCCCCCTTTTCTTTTTCTTCCTCTTCTCTTCTTTTTCCTCTTCCTTTTTCTTTTCTTTTCTTTTTTTTTTTTTTTTTTTTTTTGGAGATGGTGTTTCGCTCGTTACCCAGGCTGGAGTGCAATTTCGTGATCTTGGCTTACCGCAACCTCCACCTCCTGGGTTCAAACAATTCTCCTGCCTCAGCTTCACAAGTAGCTGGGATTACAGGCATGTGCCACCACACCCAGCTAATTTTGTATTTTTAGCGGAGATGGGGTTTCTCCATGTTGGTCAGGCTTGTCTCCAACTCCCAACCTCAGGTGATCCTCACACCTTGGCCTCCCAAAGTGCTGGGATTATAGGCATGAGCCACTGAGCCCAGCCCTGATATGTCCCTATTTTCTAAGATGTCCTTGAGATGAGCAGTCGCCAGGCTAAGTATCCTTACAAATCCACTGACACACCCCCAACCTCCTGATGCAGAGCAGGTGAACCCCACAATTGGGGCTTAGCCTGGGAGGGTTCTTCACTCAGGAAAGAATTCAAGAGTGAGCTGATGGTAGAAGAAAGCAGGTTTATTAAGTGGCAATGTATAGCAGAGTGGCTACTCCTTCCAGAGCAGGAGTAACCCATAGGCAGTGTACCCAGAGTAGCAGCGTTGGGCTGTTTGCTAGCAATATTTATAACCACTTTTAATTACATGCAAATTAGGGGGTGGGCTATTCACAAATCTCTAGAAAAGGAATGGTAACTTCCAGGTGTTGCTATGGAATTTCTCAACTCTCATGGCGCTGGTGGGAGTGTCTTACCCTGAGGAGCAGCGAGGGCAACTAGAGATGGCCTTTGGTGCCATCTGCTAGTTCTGCAGGTTTCTTCATTTCTCCCTGCCGAGATCAGAAAATAAGTTCCTCCAGTCTCCTGCCTCACTTCCATCCCACTTTCTGTGGGGTGAATTATTTAGTAAATAAAAGGAGGAAGATACTATGTTTTTTGTTTTTAAGAAAAGAAATGGAAAATTCCTATGCTTCTATTTAGACAAGCATAGAAAAATCTTGGTTCTCTACAATCTACTACTTAGTTAATGCACAAGTTTTCAAAAGTTGCTGTGTGTAGAACCAGATTACCAGGAAGGTGTTCTCAGGTTCCTTAAATGTTTGGGATTTCATTTCTAAATTATATGTTAGGTTAATAATAAAAACCACGCTGTCATAGTCAAAGGTGTTACATGACTGATAATTGGCATGGTAGAGACTGCCTGTCTTATGCTTCTGGCAGGTTAATTCATTTCAATGCATACCTGTAAATAAGCTTGCTCTACCGTTTTGATACAACAGAATATTTTTCACTGACTTTTGGTAATTTACAGTAGAACAGTCTTATTAGTCATCCACATACCAGCATCTGTTTGTGAATGTTTTTGTTCTGTTACCCAGTGCAGAAAGGTTGGGGCCAGAAGGGAGGAATGAATTGACATTTTCCTCTCACAGAGTCCTTTGTGATGGTTTTTCAACTCTTTGTCCAGAGGGAGTGAGGGCTAGAGTTGATGGAATTATTCAGTAGGAGCTTTGTAAGGGCCTGAGCAAAGCGTCACTAATCGTTTGGGAGCCCGGGTTATGAAAATGTGGCTCAGTGCTGTGGGAGAAGCCTTTGCTCACTCCCTTGGACCCTCTCCCATTCCTGCACAGAACCTGACCTGTTACTATTTCTGGCACCCTTCTACCCTCCAAGGAATGGGTGATTTGAGAACAGTAGTTTGGCGAGTGGGCACCGGCATCCTCTCTCTGAGTATGTACCAACCGGGTGTGGTGGCTCACGCCTGTAATCCCAGCACTTTGGGAGGCCGAGGCAGGTGGATCACGAGGTCAGGAGATCGAGACAATTCTGGCCAACATGGTGAAACCTGTCTCTACTAAAAGTACAAAAATTAGCTGGCTGTGGTGGTGCGTGCCTGTAGTCCCAGCTACTCAGGAGGCTGAGGCAGTAGAATCGCTTGAACCCAGGAGGCAGAGCTTGCAGTGAGCCGAGATTGCGCCACTGCACTCCAGCCTGGCGACAGAGCGAGACTCCATCTCAAAAGAAAAGAAAAGAAAAAAAAAAAAAAAAAACGTATGGACCAAGTGAAGTTCCTCCCAAAAGTTTTGTAAGCGATAAATGTGGCAAGAAGGAGTCACACAGTGAAAGATGAAGTGCAGATGTCATGTGATGACAGCAAGTCCTAGACTGGCGAGGGACATACTTGAAACATGTTACTGTAGAAAGTCCTAGAAATAATTGGATGCTGAGGTCCTGCTACGGCACAGGTGGAGGTTATCAAGTCACAGATAACTTGGGTTATAGCTATTTAAAGATAATATCCTAAGATTTAGAGAGGAACCTTAAAAAGCTAGTACCATATGGTGATCACTTGAATCGGGGATGTTTTAACACTATATAATGAAAACAAGATACAGAAATAAATGGGATGCTGATGGATATGCCAGTTTGTGTGGGGGTATATGTGTTCATATGCATTTTGAGATGTATATGTGTTCATCAAAATAGCCTTGCTTTTTGATTGAAGTTATAATTGAATGCTATACACTTGGAGTTTTTCTATACATGAAAATTGTGTGCTGAATGAATAAAAATAAATTATGTGTATATTATTTAAGCACGTACGACATTTCACTTAATTAAAAAGTTCCACTGAAAGCTGGATACAGTGTGCTGCACCTTACTCCCACCTACTAGGGAGGGTAAAGTGGGAGGATCCCTTGAGCCCACAAGTTGAGACCAGCCTGAGCAATAGAGCGGGACTCCCATCTCCAAACAAAAATGAAAGCAAACAAAACAGCTCCATTGTGTTCCATTTTGAGTTTGAAAAATACACAAAAACAACAGAGAATAAGACCAGAGTAGGGAGGCAATTGCATCTTTTCACATTTTATCATTTAAATGTAGTGATTTTGACTCAGGTTCCCTTAACAGAAACTGATTTGTTAAATAGTATTGGCATAACAGAAAAGCAACAAACAAACAACAAAACATACCTAACATAAGGATGCATCATTGTTCAGGAATAAGATGGTAAATAATGCACAGAGGCAGTAAAGGGAAAAAAGAAAAAGAAATCTCAAATAATCGATTGAAAACATAACTAAAGGTTAGCAGTTCTCCCTTCTTTCTTGCTCTCGTTATGAAAACAGAAAGATTAAATAGATTGATTCAAGCAGATATGCTTTCAAATGCCATAAAGGACTCCTCTTCTGGTGCTGTATTGATAAACTGCCTGAGTGTATCACTAGCATTACAGTTTTACTAGCTCTGCAAGAAGAGGCAGGGAGCGGTTTCTACCTCCCTGCCTGCCTGCCCTGGGATTGCTTAAACAATTTCTGTGTGTGCTTGTGCGAGTGGCTCCACACCATTACATGCTGGGTTAAAGGGTTCCTTCTCTGGGGCGCCTTTGAATTCCCTCATCACATGAATGGGAGACACAGCCTGTGACCAGCTGAACTTCATTATTTAGTTTACTGCGGTATTGTATCAGGAGAGCAACTACCTAGAAATGCTTTATGCCCACACCCCTATTTTCTTGGTGGGGGATTTATAGGCTTATTCGGCAAAATGGTACTGAGATGGAGTAGCAACATCATTCTGTGTCTTCAAACAAACAGCCACCCTGCTGCCACTGATCAGTGTTCCTGGGATGGCAGTGATTGAAATTTAGCACTGAGCGCGACTTAATTGGCACATGGATCTGTTAAGCATATGCCCCCACCACAGGCATGCCATCTGATGTGCCCATAGGGTGTCCTGCACCTCACACGTGCTCACGTTTTGCTAAAGAAGCAAGTTTTGAACAGGACCTGGAAGGAAGGAAGCTGTGCTGTAGTTTAGGAGAGGGGTGGTCTTAGATGACAGGTACTCAGGGATCTCTGCCTGTTTTTAAGTTACTGTAATTTTTTTTTCCCCCTTGAACTCAGAACAAACCTAAGGTCAGAGAGTTCCAGTTTGCTTGCTGTGAAATTAAAAAAGTTAAGAATGTGTTCACTGATGCTTGTGCCTTCAGTAAATCAAACACTGTGCTAGTAGAGTGGAACTTGGATTCAGCATTCCTCAGTAGCTTGCAGGCCCGGAATTGAAGGTTAGAATGTTCTCTGCTCACTGTGGCTAGAACTGATCCCTTGGCCTTCAGAGAAGAATTCAGGAAATCAATGTCGACATGTTTCTGCTGAGTTGGAAACAGCTGGGCTGGGCCAAATGTTCTGGGTTATGAGTACCAGGAGGAAAATACGAACTTCGACAGAAACTGAGCAAACCCATAATGTTTTTCCCTTATGTAAGAAGAGCGAGTAAAGGTGGAGAAATCAGTGGTTAGGAACGCACACTGCTCTGTGGAATCTTCTCAAGTGTCCTTGGGCTCATGTATTTCAAGTAACCAAGTGGACTGTGTTCATTGCTGCAGACACCAAGAGAAGCTGTCTTCTGGAGCAGCTGTGATGGGAAGAGTTTCAGTGTGACTGAGAAGGGGTATATAGCTCTTCATCAACTGCCCTTTTCTTTCATGAGCGCTTCTGTCCTAACCGGATCACGGACTCGTAGACTGAATCTGTTTTTCTTTGTGTTCTCTTCTGGCATCAGACAAAATCCTGGGCTCCTAATAAACGTTTAATATATGTTTGTTGAATTCTGAAAGAATGAAATGGTTTAGGTTCCTCTGGGTAAAGTTGAAAATAGTGCTGCTTTCGATTTCAGAGGAGGATTTGCTACGAAGCGAATATAGCTTAAATTTAGCCTTCTGCAATTCTACGGCTTCTTTCCTGAGACCTGTTCCTAATTTTTGATTTTATCTGTTTCTTATGGAGGGTTCCATAAGAAACAGATTACACAGTAATTATCTGGACCCCATGAAATAGATTTGCTCCTGTTAAAATGCTGTTGTTTAGCCCTGCCAATGTGGCTTCTATTTTATGGCTTTCCTAGAAATTGGAAGTCAGAAGAAAGTTAAAACCAAGCTCACATAGGGCAAAGGGAAGGAACTAACATTTAAGAATCCCATGCTAGGCCAGGCGCAGTGGTTCATGCCTGTAATCCCAGCACTTTGGGAGGCCAAGGCTAGTGGATCACCTGAGGTCAGGTGTTTGAGACCAGCCAGACCAACATGGCGAAACCCGATCTCCAAAAATGCAAAAAATTAGCCAGTCATGGTGGCGGGTTCCTGTATCCCAGCTACTTGGGAGGCTGAGGCAGGAAAATCACTTGAACCTGGGAGGCGGAGGTTGCAGTGGGCCGAGATTGCGCCATTGCACTCCAACACGGGCGATATGAGCGAAACTCCATCTCAAAAAAAAAAAAAACAAAAAAGACAAACCACCATGCTAATTGATATGTAATTTGTATTTATTCCCTAATTTAACTTCAAACAGCAATTCTTTTTGGGAGATAGCATTACTCTTCATCCCCCTTAATAAATGGGCATACTGACATTCTTTCAAAGAATTCTTTGCTATCTCCCAAAAAGATGGTAGCTGGGCACATTGGGTAACCTCAGTGCACCCAGCTACTAGGGCTGGAAACTAACCATTGACCTTCCTTTCTCCCAGGCATCTGCTCAGTGAGTACCTGAGTTGTGTTCATATTTGGCAGTTCTGCCAGCGTTCCCTAAAAGCATTAAACCCACTAGGGAAAGAAACGCCTGGAGGAGCAGTTAACCCTTGTTGCAGGGTGACAGGGAGAAAGGTGGGGAGAGGATAGGCCTAAGCAGTTCAGTGGAAAGGCAGAAAGGCACGCCAACCCTTTCCCAGTCAGCGCCGCAAATGCCGTAACAATTCATTCAATTATGCTAAGCGCCTATTAAAGGAATCCTAAGCCCTCCCTTGGGCCATTTCAGTTCTAAGAGATTGTAATTGTTTGAGACTAACCATGATTTCTTCTTTTGCCTTCAGGTGATTCTCATTTTGACAAAGCTCTATGACTATAACCTGGGGAGCATCACCGAGAGCTCACTTTGGAGGTATGTAGATAAATGGAGCTAATAATTACCTTGTTATTTAAGCATGATGCCTGCTACTGCTGTCCCACCCACTTTTTCCTGGCAGGAAGGTTCCTGGTAATGTGTACTCCTTGCTTTCTCTCTTTAGTGATGTGCTGGTCTTTATCTCCAGGCAGACCAGAGCTTTACCTTCTTTATAGATCCCTTCTTTTAATCAGTCAGATTCTTTTGCTAACCTGTACAATGGGTTGTGTTTGTGTACCGTCTCACTGACCTGTAAGTGTATTGGATCAGAAGTGAGAGTGGAAGTCTCTTTGCAGAAGGACTCAGCACAGCCTCTTGGTCTGTAGAATGAGGCTCTCTACCAGGGAAACTTTTTTTTTTCTATTATTATTTTTTGAGAAGGAGTTTTGCTCTTGTTGCCCAGGCTGGAGTTCGATGGCACGATCTCGGCTCAGCGCAATCTCTACCTCCCGGGTTCAAGCGATTCTCCTGCCTCGGCCTCCTGAGTAGTTGGGATTACAGGCATGCACCACCACACCTGGCTAATTTTTTGTATATTTGGTAGAGACTGGGTTTCTCCATATTGGTCAGGCTGCTCTCGAACTTCCGACCTCAGGTTATCTGCCAGCCTTAGCCTTCCAAAGTGCTGGGATTACAGGCATGAGCCGCTGTGCCCAGCCCAAAGCAACATTCTTTTACTAACTTCCCTTCCATGATGGTCCTGCAGCTCACCAGCAGCACAGGCATACATACCCACACTCATGCACACCCTTATCCTTAGGATACACACTGTATTGCTTCACACATATAGAGTGTGGAAATGATACAGGATTTTTTCAGTGCCTCTTTGCCAGCCAGAGACCCCTGCAGCCGGCAGTGCCTCTGCTTGAGTTTTGCTTGTGCCCACAGGGCTTGCTCTGCCCACTTGGCCCATCAGGCTGCACTCAGCTCATACAACTGGTCTATATCTCATGCCCGCCAAGGGCAAGCCAGACACACCAGCTGCTGTGGTGGGGTGGGCAGCTCCAGGCATTGGCTCTGTGCAAGGCTGTGGCTGGACCAGGTGTACAGCAAGGGGCTTCTGCCTTGGGTGCTGGTGTCTGGATGAGGGGAATGCGGTGGCGCCCTAAAAACTCAGAGACACCAGCAATCACGGAACTCCAAGGGGAGTTACAGCATGGCACACAGCTCTGGCTTGGGGAGCTGAGGTCTGGGTCCCCAGCAGGGTCACAGCTCTTCTCTCCTTCTCACCAGCCACAGGGCAGCAAATGGGGTGGGGGTGGTTTTCAGCTCGTTCATGTTACAGCTTGTTCAGTCCCACTGCTCTGCTCTAGCTCATGGCTCCTAGGCTGGCCGGGCCCCACTGCTACTTCCTGTTGTGTGGGGCAGCTGCCTGGCACCGACAGAGGACAGGAAGGCTACAGTGTTACAACTCCTTTCTCACTCGCTGTTTGGTGGGTCCCGGGTTCTTGTCCTGCATCCAAGAAGAATGAGGTTATACGGACAACTGGAGAGTGATCCAGGCAGAGAAGAGTTTTATTGAGTGATGGAACAGCTCCCAGTGGAGAGGAGACCCAAAGCGTGTAGTCCCTACCAGAAGGCGGGTAGTCGCAACGTGCGGCTGAGGCCAGGGTTTTTATAGGCTCCAAATGGGGGAGGTGCAAGCTGTAGGTAGAAAGAAAAAAACATATTGGGTCTTGGAGGAGTTTCCCAACCATGATTTTGGACCCTTGGTAGCCCAACTGCCCAGTCACGCTGGTATTCAAGGAGCTCCTCCATGCTAAGGGATTTGTACCTATTCATTTGAAAAATTATTGTGATAATGGTAGAAGGCAGACAAATTCCTAGGCAGATAGGGGCAAGCACCCAGTGAAACCCAACCTTCAAGCCACAAGACAGCCTGAAGCCTGAAAACCAAGCTGCCACTTCTGGGTATAGTTCCTAGTTACAGGGATGTAACTGAAAGTGTGGGAAGTTTGGTAGCGGCCTTAATAAAAAGTGTAATTTTTTAGTGCATTAAGGAACCAGCATCTACTATATTGCTTCAATTCTGTAACCCTTCATCAGAATCTCTGTGACTCTGATCAACTTCGTATTTCCCTGATAGATTTCTCTAATAGATCTCCATGTATCAGAGCAAAAGCCAGCATTTTTTTCTGCAGTGTATCTGCCATATAAAACATAGTCTGCATATTAGAAATTTAATAGATAATGCAGTTTTGTCTCACTGGGACAGAGGCTTTCAGCAGTCGTAACTCTCCACCTGCATAGTGGAAAGAGCATGCTTGCGGGGCCTGAGGAGCAGGTTGCCCTAGACTGTAGAAGCTCAGGTTCAGTATGCTTTTCTCTCCATGATGGGGCATTGTTACTGATGGCCCAGTCTAGGAAGAATGTCCTTTTCAAACTTAGTGGAAAGGGTTAATTTAAAAAATGACATCACATTCCATTAGCGTCAGGCTTCCCTTCTGAAGGAGCAGTCTACTTGGGTGAAGTCTGGGAAAGTGTGGCAAGAATGACCTGCTGGCTTCTGAATCTTAAGATGAATTTCACTGAAGGATGTATACTGTCATGTACTGCATAATGACATTTTAGTCAATGACACCATATACAATAGTGGTCCCATAAAATCATACTGTATTTTTCCTGTACCTCTTTTGTTTAGATATGTTTAGACACACAAATACCGTGATGTTACAATTGCCCACAGTGTTCAATACAGTAACATGCTGTATGAATTTGCAGTCTTGGAACAATAGGGTATACCTTACAGCCTAGATAGGTAGTACGCTACACCCTCTAGGTTTGTGTAAGTATACTGTATGATGTTCACCCGATGAGAAACTCACCTAAGGTCATGTTTCTCAGAATGTATCCACCTCATTAAGTGATACATGACTGTAGATACACATATAGTCAGCCTTCTCTCTCTCTGAGTTTTAGATCTGTTAATTCAACCCAACTTGGATCAAAACTGTTGGGGGAAAAAATTAAAAAACAACACTATCACTAATACAAGTAAAAAATACAGGATAACAACTATTTACATAATATTTATATTGTATTTGGTGTTACAAGTAATCTGAGAATGATTTTAAATATACTAGGGAGAAGGTCAGTAAATCATATGCAAATACTACACCATCTTCTATCAGGAATTTGAGCATCTGTGGATTTTAGTATTCATGGGGGGTTCTGGAAACAATCTCCTCCAGATACTGTGAGATGACCATGTGTATATGCCCACACACTATACCCATAGATAAATAATATATTTTAAAAATATACCCCTAATAGTCATTTGCCATATGTCATATACTGGTGTGACTACTGCAAGTATGTGATATATTAAAAGCTGGTAATTTTATTGATTTAAAATTATTATTATTATTATTATTATTTGGGAAAGAGTCTCACCCTGTCACCCAGGCTGGAGTGCAGTGGCGTGATCACAGCTTACTGCAGCCTCAAACACCCAGATAAAAGTGATCTTCCCACCTCCACCTCCCAAGTAGCTGGGACTACAAGTATTTGCCACTACCCTAGACTAATTTTTTAAAATTATTTTTATAGAGACAGGGTCCCATTTTGTTACTCAAACTGGTCTTGAGCTCCTGGGTTCAAGTAACTCTCCCACCTCAGCCTCCCAAACTTTCAGGATTACAGGCATGAGCCATCACGCCTGGTCATTTTAGTACTTTAATAGGAATGGCAGGTACCTTACTGAAAATATAATTTAGAAAAGAGAGAATAAGGTGGAAAATATGTATAATACTTCATATTATAATATAATATATAATATATATAAAACCTCGGTAGGACTTCTGAACAGCTCACGGTGCCCATACTCAGAGTTTAGGGAACCTCCGTAGGTATGTTAATACGGTGGAGGAGTGGGACAGGCCTGGGTGGGTAGACGACAGGGGTCAGGAAGAGAAAGCCTTATGGTTCTGAGTTGTCTAGCACATACTTTCTTGAAGGAAACTAGATGGCCTAGCATAAGCTGACTTTCTCCTGCACCAGCTCATACTGTTACCAAAACACCAAGGATCCAGTCTCAGCCCTGCTGCTCACTGCACAGAAAGCCAATCACCGAGACAACGATTATTGCCAAGGAAGAAAGCTTTAATCAGGTGCTAGAGCTGAGGAGATGGGTGATCAGTCTCAAATCCATCTCCCTGACTCACTAAACTTAGGGGTTTAATATAGTGGGATAGAAATGTAACAGTGTGTTGGAAAACAGGAACTAGGGAAGGGTAAGGAAACCAAATGAGGGGCCTGGCATCTCATGGTCTGAATGCAATGAGCTGGTGAGTTTTAGTTCTTTGATACCTTTTGAGAGGCTTCCAGGGCCTTTCCTGAGGAAGGAACTCAGATGAAACAAATGTTAAGTTTCAAGCTTTAAGACAGGAAGGGCCAATTCCTATTTTTATCCAAAAGAAATGTGTATGGGACTATTGGGGCAGTTTCAGTACTTTATGTTCAGAAAACCTGCCTATGCCAAAAATTGGGGACTATGACCTCAGGCAAGTCTTAGACATCTGCAAGGTACCCATGGCCCTGAGTACAGGAGTTAGCATATAAGCTAGTACTCAGTAACTCTGTTTTTAAACAGAGCAGTGAACACAACAAACTGAATGGTCATCCAAATATTATTTTATTATATTGTATTTTATTTCTTTTATTCAACAGTGTTGTATTGATTAACTCCTTTATGCCTTGGAATGATCTGGTCCAGCAAGGGGAAGGTGTGTGTGTGTGCCTAGATCAACAGCAGATAGGCTCTGTCTTCCAGGTGTTCCTTTTTAGAGGGGGACAAAGATCTGTGGACAGTCAAGGTGAGAGGAAAATACACTTGCATGTATCCCTCCTTATGTAATTGTATAGAATAAGTTATTGAAGCAGCCGCCCAGAAATGCCAGATCCCACAATAAGGTAGATGTAATGTAAATAGACAGACTCTCATACAACCGTAAGTGTTGTAATAAGAATATGAGATAAGTGTTGTTTCTTTACTTTGCTCATGTGGATATTTTCTCTTCTTAACTCATCTTTGAGTCCTTGCACCCAGCACCTTGCTGGTTTAGTGATAATGATGATAATGGTAATAATGACAATACTGAAAACTTTTATTGGGTATTCACTATGTGTCAGGCATGATGCTGAGTGTTAGACATGTGTTATTACATCCTCTTAATTTATTTTTATGGTGTGCCCAAGGTCACACAACTAGCAAATAGCAGCCTACAGACTTACAGACGTGTTACTGAACTCCATCCATTCATTGCTTATCTGTCTTCCAGAGCTCTGCCTTCTGGTGGATCTTTCTATACCCAAACAAATCAACAGAATATTTTATAGAAATATATGTGTATATTATTATATAATATCTGTATATGTATTGTGTATACACACACACATACAAACGCTATATACAGAGCGAATAGGGTTTTCCATGTGCTGTACCATTCTGAGCAGCAGTTGCCTTACTCCTGAAAATACTGGGCGACAGAGAAATGGCTTCTTGTCCAACAAATAGATGCATGCAGTTTTCAATTGAGCCCTTATTCTTTACAAGTTTTAGCAGCTAAAGAGTCGGAAAGGGGCAACTGGCAAATGCCCTTGAGGTGGTAGGGTAGACAAGAGGCCAAGAGGCTGTTGACCTTACAGTGATGTCCTAGGGCTGTAAGCCTTGCTGGATATTAACAAACCAGGGAAGACAGAGCGAGACATCACTGTACCAAATGAATGAGTTTTTGCTCCCAGTTGGTCTTGTCATTGATTACACCTTAATCTTGGAGCAAGTTGGTGATTTTTGTTTCGTTTTGTGTTGTTCTTCACTCGGGGAGTCAAACCGAGAGGAAGAGGGGATGATTTGATGCAGAACAATTAACTGCACCTTAAAATTGTCTTCACTTTATAGTGGATTAAGCTTTGCGAATTGGAGAGTGTGGTGGTTTTCCCATATTGATACAAGATAAGCTTGAAGGTTGAGAAAAATAAAATGTCAAAATCTTGAATATAGTACTTCTGAGAAGAAATATATTCATCTTTTTTTTCCCCCTGTTACACTACGGCAATCAGCGGTCTGTTGAGAGAGGCTTAGCTGGTGAGAAAGCCCTAGGCAATTCTGGAAGGAGCTGAAAGTCTACTCTCTTAAAGCTGAAAGTCTACTCACACAGCCTGCAGTGCCTGTCTGTCTTAGAGTTTGCCTGACATGGCTGACATCTCAAATGCAGTGTCCTATTCTCAGATCCACATGGGACACAAGCAGGCTTCTAACTAGGTCTCCAGAAGTATGCACTTCTCAAACAGCAAAACCTGCTTTTGGAGGGGCACAAAGCAAGTACAGTTTAAGGACAGAGAATGTGGTAGGCTTTTGATGTGATTCTGTATTGGTATCCAACCCTGTCCCATTTTCTCAGGAGACACATTTTCTTGGGCATTACGCATGGTGATTATCAAGAGAAGTTCCCCAGTAGTGTTTGTGAATAATAGCCTTGAGGCAGAGACTGTGTGGGGATGAGGGCAGCCTGTGCTCTCTGAGGAACTCCTTGGGTTCAGGCTGAAGGGAACTCATCTGTGTGCTGTGAGCCCTCTGCTGGCCCTGTGGGTAAGTCCCAACACCTCCCTTCTCCTCCCACACCACATCAGAAGAAGAGTGGGTGGCTTGGGTCAGATTGTTAGTCCCTGCTTTGAAGGATGTTTTGCTACCAAATCCATGTTTCACTCCGCTACAAACACAAGGCTATATGCACATCCTAAAATGTTAATAATAATAATAATAAAACCACAGTGTGATAACTTCCAGGCAAGAGAAGTCTTCATGCCACACAGATTTAATGATGCTATTCACACCTGTGCGTACAAATGTTTAGTACCTCTCCAAGGTCCGAGGGAGCTAGTCAAGCTCCCAGGCAGGATCCGGAAGTGTTCTGGATTGTGGCTCTTTGGATTCTGGATTCTTTTTTGTTTTGTAACTCCCGTTCCATATTTGTGTCACTTGGAGTTGCTTGTGGTTCCTGAACTTATACAATTAATTTTTTTTTTTTTTTTTTTTTTTTTTTTGAGACAGAGTCTTGCTCTGTCGCCCAGGCTGGAGTGCAGTGGCGCTATCTCAGCTCACGGCAAGCTCTGCCTCCCGGGTTCACGCCATTCTCCTACTTCAGCCTCCCGAGTAGCTGGGACTACAGGCGCCCGCCACCACACCTGGCTAATATATTTTTTGTATTTTAGTAGAGATGGGGTTTCACCATGTCAGTCAGGATGGTCTCAATCTCCTGACCTTATGATCTGCCTGTCTCAGCTTCCCAAAGTGTTGGGATTATAGGCATAAGCCACTATGCTCGGCCTACAGTTAATTTTTTTTTTTTTTTTTAAGAAACGGTCTTGCTCTGGCACTCAGGCAATGGAACAATCATAGCTCACTGCAGCCACAAGCAATCCTCCAGCCTCAGCCTCCCAAGTAGCTGGTACTACAGGTACACACCACTGTGCCAGATTAATTTTTAAATTTTTTTGTAGAGACAGGGCCTCAATTTGTTGCCCAGATTGGTCTTGGACCCCTGGCTTTAAGCAATCCCCTTAACTCAGCCTCCTAAATCACTGGGATTACAGGTGTGAGTCACTGCACCCTGCCGACATTTATTTTAGTAAACCTTGTTTTTTTTAAAAAATCATAAATGTATGCTCATTACAATAAGCCAGAAAAAAATACAGATATATTTATTTTTTAAAAACTGTGAATAGTTTCTTACATACCACCTAGGTCGAGTTTTCCTGCTATCTGTGATGTTGAGTTATTGTTTTTTTCTCTTCATATTTTTATGACTCAACTAAAAAGTGTCAAAAGATATATACATACCGTAGGTCTACTTTTTCATTTGTTTAAGAAAACAGAAGTATACTATTCACTCGACTATGACAACCTGATTTATTTCCCTTAACAATGACTCTTGGGTGTTTGTGCAGATGAATGCATTGAAAAACTTGGTCCAGGCTTATAAGCATCCCAGAGTATGCATATTGTACAGTATATTGAATTAAACAACTGCATGCTTAATTAACTTATGCATTGCTTCCTACATGCCAAGAAGTGTTTTCAGTGCTTTCATCCTTTTAACAACCCCAAAAATAGGCACTGTTTGTAGCTCTAGTTTCTTTTTCTTTCTTTTTTTTTTTTTTTGAGATGGAGTTTCACTCTTGTGAAGAGTGATGGCATGTTCTCGACTCACTGCAACCTCTGCCTCTCTCTGGTTCAAGCAATTCTCCTGCCTCAGCCTCTTGAGTAGCTGGGATTGCAGGTGCCTGCCACCATGCCCAGCTAATCTTTTTGCATTTTTAGTAGATACAGGGTTTTACCCCGTTGGCCAGGCTAGTCTCCAACTCCTGACCTCAGGTGATCCGCCCGCCTTGGCCTCCCAAAGTGCTGGGATTACACGCATGAGCCACCACGCCCAGCCTGTAGCTTTAGTTTCTAGATAAGAGAAGTAAGCCTTAGAAAGATTTAGTAGCATGCTCAATGGTCTGACAGCCAGCTAGTCAGATAGAGCTGACTCCTGAGGATTCTCTGAATGCCTGTGCTACACTACTTCTCCATTACCTTTCTGATGGATCTTTAGTTCATTTCCTCAAGAGTTCTTATTACACACAGTGCTCTGATAGACATATCTGTAAACATATCCTTTTACTTTGGTAATTTTAGCTTTATAAAGTACAATAGAATTCTTAAGATGATATTGTTGTATCAAAAATGAATGCATTTATATTGTAAATGATACTCGAGATTACATTCCAAGAAGACTGCAACAAATCATACACATGCAAGCAATAATAGTTTGCGGATTTCCCTGGGCTTTCATCAGGACTGGAATTTTCAATACATAACTTTTAAATCAGTTTTTTGGATGAAAATGATGTCTTGATCTCCATGTATTTTAATGGGTATTTTCCTGACCACAAGTGATAGTGAGCATCTTTTCATATGTGTATTGGTCTGTGGCACTGTGGACCTCTCTTTTTCCCTCACTCCTCCAGCAAAAATAATTGCTTCTTCCTCATTAATCTTGTAGTGAATTATGTATCTTTGATTTACAATGATTATCAGATGTATATTTATTTTTTTCCACAAACATCTCTTAGACCTACCTGTATGCCATGCCAAGCAGTGTACCAGGTGGTCAGTGGGAATAAGCATATAAATAAATAATTGTTCCTGTGCTACAGAAACCCCAAATTTAGTGAAGAGCAGACTTTCAGTGGATAGTTACAGAAATGTGCTAAATGCAGGGTAAAATGTATGCATAAGTTATTGTGATGTTTGTCTGTTTCCGTACTGTGTTAGTCTGTTCCCATGCTGCTAATAAAGACATACCCGATACTGGGTAATTTATAAAGGAAAGAGGTTTAATTGACTCACAGTTCCACAGTGCTGGGGAGGCCCCACAGTCATAGTGTAAAATGATGGAAGAGCAAAGCCACGTCTTACATGGCAACAGGCAAGAGAGTTTGTGCAGGGGAACTCCCATTTACAAAACCATCAGATCTCGTGAGACTTACACACTAACACGAAAACAGTATAGAGGAAGACTGCCCCTATGACTCAGTTACCTCCCACCAAGTGCTTCCCTTGATATGTGGGAATTATGGGAGCTAAAATTCAAGATGAGATTTGGATAGAGACACAGCCAAACCATATCTCATACTAACCTGGAATTCCAAAGACTATGACCATGTCTTATTTTCATTTGGTTCACACCCAAAATAGAACTGGTCTTACTAAGCATCATTAAATGCTTTTTGCTTTGAAGCAGTATGTTATGAAATGATTTAGTGTCACTGAAAGCCAGGCCTACATCATATACTTGTTTCTATCCTAAATTTTTAACCTACTGTCTTATGTGTAGGCGATACAGTTCTGAATAATGTGCTACATGACCTCGTGAAATTCCATGACATTGCAGTCAGAGAAGAAGAGCACAACCAGTGCCAAGTGGGAAAAGCCCAGTGATTCAAGTCAGGAATCTGTTATTTCCATAGAACTCTAGGCATTCCTGTTCAGTCCCCTTGATTTTAACAAAATGTTAGAACTCACCGCATGAAAGCTGGTTCTATAAGGATCTACATGTATTCAACCAAAAGATGCTGTAGACCTTCCTGAGATCTGTGAGACTGTCTGTGAGAGTCTGGTCTCAGCTTGCACCCCTGCTCTCCTTGTTTGCCTCAGTGATTGACACCCTGCTGAGTTCCCCACTTCTCCTTTTAGCAAGTAATAGATGAAATACACAGTAAAGCAACACTGTCCTGAGGTCCTAATAACTTTGCCAATATAAGCTGAGAAAGCAAAGGCAAAAAATTTTACTAGAGAAAACAAAGCAACTGACATTCTGCTATCAAACCTGGTTATATATTCCTGGAAGTATTTAGAATATTAATTCCCATTTTAGTACATTGATATGAACATCACATGGTAAAATTCTACATCTGTGAAGTCCCTTGAGATACAGATCACCACCATCCAGTTACCTTCCACATCCTCACAGTTCCTCAGAAGGCTTTCCTATATGTTCACTGTTTTGGATTATCCTTCTATGTTAAAATTTAAACTTATTAATAAGCAATCAAACAATGGAAATTAAGTGCTATTTGAGTATAGTGTCCTGTATTGGGCACAAAGAAAGTCAGAAGATCCTCAGAACACAATTTCATACCTTCTAGGAAGACAAAGTCTCTTCATTCCTTCAGCATGACTAGATCCTCCATAATTTTCAGGTCATAGTCCAAATACCAACTTCTTTTTAAGAAGCCATTCGTATCTATACTATTAAAGGTAGACTTGGCTGGACATGGTGGCTCACTCCTGTAATCCCAGCATTTTGGGAGGCCGAGGCGGGTGGATCACTTGAGGCCAGGAGTTCGAGACCAGCCTGGCCAACATGGTGAATCTTTGTCTCTACTAAAAATTAGCTTAGTGTGGTGGCTGGAGCCTATAATCCCAGCCACTCGGGAGGTTGAGGCAGGAGAATTGCTTGAACCCTGGAGGCAGAGATTGCAGTGAGCCAAGATCACATCACTGTATGTCAGCCTGAGTGACACAGTGAGACTCCATCTCCAAAAAAAAAAGGCTCTTGCTTCTTTCTACCATAGCTCTTTGTTTTTTTATTCACTATATGTGTCATGATCTAGAATGATTTTATTTATTATTTGTCTATTGCCTGATGCCACCATTAAAATATAAACTCCCTGAGGGCAGAGACCTTGTCTGTCTTATTTTCGGTATCCAGGAAATTGCCTAGCACAAAGGTATTCAAGTGAGATTTGGCAAATTAATTGAGTGTGTAAATACCTACATATATGGACCCGTGCTAACTGGTGTAAATCCAGATATAATAAGATCAGATTGTTGTCCTTAAGTAATTTGCAGTCTGTTGGGGAGACAGATAGATAAATGAGAGGTTATATTAGTATGTATGTCAAGTGCCTTAGTAGAAGTACCATAGGTTCTCTGGATGGGGAAGGAAGAGCTTCCTGGAGGAGGAGACCTGAACTGAATCTCAAAGAAGGAGTAGAAATTAGACTAGTAAGGGAGGCTGATTATTTAGTGAGTACCTCCCATATTTCAGGCACCTCTAGGTGCTGGCAGCATGGCATATTGAGGAAATTGCACCAAATCACAATACAGTCTGTGTATGCAATGGGTCAGTTCTTTGCTAAGTATTCTGACATTTATCCCAGAGGAAGTAATGCATCTTTGAAAGGTCTGGGGCAAGTAAAACGGTTGATGAGATATGAATTTCCCCAAAAAAATTACCTTGGTGTCATGTTGTGGATTCACCTGGCAAAGAACAAAATTGGTGACCATGAACAAAGTAGTCAATGAAGTGAGAAGTAAGAGATGAGAAGGGGCCAACCTTTTCAGAGAGTGGAAGAATGGAGTTCAATATATAGAGGGTAGGGGTGATTTCAATAGATTTTGTAAGGGAAAGATGAACAGGACCAGTTGTTGGGTGAGTAAGAAGGTGAAAGAGAGAGACATATCTGCAATGACTTTCTCACTTTTGTCTTGGACATTCCAGAGGATGGTGAGATTATTTTCTAGGAGAAGACGGAGGAAGACAGTTTTAGAATGGGAGATGGGGATGAGGTGAAAAGAATATTAATTAACTAATTAATTACTTTTATTTTTTATTTTTTTTGAGATGGAGTCTCGCTCTGTTGCCCAGGCTGGAGTCCAGTGGCACGATCTTGGCTCACTGCAAGCTCTACCTCCTGGGTTCACACCATTCTCCTGCCTCAGCCTCCCAAGTAGCTGGGACTATAGGCACCTGCTACCACGCCCGGCTAACTTTTTTGTGTGTTTCTAGTACAGATGGGGTTTCACTGTGTTAGCCAGGATCCATGGCCATGACCTCATGATCCGCCCACCTCGGCCTCCCAAAGTGCTGGGATTACAGCATGAGACACCGTGCCCGGCTTATTATTTTTTAATAGATTGAGGTTGAGGTAGAGGTAGACAACTCAAATGGAAATTTTCAGTTAACTAAAGTGTACATGGCCTTGGAGTCCAGGCAGAAGGACTGATGCGAAGACATATTTGGAAGGCATGAACTTGAGCAGTAGAAGCTGTGTTCATAGGAGCCTAGGGAGAGTGTGCAGAAGAAAATGAGAGAAAAACTGAGAAGATCCCCAGTTCCTAGACAAACAGAAGTCTGAGGAGGAGTTGGAGGAGTTACTGCTTGAAAGTTGGAAGAAAAATTAGGCAGAGGAGCAAGTGAGAAGAACATTAAACATCACAGATGAGTAAGAAAAATATGTGTGAAATAGCCACCAAATTTGTCAATGCGGAAGACATTGGCTCAACAGAAGTGGGGGAGGGAAAGTTGGGTTACAGGGGGCTGAGAAGGTGCATCTATCTATCCTGGTGATGCCTACTGAGCACCTCTGACTAGTGGATGAGCAGTCAGGGAATGGGGACAGGATGTGAAGACAGCTCTCTCAAGAAGGAGCTGTGAAGGCAAATAAAAGGAAGAGACGTGAGTTTGCAGAAAGGAGGTGACAGACAAAAGGAACATTTTCCTTTCTTTAAATGAGAACAGACCTGGCCATGTTTGCATTTTCCAGGGAGAAATCAGTGAAAAGAGATTGAAAATATAGAAAAATTAGTGGAGAATAGAACTGATAGAGAACTGTTAGAGAATTGAGTGGTAGAGAAGGTATGGAATCCAAGGTCAGGTGGAGGAATTATCCAGCCATAGTACATCAGGGAGGGCAAGGGGTGGACCGAGGGGAGCTTTCCTTTTACCAAGCAAGGAGGCAAGGAGGCCAGGATAGGGACTCCCACATATCAGCTTTCCTGAGCGATGTGGGTTGAGGGGTGTCCTGCTATTGGGTTGTATGTTGAGTGGGAGATGGACGTGAGATGGGACTTGACATTTTGGAAGAGCCACTGAGAAGACAGGAGAGGGACAGCTCAGGGGCTGGCTTGCACTGCACTGAATAATGCTGAGATCCAGATAAGGCTACACTCTGGGGTCAGCATGGCTGTGCTTTTGTTCCAGTGAGCCTTGTGTAACACACAAGAAGGCATTTGTTTATGATTCCAGGAGGAAAGACAAGAGGTTGGGGGAGCTGATGGGCTTGAGTGGTAGATAAGAGGTCTCGACTAAATAGAGAAAGAAAGGGAAGCCAGAGGTGGGAGGAGGACAAACAGTGAAACAGTAGGACCTCCGATCTATTCATATTTAAGAGCCTAAAGAACACTTAAAAAAAAATATTACCCAGAGGACTGTGAATTTTTGTATTATAAAACTTGGAACATATCTTGTCCCCAGGGAACTCCGTGAATGAGAACTGGTCAGAGCAGGTGGAGTTAATCAGAAAAGCCTTTTATAAAAGCTACTCTTAAGAAATCCACTCAACTCTCTAGGAGAAGGAGCTGCTATTTTTCTGCATGTATATGGAACAACTAGATCTACTTGTCAATTCCCCCCACATCCCTGAGTTATTTGTGAGTGACAACCCACCTCCACACCTTTGGGGAACACTAAGAAGCCTTCTCTATGGGAGATTTTCTCCAGGCAGCTCTCTAATTCCCAGAACTAAGACTTATAGATTAACCACAACTGGCAGTCCCTGTGATACCATTGTCAACACAGAGCGAGTCGCTCAGATGTGAGATTGAAGTAATACTGATTTTCTTGCTAGTCACCATTTTTCACCCTACTACTTACTCTGAAGCCCATTCCAAAATTTCTTTTCCTTTTATGTTTAAAACTATATTTTTTAGAGTTTAGTTTTCTGGAGTCTAAGTTGACCTTACTTTGGCTTCTCCAATCCCTCTCCTACTGGGAGCCGCATTCCTTGGTATCGTTCATTTCACTTACTAAAATTCTCAATAAAGGAAGGGTGTTGTGTGTTCTAGCCATGATGAATTACTTATAGGTTCTGCCAAGGCAATGTGTGCTCTTGGAAGGCCATCCATGTCATGGGTCAGCACGTGGGCTTTGACCTTGGGCTGTCTGGACAGGAATCCCGGCTCTGTCCATTTACTAGCTCTGAGACTGTGGGAGATTTTTTTTTAAGTCTCTCTGCTTTGTTTCCTCATCAGAAAAAGTATACTTATCTAGTAGGCTTATGGTGACACTGATGTTGAGTGTAGGTCACCTAATAAACATACATTAATAATACAACAATAACAGACTAACACAAATCTTGGATTTTGTACTTCTTTGGTCTTTGCTGGAAATGCCTTTCCCCTTCTATTCAATTTGCCTAAAAAATAATACTGATAGCCATTTATACTGACATTTTACTATATGCCAGGCATGCCTTCAAGTGCTTTATATGTATTGACTGAACAAATTCCCAAAATAATTTTATGAGATTGGTACTATCGTTATACCCTTTTTGTAGACGTGGAAACTGAGGCATAGGGAGGTAACCCAAACAGGGTCATTAGGATACTAAGCAGTAAAGAAGAGATCTGAACCCAGTCTACCTCCAGAGCCCAGGCTTTGACCATCCCAGGACCTGGGTCCCAGCCCAGGACCATCTTTTGTGGAACCCTTCCCTAGCCATCTCTATCCACACAGAGAATAATTTTTTTATTATTATTTTTATTTATTTTTATTATTATTTTTTCAGATGGAGTTTTGTTCTTGTCACCCAGGTTGGAGTGCAGTGGCACGATTTAAGCTCACTGCAACCGCCACCTCTCGGATTCAAGCAATTCTCCTGCTTCAGTCTCCCGAGTAGCTGGGATTACAGGCATGTGCCACCACACCCAGCTAATTTTTGTATTTTTAGTTGAGATGGGGTTTCACCATGTTGGCCGGGTTGGTCTTGAACTCCTGACCTCAGGTGATCCGCCTGCCTCAGCCTCCCAAAGTGCTGGGATTACAGACATGAACCACTGCGCCTGACTCACACAGAGAATAAATTACTGCTCATGTGCTCTTTCTGTTGTACATATTTTTCCTTTTGAGTGTATTGATTTAAGTTGTAAGCACTTTCTGTTAATCTCTTACCTTTACCAGGAACATTTTGAAGGACATATGCTACCTTCTTCATTTTTACATACCCAACACCAAGTACAGACCTTAGTGCATAGTAGTATGCACTAAGTAGTAGTATGTTCAGTAACAAGAAGCAACAGGTTAAATGTAATGAGGAGAGGAGATTTTTAAAAACATATATTATCTGTGTCATCTGTGGGTTTAATTCATATAAAGCGTGTCCCATATTATGTAGCACAAGTAATCAATGGTTAACAGAAGATAGTTTACTCAAATGTCATGTTTTGCTTTAATCTATTGTAATTGCACTTGAGGGAGGTGACAGATATTAATCTAATTTCAGCATGTAACTTGACACTACTATGCTGAATGTCTGAATGATGCTTCATGAGTGCGGTAGCTGATCTAATGGTAATGCGGAGGTACGTTTGTTCAAATACAAATGTAACGTCTGGCCTATTGAATTCCCAGTTCCAAGGGCTGCACCTTGTGCTGTCTCCTGACAGTTCACTTTAGGAAACAGGACACAGGACCCCACTATGGACCTGGCTCAACTTTGAGCAAAGGCCACTAGAGCTATGTGTGACACTGAAGGGAGTATCCATGGCTCAGGGGGCATTGTTCTATATATCGTAGGACAAGGAGGATGAGCGCAACAGTACTGGAGAACTTTAGAAAAACCTGTTTCTTATTTCAGGTGAAGTTTCCGAAATACAGTACTGCTCATCCATAGATCAGGCTTGGGCGCTTTCAACTCTTCTCCTCCTTCCAAAGGAAAATGGTGTGCTGAAGAGTTATTCCTCAGCATGGCTTTATTTCTTTCTCCTGCTGGGATATATTAGCAAGGTCATCACCTTTGGTTTATTGGCTTCAAACAATCTGTGATTGCAGAGGATTATGATTTCTTAGCTTGCAGAAGCAGGAGATGCAATCAATTCCTGAAAGGCACAGGACTGCGTTTTCTTTCAGAAATGTATATTTATTTCTGCCGTCACTTCTGGGGACCAAAACTTTAAAAAGACTTTTGTAAGGAATCTTTGAATGTCCTGCGTCATCACCCCTTTCAAATGAGAACATTGAGTCAGGCCAGTGTGAACTTCACTTTAACTATCTGAGTTTGAAAGAAATAAGATGACTTCACAAGTTTGTCTTTCCCATCTCCAACCCTCAACCAAATTAATTGGGAAATTTATGCTCTTTGCATTATTCCGAACATATACCCTTTGAAATAATCAAAGACTTGAATTAACCATGCCTGCAGGTTGATGAATACATTCTCTTTGCTGGGGCAAGGAAAATGTTGTCCAGAAATCTTTGAAACTTGATTGGTATTTATTGTGATGTCAGTTTTCTTTCTTATTTTGCCATTATCTGTCAGTTTCCTAGCTCATTTTTCTTAAATTTGGTATTGCCCTTCTCCTAATTAGGAATTTATCACTTCCAACCTCAAAAAAGAGTCAGAATTTACACTATTCTCTTCCTTCTACATTACATGGGACATTTTCTCTTTCGGGTTACGAAAAAACAGTCTCAACAATCTGTCTCTTCAAAACTTAATTAATGTTACAATATGGAGGCTATACTTTTGCTAGGCAGCAGGAGGTCCCAGCCTACAGTAACCTCTGCAGTCAGTTTTGCTGACACCAAGTGCTACACTATTAACAGAGGTCTGGCCTCTGAGTTCCCATTTTGGCAGCTCCCCAGAGGTCAGAGGTTGATATTCTGATGCAGCTATGACATAGGAATTTGTGGACTCTGCTAAGAATAACCACTTTATTTATTTGAGTAGTTTTACAGAATCTGCAGAATGGCAAGACTGTTACTTAAAATGGGGTCGCTGCCTACTTATTCTTTGGGCCGTCTAAGCACATGATACAATCGCTCCTCCTGTCACCAGGAAGCATGTGGGAAGGAGGAAGGAATAGTGAGATCAGCTACTGTCTGGACTATAGGACGCAGGGTGCATCTGCAATGGCTGTATCCATGGTGGTCCTGATTAGCTTAGCTTTACTAGCTAGCGTGGTGGCCTGAGGTCCATCAGTTTGCCACTTCTGCTCTTGGGAACTAATTCATCCATGTTCCCCATCTCTTCGAACATAAAACTCTACAGGATGTCATCAGACCGAAAATATCTTCAGGCCATTTTTCTTATTGGACTCATTGTAGTAGGGCAAAGATCAAGGTACAGGTACCAAGCTGGTGTGTAATGACAAACATCAACTTGATGTGTTAAGTTCCTGAAATAGGCCTGTACACTAGAGCAGACTGGGGCCGTGAATTTTGATTCCTTTTCTCTCTACTTCCTGGGCCTGCTTTCTTCATTAATTTGACAATTTGACACTCCCTGCCAGGCCCGCCCTAGTTTCTATGTCCTCTTCTCTTCTGAATTATTTATCCTTGTAAAGAAGATAGAGTTGAGATGGATACCTAACCTGTCCAAGCTGGGGTTAATGATGCACTCTCTGGACCTCATTTTCCTCATCTGGTATAAGACCATTTCCTTTTTTTTTATTTTTTTATTTTAGACAAGAGACTTGCTCTGTTGCTCAGGCTGGTGTGTAGTGGCTTGATCTTGGCTTACTGCAACCTCTGCCTCCCGAAGTCAAGCAATTCTCCTGCCTCAGCCTCCCAAGTAGTGGGAATTACAGGCGCCTGCCATCATGTTCAGCTAATTTTTATATTTTTAGTAGAGACAGGATTCACCATGTTGGCCAGTCTGGTCATGAACTCCTGACCTCAGGTGATCCACCTGCCGTGGCCTCCCAAAGTGCTGGGATTACAGGTGTGAGCCATTGTGCCCAGCCTAGGTCATTTTCATACTGCTATGAAGAAATGCCTGAGACTGGGTAATTTATAAAGAAAAAGAGGTTTAATGAACTCACAGTTCCACATGGTTGGGGAGGCTTCACAATGATGGCAGAAGGTGAAGGAGAAGCAAAGGCATGTCTTACATGGCAGCAGGCAAGAGAGCATGTGCAAGGGAACTGTCCTCTATAAAACCATCAGATTGGCCAGGCACGGTGACTCATGCCTTTAATTCTAGCACTTTGGGAGGCCGACGAGGGCGGATCACTTGAGATCAGGAGTTCAAAACCACTCTAGCCAACATGGTGAAACCCTGTCCTACTACTCAAAAAAAAAAAAAAAAAAAAAATAGCTGAGCATGGTGGTGAGCACCTGTAATTCCCAGGTACTCAGGAGGCTGAGGCAGGAGAATCGCTTGAACCTGGGAGGCGGAGGTTGCAGTAAACTGAGACTGTGTCACTGCATCCAAGCCTGGGCAACAGAGCAAGACTCTATCTCAAAAAAAAAAAAAAAATCAGATCTTGTGAGACTTATTCACTGTAATGAGAACAGCAATGGGAAAAACCCACCCCCATGATTCAGTTACCTCCCAGTGAGTCCTTCCCATGACACATGGGATTGTGGGAGCTACAATTCAAGATGAGATTTGGGTAGGGACACAGCCAAACCATATCATCTGGTAAATGAGGTTATTAGTACTTCCGCATTTTAGACTGGAGTGGACACATATATGCTAGTTTAAGATTAGATTGAGTTTATAGTATTTAACCACAGCGTAAATTTATCAGAAGTAGAGTGGTCATCAAGAATTGCTAGTAATTTTGTCCTTGAAGAATAGTTTCCTACCATATCTGAGAAGTCAACTATTTTGTTTTCCATTATCCCTTTAGAGTTGAACCTTGCATTATATTCAAAACAGTCTTTGCAGTTGATGCTTCCTCTTAGGGGAATGAAGATACAACTTTTCTTAGGGCTTTATGCCAAACTTCTCATCATCAAGGTCATACCTGATCTTTGGAGGAAATCAGAGTTCAGGAAATTCCTGAACAGTAGCTCTGCTTCCAGCTTCCCAGCATTCACAAAAACTTATTCCCTCACATATATATCTTATATAGACGTATTGCAAGGAAGAAGATATTTGAAGCTCCAGATGAATAGTAGAATCTCATTAAGTGTGAGTTCCCTCCATTAGTGGCATGTTCCACACATTCTTCTCTTCTTGGTACCAGAAGGTATTGGTGTTGGTCCACTGAAAGATGCACTAGGGTTAAGAAAAAGCCTGCTCTGAGATTGTCTAACCAAATCTATATTTCTGTCTTGGACTTGAGTAGCTCTTCACTGCATTTCATCTCAGTTTTGTGCTGTTTCTGGGAACAGGATTCCGTGGAATAGTTAGCAACCATCTTGTTGTTTGCCTTAGAAGATTATGCAACTGAGTGCCCATGAGATACTGGTCAGGATGTAAATGGAAACAAGAAGGAAAAAGATTGGTGAAGGGCTGTGTCCCAAAGTCTAAGCCCGACTGAAGGCTTGAGGCCAAGTCAAAAATTAGAGAAAAGGGAAAGTGAGATTTTCAACAATTAGTCAGTATTTAAGAATAGATAGCTTCCTGCACCATATTGCAAAGATCACTTTTGCAGATTTTCAGGAGGCAGTAAAGAATAGTTAACATTCAGATATGCTCCAATCAGGTGATAATAGGGGTAATTTGAGTTTACAGGCTACCAGTTCTTAAATTTAATTCTCAAGTTTCAAAGTACTTTCTAGAAATGTTAGAAATTCTAAATGCAAATTGAAATAACTTCACCTACTTGAATTTCCCTCAAACTTTTGCAGACAATCAAAACAGTAAAAAGTGACATTATCACTTTGATGAATGCTGTGAAAAGTAAATAGTATGTTCTGTGCATATTGAGAGTAGGTGTGAGCATGTCCTGTGTTCTAAACTTAGCACTGCCACTAATTGTGTGATCGTGGGCAAATTGTTTTGTTTCATAGACTCTTGGTCTTCTCATTTTTAAGACAGAAACTTCATACTAGACAGACTGATTTTCAACCCAGCTCTAACATTCTATATTTCTAATAATTGCTGGCCAAACTATTTGCCTTGTTTACAGCAGGTGTCCTTGTATATTTTAGAATGCTAGTGATAAAACATTGCTACTCCTATTTCTTCTAGGAATTTTTTTAAAAATGTATCCATTATAACTCATTATTGGTTGACTACTGGTAGACCCAGACAGGTTAACCCACTATCGTTTTGCAGGTAGGAAGCCAGGTATTTCATGACTACTAAATTAGAGGACTTAAAATCATAAATATGAGAATATTATCTTCACCAAGTTTCCTTATCTCTTTGGACATTTATTTCTATATTCTATATTAGGGAAAATAATAATTTAATCAATTAGGTTACAGTGAAGAGTAAATAAAATATTTTAAGGACTCACCAGGCACATTCTAAGAGGTAGAAACATAACTGAAACTCAGGTCTTCTGATTGTAAAAGCAAACTGGGAAAAGAGCTAACTAGAAACTACCTAAATGCTTCTGAGTCTCAGTTTCCTCATTTGTAAGTGGGTATTCCAAGAATTCTTTTCTTTTCTTTTTTTATTTGTAAATTTTTTTTAATTTCAATAGTTTTGGGGGTACATGTGGTTTTTGATTACGTGGATGAATTGTATAGTGATGAAGTCTGAGATTTTAGTGCACCCATCACCTGAGTAGTGTACATGGTACCCAGTATGTCATTTTTTATCCCTTACTCCCCCTTTCACCCTCCCTCTTCCGAGTTTCCAGTGTCTATTATGTCACTCTGTATGCCTTTATGTACCCATAGCTTAGCTCCTGCTTATTAAGTGAGAATATATGGTAATTGATTTTCCATTCCTGAGTTACTTCACTTAAAATAATGGCTTCCAGCACCATCCGAGTTGCTGCAAAAGACATTATTTTGTTCTTTTTTATGGCTGAGTAGTATTCTATGGTGTATATATACCACATTTTCTTTATCCACTCAATGGTTGATGGGTATTTAGGTTGGTTTCATATCTTTGCAATTGGGATACCCAGTAGTGGGTTCCTGGATTGAATGATAAATCTACTTTTAGTTCTTTATAAAAATCTCCATACTGGCTGGGCGCAGTGGCTCACGCCTGTAATCCCAGCACTTGGGGAGGCCGAGGCAGGCGGATCATGAAGTCAGGAGATACAGACCATCCTGACTAACATGGTGAAACCCCGTCTCTACTAAAAATAAAATGAAAAAAAATTAGCCAAGCGTGGTGGTGGGCACCTGTAGTCCCAACTACACAGGAGGCTAAGGCAGGTGAATGGCGTGAACCCAGGAGGCCGAGCTTGCAGTGAGGCGAGATCGCACCACTGGACTCCAGTCTGGGTGACAGTGCGAGACTCTGTCTAAATAAATAAATAAATAAATAAAAAATAAAAAATCTCCATAATGTTTTCCCAAGAGGTTGTACTAATTTACATTCCCATAAGCAGTGTATAGACATTTCCTTTTCACCACATCCACGCCAATGTCTATTATATTTTGGCTTTCAATTTTTTTTTTTTTTTGAGACAGAATCTTGCTCTATTAAGCAGGCCAGAGTGCAGTGGTGTGATCTCGACTCACTGCAACCTCTGCCTCCTGGGTTTAAGTGATTCTTCTGCCTCAGCCTCCCAAGTAGCTGGGATTATAGGCGTGCATCACCATGCTCGGCTAATTTTTGTGTTTTTAATAGAAATGGGGTTTTGCCATGGTGGCCAGGCTGATCTTGAACTCCTGACCTCAGGTGATCCATCTGCCTTGGCCTCCCAAAGTACTAGGATTACAAGTATGAGCCACTCCCAGCCAAAAATGTTTTTCATAGTTGAAGTTGCTGTTAATATCTGGTAAAGTTAATGATGGTTCGTGTACTCGACAAGTTGTAGAGTACTCTGTGGATGTTAGCTATCCTTACTTGGGAGGTGGAGCAGGTAAAACTTGGCCTTTGTGCTTTCCTCTGCCATAGCTGGGGGTGGGGAGGGGGCATCCTGGATACAACTGTCTGTTCAGATATCATTGTGTTTCACTATTGGACTCCTTGAGAGTAAGTGTTTAGTTTGCAACTTCTTGGCCTTGTAGCACCAGAGTTACCACATAGTGGGTACTCATTAACTAGTTGTTTAATAAATCAAAGAATTAATAGATCATTGATTGCATTTTAGCTACCGTTCTATTGATCCTAAGCCTGGAAATATGCTAAATACATTTTATACTCAGTGGCTGTCAATCCTGTAAACATTAAAATCTTCTGGGGAATATTTTAAAATAGTTTGTGTGTGGCCCCACCCAAGACCAATTGAATCAGAATCTGTAGGACTGAGCCCAGGATACAGGTAGTTTAAAAGCTACCCAGGTGATTTTAATCTGGAAAATACATGGAACTGACGAACTTTGGCCCGTTATTTTTCTGGGGTTTGCTTGACTGTCCTGCTCATTAATGTTGCTGATACCTTACTTCTGGGCTTCCTAGTTTCAGTGAACATCTTCTCCCATCTTGCCATTCGTCATGGCTCAAATATTCTGCATTTACAAGGATGCCAATTCATCATCCACATGTAATCTCCTTTGCATTTAGACCTGAACACAATCATGCTGTCCATGTAAATCATACACTTAGATCCCTTTGTGGTGTGAAAGAAACGTAAACTAGGATGGGGGAAATTAATGTTGAAAAAGATACCTTAAATTGCAGAGGCCCAGGTCTCAGATTGGTTTCTGAATCACAGCTATTGGTTATCATTCTATAACATTATAAAGTGAGGAGGCAGTGCCTGGAAAGTGGTTTGAATTGAAGTCTAATCCTCACTTAAGCATTTAGCTTGCAACTGTGTTGGCACAAACCAGCTAAAATTTACCATTGCTGCGAGGGGAGTGCTCACCTTGAAGGTGCTTCTGATTCTACAGAAGGCAGAGGAGACAAGCTCACTTTGCGTGTTTTTCAGGGGTGTCCTTAGAACAAAACTTCGTCTACATTTCTTGGAATTATGGTGCTTTGCTTCTCTGGGATAGTTAACATTTTCATTTTCCTGAGTCTTGCTAAGGTGTCATTTTGTCCAAGAAGCAAGCATAAGTTGTGCTGGAGACAGGCATATACACGTGTTGGGAACTGGGGAGAAAGATCACTATGACTCTAAGGCAGCAACGTATACCTTTGCTTTGTCACCAGTGACAAAGTTAAATAACAACTTAAGATTCCAGTAAGAACACAGGTGACAGCAGTGCTGTGAGCTGCTTCAGGAAAGGAGGATTCGATGCCAAATGAATAGTATCGGGGAGCTATCAGCAGCCAGATGTGAAGTTATTTTTACTCAAGACAGTGCTTTCTACTTTGTTTTTTACAAAATTTCGGGATATACTCAAATATATCAAAAAAATCATGTAATTCTCAGAAATAATAATATATTTGTAGACTATATTAATACTATAGTATGCTTCTACCAGTGTGTATGGAAGGGGGTAAAAATTCACATAACATCAGTGCTTTGTAAATGGGGCATCAGATTGACTAATCTGCTTGACACAACCTTTCCCCATGAGAACATCCCCAGGGTATAGCTGTCAACGTCCCCAAACACTGTGCTTTCCTAAGCTTCCTGGAAGCATGCAAGCCTGTGAATATTGCTATTACGAAAAAATTGGCTTTTGTTTTTTCCCATGAGACATTTTTCCTATCTTACTAGCACATACGACCAGCATTTGCAGTGCATTTATCTCCTATCACCCTTTTGTTTTTCTTTTTGCTCTTACCTTTGATTCTAGAAATGTTTTTAAAATAATGGATGGTAGTTAATAAACAGCATGGCAGGCAGGAAAAATGAACAGCAGTGAGTTCATTTTGATAGACTATGCTGTCTGCAGATAATTTACCAGGGCAGAGTGCTGACATACCAACCCTAAAAAAAGGACTTATCCTTGTTCTTAAACCAAAATCATTCTTGAAAGTTTCCATTATTCATAAGGCACCAGCTCTGAAAACTGCAGGGGGCTTTCCCATGATGATGCCTCTGAGCTAGTGGCTCTCCGGTTCAGGAGTTACAAACGAGCAAACATCTGTATTTGTGCACTTGCGGAGACTGCCAGCTTTCAGAGGACTTTACGCTGAAGGCCAGCGTGGTGAAACAGGTTTCTGTCCTCATTACCAAGTATTCTCCCTACCCGCTTCCATGCTCTTCTCAGTGAGTTCTGCCTTCTGAGATTCTGCTCTTGCAGTTATTTTCTTAGCTCCATTGTGTTGACTATATTTCATCACTTTTCTGTCCCACTGCTACCGTAAACCCCTTGATGGTAGGACCACGTTTCTTTGTATGTCACTAGTTTACTGGAGTGTACATTAAGTAGGCTTATCGACATTAAATTCATTAATTAACAGCCAAAAAATTATTTCTGGAGCTCCCTACATAGGATTTAAGTACAAACACCTCTCAAGTATTTTTGCTCCCTGAGAGTCTTCTAGGCGAAGAAGGATAGGGCAAGGATTTTTATGAGGAGTCTTTTTTTTTTTTTTTTTTTTGAGTCGGAGTCTTGCTCTGTCGCCCGATCTGGAGTGCAGTGGCCGGATCTCAGCTCACTGCAAGCTCCGCCTCCCGGGTTTACGCCATTCTCCTGCCTCAGCCTCCGGAGTAGCTGGGACTACAGGCGCCCGCCACCTCGCCCGGCTAGTTTTTTTGTATTTTTAGTAGAGACGGGGTTTCACCGTGTTAGCCAGGATGGTCTCGAGCTCCTGACCTCGGAGGAGTCTTAAAATTAGGAAGGAGATTAGACAACCAGTATGTATTTTTCCAGGATTTAACTCCACAGCATGTGGCTTTTCCAGAATCACACAGCTATAATTTGTGGTCATTGGTGGGGATTATAAAACCACAGTATCTGCATTAATGAATTTCATAGCCAGTTCCACCACAGTTGTATCTTAGGAAACTCTGCTTGCAGAACTCTCCTGAGATCTGCTGAAATTACCTTTTCTTTGAAGGGCAGATTCCCCATATCTTGATTGAGAAGGCTTTGAGCAGTTGTGGTTTTAGAAGGAGTTAGTGGGGAAGCATTAGAACACTAGGTTCCCTGGTCTTTTGATGGAAGTTTCACCTAGAAACCTTATCTGACTAACCATATTTAAAAAAAAAAAAAAAAAAAGGCCGGGCGCGATGGCTCAAGCCTGTAATCCCAGCACTTTGGGAGGCCAAGACGGGCGGATCACGAAGTCAGGAGATCGAGACCATCCTGGCTAACACGGTGAAACCCCGTCTCTACTAAAAAAATATAAAAAACTAGCCGGGCGAGGTGGCGGGCGCCTGTAGTCCCAGCTACTCGGGAGGGAGGCTGAGGCAGGAGAATGGCGTAAACCCGGGAGGCAGAGCTTGCTGTGAGCTGAGATCCGGCCACTACGCTCCAGCCTGGGCGACAGAGCAAGACTCCATCTCAAAAAAAAAAAAAAAAAAAGAAAGAAAAAGTCCTGACTCCTAAGAACCGTCATATCTTTCCAAATTCTGAAGAAAAAAACAAAACAAAGCAAGATAAAACAAAATTCATTCAACCGTGTGATATATAAAGCCCTCCTTTGTTGGTGGTGTGCCTGCGAGCTGGCTATTTTCTTTAATGTGAAGATAATAATTTATAATGAGATGCTCAAATACATAAATACACACAGGAATATACAATGCCAGCTTCCATGTATCCCCAGTAGCAAAATGAAGCAAGGATAGCTGATGGTTCTGCAAATAATTTTTATTTATATACAGCAGCCCTGCCACTTATTTTGCAGGGTAGCTGATGACTGTTTACCCTAAGTATAATGACTCTGTTACGAGTGACCTTTCCTGGTGATTTTGTAACCAATCTGTCTTAACCCTTTAATTAATTAATTTTCTTAAGCAAAAGAGGTCCTTCCATCCCTTCTCTGTTAGCATTCATTCATTTTATGCCATATTCAAAATATTAGTTTAGGAATTTTAATGACCATACTGCAATTCTTTCTTGCTGGGATCTCAGCAACTGAGTGCTCTGATTAATACTCGTGTGTGTGTGTGTGTGTGTGTTTGTGTGTGTGTGTGTGCGCGCTCGCGCGCGTGCACGTGCACACATGCGCATGCGTGTGCCCTCACAGTTGTGTGTGGTCATTTGTTTGTTATAGGAACCTTGCTGACTACTCCAAAATTCAGCCAGGAACAGCAGCTTAAGTTGACAAAGTTTGATTTCCCATAAACTCAGGCTACTAAAACAATGAAGGGAAAATGAACCAGAAAGGCTGCAATGTAGGCTTTTTTGGTTGATCTGCTTTTCCAGAAGCTGATTAGCACTCTAATCTGTCTCAGTGTGGCTTCATTGTTAGAGAGGGAAAAAGAAAAGAGACAGAGCTTTTCTTTTTATGAAAGTGCATGTTAGTAGGGAGGGAAAGTAAACATAAGCCACATCTCTGTCGATCTCAGTTTTCTCTAATGGGCCAATTCACATCTCTCTTTAATTCTGATACCCCAGGTCTTTTTCCTTCCTTCTTTCTTTCCTTTTGTGATTTGAATTTTTCTATTAACTGCCACAGGGATACCCACATAAAATGTATAGTGGAAAGAAGATGGAAAAAGGATGAGTAATGCACAATTTCTAAGGGTTTTGGAAATTATTTGTTCTGGGGAAAAAATTCATTCTCTTCTGATCTAAAAGTATAATCCCCTTCTAAGTCTCTCCTCTAAGGCTAAGCCACCCTTGAACATGAAGCAGTTTTTAACTACTGAAGCCTATTCGTGGAGACAAAGTGACATAGAAGGAGCCATTGCTTTCATACCTATGAGAGCCTGTGCATTTCTTATGGATGATTTAATATGTCTCACCATCAGTATGCTTTAATTGCATGTAACTGCAATTTTAAAACGATTTGTTCTTTTTTCCTATAAAATTATATATATATATATAATTTTAATTTTATAATTCAGTGAATTTATGTGTATAGGTATATATATTTTCACTGAAAAATTAGAAAACTATGGAGAGCTTATTTGCTAAAAAGCAAAAAATAGATAGATAAAAAATAGGTATTGGGTAGGTGGTCAGAAGCTATTAATTCCCTTTCCCCTTTTGAGACACCTTTTAGCCTTTCTTTTTTCTACTTCTCTTTCTCCCGTCCCAGGAGAATGGGACACCTCTGCCCATAGTCTATGTGAGATGTGAGGTTGCATGCTTACATGTGGCTTTGCTTTTGTGGGGTATTTATTTAAAAAGCATATATTCTTAATGGCTGCATAATGGCTCATATGGATTTACTTAAAAATATTAAACCCCTGCTTATCATTTAGGTTGTTTCTGTTCTTTCATTACAACAAAGAATGCTGTGATAAACATAACTCTAAGGATACAAATAGCTCTATGCTTTAGCTGGGATTGAATGCACTTGCGGTATCTTGATCTACTCCTGTGTTGTGCATTGATGGGTAATATTTGGTATATGTCTCGTGATTTACCATCTAGGAAATTATTTTTCAGTCTGTTTTTTTCTTTCAAAGCGTCTTATTTTAGAATGTGCTTTTTAAAGAATTGTGTGCCTTGAATAAAAAGACTAAAGTCAAAAATAACCAAGTTTTAATAGTAGCTTGCTTCCTAACCAGCTATTTAATACTGAACTCATCTCTTTATCTTCCTGAGCCTCAACTGTCTCATCTGAAAAGTGGGGATTTAAAAAAGTAATTACCTGAATGGGCTGCTGTGAGAATTAAATGAGATAATACTCTTGAAATGCTTAGCCTATTTTAAAGTTACCTTTTATTGAACATTTACTGTTATTAGGATGAGGCACATAAAATTACCATTTTATTGTTCCAATGTAGTCAATATTTAGAATTGTTTAAATATCAAATTTCTGGTAAAGTCTATAAAACATCAGTTATTTTTCATAGATTGTTTATACACAGTTGTCCAGGAACACAACTATTTTAGAGAGCCCAATAAACGTTTCATTGCAGCCCCTTACCAAGTCTTACCAAAATCATTGCCTTTGCCTCTCCATGGAATGGACCCTCCCTTGGGCTCTAGTGTTACCATCAAATATACAGTGCAATTGTTCTCTATTGTGTTGTTTTGCTGGGAAGGTACAATTTCATCATAAAAACACAGAAATACATTTGAAGCAACTATATGTAAAATGCTACATGAACACATTTTAGATTATCTAGATATAAAAGTAAAAACTTGTTGTTTGAGCTAAAATATTCTCACTTCTCCAAAGCAGTTGTTAAGTGGAGGGAACAGTGAGGGAAGAGATTGCTGCTGGGGTTGGAGACACTCAATCTGACTTTGTCTTGGGATATGAAGAGGTTACGTATCAGTAAGCAAGCTTTTTTTTTTTTTTTTTTTTTTTTTTTTTGAGGCGGAGTCTCGCTCTGCCGCCCAGGCTGGAGTGCTGTGGCCGGATCTCGGCTCACTGCAAGCTCCGCCTCCCGGTTCACGCCATTCTCCTGCCTCAGCCTCCTGAGTAGCTGGGACTACAGGCGCCCGCAACCGCGCCCGGCTAATTTTTTTTTTTGTATTTTTAGTAGAGACGGGGTTTCACCATGGTCTCGATCTCCTGACCTTGTGATCCGCCCGCCTCGGCCTCCCAAAGTGCTGGGATTACAGGCGTGAGCCACCGCGCCCGGAGGGGCTGCCTCTTAGCCTCTGTATTTCAAGCTAATTTCATGCTAAGCAGGGGACCAGTATAATCTGGGTAAGTTTCTGCTGTAGGGACAGTCAGTGAAGTGTGGGTCCCATCCAGGAATCCAGAAGCATGGAGTGAGTGCTATACCTTGTGCAGCACTAATCATGCAGAGAGGGCAGCCTGAGCGCTGGCCCACAAAGGGCCCTGGAGGAAAATCTGAGGCTGCTCTGGCCCCTGGCGGAGGCAGATAGGATAGGGGAAAGGGCCTTTCTGCTGTACCAAAAAAAAAAAAAAAAAAAAAAATAGAGAAGACAATCACTTATGCAGAATTGTGAGTCTTCCTCTTCTCCAAATGAGCAATACTGCCAGAGCTTTGATATTTTAATTTGCAAATACTCAATCATTACAAAATGATTTTTAAGTACATAAGATATGATATATAATATAGCATGTAAAAGTACTATTTTAAAAATAATTTTTGAAGTAGATATGGTTTAGAAAGCATGTTTTTCTTTAATGTAAATATATCTTGTGAGTGAGGAAAAGAATTGTCATTTTGCATAGATCAGAACATCTGAAGTTTGTTGAAACCAGAATGAAAATATATAAACCCGAGACACTTATGAAAGTTACACAAGGAATACATCTTGCTTTTCCGTTCTTGTCAAAATAAAAAGCATTAATTCACACTGCAATCAGGTTGCCTTAACATAAAAACAAAACAAATCCATGCAGTTAAATGTAAAAATTAAAAGTAAAAAAAAATAGCCTTGGGGAATCCCTGTTAATCTGTTTCTCCAGGCTCACTAGCAGCAGCACCAACATCTGTAAAAATAGAAAGTGAGGGTGGTGGAAAGTTATTTTTGACAAAGTCCTTCCATACCACCTATCCTCTTGTTCTTACGCTTCCTTTCTTTTCAATTTCCTCTTTTGCCTTTTGCCTCCATATATTTTGGAGTAGCTCCTAACCAATGCAAATTAGAGAGAGAGAGAGAGAGGAGAGAGAGAGAGAGAGAGAGAGAGAGAGATAGATAGATAACTGTGGAATTTTCATAATACTAAAAATTGTCAAAATTTTATTTGCTTGTTTTAATTTTGCTTTGCTTTATCTTTACCATATCATTTATCTAATACAATATAATGTTCCTTTCGATCACTGAGCAATTCCTCAGACACTATCATTATCATGCATTTCTCACTAAGGCAACATGTTTTTAATTAAAAAGTAGATTTTTTTTTTTTTTTTTTTTTTGCGATGGAGTTTTGCTCTTGTTGCCCAGGCTGGAATACAGTGGCGCGATTTCGCCTCACTGCAACCTCCACCTCCCGGTTCAAGCGATTCTCCTGTCTCAGCCTCTCAAGTAGCTGGGATTACAGGCATGCACCTCCATGTGCGGCAAATTTTGTATTTTTAGTTGAGATGAGGTTTCTCCATGTTGGTCAGACTGGTCTCGAACTCCCGACCTCAGGTGATCTGCCCACCTCAGCCTCCCAAAGTGCTGGAATTACAGACATGAGCCACTGCTCCCGGCAGATTATTAAAGTCATTTGTCAAAAGAATGAGAAGACAGTGCACAGATTGGGAGAAAATATTTGCAAAAGACATATCTGGTAGAGAACTGTTATCCACACTGTACAAGCACTGTTACAACTCAATAATAAAAAAAGCTCTCTTTAAAAAATCAAACACAAACAAACATGCAAACAAACAAAAACGGGCAGAAGATCTGAACAGATAACTGGCCGAAGAAGATATGCAGATGACAAATAAACATGGGGAAAGATGTTCAACACCGTGTAAGAGAATTGCAAATGAAAATGACGATATGCCACTAACACTTATTAGGATGGCTAAAATCCAAGACACTGACACCACCAAATGCTGGTGAGGCTGTGGAGCAACAGCAACTCTCATTCTCATTACTGGTGGAAATGCAGAGTGGGTCAGCCACTTTGGAAAACAGTTTCACAGTTTCTTATAAAACTAAACATAATCTTACCTTAAGATCCAACAATCTAAGCTGCCTTTACCCAGCTGAATTGATGAAAACTTATATATTCACCCAAAGTTCATTCAAAACCTGAATGCAACTAAGATGTCCTTTAGTAAGTGAATGGATTTTGGTACATCCATACAATGGAATATTATTCAGCTAAAAAGAAATGAGCTATTAAACCATAAAAAGACGTAGAGTAAAATGCATATTACTAAGCACACACCTCAGCCTCCCAAAGTGCTGGGATTACAGGCATGAGTCACTGCGCCTGGCTGGGCCTAGTTAATTTCTTACAGGGCTTTCATGTCAGGTTTAGATACTGTATCTTGAGCCACAGACCATTATCCTTTCTCTGACATCTTAAAAATATCCATCATTTGGCCAGGCATAATGGCTCATGCCTGTAATTCCAGCACTTTGGGAGGCCGAGGTGGGCGGATCACGAGGTCAAGAGATCGAGACCATCCTGGCCAACATGGTGAAACCCCGTCTCTACTAAAAGTACAAAAATTAGCTGGGTATAGTGCACCTGTAATCCCAGCTACTCAGGAGGCTGAAGCAGGGGATTGCTTGAACCCAGGAGGTGGAGGTTGCAGGGAGCCAAGATCGTGCCACCACATTCCAGCCTGGCGACAGAGTGAGACCCCATCTCAAAAAAAAAAAAGACTGCCTGGTTGTCGTGGGTTGCAAGAAGGGAGGGATGAATAGATCAAACACAGAGGACTTCCAGGGTAGTGAAACTATTCTATATGATACTAAAATGGTAGACACATTGTTATTACACATTAGTTCAGACTTGTAGAATGTATACATCTAGGATGAACCCTAATGTAAACTGTGGATTTGGGCCGTAGTAGTTTGTCAGTGTTGCTTCATCAGTTGCAACAAATGTACCACTCTGGAGTAGATGTTGATAGCAGGGGAGGCTGTGTGTGTACAGGGGTGGGGGTTAGGAATCATATGGGAACTCTCTGTACTTTCACTTAAATTTGCTGTGAACCTAAAGTTACCCTTAAAAAAAGCCTAATTAAAAAAATGCCCCAAATGTCTTTGAATAGTTTGTTACTTAATGGTATCAAAGTTTTGACTTTATTATCAACAGGCTTTTTTTTTTTTTTCTTTGTCTATTTGCATTGTTTGTTTATTGTTGGAAGCCCTTCAGGGGATGACAGAAGATCTATCCAGGTGCCAGAGTCTGCTGTAGCCTTCATGTTGAGAAGTCAGCTGGTCTTATCTCCCACATCCCTAGCAAGGCAACCCTGTAATTTCTTACTCTGTTGAGGTTCTATGTTAGTGCTCAGTGGTAGTTGTATGTTTAGCATATGTCACCTGGAACCCGCCTCTGAAATTCATAACTTTGTCCTTGGCTCAAAATTAAAGTGCTGAAAGAAACTTATCCCTTTCATTCTTTCCTAAACTCTCATGTAAGCTTTGTTCACCACCTGAGGAGACCTGCCTACTCAATAAGACTGTCCATTTACCAGTGGCATTTTCAGAGTTTTGACCTTTTTTATATTTCTTAATGTTTTCCTACTTCTGGGACTTCAAAAGTTCAGCAGATCAGAGGGGATTTCTCAACTCGGTATGAGATACAGCACAATGGAAAGCAATTTCTTAGATTTCCCTTATGGGAATAAGGTGCCATAGAGGTCAGACCCTAGAGAGGGCTTTTCTGGAAACACAAGCAACATAGTAAAGAAATAAGCATTGTTCAGATTGAATTTGCAATAGGAGGAGGATAGATGTCTGCTTGCTTACCTGGTTTTGCCTTTTGGGGCACCAGACCCTTAGCATTAATACCCACAGAGGGTTTATAATTTCTTATTGTTTTTACTGAGTCCTTATAGTTTCTACAGGGGTAGCAATGCAATGGATGTTATGGTTCCAGGGTGTGTGTGAGATAGACTTTCTCTGTCCTCACCACTGCCCATGTCCCTTGCGCTGATTTATTAGACAAATGATTATTTTTTAAGCAATGGAAAAATGCCTTATATTTATTAGGCAAATGGAACCTGTTTAATAACATTTGCACTCTTCAGTCAAATAGAGGAGGCAGATAAAGAATATTGAAATGGATCGAGAGGAGAAGGTGAGAGAATATTCGAAGTCTGATATATCCAGATGAAGTTATGCTCTGAACTCCATTTTCCCTATTTCAGGAATTTGGTTCTGGTTGCATCAGTGGAGCCTGATAAGGACCAGGGAAGCAGAGGCATTCTGCAGGTCTTGTATGTAAGGAGCTGAGTGAAGTGAACTTCTTGAGAAAGAGTCATCAGAGTTGTGGGCTATTTTCTTTCCCCACCACATAGAGGTAGGAGGAGTCTTCCCCTCACTCTGAGCCACATGAATGTATAGGCTTCAAGAGAGCTTCACCTGTATCTCTCTAAATTTGGGGCTATAAAAACTGGAACATAACACTTGACTGAGATAATCAAAGTGGTTTGTAGATTGAGATCTGATGCCTGCCAGGGAAATCGAGAGGGAGAGTCAAGAGCTGACCGCCTGCAAGATGATGAGCTAGAGATGTTCTTGCCGTGGTGCCTTGGAGCTGGAAAAATGGGAGTGTTTTCCCAGGAGCATACAATGGAGAATGTTGCTGGGGTCCTCTTAGGTCTTGTTCAGCAGACTTCTCTGGACGGATGAGTAGGCCTCACGGTGAAAAGGGCTGGAGTTGAGCTGCCAGGTGGCAAAGCAGGTAAGGAGGGTGTCTCCATGCACTTTGGACTGGAGATGCATCCATCCAGGTCATAAGACCACAAGGCAGAGATCCAGCAAGAGATTCTAAAGAGCACGCCAAAGAAAAAGAGTCACTTTCACCATCTGCCAGGCCCAGAGTGCTGGAAACTACCCAACCACAAAAGAACAGCCCTCACTTCCTACACGCTTTTCTCTCCTACTTTCCTGGAGCAAGGTGGCGAGTTAAGTCAAGAAACTCCATTAGGCTCCTTAAAGAGCAGATGACCACATACCCTTTCTGCAGTACAGGTGTCAGCCTGAAAAGGGCGGGGGAGTTCAGGGACAGGGTGGGTGTGGGGATGAGGACATGGGAGGGAGAAGGAGTGGATTTAATACAGTCGTATACTGGATTTTGATGACTATCTTCAGCCAGACATTTTACTTACAGAATTAAGACCATGCGTGTGATTTAAAGTGACTCTGGGACTATCTTTTATAAAAGAATAAATAGAAAGCCCGGGGGCCTGCCAGAGATTATATGCAGGAGCAAGGGAGAGTGCTCCCGAAGAATAAAACCTAAAGAAAGAAACGGCCGGGCATGGTGGCTCACGCCTGTAATCCCAGCACTTTGGGAGGCTGAGGTGGGCGGATCACGAGGTCAGGAGGTGGAGACCATCCTGGCTAACACGGTGAAACCCTGTATCTACTAAAAATACAAAAAAGTAGCTGGGCCTGGTGGTGGGCACCTGTAGTCCCAGCTACTCAGGAGGCTGAGGCGGGAGTATGGCGTGAACCCGGGAGGCAGAGCTTGCAGTGAGCTGAGATTGCGCTACTGCACTCCAGCCTTGGGGACAGAGCGAGACTCCATCTCACAAGAAAAAAAAAAAGAAAAAGAAAAAAGAAACCAAGACCATGCTTTAAGTCACTAGTCGTGTTTGCTTACCACTGTGGTTACAGACACAGGTTTGGATGTGGATGTTGGCCTTGAGCCCTAGTGGCTGGGTGGTGGCTCCCTGCAGCTCATGCTCACTGTCTGCTTTTCTCTTTGCTGGAGTCATTGTTCTGGCATAAAGTGGTGACTGGGGGTAACAGTGGTGGCTGTCCAAAGCTGCTTTTTTTGGGAAGTGATAATATAACTTTGGAAGGAGGAGGCATTTACCACCTACTCCCTAAAACCTTTCTAACATCATCAACAACCTCTGAGGAGGAAGCATATCCCCTTTAAAAGTGACTAAACCTGAAACCTGATAATATGTTAAACCAATCAGGTATATTGTGAAACTCAAGCCATATTTAGCATGACTGTATCATTTATCTTGATCAAACTACAATCCTTTTAAGAATGGGTATTATAAATACTCATATTGAAACAATGGGAATAAATTAGGATTGTCCTGAGCAAATCAGGACATACATGGTCACTCCACTCATATTCTGTCACTCCTAGTCTATAGAAAAAAGCATGACTTCATTTATGTATTTTTATTTTTTTGCTAGAAGTGAGAACTAAAAACATACCCTGCTTTTCAGTAGCTTCATGACATTTACTATGTAGTACCATTAGGTATCCCTTGAACCTAGTAACTCAGGGAATTTCCATTTTTTTTCACTTCATGCTCTATAATATTGTGGGTTACACACATACCTATCAGAATCCAGCCAAGACACTTAAACCAAGGTATCCGATAATGAAGCAATGTGTATCTCTTCAGGAATCCTTACATGTTCCTGGACAGGGGTCCCAGTAAACATCCTCTTCCCAGGCAGACCACATTTCAGAGTGAGAGAGAGAAAAAGACTACAACTCACAGGATAGAAAATGGGAAATCAGTAGTATTAGATGTTTTCCATTTAAGAGTCACTGGTATCAAAAGGGGGAAAAACCCCATACGCTTTAAAATCAGAAGACCTGGGTTTAAGTACCTCACACTGATATTGAGTGACGTTTGGCAAATATTTTACCTTTCTTCAGTGAAAAGGGCATAGCTATCATACCATCACCTCTTTATATAGAAGTGTTTAAGTGGTCAATACTGTAGAAGACATTAAAATGTACATTATGCAGACCAGGCATAGTGGTTCATGCCAATAATTCCATCACTATGAGAGGCCAAGGTTGGTGGGTCACTTGAGATCAGGAGTTCGAGACCAGCCTGGGCAATGTGGCAAACTCCATCTCTACAAAAAAATACAAAAATTAGCTGGGTGTGGTGGTGCACATCTGTGGTCCCAACTACTTGGGAGCCTGAGGCAGGAGGATTGCTTGATCCCAGGAGGTCAAGACTGCAGTGAGCCGAGATCACGCCACTGCACTCCAGCCTGAGCAACAGAACGAGACTGTCTCAAGAAAAAAGAAAAAAAAAGTATAATATGCTATACAATTTTCAATTATTTTGCAATTATACAACAGGAAGTTATTATGAAAGCTCCTGGCAGTTAATTTTTCCGTAAAATTAAGTATAAAACTTTTTCAGCCTTGCCTATTCTGTTCATCTGAGCCCAGATGTTGAAACTTCTGGGGGTAAGATAATTGCTTGTTTTTCACTTTTTTGACCACTGAATACTCCCCCATCTCCCTCTCCCCTTCTCCCCTTTCTCCCTCTCCCCCCTCTCCCTGTCTCCCCTCTCTTCAGTATGCATACTGTTCAGTGAGACATTGTATGTGAGAGTATGTAGCAAATGACAAAGTTCAACCAGAATATTCGCTATTAAGAAACATATTTGGCCGGGCGCAGTGTCTCACACCTGTAGCACTTTGGGAGGCCGAGGCAGGGGGATCATGAGGTCAGGAGATCAAGACCATCCTGGCTAACACGGTGAAACCCTGTCTCTACTAAAAATACAAAAAAATTAGCCGGGCGTGGTGGCAGGTGCCTGTAGTCCCAGCTACTTGGGAGGCTGAGGCAGGAGCATGGCGTGAACCCGGGAGGCGGAGCTTGCAGTGAGCCGAGATTGCACCACTGCACTCCAGCCTGGGCAACAGAGCAAGACTCCATCTCAAAAAAAAAAAAAAAGAAACGTCTTTGCTTCGGTTCTCTGCTGTCTGGCAGAAGGCACTGCAGTGAAACAGGTGCATATTCTTACCCTCAGGAGGATGTCCTGGACGGGAAGATTTTTTTTAAGTTACAATGATGGAAACTTAATTGGCGAGTTCAGGGAATAGTAAATAAGATAAAAATTTATGTACTGTTCCAAGGATGTTCAAAATGAGCTGTAGCTATTGAGAAAACAATTACTAAGGAAGAAGTTAGCATAGGCTCCTGGCCAAATTGGCATCCGTTTCAAGCACTTGAAGTGAGCACCACTCACAGGAGCTGACAGATATTTTTAGATATTTGTTCTATACCTTGGCTGTAGTGGAACAATTCCTCTCAGTGTCTGAGGGACTCTTCAGAACCCAGAGATAGCCAAGCCACGTTGCAATCTATTAATCAACATTGATTAAATTAATCACTTAATCCATTGCTTCTCAGCAGGGTGCCAGGGGCAGATTTTGCCCACATAGGATATTTGGCAGTGTCTGGAAACGTTTTTGGTTGTCACAACAGGGTGTGGGAGATGCTACTGGCATCTGGAGGCCAGGGATATTGCTAAACATGCTGTAGTACATGGGGCATGTACAGCATGACAAACAATCATCTGTCCTCCAGGGTTAATGATCCCCGGCCCTAATCTAACTGTGGGTTTAGTACCATGGGGGATACTAAACAAGCAAACATATCATGTCTTTCCTCAAGAGATATAGAATCTGGATGCAGAGGATATCAAAGCTGTAGGCCATTTAGTGGAAGTAATTTTTCAGCCAACAGTACTTACTGAGCACCAACTATGTACCAGGAACTCTGCAAGGTTTCAGTATTAATTACAAGTATAGCAAAATAGATGTAGTGCCTATCCTCAAGAAGCTTAGAGTTTATCAGGAAACACAAATGTTAAAAAGAGAAGCACAAAAGTTGCTGTATATTGGGGTAATCATATTTGGAATGGAAAATTAGAGCTGCCCTGAGAGAGATTAACAGTTTTGTTAGATTGGATGGTCTGGGAACACCTCTCCAAGAACATCATACTTCAGCTGAGAAAGAGCTGGCCAGGTGAAAAATGACAGGATAAAAAGGAAAAATTGGAAAGTAGGCTGGGTGCAGTGGCTCACACCTGTAATCCCAGCACTTTAGGAGGCTGAGGTAGGCGGATTACCTGAGGTAAGGAGTTCGAGACCAGCCTGGCCAACGTGGTGAAACCTTGTCTCTACTAAAAATACAAAAATGTGTGGTGGCAGGTGCCTGTAATCCCAGATACTTGGGAGGCTGAGGCAGGAGAATTGCTTGAGCCTGGGAGATAGAGGTTGCAGTGAGCTGAGATCATGCCACTGCATGATCATGCCAGCCTGGCCGACAGTGAGACTCTGTCTCAAAAAAATAAAAGAAAAACTGAAAAGTAAACCCTCTTCTTTGTTAAACTGATATAAGCAACTTTATGTAGAAGATATCACTAATGGGAATATGTATATATCTATTTATATAATTTATTATTGTGTGTATATTTTTTCCAGTTCCAATTTCTCATTTCTAATTGTGCATATGTAAGTGTGTGTACATATACAAACAATTATATGTAATACATAATTATGTACATAATTATATGTTTTTAATATGGATAATACATATATACATAATATGTAATCGTATATTTATAATCGTGTGTATGTGTATACACACACATACCTACACAATTAGAAACAAAAAATTGGACCTGGAATAGCAAATAGTATAACGGAAAAAAAAATGTATTGCCATCAGTTAACTTTCTACTTAATTCATTCATTAAATAAATAGTTTGAGTGCCTTTGATGTACTAGACCTTGGAAACATATTAGTGACCAAAAGCAGAAATGATTTCAGCTTTTAGAATGTTTACATTTTAATGAAAGGGAATGCACTAAACTAAAAAAATAATTAATTGAATAAAGTATTCACAGAGTTAAGTACTGGAATGTGCAGATCTTTATCTTTATGAAAGCCTATGGTAGAGGATTCTACCTAGGCAAGAGTGACAGGGAAGATTTTTTCAGCAAAGTAATGAGCAAGAGGTGTGTAGACACTGACCAGGTGAAGTAGGTTAGAAGGAAGTCTTGATAGAGGCATCGAGGTTTCTAGGTTACCTTTCATTGCAAGCAATCTTTTCCTGCAACTTTCTTATCAATTGGCTTTCTCCTAGAAGTTTCTATTACTCCTCCTGGAGGAGGATTTGGAGCCAGGTCTCTTCAAAATAGGTTATGGCTCACTCTTCGCACTTTGTGGCTCTCACTTGGTCCATGTGTCCCGAAACACTCTGGGAGTGCAGCAAACTGGAAGGGGGCGATAAAGTATTGGAAGTCAGACATCTGTAATGAAGCCACTCTTCCTCACTTAAAAAAGTTAGCCATGCTGCCTCAGTTTTCAGCTTTTTTTCAGTGTGAGTCTACTATGTTCCCCAAATATATCGTGCATATCAAGTTCTCTGGGAAATCGCCATGTGGATCCAAGAAGCACGACAAGAAAGAGGAATGGAAATGACTCCAATGTGACTAGAGTGGGCCTGGGAGCAGGGAGTGTGAAATGAGACCACAGGGGTAGGGAGGATGAGGAGGGAGGTGGGCAGGATGGCAGTGGAGTAGTATGGGGAGGGGAAGGAGTGGCCAAATACGTATTTTGAAAGGTCGAAGAGGAAGTGCTGCCAAATCATGTAGGAAAATATTGTAGAAACTGGGGAGGGATAATGCATAAGCTAAGATGGTATTGGTAGAAATGCATTGGCTTGTTTTTATTTAAGAAATTCTCAGGGAGTCAATGATAGGGCTTGGGGATGAACCAATGAAAGGGATAGAGGTGTGAAAGATGATGGCTAGGTGCCTAGCATGCCTAACAGGACAGATAGTGGTACCATTCACTGAGAGAGGAAACTCGAGAACAGGACCCATTTTGGAGGAGAATATCACAAGTTCAAGTTGGAAAAGTTGACTTTGAGGTCAGTTTGAGACACTTAAGTATAGTTACCAAATGCAGGTCTGTAACTGAGCTGAAAATAAGCAACCACTGTGCTCCTGCTTAATGAAAAGCTGACGCTCATCCCTCTGTTAGTGGATGTTGTCTTGCCCCAGTCACAGTCTCTTATCTGTTACTCCACATGCTTGAAATGGGTACAGCCTGCTGTCAGCACGACTGATTGGAAACTGAGCAAGGAGCCAATGGGAGTATAAATCCAAGATCAGTGTTGAGCATGTGTTGAAGGGAGAAAGTGAAAGGCTAGAAATCAGATTTGCCAGCCTGAGGGGGCATCACTTCCACTTGCCATAATTTGGAGAGATGAGAATTAAGGTCCCACACTAGTCATTCATGTATAAGCCCTGAGGTAACTGATTAATGTTGTGCTTGCTGATGAGCTAATTGGATAATTTGATAATAGGACTGTAGCTTGGGATAGGACTTTAAAAGTTGGTCAATCCATGCCTTTTTCAGTTGAAATAGAGGTCCAGAGAGGATAAATGACTTATCCAGAGTCACCATGTACAGTAATGCTAGAGCATGGCCGCCATTTATCTCAGTTTATTTCACAGTCTTATTTGGTTCTGTCCAGTATTTTGAATGTGAGGGGAGTGACATACAGTATTATTTTACTGCTTGGCACTTTGTATATAGATGTTGGTCATATAGCCCCAGACCCCTTTAGTTAAAAGAGACAGTGTTTTGTGGCTTTTTGATAGCACATACTTATAAATCACCCCCCAGAAATCCAGGATAGCTTGGATAATGATATGAACCTTAACTACGAATTTAACAGTCTGTAACAACATCTTGCAGTTTTAGTTTATCACTGTCCCAAGGGGAGAAAGGAGAAAAAAAACCAGCATAAGAAACAAGCTAATAAATTTGTTTTTAAAACCCAGCATCCTCCTCCCTCCCTTCAGCGAATGTTGTAAATTCTGGGCGTTTATGGTTTGCTTGAGGAAGCAAGCTCAATGTCAAAAGTGTTTTAATAGCCTTTGATTTACTTTTTAAGTGCTTATTAGGATGATTGACGACAGTATTTTGAAGTCAATCACAGACTTGGGAGAGATGGGAACTTCACAGCCATCTTCCCACTGGCTGAATGTATGTATCGGTTGGTTTGGTTTGGTTTGGGGAGGACCTCCAAGCACAAAAGGGACTCAACTTGTATTTTCTTTTCTCTGTGAGTGGCAGGTGGCTCTTATTTTTCCCTTTTGCCTCCTAAAAGAATGTGGCAACTCAAGGACATTTCTTAGGCTTCTATCCCTCAGATGCCCAGTTCCAATGGCCACCTACTGAGTGAGATTTGAGTGGCCTGCTCTGGGGGCTTCACCCTGCCTTCAACATTTGCAGGAAAAATGATCTTTCTGTGTGAAGTTATGAGCTGAGACAAGAACTAGTACTCCATTTTGCATGCCTTAAAGTCCTCCTGAAAAGCACACCAGGCAGTTGAAGCCATAATTGGCTTGAGTTTGCATTTGTTCATGCCATAATAACCTCTTCACCATACATAGCACCCAGCTACGAAACCCCTCTCTCCTTAATAGATAGAATTATGTTGCATTTCATCCTGTGCTCATTCAGGCAGCCCCAATAGCCAGCATAACTGAGAAAGCTGTAGAGTAGGCTTTTGAGATGTAAATACTATCGCCTCCACATGAAAATCCATGAAGTCAGTTCCTGGGTCTTTAGTTACAAGACATTTAAATGAAGAATTGGTGTATTGCAGTTCCAGCAGCATCTTTCTTCTCTCTAAATCCAGCCACAGTGTTCATCAGTGTGTTTAATAATGCCTGGGGAGCTTTTGGTTCCGGCATTGAATAATGAACATTCGAAGTGCCCACTGCTTTAAATACTTTCTAAATGTGTGTCCCTTTCTGTGTGCAAAAGGCAAATGGACAAGAAAGAGACTTTTTCTCACTCTGAAGATAATTGACATGGAGGAGTTTGTTTTGGAAATGACACCTGGTCAAAGAAAAGACACTTTAGCAATGTAAGCCTTGCATTTTTTTTTTCTTTACAGTCCAGTGGCGTTGCCATTATCACACAGGCTCACAATCCGGCTTTTAATCAGAACTCTATATGAATCTTTAAAAAAATTCAGCAATGCCCGGTCAGGCGCAGTGGCTCACGCCTGTAATCCCAGCACTTTGGGAGGCTGAGGCTGGTGGATCACGAGGTCAGGAGTTTGAGACCAGCCTGGCCAATATGGTGAAACCCCCATCTCTACTAAAAAATACAAAAATTAGTTGGGTGTGGTGGTATGCGCCTGTAGTCCCAGCTACTCGGGAGGCTGAGGCAGGAGACTCACTGGAACCCAGGAGGCAGAGCTTGCAGTGAGCCAAGATTGCACCAATGCACTCCAGCCTGGGTGGACAGAGCGAGACTCCATTAACACAAACAAACAAAAATAATAATGTAGGTACTACATCAGAATGCGTGGGGTAGAACCAGGAATCTGTATTTTATGTTTCTTCTTGTTTTGCAACCAGGGCAGAAAACCCCAGAAGGATTATACAAGGATCCTTAATGCAATCACTTAGAAAGCAGTGGTCCGAAACTTTTGTGAGCTTAGGTGCTCTGGGGTACCTATTGAAATGCAAATCCCCCAGCAAACAGAGATTCTGATTCCTTTAGGTTGGGAGTGAGAATCAGAAATTCACACTTTAACAAGATCTTCCCATGTGAGAAATAAAAGGATCATTTCATAAGAAAAAGTAGTATAGGTGGACTGTCGGGTGGGCACTATTGTGTTTTGCTTCGTTTTGTTTTGTTTCATATTTGGTTATTCTGACTTACAGGATTTGGCCAAACTAAGCACTATAATTCTGTTTCATTCTTACTTTTCTCCATGCTCAGTAGGTGCAGCCTTACCGTCTGGCCACAGTTAACCTAAAGCAGCAGCAGAAGCCTTTACTTCTGAGCAGCTTTTAATATAAACTGATGCCTGAGTTCCCCACTTCCACCAGCAGATCCTAATTAAATTGGTTTGGGATGGTTCCCAGTTATTGACATTGAAAAAAATCTCCCCATATGACTCTAATGGACAACCAGGATTGAGAACCACTGGTGTAAGTACTCTGCAAAGCCACAGGAGTTCTTGGATCAGCCGAGTAATGCCAAGTGCCGATGCTGTGACTGCAGGTGCTGACAGTATTTAGTGGGGTCAGTGGCATCGCCTGTGGGGGCTACACTGCCCAACACTGAGTTCGTGATCCTGGCTCTGTGGTACTGATGCATGCAGCTAATCTATCAATAGGATAGGGCTGAGGCTATGTGACTGAAGAAAACAAAATTTAAGAGAAGAAAAGGACATTTGCAGGTTTTGTTCTCCTCAGTGGACACGAGGGTGGTGTTATCTGTACCGGCAGTGACCCCACTGCTACTACAGAAGGGAGTCCTAATGTGTCACCGGATGGTGGTACACTCTGCTATAAATCCTGAGTGAGACACATCAACCAGGGAGCTTATGAATAAAGGACGTTCACTTCCCTATGAAAAGCCAGCTTTTCTGTTGTTAAAAGCTAATCTACTGGTGTCATCAGCTGCAACAAAGAGTTCTTGGACATTTACTGAAAATTAACACCATGCACTTGCCCAGTGCTTTACAGTTTACAAAATACTTTGACATACATTTTCTTCCTTGATCTTTACAAGAGATCTGTGAACTGGACCAAATGAAGTACCTGGAGCTTAGAGAGTTTAAGTGATTTATCCAAGAATAGGCATCAGAAATATATAAGACCTAGATGGGATGGTAATTCAAGTCTTACTATTCTGCTTCCAAATCCAGGTAATTATCCTAGTTGAAACCTGGATAGACAGATTTAAAATGTTAGTTATTGCTACTTATGCACATTAAGCAATTATTAACAGCTGAGTAGACCTATGATGTCATAGTTATTATCTTAGAACAAAGAAATATTGTTGATTTAAAGAAAAATAAAAATAAAAAGTGAACAATAGCATGTGCCATTGTCCAGGATCAGGTAGAATCCTGCTGGCAGCACACCGAAGGATCATGGTTGAGCAATACTGCTCTGCTCACATCATCATTGTATGTGTATCTTTGTTCAGTAGATAATAATTTGATATGTTCAGTGGAGGAAAAATGTGCTATTGAAAAACAACTGTCAAATTACTAGAGCTGTTTTTGCCTTCTATGAGAGATGGTTATATTAACTGATATCATTGGTAATAATCTCTCTGTATACTATACATTTCTTCAGTGACTGATGGGATGAGACCTCTTGCATGACCCCCTGTCTAAGGCAAACATTAAAGAGGATTAACTCTGTGCCAGATGAACACGTTTTCCTCTCATTTAAGCTTCATGCAACCCCATAATATGATACTGTCATTAACTATATGAAATGTGGCACGCTCTCTCTCGCTTGTGAGCTCTCTCTCTCTCTATATATATGTATATGTATATAGATACACACACACACACACACACACACACACACACACATACACATAATGTAAAGAGATGGAGGCACAGAATTGTTAAGTAGAATACCCCAAATTTCACATCAGTAGGAAATCAGGCTTCTTGTATCTAGAGCCCAATTATCAACTATTTTCTTCCACCTCAACTATATTTAAAACTTGTTGCATGTGCCAAGGGGAACAAAATTAGATATTAGTTTAGAGGTAGAAGCCACAGAGAATAGAATTGCTTTGCATTATATATTTAGATAAGTTATTTTGCCTTGCTGAAACAGAGGCATGGCTATTTAAAAAATTCCAGTATGTAGGTAAAAGTCAGTGAAAATTGCTAGACAGCTTTTAAAGTCATTTTTCTTGCCATGATATACAACATGGATTCTTCCCCACTGTGACAAGCTCTGGAGACCTAACTATTCCCCCCACATCAGCAACCACATGTGTAGCAATACCTGCAATCATATTGGGTGGATACGTATCATTTGGTCAGTGCGTATATATCTCTGTGTGTATGTGCATAGATATTAAGGAAAGGAGAATGCATTTCATGGACAGTGGAGGTCCACTGGAGGTGATTTGTAAAAGAGATGGAGAAACCAGGTTGGAGCCAAAAATAATTTTAAAAATTAATCATTCACAGAATGTACAAAACTCTTGGGAAGGATGTGGGATAAAGGGATTTTAAGCTGTCAACTGGATAGATAAGCACATGCCACCACCCCCTACTTAGACAGTAATGCATAGTAACTAGGAAAGGCATGCCCATATGCTGTTTTGCAGAGGTTAAGTAGAGAAATGAGAATGTGAATTTTAGAGTTGGTCTGATGCATGGTCTGGGGGCAAAGAATCCCTCTCTCTGTAACCATCTGGGTGTGAATCTGCATTTCTACCTCTCAATTTCTATTCCCAAGTATCTTCTTCTCTCTCTCTGTCTCTCTCTCTCTCTCTCTCTCTCTCTCTCTCTCTCTATCATTTGTATTCTCCTTCCACTCTATACCTATAGCTACTTTGCAAGGAAAAGATGGTGACTTGTGACAAAAGGAAATGCATTCTTTTCACCCCAGTGAAATCAGCAAGGGTCCTCAGCATGAGACCAATAAACTGAGGGCAAGCAAAGCAGCCAGGCAGCCAGGAGAAAATTGAATGCAGTCCTCAAAGACCATATGTTCTGTGGATTTTCAAAAGCCTATGTCAGAACCTCTCTCCCAAACATCAAGGAGCCTGGGATACCGCACCCAGTGAAGGAAGAGGGTGGGGAGGGCAAGGAACTGCTTGCCTGCCTAGTGGCTGTTGTGTGGTTAGCTGAGGTGTGCATCTGAAGAAAGAGTTGACCTTGGAAGACAGGCAAACATTTCTTCCAAAGCATCTGAAGAAGCAGAGAAGACAGGGAGGATACAAGTACCATGAAGATAAAAAATGGATTAAATGGACAGTTTAAAGATGGCTGAAGAAACAGAAATTGGGTGGTGGAGGCTGAAGATGCCTAGGGCAGATTTTAATGTCTTCCCTAGATGTAGGTTGGTGTCATTGTTGAAGTCGCAAATGAACTGCTCAGTGGCTGACTGGGAAAAGCGGAGCTGTGCAGCCTGCTCACCTAGGGTAATTTCCATTGCCTCAAAAGCACCATTCTGTGGCAGGCTTCCTCCATTGTTCAGGGCATGCTGTGTGTAAGGGCTACTAGGCTCTTGGGAAAGAATGGACAGAATGGATAATGAATCCCACTGAAGATGCATCCAGCTTGGGCCTTGCAGGGGACACATCCGCCCAAGCAGAGCTTCAGCCATAGCTCTCTTCAGCTGTGGCTGAATCAGAGAAGGTTCTGTCATCCACACCAGCCCAGAGAGGGGACAGAAGTCATTCATTCCAGCCCAGAGAAGGGACAAAAATGCTCATTAGAATAAAAGAGGATTCAGTGGAGGGCTCCTGGAAACCATCAGTGTTGACAGGCGATTACATCAGCTTCAAGCTTGACATCTAGATTCTACGTAGTTATGTGCTCATGAAACTTCTTAGTACAACTCAATGATAAAAACTCCTAACCCGTATTTAAGACATATGCCAGTTAGGAAGTTAGGACAAGGGATGCTGGCATATGCCCACAGCTCATAACCCGTGGAACTGTTACCCGACAACATTAGGGGAAAAAGTGAAAATACTTGAGTGTGATACTATATCAACTGCCATTTAGAAGCCAGGGATTCAAATACATAGAGGGACATAGAAATACATACATATAAATGATGACATATAGTCCTGACATGTGTAGAGGGACCTCTACCCAGAAAAATGGTCAGTAAGAACTTAAGGCACCATATGCTGAGTGGCAAATGATGGATACTTTTTTTTTTTTTTTTTTTTTTTTGAGATGGAGTATCACTCTGTCACTCAGGCTGGAGTGCAGTGGCACGATCTCAGCTCACTGCAAGCTCCACCTCCCAGGTTCACACCATTTTCCTGCCTCAGCCTCCTGAGTAGCTGGGACTACAGGTGCCTGCCACCACACCTGGTTCATTTTTTTGTATTTTCTAGTGGAGACAGAGTTTCATGGTGTTAGCCAGATTGGTCTCGATCTCTTGACCTCGTGATCCGCCTGCCTCGGCCTCCCAAAGTGCTGGGATTACAGGCGTGAGCCACAACGCCCAGCCAAATGATGGATACTTTTAAGATGTCAGAGAAAGCATCATGGTCTGTGGCTGTTAATAAAACTCTCCCAAGAAATTTGGAAATAGGACTGTAATTTCTGTATTAATAGAGTTTCTGTATATGTGACATAATTTTTTTTTGAGTGCAGTGGTTTGATCTCAGCTCACTGCAACCTCCACCTCCCAGGTTTAAGTGATTCTCCTGCCTCAGCCTCCTGAGTAGCTGGACTACATGGTGCACGCCACCATGCCTGGCTAATTTTTGTGTTTTTAGTAGAGACGGGGTTTCCCCATGTTGATCGGGCTGATCTCGAACTCCTGACTTCTGGCGATCCACCCGCCTTGGCCTCCCAAAGGGTTGGGATTACAGGCATGAGCCACTGCTCCCAGCCATGATGTAATTTTTTAACCTTATTCATGGATACTCATTTTTGTTATCAAAATAAGAATATATTTACTATTTTGCTGATTATCAGAGTAATATTTATTTTTAAGATTTCAATGTTAAAATAATTGAAATAACATAAAATTCACTATAATCTTAGCACCTTCAGATAAAAACTGTTTATTAGGTATATATACTTCTTTTTTTCTGTATGTATGGACACAAATAGCTAGTTTAATGACAATATGTTTCAACTGTGTCCTTTATTTCTTCTTTTAGTGTGTACTAACCATATTTTTATGTCAGTCAATATGAATCTATATTATTTTAATATGTCACAATATTTAATGGATATGTCATACAATATTTATTGGTTTTCCTATAATTAGGCATTAGAGTCTTTCCAGTGTGTTATTATTGTATGTAATACTGGAATAAAACTCGATGACCTAGCAAAGTGACTGCTAGGAAATAATAAGAAAATCTTGCAAAGATTCAAGCAAAATCATGTACACAGTTACTCTCTAGAACAGTTGCACTAAATATGCATCTACTGGCAAGTTATTTGGGTGCTTATTTCCCCACACACTTGGCAGCAATGGGTATTATCATTCTTTTTCAATTTTTGTCAGTATGTTAGCTTGGAAGAAAAAGCACGGTGAAACAGCATTGTTTTAGGTCTATAATACCTTTATTGTGTCTGGATGCTGATTCTTTGATATTACAGCAGCTTAGTCCATGGCACATTTCCTCAACCAAGTACTCAGCCCCTTCCCCTGGGTGTTACAGCTGAACATCCCATACTCTATTGATGACAAATACTTTGGGATCCAAGTAGGACATTGAATTTATGTATCTGGATTCTCAGGTTTGTATTTGAAACCAGACTTAATTGTTATTATTCTAATTAAGTTATAGTCATGATATGGTTTGGCTGTGTCCCCACCCAAATCTCAACTTGATTTGTATCTCCCAGAATTCCCACATGTTGTGGGAGGGACCCAGGGGAAGGTAATTCAATCATGGGGGCCAGTCTTTCCTGTGCTATTCTGGTGATAGTGAATAAGTCTCATGAGATCTGATGGGTTTATTAGGTGTTTCTGCTTTTGCTTCTTCCTCATTTTCTCTTGCTGCTGCCATGTAAGAAGTGCCTTTCACCTTCTACCATGATTCTAACTGAGGCCTCCTCAGTCATGTGGAACTGTAAGTCTAATTAAACCTCTTTTTCTGGCCAGCCACAGTGGCTCACACCTGTAATCCCAGCACTTTGGGAGGTTGAGGCAGGCAGATCACCTGAGGTCAGGAGTTCAAGACCAGCCTGGCCAAAATGGCAAAATCCTGTCTCTTCTAAAAATACAAAATTAGCCAGTCATCATGGTGAGCACCTCTTGAGGCAGGAGAATTGCTTGAACCCAGGTGGCTGAGCTTGCGGTGAGCCGAGAGCATGCCAGTATACTCCAGCCTGGGCAACAGAATGAGACTCTATCTCAAAACAAACAAATAAACAAACAAAAACCTCTTTTTCTCCCCAGCCTCGGGCGTGTCCTTATTAGCAGCATGAAAATGAAGTTATACAAGTGGTTAAACCTAAAAGTTTTCCCAAAGTGGAGAACAGTGTTGATGTGAGGTAGATGAGATTGAGTTATAAGAGGATAGAAATTAAATGAGTTATGACCTCAGATAGTATAAAAAGTTTGCAGATTATTGGAGAGACTGATAATACATTGTGGGATTGTTTTAAAGCTAATTAGAGCCTTCTAATTCTAAAATTCAGTGTTTCAATGTTTGATAGAGTTAGCAGACATGCAAGACATGCAATAACATTTATCATTCTGTGTGTACTGATATACACACAAATGCATACGGGCACACGTGTGTAAACATGCACCCTCTATTTGTATTGAGATATGCCATCTAGACAATAGCCTGTGCTATTGATGGAGAAGGTGAGACTCACAGAAGTGCAGATTTGACCAAAGCCAAATGATGTAGTATTGGAAAATCAGCCCTAACCCTCTCAGTTTGTTTTGCAAATATGTTTTCTTTTCCATTCTAACTATTTTAATTAGAAAATTACCTGGAGTGAAAATTAGATTTGTATATGTTTAAATCACTTGCAAAATAGCCATCCACTACAAACTTTTCTTGGACAGGGCGATGTAGGGAGGAGGAAAGAATAGTTTTCTAATTATGGGACAAGAATAGTTTTATAATCTTGCTCCATAATTCTGGTAACTTTTTTTTTTCTTTATTTTGATAATATCTATTTTCTTAGAAATGTATTTATTCCACCTAGATTTCCAAATATATCAACATGGAATTGGAAAGAGGAATCTATTTCTAATTTAAAGATTGTGTGTTTATCTTTTCCTTCTCCAACTTAATTTTCTAAATAAATTCACCAGGTTCATACATTACTGCTTAATATAATATACTAATTATGTTTTCCTAAGAAACAACCCTTGGATATAGTGAACAATTTAATGTTTTTCTTTTATTTTTCCTTCTCTAAGTCAACCTTTTCTGCCTTTACTTTTATTTCCTTCCTCCTGCTATTTTAGAATTGCAGTTATTTTTCTACTTTCTTCAATTAAATATTTAGTTTTTAACTTTATTTAATTATGAAAGTATTTAAAGTTAAACATTTATTCATCTACACAGTAGAGTTGTGTTATATTCCGTTTTCGACAGCAGTGTTTGCCTTTTCATTATTTTCTAATTAGTCTGTAATTGCAGTTATTTCCTCTTTCACTCAATACTTTTTGTAGGGCATTTTTGATTTCTGAGTATAACATTGTTTTTATTTAAAATGTGTTAATTATGTAATTTTACTTCATGAAGTTAGCAAATTAACGTTGCTCGGTACAGAAGTCCTCGGTCCCAACTTTTCCTCTTAGTCTAGATGGAATATCTCAATGCAAATGGGCCAAAACAGGTCTTTCAGTTGGATTCATTTGTGGGATAATTAGGCAAGAATTCTCTAAATATGGCATAGTTTAGCTAAAATCTTACTTAGATAGTTTAGCTGCATTACGCCCCATGGCTGTGCATCTTTTTATGACTTTGTGGGTTTGTCCAAAGTATGAGATGGAGATCTGGATGCCCTGACGGTTAATGATCTATTCCAAGTCTCAGTGTAGGCACCAGGCTTGCTCTCCTCAGCAGTCCTCTCCAATCCTCACACACCCAGAGCTGTGATTTTTTTTTTCCCATCAGTTAATGCCCATGGTACTTACATGCATTCCTCTCTCTGGCGCTTTTTGTTTTTCCTCTTGTTGGGGCTGAGCCATTGATATGTTTATTTCCTTTTCTCCATTAGAAGGTAAATTCCTAGAAGGTCCTTATGTGTCTTGATTAGAGCTGAGGATATACCATGACCATAATAAGCACTAAATAAAGGTTTGTTAAATAAATGTTTAGACCAAGTCTAACTTTTAAATTTGGTATAAATCCGCTTAATTTGGCAAATTCCATGACCACCTATAAGATAGATAGTGATAATAGATCTGTATACTGAGGATTTCCCTGGTATCTACTACTGAAAGTATTCTGGAGAGAAATTTAAAGGAGCTGGATTATATCTATGATTTCAGTAGCAACTTCATAAATTTAGGCAATGCCAATTAATTTATCTGTTTCATCTATAAGCACAAAAACAGCTGTGTTTTTCAAGAGGTAAGAGTTCTGATTGCTGGATTCTAAATGAGGATTGAAGGAAGAAGGATGATTTTTCTAAGTCATTATAAGGAAAGCAGTGGTAATGATGCAACCCACCATTTGTTTTAGAGAGACCGTAATAAACAGGCAAATACAACTATTTTGTCCCATGCATACAAGCATGGACATAAATTATGAGATTTGCAAATATCTATAGACTAGTCCCTAAAGCAGAACCAACCAAAGCAGAAAGAAAACCTTTTCCCAAGCTAATGCAAAATCTCATAGTAAGTAGAATTTGATCCCTTTGTCCTACTGAGAATGTTGTTATTAATGTAATTTAAAGGTAATTAAAACTACATTTGGTTTATTGTTGCTTTCCCTTCAAAATCTTCACTCTTTCTTTTCTCTGAAAAAGTCCTGCTGAGTCAGTTTGATCTTCCAAAACAAACAATGTTCGTTAATTTACAAAATTTCAGGCAAATTTGTTGATTATGGAGAGATGATGGTATCGGAAATTAACACAGAGCCAAGTAACAACAAGGTTGTCTTGTAGTTTTATATTCTGTAACATTTGTTCTGCTGCAACTCTTGGAGAGGACAAGAAGCAACTGGCACTCACAGTAAACCTCTTTTTACTCAGTGAGGAAAGCAATTCATTACCAGATGTATGACCTTGGCTTTACTGCTTTGTATACTTGTCAATTGCCACCTTAATGGAAACCACAAAAACAAATGCTTTCATAGAGTCCATGAACCCTTAGAATTAGCACATGCCCATCAACCACAAGATTCTCCAGTGGTGGATGTTATGGTTGGAAACATTAAAATGGAAGGAGAACGGAAGCATGAACCCTTCAGATTTGGAGAATGAATTAGGCAAAGAGAGCACTACATGAATTATTTTGTTTTATCAGCTAGTTATTTTATTATTATTATTATTATTATTATTATTATTTTGAGACAGAATCTTGCTCTTTCACCCAGGCTGGAGTGCAGTGGCGCGATCTCCACTCGCTGCAACCTCCACCTCCTGAGTTCAAGTGATTATCCTAATTCAGCCTCCTCAGTAGCTGGGATTATAGGTGCCTGCCAGCACACCCGGATAATTTTTTGTATTTTTAATAGAGGAGCGGTTTCACTGTGTTAGCCAGGATGGTCTCAATCTCCTGACCTTGTGACCCAACCGCCTCGGCCTCCCAAAGTGCTGAGATTATGGGCATGAGCCATTGTGCCCTGCCCAGTAATTTTAATTTAATCCCTGGTGTCTTTTTATGCAGGAATAACCACCTATAGGTTTACTTCCTAAGTATAGCAAATTCATATTTTAAAATAACTTCATATAAACATAAAAAAATTTCATGCATATTTTATAAATGTAAATTAAAAAGTAACCCATAAGACCACTACCAGTTATAGCTATGAATCTCTTCATGTGATTTTCTTTTATCTTGATTTATTAACATTTAAAATAAGTTCATGCCATATATGAAATTATAAGCCTTACATTTTTTAAGCTCTCTATATTATTTTCTCATGCTATTTTATAGTTTTCAAAATCTCAAACTTTAATGTTTAAGTATTCTAATGTATGGTTAAATCATTTATTTCTTTTTCTTGTCTTAGTGGGCATGTAGGTGATTTTTTTAAATTAGCTATTATAAATAATTGATGATTTTCAAGACAAATTTTTGTTGTATGTAAGTATAATGGGTGTGAGTTGTCTTCTTTTTTTTTTTTTTTTTTTTTTTTTTTTTTTGAGATGGAGTCTCACTCTGTCGCCCAGGCTGGAGTGCAATGGTGCGATCTCACTGCGGTTCACGCCATTCTCCTGCCTCAGCCTCCCTAGTACCTGGGACTACAGGCGCCTGCTACCATGCCTGGCTAATTTTTTGTATTTTTAGTAGAGACGGGGTTTCACCGTGTTAGCCAGGATGGTCTCGATCTCCTGACCTCGTGATCCGCCCACCTTGGCCTCCCAAAGTGCTGGGACTAGAGGCCTGAGCCATCACGCCCAGCAGGGTGTGAGTTGTATTCTTAAGGCAAATCCATGGGAGCAAAGTACTGGACTAAAGCTTAGGGATTATTTTAAAAATTGCGAGGTCAAGTTTAGGGTCTGTATCAAGAAACCTATTATAAAATGCCAAATGCATTTTCAAATAGATTTCACCAATTTATATTCTCATTGATATTATACCAGAGTGCCTATTTTACTAATTACATGAGCATTGTACCTTATCACTTTTAATCTTTGCTAAGATTGTGACAGAATAGTAAAATCTAATTCTTTTTTTTTTTTGAGACAGAGTCTCACTCTGTCGCCCAGGCTGGAGTGCAGTGGCGCAATCTCGGCTCACCGCAAGCTCTGCCTCCCGGGTTCATGCCGTTCTCCTGCCTCAACCTCCTGAGTAGCTGGGACTACAGGGGCCCGCCACCTCGCCCGGCTAACTTTTTGTATATTTAGTAGAGATGGGGTTTCACCGTGTTAACCAGGATGGTCTCGATCTCCTGACCTCGTGACCCACCCACTTCGGCCTCCTAAAGTGCTAGGATTACAGGCGTAAGCCACCGCGCCCGGCCAGTATTATCTAATTTTTTAAACTTTGTGGCCAGGGAAAGTGGCTCATACCTGTAATCCTACCACTTTCAGAGGCCAAGGTGAACAGATCGCTTGAGCTCAGGAGTCAGAGACCAGCCTGGGGAACATGGTGAAACTCCATCTCTACAAAAAATACAAAACGATTAGCCAGGCATGGTGGTACATGCCTGTAGTCTCATGTACTTTGGGAGGCTGAGGCAGCAGGATCATTTGAACCCAGTAGTTTGAAGCTGCAGTGAGCCGAGATCATGCCACTGCACTCCAGCCTGGGTGACAAAGTGAGACCTTGTCTCCAAAACAAAACCAAAAAGCTGTATAACTTTAATTTTTGTGAAGTTGAACAGTTTGATGTGTTTTCCTCTCCATTATTTATGTTGTAGAAAAATTTTTGTCTCTTACGTAGCTTTCTACCATGTCTGGTTGCATAAAAATTATAAAACAAGGCTGGGTGCGGTGGCTCACGCCTGTAATCCCAGCACTTTGGGAGGCTGAGGTGGGTGGATCACGAGGTCAGGAGATCGAGACCATCCTGGCTAACACGGTGAAACCCCGTCTCTACTTAAAAAAAAAAAAAAATACAAAAAATTAGCTGGACATGGTGGCAGGTGCCTATAGTCCTGGGACTGGGACATATAATAGGGCAGGATGTTGCTTATTTATCTTTCTTTAGGGTCCACCATTCCTTCCCTCATTCTTCTTCTGTTAATGCCAAGTTTAGTTTTCAGTCTATAGAGAATTTTTACTTTTCTTGCCAAACCCATGTCGTTAAATCCCCAGAGCTTAGTGAGGAACTCAGAGAGGGAACTTCATGGCTACCACTTGGGTTCATGTGTAGACTGACAGGAAGAGCAAATGTGTTAGAATAGGGTTGGCTTATAGCTATTACAGAAAAAATGTGACTTGGTTCTGTGTTCTCAGCACTACCACGTTCTACCAGTAGGACTTTGGAATGGGTCCTTCACTACCTGGAAAGATTATCGTGAGAAATGAATGATTTATGGAGTAAGAATCCGCCTGGTAAACCACTAAGGACCGTGTAAATATCAAATCAATTAATCTGTAAACTAGAGAAAGAAATTAGGCCAAAACCCAGCACTATTCTGACCAAAGAAGTCAAGACCAGGCAGTGAGTTCCTTTACTTAGGAGCTGGGGACAAAGTATAAATAAATGGGGCTTTGGGTTTGTGGGAAAAGGTGATAATAAAGATAAAGGCAACAATGAATGGCTTAGAACGGAAGAAGAACCATCACAATTGATCATTACAATTAGGAGCTATTTCTTTGGCAAAAATTAAGGAAAACCCAAGAGGGAATAAGAAAAATGATGTAATCAGGCTGGCAGCCCCGTGTCTTCCACTCCCCCACAAGTCTGGCTCCGACTGCTGTCAGCCACACCACCTACATCTTCTCAGCAGTGTATCCTAGATTTGCACCCTGACAGCTACCCCCGACCCCCTACGCAAAAATTATCTTTTGATCAGTGACAGTGGCCATTTGTTTGAGGCTGGGAGGTTTCCAGTGCCATGCTCATTTCGGAATGGTTGAAATGGTTGTCTTTTCATGAGTAAGCAGAGGAAGAAGATTATGATGTAGGTGGTTAACTGGTTCCTAATGTACCTGTAAAACTCCTGCGTAGAAAGCTCAGCAGAAGGACAGCAATCCTGCTGAAGTTGGCTGTCAGACATCTAATTAGGTGGGAGGGTGATTAGCAGGCTCTGCTGTAAGTGGGTTTATTTTAATAGATGTTTTTAGGACATCATTGGGCAGAACAGTATCTGATCAGCATGGAGTTAAAGAAATCTGAAGAGCAAAATGACAAGACTGGAATTAGAAACATGGAGACATTTTCAAAACCTTTCCGTATAGAACCAGGAGAATAAGAATATTTCACATTGCCCTAGGAGCTGGAGATTACAACCACGGCATTGTTCTTTTGAAAGAGCTGTGGAAATAAACATTGTCAGGCAATGTTTTCTAGTTGAAAGCAAAAACAACCACCTGTGACTGTTTTCACTGAAGGGGAATGTATGTGCAGGATAACTGGTGTTCACAGAATCGCCATGGGTCCCAGTGAAGGAATGACCAGTGGCCAAGGCTGCACCAGAGGACTGGAAAATAGGAAACTTAACAAGTCAGGTTGCTGTTTAGCAAATGCCCAAACGCCAAATGTTTGTTCCATTCTTATGTTTCTCAAAGTTCAAAGTCCTGAGCTCATGTATCCCACTGACTAAGCATTGGTTACAGTCTCGCTCTGTGACTCTGCATAGTGGAAGGACAAGGATTTTGGCCCCTTTAGTTCCGACCCCTACTTTCAACCATCCTATTCATGACACTTTTTTAGTGATAGAGAGGTGTTAATTTCCTGAAAGGAAACTTGAGTGTTGGGAAGGAATAATGAGTTTTGAGTCACATACACAAGCACACATACATGTACACACACACACACACGCACACACACAGGCGAATTTCCAGTGTGGAAATGGTATGGAGGTTTTGGGAAAACCCAACCACAAAAGCTGATGTTTTTATGATGAGATTGTAAAATATTAAGATTTCAGGACAAGGAGAAGTGAATAGAAAAGGTACATCTTTTTTTAATGTAGGACATACATTAAGGATAAACTGAAAAGATAGAGGATCATAAAAGGCAACAGCAAATTGATCATGGACAATAAATTCTAAAAACCTTTGTCATATCTGGACCAATGCACATAAATTAAACAGTTTTGGGGGCCAGGTATGGTGGCTTATGCCTGTAGTCGCAGCACTTTGGGAGGCTGAGGCAGGAGGATTGCTTGAGCCTAGTGAACTAGGATGACACCACTGCACTCCAGCCTGGGCAACAGAGCAAGACCCTGCCTTTAAAAAACAAACAAAAACAGTATTTGGGGCATAGATTATGGAAATAGAGTGAGTAATGTGTAAGAACATCTGAACGTGTGACCTTGAGTCATTTCATCTCTCCCTGTGAACTCTGACACTGAGCTTCAGTTATGTAAACTGTTAATATTTGTAATATGTTATGGGTTTGTGCTTTAGTTGGGGAAAGTTTCCAGGGAGAGTGGATCTAGTGTGTTTTCAAAGTTCATTTTAATCTGTTTTGTAAAAAAATGTAAAAAACATATAACCTAAAATTAAGCATCTTAATTTCATCTTATCTATTTCTAACTGTACAATTCACTAATGTTACATATATTCACAATGTTTTGAAGCAGATTTCTAGTTTACATATATTCACAATGTTTTGAAGCAGATCTTCAAAAAATTTTCATCTTGTAAATTTCAAACTCTGTATACATTAAACAACTGTGTTTTCTCCCCTATCCCCATCCCCCTGGTAGCCACTGTTCTACTTTTCGTTGTTTTTTTGTTTGTTTGTTTGTTTTGAGACAAAGACTCACTCTGTCGCCCAGGCTGGAGTGCAGTGGCATGATCTCGGCTCACTGCAACCCCAGCCTCCTGGATTCAAGCAATTCTCATACCTCAGCCTCCCGAGTAGCTAGGATTACAGGCACCTGCCATCACACTGAGCAAATTTTTGTATTTTTAGTAGAGATGAGGTTTCACCATGTTGGTCAGGCTGGTCTCAAACTCCTGACCTCAGGTGATCCCACCCACCTTGGCCTCCCAAAGTGCTGGGATTAAAGGCATGAGCCACTGCACCCGGCCCCTACTTTTCATTTCTATGAGTTTAACTACTTTAGATACCTCATAGAAGTAGAATCACACAGTGTTTGTCTTTGTATAACTGGTTTATTTCACTTAGCATAATCTCCCTCAGTTCCATCTACATTCTAACATGTTTCAGAATTTTCTTCATTTTTAAGGCTAAGTATTATATGTGTCTAGGCATATATGTGTGTGTATATATATATATGTTTGTGTACATATATATGTATGATAACATTTTGTCCATTAATCAGTGAGCAGTTGGGTTGCTATTGTTGGCTATTGTGAATAGTGTTGTTATAAACGTGGGTGTGCAGGGCCGGGCGTGGTGGCTCCAGCCTGTAATCCCAGCACTTTGGGAGGACGAGACGGGCGGATCACAAGGTCAGGAGATCGAGATCATCCTGGCTAACTCGGTGAAACCCCGTCTCTACTAAAAAAATACAAAAAACTAGCCGGGCGAGGTGGCGGGCGCCTATAGTCCCAGCTACTCGGGAGGCTGAGGCAGGAGAATGGCATGAACCCGAAAGGCGGAGCTTGCAGTGAGCTGAGATCCGGCCACTGCACTCCAGTTTGGGCGACAGAGCGAGACTCCGTCTCAAAAAAATAAAAAATAATAAATAATAAAAATAAACATGGGTGTGCAAATATCCCTTTGAGACCCAGTTTGGACATACATCTAAGAGGGAGATTACTGGATCAAATGGCAATTCTATTTTTAATTTTTAAAGGAACCTCCATACCATTTTCTGTAGTGGTTGTACCATTTTGTAATCCCACCAACATTATGCAAGTGTTCCAGTTTCTCCACATCATCTCCAATTTATTATTATTATTATTATTATTATTATTATTATTGAGACAGAGTCTCTGGAAGACTCTGTCTCCCAGGCTGGAGTGCAGTGGTACAATCTCAGCTCACTGCAACCTCTGCCTCCCAGTTTCAAGTGATTCATCTGCCTCAGCCTCCTGAGTAGCTAGGACTACAGGTGCGTGCCACCATGCCTGGCTAGTTTTTGTGTGTTTAGTAGAGACGGGGTTTCACCATGTTTATCAGGCTGGTCTTGAACTCCTGACTTCAGGTGATCTGCCCACCTCGGCCTCCCAAAGTGCTGGGATTATAGGCAGGAGCCACTGCACCTGGTCGTCTCCAATTTATTTTTACCTTTTAAACAAAACCTAAAAGTCTCAGGTCATGCACAGAATTAATGAGGGTCTAGGGTAAGTGAGGACCTCTAATACAGCTGTTTAATATCATTTCCTGAGAATTCCAGATGTTTTAAAACCCCTGCTACAAAAGGAAGGGACAGAGAAGGCACAAAACGGACTTGAGGAAGGTGAGCAGGAAATCATCTAACTTTGAGGTCTTAACACTGATCTGACAAATGAAGTAGGGTGAGTACAGTATGAAAGCTTGACCAGGCCAAATTTACCTGGTTTTCTTCATGAGGAATTCTCCCAGTTGACATCTGGTTTGTATCAATCATGAAAAAAGCTAATAGGTTGGGGTACTTACAAAAAAAGACTCATGTAATCCTCTCAAATGCCAAATAAGAAATGTACTCTCATTATCCCCATTCCATCAGTTGAGAAAGCCAAGGCTTATGACAAAACTGTTTACTCAAGATTATATTGAGTGTTTCTGAAATAGCCGGAACTCCTGGCTTTCTTCTAGAACTTAGGATCCTTGGCAATGTCAGTAATGTGATAAAATAACAAGACTTTTTAAATTTTACCTGCTTAGAAAGGCTGTTTTTCTGATATTACATGTACCTAAAGCTAAGTATAACTTTGGTTGAAACTCATGAGCATCTGCTTTTCTTAGTGGAAACTGTCAGATTGATGGCTCCCTCATTTCCTCATCTTCCTTCATTGGCTACACAGGTTTATTCCACACAGCACTTGTAACTCTACCATGGAGGTCTCCAGCATTTCTGCTGTCAGTCTTGGGGCTTATTTTTGTATATCTACTTCTTTTAGGACCTGCCTGAGATCACCAGATCTCATTTAATAAAGATGGTCTCTCCAGCCCTTATAATTCCTTTAGACTGCTATCAACATTGATTGGAACTAATGTCTTAAAAAAAAAGAAAAAAAAAGTTTTCTACCCAGAACATGTAACAGCAATCTTTTCCCCTTATCTCCACCACAGAGGCCTTTCTATTCTCCCTACACACACACACACATGCATGCACACGTGCCCTGCTAAATTCCTACATGCTGATGGATTTTCCAAATTTGCTGTTCATTAAGTTACATCAACTGTGGAAATAAAATGTCACATGATCAAATGTTATTAGATAAAAATGAATTTGCCACCTGCTGCTTCCACCCACCCCTCTGGGAGAGAAAAGGAATTGAATTTGCTGAAAAATCCTCCTAATTTGTGTTTTTTTTTTTTTTTTTTTTTCTGTTAAGAAGCTCCATATGTCAGGGAGAGAGCCACAGCTGTAGTAAGTAGCTGAAAGTCCATCTCTGTTATTAATGAAAAACTTCTGTGCAAATAAAAAGCTCCATTTTATAAGATAAACTTCCTGTTTACTTGCAAACTCATGTTTTAATATCAGGACTGATGATGTATTCAACCTCATGCTGCTGGCCCGAAGAGCTGGAGAGATAATTATCCATTTTTGAAGGCTATGAAGTATTGAATAAAAATGTTTAGTTTGTTATTTGAGCTGAACTGCACTCTTTCTCCTATTTTTTTTTCCACTTGCATTTTTTTTTCCTGTGAATCTTCTACAAAAGAAAAAAGGAAATTACCTTTCCTGGTGCACTGAAATGATCTGCAATAATCTTCTAATAATTTTTTTTGCATGCAACATGTGGCAACATCATGTTTTAATTTGAAAGCTATTTAGAGATGTTTATAATTTTCAGTGTGTAAAATTATACCACATTGATTTATTTCATCATTAACTTATTTATTCCATAATTATTACATGTAATATATGCCAGGCATTGTGCTAGGTGCAGATAATACATGAATTATCAGAAGTACATAGCCCCTGCCTTCAGGGAGCTTATAGGCTAATAGGGAAAAATCAATAAAAAATAAATATAGTTAAATGTATGTGTTGTTATAAAATCTGAGCTAAACTAAATGTTTTAGATCAAAACAAATGTTTCTTATTCCTTTTGTTGGCTTCATCCATTATTATTTTTGAAAGTATTTATTGAAGGTGATCAAAAGCCCTATGCTTTGGTGATGATAGGGGAATGGCAATTGATAAAAGTTTTCAAGGCTGGGTGTGGTGGCTCACACCTGTATTCCCAGCACTTTGGGAGGCTGAGGTGGGTGGATCGCCTGAGGTCAGGAGTTCGAGACCAGCCTGGCCAACATGGTGAAATCCCATCTCTACTTAAAAAAAAAGTACAAAAAACTAGCTGGGCGTGGTTGCAGGTACATGTAATCCCAGCTACTCGGGAGGCTGAGGCAGGAGAATCACTTGAACCAGGGAGGCGGAGGTGGCAGTGACCTGAGATCATGCCATTACACTCTAGTCTGGGCAAAAAAAGCAAAACTCCATCTCAAAAAAAAAAAAAAGCTTTCAAAATGCCCCTTTTTATTTCTGTGATTTTATTGAGTGAGTTTTAGACGCTATAAAAAATACAGTTAAAGGTTTTCATTTGAAATGTGTAGTTCTTAGATAATCTATTTTGGTAAATGGAGTTTAATTTATCTGGAGACGTGTAGAGGTTAGAAGGCTGGAGACTTGACTTCTTTATTTGGCCAATAATCCTACACACTATGAACTCTGGCAGGGTTGAACTATCCTCATTTATATTTATTTCTTGACTAAAGAAGACTCCATGAAAAATTGTGAAATAAGTAGAATGAGTGCATAAATGAATGAATAAATGGGTGGATAAATCATGGAGTCTTGATAAAGTCCCAATATATTTATGTACAACTTTGTTATTCAAATTTAAAGCTTTGGACTGTGAAAAAAATTTGGTAAATGCCTGCACTTGTGAAATGTGCTAGGTGTTCTGTGGAGCATAAAACCTACATAGTCGCTGAGCTTTCCAGTTAATATGCTGTGATAGAAGGCATTGTCCAGAGACTATTTAAAGTAGGTAAATAACCACATCTGTTTAAACTAAGTCAAACTCCAGGTGACTTAGAATAAAAGGTTGTTTACGAATAAGAGAAGTAGATTGCAGTTGAAATCCTATTTGAACTGTTGTTTAACTCTAGGGTCACCAAGGAGTGTTGGTGACTTGTTGACACATGTTCCCATTTGATTTGCCTTCAAGGGAAATCTTGGTCCATTTCATTCAGTTTCACATCTGCAGATCAGCCTGGTAGCAAACTCATGTAGGTTATAAAATGCCAGGAACCTTTGCTCTGAGACATGGAGAAGGCTTTGTGTGAAGCGTATTCAGGGTCACATGCAAATGTAGTCTGGCGTAGAACGTTACATTTGGAGTGAATTGGTCAGAATTAAGGCCATTTTGATGCTTACCCAGTTGAGAACACTGTGATAGTAGAAGGAATGGTTTACCTCCTGCTCCCCAACCCTGGACCCTCGCACAAAATGAAAGAACAGTATATTGCGTAAGTGATTTAGGCATGTGAGTAGATTGTCAAAACTACAGACCTATTAATTCTCCTGCATGTCTTTAACAAAGAAAAAATGGATTGGTTTAGTTGAAGCCCTAAATTAAGACAAAAATCTTCTTTGATGTTGATTCCCTTTGGTCTGTTTTCATCTTTATTCTGTGTAATTGTCAAAGAGGATTGTTATACTCAGTTTAAAGAGGATTCCTGGCAGGGTGCCGTGGCTCATGCCTGTAATCTCAGTGACTTAGAAGGCCAAAGTAGGAGGATCACTTGAGCCCAGGAATTCGAGGTTATAGTGAGCTATGGTGATGCTGCTGCACTTCAGCCAGGGCAACAGAGCAAGGTCTTGTCTCACAAAAAAAAAAAAAAAAAAAAACCGAATTCCAGTTGAAACTTCTGATTACTTTGTTGTCTTGATATAGGTCAAGAGAGCAGGAAACTCAAATCTGTCCATTCATTCATATATTTGATACCTACTTGATACTTACTGTACAAGAGGCATTTTCATTCATTCTGATCACTCTGTCAACTTTTTGCTAACTTATTCATCTAAAAATACCTTTTCTTCAGATTTCTAAGGGGCCACCGGTTATTAGCACAATTTACAGGTGTGCTATAAAAACAGCTTCCTATCACCTCCAGACCAATCATCAACTTAATTAATTTAATCAAGCACTCCAGTGTGACACTTCATCGTAATATCTGTTTCTTAGCACTCTTAGGTCCTAGATATTCTTTGTTATGTAAAGTAATACGGGAACCATATTGCTTTCCTGTTCTTGAAGGCCTGGGGGTTACTCAAGTACAGGATAAATTCAGAAGATATGTTCCACTAAGAATGAGTCAGAGAAGAAAATGTATCATAAAGACTACTAGAGAAATTATCCTTGAATCAGGAACACATGTTGAGTGCTGCTCTTTTTGCTGGAGCTGTCATAGTTACTATAAAGTAGAATCGATGCTCTGAACTTTGCTTCATAGGATTATTTACTCAATTCTTGTTGAGATGTGGTCTCAAGCTTTTACTTTTAGCATGATTTTCCAGAAAAAAAAAAAATGTATATGTATATAAACGTAAAACCACAAATGGTGCCAATAACTGACATTCTACTTTGGTTCATAGAGGTACAAACAGGGCCAGCGTTAGGGCTCTCTACATCATAAACCAACAGTGAATTTGTTAATTTCAGAACTTCTGATAACTTCAGAATTGAGAAGAGTCCCTTGTGTTTCTATTCAGCATTCTCTCCTAGTAGCCCACTGATTTATTTGACCCGTTTGTGTTCCTTTGTCTTCCTAAGATGTCATTTAGAAAAGTTTTCTCATCACTAATGCCTCTCAGGGCTGATTTTACATACTCATCTCCAGCGATCACATTTTAATTACATAGTCCTTTGTTTTGTTTTCTCCTTTTTAATAAGGCTCCACTGAGGAAATTTTCCCCTTTCTAGGTATAATCAGGTTGTCAGATCAATTAAGGTAATTGATGGCAGGCTTATCACATCCCTTAATCAAGAGTGTAGCCATTTTATTAGAGGAAAACAATTCCTAGATTATTTAGAGATAGAAAAAAAGGTTCAATCTGTGTAAATGGTGAGTGGAGAGAGGGAGAGAAAGACAACCTGAAATCTCAGAGCTCCAAGTGAGAAAGGGAAATGCGAGGGAATTAGCCAAGGGTTTTCAATCACTAAGGAAGAATAGTGCACAAAATTAATTGTGCATCAGAATCACCTTGAGTGATTATTTAAAATGCAGACTTCTACTCGCCATCCCAGTAACTTTAGTAGGTATGTGGTAGAACCCAGAAGTCTGTATTTTTACAAACACCCCAGATAATTTACCCTTAGGTTGTTCCATTGCCTGCTGCACTTCGAGAAACAGTAGCGTAAAGTCATCAGAAGAGCAGGATGTCCTAATATCAAGCTGGATCTGGGGAAGTGTTTTTTTTTTTTAATTTTTATTTTTTATTTCTTTTTTTGAGATCCAGTATCATTCTGTCGCCCAGGCTGGAGTGCAGTGGTGCTATCTTGGCTCACTGCAAGCTCCGGCTCCTGGGTTCATGCCATTCTCCTAATTCAGCCTCCCGAGTAGCTGGGACTACAGGCGCCTGCCAACACGCCTGGCTAATTTTTTTGTATTTTTAGTAGAGACAGGGTTTCACCTGTATGAGCCGGGATGGTCTTGATCTGACCTTGTGATCTACCCGCCTCGGCCTCCCAAAGTGCTGGGATTACAGGTGTGAGCCACCACGCCTGGCCAGGAAGTGCTTTTTATACCTTAATGGACACACACATTACCTGGGGCTCTCTTTTCTTATGGATGGTGTGGTGTATGGTGTGAGCGTCTATACTCCTAACGAGCTCCTGGGTGACGCCATTGTTGCTGGGCAGTGGAACACATTTGGGGTGGTAAGGCCCTATAACTGCTGTGTGTTTTTCTTGGTTCCTTGGTGCTGTGCTGAAAAGAGAGTTGGCAGGGGCAGTGGCTGGGTTGTCTGTCCATTAGGACACTAAGTGTCTTGAGGCAAGGGGATTGGGCTTTCTGCCAAGCTTCTGGCTGCCTGGGGAACCAGAGAAGAGGATGCTTAACCTAGGATCTCAAAAAGTAACAACTTGCCTTTCCCCGTGTTTCTCTGAAACTATAGAAAATTGTTTCTAATTTCTGAATACTTTTGAGTAAAGACAAGTATTCTTTCTACGAAAAATTTTACCTCCTATTGAAAAACAGTATTTATTGGAATGACCTTGATGTTTTTCACATCTTTATTCCCAGTACTTTTTTGTGTCACATAAACCATTCTAAAACCGCACTTGTGATTTTAAATACTTTCATATTTTACAGATGCTTTCACATCTGTGGTTAGTTTATCCAGTGTAAGCTCTGTTCCATCTCTGCAGTGTCTGGCACAATGTTTGGAGCAAGGTCTAGGACATAGATTCTACTACTCTTACCAGTTTACAATCTATTTGAGGATATAAGATATCGTTTCATGCTTTGCATTGTTGGTTATATTTATCTTTTGACATGCAAGTAGGATATTCAGTCCAGCCAGAGAGTAGGTTATTTCCATTTGAGATGGTCATCGAAGTGACACTTAAATTGGTCATGGAATAGAAACTTGTGAAGCCAACAAGGCACATTATTACTACCCTCATTTTATGTAATGTAACCAAGGCTAATTGATTTCCCACTAGTAAAACCAGGATTGAAGACTTTTATTCAAGAAATATTTATGGTCATCTATGGTTTCCAGGTACTTAGCAAAATACTGACCCTACTTTTGTGGTAAATAGGGCTGTCTTAGTTCTTTTGCTTATGTTGATGATAGTCTTGATATTTTCTTCTTTTCCAGTGCTGTTTCTACCATGAAAAATTTTTTAAAGGCACTAACCTCCTTAATGTACAGGCACCAGCACCAAATACCTTCCAATTGTTGAGCAGCCTCGGTCAGTTTGATCTTACTAAGGAGACTATGAAGTTAGAAGGCCTGAGACTTAACTTCTGTATTTGGCCAATAATATTTTACTTTTTTTTTCTTTTCCATCTATTCTCTAAACTGTCTACTACCTCAAACCAGCTTCTGAAGAATGGAAGAATAGTTTGTGTTCCATATTTTTCTATAAAAACCCAAAGAACATTCTCAGATTCTATTTCACTTATCTGTATGACACCATGGATTGCAGAGAGGAGCCAGCACTGTCCCCATTTATAGTTGGCAAGACTAAGGCCCAAGGAGTTGGGAACTGGGAATTTGCTTCATGTTACACATTAAGTCAATGATAGAGGCAAGAGTAAAAACCTGTCCAGGTGAGCATGCAGTTTGCAGCTTTGTCTGTGTAGCCACTCCATCTTCAGTTAGAGTGTATGTGTATGCAACAGAAAGAATACAGAATATGACGTATATCAATACGTTGCCCATATGTTAGAAAACAATGCATTTGTAATGAAAAATAATAGTCATGTAGACATTACAGAATGTAGTTTAAGAAAGCAAATCTCCAAAGTCTTTAATACTAGATCCTTTTAAGAGTGATTCTGTAACTGTTAGTGCATGAGTATGTTTTAAGCTAATTATTTGTCTTACTGCTAATAATTACCACTTACTGAAAGGCTATTTTCTAAGCACTATGTATGTGCTTCTTTATTGGGAGGTTATATTTATTTATCTATTTTTGAGATGGAGTCTTGCTCCATCGTGTAGGCTGGAGTATAGTGATGCGATCTCGGCTCACTGCAACCTCCGCCTCCTGGGTTGAAGTGATTCTCCTGCCTTAAGCCTCCCAAGGTTATACTTAAATTTATAGTCTCTGTGTCAAAGTAATAACATTTTTCATTTTCTGATAACTCTCTAATCCATCTAAGATTACTGCATGTCAGGCAAGATTTTGCCATCTTGGTCTCTGTTTTTTCACACAAAATATTATAAAGATGATGTGAATTATTGCGAAGTTCAAATAGTGATATTATTTCAAAATAGTATTCATTAACATATTTTAAATGTCATTTTCATTTTAATGTATCAACAGTTGCTTAGCTTTAACAATTCATTGAATGTTATTACATGTATTGAAAGAGCACAATTATGGCCAGTTGTTAAACAATATATTAATATTAATTAGTAATAATATATTAATACTGTCCCATGTGACTGATGTGTGCTTTCATTGGTACTCTGTTGGTGTTTGTGAATCTGTTGGTAAGACTTGTTATAACTGATATTTCTACTCTGTTTCAGAAGCCATCAACTCTCATTTATGAAGTCCATTATGTTTTCAAGGTCACAGTCTCTAGGTCCCTGGTCATCTTTTTCTAAACATTCTCTGCTTAGTGCCTGGCATAGTCCTGGGCACATGATAACTTAATAAATAACTGTTGGTTGCTGAAGACAACTACTCTAGCCGTTGCTTTGCTCAGTTATTTGTATCATCTAATACATTTGAGCTTCCATATTACACTTTCACAGTAGAAACTTCCACTTACATCTGTCTGAATTTTATGTCATTGTAGGGCCTGGATTCTAGTAAGAGAGTGGATCTGCTGCATAATTTTTCTGTATGCATGAATGTTGGTACATTTAGTTTACTTCTAATGAATGATACCTGCAGAGTAGGTATTCAGGATCTTTAATAACATCCATCCTTCTTCCTTCTTTCATGACCAGCCTGGTAAGGTTGAGTTGCAATGAGCTGAACAGATCGATAGTAATCACAGGGTACTTGGAAAAGACAGTCTCCTCTGTAATCTTGGGACAGCTTAGTTAGTGTTGTCACTCAACCGAAGATGACAGAGTGTGTGTGTGTGATGTTTGATTCAAAGAATTACTAAGAACAAATCCACAAAAAAATGTAGAAAATAATTCACCATGGTGTATTAGTCCATTTTTTGCTGCTGATAAAACATACTTGAGACTGGGTAATCAATACAGAAAAAGACAGTTTTGGGTTTTGTTGTTGTTATTGTTGTTTTGAAATGGAGTCTCACTCTTGTCACCCACGCTGTAGTGCAGTGCTGTGATCTCGGCTCACTGCAACCTCCACCTCCCAGGTTCAAGCGATTCTCCTGCCTCAGCCTCCTGAGTAGCTGGGATTACAGGTGCCTGCCACCACGCCAGGCTAATTTTTGTACTTTTAGTAGAGATGGGATTTTGCCATGTTGACCAGGCTGGTCTGGAACTCCTGGCCTCAGGTGATCCACCCACCTCGGCCTCCCAAAGTGCTGGGATTACAGGAGTGAGCCAGTGCACCTGACCAGGGAAAAGAGGTTTAATGGACTCACAGTTCCACATGGCTAGAGAGGCCTCACAATCATGGGGGAAGGTGAAAGGCATGTCTTATGTGGTGGCAGGCAAACAGGGAATGAGGGCCAAGCAAAACCCCTTTCCTCTTATAAAGCCATCAGTTCTCGTGAGACTTACTCACTACCACTAGAACAGTATGGGGGAAACCGTTCCCATCATTCAATTAATCACCCACCTGGTCCCTCCCATAAGACATGGGAATTATAGGAGCTACAATTCAAGATGAGATTTGGGTGGGGACACAGCCAAACCATATCACATGGCTACCATTACCTTTTCTTCCACTAAGTTAGAAGATAAGCATGAAAATTATACAGTGAGCATCCTTGCTTCCCCTACTCTGAGGCTGTGTGTTCCTTCACTGTCCTCCAGATAGCCTTGTTAGTTGCTCACATTTCCTGCAACAATGAAAGAAGCGTTCTTGTAAGACCTGCCAAATCTCTTTCCTTTGCGGCTGACTTCATGGGCAAAAACCATTTTTAGATATTTGGCCATGAATTCTTTTCTTCAGACTAAATTTTGAAGCATTCAATAATTGAGATCCAAAAAGGAGAAAAACCAGAACATTCAGTTCTATTTGATGTGAGGCTGACTAGAGGAAATTGAAAACTAATTTTTTCTTTTACTTTTCTTCAGTTCCTTCCCCCAACTTTCTCCTTAAAAACTTTATTATATTTCTAATACAAAATAATACATATGGTTGAAAATAAGAAAATACAGAGAAGCAAGAGGAAAAAAATTATGATTGTTGTAGCTCTTAGTCTCTATTTATCTGTCTAAATTGGCTATTTACAATATCCTTCTTGTTTTATAAAGCCTTCCACAGAAATTCTAAACAACATAGCTTTTCTACTATCTAAAATCATACACTGTCTTCAGTATAACAAGGGATTCATGATTTTATCAAGCTTTATTCTTGATGATTACATGTTAATTTCTAATTGCTCAGGTGCTTTTATATCCCAGTGAAACTCATAAACTTCAGTAAAGGTTTAGGCCCTGCCCTGACTTCTTTCCTCAGTAGTAGATGTTCACATACTTATACCATTGAATTGATTTTCAGTATTCAGTAAGACAGTGTTTTATTTTGTTTTTTCATTGCCACCATGAGATAGATCACTTTTTACTAAGAAAAAATATTCTAACTCTTAGATAAATAAATATTCAGGTCTTCTTTTAAAAACTTCTCAGTTATGATTTTTTTGGGGCAGGGTGGCAGTTTTCCTAATTGACAACCACTGGTGATATTCAACATTGAAAGTGTCCATGCTGCACACAAGTGGTGGAAAATTTAATTTGTCTGGTATGGGCTTTAACTGACAAATGTTAGAAATTGACCTTTTCAATGGAAATTTACTTGGAAGTTCTAAGTGAAGCTCTGCTTTAAGCTAAATTTGTCACCAAGACATGATTAAATTCTCTTAAATGTAGATCAATTGCACATATTATTAATGGGAATTGAAATCTCTCTAAATGGTGTCTATAAATTTAAAAGAAAAAAATAGAATGTGAAGGTTAAGGTGCCTCATCTGCTGAGTGGGAAAGCTTTTCCAGAATATAAGACAAAAGACAATCTTTGATGCTTCCATAGAAAGGTGGTTATAGCTTAGATAATCTTACATTATCTCAGCACTCTATTTGAGGGGAAGTTGTTTTTTCCACCATAGGCTGTGGCTAGACTATTCAAAATCTTATAAAAAGGAATTTAATGCTTAAATTTTCATATCACTGGAATCCAAGAGCCTTAGTTCTCACAGCACATTGTAGGAGTGCCATGAATATAGTTCAAATAAGAGAAAGAAAGGAGAGAGGAAAAGAGGAAATAAGAGAGGACAGAGTAAGTTTTTACAACTTTTCTAAATACTAAGTAGTTTTACAGAATTAGGGAGAGGAAGCAAGGTTGTAGATGTATATTATGGCTTGAGATATGACTTATGTTCTCAGCAAAAAAAATAATAATAATAATAACAATCTATTGGCTCAGAACTCCAGCTATGGATGCATTATGAATTTTGAGCAAGACTCTGTACTGGACTGCAGATGCCAACATATAAAAATAGCGAACAAGCCAGGTTCTTCCTGCTGTGACACTGTATGAAAGGTCAACTTACCTGTGCAAGATCAGAAACATCATCATTTTCTTTTTCCTGGTGAGTCAGAGAAGCCTAAGTCAAAGAAATGAGTAGAGCTGGCAATAGATATACAACTAGGACCATTGGTTAATAGATCTGCAGGCCAGATGTGGTGGCTCATGTCTGTAATCCCAGCACTCTGGGAGGCTGAGGTGGGTGGATCAGGAGGTCAGGAGATCGAGACCATCTGGCCAACATGGTGAAACCCCTTCTCTACTAAGAATATAACAACAAAATTAGCCGGGTGGCGGGTGCCTGTAGTCCCAGCTATGCAGGAGGCTGAGGCGGGAAAATGGCATGAACCCAGGAGGCAGAGCTTGTAGTGAGCCAATGTCGTGCGGCTGCACTCCAGCCTGGGCGATAGGGTGAGACTCCATCTCAAAAAAAAAAAAAAAAAAAAAAATTGGGTCAACAACAGCCAAATTCTACCTACCACTTGATTATAAATAAAGTTTTATTGGAACACAGCTGTACCTATCTGTTTACATATTGTCCATATTCTAATGAGAGAGTTGAAAAATTGCAAATGAGACTCTATGACCCACAAAGCCAAGAATATGTAGTGCCTGGACCTTTACAGAAAAAAGTTTGCCAGATGTTGACCTAGACCAAGCTTGTCCAACTCACAACGCAGAACAGTTTTGAATGCAGCCCAACACAAATTCATAAACTTTCTGAAAACATTATGAGAGTTTTTGGTGATTTTTTTTTTTTTTTTTAGCTCATCAGCTATCGTTAGTGTTAGTGTATTTTATGTGTGGCCCAAGACAATTCTTCTTCGTCCAGTGTGGCCCAGGGAAGCCAAAAGATTGGACATCCTTGGTAGACCATATTCCCAATAGTATGCTCAGATTCACAGCATAATAGTGGAACCAGGGGAATTGCAGTTCATTCTCCATGTATCTTGAGTGAAGCTGGGAATGACAACTAAATAACTCAGGAGGAACTGTACTAAATCCAGAGGCAGAGAACTTAGGTATTTATAGCCTCTGTGGAGCATCTGAAAAAGGTAGTAACTTAGATTTCACTTTAGCTAAGCTTGCCCTCAGAGATCCTGGGTAGCAACCAACCAAATTCTGTTCATTTCTGTGCCCACAGTATTTTGCAGGGCCTATGGCATACAATAGAATGTTCAGTACATGTTGGTTGGATAAATACAAGCATATCAAAGGGGGATTGTTACCAAAATTATTACCAATTCCAAGGGGATAAATAGGATACCAGGTAAGAAATCTATTCTAAAAATAGTGGCTTAGTAAGGTGGCAACAAATTTGGATCTTCTCAGCTCTTGCTGTTAAGCCCATTGGTCTCTAGCGACATTAGCTGTCTCATTTTAATTTCTTCTCTACTTCATGAATACATGTTGTAGATAGATAATAGATTCAAGTTTTATTAGTTGGGATTTGAAGAAGGCATTTCTGGTATAAATGATGTTACTGGAACAAATGACTAAGAGATGTTAATGAATTTTCTTTTCTGGCCTTTAAAACATAATGGGATGCAAGCTTTTTTCTCTGAAAAGGTTAAAGACCAGAAGTGGGATTAGTCAATTTGGAATATATTTATCACCTTTGGAGCTTTTGTTTCTAACAGAGAGCAGACAAAAGAATAGATATTTATTAAATAGCTACAGTTTACGAAAATGACAATAGTTATTTTAATCTTCAACACTTACTTAAGGATTAGTCACTGCTGTTCCTATTTTGCAGAGGAGGACACAAAAAGATGGAGAAATTCCTGTAGTTCACAGTGAGGATGTTAATGAAGGTCTAGCTGTCCCTAAAGCCCAAAGTCATTTTACTGGACCACATAGCCTTTCTGTTCAAAAGTCATTGCTCCTCTTTGTCATGTCTTTTGAGTAGATTTATTGTTTTTTTTTTTTTTTTTTTTTTTTTTGAGACAGAGTCTTGCTCTGTCGCCCCCCAGGCTGGAGTGCAGTGACGCAGTCTTGGCTCACCACAAGCTCCACCTCCCAGGTTCACGCCATTCTCCTGAGTAGCTGGGACTACAGGTGCCCGCCACCACACCCAGCTAATTTTTTTGTATTTTTAGTAAAGACGGGGTTTCACCGTGTCAGCCAGGATGGTCTTGATCTCCCGACCTCATGATCCACCTACCTCGGCCTCCCGAAGTGCTAGGATTACAGGCGTGAGCCACCGCACCCGGCTTATTGTGCTTTTGAAACTGGGCCTACTGCTTGTTTCTTAGGGTAGTAGCTGAGTTTGCACAAACAGGTATATGGATATTCTTGTTCCATTTCTCTTCTACTTCACTGTTAGGTTATTTTTAGCCTATTTGTTTATCCTATGGAGTTTCAAACACGCTTCGTATAATTCCCTTACCTAAACCTTTTCTCAAAGTAGACTGTACTAATTCTAGGAAGCTTATTGAACTATATATAGATTTCTGAGCACTTCCAGGACCTGTTGACTTAGAAGCTTTGGGAAAGAAACCCATGAATCTGAATTTTTAACAGACTGCATCCTTCTCGCCACTTCATAAATGTCAGACAGACTGTCCTTTAGAAAACTGGCCCTTTAGTATCCTTCAGTGACATGTTTAGGAACTCTTCAACGGAAAAATTTTGTTTTCCTAAGTATTTTCTAGGTATTTTTTCTTTTAACACAAAGAAGATGATTTTATAGTTTTTTAGCACCAAAGCTAGTCTTTATTTCATAGTATCTTTAAATGTAGTAAGACTGAGGTGCAACAATTCTTTTTATACCTTTGACTATCAGGAAGAACGGAGCATGCTTATTCAACAAGTAAAATGGAACTCTCATACCTAAAGATTTCATTTTGAACTATTACTGGAGCCTGATCAATATCTGTCCCAGGTACCAAATAATGATACTGTGAACACTTTGCATTCCAGCCACCTTAGCCACCAACCACCTTGTGCTGTCATTACTAGCTTTATCAGAACTAATATCTCACATGAAACTATATTAGGTTTCTATTGCTTCCTAACAAATTACCATAAATTTAACATCTTAAAAGTGTATCCATGTATTACCTCACACAATTCTATAGATCAGAAGTCCAGATGAGCTCAGCTTGCTCGCTGCTTAGGGTTTCACAAGGCTGATGTTAAGGTATCAGCTGGCTGGACTCCCATCTGGGGCTCTGGGGAGGCGTTCTCTTCTGTGCTCATTCCGATTATTGGCACATCCAGGTCCTAAGGCTGTAGGTCTGAGTTCACTGTGCCTTTGCTGACTGACAGCTAAGGCTTGTTCTCTGCTCCTGCGCACCACCCACAGCTCTCCTCACTCGGCCCTCTCCATCTTCAGCAATGGCAGGGGTTGTCCTTCTCACACGTTAAATCTCTCTTTTTCTTCTTCCTTTAGGAGCACATGAGATTATATCAGGTCTGCCTGGATAATCCAGGATAATCTCCTGATTTTAAGGACAACTGCTGAGTAACCGCACTCACATCTACAAAGTCCCTTCTGTCGTGTCATCTTAACATATTCATTAGGGAAGAACATCTTCAGGGGAGGAGGAGGGAGAATTCTGCTTAGTTATACTCACCTACACGTGTGATTAAAAATAACCAAATAATCCCCTAATTGTAATACAATGTAGAGATAAAAGGAGTGTAATATATAATAACTGAATGGATTAAAAATGTATTTTAGAATGTGAGCGTTTAGACATTACACTGCCAAAAGTAATAAAGTTGTCAGAAGAGCTGTGACAACTGATACAAGTGAGTTGGGTTGGCAAGTACCGTGAGCAGTATGGTCATCAGTTATGTGACTTTCATAAACGACTTGCTCACCATTGCTCGCTCTTGATAAGTTATCAGTGAATTTTTTTTTTTTTTTTTTTTTTGACGGAGTCTCACTCTGTCACCCAGGCTGGAGTGCGGTGGCGCCATCTTGGCTCACTGTACGCTCTGCTTCCCGGGTTCACGCCGTTCTCCTGCCTCAGCCTCCTGAGTAGTTGGGACTACAGGTGCCCGCCACCACGTCCGATTAATTATTTTTTTTTTTGTATTTTTAGTAGAGACAGGGTTTCACCGTGTTAGGCAGTTTGGTCTCAATCTCCTGACTTTGTGATCTGCTAGCCTCAGCCTCCCAAAGTGCTGGGATTACAGGTATGAGCCACCGTGCCCAGGGAAATTTTTGAAAAAAGAATACAAGTATTTCCTCACTTACATGGGAGTCACATTCTGTAAACATTAGTATATGTAAAAAATGCAAAAAACCTGAAGAATTTTATATGTAAAATTACATATAAATTTTACACAAAATTACACAAAAACCTAGAGGGACATATAAAAATTATGTGTGATGACATCAACTTCCTGTCTTAGTCCATTCAGGCTGCTATAAATATATATACATATATACATATACACACTAGGTAGTTTATAAAAAGCAAATTTCTCAGTTTTGGAGGCTGGGAAGTTTAAGATCAAGGCACTGGCAGATTTGGTATCTGGCAAAGGCTCCTTTTGGGGTTCATAGATGATGTCCTCACATGGCAGAAAGGGGCAAGGCAGCCGCTTAATAAGGGTGTTAATCCCAGTAATGAGGTCTCTGCCCTTACAACCTAATCACCTCCCCAAGGCCTCCAGCTCCTGATACCATTATATTGGTAATTAGGTTTCAACATATGAATTTTACAGGGAACACGAACATTCAGAACATAGCATATCCCCAGGCCCCTTGCGGTATAGATCCCTAATTACTGTGACAAGTTTATAACCTCCCCCATGGAGTCCCCCAGAAGACAGTGGTACCCCAGCTGAGAAACAGTGGCAAGCTGAGGGAATTTTGTATTATCTGGATTTAAAAAAAAAAAAAAAAAAAGCAAGCCCTGTCTGCTCTTGGTCTGCTCATAAAAATTTACTACCTTGCCAGAAACAGAGACCTGAAGTCATGTATGGTATGACCTGGCCATTTATACCATGGGGACATTGATAGACTAGGAGTAGGAGTAGAGAAAGCAGCAATATTCAGTTCACTCTTGGATAGTATGTTAGAGAGATAGTATCAGGTAGAGATTATGACTAAGGACTTGGAGTCAGACACACTGACATTTGGAACCCCCCTTACTTCTCTGAGGCTTGTTTCCACCCTCTGAAAAGTAGGACACTGTCTGTAAGAATACTCTGCCAGGTATTATGGGAGAATCTGCCTGCTTTTTTGTGGCATGTCTCCTCCCATTGCCTCTCTTCTGTGCACCACAGAACCAGAACACGGTTCTGCATTTCAAAGGTGATTCATCTTTGGGAGTAATTCCTCACTGAAGCTGCACACTGAATGTGCCTTCCCAGAGGGGACTGCATTCTACCAGGACCTGCGTATTCCCAAGTTCTAATCTAGAATTCGAATCCCACAAATCCTAGATATATAGATCAAATATTCATTTTATTTCCCACCTGTCACCAGACATTACCCATGTTTCTGCTGGGCCTATATTCAGTTTTTGTTTTGTTTTGTTTGGAGATGGACTCACTCTGTCACCCTGACTGGAGTGCAGCGACACAGTCATAACTCACTGAGAAAGTGGAACTACAGGCATGCACCACTATGTCCGACTCTTTTTAAAAAATTTTGTAGAAACAGGGTCTTTCCATGTTGTGCAGGCTGGTCTGGGACTCCTAGCCTCAAGCAGTCCTCCCTCCTCGACATCCCAAACTGTTAGGAATACAGGCATGAGCTATTGCATCCATCCCCACTTTGTTCTTTGAATAGAATTCTACTTGTTCAAAAGTAGACTGATACTTGAATTTTCTCTTACAGCCCATTAACCAGCCTGAGTTTGATCCCTGAATTTTTGAGAAGATTTTGTATTATTCATAATTTGTATAAAAATCAAGCTGTGGCAAAAGAAAAGTTCTCTCCAAAGATTTTCAAACCTTTTAAAGCACAAAAGAGTTGAAATGTTTTCTGAGGTATAAAAATAGTCGGTGATTCTCATTAGCCTCATAATTATCAGAATCATTAGGTAAATGTCTAATTAGTAAAGACTTTATGCTAGGCACTTTACAAAGGAAACAGCATAGGCACAGTCTTTGTCCTCCAGAAGCTTATTCTGGAAAAACCTCTTAATGACATGAAAATGCCACATCTTCAGTTATCAGAAGAGAAGGACTGATTAAAGTGGCTGTTCATGTTGGTAGTATTTGCAAGAGACACGAGAACTTATACTGTGACATGGGAAAGAATTTTAGAGCAGAGCTAACCACATAAATGATATAATAAAGAGCTGAAGACTGAACGAAGAAAGTAATGAGTCCTGGAGACTTCTTTCCCAAGCAATCTCTGAATAGGATTTTAGGAGATCATAACTCATTTTGAGAAAATTAGCCTCATGAACTCTGATGCCAGACCACTCGGGCATCCTGTCCATCATTCCACTGCCACCCACTCTGTAGATTTGACACACAATCCACATTACTTACCATTTTTCTTCTGGGAAGCAGCCAGAGAGGGCATTCCCTTGAGCACCCAGACTGGCATTAATCTCCAGCAATGCGCTTTCATTTCACTTCCTGTAAAAATCCATCTCTAGATCCTGTGCTTGACCTAAGGTTAGATGTCAGAGGAACAAAATACTGATTCTCATTTCACATCGCAATTGTTGCTATAAATAGCGAATTTTATAACCTGGTAGATGCAAGGGATGCAGAGTGATGGATGAGCTTCTGCTGATTAAAAAAAAAGTCCATAACTTCTAACTACAGTTCAAGTTGAAGTAAACGATAATAAAGCACAAATAATGCACTGCTGAATTATTCATGTTGATTATAAAAACTGCACCCTCAATGTCAGAGAAGCTGCATTCCTTGCATTGTATCTTTAACCAGAATGCTTCAGGAATTGCCTGGTTCTAAGTGAAAAGGAAGGTTCAGGCACTGAGTCAGAATTATGCTGAAGAAGAGCTTAAATTGAAGAAATATTAAAAGTCCTAGCTAAAAATCATATAAATAATAAATACAAATTATTTCGATTTATAAATCAAACTAATTATAAATGATTATATTTTGAGGCAAATGATAACTGATCATAGCCTATATTCCTAACTGAAGAATAAAGCCCAGAAATGACTCCTAGCATAAGTTCCTAGTCCAAGCCATCAGTGTCACTTAACTGGCCTCCCTACTTTTTCTACTTCTGTCACTCTGTATTTTATTCAGCAGCCAAAATTATCCTTCAAAAATGTTGTCAGAAATAATCCCATCAAAAAGTGGGCAAATGACATGGACAGACATTTCTCAGAAGAAGATATACAAATAGCCAATAGACATATGAGGAAATGCTCAACATGACTAATCATCAGGCAAACGCAAATTACAACCACAGTCAGATACCACCTTACTCCCGCAACATTGGCCAGTATTAAAAAGTCAAAAAACAATAGATGTTAGTGTGAATATGGTGAAAGGGGAAAGCTTAGACACTGCTGGTGGGAATGTAAATTAGTACAACCTCTATGGAAAACAGTATGGAGATTCCTTAAAGAACTGAGAGTAAATCTACCATTCAATCCAGCAATCCCACTACTGAGTATCTACCCAAAAGAAAATAAGTCATTATATGAAAAAGACACCTGAACATGTATGTTTATTGCAGCCCAATTCACAATTGCAAAGATATGGGACCAAAGTAAGTGTCCATTGACCAATGAATGGATAAAGAAAATGTATATATACATCCTGGGATACCATTCAGCCGTAAAAAGGAAGGAAACAGTATCTTTTGTGGCAACTTGAATAGAGCTGGAAGCCATTATTCCAAGTGAAGCAACTCAGGAATGGAAAATCAAATACCATTTGTTCTCACTTAGAAGTGAGAGCTGAGCTATGAGTAAGCAAAGGCACACAGAGTGACATAATGGACTTTGGAGACTCAGGAGGAGGAGAGTAGAAGGGGGATGTGGGATAAAAACTACATATTGGGTACAGTGTACACTACCCAGGTGATGGGTGCACTAAAATCTCAGAATTCACCACTATGTGATTCATCCATGCAACCAAAAATCACTTTTACCCCAAAAGCTATTTAAATAAAATAATACATTGAAAAATACAAACAAAGCAAAACAAGCAGAAAAAACACAAAAATGTTGTCAGTTCATGACATGTCTTTGCTGAAATCCCTCATATGATTTCTTACTTTACACATAATAAAATCTAAATGTCTTATACTCCAATAAAGGCCATGCATGATCTAGCAACTGCCTGCCTCTTTCTATTCATCACCCTCTGAACTATAAGCATATGACTGTCGTGGTTCCTCTAATACATCTAAAAGGCATTTGCACTCGTAGTTTGTTCTGTTTCCAGTGCGCAGCCATGTGCCTCCCAGCTTATGTCATCTGCTAGGAGAAGTTTTCCAAGGTCATCCAGTGTAAAGTACTGTCACTTCTTACTGCAACACGGTTTTGTTTTCATCTGAGTACTTATGTAAACAAGAAAATGTCAATAGATTGGTTGGATTGATCGCCTCTTCTGCTAAATTGCAAGCTCTTGAAGAGTAGGATCCTTGCTTGTTTTATTGAGTATTTTATCTGAAGTAACCAAAACAGTGTCTGTCGTATATTGTCCTCAGTTCACTTGGTTTGTTGAGTGATAAACTCGGTTGTACACACGCTTTATTATGAGTGTCATAATAATTTCTTTTCTGCATATAATTATGCCACTTTAATGGACTAGAATCATTGTTTTCTTTGACTTGTAAGTGACTTCTAAAGCTTCCCTGATCTAATTCATTCTCCTCACTTAGGATAAGAAACCAAATCATCCCAGAATGACGATAATATATAAGATTTAAAAAAAATTTCAGGCACAATGTTGATTGTTATTGTGGAGTCCAGACAGAGTTTTCTGTGGCTATGCAAATCTCCTGGCTCTTAGATGCAGTGACCTCATTGTATATTAGTAAATATTTTTAAAGTACTCTATATTGACTAAATGTTTCACAATCAGGTTGATTAGTAGTAATTCCTCCCAGCAACCTTGTGAGGTCAATCATCATTTTTAAAGCACAGCCCAGAGAGGTTGGGCAGTTTGCCCAATGTCACTCAGCAGGTCATTGGCAAAACCAGCATTGGCGACTTCAGAGCCCATTACTGTGACAAGCCCTGGCACTGACTCTCTTTGGAAGGGTATAAACACTAAATGTTCTGAAGTGAGAGAAGTACAGAGGCCTTGAGGTGAAGGAGTTATTGGTGCAATTAGAAACTGGAGCCAGCTATTGAAAATTGAAAATGCTGCCTAATGGAGGTGAATTGGAGGATATATTATTTTTTGAGAGAATTAGAGAAATATAGTTTGAAAAATAGGAATCTAAAAAGCAGGAATGTATGTAGAAAATTAAAGTAGGTGACTTTGGCAGGAGTAATAAATAAGTCATAGGGCCAAAATGGTTTAGGAAAAGTTTATGTAGGCCATGGTATCAGAAAGTCTGTTCTCTAACATTATATGCCACCAATTCACCTTCCTCAAGCAGTGTTTTCTAAAGTTTTGGGAAAATGATAACTGGTTTCAAGTATGGAGTATTTCAGTCCTTGAAGCCCAACATGCAAATTACATAGGCCCCACTATTAGTTTCATGCCCTGCTAAATATACTCTAGGAATATATATATCAAGGAAATTATCCTTTTTGTTTGTTTGTTTGTTTGTTTGTTTGTTTTTGAGACCGAGTTTTGCTCTTGTTGCCTAGGCTGGAGTGCAGTGGTGCGATCTCGGCTCACCACAACCTCCGACTCCCGGGTTCAAGCAGTTCTTCTGCCTCAGCCTTCCTGAGTAGCTGGGATTACAGGCATGCGCCATCACACCCAGCTAATTTTGTATTTTTAGTAGAGATGGGGTTTCTCCATGTTGGTCAGGCTGGTCTTGAACTCCCAAACTCCCAACCTCAGATCATCTGCCTGCCTCGGCCTCCCAAAGTGCTGAGATTACAGGCATGAGCCACCACACCAGGCCTTTTTTTTTTTTTTTTTTTTTTGAAGACTGCATCTCACTCTGTTGCCCAGGCTGGAGTGCAGTGGTGCAGTGGTGCAGTGGTGCAATCTCGGCTCGTTGCAACCTCTGCCTCCTGGGTTCAAGTGATTCTTCTGCCTCAGCCTCCCAAGTAGCTGGGACTACGGGCGCCCACCCCCTCGCCCGGCTAATTTTTTTGTATTTTTAGTAGTGACGGGGTTTCACCATATTGGTCAGGCTGGTCTCAAACTCCTGACCTTGTGATCTGCCCACCTCAGCCTCCCAAGGTGCTGGGATTACATGCATGAGCCACTGCACGTGGCCAAGGAAATTGTGTTAATTTTAAGAAAACATGATGCATCTTTACTTTCCATTCCTTTCTTTTTTTATGTTTGTTTCTTCCCTTGAGATTTAAGATAAATCGATTCAAGGTAGTGATACATTTCTGTCCTACCCAATTTTGTCTTTTGGTACCTCAGATTATATCTTCTGTGTTCCCTGGAAGCAAATTATTATGACTAACCATTGCAACCACAGTGGTAGCTGCTTATTTTGGTAAATGCTTACTACATGCTGAAAACTTCCTAGGGAGTATCTCATTTAACTTTTCTTTTTTTTTTTTTTTTTTTTTTTTTTGAGACGGAGTCTTGCTCTGCCGCCCAGGCTGGAGTGCAGTGGCCGGCTCTCAGCTCACTGCAAGCTCCGCCTCCCGGGTTCACGCCATTCTCCTGTCTCAGCCTCCCGAGTAGCTGGGACTACAGGCGCCCGCCTCGTCGCCCGGCTAGTTTTTTGTATTTTTTAGTAGAAACGGGGTTTCACCGTATTAGCCAGGATGGTCTCGATCTCCTGACCTCGTGATCCGCCCGTCTCGGCCTCCCAAAGTGCTGGGATTACAGTCATTTAACTTTTCTAACATTCTTATGAGAATAGGCATGCCTATCCCTATTTTGCATTTGGGAGCAGAGCTCCCAAGTGTAACTCCAGAGCCATTATTCTATTAAAATCTTAGTAAAATCTTCTTCTCCCCTTTCTCAGAACCCTCCAGTGACTTCACATGGTCTGCAAGGCTTATTGTGGTTTAGGCACAGTTATCGTGGTGAACAATCATCTTTGCTACAACTCTCTTCCTCACCTACAGACTTTGCCTCAAATATGCTCACCACCTGGTCATAAGTCAGATATCCTGAGCTTGGTCTGACTTGGTGTCCTTGAACTTGATCTTCTCTCTGCCTGTTATATACTTCCTCAACACATGCACCTGGCCCAATTATGTCATTCAGATTTATCCTCAAATGCCATTTCAGGGAGGCCTTCTTTGGCTATGCTATATAAAGTAGTACATTCCATTTTAACTATCTATTTTCTGTAACTGCTTTCTTTTTCTTCATGGTATGTACCATCCCTTTAAAAATTATTTATACATTTGCTTATTGTTCATACTCTTTTTCCCCACTAGAATTTAAGTTCCATGAGGACATCAATTTTGTATTTTATTTTCTTTATTTGTTTTATTGTCAGTGGCCAGACAAGTCGTGGAACATGGGAGACTCTCCATAAATAATTGTTGAATAAATAAATGAACTATCACACTACATTGCTACACCAAGTTTTTTTTTTTTTACTTTACTGTAATTTTAGGTTGGGGGATACATGTGAAGCTTTGTTGCATATGTAAACTCATGTCATGGGGGTTTGTTGTACAGATTATTTCATCACCCAGATATTAAGCCAAGTAGGCAATAGTTGTTTTTTCTGTTCCTCTCCCTCATCCCACACTCCACCTTCCAGTAGACCCCAGAGTCTATTATTCCCTTGTTGGTGTTCATGAGTGCTCATCATTTAGCTCCCACTTATGAATGGGAATATGGGGTATTTGGTTTTCTGTTCTTGTGTTAGTTCCCTGAGAATGATAGCCTCCATCTCTATTCATGTTCCCCTAAAAGACATGATCTTATCCTTTTTGATGGCTCTATAGCATTTAATGGTGTATATGTACCACATTTTCTTTATCCAGTCTGTAGTTGGTGGGCATTTAGGTTGATTCCATGTCTTTGCTATTGTGAATTGTGCTGTAATGAATATTCACATGCATATGTCTTCATGGTAGAATGATTTATATTCCTCCAGTAATGGGATTACCAGTAATGGGATTGCTCGGTGGAATGGTAGTTCTGTTTTTAGCTCCTTGAGGATGAGTGGAATGGTAGTTCTATTTTTAGCTCTTTGAGGAATCGCCATACTGCTTTCCACACCGTTGAACTAGTTTACACTACCACCAGTAGTGTGTAAGTGTTTCCTTGTCTTTGCAACATTGCCAGCATCTGTTATTTGTTGACTTTTTCATAGTAGTCGTTCTAACTGGTGTGAGATGGTATCTCATTATGGTTTTGATTTGTATTTTTCTAATGATCAATGATATTGATCTTTCTCCATATGCTTGTTGGCTACATATATGTCTTCTTTTGAGAAGTGTCCATTCATGTCCTTTGCCCACTTTTTAATGGGGTTGTTTTTCTCTTATACACTTAATTTTCTTGTAGATAATGGATATTAGATCTTTGTCAGAAACACAGTTTGCAAATATGTTCTCCCATTCTGTAGGTTATCTGTTTATTCTATTGATAGTTTTTTCCTTTCTTTTCTTTTTTGCTGTGAAGAAGTTCTTGAGTATGATTAGATTCAATTTGTCAATGTTTGCTTTGGTTGCAATGGCTTTTGGTGCCTTTGTCATGCAATCGTTGCCTGTTCCTGTGTCTAGGATAGTGTTGCCTAGGTCGTCTTTCAGGATTTTTATAGCTTCGGGTTGTTCATGTAAGTCTTTAATCCATCTCGAGTTGATTTTTATATATGGTATAAGGAAGGGGTCCAGCTTCAATCTTCTGCATTTGGCTAGCCAGTTATTCCAGCACCATTTATTGAATACAAAGTCTTTGCCCGATTGTTTGTTTTAGTCAACTTTGTTGAGGATCAGATGGTCATAGGTGTGTGGCTTTATTTCTGGGTCCTCTATTCTTTTCCATTGGTCTATGTGCCTGTTTTTGTACCAGTACCACACTCTTTTGGTTACTGTAGCCCTGTGGTATAGTTTGAAGCCAGGAAATGTGCTGCCTCCAGCTTTGTTCTTTTTGCTTAAGATTACCTTGGCTATTTGAGCCCCTTTTTTGGTTCCATACGAATTTTAAAATAGTTTTTTCTATGAAAATATCTTTGGTAGTTTGATAGGAATAACATTGAATCTGTAGGTTGCTTTGGCCAGCATGGCCATTTCAAAGATGTTGATTCTTCCTATCCATAAGTATGGGATGTTTTTCCATTTGTTTGTGTCTTTTCTGATTTCTTTGAGTAGTATTTTGTAATTCTCATTCTAGAAATCTTTCACCTCCTTGATTAGCTGTATTTCTAGGTATTTTATTATTTTTGTGGCAGTTGTGAATTGAATTGTGTTCCTGATTTGGCTCTCGGCTTGGTGGTTGTTAGTGTATAGGAATGCTAGTACATTGATTTTGTATCCTGAAACTTTGCTGAAGTTGTTTATCAGCTGAAGGAGCTTCGGGGCCAAAATTATGGGGTTTTCTACATACAGAATCTGTCATCTGCAAACAGGGGTAGTTTGACTCCCTCTTTTCCTATTTGGATGCCCTCTGTTTCTTTCCATTACCTAATTTCTCTGGCTAGGACATCCAATAACATGTTGAATAAGAACAGTGAGAGAAAGCATCCTTGTCTTGTGCTGGTTTACAAGGGGAAAGTTTTCAGCTGTTTCCCATTCAGTATGATGTTGATTATGGGTTTTTCATATATAGCTCTTATTATTTTGAGATATGTTCCTTCAATACCTAGTTTATTGAGAGTTTTTAACATAGAGGATGTTGAATCTTACCAAAAGCCTTTTCTGCATCTATTGAGATAATCCTGTGGTTTTTGTCTTTAGTTCTGTTTATGTCATGAATCACATTTATTGATTTGCCTATGTTGAACCAACCTTGTATCCTGGGCATGAAGCCTACTTGATCATGGTGGATTAGCTTTTTGATGTGCTGCTGGATTCAGTTTGCAGGTATTTTGTTGAGGATTTTTCCATTGATATTCATCAAAGATATTGGTCTGAAATTTTCTTTTTTTGTGTGTGTCTCTGCTAGGTTTTGGTATCAGGATGATGTTAGTCTCATGGAATGAGTTGGGAAGCAGTCCCTTCTCCTTAATTTTTTGGAGATGTTTCAGTAGGAATGGTACCAGCTCTTACTTTATATGTGGTAGAATTTGGTTGTGGATCCCTCTGTTCCTAGGCTTTTATTGGTTGGTAGGCTGTTTATTACTGATTCAGTATCAGAGCTCATTATTGCTCTGTTCAGGGAATCAATTTCTTTCTGGTTCAGTCTTAGGAGGGTGTATGTGTCCACAAGTTTATCCATCTCTTCTAGGATTTCTAGTTTGTATACATAGAAGCGGTCATAGTAGTTTCTGATCATTACTTTTATTTCTGTGGGGTCAGTGGTAGCACCTCCCTCATCATTTTTCATTTTGTATATTTGGATCTCTCCTTTCATCTCTATTAGTTGAACTAGTGGCATATCTGTCTTATTAATGTTTTCAAAAAACAAACTCCTGGACTCATTGATCTTTTGAAGTTTTTCATGTCTTGATTTTCTTTGGTTCAGCTCTGATTTTGGTTATTTCTTGCCTTCTGCTAGCTTTATGGTTGATTTGTTCTTGCTTCTCTTTCAGTTGTGATGTTAGAGATCTTTCTAAGTTTTTGATGTGGGCATTTAATACAGAAATTAATGCCTTTCTTAACACTACCCTAACTGTATCACAAAGATTCTGGTATGTTGTATCTTTGTTCTCATTAGTTTCAAAGAACATCTTCATTTCTGCCTTAATTTCATTATTTACCCCAAAGTGATTCAGGAGCATGTTGCATAATTTCCGAGTAATTTCATGGTTTTAAGCAATTTTCTTAGTCTTCTACATTTATTGCACTGTGGCCTGAGAGTGTGTTTGGTACAAATTTGGTGCCTTCCCATTTGCCAGGGATTGTTTTATGTACAATCATGTGGTCGATTTTAGAGTTATGTGCCATATGACGATGAGAAGAATGTATATTCTGTTGTTTTTGGGTAGAGAGTTCTGTAGCAGTCTTTCAGATTGATTTGGTCCAATATTGAGTTCAGGTTCTGCATATCCTTGTTAATTTTCTCCCTCAATGATCTACTACTGTCAGTGGAGTGTTGAAGTCTCCCACTATTATTATGTAGGAGTCTATGTTTCTTTGTAGATCTCTAAGAACTTGCTTTATAAATCTGGGTGCTCCTGTGTTAGGTGTGTATGTATTTAGGATAGTTAGGTCTTCTTATTCAATTGAACCCTTTACCATGATGTAATGTCCTTCTTTGTCTTTTTTTGATCTTTGTTGGTTTAAAATCTCTTTTGTCTGAAATTAGGATGGCAACATCTGCTTTTTTCTCTTTTCTATTTGATTTTCCTCCATTTCTTTATTTTGAGCCTATAGCTGTCATTACACATGAGATGGGTCTCTTGAAGGCAGCATTTCATTGGATCTTGCCTTTTCATCCAGCTTGACGCTCCGTGCCTTTAAAGTGGGGCATTTAGCCAATTTACATTCAAGGTTAGTACGGATATGTGTGGATTTCATCCTGTCATTGTGTGTTGTTAGCTGGTTATTATGCAGGTGTTTTTGTGGTTGCTTTATACTGTTACTGGTCTGTGTATTTAAGTGTGTTTTTGTATTAGCTGGTAGTGGTCTTTCCTTTCTATACTTAGTGTCCAATTACTCACTCAACATTTACTTATTTGAAAAGGAACTTATTTCTCCTTTACTGAGGAAGTTAGTTCAGCCAGATATGAAATCTTTGATAAAGACTTTTTGTTTCTTTAAGAATGTTGAATATAAGCTTCCAATCTCTCCTAACTTACAAGGTTTTAACTGAGAGGTCTGCTGTTAGCCTCATGGGATTCCCTTTGTAGGTGACCTACCCTTTTTCTCTGGCTGCCTTTAACATTATTTTTTTTCTATTTTGACCTTGGAAAATCGGATGATTATGTGTTTTGTGGATGAGCTTCTTGTGTAGAATCTTGCAGGGATTCCCTGTATTTCCTGAATTTGACTATTGGCCTCTCTCTAGCAAAGTTGGGGAAGTTTTCATGGACAATAACCTGAACTATGTTTTTCAAATTGCTTGCTTCCCCCCCTCCCCTTCAGAGATGCCAGTGATTCATAGATTTGGCCTCTTTACATAATCCCACATTTCTTGGAGTGTTGTTGTTTTTTTTTAATAATCTTCTCCATTATTTTTTCTTTTTGTCTTACTGTCATATTGCAGATAACCAGTCTTCAAGTTCCGAGATTCTTTCCTCAGCTTGTTCTATTCTGCTGTTAATACTTGTGACTGCATTGTAAAATTCTTGTATTTTGTTTTTCAGCTCTGTCAGATATATTAGGGTATTTTTGTATCAGCTGTTCCCTCCTTTAGCTCCTGTATTATTTCATAGTGATTCTTGGTTTCCTTGGATTGGGTTTTGTCTTTCTCCTGAATCTCAATGATCATTTCTGTTTATATTCTGAATTCTGTTTCTGCCATTTCAGCTAACTCAGCCTGGTTAAGAACTCTTGTTGGAGCACTGGTGTGGTCATTTGTAGGAGAAGTGGTGTGGTCATTTGTAGGACATGGGACACTCTGCCCATTTGAGTTACCAGAGGTTTTGCATTGGTTTTTTCTCATCTCTGCATGTGGGTGTTCATTTAACTGCAGTGCAGATTAAGTATAGTCAATAGATGTCTTTTCTAAATGCTCTCACAGGGTCGAGGTTTTCTGCAGCATTTTTATTTGAAGCTGACGTCTTGTTTTTGGTTTCACAGTGGGGTTTTTAGCAAGATATTTTTGGTGCTGAGGCTTTGAGTTATGATCCAGTAGGTGATGCTTAGGTGTATTTGTCAGTTGGTAGACACTTGCTCAGTTGTGTGGCTCCCCCATGTTTCCTCTCAGTTGCACTTGTTCCCTCTCAGTGCTCTGAGAGTGTGGGCTTTTCTCCCCATTGAGTTCTGGCTGTAGATCGCCGCTTGGCACTCTTGGGCTGCCCACTGCAGCTCTGGGGAATTCTCAGTGTTTATGTTTCTTCCCCAACTTGGAGATAGCAGAGGAAGAGACCTTAGTAGTGGTGTGGCCAAAGGTCTTTTGCATGTCTCCTGGGGACTCCACCCCAGAGAGATGCATGTCAGCAGTCGCTCAGTGTAATCAGCCCTGGATGGAGGGTCTGTGCTATGGGCCCAAGCTGGAGGTTCCCTGTCTGGTAATGAGTGGGGTTGGAAGGGATCCATGGGAGATGGAGGGACCTCCTCTTCTTGGGTTGACTGCAGCTTGTTGGAGGTGTGGATAAGGCACTTAGGGTCTTTGCTCTTTTGTTTGTTGGAGGGTAGCAAGGGCAGTTCCACTGCAGAGTCAGTGGCAGAGAGGCTTTCAGTTACCCCTGGGGGCTCTGTCCAGGAAGTTACAGAGCTGCTATTGGCTCAATAGCTCTAGTGGGGGGTGGCTAGAGGACCCAGTGAGGAGATATGGCAAGAGGCATCCACATAGTCTGGCCACAATTTTTTTTTTTTGAGACAGAGTCTCATTCTGTCACCCCGGTTGCAGTGCAGTGGCGTGATCTCAGCTCACTGCAACTTCCGCCTTCCAGGTTCAAGTGATTCTCCTGCCTCAGCCTCCTGAGTAGCTGGGATTACAGGTGCATGCCACCATGCCTGGTCAATTTTTGTATTTCTAGTAGAGACAGGGTTTCACCACATTGGCCAGGCTGACTTTGAACTCCTGACCTCAGGTGATCTGCCTGCCTGGGCCGCCCAGTCTGGCCACTTTTTATTTATTTATTTTATTTTATTTTATTTATTATTTATTTTTGAGATGGAATCTCACTCTCTTGCCCAGGCTGGAGTGAAATGGCGCAATCTTGGCTCACTGCAACCTCCGCCTCCCAGGTTCAAGCAGTTTTCCTGCCTCAGTCTCCCAAGTAGCTGGGATTACAGGCACCCGCTGCCAAGTCTGGCTAATTTTTTGTATTTTTAGTAGAGATGGGGTTTCACCTGTTTCCCCAGGCTGGTCTTGAACTGCTGAGCTCAGGCAATTCACCCACCTAGGCCTCCCAAAGTGCTAGGATTACAGGCATAAGCCACCATGCCCGGCCCAGTTTGGCCACTTTTTAATAGGGCTGCTCTAGTATGTTGGGGGTCTGCTTCAGTTCCTAGTCACCATGGGTTTTCCAGTACCTGGACGGATCAACAGTGAAGCCTGTGAAACAGCAAACGTGGCTGCCTGCCCCTCCCTCTGGGAGCTCTGTCCCAGGAAGGTATGGACCCATTGCCAGCTCAAATGCGCCTGGAGGAGGTAGCTGGAGATCCAGGTTGGGAGGCCCCACACAGTGGAGAGAAACTGGATCAGGGACCCACTTCAAAAGCAGTCTGGCCGTGTTTTTGTATAGCAGCTGTGCTGTGCCCAGGGGTCTGCTTCAGCCCCTGGTCACCTATGTCTCTCCAAAGCCCAAAGGGCAGGACAGCTAAGTCACCAAAACAGCAAGATTGGTGGCCCACCCCTCCCTCTGGGAGCTGTCTCAGGGAGGTTTGAAACCTCTGTTGGCCAGTGAACACCATTGAGGGTGGCTGCAGATCCTAGTTCGGGAGGTCCCACCCAGTGAGGAGGAACAGGATTAGGGACTTTCTTTAAAAAGCAGTCTGGTCACGTTTTCATAGAGCAGTCGTGCTGTTCTGGAGGTCCACTTCAGCCCCTAGTTACCTAGGTCTTTCCAAAGCCCGAAGGCTGAAAAAGCTAAGTCTGCCAAACAGCCAACATGGCACCCCCTACCCCCATCCCCCAACCCTAGGAGCTCCAGCTCAGTGAGGTGCAGTTGTTGCTACCAGTGGCTGGATGGAGTTCCACATCAGCAGGTCTTATCCTGAGGTGTTGTGGGAGTGGGGCCTGCAAACTGATGCTACTCATTCCCCTGGATTCAGCCTTTTCCTAAGGGTGTATATGAGGGTCTAACCTCCTGCTTTGCCAGAGTTTCAGCTGCTTTTTCCAGGAAGTTCAGAAAGCCCGAGTATCTAAGCTCCTGCATCTCTGCATGTGCCCGAGTGGCTGCTCTGCCAAGCCTCCACTTAGCTCTCTGTGTTAGACTAAAGGCCATGGTGGAGTGGGTTCACATGGGGATCTCCTGACTCGAGGGTTGCAAATATCCACAGGAGAAGCGTGGGTTCCCAGAGCCACACATTCACTCACTGCTTCCCTGGGTGGGGGAGGTTACCCTGGCTTTGTGTTGCTCCCCGGTAGGCCGTAATTCTGCCTTGCTTTTCTCTGTTCTCCGTGGGTCGAGTTGTTTTCTTGATTAGTCCCAATGTGAGCACCTGGTTGTTTCAGTTGAAGATGTTACTGTATTTACTCACTGCTTTCATTTTTCTCCATGACAGCCAGGCACGCTAGCTGCTTCTCGTGAGCCAACTTTTGATTTTTTTCTGTACTAAGTTTCTAATAATTGGATTAACTTCCCACAGGCTACGTATTGTGCTGGTTGTGAAGAATCAAAGTCTTGGGCTTTGTGTGAACATTTTGCAGCATCTGTTACTGGCTATTCAAAGGTCTTGCCTTTGCCGCAGAAAGAACCCAAGCCAAGAAGAATCTCAGTGTTTTTGTCTACACTGTGTTCATCTCAAAGCATTTAAGAATCCACAGAAGGGACTCTGGAAAGATTGTGAGATGGGCCTGGCAGCTTTACCTGTATTACTTTGCTTTATTTTTGGAAAATCTGAAGGCAGTGGGAATCTGGCAATTCTCCTGGGGCTTGTGGGCAAATGTCAGTGTGTCTAGTGTGATGGTGCATGTTAGAGTTCCACCCCGTCAGCTGTACCGTCCAGATTTTGTGAAACAAATATTGCCTGTGAGTTAGTTGGGAATCACTGCATGCAGACTGGAGGAATAGAGATCAGTGACTGAAGGGTATCTTGGCCAAAAAAAAAAAAAAAAAATCTCTATTTCATGAGGGATGCTGGAATGCATTCTCTGTCAGCTTTTTTTTTTTTTTTTTTTGAAATGGAGTCATGCTCTGTAGCCCAAGCTGGAGTGCAGTGGTACGATCTCAGCTCACTACAACCTCTGCCTCTTGGATTCAGGCGATTCTCTTGCCTCAGCCTCCCAAGTAGCTGGGATTACAGGTGCATACCACCACACCTGGCTAATTTTTGTACTTTTACTAGAGACAGGGTTTCACCATGTTGGCCAGGCTGGTCTCGAGCTCCTGAGCTCAAGGGATCCCCCCTCCCCCACCTTGGCATCCCAAAGTGCTGGGATTACAGGCATGAGCCACTGTGCCCAGCCCTCTGTAAGCATTTTATATAATATTTTATTTTTAATATCGTCTTAGACCTTGCCTCTTTCCCAAATGTAACTACAATTTTCAGTTGGGTGTGATTCTGAAGTATAGCAGGACACAGGTTTTTACATTTGTAGACCTCTTTGTTTGTTTCTGTTTTGTTTGTTTGTTTTGGGGGAAATCAGCTTCTACAGAAATATTATCACATTTTTTCTTACAGTATTAGCTAATTCTAAAATGGATAAACTTTACAAAAATTTTTTAAATGATGATTGAAGTTGCCTTTGCATATTTGATAATGTATAATTCTAAGAAATATCTTACCAAGAGAATCAGAAAACCTGGATTCTTTTCATGACTTTGGTCTTAACTAAATGCTTGACTTGCTTTAATCTAATTTCAGCTACTTCAGAATGCTGAAACTTATTACGTGAAAACTGTATTTTACTGATCCTATGAAATGGTATGAAAGTGTTAAACAGTTAATAAGGAAGGTAAACTGTATGTGTTGGTGTGGGGGTGAAATGGAGAACAAGTGTTTTAAAGAGCACTAGACTTGGGTTTAAATACTTCTGCCACTTAAAAAAAAAAAAAAAGAGGCCGGGCGCGGTGGCTCAAGCCTGTAATCCCAGCACTTTGGGAGGCCGAGACGGGCGGATCACGAGGTCAGGAGATCGAGACCATCCAGGCTAACACGGTGAAACCCCGTCTCTACTAAAAATACAAAAAAAACTAGCCGGGAGAGGTGGCGGGCACCTGTATTCCCAGCTACTCGGGAGGCTGAGGCAGGAGAATGGCGTAAACCCGGGAGGCGGAGCTTGCAGTTAGCTGAGATCTGGCCACTGCACTCCAGTCCAGGCGACAGAGCGAGACTCCGCCTCAAAAAAAAAAAAAAAAAAAAGAACATGGAAGAGAGATGAGATTATTTCTAAAACATCATTGAAGCTGTAATTTTCTAGGATTTTTAGGTTTCCTCAAAGTAATGGGTAGGGACAAAATAAATGGTGATATTGAAAGACATTGTAATGATATGCACAAATAGGCAAACCATGTTTTCAGGATAGCGTCAATTATTTCACTCTTCAAGAAATTAAGCAGAAAACAGACAGGATGTAATACACAAAAAAAGATGTACGTCTACCTTGACACTCCGACCCTGAATGTCTCCATTGATTTGGGGATGATATTTATCCATAAACTTAACTTCTCACATATGTAATAGGTTTCACTATAGATGTTCAGTTCCCTAAAACTCCCTGACACTGGAATTCTTAAATGCTAGAGTCAAAGCTAGAGATCAGCTGGTCCAGTCATCTCCCAGTACAGATGAGGAAGCGATTTACTCACTTTTCATAGCATTCAACCTTTAGAAAACTAAAGGTAGCAAAAGCTCAGTTAAACATGTATCTTTTAACATGAGACTGAAAATCCCATCATCTATGGTGAAAAAAAAAAAAGAAAACTAACAAGTTGACCTTAGGCTATGACAACTACAGAATAGCTTACACTTTTTTTTTTTTTTTTTGAGACGGAGTCTCACTCTGTCGCCGGGGCTGGAGTGCAGTGGCCGGATCTCAGCTCACTGCAAGCTCCGCCTCCCGGGTTCACGCCATTCTCCTGCCTCAGCCTCCCGAGTAGCTGGGACTACAGGCGCCCGCCACCTCGCCCGGCTAGTTTTTTGTATTTTTTAGTAGAGACGGGGTTTCACCGTGTTAGCCAGGATGGTCTCGATCTCCTGACCTCGTGATCCGCCCGTCTCGGCCACCCAAAGTGCTGGGATTACAGGCTTGAGCCACCGTGCCCGGCCCGCTTACACTTTTTTTGAGATAGAGTCTCGCTCTGTTGCCCAGGCTGGAGTGCAGTGGCATGATCTCGGCTCACTGCAACCTCCACCTCCCCAGTTCAAGTGATTCTCCTGCCTCAGCCTCCAAGTAGCTGGGACTACAGGTGCACGCCACCACGCCTGGCTAATTTTTATATTTTAATAGAGATGAGGTTTCACCATGTTGGCCAGGATGGTCTCGATCTCTTGACCTCGTGATCCACCTGCTTTGGCATCCCAAAGTGCTGGGATTACAGGCATGAGCCACCGTGCCCAGTCAATTGAGGATTTTTACATCATTTTAAATTTAAGGGATCAAGTAAATTCCATTGTCACTGGTATATGTTTAGTAGGTTGTCCTTCTAGAATACATTTTTCATAATTTGCATATGTATGTTTTGATGGAATTTGATGGAAAAGCTAGGAGCGCCAAGTAATGCTGACTTCATTTGGTAAGTATTTTCTTTATTTTTGCATTTTCTTTTCTTTTCTTTTTTCTTGAGACAGAGTCTCACTCTGTTGCCCAGGCTAGAGTGCAGTGGTGTAATCTTGGCTCACTGAAACCTCTGCCTCCGGGTTCAAACAGTTCTCCTGCCTCAGGCTCCCATGTAGCTGGGACTACACGTGCACGCCACCACGCCTGGCTAATTTTTTTGTGTTTTAGTAGTGACACGGTTTCACCTTGTTGCCTAGGCTGGTTGTGAACTCCTGTGCTCAGGCAATCCGCCCACCTCGGCCTCCCAAAGTGCTGGGATTACAGGTGTGAGCCACTGCGCCCAGCCTGTTTTTGCATATTCTTAAGGCAGGACAATAACACTGCATCTTCAGCCAACCGAGTACCATGTGAGATGAGAGTGAAACACGCTGGCAGAAACAGCACATGATAATGGGCAGTTGGAGCTCCAATTCATTTTCTAACAAGGGCTTTAAGATAAAAGACATGTATATGTATGCCATTTCATTTCAAGTACGGTGCATTCACAGCTTGGGGAGAAGTCTGCAGTAATCCCTATTACCTTCAATACAGTTGAACTCCTAGTTTACTAGAAGCTTGGATTAGGGATCCTCATTCTAATAAAAAATTGAATTGAGGATGACAACTCACCAAGATGACAAACAGCAGTGATTTGTTGTTTGGAAGGCAGGTGATGTGAGTTCTGGGAGCACCATTGGGAAAAATCTATTCTTTTTCAGACACACTGCCATCATTCTATGAACAGTACCATATCTAAATGGACAAGTCACCATATCTCTGTATTAAACATACTGACTTTGGAGCCTAACTGCCTGAGTTTGAATCTAGGCCATATTGATGAATATGGCCTATGTGGCACCGCACAAGCTGATCATCTTCCTTAAGTCTTGGTATCCCCATCTGTAAAATGTGGATCGTACCAGTACTTGTGCGATGTTAGAGAATTCAGTGAGGTAGTCCTTGTGAAGTGCTTAGCTCGGTGTGTAGTATCTTAAGCATTCAATAAATATTCACTATTATTCATAAACCACATAATTTAGGAGTATAGGGTAATGCAGTCTATGAAGATTTGAGTGTGATGAAGGATGCTCTGCCTGTCAGACTAGAAGTACCTGGAGATTGGGGTTGTATCAAAAGATAGAACATGTCACAAAGCTGAAAAGATATGGTCCTCTCCTTCCTAATTTATCTTTACCCCTGTAACTGACAAATGGATATTTTATTTTCCATAGCTATATTTATAGACATTTAAACAAACTGATATATAATACATTTTGCATATGCATTTGTTTGAGTTCTTCCTTAGTGAGTCACTAATCTGTTATATTTATGTCTCATAATTATTCCTACCCAACACAAACTCAGTTGGAAGCCCTGAAGTTTTCTTGCTCCCAAACCCTCCAAAAAGAAATGCAAAACCCAAATGTGAAAATTTTCAAACTAAATTTTCTGGTGATAAAGGAGAACTTTACAGGATAGTGTATTCAGTTCAACATAGCAACACTGAGCACCTTCTGGATTGTAAGAAGCAGCTAAATGGTGGAGAGAGATGCAGAAGAGTAAGCATAAATGCATTTTGCTCCTAGTAGATGGCCATCTGGTAACTGAGATCAGACCTATGTAAATGTAATGCATGGCAGCATATAAAGGCCAATAAGGAGAGATTCAAAGAATCACTTGTGTTATAAAGGAGAGAGGCATTCCATTCAGCAGAGGGATGTGAAAAGTTTCAATGAAAGAAGGGATATTGGCCAGGCACAGTGGCTCATGCCTGTAATCCCAGCACTTTGGGAGGCTGAAGCAGGCAGATCACTTGAGGCCAGGAGTTCAAGACCAGCCTGGCCAACATGGTAAAACCCGTCTCTACTAAAAATACAAAAATTATCTGGGCATGGTGGCGTGTGCCTGTAGTCCCAGCTACTCTGCGTACCCAGATACTCCCAGGAGAATCGCTTGAACCCGGGAGGCAGAGGTTGCAGTGAGTCGACATCGTGCCACTGCACCCCAGCCTGGAGACAGAGCGTGACCCCATCTCAAAAAAAAGAAGGGATATTTGAGTTCAGCCTTGAAGTATATGAATGAATTGTGATCAACTGAAAGAAGAGTGAACGGATAAATGTTATATATCCTTGCCTTTAGAAAATGCAGTCTATTAGCACAGACAGCTGTGAGCATTGATGATGATGATACAATGCCAGGGAATCTGGGGTGTCATGGAAGAAAGAACAAAGGCTGACTGCTAGTTGATTGGCGTGGTCAAGAGTGACATCCCTTGGAAGAAAACTGTGGAGCAGAATGTTAAAAGATGAGAAGGAATATGTGCCCTCTGCCCTCCTCACCGGTACCAGCTTGTCTGCTTAGCAGTGGATATAGCATTTGCAAAGACATGGAGGTATGAGAGAGGTCGCATCTCTGAGAGGGAGCTGCTAGTAAATTTACCTGGACTACTGCAACAAGTTCTAGCCACGGCACAAATAGTAATAGCCTGCCCTAGGAATGGTAGTAGAACTAGAGTGGAGGGTACATATTGGATACACTGGGCACAGACAATTGTGTGTTTTTATAAGAAGGGTGTCATGGACATCATCTAGTGAAGGATAATACTCCAATTTGCTCCTGAAAAGATGAACAGGAGACCTCTGCTTAAATTACTTTGACCTTTCTTTCTTATGCAAAATAGAGATCCAGGTATCAGGGCCAATCTAGGTTACTTTTATACTCAAAAAGAAACCAACAGTGTAAGTGGTAAGGGTAGCCTACAGCAGAAAAGTCACTGTCTGCACACAACCCCAATCAAATGCACTGAAATTTCTTTTTCTTTTTTTTTGAGAAGGAGTCTTGTTCTGTCGCCCAGGCTGGAGTGCAGTGGTGCGATCTCGGCTCACTGCAAGCACTGCCTCCCAGGTTCACGCCCGGCTAATTTTTTGTATTTTTAGTAGAGACAGAGTTTCACCATGTTAGCCAGGATGATCTCCATCTCCTGACCTTGTGATCCTCCCTCCTCGGCCTCCCAAAGTGCTGAGATTACAGACGTGAGCCACCGCGCCCAGCCAAATGCACCAAATTTCTTATCTCACCGGCTCTGTATGACTAGAAACATCAAGAACACAGAATAAAGATGTAATTAGGAGAAGAAAAATGGAACAGACTACTAGATAGATGAGAACTTGTATCACTTATTAACACAAAAGTAACTTATATTTAAACAATAAAAGCTTTCGATGTGATATTAAAAATTCTGTGACATATGACAGAATAGAAATATTTTTATGGCAATTTTACATGACTTCCCCTTAACCTACTATTTAATTCCCTTAGCTAATTCTACAAGTTAACCTGAAAGGTTCAGGGAATCCAGGAAAGAGAGGGAAGCTCATTCAGCTCAGGATGCACCATAATGTCTCAGCAGCATATTTAAATTATATGTTTAGGCTGACAGGCAAACGTATTTCAGGGCAGAATCCTTAGAAAGCAGGAGACAGTTTCCTTCAGCTCCACGTCATCGTTTGATGTAGATTGCCTATTCTATTCTTGAGGTATTATGAAAAATGGATTTGAAGATATTTTCTTGACAGTGGGTAGACGAATGGAATCCAGTGACTGTATTTAAAATGTGCAGGGGTTTGTTATAGCATGGTAATAGAAATATCAATTGCACTGACAGGTTAAAAATAATCTGTCAATGAATGATAATGAAGTTATTTAAATGTCGACTCACTTGCAAACATTTTCCAAACCCTAAATTATTCTCACTGCTTTAACCTCATGCATCCTAAGTTATTAAGGAGCAGAGTCTGTGATGCAGCCAATGCGCCCTTGGCTTTCAGAGCTATTTTTATGCCGCCAAATGCACTAGGAGCAATGAAAGTGGCTGCTCTTAATGATTTTAGGAAAGAAACAAAACACAGACGCAGCAGCTGCTTGATTTAGAGGTGAACACTGTTCTGCTGTCAGGACATCTCATTGGCAGTGATTTGAGTAATGCCCTGATGCTTCCTGTGCCCAAGCTTCCCTCTATAGCCTGAGTCTTTGCTTTGTGACCTTGGCAATATGGCTCTTTGTGTCTGAAACAAGGAATCTGCCCTCTGTGGGGTTTTGGGTAGGGAAGGAGATGGTCAGGATATTTGTATGCTTTCTAAAGCCTTACTGAAGGAGCAACTTGGCTCATCTCTGGTTCAGTATATGCCCATTAGGCATTCATTCACCCTTCATGTGGAGAAGGCACCTGATTGTGCCAGCACTGTCCTGGAGACTGGGGATCTGAGGGTGAACAAAGGTATGTTTACTGCTTTCAGGGCACTTAGAGTAATCAGGAAATGGGTGCCAGGCAGAGATCTTCTGATTAAAAGGAAGAGAGGGGAACTCCTGGTTTCTGGTCCAGCATGTAAGAAGTTCACAGTTTGTCCATTTTCCTAGAAAGTTAAAAGCTGTAGAAACTGAAGAATTGACAACTCTGTTCAGATCATCCTACAAGTGAAGTCACGGGACAAATGCTGTCCCCCGAATTGGAAAGACCAACAGGCAGACACAGAAAATCACAATTTACCTGAGCAGAAACTCACAAGCAGAAACTTCCACAGGAACCAGTGCTAAGTTACAAAAACTTAAACAGTAGTTGATGGTTTGCTGGAGGCTCAGTGTGGACATGTCTGAGAGTTAAGAACTTCGCGGGGACCTAGTCAGAGAGGCCCTCATACTTTTGTGAGTTCTACCTCCAGGAGCTTTACCAGTTCCCCACAGTGACAATTGGTGGCAGAACTTACCTTTGTACTTCCAGCAGGGAGGGGGCAAAAGTAGCCATTCTGAAATATGCCAGAGCATTCTGTCTTAACAAGACCTGCCCTCAGGAGAAGCTACTTCACAGAACCTCATCTGCTGGGGATCTATCAGACCATAACTGACTAGGGGGAAGGGAAGTAAGCAACTGCAACTTCTTCTAGCTATTATGTTCCACCTAAGCAGGGAAGAAATATGAGAAGCACTGGTAAAGTTCACATTCCAGGGGCAAAGGCTCCCAAAAAATCTGAGAGTTTATCATAGAACTAAAGATTGTTTTGCCTGGCTGGGCAGGGTGGCTCACGCCTGTAATCCCAGCACTTTGGGAGGCCGAGGTGGGCAGATCACCTGAAATCAGGAGTTTGAAATCAGCCTGGCCAATATGGTGAAACCCTGTCTCTACTGAAAGTACAAAAATTAGCTGGACGTGGTGGCGCATGCCTGTAATCCCAGCTACTCGGGAGGCTGAGGCTTGAGAATAGCTTGAACCAGGGAGGCTGAGGTTGCAGTGAGCCGAGATCGCGCCACTGCACTCCAGACAGGGCCTCCGTCTTCACCTCCCCGTATTACCACCACACAACTAAAGGCCTATTGACTATGGTTCCTTTTACCTAGTACCTCATATCAGCTGTTCAGGCATTCTAAGAGGCAAACAGTCCAGTTTCTAAAGATTAAACAAGCATCCGAACCAGAGTCATATGTGATAGGAATGTTGGAATTAGAAAAACCGATAATTTTTATAAATGTGTGATCAACATGCTAAGGGCTTTAACAAAAAAAGCAGACAACATGGAAGAACAGATGGATCATGTCATCAGAGAGATGGAAATTCTAAGAAAAGATCAAGAAGAAATGCTAGGAATCAAAACCATGTAATAGAAATGAAGAATGCCTTGGATGAGCTCATTAGTAGACTGGATATGACTGAGAAAAAAATCTCTGAAATTGACGATACCTCAACAGAAACTTCCAAAACTTAAAAAAAGACCATCAAAGTGCAAATACAGAACAAGAACTGTGAGGCAACTACAAAAGTGTAATATATGTATAATGGAAATAACGGAAGGGAAAGAAAGAGAGAGAGAAACAAGCAATGTATGGAGCAATGATAACTAAGAATTTCTGCAAAATAGTATACCAAACCTCAGACCTAGAAAACTCAGAGAACACTAATCAGGAAAAATGTCAAAAAAAAAAAAAAAACCCAATAACCACAAAAACCACCATAACCCCACCTAGGTATATCATATTCAAAATTCAGACAGTCAAAGATTTTTAAAAAAACTTTTTAAGGCAGAAAGAGGAACACCTACCTGTAAAGAAGCAAAGATGAAAAATACATCTGACTTCTCAGATCTATACAGGCAAGAAGAGAGTGGGATGAAATATTTAAAGCGTTGAGAGGAAAAAATAATGAAAAACACCAAGAGTTCTGTACCCTGCAAAATTATCTTTCAAAAGTGAAGGAGAGATAAAGACTTTTCTCAGACGGACAAAAGTTGAGGAAATTTGTTACTGGTAGACCTACTTTGAAATAAATGTTAAAAGAAGTTCTTCAGAGAGAAGGAAAATGATATAAGACAGAAACTCAAGTCAATGTAAGGAAAAGAAGAGCATCAGAATGAATAAGTGAATGTACCACAAAAACCGTTATTCTTCTGAGTAATAATCTCACAGATGCTACTTTGTTCAAAATAATAGCAACAATGTATTCAATTATGTATGTTCATATATATACATACATATATATACACATACACAATATATATACACACACATTTAGGTATGCTTATGTACAGGTGAAATGAATGACATGAATAATACAAGGATTAGGGAGGAGAATTAGGAATATGTTGTTATGACAGAGTGCTTGCACTACCCATGAAGTAGTGTGTTTTTATTAGAAGTGAACTTCATTAGTAGTAAATATGTATTGCAAACTCTACAGCAATCACTAAAAAGAGTCAGAAAAGAAAAAAAAATAGGCCAAGGAGAGAAAATAAATTCATATAGAATGCTCAATTAAAATCACAAAAGGCAGAAAACATATGAAAGATAATAGGAACAAAGAATAAAGGAAACAAAGAGAAAATAGTAAAAATGTGATAGGTAATAATCCAACTATGTTGATAATCACTTTACGTGTCATTGGTCTAAATATACCAATTAAGACATAGATTGATGGAGTGGATCAGAAAAACAAGCCCTAACTATATGTTGTCTACAAGAAACTCACTTCAAATATATAGATATATTCAAATTAAAAGTAAATGGATACAGAATGATATACTAACACTAATTAAAAGGTCTTTGGAGTCATTATATTAATTTTACACGGGGCATATTTTAGAGCAAAGAAAATTATCAAGGTAAAGAGGGGCATTACATAATGATAAAAGGAAATCAATATGCCAAGAAGACATGTAAGTCCTTAATATACACATGCCTAACATGAGTGTGTCCAAATACATGAGGCAAAAACTGACTAGAACTGCAAGTGTAAAGATGAATTCATTATTATAGTTGAAGACGTTAACATCATCTTTCAAAAATGGACAAATCTATTAGGCAAAAATTATAAGGACGTATTTGAACTCGACAACACCATCAACAAACAGGGTAAAATTGATCTCTCTAGACAATATCACCTGGCACCAACAGATTACGCATTCTTCTCAAGCTCACATGGAACATTTAATAAGACAGACCACTTTCTGAACTGTAAAGCACACCGTAACAAACTGAAGCAAATATAAATTATATGTCTGTTCTTCAACCACAATGAAATTAAACTAGAAATCAATAAAAGAAATAGCTGAAATTTTTCAAAATAAGTGGAGATTAAACAACATGTTTCCAAATATCACATGGATCAAAGAAAAAAATTTCAAGAGAAATTAAACTATAATTTGAAGTAAAGGAAGATGAAAATATAACTTATTAAAGTTTGTTGGATGTCGTAAAAGCCATGCTTAGAGGGGAATTTACAATGCTGAAAGTATATATTTAAAATATATATATATATAAAATCAATAATTTAAACTCCCACCTCAGAAAATTAGGGAAAAATGAGCAAATTAAATTTATAATAAGCAGAAGAAAAATAATTAAAAGTAGCATAAATCAACAAAACTGAAAATAGATAATCAACACAACCAAGACCTGTTTTTCTGAAAAAAAAAAAAAAAAAAAAAACAGTAAAATGGATAAACCTCGAGCCAGGCTAACAAAAAGAGAGGGGGCACAAATTACTAATGTCAGAAATGAAAGAGGAGAGAACACTACAGATGCTATGGATACTAAAAGGATAATAAAGGACTATTATAAACACTTCCACTCACAAATTTAATAACATTGATGAAGTGGACCAATTTCTTGAAAGACACGATCTGTCAAAACTCACATAAGAAGATGTAGAAATCTGAATAGGCTTGTAACTATTAAAGAAATTGAATCAATAATTAAAAATCTTCCAAAACAGAAAGCACCAGGCACAATCAGTTCACTGGTGAATTCTCCCATACATTTCAGAAATAAATTATGCCAATTTTCTACAAACTGTTGCACAATACAGAAGCAGAGGGAATACTTCTCAGCTCATTTTATGATGCTGGTATTATTCCAATATCAAAAACCAGACAATGACATTAGGAGAAAAAAGCAAACTTACAGACAATTGTCTCTCATGAACAAAGATGCAAAACCCCCCAATCCAATAATGTTTGAAAAAAATTGTGCATCATGACCAAGTGGGGTTTATCCAAGGTATGTAAAGCTGGTTTAATATTCAAAAACCAATTAATGTAATTATCACATCAACAAGCTAAAAAAGATCACATAATATACCAATAGATGAGGGAAAATAACAAAACTTGATACCAATTCATGGTAAAAACTCTCAGCAACCTAGGAAAAGAGGAAATTTTCTTTTTCTCTTTTTTTTTTTTTTTTTTTGACAAAGTCTCACTCTGTCGCCAGACTGGAGTGCAGTGGTGCAATCTCGGCTCACTGCAAACTCCACCTCCCAGGTTCCAGTGATTCTCCTGCCTCAGCCTCATGAGTAGGTGGGACTACAGGCACGCAACACCACTCCCAGCTAATGTTTATATTTTCAGTAGAGACGGAGTTTCACCATGTTGACCAGGATGGTCTCAACCTCTTGACTTTGTGATCCGCCTGCCTCGGCCTCCCAAAGTGCTGGGATTACAGGTGTGAGGTGCTGCACCCGGCCGAGGGAACTTTCTTAAATTGACAAGAAACATCTACAAAATACCTTCAGCTATCATCTTACTTAGTGGTAAGAAACTCAAAGTTTTCCCACTAAGATCAGAACAAGGCAAAAATATCTCCTCACCACTGTTTTTCAGCTGGAAGTCCTAGCTAATACAATAAGACAAGAAAAGGTAATAAAAGTTATACAGATTGAAAAGGAAGAAATAAAAACTGTCTTTGTTGCAGAGACATAAGCATCTATGTATAAAATCTTAGAGAATCAACAACAATGAAAAAAACTAGTAATTGTAGCAAGATTGTAGTTAATATAAAAAAGTAATATATGCTAGCAATGAACAAGCAGAATTTGAAATTAAAAACACATTACCGTTTACATTAACACAGCAAAAAAGAAAATAGACATAAATTTAACAACATAGGCACACAAGATCTGTATGAGGAAAACTATGAAACTCTGATAAAATATATTAAAAAGGTAAGTAAATGAAAAGATACTCCATATCCATGGACAGAAAGACTCAATATTGCCAAGATGTCAGTTCTTTTAAACTTGATCTATAGATTCAACACAATCTCAATTAAAATGTAGCAAGTTATTTTGTGGATGTTAACAAATAATTGTAAAGTTTATATGGAGATGTAGGAGACCCAGAATAGTCAATTGAGTAGCAAGGGAAGGAAACAAAATTGGAGCACTCACTACCTGACTTCCAGACATACTGTGAATCTGTAGTAATCAAGACAGTTTGTTATTGTGTGAAGGAGTAGACAAATGGATCAATGGAACAGAGTAGGGAGCCCAGACATAGAACAATATAAATATAGTCAACTGATCTTTGACAAAAGACCAAAGCCCATACAATGAGGAAAAGAAAGTCTTTTCAACAAATGGTGCGGAAACAACTGGACACCTACAGGCAAAAATAAATAAATATAAATAAAAGGAAGTTGGAACCCAGACCTTACAGCCCTCACAAAAATTAATTCAAAATGTATCACAGACTTAAATGTAAATTGCAGAACTATAAAACTCCTAAAGATAACTGGAAGAAAACCTACATGACCTTGGATACGGCGATGACTTTTTACATACAAGACCAAAGTCACAATCTATGAAAAAAATGGATAATCCAGACTTCATTAAAATTTAAAACTCTGAGAATGACAATACCAATAGAATGAGAAGACAAGCCACAGACTGGGAAAAAAATTATAAAAGACCTATCTGATAAAGTCCTGTCATATAAAATATACAAAGAGGGCCGGGCGCGGTGGCTCACGCCTGTAATCCCAGCACTTTGGGAGGCCAAGGCAGGTGGATCACGAGGTCAGGAGATCGAGATCATCCTGGCTAACATGGTGAAACCCCGTCTCTACTAAAAATACAAAAAAAATTAGCCAGGCGTGGTGGTGGGCGCCTGTAGTCCCAGCTACTCGGGAGGCTGAGGCAGGAGAATGGCGTGAACCCGGGAGGCGGAGCTTGCAGTGAGCTGAGATCCGGCCACAGCACTCCAGCCTGGGCAGCAGAGTGAGACTCCGTCTCAAAAAAAAAAAAAAAAAAAGTATATATATATATATGCACACACATAGACATTCAGCAAATGGTGTTGGAAAAACTGGACATTCACCTGCAAAAGAATGATATTGTATCCTTATTTTATATCATACATGAAAATCAATTAAAAATTGATTAAAAACTTAAACATAAGACCTGAAACCATGAAACTTCTAGAAGAAAACATAGAAGAAAAGCTACTCATTATTGGTCTTAGAAATGATTTTATTTTAATTTGACACCAAAAGCAGACACCAAAAGCAAAATGTGGGAATATATTAATCAAAAACGTTTCTGCACAGCAAAGGAAACAATCATCACAGTATATAAGAAACTTAAACAAGTAAATAGCAAAATTAAACAAAAAACCTGATTAAAAATGGGCAAAGGACCTGAATGGCATACAAAGCTGGCATACAAAAAGTCATTAGTGGCCGGGCGCGGTGGCTCAAGCCTGTAATCCCAACACTGTGGGAGGCCGAGACGGGCGGATCACGAGGTCAGGAGATGGAGACCATCCTGGCTAACACAGTGAAACCCCGTCTCTACTAAAAAAAGTACAAAAAACTAGCCGGGGGAGGTGGCAGGCGCCTGTAGTCCCAGCTACTCGGGAGGCTGAGGCAGGAGAATGGCATAAACCCGGGAGGCGAAGCTTGCAGTGAGCTGAGACCCGGCCACAGCACTCCAGCCTGGGTGACAGAGCGAGACTCCGTCTCAAGCAAAAAAAAAAAAAAAAGATCAGTAGTATTTGAAAAGATGTTCAACATCACTAATCATCAGGGAGATGAATGATGAATGCAATTTAAAACCACAATGAAATACCACCTTACAACTGTTAGGATGGTTTTTATCAAAATGTCAAAAGATAAGAAGTAATGTGGAGAAAAGGGAACCCTTGTACACTTTTGGTGGGAATGTAAATATGTAGCCACTATGGAAAACGATATGGTGGTTCCTAAAAAATGAAACATGCTCCATATAGATCCAGCAATTTTATTCCTGGATGCATATCCAAAGGAAATAAAATCACTATCATGACATAGCTGACTTCTGTGTTCATTGCAACATTATTCATAATAGCAAAGTTATGGAAACAACCTAGGTGTTTGAGAAATCAGTGGATAAAGAAAATGTATTATATATACAGTGGAATATGATTCAACCTTAACAAAAGGAAATCCTGGCCGGGCGCAGTGGCTCACACCTGTAATCCCAGCACTTTGGGAGGCCAAGGCGGGCAGATCATGAATTCAGGAGATGGAGACCATCCTGGCTAACGGTGAAATCCTGTCTCTACTAAAATACAAAAACAATTAGCTGAGTGTGGTGGTGGATGCCTGTAGTCCCAGCTACTTGGGAGGCTGAGGTGGGAGAATGGCATGAACCTGGGGGGCGGAGCTTGCAGTGAGCCGAGATCACGCCACTGCACTCCAGCCTGGACAACAGAGCAAGACTCCGTCTCAAAAAAAAAAAAAAAAAAAACAAAGGAAATCCTGCCTTTTACCACAAGATGAATTAACTTGGAAAACAAACATTATGCTAAGTGAAATAAGCCAGACATAGGAAGGCAAATGATGCATGATCTCACTTACATGTGGAATCTATAAAAGAGCCAAACTCATAGTAACAGAGAGTAGGTAGTGCTTACTAGTGGCTGGGGGTTGGGAGAAAGTGGAAATATGAGTCAAAGCATACAAACTTTTCATTATTGGATGAATAAGTTCAGGATACTTCATTTACAACATAGTAACTCTAGTTAATGCAATGCATATTTGAAATACACTGCTAGAGAACTCAAGTGTTCTCACTGCATATACACACAGACAGTTAATGTTTGAGGTAATATACATAAGTAGACTGTGGTAATTATTTCAAAATGTATACCTATATGAAAACATTATATTGTATACCTTAAATACAATTACATTTGTCAATCATATCAGTAAATTGGGGAAATACACACACACACACACACACACACACACATGCACATAACTCTTAAAACTCAACAGTAAGGGCCAGGTGCAGTGGCTCATGCCTGTAATCCCAGCACTTTGGAAGGCCGAGGTGGGCAGATCACCTGAGATCAGGAGTTCGAGACCAGCCTGGCCTACATGGTGAAATCCCGTCTCTACTAAAAATACAGAATAATCCCTGGGCATGGTGACACATTCCTGTAATCCCAGCTACTCAGGAAGCAGAGGCAGGAGAATCACTTGAAACCGGGAGGCAGAGGTTGCAGTGAGCTGAGATCGCACCATTGCACTCCAGCCTGGGAAACAAGAGCAAAACTCCATCTCAAAAAAACAAAAACAAAACAAAACGAAGAAAACTTAACATTAAGAAATCTATATTTAAAGCCATTAAAAAAAATGACAAAGAGCCTGAACAGACATCTCATGAAAGAATAGGCCAGATACAATGGCTCACACCTATAATTCCAGCACTTTGGGAGGCCGAGGTGGGCAGATCACCTGAAGTCAGAAGTTCGAGACCAGCCTGGCCAACATGGCGAAACCCTGTCTTTACTAAAAATACAAAAATTAGCTGGGCCTAGTGGTGCACAAGGATACTCCCAGCTACTCGGGAGCCTGAGGCAGGAGAATCACTTGAACCTGGGAAGTGGTGGTTGCAGTGAGCCAAGGTCATGCCATTGCATTCCAACCTGGGTGACAAGGTGAGACTGTCTCAAAAAACAAAAATAAATTAATAAAATAACATATACAGATGTCCGGTAAGCATATAAAATATGTTAAACCTCATATGTCTTTAGGGAATTACAAATTTTAAAAAATGATGCACTGCTATACACCTATTAAAATGGGCAAAATCTAAAACACTGAGAACACCAAATGCCAAGAAGGATGTGAAGCAACAGGAACTCTGATTCATTGCTGGTCAGAATGCAAAATGATACAGTCACTTTGGGAGACAGTTTGGCAGTTTCTTACAAAACAAATACACTCAATATACAATCCAGCAATCACATGCCTTGTTATTTACCCAAAGGAGTTGAAAACATGTTTACACAAAATTCTGTACATAGATGTTTATAGAAGTTTTATTTATAATTGTCAAAACTTGGAAGCAACTGAGATTTACTGAGATCAGTAGGTGACTGGAAACTGTGATGCACCCAGACAATGGGACATTATTCAGCACTTAGAAAAAAAGCTATCAAGCCATGAAAAGGCATGGAGGAAGCTGAGATGTATATCACTAAATGAAAGAAGCCAATCTGAGCAGGCTAGATGTTGTATCATTTCAACTACAGGCATACCTCAGATACTGTGCATTTGATTCCAGACAACTACAATAAACCAGATATCACAATAAAGCAAGTGAATGAAATTTTGGTTTCTCAGTGCATATAAAAGTTATGTTTATACTATACTACAGTCTATTAAGTGTGTAATAGCATTATGTCTAGAAAAACAATGTGTGTGTATGTGTGTGTACATATGGGGTTTTACCATTTTGGCCAGGCTGGTCTCAAACTCCTGACCTCAAGTGATCCGCCCTCCTCAGCCTCCCAAAGTGCTGGCATTACAGGAGTGAGCCACTGCACCTGACCACCAATGTACATATCTTAATCAAAAATATTTTATGGCTGGGCGTGGTGGCTCATGCCTGTAATCCCAGCACTTTTGGAGGCTAAGGCAGGCAGATCATGAGGTCAGAAGATCTAGACCATCTTGGCCAACGTGGTGAAACCCCACCTCTATTAAAATGCAAAAAAAAAGCAGGGCGTGGTGGCGTGCGCCTGTAGTCCCAGCTACTTTGGAGGCTGAGGTAGGGGAATCGCTTGAACCTGGAAGGTGAAGGTTGCAGTGAGCCGAGATCATGCCACTGCACTCCAGCCTGGTGACAGAGCAAGACTCCGTCCAAAAAAAAAAAAAAATATATATATATATATATCACTTAAAAATGTGAATAATTATCTGAGCCTTCAGTGAATTATAATCTTTTTTGCTGGTGGAGGGTCTTGCCTTGATGTTGATGTCTGCTGACTAATCACAGTGATGTTTGCCGAAGAGTAAGGTGGCTCTGGCAATTTCTTAAAATAAGACAACGATACAGAGTCCTACATGAATTGACTCTTCCTTTCATGAAAAATTTCTCTGTGGCATGCAATACTGTTTTGATATCATTGTACACATGGTAGGACTTCTTTGAAAATTGGAGTTCATTCTCTCACATCCTTCTATTACTTTATCAACTAAGTGTATTTAATATTCTAAACTCTTTGTTATCCTTTCAACAATATTTACACCACATTCACCAGGAATAGATTCCATCTCAGGAAACCACATTCTTTGCTTATCCGTCAGAAGCAACTCCTCATTGGTTCAAGTTTGATCATGAGATTACAGCAATTCACTCACATCTTCAGGCTCCACTTCTAATTCTTTTGTTATGGTCACCACATGTTCAGTTACTTTCTCCACTTAAGTCTCAAACCCCTCAAAGTCATCCACAAGTATTGGAATTAACTTCTTCCAAATTCCTGTGAATGTTGGTATTTTCATCTCCTCCCGTAAATCATGAATGTTCTTAATGGCTTCTAGAACGGTGAATCCCTTCCAAAAGATTTTCAATTATTTTGCCCCCAGATCTGTCAGATGAATCACTATCTATGGAAGTTGTGGCCTTACAAAGTGTATTTCTTAAATAATAATACTTAAAACTTAAAATTGCTCCTTGATCCATGGACTACAGAATAGATGTTGTGTTAGCAGGCATGAAAGCAACATCCGTTTCCTTGTACATCTCCATCAGAGTTCATGGATGACTAGGTACATTATCAGTGAGCAGTAATATTTTGAAAGGAATCTTTTTATCTGAGCAATCGGTCTCAATAATGGGCTTAAAATATTCGGTAAGCCATGCTGTAAACAGATGTGCTGTCATTCAGACTTCATTGTTGCATGTATAGAGCACAAGGAGAATAGACTTCGGATAATTCTTATGGACTCCAGGATTTTCAGAAAGATAAAAGACCATTGACTTCAACTGAAAGTCACCAATTGCATTAGCCCCCAACAAGAAAGTCAGCTTGTCCCTCAAAGCTCTGAAGCCAGCATTGATTATTTTTCTATAGCTTTGAAATTCTATATGGAATCATCTTTTGATTGAATGTTGTTTCTTCTACATTGAGTATCTGTGGTTTACTGTAGCCACCTTCATCAATGATCTTAGCTAGATTTTCTGTATACAGTGTCTGTATCAGCACTTGCTGCTTCACTTTGCACTTACACATTATAGAGAAGACGTTTTTCCTTAAACCTCATGAACCTAATTCTGCTAGCTTGAAACTTTTCTTCCACAGCTTCTTCAGCTCTTGGCCTTCATAGAGTTGAGGAAAATTATGGCCTTGCTCTGGATTATGTTTTGGCTTGAGGAAATATTGTAGCTGGTTTGATCTTCTAGCCAGACCACTAAAACTTTCTCTGTATCAGCAGTAAACCTGTTTGACTTTCTTATTCTTGTATTCAGTGGAGTAACACCTTTAATTTTCTTCAACCTCTTTTCCTTTGCAGTCACAGCTTGACTGTTTGGCACAAGAGGCCCAGCTTTTGCCGTCTTGCCTTTTGACATGCCTTCCTCACCAAGTTTAATCATTTCTAGCTTTTTATTTAATGTGAGAGATGTGCAGCTTCCCCTTTCACTTGAACACTTAGAAGACACTGTAGAGTTATTCACTGGCCTAATTTCAATATCATTTATCTCAGGCAACAGGGAGGCCTGAGGGGTGGGAGGAAAGAAGACGAGGGAAAAGGGGGGGAAGGGGGTAGGGAATGGCTGGTGGGTGGAGCAGTCAAGACTTACATAATATTTATTAAGTTTGCCATCTTACATGGGCATGGTTCAGGGCACCCCAAAATGATTATAATAGAAACATCAAAGATCACTGATCACAGATCACCATAACAGATATCATAATAATGGAAAAGTTTGAAATATTGCAAGAACTACCAAAACGTGGCACAGATAGTGAGCACATGCTGTTGGAAAAATGACACCAACAGACTTGCTCCCTGCAGGATGCCACAAAATTCCAATTTGTAAAAAATGTAATATTTGCAAAGGGAAATAAAGTGAAGTGCAATAAAACAAGGTATGCCTATGTAGGACATTCTAGAAAGGGCAAAACGATAGAGAGGGTAAATAGATCAGTGGTTATTATGGGATAGGGGGTTAGGAAGAGGACCAAGCATTTTTGACATAGGAAAACTATTCTCTGTGATAGCAAGTGGTGGATACATATCATTATGCATTTGTCAGAACCCATGGAATGTATAACACTAAGAGTATACCCTAATGTAAACTGTGGACTTGGAGTGATAATTATGCTTTGTTGTACGTTCTTTGATTGTAACAAATGTAACAGTCTGAAGGAGGATACTGCTAAGGGGGGAAGCTATGCATGTGTGCGGGTGGGCTATATGACAACTACTTCTTTTCCACTCTGTTTTGCTGTGGACCTGAAACTGCTCTAAAAATCAAGGTTATTAATTTTAAAAAAGTAGAGGGCATAGAACCTAGTCACCACCCTAGTCTCCCTTCTTTCCGCACAGCTGATTGTATCTTCTAACAGCAGGGGCTGTTGTGGCCTAAAGTCCTTGCCAAACCATATGAGCTTCTCAATTTTTATTTCATAGAAGTCCACTAGGTAACACAAGAAAAGCAAGCATCCATCAGGCTAGCAAGTAGTCAGAAACAAATAGTGCCTACTGTGCCCAGGGTACTGTTCTGAGTGCTAGGAAGACATCTGTGAACAAAACAGACATCAGCCCTGTTCCCATGGAGAAAGACACGGTAAAAATAAGTAAAAATCTATCATATGGGGATAAATACTGTGAACAGAAAATAAAAGCACCTAGGAAGGGCAGAGTGTGCTGAGGGGTGGGTGAGGGAGGCTGTTACTTCATATAACATGAGCATTGTTCAGAAAGCAGTAAGACAGTTATCTATTAGGTACCTGGGAACAAGCTTTCCAAGTGAAGGGGCAAGGCTAGAATGGGAGTCGAGTGGGGAGGAGGCAGAGAAAAGAGAGGGATTGGGTATCAGGCAGCTCACAATTATATTGCAATACTATTAGGTGACAGTTAGAATGCAAATTATACATGAAATTCTGTGGAGTACTGAGAAATTTATTTGTTGTAGAAGCCAGGGCACTGACTGCCTACTAGATAGTGATGTTATTGGGGGTCTCAGTTACCCCAAAGGGGGCTTTTTCCTGTTTGGTGTTGCAAAGCCAATACACAAAACAAAGTGAGTGTCAAGCAGCACTGTCTTTATTCAATCATCATGGAATTGGAGAAGTGGGAACATAGCTCACAAATTAATTTCTCAGCTCCTGAGAACCAGGCAGTTACAAATACAGGGTGTCTTTAACGTAGGGGGTTGGGTTGAAGAGCAAGGGGAGGAATATTTATGCTTTTCTTTTGAAGGGACTGAGACTTTCCTGGAATCAAGGAGCTGCATCTTTTCTGTTTTTTCTTGGTCTCCTCCAGTCATTGTCATGGTGACTGTCAACTGTCATGGTACTGGTGGGAGTGTCATTCAGCATGGAAATTGGATTATAATGAAGCTAGAAGTTCTTCAGAGGTTGAGTGAGTTGCAGTTGTGGATTTTGCTAACTTCAGCTGGTTTATTTCTAAGAAGAAAGTTCTGACCACAGACATCCTGTTCGCTAAAAATAAGCAGAATTAAAGCTGAGTAGGAATCTAGTTTTGACATATTGGCATTGCACTGGGCAACATAAGTGGGCTAGGAGTCCAGCTAAGTGGTGTAGGCACTGCAATGGGTGTAACAGTGAGTGACTGATTCCAGTTGTGTTTTGCTTTAAGAACTTGCTTTTTCTATTACACTGAGACATCTTGCTAATCTTAATGAGGCATCATCACGTCATTAACTGGTTGGCCCCAGTCACTTTGTGGATGGTTTCAGCTTTCACAGGAGCCAGGCTGGATCAGATTAAGGATATACCTTCTTTTCCTCATAGATCCTTGTGAGAGTTTCTGCATATACTTGTTTAAAAAAAAAAAATCAATTTTCCCTGGCAGGCCTGCCCTTTAGTAGGTATAAAGAAAAGCCAGACTTTGGTCTACATCATATACAACCTCAAAGAGTTTTAGTTAGTGTTTCTTTTACTAAAAAATGCTCAACTAGATTTCCTGAATACATCTCCTTAACTGCAAATTTCTCCTGGTGGCTTTTGATAGAGGCACAGCAGTATGGAGTTAAGGATGCCGGCCAGTGGGCACTCAGCACCTCCCAAGTTTTTTTTTTTTTTTTTTTTTTTTTTAGACAGAGTTCCTCTCTGTCACCTAGGCTGGAGTGCAGTGATGCAGTCTCGGCTCACTGCCAGCTCCGCCTCCCAGGTTCACGCCATTTTGCTGCCTCAGCCTCCCAAGTAGCTGGGACTACAGGTGCCTGCCACCACGCCCGGCTAATTTTTTGTGTTCTTAGTAGAGACGGGGTTTCACCGTGTTGGCCAGGATGGTCTCGATTTCCTGACTTCGTGATTCGCCCGCCTCGGCCTCCCAAAGTGCTGGGATTACAGGCTTGAGCCACCGTGCCTGGCGCACCTCCCAAGTTCTTTAGTCTTAAGCAGGCTGGTTACACTTCTTAGTCTTCCTTATTTGTAACATGTGATATTAATATCAGTGTCCATCTCATGGGATTCTGCATGTGAAGAGCTCAGATAACATTGTATGTACCCAAGGAGTATTCATTTTTATGATGTTATCTGTTAGAATTTTTTTTTTTTTTTTTTTTTTAAAGAGTTTCGCTCTTGTGGCCCAGGCTAGTGTGCAATGGCACGATCTCAGCTCACCGCAACCTCCGCCTTCTGGGTTCAAGCAATTCTGCCTCAGCCCCCTGAGTAACTGGGGTTACAGGCGTGAGCCACCATGTCCGACTGACTTTGTATTTTTAGTAGAGATGGGACCTCTCCATGTTGGTTAGGTTTGTCTTGAACTCCCGACCTCAGGTGATCCGCCCACTTCGGCCTCCCAAAGTGCTGGGAATACAGACATGAGCCATCACGCCCCACTTCTGTTAGGATTTTTAAGCATAATGGTCTATTCACCAATGGAATTCTGACATAATTATTATAGAAGCGGAGTGTGGAATCTTTAATTCTTATATTCCAGTTCTTACCATCAACTCTCTGATCCAAGCACCAAGTAAAACTACTAGCACATATCCTTCAAGACATGATAGACTAAATTATGCTACATTTAAAAAATGTTGTAATTGCTTTATGAATATCCTTTTTTCTAAGTAACCTACGTCAAAATTATTTTTAGTCATTGGGGTTTTCCTTGAGGGTTCATGTTACAGGTTTTTAGTAAGTATTGAGCAAAGAACACCAAAAACAATCAAGAAAAAAATGTTAGAAAATGAGTAACAAAAGCTATCATTTATAGTTTACTTATGTGCCAATCATTGTGCTTATGGGTTAATTTAGATTACAATGATTCTGTGTTTATTTAGTATACCATTTGATGGCATAAGATTATCGTGAAGGAAATCCAGTCACACATTGCATTTCTGCAACTCCTATCAAAACTAGCTGTATCCTATGCTGATCCTTTTTTTCAAGCGTGATAGGAGATTTTGCCACCTCAAAAAGATCATAACCTCTTGGAAGGTGGGTGGGATGCCTCAGATGGTGGTTTCTGAATGCCACAAAGCAACTTATTTCAGCTCTATGTACATAGGAAATAATTAAATAGAGACATACTTTCAAATGTTCTAAAAGCCACTAAGATATATTTGTAAAAACAGTAGTGTAAAGATTAAAGATCAAAAGCAGAAGAAAGTAAGCCTTAATTTATTCACTTGCATATTTATTTTCATGGAATGCTTATTTTGTTAAGCTTTTAGCCTCTTCTGGCACAGTATAGATGTTGACAGAAGCTCTCTTTTTCATTTATAGATAAGTCAACCTGTAAACAAAGCCTGAAAATAAAAATGCTTGCTTTGAAATGATTTTTTAAAAATGGTACAAGTGAAGAATTCAAGGCTGCATATGTCGCATCTTAATTATGGGTGTTTAAGATACACATTCTAAGATCTTTTTTTGTTTTTTGTTTTTCTATTACAACAGTAGTCACTTTATGGTTAGTAAAGGCTGGCATTTCTGTTTGCAATTTTCATTTGAGATACTTGTATAGTTCCTCTTTCTTACAAAATTAAGATCCATACCTTTCTTTTCCTTTCTTTGTCTTTGATCTTACGCTTCCCAAAGTGTGTTGCTCAGAACACTAATCTCATTAGATATCCCTCAAGAATGGATCCTATCATCAAATAAGTTTGGAAAATGTTGTACGAAATATGCTCTTAAGAGGCTCAATGTATATTAGAATAATATAGTTTGTGAAAAGTTAGGAAGTAAAGGAATTTTAAAGGTTGCCTAATCACACATTTCTCAATATTTTTTGTTCTTGGAAAATGTCCTCCTCTCCCATACCTAGGGTTGATAGTTAAAATATTTAACCAACACATCGACTCACCTCTCTGCTCTTTTGGAGTTCATGTCCATAGGAGACTACAGCTCCCATAAATGTGTGAGTAGAGCTGGAAGCATCTCTTAGCTGTGAATCAGGGCTTACAGATGGGCACTAGAAATTGCCTTTCATGATGGCAATGCCAACCCAAGATCACTGAGTCCCCCACTGGGGTGCAGCCTGATTGGCAAAGGCATCGACAGATCAGCACAGGCGTTGGTCTTGGTGCTGGAGCAAGTTTTTTGAGGATCTCTGCTGTGCCAGGCCTCAATCTTTTGTTTTCCATACTGTGAGGAAACTTGAAAGGCCCCTGAGTGGGAGACCATGGTGAAAAGGCTCGCAGGAAAAACTACTCAGAGAACTTGGTGCAGTACCTATTTATCAACTGGTTTGAAAGTATTTACTATTTTTACTTCTGTACCACCATACCAGTGTACTCCAGCTGATTGTTGGTTCTGCCAATGAAACTTGTCAACACTTTATCTAATTCTAGTTCTGTGGGACACCCTTGGACAACCGCTAATCTATACCACTTGGATATGTGAAAATGCATCATTTTCTGTCTATCAATTGCTTATTACAAAGCCATGAAGGTTAAATATGCAATTCTGCTCGAGTGGAGAATTATCAAAATTTGGGTTAACTTTTAAGCTTTGTAAAATCAAGAAACAAGAGATGGCACCAAACAATGATGGATACCTTGAAGGATCTGGATTGGTGGATGAGTTATGTTACAATAAGATAAAAATGTCCAATAACGTAGTGTAAGCTTCCTGAAAAAAAATGTTGCTAATGTAAATCTGACTAAGTCACTCAATTGTCATCTTGTCACGTTAGGATTAGAGTTTAATACGCACCCACTTACCCACCCACACAGACACACACACATGCAAATAAGGATGATTGTATGTAGCATCCTTATAATCCTCATTTGCCTTTCTATGCCTTGTTTTTTTAAATGTAAAAGTATTCGTCGAATAGCTCAAGGATCAAGTTAATAGAAATTATAAGAAACTCGTCACACTCTCTATAGACTAGTTCCTACTTTTGTAGTCTCTTTTTCTCATTATTCCACTAGGAAAATTAAACCATTCTCTCGTCTTTAATGTAGTCTTACTGATTTCCACCTATCATCAGACTAAATTTATTAATGTAGCAGTATTTACACATTTCATTCTTTTCCCGCCACCCCCCAGGTAGATTTTGCATCTGTTTTTTTTGGTTCTGGAACTTGGGAGTATTGTTCAGAATAATGAATAGAAAAAAAACTGTACAATAAAAGGAGGTAGAATAAGGCTAGCAACGTGTGAGAGACACACAAGACCTTCTAGAAATAGACTGTTGACTCAGGAGATTAAGAAAAGAATGGAAAAAAAGACAAAGCACCAAGAGCGGACTAGGGGCTGGGTGCCTTGACTCACGCCAGTAATCCCAACACTTTGGGAGACTGAGGTGGGTGGATCACCTAAGGTTAGGAGTTCAAGGCCAGCCTGACCAACATGGTGAAACCCCATCTCTACTAAAAATACAAAAATTAGTCCGGTGTGGTGATGTGTGCCTGTAATCCCAGCTACTCGGGAGGCTGAGGCAGGAGAATCGTTTGAACCCAGAAGGTGGAGGTTGCCGTGAGCGGAGATCACCCCACTGCACTCCAGCCTGGGTGACAGAGTGAGACTCCATCTCAAAAAAGAAACAAAAAACAAAAAAAACAAAACAAAACAAAAAGAGTACACTGGGCTAGGGAAGAAATCTTAGACATTTCTTAGAGAATACCAGGAAATTCCCTCAAATAAGCTATGAATTTTCAAGAAAAAGATAGATTTGAAAGGAAGATTTTAAGAAGTTTTGTTGTGATTCATTAATAAGATATCCTGTGAAATAGTTCTGGAATGCTCCTCAAATATTCTTGACTATTAAGCTAATGTGTGTTTGATTATAATAGTGCAGAGACTGGTCCTGAAATAAGCCAGGTATATATTTTTGTTACAAAGGTAACATCTAGTCTGTGAGCTCTAATTTTGTTTTCTAAACCTACCCATTTTTGAGGTTCATAGTTATTTCAAGAAGTTTTGCATAGTACTTTATTCCTTAGTGATTAGGAATGGCATCTCAATCCTCTAATTGTTGACCCTTTTCTGTTTGCCATCTATGTATAAATTTTAGGAAGAAATATCCTGAATCTCCAGCCAGAATAAATCCTAAATTCCTAGCTCCAGGATCACTTTTATACAGCTTTCTTGCTCCAGTGTTTGGTCCACCATATATACTGAACAGACTGTAGTGAGGTTGTTAACACACACTTCTACTTAGTCGTTATGGCTGTAAGAATTTGTAACTTTTACCAGTATCAGAAATTAATTAAGATGGTTATAATTTTTGTGTTTTTCTAATTAAATCAACTTTAATTTCTAAGCATTGTTAACTCATATCTCTGTCTTTGCACTTAACATATTCTAAATATCTGCTTATATTTCTTTCAAATAAAAGTGTGACATACTTGAGAGTAGAGGCTGTGTGCTGTGACCTTGCACTTAGCAACACTGGTATGCCTTAGGAGCACTATAAACGTGAATGAATCAATGAATTTTATCAACAATCTCCTAAGTAAGGAAGCTGAAAGGAAATTTTATATAATTTTATATCTATCTTCTTCTTCTTCTTTTTTTTTTTTGAAATGGAGTCTTGCTCTGGACAAGACTCCACCCAGTCTGGAGTGCGGTGGCACTATCTTGGCTCACTACAACCTCCACCTCCTGGGTTCAATCAATTCTCCTGCCTTTGCCCCCTGGGTAGCTGGGATTATAGCATCTGTCACCACGCTTGGCTAATTTTTGTATTTTTAGTAGAGACAGGGTTTCACTATATTGGCCAAGCTGGTCTCAAACTCCTGACCTCGTGAACTGCCTGCCTCAGCCTCCCAAAGTGCTGGGATTACAGGTGTAAGCCACCACGCCTGGCCTTTTGTTTGTTTTGAGATAGAGTCTTGCTCCTTGGCCCAGGCTGGAGTGCAGTGGTATGATCTCGGCTCACTACAACCTCTGCCTCCTGGTTTCGAGTGATTCTTGTGCCTCAGCCCACCAAGTAGCTCGGACTACAGGTGCGTGCCATCACACCAGGCTAATTTTTGTATTTTTGGTAGAGAATGAGTTTCACCATGTTGGCCAGGCTAGTCTCTAATTCCTGACCTCAAGTGATTGACCCGTCTTGGTTTCCCAAAGTGCTGGGGTTACAGGCGTGAGCCACTGTGCCCAGCCCTATCTTCTTTAAATTAAAAAAAAAGAAGAAAAAAAAGGAAAAAAAAAAAGTTGAGGGATAATGAAAGCAACATGGGGCTTTGGCTAAAATACCTGAATTCAATTTCTAGCTGCCCATTTATCAGGAAATTTTTAAAATTTCTTTAAACAAGTCACTGAAGTTCTCTCAGCCATTGTCATCAAATACAAATAATAATCCCTGCTGTACATAGTTGTCATGATGATATAGTAAGATTAAAATTCCGAAATAGAGTAGACCTTCATAGAGAAGGTTATTAAAAGCAATTTATTTCATCTGCGTGAATAATTTGTTGACCAATGGCTAAAGTTGAGAGGCTCTATAGGAAAAACAGAGTCAGTGTTGAGAAGTCGTGTCCTCCTGACTTCAGATTGCTTAACACTGGAAAAGTCCATGGAGTAAGAAATTAGTGAAATCTCACTTATTATTGAGACATTTTCTTGCCCTTAAATAATAAGACTGACTGACCTTTGAAGGGACTGATCCACCATATATTCCCTGACTCATGAAAGAAAACACAATTTGTAGATAAATCAGGAGAACCTGCTTTTCTACTGTGCCAAACATAAAGTAGAAGTTTGGAAATGTCATATCTAACTAAAAGCTCTTTAATTCTTTGGTCAAATCAAGGGACATCCTCGTCTCTTAATATTTTTAAATTAACCACATTCTTTATGCAATGTGCATACATTAAGGAGCAGTAGAGAGATGGAGTTTTAATTTTTACCAAGTCAATGTAAATGCAAATTTTAACCACTCACATGATGCTACTGTGTACATCATTAAGCATCATTATATACTACATGAATCATTGAGAAACCTCCTGAGAGCCATTCTACTATGTAAAACATGCATTATACTGACAAGCAGTCAAATGACGTGTACTTCTGTCCTCATTAATGTTCTTTTTGAATGACAGGTCAACCGATTATGGAACAACCTATGAGAAGCTGAATGATAAAGTTGGTTTGAAAACTATTTTGAGCTATCTCTATGTATGTCCTACCAACAAGCGTAAGGTAAGAAATGTATATTCAGCATGCTAATCCTTCATGATGTGACTTCTGTCTTGGTTGGCTAACATCTCTAGCTACCTAAAAATCCATTATAGTTAAGCTGGGATTAGAAATGTAAAGAGGAGTTGATGGATGTTAAGGTTGTAAAATGTGTGACACATCATAATTTTCAGATCAGCAGCTGTGAATGTAAAAGGGAGAGGGATGGGTAGATCATTACCATTTCCGAAAGGCAGCTACAAAGAATGAGTCTTGTTGGGTGGATGCTGCTGACTCTCTAGTAAGAGTTCTGACCAGCCAATCACAAGAATCAGAATGAGTCTTGACAAGACAGCAGAAAAGATGGATTTTCATCTGATGGCCCAGTTTTTCCTCGACATGGAACAAATAGATTAACTAGAATTTAAGTGAATGCATTGTCCTACAGCAGATAGGAAGTTTCATTTCTAAAGTTTGTTCAGTCTGCACACAAATGTCAGGATGAATGCAATGCATTTAGCAGAATAGAGTAGCCTGGAAAGAGTGATAAGATTAGTCCCTTCTGAGCATGGATCTTAGCTGCAAGAAACCTTGGAGATCATCATATACAACACCCTTATTTTACAGATAAGAAAACTGAGATTCAGAGGAAAGAAATAGATTGTGCCCATTGCAGAGTTATGGCCATAATTAGGACTAGAATTAAGGCATCTTGGTTAGCAGTCATACTTTTTCCACTATGTCATACGTCTCCTATTAAGAGAGCTGATCTACTGCTCGGATATGTCATTTTTTAGGAAGAAAATATTGCTTTTAAATGAGAAAGACATTTATTTGTCCCAGAAGGAGAGTGGTACTACATCTGTACCTTTGTTTTTATAAACTTGCATTATCAAATTCTGAATTCTGACATACAATTGATAAGTAGTACATAGGTTACACGAACTAATAGTATTAATCAGGAAATAGAAACGTGTCATTCATTAACATACCCTAAACCATAATGTGTTATGAAGGTAGCACTGATGTCTATGTTCTCATCTCAGATTTTTCATTAGCTACTGTTAGTGACCTTGGGTAGGGTCTGCATTTTGCCGTCTGGACTATGGAAGGTGGTGAAAATATCTCTTAAGCAATCACTCTCAATTCTGGCTGCATGTCAAAAGGTGCACTCTCAATTCTGGGTGCATGTCAAAAGTGGTCCCCAAATTTGCAAGCCCTAGCCCCACTGTGTCCGGAATTGGTGGGTTCTTGGTCTCGCTGACTTCAAGAATGAAGCCACGGACCCTCACGGTGAGTGTTACAGTTCTTAAAGATGGTGTGTCCAGAGTTTTTCCTTCAGATGTTCAGATGTGTCTGGAGATTCTTCCTTCTGGAGATTCTTCCTTCTAGTGGGTTCGTGGTCTCGCTGGCTTCAGGAGTGAAGCTGCAGACCGTCATGGAGAGTGTTACAGCTCACAAAGGCAGCGCAGACCCAAAGAGTGAGCAGCAGCAAGGTTTATTGCGAAGAGCGAAAGAACAAAGCTTCCACAGCAGGGAAGGAGACCCGAGCAGGTTGCCACTGCTGGCTCAGGCAGCCTGCCTTTATGCCCTTACCTGATCCCACCCACATCCTGCTGATTGGTCCATTTTATAGAGAGCTGATTGGTCTGTTTTGACAGGGTGCTGATTGGTGCGTTTACAAACCTTGAGCTAGACACAGTGCTGAATGTTGCATTTACAATCCTTTAGCTAGACATAAAAGTTCTCTAAATCCCCACCTGACCCAGGAGCCCAGCTGGCTTTGCCTAGTGGATCCTGTGCTGGGGCTGGGGGAGGAGCTGCCCGCCAGTCCCACACTGCGCACCTGCATTCTTCAGCCCCGTGGAGCAGGGGGCGTTGCTCCTCAGGGAGGCTCGTGCCACGTGGGAGCCCACTAGGGTGGGGGAGGGGCTCAGGCATGGCCTGCGGGGAGGTGGCTGAGGCCCTGCAAGAATTTGAGTGCCGCGCAGGCGGGCCGGCAGTGCTGGGAGACCTGGTGCGCCCTTAGCAGTGGCTGGCCCGGGTGCTAAGCCCCTCTCTGCCCAGGGCCGGAGGCCCCGGCCAGCCACTCTGAGTGTGGGTCCACCAAGCCCACACCCACCTGGAACTCGCACTGGCCTGAGAGCACCACACACAGCCCCAGTTCCCATCTGCGCCTCTCCCTCCACACCTCCCCACAAGCAGAGGGAGCCAGCTCTGGCCTTGGCCAGTCTAGAGAGGGGTTCCCACAGTGCAGTAGTAGGCTGAAGGGCTCCTCAAGTGTGGCTAGAGTGGATGCTGAAGCCAAGGAGGCGCTGAGAGTGAGCAAGGGCTGCTAGCACATTGTCACCTCTCAATCTCCCCTCTAAACAGGACACCCCAACTACTGTTGGGAATTTGGCCGATGACTGCTCTAGCTACTTCCTGCTGGATAGGGGTGATGAAGGAGCCCTGTGGTTGTAGTGTTCTCCAGAGGGGAACTCTTTAGGCCAGTGAAAGGGCCAGCGGATCAGTCCAGGGGTCCTCAGTAGAAGTTGTTACTTGAACTCATTTGGGGTTCCATTTGTAAGACGATCTGTAGCTTGATGGCCTGGATTCTAGAGGAAACAAGTTTAACAAGGAGGTTAAAAATACAGGGTCCAAAGACGAGTAACAGCAAGATGGCTGCCACGGGACCTAGACAGGGGAGAAGCCATGTTGCCCAACTCCAGAGGTTGGTATAAGAATTTGAAAGGTGTTGCCTGATTTCAGAAGCCTTTTCCTGTAAATGCCAGGCAGCATCTCCTACTATCACTGACTGGTTAGTATAAAAACAACACTCCTCCCCTAAGAAGGTGTAGAGTCCTCCTTTCTCCACAGTGAGGAGGTCTAGGCCTTGGTGGTTCTGGAGAGTCACTGCTGCCAAAGCGTCTATTTGGGATTGTAGAGTGAGGATAGATTTTGTTATCTCTTGCAAACTGTCTGAGAAATCATTTGAGAGTGTGTGGTAGTAGGACAATGAAGTAGATAAACTGGCTATTCGGGTTCCTGTAGCAGTAGCCATTCCTAACCCTGTAAGTAGGGGTATTAGTTGTATGGCTCTAGATCTTGGGCCAGTGCCTGACCAAACAGATGACGGCTATCCTTAAACCCCTGGGGCAAGACTGTCCACGTAAGTTGGAATGTGTGGTCTGTGGGATCCTCAAAGACAAAGAGAAACTGGGAGTCAGAGTGCAGGGGAATATAGAAGAAGGCGTCCTTGAGGTCCAGAACCATGAGCCATTCTGCTTCCTCTGGTATTTGAGAGAGCAGAGTATAGGGGTTGGGTACAACTGGATATAGAGGAGTTACTGCCTCATTGATGAGCCTAAGATCTTGCACTAGTCTACACTGACCATTCGGTTTTTATACTTCTAGAGTTGAGGTGTTGCAGGGACTGCTGCATTTCCTTACTAAGCCTTGAGCTTTTAAATGTTTAACAATATCCTGTAAACCTTTATGAGCTTCAGGCCTTAAGGGATATTGCCTTTGATAAGGAAAAGTGGTGGGATCCTTTAACCTGATTTGGACTGGGTGGGCATTTTTTGCCCTTCCAAATTGTCCTTCCAATGCCCAGACTTGAGGGTTGATTCCTTCTTCAAGTAGGGGACAACAAATGGGTAACTTGTTCCCTATATTCATGTAGATAATAGCTCCAGCTTTGGCTAATATATCCCTCCCTAATAAGGGTATGGGACTTTCAGGCATAACAAGAAAGGCATGTGAAAAGAGCAAAGTCTCCCAATTACAACCGAGGAGGTGGGAGAAATACCTGGTTACAGGCTGTCTGTTACTCGGATGGTAACAGACCTTGGGGACAGTAGTCTAGGAAAGGAGATCAACACTGAGAAGGTTGCGCCAGTGTCCAGGAGGAAGTCAATTTCCTGGCCCTCAATGGTTAAGCATACCCAGGGCTCAGTAAGGGTAATGACATGAGCTGGTGCTTGTCCCAGGCACCGTCAGTCCTGTTGTTGGATCATCTGGTTGGGGGCTTCTGTCCCAGAGAACCTTCATCCTCTGGGGCAGTGCACCTTCCAGTGATTGCCTCAGCATAGTGGACATGGACAAGGGGGCAGCTCGTTTATCACTGGACAGTCTTTTTTAAAGTGTCCTTGTAAACCACACTGATAACAAGCCCTACTGGGTGATTGGCCTGCTCCATTTTCTGTCCTCTCTGAACCACCAAGATTTGTTTGTCTGAGGGCCATGACTAAGGCTGTGGCCTTTCTCTGATCTCACTTTTCCTTTTGGACTTGTTCCTCTTGGTCCCTATTATAGAACACCGAGGCTGCCAGGTTTAATAACTCCTCCACATTTTGTTCAGGGCCCAAGGGCTTGCTTTTGGAGCTTTCTCCTGATATCTGCGGCTGATTGGGTAATAAACTTATCTTTTAGAACCAGTTGACCCTCGAGTGATTCAGGTGACAGGGGAGTATATTTTCTTAAGACCTCCCATAGCCGCTCGAGGAAGGCAGAAGGATTTTCTTCCTTTCCCTGAGTCATGGTAGACATCATTGAGTAATTCATGGGCTTTTTCCTAATTCTCCTTAGTCCTTCTAGAACACAGGTCAACAGATGTTTATGACTCCAGTCTCCACGATCTGAGTCAAGGTCCCAGTGGAGATCCATACTGGGGATGGCTTGCTGACCAGTAGGGAATTTGTTCTTTTTTTCGGCTATCGTTCTATCATTTACGTGACTAACATACCAAGTATCTTCAAACTCTCGGGCTGCAGCTAAAGCCTCATTCTTTTCATTAAAGGCCAGGGTTTGATCTAACAGTAACATGATATCTCTCCAAGCGAGGTCGAAGGTTTGCCCTAAGCCCTGTAGGACATCTGTGTACCTATTAGGATCATCTGAAAACTTCCCCAGGTCTACCTTGATCTGCTTCAAATCAGAGAGAGAGAAAGGGACATGTACCTGGGTTGGGCCAAATTCTCCTCCCCCTACAGCTTGAAGGGGACATAACCAATAGCCTGGTGGTTTTTGGTGCTTTAGAGATTTCTTTGCTTATTTTCTTCTGGGCAGGGGAGATTAGAGGGGGATTATCATTAATAGGAAGGGGAGCTATAGGGAAGTTAGGATTTGGGGGTAACCTGAAAGTTCCTCCTGTGGGATGTAAATTGCAAGCTTTGCCTAGCTGTGTATTCTCCTTCAATGAAAAGAAAGCTTGGACATAAGGTATTTCACTCCATTTGCCTTCCCTCTTACAGAAAAGGTCAAGCGGCAGAACAGTATTGTAATTTGTACTTCCCTCAGGTGGCCATTTTTTCCCATCAGAGAGAGAATATTGGGGCCAAGCCTGAGTGCAGAAAAAAATGAACTGCTTCTTTTTCAGGGTTTGTGGGTCAAACTGGTCCCAATGGCTTAGGATGCATTTCAAGGGTGAGCCTGTTGATGCCTGAGTGTTTCCCATCTGAAAGACAAAACTGTCCGTGGTTTTGGTTTGTTTTGTTTCTCCCCCTGCCCAAGAATCCGCAGCGGTCCCTGGACCCTGCTGATCGGAATAGTTGGGCTCACTAATGCGGTGGCAGAAACAACCCCTGCCCAAGAACCCGCAGTGGTCCCTGGACCCTGCTGATTGGAATAGTTGCACTCACTGACACAGCAGCAGAAACACTAGTTTTCCTCCCAGACCACAAGGAGGACCGAGGAAGGTCGGATTTAGTGACCCTTACCGACGCATTCTTGAAAACCTGTTAGAGTCCTAAGCATTCTTCTGTTAGTATTGGGAACTTACTCATGTCCTGTAAAGATGTTATGCCCCAAAAATGAAGTGGAGGGCCATACCCTGAGGGAGGGAAGGGATCTTGAGTTGGAAGAGTGACACCTTTTGTCCTCACTTATATGAATAGGAAGGATACAATTTCTGAGACTCCCCCTATTGTAGCTTCAGGAATAGCTTTTGTTAGGCCTGCTAGTCTGAGGTGGGATCTTAAAATTCCAGATAGTCCCTCCTACATTGGGACTTTGGGCAAAAATTATGTCTTTCTGGTTGGTGAGCCCAGGTGCCTAGAGAAGGTAACGGAGTCCTGGAGTTTATACTAGAAATCATTCTTATAGGAGAAACGAGTAAAGCATCAGAGACAGGGAGCAATTTTTAGAAGCAGGACTAACCTCGGAGAAGAGAGGCGAGAGGAAGTTTGTCTGACAGGCATTAGGATCCAGGAGACAAGGGTCAGGGTAGGTAGAATAGATGGGGAGTCTTGCTTGGGCGACATGACTTTTGAGAGTTCCCCTCATGGCTTCAGGGTCAACCAACTTGTTGTCGGGACCCCAGAGCTCAAGGGCTTTCCTTTCTGTTGACCCTCGGCTCAGCCCAGAAGTAGAGGAAAAGTGGAAACTGGTTCCAGGCAAACCAATGCTCCCAACTCCAAAGAGTTGGAGGTTGTTAGAGAGCCCTTTCCCAGAAAGCCTGACACTCATGTCTTTAGTTCAGTGGCCACAGTAGATGCTTTTAACTGGCCGATAGGTGCCCAGTATTTAGCCCCTGAATTCTAAGGAAAAATAGGACAGAATAGCAAGTGAAAAGGATCCAGTGGTACTCACTGCTTGGTGATAGGCAGTGGTCTCACTTCTTGGCAATAGGCAATAGTCCCTTCATAGTCACCAAAATGTGTTTGGAATTGGTGGGTTCTTGGTCTCGCTGACTTCAAGAATGAAGCCATGGATCCTCACGGTGTTACAGTTCTTAAAGATGGTGTGTCTGGAGTTTGTTCCTTCAAATGTTCAGATGTGTCTGGAGTTTATTCCTTCTGGTGGGTTCGTGGTCTCACCAGCTTCAGGAGTGAAGCTGCAGACCTTCGCAGTGAGTGTTACAGCTCTTAAGGCGATGCGTCTGGAGTTGTTTGTTCCTCCTGTCTGGAGTTGTTTGTCCCTCCTGGTAGGTTTGTGGTCTTGCTGGCTTCAGGAGTGAAGCTGCAGACCTTCGCGGTGAGTGTTACAGCTCATAAAGGTGGCGCGGACCCAAAGAGTGAGCAGCAGCAAGATTTATTGTGAAGAGCGAAAGAACAAAGCTTCCACAGCGTGGAAGGGGACCTGAGCAGGTTGCCACTGCTGGCTCTGGCAGCCTGCTTTTATTCTCTTATCTGACCCCACCGACATCCTGCTGATTGGTCCATTTTACAGAGAGCTGATTGGTCCATTTTGACGTGCTGATAGGTACATTTACAAACCTTGAGCTAGACACAGAGTGCTAATTGGTGCATTTACAATCCTTTAGACAGAAAAGTTCTCCTAGTCCCCACCCAACTCAGGAGCCCAGCTGGCTTTGCCTAGTAGATCCCATGCCTGGCCCTGGGCAAAACTGCCTGCCAGTCCCGGGCTGCACACCCTCACTCCTCAGCCCTTGGGCGGTGAATGGGACTGGGGGCTGCAGAGTAGGGGGTGGTGCCCATCGGGGAGGCTTGGGCCACGTGGGAGCCCATCCAGGCAGGGGGTGGGGCTCAGGCATGGTGGGCTGCAGGTCCCGAGCCCTGCCCCGCAGGGAGGTGGCTGAGGCCTGACTAGAATTCCGGCACAGCGCAGGCGGGCAGCAGTGCTGGGGGCCCCAGCACATCCTTCGCAGCTGCTGGCCCAGGTGCTAAGCCCCTCATTGCCCGGGGCTGGCGGTGCTGGCCGGCTACTCCGAGTGCAGAGACCACTAAGCCTGCATCCACCTGGAACTCGTGCTGGCCCAGTTCCAACCCGTGCCTCTCCCTCCACACCTCCAGCAAGCAGAGGGAGCCGGCTCCGGCCTCGTTCAGCCCAGAGAGGGGCTCCCACAGTGCAGCGGCAGGCTGAAGGGCTCCTCAAGCACGGCCAGAGTGTATGCCGAGGCTGAGGAGGCGCCGAGAGCAAGCTAGGGCTGTCACCTCTCACCACCACTGTTGCTCTGGATTAGGGTTTAGGTAACTATATCTTGGTAAAGCTCCCCAGATGCTTCTGATAGGTATCTAGGATTAAGAACTACTAATATAAAGTGTAATTTTCACTCTGGCTATAAACATTTCAAGTTCTTCAGTAGAGACAGCATAACTTTTCAGTTGAGCATAGACTCTGGAGTAAGAAGAAGAGAGAAAACCCAGCTAAACCGATTACCAAGTATGTAAGCATGGTGATTTACTTAATCTCTCCAAGCACAGTGCGATTCAGTTTAAAAGGGGGACAGTTACAGTACCTACCTCATGCGGGAAGTTGTGAGGATTATATGAAATTAGGCATTTCAAGTGCTTAGCACAGAATTATAAAAGCTTAATTAATGTTTTCTCTGCATTTCATTCTTTTTTCTTCCTGCAATGTCCAGCAGAACTTTCTGTGATGATAGAAATTTTCTTCTAAGTTCTTCTGTACTTTAGACATTAACAATTTATAGGCTGGGTGCAGTGGCTCAAGCCTGTAATCCCAGCACTTTGGGAGGCTGAGACGGGCGGATCACGAGGTCAGAAGATCGAGACCATCCTGGCTAACACTGTGAAACCCCGTCTCTACTAAAAAATACAAAAAACTAGCCGGGCGAGGTGGCGGGCGCCCGTAGTCCCAGCTACTCGGGAGGCTGAGGCAGGAGAATGGCGTAAACCCGGGAGGCGGAGCTTGCAGTGAGTTGAGATCGCGCCACTGCACTCCAGCCTGTGCGACAGAGCGAGACTCCGTCTCAAAAAAAAAAAAAAACAATTTATGGCTGTTGAGTATTTGAAATATGGCTAGTGTAACTGAGTAATTGGATTTTAAATTTCATTTAATTTTAATTAATTTAAATTGATATAGCCATGTGTGGCTAATGGCCACAGTACCACACAACCAATAATGTCAATCTCACAAATTAGAACTATACCCCAAACATTCCTCTCTTCCCTTTACTGGCTGGTTACTTCATTAACAGTTATGTCTAAACAATTTTGATCTGCTGTATGCAGTCCCAAGTTGAGGAACTGAACTTATATCTTTTATTTTTATGATGAGATTTAGTTGTTTGTTGGCTTTGTATCGATTTTTGTAATCTCTATTGATTTTTCTTCAGTTCACATTTTTAGCAAATTTAATTTTAACAATCAGCAAACTGTATGTTAGGCAATGTGCTATGCACTGTAGGGTATAAAGAGAAATAAGCTAGCAACTCACCCTCAGAGGTCCTATGTTCTAGTACTAGATGTGGCATGACGTTTTGTAATTTAAAGATCCCTGGACTAAGATTCAGGAATCTAAGTCCTTGCCTTGAATCTACTTCCACCTAACAGGCAACTCTGGGTGAATCATTTACATTTTCTCCATTTGTAAAGAAATATAGGAAAACGGAATAAATTTATGCCTGGAAGACACCTCAGAATAATCAATGATACTCTCTGTTTCATTGACGCTGTTAGAGAAAAACATGAAAAAAACAAACAAAAAAGATGCCAAATATCGAATCTGGCTATAGGCTTTTCTGTAGCTGCAGAAGATATGATGATGATCTGGAAACTCCAGGATTGTTTTCAGGAGCAGGACTTAAGGAATGAGATGCTCAAGTCCAGATGTAGCTACTAAGACGGGAAGGGAAGCAGAGAGGTAATAATAATACAGCAACAAGCCTAACCATCGAATCCACTCAAGTCAATATACCATGAATCAGGCTGCGTAATTAGTCCATAGTTACGTGAAGGACGTTTAAAGGGGCATTTAGCCATGGGCATTTTACTGATCTTAAGACTTGACACTCCCTAGTTCTATAAAAAGGGAAGTCCCTGTGCATGACTATGAGGGAATGGCTTTCTCTGGGACTGTTTCCCTTCAGAGCAGAGGTGGTCCTGAGCTGTTTCAATCACAATGTTATAGGTGAACCTAGAGGAAGGGATCTTTTCCTCTATAGATAAATGAGGCCCCTATAGTCACTTTCTGAGATGCTGATAGATTTAAGAAATATTGGAGGACGATGAAGGTCTTAACAGTGGTACACAAATCAATAAAGTTGACATAGCAGTATATTTGTGCACAGTTTTTCTACTTATGAGGTGAATTTATTACCATGAAATATGTATTCCGCCCACCTAAAGGACATATTGGAATCAAAGAGATAGTACTTGCACAACATTTTAAAATGTGAATACATCTTCTCCAGTCAATGAGAATTTATGTTAAAACAAAAAGAAAAAAGAAATTTCAGGCTCTGTTAATTATGCAGAACAAAGGCAGTGCTCAAATGTGCTCCAATTTTTCTAGGACTTATGCTGTCTTCCAGTGAAAAGGGCAGACTCCTTTAAAAAGTTGTATTAATTCTCTCAGATCTCCAGGGTGCTATCTAGCAAGTAAAAATCTTTTGTACCAGATACTTCTCTCTGCTTTTCACACTAGTGGGAGCAACTGGAATAAAACTGACAACATCAGGGTAACTCTCTGCATTCCCCGAAACCTGTTTTTTGCCTTCACATTCTTATAGCTATTTTTAGCTGTTTGTGTGGACAAGAGCAGTTCTTCAATCATCATGTTGGAAACAGCAGGCTTCATGCCTTGGCTTTGCAGGCAGCTTGTTAGGGGCACTACCGGAGATCAGAGTCCAGAATAAAGCAGGATCTTATTTACAGTTTAAATTAATGATCATCCATTGGCTGTTTCCCTGCAAGCCTGCTGTAAATTACAGCAGCTTTTCTTGACTAGGTCTGTTACAGTAAAAGCTGTAATCTCAACATACGTCAGTGTAAGAAATCTTGACTAAGAGATAGAAAGAGGGATCCTAGGTATTAGCCTAGATCGTTCATACTCTTTTTCAAAGGAGACCTGCATCTGGCCGCTGATATATGAGGTTGGCCCAAAAGAAAAGGCTGAGTGGTCCTAGTGCCAGAGGAAAGGCAGGCTGGCTATCTGTCACCATGTCTCAGAGGGAGAACAGTTCCCCCCACCCCAATTCATGATAAATCCCAAGGCTTGTTTGTGTCAGCAGAGGTTTATTGGTCACCTACAGTCTGCTATAAGAAAAGATGATTTAACCTGTACCGGAAAGGAACGACTGGGATGCAGAAGGTGATGGGAAGAACTAATACAAATGTAGCAAAGAAAAAAACAAAAAAAAAAGTTGGTTGGGCACGGTGACTCACGCCTGTAATCCCAGCACTTTGGAAGGCCGAGGCAGGAGGATCACGAGAGCAGGAGATTGAGACCATCCTGGCTAACACGGTGAAACCCCATCTCTACTAAAAATACGAAAAAGTAACTGGGCGTGGTGGCGGGCGCCTGTAGTCCCCGCTACTTGGGAGGCTGAGGCAGGAGAATGCCATAAACCCGGAACACGGATCTTGCAGTGAGCTGAGATCGCGCCCCTGCACACCAGCCTGGGTGACAGAGTGAGGCTCCGTCTCAAAAAAAAACAAAGTTGAAATCTGTTTTACTCTCAAATTCTCTCTGAGTGGACATGTATTCTGCCTAAAAAGAAAACTTCTATATACTCTGTGTGTCTTTATCAGCCATACCTTTTCCATCACCCCCAACCAACCTGAGCTGTTCTCCTTTCACAAGGGATCGTGTAACATCTTCAAGGATTAAAGAATATAAAACCGCTAGTAGAATTCACTGGGGAATGAAAGAAAAAAAGAAGTGTTTTGTTTTGGTTTTTTACTTGGAAAAGCCAATTCTTTTAGTTGTTTTATCCTTGTGGTTTCAGCACATTATATTCTAGCAAGGAAAAAACATAGACAGTATTTGTTTTTTATGTTTTCTGCACCCCCTTCACACTCCATTTTTCCTCATTTCTATGTTATCGCCACTTAATTTACATCATTCCTGCTGAGAGACTCTTCCAAGACTTTCATTCTATAAAGAGGACCCTAGCTCCTCAGAACACATTGGTCATGCCTACGCGTCTCTTGGTACATACCAGCATTAACCACTGTTTGCATTTTCTCCAGATGTTTAAGTTTTAGTTACCCTATTGTATGTGACACTTTCTAAATGAGGGTTTGATTACTGACTTCTTGTCTCTTTAAATCTGAGCATGTTTAATTCCTCTTGTCATTTGGTTGAGTGTTTTGTGTATCATGTAAGTGACTTTTTTTTTTTTTTTTTTTTTTGAGATGGTGTCTCACTCTGTTGCCCAGGCTGGAGTGCAGTGGCACAATCTTGGCTCACTGCAACCTTGAACCAAGCCTCCTGGGTTCAAGCAACTTTCTGCCTCAGCCTCCCGAGCAGCTGGGATTACAGGCGTCCACCACCATGCCCAGCTAATTTTCATATTTTTAGTAGAGATGGGATTTTACCATCTTGGTCAGGCTGATCTTCAGTTCCTGACCTCGTGATCCATCTGCCTCGGCCTCCCAAAGTGCTGGGATTATAGGCGTGAGCCACCACACCCGGCCTTTTTTTTTTTTTTTTTTTTTCTTTTTTTTTTTGAGATGGAGTCTTGCTCTGTTGCCCAGGCTGGAGTGTAGTGGCACAACTGCAACCTCCGCCTCGTGGGTTGAAGTGATCCTCCTGCCTCAGCCTCCTGAGTAGCTGGGACTAAAGGCATGCACCACCACACCAAGCTAATTTTTGTATTTTTGGTAGAGACAGGGTTTCACCATGTTAGCCAGGCTGGTCTTGAACTCCTGACCTCAGGTGATCCACCCTCCTCAGCCTCCCAAAGTGCTGGGATTACAAGCATGAGCCACCACGCCAGTCCCGTGTGTGTGACTTTTGAGGACAGCAAAGAGGAATGAATGGTTGATAGGATCCACCATCTTCTCTTAGGAAGAATCATGTACTCATTAAATCTGAACCTAAAAGATTTTGGGGATATTAAAAGTCTACTCTTTTCTTTAACAGATATGGAAACTGAGTCCCAGAGAGTTTAATGACTTGTCTGAAGTTACATGCAGCTGGGGAATGATAAGCTAAGATCATTAGACCTTGAAAGTAAATCTTAAATGCCACATCTTCCATAAAATTTAATCAATTTCTCTGATGAGACTTGCTCACTCCCTCTTATCTCCAAGACATCTGTTTTCTTTTTTCTAGCACTTTACTCTCACTTCTGATTATAGTTGTTCTTGACCATGTCTAATCCTCCCTTTAGAATGCAAGGTCCTAGATGACATAAAGTGCCTTAATCAGCTATGTATTCTTTAATGTGCTGAGCATAGGATTTTGGTATACAGTAGGTATCCAAAACATGACTGAGTATTTGAGTTGAACTTTGGTTCGCTTTTGGACTCCTAGGCTGAAACTTAAATGAAATGCTCTGTGAACCAGCTTTGACTCGTTTATTTTCTCTAACTATAAATTTAATTATTCCAAGTGAGTAAACAAGAACAGTAAAGAACCTCTGTAGGTTTTAGTCATTTCTAGGTCATAATGTATAATTTTGTCTGTTCTAACCAAGAACAACATGATTAATATTTAAAATACCAGGACTTTGCATAGCACTTACTTGACATTATCTAGCGAGGCCAAAAAAAAAAAGGAGCTAGCGTATTGTATAATACATCAAAGCGGGTACGTGACATTCCCTTGGCGGACAAGCAACACTTGCTCATTCCACCCTAACTCTTTTATCTGTCCCTTTGTACACAAGATCATCCATTTGCCTCTAATCTTTTTAAAAAGAATGTATGTTTCATTCATAAAGAAATGGGCCAGGTGCTGTGGCTCACACCTGTAATCCCACCACTTTGAGAGGCCGAGGTGGGTGGGTCACCTGAGGTCAGGAGTTTGAGACCAGTCTGGCCACTATGCTGAAACTGTCTCTACTAAAAATGCAAGAAATTAGCCGGGTGTGGTGGCGGGTGCTTGTAATCCCAGCTACTTGGGAGAGTGAGGCGGGAGAATTCCTTGAACCCGGGAGGCAGAAGTTGCAGAGAGCTGAGATCCTACCACTGCCCTCCAGCTTGGGTGCGACAGAGTGAGAACCGGCAAAAAAAAAAAAAAAAAAAAAAAAGCCACGCATGAATTTAGAGACATAGTGGAAGTGGCATTTTCCAAACTTCAATAAAAGTGACTTGTAGTAAATAAATCCTTACTTGCCTACACTTAACCTGAGGAATGATGGCCAAAGGGAAAGGTCCTCTCCTTTGATCCTTTTTGGGTACAGCTGAGTGTTTATACTATTTCAGTCCATGAAGCATTGTTCTGTTTCCTTCTTGAGCATTAAAAATATAAAATCCAAGAAAGCATGCTGCATCTGTCTTTTTACTTGGAGTGATTTTCCAACAGTTATACCCTGGGTTTCAAACGAGCTACAGAATAATAAGTGCAGAATGCTCTCTTTGAAACAGGGTTGGAGTGCCAGGAGCAGTGCCCACTAGACAACCCCTCGTCACTCCAAGAAGTCCCTGCGTAAGCCTCTGGAACTCCTGGGCTCTTTGGAACATAGAGAAAAACAGCACTGATCTAAGACACTCTTCTCTGTGTACACTGACCTATACCTGAAATTGCCATATATCCTGTATTAGTTTATATAAATCAAAGCACCTACTATAACATCCATAAATTTAAAAATGCTAATAAAACTAACTCTTAAATTTTAATACAATATGTTACATTACACAGTAAGTACCTAGTTGATTTTTCTGGGATATTATCTGTGTCTCTCTAACACTGATGTGGTAAAAAAAAAATAAATTAATGATAAATCAGGTTCAGGCAATAAATTCTGATCAATGTATACATTCCAAAACTTACTTTTTCCTTCCTCCTATCTTTTCTTGTCCCCCATATCTGCTAATTTGCCTGGTTCTCAGAACTGATCAGGTTAACTGGTGGTTTACTGTTTTACTTCATGCAGCGTTAAGTAGTATTAAGTACTTTTTAAAATTTTTTTTTGAGATGAGGTCTCGCCCCGTCACCCAGGCTGGAGTGTGGAGCAATCTCGGCCCACTGCATGCTCCGCCTCCTGGGTTCACCCCATTATCCTGCCTCAGCCTCCCGAGATGCTGGGACTTCATGCACCTGCCACCACACTCGGCTAATTTTTTTGTATTTTTAGTAGAGACGGGGTTTCACAGTGTTAGCCAGGATGGTCTCGATCTCCTGACCTCATGATCCACCTACCTCCGTCTCCTAAAGTGCTGGGACTGCAGGTGTGAGTCACCGCGCCTGGCCTAGTACGAAGTACTTTTTTGATAGAAAGAAGCTTCCTGCTTAATTAACATAACACATTTGTTATTCTTCATTTGTAAGGTGTTATGTCTATCACATATAAGAAGCATCTAATACATTACATATTAATCATGAATTGGTGACTTTAAAAACTAAGTTATATCTGTATGATGATCAAGTTTATATGTTATTGACATTTTAATTCAAAACTGTATTAGCTACATTTATGTATTTTTAAAAGATACAGGTAATTAACTAGCTCAATAAATAACTAGGTAGAAAGGTAATAGATAGGTCCACCTATAAATCTCTTCTAAGTTTAGATAATGCTTTTTTTCATTAAAAAGTAGAACTCTATCTTTTGGTTTTATACCTTTTTGACAAATGAAATTAATCAAGGTAGTAATAGCCTGAATTACTCTCTAAATATGATGAAGATTGATCTGGAAACTGCACATTTTTTATATCACTGAGTGGTTCTTGGAAAATAGGTTGCCCCTGTGGCCAAGTGATCAGAAATTCTTAAATACAAAAGGAAACCTTCTGGAAGCTGACCATTCTTCAAAGTAAGCATAATAGACTATCTGTGTAATCTTCTTTGAGAACAATTTGTTTTTAAAGTTATCTATCTACTTATTTATTTATTTATTTTTGTCTCATCATCTGTCCTTATTCGAGCTCATGTTCTCTGGTTCTGGCTGGCCAAATATTAAGTGCCCATCTATTACCCTTTCATGAAGGTCAAATGCATTATTTCTCATTGGTTCCAAGTTATGCTCTGCTGTGGAAAATGGTCAGAGGTCTTTTCAACATTCTGATCAGTTTGCTTCCAGCACACTCCCTGTGGTTTTTCAGGGGTTTCCATCATCTTGTGTTTGACATACTGTATCTAGAACATTTGTTTCTAGTGAATAGTCTGTGCTGCTCTTATGATGGATGGAGATGAATGCTGGCCGCTACAGGAAATTTGCCATGTTTACTAGGGTGGAGATGTTTCACTCCAATGTATCAGAAATGCCCCAAGCTTTCTCCTGGTGCTGTCACAAAAACAAAGTCAATGTGGATGAATCTTTAATAAAACCACTATTTTCTCCCCTGGAGAAATTAAGAGTATACCACCAGCCTCAAGGGCTACATTGTTTCTATTCAAATGTTTCTTTTGCTGACCGACCTTTCCCTTGACCAAATCTTCTTTTCATGGTTTTGTCCTTTTGTTCCTCAAAGCATTTCTTCCCTATTTTATGGGGTCCTTGACCTCTAATGTGCATCTTGTTTTATAACCTTTCAAGTCAACTACTTAAATTAAGTTTTGCAGAACAAAAACTATAGCTCATAGGTAACAAGTAGGCTTAGATGCTCATAGGTGAAAAGGCCTGCTATATGGGATATATAGGATGCAAGAGCTGGGAGAGAAAAATCTTTTCCTGACTGCTTGGGGCAGTGTTTGGGGAGTAGAATACTAAGTGTTACCTTGATTGACAGCATCTGGCACCAGAAAATGAACACGCTTGTAGTGGAGAAAATGACCATGTGGATGAATCCAAAAAACAAAAGATATGTAAAAAGAAAACATCTGGAATACACAGCCTCTCACAGATAAGAGGCATAGAAGGAAGGATATAGAGGTAAAGCCAAGAGAGAGAAGACGACAGAGATTACTACGAAGAATTTAAAGTAACCAAAGTAATGAGAGCATGCTAATACAAAGAGCACAATGAACACAGAGGGTAGAAGAAAAAGAAACAATAAAATTGTAAATATTTTCAGCAGTAGAAGTTTAAGAATCTCTTGAGATCTCTCAGAGAGAGGAGAGCTAATTTACCAGGAACTTATTAAGGCTTTCAGAGGGAGTACAATTTATCCTTATCTTTCTGTTCTTCCTGAGTGGTTTCAAAGGGGTAAAAGATGTTGATGGCTGTGGTTGAAATTGGTTTTGCCAGGAAGGAAAACACAATTATGACTCAAGTGTGGGGGTGTGGCAGGCCTAGATCTAGGTTCCCTAGCTCCCCTGCAGCAGATTCAAATAATCATCGCTGCTGCCCACACCTAATGAATTTTTGTCCTTTTAATGCTCTTTCTCTTAGCTACTCCCTCATACCACTGTGCATTGATCTCCTGTATTTATATGTATACCTTGTATTTTCTGTACTCCTCACCTATACCAACTCAGCACGTATTTCTTCCCACTGCAGAGCTACACTTCGTTATTTGAAAGTGGTCATTATGAATTTTTGCTCAGTGGCATCATCAGTTGTAGAACAATGTTTAATATAATGGACCCTGGAGCCAGGTGGCCTGGCCTTAAATTCCAGCTAAGCTACATACTAATTCTGTGCCCTTAGACAACATGTTATTTGTTGGTTTGTTTGTTGTAAAATCCTCCATGACACAGTTTTCTCCTCTCCAAACTAAAATATAATGATTGTGTCAACATCCTAAGATAGTTATGGGAAATAAAGAGTCAAAATCAGCAAAGAACAGTGCCTGAGACCTAGCAAGCATTCAACAAATGTTAGTCTCATTGTCACTCTTCTTAATTGTTTGAAATTATATGGCCATGCCTTTATGCTGTTTTTTGTCAACTCATCCAGAAGGTATTAAATGCCTATTTTGTTCCAGATCTTTTTTAAGAACTGGGAAATAGAAATATAAGACATTGTTCTTCCTCTTAATGATTGCACAGTCTGGTAGAGGAGATGAATGTATAAACAATCTCTTACAGCACAGTACTTACGTATCGTGATAGCTATGTACATAGAACTCTATCTTTGGAGACCAGGAAGGTTTCACAGAGATGCAAATACTTGTCAAAGGAGAAGGGGAAAGGAAAATGAAAACACTCTTTCAGTGTATTTAACTATAGTTTCCCATAGTACAAGCGCACAATGCATATCTTGGAATAGTTTTCAGATTTAAATGATTAAGAGTGTCTATTTTGATTCTTAAAACATGTTAATTTCCACTGATATCTGACTATACTAATTAAATGCTTAAAATGTCCGGCTGGGGGCGGTGGCTCATGCCTGTAATCCCAGCACTGTGGGAGGCGACGCTGGTGGATCACAGGTCAAGAGATGGAGACCATCGTAGCCAACATGGTGAAACCCCGTCTCTACTAAAAATACAAAAATTTGCTGGGCGTGGTGGTGCATGCCTGTAGTCCAAGCTACTCGGGAGGCTGAGGCAGGAGGATCGCTTGAACCCAGGAGGCGGAGGTTGCAGTGAGCCAAGATCTCGCCACTGCACTCCAGCCTGGTGACAGAGTGAGACCCCATCTCAAAAAACAAAACAAAACAAAATCCTCATGACCCATTTGAATTACAGTTTTTGTATAATAGTATAATTTATTTTCAGTTGCAATAAATTTTCTTCCTGTCTTGCTTATAAAATCAATATTTGGGCAGTGGTGATGTTATTAATATTGAATTAATAGAACTAAAATTCACCTTATTATAGATTTGACATATTCAGCATGTATCTTAAGTACTATTGGCCCGTCAGAACTATTGATGAAATTTGGAGGTATAATATTAAGAAGAAATTAATTGACATGTTTTATTGAACACCTGGGTTGTGCCTTGTTCTCTGCCAAAATGAAGGTGAATATAAAAGAAGCATGAACCTTGCTATGCTCTTACGAAGTTTACCATCCCAGTTCAGGGATGCAATTAAATAACATAAGGTAGTAGAGTGGGTCGTACAGATGATAAAGGCTTTAAGAGTTTAGAGAGGGCTGTAATCTCACATAGTCAGGGAAGCAGCATCAAAGGGCTTAAGCTAACCAATGAAGCAGATCAGCGTAACACAAAGTCGTGACATTCACAACAGAAAAATACCATTTAGTTGAACCAATATTTATTGACTGCCAGGCAGTAGAGATACAAACATGCATAACACAGGGCCCTGTCTGCAGAGAGCTCACAGAAGGAAGGGAGAAGTATGTAGTTGGAAATGAGCGTCGAGTTTATACTGGTAAAGGTACTATATCTTTCATTCTCTAGAATCTTAAGAATTTGAAGTTACATGTTACACATTCTACTCTTTTGCCTCCTAAAGCTTATAAAATGTTCCTTTGATAGCTTGTTTATGTAAATTGTTGATGTGGAAAATACAGTCTCTCTAAACTTATTGGACCCTGAGGAGGTGGCCTGGATCACGGGAGTGGGTGAATATTGGGAACGATGAGGAAATGAGAAAAATGGAGTAAAACATAGCAATAAAAGAAACGGCCAAGCATTTGTGGGGAAGCAGGAGGGACGTGGTGTTCCAATGATTAGTACTTCATCTTCTTCTCTGCTACTTTCTAAAAAGGGCCCAAATTCCCTTGAACAAGAATAACTACAACTTTAAATGCAGATGCTATCCCCATCAGCATCCAGATTTCACTGGGATGGTTGTAACTTTTCTTAGGAGCCAAACCCATCCAACTTGGCGCTAATAATTAAAGTGTTTGAATTCAAGGCTGTCCAGGAAAACAGCTGAACCTGTGCTGGGGAAAGAGAGACTGGATCTTACAGGAAGGCATGTATTTGATATTGAAGTAGTCTGCTTTCTTTTGAATCTCTGTGATGTGTGTTTGTGTGCGTCCACCACTTTTACTTTATTAGTGCATTATTTAACCAGCTGATTTACATATTTTCTCCACTGGCTAATACTGTCTTTGTTCCTTGGGCCCAAGCCCTTTGTGCTTCTATTTGGAAGTACATTGCTGACATTTACAGACTCCCACAGAGGACTCAGTCAATTACTACCATAGATGCCCATTGTTCCAAGAGAGCTGACCTTTGCCCCTAGGCACCAATTAAAATCCATTGCTTCTTGCCCCTGCAGTGCCAGTGCTTGCTGTAATTCTGGCTCGATGCCCAGTGCAACTGGTGGAATGCATTCATTTTAGTTTTCTTTTTATTATTGTTATTTTTTTCAAACAAGAAGAGAGAGACCTGCAAATGAAAATGTATGCTTTCTTTAAAAGGGGCAGACCACCAGAATTACCAATCATTTTCAATTAAATGACCTTTTGTGTCAACATAAATAATGACCCTAAATAAATAAAATAATTAGGAAAAAATTGGGAAGTTGCCTGAAGGATTATCCCAGCTTCAAAAAACAGCAGAGCTCTCTAATTACTTCCTGATGATGATTTGTTGCTAATTGCAGGCCTATTCTGCCCTAGGCATAGCTGGGTATGCTCTATGGCAAGCTGACAGAGAGACCAAAGTCCCAGCATGTGGGACATCAGGCACTGAGCCCTCTACCTGTCAAATAATATGAGTTACCAACACACTGCTAGGCTGGTAGCCTCTTAGGTAAACGTAAGTTTCTTCCTATAATCAAATTTAGGATTAGGGCATTTAGAGCCAGAACTAGTTTGTCTGAAATCACAGATGTTCATGGTAGCAAGAGTGATACTTCTGACCGACCAGTAGCCTTAAAGATACGCTAATTTAGAGAAATAAAAATGGAAAGGTATTGAAAAATTTATAATTCCTGTTGTAACTTTTTTCACTTTTCTATTTCCACTACCTTCTGTTGTGCTAAGGGTGTGATGCTGCTGACATTTTAATGGGATTCGAAGCCAAATTCTATCAACCAAGTTATTTTGGTAGAAATGGCCATAATATAAACACAGTGGCCCAGAAAGAAGTCTGAATATACTCAGATTGAGACAAGAAGTCCCAATTTGCTAAAAAGTAAATGGAGCTTGAAATTTGCCTTTCCCTGTTTGATTTAAAATTCCAGATCTAAGCAAGTTAAAGTTTGACAGAAAGAAGTGGCCTCTTCTTGTAGAACTAGCCTCTTCCTCCCACTTCCTCCTTGCACTTTTAGTGCTAACAACCAAATGCAGAAAATGCAATTAATTATTTGATCTGCAGAGGAAGTGGTTTCTGCAGTTATATTTCCCTTCTCTTCCCCTCTATTTACTATTTGACATTTTATAGACTTGTGAAGATTATACTTGCATGAGGGTTTAAAAATTCGCAAGAGCCATAGCATCTCACATATCCCACCCCATAGGCCTTCGTGGTATAGACTGGGAGTATAATATGATGCGTAGGAGGCCATCTGGCTCCCTGGAGACCCAAGTCAGCATTCTCTTACCCAGGTACCAATGGAAACTGATCAAGCTCATTTGATAAAGCCCAGAAGATTATCAAACTGAAACCATTTGGCTTCAATTATTACAAATACAAAGTTTTACCCATTGTTCGTTATGTTCCTCCCATACATACCTAACTCGAGGGAGTTACAAAAAACACTGAAATATGGGGGAGAGGGCCTTGTTGAAATTGGATATTACCTATCTACAACTGCTTTGTTTGTTGCTTCTATCATTTATTTTCTTCCCTCTCTCCCTCCCTTTATTCCTTACTTTTTTCTTTTCCAAGTATCATTTATTTGAAGATCAGAGGCCAGGCGGGGTGGCTCACGCCTGTAACCCTAGCACTTTGGGAGGCCAAGGTGGGCGGATCATGAGGTCAGGAGATTGAGACCAGCCTGACCAACATGGAGAAACCCCATCTCTACTAAAAATACAAAAATTAGCTGGGTGTGGTGGCACGTACCTGTAATCCCAGCTACTTGGGAGGCTGAGGCAGGAGAATTGCTTGAACCCCGGAGGCGGAGGTTGCAGGGAGCTGAGGTCGCACCACTCACTCCAGCTTAGGCAACAGAGTGAGACTTCATCTCAAAAAATAAAACTTACATAAAAGGACAGGATATAAGACCACCTTGTGTATTTCCAACACAGTATATTTTCAGAATTATTACAGAACCGTGTGTGTGAATGTGTAATCATCGCATCCTTATAAAAATACCATGAGGTGGGTAGGAGAGGTTAAGACGGTGCTGCTTTATATGTGAGGCCTAGTTAGTGAATGGTTGCCTTTAACTGGAACCCTGATCTTTGCATTTCTGGTCTATGTTCTTCTGTCATAGGTTACTGTTTTCCAAACATTGCTCTAGTTTTCTTGTCTGGAAGGTTAGTTTTTACTAGTGTTCTTCAGGCTGATTCCTCTGTAGATCTTCAATAAATTTCACGTTTTAAATACAAATTATATAATCTCAGATAAAATACAAAGCACAGAGAAAATGTAAAGGCAAACCATATGTCATATTTTTAAGTTGCCTTATGTAAAATAATTCAGCCTCCTGCTTGTCATTTCTGGATAACAGCCTTGACAGATTTATAGGATAAGCTTGATGCTTTTAGAAGTCTGAAAAGGATTCTATATCGAGGATCCCAAGAAAACCTTGTAACTCCAGGTCTCAGTACTGGTTTCTAGGAAGGACTCAGTAAATACTTGCCAATAAGTCAGTGAGTAAATACATGCATGCATGAATGAATATAATAGATAAAAGGAAGTTGGTGGATTTTCTCCTTGGTATTTCTTTTGTTTTTGTTTTGAAACAAGGTCTCACTCTGTAGCCGCAGCTGGAGTGCAGGTGGTGTGATCATAGCTCACTGCAGCCTTGAATTCCTGGGCTCAAGCAATCCTCCCACTCCAGCCTCCACTGTAAGTAGGGATGACAGGCACATGACACTACCCACTGTTCCCTCTGCCAGCTAATTAAAAACAATTTTTTTTTGTAGGAACATGGTCTCCCTATGTTGCCCAGGCTGGTCTCAAACTCCTGGGCTCCTGCCTCAGCCTCCCAAAGCTTTGGGATTGCAGGCACAATTCCACTCCGCCTGGCCCTTGATATTTCTAAGATTAGAGTTGCCAACAGTAATCAAGATAGATTTTCAATGGCAGGGAGATGTCCTGCCATTTCTGTAACAAGACAATATTTCTTGTTCTAACTTTAAGATTTCCTGGTGGCCTGCAGCTGCCTCTCTTTACTCACAATGTACATTCGTTTACTCTGGGTTTCTTTTCTCCGTTGGAGGGAATGCGTTTCAGAAATGTGCCTGTCAGGCCGGGAGTGGTGGCTCACATCTATAATCCCAGTTCTTTGGGAGGCCGAAGTACGTAGTACCACAAGGTCAGCAGTTCGAGACCAGCCTGGCCAACATAGCGAGACCCCATCTCTACTAAAAATACAAAAAATTAGCCGGGCGTTGGGGCGGGTGCCTGTAATTTCAGCTACTCAGGAGGCTGAGGCAGGAGAATCACTTGAACCTGGGAGGCGGGCGTTACCATGAGCCAAGATCTCACTATTGCACTCCAGCCAGGGCAACAGTGCAAGACCCCATCTCAAAAAAAAAAAAAAAGAAAGAAACAAAGAAATGCGCCTGTCCTACTCACTTATCTATGGCCAGTGTCATGAGGGACAATACAATTCGCTGATGTTTGGTGCAAGGATCTGCTTAGATTCCATTGCCCTAAATGATGCTCCTTGGAGAAGCCACAGCTGAGAAATGGTTATTACATTATTGCATGTGCATGCTGAGCAGAGCTTATTCTTTCCCTTGTACAGCTTTATTCATGGGCTCTGATCAAATCTTGTGGCTCTATTGTTACCTTTAACCTTTGAGATATACTACCATTAAATCTGTAGGCACTTGCTTTTTCTTTAGGAACTACTAGTCTTTCTCAGCTCCCTAGAAAAAAGAGATCCTATTCTTCCATGAAATTTCCTCTGTAGTGTAGCTATTAACATATACATAATATACATACATGCATACATAAATGTTGCATTTGCTGTATTCAACATTGAACACATGAACCCTAGTGAATAACCCTCCCCCACTTTTTCAGTGACAGGCACTTTTTCTGTATCAGATTTATAAAAGAAACTAATAAAACTACCACAGGGAAAGATATAAAGAAAAATATTAGAAAGAAAGCTGTTTACAACTAGACCTAAATTGGAACTAGAAATCTGCCTTTGCCTTTTGAGCTAAGTGGTATTTAAAGTAACCCACACTCACACGTTTTAAAGAAGAAATAGAACAGCAATGGCTCTGGCTTCTCAAATCAGTGATTATAATAAACTGTAAGCTCTAAGACATGCATATGTGAAATGTACTGAGAATATTCCCACGTATGGTGGTAGTGGATGCAGAAACAAAACAAAACTCTGAAACCATCAAGGTAAGTGCGATAAACTCCATTTTCAAGTTGAGGAAATGAAGGTTCAGTGAGTGGATTGTCCAGGTCATGTAACGGGTAACCATGCAAGGATATGGCAACCTGGAGATTTTCTCCAGCTTCTTGGTTAAATTTCACATTCTCCACATAGTAACTAAAGAGTATGATCTCCCTAGGGCCACAATTATTTCCCCAAGGGTGCATGGGAGTTAATAGCAACTGCTCAATGAAGCAAGCAGTAACAGTAATTTCTGTTTCTTAGCCTTTTATAGCAGAGTGCTGCTGCTTGAATGTTTTGATATCTTTTGCTTTTCCCAATATAAATGAAAATCCTAGAGATATGCCCAGTTGCCTTTCAAGGGATTAGTGGGATGAAGTGGCTAAATTACTACTGAGGTTCTTAAACCTCTGCATATATGAAAATCATCTAGGGAACTTGTTAAACTGCAGATCTGGGGGCCTATTTCTCAGAAATTCTAGGTTATTAGTTCTGAGAATCTGCATTTTAACAAGCACGTGCCACTTTTCCATCTCTCTACAGTTCTGTTGCACATAGACCAAGTACTACACTTTACTAAACAGAGGTGAGCTGTGCTAACAGGAAGGTATTATTTTTCAGTGAAACTCTTAGTTACATTTTTTCTTGATGAAAAGGCTCTTGATGTTGGTGATGCAACGATAAAATATTGAAGGTATGTGTTTGAAATTAGCTGTCCTCTACTGGACAGTGGAAGTTTTGATTTGAAAACTTCTAGTGGCTCACGCCTGTAATCCCAGCACTTTGGGAGGCCAAGGCAGGTGGATCACGAGGTCAGGAGATCAAGACCAGCCTGACCAAGATGGTGAAACCCTCTCTCTACTAAATATACAAAAATTAGCTGGACATGGTAGCTGGCACCTGTAATCCCAGCTATTCAGGAGGCTGAGGCAGAGAATTGCTTGAACCCCGGAGGTGGAAGTTGCTGTGAGCCGAGATCATACCACTGCACTCCAATCTAGGCGAAAGAGTGAGACTCTATCTCCAAAAAAAAAAAAAAAGGAAAAAAGAAAGAAATTATACCCTTTTTCTCCATTTTGTCCATGTGACATAAAAACTGGCTTCATGATTTCTCTCCTGGAAAGACAGCTGTATTTTGCATTTGGCTGCTGGATGGGTGAAAGAGAGTACATAGACATGCTCAGAGCATCTTTGAAATTTAAGGAACTGGGTAGCCACAACTTTTAGGAGTGCATTAGGAGAGCACAGTGGGCAGGTAGCCCTTTCCTCTCTGCTCTTCCACCTAGGAATGAAGTAGGGACTGGAATTCATAATTCGTAGTTACTTCATGGCATAGAATGCTTACTAGCAATTGAACTTTCCAAAGCCCTGGGAGGCCACTTTTATGGTGCATTCAAAGACATTTGTTAAGCCCAGGGAGGGGAGCTTCTTGGAATTTTGTTTTTCAAAAGTTCCACTCCATTATTCCGGAGTTCTAACTTTATTCCTTAGCACAGCAAGTGATTCTGTCTTGGTATGAAACACAGGCATCCCACACAGGCTTATTAGATACAAACTGCTGTTCAAAGAGTCCTTGAAAGCAAAACATTTTTTTAAAAATCGCAGATTTTTTTTAAAAACAAATTTGGGAAAAAAATTCTAACATGTGTCATTGCCTGCAAGATGAGTGAAGAGGGGGTTATCATTGCTTTGAGTTTGGACTGATGTAGTTTTAAGACAGCTTGGACTAGTGGGCTATTGCCTGTAACTGAACTTAAACATTTTTTTTTCTTTTCTTTCGAGACGAAGTCTCACTGTGTCACCCAGCCTGGAATGTAGTGGCATGATCTTGGCTCACTGCAACCTCTGCCTCCCAGGCTCAAGTGATTCGCCTGCCTCAGCCTCCCAGGTAGTTGGGATTACAGGCAGGTGCCACCACATCCGGCTAATTTTTGTATTTGTAGTAGAGACGGGCTTTTGCCATGTTGGCCAGGCTGGTCTTGAACTCCTGACCGCAGGTGATCTGCCCGCTTCTGCTTTCTGAAGTGCTGGGATTATAGGTGTGGGCGACTGCTCTCGGCTAACTTAAACATTTTTCACCTCCCCACAGAAAGATGCTATTAATCATGGACATGTTTTATTCCGTAAGTGTAGTGCCTCCCTTCTACCATCCACAAACAATAGATGTGCCTTAAAGTGAAATAACAAAACACAAGAGAAGGAGAGGACTGTTGTTTGAAACGAGACAGACACAAATACACAGAAGAGGGTTCTTTCATTTTAATAGATCACCAGGTGCTCATATCAGCCTACAAACAGATTCTAGAGATTATACACACACACACACACACACACACACACACACACAGTGAAGGGGAGTCTATGAAGGCTGTAGAATTAATGGAAGAATAAATGGTCCAGATACCACCAGATGTCCCCTTTCCTAACCCCTTCCTTTGTACTCAGGAGCTCAGCCTTCCTCTGCCCAGTGCTGCCAAAGCTGGGCTGTCACTCATCTCCATTTTGCATTTTGGCTGTCATGTCTTTCAAGATCCTCTCGTGAGGAGTGGAATTGTACAGGGCTAGCAGGGGGATGCTGGCATGATGAGAGAGCCTTCCTGGGAATCCAGTACAGATTGGATCATGCCATCTTCTCAAAAGGGCAGCCTGACTGCAGAGCATATAAGCCAAGAGAAGAGTGAGCTCCTCCATCCCTGGCATCTTCTGTCCCTGTGCCAAACCCAAGGTCAGCTTCATTTCTAATGTCTAAGAACTTGGAGACTTTTAGTCTGGGAGGTATTTTTTCTTTTTTAATTGTATACGTATTACTCCCCATTCTCACCCCTCCCCCCACAACCACAAAAACAAAAGCAAAACAAAACAAAACAAAAAGAGAAGAAAAAAGAAAATCATCATGCAAAGACTGAATCTGAGTCTGATGACTTGGCTTGAGTCCCATGTCTTGTTTACTTTACAATTGGCGGTTAAAGGGACAACTGCTTCCTGATTCCTGGAGGCTTATACCTTGAAGTTATTCTTTTGACTTGGTTTATTCAAACACATGCAAAGAAATTGCCACCTCTAGAGTGGAGGGCGTTTCAGAATGAGAACAAAGATCTCTACATGGGATGAAGGCAGTGGAGTCCTCTGGTTTTGATTACCACTCCAGCTAACAAAAGACATTCAGTCACTTTGCTTTAAATATACTCTTTTCTGTTGTGCACACAAAACCACACAGCTTTGGGTGCCATTCTTTCTTTATCTCCAAATACTGACAATGACACATATTCTGTTAGCTCATTGCATGGGAGTGAGGGCCAGGAGGTCACAAACACAAAAGGATGTGCATTTGAGTGGATCACCTGAGGTTGGGAGTTCGAGACCCACCTGACCAACATGGAGAAACCCCATCTCTACTAAAAATACAAAATTAGCCAGGCGTGGTGGTGCATGCCTGTAATCCCAGCTACTTGGGAGGCTGAGGCAGGAAAATTGCTTGAACCTAGGAACAGAGGTTGTGGTGAGCTGAGATCACGCCACATGGCACTCCAGCCTGGGCAACAAGAGCGAATCTCCGTCAAAAATAAAAAATAAAAAAAAATGAAAAAATAAAGGCACTAATACCTTTATTAGTATTAGTGAAGAAGAAGAAGAAACTCGGCCCGGGTACGGTGGCTCATGCCTGTAATCCCAGCACTTTGGGAGGCCGAGGCAGGTAGATCACGGGTCAGGAGATCGAGACCATCCTGGCTAACATGGTGAAACCCTGTCTTTACTAAAAATACAAAAAATTAGCCAGAGGTGGTGGTGGGCGGCTGTAGTCCCAGCTACTCGGGAGACGAGGCAGGAGAATGGCGTGAACCCGGGAAGTGGAGCTTGCAGTGAGCAGAGATCACACCACTGCACTACAGCTTGGGTGACAGAGCAAGGCTCAGTCTCAAAAAAAAAAAAAAAAGAAAATAAAAGAAAAATGAGGAAGAAACTCAGAAAAGGGTGCAATTGCTCTCAATCTGAGAGGCTTTTGAAGGACTCTTTGGAAGAGAGATTTGAGCTGAATCTTGGCAAATGGGAAGATGTAAAGAATGCACTGACGCTGTAAACTAATACAGCAATCATTGCAGATGACAAAGGAGCCTATGGCAGTTGGGGCCCACTGTATGTATTCTTTAAATGACTTCACTCCAGAAACAGTTTTGACCCAAACATAGTTAGAGCTTAGCTGCTGCTGTATTCTTGGCAAAGATGCAGAAGACTGCATGGGAAGAGGCTTTTGTTACAAACTACCTGGTGGAATGCAATTACTTGGAATGGATTCTGGCCAGGGCAATTGCTGTTAATATTACTACCTTTTGCAGAAAATTTCCAGGGAGTCTTTCTTAAATGACTGAGTAGTCAGGGCCTTTGTTTTACATCTCAGTGAAAAACCTGCAAAACCACAGCCAGAAATCACCAACCAAGAGAAATTACTTTTCTTGCATGGATCTACAAACATCTGAGCTCAAAAAGCAGGGGCAGGCAATAGGGCCTTGGGGCTCTTAGAGGAGAGATGTAATCGGGAGTCCCAGTGCTTAGTGAATGAAACAATTTATTTTATCATGTCTTAAATGCCATTTAAACAGAAGTTTAAAGTTTCAAAAAAGACAGTTTACCATTCAGTGCTGCTATGTGGTCTCTGTCTAAACACAAACATTAGGAGGAGAAAGTTCTTTATCTGCAGTCCTTGCATTCTCCAACTGAGATTCCCTCTCTCTGCTTCTCTCCTTCCTTCCTTCCTTCCTTCCTTCCTTCCTTCCTTCCTTCCTCCCTCCCTCCCTCCCTCCCTCCCTCAAAGCAGATTGTTATGTTAGCAGAAAACGTTTGATAGTGTCATTGACCAACACTGCAGTACAAGCTAAGTATTTCGAGAAGTAATCTAAAGAGAAAGACAAAGAAAGGGAAAACTAGTTGGGTTTCCCTGAATTAATCTTATACTAAATTATGACGAGAAGTAGGATGGTGAACATATGTGCTTTTTTCCCCATGCCTTTATTGATATTGTGTTCAGGACTATGGGAATTAAAATACACAATCTCAGCTCCACTTATAGCATGATAGTATGTGAGTAAGGCAGGATGTTGAAAAGAGCCAAGCAATTATGCATTTGTCATGAATAATAGGGAAGGTGGAGTCTTCTTTATTTGAAAGGCTTCCTCTCCGCCGGGCGCCGAGGCTCACACCTGTAATCCCAGCACTTTGGGAGGCCGAGGTGGGCGGATCACGAAGTCAGGAGATCAAGACCATCCTGGCTAACACGGTGAAACCCCATCTCCACTAAAAATACACACACAGACACACACACACACACAATGGTTGGGCGTGGTAGTGGGCGCCTGTAGTCCCAGCTACTCGGGAGGCCAAGGCAGGAGAATGGTGTGAACCCGGAAGGCGGAGCTTGCAGTGAGCTGAGATCCGGCCACTGCACTCCACCCTGGGCGACAGAGTGAGACTGCATCTTAAAAAAAAAAAAAAAAAAAAAAAAAAGAAAGACTTCCTCTCTCATCAGATGGGCTGTAGTGCCTCAGGATTTATACCCATGGGCAGAGGCTACTCCATGATTTTTTTTTTTTTTTTTTTTTGAGACAGAGTCTCGCTCTGTCTCCAGGCTGGAGTACAATAGCCCGATCTCAGCTCACTGCAACCTCTGCCTCCCAGGTTCAAGCGATTCTCCTGCCTCAGCCTCCTGAGTAGCTGGGACTATAGGTGCCCGCCACCACGCCCGGCTAATTTTTGTACTTTTGGTAGAGACAGGGTTTCACCATGTTGGCCAGGATGGCCTTGATCTCTTGACCTCGTGATCCACCCACATCAGCCTCCCAAAGTGCTGGGATTACAGGTATGAGCTACTGCGCCCAGTCTACTCTATGACTTTTTTTTTTTTTTGAGAGGGAGTCTCGCTCTGTCGCCCAGGCTGGAGTGCAGTGGCGCGATGTCGACTCACTGCAGGCTCCGCCTCCTGGGTTCACGCCATTCTCCTGCCTCGGCCTCCTGAATAGCTGGGACTACAGGCACCTGCCACCGCACCCGGCTAATTTTTTGTATTTTTAGTAGAGACGGGGTTTCACCGTGGTCTTGATCTCCTGACCTTGTGATCCGCCCGCCTCAGCCTCCCCATGTGCTGGGATTACAGGCGTGAGCCACCGCGCCCGGCCTCTATGATTTTTTTTAAATCTATTTCCTTTAGATCATTATGATTTGTATGTATATATCCAGAAAAACATTAATAAATGTCACATCCAGATACCGTATAGGCAAATAAATCATTTCTCTCATGGCATGAGCTCAGTATTGGAAGCTATAGATGGCAAGTGAGTCAACAGGCTGGGTGGCCTTGGACAACTTGTCTAATCTTCCTGGCATTGGGAATAAAGCACTTAGCATCATAGAATCTTTTTTAAATGAGTTAAATGGATAGTTACCTTAAGATCTCCTATAAATGTCATGAGGTCCTTTCTACTTAACATATTGTAGTTCCTTTGATGTCTACTGCAGTCTGCTCTCTTTACTTGACCTTTACTTTGTAAAACTAAGTAGTAATTTGCAGCTGCTGGCTTTCTGCACAGGGGCCCCGAAGGTAATAGATTCCAAGCCTCACAACATCAGAGGTACCTCTTCAAGGAGTAAGTTAATCCTTTCAAATCTCCCTAGTTAGTTTCTTACCATCCTTATCAGATTCTCTGCTACTTGTTTGATCATATCCTTTAATCTAACTCATTGATTTGTTATCTCTAAACACCATTTTAGTTTAATTTGCAGCTATGATGTCCATTAGCAAGTGATTACAGTGAATGAACTTAACTGCTGTATATTGAGATAAAATACCTTTTCAAATCCTTTGGAAGGCCTGGGGAGTGATAAATCTGTAGTGCTCAGGAAGGCTTCAAAGGTTATGACAATTGGCTTCTGAGGTTGATACAAATGGTTTTGAAATTCACTTTATCATATTTATAGTTTGCACATAATCTTAGGGCATCAGTGAATGGTCATGCTGAAAATATTGAATAACCAGGAGCTAGTTTGCAAAAGTAAATATAAATGAATACCATTTTCTTAGTGCACTTATATCCTGTGTAATGGGTTATCTATCTTTAGAAACAATGATATTCTTTCTGGGACCACCTCTTTAATTCTGAGTACACTTCTGTACCAGGGGTTGCTGTCATATATGTTCATTAGGAAGTCCATATATTTCACTATCGCTTGTCAGTGCACCATGCTAGGAAATTTCTATGCTCAATTTAAGTGGATTTCCTAGATAACTGAAGCTTATCTTCTACTTAAAAGTATTTCAAAATTAGATTACATTCTCACCTTCCTTTTTCAAGTATCTTATATTTGGCATTTCTTTTATGAATTTTAAATATGTTTTTGTTCTTTGTAATGGTTCTGGTATATATTTATCACTTCTTTTTACTTTATTCATTGAATTTGTGTGTGTTTGTTTTATTTTTTATTGTGGTTAAGCGATGTTTCTTGCTTCTGTTTACCATGTAGAAGGATTATTCTTATAACTAAATTGTTAAGATTTTCAATTTGTTAGGTTTATTTTATTTTATTTATTTTCTCTTCCGAGGTGGAGTTTCACTCTGTAGCCAGTCTAGAGTGCGGTGGTGCAATCATGGATCACTGCAGCCTTGACTTTCCAGGCTCAAGTGATCTCCCACCTCATCCTCCCAAGTAGCTGGGGCCACAAGTGCACACCACCATGCCTGGCTGATTTTTAAAAAATTTTTTGTAGAAACAGAATGTGGCCCCGGCTGGTTTCAAACCCCTGAACTCAAGTGATCCTTCTACCTTGGCCTTTCAAAGTGCTGGCATTACATCAAGAATACTACTCTCATTCTTGAACCATGATTTTCATTTATTGGTACATTGGTTAAGCTTCTTACAAATATTGCAAGCTGGCTGATTCTGGTTTGGTGAGGAGAGGTTTGGGCCCAAGGTCTGTGTTCTAGGTTGGTGTGAGCCTTCATGCCTAGTCTCATTTTGGTACTTTTAACAAGGAATTTTAAAATCTAAAGTTATAAATAAATGTTTTATAAATACTTAATTTGAAGCAATTGCATTTTGAATTGGCCTCTGATTAAAGTGAAATAATTCTGTGGACCTCTAAACAAGTGCCTTCCATCCACAGCTGCAGCTTCTCTGTGCTAAGGAGGGTCATTCTTATTAAATGCTGTACATTTTCCCTGCCTTGCTTTTGACTCCCACCTCATAACACTTTCGGCTGGTGGTATTGCTCCTCACCTGTTGCCTCACCTGTGAAACTGTAGCTTGATATACTCAAATTTCTAGGATGCAGAAATTGCCAGAGTAGTATCTATATTTGAAGTTCTATATTGGATTTTCAGAGGACAGTAGCTCAATATACCTGAAGCAGAGAAAATAAATAGGTACCTTCTCACTTCTTTTTTTTTATTTTTATTTTTATTTTTTTTTATTTTATGCCTTCTCACTTCTGATTAAAAAAAGAGACAAGGAACCATCTTCCTTTGCCTACTTTCATCCCCACCTTTACCTCCAAAGTGAATGGCAGAGCCTCACAGCGATGGACCTTGCCTCTATCAATGTGACATTCCTGGGCTGGATAAGAGTTTTCTATTGAAGAAGGAACATGATCTAATCTCACATCCCATCCCTGCACCAGTGACAATGGACCAGGTGACTTGTGGTTTTCACTCTGGGATGGGAGTGAAAGGACTTCAAAGAGCAATACAAAATATATCTGAAGAGGGGGTCAAATTACATCATGCGTTTTCAGATTACTTTCAGGCCACTCAACAATATTTACCAAAATTGTATGATCCTGTGCTGAGCTCCCAGCTCTGTCTCCAACAAGGTCATGCTCTTTAATTGATTCAACCAGCACTTATGGAATATGTACTATATGTGAGACAGTATCCTTGGTATGGGGTAAGATGTACAGATACATCTTCTCTATAGTTTTCAATATAGAGGAAAATACCTATTATGTGGTAAATGTTTAACTTCCAGGGGTTATGACAAGTAAGAGAAAGTGTTCCTTAAAAGCCCATGAGACAAGTATCTGGCCCAGATTTGAGATAGACCGACGGTTGGGAAAGATTCCAAGGGGAATAATCTCTGGATAAGATTAAGAAAATAAAGAAGAATTCAGCTGTTTTCAGAGGGGGATAAAAAAGTATGTCTGGCTGAGCAAACAGCAATGAGAAAGAGAATCCACAGGCTCACAGACTGTTCATGAGCAGGGAACCTGGAGTTGTGGATATAAGAAGCAGAGTTATGAGTAGCTGAGGAGGGAGGCAGGAGTAAGATCATAAAAGATTTTGTGTACCAGCCTGCTGAGGGGTTTGAATATTATGCTGAAAAAGACTGGAATACATTGGAAATTTTAAGCAGAAAATTAACTAAATGTCCATTTTGCAAAGGCAGAGAGGAGCAGGAGTGGAGGCAGTACAAATATTTAGGAGCCTGATGCAGCAACCTCTGAAAGAGAGGATACATTTCTGTTTACCCGGCAGCTGACTTTGAGTGAAAGAAATTAGCAAAAGAAACCTACTACCTAGTAGAAACATAAGATCTACATTATTCATCATGAATGAGACACAAAGATATATCTGTAATGGAAGTTGTAGGGTTGAAACAAGAGAGTTGATCAGAAAGTATACATCAAGTCTGACGTGATAGCTGATGCCCGTAATCCCAGCACTTTGGGAGGCAGAGACAGGCGGATCACCTGAGGTCAGGAGTTGGAGACCAGCCTGGCTAACATGGTGAAAACCGACTGTACTAAAAATACAAAACTTAGCCAGGTGTGATGGTGTGCACCTATAATCGCAGCTACTCAGGAGGCTGAAGCAGGAGAATCGCTGGAAGCTGGGAGGTGGAGGCTGCAGTGAGCCAAGATCATGCCTCTGTACTCCAGCCTGGATGACAGAGTGAGATTCCGTCTCAAAAAAAAAAAAAAAAAAAGTATAAGTCAAGCATATTAAAATATAAAAATTTAAAGTTTATGAAAATGAAAAATAACAAATTTTTCATATCAGTAATGTCCTGGTGTAAGATGCTAAGAGCAGATGGAATCTACACCCAAGAATTTAAAGAATTCCCACATTCCTAAGTTGCTATGTAGAGACTGAGGTAAGCACCCTTCTTCCCATTGATAAAACTCTTAAAATACCTAAAGTTTACTCAGAGACGTCTGTGAAAGGATTTAGCTTTGGTGATTTAAACCCAAAGTCCTCTACATTTAAGAATAGTATTACTTGACCTTAGGTTTCAGAGGGATTTCCGGGATCTCTCTGGATGTTTCGCTTTTTTTTTTTTTTTTTTTTTTTTTTTGAGACAATCTTGCTATTTCGCCCAGGCTGAGTGCAGTGGTACGATCTCAGCTCACAGCAACCTCCACCTCCGGGGCTCAAGCAATTCTCTGCCTCAGCCTCCTGAATAGCTGGGATTACAGGTGCCAGCTACCATGCCCAGCTAATTTTTGTATTTTTAGTAGAGACGGGGTTTCACCATCTTGGCCAGGCTGATCTTGAACTCCTGACCTTGTGATCCACCCGCCTCGGCTTCCCAAAGTGCTGGGATTAGAGGTGTAAGCCACCGTGCCTGGCCTGTTTTGCTTTTTAGAACAGAGTTCTTTCATGGTTTTTGGATATGTGTTGCTAGAATACATTTGTCCATCTCTTGTCCAAGAAGACACCCAAGAAATATGCAAACCGGATTCATGATATCGCTAACCTAGAAGTTTCTCCTTCCCAACCAATGTTTACAGATGTCCAAATTCCACAGCATAATCCTCAGTTGTCTGTTCTGAAAAACAACATTTCACTATAAATTTTCCCCAAGAGCACAAGATTAATTATTTCCACACACAGTTGTTAATTATGTTTCCAAGCTGCAGCTGATATGGCAAGTAGCCAAATTTGTCCCCAAGCACACTGTCCTCATTTTTGATAATAAAGAGATTTTCTTTGATACAATAATTATGATGAGTACTTTTTCACTCCCATCAATTTGTTTAGATCACCTGTGGCTTGCCCAACTAATTTCCTCTTTCTAATGAAACACTCAGGTTTTGAAATTCCTTTCTTTTTCAGATGCTGTCCCCCAAAATTGGCCCCATGTTCTCCTAGAATTTAACCTGTAAAATAGGCTGATGGTTAAATGGTCGCACGTCACTTTTGTTCACATGAGTCGTCTGTACAGTAGATGTTTGGAGATTTTGATATGAAAAATGTCCTTGCAGAAATCAACTATAATAGGAAATGGTTCCCAGCAATTCTCTGCTGCAAGCCTAGATTGGGAGCCAGGGAGAAGATGCACAATAATCTATCTCATTGCCTCCCTTGGCTGTAACAATTCTGACAGACACTACATTCAGAAACTCTTTTATCAGTTGTTCATAACTTTCAAAGAATGTTTACTCTCCCTACATTATTTGCATCAGTCAACAAACAATATATAAGCTGGAGAGATACCAAAATGTGTCACTGAGATAACGAGACCTAAAGAGCTGATAGATGTTGGAGAGAAGATACTGAGTATGATCAGTACCCAGAACAGATTGGAGTCTGACCAACAAGCTTCAGCCATGCTATCGAGAGGACAGAATCTAATCATTCAAATGTACAAAGTATTGTGAGAATGAAAACTAGTGCTGGGCATCAAAGCTTCTGCATAGGTGAATGATTCGATAAAAACTAGCCTTTTACAATAAATACTCTCATAAGTGTGGTTAGGTGCACTGGTATGTTTTCCATATAAGTGTGTGTCCCTTTTGTAATGCAAAATATGCTTCTTTGTAAAGATATAGGTATTTAGATGAAAAATTGTGTTACCATAAATCTGTTTCATCAAGAATACTACCCTCATCTTTGAACCACCATTTTTATTTATTGGTACATTGGTTAAGCTTCTTATAAATATTGCAAGCTGGCTGATTTTGGTCTAGTGAGCAGGGCTTTGGGCCCAAGGTCTGCGTTCTAGGTTGGTGTCGTGTCAACATATGTGACAGACTATTGAGACCATCACATGTGATCAAGTGAAAGAGAAATAGCCCAGTCTCCGTAGTCAGAAGGGAGAAGATCATTCCTGAGTAAAGGTTAGTTCTTTCCTTTCTGTCATAATTTGCATTAAACCAGAATTTTAATGAAGTTTTTAAAAATAGTGTAAAGTCAGGCTGGTCCTGGTGGCTGATGCTTGTAATCCCTTTTGGGAGGCTGAGGTGGGAGGATCACCTGAGATCAGGAGTTTGAGACCAGCCTGACCAACATGGTGAAACCCTGTCTCTACTAAAAATACGAAAATTAGGCTGGGCACAGTGGCTCATGGCTGTAATTCCAGCACTTTGGGAGGCTGAGGTGGGCAGATCACCAGATGTGAGGAATTCAAAACCAGCCTGGCCAACATGGTAAAACCCCGTATCTACTAAAAATACAAAAATTAGCTGGGCATAGTGGGGCGTGCCTGTAAACCCAGCCACGTGGGAGGCTGAGGCAGGAGAATCACTTGAACCTGGAAGGCGGAGATTGCAGTGAACCAAAATCAGGCCACTGCACTCCAGCCTGGGCAAAAAGAGTTAAACTGCATCTCAAAAAAAAAAAAAAAAAAATTCGCCAGGTTTAGTGGCTGGTGCCTGTAATCCTGGCTACTCCAGAGGCTGAGGCAAAAGAATTGCTTGAACCCAGGAGGCAGAGGTTACAGTGAGCTGTGATCGTGTCACTGCACTCCAGACTGGGTGACAGAGTGAGACTCCGTCTCAAAAAAAAAAAGAAAAGTGTAAAGTCAAATTTTGCTAAGCGACCCATTCTACATATGTTTCTCTGCCTTCTGTGTATGCAAATCTTCCCTGAAGCCAAGCTCACCTTATTGCCCTCATAATACTTTCTATGACTCCATCATCCTTAAACATTTCTTCGGACTCTGTACTCCTACAGTATGTATGCTCTTTTTGGGACTCGGTCTTTACTCTCCATATGCTACTTTCTATCTTAGAAGATATGACATGTACTTGGTAAAGAAACTGACAATATAAAGCAGTGGCATAGACATGTATATCCCTCCTGTGCCTGACCAAATGGCATGAACTTTGAGAAGGAAAGTGCTCAATAAATGCTTGCAAATTCAAGAGGGAGCCGCATAGCATAATGGATGAAAACATTGACACTAGAGCTAAACTAACTACATTCAGTCCTGATTTGGCCATTTATCATCTATGTGATCTTGGGCTAGTCGTGAAACTTTTCTGTGCCTTGGTGTATTAATCTGTAAAATGGCTATACTAGCCGGGTGCGGTGCCTCACGCCTTAATCCTAGCACTTTGGGAGGCCGAGATGGATGGATCACGAGGTCAGGAGATCAAGACCATCCTGGCTAACACCGTGAAACCCCGTCTCTACTAAAAATACAAAAAATTAGCCGGGCATGGTGGCGGGCACCTGTAGTCCCAGCTACTTGGGAGGCTGAGGCAAGAGAATGGTGTGAACCCAGGAGGTGGAGCTTGCAGTGAGCCGAGATCGCACCACTGCACTCCAACCTGGGCGATAGAGTGAGACTCTGTCTCAAAAAAAAAAAAAAAGAAAAAATGGCTATACTAATAGTTCCTGCCCAATAGATTTATGGGTTTACATGAGTTAGTATGTGCAAATCGCTTAAAATGAGCCTAGCACACAGTAAGGGCTATTAAGTGTTTGCTATTATTGTGATGTTTTATAAATTATTTTAAAAATTAGACCAATTATAGTTAATATATAAAGCACATTTAGAAATTTTTCTTAATTTCCCAAACCATACTATTTAGAAACTTTCTCCTTCCTTCTCTTTCCTTTATTCCTTCCCTGTTTTCTTCTTTCTGTTTATTCCCTTGTCCCTCCTACTTTCCTTAAAATTATAAATAGTACATATTTAATATGACAGTATGTGAAAATTAGGTGTTCATATAAATAATGAGTTAATTTATGAATAAATATTATAAAATTTAAAAAATATTTTGTCCATTCAATCATCAGACATTGATTAACAACTTACTATGTAGAGACCCTAGAGATACTGAACAAAAGACGATGATATTGTGGTATTGATAGTCCAGTCTGGAAGAGGAGATACACAAATAAGGAAATAACGACAAAGTAGAATTGATTTGGGGTTAGCATCAACCCCAGGATGCTTTTGAAGGACAGAGGAAGGGCACCTAATCCAGCCCACTGAAGGCCTAGGAGACTCTCTCTTTCTTTTTAAGATTCACCTAGAACCGGCCAGGCGCGGTGGCTCATGCCTGCAATCCCAGCACTTTGGGAGGCCGAGGCAGGCGGATCACAAGGTCAGGAGATCGAGACCATCCTGGCTAACACGGTGAAACCCCATCTCTACTAAAAAAAAAACAAAAAAAAGAAAAAGAAAAGAAATTAGCTGATCCCAGCTGCTGGGGAGGCTGAGGCAGGAGAATGGCGTGAACCCAGGAGGCAGAGCTTGCAGTGAGCCGAGATCACGCTGCTGCACTCCAGCCTGGGTGACAGAGCAAGACTCACTCCATCTCAAAAAATAAATAAAGTAAAATAAAATAAAATATTTACCTAGAACCTATGTATCTTTTGGCCCCTCAATCTCTGCTGTTGATGGTATGTTGAACTATAACACACAGACACAGAAATCCCATGTATATAGTATTGTACACAATCCTAGAAGTGTTCTGTTAAACAGAGATATCAACCCTTAGGAAGTATTACAGTCATATGTAGGTTTTATGTAAGTATCACTTAGCATATACTATTTTATTTTTCAAAATGATTAATGGACATGACCAATTACGTTACATGATGGGTGAGTCCTACTGGTGCATTTAATTATTTATTAATAGATTTTTTTTTTCTTGAGAGATTAGAGCTAGTGTTAGAAAGTTCACCTTCTATAGGTCAATTATAAATGAGACAACATATCCAGTTGTAGCAATGCATCAAAATCAAGAGCCTGGTCTAAGTTGTAGAAAAATAGGGCAGGCAGACAATTCTGACCCCCTGTAATAGGTCCTGTTTGATCTTTATAACCAAATGTTACGTTTGTGGCAATGCATATAATAGTTCTGCTTTCAGTCACTTCTGAATCTAGGCATCCTAGGCTTCTTGCAAGAAATTGAAGAATAAAGTGACAGAAGGCAATTGCCCTCTAAGGACCTGTTTTAGTCCGTTTTCATGCTGCTGATAAAGACATACTCAAGACTGGGCAGGTTACAAAAGAAAGATGTTTAATGGACTTAAAATTCCATGGGGCTGGGGAGGCCTCACAGTCATGGTAGAAGGTGAAAGGCACGTCTCCCATGGCTGCAGACAAGAGAACAGAGCTTATGAAGGGAAACTCTGCCTTATAAAGCCATCAGATCTCGTGAGTCTTATTCACTATCACAAGAACAGCATGGAAAAGATCTGTCCCCCAGGATTCAATTACCTTCCACCAGGTCCCTCCCACAATATGTGGGAATTCAAGATGAGATTTGGGTGGGGACACAGCCAAATCATATCAGGACCCATAAGAAATGGTACCTCATATTTCAAGGAAAGGTCCAGTAAACTTTCTGTGTCAGATTGCTTTAAATCTTAGTCTATCTCTGCCTACTGGTAGTTTTAAAAACATATTTTAGAGGATTACGTGGTTATTTTTACTTTTTACATCTGTGCGCCACTCTGGGGTTGCCCCGCTCCCTGGGCGCCTGGACTGCACAATCAGAGATGCAGTCTGAAAAAGCCATCATCTGGGAGCATCTGGCTGCAGGGACTGAAGGTGGTAAAAGCAAATTGGCCATCTGCTGGGGCTGGTATAGACACAGAGATGATACTGGATAATATTCAGATTGATGTTTTACCCCAAGGGTGCTTGGAGAGGTTTTGTTTTGCATGTTTTTCAGCAGACTTGGTTTAAAAATTCATGAATGCACCTGGTTGGTTGTTTCTACCCTGTTTTTCACGTATTCTGGCGCAGCTAAAAAAACTCCTCAGCAAGAGTCTAAATTGGAAAGGGATTGTATTCAGAGTTTAGAAGAAAATCTATGTGGTTTTCATGAAAATCACCTAAGTATAGATGTTGGGGTCAAGATTTCCAAGAATTAACAGCATCATGTAGTTTACTTTTCAGTCTTAGAGAAATTTAGCCAAATGATATATTTGAAAAACAAAAAATAGATATTTGGGTTAAATGCCATTGTCTAGGAATTCCAAAATGCTCAGAGATTTTTGAAACACTTTGATGCAGATAAAAAGAGCCAGAGCAAAATGACAATGTTTTTCCCAGTAAAGAATCGTACTGAATCTCTTAGAATAAAGATGAAAGATAAGTAAAAAAGTGGTTGTTATCCTGTCTGAGAAAGGTACATTCTTTTGTTTTTGTTGTTATTATTTTCTTGAGACTGAGTCTTGCTCTGTCGCCCATGCTGGAGTGCAGTGGTGTGATCTCGGCTCACTGCAACCTCTGCCTCCCAGGTTCAAGTGATTCTCCTACCTCAGCCTCCCCAGTGGCTGGGACTGCAGGTGCACCCCACCACACCCAGCTCATCTTGTATTTTTAGTAAAGATGGGGTTTCACCATGTTGGCCAGCATGGTCTCGTCAATCTCCTGACCTCGTGATCCACTTGCCTCGGCCTCCCAAAGTGCTGGGATTATAGGCATGAGCCACTGTGCCCGGCCAGGTACATTCTTTTCTAGGTAAGATTTACTTTTGGTTTGAGTGGAAACTCTAGTTAAACTATGGATGAGACAAATTAAATTTGGTTAGGATCCAGGGAACCAGTTTCAAATCCATTAGTAAAAGTTTCTATTTCCCAAACTCTACTCGCTTTCTTTCTCCCCACCCCTGACTGTCCCTGTCCCTGTCGATCTTTGTCTCTCTCACTCTTTCCCAGGAAAATGGAAGAAAGATATTTAGCCTAAAGGCTAAGCTTTAATACAGAAAATGACCTTTACATTTTAGCTCAAAGAAGTAAATATAATCTTATAAGTATCATTGGCAATCGAGGCTTGCTGGGATGGGACTTATAAATATAATGCAGCACTAGAAGAATTACCTTCAGGGAAAAAAACAAATTTGATAAAGGGACTGGTGAGAAACATTGTATGTCAAGAAGATCTACATCTTCTTGAAACTTTCTGATGATAGATTTAGAAACATGCTGAAGTTTCTATAATTTAAAGCTTCCATTTAGCACAGACGTTCTGTCTGCTGTGTCCTTGGCACCCTAGGTTTACCTTGATTTTAGAAAATCTGAACTATCAACATGCAAATGTAGAAATTCTTCACTTTACGCAAAGCAGCAACTCAGATATTTTAAAAAAATAGCAGGCAGTCCTCGTACATTTTGCTAAACAAGGGCAAAACTTAAAACTCAAATGTTGAGATCCAGTGCCACAAGAAGATCAATTAATGGTGAGAAATGGCATATTTGGAAAATGTCATGTCAATGTATAGGTATATAAGATTTGATTCACTAAAATTTGATTTGCTCATAACCTCACTAGCATGTATCTCTCACCCCAGAAAAACCACATGTTTGAACTGGAAGATCACTAGGAACCTTCTTTTCTAACTCAACATTTGACGATGATGACATTTGGGCTCACAGATGTGAGCTGGTTTTCTCCCAATGTCTTAGAACCAGGCAGTGGCAGAGATGGACCCTGTATCTCATTCCACGGCACACTGCCTCCCCCTGCTGTCTCTTAGAGGTTGACCCACCTTTACAGAATGTTCCCATTGAATCTCTTTTAATTCAAGAGTTGTAGCAAATTTCCTTCATTATATTGGATAACTTCAGAATATGTAGCAAATACCTTGATCCCTATAAATACCAACGATCACACAAGCACCCATTATTCTAATGGCTCAGAGTGATGTGGATATGATATCTCCCGAAACAGGAAGGATCATTATAGCCAGAACTTCTTACCCCTCTTTTGGCCAGCAACCCCACCTCACGTGGTCTAGTCCTCAGTGTTCCTATTGTTATTGTTTTGCATCTTGTTTTCAAAGATAAACTTGAAAAAACTGCATTTAATCTAAACCTTACAGAAATTCTAGATCCAGTTCTAACAATGAATTAATAACTCTTAAGTATCCGCTATGTGCCAAAAAAGGATACTAACCAATCACTAGTATCCCAAAGTATGTTTCTCAGAACCTTAGTTCTCTAGAAGCTTCCTAGGGAAAAAAACCAAAAAACAAAAAACTAGATTATATCTTTGAATACATTTGGCAAATTATCTTCGACTCTTCTTGCTGCAGGATGCACTTTCCAAAGACTTTAATAATCCAAAGGAATCTGTTTTGTTTTCTGTATTCTGATATCCCTCAAATTTACATGACTGTTGAATTCTTATGGTGTTATAACTTTTAATTTCACTTAGAAAATGCTATATTCATTGTGTTAGCGCCATCAAATCATAATGAACACCCATTCTGTGAATTGGGTATTGTTAGCCTCATCTCATGGCTACGGAAGTAAAGGATCAGACATAATAAGTGATTTCTAAGGTCATGTGAATGAGCAGAACTGGGACCCCTGGTTAAGTTTATTTAATCTTAGCTCCTACAGGAGGCTCAACTCAAATACCTATTGACTTGCACAGGTCATTGTAGATGAATGGAGTGACTAGGGATTCTATGAATACAGAAACTGTATTTTAAGAAAAGGAAACAATGAGGGCCAGGCGCCGTGGCTCACGCCTGTAATCCCAGCACTTTGGGAGGCCGAGATGGGTGGGTCATGAGGTCAGGAGATTGAGACCATTCTGGCTAACATGGTGAAACCCTGTCTCTACTAAAATAAAATTTTTAAAAATTAGCCGGGAGTGGTGGCGTGTGCCTGTATTCCCAGCTACTAGGGAGGCTGAGGCAGGAGAATGGCGTGAACCTGGAGGCAGAGCTTGCGGTGAGCCCAGATCGCGCCACTATACTCTGGCTGGGACGATAGTGTGAAACTACGTCTCAAAAAAAAATAAGAAAAGAAAAGGAAACAACGAGAGTGAGCATAGGATGTTGTAGGAAGTGAGGAATATTTCCAGTGTTTAATGTGCTCTCTGCCCGCTAAATCTGTTTGTTGTTCTGTTTGAACAGCCAGAAGGATACAGTACTTTGTTTTGGCTAAGAATGTATGCTTTTTTCCCCTTGTATCAGTAAGAAATGCCAACAGAGACCTGCTGTTAGTTTTAACAAGATAACAAAAGATGATGTAGGCGGTGATAACCTGGAAAGCTTATGACCTCTCTATAAGGGATAGCAGTTCTAGAGCTCTTGTGGAATATGGCCATATGGGAATAATGTCCAGGACATCTGAACATTGTTGGAAAATCTGTTAAACAGTGCTCTTTGGGCCAATATTATCTACATCAAACAGAACTTGGGTGCTGATCAGAGTCAGTCTGTGGACTATGGGGTTCTAATGTTTGCATTTCACCATGCTACTTGCCAAAGAAAAAAAGTCTCTCACTGAAATCATTCTTTGTAGCCTGATAGTTTCCTTTGTGGCAGTTCTACGTTCTGTGGCTTGAGGAATTTGTTGAACATTGAAAAGGCACATGTGCTCATTTACATTGTTGGCAAGTGTTAAATTGGGGAGACATATGTTTTGTTTATTCTCTCTTCCTGTTAGATCCTTAAAGAGGATTGGTTGTCAGACTCAGCAGTAGCTTTATAAGTAGTGTGTTTTGGAAAAGTATTTTCAGAATTGCCAGTACTTATACATTTGGCTGGAAATAACTATAAAGTATGCTTGGAATCCTGGCGGACATATTTTAGGTAATGCTTAACTGGTCATCTGCCTGGATTTAAGAGTATTTTTATTTTGCCTAACGCTGTTATTGTGTGTTTCTGAAACACTTCTCTCAGCTGAACCAATGTAATAACCTCTTAGCTTGAACTTCCTGCCCCCCATTCTCTTGTCTTTAACACAATCTCTGTATTACCTCCAAAGTGATCATTCTGAATGAGCTATACTCTTTCTATTCCCCTGTTTAAAAATCTTGATTCTGTATGTATGTCCTAGAATAAATAGATTCTGTTGCTATATAAGTCAAAATCCCTTTACTTGGAAAGTAAGGCTCTTTCAACTTGGCTGTAGACTACTTTGCCTAACTTTAGCCAAATTGAGGAACTTGCCATTACCAAAACATGTAATGCATGCCTGCATTCCTCTGTTTTTGCATACATGACTCCCCTGCCATGAATCTTTTCTACTCATTCTATTAAACCCCTGTACTTCCTTCAAAACTAATTTTAGTGTCAGGTATTCTGTGGTTCCATCTCTTATTCCAGCAACAGAAAAAAAAAAAAAAAAAAGATGCTTTTCCGTGTTCCAGTAAAACTTTGTACGTCAATAGCTTTGCAACTGTGCTTTCATTTATCTGTTATTTTTGTGTTGTCTGTTGTAATAAGGTGTTTAATGCCTTTTTCATAATTTAATCCTAAGTCTTAAGGACAGGGACTGTCACTTGGTTCCAGAAACTTCTTAAATTAGATTAAAAGAAAAATGAAATGAATGGTTGAATGATGAACATCTGCTCATCCCACAAAGAATGAAAGTTTCCTCTCAAAAAAGTCATGTTTTTCCAAAAGTCTTGTTTTTCTATTTGTTCTTGAAAGGCCTAAAAAAGGATTCTAGTAATTTTAATGTTTTTGAGTATTTATATATATTCATTAAAATATTTTATAGACAAGGCAAATTATAAGGTTCCATTTAGTGTATCACTTATGAATTGAGTGTAATGTGTGTCAAAGAGACACTTTCTATTATTTCACATTTTCACTTATGTTTTAGACAAATTTTAAAATGTTGGTTAGCTGCTCGATAAGCCCATGCTTACCCTTCAGAAGACGTGCTTATTATGTGCTCTAATGGTTAAAATACAGGCCTGGGAAACCGGGTACATGGAAATGCCAAGGATGCTCTAGAATAATCTTGGAGGAATGATTGTGCCTCTCCATGCCTAATTTCGCTCTCTTGAGGTTTGCTTCAATTTCTAGTTGGAATATCCTAATTAACATTTGTGAAGTGCTGTGTAATGCTTAAATGAAAAACATCATGTGAGTATAAAATCTTTTAAAATAGCAGTTTAACAAATTTGAGTTTCTCGTGCAGTGAGCTATTTCTTAACATCTTATAATTTATGATAAAAAAATAACCAGAAAGGTTTGGCTGGGAATTGATGACATAGTACAAAAAGGAGAAATAATGTTTTTCTGCAACTCTTTTATTTAGGGAACACAATTACTGAAATATGCAGTTTAGAGTTTCTAATTTCTTAATTGTCTTCGAGCTTGAAATATGCACTTGGGATCACCCATGTCTATGTGTTATAATATGTGCAGAATGCTACTGTATTGTCTTTTTCCAGAAATGTAGATGAAGATAGAAAGTGTGCATAAGCAGACTTGTAAACAGACTATGAAGAAAGAATGACAATGTGTATAAATCAATAAGAAAAAGAGACATACCCATAATTTTAAATGGAGAAAAATATGACCAGTATATCAAATGAGGATTTCAAGTGAGTAAACAGAAATGACAAAAGGATAAAGGGAGAGAAAAAGGAATGAAAAAATTCACTGTCATTAGGAATGAAAGTGGTATGTATTGACACAAAAGACATCTTTTTCTCCAGTCTTCTTAGAAAACAATATAAAAAGACAGACAAACCTAGTGTTGTGATAGGCATTTACAATGTCCCAACCAAGGAACTATAAATTGGTGTACTCTTCCGAAAAACATTTGGTAGTATTTATCAAAAGTGGTTACAAAAGTCATATTCTCTTTTTTTGTTGTTGTTGTTGAGATGGTGTCTCACTCTGTTGCCAGGCTGGAGTGCAGTGGCGTGATTTCAGCTCACTGAAACCTCCGCCTCCCGGGTTAAAGCAATTCTCCTGCCTCAGCCTCCCAAGTAGCTAGGACTACAGACATGCACCACCATGCCCAGCATATTTGGATTTTTAATAGAGACAGTTTCACAGTGTTGGCCAGGATGGTGTTGATCTTTTGACCTCATGATCCATCTGCCTGCCTTGGCTTCCCAAAGTTCTGGGATTACAGGCATGAGCCACCATGCCTGGCCCAAAATTCATATTCTTTATTCATAAATTTCACTACTAGAAAATTAACTGAGGAAATAGTAATTGACATACAGAAATATTAATCTACATTAATCATGATATCAGTGAAAATTGGAAACCTTGTAAATAATAGATTAATTACATAGTGGCATATTTGTATAATCAATCCTATATTACCAATAAAAATGGTAACACGGAAGAATATTGAATACCGTAGAAAATCTTTGCAGTGTGGCTTTAAAGTGGGAAAAGCAGGTTAAAAAGCAGAAAGTGTCATGTGACACCCTCTTGCTATATAAATTTCCCTTTCTCTCACTTTGTGTCTCTTTGTGGCACCCACAAACATTTATGTATATGTGTGTATATCTATATATGCATAAAACAAAGATTGTGAAAACAAATATCAAAGTGTCAGTGACAATAATCTCTGCATAGTGATGATGCTTAAGTGATTGTTGTTTTATTCTGAGTATGTTTTGGGGGACATTTTTCAAAAATGTCTGTAATTAATATTTTTTCTTGTTCATATTTGAATGCAATACCTAAACTTTAAAGCAAATAATATAGCTAAATAAAAAGAAACAAAATTATTGTATCTTTGACACAAAGATTCATACCTAGCAAGAGCTAGACATCAGACAAGTAGCTTAAAAACCTGACCTGCCATCACTAGGAGCACTCTTTGTCTTCATTCTTTTATTCTGAATTTGAAGCCAGCCCAATAGTCCCATAGACTGTCCTTTTGGATAAACATAGAAATTGATCTTTCTGGTCAATTCAAGCTTGAAGCTTACATTTGTTTTATCGGAGTTCCTTTCTTAGGAAAGGACCTTCAAGCCTCTCAAAAAAAATGTATCAAATAACTGAAACTCACCAGATTACTACATCCTGACAATGAGAAACTTAGACCCCTCTTTCACTTTGATTGCTTCCTTGCCCTTCCTTAGTTCCTGTTTTCTTACACACGATTACCTGTCTTCCCTGCTATATAAACCCCTAGTTTCAGTCAGTCAGGGAGATGGATTTGAGGCTGAGCTCCCAGCTCATTGGCTGCAGCACCTGATTAAAGCCTTTTTCCTTGGTAATACTCATCGTCTCAGTGATTGGCTTTCTGTGTGGTGAGCATCAGGACCTAGACCAAACCTCTGGTGTTACAGTGACAAATTGAAGGAATTAAGTCCAGTACCAATTGTTTATGAATTGAGGAGACACCATGATGTGGTTAGGGTTTGTGTCCCCACCCAAATCTCATCTGGAATTGTTATCCTCAGGTGTTGAGGGAGAGATCTGGATCATGGGGATGGTCCCTGCCCCCTCAAACAGTTCTCATTATAGTGAGTGAGTTCTCAAGAGAGCTGATGGTTTTGTGTTTGGTAGTTCCTCTCTTGCTCACCTCTTCTCTCTCCTGCCACCCTGTGAAGAGGTGCCTTCTGCCATCATTGTCAGGTTCCTGTGGCCTCCCCAGCCATGCAGAACTGTGAGTCAATTAAACTTCTTTGCTTTATAAGTTACCTAATCTTCGGCGGTTCTTTAGAGCAGTGTGAGAACAGACTAATACAGTGAATTGGTACTGCAGAGAGTGGAGTACTGATATAAATTGAAACTGCATAACAGGCAGAGGTTAGAACAGTTTGGAGGAATCAGAAGACAGGAAGATGTGGGAAAGTTTGGAACTTCCTAGAGATTGGTGAATGGTTTTGACCAAAATTCTGATTAGTGATATAGACAGTGAAGTCCAGGCTGAGGTGGTCTCAGATAGAGATGAGGAATTTGTTGGGAACTGGAGCAAAGATCATTTTTGCTATGCTTTAGCAAAGAGACTGATGGCATTTTGCCCCTGCCTTAGAGATCTGTGGAACTTTGAACTTGAGAGAGATGATTTACGGTATCTGGCTGAAGAAATTTCTAAGCAGCAAAGCATTCAGGAGGAAGCAGAGCATAAATTTGAAAAATTTGCAGTCTGACAGTGCAATAGAAAAGAAAAACCCATTTTCTGTGGAGGAATTCAAGCTGCCTGTAGAAATTTGCCTAAGTAGCAGGGAGCCAAATGTTAATTGCCAAGACAATGGGGAAAATGTCTCCAGTCTCCAAATGTCGGAGACCTTCATAGCTGTCCCTCTCATCAGAGACTTGGAGGCATAGCAGGGAAAAATTGTTTTGTGGGCCAGGCCCAGGACACTGCTGCTGCTCTGTGCAGCCTATGGACTTGGTGCCCCCTGTCGCAGGCATGGCTATAAGGGACCACCATATAGCTCAGGCCATTGCTTTGAAGGGTGCAAGCCCCAAGTCTTGGTGTCTTTCACATGGTGTTGGGCCTGCAGGTGCACAAAGTCAAGAATTGAGGTTTGGGAACCTCCACCTAGATTTTAGAGGATGTATGGAGATGCCTGGATGTCTTGGCAGAAGTTTGAGGCAGGGGCGGAGGCCTCATGGAGAACCTCTGCTAGGGCAGTGCAGAAGGGAAATGGGTCAGTGCCACCACACAGAGTGCCCACTGGGGCACTGCATAGTGTAGCTGTAAGAAGCGGGCCACCATCCTTCAGACCCCAAAGTGGTAGATCCACTGATAGCTTGCACTGTTCCCCTGGAAAAGCCACAGACACTCAACAGCAGCCCAAGAAAGCAGCTGGTGTGGAAGGGCGTGCTGTACCCTCCAAAGCCATAGCAAGAGAGCTGCCCAAGACTATGGGAGCCCACCTCCTACATCAGTATGACCTGGATGTGAGACAGAGAGTCAAAGGAGATCATTTTGGAGCTTCAAGATTTAATGATTGGGCCGGGAGTGGTGGCTCAAGCCTGTAATCCCAGCACTTTGGGAGGCTGAGACAGACAGATCACGAGGTCAGGAGATTGAGACCATCCTGGCTAACACAGTGAAACCCCGTCTCTACTCAAAAAATACAAAAAACTACCCGGGCAAGGTGGCGGGCACCTGTAGTCCCAGCTACTTGGGAGGCTGAGGCAGGAGAATGGTGTAAACCCAGGAGGCGGAGCTTGCAGTGAGCTGAGATGGCGCCACTGCACTCCAGCCTGGTGACAGAGTGAGAGTCCGTCTCAAAAAAAGAAAAGATTTAATGATTGCCCCACCGGACTTCAGACTTGTGTGAGGCCTGTAGCCCCTTTGTTTTGACCAATTTATCCCATTTGGTGGGAGCATTTACCCAATACCTGTACCTCCATTGTATTTTAGAAGTAACTAAGTTGCTTTTGATTTTACAGACTCAGAGGTGGAAGGGACTTACCTTGTCTCAGATGAGACTTTGGACTGTGGATTTTCAAGTTAATGCTGAAATGAGTTGAGACTTTGGGGGACTGTTTGGCAGGCATGATTGGTTACTAAATATGAAAAGACATGAGATTTGTGAGGGGCCAGGGGTGGAATGATATGGTTAGGCTTTATGTCCTCTACCCAAATCTCACCTTGAATTGTGATCCCCAGGTGTTGATCATGAGGGTGGTTCCCCTTATGCTGTTCTCATGATGGTGAGTGAGTTCTCATGAGATCTGTTGGTTTTATAACTGTTTGATGAGTTAATTTATCATGCAAGTCATATCTGAATGTCAGTAATAATATTTATGATGGTGCCATAGGAATAAGCCAAGACTTTCAAAGTCAAAATGTAATGTATGTTCACCCTATTCATGACACATTCAAAGCAAGTCAAACTATCTATGAACTGGATTTCATATGATCAAAGCAGCTCTTGAATCAAGATCAGCCAACTTTTAAAATGATATCTTCATGAGCTTATTCAACTTATCACGAATATGAACCTGGGTCTGAAAATGGCTTTTGTATAGTCACAAAACAGAATTGGAGCTTTTATAATTGGACTTCATGGTAGCCCCTTGATTAGGAATTATTCTTATTGATGAGGATCCTAACCTATAAGCAATTGTGGTGACTACCTATATAGAAGTTACTAGCCCAGAACCATAGAAAGATCGTGTTTTTTGAAAAGATTTAAAGAAGGCAACATTTTTGTTCCCTTTGAGTACAAAATACTTTTGGGGTGTTGAGAAATACCACTGAAGTCAAGAGAGCTGATTTTGTGGTTGTTTTCTTAAAGTGTGGATTCCCTGTTGGTAATAACTTGGAGCAGATGAATGTTTTATGGGGTTGGCATAGCAGCAGTAGGAATTGAGCTATGCAGCAGGATGCAAATACAATTTAAAAATATATAAAATAAAAATTTTAGATGGTTTTATGTGGGCCTGGGCATGATAAAAATTGAACTTTCTGTATGTTTCTAGAATACATTTACAATTCACTTTCAGACCTAAATGGCCTTTTGTTGTTGTTAGCCCAAGGCTACCTAAAAATCAGTAGGTTTATTTTAAGATCCATTTTTCAAACTGAAGGGAACATTAAGTATCCTATTTTCAGTTTCCTGTTTATGTTGTAAATGATATTTGTACTTTTCCTGTGAGCATACAGGAACAAGGACTACTTTGCTTTTAAGAAACCTATATTTCATGATATCAGATCCTTAATTAAATAGAGGATTATAATGCCTGGATATAGATTCTCTTTATTAGAGACTTACTTATACACACTTTAATGAACATTGAACTTGTCTATTCATCTATAATTTAATATGGGTAATTTATGTACCCTGAAAATTAACACACCGAAATTACTCAACTTTGGGTCCCTTAATGTCCCTGAGAGGGAGTAAACGCAATTCACTTGGTCTTCGATAAATATACTCACCTTAAACTGATAACAGATTAGAAATTTTCAGTTTTCAAAAGTTTAAGGTAAGAGCTATTTCATAGCTAAAACCCAATGAAAAATCTGGCAACTTCAAGGTGTCTATATCCCAGGAATACTATGATTATGGGGACATTTTAATTCATATTGAACATAATAATTACAACTCTTTATCATATCTGTTGTATCATATCATATATAAAACATATACTTTTAAAAATTATAAGTGACAAGTTTTATAGAAGATAGTTGTGGTTACATATCTTCAATATGGCTTGCCTTCTGTGTGTATGTGTGTTTATGTTTGCATATGTGTGCGTGTACATGCTTTTCTTCCCTTAAGAGGTGAAGTCTATTTTTTCCTCCCATTAAATCTGACCCAGAATTCTTTGACCAATAGCACATGGCAAAATTGATGTCCTGGGTCTTCTAAGGATGAGTCATGCAAAGCTTTGCACCTTCCACTTTAGCCCTTTGGAACACTTGATCTTGGGCCATTCACACTGAAGGAAACCACTGCTATATAAGAAATTCAACTATTATGAAACTGCCATGTTATGTGATATTCAGCCACATGGTGAGTCCTGGAGGATGAGAAGCCATGCAGGGAGAACGAGAGAGGCTAAGCCAGATACAGGAATGAAGGAGCCATCTTGGAAGTGAAATATCCAACTCTGGCCACAACAGTTGACATCATGTGGATTTGAGACTACCTACTTAGCTCAGCTTTTCCAAAAGTCCTGCCCCACAAAATCTTGAAACAAAATGCTTGTTTGAAGCCACTGTTCTGAGATAGATTGTTCTACAATACATAAGTGGAACAAAACTCCTTTTCTCTTTAATATACTATGTCAGTTCTACTGCTTCTGAGGTATGTATATTAAGATGGAATTAAACCTAGAATATGCAGTCATGAAAAAAATCATCTGCATAAAACACCACACTACTATCTTTCCTGCTGTGACTGAAATCAAAAAAGAGAGAGGAAAGCAGCAGATGATGTAATTATGCTCTGGCATGTCAATTAAGCACATTGACCCTTTTCCACCTCTAAACAACAACTTGAGATGATCAATGTTTGTTATTAAATAACTGAAGAAGGAAGGAAAATATTACATGAAATGGACTTCATTGTTAACATGAGAGACTTCTTCCTAGATGACCCCCTCTAGGCCCATCTTCCAAAGAGCTCTGCAGTAGAGCTGCATTAGGCTCTTCTCACTTCACTAATCTGCAAATCCTGTATAAGAGAAATCCCTCGTAGTCTCCATAGTCTTTTCAGGAAAGCTTTAATAGTCAAATACATTAGCAAGGTCTCTTGTGGCTGAGATTTCATTAATCTTCCCCAGTATACCCTAGTATATTTGCCAGTTTATCGTGAAGCATTAATATAAGTAAGTAAAATTAAAACATACTTGTTAGTGTACGAAAGGGAAAAATTTCCCTCTACCCTCTGAGTGCTTTATAATTGAGTCCATGAAATAAACCATCAACCATCACTGGACAGATTAATAAGAGAGAAGGTAAACAAATGTATTACATGTACAGGGACATCACATGAAAGAAAAGTGAATACCAAAAAACCCAGTGAGATCTAAAGGCTTATATGCCCACTTCATAGAAGGGAGGAGAGGAGGGATGTAGGCAATTTAGGGAAAAGTAAATGAATTTTGGGAAAGACCAGTTGGCCCTCAGAAGAACAGGTGATAGCCAGTCTGGGTGTAATGTCGACTTCTAGTCTCTTCTGTATTCTGAGTTCATCTTTGGTTGATGAGATTCCTGGGGAAGGAATTTATGACAATTGAGTTATTTTAGGAGGATCAGTCTTTAGACAATTAAGGAAAGCTCCTCTGAACTTTCTGTGTTTCCCAAGTGCCTTCAGTTTGAAGTAATAAGTATACCAAAGCAGCATCTTTTGGGGTGGCATTTCCTGAACTCCTTCATTAGGGTGATGATACAAATACAGCAAGGGATGAAGAATGTGGGTGAATCCTGTTCACTGATTTTTAGAGTGGATTAATGTCTATGGATTTTTCATTTTACTTTCCTGACTTTCAACTTGACACTGACTCAGACTCTTAAATCAAGTACACAACTTTTAGATTTTACGAAAAATGGATTTCCCTCACTTAAATCAATGTTAAAATATACTGATAGCTTATCTTTCCTGCTCTGTCTTCTCACTTGAGTTTCTTTATCATTTCCTGTGGAATAAAGAGATTTCTTATCAGAATAAAGAGATTTCTTATCATTAAATGAACATCATTTCTTGTAAAGTTTCCCATGAGCAAAGAAGATGAATGTCCATTTCTCTTAGCATCATGGCTCCTTCTGATAGCAGCTAACATTTTAAAATGATGTAACCTTTTGGCATTTATACATCTTTGGGAATTTAAGAGAGAAGTTACTTTGGGACTTGCAATGGCGATGGAAGTATGTTTTGATTGGGTTGGAGCAGAGGCTAGGGGATAATGATGAGATTTTTAAGGTGGCTCAAATATTCTCAAGGTATTTAATCAGTTCTCATAGTGACTGCAATAATAAAAACATTCTTTGAATGTGTACATCATTCTTTCCTTCTGAAATACCAGGTTTAGTTTTGTTTGTTTGTTTGTTTTGAGACGGAGTCTCACTCTGTCACCTAAGCTGGAGTGCAGTGGCACGATCTGAGCTCACTGCATGCTCTGCCTCCCGGGTTCACGCCATTCTCCTGCCGCAGCCTCCCGAGTAGCTGGGACTACAGGTGCCCACCACCACACCTGGCTAACTGTTTGTATTTTTAGTAGAGATGGGTTTTCACTGTGTTAGCCAGGATGGTCTCGATCTCCTGACCTCATGATCCACCCGCCTCAGCCTCCCAAAGTGCTGGAATTACAGGCGTGAGCCACTGCACCTGGCCCCATGTTTAGTTTTTTAAACCAGATGACCCAATGCTAAGCATTAGTTAATATTCCATATTCCCCACTATTACCTCAGTATAATATTAATAATAGCTATTTCTCCAGCAAAATGAGTCTTTTTTTTTTTAAATGACAATTAAGCATGGGATGCATTTATTAGGAAAACAGTTACACTGTAATAGTTCTTATTTGCTTTAGCATACAATTATTTGGGAACCAGCATGTGGGAAAATGTTTGTTTCTCCACCAATAAGAACATTACATCAGAGATTTTTGCCCATTTCTATTATTCTTTTCCCATCCATTTTTATGATAAAGCATAAAATCCAACCTATGGGAGAATCATGCTGGAAGGACAAGGTAAAGGAAGCCAGAGCCATTGTGAAAAATCTGGGGTATGAATCATGACTGGCTATTTTGATCTTCTGACTGTGTATTTAAAACCAAGAAATTATTTTTGTTTATTCAAGAATGTAGTGTATTAGTAACACTTGTTACTGAAATTCTCCATTATCTTGCACCCCATTTCTTCTTGCCGCCTCTTTTTTTTTCTTAATCTAGGCAATATTTTTATGAGATATTTGCATTGCCAGATTTATATGTCTCTCCCTCTCTTTTTTGGAATTCAACTATCATATTTTAGCAGAACACAAAGTACAAAATATGCCATCCTTTGTGGGGTAAATGTAGTAATATTTGCACAAAACTTAACAGTGCTTTTGCACAGAGAATCTTATTTGATCTTCACCCAAATCTGTGCAGGGCATGACATAGATAACCTTATCACTGACTAGCTGTGCAACCTTAAGCAAATTGTGTCATCTCTCTAAGCCTGATATCAAATGGACATAATGATATCTACCTCAAGTAGTTTTCATAAACAGTTTAATGGAATAATTCAGTTTAAAGCTTTAGCGGAGACCCTGATACACAACAGCTCAATAAATGGCAACTTGTTTATGGTATCACTACTATCTTCAATGAGGAAACTGAGACTCAAAAAAGGATTAAATGAGCTATAAGGCCTTCAAAGTGGCACAACTGATAATGGCAGAGAAGAAATTCAAATCCAAGTTTTTAAACCCAGGCCCCCTGCTATTTCTTGTGATTGTACTGTACCCTTCTTCTCATGGTGTGAATAACCTTCACTAAGCACACTCCCTTCTTTTCTATTTTGTGAGGAAAAGTACACATTCATGGAGACATTGACTAGAGCCAGGTTTAGGATTAGGTTATGGCTCTTCCTGTGGAACACAAGTCAGTGGTGCACCAGCCCCATGCTCAGCCCTGCAGATCAGCCCTCCATGGAAATATATACATGGACAGATATTTCCTTATAGAAGTTCAGTGCCATTCACACAGTAAAATAGTGTTTGTAAGTTTCGATTTCTCTAAATTGTCTCAAAGGAGAAGACTGTTCAGTAGTCCCAAGTGAAATAAGAAGAGATGTCCTATACATTTTCTTTTTCTTTTTTGAATCATCTTCCAAGGACTATAATTCACATGTTGTCATTCCTGGTAAACCTTACTCATCTCCTATGTACTCTATGGAATTGGGCAAGAGGTACTGAATGACTCCTCATTATTGTTACAAATAATCATTAATGGGTTGGGTCTCTTGGCAAGGCAATTAACACACATATAAAGGACTGAAATTACATGCTCTTTAAAAAAATGTTTCTTCCCATCCTTGCATGGTGGCTTATGCCTATAATCTGAGTGTTTTGGGAAGCTAAGATGGGAGGATCCCTTAAATCTAGGAGTTTGAGGCTGTGATCATACAACTGCACTCCAGCCTGGGCGACAGAGCAAGATCTTGTCTTAAAAAAATTGTTTTATGCTTCTTTTTTTCCCTCAAAAAAAATCTAAGTCTGTGGATCCTCACTAGAAAACCAGTTTGAAAGCAAAAGAACGGAATAAGCTCTTTAAAATACAATGCCATAGTTTCCCAGTCATTTCACTGAATCACTTTCCAGGTCACAAGTGGACGGTCTGTTGCCCAAATGTTCTGTTCATCTCTTAGTATTGAATGACGCGATTTTGTGCTAATAAACAAAGATGGTACATAGGTAAGCTTCGTTAAGTTTGGAAGGGTGGGATTTAGGAAAATTGCTTATGGCATTTCCATTTTCTTACAGACTCATTTCTATCAGTGTGTGCTTGATTTGAGCTTTTTTCTTTTTAATCTCCTTCCTCCCCTTTCTTCATTGTTTGTATTTCTGTGATTTTCTTTCCGTGGATCATTCTGGGATCCTGTTCAACTTTCCCTAACACTGTCCTCCAAATAGTTGCCAGCTGATAAGGACTTACTGCTCTTTCCCTCAGCTCATCTGGGAAGGATAAGTGCTCAGCCCGCATTGAAAACAGGTAGCTTTTCCACCCTCATTGGTCAGCAGATGACTTACTTTCTCTGATTACATTTTGCTTAATTTGTTTTCAATTTTGAGGTCAGAGGTTTGCAAATAGACTTTCATGCTGTTTATAGAGAGAACTATTTCTGTTGGAGTAAAGTGGGTAGCAGTAGATAACTGGAGTGCCTAATTGCTGCTGTTGCTGTTTTGCTTTGCTGTTGTCATTATCATTATGAAAAGCATTTATTATGCACCTGTGATATGGGCATCTGGAGCTGAATTAAGCTCTTAGTAAAGCAAGAGGGATATCCACACAGCAGCCCATTACCTCTGCTTGATTCCAGCCCATTTATGACAAGGAGTAGACAAATGAGCAAACAAATAATGAACAACACATAAAAGAAATACTTTTTCCATTAGGAACAAAGAAATGGTACGAAAAAGTATATGCCCAGAGGTACTGAAGAACTCTTTATTAACTCCACGCCACATAGACCAGTAAATAGCGAATTCCAAAAATAACATATCTAGGAAAAGAATTTGGAAAACTAGATAGTAGCAGCATTCCTTTGGGAAGAAGGTCCACAGTAGATGACAACTTGGAAGAATCAGAAAGCTGCCTGCCAGCCTTTTGTAGAATTACTTCCTGTAGCCATATGTTGAATCTGGAGCAAGTCAAAGACAGTGAAAGTGCGTTTAATTTTTGATGGCACTGAGCTGTCAGAAGGACTAATACCAAAAATAAATAAATAAATAAATAAAAAGAGAAGTGACATATTTGAAATCTATAAATTGCATTTCATGTTCATTTGTCTGCTCTAGGAAAAGCAAATAAAGTTTCTTCCTCCTCCTGAAGTGGGTGATGAATGATTGCTTGGAGCTGGGTGGCAGGATCCTGTGTTGCCATTATTGACCTTCCGTGGAAACAATTCATCTGCAGGTGCAGTCAGTGCAGCGTCGGCACACCCTGCAAGGCATAAGTAAACTGACTGTAATCACTCATGGGTGGATCTGAACAGAGAATAATTACTTTCCTGTTAAAGGCAGTGTCTTTCTCTTATCTTCGCCCTCCTTGCCTCAAGTAGAACAGCGAGGATTTGCTCAACGGGACTGGAACTCCCAATGTGTCAGGGGTCCCTGGCCTCCAGGCAGCAGAAGGCAGGAATGAAAAGGACTCATTCATTCATTAGTCCATTCCTTTATTCATTTACAGTGATATGTGGACCTACTATGGAACAAGCTTTGTTCCAGGCAAACAATGACCTCCCTTGAGGGCTGCATAGAGAAGGTGGGATTTTGGTCTGCCTATTTTCAATATCCAGAAAAAAGCCAAGGATACGAGTCGCTTTATTTTTATAACATTAAGTTTCCATCTGTTGGGAAATACGTGCATTACTCTGCCATTCGCACCCAATATTACCCATTGCAGGATGTCTTATGCAGTCTGATCATGTGGAGTATAAATGAGTATCAACAATATTTTAAAGTGATTGATAAAAATCAGCTTGCTTTGGGAATATTCTGTAGGCCTAGTTTATAATTGTGTTTAATTTTATTTTGATTAAGTATTCTGCCAGGAGAAGCAGGTGGGGAGATCTGTTCTCATGGGAAAAGAGGAAAGCATATTCTGGCTAACAGGGAACTAGAAAATCAGAGTAGGGGAGGGAATCACCTTGCCTGAGACAGTAGATATTCTATAAAATTGAGCCTCTTCATGTTATCATGGAAATGACTTTTTGGCAGTAGTGCAAAAAGGTTGTTTTACATTATTGTTAATTGTGGTTAGAGACACAAAGCAATATAATCATTTGATGGCTTATTTGTTATTCAAAAAATGACAGCTTTTATGTGCCCATAAATATGAACTCATCTGGAAATATTCCTGTGAATTAGGAGCCATCTAAATATACTTGCTTAATGCATTCACTAGATTTTAATGAAGCCATATGAGTTTGTACTTAGTAGATTACCTGATGGCTCCTTGTCAGCCATCTGATGAGGGAACGCTGTCTGCTTGGTGAACGTGAGACAGAGAAATCCATAACTTTGTCAGAATTTATGGTTGGTGAGCAGTGGCTTTCCTGGAACGTGGTACAAGAGACAATTAGTCTTCAATTTTGTGTGCGCTTTTCATCTTGTCGGGAGTGTGGCTGACAGCAACAGCATTGCCTTCACCCTATTACATCCCTTTTCTCCTCTTCAAGAAGGGGATGTTGAAAGAACAGCAAGGAACCTTAAACTTGTCCTGGATAACATAAACAGAGTTTGGGCAGAGTGTCTGGCATGTGATCCTTTTGTGTCATTTACAGCGACAGGACACCACTTTCAAAGATGACATTAACTGTTCAGAGGCTTTAATATGATTGCCTCCAAATGCTTGAGAAAGCTCCATGTGTTTGCCTGGCACTCTGCTCTTTTAAGATATGACTCTATTCCCCCCTCTCTCTCTCTTTCTTGGAAGTGCAGCATCCTCAGCTGGTAATCTTTAAACCCTGGGTTGCAGTGATTTCTCTTCATACAGCAACACATTAAGCACATATTTCATGCTTCCCTGAACCAAATTCAGAAAGTGCCAATTAATAAGTTGATGGGGAAGAGGTCAATGGGTAGCATTAAGGCCACCTGCCTGGAGACACCAGGTGCACACTTTGAGTGAGTGAAAGGAGACCCACAGACAGTTGGGAATGAAGTAATTTATCACAGATTCCTGGAGACATAAAACGAGAGGATTTAAGGCAGTTTTGAGGGCAGCTCCTCCGTCTTGCTGCTATTGTGATTGATCCCATTCCTCTGGACAAAATTGGGCATCCCAGTGAGACAGTGTAAAACATCTAAAGTTGTGAATATTTACATATTTATAGCTTCTTCTGTGGTGCAGGTTGTGAAGAGCAACCAACTTTTCTTGCAGAGAGTTTTAGAGACTCATGTGGACTTAGAAGTTGTGCAGCTTCCATCCATATCTCAGAGTGTTCTGGGCATCTTTCTATATACTCATCTATTCATTCATTCATATGACAAATATTTATCAGTGTACCATACATACTGGACCTTAGTCTAGCTGCTGGAAATACGTCTGTGAACTATACGGACAGCTATCTCTGTTCTCACAGGGTTTATTTTTTAGTAGAGGATATGTAGACAAGAAACAAAATAAATAAGTAAATTATGTAGTAGGCTAGAAGGTGATGAGGGTGGTGGGGTAAAATAGCCTTTGTTAAATTCCTAGAGAAAGCTTCAGAGCCTACACTTTGCCTTAAGACTCAGAAAATCAGGCTAAGTTAGGATGACATAGGATATCATTGAAGTGGAATGAAAGGATTTGAGGTAGGGAAGAAAAACAATGGACTCCATCCTCTTTCTCTTCCACCTTTCCCACAACAGACTATAACCAGTCTTTTGGTCCCCCAAAATAGAAAGTACATAAGGCACAGTAGGAAGAAGGGAAGAAGGGTAAGTGTGCCAGGTTTAGGAAATAATCTTGGAAATAAAACAAGGGGTCCCCTAAAAGAGAAGAGTATACAGTTACCTATTTCATCCCTCATTCTTTCAGCTTCTCCTACTCCCTTCATTTCTTTGTAGAAATATTTTTGTAGCACTGATCCAAGATGGAAGAATAAGCCTGACAGAGTCAAGGTCCCTGTTTGGCCAAGCGTTATTTACCTGCCCCTGTCCTTCCCTTGTCAAAGTTTAGCTAATTTTCAAGTTTTGCAAATTTGTAAACTTAATTTTCTGTTGTTTCTTTCTCCAACAATTCTTTGCTGCAGATAATGTTGCTCACAGACCCGGAGATTGAGAGCAGCTTACTGATCAGCTCAGATGAAGGCGCAACTTATCAAAAGTACCGGCTGAACTTCTACATTCAAAGCTTGCTTTTCCATCCTAAGCAAGAAGACTGGATTCTGGCATACAGTCAAGACCAAAAGGTGAGCATGCTTACCTTGTTTGAGACAGTGAAGCACGGTTCTCCGGGGAAAATAGTGCTAATTTAATTATCTCTTCATTTCACCTCAATGATCATTTTTGTTCTGAGCAGTAGCCTGACCTCTGTGCTAATGGGACAAGGGAAATCAAGGAGAGTCTCAGGTTGCTTGTTTAAATCATGTAAATATCTGAAACCACTTACCAAGTAAAGATTAGGTGTACTAAGTAAGACGTGGTGGAGAAGCAGTTCTTAGCATAGATGCTTAAGATAGTCAGGAGTCTCTGACCCCCACTGAGTGGAAGACAGTGTCTTAGTGGATTGGTGATCATTTCTCTTGGTGAAGGACCCATGGCTTTTCTCAGACTCTTAAAGGGAAGCATAACCCTGAAAAGGTTAAGAACAGGAAGTAAGGTTTTGCTGAAACACTGAGAGAAATGGCCAAAGGAAAAATAATGATGTATGTAGGTAACCTTATGCAGAACCTAGTCATCTCAGAACTTCTCTTCACTTGGTGGTAAGGTTGAAGGAGAAGTCACTTCGTGAGAAAGGATTAAATGAGCTCATGGTATTAGATGTGTGTGTATGTGTGCATATATCTCATAAAATGTCATCCTATAATATGTATTCTATACGGCATATATACTATAACATACATATGGTCCCTGCCTTTAAGGAAACTTGTATTCTCGGGTAGAATAAAAGGCTAGCAATAGCTAATAAAATTAAATTAAAATGAAAAAGAAGTAGCATTTACACAGGCAAATGTGAGAGAAACTCTGGCCATAAAAGCCAGAGGGATAATTGGTGAAATACTAGAATACTCCTTGTGAAATGCATTATTCAGTGAAGTCATTCTGAGAATTCTCCTTAGAGGAATCATGAATTAGAAAGTACGTATATTTAAAGAAATACTGGACTTAACTAAGTGAGGGGAATATTCTGGGGTTTTATTTGTCTGGGTTTGCGTAGATGTATGGCATTTTTGAAGGTAGGAGCATGGTATAAGCAACTTCCCAAGGTCTCTACTGACAGGAGCATTTTAAAGGAAGCAAATTAAAATTCTTAAGATTGGAGTTTTATTCATACTGCCCCTACTGCCAAATAAAATGCACATTAAGCCTAAAAATAGAAAGAATTTACAATTCATTATTTTTTTCCTCTTGAGCAGCCTGGCTACCCTTTCAGCAGAGTGTACAATTTTGTTTCTGGAGTCAAGCCACAGTGCATTTGGTCCAGGATGGTGCAGTTAACAGAGGCAAAGCCTGACCAGCTCAGACAGAGTATTAGTCATTTAATCCACAGGGTTATTATATTTTATTCGACAGTTGGTTAATTTTTCCCCCCTGATGCCAGAGGCGCAGCGAGGGCCAGATTTACCTGCCTAAGTAAAAACTCTGCATCTTTGCAATTATGCTGGAGGAGATGCCCAAATATGTAACTCTTTCCGTCCCAGCACTTCAAAGAGTGCCTCCCGTGGTCACTGTGGCAGAGTGGATGATACAAGATCAGTCAGGACGCCTGGGCTGTGACTTCAACCCAGCAGCTTAACGGTGAACAGTATTTAGCGTTGGTTTCCTTTGCATTAAAATGTGTTTGTATGGATAATTATAATTGTAGGTACCTTTCCAAAGTGATTTAAAAAGAAACAAATATTAGATGCCACATCTCTTTTAAGTGCCATGCATGATACAGTGTTGATATAAAATAACAATATTCTGTCCATCTGGAGATAGATGATTAACACATTTGAGTTGGTCAATAGTTTAAGAGAGGCCACAAAGGCAGTGCTGTCACTGAATATTCTATACAAGTGACTGGATGAATTACATTAAATTGGTAGCCCAAAGTTCAGGAGATGGAGCTCTGGTGATCTGTCTACTCCAGAGGTCTTACAAAATGACTTCAGCTGGACTTTAATGGGTATATTGGATTTCTGTTGTGATAGTAGGGGAGGCCAATTTTTTTACAAAAGGAATGTCACATACATGAAATTGTAAAAATCCTGTGTACAAAATTGCAAAATTTTCTGTTTGGCTGAAACTAAAATTGGTTACAGCTAGTTATAATTTACACACATACACACACACACACTTTGGAACCTAATCTTTACTATTTTTCACTGTTTTGGCTGTTTGATTTTTAGGAAAACTAATTTTTGTTTCCTTACTTAGGAGCCTTCAGAAATTTGGGTCCAGAGAATGATATATTTAGAGCTGTAGATTTCAAGGGTTAATCGGTAGTAATTATGAGTATAAACTGTGGTAATATGAGGTCAAAACCAAGACCGGTTGGGATGATATTACAGCAGTCCTGGCATCAGATGCTAAGGGTAAGAACAAAAAGGTATCCTTTGTGACCACAGACCCAGTGAATCCTGTCATTTTAGGGTTGGACGCAGTCTTCATCTGTTTGTTGTTGCTAGGTTTTTTTCTGTATGAGGCTAAGAATCTAAATATCTAAGAGGTTAACAAATTTTCTCAAAGAGAAAAATCACTAATTAGCATCACATGTGGATATTCTACAATTGGGGTAAGGAGCTACCTGACATTTGATAGGGTTCTCATTTTCTTTTTTTTTTTTTTTGAGATGCAGTCTCACCCTGTCACCCAGGCTGGAGTGCAGTGGCGCAATCTGGGCTCACTGCAACCTCCGCCTCCAGGGTTCAGGCGATTCTCCTGCCTTAACCTCCCGAGTGGCTGGGATTACAGGTGTGTGCCACCACGCCTGGCTAATTTTTTGTATCTTTAGTAAAGACAGGGTTTTGCCTTGTTGGCCAGGGTGGTCTCAAACTCCTGACCTTGTGATCTGCCCGCCTCGACCTCCCAAAATGCTGGGATTACAGGCGTGAGCCACCACGCCTGACCAGGGTTCTCATTTTTGAAGGTGATATTTTGAGATGAACAGATGGGTAAAAGCCAGCCTTTCTACTGACCTTTTTTTTTTTTTTTTGAGACGGAGTCTTGCTTTGTCGCCTGGGCTGGAGTGCAGTGGCCGAATCTCAGCTCACTGCAACCTCCGCCTCCCAGGTTCACGCCATTCTCCTGCCTCAGCCTCCCAAGTAGCTGGGACTACAGGCGCCCGCCACCTCGCCCGGCTAATTTTTTGTATTTTTAGTAGAGATGGGGTTTCACCGTGTTAGCCAAGATGGTCTCGATCTCCTGACCTCGTGAACCACCCATCTCGGCCTCCCAAAGTGCTGGGATTACAGGCTTGAGCCACCGCGCCCGGCCTCTCTGTTTCTTTAAGAAAGGATGAAGGATAAATCATACTGGAAAAGACACATTGTGGATAGCCAGCTATACAAGTAGGAATCAGAGAAGACCTCCATATCTCAAGGCTTGAATCACAGAATAGGGAGTGGGGCATTCGCTAGAAGGGAGAGAGCTGCAGCTGTTAGCTGATGGCATTGGCTGGAAGTCAAGTTGAGAGGGTCTGTGGCCACTCAGGTGGGTCAATGATATGGAAATAAAAGCTGACAGTCACCCATGGGTCATGGAGCTTTTAGCACTGATGAGATGTGGCAACAAGGAGGACCATGTGCTGGTGTTGGCTGGCCAGTGACTGCACTTGTCTAGGAAACAGGAACATTTATTCTTTCATGTAAGTATTGTCCATCAGTTTTTCTGTTACAGCTGCTAATGTCACTGCTGTAGATCTCCCAGCTAGGATCTCAGTCAGTATTGTCTCTGCTGGATGCTGTTTTACATCAAATTGTGGTGAACAATCCCTTAGAAAATGCCTTATTGAGGTGGCAACTCCTGTGAACAGGGTCTTCCTCTTTTCTCTTTTTCTTTATTTGCTGACTTCTTTGTTTATTTAAGGCATACTTTCTGTCTTTTGAACACATAGCCACATTTATTTTTCCTTTATCTCCCTGACATTGCTTCTTCTCTCCTTCAGTGAATGTAACTTTTAAGCTCCTAAGGACAGAGTTTGGAGCTCTGGCCTGTAGGATAGACCCCAAATGAGCTGCGATACCCTGGTCTAACTGTGTTTCATCTTGGGTGCCTGAATCCCAGTGGAGGCTTTTTGATGTGGACATTATAAGGGACTCAAAGAGTTTTGTTGAATAGACGTTCCTTTCTGGCCCAAGACAGAATTTTACTGCATATCAGTTCTATGGGAAGTCATATTAAGATTTAAAAAGGTGGTTTTAATCAGGGAAAAATGTGCATGGCCAAATGTCCTCAGAATTCACAAAACCAAGGTTTTTGATATTTTTTCTTTTCACTTAGAAAGAGAAATCTGTTTGTGATGTTCAACATCTAGGTGATTGTATTATTCAGGGTTCTCCAAAGAAACAGAAGCAATAAGAGAAAGAGGGAGAGAGAGAGATTGGAGTGGGGGGAGAGGGGAGAGAGAGAGAGAGAGAGATTGATTGATTATGGAATTTACTCATGCGATTATGGAGGCACGTAAGTCCCAAGATCTGCCTTCTGCAAGCTGGACAACCAAGAATGCCAGTGGTATAATTCAGTCCAAGTTGGAAGCCCTGAGAATTGGGTGGGGGTGGAACCAATGGTGTAAGTCCTGGTCCAAGTCCAAAGTCCTGAGAAGCAGGAACTCTGATGTCTGAGGGCCAGGGGAGACAGATGGATATCCCAGCTCAAAAAGAAAAAGGGAATTCACCTTCCCTCTGCCTTTTCTATTCAACACCTCCAAGGATTGGATGATGCTCACCCACATTGGAGAGGGTAGATTTTCTCAGCCTACTGATTCAGACACTAATGTCTTCTAGAAAATCCCTTATAGATACACCCAGATAAGTTTTATCAGCTCTTTGGGCATCTCTTAGCCAAGTCAAGTTGACCCATAAAATTAACCATCACCATAGTTGCCAAGAGGTAAATCCTATCTTGTCTGGGGATGTGGCTATCCAGGCACCACTAGAATGACTGAAAGGAAAAGGTGTGGAACCTTTTACCCATTGTAATTCTTAAATGAATAGTCTGGGTACATAGGAAACCCTGCCCTGAGACTTACTGAGTAAAGATATAGGAGCTGGACTTGGCCTCTGAAGGGCCTATGTGAGGATGTGCCTTTGGAAAGCCCTGAAATTTTCAGAAAAAAAGGATATTATAGATATAATTCTAGAGATTCTGTTTCAAATGGACAGGAGGTTATTTGGTGTATAAAATCCCACCCCTCACATTTTTAAAACAATGAATCCTTGTGGAAAGTATGAAGAATTCCATGGCATCTATTATAGGAGCACCAAAATCTTGCTTTCTTTTATTAACTTATTTTTTATTTCTATAAAACAGTAGGCAAACCAAGCATTCTACCCATTTAAAGAAATTTCTTTGTATTTGGAAACTGAACTGATAAGAGAAAGGAGATATAGTCCTTTACTTCATTGCTAGCTGACTTTCCTGCCTCAATACAGGAAACCACCCAAGGAAGGCTTAGCAGAAGGCTGAGTCTGCCAGATTACATCTTTATTTTAATTTGGCAATAAACTAGTGTACAAACTGTGCTATAAAACATTGCCTCCAACGGCATCTCTCAGTCTGTCTTAAACACCTCACTAAACATGATGTGTTGGGAAACATTTGAAATGAGAGAAAACAAAGAGCAGATGTGACTGTAAGGAAATTGAAAAAAAAAAACAGGAGAGAAGCATAAGAATCTGTGTATACTTCAGCTTTGCTGTCTATGCCAGGGCAAGGGCTCTTGATGCCTCTGTTAGGATTTGCAATGGAGAAGTATTTGTAAAGCGGAGAGTGCCATGTTGTGAAACCAACATAAACACGGTCAGGACTCTGGCTGCTGAGCGGCTGGAGAGCAGAGGCCCCTTGCTGTCCTTATCCAGACCTCTTCTTCAGGTAGCTCCAGAGAAGGGCTGCTGCCCCTGACCATGAGCAAGAAGGGCTGTTCTTTCTCTGTCCTGTGCAGTCACCACCCTCGTGGACGTCCAAGACCACCTAGAGCATGAACGCAGTTCCTACACAAACAGGCAAGAAATACAATTGAACAAAACAGCCTGGGTCCAGACTGTGGGAAGTTGGAGAGCAGGTGTTCATTTAGAAGGAGGGAGGGAGGCTGTCAAGCTCTAGCCTGCTGTTCTTGCCATGTAGGAAGGTGGGTCCAAAGTCACCAGACCTTCAGAATTCTTTCTTTTTTTTGAGAGAAGTAATTCTGCTTTGTTTTCAATGTGAAATGTTCTTATTTTTATGTGTGTAACCATGACCTCAAAAATTTCAAAAGAAGCACTGCATAGGGCGAATAAACCTCATCTGCTGCTCTGTGCTTGTCCTTTCTTCTTTCCCATTATCTTTGTTTTACTTTGTTCATGGCTTTCCCTTTTGATTTTATTTGAGAAGATGTTATTTATTTATTTATTTGCAATTTTTTGAAAAAAGTACATTCAAATAAATGATTGGTTTTATCGAGGGAGAATAAAACCTTTAGGACAGTTTGGTGAGCCACCCTTTATTTTGTGGCAGTTCTAGAATATTTGTAAGTTTATATTGACTCGCTTATTTTGGTGCTCTGTGAGTCCGCATTCCAAGTAAGAACATGTAGAAAGCTTGCTTCATTCCTGATCTTCTTTAAATTCCAAAGGATCACAGTTTATGAAATAAACAGAAAATCCTAAGGCCTGTATGTTGGCCTTCCCTTCAACATTTTTTGGTACATATGTGTCAGACACCAAAACATTCTTTTAAAGGCAGAAAACAGGCTTTGATAGGGAGGTTCTGTATACAAATAATGGAAAATCTATTTTTTTTTCTTTTTTTGGGGACATAGCCTTGCTGTCTTACCCAGGCTGGAGTGCAGTGATGTGATCTTGGCTCACTGCAACCTCTACCTCCCGGGTTCCAGCGATTCTCCTGCCTCAGCTTCCCAAATAGCTGGGATTACAGGCACCTTCCACCATGCCTGGCTAATTTTTGTATTTTTTTTAGTAGAGACGGGGTTTGACCATGTTGGCCAGGCTGGTCTTGAACTCCTGGCCTCAAGTGATCTGCCTCAGCCTCCCAAAATGCTGAGATTACAGGCGTGAGCCCTGTGCCTGGCTGGAAACCTTAAATATTAACAGTCAGCATTCTCCCCATAAATGAAAACTGACTTTCAGTTAAAATCATATGTTGATAGAAAAGGAAAAATGGACTGCCAATGTGATGAACAGCCAATGACAGAATTTTAGTAACATACGTAAAAGTGAATTTTATTAAAAAAGAACTAATTTTAGTTCTCTGCCTTCTCTCTCTCTCTACCAGTCTTGCAATGTTTTTAAAGTTTCATATCTATTCTACATGTATATCTATAAACATATCTATAAACAAAAAATCTTCTCTTTATTCCTTTTAATCATTAATCATTCCTTTCTTTTTCTTTCTTTTTTTTTTTTTTTTTTTTTTGAGACAGCGTCTAGCTCTGTCACCCAGGCTGGAGTGCAATGGTGTGATCTCAGCTCACTGCAACCTCCACCTTCCAGGTTCAAGCGATTCTCCTGCCTCAGCCTCCCGAGTAGCTGAGATTACAGGCACGTGCCACCACGCCCGGCTAATTTTTGTATTTGTTAGTAGAGACGCGGCTTCACTGTCTTGACCAGGCTGGTCTCGAACTCCTGACCTCGTGATCTGCCTGCCTTGGCTTCCCAAAGTGCTGGATTATAAGCGTGAGCCCCTGCGCCCAGCCAATCGTTCCTTTCTTTTTCTGAGTGAGCCCTCACGGAAGGGAGATATTTATCATGGCCGCTTTGAATGGCAAACATTCCCTGGGAAATAATGACGACTTAATAAGAAAACAGATGCCAGTGCTTTCAAAATCTCAGTCATATTTTGGTTTATCACCACTGACTGACAGTAGAGTGAGCTGGTAAGAGGATCAGCTGTCTGCTCTACCAGGTCCTACCCCTGCTCTGTGACCTTCAACAGGTCATTTAAATGTAGGTTCTCCAACTGTAAAGTGGAAATAATAATAAGAGTACCTGGCTCCTGGGGCTATTTGATGATACTGAGATAACGCATGCAAAATATAAACACAGAGCCTGGCACATAGCAAAAATGGCATAGATACCAGCCACTGTATTATCCAACGACCTGAAAAATAGCACTGCCAGTGTGGTGCAGCTGGAATTAGAGAAAGCCTGTCTTAGTCAGAGGCTGTCTTATCCCAGTGTCTTTCCAGTACGTAGAGCTACAGGCACTTTAATCAATTTAATTTAAATGCCTTTTTAGACAATCACTAAAAGGTCCTGTGAAAGCAGAATGAATGGAACAGGACAGATGGATATACGGTACTTAGAAATATTATTGATTATAATAATAGAACACCATTAAATATTAAAGTATTTATCTTCACATTAACTCTATTTGCTTTTGAATAGACCTAGCAGCCCCTTAATGTCAAAAGGGCAAGTTGAGATAAGGACAAATTGATCCTTGAAATTCAACCCCCTGGGGATATTCAAATGATTTCTGCACAAGCACAAACACTTAGGAAACTGATATCTACCTAATGTCATCATGTTTCCCCAAGGCACTGCATTAAGTTAAAAGGCACTCAGTTTTTTATAAGAAATATGTTGAGCATTATATACCATGCTGGTTTGGCAGGATTTTCATGTGCTTGAAATTTCCCAATGTCAGAGCTGATTTCTAATCTCATGAATATGTAAGTAATTTAAGTATCCAAGTACAAAACTGGCAATTAGAGTGGAAACCAGGGAGCTCGCTAAATGTCAACCCCAACCCTTGTTTATAAAACAAATTCTCAAGCTGAAATGCCATCATATGCAAACAAGGAAGGTCTGCGTTCACCTTAGATACCATGTTTAAACAGGTTGTATCATTATTTTTCAATTGCTACCTTTGATCTGCCTGTTTCTAATGATTTGGAAAAAAAAAAAAAAACAGAGCTCCAAGAATAAGGAGAAATGAACATTTTAAAACAAGCAATTGGGTTTAAGATGTGAACAGGCAGGCACAATTGTGCTATTTGATAGTTTTGTAGGCTTTGAAAGAGAGGTATTTGTATGTCCAAATTTTTAGCTAGTTCTTCATCTGTTCTATGCCACCAACACTTGTCTTTAAGAATGTTTAAGGGGCCGGGCGTGGTGGCTCATGCCTGTAATCTCAGCACTTTAGGAGGCCGAGGCGAGCAGATCATTTGAGGTCATGAGTTCACGACCAGCCTGGCCAACATGGTGACACCCCCCCCCCACCTCCGGCTCTACTAAAAATACAAAAATTGGCTGGGTGTGGTGGTGTATGCCTGTGATCCTAGCTAACGGGGAGGCTGAGGCAGGGGAATCGCTTGAACCCTGGAGGCAGAGGTTGCAGTGAGCCGAGATGGCGTCACTGTACTCCAACCTGAACAACAGAGTGAGACTCTGTCTCAAAAAAATAAATAAAAATAAATAAATATGAATCTTTAAGGCCAAGATTTTATCTTATCATGTTCCTATATACCTCCAGACCTGGATGCACAGGAGGTGTTCACAAATCAAACTCGCCCACAGTCGTATATTGACCCTCCCTTCCCAACCAGCTCCAGTTCCGTAGTCTAATCTTCTAAGCTTCAGGGCACCACCCTCAACTGTAGGGCTTGTGACAGACTTCAGTGACATCTGGGGAGTGGACAGTGACAAATCTGATAAATCCAATGCAGGAGAGATTGATGGAACCAGCAATAGGCCATCATTCCTGCCCAGCCTTCATCAGCAAAGCCTGACTGCTCAGCTTTGATACTCTTATCTTTTGACTTTAATGACATTTGGATCCAGTCTACATCAGTTCCCCACAAGTACTGATAAGATTGCACCTACCCAGCCTGCTTCCAGGCTCTCTTTATAGCCCCAGCTTCCACTTCACTGTTATGCATCCCTACCAAACTGGGTCTCTTGCTATTGACCAAAGAAATGTGAGAACACCACCCTGAGTTTTGCTGCTCTGTTTATTTGCACAGACTGACCCATTCCCCTGGAACACTGTTTCTGCATGTCTTCATTCTAAGACATGTTAATTGTACTACAAAGCCACTATGAATTATTTTGCAAATTCCAAACTTTTCCTCTAAAACATAGGCCACTACAACACAGGCCACTACAACACTGTACACAAAATATTAGACATTACTGTAGGTTGTCTGTGATATCACTAATACACTAACATTTTCTTTGAGAAACTTTATTGGGGCAGGGTTGGGTGTGAGGTCTGGATTGGGCATCATGGCTCTCTCACTATCTGCTCTCTGTACTGAACAGCCAAGGTAAAGACTCATATCAGCTCTTAGTGAAGTTTGCGGAATCCTTTTAAGTGTTGCAGATTTTGGTTCCCCTTAGTGTGGGTTCTGGTCCCCTCCTGTGCCGTGGAATGAGAGCATCAGAACATACTTCTGAGGACAGCATTTTTCTCTGGACTGATTCTCTTTCCTCCTATTGAGGGTGATGGAAAAAAGAACTTGATATTTGTGATGCCTCAGGCCTGGCATTAGGAATGTATATGAAGTCCTTAAGGTACCATCTCTTTCTTGCTAAAAAGGATGCAGGAATAGCAGTGAGAATCAGAGAGTCATGAGGTGGATGAGTGCTTTGTACCCAGGCCATCCCCAGGGCAGTATTAGGATGAGGCAAATAAAATAGAACTGGCAGGATTTTCTGTCAGCCTTTTCAAGAAGTACAATTTGCAGGCCCCCTGCTTCCAAAATGTTAAGAGGAGAGAAGGAAAGAGGAGTGGGCAGGCAACCTTGAAAAGAGCCGACAGCAGGATGTTTTCCACCAACGCAGACGTCTTCTAAGGAGCCTGTGTGGAGGAGCTCCAGGAAACTGCCCCCTGACCAGGGAAGCCGCCGTGGGAAGCTTTGTGGTGAATAACATCTGGTCCCGTGAACCAAAGACTTAAAACATTATCACAACTCTTAGCTTCTATGGAATTCTCCTAGCACAAATTTCTGTGGAATGGATGCTCTTTCACTCATTTCCCAGCTGCAAAAGAGAATTCCATCACGTGCACATCTCTAACAATCTGCAAAGAGAGGACACGTTGATCCGATTTAGAAATATTGAAAAGACTTTTTAAGGACACTGACATTTGCAAGCTTGTGGATCACCACAAGGAGCTGAATTTCTTATCTAGTAGCAAGTTGTCACTCTTCTAGGGATTTAACCAAAATGTGAATGTTAAGGTGGAAACGAAAGTTGGAAATGGCTGCTCCCCTTCTCTCATCCCGTCTTTATCTGCTGTAGACTAGGAATCTTGAGCAAAACCAGTGCATCCCATTCTTTCCCTCCCCCAGTTTATTTTGTCCTGCTGTGGCATCCCTCTTTATCATTCCTTATAGCCGGTGCCCACCATCCAACTTGCAGCTCCAAAGACATCCAGAGGATGGCGCCAGAGATGCCTAAGAGTTGGCTCAAAGCTGTCAATGAAACTAACCCTGGCGATTTCATCCTTTGGAATTAAGTGTATTTTTATCTGCATTCTTCTTAAAGCAAACAAAGACAGATGGCAAGGAAACAAGCCAATGTGAAAGATGTCTTTAAAAAAAAAAAAAAAATCCTTCAGGAGAGGAACATGTCAGGAAAGAGAGAGAAGTGCTAATAGCTCCAGACCAGCATAATGACAGTCTGGAGGGTTAGGCCCTAAGGCTGCTGATAGATCTTGAGCACAGGTGAGTGCTGGGTTTGTGCTCATTAAGTTGTATTTACTAATGCAAGGATATAGTCACAGATACTTCAGAATGATTTTAGACAGAAAGGATTTTCTGTGTTGCATTCTTATTGCAGATATAACCAGACTCTTTCCTTGTTCTCTAACATTTCTGCTCCTTCAGTTCTTTTTCAACATTTATAGTAATGTTAGCTAAACAAAATCAAACCCTCTAAGAAGGGCAATTTTAAGTTCATGACACGGCACTAGTAGAGGCACAGTGGCCTCCTAAAACTAGATTAAGTACTCTTCCATCCTCCTGTTAATCTTTCTGTCTTTCTCTAAGTTTGGCATAGCTAGAGAAAGCTGCTGCTGCTTTCTCTGATGTGATAGATAGTAATGATAGTTCTCAGTTCTGTGTTCTGACAGTCAAACCTTGGAGCCAGAGACAGACAGGCAGGGAAATAAATCTTATTTAGGTGTGCCAACACTATGAATTTTATTAAAGGACCTTGACTCATTCTACAGGGAAAGCCTTCCGCTGGTGGCTGAGACAGTCATTGGGTAAAATGCTTTGATACCTTTCCCTTCTTTGTGGAGGAGCACTTTGCTTCCAGACTCTGTAGGTTTAATTAACACGTTAACTTGAATGGCTGAGTTTTTTTCTTTTTAGTCAGTATAACACCAGACTGGACAACTAACTTTTTAGGGAGAAAATGTCTGAAGTAGTATGTGGAGAATACAGAGCAGTTTTGTCTAAAAGTGAATATTCAAGACTCTGCTTTCAAATCCATGGGAGTTTCAAATACACTGATATTTACCGAGTTTTGTGGATGTGTGTTTTGTTTGTTTTTTAGGAATATGCCTCTAGTTATAAATCCATGGAAGCAAAATATATTCCTCTGATAAATTTTCTTTGTCCACCAGTTGTGAAACCTGGGTGCTTTATTAGGTAGAAACATGACTAGGAAATTCACGTGGTTCCAAATCATTATCTTTTTCCTTTATCATCTACTGTTTGAGGCACCTGTACATGTAGAAGGATAGGATTTCCAACATCTAAAAGCTTCGCAATCTCATTAAAGAGGCAGGAAGTGGTCTTAGAAATTTTAGAGTAATTTTAGATAGAAAGGAATTTCTGCTTTTCATTTGTGAAAGATTCTCTTGAAAGGCTGTTAAGAGAATTAAATATAAATACATGGCTGGTAGTTTGATAGCATCTGCTCTTGTTCCACAGTTCTTTGGAGATGAGACCGGTAGGAATCTTAGTAGGTAGAGGAGGGTTCATAGAGGAGGTGGCCTTTCATCTGGCTCTGAAAACAAGAGTGGTGTTGAAGAAGGAAAGTCTTGAAGCCACTTTTGCCAGAGTGGGCAGCCTCAGTGAAAGCACAGCAGGGCGTGTGTGGGAAGGTGACAGGGCCAGCCCACCAGGACCAAAAGGTACCTTTGGAGAGAGTAAATTGAAAGAATCTCACTGAGCTGAATAAGAGAGGCTTGGTTTATTGGATTGTTTTGTATACCCACTGCTCAAGGGGCCTCTACATGCTCACAAATAACAAAGTTGCTCTTTGAAGATATAAACAAATGTCATGGGACATACCTGAGTGGTCCATAGGCTCCAGATTCAAGCTTAGGGGATAAATTTAAAAACAGAAAAACAGAACCACAAATGCTGGTGCCCAACAATTCCTCACAGAGATGAATTCTCTGTGGAAGCGGGAATAGTAATCCTTTGGTGTAGCCGTAGGAGCACACAGAGTTTATGTATTATTCTTGCAGCATGTATATGAGTTCAACCTGTTACCCAGACATATTATTTTGAACTGTCCTGCTACTTTTACATTTGCATTAATCTTTGTATGTTACTAAATATAGATATATCTGTATGACATAGGCACACCACAATGGTATGAACTCTGCTTCCTTTAAACTTATAGAAAGAAGTAGAGCTCTAGGCTTAAAAAAAAAAGAAAAGAAGACAAAGGGGAGAGAGAGAGAAGTGGTTACTCTCGGGTTGGGTGCCTGCTGCTGTTGTACAGTTCTCCATGTTGAAATACCAGGTGTTCAGGACATGCTGGGAACAAGAAGCCGGCCATGCATACACTGCCTGTTTGGGTTCTCAGTTAAGATGGTGTGACCTGTCCCATCTTCTGTTATCTCTATGAGGGGAGTTGTCACCCATCTCTCCTTGGCACTTATTAAATATATCAAACATGAAATGTACCCAGGAAACCAGTCTCCCTCAGGCATGATGGCCAAAGAATGAATAATAGGCTGGGCGTGGTGGCTCACACCTGTAATCCCAGCACTTTGGGAGGCTGGGATGGGCAGATCACGAGGTCAGGAGATTGAGACCATCCTCACTAACATAGCGAAACCCCATCTCTAGTAAAAGTAATAATTAAAAAAAATAGCCAGGGGTGGTGGCAGGCACCTGTAGTTCCAGCTACTCGGGAGGCTGAGGCAGGATAATGATGTGAACCGGTGAGGCGGAGCTTGCAGTGAGCCGAGATCACACCACCGCACTCCAGCCTGGGCAACAGAGTGAGACTCCATCTCAAAAAAACAAAAGCAAAAACAAAAGAATAATAAAAAAGACTTAGAAAGAAAAAGGTACAGATTCTCCTTGACTGGATGCCTGAATAATGTGTAATTATTACTTAGATAAGCTTACATAGATAAGTTGGCTTATTTATATGTTGTCCCTGTCTATCTTACCACTTTGACTCATGCTGTTCCTTTGCGAATAATGCTATTTTTGTCCATTTGAATGCTGTCATTCATTCAGGTCCCAGCTGTTTCACCACAGCATCTGGGAAGCATCCCTAAATTGGCTCCTGTCTTCTGCATTGTTTTATCACTGGCTGCCTCGTGCATTTCTCATTATGTGAGCCAGGTTCAGGTTACATTGCATGCTCTTCCAGAACCTTGTCTAGATGTTGCACTTCTTTGCATTCCCCACAATTCTCGGCCCATGCTAGGTCTAGTGGCACAGCTGACTTTATCGCCAGGCAGAACAGGGTGTGCATTCCAGTTCATTCAACTACTGACTTGACATGTAATTTCTAACAAGTCAGTTAATCCTTCTCAGCTTCCATTTCCTCAACTGTAAAATGAAGATATTAATCTGCCTTGCAGAGCTTGTATAAGGAATGGAGATGGTACATGTGGAGCACTCACCTTGTGTATGGCAGGTGTTCAATAAATGTTAGGTATGATTATTACTATTGATCCAATGAACTGATGTTTGTGTATGTGATGTACTATAGAACCATAGTGTTGAGTAACTTCTGTTCTTTACAGTTATACAGCTCTGCTGAATTTGGGAGAAGGTGGCAGCTTATCCAAGAAGGGGTTGTACCAAACAGGTTCTACTGGTAAGTCTCACTTTATCTTGTAGCACATTGAGATATGATCTAGTCAGATATAACCTAGTAAATGACCATTAGAATCTTGTTCTCACCAGTGCTCTCACATAAGGTCTGTTCTTACTGGGACATGCCCACATCCCCTCAGGGCAGGATGTGACATTAGAGTAAGAAACACTTTAAGAGAATGTTAAAAAATGTGTCACAGTCTTCTTGAAAAACCCCAAATGGATTATGGAGGTTACTGAACTGCAAGGGCTTTATTAGAATTGCTTTGTTATATTTTGGTGGAATTGTGGAGAGAGACATTTAAAAAAATCTAATAGTGACTTTTTATTATTAAAATCATTATATACACATATAACATATTCAAATGAAGATTTTCAGTCTAAAGAAGTAGGTGTTATTTAGTCTAAAAGTAGATCTTCCTCTCATTCCTGATTTTAGATCTTGTAAGCCTTCTCCTTGTCATTTATTTATTTATTTATTTTAGACAGTCTCACTCTGTCGCCCAGGCTGTAGTGCAGTGGTGTGGTCTCAGCTCACTGCAACTTCTGCCTGTCTCCTGCCTCAGTCTTCCCAGTAGCTTGGACTACAGGTGCACGCCACCATGGCTGGCTACTTTTTGGATTTTTAGTAGAGATGGGGTTTCACCATGTTGGTCAGGCTGGTCTTGAACTCCTGACCTCAAGTGATCTGCCCACCTCGGCCTCCCAAAGTGCTGGGATTATAGGCTTGAGTCACCGTGCCTGGCCAGCCTTCTCCTTGTCATGTGGGACACAGTTGCTATTACTAGTTTCTCAATTATCTTTCTAGAAATGTTCTGTGAATTGCCAAATGTGTGGTGTGTGTGTGTGTGTGTGTGTGTGTGTGTGTGTGTGTGTGTGTGTAGTCTTACTTTGCTTGGGCTGCAGTAACCGAATACCATAGACTGGGTAGCTTAAACAACAGATATTTATTCTTCATTGTTTAAGGCTGGGGAGTTCAAGGTGCTGGCAGATTTGGTTCCTGCTAAAGACTCCCTTCCTGGCTTGCAGATGGCTCCCTTCTGTCTGTGTCCATACATGGTAGAGAGAACTCTGATCTCTCTTCCTCTTTTTTTGTTTTTTGTTTTTTTTTTGAGACGCCTGCCTCAGCCTCCCCAGTAGCTGGGACTACAGGCGCCCACCACCACACCTGGCTAATTTTTTGTATTTTTAGTAGAGAGGGGGTTTCACCATGCCTAGCCAGGATGATCTCACTCTCCTGACCTCATGATCCCCCGGCCTCGGCCTCCCAAAGTGCTGGGATTACAGGTGTGAGCCACCACGCCTCTTCTTTTTTTTTTTTTTAATCAGGGCATTAATCCCATCATGAGGACCCTATCCTCATGACCTAAGCTAAACCTAATCACTTCTTAAAGACCCTATTTGCAAATACCATCACATCATTGTGGGTTAGAGTTTCAGCATACGAATTTTGAAGAGACAAAAATGTTCAGTCCCTAACAAATATATAGATAGAGATACTCACATTTACATAAATGGTAGCTGTGCACACTGTTCTATGCCTTGTTTTTTTTTTGAGGGGATGCAGTTTATTATGCATACATCATTATTTTTAGTTGACTACATATCATTTTGCTCTAAGAATATAGATTGGAGGTAAATCTTATGCCTAATTAATGCAAAACATAAACTATATATGTTAGTGGGATGTATGTATAGGAAAAGAGAAATAGGTGAAGAGAAAGAGAGAAGGGGACAGCAAGAAAAAGAAAGGGACAAAGGAAATAGCATTCCTTTCTTTAACCGCCTCAGTTCATCCCCCTAGTTAAACTAGAGGTGGCTCTGTCCATGGGAATGGGTGGGTAAAATTGAAAACAAGGAAAATATCAGAAGTTAACTTTGGCTTTTAAGTTTCCAAGGTCTTAGATTCTGGCAAAGTAAGAACAAAGCACAGAACATTCTAGTGTGATTTTGATGTTAATATTTATCAATACCTTTGAATATACATCCTACCTCCTGCCAAAAGATGTGATTCTACGTTACCCTAATTTCTCTAATCTGCCTGTGGAAAAGACATTCAGGTTGTTTCAAGATTTTTGCTACTATAAACTGTGTAACAAGGAACTAGTTCAGACAAGAGTTTATCCTTTATTCATGTCATTCAGAATCACTGTGACAGTGACCTTTTAGGAGCCAATGAGCTCCCTGCAATGAGGGCAGTGAAAGTATCTCCTCTTGATTCCTCTTGAAATCACACTGCCTCTCATCAGCCTTTAGAGTTACAGGCAGAATAGATCACCGAGGTACATAATAGCTTCCCACCTCCACTCCAATTCTTTCGCTTTTATATGAACTTCTAAGAGGAATGCATTTTTATCTTTCTCATTTTCAAACACTACCCTAAAACCCCTGTGGGAGTTGAAAGCCAGAGAACTACATTAGAGAAATCTCTTAAAAAGCTAGCAAAACTGCCTGAAAAAGTTAGGCCATTTGCAAACAAACTAGCTCTGAGATAATAACACAAGGACTTCTATATAGCAAGATACCACTTTTTCCCCTATCAAAACGAGGCATTTGTAACTAAAGGAGGTTTTGTTGCACAGAAGCTTATTTACCTCTCTCCCTCTGGTGCTCTTGTTCAGGATGGTGTGAGCCTTGCTTCTAAAGTCCAAATTGACATCTCCTGTCTCCAGGAACTCAACTCTGTCTCTTACTGAATCTCCTTTCTCTGGTCAGCGTTTTTTTCTCCCTCTCTTACTAATTTTGTATTGTACTCATGAGAAACCTTCATCTCTGTGTGTTTTGTCTATAAAGTATAAAGTTAGTTTATGGAAGACAGGGTTCATGTCTTTTTCTTTCATTCTCTCCCTTTTTGGGTACATAGAAAGGCCTCAGAAAATAAGCAAATGAAGGACTGAAATAAATGAATGTTGTCCTCCTAGTTTATCCTGGAAATGCAGTTGCTGCTTTGCTAATGAAAAAGCATGAGGGACAAATCTTCTCTCAAGTCCTACTTTCAAATGACTGCAAATATCTGCTCATGGTGCCTAGAACTATAGGGTAGGAAGTACCCATTCAGAGGACTTGGCAGAAGTTGGTTCCTACCAAAAGAAACAATGAAACATATGGACAGGATGGGCAAGAAAAAGGAACTGAGATGAAGTGGTACGTATATACAGTGTTTTCTATGTCACCAGAGGTCTTATTTATGCATTATTATAACCTGAACAGACCTCACCACTGCTTCCACCAGTGCTAATAGCAATATTTTCTTGCCTATTCCTTGAAGAAGGAATCTTCTCTGTGAAAGCTTGACTAGCAAAGCTCTTCTAATCGAAAGCCATAAAATTATCTTTATAAAAACATTACACATTATTGTATATGAATTCTTTTTTTTTTTTTTTTTTTTGAGACGGAGTCTCGCTCTATCACCCAGGCTGGAGTGCAGTGGCCGGATCTCAGCTCACTGCAAGCTCCGCCTCCCGGGTTTACGCCATTCCCCTGCCTCAGCCTCCTGAGTTGCTGGGACTACAGGCGCCCGCCACCTCGCCCGGCTAGATTTTTGTATTTTTTTAGTAGAGACGGGGTTTCACCGTCTTAGCCAGGATGGTCTTGATCTCCTGACTTCGTGATCCGCCCGTCTCGGCCTCCCAAAGTGCTGGGATTACAGGCTTGAGCCACCGCGCCCGGCCCAATTGTATATGAATTCTAATTGACCTGTTAAGTAAAAGAAATAAAACCTCTTTCTTTTGTTTTTGAAAACAGAGACACATCTTGCCCATTCAAATCTTAATAGTGCAACAAGCACTACTTAAACTTAAGCTCTTTAATCCTCATAACAACCTTCCGAAGTAAGCTTTTCATTATCATCATTAACAGATAGGGAACCTATGGTATAGAAAAGGTAAGTAAGTTGGCTAAAGTCACACAGCTGGAAAGTGCCAGAGCCAGAATTTGAATGAAGGCTGTCTGTCACCGAAGTCTGTGCTCTACTAAATCAACAAATGCTGTTGTCTCTGCCTCTTAGCCTTATGTTCTTGTCTGGGACTGTGAGCCCTGGAAATCTAGCACCCTCAGGCATATGAATGGTGAGAACCCAGAGTTCTTATGACCACAGTGCCAACTGTGCTTGTCAAGTGGCTCACATGGGTTCCTTAAGCTTGGTTGATTTTTCTAGAGAAGGCATGGGAACTCGTAAATTGCATAGTACCATGACTGTTGATGAAAATGTCGGTCTCTGCCCACATGGTCTGTATTTTCTAACTCTGAGCAACTACCTTAAGCTGACAGAAAAGTTGTCAGTCAAAGCAATATTTATTAGATTCACTTCTAGAAACCAGTTATGTCGAATTATATAGGAACTATGGGGCTATCTAGGATAATTCAGCAAAGTATAGTTAAAGTAAACCTCCTTTAATCATTTCTGCTTGGAACCTGGCTATTGGGAGTGTGCATGGGACTGAGGGAGATTTCTCTAGTGTTAAATCAAATTGTTAAGTTACCATGGGTAATAACATAGAATTTCCCTAAAGAAGAAATGAAGACCAATTCATATTTTTTCCTCATCACCAAACACATTGATAATTATTTTTATTTCTGATAGCAATGGTCATGCCACCCCTGGAAGTAATAAATAGCAATTGTGAAATAATTATGACATGTAACAGCTTATTCTTTTTTTTTTTTTTTTTTTTTTTTTTAAGTACAGACAGGGTTTCACCGTGTTGGCCAGGATGGTCTCGATCTCTTGACCTTGTGATCCACCCACCTTGGCCTCCCAAAGTGCTGGGATTACAGGCATGAGCCACCATGCCCAGCCTGTAACAACTTATTCTTATTTTATCCCAGTGGTTTCTGATAATGTTACCAAAGCACTAGAGGTTTGGTCAAGACCCTACTGCACAAAAAGCAAGTCACTGAGACAGCAAGTATTGCCAAGGAAGAAGGCTTTAATTAGGTGCTGCAACCAAGGAGATGGAGGCTAAGTCTCAAATCCATCTCCCTGGCTAAAAGTATGAGTTTTTTTTTTTTTTTTTTTTTTAGCAGGAAATCAATGTAACAGGGTGTACAACAGGAACTAGGGAGGGGCAAGGAGACATCTGGTTCATGGTCTGATGAGTTTCAGTTCTTTAATACTTTTTTTTTATAGGCTTGAAGATCCTTTCCTGAGGAAGGAACTCAGATAAAACAAATACAGGTTTCAAGCTTTAACAGCAGAAGGGTCAATTTCTATGTTTATCTAAAAGAACAGTGTATGGGAGTATTGAGCTGGTTTTATTAATACTACCATAGCAACCATAAATATGAACTTTCCTCCAAGGAGTTCAGATTATTTCTAAAACTTATTTACATATATAGAACATCATATCATGTAAGAGACAGAATAATAATTACCATTAATAGAATAGGTGTCCTTTTAATTTAACTGACAGCAACAGTGGTCTTGTTCTTTCCTATGCTGGAAATCAATTATATTGGGAGGCAGTACAACTTGCAGGTCAAGGGGTTCAAGGACACTGAGGTTTAATTTCTAGCTTTGCCATTTACTAAGTAAAAAAATTCATGGGGAAGTTTCATAATTTCTTTGTGACTCAGTTTTTTCCCCCTGTAAAATAATTAATACCTACTTCATCAAATGAGATGCTTCTTGTGATTTGGTTACATGCCTTGTGCCTAAGAATCATCTTGAATGCCCACTGGCTAACAGTGTTAATATTATTCATAATAGCTACCTTTCTATCTCTGTTAATTTTGTTTTTCTTTGTGTTGTCTTCATTATCAGGTTTGCTTTTCCCATTTTGTGACAGCAGTGGACACTAGCAGCTTTAGGCTTACTCTTTTTTTTGACATTGCCTCGCTCTGTCACCTAGGCTGGAGTGCAGTGGCATGATCTCGGCTCACTGTAACCTCTGCCTCCTGGATTCAAGAGATTCTCCTGCCTCAGCCTCCCTGAGTATCTGGGACTACAGGCGCATGCCACCACACCTGGCTAATATTTTGTATTTTAGTAGAGACGGAGTTTCACCGTGTTGCCCAGGCTGGTCTTGAACTCCTGAGTTCGGGCAGTCCACCTGCCTCAGCCTCCCAAAGTGCTAGGATTACAGGTGTGAGCCACCGCGCCCGGCCTAGGCTTACATTTTAACAGTTTGGAAATCCCATCAAGCCAGTCTGTCTCTTTTTCTCTGTTTCCAGGGATTGAATCTGAGAGGCCTGGCTTGGATCAAGGACATACAAGATGATTCATTACTCATGTAGATCAGACACATATCTACCCCAACAGCCTGGGGTTGAGACCTAATCAAACTGCATGGTTCAAGGTTGAAGGAAATGTAATTCCTAAAAAGGGAATAAAAAGACAAAAAAAAAAAAAAAGGTTATGCTACTGTAAGGGAAGATGGGTTTTCTTATTAGGGAAAATATATATAGATGGGAGAACTGAGTGTCATAAAGATAAAATTCTATCAGGGGATTTGTATTTGTTGAGTAACTACATTGGTGTAGCCACATGATAATCATGCTATTTGATCCTCTTAACAAGATTATATGGTAGTGGTTATTATCCCCATTTTGATGAAACAGAAGAGTGAAGTGCTGTAGTTTATCCAACATAACACATAATTTGTTACAGCCAGATTTTGAAAGATCAGCTCAAATTCAAGACTTATTCCCTTCTCATCCTCTAATAAAAGACAGGAGAAAAAACTTTAAATTCTAAAATTTTATTTTAGTTGATTTTAGTTTAGCACTTCAGTAGGTAAAAGCTAAGGTGCTGCATTTGACACTGAACAAAGAACATGGTGGTGGACGATCAGTGGCATCCAAATGCCTTAAATAAGGAAAGTTCCTGCCAAAAGCTAAATTCTCTACTCAAGGACGGTGAATGTGGTTTGTTAGGATCTGAGTCAAGTTTAGTATAAAGCAATGGAAGGCATTTCTCATTAGAAACTCTTCAGCAATCTATTAATTATGCAAAAGACAAGGCAATCTCGGGGCTGTTTCACTTAATTAAAAATAGGTTCAGCCTTATCTTATTGATTATGTTACTCTGACATACAGACAGCTGACTTGACATAGGGACAGCTGAACGGTGATACATATTTTCTGTGACTAATTCACTCTTGGAAAATCAAGAGTTGGCTCAGCAATGAACCTTTGTTATTTTGGAATGCCAGCTATGTTTCAGTGATGTCCCTCTGGGGGTTATATGACATCTGTATTATATAGCAGAAGGATAAATGTTTATCCTTATGCTATACTCAGTGCATTTCAGCATGTATACCCATTCTCATTCTTCCCCCACAGTTCCATGCCAGTCAATGTGAATGACTTCCCATTGCACATCTTTTTCAACAAGTCCCATTTGTTGAGCATTTACTGTGTGCCAAGACTTGTGCTAAGTCTTTTGCACATATGATTTAAATCAGTCCTCAAATAATTGATGTGAAATAGTTTATTGATCAAGATTCTTTCTAGATACGTGATAGAAAAATGCATCCTGTTTTAAGAAGAAAAAAAATTTTAAAGAGATATTGGCTTATGGATCTGGGAAGTCAAAAGGAACTTTATTAGACTCCACTACATCCATAGGCTTCTTAAATGCATCAGATCTTGATCTCTCCCCATCACTCCACTCTCCTTTCCTCTGTTTTAGCTTCACTGGGGCAAAATTTCTCTTTGCAGTGGCCTCTAGAAGCTTCTATCTTCCCAGTTCACTCTAATGTAAAAGAAAAGTACTTCTTACTTGTTCCAGAAAAACTCCTAGGATTAAATCTTATGGGATCTGATTAGGTAAAACGCCCATAGATAGACCTGGGGCTAGAGTCAACTTTACTAAACCATATGGACAGAAAGTAAGGAATATGATGCCCGGGGAGAGACTAAGGTGCTTTTATCAAAAGAAGTGGGGAGGATAATGGGAAGGCGTCAACAAGAGGTACCCATTATCCAGAGATGTTTCAGTCCTCTTTTTCAGATGAGAAATAAATAAGGTAAATAAATAAATAAACAAACACTATCTTATATAATTTTGCCTAATGTCTCACACTAGTAGACAATAGTAATGAAATTTAAACCCAGGTATGTCTGGCTAGAGAGCCTGTGTTATCTGCACTCCATGCTGTAATCTACCTCCAGGGTATCTTCATGGCCCCCACTGTGCCGTGGACCAGTAAAGTCTGGCTTGAGCTTGAGCTCTCTTCTTATGTAAAACTCCTACGTTGGCAGATACTTTATCCACATCCACTGGGCCTCACTGCTAGTCCTTGAAGTGACTTTTTTTTTTTGTATACCTGTCCTATTATCGCTGCCCCAAATTTTCTCCTCTAACCTTGAGTATCAAGGCTGACACAAAAGAAGCAGCTTCATAAACTTTTGCTGACATACCTGTCCGTGATCAGAAAACACTCCAGAATATAAAATAGCCTCTCTCTCTCTGATTCTGACTCATATCATTACCATTCATTCTCAAGGCCTTGTTGAATATTGCCACCAAGTCAACTTCAGATTTTTATCCCTCTTATTGTGGTTTGATAGTTTGGTTTATATGCACGAGGTCATCATGGCCATTTCTCTTCCTCCTTCATATATACCAGTCATTCAGCACAGCATCCTCAAGACTTCTGTAAACCACGCACACCAAAGAGGCTTAGAGAATGTGGCGTGAGATGGCTGTAACTCTTTCCTCTTCCCACCCTGCAGTGAATTTAGTGGATTTAGTAACAAGAGACTAAGCCTCTGCATTTTTCCTTCTCCAGGTTCTGCAAAGTGGAAATGGGATGAAGTCTAATAAGGTTACAAAAAACAGAGAGAAAGAGCGTAAAACTCTGTTAGATAAAAATGACCAGATATACCGATAATATATTAGGAAGGGGGTATGGCTTTTTTTTTTTTTTTCTCCAAGATACGCTACCTCATCTCTTACTCAAAGCTATGAAGCAGGTCACTGTCTGCAGAAAACTTCAAAATGAATACCATCACTTACTTTCAATTTTATGTTGAGGTTGCAGTGGAATATCTTACCATTTAGAATCAGCTTTTTAAAAATAGGCTTCCATATTTCCTTATTCCTCATATCGCAGCCTGACCACTTTCGGGTCATATTTATCTCTGCTCTCTTACCTCTTCTTAAATATGTGGATTTCCAAGTTGCATCAGTTCTTCCCTCATAATATTATCCTTCCTCTCCCATTCTCCTTTAGCATTACCTTGGTTTGGCTCCACCACCAATACCCTACCGAGAAATAATGAAAAAGCCTCTCCATTCATCTTCCTATATCACTGCCTAAGGACTCCCGTGTCTACCCAATCAAATATTTGTCTCATTCCTCATTGTTTGCAACATAAATTGAAGAGGAAGAATCTAACTTTAGGTTCTTGCCAATGTGGGCTCGAATGTCCTTTTTCTGACCTACTACCCACTCCAGTTCTGTATGCTAAATTCCAGGAGGCCAGGTAATTAATAGTAAGCATTAGTAAGTCTATGGATCTGTCAATACTTCTTACATCTGTCCTTACTTATTTTAGTAATGATTAACTTTTAGCACCTATTATGAGCCAGGACAATTTTAGTCGTTGAATACAAAGGGGCTGTCTGAGGATTTTTGTTATTATTAGGATCACAGTGGATCTTTATGGCCTTATACCAAAGCCCACCTCTGCCATGGAGTCTTCTTTGGTTCTTCCTGCTTTTGGGGGCAAAATAAATCTCTTTCTTCTCTGAATTTAAATGTGATGATGTCACACATAAAATGTAATATATCATACCATGTACTGGATTGCAGGTCTATATATGTGATTGGTAGGAAAAGCACGGATTTAGGATGATCATATTCAGGTGTAAATTTCCAGCTTTACTATTAACTAACTAGGTGATTCCAAGAAACAATTTCACCTGCCCAAGCTTCAATTTCTTGCTACGAAGTCTTATTTTTAGAATTAAAAATGACATATTACCATTAAGTAACTTAGCACTTAGTGTGTTCTCCATATATATTTCTTTATTGTCTTCTTTTCATTTCCTTCTAGAAGACAAGTTTTTTAAGGTTCAAGACTCTGCCTTTAGCATATTTCTATCTTGTGTACTACAGTAAATAGAGCAGCAGAAACTTGTGCCTACACACATACAGAGTACTAAAACTCATCAGATTTACACATGCTTGCACATGCACACATATAAATCCATCAACACACAGATTGAAATATCTTGAGTAGACCTCATTAGTTAAATTAGAGAGCCATAATAGGTAACCTCTGTATTTCCCTCTAGCATGAAAATGCCAGAATTCTAAATCACTGAAGTATATATTGAAGGAAGGAACATTTTAGATCCATAAAAGGCACACTTTTCTATGCACTAGGCTATTTATTAACTCCTTAGGCTGTCCTATGGAGTAATCAGATCCCTGTAACCAGAGAAATTCAAGCAAAACCAGAAAGACTCATCCTAGACTGCTCTCACAGTGTGAGCCTGTCCTTTACTGCTGATGTTGACAGGTCTGGATACATTTCAGAATATGGAGTTCAGGAGAAGAACTCAGAAAGCCCTTTTCTTTGAGAATGGACTTTATTCACTCTTCTTTTACACTTTCCCTTATTCTCCCAGGCAGTCTCTTCTGATTCTGAGCCGCTGCCCTCTCAGTAGAATCTTGTATGGTTTGGATAAGGAGCAGGGAGAAGTGGCAGAGAGTCTTGCCTGAGATCCCTTCCCAAGGTCTGTACTGAGGCATTTCTAGTGCCTGCACCATTAGTGCTAGCTAAGAAAATTTTTATTACCTTGAGAGGCGTGGTATTTCTTCTTGTTTTTTTATTGTCGATGATCTCCACGTGAATGCTGTTTGCTAACCCTTTTGCACCTCCTCCACATTTTTTTTTCCTTGTTACTGTTACTCGGCTCTGTCACCAGGCTGGAGTGCAGTGGCGCAATCTCAGCTCACCGAAAGCTCCACCACCCAGGTTTACACCATTCTCCTGCCTCAGCCTCCCAAGTAGCTGGGACCACAGGCGCCCACCACCATGCCCGGCTAATTTTTTTTATTTTTAGTAGAGACAGGGTTTCACCATGTTAGCCAGGATGATCTCGATCTCCTGACCTTGTGATCTGCCCGCCTAGGCCTCCCAAAATGCTGGGATTACAGGCGTGAGCCACTGCACCTGGCCCCTCCTCCACTTCTTAATCTTTTCCTGTGATTAGCAAGTTTTCCCTTCAAATTAAGATAAATTTCCCCTGCTGCAGTGTGAGCTCATCACTTTTCATGTGACCTTCATTCACTAATGGCCATCATTGATTCCTGTCATCCTTATCTTGATGATGCCTGTCCCCACAGACTGCAGCTTCCTAGCTTTGAACCATAGAGATTCAGTCACTTCTCGAGACTTCACTAAGAATTATTATGATGGCAGAATGTGAGTGATTGCCATGAATGAGGGTAAGAGGGAAAAAATATCCTCATCATTGTGTCTTCTTAATTTAGAATTTTATTAGAAGGAATTGACTTGGCCCTAGTGATCACATCTCACTTAGCTTTCAAATTAAGGGCCTCTAGGTTTGCATCCTATCTTTGTATGGTTATCCTTGTTCATTCAATCATCGACTTTGAATGTTGCCTTTAGTCAATAGGAGATGGTGTTTAATGTGTAAAAATGAGAGTTCTGGAGTCAGAGTACCTTTGCCAGAATCCTGTTTTCAAGGGGCCTGACATTGAGCTCTTTAATTAACTTCTTTAACCCTTACAGTATTCATCAGTAAAATGGTCCTCATAAGAGTGTCTTCCTCGTATACTCATTGTAAGGATTAAAATGAGATCATTCAGGTTGGTTACATATATGATGAGTAAATGCTAACTGCTACTAAAAAGAGGAATAGGGAAGAGTTGGGTATTAACGTGTTTCTGAAATGTGACAATCTCATTTTGATTCGATTGAATAATTTATATTTTCAATGGGAATTTTTAATGTGTGCATGTATTTTACTTCTTTGTTGCCCAGAATCAGGAACCATGGATAGAAAATCAGCTGAAGGTTTTATTTGTAGCTTCTCAATTTTTTTTTTTTTTTGAGACGGAGTCTTGCACTGTCACCCAGGCTGGAATGCAGTGGCATGATCTCCGCTCACTGCAAGCTCCACCTCCCGGGTTCACGCCATTCTCCTGCCTTAACCTCCTGAGTAGCTAGGCCTACAGGCACCTGCCACCACGCCCGGATAGTTTTTTTGTATTTTTAGTAGAGACGAGGTTTCACCATGTTAGCCAGGATGGTCTCGATCTCCTGATCTCATGATCCGCCCTCCTCAGCCTCCCAAAGTGCTGAGATTACAGGCATGAGCCACCGCGCCCGGCCCTGTAGCTTCTCAGTTTTATATTATCCAACTCATTTAATTAATATCAATAGAGTGATTTTACAAGCCAAATTCTGGCCACAAAGATATAGGAAACACAGTCCCTTCTACCAAGGGGCTTGCAGCTGCTTAGGTAGGACTGCAAAGAGAATGCCGTGTGGAAGGATATTTCCCCTGCATAGCTACTGCTCAATGACTTTGCAGCCAAGCAAGTTTGGGACCTGAGGTCACAGGAGGGCAGTCTCAAGTAAAACTGGGCATGGAATTGGGAAGAGAAGGACAAGGACAAACTAGAACCTGTCAGGACATCTGTATCTGCCTCTCACTACCTGTAACTAAAATGTGTCTTGGAAGGAATTGACTGACGCTCCTTTCCTGCCTTCCAAATCTCATATTTCCTTTTGGCGAATTCTAATATGAAATCACACAGAGACTCTGAGAAATATAGTTCAGGCAGAAGTAAATCACAGTCTACCCTTTGAAAACTTATCACCTGTGCAGGTATTTTGAAACCATGTATAACTCCCAAATAAAAACAAAAGCAAAATTATGCTTCTACCTAGCATGATGGCATTTCTGCTCCTCCATAACTTAAATGTGATAAATAACTTCCCTCAAAATGAGAACAGTTGGGTATGCCACATTACGTATATTTGGGTAATATTCCTCCTCTCGTTGAATCATGCTTTCCCTTTCTATATCCTGAAAGCATATATACTGAGATGTAGGATTAATCAATATAATCAATATTGACATATTTTATGCAGAAAACATAGGTAAATGTGGGAGAACAAGACAAAAGGAAAGGATTCTTACACACACACACACACACACACACACACACACACACACGTAAGAAGAAATTGACCACAGAGCGGAGACAGCAAAGTCCCTAGAACAGTGGTGGCAAGTACTGTGTATCATAAAGTCTAAATATTAATCAAATGAAGATGAATTATTATTTTATGTATCAGCAAAAAAAAATGCTGCCAATTAAACTACAGGTATATCTAAGATATATTGTGAGTTCCATTCCACAAACAAGTGAATGTTGCAATATTCTTGCATCTCAGGGAATAGGGAGGCCTGAGGAGAGGGAGGGAGATGGGGGAATCTGTGATATGTGGAGTCATCAGAACACATATGCCATTTATCAGTTAAGTTCGCAGTCTTACATGGTTGTTATTTGTAGCACTCCAAAACAATCACAATAGTCACATCAAAGATCACTGATCACACATCACTGTGGCAGGTGTTATAATAATGAAAAAGTATGAAATATTGCAAAAATTACCAAAATGTGGCATGGAGATATGAAATGAGCACGTACTTTTGGAAAAATGGCACTGATAGAATTGCTGCATGAAGGGTTGCCACAAACCTTCAATTTGTAAACAAACCAAACAAACAAACAAAAACCTCAATATCTGTGAAGAGCAATAACATGAAGTGTAATGAAAATATGCAAGTATGCCTGTATAACATTTTAGCAATCATAAGATACCTGCTGATGTATAAGATGTTAAAATGAGAAAAAAATAGCATTTTGGAATGGATGGAAGAGGTGCTCAGTAAATAATTTCTGAGTGAGTGAAAAAGGTAGGACAGATAATGGGGATGAGGTAACATTATTTATTCATTTTATTTATTTTAATATTTCAATTGACACAGAATAGTACATATTTATGGGATACATATAATGTATAGTTATCAGATCAGAGTAATTAGCATATCCATCTTCTCAAACATTTATTTCTTTGGGCTGGGATCACTCTATATCCTCTCCTCTTGCTGTTTGAAAATATATAATATATTATCGTTAACTGTAGTCATCCTGTTGTGCTACAGAACAAGAGCACTTATTCTTCCTATCTAGCTGTCATTTTGTATCTTTAAGTACATTTTCAAATGGAAGGTTAAATAGGGTTGTCATAGCAGATAACTACTGAGATATGGAATGCTAAATTCAAGACAGAAGAGTAGAGAAGACCCAAAAACTGAAGGTTGACTTACTTGACTGAGCAGAAAAGAAAGGCAGAGTAGACAGAGGAAAATTCTAAAACCAACTGTAAGACTAGTGAACCTATGTAGGTGACAAGCCCTGATGTATTTATGCATCGGAATCTCAGGATCAAATAGAACTTAGAAGACATCTCATCTGATCTCCTATGACTTGCAGGAATCTCTTCTAAAAAATGCTAGAGAAATGGGTGAAAATATCATTTTGGTTTGAGAATGGAACTTGGTCTGTCAGGATTCTCTTCCTCTAAAGAGAATAACTAGAGGAAATGGATCTGTCCCACTATTTTTGGTTGTTGACTTTGGCACTTAAAACATCAACATCTCTAAAGAGAACAATTACATAATTTAGAGAAAGCTCTCAAGGTTTTCACAGGCATAGCAAGATGTGCCCTGGGGTGGGGGACAGAACCTGCATTTATAAGATTTATGGTAAAGGGTTTTACATGAGTGCTGAAGTTTAAGGCAGATAAATCCTAGAAGACAAATACTACCAATAATTGAATTACAAAGCCATTATCATGTGCTCAACAGAGCAACTTTATGACTCTATTGTGACAGATGAAACTTGTTAGAATATTTATGCGCCTGGGATAGCTTCTGCTTCACCATCCAAGAGAACAAACCAGCTCTTCCATTGCCTTCTATGATCAGCTGGCCTTCCTGAGTAATTCAGTAGCCAAGGAAAGCAAGATGCCTAAGAGAGAGGAATCCAAAAGAGACATAGCAGACAACCACATCAGGCACAAGCCTCACATTTGACCTCACATTTCAGCAGCTCCTGGACCCAACATCTTTAGGTTGTCATCTGCTATCAGGTTCTTTCTGTGGTAGCCAGGGAAACCCTAGAATAAATAAGAACTCTGGCTGTCAGCATTGTTTTCTACTTATGAATAAATGAAAAATAAGAACATCCCAGAAATAAGAGCCACTTAGCAACCTTAACCTTTTTTTGAAAAATGAAGTAGCTTTATTTTTTGGGATGGTTAAAATGCCTGAATCATAAATATAGGACAGCTGAAGTGATACAGTTGTTTACCTGCTTTAATGACAGCATACCCAGTCCATTCCATGTGATGAGGCTGACTTACTGAACAGATTACTCTCTTCTCTGAAGGAAATTGTGGCTTTGCTCTAATTCATGTCCTTAATAAGATTTGGGCATAGGATTTTTTTCCTCTTTTATTTAAAAATAATTTTAGAATTACAAAACAATTACAAAGATAATACAGAGAGTTCCCATATGCTATTCACCCAGCTTTACCTAATGTTAACATCTTACATTACCATGGTGCAGTGTTCACCCTTAAAAAATTAACATTGGTAGAAAACAATGAACTAAAATAGAGACTGTCTGGATTTCTCCAGGTTTTCTACTAATACCGTCCCCCTCCAGCTTTTCTTTTTTCCTGACCCAGGATACAATCCAGAATCCCAAATTGTATTTATTTTTCATGTCTTTTTAGTCTCTTCAAATCCATGGGAGTTCCTCCATCTTTCCTTGTCTCTGATGACCTGGACAGTTTTGAAAAGTACTAGTCGGGTATTTTGTAGAATGCCTCTCAAATTGGGTTAGTCTGATATTTTCTCATGATTACAGGGTTATAGATTGTTGGAAGAATATCACAGAAATGATGTACCCTTCTCATCACCTCGTGTCAAGGAGTACAAGATATCAATATGTCTTATTACTGATGATATTAACTTTGATCATGTGATGAAGGTGGCATCTCCCAGTTTTCTCCATTGCAAAGTTACTTTTTTTCTTGTCCCATGTTCTTACTTATTGGAAACTCCTAGATTTCTCCATTGGAAAGTTACTCTTTTTCTTGTCCCATACTCTGTTGGAAGCAAGTAACTAAGTTCAGCCCACACTCAAGGGAAGGAGAATTAAGTTCTAACTCCTGGCAGGGTAAGTATCAAAAAGTGTGTGAGCATATGTTAATATAACCAGAAAATTGATTAAGATTTTGGAGAGATACTTTGAGAACATGCGTTTGGCCACTAACTTTAGTATTCGCCAATCTTGCCTACAGCAATTATTACTGTAGTATGCTGATGAAGTTTGTCTTTATTTTTATCATTTCTTTCTACTAACTGGAATTGTTCTGGAAGGAATAATTGTTCCTCCTTGACCTTTTATTTATTATACCTTTGTTCAGTTGCTCAGCCAATGAAGAGACCAAAAAAAATGGTGAATAAGCTCAATTCTGGATTGTGTTTTGTTCTTTTTCTTTTTTGAGATAGAGTCTCGCTTTGTCGCCCAGGCTGGAGTGCAGTGGCGCGATCTCAGCTCGCTGCAAGCTCCACCTCCCGGGTTCACGCCATTCTCCTGCCTCAGCCTCCCAAGCAGCTGGGATTACAGGTGGCTGCCACCATGCCTGGCTAATTTTTGTATTTTTAGTAGAGATGGGGTTTCACCGTGTTAGCCAGGATGGTCTTGATCTCCTGACTTCGTGATCTGCCTGCCTCGGCCTCCCAAAGTGCTGGGATTACAGCGTGAGCCACCGTACCTGGCCTTTGTTGTTTCTTTACTAATGTCCCTTTCTCACTTTAGGTGTCCCTGTGCCCTGGCTCTGAGCTGTTGTCCAGAGAATCCCTGTTGACCTACTAATTAAGGGCAAGACTTTTGGGTTAATAAAGTTTTTGTTCGTCTTTTCTTAAGGAGCGTTTTAGAGTCTGACTTGAAACGGAGGTGTCAGAAGAAAATGCACTTTCTCTGTGACTGATTTTCTTGGTTGACCATGGAGGCGGGGTTCTCTCCCAATAGTTCTGAGCTCTCCTGTCTGTTCAGTTGGCCAACTCACACATCTTTTCCAAAAGGAAGATGTTATACACATACACACGCACACACTCACACTCACACTCTATTTTACCTTTTTCTGTCTCTCCTCTGTCTTAGCCAAGGAAAAAAGCAAGCCTGGCTGCTCCCGAAAAACAAAACAGACCTGTAAGAAGGGTACTAACCTCTGTGTTTAAATCATTTTAATTCCCAGAACAAAGAATGAAGGTTCTAAATTGACCGATTAAAAAATACATGAAAAATACAGTATAGTAATAAGGTAAATATTCTAAACATTTTAAGCACTCTTATACCTTATGGACTAAACCTTATGGATAAGGGAAGACTACAATATTTCCTCCTATAACAGTTCTTCCTGTTGAAAAACCAGAGAGATTTGAGACACAGATATTTACCTGCAAAGATCATCAGTGCAGCATCATGTCTGAAAGTAAAACGATGTCCGGGTGCGGTGGCTCAAGCTTGTAATCCCAGCACTTTGGGAGGCCGTGGCAGGCAGATCACGAGGTCAGGAGACTGAGACCATCCTGGCTAACATGGTAAAATCCCGTCTCTACTAAAAATACAAAAAATTAGCCGGGCATGGTGGCAGGTGCCTATAGTCCCAGCTACTCGGGAGGCTGAGGCAGAAGAATGGCATGAACCCAGGAGGCGGAGCTTGCAGTAAGCAGAGATTGCGCCACTGCACTCCAACCTGGGCGACAGAGTGAGACTCCGTCTCAAATAAATAAATAAATAAATGAAAAACGATAGATATTACCAATACTCTGTGATCAGAAAACCAAGTCAACTATATAATATTGTACAGCTGGCAAAACAGTGCATTCTAATATTACATTATGTGTTATACTCTGTTCATGATATGATGCAAAAGTCTTAAAAAGAAAACGGAGTGCCTACACAAACACTGAAAAAGTACTGAAGGATCAACAGCAAAATATTAAAGGTGGTTAATTCTAGATGGAGGGATTGTAAGAATGTTTTAGTTTCCTTTTTATACTTCTGTATACTTAATATTATATTTTCAATGAATACATGTTCCTTTTGCAGTCAGATTTTTCAAAGCGGTGTTATTTTTAAAGCATGCTATTTAAATAAATTACACAGGCCAGGTGCGGTGGCTCACACCTATCATCCCAGCACTTTAGGAGGCCAAGATGGGTGGATCACTTGAGGTCAGGACTTCAAGACCAGTCTGACCAACATGGTGAAACCCCGTCTCCACTAAAAATACAAAAATTAGCCGGGCATGGTGGTGCACGCTTGTAGTTCCAGCTGCTCAGGAGACTGAGGCAGGAGAATCGCTTGAACCTGGGAGGCAGAGGTTGCAGTGAGCTGAGATCGTACCATTGCACTCTGCACTCCAGTCTGGATGACAGAATGAGACTCCTTCTCGATAAAATAAAATAAAATAAAATAAACAAATAGTGATAATAATAAAGCAGTCAATCAAATTTCCAGATGGATGGTGCTGTGGTGGGATTGGTGGCAGCCAGGCAGCAGGAGGGCATGGGGACCCCTGTGGAATAGTCACAGCCAAGAAAGTCTCCTCTCTCTGACTTCTCTTTCCTCCCTTTCTATCCTCATTCCATCTCTCATGCCTTCATTTGCCCTTCTCATTCTCCTATCCTCTGTTTTCCATGTTCTCTTTTACTCCCTCTCCTTCCCTTTCCCTCTTCCTCTTCTCTCTTTTCTTTGTCACATTGAGATATTTTCAAAACCAGCTTTAGGAATTCATATCCATAGTGGACTACTGATTTAAAAACAGACCCAAAAATGAGATAAATGAAAAGGTGTGTTTTTCATTTTTTGTCATCACACTGGTTTCCTTGGCCAAGCAGTTAATATGAGTTCAAAAGCAAATTGGCACAGCCTTCAAAGTATTTTCACAAAATAGCTTTGCTGTGTTTGCCCAGGCCCAAATCCCTTTACACCTTGTACTCAGAACTCCAGGAATTATTCATCAACAAACAAAGTACAGGTAGTACATCCCTAATTTGAAAATCCCAACCCTAAATGCTCCAAAATCTGACACTTTTTGAGTGACAACATAATGTCAGAAGTGAGAAATTTCATACCATACTTCGTGCCATAGGTTCTGGTCGAAATGCAGTCACAACTTGGTTTTATGCACAAAACTACTAAACATATTGTATAAAATTGGCCAGGCGTGGTGACTCACACCTGTAATCCCAGCACTTTGGGAGGCTGAGGCGGGCGGATCACTTGAGGTCAGGAGTTTGAGACCAACCTGGCCAACATGGTGAAACCTCATTTCCACTAAAAATACAAAAATTAGCGAAGTGTGGTTACATGCGCCTATAGTTCCAGCCACTTGGGAGGCTGAGGCATGAGAATCACTTGAACCCAGAAGACAGAGGCTGCAGTGAGCCGAGATTGTGCCACTGCACTCCAGCCTGGGAGACAGAGCTAGACTCCATCTCAAAAAAAAAAGATATAAAATTATCTTCTGGTTATATGTACAAGGTGTTATAAAACATAAATGGATTTTGTGTTTAGACTTGGGTTCCATCCCTAAGATATCTCAGTATGTATATGCAGACATTCTAAAGTCTGAAAAATAAAACCCAAAATCTGAAACCTTCTGGTCCCAAGTACTTCAGATAAGGGATGCTCAACCTCTGCTAAGGAGAGCAGCTGCCATTTCACACCCCAGAAATTGCCTCTGCGATGAAGATCAATCTAATTTCCTCCTATATCTAACCCAATTCTATTCTTACTCCTTTCCAAGCTTTACTGACTGGATCTCTTTTCCTTCTCAGCTGAAGAATTTGAGGGCAACAGCCTCTTAGTGTATTTTTGCAGAAGTACCAATACCCAACAATAAAGCAAGAGAAGGCTTTGTGTCATAATAATCTGATGAAGTATGGAAAAGCGACTATAAGGATAGCTAAACCAGCCTTACCTACAGGCCAGGCACTGACTGTCCATGTAAAAACTGACACTGTGTTTTCTGAGAAGGGAGATAATTTATTAGTCATTTTGCAAGTGACTGCAAAAAAGCCACCTTCAAACTTAGAAACCCTGCTATTTAACGTCTAAGCTGAAGAAATTAATATCTAGCCTGTTTCCAATCTCTGGGACATGGGACCCCTCAAATATGTCCAGGCTCGTGACTTCCAATACATATAATGCTTGCAGGATGTTGAAATGTCGGGATTTTCCATTATTTCTCCATATATATATATAGAGAGAGAGAGAGAGAGAGACATACACATATGTATACATAAAATTTTTTTTTTTTTGAGACAAAGAGTCTCACTCTGTCACCCAGGCAGAATTGCTGTGACACAATCTCGGTTTACTGCAACCTCTCTGCTTCCTGGGTTCAGGTGATTCTCCTGCCTCAGCCTCCCAAGTGGCTGGGATTACAGGTGCATGCCACTATGCCCAGCTAATTTTTGTTTTTTTTTGTTTTTTTGAGACGGAGTCTTGCTCTATTGCCCAGGCTGGAGTGCAGTGGCACGATCTCCACTCACTGCAAGCTCCGCTTTGCGGGTTCACACCATTCTCCTGCCTCAGCCTCCCATGTAGCTGGGACTACAGGTGCCCGCCACTGTGCCCAGCTAATTTTTTTTTTTAATGTATTTTTAGTAGAGACGGGGTTTCACCATGTTAGCCAGGATGGTCTCGATCTCCTGACCTCGTGATCTGCCCTTCTTGGCCTCCCAAAGTGCTGGGATTACAGGCGTGAGCCACCACGCCCGGCCAAGTTTTGTATTTTTAGTAGAGACGAGATTTCGCCATGTTGACGAGGCTGGTCTCGAACTCCTGGCTTCAAGCAGTCCACCTGCCTTAGCCTCTCAAAGTGCTAGAATTACAGATGTGAGTCACCATGTCCAGCTTCTCCTTATCTTTTTAGTGTGTAAGACACACACATTACCTTCCTAGTTAACACCGTCTTGCCTCAGACACGAAGGGGTAATTTTTTTTTTTCCATGAAAAGAATTATTGAGATGAGTTAAGGATCTGGGTTAGTAATTCTAACCTTGATACACTCTGAGTGGTATGACTTTGGATGTGGTATGTGCTCTCTGGAAGCCTGGGCTTTCTTACAGGAGGTGTTTGAACTACTTACTCTCTAACAGAATTTCTGTCTCTAAAGGATTCCTTAATTCATACTGTTGACAGCAGTAGTAGCTACACATATTTTGTCTTTTACCTTTCAAAACAATCGTATTATTTGGTACTATTATCTCTATCCTTTTTACAGGTGGTATATGGAGCCTTAGAGAAAATAGAATGCCTAGGTTCCAGTCTGATTGTAGCTTTTATTAGCCGTATGCCCTTAGGCAAGTAAATTACTTTCAGAGATAACACTGTCTTTCTCTTATCTTGTCATTATTTTTCCTGAATTTGTGTCATGTGTGAATTTTGTAGGCACACAACATGTATTTTCATCCAAGTTGTTGACAATTGATGAGCAGGACACCGACAAGAGCACAGCCTTGCGGCCCTATGTGACATCAATCTCACACTTAATAGATGGAAACCAGCCATTGATTGACACCATGGAACAATGTTTTGTTTTGTTTTTCTGATATGGCTAAATGCTTTGTATTTTATATATTTTTCCTAACACAGCTTTTGAGAAGTATTGTGAGCATCACCTGACATGTTTATTTTTAATTTCCCTGTCTTTCCTATTGAATTGTAAGCTTCATGAGGTACAGGGATTGTTCTGTTTTATTCAGTGCTAAACCACTAATGTCTAGAAAACATATTCAAAAATTTACTCATTTATTCATTAAAAAATTAATTCAGAATCAACCATCTGCCATGCCTGGTGTTACATATTAAGGATATCCCAGGAATCCTCGGTTTAGAGCAATAGTCTCCATGGTGACTTACCTGCACCCATACCCTAGTGGGATAATTGGTGATTTACTGAGGTGTGGGAAAAAGATACTTTCTGATTATTCTTTGCTCCTATTTTAGTTTCTATTTTGTGTATATTTTCTAAAGTTAGTATGTAAGTACTGTACTGCATTTCCACAACTTACATCTAAGAAACCATCATGTAGTGGGTGTGCCTACTTTCCTCCCTTTGCTTGAGGTGTTCAAACAAAACATGTGGAGATAGCTGTTCTGGAATTCTCTTATGGAATATTATTTCCATGGGGTCAGGTTATCTCCAGCAGCAAAATGCTCAGGTTTAAATTTTCTTTTCTATTTATTTATTTATTTATTTTTGAGACGGAGTCGCGCTCTGTTGCCCAGTTAGAGCTCAATGGCGCGATCGTGGCTCACTGCAAGCTCCGCCTCCCGGGTTGACGCCATTCTCCTGCCTCAGCCTCTCGAGTAGCTGGGACTACAGGCGCCCGACACTACGCCCGCCTAATTTTGTTTTTGTATTTTTAGTAGAGACGGGGTTTCACCGTCTTAGCCAAGATGGTCTCGGTCTTCTGACTTCGTGATCCGCCTGCCTCAGCCTCCCAAAGTGCTGGGATTACAGGCTTGAGCTACCACGCCCGGCCTTGTTTAAATTTTCAGTTCCTTTTTTTTTTTTTTTTTTGAGACAGAGTGTCTCTGTCTCCCAGACTGGAGTGCAGTAGTGCAGTCTGGGCTCACTGCAGCCTCTGCCTCCCAGGTTCAAGCCATTCTCCTTCCTCAGCCTCTGGAGTAGCTGGGATTGCAGGTATGTGCCACCACGCCAGGATAGCTTTTGTATTTTTAGTGAGACGAGGTTTCACCATGTTGGCCAGGCTGGTCTCAAACTCCTGACTGCAAGTGCTCCGCCTGCCTTGGACTCCCAAAGTGCTGGGATTACACCCGTGAGCCACCATGCGTAGCCAAGACAATGACAGTTTTCCCCAGGGGAAAAGTGGGCCAAACTCTGGACTTTCTTCTCTGAATTTCCATCTTCTCTCAGTTTTTGGCCTCATAATTCTTTTCTTTCCTTGGTAGATCTGTTATTACTTTAAATATTTACCCAACCTTTTTGGTCATCCATAGTGAGGGTATAGTTCAAATACCTAGTCCGCTAACCTTGCCTTTTAAAACAGTCCCTGACTGGGCACAGCAGCTCATGCCTGTAATCTCAGTACTTTGGGAGGCCAAGGTGGAAGGACTGCTTGAGTCCAGGAGTTCAAGACCAGCTGGGGCAGTATAGTGAGATCCTGGGATTACAGACGTGAGCCACTGTGCCTGGACTTTTAAAAACTTTTTAATAGAGATGGGGTTTAGTTTTGTTGCCCAAGCTGGTCTCAAACTCCTGGACTCAAGCAATCCTCCCATCTCAGCCTCCCAAAATACAGGGATTACAGGTGTAAGCCACTGCGCTGAGCAATTCCTTTAAACTTATATTTGCTCTACCCTCTAGTCTAAAGTTCTTTGTCCTTAACAGAAATGGATAAAGAGAGGAGAAGTGGAGAGGTTCTCTCTTCTCCCTGTCTTCTATTACTGTGGCTCCTCTAGCCCCACGCAGGGTCTCCAGCCTCCTTTCTCCCGCTGAATTTAACGTCAATGCAAGCATGCCCCTCCAGGAGGTCCTTAGCACTGCTTCTCTGACCAGAACTCTTCCAGGCTTTTACCTTCCTGGCCCTCTTACTAAGATGGTGTCAGACTTGTAAGTATTCAAGACTTAAGAAAATCCCAGGTCTCCTCCCTACGGAAATGCCACTCATCCTTTTTTCTCTCCCTTTGTGATTTGTGCACATTTACTACCCACTTAGACTTTATTTTCCAGATGGAGAATATTTTCTTTTTATTAATAGTACAGATGTATTAATTATTAGAGTATTGCATACATACATCTTCCTTACAAAAATTCTTAAATTACTGATAAGGATAAGGATCCCTTTGACTATTACCCACAACCCCCAAACTCTACCAAAAGTGACTACAATTATGAATTTTTAATGTGTATCTTCAGTTATTTTTCCCATTTATGTATATTTTTTCTTTGGGTCCATCAATAGACAATGACTGAATAAATTGGATATTTTCATTTAATAGGTTGCAATAAAATAGAGATTTATCTCATTAATTTTATGTTCTGGTATGGAGTCATCTCTAAGATATATTATTGAGTACATTTAACAAGTTGCTAAAAATACGCAGGGTATGATACCACTAAAGTTTAAAAAGATAAAAAGAAACCTTATTAAAAATATTTTAAGCTTTTCCTTTACCTTAATTTCATGCTCTTTGATCATTTGAAATGCATTTCTCTGTATCTCATTGGCACTGTGATTTTTGTGTGGGGATCAGGAGCACTGATCTGGGCATGGTCCCTCTCTGGACCCCCACATAGTTTTATTCTTTTTTTTTTTTGAGTCCAGTGGCATGATTTCAGCTCACTGCAACCTCCACCTCCACCTCACCTTCAGTGTTCAAGCGATCCACCTGCCTCAGCCTCCTGAGTAGCTGGGATTACAGATGTGCGCTGCCATACCTGGCTAATTTTTGTATTTTTAGTAGAGATGGAGTTTCATCATGGTGGCCAGGCTCATCTCGAACTTCCAACCTCAAGTGATCCACCTGCCTCGGCCTCCTAAATTATGTGAGCCACCATGCCTGCACCATCCTCCTCTTTAAATATATATATATATATATTTTTTTTTTTTTTAAGAAACAACAAAGACAGAGAGGGAAGCATAAAAGTGGGGAAATAAGAAGGAAACACAAAAATGCAAACACTGATGGAAAAAGCAAAGTCATTAAATTAGAAAAGAAAAACTTCATCTTGGCTGGTTTATGTCTGCTCATTGTGATGTCTTTAGAGATAGGTTGCTTGTTTCTAAACATCGTTGTTTAAACTTTTAGTCCTATTTACCAAGCCCTTTGCTCAATAAACATGTTCACCTCCTCACTGCCCTCCTGAGCTTTATGTATTTCTTCGGTCCAGGTCAGACTTGCATGCCTCACTTTGCTCCCCTACACCTACACACACACACTCACATGCACACACACACACTGCTGCAGACATCATAGAAATAAACACTTGGGCTTCTGGTTTGGGCAGTAAAGATGACAAAATGCAGCATATAGAGGGCTTCAGGATGCTGTCAATGCTGATTCTCAGTAGGCCATTATGCATTGAGGAGATTAAGCATCGTTTTTATCTGTCTATTTATTGATCTATGTATTTGTTATTTTTAGTAAGTACCTTTGGTTCTGGGGAACCAATGGGACAGTGCGGGGGGCCAGAGGAATAAAAGCAGAAAGCAGACATGTTTCTTAGGCTTAAGGGGGAGGTTAAATGGTACCTTAGGCTGCTTTGTAGATTATCTGGCCCATTTGCCCTCGTTGGACAGTAGATGAGACCTCAGGCTAAGATGCTGTATTCAAAAACAAAAGCTGTGGCCTTAACCAGGATTATCTTGAAGATGTTTGTCTGAAGGCTAATTATGGTGGCAGGTGATTCGGAAACCCTTGACTGTAGGAGAGGAAACCAAGGTATCTCAATGCCAATACCTGCCAGGCACTTTGGTAGCAGACAGGACCTCTTGCCCTCATGGGCTTTGTTTATGAAGAGGGGCTGTGGGAACATGAAGAGGAAGGCAGGGGTCTCTATCCTTCCAGCTCCTGTTCCTCTGGAGGTCCCTCCTCGTTCTTTCCCATATACCATTAACTGCAATTCTGAATCTGAATAAATAGGTGCTATCATATCATGATATTTATTTTGTAATACTTGCTCTGCGGTTATCTACATCAGGACATTTTGTGGCTCTGCAGCATTTATTAGGCACTCTATTAAGCTGGTATAAACTTGGACAAAATGCCAGGCAAATGATAAACTAGTGACATTTCTGAGTTTCTCTGTAGAAAATGTCTACACAGGCCGCATTTGGCCGATTGTATTTCAGAAGGCTGATGTTGCGCTGCTCACATTACTGGTATACTATTTCAGGGTGTGATTTGTTTTTCTTCATATTCTTGTCTTCAGTGATCTTTAGGCTTTATTTCAAAATAGCTCCTAAATGTGAACACCTACTTAAGATACTGGCAGCATAGATGCAGGAGGCTGCAATGGGCTTTATCTTGTTTTCCTCAACGAAGCTGAGCTAGATGACCTGTGCAACTTCACCTCATACTCCCTCAATAGCGAGGACCACACGTAGACCAGGACTGAAGTTCTTTTCACCTGTTTATAAATGTGTATGCTTACCTTTCTTTAGCGCCATCTCATGGCTTTCAGGATCGAATACAAAACCTTAGCATTATGCAAAAGGGGCTTTTTGATTGGGCCCCTGTTATCTTTCCAGTTTTCTTTTACTAATGTACTTTGGGAACACTGGATCCAGCCTATTGACTTACAATAGATGCCTATATGGGCCATCCTCTCTGAACTAGGGCCCCAGTGCCTGCTATTTGTCTGTAGTTAGAAGGCTGTTCACCCCTTCTGTCCATTGATCCTATTGCTGCGTATACTTGAAGATTTGATTCATTTACTCCAAAGGGCTCCTGGACCTTGCTTTTCCTCCAGGTTTCCATATACAGGCGAAAGGTCATTCCTCCTGTGGCTTCAAATAGCACCTTGAATGTTAGAACCCTTGCTTCATTGGGTTACTGCCTCTTCTGTAGTTCTAAAGCTCTTAAATGCAGTAATTATGGAGCTCTCAATCTTATTCATAGTAGGGGTTTGGAATGTTTCACTGACTAAATAAATGAATGAATAATTGAATTTTATATATTCATATAATTGATCTCTGAACCATTGACTCATTTTTTGTCTATTGACTTATGAGAATAAATAATTTTGTTAAATCATTTCTGTTAAGCATCCATGATATGTCAAGAATTTTTGTTTGTTTGTTTTTTGAGACAGACTCTCGCTCTTGTTGCCAAGGCTGGAGTGCAGTGGCACGATCTCGGCTCACTGCAACCTCCACCTCCTGGGTTCAAGCGATTCTCCTGCCTCAGCCTCCTGAGTAGCTGGGATTACAGGCGCCCGCCACCACACCCAGCTAATTTTTGTACTTTTAGTAGAGACGGCGTTTCACCATGTTGGCCAGTCTGGTCTCAAACTCCTGACCTCAGGTGATTTGCGGATTAGAGGTGTGAACCACTACGCCTGGCCAAGAATTGTTTAATACCAACAGAAATTTTAATTTCTTAGGTATTAATATTCCACCCCCCCCCATTTCTTGAAATAAAAAGGGGGAAAAAGAGAATAAATAAATTACCTATTTTTCCTGAGCCCTAGCTATGTGCCAGTAATCTTCTAGGTACTTAAAGATGTATATTATAGGAAAAATATAGGAAAAATTATGTTAACTTATTTTAAAGACTAAAAAAGTGACAGCACAGATGTTAACTAACAACGAAAGTTACATATACAGATAAATTAATACATGCTGATATGGCTGGTTTGTGCACTTCTCTTTTCTCAAAAACCATTCAGTTAATGCTTTTTGATAATCTATCTGTGGCATGCAGGTGCCTAGCACAGAGATACAGAAAGGTTTTAGTCTGTCTGTCAATAAAGGAGATTGACAAATGACTCACCAATTGTAACATGGCCTAATTTTTTCTGTGCAAAAGTATGTTCATCATTCTGAAAGTCTCAGAAAGGATAACCAACTTGGCTTAAGTGGCACCCCTGCTGAGAAGCCTATTTTCAACTTCAGTCATCTGCAGCTGAGCCACAGCAATAAGAGTCATGAAGGCAGAAGAAGGATGAGAGGAGATCCTAGGCAGACATCAAGATGTGCACAGAAAGACTCCCTTTCCCTTCCATAAAATTCAGTTCAAGAAGGGAGTTCATTTTCCTGGTTCAACATAAAGGCAATATAAAGGTATACAAGATACATCTACCTATTACCTTTTTTTATAATTAAAATATCCTAGACAAAATTTTTATCGTTTATTTATAGAGAGGTTCTGAGTCCCAGAAATGAATAACATCCTGTATTGGACATTAGTAAATACTGACTGGTACAAAAATGTTGTATTGTATTTACTGAGAAAGCTTGCTTCTCTGTATTTTGGTAAGCATAGAGAGTTCAGTGATAAAAGAACATTTGCCTTTGGGAGTCCAGTGTAGTAAGAGAGTCATTTATGCAGACATGTAGCAAATCATTATGAACTATGACAGTGATATGTGCTGGATAACCTAGAGGCATAAAGCAAAGGTACCCAATCTCTTATGCTTAATACTAGAAGTCAGATTTGCCAACGTCTTTGGATAGAGATGCTTGAGTATCAGTCTCAAGATCTCATTCTGCAAGTAAGACCATGAAGAGTTCATTTTGTATTAAATTCTATGTTGATGCTGTTTTTCTTTGATGATTATAATGATGGTGATGTTTAATGATGAGGATGATGATGACACCCATAGTTGGTCTCAAAACACACAGAATACCTCCTAACTCCATAGCTCCAGCTAAAATTTAGGAGCATATGTAGGCTAGAGTAATATCATTTGGGTCAACTGCAGTCATATGCTTTTCCAAGGTATCTGGTCAATGACAGGACTGTTAAAATCAGCACTTACACAGACATTTAGCATTGATTGGCCTCAGCAATTAAGAACTCACTAGGGCTATAAAGTAAAAGCAGCAATAATTCTTTATCATCTGTGACTGCTAGAGATACTCTTGGACCACAGGTCTAGGAATGAGGACATCATCAGATAAAAATTATTGGAAACACTATGGTTTGACTTTCATATGTAAAGTTTTGTTTCATAGTTTGTAATTGTTTTACTTTGGATGAGGAAACATGTAGGCAGAATAAGGAGGTTTGTTAGCCACAGTAGATTTGGGGAGAACAAAGAATTCTGTTTTGCACTTGCCTCTTTTTTCTTTTTCCTTTCTTTTTTTTTTTTTGAGATGGAGTCTCACTTTGTTGCCCAGGCTAGAGTGCAGTAGTGTGATCTTGGCTCACTGCAACCTCTGCCTCCCAGGTTCAAGGGATTTTCCTGCCTCAGCCTCCCGAGTAGCTGGAACTACAGGCACCCACCACCACACCCAGCTAATTTCTGTATTTTTAGTAGAGACGGGGCCAGGATGGTCTCAATCACTTGGCTCATTATCTGCCTGCCTTAGCCTCCCAAAGTGCTGGGATTACAGGCATGAACCACCGCACCGCACCTGACCTTGCCTCTTTTTTTATTTGTTGATAAGGCAGTAGGGGATGTCACTGGAAACAACAGCTTTGCCATTAAAGATAATACAAGATTTTTTTAAAATGCTACTATTTATTTGAGGCCATAAGCACATGGAAAGCTACACTGAATCCAGGGTAATTATTTTGCCTCCCGTTGACACTAGCCATAAGCTGAGCAGATAGGCTTGCATGCTAGTTTTAACCTTGTGTTTCTGGGGTGCTAGGTTTCTCCTGGGAATCAATGGTGGTAGTCATTTCAAGGATGAAACTTAAAACAAAGTGGACAGTTGAACAACATGTAATGGCTCATTTTGAAATAAAACAGTTAACTGCTGAGCTTTCTGGATTTAGGCTTGTCAAGCAACTCATTTTCTTTTTTAATGCTCATGACTGGTCTTGTCAGAAGAGGTCACCTGTGGATCCAATTAATGCTTCAGTGTGGGGAGAGTCACCACCCGAAGCCTAGTAGTCGCTGCAGTACTTAACTGAAATGCTGATGAAAGGGTCACTTTCTGCCTGGATTCAAGCAGATTCCATTGATTAAAAGGTCCAAATGCACGTCCCATGTCTATATGAGGGAAGTTATGAAACCCTTTTTAGGAAATATCTGCTTCCTAGGGGAAGAAGAAAGTAGGATATAATGTTTCAAGCATAGGCTCTGAATTTCAGGCCATGTATCAATCAGAGAAAACTTATTGACAGCAATAACAGGGCCTTAAGGAGACTTCTTTTCTCCAGATGAAGAGTGATTAAGCCAGCTAGCCCTCAGATTCTTTGAGTTGGGAAAATGAGTTTAAATAAGTAGAGTTCTGGGAATGCCCCTAGGACAATGATTAATGTACTTACTTCAGAAAACCCACAGACCTTTATAGCTCCTTTGCTTTCTTTCTCTGTATCTCCTCCCTCTTGTCCTCCCTGCCTTTCCTCCTAACTTCTTTCCATTTCTTTAGTCTTTCCTTCATTCCTTCCTTCTTTCCTTTCACATTTGACTGTCTGTTATATACCAGGAACTATACTATGAATAGAAAGTGTGTAAAGAGAAGACCTTCCAGTAGCTTCATTGAGTATCTCTGTGTGTGTTCTTTTGTATTTGGGTGTTTGTGTGTCTCTCTTGGGGGAAGGGGATGCCTTCACATTGGAAAAACACAAAAATAATTCTTTATAACAAACTCTGATAAGGATCTTACAGGATTTATAACAAACACTTGCTGATAGGAGGAAAAGGCTTTCCCTGTTGTAAATGAGACATATTTAACAGAGGAAGTGAATTTTCAGTTGTGTCTTAAACTACAATTCAGGGGTTAGGTGAAGCTGGAGAAGAGCTTCTCAAGCTGAAGGCAGAAGCTTACAGAGGCTCACGGGTCGGGGGAGGAAATGAATGTGGCACTTTCAGGCAATGGCAACATCTTTCAGTGTGGCAGGAGATGAGGCAGCAAAAGTGAGATGGACCCAGTCTGTGTAGGGTCATGGATACCACACTAAGCTCTGGAGGGATAAGTACTTTTTTTTTGTTTTGTTTTGGAGACGGAGTCTCACCCGGTCGCCCAGGTTGGAGTGCAGTGGTGTGATCTCGGCTCACTGCAAGCTCCACCTCCCGGGTTCACGCCATTCTCCTGCCTCAGCCTCCAGGGTAGCTGGGACTACAGGCGCCTGCTACCACACCTGGCTAATTATTTGTATTTTTAGTAGAGATGGGATTTCCCCGTGTTAGCCAGGATGGTCTCGATCTCCTGACCTCGTGATCCACCCGCCTTGACCTCCCAAAGTGCTGGGATCACAGGCGTGAGCCACCACGCCCGGCCCGGTCCTGGATAAGTAGTTTTAACATTTGCATTTTCTAGCCTTGATTGAGTGGCTGGGCTGAGTGGCTGGGGACCAGTTTGGAGGCATTTTGCTGTTTTCTATGTCGAAATGGAATGAATTAAAGTTCTGCAAAGCCTGATTTTTTTTTTCAAAAAGTGCAGATGTTCCCAAGTTTAATTAATCTCATTGTATAAAAATCCTAGAGATAAAGCGTGATTGCCCATATTATTTATGTTACAGAACAATAATTATTTTATATTTAATATAGCTTACTGCAAGATTACACAAAATAATATGTGTCTCCAAGGCGTTTTAAATACACTTTTATTTTGCTTACACATACAGTTTCAGGCACGTTTCAGAAAGTGAGGTGCATCTATTTCTCTTCACACGAGTTCGACAATACAGAGAATCGTCACTCTGCTGTTAACTGCCGCTGCATGGGTTGCATCACAGTGTTTGTTCATAGGGCAGTAGTAGGTGGTTTGGCAAATTTCAGTGAAAAAATTAATTAGATCAGTGTGCTACGGAAATCACTGTTCAAGTCACCCAGCTGAAGCAGCATGCCTGGCATCTGTCTCATACGTTTTGGAAGTTTAATACGCTGTCACTAGGGTTGTTGCTAGAGTACACACGCAGCATGTGTAGGACCTGTATGCAGGTCCCAGCTAATAATACACAACATCCTTGCTAGAATGCAGCCTGCCTTTCATCAAGTGAAGTTTTCATTATCATTTTTATTTTAAGTGGAAATTTTACTGTCAGGCTGTATAAAGAAATTGAGTAGATATATTCTAAAGATTGTGGGTTTAGATGCCTGTGGATATTAGTAGTCTGGGGCTCTGCCGAGTTCCTCTAAGGCACATGTGAAGTCATTAATATGGATGTTTCTTTTCATGTTTCCCCATTTTTTAGGTCTGTGATGGGGTCAAATAAAGAACCAGACCTTGTGCATCTTGAGGCCAGAACTGTGGATGGTCGTAAGTAAATCAACTTTGCCACAATATTCTTAGTAATATTAGTTCTATGACTCTGTCATGAACTGAGTCTGTATAATAATCTCATGGTGTATGCAGAGTAATAATGGATGTGTGGTTTCTGGGGATTTGGGGTTGCAGGGGTGACCTGATTCTTTTGACTCTAAGCTAGTAAAGTGCAGGTATCTTTTGTTCAGAAGAGCTCAGGATAGGTAGGTAGGTACAATGGCACAGTGGCAATAATCGTGTGATTTGGGCATGAAGACATTTCCTGTCTTCAGTAATGCAAAATAGTCTTAATAATTTTTCATAAATATATATTTTCATATATATTTATAAATATATGTTATCCAGAAATATGTATTTTTGGATAGTGGTGACACCAGCACAGCCCTCTCATCCAATCAAAGTGGCTTTCCAGGTAAAGAGAATACCTCCAAACTCTTGATTCCTGAAGTGTTTTGTTGTTGCTGCTGCTGCTACTGTTTTGTGTTGAATTGTTTCTTCAGTCTCCTTATTTTGTCAGATACCATCCAGGCCATCCCTCACTGTCTTGTTCGGAGATTCACAAAACACTTGGAAAGAATTTTTAAAAAGAGAGAGAGAGAGAATTTTTCTGTGTGTCCCCATCAGAGGCAGCAGGAGGAGAGTCAGTTGAGTGAATTGCTCACCCGTCAGTAGTTCTCATCAACTCCGGGTGGTTATGCTGCAGTGAAGGACAGGACTACACCTCGTGGCCTCATGACAACGTTGTAGGTTGTTTTTCTCATGTCACGTATGAAGAAACAAAGGCATAGAAAGCTTAAGTAATAATATACGTAAGCTCCTATGGTAAATAAGTAGAGGACAGTGATGTCTGTCTCACAAAGCCCATCCAGGTGAGAATTCGAGAAACCCATGCACATAAAATACTTCACACAGTGTCTGACCTACTAACACCAGCGATGAATGGTTCCTTCCCCTTCTCTGGCACGGAGGATCCTCAGAAGGGCTAAGCATTTGAGAGGGTACAGTTAGGCCTAAGATAGAGCACTCCAGGTGAGAGGGGTAAAAGAAAATGAGAAAAGGGGGAAACTGCAGATAGAAGAGGGTGAGGGAAGAAAAGATAGGGAGAAAGAAAGAGGTCTCAGATGTGGAGGAGAGGAAGAGAATGGACTATCCACAATTACCACAGAGCAATGAGGCTGGTGTAGGCTGCCCAGCGCTGGCCCAGAGAGGGATCATCTCATTTCTAAGACATTCCCAGTTTCTAAAATATCCCTCACAATTCAAAAGCACCCTAATCACTGCCATTTGTGCCTGTCTACCGTTCCTTAGCTCTTCTGCACACAAAGGCAGAAGATCCTGCACTTTACCAGCTTACAGCCAAACAAAGCAGGTCACCGCTACGACCCAAACTCCCCAGAAACCACGCATTTTTTTTTATTACTATGGATGTACCATGAGATTTCTCATCTCTAACAGTTTTGTTTACCTTTTTGGGGGGAGTGAATATGTTTTTTGACAGAGTCAGTAGGGGCACAGGTCAGGGGTCAAGGCTGACCATCGTCCTCTGTAACCCAGGCAAAGCCGCCATGTGTGACATGCCCAGCACTGTGCCTGACACGGAATGAGCTCAACAGGTCAGAGCGGCTTTCCCACCTCCTCAGTGGGCTCACTCTGGTGGTGACCTCTCCATTTCCCTGGAGCAGATGATGTTATCTTGGACTCCAAGGTCCAGTTCTTGCTATATAACAGAGATCAATATTTTCTTAATGCAAAAGTAAACACATCATTATTTAAAAGTCTTGCTTACTAGAGATAGAGACCATCCTGGCCAACATCATGAGACCCCATCTCTACTAAAAATACAAAAATTAGCTGGCCATGGTGATACACGCCTGTTGTCCCAGCTACTTGGGAGGCGGAGGCAGGAGACTCACGTGAACCCGGGGGGGCGGAGGTTGCAGTGAGCTGAGATTGCGCCACTGCACTCCAGGTCTTGCTTACTTCACGTTGCTTTGATCATACAGAGCTAAATTCTCATCTTGACCTATAGCTACAGCATAACCTGTGCCTGCCCATTCCCTTAGCCTAATCTTACTCTGCCCTTTCCTCACTCCTTGTCTGCAGGCCTTTAGGCGTGTTTTCAATTCTTGGAACATACAGGGGTATGTGTCTTGCCATAAAGCCTTGATACTTGCTGTTTTCTCTCTCTGGAATATCCTTCTCTCTTGCCCGTACCCTGACCAATCAAGCATAATTGATTACTGTGGATGGTTCGGACCTCAGGTTAATCACCTATTTCTTAGAAAAGCCTTTCGTAAACTCTGAATCTAAATGAGTTTCTTATTTTGATTGCTTTTATATAACTATGTTTTTTTTTTTCTTTATCACGTTCTTCTCCGTTTGAAATTATGCTTTCTATTTACGTGATTATTCTATCACAATCATTTCTCCCCACCAGTCTGTAAGTTTTATGAGAGCAGGGACCATGTATGTCATATTCAATATTGTATCTCCAGAGCCAGGAATGGTAGCACACATCTGTAGTCCCAGCTACTGAGGAGACTGAGGCAGGAGGATCATTTAAGCCCAGGAGTTCAAGACTGTAGTGCACTATGAACACACCTATGAATAGCAACTTCACTCCAGCCTGGGCAACATAGTGAGATCCCATCTCAAAACAAAAACATTATGTCTCCAGCACTTGCCACGGCATCTACATGTAGAGAGATCTCACTGAGCATATGCTGAGTGACTGCAGACCCGGCTGACCAGTTGTCAGGGCTACCAGTTGGCTATCTTACCTCACTTACCAAGTTGTCTGAAAATGTTAGAGCCTCACATCTTAAACCTTAGCATGTATGCTACCCACCTAGGGACCTTGTTAAGATCTGCATTGTGATTCAGTAGGGGCCTGAGAGTCTGCATTTCTCACAAGCTCCTGGATGATATCCATGCTGCGGGTCTGTGAAACATGCTTGAGTAGCAAAGTTCCACAACTTTTCACTAATTTTAAGAAAATTAGTGAAAGAGCTTGAGGGTCTGTCTCCCACGATCGCACCCCTAGTTTAGGAAACTCTGGATGGAATTGGTAGCATTCTGGATTGCTTTTATTTTCAAGCTTTTGGGCATATGCTGCTGCTTTCTGGCTTGTGGCATCCAATGCACATGACACTGTATCCTAAAAACAATGAGGCCATCACTGTCTGTGATCTGCACATTTTCTTACACCCAGCATTATTCCTGTGCTCCCTGAAGGCATGGCGGTTGATAATGCCAAACTGTCATCTCAGGCTTAGCTTTCACAAGGCATGAAATATATCAGTTCTAATTTTATTTATTTTACTTTACTTTTTTTTTTTTTTTGCAAAGGCAGCATCTTCAGAAACTATCCAAGGGTGAAAATTCAATAAAAGGATTTAATTTGAAAAGTTAGCCCTGTCAAAACAAAACAGAAAAAAAAAAAACAAAAACTACCAATTGATTTAAAGGGTCTAAGCATAACACCTGACCTGTCACGGTGTCCAAAAAAAAAAGAGAGAGAGAAACAGAAAGAGATTGTGTCAATAACCAAGGCTCCAGTTAAAACAACAACAACAAGGACAAACAGAGAGGAGGAGGTTGGAAGTAAATAGCACAGAGAGGTCAGGGTAGCCAGGTGTTAGCAAATGTAGCGGCCACAATCTGACAGTGTATTTATCAAAATCAGGTTACAGTCTCATCAGCTGCGCTAAGAATTCGGTATCTCTGTTATCTCTTTCTCATTTCCTTTTTTTTTTTTTTTTTTCCTGAGACAGAGTCTCATTCTGTCACCCAGTCTGGAGTGCAGTGGCGCCATCTCGGCTCACTGCAACCTCTGCCCCCCAGGTTTAAATCATCCTCCTGCCTCAGCCTCCCGAAGAGCTGGGACTCCAGGCATGCACCACCATGCCAGGCTAATTTTTGTATTTTTGGTAGAGATGGGGTTTTGCCATGTTGGCTAAGCAGGTCTCGAACTCCTGACCTCAAGCCATCTGCTTGCCTCTGCCTCCCGCAGTGCTGGGATTACAAGTGTGAGCCACCATGGCCGGCCTCTTTCTCATTTCCTGATTGAAATCTTCTTTTTTTCTCCATCCACTTATTATTATTATTATTATTATTATTATTATTACTGTTAGGTTTTTTTGTGTGTGTGATGGAGTTTTACTCTTGTTGCCCAGGCTGGAGTGTAATGGCGTGATCTCAGCTCACTGCACCCTCTGCCTTCCGGGTTCAAGTGATTCTCTTGCCTTAGCCTCCTGAGTAGCTGTGATTATAGGTGCCCGCCACCACATCCAGCTGAATTTTTGCATTTTTAGCAGAGACGGTGTTTTACTATGTTGGCTGGGCTGGTCTGGAACTCCTGACCTCAAGTGATCCACCCACTTGGCCTTTCAAAGTACTGTGATTACCGACATGAGCCACTGTGCTAGACCCCATTCATTGTTTACGTATATGGAACCCATTGTTTTTATTCTAGGTTGTACATCTTGTAGAGTATATGCACTGAGACATTTGACACAGAGTGTGTTGTGAATCCTTATCTGGGTTTGTTATTCAAAATATACTCTACAATAATGTAATGGTTTTTTTGTTTTGTTTTGTTTTTTGAGATGAAGGCTCACTCTGTTGCCCAGCCTGGAGTGCAGTGGTGCGATCTCAGCTCACTGCAACTCTGCCTCCTGGATTCAAGTGATTCTCCTGCCTCAGCCTCTCCAGTAGCTAGGATTACAGGCACCTACCACCACGCCCGGCTGATTTTTGTAGTTTTGATAGAGATGGGTTTTCTCCATGTTGGTCAGACTGATCTCAAACACCTGACCTCAAGTGATCCGCCCACGTTGGCCTCCCAGAGTGCTGAGATTACAGGCATGAGCCACTACACCTGGCCATCATGTTTTTGACTTTGAACAAGAAGTTATTTTCTGACCTTAGTGTGTTCACGTATTTTGTAGTCAAGACACTGAGACATTTGACACAGAGTGTGTTGTGAATCCTTATCTGGGTTTGTTATTCAAAATTTACTCTTGGTCTATTTCAGATGTCCCTAGATTACGTGTTATGCGTAATTTCTGTTTGTATTGAAGTTCCCAAATTTGAGGGGAGGTGAGCTCTGGAAAGCTTTAGTTTTTACATGAGAAAAAAAAAATTATATCTTTATTTTTACAAACCTTATAACTTACAAGATTACTTTCAATTATAAGGGTTGGAAATAAACTGTAGTAGTATTAGCAATATAAGCGACTTTGTCACAATAGAAATCGCAGAAATTTTTATATAATAATGCAGTCATTATATCTGAAAATATTATTTATGCTCATTCTTTCCTCAAAATTGTACTAGTTATCAGACCTGCCAGTAGATCTTGATATATAATATATTAATTTAAAAAGTACATACAAGGGTATTAAATACTTGTTTTTTAATCTTTTAATAACTTTATTTAAATTTAGTTGAATTATTGTTTGTTTATTCTGGGTAATTTATTTTATGCATTAAAAACATTCTGAAAAAATGGGTCCACAGGCTTTCTCAGATTGCTGATGGAGTCCATGGCACAGATTCTGAACCTTTGCCCCCAAAACAAGTGTCTGCATAGGAATGTGTGGTTATTTATATAAACTAGTACTTTATCTTAGATCCTCTAGAAAGCTTTTGTACTGTGAGAATCTATGGTTGGCACTGGTATTTCTTACCAGCTATCCTCTTATATGTAGATATCTTGTAGTTTACATCTGTGACAAGGATATTATTCTTTCTTGTATTACTTTCTGCCTTGGGAGGTGAGCTGAAAAGAGCAGGGTCAACTACAGTCAATCACAGGATGTATTGAAAGTTTTGGCCGGGTGCGGTGGCTCAAGCCTGTAATCCCAGCACTTTGGGAGGCCGAGGCGGGCGGATCACGAGGTCAGGAGATCGAGACCATCTTGGCTAACACGGTGAAACCCCGTCTCTACTAAAAATACAAAAAATTAGCCGGGCGTGGTGGCGGGCGCCTGTAGTCCCAGCTACTCGGAGGCTGAGGCGGGAGAATGGCATGAACCTGGGAGGCAGAGCTTGCAGTGAGCCGAGATCGCGCCACTGCACTCCAGCCTGGGCGACACAGCCAGACTCCGTCTCAAAAACAAAAAAAAGAAAGTTTTGAACATATTTATTGGATGTGGCATTTATTATTGGCCCGAGTTCAAAGAGGACAAATTGACAGGTTCTCATCCAGGAAGCAAATATTTTATTGTTTAAATATTCTGTGTGTGTGTGTGTGTGTGTGTGTGTGTACATTGTAGGAGCCCAGTACATTAAAATACTAAAAAAGAAACCTACATTCTATTGATTTACCTAACATAGGTGCATTTGTGTATGTGTGTGTGTCATGCATGTAGTTAAAGAGAAAATATTGACCAAACTGGTGGATTGAAAGCTGTGTGAAAAGTTGCATCTTATTTAATCTCCGTTCTATGTCCAAAATATAACTTAGAGCCCAAAACATTCATTTTTATTTTTATTTTATTTTACTTTTTTAGTAGAGATAAGGTCTCACCATGTTGCCCAGGCTGGTCTTAAACTCCTGGGCTCAAGTGATCCGCCTGCTTTGACTTCCCAAAGTGCTGGGATAGGCATGAGCCACCACACCTGGATGAAACATTTAATATTTGTTGAATTAATAAATATATTAGTGTGTCACTGTTTAGGTATATCTACTGAAAGAGGGATCTTTAACCACTGGGTCTGTGGAGCCCTGTAGCACTAACAGATGAATGCAAGAGACTTACTAACTCCCTGAAACTGGGTGCCACATTTTATGCATATTTGATTTTGGAGGAAAATAACATGACTTTTATTAGAATTTTTCACATGGCAATTACACATGGATATATAGTTGTATATTATGGTGATCTGTAAGAGAACCTGCAGTACCGTCTTTGCCGTTATTGCTTCTCCCTTTTACTTCTGAAATAAAAGGCCCAACCCTCAACTTGAATGTTTCTGTACTGGTGGTGATCTGTGCCAGCAGGAACAGGGGACAGGGGACAATTATTGGTCCCAATGTTTATTTGCATGAGTAAGTAACCTCATAACAAGTTTCCCAAGGACTAATCTTATTCACTGGGGAACAACAAACCTTGGCCCTTTAACCAGCTGTGAAAATGACTGCCCGGGAACTCTGAAATGAGCCTCAAACTAGCATTTTAACAGGCAGAAATAAAATAAAAGAAACTCAAAACTTTATATAACTATGCATCCCACTAATTCTGGTCTTGGGTGAGAACTGGAAATCTCATTTTCTATATCCTATCCACCAGCTTTCCAACCTAGTTTCCATATTGAACAGTAAGTGTGTCAAAATTTGGATAAGGTAAGTGCTGCTGAAATGCTCTGGGGAGTTAATAGAGACCTCAGTTCTCAAAGTCTTCAATATCTCAGCTACAGAGTGGTTTTACTATGAAAATAGATTACTTTTATACCAACAAAAATAGCAATGATAACAATAAAAAGCTAAGAGGTTATATAAGTATATGTGTATATATATATATATAACATATATGAAATACAGCATATATATATGCTATATTTCTCCAGAAATTGTTTAGGCTTATACAGATGATTATGTATAGGTATACACACACATATACTTACACGAGTGTTCTTGTTGAACAATTATGGCAAATTTAGTGTTTGTGAATACAAATGCAACTTAAAAATCTTTTCATATCAGCGCATATACATTTAGCAACTTCATGGTTAATTGATATATAGAACCCCATTATAAAGTCAACTATATTTAGTAATTACTAAATTATAGAGACCCTTGTAGATATAGAGACCTCTGGCTATTTCAAACAATGCGAATATATACACATACACACATATTATTTATTTGGTTAGTAAGCATTCAAGCTCGCGTAAGCAGCAAACACTACTGAAAGAGAATTTGATGAAGGAAGATTCCTGGGTCAGAGAGTATATACATTTCAAATTTTTGCAGACATTGTCAAATTGCCTCCTGAAATATTTGCAACAAGACTCTCAGTATGAGAACGCCTGTGTTTGCAAGCCCTCAGCAATCTTGGACATTATCGAAGACTTTTCAAATATAACCCATCTGAGAGCAAATTTTAAAAAGGCATCACCTTATTGTTTTAATCTGTATTTATTTAATTAGGAGTGAGGTTGAGAATTCTTTTTGTTTTTCTTCACTACCTTTATTTCTTCTTCAGTGAACTTTAAAAAAATCAAATCTTTTGAATAGAAAAGATGAAACCTTTGGCATTAATATACACATTTAAAAATACCAAATTGGCACCCCCCACTTTGGCCAAAGTTCCAACGCTAGCACAACAGTTGCCATTATTAGACCCCACATTTCATAGTCTTCCTTTATCTTCTGTTTTTAGTCAATTTATTAATAACTTCCAAGGTAGAGCTTGGAAGAGGTTAGACGTTTCCATTTCTGGTCAGCTTCAGATTCTGACAGATCCTTCCACTTCCTAGCATGCTGAGAAAATGCACATTCTCACCTCTCTTCTATCCCCAAATAAAGCAGCAAGGTTTAGCTGGTATAGCTAGAATCTAGTACTATGCTTTTTTTTTTTTCTAGCAGTGTTACTCTGACCCTATATTTCATATTGCAAAAGGCTCTTGATTTCAATGACTAGTGACATCCACTTGACCTCTCCGATTTAGTAACCTGAAGACAGCCCTAACAACCAACCAGAAAAGCCTGAAATAAGATAACACAGGCCTCCTAGCACAGCATTGAAAAGCCTGATAGTGACAGTACAACAACAGGCTCTGCTGGGCAGCTTTCAAATTGGGTTCTTTGTAGCCATTATATGCCACTTCCTCTGCTTCCCAGGTGCCCACCCACCTGCATGAAGGTCTGTGCCCTTTTATTCCATGCTGAGGCTGAGAGAACAAAGGTGCACAAAAAACTTTTCACTCACAGGCCTTAACTTTAGGACAAAGATCTAGGCGTCTGTTGGGTCCTTGGGATCCCTCAGAATACTATAGCAGCACTCCATATAAGATGCAGATGTGGCAATCCCCAAGTGTTGAAAAATGTCTAATGTTTCTGACTCCTGCTTAAAAAAAGTAGCATCATAAAGATCCTGGCATTTACTCACATGTTTTCTTCCTTTGTCCTCTAAATTTTCAAGCAACAGTGATGCTAGGATGATGCATTATATTCCTATTACTTATCTGGTGTGAGCAGACTAGGTACTTTTCAGCTGCCTTACTTATAACAACTCTTATAAGTAGATACTATTCTTAGTTTCCTCATTTTAATGATGGGGAAATGGGGCGTACAAAGATTTAAGTGTGTTTTCCATTGTTTCAGAGTTAGGATTTAAAGCCAGGTCTGTTTCACTGAACCTATTATTCATTCATTCAAAAAATATTGTTGGACATCTACACCACATCAGATGCTCTTCTAGGCATGAATGAGAGATGATTAGGAATGGATGCAAAGGCTCTGCTCTCATAAAGTTTACCTTCTAGTTAGGGGAGATGTTAGAAAAAATGTATGAAGCATTTGCATGAGAAGTGGGGCTACAAATGTATGAGAAAAACAGAGTGGGGAGAATAGAGAGTGATCAGAGAAAGAGGGCCATCAAGGAAGAAATCTCAGATAAGGTGACATTTGGTATTTAAGCCAAGTCTATATGGAAATATGGGAGAAAGCTGTGTGTCTGCCTGCTGGAAGAGCATTCGAGACAGAGGGAAGAGTACATGCAAAGGATATGGATATGAGCATACTTAGCATGGCTGAGGCATAACAGAAGGCCAGGTGACTGGAATAGAGAGAGGGGCAGGCAGACGTGTCATCTGTCTTTATTCCACTGAGACAAGGACTGTGCCATACTGTTCTTTGTTGAGCATCTCCTGTGTTTCAGGTATGATAGCTGGTATGGAGGGTGATAAAAATAATTAAGAAATTGTTCACTGAGGCCGGGCGCGGTGGCTCACACCTGTAATCCAAGCACTTTGGAAGGCTGAAGCTGCTGGATCACGAGGTCAAGAGATCGAGACCATCCTGGCCAACATGGTGAAATCCCGTCTCTACTAAAAATACAAAAATTAGGTGGGCGTGGTGGTACTTGTCTATAGTCCTAGCTACTATAGAAGTAGGAGAATCGCTTGAATCTGGGAGACGGACATTGCAGTGAGCTGAGATGGTGCCACTGTATTCCAGCCTGGTGACAGAGAGAGACTCCATCTAAAAAAAAAAAAAAGAGAGAAAGAAGAGAAAAAAAGAAATAGAAATTGTTGATTGAATGTGTCCACGTGTCTTAAAGGCAGTGTCTCTCTGTTCTGAAATTAATCTTATAGCGTGTAGACACATCTAAATAAATGTGCATACCCTCTCCCCTCTCTCCCCCTTCCAAAAATAAAAATAAAACACCTGGAGAAGAAACTGGAAACTGTATGCTTTCTCTTCTCCATGGAACCTTTACAGTTTCATTTCTTTCTGCCCGCTTTCCACTTTCATTCCTGCTTGCTTGCTTCTTTTTTTCCTACTTTTTATCCTTTTCTCTCTGTCTCTCTTTAACTCCTTCCCTTGGCCCCTGCTGTCTTTGTAAACTTAATCTGGAAAGTTATGTGATATGCTTCTCAGTTCTCCATGATTGAGTGTGACCTTGTGTATAATTTTCTGTCTTTATCCAACTAAACTAGGTTCTAGTGTGGGTTTCCAGTAGGACTTCCTTGCAAAACACACAGCCAGTGTTCCCCAAACACATCTCTCATTCTCTCATGCCTCTGTGCTCCTGCCCAGTGCTCCTTCTTTCTTGAATGATGAGTTATCCTTGTCATCATTCCAGGCAGCCTTGTAGGCTTTCCCTCAGCTCTTCCATAATGTCCCCATCCCTGACAAAAGTAATTCCCTCTATAACATAGACTGAACAGTAAAAGAGTCTCTAGCCTAACAAGGACTAAATCGGCCATGGAGGAATAACAAGTCCACAGCTCTGTGTGATACAAAGTGAAATAAATTCAGAATCACAGGAAGAATTTCTAGCACAGAGCAAAACATCTGTGCAGAGGTAGGAGGACTGAATGTCTCACCAGCAAGCCCATAGCACTTCCATTCCTCCTAGGATGCACTCAGCATGCTGCACTGTAATTGGACAGTGAACTTTCTGTATTTATATTATCAGATTGGTGCAAAGGTAATTGAGGTTTTTGGCAATTACCACAGTTACTCTTTGCACCAACCTAATAGTATGCTTTTCATTTTCTCTCTCATGTTCCCAGTTTTTAGTTTCACGCTTGGCTAAATTTTATGATCCCAGAATTTTCTCTGTAGTAGTCATGGCCTCCTGAATGCCTAAAGGCCAACAATAAAATACAATATTTAGTCAATTACACTGGTCCCAAATCGAGAAATTTCATAGAAGAAAGCAATGCTAAATCACAAACTCGTCATGCCAATCTAGAACATCTGATGTCAGTTTATAATTTTTACAGAAGTATCTTGTCCTCTGTGTAGACTTTCTGGAGCCAAGACTAGAATCTCACTTTTGACATTCTCAATTTCTAGCTGGTACATGTGACAGAGGGCACTAGAATAATGATAGGAATTAAATGTATATGAACAGCAGCGTGTTGACTTGTGTGTGTGTGTGAGATGAGTGAGTACCTTTAATACAAAAGTTTCAAAACAAGTAATAGAGCCGTAGAACAAAAGGAAAAGTTATATGCCCTTGTATTGGCTTTAAAATCTGTTCTGCTTTTAAACAGATTGCTTAAATTACTGATTTAAATTGTTTCCAAGTGGAAACAATGAGGAATAGGTGAGTTTTAAAGTGCGTATGCTTGCCTACATCGTTTCTAGCTTTGTTTATAATTAAACTTCTGTAATATTAGGGAAAATTAAAGTATTTGGTGCTAAATAAATATGTGTTGAATGATAGAATGGATGGATAGAGTCCCAGAGATCTGTAATATATTTTTTTGCTCTGTTGGTCAGGCTGGTCTCGAACTCCTGGTCTCGAGCACCTGCCTCGGCCTCCCAAAGTTTGGGGATTACAAGTGTGAACCACCGAGCCCAGCGTGGATTTTAAACAAAGTTTAAGAGAGAAAAAGTCATGTGATCCACTTAGCACAGTTCCTGACCCTGAGGAAAGGTTGCTCTGGTTATTTTGGAGGTTAATGCTGCTGCTGCTGCTGTTATCAATGACATTCGGGGGATGGAAAGGTTTGTCTAAGCCTCAGGAAAAACTTCACAGAAGAAGGTCCAGGAAGTATTTGGACTGAGTAACAGGAAAGGAAAAGACAGTTGAAACCAGCAGAACTCTCTGAATGAACATAGGGAGTCAGTCAGGAATAAGCGTGCCGTTTAGAAATAGCAGAAGCCCTCAAGACACAGACTTGCCAGCAACATCTCAGAGCTTTGTTTTGTTTTGGCAGCAGTGGGAAGGAAACAGGTTTCAGTGGATAATTTATGGTAAAGATTTGTTGGATCTTAAAGTCATAGTCTGATTTTTAGCATCCTTTTTGTTTCTAAGCTTCTAATAACTCTCATTGTGGAAAGAAATAGTCTAAAACCTAGCTTGGTCAATGACCTTCTCAGAGTCACATGCCATGCTGGAGATGGAACTAGGACCCAGAAGATCCCTTCAACAGGAAGACGGAACACCTGCCATACCCACTGATTGGCCCTGTGTGTTGGGTGCAGAGGTGACTGCCACATTCGCCTTGTAGCCCTACTTATTTTGCAGTGCTGTCTGCTAACTGCTACCACACACTGTACTCCCTATGCAGAAGATTTGTGTTTGGATTAATTATTATACAAGGAGAATATTTTTTCATGGTGTTTTTAAAAACATACTTAAAAGAAAAAAATCTTTAACCCAAACAAAAATTGAATATAAAAAGAAAGAAGTGGCCGGGGGTGGCTCACTCCTGTAATCCCAGGAGGCCAAGGCAGATGAATCACGAGGTCAGGAGTTCGAGACCAGCCTGACCAACGTGGTGGAACCCCATCTCTACTAGAAATACAAAAATTAGCTGGCCATGGTGGCATGCACCTGTAGGCCCAGCTACTTGGGAGGCTGGGGCAGGAGAATCGCTTGAACTCAGGGGGTTGCAGTGACCCGAGGTCGCCGCCACTGTATTCCAGCCTGGGTGACAGAGTGAGACTCTGTCAAGAAAGGAAAGGAAAGGAGGGGAAGGCAGGGGAGGGTAGGGGAAGGGAGATGAGAGGAGAGGAGCTGCCTCAGGTAGAAATATCCTTAGTACTTTACAGGTGGTTAGCTTGAGACACAGTGAGCAGTATTGGTGATTGAAGAGAGAGGACTTAAATACCAACTACAGCTACTATTATGTGAGTACAGTCTAACCTGGCGCTAGACTCAACACATTTCAGGACTAAGGTAATCAAATGTCATAACTTCTGGCAAGATGGATATTGTTTATTCCCATTTTGTAGATCAGAGTTTGGAGACGTGGAGTGATTTACTAAGCTAGCAGGCCTTGAGCCTGCATTTAAACCTCTGATCCTCTGTTCAAAGCCTACCTTTTAAAAAGCAGCTTCCCTTTTCTAGAACAGCACAGGTTTTGGGTGGATGGGGATTGCATTATTCTACACAGCAGCTGTTGCGGAGAGTGAAGATGCTTGAAAAGAACAGCGCAGTGTCCTAATTATCTATGGCAAGGAAAACATCTGTGTAGGAAAAGTAATGAAATTAATTCTAATGTCTAGCAGTTGCATGCATTAATTGACATTAATTAATGCCAAATTACAAGATACTTCCTATGGAATCACATCATACACTCACCAGAATTGAATATGGAAAGAGTTCATCATACTTAATGCTATTACAGCAAGCCCCAAGGGGAATAAGAGTGATTGGTCCCTCATTATGAAGTGCAGCCAATTTCTTTCTGTTTCCATTAGGAGGAGAAAGGGAACAAACCAGGAACACTTTACCACGGGCAGACTGTTCAAAATGGATCATTTCCCCTTCAGCTTGCAAATTTCACTTTGAGCCACTCAGAGCAAGAAGTGGCTTGAAGACCTCTTCCGGGGCTTTTCTTGTGTCCCTACTTTTACACTTGGTAATTCTCAGACCAAAGGTAGGCTTATTGCACAGCTCAACAGCAGTATGTGGCATGGGAAGTAGAGGAAGAACAAGCAGAGAGAGACAGTTGATCTCACAAGCCCATCTTGACTCCCCTCTCCCCTACTTGCCCTGCTGTAGAGGGGCTGGACTAAGGATTTGCTGTACAGATTGCCAACTCCTTCACATTAGTGCCTCTCCACTGTTGTTGACATCTCCTATATATCTTTCATTCATTTTTCCTGTGCAAACATACATTTATAGATATCTATATATACAACCTGCAAAAAAACCTCAGGTCCATAATGCACATATTTTGGTAACCTACTTTTTAAAAACGTTTATTTTGGAATAATTTTAGATACACAGAATACATGTACTTTATACCCAGCTTCCTCTAATGTTAACATTTTATGTAACCATGGTACAGTTTTCAAAGCTAGGAAATTAACATTGGAATAATATTACTAATTGGTAACCTACTTCTATAATATAAAATATATTAAGCATTTCCTCATAAAAGCAAGATTTTAATAGCAAACGCTAAATGTTCCATAGTTTATTAAGTTCTTTTTCTATTGTTGACTATTATGTTTTCTCCAAAATTTTTTTATTATAAATAACACTAATAAATATCTTAGTTGTTAAATCTTTACATTGATCTTTGACTTTTTCCTTACATAGAATTCTCAGAAATAAACCCTAGATCAAAGGTATCTCTTTTTTTTTTTTTTTTTTTTTGAGACAGAGTTTCACTCTTGTTGCCTGGCTGGAGTGCAGTGCCGTGATCCCGGCTTACTGCAACCTCTACCTCCTGAGTTCAAGTGATTCTGCTGCCTCAGACTCCCAGCCAAGTAGCTGGGATTACAGGCACGTGCCACCATGCCTGGCTAATTATTATGGTTGTTTTTAGTGGAGATGGGGTTTCACTATGTTGGTCAGGCTGGTCCCACATTTTTAAGTATCTTGATTCATACTGCCGAATTACCACTCAAAAATATTCAGGTGTTCTTGTTTTGTATCTAAGGGTATCTGTTTGAACCTTAGATAGAAGCAAGAATATACTTAACAAAGATTGGCCCCAAACTCACTGGGATTTTTCATGTAACATAGTATAGTAGAAATAAACCAGAGTTGGAGTCAGTCTAACCACGTTGCAACCACATACTGCCATTTCTACAAATCACTAATTTTTAGCTTCATTCTCTTTATCTGCAAAATCAGTTGATATACTCTGTAGTGTTGTGAATATTAAATGTACTATAGCTCTGTGAACATGTTTCAGACTGCCTGGCTCATAGATGATTAACAAATGTTAGATTCCATCTTTGTTTTCTCCCTAAAATCCCTTAGATAATAAATTCTATATAGGTGAGTTAGAAACATGAAAGGAGTATGTTATTATTTTCCATCTTATGTTTGTACAGGGACCTCTGAAGAGGAGATTTAGGTCTTAAGGAAAAGAAAAGAGCCATCAGACATTAATACAAATAAAACAAGAATTGTGTATGCATCAAGTCCTCATTAGGTGTCAGTCTTAGAAGTTCTAGTTGGAAATTGTATTTATAATTAGAAGCTCAAGACCGCCTAATCAAATTCTTATTGTGTTTAGCCATTGTTTTTTGTTCCTTATCTCACATAACAAGAGGCACAGAGGTTGGGCAGCTTGAGGCTCAGTACCATCAACAGCTCAATGATGTCATTAGGGAATGGGTACTTCCCATCTAGTTGTCATACTCATTGTATAAGCTTGACTGTAAGACTGGCTCCTTTGGGCAACCAGAAGCCTAGAGCCATTCACATTGAGACACAGTGTTTACAGAGGCAGAAGATCTTCTGCTGTATCTCCTGATATCTCTCAAATTCCCCTTAAAAGCTCTCTCCTTACTTCTCATGTACCAATACTAGGTTTAAATGCCCTCTTCTAAAACAACCAATGGCAAGTGGAGAAGGGAGGCTTGAGTGGCTTTAGAGTGACAACATTCATTCTTGCATATGGGAACTTCTGAGTCACATGGAGAAAAGATGAGCTGACAGATCCAATATTCGATATTTTAGCAAAAAGGCAGAGAAAAATGGGTGTTCAGCAGCTCACCAAAGTATCTGATTCAGAAATATAACTAGAATATTTAAATTTGGCTTAACTAGTCTTTTTAAGTGTGTTCCCAAAGCTCTCATCATTATGAAAGGTAGCAAAACAGAAAACAGAAGTATTATCATTCTTAATCATAACAACTAACATCTGTATGAGTTTGAGTTTCAAAACATTGAGCATATATGTTATTTTAATTCTTTTTTTTTTTTTTTTTTTTGAGACGGAGTCTCGCTCTGTCACCCAGGTTGGAGTGCAGTGGCCGGATCTCAGCTCACTACAAGCCCCGCCTCCTGGGTCTACGCCATTCTCCTGCCTCAGCCTCCTGAGTAGCTGGGACTACAGGCGCCCGCCACCTCGCCCAGCTAGTTTTTTTTTTGTATTTTTTAGTAGAGACGGGGTTTCACCGCGTTAGCCAGGATGGTTTCTATCTCCTGACCTCGTGATCCGCCTGTCTCGGCCTCCCAAAGTGCTGGGATTACAGGCTTGAGCCACCGCGCCCCCGGCCATGTTATTTTAATTCTTACAGCTAAAGTACAAGATAATTGATATTGGCATCCTCCTTTAATAGATGAAGGAAGCAGTGAAACTGGCCCAGTTGTCCCATAGAACATGATGTTTATGCTTTCTTTTGAATAAACACAGAAATTGATCCTACCAGTCTTCAAACTTGAGAAAGTTACATTTGTTTTATCCGAGTTCTCATCTGAGTTGCTTTATCAGGAAACCAACCATCAGGCCTCCCAGATGTCATCAAGGAACTTAAGCTTACCAGATCACTGCATCTAGACAATAAGACACCAGACCCCTCACCCATCCTGACTGCCTAACTGACAACTTGCTTCCTGTTGACCAGCTCTTCTTCCTTACACCCCCTAATTCCTATTTTCCCACACATGGTTACATTTCTTCTCTGCTATATAAACTCCTAATTTTAGTTTGTCAGAGAGATAGATTTGAGACTGATCTTCCATTTCCTCAGCTGTGGCACCTAATTCAAGTCTTCTTCCTTCGCAACACTCATTGTCTCAATGATTAGCTTTCTGTACCATGAACAGAAAAACCAAGACGGAACATTGGTTAGCATTGCAGTAACAGCAAGGCTCAGGAAGATGAAAGGATTTCCTATGAACTACACAGCTAATAAATAAACCACACCAGAATTCAAGCCCAGTTCTTATTTTCATAAATCTCCATTGTGTCTATGACCCCCAAGCTACATTGTGGAAAACAGAAGTCACTTAAAAGCTGTAAAATGGTCTGGCAGAGTATGAAATTATGAGGTAAAGATTTTGTGTGCTAGAGGGAGGATCGTTCTGGGAAGGGGTGAGTCCCAGAAACTGTCTTTAAAAAGATCCTGTGTTCTGCTCTAACATGAAATTACAGGAATGCCTGAAAAAGGAGATGAGGAAGGAAGGATAGAGGACTCTATTTTAATTTTGGAGGTGGCTTCACACCAAGACTAGACAGGTTAAAGCGCTTGAAAGCTATCCCCATCTTGGGAAATGGCAGCGGGGTGAAGGAAGATGGTGTGTAAGGCTCTCCATTGTCTCCTGAGAGTTTGTCAGAAACCCCATCAGTCATTGGTCAGAGGGAGCAAGAGTGCATGCCGCCCCCTAGTGGCACTCTTTGCAGAATACAGGTACACACAAGTTCCTTAAGTAAAGGTGGTCCTGGACAACTTCGCCTTCCTAGTTTTCTTAAGAGAAATCTTTACTGAATCCTTATATCTAGCTTATCTGTCTTAACATACTATTCCCCACCTCAATTTCCTATAAATAATCATCTTCTTATATTTTCATTTAGAAAAGTGGATTTCTGCATAAGTCTCTGATATCTTAAAATCAAACCCACCTACTCATTAAGCATCAAAAACAAGTAAAATAACTTCTTTTTTATAATCAAAAGGATATATTTCAACAAGCGGCATGTTCCAACAAATATTCATTTATTGGCTACTGTGTGCCGGCAACAGTATTAGGATCTGGTGGGCACAACAGTGAATAACAGCAACAACCAAAACAAAAAAGGCATTTGTCTTTATGGAGATTACATTCTAATGGGAGCAGGGCTCAGTAAGAAAGAAATAGCAAGGTAATTTTATATTGTGATAAATTCCATAGAGAGAATTAATGGGATGGTGCGTGATAAAGAATAATCATGGAAGATCCTCAGTTGTAACAGTGAGCTAGCTGAAATCTAGAACCTGCTTTGAGAACAGCCTGGGGAGAAGCATTTTAGGCAGAGGGAATACAAATAAAGAGTCTTTAAAGTGGTAGAAGGTTTGGCCAACTTCCTGAACATAAAGTAGGGTGGATTAGAAGAATTACAGAGAGAGAAGAAGAGATTAGCATGGTGAGAAGTGGGGGAGGTTGGAGGGTTGGCGTGGTGGGTAATGGAGAGTTTGAATTTATTCTCAATGCAATGAGGCAAAAGGCATTTTACATAAGGGAGTAACATAATCTGATTAGATAGAGACCAGGATAGTGTGCTCAAAAAACAGGAATAGCCTCCCTCATAAAATATATTTCCAGCAATAGAGATCAAGCTGATGTAAGAGTTCTCATTACTGATAATTGTATTTATCATCAGATGATCGGGTGAGATCCAGGGTCTCAATCGATCCAATTGTAAAAACAAAGTCTTGACTCAAGGAACTTCTCCCAATTCAGTTTTGCTTTTTTTTTTTTTTTTTTTTTGAGACGGACTCTTACTCTGTCATCCAGGCTGGAGTGCAGTGGCGTGATCTTGGCCCACTGCAACCTCCGCCCCCTGGGTTAAAGTCATTCTTTTGCCTCAGCTTCCCAAGTAGCTGGGATTACAGGCGCCTGCCACCGCGCCCAGCTGATTTTTGTATTTTTAGTAGAAACGGGGTTTCACCATCTTGACCAGGCGTTGTGAGCTTCAGATCTCATGATCCGCCTGCTTTGGCCTCCCAAAGTGCTGGGATTATAGGCATGAGCCACAGTGCCCAGCTCTGTTTTACTTCGAATGAATTATGAAAGAAAAACCCTTATCTTAACCTAGAATCTTATAACAACATCATTTTTATCATTAGATGATGAATGATTAGATGTATGTGTGTTTTCCTGTTTGTCAAAGACCAAAGTGTGAAGGTGAAACCTACTAATGAGAAAAAATTGACTCTGAAATCGCAAGTATTATTGCCAGTTTTTTGAAAATATTTTCATTTGGGTTTGGGAGGGAAAAAAATAATTAGCAAGAATTATTGGTGGAGAAGCAGTATTAGTATTCTAGGATATCAAGACTTGATGGAAGCACCAGGAGATGTTGTAGGTAGTATTGAGAGCAAGTGAGTAAAATAATAATGATAATAATTTAAATAGTAATAGCAATGACAATAACGTATTTAACAAAGATTGTGAGACTTGTTTAGAGAATTGGAAATGGTGGCAGGGCGGGGTGGCTCACGCCTGTAATCCCAGCACTTTGGGAGGCCAAGGCAGGTGGATTCGAGGTCAGGAGATCAAGACCATCCTGGCTAACACGGTGAAACCCCGTCTCTCCTAAAAATACAAAAAATTAGCCAGGCATGGTGGTGGTAGCCTGTAATCCCAGCTACTCGGGAGGCTGAGGCAGGAGAATGGTGTGAATCCGGGAGGCAGAGCTTGCAGTGAGCCAAGATGGCGCCACTGCACTCCAGCCTGGGCGACAGAGCGAGACTCCGTCTCAAAAAGAAAAAAAAAAAAAAAAAAAGAATTGGAAATGGTAAGGGAAATAGCAAACGTCCACCCTGACTCTAAAGCTCTATCTGTATATCCCCTTTAACCCCATGTTATTTATTTATTTATTTATTTTCAGATTCACATTATCTAACTTGCCGAATGCAGAACTGTACAGAGGCCAACAGGAATCAACCTTTTCCAGGCTACATTGACCCAGACTCTTTGATTGTTCAGGATCATTACGTGTTTGTTCAGGTATGAAAAATCCACTTCTGTTGATTGTCTCAGAAACCTTTATTTTCCTTGTTTCTGTCCCTATTGCAGTCCCTTTTGCCTGCTTTACGCTCCATTAAGAGTCAAAAAGAGAGGAAGGGAGGGAGGGAAGGAGGTAGGGAGAGAGGGGAAAATCACTATCTTTTCAACAAAAGGATAATTACTGAGTGTGGAATCTTCTATACTAACAGAATAGTAATGAGTTTCTTTGGGCTATGTCCGGAGGATCTTATCCTTATGGGGTCATGAAGGCATCACAGAGAGGAGTGAGATTGTCTCTAGGATGATGCACAGTACGATCTCTCCCCCACACCTGCATTCCAAAGAAACTTCCAGTTATCAAAGGGACTGAACAAATATATCAGTCTCTTTCTATCTGGGGAAGGGTCAGCCAATCAGCCCCCTCCCCAATACCCACTTTAAAAGTGGAGAAGCAGGAATGGGAAGGCAGGCTGTGGGGTGGCTGGAAATAGTGGGAGGCAGAGGCCAGGGGGAGAGTAATCAGCTTTTATTGTCATGCACCAACTGTGATTAGAATAAAGACACTTCAGAGCAGATGTATTCAGCCAGGTTTTTCACCCCCAAGAGAGTGGAGAACAGTTTAAGAAGCTGAAGTTTCCTGAGTTGTTAGTAGAGACAAGAAGCAAATATGCCGCACTGCTTTTCAGCATTCAAGGAGAAATTTAAGCTTGTTTGGACAATGCATTTAAAAACTTAGTTACCGCCTTCCGTGTTAAAAATGACAAAGGTACAATTACAAAATAGCTTCTATGTATATATAAAATTATACATAAAGACCCATTCTAGACAGTATTACATTTATTTCGACAAGAAATTAGAATTTAGAATATTTGATTACATGCTTCGAGGAAGCCATTTGTTTAAGTGCCCATTGGCCTGTGTACTTTTAAAATGTTTCACATGTGATCTCACACAGACACACACACACACACACACCCCATTTCTTTATTCTTCAGGAAAATTAGTCATTAATACTCGGACAATTTCAGCATCAAGTTGTCAAGGGACATTCGAATAGTTACACGCATTGGTTCTGTCTATAATAATTCATTTCCGTATCAGTGCCGCTCCCAGGAACCTCTTCTGGTTTCTAATAACAGTTTGTGATCCACATCTATGACTTACAAATGAGAATCAATTCTGCATTTGGAATTTCATACAGTCTTTACCTATGCCACCATGAACATCCTGTAGCCCCTCACTAGACCTAAGAGGTGATCTGGCCACATGACAGTGAAGATGATAACTTTCCAAGTCAGATTCCTAATGTGATGAACATGCACATTTGTCGACCTTCAGGGTATGCAAACTCCAGCTGTCATTGAAACTCCAGGCATTTAAAGAGTTTGAGGGTGGCTGCGAAGGAGCGAGAGAGACTGGTGGTGGTGCCCTTGACACTGTGCCCTGCAGGTTGCTCATATGCTGGGCTGGAGACCACACCCCTTCCTGCCCTCTCTCACACCCACCAGGATTCATTGAGCTGCATGCTTTGGACAAAATTGGAGGGAAGCTAGCTCTGGTGGTGCTTGCTTTTAGTCTCAGTTCCTGGGGAGGACTGCTTGAGCCCAGGAGTTGAAGGGTGCAGTGAGCTATGATTGTGCCACTGCATTCTAGCCCTGGGCAATACAGTGAGATTTAGCTTTAAAAAAATTTTAAAAAGGCTGGGCGCGGTGGCTCATGCCTGTAATCCCAGCACTTTGGGAGGCCAAGGTGGGTCGATCACCTGAGGTCAGGAGTTCGAGAGCAGCTTGGGCAACATGGTGAAACCCTCCATCTCTACTAAAAGAATACAAACATAGCCGGGTGTGGTGGCAAGGGCTTGTAATCAATCCCAGATACTCAGGAGGCTGAGGCAGGAGAATCACTTGAACCTGGGAGGTGAAGGTTGCAGTGAACTGAGATGGTGCCATTGCACTCCAGCCTGGGTAACAGCAGTGAAACTTCATCTCAAAAAAAAAATAAAAATAAAAATAAAAATAAATTAAATAGAAGAATCCTACGTTGAATTTGGACAACAATCCTAGCCTGGTTTTCTGTCTGATATGCCAGCACTCCTGTCTGTGCCACGTGCCCATAATCATCAGTGTAACACCATCAAACTGGAATTCAGTGCCCAGAAATGTGAGCCTCCAGCTCTGCCACTGTTTGACTTGGGCCATTTCATTCTGATATGGCACAGGGACCTACCTACTTGTAGGGTCATAGACTTGGGTCTAGAGACCTGGGCTGGTGATGGCAATCAGCCAGTGTACCCCAAGGTTACTATCATTTGAAAAAAATAACTTAAAATGTTTTCTGGCATCTGAGCCACAGTGCAAATTTAAGAATTGCATTTTTGTCCGGTAGGTTCAGTTTGGGTCTCTGACCAGCTCACATACTCTTTGTAAGTTGTGTTTGAACTGAATGCCAATTCTTTACACGTGTCTGCAATAGACATTAATGCCATTTGTTGTATTGGAAGCTACCTCCTTCCATTCAGGTCGCTGTTCTGTGACCTGTGTCTGTCATCGTAGCTTGAGCTTCTTACAATCTTGTTTTTATGATCCAGCTGACATCAGGAGGGCGGCCACATTACTACGTGTCTTACCGAAGGAATGCATTTGCCCAAATGAAGCTTCCGAAATATGCTTTACCCAAGGTATGGCCTAGATCACTTTCTTCATTTCACTCTTGACTCTCATTCACAGAAGCCAGCCTCCATCCCTTTCCCAAGGACTCTTTCAACCTCTCATAGTCATGTTTTATTTACGTCTCTCATCTCTGTTTCCCAAGTTTGCTCTGCCTTACTGTCTTTTTGATCATTCTTATTACCCTTCTCTTGTTTCCTCCCTCCCTTCCTTTCTCTCTTTTTTCTTTTTTCTTTCTCTTTCTTTCTTTCCTTGTTTCCTTTCTCGTTCTTTCTTTTCTTTCATCTTTCTCCTTTTCTCTTTGTTTATCTCTCTCTTTCTTTCAGCTTACTTTCTCTTTCTCTCTTTCTTCTCTCTCTGTCTCTCTGGGATTGTTGCTATAGGAGCATTCATATGAATGTTAATAATTGATTTGATTTTCAGTAGTAAAGATTTTCAAGCCGTATGTATTGGTTTTCTAACAAGACAGAAAATATTTTTTGGATGTGTTATGTATCAGTGCAACAGCTGCGATCCATTTCTATCTGGTTTGATTATCAGTTGTTTACTGAGCGGCGATGCTGTGACGTGGCACCAGCCTTTGCTTTCTCTCTCAGCCAATCAACTCTCTGTAAACTTATGAGACTGGTTGTCTTTAGAGTTCTGAGGCGCAGCTAATTTTTTAGACTTCCCCAAAGGCATACCCTTTGGAAAACAGAGGCAAGCAAAAGTTAAAGACCCTCAACTGTTGACATCCCCAGGCTGTCTTTCCAGAAGTGCTGAAGAACTGCGTTAATATGGAGCGCCACCTAGTGGAGGTCAAACTGACTTGGGAGCTCAGAGCTGTGTGTTTGCGATCTTGCTGCCATTGTGATGTATTTGAAGTGACTAGGAACTGTAAATGTATTGTGCCTTAATCTTAGAGCAAGGGAGATGTATGTGGCTATAAGAAAGGTACTCTGCAGGTTTAAATAGAGTTATAGCTCAACTTGGAAGACTTTGGGTTGCCCAAAGAACATATATAACTTTTTTTTTTTTTAATTGAGTTTCCATGCCTCTTTCTCTTATATTTTCATCCGTGACTTTGTAGTATGTTGACTTGAACCAATACCAGATAGCTGCCCAGGAAGTCATATAATAGACATAACACAAGGGCACAGCAGACCTCCTCTCCCAGGAGAGCCAGTAGTAACAGATTGTTCTGGCTTCTCCAGGCTGAATTCTCTCTCTTGGCTATCACCCTTCCCTAACCCTAACATAGTGAAAGGTGGGCTGTAAGCCTCAGTCCATTAGAGGTAATAACACACATTGAGTTGCACTATTAACTCCAAAGAACTATAGCTATGCTTGTAGTTGTTATTTTCAGCTGCTGAGAGATTAATGACTGTGGTAATTATCCGGAACTGTATGTATGTCTGTGTCTGGATACATTTAAGTTCTTGTTCTTGATTTGGCTTAAGTGTTTTTTTTTTTTCCCAATAAAACACGAATTTACAACATTGAAGTTGTGCCTTTGATAAGAATTGGATAACATCACTATGTAAAAGGAAAACTGAGTGTTGTTCAAATTACCCCTGATAATCTCTTAGGAAGGTTTGTCAGAGAAATGAACATGTTAACTCAATAAATACAGCAGAGCCGGGTTTTCTTTTTTCTTTTCCTCTTGAGCATTGAGATAAATTGTTGTTTCTTTGATTGACTAATAAATGAAGTAGTTGACTTGTAGGATTTGCACCTTAAAAAAAAGAATCCTCAATGCAATGACATGCTGCTGTTGTTCAAGAGGGATGTGGAAATGGAGACCATATCCTCATCTTATGTGCACTCTTGGGAATAAACTGTTTTTTGTTTGTTTGTTTGTTTGTTTTGAGACGGAATCTCGCTGTGTCACCCAGGCTGGAGTGCAGTGGCATAATCTTGGCTCACTGCAACCTCTGCCTCCTGGGTTCAAGCGATTCTCCTGCCTCAGCCTCCCAAGTAACTGAACTACAGGCGCGTGCCACCAAGCCTGGCTAATTTTTGTATTTTTAGTAGAGAAAGGGTTTCGCCATATTGATCAGGCTGGTCTTGAACTCCTGACCTTGTGATCCACCTGCCTCAGCCTACCAAAGTGCTGGGATTACAGGTGTGAGCCACCGCGCCCAGCCGGGTATAAACTCTTTAAGTGACATAAGTTTCGGTCGAAATCAAATGCTATTTGTAGCATAACTGAGGCTAGAACTCAAGTCTCCTGACTCTCAAGGTAGTGTATACATATATATATATTTTTTTGAGACGGAGTCTCGCTCTGTTGCCCAGGCTGGAGTGCAGTGGCCGGATCTCGGCTCACTGCAAGCTCCGCCTCCCGGATTCACGACATTCTCCTGCCTCAGCCTCCCGAGGAGCTGGGACTACAGGCGCCCGCCACCTCGCCCAGCTAATTTTTTTTTCTATTTTTTTTTTTTTAGTAGAGACGGGGTTTCACCGTGTTAGCCAGGATGGTCTCGATCTCCTGACCTCGTGATCCACCCGTCTCGGCCTCCCAAAGTGCTGGGATTACAGGCGTGAGCCACCGTGCCCGGCCGGTAGTATATTTTTTATATTATACTTTCTTACCTTGAAGGTAAATTAATAGCTTCTGTTATTAAAACATAGCATCATCACGTCCTCAAAATTCCATATACTGTCAGGGGCATTAAGAAGAAAATCCCATTGACTTAAGGAGCCCCAGAAATCATACTTTAAAATCAAAGAAACGTTTGTAGAGTCATTGCTGGAGGTTGGGGAAACAGATACTTTGCATTGCTTATTCATAGCCATCTCACAGATCATTGCTGACAGTTGCCCCCAGTGGCATCTAGCCAATATGGAAGGAAAACGTTTTACTTTGAACCCGAATTTACAACTGTCCTCTTCCTCCTGTTCTCCCAGAAGATCATGTTCCATTACTCAGTCTCATCTGGGTTCTGAGGGTAGAATTCAGTGAGTAATTTAGCTTGTTACCAGAAAAAATAGGGGCTAGTACAGCAAATGAATGTATTATTTGATCCAGATGGGTGTTAATTATTTAAGGCAATGAGATTCTTTATTATAATCCCATTATACCTTCAAAAAGAAACCCCAGCTTGGGTGGAGTGGTCTGCGACAAAGGTGCATGCATTTTCTGGCCTTCTGTCAGAGTCAGGGCTGGTGCAACTGGAAATGAACAAAGCTTCATGCCGACCAAAGGAATCGAGACAAACCAGCAATTTTATGCTCAATTTTCTTTAATCACCCACTACCATTGTATCAGCTCCTGAAAGATCATAGTCACCCTGAGCTGTGCTCAAAAAAATGTTTAATAATATAATAGTAAAGAAAGATAGGGGATAGGGAGATTTTAATATTGCCGCTGGCATTAAGAGCACGTGGCCCTCCAGACAGGCAAACATAGTGGCAGTCTTCCTTAACTTGCGCGGAACCCATTCTGAGCTAATCAAGTGAGATAAATGAGGCAATACATACGAAAGTGCTTTGAGCATTTTGGAGGACAGATACTCTATAAAAGCAAGGTAATATTATTATTAGTATGGATCTAGTTGTCTCCATGGTGGAAGATCGATGTGGACCAGGATGCAGGTGATATGAAGGCTGCTTGATTTGCAGCAGGAGACCTGGATTAGGGACCCAGATCTGTCACTAACTTGCTTTGAAACCTTGGGCTGGTTTGTCAATGCCTGTTTTCTTTATTTATTTTTTTTAAAATAAGGAGCTTAGATTCACAACAATATTTTCTCATGTGTGTTACTTAAAATAAAATGTCCTTAGTAATCCTTCCTGAGAATTTGGCGGTGTGGTCAAATATGTCTAAAAGAAATAAACTCCATTCTGTGTTTCTTGCCTAGAGAGTAACAGTAGCTCACTGGTATATTGAAGGTTTAGAATGTCCAGTGAGCAAGAAAGCTCTTTAATTCACCATTAATTAAAATGTTTTACCATTTTAAAATAGTAAAACATTTTTCAAGTTTTCTAAACTTGAAAGTTTTCAAGTCTACTAAAATCCTAACAACGTTGTTGTTCTATGGAACAGACTTTAGAAATGCTTCAATACAAAATCTGTAAGATCACAGTTGCTCTCAAATTCTGTGATTTGGTTAAAGCATTCAACATAAAGTGCCACGTTGGGAGAAAAAGCACAATTTTCCCAATAGAAACAGGGTTTAGGGAAGGAGAAAAAAGAAGGTATATAAATATTTTTAAATTTTCAATTAAAATGTTTAAGACCAATATCATTTGAAAACATAATTATATGAAACAAATGAAGGATTGAAACTCAGCCAATATCTAGAGATGGCCATTTTAATCTGTTATCATTGTGTGATTAGTTCTCTAAGTGACCTAGAGCACAATATTTGATGCATCTGTGTTTTCCTTTCCAAAGCTACAAAATAAAGGCTTGGGAGAAGTGACCGGTAGAGGTGATGCACTTTACTCTTCTAGCGTAGGATTATTTAATCAAATATCTATTGTGAGAAACTCAGAGGTTCACCAGTGCAGAAATTCACTGTAAATCACAGAAGTGGGAATTAGCTATGAGGTCAGGTGATTGTTGAAATATTTTAAGTTGGCTTCAGGGATTATGCTGCATCTTACGGACAAGGAACGGAAGATGAATTGGGAACAGTTGTTTGATGCTTCTCAATGTCAAGGTAAGGATTTAGGTCTTTGCCCTATAGGATGGAGAGCCACGGAAGGTTTGGTCGTCAATGCAGGAACAGCTCTGGAGCTAATTTCCACAGACAAGTCTCTCTGTTAGAAAGAAACCAAACACTTGGGTGTAGCTTCTCCCGGTTCAAAGAATTTTAAATTTTATTTTAAACAACAACAAAGACACTTGGGTGAACCACTTCTTCTCGTGTATGTAGTTAGGACTTGAGTATTTGCAGTGAACAGAAAGGCCAAATGAACCTGGATTAATCAACAAAAGGGATGTAAGGGCTCACTTAACTGAGAGTAGCTAACATACCTAGAGCATCTGCTAAGTGCCAGACACTATTAGAAGTGCTTAACTTATTCATGGATTTCATCCTCACCACTCCATGGGGAACCTCCTATCCTTGTCTCTATTTTGCAGGTTGAAATTATGAGACACAGAGGGTCCAAGTTCACGTGGCTAAGTTATACAGCCAAGATCTGAACTCAAGTAGTTTTACTCGAAAGTCCATTCTTCAGTCACTTTGCTAGACTGTCTTCTTTCACTGAAAAGTCTGGCAGTGGGATCAGCTGCTTAAATGTCCACATTTAGGGACCAAAAAATGTCACAGGATTGGGCCATCTCTCTCCATCCTCTAACCCTGTTTTCATAAGGATTGGTTTCATCCTTTACCTACAAGATATATCTCCAGCAGATGTGGAATTTTCTCTTTTATTCTTACTGCTTACAAACCAATAGTGAGATACTAATTTTGTCTCTCCCTGATGACTCCACAGTCATTCTAGAAACATGTCATATTGACTTTATGTGGGTCACCTGCCCATCAGTTGCTGTTGCCCATCAGTTGCTATTCAGTTGCTGTTGCCAGAGAAATGGAATATTCTGAATGTCAGTTCTAAAAGCTCATTTGTTGTGCTGCTGGTAGAAGAAAGTAGAAAAAAGTTTAGGTTAAATATAGAAATATATCTGAGAGGAATGCGGCTGTTTTTCAAAACACATCAATCCTTGCAGTTGGACCTGTGTCTCCTCAAGTTCTGCATCAGATTGAAAATATTAAAAAATATATAATAAAAAGTAATACAAATTAAATAAATGGTACAACTATTTGCATAGCCTTTACATCGTATTAGGTATTGTAAGTAATCCAGAGATAATTTAAAGTGTACAGGAGGATGTGCATAGATTACATGCAAATCTTATACCACTTTATATAAGGAATTTCATCTTCTGTGGATTTTGGTATCTGAGGACAGTCGTGGAACCAATCCCCCTGCAGATACCTAGAGAGAGCTGTAATTACCAGGAGAAATGTAAATAGACATTCAATGGATAGAAGCACACATGAAATTAATGGGCAGGATTCATTTTTTGGCCTCTCCAGTTGGGGTTCTCTCTACAAAAGTGTTATCAAACTCGAGTATGTCATATTGAGCCTGAATAGAGGTGAGGAATATAAAGCCCTTTGGATATGGACTTCTCCCTCTGGGATCGAGTTTACTGTGATAAAGGGTAAAGAGGAGAGGGAATCTTGTGCCTGCAGGTCTAGAGCAGAGTCAGAGCTGAAATGCTGCTTGATTGAGAACATGGGCATATATGACAATGAGAAATTTAGGTTAGTAGTTAGGTAGAATTTCCCCGCACTGGAATTGTTAACAGGAAGATTGCCAGATCTCCTAAAGCTTTTCAAAAACAGAGTATGGTGCATCTGGAAAGATTAGAGTACTAAGCAATGCCAAAAACAAGAATTGTTCTACGTTGTTCTTCTACCTTTGTGGTTATATGCAGTCTTTGTTTTTGTTTGTTTTGTTTTGGTTACTTAGCTTTAATTTTTGGTTTTTGGAAGTTGTTTTATGTCTACTGTCTTGGGCAAAGGGTAAAATGCAGCCAAGAACATATTAACAGACATCCCCTAAAGAAGAAAGCAGGCTTTGGTCTGAGTCAGCAAGCTTCGGACTGTGGTAGCTTCCATTGTTTTTCTCTAGAGTTACGAAGGGGGGGAAAAGAATGTGAAATTCCCACCCCGAGGGCATTTGCTCACTGCCTCCATGCTACCTTTGCTTTAATTCTGTCTTCCAGGACCACCAGGGTCTGAAAACATTGTCAGTTGTGCAGACTATCTTTTGCCCTTTTTCACTGGAGGATTCCTGCAGAACCTTTCAGTTTAGGTTTTGATAAGCAGCTAAGTCTTTGAACTCATTAACATGAGGATTAGTACTTTGGGTTTCTCTGGTGAATATTTTCTTAGGGCTGAGGGTAGAGGAGACTGGCTGGGGGTTGCTGAACCTTAGGGCAGTGCTTTTCAAACTTTAATATGCATGGTAATTATTTAGCAATCTTATTAAAATGCAGATTTTGATTCACCAGGTGAGGCCCAAGGTTCTATGTGTTTAACAAGCTTACAGGTGATGTCCTTGCTGCTGGTCCATGAGCCATGCTGAGAGATGCAGGGTTTGTCTATTTTCTCTCTGTCCCTCCAACTTTTCCTCATATCTGCCGCATATATGCCTTCTGAGCAAGTACTGTATTTGTGCTTGGCAAAAATATTAGGATGCTTGATTCTCCAAATCATACATATTTAAGAAAGTATTTTTCGAATTATGTAATGAGGCATTTAAAACTGATCTATCAAACATCCCTCCATCCTATTTCTTAATGACCTTTTTGCCTAACCCCACAAGTGACAAAGGAAATATATGATTAATGCTTAACTAATTATTATTTCTCATATATGCAAAACGAAGCTACCTTCTATTAAAGTGCTCATTCTGGTATTCCTTGTTTGGTGCCACACTCTTTGGATGCCTGCCGGGTGAACATATAAAACTCTTCTTCCCTCTTCACGACCTTGTGCCTTTTCACAGGACATGCATGTTATCAGCACCGATGAGAATCAGGTGTTCGCAGCGGTCCAAGAATGGAACCAGAATGACACGTACAACCTCTACATCTCAGACACACGTGGTGTCTACTTCACCCTGGCCTTGGAGAATGTCCAGAGCAGCAGAGGCCCGGAGGGCAACGTCATGATCGACCTCTATGAGGTATGTCACGAGGCATATGTGGTCCTAAGTCACAGCAATGCCCAGCTGGCTGATGGAAGCCCCACATGGACTCTTTTCCTGGTCATTTTAATACAGTTCCTTATGTGGCCTCATTTCTCTTGGGAAATGGAGAGATTTGCAGAACATTTTTCTAGTTAATTTACAATCCACAGAACATCTCTGGGAGGGATTCTGGGAGAGATTCTTTTTTGACAAACTCCACAGAACATAAAGGCTTAGCGGACTTGCAGAATGTCTGGGGAGGCAGCCAATTACAGGGTTTGATGAGAGTGGCCTGCATGCGATGTTTGGACATAGTTTTGAAAGGCAGACAGGGCCGTGAGTAAAGGGATGGTGGATGACACTCCCTTGTCTCTCAGAAGAAAGAATGAAGGGGATCAGGTCTCCTGCATCCAGTCAGAAGACGCTTCATTTGGACTTGAAGACCTTTCTGGTTAAATAAGCTCCCTTGGCTAATGGCCTTTTTCTCACAGGGCCAGAGAGTGAGATAAGATTAACAGGTGTTTGTCTCCTAAATCCAGAAAAATAAAATAAACAGCTACTGCAACAAGAACAGAGCTTAGCAGACTCTTTGTTTCTCAAGATGGCTAAGATTCAAAAGAAAATCATGTATGTTGGGCTAGTTAGCTTTCATGATAAATACCAATGCCTTAATTGCCATTGAAGGCACAGTTAGCTAGAAAGAAAACTGCTGCCTTGGGATGGATTTTAGTCATTCATCAGTCTTATCATGCGCTATGAAAGATTTATAATAGGTTATAATAAGCCATTTGAAAACATTCAGAATTTGGGAAGAACAACAATATACCTATATTCTATCTGAAAAAAAATCTAAAATGGATTCAGATATGTACAGTCTTATAATGACACTATCATTTAGTCAAGAATAAGCACAGTGAGTCAAGAGGTTGTTTGTCTAAGAAGTAAGCGTATATCTAGTATGAAAGAAACTCACTTCACTTAAGAAATTTTAACCTGTCATTGTAATCCCTTTCAATGTGTTCTATCTTCCTCCTCCTTCAGAGGTTCTTAGTGATCTTTTTCTAGTATCTAAACTTCTATGTATGTATAAAAGCATATTAGTAAACTGTATGCCAAAGTTAGAGCCCAGGTATTTGTAATAGAAATTGTGGCAGACTAACATACGGTCTAGTTTATATGTATATGTTTAGAAAATTCTACTGCAAACTTTTTCATACTTTCACAAGTTTTTCCACTTCTTCTTCTGCCCATGTTTCAGATAAATACCGTATCATGCATGACAACCTCAAACTGTATTCTAGAAGGAATTTACATATTGTGATGATTTAGTTTCAATTTCATGTTGAATAAAATTTAATTTAGAGTACAGATTTTGGATTTAGGTTGCCTAAGCTTAAATCCTAGCAATGCCACTTGTATGTATTCTTGAGACAAATCCAGTAACTTCTGAGCCACAGTTTCCTTGCTTAAAATATGGAGATAAACATGATACCTAGTAGATGTGATTTTTCTGAGGATTAAATGAATTAATCCTTTCAAAGCACGGAGCACAGTGCTTAAAATACAATAATGCTCAACAAATTATATATAGCATCATTAATATTATGTTCCAGTGTGTTCAAGCACCACTGCAGTGTTCTACTCTCATAGCTTTAACATCTACCCACATTGTTTAAATGCCCAAAACATGTTTATTATTTCAGATTCCTACATCTTCCCTTATTGCAATTAGTGCAGCCATATGACATTTTTCATACCAAGTAGTTGTCTTTTTTTTTTTTTTTTTTCTTTTGATATGGAGTCTTGCTCTGTCACCCAGGCTGGAGTACAGTGACACGATCTCGGCTCACTGCAACCTCTGCCTCCTGGGTTCAAGCTATTCTCCTGCCTCAGCCTCCTGAGTAGCTGGGACTCCCGCCACCACGCCCAGCTAATTTTTGTATTTTTAGTAGAGGCAGGGTTTCACCATATTGGCCAGGCTGGTCTCAAACTCCTGACCTTGTGATCCGCCTGCCTTGGCCTCCCAAAGTGCTGAGATTACAATAGTAGTCTTCTTATAAACAAGTGTAAATTACCACATTTCTTTTTCATTGGTAAATAGACTATAAACAATAGACTATAAACATTTTAACTTGAAGTGTGTTTTGTTGAAATGTCATGCATTTTCTTGCCTTGACTCAACACTAAGCATGCTCTGAGCATTCACTGGCATGAAGTCAAAGCAACTGCCCAAGCTTAATCACCCAGTTTTCTTTCCTGGCCCTCATTCTATCCTTGGTCTCCCAAAAACATGTTCTGACTTTCAGGTTCCATCTTCTCCTTCCTGATTATCCTCTTCCCTCTTTTTGAGTCAACATGGAATTGATTCTCTGGATAAATTTTGTTTCCTGCCAGAAATAAAAACCATTTTAATTGGTCCCTTGATGACGAAAAAATGACAAGTTTAGACAGGAATGACTTTGCAATGTCTTGTTATTTGCAAGTCTTTTCATGACTAGTTTTCTGAATTCAAACATCAGTAACAGGTATGGAATGAAAAGAGGAAACAAGGCGACCTCTGGACATGCCAAACATTGCTTTGTTAATCTTGTGCTTCCCCTTTGTGCCTCTCTTGCAGTTGACTATCTGTAGGGAAACTGCGGGCTCTTATTATCATCATTTTGAGCAGTGGTATGACTGTATTGTGTAAAGATGCTCTGCATCCTGGGGCTGGGAGAGAGGAGTCTTTGTTTTATTAGCCTGACAGTTCACAGCAACTTGAATTGAAATTGATGTGATCAGAACGGCAGTGCCGTATCTGCTGATTACCTAGATAGAAAGAATATTGGCTGACACGGAGCCTGGCACAAATGTTCCCTTAAATCTGATTGTTCTGGCTAGCAGGAAGCTGAAAGCCATCCAGCATGAATTTCCCAGTAGAATTGTAATGAATGGTGAGAGCTTAGAGATAAATGAGAAGTAAGAAAATCCATAAATGAATTACTAAGGAGCGAAGATGAGCAACACATGAGGTGGGGGTTACAGAGGTAGCATACATGGAGTGCATGTCTGCTCACATTTGGGGTGACTGAGGAGGATGGCCTTTGTTCTTTGTTTGCTTCTGCATGCCAATTATGTGCTCTTCCTGCATTTGTGAGCTCTTCAGGCTATTTTAGCAGAGATGAACTGTATAATGTGTAAACATGTAGATGGGTCTGTGCATCACGCATGTGCACTGCTGATGGGTCTTTGTAAAAAATGCAGAAGGAAGCACTGTGCTCATTAAAATTAAGCATTTTGTTTGCACACACGTTGGAACCTGGATACAGATTCTGTGTTCGCTACCCTAGAACTATGGAATGAGTATATGGAATGAGAGAGAGAAATGCTAGAGACAAAGTGTTGGGGGTACAGCCTTATATGCTTTAGTTATTGAAATACCAGAATTTTCCATCAGTGTGAATTAGACTCCATTCAAGAGAGCCAAGAAATAAGAGACAAGAAAGTTGGCCTCAGAGCAAAAATACTAGAAATGGATTTTGTTGATATTAATAATGTCTAATATTTTGGGCCACTTTGTGCCAGGCATGGTGTAAAGAACCTTCCATAACGATCTCATTCAATGTATACATTATGATGTAGGAACTGTTGTCACTTTCACTTCAAATATAAGTAAAGGGAGGCAGAGAGAATACAGCAACTTTTGCAAGACCCCAAAGATGGTAAGTGGCAGAGTTAGGACCTAAACCCTAGAGTATGCAAACTCTCAACTATAGACTGTCATGTTTTCCCTGAAGGATCCGCATCTGGGCTCGTATTTGGTTGTGAAGGAGTGATAGCATTAAGACTGAAGAACATAGAAGGGCAGGGTAAATAGAGTTAGACTTTGCATACCAGTGGAAAACAGAAGACTGGAAGAAGAAAATGATAAAAGTCAATGTAAAGAGAATCAGAAGTTTGATTGCCTGAGACCTATCTATGCAGCGCCTTTAGTACCAAGTGCTGAGTTACAGCTAAGTTCAGGCCATATTGACACATGGCTCTCAGTCTTGTCAGGTGGATGTATTTGTGTAAGAAAAGCCTGGAAACAAGTGTCCTAAAATTCTATCACACCTGAATAGAATGAATGTTCCAGTGGCATCGTGTGGGTTGGGGAACAGAAGACTGCATGTCTAATGGTGGCCAGAGCAAAAGAAATGTGCTGAGTGTATCTGAGAAGAGTGATGCCTGATGTATTTGTGTAATGTGGATGATGTGAGGGAGCCTGACAGGTTTGGATGACACCTTCACTCCTTTGGGAAGGGAATATTAATTAATGATGATGAAGAGCACTTTGGCTTAATAGACAATGACAGTTCACCCCAGCTGAGTGCAAAGGGTTGTGTTGGGAGTGAAGCCACTTGGCTGACAAATTCAGAATACTCAAGAATGTGTGCATACATGAGTGAGCCCTGGTGGGTGTCATGAAGGACAGCCAGTGACCAGGGCATGTTCTGTTACACACAGTGTCTTCTGTACATCATGAGTATCCTCTCTTTAAAAGAGAAAACTCAACGGTTATGATAATATAGCGTACACCTTGATTTCTTGGAGAAAGACTGCCTCTTACAATCTAGGTTAGGAGGTAGGGAAGAAAAATGCTCTCCTATTGAAGATACATTTATTACAGGATGTTGAATGTACTATTGGCCACGTACAGTGGCTCACACCTGTAATCCCAGCACTTTAGGAGGCGGAGGCAGAAGGATCACCGGAGGCTAAGAGTTTGAGACCAGCCTGGTCAACATGGCAGAAACCCTGTCTCTACTAAAAATACAGAAATTAGCTGAGTGTGGCGAAGTCCCAGCTACTTGGGAGGCTGAGGCAGGAGAATCACTTGAACCCTTGAGGTGGAAGTTCCAGTGAGCCGAGATGGTGCCAGCCTGGGCGACAGAGCGAGACTCCTCCTCCTCAAAAAATAATAATAATAATAATAATAATAATAATAAAATAAAAGAATGTACTATTATTTCAGGCTACTGTCTCTTGAGGAGGAGAGTGCTGTTTGAGGAGGAGAGTGCTGTTTGAGGAGGAGAGTGCTCTTTGGTTGGGGCAACAGAGAAGGAAAGAACATTTAGGTTTTTATTGGCCAGTGGTTTCCCTGATTTTGAAGGCACCCCTGGCCTCATGTTTCTCCTTCCTGCTATCCTCTCTTGAGAAGAGAAAAATATCCCATCCACAAAGCCCAAAGAAATTGTGGCCATGAATATGTTCTCTTTCTTGCCACAGTTGTTGTTTCATCTTTTTAATTTTTTTTTTTTCAAATTTTGGCACTTAGGATTTGTAATTTAAATCTGAGACTGAGAGGGTGGTAGTATTCATCTTTTAGTCAGCATTCAAGGCAGAAATAAGCAAAAACATTTGCACAGGAGTCTTCCCAACTTAGCCTCTGCATGGAGCTTACAAAGGGTTCTCTTACACAAATACATGAGTTCCTTTGAATTAACTTATGATAGAGTGTAAGGAGTACTAGAGATGTTTATGGGAAGATTCCTGATTCCCACAAAAACAGGACAGAACCATCCAGAAAGTAAACCTAAAAAACAAGGGAGATACCTGTGTTTTTTTAAGTCACCAAAGAAATTCCCAGCACCTAGCACATTCTAACTCTCAAAAAATGTAGTTGTTGAGATATTCTACGTATTGTATCTGCAAGTGCCTAGAAGATCGTATGATACATAGTAGATGCTCAGAAAATATTTACTGAATGACTAGAGTAAATGTACTAATGACTGAATAAAATACAATTTATTTGAGTAGAACATTCTGATGCGGTATTTCTCTCAGGCCACTCTAGGATAAAAGGAGAAGTTCGAAGAGACAGTACAGCCACAGGCCTAAGGGTGTAGATAGACTCTGTAGTTAGACAGACTGACTCGGAGTCCAGATCTAAGATTCTCCAGGGGGATGACCTTAGGCAAGTGATTAGCCTCATCTGAACTTTAGTTTTCTCATCTGTAAATGAGGATAATATGAACTCTAATGCATGCAGATATTTACAAGTTCCTGTTTGCAAAGCCTTTCATGTACAGGTTGAGGATACTTTATCTGAAATGCTTGGGACCCATAGGGTTTCAGATTTTAGATATTTTTGGATTTTGGAATATTCGCATATATATAATGAGATATATTGGAACTGGGACCCAAGTATACACACAGGATTAATTTATGTTTTGTACACGCCTTATCACATGGCCTGAAGTTAATTTTAAATAATATATTTAATTATTTTGTACATGAAACAGTTTTTTGTATTCTAGAAATTTATTTTTTATTTTTTATTGGTACATAATAGACACACATTTTCAGGGTATATATAATAATATAATTTATATAATTAGTAAATAACATATTAGTGTACTTGAGATTATTCATCACCTTAAATATTTTTCTTTTCTTTAGAGTTTTGATTGTGTTTTGCCTGTGACCCATCACATATGATTAGATGTAGAATGTTTCACTTATGGCATCATGTCAGTGCTAAAACATTTTAAGTTTTGGAGCATTTTGGACTTTTAGGTTAGGGATGGTCAACCTTTGGTACCTGAAATTTAATAATCAATAAATTTGGGTTGCCATTATTGTGATATCTTTCCTCCAAAACAGCTTTATTAAAATGTAATTCACATATCATACAATTTATCCACTTAAAATGTAAAATCCAATGGTTTCTAGTATGTTCACAGAGCTGTGCGGCCACCACCGCAATTTTAGGCCATTTTCATCGTCCAGTACAGAAGCTCCACAACCATTAGTAGTCACTCCCCGTTTCTCCTCCTCGCATCTTCTCCCCAGTCGTGGTTACCAGAGGCTTGGGTGTTGTACCTTCTAATGCAGAACTCTCACTGCCTATTTCAGTAGGAACAAAGACAGGGGCTGGCACGGTGGCTCATACCTGTAATCCCAGCACTTTGGGAGGCCGAGGCAGGTGGCTTGCTTGAGCCCAGGAGTTTGAGACCAGCCTGGGCAATATGATAAAACCCTGTCTCTACCAAAAACAAAACAAAACAAACAAACAAACAAAACCCCAAAAATTAACTGGGCATGGTGGCGTGCAACTATTGTCCCAGCTACTTGGAAGGCTGAGGTGGGAGGATCGCTTGAGCCCAGGAGGTCGTGGCTGCAGTGAGCTGTGGTCACACCACTGCTCTCCAGCTTCGGTGCCAGGGAGAGACCCTGTTTCAAACAAACAAACAAAAAAAACAGGGTTCTTTGTATAAAGTTACTTTACTATTATTAATTTTAAAGAGTAACTTGGTGGAGTGAATGACAATCTGAAGGTTGTATTAGAGTGGGAGACCGTAATGTGAGAGGTCACAGGGATGACAAAATTGGAATTAATATATGATAAAGAGTATAAGGAGTACTAGAGATGTTTACGGGAAGATTGAGTCCCATAGGAAGATCCCGCAGTTGTTGACAGCCAAGATACAGGTACCATCTGTATGAGAGACAAATTAAAGAACAGAGAAGAAGTGTCAGGATAATCAGGATGAAAAGAGATTCTGGTTTCTGGAAAAGGTTTATGAGCTGAATCTTGAGGGATGAATAGCTAGAGGCACATCAGGAGGCTGTCTGAGGGAGTTGGGGGTAACCTTTGTGAACAAAGAGAGTCAGATAAGAGAAGGGAAGAAAGTGTTCTGAGACCATCAAGTTGGCAACAGGAAATGCACCAATGTACTTTGTGTTAGACGTAAGGTTTGAGCTCTAACACTTCTCATTTAAAGTCTAATTAAAATGATATCTTGACTTATATTAAATCATAAGAAATAACTATTACTTTTGCGATATCTGGTAGCACATTTGTCTATATGAGAAGCAAAGACTAAAGTAGCTTTCCAGCACACTCAGAATTCTTAAAGATCTTTATACAGAATTCAGAAGGGCAGTCAAGGCAACAATTCTTCTCCCAAAGGAGGACAGACTTCCAACAGTGGGATGTACCATTCCCATGGGTGTTTTGTCATCAGAAATTCTGTGTCTATGGGAAGACATGGCTTCCGTAGGAAATACTACTTTGCCCCACCCTACCGCATCCCTCAGCTCCACGAATATGCATGCAGTGTGGATACAGAGAGGTTATCTAGAAACATAAACATGCCCCCTCATCCTCAGTGGAACCTCAGACCTTACACTCACACAGAGAGAGACATATACTACATGCATAGGCAGGTACACACGTGTACACCCACGCACATTCCAAATTTGGGGCACTCATGCTTGGTATTAGTCCCCTTGATATCCGAAGTCCTACAGTGAGAGGGTAGAGGTTCCAGGAAACATAGGATAAGACTTAGAATAGAGCACTGGAAGAAAGTGGCTCGTGCATGCCTAGGGGTTTCCGTGAGACACACAGAAAGATGGATTTCTCAAGCTCAGAGTGAAAGGAACAGTGAATAGCACAAAAACCTAAGACTAGGGCTGACTACCTTTGCAGAGCAGGCCAAAGCAGCAAAAGAAAGCAACAAAACAAAAAACCCTACCTTAAATGGATAAAGTACCTTGGCTACAAGAGGAAAATAAGCAATAAGCAGACCCTCTCCAGCTCTATCCTGTGTTGCTACACATTCCCTTTACTTTGCCAAGTTTTTATTCCTCACGATAAACCTGAAGGCCAAGCTGCCAGAGATGAATTACAAAGCACAGCTCTTTGCTCAAGTGGCATTTGATAATGCCAAGCAGTTGGGGGCCAATAAAGTCACCACTTCTGCAAATCAAATGAACCAGCTCCCAAACATGCATAACCCTGTGCTGGCACCGTTGCCAGAAGAGGGAGAGGGCAGGAAGGAAAATGGGCAATGAAACTACTGGAATAGGTAACATTTTTATTCCTTCTGCACTTACTGTCACCCTCTTCAGTGTTGAATGACTAAGACAGGGTCATTTCTCATTCCTGAGAATGGTATAGAGGAAAGACCAGTATGACTTTGTGAAATTGTGATTTACGTAATTTAATTTTTTAAAGAACTGGCAGTATATTCATATTTAAGTATGTAACAGCTTCTTGAACATATGCAAAACCAATATGGAGTTCCCTGGTGGGCAGCCCTTGCGGAGCTGGTGCAGTGAATTACTAAATATTATTTGTAATTAACACACTGCTGTTGGGAGGTAGAGTGCTCCTGGAGTTAATGCCTTCCACATTTTTTGAGGTTAGACAATGCACAAGAAATTGTTCTGGCTGCTATTGATTGCCCAGAATGCACCGTGTTTCCTGAGTATAATAGTTCAAAGTATTCCTCTCCACAACTCATTTATACCATTTAGTTGTTTAACATACTTGTTGTTTCAAAAGAGTGCATATGTGGCCCAACTGTAAATTATCCCAGATGCCAGATCAGCGGGTACACACTAATGAGGTCTGACTGTCAAAAGCAAAGGAAAAATGTGTGTCTTCTGTCGATTGAAACCCAACCTCTTAGAATTGACAGATTCAAGCTATATTTGAAGTCAGGCAGATTTGGGTGTGAACCTCAACTTTGCGTGATCTCAGTTTCTTCATCTGTAGAATTGAAGTAAAAGCTACAGGTGCAGGTTTGTAGTGAGTATTGGAGGTTTTATAAATAAAATACTGGACATAGTGCTTGGCGTTTGGCGAGGTCTGAAGAGGTGACAGCTATTGCCTCACTATTCTGCTTAAAAATTTTCCATATTGTAAAGGGCCCAAGTTAAGTAGGTTTAAATATGCTTGATAGCCCGCTCACTTACTCCCTAGGTGTGTTCCAGAAAGCCACCAAGTCAAAGTGTCTATTTCCTCATCCTCAAAATGTAGCTAATGATAATTATTCCATGGTTATTCTGAGTATTAAATGAGGTAATGTACATGCAGCGTTGGAATGCATTACTCAACATGTTTCAGTCCTTTTCCTCACTGCCCTCCTGTTTTCCTGGGTTGTTACAATTGCAAGCAGGGTAAAATGTGCATGAATGTGTTTGATAAACTCCAAAACACAAGAAAAATATAGTGCACAATTATTTGCTTTTGCAAGATTTTGACAACTTACTAATGATTACTTCTTATCTAACATATAGAAGAGAGGAGACAATCATTTTCAGAGGCAAATAATTAATAGCATCTGTTTAGGCTGAGAACAACGGTATTATAAAAACAAAGTAGGGCATATTTGATGATTTAGGAAAACCACCATTTATTTAAATTTAAAAGCTGTCCTCTTATATTCAGTGCATTCTGGTGGCTTAACAGAGAGATCTTACACAGAAATAAAGCAACAGTAATTGGATCAGGAGCTTTAACTGACCCCTTTCAATTGCCCTAGCCTGCAGATAGCTTGATAATTGAGGTAGGCATTAAGAGCATAAGCTGTGAAGCCACAGAGTTGTGAGTTGATAAGCCTGAGTCTGATACTTACTGTGTGCCCTTGGGCAGTGTGACCTTAGGCAAGTCACTTTATTTGGATGAACCTGAGCTTTCTTTCTTCATCTGTGAAATAGAATAAACGATACCAAAGAGGACTGTTTTAAGGATTAAGTGAGATTAAGTATTTGAGACTCTGGGTGCTACGCTAGCATACAATAAAAGTAACCCCTATTTATTTATTATTACTTACCAAGCAACAGAGCTGAAACCATGAGAATTTATCTCTTGGTAACTGTAGGCTCCTGTCAGCCTATGTTAGGGTTAATAAGAAGCCGCTATCAAACTCTGATTGTGACCCCCATATGATAAGGATCACCAATCTGTTGTTGTTTGTCCAGTAGCCTGGGAAGTCATTATACCTTGAGTGTCACCTCCTTCCCTCATTGTCAGCCTTTCTTTCCTCCAAGATAAGTGCTCTCAGCTGACTTTGACAGCCTTCTTTTTTTTAAGTAAACAAATATATCGCTTCTCAAATTGATGTATTTTTCAGCCATGTCAATTTTTCCCAGGTAGCAGGGATAAAGGGAATGTTCTTGGCTAACAAGAAGATTGACAACCAAGTGAAGACTTTCATCACGTACAACAAAGGCAGAGACTGGCGTTTGCTGCAGGCACCGGACACGGATCTAAGGGGGGACCCCGTGCACTGCTTGCTGGTGAGTCTTCCTATTGAAGCAGAATGCCTCACACAGTAGAGGGACGGAAATGGATATTTAACAGAGGATGAGGATAGTTCTGGGACTTCTGCTCAGTTCATGAACAAAAGGGAGTGGGGAGGGGCGTGAAGGCAAAGGGTATAGAAAACTCACAGCACTGCCTAGTGTGATGTGCCAGAGAGATGGGAGAACATGGGCAGTTTCTTGTGCCCTTCCAGGATCCTTGGTTCCTGCCCAAGTTCTGATGAGGGCCTCAAATGGTAGTTTGAGGGAGAATATGACAGTTTCTATCACTGGCGAGGATACACCCTGAACAACCTACTTGCTCATGAGTAACCTGTTACAGAACTAATGATACATAAATTCAGCTATAGAGTTGATGAACTGAATGCAGAGTCATGTAGGTGTATTTTCCTGTGGAGATGTTTAATCATGTTTTCAGAGGAGTTTATGATTCAAAAAAGGTAGGAACCACTGATTTATACCCTTATTGGTATTCTTTACAATATGTTCTGTTCATTTGTGTCTTATTCTGTAAAGCTTAAGTTGGCAAACTATAGCCTGTGGGAAAAATATGGCCCACCACTTGTTTTTCTAAATAGGGTTTTATTAGAACACAGTCATGCTTATTCATTCACGTATTGTCGATGGCTGCTTTCACTCTACAAAGACAGAATTGAGTAGTCATGAGAGAGACTGTTTGGTGAACAAAGGCCAATGTATTTATTTTCTGTATCATGAAAAAAGCCTGATATTTATTACCTGGCCCTTTACAAGGGTTTGCTGACCCCTGCTTTAAAGTATGGCTTCCTTTTAGTTGCCTTACATTTGGGCAGTATATAGATTTGTATGAATTTATTTATGTATTTGATGTATGATGGCATCCAAAAGGAGGATCAAAGATGAATCTTGCTTTCAAGGAGTTTGCAGTCTACTTGGCTACTTGAATGTGACTAGATTAATAAATGGAAGACTGCAGAGTCACATCTCATTCCTCTTAGTAGCTCTGATGCCTGCCCCAATTTTGACACACAGATAAGTACTGAGTGAATGCAGAAGGAGGTGAGGAAGAGACAAATTGCAAATTGCAAACATTATTAATACTATCAGTGTCTGTAAAACACTTCAGAAGTTGTGTCTAAATTTAGAAAAAGGAGAGCTGATTGTGTAAGCCTAGAGGGAGGACCACTTCATCTGAGTAAGAAGGGCTTGTAGGGGACAGGGGTGTGTATGTATGAATTACACATATATAGTTGTTCACACTCTTCATGCAGTTCTGACTTTGATGTTATCTGCACTCAGCTTGCTTCCTTCCATCCCGTAAAGTCTGGACAGTCACTTTGCAGGTTCATCTCTCACAGCTGTAGGCAGGTCACCCTCCTAGTTGAGAAGATGCCAGCAGCCATAGCTTGACCTTATTAGTTGCAGAGGATATCACAGTTGTCACTGTGCATCAGGGAAGCAGTCTAAAATTCAGCTTCCCACTCAGCTTCTATCCTTATTACTGGCAACTTACAGGGGGAAAAGGTCAGTTGTTACAGTAATGGCAGTGACAGAGTAAGTAAATGTAGCAACTATTATTGAATACCTACTCTATGCAAGGCACAGTTCAGTGGCATTTTAAAAAAACAGGGTCACCTTCCTAGTTCAGCTGTAGCAAGTTGGAGCATAGTGCTGCTTAACCAAAGATGCGTGGGATATGCCAGTTCCGTGAGCTGGTCTCTACTCCACAATTTGGAGATTAAATGCCTATGAGAGAGAATTAACCATGTCACCTAAATGGGCTTGCCTGGGGACTCTGGCGTCATAAATGAACCATTAAAAATGGCTTTTAAGCACTTAGCAAGGTATTCCCTGCTTCACCCCCAACCCAGTGTCAGAAACTCTTGTTGTTGTACTTCCAAAATATAAATGTAGTATCAACTTACTTCCCTATCACCACTGGGACTGCCCCAATCCAAGCCAGCATCGTTGCTCACCTGATCCACAGTGACAGGCTTCTAACTGGTCCTCCCACTTTTACTTGGCAATCCCTTCTCTAGACAGCAGCCAATGGGACCATTTTTAAAAAAATAAACTTTATTTTGAGGTAAAATACACATACCTGCAATTTTAAGAGTATAGTTCAATGAATTTTGACAGATGTATATACCCATATAACCATTACTACAATCAAGCCAGAACATTTCTGTTGCCCTAAAAAATACCTTTGTGGGCCAGGCGCGGTGGCTCACGCCTGTAATCCCAGCACTTTAGGAGGCCGAGACGGGTGGATCACGAGGTCAGGAGATCGAGACCATCCTGGCTAACACGGTGAAACCCCGTCCCTACTAAAAAAAATACAAAAAACTAGCCGGGCGAGGTGGCAGGCGCCTGTAGTCCCGGCTACTCGGGAGGCTGAGGCAGGAGAATGGCGTAAACCCGGGAGGCGGAGCTTGCAGTGAGCTGAGATCCGGCCACTGCACTCCAGCCTGGGCAACAGAGCCAGACTCTGTCTCAAAAAAAAAAAAAAAAAAAAAAAACCTTTGTGCCTCTTTGCAGTTAGAACCCGCACTCTCAGCCCAGCACAACTAATGATCCACTTTATTTTCCTGTATATTAGATCGCTGTTTTTTAAAATTGTGTGTAAATGGTATCAACTTGAACTTTTGAAAAATCAGATCATATCACTTCTTTCCTTAAACCTTCTTTTTTTTTTTTTTTTTTGAGACGGAGTCTTGCTCTGTCGCCGGGGCTGGAGTGCAGTGGCCGGATCTCAGCTCACTGCAAGCTCCGCCTCCCGGGTTCACGCCATTCTCCTGCCTCAGCCTCCCGAGTAGCTGGGACTACAGACGCCCGCCACCTCGCCCGGCTAGTTTTTTGTATTTTTTTAGTAGAGACGGGGTTTCACAGTGTTCGCCAGGATGGTCTCGATCTCCTGACCTCGTGATCCGCCCGTCTCGGCCTCCCAAAGTGCTGGGATTACAGGCTTGAGCCACCGCGCCCGGCCTTCCTTAAACCTTCTAATGGCTTCTAATACGTGTAGAATAAGTAAAAATACTTTATCATGACCAATGAGACTTCATGTAATCTGGCCCCTGTGTAGTTCTCCTCCCTGGTCTCCAGCCTCTCCCCTCTCCCTTTCTTCCTTATGTGTAAGCCAAGGTGGAGGAGGGGGTTTTTCTTTCCATACCGTGAACTCACCATGTTCATGTATGTCTTAGGGTCTTTGCATATGTTATGATTTCTCTTAAAATGTCCTTCTCTTTGTCTGGCTTGTTCTTGGCATTCAGATCATTGCTTCATTATCTTAATTTTAGAGAACTTTCTTGAGCATCCCCTAAAGTTGTATTTGTCTTAACTCTTTTTTTTTTTCTTCATGGTCCTTACTGTTATCTGAAATCAGCAGGTGTATTGCTTAATTTTCTTATCCATCTTATCTTCTGAAGTGTGGGCTTCATGAGCCTAGGGACGGTGCCTGTCTTTTTGACCGTTCCAAAGAATCAGCTCCAGGAGTCATACCTACCACGTGGTAGGGGCTCGACATCAGGGGTGCCACGTCTGGAGTGTGCAGTCCATCGAAAGGTGTTGTGACAGTTTCACATTTGGATTTTAATGGAAGCCGTTCATTCCCTCTGAGAGTCCACTGGAGGATTTGTCACATTGTCTACCTTCTGAATCTCATGGGCCCAAGTGGAATCCAAAGTTAACAAAAGCAGGAAGCTCATTAAGACGGAAGAAAGATGGATTATTGGGATACAGATGTATGGAGCTCAGGAGTCTTCCAGCCTTCCTTCTTTGTTAACCCTGTTGTTTAATGTAGTTTTAACCTGAGCTTCAGAAAGCAGGCTGCATGTGAGAAAGGGAAAATGACAAAGGAAAGCAGGGAGGAGAGACCAAAATCACTTTACAAAAATCTGCCAAAGGCACTAAATAGAAAAGGAAATTTTTGAGCTACAGGAGACGAAGACTGTTAAAAACCTTCTTTAGGCTTGGGAGCTGGTGGCAAAGATGAGATAAAAAGTGATTTTAGATTGTGAGTACTTGGAAAGTGACAGTGTCACTGAAAGCACAGCCTAGTGATTAGAAAAGAGATTTTTCCAGCAGGACTGTTACAGATGTGGAATAAGTTCAGAATTACAGCCCGAATGCAATGTTCCTGGCAAAAATCTATGCTATAGAAATAAGACATCTAGGGTAATTTGGGCTGCATTTTTAGGACTTTTAGACTGATTGCCTGGAGGGCCCAGCTGGGATTTCTTTCCTCTGAAGACAGAATTGTACAATTAGATAGAATATTACAGGTCATGGTCCACCTGTCTCCAGAGCCTCAGGATTGGGCTCCCAAGAGGCAAGATGTCAGCTGAACTGAGCCTGTGACAAATCCTTGGGCCGTTAGGGAAAGCACAGTGTTTCATGGAAAGAGGCGCTGACTTTGTGGATTCGTCTGGCACTTTTCTTTTCTTTTTTCTTTTTTTGAGATGGAGTCTCACTCTGTTGCCCAGGTGGAGTGCAGTGGCGCGATCTTGGCTCACTGCAACCTCCGCCTCCCAGGTTCAAGCGATTCTCCTGCCTCAGCCTCCCGAGTAGCTGGGTTTACAGGCATGTGTCACTACGCCCAGCTAATTTTTGTATTTTCAGTAGAGACAGGGTTTCACCATGTTGGTTGGCCAGGATGGTCTCAATCTCTTGACTTTGTGATCCACCCGCCTTGGCCTCCCAAAGTACTGGGATTACAGGCGTGAGCCACCGAGCCCGGCCTATCTGGCAGTTTTCTATTGGAACTGATCTGGCAGCTGCCCCAGGAGAATCTGTTTTTCACCTTTCTTCCATTGTCTGTGACTCCATATATTTTGCTGATTTGGGCTGGAGCTGAATTCCCCATACCCAGCCAGATGATCCAGGGGCCTCCTTCCTCTTTGCCATTGACTCTTTATTGAAGATGTAATAAATTCGAATTTCAAGTCAGAGAAAGAAATTATACAAATGAGTATGTATTTCGGGAGGGAGAGTGTTACGGATACTATTTGAGAGCTTGTTCTTCACAAAAGCTCTGATGCGTCTTTTCAGTACAGTATTCAGATTAGATACCATGGAGATAAAGGTACCATGAAGAAAGGATCTAAAGGCAGTTGATACAGAGCCTGAGGAGAAAGAATTGGGATTTGAAGCTGGTTGACCCTTAAGTAATATAACAGCTTTTAAAGTTGACTTATTACATGGTGGGGAAATGCCTTCCATTATATAGTAATTCCCCAGTGGGATCCACAATGCTAGAAATAATTAATGGATCACCTGGAGAACATTATGCTAAGTGAAATAAGCCAGGCACAGAAAGACCAAGTCTGTTTCTCTCTTCTACTTGGAACCTAAAACAATCAAACTTATAGAAGCAGAGACAGAATGGTAGTCACTGGAGGCTAGTGGTTGGAGGAAATAGGGAGATATTGGTCAAAGGGTACAATGTTTAAGTTAGACAGGAAGAATAAATGATAAATATTTGAAATATAAAATAATAATAGATCAGTTAAATTCAGCAGACATTTATTGAACACTTACGGTAGCCAAAGTACTTTGATGGTTAAAATAAAAGAATCAGGCAAAGAAAGTTAACTAGTAACTAGATGTCCACTTATGGTTTCACGGGTTTGCAGACTCCCTGAAGTTAAGTGCAAGACTCTGTGTACTTGTCTGTGTGCACTTTTGCTTGGTCTTTAGTTTGCATCAGATGCCCAAAGTTTGTACCTGACCCAGAAAAGATTACAGACTAATGATCTAGTTGCTCCTAGAATTGGTATGCCATGGATAATTGATATGCCATGGCCTGTGACTATGTGTAAGGATGCAAAGGCCAGCTTCCAATAATGTGTGCTGGTCATTCTATCCTCTGTAGGTCAGCTGCTGGCATTGGTGGTTTGGGTGTACATTTCTATATTTTCTGAACGTGGAAAGGTCAGGAAAATAGAGAACTGCCTTTGGAACAGGCTATGCTTTGACTATATTGACTTGGAGATAACCCTGGAAAGAAAAAAGCAACTATTGTGACTATTAGCATGTGTAGGTACTCAGCACATATTTGCTAATGAGAGAAAAGAAGGCAAGAAGACAATAGAAAGGAAGAGAGGGGCCTATGATGTGCCCCCAGCCTGGGCAAAATGTGCATAAGAACTGGAGAGCTTTGTCCTGTGTCCTCCAGGAACTTGGAGGGGTTTGATAAGCGTTATAATAAAATATACTAATATAAACTATATGAATTGTTTATGACTTGACTTGGGCAAATGTCCAAAACTGGTCAGTGCAACAGCTTAAGTTGAAAAAAGTGAAGATGAATCACTTCACGCTGTTTTTTCCTTAAACATTTGTGTAGACTATAACTGCCTTGAAGAAAAAGAAAAAAAGCCACAGAATATTCTCCTTGTACCAGCTGGGGGCAATCCAGTACTACAAATGTGAGAGTGGAGAAAAAAGTGCACCAACAGATGATTTCTAATGTTGCTGTTACTGCGTGAACTGGTGTCTTTTTTTCTCAGATTAATAGATCTCAGCCCTCTGAAAGCGATAGCAACAGAGGCATGCTGAGGTAGCCAATGGAAAATGACATCTTTCCTTTGTTTTTGGTTTTGGTTTTTGTTGTTGTTGTTGTTTTGTTTTGGTTTGGTTTGGTTTTGTATTGGAGATGGAGTCTCGCTCTGTCACCCAAGCTGGAGTGCAGTGGTGTGATCTCAGCTAACTGCAACCTCCGCCTCCCGGGTTCAAGTGATTCTCCTGCCTCATCCTCCCGAGTAGCTGGTACTATAGGTGCCTGCCACCATGCCTGGCTAATTTTTGTATTTTTAGTAGAGACAGGGTTTCACCATGTTGGCCAGGTTGGTCTTGAACTCCTGACCTCAAGTGATCCACCCACCTCTGCCTCCCGAAGTGCTGGGATTACAGGCCTGAGCCACCATGCACGGCCTGACATTTTCCCTTTGTAATGGCAACTGCCCCTTACCAAATAATCCTTAAGTCAGGTGGAAAATGACTTTCAAAATCTTCCAGCTGTGGCAAGCAACTGGCTTAAGATTATAAGTTGGGTGCTCTCCTGGCTAGGAGAGCCAGGTGCACCTGTTGCAAAAAGTCCTTGGTGATGCAAAATGTCCTCTGTTAAGCTCATATGTCTAGGGATAATCCCCAAGCAGTAGTCTACTTCTTGGAATGCCATACAGATGCTCACAACATTATTCAGATTATGTGGTTTATATTCCTGCCCACATACTTCTGGCATTGCTCTGAGTAAAATAGTAAAGTGATATCTTTCATGTCCTAACAAAAAAGCATTACTTGATATTGCAAGCTTCTATTTATTATCTCGTTTAGATTCTATGCTAGGTTTCACAAAAGATGCAAAGCACTACTTAATGAGTTATCTTTATTTATAGAGTATATTCTTAGAGGTATATAATTGTATATACCTGAAATAGATAATACAAGATTGTACATAGTGAAATAAATTGTTGTAGATTAGAGGAGGGGAGACCCTGATAGGCTGCAGTTATCAGGAAGACTTTCATGGAAAACTGGTTTTGCACTCCTGGTTTATCCTGTCTTACATCATCTGAGTGTTGTACTGTGCTACTCTGGAACATCCACCGCATTTAATTATATCTGTTCTAGTCTTCCTCATGGACAAATAAAAGCCAAGCATCTAAGCCTAATATTTCTTGTAATAGGAACTGTCTTTTTTACTCTTGTAGAAGATTATAAAATGAAAAGTCCTTTTTTTGAAAGATTTACATGAAATTTTTTATGCAAAACCAATCATTTCCTACTATTGTTGTACCTTGAGAATTTTACTTTGTTGGCAGTAAAGAAAATTGTGATCTGCTATTTTATTTCACTAGCGTTCTGGCTGCTTTTATTCCTGAGTTCCATTTTCACTTTGTCATTTACTCCATCCTATATAAATTTAATCATTGCATCTGTAGGTGTCTGAATGTCTGCTGGCTGAAACTTACAGAGCAGAATAAAAGTAATAACAGAGATACATTGGTGATTCCAAAAACTCCAGTTGATAAGATTAGAAAGTAATCATCCTGAGAGATGAAAAGAAATATGGGTTCAAACACAAACTTATATTTTTTGACAACTCAGTACAAGAACTAGTTTAAACAAAATTCGTATAAGATTTATTATCCATTTTTTCTTGAAAACTGTTGATATCTCAATCAGATAATTTGACTGAGGTTTCTGCACAGATAAAGTCCCTTACATTTTCATTTAAATTTTTACTACTAGTGCATTTTGTTTACGAGTATGACTTTTATATTGAATGATTCTGATTCCTGTAATATCCTGGTAGAGATGCTGGGTCAGTTGTCTGGCAGGTGTTTGGATAGTTTCATATACTTTTTCTATACAACTGAGACCAAGGGCTCAAATGGAGGATGACTAAGAGATGCCAACCTACTTTTTCAAAATCCTCCCACCTGACTTGACCTTCTCTCCTGGCTTCGTATCGCATTTCTCCTCTTCAGTCTTTCCTGATGACATACTGTGCTACTCAGCTTTTCTGCTTCTTTTTCTTTGTTGTTGCTATTACTCAGGCCTGAAATATTCTTTAACCTCTTGAACATCTACCTACTGTTCATAACCTCTCCATCTTTGCTTCAGGCACTGTTTTCTTTTTGGAGTCATTCATGATTCAAAGTTCAGCATAGTATTTCCACCTTCTACCATCTCATACTATTTTGTCTCTACATTTTTTTTTTATTATACTTTAAGTTCTAGGGTGCATGTGCATAACGTTTATATCATGTATAACTCCCCAATGCAATCCCTCCCTCCTCCCCCCTCCCCCTGATAGGCCCCAGTGTGTGATGTTCCCCTTCCCGAGTCCAAGTGATCTCATTGTTCAGTTCCCACCTATGAGTGAGAACATGCGGTGTTTGGTTTTCTCTTCTTGTGATAGTTTGCTAAGAATGATGGTTTCCAGCTGCATCCATGTCCCTACAAAGGACGCAAACTCATCCTTTTTGATGGCTGCATAGTATTCCATGGTGTATATGTGCCACATTTTCTTAATCCAGTCTGTCACAGATGGACATTTGGGTTGATTCAAGGTCTTTGCTATTGTGAAAAGTACCGCAATAAACATACGTGTGCATGTGTCTTTATAGCAGCATGATTTATAATCCTTTGGGTATATACCCAGTAGTGGGATGGCTGGGTCATATGGTACATCTAGTTCTAGATCCTTGAGGAATCGCCATACTGTTTTCCATAATGGTTGAACTAGTTTACAATCCCACCAACAGTGTAAAAGTGTTCCTATTTCTCCACATCTCTCTCCAACATCTGTTGTTTCCTGACTTCTTATGATTGCCATTCTAACTGGTGTGAGATGGTATCTCATTGTGGTTTTGATTTGCATTTCTCTGATGGCCAGTGATGATGAGCATTTTTTCATGTGTCTGTTGGCTGTATGAATGTCTTCTTTTGAGAAATGTCTGTTCATATCCTTTCCCACTTTTTGATGGGGTTGTTTGTTTTTTTCTTGTATATTTGTTTGAGTTCTTTGTAGATTCTGGATATTAGCCCTTTGTCAGATGAGTAGGTTGCAAAAATTTTCTCCCATTCTGTAGGTTGCCTGTTCACTCTGATGGTAGTTTCTTTTGCTGTGCAAAAGCTCTTTAGTTTAATTAGATCCCATTGTCAATTTTGGCTTTTGCTGCCGTTGCTTTTGGTGTTTTAGACATGAAGTCCTTGCCCATGCCTATGTCCTGAATGGTATTACCTAGATTTTCTTCTAGGGTTTTTATGGTATTAGGTCTAACATTTAAGTCTCTAATCCATCTTGAATTAATTTTCGTATAAAGGGTAAGGAAAGGATCCAGTTTCAGCTTTCTACTTATGGCTAGCCAATTTTCCCAGCACCATTTATTAAATAGGGAATCCTTTCCCCATTTCTTGTTTCTCTCAGGTTTGTCAAAGATCAGATGGCTGTAGATGTGTGGTGTTATTTCTGAGGACTCTGTTCTGTTCCATTGGTCTATTTCTCTGTTGTGGTACCAGTACCATGCTGTTTTGGTTACTGTAGCCTTGTAGTATAGTTTGAAGTCAGGTAGCGTGACGCCTCCAGCTTTGTCCTTTTGACCTAGGATTGTCTTGGCAATGCGGGCTCTTTTTTGGTTCCATATGAACTTTAAAGCCGTTTTTTCCAATTCTGTGAAGAAAGTCATTGGTAGCTTGATGGGGATGGCATTGAATCTATAAATAACCTTGGGCAGTATGGCCATTTTCATGATATTGATTCTTCCTATCCATGAGCATGGTATGTTCTTCCTTTGTTTGTGTCCTCTTTGATTTCACTGAGCAGTGGTTTGTAGTTCTCCTTGAAGAGGTCCTTTACATCCCTTGTAAGCTGGATTCCTAGGTATTTTATTCTCTTTGAAGCAATTGTGAATGGAGTTCATTCCTGATTTGGCTCTCTGCTTGTCTGTTACTGGTGTATAAGAATGCTTGTGATTTTTGCACATTAATTTTGTATCCTGAGACTTTGCTGAAGTTGCTTATCAGCTTAAGGAGATTTTGGGCTGAGACAATGGGGTTTTCTAAATATACAATCATGTCATATGCAAACAGAAACAATTTGACTTCTTCTTTTCCTAACTGGATACCCTTGATTTCTTTCTCTTGCCTGATTGCCCTAGCCAGAACTTCCAACACTATGTTGAATAGGAGTGGTGAGAGAGGGCATCCCTGTCTTGTGCCAGTTTTCAAAGGGAATTTTTCCAGTTTTTGCCCATTCAGTATGATATTAGCTGTGGGTTTGTCATAAATAGCTCTTATTATTTTGAAGTACGTTCCGTCAATACAGAATTTATTGAGCGTTTTTAGCATAAAGGGCTGTTGAATTTTGTCAAAAGCCTTTTCTGCATCTATTGAGATAATCATGTGGTTCTTGTCTTTGGTTCTGTTTATATGCTGGATTACGTTTATTGATTTGCGAATGTTGAACCAGCCTTGCATCCCAGGGATGAAGCCCACTTGATCATGGTGGATAAGCTTTTTGATGTGCTGCTGAATCCGGTTTGCCAGTATTTTATTGAGGATTTTTGCATCGATGTTCATCAGGGATATTGGTCTAAAATTCTCTTTTTTGTTGTGCCTCTGCCAGGCTTTGGTATCAGGATGATGTTGGCCTCATAAAATGAGTTAGGGAGGATTCCCTCTTTTTCTATTGATTGGAATAGTTTCAGAAGGAATGGTACCAGCTCCTCCTTGTACCTCTGGTGGAATTCAGCTGTGAATCCATCTGGTCCTGGAGTTTTTTTGGTGGGTAGGCTATTGTTGCCTCAATTTCAGAGCCTGCTATTGGTCTATTCAGGGATTCAACTTCTTCCTGGTTCAGTCTTGGGAGAGTGTAAGTGTCCAGGAAATTATCCATTTCTTCTAGATTTTCTAGTTGATTTGCGTAGAGGCATTTATAGTATTCTCTGATGGTTGTTTGTATTTCTGTGGGGTCGGTGGTGATATCCCCTTTATCATTTTTTATTGCGTCTATTTGATTCCTCTCTCTTTTCTTCTTTATTAGTCTTGCTAGCGGTCTGTCAATTTTGTTGATCTTTTCAAAAAACCAACTCCTGGATTCATTGATATTTTGGAGGGTTTTTTGTGTCTCTATCTCCTTGAGTTCTGCTCTGATCGTAGTTATTTCTTGCCTTCTGGTAGCTTTTGAATGTGTTTGCTCTTGCCTCTCTAGTTCTTTTAATTGTGATGTTAGAGTGTCATTTTAGATCTTTCCTGCTTTCTCTTGTGGGCATTTAGTGCTATAAATTTCCCTCTACACACTGCTTTAAATGCGTCCCAGAGATTCTGGTATGTTGTATCTTTGTTCTCATTGGTTTCAAAGAACATCTTTATTTCTGCTTTCATTTCGTTATGTACCCAGTAGTCATTCAGGAGCAGGTTGTTCAGTTTCCATGTAGTTGAGCGGTTTTGATTGAGTTTCTTAGTCCTGAGTTCTAGTTTGATTGCACTGTGGTCTGAGAGACAGTTTGTTATAATTTCTGTTCTTGTACATTTGCTGAGGAGTGCTTTACTTCCAATTATGTGGTCAATTTTGGAATAAGTGCGATGTGGTGCTGAGAAGAATGTATATTCTGTTGATTTGGGGTGGAGAGTCTATAGATGTCTATTAGGTCCGCTTGGTGCAGAGATGAGTTCAATTCCTGGATATCCTGTTAACTTTCTGTCTCGTTGATCTGTCTAATGTTGACAGTGGAGTGTTGAAGTCTCCCTTATATTATTGTATGGAGTCTAAGTCTCTTTGTAGGTCTCTAAGGACTTGCTTTATGAATCTGGGTGCTCCTGTATTGGGTGCATAGATATTTAGGAGAGTTAGCTCTTCCTGTTGAATTGATCCCTTTACCATTATGTAATGGCCTTCTTTGTCTCTTTTGATCTTTGATGGTTTAAAGTCTGTTTTATCAGAGACTAGGATTGCAACCCCTGCTTTTTTTGTTCTCCATTTGCTTGGTAGATCTTCCTCCATCCCTTTATTTTGAGCCTATGTATGTCTCTGCATGTGAGATGGGTCTCCTGAATACAGCAGACTGATGGGTCTTGACTCTTTATCCAGTTTGCCAGTCTGTGTCTTTTCATTGGAGCATTTAGTCCATTTACATTTAAGGTTAATATTGTTATGTGTGAACTTGATCCTGTCATTATGATATTAACTGGTTATTTTGCTCGTTAGTTGATGCAGTTTCTTCCTAGCCTCGATGGTCTTTACATTTTGGCATGTTTTTGCAATGGCTGGTACCGGTTGTTCCTTTCCATGTTTAGGGCTTCCTTCAGGGTCTCTTGTAAGGCAGGCCTGGTGGTGACAAAATCTCTAAGCATTTGCTTATCTGTAAAGGATTTTATTTCTCCTTCACTGATGAAGCTTAGTTTGGCTGGATATGAAATTCTGGGTTGAAAATTCCTTTCTTTAAGAATGTTGAATATTGGCCCCCACTCTCTTCTGGCTTGTAGAGTTTCTGCCGAGAGGTCTGCTGTTAGTCTGATGGGCTTCCCTTTGTGGGTAACCCGACCTTTCTCTCTGGCTGCCCTTAAGATTTTTTCCTTCATTTCAACTTTGGTGAATCTGGCAATTATGTGTCTTGGAGTTGCTCTTCTGGAGGAGTATCTTTGTGGCGTTCTCTGTATTTCCTGAATTTGAATGTTGGCCTGCCCTACTAGGTTGGGGAAGTTCTCCTGGATGATATCCTGAAGAGTGTTTTCCAACTTGGTTCCATTTTCCCCCTCACTTTCAGGCACCCCAATCAGACGTAGATTTGGTCTTTTTACATAATCCCATACTTCTTGCAGGCTTTGTTCATTTCTTTTTCTTCTTTTTTCTTTTGGTTTCTCTTCTCGCTTCATTTCATTCATTTGATCCTCAATCGCTGATACTCTTTCTTCCAGTTGATCGAGTCGGTTACTGAAGCTCGTGCATTTGTCACGTATTTCTCGTGTCATGGTTTTCATCTCTGTCATTTCATTTATGACCTTCTCTGCATTAATTAGTCTAGCTGTCAATTCTTCCACTCATTTTTCAAGATTTTTAGTTTCTTTGCGCTGGGACCTTCTCTGCATTAATTAGTCTAGCTGTCAATTCTTCCACTCTTTTTTTCAAGATTTTTAGTTTCTTTGCGCTGGGTATATATCCCGGCCAGGTGTGGGATATATTCTCCTGGTGTGCCTGTTTCCTTAAAGCGCAAAGATTTTCAAGATTTTTAGTTTCTTAGCTCTGAGAAGTTTGATGGACTGAAGCCTTCTTCTCTCATCTCGTCAAAGTCATTCTCTGACCAGCTTTGATCCGTTGCTGGCGATGGGCTGCGCTCCTTTGCAGGGGGAGATGCGCTCTTATTTTTTGAATTTCCAGCTTTTCTGCCCTGCTTCTTCCCCATCTTTGTGGTTTTATCTGTCTCTGGTCTTTGATGATGGTGATGTACTGATGGGGTTTTGGTATAGGTGTCCTTCCTGTTTGATAGTTTTCCGTCTGACAGTCAGAAGGACTGTCTGTTGGTCTGTTGGAGATTGCTTGAGGTCCACTCCAGACCCTGTTTGCCTGGGTATGAGCAGCAGAGGTCGCCGAAGATAGAATATTGCTGAACAGCGAGTGTACCTGTCTGATTCTTCCTTTGGAAATTTCCTCTCAGGGATGACTCCACCCTGTGAGGTGTGGGGTGTCAGACTGCCCCTAGTGGGGGATGTCTCCCAGCTAGGCTACTCAGGGGTCAGGGACCCACCTGAGCAGGCAGTCTGTCCGTTCTCAGATCTCAACCTCCGCGTTGGGAGATCCACGGCTCTCCCCAAAGCTGTCAGACAGAGTCGTTCGCGTCTGCCCCGGCCCCCGCTGCTTCCCCTATTGGACCTCAGCTGTGGGCTGTCCCCAGAGGTGGAGTCTACAGAGACAGGCAGGCTTCCTTGAGCTGCTGTGAGCTCCACCCAGTTCGAGCTTCCCAGTGGCTTTGTTTACCTACTTAAGCCTCAGCAATGGCGGGCGCCCCTCCCCCAGCCTCGCTGCTGCCTTGTGGATAGATCGCTGCAGACTGCTGTGTTAGCAGTGAGGGAGGCTCCGTGGGCGTGGGACCCTCCGGCCAGGTGTGGGATATATTCTTCTGGTGTGCCTGTTTCCTTAAAGCGCAGTATTGGGGTGGGAGTTACCCGATTTTCCAGGTGTTGTGTGTCTCAGTTCCCCTGGCTAGGAAAACGGATTTCCTTCCCCCTTGCGCTTCCAGGTGAGGCGATGCCTCGCCCTGCTTCAGCTCACGCTGGTCAGGCTGCAGCAGCTGACCAGCACCGATTGTCCAGCACTTCCTAGAGAGATGACCCCAGTACCTCAGTTGAAAATGCAGTAATCACCGGTCTCCTGTGTCACTCGCGCTGGGAGTTGGAGACTGGAGCTGTTCCTATTCGGCCATCTTGCTCCGCCCCCCGTCTCTACATTTTTTATGGCTGTTAAAGTATTCTCTTTTATGGTAATTAATAGAAGGATCTCATGCCCTCTGTATAAACTGTAAGCTCTGTACTGACAAAGACCAAATTAGATTATATCTAAAATGAAGGTGATCTTTCCTCTACTAACTTGAAGGCTGTTTTACACTTAGTGGACACTAGATATTTGGGGGATGAACGATGATGGGTAGGTATAGGTACAGTGGGTGGTTGGAGTGGTGCATGGATGTATAGTAAATGGGATGGTTGGTTAGATGGATGGATGGATGGACGGATGGATGATCTAATTCAGAGCTTCGAATGACCATTTTGATTATGCGATTTTGTGGCACTTATTATTTCTCTTTTCAGCCCTATTGCTCACTACACCTTCACCTGAAGGTCTCTGAGAATCCCTACACATCAGGGATCATTGCCAGCAAAGACACAGCTCCAAGCATCATAGTGGCATCAGGTAAGAAGTTTGCCTGGTTTGCTGGCTGTGGTAAATAGTGTTTATTTTAAGAAGCTAGATATCTGTACTTGGAACTTAACGAGCAAGCTAAAAATATTTTTGAAAGGCACCTAAGCCATTGGCCCCGAAGCAAGTCTGCAGAAAACTCCTGCACAGACAGAATGCTTGCAGTCAAAATCTTTCTCAGGCAATGCACCTGCCAATATAGTCCATTGTTGCTTTTGCAGAAAGTTCTTTTCACTAATGTCATCATTCTCTTTCTAGGTAATATAGGTTCTGAATTGTCAGACACTGACATCAGCATGTTTGTCTCTTCAGATGCAGGAAACACCTGGAGACAGGTAAGAAAATACCCTGGGTCAGATCACTGAAGTTTAAGTAACATAAAAATTGCCCAGCTTGGTTCAAATCTGGGAACTTTTTCAGCAGTGCTACACATAAATCCTAACGACTGTGAATATGTTTGTTTTTCCTTTTTTAATAAAAGTCTTAAATCTTGAAATTTAACAAATATTTATGGAATTAGATTTTTTATCATTTAATAAAGATGTTCCTTATTCAGAGCTTGTATGTAAGGACATTTATAAGTCACAATGAAACCAAATTAAGTCTGACTAAATTTTTTCCCATAGACGAAAACCAGAATTCCTAAGGGTTTATCATATAGGGAATATGCAGCCTTAAGGGTAGATTACATATCTAATGCTGAGTTGGCTCCATAAATTCCCCTTGCCTTGAAGTCAGAATAGGAAGGAATGCAGATATAGAAATGGCCATTACCCAGGTTGTGTTCTGAGATGTTTAAATCTCATGTGCAAAAGACAAAGTAATAACCATCAGGATGCATATATTAGAGAAAGTAGAAATGGAATACTTTAAACCAGTGTGTTTAGCTTAAGTGCTTCATGCCTTTCTTCTGAATGAAAATTAGGTACCCATAGCTTATAAAACAGGCATTTAATGAGGTTTAGCAATCTTAACAAGATATGCACCTAATGCGTGGTTGTTATACTTCAATAAATATGTTTTAATAACCTACCGATGTTTAATTATCATACAATAACTAGCACTGTAAATTGAAATCTAATGCATAGGTAATCACACTTAGCAATGAGAGCACTCTGCTTTACATTTTAGATAGAAATGTCCACATTATGTTCCAATTGCCATTTCTTAGCTTCAGACTCTTTATAGATCCTCAGTGGGATTCTGATATTTTGAGCGGAGGAGGAAGGGAAGAAATTTGCATAAGAAACCCCATAGCAATTGATCTTGGAGGTATGTAGAAACTTGGACTATCCTAAGTAAACTTCCTTTGGAGAACAGAGAGCTAGGATCCCATTTTCTTCTTTCCAACACCCCAAACAAGGCAAAGAAGTCTTACTTCTGTATTCTTGGGGTGCATCTTGGGTATAAGAAATAAACAAATTGGAAGAAGAGTGTCTGTAATGTAACTCCAGGCAAGCCTATACTAATAATCTGAGAAAACAGTATGCATCTTATACAGAAAGGATCTAGAGATTGTTTCCATTGTGTCTCCATTGGACTTCAAATTTGTTTCTCTACATTTGGAGAAAGACCCAATGACACATGTACCCAAAGATGACAACAAAACTCACCATGATTTTGGTGGAACATCTATTAATTAAACAAGAACAGTTTTTGATAACAGTTGGAAACTTCAGAGTAATAAGATCTGGAAAGGGCACTGTAATGCAACAAGTCCAAGTTCCGTCCATTACTGTATGCATGATCTCAGGCAAGTTACCACATCTCTCTAAACCTTAGATTCCTTATTTATGAACATGAGACTGTTGGAGTCAATGATTTCTAAGGTTCCCTCTGTCTAGAGATGTATAATATATGACAGTTAACCAATATTCTGACATCATCATAACTGGGAATCAATAGAAATTATCATGAAAATGAAGGAATCTAAGCACGAACCCATAAATATTCATTGTTCAAATTTATTTTATACACACCTAAAATTATTTTATATAACACCAATGGTACAGTAGCCTATGTTGGGGGGAATTGTTCTATAACTTTATTTTCCCAAAGATTTAGGGAAACCTATTTATATCATGGGAAGGATTTTTGTTCTCATATGAAGACTTATTCTCTGAAGCCTGGGTATGTGTGGATGTGGATGTGTGTCCATGTATGTGTTTTCTTCATCCAGATCTTTGAAGAAGAGCACAGTGTTTTGTACCTGGATCAAGGTGGAGTCCTGGTTGCTATGAAACACACATCTCTCCCAATTCGACATCTTTGGTAAGGGCACCTGCTGCCTGTGTGATCTGCTCCTGATGGTCCTGCACTGCTAAGATCAGTCTAGGAGTCAGGCTATCGAACTGTGTCTGTTTTTGCAGTAAATCTGTTACCAAAATGCCAAGGTTTGGTTCAGGTCCTCTTACTCTCCACACAAAAGGCCCATCCACTGAGACAACAAATGTTGCCAGGAAAGAAAGCTTTAATTGGGTGCTGCAGCCAAGGATACGGGCCATCAGTCCCAAGTCCATCTCTCTGATGACTAAAATTAGGGGTTTATATAGAGGGAAGAAACGTAACCAGGTGTGGGAAAACAGGAATTAGGGAGGGATAAAGAAGAGGAGGTGAGGAAGAGGAAGTGGTCCACAGGAAGCAAGTTGTCAATTAGACAGTCATGATGGGTAAGTTGTCTGGCTTCTCATTGTCAGATGCCTTTATCTGGTAAGTTTCAGGTCCTTGATACTATCTGGGAGGCCTGATGGTTGGTTTCCTGAGAAAAGAACTCAGATAAGACAAATGTAACTTTCTCAAGTTTTAAGACAGGTAGGATCAATTTCTGTGTTTATTCAAAGAAACCGTAAACATCGGTTCTATAGGACAGTTGGGCCAGTTTCAGAATGTCAAGGTCTACTAGAGCTGTGGCAGTAGGAAAGAGAAAGAGACAGAGAGAGAGAGAGAGAGAGAGAGAGAGAGAGAGAGATTGCATTATACTTTGCAAATGTTATGATACTTTCACCCTCACTCCCTCATCAGTATATTGTTCTCTCAGCAAGATTACAGGTAGAACAATGTTCATGATCAGGTATAGTCTCTGAATAGCTTGACTTCTTGCAGGCACCTTTCCCAAATAACATCTCCTGTTTATAACATCTCCTGGAGTTTAATATCCATGTCCATTTTTGCATTCCACACAGAGATGATCAACTCGTCACAATTCTGCTCCAGTCTCATTTCTCCTGATCTTGCTTTCTTATTTTTCTTTTTTGAGGTGATATTCCCCAGTCCTGCCTGTGCATGTCCCACAGATGGATGTATAAGGACTAACTTCCAGAGGAGTTATTGATAGGCTCTTTCATCTGTGTTTTTGAAAGTGGTTCTCTCCATATATGAGTTTGTCCAAAATCAAAAGCCCAGTTTTCCTTCTACTGTTAGTTATTTTGATGACAGAAGGGAAAGCTGCAAAAGAGAAAAGAAAAACAGGCTAAACTTGAGCAAGGGCATTCATAAAGAAACGCAGAGCAAAAGAAAGGGTCCTGGGTGACCATCTTAGTTCATTTGGGCTGCTGTAACAAAATACCGTAAACTGAGTGGCTTATAAACAACAGAAATTAATTTCTCGTAGTTCTGGAGGTTGAGATGTCCAGGATCAAAGTGCTGGCAGATTCAGTGTCTGATGAGGGCTCCACTTTTGGGTTTATAGATGGCACCATTTTGCTGTGTCCTCACATGGTGGAAGGGCAAGGCAGTTCTCTGAGGCCTCTTTTATAAGATGACTAATTCCTTTCATGGGTGGTCCGCCCTTATGATTTAATCACCTCCCAAGGTTTCCACCTTCTAATATCATCACATTGGTGATTAAGTGTTCAACATTTGAATTTTAGAGAGGACACAAGCATTTAGACCATTCCAGTGACCATCAGGACTGAAGAATTATCTTCTCTTGCTTTCAAGAGCCTATCCTGTACTCATTCATTCAGTGAGGTCAACCAGGATTTATAGTTGTAAGAAGGACACACTGAGGACTTGGTCACTTAGAGATGGGTTGGTTGAAATCTCAGTAAGTCTTACAAGGTCATCACTCCTCAGTATCACCTGTGAGACTTGTTAGACAGTAGAGAGGTTTTGGACAGGGTCAAGAGCTTGAGGTCACTAGGGAGGCTGAGGCAGGAGAATGGCGTAAACCCGGGAGGCGGAGCTTGCAGTGAGCCGAGATCCGGCCACTGCACTCCAGCCTGGGCGACAGAGCGAGACTCCGTCTCAAAAAAAAAAAAAAAAAAAAAAAAAAATCCAAACTTTCAAAAATTTTATAAAAGACTTATAGTTAATTCCCATTTAATGTAGCTGTTCCTTTATTGATGTTTTAATACATCTGTGTCCCCATGGCTTGGCTAACTGTATTTCTATTTTCTGATATAATTAAGAACACTTATTTCTATGAAAGGCTCATTTTGACAATGTCTCAGCTACTTTTAAAATGTATTATCTCTGGGTTGAGAGTATCTTCCCTTTGAAATGACTCTTTTTTTTCTTTCAGAGATCTGATGACTGATATTTTTTATATCATTAGGTTGAGTTTTGATGAAGGGAGATCTTGGAGTAAATACAGTTTCACATCTATTCCACTTTTTGTGGATGGGGTTCTGGGTGAGCCTGGAGAAGAGACTCTCATCATGACGTAAGTTGAAACTATGACGTGGTCCAGCCTTCATAGAAAAGAGTAATCTACAAAAATGTTTTATAGCTAAGCCTGTTTGATTTGCAGCTGTTAGGTTCAAGGTTGTTGCATCTTACTGCAAGAGCGTACAGAAAATAGGGAAGAAAAATATGGGCAGCTATTTTCTTGGTTCTTTGGTAGTTTTTAGGAGACCCAGACTGAGGCGCTTAGAGAAATTAGAAGTGACAATTTCAATAGGAAATAAATCTGTACATTTAAAACTTTAATAATAAAGAACCTGCATATGTAGAAAATCTCAGGCATATAGGAATGATTTCGCTTTAAGTCAGAACATAGAGTTTCATCAAAATGCCACAAAGCATTGTATTTTTCCCTGGCTCTTTACCTAGCCCAATTGTGAGGCATGTTAGGAAAACCGTGAGAACAGTCTGTTCTTGTGAAATTGCATTTATACTCATTTTTGTCTGGAATGTGATGATCATTAATTTGTGAAAGATTAATGACCCTGCCTATGAGCTTTAATACATGGACTTTGAATTTCAAGTATGAAACTGTAATAATTCATTCCTTTGGAAAATTGGACATGGAAAATAGGGATGGTTGTAAAGTAGTTGATCTGGTCATCAATGAAAACTTTCAAGCCAAAGTCAATACTCGGTAAGCTTTCCAATTCTCTCCCCTACCACTATTCCTTTTTTTTTTTTTTTTTTTTTGAGACAGAGTCTCACTCTGTTGCCCAGGCTGGAGTGCAGTGTCGTGATCTCAGCTCACCGCAAGCTCCGCCTCCTGGGTTCACACCATTCTCCTGCCTCAGTCTTCCGAGTAGCTAGGACTACAGGCACCCACCACCATGCCCAGCTAATTTTTTTTAATTTTTTTTTTTTTAGAAGAGACAGGGTTTCACTGTGTTAGCCAGGATGGTCTCGATCTCCTGACCTCGTGATCCACCCGCCTCAGCCTCCCAAAATGCTGGGATTACATGCATGAGCCACTGCGCCCGGCCTACCACTACTACTTTTTAATGGCAGAAAACAACAATAAAAATCTACTATGACTAATAGCTACACTTTTCTCAATGAGAAACATAGCTAAATTAGCAATGCATTCCATGATTTGTCTTTCTTCAATTTTTATATTTTCAAAACAGAGATTTTTAAAAACTGACCCAACAGGCCACTTCATGGCTTTTCTTCAAACCTATGATTGGTAATTCAAACATCTCAGTAAATACTTAAGTCTCTCTGAGTAAAGAGAGTAGAATGTGCAATGTAGGAAGCCATTATAAGTACTTGGCTCTGCTGATCACTTTCGCTAGGGGCTGGTGGGAAGGTAACATAGCATGGAAACCATGAGAACTATGTGCATTAGCAAGATAACCTAGAAGTCTAATCTTGGACCACATAGAATACAGCATTTATGATTGCTTTTCTCAACCATATTTTCCCAACCAATCCTGTGGCACAATATGTACAAGTGGGCTCTTGAATTAAACACTCTGGGTCTGGTTCTACCTGTTATTATGACTTGATTTTGTTTTTTGCAATGTTAACAAAACTCATTGAACCTCATGTTATCTATCTGTGAAGTGGATCCAGTAATAGTACCCTCCTCGGCCAGGTGCAGTAGCTCACACCTGTAATCCCAGCACTTTGGGAGACCAAGGCGGGTGGATCACAAGGTCAGGAGATCAAGACCATCCTGGCCAACATGGTGGAACCCAATCTCTACTAAAAATACAAAAAATTAGCTGGGTGTGGTGGTGCATGCCTCTAATCCCAGCTACTCGGGAGGCCGAGGCAGGAGAATCACTTGAACCAGGGAGCCGGAGGTTGTAGTGAGCCAAGATTGTACCACTGCACTGCAGCATGGTGACAGAGCAAGACTCTGTCTCAAAAAAAAAAAAAAAGTACCCTCTTCATGAATGTGTTTTGAGGATTAAATGATGTGATTCATGTAATGTGCTTAGCTCAGGGTGAACACTCCACAAATGCTCTCTGTGGTTATTACTCATGGCATTATTATCATTGTGATTATTTTTATCACCATGAACTCTGTAGAGTGTTTGGACACTTCAGCCACCGCTCTGAATGGCAGCTGGTCAAAGTAGACTACAAGTCCATTTTTGATAGACGGTGTGCCGAAGAGGACTACAGACCCTGGCAGCTGCACAGCCAGGTAGGAGGAAAAGAACTGAGACTAAGGCCTGGGCAGGAAGCATGAGTGGTGTTGAGGGAAAGCTAGTTGCTAAGGTATAGGAACTAGGATGATCTAGGCCAAAATGTCCATCTACTGTTTACTTACACATTTTGTGTTCCACAGCAGTGAACAAGCTCACCATTTATAGATTGTTGTGAAGTCATTTCTGTTTTTATTGTGCTAGAATATAATGAGACAAAATTCAAATGTGCTTGGCTTAGACTTACAACTCAAAATGAAATACCAATTCAGCACTGAGATCCAAACATAATTCATCTAAGAATGTCATATGGTTGCATGGTGGGGGAGGGGATGAGGACGAGATCTTCAATTTTATCTAGCAGTGCAAACAGAGACATAAAATAACAAAATTATGCTGGGTGAGTGTTGCCGGAGAAATCCTTCTTCCCCTTTGCCTTGATTCCTTGGAACTATATAGTACTTTTTGCCTCCTTGCCAGGTACTCCTGGTATGAGAATGCAGAATTATTAACAGGCAACTTTCATTTGTCCTGGCCTCTCACCTATTCAGCTTATATCAAAATGCTTGGATGGAAGTGTCTCTCCCTTGATTTCCCAAGGTACAAGTCGTTCCGCAGATCTCTCAAAGGATATGGTAGAAGTACCTGCTGTAAAACCATCACCATATTCAGGCAGAAAAACGTCATATACCTCAAACCTAGACTAAGTAAAATATTTAAATGTAAATGTGTAATGAAGCCAGTTAAAGTGAGTTTGCTCAGGAAAGACAGTGTTCTGTAGATTAAGCAAAATTCTACTCTGATCTTTCCGAAACACAAAAGGAGGAGTGTGTCTGATAGTGGGCCCTGCGTTATCTGGAAACACCCACCCTTTTCAGAGGCTAAACAATAAAATCGCTCATTTACATTGCTGATATTTTCTCCTTTGGGATGCACAAGCATCGTGATATTCAAAGCTTTTATTTATTTTGTGGGAAAACACTGAATTTAGCTCTCTCACTTGTCTGGTAGAGGAGCATTAAAATCTGTGCTGTAAAGTTGTGTGGGCAGAGGCATAATAAATCGAGGCAAAATGGATCTTTATATTTCTTAGCAATGCTCCTCTTTCATGCTCTCATAAATGACCAACTGTGTAAATCTTTTATTATAGGGGAATTGAACTTAATTACTACAGATTTGTTGGCAATGCACTAGGTACAGGCTGAGTCTTACTTATCTGTGTGTCCTTCACAGCACTGCACCCAACACTTTGCCAAATAAAGGTTTGGTAAGTGCACACAAAATTAAGGATGTTATTTAATAATCCTCAGTGATTGTTAGGATTGCCTTTATAGTCAGGTTGTATAAGAGGGCTTTGGACCACAAAAGGAAAATGTTGTTAGCACAAAGAGGGCCACCAAAGTTCACATTACACTAAGATGTGCAAATGTCTCCCTAAACGTCACTCATGTGGAACAGGGAAAGTCCAAACTATGTGCCCAAGTATCTGTGATCCTCCTCTGCTTACAGGGGGAAGCGTGTATCATGGGAGCAAAAAGGATATATAAGAAGCGAAAATCAGAGCGGAAGTGTATGCAAGGAAAATATGCAGGAGCTATGGAATCTGAACCCTGTGTCTGCACTGAGGCTGATTTTGATTGGTGAGCTTGTGCAATTATCTCCTGGAGCTATTCAGTGTATCAAATCCACAAGGGCCTGAATGAAACCTAGAATTGAAATAGTAGTAACATACATAGGGCTAAGTGGAGAGCTTCATATTCTTATAAAATTACCTCATAGTTTACTAGCTATGTACATGTGTATGTGGGATAATCAAGAGTTTCTTTAGACTGAAAGAGGACTCAGAAGATGGCTGGTAATTATCTTCATATAATTGCTGGATTCCTAGGACAAAAGGAGAGCAGATTTGGCCGGGCATGGTGGCTCATGCCTGTAATCCCAGCACTTCGGGAGGCTGAGTGGGGTGGATCACTTGAGGTCAGGAGTTGGAGACCAGCCTGGGTAAAACCCCGTCCCTACTAAAAATACAAAAATTCGCTGGGCATGGTGGCAGGCACCTGTAATCCCAACTACTCGGGAGGCTAAGGCAGGAGAATTGCTTGAACCTGGGTGGTAGAGGTTGCAGTGAGCCAAAATCGCGCCACTGCACTCCATCATGGGTGTCAGAGGGAGACTATCTCTTTAAAAAAAAAAAAAAAAAAAGGGCAGATTCTTTCTGTGCTGCTTCAAACAGCAACACTGGAAACAGTAAGTGTATTTTTTAGGGAGCAAACAAAACAAACATATTTGTGTTCTAGATGAAAGCTTTCTAGAATCTAGAATTGCCTGTAGTGGAATAATAGCCTTTTAAGGCAGTAAATTTTCTGTCCCTGCAAGTTTTCAATTCGTAGTTAGCTGACCACAGATTATGAGATTCGTGGAAGACATTCCTGAACTCAGAGCAAGGATGGATTCAATGGCATTGCAAATTGAATGAACCTAGCGATAAAGGAGACTTCTTGCTTTACCAGGATTAAGTTAATTTAAACTGGAGAAGTACTGAGACATTTAGAGGTTAAACTCTAAATGTGCCATAGAGTGCCATAGAGTCCTTCTTGAGACATTTACTCAGCGGAAAGCTAGCTTGTGGGCACAGTGAAGCCCTTGGCTTGTTGTCAGTGTTAATTGTTCAGGTAAGGCTTACACATTATTGAGGACAAGTAGGTGGTAACTCCCTTGGTGTTTTCCATCTCATTTTCCATTGTTTTCTTCCCTCTTCTTTTTGCTTTTCCTTTATTTGTTTGTTTTTAATTTAGAGAACGCAATCACTAAATATATACATATGTGTTACCTAACTTGACCGGCATAAGAACTAAAGTCATTTTTTAACAATTTATTTCTAGCTGTATTGCAATCTCAGGTTACATACTGAATCATTAAAATATCAGCGATTGGACTGAGATACTGTGTACATACGCATCACATATCTTAGAAAAATTAAACCTTCTCTTATGATAGACATCTGGAGATATTCTAGCACTAAGAAGGTCTGACAAGAGTGGCAGCCAGCAGTCAGACCAGTAACCCACAGCTGTACCCCTTGTTGGTGAGGACGCCAAGCCAAGAGCCAACGAAATATCTCTTTGGGCTCAGCCAGAGGGCAACAGAGTTTCAGTTACATTGAAGCTCAAAATGAAATCTTCAGGGGCCTCCCCAGTTGTGACTTCTGTTTTAGTTAGTGCAATATTATTACAGTGACAAAAATATTGTATCTTTGTACTACCCTTCAGGACTCACACCCTGAAATGCATTCACAGGGAAAACTACCGTGAGATTTTAAGTCATTCGTCACATCCCTCTTTTTGAAGCAACTGCTTCTTCTTCTTCTTCTACCCTGTTCAAGGAAGATTTGCAAAGGAAGTTAGCATCTTACATTAGTGGTTTAGCTTTTGCCTTAAGAAACAGCCATTCTTTAGCAGGAGGCAAATTTATTCTCTGGTAGAAAACCAAAGAGGAAAAAAAAATGAGATGAGATGTCCCAATGTCCTGATTTCTCCTCAAAACATTTGCTTCTCTGGGAATCTTTTCTACAGGCTTCAAAGGAAGCCAGTCTTTTGTTGTTGTTGTTGTTGTTTTTCTTTTTCAGTTGTAAGCTAGTCCAGACTGAAAGGAATACCAGATAAGCAATTAGATTTCTCCTCTCCCACATCCCTCGTGCCCCTCAGTCTTGGCCCAATCCCTGCATTCGTTTGTGATTGGATCGGCTACTCATCCCACCAGCTGAAATGCATTCTGAGAAGTGGGAAATTAATCACGAAGGAGGCCATTGTAAGGTTTTCTGATCCAATGGGATTTCTGTAACTGCATGATTTCTGAAAATATTTGGGAAGGCTCATCACAACCTTGTTGGGTTTCTACCAGTAGCTGGAGTTTCAGTGATTACACCTGGCTGTAGTGTAATGAAAGGTGATTGTCCCTGAGTGTTTCTCTTTGGTTTGGCTTTCTCCTGGACAGTTCCCCAAATGACTTTGCCTGTCCCTCTCCAGCATTTGTAAAGTAACTCCCCAAAGTGAACACTGGTTGTCCTATAGGCAGCAATTCTGAAGTCTTCCTACCCATGCTGCGTTGAACCAGCACCAAATCCTGCGGTATGTGCAAAATTCTAAGTACCAGCTGCCTGGTGACAGGCCTCTGAGCTGAGCCTATTTCTCCCTTCCTGATCCTTGTGTGCCAGCGTCTCACCTCCATTACACAGATGGGCCAGTTCATACTAATGCTTGCCGATTGCTGCCTGCGATTTGTCTGTGCATGTGGAGGTGCAATTTGTTGTCATTCTCTGTGCCCAGGTTCATCTTCCAGAAGCCAAGAATATCAGGCAACTCAGAGGCCCCTGGAAGCATGAATGAAAGGAAGCTGAGAGGGAAGTCTTTGACTATTTCCAAAGTAGAGAGAGGATTTAAAGCAGTTAGTCCCAACTGGCAGCGCTAACTGCCTAGTATGAAACATTTCCTTAGGGGAAATGCTCGAGACACTCCTGAAGGACATTTCCTGTTTGGCTGTAACTTTGAAGCATATGGAGTGTACACAGAGAGACCTGGCTCAGCTCTACTTGGTAGATCCAGATGTCTTGGAAGAGCATCCCAAAGACATCACCAGTAATGAGGACTGTGCCACGTGTGACCGTGTTAAACTCTGCGATGAATTTCTCACCAAGGGTTGAGTCCCACCACTGCCTGTTTTCTCATTACAGCTTTCTCTGGGCCCAGCCATCTGTATTGTGTATCCTTCTAATGAGAACACAATCTACTCGCTCAGCTTAAGAGTGTTTAAATGGAATAACCAGTTGTGTAGGATATTTTCCTGAATAATTGATAGATATTCTATGAAAAAAGTTCTATTTTTGAGGAGTCATTGATTCAGGGAATGCTTGTGTTGTTTTTTTTTTTTTTTTTTGTCTTGTTTTTGTTCGTTTTGACTAATTGATTAGTGTAGCACTTGGCTGTGGACTGACATGGAATTGTTTTCAGTAATTTTGCCACCTACTGAAAGGTTTTTCTTGGCTCTTTCCTAACAGCGACTATGGTTATGAGCGACACAGCAATGGCCAGTGCCTGCCGGCATTTTGGTTCAATCCATCCTCTCTCTCAAAGGATTGCAGCTTGGGACAGAGTTACCTCAATAGTACTGGGTAAGTGTCTGGAGTAGTGACCTTGAGAGGCCAAACTTTGCTGCCTTTCAGCATGTGTTATACTGACAGAATTACTTCTGATCAAAGACCAAGCATATTTCCTTACAGCACAATGTAATTGCTTTTGTTCATTTTAACAATGAAGCACAACTTTGCACTAATAGTGCAAGTTTCATGTGATAATAAGATCCCAACGGCAAATTTTAAAAAGAGCAATGTTTATTGGATGAAGATCACGATGATGATATTAAAATAAAAATGTCTTCATTTTCTCGACACTTTGTTTTCAAGTTATTTAATCCTGTGAAGTTACCCTTTACCCTCATTATATCCATGATGAGAAAGTCCAAAGAGATATTTCATATTTGCCTTTCCTGTTTTATAGATGTGGAACCTGGAATCACAAAAGGAACTCACTGACTTTTTAAAAGTATAGTAGTGTTAATACAAATGTATTTTGCTTTCTCCTTATGTTCAGTCTTGACACATTTAAACATGCATTCTGACCTTTGTAAATCCGGAATCACATTCTAAAATTTGGTGTTTAATATTCTGTGTCATGGGTTTTTATGCAGTATTATTTAAGAAATACTATAAAAAGGAAAAAAATTTGTAAATTTGTCTCAAATGTAGTTGGTATCTATAAACTGTAAAATAGTGTGTGGAACCTATTTAAATTCTGATTCAAATAAATGATCTGTAAAAAGACACATTTGAGCCATCAAGGAAAGTTGAACATACACTAATTCGGGTAATGTATTAGGACTTTCCCGAGAAACAAAACCAGTAGGATGTGTATTTATTTAGAAAGATATTTATTGGCCAGGCATGGTGGCTCACACCTGTAGTCCCAGCACTGCACTTTGGGAGGCTGAGGCAGGCAGATCACTTGAGGTCAGGAGTTTGAGACCAGCCTGGCCAAGATGGTGAAACACCATCTCTACTAAAAATACAAAAAAAAAAAATTAGCCACACATGGTGGTGTGCGCCTGTAGTCCCAGACACTCAGGAGGCTGAGGCAGGAGAATCACTTGCACCCAGGAGGCAGAGGTTGCGGTGAGCCGGGATTGCACCACTGCACTCCAGCCTGGGCGACCGAGTAAGACTCCATTTCAAAAAAAAAAAGAGAGAGATTTATTGTAAGGAATTGGCTCATTTGATTATGGAGGTAAGTGGGTCCCAAGATCTGCAGGGTAAGTCAGCAAGCTGGAGACCCAGGAGAGCTGACAGTGTAGTTCTAGTTCAAGTCTGAAGGCCTGAAATCAAAGAGCCAATGTTGTAGTTCTAGTCCAAAGGCCAGCAGACCAAGACCCAGAAGAGCCTGTCTTTCAGTTCAAGACCGAAGGCAGGAAAAGAAGCCAGTGTTCCAGTTTGAATGCCATCAGGTGGAAGGAATTCTCTCTTACTTTGGGAACTGTCAGCTGGTTGAATTTAAGCCTTCAGCTGATTGGATGAGGCCCACCCTCCCTAGAGAGGTCAATCTGCTTTACTCAGGCTACTGACTTAAATGTTAATCTCATTTAAAAACACACAGAAGTGTAACATTTGACCAAATATCTGGGCTTACTATGGCTCAGTCAAGTTGACATATTAAGTTAACCATCATAAGTGACATTAAAGAATTATATATTTAGGCATGATAAAGGCATTTTGGCTAGACTAAGAAAAAAGCCTTGGTTTTAGAGATACATATTTGTGTGAGTTTTGTTTTAAAGTGTTAAAAAACAGATAAGTATTGATAATTTTTTGGAGATGGGTAATGAGCACATGGGAATTGATTACATTACTTTTCTTCATACATATTTGAAAATTCTGATAATAAAAAGTTAAAAAAGAAGCTGGTGTGGTAGCACTTGCCTGTAGTCCCTGCTACTCAGGAGGCTGAAGTGGAAGGATTGTTTGAGTCCAGGAGTTCAAGAACACCCTGGATAACATAGGGAAACCCCCATCTCTACAAAAAAAAAAAAAAGAAAGAAAAGAAAAAAAGAGAGAGAGAGAGAGAGAAAAGGAAGAAGGAGAAAGGAGAAATAAGGAGGTAGGAGCCTTACCAATCTGCCATTTCTACTTGACAAAGCCCCTTCTCCTTTCTCAAGCCAGCCACAGTACAGAGAATCCACGTGAGGAGGTGAGACTTCCATTGATGTACTCTGTATTTGAAATGTTAAATATGTTTATTTTTTTAACATTATCAAAATAATAGATACTATTCTTTTCAAGGAGGGAAAGGCATAGAAAAGGACTGCAATGATTCCTATTTCTGATGTTAGGGATTCCTAGAACCTTTGAATAAAGGAATAAGCTATGATTTTTTTGAATGATAACATCCAAGGAAATACAAGTAACACTTTTATAGCAATGGGTCAGTGAGGTCTTAGCATGGTACCATGGGGGAAAAAAATGAAAACGTTGATAAAATAACTAAACTTAATGGGGAAGGAATGCAAAAGACAGGAGTTTTATTACTTGCAGGTACTAGCATGTTTAGACACTGTAAAGGGCATTGGAAGCCCCTCAAGCTAATTTAAGAATTTTTTTTGTTTTGTTTTGTTTTGTTTATAACCAGTTCAATCAGTCAAGGAAGTTACATTAGTCTGTCTTTGGTATTGATGATAGGAGGCTGAAACACAGAGGGATCAAATTGTTCCAGATGCTACTCAATCATAGACCAAGGCTGAATGACACCTGTGACCCCTCACTCTTCAGTTCATTGAGATTTTTTTTTATTTTTTTGAGACAGAGTCTCGCTCTGTCACCCAGGCTGGAGTGCAGTGGCGCCATCTCAGCTCGCTACAACCTCTGCCTCCCAGGTTCACGCCATTCTCCTGCCCCAGCCTCCAGAGTAGTTGGGACTACAGGTGCCCGCCACCATGCCCAGCTAATTTCTTGTATTTTTAGTAGAGACAGGGTTTCACCATGTTAGCCAGGATGGTCTGGATCTTCTAACCTCGTGATCCACCCACCTTGGCCTCCCAAAGTGCTGGGATTATAGGCGTGAGCCCCCGCACCTGGCCCATTGAGATCTTATAAATCCTGACTAACATCAAATAAAACATCAGTGATGATTAAGTAATTTTATATTCAAAAGGAATACCATCTATGCCACATACAATTAAAATTATAATGTCAATTAAAATGTGACTTAGCAATAAGCATCCAGGTATATAAAGGTTGGTCAATGCAGTTGTTATGTTTAGTAGTCACAAAATTACAACTCTACCTTCTAGGACTCCACCTTCGCTCTCAGGGGCTTGTTCATTTCAGTGGGTATTGCACGATAGCATCTGACCCCAGATGATTTTTGTTAAGTTGCCACATCCACCAGTTTTGCCTGTTCCATTTAAACATTTTGCAGAAAAGCATCAGCATTGGTGAGCAAGCTGGTTTGTAAAGAGAACATATGATAAATACCAGCCATCAGTGGGTGTGGTAAATGTTCTGCTCTCATAAGTAACATGCTCATAGGTGGAGGAGTGAATATGCAAATAGGGCTTTACACACGAAAGTCAAGGGAATGGTTGTCAATAATAACCCCACTGACCAGCATGTTGTCTAAACTACACATTTTTGGAACACGAAGACCCTTAGCTGGGACAGAGGCCTGAAGTCATCTACAAAGAAGGCCTCACACCACTGAATTCCCATTTGCAATGTCTGTAGCCAACTCAAAAGTTGGTAAGAGGTAAAATGACAGTGAACTTGGAAAAAAACTTTCTGTCTCCCTTAATGTCACTCCAGCCCCTCACCACAGATATCATTTGGCTATGTGTTGATTCAGTGGTATTTTATAAGCAGATTCAGTGTATAATGTTGTAGCCACTAATAATGCTGCCACTATACATTTAGATTTTTACTTAAAAATATTTAGTCACAAAATAAATGTGTATGTTTTATATGTTTAAAAGCCAATTTACATCATCACCCCAATCCTGGCCCCCTTTCGCCACACAACTGTGATCTGTTTGATATGCATGCTTCTAAAACTTTTCTTTGCATTTGCTAGCAAATACTCATCCCAAGAGAAAATACACAAATTAATTTGGGAGGTTGTTTTCATATGTGATTTCCTACTAGATACATTGTTCTTCTGTTTTCCTTTTTCATTCAAAAATATGTCTTAAACATCTTTCTAAGTCAGAATATATAAGGATACTTTCTCATTTGTTTAATTCTATAATATTAAGTATTATTATAGTATTATCAGTCATCCTTCTTCCATGGACATTTGGATTACCTTTTTTTTTCTGCCACTATACATAATGCTGCAGTTAATATTCTCATCCTATAATACTTGTTATACAAATAATACAAAGATAATTAAGTCTCTTTTGGCAATTGGAGGTGTTTCTGTTAGCTCATACTGCAAATTCCACTCAGCCAACTGGTTCTGTCTCAGACCTGAGTATCAGGCATTGCCACGTTTCTCCCTTGTAAGGGTTAAAACACTAGCTTCCTGCTCACGGACTGCCTGTGAGTCCCACAAATTAGAGATTCATTTGTATTAAGTGCCATCCTCCTTTAAAATTCAGATGCCAGTGGATTCTGTAAAGGAAAGCTGAGGGGAAGGAGAAGTAGGATTTAGCTGAGTGAATAAGGTGAGGAAGGTCATTTCATGCAAAGAGAACAAGAGATGATCCTGGGGAAGGGCCACAATGGTAGTTTTCTCCAGGACAAGCCCAGATGCCAATACCTGCATGCTTAAAGAGTTAAGCAGCCACTGGGAACCCTGTGTCCAGTGCGATTTTAAGCCATGCATGGTCACCTCATGCTCAGTCAATGCAGAATCTGTATTAGCCTCGGGGCTGGGATGAAGCACAAAGGAATCCCAAGTGTAGGGTTGGCCAGAGAGTGAGCACCTTCATAAATGTTGCTCCCTGGGCACCTCACTTGTCTCACCCTTTTCTTACAGCATAGCTCATGGTACAGACATGCAGTGGGAAAGTGAATTGAGTGGGGTGAATGACCAAACCTCCCAGCATCACCTTTCTGAGAGTTTACTTGGAAGCGTGCAGGAAAACTTTCCTTTTATAAAAAAATGTTCTTAAATACCTCACTTTATAAATGTCTATGGTGACTTTTACTGTCAGCTTATTACCCTGTGTATATAGCAGTGTTCTCAGGTTTACCCGCTTCTCCAGGACGGGGAAATCCTGGCATCGGTTATTATTGTGCCCATTAAAATGCTATTTTGATGAGATGCCAAAATATTTATGAGCTTCACTATGTAGAAGTGAATGGTTGCACAATTTTTGTTTTAGAGGTTGGCTAGGACTTAGAAAGGATGGATGGAATAAGAAGTGAACACGGTGCAGAATGTCCCTCCAGGTGGCTGTAACCACCAGTCCTGCTCCTTGGTCCGCTGGCATCAGGGTTTCTCATACCCACACAGTGGAACGGTAGAGCTTGCTGTGTTCTCCACAGTTGGCTCCCTGCCTCTCTTCACCCTCTGCCCTCACAGCTTCTACGTGTCATTTTACATGAAGGTGGAAAGTAAGGAGGCTGGCACTGGGGCCTCAGCCTGTTATGGATTGAGAGTGAAATACAAGTGGGGATGTTTTGTTTGGTGAAAAAGGGAGTAATTGGAATGAAACAATTAAGGATGTTCAATCTAACCTCTGCCATTTACTGTTATGTTTTGCAAGTGACTTTGTTTCCTTGACCTCAGTTCCTTAACCTATAACATTTTGTTATTTGCCTTCAGAATTTGATTAAATGTGACGCTGTATGTAAAGCATGTAGCACAATGCCTAGCACATAGTCATCACCTTGTAAAATGTGTACCATCACCAATAACTATTGTCTGAAGACTCCTCTAGAGTAAAGAAAGAAGGGAAAAAACATATTTGTATTATGAATCCACAGTCCAGACATGTATTTGATGTTTAATTGTCACTGCAGTACTAATATCTGGGACATATTTAATGTAAGTCTCTGTTTTCTCATTTGTAAAACAAAAATAAGAACCTACATAGGCTCATAAAGTTACAGAATTAGAAAGTGATGAAAGCAGTGTATACCAAAACATGTCTGTCCCTTTATGCCAGTCAGGTCAGATAATGTGTTTAGCTGATTACTGAACGAGTTCCTTTTGCTCAAATAAAATGAAATCAGTATTCATTTTTATTTTATTTCATGTTAGTGCTGAAATAACCCCAAATTTATTCCTCTTTGTTTCTCTTTCAGTATCTATAAATATCTCAGTATGCACATCCACAAGCACAAGCTCATTTAGTGATACTTATATATGGTTAAATCTTGTTTATACTGTTTTGGAACCAGGGAGCATACTGCAAAATTTAAGTTGCCAAATTAACTAGCATGTTGCTTGTTTCATGCCAATGGTAAAAGATTCTGTAAATATAAAATAAAGTGGGCATTGGGTTGGTTTATTCTAAGAAATCGAGATAATCTTCTCAAGGGAAAGATTTCTTCTTGCTATTAAGCTGAGATATTTCTAGATGTGCTTTAAAAAGTATGTATAGAAATTTCTATCATCTGTAGAGTTTCTTTATAGGGTCCATTAATTCCTCATGGAAGAAGATACAAAGACAGTTCTTACTGCTCTTCAGGGTTAGTTTCTCAATATGCAATGGGGACTTTTTTTCTTTTTTTTTTTTTTTGAGATAGAGGCTCACTCTGTTGGCCAGGCTGGAGTGCAGTGGCATGATCTCGGCTCACTGCAACCTCCACCTCCTGGGTTCAAGAGATTCCAATGGGTATATTTATACAATAAATACATTTTTAAAAAGTTGAAGTTCTGTATCTATTTACAAATATATAGTGGGTTCAAGAAAAAATACACACATAAATTCTAGCAAAATAGTTACCTTTATACTATCAACATACATTTGGAATGTTTTAAAATATGCTTTTTATAAATAACTTTTGGTGTTTTATTTCACAGTAGACTATAGTTAATAGTATTATGTTGTATATTGCAAAATAGCCAGAAGAGAGAAGCTTGAATATTCTCCCCACAAAGGATAAATGTTTGAGGTGATGGATATGATGGATTTAATCATTACACAATGTATATATGTATCAAAACATCACACTCTACCTTATAAATATGTATAATTAATATGTATCAATTAAAAATAAAAACTTGAATACTTCCTCTGTGCATAAGCCATAAAACACTTAAATTCTGCTAACCTGCCATTTCCTGAATTTGTTATTTCCAGTGTCTTTGGGGGCTTTGGTCTTTTCCAGGTGATTCTGTTTTGGTTGCCTTGTGGGGGTTTTGATGTTTGGTCTGATCTCCTTTCAAGGATATTTTTCAGTGTGCATCAAGGAGAATAATTGGCCCTAAAACTGGTGCATGTATTTAAAGTCCACAAAAAAGGCAATCAGTTGCATTATTTACAGACTCATCGCTGCAGGGGCCTCTGTAGCTGTTTTCTAGTCAAGAGCCATACAGCCTCACTGCACACACTCAGTAATTGTTGGCTGCTACAGAGTTGACTCTTCAGAGTACCTTTCTTAAATGAGGTTTTCCATCTTTTCATGGATGACATTGGGGTTGGGAAATGAAGGAAAAGGTGAATATCACTGTACCTGGAGACTTGCTTTCTCACAGGGCGATTCTTGCCCACATCAATGGCCTTGGCATTAACAATTCTTACCCAGATGCTATGGTACAGTGGCAAGAGAACACCAAACTTAGTCCAGAGTCCCAGACGTGCTACTCTTCCCCTGTGTGAGGTGCAACTCTCTAAACTGTGTTTCCTTTTCCTTATGCGAAAAACGAAAGGATAGTATGGGGTGATCTTAGAGACCCCTTCAAGCTTTGACATTTCCATGACCAATTGAAAGGATTCAGTATTAGAATTCCTTGGACTGTAGGTGCTCAAAAGATAGAAAACAAATTCATATAACTTAGTTGTACAACTGGTGAACTCAGACAGTGGATTCTGTGAGGCATTCTCAATCAGTATGATTATCGATATTAAGTGAAGTGTGTGTGGCCATATGTCCCATTGCACCATTTCATCAAGCTCATCTTCAAAATGAAGTCACATACCTATTACTATTCAAATTAAATGACGTGTATTTCCATCCTGCTTAATACAAGAGAAGCTTTCTTCTTTCTGCCTGGTCTTCTGTCTTATGCCTTTCCCTTAATCCCAAGGTCTGTTTATTCCGTTGAGGGGAATAGTCCAAAGACCTGTTGCCTTGAGGAGAGAAACTTGGAAAGCCTGCTTAGCCAGCCATGGAACTCTATTCCTGATTGCTGATGTCATGGCTGCTACATAAGATTATTGTTGATATGTGGACACATTGCCACCCCTGAGCATACCTTGTCACATGGGATCACAGTTAAAGAATAAATGGCCATTTTGGGGATGCCTGTATCTATTGATAAAGAGTCACAATGATTAATATACAGCCACCAATGAGGTCTGTCAGCCTGGAAGTCTGGTATAAATAATCCCTATTCACTGGAGATCAGGAAATCTAGGCTACCACCACTTCTACTTTTTCAGAAGCAGTTTCTCTGGATGCAGGGGTAGAAGAATCTCTCTCTACCCTAATTGTTAAGCCATGCCATCGCAGCCCTGTATCTTCGTGTCAGAGATCTATAGTTACATAGCTCTTTTAATTTACACACATGAACATACACAAATAGCTGTTTTGTCATGGCACACCTACATTAAGTAGCTTTGGAAGATTTTAAGTCTTAGCCATATACTCTACCCAGAACTAGCCCCCTTCTCCATCCCCAAGGCTTCCTTCATTTCCTACTTCATTAAGTCTAGTGTCATTGTAACAAGGCAGTATTTTCCCTTGAAAGCAAATGCACATAGCACAAGCCAAGAAATTAAACTATTTATGTTTTTTTTTTTTTTTTATTGTGAGTGCAAATGAGGAACACCATTGCTCAATGACAGTAACACCCCCTGGGGTACAAGAAGACCTAGAGTTCCAGTTTCACCTTGGTTGCATGTGATAACTACCGTGACAAAAGGGAAGAGGAGGTTTCACAAAAGGCATGATTTTGAAGCTGATTTTTTTTTAAAGGATGAGTAGAAGTTTGTCAGTAGGAAGGAGCATCCTGGGCCGAATGAACAGCACAGGCAAAAGAAGGCATTTAGTATACAGAATGACTTGGCTAAGAGAGCATGTCAGGCCATGGAATGAGCTGATGCAAGAAAAATGCATTGAAGTTAGGTCATGGATCTTTACTTTAAACCTGAATGTTACTCTTTAGAATAAACCTATGGGAAATTTTGAATGATTTTAAGAAAGGAATTGACATAATTGGATTTGATCTTAAGACGACCTTGGCAATAAGTACATCCGTTTTATTTTGGGGGAACTTGAACTATCATAGCAAGTTAATATTTGATACTTAAATACTTTTTTCTAACTTCTGTTATGTTAATATTTATTAAGTTCTAGATGTGCGAAAATCTATGCTAAGCCCTTTTCAATGCATTGTCTCATTTAATCTTCCCAAGAACTTTAGGAAAAGATTCCATAATTATCCCTAATTTGTAGGCAAAGAATCAAAGATTTGAGAGAGGATGGGTAAACTGCCTAAATTCATGGAGTAAGAGAATGAATTTAAACTCAGACAATTTGGTTCCACAACACTAGTTTAACCTTCAGGTCAGTAGTGTTTTATTTTCTTGAAAAAAAAATATACACACACATATATATAGTGTTATATATTTTTGAGATATATATATTTATTATATATATATTATTTCAATAGCTCTTGGGGTACAGGTGGTTTTTGGCTACATGGATGGATTGTGTAGTGATGAAGTCTGAGATTTTAGTGCATATGTCATCTGAGTAGCATACATTGTACCCAATATGTAGTTTTTTCTCTCACCCTCCTTCTTCCCTCACCCGTTCTGAGTCTCCAAAGTTCATTATACCACTCCCTATGTCTTTGTGTACCCATAGCTTAGCTCCCACTTATACATAAGAACATGTGGTATTAGATTTTCCATTCCTGAGTTACTTCATACAGAATAATGGCCTCCAGCTCCATCCAAGTTGCTGCAAAAGACATTATTTCATTCTTTTTTATGACGGAGTAGTATTCCATTGTGTTTATACACCACATTTCCTTTATCCACTCATCAGCTGATAGGCAGTTAAGTTGGTTCCATATCTTTGCAATTGTGAATTGTGCTGTGATAAACATACATGTACACATGTCTTTTTGATATAATGACTTCTTTTCCTTTTGGTAGATACCCAGTAGTGGGATTACTGGATTGAATGGTCAATTTAATTTTAGTTCTTTAAGAAATTTCCATTCTGCTTTCCATAGACATGGTACTAATTTGTACTAATTTACATTCCTACCAGCCATATATAAGCGTTCCCTTTACACCACATCCACACCGACATCTATTGGTTTTTGCCTTCTTAAATTTGTAGTCTTTAACATTGGCTGCAAACTAGCATCACCAGGGGAATTTAAAAACAAAAACAAACTGATCCCCATAATTTTCAAATCAACATTTCTGGTTGCAGAGCCTGGGTATCCATCTATTTTAAAGGTACCTCCAGCTAATTCCAAAGGGTAGACAGGGTTGAGATCTACTAAGCTAGAATATACTGTCACCTTAATATACACTGAATACTCAAAAACATCTGTATTTTGCCATCACCACCTCAAAATGTCAGAAAAAACCTACTAAATAGAAAAGTCACAGGCTACAAAGACTTTTAATGCTTTCTTCCAGTTTTACTTTCACAAAGAAAAATATTACCTTCTTCTTTTTTCTTTCTTTCTTTTTTTCTTTTTTTTTTTTTTTTTTTTTTTTTTTTTTTTTTTTTTTTTTGAGACAGAGTCTCGCTCTGGAGTGCAGTGGTACAATCTCAGCTCACTGCAAGCTCTGCCTCCCAGGTTCACGCCATTCTCCCACCTCAGCCTCCAGAGTAGCTGGGATTACAGGCACCCGCCACCACACCCAGCTAATTTTGTTCTTGTATTTTTAGTAGAGACGGGATTTCCCCAAGTTAGCCAGGATGGTCTCAATCTCCTGACCTCGTGATCTGCCTGCCTCAGCCTCCCAAAGTGCTGGGATTACAGGCATGAGCCACCACTCCCGGCCTATTGCCTTCATCTTTTTTAGGACTTCCAAGTAGCAAAAAAGCAAAATCAAAGAGGGTGGGGGCAAAAAGGAAAATGTGACAGGGATATCAAGATAGGGAGGAAGAGAATAGCTGAAATTGGAGTTGTTGGAGTAATAAAATCCTATCTACTGATGAACCATCGGTAATATCAAAGGCACATTTGCAGAATGTTTCCTTTTCAGTAATTGTACAAAGACTCCCTTGCCATTACAAAGCACTTTTCTTCTTGGCAGATTGAAGAATGCTTTACCAACTAAATGCATCCCAGTAATATTCAGAGCGCAGGTCCAACATAATCATAAGTTGCCTTGTTATTACAGAGGTAGCAGCCCCATTTAATAACATATTAAATGCATTATTCATTTATATAACTCAGACCCAGGGACAGCTGCTGGGATGAAAATAGAACCATTCTGTAATGCAGAAAGCAGGTGTGTGCTTACTTGAGTAAATGAACTCTGTATTACGGCACAATTTTCTTCTGAATTTCAGGGACAGGTCTGGTAGGGCTAATGTGATGCCATTTTCATACAGGAAATAAAATGGTTTCAGAATGGTTTTTAATGAGCATTTAAAAAAATTACCAACAGCCTTCTCTGTGGCATAGTCCCAGGGGGATGGATTCGTGCTTTGGATTTAAGCAGAACTCCTGTTACTGCAGGATTCAGGAAAGCCTAAGGTAATGATTGATCAGAACAGTGACAAACAAAAGAATGTTCTCTAGCTGATGATACTAGTGGTGATGGTGAACCCATGTTTCTATAGCTGCACACCAAGAGAGAGTCACGGGTATGCTTGGATGCTGAGTGATTAAAAATCATAACCAGACTTCAGTTTGTACAGTGCCTCACCTCTGAAACCTGTAGGCAGTCTCTGATGCATAGTGAAACTCACTGAGATACCAAACTTAACCTTGGTGGCATCACTGGTCATTTTCTTGCTACTATTGCTGGTACCAGGATGCTATCATACACCAGTGTATGCATTTTGTGTTTTATTTCCTTCTCTCTCTCACCTCCCCTTATTTTCTCTTTTAATATACATATACTCATAAGCAACTACAAAGGAGTTTTTAAAAAATACATCAGATGAGGTCAGGTGTGGTGGCTCATGTCTGTAATCCCAGCACTTTGGGAGGCTGAGGCGGGCGGATCACTTGGAGCCAGGAGTTTGAGTCCAGCCTGGCTAATATGGTGAAACCCCATCTCTACTAAAACTACAAAAATTAGCCATTCGTGGTGGCACATGCCTGTGATCCCAGCTACTTGGGTGGCTGAGGCAAGAGAATAGCTGGAACCCAGGAGGTGGAAGCCGCAGTGAGCCACGATAAAGCTGCAGTGAGCCAAGTAACGCCTGGGCAACCGAGTGAGACTGTATAAAAAAAAACCAGATGGAATGATGTTCAAATTGCTTAGGCATAACAATGACCAACCAGCATGGGCAGTGATCTTATGTCTGGAGCAGAGTTTTGGTGACCCCCCCTCATGGGCTAGGTGTTAACCCATAAGTTGCTGAATTATGAGAAGCAAGGACTCTAAGGACAGGGATCAGCCTAGTTGGGTTGGTGAGTGAGATGCTTGGAGGGTTTGGGGATGTGGTAATAACCAATTAATATGCAGATATTTCCACATTTAAACTGGTACAGTTACTGGTATGGCCCTCCTGATTACCAGCTTTGAATGTCTGGAATACAAGGAGGCCCTCAACAAGCTTGAAGTTCACACAGCCACACCAGGAAGAAAATCATACAAAGTATAAAGAATTCCTATCAAGTAAATCATAAGGATTCTTTTAAGGGTTCAGAGGAGAGATCATCTCACTCCATTTAAAGCAGCAGTGCAGTAGTGAAGAGGGGATGTGTGCTACAGACAAATTTTCCAGGGTCCTCGCTATTTGATCTTGAGAAAACTGGTTGGCACCTATGAATCTCAGTTCCTCCATCTGTTTATTGGGAATAGTTACAGTATCTTATTATGGATACTTTTGAGGATAAATGAGTTAATGTATGTAAAGAACTTAGCACAATAACTAGGACATAGTAAGCACTCTCTAAATATGAAATTCCTGCCATTTTACTCTTATATTCAGAGAAATTGTCTTAAAGAAGACAAGAAGTAAGCTGTACCTTAAAGGGTGGGCAAATTGTAGGCAGATGATAGGGCATGCAGGAGGACATTGAAGCAGAAAAGGAGAAAAAACAAGTACTCTCAAGAAAACTAAAAAGAGAATGGACATGGGCTTATGAGGGAGAAAGAGTCCAGGAAAGTAGAATAAAATTAGCTAGTGGAGGGCTTCATGCCCAGGATTACAGAATTTACAGCTTATCCTAAGGTCATATGAAGTCCATGAAGGTTTTGAACAGAGAAGAGAAATAGTAATAATATTAAATAGAAATAATTGGTAATATTTTATGAGCACTTGCAGAGTATTAGGATACTTTTAAGTACTCTGTGTACATTATTAACCCATTTAATTCTTACATTTAACATATGAAATGAGTTAAGCATTAATAATTGACATTGTAGTGATCCATAGTGTTCAAAGTACTTTTCCAGACAGTGTCTCCTTTGACTTTCTCACAGAGGAAAGGGCATTCACTGGACTTAAACACATTGGAAAACTATGCCAGTTTTGTAAATAAAGGTTTTCTGGAATCCAGCTGCATACATTCTTTTATGTGTTGTCTGTGTTCACCTTCATACAGTAAGTGCAGAGTTAAGTAGTTGTGACAAAGTCTACATAACCTGCAAAACTGAAACATTGACTATCTGGCTCTTTATATAAAAAGTTTGCTGACCTCTGGTCTAGAAGAGTGGAAAGTAAGCTTTGATTGCTTCTCATTTGGGCTCTACCACTAACTCTAGGCATGTAAACTTGGGAAATCAAATATATACATACATAAAGTGATTGCTATGGACCCAACAGTATAAAACGATAATGGCTAGATGACACTGAACCTCATAAATCTTAAAGGTTTGTCATACTAAAATTGCAAATTTTAATTTACTATGAATCTGATAAATTATATAGGTTAATTTTGTAGAATAATTTTTTTCCCATTATAGCTAAAACAAGAAATAAGCAAAAGAGCATCAGTCTGCACAAACTGAAGTCTCTTTAATGTGAGGTTTGATCGTTTAACCAGTATAACCTCTCATGAAATATTGAGTAGAAATATCGAGTTTAGCCAGTGTTGTCTGTGCTACACCATAACTGTAGCAATCTCTATGCGATCTATGAATGTTCAGTCACATATCCATCTTAATCTATTCTTTCTCTGAATTGTAAATTCCTTTGCAATATTTATTACTCATTCTAGTCCTTAATTATATAGCCTTTGAATTATCTCCTAGATTAGCCATCTATGTCTCTCCAACTAGCTTATAAACTTAGTGAGAGTAGGGGCTATATCTTCTATTTCTGCGCATTTCCCACGACTCCACAATGAAGTGATTTATTAATTTAAGAGATGAATAAAACTCAGTTACAATGCTAGTAATAGGTACAGCGTGTGACCATGATTATCTCTCTGTTGGGTGCTTTATATAAATTAACCCTACTCCTCATAGTAGCATGAAAGATGGTTACGTACTTACTGATGGTCCTCAGGGCTAGGCACTATGTCTCATTTAGAAATGTGGGAATGATTCACATTATAATGAGCTGCTTACAACTTGAGCTTCTTTCTATTTAGGTACAGGAAGGTCGTTTCCAATAATTGCACTGATGGAGTAAGGGAACAGTATACTGCTAAACCACAGAAGTGCCCAGGGAAAGCCCCGCGGGGGCTGCGGATAGTCACCGCTGATGGAAAGCTGACAGCGGAACAAGGACACAACGTCACTCTCATGGTGCAATTAGAAGAGGTAGGGCTGATTCCTATCTCCCCGCTACTTTCTATGGCCAGTGATTTTTCTTAATAAACCATGGTTTTGTTTCCATATCTTTTTCAACTTTCTCCATTTTAGATGCTATTTAAAAATTTTTATTTTACTTTTAGTTCCTTGGTTTTTGTTGTTATCACTTCAACTTCTCTGATCTATTTCTTTAATTACTTACATTTCACCGCAAGTTGTTCTTCACTCATACTTAATCTCTTACTTTTGGAGGATCTGTCAGATTTAATCTTGTCTTATTGGCAATTTTAGCAAAATCCATTTTCTCAGAATACATAAATAATATTCCTGAAATAATTTAATACATACATACTAAACTAACCTGAGAGATGGTAATACTTTCATCCCCTCTCAGTCTGGAGGGTTTTCTTTTCCAAGGGCAACATGATGGTCATGCATGTAGCACTGAGGCCAATCTAAACATAATTGAGTGTAATTTATCTGGCAGTTAAGAGTTTGTATTGTGTAGCACCTCAGGGATATCATTAAAAGCATGCATTATTATTTGCCAGATTATGGTTGTCTGAAATGTCTATTTATATGGTGGATAAGATGAAATTTATCTTATATATTTTAGAATATACACAGGAATTCTGTCATCTTGTAAATGAGGAAGACGGTCTCTAAAGGATAAGTACTGACATTATATCATCTCAATTATTAAACCAAGCAGTCCTATCCTCAGTCATGTTTTCTGGGTACCTAATTATGGTTACCATTGTGTAAAGCCCTGTAAATATGAAGGGATTTTAAGGGCTAACAATGACACCAGAATTAAAATATATAACATTGACTTCCAGCTTCGTCTGCTGATAGTCCAGTGACCCTCAGTTTTTACTAGGTATAAGACAATCACCTGGAGAGCATGTGAAAACACAGTTCTCTTGGCCACATCCTTAAAGATTCTGATTCAGTAGGTTGGAGTTGGGCCCAAGAATATACATTTCTAACAAGTTCACAGGTTGTGCATTGTGCTCAAGAAAAACAAAAACCATGGCAAGGCTAGGGGTATAGAGAAGTCAGAGGCTCTGGAGTGTGACATGAAGGTGGAAAGATGAAGCATTTATGATTGCTTTGTCAGGTTTGATGAAAATATGTAGTATTTTAATTCTCATAGGAAAAATAACTGTGAAATAACGAGTTTGAAACTGTAGCTCAAATGATGTGCATAGCTCTGGTCCAAGGGCCATTTACAGAATCACTGTGTAACCCAATACTCCTTTCCTGATTATCTCCTTAATGAGTGCCTTTCAATTGGATTCAATCTTCTAAATACTAAGGTGCCGAAAATTCTTCAGTTGGAACTAGAAAAATACAGGCCAATTTAGGCAAATCAGAGTTGCTCATTTTTCACATAAACTCTTTGGGGATTTCTGCTTAAGACTGTGACAGATTAGCATGCAGTAAACCAAATATATGCATATATATTTAGAGCAAGAGGGACAGAGACAGAGAGAGAAGAAGAAGAAAAATGAAGAGGAGGAAAAGGAGGACTAGGAGCTGAGATAACTATGAAGAGGATTGAGAAGCTAAAATTCCTTTCTTAAAAAATGGGAAATTCACTGGTGCACTGGAAGAATCGGATCACACCTGGGCTTGGAGAGCGAGTGCAAAGTTTTATTGAGCGGAGGTAGCTCTCAGCAGATAGAGGAAGCCAGAAGGGGATGGAGTGGGAAGGTTTTCCACTGGAGTCCGGCCGCTCAGTGGCCTGGGCTCAGAGCCTCCAACTGCTCCAGCTAAATTCCGTGTAGTTCTGCTGGTCGGTGGCCTGCTGGCCTGCTGGTGCCTGTCGGTGCATTCCTCTTGACGTCCATCTGCCTGTGTGTCTGCTTGCTAGGGTGTCGGGGGGTTTTATAGGCACAGGATGGGGGCATGGCAGGCTAGGGTGGTCTTGGGAAACACAACATTTGGGTGCAAAGGCAGGAGTGCCTGTCCTCACTAGGTCCCAAGGCACAGGCCCGGGGTGGAGCCCTAGCCAGGGACCACGCCCTTCCCCCTTTCCGTATCATTTAAAGGGACCATTCCCTTCCCTTCCCAACACTTCCTTCCATAGCAATATCTCATAAAAACTACTGCCTATAAAAAGAAATACTAAAAATAATTATTCACACATAAAGAAAATGACCCAGACAGAGACACACACACAAACACACACAAAATAATGGAAGGAATGAAGAGCAAGAAAGGGAGTAAATTGAAATTAATAATAACTGTGCAGACCAAGAATGATAATCAGCTGTGGGATTTAAAATATACATAGAATTAAAATACATTAGAATAATAACACAGTATGTGGAGTGAATTAAATAGAGTTAAAGTAGTTTAAGGTTCATGATACATCTATAAAGAGATAAAAGTACTAATTTATATCAGACTCCAACATATCCAGAATATGTGCTTCAACACCTAGAGTAACAACTGAAGAAGTAGTAAGAGAATCTTATCATCAAGCTACTGGCAGGGGAATTACAGTAACTTTAAAAGGATTTCATTAATCCAAAGTAAGGCAAGTAAAAGAGAAAAAAAGAACATAATACAGTTGAGACAAATAGAAAACATCTACTAAAATGGTAGATATAGGCATGGTGTGGTGGATCCCAACATTTTGAGAGACCAAGGTGGGAGGATCATTTGAGTCCAGTAGTTTGAGACCAGCTTGGACAACTACCAAAAAAAAATAAAAATAATTTAAAAAAATAGCCAGGCATGGTGTCCTGTGTCTGTGGTCCCAGCTACTTGGGAGGCTAAGGTGAGAGAATCACTTGAGTCCAGGAGTTCAAAGCTACAGTCAACCATAATTGCATCACTGCACTCCAGCCAGCCTGGCTGACAGGAGACCCTATCTCAAACACATTAAAATTAAAATTTAAAAATGGTAGATATATACTCAAATATTATCAATAATTACATTTTGAAAATTAGTGATTTTTGTCACTTCAGTGCTTTTTGTCAGGCTTACGAAGTCTTTATCTAAACCAACATTGTAAAAACAGTCATACCACAAGATTTCTCTTTAGGTTTCACATTAATGTGTGTGATTTATCTTGAATAAAACTGTTTCAAGTTTCTATATTTCGTCCACATGCATATCCAATTGTCCCAATACCATTGACAGACTATTCATTTCACACTGAAATGCTATAAGCCTTTGTCATAAATCAACTGACTGTCTATTTGTGGTTCCATTTCTAGGCACTCTATTCTGTTCCCTTGGTGTGAATTTCAAACCATATGTTAATTACTAATTTCAAACACATTATATTTTCACTAGAGGTAGGGTGAGTCTTGATGCCTGGACATATAAATCCTCTACACAAGTAGAAAATTATGTGTGTGTGTGTAAAATTTATAATAGCATCAAAATACAACAAATATTTACACTCAAATCTAAAAACTTATTTTCAATAGCACTACCCAGAAAACAACACAAATTTGGAAATAAATTTTGAAAAAACCTAAATGAATGGAGGGATACACCCTGATCATAGATTGGAAGACTCAGTATTATAAAAAGACATCAATTTTCTTCATATTGACTTGAATTAAAAGCAGTCAGAATAAAAATCTCCAGCATGTTTCATGTATTAAAATTGACAATATGATCATAACATTTACACAAAATGTCAAGACCTAAAGAATAGCAAAGATACTTTTGAAGGTGACTCAAAAACTTGGATGACTAACATTACCATATATATACACACACACACATATATACACATATATGTATGTATATCAATATATACATATATGTATATATATCATTCACAAGCTGAACAAGGAGAGTCAAGAAACATATACATGCATATATTATATATATAGACACACACTTTATGACAAATGAGACACTGCAGTACAGTGGAGAAATTACAATATTTTCAATACATGGGTGCTACAATTTTGAATATCCATATGGGAATACATGAATATTTATCTCACATAATATACAAACATAATTATAACTGTATTGTCAATCAAAATTTGAAAGCTAATACTAACTTTTTTTTTTTTTTTTTTTTTTTTTGAGTCTCACTCTGTCGCCCGGGCTGGAGTGCAGTGGTGAAATCTCAGCTCAACTGCAATCTCCGCCCCCCGGGTTCAAACAATTCTCCTGCCTCAGCCTCCCAAGTAGCTGGGACTACAGACACATGCCACCATGCCCAGCTAATTTTTGTGTTTTTAGTAGAGACAGGGTTTCACCACATTGGTCAGGCTCATCTCAAATTCCTGAACTCAAGTGATCTGCCCACCTCAGCCTCCCAAAGTTTTGGGATAACAGGCATGAGCCACCGTGCCCCGCAATACTAACATTTCTAAAAGAAAGCACAGAAGAATATCTTCATGACCTTGTGTTATGCAAAGATTTTTTTTTAAAACAGCAAAGAAAACCCATTAAGTATAAAGGAATTATACTAAGAAATTTCTTTATAATTATACTTTCTTTATAATTTTATTTTTATTTTTATTTGTTTGAGATGGAGTCTACCTTTGTCACCCCAGACTGAAGTGCAAGTGGCATGATCTTGGCTCACCGCAACCTCCACCTCCCAGGTTCAAGCGATTCTCCTGCCTCACTCCCCTGATTACAGGTGCCAGCTACCATACCCATCTAATTTTTGTACTTTTTGTAGAGACAAGGTTTCACCATGTTGGTTAGGCTGGTCTTGAACTCCTGACCTCAAGTGAACTGCCCACCTAAGCTTCTCAAAGTGCTGGGATTTACAGGCATGAGCCACCACGCCCAGCCTAATTATACTAATTTTAAATAGGACTACATTAAAATTAAGAATTTCTGTTATTTAAGGCATTATTTTGAAAATAAAAAATTAAGTCCTAGAGGGGAAAAAGATATCTGTAATAATACCTTTTCAATAAGCTATTATTATTAAATTAAGCCCTAGAGGGAAAAAAGTATTTGTAATAATACCTTACTGAAAAGGTATTATTACAGTAATAAAATAATAAAATTGTTTTATTTGTTTTTTATTTTTATTTTTATTATGCAAAATAAAGCATAATTTCAATGAAGGAATCATAATTAGGAGAGTCTAAATAAATTCTACAAATTAATAAGGGAAATACTGGTAACTCAATAGAAAATGCACAAATGGGGCTGGGCGTGGTGGCTCACGCCTGTAATCCCAGCACTTCGGGAGGCCGAGGCAGGCAGATTACGAGGTCAGGAGATTGAGACCATCCTGGCTAACACAGTGAAACCCCGTCTCTACTAAAAAAAAATACAAAAAATTAGCCGGGCGTGGTGGCGGGCACCTGTAGTCCCAGCTACTTGGAAGGCTGAGGCAGGAGAATGGCGTGAACCCAGTAGGTGGAGCTTGCAGCTTGCAGTGAGCCGAGATCGTGCCACTGCACTCCAGCCTGGGCGACAGAGCAAGACTCTGTCTAAAAAAAAAAAAAAAAAAAAAAGAGAGAGAAAGAAAATGCACAAATAACTCAGGGTAACCAAATAGCCAATAAGCATATGAAAAAATTCTGAGCATCCCTATATAATGCAACTTAATTTATAATAATATATTATTGTGCACCATCAGAAGATGTATATTTTAAAAGACTAATAATAGTCTGGGTGTGGTGGCTTACAACTGTAATCCCAGCACTTTGGGAAGCCAAGTTGGGCAGATCACTTGAAGTCAGGAGTTCAAGACCAGCCTGGCCGACATGGCGAAACCCCATCTCTACTAAAAATGCAAACAAACAAAAATAAAACAACAACAACAAAAAATGAGCTGGGCATGGTGGCACGTGCCTGTAGTCCCAGCTGCTTGGGAAGGTGAGGCAGGAGAATCATCTGAACCCAGGAGGTGGAGGCTGCAGTAAGCTGAGATTGCACCACTACACTCCAGCCTGGGTGACAAAGTGAGACTTCCTCTCAAAACAAAAAAAGTAAATAAAGACTAATAATATCAGGTGTTATTGAGAATGTAGAGCAGCTGGTCATTCATATAATGCTATTTGGAGTGTAGATACATACTGCCATTTGGGACTTGTTCGACATTAACTGCTCTAGCTGAACATGTATATCACCTATAACCTGGTGTTTCCACTTTTAAGTATATACTTATCAGAAATGCATACACATACGCACCAGAATGTATGTAAGGTAATATGCATAGCAAAAGTATTTGTAAGAGCCCTAACTGGAAACAATCTAAACATCCATGAATAATAGAATACATAAACTATAGTATATTTACAGAATGGAAAGTCATACAGCAATGAAAAAGAACAAACTAAAGCTATATGCAAAAAACTTGGATAAATGTCATATCCATTATTGAGCTAAAGAAGTCAGACTAAAAAGAATATATGTTGCATTATTCCATTTAATTAAAATGCAAAAATAGTCAAAGCTATTAATAATTTATGGTGGCCAGCTGTGGTGGCTCACACTTGTAATCCCGGCACTTTGAGAGGCCGAGGCGGGCAGATCACAAGGTCAGGAGTTCGAGACCAGCCTAGCCATCACAGTGAAACCCCATCTCTACTAAAAGTACAAAAATTAGCTGGGCGTGGTGGTGGGCACCTGTAATCCCAGCTACTTGGGAGGCTGAGGCAGGAGAATCGCTTGAACCTAGGAGACAGAGGCTGCAGTGAGCTGAGATCATAAAACTGCACTCCAGCCTGGGTGACAGAGCTAGACTCCGTCTCAATAATAATACTTCATGTAATAGAAGGGAGAATTACTGTTAACTTTGGAGGCAGGGTGATTGGAGAACTTTGGGTGTACTGACAGTTTTCAGCTGGTTCATCTGGGCAGCAGTTAATGGATGCATTCACTTTGTAAAATTCGAGTTGTATATTCAGTGATTTGTACATTTTTAATGTACAATGAGTACATTACATTAATGTACAATTTGAGTAAGGTACAATGTTAAGTACATTTTACTCAACAAAAAGCTTACTTAAAAGTCATTTTGGAAATCCATTTAAAATATAGTACTTTATATTTACGTCTTTGGGCAAAAAAAAAAGGAAAAATAAGAAAAACCTTTCTGGTACGCTTAGGGCCACACTTCCACCCTGTGTGCAAGGTGAATGTGAAGGTTCTCTTCCCAGAGACATGAGGCACCTGGTCCTGATACCCAGAGGAGTGTCATCTTTTGAAGCAGCAGATGTTTATACTAAGGCAGAGTTCAGAGAGTTTTTCCATTTCTAAGAACACAATATAGCAAGATCAGAAACATGAACTTTCACTTCTGTTTAGCTCCAGCCTTTATGCAAATGATAGAGAACACACTTCAGGGACAGAGGCCTGGTTCTCATCTGTTCAACTCTGCTTTCCATGTAACAAAGATCATCATCAGGCATCTCACACTGGGTTGAGTGATGTGGGAACAGATTGGGGAATCTGGTTCGAAGATATGTGAATTCATGCCTTCTGGGCACAAGAAGGAAAAAAGATAACAAGTCAGTTCATTCCACTTGAGTGGGCAAAGCTTCAACAGCAGGGATGAAATCTGCTGCCTCCAGCTGTCAGATCTGGCTCCTTGACGCTCTGTTCTCCTGGTGCAGAGCACCAAGCCAACAGCACATTCTTCATATCGGGAGACCCTGGGGACCTCACATGTGATTGTGAGATGCTGTGCTGATGATTCAGACTCCTCCTTGCAGAAAAAGACCTTCAGTTTCTCTGTGACCCTCTGGATTACATATGTAGGCATGGGAGATGCACATGATTAGCAATGCAGAATGAAGAGACACAGAGTGTCTCAAAAGTTGAGGAGAATTGACACTTGACACAATAATAATAATGTGGTTATCCAACATTCATTGAGCACCACTGTTCCAGTTTGTGAGGCTTTTCATGAATTATCTTATGTAGATCTGACAGCAACTCTATGCAAGTAGGTGTTACCATTATTGTCATTTTACAGATGGCACAGCTGAGGCACAGAAAGGCAAGTAACTTACCTGAGATCACACAACTACTAACTATTAGAGCCTAGGGTCTAATCCAGGATCTGTGATATCTTGTCTTTCTACTGCTTCTTTATGGTGAAGGAACCATTTTCTAAGAAGAACTTCATGTAGGTCGTAAGAAGAACTTCATGTAGCTCCTAAGCCTCCGTAGAAACCCATGGCTGGGATTATCAGTAGTCACAAAGGTGAAGGAGTAGAAAGAAAAGGCCAAATCATCAATGACCAAGCCAGTTTAGCCTGTGGCTCTTATATTCATTCTTAGACACTAATCGATAAATGTACCAAAATTTTCTTCCTGGCTTCTCTGAGAATACTAATGGCTTGGGACCCGTTTGTGGAATATTTCACATCAGCAAAGAGAGATGCGAAATCCTCTCTGGGTTCCCCCTCTTTGGAAAATGATGCCTTCATTGAATGCCTGGTGTGCCTGACACTGAATATTGCAAAAACATAGGATATGAATGCAGCACCCAAGGAATTTAGAATACATGTGTTTCTTCAGAGGCTTGGGTATAAATTAGGCTATAATATTTTTTAATTAAATCCAAAACAAAAACAAAAAATCCCTGGCATGTGCCCCTACTGGCAATACATGGTATCTTTATTCTCCTCAAAATCTATATGAGTGCATTTCTTATTTAAATTTGATCCTTCTGAATTTACTTTGAAAATAGTGCCTGACTCTTGCCCTATTTCTGGTACCAACTCTTTGTAAAAACAGGGATCTTAAGGTCATGCTTTTGATGTCTGTAAAAAGCAAGTCTTCCAAGTACCAAAGAAACCTAGAGGTCTCTGCTAGGGTCTGATAGGACATCACAGTGTGATTAATGCAAAAGATTCACCTCCCCAAGTTGTTACAGTATTTTTTTTTCATGTGAGTACCAAAGCTTGTGCCTCTGTCCATCTTATATCATGGTTCAACTTTCTCCCACAGTCTTGTCTTTCTTTTATGGGGCTAGGTTGGGTTAGGGACTGATCTAAGCCTCTTTTCTTTGTCCCAGTTACTTGCATACAAACCCCTCCTTGTAATTTCCATCTCCTTTGCATTTCATCTAAACCATCAGAGACCTGAGGCATCAACTGTCTCAGCAAATAGTTAGATATTTGTGTTTATTTATTTGTTCTTTGATGAATATTTTACTAAGTGCCAATTTTATATCATGTACTTTTCATTCATTAATGGACTTACTTTAGTTTATGGGAATATATGTTTTGGTTTGACTAGAAGCTCTGTTATATTGAGTTTTAAATGAAAATCTAATGACATGAAGTAGAAAGTGCCTAATACCTTATATCTATTGGAAATAAAAAAGATTAATAAATTATCTAAATATAATAAATTATAATGCAGTTATTTATTGCATTATTTTGTAATAATATTTTTGGCATCCCCCAGTAAACTATACTGGGGGTATAGTTTAAGGAAAGAATCATGTCACTCCTGATTGAAGTTCCCACATCTCTGTACAATGTACCTAACATATTGATAGAAACTCAATAAATGTATCTGGATTTGGATAGGCTTCCCCAAGAAGCATAGAGATAAAACTGAAACTTAAAAGGAAAAGACTCTTAACATTTGAAAACCAGTCAAAACGTGGTACAATCTTCATCTGAAATCTAAATCTCTTCCTTAATCCTTTCCTAGTGCATGTCCTAATTCTAGCATAAGAATATCAATGAAAACATTGCTAAAACCAGAGCAAAGAGAACTTATTGCCAGAAAATAATTAAAGACTAGGTACACTGATACTAGTTTGCAACTTCATATACAGTAGTATGTGCTCAAGCCAGAAAATTACAGATTTAATATGTGCAAGAAATGGGATTCTTTTCTGCAAATAGCATATGAGGTCACCCTCAAAACCTAGATGACAGAAATGCTTCCATAACACAATTCCTCCAAAATCCCACAACTTGGCTCACCTGATGTGTTACTCAGAAAGCCACATAGCTATTCTGAGGTTGATGAAAAATTCCAATGTCATCAATACCACCTGCCTCATTTTCTGCTGCTTTTAGGGTTCTCTCCAAGTGTACTCTCATGACAGAACCTTCATTAGCAGCACAAGGCAAAGGAGCAGTCGTACTTCCATCCCAGACTCACTGTGGCAGATGAAAGAAGAACACACGTGCGCACACACACAAGCACACACAATGCATTTAGGCATCATTATTGCCTTAAAAAATAAAGAACAGTTAGTCCAAGAACCAACTGGAAGAGGAGTAGAGAAATCCATAAAGTTGAGTCTAAGATGCTAAACATTTTCAAACTATGCCTGACTTTTAGGAAACTGATCGAAGGTGTTTTGCACTGAGATTCAAGCAGGCAGTGAGAGGTGGCATCTCTTTGCTTGGAGACTCACTCAAGATGGATGTCCTCTAGACCACTAATGAGAACCTAATGAGCCTATAGACTTTCAACACAATAACTCAGCTTCCCAGAGAAATCCAGTGCAAGGACCTGAAGGCACAGGATAGATGGCAAAGGCCCTAATCAGTCTGAAGAACTCAACAAAACTGATTTGGGAGGCATTTGTTTGAGAGAACTGGTAGGCAGAAGTAGTATCTGCGTGTTAAAGAAGATAATTAAATCTGTTTTAAACAGCTGTAAGAGTAAAGAGATGCAATTCTCTGCATAATTTAAGACTTTTAAATTAAATCTGAGGCAAGGGACGAAAATTAAAACTTTGATCTGTATCTCATTGTCTTAATACTTCAATTTACATACAAAGACTGAAAATAAGGAAAATTCATGATTATCACTTTTGTGAGATTTAACTCCAAAACGTGAGGACTGTGTCCTCGTTAGACAGATTTCAATGATTCGTAATTTCATATACATTGAAAGACTTAGGGGAGCATTAAAGTACCCACAGTGTAATAACACTTCATAAATATTGCAGGATGCTGTCAACCATCAGATGGTAGAGAAGATGGCTGTTGATAAAAATTTCTACGAGATACTCGTCTGAATTCATGACAGTTTGACCTACTTTCTCATCTGGAGAAAAGGTTATTTGGAGCCTTTAGTGGTGGTACAAAGGGTTAATAAGCAGTGTTATGTTGAGGCAGGCATCAGTTTCTTTTCTTTCTTTCTTTTTTTTTTTTTTTTTGAGACACACCCTGTTGCCAGGCTGGAGTCCAATGGTGTGATCTCAGTTCACTGCAACCTCCGCCTCCTGCGTTCAAGTGATTCTCCTCCCTCAACCTCACGAGTAGTTGGGATAACAGGCACGCACCACCACACCCAGCTAATTTTTGTATTTTTAGTAGAGACAGGGTTTCGCCATGTTGGCCAAGATGGTCTCGATCTCCTGACCCTGTGAGGCAGGAATCAGTTTCTAAGCCAGCTTAGTTCTGACATAGACACCTCAACTGTTTTCTTCTTCCATACAAAGGAGTGGAAGCTGATTTCAGTGAGCCTTGAAGACTTGAAGTTTTCTTGTGTATTACTTACTCCTTTCTCCATTCAGCATTATTCTCTTTGACTCTAGCAAGGAAATTGAGCCACTTAATTTCTTCTCACTTGTTGTTGTTGAAGGAAATGAGGCAGGCAATATAGGTTTTCTTTAGCTAGAAGCCTAATGTCTGAAGTTCAAGTTGGATTGGTCAGCAACCCTTTCTAAGGCTCCACTTTTCTCTCCCCTGAAAACAAATGCAACTATATTGGAGTATTGCTGTTCTTTAGGATCTCAAAGAAAAGATGTTTGCTAAGAACTTTAGTCTGACTTATATACCTGGCTCATTACTGACAGTTCCAGTTCAGCAAACATCCCAGAGCCTGGATTCATGAAATAGTCTTCAGTTTGAATTTTCAGTCTTCTAGTCTGCCTACTTTAGGCCCTGACAATACTAATGTCCCACTTCATCCACCTGGGTGGTCACCAGCCCTGAATCAAGGTTTCATCACACCATGCAATCCTCATCTGAGTGAATAACTTCCTCAGGCTTCTGGCTTTGCACTTTGCCATTTGTTACTCTATGACCCTCTGCTCAGCCGCTCAGTCCTCAAGCTGGTCTACCATTAATGTGCAGTGGAAAGTCTCCACCTTATGACAGCAGCACTTGAATAAGTTCCACATCTTTACCTGAGATCTGAGCTTATCTCAGCAGCACAAATTGATGTTAGAATATATATGTGTTGATTCACAATAATGCTAATAACAAGAATAATAGAATTGTAAAAATCACAGATTATCTGACTTGGAAGTGACAATTAGGATCATCGGCTCTTCCCATCTTTAATTTACAGGTAGAGAAATTGAGGTCCAAATAAACAATGTTTTTCGAAGGACATAAAACTAGATCTTCTAATTCCCAGGTTGCCACCTAACTTTTGTAGGGCACCTCTTTCACATGCAGCACCTCTTTAAACTGAATTTCACAACAACCTAATAATTTAGGAGGGGGATGAAGTGACTTCCAGGGCAAGAAATCATATATCCATTTCATAGAAGAGGTCTTATGACTTGGTTAAGACCACCAAGTGATACTAGGTATAAAAATTTAAGCTATTTAAACATGTTGACCGCATAATGCTAAAAACAGTATAGTAATTCCAGTGTTATAGGAGTGGTATCTGTGTCCACGTGCATTCTCATTGATTAAAATGGTATTCACCAATATGTTAACAAGGTAATCTGTGGGTGATATAATTATGGGTGATTTTAATTTTCTGTGTCATCATTTTATGTATTTCTATATTTTACCAATGAATATACCATGCCTTTTTTTCTCTTTTTTTTTTTAAATTTTTTCTAACAATGCTGACATATTTCTGTTACATATTTTACTACTAGGAAAACCTGGTTCCATAGAGATTTATTCCTAAAGGAAACGTCCTACTATTTTTAAAGTATATACAATTTTGTTCTAATTACATAGCTGAATGTTTTTACTTTATGAGTGAATTTCAAAAGTCATTCAAAAACATTTATGAGATTTATGTCATTTGGCAGCCCCCTAGTTTTCCAGCCAGAGCCTGCTGATGTAATTCCTACAGCCACCATGCAGTGCTAACAGTATAGCAGTGCCCGTTATTATCTAAAAAGTGCTTCCAAACTGCAATGGGTCAAGATTCTGAACCTCTCTATACCACAATATCTAGATAGAGTACAGAGGCCCCAGCTCATAGTCATTCTCTGCTTACACACGCTAAGTATTCCTCCTGCCTTACATATTCCGTTCCATTTTAAACCAGACACCAAGTACAGAACACACAAAAGGGAAATTTGGGATTCAGTGAAATACATGGTACTATCACCCCTTTCCAAGGGAATGATTAAACCACTTTGTGATGTTGCTATTGGAATGTCTTGATCTGGGCATTAGATCCAGAAGTATTTGGGTTTTTAGTTAGTTAAGTCCCAAGGATCTGAGACCTCACAGAAGGGCCCGAAAAACAGCCATCTTCATTTCATCTGAGAGAAAGTGAAATGTCATAAATCTAGGCCAATGATTTGGTGTGTTCAAAGTTGCTCTCTGTGGAATTCCTGGCCTTGACAGATCTGAGTTCTCTAGAAAAAATGTAAAACCTTCTACACTATCCTCTTCACAGTGGTGACTTCATCTCCCAGGTCAGAGCATCCAAATTCACCGTAAGTTTTGCTTGCAGAGAAGCTCAGGAGGTGTGCACATTTGTAGAAAGACATGCGCTTTAGAAAACCATCTTTGAACAGACAAGAGGAAAAGGCTGACAATACTCTGTAATTATGCAGGGATTTGAATATCTTGAAGTCACTGTCCAGAGCTCAGTTTTGAAACTGAAGAAACACCTATAAGGCATGATGCAAACCAGACATCCTGGGAGCACTCTGTCCCCGCTGCTCTGCTGTGGAAACTTTGGCTTTCAGCAGTGGCAGCACCTCTTGGAAGAGAAGTCAGAGAGGACAAATAACTTGCTGGGGAACAGAAGATAGGTTGTATGTAGCTGCCTTTTATCCTAGACTGTTTTTTTTTTTCCTGTTCTATAAAAGCTCAGTTTACTATTATAAAATGTCACACGAGAAGGTCCAACACAGTTACAACATTTGTTTCCTGATTAGTCATATTAGACTTTGTCAAACACTCACACCACCAGGAACACTCACAAACACATTTTGAAGCTTCTGGGGTATTTTATAGAGTCTGGCATATTACACTGGGATCATCTTACATCACTCTGGCATTCCTCTAAAGGGTTGTAGTTAGCAAAGCTTGCAAAGTTCTTTGGTTTCACACATCAGTGAATTCATTCTTTAGCACCCATCTGGGAATGAGCACCAGAGTAGTTTGAGTGTTTTCTGTGAACGAGTTGTAAGAGTGCTGGACTCAGAGTTAAGAACAGCCTGATTCAAACTAGTCTTGTGACTCTAGGCAAATTTGAACAGGTCTGAATTCTTTTAGGGTTGGAGATTGATATGGTTTGACTCTGTGTCCCCACCCAAATCTCATCTTGAAATGTAATCCTCATAATCCCCAGTGTTGAGGGAAGGACCCAGTGGGAGGTGATTGGATCATAGGGGTGGTTTCCTCCATGCTGTTTTCATGATAGTGAGTGAGTTCTCAGAGACCTGATGGTTTTATAAGTATTTGACAGTTCCTCCTACACACACTGTCTCTCACATGCCACCACACAAGACATGCCTGCTCTCCCTTACACTATGATTGTAAGTTTCCTGAGGCCTTCCCTAACCATGTGGAACTGTGAGTCAATTAAACCTCTTTTCTTTGTAAACTACCCAGTCTCAGGCAGTTCTTTATAGCAGTGTGAAAATAGACTGATACAAAGATTAAATAAGATAATATATAGAAAGTAGTTGCTATTTCTGACACAGTAAACTTTCAAGAAATGTTTTCTCTCTTCTCCCTTGGTGACCACCCAGGGGATCTTGTAGAGCAATTATTTTCCTTTTCTATATTTTTTCTTTAATGAGAGAGTGTTTCACTCTGTTTTCCAGGCTGGAGTGCAGTGGTGCAATCATGGCTCACTACAGTCTTGACTTCCTGGACTCAAGTGGCCCTTTCACGTCAGCCTCCCAAAGTACTGAGGTTACAGTCATAAGCCACTGCACCCAACTAGATCAATCTTACTTGCACTCTCACTTTGTGTACAAAGTCACATGCCATAGTTCACTGTTCTGAATAAACACAGGAGGATAGCTTTTCTCTCCATGTATTTACTACACTGGCTGATGAAATCTCTTCTTTGAATGTCAGGATACATTGAAATGTTATTTCCTTTTCCACTTCTTGTTGAGACCTTGCTAACCTGAGTCTACCTCCTTAGAGTAGGGTATGCAGGATCATGGTGAGTTACTTTTATTTCATATGCTCTACTCTGCCTAAATATCCTTAGTCATATAAAGAAATGGCTGAAATAATCTGATTTCCTTTCTATCACTCAATGCTGCTTAATGATGTGTGAAAAATCTTACTTTGTGGTCAAAAGAACACAAAAATAACAACATAAATCCAGCTGGTTATATTCCATCATCAGTCAAAACAAAGTCTGTGTTACATTGGTTATTTCCAATGTATGTAATCCATATTAAAATATTTACAGTAATAGTAGAGGTATAATGTTGTATTTTGTAATGTTTCTTGTGTTATACAGTCTTCTACCCGCTTTTAAATTTGTAGAAATATGTATTTCCCCTCATTCACTCCTTTCTTTTAATCCTGCTGATCCCTTCCTGCCCCTCACTTCACTCCACTTCTGGGGTAATCAATATTAACAGTCTGGGCTACCTTTGCTATCACCTTTCTCTGTACTCACAGAAACACACACAGATTTATTATATTTACTGTGTTATTTGTTGCTTTTTTTAATTAAAAATGGGTTATACTAGTGATTTTTCTGCAATGTAGTTTTTGCTCATACGAAGCTTGAGTCAGGGCCACTGCTGTGCTTGCATGGACCAGGTTCTGATATACGAGCCTGGTATCTGTCTACAATGGGTCTCTGATGCCTTAAAGGACATCTTGGAGTCTCATTTCTGGACTGAGGCTGTCAGTGTTGAGTTTCCATAGCACTTATTTTCCCATTCTTCTGTGAATCTGTGTTACAGGAACTGATAGGTTCACACACCTTTCATTGCTCAGGTTAATATTGGCTTCCTGGTGGCCATTTGATATATTTGTTTTTCTATTCTAGAAGTCAGCAATACCCTTGGAGAATAGAATCATCACGTGGACTTCATGTGGGTCTTGTGCCTTTCTCAGGAACTTCTTTTGAACTAGTCTTCTCAATTCTGTGTCTGTATTAGGACATGTGACTAAAGAGCATTAGATCTAAAGAATTTTATAATAGTCTAGATGTTTGCCAGCCTGGATTTAGTTTCAGAAATGATTTATTTTGATTTATTAGATTGAAGTATTTTTCACTTAATTATACATATGACTTTACTGACTACTGATTATGAATACCAATTGTTTCTCATATTCTCTATCTTCTTTATGGCTTAAACATAATACTGTTTTACTAGCGGGTAGACAGAAGCAGAGTGTTGAGTAAATGCCAACCTATCATTGTTAGAGAGGAAAAGAGTCAAAGCCAGGAATACAGTCAAGCAAGAAAAGAAAATAATACTTTATCTTTGTTACCACCTTCCTCTTGGTCTGAGAGAAATATTGCAAGGAATTTCAATTAAAGAAACTCAAAGAGAACTGAACTGAATAGGTCAAGTCAAAGCACAGATCTTCTTAAACCCTTTTGTAGGTCTCTAACTAGCTGCGTGACTTTATGCATCTTACTTAACCCCTCTGTACTCCAGATTTTCTGGTGTATCAAACATAAATAACATCTGTCCTTTCTATCTCCTAGGGTCCTAACATCCACATGAGATAATATATAAGAAAGAATTTTGACAAACACAATAGAAATGTGCAATTTTCAAATTATATGGAACTAAAAAGGATCATTCGCAGGCATTACATTAAGTCACTGAAGATACAGCCATTAACCAGACACTTCTCAGACCCGTGGAGTTCACACAGTCTACCCTAGTACCACCCAACAACTCATTTTTCTAGCGAAGTTTGCTAATCTTGGCTGCATATGTATTATGTCACTTTTGTTTGTGATTATGCTCCAGTCCACAAACAATGAGTTTAGTCTTTCCATTCCCAGCCTTATTACAACCTTAGTATTTACAGTCCTAAAGCATCCTGGTAAAGCTGTTTCATCATATTAAAACCAAGTAAGAATAGCATCAACTTGTGCTGTAGTGTTCATCTTCAGATGAATCCGACCACAAGAAGACCTAATGTTCAACAATCAGAATGAGAGGACCTCAGCCTTCGCTACAGCCCAGCATCGGCTGCAGACCTCAGACTGCAGCAGGACTGGGCATCCTCTGAGAGGCCTCAAAACACTGCTGGATCATGGGTAGTAGTTGGACATCAAGATCAAGAAATAAAACTCCTAAAAGAGATGTTGATATCAAAGGCTCAGAATTACTGATTTCAAAACCAATGAACTATGAGAATTAATTTTGACAGAAAGGTGCATATAATTTTCTGCTGGAGCTTTTTTGTTTGTTTGTTTTTTTGTTTAATCTACTATCATCTATCCTAGAATACCTCCAAATTGGCTTTCCAGCACACTTGGATCCCCTTCCAGTTCATCTCCATATCATAGCCAGAGTGATCATTTTTAATTAAAAATATCATCATGCCATCTTCCCTTAAACCCCTACTTAGAACACTTGAATCATTAAGTTGATCTCACAGAATAGGAGAGTAGAATGGTAGCTACAAGAGGCTGGGTAGGCAGAGATTGGTTAATGGGTCCAAAATCACAGTGAGACAGGAGGAATAAGTTCTAATGTTCTATAGCACAGTACAGTGTTAACTGTCATTAACAGTAATTTATCATATATTTCAAAATAGCTAGAGGAAAGGAATTTGAATGTTTCCAACACAAAGAAATAAAAAAGATTCAAGGTTATAGATGTCACAGTTACCCTGATTTGATCACTGCACATTATATACATGTATTGAAATATCGCATATACCCCCATAAATATATGTGATTATTATCAATTAAAATTTTAAAAACATTTCAAAATTAAAACACTTCAATGGCTTCTCATTGCTCTTAGGAGAAAGATAAAAATCAGGAATTTGACTCACAAGTCCGAAAAGATATTTTTCTCTGCTTTAACCTCATTTAGTAACATGTTCTTGTTCTCTCTCTCTTTTTCCTCCTTCTTTTTTAATTTCTTCAACTGTACTATCTCCCTCTACTACAGGGCCTTTGCACATCTGTTCCCTCTGTTCCCCTGGCCTGCACTCTCTCAGTTGTACCTCTTTCATTCATCTCCTCCATTTGGTTAATTTACCTGCTTCTTTCAGGTATTCTCAGCTCAGATATCACTTCCTTTTGGAAGCCTGCTTTGAAATTCCCAATCAGATCAGCTCTCTAGTCCTGCATATTGCAAAAGCTTACAACTCCATGTACCTTTCCTTCATGTCACTCTGCAATAATTTTTATTTGCATAATTAGTTAATTAAAGTACATGTGTTTCACTAGTGGTCTGTAAGCTCATGAAAGCCCAGGCCATATTTGTTTTGTTTGTTTGGCTATTGCTTGCTTAATAACATTTTCCCATTTGGTGACTGACATGAGATAGACACTCAATAAATATCTGACAGTTGGGTGAATGAATGACCAGAGAGTTGATAGGGTGAGTATGCCTAGTCAATAGTTATTAGGACTTGGGCTGCCATCCCTTTGCTCGGTTTCTTATTCTCTGAAAGTGGCTGGCATCCTTGCTTCCAGCAGTCATTTGAGCCCAGGAACACCAGAATCTAATGACAGATGAGCCCCAGTATGAAGCTGTTACAGTGGTATTAGTCTTACTACTCACCTGAGAGCTCCTGAAGGAAAAGGCATGGAATCTAGTTTGTCCACCTTTACTGGAAAGTGACAGCAGGAATATAATTTGCTGCCTTCTGCTGTCATACATGGTCCCTTGACATTCTTATCTCTTAGTGCAGAGTCCAAGCCCAGAGGTCTATCTGTCCCAACATCAGGAGGTCCTGGGGACTTCACATTTGATTGGAGAATTCCATGCCTTTGTCTTCAGGGGCTGTCAGGTGCGTGTTAAACTTAATACCTGATTCTATCGTCTAAAGTATGATTTGTTATATAATTATATGTAAAATACCTGACCTAACACCCTAATAGCCTGACTCTGTAATGGAAACCTTACTAATTAATGCACTAGTCCAAACTTTGAGTAGCTCCATCCTTTCACCCGTTATATAGGCAGAGAACATTCCATGAATGGAGAATGAAGAATCCTATCATGAAACAAAACGCAGCAAGACAGACAGTAGACATCAAGAGAGGTAGAAATTGGAGGGCTCTTATGTAACTGGTCTTGATGCAGAACAACAAAAAGGAAGTGATGAAGACCAGACAGAAAGGGCAAGGCAAGGTAGACTCAAGCAATGGCAGCCAAAGTTGTATTCTTCCCACCTGTGTGTCTGCTCTCTCTCAGTGGAGGCTGAAGTAGAGTTGACTGAAGGTGTGAATCTCCCCTCTGTCCTTTTGCAAATGATGGCTCCTGCCTGATGCTCACTCAGTTGCCACAAAGTGCATTAAACTTGTCTGTCTCCCTCTTCCCTCATGTCCTGCTCCTCTCTAGTGGAAACTGCATTCCTTGTTTTATTCCGTGGATAACCCCAGATATCCTTACTATTTCCCTCAGATACTTGCTCCAAAAGTGGGCTCTTTCCCCATGCCCACACCTAGGGCTATCTTCCTGGCAACTCTTAAAAATTAGGAGTGGAAACTAACTGGAAACAGAATGAGAAATTGATCAGTCCACTTTGGTTGTTTAAATGAAGGGCACGTCAACAAGAATAGTTGACATTTATATTTATTAGTGAAGGGAATTCAAGTAAGTGCACAATGTCTGGGCTTGTGGATATTTATTTTGTAGTTCTGAATGGAATTTCTCTTTTTACCCTGGGGTAGAATTTGTGCCTGTGTACTTATTGAGAGTCCACTGCTGTGAGTCCCATACACAATGCTTGGCTGGGCATAGAGCAGAGGAGTAGGTCACACAGATTCATAGGATTTGAACTACTTTTCTTTTCCCTGTGAATTAATCTTTTAAATGTCAACATTTTAAACTTGGCCTTTTCAAAAAATATGATACCATATGAACCTTACTTAATCGAAAATACGTTTCTAGTTCAAAGGTTTTTGTTTTTTTCTTTCCTGAAAGTGGGAAAGGCTAACAGCAACAACAAAATTTGTTAAAGGATGGACTGTGTGTGAAGGAAGCTGGTTTTTGTCAATGGGGTCTAAGCAACTTTTTTCCTTAAGAATCTAAACTGTTGTTCCAAAGGCCATTTCTTTTTTTACAGGTCTGGGATTTTATAATGCAGAATTTTTTTTTTTTTTTTTTTTGAGACGGAGTCTCGCTGTGTCGCCCAGGCTGGAGTGCAGTGGCGCGATCTCGGCTCACTGCAAGCTCCGCCTCCCGGGTTCCCGCCATTCTCCCGCCTCAGCCTCCGAGTAGCTGGGACTACAGGCGCCCACCACCGCGCCCGGCTAGTTTTTTTTTGTATTTTTAGTAGAGACGCGGTTTCACCGTGTTAGCCAGGAGGGTCTCGATCTCCTGACCTCGTGATCCGCCCGCCTCGGCCTCCCAAAGTGCTGGGATTACAGGCTTGAGCCACCGCGCCCGGCCTATAATGCAGAATTTATCTTCTTCTGCCTACCCATGGGAAATTTGGAACCACACAATTTCAATTAAGCTTTAAAGGGACACTAGTAGGTCTTTTACAGCTACATTGATTTACAGTCATTTTTATGTAGCATTTTACAGAGAACTAATTAATCTGTAATTAATTTCCTGCATATTTTTTACAACAGCTCTTTAAAACAGTAAGGTATTATTATACCCAGTTCATAGATTTGTCACTGAGACTGAAGGAGACTGAATGACTTACATGAAGTCTTCCAGCTTGTTAATGGCACATGAGAATTCATGCCCAGGAGAGCCTTGATTGCCCACAGTGCTATATTCTCTCTATAATGAATGACCTGGAAGTGCAGAAAGGTGGGTTAGAATCCCAGGATCGCCGCTGACTAGCTGTGTTAACCTTGAACAAGTGATGACATCTTTTTTGACTTCACCTTCTTCATCTGTAAAGTAGATCTATAAAAAAGATTGCCTACTCCTCTCTCCAGACTAGACTAAGAATCTGTGAAGAATAACATGAGATCATTTTGATAGTTTGAAATGCTAAAGCATAAAAGAATTAACCATTATTATCCCAGATAATAACAGTGCTGAGTCCAGTGTCATATCAGATATCACGCAAAGTGTCTTCCATCCTTCCTATGATACAATTAGGGAACGAGAAATAACGAGGGGGATTCGGGTTGAGGGGTGGTCCTGAAGACACAGGAAGTGGAGTGGTCCATTACCATGTCAGTCAGGTAGGCTAAATTTTTTTTTTTTGAGATGGAGTCTTACTCCATCATCAGGTTGGAGTGCAGTGGCTCGATCTTGGCACACTGCAACCTCTGCCTGCCAGATTCAAGCAATTCTCCTGCCTCAGCCCCCCGAGTAGCTGGGACTATAGGCATGTGCCACCATGCCCAGCTAATTTTTGTATTTTTAGTAGAGACAGGCTTTCACCATGTTGGCCAGGATGGTCTTGATCTCTTGACCTTGTGATCTGCCTGCCTTAGCCTCCCAAAGTGCTGGGATTACAGGCATGAGCCACTGCGCCTGACCCAGGTAAGCTAAATTTTTTAAGTTGTGTGTGTACACCTTTTATCCTTATGGATGCTAAGACTATTACCAAAGCCTTTGGAGGAACTGAATATCACATTGCAGCTGATAATCAAGCACTTTTAATTTTCAAATCCCTGAAACTTATAGTAGTTGGTGTCCTTCAGATTTGGAGTGTATCCATCATAGCAAACTCTTGCCTGCCAGGGAATGTCACAGGGATTCTGTCAAAGGCAGGCAGATGCTCCTAGCTGTAGGAGCGAGCCAGGGCTGCTGTCATGCCTGAGCCAGGGACTAGGACAAGCCATAGTCCCCGGTCCCCTAGGCAGGAGCAGCCAAACACTGACTCCTTCCCTCTGATGTTGGGCTGTTTTTCAGGGTGATGTTCAGCGGACACTCATCCAAGTGGACTTCGGCGACGGTATCGCGGTGTCTTACGTCAATCTCAGCTCCACGGAAGATGGGATCAAACACGTCTATCAGAACGTGGGCATTTTCCGTGTGACCGTGCAGGTGGACAACAGTCTGGGTTCTGACAGCGCCGTCCTGTACTTACATGTAACTTGTATGTTATTACTGTTGTTGGTTTATGACCTATCTTAAACATTGCATCCTTTCAAATCGAATTCACAATTTTATATCTAGAAGAAGTGCACTAGTTATCTTTTAGCAGAAGGGGAATGAGGAAGAAGTGATTAAGAGACCAAAATAAGGAAAGAGTAAGAAGAAAAGCAAAGAGTAGAATTTGAATAATCCTGGACTCTCTGGATTGCTTCAAATTCTCATTGCATTTCCCCTGCCTACCCCAGGTGCCTTGAAGATGCAACACTTGAATCTGGAGGCTGGGCCTGAGCAACTTGCAGAGCTATTTGGTTGAAACAAAGAAATTTGGTTTTGGTGGGGGGTCAGAAATTGTTGTAAACAATCCGCATGCACCACTCAATCTAATGCATTGAGAATTAGCCCAAGTAAAGAAATTTCTCACCATCTGATTATTTCCATCTTCTCATAATATGTTGCTATTATTAATCCTTTTAGAGTTTTGCTCCTTTTCTAAAAATATATGTTTCCTGGGCTTCTATCTGTGGATGACTTGGTGTTACAGAGAAGGTGGTGTAGAGAGAAAGAGTATAAAAACAATGTTAAGGAAACTGTGGTAGGAAACAGTTCCAAGAAATGCTAAAGCTTTTCCCTCACTGGGGATTCTGAAGATGTGAGTAAGTTTGATGAGACAATAATAACTTCTAAGTTATATGTGCTCATGTGTCATTGATATGTTAGGTGTAAGGGGTTTCCCAGTCATACGACTTTTGTTGATTACTAATGAAATTGTTGCCTTTAAATGAAAGTAGCTCCTTTATATGAATGGCCTTGTTCAAATGTCAAGTTTTAGTCCAAGAGTCTGAAGGCCAGGCATCATTACTCCATGCCTCTCCTCTGCACCTTGCCCATGGAACAAAATTGAATACAGAAAGTATCAATTAGAACATTTTCTTTTTTAGCTGCTGTGGTCCAGTGAGAGAGCAAGACTATTAAGCGATGACCAAGGATGTTTTGGTTGTTGAGTCTTCCTAACATGTCAGTAATTCTGATCTCTGTCTCCTGTACTCTCATGGCAGAGGTGCTACAAAGAAACATGCACTCCTTTATTTGGGTCTAGACAAAGTTACATATGATTCCCAGTGTGCCAACTCGGTCTGTCTATTTTTGGCTACAGTTTACAGTATGTTCCAGACTTTGTGCTAAACAGGCTCTTAATGTATATTATCTCACTTCTCAAAACAGTCCTATGAAATACGCACTATTAGTAACCCTATTTACAAAAAGTGTTGAGGTTCAGAGAGCTTAAGTTACTTGCTTGAAGTGGCCAACCTACTATCTAGCAGAACCATGCTTCAGACTCAGGTCCACCTGCCGCAAGGATCCTAGCTCTTGCTAACTAAGGTCAGTGTCAGCGACAAGAGTGGCTTGGGATTGGAGGAGCTGTCTCCATAGCTTTTACCATCTACCCCCTACTCTTTACAGATCATCTTGAAGAAACAAACATTTTGGATAGAAGCAGTGTGCTTGTTGCACAACTTCATAGTTCAGGACTCACACGGGGGCTCCCTTCCATCTAACTGCCATCCCTGACTCATCCTATATAGACATTCAGGACTTGCCACTCACTAAGACATAATACCTCCCTATATGTTAGTATGTAGGGAAATGATAGCAATGGTATCATAGAAATGATCACGCTAAAATATTTAAAAATACATCACAAACATTAATGATTAGTAACAAAAATAACTTGCAATGAAAATGACAGCACATTTGCCGAGAATGGCTCCTACCTAGATCATATCATATCTCATAGCTTATTCTATAAGGGGTAATTTTGCCAGAGAACTAGCTTCCTTACAAATTATAATTGTGTTCCGTATACCACAAATTTGTTATACATCTACCGTAGTCCAATCACATGTAAATACTGATTTAAAAGCCAGTATCAGCTTCTGATCTAAATTTTCTGGGTCTCCCATTAAATCTTCCATAGCTTCACCTCTTTGTCACTCTGTAGGCTTTTTCTCGTTCCTATGTGTGTGATCATACCCGTTGAGGTGTCTACTGCTCCCCTGCAAGACTCCTCCCTAGTTAATAAAATCCTGGAGAGGAAAACAACACACACAGAGATTGTCTCTGCTCAAGATTAAGGGCTGCTGAAACCCTTCTAAAAGAAACCAGTTTCTCATTCACTTGCAATTCTTTCATTTCATTAGCCTAGTTGATTGGATAAAATATTTGACCTTAATCTTAGAGGAAGATAATTTGTAATGGAATGTTTCGTGTTCTGAATTTGATTTTGTAGACTCATCTTGGGTTAAGTGGTTGGATAAGCATGCCTCATATAATGGAACTTTTTTCTAAGCCTGGCTCTTGGGTACTAATTGTGTTAAAAACAAGGTCATGTTTGAAGCTGTTTGCTAACTCACAGACATATAAACTCATGTCATAACTGTTTCAGCAGATTCTGACATGCCTGGTTAGTACCTCCCTCCTAAAGGATCCAGGGTGCTTTGCTATGCACACAAACTCATTTTGCTCATCTTCACATCTATACCGTAATAGACTTCTGGCCTTGTCTTTCAGATGGAGAAATCAAGGATTGGAGAAGCACTGTGACTCTGGCCTCACTTTACGCTCAAAGCAAGTCAGAACAAGAACATGACTGAGTCACACTCTCAAGCATCTTAAAGCTGGAGGGTGTCATGAGTGACTGTAGGTGCCAAAGTGCCATGATATGGCAGTGAGAGGTGGCTTTATAGGGGAAAAAAAGCATTGGACTGAGTCGGGCATTCTGACTAGGTCCAGATTTTGGTTCAAACTCCTGGAGAAGTCACTCCGTCTCTCTGAGCCTCGATGTTCTCCTCTGTCAAGCAGATTCGCATCTCATTCCCAAAAGTCCCATCAAGCAAAATATATGATACCCTGGCACCTAGTAAAACTTGATTTTTCTATCATCACAAAGTAGCATATACATTTGGACTTAGTGGATTGTGAGGGAGCAGCAACTCTTAGCTCACCAAGCCTGTCCTCTGTCCCTCCCCCATTCCTACCCTGGGGGCAATCCTGAAAGCCTATTGCCTGTCTCACATACACATTCCCACCACTCTCCAGTGCAGAAAGGTGATTTGATTCCAAACCAGAGGGTTTGAAAAAAAAAGATGGTTTGCAAATGTCATCTGAAACAAATGGAGCCGATGTTCCTGCCTAGTGTTTCAGGAGTGGGCCCGGTCTTGCTGGGCGCCTGGTAAACTGTTGTAGCCTGACAGTTGGTAATTCCTTGGGGATAGTATTCACTGTGCTCTGCTAGTTTGCAAACTAATGAGACACGTGCTGCAGCCAGTGTTGCCTTCAGTTGGATGGGGCAGAGGATTCACAGAGCATGCAGATTTCTGCTCAGAAAGCTGCCCTGTCGCAGCCAGTCTTGCAGAAAAAAAAAATCAGTGAAGACTGCAAACTTGCAGAACAGGAAGTGGAAAAAAAAAAAGATAAGGTGGATCTTCTAGTTCTTGCTAAACCGCTTCCCTTAGCTGTTCCCTTATATAAGAGCCATGTGCAGAAGACTTTCTGGCCCCATCTTAGAGTAAAATTATCTGTGTAGCTTGAAAACCCATGTAGTTTTTCAACTGTTCACACCATCATTTTATTGACCAGCAAATGTCAGACTAGGATTTTGTAAAGTGTGGCTTAATGAGCCACCTGCCCCCAAATTAAACGATGAAAATGTAGTTTCTGGGCCTTATCCCAGACCCACTGAATTAGGATTCCTGGAAGTATGGCATCATAATCTGCTTTGAACAGATTAGTATGATTTTTATGTACACTAGAGTTTGAGAAACTCTGTTTTAGGATCTCAACTTTATGGTTTGAATCACTCTTATTTCTTCTAGTAGCTTTTTTAAACATTGCAGACAAATAGCAATATGATATGTGCACAATATTTAATTAGGTGGCCAAAGGTCTCTGGAACATAAATGCTGCAGGCAGGCCACAGCAGCCGGTACACACACACACACAATATGCAGCCTCAGGCGTCAGTTGTTTCCTGCAGCACAGGAGGGCTATAAACAAGAAAAGAGAAGGGAAACCCAATTCACACAATTCCCCAATTCTTTCAACCACCTTTCCAGAAAGATTCATATGGAATGATGCACCGCCACCTACTGTCCCTTTTGTGCATTGCAGACACCTGTCTGAAGGAGCCATATCTGCCCGTTCAGCTCTCTACTTAATGCAGCCAGCCAGCTGGGAGCCTCCAGGGTCTGGAGTTTCACCTCTGTGGCTCCATTAGGGCATACTGCACCCTCTGTGATGAGCAGAGATGGTCAAAGAATAGGCTTTTGGATAGCAGGAACCAGGTATTTTAAACCCATGAAAAGTAAATGAATAAAAGATGCTGTGGGAATCTGAAAGATAAATTTCATATGTGTATACATATATAACATATATGCATGTAAGCGTGAACTTATACAAACACATATATACGTATTTCAGGGCCTACAAGGCCAACGTACTATGTGTCTTGAATTTCTCTTACAAAATTCATCACTGGCTGGGCGCGGTGGCCCATGCCTGTAATCCCAGCACTTTGGGAGGCTGAGTTAGGCAGATCACCTGAGGTTTGGAATTCGAGACCAGCGTGGCCAACATGGTGAAACCCCATCTCTACTAAAAATACAAAAATTAGCCGGGCATGATAGCAGGTCCTTGTAATCCCAGCTACTCGCGAGGCTGAGGCAGGGGTATCACTTGAACCTGGGAGGCAGAGGTTGCAGTGAGCCAAGATCGTGCCACTGAACTCCATCTCAAAAAAATAAAAAATAAAAAATAAAAATCATCACTGACCAAAATGAGGTTATGTGAAAATAAAAGGAAAAAAGAACATTTCTCAAACATGGCAGGCACCCCTCTTCCTCGTGGTCTTTTCACTTACTCTACCCTCACCCTGGAACTTAGATTCTTGGTGCTGTCTTTCACTTTATTCAGGTCACTGCTCAGATGCCATTTCCTCTGAGAGGCCTTCCATGAACCCACTTTCAAAAATAGCACCTTATCACCTACCTCTGCTTTATGCATCCAGCACCCTCCTCCCTCAGAAATACCTAAACTCTACCAAATGCCAGGTATCCCCAGCACCTAGAATAATACCCAATAGTTCACAGTACTCAAGAACTATTGAGTGAGGGCCAGGCGCCGTGACTCACGCCTGTAATCCCAGCACTTTGGGAGGCTGAGGTGGGCAGATCGCTTGAGGTCAGGAATTCGAGACCAGCCTGGCCAACATGGTGAAAGCCCGTACCTACTAAAAGTACAAAAATTAGCCGGGTGTCAAAAATTAGCCGGGTTTGGTGGGACGTCCCTGTAATCCCAACTACTTGGGATGCTGAGGCAGGAGAATTGCTTGAACCTGAGAGGGGGAGGTTGCAGTGAGCCAAGGTCGTGCCACTGCACTCCAGCCTAGGCAATAGAGGGAGACTCTGTCTCAAAAACAACAACGAAAAACAAAACAAAAAAACACAAAAAGACTGAGTGAATGAATTACCATGTTTTACTAACAAGATTCGAATTTTTTCATTGAGACAATGACATATAGGTATTGTTCTTACTCTGGTTTATGACTGAAAAAATGCTCACCTGGGCGCAGTGGCTCACGCCTATAATCCCAGCACTTTGGGAGGCCGAGGTGGGCGGATCACAAGGTCAGGAGTTCGAGACCAGCCTGGCCAACATGGTGAAAGCCCGTATCTACTAAAAGTACAAAAATTAGCCGGGTGTCAAAACTTAGCCAGGTTTGGTGGCACGCCCATGTAACCCAACTACTTGGGATGCTGAGGCAGGAGAATTGCTTGAACCCGAGAGGTGGAGGTTGCAGTGAGCCAAGATCGTGCCACTGCACTCCAGCCTAGGCAACAGAGGGAGACTCTGTCTCAAAAACAACAACAAAACAAAACAAAACAAAAAAACACAAAAAGACTGAGTGAATGAATTACCATGTTTTACTAACAAGATTCGAATTTTTTCATTGAGACAATGACATATAGGTATTGTTCTTACTCTGGTTTATGACTGAAAAAATGCTCACCTGGGCGCAGTGGCTCACGCCTATAATCCCAGCACTTTGGGAGGCCGAGGTGGGCGGATCACAAGGTCAGGAGTTCGAGACCAGCCTGGCCAACATGGTGAAAGCCCGTATCTACTAAAAGTACAAAAATTAGCCGGGTGTCAAAACTTAGCCAGGTTTGGTGGCACGCCCATGTAACCCAACTACTTGGGATGCTGAGGCAGGAGAATTGCTTGAACCCGAGAGGTGGAGGTTGCAGTGAGCCAAGATTGTGCCACTGCACTCCAGCCTAGGCAACAGAGGGAGACTCTGTCTCAAAAACAACAACAAAACAAAACAAAACAAAAAAACACAAAAAGACTGAATGAATTACCATGTTTTACTAACAAGATTCGAATTTTTTCATTGAGACAATGACATAGAGCATTGTTCTTACTCTGGTTTATGACTTTTAAAAAATGCTCAGCCAGGCGCGGTGGCTCACGCCTGTAATTCCAGCACTTTGGGAGGCCGAGGTGGGCAGATCACAAGGTCAGGAGTTTGAGACCAGCCTGGCCAACATGGTGAAACCCTGTCTCTACTAAAAATACAAAAATTAGCTAGGCATGGTGGCGTGTGTGTGTAGTCCCAGCTACTCGGGAGGCTGAGGCAGGAGGATTGCTTGAACCTGGGAGGCAGAGGTTGCAATGAGCCGAGATCATGCCATTGCACTCCAGCCTGGGTGACAGAGTGAGACTCCGTCCCAAAAAAAAAAAAAAAAAAAATTGTGAGGAGCAAAGTGAACCTCTTTAGAATGGAACTAGCATTTCTAGCATAGCTTATCTAGTCATTGTATTCTAATGGATTCATTTAACTCAGATCGAGGGACTCAGGAAGAATTTCACAGAGGAGGGGATGCTGGAACTGAGACTTGAAGACTGACAGGTGCCATAAGAAAGGTGTATAGAATCAGAGGCCCTGGGGTGGACCAGGACGTGGCTTGCTGGAACAAACCATTTGATGGGGAAACAGCAAGACTTGTGCAATAAATGAAACCAGGTGGAAAGTGCATTTTCCAATGCCCGGGACATATTTACCTGATCAGGAAGCAGCAACTCTTAATAGCTATTTTGTTTGAATGGAAAGGTTCTTTCAAACACTTGTCATCTGGCCAGAACAAGGGCTCTGAAACCAAACTGCTTTGGTTCATACCCTAGAAATGATGTTTCCTAGCTGTATGACCTAGGGAAAGTCACCTTACTTTGTTCATCTCTAAACGGGGAGGATATGAGTGCCTACTTCATAGGATTGTTTCATGAGGTTAGAATAAGAAAAACAGAGTCCTTAGCAGAACATTTAGTTGTAGTCATCACTCAGTAAATGTTACCCTTTTATTATTTCATTGAACTGTTCTGGCTTATAATCAACTGCTTCTCAACATATGCTTTATGAGCCAGAAGATCAGTTTGATTCTGTATGCTGATCACCAGACTTTTCATTCTCTGAAGACGGAGTAGAGTGAACAAAGGCAGACATGGGAAGTTATATCATTTGTTTTACCTAGTGAATACTTGAGCATCTATTATGTCTTAGAAACTCTGCTAGTCTTTGCATATGAAGATAAATATGAAGAATTCTTACCCTCAAGAAGTTTTCAGCCTCTGTCTTCTGTCTCACAAATTTTAAATCAATATGTGTTAGTTATCGTTATTATAAATGGATCATGGGAATCTTTTTTTTTTTTTGAGACGGAATCTCGCTCTGTCACCAGGCTGGAGTGCAGTGGTGTGATCTTGGCTTACCATAACCTCTGCCTCCTGTATTCAAGCAATTCTACTGCCTCAGCCTCCTGAGTAGCTGGGACTACAGGCACACACCACCACGCCCAACTAATTTTTGTAAGAGATGGGGTTTCACCATATTGGCCAGGATAGTTTCGACCTCTTGACCTCGTGATCCACCTGCCTTGCCCTCCCAAAGTGTTGGGATTATGAGCATGAGCCACCGCACCCAGCCGGATCATGGGAATCTTAATTTTGAACAAGTATGAATAACATGATCAGCTTGCCTTTCTAGAAAAATTACTGTTGCAGCCATTTGGAGGATGGATTCAGGTGGTGAAAAGTTAGAGGCAGGAAAATCTGGAAGAGAAATGAGAAAGTGCTTAGAGTATGAACCCGGGCGCCAGATTGAGGAGGGTGAGAAAAATATCTTAGAGATATTTATGGAACCAAATTGTCGGTTTCCTAAATGGACGTGAATGACAAAAAAGAAATTGAAATTGACTTTCTGTTTGTGTAGTGGGCTCCTGGATGAATATCAGCGTTAATCACCAAACTGTAGAGAATACAGGAGAGGGAAATAACAGGGTCCTTGAGAACATTTGACTGCTGGAGCCAAAGAAGTCTAGCCCCCGCAGAAGGAGTCTAGAGCCCAGAAAGGGGTGTTCAAGCCCTTCACATGCATTTGACATTTGAAGGTTAAGTTATGGATGGTGTTGCCTAGTAGAAAAGTGTGCAGAGAGTGAAAAAGTCTCAACACAGGACTCTGGGAAACACATTTAAAGGGCAAGCAGAAGAGGAGGTAATAAACCAAGTGAATAGGCCCAAGGTATTTCTCTCTCTCCTCCATCTCGTGGGACCAAGATGGGGATGGCAAATGCATAGGAAGCTGCATTTTGCTTGCAAACAGTGACTCAAAGAAAAGATTGAGGGTCAAAAGAAAGGTCCTAGTGGTTCTTTATGAAGAGGGCATTCACATCTTTGTGAGGTTGGTACATCTAATTAAGGTTTCCAGTTTTTATAGGCCTCTGTAGATAAAATCACTCTATATTGTAAGTGAGCATCTTCTGAGAACCGTAGAGCTCTATCTACTCACACACACACCTCTGTCCTTGTTGAACTTAATTCAACCGCAAACACAGTATGTGTGCCATGCTTACCTAACTAGACAGCTTTGCACACACATACACAAACACATTCACACATACACAGACCTTTAAAACCCAATAAACAATAAAGGGTAATTACATGGAGAGTGGTTTGAAGATTTGTCCACCCACCCTTCACCAGCATGGATTCTTTTTTTTTTTTTTTTTTTTTTTTGAGACGGAGTCTCGCTCTGTCACCAGGCTGGAGTGCAGTGGCCGGATCTCAGCTCACTGCAAGCTCCGCCTCCCGGGTTCACGCCATTCTCCTGCCTCAGCCTCCGAGTAGCTGGGACTACAGGCGCCCGCCACCTCGCCCGGCTAGTTTTTTGTATTTTTTAGTAGAGACGGGGTTTCACAGTGTTAGCCAGGATGGTCTCGATCTCCTGACCTCGTGATCCGCCCGCCTCGGCCTCCCAAAGTGCTGGGATTACAGGCTTGAGCCACCACGCCCGGCCCACCAGCATGGATTCTATGAGGTCTTCACGACTCTGGTTCACCCCCAAGGATACAACCTCTTGGAAAGACTGCATCGCCTTGTGAACTTTCAAATGATGCCTGTTCTTAGGGACTTCATAAATTACCTGTAATGTTTTTTAACTTTTACAGACACCTAACTCAGGTTTTAGAGCTGGTAGAAAGATTGGCAAGTGCAAAATGTCAAGGTGCAATTGTGCTCAACGTATTCTTTCTCCAAAGTGGGGAAAGCATCTGAACACTTCTTTCAGGGAATATGGCAGCCAGGTTTTGGGGGCTTCAGGAGTAAATGTGTGTTCTCTTCAGAGCAGGGAGGACAGAGCAGAGGAAGCTCTTCCCCCTCCATGGCCTCTCTTTCTCTTGTGCCTTAGGTCCCCTGGAGCACGTGCACCTGTCTCTTCCCTTTGTCACCACAAAGAACAAAGAGGTCAATGCAACAGCGGTGCTGTGGCCCAGCCAAGTGGGCACCCTCACCTATGTGTGGTGGTACGGAAACAACACAGAGGTGGGTTCACCTTCCACATGTTCCACATGTGGTCTAGAGACAGAAGTTCAAATCATGCTGCCTGAAGCAAAGGAGGGAAGGAAATGGCTTATGAACCCGAGAGTGTAGAAGCAGTCATAGCTTCAAGGACAACAAGCTCCCTTGTTGCTTAAGTATCTCATCATTATGTTCTCTCTCTCTCTCTCTCTCTCTCTCTCTGGCCCCTCTTCACCTGCGTTTCATCTCTGCCTTCCTCTATGTTGACATTTTTCTCCAGATGCCCTTGTCTTTGCAGTGACTCTTAGCAGCCCTAGCTTAGCAGAGAAATTAAACTCTATTTCCTGAAAGTTCTAACAGCAGTCCTGAAATTGAGTCTTACTGGCCAGGTCTTGATCACAGTGCTGGGGGTGGACAGAGAGGTGAGGAAGTCAGTCTTTTCGGAACCACATGAACTGCAGAAGGGGAGAAGTGGTTACCAACAGAAAACAAAGCAACTGGATGCTGGACAGGTGCAAGCAACAGATTTCCATTACAACCCACCCCCGACAGCCTCCTCCCCCTAAATAAAAACTCTTATTTATTTAGGTCAGCTTTAACTTTTTTGTGTTTTTCCAAATGTTCCCTATACCCAAAAGTCAGTGGCAATTTTAAATCTAGTAGAGACCTAACACCTCATTTACTCTAAGTCTTTCATTTTGCACATGAGAAAAGTGAGGGTGATGCAGCTGGAGTGGTTTGCTTTGATCTCTTCCAGCTGCTTCATAAGAGGCCAAATTTAAGGCCTTCTGATGCCTCCATTAATTTTTCTTTTTTTTTTTTTTTTTTTTGAGGCGGAGTCTCGCTCTGTTGCCCAGGCTGGAGTGCAGTGGCCAGATCTCAGCTCACTGCAAGCTCCCCCTCCCGGGTTTAAGCCATTCTCCTGCCTCAGCCTCCCGAATAGCTGGGACTACAGGCGCCCGCCACCTCGCCCGGCTAGTTTTTGTATTTTTAGTAGAGACGGGGTTTCACCGTGTTAGCCAGGATGGTCTCGATCTCCTGACCTCGTGATCCGCCCGTCTCGGCCTCCCAAAGTGCTGGGATTACAGGCTTGAGCCACCGCGCCCGGCCGCCTCCATTAATTTTTCTTGCCTCTGCACCAGGCTGCATGGTCTATTTCAGTTTTGAACTCATTCCATTCTCAGAAATTAAAGTGCTTCCAAATGTAAGGCAATAGAACTGAAGCCCCAGAGGACACTGGGATGAACTGCTTTGGGCTGAAACCTTCCATCTTCTTCTAGCATAGCTTCTTTCACTTGGTGACTTTGCTCTTCAAATACGATGTCTCTTATTTTAATAAGAACATTTTTCTACTCTGGAGCTGAAAGTTGACTTTAGCTGAAGATGTAATTTTGCACAGGCCCAGGAGGAAACTAAACAGTGGAAAGAACTTCTCACCTCTTCTGCAACCATAACTAAACTGAAAAGAGACCCCCTTTTTTTTTTTTTGAGACGGAGTCTCGCTCTATCGCCCAGGCTGGAGTGCAGTGGCCAGATCTCAGCTCACTGCAAGCTCCGCCTCCTGGGTTTACGCCATTCTCCTGCCTCAGCCTCCCGAGTTGCTGGGACTACAGGCGCCCGCCACGTCGCCCGGCTAGTTTTTTGTATTTTTTAGTAGAGACGGAGTTTCACCGTGTTAGCCAGGATGGTCTCGATCTCCTGACCTCGTGATCCGCCCGTCTCGGCCTCCCAAAGTGCTGGGATTACAGGCTTGAGCCACCGCGCCCGGCCGAGGCCCTTTTTAATTTCATCTGAAACTATGCGTGTAAATTCAGCCCATAGTGGGCCCTCTATCCATAGTGGAAGAGGAGGAATCTATGTCATCTCCTTGAAAACTAGTACTAGAAGGTGAATGTACTGAACAACTTTCTTTTGTACCTCCTATTGTTTTTTCATTTTTCATATGTTTCCTTTTAAAAGAAAACCAGATTCTCAAGAGATCCCATTGAAAAGGCTTCTCATGCTGGGCTTGAGTCTTCTTTCTGCCGTACAGGGATTAAATGAATTTTGATTTTTAAATTAATTAAGAAAAGATGGGAAATAAATGTTTGTGAGGTGTGTGTCGAGGGAGGTCAGTAGGCTAATATTTTTTCCTCTAGGACCCCAGCATTCGATTGTATTGCAGGCACCACTCCAAATTTTTTTTCTTTTTTTTCTGTTTTGAATCCTCAAACCACTATCCAATTAGTGCTTGTTTCCACAGCAGCTACTTCCAGGAAACTGCTGATGAGGCTTCTCAGAGGGGGCCAGCACACAAGGCCACTGCTGTTTAACTAGTGTATGGTTTTGGTGTACCAGATTCATGTTCCATTGTAATTCTACAGAAATCGTACACCCTGGAGATGAACACATGGCAGCTTATAGATTTTCAGTGACTGCTGCTTTCATCTGGATTAATATGAGCCCCCGTTCTCATTTGCTTTGATCGTTTCCTTGTATTAGGGATCTGCTTGATATGAGTAGGTCATGCATAAAGAGAGACATATATCCCACCAGCAAGCAAGACCTATCCATCTCCCCAGCCCTGAGTCAGGGTGATATCAGGAATTCACAATGAATAGGCAGACTTGCTTGGAGTCATTGCTCCGATAGCCTCTTTTCTGTTTTGGACTTGAGATGATGGGGAGGCATAGAGGGACCCAGTGCCATTGTGGTACATCGGGAAGAGCCTCTACTGGGTTAGACAGCCTATTGTTGGCTCAGAGTTAACGGCTGTCTCAACTAAACTAAAGAACTTTCCCTTCACTCTGGGCCCTTGTTTATTTTAGCCTTTGATCACCTTGGAGGGAAGCATATCTTTCAGATTTACTTCGGAAGGAATGAATACCATCACAGTGCAGGTCTCAGCTGGGAATGCCATCCTACAAGACACAAAGACCATCGCAGTATATGGTGAGTGCCCATCTCGGTGGATCTGCTGCTGTCTTCATGCTCAGAGGAGGTTCTCTTGTACCATGATTCCCGAGACCATCCCTCAGCCGTGACTTTTACCTGGAGAATGGAGGGCAGTAGTTGAGAAAGAGCTGAGGCAAGTCTCATCTCCTCCTGCAGGGAAATTTGAATCACTGGTAAAACAGTGATGGGATCCAGAAAGGGTTTTCTTAGAGGTGGAGTGACTATTCACTCACTCATAGGGTAAAGTGGATTTTAGGATGTGTAAGGCTAACTCATTTTACTTAGAATGGTAGTAATATTTGAATACCAGTTACAAAATAAAATAGCTAATGTTGAATCTCTTTTTTTTAAGTTCAACTTTAAAATTCTTGATTAATAAGGGAAATCTGCCATTGTCTAAATACTTTAAAAATCTCTTCCACAAATCTGTATCATAAAAAAAATTCTCTGCTAGGTTAAGAGTCATAACAATTAGATGCTGTGCATAGCCACAGACTGGATATTTGAACAAATGGCTCTATGGAACAATTTTGTGATCAGTTGGGGAAATTGAATATGGTCACAGTATTAGATGGAATGAAAATGTACTGAAATGAAAAGATGGAGTCATTGATTGAAAACTGGAAAGAAAAAGACACTTGATGGATTGATTTCATTTTGGTAAATCTTTTTCTGCATAGAAAGATAGTCATATGGATATGCACTGTTACTAGTACATGGCAAAAATGTTTATGATTAATATGGAAATGGTACATATGAATCCTGAAAAATTAGTTTTTGAAATATAAGAAGTGGAAATTACATAGGAAAAGGAAATGCTGTGCAGAGAGAGGAGGAGGCAGAAGGAGGGAGGAAGGAAGGAGGATGAGAAAGAGAGCGAGAGAGGCTGGGCATGGTGGCTCACGTCTGTAATCCCAGCACTGGGAGGCCGAGGCGATGGATCACCTGAGGTCAGGAGTTCGAGACCAGCCTGACCAACATGGTGAAACCCCATCACTACTAAAAATATAAAATTTAGCCGGGCATGGTGGCACATTCCTGTAATCCCAGCAACTCAGGAGGCTGAGGCAGGAGAATCGCTTGAACCCGGGAGGCGGAGGCTGCACTGAACCAAGATCGCACCATTGCCCTCTAGCCTGGGCAGCAAGAGAGAAACTCCATCTCGAAAGAATAACAGAAAAAGAGAGAGAGAGCAAGAGAGAGACAGACAGCCTAGCTTGTGGTCCAAATAATATCAATTGGCCAGTTCCAGAATCAATTGATTTTGATGAGATAATTTGGAACTGGGTTGTCCTGTGAGGAGTCAGGTTCTGTTAATGCTCATCTTGCGAACTTGACCTTCAAAATCAGAAAATAACTTATAAGCAACTTTGAACACATCTAAGGATCAAAAGGCCTTAACACTATTCCTTTCATGGCTGAGTATTAGATTTTATAATTTCTTCTCTCTCCCTGCCTCCTGAAAGGCTTGATCAGCCCAGATAATAAGAAATAAACCAGGGCTGTGATTTTCCTACCAATGTCCCATTAGCAAGGTATGAGGCAGTCGAACAGTGGCTGTGTAGAGTGCAGCAAAGTCTGCCTCTCTTCCCTTCTCCATCTCCTTTCTGTGTGCTGAGAATGCATTTATTCTTCATAACAACCCGAGTTGTTAACAACTAGGGTTGTTATGAAGCGTAAAGCAGGTGATATTATGACCCCCATTTTTTCAGAGTGATGAATAACTTGCCCCAGCTAGCAAGTGGTGTAGCTGGGTTTGCAACCCAACCCATCTAGACTCAGGGCCTATGCACTGAAACTATCCTACTTAACTGACTCACATTTATTTTCAGTGGATGTTGTTGTTGTTGTTGTTGTTTTTCCTTTCTCTCCCTCTTGGATGTCACAGGTTGCTCTAACGGGCACTGACCTATTAACACAACAGATGTCCTCTTGGTAATGCATGTTGGTGATGTCATTAGAATCATGGAGATAACCTTAAATCTTGGCCTTATCTGGTCCAGCCCGTCATTTTATAGATAGGAAATTATGGCCCAGACATAGGGAATTACTGGCTTAAAGTCATTCTGCTGTTTGGTGACAGATAATGATAATAACAATGGTGGTGGTGATAGTAATTAACATTGATGAAGACTTTACTAGCCACTGGCATCTGTTCTAAGCACTTGGTTTGATCTGCTTTATTAAGTCTGCTCAGATTTATGAGAACTATTATATAATTATACATTTTACAGATGAGAAAACATGAGATAAGTATAATAAACAGAGCTAAGAATTCTGAATCCAGAGGGCATGTTTGTAAGCACCTCCCATGCCTTGCTATGCTTGCTTCTTCCTCTTTCTACAATTTCTTTAAAGGTATCACCCAAGGGTGAATCCCTCTTTATAAAAATAGGTTATCATATGTCTCTTCATTAAGAGATTGAACAAGGTTCTCTTCCTCTTCTAACCAAATTCCTGCACCATCAGCCATCCTTAATTTGTCTTCGGCCAGATGAGTTATCCAGAGATTCATATACATAATCAGAAAGTTATTGGGTCTCCCTATGTTGCCCAGGCTGGTCTCAAACTCCTGGCCTCAAGCAGTCCTCCCTCCTCAACCTCCCAAAGTACTGAGATTACAGGCGTGAGTCACTACACCTGGCTCCATGATCAGAAAGTTTTAATGACAGGTGTGACTCCTTAAGCAAAAGTTGCACCAGGCAAAGTTAAACAGGAAAGATCGAACCCAACTGAAAGAAAAGGCAGGAAGATTTGTAAACACTGGGGTTAGCTAGTGGGAAAATACTGGAGGACTTTAGGAAGCATGTGGGTTTTCAGTGTGATTAGACCATCTGTGTGAGTTAATCTCTGCTTAAGGAAGTCACTCTCCTACTCTCCAGCACAGACAGGGAGATAGGGAGGGGTGCTATCTTTCTTGATGATTACATTTCAAAGGAATGGCTCCTAGATCCTTGAGAAGGACATTCATGAGTTGTAGAAGATTTACATCTCAAGGGACAGAGAAGGAATTTACAATTTTAAGTTTTCCAGAATATTCTAAGAAAAGCGAGTCCAGGAGCTTACAGTCAGGAAGAAACAGAAACTTGTTTGAAGTTTAGTGAGATTGACAGGAACATGAAGACTTGTCATGATAGGACTGAAAAAAACATCACATTTGGGAAATTGACAGGGGAAGGTTTGTCTACCCAAAGCGACACAATCAATTAAAAGAAAGAAAATCTAGTTTGCATTGTTTCTTCTCATTTGCTCCAGGGCACAGGTTTGCTTGTAAATAAAAATATGCAAATGTATAGAATTTATTTCTCTCAACAACTGCAAAAAATATATATTATTGGCGTTTACCCTTTTCAGTCCTCCCACACCCATCCCCTATTTCTTGAATCAACTTAAGTACAACGTTTCCCTGCCCCCTCCCTGCCATGCTGTTTAGTATGCTAAGTAATTACAGAGGGAGCTGCATCATTTTCTCGTTTGTGTCCTTTTACTAAGATAAACATTCTCCCTTGTAGATGAAGTCTCTGCAGTTTGGTAAGAGGTACAGAGAAAGTGAGAATGACGTAAACTTGTATCTTCATAGCAAAAAGTGAGGACTTAATGGGTGATTCTTTGGCACTGCTGTTTACCACAGCATTTAATTAGTGTACATTTCATTGTTCTCCATCAGGTAGTATTCACATAGGTGACCAGTGACTCATACAGTAGTCAAGCTTTGAACAATACCTCTTTGGAATATATTAACTGCCATGAAAACATAACTTATAATGTCAGAGTCTTCAAAACATGTGTTTGATAACTTCTTAGCATTGTTAGGAAATGTCCAAGTGAGCTTTTATGCTTCCTGAAGGTAAATTGGCATCCCTAACGTCGCTTCTAAGCGCTCCTAATGAAACAAAAGGGCGTGCTTAACATAAAAAATGTTTATTAAATAAATAAAGGCATTAATTTCCAGGAGCCTCCACCATAAGTTAAGTATACACTTATTCAACAAATGTTTATTCATTATAAATGACTCATAGATAGTAACTGAAAACCTGCCGTATGCTAGACACTGTCCCAAGGGCCAGGAACACAGAGCCATCATCCTGATTGAGCTTATATTCCAGTTTGAAGGACATAACAATGAAAACAAAATAATTTAAATAGCATTGAGTATGAAAAAGACACAAAACGTCCAGTGATGAGGGGAGCATGGGATGGTGGAAGGGAGGCTACCTAAGGTTGGGTGGTTGGAAAGACCTCTTGGGGTGAGACTGAATGATGAGAGGGGAGTTTGCTACAGTCCAGTGGAGTAGAGAAAGCTGGTATGGACAGAGCCAGCAGAATTGAGCACAGGGAAGTACAGGTCCTGGAGCACAGAGAGTGCAGGAAAGCCAGTTAGGACAGGAGGAAAGAAAGGAAGTCCCTACCAGGTTATGTGGGGCCAGGAAGGCTGTGGTAAGAATCTACATTTTATTCTAAATGCAATGTGGAGGCACTGGCAGGTTTTAGGGGGAGCCATATGATCTGAATCTATTATGTGCTGAACACTATGCTGGGTTAGGGGTGTCAAGGCCACAAGAATGGGCTTCACAGACCTCCAGCTCTGGAGAGTTTAATTAACCAAGGCCACCAGTGCTGTCCTCTGAAGCTTATCACCAAGCTAGGGCTAGGGCTCCACCTTTCAGGGACTTACCCCTGCCGATGACAGAGTGTAGCAGGGATACTAAGGCTGAACCATTCCTGGGATGCAGGGGACTCCTCTGCCAGCCGACTTTGGCTCCGAGACTCCTGAACAGGTTTATTGAACCTTCCTCAGACTGCAGAGTAGTCACCCACCTTTCTTCCTCTCTTTGACTTTCCTGTATGCATGCACGGTGGTCTGATGGTTCTCCCTGACTCCTGTGGCTCCCTGCCCACTTTCTCACACAGAGAATTCCCCTCATATAATCCTTGCCTGTGTAATCACCATCTTACTTCCTAGAGAACCAAACTAACTCAGGTGCTACAGAGACAATGAAGAAAATCCCTGAATAACATAAAATTCCATTAAATGAAACTTCCACGCAAACAAAATATAGCAATAGAATGATTACAGTGATAATTATAAATATCTAATCATCATCATAATTATTCCATAATCCTATAATAATAGTAAAAGTATGTACAAAACAGAGTAGTGCCATAAAAAAGAAAATTAAAATGTGATGGGAGAGGGTAGTGAGCCAGGGAGTGCTTGAACTAGAGCTTGAATATTTTGTGCATGGACAGTGGGGAGAATGGGGCATTCGAGGCAGAAGAACAGTGTGTGCAAAGGCCCGGGGTCATAAACCTGCCATGCATTCGGGTTGCTCCAGATCATTTATTATGCAGGAGTACAGAACCTAGAACTAGGAATAATGGGCAAAGGCTGCAAAGATAGGCATGGAACAAAGTTAGGGGTTTGGTTTAGAAAATAAAGGGCTGCCAGCTCTTAGAGCTGGCTGGCAACCTTTGATATGCAAATGCTGGCCATCAGAAACTGGGTCTAACCAAACATGGCACTTTCCCGCCCTCTTCTTGCCCTTGCCCTCACATGTGGCTGGCAACATGGTTGCCCCTACACATCCCTACATGTGTAGGACAATGTGGCACCCTGCATTTGCATATTAAAAGGCTAGGGTGGGAGGGTCAGTTCCCCCCCCCCCCCCCCCCCCCCGTCTCCATCATGAATGACATGCCTGGTCAAACCAGTCCCCTGAACCCTATGCAAATCAGACACTGCCTCCTCATATAACTGGCTGGTATCCAAGGCCACACTGCTGGTGGTGGGGGAGTGCAGGGGGAGGAGGAAGGGGAGAGGTGGGAAAGGTGGGGAAGGGGGAAGAGGGAAGGGAGGGAAGAGGGAAAGGGGGAGACGGGAAAGGAGAGGAAGGGGGAAAGTAGGGGAAGAGGGAAAAGGGGGGTTGGGGGACTCGCCTCTCTCAGCTTTGGAGCCCCCTCCCTCTGTCTCTGTACAGGGGAGCTTATTCCTTCTTTTTCTGCCTTGTTTCTTGCCTATTAAACTCTCTGCTCCTTAAAACAATAAAACAAAAAAGAAAAGAAGGGGCTGGTGAGATATGCACAGGGTAATGACTTGCCTTCTAAAAAGGTCTGTATGGTAAGTGTGAAGGGGAAGGACCCTCCATTTTGCACAAAATAATCTAACAAACTTCTAGACAGGACTATTTGACTTATAGTAATCTATCTACTGTTATATCCGCAGAGGAATTCCGGTCTCTTCGCTTGTCCTTTTCTCCAAACCTGGATGACTACAACCCAGACATCCCTGAGTGGAGGAGGGACATTGGCCGAGTCATCAAAAAATCCCTGGTGGAAGTGAGTGCACACAGTTTCTCCTCTTGCCTGGGTACCTTTTCTCTCCTTGAATAATTTCACGGAAAGGGGAATTTTGTACAAAAAACAAACAAACAAACAAAAACCCAGCAGGGAGAAGCTAGGGCCCATGGGAAGTTCAGTTTACTGGCCTGATGTCTGCATAGCTGAGCCCCACACATGCAGACACATCAAAGGCACTAAAGGGGATGCAGCTATGGAACCATGGACAAACATGGGGTCGTTGCCCCTGAGACGCTTATTCTGCTTAGAGAAGGAGGACAAAGACATCCTAAACTCCCTTGTCTACATTTCTGTAGCAGAGTTCACAGTTAGGCCATTAGGAAGAGTATAAAACCAGCTACTGTCCATGCCAGTGAAGGGACTCAGCATGTAAGTGTCCTCAGGTGAATACAATTAGTAAAAGTGGTCCCAGGTTCCAGCTTCCACTACTGTGAGCGTAACAGTGCAGTGAGCATTCAGTATATGACACTTAGTCATAGGTCTATTTCCCCATTTTTTAAAGACATTTCTCTACTGTAACAGCCCCAAAAAGGAATTATTACCCACACTTTGTAGATGAGGCAACTGAGGTTTAGAGAGGTTAAGTCACTTGCCTAAACTCTCACATCTAATAGAGGATGAAGCTGCAAAATGGAAATTAAGGGCCTGAGTCCAATGTCTGGGCTTTTGTGTATTTGACAAAGCTTCCTAAGGTTTCTCAGAGAATAACAGGGTGGTTGTGGTTTATCCCTCCCTGAGCAAATGTCACTGGCAATTAGAGAAGACACCTTCTTTTAGGCACATCTCCCCCTCCTTGTTCTACTTTTTTTTTTTTTTAATGAGATGTAGTCTCGCTCTGTCACCCGGGCCGGGCTGAAGTGCAGTGGCTCAATCTCGTCTCACTGCTACCTCTGCCTTCCAGGTTCAAGTGATTCTCCCACCTCAGCCTCCCGAGTAGCTGGGATTATGGCGCTTGCCACCATGCCTATTTTTTCATATTTTTAGTAGAGATGGGGTTTTACCATATTGGTCAGGCTGGTCTTGAACTCCTGACCTCAGATTATCCACCTGCCCTGGCCTCCCAAAGTGTTGGGATTACAGGTGTGAGCCACCGTGCCTGGCCCCTTATTCTACTTTCATGAGTGAGCAGAGGAATGGGATAGCCGCTCATGGGGCAGCTTGAGCTTATTGTGCAAACGTCGAAAATCAGAAGTGAGTTATCTACTCCCAGGGTATATTGTTAGCTCAGAATGAAAATCAGTTTAGGTTTGCTGAACATTCTTTCCTGCTCCCAACACATGGTGCCACAGGACACAAAAAGATGATGAAATAAAGGCATTCAGATAACCCCTGCTCAGAAAACAGATCTTACATCCAGCCTCTTGCAAGGAGCTGGTCTTCCCCGTCTTCATTACCTTTGTTAATATTTAGTTAGCACTTAAAATATTCTGGGTACTCTCTTCAGTGCTTTGCATTATTTTAACACATTTAATCCCCCAGATAAGCTTATGATGTTGAAACTGTGAATATTCCCATTCTGTAGGTGAAGAAATGAAACCTAGAGATATTAGGTTACTCATCCAAGGTCATGCACTTAAAAGATCAGCTTCTGGAGTCAAACCATTAAGGTCTGAATCTTGATTTTGTGGTTTCCTAACCACTTCATTCTAGGGCCATCCTTTCCCTTATTCCAAAGAGAAACAGGGATAGATGGAATACTAGGGTAAAGAAGGGATATCTTCATGTGCCTCTGGACAATGCCACCCACCTCTGTCTCTATGGCTCTCAGCATCTGTGACGTGATTGGTGCTTACACATTATCACCACCAGAAGGCACAACTACCAGACTACAATCCTAAAAGGAATAGGCCTTTCTGCCCTGAGCCATCTGTCTCTAGGGTAACAACTGGTTTTTGTCCTCTGCTGTCCAAGAAGGATGACTTATGCTCTTTAATCAACCCACTGCCCATCTCTTCTCATCTGCAGCATCCCCATAAGTCCTCCCCCAGGTGACTTATCAGCCAAGCATTAGCTCAGCAATGTCCAGCCTTCCAGGCGGATTTCTCTTCACACTTATTACCTAGAGATCAGACGCCCTGTACCTCCACCTTTCTGCCAGCTGCCCATTAGGCTAGAAATTGCTGCTCATCAATATTTCTAGCCTGCTGTGCAGGATAATCAGGAATATGCAGAATAAACAGATTGACTCAATATCCCTCAGGGCAGGGTTATATCAGCAGTGGTGCTGGTATTAATACCTTCTAGTTTCCAAGGCTCCCTACTTACCTGATCCCAAGAGGCAGCTGATGCAGAGCTTGGTTCCTAGCAATTTACACTGACTTTGAGATCAGTAATTGCCCTTGGCCACTTTCTTAAGTCCCAAGGGACCACATTGCCAAGTGTACACTAATAAACCCTATAAGAGGTACAACTGAGAGTCAGCTAATTTGCAGTTTTCTTCCTATTCATTATGAAACAAAATTTGGTATTAAATTGTTTGCCTTTTCTTCATCAAAATGACTTTTGCTACTGACATTTCACAATGAAATCTTTAATTGAATGTCATTATAGACATTTTTGTGTACAATGAAGATTGTTCAGGCACAATCTCTGAGTTTACAGTCTAGTAAGGCCATAAAACAGTATGGGGTTTGCTTTAATAGGAGCTGTTGTCAGGGTCTGGAGAAGGGAGGTACAGAGCAGAGGGTCCCAACACAGCCTTCACAGTCAGACCAGGCTTCAAAAGCATCAACAGTCACTTCCTAGATGGCCTTGAGCCACTGTCTAATCTTCCTACAGCCACCATCTTTCCTGGAGTGGAAATTGAGATGCACCACCCAGATCTCTGTTCAGGGAGACACTTGTTGTCTTTTCTGGAAGAGCTATGAGCAGTCTTCACCAGCCTGGTTCCAAGTCACGTCACTTTTTGGGGTGATTCATGTCTGATGACAGGCTGGTGCAGTTATATAAAGTCCTGGACATCTCAGCCCAATTTAAGACAACTCTGAAGGGCCATTCTGTCTCCCCTTGGGATCTCTTGAGGTTGTCATGGGCCTACGTGGCAGCTCAATTTTTCCCTTGTCCATGTTTGTTTCCTTCTGTTTGCTCACATAGGTGTTGTTCCCAAGAGCACTTCTTAATAAGCATCCTGCATTCTAAACTCAGGGTCAGCTTCCTGAGGACCCCAGCATGTGATATGTCCTCACTGCAAAGTGAGGTATAATCATATTTGCTTCAAAGGGTTGTTGGAGGTTGCATAAAATAATATAGTAAGTTACTTATAATAATAATGTTGTTGGAGGTCGCATAAAATAATATAAGTTACTTAGCGCAATGTACCCAGGAAGTACCTGGCATTGTGCTAAGTAACTTACAACATTAGGTGAGGACCTAATACCTGGAATTTCTTGCTACTTCAAAAAAACGCAACACAGTGGAGTTCAAAAACTAAGAATCACCTAATTGGGAAATAATGAAATAAATAAACTTTAAGATGACTCATGAAGGATAAGTAGCAAAGGCAGAGAAAAGACATTCTGGTGGAGATAACATACACAGAAACATTTGCAGGAAAAGGCTGAAATATTGAGAAATTGTACATCATCCCATTTGGCAAGAGCATAAGAGTTGTGGCTAATTAGTTTGGAAAGGAAGCGTGGGACCATATTGCAGAAGGCCTTGAATATGTCCTTAATCCTGTTAGCAATGGGAATTCTTGCAAGCATTTTGGACAAGGGAACATGATCTAAATCGGACTGCTGGAGAGAGAAGCTAGGATTATAGCTATTGATTCTAGAAGCATCTAGAAAGAGAATTCAGGGGAAACCCTGGGGTATAAGCTCAAGAGAGAGAACAGTGAGCTAGGATAAACAAGAAGTCCTTGAGTGATATCTGTAATTTTAACAGAAGAATCCGTGTGGCCAAGTGGAGGGCTCAGGGTGCTTCAGGGAACAGGGTTGGTCATCAGGTCTGATGCTGCAGAAAAGTCAACAGGGCCCTCCTGAGGGTGGTGATATGAGGGTGTCCTCTTAGGTTAGGTGGTTAGGATGTGATTGGGTCTACTGAAGAGTAACTTCAGTAGGATGACGAAAGAGGAAGCTAGGTTAGAAAGGGCTAAGGCATGAGGGGCAGATGATAAGGTCTTTTCACTGGCATGGTCCCCACCTTGGAGGTGCTCTCTAGGAGGAAGAGCTAACATTTGAATCCCCAGGCTCTACCATAAATGCTTCATGTGTAACTCATTTAATCCTCAAAATCACCCATGCACAAGGCAAGTACTGCAATTGTCCTATCTTCTATTTAAAGAAATGTAGGCATAGAGAACATGAGCAATGAGCTTAAGGTCTCATGGTGTTGAAGCTGGGATTAAATCACAGACAGCCTGACTCTGGAGCCTGGACCTATAGCCCAGTGCTGCCTCTCACATACCCTCTGCCTGATACACCCAGACCTCTGCTTTCAAGGCCCCTCATTGTGTCTTCTGCCTACCCCTGATCCCTCCACCAAATACTTGGTCCCTTCTCAGCTTTCCTGTCTGCAGCACTAATGTGAGCCCCTCTGTCTGTCCCTCAGGCCACAGGGGTTCCAGGTCAACACATCCTGGTGGCGGTGCTTCCCGGCTTACCCACCACTGCTGAACTCTTTGTCCTACCCTATCAGGATCCAGCGGGAGAAAACAAAAGGTCAGCTGATGACCTGGAGCAGGTGAGTTCCTTGAAAAAGGAGGCGTTTTCAGCTTCTCTCTGCAGTCAAAGCCATACCCACTGCTAGTCTGAGGGGTCTCTGGAGAACTGGGGCTTAAGAGTGAGGGCACCAACTGTTTGTGGAGTCTTCAACTTTCTGAGCCTCCATTTCTGACCCATAAACTGGTGATCCTAACTATAGCTTCACCAAAAGCACATGCAAGAGCATTCATGGTAGGTGTATTAGTCTGTTCTCACGCTGCTAATAAAGACATACCCAAGACTGGGTAATTTATAAAGGACGTTTAATTGACTTACAGTTCAGCATAGCTAGGGAGGCCTCAGGAAACTTACAATCATGGCAGAAGGGGAAGCAAACCTGTCCTTCTTCACATGGCGGCAGCAAGGAGAACTGTAGAGTGAAGTGGGGAAAGCCCCATATAAAACCATCAGATCTTGCGAGAACTCACTATCACAAGAACAACATGGAGGTCACTGCCCCCATGATTCAGTTACCTCCCACTGGGTCCTTCAAGATGAGATTTGGGTGAGAACACAGCCAAACCATATCAGCATGGAATGGCTAAATTATTTACAGTGTGGAATACTCTGTGGAGTTTACAATGAAGTAGATGAATCTATGTATACTGACACAAAAAATTGTCCATGATATCAAGTGGAAAAAAAAGCAAGTCGCTAAACAATATCTTACTTGTTGCAAGAGTGCCGTGAGAATCAAATGACATGATACGTATATCTTTTTTAACAGCTACAACTTTTATACAAATAACTAATCATTTTATGATCTAATTTGTGTTTGTAATGAATAACATGGGTTCCAGAGCAGCTCTACTGCCCTGTGGGGTTCACCTCCTCCTCATCTCCACTACCTTCTGGAGCATTTGAGTGTGTGTGTGTGTGTGTGTGTGTGTGTGTGTGTGTGTGATTCTCTTTTTCTCTTTTCCCCTTTAGTCTTCTTTTTTCTTCCCTTTCCTCCTTTTAACTTTAAAAGACTCTCCCATCTCTGTAGTGGGGATTATTATGTTGTTGTTATTCTTCTTTGTCCGTTCAGTTAAAATGATCAGTCTTGGTCTAGTTGCCCTTTTAGAAACAAAATGATTTCGATTTCTCAGTTCTTCCAGGTAAATAGATTAAAAATAAGATTCTTCTCAGCCCCTCAGTAAATATTAGCTGTTTCCCTTCCAGTACTTGGAGATTTTCTGTTTACTAAACCCATACTCTAGCCCCATGATCTCTAGTCTTCCAGGATGACTTGAGAACCTTCTGTAATAGTCTTGTTAAAAACAACCCCAAATTATGGCATGGCCCATCTCCTAGCACACACCCTCTTTTCAGCTGCCACTTTCTAACTTGGCAGAAGGCTCACCTACATAATTTTCTCTGTGTGCAAGTAATGAAGAGCAGAGCTCTCACAGAAAGCCCTGTTGAACCCCATTTCCTAGTGATGTGGAGTTGAAGGGTGGACAGCTGGTAACCCCTCAGATTTGCATCTAACCTCGCTCCCCACCTCAGCTTCCCATCATACTCTACAAATTATTATCTGCACTGCATTTTGGTGGGAGAAAGAATAGATTAGTTCTTATCACGGCATTGTCAAGAACCTAGAGGGAAAGCAGATCCCTATCCAAAGCCTTTAGATAGGAATATTTGCAGTTGTACCTCCTCTAAATCTTACTGGTTTTTCATGAAATCCAGATTTTAATCTTTTCAAGTATGGAAGAGGGTACAGATTTAGAGTCACCTTTTTTCCTAGTTACCACATTGTGCACTTTTATTTCTCACACTTTCCATATTTTCTTCTAAAAGTGTTGTATTTTCTACTTCATTCTTTGAGGGGAAATTTGGAAAGAAGAGGGGTCCATTCTGTGAAACTTCTTATATTTATGTACGGATATGTCTTGCTTTGACTACCTGCTTTCTCTAGACTTCTTGTTTCCCTTCATTTTCCATCTCTTCTGTGTGTTTCCTGCAAAAGCATTCTCAGAGAGCTGAGTGTGGCCCTCAAGGCAGCCTGTATCACTCATCGGTGAACCATGTCATCAGAGATCTGAAACCCACTATCTTGCTTGAAGGCTGTGTGACTTAGAATTGTCACACATGTAGAGGAGTCTATTTTGTTAGAACACAGGTTTACATAAATACCAACCAGTTCCTAGTTTCGCCTCTGATATTTATTATGTCCATTTTACAGATGAGGAAGATGAGGACAAGAGAAGTTGAATAATTGAGCCAAAGTCACACTTATCTCATGGGGTGTCTGAGAGGATTAAAGAAATGATATAGCAAAGTACTTGGCCTTATAAATGTTCACTGGCGGTATAGAGATAATGGTTACATTCATGCTCATTATATGATAAGAAGAGATGTGGCAAATGAAAAAAAAAGTTTAGGCGTATTAAATAGACTGGTATAGTCAAGGGCATGTATTGGAAGAGAGGATGGTGGGAATAAGAGAAAACAGACGAATGAATGCAATTACTCAAAATAGAGAAAAACAAGGACAATAAGGAAAGAATGTATCTGAATGGCATGAGCTCATACGAGGTATGCAGATTTATAGCATGAAAAGAAAGTAAAGTACCAAGCTTGAGACTGTAAATTTGTTTAAGGAAATTGCCGGTGTATCAGCCTATTCCAGGACTCAAAGCAAAGTAGACACAGTGACTTTACAAATGCCAAACATAGCACATTAGAAATTAGTGTCTTAGTTGTGGAGGACATTATTACCCTGATGGAAAAATGCACATGAAATCAACTTATTAAACCAAGGCACATGTCTAGACCCTGTGAGACAGGGGCGTCTCCTGGAGACCCGTAGTTTTCAATCCAGGAGGGGTCCTTTCATTGTCTGCTCTGACTTAGTCACTTAACTTTATGGGTAAAAAAGGGAGTTTTTGAATTCAGTTAATTGAGAAGTCCAGAGATACAGTTCAGACAGATGAATTCAGAACCACTCAAAAGTGTCACCAAATTACTTCCCTCTCTTCCTCTGTCTCCATCTGTTTTCCTGGCTACCATATGGGAAGTTGGCCTGAGAATGAAACCAACACATAGGAAAGCAAGAATGGCCACAGGCATCCCCAACTTCTATTTACCAGTTTATCAACCCCAAAGACAGTACCTCTCATTTGATTGCAACAGTGAGAACTCCAGGTTCACAATTTGCGCTGGTCTGACCTGTTTAAAGTGGGCATCTCTTAGTTAGTCCCTGCAGTCAAGGGGATAATGTGCTGTCAGTGACAACTCAGATGTTTTGTACCCTCCCTGAACCAAATGGACCAGGACTAGACAAGCATATGGATTCCTCAAAGAACAATGTGGGGAAGGGAGAGGGAATGCTGGGAGGCAAATGCAACTGACTTCCGGTGTCATAAATTATATAGAAATTTAAGACAAATGCAAAACAAACCCAAACAACAGAAATGAACCCCCTGCTTTGAAGGCTGTATTCTAAATCTCAGCTGAAACTTGAGTCGGGCTGTCCTTATCCCCTCATTTCATGCCTTGGCCCCTTTCTTGTAAAGGTACAGTGCAGATCCCCCTGCAGTGAAAGAACTGGGATCCTAGACAGATGTGTCCTAAAGAATGGGAGGGCAGGGCCCCAGCAAAGGACTCTCAGTCCTCCTTCCTTAGCTTCTTCCGAGAGCCTTCCTGGGGAGCAGCAATGCAGACTTGGATCGAGCTATCTTGTCTGTGAAATAAATTGAAAATTCTTCACAGTGAGAAGTACTTGACCCTGTTATCAGGATGAGGTGGGCTGGGTTAATCAAGTGACCTCTGTCTGGGAGGGTTCCACCAGCCTTTATTTAGGATCTGTGGTGAGTGAGAAAAGGCTTTCATGCCCTGAGCTGGTCTCCTCAAGGGTAGTGCGTGCTGCTGTCCTGAGGCCAGCTGCTCAGATGTGGAGCAAGCCCTGCCCCTCAAGCACCCCATTTCCTTGCTCCCCTCGGCATCCTCAGGGGTGAACAAATTTGTTTCTGTCTCTCCTGTAGGGAGGAAAGACCACCACGCTCTATCGCAATTGTTTGTAATGCTGTGCTGAGGAGATAAGGAGCCTAGGTGTGTTGTCTTTCAGGATCCTTAAAGGACATTAGAACGTCTGAAAAGAACAAAAAAAGATGTGGAAGAAATGTCAACCACAAATATATATATTTTTCTTCCTTGGCTGTTTTTATTACTCTACACGATTGGCAGATGCAGAACCTGAAACCTAAGGAAGAAAGGAAAGGCAGATTTGAACAGAGAGCAGGGTGACAGCTTTTAAGAAATTAGAAATGTATTATGAAATGGAACTAATAATCTCTATTTTCTGCATATCCACACAGTTTGCTTATCAGTCTAGATCTTTTTAACATGGGGAGTCGAATTATAAAAGTACTCTGGAATTTACAAGGAAGGTCACTGAAGTAGGAGAGCTATAACCAAAAGTGGAGCAGGTAAGATGTGGACCAGAGCCAATGTGTCAGGAGGAGGTAGAGAGAAGCTTAAAGTGGGCGATGGGAAATCCAAAGGAAACACATATTTATGACTGATTTGTTTCTTCATGCACCATTATCCAGGAGACCTCTTAGGCACTTTAATCAGGCTAAATTTGTGTGTGTGTGTTATGAAGGAATGAAATTGAGCTACTCTTAATTAGAACTTAATATTTGGCTCCATTGCTTCCCTGTCATTCAATGCAAAAAATGTGTGAATTGGGAAAGATCTTCCTCTGTTTAATACAAAAAGAGTATTCCTCAACTGCTACTTGAAGAGACTTTAATAGTGTAATGGAATCAAGATTGACCAACTAAGCCAGCTCCCCGGTCATCCCAGGCAACACCCTCTCTAAACATGGCACCAGAATGCTATTATGTTCAGTAAGATTTGCATTCCTCCTACCACCTTCAGAATAAATATTAGTATTTTGGTCCAGTGTAGCTCTGCCATTAATAAATTTGTCTAAGCACATTTGCATCTGTATTTTTACCTTGTACCACTTATTTGGGTTACGTGTCCTATGAATTTATAAACTACTCTACTGTCCTTAAAACTTTTATTTTTTCATGTTTTAAGAATTGCCACTTTCCTTCTGATCATCTGACAGTGTTTCCCCCTCTTGGTTTCATTGTAAATTGTTTAGGCATTGAATATGTTCTTTGTTTTTGTTTTTGTTTTTGTTTTTGAGACGCAGTCTTGCTCTGTCGCCCAGGCTGGAGTGCAGTGGCCGGATCTCAGCTCACTGCAAGCTCCGCCTCCCGGGTTTATGCCATTCTCCTGCCTCAGCCTCCCAAGTAGCTGGGACTACAGGCGCCCGCCACCTCGCCCGGCTAGTTTTTGTATTTTTAGTAGAGACGGGGTTTCACCCTGTTAGCCAGGATGGTCTTGATCTCCTGACCTCGTTATTCACCCGCCTCGGCCTCCCAAAGTGCTGGGATTACAGGCGTGAGCCACCGCTCCTGGTTGAATATGTTCTTTGTGTGTTAATCATCACTGTGTGGCTAAATATTTCCAGCCCACTGCTTTCGGGGTACATGATGGGGCTGTACCCATGAGCCTCTTCTGCTAGGGCAGAGCCTCAGGACTGTAGGAGCAGAAGTGATATGTGCCACTTCCAAGCTAAAGTGTTCAAATGCACATTGTAGAATTTTGCTAGCTCCTTTTCCTTCTTGTGCCGTATGTAGTGAATGGAAATATTTGCGATGGCCGCTCCACCAGCCAGAGTCCCTCTGTGACTACAGTGAGCCCAACACCACTGTGTAGCTGCCATGGATACAATGTGTGAGCAAAAAGTTGTCCTTTCTTGATTGAAGGCCCTGACCACAGCCATATCTAGTTGATTCTGAGTGTTGCATTCAATCTTCATCTTTTGTGAAGATGACAATGAGGAACATTGGTGTTTTCCCTGCGGCAGGTCCCTCCCAAGACATCCTTTTGATGGTAGCTTTCGTAAAATTCAAATTGAGCCTCCACTGTCCTTTTAAGTGGTACTCTAAATGAAATGTAGATTGCACTTTAATAATAGGCATCTTTCACCAAATAGGCAGATACCAAGAATGATGTGTTGTTTCTATGGTCGTGATTGTTTAGCTGATGTGGAATAGAAAATGGACTGTGCTGGAAAGCAGCAGAAGAGGGATGACTGTGTACAGGATAAATGAAATTTGTTAAGACAACACGCTTTTCACCAGACAGAAAAAGAAAAAGAAATAAATTCAATTTGCTTTAGCAGGTTCAGTCTCCCTCCTAGAAATCACACGGTATTTCACTTGAGTCTCTACCAGGCAAGTGTTTTTCTTCTCATTTAGGCTGTTGCCATACTTTTCGGTAGAATGCAGTTTATTCTACTCCTTTCCATAGCCGAAGACTCTCCCAAACGTTACCCAATTATGCAGCTGGTGAACAGAAAGTGCCCCCTCTGAGGATGGTGTTAGGAAATTCCCACTCCTGTAGCCCGTATCAGTCGCTGGATATTGGAACTGATGTTTTAACTTCAGGTGCTTCACAGATGAATGAGAGAAGGCAGCATAATTAATAAAAGTGCTGTATTTTCTCATCTTGTATACCTATCTTGCCAGACTTCTCTCCAAAAGAAGTCTGTCAGCTTGTTCAAGGAAAATATTTTTAATGGAGATACTTTAGGATTAGGAGTCAAACAAAGCTAAAGTCTAGTCTCAACTCTTCAAATATTAACTGAATAAACTTTGGTATTTCCTTTAAGCTCCATGTTCCTTTCCATGAAGATACCAGCACTGACACCTAAGATGTGCTCTGCTAGAAAAGATAGTAAGAAATAAGCAACTTTACCAAAATAGTGTTCACAGCATATATAATATACTTTAGAATATACGTAACAACTTGTAATCGTTTGAAAAAATACAGGATAAACACTTGTACAAGTGGTGTGGAAAACATAATATTGTCAAAATCTGTCAACAGTTTCATACTCATTTATTTCAGTAGAAAAGCACATGGTTCTAATTGAGATTATTCTTGTATGCAATGTAAATTTCATTTAGTTTTGTTTCTTATGCAAATTTTTTCTCACAAAGCGTGTGTTCATTGTTGAATGTCCTTTGATGCAAGTTAAATATATGAAACGTACTTTCTGTTACCAGATAATTTTTAAATTTAAATTTCCTTCTTAAAATTTTGTAAGTGATACAGATAGAGCCAATGAAGCAATGTTATAAACTGAAACAAAAACAAGTAGTTAATTATTTTCACAAGGGTCTTTCCTGGAGATTATAAATAAAAATATGGTATTTTGATAAACTCTATTTTCTGGTTTAGCTATTTGTATCTCTCACTTGAAGAGAAAATATTCTCAGTGATAGGAAACAAATATTGCAGCCAGGTGCAGTGGCTCACACCTGTAATCCCAGCACTTTGGGAGGCCAAGGCGGGCAGATCAGGATCACATGAAGTCAGGAGTTAGAGACCAGCCTAGCCAACATGGTGAAACACCACCTCTACTAAAAATACAAATATATATATATATAGCTGGGCATGGTGGCAAGCACCCATAATCCCAGCTACTCAGGAAGCTGAGGCAGGAGAATCACTCGAACCCAGGAGGCAGAGGTTGCAGTGAGCCAAGATCGCGCTGTTGCATTTCAGCCTGGGCGACAGCAGCGAGACTCCGACTTCGTCTCAAAAAAAAAAAAAAGAAAAAAAAAGAAATATGGCTGCACCTGGTTGAAAGTGGAGAGTCTTTCTCCCACTTCCCTTTAGTCCATATGATAGATTTGGCAAAACAGTCTAATTCCTTAATTACTTTTGACAGGTCTTTCATATTTGAATAAAAAATATTTTTCTGCAATTCTGTATCTGTGTGTGTGCATGTATGTGTGTGTATTTCATAGCTAAAACCTTTGTGATAGACCTCTAAAAATTCCACTGTCTGATTCTGATAAAGACTCTGCCAATTAAAAGATAAGAACACAGAGGAAAACCATTCTATGCAATCTGTGTTAGAAATCCACTTCTCCACTTCTCCTTCTCCTTCTGCTTCTCCTTCCCTCTCTCCTTCCCCCTCCCACTCCCCCTCCTTCTCCTCCCCTTCCTCCTCCTCCTCATCCTCCTCCCCTCCTCTTTTTTTTTTTTTTTTTTTTGAGTCAGAGTTTTACTCTGTCTCCCAGGCTGGAGTGCAATGGCATGATCTTGGCTCACTGCAACGTCTGCCTCCTGGGTTCAAGTGATTTTCCAGCCTCAGCCTCCCGAGTAACTGGGAGTACAGGTGTGCACCACCATGCCTGGTTAATTTTTTGTAGTTTTAGTAGACACGGGGTTTCACCATGTTGCCCATGCTGGTCTCGAACTCCTGAACTCAAGTGATCCACCCACCTCAATCTCCCAAAGTGAGCCACCGTGCCCAGCCAGAAATCCACTTCTGTACACCTGGATCGTTCTGGATGATTCCCAGCACCCAAGAAAGGAAGTAGCCTAATATACAGAATAAAGTTGTTTTTGTTTTCAGCATAGTTTTATCACAATCTTGTTTTTCTGCATTGTTTGCTAAATTATAGCATTTGAAAGGCTGGGTTTGAACTGGATCCCTGATGCTCAATGACTGGGCAGTGGTGGTCATCCTCTGTTCCTGTTGTTCAGGAGAGAAGTTTATCTGTGGGCAGTTCAGTTCTATCACCAATCAGGGGCTTCTGCAGGTGACTCTGCTTCCAAACTGAGCCATCAGGCTCTGCTTAACAAATAAAGGGATTAAAGGTGTTATTTTGGCAACTCACTGGAGTAAATAAAACTCAACAAATAGAAAAAGGAAAAAATTAAGAATTTAATTAGCAGAATGATGGTCAGAAAGCATCTAATTAGACTTAAATAGCATGTTAAGTAAAATATTAAATTGATTATTAGAATATTAAAAATAAGGCTAGCAGACCAGATAAAAATAGTAGGAATGGGCTGGGCGCAGTGGCTCACACCTGTAATCCTAGCACTTCGGGAGGCTGAGGCGGGCTAATCACAAGGTCAAGAGATCAAGACCATCCTGGCCAACATGGTGAAATCCCGTCTCTACTAAAAATACAAAAATTAGCTGGGTGTGTTGGCTTATGCCTGTAGTCCCAGCTACTCAGGAGGCTGAGGCAGGAGAATCACTTGAACCCGGGAGGCGGAGGTTGCAGTGAGCCAAGACTGTGCCACTGCACTCCAGCCTGGTGACAGAGTGAGACTCTATCTCAAATAATAATAATAATAAAATAATAGGGGTGTTGTTATCCCTGTAACTTTTCAGAAATTCCTCAAAATTATGAAGGAAACAGCAAATGGAGCTAGGTTTTCTACTCTAAACAGACGAACAGGTTTACCTCATCCATAAAACCTTACCTTACACTATTTCTACCCAAATGAAGTTATTTGTCCCATGCTTGGGGCTAAATATTTCATAGTCCAGACTTCCATGGGTCTGCCCAGTACCCGTGTGTCAGCCTGAGGTACAGTTTAGATATTACTTATAAGCATGAAATAAAGGTTAGCCAATTTGTTACTTACGTTATAGCTATACTTTGTTTCAATTGTACATTTTAGCAGAACTATATTTACCATACAATAAATATTCATAAAGTATTTTGTGAAAATCACATGGTTTGGGAAATAGAATGGAAGTAAAATGAATATATATGAATCTTATCAGAATGTGTAAATTGTATATACTTCTTTTAAGTCTTTATGCATAACAAATGTTCTCTCAAAAGACTGGGGGTAAATTTTCTAAGATCATTCAGAATAATTTTTAAAGAGTATAATTATTTTCGTTCACTAACAGTTTCTCCTATTTTGTAGCAATTAGCGTGTAAAGACAGGTCATGCTTAAAAATAATTGTATCTGCATATTCTGGAATTAATATAAACCTTATTTATGTGACTCATGGGTATAATATTGTGATGCCTTAGTGAAAACAGTAAATATTTCTAAGCTTATTTGTTTATAATCTGTATAACACTTTTGGTGGCACTAACTATGCTTATTTTTTCAGATATCAGAATTGCTGATCCACAAGCTCAACCAAAACTCAGTACACTTCGAGCTGAAGCCAGGAGTCCGAGTCCTCGTCCATGCTGCTCACTTAACAGCAGGTCAGTGTCCATGTCCCTGGGTTCTGGCTGGTGGCTCTGGCAAAGGGGATCCCAGTCTGTGCTTCCTTCCTCATAAAAAGGCTAGATGGTAACAGTGCTAATCAGAAATCAGATCAGTCATCAGATCTTGAAGGTTGTCTTGCTTGGTGTTTCTACCTCAATGGAGAACCAGTTAAACAACAGAAAAAGGTGACACTTTTGGCTGGGCTCAGTGGCTCACGCCTGTGATCCCAGCACTTTGGGAGACTGAGGTGGGTGGATCACTTGAGGTCAGGTGTTTGAGATCAGTCTGACCAATATGGTGAAACTCCGTCTGTACTAAAAATACAAAATATAGCCAGGGGTGGTGGCGCATGCCTGTAGTCCCAGCTACTTGAGAGACTGAGGCAGGAGAATCGCTTGAACCTGGGAGGCAGAGGTTGCAGTGAGCTGAGATCATGCCACTGCACTCCAACTTGGGTGACCCAATGAGAAGGTAGTATTTTATACTTAGTCTCTGGCAAAAACTGTCAGTGAAACGCTTAGATACATCTCACATGAAAGCATGCTTCATTGATCTCGTCAGAAATCTTGAAAATAACATTAACAAATACATTTGTGGGGGTCTTTCTGCAAAGTCTTATTTTCAACATATTCATATTACAAATAATTTGCTTTCTTTAAGTTTCAGAATAATGTAACGCAGTAGAGATAGCAGGAACTCAGGAGTAGTACAGGGCCATACCCAGGAACTGAACCTGGAATTGGTCAGGATCTTACAACTTACTTAATGTCATTGAGCTTCCATCTCTTCACCTGAAAAGGTGGTGGTGAGGATGGCGGATCCTCTTTCTAAGCTTATGGAGAGTTTTCAATGATAACACAAGTAACTTAGAATAGATGATAACACAAGTAGCTTAGAATAGTTTTCAGTGATAACACAAGCACTTAGGAACAGATATTGTTGTGATATATTAATAATAAATTAACAATATTTATTGAGTACTTATTTTTGCAGAGTACCATGCTGGTGCTCCATGGAGTACAAACACCTGTGAAAAGTGGTCTTCGTCTTCACAAAACTTGTAACCTGGTTGTGGTGTGGGGAAGTTCGGTGTAGCTATGGCGGTGGTACTGTGGGATAGGAAGAACAGGCAGCAGAGAGTAGTCAATGAGCAAACTGCATACATGCTTATAGAGAGAGACTATGTAACATATTTAAGCACTTGGATTCTTTTTTCCAGTCAGAACATTGGTTTCAATCTTGGCTTTGTTACTGACTATGTAAACCTGGGAAAGACATTTAGCTTCTGTGTGTCTCAGAGATGGTAATAGCATCTCTGCCAGTGGGATTGTGTGAAGATTAAGTTAATTCAGGTAATGCACTTAGGATAGTGTCTGAAACATAGCTTTAATATTCATTTTTGTTATTTTTATTAGCAACTAAAGCTGTATAGGAAATTTAAAGCAGAGATGAGTTATATCCTGTCAAAATAGTACAGTATTGTTTCACGGAGTAGTGGTTTCGAGGAAGAACCTTAAAGGATGGATAGGATTAAATGCAGGAGGTCATTCTAAGCAAAATGGAAGCACCAGGGAAGTAAAGCCTAAAGGGCTCTGGGCATGCTGAATAAATGAGGATAAAAAGTAGCTATTACCAGCACCATTGTCTGGTTTCCTGGAGATGTCACGAGGCGCTGCTAGGTCTAGCGGAAGGCCAAGCAGGTTGACCACTGACCTCTCACCCTCTTGGATTTTATCTTTTTTCTTTATTGGATGTCATAGAACATTTTATTGTTCTTGTTGTTTTTTCAATCCCACTATTTAAAGTCACTGTTACTCAGCATGGGATATGGAGGTGTGGAGGGTAAAAACGTACCAGGGTGCGCCGTTTTTACTTACTTTAGTGAGTAAGCCGTCAAAGGTCTGGGAAGCCATCGAGACCTTTGAACAGAGGTGTGATGATTCAGAGCATCCCTTGAAAAAGATGACTGTAAGGAGCAGGAGGATTGAGTAGGGCTCGTTTCCTATTCTGCGTCTTGTCATCCTAACACATCCATTGAACAGACACTTACTGAGTGCCTGCCTACACTGGGCCAAGAAATGTTGTCAACACTGGGGACAGAGTCTCTGCCCTCATAAACTACTATTGTTGGTCAAAGCCGCTTTCTGAATCCTATGCTGGTGAAAATTATCTGAAGAAAAGATTACCAACTTAGGGCATTTGATGGTCTTGACTGGCCCTTTCCTACTCAGAAAGTTGAGCTTTGGTGTTTGGTGAGTGGGGTTAGCACATGGCAGAGGCACACGTGACTAGTTGTATGGGAGAATGATCAAATTCCAGAAACAAGAGTTATAGTCATCCTAATAGCTGAGCCACTGACAAATGTTGTCAACTGAGTAGAAAGTAACCATTGAACATCGGTTTAAAAAGATTCACTGATTTATTTAATCTAATCAGACCATTGAGCCTGTTTAGGTAGCTGACTGAACTTCATCAGCCACTACTTGTTCCCTTTGAGTTTAGAAATTAAAACAACTAAGCCTGATATTCCATACTGAGGTCTGGGTTTGAAGGGATGTGGCCAACTTGTCTATCCTTCGTGATGCAAAATTTGCTTTTACAGCATAAGCAGCCTTTGAATGAACACTATCTTTAGGTTTGGTGTATCAGAAAACAGTGCCTTTTTGAGTCCAGAGACCTCCCTCTGTTGAACAGGAGAGCATTGGAGGTCAAGCTAGGCCTGGAACTAACCCTACTTCCGTTCTTCAATTCTGGAGGCCACTCACTTTTCACTCTTTTTCTTCCTTCCGTACTTCTCTTCCGTCTGTGTCTGGTTTTTATTTAACGATTATTGCATTATGCTTTAATGATGGTTCAGATCGTTTTGGAAGATAGTGAATGTTCCCGCCACAAAGAAATGATAAATGATTGAGATGATGGATGTGTTAATTACCCCGATCTGATCACTATGCTTATGTATCTCAGCATCACTATGTACCCCATGAATATGTATAATTGTTATGTGCGAATTTAAAACGATTTAAAAGATTGATATGTTACCATATTTAACTTTAGGGAGAAGTGGGTCATTAAAAAAAAAAAAAAGGAAATCTTATTTTAAATGTTACTTAAGAACACTTTCTTCAATGACAAATGGTTTAGAGCTGGGACCAAGCTGAAATATTGAGATCAAAAAGGGGGTAATTAGCTGAGACTGGTTTGGCCAGTAGGCTTGGCCAGAGAAACTGAATACAGCAAAGGCATCCAAAGGCCCTTGGATTTATAGCTCCCCGTGGGAAAGGAAGTCAATTCCTGATAACCATGAGACGTTAATCCCACTGGTAAAAACTCCAGATGGCAAAAAATAATGCAAAGTTGGAAGAACTGAAAAATATTTTCAATTCATGTTTGTAGTTTATTATATAACTAGGAGTTTCGCAAGCAGGACTAAGATTCCTGAGAAGAAGGACTGGGAAAAGGGAGATATATTTTGGGGACCCAGATATGCACACTGAGATATGAAGAAGAACCCCTTGCAATATAGGTGTATGTAACACAAAGTCACCAAAGGAAAAAAAAAGTCCATTTCCAGGTAAAAAGCCCAATCTTAGCCTGGACCAATTTCGAGAGAGTGAGAAAATTATTTGACTTTCAACCATTGTAGAAATCTTTCCTATTAGTTTTGATAGTAGGGTCTTTCGGCTATGTAATTCCAAACCTGATCAACTGGCATTATTAAGTTTGCTGTCATGGCTAGTTCAGCAACTGGAGTAGATACAGATTTATATGTGGAAAATTAGCTCCAGTTTGGTAAGTAAACAAAGATAATTTCCTGGGTTGATGGAATAACTGGAAACTTTGTCTTGGAAACTTTTGCTATACTAAGTTTGGCTATACTGGTCATAACGCATTAGAGCTGGCAGTGTCCACAGGAGCACAGTCACTCAGGGCTCGATTTTCATATGCAAAAGACAAACATGTCAACTGCAACAACAATTGTGATAAGGAAGTAAAGTATGTGAGGGATCTGGGATCTGTTTCCTGTTGGTGATTGCTCCTAAGTTACCTCTAGCTACCCCCTGGGCTCAAGTCATCCTCCATCCTCAGCCTCCCAAGTAGCTGGGACCATAGATTCATGCCACGATGCCCGGCTAAGATTTTTTGTGTTTTTGGTAGAGAGAGGGTTTCACCATGTTGCTCAGGCTGGTCTCGAACTCCTGAGCTAAAGTGATCTGTCTGCCTCAGCCTCCCAAAGTGCTGGGATTACAGGCGTGAGCCACCACAGTTGCTTTTATTAGGTTGAAATTAACACATTAATATTTGGGTGGCTAGGAAGAGAAGGAGAAGGAAGCCTGAAAAAAAAAACAAGAGAGAAACAGTGGGGGGGAGTATTAGATGTAGAACTTCCACCTCAACTCTATTTCTCTTTCTCTCATCCCCCCTGTAGGCAGGGGAAAATAAAAATTCAAAAGAAAAAAAAAAAGGAAGAACCATTGTTAGCAACATTTCATGTCTCATAAGCAGGACTGCTAATACCTTCCCAGGGACCATTACAACATGCTGCTGCATCCCATTAATTGCTCAGCAGATGTTCAGCAGCCTTCTTTTAAAAATGTTTGAGCCAGAGTATGTTGTTGGTGAGAGAAGCAAATGCATAATTTGGTTTGTCTCCAAGGAAAAAGAACTGTCTCTTTTCAAGAATTTACTAGCCTTATTTTGGTTTTCAAATTCAGTTCCCTATTTGCTTTTATGGGAACACAAGGAAAGCATTTGCAGATACCTGAATGTCATTAGAGACTGGATTGTGTTTGCCCCCCACCCACCAACACGTTCCATTTGGGAATTCATTAACTGTGGCATCTAAGCTGAGCTAAATTTTGAATGTAGTTCTCATTTCGTTCCTAGCCATTCCTATGCTTCTTGGTTTTCAAGCAGTTTTTCTTAAGGGTCTAACCACTCCTGACAGGTATGTTTCTGAAATTCTCTTTGCAGAAAGGAGAGACTTAACACTGTATGAGAATAAGGGAGAACGAAGAGCATGTTATCCAGAAGGTTGAGGGAGGGTTATGGCCTGAGTGGCTCCCTTTGACTTTTAGTACCTGATGGCAGCTGGCATCCATGTTTAGCAAACAAAGGCTATGATGTTGCAAAAACAATACAAAGAGTTGGAAAAGGGAATAGAAAGCAATCAAGCTAGTGTTAGACTGGAAGGACTGCTGTCTTGACCAAAGTGTACCTCTATTCACGATGTTCCAGATTGGAATATTTCTCCCCACTTCTTCACCTATTTCCCCTTGTCTACCTGTACTTTAAGGCTCAGCTCAGTGCCAACATTTGCATGACATCTTTCCAGAGACATTTGCCTGGACAACATCTTCCTCTTGTCTGAAATCACATGGATTTTTAGATCTCTATCTGTCTGACGATGATAATGATCATGACCATCACCTTTTGAATCACTCCTATTTAATTTCTTGTGATCATATCTTTATATAATCTTCTTCATATATTTTTATATCACCTTCATCATTATACCTAGCAAATAACTTACACATATCAGGTGCTTAACAAATATTGTTTTTATAAATAATTATATGCATAATTTATAGCTTGCAGAGATATATTTAAAATCCCATTCCTGCAGTTAACCTTCAGATCCAGTTTATTCAGTTTATTCATTTGTGAACCTGTCTCCATGACATGCTACTTCTTTTCAAATAACTGGTGAGTGGAGATTTGCATTCATTTATACAATAAGCATCTAGGGAATCTCTGGTTTTTTTGTTTTTGTTTTTGTTTTTGAGACAGAGTCTCACTCTGTCGCCCAGGCTGGAGTGCAGTGGTGTGATCTCAGCTCACTGCAAACTCCACCTTCTGGGTTCACGCCATTCTCCTGCCTCAGCCTCCCGAGTAGCTGGGACTATAGGCGTCTGCCACCACGCCCAACTAATGTTATGTATTTTCAGTAGAGACTGGGTTTTACCATGGTCTCAATCTCCTGACCTTGTGATTCACCCGCCTCAGCCTCCCAAAGTGCTAGGATTACAGGCTAGCCACTGCGCCCGGCCCTGGCAGGTGTTCTTTAAATACACATTATAACTGTTTATATACACACTGGGGGGAGTAGGCAGTTGAAAGAAAATTGGGCCCATCCTTCCTGGGGTTCTGTGTCCCAGAATGAGAGATCTGAGAGAGAATGGGAGAAGGACTGGCAGGAGACTGTTACCAGAAGAGACTGAATCACTGGTCCTTATCTTATGGCTGTGGCTGCTGGAAGACAAGGTTTCAGTATCAGAGCAGCTTCACTTCATGGCATAGCTCATGGTCACACACCTTGGACTACACCCTCTTCACCTTAACAAACCAACTAAACCTTCTTCACATCTTTTGTGATGCCTCCTTTGTCCTCTCCATCTCTCATGTATGCATTTGCCCTGGCCTTATGTATCATATGTCTTAAAAACAATAATGGACTGGGTGCACTGGCTCATGCCTGTAATACCAGCACTTTGGGAGCATGAGGTGGGTGGATCACCTGAGGTCAGGAGTTCGAGACCAGCCTGACCAACATGGTGAAATCCCATCTATGTCAAAATTACAAAAATTCGCCAGGCATGGTGGCATGCAGCTGTAGTCCCAGCTACTCGGGAGGCTTAGGCACAAGAATCACTTCAACCCAGGAGGCAGAGGTCGCAGTGAGCTGAGATCGTGCCACAGCACTCTAGCCTGGGCAACAGATTGAGGCTCCATCTCAAAACAGAAACAAAAACATAAAACAGCTATGATGACATTTTAGAGAGAGTTTTTCTAGCAAGAATCTGGAAGGCTCTGAATCTATCGCAAACCATTTGATCCATATAGTTACCTGTGGAAAAACAAACCTGAGCTGTTAACAAAATATCCCTAAAATTCCAATAGTTTTCTTATTGCCTCTAGTAACTTGAAATTTACTCAAGGGCATGATCCATTTCAGATTTATCATCTTACTCTTCACATGACTCTATGCCTTACTTTGCAATTATTCCTTTAAACCTATAGTTTATCAGGGGACATGAGATGAGTGAGGGCCCTCACTCACACCGAGCTAGCTAGACCTGAGGCACAAATACTAGTTGCATGAGACTTTACTAAATTCTACATGAGGAGAATGAAAAGATATTCTATGCAGAAGATTCAATAAAGTCGAGTCTTTAAGGTTGATTAGGAATTCACCAAAAAGAGAGCAAATAAGCATTGCAGGTTGAGAGGCCAGGTTGCACAAAGGCACAAAAAGGTGGGATTATATGGTTTATGTATAAAATTATGTGTTGTCTGACATGGATTGGGGCTTCTAGATATGTACCCTCAAATATTCATAATTAGTATATTTACTGAGGGTAAAATTATGAGCAGAGGGAGAGGGATACAATTCAGGAAAAATAATATGCTGGTATATGATAAACTTTGTTTTCCATCATCCATTGTGCGCTAATGAAGAAATTTTATGCTGGGTGTGGTGGCTCATGCCTGTAATCCCAGCACTTTGGGAGGCCGAGGTGGGTGGATCACGAGGTCAGGAATTCGGGACCATCCTGGCGATCACGGTGAAAACCCGTATCTACTAAAAATACAAAAAAAATTAGCCAGGCGTGGTGGATGGTGCCTGTAGTCCCAGCTACTCACGAGGCTGAGGCAGGAGAATGGCATGAACCCAGGAGGTGGAGCTTGCAGTGAGCAGAGATCGTGCCACTGCACTCCAGCCTGGGTGACAGAGCGAGACTCCATCTCAAACAAAAAAAGAAAAAAAAAGAAATTTTATGAATGCAAATTTGAGATGATAAGGTATAATGAATTTGGAAAATGAAAAAAAAAAGGCTGCTAGAAGGATTTTGGTGTGTGTTTTTTTTTTTTTTTTTCTTTAATAATAGGTTTGGGTAAAACTCCATTATCGTTTCTCTTTTTAACAAAGTATTTACACACAGAAGTTTACAACTCAAGTTGCAAGATACAGTAATTTTATTTAGTCAAGATAGAGACCTGGGAGGAGGAGCTTTTTTCGTTTTTTTTTTTTTTTGGTTGTCAAAGAAGATAAATCTGGTGGTTCATGTTAGGTTGGATGTTCTCAAACATATAAGTGAAAAACCCCAGCAGGAAGCTGGAAATGGGGAGTGGAAACTCAGGTGAGAAGACCAGGACCAGAATATACATTCAACTATGAGCTTTAGTTTACCATGTCATAACAGATAATCAGGTGAGGGAAATCTGCTGACAAGTGATACGTTAAAGCCTTAATTGCTAGTTGAAATATTTCAAGCTCTATCAAACCCTGTATCTTTGTTCTCATGAGAACCCTGGGTCATGAGTCAATTTAGTCCTTTTATTTGATGGGGAGAAGGAGGGAGTGGGAAATGACCTGAAAACCTGTTGACTCTGCTCAGGCAGAATAGGTAAGGTTTTCCATGAGAACAGGAAGTAAAAAGAGGATAAGCAAGGGGCAACACTGACCTTTTATTTGGGAAGGCAAAAGCCTAACTGGATGGATACCTCCTAAATAGCAAATAACAACCCTTTAGGGATTATTTGCACTTCGTAAGAGTAATGTACTGGGCAAATGAACTGCAATTTGGGTGGTGGGACTTCTGCTCAAAGTACAGAGTCAGGGAACTGACTAGTTCCCTCAAAGCGTTTGATACATGAAACCCCACCCCATAGTTAGAAAACTCTTTCCAACTCAGGAAGGGAGATATCTGCTATAAATAGCAGTTGTTCTCAAACGTGACTTTACATTGCAATTAACTTAGGACGTTTTATAAAAATAGAGATTTTCCAAGCCTCACCACACAGAGTGAAGAATCCCAAGGAGCCAGGAATTTTCATTTTTAGCAAGCTCCCCCTAATGATGCTTATGATGGTGGCCTCAACAACCACTGTTCACCAGCCTTTCACAGACAGAAATCCATCTGCATAACAAGGAAAGGTGAACGGCTATCTCCAGTAATAAATCTGATTTACAGCCCAAGGCATCCACTAAAACAGAAGCATGAATTAAACAAGAAGAGCCTGTGATATTAAGTACAGGAGGAAATTAGTAATAAACATTAAAATCTAATTTCTTGGAATATTTGGAGCTAACCTAATTGGCAGAATGGGCAAATGACAGTGAGTAAGGGGGAGAAAATGAAACATACCCCTGAATCTGGGGCATATTAAATCCATAATCTAGATGAATGACAAAGGCCAGCCAAGAACTGTGGCCATGAAGCATTTGAAACATGATTAAAGTGTGAACTGGAATCTTAATGGCAGATGTAATTGAACAGCCATGAGTTTTATGAGAGTTAAACAAATAATATTATCTAGATGCTGTGCATGGGCCAGTGTGAGCATAAAATGATACAGCTACATTTCACTATATTTCTGTACATATTTCAGAATTCAGAGATTGCCCTATCCTGGGCTTTCCAGTTTGGTCACTATTCATCTGGAGTTCTGGATACACGTGATAAAAATGGTAAAGGGTTAATATTTATCAAAGGAAGAGCCTCAAACCTCAAGTTAAATAAAAAACATGACAAAAAAAAAATACACAGGAATATTGCTTCCGCCGCCTCCTGTCTATCTATCAGTTGCCTTATTTAAGCTGCTCGGTTTAGGAAAACTGTCCTTTGTCAAGGGTATGTGTGGGTTTTTTAATAAAACTGTTATCTTGTGTTATCTTGGCCTCTATGGCTGCTGCTGACTGGTTTAATTTCTTTTGCAGGTATAATAAAAAGATGTTATCACAGAGATATTAGAGAATTAATATTTCCAGGCTTCAGTTGCTACCACTGGATGTGTTATGAGTAAATTTGGGAGGGAATAAGAAACTTCAAATTTCAACCTAGGTCGTGATACATCGTGAATTCTGCACTACAGTTTAACATTGAGAAAAAGACTTTCCACTTGAAGGGAGAATTACCATTTGTCAAGAAGCTTTAGAAACCTACAGTATAATCTAAGCTACAACATTATGGATGCAGATGCCAAATAGGAGTTGTGGAACTCTGAACTGTAAAGTGAAGTAAATTGTTGCAATAACATTTTCCACTTAGGGATGAAATTAGTACTGGTGAAATTCTTCCACAGCCAAGAAGTTTATCTGTCTGTTTAATTTCTGGGCACCGTATTATCTACATAGTAATCATTTACAAGTCTTCTTTAAGTAAAGCCGTGGTACCAATATGTTTTCTTCCTTTTATTTTTCCCCCAAAATAAATACTTTTTTTATCTTCAAGTAATTCAGTAGTTTCACAGATACATAGACCCAGTGACTTTTCATAGTTATTTAATCATTAAGGTGTTATAAACAATAATGGATTTATCATGTAGGTATATATCTAAATATATCCCTCCCCACAATATGATTAAATGTGATATTTTCATCTACCTACCAGGGTGCAGCAATGAGGTTACTCGTTGGCTTGTTTTAGACACAGGATCTAGTTCTGTGATCCAGTCTGGAGGGCAACGGCACATCATAGCTCACTACAGCCTTAAACTCCTAGGCTCAAGAGATCTGCCTGCCTCAGCCTCTCGAGTAGCTAGGACTACAGGCATGCACCACCACACCCAATTAATATTTTTATTTTCTGTAGAGACAGGATGTTGCTATGTTGACCAGGCTGATCTCAAACTCTTGGCCTCAGGAGATTCACCCACTTCAGCCTCCCAAAGCATTGAGATTGCAGGCATGAGCCAGCATATCCTAGTCTAGCTTCTAATAAATTATTTCTTCACCATTTCTTTTTTTTCTGAGATTACGGGGGACCATAAAAGGGGCTGAAATTACCATAGGGTAACTAGACTGAGTTAGCCAGGCTAGAGGATATGTATGGAAACTCTTGGTCAGAGAGAATGGTCAGCAAGGAACAGTCAGATGAACAGAAACGGGCACAAACATGCATCAGAAATGGTTTCCCAGGGGAAGGCAAGGCAGATAGTCAAGAGAAATCAGTAAAAAAAAAAAAAAAAAAAAAAGAAAGGGGAAGGATAACACGTGTAAAATACAGAGAAGATGCCAGAACATAGGACAAGCTACCCTTTAGATACCAAGTTTCTTTTTTTTTTTTTTTTATTATACTTTAAGTTCTAGGGTACATGTGCATAACGTGCAGGTTTGTTACATATGTATACTTATGCCGTGTTGGTGTGCTGCACCCATCAACTCGTCAGTACCCATCAATTCATCATTTATATCATGTATAACTCCCCAATGCAATCCCTCCCTCCTCCCCCCTCCCCATGATAGGCCCCAGTGTGTGATGTTCCCCTTCCCGAGTCCAAGTGATCTCATTGTTCAGTTCCCACCTATGAGTGAGAACATGCGGTGTTTGGTTTTCTCTTCTTGTGATAGTTTGCTAAGAATGATGGTTTCCAGCTGCATCCATGTCCCTACAAAGGACGCAAACTCATCCTTTTTTATGGCTGCATAGTATTCCATGGTAGACACCAAGTTTCTTATACCTAGAGTGATCAGGACTGTCCTGGGTTATCTATGCTGTATCAGCGTAAGCTTTAATAGCACCCTCTTTCATTCTTAAAGTGTCTTATCTTCGAAAATAATACGTATGGTCTTCTTACTTTTACTCTGCCACCCTGAGAGTGGGGATAGAAGTCTATACCAAAAATTGACTAATGTGGAGCTCAAAGGTAATAATTGGCAATTGAATGTTTAACCAGTTGAAAGAGACTTTTGAGGAAAGTAAATAAGCTATTGCTATGTAACAAACTACCTAGTTCAGTGGCTTAATAGTAAGCATTTGTTATTGCTTATGCATCTAGTCTTATCTATGTTCACTTGTCTGTCTGTAATCAGCTATGGGTTGTTGGTTAGGGAGCTCTGCTGATCTTGGCTGGTCTGTCTCACATGTTATGGGTCAGCTGCCTGCAGGCTGCTCTAGCATGCCTTGGTTAGAATAATTAACCTGGCTTCTACATGGCCTTTCATCGTTTGACTGTTCTAGGCTTGCTCACACATGGCAGTGGTAGAATTCCAAGAGAAAAAGCAGAGGCACACCATTGCTTCCATTGCATTCCATTGCCACATGCAGATTATAATGATAGCTCAGATTCAAGGCATGAAGAAACAGATTTTACCTCTTGGTGAGACAAGTTTCAAACTCATTGCACAAGGCTTAGACACAGAGAAAGGCAGAGGATTGAGCCAGCAATGTAATCCATATCTACACGAGGCTGACTGCTCACTTAGGGGAGATTTGAGATGCTTTTAGGTAGTTTAAAAAACTTTCTTCTAGAGTCATCACCAGATTGAGCTATCAACAGCAAAGGGGCACATTTGTGTGTGTGTGTGTGTGTGGGCGAGGGGCGGGGAGCGGTATTTTTGCTTTGTTTTAGTGATCCAGAGAACATAAAAGTCAGGCATGCCCTAAAGACAGTACTGGAAGTTTTATACGTGAGAATAGCTGGGGCCTGCTATGCAATATTCTCAAACTGTTATAGATAATAAGTACCCGTGTACCTTGTCACACATATGGATTTTGGAGACCTACTCTCAAAGACTATACTTTTTTTTTTTCTTTTTTTTGAGACAGATTCTCGCTGTGTCCCCCAGGCTCGAGTGCAGTGGCGCAATCTCGGCTCACTGCAAGCTCTACCTCCCAGGTTCATGCTATTCTCCTGCCTCAGCCTCCTGAGTAGCTGGGACTACAGGTGCCCGCCACCACGCCCGGCTAATTTTTTTTGGACTCTACATATTTTTTTCAAGTGAAGCCTAGGAAGCAATATTCTCACAAGTGCTCCAAGTAATTCTGATTCAGGTAGTCCGTAAACTATGCTTTGAGGAATATTTCACATAATAGCCAGGAATCATCACCTTCCAACCCTAGAAAACCAAAAGTCATTCTTCTCTTCTTATCTATTACGATGATGCTTGCTCTTGGAGTTGCTGATATTTGTCATTACTTGGCTAAGTGACCTCAACTCCCTGTCACTGGATATTACTGAAGACTCACCCTCAGTTTAAATTCAGAAACAATGCTTCACTCATCATTAGAGCTACTAAAGGATAAACTGAGACACATTAAAATGTTAAAGAGTTTATCTGAGCAAATAATGATTCATTAATCAGTTAGCACCAGACCACAGTTGATTTAAGGCTCCCTAAAAGGCATGAGGCTTTTATGGGGTGAAGGTGAAATCTAGGCAAAGAAAATATTTGATTGGTTAAAACAGAACAAAGAATTGGATCATTCTAGTAGAAAGTCCCTTATTACATTTTAGTTAGTGGTTTCTAATTGATTAAGTTTAAGTTTCGTTTTCCTAGAATATGACTGTTTACTCTTTTTTTTTTTTTTTTTTGAGGCGGAGTCTCACTCTGTCGCCCAGGCTGGAGTGCAGTGGCCGGATCTCAGCTCCACTGCAAGCTCCACCTCCCGGGTTTACGCCATTCTCCTGCCTCAGCCTCCCCAGTAGCTGGGACTACAGGTGCCCGCCACCTCGCCCGGCTAGTTTTTTGTATTTTTTTTTTTTAGTAGAGACTGGGTTTCACCCTGTTAGCCAGGATGGTCTCGATCTTCTGACCTCGTGATCCGCCCGTCTCGGCCTCCCAAAGCGCTGGGATTACAGGCTTGAGCCACCGCGCCCGGCCGACTGTTTACTCTTTACTTAGATTTTGGTTTGCTTACATAGGAACCCAGGACTCTAGAGCTGCCTCAGTCTAATGGCCTCCCAATTGGCTACTTGAACAAGAGACTTCCCTGGAAATTCCCACCTAGTCTGGTCTGCAGTCTTGTGGCTTTATATCAGTAATGCAGCAAACTTTAAGACTCTCATGATTGGATTTGTTTCTAAATGGAGGAAAGGCCCATTGGACAACCGAGAGTTCTCTGTAAATAGAAGCCTTTCTGTCCTTTCTGCATTCTGCATAAACTTTCTCTGTGCTATTCCCATATCACTGTAATTCTGAAAAAATATTTCAGATCACATGGATTTCGTGATATTCAAAGCATGTAACTCAAGCTTGAATTGATCTACTTTGGGGTCAGGAGAGGAAAAAAGAAAATCAAGGTATGGTAAATTACTTCTGCAACATCCTGACAACACTAACTCTTGGATTAGAATTAGAGTTGAAAGTTTCGGGGTCATAGTGCAAGTAGCAGTTCTCCAGGAAAGTCCTTTTGATAGAATGAAAGTGAACACTGGACAACAGTAAGATTATTCTGCATGGCTTCACTGGGTGATGCTACCATGTTATTGACCTTAAAACTTGGAGATAAACCAAGCAAAGGGCAAAACTGCAGCAAGGCAGGCAGGGTGTGATGGCTCACACCTGTAATCCCAGCACTTTGGGAGGCCAAAGCGGGTGGATCGCTCAAGGTTAGGGTTCGAGACCAGTCTGGCCAACATGGTGAAACCCCAACTCTACTAAAAGTACAAAAATATGTATATATTAGCCATGCGTGGTGGCGGGTGCCTGTAATCTCAGCTACTCCAGAGGCTGAGGCAGGAGAATTGATTGAACACAGAAGAAGGTTACAGTGAATGGAGATCGTGCCACTGCACTCCAGTCTGGGTGACAAAGCAAGATTTCATCTAAAAACCAAACAAAACGAAAAAACTGCAGCAACAGGGAAAGCAGTGCCTGGGGAGAGGCATTTCCTAGAGTGTTACATGGAACCTAGTTCTGCAAAGGGTCTGTGGTCAAATGAGTTTATGAAAGACTCTGGTAAAGTTAAATGTGTTCTTTTCTGCAAGGGCTGCTGTGACCCTTTAAGATACTGACGTACATTGTGAATCTCCACATGAGGAATGCTGTATGTATCATTGCCCCAAATTATCTCACCATGGAACTGTCATCAGTTTTCAGGATTCTTTTTCTGTAGAAGAATACACTTTCAGAAATACGATAGCATTAAAATGACAAGATTAGAAATATTGGGCATACTGTAGTCTGTCCCAAATACTATGACAGTGCTTTATAAATTCCATCTCATTTTAATCTCACAACTTTCTAGACCAAACACTAGTTTCATCTCCATTTTGCAGATGAGGAAACTGAGATTTAATTTAAGTCACTTAGTCTATAAGTGACGGAGCCAGTTCTGATTCTGAAAAGGGATCATATCATTTCTGAACCCCAAAGGTGGAATTTTGAATTTGTTCTCATACATACAACTATAACCACTTATTTAGCACTTACTACATGGCAATCACTTTTCACAAGAAAATTGTTGTTATTATTGTAAGTGTTCCCGTTATTATCATCCCAGGTCCTCATGAATAAAATATAAAAATTCAATGCGTTTCCAAACTCGTCAAAGGATTTTAGAAATGATACGTGCAAGTACGCAGGCTTAGAAATGTTGAGTCACTTGGAGAACTGCTTGTATCCATGTTTTACTTTGTGCATGAATAATGGCAAAAAACTGCTCAGCACTTTTCCTACACGTCTACCTTGTTTAAGCTGCAACTGGAAAGGGATTAATGTATGCTAATTCCACACAACAAGCTAAAGCCCATTTATCACAAGTTTCCATTCCTCAGCAAAACATACACAAATGCACCGAAGTGTTGGGCAGACTAAGAAATGCAGCTGCTGTTGTGTGGAGCAATAATAGGTCCGTTTATATTCAGGCACAGATCAGCAAGCAGAAGCCACCCACGGAACACAGAGGGCAGTGGTAGTCAGTCTCTGGCCACTGCTGCTGGCTGCTTCCTGCTTCCTGCTTCCTGCTTCCTGCTTCTGAGAAGTGACTGACTGATGCAGAGATGGGGAGGGCGAAAGGATAATACACATTTTAGAACTGGGATATGGAAGTTCATTTTCCGTATGCTAATAATATGCTAATTACTTAACAGTGTTAATGCTGCTTGTTGAAGAATGATGATTTAAGTGTAAATGATTTAGAATTGAAAGACTTAACTTTGGGAGGGGGAGAGATAGGAGGAAGGAAAGAGAAGGGAAAAGGTTCATTTGTGTGCGTGTGTGTGCGTGCGCACGCACGTACGTGCGTATATGATGATTCGAGTTCAAGTCTTAGTTCTTCCATTTACTAGTAAGTTCTAAGTCCTTTTAAAACAATGCTAACCAATGAGAACTTCATTGCTATCTATTTAAAGGGATCATAATCACTGCCTTCCATTTGTGAAAATCAATTGTGATAATGTCTATGACAAATGGAAGGTATTCTCTTCCCCTGATGACATCCTACCAGTTGCAGGGTGAGTTCTGAAGAATTTGTGGACCTCTCTACCAATGGTACTGAGAGCTTTCTCTTCTAATTTTGAACCAAAAGAAAATTTGCCTTGGATGTTTCACGTCAGTGGGACCCCCCCACCTCATCTTTTACACACAAACTCACATACTCCCATTTCAAAACTGAGGTGATGCTTAACTTACAGGGGAGAGAAAATAGTGGGGGGTTCCTTATATTCAGTACCTCCTGAAAGCCAACTCTCCTGAAATGACTATTTTCATTTTTCACCAAAACTATGTGATTAGATGCAATATGCTTTCCAGTATCAATACAGAGTAGCTGAGATGTAATCCTGAAAAAAATAGAGCAGAAGCAACTGAGAATCTTGTCTGAAACCATCAGTGTTATAGTCACTTATTCTTGAACTTTTTTACCTGGGTGACTAGAACATTGCCCTCTCAGCTCACACCAGAGAAAACCACAGAAAATGGCGATTAAAGGTCACCTGTATTTCTGGGTATCAGGGTTTGCTTAAGTTGATGGAAGGTAAAGGTCAGCACCAAGGCTTCCCTGGAGTACACGCGGCTTGTCTTTTATGCGTGAGCTACACTACATTTGCAAAATGTCAGCTTTTAAGAGGGTAGAAATTAATTGCAAAGTCTACAGGTACAACAGGTTTGACTGTGAGATGGCAGAAGGTGTAGAGGTGGAGAGAAGTGCTTTCCAGACTACGCTTTAAGGTGAAACTCAGGGAGGGAGACTGTTTATGGAGGCAGAGGCTTCTGTTTTGTCTGAGAGAAAAACTCACTGTATTTGAGAGGCTGGAGCATCTTGGTGAGGGCTGTCAGAGCTTTTGGGAAATTGTTGAGACAGCCAGGTGGCATATCCCTCCTTCAGCATGTCAGCGGCTGGCCTTGTGAAATATTCACTTGGCCATCAGTTTCCTGTGTACAGAAATACAAGCACGCTCCATCACTTTGCTTTTCTTTCTCTCACGTATGACAACTTTCCAATTATTTTTCTCACATGACAACTACTGGAGTAGGGGTGAGGGGGTGGTTGAATTCACAAATATATTCCTGCAGGTGGTTTTATTGGCAATCTGTTTTGCTTTGTGGAAAAAGTTTACACTCTGAGTATAATAAAATACAATTATTATATTATTATAAATATTGATTGGTAATAATACTAGCAGCAGTAGAAATGAAATCTAGTAATTACATGACTTACTATGTGCTTGGCACTTTTCTCAATGCTTGACATACACTAGCTCACTTAATCCTCATAAGAACCCAATGAAGTATATACCATTGTTTTTATTTTACCACATAAGGTACGTTAAGGTGAAGCAACTTGCCCAAGACCACATAGCTACTTAGAGTGGGACTTGAATCCAGACAGCCTGGCCCTGGGGTCTGTACTTTTCATTGCTCTGCGGCAGAGCAGGAACATTTGGGGTGGGAGTAGGGGTGGGCTTAGATGCATCCCATGTCAGTCATGTGACGTGCTTCTTGTGTGTATACCCCACATGGTTTTCCGGGACTTACCATGCTTGTGTGTGAACCATTTGAACCTCTCATAGAGTCTCACCTGCCCAGTTCTCTGCTCATTTTTCTCTGCTCTGTTTCCCCTCTCCAGCCCCCCTGGTGGACCTCACTCCAACCCACAGTGGATCTGCCATGCTGATGCTGCTCTCAGTGGTGTTTGTGGGGCTGGCAGTGTTCGTCATCTACAAGTTTAAAAGGTGCGTGTCTCTCCATCCACGTCCCCCCTACCCCTGACCTCTTCCTTCTCCCTGACAGGTTCAGAAGCGTGTGTTACAGTGATGTGCACAGCAGTGATGGTTTCTATTAATATTTTAGGAAGATCCCGGGGATTAATGTTTATGCCCAGATGCAGAATGAGAAAGAACAAGAGATGATCAGTCCAGTCAGTCACTCTGAAAGCAGGCCCAATGTCCCTCAGACTGAACTAAGGAGGCCTGGCCAGCTTATAGATGAGAAGGTGGAATCCCAGCTCATAGGTAAATGATTCCCAGTAGCCACCAGCTGTTCAGCTGAGTAGGCAATGGCTGACTCTCTCTCTAACCCCTTTCTGGCTTGACATAACCACTTTCTTCTGCTCTAACAGCCCTGAGAGAAACAGCTAAGATGGCTTTTTCCCTGCTTCCTGTCATTGGGATGGGGGAAAAACAAACAAACCTCTTGCTTCTATCTAGTTTTTTTCTCTCATTAGTTTATTCCTCCTTTTGCAAAACCCTCCCTAAAATATTGGGCTTAAAATGTTAAAATGTTATATGTTTGTGGGCAAATAGCAAAGCATTTGCTTTAATAGTATATAAGAAGGAGAGGCCTCAGAGGCTTGGGCTGGTGGACCAGAGGGCAGGGCAGGGTTTGCAGGACACGGTATGTATTGACTAGATTGAAACGTGGTAGCCTCAACTGGATACAGCCCTAAGGAGGGCACACTGCTCCGGAACACCAGTAGAGGAGTGACATAATGAGAGTGGCCAGCCTGATCATCCGGGGAATTTTTTTTTTTTTTTTTTTTTTTTTACATCTATTGGTAGTCTAGGAACTTTCCCTCAGGAGATTTGGAACCTAAGATTGAGGACAAGAGGCATAAAATTTGCAGACATCCAGGGAGTGGAGCAATCCTGAGAGAGACCACTGGTGGGTGAGACTATTACAGAGCAGATTAGCAAATTTCTTCCTCTTTTTTGACTGTCCCTTGCCAGAAGTTGTAAAATGGACTTGGTCAAATTTCAGTAGTGCTCTCTCTGCCCGTGAAGTAGGCACGGGAATCCAACAACGAGGTATAGAGAATCTGACGTTCACTTGCTAAATTCTGCTATTTATTGCAGAAGAAATTTTCCAGGAAGCTAGGCAAACCCATGAAGCCACTATTGCTGATCCATTTCTCTCTTTGGTTCCTCCTGTCTGTTGGCGTTAGGAGTTGAACCCTTATATGTTTACATTTAGATCCTGCGTTGCTGGCAACAGTGAATAAATTATTATATAACCATTCATGCTCCACTCTAATGTGATAATGCCAAACCACCTAGAAGGCCTTTACATACAATTTTTAATCTTACTTGGAAAACAATGAGAATGTAAATGGAAACATAACCCTCTTTAAATGAATATGGGAAAGGTCTGTGGCTGTGTTAAGGGGAAATTTAAATGCAGTGACTGGTTCCTATCATAGATAATGATAACTGCAGTCACATCTGGTGTCCAATTTTCACAGTGCACTTTCTTTTATTTCAGGAGACAGGGTAATAAATGTGTAATTGCTTGGGGTTAAAAAGAAAAAAAACCTTTTCTGTCTTCAAGTCCAGAGAGGCATTCACCCTGTCTACTCATTCCTAAAGCTTCTAAGTGCATGTTTTGGGATCATTTGGTTCTCAGCTGCATTTCCTTAGGGTATGAAGCACAGCCTCTACTTGCTTTATTAAAGTAGTAATTCCTCCTTCACCAGGAAGATATCGCAGCACATTGCAAAGTCTCTGACACCTTTCCCTTTCCAGTGTCATTAAATGAGTAAGTGTTACACGTTTTCTCTTAGGAGAGTAGCTTTACCCTCCCCTCCCTCCCCTTCTACTCAACCTGGTGACTCATCTCTCCGATTGCAAAGAGCAAGACACGCCACTCCGCCTTCAACGCCAAAGCGGGGATCTGCTGGGGCACAGTATGCAATTTAAGGAAAACCCCCAAAGGCTACAGGCGACCTGCTGATCAGGAAAGAATTTCGCTCTTGTCAAGTACATCATCCTTCATGATCACTAACTTTGTGTTTCTTTTCTTTCCTTTGTTGTTCTGTTTCCTGTTTTGCCAGGAAGTATTTCCATAGTTGCTGAGAATCAAAGCACAAAAGAAATCCCTACCTATGTAAATGTTTGAATGGAGGACGCCAGTAATAAACAAAACAAAAACAAAACATAAAATATAAACAATCAAAATCCAAACAAACAAACAAACACTCACTGCATCGGGACTTTTTAATTCTTCAGACACAGACAACAAGGGTTTTTAGCTTTAAGCCTGTGCATGTGGATGATACTCTGAGAACATGTCTGGAGGGGCAGTGTACAGGTGCTCTATTTTAATGGAAAACACTCCCCTCTCCCTCTTTCTTCTTCTCCTCTCTCTTTTTTCTGATCGGTCGTGTTTGTAGAAAATTCATAACATATATAGGCCAAGGAAATCTGCATGTATTTTTGGAAATATTCTTGGCTCCAGATTATCAGCTATTTTAGCATTAAAGGCTGATGGGTAGATTAGCTACCCCAGCTCCTTTCGTAAGACACAAAGACATGCACAGGAGTTTGAAACCCTGAGCTGTTTCTCTGTTCCACTTTCCATATTGTCATTTCCCTTCTAAGTTAGCTTTGGTAGCTCTGTTGGTCAGCAGTGGCCATGAGGCTGCTTTCTGCACTCTCTGTGGCCACAGGAACAAAGATACGAGTTGAAGATCCCTTTGTGCCAGTAGAATAAGGAAGGCAGGGAGGCAAAGCATGTCAGAAACGGACCTTGGTTTCCTGTTCACCTCTTTCCACCATGATTGCCTCCCCTTGCAGCTTTCCCTACTCCTGCCCCAACTGCAGTAGGAAATGGAATCCCATTAGTTACCCATTGTCCTGTCTTCACATTTGTTTGTCATCCGTGTGTGACCATGATCTGTTGATATCTTTGAATGTCTTCCTTCTAAACCCCAAGTAAGTTGTCCTTCAAGTGTTCTTAATTTTTCTTCCCAAATATATTGCTAGATTCTGGACATTAACCCTGATGTTTCCTAAATACTGGCCTGGCCTCTGCCGCCCCTGCCTCCACCACTCGCAAGTTTCTGAGCCCTTTGTCAGTTTTGTACATTCCCAAGCATGCCAGCTTCTGTGCCCATGGACCTTACTGCATCCTGCACAGCAGGGTTCAGTTTCATGTATCTTTGTCTTTTCCTCTAGAACCTGCCTTTTTCAAATATCCCCGCCTTTTCCCACCTGCAAACATATACTGTATGTGAAAGAGTTGATATATGCAAAGCAATTCAAACCTGGCCATGTACTTTGGAAAAGAAAGCATAGAGATGAATTGTGGTGTTCTCACACCTTAACAAAAATCTCGTGCAATCTGATTCCAGAAGATTTCTTGTGAGAAATGTTTTGAATGTGTGACAGTTTTGAGGGCAGTTTCCTCCTGTGATGGTTGCTGTTACCCGGTATTTCCACTCTCACAATAGAATAGAAATGTTTGTGAAATAAAACTGATTTTAACTAGAAGGAGAAACAGGTTAATGGACTTTGTGTTTAAGAGTGTCAAACAGTCTGAGAGAATACATGGGGGTCTTATCTTACATTAGGGTGAGAGTTTGATTATTTAGGATGATCCCAGTGATCTCATGTGTGCTCTCTGACCTCTGAGTATCATAGGAAAGATTTATGTCTGTATAAAGGAGAAAAGTTAGCTGATTGGCAAAAAAGATTGGCGCAAAGCATGAAGAAATCCCAGTTTTCCCCAGGGTAATCATGAAAGAAGACCCAGAGAAAGAGGGAGACAAAAGCCTGTTCAGCAGAGGCCCCTTTAGTATTATCGACTGGGCAGAGACCACTATAAACTATAGGAGAAAGAAGTTCTGATAAACCTCTTAGTATGCTCAGCCTCCTTCTTTGCTATGTCCCTAAGCCAACAGGGCATAACACAGGCCCTGGTGATAATGAGGGTGTCCTAAAGATCCCCATGTCCATGACTTCATGTAGTTCAGGCACAGAAAGAATAGCAAACTGCTGTCAGAAGTTTATCAGGCAGAGATGTTTATGGTTGAGGATACCCCATATGAATCTGGGAAATGGGCTAGGCCTGAGGCAGCCACCTATTTGTAGAACTCAATTGATCCCCAACCTGCCAGGCTTCCTATCTCATAGGAAACATCCTCATTGATCCTCTTCAGTTGGAGCCTCCCAAATTTAATCTGGAAGACAAAGTGTTGGAAAACCAAAAGAGGCTCACTCAGACCAGCACAGGGAGTCCTCAGAGTTGCAGTTCAATTCATTTTAATTAGAAAAGTATGAAAAAGGAATAACATTCTTATTCTAGCACAGTGCCTTGCCTAGAGTAGTAGTATGAAAATTATTTGTTGAAGAAATAAATGAATGGAAAGACATAGGGAAGAATGGGCTGTAAATCCTAATTAAAAATAGAGGTAGACATGAGATGCCTGGCATTTTGGAAAGCGACCAAAGATGGCCAGCTGGAGATCTAGCATCTCCAGGATCCTCATGTGCCTCTCCTCAAAGCTCCCTCCCATCTGTAGGAGATCAATGAGGCAAGGTGCTGCTCAGAGAGGAGGACCTCATTGTTCTTATGACCTTGGCCAGTTGTTCTCAAAATGTGGTACCTGAATCAGCAGTATCACCATCACTTGGGCTTGTTAGAGATCCAGATTCTGGATCCATACTCCATACCTACTGAATTAGAAACTCTAGGGAATGAATAGTGGTGTTCTCTGTTGCTAAGTGATAGTGGGCCCAGCCATCTATTTTAACGAGCCCTTCCAGTGATTGTGATACATCCTAAAGTTTGAGAACCATTGTACTAGGCCATTCCGGCTGACTCACAAAGAGAAGGCAGTAATGAGAGCCTACAAATGGGAGAGACCTAAGTGCCTACCTACTCACTAATCGCAGGTGCAAACACACAAGGAGTTTGGTGGGCTTAAGGTCAGAGGAATGTGTAGGGAGGAATGTAAGTGGAAGGTAAGATTCAGGGCAAGCTAAAAATCCGATACTGCAACGTTTTCCAAAATCCCAGAAGGCAAACTGTGCATGTTCTACCCTGAACCACCCGCGCAACACTTTCTCCCTTGCCTTATTTGTAATTGGATTCACTGTCCAAAATGCAGAGGTTTGCTTTGCTTTTTTTCAGAAGTTCCAAACAGCAACTTTGAGAGCAATGGGGTGCTTGGCAGCTGTTCTGTGTTTTCCAGGAATCCAACTGAGCATTGAAATCTCTCATTTGCCGACTTATTTTTATAGGAAGCCAATTTAAAAAAAAAAAAAAAAAAAAAGTTTTCTTATAGTATTGGAACTACTTCTAATTTTAAAATGACTTTTTTGATGTATTTTTTGTTAAATACTATGTAGTGTAATGTATAATTGCTCTTGTTTATTGCTTTTACAATCATATTTATTAAACAGATAATGTCTCTAAAGTCTTTGCCTCAGATATTTTTTTTTAATCCTAAACCCTTGATGTTCATTCTAAATATAGAAGTGTTGCATGTATAGGATTTCATAGAGGCTAATTGCATAAGAAATAGTAAACACCACAGCCTTGAGGTTTTTTGCTGTTTTTTTTTCACTAACAAGGCAGAATGTATGTACTACCTGAATTCTACCTGCATTTCAATTAACTATACAATGTCTGTTTATTAAATTACTTTGATTTAAAAATTAGTCCAAACTGGTTATTTTAGAATGAGTACATGCTCATTATTATTAGTTCAGAATTAGAAATTATGGATGGGGAACAAACTCATTCGAATTTGTTCATAACCTTGTGGTTACCAAAGGACCAAACCTGCATGGAATGAACTGAAACATGGGGAGTGGTAAAAAACAGCAGATGAGTAAAAACAGCTGTGGACCTGGAATCAGGAAAGAGGAGTTCGCCTCTGGCTATGCCAGCTGTGTGACCTTGAGCAAATCATTTTAACAGATAAGAGCTTTAGTGCTCTCATGCATATAATTTGGAAGAAGATCCCTTCCAGCTCTGCCTTTCCAAATACTATGGGTGAGTCATTCCCCAAGACTCCCAACTATTTGATTTAAAGTTAGCAGGAAATAACGTGATAGACTGGATTCATCTTTTCAGCCCTGTGGCTCACCTAAGTAAGTGGCATTTCTCCCTGGACATCATTTGGTGCTGATATTTGGCTGAAACATTTGTACAGGCATAAAACCTTCCCTAGCCTTCCCGAAGGCCCAGACACAGTGGTGTTGCCTCATTAGCTCAATCTCGGCATGTGTGAAACTTCCTGTTACTTTAGGTGGCCCTAAACTTTTCCATTTCCACAGACTAAACTCCTGAATCTTTATTCCTTTCCAGGCCAGAGCCCATGCTTCTCCTTCCTATCAGGAGCAGTGTATCACCTGTGTCAGGCAATCAGCAAGCATCCCTATACATGTCAAACAGAGGGGAGTTAATACACAAAATGTGTGCTGGGTTAATGGAAGAACAAAAATACCAAATAGGAACAGGTGAGGCAACCCTAAGATCAGCCTTAATAGGGAGCCTCTCACTTTCCTGTGCTAGAGAGAGCCAGATATTACCAGAGCCCTGGAGCCAGGACCACCAGGTTGAAGCTGCAGTCATGGACGACTTGTCTGGCAGGAGCTGGAGCCATGGAGGAGACGTGACTACGGCCTGTCCTGTGATGCTGCCCAAGCAGAGGGGTAGGGAGGAGTAGCTTGCTTTTTCTCTTGCTCTGGTCCTCTCAGCTGTTGCCGACCCTTTTAACTGCACAAACCCAGCCACAAGCCAGTGGGCAGTGGAGCCTGGGAAATGTTGTTTTCTGGAATACAAAGTGAACTGGGAGGGAGTGGGAAATGGATTTGAGAGGACACAGGCAGATGACTGGCACAGCACCCCTTTCATGGCCAGCCCATATCATAACCAATATATCTCCCCCAACCCGAATGCACCAGGTACTGTAACTCACACCTGTAATCCCAGAGCTTTGGGAGGCCAAGACGAGGGGTTGGGGGAGATTGCTTGAGCCCAGGAGTTCCAGTCTGCAGTGAGTTACGATCATGCCACTGTACGCCAGCCTGGACAGCAGAGCAGGACCTTGTGTCTGAAAAATAATATGTAATCCCAGCACTTTAGGAGGCTGAGGCGGGCAGATCATATGAGGCTAGGAGTTGGAGACCAGACTGGCCAACATGGTGAAACCCTGTCTCTACTAAAAATACAAATATTAGCTGGGTGTGATGGTGCATGCCTGTAATCCCAGCTACTCTGGAAGCTGAGGCACAAGAATCACTTGAACCCGAGAGGCAGAGGTTGCAGTGAGCCAGGACTGCGCCACTGCACTCCAGCCTGGGCGACAGAGTGAGACTGTCTCAAATAATAATCATAATAACAAATAGTAGGTGCTCCTTTCTCTGTGACTATGTTCACATATTTTTCTTTAAACATCATGTATTTAGAACTTGGCTGCATGTTTATGTGTGGCACTTATGCCTTTCTCACTAAATTCTACACTCATTTAAAGAAGCATCTTTATTTTATTTTTTTCATTTTATTATTTCAGCACTTAGAACTGGGCATTGCCATTAGGGGGCACTAGATAAATGTTTGCTGGAATTCAGCCCTTGATTTTCAGCTTAGTGTTGTGAGCAAGTCCATTTTATTCAGCGATGATCTCTGAGGTGGCTTCACAGTCCGATTCCTCTAACCCAGCTAGCACCTCTAATTACATGTTCAGTTGGTGTTTGTCAAGAATCAACATATCCCTGCTCATCTCTGTTACCACTCAAGCTGCTGTATTCCCGGAGCTATTCTTAGACATTAAGTGAAATAATTGCAGTTTAGGAAGAAGAAAAAAAAAATGGCTAGAAACTAGCATAAAAAACAAAGGTCTAAGTTTGATTTCTGGATTTGATTACCTATTCCCCAAGGAGTTAACAGTACTATGAAAATGCATGTTAGTCTGAGGCTTGTATAGTAGGGAAGTCCAAAATAATTCCAGATGGACAAATACAAGCAAATGGCTGTTACAAAGTTTTCATGTTAAACACATGAAAAGGGACCCGTGTTTTACAGCATAGATATTTATTGATCAGCACGTGGTGGACACTGTTTTAAGCAGTGAGAATCTTCTGCGAACAAGGCAGGTGACATGTCTGCATTTATGAAGTAATATCTGAGTAGGAACAATGAACAAATAATATAATTTAATGTAACATATGCAATGCTGTCAAACATAGAGAATTTCAATCTATCACAATGTAAAAATAAAACATGATAGGTGACAGGGCAATCAGAGTGACTAGGGGTGGGGGCGGGAGATGGGGAGAGTTGGTCCTCGGAAACACAAATGTCTGGATGCTGAACGAAAACCTCTTCAGGATCTGAAGGCTAAAAAGGAAACAGCCACTTAGACAAATGCATTGTCCCAATATGTTCAAAAGCCACCTTAGAACAACCGCGCCCAGAAAACAAACAATTTTGAACCTAAACAACGATTAGAAATGTTTGAGTTTAAGGGAAAATAGCTTTTCCATTGTACCTAAGCAGGGTCTTTACCGGAGATGATCTGTACAGTCAGTTGTACTATTATGTAACATATGTGTTTCCAAAATTACCACTCTATGCCAAATGGCATAACGAAGCCCATAAAGCTTAGGGAAAAAGATGAGGCTGGGGCACAACATGCAAAAACTTTGTCATATCTCAGTGTAATGTGTCTCTGGACACATTTTTTAAAAGGTACAAACCGAATAAAAATGGTAGCATAGTTTTACACACACTGAATAGTTAAGAAATACACAAAACGCTTACCTTGAAAAAGACTTGAAATTTGCTTCTGAGAGTGGGCGTTGGAATGTTTACAGCATGTGAGTTATTGTGAAGTGGTAGAAGGGAAGTTACCTGAAATCTGACAGAAATTTGCAACACCAAATACAGATAATGTAGCTGTAATACACAAGGCAAGTGGATGGGACTGGTAGATGTTTGAGGGGTGTGTATGTGTGTGCGTGTTCTATGTACTTTTACACAGCTGGTTTCAGCTGGGTGCAGTTTTCTGCATTCATCTAGTTTTTCTCATTGACAAAATCATGCATAAGCAAACACAACATTTGAATTATCGTCAAATTATTCCTTAATGTATCAATTACAGTAGAACAAATTTATATTTCCAAAACTGCTTGATAGCAGAACTGACTATAATTTAGGTGATAGTTTAAAAGTACGGGTGGAGGGAAGAAACCCTACTTGACAGCAGAGGGAAAAGATAAGGAAATAGTGCCAATCCTCATTAAAACTGTCATCTCAGTCTAAGACCTTTCGGTTTAGGGACCAGCAGCCCTATTCATTTACACAGACCTTAGAACATCATCCAATTTCCACCTACCCCAGCAACAAATATTTAGAAACAGGCTTTGGCCCAAGGAATGTTAAGTTGTGGTCAGAATCCCTTGTTAAAGAAAAACATGGCTGGCCAGGCACAGTGACTGACACCTGTAATCCTAGAACTTTGGAAAGTCGAGGAGTTTGAGACCAGCCTGCACAACATGGGGAAACCCCTTCTCTAATAAAAATACAAAAATTAGCTGGGTGTGGTGATGCACACCTGTAATCCCAGCTATTCAGGAGGCTGAGGCATGAGAATCGCTTGAGCCTGGCGGTTGGTGGTTGCAGTGAGCCAAGATTGCACCACTGCCCTCCAGCCTGGGCAACAGAGCAAGACTGTCTCCAAAAACAAACCAACAAAAAACATGGTGTGAAAAAGACATTTATGAAGTATTTGAAGAAAAGTAAAACAGCTGAAGATTTGAAATGTTTAAAAATAGACTCAAGGCCTCTAGATAATCGTAAAACACTTTATAAACAACACTAAGTAAAGTATTTCAATATATGCATTTATATTTATCTTCATAACATCTTTCTGTTTCTGTAAATACTAATAACTTGTAGATGCAGAAAAATGATTCAGTAAGCACTATGTATAAACTAGTTAACAATATATATGCATATAATAAAATATAATTTTGTTAAAACTCTTTTCTAAAGAATAAGGACTTGAGAAATTTTTCATGTGATAAGAGAAAGCAGAATTTAAGACTTTACATAGTATCATAGTTTGTACAGAAAATAAGGACAGAACAAGATGAAAAATAGTAACACAAGTTATTTCCAACTGGTAAAGCTATGGGTGTTTTAATTCCCTTCATCTTTGTTTATATATTTTCTAAGATATTCTAATATTTGCTAATTAAGTTAACTATGTAATTATTGTAAATAATATATAAAAGTTATAGGAAAATTCATAATTGTTGACGGCATATACTTAAATTCCTTTAATAAGTTAAAAACAACTTCTCTAGATCTAAAGACAATTTTTTACCTTATGTTTATCAATTTAAATTCATATTGAGATAGAAATATTTTTTTGCAATTATGGCACCTCCAGTTTAACTCATGAAATTTCAGATGTTTAAAATTTTTAAACTGTTTAACTCTGTGATCCATGTGTATATATGTATATACATGTACACACACATGCAGACATATATATACATGCATGTAATTAATACAATTTTACGGTATAAATGTAAGGTAAATATATGTACATACATGTTTATACATTATTTTATTTTATTTGTTTATTTTTGAGATGGAATTTCATTCTTGTTGCCCAGGCTGGAGTGCAATGGGGCAATCTCGGCTCACTGCAACCTCCGCCTCCCGGGTTCAAGTGATTCTCCTGCCTCAGCCTCCCAAGTAGCTGAGATTACAGGCATGCACTACCATGCCTGGCTAATTTTGTATTTTTAGTAGAGACGGGGTTTCTCCATGTTGGTCAGGCTGGTCTTGAACTCCCGACCTTAGGTGATCCACCCGCCTCAGCCTCCCAAAGTGCTGGGATTACAGGTGTGAGCCACCACACCCAGCCTAAGCATTATTTAGATATGGGCACATACACATAGAAGTGAGCACTCTTGCATAGATATAAAACAGCAATATGGTAATGGTAGTTAGCTATGGGTCATAAACATACAGAAACATGTGCTATTAATGGGCCTAGACCCATTGCTTGACTGTGTATTGAGTATTGCAAACCAATACTGTCTGCAGATGTTGTTGGTCCTCAGTAATCATGGCTGGGGTAAGCAAGAGAAGTGAAGGCAGAAGAGTTATTTCTAGGGGAGAAGATGCGAACCTGCTGGAAGATACCCTTTTGCTTTAACTTGTGTAGCAGCCTTCTTAATTGCCCAACCAGCAGTCACTCACTTTCCTTAACACCTTTCAGCCACAAGAAGAATGCCAACCTTAGTTAGTAATAGCACCAAGATATAATACTCACATGCACATACATACATACGTACATACATACTTGACTAATGACAGGGACTAGCCTCACCAAGTGTCTGCTGAATAACTGGAGGCAGGAGGTTCTCATTGGCCAAGGCTAGGGCACAGAAGCAATGCTGATAGTGAGGTTGTGAGTGAACCAAAGTCGCAGTGAAAAGTCCAGGGCCAAACACTGGTGTGAGCACATGTGAATACTAAGTGCAAAGGGGCAAAAGCTACCAAGATTTTAATTCCCAAGCACACAGTTCAAAGTTACCTAAAAATGAAAGATGTGATGAAGCAAAAGTGTAGAAATGAGGAAGTTGTGAATGAAAACTATATTGATATGAGGCCAGGCGCAGTGGCTCATGCCTGTAATCCCAGCAGTTTGGGAGGCCGAGGCGGGCGGATCACAAGGTGAGGAGATTGAGATCATCCTGGCGAACACAGTGAAACCCCGTCTGTACTAAAAATACAAAAAAATTAGCCAGGTGTGGTAGTGGGTGCCTGTAGTCCCAGCTACTTGGGGGGCTGAGGCAGGAGAATGGTGTGAACCCAGGAGGCGGAGCTTGCGGTGAGCAAGCCTGGGTGACAGAGTAAGACTCTGTCTCAAAAAGAAAAAAAAAAAGAGAGAAAAATGTATTGATGAAAAAATAGTAAAGGTAAAGCAGCTACCATTTTGAACATAATGTGTCATCTGTGTACCCATTATCTCATTTAATCCACACAAACTCTCGAAGTAGGAATGGTTTTCTTCTTTTACATTGGTTAAAGTGGAGCTTGGAGAACTGAAACGATTCAGTTGTTCATCATGATCATGGAGTAGCAGGTCTGTATGACACCAAAATGCTCACTTTTCTTCAGTGCTGTATTTTTTCCTAAAAGATGAATAATATGTCAATCTCATCTTTAGGGTATATAATAATTGAAGGATTGGGCTAACTCAAAGAGTGGGTCAAGAAGACTTGAAAACTAGGTGGACCTGAAGCTTGGGAAACTTAGAAACCCCACTGGATCTGTTCCATATCAAAGCCCACGTATGTGCTCGATTAAATCAGAAAACTGCTCAATACAACATAGACTGTTTTCCGAATTCTTCAGTGTGCTGCATTTCAGATGGCACAAAAGCAAGGCAGACACAGTCGTACTTAGTGACATGCATGGCCAAGTTTCTGTCTGGAAGAATGCCCAGCAAAGATTCAATTCTTCCTTCTTGCTCTGCAGAATGTTTCTCCTGGTTGGGATTTAATAGATGTCCCTAGGGATTTATGGAAGCGAATCTGAGCATCTGGAGAGGGAGGGTAGATGTAAGTTGATAAAATCTCTCTTGGTTAAAGTACTACACTGGCAAGCACATGAGAAATAATTAACCTGAGATGGGATTTTTCTATAGAAATAGTATGACATTGCTGCTAGGATATCTAGGAGGGCAGATTTGGTTTGTTTTAATATGGCAGGCAAATCAGAAAGTTACTTTGTTTAGTGCATCATTCTAGATGTTATTTCCAAATGTACTATAAATATATCTTCTTTTTAGCCTCTTGAATTTGCACAAATATAGTCTAAACAGTGTTGAGACAGACAGGAGAATGAATAGTTTGATCTAAGTAGAGGGCAATGGGCTATAGGAAAGGAAAAGAGTTAAAGTTGGTGATTTGTGGTACATTCACTATTGTGTAAGTAATAAAGGAACACATGATTTAAAACCTGCAAACACTTTAAGGTAGGTATGTTATTTTATAATGTGGAAACATCAGTCTGGAAAGTTCAATTCACTTGTCCAAGATCACATGGCCAGTAAAGGAGGAAAGTCAGAATTTCAACCCATGATTCCCAATCCTCTTTTTCACTCTACCCATACACTCCTCCAATCTTCCTACAGGTAAACTGCAAATAAGAGGTGGTTCAGAACAACACAGCTGCATGCTAATGCAGTTCTCTGCTCCAAAGGTGGTTGTTGGAAAGAGTTTACACGAGGAAAAGAGCTATTCTTCTAAATGCATATACCAGATTTTGCCTCAGCCCTACTTTGAGTTACACAAATAGAGACTTATTCCTTTCGACCTTAGTTGACATGGTACACAGGGGAAGTGGGCCATCTAAGCTCTCTTGAACTAAAGAACTGATATTAGCTACTCACTTCAGCAAACAAGCGGATATAGAGTAAGTATTTTCCAAATACCAACACTAAGTCATCCGAAACCCAGCAGCTCATACAGCACCCGGAGTGCTACATATAAGCCATATATATAGATATGGCTTAACCTATTAGAGATGGGATCCGCTACGTAATTCCCATGCTCATGCATGAAGTTTCTCTTCAGTGACCTCATTGTAGGGCAAGAACTTCTTTCTCTACTTTGGTCCATGACTGGAAAATTTATTTAATACAGAATGAAGTCTTGTGGCTCTATTATATTTGAAAACATTTTACTAAGCTTTTTTTTTTTGGTTGGTTGGTTTTGTTCATATATATATATGTGTGTGTGTGTATATATATATATATGTTTGTTTTTGTTTTTGTTAACTGATGAGGGCCCACAGTATTATTGCAAATAGCAAAGAACTGGTTTGGGATGTTCTGGTGAGTCATGAGGCATTTTGAAACTCAAGTGGGAAGGAATAAGAAAGCAAGACAGGAGAGGACTGGTGGGGCAGGACCGACCCATCAGAGAGACTGCTGCTTGAATTTAATGTGGTGTCTGAAGAGGCATACAAAACAAGTGCTGTGCTGGGCCCAAGCCCATAGGCGAAACACCTCAAGATTCCAATCAGTGATTATGTCAGCAATCTAGCTGGTGGTTGTAAGCCAGGTGGTCCCTGGGTATCCACAGTAATCAATATCAGTCTGTTATGAATAAGAGACCTGGGATGGGAGGTAGGCAAAGGTTAACTCTGTAGGACAGAAGGTGGCAGAGACAAATCAGGGCATCTGGGTTCAAGGGGCCATTGTCAGGTATCTGGAGTCTCAGCAAAAAACTGAGGCGAAGGCCAGGTGTCAGGTCCCCATGTCTAAGCCATGCAGTGAAGACAAAGTAATAGCTGAGATTCACCAAAAATATGTGTTCAGAGCTAATCTCAGGCACACCAGACCCACATCTAAAAGCATCCTAACCTCCCAGATTGAACTGGTGACTCCTAACATGCTTTAATCCTTGGTGGCACTGGTTCTGGGACACAGTGGATTCCAGTTCCTCCAAATTCTCTGGGGATTGATTATCTAGTAGTTTGAGAGCTTCCTTGACAGTCCCTCAAAACTGGCATGAAGAAGGGCCACCTAAAGAAAAGCAACTGCCCGTTTGTTATCAGGTTCAAATGAACTTTTGTCTATACTTTCTTTCCCTCCACATTCTCCACATTATCTTTTTTTCTTTGTTATCAATATTGACTTGGTCCTAGCTTTGCATAGTTTTAGGGGACAATAAATAAAGTGAGTGAACATGTAACCAACTTGCCTTGAACTCTTTTGCAGACGAAACTTTTTGGTGAACCCAGCAGGTTTGTGTACTTTGTGTATATGCAGATGTGCTCTTTTTGGTAGAATGTGTGGTAGGCAGTTTCTAGGAACAAAACAAAAGTGATGCCAGGATGGTTTATTAAGCATATTGCAATAGCCCACTCTGCATAATTTCAGAGGCATTACAAATGGGACTGCCATCCACTCCTGGGAAGCAGAGGCAGAAAGTAACTCAGCGTGAGTTCAAATTTTCAGAGCTCAGGGGATATCTATATTAAGAATCAAGTCAGCACTGCTTCGGTAGAATCATAGATGCACAGAATTCTAGAGCCCAAAGGGAAATTAGAAGTAACTCTCTAGGTATTTTTGGGTGCTGATTATGTGCTATGCATCATGCTATACCATCGACTTGACCAGCACCTCATATGATCAAGTTTCAACAATTTCTTCATGAACACATAAGTTAACAGCAAAGCAAAGATTCCTGCATCTTCTTTCCTAACCCACATTGTTAGTCTTGGTTCTTTTCTCCATGGCACCTTCCTCTATCCCCATCTATGCAGAACGCAGCCAAGATTCTTGGAATGAGGAGAAAAATATTCAAGAACTGTGGGAAAAATAACTTCCACAAAATCCATGGTTTGAAGCCATGAGATGTCTCTTAACCCATGAAAAATAAAGCATTTGAGGCCAGGCACGGTGGCTCATGCCTGTAATCCTAGCCCTTTGGGAGGCTGAGGAAGGCAGATTGCTTGAGTCCAGGAGTTTGAGACCAGCCTGGGCAACCTGGCGAAACCCTGTCTTGGGAAAAAGTTAGCCAGGTGTGATGGTGCACGCCTGTAGTCTGAGCTATTCAGAAGGCTGAGGTGGGAGGATCACCTGAGCCAGGGGAGGTTGAGGCTATAGTGACCTGTGATTGCTCTACTGCACTCCAGCCTGGGTGACAAAGTGAGACCCTGTCTCAAAAATAAATACATCAATGAAAAGGAAGAGAAAAAGAAAAAGAAAGCGTTTATGAGTCTATTCATTCACTCATCCAGCAAACACAATCTGAATACCAAATCACACCACAGTCTCTGAAGTGTATAACTTTAAAAGTAGCAATCTAGTCATCAACTAGTAATAAAAAAAATCTCTAACCCTCACTTGCATCTTTCAAGGAATATTGCTAGGGATGTGACTCATAACTCCAGCAACAATTCTCAAAAGCACCTTTTTTTACACCTCCCAGTTTTCCCCTCACAACTGCTTGGGAGTCTCTCAGTCAAACCTGCACTCCTCCAGCTTTTTCTTTATCTTCCACTTAGGCCTGCACTCACCTCCCTGGGCTCTTTATTGTGTAAATCAGTTTAGATTGCTGCTTAAATCTAATCTCTGGTCTAGTCTCTACCCATTCACATAATTCTTCATTCCAAAAGGTTCCTTTTAAACAACTAGATGAAGGGAAGAGAGGGGAATGCTTATACTTTAATAAATCTTGTCTGAAAATTGTATGTATGAATATGTCACATAAGAATTAATTAAATTGTGTACAATTACATGTCAAAAACAAAATAAAACTTCGAAAAAAGAATAATTGGAGAAAGTGACATCGGGAAAATTTGGTAATATGTTAAACACGAGAAACCAGAAATAAAGAGGAGTTAAATGTGAGATTTGGAGTCGGAAGTATAACAATTCTCTTTGAAAAGAAGATGTTGGCAAACATGATGGTTTTGGATTTAAATACATTGCATAGAAGCAATAAGGACTGCTGATAACATTGGTGAGAGGTACCAGCAGATGGCATAAGGTAATCAAAATGTTGTAAGAGGCCTGGGAGTGGTGGCTCATGCCTGTAATCCCAGCACTTTGGGAGGCCAAGGCAGGTGGATCACTTGAGGTCAGGAGTTCGAGACCAGCCTGGCCAACATAGCACAGGCCTGTCTCTACTAAAAATACAAAAATTAGCCGGGTGTGGTGGCATGTGCATGTAGTTTCAGGTACTTGGGAGGCTAAGGCAGGATTCTTGAAGCAAGAATCTCTTGAAGCTGGAAGACAGAGCTTGCAGTGAGCCTAGATCACGACATTGCTCTCCAGCCTGGATGACAGAGTAAAACTGTGTCTCAAAAAAATAAAAGTTATAAGAGGCAGAGAAATATATAAAATCCCAGACATCAAAGGCACTTTAATGATGGAATAAAAAAGTCTTAAATATGTAAGCAGCCCTGGAAGGTGTCTCTATGAACAAAAGGTATATAGTCATAATGGTGGTTCTACTTCAGAAAGATCATTTGAATTGTGTTGAGTCTCTTTTTCTTGGTGGGGGAGGGGCCATGAGTATAGTATATTTTCTAAAGATCCATTGACAATTATTAAAATGCTTTTTGGCGTTTAAAGTGAAATGCTTCAGTTATTTTTAAATGAAAAAAAAAAAAGCCTTATTTTTGTAAAACCCTTAACGGCCCAGTGATGCCACATAAATAAACTAAATGGAGTGCGACTCTTCTATATTTCAATTATTCTAAAGAAGCAGGCCATTCTGGAGATGTGATTCCTAGACTGCCTTTTGGTAATAACTAGCCATTCTTATTTGTTCAGTTCAGGATTAACTCATTTCTCACCATGGCCAGCTACTTACAAATTGCTCTAGTAAGGCTAGTGAATGAAATTACAAAAGGAGATTTTTATCAATGTGCATGGAGTCTCTAATGGCAAAGCCTCAATTCACAAGTTACTAATGGATTGTCCTGCACCAAAGGTCAGGGGACTGGTACCAATATGCCTTTTGGAGTTGAATCTGAATTAATGTCCTGGATCTTCCTCTTGCTGATTGTTGTAGGCCAACAAGTTTTCTTTTCTTTCTTTTCTTTCCTGGCCCTTCCTCTTCTTTTTTTTTAAATTTTTCTTTTTCTCCTTCAACCCAATTATATAAAATGTAATATACAGCAATTTCAAATGGTAAATGTGTGGTTTAAAAATATAATCTACAGAAAATATTTAGTGAAGGGTCTGGTATGTCCTGAGCACTCAATGAATGCTGGTTAGGAGCCGTTGCAGTAGTAAGCAATACTAGTAGCAGTACAACAGTACAAATGTTTATACCTGGTTGTTTAAGTTAATAGATGATAAACATGGCATAAATGCAGTATTGTCATGTATTAGTTCGGGTTCTTCAGAGAAACAGGACCAGTGGGATTTATACATATATAGAGAGATTTATTTTAAATAATTGGCTCACATGATAATGGGGCCTTAGACTGGAATCCACAGGACAGGCTGGCAGGCTACAAATCCCAACAAGAGTTGATGTTGCAGTCTTGATTCCTAAGACACAATTCATTCTTCCTCCTGGGAGCACAGTCTTTTCTCTTAAGGTGTTTAACTGGGTGAGGTTTACCCACAATATGGAGGGTAATCTGCTTTACTCAAAGTCTACTGATTTAAATGATATTCAGATCTAAAAAAAAAAAAAAAAAAAAAAAAAAACTGTCATGGCAACATCTAGACTGTGTTCGACCAAACAACTGGGCACTATTGCCCAGTCAAATAGGCACACAAAATTACCCAGTGCACGTCATCAGTACCCCAGACTATACACTTTTTTTCATATAGGAAAGCTGGTAGATTGTCATTGTCTAAGAAATGTCACACAATTATGTGACAGTCTTGAAGAAGAAAATACAACTATTTTATCTTCCAGATTAAAAAAATAAAATGATAAATGATGTTTGGCACCTCAGGAGGATGGAGGGATTTATAAGTCACTGCCTACTTTAAAGGCATGTCAGATGGCTGACTCAGGCCTAACTATTCTGTTCCCATGGGAGAGTCTAGCAAGAACAGGCCTCAATTTATTCACATGACTAAATTAAGATTAAATGGACAGAGTGTAACAGGACTTGAGATGCCCCCATTGTAAACCCAAAAGCACCAGGCAGGAGAAATCAAAATTCTGCCTTTGTCAAAGCAGCTACTAGTGCCCCAAGACTGAGATAGAGTGGGTTTTTTTGTTTGTTTGTTTGTTTGTTTTTTAGTAAAATTAAAAATGTTAACTGTTTTTGCATAAGTACACTTTCCTCAAAGTAAAAGCATGAAGAACAGCACTTAAACATATAACAGATGAAAGAGATAAACAGATAAAGGAGAAGAAAGAAAAGGATTAGAGATAAATTTCTCGGCCGGGCGCGGTGGCTCAAGCCTGTAATCCCAGCACTTTGGGAGGCCGAGACGGGCGGATCACGAGGTCAGGAGATCGAGACCATCCTGGCTAACACGGTGAAACCCCGTCTCTACTAAAAAAAAATACAAAAACTAGCCGGGCGAGATGGCAGGCGCCTGTAGTCCCAGCTACTCGGGAGGCTGAGGCAGGAGAATGGCGTAAACCCGGGAGGCGGAGCTTGCAGTGAGCTGAGATCCGGCCACTGCACTCCAGTCCGGGCAACAGAGCGAGACTCCGCCTCAAAAAAAAAAAAAAAAAAAAAAAAAATTTCTCTAGACAGGTGATGAATGCAATAGAGAACACTTTTTTTAATATCAGGGAGGTTCCATATACATCCTGGTCAAGCAGAGCCAGAGTGGTAGACACCCTGACACAGTTCAGAAATAACAGCTCTAGAAGAAGTGGGCCCAAAGTCAGTAGAGAGACAGAGCAGAAAAGAGGACAGAGTCACACTCCTGACCAACCAAAACAGTTATTCCAGTGTCCTCATCTGCAGAAATACCAGATGACCCAAAACATATTCTTTTTTTCTGAGATGGAGTCTCACTCTACTACAAAGGCTGGAGAGCAGTGGTACGTGATCTCCGCTCACAGCATCGTCCACCTCCTGGGTTCAAGCGATTCTCCTGCCTCAGCCTCCTGAGTAGCTGGGATTACAGGTATGCACCACCACGCCCGGTTAATTTTTTGTATTTTCAGTAGAGACGGGGTTTCGCCATGTTGACCAGCCTGGTCCCAAACTCCTGACCTCAAGTGATCCACCTGCCTCGGCCTCCCAAAGTGCTGGGATTATAGGTGTAAGCCACTGTGCCCGGTTGACTCAAAACATATTCTTATCTTCATCTTTCATTCTAAGTCTCTATCCTTCTGCTGTACTTAAGAGAAGCATTCATGTCTGTATTTCCTTAAGGAAAAAGGTTTTAAATAATGATGAAGATAAAAGCCTCTGTGATCATCATGAAAAAGTTTACTACATTTCTTTTAGGAACAGGATTAAGATAGGAAAGAGCATATTAAACAGAGAATAGATCATCTTTCAGATTGACTGAAACAGCAATGGCAATAGAGAGTATTCTGGGATATAAAGCTGAAGAGATGGGTTGGTGATGGATCATGGAAGGTCTTAACAGACTAAAAAGATAGGTCTTTATTGAGAAGAAAATTCAATTCCAAAGCCTTTGGAAGTTTTTAGCAGTGAAGTGGTATACTCAGAACTCTGCTTTTAAAGTTTATTTTGGAGCAGATTGTAAGATGGATGGTGTATTAGTTATCTATCACTGCATAAGATATTGCCCCAGAATTTTGCAGCTTAAAACAACATTGTTATTTCTGCAGTTTCAAAGAGGTAGAAATCCAGGAGTAAGCTAGGTGATTCTGACTCAGGGTTTATGAGGCTGTGGTCAAACTGTCGGCCAGTACTACAGTCATACGTGGACTTGAGTGGGCTGCAGGATCCCCCAAGATAGCTCAATCTCATGACTTTTACTGGAACATTTAGTTCCTCCCCACATGGGCTTTTCTACAGGCTGCCTAATTGTCTTCATGACATTTCATGACATAGCTTCCCCTAGAGCATTCCAAGAGAAAGTGAATGAGGAGGAAGCCTTGTGCTTTTAATGACCTAGTCCTTGAAGTTGCACCCTGTCCCTTCTGCTCTATTCTATTATTAGAAATGAGCCACTGGCTGGGAGTGGTGGCTCACGCCTGTAGTCCCAGCAGTTTGGGAGGCCAAGGCGGGCAGATCATAAGATCAGTAGATTGAGACCATCCTGGCTATCACAGTGAAACCCTGTCTCTACTAAAAATACAAAAAATTAGCCAGGCGTGATGGTGCGCACCTGTAGTCCAGCTACTCGGGGGGCTGAGGCAGAAGAATCACTTAAACCCAGGAGGCGGAGGTTGCAGTGAGCCGAGATCGCCCACTGCACTCCAGCCTGGGCAACAGAGTGAGACTATGACTCTGCCTAAAGGGGGGAGGAAAAAAAAAAAAGTGGATCGCTAAGTCCCACCCACTCTCAAACATGGACAGGGGCAGGAGTCAGAGGAAGGAACTGGGCTCCAACTCTTGCAGGGGGAGATAGCAAAGAATTTAGGGACGTGAATTATTAATGACTAATATAGATGGTTTATCATTGGAATGTCTTAGAGATTTTTATCTTACCTCTGATGCCTTCCATTCCAACAGATATTTGTGGCAGGAAAACAAATCAAAAGTCTGGTGCAATGGTAAAGAGGCCAAACAAGCAGACCTCAGCTAAGGCAATGTGTTGAACAAGAGGAATGTCAGGAGCAACATATATGAGGATAAATTATGAGGGTTGTTTTTGCAAGACTTTCAGTAAATTAGATGTTAGGAACTATTCAAAAATTTTTTATTTTAAAATTATCTGTCGTCATCAGATAGGGTAGATGGGACTGGTCAGATGATGATGTCATTGGCAAGAATAAAGAAGTTAGAGGACATGTTGAGGAGACACAGAGATAATGTGTTTGCTTCTGGAAAGATTGACTTTGTACTATCAGTGGGCCTCCCATATGCAAACACCTAGCAGGCTGTTGAAATATTAACGTGGAACTGAACCATGAAAAATAGGGGGTGAGCAATAATATAAATAAGCAATAATATAAACTAGGCAAGGAGTGGCTTGGCCAAAGGGGAAGGACTGAAGATGTTTTGGTTTAGCCTCTTGAAAAATGGATACATTTACAAGAAGGAGGAAAAAACAGAACTTTTGAAAGGAATCAAGAAAATAGTTCAGAATTGCACGCGACATGATAGCAGGAAGAAAGGGAAGATGAGGTCAGTTTGCAGTGCCAAATGCTGTGAGAGGTTAGGAAGGAGCTGAACTGTGTGGGGGTGTGTTCAGAGATTGTGCTGTCTGTGATATCTAGGAAAAGGTTATAAGCAGGATGGGGAGTGAAGAAAAACACATGGCATGGAGTTGAGCAGTGAGAGGAAAACCTCAGTAGTGTGCTGAGAAAGGTTTTAACAGCTGGCTCTCCATGTGGGTGAGTGGGTGGAAACCCTGATGTGTACCATTTGCTGGATTCCAGTGTGTAAATATTTCTACCCTGGCCAATTTCAAGCTACCTGTGGTTAATAACTGCCTCACAAGTTCCAGAAAAACTCAGCCATCAGTTCCCACAAACCTTTATGAGCTGGCTACGGTACATCACTGGAATAATTGAAAGATAAATGCATAGATTCATCTTCTAAGCCTTATATTATATGTAAGGCATTATTTTGAACTTAAAAAAATATGGGCCTGGCACAGTGGCTCATGCCAGCAATCCCAGCACTTTAGGAGGCAAAGGCAGGTGGATCACCTTAGGTCAGAGGTTTGAGACCAGCCTGGCCAACATGGTGAAACCTCATCTCTACTAAAAATACAAAAATTAGCCGGGCATGGTGGTGGGAACCTGTAATCCCAGCTACTCGAGAGGCTGAGGCAGGAGAATCGCTTGAACCCAGGAGGCAGAGGTTGCAGTGAGCTGAGATCATGCCACTGCACTCCAGCTCAGGCAACAGAGTGAGACTCCATCTCAAAAAGCAACAACAACAAAAAAACATGTTAACATACACTTATGTCCTATAAATATGGAAAAGCATTCTAGCGTCTCAGAAAGCTTTCCATAAACCCCATAAATTTCAGAAGCCAGAGAAAATCTTTTTTTGTCTTATCCTCTTGCCTCTCCCATCAACGTTACAGGGACACCTGGGGTTCACATAGCAATACAGAGTTCACACTTCCCTTCTTTTGTCTCTCTCTTCCTTTCTGTCACTTTTTCCTTGGGGATGACTTTACCTCACAGCTGCTACATTTTTCCATTATGCATCTTTTGCATTAAATGCTCACATTCTTCATGGATGAAGTATTGCAAAAACAAGCAAGCCTCTTACTTTCTAATACCCACAGTCTTTCAGAGTAGAATTTTGATATGTCATGCTTAAAGCCTTCTTCCACACCAGGGATAAGAATAGTGGGGACAAAAGGACAAATGAGGAAGTAGCCTAGGTCTTCCCACATTTAGAACACGTGAAAAATTCACAGTACAAAACTAGCTACTCACTGTCTCCCACTGCTAGAACTTGTATATTTTTTTCATCATCATTGAGATTTTGGTCAATGGTATCCTTGTTTTTGAGCCACCAGGCCCGATGAAGAAATCCTTACAAAAACAATCCAAAGACAAGGGCTTACTTTAACCGGCAAGTATTTCTGCCATGGCAGGGCTGAATATGCTTACGGGGGAGTTCTAAAGAAACTCAGTGCCAACATTTATTCATGATATATGTTCTTCCAAGCCTAAAATTACCAGACTTGAAAGCTATGTGATTTTAAAATGAATTGATCGAGACCATAACTGTTAATAAAATGCATGACTACAGTCTGTATATTAACTATGATCTCTGAGAAAATATACTTGGGAATCACAGACCCGTATTTTGCACTTGATCTTAGAATCCTCATTTTTAGAAATCCCACTGCTAATTAAGTCCAACTGAATATTTCCTTTACCTGAAGACAGAGAAGTGCTTCTTGTTTGTCAAATCCCTTTCAGCCAAATAACCACTTAACTAATCTCAAATTGAATATCTTATTTAAGATTTTGAATTATCCTTTCTCTCCGGAGAGCTGCTGTTGAATATTATAACAGCATCATCCAGGGAAATATTTCTTATCCTCTTGACTGGAGGAAAGGGGGAAAAACCATGTTTCGTTATATCACTGAGTAGATTGAAATCTGAGAAAATGAACAAGCTGACATTTTTAAGCCAAAGAGCATTAGTAGGAGGCAGAAGTGGCTTTCATCACTGCACACAAATCCTAGTCCTGAGCTCAATGAAAAGAAAAGAGGAGTTGGGTCTTTTCCTGCCTAGACGAATTTGATGATTCCTGCTGAGAGTGACCAGGATGTCAGCATATCATAGGGAAAAGAGAAACGGATCTGTCTCCTTCACTTGCTACCTTTGTGATCTTCAATAATTCACATAAATACTTTGAACTGCAGTTTAAATGGCATCTTGGCCATGCCTGAAATAGTACCTGACTTTTTGCCATTAAGGCCTATTTGAATTGAAATAATATCAAAAAAACATATTGCAATTATTTCTCTGTTCGTACCATGAAATGGCTCACCATTTCACTCTAGTTTACAACCCCACATCCTTCATCTTTTCAGTGGCCTATGATCTGTCACTCCGTTATAGCTCCAACTTCCTTCCTTGCTTCTCTGTCCTGTGCTCTCACTGTGCCAGTCACACTTGCCTCCTGCCTGTTTTTAGAGAAGTGCACCAGGTCCCTGCACTCACTGGTACCTCTTCCTGTAATGTTCTGATTTTCCACAGGGCTTGTCCTCTTACTTATAGCTCAGTGAAGTCTTCTGAAATGGCAACACTTCAACACGGCTGCTAACACTTCTTACCCTTCTGTTAAAAGATAATTTATTGAAAAAATCTTCAGTCTCATATAAATATCTGTCACGGTTAATTTTATGTGTCAACTTGCAGAGTGTTTTGGAATGAAGTTAACAGTTAAATTCGTGAATTTCAGTAAGTAGGTTCTCCTCCAAAATGTGGGCAGCCCTTATTCAATCTGTTGAAGGCCTGAGTAGATTAAAAGGACTGGCATCTCTGAGCAGGAGGGAATTATCCAGCAGACTAACTTCAGATAGCAACTGCACCTCTGGCTCTCCTGGGTCTCCGGCTGCTAGCCCACACTGCAGATTTTCAACTCTCCAGGCTTTATAGTTGTAGGAGCCAATCCCTTATAATAAACCTCCCTCCATATTTATACACATCTTATCAGTTCTGTTCCTTTGGAGAATCCTAACTAACACAACATCAAATTAACAAGTGTCAAATATTTTACTTAACTCATTAATTAACGAGTAAACCACTAAGATGTTAAGACAGATGACAATGAAAATTGTACTTACAGTTTCCTTGGGCCAGGCATATGGGCATAATTAGTTCCTCTGTGTAGTTGTCTTAACAGGCTGCAATCAAAGTGTTGAACTAGGGCTAGGTTAGCACATAGAGGATCAATCAGAGAGGAACCTACTTCCAAGCTCAGATTGTCAGCAGAGTTATCTTCCTACAGTTGTAGAACCGAGAAACTTGCTTCTTGTTGGCTGTAAGCTAGAGGCTATCCTTAACTCCAACAGGCCACCTGAAGTTCCTGTAGGCCGATCCCCATTCCTTCCCATGTGAGTTTTAATTATATGTTCACTTCATTAATCCTGCAAGGAGATCCTCTAGAGCAAGGCTGCTAGCAAGACGCAGATGTATGTAACATGAAGTAATTATGGAAATGATATCCCACCGATTTGGTTATATTCTGTTGGTGAGAGTAGAAGAAAGTCACAGATCCATGATTACTCAAGGGGAAGAAATTACACAAGCACATGAATACCAGAGGTGTATACTATTGTGATATACCTTAGAGTCTGTCTGTCACACAGTCAAAGTCATTCAAACACTCATACTCCTATGGAATCATATACTCCTTGGAGGGTCCACTAGATAAGACAGCAATTTGGAAGAATGTCAATTTCTTACAAAGCTCTACACAGTCTTGCCATGTGTCTGAAAATCATACTGTTAGGTATTTCAATCATGATTTGAAAGCTGATGTCCTCACAAAAACTTGCATACAAATGTTTATAGTAGTTTATTTCACTGTCATCAAAAACTGATTGCGAGGGGTTCTGAAGAAACAGAGGAAGAGCTGAATAGGACAGTGGAACTATTCTGTGACACTATAACCATGAATAAATAACATTATGCAATTTTCCAAACCCATTGAAGTTTACTGCACAAAAAATGAACCTTAATGTGTGCAAATTTTAAAAATCATTTAGAAGTTCTGGAGAATTCTAGGATGGATTGCAGAGTTTGAAGTTAATCAAATTTATTCTTAGGTAAATTACTATATTTTACTAAGAAGAAAGTGTGTAAGGAAAGAGGGGAAAAGAAAATTGCTGCTTGTCTAGCAACTCATACCCTCTTCACATGCTAACACATTTGATCACCACAACCATCCTCTCAGATAGTCCTTATTATATCCTCATTTTACAAACCAAGACTTTGAGGCTCAAGGAAGCTACGTCACTCTCCCAAAGCTGTACCTCAAGTAATGAGCAAATTTTAACTGGAAGAATCTTATGTCCCTAAGTTCTCCCTACCAATCAATGATTCTTATTTTAGGATATAAAATATTTTCTCTGAGATTTGGAAAGCTTTTTCTCCCCTTTAAAAAGAAGTGGTCCATTTTTAAGTTTGAACACTACTGCCTCTTCTATGGTCGCTTTTGGAAAAATCTTTCATTCTTTCTCCAATTTTTAAATGGTTTCTTCCTGTTAGGCACTGGCCATGAAAACAAGTAGGGAGACAGCAAAAAGGAAAGTATAAGTTTGGGGATCAAATGGAAAGAGACAGTGATGATGATGGGATCAATTCAGGAAAAGGCAGATTGGTTCCTTCTTAGTGGTTCCTTCTTAATGAATTCCAGCAGCAAAGCTCCACTGCAATAGATGATCAATGCCCAAGACTGAGCCAAGTAAGGTTCAGAGTGGCACAGACTTCGCTAGTCTGTTGCCAGCCATGGAGCTGGCGCTCATGGAGTAACTATCTGGACTAAATGGGATGTCCATTTTCTTACCAGTCCTGATAGTCACTCATATTAAAATGAAAAGGCCATTCTCTAAACCCTAGTGAGTACTATTTTGTTACCTGATCAATGAGAAAAATGTATTCAGTTTCCACCAATAATGGCTTCTACAATTCCTTTAAGTAATCATCAGAGAAAAATAAACATGGTACCTGTGAGAGAAAATGAGAATGTTTTCATTTGTTGTTGTGTTTTGCTTGCTTGTTCTATACATCTACCATTTGGAGGGATTTTCTTTCCCTATGAAGAAAAGTCTTCACTCATCCTTACATTTATCCACAATATAAATCTGGCATTTGTTGAGAACCTACTCTGTGGACCGTTTTAAATATTTCATCTGTATTTACTGACTTGACTGTCACAATAATAATGTGAAGTATTACTTCATCACAATAATGTGATGAAGTAAAGTCTGTTATGAATCCACTTTACATATAAGAAAACTAAGTCACAGGGAGGTGACATGCTTTACTCAAGTCACATAGCTAATGAGTGGTAATTCAAACCCCAGCAGTTTATAATTAAACACTCCTAATGAGCATACTGAGATATAGAGATGTCTGAAGAGGCTGCTTTTGTTCTTGTGTATGTGTGTGTCTGGGAGTGGAGGGTTGGTTTTAATACAAAACAAAAACTTAATACATTTTCTAAAAACACACACTCAGTTTCATGAAAAAGGAAACAAACAAATAAACTACTGGATACACCCACTAGTATATACTCCACTTAGAACCTTGGAGTCCCAAATGCTAAAATGGTAGAGGATGGTTGAGGGAGAGAGGACTTAATCACCAGTTATGTATTGAGAGTCTATTATGTCCCAGGGATAGTGCTACGTATTATGATAAATAACAAAGGAGATTGAGTCCTTCGAAGAGGCCTCAGGGAACTTACAAATTAGGTGAGAATATCAGATATAGACATATAGTAAGGAGAAAATGTCTATAGAATTATTTAACTGGGTACAGTGTTATTTTCAGACCTCTTCCTGTTGTAAATAATAGAATACCAATTCAAACTGACTTAGGCCCAGAGGGTTTTGATGAGCACATCTGCATCCAGGATTTTGCAAAGTATCATCTGGAGAGTAACTCTGTCCCTTGGTTCTATTTCACTCTGTAACTCTAGAATGGCTTCTAGAAACTTAGTTCTTTTAGCTTAATAACTGCAGCAGAAGAAGGGTGTCTTTCTCAGTAATTCCCTTCCTAAGTGGACTGTCCATTTTCCTACCCGCCCTACTAGTCACTGGTGCTAAAATAAAAAGGACTTTCTCTAAACCCTAGTGATAAATAACACAAGTAAGCCTGGCTTGGATTATGTGCAATTGACAATCCATCTCTGTGACTAGCAGGAAGAAATTCTCTGACAAGACCTTGGTTGTCTGTCTAGCTCAGTCTTAGGGTGGGTCAGCACTATCCCAACCGCTTTAACTAAGACTGGTGATTCCCCAACATGAAAATCAGATGCTCTTACGAGATGAGGGAGAAATGTATGCTATATGGGCAGAAACCACAGAATCCTCTCATGTGACTATAGAACCATGTATATATATATGTGTGTGTGTGTGTCTGTGGCCATACTTAGTGACTTTTAGACTTGTCACATCAACATTAACCTCACAAGGTACAGCTCACTTTGTGGAGAACATGGAAGCATTCCTTTGCCTGAATTTAATGTGCAGCTTCTTCTGAAGCCAGTTGGGTGACTTCCAGTTCAGGACATTAGCTTTTTAATTTACACTGGCTCTTGGTCAGTTTCCAAGTTCAAGTCAAGGTGTTGAATTTAATCCAATGTTCAAACTTGTAAAGCACTGGCTACTGTATTTGCAATAGTACAACTTGCATTTTTGGTTCTGCAGACCTAGCTGCCTTAGTTTGGTGGCTAAATTGTAGCCTCATTTCTAGAGCCCCTTCTATGGTTACTATAACCCCTTCTTTTTATTCCCTCTGCCTCCCATTCTGAAAAAGAGATTTTATTTAAGACATATTCATTGATGGGAAAATCTAGCACTGGCATCAATATAATTAAAATATCCACATGAGCTCTAGGAGAAACCTTCAATTTTGCTTACTGTTTCAACTGCCTTCCTTCCTGCTTTCCTTGCTCCTTCCTTCCTTCCTTCCTTCCTTCCTTCCTTCCTTCCTTCCTTCCCCTCTCTCTCTTTCTCTCTTTCTTTCTTCTTTTTTTTTTCTGGTGAAAAGCTACATATATTTAGAATTAGCCAGCTAGACTCAGTTTAGATGATTCTAATTTTGGTGACAACATCCAAAGCATTGTTGTCAGGAGCCAGTTGAACATGTATGCCTTCTTCTTTTCATCAGGCCTGTGATGGTTAATATTGAGTGTCAACTTGACTGAATTGAAGGATGCAAAGTATTGTTCTTGGGTGTGTCTGTGAGGGTGTTGCCAAAGGAGATTAACATTTGAGTCAGTGGACTGAGAGAGGCAGACCCACCCTCAACCTAAGTGGGCACTATCTAATCAGCTGCCAGCATGGCTAGAATAAAGCAGGCAGACAAATGTGGAAGGACTTGACCTGCTGAGTCTTCCAGGCTTCATCTTTCTCCCTTGCTGGATGCTTTCTGCCCTTGAACATCAGACTCCAAGTTATTCAACTTTTGGACTCTTGGACTTATACCAATGATTTGCCAGGGGCTCTTGGGCCTTCAGCCATCTACTGAAGGCTGCACTATCGGCTTCCTACTTATGAGGTTTTGGGACTTGGACTGGCTTCCTTGTTCCTCAGCTTGCAGACAGCCTATTGAGGGACCATCACCTTGTGATCATGTGAGTCAATACTCCTTAACAAACTTCCTTTCATATATACACCTATCCTATTAGTTCTGTCCTTCTGGAGAACCCTGACTAATACAAGGCCTGATGAAGGTGTTGACCTTGGCCACATCAGGGTCATAGAGCTTCTTCACAGCCTGTTTGATCTGGTGCTTGTTGGCGTTAACATCCACAATGAACACAAGTGTGTTGTTGTCTTATATCTTCTTGATGGTAGACTTAGTGGGCAGTGGAAACTTGATGATAGCACAGTGGTCAAGCTTGTTTCTCCTGGGGGCAGAGTCTTTTGAAGATACTTAGGGTGCTTTGGGAGTCACAGTGTCTTGGGCCGTCGGAAGATGGGTGACCTGCAGATCTTTTTTCTTATGGCTATGGACACCTTTCAGCACTGCCTTCTTGGCCTTCAAAGCCTTCACTTCAAAGCTTTGACTTTAGGAGGGGCAGGAGCTTCCTTCTTTGCCTTCAGCACTATCTTGTATAAAAAGGTCAAATGCCTTTATTACATGTATCCACTGTATTCGTTTTTATTGTGGTAAGAAGTACACAACATAAGATTTACCATCTTAGCCATTTTTAAGTATACAGTACTGTAGTGCTAGCCATATGCATGTCATTGTGCAACAGATCATTGCTAGATCATATGGTTATTGTATTTTTAATTTTCTCAACAAGCTCTATACAGTTTTCCATAGTGGCTGAACCATTGTATTCCCACAAACAGTGCACAAGTCTTACAATTTCTCCACATTTGTGAACCCTTCTTATTTTCTGTTGTTGTTATTGCTGTTTATTTGTTGAGACAGGGTCTTGCTCTGTCACCTAGCCTGGAGTGCTGCAGTGTAATCACTGCTGACTGCAGTCTTCACCTCTTGGGCTCAGGTGATCCTCTTGCTTTGGCCTCCTGAGTTGACAGGATCACAGGTGTGAATCACCATGCCAGGCTAACTTTTTGTAGAGATAGGATTTCGCCATGTTGCCCAGGCTGGTCTCAAATGCCTGAGCTCAGATAATCCTCCTTGCCTCAGCCTTCCAAAGTGCTGATATTACAGATGTGAGCCACCATGACCAGAAGTTTGTGGGGGGTTTTGTTTTTATAGTGGTCATCCTGAGAAGTGTGAAGTGATAATTCACTGTATTTTTCATTTGCATTTCTCCAATGATTAGTCATGTTGAGCATCTTTTCACAGACTTATTGTGAGTCAGCTGTATTTTTTTTTTATTGAAAGCATTACATTTTTTCTAACTTTTACCTATTCCCCTAGACAGCAAATCATTCTTCACCATTATAAGATGGCATAGCAGAAATAAAAACAAAAAGAGTACTCAAGGAAATAAGAATAACTTAGCATAGATAAGAGATTTTTGAAAGAATATAAAATAGAAGACAAACTTTAGAACTTGGAACCTAAATATTTTGGATGGGGGAGGGTTGAAGAGAAAGAGAGACAATGGGGATTAAGAAAAATGCAAGAAGAGCAGTGGGACTCAAGGATTGTTTAGATACTGGCTTTGGAGGGGCCACACAGACCAGAGACAAGACAGTATCCAGCACTGTTTTATTCTACTCAAGCATATGTCAACACAGCCTGGGTGCTGATTTAGTGACTACAGACCATATTGTCTCTAGATGCATTATCAACGTCCACTATCTACTCTAAGGCGTGTAAAGGGATCTAGTAAAAGCCACTCATGCACATTAACTGCTCTGTCACTAATTTACAACTCAGCAAGTATAATTCCCATCTGTGACGTGAGCTATGTTAGGTTTTCACTGAGTTTACACAATGTGAATAATTTGCCTCACTCTCGTCCCATTTTAATGTTCAAAGATTCAAGAGTCTTGGGAACCTGGATGTTCCTAAAAATTTGGCCCATGCCAATAATTTTTGAGAGCTAATAAAATGAGCTCTATATAGATCCTGATTTGGGAGAGTGACAAAACGTATACCCAATTTGTATATATTTTGTAGGTTGTTCAGACATCATACAAGGATTAACTTTAAAGTCTCCTTTATTCTTTCCTACAGTGGAATTGCTCTACGAAAAAGTGAAAGACTATGATTTATTACCTATTTGGCATGACAGAAATACAAAATTCGGTATTTTATATGAGATTCAGAAAGTTGAAATTTCAAAGTGTCTTGTGAAAATGCTCAATCGTAGTATGCTTTATAAAAATTTAAAATGCATATGGAAAGTATGGGGTTTCCTTCCATTTTTGTACATAAAAGAGCATGAAAAACCACCATAAACAACTATAAAGCCTGGCAAAATAGATTGACTAACAGTATTCAGACTTCAGACACTAGGAATTGCCAGAATATGATACCTGAGAGATGAAAAATAAATGAAGTTAATACTACAATTTTCCTGACTCTCTACCTAGGGACAGTTTTCGAACCATTGGTACAGGAAAGGGAAAAACAAAAAGGGCCCGGAGATCTTGCTAAATGGAAAAAATAGAGATCAAAGTTCAAGGAGACTGAAGTATCTACAAGTATAGCTAGAACACTGGAAAACAGAAAGCAATGTAGAAAAAGATATCTAAATACCTGCGTAAGGTTCTCCAAAGGGTGAAACTTTACAAGGATGAAAAAATAAGAACCACAGAATAATAAGCTGAGCAAGACCCAAAGCTCACAGAGAGTAAAGAGAGGTTGAAACTTCAATCAGTCCTAGTCCAGTCCTCAGTGATCTGTCACAGTAATTAGTAAATTTCCCAGAAATTTGATACTTCAAGAATGAGGCTGAGCTATCCTGAAATGGTTACTTTAGTTTAGGTGCACTTAAGAAAAGCTTAAAAACAAACAGCAAAAAGATCATACTAATCCATACATAATGTAACTGCCTGGCAGAACAAAGCTCAGTGTTCTTTAAAGGAGGACAACACAATCTAGGCACTCAATAATGGAACATTCACAATATGGAGCTGTTACCAGACATGCCAAGAAGCAGGTAAATGTACTTTATAACCAGCAGAAAGATAAGTCATTAAAAACACAACCAGTGGCTAGGCGTGGTAGCTCATGCCTGTAATCCCAGAACTTTGGGAGGCCAGGGTGAGTGAATCACCTGAGGTCAGGAGTTTGAGACCAGCCTGGCCAACACAATGAAACCTCATCTCTACTGAAAATACAAAAATTAGCCAGGCGTGGTGGCACGTGTCTGTAGTCCCAGCTACTAGGGAGACTGAGGCATGAGAATCACTTGAACCTGGGAGGCAGAGGCTGCAGTAAGACGAGATCGTGCCACTGTACTCCAGCCTGGGCAACAGAGTGAGACTCTGTCTCGAGAGAGAAAACAACAACAAACAAACAAAACCCGTGACCAGAAATGATGGAGATAATAGAAGTAGTCCAGAAGGATATTAAAACAGCTTTTATAAGTATGAAAAAGTTTTAAAAGATTAACATGAGAGAAGAAAAAATACATAAAAGAACCAGTGGAACGGGCACCTAGAAATTAAAAATTTTTAAAAACCCCAAATTTAAAAACTTAAGCATAAAATGAATAGAAGATGATAAATATCAGAAGAAAATATAATCAAACTTGAACATGAAGCAATAAATTTATCCAAACTGAGTAAAAAGACAAAAAGCAAAACTAACTAGAAGAGTATTGCCTGTGACCTATAAAATAGTATCAATTGATCTAATATGCATACATATAATCTGAGTCCCAGAAAAAAAGGGAAGTGACAGAAAAACATTTGAATAAACGAGTACATTTTCTCAAATTTGATGAAAATAATAGACACAAACATTACAGAAATCCACAAAAAAGCACATTATAATAAAAAAGATAAAAATCTGTAACCAAAAAATTGTAAAAGCTTTGAGAGATAAAAGACAGATCAAATGCTGAAAAGCAAAGCTAAGAATTGTAACAGAGTAAAAGAACACACCAAATGAAGAGGAACAAGACTATAAAAGGAATTAAAAGAAATCTCATAAACTATCCAAGCCAGAAGATAATGGAGCAAAATTTTAAAGTGCTCGTGGGGAAAAATCTGATAATCTAGAATTCTATACTCAGGAGAAAAGTTCTTTGAAAATTAAATTAAAAGAAAACTTTTCAGGCAAGTGCTAAAATAATTTTCTGCCAGCCGACTTGTATGATGAGAATATTTCAAAAGTTCTCCAAGTGGAAGGAAGTGACGACAGAAGGACACTTTGATTTACATAAATAAATGAAGATAATTACCAGTGCTAAATAGAAAAGACATTTTTCCTCATTTTTAAGTGTCTTAAAAGATAAACTGCTTAACACAAAAGTAACAATTGATTGTGGGTTTTAAAATGTATGTTAAAAAATGCAGGATGATATGAATAGTCCAAAGGACCGGAAGAAAGAATATTATTGTAAGGCTTATACATTTTTATGTTTTGGATGCTTCTGCAAACTTTATAGCAACCAGTCACTGGGAGATGAGATAAAGTAGAAGAAACATCTGAAAGTATAAAACCCACTGATAAAAATAAGTACATAGTCAAATTAAGAATACTGTAATGATGGCATGTAAATCACTTATATCTTTATTATGAAGGTTAAAAGACAAAAATATTAAAAATAGTATTAACTGCAATAATTTGTTAAGGGATATGCAATATAAAAAGGTATAAATTTTGACAACACAAATTCAAAATCTGGGGAGAGGTGGAGTAAAATTATAGAGAAATTTTTCCAATCAACTTTGTTACTAGCTTAAAATAGTCTGTTATAGCTATGAGATTTTTTTTGCAGGCCTCATGGTAGTGACAAAGCAAAAACCAAGAGCAAGAAAATAAAAAGCAAGGAATCAAAACACATCAGTAAAGAAAAATCACTTAGCCATAAGCAAAGATAGCAAGAGAGGAAGAAAGAACAAAGGATTTACAGAACAGCTAGAAAACAATTAACAAAACGGCTGTAATAACAGAAACAGTATGATATTGGCCTAAAACAGACATTTAGACCAATGGAAAAGAATAGAGATCCCAGAAAGAAATGTATGCTTTTATAGCCAACTGATTTTAGACAAAGGTGCTAAGAATGCACAATAAGGGAAGAACCAGTTTCTTCAATAAACGGTATTGGAGAAATGGATAGCCACATGCAGAAAAGTAAAATTAGACCCTTATCTCACATATAAAATCAACTCAAAAATGGATTAGGGATGTAAACAAAAAACATGAAACTCTGAAACCAGAAGAAAACATAAGGGAAAATGTCCATGGCATTGGTCTGGACAAATAATTTGTGGTTACGGCCCCAGAAGCATAAGCAACAAAAGCATGACATTATATATATATATATATATATATATATATATATACACACACACACACATATATACATATATATACATATATATATATATACACACATATATATATATATACGCGCAGCCAAAGCCCATTCAAGTCTTTGTAGTAAAATTTGTAATATGTCCTGGTGGACTCTATGTCTTTCAGGAGCAAAATTTCTTCATTTTACTGTCTGATCCTAGAGCAAGAGTTCTAACTTTTCCTAGGATTAAAGCTAAATTGGGCTGAGCTATCTACATTTTACTCTCTGTTCTGCTTTTGATAAAGTTGACATTTATATTAATATATAAGGCTAGTTATGATATGGACCAGCAGGGCATGATCAAGGTGCCTGCTTGCCTGTCCAGGACTTTGGTCTCCCTCCATGCCCTGTACAATTGACAAGGCAAATCATTAGAGTTCAGGAGCTCCTACTTACCCAGACAGCCACAGTTCTTAATGCTTACATCTGACATCCAAGTATAGCATTAGAACCTGATCCTTTCTGCTGTACCTTTAACTCTGAAAAAAATCTATGATGGTAAACCAAACTTTACCTTTATCATTTAAGTGATAAATTTTATGATTAACTGAATGTATTAAATAGAGTGTGGTTTACTAGAAAGTTCTTCACAGTTAATTTTGGTCCAAGATTTGTTTGCAGGATTATTGCTACATTTAGGTTTATTCCTCTTCCTCAAAGAGAAAAGGACTTTGGCTGAGCTTTGTTCTCTCAATAGTCCAAAACCATTAATTGATAGCATTGCTCTGTGTTGTATATTGTCTTTCCAATCATAAAGCATTTTCTTTTGGATTAACTAATGTACTCTGATTATGTCATATAGATGGAGGTGGTTCCCAAGTGGACTTTAGGTTTTTAGTGTTCCTTACAGGCCTGAATTCTGCAACATACCCCAGCTGTGCTTGGTTTCATCTGAAAAATACAATAGGCAAAAACATTCTCATCAAGAAATTGGCTTTTTTTTTTTTTTTGCACGAGTGCACTGACCTTTAATATCACTGATGGTGAATCTTATAGAGCAGTACTTTTAGGTATGTTATACAATTTACTGACTATGAAAACACTTTTTCAGATGCTACAGAGATAATTTTTTAAAACTTTTAATACTTCTGTGTTTATTTTACTATGCATTATAAACTACATGAGCAGAAAATAAATCCTACAGTTTTATGGATTATATTTTTAAGGCAAACTTTAAGATGGATATTGGCTTGAAGATAAAGCAAGGTAAATAAAAATTTTCATTAATATATGAGTACACAGATGTGCAAAAATCACAGGATTATATGGAAATGCCTGAATTTTTTGGGTGGAGAAAAGGACTTTAAGACACATGCTAGTAAGATTTATTACCTAAACTTAAGCACTGTGATTTTCAGTGGCATGTTATATAGCCACCCTGCACCTCGCTTCCTCTCTCTCAGTTGCAGGCACAAACAACCCTCACCTCCTTCCTGGTTATGATAACAGACATGCACACATCTATACCTCCAATGGCAAATGTTCCAACTGGCCAGTATTTTGATAATGGCAATGACTTACTAGTGACCTGAACAGAGTAGGTAGGTGTAGAGCCCAGATCTCTGAACCGATCCCCTGACCTCTAGCAGGTGTCTCAGGTTTATCAAGAGGAGGCTTGAGCAAAAGGATTTCAGAGAGTTCGCTGTGATTTATGAGCTTACAAACCAAGTCATGAGTGGGGAAGTAAGTTCTATTTATTAGCTCTCCAGAGTCAATAGTACAGAGTTGGAGTAAAAGCTGGCTACTAGGCCCAGCAAGGAAATAGCTCCCATCTACCAAGGAAGGCCAAAGAACACTAGTCACCTGTAGTCAGAAGCAGGGATGCCATCATATTTCTCACCAAATACTACTTTGCCAAGTAATTTTTCACTTCCAGTTGGAAATCTTAAAAAAAAGTCAAAATTAATGTTGAGAATTGATGTTATGAATAAAAAATTGTGCCAAATTAGCACTTCTGATTTAATTTTATGTGTAGCATGCTTGCCAAGCAACTTGGAACATTTGTGGGTTGTTAGAAAATAGTTAGAAATGGCACACAACTTCTTCCATCACCTTCTTTTTTCCTCCCCTTTCCCCCATAGTGTCTCCTCTGGGAGAGACACTGATACTGGATCTCTCTCTCTCTCTCTCTGTCTCTCTGTGTGTGTGTAGGGATGATAGGTGTCAGAGGGACATGGGATGATTGTAGGAAATTTTTAGACTTTTTTTCTAATTTGCATTCTTTTTTTTTTTTCCACTGAGACGAAGTCCCACTATATTGCCCAAGCTGGTCTCAAACTCTGGGCCCAAGCGATCTGCCTGCCTCTGCCTCCCAAAGTGCCAAGATTCCAGGCATGAGCCACTGCACTTGGTCTCTAATCTGCATATCTTAACAATTGCAGGACAAGGAATTCCTTAAATTCAGACACCTGTCCTTGAATTCACATTCCCTTGGAACAGAAAAGACGGGGAAAAAAACAAAACAAAACAAACAAACCTCACCTGTTTTCATAACCTGCTCTCTCCAAGAACTCGTAAGGACACATTGTACAGTGTCTCTCTCACTTGGGTCTCACTTTTTAAAAGATGCAATTAAATAAATAAAGTGTAGTCTTTCCTTCATAACAACATGCACTTTAAAGCAAACTCATTTTCAAAAATCAAGAAATAAGCTAACTTGCTTTTTGTTTACATTGAGCACTGCTCTAGGAGGGGTTCTGAGTTCTATCACAGGGCACCTAGCTTCTTTCCCTCTATTGTCTATAGTCTGACTCCAAATCAAGTGATTATCTTGAATAATGCCAAATGTCGGCTGAATTACATGTGCCTGCTCCACTAAAATGGGGCTTCAATTTTCTTAAACTGAACATCAAAATGCTTCTCCTATTTTCAAGCAAACTCCTTCATGCTGGTCTGATTTACCATGCTAGGTCTTATTCCATGTATGACACATTGTATATTCACATAACTGTACATTTTGAAAGAATATGAGGAGACATCTGGTTCCTTCTCTTTTGCATAAGGGAAAGTGCGGTCCATAGGCAAGTTGCTTACCCAAACTGATGTAGAGAGTGACTGATAGGAATCTATCCTATCAGTTTTCACTTTAGGCCCAGATATTTTCGGTGTCACTCCTCTGTCTCAGGTAGTAGACATGGGGTCTGTTTTCAAGTGAAGACTCACTTGTGTTCTCTCTGGAAAGAATGTCTTGAATGGTGAGTGCTTTTTTTCTTTTTCTTTTTTCTTTTCTTTTTTTTTTTTTTTTTTTTGAGGCAGAGTCTCACTCTGTTGCCCAGGCTGGATTGCAATGGCGTTATTCGGCTCACTGCAACCTACACCTCCGGGTTCAAGAGAGTCTGCTGCCTCAGCCTCCTGAGTAGCTGGGATTACAGGCACGCACCACCATGCCCAGCTAATTTTTGTATTTTTAGTAGAGACTGGGTTTTACCATGTGGGCCAGGCTAGTCTTGAACTCCTGACCTCAAGTGATCCACCCGTCTCAGCTTCCCAAAGTGCTGGGATTACAGGCATGAGCCACTGTACCCATCTGGTGAGTGCATTTTTGCACACTTGGCTTCAAAGCTGCTCTTGAATTTTTAATGTGTTTTCTTGTCCATCAACAAAATATTCAGACTCCTATTCTGCTTGAGTGCCCTGGAGTCTAACTGCCTTCAGCACTGCCAGTGTGAGTTTTATTCTTTCTTAATAAGCCACAGTGGAGTGTAGAGCTGAAAGCTGGCTGCCTAGACTATGCAGCAGAATATGAAAAAGGCAGGAGCTGTCCACAGACTGGAAGATAATGCAAATATCAGACTCTTGTCGGGGCAGAGAACAAACAAGTGAAATATCCAGAGGCCACACTCCAGGAGCCAAGTGAGTCACCCATTTATTCATTTTTTCACACAACAAATATGACTGAGTGCCCACCATATCAATGCATTCTGCTAGATGCTATGGAAAACACAGAAACAAAGAACTCATGCATTCTTTTCCCCAAAATTGAATTAGAAAGCCACACCTAAAAAAATTTTAAAAGAGGGGGTCCCCAAAACAAAAAAGGTTTATGTTAATGACCAAAAAATGAGTGGCACAGAAAAAAAAATGTTGTAAAATGTCCACAATGAAGAGAAAGAGTTTATTAAGACTTTGGGGATTATGAATTGCAATACAAGTTAACATTTCTCATTCACTTATTATGTGCCAAGCACTGTGCTGAATGTTTTACGTCCATTAGCTTATTTAAATTCCTAGAGTAGGCTAAACCTTAGTAAACTTTTGGGATTTGTTTCTATGTTTGTTTTCTTTTTTGAAACAGGGTCTTGCTCTTTTGCCCAGGCTGGAGTACAATGGCACTATCATGGCTTATGGAGCCTCGATCTCCCAGGCTCAAGCCATCCTCCCACCTGAGCTTCTGGAATAGCTGAGACAGGCACACACCACTACTAATTTTTCTGCTTTTTGTAGAGACAGGGTTTTGCAATGTTGCCTAGGCTGGTCTTGAACTCCTGGGCTCAAGTGATCCTCCTACATCAGCCTCCCAAAATTCTGGGATTACAGATATGAGCCACTGCGCCGAACCCCTTGGTAAGTTTTAAGTAACTAGATCAAACTCATACAGCTATGAAGTATTGAAGCCAGAAGTCAATTTTACGGGTTTTCATTAAACAGCCAAGCATTCACCAAGGAAGTCCGTATTGAGGGTATGGAAATGAAACAAAGATTATTTGCAGTTTGAGTAGGTGAGTATGAAAAAGAAGGACAAATCATTGGAGGGAGTAAGGGGAAGGAGCAGAGTACTCTATGGTTTAGAAAGTTGTCATGTATTTGGCCATTATGTCTACTGAGATTATTAATTGGCAGGCTGGTAGTGTGACATAGGAAGACTGAACAGTGGTTGTTTGGGATACTGTGTCCTGGAACCGGAGAAATAGATTACATCCCTTATTGGGACAGATGACTTATGGAGCTACTCTCCATCTGCCCCTACAACTAAAATAAAAGAAAGGGAAACCTCTTGAACCATCCTCTCATTTGTTTTTTATCTCATAATTTCCTCTGCCCAAGGTTCTGGGTAACATCACTAATCAAACCTTCCCACCTCAGGAAAATCAGCCTGGAGAGAAGAAAAATCAAAGATGGCTGGGTGCAGTGGCTCAGGTGTGTAATCCCAGCACTTTGGGAGGCCGAGGCGGGTGGGTCACCTGACATCAGAAGACAGAGATGAAATGTCTGTCTGAAACTGGAGAAAATATCATCTTACATTTAAATAGTGCTGTATGATTTTCTATTGACTTTTGGTATATTTTATTTTTGTATTTGATCTCGTAATCTATCCTCCTCTTCATAGATGGGGGATCTTGGAAAAGACAGTCAAAGATTTTGCCAAGGCAAACTTAGTGATAGATCTAAGCTGCACTGTGGGTCTTCCAGATTCTACCTGATTGACCTAGAAGGTATTCATCCTTGTTATTTTATTCCCATTTATTTAATACATTCTTGGGTATCTCTTATTGAAGGAAAATTAAATTTTCATCATAATTGCTGCTTTCATTCTTTATAATCAAAATGTTTATTTGTTAAATATATCTATCCTCTTACATTAGAAGTTTCTTGAGTATTGGGATCATGTCTTAACCATCTTAGTATTTTTTCACAGCCTCAAACACAAACCAAGGCCCTATTCAACAATGTTCTGATTTATGTGTTGAAGGAATAAATATACATATGCCACTGGTGCTGAGTGGTAGCATCATGGTGGTGAAGAACCTTAGGTTAAGAGGTAAACAGACCAGGATGGGTGCAGTGGCTCATGCCTGTAATCCCAGCACTTTGGGAGGCTAGGGCTGGCAGATCACTTGAGGTCAGGAGATCAAGACCAGCCTGGCCAACAGGGTGGAACCCCATGTCTTCTAAAAATACAAAAATTAGCTGGGTGTGGTGGTATGTGCCTATTGTTAGAGCTACTCAAGAGGCTGAGGCGGGAGAATCACAGGAACCCAGGAGCGAAGGCTGCGGTGAGCCACGATCGCGCCACTGTACTCCAGTCTGGGAGCCAGAGCCTGTATCAAAAAAAAAAAAAAAAAAAAACGTGGAGTGGGGGTGGTGCGGTATACAGACCTGTCTCTGTTATTTACCATCTCCAGGATTTGGGGCAAATTGCTTCATCTTTCTAATTTTTGTATTTGTTTTTTAATTTATAAAATTAATTAAGATAGAACTTATAAGCTTCTCTGAAACTTGAACAGGATTAATACATGTGACATGCTTAGCACCATTTGTGGCATTGGTAGGTTTTTGATTAATCGTCACTGTTATTCTGCAACCCTACTCAGGTTTGGGAACCTAAGAATCAAAAGGTCTTGCATTGCCACAGTGGGTTACTAACAAGTTCGAATATGTAATGTTTCCATTTGGTCAAAAACCCATTCCTCTGGAAAATGACCATTTACGCTCAGTAAAATGACTAAAAAGGCAAATGTTAACTTACAAAGAAGTGCATTGTGTTCTTTGAAGACAGCCTTGAGTTTTCTGTGTGTGTGGGAGACAATTTAGTGATTGGTTCTCTTGTCATTAATGCAAGAGAGATGGTTCCTGTGACTTGCTGTCCTTTTCACCCTGGTAGTTCAGCTGTGAGGGAATGGTAGCCTGTGGTGGTGATACTGCATTGCTGATGCCCGCCAGCTTCTTTCCCTGTAGCTCCAAGTGTCTGTTTTGTGTTTGGGTCAGTAGGTAGAAGGTCTCACTGCTCTTCAGTATGACATACACATTGCCAGTAATTACTTCCCTAAAATGGAAAGGGAATTATAATAAAAGTCGGAATGTAGAAGGAGGTGGCAGGTTTTTGGAAAAGTGTATTGGCAATTTGAAGTGTGAATAATTAATTTTGTCTTGAGATTAAGTTCAGCCTATGTTTATAATCTGTTGAAAAAATAAAAAAACACCTCTAATGGGTTCTAAATAAATTCAGTATCAATTTAAACTATTAGAGGAAGTTAAATCAAAATAATTAGGATATTAAAATACTTTGTGCATTTCCAATCACTGCCTTATTGAGGCTCTGGATCTTTTCCAAGGAACAATAATAGCATGAATATATTAGGATGTTTGCTCGCCTTACAATGTGACTGTTTGCTCATGTAAAGATGATTGAGAACTTGCAGGAGACAGAAAGCCAGATTGTTGTGTTGACATATTCAAGGGATTGGGTGCTATATAAATGATGAATTATTTTGTACATATAGATTAAAAACAACATAGTGACAGTTCACTGTTAAAATAGTTGAATTTGATTATTCCTTATTTACAGTAATTGCTAATTTCATACTACAGTAAAGAAGGCATTACTTTTGTGACATCTTCAATTACTACAGAATGGGTTGGTAAATCTAAATAAGATTCATGTGAATTCCAATAGAGCCCAGCGAGTGGTCATTTGATCACTTTGCTTATGGCTGTCAATACTCACTGTAATGTAAATTGAGATAAAGAGATTCTTCCCCCATATGTTATTTATTAGGATTCTTCTCCCTTCCTTCTGCCCTTAATGCTTGCTTGGAGCCTACCAAGTGTTAAAATTTGAACAAATATAAAGGATTTTGAGACAAGTTTTTCCCCTTTTCTGAGGTAACAGCTCATTTTCTTTTAAATAATTTTGGTAAACGTACATAGTGACTGCCATAGTGGAGTGATCGTGAACATTTAAGAGCTTATACATTCTCTGGATTTAATTCTAGGGCTTAAATAATTGGTTTCTAAGAGATTTCTCTGCAATATTTTAATTTTTTGTTTCTTTCCTTTCTAAGCAATATCCAGTTTATATTTAATATCTCTTAAAAATATTTTAAATTAATATAGCACTAACATAATTTATAACTGCCTATCAAAATGAACTGACAATTATTATGGCAATTTATGGCTTTCCTATTTTTTTCTGGAGAAAGAGAGAAGACAGAATTTCAGGGCATCCAGAGTAATTTGTTCTGAAACTAAAGTATTGCATTAAATTTTTTGCTTCCCAGAGAATCAGAAAAGATAATCAGGATTTACAAAAATGGATCCTCCATCCCCAAAAAACATCATAAAGTATAATTTCTAGCAATATTATAAATGATTCAGCAAAACAGTAGTATTTTGAGTTCCAAAGAGCTCAATAAAAATATAAACAAAAATTAACAAGCAACTTCAAAATAATTCTTAGAAGAATTATGAAAATGTTTGTTATGTGTCTTAATGAGAATAAATAATGGGTACTTAATTCACTATTTATATACATACAGTGAGTTTTCCCTTGCTTGAAATATACTTACCAGTTTGTATATTAAAGGAACTGCACTGTTTCTCTGCCTCATTAGAAAGGGGTTGTTAAGCTTTCAAACAACAAGTTTTTATATATTCTAAAAGAGCTGAGCATCAATAGCTGGAAAATTGTATCTTTCAAGGCTTTTGTCTCACTTCAGAAGCTGTGAATAGAGCCGGCTGTAGTATAGATGAGGGCAATATCTTTTTTTCTGAATTATGTTTTCATAATATTTCTAATAGATAAGCAAAGTCTGCATTTGTTTCAGGACTATGTTTGCTCACCTCTGTCATTTTCTTTCTTAGGGGTCTGTCTATACTCAATTCCTCATATGTAAAATGGAGCTAAAATCACCCCCTTTCAGTTTTCCCCTATATGTGGATATGCATTGTGTAAGAGAAGCCAGAAAGGTTGACAAGGAGGTCAGCCAACATGATGGAAAAACTTTGGGTGTGGAGCCAGATAGTACTGGGTTTTCTTGCTGACACCAGCACTGACTTTGGGCAAGTATGTGTGAGTTCAGGCAGGCTGGTGGGAAACATTTTAAAGATAGTTATAAGAAATAGTCACAAACCCTCTTGGAAGGCCAGGGGTGTTGTATAAGCTTCAGTAATAGATCTAGCTGAAGGCAGCCTAATCTTTACCTTGAGTAAATAGCTTAAAGTAGGTACAAAGGAATGTAAGGGAGTTTATCGAAATAGCTTGTTTACTTGTGTGATCCTAAAACTAAACTTTGATCTTTTGTTAATTACCCTCTAGTGGTGTTAACTCAAAGCCTTTGTCATTTAATGTGTGCTGAATAAATGCTGGCAGGGACAGCTATTCCGGGCAGTGGCTGCTACAACTCTTTATTATTATTATTATTATACTTTAAGTTCTAGGGTACATGTGCACAACGTGCAAGTTTGTTACATATGTATACATGTGCCATGTTGGTGTGCTGCACCCATTAACTCATCATTTACATTAGGTATTTCTCCTAATACTATTCCTCCCCACTCCCCCAACCCCAGGACAGACCCCAGTGTGGATGTGTGATGTTCCCCTTACTGTGCCAAAGTGTTCTCATGGTTCATTTCCCACCTATGAGTGAGAACATGTGGTGTTTGGTATTTTGTCCTTGCCATAGTTTGCTGAGAATGATGGTTTCCAGCTTCATCCATGTCTGTACAAAGGACATGTGCTACAACTCTTTCGGTCAGCAGCCTGGCCCCCAGCCCACTCTTTTATTGAATATCAGTGTCTGAGTACGTTATTCAACCATTGTACAGCTGGGGTCTGCAGGACAGACCCTGGCACAAGTAGCTATATTTCACTGAACCTCTGTTTCCTCACTTGTAAAATACCTAAATTGCCAATACCTACTTGCAAATTTCTCATTAAGTACTAGAAATAATTTATATAAAGTGCTTATTATAGCACCTGGTAAATACTGTTTACTCAGTAAACATTGGCTGATAGTAACAGAGGTGGTCAAGATCATAGTCATTGCAATAGTGGCTTTACCATTTAGGTTAGGTATTCTTTTGTTATAGGTGAGCCTTATCATATACTCATGAATTAATATTTTTTAATTTTAGAGCCTTCTACATTCAGTAGAATGTTTCTAAGAGATTTCTCTGTAATATTTTAATTTTTTCATTTTTTTCTAAGCAATATCCAGTTTATCTATATTTAATATATCTTGAAAAAATATTTTTAATTAATATAGCACTAACATAATTTGTAATTTTCAGTAGAAGACTCTTCCACCTACCATATAGGTTAGGTATGCTTTTGTTATAGGTGAGTCTTATCATATACTCATGAATTATTATTTGTTTAATTTAATTTATTTTTTTTGAATTTCTACATTTAATTTCTACATTCAGTAGAAGACTCATCCACCTACACAGCTTGGATGAATGTGTTAGATAAGCTGTGATGTGAGGAACAGCATGTGGCATTTGGGCTCTGGATTAGGGAGGCAGCAAGCAGCTGTGGATCCCAGAACACCAGAGAACACATGCCCTGTCTAAATGAGGCAGGCATCATTTGCTTGCTTCCAGCAACTTTTTTTTCTTTTGAGAAACAAAGACCTCTGTTTTATCCATTTTTTTTCCTAAGAGAATCTAGAAAATCTGGATTTTATGTAAAATATCCCTCTGTAAATATTGACAACAAATTCAAAAGTATTGTGTATGCCAACAGTGTTAGGCTGAATACAACATAATTTCAGAATAGGTTCAGCCTGTGGATGTCAGTTTGAAATCTCTCATCTATCTAACAGAGAGCAATACAGTTACTATTTATTTACACAACATACACTCTTGCTAGTAGGTACTTTTAAAGCACTTTACATATATTTATATTACATGTGCTTATATTTAAGCATCCCAATGCCCCTAGAAGATTGGTAATAATAATCAGTATTATTATAATCAAGTCCATTTTACAGATGAAGAAACTGAGGGAAAGGGAAGTTAAGTAACTTGCCCAGGCTGTTATTTAGCAGTGGAGATTTGAACCTAGGTAATCTGATTGCAAAGTGTTTGCATTTAATTCTAGAGTTTATATTCTTTGAAGTGAGTTGGTTGAAAAAAAAAAAGAAAAGATAATCCTAAGGTATATATATTCAAGTAATGGATTCTTCTTATTTGCAAGGACTATTGTTAAATGACATCTTGAAGGAGAAAATTCTATAGGACCTAAATTTCATTTCAGGTACATACCGTTCAATAGCATTTATTGAATTTGTTCAAAATGCCAAATTCTCAACAAGTAGCAGTAATGAGGATAAAGACAGAAGTCGTGGACCTTGTCTTCAAGCATTTTTCAAGTAGTAAGAGAGAAAATGAATAACTAACATAGCATCACAATATATAAAAGGTTTCTATAGGATATTTCTAAGGCTTTTGATAGAAGAGGGGGGATTGTGATTAGCTTGATAATGGATGACTTCACAAACATGGTGGCATTTCATCTAACTCCTAAAAAATAGGATATATTTCAATAGACAGAGATGGAGGTAGTGAAGAGTCAGTATTAGCAAATATTTCGTGGCAGGAGAGACAATACTTTAGCAAATACAGGCAATAGCCTTGTTATTCTATAATTAGGATTTGTGGAGGAATAGAGAGAAGAAGAAGATAGAAAGGTATCTGAGGCCTTAAATGTGCCTGTGAGTGTGTTGTCTGGGTCTCCCTGCTATAATTATATGAGTCCATTCCTTAATCATCATTTCTCTTTCTCTCACACACACATATGCACAATTGGCATTCTCATAAAAACAGTAAGACCAAACTAGTATGAAGTTTTCAGAAGGACCAAAATGTCTCTAGCAATTGAGCAGAGTCCATTTTTGAAATGTTTACTATTGTTGCCCCTACAACAGAATTGTAAACAAAGAAAGAGCTATAAAAATTATCCTTGTTTCACTTATAAAATAAAAATCATAGGAGATAGGGATATTTCAGAATGAGACCATAGAAAGGAAGATAAATTTTAGCCAAAAGGAAGGGGTTATGGATGACCACAAGTGTCAACTGAGAATTACTGGACTGCTACCGAGACTGAATTATGATTCTTTCTCCCCTGCAAGGCTAACACTAGCTCTCTGTGATCTATTGCATGCACAATACCCTTAGATAGACCTAGTGATTTCAGAACTTCCTATAAGTGTTAGCTTCCACAATAAAATGCTAATACTTAATGATTACTACTAAGTAGAGGTAGGTCATTCTTTTCCTTTTACTTATTTTTAAAATTATTATTTTAAAAATATAAATGAACCTGCAGGTTGAACTGATGTGAAGCTATTATGACACAATACACAATACTTGCTAGAAATAAACTAAGACTGTGAGGGAAGGTTTTTCTTATATTTTGGCCCTTAAACCTGCCTGCTAAATCACCTCTTCAAGTAAACACATTTTATGTATATAGAATGTTTAGCACACTGCATGGTGTGGAAAACTGCTCTATGCATTTGGCTATAAAAGCAATATTACTTGTTCTTATTATTTCTATCATCATCAGTGGCAGATCTCTTCCCAGGTTGCATTGGAAAACTCATACCTTCCATTTATCTTGGTCATTAACTGCTCCGAAGATGGCACTGGATTCATGAAGTCTGACAAGGCAGAGTTTGGACAACAACCTGTGGAAGGCCATTGAGTTTCAGCAGCCATCACTGTGAATCTATTTACTTGCTACCAAAGCCTTTAATTTACTGTGTTAAATCACAACTGTAAAAATTGTCAACTCAAGTATTTCCCATTAACTATAAAGCATTAAAATACAAATTACATTTTTAAAACACACATTTATTATTCTTTCTTTTCTTTCTACTTTATTTTCCCCCAGGGGTTGGGAAGAGTGGTTCAAGAGGGGCCTGCCTTTGAAGTTATTTTAAGCTTTATTCTATCTAGTCCTTTCCTGGACTCATTTAATATACTTGATTTTTAAGTCATAATTATATTCTTCAGATACCAATTCATGACATCCTTTTAATCGTTCATTAAAATCTAATTTTTGCCTTCTAATGTTGGCTTTTTAGCTAATGAAATCTGCAGTAATTATAAATATCCATCTTGCAAAACCTTCAAATTATTGGCATTTATATATAAAGTCAGGCAGTGAGAGAATGATATTAACATTGAAGTTACCTCTTTCCTTTTCATTTCAATGAAGTTAAGGTAGTACATATATAGTTATGTATATTTAAATAAGAGAATCTCATTTAGCTTCTTTCAATATTTTTACACTGTCATTAGAACTCTTTTGAATGGTACCCAAGGGATATCACATCTAATTTAAACTTCAAGGCAAAAAAGACATCAGGAAACTTCAGATTTATTATTCAGCCTGATGATCTGAAAAGACTGTAAAAAAGTTTGTGTAGTATTGGGCTCTGATCTACTGAAGGTGTCCTGTAGTTTTCTGAATTACCAAGTGAAATTTTATCAAAAAGACAAATCATTTATGAAAAGTTAGAACACTTCCCTGGCTCACGAGTTTAAGCCATGCATAAGCAAAACAATAAGCTCTAAATTCCCTTCTTGGCATTAACAATGTGAGGGCGGCCGGGCGCGGTGGCTCACGCCTGTAATCCCAGCACTTTGGGCGACTGAGGCAGGCAGATCACGAGGTCAAGAGATAGAGACCATCCTGGCTAACACGGTGAAACCTCGTCTCTTCTAAAAATATAAAAAATTAGCCGGGCGCGGTGGCGGGCGCCTGTAGTCCCAGCTACTCGGGAGGCTTGAGGCAGGATAATGGTGTGAACCCGGGAGGCGGAGCTTGCAGTGAGCCGAGATCGCACCGATGCACTCCAGCATGGGTGACAGAGCGAGACTCTGTCTAAAAAAAAAAAAAAAACAATGCGAGAGCTAGGCTATGCATCTGAATGCATCTGATATGAAAGGAGTAAACCTGAAGAAAGCTCAGTACTAATCAATATCCAGCCTGTATAGTCCAAGAATAAAGATCAGATCATGAATGAGGAAGTTCCACAAAATATGAGTTCCACCGAAGTTAGCTGTTGGAGGGGAGAATGCACAGATGGTGTAGTAAAGACAGGACACACTTTACCCAAAGATACAGAGTTAGAAATTGACAAAGCCATGTTTCGAATCTAGGTCTATATGACCCCAGATCTATAAGATGTACATGAGTCTCCATTCCATTATCTGCAAAATAAGAATAATAACACCTGCTTAAATAGGTCTGATTCTAAGGTTAGATAAGACATTACCCATGATTCACTGAATACTTTTTATATGACAGTTTACCGTTTTCATTTGATAGCAAGTGTGCCCTGTGGACTAGAATGAGAAATTAGCTGCCATTCTAAAGCCTATTGCCCACTAGAATCATATATGGAAAAAAGCCCGTTGTTCACAAGCAGGTGGCCCTCAGTTTCTTTCCCTTGATCTAGTGTCTTAGACTCATGCAAATATATCTTTATATCTCTTCCTTAGCGATATACACTCATGCAAATATATCTTAGACTCATGCAAATATGTCTTTATATATCTTTGTTAGAGATAATTGAATGGGAAATACAAACCTCTAAGCCACTGCACTGACGGTCTGCTTTGGGAGGGCAGCTGAGCTGACACTGACAGCAAAGACCCAGTACTGTGAACATTAATTTTGCTGAAAATAATTTGTATTCTTCTAGCATAAAATTGAAAAAGACTTAACTAGGTTAATGTACTTCCTCTTATTTCCACACCAAACTTAATTTGAAACGCCTTGTCTAAATCTGATAGTTTTACAAACAATATTTAATAAAGGATTCTATCAGCTAAAGTCTTTTATTCCAACATCAAGAAGCATCCAGTCTTTGTGAAATGAGTAAATTCTTAATATTATTTGGCTTATTTCTTTCCATTTTAGCTTTAATAATAAACAAATTATTTTCTTAGGGATTTCTTTTTTTTTTTTTTTTTTGAGACAGAGTCTCACTCTGTTGCCCAGGCTGGAGTGCAATGGCCGGATCTCAGCTCACTGCAAGCTCCGTCTCCCGGGTTTACACCATTCTCCTGCTTCAGCATCCCTAGTAGCTGGGACTACAGGCGCCCGCCACCTCGCCCGACTAGTTTTTTGCATTTTTTATTAGAGACGGTATTTCACCATGTTAGCCAGGATGGTCTCGATCTCCTGACCTCGTGATCCACCTGTCTCAGCCTACCAAAGTGCTGGGACTACAGGCTTGAGCCACCGTGCCCGGCCTTTCTTAGGGATTTCTATAAAATTTATTATTTTCAAATTAAGTCAGAATCCATGGTTATAGAACCATTAACCCATAAGATTCATGAGGTTTGGTGTTACCTATTCATTATTTAAGTGGGACCCAGAGCAAGCACTGTATTTATTCATATATTTATTCATTAACTTAGCATGTGTTTAGTATTTATTAATATGCACCCAGACATTTGCAGGATAAAAATATTTTTACATATTTTTGTTTTTCTTGCCCTCTAAGACCTTAGAGATGATTCAGAAAGACATGATTAATGAGTAAAACTAAGTTACTAGAGAATAAAAATACATAAGTGTAAAATGTACAATGTATTAATAGAAATACTTATCACTTAAATGATAGCTATGTACCAAGCACTGCATATTTATTATCATATGTAAAAGTCACACATGATCTTCACTGAAGTCAACAAGATATATCCAATTCATCTCCTTCTAAAGGGAAGAAATAGAAATAGTGAATGATTATGTGGCTTCTGGATGCTACTTTTGCCAAGTTAGTGAAAGAAGTAAGACTGGGACCAAAGCGGGTCCCAATTCTGTCCACTCTTTGAGACAGTCTTCTTCACATAAAGTCAAAGTCAAAGCCCAGGGGAAGAAAGCATGGAGTGAGATTAGACAGGAAAAGGTCCATAGAGATGTATATTCTCTCTTTGTATCAATATATATCTGTTTAGGTTGTAAGCTTTTATAATGCTATAATCCTTTCAAAAACAAGTTGTTGACTAATTAGTTTGTACTGATACAGAAATGATGCATTTTTCATAAATATTAAAGTCTTTGGAGGCCTATGGATTAGAAATATGGATTTGTTTGCTGAGTGAAGTGAGAATACATCTGCAATTGGGAGATGCACAGGCTGAAAGGCCACTGAAATCATAAGGTTTAACCTTCGGTTTTGTAATCAAGGAATGGAAATTCCACAATGTGTTCAGTTCTGTGTACACATTTAAGAAAAAGCTGAAAAACTGAAATGTGTTGAATACTTATACAACATCTGAAAATGATAAAGACAATAAATGTACAGTGCATTCTGAAGTATGAGATAAAGACTATAAGAGTTATAAATGTATTTCCATAGTGGTCTGTACACACTCAGGTTTGTGCTTATCTCCTCACATTGTAATTATTTACGTGTTGACCTTTTCTTCTGAAATATAAGAATTTAAAAACCCAGACCTATGTCATACTAATATTTGCATCTCTGACAGCTAGTGACTTTGTATCTTGCACATAGTAAGTTAATAGTGAGTGAATGAATAAGAGATCAATAAAAGATCAGTAGTTCGAAAAGAGTTCACTGTCCTAGTCCATTTTGTGTTGCTATAACAGAGTAAGACAGACCAGGTAATGTATAAGGAAAAAGGATTAGTCTCACAGTTCTGAGGGCTGGGACGTCCAATATCGGTGTACAGGCGTCTGGTGAGGGCCTTCTTGGTGCGTCATCCCGTGGTGGAAGGCAGAAAGGCAAAACAGAATGAGAAAGCAAGAGATCAAACTTGTAGCCTCAAGCCCTTTTATCATTGGTAGTCATCTATTTATGAGGGTGAACCCCTCAAGACCTACATCCTCCCATTAGAGTTGCATTGAGGATTATGTTTCTGACATGCTTTTCTGAGTAATTCAAGCCATAGCATTCTTTCCCTGACACCGAAAATGTATGTTCTTCTCACATGCAAAATACGTTCATTCCATCCCAATAGCCCCAAAGTCTTAACTCATTTCAGTGCCCGCTCAAAAGTCCAAAGTCTCATATAAGTCAGATATGGGGAAGCCTCAAGGCAGGATTCATCCTGAGGCAAATTTTCTTCATCTGTGAGCCTGTGAAATCAAAACAAGTTGTGTGCTTCCAAAATACAATGGCAGGACAGTCATAGGATAGATATTCCCATTCTAAAAGTGATAAATAGGTAAGAAGAAAGGGATAACTGATCCCAAGTAAGTCCACAACCCAACAAGAAAAATAGGCTTTGCTGCCATGGCTCTACTAGGCATTACATTAGTGGGGAATTTCTGTAGCAGCTCTGCCACTCATTTCTGCTCAGCATTACCCAAGTAGGAGATCTTTGCAGTGGCTCTGCTTCTGTGACAAGTCTTTGCCTGGGCCCTCAGGCTGTCCGTGACATCTTTTGGGCAGTGGCTCTGCCCCATGACAAATTTTTGCCTGGGGCCCCTAGGCTGTCAGTGACTTTTGAAATACAGATGGAGGCAGCTGTGACCCCACAGGTTGTACATTCAGTACATCTGCAGAGTGAGCACCACGTGGATGCTGCCGTGGTTTAAGGATTTGCTTCTAGAGTAGTGGCACAAGCCATATCTAGGCCCATTGAGCCAAGGCTGGGGTGGCTGAAAAGTACTGTGCTGGAATGCAGGGAATGGAGACGAGAAGGTGCAGGGGCAGCAAATGCTGAGGTTCTGCTGGCACCTCTCTGGAAGCCTTACCTTCAAGATTCTGGCTTGCCTCAAAAATCTCTGAAGGGTTATCAGGGTTATTCTCTTGTTTTCTTGATGAATGGAATCTAGCTTTCTTCTATCCATACTAATCTCCTTAGCAAACTTGTTTGACCACACTCATGGTTTGTTCTCCTAAACACATCATTTTATTTTTTACATAACTAGCCTGCAAATTTTCCAAATCTTTCATCTCTGCTTCCCCTATAAATTCTATCTTTAAGGCATTTCTATTTTCTCTCATTTTTCTGTAAGCAGCCAAAGAAGCCATGCAGTATCTTGGATGCTTTGTCGCTTAGATATTTCTTCTAGTTCATCACTGTTGAGTTCTGCATTTCACAAAGTCCTTGGATGTAGACGCAATTCCTCCAAGTTCTTTGCAACTGTATAACAAGGATGGCCTTTATTCCAGTTTCCAATATCTTATTTCTCATTTCTGAGACCTCATCAGAATGGCCTTACTATCTGTATTTCTACCAATATTCTGATCCCAATCACTTAAGTAATCTTTAAGAAATTTCAGAGTTTCTCCAACTCATCTCTTCTGAACCCTCACCAGAATAGCCCTTACAGTTCCATCCATGACAGTATAGGCTTCTTATAACCTGCTTCTCCAAATTACCCATTGTCGAGTTCCAAAGCTGCTTCCACATTTTCAGGTGTTTATGATAGCAACCGTCCCATTTCTGGTACCAGATTTCTGTCTTTGTTCTGTGTTGCTATAAGAGAATTCCAAAGACGTGGTAATTTATAAAGAAAATTGTCACAGTTCTGGAGGCTGGAATGTCTAATATCAAGGTACCAGCAAATGGCAAGGGCCTTCTTCTCGCTTCATCTCATGGCAGAAAGGCAAGAGAGAGTGAGAGAGGAAGAGATCGAACTCACAGCACCACACCCTTTGATAATTGTCAGTAATCTATTCATGAGGGTGGAGTCTTCATGACCTGATCCCTCCTGTTAGACAGCATCTTCCAACACTGTTGCACTGGGGACTAAGTTTTCAACACATGGTTTTCAGGGGACATATTCAAACCATAACAGGGCCTGAGTCCAGATATCAAAGACTGAGTGGAATTAGAAAGGGAAAAAGGGAGCAAAGAATATTTGCAGCATGGAGAATTTGATGGCATAAATCATAGAGGTGGAAATGATGGTTGAATGTTGATGGATTGGGAAACCATGAGTATTTCCAGCAGAAACAGGATAAAGATGAGGGCAAGAGAACAATAGGGAATGAGCTTCAGTAGGCCATAGATAATGAAAACTCTTGAAAATCAGGATAAGAAATGGAAATCCACAGTTCTTACAGTAAGAATGAAGAGCTTTGGGAAGAGGAGTCAGAAGTGAGATGGTGAGAATGATGACTAAATATGTAAGTTGAACAGAGAGATACAGAATGAACGGGAAGACCACCTGGACAGATCCCATGTGACCAATGTCAGCAATAGAGCAGTTACATAATAACTTCCAGTAATCTGATTCTATTATTCATGGCTCATCTTGCAGAGGTTGGGGAAAGTAGATATTTGCAGCTCTATTGCATTCTCAAAACTGGAGGATTCATTCAGTCATTTATTCAATACGCATTTCTTGAATATCTATCATGTGTCAGGGAATATGCAATTTGTTAAGATTCAAATGTTCAGAAACTGATTAAGGATCTGGAGCTGACTCTGTCACAGAATGTTCAACTCAAATCTCTAATCAATTTGTACTCAAAATTTTTGAGTAAAGGACACTTTCTTTTGTAATGTCTTGTAATCAATTTTGCCTTTAATACCATGGCATCAAGCTTTTCTCAATTGTATTATACTGTCATGGTACAACAGTTAGGATACCATCTGATGGCATTGTAGACATGAATATTAGGTAAAGCAATAATAAATGAAGGCAGTATCACTCTAGAACATTCAATTTTCTGAAAAAATGATAAAACTTCAGTTATAATAGTATACTAAATACTGTCAAAATGGGGCTGAATTGTGCTTAAAATATGCATCATTTTGCTACTGATGTTGATTTCACTCTGTTAATGATATGAAACTGTATCCCATAAGTCAATATTAATCACTGTGTTGGTTGTTTCTGAAGGAGGTAAACTGCTATAGTATTTATTAAAGAAATTTCAGGAAACAGAAAGCAAACCAAGAGTTATTAGCACTCAACTAAGAGAAGAGCAAATACATCTGATGCTGTCTAGATATTTTGTTGGCCTGATGATTCCATGTTTCTAGGGATATCATTGCCCAGATTTGCAAATATACAAGTGACAGGAAAAGTTGACTTGTAGGAATTAGGAGAAAATGGCTTATTTAATAAAGGAGTCATAAGACATCCCTATGTATCCATATGTATGGTATACATTCATAAGTATGGTATACTAATGTGATCTTATAAAATTAACAAGACTTGTTTGGGGATAAGCTGAGATCACAATAGCAGTAATAACATAATTTTGTTATGGTTATAGTTGTTTGTTGTGCTCACCTGCAAGAACTCCACTTTCCTCTAATTCTTCCTTATTTTGATGAGGTCACCCATGAATTATATTTGCCTTAATTTGTGCCTTTTCTATTTTTTCTATACTGTATGTATCAGTTATACTATCAGACTAAAAAGTTACAAAAATGTAGCTCAATCCAAATAGTTATTGAAATCTCCAAGGGGCATCTTACATGCTCATGAACTCTTTTTATTCTCTACATGAAGTATATTTTTTATTTTATGTATTTACTTTTTATCATTTTTGTCATTTTTCTGTAGTTTATTGGGGCACAGGTGGTATTTGGTTACATATGTATGTTCTTTAGTGGTGATTTGTGAGATCCTGGTGCACCCGTCATCCAATATGTGGGAGCTAAGCTGTGAGGACGCAAAGGCATAAGAATGACACATGCTCACGAATTCTTGCTTGTTTTTATTTGTTTTTCTCCTCCGCTGTTGTAGTGTCTTCTGCTGAGACCATCAGAGACTTCTTGATATGCTATGCCATTTCCTTCTTTCTCTGGTCTAGCTCTTTGCTCACACTAACTTACATATTTCACATTTTCCAGTACATGATGCCAAGAAAGATGATATTTCACTCCCCTACTTTTGATTTATTCTATTATCTAGGTTTCATAATAGAACTACCTCATTTCCTCAATGCTTTAAAAAAGTTCTGTAAAGGCAGCTCTTTTATTTTTACTGATTTTATTTTTAAAAAAGTCTAACTAATGGACTTAACTGTCAGACCTAAATTTATAAAGATGGGATGATACAGCTGTGGGTGATGAATACTCTTCTCCACTCAAGATTGACTTTCCTCTTCATTGTTCTATTGTCTGTGTACCGACTTAGTGTTCCTCATCTTCCTTTTCTCTTGAGATGAGTTATTTCTCAGAAGGCCACCAGATCTATTATATAAATAGGCTTCTGGAGGACCTGAATCACCTGTCTTCCGATGTGTCTGAAATAATGGAAGAACATAGTTTAGCTTTCCAACTTGGGAGCATCCACTTTACTATGTAGATGCATCATTATTAGTGCATGTATTTTACATTCAACTTATTTTTCCATTGTGTACACATGTTTACATGTAGAGTAAATTTCAATTGTAATATTCTCACAGAGGGCCTGAATTGTGTTCTTTTCATATATTGTTATTATTTGAGCTGGAGTTTCATTGTTGTTGCCCAGGCTGGAGTGCAATGGCATGAGCTCAGCTCACTGCAACCTCTGCCTCCTGGGTTCAAGTGATTCTCCTACCTCAGCCTCCCAAGTAGCTGGGATTGCAGATGCGCACCACCATGCCCAGCTGATTTTTGTATTTTTAGTAGAGATGGGGATTTGCCGTATTGGTCATGCTAATCTCTAACTCCTGACCTCAGGTGATCCACCCGTCTCGGCCTCCCAGAACGCTGGGATTATAGGTGTGAGTCACCGTGCCCGGCTGCGTTTTTTCCATATAACATTATGCACTTAATGGTTAATTATAGTGATCATAATGAGAATCAAATTTGGATTATTGTTACTTTCCATTTTAATACTTTAATAATTTAAATATTTAATGGTGACTATTGATTTGGGTCTAATTATCTTGGTATACATCTGCCTTGAGGATAGGGCAGTTAATATCTTCTTATCCAAACAGCAAATGGGGAGAAAACAGAGTGGGGTAAGCAAAGACATACTATTGCTTTTATTTGAGGTTAGGGTGCAAGAAAAGTTTTTATCTATAATACCCTAACACAATATTTAGTAATCTCAAAAGCAGGTATATCAGCCATTGTGTAGTGAGTCAAACTCCACACGGTTTAATTGTTGGAATTATTTGCTATGACAGCACATAGCTGCAATGCTTATATTAAAAGAGGCTACATACTCTTGAAGATCCATCTATAATTTCACAATGTAAAGACTTTATATCCCTTTACAATTATTTCCATTTGAAAATTGAGGGTTTGGTTTAAGGTACAACTTGTTAGATGCTGTAACTAGTACTCAGTGACCCACAGTGTAGATCTGATTTATTATGCAAATAAGACAGAATAATATATTCTATTTAATCATGTATAATTTTTTTTGCTTGATAGAGTGTCCAGGCACACAATGAATATTCTATGAACCCAAAATCTTCTTCAGAAAGGAAGATTTATATGAGGTTGTAATAGCAAGGTGCCAGAAGCTTGATTTACAGAATTTGCTTGGTCGATTGTAGAAAACAGTTTGTCTTTAAACAACTGAATCTTATAATGAGAAAATTATCAAAAGCTTTTAGCTATTCAAGTTATTTAAGTGAAAGATGAATTCATCCATTATAAGCTATAAAACCCATTGATTACTTGACTTAATTACTTAAACCTTACAGCCTGAGAATCTTGTCTGACTGAAATATCTCCCTTCACCAGAATGTATTTTTGAAGAATGATTTTATGATACTGCAGCATTTCAGGTAAGCACTGTTCTCTCAACAAACATGAGGAGATAATTCACATGGGCAAATGATAATATATTTAGAGTGCAGCAGCAGTTTCTTGGCAGCCATTAACCATTGTCACACCTGGTGCCAAAACTCATGTCTCACATCCAAACCTGAACTCAGTGTCAGAACCATGGATAATTTTGTTTCTAGCATTTTTTCAGGATCCAAATACCTTTTAGCAAAATTATCTTTCTTTATATAAAGATTAATATACATGTCAGAAAAGAGTAATTGGGAAAATGGTGAATATGAGAATCATTGCTATGACTAGGTTGATGTGGGTTGTTTGAAAAAGTGAAAACAAATATTGTAAAATTATTTCATTTCTTGTTAAACTTTTAGGTACGTACTTGTGTGTGTGTGTGTGTTTTGATATGGAGTTGCCCAGGCTGGAGTGCAGTGGCAAGATCTCAGCTCACTGCAAGCTCTGGGCTCCACCTCCCGGGTTCATACCATTCTCCTGCCTCAGCCTCCCGAGTAGCTGGGACTACAGGCACCCGCCACCATGCTCAGCTGATTTTTTGTATTTTTACTAGAGACAGGGTTTCACCATGTTAGCCAGGATGGTCTCCATCTGCTGACCTCGTGATCCACCCTCTTCAGCCTCCCAAAGTGCTGGGATTACAGGCGTGAGCCACCGTGCCCGGCCTTAGGTAGGTACTTTTGTACTTATTTTATAGATGGGACATCTTTGGCGAAGTTAAGTAACTTTTTCAAGGACATTCAGCTGAGAAATAGGAGGGCTTTCTCTTTTGCGTGCTCTTTGAAGTGGAACATTATTGGTTTCAGACCTTCAGTTTCAGAAACTATAAGAAGAACACCATGATAAAAGTTAGATGCAGGAAACAACCACCCAAAATATAAAAACTGCACTAATATATTGTTAACATACCAGTATACTATGAACTATATAATTTGATACCTGCATTTTGGTTTAGTTTGAAAAGCAAACCCGTGATAATGACTAAGTTAGCAAAGACTGCAATATTCATTGCAATTATTTAATACCCAAACTGATTAGAATTCTTCCGAACTTCCTTCTGTATCTCCAAACTATGAGAGACTGATGAATTCTTTCAAGGAGGAAATCTTGGAGCTTTTTTTTTTTTTTTTTTTTTAAGAAAAGAACATAAAAAGACAGAATTTGCACTCAAACTCCGATTTTAAGGATCTGTGATTTGTGATGTATGAAGCAAGCCGAGGTCAAAATTAACTCTTGATGTTCTTAAAATTATTATGACTATCTGTTTTCCAGTATATTAATGCAGAACACGTCTCTGAAAAATGTTCCTCATTACTGAGATAGTAATAATTCAGAGTGTTGTACAAATTGTGTTTGTTTAATTGCTGAATTTTAAACAGTCTTTGATGATTCTGGGCTATCTCTTTAAAAATGTTGTATAATGTTTTGAAATAATTCTGGCCATTTTATCTGTCTTATTTTCGTTATCTTTTTTTTCCCCTGATAATTCTTCCATAAGTCAGTTAAATGGAAACATAATTTTTACTTTTAAAAGTTTATTCCTACTACTGTATTTCTACCTTAAGTTGAAAAGTCTGTTTTTATCATGAGGTGCCATGGGGATGAATGAGCTGCTTTTTTACGTATGATGGGTAGTTTTCTGGTTTTGTGATTTGGGAAAGAAGAGGATCCAGTTTCACAAAATCCCTTTTACATTCTTGTTTAAAACAAAACTGAGAAGAGTAGGAATGAGAAACAGGCCCTCTAGTGATGATTGCCCAAATGCCTTTTCATAGCTTTGTCATTTCTTCCCTGTAGCTGTATTATTATGAATATGTATCCTTCCTTTCATGGTACAGGTTTGGGGCAGCACCAGAACTAAGAAACAAACGTATAAAAGTGGGGCTTGTAGAGTATCCAATGGCTAATCAAGATAACGTACCAGTAAACTTTGGCCATGGAACTGTAAACTCTCTGAAACTAGAGGCTACTGCTGTTTTGCTGTTGTATCTCCAGTGCCTAGCACATGGCACCAGGTCAATAATTTTTATTTAGGGAATGAGGTTGGCAGTCCCACTTTCTTTTACTCTCTTTATCTAAGTGTGCCCATACCATAAGGTTTGTGACTTTTATGATTAGTTAAGGAATTGAAGACTTCTTGGGGATGATAATTCGACTGTTGGAGCTTGTTAAGGAAGGAACGCATAAAGTTTGGGCAATCCTGTGTGTTGCCAAAAGGGACAAATCTGGTGGAAGGATGGACAGATGGAAAAATAAATTGCAGTAGATTCTTTTATAGCACTATGAGTGCAATAGGAGGAGAGAGAGTCAGAGACTTTCAAAAGAGATTTGAAACAAGTACCAATTTCAGTGACCTTGCAGGGCTGCTATGAAGGGCCTGTGCTTTGAATCATATGAAGTATGGTAAATATGCCAGAAACTACTGTTGAGGGTTTGAAACTGTTAATCATGTGCATCTCCTGTCCAAATTCTGAATCAGTGGAGGAGGCTTCATTTCTGCCTGTTTTGGTGAAAGAACATAGCAGGAATGAGAACTTAGAATAGGCTTCCTAATAAAACATTCTTCTTTCCTCTCCAAGTCTAAAATTCAAGGGAGAAGACAAGATCTGCAGAGCACACACTTACCCAGATGGTTGTATGGAAGATAGTAGCTGACCTCATAGCTTATCAAGTGCAGAAAGGCCAAGTGGCACATTGAGCCTTTAACATATTAGTCCTCCCCAAGAGAGAAATAAAGACCAATGAGAGTTGCACTTTGGCAGCCTCAACAACCAGAGATATCATTCTTGTGATGGTAATATTAGAACTTTAATACTCCCTCCAAAGGGAGGAAGCTACCAAGAGAGGCAACCAGGGATAGATTCTTTCTTTCCATTACCTCTGAGATACAGAAGTTCCTTCTATACAGGTTGGCAGACACTGGGGGCAAAGTAATGATTTCTATTAACATTATTTTCCACATTATTATTGTGGCCTCTCTTCTCTTTTCAGTGACGTGGGATTCAGCTCTCTGTGAGGATCTTATAGGCACAGGCTTAGTTTCTAATTCATAGAGTTTAGTTAGAAAAGCAATGGTGATAACTTTAGCATTATTCCTCTCTGGCTTTCATAACTCATTCTAATGACACCAGATATTAAACTCTGAACCCTGGTTATTCCATACTCCGAATATTCTTCCTAGTAGTCGACCTCACTAGGAACTCCACAAACCCTGTAGGAAACATTGGATGGAAGTACCTTAAGTGAGTTAGGTGAGTATAAAAACTCTAGAGACATTCCTTTTACAGATTTTGCCCTCTTTTGACTTTCTTTTCATAATTCACAGAGACCATCACATTGCCATAAAATTAGAAGGACGCGAGCTACATAACTTAGTAGTGTTTAGATAGTTCTCCTCTGTTGTTCACACAGACACACAGTCAAAAAATTGTGATGGCATGATTTATAAACCTTCCTACATAAATGTGGGATGGAGATCATGTCTGTACACTTATTCAAGGATAATTATGAGACAGTCATGACAACAGTGGCGACAATTATAAGCTGATTAAGTTTATAATTGACAACACAAGTGCACATAAGTTGTATTCCACTTGTTTCAATTGTGTTTAATATAAGTGGCATTCTGTATTTTTCAGCAAGTGAGGCTTCTAATTAAGGCACAAATAATCTTCTAATTAACTGCCTTTGTTTGATCCTCTGAAATAAAATGTAGTTTTGTTTAGGGAAATGAAGTAGGTGTTAGAATCATCCCAGCCTTTATCAGGAGGCCAATCTCTCCTCTTTTCAAAGGCTTTGTTATCAAAGCCAGAAAATTAGTGCTTACACGTTGTAAGCCTCATGCAATCACTGAGTAAATCATGCTGAATTGCGAGTTAGCCATATTTTACAAATTTGTATCCAGTGGCATCAATTGTCATCACAATCAGTTTGTAAAGGCATTTCCCTGCCAGTGATGTTTAAGCCTGACTGCACGTTAGAATCAACTGCAAGATTTTTTAAAAAACGCAAATCCACAGGTTCCCATTCTGTATCAATTTAATAAGCACTCAAGAGGTGGGACTCCACAGTAGGTGATTCTAAATGTCTATCAGAGTTAAGAATCGTGGACATAGACCAAAGATCAGAAATTTTTTTCTATAAATGACCAAATGGGAAATATTTCAGTCTGTGCGGGTCTCTGTTACAGATACTCTGCCATAAATGCAAACAAACATACACAGTATGTAGACAAATGGATATGGTTGTATCTCAATAAAACTTTATTTACAACCCGATGCACTAAGCCAGACTTGACCTGACATTAACAATTTAAGTTAGCAACGTATTAATACTTAGTTTAGTCTCAGAATCCAGTAATGAATTTAATAAATGAGAACCACTGTGTTTACAGATGGCAAAATATACTAAAGAAAGCATTAGTCTTATGATCAAAAAGATGTTGTTCAACACCTTGCTTGTACTACCACTATATGCCGTATAAAAATACGGAAATGTCATTTAACCTGCCTGAGATGCAGCTTCTTCACTTCTAAAACGGGAATAATGACACTTAAGTCAAAGGACTATGGTGCTGCTGGATTTCTCATGAAAATTCAATAGTTTCTCTAGTTAATAGTGCGTTTTATTCATTGAGCATTTACCATGTGTGAGAGACTGTTCTAATCATTTTTTATTCATCAACTTATTTCATTCTGTTCTGAAAAAAAGAGAAAAGTGGTAAATACTCTTCTTCAATGAATTTTCACCGTAGTGTAGAAAAATATAGTCATAAATTGCTGCATTTCAAGTGGGAATATGGTAAATGCGAAGAGATTTGCAACAATATATTAGGTTTCATAGATGGGGAGGTCATATGCAGATGGGTTAATTAAAATCTTCAGAAAAAAACTGGTAACAAAAACTGATAGCTAAAGTCTATGTATAATTTCATTTTGCAGATCTAGGAGAAGCAGAAGGAAAAGTATGGGGAAAAATGTGAAAGTTGGAAAGCACTGGATATGTTTATAGATAGAAGCCAGCAGTATGGAGTTATAGTAGTGGAGTCGAAAGTGACAGGCAGGAAAGTTAGAGTGAGAACATGCAGGAATGTGAATTTCAGGTCTGGGCAGTTGAACTTATTTATAAATCAGTAGAAACGTATTTAAAGTTATAAGAGATAAGTGCTATGCTCTGAGCTATGATTTGGAAAAATTAATCTGACAGTGGTGGATATATTAAAAAGGGTGGAAACTGTGGTATTTTTCTTTTATTACACTCATTACATAGAACTGTTGGAATGATTAAATGAGTTCATATAGGTAAGCCTCTTGGAGCAATGACCTGGCAAAGTGCAAGTAGCATGTAATTGTTAGGAATTATTATGGTTCCATATAAGGTCAAGTATTTTTCTTTATTTAAATTATTATTATATTTTTTGCCTTGCCTAGTTTAACATAGCCCTAGAAGGTGATTATAGATGTATGTGCATCTTATATTCATAACTGATTTTAAGAAACATGCCAAAACTTGGAAATAAGTCAAAGGTGGTGATGAGTCTGTTAATGCCATACTTGTATATTATTTAATAAACCTGTTCACACATTATTTAACTTAGACCTAATACCTTTGCAAATGGAGTCACAGAATGCTTTGAGCAAAGGTAGGACCCATGCACAAAACTTGGGAATTCTCAAGGACGAGATGATTTATGGTGAAGATGTGGTACATTGAATTTGACTGTGTTCAATTGGAGGTCTTCAGAACAGGACCATCTTGCAGGCAGGTGGAAATGTGGGAGTTAATCAAAACCAAATGGGATTCTCAGTGCTCGGGAGTTGGAATAAAAAGGAGGAACCTGTATTTTAAGAAACTGGATAACCGTAAAAGCCATGAACATATTTCTGTGCAGAAACTACCTCTTCCTTTCTTGTTGACTCAAGATTTGGTCACAGCAAGGCAAATGATAAAGCATATACTTGATTGTGCATGAAGCCTAATTAATTCCAGCAAATCCCTAATCTATTCTAACTACTATGTTTAGGGTAAGATTTTTTCAACTTATCACCACTTAAGCAACTTTTACTCAACACCTCTTCAATGAGATCTGCATTTCATAGTAATGCAGTCTGTTTTCTTTTTTCTGTTTTCTCATCTCATGGTTAATACATTTTATATGCTTTTAAAAATTTACTCAAGGAGAATGAACACTAAACATTTGAAGAAGCCAAAACAATCAATCATAAAAAATTAAAATGAGAAAATGTGCAAAAAGCCCACATAGCTCTCTGTACTTCTTCCTAGGGAATAGTGGGCTCATCAGTGATATAGTCCAAAAATTACTGTCAATTGAAAGTTTCATAAGAAATGGTAGAAATGAGAGAAGGTTAAATGAATGGGGAGCAGTTGTTGAGGGTCATGGTGAACCAGAAAAAGTTTCTGAGATGAGTATTTGTACATCCATATATTTTTTTAAGTGTATGACCTATGCCATATTACAGTAGAAGAGACTAAAGAGAGATAGGTAAGTGAGAAAGCTCTTGAAGTACATAAGGTTGCAAATAATAGAAAAATATATGAAAAATTGCAATAGTAGAGCTGATAATGCTTAGCAAATGGTTAGATAAAAGTAAGCAATAGTGAGAAATATGAATCAAAGGCCACTACATTATTTTAAGCCTGAGTAGCTTGAGGAATGCTGGTACTAGAAAACATCAGAATTGCTGGCAGAAGATACGATTTTGTTGTTTGTTCTGGAATGGGGAGGGCTTTGAACATGAACATTACATGTTAAAAACATTTAGAGAAAGGAGAGATGATCATAAAGAGATGATTGGGGGAAGGAAAAGGGCTTGGGTTGATCTTAGGGTTGGATTTAAACCTGCAAAGAGCATGCCTTTGTTTTGCTAACACAGTAATTATACGATCCACCAATGGACTCCAAGTTCCAGTTTCTTGAGAGTTTCTCAAATCCAACTTCTGGGAAGCATCATTACAGGAGATAGAACTTTCACAGTCAGTCCTTGTCCCAATAGGAATCCCATATACTTGATGGTCCACTGCCTTAGGATCACCAAGGGGAGGGCGGGGGTGGAGGGTTGGGGGAGGGGAGGGTGTGTCTGTGCAAGGAGTGGGAAGCAAGAAACTCTCAGACCTATTACAGCTGCTAGAAAACCGTAGGTTCTTTATCCAATGCGTATACCATCTTCTGATGTTGTTTGTTTCTTTTATTTTTAATGTTTGTTTTGATTTTTCGTCCCAGACAACCCAAGACTCCCTACAACATGCTTGCCAATTTCTCTAAACAAATGCCTGCTAATATCACTGTAGCAGTTTAGAAAACTACAGGCTTTGGAATGCACTCCTCTCAAAATATCTGGGTGGCCCAACCTTCTGCATCTCACCTTCCTATCTCATTGAGAAATTAGTGGGGTTTTTTGTTGTTGTTTGGGGAAAGCTACAATCTTTGCTAAGCTTTGTCCTACACATTCAGCTAGCCTAAGAAATGTAATGGCAGCTGAGAACAGATTGTGGTTAAGTAGGTTGTAGGATGGTGCTGCTTATGATGACCACTGTTTAGAATGATTGAACTAAATCCACGATTGTTCTGTGACTACAGCCGCATATCCTCCCAGCAAAAGAAACCTTCACCAAAACAAAGCAAACACACACACACACATACACACACACACACACACACACAGAGCCAGGGAATGTCTTTCTACACAATTAGTTTCACATAACAAGTTAGTAATCAATTGTTGGGATACTCAGCTGGCATTGTTACATAGTATTTTTAGCCTGTAATTCTCTCTAGTCCTTCTGTACAGTGAGAACATTTCTCAATTGTGATAATTAAGCTGATGCTTTCTTCAGTTATACTCAATTCTGCTTCCTTCTCTGGCCTTTCTGAAAAAGTATTCTTTAAGTGAATAATGTCAACATGGTTGTCTGCATAACCTACTATAATCATGTCTTGTACCAGTTTTATTTTAACAGTGGCTGTTGATCTAGTTAATTTAAATGTCATCAATTGCCTAATTGAATTAACCAGATTTGTGTTGGTAGTTAAAGACACTCTTATACTTCACAAGGAGGATTTATTATCGAGTTAAAGAAAAACATTCTGTTTGACAGCAACAAACACCTTCTATTATCTTCTCCATTCATTTTTTAAAAATCAGTATTGTTCATTTCTGGTAGCTTTCCAGTTCAGGAGCAATTTCCCATTGTACGATCACTCAAAACATGCAAATCTTTACTTAGCTGTGTCTTTATCCTGTCCCCTTAAAAAAAAAAAGGTAGCTTCCCTATTCGATAATGAGACAAATAGCCTGCTGTAGAGGCGGAGATTAAATAAACCAGTCTCTATTTTGCTGCAACTAGTGACACCACAACCAGGCACCCTCTCACCAGTAATTATTATGTGGCAGCTTTCATTTCAGAAGGTAACAATGAATGGAATCACACCAATCTGTCTCTAACACTGCTGGCATGTCAATAAAAGAAATTGCAGGGGGGCGGAAATCTGTGTCTGAAACAAAACAAACAAAGAATTCAGGGTTCCTAGGATGGTTTTTATCAGCACAAACACTAGCAGTTTGGTGATCATGCCTCATAGAAGTAGGAATAAAGAGGCTCTTATTCTTGGTAGGGGTGTTATAAAAGCAGAATATCCTGTCACATGACAGGTGTTGGGGGGACAACATTTTATAAATATAGGTTGTTTCTTACAGAAAAAATGTCATTCTTTGTTCACTTGGTGCTATCATTATCTCCTTATATTTTGCACTGCATTGAGATTAAGATGCTCATCATTAACTCCTTAGAACACTTAGCATTCCCTACTCTTCAAACGAATGCAAACTAATTCCAAGGGTGTTAAACTATAGGAATTTTTTTGCACACCTCCCTTTCTCAAAGTCATATCATTATAAAGCCTGGTATTGGAGTTTGCTCTATGCATAGCTATGCTCGGGACCTCAAGTAATATCATTAGAGCTTGGTCTGTTTCTCTCTATGTAACTTCTGTCCTATCCTTGGGTAGTATTCTAAGCATGTTTCTACCTTCTTATGGTATACACAGCTCTGGGTTTTTACCTATCAGCTGAACAAAACAAACAATCCCCATACATGTATTTCAGTGGCTGGGGTCCTAGGCCCATCTTTGAATCAGTTACTCTAACTGGATTGCCTAACATGCATCTACTTGGCCAGGCATGGGTCAAAATTTGGGATGAAAGTAGAAGACGGATGGGTTCCCTTTGAAAAATCAGGATGTAGCTATTGTAGTTACTGGTATATGGGTAAATGGATGCCAAACACACACAAACAACTAATTTCCAAAATCCACCAGTCTTTGAAATGTATTAATCCATGGGTTTTCTTAGCTTCCTTTGTAAAACAAAGCCCCTTTTAGTCCTTGGGCAGAGCAAAGCCTTTGCCACCTGGTAATTTCATAGTACTCAAATGTACTTTGACCATGGCCTTCACTACATTGTTGCATAATTATAATTGACATTACTATTTTTTAGTCATCTGCCTCTCCCACTGAAAAGTGGGATCAACAAAGACAGATAAATATTAAGATTTTTTTTAGTCTTGTATAAATTCCAGTAGTGTCCAAATAGTAGAGCCTCAATAAATGTTCATGGCACAATGAGAGTTGGTTCACATAGATTTAAACCATTGGACTCTGGTTGCCTTTTTGTTTTCTTATAGTGAGTCTAGGCTACTTTTTCCCTGAGAAGAATTCATGAATAGATTTTTCTTTACTCTGTATAATCAACAATAAAACAGGCGAGGGAAGCCTGTGCTGTCTCCTCCAAGAAGTCTTCTTGGATTCTCTTCTCTCCATAGATCATTGACTTTACTATCTGTGTTAATTAATACTAGCCTTTCTTGCTAACTTAACACCATTTTATGTGTTTTTAAAAATCAGGTCCAGTCAACTATATTGAAATACCATTTCTTACCTCATACTTCCAAAGCTCTTCAGAGTAATTATATCATTGCTTGCTTAATAAGTGAAAAGTGTGGAATACAAGAAATAAAAGGAAAGAAAATCTATTAGGAAATCTGAAATGACTTAAAAGACTCAAGCTCAGTATATACACCATAAACTAAAATGTCAATAGTCAAATCTGCCTGAAGGTAAATACGGGTGACATCTCTTACATTTCCTAGTTTTCTACCACAGATATGTTTTATTTGTATTGTTAGGAAAAAAAAAATCAGGTTTTAAAAAATTCTAAAGGAGTCGATTTGGCCTAGCATAACCTAATTCTAATTCTATAATTTTGACATAAATTATCCTTTTGTGTGTGCATTTGTGTATGTGTACCTATGTGTGATTATATATGGTTTGTAAAAAAAAAATACAAATCAACTTCTTATCATAGCTGTTACGAATTCTGCACTACTGGTGTTTCAAATTAATAATGTCTTATACTTTTGGATTTACTATTGTATTAATTCCCATGGAAAGTTCAATAGGTAACAATTTCTTTGCCTATATCTCTCCCAAGACATATAAATAGTATTTAAATAATAGAGGGATTATCTTAAGGCATTGTATCATAACTCAGTGGAGAAATAGAAGACCTGATAATGGATGTTATTTCCCTATGCACTGGGCTAAATGTTAGGCAAGGAAAGTGTCACAGGCAATTTGTGATACACATATCTGATGAGTGTCTCAAGTGCCCTCTATCCTTCCATTTTGATTAAAGAGAGATATTCATGCTTTAGAGTATTACATGTATAGGTGGAATAAGTTTAATTTTTATTCATATATTCTCTTCTAGTCTTTATTGATTAAATGAAGGAATAAGAGAGTCAAAGGGATTAAGTTTACACTTTCCTGGATAAATTATTTAGTTGAGACTACAGATTTTTGTGCTGCTTAATATAGGAAAGATAGTTTTTATATGACAATATTAATAGTATATGTTTCACACTCATGGCCTGAACTATATAGATGTCTCATGTCAAATGGTCGTTGAAAAAAATTACAGATTGTCTGTTACTCGTCTGGCTCTGAGTAGGGTGCTTGGGACAGGTGAGACATAACACATAGCATCTGTCATCAGAAACCTGAAAATATGGTAGAGGAACATAATAGAGTTTGTTAAATGCAATAATGACTGTAGTTCAACAGACTTTGGTGGCTGGCTTGGGGTTCGGGGGCAATAGGTAAATGAATTAGGTGAAAATAGCCGTAAGAGTTTGCCAGTGGGGGCCGGGCGCGGTGGCTCAAGCCTGTAATCCCAGCACTTTGGGAGGCCGAGACGGGCGGATCACGAGGTCAGGAGATCGAGACCATCCTGGCTAACACGATGAAACCCCGTCTCCACTAAAAAACTACAAAATACTAGCCGGGCGAGGTGGCGGGCGTCTGTAGTCCCAGCTACTCGGGAGGCTAAGGCGGGAGAATGGCGTGAACCCGGGAGGCGGAGCTTGCAGTGAGCCGAGATAGCGCCACTGTGCTTGTGTAGCATACAAGGATACAAGGAGAGCAATAGAAATGTTGAGACTTCTAAAATATATGGTGCCTATTAGCGTGACTTGGATCACAATTACATTCCCAATACTAAACAGTCATAAAATAAATTTTTTTTTTATCATTGGTCATTGATTTTTTGGAGAATGACTACTAAATACAATGATTTTTTTGTTATAATATTAAGGTCATCTGTTTCACTATAATTTACCCGAGTCCAATATCTTGGAACACTTTGAAATTTCCTAACTTTATAATTGTAAAGTTATAAATCATTATTAAAATATTCTTAATTTTTATTTGCTAAGGCTATAAGCTTGCTTTTAAATGATATAATACTTTCAAGTTTTAAAATATGATATTAATAATGATAATCTATATCTAATATGATATAGAGAAATATTTTGTATTGTAATGTAACCTGTAAATGTGATGTTTTGCCCATTTCTGACTTTGACAATTTTTTTAATAGGAAGAATTTAGGAACATTAAATTCTAAATTAAATTTAATAGGAACATTACTAATTTAGGATTTGTACTAAGATTATAAAACTTGGTCTAGCTATTATCTATAGAATCTAAGGCTGACAAGAGGCTAGGTAACGGTACAAACAATCTTCCTTTGTTCTTACTCATTTTCTCAGTGATGTTAAAGAAATGCAGGAATATTTAATGATGAAAAAATTGTACTTAAAACTAGTTGCTCCTTATGAATGACATTAGATTAAAAGTTCTAATCTAGGCTGAGCATGGTGTCTCACACTTGTAATCCCAGCATTTTGGGAGGCCAAGGTGGGTGGATCACTGATTTCAGGAGTTCGAAACCAGCCTGTCTAACATGGTGAAACCCCATCTCTACTAAAAATAATAATAATAATAATAATAATAATACAATAATTAGCCAGGTACGATGGCAGACATCTATTATCCCAGCTACTTGGGAGGCTGAGGCAGGAAAATCACTTGAACCCGGAAGGCGAAGGTTGCAGTGAGCCAAGATTGCACCACTGCACTCCAGCCTAGGTGACAGCGTGAAATTCCATCTCAAAAATAATAATAATAATAACGTAAAAGTTCTAATCTAGCTTTTTTTAAAAAGAAGGAAATCTTAGCATCAAAGTTGAAAGTATTGTCTTACATATAAATGGGCTCAAATTTTTTGAATACATATTAGAAGCATGTTTTCTCTACTCTTGATGTTTCTTTTCATGTGGATTAATACCAACTAGTACAGTATTTCTCATTTCTCTTTGCATTTTTACTCTGCCCCAGAGAGATGGACAGGTATCTTATTGGTGAGGTTAGAAGAAAACTTGGTATGTGTAACCCAGCCTCTTTCTCTTCCTTCTATCAGGGTAATACACTCAAAGACTTATGATTTGCTTCTACTCTCTCTGCCATATTTTCTAAGGGGTGCTGCCTCTCACCTGGAAGGGACAGGAGATACCTTGTCCAGGGATACCTGATACTGAAGGGGCTATTGCATTGTTATGAAGGTCATTGTTAGGATGGTAATTTGCCCACAAATACTTAACAGATTTATGAGTAATAAAGATATTTCTGGTCTCTACATGGTTTATTACCTTACAACAACTTTTAATTAATACAGAACTCTGTAGGGAGAGAGGAGTTTTTATTGGGTGTCCTCAGATTCTATCCATGTGATTGTCTGAAGTAATCTGTCATATTTTACAGTCCCACAGAGGCAGAATCTGAGACAAATATTTGATTGCAAGTAAATTAGTGGAGAAATCAGGGAAGGGAGATGGAAAAGGGTAAGCGGTAAATAAAGAATGTGTTATTAAGCTACTTTCCATGGTAAACAACTAGGGTAACTCGTTGTGAGTTTAGCTGGGGAACTCTAAAAAATAGTGTGAAACATGGACCCAGAGTTATACCAATGGAGAGATGATGACATTGGGTCATATATACACCAATTGTCTTCAGTCATTATTTGGGGGCTGCTCTTAATGGGCATTAATTCCCCGATACTTCATGCTGTAGGGAAGAGAGGCAGAGAGGCTCTGGAGTCCCAACACAGACATGAATGGCAAAGGTATCCATGTGCCACCAGTTGAAATTCTAGTCCATGTACACTGAAATAGAAAAGAGTTGGGTGACATGTTACAGGGCCTGACAGTGTCTTCTATAGAGCTGGACATGTAGGCTTTATTAGGTATTAGGTAAATTATATGGTTGGCATAGAACCTCTCAATTAAAATAACATATCAATTCTTCTGATGCTGAGATATCCTGAAAGCTGTTTAATGTGACTAATAAATATTTTTTAGCTGATTATGATACCGTGTCTCTGCTTTAGAGAACCAATATATAAAATTTGGAAACTTTTTGCAAAGTCAAGTTTGTCTCCCTGCTAAGCTAACATTGAATGCTTACCAGCTATGTCATAACATTGGTTATTTTTCTTTTACATTTATACATTCAAAACTCAGAATTCTGTCCTAGTGTATTATCTTTACAAGCAAGTATATTATCTCTATAAACCAGTGTGGTACAGCTGAAATTCGAGAGATATTAAAGTCAAGTAGAACTAGATTCAAATTCTAGCTGTGTCACTGAATAGCTATTGTCTCTGGTCAGGTTATTTAACTTCTTTGACCTTCAGGTTCTCAACCTATGTATTAGATATGATGCTAAACACCTATTAGACTATTAAATGAAGTAATGCATGCACATCATCAACAGAGAACTTATCATGTAGTAGACTTATAGCAAAATGTTTTTTCCCAGCACCATTTTCACATGAGGAAAAGGAGCCTTAGAAAAGTAGGTTTTTAAAGGTCAGAACTTTAAAAATCAGCTTTGGATCCAAGATTAAATCCATATCTCCCAAAGTAATACGATAGTACCAGTCATCAATAGATTTGTGCTGCTGCTTTTTGCTGTTTATAGCAGGTGCCATACCATTGGTGACTATAATTATTTTCCCAGATTAAACAAAGACTTCCCATTGATATCTATTAAAATCCAATTTATGTTTCAGCAGTTTAAATTGCTAATTTAGTGATTTCAACACAAACTTTTAATCTGGATCTTAGCCTTGTATGAAGTACTTGCTATTATTTTGCTGTATCTTGTGATGGGACTGGCATATATTTAACCCCATTGATGACACTTGAATTGTATTAAAATGATGTAGCTAAGAATTTGGGCTCTGAAGCTAGACTCTTTGGGTTTGAATCCCAGTCTGTCATTTACTAGTTATGTTTGTGTCTCAATTGCTTCATTTATAGAGCATACAGAGTACCTTTCCCCACAGAGTTACTATAAAGATCAAAAGAGTGAATAACATACAAAGTGTTTAAAATGGTGCCAAGTCTATAGTAAACGTTCAACAAATGTTAGTTATTATTTAGTAGAAAGGCTTCCTTAAAAAATGTGTGATTATACCGTAAGATTAATCCATAAAGAAATGTGGGGTTAGGAGGTACTTGACTGGAAATTTAAGTCCTTGGAATAGCAATAGAGAAGAAAGGAAGAAGAAAAAGATCCTACCAGAAATATGAATATCTAACAATCAAGGGAAAGCCACATAAAACAAGAACAAGATTGAAATTGCAGCAAAAGGAGTTTGGGACTATTTCCTCCTGGCATGGTGTTTCCCTAAGCCTCCAGTTGAAAATAGCCTGGTTGGCATGATTATTTAGTGGCCAGTAAATTCCTAAAAAATGAGAAGAAAAGGCTGGGAATGGCGGCTCACGCCTATAATCCCAGCACTTTGGGAGGCTGAGGTGGGTGGATCACCTGATCAACATGGAGAAACCCTGTCTCTACTAAAACTACAAAAAATTAGCTGGGCAGGGTGATGCATGCCTGTAATTCCAGCTACTTGGGAGGCTGAGGCAGGAGAATCACTTGAACCCAGGAGGTGGAGGTTGTGGTGAACCGAGATCGTGCCATTGTACTCTAGCCTGGACAATAAGAGCAAAACTTTGTCTCAAAAAAAAAGAACAAAAACAATTAATTTGGTACCTACGAGTTGATACCATACGTGACAGAGGGCAAAAATGGCAGCCCTCTGTGACAGACCTAAAAATATATTTACTACCTTTACCTAAGATAGTATATGTTCTGCATGAAACAGTCATGAGAAGTAATGAGTCACTTCACCAGGAAATGTATATCCGAGGAATTTTAGGTGATACAAATAGAGTCTTAGTAAGGAAGTGGGGAGACACCATCTCCTGCTTTATTTTAATCACTTTCCTCTTCTGGCCCTGGGATCCAACCTGCCTCAATGCTGTTAAACCAGCGACTTTCCACGTGGGGTTTTTCCATTGTTTCTATACAGCGAGGCTGAGGTCCCTTAGTGTACCCAGTCTACCCTGGAACTCAACTCCAATTTTGCATAAAATTCTTTTGCAAAGTTCTCCATTGACACCTGCCAATCAAGGACCATCTTCTAACCTTTGTTACAGAATGTTTGGGGAACTTCGCAATGGCCACAGAATGTACCAAGACAGTGCTGCTTGACAGGCTGCCACTCCCAGAGAATTCAGAGGACCTCTGAGGGAAGCTGTTTCATTCTAGATGCCAACCTTATATCGTCTCATCTCTAAACTCATTGTACTGTTACACAAACTGAGTTTATTACAGTGTGTGTGGATGTTACCAGAGAAACAAAGAGCATACTAGCATACTATGAGAGTACATCATAGAAGCTGAGCTAGCCTGGTGAGAGACAGTTAATGTGCCCTGAATTTGTGAGAGTGAAGTAGGAAGAACACGTCAGAGGTAGAACTCCAAAAACAGAAGGCTTTTTTTTTTTTCATTTGAAGAGTTGAAATAATTTTGGTACAGCTTTATGGGATGAGTTAATTCTAGTAGACTGCCAGAGATTGGAGGTAAATAGACCTCTGTAGCCACAGTTAAAAGAAGATTCTGAATTCAAATGGCCCAAAGGCTCATCTAAGTTCATGTTACTCTGTAAAGCATTACTTGCAAGCCCATGGTTTGGGTGGGATGCATCTTACACACCTAATGAGAAGGTAGGAGGGTATTATGAAGGTCGTAGAAGTAACAAGACAATTCTAAGACCTCTAAATCCAAGCTTAACCATCTGCTAGCTCTCTGGAGGACTGATTTTATTCTTAAATGGTGGTACATTTATTTTGTTCCATATGTTAAGTCAACACTAAAATTTACCATATTGACTGTATTTACTAAACCATAGACATAGTTTCATTATTTTCTTGTGTTACTAAGGCCACTTTTTGAGTAATGCCACCTTCTGTCTACTGTTTAATCATTTAATGCCAAGTTCTCATGGGAATCAAAATAGGCAATTATAAGTGACCCAAATGAAATCATGAATTTAGATGGACTTTCTCTGCAATTGTAGATAGAAACACAATGGCAGTAGGAAAGACTGAATGAGGATGAGAGAAAACACGCTACGGGTATCGCGAATTGGCCTAATAGTGGATCTGTAATGGAGATGGTAGCTCTACCAAAGGGAACCACATCTGTAATTATCTATCAATCCATGAGTGTATAGAAGTATAGAACATTTCTGAATTCTGGAGATTTTGGCTTTTTATACCTTGCCATATATGATGAGTACAAGCGTGGCTTAAATGAAATAGGCTTTGACCCTTGGTAAACTCGAGAATAGATTTCAGTTATGATTTAACCAACATCGCATGGTAAACTTAAGAATGGCTATACATCCATGAATTAACACACAACATGTGAAAATGTTACATTCAGAAAGAAAGACCTATTCCACTAACATTTCCTTCCCTGTAAAGGAAAGATCTATTTCTAGCAACTCTGGTCAGACTCTGGGGACATAAGATTCATACAAAAAATCTGGCCGGGCAAGGTGGCTCAAGCCTGTAATCCCAGCACTTTGGGAGGCCAAGACGGGCGGATCACGAGGTCAGGAGATCGAGACCATCCTGGCTAACACTGTGAAACCCCGTCTCTACTAAAAAATACAAAAAGCTAGCTGGGCGACGTGGCAGGCGCCTGTAGTCCCAGCTACTCGGGAGGCTGAGGCAGGAAAATGGCGTGAACCCGGGAGGCGGAGCTTGCAGTGAGCTGAGATCCGGCCACCGCACTCCAGCCCGGGCGGCAGAGCGAGACTCCGTCTCAAAAAAAAAAAAAAAAAAAAAAAAAAAAATCTCAGGGCACAACATTTAAACCCTGAACATATTGTTTCGTGGTTTTAATGAAGTGATCAAGAATAGAAAGTAGTTTGGATGGATTCCAAAAATATTCAATAAAATGAAAGCAAGGAAGCATTTATGGTACAGTGATACTAATATGATTCTTTCTGAATGGATATAACCAACAGGAGCACAGTCAAAGCTGTGGCAGGCTGGGTGCGGTGGCTCAGGCTGTAATCCCAGCACTTTGCGAGGCCAAGGTGGAAGAACTGCTTGAGCCCAAGGGTGCAAGACCAACCTGGGCAACATAGTGAGACCCCCATCTCTATAAAAACATTTAAAAATTAGCCGGGTATGGTGGCACACACTTGTAGTCCCAGCTACTCAGGAGGCTGAGGTGGCAGGATCCCTTGAGCCCAGGAGGTTGAGGCTGCAGTGAGCTGAGATGGTATTACTGCACTCCAGCCCGAGTGACAGAGCAGAACCTGTCTCACAAAAAAAAAAAAAAAAAAAAAAAAAAGTGTAATTTTGGGGAAAAGAAAAAAAGTTTTATCTTCTGTGTTTCTATCATTTCCCAGCACGTTTGTCACGAATCTGAGCTGGAAGCAGGCCCATACCATCCAGAGTTGGCTATGCTTGGGAAATCAATAAGGATCAGTATAACCAGAAGCAGTGTAATCCGTGCCTTAGCGTGCGTGCTGATGGTATTCTGGACCTGATTTACACGCTGTTTTTGTTCCAAAATATGGTGTAACTTGGTTGCTGCAAATTCTTAACACATTTATTTTAGAATGATAATTCCTTTGTCAGACCAGGATCCCCAAACTGATTTAACATGTAATGCAACTGAATATATATCATACTGGTGTGGTCATTGAATTTTTGAATCACAGAATCAAAAGATGGAGAGAAGATAAAGAGTTAGAGGAGAAGATGAAGTGAAAGTGAAAGATAAGGTGAAAAAAAAAAAAAACAGAGAAAGAGTAAGAAGGTGTGAGGGTCTAAAAAGAAGGTAGCACCATTTCTTCCCCATTCCAGAGGAGATGACTGACTCCAGGCAAACTGACGAAGAAGGTTTATTTTGGGAGCCTCCTTTGTCTTTCTACTTCTTTTACCTTCTACTTGTCATCTAGGCTTTTATGTGTTCCTAAACCTCCCACTTTGATGGCCCACTTTGCCTATCTTTCACCCCACCATGTCTCATGCCCCAAGAGTACACCCTCCTTTCATGTCCCATCTCCTTGGTACTTCTGGTCTTATCTATTTGTAAAATAAATGCAAACTGAATAATTCACACAAGATTCAGAGCTACTGAGAGAATGATAACACTCCCAATAGCACTTCTATTTTTTAAGAACCATTTTTATTTAACACAATTTGTTTAATTAATGCAACTTCAGATGGTTTGAGGATAAATGAACACATTCAGGTGGTATAGAAGGAAGATAATTTCAGGTTTGGGAGCCTAGTAAACATACAGAACAACATTGCTCAGGAAATTGTTCACAAGTTAGCTGCCCTTGCCTTGCATTAGTTAACCCAAGGAATTTCTAAACATTCTTAAGTTTTTCAAAAGGACCTCTATACTGTTTCTTAAGTTTTTCTTTTTTTCTCCGTGAGATCATTAGTATCATTGAAGGTAGGACAGTGTTAAGTCATCTTACTCTTTTTTTTTACTCCTCCCTCCATCTTGCAACTTATATATGACAATAAGTGTTCAATGTCTAATAATGTTTAAATGTGCAATACCATTTTCTCTACTTTCCTTCTAAGTGTCAAAGCATTTGAAATATTTTTAGTATTGCTTTTCAAAGAAAAGAAAGGATAGCTTTCATTCCTCATTCTAAAAATAGAAAGAGGCTGGATATGTTGGCTCACACCTGTAATCCCAGCACTTTGGGAGGCCAAGATGGGTGGATCACCTGAGGTCAGGAGTTCGAGACCAGCCTGGCCAGCATGGTGAAACCTCATCTCTACTAAAAATACAAAAATTAGCCAAGTGTGGTGGCACATGCCTGTAATCCCAGTTACTCAGGAGGGTGAGGCAGGAGAATCGCTTGAATCTGGGAGGTGGAGGTTGCAGTGAGCCAAGATTGTGCCCCTGCACTCCAGCCTGGGCAACAGAGTGAGACTCTGTCTCAGTAATAATAATAAATGGAAAGAAGGAAAGAAAAAAGAAAAGAAAAGAATACAAATAAACATAGAAAGCAAGTCATGGCATGTTGTCATTTATCTATGATAAAAAAATGGAAGATTCCAGTGAAATGACCATATATACAAATATGTGGATCTGCTTTTATAACATAGGCCTTTTTCCCTGGACATAAAATTGAGACAACTTTAAATCCATTTCCAAACTGAAACCAACTTTGTCTTCTCTTTGAAATAAAGGGACCTTTGAGAACAGGTCTCTTTTAAATAATCAAAGGCATCAAATTTTCAAACAGCTCACTGCCATTCTTAAGGTATTTGGTATAGAAGAGGCTGGGATGGGAAGAGAGACTTCTAGTCACTGGAAAGATCTAAATCCTGAAATGATCTAGGAGGCATTCAGCAAAGAGAGAAATAAAAAGATCGTGACTCTGTAACACAGAGGGATTTTGATTATTTCAGCATGTGGTCTAATAGGCAACAAATTCAGCAAGATGAGGATTAGCATAATGTAATGAGACCAGAATTAAAGAACCAGAAAGCCAAAAAGAAACTAGTGAGAAGATTTTACACTTAGGCAGACAGATCAGGGTGGAATATGAGAGAAGGAGCAGAAAATTTCTGTCAACTAGACACCATATTCTCTTAGAATCAACCCCTTTCTTAATAGAGAATTCCTCTGAGACAGGAGCATCATAAAAACTGAGATATTTCATAGATATTTCTCTGGGTGTCAGGATATTTTCTTATATAACTCAGACAACTTGGGGAAATGGGACTGTTTTAAAAAAAGACAAATTAAATTCTATTCGCGAATGGATCAGTAACAATGCCAAGTTGTCAGAATTTTAAAACTATGAAGAAAGATGGAAGACATTTGCTTCATAATTACGGGAATTTGGGTGACATCACTGGGTGCTAATTGCCTCTTCACAATTGAAGAAGGGGCTTGTTAAAATTGATTTAGTTGGATTTAACACACAGTCCAAGAGCAGGTACATGAAAATGATGTGCTCTATAAAGAATGTGCTATTAAGAGAAGCAGATTGCTGTTCATGAGGGCACTCCATAAAACAGGCATAAAGAGGTGATGATCAGTTACAAGCCAGAAACAACTGAATCATGTCCTAGGAGAAAAATGACAATCTATAACGTATTTTTGAGATCCTAATGAGGAACTTATAGGCATTTCAAGTCAAGTATCGGTATTTTCCTTTCGGTTAAAAAACAGTATTCAATGTTGGTTCTTTGAGTATTACTACCAAGTTTTCTCTTTGTTGACCAATTGCTGTAATAAGGGCATCAACCATGACGGTCAAAGGGACAGGGTGGAGATTTGCGTATTCTTGTCTTTTGCAATGAACATGTTGTACTGTGATACATTTTACTTCAAATAAGAGGACATTTTAAGTGGACTTTATTTTGTTCCTGGAGTGATTATGGATTATTATGCAGTATGCCCATCCGGAATTCTTTGAGGTTATCTAGCATGCACTCACATTTGAAATGATGCTGAGAAATTTGCAGTAACTCTGTGAAAATCTTCACGGCAAAGACTAGAAAACACACACACACAAAAAGATTCTTTTTATTATTAATCTAGCTCACATTTCATTTTTTTTTTTTCTTATTTTGGAGGACGAGGCATTTGAGACAATGCATTACATCATGTGTATGCAGTTCTTGCACCAGATTTAGTGTGCAAGGCAGGCTTTAGTGGCTTTCTCTGTGATGCAGTAGGGAGGTGGGAAAACATCTCCAAAGATTTCACAGGGAGGATAAAACATGTTGAGCAGTCATTTGTGACCCTGTTTAACCCAGGTTTGCATGTTTTTAGATTATGAGCAGTATGCCCTTTTCCTGTATGAGTTTTGGGTGGACTTGCTATTCTCTCCAGTTCTTATGATATAGATAGAGTTAGCTTGTTTTTCTTTCTCCTTTCCTTACTTCCTTCCTCTCTCCCTTCCTCCCTCTCTTTCTTCTTTTACTTGCATCATGCATCAGATGACATATAATGTTAAAAGCAGCTTCAGATCGCACCATTTGCGGATTGAAGTGGTACATTATTTCATATTCTTTTGTTGCCAGCAATAGAAATGGTCAATGTTAAACTTTACTGAAACCCTGGGATCCTGAACACGACAATGTTTAAGAAATCCTCCAAATCTTTTGTGTTCTGGGAGACAGCTTTAAGGAACCACCCTTCACCATATGACTTAAATATGATTCATGGACACCCCCCTTGTTTACCTATGGCAAGACCTTTTATAGACCTACAAATTCCTTCTTCTTCTTTTTGTTTTTTTTTTTTTACTTTCATGAATAATTAGCTGAACCAACTGTTCCCACTGATCAGTTTCAACAACCTGCTTGTTAACCAAACTCTGGTTGAATTTGTCTCCTTCCCTAGGCCCCCTGAAGTTTGACATATCCTCAGCCTAAGGCAGCAAACAACTCCTTAATAGACCTCTAAGAACAGGCTAGCCTCAGGGCAAAACATTCTCTCTTCTACTCTTCATCAAGCCACCCTTTCACCCTACTTTCCCTTATCTGGGTTGTTTAACCTTGTTTACTCCTCCATTTAAAAGAAAAACTCTTTTTTTTCCTAACTTTTGAGAATTCTTGCCGATCTTTTGGTCAGAGCTTTCTCTTTATGGCAACAGAGCCCCTCCTCATATTACATTAACCCCTTCTCTTCCTCTATCCTTCACTGCAATAAACGTTTTGAATAAAGTCTCTCCTTACTAAATCTGCATTTTTTTTTATTTAACAAAAACATGCTAGATAAAATAGTTAATTAAATACCTGTTTTTATTTTTAGAAAGGACAAAATCTAGGTAGAGGTAACAAGCCTTAAAATGGAAAGTACACTGAGATCTCCACAGCTGGGACTGATCAGCTCTACACATTTCCCGTGCTTATATTATTCTTCTGAAGAGACAAATTTCAGAGAAGAAGAGTCAGCCTGGCCTGACTCATGTCACCAAAATACATGAAAGTCAGCCTGGCTAGAGGTTGCACCAAAACCACATGCAACTGGGGAGAGGTGATTCCTCAAATAAAAGCTATAATCCTGTAGCAAAAAGGAAGGGGAAATAAGTTGGCTTTGTAAAATCAGCAGTTTACTACAGTTTCTGTGGAAAGCCCACATATGCCAAGCTTGCTAGGTATAGTAGCAAGCTTGGCATATGTGGACTTTCTACAGAAACTTAAAAAAAACAACAACAGGAAATGACAGATTTGTGTACCTGTACAATGGTGCCCCTATGCAAAGGATTCTTGTGGCTAATCTGCAAAGTAGCCATTTGGTGTCACTTTGATATACATGTTTTCACCATTTGTCAAACACAATATTAACAGTCATATTTATATAACATAATTCTCTCTATATAGTTACATAACATATGTATCAGGAGCCCAGCCTGTGATACTGTTGGCACCAATGAATTCATATGGGTCTGCAGCAACTTGATTCTGCCTCTTCAGAGGAAAGAATTCATCTGAGGGGCGTAAGGCAGAGTGAGAGACCAAGGCAAGTTTTTGAACAGGAGTAAAAGTTTATTAAAAAGTGTTGGGGCAGGAAAAAGGAAGCAAAATACACTTGGAAGGGGGTCAGTGGGGCAAGTTGAGAGATCCAAGTGCCCTGTTTGACCTTTGACTTGGAGTTTTAGATATTGGTATGATTTCAGGGTTTTGCATCTCTCCTCCCTTGGTTTTTCCTTGGAGCAGGTTGTCTGCACTTGGGAGGGGTCCCATTCACAGTGTGTTTACTGAAGTTGTGTGCATACTCCTTTGAGGTGTTTTTCCCTTACCAGTCAAGTGTTCCTAGAGGAAGGGCATATACCAGTTAAACGCCACCATTTTGCATCTTAGTGTGCATGCTTGAGCCCACTTGCCCAAATCCTGAGATCTTATTGGGAAGCTGCTGATCACCAGCTTCAGGTGTTTTCTATCCATTGGGAGACTTCTTTTCCCTGACACTTGCAGGGAACCAGTTATTTTAGAGAGACAGTTTAACTGGTCATCACCTGATGGTTGCCTGACATTTCTGGTGGGGGAAACCCTCTCCCACACTGCTCATGTCTACCTAACTACCAACCCTAACAATACAGTATCAGAGGAATTAATTACTATGCAGTTGACTTTTTGTAATCCATGTGTAGTTGTGTAATCCGTATGTGTGTGGATAAAACAGACACTAAATCCTATAATGATCCCCAGATAATCTTCAGCTTTTAAGCAACTGTGTAGAACTGTTTCACTCTGGCTTTACCTTCCTCTTCTTTATTTTGGCAATGAACTATCATGGACTACATTTTGGGACTTTTCATTCAATACCAAGAATATGGTATTTTAAATGTTTAATAACTAAGCTAGACTTTGGTCTGTAGGACAAAGTCCATTTTTTTAATAATCAAAAGGCAAGACACTTTAGACATTTTCTCTGTGTGAGCATGTATATTTGTGTGTGTGAGAGAGAAAGAGAGGGAAAGAGAAAAAGAGACAGAAAGAGAGACAGAGTTTTTCACTTTTAAAAGACTAACAATGATTTTCACCGAGGGCAGATTATCAAGACTTGCTTAGAAATCCTATACCTATTTTTAAGGAGGGTAGTTGCTACAACGGTTACTGAGTTTAGCCTGATAGTTAACTTAAAGTCAGGACTGAAATGTAAGCCATGGGGTGAGATTTCATTTCTAAAGTGTATTATGGCACAAGACATAAGAGTTTAGCTGGGCCGATTCACAGATCAAGGGGCTCAGATATCATACACAACAAATTGGTGGACAGAACTATAAAGGAAATAGAATAAAACAAAGTAAAACACCAACACCATCACCATATCTCCATGCGAAGACCTAGACAAAAAAGAACAACTTCCCCAAGATTAGAAAATGATTACATTTACTTATGACGCTTTTAGAAAGTGGCAAGTATTACCGTAATGTTCATCATTGAGGCTCAATTAACGGTTGGGAATTGATTGAAAGCAGATCTTTCATATCTGCAAAAAACATATATATGATTGCAACTTGTTTTGTAAATATAGACTCTGAACCTAGACTCCCGGGTTGAAATGCTGGCCCTACCATTTGCTAATTGTATAACCTCAGACAAGTTACTTAAATCTCTCTCTGATATTGCTCACCTGAAAAATGTGGATAATAAGAGTAGCTACTTCATAGTTTGTTTCAGAAAGGACTACATATATAAACATACAGAATGCTTGAAAGAGTAGTTATCATACAGTAAATTCTCAGTAAGTACTAGCTACGTTTATTGCTATTGTTATGTTCATTATCCATAAGTACTGACAGATAATAACTCATTGCTTTGGGAAAGTCAGTTAGGTTCTCTGAACCCCTGTTGCCTCCCCTATAAATGCAACATATTAACCATTGATCTCTTTCTATATGATTATTTCTAAAATACAGGACCATTTCAAAATATGATACCACGCAACCCTCACAACAACTTTAGCAAATAAAGAGGCTAGGTAAAATTGTTTTACATTTTATAGGTGAGACAATGAAGGCCCCAAAAGCTAAACTGATTTGCCCAAAGTCAGTATACTGCCATGAGTTAAATGGAATCTTTGTGATATAAAGTCCTGTAATCACCTGATGGGTTCTTCCTGACCATTACATAGACAAAATCAATTCACTGAGATTGTAGCTTTGTAGTAAAGAGTTTAACTGATGCAAATCTGGCCTCGTGGGTGATGGAGCTACCACTTAAACCAGTTCCCCCAAAGGCACAGAGGTTAGGGTTTTTCAAGGATAGTTTGATGGGCAGGGGGCTAGGGAGTGGGAAATGCTGATTGATTGGGAATGAAATTGTAGGCGGTGTGGAAAATGGTCCTCGTGCAATGCTTCTGTCTCTGGGTGGAGGCCACAGGATATGTTGAGTCAGGAGTTGCAGCCAGAGTAGAGTCAGCTGATCTTCAGAAATGCAAAAGTCTAAAAAGACATCTCAAAAGGCCAATCTTAGGTTTTACCATAATGATGTTATCTACAGGAATAATTGGGAACGTTACAAATTTTGTGACCTACGGAACAATGGCTGGCTATCCTTTATGCCTATACCTTAGCAGAATTCAGGCCCCTCTCATAATTCTAACCTGTGGCCTTTCATGGGTTTTATACAGGAAGTTTAGTCTGGGGTAAGGTTGTTAGCATCATTGCATTAAGGTTAAACTATAAACTACATTTCTCCTCTCAAAGTTAGCTTGTTCTACACCCAGGAATGACCAAGGACAGCTTAGAGATTAGAAGCAAAATGGAGTCGACTATGTCAGATTTCAGAGGTTAGAAGCAAAATGGAGTCGACTATGTCAGATTTCTTTTAGTGTCATAATTTTGCAAAGGCAGTTTCGGCTGTGTACACTTTCTAGCATGATTTCTAGAATCTCCAAAAATAATGATGCTATGGAATTTCAGCCATGTTGAAGTCTTTACTTTGGTAGGCAGGCAGTCATTCATTAAAAATCTCTCTCTCTCTGTTTCTGTAGTAGCTTCAGGATTGTATAGTGATGTTACAGTGTTAGGATCTACTTAAGTTAGTTTGAGCACAAGACATTTAAGTATCGTTGAGAGCATTAAGCCCATGTGATTCTGCTCCTCTGGTTCACAGATAATCATTTGTTTTTTGTATACACACCAAAGTGATTATTTTTGCCAATGACTCTGGTGTCAACTGATCTTATGATGAAGCCAGAGCATGCCTCAGAGTCTCATGTAACTGCTCTGGGACAAAACTAGCTGGAAATTCTTAAGAAACTTGTTCGGTCTAATTTCTAATGTCATGGTTCTTCTTAATAGCATGACTGACAATGCCAAAGTTTTTCAGAATGGTTTGTTAACCTGTCAGGGGTACATCTATGAATAATAATGAAGTCAAGGAGGTGATATTACCTTACAGCTAAAAGAGTATATTGAAGAGCTTTCTCTGCCCACAGTTTTATCCTATAGAATGTGATCCAGTACAGCAGTGGCACTCTTTCTATCTCAAAGCCTTCTTCATGCCTTGTATTCCTCTAAAAACTCAACACCAGTATCCAGCAACCACATAAATAGTAGCTTTAGATTATCAACAATAACTTGTTACAAACAAAGAGGAATTCCTTCAATTCCCCCAACAGCACAGATGTGTACTTTATCGACAGGAATTTCAAGAACAGTGTCAGTTACCTTGATAGAACAAGCCCAGATTGACAGAAAATGTCATGTCATACATCAGCTTCTCAGTGCTCTGTGAGAGAATTTATGTACCATTATTCCTCTTTAAATAAAATGTAACTAAGGCTGGCACTCAGGCTTGTAATGAGCTGGGCACCATTGATGTTTTCTGTATAGAAAGATAGGCAACACATTCTGAAAATTCCCAAAGAAGAAGTCTTATCATTTTTAATGGGAAATAACAGTCATCTGGCATTTATTACACATTTACTTTATTCAGCCCTCAGCTAAACACTGTGTAGGAGCCTTAGAGTAAGTAAATGAAGTAGTTTCTCCTTTAGCAATTCATGAGTTATCCAGGGAGCTAAAAAATACATGCGGAAGGCCGGGCGCGGTGGCTCAAGCCTGTAATCCCAGCACTTTGGGAGGCCGAGACGGGCGGATCACGGGGTCAGGAGATCGAGACCATCCTGGTTAACACGGTGAAACCCCGCTCTACTAAAAAATATAAAAAATTAGCCGGGCGAGGTGGCGGGCGCCTGTAGTCCCAGCTACTCGGGAGGCTGAGGCAGGAGAATGGCGTGAACCAGGGAGGCGGAGCTTGCAGTGAGCTGAGATCCAGCCACAGCACTCCAACCTGGGCGACAGAGCGAGACTCCGTCTCAAAAAAAAAAAAAAAAAAAAAAAAAAAAATACATGCGGAAAATAATGTTTAAAAAATGATAAATGAACCAACTGCTAAATTGAACATAGGCAAGTGCATTTATGAGAATGATAAAAGGGAACATGTGTTTGAATGACCAGCAAGGGAACAACTCTCCTGTAGTATGGCCAAGGAGAGATGGTAAATCAATTTCATGCCAACCACCTAAAACACAGAAGATAATGTGCTAAACATTTTGTTTATATTAGATAAGGGGAGGATAAGAATATCATCACGAAGAATACCTAGGTGAACTGAATTGTAGTTTCCAATTTTTCACTTTCTTGTAACAGAGTTATAAATCTACCCTATTGCTATGATCCATGGTGGGTGAATGTATCCTTCCTTCACTTTGGTCTGGGCCATGAGACTTCCTTTGGCAAATACGTTGTTAATGAATGTGATAGAAGCAAAAGCTTACAATGTGCTTCCGTGGTTAGTCCCCTCTTTTATTTCTTGATCTGCCATGTAAAGCAGGTTGCCTAAGTACTTCCCTTTCTGCCCAAATAGGAAGATACATGGAGCACATCTAAGCCCAACCCTTAGATTTCATCCCAGCACAGCTGGATGGGCATGCTGTGGCACATCTGCCCAGCAGAGCTCAAACTAGATCAGTTAATTTGTGCTTAACCTGCAGAGCAAGAGCAGAAGAATAAATGCTTTGCATGTTATAAGTCACTAAGATATTGGAATTTTTTGTGACACAGAAAAAATGGGCTAATACAGAAATTAAGGCTGCCTTCTATAAGTTTTAATTTAGAGGGGACATAATAGTTTGTGCTTAAATAACTATATTACTCATTAAATAGAAAGTGTTTTGAGAGAAGTATAAAGTATTTTGGGGAGGAGGGACATGGAGGAGGTGAGAGGTCTCAGGTTTATAAAGACTTTATGAGAGTGGTAGGAATGGTGTTGCCTTGAATGGAAGGTGAGATTTGAGTAGATTTGTCATCGACCACAGGCTCTTAGGCTTCCCATGTGACTGAAATTAACAAGAGGCCAAGAAGGTTTCCCAGACAAATCTTTATTTTGGGGCTTGTGCTCAAGTGTATGGGAGATGGCAGAGATGGAAGGATTCTCTGGCTGGCTCCCCAGAAAGAGCATGTAGGACTTTTTATATGAGGCAAAGTGCAGGAATTGACATCAGGGGTAGAGTATGCAGGTTTGCATATCTGGTTGCCATGGTCATATTGGGTAATGGGCAACCTGGTGGTCCAGTTGGAGGCAATAAGGCTGCCAAAGAATTGTTCAGCACATCTGTTGGATGTGGGACACTCCGCAACTTGGTTGCATATTTGAATCTCCTGAGGCCAGTTTCTGGAAATGTTTAAAACACTATGAGAATGCTGAAGAACGGCTATTTTTCTTTGTATGTATGACTAAAGCCTCGGTGTGAGCGGCTACAGCCTCAGTAAGGTAGTGGTGTGGGTTTTGTGATCAGGGGGACATGAGAAGAAGAAAAAAGAAAAAGGAGTTGTGTCCCACTTTTATTCCATCTCAGACTGTGGAGGGGCAAGGGAAAGATGTGGAAGTATCCCAACTTTACAAAGCAAAATACACCAAGAATAATAAGGCAGTGTATCAATGAAAGCGATCTATTCAATTCCTATTGTTGCCATAACGATTTACCACAAATTTAGTGGCTTAAAACAATACCTGTTTATCACCTCACAATTGTTAGGTCAGAAATCTGGATGCAGCATCACTTAGCTTAGAGTCTGGGCACTCTGCTTACAGTCTTACAAAGCCATTGGCAAGGTGTCAGCAGGGGTGTGTTCTTTTCTGGAGGATCTGGGCTTGTATCCACCTCATGCCTCATTCAGGTTGTTGCCCAGATTCAGTTTCTTGCAGTTGTAAGACTGAGGCTGCTCTTCCCTTGCTGAGTGATATGGTTTGGCTGTGTCCCCAACCAAATCTCATCTTGAATTCCTATGTGTTATGAGAGGGACCCAGTGGGAGGTAATTGAATCATGGGGACAAGTCTTTCCCATGCTGTTCTCTTGATTGTAAATAAATTTCATGAGAACTGATGGTTTTAAACAGAGGCGTTCCCCTGCACAAGCTTTCTCATTCTTTGCCTGTCACCATCTGTGTAAGATGTGACTTGCTCCTCCTTGCCTTTTGGCATGATTGTGAGGCTTCCCCAGCCACAAGAACTGTAAGTTCAATTAAAACTCTTTCTTCTGTAAATTGCCCGGTCTTGGGTATGTCTTTATCAGCAGCATGAAAACAGACTAATACACTGAGTCGGGTGGGGCCCGGTTTTTACACTTGGCGGCTGCCTGCATTCCTCTTGTCAGAGGTGTCTGAACCAGAGCAACTCCATCTTGAATAGGGACTGGGTAAAACAAGTCTGAGACCTACTGGGCTGCATTCTCAGGAGGTTAAGGCATTCCTAGTCACAGGATGAGAGAGAAGATCAACACAAGATATAGGTCATAGAGACCTTGCTGATAAAACAGTCTATGTCATAAAGAAGCTGGTCAAAACCCACCAAAACCAAGATGGCAATGAGAGTGATCTCTAGTTCGCCTCACTGCTCATTATACACTAATTATAATGCATTAGCATGCTAAGAGACACTCCCATCAGCACCATGACAGTTTACAAATGCCATGGCAACCTCAGGAAGTTACCCTATATGGTCTAAAAAGAGAAGGAACCCCCAGTTCTGGAAACTGTCTAACCCTTTCCAAGGAAACTCATAAATAACCCACCTCTTGTTTAGCATTTAATTAAGAAATAACCATAAAAATGGGCAACCAGTGGCCCATGGTGCTGCTCTGCCTATGGAGTAGACATTCTTTTATTCATTTACTTTCTTGATAAACTTGCTTTCACTTTACGGATTCGTCTTGAATTCTTTCTTACATGAGATCCAAGAACCCTCTGTTGGGGTCTGGATTGGGACCCCTTTCCAATAACACTCTCATACTTGTCATATGGCCTCCCTCCAGCAGTGGTGGGTTGGTGAGTTCAGTCCGCTTCATGTGTTGAATCTTCCTCTTTTACCTTCCATTCTGCTTTTAAGGGCTCCTGTGATTACATTATGTTCATCTGGATAAACCAGTCATCTCCCTATTTTTAAATCAGATGACTAGTAATTGTCATTTCATCTGCAGTTTTTTCACAGAAGTACCTAGATCAGTGTTTAAATAACTAGCAGGCAGGAATCTTGGTGGGGGTGGGAATACTTCTTTAGAATTCTGCCTACCACAGGTGGTCCATAAGGAAATTAGTCCTTTTTGAATAAAATTTGAGTAAAATGTAGGAAGCATGTAAGGAAGTATAGAGAGATAAACCTTGATATATGGAATTATCTGTCCTCCCACCAAAATTCAATGAGTTGGTATAACACTCATTTTTCTGTGTAAGTATTTGTATCAGGACCTCAGATTTCTATACCTGGATCTTTTATAGTCCTTCCTTTGTTTTTGGATGGGGGAGTTAGAGATATTAGTAGTTCAATACCAACCCCTCACCTTTTGTTAGGTCAGTGTTACAGGGTATATGCCAATAGAGGAGAAACTTCTATTTTCCCCATATCAGTGGGGTTTGAAAGGACTCCATGGAGCAATGATGTTCATGTAGGCCAAGTTTTCCTAGGGGCTCACCAGCTTGTGGGTTCATATGGGGATATACCGACGCAAATTTTGTTCTCTCCTGCCTCTCTCTGTCTCCATAGGAACTCAGGCTTCCTAGAAAATCCCACACAGACATGTTTGAAAATCATAGACACATATTGATGGGGCTTGTGAGCACATATCTCACAGGGCATCCTCCTGTCTCCCTTTCTGATGTCAGTCAGTATTCCCTTGTCCCCAAATGATCCCTAATAACCAAGAACTCACTGGAACATGGCACAGCAGGGCTACTATTTCTACAGTATCCTAGAGAATGCCAACATATCTATCTGGAGACCTGTCTTCTGATGTGCCCAAGCAGTTGGCTCTCAAGGTGCCAGAGGCTGCAAATTTCCATGCTGCAAATGGAGAACCATCTCTTTTCCACAGGCTATTTCACTTGTGTTTGCATATCTCAGTATAAGACCTACATGTAAACAGAAATTCTGGCTGTTAGCTGCAACTCTTCCTTTCACAGAGCTCATGATTGGACTGGGAATAAGGTAAACAATATGCTGTCTCATTTGGTTTGCCATACCCCTTTCTAGTACCTATAAACTTCCTCCCCTCTTTACAGTTAAAACCAGCTTATTATGCAAATGTGTAATTTTTCAACCTATTACTATATTAATATATTTGCCTGCTATGTTTCAATCTCACTTTTTGGGATCAAGATATGTGTAACAGCAAGATGTGATAGTAACAATTAAAATATATCTATGTGTGTGTGTGTATATATATTATATAATATTTATATAATATATAAATTATATAATTATATTCCCCCATTATATATTAAATTATATATTTATATATATATAATAGTTATTATAAATTTAAGATATTTAATATCATATTTAATAATTATATATTTAATATAATAAATTACATATATGAATATATATGAAATACATATTATATAGTACATATGAAATATATGTTTAATATATATTTATAATATATATTTAATATATAATAGGGGGATAGAATTATATAATTATAATTATAAATATAACAATAATATAGTTATATTATTAAATTAAATATATTTGTATATTATATAATATATAATTTTATATATTTATATAAAATATATTTATACATTACTCTTAAATTATTATTAAATATATTTTTCATATTATATATTAGATGAAAAATATAATATATATTATATATATTATATTATATGAAAAATATAATATGTAATATATTCATATTACATATTATAATATGTATGTAATATGAATACATACATATGTATAAAATATGAATAAAATATAATATGTAATATTTCATATAATATATAATATGAAAAATATAATATGTAAATATATAATGGGGAATATAATTATATATGTAAAATGGGGAATATAATTTTATATATGTAATGGGGAAACAATATTTGACATTAAGAAGGAAAATAAAATTTATGCATTACAAATTGTGATAAAATGGAAAGGCAAATGAAATACCAGCAAAGCAAATTTGTAAAATTTTTAAAGGCAAGGTACACTAATACATAAAGAGCTTTTGCATAAACAACTCCAAAGAAAAATTCTATATTTAAAGAAAATTTCAAAAAAGAAATATAATTGATAAGCTTATGAAACTATGTTCAAATATGTCACTAATCTATATATTCCAAATTCAAATATCAAGGTGTTTGTCTACTATCAAGTCTATACAATGACATTGTTATACATTTTTATAGATTGTTATACATGTTGTGGGCAAGATGACAGTGGAAGGGTTCATCATAGGCTTTTGGAAATGCAATTACTATAACTTCCCTGAAAATCATCTCAAACTGTTCACACTTTTGTGGCCACATCATTCCAGTCTCTGGCTCTGAGGTCTCATTGTCTTCTCCTCATCTCTGTTTGTCTCCTCTGTGTGCCTTTTATAAGGACATCTATTGGATTTAGGACCCATGATAATCTTCTTCTCACAAGATCCTGAACTTAACTACATCTGTAAAGGCCCTTTTTCCAAATAAGGCAATGTTCACAGGTTTCAGGGACTCAGCTAGAAATATCGTTTGTAATGGTCACCATTCAACTCACTCTAGCTATTGTGTTTTGGTAAATACATATGCTAAAATATGCAGCCATTAAAGTTACATTGAGTGGCATGGAAAAATGATAAACATAGGAAGATATAGTTTTATAAGCTAAACTATTCCAATTTTGCAAGAAGAAATTAAAGAAAAAAAAAAAGAAAATACAAACACCTCATGAGCACCCTATCTTAGTCCATTGTGTGTTGCTATCCAGCATACCACAGATTGGGTAATTTATAAAGAAAACAAAATTATTTCTTACAGTTCTAAAGGCTGGAAAGTCCAATGTTAAGGGGTCCACATCTGATGAGGGCCTTCTGTCTCATCCTATAGTGGGAGGGAATAGGGCAAGAGAGCACTAGATCATAAAGGAGCAAGATGGGGTTGAACTCATTTTTATAACAGGCCAATTCTTGTGATAACTAACCAGCTCCCAAGATAAAGGTAGACATTTACCCATTCATGAGAACAGAGTCCTCATGACCTAATCGCCTCATTGTGTTGAAACGCCTTACCTCTCAACACTTGTGCTGGGGGTTGTTTTCAATACATGAATGTTTGGGGGAGATATTCAAACTATAGAACAGAGATTTTTTTCAAGAGGACAAAGGCCAGGCATGGTGGCTTACACTTGTAATCCCAGCACATTTGGAAGATCACAGTAGAAGGATTGCTTGAGGTCAGCAGTTTGGAACCAGCCTAGGAACATAGTGTGACCTCCATTGCTACCAAAAAATTAAAATTAAATTAAATTAAATTAAAAAAAAACAACACAACAAAACAACTAGCAGAGTATGATGGCACACACCTGTGGTCCCAGCTGCTTGGTAAGCTGAGGTGGCGGGGGTGGCGGTTTCTTTGAACCCAGGAGTTTGAAGCTGCAATGAGCCATGATCATACCACTGCATTCTAGCCTGGGCAACAGAGCAAGACCACCCTGTCTCTAAACAATTTTTTTTGAAAGCGAAGAAATTTACATTATAATGTACCACAATGCTTTTCAGGCTTATCTGTTTCTGACTGGTAGGATTAAATTTGCTTTTATTCTTTTATTTTGTTGTTTGATTGCAGCATTTGTATTTTTTAATAAGAGCATGCAATTATTTACAAGACAAGAAATTTGTTTTATTCTGTTTTTCAATCAAACAGTAGAATAAATTAAGGCCAAACAAAGTTTTAAAAAGTTAACCATAATGAAGTAAATTAAATTAAACATAAAACAAAAAGATGTTTAATTGAAATAACCAATTATATATGAATAAACAAAACACATGGGTTTTTCAAATATTTGTAATGAATTAGAAACTATAAGAGAAAAACCCATAATGCTTTTTAAAATGTTTAAATATAAATTAATATATTGTGGAGAAAAATTAAAACTCTACCTACATGGAGAAAAATTAAAACTCTATTGAGAGAGAAAACAATTAAAAAATGGAGACAAGGTTGCATTATTGGATGGGTAGATGACATTGTACAATGTCAAATCCTTCAAATTGTGTAATGACTTAACAAACAAAGGGGGTTTAGAGAAACATGAGAGATCAGCCCAGGTAAAGGACCATATGTAGTCTCTAACACCACAATAAGGTCAAGGATAAACCTTGATGTTATGAATGTGTTGAAATAGCAAAATCTCAAACCTGGTTTCAAGTTACTAGCTTCAATCCCCGAGTCAATGATTTATTTCAACTGAGCCAAGTTTACTCATCTGTAAAATGGGAATAATAATAACCATCTAGAGGTTTATTGTAAAAGTCCATCAATGTAATAGACATAGAAGCACTTAGTAAAGCTATAAAGCAGCCTGTAAAATTTATTGTTCTTTCTGCCTACAGTATATGTGTTTAAGTGATTACAGTTTCTGAGGGCTCAGAGGATGTCAAATGCAGAGACCTTCCCGAGGGTATATTTTGATATTTCTTTTATTCCCACTATTCTAAATCATTTCCATTATCATTTTTAAAACAATTTTTGACTCACTTGATTAGTAGACACAATTATTGTTCATCATTTAATCATATGATTATCAAATTTTAGAGGCAGAAGAGAACTTTGGGATTACTTAGTGCAACTCCCTTACTTTATAGATGAAGTAAAAACCCTCAAGCATTAAGCAATTTGCCCAAGTTCCCCAAGCTGCTGTGTGTAAAAATAATAAATAAGTAGTAATGGATAAGTAAATGGTTACATCGTGGCTTGGGACCTCTTGTCTGGACATTAATATTAGACCTCCACAACCTTAAAATGAGTGAAGTCACCCATATATCAACAGCATTAAATAATATCTCATTGGATAAATGTTGAGCAAATTTGTCTGACTTACAGTAAAGGTTTCTGGTGGTCACTGTTTCCAAAATAAAAGGAACTCTAATTGTATCTAAGTAATAAGCTTGTAACAGTTATGAGACTAGATGCTACAGAGAAATAGTTGACATTTTCAGTTAGGGAGATTTAGGACCAAGTGCCTCAGAGTTGCCCCCTCCCCTAAAAATCACTTAATGAAACAAGATCTCGTTTAGCAAAGAGTAGGAAAGTCAATAGCATTTAGATTACAAATGAGATTTTTTTCATTTTTATTTATTTATTTATCTATTTAAAAAAAAATATTATTATACTTTAAGTTCTAGGGTACATGTGCATAATGTGCAGGTTTGTTATATATGTATACTTGTGCCATGTTGGTGTGCTGCACCTATTAACTCGTCAGCACCCATCAACTCGTCATTTACATCAGGTATAACTCCCAATGCAATCCCTCCCCGCTCCCCCCTCCCCATGATAGGCCCCGATGTGTGATGTTCCCCTTCCCGAGTCCAAGTGATCTCATTGTTCAGTTCCCACCTATGAGTGAGAACATGAGGTGTTTGGTTTTCTGTTCTTGCCACAGTTTGCTGAGAATGATGGTTTCCAGCTGCATCCATGTCTCTACAAAGGACACAAACTCATCCTTTTTTATGGCTGCATAGTATTCCATGGTGTATATGTGCCACATTTTCTTAATCCAGTCTGTCACTGATGGACATTTGGGTTGATTCCAAGTCTTTGCTATTGTGAATAGTGCCGCAATAAACATATGTGTGCATGTGTCTTTATAGCAGCATGATTTATAATCCTTTGGGTATATCCCCAGTAATGGGATGGCTGGGTCATATGGTACTTCTAGTTCTAGATCCTTGAGGAATCGCCATACTGTTTTCCATAATGGTTGAACTAGTTTACAATCCCACCAACAGTGTAAAAGTGTTCCCATTTCTCCACATCCTCTCCAGCACCTGTTGTTTCCTGACTTTTTAATGATTGCCATTCTAACTGGTGTGAGATGGTATCTCATTGTGGCTTTGATTTGCATTTCTCTGATGGCCAGTGATGATGAGCATTATTTCATGTGTCTGTTGGCTGTATGTATGTCTTCTTTTCAGAAATGTCTGTTCATATCCTTTGCCCACTTTTTGATGGGGTTGTTTGTTTTTTTCTTATAAATGTATTTGATTTCTTTGTAGGTCCTGGATATTAGCCCTTTGTCAGATGAGTAGGTTGCAAAAATTTTCTCCCATTCTGTAGGTTGCCTGTTCACTCTGATGGTAGTTTCTTTTGCTGTGCAGAAGCTCTTTAGTTTAATTAGATCCCATTTGTCAATTTTGGCTTTTGTTGCCATTGCTTTTAGTGTTTTAGACATGAAGTCCTTGCCCATGCCTATGTCCAGGTTTTCTTCTAGGGATTTTATAGTATTAGGTCTAACATTTAAGTCTCTAATCCATCTTGAATTAATTTTCATATAAGGAGTAAGGAAAGGATCCAGTTTCAGCTTTCTACTTATGGCTAACCAATTTTCCCAGCATCATTTATTAAACAAGGAATCCTTTCCCCATTTCTTGTTTTTCTCAGGTTTGTCAAAGATCAGATGGCTGTAGATGTGTGGTATTATTTCTGAGGACTCTGTTTTGTTCCGTTGGTCTATATCTCTGTTGTGGTACCAGTACCATGCTGTTTTGGTTACTGCAGCCTTGTAGTATAGTTTGAAGTCAGGTATCGTGATGCCTCCAGCTTTGTTCTTTTGGCTTAGGATTGTCTTGGCAATGCGGGCTCTTTTTTGATTCCATATGAACTTTAAAGCAGTTTTTTCCAATTTTGTGAAGAAAGTCATTGGTAGCTTGATGGGGGTGGCTTTGAATCTATAAATTACCTTGGGTAGTATGGCCATTTTCACAATATTGATTCTTCCTATCCATGAGCATGATATGTTCTTCCATTTGCTTGTGTCCTCTTTTATTTCACTGAGCAGCGGTTTGTAGTTCTCCTTGAAGAGGTCCTTTACATCCCTTGTAAGTTGGATTCCTAGGTATTTTATTCTCTTTGAAGCAATTGTGAATGGAAGTTCATTCTTGATTTGGCTCTCTGTTTGTTACTGGTGTATAAGAATGCTTGTGATTTTTGCACATTAATTTAGTATCCTGAGACTTTGCTGAAGTTGCTTATCAGCTTAAGGAGATTTTGGGCTGAGACAATGGGGTTTTCTAAATATACAATCATGTCATCTGCAAACAGAAACAATTTGACTTCTTCTTTTCCTAACTGGATACCCTTTATTTCTTTCTCTTGCCTGATTGCCCTAGCCAGAACTTCCAACACTATGTTGAATAGGAGTGACGAGAGAGGGCATCCCTGTCTTGTGCCAGTTTTCAAAGGGAATTTTTCCAGTTTTTGCCCATTCAGTATGATATTGGCTGTGGGTTTGTCATAAATAACTCTTATTATTTTGAGATACGTTCCATCAATACCGAATTTATTGAGCGTTTTTAGCATGAAGGTCTGTTGAATTTTGTCAAAGGCCTTTTCTGCATCTATTGAGATAATCATGTGGTTTTTGTCTTTGGTTCTGTTTATATGCTGGATTACGTTTATTGATTTGTGTATGTTGAACCAACCTTGAATCCCAGGGATGAAGCCCACTTGATCATGGTGGATAAGCTTTTTGATGTGCTTCTGGATTTGGTTTGCCAGAATTTTATTGAGGATTTTTGCATTGATGTTCATCAGGGATACTGGTCTAAAATTCTCTTTTTTTGTTGTGTCTCTGCCAGGCTTTGGTATCAGGATGATGTTGGCCTCATAAAATGAGTTAGGGAGGATTCCCTCTTTTTCTATTGATTGGAATAGTTTCAGAAGGAATGGTACCAGCTCCTCCTTGTACCTCTGGTAGAATTCAGCTGTGAATCCATCTGGTCCTGGACTTTTTTTGGTTGATAGGCTATTAATTATTGCCTCAATTTCAGAGCCTGCTATTGGTCTATAGCAGGGATTCAGCTTCTTCCTGGTTTAGTCTTGGGAGAGTGTAAGTATCCAGGAATTTATCCATTTCTTCTAGATTTTCTAGTTGATTTGCGTAGAGGTGTTTATAGTATTCTCTGATGGTAGTTTGTATTTCTGTGGGGTCGGTGGTGATATCCCCTTTATCATTTTTTATTGCGTCTATTTGATTCTTCTCTCTTTTATTGTTTATTAGTCTTGCTAGTGGTCTATCAATTTTGTTGATCTTTTCAAAAAACCAACTCCTGGATTCATTGATTTTTTTGGAGGGTTTTTTGTGTCTCTATCTCCTTCAGTTCTGCTCTGATCTTAGTTATTTCTTGCCTTCTGCTAGCTTTTGAATGTGTTTGCTCTTGCTTCTCTAGTTCTTTTAATTGTGATGTTAGAGTGTCAATTTTAGATCTTTCCTGCTTTCTCTTGTGGGCATTTAGTGCTATAAATTTCCCTCTACATACTGCTTTAAATGTGTCCCAGAGATTCTGGTATGTTGTATCTTTGTTCTCATTGGTTTCAAAGAACATCTTTATTTCTGCCTTCATTTCGTTATGTACCCAGTAGTCATTCAGGAGCAGGTTATTCAGTTTCCATGTAGTTGAGCGGTTTTGATTGAGTTTCTTAGTCCTGAGTTCTAGTTTGATTGCACTGTGGTCTGAGAGACAGTTTGTTATAATTTCTGTTCTTGTACATTTGCTGAGGAGTGCTTTACTTCCAATTATGTGGTCAATTTTGGAATAAGTGTGATGTGGTGCTGAGAATAATGTATAATCTGTTGATTTGGGTTGGAGAGTTCTGTAGATGTCTATTAGGTCTGCTTGCTGCAGAGATGAGTTCAATTCCTGGATATCCTTGTTAACTTTCTGTCTCGTTGATCTGTCTAATGTTGACAGTGGGGTGTTGAAGTCTCCCATTATTAATGTATGGGAATCTAAGTCTCCCTAGTGAGATGAACCCAGTACCTCAGTTGAAAATGCAGAAATCACCTGTCTTCTGTGTCACTCGCGCTGGGAGCTGGAGACTGGAGCTGTTTCTATTCGGCCATCTTGCTCCGCCCCCCCACAAATGAGATTTGAAACCAAAAAAATATGTGCTTCTGAACTTGTCTGAGGTTTGCCTTGAGAATGATAAATAACAAATTGAGGGTGGATTTTGTCTGAGTCACACTATGCTTCTCAGATAGGACTTTGGATTAATAAGTAAATGAACCACAGCATCAACTCTAGAGGGGTTGTTCAACTGTAGCCAGTTCTTGCTCCTGGCCCATGAAGACCACCTAGATAGTAAAAATTATCATAATTCTTGTACTGCAACCTCTAAAGAATTTGGGCCTCCCATAATTGCTCAACTAACTCACACATTTTTTAAAGAATTTCTGTTTCTGGTAAGTCAGAAGACAAATTGAAAGGCTATGAAATGCTTCTTTTATGTAACAGATTGCTTATAGGTTATTACATTTCCCTTTATTCTAAACAAGAAAAATCACATTAGGAAAGAAGAAAAGTATGTTACATTATCTTTGCACCCCTTTATTTTCCCATAATCACTGGGTAGCCCTAGGCATAACCTGATAAAACTAAGAGGAGTATTCGGTATCTATACAATATGTAAGTGGGGGGGGGGGGTAGAACGTAACTCCACGAGATGATAGTCATATTTGTGCTTTGTTTTAATTTTCTATATTCATAAAAATCTTGCAATGCTAAAGAACTAATAAACTCTGACACCCCAAATGTTCTTTGTTTTTTCAAAAAAAATTTTTTTAATAACTGGAGACAAAATGTTACTATGTTGCCCAGGCTAGTGTTGAACTCCTGAGCTCAAGCTATCCCACAACCTTGGCCTCACAAAGTGCTGAGATTACAGGCATGAGCCACTGCAGCTGGCCACAAATATTCTTTAAATGGTTCTATAACATTTATGAAAGGCACATTTTTCCCCTTGTACTTTAGTATTAGGCTGGTGCAAAATTAATCGTGGGTAAGTCTGCAATTAATTTTACACCAACCTATTATTGGATCAAAAATTATATTGAAAATTTAGGAGCAGGGCACATTAAATGTTAGATAGGTATAAGATAAGGGGTGAGGTCCATTTCTCAACCTGACACTACTTAGGTTTACAGATGTCATAATTGCATTTTTTTTTCCAGGAATCTTGAATTCCTGATGGTCAGCACCTTAGAGACTGTGCTTGCTCTAAAGGAGACATACAATAATCCTTGGGTAATGGGGGAAAATATTGCCTGTTGACTCTTCCTCCGAGAAATTCTGGGCTCTTGGCATCTTTATCCAGAATACACTCACAGCAGCATTAAGAAAATATTGACCACAACCCTGCAAGATCTAAAATGAATTACCTTATCCCATTTTTCTTAGACTGTCCAGATCTTCCAGTAGTTAAAACATAACTGTTTCTTCTGTGAGATTTTAAAACTTGGTAGATTCATTCATTGTTGCTGGGCTTTTTTTGTTTGTTTGTTTTGTTTAGTTGTTTGTTGTTTGGGGACTTTTTCGTTTTTTTGTTGTTTTTACTGAAGTTCTCAATAAAACATGAATCCTGTGCTATCTAGTAAAAGCACAGTGTCCAGCTTCACTCTCCTATAATACAATAGACATATAGACACAGCAAGTTGCTTACAAATAGAGTCTAAAAGAACTACTTTTGTTTGGGCAATCCACTCTCTCAAGCATGGACATATTTTCCACTAAGCCAGTCCCAGGAATCTCATCCCCTTCTTTCTGTGAATGGTTTGTGAATTGGTTTACAATATAATTCTTGCCAAATGCAGGCAAGGGAAAAATCTCTCAGGGAGACTTCTAGGAAAGCTTTCCCTAAATATACTAAGAAATTGTCCTTCCTCTTTTGGAAATTTTTACATCTGAAAGTTATATCTAGAATTGTGGAAGCCTTTTTTTTTGTGACCACAAGGGTAAGCCAATAAGCTGAAAATGGCTAAGAGGAAGGACCAATATCACAGACATATGATGGTTAATTTTGCATCAATTGACTGGGCTAAGGGATACTGGATGCGTGGATAGCTGCTGTAATGTTATTTCTGGTGTTTGAGTAAGGGCTTTTCCAGAAGAGATTAGCATTTGAATCAGTAGACTTTGTAAAGATTTCCCTCACCAATCATCATCCAATCTTGAGGGCTTGAATAGAAGAAAAACACAGAAAAGGGGTAAATTAGCTTTCTCTCTGCTTGAGCTAAAAAAAATCCATCTTCTCGGCCAGGTGCAGTGGCTTATGCCTGTAATCCTAGCACTTTGGGAGGCAGAGGTGGGTGGATCGCCTGAAGTCAGGGGTTCAAGATCAGCCTGGCCAACATGGTAAAACCCCGTCTCTACTAAAAATACGAAAATTAGCCAGGTGTGGTGGCATGCACCTGTAATCCCAGCTACTCATGGGGTTGAGGCAGGAGAATCACTTGAACCCAGGAGGTGGATATTGCAGTGAGCCAAGATCATGCCATACACTCCAGCCTGGGTGACAGAGTGAGACTCCACCTAAAAACAAATAAATAAATAAATAAATAAATAAACTCTATCTTCTTTTGCATTTAAACATTGGAGCTCCTGGTTTTCAGGCCTTTGGACTTGAACCTGTACTTAGACCATTGGCATCCCTGATTCTTGGGCCTTTGAGCTTGGACTGGAATTACATCATGGGTTTTCCTGGACCTCCAGCTTGCAGATGATCATGGGACCTCGCAAGTTCCATAATCATCTGAGCTCATCCTTTACAATAAATCTCTTTCTATTTATCTTTTTATATATCCTGTTGGTTCTGTTTCTCTGGAAAGCCCTGACTAACATACAATGGGTCCATGATGTTGTTGAGCTGATAAAAGCTAATCACTTTGGAGCTACCCTAACTCGGGGTTTCTTGTGAGTTATTGTCCTTAGTATTAAGGATACTTTGAATTGGATTGTCTATTACTTAGCCTAAATGTACTAACTGATCATTTGCCTGTCCAGTCTCTTCAAGAAGACAATAGAATGTGCTTTAAAAAGTCAGTAGAATAGAATAGGAAGAAAATCTGAAGGTAAGGGCTTTGGATCATTTTAACACTGATTCAGAGAATATTCTGCATTGTTAGAGGACTAAAAGCAGGGAAAAAAAGAAAATCCTGTCACTTCTCGTTGACATGTATAACTTCTCAGATACAACCTGTAAATGTCAAAGTGCATAGAAAAACTTTTCGAAAACTGAAGTGCAGTCTGACCATTAACCAGTATTATTTAAAGCACATTGCAGGCATTGAATTGAGTGGGATTTTGAATGTGGACCCCTGTCTAAAAGCAGAAGGTTCTGGGCATAAGGGTCTCAGCAAATGGGGCCAAAATAGAATGAGTGTGCAAGACTCAAAGTAATAAATAAAACTTCCTAGATTTATGTGGTTTCAACCAATTCGTTGAACTATTTTTTAACCAGAAACCAGTGATCTTAGCATATGTTTCTACGTGCTTGCTTATGGCAAGATGTAGTTTAGCACAAACACACATTATTAATCTTTCTGAAGGCAGATTTCACTAGAACAAGTAGTGCAAATTGGAATTTGTCTCATAAAGATGTGCCATTTTGATGCAAGCTAAATGATGCCTTGGTATAATTACTGGTTAAAATATAATTACGAAGAAACTGGATTCATAATAAAATTCCAAGACTTCACTGAGGGATCAAAGGGATATGCATTCTTAGATACGATGTCAGTAGAGAATGTATATGGAAAGCTCCTACTTTTACCAGATTTATACTGAAAATGTCAAAAGAAAGAAACAAACAAAAAAACCCGAGGAACCCCCCTGGCTCACCCCCCTACCCCCCCACACACTAGAGATCTAGGACAAAGAAAAGACAAACAAAACATTGTATGACATTGACGTTAAATTGCAAGTTAAGAGAACTAATAACCAATCCTTGTATCAGCCTGAGGAATATATTGGGGAAAACTTTACTCTGCTTCCATTTTCTGTTTTTTTTTTTTTTATTATTATTATTATACTTTAAGTTCTAGGGTACATGTGCATAACGTGCAGGTTTGTTACATATGTATACTTGCGCCATGTTGGTGTGCTGCACCCATCAACTCATCAGCACCCATCAACTCGTCATTTACATCAGGTATAACTTCCAATGCAATCCCTCCCCCATCCCCCCCCCATAATAGGCCCCAATGTGTGATGTTCCCCTTCCCGAGTCCAAGTGATCTCATTGTTCAGTTCCCACCTATGAGTGAGAACATGCGGTGTTTGGTTTTCTGTTCTTGCCACAGTTTGCTGAGAATGATGGTTTCCAGCTGCATCCATGTCTCTACAAAGGACACAAACTCATCCTTTTTTATGGCTGCATAGTATTCCATGGTGTATATGTGCCACATTTTCTTAATCCAGTCTGTCACTGATGGACATTTGGGTTGATTCCAAGTCTTTGCTATTGTGAATAGTGCCGCAATAAACATATGTGTGCATGTGTCTTTATAGCAGCATGATTTATAATCCTTTGGGTATATCCCCAGTAGTGGGATGGCTGGGTCATATGGTACTTCTAGTTCTAGATCCTTGAGGAATCGCCATACTGTTTTCCATAATGGTTGAACTAGTTTACAATCCCACCAACAGTGTAAAAGTGTTCCCATTTCTCCACATCCTCTCCAGCATCTGTTGGTTCCTGACTTTTTAATGATTGCCATTCTAACTGGTGTGAGATGGTATCTCATTGTGGTTTTGATTTGCATTTCTCTGATGGCCAGTGATGATGAGCATTATTTCATGTGTCTGTTGGCTGTATGTATGTCTTCTTTTCGGAAATGTCTGTTCATATCCTTTGCATTTTCTGTTTTTTAATTTGACAGTCTTTATATCGAGGTTCAGAACTCAAATGATAATTAGTGTCTTTTCCTATAAAATTTTATTTAACCTCTCAGCAAGGGAGAGGAGGAAAGAGTCAAATTTGGTGTGTGTGTGTGTGTGTGTGAGTGTGTGTGTGTGTGGTGTGTGTGTGGTGGGACTTGCTGCTGCACTTCAGGGAAGAGTGGAGCTTTTTTTGGTTTAGGTTAAAGTATGTCTTCAGCTTTGGTCAATGCATCTTATATCTGGGGAATGGGGCTACCATATTGTACAATGCAGGTTTAGAAGGCATCTCAATTAGAATGCTTTTGATGAGGTCACTGAAGAAACTCAAAATGGAGAACAAATAAATGTAGAGGCTGGGCGCAATGACTCATGCCTGTAATTCCAGCACTTTGTAATTCCAGGCCCCGTTGGGTGGATAACAAGGTCAGGAGATCGAGACCCTCCTGGCTAACAGGGTGAAACTCCGTCTCTACTAAAAATGCAATAAACAAACAAACAAACAAACATAAATAAATAAAATAAAATTAGCTGGGTGTGGTGGCAAGCACCTGTAATCCCAGCTACTTGGGAGGCTGAGACTGGATAATCATTTGAACCCGGGAGGCGGAGGTTGCAGTGAGCCGAGATTGCGCCACTGCACTCCAATCTGGGCAACAGAGCAAGACTGTCTCAAAATAAATAAGTAAATTAAATAAATAAATAAAGAGATGGGGTGATCCTAAGGCAAATTCCATGACATTAAAGATTCAGGTTCTTTCCATCATTTGGTTCTTCACTTCTCAGTAAATTAGCTTTGTACTTGAGGCCAATCCACAGAACAACCAGAATTCCACTGAACATGATCTGATTACCTCTGAATTAGATGCATTTTCATGTTTCTTTAAGTTTTAAAATTCTGATTTACTCTACCCAAAATATTGTAGAGAATCAGCCATATGTCTTTAAATCTGGAATCTCCCAATATACCTTCTGAAATAAACTACAACGATGCAGTTTTTAATTCTGTGAAGGAACGTATGTTTGGTGGAAGTGGAAGGCTAAACATAAATTTAATAGCTCCTTAATGTTAGTGAGCAAAGTATTCCCCAAAACTATAATGAACAATTAAAAGTCAATTAAATCCATTTAAATTATTATAAAATAAAATAGATATTTAAGATGGACTTAAGCTATCTGCTGCTGATTGTAATTTGAAAAACTGATCGATATCAGCAAGCTTTGGGTTTCATTTATTCAGTACTAGAATGGACAGAGAAACCTTTCAGTTCTTTAGGAGTAGTTCCTATACCAGATTTTTAAAGGAAACAGTCGCAATTTGATGAACCCATCCATCATTAAAAATCTGAAATGTAGAGGGTATTAGCATTCTTTGCCTCACATGATGAGAATAATGAACATTTACTCTTTTTTAAATAATTGTACTTAAAAAAACAATTCACTACCCACTATTAGCATTTGGAATAGGCTCTAGTGAATTTTAATTCAAGGAAACAAATGTAAGGAACCTAGAAATACACCATTCATATGTGTCACAGTGGCAAATCTTGATAAGGTATCACTGGTGATTTTAAACAATAAACAGCTCAATTTTCACTGCTTATGAATAGGTTATGTTCAGTGCCTCCTGGTTCCAGTCAGTGTAGAAATGGCTCCAGAGTCACTGCTGTAACAGGATTTTGGCTCATTGGGCTTCTGTCAAAACTCACAACTGAAGATACTGCTCTGAATATAGGAAGTGAGGAAAAGCTTTAAGAGTGCAAATGATTTTAAAGCTCAAAATAGATTGCACTGACTTTGACAGCAGTTGTTCTTTTTCTCCCACCTCCATTCCTAACTCAAGGTCATTCAGGGTGTTTTGTCAATAGAATGGACAGTTCGTAACTTCCATCAGTGATCTCATGATGATCAAGACTCATTTTCCACTGTTCTTTTACTGTGGAGGAGATGGGGCAAAGGAGGCACCCACCAGAGGCAGGATACACGGTTCTATGGCTAGTGTGATGCTCCGCAGGTTGAGCCTTGAAGCGAAAGGAAGCTGGTGAAAATGCCCCCTCCTAGGGTCCCTCCAAGGGTTAAGAGAGTTAATGCATATAAAGGAAGGGTCTGGCACATAGGAAATGCTCAATATCAACAAATGGATCTATTCCTGTAGTTTATTACTAAGAAGTCTCTTTGTTTGCTACACTCAGCTAACTCAGATGTTCATCGTTTTGATTTTTGCTTTGTATAGGTTACATTCAGTTCTTTAGAACTATTGCAACTGTCGGCCGCGCGCGGTGGCTCAAGCCTGTAATCCCAGCACTTTGGGAGGTCGAGACGGGTGGATCACGAGGTCGGGAGATCAAGACTATCCTGGCTAACACGGTGAAACCCCGTCTCTACTAAAAAACACAAAAAACTAGCCGGGCGTGGTGGCGGGCGCCTGTGTTCCCAGCTACTCCGGAGGCTGAGACAGGAGAATGGCGTGAACCCGGGAGGCGGAGCTTGCAGTGAGCTGAAGTGAGCTGAGATCCGGCCACTGCACTCCAGCCCGGGCGGCAGAGCGAGACTCCATCTCAAAAAAAAGAAAAAAAAAAAAAAAAAAGAACTATTGCAACTGTCAAGGCATAACTCTTAGTAATCTTGATGATATTTCATTCAGTCTTAAGTGGGTAGGAGTCCACAAATCTACCATGGAGAGCTCCCCAGCATTCTGTATCAAGGGATAAATACACGGCTTTGAGAGGGTGAGCAGAGCCAGCTTGCTGAGCTGGAGTTTTGACAGAAGTTCTTGGATTAGTTATGAAGTCTGTGGGTATGGGGCCAACATTTTTTTAGGTAGACTTTAATCTTTCATCAGGGTTATATTCATTGCCAAAGATGTTTTCAGCTCCTGAAAGCTCACTCATTTTACTTTAGACATATAGCCAGGAAGGTTGTTAGAGCTCCAAATTCTCTTAAATTCTATGGATGTGAAATTCCTCTCAGACAATATCACCGACCTGGAGTAAGTACTAGGTGATTTGTTAACATGATAAAACTAATACACCACAAAAGACAGGCAGCCCCCTGAGGCCTGACATTTCACACAGCACTTTCACTTTATGGCCATCTCTCTCATCCGGGGCATAGATTCGATTATTTTAATGCTCTGGAAAGATAGAGAATTTGTAGGGCATTTAAGATATGGAAACTTAGTCTGGCCATCACAAGGTCAGATTTCTTTTTTTGTCATGGTGGTATCTAAACAAATGCTCTTACATCTTTGCTTATGATACTTTTCAGTCAAGGTTGAGAATAAGCTTACATTTTAAAAAGAAAAATCTAAAATTTCCTTTTTTAAGTGCAAACTTAGAAACGGGGGTATTTAGAGATGGGGAGTGTTGCTGTCATGAATATCCTGCTTTGTCACAAACTTCATGACTTCAGCTATAGCTCTTCTTTATTTTCAAAGGCCTTAATAAGGTGACCTGAGATGAGTTTCTCAGTCACATCCCCATGACATGTAATTAGATAATGAAACTCAAATTTTTAGTAAGGGCTTTGTACTGAGTAAGAAGTGGAAGAAATGACTTAACTGGGCTCTAATCAAAGAAAAGTAAAGACCTGTGACAGAGAGACAGCTGGGGAGATGCAATTACTTATGAATTTGCCCTTGTTTTAAATTATAACACTATAAACCGGGCACAGTGGCTCACGCCTGTAATCCCAGCACTTTGGAAGGCCAAGATGGGTGGATTGCCTGAGGTCAGGACTTCAAGATCAGCCTGACCAACATGGTAAAACCCCATCTCTACTAAAAATATAAAATTAGCCAGGTGTGGCGGCACGTGCCTGTAGTCCTAGCTACTTGGGAGGCTGAGGCAGGAGAATCGTTTGAACCCAGGAGGCGGAGGTTGTGGTGAGCCGAGGTTGCGCCGTTGCACTCCAGCCTGGGCAACAAAAGTGAAACTCCATCTCAAAATAAATAAATAAATAAATAATAACACCAAGTCTTGAAAAGTGGTGAAAAAAAGCCAGGCATTAATTTTGTTACATTTTCACATTATTGATTTTATTGTAAGACCTACAGAACTTATTCTTAGATTTTAGTGTTCCTAGGAGTCACACCTGATGCCTATTAAGATGGCAAAATTCTTTTTCCACCTCAGAACTACTACAGTAAAATGAGGAATCTGAATTTTATGCACAATAAAGTTTAAGATTAGCTGCCGTAAATTATCCCCCCATTTCTTCCTGTTCTCAAATTTGCCTTTGCTAAATCTGTAACTGGAGTCAAGTCACCTTCCATTTCCCTTGATTAGACAACAAGTATTTTTTTACCATCTTGAAGGTAAAATCATTCTTACATTTTTGGAGGTACTAGGATCAATAGGAACTTAAATTCAGTCTAGTTTTTATACTATTTATTTAGCACTGATCTCCTACTACATACAGAACACCTGGTCCTCAGATCCAACCATGAACCCTGCCCTCAAGATCCTTTTAACCAAGTAAAAGATGCAAAAAAAACTGATGGATACCTGAATCTGGTCAATAAACTGTGAGAGGTGCTCAGAGTAGGTTCTGAGGAAGGGCACCCATTCTAGCTTTAGGAGTGTGGGGATGGTCAGGAAATTCATTCTGGAAGAGGTAACACCGGAGACCCATCTGAAATGATCGGGTTTTAGCTAGGATTTGGGCTATTCAGAGGATACAGAACATTATAGGGTGGGAGAATGATTCTGGCAATGCCATGTTAAAAGGATGTATTATATTTATGGAGATCACACATATTATTAGGTGCTGGTGATGAGTCTGGAAAATGAAGCCAATTTTTGGATGTCATATTTAGGACCTGAGACTTTGTCCTAAAAATAAAGAGAAGATTGGCAAGAAGCTTTTCGTTAGACTCACCCATATCAAAGATGACAGACAATTGCCACAAAACAGTATTAAGTGGTGAAATGTTTTGCTCATCAAGTCAGTTTGCATTTAGAGAAAAAGGCATAATTCTTCCCCCTGTTGTGGTAGATAAGAGCAAATGCCCCTTTGCAGCAATCACTCACAATCTTATCTGTGAAATAAATAGATAAGATTAATGCGTGGTGTTTATGTTAGCTGGAGATTTATGCAGTTGATGTAGAGACCTCATTGCTTGTACTGGTGTTGCTGTAATAGAAACTATTCATTAGCACTGCCAAGGCCATGCTTTAAAGCAGTGGTCCTCAACCTTTGTGGCATCAGGGACCAGCTTCATGGGAAATAATTTTTCCACGGACCAGGTTGGGGGTTTTGGGATCATTCAAGCACATTTCAATTATTGTGCACTTTATTTCTATTATTACTACATTGTAATGTATAATGACATAATAATACAACTCACCAAGATCTAGAATCAGTGGGAGCCCTGAGCATGTTTTCCTGTAACTAGATGGTCCCATCTGGGGGTAATGGGAAAGAGTGATAGATCATCAGGCATTAGAATCTCACAAGGAATGTGCAACCTAGATCCCTTGCATGCACAGTTCACAATAGGGTTCATGTTCTTACGAGACTCTGATGCCACTGCTGATCTGATGGGAGGCAGAGCTCAGGTAGTAAGGCGGGCAAGGGATGGGGAGCAACTCTAAATACAGATGATGCTTCACTCACTTGCCTGCTACTCACCTCCTGCTGTGCAACCCAGTTCCTAACAAACCATGGATAGGTGCCAGTCTGTGGCCTGGGGTTTGGGGACCTCTGCTTTAAATAAAACAATTATACATAGAGACAATAGAGCATGGTGATTAGAGACTCAGGTTGTGGATTCAAATGTGAGTAAATTATATAACTCTCTTAGCCTCAATATTCTTTTTTTTTTTTTTTTTTTTTTTTAAGTCTGGGTGATAGTTCATGATAGTGACCAGCAGTGATGAAAATTAAATGAGGTAATACACTGTTACGGATTGAATTGTGTGCCAGAAAAAAGAGATATTGAAGCCCTAACAGACTGACACCTCAGAATGTGACTGTATTTGGAAATAGAGTATTTACAGAAGTAATAAATTAAAGCGAGTTATTAAGGCAGACTGAAATCCACTATAACTGATATTCTTGTGAAAAGGAAAAATTTGGACACAGAGAAAGGTATACAGGGGGAACATATGAACATGAAGGCAGAGATCAGGGTAATGTATTCATAAGCCAAGGGATGCTACAGATTGCCATTAAACCCCTAAAAGCCAGGACAGAAAAATGGTAACGTTGTTCCCACCAGCTCTCAAAAGAACCCACCCTGCCCACACATTGATCTTAGACTTCTAGCCTCTAGAACTGTGAGACAGTGAATTTGTGCTGTTTGGCCACCTAGTTTATAGCACTTTGTTATGGCATCTCTAGCAAACTAATACATTCATGTAAATACTCCAGCACATAGCAAATGGGCAACATTATCAATCTTTCTTTCTTTTTTTTTTTTCTTTTTGAGATGAAGTCTTGCTCTTGTTGCCCAGGCTGGAGTAGAGTGGCATGATCTTGGTTCACAGCAACCTCCATCTCCTGAGTTCAAGTGATTCTCCTGCCTCAGCCTCCCGAGTAGCTGGGATTATAGTCACGCACCACCACACCCGGCTAATTTTGTTATTTTTTGTAGAGACGGGATTTCTCCATGTTGGTTAGGCTGGTCTCAGACTCCCGACCTCACGTGATCCGCTCGCCTCAGCTTCCCAAAGTGCTGGGATTACAGGCCTGAGCCACCACCCCTGGCCTATCTGTCCTTCTTATTGCTGTTAATACTAAGCTTTAGTCACATTTCCAGATTTCTACTCAGACTCTTCTTGTCCAGTCTGGCTCCTTTGATGACAGCACATTGTTCTATAGGTCACAGACAGGAAAAATCAGAGGTGTAATGCAGAATGGGATGCACAGATTTCTTACAGCTATGTGTAGAGAGCAGGGCCATTCTGGAAGCACTGAAACCAGTTATCAGCCAGTCGCAGGTAGTGCTAGGATGGTGACATGACAGGGCAGCGTAAAAAGCAAAGGCTTTGGGTATGAACAGACTGGGCCTGACATCTTCAGAAAAAACAAACTAACCAACAAATGAAACAAAACAACAAAACACAATACAAACAACTCAATGGTTTGATTAGGAATGAAGGAGAAGTTGAACATATACTGATAAGATGCTTATGTGGTTGCGTATCTTATTTTTACATGAATCAAAGATATTTATTTGTTACATAGTATTGACCAGAACCAAAGACAGTTACAAGAAGACAAATATAAAAGAAAAATAAGAGGGAAGAAAATAGGAGAGGGAGAGAAAAGAGAAGGAGGAGAAAGAGGAGTGTGTGTGGAAATCAGCCATGTAGATTCAGGCAGTTCCTTCCATTGCGAACACAGAACTTCAGCATAATTTCTCAGGAAGGTGTGATGGAAACTTTACCACCACAATTTCATTTCAAGGACAAGCTTTTGCTTTGAGATTTGTGAGTCCATTCACTCTGAGCTTAATGTAACTGGGCTCTGCCAGTGTCCTTGACCAATAAGCAAGGGAGAAAGAAGAGAAAATATCTGGAAGTATTTGTATGTGGTTGGGAGACCATGGGTAGAAGTGATAAAAATAATAAAAAAGAGGAGAGACAGAGAGAAAATAAGCAAAATAAACAAATAAGCAAATCAAAGGATGGTCAGCATTATTGCTAAGTACACAGGTTCTAAACCCTAGCTCTGTCACCTCAGGTACATGGCCACCCTCTTTTAAGACTCTGCTCCCCCATCTATAAAATGAAGTTAATAAAAACACTTATCTCATTGAGCTCATTATGAGGATTAAACCAGCTAATACACAGAAAACTTAGGTTGTTTCTATTCATGAATTATTACTGTGCTGGGTATTCATCAAGAGGAGAGGATTAAAGAAATCATGGTATATCTATTCTATGATACAATTAAAGTGAATCTGGTAAGGCTTCATGTGTCGATAAGGTAAAATGTCCAATATGAACAGTTAAGTATAAAACAAGAGTTGTATAAGATAGTGCATAATATCTACACATTGCCTTGAAAAATGATGCATTTTCTTGCAGATTTATATATGTAGATTATTTCTGAAAGAATGACCGAGAAATTGGTTATAATTGTTACTCTGTGGAAGTCATGTGGGAAAACACAGAGTAAGAAACATCATATTTTATTGTATTCCTCTTTGTTGTATTTGAAATTTTATCATTTACATGTATTATTTTTTCAATTAAAAATAAAGTGAAAAATGAAAAAAAAAAAAAAACCCAGGAGAGTAAAACTAGCTTCTGTTGTATAGTTTGAGAAGATTAAATGAAATAATACATAAAAGTTAGCATTATGCCTGACAATTAAAAAGCCCTACAATTATTACTATTATTAATAAAGTCATCTTTAACTTTCAGTGTAACTATTAAATGTTAAAAAAAGGGATGTTTATGGAAGAAGGAGGCATTGGGCTCATCAATGATGCTGCCAGAGTTGCTTGGCTACCTCGTTTTTGGGGGTATGATTAACCACACTTTGCATGGTGTGGTTTACAGGTATGGCGAATGTTAGCTTACTTCCATGGCTTCCTGGTCTTTTAATGACATGGATTCATGTCAGAGCGCCCATTTTCACATTATCAGTTTAGAAAAGTTTAGAGAAAGCTTCCTGAGACTCTTCACTAACAGGAGGTTTCCTGACCCCAAGGTCTACAGATTGGCTCCAATGGGGAGCTGCAATCCCATTTCATGCTAGGGTAAAAGTTTTCAATTTAAGGAGGAAATCTCAGAAGAAGGATACATGTTTTAAAGCTAATAGTGTATAAGTTAATTTTGGTTCTTCAACCTAGAGTTACAGAAAAAGGGAGATTCCCTTAAACCTTGGATTGTTTCTGTTAAGCAATTTTCTAGAAACACTAGGGACACTATGTGGAGATTGAAAGTGTTTAAATTGTGTGTACACCCTCCCCCCAACACACACACACACACACACACACACACACACACACACACAATAGAAACAGAAAAACTAGACTCTTTGAAGGTCAATCCTTACCTAGGTGGCTAACATAAGTTGTTCTCATTTTGATCCTTCACAAACATTCTTTATTTATGAATTTATTCAAGGAACCACTGTGAGCCAATCTATATCTCACTTATTTCAGCATATTGGTGCTGGGAAAACTGTTTTGTTTTCTTCTGCTGTACTTAGACCAATGAGAGACTACTTTGAATTGGTGATTTGTGGAAAAGCAACTAGACTAGAGCTTATTAGTGGCTAAGCTGGTGACTCTGAGGCCACCCATTGGAAATGAGCTGAAAAAGTTGTCATTTCATTGCAAACTTGCTCTCTCACAGCACAATCTAACACATGTAAAAACAAACATAATAACCTCAGCACTGGGGAAAATATTTTGTTTTTCTTAAATGTATGTGTTATGTATAGTTAAATGTACTGCTATATACGTAATACATATATATGTCTGTGTGTGTATATATATCATATATCAGGTGAGATATATGTGTATATATGTGTGTGTATATAATATATATTCTATATATATATATTTATTTCACCTTGATAGGAAAATTTCTTTCCATCTTACTTGGCAAGACATCATGCTCCAAGAGCACAAATAGCCTTTGAAAGCTATTTGAAAGCCTTTGAAATAGCACAAATAGCCTTTGAAAGACTAATAATTCTGTTTCTTCCCCCAATTTTTGGGTTCTTTCATTTCTCTATAGTTTTCAGGTTGGTTAATTGTGTTTTCAGTCTGTACATTTAAACCTATTTAGTGAAAAAACATCTGTTAGTTGCTGAGGTTGGTAAAACACTGAAGACATTAGTCACCTTACAACCAACACAAAAAATAATAGGTTTAGCTATTCCCTTCAACTGCACTGAGAAATAGATGTGGTGGCAAGATAAATATTAGGTTTCATTTTCTCAAAGTTCTACAACTAGGTAATCTGAACTGTTTCCCAGATAAGTCTGTCAATGTCCTTAAGTGTCAACTAAACTACGAAACTTTAGTTCCTAAAATCGTAGTTTCAGGTTTGCTTGGTTCAATGCTCCTTTCAGAACCATATTTTCATGCATTTATTCATGCATACATGTTTGTTTTCAACCAAAATCTATTGAGCACTTATCATATTCAAGTCCTGGTTGAGAGGCTGGAAAAATATGAATGACAATTAATGCAAAATCTGATTTGAACAAGGTTTGGCTTAGGAAACAGACATGTAAATAGATAATTCCACCACAGTGTCTTAGTGTTAAATATAAGGTATTCTAATATATAGAGGAAGAACACCTAATTTAGACTGGACGGGCTGCGATATAAGGGAAAGATTACAGGAAAAGTTGCTAGCTGAACTGAATGTCAAAAGGTAAGTATATGTGGGTTAAATAAAGAGATGTACAAGTTTATTTTTCTGATGTTTTGAATGACCTCTCCTTACTAATTAAAAGAATGTGCTAAAATTAAAGTACATTGAAAAACTCACAGGAGAAAACAAGTATATTTTTGTAATGAAAACATTGAATCTAGAGTACTTGGCAGAGTTACATGTTTAGTGTAATGACACTCTGAATGGAAAGGGAAGATGATGAAGATGTCATCCTTGTCCCCTTAGGCAGAAGGATCAACATTTAGTGACTTGAAGAATCTCTCAGCATGCTTTTTAAAAATAATAATTTCTGGGTTGTCTCCATGAATTCTGATTTAGTATGTCTGCAGAGAGGCCTAGGAATATGAATTTGTAACATGCCACCCAGATAGGTACAGGGTTTTTTGCTCTTTGATTTTTATTTCCATCATCATGCCCTGCTCTTTTCTGTCCCACTACTACCACATTCACAAGAGACTGCTGTTTTCAAAACGAAATTTTTTTTTAATGCTAAGTAACAATGGAAAAGATATAAAATGAGGAAGTCATACAATTAGTTAAGCTTATACAGTATTAAGGTCCTGCTTCTACTGTAAATGCAATGTAGCCTTTGAACTTAGGACATCTTTATAGGCCCATTCTTGGATTATTTTTCCTCCTGGCAAAGAATTTCCCTGTGAGACTGCTCCACTTTATTTCCTGCCACATAAAAGTTTGTCAGTTGTTCATTTTACTTCTAACTAATTTGAGCATAAGCATCTAATCTTAACTCTACTGACTACTTGATCTTCTTCAGGTTCCTTTGGGTTTCTTACTCAAAGGAGCATTCTTATCCTTAGATGATTTTAAAGGACATACTAATATCTCAAATAAGCCAACACTGTATTTACACAGAAAGCGACCTTTGTTGAATCCTTCATAATGATAGCACCACAGGTTAGAGATACCTTCTCCATAAAATAATGATACCTATGACAAAGCACTTGCACACATAACATCCCAGGCTTATCCATGATACTCAATAGATATTTGTTGAAAACTAGATAATGAAATTCAGTAATTGTGAGTCACTCAAAGACATTCTTGTCTCAGGATACTTATGTCTAGGAAAAGTGATATATCATTCCGGATCTTATATTTGACATGGGAAAAAGTGACTAATGTCAAAAATAGCCAAGGTGCTATTTTATTTTTATTTATGTATTTATTTTTATTGTACTTTAAGTTCTAGGATACATGTGCACAATGTGCAGGTTTGTTACATAGGTATGCATGTGCCATGTTGGTTTGCTACACCCATCAACTCATCATTTACATTAGGTATTTCTCCTAACATTATCCCTCCCCCAGCCCCACACCCTCCAACAGGCCTCGGTGTGTGATATTCCCCTCTCCGTATCCATGTGTTTTCATTGTTCAACTCCCACTTATGAGTGAGAACATGAGGTGTTTGGTTTTCTGTCCTTGTGATATTTTGCTGAGAATGATGGTTTCCAGCTTCATCCACCTCTCTGCAAATGACATGAACTCATCCTTTTTTATGGCTGCATAGTATTCCATGGTGTATATGTGCCACTTTTTCTTTATCCAATCTATTATTGATGGACATCTGGGTTGGTTCCAAGTCTTTGCTATTGTGAATAGTGCCACAATAACCATATGAGTACATGTGTCTTTATAGTAACATGATTTATAATCCTTTGGGTATATACCCAGTAATGGGATTGCTGAGTCAAATGGTATTTCTAGTTCTAGATCCTTGAGGAATCACCACACTGTCTTCCACAATGGTTGAACTAATTTACACTCCCACCAACAGTGTAAAAGCATTCCTATTTCTCTACACCTTCTCCAGCATCTGTTGTTTCCTGACATTTTAATGATCACCATTCTAACTGGTGTGAGATGGTATCTCATTGTGGTTTTGATTTGCATTTCTCTGATGACCAGTGATGATGAGCATTTCTTCATGTGTCTGTTGGCTGCATAAATGTCTTCTTTTGAGAACTGTCTGTTCATATCCTTCGCCCACTTTTTGATGGGGTTGTTTGTTTTTTTCTTGTAAATTTGTTTAACTTCTTTGTAGATTCTGGATATTAGCCTTTTGTCAGAAGGATAGATTGCAAAAGTTTTCTCCCATGCTATAGGTTGCCTGTTCACTCTGATGATAGTTTCTTTTGCTGTGCAGAAGCTCTTTAATTGAATTAGATTCCGTTTGTCAATTTTGGCTTTTGTTGCCATTGATTTTGGTGTTTTAGTCATGAAGTCTTTGCCCATGCCTATGTCCTGAATGGTATTGCCTAGGTTTTCTTCTAGGGTTTTTATGGTTTTAGGTCTTGCATTTAAGTCTTTAATCCATCTTGAGTTAATTTTTGTATAACGTGTAAGGAAGGCATCCAGTTTCAGCTTTCTACATATGGCTAGCCAGTTTTTCCAGCACCATTTATCAAATAGGGAATTCTTCCCCCATTTCTTGTTTTTGTCAGGTTTGTCAAAGATCAGATGGTTGTAGATGTATGGTGTTATTTCTGAGGCCTCTATTCTGATCCATTGGTCTATATATCTATTTTGGTACCAGTACCGTGATGTTTTGGTTACTGTAGCCTTGTAGTATAGTTTGAAGTCAAGTAGCGTGATGCCTCCAGTTTTGTTCTTTTTTGCTTAGGATTGTCTTGGCTATGTGGGCTCTGTTTTGGTTCCATATGAAATTTAAATTAGTTTTTTTTCCAATTCTGTGAAGCAAGTCATTGGTAGCTTGATGGGGATAGCATTGAAACTATAAATTAGTTTTATATTTATACCTTGGGCAATATGGCCATTTTCATGATATTGATTGTTCCTATCTATGTGCATGGAATGTTATTCCATTTGTTTGTGTCCTCTTTTATTTCATTGAGCAGTGGTTTGTAGTTCTGTTTGAAGAGGTCCTTCATATCCCTTATAAGTTGGATTCCTGGATATTTTATTCTCTTTGTAGTAATTGTGAATGGGAGTTCATTCATGATTTGGCTCTTTGTTTGTCTGTTCTTGGTGTATAGGAATGCTTGTGATTTTTGCACATTGATTTTGTATTCTGAGACTTTGCTGAATTTGCTTATCAGCTTAAGAAGATTTTGGGCTGAGACTATGGGGTTTTCTAAATATACAGTTATGTCCTCTGCAAACAGAGACAATTTGGCTTCCTCTTTTCCTAATTGAATACCTTTTATTTCTTTCTCTTGCCTGATTGCCTTTGCCAGAACTTCCAATACTATGTTGTACAGGAGTGGTGAGAGAGGGCATCCTTGTCTTGTGCTGGTTTTCAAAATGAATGGTTCCAGTTTTTTCCCATTCAGCATGATATTGGCTGTGGGTTTGTCATAAATTGCTCTTATTATTTTGAGATACATTCCATCAATACTAGTTTATTGAGAGTTTTTAGCATGAAAGGCTGTCAAATTTTGTCAAAGGCCTTTACTGCATCTGTTGAGATAATCATGTGTTTTTTGTCCTTGGTTCTGTTTATGTGATGGATTACGTTTATTGATTTGTGTATGTTGAACCAGCCTTGCATCACAGGGATGAACCTGACTTGATCATGGTGGATAAGCTTTTTGATAGACTGCTGGATTCAGTTTGCCAGTATTATATTGAGGATTTTCACATCAATGTTCATCAGGGATATTGGCCTAAAGTTCTCTTTTGTTGTTGTGTCTCTACCAGGCTTTGGTATCAGGATGATGCTGGCCTCATAAAAGGGGTTAGGGAGGATTCCTCTTTTTCTATTGATTGGAATAGTTTCAGAAGGAATGGTACCAGCTCCTCTTTGTATGTCTGGTAGAAATCGGCTGTAAATCTGTCTAGTCCTGGACTTTTTTTGGTTGGCAGGCTATTAATTATTGCCTGAATTTCAGAACCTGTTATTGGTGTACTCAGAGATTCAACTTCTTCCTGGTTTAGTCTTGGGAGGGTGTATGTGTCCAGGAATTTATCCGTTTTTTAATAGATTTTCTAGTTGATTTCCATAGAGGTGTTTATAGTATTCTCTGATGGTAGTTTGTATTTCTGTGGGGTCGGTGGTGATATCCCCTTTATCATTTGATTTTTCTCTCTTTTCTTCTTTGTTAGTCTTGCTAGCAGTCTATCTAATTTGTTGATATTTTCATAAAACCAGCTCCTGGATTCGATTTTTTGAAGGGTGTTTTGTGTCTCTATCTCCTTCAGTTCTGCTCTGATCTTAGTTATTTCTTGTTTTCTCCTAGCTTTTGAATTTGTTTGCTCTTGCTTCTCTAGTTCTTTTCATTGTGATGTTAGGGTGTCGATTTTAGATATTTCCTGCTTTCTTCTGTGGGCATTTAGTGCTATAAATTTCCCTCTACATACTGCTTTAAATGTGTCCCAGAGATTCTGGTATGTCTTTGTTCTCATTGGTTTCAAAGAACATCTTTATTTCTGCCTTCATTTTGTTACTTACCCAGTAGTCATTCAGGAGCAGTTTGTTCAGTTTCCACGTCGTTGTGCGGTTTTGAGTGAGTTTCTTAATCCTGAGTTCTAATTTGATTGCACTGTGGTCTGAGAGACAGTTTGTTGTGATTTCTGTTTATTTGCTGAGGAGTGTTTTACTTCCAATTTTGTGGTCAATTTTAGAATAAGTGTGATGTGCTGCTGAGAAGAATGTATGTTCTGTTGATTTGGGGTGGGGAATTCTGTAGATGTCTATTAGATCTGCTCGGTCCAGAGCTGAGTTCAAGTCCTGGATATCCTTGTTAATTTTCTGTCTTTTTGATCTGTCTAATATTGACAGTGTGGTGTTAAAGTCTCCCATTATTATTGTGTGGGAGTCTAAGCCTCTTTGTAGGTCTCTAAGAACTTGCTTTATGAATGTGTGTGCTCCTGTATTGGGTGCATATATATTTAGGATAGCTAACTCTTCTTGTTGAATTGATCCATTTACCATTATGTAATGGCCTTCTTTGTCTCCTTTGACATTTGTTGGTTTAAAGTCTGTTTTATCAGCAACCAGGATTGCAACCCCTGATTTTTTTGCTTTCCATTTGTTTGGTAGATCTTCCTCCATCCCTTTATTTTGAGCCTATGTGTTGTTTTGTACTTGAGATGGGTCTCCTAAATACAGCACACTGATGGTCCTTGACTCTTTATCCAACGTGCCAGTATGTGTCTTTTAATTGGGGCATTTAGCCCATTTACATTTAAGGTTAATATTGTTATGTGTGAATTTGATCCTGTCATTATGGTGCTAGCTGGTTATTTTGCCTGTTAATTGATTCAGTTTCTTCATAGCATCAATGGTCTTTACAATTTGGCATGTTTTTGCAGTGGCTGGTACTGGGTGTTCCTTTCCATGTCTAGTGCGTCCCTCAGGAGCTCTTGTAAGGCAGGCCTGGTAGTGATAAAATCTCTTAGCATTTGCTTATCTGTAAAGGATTTTATTTCTCTTTCACTTATGAAGCTTAGTTTGGCTGGATATGAAATTCTGGGTTGAAAATTCTTTTCTTTAAGAATGTTGACTATTGGCCCCCACTCTCTTCTAGCTTTTAGGGTTTCTGCAGAGAGATCCACTGTTAGTCTGATGGGCTTCCCTTTGTGGGTAGCCCGACCTTTCTCTCTGGCTGCCCTTAACATTTTTTCCTTCATTTCAACCTTTGTGAATCTGATAATTATGTGCCTTGGGGTTGCTCTTCTCGAGGAGTATCTTTGTGGTGTTCTCTGTATTTTCTGAATTTGAATGTTGGCCTGCCTTGCTAGGTTGGGGGAATTCGGGAGTTCTCCTGGATAATATCCTGAGGAGTGTTTTCTAACTTGGTTCCATTCTCCTCATCACTTTCAGGTACAACAATCAAACATAGATTTGGTCTTTTCACATAGTCCCATATTTCTTGGAAGCTTTGTTCGTTTCTTTTCACTCTTTTTTCTCTAATCTTGTCTTCTCACTTTATTTCATTAATTTGATCTTCAATCATTGATATCCTTTCTTCCTCTTAATTAAATTGGCTATTGAAGCTTGTGTATGCTTCACAAAGTTCTCGTACTGTGGTTTTCAGCTCCATCAGATCATTTAAGTTCTCCTCTGCACTAGCTATACCAGTTAGCCATTTATCTAATCTTTTTTTCAAGGTTTTTAGCTTCCTTGCAATGGGTTACAACATGCTTTTTTAGCTCAGAGATGTTTGTTATTACCGACCTTCTGAATCCTACTTCTGTCAACTTGTCAAACTCATTCTCTGTCCAGTTTTGTTCCCTTGCTGGCGAGGAGTTATGTTCCTTTGGAGGAGAAGAGGTGCTCTGGTATTGGAATTGTCAGCCTTTCTGCTGTGGTATCTCCCTATCTTTGTGGTTTTATCTACCTTTGGTCTTTGATATTGGTGACCTACGGATGGGGTTGTGGTGTGGATGTCCTTTTTGTTAATGTTGATGCTATTCCTTTCTCTTTGTTAGTTTTCCTTCTAACAGACAGTACCCTCAGCTGCAGGTCTGTTGGAGTTTGCTGGAGGTTCACTCCAGACCCTGTTTGCCTGGGTATCACCAGCGAAGGCTTCAGAGCAGCAAATATTGCTGCCTGATCCTTCCTATGGAAGCTTAATCCCAGAGGAACACCTACCTGTATGAGGTGTCTGTTGGCCCCTACTGGGAGGTGTCTCCTAGTCAGGTTACATGGGGCTCAGGGACCCACTTGACGAGGCAGTCTGTCCGTTATCGGAGCTCGAATGCTGTGCTGGGAGAACCACTGCTCTCTTCAGGGCTGTCAGGCAGGGATGTTTACGTCTGCAGGAGCTGTACGCTGTCTTTTGTTCAGATATGCTCTGCCCCCACAGGTGGAATCTAGAGAGGCAGTAGCCTTGCTGAGCTGTGGTGGGCTCCACCCAGTTCGAGCTTCCCTGCTGCTTGGTTTACACTGTGAGCACAGAACTGCCTACTCAAACCTCAGCAATGTCAGACGCCCCTCCCCCTGCCAAGCTCCAGTGTCCCAGGTTGATCTCAGATGGCTGTGCTACAGCGAGCAAGGATCCATGTGTGTGGGGCCCACTGATCCAGGCATGGGAGGGAATCTCCTGGTTTCCCGATTGCTGAGACCATGGCAAAAGTGCAGTATTTGGGCAGAGGTGTAGTGTTCCTCCAGGTACAGTCACTCACGGCTTCCCTTGGCTAGGAGAGGGAAATCCCCTGACCCCTTGTACTTCCCGGGTGAGGTGACTCCCTGCCCTGCTTCGTCTTGCCCTCCATGGGCTGCACCCACCGTCCAACCAGTCCCAGTGAGATGAACCAGGTTCCTCAGGTGGAGACGCAGAAATCACCCATCTTCTGTGTCGATCTCGCTGGGAGCTGTAGACTGGAGCTGTTACTATTCGGCCATCTTGGAAGTGACTCCAAGGTACTATTTAAATACTCATTGAAATAGCATGTAAACATCATCTCCTATCTTTCTCAAGTTGTTAGCTGATCTCCCACGATCCCTTCAGAGCTGGTTTATTAACCAAGGATTACTGGACAATAGTAACTAGGCTACTCGCTTTTCCCCCAAGAACTCAAAACTGTCAAAGTGAAATTATGATATAGATGATTTGAAGCTATTTATTTGACATTTCGGAAGTTCTTTCATGAGCTTTAGAGTTAGAAGAGCAAAATATTGTTGTCCACTAAGAGCTTATAAGTAGACAAAGTTCACATAATACAGTAATGAGCACATTTGATTAAAACAAAAGGAGTCTATATTTCTGCAGCTATATAGAAACTAGTAAACCTTAGGCATATGTCTCCAGTACTGAACGGGGACCTTTCTTCAAAGTGAGGGGGCCTGGAGAAATAATTCAATGATGTTAGGAGATCTGATTTGGAAATACAGTTATGAGATGAAAGTATGTATTATGCCATAAAGTCCCCAAATGCCTAAACAAATGTAGAGACGAGAACAGGGAGATTTATAATTTAAATTTGGTTTCAAAATCTTCAAGACAACATCTATTTTTATTATTTTATTTATTTATTTTTGGGGGGATGGAGTTTTGCTCTAATCATCCAGGCTGGAGTACAATGGGATGATTGTGGCTCACTGCAACCTCTGCCTCCTGGGTTCAAGTGATTCTCCTGCCTCAGCCTCCCAAGGAGCTGGGATTACAGGCATGTGCCACAATGCCTGGGTAATTTTGCATTTTTAGTAGAGATGGGGTTTCTCTATGTTGGTAAGGTTGGTCTCGAACTCCCGACTTCAGGTGACCTGCCTGCCTCAGCCTCTCAAAGTCCTGGGATTACAGGCATGAGTCACTGCACCTGGCCTACATCACCTATTTTTATTTTTGAAAATTTGGTTATCTGATGTGCACAGTGCAATAGGGGAAAGCTTACAACGGGGTCATGTGTGGCCTTGTCTCTTTCATTTCTCCTTTGGATGTCTCTGAGACTATAGCATAGTCAGTCAGGTGGGCTCATTTTCCTGAGATGGCTGCTCAATTAGGGGTTACGGCAAGCTTTGAAAGAGAAAGATGAAATGCTGATGACCCAACACAGGAATTAACATTTAAAAATTGTTCTGTACCAGCTCACAACATTGGTAACAACAACAGTAATTATGGTTGTTATTTTAGAAAGTTGTGAGTCTCAAAGTAGGTGTGGAAAGTCAAACTGGAGAATAAACTTCCTCTGTTTGATTGACATTTTGGGAGCAATTTTTCTTTACCCTAATCATCAGCTCAGATTTGCAGAAACAATCTCTCTCTGAAAAATCACAAGCAAGTTCCAATAAGGTAAGAATTCTGTTTGAATAAAATGAAATAAAGGAAAACTCAAATCTAATTCAAAGTACTTTAGCTATTAAAAAATTGTTCTTCTGGCTCCATAGACACATGAACACCTTTTCATCCATATACAAAGTTTAATGTTCTCTTCAAAATAATTCAATGTTATTTACTATGGATATCATTGGACAGATATTGAAAATGGTATTATTCTTGCTCTCCTGCTTTTTATTTATTTATTTATTTCTTTTTTAGATGTGTCTTGCTCTGTCAACTAGGCTGGAGATCAGTGGCATGATCTTGGCTCACTGCAACCTCCACCTCCCAGGTTCAAGTGATTCTTTTACCTCAGCCTCCTGAGTAGCTGGGATTGCAGGCATGCACCACCACGTCTAGCTAATTTTTGTATTTTTAGTATAGATGGGGTTTCATCCTGTTGGCCAGGCTGGCCTCAAACTCCTGAGCTTAAGTGATCCACCCACTTCGTCCTCCCAAAGTGCTGAGATTACAGGCCTGAGCCACTGCCTCCCAAAGTGCTGGGATTACAGACATGAGCCACCACGCCCCACCTAATTCCTGCTCTCTTGAAACGTACACTCTATTGTCCTCAGATCTCTTCACAGCATTACTTCTAGTTACTCCCTAGTTGAGCTCATCTGTCTCATAGCTTAATATCAATGATTTTCTTGATCTCATTCTAGATAAAAATCAAAACCCTAAAAATGACTCCCCAGTTAACTTTAGTTAGGACTTATCCCTTGAATTTCATAATCATATATCTAACTCCCTAATTGACACTTTCACTGGGATGATTATTTTGTACCTCTAGTTAACTGTCCCAAACGGAACTCATTCTCCTCTCACCACCCACGTCTCTGAGAACCTATTCTTTCTCTATCCTTCTACCCAAAATGCTAACTTCATTCTTCCAGTCAATCTGGCAGAAAATCTTACAGCCATCTATAATCTCTCTTTTTATCCCTATATCTCCCTCTGCCATCTGTCTCCTGCACTTTGATATATTAATATACAATCTATACCAAATTTTCTTAATGGCAACCATGAAACATAACCCAAATTCCATGACTCCTAAATATTATCTCCACTGTTACTTTATCTAAGCTACCATGTTTTCTTACCTGGAATATTGTGATCACTTCCAGCTGGTCTCTTAGCTTCCAACACTGATCCATACATTCTATTTTCCATAGTGCAGCCAGAAGGACCTTTTAAAAAATGTTAGCTCTTGATACTCTTCTACTCAAAACCTTCCAGTGATTTTCTATCCCATTCTAGATTAAAAAACTATACCACAAGAATGAACTTCAAGGCTCAAAATGGTCTTTACATATCAGTCCCCTAGCCCCCAACTCTGTATTATTTCCTGCTTTCCTGTCAAGCTCCTTTCATTTCAGGCACAGTTTCTCCCCCAGATTTTGCATGTGGTCTTTGCTTTGCTTGGTATGTTCTTTTCTTCATATACCTACAAGACTCTTTCATTTTATTTAACACTCTATTGAAATTTCACTTTATCAGAGTGACCTTCCCTGACCAAGCCATCTAGAATAATACATCCACCCTCCTTACTCTAAGTCTTTCTTCATAGTATGTCTTATACTTCTAGTTATCTGTCATTACAGTTGATTCTCATTATTTGAGGATTCAATATTTGTGAATTTTCTTACTTGCTAAAATTTATTTGTAACCTCAAAATCAATAATCATGGCACTTTTATCATTATTCACAGACAAGGGCAGTGGTGAAAAATTTGAGTAGGCTAAGGTGTACATTTTCAGCTGAGGTCTAACAAGGAGACATTCTGCTTTCTTTTTTCAGCTCCCATACTGCAAACAAATGTCCTATTCAGTCTATTTAGTGCCCCATTTTTACCATCTTTGTGCTTTTTCTTCTTGATTTTGGTATTAAAAAGGGCCTCCAAACATGGTGCTAAAGTACTGTCTAGTGTTTCTAAGTGCAAGAAGGCTGTGGTATGCCTTCCAGAGAAACTATGTGTGTTAGACAAGCTTCATCAGGCATGAGTTAAAGTGCTACTGGCCATGAGTTCAATGTTAATAAATCAACAATACATATTAAATAACATGCCTTTAAACAGAAACACACTTTAAAACAAAGTTATATATTGATTGCTTGATGAAAATTCTGTGACCAGAGGCCTACAGGAAACTAATGTATATTTCCCTTAGGAGTGATGATCTAGTAGTATTCACTAATTCAGTGTTTGGGATGACTTTATAGAACATAACTACCACAAAATATGAGAACTGATTATAGCTGGTTTTTCTATTTCTTTATTTTTCTCTGATAAAAAATAAACTTATGAGAGCAAGGGCTTTGTGTTCACTGCTATATGTTCAAAGGTACTAATAAAAATTTAATGAAATATTGAAAGGAAGAAAGAAAGAAATTCTCATTGTAAAAGAATTACAATAGGTTAGTATTTCAAGAAAAATTCTCTAAACTGGTAAACAAACCAATTAAAAATAGAAATTGTGAAACCCTCTCTGAAGTTGATGTACAAGTTAATGAGGTAGAACAACCAGTCAGCAGGGGTGTTGTCATTTGAGTTGAGCCCTAAAGGGAGAAGAATAAACCATACCTGAGCAGCAATAAGGAAACAACATTCCAGGCAGAAAGAATAAGAAGTGAAGACTCGGTTAGGCGCGGTGGCTCACACCTGTAATCCCAGCACTTTGGGAGGGCAAGGCAGGTGGATCACCTGAGGTCAGGAGTTCAAGACCAGCCTGGCCAACATGGAGAGAGCCCGTCTCTACTAAAAAAAAAAATACAAAAATTAGCCAGGTGCAGTGGCGCATGCCTGTAATCCTAGTGACTCGGGAGGCAGAGGCAGGAGAATCTCTTGAACCTGGGAGGCGGAGGTTGCCATGAACCAAAATCACACCACTACACTCTGGCCTGGGTGACAGAGTGAGACTCGGTCTCAAAAAAAAAAAAAAAAAAAAAAAATGAAGGCTCACAGCAAGAGGGATGGCAGCAGAGATTAAATGATAAAGTGAAGCCAATGTGAGCAATGGGAAGAATGGTGACAAAAAGGTAAAAGACATATGGAAGAAGTGGGAGGGATGCTAGATCAGGAAAACATTTTGTATTTTGGATGTTCTAAGAGAAATAGGAATCCATTGAAATATTTTAAGGAACATGAATTGATAAGTGTGATCTATACTCCTAGGAAAACAAAGATAAAGAGGAAAATGATTGGTCAACTAATGGGCCCAGTTTTTAGTTGCCATATATTCTGTCATTGCCAAATAATGATCTATTCTGGGATGGAGCCTAAGCTTGTCCAGGTACTACACAGACTGTTATGGGACCTCTAGTTTGATTTCTTAAAAATAAACTTGAAGAAGTTTTATTGGAGTTTCAGGTGTATGACGGGTAGCTTTGGCCAAAGAATTCTTCTCCATTTGGAAAGTACCACTTCTTCAAACAAATGTGCAGATTTGGAAAAATACACAGGGAAACAAATTGAGGAGACAGGAACACTTTTGTAATCAGAATGATCTGTCAAAGGAACCCTGCTGCGTGGTGGCTCACACCTGTAATCCCAGCACTTTGGGAGGTTGAGTGAGCGGATCGCCTGAGGTCGGGAGTTCAAGATCAACCTGGCCAACATGGCGAAACCCTATCTTTACTAAAAATGTGAAGATTAGCTGGGCCTGGTGGCGTGTGCCTGTAATCCCAGCTACTCGGGAGGTTGAGGCAGGAGAATTGCTTGAACGCAGGAGGCAGAGGTTACAGTGAGCCGAGATTGCACCACTGCATTCCAGCCTGGGTGACAGAAGGAGACTCCGTCTCAAAAAAATAAAAAGAATTAAAAAAAAAAGGAAGTGTGCTCATCTGGAAATCAAGGAGTAGCAAATATTACAAACAAACGCACTCAATTTTATTAGGTATATATTTTAAAAGTCTTGTATTATGCTCAGCACTTCAAATGTGCTGCGTAAATTGGTAGTGATTATTATTATGAATTCTTATAATGAGTTCAGAGGTCAGTGGTTTTGAAAATTTGAAATCAATACCAAAAGGAACTCTCAAAACCACACAAGTACACAGAAACTAAACAATGACTTTTGAGCAAATGACAAGACAGAAATAAAAATAAAAATGGAAAGAAATAGAAATAGAGACACAACATGCCAAGCCTCAGGGAACTAGCAAAAGCAGGGTTAATAGGAAAGTTTACAATTATAAGTGCCTACATCAAAAAGAAAGGTCTCAAATTAACAAAATAATGTCACATTTCAAGGAACTAGAGAAACAACAACAAACCAAATCTAAACTAGACAAAGAAAAGAAATAAGAAAGATCAGAGCAGAACTAAATGGAATTAAAACAAAAAAAAAAAAGTATACAAAGGTTCAGTGAAAAAAAAGTTGTTTTTTTTTTTTTTATAAGAGTAAACAAAATTGATAGTCTACTAGCTAGGTTAACCAAGAAAATAAGAGAGGAGATTCAAATAAGCACAATCAGAAACGATAAAGGGAACATTACCATTACCACAGAAGTACAAAAGGTCATCAGAGACTACCGTGAACATCTCTAACACACAAACTAGAAAACCTATAGGAAATGGATAAATTCCTGGAAGCACAGAATCTCTCATGATTGAACCAGAAAGAAATAGAAATCTTAATCAGACCAATAACTAGTAATAAAATTGAGTAAGTAAGAAAAAAATTTATCAGTGATAAAAAGCCCCGGACCAGACAGATTCACAGTCAACTTGTACCAGATTTACAAAGAAGAGCTGGTATCAATCTTACTGAAACTATTTTAAAAATTCAAGAAGGGTATATTCCTCTTTAACTCATTCTATAAAACCACTATTGTCCTGATATCAAAATCTGTCAAGGACACAAGAACAAAAGCAAACTACCAGACAATATTCCTAATCAATATAGATGTAAAAATCTTCCACAAAATACTAGCAAACCAAATCCAACAGCACATCAAAAAGATAATCCGTCATGATCAAGTGGTTTTATTTCAGGGATGCAAGGATCATTCAACATATGCAAATAGTAAGTGTGATTTACCAAAGAAGCATAATTAAAAACATAAGCCATATTATTATCTCGATAGATGCAGAAAAAGCATTTGGTAAAATCCAGCATTCCTTCATGATAAAATTTCTCAACAAACTAGGCATCGAAGGAATATATCACAAAATAGGAGCCATTTTTGACAAACCAACAGCCAAGATCATGCTGAATAGGGAAAAGTTGAAGGCATTCCCCATAAGAACTGGAACAAGATAAAGATATATACTCTTACCACTTCTATTCAGTGTAGTACTAGAAGTCCTAACCAGCACAGTCAGTCAAGGGAAAGAAATAAAAGACATCCAAACAGGAAGAGAGAAGTCAAATTATCTCTGTTCATTGATGACATGGTCTTATACCAAAAAATCCCTAAAGATTCTTCCAAAAGTCTCATAGACTTGATAAATGGTTTCTGTAAGGTTTTAGGCTACAAAATTAACATTCAAAATTCAGTTGCGTGTCTATGCACCAACAATACTCAAGCTGACAACCAAATCAAGAACTCAATCCCATTTACAATAAAGACACAAAAAACAAAATATCTAGGAATACATTTAACCAAGGAGGTAAAAGGCCTCTATAAGAAGAACTACAAAGTACTGATCAAGAAAATTGTAGATGACACAAACAAATGGAAAAACATTTCATGCTCATGGCTGGGGAAAATCAATATTGTTAAAATGACCATGTTGCCCAAGCAGTCTATAGATTCAATGTAATTCCTATCTAATTACCAACATAATTTTTTCACAAAATTAGAAAAAAGTATTCTAAAATTCATATAGAACCAAAACTTGGAGTTTGAATAGCCAGAGCATCCCAAGCAAAAAGAACAAAGCAAAACAACATGTTACCTGACTCCAAACTATACTACAAGACTATCGTAACAAAACAGTATGATGCTGGTACAAAAATAAACACATAGGTCCATGGAACAAAATAGAGAACCCAATAATAAAGCCACATACCTACAGCCAACTGAACATCAACAAAGTTGAAAAAAATAAACCATGTGGGAAGGACATCCTATTTAATAAATGGTGCTGGAAAATCTGGCTATTCATATGCATAAAAATAAAATGGGACCCCTGTCTCACCATATACAAAAATTAACTTACAATTGATTAGACTTAAATGTAAGACCTTAAAATATAAAAACTCTAGAAGAAAACCTAGGAAAACCTCTTCTGGATATTAGCCTAGGCAAAGAATTTATGACTAAGATCTTGAAGACAAATGCAACATAAACACAAATTGATAAATGGAATTTAATCAAACTAAAGAGCTCTGCACAGCAAAAGAAGCAGTCAACAGAGTAAGCAGACAACCTATACAACGGGAGAAAATACTTGCAAATTAGCATCTGACAAATGACTAATATTCAGAATCTGTAAGGAACTCAAATCAATAAGAAAAAACAAGCCCATTAACAAGTGGGCAAAGGACATGGATAGCCATTTTTCGAAATAGTTCATACAAGAGGCCTACAAACATGAAAAAACAATCATCACTAATCATAAGAGAAGTGCAAATTAAAACTACAATGGGATATCTCACATCAATAGGAATGGCTATTACTAAAATGTCAAAAAGTAACAGATGGTGAGGATGTGGAGAATAGGGAACGCTTATGCACTGTTGGTGGGATTGTAAATTAGTTAAACTGTGGTAAACAGTGTGGAGATTTCTCAAAGAACTAAAACTAGAACTACCAATTTAACTCAGCATCCCACAACTAGGTATCTATCCAAAGGAACAGAAATTGGTTTATCAAAAAGACACCTGCACTTGTATGTTTATTGCAGTACTATTCACAGTAGCAGTCATGCAACCAATGTAAGTGTCTATCATTGGTTGACTGAATAAAATATATTTGGTACATATACATCATGGAAAACTATGAAGCCATAAAAAAGAAGGAAATCATGTCCTTTGTAGCAACATGGATGGAACTTGGAGGCCATTATCCTAAGTGAAATAACTCAGAAACAGCGATCAAATACTGCGTGTTCTCATTGTAAGTGGGAGCTAAACAATGGACACACGTGGACATAAAGATAGAAATAATAGTTCCTGGGGACTTCATTGACGGGAGGCTAGGAGGGGAGTGAGGGTTGAAGCTTTTACCTATTTAGGGTACATTTTTCAGTGTTTGGGTAATGGATTAACCAGAAGGCCAAACCTCACCATTATACAATATATCCATGTAACAAACCTGCAAATGTACCCCCAAATCTAAAATAAATTAACAAATAACAGTCAGTGGTATTAGGCATTTCTAATAAGTTTCAACTCAGACAAAGAACTCTGATTTCTAGTGGCTTCTCAGACCACTATGTTAGGAAGGTGCTACCATAGAATGTAGGCTCAAAGAGTACTGCTATCAACTGCTGATGTCTGCTAAAATGAGGAGAGGGAAACTGTAATGTGCCAACAGTTCATCACGCCTAAAGTAAAATACCCTGACAAACTAACCTCTGATAGAGCAATATGTTGTACTGAAATCAGCATGTGATTAATATCAGACAGAATCATCTTCAAATCCTTGCTACATGATTTCTAAGTGTGTGTGATTTTAAAAGTACATATGCATCAGCATCACTGTCTCTACACAAGGAGGGCACACTGTCTACTTTTGATGTTCAAAATGGTGACCAAAGAAGATCATAGATGTAAGTATATAATTTGAACTTGGTAAACATTGGCTTTCTGTAACTTCCTTCCATTTCTCTAACATCTCTTGGAAAGACCTTTTTGGTTTCAAGGCTCCACAGCCATTTTTGGCAGGATGCTCATTCAGTGGACCATTCATAGAATTCAAGGCTTACTTTTGTTACCTTTCTCCATCGATTAACATTCCATCCCTCCGTACCTCTCCCTATCCAATTTATATAATTATTATCATTTGTTGTTGCTTACCACAGTTCTCATGAGTGTTGAAATTAGGAGACATTTGCCTTCAGAGCCTGCCCTCTACTTTGGGTTAAACCTCCTCCCTTTCATGCAAGTCTAAGCTAGTTTCCTAATAGGGGACCCTGAATTTTTGTCAAAAGACAGGAATTTAATAAATGTAATATATAAGAAAGTTAATCTTTCATCCCTCCAAGAGACATCTGTACTTTAAAATGCTTTTCTATGTGTGAGAAAAACGTGCTGAAACAAACGTTATCAAATGGAAGACTTTTAGGTGATAGGAAAGAAATGATATGTACTATAAATCTGATTTCACGGATTAAAAACCCTATATTGTAGCCACAGCTGGAGCCTAAGTCCTCTGCACAGACACTGTAGTGTGGGTCTTTATACTTAATTAATTCAATTTGTTTTCTTGTATACAAACCCTATGTTGTAGCCACAAATGGTAAATCTTATATTCCATAATTTGACATGTTTTTATTGAATATTTTCTGTGTGCCAGGGCTGGGCTAAGTACTACAGATTCTAGGAAGGAGACTGTGTCCTTTCTAATTGCTAAGGGAAATAAGAAATGGACAAGAATTTGACTCTGTGTGGTATTTGACCAGTGGTTACCACAGAGCTTAAATGATAAGTATTCCAAGACCTGAAAGATCATCTTCATCTGTGAAATAATCAGAGCAGGCTTCATGGAAGAAGATGGCATATGAAATTTGCCTTAAGAAATGGAAGGCTCTAAATAATATGGATTAAATTAAAAGGGAGAGAACTTTACAACTATAGGAGCAACATATGCAAATATGCCAAATATCTTCAGGAAATGGTAAAGAGTCCAGTGTGGCCAGATTTAGGGCATACATTTATATGGAACAGGCTTGGGGCAGGTTTTTAAGTGTTATGCTTTTGTGTGTATGATTGATTGAAAAAATAGGGAACTGTTAATTTTGAAGAAGGACTGGTGCTAATAGAACAGTGATTTAGAAAGAAAACTTTGCAATTTATATATATAGTAAACTGGAGTTGAAAAATAATGTCTAGAAATATTCCTTAAAAAGCACTTACTAGAATAGGGCAAGTATGTCTAGGACCCAAATTAAGATACCAAGATTAGGCATAAAGAACATCACAAATTTGAGTTATATTGTAAAGGGATCCTATATTAGAATTTGTGGATTATACTGATGGCTGAAATAGTTTAGATCTATACTTGCATGTGAAAAAGTAAGTCCTGAAGTGACTGGGCATTTTACTTGGATATTTGACAACTACATTGGAAATGCATTGCTGTTACAAAATGAAAGAGAAAATAAGCAACTTGTTGACATTTAAGACTTTCAGTGTGGCTGAATCGTGAATAAAATACTTCTGATTCCCATATCTGAAATAGTACATTTGATTTATGATACAGAAAAGGAGAGAAAAAAGTCCTCAGTCACCCATGTAAAATATGCATGCCAAGAGAGCGTGCACTGGGTGCCATTTTATCATATCTTCTCTACACTTTTTAGGTCAAATGAAATGATTTATCACCTCGTGCTAAATTGCCAATTCTCAGATAATGTATACCTCCAAGTCAGATCACTTGAAAGGATTCATCTCCTGGCTTGTAGAACACTACATACAAAGTGGTATTGCTTTTTTTCTCTGACTTTGCTTGCAGTGGAGACATTTAATACACAAAACTATTGATTTTTGTTGTTTCACAAGTGCTTCCAAAGCTCTTAACTTGACCTTATCCAGCCAAGGATAACCAGTTTACATTTGTTGGTGATCATATGCAGTTTCAGAACATTTTATGCAGGCTGATTCTTTTATCTTGTCTGTTTTGGGTGATGAGAACTTCAGTGTGAACTGGAGGAAGAGACTATGAGAAAATGAGTACTAGTGATCTAGAACCCATCATGTGTAGATTTCTGCAAAATTTTATAAATCTTATTTTATCTTTTGACCCAATCCCAAATATTATTTCCTAAATTTTACTCTTATTGAAATAATTATACACATATGCTAATATATGAAAATAATTTAAAAGTACATACAATAAAAATGTAAACTTTAACCCCTCCAAAAAACTCAATTAGTTAACACATTTTGTGCACCTTTCCAGAAAGTGTATATGCATATATGAATGCGTATCTGTTGTGTTTGTTCTGTTAAAACTGTTTATTTTATTTTTAAATTAATATAGAATAAAATTTACTTTATATTGGCGTACAGTTTTATGAATTTTAGCATGCAAATATTTTTGTGTTAACACAACCACAGTCAGTAGAAAGATCAGTTTCTTCATCTGGCAAGCACTGATCAAATAATTACTATAGTTTTGTCTTTTTAAGAATGTCATCTAAGGGGAATCAAACAGCCTATAACCTTTGGAAACTGTCTTCTTTTGCTGAACACAATGCCTTTGAGATGTATTCAAGTTGTTGCATCTATCAACAGTTTACTTCTTTTCATTCCTGAGTAGTATTCCACTACATAGATATTTCACAGTTTGTTTATCAATTCACTCATTAAAGGCAAGTTGGCTTATTTCCAGTTTGGCCTAATTTCCAGATAATTAGGAATAGAGCTGCTATAAAGATTTATACAGAGGTTTTGTGTGAATTTAAGTTTTAATTTCCAAAGGTTAAAAAACTAGGAGTTAAACTTCAGGGACCACATGGTAAATGTATAATCTGTAAGAAACTGGAAAGCTTCTCTTAAAGGTTGATTCCCACTAGAAATCTTTGAGAATTCCAGTTGCTTCATCATATCCTCTCAGCACTTAGTCTTGTCAGTAGTTTTTATTTTAGACGTTCTGATAGATTTGTAGTCATATCTCAGGATGGTTTTAATTTTCATTTTTGTAATGACTAATTGTATTGAGTATTCTTTCTTGTGCTTATTCTCCATTCATATATTCTCTTTGGTGAAGCATTTGTTCAAGTATTCTGCTGATTATTTAACTGGGTTATTTTTTATCTCTTTTGAGTGATTTATAATTTTTAAAAAAATCTATTATTGCCAGGCATGGTGGCTCGCATCTGTAATCCCAACACTTTGGGAGGCCAAGGTGGGCGGATCATGAGGTCAGGAGATCAAGACCATCCCAGCTAACACGGTCTTTACTAAAAATACAAAAAATTAGCTGGGCGTGGTGGCAGGCGCCTATAGTCCCTGCTACTCAGGAGGCTGAGGCAGGTGAATTGCTTGAACTTGGGAGCAGAGGTTGCAGTGAGCCAAGGTCGTGCCACTGCACTCCAGTCTGGGCAACAGAGTGAGACTCTCTCTCTCTCAAAAAAAAAACTTATTATTTATAATTTCATTTTCTTAACAGTATCTTTCTGCAGAGCAAAAAATTTAATTCTTTGGAAGTGTGCCTTATCAATATTTAGTAGTTCAATGCATCATTCTTTTGGAGTCATGCCTAAATGTTCTTTGTTTAAACCATAAAAGAAGATGGAAAAAGACAAATTCATAATTATAGTTGGACATTGATACTTCTCTTCCAGTATGATTAATAGAGTTAATACATAGAAAATCATTAAGTATATAGAAGAATGGAACAATAACATCAACCAACTGGATTTAATTGACACGTAGGATTCTCCAACCAGTAGTAGAATACGTATTCTTTCCAAGAGCAAATGAAACATTCACCAAGATAAATCATATTCTGGGCCTTAAACTGAACCTTAACAAAATCAAGTTTTGTCAAGTTTTGAAATCATACAAAATATGTTTTCTGACAATAGAATTAATCTAGAAATCAATTACTAAAAGATAAAAAGAAAATCTGCAAACACTTGGATATTAAGCAACATATTTCTAAATAACCTGTGGGCCAATGAGAAAGTCTTGAGGGAAATTAGAAAATATTTTTAACTGAGGAGATATGAAAGTACCACATAAAATTTTATGAGATGCTTGAGCAGCGTATGCAGGGTGGGGGGCATTTATAGCACTAAAATTCATATTAGAAAAGTTCTCAAATCAATCAGCAAAAAGCTTTCTTAAATCAGTAATTTAAGGTCTGTTTTAAATCTGCTTTACCTGATATTAATGTAGCCACTCCAGCTATCTCCTTGTTTTAAATTTTACTATTTCAAAAAGTATTTCTTATTATTCATTCAACAATATAAGTATTTAAAACTACACTATTTTCAATAAACTTTGCTTTAGCTGGTCAGTGAAATTGTGTTTTCATTACTGCAGTTAAAATTTTGATTTAAAGTTAGAAGAGAAGTTCTGTTATCTGATACTCGATCATTCGATATCATGTTTTAATTGTATTGAATATCATGTTTTGATTATATTGAATATCATTCAGAGAATATAATTTTTCCATTTTGGAAAATCTATCAGTATTTTAAAGAAACATGTTGTCATTTTTAGTAAATGTTTCATAGATGCTTAAAAAATATTTTCTTTTATATCAGGATTTACATATTTGGCAGAGATGACTCTTTGTCCATTATTCCCTTTTGTAATATAACTTTTTGATTGGCCTACAACCTCTTAGAATAAAGATACTATGTTCAGCCTAAATACAGTTATATGATACACTTCCGGTCAACGGGATATAAGCATGTGATCTTTCAATTTCTAGGAATTTCTTAAGAGATACGTATGAGACATTCTTGGCCTGTTTCCCTCAGTCTTTTCATTCTACAATTTGGAATATGAATATAATTGCTGGAACTCTATCTTATAAGAATGAATACCACTCCTTTATGACAGAGGAGTACAAAACTAGAGGAATGTGGGTCTCTAAAGACTTTGTAAAACAAATCATATTGCAGGCCTGAATTGCCAACGAGATAGATTTTATTTTGTTTAAAACACTATTATTTTAGGTTTTCTGTTACCTACACAAACTTAATTCCAAGTAAAGTATTGTACTATGTTTTTCTATATCTGTATTTTTAGTATGTTGATATGTTATGATAGACATCACTACCATTAATCACTTTAAAATTTATGGTAATTTTTATTGGGTATCTGTAGAGATCTCCTTATGTTTCCTTCACTTACCCTGGGAGCCTGTTTCCTAGTGCCCTCACCATCTCTGAATATTGTCATTTTTGGTTTACTTAATATTCTATATTAGTTTGAACATGGTTTATTGGATTCCTCACCCATAAGAAAGAATAGGAAGTGTTTGCTCAGAGAAAGTGCCTTGACTTTGAAGTAGTTAGATGACTTTATCTGTCATGGTGCTCCGAAAGAACTGTGATAAATCAAGGGCAGATCTTAGAAGGGATTGTATTCACCATGTTTTGAATACCTGGAAGAATAGTTTTGGATGAGTTGCTTTACGATTTTGCCGTAAAACATGTGCCACTCATGACCTATGAATATTTTAGTTTCTTCATAGAGCAATTGCATTCAACTAAGAGCTTTATTTTTTCCTCATCACGTCACTTTTAAAGTTTTACAAGTATTTTCTTCATTTGTAGTCAACCTCTATTAAAGTCTGTTGGCTAGTAATCAGAATTGTGCCAATATCTAGTGAGAGGAACAAATAGCTAAACTTATAAATCCCTCACTAATCTTACTTTTCAATGGTTAAAGTAATTGACTCTGAGCACTAGTAATGTTAGCCAGTTCTAGGGAAAAATCCATTTTTCCAACTCACCCTCTAGGTAAAACTATTGCACTGTAGATAGGACTCTACCTTTGAAAGAAATTAAAAGCTATCATCACAAACAATAATAGCTTTCTGCAGACTCTAATTAAACGATAACTTCACACTTTTTCTTTACTTGATTATAAAAGAATGAAAGAGTAGAGAATTTTTATATTTAAATATTATTGTCTACAGTTTTGCATATCCACCCCAAGAGCCAATTTCCTACGGCTGCTGTAAGAGATCGCCGTAAGTTGGGTATCTTAGAACCACAGAAATGTGTTCTTTCATAATGTTGGAGATCAGACTTCAGGATCAACGTGTAAGCAGGATTAGTTCCTCCTGGAGGTTCTCAGGGATGCCTCTTCTATGTCTCTTTTCTTAGCTTCTAGTGGCCTGCAATCCTTGGCATTTCTTTGTTGGTAGCAGCATAACTCTAATCTCTACTCCCATCTTCGCATGATTTTCCCCTCTGTGTGTCTTTATGCACAAGTTTCCCTCTGGCTTTCTCTTACAAGGACCTCTACATCAGGGTGCTCTCATCTTGAGATCCTTAACTTACTAATATCTGCAAAGATACTTTTCTCAAACAAGATCACATTCACAGGTTTTGGAGGTTAGGACATGGGCATCTTTTTTTTTATGGCTGGGGGCGGGGGGTGTGAAGTATGCACGATTCAACCAACTACAAAGTCTATTATTTTCTTGGGTAAATGTGATTCATTTTCACATTCAGAAGCCATAGAAGATGTCCCAGGACCTGAACAGGATGTCTCTCCTATGCAACCAAAAGGAAGAGGTACAAGTTGGAGCGCTCATAGTAAGGGAGGAGATAGTCTCTGAACACAGATTTCACGCTGTGTGTTACTGACGCATATGTTTGTCTTCTTAGAATATTGCTACTTTATTGTACCGTGTGAATATAGGAATTATATTTCACAGAAAGAAATTGTTTTACCCAAAATCATTATTTTCACTCTAGGATTTCAGTGTAACATAATACTTTCAAAAATAGCTGTTGATTAAAAGCGGGTAAGGGTACACTTGGGCAAAATAAGCATGCAAGGTCTGAATGATTTACCATCTAAGGTGTTAATGGGTTTTGCTGAAAAACTTACTGAACTACTGCTGATGGTTATTTATGAAAATTTACTGAGAACTGGGAAATGATAGGATGGAATGCCAACATTGTATCAATTTTCCAGAATAGAAAGAACCGCTATCATGGTAATTATGGTTCAGTGAATGTAACTTAAATCCTTCAGTAACGGAACAACTATTAAAAAAAGAACCTGTAAAAGCCTCTCAAAGGTAACAAAATCATGAACAATGAATAGAATTGGTATATAAAGAAAAAAATTGTGACAGATGGAGTTTAACAGCTTTTTGATAGGATTACCAGATTAATAGACTATGGAAAGGAAGTGATTGTAATATGTTTTTATTTTATTATATGTTATAGTCTCTAGTGAAATTTACATCAATTCAAATTTTCTGGAAAATGAATAGCACCTTGTGGTTTGAAAACTACTTAAGGTCTCAAGCAGTAAAGAATCAACAGCAAAATACCTAGTTTGAAGAGGAGTAAGCTATTCCGATCCATTTAAATTTAAAGTAAAGCTGAATTTTAATAACTCATTTGAGGTCTCAAAGAGAGAATTTTGTTGCTAGAAACTTTTATCAGTTTAGAAGAATGAAAAACATAAGACATTAATGCATGCCAATGAGACTAGCACACTGTGGCCATTTTTCTCTTACTTAAAAAAATAAATAAGAAGTAGGAAGGTGATAGAATTTGGAGGTGAACAATCTAGTAGCTAAAATTAAGAAAAACAGTTTCATCCTGGACTTTAATTTAGCTGCAGATGCTGCATTTTGCTTTAGAAGGCTCTCTGCTGTTTTGTATTCCCCTATTTTTTTTGAAGAGAATTTTCTTATAAAGACGTTGTCCAGCTTTAGGGTATACAGGAGATCCTTGAGTGATGTTGTTTTGTTCAAGGTCATTTCATTATAACATTAATAAGGGGGAAAAGCACAATTCCTGGCCAGGGCCATGGTCTGCTGGAGTTTGTACTTTCTCCCCATTTCAGTGTGGGTTTTTTTCTGGGCAGTCCAGTTTTCTTCCACATCCTACAGCTATGCCCCTTAGGTAACCTGGCATGTCTAAATGGTCCCAGTCTGAGTTAAAGTGGGTGTGTGTGAGTACGTCCTAGAGTAGGATAATGTCCTGTTGAAGGCTGATTCCCGCCATTGCCCTGAGCTGTTGGGACAGGTTCCTGCTAACCTTAACTAGAATAAGCAGAGTGGCAGATGAATGGTTTAATTAATAAAAACTATTTTAAAATAAAGTTTCTTGAAGTATATGACATTTATACCGATGCACAACAATAAAAAATATGGTATGAAGGCACTCAGCAAGTCTGCCATATTTATTCTTGTTATGGAACTGCATGGTAGAAGAGATTCCTTCCAATTTTTGCTTTGCAAACATTTGTTCCTTGATTTAACCCACCACCACTCCAATTGCCATCACTCACTGATTGAGCAAAAATTTGGTAGATTCCTTCACTTGCTTTTATTTTAATGTTTGATATTAGAAGTGTCTTGTGTCTTTCTTGATTTAGAAGTTTGGTGATGTTTTTATTACCAGAAATATGCTATAGGAACTTAATTCTTGTTTATATCTGTTAGCCTGTGGTAAAACTGGTTTAATCAAATGTTATTTTGCTTCAAGTCTTGCAAGAACCTATGCAGGACATTAATTGAGGGCTTACTATATTTGATCCTTAAGTGAGTTTGCCTTGAGAAGATTTGGTCCAAAAAAGAGGAAAGAGGTTGTTTGTTTGTTTGTTTGTTTGTTTAATTTTTTTTTAATTATTATTTTTTGAGATGGAGTCTTGCTCTGTCACCAGGCTGGAGTGCAGTGGTGCCATCTCAGTTCAAAGAAACCTCTGCCTCCCCGGTTCAAGTGATTCCCCTGCCTTAGCCTCCTGAGTAGCTGGGACTATAGGCACACGCCACCACACCTGGCTAATTTTTTTGTATTTTAGTAGAGGTGGGGTTTCACCATGTTGACCAGGATAATCTCGATCTCCTGACTTTGTGATCCACCTGCCTAGGCCTTCCAAAGTGTTGGACTGGAAAGAGGTTTTTAAGTTTGGAAGGATATGACTTACACTGGTGGGACTTAGAGGGCTGTATCAGGGGGAAGATGAAATAGAATCAGAAAGGTAAAGAATTTCAATTGAGAAAAAGTTCATCCACAGCATTGCATGAAAGATAGTGTAGCATTAAGCATAATGTTCACCAAGTATTTCAAAAGACATAAAATTATGGGATGCATTAAATGAAAACATGTGAAACTATATTATAGCATTTGCTCAACTATGTAAAAATATTCATAAAAAATGAAAGAGATATGTTAAAATTATAACAATCATTATTATTGCATGCTAGGATTATAAGTGACCATTATATTCTTTTTTTTATGATGAGTTTTCCAAATTTCTACAATGAAAATACAATTCAGCATTAATCAATCCCCTGAAAAAATAAAATGTTTATACACACCACTAGAAATTCCCTGGGATAGAACATAAAATTGGAGTTAAGAATGAGTAATGTTTAAGTATTTATTATGTGACGAAATGTGATAGGGCTTTATGTATGTTATGTCCTTTAGTCTTAGAACAGCCATTTGAGATCGATGTCAGCTCCAATGATTGCTTCACAATATGGCTTTGAGTTTGGGATAACATATTGCTCAAAAGAGGCCAAATGAATAAATCAGAGACTGTTTAGAAAAGAAAATGATTAAAGAGCTTCAGGTATTGATTTATAATGTAAGACAGAGTGTATACAGAGTTCTGTCAGGCATAAATGTGGTCAAGAAGAGATAAAGTAAGAGCATAAAATGGCAAAATTATTTAGAATAAAGATTGGGTAAAATTGGTGGAAGAAATTGAATTATCATGTGATAGTGGAGCATGTCTAGGTTGTCATCAGAATCTAATGAGGAGCCTATAGTTTGAAAACAATTATTTTGTATTTAAAAATTAATACTTGGGGCCAGGCATGGTAACTTATGCCTGTAATCCCAGCAGTTTGGGAGGCCAAGACGGTTGGATCGCCTGAGGCTGGTCAGAAGTTCAAGACCGCCTAGCCAATGTGGTGAAACGCCATCTCTACTAAAAACATAAAAATTAGCTGGGTGTGGTGGTACACACCTGTAATCCCAGCTACTTGGGAGACTGAGAGAGGCGAATCACTTAAACCTGGGAGGCAGAAGTTGCAGTGAGCTGAGATCATGCCACTGCAGTCCAGCCTGGGCAACAGGGTGAGACCCTTTCTCAAAATAAACAAATAAATAAATGAATAATAATAAATATTAATACTTGTTAACAAAGCTATTGCTTTGTAATAGCAAGATAAACTGGATAATCCTAAGAACAGGTAAGAAGGTACAAAAGATGAGTTATTTCCACTGAGGCACCAATTAGAAGGGACAATCCTATGAATAGATCTTCCATTAGAAGACAAGCTGATAGGCACCACTGTAAGTGATGCATCAGACTGACCACACCTAAGCCTACCTATCAGACTTAAGATCACAAAAAGAGGGAACTAGAAATTAGGTGCTCCTGGATGGGATGCAATGGGTAACATACTAAATCACCTATAAAGTGTTCTTGTCTAAAAAATTGAATCTTGAAATATTAAACCTAAATCTGATCATGCTTCTAGATTTAACTTTCAGATACAAACAATATGGGGGACAGAAAAACAGGAGAAGGAAAATCAGAAAAATGAAGAAAATAGAAATGTCTAGAAAACAAAGATTCAGTTTCTTTAAAATATTAACTACAAGAAAAGAAAAAAAGAAGAGGAACAAAAGGGACATATAGAGTAAAAGACAACAGGGAAGCCAGGTGCGGTGGCCCAGGGCTGTAATCCCAGCACTTTGGGAGGCCTAGGTGGGCGGATCACGAGGTCAAGATATCAAGACCATCCTGGGCAACATGGTGAAACCCCGTCTCTACTAAAAATACAAAAATTAGTTGGGTGTGGTGGTGGGTGCCTGTAGTTCCAGCTACTTGGGAGGCTGAGGCAGGAGAATAATTTGAACCTGGGAGGTGGAGGTTGCAGTGAGCTGAGATCGCACCACTGCACTCCAGCCTGGTGACAGAGTGAGACTCCGTCTCAAAAAAAGACAAGAGGTAAAACACCAATTGCTGGTGAGAATATGAAGCAACAGGAACTCCCTCCCCTCCACTCCACTCCCCTCCCCTCCATCCTGCCTTCCTTCCTTTATTCCTTCTGTACCTCCTTTCTTCCTTTTCTTTTCTTAAATCGACTTAAAAATTAAATATACTTATCATGTAAAACATAATGTTTTGAAATATGTGTACATTATGGAATGACTAAATCAAGCTAATTAACCTATATGTCATCTCACATACACTTATCTTTTGTGGTGATGTATTAGTCTGCTTGTGTTACTATAAAGTAATACCTAAGACTGTGTCATTTATAAAGAAAAAAGGTTTAATTGGCTAGCAGTTCTGCAGGCTGTACGGTAAGTGTGGCGCCAGCATGCGCGTCTAGCCAGGACCTCAGAAAAGTTTTACTCCTTGTGGAAGGTGAAGGGGGAGCTGATTAGTCACATGATGAGAGCAGGAGCAAGAGAGAGAAGGCGAGATCTCAGAGTCTTTTTTTACAACCAGGTCTTAAGTTAATTAACTGAGTCTGAACTCAGTTATCATCAGGAAGATGGTGCTAAGCCATTTGTGAGAGATCCACCCCCATGATTCAGTCACCCCTTACCATGCCCCACCTCTAACGCTGGGAATCACACTTCAGCATGAGATTTGGAGGGGAAAAATATCCTAACCATATCAAGTGAGAACACTTAAAACTTACTCTCAGCAATTTTCAAGAATATAGTACATTGTTATTGACTGTGAATAGATCTCTTATTCTTCCTAATTGAAATTCTTTATCCTTTTAACAGGATCTCCCCACCCCACCCCACCCCCTAGTTCCTAGTAATTACCATTCTACTCACTATTTCTATGAGTTCAACTTTTTAAAATTCCACATATCAATGAGATCATTAAGTATTTGTCTTTCTGTGCCTGGCTTATTCCACTGAATGTAATTGGTGAATTTCCAAATGTTATTACACATGCACTTTGGAAGACAGTTCATCACTTTCTTACAAAGCTACATAAAGTCTTCGTATATGATGCAGTGATTGTGCTCCTTGGTATTTACCCAACTGATTTGAAAACCTATGTGTACATATAAACCTGCAAACAAGCTTATAACAGTTTTACTCATAAATCATCCCAAACTGAAAGATGTACTTAAATAAGTGAATGCATAACAAAACAGTGGTACATGCATACAATATTGTTCAATGATAAAGATAAATGAGCTCTTAAGCCGTGGAATGACATGAACAAATCTTTTTTGTTTCTGCTATGTTAGGTTTTATTGTTAGGTTTATTTTTCCTGAATTTTCAAAATTAAATTTTGTTTTTAAAAAATATTTAATTTTTAATTTTTATGGGTACATAGTAGGTGTATATATTTATGGGATACATGAAATGTTTTGATAGAGGCATGCAATGCATAATAATCACATCATGGACAATGGGGGTGTCCATTCCCTCAAGCATTTATCTTTTGTGTTACAAATAATCCAATTACAGTTATTTTAAAACGTACAATTAAGTTGTACATTTATGACTATATCATTCAGTGAATTGTTTCATATATTTATAATGCAGTTATATTTTTTGCCAAGTTCTGCAAATGTACAAATAAAGTTGCACATTTATTGATTATTGATTATAGTCACCCTGTTGTGCAACCATATAGATGATCTTATTCATTCTTCCTGTTTTTTTGTAGCCATTAACCATCCCCACCTCCCCTCCATCACTCTACTACCCTTCCCAGACTCTAGTAACCATCTTTCTACTCTCCATGTCCATAAGTTTAATTATTTTGATTTTTAGTTTCCACAAATAAGTGAGAACATGTGATGTTTGCCTTTCTGTGCCTGACTTATTTAACTGAACATAATGATCTCCAGTTCCATCCATATTGTTGCAAATGACTGGATCTCATTCTTTTTTATGACTGAATAGCACTTAATTGTGTATATGTACCACTTTTTGTTTATCCATGCACCTGTGGATGGACCCTGAGGTTGCTTCCAATTCTTGGCTATTGTGAACAGTGCTGCAACAAACATAGGCGTGCACATGTCTCTTCAGTATACAAATTTCTTTTCTTCGGGGTATAAGCCAAGCAGTGGAATTGCTGGATCATACAGCCATTCAATTTTTAAATTTTTGAGGAACCTCTAAACTGTTCTCCACAGTGGTTGGACTAACTTACATCCCCACCAACAGTATATGAGGGTTCCTTTTTCTCTACATCCTTGTCAGCTTTGGTTATTGCCTGTTTTTTGTTTGTTTGTTTGTTTGTTTTTGTTTTTTTTCAGATATAAGTCATTTTAACTGGGGTGAGATGCGATCTCATTGTAGTTTTGATTTGCATTTCTTTGATGATAAGTGATGTTGAGCACATTTTCATATGCCTGCCTTCTATTCGTATGTCTTGTTCTGAGAAATGTCTATTCAGATCTTTTGCCCACTTTTCATTAATTTATTAGATTTTTTTCCTATACGGTTGTTTGAGCTCCTTATGTATTCTGGTGATTAATCTCTCATCAGATGGGTAGTTTTCCCATGGAAAATATTAGATTCACATTTCTAAGTGAAAGAAGGCTGCCTGAAAAGGTTACATACTATATGATTCCACTTATATAACATCTGGAAAAGATAAAACTATAGAGACATTAAAAAGATCAAGGCTTGCCAGAAAATTTGGGAAGGAAGGAGGGTTGACTGGGTGATACAGGATTTCTTTTTAGGTTTATTAAACTATTCTGTGTACTATAATTGTTGATATATAATAGTATGCATTTGTCAAAACCCATTGAACTTTATAGCACAAAGAATAAAGCTTAATGTGTGCAAGTTTAAAAAGGTAACTTAGGAAGCTGATGGAAGCCCATGATAAAATACAGAATTTGGCAAAAAGTATAACTGCATTATAAATATATGAAACAGCTCACTGAAGGATTTGTGGAAAAGGTGCTGACTAAGTAACTTTGGAACCAAGTGGGGTCTATAAAAACAAAGCAAAGTAAACTATGCATAAATACTATATGCTGGTTGAAAAAATTATTTTCCATAGAGATATAAGTTGACATATCTAATTTTATTATACCTGTACCCTGGAATTGAACAATTAAATGGATGGCAGATGGTGTGAGCCAGGTTTGTCACTGTTGAAGTGGGAGTTTACAGATGAGAAAGGGGAGGTGCCTAGAATGACTTATGTTGTAATAAATTTGAGTTAGAGACATCAGTATAAATTTGTGTTTGGCTTAATATAGATATGGATGGTTACATATAAATATGTTTATAGATATGTGAATTCAGAGCGTTTAATATATGCATATATGTTTCTTTGCTCTGTCAGCTAAGAAGGCATAAAAGAAATGACACCCAGTAGCTTAGTTTTTAATACCATTCTCCAATAAAGGAGCAAGAAATACTTGGAGAAATCGCGGATTTTCTGTGGCAGAAAATAACAAGATGAGGTTAGAGTATCTTGTTGTGCTAAAAGGTAGGGAAATACTCAAAAACAAAATAAAACACAGCGATGAAGGTACATATCAAAGGGGCACAGAGCCTACTGAGAGAGCTCCCAAGGGCTACAGCTGAAACAGTTAGAAAAGCAAAATGATAATAAAAAAAAAAAAGAAAGATCCTATTTGTTGAAAAAAATGACGTTTTTAGAAATAGGTTTAATACGAAATATTTAATTTGTATATGAAGAGGTATAAATATGTAATAAATGATAAAAATAAACTAACTTTTGGGAGGGAAAGATAGGCCAGGTTTGTGACTAGAAATACTTTAATTTCAAGGAATCAAACTTCTCCCTATCAAACTGTATGTTCAAATACTTCTTACTAAAAGTCCCAACAGAAATTTCATAGACCTTGTTATGATGTTGATGTTCATAGGAGGAGAAAATGGACAAGCAAAATAAAAGTTACTTTTTTTTGTTTAAGCTTCCAAAAAAAAAGAAAAGCAAAATGAAGTTGTATTGGATTGTAAATACAAAACAGAGTATACTGGAATATGACCCAAAGTATAAAATAAATATAAGTCCATGCTGATAAAAGTAAATAATGGAATGAATACGTAAGTGGGGGAGTAATGACACATTTTCCATGCAAAGAATTCCAAATTAGCTTTGTGGATCCTCTGCATTCAAGAAGGTAAAGCATGATTATCCACTTCTTAAGAAGGGAAAGTGTGATTAACCACTCCTTAAGTCTGGGCTGTACATGCTGATTTCCTTCCAAAAGAAAAAGTATGGAAAAAGAGGAAAAATGTTATAATGTTATAATGGAGAAAGCTGACAAACACAACCTCAGCAAGGTGATCAAGGTTAATATTAATAATGATAAGCTGTATAGATATGTACCTTTGATATGACATGATAAACATGACACCTTTCGTCACTCATTTCTGGGATTTTCCCCTAAATATCCACAACTCAATCTAATTATAAGAAAACATTAGACCATTCTAGCAAAGGGACATTCTACAAAATACCTGACTGGTATTCCTCAAAACTGTCAAGGTCATCAATAACAAGACAAATTTGTAAAATGGTCACAGCCCAGAGAAACCTAAGGAGGTATGATGACTACATATAAAGATGTATTTTGAATAAAATTCTGGGACAGTAAAAGATACTAGGAAAAACTCTAAGGATATTTAAATAAATATAAACTCTAGCTAATAATAAAATATCAATGTTGGTTCATTAATGATAACAAATATAGCATAGTAATATAAGATGTTGGCCTTTCTTTTGACTTGTGAAATTGGATCTAAGGCTATCATTCCTTCTTTCCCATATGTCTCTGAGTGCTCCATTCCTTTAATGGGTCATGACTTTTTTATCCAATTTGGAAGCTGCAGTCTCCCTCCAACAGAAAGACATTCAAGTCTCAGTATCCCCTGAGAAAGAAATCCATCTTTTACTGGCCCTTTTGGCTCCCCAAAGTCAGCAACCATCCCCTGTCCCAGAGAAAATACTAACTAAAGTGACAAAGACCGTATGGGACACCAGTACTCCAGAAAGGTCATCAGTGCAAAGCCTGTTAAAATAAAACTCAAGCCAGCCATATGCTACCCATGCAAATTCCAATATCCTTGCAGGCCAGAAGCCCAACAGAGGGTATGGCCCTTCCTGGAAACATTTCTACAGCATGAGCTAATTCAGCCCTGCCAATCCCCCTGTAATACCCCAATCCTGCCTGGGGAATACTGCTTTGTTGAAGACCTTAAGGCAGTAAATGTCTCAGTTGTTCCCATTCATCCTATAGTCCCCAACTCCTACACTCTCCACTCCCAAATACCTGGGTGGACTAAATTTTATAACATGCCGTATTGAAAGGATGCTTTTTTTGGTAAACTGTTGCATACTGATTCCACCTACATTTTGCCTTAAGTACTAGTCATGCTATCACTATATTATATTTTATTTATGGCCTGATCCACCTAAATAAATACTACAGGGCAAGTAGAGATTGACATTCAGGCAATGTATAATCAGGCAATGTAGTTATACTCTTTTGGTAAAGGGGACCCAAGAGCTGACTCAGTGAGGAATGCTGTCAAATCAGCCTTACCCTTTATAACTTGGTTCCCTCCTTTCTTAGGGCCTGTATTAGCTGTCTTTCTTCTTTTAATCTTTGAACCACGCTGGTTTAACTTTCTGGTAAAATTCATGTCTTCTGGACTAAAAGAGTTTTATGCCAAATGAATGGTCATGCAAGGCTTCCAGGCTGTTCCAGAAACTGCCATCCAAGAGTCATATAGCCCATTCCCCTAAGCCACAAGAAATTTCTACTCCTCCTAGGAACAGATATAGGGATTATGTCTTTGCTCAGCAGAAAGTAGCTCCAGGAGAAAAGATCTTCACTCCTTAACAATAAGAAGCATAAAATCTCTCAAGGAGGGAAGGAGACAAACAAGTTGGCTGATTTCCTGTTTGAATGTGGTCTGGAGAAAAAGAACAAAAGCCCCTTACTCAAGCTGTAGCTTATTTAATCTCCAGATAGTTAGTATCAAAGGCCCAAGAAGCTATTTTTTTCTTTCTTTTTTTTTTTTTGGAGACAGAGTCTCGCTCTGTCACCCAGGCTGGAGTGCGATGGCATGATCTCCGCTCACTGCAACCTCCAGCTCCTGGGTTCAAGTGATTCATCTGCCTCAGCCTCCTGAGTAGCTGGGATTATAGGCGCCTGCCATCACGCCCAGCTATTTTTTTTTTTTTTTTTTGTATTTTTAGTAGAGACGGGGTTTCGCCATGTTGGCCAGGCTGGTTTTGAACTCCTGACCTCAAGTGATCCGCTGGCCTGGGCCTCCCAAAGTGCTAGTATTACAGGCGTGAGCCACTGTGCCCAGCCCCAAGAAATTATTAACCACATGTATCTGCTTTAGGGGACTAGAGACGTCCATGAGGCCCTATATGTGCAGCTAGGCTTAAGTTTCAACTCATAGTGAACTTTTCCTTATTTTAATAACAAAAACCACGCCCAGGCATAGAAATTTAAAATGCTAATGTTACATGCAGTGTGTGTTGAAGCACGTAAAGCCACTATGCAAATGCTAGAGAAATCCCTTCTGTACATGCCCTGACATTATCCCTTCCTATAGGAAAACTTTAAAAAACTAACCCACACTGTCCTCGGAGAGGAGTTCACCTTTTTCCTTTCCTGTTGCTGACTTCCCTTGTGCACAAGCTAAATCAATCTTTCTCTTTTTCTTTGCTGCTCTGTCTGGAGACCTTTCCTGATTTCTGTTCTGGGAGATTGCAAGAACCCAGGATGCCCATAGCAGATTAGCCATGTGTTAGTAATTGTTGAAAGTAGGTAATGGGTATTGGTAGTTTATTACATATTCTCTCTACTTCTGTATATATTTCAAATGTTTTAACCAAAACAGGTTTTTTTATTTTGAAAGTTTGAGAAACAATATGTGGAAGAAAATGAAAGAATTACTAGTTATAAGTTAAAAGTCACTGTTGTGAGTTGCAAGGAATGTAGTGCAAATACATTCTGAATTTTACTCTTAAGTTTATCCAATGTTGAGGAAGCTTATGTCCTAAATGGTTTTAGACGTCTAGAAATAAGTGTATTTCTCACATTTAGAATAATTTATGAGGGCAAAGGGAAGTTCAGTCGCTGGAAAATGTTTGATTTGACTGCTTATAAACCATTGCATTGAAAACATTTTTGTCCCATAATCATCCATAGTCCTGGTCTGCCTACCAATTTATAATCCACTGAATAAGTTCATGGAAAGGGATGCAAAAAGAGTTTTTGTTTATAAATAAGCCTTAAAGCCTTTCTTTAAAAACAGACATCAATTATTTTTGGTTTCTATTAATGTTCTCTTTCTTACTCACCAATACTTAGATATGTTTATGTATATATCTGTCTGTGTGTGGAATAAAAATCTTTCTCTGAAAAATTTCTCTGTGCTAAGCAATCATTTTAATTATTGCTTCATACAATTTTTAAAAGATAGCAGTAAATGCTGCTTAAATTCCAAGTAAATCTAGAGAAACCCCTACTGTTGTGAAAATGGTTTGGTCTTCATTTGGTAGTGTGCGACTTGCTTCAGGAAAATGTGTTATGACCAATTCTGACTAGTTGGTATTTCTTCTTTCCCCCTTTTTTTCTGCACCTCTTAGTGTTTTGCAAGAGTGTTCGAGAAAATATGACCACAGTGAGAGCAAAGATTGAATTTTTGGCAAACTATGAATAATCATGATGTCAGCCAGATGATCCCACGTTTTGTACTCAAATAATTTGCTTTAAAGTAGATATTTTACTACTTTACTGTTGAGAGGAAGTAAGTTTATTACTGAAAAATTCTCAACTACATTTACTAATTTATTAAAAACACACACTGTATGCTGTATAGTCCTGGAAATATTAAGAACTTACTTCTCTGTCTCAATCACTGGCTTGCTCTAGTTGTCTCTCTATCACTGGAGATATTTACTCCCTGAATTGGAAGTGATTTTCCTATGCTCACACTGTTAATTAGCAGCAAAAGCAATCTAAAAATCCACTCATCTTTCCACAAAATCTCCAATGTCTCTGTTGAGTTTTTTATTTTTTATTTTTTTATTTTTTTATTATACTTTAAGTTCTAGGGTACATGTGCATGACGTTTATAACATGTATAACTCCCCAAAGCAATCCCTCCCTCCTCCCCCCTCCCCATGATAGGCCCCAGTGTGTGATGTTCCCCTTCCCGAGTCCAAGTGATCTCATTGTTCAGTTCCCACCTATGAGTGAGAACATGCGGTGTTTGGTTTCTCTTCTTGTGATAGTTTGCTAAGAATGATGGTTTCCAGCTGCATCCATGTCCCTACAAAGGACGCAAACTCATCCTTTTTTATGGCTGCATAGTATTCCATGGTGTATATGTGCCACATTTTCTTAATCCAGTCTGTCACAGATGGACATTTGGGTTGATTCCAAGTCTTTGCTATTGTGAATAGTGCCGCAATAAACATACGTGTGCATGTGTCTTTGTAGTAGAGTAATTTATAATCCTTTGGGTATATACCCAGTAGTGGGATGGCTGGGTCATATGGTACATCTAGTTCTAGATCCTTGAGGAATCGCCATACTGTTTTCCATAATGGTTGAACTAGTTTACAATCCCACCAACAGTGTAAAAGTGTTCCTATTTCTCCACATCCTCTCCAACACCTGTTGTTTCCTGACTTCTTAATGATTGCCATTCTAACTGGTGTGAGATGGTATCTCATTGTGGTTTTGATTTGCATTTCTCTGATGGCGAGTGATGATGAGCATTTTTTCATGTGTCTGTTGGCTGTATGGATGTCTTCTTTTGAGAAATGTCTGTTCATATCCTTTCCCCACTTTTTGATGGGGTTGTTTGTTTTATTCTTGTATATTTGTTTGAGTACTTTGTAGATTCTGGATATTAGCCCTTTGTCAGATGAGTAGGTTGCAAAAATTTTCTCCCATTCTGTATGTTGTCTGTTCACTCTGATGGTAGTTTCTTTTGCTGTGCAAAAGCTCTTTAGTTTAATTAGATCCCATTTGTCAATTTTGGCTTTTGCTGCCATTGCTTTTGGTGTTTTAGACATGAAGTCCTTGCCCATGCCTATGTCCTGAATGGTACTACCTAGATTGTCTTCTAGGGTTTTTATGGTATTAGGTCTAACATTTAAGTCTCTAATCCATCTTGAATTAATTTTCATATAAGGGGTAAGGAAAGGATCCAGTTTCAGCTTTCTACTTATGGCTAGCCAATTTTCCCAGCACCATTTATTAAATAGGGAATCCTTTCCCCATTTCTTGTTTTTGTCAGGTTTGTCAAAGATCAGATGGCTGTAGATGTGTGGTATTATTTCTGAGGACTCTGTTCTGTTCCATTGGTCTATATCTCTGTTTTGGTACCAGTACCATGCTGTTTTGGTTACTGTAGCCTTATAGTATAGTTTGAAGTCAGGTAGCGTGATGCCTCCAGCTTTGTCCTTTTGACTTAGGATTGTCTTGGCAATGCGGGCTCTTTTTTGGTTCCATATGAACTTTAAAGCCGTTTTTTCCAATTCTGTGAAGAAAGTCATTGGTAGCTTGATGGGGATGGCATTGAATCTATAAATAACCTTGGGCAGTATGGCCATTTTCACGATATTGATTCTTCCTATCCATGAGCATGGTATGTTCTTCCATTTGTTTGTGTCCTCTTTGATTTCACTGAGCAGTGGTTTGTAGTTCTCCTTGAAGAGGTCCTTTACATCCCTTGTAAGCTGGATTCCTAGGTATTTGATTCTCTTTGAAGCAATTGTGAATGGAAGTTGATTCCTGATTTGGCTCTCTGCTTGTCTGTTACTGGTGTATAAGAATGCTTGTGATTTTTGCACATTAATTTTGTATCCTGAGACTTTGCTGAAGTTGCTTATCAGCTTAAGGAGATTTTGGGCTGAGACAATGGGGTTTTCTAAATATACAATCATGTCATCTACAAACAGGGACAATTTGACTTCTTCTTTTCCTAACTGGATACCCTTGATTTCTTTCTCTTGCCTGATTGCCCTAGCCAGAACTTCCAACACTATGTTGAATAGGAGTGGTGAGAGAGGGCATCCCTGTCTTGTGCCAGTTTTCAAAGGGAATTTTTCCAGTTTTTGCCCATTCAGTATGATATTAGCTGTGGGTTTGTCATAAATAGCTCTTATTATTTTGAGGTACGTTCCATCAATACCGAATTTATTGAGCGTTTTTAGCATAAAGGGCTGTTGAATTTTGTCAAAAGCCTTTTCTGCATCTATTGAGATAATCATGTGGTTCTTGTCTTTGGTTCTGTTTATATGCTGGATTACGTTTATTGATTTGCGAATGTTGAACCAGCCTTGCATCCCAGGGATGAAGCCCACTTGATCATGGTGGATAAGCTTTTTGATGTGCTGCTGAATCCGGTTTGCCAGTATTTTATTGAGGATTTTTGCATCGATGTTCTTCAGGGATATTGGTCTAAAATTCTCTTTTTTTGTTGTGTCTCTGCCAGGCTTTGGTATCAGGATGATGTTGGCCTCATAAAATGAGTTAGGGAGGATTCCCTCTTTTTCTATTGATTGGAATAGTTTCAGAAGGAATGATACCAGCTCCTCCTTGTACCTCTGGTAGAATTCAGCTGTGAATCCATCTGGTCCTGGACTTTTTTTGGTGGGTGGGCTATTAATTGTTGCCTCAATTTCAGAGCCTGCTATTGGTCTATTCAGGGATTCAACTTCTTCCTGGTTTAGTCTTGGGAGAGTGTAAGTGTCCAGGAAATTATCCATTTCTTCTAGATTATCTAGTTGATTTGCGTAGAGGCATTTATAGTATTCTCTGATGGTTGTTTGTATTTCTGTGGGGTCAGTGGTGATATCCCCTTTATCATTTTTTATTGCGTCTATTTGATTCCTCTCTCTTTTCTTCTTTATTAGTCTAGCTAGCGGTCTGTCAATTTTGTTGATCTTTTCAAAAAACCAACTCCTGGATTCATTGATTTTTTGGAGGGTTTTTTGTGTCTCTATCTCCTTCAGTTCTACTCAGATCTTAGTTATTTCTTGCCTTCTGCTAGCTTTTGAATGTGTTTGCTCTTGCCTCTCTAGTTCTTTTAATTGTGATGTTAGAGTGTCAATTTTAGATCTTTCCTGCTTTCTCTTGTGGGCATTTAGTGCTATAAATTTCCCTCTACACACTGCTTTAAATGTGTCCCAGAGATTCTGGTATGTTGTATCTTTGTTCTCATTGGTTTCAAAGAACATCTTTATTTCTGCTTTCATTTCGTTATGTACCCAGTAGTCATTCAGGAGCAGGTTGTTCAGTTTCCATGTAGTTGAGCGGTTTTGATTGAGTTTCTTAGTCCTGAGTTCTAGTTTGATTGCGCTGTGGTCTGAGAGACAGTTTGTTATAATTTCTGTTCTTGTACATTTGCTGAGGAGTGCTTTACTTCCAATTATGTGGTCAATTTTGGAATAAGTGCGATGTGGTGCTGAGAAGAATGTATATTCTGTTGATTTGGGGTGGAGAGTTCTATAGATGTCTATTAGGTCCACTTGGTGCAGAGATGAGTTCAATTCCTGGATATCCTTGTTAACTTTCTGTCTCGTTGATCTGTCTAATGTTGACAGTGGAGTGTTGAAGTCTCCCATTATTATTGTATGGGAGTCTAAGTCTCTTTGTAGGTCTCTAAGGACTTGCTTTATGAATTTTCGTGCTCCTGTATTGGGTGCATATATATTTAGGAGAGTTAGCTCTTCCTGTTGAATTGATCCCTTTACCATTATGTAATGGCCTTCTTTGTCTCTTTTGATCTTTGATGGTTTAAAGTCTGTTTTATCAGAGACTAGGATTGCAACCCCTGCTTTTTTTTGTTCTCCATTTGCTTGGTAGATCTTCCTCCATCCCTTTATTTTGAGCCTATGTATGTCTCTGCATGTGAGATGGGTCTCCTGAATACAGCAGACTGATGGGTCTTGACTCTTTATCCAGTTTGCCAGTCTGTGTCTTTTAATTGGAGCATTTAGTCCATTGACATTTAAGGTTAATATTGTTATGTGTGAACTTGATCCTGTCATTATGATATTAACTGGTTATTTTGCTCGTTAGTTGATGCAGTTTCTTCCTAGCCTCGAGGGTCTTTACATTTTGGCATGTTTTTGCAATGGCTGGTACCGGTTGTTCCTTTCCATGTTTAGGGCTTCCTTCAGGGTCTCTTGTAAGGCAGGCCTGGTGGTGACAAAATCTCTAAGCATTTGCTTATCTGTAAAGGATTTTATTTCTCCTTCACTGATGAAGCTTAGTTTGGCTGGATATGAAATTCTGGGTTGAAAATTCCTTTCTTTAAGAACGTTGAATATTGGCCCCCACTCTCTTCTGGCTTGTAGAGTTTCTGCCGAGAGGTCTGCTGTTATTCTGATGGGCTTCCCTTTGTGGGTAACCCGACCTTTCTCTCTGGCTGCCCTTAAGATTTTTTCCTTCATTTCAACTTTGGTGAATCTGGCAATTATGTGTCTTGGAGTTGCTCTTCTGGAGGAGTATCTTTGTGGCGTTCTCTGTATTTCCTGAATTTGAATGTTGGCCTGCCCTACTAGGTTGGGGAAGTTCTCCTGGATGATATCCTGAAGAGTGTTTTCCAACTTGGTTCCATTTTCCCCCTCACTTTCAGGCACCCCAATCAGACGTAGATTTGGTCTTTTTACATAATCCCATACTTCTTGCAGGCTTTGTTCATTTCTTTTTCTTCTTTTTTCTTTTGGTTTCTCTTCTCGCTTCATTTTATTCATTTGATCCTCAATCGCTGATACTCTTTCTTCCAGTTGATCGAGTCGGTTACTGAAGCTTGTGCATTTGTCACGTATTTCTCGTGTCATGGTTTTCATCTCTGTCATTTCGTTTATGATCTTCTCTGCATTAATTATTCTAGCTGTCAATTTTTCCACTTTTTTTTCAAGATTTTTAGTTTCTTTGCGCTGGGTACGTAATTCCTCCTTTAGCTCTGAGAGGTTTGATGGACTGAAGCCTTCTTCTCTCATCTCGTCAAAGTCATTCTCTGACCAGCTTTGATCCGTTGCTGGCAATGGGCTGCGCTCCTTTGCAGGGGGAGATGTGCTCTTATTTTTTGAATTTCCAGCTTTTCTGCCCTGCTTCTTCCCCATCTTTGTGGTTTTATCTGTCTCTGGTCTTTGATGATGGTGACGTACTGATGGGGTTTTGGTATAGGTGTCCTTCCTGTTTGATAGTTTTCCGTCTGACAGTCAGAAGGACTGTCTGTTGGTCTGTTGGAGATTGCTTGAGGTCCACTCCAGACCCTGTTTGCCTGGGTATCAGTAGCAGAGGTTGCCGAAGATACAATATTGCTGAACAGCGAGTGTACCTGTCTGATTCTTTCTTTGGAAGTTTCCTCTCAGGGGTGACTCCACCCTGTGAGGTGTGGGGTGTCAGACTGCCCCTAGTGGGGGATGTCTCCCAGCTAGGCTACTCAGGGGTCAGGGACCCACCTGAGCAGGCAGTCTGTCCGTTCTCAGATCTCAACCTCCGCGTTAGGAGATCCACGGCTCTCCCCAAAGCTGTCAGACAGAGTCGTTCGCGTCTGCACCGGCCCCCGCTCTTTCCCTTATTGGACTGCAGCTGTGCGCTGTCCGCAGAGGTAGAGTCTACAGAGACAGGCAGGCTTCCTTGAGCTGCTATGAGCTCCACCCAGTTCGAGCTTCCCAGAGGCTTTGTTTACCTACTTAAGCCTCAGCAATGGCGGGCGCCCCTCCCCCAGCCTCGCTGCTGCCTTGCGGATCCATCGCCGCAGACTGCTGTGTTAGCAGTGAGGGAGGCTCCGTGGGCGTGGGACCCTCCCGGTCAGGTGTGGGATATATTCTCCTGGTGTGCCTGTTTCCTTAAAGCGCAGTATTGGGGTGGGAGTTACCTGATTTTCCAGGTGTTGTGTGTCTCAGTTCCCCTGGCTAGGAAAACGGATTTCCTTCCCGCTTGCGCTTCCAGGTGAGGCGATGCCTCGCCCTGCTTCAGCTCTCGCTGGTCAGGCTGCAGCAGCTGACCAGCACCGATTGTCCGGCACTCCCTAGAGAGATGACCCCAGTACCTCAGTTGAAAATGCAGAAATCACCGGTCTTCTGTGTCACTCGCGCTGGGAGTTGGAGACTGGAGCTGTTCCTATTCGGCCATCTTGCTCCGCCCCCCCCCGAGTGGTGTATCTCAATAGCCTCCACATTAGTAAACACCAGATTTTCTAAAATCCATCTTCAATATATCATTTATAACAAAAAATAACAAACATTATATTATGAGTTCTGCATGGCTGGGGAGGCTTCAGGAAGCAATCATGGCAGAAGGGGAAGCAAACACAGATTTCTTCACATGGTGGCAGGAAGGAGAAGTTACAGTTCAGGCCGGGCGCGGTGGCTCACGCCTGTAATCCCAGCACTTTGGGAAGCTGAGGCAGGCGGATCACGAGGTCAGGAGATCGAGACCATCCTGGCTAACACGGTGAAATCCTGTCTCTACTCAAAATATAAAAAATCCGAGTTTTGAATATCTTTATTGCACCCTCTTTGCATGATCCCTTTAGAGAACAAGTAACATAAAGAAAATTGTTTTTCCCACTTCAAATGAGTGATTATGTGTGTTTTTGCATACCTATGATATTATGTATATGTGTATGTATATGTGTGTATTTGCTTTGCCAAAATATGACAGGGGAGGCAGATGAAAAATGCTGTAAATGAACAAACCCTGGACTCTGAGTAATTGTCAAGTTTACTTACACAGAGTCTATTACATGCAATATTGATTTAACCATTGGCTAATACCTCTGTCAGTAAGTGATCACAAAATGGACCTATTTGTGGTTAGAGTTGTTTTTTTCCGCCTTAATGAACATCGAAATGTCTTCATTAATTTGTTATGTAACACCATGATCTCTTGCCTCTAGGACAAAACCCTAAAAGTTGGCATTCAGTCCTCTCTTGGTCTCTATTTTCAGTATCATCTCATTCTATTCCTCACCATAAAACATGTTTACTATTTCTTAAACATGTCCTAGCCTTTTATTTCTCTGTTTATGTCAGTTCTAGAAATATCTCACTCCATACTCACTTCTTTCACTGGTAATTCTCATTCTAGCTACCCTTAATGTGTGCAAACTCCATGAAGTTTTCTCTGCCTTCACAAGCTCCCCATGATTTCTTCCTTTTTTTGAATCCCTGTAGGAACAGCTCTTATTAATAAATGTGCAACTTTCGTGACTGTTGGCAAAATGTGGACAAGGACTGAAGATTATATATCTCTGTATATAAAAATCCAAAGTAGAAGCAATATAAATGTTAGTGAATCTAGTAAACAATGGGTAACTTTCCCAACACACAGTGGTACCTCCTAAAACCCCAATCATTAGTGGATGACAAGAAGGAAGAGGCAAAATCACCAGCCTAGAGCAGTGGTTTCTAAAAGCCTATGGACCATGGATCAGCTAAAGGGGCTGCATCATAATCATTTTGAGGACTTAAATAATTCGGAGCACTGTCCCAGAGGGCTTGATGCTGGTTTGTGGATGTGTCCCACAATCTGCAAATGTAGTCAAAAGAACACTGAGGTGGGCATTTGCATTCATAAAAAGTTGTCATTTTCTGGCTTTAGGCAAAGGTTTCCAACCATAGCTGCACATTACAAACACCTGGGATGCTTTCAAATTAAATGCATGCCAGGCCTCACCTCTAGAGATGCTCATATAATTAGTCTAGACTAGGCCCTGGTATCCGCATTCTTAAAAGCTCCCAGAGTGATTCTAGTGTTCAGCCAGGATTGAGAACTATTGCATAGACATCCTTTTAAATTCAATCCATGAAAATTATTGGAAATGTCTCTCTCTGGCCCCTAATTCAAGTCATTTCCTTTGCCTTCTCTTGCCCCACTCCACCTCCCACCCAAGCCAGGAGATACTTTCTTTATGCTGGCATGAATTTTTTCCCACTTACTTTTTATGAGTTTGTCTTTTATGGAAATGCCTATTGGAATGAGTTCACCTGGGAAGGCCTCCCGGGCGGGGATAATGGGTGGTGAGGTGTTTACAGCATGATTCATTCCACCATCCTATTTATCTTCTCAATGAGCAAAGTAGCTTACAAAGTCTTTAAAACTGCTTATGTTACTAAGATAACTAATTCCCTGGGCTTACATAGTAGTGGGAATTAATTCTTTGAGCATGCCTAAAATAGGTCACCATGGAAGGTAGTTTTAAGAACTAAAAGGAAAAATAAATACTTATGAATCATGTTGCCTGTTTCCTGGCAACCCAAGCTCACTTGTTCCCTTAATCCACAACTGCCATTATTTCACTGGAGACCCATGTGCTTTCTTTCCTAATAATTGATCACTTTTTCCAGAATTGAGAGTTGTTGTTGGAAGTGATTCAATTCTAGGTCAAAAGCAGGAACAAACTCTTACTTTTTAATCATTCTGTCATCAATTTGAGACCTGAGTGTGATGAATAATTTATTCTCTCAAAATAAAAGAAAACAAAGTATCTATTTTTTTTTAAAACAGTGAGCCAAGAACGTGAAGGGGACTGTTGCCTCCTTACAGGTATGCACAGTTTACAAACACAGGGCCACTCATCTCTAGAATACCACAGATACATGAGTTTTTAACTTCAGACAATTGCAGTTGAAAAAAAGAAATAAAGAGGAAATTCTATGCTTTGGCCTTCAATTAATTGAGTCGTCAAGGAACCAAAGGCTGAGCCTACTAGTTTTAGAAGCAAAATAAAGTTATGTCTCAGAATACAAGGTGTAAGGATGTATACAACCCCCTTTCATGGGAGATTATAATGCAGCTTGTGGTTGGTCTCTTTAAAATTGGCCTCTGTCTAGGATTGCAAGGGCTTTTGATGTGATGTTTATGGATATAACCAATGGGGTGTTGATGATGAACTTGCTTGTAGTGTTCCAGCCTTTCAGCCCCAATTGTCTGGTTGTTACTGCAGTGATATTCTTGAAGGAAGCAGTGCCCTTTAATTATTGCAGCACAAAACGAGCCCCAGAAAATGTCCATCTTATTTTAAGGATATGTTTTTAAACTTTAAAGTGTTGTCTGTGAGTTGCTGAGTGCAAAAATAGCCAAAGAGCAGTGTGGTGGACAATCACTAGGACTACTTCCCATTACCCCCAGCTCCTGCTTTTAGTGTACATACCCTTATGTGATCCCTGTCCCTTGAGTGTAGGCACGACCTGTAGTTTTCTTCTAAACTGAAACAATAGCATATGACAAAGGTGATGAGTATCACTCCCCTGGTTGGTTTATGTTACATAGCAAAGATGATAAGCTATTACTCCCATTTACCTCATGTTGCATAAATTTCCACCTAAGCAGACTGAAACTCTGTGGGGTTCATGAAGTCAGTAGTCATGTTGGAAAAGCTAATGTGTCCAGGAATTGCAGGGGGCCTCTAGGAACTATGTGTGGCCTCTAGGAGTTGAAGATAATCTCCAGCCAAAGAGTCAACAAAAAGCTTGAGCCCATCAGTCATACAACCACAATTAATTTGCCAACAACCTGAAAAAACTTAGAAGCTGATGCCTCCGCAGTCAAGTCTTCAGATAAGAATACAGCTCACCTGACGTATTGATTGTAGCCTTGTGAGACCAAAAGCAGAAGGCTGAGTTAAGCCATATCTAGACTTCTGACTTCCCCAGAGTGTGAGAAAATAAATGTGTTTTGTTTAAAGCCACTGACTTTATGGAAATTTATTATGTAGCAATAGAAGACTAATATAAGCAGAGACCCCCTGGAGGCTTTTAAATGAAAAAAGTTGCCTAGCTGGCATTTGCTTATCTGAACCAGGTAATTAAGAAAAATAGCAATTGAAATCTGCAACAATATGTGATCCTCTGACTTGACAGTGGAGTCTAATAAAAGGGAGAACTTTAATTCATTCCTACCAGAAACCAAAGGTTGGGGGAGGGGGGCAGTGTGGAAATAAACTTTTCTGTTATATTCCTACCTGCTCTCACTATAACACTTTGACATTATGCTGTCTTTTTGCTATTTGTTCTCATAAATTTTCATCATAGAGAAAAGAGAGTAATCTTCATTTCTCATCAACGGAAGTATTGTTTCCCATCTGCATTTCTCAAGGATCACTTTAGAAAGGTAACAAAGGGTTTTATTACAGAAGCTGGGCTTCTGGGGCTTGATAATTTATCCACCTTGTTATTCACTGTTCAGTTGTTAGAGCTCAAGGAAGGTACCTCCATCTTTGTAATAGGACAATGATATAATATAATCCAAATCAGTGGATAGAAAAAAGGGTGCATCCCACATGATGCGGAATTCAATTAAGCACATTGGTTGCTAAAGAAGAAGCTCTGCATTATTTCATACACATAGTCCAGCTGTTAGAAAGACATTATTCATTGCTTTCTCTGTCCAATAATATTTTCCTGTTTCACTGCTCTTAAAAAGTAATGTAATTGTTTCTTTATATATTTACTAGGATACTACTAATTTTATTTTCTATTATAATCTGGGACGTAACTATATAAAAGCTAACAAAAATACTTAAAAGTGTCCATTGATATCAAGACAGAAAAAAATGTAATTTCAGCAAGAATTCTATTTGGATCAGGATCTAGGTTGATTTTTTTACCAATTGCATAGAAGTACTTATAGCCTCTCACAGGGCTGCTTTCCTTTTATACAAAATGAGTAACATTGAAATTTAAATATACTTCTACCAGATGGCCATTGTTCCTCAGTCATAGCCTAAATAATTGTTTCAAAAATAGTAAAATAACATTTTTAAAAAATTGACAGTGATACACATTATTAGCACATACATGTAAGTGGTATGTGAGAGAATGAGTATGTGAAGATTTATCTATCTACACACAGACACGCACACACACACACACACACACACATATCTTTGGGACTTAATTTTATTCAATTGATCTGTACGTCTCTCCTTATCCCAGTACTACTGCTTTACAGAGTACTGTAGCTTTGTAGTAAGTTTTGAAATTGGGAAGAGTGACTCCTTGTTCTTTCTCTTTTTCAAGATTGTTTTGGCTATTTTGGGTCCATTGCATTTCCAAATGAATTTTAGGATCAACTAGTGAGTTTCATCCAAAAATGAAGTTGGAATTTTATTAGGGATTACATTAGATCTGTAGATCAATGTTGGGCATATTGCTATTTTAACAGTATTAAGTCTCCTAAGTCATGAAAACACTTATTTCCATATTCATTTATTTCTTTTAGGCAATACTTGCAGTTTTCAGTGTATACGCCCTGCACTTTTCTTGATAAGTGTATTTCTACTTTGTTCTTTCTAGTGCTATTGTATGTGAAATTATCTTCTTAATTTTAGGATTATGAGTTGCTAGTGTTTAGAAATACGAATGAGTTTTTTTTTTCTGTTTTGTAAGAGCATTGCTTTTTACAATTGAATTTTCAATATGCATCTTGTATTTTCTAACTTGCTAAACTTGGTCAATAACTAAAATTTTTTTGGTGGATTCCTCAGGATTTTGTACATATAAGTTTATGCCATTTGCAAATACAGATAATTTTCTTTTTTCCTTTCCAATATGGATATCTTTTATGTCTTTTTCTTGCCTAATTTCCTGACTAGATCCTCCAGCGACAATGTTAATAGAAGTGTTGAGGAAGGACATTTATGCCTCGTTCTCAATCTTGGAGAGATCAGGAGCAGAGTTTTCAGTATTTCACCATTTAGTATGAAGTCAGTTGTGTGTTTTCTTTTCTTTGTTTGTTTGTTTGTTTTGAGACAGAGTCTCACTGTATCACCCAGGCTGGAGTGCAGTGGTGTGATCTCGGCTCACTGCAACCTCTGCCTCCTGGGTTCAAGCAATTCTCCTGTCTCAACCTCCTGAGTAGTTGGGACTATAGGCACACACCACCATGCCCGGCTAATAGTTGTGTGTTTTCAGAGAAAACTTTACCATGTCCTGTTTCTAGTTTTTTTTTTTTAGTGCTTTTCTCATGAAAATGTGTTAGATTTCATCAAATGATTTTTCTGTGCCTTTTGAGATGTGTGTATTTGACTTTTATTAATAATGTAGATTTTGTCCTTTTTTTTAACGTGATGTATTATATTAGTTGGCTTTCATATGTGGACTCAATCCTGGATTTCTGAGATGAATTCCACATGGTTATGGTATATGTTATGTGTTTCTTGATTTAGTTTGTTTGTTGAGGATTTTGTGTCAATATTCATGAGAAATATTAATCTGTTTTTTTCTTTTGAAATCTTTGATGTCTCCCATCAGAGTAACAGTAGCCTCATAATATGAGTTGAAAAGTGTTTTCTTCTGGTCTAATTGTTGGCAGACTTTGTGCTGATTTTGCTTTAAATGTATGTCAGAATTTACCAGTGAATTTGGTACTGGACCTTTACTTGTGGGAAATTTTTTTTTTTTTTAATTACTAATTCAATCTCTTGTTACATGTCTATCCAGAATTTCAACTGTTAAAAATCAGTTTTAGTAGTTTGTGTATGTATAGGAATTTATCCATTTCATCTGTTATCTAATTGATGACATAAAAAAAGACATAATTCTTTAAAATCCTTTCTTTTTTCTCTAAGGTCAATAGTAATATCTCCTCTTTCATTTCTAATTTTGATTCTCTCTTATTTTCTTGGTTATTCTAGCTAAAAGTTTTGTCAGTTCTGCTAATTTATTTAAAATATTTTGTTATGTCAGTTATCTCTAATTTTTCAATTTCTTGTTTTATTTGTTTTCTCTCTAATATTTATTACTTTCTACCTCTATTTGCTTTGGGTATTAGTCTACTTTTCTTTTTCTAGTTTCATAAAATGAAGGAATAGGTTATTGATTTGAGAACTTGCTTTTTAAATGTGGTGTTTATGACTATAATTTTCTTTTATAATTTTTATTACTATATTTTTTCTTATAAATTTCTCAAGGACTGTCTTTGTTGGATCCAAAAAGTTTTAGTATTTTGTGTTTTTGTTTTCATTATCATAAGTTTTCTGATTTTGTTGTGATCTCTTTTTGGACCCCTTGCTTATTTAGGAGCGTGTTAACTTCCACATTTTCCCGAATTTTCAAACTTTTCTTACATTATTCACTTCTAAATGTATTCTGTTATGGCAACAGAGCATACTCTATATGACTTCAATCATTTAAATAGATTGAGACTTATTTTTATCAGCTAACATATACTCTCTCCTTGAGAATGTTACATGTGTACTTGAGAACCATATGTATTCTGTTGTTGAGTGAACTATTCTACAGATACTTGTTAGGTCTAATTGGTTTATAGTTTTCTTAAAGTCTTCTATTTCCTTGATTATCTTTGTCTTGTTCAGTATTTACTGCAATTGGGTAATTGAAGTCTCTATTATTATTGAACAGTCTATTGTTTCCTTCAGTTCTGCAGTTCTGCCTATTTTTGTTATACATATTTTGGGGCTCTTTAGTTAGAGGCTTATATGTTTATATATTTATATCTTCTTCTTTAAAATTTTTTTTTTTTTTTTGAGACGGAGTTTCACTCTTGTTGCCCAGGCTGGAGTGCAATGGCATGATCTCAGCTCGCTGCAACCTCTGCCTACCAGGTTCAAGGGATTCTCCTGTCTCGGCCTCCCTGGTAGCTGGGATTACAGGTGCATGCCACCATGCCTGGCTATTTTTTTTTTTTTGTATTTTTAGTAGAGACAGGGGTTCATCATATTTAGCATATTTCATAAACAAAAAATTTAGTAATTTTTTTGTATTTTTAGTAGAGACAGGTTCATCATATTTAGCATATTTCATAAACAAAAAATTTAGTAAATTTTTTGTATTTTTAGTAGAGACAGGGTTTCATCATATTGGTCGGGCTGGTCTCGAACTTCTGACCTCAGGTGATCTGCCCCCCTCAGCCTCCCAAAGTGTTGGGATTATAGGCATGAGCCACCGCGCCCAGCCATATTTATATCTTTTTAAAGCTTTGATAGATTTAATACATTTTAAAGTGCTTTTTAATCTCTAGTAACAAGCTTTGTTTTAGAGTTGATTTGTCTAATATTATTATACCCACTTGTTTACCTTTGTTACTATTTCCTGGTATATATTTTGTCATCTTTTTACTTGCAACCTATTTTTGTCTTTGAAGCTAAAGTGTATCTGTCATGGATGGTATATAGTTAAATCATGTTTGTTTTTATTTTTTAATCTTTATATCATTCTGTTTACTTCAATTGTAATATTTACTACAGTTAAATGTAATGTATTTACTGATGAGGTATGATTTACATCTTCCATTGGTTATTGTTTTCTATTTGTCACACATTCTTATTATTCTATTTCTTCATTACTATTTTATTGTGTATTAAATGGATATGTGCTAGTATATAATTTTATTTTTTTCATTTCTTTGACAATATTATTTTAAAAATTATTTTTATTGGTTGCTCCGAAGGTTGCAATAAATATCGTAATTTATGACAACCTACTTTGAATTAATACCAACTTAATGTAATATTTTGCAATTGGATATGCCAAAACTTTACTCCTATATAACCCCATTCCCTCTTCCCCACTTTGTGCTGTTATTGTCATGCACAAAATTACGTATTTGTGCATATAAAGGTATGTATATTAACTCAGTTTTATAATTAGTATTTTATGCAGTTGTTTTTTTAAATAATTGTTTTTAGGAGACAAACAATTATTAAAACCAAAAATATATTTTTAATTTGTTCTTTATATTTATCTTCATAATTATCTTTAATGCTTCTCTTTAATTTTTCATGTCACTGTCTAGTGTATTTTCATTTAAGCCTTAAGGACTCCCTTAGACAAGGCTATGTGGTAGCTCTGCTATAAAATAAATTTTTCTCAAATTTGTTTACTGTATGGCCTCTTAATTTCACCTTCATATTTAAAGAAGAATGATATTTGATATAGAAAATTCTTAGTTGACTGTCTTTTTCTTTTTAGCTGTCTTAATGTCATTTTACTATCTTCTGGTCTGCATGATTTCTGATGTTAAATCAACTGCTAATCTTATTGAAAAACACTTGTATGTAAAGAGACACTCTCCTGCTGCTTTCAAGATCCTCTCTTTGTCTTTTTCAGTTCAATTATCATGTGTCTAAGTGTAGTTAGCATAGAGTTATACTACTTGGAATTTGCTGAGCTTCTTGGATGTGTAGGGTAATGTTATTCTTAAAGTTTAGTAAAAGTTTAGTCATTATGTCTTTGAACATTCTTTCCCTTTTTTCTTTCTCTTCTATTCTGGGATTCCACAGAATGTATATGCGTACTTGCTACACCTGATGATGTCTCACAGGTCTCTAATTATCGCTTCATTTTTCTTTATTCTGTTTTTTTCTGTTTTTAAGACTGGATAATCTCAATTAACCTGTCTACATTTTGCTGATTCTTTATTCTGCTTGTTCAAATCTGCTGTTGTACCCCTCTAGTGATTTTTAAAATGTTTCAGTTATTGTATTTTTTAACTTTCCCTAATTTCTTGAAAGACATTTGTGAGCCCTTTATTTTCAGTTTGTGACAACATCAAAACACCCCTGGTCTGTTGACATTTCAGTATTTGATTAAGTTATCCGTTAAAAAAGTTGATCTAACGCAGCTAAGCTATTTAAACTGAAACGGAGCTTAGGTTTCCAATGTTGTATTTACATAACAGGGAAGACAAAATGCCAACTATAAAGGACATCTTGTCACAGAGAGTATCATCAGTGCTCTTCACTGCCTTTACTCCTAAGGCAGGTAACTCCACCTTACTCCTGTACTCCCTATTTCTTATTGACTAACTATTAACTTGAAATTAAAGCAACTTGACAACATTACATTTCTCATGCAGAATAGCTTTAAAAAAATTCTTGTTCCAGGTTAACCTATTTTTTGAAAATTTAAAATGTACAAATAAAAAAATCAATGGATAGAAAAAAAGAAATACGGTTGTAGGAAATGAAAAAAGTTAAAACTACCTCAGATTATATCATCAAGAGATGATCACTCCTAAAACTTTGTCATATATACTTTCTGATTTTTCCCATGTATATACATAAATTTATGTACAATGCATCAAAATACATTATACTGTAACTCATTATTTTAATAGAAAATATATTCTATATGTGACATATTCTTACATTTTTAATGGTTGTGTATTATTCCATTGATATTCCTATGATTTAAAGAATCACAGCTATCAGATCTATAGATGACTCACACTAATCCCAATCATTAGCAACCGTTTGTAACCAATTATGGCAGTAAATTAGCTTCAATATATATTTGCATATTTGAAAATTTGCCTTGAGAAATTTATAGAATTGAAATTGATGGATTTAATGTCTTTTATTAGACCCTTGATATTCTAAATTTCTAAACAACTAAATTTCTAGTATGTTCCTAGAAAATAGCATAGCAATTTATATTCTAAGCAATAGGCTGTGAATACTGATTTCCCTTTTAAACAATACTGGGTGTTCCCACTTTTTTTCAATCTTTGCCAATCTTTCTGTTTTACTTTATTAAACAATAATTCTTTGAAAACTAGAGCACCTGTAATTATTTTTATCCGTTGCTTTCTTTTAGATGTATTTTTTCCCCAATATTTTTCTATTCATTTTCCTGTAGCATTTGGAGTTATTTTTTCCCTGTTAATATGCAAAAAATTTTTATATATTTAGGATATTTACCCTTTTTTTCTATACATATAGTTTGTTTGGCCTTTAAGGTTGTATGTTAGTTTTGGATTCTTCAGAGAAACAGAACCAATGGGACGTATATATAGAAAGAGATTTATTTTAAGGAATTAACTTACATGATTAAGGAGACTGGCAATTCCAAAATCTGTAGGGGGGACTGGCAGGATAGAGACCAGGAAGAGCTGATGTTGCAGCACAAGTGTGAAGAATATCAGCTCGCAGAGTTGCCTCTTGTTAGCAGGGAGGTCAGTCTTTTGTTGTATTCAGTCCTTTGTTGATTGGATGAAACCCACCCGCATCATAGACGGCTATCTACTTTATTAAAATTCCACCAATTTAAAGTTAATCTCATTCAAAAATAACCTCACAAAAATATTCAATACAATGTTTGACCACATATCTGGGTACCATGGCCCAGGCAAATCGATACACAACATTAACTAACGTGTGTTGTTATATTGTTCTGGAGCCTTCTGTCATGTTTTGACTCTATCTGTCATGACCCTTCCTGGAAGAAAAATTGTATAAATGATGCTCTCATAATTAACATTCAAATTTTAATCTCTGTGTAATTTACTGAGGTATACAGTATGAAGTTTAAATAAAATTAGGTGTGTTTGAGAGTGTGTGTGTGTATATATGGATATACACACTGTAGATATAGAGAGAGCTATAGATATAGAGAGAGCTATATCTATAGTGTGTACATATAGATATATTTCTATGTTTTGCTACATATAGAAAATGCTGTCTCTCTATACACTATATTCAGTGTATACAGTAATATAAATTTAGAGAATCATAGCTATCAGATCTATAGACTTCCCACACTAATCATGATCGTTAGCAATCATTAGCAACAAATTATGGCAGTAAATTAGCTTCAATATATATTGGTGCATTTAAAAAATTAGTTTGAGAAATTCATAGAATTGAAATTGATGGATCAGTGACAATCTGAAGAATTGATGACAATTCTTGACACTTCAATTGATGGATCAATTTCAGTTCTTCACACTTCAATTGATAGATCAATTTCAATTCAATGATATGACAAAAAGACTGTTAAAAGAGAGAAAGAGAGAGAAAGACAGTTGGGCAATTTATCTTGCATCATGTGATGAACAGAACCCAGCCAAAAATGTCTAGACCCTAATCTCCTGAACTTGTGAATATGTTGCCTTATATGGCAAAAAGAATTTTGCAGATGTGATTAAGCTAAGGATCTTGAGATGGGACATTATTCTAAATTATTTGGCTTTGCTCAATGTAATCGTGGTCTTTATAATAGGGAAGCAAGAGGGGCAAAGTCAGAGAAGGTTGTATTGTAACAGAAGCAGAAGTTGGAATCATGTGCTTTGAAGGTGGTAAAGGAGCTATGAGCCAAGGAATCCCACCCATTTCTAAAAGCTGTGAAAGTCAAGGAAAAGGAAACCTAGCACCTCCAAAATGGACACTGACCTATGGACACTGGAGTTTAGCTTACTGAGACTTGTTGTGGATGTTTAACCTGTAGAACTGTAATGGAATAAATTTATGTTGTTTTAAGCCATAAGGCTTTTTAAAAATAATTTGTTATAGAAGCACTAGGAAACTAATATATACCATTTATTGAACAATTTATCTTTTTTTTTTTTTTTTTTTTTTTGAGACGGAGTCTTGCTCTGCCACCCAGGCTGGAGTGCAGTGGCCGGATCTCAGCTCACTGCAAGCTCCGCCTCCCGGATTTACGCCATTCTCCTGCCTCAGCCTCCCGAGTAGCTGGGACTACAGGCGCCTGCCACCTCGCCCGGCTACTTTTTTTGTATTTTTAGTAGAGACGAGGTTTCACTGTGTTAGCCAGGATGGTCTCGATCTCCTGACCTCGTGATCCGCCCGTCTCAGCCTCCCAAAGTGCTGGGATTACAGGCTTGAGCCACGGCGCCCGGCCCATTTTCTTTACTGATCTAATATTCAACATTTATCATAGCTGTTCCAGGGATAATATTTAGCAAATGACAAACTGATATATTTTAATCTTAAATCATGTTTCCTTGTAGCTTTCCATCTCCAAGGCCTAACTCCCAAGTTTTTTGTTTTTTGTTTTTTTGTTTTTTTTTTTTTTGCCTCAAATAAGGAAAAGTAGCTACTTGACTTCTTTAGCAAGACAATTAGTTTGGTAATCAGAGAGACTTCTCCAAAGTTCTTTTGCCTATTACATGCAGGCAAAATCTTGCTGCTAAATACCAGAACGATATGACACAAAGGCTGTTAAAAGAAGCCAACCCTTTTTAACCCAGTGTGGATTAAAATGATGGAAGAGAGCAGAAAGCAGTAGGAAGGATTCTCCCACATATACCCTTAGCTACCTCTCTGGGAGTGAGTGGCTTTCCCTCACACTCTGGGAGAAATTTTTCCACCTAGACCCCTACCTTACAATGTGAGGCCCAAGTAGAGTTAAATGGGAAATGTGTTGCATAGTGAGAAGAGAAAGAATTTAATAGTTTGCCCTCACCAGCCTCCCTAGGGAAGCCTCCGTATATTTGAACACAAAGTTGAGACTCAGTAGATCTGCAACAATGCTCATCACTGTAGTGGTGACAACCTAGCCAGAAGCTAGAAAGAGAATATGGCCAGCTCCAGAAGGTCTTTTTTAATTGTTAATTTAAAACATCTCTATTATCTTTAATTAACAAATAATCGTTATATGTTTATGAGATATTATGTGATTTTTTGATGCTAGCTAGATTCAGTGGAGAGAAGGCTGCCTGAGTAGGTAGTATCTATGAGGTTAGAAAGAACCCACTGAATATGTTCAAGAGCTGAAGAGAAAAAGACCACACGTTCATCAGCTACCACCTGGACCAAGCTGCCATATTTCTCATGTGGGGCATTTCAGCCGACTCTTGTTTCCCTGTTTTTACTTTTTGTCCCTGTGCAGTCCATCCTGCATACAGCAGCAAATATTCGTTAACCCTCTGGTCAAAACTCTCCAATGGTTTTCCACTTAGAGTAAAAACCAAAGTCCAATTTGATGTAACTGCTATCATCTTTCCTATCTCAATTCCTACCACTTTCCCTGTCAATCATTCTTCTTCAGCTACCCCGGCCTCCTTTGTTGTTCTTTTAACATGCTAACCACACTCTCACCTCACGAGCTTTGAGCTTTTCTTTTCCTTTCTTGGAATGCTCTTCTTCCAGGGATATACATGACTCATTTTTTTTTTCCAATCTCTGCTCAAACATTACCCTATTAGACAGTTATTTCCCTATATTCTTTTTCCTGCTTAATTTTTCTTCTTCTCTTATCATCACCTGAAATATGATACATTTATTTCATTATTTCTGTCTTTTCCACTAAAATATCAGGAGAAGCATGCCTGGGCCATGGCAAAGACACAATATATATTTGTTTATTTTAATGAATTAATCACCCGTAGCCAACAAAACTGTAGTAGAGTGGTGAGGATATGTCTATTATTTAATATTGAGGAATGAACTGTAGTCATTTGGGATATCTCTATTTTTTTAACTCAATTTTTTCTTATCAACGTTAAATGAGGGTGGGCTACATCTGCACACTTCCAAATTATGGCCTTAGATTCAAGATTTTAGAAATATTTCTTCAATTAAGGACAAGAAATAATGAATTATAAAGTTTGACTTTAACCTCAGAAGCTTCTGGTAAAATTTAGATAAGAGGTCATAGAGAAAATAGTTCTGTTGCTTTTATAGAGCAGGAATATTCATGCCATCTTATTCTTAAAAATCTTCCAGAGTTTCTTTTTTTAAAAGTAATGCATGGCTAAACTCTTCTTCTCACATTGTCTTTTTTTTGCCTCCAGTAAAATTAAGCACTCTATGAATGAAAATAGATAGAGCTAGTAAAGTACATATTTTCCAAGAATATAACATAAACCTGTGAACATTTCTTAGGTCATAGTCATATCCTACCCTCCACCCTCAAACATCTGCTGACATGTCACATGAAATGATTAGCTATTTTTTGGTATATTGGAAAAGTCATTATGATTCAGTGATGTAAGTACATCACTATGTACTTACTTATGTAAGTGCTTATGTAAGTACTTACATAAGAACTATGTGCTTATGTAAGTACTTACTTATGTAAGTACTACGAGGGAAGAGGTTACCAACACAGGATAGTACCATGAGTCCTCTGAATCCCAATCCATTGTCTTGACTCAGAAGATCTTCAAACAACTAATTTCTAAAAATTGTGACTCAACTCTGTTAGAATTTAATGGGGACCTAGATATAAACATCAAGTTTTAAGAGAAATATCATATACAACTGTAAGGCAAAGTTACTTAATCTGTTTCTATCTTTGCCCATGAAAAATCTCAAAACAGCATAGTTTCTCAAAAGCAGATCAAACTTGAGCCGCCTGAGAAATGTAGACTGGAAGGCTCAGCATGAAATTTTTTATTTTTGTATAGTTTGAGCTAGAGAACATGTGTGCTAGGATGGAAAAAGTCCTGCTCTAAGAATAAGAGAACCATAGGTTCCATCCAATTGGATCACTAACTAATTGTATGACTTCAAATGCCTGAGGGTTTCAGTTTCTTCATAAGCAAAACAGTGGGGTTGCATAAATGACATTAGGGGCCCATTTCTGACTCTAGCTTATCATAAGGCTGATAAAATTACCAAAAAATCTAACTTCGATGAAATTTAAAAAATAATTTTGATGTTTGGATATGCTAATTTTAATTGGGGGAAGCTGAAGAAGAAACTGAAGAAACTGAATTCCTTTGGGATTACTATCTGACCTGTAGTAATAGGGAGATAATTTGGCATTTTGACAAGTAAACAAAACGAACATTTTAGAAAACTCCTTCTGGTCCAAGCATATATGAACTCCAAAGCCCATATTAAATCCTCTCCTTTGGGAGGAACTTTTCCAGATTAAAAATGTAAGAATTCCTCGTGACTCCAAAGCTTCAACCAATTGGATCCAAGCTTTCAAAATATACTCTCCAAATAAAAAAACAAATGACCTAAAACAGTACGTTAAAATACTTTGCCAATATTTTCTCTCCTTTTTTTCCTACTGAAATAGTAAATATGTGAACAAAGAGACTAATTCTCTTTTTTTTCTTTTAAATTTCATGAAGTGGCCAGTTTTGAGCTCATGTTCATAGTTTGGGTATTGAACATTTCATCATTTTATGATAGTGAATAATATATCCTGCAAAATCAGCTTCTTTCTGGTTTTATTCTTTTAACATCAGATTCCTGCTGTTCCATGAATTAATATTAACAGTGTATCTTGGAATATAATGATAAAATGAAAGAATAATGATCATTGACCGATGAATTTATCAGAATTGGTTTGTTTCACTTAGTTTTAGATTGTCAACATCTACTCTGCTACAGGGATTGAATTTCTATTTGTAATACATTAGATTTATCTTTAAAACAAATGAACACTGGAGACTACCAATGTCATAGATGAGCTCCTGCATGCTAACCTTCACACAAAAAAAATACATTTTGCCTACAATGTATTCCTTCTCTGAGATGTTTAGACAACTTTGTGAACTCCAGATGATTTGGTTCACGACTTTCTTGAGATATAAATGTGTTGGCCCTAACATATAATGTATCCCTGCAACCAAGGAGACAAAAATGCTCTGTAATGTTTCATATCTAATTCCAGGAAAAAGCCTTTTCAGTTGTCTAGAATGTTATATAGTCTTAATAGAATTCAGTGAAGATTATTTTATGCTTATACAATATTGCTTCAGAACAAGAACGAATGGTACATCTGTATATAAAAGTTAATTTTTCAAAGGCACGCTTCATTCTAACATCAAATTTAAAATGCCCTTTGAAGAGCCTTTTGAGTCTGAGAAAACAACAAATCAAAAACCCTTTAGTACATAAGGTTTATCTAGGTGCTGTGCAGAAATTTTGGCAAGTTAAATTCATAGTCCTCTAGAACTAGTGTTTCAGAAGACAGCTCTGCAAAGCTAGAGAGGATATAAGTCAGGAGATGGCAAATATGTGAAAGGAACCAACTGGTTAAAATATGAATAAAGGTTATGCATTTTCCGCTTCATATAGAAAGATTGTTTTAGAGGAGGTATTGTCTGAGGAAAGGAGTCACACATCCTGGCAATTTATGATAGTAATAGCAGAAAACATTAAGAGAGTGGGAGATTAGAGCATTGGTAGGAATGATTTTTCTGTTTCTACAAAACCATCCTTAGGTAAATCTTTCATGTCATCACATTAAATATGAAAAGCATTTAGTTAGAGTATTCATAACAAATGAGCATTTTTTGCTACTTGTGCAAAAACAGAATGTGGATGTTACTTTTAGTTTTCATCACTGCTTTCTGCCTGTGATGAGCAGAGTATTTACCTTTTTCTCATAATCCATTACAGCTTTTACTCTCTCTCTCTTTTAGCTTTAAAATGGTGTTATTCTTTCCAACACTTGCCATAGAGGTGTAGGAAGTGTATGTATTTATGAGGTACACCATATGTTTTGATACATGCATGCAATGCATAATAGTCACATCATGGAGAACAGGTTATCTATCCCTTCAAGCATTTACCTTTTATGTTACAAACAATCCAGTTATACACTTTTAACTATTTTAAGATGTACAATTAAATTGTTATTAACTATAGTCACCCTATTGTGCTATCAAATAGTAATTCATTTTTTCTAACTATATTTTTGTACCCCTCCTAACCTTCCCACAATTATGGTTTTAAATGTTTAGGGAAATATTTGCATGATTTTTGGCTCTCTTACTAGGTTTTAAGTTCCACCAGGTCAGGAACTGTGACTGTTATGTTCATCATTTCCCTAGCACAGGCAGGTTATCATTAAATATTTCACAGGCAGGTTATCATTAAATATGCTTTGTTAAAAAATCAGATGAGGAGATTTTTGCTTGATTTGTGAGTATAAGGTACAGATATGGATACTAATTTAGTAAAATTATAATATGCAATTATGATATAAAATTAATTACAAATTTACTTATCTTTTATTTTTTTCTTTTTAATTTTTATTTCAATAGTTTTGGGGAAACAGGTGGTTTTCAGTTACATGGATAACTTCTTTAGTGGTGATTTCTGAGATTTTGGTACACCTGTCACCCAAGCAGTGTACACTGTACCCAATGTGTCATCTTGTATCCCTTTTATCCCTCACCTTCCTCCCACCCTTCCCCGCATGACACCAAAGTCCATTTTATTATTCTCTTGCATCTGTGGCTTCATAGTTTAGCTCCTACTTATAAGTGAGAACATACATTCAGTTTTCCATTCCTGATTTACTTCACTTAGCATAATGGTCTCCAACTCCATTCAGGTTGCTGCAAATGCCATTGTTTCATTCTGTTTTATGATTTAGTAATATTTCATTGCATATATCTTTATATATCTACATATATCACATTTTCTTTATTCACTTGTTGGTTGATGGGCATTTAGGCTAGTTCCATATTTTTGCTGCTATGAACACGAGTTTGCAAGTGTCTTCTTCACATACTGACTTCTTTTTCTCTGGGTAGATACCCAGTAGTGGGATTACTGGATCAAATGGTAGTTTTACTTTTACATCTTTAAGGAATCTCCATGCTGTTTTCCATAGTGGTTATTCTAGTTTACATTCCCACCAGCAGTGTAAAAGTGTTCCCTTTTCACCACATCCATACCAACATCTATTATTTTAAATTTTTTTGTTGTTGTTATGGCCACTCTTGCGTAATATCCCATTGTGGTTTTAATTTGCATTTCCCTGGTAATTAGGGATGTTGAGCATTTTTTCATGTATTAGTTGGCCATTTATATATCTTGTTTTGGGAACTGTCTATTCATGTTCGCTGCCCACTTTTTGATGGGATTATTTGTTTTTTTTTCTTGCTGATTTCTTTGAGTTCCTTGTAGATTCTGGATATTAGTTCTTTTTTGGATACATAGTTTTTGAATATTTTCTCCCACTTTTTGGGTTGTCTGACTCTGCTGGTTTTTTGTTTGTTTGTTTTCGTTTTGCTGTGCAGAAGCTTTTAAGTTTAATTAGGGCCTATCTATTTTTGTTTTTGTTTTATTTGCTTTTGGGTCCATAGACATGAACTCTTTGCCTAAGCTGATGTCTAAAAGAGTTTTTCTGAAGGTATCTTCTAGAATTTTTATGGTTTCAGGTCTTAGATTTAAGTCTGATCCATCTTGAGTTTTTTCTATAAGGTGAGAGATGAGGATTCAGTTTTATTCTTCTATATATGGTTTGCCAATTATCCCAGCACCATTTGTTGAATAGGTCGTCCTTTCCACACTTTACATTTTAGTTTGCTTCGTCAAAGATCAGTTGGATGTAAGTATTTGGCTTTATTTCTGGGTTCTCTATGCTGTTCCATTGGTCTATGTGCCTATTTTTATGCCAGTACCATACTGCTTTGGTAGCTATAGCCTTGAGTATAGTTTGAAGTGTGATGCCTCCAGATTTGTTCTTTTTACTTCATCTTGCTTTGGCTATGCAGGCTTCTGTGTGTGTGTTCCATAGGAATTTTAGGATTGTGTTTTCTACAATTATGTATTCAACTGACATAATTTCAATTTTCTTAAATTTTACTAAGACTTGTTTTGTGACCTATCATATGGTCTATCTTGGAGAATGTTCCATGTGCTGATGAAAAGAATGTGTATTCTGCAGTTTTGGGGTAGAATGTTCTGTAAATATATGTTAAGTCCTTTTGTTCTCAGGTATAGTTTAAGTCCATTGTTTCTTTGTTGACTTTCTGTCTTCATGACCTGCCTAGAGCTGTCTGTGGGGCACTGACCTCCCCCACTAATATTGTGTTGCCATGTATCTCATTTCTTAGGTCTAGTAGTAATTGTTTTATAAATGTGGAAGCTCTAGTATTAACAGTATATATATTTAGGATTCTGGTATTTTTCTGTTGGATTAATCCTTTTATTATTGTATCATGTCATCCTCATGTCCCTCTTTGTCTTGTTTTCCCCTGTGGTTGCTTTAACATCTGTTTTATCTTATAGAAGAATAACTACTCCTGCTTGCTTTTTGGTATGGTTTGACCCTGTATTCCTACCCAAATCTCATGTTGAATTATAATTTCCAATACTGGGGCAGGGACCTGGTGGGAGGTGACTGAATCATGAGGGTGGTTTCTAATGATTTAGCACCATCCCCCTAGTGCTGTCTCTAGACAGAGTTCTCAGGAGACCTGGTTGTTTGAAGATGTGTAGCACTTCCCCCTTCACACTCTGTCTCTCCTGGGCTACCATGGTAAGATGTCCTTGCTTGCCCTTTGCCTTCCACCATGATTGTTAGTTTCCTGAGGCTTCCCAGTCATGCTTCCTGTATAGCCTTTGGAACTGTGAGTCAATTAAACCTTTTTCTTCATAAATTACCCAGTCTCAGGTAGTTCTTTATAGCTAGTATTTTGTTATGGACTAATACACTTTTGGTTTCCATTATAGTGGATTATCTTTTTCCATTCCTTTACCTTAAGTTTATGTGAGTCCTTATGTGTTAGGTGAGTTCTTGAAGATGGGAGATACTTGGTTCAAGATACTTGGTTGGTGGTTTTTTATCCATTTTGCCATTGTGTTTTATTTATTTATTTATTTATTTACTTACTTACTTACTTACTTACTTATTTATTTTGAGATGGAATCTTGCTCTGTCACCCAGGCTGGAGTGGTGTGATCTTGACTCACTATAACCTCCACCTCCCAGATTCAAGTGAGTCTCCTGCCTCAGCCCCTCAGTAGCTGGGATTACAGGTGCCCACCATCATGCCTAGCTAATTTTTATATTTTTAGTAGAGACGGGGTTTCACCATGTTGGCGAGGCTGGTCTCGAACTCCTGACCTCAGGTGATCTGCCAACCTCTGCCTCCCAAAGTGCCGGGATAACAGGGATGAGCCAATTTTGTATCTTTTATGTGGAGCATTTATGCCATCTATATTCAATGTTTGTATTCACATGTAAGGTACTGTTCTATTCATCATGCTAGTTGTTCCCTAAATGCCTTGTTTATCATTGTATTATTGTTTTATAAGCCCTGTGAGATTTGTGCTTTAAAAATGTTCTATTTTGGTGTATTTAAAGGTTTTGTTTCAAGATTTAAGACTCCTTTTAGCATTTCTAGCAGTGCTGGCTTGGTAGTGGCGAATTATCTCAGCATTTGTTTATCTGTAAAATACTTTATTTCTCCTTCACTTATGAAGCTTAGTTTTGGTTGATGCAAAATTCTTGACTGATAATTATTTTGTTTAAGGATGCTAAAGATAGGACCCCAAACCATTCTGGCTTGTAAAGTTTCTGCTAAGTAATCTGCTGTTGATCTGATAGGTTTTCCTTTGCAGTTTACCTGATGCTTTTTTCTCACAGCTCTTGAGATTTTTTCCTTCTTTAGATAACCTAATGACTCTATGCTTAGGAGATGATCTTTTTGCAACGAATTTCCCATGTGTTCTTTGAGCTTCTTGTATTTGGATGTCTAGATCTCTAGCAAGACCAGGGAAGTTTTCCTCAATTATTTCCTCAAATAAGTTTTCCAAACGTTTAGATTCCTCTTCTTTCTCAGAAATACCAGTTATTCTTAGGTTCAACCATTTAACATAACCCCACATTTCTTGGAGACTTTGTTCATTTTTTCAAGTTACTTTCTCTTTGTTTTTGTCCAATTGGGTTCATTTGAAAGCCTTGTCTTCAAAATCTCAAGTTCTTTTTTCTGCTTGTTCTAGTATATTTTTGAAAGTTTGCAGTGCAGTTTGTATTTCTCTAAATCTTTTATTTCCAGAAGTTGGGATTGTTTTTATTTTATGATGTCTATTTCTCTGAAGGATTTTTCATCCATATCCTGTGTTGTTTTTTACATTTCTTTCGGTTGGTTAACACTTTTCTCCGGTATCTCCTTGAGTAACTTAATAATAAATATTCTTAATTCTTTATCCAGCAATTCAGAAATTTCTTCTTGGTTTGGATCCACTGCTGGAAAGTTAGTGTGATCTTTTGGAGGTGTTATAGAACCTTGTTTTGTCATATTTCCAGAATTACTTTTCTGATTCCTTCTCATTTGGGTAGACTATTTCAGTGGAAGTCTGGAACTCAAGACCTGCTGTTCAGATTCTTTTGTCCCACAGGGTGATGCCTTGATGTGCTGTTCTCCCCCTCCCGCTAAGGATGGGGCTTCCTGAGAGTCAGACTGCCGTGGATGGTAATGTCCTTTGGGGTGTAGCCACCCAGTGGGGCTACCAGGCTCTGGGCTGGTGCTGCGGAATGTCTGCAAAGAGTCCTGTGATGTGATCCTTCTTTACCACTCTGACTCCCAGCAGCAGACACCAGTACCTGTTCTGGTGGAGGTGGTAGGGGAGTGAAGGAGACTCTGTGAGAGTCCTTGGTTGTAGATAAGTTTAATGTGCTGGCTTTCTTAATGCTGGTTATGCCAGCAGTAATGTTGTTATGAGGTCCACAGACTGAGGACCACTGGTTAGCCAGGATGTTGAAGGCAGTGGGATTAGCTATTGTTTTCTCTTTCCTGGGAACAGGGTTATTCTGTCATTAGTTGCTATACTGGCCTGAGTTGGTTGGCCTCCAGCCAGAAGGTGGTACTTTCAAGAGCGCACCAGATGGGTTAGTAGTAGGGGGTCTAAGCTTGCCCTAAGTTGGCCGGGGTAGGTATTCTGATTTCTCACGTGATGGGCAGGGCCATAAAGTTCCCAAGAGTTTATGTCCTTTGCTTTCTGCTACCAGGACAGGGAAAGAAATACCGTCAGGTGGGGGCAGGGTTAGGTGGGTCAGGGCTCAGACTTTCCTTGGGTGTTGTTTGCCACAGCTACCGTTGGGGATTGGGGGTGGTTCTTAGGTCAATGGAATTATGTTCCAGAGGGGATTATGGCTGCCTCTACTTTGTCATATAGTTCGCCAGATGAGTGGGGGATAGCTGGCAGTGAAAGACCTCACTAGCTCCCACGCAGTTGGTGAGGCCAGTCTCACTCCTGCAGTGCTCCGTTCAGACCTTGCTGTAGGGCGTAAGCTTCCCCTGCTGTAACCTTGTGAAATTTTCGGCAGCATGCTGCTGCTTTCAAATGATCTGTGAATACTTTTGGTTTTCCTATTATGTTCCTGTGGTGGTTCTTGGAGCAAAAGTTTACGGTGTGAATCTCCATACACTGTTCTGTCCATCCAAGTGGGAGTTGCACGTTAGCCCTGTCTCCTATTTGGTGACATCATATGAATTAGAAGGTAAGATCTGACTAAAAACCAAGGCAAAAAATAAATAGTAAAGTCAGGCAGATAGGAAATCCAAATATGAAATGATCAAATACTGCTTTCAAAATAGCTATTATTAATACTTTTATGGTAATAAATGACAAGCTAGGGATTTTAGGCATGGGCCTGGAAACTATTTAAAAATAAGCAATGAGGGTTTATAAAATTAATAATCCAAATAGTCAAAAAACACATGAAAAGTTACTTATTTTTGTTAGTGGAAGTTAAAATATAACTGAAGTAACAATTTGCTCACCTATCCAGTTGGCAAAACAAAAAGTGAAAATTTATTTTTCTGGTAGTAGTGCAGAGGAAAAAAGTAGTTTTAAATATTCTTGACAGGATAGAAATGTTACAGCATTTTAGAGAAATGATCTGGTAATACCTTTGTTGTTTTCAAAATTACATGTCTTTTAACCTAAAGTTTTCACTCCTACAAATATATTTCATTGTAAACAAATAAAAGCATCGGTATTTAAATATATATATATATATCAATGGAAATGAATATTTTGAAAAGGAGATACTTTTTAAATGCACAAAATAGCTAATGTTGTATATTCATATAATTAAATATTGTGAGATTTAATTGAAGTTTGGTATATATTTTTAATTGAAAAAATATATTTTAATTTAAAAAAGCATCAGTATTTAAAGATATATATATATCAATATTCTAAACAATGGAAATGAATATTTTGAAAAGAGGATACTTTTCAAATGCACAAAATAGCTAATGTTGTCTATTCATATAATTAAATATTGTGAGACTTAATTGAAGTCGGCATATATTTTTAATTGAAAAAATATATTTTAATTTAAAAAAGCATCAGTATTTAAAGATATATATATATATCAATATTCTAAACAATGGAAATGAATATTTTGAAATGGGGTTACTTTTCAAATGCACAAAATAGCTAATGTTGTCTATTCATATAATTAAATATTGTGAGACTTAATTGAAGTATGGTATATATATATATTTTTTTTTTTTTTTTTTATTTTTTTATTATACTTTAAGTTCTAGGGTACATGTGCATAAAGTTTATATCATGTATAACTCCCCAATGCAATCCCTCCCTCCTCCCCCCTCCCCATGATAGGCCCCAGTGTGTGATGTTCCCCTTCCCGAGTCCAAGTGATCTCATTGTTCAGTTCCACCTATGAGTGAGAACATGCGGTGTTTGGTTTTCTCTTCTTGTGATAGTTTGCTAAGAATGATGGTTTCCAGCTGCATCCATGTCCCTACAAAGGACGCAAACTCATCCTTTTTATGGCTGCATAGTATTCCATGGTGTATATGTGCCACATTTTCTTAATCCAGTCTGTCACAGATGGACATTTGGGTTGATTCCAAGTCTTTGCTATTGTGAATAGTGCCGCAATAAACATACGTGTGCATGTGTCTTTGTAGTAGAGTAATTTATAATCCTTTGGGTATATACCCAGTAGTGGGATGGCTGGGTCATATGGTACATCTAGTTCTAGATCCTTAAGGAATCGCCATACTGTTTTCCATAATGGTTGAACTAGTTTACAATCCCACCAACAGTGTAAAAGTGTTCCTATTTCTCCACATTTTTAATTGAAAAAATATATAGTACAATTCCATTTTGGAAAACGATCAATTGCTAATACAGCAGACACTTTTAGTGCTCTAACTCAGTGGTCCCCAAACTTTTTGGCATCATGGACTGGTTTCACGTAAGACAAATTTTCCCATGAATGGGGGTAGGGAGATGGTTTTGGGATTAAACTGTTCCACTCTGGATCCCTCGCATGTGCAGTTCACAATAGGGTTTGTGCTCCTATGAGAATCTAATGCTGCTGCTGATCCGAGGCAGAGCTCAGGTGGTAATGCTCACTCACCCACCACTCACCAACTGCTGTACAGTTTGGTTTCTAGCAGGCCACAGACCAGTACTGTGGGCTTGGGGAATGCCTGCTCTAACCAATGTCCATTCACAAACACCCTGTCCATCCTCAGCCCCCAAGCCCCACACATTCTAATGTAAATGTGAGTTTATTGAGATATCCACTCACTTCTGCATGGTCGCGGAATTAAAGAAAATAATTCCATTCCTAACTCAGGGAATAAATAGTAATTGGTTTAGGCTAAGCATAATGGTTCCATCTTATCTCTTCAGCAAATCATAGGCTAAGGGGAGATAAAGGAAGTCTCCTGGAGCATCTTGGAAAGAGTTTTCTCACTGAATTGAGAAAGTGAGAGAGAATGTTCCTCCTGTTGATTGCTGTCACGCATGCGTGCATCATTTGGGGCCATAGCAAGATTGTGTGACCATGAGTAGGGTCAATTGTACACACTGAGGAGAGCAGATGAAAGAGTATTGATTCTGAATTAGTCAATTATGATACCACTTTACCTCTTAACTTCTTTCTATTTGAAAGAATTAATTTACTATATTGCTTTAGCTAGCTCACTCAGAATCTTCTGTTTTACAGTTGACTATATCTTAAATGATAAACTTACACACACACACACACACACACACACACACACACACACACACCCCTTTGTATGACCACATGTCCAGCCTGAAGACAAGACCAGATCAACCTGAAGACAAAATTCTTGTCATATTTTTATGTTGCTCTTTGAACCAAAGCCTTATTTGGAAGCTATTTATCTGGGAAAATAACTGGGGGTAAAATACGTATTCCCCAGAACACCTTTCCCTAAAGATTTCTATTTTGAATATATGTATTATCTGTCCAAAGAGCCATCTCGGTGTTAAGTATAGGATGCCTTTACTATTTTTCTCCCTCAGAGTAATAAAACTGTTAGCAGCCACAACAAAGACTATGCATAATGTTTGGTAAAATGGTGAGCTGTGAGTTAAAGAAGAAACAATCATAATTTGTTAATTTTCCTAAAATGCATTTAAAAACCCTTTCACATTAATCTCTATGATTCACAAAGAAGGAAGCCAGGCTGGCAAAGTGTAAATGATTGAAAATGATGCTGGTGGCCTTCTGCAAAATCTGATTGCAGCTTTGATGATTGATAGCTTGCCATTAGCACAGAGGGGGAAAAAGCCTAGAAATTGAACCAAGTAAATCAAGCAAAATCTTTCTAGTTTATAGGGAACACTTAGACATGATTCAAAAATGTTTTAACCAAGATTTCATTTTCTGTAAATATATGTTGCCTTCGAATATGAAGCATTCATTTCAGTGACTTTTCCCTGAACTGTGCTTTAATCTTGTCTTCAAGAAAGTTCAGCTTGCCCTGCCACCTTCCCTGGGATTCAAGGCTGGGGTGATTTACTTAAGTGACAGTGTGCCACTCTATTTGTATTCCTTTTTTCATTTGGCAGCTTCTAAAGGATGCATGTTGCTGTTGCTGGGCAGACATGGACATTGGAAAAACCAAAAGTGAGAAAAGTAAGGAATCTGCTCTTTGCTTGGAAACTTTCCTGCATTTGCTAAATTTCCCACGTCAATTTGACCTATAGAACAAGGTGTGACAGATCATTAGCTTTAGGTTTAGTGCAATATTTATATATTCAGGCCTCTCCCTAACATCAGGTACCAGAAAAGACAATTCATAAGTACATCACAACTACATAAGAGTATTTCCAAGACGGTTTAAGCAGATAATTACAACCATGCTAGGATTTACTATCAATTGACGTATTACACAGGCCATATTGTTGCAAATTTCCAATAACTGATCAAGCAAGTTACATATAGTTATGGAGAAAAGGTATACATATTTGTATACCATCATTGCATGCATATAACATATTTAATACAGCTTAAAAGTATTGAGTAGCCCGCCATGTCTATATTAGCTAAACGTATCTTTACAAGCAATGTTGGTAAATCTTTACTGACATTTACTGTATGGGAACACCATAAGAACTTACTACAAGTCATCATTACTGAGAGTTTACTATGTGCCAACGTTGTAGAGTCAATTTGTACTGAGCACCAAGTGTATAAGACTGTAAACTCTTTGAAGGTAGAGGCCATGTCTTTATCTTGAGAGTTTAACAGAATGCACAGTACAGAGCAGTTATCCTTCTTGCAAACACAGTTTTTTTATAAGTACACATATTAAACTATACAATTTTTGCTTAACTCTTCCACTTCCTTCTTCAAGAAAGCAAACCATAAAATTGGTGTTTTTATTGATCTTATTTTACAGAAATTTAAACTGAGACCTCGGGATGATTTTTTAACCTTCCATGAATACACAACTGATTCATGTCTTAAAGTAGCATTTTCAAGATAATTTGAGAATGTGAGGGCATAGAGAGTGAGGGCATGTGAGGGCCTGGGAAATTTTAGAGGAGGGATGTGGCCAATAGAAAAAGTGTTCTAAGAATTTACTCTGTGAATGAGTTGATGAACTTCTTTGACCTCCAAGATGCTCTCTTAGTTAAACCATCATTCAAGTCATTGGAATGGTTCTGTATTAGTTTTCTATTGCTGCAAAACAAATGACCAAAAAACTTGGTGGCTTAAAACAACAGAAGTTTATGATCTTACATTTCTAAAGGTCAAAAGAGCAAAATGGGTTTCAGTAAGCTGATATTGAAGTGTTAAGAGAGCTGTATTCCTTGTAGGGTCTCTAGAAAAGAGTCTGTCTCCTTAGTTTTTCTAGCTTCCAGAGGTTGCCCACACTCTTTGGCTTATGACCCCGCTTCCATCTTCAAAAACAGCAATGGCCAGTGGAATGTTTCTCACATAGCAGCACTCTGACTATACTTTTGTCATCACATCTCCTTCTGTGACTCTTCCTATCTCTTTCATTTATAAGGACTCTCAGCATTACATAGGACCACCCAGATAATCCAGGAAACTCTCTTGTTTCAAGATCTTTAGCTTAATTGCATTTATAAATCTATTTTGCTATGTAAGATCACATTCAGAGGTCCCAGGGATTAAGACATGGATATCAGCTGGGCATGGTGGCTCACACCTATAATCCCAGCACTTTAGGGGACTGAGGCAGGTGGATCACATGAGGTCAGGAGTTTGAGACCAGCCTGGCCAACATGGTGAAACCCCATCTCTACTAAAAATACAAAAATTAGCTGGGTGTGGTGGCATGCACCTGTAATTCCAGCTACTGGAGAGGCTGAGGCAGTGGAATCGCTTGAACCCGGAGGCAGAGGTGGCATTGAGCTGAGATCGCGCCACTGCACTGCAGCCTGGGGGACAGAACAAGACTCCATCTCAAAAAAGAAAAAAAAAAAAAAAGACATGGATATCTTTGGGAGTCCATTATTCTACCTACCACATGGTCTATACAGAGAATAGAAAGAAAAAAATTTGGGAAAACATTTCAGAAGTTTTATTTAGGAACATTCCTCAACAGGTAAGTCTATCAGCACCATTCGTCTAACGCAACACACTAAGATTGTTTAGTGAGACATGTTTTGAGTCAAATCAAATGCTATTTTACAGGTATAATTTTGCCTTCGTTTGGGATTTTGGACTACTGTGAAAGATATAAACAACTTATGTAGGTTCACTTTGTCATGGATTTGTGAAAATAACTAAGGAAGAACAGTTACGTGTATTTGATTTCATATATAAAAGCATTCAAACTTCTAAAATTGGTAAAAGGTAATAGAGCTCCATTTCCTTCTCTTTGGAAGGAAGCACTCAGAGGTACATCCACATTTGTGGTTAGATCTTTACTGCCATTCACATAATCTTGGTTTCCCTATAAGAATCTTTGTGGGGCACTACAACTGGACTCTAGTTATATTCATTTAATCACCTTGTAGGCAATATTTTAATCTGCCAAATCAGACTCCATCTAAGTCAGATTATTTTTTCGTAGCATAACTTTAATTATGTTATTTTTTTGGCTCTAATTCCTCATTCAATTTCCATTGTGTACAGGCTTACTTAGACTTGTATTCAAAATTCTCCCCAGGCTGCTTCCAGGTAAATATTTAAACTTTCACTACTCTTTTAAAGGAGCTCTTGTTTTTCTTTATTTTATGTTTCTTTCTCCAAAGATGCTAGGATTCTCTGCAGATCCTCTTGGGCAAAAGGCAAGCTAGTGGGAAGATCTCTGGATTTTCTCCTCCAACTTCAATCAGAGTGCCTCCAGTTTATCTGGCGTATGCATTGGATTTCACTGCAAGGTTATTGTTTTTAAAAAAAGTTTCTATAGGCTGGCATGGTGGCTCATGCCTGTATTCCTGGCACTTTGGGAGGCTGAGGCAGGATGATTGCTTGGGCTCAGGAGTTTGAGACCAATCTGGGCAACACAGGAAGATCCCCATCTCTGAATTTTTTTTTTTTTTTTTTTAAATTAGCCAGGTGTGGTGGCGTGTGCCTGTGGTCCAGCTACTCTGGAGGCTGACATAGAAGGATTGCTTGATTTCCAGGAGGTCAAGGTTGCAGTGAGGTACGGTCATACCACTGCACTCCAGCCTGGGTGACAGAGTGAGACCTTGTCTTAAAAAAGAAAACAAAACCAAAGTTTCTATAAATGTGATGGAATTAAGATGGCTGTTCTCTGTGAACAGTGTATTTAGCCAAATGATATCCTTTACTGGAAACCAAACATCTCTCACATTCTAGCTTCTCACCTTTTGCTTCTGCCCCTTCCTAGGTTATTATTTCCTATCCAGATACTCCATCCACAAGGGCCAGCTCAGGTTTTATCTTCTGTGGGAGACTGTTCCTAATCACTTCAGCACAGAGTCATCGCTCTGGAAGGCTAAATATCTCATTTAATCATATCTTTACTGTCTGGTTCATTTTTATTAAGGAATGGCATGTAGTGCATTTTACAGAAATTTAAACTGAGACCTGGAGATGGTTTTTAACCTCTAGTGGGTATACAGTACACGGTACATGATGGAAAGAAGGAAGACAGGAAGGAGGAATGGTAGACAGAAAGAAAGAAAGGAATTTGATATTGCCTGCATATTTGATATTGAAACATATTGTAGTGTCACTGATCTTTTTTTTTTTTTTTACTTGTTTAACTTTGTACATGTAAATACAAATCTACCCAATTACTTTAAAGGGAAGAGAAGACTGCAGGTTTAACGTTTATCAAATGCTACATGACATTCTAGGCGCATTATATGATTATCCTTTTTAATCTTCACAGGAATCCTATGAAGTTTTGCCAAAGAAGCTGAGAAAATTAGGCAACATTCCCCATGTCACATAACACTAGTCGGGCTGGACTGATACCTCAGAGTACACTGTACACATTTCCTAGCCTCTCTGGAAGGTAGTCACTGCTTTCTAAATGTCACAGACTACCTGGCAGGAAGCAAATACTCATTTCATATTTTATGAATAAATAAATGAATTGCCAAATGATTTATTGAAGAAGGATGGCATTAATACTTTTAATTATACTACTACACTTCTACAGTGTTGCTATTACCACCTCTATTTCTACTGTCATTGCTGGTAAGAGCCCAGATACTACAGCCATTGCTTTGGTTTCAGTTGTATTCCTATCACATACCAGCTGTATATTCACAGTCAAGTTTCTCCATCATCTTCTCTGCCTCTGTCTTTTCATTTGTTGCAGGAGGAAAATAATTGCAGTTCTTTTATAGGGTTATTACAAGAATTCAATGCATTTGGCCCAGTTTTTAATCCATATTAAGACTAATATTTTTTGAGAACTAACTACTACCACAACCTCCATCAATGTTTATTGGGTGTTTAATAAATGTAAAGCATTTGTGTTAGCATTCTCCTTTTAAACCTTTTAACAGCCTGTAAAATCGGTACTGTTACTGTTCCCTCTTAGAGATGACAAAACTGAAGCTTAGAATAGAAATTACTTGCCTAAGATTGCTCCACTATCAAATGACAGAGCTGAACTCAAACCCAGGTCTCCTTGATTTCCATAGCCTAAATTAGTAAGACCAAACTGAATGTTGGCCTTTAAAAAAAAATTCAATAGCTTTAGGGGTACAAGTAGTTTTTGGTTACATGGAAGAATTGTATGGCGGTGAAGTCTGGGATTTTAGTGTGCCTGTCATCCAAATAGCGTACACTGCACCCAATACCAATAGGTAATTTTTCATCCCTCACTCTCTTCAGACCCTCCTCCACATTTGGAGTCTCCAATATCAATTATACCACTCTGTATTGTACTCATAGCTTAGCTCTCACTTAAACATACAGTATTGAGAACATATACCACTTGGTTTTCTGTTCCTGAGTTACCTCACTAAAGATAATTGCCTTCAGAGCTGGGCGTGGTGACTCATGCCTCTAATCCCAGCACTTTGGGAGGCCGAGGCAGGTGGATCACAAGGTCAGGAGATCAGACCATCCTGGCGAACATGTTGAAACCCCGTCTCTACTAAAAATACAAAAAAATTAGCCAGGTGTGGTGGCGGGCACCTGTAGTCCCAGCTACTCGGGAGGCTGAGGCAGGAGAATGGCTTGAACCTGGGAGGCAGAGCTTGCAGTGAGCCGAGATCTCACCACTGCACTCCAGCCTGGGTGACAGAACAAGAAGACTCTGTCTCAAAAAAAAAAAAAAAAAAAAAAAAGATAATGGCCTTCAGTTTCATTCAAGTTGATGCAAAAGACATTTTTGTTCTTTTTATGGCCAAGTAGTATTCCATGGTGTATTAGTCCATTTCCATGCTGGTAACAAAGACATATTCGAGACAGGGAAGAAAAAGAGGTTTAATTGGACCTACAATTCTACATTGTCTGGGGAGGCCTCAGAATCATGGCGGGAGGCAAAAGGTACTTCTTACATGGCAGCTACAAGATAAAATGAGGAAGAAGCATAAGCGGAAGCCCTTGATAAACCCATCAGATCTCTTGGGACTTATTCACTATCATGAAGATAGCACCAGAAACACCAGTCTCCGTGATTCAATTACTGCCCCTGGGTTCCTCCCACAACACATGGGAATTCTGGGAGATACAATTAAAGATGAGATATGGGTGGGGACTCAGCCAAACTATCACGTCGTATATGTATAGCATATTTTAAAAAATGCATTCACTGAATGATGGGCACTTCAGTTGTTTCCATATCTTTGCAATTGTGAATTGTGCTACAATAAACATACATGTGCATGTGTCTTTTTCATATACTGACTTACTTCCTTTGGGTAGATACCCAGTTGCTGAATTGAATGGTAGATTTACTTTAACTCCGTGAAAAATCTCCATAACGTTTTCCATAGAGGTTGTGCTAAATTCCCACCGACAGGAAAATATTGGCCTTTATCTGGTCTGCTATGGTTTGACTTTTCTTGTTATTGCCTCTGTATACAGAACCTCTCCCAATACATGTTTTGGAAGGCAAGTCCCTTGTGTTATGTTCATTATTGTCCTGATTCATTCCTTATTTATCTATATTCAGTGGGTAACTCTATGATTCTTCTACTTTGTTGGAGATTAATGTCAGATATGGAGTTCCATTAATTTGGGAAGGCAGTTGAGTGTTACAATTGCAATCGATTCTTATTCATTTGGTTGGTACCAGTTGTTACACACACAAACACACACACACACACACACACACACACACACACAGAGATTTTTCTCCTCTGGGTTCACAGAGAAAATTATCTGTTGTGAAAATGGGATGACATCAGTCAGAGGCAGCATGATGGATTTCTTTTAAGTATTCTCATGACTCAGGGGATATCCTTCTCAAAAATAATGTTCCCAGGAGACTCCCATTTAATTTTTCCTCATAAAAGCAACTTACAATAAGCAATTATTTAGTGGGGCTATGTGCCAAATATGTTAATTTACTGCCCAGAAAATGCTCAGACCAAAACAGCTACTCTGGGACACTGTGGTCTCCTTAGGATGTACCCAGCGAGCTGGGCACAAAGTAAAATATCTGATTTAGGAGGCTTGTTCTTTCAGAGCTACAGGAGTAAACTCTGTCACCTTTCTTTATCTCTTTTCTACAGGGTAAAGATATAACCCATTGACTTTGTTCTGCGGTATCCCAAGGCAATTAGGCAGTTGTTTTTGTAGCAGTGCCTATTGTATGCTATTTATTCACCATATATGTATTTAGCTTTTTCCACGAATACAGTGCTAGGAGTTTGCAATTCACTAAAATACATGTTTTCAAGGGGATTGGAATTCAGTAATACCAGATACAATACTACATGACTTATCATAAATTTTCTTACTGAATTCTCATAGTAGTCCCAAGAGAAGCAAATTATTATTTCAATTTCTATATATGAGCAGTAAAAGGCTCTGAGAAATTTGCTAACTGATATTTGAATTGAGAATTACATAATTCTGAGACCCATCCACATTATACTGTATTACTTTCTCTGCCAATCACCACTGCAGTATGTCTCTGGGACCTTTTGGTAGCATAGTGCTTAAGATTGCAACTTTGACATCAGACAGATCTTAGCTCAGGCACCAGCTCTTTTAAGTTTTATGACCTTGTGTGTATGTGCATACATGCACATATACATGCACAGTGATAATAATTTACCTATATTATAGGGTTGCCCTGTGGATCAAATAAGATATTGCATTAAACCTACTGAAAACCTAGCCTTTTAAAATGGTAGCTGCCATTATATCATTAGTAAAGGGAGTTTCCGTCTGACTGTCTTGGTTAGAGTACCTGGTATTCAGTATAACTTTATTCTTCTACAGAAATAAGAAAAAGAAATCGAATCAGCTGTGGATAAAACAGAATTTTGTCAGCTAGGCAACCATCATTAACACTAACGAGTAAGCCCATCCTTTCCTCCTAAGACTTTCCAGTTTTTTATTTCTTTCACAGAATGATCCTTTTGAAAGCAGCAAGAATGCAAGGAATGTACATTTTCATCATTTATAGCTCGTTGATATTTGGACTAATTTTTGAAAATTCAGTGTCAAACAACAAAAGATTGGAGAAGTCTCATTATAATGCTATGCGTTCATTTAAATGAAGTGTGTTATGAGGAACCTAATAGGAAAATGCACAGTCTTTTTGTCTTTATGTGACTTTGTGGCTCATTTGCCCAAGGAAAGAGGAAGCATCACCCCAATAATATTCCTAAGGATCGTAAATGAGCATAGGGCCAATTTTGACATTTTTCCCCCGATTGATCCACAAATATATTTTTATGACTTGGAGGCTAGCTATGGAATACAGGTATTCACTCACTACTTCGTTCGGCAAATATTTATTGTGTCCTTCTCTGTGGTACCTTCCATCACATGGAGATTATACTGTTCGGCGATCCCTTCTCTCATGTCTGCCACTCAGCATGTCACATTTGCGGTTACCGATCATATGCTTATGATGTATATTTGAGTAGTATAAGTTTAAAATATTACTATAATTCTGAAAAAAATAAAGGTATATGAAAAAAGACAGCAAAGGACAGTACAAAAAGTGATCACTGTTTTGTACTGGTGAGGTTCTGGGGAATTTTTGGTGTGTGTGTTTGCTTGTGTTTGTGAATATGGATATGTGTGTACCTTCCATGATCTCTAATATTATTAAACCTCATGAGACATATTTTTGTCTCTGGGAAGGTTCCTAAAGTCATCTTTGACTGAGCTTCTATGGACTCTGCTTTGTGTCTATGATGTCACTTAGCCTTCATTACTCATTATTCTTTATGTTCATTCTTCCCTCACACACTAGGTGATTTAATTTGGACCGACGGCTTTAAATACCATGTATTGCTAATGAAGCCCCAGCTGTGTCTCTAGCCCTGGTCTCTCTCTTGAGCTGCCCACATGAAAATTCAGGTGCCCTCTTGATGTCTGTTGAGCATCTAATAGGCATGGCAAGAGTGACATGCCCCAAGCAGAACTTCTGATACCTCCCCCACAGACAGGCAGGAATTGAAAGAATTCCTCTTTCTGGATAATTGCAAGCACTACTTTTAAATGAATTGTTGAAATAAAAAATAAATAGTGAGTTTTCCTCCGTCCTCCTCTTTCTTTCTTACCTTATACATATTCAGCAAATTCTCTCAGCTTTATTTTTCAAAACATATCCCCAGTCTGACCACTTCTACTTTCCATCCTACTCCAAGCTGCTGTCCTTTCTGGGCTGGCCAGTGATGCTGATCTCTGATCTGGTTTCCGTGTTTCTTTCCTCGCCTTTCTCACATCAATTCTCCACACAGCATCCAGAGTGACATTTTAAAAATGCACATCAGAGTGTGCCACTGATCTGCTCAGAACTGTTCAATGAGTTTCCATCATATTCAGAATGAAATCCTTACTGTGACTGAAAAAGGCTGTTTCTTATTTGTCACAGGTTACCTCTTTGACCCAATCTTCTTCCATCCTTCTTTTCTCTCTCATTGCTTCAGCCACACTGGCTTTCCCATGGTTTCTTGTGCACATCAACTTTATTCCTGACCAGCAGCATGCTGTCCCTCTGCCTGGAATACTATTCCCCTACATCTTCATTTCACTCACCCCTCTTACTTTATTTACCACTTTTTCAAACGTCACCACCTCAGAGAATCCTCATATGACTCACCTAGCTAGAACTTCCACCTCCTTTGCCCCTTATCCACCTACTTTTAGTCATTCTTTATCTTCATCTGAAATTATATGTGAATACACACAAATGCACACATGCATATCCATATTAATTTACTATTTGAAGTATCCACAGCATTTTCTTAATATGCCTTTCTTATAAAACTCTCCTTCTGCACGGTTGTGAACACCTCAAGATCTGGGACCATATCACAGTCAGGACCTATTGCAGGAATCAGCATATAATAATTACTCAATAAATGTTTGTCAAATTGAATTGAATCAATATAGTGCCCTTGGCATTTATTATTCATTTACTTGTATAGATTTTTAAATTGACTAAATGATTAAACAGGCCATATTTGCAGGCTCATACAAAGCATTAAAATAGTTAAAATAGAAATACAGGCTTAGCTCTCTGCTTTCAGTTAAATGCCAATCCTTATATAACCGTGCCAATCTGGTAACTTTCATATGTAACAACTCTTTGAGGTAGATATAGAGTAAATATTTTTATTCCCAACTTTGAGTTAAGGAAATTAAGAGTCTACATTGATTTTTAATGCCAGAAATTATAAAAGCACAAATACATATTAAAGATTAACTAGCTAAATCCACATAGAGATGAATACACCAAACTTAGACTAAGAACAAGTGACAAAATTTTCTAAGTTATTACAGATGCTTAGTGGAATACAAGCCAAAACGAGGAAGTATTGGAAATGCTGGAATAAAAAAAAACATTTTTTTTTCCTCATACATGTTCTAGAGTTTTTCCATAAGTCTGTCTTGTCTTTTGTTCTCACCTGGGAAGGTGGCATGCTAACTGGCAGGAGACCTAGTGATGAAAATACTGTGGATCTTTACACATTCCTCAAGGCATCCAGGCTGACATCAAAGAGCAAATTTCAATTAATAGTAGAACTTGGCAGCAATGACAATCCCTTTGGTCCTTTCTCCCCACTGCTCTTCCAGGGTGCCATAGTTCATCATAATATTTCATTATAATTCAACTTGTAATGCACCTGGATGGATATAAGTATGGTTAAAACAGCATATTTTTTTTCAGATGTGTTGTTTACCTCTTTTAATCCACACTGAGTACAGGAATCTTGTCTGAAATAGCCAGGTAGGGTGTCAGTTCAGTTGTGTTATTTATCTTTAATTTATCTGGAAGGGATCTTAGGTTTAGAAATTTATGAAAATAACAAAAAGATGAATTGAGACTGATTGAGGCCATGCTATAGAATAAGCATATACGCTTTGTGAGCACTTAGGGAAGAGAAAGCGGTCTAGGACTGAGCCATGGAGCAATGCAATATTTAAAAGCTGAATAGAGGAGAAGCAGCTAGCAAAGCAGGCCAAGAAGCAGCAGCCTCAAAGGAGCCTCAGAGTAGGAGAAAAGCCAGGGAAGTGTGTTGTTCACAGAAGCCAAGAAAACAGAATGTGAATAGCCACAATCAGTGCTTTTGAACTGAGTTTAAGATAGTTTAACAGTTTAAGAAAAGAACAGAGACATAATCAGTGTGCTGGCAATGTGGATGTCATCGATATGAAAAGAGAATAGTCTCAGTGGAGTGGCAGGTACTGAAGTACAATTATAGTGGGTTGATAAGAGAATGCAAGATGATAAGGTGGGAAGAGCAACTACAGACCACATTTAAAGAATCTTACAGGAGAATAGGAAAAAAAAGTGTTGGCAGTGGAGTCAACAGAATCTATATCAGCATAATATAGATAATATAGATAGTAATCTATATTAACATGGTTTAATATGGCAACCTTCAATGTTACACAGAGGGATGCCACTATGCATTTTTCTTTTTAATTAAGAGCTGGTAAAAGTGCTTAGCTGAGTAGAGCTGAGAAAAGACTCTGTGTTTTGATAGAACCTCAGTTTATACTTACTTTCTTCCTCATATCCTATGAGCAAGCACATGGCAGTCAACACTGAACTATTCTTTCCTCATATCATCTTATGAGTTTCAGAAGATTCTTTTTTGTTTTGTTTTTCAGCTTTTTCTTTTTTGAATTTTTTATTTCAATAGGTTTTTGGGGGAACAGGTATTGTTTGGTTATATGAATAATTACATAAATTGAAATAAGTGATTTTGATTTTGAGAAGATTCTTGACACTGTTTATATATTTACACAATGTTAACTTTAAGACTTGGGAATGTCTTTGTTTCAAAATTACAAAAAGTCCAATGCTTAGGTAAGAGAGCAGACCTCATTATAAGGATATAGGACTTTCTCCTAGAACTGTATGTTGGGAAGTAGAGTGAAGTCCAAGGGTAGTTTGAAACCTGGCACTGTAAGGCTCTCAAGAATCAAAGCAGGTGCATAGAAAGGCCTCTCTTTCTAGACATGTAATTTCAACCTTTTTCTTTTTAGGGGGGCATAATTTAAAGGTACTTATTTGTCTTTTCAACATCATATTTATTAACCCACCTGCGTTTATGTAATGTACTTATTCTGACTGTCCTTCTCTTACCATGGCTGAATGTGTTCTTGCTCCTAGATGAGACCAACCCTCCCCTTTTAGTCTCCTGAATCTATCCTCTTCTGTTCCAGGACCTCATGTCTGCTTTATACAGAATTATTTTTCCAGAATAATCAATTTCTCCTTCTCTGTTGAACAATTCCACTATCACTGTATCCCCTATTGATATCTCAGTATTTCCTGTCTTAAAGTACATTCTGTTGACTCCACTGCCAACACTATTTTTTTTCCTATTCTCCTGTAAGATTCTTTAAACGTAGTCTGTAGTTGCTGTTCCCACCTTATCATCTTGCATTCTCTTATCAACCCACTATAATTGTACTTCAGTCCCTGCCACTCCACTGAGACTATTCTCTTTTCATATCGATGACATTCACGTTGCCAGCACACTGATTATGTCTCTGTTCTTTTCTTAAACTGTCTTAAACTGTTAAACTATCTTAAACTCAGTTCAAAAGCACTGATTGTGGCTGTTTGTTCCATGACTATTCACATTCTGTTTTCTTGGCTTCTGTGGACAGCAGACTTCCCTGGCTTTTCTCCTACTTTGAGGCACCTTTGAGGCTGCTTCTTCTTGGCCTAGTTTGCTAACTGCTTCTCCTCTATTCAGCCTTTAAATATTGCATTGCTCCATGGCTCAGTCCTAGACACCCTTCTCTTCCCTAAGAACTCACTCTTCTAAGGTGAACTCACTCAGCCTCCTGCCTATAAATACCATGCATGTGCCCTTCACCTTTCAGTTCGCTACTCACAACATGACCTCTTTCCACAACTCTGCACCAGTGTATGTAACTACCTACTTATCACATGTTTAGATTGCTCATAGATATCATAGACTTAAGAGATCTGAACTAGAGTTATTTATTTTAATTTTTGTGAGTACATAGTAGGTATATATATGTATAGGTTACATGAGATGTGTCATGCAATGCATAATAATCACCAGGGTAAATGGGTGATTACCCATCACCTCAAGCATCTATCCTTTACATCACAAACAATCCATACTCTTCTAGTTATTTTTAAATTTATAGTTATTTTTAAATTTATATATAATTTTAAAATTTAGTTATTTTTAATTTGATTTTTAATTTTAGTTAATTTTATTTAGTTATTTTTTAATTTATACTTTTAGTGATTTTTTAATGTGCAATTAAATTATTTTGACTATAATCACCCAGTTGTGCTAGCAAATACTAGGTCTTATTCTTTTTTTTTTTTTTTTTTTTTTTTTTTTTTTTTTTTTTTTTTTTGAGACGGAGTCTCGCTCTCCCGGGCTGGAGTGCAGTGGCCGGATCTCAGCTCACTGCAAGCTGCGCCTCCCGGGTTTACGCCATTCTCCTGCCTCAGCCTCCCAAGTAGCTGGGACTACAGGCGCCCGCCACCTCGCCCGGCTAAATTTTTGTATTAGGTCTTATTCTTTCTATTTTTTTGTAATCATTAACACTACCTACTCCCCGCCCCCCCACAACTACCCTTCCCAGCCTGTGGTAACCATCCTTCTACTTTCTATCTCCATGAGTTCAATTGTTTTAATTTTTAGACCCCACAAATAAGTGAGAATAAAGTCACAAATAACATGTGATGTTTGTCTGTCTGTGCCTAGCTTACTTCATTTAACATAATGCAAATGACAGACTCTCATGCTTTTTTATTGCTGAAGAGTACTCCATAATAGCCAAAATTTGGAAGCAATCTAAGTATCCATCAACAGATGAATGGATAAAGAAAATGTAGTACATAAACTAGAATTCTTGACTGCCACTTATTCTCACTCAACTCTTCCTATATTCTTTCTCATTCCAGTGAATGGTAAAAACCACTCACTCAGTTGCAAATGTCAATAAGCTAAGAGCAATCTTTAACCTTATTTTCCCCTCCTCTTACCATGTAAGACCCACTACCACATTTTTCTTGCCTCTGCTTCCAAAATGCATCAAATATGTACCCACTTCTCTGTCTCTCTGGTCCTACCGCTGTCATTCAAATCACCACCCTATCTTGCCTGGATGTCTTTAACAAATACTTGGTTTTCAGTTTTTTTCAATAGAACCCTTTGTCCATATGCCTTTTATGTTAAATGTTTAAGAAGTTGAAGTCAATAACTTGGCTCCCCCTGCTGGAAATAAAACCCTCCAGTGGAACTTAGATTTTAATCTAACTCCTTACTCTGATTTATAAAATTTTATATGACCAGGCCTGTGACCTGTTCTCTGACCTCATTATTTATACCAGATTTTGCTGAATTTATTGTAATCAAGAAAAACAAAATAAAATCACCAGTTCCCCTACCTCCCACCCCTAATACACACACAAATATACCACACTCACATATGTGTAGTGGCTTCTTTCCGTTCCCAACACACCAAGCTTGCTCACACTTCAGGGTGTGTCTCAGTCAGCTTGGGTCCCTACACAAAAATCCTATAGACTGGGTGGTTTAAATATGTTTCTCACAGTTTTACAGTCTGGGAAGTCCATCACTGAGGAGCTGATAGATTCTGTGTCTGATGAGAACCCTCTCCTGGTTTTCAGATGGCCACCTTGTTGGATTTTTACATAACAGGGTGGGGTTAACTCTCTGGTATCTTCTTAAAAAAGCATTATTCCATTATAAGGGCTCCACCCTGGAACCTTATCTAAACCTAATTACCTCCCACCGTTGTCATCTCTAAATATATCACACTGGGGAGCAGGGATTCAACATATGTAATTCGGAGGGTACATAAATAGTCAGTCCCTTTCAGGGTCTTTGCACTAGCGTACTGAAACATACTTTATTTTTGCTTGGGTACCTTTCTTGTAATTCACATTTCAACTTTACTACTGTCTTTTGAAACAAGCCTCCTCTGACCATCCAATCCTTTTCTATCATGTTGCCCTGTTTTCATCACCCACAGAGCACTTGATTCCTGAGACTGAAACAGAACCTGTCTTATATCTACAAGTGCTTGATAAATATTTGTTGTTGCTGTTTTTGTACAAAGCCTTTGACGTTTTGTAGGGCAGGGATTTACTTATTTTATTTTGTGTTCTAAATAAGTAAAAGAACAACATCCAATTTGATTTGAATTATAGTAATTAAGACACAATACAGAAGTGCAATTAAAAATAAAGCAAGGAGCAAACTGAACCCTAAATTGCATATTTCTGGAGGCAGCATGCAATTAACCAAAATGGAATAAATCTGCTTTTGAGAACGTGGGATGTGAATGAGAATCTATAATGATCATAGTTCTTTGGATCCTGTTTTTACATTTTGTGAAAAAGAAAAAAATATATACTGATTATCTTTACTCTTTACTGTCCGTAAACTTCTAAAGCTCTGTAGTAGGATTTTTTTTTTTCTTTCTTTGAGACAGACTCTTACTCTGTTGCCCAGATTGGAGTGCAGTGATGTGATCTTGGCTCACTGCAACCTCCACCTCCCAGGTTCAAGTGATTCTCCTGCCTCAGTCTCCTGAGTAGCTGCGATTACAGGTATCTGCCACCACACCTGGCTAATTTTTGTATTTTTACTAGAGACGGGGTTTCATCATGTTGGCCAGGCTGGTCTCAAACTCCTGAACTCAAGTGATCTCCCCACCCCAGCCTCCCAAAGTGCTGGGATTACAGGCATGAGCCACCACTCCGGGCCTGTGGTAGGTTCTTTACAGGAAGATTGAAACTAGACAAGCACTTTGTCCTTTTATCTCATGCACGACCTTAATAGTAACCTAGGCAAAGAGACATTTTACCACTGAATAATCTATGGAAATCAACAGGCTATGTAATGAGGAGACTCAGTGAACTATAGTTCTCCAAAGTGTTGCTCTTCGTTTTACACATTGCACTCGTGGATATATTCTTCAGGAATTAAAAAGACATGTGTATGAGGTGGAAAAGTTAAATGATTTCCATGTCTATGGATTTAAATATCAACCAGCTAGTCATTTTTACCAGGAACACAAATGTTTGTGCTGTTTATATTGTCTAGAAGTTATTCACCATTTTTCTGATAATAGCAGTTCAGCTTCTCCTGGGGGAACCCCTCTTTCTCCTACTTTCAGCTTACAGGTTTTCTGTGGAGTCAGCTAAGCCACCACTCCAGGAGCAGACATGCTTCTTAGCCTGGTCAATCAGAATATCCCATGCCCCTGGCTGTGGTAATTGGTTCACTGACAGGCAGATAATCAGAGTCAATACAATGAAATGGGACTGTTGTTGGGATTGCTGACAGAAAAACACTCTTTTCTGTTTCTCCTTCCCTTATCATGACAGAATGGGGACTTAGATCTGTTAGGCCAGAGGTCTCCAACATTTTTGGCATGAGGGACCGGTTTCGCAGAAGACAATTTTTCCATGGACAGGGGGAGGCGAATGGTCTCAGGATGAATCGAATGTATTACATTTATTGTGCACTTTATTTCTACTATTATTATATTGTAATATATAATGAAATAATTATACAACTCACCATAATGTAGAATCAGTGAGAGCCTTGAGCTTACTTTCCTGCAACTAGACGGTCCCATTTGGGGGTGATGGGAGACAGTGATAGATTAGCAGGCATTTGGTCCTCATAAGGACTGCGAAACCTAGATCCCGCGCCCATGGAGTTCACAATAGGGTTCGCGCTTCTCTGATAATCTAATGCCTCTGCTGATCTGGCAGGAGGCGGAGCTTGGGCAGTAATGTGAACAATGGTGAGGGACTGTAAATATGGAAGAAGCTTCACGTACCTGCCTGCCTCTCGCCTCCTGCCATGTGGCCTTGTTCCTAACAGGCCACAGGTGGATACTGGTCCATGGCCCACGGATTGGGGACACCTGTGCTAGACCATATTGCTACCCCAAAGAGAGTGTGAGTATAGCTGATCAGGCCCAGGGGACACAGAGCAATCAGAGTATGACTTATAGTTGGCCCCATTCCTGGCTTTCTTAGTTATAGAAACAAATACGTTTCCATTTTGAGTCATATTTTCTGTTATTTGGTGTTGAAAGTGCTTCCTGAGACATATTCAACTTATGGCTCAGTTTCCTGTTTTCTGAGAGAGTGTGTGTGTGTATGTGTGTGTGTGTGGTCATCCTTTCTGCCTTGCCTTGTAGGTTGGGATCCGGGAAAACAGATTTACTGTACTCCTGATTTTGATGGCACAGTTATGTAGACTTGTATTAATCTCCAGTTTTTATTTATGGCTGTCTTATGGTACCATGGCCATGTCAGACTATATTTCTGAGCACTGAACATCAAAAATACTTATTAATATGGATATATTATTGATAATTATCTTTGCACAATACTTTGTGGATGTCATGGCATTGGGCTTACTGTGAGTAACAAAAAGGTTTAAAAACCAAGTCTTCTTGTCTCCAACTGACATTTCTGACTGGAAGGATAGGATTGCTTGTATGAAGCAGTTGAATTGGGAAATAGCTTTCTACAGTTGTGAAAATGGGAGGTAACATCGAATTTAATAGTTTGATAAAGGGATAGATGACTATGGTTTGGGGTATCCATAGAAGAATTCATGGAGTAATGGGGAATTGAATTAAACCTTAAGGGATAGGCAGGCTCAATGTAGTTGGAGAGGATTCAAGAGACTATTTTCGGTGAGAGGCAAATACCAAAATTTTGTTGCCTTTGGAAAACAAGGTGATTGGAACAGTGGATGTTCCTTAATAATACAAGCTATTCTTATTACACTGTGGCAGGTAAGTCATTTTCAGAATATGATTTAGTGGAATCTAAAACCAAATTTACATGAGAAGGCCTTATTTTTAGTTTATGGTTCAGAAAGTTGAGGTATTGTACAGTTACATAACTTGCCCACATTACTCAGCTTATGGTGGTGCAATGATGAGGAAAATGGACCACAGATCTTACTACAGAGTTTGTGCTTTTGAGGGTTGCACAGGCTAAGTGGTACCAGTTGACAGAGAACCTCCGAAGCTGGCCTGAGGAACCTGGTGAGAATTCTCCAGAGGGATCTTTAAGGCAATCTGCTAGTTGCCCACATAGTGAAGTTTTTGAGTCGGAATTTTGGTGTAATTTGAAATAACATAAGTAATGAGGCATCTTCTTCCATGATGACACTCTGATAAGGAAGATTCCTCTAAACTGGAAAAAGGCTTTCTTTGCTTCATTTCATCCAAATTTCCTTGGGAGCATTCTGTCCTCATCCCTGTATCCATTCCCTGTAAGTTGGTTTCTACAGGTTAGAGTGAAATTAGAATTGAAACAGGAAAGTTAAAGCCTGTTTTGCCATCAATGTATTTAAAGTCTATTTGTAAATTTTTCTAACAGCTGCAAAGTGGCTTTTTAACACATCCAGTAATTGAAATTATTTTGTAATGCAAGTCTTGTCATACATCATTAAGATCATCCTTCTACCTCTAGGCCGATTTAGGAGTGGCTCAGGCATTTGGACTGCCCTGCTGAATAAATCTAATTTGTTTATAGCTATCAGGGATGCAACATTAGGTTTGGTGATTCCAGAGTGACTGTTATATTCAGACATTCACAGTTTTACCAGTTCTGGAATTATTTTGCAGAATCCGTCCTTGTCTTCGTTACCAGGGTGAGGTAATGTTGGTTTCTTATTATTTATTACAGGCAATAATCTTTTCCCCTGAGATCTGTGCCTCTGTGTCTCACCGTTAAATTTGGAAATAGAGAATTGCTCAAAATGCTGTCTTGCATTGGTTCCAGTGCCTCTGTCTTTAAAATTCCCTTTCAGTCTTGGACTTTTTCAATATTTTTCATTATCTCCTGTTGCTGTCATAGCAGTGCTGTTGCTCATTTACATTCATAGTGGTACCAAGAATGAGTAAGTTGCAAAGAAAAGGTTTCATTTTAGCTAATTTTTATAGAAATACCGGTTGTATAAACTCTTATCAGTATAAGCATACTAGAATTAAGGCAAAATACAGAATACAGGAATATGGCAACCATGTCATAAGCCAGAAGCAGGCATCAACACACTGACTTGAAGAAGTCCAGAGCCGGAGAGAGTCGAGGATAGCCAGATGATAAGCAAGTGCCAAAACAGAGACATCGGAACAAAGCCAAGGTAAAACCACAGCTGAAGAGTAATTCAGGGCAGTACAGAAGCAGGAGCTTGAGGGCCAATGAGGGTCAAAACCCAGCACACATCAGATGTCTCATTGGGAGCAAAGAAAGGGCACTGAGAGAGAATTCTGTTGGGCTGGGCCTGTTGCTGGCTGCTTTTATTTTTACTTGTTATTTGAATCTGTTCTACATTCAGAAGCTTTTACTTTCAGAGATTCTTTAAACATCAAGTGATTTATACCACCCTTGATTGAGAGCTGATGCATGGTGCTTTGCATATATTCACTCTAATCCTCATAAGAACGCTCAAGGTAAGTATTTTTACTTAAATTTTACTGATGAGGAATTTGTAACTTGAAGTGATTTACTAAATCTATCTAGGGCTATACAACTATGATGTGGCAGAGCCAGGATTCATAGCCAGTTGTGTCTGAATCCAGTGCTGGTTTGATTTTCTCTGAATTTTCTCACAGTGCTTTCCCTTCATCTGATGGAATTCCAAGTCAGAATGTCATTTCTTCAGTTGAAATCAAAACCACACATGCACAGTAGACAGGGAGCTGAAATAAAATGTAGAGTCAATTAGTTTAATCCATTATCTTTTCAGATAAGCTCGGAGAAGTTAAATAACTTTTCAAGGTTGTTCATACCGTTTTGCCAACACCAGGAGACGAAAGCCAATGTCTCTAGATTCGTAGGCCTGTATTGTGCCTCTAGACTGTAGACCCTTTAGACCATGCCACTGACTGTCATGGCTATGAGAATTTGGAATTTTTGCCATTTAGACTATCTCCTCTGTCACCCCGACAGCCTGTTCACTTTGAATCCAGAAATGCATTCACTGACTGAGCAAATACTTTGACCTGATCAAGGTTCAAGTGAGGTTGTTATCCAAATGAACATTCCTGGAGAAATAATTTCACATTAAAAGGGTCGTAGGTGAGTGCTTGGTGTCAAAATCAATCCATCATACATGAACAGGCAGCATGTGATTACGTTTTTTGGTGGTGGTTGATGCTGGGTAATAATAAATTCCTTTAGCCTCAAGGGATTGTTGTGGTTTGAGTTCTACCATGGACAATTTCATCAGTCTAATAACAATGAAGTACTTCTCTAAAAGAGGTGTGCAAATTATTTCTGATATTGTGAAAACAACCCACAGATCTAGTCATTTGCATGGAAATTAGATGAAGCCCTGGAGCCTGGGAACTGGCTTTGTTTTGGACGTCATTGAAAAAGAAAAATACTTATAAGATGCCAGAGACCAAATAGCATTTTCATTCCGTCAGTTGTAATTTTTAAACTGATAAGAACAACAAAGGTAATGTAATTTTCAGTTCTGCTTGCTAGAATTACTTCAGTCACCAAACTGCCACCTCAATGATCTCTCTAAAATAGTAGTTCTCCCCATGTCTTCCTGGCAAATAAAAAAAAAAGTTTATAAATCAAAAAGTGAAAATAAAATAGTAGTTCTCAAAGTATGGTTCCCAGACCAGCAGCGCCAGCCCTTTGGCATCACCTGTGAACATGTTAAAAATGAAATTCTTAAGCTGTACCTAAAATTTAATGAATGAGAAACTACAAAGATGGGGTCCAGCAATCTGTATTTTATCAAGCCCGCCGGGTGACTCTGATAGCCCCTAAGGCTTGAGAACCACTGCCCTAGAGTCTGGACCTATTTATGCCACATTGGCTTATATATTAAGACCATGTTGTTTGTGTGTGTCAGGAACTTAATTCAAATTAATTTAAATACAGATTTTTATTGGCTCTTTTACTTAAGAAGTCAAAATGGGCAGCTCATACACTAGATCTCAAATCTCAAATTACATCAAGACATTGTTTCAGTGCAGCTCCTGGGTCTGTTCTCAGGGTTGTTTTCTTGTTAGGTGGTTTCTCTCTATTTGAAAAGGGGCACTGGCAGCCCTAGGCTTGCATAATTTTCATAGACCTTTATCATATTAGCCTCAGTCAAATTACAGGGATGGGGGCTACTCACATTGGTTTTTCTTGGCCCATCCCTGAACTATCATCAGTGTGGCCAATTAGATGGAGGATTATGATTAACCAGATCTGGGTCATGTGTTCTACCCGGAGCCAGTGAGTGGTGTCAGCATCACCTAAACCACATCTCCCGAGTGTGGGAGGATTGTTTCCCAAAGAAAAATATATAAAATAACAACAGCAAAAATTTAAAAAGCACAGAAATTCATTATGAAATCCTTCCCTTACAAGGTTGTTTTGAGTTAAAATGTGTCTTCCTAAAATTTATATGTTGAGGTCCTAACTCCTCAAACCTTAGAATGTGACCTTATTTGGAAGTAGTGTTACTGCAGATAACACTGCAGTATTAATAATGTCCTTATAAAAAGGGAAAATTTGGACACACACACACACACACATACACACAGACACGGAAAATGCCATGTGAAGATTGGAGTTAGGCTGTCACAAGCCAAGGAACTACCAGGAGCTAGGAGAGAGGATGGCGTCAGATCCTTTCCTTGTACTTTCAGAGGGGGCATGACACTGCTGACACCTAGAATTTTAGACTTCTAGCCTCCAGGACTGTAAGATGATATATCTATGTTATCTAGACAATATATTTGTGGTATTTTATTAGAGAAGCCTTAAGAAACTAATGCAAAAACCAAGTGCTTCTTCCTTCTAACAACACATAAGGTTGCTATCAACGCTATTGAACATTGCCTGCATATTAGAACTCTTCAGGCAGTGTATCATACAGGTTCTCAGAACACAATGGCATACTCAAGAATAAATGATGAGAATTTTGTAAAGTTACTACTTATAGAGATGTGGGCGGGGTTATGGGAACCAACAAAGAATGGCGAAGCATCTAGAGCTACAGGCAGCGAAATGCTGTTAGGAACTCAGCTGAGCTGGGAAAGGGAGAACTAAGCTGCCACATGTCAGTGTAGCCAATTAAAACAAGCCAAAAATCAGAAAGTTAAGCCTTTAATCACTTATTGCAATAATAAAAACAGGAGTCTGAAACCACAGAAATCACCGACTCCTACTGTTCCATTTTTCCCCATGGAAAAGAGCACCAGGAAAGGGCCAGGTGGATCAGCACTGATTTGGGCAGATTCACACTGTTGAGGGAGCCCCAAACTAAAGATTCCGGCCGTTGATGAACCCTGATTCCATAGGGAGTAGAGTGGTGAAGAAGGGCTAGGAGTGGAAAAGTATTAGACACTGTATCAGAGGGTGGAAAAATATCTTCAAGATTTCCCGAGTCTCCCCACATAAGAAGCTCTTGTCGGAGGCACCTGAAGAAGACCTCTGCCCAAGGCCTGAGACACTAACCTAGTACTGAAGCTGCTAGGGCTGGGAATGCAAACCTGTGTTACAGTGTGACTGGCCAGAGGGGCCCGAGTCCTTGGCTGCAGCTCCTCCTGGAGACAGCACTGCACTGGCTGTGCACCAAGCCCATGGGGAGACCAGCTGTCCCACGTGAGGCCTCTCAGGTAAGACCTTTGTCATTGCCTAGGGGCAGGTCTGAAAAAGCACAGGCAGGGTTTTAACCAGAAGCTGAACTCCTCAGATGCCATGAGTACCCCAGGCAAAAAAGGAAATCGTGCGATTAGAGCAGAGTGGCATTGTCATGGCAGTGATCACCTGAGAAACTAAGTAAGCCATGCTTAGAACCACAGTCAGGCAGGCAGAGAGCAGGGTGGGGGGGACACATGCTTTCATATCACTCTCCTTCTCTTACCAACGGCTCCCTCAACCCCTTTTGCACCATGATTGGCCAAATCCAACGGGCAGGCAGAGGGTAGGGGAGCTGGAGGGATGCAGTTCTTACTCTTAAGCCTTCCAGGCACAGATCAGGGCAGAGAATGAGAGGAGGGGGTAACTCAGCACTCTAAACTTTTTTTTTTTTTTTTTTTGAGATGGAATCTCACCCTATCACCCAGGTTGGGGTGCAGTGGTGTGATCTGGGCTCACTACAGCCTCCCTCCACCTCCTGGGTTCAGGGGATTCTCCCACCACAGCCTCTGGAGTAGCTGGTACTACAGGCGTGCACCACCATGCCTGGCTAATTTTTGTTTGTTTGTTTGTTTTGTTTTGGTAGAGACAGCATTTCACCATATTGGCCAGACTGATCTTGAACTACTGACCTCAAGTGATCTGCCCGCCTTGTCCTCTCAAAGTGCTGGGATTACAGGTATGAGCCGCTGCACCCGCCTCAGCCTCCCAAAGTGCTGAGATTACAGGCGTGAGTCACCACGGCCAGCCCAAGGAATCTTCTATATAGTGGTGAGGACAAGTTATCCGAGTGATTTGAGTACAAGGCATTGAGTGAATGAATATTAGTTAATGACTCTAGCATGTTGTAATAGGAATAAATGTGACTTTTTTGTGTGTGGGAAACAAAAGGTGTTGCGTAAGTACAGAATGGAGATAGCAATGTCTAGTATGCAAGATAGGTATTTAGACCTTAACAATTCTAAAATCCACCTGTATATTAAAAAGTGTGGCAAATAATACTGAAGGTCTATTATAAGGAGAGATGACTCGTTAAGACACACACACTGAGCATGAAGGCTGAAACTGTAATGCATAACTCAGTCCAGCCTTATTTAATTTCAAGTGATGAACAGCAACTGGAAGTTTTACATTCAAATGAGACTTAGTTGATTCTTTTTACCAAGTCAGTGTTGTGTGATTAGGGCTATAATGTTGTGCTTGGTGGTTAAATCTAATTATTCCTGTTTTGTACATAGCGAATATATTTAGAACTTAGCCTGAAGAGAATATGTGACAGGGACTTCTCTAGAGAGAATCCTGTCTCCTTTTTTATAGGAGAGAAACATTTATGAAATGACATCTGCTCTGTCCACATAACTCTGAATAAAGGCCAGCCTTGCACCGGAATTGAGATTGAATGGGCAGAGGAAATACCTTTCTGATTGAAGTTCATAACTAGACCCTTTCTTTAAATGTTTGTTCATAAGCCGCCTTGTTTTAGTTACACATAAAGTCATGCTGATGAAGTGAATTCCCAAAGGGATGCTGTGACTAGGAAGCTAATTCAGCTAATACTTTCACTGGGAACAGTGGTTTTTGAGAGCCTTGCTTTAAATTATACAATTTGCCATAAAACTCTTAAAGCAACTATTTTCCTTTTATTTTTTATTTCAGAAGTTATTTTCAATTTGACAGCTCTGTGCCATGTATTTATAAAACTTCTTTTTAATGACTTTAACACTGTTTTGAGGTTCATTATTCTGAGCAAAACCCCAAATTTTGTAGGTAGTATGACACTGTTTACTATTCTCATACTATGGAAAAATTTTCAATATTGACAACATTAAAACAATCTCTGATAACTGAAATAGTTCTAATGGACTTTGAAGGCAGGCTCACTCTCCCAAATCTCCCTCAGACACTCTATGTCCTTGCCTGCCAACCATGGTCACTCACATTGAGGACTGGGGAGGTAAGGTTTGAAGAGATTCAGAAGACTTGTATGAGCAGAGGTAAATCTATGAACTCAAGAAATGTTTTAAATACATACAATTTGAGTAATAGTAGTGGGTTTTAATAAATAATTCTCTCTGCCAAAGAAAGGATAATGTGCCAATGTGTCTTATGTCCAATAGGTTAAGGGGTGGCAATTTCCAAAATTCTTAAGATGCTCATTCTAAATAGTATAAGTAAGTGAGTATAAAGTTCGTAGAGCAATTTTCTCCACATACCCATCTTTGAACCAGTACAAGTGTATGGTTGCAGTTTCAGTGGTCTGTACCACAATAAGAATGCTTTCTGTTCTTCCTAATGCTATTGTTATTCATTTTAAAAGGTTGTTCTATAATATTTCCCCTTCCTATATTTTTGGCTTTAAAATGATTACTTCTTTTATAAAATATCGAGATGGTACTTGGTAGAGGTTGTTACTATTACTGTTAATGTTTTATTAATGGCCTAACTCGTTTGTTAAAGCAAACAACTTTCAGTGCCATTAAATTTTTTAAAGTCTGTTCTAGTAATGACATAGCACTAGGAACTGCTGTTTACAAAGTGCTGTTCTTAATTATCAGGAATCTAGAAATAGGTATGGAATTCTTTATATTTCTACTCTGTAGACTGTATTATGCATGCACAGTGTAAGACAAAGGATAAGGAAAATGTACTTTCAAGATGCATTCTTAGTTGACAACTTAGCGTGTCATCCTCAGTTGGTCACTGTTCCCCTTAAGAGAAGGGTTTCCAGGAATAGTTTCTTTGGTTTCTCGTCTTCATCCCCACCAAATCTACACAAGGAAAAATTGCTATGGATTTGTCTGATTTTTGCATGGCTGTAATTATTGTGCATAGATGTAGCTGGCTTTCTCACACTCTGTCTTCCATGTTGCCTGAGTGCTAAGATGATCCAGTCCAGGAGTGGATCTGATTTTATTCTCCATTATCTTTCTCCTTCTATGGTTATGTATCCAGTGTTTAGCTAGAGTACAGTAATTTCTGAGATTCATGTTTCAGTGTATAATTTGGGGATCATGATACACTGCTATTCTACTTTGTGGTACCATTATTTCTTGATTACATTGTTCTCTTAAGAAAGTTGGGGGTGGAGATGTATTCTGAAATAGGACTTGAGTATTTCTAGATTTTCTGGCTATTGCTCCACCTAATAGAAAGTCAGTTACAGATTAATAACTAATATTCCAGTACAGTCATCCGAGTAACCATGGGTGATTAGTTCTAGGACCTCCCTAGGATACCCCAATTCCTGGATACTCAAGTCTCTGATATAAAATGACATGGTATTTGCATATAACCTGTACACATCCTCCTATAAACTTTAAACATTCACAGAATGTTTAGTATGAAACCATGTTTTTACAAATATTTTTGATCTGCAGTGGGTTGATTCCCTGGATACTGAACTCACAAATAGAGAGGGCCCACTGTACCTGGAAAAACGTCAACTCAGCTCTTCTATTCTAAGAAGAGATTTCTATAAAACTCAGAACAAGTTTCTGAGAGTATTAATGGCCAGTTTTGTATTCTCTTTTCATCAGTAAACTTTCTTTACTCCATTAATCTGTTTATCCCTTTCTCCATGAGGTCACCATTTACCTAATAGAATTGATTCTCATAGCATATATTATGCTTCATTGCAAAATGTTGGTGGAGATTAATGTGTCCCCTAAACACTAAATTCTTGAGTGCAATGGCTGAATTTCATTTATCTTTGTATCTCCAGCTCTTATCACTGTGTTTGACATGTGATAAAACATTCAGTGAAATTTGTTCAATGAAGACAGGAAGGAATACTTGAATGATTTAATTAATTTCATCAACTTTGATATCCATGTAATTGCAATGAATATTTTATTACATTAATAGACATAATCACCCCTGTCCTTAATATTCAATTCCACTCAACCCTAGTTCTGTGAGCTGGTAATAGGAACTGTATTTTCCAACCTTCATAGGTTTGCAGATTGAGTTTTCTTTGGTTTGAGATTCCATGGGATAGCCATGAAAGTGTCAGTCATTCCTTTGAGTGAGGCCATAATCAATACTTTCCGTTGTTCTTACAATGATATCATATGACTTTTTTTTTTTTTTTTTGCATTTTAAAGCAGTGTGACACATATTTAGAAAAATAAATTAATACCCTCATCTGATCTGACTTTATATGACGGTAACAGCAAGTTCTTATGTTGGTGCATAGGCTAATTGACATTACACAGAAACTCTGAATTGCACATATGTTTGTATTTCTATAATAAATATTGCAGCCTCTGAAATTTCATTTTTCTTGTTTTGTTTTCTTAGCACATCAGTTTACCTTATAAAGGCATTCTTTATATGTTTAGTCGGTCCCATGTAGGACATTTTTCAGACACAAAATTTCAGCATGGAGAGAAAATTGATTTCTCTTTTTAGTGTCTATAAGTAGCTGTATAATACCTTTTAAAGACCCTGAAAGTAAGAGGAAAGAAATCTGGAACCTATTACTTCCTTGTCATCAATAACTACAGCTTTATTAATTCAGAATGAGATGGCTTTTTGATAATTTGTTTTGTTTGTTTCTTTTTGCCATTGCTACAATTTATTAATATTCAAGTCATTGCTCGAGATAATCAGCATGTAACTTTATATTAGTCTTCCTGTAAACCCATAAGTTTGCAACTTTCCTGTAAACCCATCTGTGAGTTGTATAAGTTACCACCCTGTCGCCTAGCCTCCTTGCCTTTAAAATGAAGATTTGGACTAAAATTTCCTGCAACTCTAATATACTATAAATCTATGAATATTTATTGGGTTTTCCCTACAATCTCAGTTGGTTAAGTTCCTGATTCTTTTATGTATTTTATTCAAGAATACTTTCAGGTTTATGTCGCTGCAAATTTGATAAACAGTGCCTCTAACACCTTCACCAAAGTCACTGACAAAAATATTGATCAAGATAGACTAGGGACCAAACCCTGCAGGGAATCAATTCATTAGTTGCTCCTCTTTGGGCAGGGTACTTCAATCAAGTATGAATCTACTGAATTTTACTAGTGTCTTAAACTTATTTTAATACTTTATATACAGTTATCGGGAAAGGATTTTCAAATGCCTTACTGCAATCTTACTAAATCACGTGTATATCAGTCTGACTTAGCCATCTTTCAACTCTACAAAAATGGAATGTGACTCACTTGATACTGCCCATTTTAAATTACTCATGTTTTTAGCAAACCTATTTCATCCTCCTAAAACCCACAAATCACTCCATTGCAACATCATTCTAGAAGCCTTCCTACACAAAACTTGCCAGTCAGAAGTTAGTAAAATCTGCCTTCTACATACTGAGACTAGAAAAGACTTTTATTTGCCCATATTTAATGTCTTTTTATCATTCCCATTCTATCTGATTCTTCCAAGAAGATGGATATGTCTCAGGTAACTAATTTCCCTCAGCATCCCAGTATGCAGGTTGAACCTGGAATTGTTATACTCTGTCTGTTTTTCATTCATGTTGGAATTCTGTAAAATTTTTTTTTTTTTTTTGAGATGGAGTTTCACTCTTTCACTCAGGCTGCAGTGCAGTGGCACCACCTCAGTTCACTGCAACTTTCGCCTCCCAGGCTCAAGTGATTCTCCTGCCTCAGCCTCCTGAGTAGCTGGGATTACAGGCGCACACCACCACGCCCAGCTAATTTTTGTGTTTTTAGTAGAGACAGGGTTTCATCATGTTAGCCAGACTGGTCTCAAACTCCTGACCTTGTGATCTGCCTGCCTCAGCCTCCCAAAGTGCTGGGATTACAGGCATGATCCACTGCACCCAGCCGGAATTCTGTAATCATTTACCATAATTAATTGCATATCATTTTTTGTTCATCAAAGAAAGCAGAAAATGTAGGGGTTGAATAGCCTAAGTTAGTATCTGTCAACAACAGCATTACAACAGTAGAATCTTTGTAGAACTCTCGTTTCTTTAGTACTTTGTACAAAGCCACTTTAATTTTGCTGACAGTGATCATTATGATTTATCATAATTTCCTTTTTCATACACTCTCTCTATTTCCTCACTCATTTGGGCTGATTGAATTTTTTTTTTTTTTTTTTTTTTTGAGAACGGAGTCTTGCAATGTCACCCAGGCTGGAGTGCAATGATGCAATCTTGGCTAACTGTAACCTCTGGCTCTTGGGTTCAAGTGACTCTCCTGCTTCAGCCTCCTGAGTAACTGGGATTACAGGCACCCACCACCATGTCTGGTTAATTTTTTGTATTTTTAGTACAGACGGGGTTTCACTATGTTGGCCAGGCTGGTCTTGAACTCCTGACCTCGTGATCCACCTGCCTTGGCCTCCCAAAGTGCTGGGATTACAGGTGTGAGCCGCCGTGCCTGGCCTGAAAATTTTTTTATGTAACAATGCTGGTTTCTGTTTTTTGCCTCACTGACGTATTTCACAATTGCAAGGTCAAAATTACATTTCTTACAACCTTGCAATCAATTATGAATCACAATTCATAATTCCAGCCATCTTCCTTTCAGTGTGATCTGCCAGGGAATCACTCCTATGACCTGAATATTTAAAATTTACCTACAAAAAGTTTATGCTGGTTATTTGATAGACTTCACATCTTTAGATAGTAGATCTTAATAAGTAATATTGTTAATTTTATTCACAATTTTCATTTCAAAATCTATTAAGAAGTTCTCTCACTTTTATTTCATTAATCAATGTTCTATTTTGGCTGGAGTTAGAGTTTGCCTTGAGCAGAGTTTCTCAACTTCAGCATGATTGAATTTGGGGCTGGATAACTTCTGTTGTGGGGTGCATTCCTGTGCACTGTAGGATGCTTAATGGCAGCATCCACGGGTTATATCCACTAAATGCCAGTAGGACCATTTCCCAGTGAGGACAATGCCTCCAGATATTGTCAAATGTCCTGCTAGTGAGAAAATCATCCTGGTTGAGAATCACTGTCTTACTTGGTTCCATTGCTCTGTGAGAGATAAAAATTTCCAGTCAAGATCTTGCTATTTCCTTTACCATCTCACAAACAGTCCTTTAACCATTACACTTCCCTTCTGTGACTAGAACATGATAGACAGTAGAGATCCCTTCCCCTTTCTGGGGAAGTAGCTGTCATAAAATATTGTTCTCTCTTTTTAAAAATATTTAAACATTGCTTCTTTATTATATTTCTGTGCAGTTGTATATATAATTACAATACAGAGCTACTATTTCCCTTCAGGACATAATTGGGATTTTATATTGTTGTAAAATAATGTTTGCATTTAAACAATGTATCGCTTGAAGAGTTGAATACTGAAAAAATACTAATACTATAAGCTTGTAAATGAATGGTGAGTACAATACTATGAAAGTTTGGGTAAAATATACACAACTTTTAGTGTGACGTTAACAAGCTGAACAGAGAAGGTAGAATGTTGCCTGGACTTTAAAGGAAATGTAGGATCACATGAAAGAAAGGGAGAGCAAAAATTTCACCAGTGGTAAAATGGTGAACAAAAGCAAAAAATTCCAGAAAGCAAAAATATTTGGTAAAGGGAGGTATAGTCTGTGAACCAGTTCAGCTGGAGAAAAAGGTCCAGGGAAAATGATAAACATTTTTTGGATGTTGCATTTCTTGTCTATTGCTGCCCTAACAAATGACCACAAACATAAGGCTTAAAACAGCACAAATGTATGTTCCTACGGTTATGTGGTTTGGAAGCCCTCGTTGGGCTAAAATCAAGCCATTGGCAGCTCTGTGTTTCTCCCTGGGGCTCCAGTGAAGAATCTGTTTCTTTCCCTTTTGCAGCTTCTAGAGACAAGTTTCATTCCTTGGCTCAGGTTTCTCTTTCTTCATTTTAAAAGCCAGAAACAGCAGGTGTAGTCCTTCGCATGCTGTATCTCTCTGGTTCTTTTTTTCCAGCAAAGGTATTCTGATTTTAAGAACTGATTTTAGTAGATTTGCATACACAAATAATCCAGAAATTCTCCCTATCTCAAGGTTTTTAACTTAATCACATAAATGAAATCCCTTTTGCCATACTAAGTAACGTATTTACAGGTTATGGAATTATGATGTGAATATCTTTGGGGTGGAAGACATGATTCTGCCAACCACAGATGGACTGGCTACATGCAGAGTAACTTGAATCACTGCATACAGGTATTTTCCCTACTTCTCTAGGGAAGAAGGAGCTGTTGAAGAGGAACCAGTTTCATAAAGCAACACAGATCATCATCACCACCATCATCATCGTCACACACAATAAAGTGTTTCCATCATTTTACTAACCTTCAAATTTATTTCTATTTTTCCTTTTGATCTGACTTTCCTGCTTCATCTACTCAATTCTTCAGCACCTGGGACTATCATTCAGCACCTGTGCTACCACTTACGATGCAACTAGGATCCTACCATTGACAAATTTTCTAATGGGAGTCTTGACATCCTCTTTGTTCATGTGATCTAAACCAATGTTGAAGATAAATAAACCAGGGTTGGAATACTCAGGAGCAGACCTGGAATAAAAGTATTAGCTCTAAGTCACAAGGAACATGCAGCCATGGGGTAAAGCAGAAGCTCACAGGAAACATCCCTCCATAAAAATGGTGGTGGTGACTGGCCAGAGGTTAAGGCAGTGAAATGGGTAAAGAAATCAGAGCAACCACAACACATGATATGTGACAAGAGTTGAAAGTTAGCTGGGCGCAGTGGCTCATGCCTGTAACCCTAGCACTGTTGGAAACCGAGGAGGGTCGATGAAACCCCATATCCACAAAAAAGTCAAAAATTAGCCAGGTGTGGTAGTGCACACCTGTAGTTCTAGTTACTAGGGAGGCTGAGGTGGGAGGATTGCTTGAGCCCAGGTGGTAAAGGCTACAGTGAGCTGTGAGCCTGCCACTGCACTCCAGCCTCAGGGACAGAGTGAGATCCTGTCTAAAGAAAGAGACAATTGAAAGTTGAGGCTAAGCCTGTTTCAGCTAGAAATATTGTCAGATTCTCCCTCTTGACTTGCTTGTCCAGATAGAATTAACCTAGTGCTCAAGCTGTCATGATTAGCGTTTCTCCCTAAGACCTAGAAGACCTGGAACTCTTCTGATACGATAAACATAGAGTGTTGGATTCAAAATATGCTTAATAATCAGCAGTTTCCAAATATACTTTGTAATCTCCTGGGAAAATTTTAAAAATGCATGGCCCCAGACCAGCCCAGCCTGCTCTATCAGAATCTTCAGGGAGAGGGATCAGGAAATCTGTATTTTTATACAAGCTTCCCAATTAATGACTCTAAAGAGCCTGACACAGACCAGTGGACTCACTGTGGAAATAACAGACATGTTCCTGTGTTCTCACTTTACACTGAGTGAAATTAGGGTCTAAAGAAGTTTAAAAATTTTTCCTAAAGTCACACACTCCATAAACTAGAAATCCTCAGCCTAAATACCTCAACTGCCATCACCTGAACATGATAATTTGGAGTCTGGAAAGATATGCAGACACACAGAATATATTCTGGCCAATGAAAGGTTTTATGCATAAAACTTCTTTCTCCTTTGCCCCAGACAGTTCTGGACTTGTCATTAAAACATGGCAAAAACTGAAATATGTCACCCAAAGACCTGATGCTAAATGCCTGACTAGATTTATGCTTTCTTTTGCTCCAAAAAATAAATGGACAATTTCCCACCTGTATCATGAAGAACTTAAAGCCACCTGATCTAAAACTTCTGGCCTCTTATATCCCTCCCTACAAGTCGGTCTATTGTACTTGAAATGTTAGAAATTCATGACTTTTCTTATTCCTGAAATACATTCTCTGAAATCATTCCAAAGAATAGGAATCTGAATAGCATGATACATTTGAAATGTCAGAGGTCTTTCTACCTCATCTGAAAGAAATAAAAAATGTTGACAGATGTGCTCAGAGATAATGGGAACTGAAGCAAATTCTCAGAAGCTCATATAAACTACCTTGGTTACTCAATCTTTCACTTTCAATTGTTTCTGTTAGGATTAAGTAATAAAAATAATGTGGAAAAATATATTAGAAAATATATTTTTTATCAGTTAAACCAAAGTTCTAATATGTTTTATTTAATGCCTCTACACTCTATCCTTCCTTCCCAGACTTGTGTGGAATGAATAGAAAACTTCTCACCCTATTTCACTTTTCTGTTTAAGGAAAAATTGCTTAATGCCTGAGTTTTTTATGGAAACATTAATTCAATTTATTCAATAAATATGGCTGGGCAAGATGGCTAACTTTGGGAGGCCAAGGCGGGCAGACCACTTGAGGTCAGGAGTTCGAGACCAGACTGGCCAACATGGTGAAACCCCATCTCAACTAAAAATACAAAAATAACCCAGGCATGGTGGCAGGTGCCTGTAATCCCAGCTACTTGGGAGGTTGAGGCAGGAGAATTGCTTGAACCCGGGAGGTGGAGGTTGCGTTGAGCCAAGATAGTGCCACATGCCACTACACTCCAGCCTGGGTGACAGAGCAAGACTCTGTCTCATAAATACATAAATAAATAAACATTTACTCTGCCCCTGTGGAACAACATTAACATGAGCCCCATAATTTTTACTTCCTGTTCATGACCTTATGTGATCCCTTCCTCTTGAGGGTAGGAAGAACCTGTAACTTGCTTTTATTCAATAGATATGGCAAAGGTGATGGGATGTACGTGATTCTGTGATCATGTGTTTATGTCTCATAAGATGCTAATGTCCATCTTGCTATAACCACCCCCACTCTCTCTCTGGCTGGCTGGCTCTGAGGAAGCAAGTGGGGAATCTCACATGGGAAGGAACCGTGGGCAGCCCCTAGAACTGAAGGGGACTTCCAGCCAACAGTCAGCAAGAAAATGAAGCCCTCTTTCTTACAGCCTCAAGAAACTGTGTCCTCTGCCAACAACATGAGTGAGCTAGGAAATAGATCCTTCCCTATTGAGCCTCAAATGAAGCTGCTGCCCTGGCCTATACCTTGATTAAAAGCTTGTAAAACCCTAAGCACATAACCCAGCTAAGGTTTGTCTGGATTCCTTACCCACAGAAACTGTGAAATAATAGTGTGTGCTGTTTTAAGCTATTGCATTTGTGATATTAATGTACTGCAGCAATAGATAACTAATATGTCCTATAATGCAGCAAACATGGTTGTAAATGTAGGGATAAAATTGTTAGTAAAAACCACACATAAAGCTCCTGCTTTCATAAAGTTGTGCTCCAGAGGTGCAGCAGATAATACATATACAAATAAAGCAATTATCGCTTATGGTATGTCCTATGTATTGGTGCATATATGTAGGGGAGTGATATTTTAGACAGGGTTGTCTGGGAAGGCTTTTCTGAGAATATGATATTTAAACTCAGATACAAAAGATGGAGACCAGCTGCACAAAAAGTTGAGGAAAGAAAAGTTTCAGGCATAGAAAACAGCAAATGCAAAGATTCTATAGCTAGAAAAATTTAGGAATTAGTGCATTAATATGGATGGAACATAATGTTTCAGTGGGCAGAGTGGCAGAAATATTTGATCTCACGCATTGTTTGATGGGTTGGGAAGCCAGTAAATGATTTGCTCTCAGTGGTTGTTTTCTTTTAATTGTATTTCTCCGTGTACTGTGCTTCATTCAGCCTGTAAGCTCAAAGAGGGAAAACTCAGTAGGGCACTGTGCTGCACAGTGAGCAAATGTGATGTGTTGGATGCATCTAACTAAGTATGCTTACATTAAAATAGCTTACAACATTCATACAAAGATTAGACTATTCCATGGTAATGGAGGAGGGGATTAAGGTCCTGATGATAAAATGTCTTAACCAAGATTACATGGCTAGATAAAGGTGAGCTCACACAAATCATATGTGTGTATATTTATCTTTTACATGTATACATATTTTAATGATTGAAAGTGATACATATTTTACTGATTCAAAGTGTCTTATTTATATCTTATTAAAACCTTTCTCCATGTTTGTAAGTGCATAGTAAGCTGTTATTATTGTTATTTTAATTTTAGAAAGAAATATAAACTCACACATCACTGTTAAACATTTGGTAAATAGGAATTAAAAAAAAACAAAGAAATTAGTGATAATCAGGTCACCCAAAGATTATGTCAATTAACATAATGATGAGGGTTCTGTGAGGCTTTTTTAATGCATAAATTATTTATTTTAATTTGTATTGTACATATGGTTGATAATCTTTTTAAATAATGTATGCTAAATTATTCCTTTTAAAAATATTTATAAAATATGACTGCACTATTATTTTGTATAGCTGTGTCATTTGTTTTAAATGTCCCTTATTGTTGGAAATTTATACAATTTAAATTTTTCTGATGTTATAAATAGTGCTACAATGAACGTCTTACACATAATTTTCCTCCTACCTCTGAGCGTTTCCTTAAGGAAAATTTCTAAGGAACTGCAATTACAAATAATCAGTTTTCCTAATCCTTAGGAATCAGTTGTCTCCATCTTTCTGGACAGAACTAATGTACTTTGTACATATATTGATTGATGTCTCACGTCTCCCTAAAATGTTTAAACCAAGCTGTGCCCCAACCATCTTGGGCACATGTCCTCAGAACTTCCTGAGGCTATGTCATGGGTGCATTCTCAACCTTGGCAAAATAAACTTTCAAAATTAAATTAGACCTGTCTCAAATGTTGGGGAGTCACAATATGATATACATAAAAATGGATTAAAATATTAAATATAAACTATGAAGCTAAAATAATTGGAGAACACATAGATGTACATTTATCTACTTAATTTAAAAATGTATACAGTTTTTCGGCTGGGCGTGGTGGCTCACGCCTGTAATCACAGCACTTTGGGAGGCCAAAGCAGTGGATCAAGGTCAGGAGATCGAGACCATCCTGGCTAACAAGGTGAAACCCCGTGTTTACTAAAAAATACAAAAAGATGAGCTGGGCATGGTGGCGGGCACCTGTATTCCCAGCTACTCGGGAGGCTGAGGCAGGAGAATGGTGTGAACACAGGAGGCGGAGCTTGCAGTGAGCCAAGATCGTGCCACTGCACTCCAGCCTGGGCAACACAGTGAGACTCCATCTCAAAAAAAATAAAACAAAAAAAAATATACAGATTTTCTAACCACAAAAATCAAGAAAAGAATAAAAATATAGCTACATAAAAATGTAACATTTTTCTACTTAAACAAAAATACAAAGTTAAAAAAGTTAAAAAATGACTATCTAGAAAATATATTTGCAAAACAAAAGGCTACAGAAAATTATTATGTGAATAACTCATATGTAGTAACAGAGAAGGGCAGATGGGTTTCCAGGCTTTTTCCTCTTCCTGGTCACAGATAAACTATACATCCTAAACACTTAGCATCTAGTTGAAGTACTAGTTTTAATGGATGAAATGTGAGTGGCAGTGATGTGAAGTGTCACTTTTAGCCCAAGATAGTTGGGCAGGTATGCTGTATCCAAGCTCTTCATACTATTCATACTCCATCTATTTGCTGACTGTGTTAGAACTATAGCCTAAAAGGCATCAGATTCATAAATGACTATATAGGACAAATCTCCATCATACCTATACCCACACATTACATTGGACTGAAAATTGACTGTGAAATAATCTTTAATGTCCTAAACCAATCAGATTTAGAGGTGTTTTATATAGCAGCTAGGCTAATATACATGTTTTTAAGAAAGAAAATGTTATAAATGTGGCAGATTACATTTTCCAAAAATAGCTTCAACAATATCTCCAATCAATATGTTCTTACAACATAATATTCACAATTCTTCTTTCACCAATAATTGGAGCCTCTGGTCTCAGGTTTTATCTGATCTTTCAAGGCTAGGATGCTTTATTTCTAGATGGGTAGGTCCCAAAAGCTCATTTTTAGCAGGTTGTGAAGTCCCATGTCCTGTGAAGAGATAATAGTGAGGAGGAAGGGAGGAAAAACAATGACAAACAAAAGAACAATCCTAGAAAAAAATCAATATAGGCCACATTACTCTGAAGTCCATACATGAGTAGGTAGGTATGAAAGTGGCTTATGTATTTAAATAGGCTACTGTTATTTTCTTCTGAAGTTGAAGTTGTCTGCTTCACTTTGCAGGGTTTTAAGAAAGCACAGCTTAGTTTTCAGTGACTCCGAGTTAGGAAAAATGGAAAAAAAAAAAAAAAAAAGACGGAAAAAAAGTTGAAAACAGTGTTTTGAAGACTTATAGCCAATAAAAATTAGAATTCAATCCAAATTGTAAATAATGAAAACTAAAACAAAGAAAACATTAGGCAAAACTAGAATTTAACAATAGGTATACAATCATTTTAAAATGTATTTTTTTTCTCTCTCCAGTTTCCCATTTTACTAAAGACAAATCATGGTAGTACTGGTTTGCTTATTATACTTGGGCTAATTATTTGTATACAGTGCAGCAAGAATAATTATTTTTTATATAGGCTTTAATGGAACTTTGCTCTATAGGAGGTATCCCAGATAAAACTTTTTAAAAACCTAGTCCAACCATGGATTCTTGCCATCAATTACCCATGAATTTGGTGAATTTCTTCTGCTCTTGAGATTCCAAGATAAACCTGGGGCTTCTGCACCTGTCAGAAAATGACATTTTTATGTACCACAGGTCAGAAACCCTGTACAGGGACTGTGTACACAAAATACAAGGCCAGTTTTCCAAGGGCTTTATTGGTCCCATAAGTCAAGTTTGATTCCTTAAAGGAAAGCATTCCGATCCAGTCAAAGCCTTGGTAAAACAACCAATTTCTCCAACTGTGTCCTGCTATAAATGAAAACAGATTCTTATTGCACTTACGCAAACATCTGTATTGCCAGAAGTTAAGAATACTCACAAATAGTTCCCAAATTCTGGAGAAATCAGGCAGGGAGAAAAAAAATATGCTCCAAATTTTGTTCATAGGGTTATACTAAACTGTTAAAAGCTGTCCTTAGCTCAAAAGAAAAGTTTTAAGTCTCTGAAAACCAAAACAAAGGATCCCCAAACATTTTAAGCAAAAAGTCAAAAAGATTGGTTCAGTCCGTGTAGTTCATTCCTGTTCTGCTTGATACTCATGAGTATTTTACTCTCCATGAGTACTGAAAGTTTTCCTCTATTCTGATGTCACAATCTCCAAAGTTATCAGAAACCTACATTTAAGTGCACCTGTTGCAGTTTTATAGCTGATTATTAAACCACTTTCTAAAGAGGACCAAAACAAGACAATTGACCATGGATGAAAAAAATATTTTAAGGCAGCCATATTTAAAAGTTACAATTGACAAGGAAATTTGTTACCTCTGTTGCACGCAATAATTTTACCATAACAATTATGATTATTACTAATAATGTACACTAAGTTATATTAGAATTACAGGAGTTTTCCATAATTTTGGAACACATACCAATAACGTATTTATACAAATACACCCCCAAAGAATATAAAACACCATTTTATATTTGACAAATGCTTACTGTATAATTTTTATACCAAATAAGCCAAATTATGTCATTTTTGGACTTTAGGAAGCTTAATGTTTTAAAAGATTAGTTAGATTAGAAAAATATATAATTTATAATTTGATTTTGGAAAGTTTGTCAAATATAAAAGGTTTAAAACATTTGATATTACAAAATAGGATTACAGGTCATTATAAAGTCTTTTATTTAACCAAAGTAATACTTCAAAGATTTTTTTTAAGTGAAAACCTTCATTCTTTGAGAGAGGAGACTTAATTTCCTGAATAAGAAGCCCTAATAAAAACAGCACAAAGTCAATTACATTTGTTTTTCAAAATTTTGTAAACAATCTATAAAATTTAATTTTGATTACAAAATATAACTTACATAAACCTTTTATAACGTTTATAACTTTTATGAAGGAGTTGGTTAATGCTTCAAGAAAACCTTGTTAATCTGACACAGTGATCCATATACTGGTTTTGCATCAGTGTGCATTTGACACTAATGATTAATATGTAGAGAAACTGAACTTACTTTATCTCTCAAAATTGGCCCTTACAATCTTACATGCCCATCTCTTCTGTGATAATCCCTTGGCCCTGAAGAATTGAATAACTTTAGTTTTTTTTGCCCTGTGACTCAGGAATGCAGGTTATTTTGATTGGCATCTTCTATGGGGCCTGAAGATGAGGCTTCAATTGCTGTCAATGTTTAAGAGTTAGTTGGACTTAGTGTCCTTTTTAGACCCAGGAGTTAAAGACCTGTAACTCAATGTTATAAGGACTTTCAAAGTATATACAGGAAGATACATGGATGTAATAACTTTAATTTAAAAAAAATTTATATCAGTTTTTTTCTAAGCAAACCAAAAAATAATAATATGACAACTTGATTATATAATAGTGTGTGCGTGTGTGTGCGCGTGCGTGTGCGTGAGTGCATGTATACATGTTTTTAACATATCACTGAAGGCAGGTATAAAAACTATTAGTATATAATCATCATACAACATCACTTTAAAGCACTGTTATTGATTCTAACATGATTTTTTTCTTAATTTTTTTTTTTATTTCTGTGATACATCTTTATTCCAAGTTATCTTTCCTTTGGATTTCAAGTGCCATTTTTTTTGCCTTTGTTTTTCTGCTGCAGAATGTTTCATTCATTCCTTCATATATTTCTGCCTGCTTATTTATGATTGATTGAGTAAAAATTTATGGAGTTTTTTACTTTGCAGTCTTTTTTTATATTCTCCTTAATTTCCCTATTGTTCAAACGTGTGCAGTTAGACATAGATGGAGAGTTGATGCAAGTTTTACTGTCCACTCAGCGATCTGAAGGCTCAGCTGGTTGGAGATGAAGAAGCAGCTAGTATTACAGGCACTCACATCAAGAGATCACACCAAGTGCACTCTCTATCTGGTTCCTATTGTTGCCTTTCGTATGATTCTGTCCAGTTTCTTGAAGCAGATACTTTGGAAAAGATTCCTGCTGGATCAGGATACATTCTCCCTCCTGCTTGGCTTTTTACTTGATGCAGCCTCCGTCCTTCCATTGCAGACGCCTTTACCCAATGCTGATCAGTCACGGTATGTGAGTTTCTACATATGTGTTCCTTGTCTTGTCTGTGGTGCTCTCTTACTTTCCTCCTTCCGTGTTGGAGTGTATTGGTGGGTTTTGTCTGATCCTCTTCCATATATTTTGCCAACTTTTGACCACTCTTCAGAAAAGCTACATGGAAAGGATTCCTACTATCTTCCTCTGATCTTACTTCAACATTACGTAAAAAAAATTTTCAATTTCATCTAAGTTCATAATATGGGATAATGATCATGTGGAAGACCATTTTAAAATTTGCATATAATCTACTTTTTAAGAGAAAAGCTTGTCTATTTCTTTTATTTTTCTCATAGATTCAACATCCATATTTACATTTTGTCCTAATACTTCCACAAGTACACTAGCATTTAGCATGTTAAGTTGACTTGGAAAATGTATTTGCTATTCTTTTTCTCTTCATTTAGCTGCACACTGGTTGCTTTCCCTTGTGCTATTGTTAGAAACATTATCACTCTTGCCACAACAACTGCTGTGTGTTGAATATAAGACAGTGTTTCTCACTGTTGTTGTTTTTTTTTTTTTAATTATTGACCATCCTCCTGTAAGGAGAATGTGTAGACATTTTTTGCTAATTAGCATCCCAACATTATTTTTAATGTCATCAGTATACTATAACTGATTATATACTCTGTCCTTTGGATTGCTACAACCCATCCTAATTTCTACATTTTTTTCACCTCCCAAAAACCAGTTTTCACTTCCTGTGAATAATATTGCCCATACTGAGGAATACGGTGCAATCTATATGCCAGGAAATTCACTGCACATTTTGTATTCATATTTATAATATTTTGTTGTTAATAGATTATCTTTTAGTATGTGACTGGGCATTTCTCTAATTATAGGTAAACATATCCTACTTACACAAAGTAGCTTATAAATTCTGTCTTCCAAAAGGCTATACAGCAAATACCATTCTTTTGGGTCCTCTTTTGATTTTTTTTCCTGCCCATTCCTTCACCGTATGCACTTCTATATACTTTAACCATGAGAAATAAGTAGTGTCTAAGTACTGAAAGGCTAACACTACATCACACCATGTGGTAAAAGTAGTGTCTGCAACTGCTATGGGATTTTCAAATGTTATTTGCTTTTTATTTTTCTTATCAACTACATACTTCTGGAATGAGGATGAAAAAGATATGAAGCTATGTGTCCCTTTGGAGTGGAGTGGAGTGGAGTGGAGTGGAGTGGAGTGGAGATCCTGTCTGTCCTAATGTGTTCTACAGAAATCCTTCTTGCTGTGTGCAATCAAGTAGTTCTACTCACACAGCACATTTTTAAATAAAGAACATTGACAGCACCTTTTGCATTACTGTATCCTCTGGAAGCATAATTTAAGTTATGGTTTCAGAATATAATTGTATTTACTTACAAAGCAGTGATTATTACATCCATACTTATTTGCATTCTACATATGTGTTTTGCAAATTGCTTTACAAATAATTGCATTCAAGGGATATCTTTGCAACACTTGCTCTTGTCCTCAGTTGCCACTGTTAATTGCAACGTGGATGAATGGCTGATTCAGGCTTGGCATCCATTGATGGATTGGTTGATTAAATTGCCTATTGAAAATTTGAGTGAAGACTAAAGACTATGATCAAGCAGTAGTTGGTGGGCATAGAAATCAAAAAAATTATCTGGAGTGAGACTAGAATTAGCCTTATGAAAATGAATATTATTCGGCCTTAAAGAGGAAGGAAATGTTGACACATGCCACATCATAGATGAACCTTGAAGACATTATGTGAAGTGAAATAAGCCAGTCACAAAAGGACAAATATTGTCATGATTCCACTTATATGAGATATCAAGAGTAGTTAAATTCATAAAGACAGAAAGTGGAATGGCAGTTACCAGGGGCGGGGGGAAGGAGGGAATGGAAAGTTTTTACTTAAATGGCTACAAAATGTCAGTTTGGGAATATAGTAATAAGTTCTAGAGATGGACAGTGGAGATGGTTGCCCAGCAATGTGAATATACTTGACATCACTGAACTGAATACTTAAAAATGGTTAATAGTAAATTTTATGTTGTGTATATATTACCACAATTTTAAAAGTAAAGGAAATCTCCCTGTTAAAAAAATAAAGAAAGTGCCGCAAGAATATTGACATTAAAAGAGAACAAAACAAAGAGTTGTTAGTTTCTGTGGAGCAGTGAAGAGCAGAAACTAAAATCTGTGCAGTTCCAGGGAAAGTAGATAGGATGATTTTCGGGTATTTTGTTCTTGCACTTGGATTATATGGATACCTTAAGACCCCCTACCCCCCTTTTTTTGAGATAGCATCTCACACTGTCACCCAGGCTGGAGTGTAGTGGCACAATTCGAGCTCACTGCAATGCCTGCCTCCTGGGTTTAAGTGACTTTTGCACCTCAGCCTCCCAAGTAGCTGGCACCATAGATACCTGCCACCATGCCTGGCTAACTTTTGTATTTTCAGTAGAGACAGGGTTTCACTATGTTAGCTGGGCTGGTCTTAAACTCCTAGACTCAAGCGATCTGTCCACCTCAGCCTCCCAAATTGCTAGGGTTACAGGCATGAGCCACCGTACCCAGCCTTTATACTCTTTCAATGGACCTCTGTTTAACTCTGACTTCTTTGATGATAACCAAAGGGTCTTAGCAAGGATTCTTTTGCCAAGAAAACAATTCAGGAGGAAACATATATCCCAAAAGAATATTAGTGCCATGAAATTTGTTCATTCTGTTGACCATTATATTTCTGCTGCTCAGAGCAATATCTTTCCATAGCAGATGCTCCATAGAAATCTATTAAATCCATAAAAGGAAATCTACATGATTAGCATGCACATGCAATGCAGAATCTGGGATACCTCCCAGATGTTGAAATGAAGACATAGAAGTGGGGTTGTGTGGGAGAATAATCTGAATATGAGGAAACTTATTTCATTTGATCTTTCTTTCTTTGTTATCCTGGTGTGAGGTTTGCTTTGCTTTGCTTTGACTTTCATTTCTTTATAGATTTCAAGTAAGAAACTGAGCCTTGGCTGCCAAATGCCACTCTTCACTATTCTTAACAAAAAGCACTGTAAAGATCTTGAATATTTGACATGCTAAGAACATGTTTTCCAGAAAAAAACCTCAGACATTCTCCACAAAGTCCAAAAAGCACCTTTTAATGATACAGCACTCTTCCCCAGATGTTTAGATTTCAAAGACTATTAAAATTTCAAAATAATTTTTAGGTGTCAATTAAGGTTGCTTGTTTTCATTTACCCAAGTAAAAACATTAATCATAGCAAAAAAAAAAAATGGATTTAGTTTCATAAGAATTAAAGAAAAAGGAAAGAAACATGAAAAGGTGGTTCTCCAGTCAGGACAGATTTAGTTTAGAGAAAACAAACCTGAGTGGCATCTTCTGGCCAAGTTAGGTCAGAGGCACATTTTCTTACAGACTGAGTTTTGAAAGATTTGGGGTGGGAGACTATCAGAGGCTGGGACTGTTTCTGTGTCTTTTTGTTGTGCTCATCTGGGAGGGAGATTTGTGTGTCTGCTTGCATACATCTTTTTGCAGCTGCCGGCATATTCCCCGAGTCTGCTTCTAGCTTTCCTTTCTTAGTGCACCTGAAGGGAAAGGAATGTGCTTATTAAGGCCCACTGTTTTACTGAGGCCCATGATATGAGGGTAAAGTTTGGCAGTTACTTAAGAGACTTTCCCCCCACCTTCCTCTGTGCCTGAGCTGTTTTATCTGTGTCTTACTGTCTGCTCTTTCTGGCTGCTAGTAGTTAGAAGAGAAGTGATCTTCTTGAGATGCATGAGGCTAAAAAGGGAGCTGGAATTGAAAGTGGCCGTGCTTGTCCAAGATGACGGTGCTCGTGCTCTATCAGTTTCAGCATTATTTTGTAGGGAAAAATGATACTTAAATAACTCAGTGCAAAGAACATAATTTCAGAATAAAAGATACCTTAACATGAACATGCTCAATTTAATGTAAGATTTACTACGTTGTTTAATTTTTCTTATTTTCCAGTGATGTGATGAAAACTCCACCTCTCATAAGAGTAGCTCTTCATAACCTTTGGTCCAAGATCAGTAAGAGTTGATGGTCTCTTAAAAACACTGTACTTCAAAATCTGAGATTCAGACCACTGAAAGACCAGTGTTTTTTGTTTTTGCCTTGCCTTGACATAGACCAACTTACTCAAATAACCAGTAATGATTTCATGCAGATGAGTAATGTGGAATGGCAATTGCACATGCTTTTGTAATAAACAATAGTCATTTTAAAGAGTACTTAGTAAATGCCATGTAGTTATTGACACAATGGGGGAAATTACTATCCTTTTTCTATTTTATTATTAAAAAATCTATTTGGCAAACAGCATTGGCAGTTAATAAGTCAGTGCTGATGGGACTAAAGTAGTAAATTCAACCTCGTTTGATTTTATCTTCTTAACCATCACAGTACTTTGGTATGACCTAGCCATGTTATGTATAAGGAGGTATCACTGGCAAGTAAGGCCTAGATCAAAGAGGGGACATAACTTTCTGTAACATTATCCATACACACCCACACTCTTGTGGCTTTATGTTAAATGAATTTCTGCCACTGAAGGTACAGACATTACTATGCATGTACAAGGGGAAACCTGGGCTCCGTTATGATACGTACCTCTAGAGACACTTAAATGTTAACAACCCACAAAAAGCCCCATCTATGCAAATTCATTTTGCTATTAATGTTAACTGAGTTTTTACCCAGATTTTTTTTTTTTTTTCCTTTTAAGGGTCAAACACAGTGGAAGTTGAGATCTGACTGAATTGCTTTTTGAAAGATTTTAATCCAGTGTTACCTCAGCAGGCAACAGATGGAGGAAAAGCCATTTGATGTCAGTTCAGTAGCAATGTGCCCAGCACATGATATGAAGCATGGATGTTTATCTGGAATGGCCATGAAGTTGGAAAATGAAAACTTGGAAGAAAGCTATTGCGTTCCAAAACCTCTCTAATGCCATATTGTAAACAGACAGGACAGCCTTCAAGGGGTAGTATTAATACCTGATTCTCTTATGATCTTTTGGTAATAGAGTATGCACAAAAGTGCTTGTGCTCAACATTAAAACCTCAAGTCAGAAATGTCTTCTTCTCATCTTCTGAACAATACTTTCAGTTAATGATTTTGTGTGTATGAAAAATTTCGTTTCCTTTTCCCCAGTGGCTCTTTGGAGTTTTACAGCCAACATTTTATTATATCTCTCATGCATTACATGATGAGAGTACAAACTGCTTCTTACACATCTTTTTATGCCCTTAAAAATGTGTGGTTTAAAACATCTGTGTATCAGATATGTTATGTCACAATTATCCTTCAGATAACTGTTTTCCTGAATGGTTGTCAATTTTTTAAAAATTTGTTAGCTTTTATAATGAGGTAGCGTTTTGCATTCTGACTTCTCTAGAGGCTGTTCCTCACTCAGCAAAGAGGGCAAACATTTGAGTGAGTTGTCACTTGAGACCAGGAGAATGAATGAAATTATCTGCTCAAAGTGGGATTCCGACTTTCTAGATGTAAACAGGCCCAGCTCTAACATTTGTGTGACTTGAGAAAAGAGGATGGGTGAGGAATACTTGGTCAAATGTATAACTCTGAAATTCCTTTCCCTGATTCCAGCCTGAAGCGTGTTTGTGGACACCTCAAACTACAAGTCCCATCTCTGACAACTAACGCCTTCTTTAAAGTGCTGGCCCTTGAACTACTCCCAGGATATAAGGGTACATACATCATGATGGCATGCTCTGCTCTTGGGAGTACAGACTGAGGAAGAGGGCTCCATACTTCTGTCAGCAAATTTGGGGCTATTTGGGCGGAGAGTTCTGCGGACTTGAATACCCAGAGGGCAGCATAAAAGTGGAGGTGTGTGGGTTTGTCTTGATCATTTCAGGCTGCTACATTAAAATACCATACACTGGGTGGCTTAAACAGCACACAATTCTTGTGGTTCTGGAGGCTTGAAGTCTGAGATGCCAGCATGGTTGGGTTCTTGGTTAAAACTCTTTTCTTGGTTATGTTCTCACATGGTCTTTCCTTGGTGTGTATACACACACACACACACACACACACACACACACACACACGGTGGGGGGGCACAGAGAGAGAAAGAGTGTCCCATACTCATTACCTAATCTAACCCTAATTATTTCCCAAAGCCTCCACCTACAAATATCATCACTTTGGGGATTAAAGTTTCAACATAGACCTTTGTGGAGTGGGGAGACAGAAACATTCAATCCAGAGAAGGACTCTAGTTTGGTTATTTCCTGGGCCTCACTTACTTCTTGCTTTATATGGAGAGACACAGCTGGGAGAGTGCTATAGCAGGGACCTCTACAGTACAGGGCCAGTGACAGCAGTCTAGTTGCCCAGGTCTAAGGTTGATACTGTGTGTAAGCTTTATTCCTTTGTAAACATAAAGAAAAGAAAAATTCGTTATAATTTGTAGTTGCACAAATAGAAATGTCCAGTTTATATTTGTGAACAATATTATGCCAGCCTAATTAATCCATTTATATTTGTTTCCGTGTGTGATGGACACACCCTAAGGTGACTCCCAATGGCCACACCCTTGCATACTCTCCTTTTCTTGAGTATGAATGGGATCCATGTCTTAATTCTAACTATTAGCCTTTTGCAAATGTATTTGGAAATTACTGTCTTGATCAGGTAATGTTATGTGGCAAAAGTGATGAGATGCTTATATTGTGAAAGATTCCTTCTTAGGAAGCTGGAGAGAATGAATCTCCCTGCTAGTCTTGAAGAGGCAAGCTGTTATGTTATGAACAGTCTATGGAGAGGACCACATGGCAAGGAACCGGGACAGCCTCTAAGAGAGCCTCAGTCCTACCATCCACAAAGAATTAAATTCTGCCAACAACTGTATGAGCTTAGAAGACGATGCCCAACTCCAAAAAAGATCACAGGCTGGCTGACACTTTGATTGCAGTCTTGTAAGATTCTGAGCAGAGAACCCATTTATGCTATGCCCCGACTCCTGACACTGTGAGATAATAATTGTGTGTTGTTTGAAACTGCTAGGTTTGGTGATAGCTTGTTACACAGAGTAAGATAACCGATACATTAGTTTTTTGGAGATTGGGCATTTGTTCTTTCTTGTATTATCTTCTTTCTGTTTACTCTTTCCCAGATTTTATGGTCTGGTAATCACTCTATTCTTGTGTACAGACACTTGTTATATTGGCATTGGACAATCTTTGGGAATCCCCACTTCCCTGAATTGTTTGAGTAAAGTCTTTGAAAACACATACTTATTTGATACTATAACTGAGCAAAGATTATCATGTTCAAAGACACCCTAGATTTTTTGAAGACTTTGCTTGTGACACATCCCCTTTCCATTTCTTTCTAACTAGTCTTCAAATATGCACTCATTCCTCATATCTTCCTGATTTCTTATTTTGCCCCTTGACACAGCCAAAATATGTTTCTTTCTCTTTAGATAATAAATCCCTTTCCATGCTCTCCTTTTAAGACTTTTTTCTTTCTTCTTCTTCTTCTTTTGGCTTAATCCCTTAGTTAGTAATTTTAGTTGAGCTCTTCCTTTTCTAATTAAATTATATTCTCCTGGAGTGGAGAAAGGGTCAGGGGTAGGTCAAACTTTTTTCTGTCTTTATGACCTGTCCTCAACCCAGTCATGCCTTGGATACAGTGGGCTCTCTTTTAGCTACTTGCTTGTATCAATGAAAGTGATATTGTTGAGCTACATAGGTTTCAGCTCATAGATTTCTCAGGAAGATAATCAACTTTTTTTTTTCTTTTTAGAATCTAACAAAAAATAATCAGAAGATAAATGTCTCATTAAAACTCAAGTGAGCTTTTCCACCCTGAAACTGACATTACCTTATTGATAGACTTGGTAACTTTGATCCAGCAAATTCTCATTTGCTTGGATGCCATTAAAAAATACAGCAGCCTTAGAGGGCAGTTGAAGTGAGTGATGTGGTTTGATCTATAATACACTGATAAAAAAAATGCCTACGGGTATTTTTAGAAGGACAGATAAGCACCGAAATCAAGTGGGAAAATCTGGTGACTAGCTTGTATTTCTGCTCCAGTTATTCCCTCAGCTGGCAAGAGTGAAATGCAGCCTACTGTGGGTTCTTGTCGTTCTTGGTTTAAGACCAGGATGTTGGCAGACTGTCCCCAAAGGCACAGTAAAAGGAAGAGTTTAGGCAATAATCAGGGTAATTCAAGCAGTGTGTGTGTGCTAATAAAGAAAACAGGTGCTTTGAGCTTGGTTGAACTAGCGTGGAATGAAGGCCCTGGATAAATGGCCTTCACACTGCTTTCTGTTGCATGACTGGAGGCAACTTGAAATGTCTGCCTTATTGATGCCCTTACAAATGAAGACAAAGCCTCCTTATGAAAACATCCAGATTGCTCTAAACTCAACCTACTTACAAAAACATTATAAACTTCAGCCATAATTGCAATGTCTTATTAAAGTGCAGATTTTTGCTTCAAATAATATTAATGATCTAAGATTTGAACGACAGGAAAGAAATGATTTGAGGACTCAGATGGCTTGTCACAATAGGGAAAATTCAGCAGAGATGATTTGTGTAGTGGAAACAATGTTACAAGCAGTTTGACTTAAAGTTTCAAGAGCTTGCTTTCTTTGGATTGAGTATACCATTAATGTTTGGTAGTGGTGATGGGGTGTCTTGCTCTAACTAGCCTCACCCCACCACCACTGTGCAGAAGTAGGAGAAAGGGTGGCTGACTCCATATACTCCATGTACCACTGCTCCTTTAAAATAGCAGATGTGCTCACTCTTTGTAATATTGATCACAACATCCACCTTGGGGCGAATAGATGTAGTTGAACCAAGCTTTCTCTGCAGAAGTTCCTTAGACATTAAAGGGAATATCCAAAAGGATCCATGTGATATCTTCATTTGATTTTAACAAACATTTATTGAAGACCAGTCAACAAAACAACATGCAGTGGCAGAGCCCATGGAGTTCACTTATAGAGCCAGCAAATGGAAAAAGTTTTAACTGAAGTAGGAGGGGGAAAAAGATCACCTCAAATCTACATACAATCAGCATTTATTAATTCTAACACAATTACAGCAGATTAACTCCATGTCAAGGCTGGAATGAAATAACAGTGGACAAATCATGAAGACTTATTTCAGAATCATTTTGAATCTCTTTCTTCTTCCTGAATTTGAATATAATTGCTGATTATATTTGAGACTGTAGTTCAAAATTTATTTTCTTTTAGTTTTTCAAATTTTCCTGTAATGTAAGAATGAATTCTCTTTGATTATTTAACTTCCATGAAAACTGCCTCCAAGATTTAGCTTTTAGGAAATTTGTCTTATTTCTTAAATAAAAGGATTTGTATGTTACAGTTAAGGATCATATATATTGCTTCATTGCAATTCATAAAAAGTGTAAATATATAAAGCTAACACCCCACCCCAATTCCAATAATACTATTTCTTCAGAAATAAACTTAATTTTTTTTTTTTTTGCCTGAATTTATCCACCCATTTCTCTATGATCATATTGATCTTTGGGTATACAGATGGTCCCCAACTCAACAATGGTTCAACAATGATTTTTCAACTTTATGATGGTTCAAAAGAGATACACATTTGGTAGAACTTATACTTCTAATTTTCTTTTTTTTTTTTTTTTAATTTTAGAGATGGAGGTATCGCTGTGTCACCATGGTTGGAGCGAGTGATGTAATCAGAGCTGTGGCAGTCTTGACCTCCTGAGCTCAAATTATCCTTCTGCCTCAGCCTCCCGAGTAGCTGGAACTGTTGGTATGTGCCACCACACCAAGATACATTTTTGTTTTTCGTAGAGACAGGGTCTTTTTATGTTGCCCAGACTGGTCTCAAATTTGTGGCCCCAAGTGATCCTCCCACCTTGGACTCCCAAGTCACTGGAATTGCAGACACATACTTTATTTTGGATTTTGATCTTTTTCTGGGCTAGCAGTATGTGGTAGGGTACTCTTACAATGCTGAGTAGTAGTGAGGCGCCGCACCTAGTCAGCCATGTAATCAGGAGGGTAGACAACAGCTACTCTGCAGTGCACTGTGTTGCCAGATGATTTTTCCCAACTGTAGGTTAATGTAAGATGTGGCGAACACATTTGAGGTAGCCTAGGCTAAGTTATGATGTTCAGTGGGTTTACGTGTATTAAATGCATTTTCTATTTGTGATATTTTCTACTTAATATGGTTTTATCAGGACATAATCCCATTATAAGTCGAGAAGCATCTCTGTAAAGAAATATTGTCTTCTCCATCTCTTTTGTTTGTTTGTTTGTTTGTTTTTTGTTTTGTTTTTTTGTTTGTTTTGTTTTTTTTTTGAGTCGGAGTCTCGCTCTGTCGCCTGGACTGGAGTGCAGTGGCCAGATCTCAGCTCACTGCAAGCTCCGCCTCCCGGGTTTACGCCATTCTCCTGCCTCAGCCTCCCGAGTAGCTGGGACTACAGGCGCCCGCCACCTCGCCGGGCTAGTTTTTGTATTTTTAGTAGAGACGGGGTTTCACTGTGTTAGCCAGGATGGTCTCGATCTCCTGACCTCGTGATCCGCCCGTCTCGGCCTTTCTCCATCTCTTTAACTGCATGAAATTGTACAACACATATTATCGTCTTTCCATAAACAGTGAATCCATTCTTTTAATAATTTGTATACACTATAGTTCCATACTTTGGATACAACATATTTTATTTAAAAATATTCCTACTAATAAACACCACTTGTGACAGTTCTGATTTGATTTTATAACAATGCTCAGCAACTATCTACATATATGTGTCTTCTAATATTTCTCCTCTATGACTGATTCTTAAATGGGAGGTTGCAAGATCAAAGTTATGTATGTGTGTGTGATTTCAATGGACACCTAAACACACTTTAAATTATATACCAAGTACTCACAAGCTACAAAAGAGAGAAGATTGGGCCCCACTTGTCTGTAAAGAAAATAAAAGCCTTCATTCCCTCCAGAATCCTAATACCATGTTCATCTTTGAAAATAAGGCAAAAATAATTTTCCTAAAGTACTACATTCTTTATTCTCAACGACTTAATTATATTCTTATATCCAAACTAAAACAAAAATCTCATTTAATTTCACTTGTTGAAATGGATTACATTTTGCTTCTACAAGTACATAGAACAGTCAATGAGTTAGAGTGAGGCACAATAGCATGCATCCATAGTCCCAGCTACTCAGGAGGCTGAGGTGGGAGGATTGCTTGAGCCCAGGAGGTCAAGGCTACAGTGCACTATGGTCATGCCACTGCACTCCAGCCTAGGTGAGAGGGAGAGAACCCATCACTAACAAATAAAAAATAAAGTAAAAACAAAAATAAAAAATGAAAGTGAGGCAAATGATGTGAGATTGAATTAGGAAATGGGAGATGAAAGTTCTTGTGTAGAAACACTGGTAATCATTTCTGGCTGACTTGTTTTTTGGTTAATTGATTCATCTTTAAACACATTTATTGAAATCTACTATGTCCCAAGCATGGTGCTGAGCAATATGTACCATATTTTGATATTATGCATATAGCATATGCATAATTGGATTTCACTTTTGGTCTAATAGAAAGTTTCTCATCAAAAAATAATGTATATGTTTTTTAATGAATATGCAATTATAAGCTGAGATAAATTCCATCTTCAACAAGGTACTTACAAAACAGTTTGTCTTCTCTGAGGAAAAAATACTTACAATATTAGTAATAAATACAAAAGAGAGCCAACGAATGGTGAAAGGGCATGGAGAGCAGCCACAGCTGTATGTACAGAGGAGTGCGGGTTGTCTGAGAAGCTACCACAAGCATTGTGTAGTGGAGATAAGAGTATGGGGAGAGAGTGTTGGGAAGAGTGAGCAGAAATCAGATCACACTGCCTTACACACCATGTTAATGATTTTTTGGACTATTTTATGTGCAATGAAATGCATTGGAGGATTTTAAGCAGACATTGCCATAGTGAGATTTAATCTTTGACGGTTAAACTTGAAAAGTTTAATACAAATAAAGAATCTCCTTTTGAGTTATTGACCCCTTTATTTTTATTTATTTATTTATTTTTTTGAGACAGGGTCTTGCTCTGTCACTCAGGCTGGAGTGCTGGAGTGCAGTGGTGCGATCTCAGTTCACTGCAACCTCGACTTCCTGGGTTCAAACGATCCTCCCACTTCAACTTCCGTAGTAGCTGGGACTACAACCATGTGCCACCATGCCCCGCTAATTTTTGTATTTTTGTATATATACAGGGTTTCACTAAGTTGCCCAAGCTGGCCTCAAACTTCTGAGTGCAGGCAATCCACCTGCCTCTCAAATTTCTGGGATTACAAGTATGAGCCACCGTGCCCGACTTTTTTCCTTTAAAAAAAATGGCATTTCTTTTAGTAGAGACCATGTTTCACCATGTTGTCCAGCCTGGTCTTGAATTCCTGGGCTCAAGCAATCTGCACACCTCGGCCTCCCAACTGACCACTTATTAACCAGAGGTAGTGCTTACTTTCACACACAGTGAATGCATCTGCCATTGCATGAAACTGATCCGTGCAAAAATTTAGTTGTGCCCTTATGCTTTATAAGAAGTGTTTTAACAGAACCGCAACCAAGTATAAAGCCCACAATTGTCTTTTAGATATGGCCATTATCAATATATATTTAGACTGTTTATATGTTCCTTAATTTCCTTTTTTTTTTTTTTTTTTTTTTACTTCAGGTTATCGTAACACCGGACAGAGACTGAATATTTATGTAACAATTTCTAGTTTTGTATTGAGTTGGTGAGCCTAATAATTGTTATTACTAGTTTTGGCACAGTTTTAAATTTTTTAATCTTTTCATAAGAATGGTGAAGTACAGCAAAGTATTAATATGATTGCATAAGTTAATAGTGACTATGGCCACTTACAGTTAAATTTTTGCACAGATCAATTTCATGCAGTGGCAGACAGGAGCTTTAATGATTCCTGCTTCTTGGTATTCATGCTGTTATGTGATCCCTACCCCTGAGTGTGGGTGACACCTGTGATTTGCTTCTAAGCAATGTAACAACAAAAGTGACAGGATGTACATCATTATTTGTCTACAATTATATGATTAATTTACATAACATTGCAGTGCTGGACTTGCTGGAGTCTCTCCCCCACTCACTTCGAGGAAGCAAGTGACTATGTTGGAAAACCCCGTGTTGTAAGGAATTGTGGGTGGCCTCTAGGAGTTGAGGGTAGCCTCCAGGAAACAGTCAGCAAGAAACTGAAGCTCTCTTTACTACTACTGCAGGAGATAGAATCCTGCCAACTACATGAGTAAGTTGGAAAGCAGAAACTTCCTCACTTGAGCCTCAGATAATACTGCAACCCAGATAAATTATCCCTTTTTTGCAGATTTCTGAGCCATGGACACTGTGAGACAATGAATACGTGATTGTTAAGCTTCTAAGTGTGTGGTTATATTGTTGTGCAACGCTAGATGAATAATAGATTCTGATGCCAAAATCACACTGTGCAGAGCAAGAAGTATCACCACTCAGTGGGTAAGATGTTGATTGGATGTTCAATACAGGAGAAATGGAATTCAGCCTGGGAAACTTGGTTTAGGGAAATCCATGCATTTTTCTGAAACAATGTGGTCTCACAGAGTCAATTGTATTAATGTAGAAGAATAGTTGCCTGTTATTTTGGGCAAATCACAACTTCCCTGGTTTTAGTTTTTTTCTCATCTGTAGAGGGATAATATTTGTCCTTCGTATATGGAGATTGTGATAAGATTAAATTGAGATCACTGCAATTCAACAACTAAGTTTACACTTGTGCAGTGCTTTCACATATTATGCATGGACTCCATTGCCAACAGTAGAATCCTAGCTATTCAAGTGAGAGTATCAACATGGTACAAACGAGCTCTCCTCCATTCTCTGTGACCCACTATCACTAATACATCTGATGTGGACAGATTCTCCAGTCAGAGTTCCTGATTTTCTGTCTGAGTTAAGAATAGATGTTTGTTAATGCCTTTGTTGAAACACTCACAGTGTGGCCCTTCATTTTACCTGTGGTAGGTGTATTATTCCAGTCTAAGTTATAGGAATTCTTGTAGATGATTTACCTGCTTTACCCTTAAACCTTGTTCTTGGATGCAGTGGTGTACTTGAAATTCTCTTTTGCAAAATCCAGTGCTTTCCATTTGTTCATGCTTTGCCATTAGTATTTGCCTTCACATTTGCAAGCTTGTCACAAAATATGAATTTATTTTCAATCTTCCACCATTTGTGCAAATGCTGTTGTCACCGAAGGGTGAAGATATAGATAGACTTTAAAAGCATAATATCACAAATGTTTTCTAAGCCTTTTTATTAATGCAGTTCACAGCACAATTAACATAAATAATATTGTTTTTAGTCTACTGGTTCCCAAAAGCATTAGGATGCAAAAACAGATTGTGGGGGGAAAGGATTCTCAATATGGTTGAAAAAAAGTTAGTGACTGCATGCAAAATGTGGTTCAACTGCTCCTGTAAAGTTAATAATAATAATAATAACAATAATAATAAGATCTGCATTATAAGAAACCTTTTCATTGTTGTTCTTGTGTTTTTCCTATTGGATGATTTTTCAGCTTATAAAGTATCCTTGCTGTCTGGGTGAACCATCTGTGGTAGCTCCATTTAAACTGATTTTCTTTTTGTGTCAATGACAGACCCACATGGGAAAGAGTTAGCAACATAGACAAGTGTCCAGTTTGATGGATATCATTATTTCTTTGAATCAAGGAGACTTGGGAAAAACTTTCTTTAAATTAAGAAGTATCCCTGAAAATTGCAGTCCTCAGGAAATAAGTTCTTTTAGTTTTCAAATTAACTTAATACAAAATGTATCATCTATGTAGCCAGCAATGAGCAAGAAAGAACATAATCACTAGAACGTTTTATTTATTTATTTATTTATTTATTTTTTTTGAGACGGAGTCTTGCTCTGCCGCCCAGGCTGGAGTGCAGTGGCCGGCTCTCAGCTCACTGCAAGCTCCGCCTCCCGGGTTCACGCCATTCTCCTGTCTCAGCCTCCCGAGTAGCTGGGACTACAGGCGCCCGCCTCGTCGCCCGGCTAGTTTTTTGTATTTTTTAGTAGAAACGGGGTTTCACCGTATTAGCCAGGATGGTCTCGATCTCCTGACCTCGTGATCCGCCCGTCTCGGCCTCCCAAAGTGCTGGGATTACAGGCTTGAGCCACCGCGCCCGGCCTCACTAGAACGTTTTAAAACATCTTAACTAGATTTTCAAGATTTTGCTGTCCCAATAAATGGGGATTAATGACAAAGGAAATATATTTATTTAATGTAAATATTTTGTTTCCTTAAAAATTTAGCAAAACAACACAATTCACATAGTTGCTGAGAAGTGATACAAAGGAAAACTGAGTCTTGGTTAACACTTATTATATGCTTACTATGTGCCAATTTATATTTGCATGTCTCTACACAGATTATACAGTTTATTCCTCACAATTAGTCCTATCAAATGTGCATTATTACCATTGCCAGTTACAGATGAGGAATGTGAGACAATGAGATGTTAGGCAATTTAGCCACAGGCCAGACAATTGGGATTCAAATCCAGGCAATGTAGGAGCTGAGAGTTGAATCCAGGCAGGTGAATTAAAATCTAAGCCAACCATGAATCTTTGGCATAGTGGAAGTAGGACAGATTTTGTAACCAGTATAAACTGGAAGTGAGACCTGACTGTGCTACTCAGTAAAGGTCTGATCTTGGGAACTTAGCTCCCTCTTCAGTGAAGGTTGCATTTCAAAATAAGACAATAGGACCCAGGATTACATGAATATGGCTCAAGTTTCTTCCTTGCATTTTGGAACCTCATGAGGGTGATAATAGTACACCACACCAATAATTTCCTAAATCCTCTCCCAGAATCCTCCTGTCTTCTTTCCTACGCCCATTCTTTTTTTCTTTGTTTTTTCTACACCCATCCTTGAAATGCAAGAGATGAGGAGGGATGGAAAGGATATTGAGAGAGTCATGCCAAAATTCTTCTTAGTGGGCAAAAGGAAAGCTATAGTCTGTAGCACTCATCCTTTACACACTTTTGTTTGGTTACAACATTATTGTTATACATTTAGAGGCATCCACGGTATATATTTTGGAGACTCCAAAGGTTTAAAATGTTACAGGTTAAAAGTTGGCCCTCTCATGTGAGAAACAAAAGTATGTAGACTCATGATGACTTTATGTGGCTTTCATATTAGACAATTCCTTCTAATGGAACTCATATGGATGGACAGGGATAAAATTAAAGAACAAGATTCCTAATAGATGAGTTGAATCATGTCTGACCTAATATCAAGATGGGCTGTGGGTTTAAACAGTAAAGCCTACACTATTGTTTTGAGGTTTTGATATAGATGAGAAGATCTCTGTGAGACACACTGATGATTAATACCAACTTACTGGGTAATAACAGTGCTTTAGTAAGTTTGGAATTAAGGTATAATTTCATCTTTACTCTTAAGCAATCCAATGAACATCTCTTGAGTAAGCATTTTCTCTACACTTCATGATAACATCACTTTTAGGCCACATATATTGAGGAGGGACAGCTGGCAGCCAATGTGTAATACCTTGTGCCTCATCTCTTCAAACCTTCACCTACTCACCACCTGTCAGCAACTTATCTGCTTACTATTTCTATAATTTTGTATTTTCTAGAATGTCACTTAAATCAATTCATCCGGTATGTAACACTTCAGACTAGCTTATTTTATTTAACAATGACGTTTAAGATCTGTCTGTGTTTTTAGTGGCTTGATAGCATATTTCTTTTTATCATTAAATGTTAATACTATTCTACTGCTGAGTATTCCACTGAATAATAATATTTCATTGGACAGTATCTTACAGTATGTTTATCCATTCACCTGTTGAATAACATCTTGGTTGCTTCCCGTTTTGCATGATTTTGGATAACACTGGTATAAGTTTTCATGTACAGGTTTTTGTTTGGATGAGTTTTCTTTTTTTTTTTTTTTTTTATTATACTTTAAGTTCTAGGGTACATGTGCATGACGTTTATATCATGTATAACTCCCCAATGCAATCCCTCCCTCCTCCCCCCTCCCCATGATAGGCCCCAGTGTGTGATGTTCCCCTTCCCGAGTCCAAGTGATCTCATTGTTCAGTTCCCACCTATGAGTGAGAACATGCGGTGTTTGGTTTCTCTTCTTGTGATAGTTTGCTAAGAATGATGGTTTCCAGCTGCATCCATGTCCCTACAAAGGACGCAAACTCATCCTTTTTTATGGCTGCATAGTATTCCATGGTGTATATGTGCCACATTTTCTTAATCCAGTCTGTCACAGATGGACATTTGGGTTGATTCCAAGTCTTTGCTATTGTGAATAGTGCCGCAATAAACATACGTGTGCATGTGTCTTTGTAGTAGAGTAATTTATAATCCTTTGGGTATATACCCAGTAGTGGGATGGCTGGGTCATATGGTACATCTAGTTCTAGATCCTTGAGGAATCGCCATACTGTTTTCCATAATGGTTGAACTAGTTTACAATCCCACCAACAGTGTAAAAGTGTTCCTATTTCTCCACATCCTCTCCAACACCTGTTGTTTCCTGACTTCTTAATGATTGCCATTCTAACTGGTGTGAGATGGTATCTCATTGTGGTTTTGATTTGCATTTCTCTGATGGCCAGTGATGATGAGCATTTTTTCATGTGTCTGTTGGCTGTATGGATGTCTTCTTTTGAGAAATGTCTGTTCATATCCTTTCCCCACTTTTTGATGGGGTTGTTTGTTTTTTTCTTGTATATTTGTTTGAGTTCTTGGTAGATTCTGGATATTAGCCCTTTGTCAGATGAGTAGGTTGCAAAAATTTTTTCCCATTCTGTAGGTTGCCTGTTCACTCTGATGGTAGTTTCTTTAGCTGTGCAAAAGCTCTTTAGTTTAATTAGATCCCATGTATCAATTTTTGCTTTTGCTGCCGTTGCTTTTGGTGTTTTAGACATGAAGTCCTTGCCCATGCCTATGTCCTGAATGGTACTACCTAGATTTTCTTCTAGGGTTTTTATGGTATTAGGTCTAACATTTAAGTCTCTAATCCATCTTGAATTAATCTTTGTATAAGGGGTAAGGAAAGGATCCAGTTTCAGCTTTCTACTTATGGCTAGCCAATTTTCCCAGCACCATTTATTAAATAGGGAATCCTTTCCCCATTTCTTGTTTCTCTCAGGTTTGTCAAAGATCAGATGGCTGTAGATGTGTGGTATTATTTCTGAGGACTCTGTTCTGTTCCATTGGTCTATATCTCTGTTGTGGTACCAGTACCATGCTGTTTTGGTTACTGTAGCCTTGTAGTATAGTTTGAAGTCAGGTAGCGTGACGCCTCCAGCTTTGTCCTTTTGACTTAGGATTGTCTTGGCAATGCGGGCTCTTTTTTGGTTCCATATGAACTTTAAAGCCGTTTTTTCCAATTCTGTGAAGAAAGTCATTGGTAGCTTGATGGGGATGGCATTGAATCTATAAATCACCTTGGGCAGTATGGCCATTTTCACGATATTGATTCTTCCTATCCATGAGCATGGTATGTTCTTCCATTTGTTTGTGTCCTCTTTGATTTCACTGAGCAGTGGTTTGTAGTTCTCCTTGAAGAGGTCCTTGACATCCCTTGTAAGCTGGATTCCTAGGTATTTGATTCTCTTTGAAGCAATTGTGAATGGAAGTTCATTCCTGATTTGGCTCTCTGCTTGTCTGTTACTGGTGTATAAGAATGCTTGTGATTTTTGCACATTAATTTTGTATCCTGAGACTTTGCTGAAGTTGCTTATCAGCTTAAGCAGATTTTGGGCTGAGACAATGGGGTTTTCTAAATATACAATCATGTCATCTGCAAACAGGGACAATTTGACTTCTTCTTTTCCTAACTGGATACCCTTGATTTCTTTCTCTTGCCTGATTGCCCTAGCCAGAACTTCCAACACTATGTTGAATAGGAGTGGTGAGAGAGGGCATCCCTGTCTTGTGCCAGTTTTCAAAGGGAATTTTTCCAGTTTTTGCCCATTCAGTATGATATTAGCTGTGGGTTTGTCATAAATAGCTCTTATTATTTTGAGGTACGTTCCATCAATACCAAATTTATTGAGCGTTTTTAGCATAAAGGGCTGTTGAATTTTGTCAAAAGCCTTTTCTGCATCTATTGAGATAATCATGTGGTTCTTGTCTTTGGTTCTGTTTATATGCTGGATTACGTTTATTGATTTGCGATGTTGAACCAGCCTTGCATCCCAGGGATGAAGCCCACTTGATCATGGTGGATAAGCTTTTTGATGTGCTGCTGAATCCGGTTTGCCAGTATTTTATTGAGGATTTTTGCATCGATGTTCATCAGGGATATTGGTCTAAAATTCTCTTTTTTGTTGTGTCTCTGCCAGGCTTTGGTATCAGGATGATGTTGGCCTCATAAAAAGAGTTAGGGAGGATTCCCTCTTTTTCTATTGATTGAAATAGTTTCAGAAGGAATGGTACCAGCTCCTCCTTGTACCTCTGGTAGAATTCAGCTGTGAATCCATCTGGTCCTGGACTTTTTTTGGTGGGTAGGCTATTAATTGTTGCCTCAATTTCAGAGCCTGCTATTGGTCTATTCAGGGATTCAACTTCTTCCTGGTTTAGTCTTGGGAGAGTGTAAGTGTCCAGGAAATTATCCATTTCTTCTAGATTTTCTAGTTGATTTGTGTAGAGGCATTTATAGTATTCTCTGATGGTTGTTTGTATTTCTGTGGGGTCGGTGGTGATATCCCCTTTATCATTTTTTATTGCGTCTATTTGATTCCTCTCTCTTTTCTTCTTTATTAGTCTAGCTAGCGGTCTGTCAATTTTGTTGATCTTTTCAAAAAACCAACTCCTGGATTCATTGATTTTTTGGAGGGTTTTTTGTGTCTCTATCTCCTTCAGTTCTGCTCTGATCTTAGTTATTTCTTGCCTTCTGCTAGCTTTTGAATGTGTTTGCTCTTGCCTCTCTAGTTCTTTTAATTGTGATGTTAGAGTGTCAATTTTAGATCTCTCCTGCTTTCTCTTGTGGGCATTTAGTGCTATAAATTTCCCTCTACACACTGCTTTAAATGTGTCCCAGAGATTCTGGTATGTTGTATCTTTGTTCTCATTGGTTTCAAAGAACATCTTTATTTCTGCTTTCATTTCGTTATGTACCCAGTAGTCATTCAGGAGCAGGTTGTTCAGTTTCCATGTAGTTGAGCGGTTTGATTGAGTTTCTTAGTCCTGAGTTCTAGTTTGATTGCACTGTGGTCTGAGAGACAGTTTGTTATAATTTCTGTTCTTGTACATTTGCTGAGGAGTGCTTTACTTCCAATTATGTGGTCAATTTTGGAATAAGTGCGATGTGGTGCTGAGAAGAATGTAATTCTGTTGATTTGGGGTGGAGAGTTCTATAGATGTCTATTAGGTCCGCTTGGTGCAGAGATGAGTTCAATTCCTGGATATCCTTGTTAACTTTCTGTCTCGTTGATCTGTCTAATGTTGACAGTGGAGTGTTGAAGTCTCCCATTATTATTGTATGGGAGTCTAAGTCTCTTTGTAGGTCTCTAAGGACTTGCTTTATGAATCTGGGTGCTCCTGTATTGGGTGCATATATATTTAGGAGAGTTAGCTCTTCCTGTTGAATTGATCCCTTTACCATTATGTAATGGCCTTCTTTGTCTCTTTTGATCTTTGATGGTTTAAAGTCTGTTTTATCAGAGACTAGGATTGCAACCCCTGCTTTTTTTTGTTCTCCATTTGCTTGGTAGATCTTCCTCCATCCCTTTATTTTGAGCCTATGTATGTCTCTGCATGTGAGATGGGTCTCCTGAATACAGCAGACTGATGGGTCTTGACTCTTTATCCAGTTTGCCAGTCTGTGTCTTTTAATTGGAGCATTTAGTCCATTACATTTAAGGTTAATATTGTTATGTGTGAACTTGATCCTGTCATTATGATATTAACTGGTTATTTTGCTCGTTAGTTGATGCAGTTTCTTCCTAGCCTCGATGGTCTTTACATTTTGGCATGTTTTTGCAATGGCTGGTACCGCTTGTTCCTTTCCATGTTTAGGGCTTCCTTCAGGGTCTCTTGTAAGGCAGGCCTGGTGGTGACAAAATCTCTAAGCATTTGCTTATCTGTAAAGGATTTTATTTCTCCTTCACTGATGAAGCTTAGTTTGGCTGGATATGAAATTCTGGGTTGAAAATTCTTTTCTTTAAGAACGTTGAATATTGGCCCCACTCTCTTCTGGCTTGTAGAGTTTCTGCCGAGAGGTCTGCTGTTATTCTGATGGGCTTCCCTTTGTGGGTAACCCGACCTTTCTCTCTGGCTGCCCTTAAGATTTTTTCCTTCATTTCAACTTTGGTGAATCTGGCAATTATGTGTCTTGGAGTTGCTCTTCTGGAGGAGTATCTTTGTGGCGTTCTCTGTATTTCCTGAATTTGAATGTTGGCCTGCCCTACTAGGTTGGGGAAGTTCTCCTGGATGATATCCTGAAGAGTGTTTTCCAACTTGGTTCCATTTTCCCCCTCACTTTCAGGCACCCCAATCAGACGTAGATTTGGTCTTTTTACATAATCCCATACTTCTTGCAGGCTTTGTTCATTTCTTTTTCTTCTTTTTTCTTTTGGTTTCTCTTCTCGCTTCATTTCATTCATTTGATCCTCAATCGCTGATACTCTTTCTTCCAGTTGATCGAGTCGGTTACTGAAGCTTGTGCATTTGTCACGTATTTCTCGTGTCATGGTTTTCATCTCTGTCATTTCGTTTATGATCTTCTCTGCATTAATTAATCTAGCTGTCAATTCTTCCACTTTTTTTTCAAGATTTTTAGTTTCTTTGCGCTGGGTACGTAATTCCTCCTTTAGCTCTGAGAGGTTTGATGGACTGAAGCCTTCTTCTCTCATCTCGTCAAAGTCATTCTCTGACCAGCTTTGATCCGTTGCTGGCGATGGGCTGCGCTCCTTTGCAGGGGGAGATGCGCTCTTATTTTTTGAATTTCCAGCTTTTCTGCCCTGCTTCTTCCCCATCTTTGTGGTTTTATCTGTCTCTGGACTTTGATGATGGTGACGTACGGATGGGGTTTTGGTATAGGTGTCCTTCCTGTTTGATAGTTTTCCGTCTGACAGTCAGAAGGACTGTCTGTTGGTCTGTTGGAGATTGCTTGAGGTCCACTCCAGACCCTGTTTGCCTGGGTATCAGCAGCAGAGGTTGCCGAAGATAGAATATTGCTGAACAGCGAGTGTACCTGTCTGATTCTTTCTTTGGAAGTTTCCTCTCAGGGGTGACGCCACCCTGTGAGGTGTGGGGTGTCAGACTGCCCCTAGTGGGGGATGTCTCCCAGCTGGGCTACTCAGGGGTCAGGGACCCACCTGAGCAGGCAGTCTGTCCGTTCTCGGATCTCAACCTCCGCGTTAGGAGATCCACGGCTCTCCCCAAAGCTGTCAGACAGAGTCGTTCGCGTCTGCACCGCCCCCGCTCTTTCCCCTAATGGACTGCAGCTGTGCGCTGTCCGCAGAGGTAGAGTCTACAGAGACAGGCAGGCTTCCTTGAGCTGCTGTGAGCTCCACCCAGTTCGAGATTCCCAGCGGTTTTGTTTACCTACTTAAGCCTCAGCAATGGCGGGCGCCCCTCCCCCAGCCTCGCTGCTGCCTTGCGGATAGATCGCCGCAGACGGCTGTGTTAGCAGTGAGGGAGGCTCCGTGGGCGTGGGACCCTCCCCGCCAGGTGTGGGATATAGTCTCCTGGTGTGCCTGTTTCCTTAAAGCGCAGTATTGGGGTGGGAGTTACCCGATTTTCCAGGTGTTGTGTGTCTCAGTTCCCCTGGCTAGGAAAAAGGGATTCCTTTCCCCCTTGCGCTTTCAGGTGAGGCGATGCCTCGCCCTGCTTCAGCTCACGCTGGTCAGGCTGCAGCAGCTGACCAGCACCGATTGTCCGGCACTCCCTAGCGAGATGACCCCAGTACCTCAGTTGAAAACGCAGAAATCTCCGGTCTTCTGTGTCGCTCGCGCTGGGAGTTGGAGACTGGAGCTGCTCCTATTCGGCCATCTTGCTCCGCCCACCTGGATGAGTTTTCAAATTAGTTGGTTAAATACTTAGAAAGGCAACTGCTGGATCATATGGTAGGACTATGTTTAGCTTTTAAGATGCTGCAAAACTGTCTTCCAAAGTGGATATACTATTTTGTATTTCCACCAGCAATGACTAAGAGTTCCTATTGCTCCACATCCTCCCCAGCAGTCAGTATTGTCAGATTTTTGGATTTGAGCCACTCTAATAGGTATGTAGTAATACCTTATTGTTGTTTTAATTTGTATTTCTCTAATGATGAGTTTTGAACATCTTCCTGTATGCTTATTTCCCACCTGTATATTTTCTTTAATTAACTGTATAGATCTTTTGCCCATTTCAAAATGTGGGTTGTTTGTGTTCTGGATTTTGAGGGAACACCTGTTTTTAATGTATAATTTCAAACTATAAATAAGAGTATGGAGGACTATCTATATGAGCCTGGTACTCTGGCATGCATCATCTCGTTTTTAGCTTCAACCTATTCCTATGAGGCAAGTACTATGATTCTCTGTTCACACCTAAGAAGTCTGAAGTTAAGTGATAAAACTTAATTTTTAGAGGCTACAAAGCCAGTAAGAGGTAAGACAACCCTTTCTTAATAAAGTCTAAAAAGTGGTTTTTATAACCATCAGGTCTAACAGCCTTCTTTTTGTTACAAATATTTTTATACTCCACTTACTCACAAAATGATATTCATAAAAAGTATAACCTAATTAAATACAAAAATCAAGCAAATCAATACAAAACCTTGTATGTAATATGGAGGAAAAATAAGAGGAAGGAGGAATAAGAGGAAAATAATGACATAATATGTGTTTATATATTGAATACTTTTGCATGATTATATTAGGTACAATAATAATTAATAAACCCACTTATAATAAATACATTTATTTGTAAAAATCCAGAAGCTTATTCATACAATAATCTCAGGAAGTTAGTAGAATTTAAACAAGAAGGTGCTCGAATAAAATCTAATGTTAGATTTACTATTAGCCAACTAGACTTACTTGAGAATAACACAAAAAGGAAAGATAATGCTTTGTGCAATAGGAAAAACATGCCAGGATAAATTTTAAAATATAGAAATGAAGAAATAAAGTAACAAGAAGTCTTTGCAAGCAAGAGGTATTCAAAAGTCATGTCGTGTGTGGCAAAAGTCTTTACTGGATAAAACTTCTTTACTCATTTTGGATGTTTAAAATACCCAGCTACTAGTTTCCAGTCATATGCTTCATTCATTGTAACAACTTAAATCATATTTCAGTTTCTTTACTGCCTCATTCTAAAGCCATACAGTAATTGTTCTACTTGTAATATGTAATTTGGGGATGACTGTGACATGCCAGGTTATAAAATTCAGGAACATTTGAGACTATTTTGGAAATATTAATTTATGGCAATAGAAATGTCAAAAATTAGTAAAGTTCGGTGTTTAAATTTCCCAACTTGTGGCCTTGAATCAAATGAGTCTTATCTTTGGTAGCACAGGCACTTTATAAAAATTAATAAAATACATTAGCTAGAATAGAGTCAGATACTAAATATTTGGAGCACAACTGACCAAAAATTCTTTAAAATCATCTCCTTGGTTCTGCTTCATGAGGTCTTCGGCTGAAGATTACCCTTATAATAGTAACACTGAAGGATGGGATGTAAAAAAAGCATTGCTTTTACTTTCATAAGCATCCAATACATACTATTTTAGTTACTAAGAAATATGCCATGGAGAATAACTATATAATCAAAAAAATTCCCTTCATTCAAATTTTTAACTTATTTGACCATAATCTGCAAGATTAAGTTCATGTGACACTCAAAATCTTAAAAAGCCAGTATGACCTTGACATTTTTGAATTTATCTGAATTTTCTTGGCATCAGTTTATATTTTCATAGTGGGTCACCTCTTGTGGTCATACATTTTATAGATTTATTCCCTGTTCTATCCAACAAGTCTTGTGTTTATTAGTCTTCAATTTTGCTATCTTTATTTTTAAGGGAAATTTTTATCATGCTAGCCAGATAAACAGACTACAAGAGCAGTCAAGCTAGAGTGGGAGTGTACGGGATTCCAGAGATTTTGAATCTGAACAAGAAAAAAGATGTGGCCAAGAGGTGGCGGTAGAAAATACAAGCTTTTTTTAGGTGACACCCTTTGACAAATTTGCATTTAGGGGGCGTGACAGGGGTGCCACCCAGAAAGGTAGGAAGGCAAAGAACTCCAAAAGGAAAGACAGATCAGAAAGGGAGCGTGTGTCTCTGTGATATCCCTCAACAGCATGGGGTGACCCTGGGTCAGAGAGCTGCAAAAGGCATCTGTGTCATGGGATATGTGTAGAGCAGGGGCTTAGCTTACCTATGACTAGTAGATGTTGGCACAGTTTTGTGGGGTATGCAAAACAAGCAGGCTCTAAATGGCTAAAAACATCTGCTTATTATGGCCGTGTTGAAACAACTGGACATACAAAATTTGGGTTTGGTGCCAGAGAGCTTTTAAGCTAATGGGTCTCATCCAGATGTGAAGATCTGGCTCTTTTGCTCTTTTGGCAAAAGAGCAACTTTGGCTCTTTTCTGGCAAAAGTTTGGCTCTTTTCTGGCAACTTTGGCTCTTTTCTATAAAAGGGAGGCCCTGTGGCATGGTGAAAAGAAGGTGGGTTTGGAATCAGACAATCAGGATTTGAAATCTCTATTTTATTTCTTATTAGCTGGTAACCTTTGTCTAGTTCATTATCTTTAAGAATCTCAGATATCTAATGTGGAACAAGGGGATCAAAATAGCTGACAAAAGCCTCGGATGAAGATTAAACAAAGTAGCACATGCTGATCACCAGGTACATAGGTTACGTTCAATAAATATTAGTTGATTTCATAATTCTTTTCCATACTTTGGGGTATGTTATAATTCAAGTATCACTTGGATAATTTGAGTCTTGGATAACAGAATTTCACGGAAGAGTTTGCATGCAGGTAGTTTAGTTTGGAACGTGATCTCAGGGAACAGAAGTAAGGGACTGAAGAAAGATAATCAGGGAAACAAGAAAAGCTTGTGTATAGGTGTGCTCTATGGTCTGTTTTTGTAGTGATCACCTGTGGTCTGAGTAGCAAATTGAATGTGCCGCAGGATTAGCCAGCAGAGGGACAGAAAAAGAATGTATCTGTGGACATCTCCCTTCATGCCACCAAACTGATCAAGGGTTACTCTTTGGCATACTAACTCCTTCTCACTTCTAGTTTGAACATGTGTGAGTGCTGGGTGGTTTCCAGCAGCTGTTCAACACTACCACTGCACACCCAGAGAGGCACAGGGGCAGAAAGCCATAGAAAATGCTGCCACTGAGGTAAGAAGTTTTGTAGTTACACCTGTATGAAGTCGGTTGCTGCAGAAATGTTTGGAAGACAAGGTGGGTTGAGAGTTTGGAGAAGGGAAGGCACATGGCATATTCAATAGAGAATGACAAGGCAAACAAAAGTGAGGTAATTAGTCTATACCATCTTGAAAAACATGGGTCATTTTTAATAAAACCATGAGTTAGTCCATTGATTTTTCAGCTCTGACATATAACATTTTTGTGAGCTGCATGTTCTACAATTCTCTTTGATAAGTTTTGAACAGAGCTAATTTTAGTACTTTCCAATTGTCTTTCCAATTTCTCTGTAAACAAAGTGATAAAGCACACTTTTCAGATTTTTCCAGTCTATTTAGATTCTTTGGGTTGCAAAAGACTAATGCTTTCTTATTTCACTTAAAGCATCGGTGATTATTTAAGAAGATGCACATGTATAAAGATTCAGGGCATATTCTGAGACAGGCACATTTAATTTGTGCAAATTCCATTTTATTGGCTTTTCTATGAGGAGAGGTGAAACATTTGAAATGCATGAGACATTTCTGTGACTATTCCACACTCAATTAGCATATTCCAGAAGTAACCATAAGCTGGGAAATGGAAATTTGCTATTTCCTTGGTCATTCTCTCTCCTAGTGAAAACATCGCATGAAATCCTGGGGGATTACAGAGTTTAAAGAAGCATACATATTTTTTTTCACATGAAATTTCTTACAAAACAAGATAACCACTTCATCTAGTACTCAATGAAAGAAACCACAAACTGGTGCAAAACTAGGAGAAAAAAATAATATTTGTGTCTATATTGCCATTCTCCCAAAGGATTTTTAAGGGAAATGATAACTTTATTCATTTTGGGTAAAATGTATTGCAACTGATGAGACAGATCAACAGGAGAGAAGAATCACTAGAAATCCCAGGGCCATTGGAAAGTTTCAGTGCTTTTTTTTTTCTTTTTTCTTTTTTTGAGATGGAGTCTTGCTCTCTCACGGAGACTGGAGTGCAGCAGCTTGATTTCAGCTCACTGCAACTTCCGCCTCCTGGGTTCAAGCGATTCTCCCAAGTAGCTGAGACTACTGGCGTGGTGCCTGCTAATTGTTTGCATTTTTAGTGGAGACAGTTTTCACCATGTTAGCCAACATGGTCTCGATATCCTGACCTAGTGATCCTCCTGCCTCAGCCTCCCAAAGTGCTGGGATTACAGGTGTGAGCCACTGCACCTAGCCTTGTTTTGTTATTTGACATGTTCTATAAATTGACCTTTTTTCCCCCCCTCAATGATGCTCCTTTTCCATAAGCTTGGTTTACTCACAATTTTATATAATAGGAGCTGTCATGGATTAAATTCTGTTTCAAGGTATTGTTTGATCATCCTCTTTTTGATAATGGCCTAATTTTCTGGTTTTGTTTGTTTGTTTTAGCTTAAATTCCTGAGAATCTACTTGACCCAGCCCATGATTTATTTTTCAGGATTTAGCATTTCAACTGTTGGTGACCAGCCTGAAAATTTACTTTTGGGGGTATCATTGTCCCCCTAAATCCTATTATTCCTTGGGGATAGGGCAAGGGCGTAGGATTTGCGTAGGGTTTTGCAAACAACAAATGAGGGCTATGGGTAAAACAGTTTCAAGCAGAAAGGGGCTATGGCTCTGACAGGCAATCTAAGAACCAGTTCATTTTCCCAGTTATTTAGTACAAGGCGTATTCTTTAGTTTAGTGAAAAACAGTCAGCTACATGCAGTCCTGTATATCATTCAGATAAAACTGCACTTGGAATTGAAGCTTCTTTAGCAAGAATTTTGTATCTAAAGTTCCTTGCGTTTATTTTCTCCTATTCTTATTTTTGAAGTTGTCTAATTTTCCTTGATCTAAAATATTTATGATTCTTGTGATCCTTATTCTCTATATTCTCACTTAACTTTCTTTTGATTATTAAATAACAAACAACAATAAAACTCTTATTTTAAACTTCCTTGTGGACCAGTGGAGAAAGGAGAACTTAAATGTATCATAATTAAAATTCTTTCTGTATCATCATTAAAATTGCTAGACATTTTGAGAATATCCTAAGCTAAAGAGGACAAGGGCTTAGTTTCAACTGATGACAAGGAAACATCTACTTGAAATCCAGCCATTTTGGGAAATATTTTGTTGGCTTTAATTAAGATGCATTTGTTCTATAGAGAAAGGTTTAAAGCATCCCCTCTTTAGACTATTATTCCAAAATAGTGAGAGAAATATTATTATTCACTGTATATTAGCCAACTTCTTGAGGAATTTGAGTATATTTAAAGTGGATAAAAGAAAAAGCAAATGAGATGATGTATGAAAAAGGAGAAAGAAGAAATTCATTAAAATTTAATTTCTATGATTTTTTTCACTCATTAGGCATGGCTGAGCATGTTTTTATAGTGCATATAATATATTATAGCATTAAGTTAAATAGTTTCAAGTTTCATATAAATTCTTTTATTCTGTAGGTGCTTCAGGACATAGCTCATTTCTAAGAAAGGTGATCTCATTATGTTTTTAAATGATAGCAGTATGTTCAGGTATTTTGCAAAATATATATTAATTAAATTTCATGTATCTTTCCAGCATGATCTATACCATATAGACTATATCAAGGTTTTCTCATTATTACAAAATATAATGATGCAAAATTTCAATTTAAAAAATATATTCATCCAACCATCCTCTCTTCCTTAAACAAATACTAAATGCCCTTAATGAAGAGTAAAAGAACCTATTTGTGTTTGAATAAGATGCAGAGATGACTAAAATAACCTTAAAGAGGAAGAAAGATATAAATGGTTAAAATACAAATGAATATGTGCTAAGTGTCATAATAAAGGTAGCAATAACAAGTTTTCTGAGTTGAATATTCAAGAAATTGCTAGGTGCATGATCAAGAAAAACTCCATGAGGAAATAGGCATTTGGGATGCTCCTCCAAGAAGAGGTACGAAATTAAGGGGATTAAGGGGTATTAGGCAAGGACGAAGAGACTACAGGCAAGAGCAATGGTACACTGAAGATGGAAGCATAAAACACTGGGGAAAATCCATAATAAATACAAAATTGTAAGAGGAAAATTCTGCACAATAGAGCTGAAAAGGAAGAATGAAGTGTGAGTGTTGGGCACCTTGAATGTCATCTAAGGAGTTCTGGTTATTTTCTTTGTTCAACGGATGGGAAATAAATAGGTTACCAGATGTTTCAGCAAGTAATCTGCTACAAAAGGACACGTAAGACCTCTCTGAACCCTGAGTATGCAAAATGTGAGTTATGTATTTATTCAACTATGTCTTAAGAACAAATTTTTTCTCTGAGCAACTGAAATTGTTATTGTGAGAGGCAACATAGCCCCAAACATGAAAAAGATGAACTATTCTAAACAGCTACATCTTTTGTATATTAATTTTTCTTCACAAATAGCTGGAGTAAAAGTCTTTCTTTATTGTTTGATCCAATGAATCCTTGCAAAGCAAAACCACACTTCATGATCTACAAGGTCAAGTGCATCTGAGAGGAACATCTCAGTGAAACTTTAAAATTGCTGTGTTTTCAGATCTTGGTTCTCAGGAGAATAGAGGTAGGCAGGAGAAGGGGGAAAGAAGGTTGTTCTATGAACATTTGCAGATATTTCTCTCTGTTGGGTGCTCACACAGGGAGATCTGATGCTTGATATGAGTAGAAAAATACTAACTGCCATTAGCGAGGAGATGTGGCACCATTAACAAGGCACTATCCTTTGTTGTCTGGGTCCTCAATGAAGGATAAATGAAGAGATGCAAAGAATATTAGAAGCTCCAATAAAAGAAAATTAAGCACATTCAGAGTTGCATGTTGAAAACTTATGAAATCAGAAGGGCTCTAAATAGCTTTGGTAAGAATAATGAGGAAACAGTATAATCAATGTAACTCAGCTAAATGGATACTTTGCAAGCCAAATGCAGAATACATAACTTAGAGACTCAGGAACGCAGTCAATAAATATTAATGATGCTAAGAATCAGAAGATGGTTTAAAACTCATGAAATCAAGCATACATGTCTTTATTGTTGGATTTTTTCTAGATTGAGATAATTCTAGCCATTGCTTTTAGGTTCACATGGAAAAACAAAATATACTATTCTCTTTGGGCCTCAGTTTTCTCATTTGAAAAATAAAAGGTTTGGACAGAGATCAGAAAACTACAGCCCAAGGACCAAACCTGACCTGTCGTCAGTATTCATAAATACATTTTTGTTAAATGTAGTCATGTCTATTTGTGTATGTATTGCCCATGGCCATTTTTGGGCTACCATAGCAGTTAGGTAGTTGCAACAGAGACTGAATGGCTTGCAAAGACAAAGATTTTTCCCTCTGTCCCTTATACAGTTTGATAACTACTGGACTGGATGATCTCTTAAGTCAGTTAAAACAATCCACAGTGTAAGAGTACATTCCAATGTTAATTAGAGCTGGAGTCTATTATGCAATTTATAAAGGAAAGACTTCCAGAATATGACACATTTGTGTTCTTGACAAACGCTAGGTTGAGGGATTTGTGTGTGCACTTGAACAAACAATTAGCAAGTACCTTAAAAGCCACAGACTCTTCTTCTAAAGCAAAGTAGACCCTAAATAACCATTATTCTTTCTCTCACTGGGACTGCACAATTATTGCTTCATTCAACTTGATTAGTTCAGACTTCATTAACTTGAAATTTTCCACAATTCAGGCAGACTGGACTACAATATACCATTATTGCTTTTTTTTTAAAAAAAGGATTTGTTGAAGATGTACATAGTGAAAAAATGGTTATGGGGAAGTATTTTACCCTACAAACTAAACCTCCTTAAAATATGAATTAAGTTGGTAATGACAATGTTTCCCCCCAAATTTTCTGTTTGCTATTAAAACAGATTCCAAAAAACTTTCCCCATGAAAACCTCAGTCTGCCATTTGAATTAAAGACTTAATGGCCTGTTATTTAGATTGAAAAGATCCGGGTCCCAACTGCAGGGTTGAAAGTTCATCACGTTTCTTAATTTCTCTCTCTCTTTTTTTTTTTTTTTGAGATGGAGTTTCGCTCTTGTTGCCCAGGCTGGAGCGCAATGGCGCGATCTCGGCTTATCGCAACCTCCGCCTCCCAGGTTCAAGCAATTCTCCTGCCTCAGCCTCCGGAGTAGCTAGGATTACAGGCATGTGCCACCACACCTGGCTAATTTTGTATTTTTAGTAGAGATGGGGTTTCTCCATGTTGGTCATGCTGGTCTCGAACTCCCAACCTCAGGTTATCCACCCACCTCGGCCTCCCAAAGTGCTGGGACTACAGGCATGAACCACCGCGCCTGGCCTCTTAATTTCTTTGTCTCATCTACTCCAAATTTATTGATCCTCTTCCCATCAAGTGGTGGGGACTATGTACCTTCCCTTTGAGACTGGGTGGCTTGGGACTCAATAGAGTATGACAGATTTCACTTAGCATAGCATCCTCCAAGTTCATCCATGTTGTCACAAATGGCAGGTTTTCCTCCCTTTTTATGGCTGATGTTGACTAATTTGATTGTGGTAACCATTACATGTACATATCTATCACATCGTCAGGTCTTATACCTTGAATATATACAATTTTTATTTGTCAATTATCCTTAGTAAAGCTGGAAAAAAATAGGGGCAGCAGAAGTAGGTATGGTCATAGAAGATGATGAAGTTTCTGCCGTGGTGTCTGGAACACTTGTACCTGGGTCTCTGAGCCACCAGGTCAGAAGTCTGACAATACTGAGGTGGGCACACTGCAAGGAAGGCAATCCACTCAGCAGTCTTGGTTTCCAAGTCTTTTCTGACTTGATGCCCAATGTGAGAGCAAAGGAGATCGCAGGTGATTCCTTCCTTCAATCCTTGAGTGACCCTAGCCTTCAAGCCTTCCCAGACATGATTTCAGACTTTGGAGAACCAAGAAAAGTCATCCCCACAAATTATAACATATGAGATACATGATAAAATATTTGTAGTTTTAAGTTACTACATTTTGGGGATAGTTTGCTTAGCAACAGCAATAATAAAACTGTTCTGCCATCTACAAAAGAGAAACAATATTAATCAATGTGATACAACTGCGTTGGGAAGACTAAACAAAATCATAAATAAAATGCTACAATGCCTGATCTATCATAAGCAGTAAATTATAGCTATTCATACACATTTCCTGAAAGTGATAATTTAATTCTACTTTTGTTCATTGTAACCAGGTTCTATATTCCTTTTACTGCTTCTCTATAGGACCCATGTATCTAGTTTCACTACCACACAAATAGAAGCTATGAATTTTAAAAGATCAAGCTCAGATATTCAATAAAGCAGACTGATTCCTAACAGATATGTATACAATAGGAAACTAGAATCCAGACAAAAAGTTAATATAAATTATTGCTATTATTAACCAATTTATTGGAATAAACATTTATAAAATGCCTACAATGTGCCAGACCCTCTGATGAAGCTCATGATAAACAACCATGGGGAAAATGTCTGCTTTGCCTTTGACCTAACACAAGAGTTGCTGTACTTCCTTATTTAGTAACACCATCCTTTTTAGCTAGGAGTTAGTGATCCATCATCTTTCATCTTCTCAGATCTGACAGACACTGGCATATACCATAAGACCGTAAATGATCACCAAATCTCAGGACTTTCTCTCATTGAGGATTCAGATCTAAACGTCTCCTTGAAGTTTATCCTGCTCTTTTGGCTTGTCAGTAAACACAGTGTGGTAGAGTTTGTGAGGCAGATACCACGGGTGAGCAGCATGAAATTCAAATGCACAGTGAATTGAAGTGGCATTTTTTTTATCCAAAGCAATTCCATTCAAAGCCACATCATTTCAGAAGGGCACCAGTACTGATGATAACAACTGTGCATTGAGACTACTCTGAGTAGACAAATTGTCTTGCATTTTAGCTAATGAACAAGCACTGTAGTGAACAGTTCTTTGCTTCAGGGTCATAATTCAACTTGCTATTTGCTCCTTTGGACGTTCATACAGGGTTTGTTAAATTAGGCAGTAATTTTTGATTATGTGGTGCCATCCTGATGGTTATGATCTTTGGCAGAACTCTTAACAGATTACAATGGGATGGGACTGTGAAGATATACTAGGAACTCAAGGGAAGGTAGAATTAAGAAGCAATTTGTTGGCCAAGAGGCCTCCATCTTTTTTACCCTGCAGACATTAGTAGAAATAAAAGACAATGTTGAATTGGTGGGGAGTGATGGTAGTTTGGGGTCGATTAAGTGCCAAGCATTGTTATAGACTCTCCATGTACATTTTCCAATTTAATCTTCATGATAACTCTGCAAGGGAAATACTTATCTTTCATTATCTAGAAGAAGAAAGTGAGGTATAAATTAAAGGACTTGCTCAATGTGAAAAGAATTATGACCTTTTGAAGTGTGAGGGTATAGCTGTCTCACAGGTGGAGTTGTTTAAGCCCATAAGTCAAATGGTTAAATAGTAGGCATAACTCTCTGTACCATATTTTAGAGTATTGATACATGGTTTAAAATAATCCTTAAACACATTATAAAATTAGTGCATACTTAATTAGAAAACTGGGAAGACAGTAGCTGATAAAGAGTTAAACTGATACTACCTTTAATCCTACTACCTAGAAATAACCATTGATAAGATTCTGATGGACTATGTTTACTTGGAACATTTTTGCTATGACTTTGACGTAAAAAGGCTCCCCATCTTATACTACAAGTAATACACTTATTTATGTAAAGGCAGAAATGTATAAAGAAGGAAGTAAAAATCACAAAGAATTCCACACAATCCAGATATATTAACATGTAGGGAAATTTTCATATAAAACATACCTGTATACTTATATATATATGTTCATGTATAAGTACATAATTTAAATATATTAATTTATATTTTCTACCAAATTAGCATCATACCCTTTATGCAATTGTATATGCTTATAAAAACACTGTCATTGTCTTGCTAGGGAAATTATCTATTTAAATCACATTTACTAGGGGAGAGGAAGAAGAAGAGAAAAAGTAGAAAAGACAGAAGGTGGGGAGGGTGGGAAGGAAGGGAGTGGGGAATGAGAGAGGAAGGGACTAGTCATTAGTTGTGTAAGTTCTGACTCTATCAGCCTTTAGTATAAATGCAATAATTCATCTTCATCTATGTTTTTCTATTTTAGTCTCTATGGTACATCATTATCAAAGATTATTATTAGAACAAATTTATATTGCATTTAACAGCAGAGAGAAAATTTATATCTTATAATCACAGGACATCTCCATTATCACCATTATCATACCATCACCATCCTAATCATCACCGTCATCATCATTTAACACTTGTTGAGTGCTGAACCCTGCCAGTTCTTCAGATTTTATGTAAGACATGTCACTTAATCCTTACCACCTTCTAAAGTAGGGGCAATATTTAATTTCATTTTGCAGATGAGAGATCTGAGATCGAGAACTATTAGATACATTTCCCAAAGTCTCTCCACTAGGAAATAATGCTGAGATTTGAGTCTAGGTTTTCTGATTCCTAAGGCCATGATTCCAGTTCTGAAAATTATACTATACTGATCAGCCTGATCAAAAGTTGGGATCATAGCTGTGGTATTTGCCATATAGTTTGCCAGTAGAGTCATAGGTCACAGAAAGATAGAATTGTCATATTTTAGAAATGGAAAGAATCTTGATTGATAGCCTAAGGTTCAAATATTAAATATGAAGAAAATAGAAGCCAGAAAAGCGAAAATGGCTTGCCGAAAATCACCTAGTGGGCTGAAGACAAATCCCACATGACTTTTAGATCAGTCCCCTATAAACTGAAAAGCATCCCAGAACATAGAATGGCAGAAAGGTCAGTGCTCTGAACCAATAGCACTGAGACCATTTTCAAGTCCATCAATGTGTAGACTTGTCATGTGACCTTAGTCTAGATATTTAATCTCTCAAAAATCTGGGTTTTTTTTTTTTTTCCTTTTCTTTTCTTTTTCTTGTTGAAGGAAAGGGGTTAGAATAAGTGACACTCAGAGGCAAAGGCTAAAATACAGGCTCTCACCCCTGAATGTGAATTTCAACTTCACCATCTGTGGGTAGATCTTCTTACCTTGGGTAAGTCACTTGGCCTCTCTAACCCTCATTTATCCTAACTTTAAAATAGTGATAAGAAGAGTACCTCCTCAGGGGTTGATGTGAGGATAAGGTGAGATAATCTAAACAAAATACCTGGCTTATCATATGTACTCAATAAATGATAGTAATCTCAAGTTCCTTTAGGCTCTAAAATTAAGTGTTACAAATCAGTAAATACTCACTGGATATCTACCATGGCCCAAGGTCACCTACCAGTACTAACTTTGAAATGTACATTGCTTACAGAAATGTTTTATTTTAACCTCCCTGAATGTTAGGTCTTTGACTTGAAAAAGTAACGTTCAGTTCAAGTTTTCTAGAATCATGCAGAGAGAACTAAAGAGGGGGAGTAAACACACAGAGACCATTTTGCTATATGCCTTTCACGAGTTTAAATCCTTTAAGCCTGGACGAGCTCTTTTCTCTCTTACAATTTCTATTTGAAATCTCTTCATTTTAAGTGTCGTATACATATTTATGGATGGTTTTACTTTCCTGCATCTCTTCTAGTTCAACTCTTGCTTTTTCAAAACAAAAAGCAAGGAGATATACTTTTGTAACTATTTTCAGGAAGTAAGAGCTACTTCCTGGTAATATGGCATGCTTCACTGATACCATTTCAACATTCTGCAGTTTGGATACATTTTACACTACAGTTTTGCCTCCAAGTGGCATTGTTCTTTTCTTCTCAATTACATAAAGTATTGGCATATGTTGATGTTTGACCGTATCTAATTATTCCTTTCAGCTTTGTTCACAAATATTAAAAGAAAAGAAAAACAATGCAGTAATAATTTCTATGTCCATCCTTAAGAGACCTATCAATACTTAATTCTTAGGTTATGAGTTTTCTTAATTTTTTTTTTTTAAGTCTTTCATTCATCTCAAAGTATCCCTTGGTGATTCAGACATATTGGAAGTGTGGCACATGAGATTGAATTGGCGCCTTAAATTAAGGCATTCTTCTGAATACTAGAAATTTATGAAGAGAAATTCATTTGCCTCTGTTACATCAAAGTGATTAACATGTTCACTAAGCAAGGTTAGGTGACAAAATGCTGACAGTGTGACACTGTTCCCTCTGCCCAAACATATTAAATGGCTTCCATTACATATGACAAAATATACAAACTACCTAATGTGTGGTAGCCACTTTGATACAGAGTTAGGCTATTTCAAGTGGTGAGAATAGAGATTGACTAAGGGAATGGGATCAATTTTGAGGATACAAGAGGAAGTCAGGATGCTCAGAAAGCCATGTCAGTAACCTTTTGTTGGTTTTTTATGAAGAAATAAAAATTCATACAGACTACCCTTGTAGTCCAAAAGCAATAGCAATTCTAACAATGTGTCTTTTTCTTTTCCTTTTTTTTTCTTTTCTTTTTTTTTTTTTTTTGAGACAGAGTCTCGCTCTGTCGCTAGGCTGGAGTGCAGTGGTCTGATCTCTGCTCTCAATGCAACCTTCGCCTCCTGGGTTCAAGCGATTCTCATGCCTCAACCTCCTCAGTAGCTGGGATTGCAGGCATGCACCACCACACCCAGCTTTTTTTTTTTTTTTTTTTTTTTTTGGGACGCAGTCTCACTCTATTGCCCAGGCTGGAGTGCAATGATGCGATCTCAACTCACTGCAGCTTCCACCTCCTGGGTTCAAGTGATTCTCCTGCCTCAGCCTCCTGAGTAGCTGGGATTATAGGCGTGTGCCACCACGTCCAGCTAATTTTTGTATTTTTGCTAGACAGGGTTTCGAACTCCTGACCTCATGATCCACCCACCTTGGCCTCCCTAAGTGTTGGAATTACAGGCGTGAGCCACCACGCCTGGCCTATTCTCATTACTCAGCTTTTCTGTGCTTCCGCACTTCCCAGTCTACTTCTATAGCAATTTCTAATACTCATTTCACTTATTAGTACACATCTTATACAAGCTACTGTGTCATGCATTTTTTTTGCATTTATGTAATCTTGCCTTCAGATACCCTAAGACAGAGCTTCTGATGGGCTTGGTTAATGGCTCAGTATGTAATGTTGAATGTCCTTTGGGGTTGAGGGTTTTTTTGTTTGTTTGTTTGTTTGAGATGGAGTCTCACTCTGTTGCCCAGGCTGGAGCGCAATGGCATGATCTCAGCTCACTGCAACTTCTACTTCCCGGGTTCAAGCAATTCTCCTGCCTCAGCTTCCCGAGTAGCTGAGATTACAGGCGCCTGCAACCGCGCCCGGCTAATTTTTGTATTTTTAGTAGAGACGAGATTTCACCATATTGGCCAGGCTGGTCTCGACCGCCTGACCTGGCGATCCGCCCGCCTTGGCCTCCCAAAGTGCTGGGATTACAGGCGTGAGCCACCATGTCCGGCCGGGGCTGAATTCTTATCCTAGGAGATCACAAAGCTAGAGTCCTGTCTGCAGATAACTTCTTTTGGCTCAGGATTTGAATCAGTAGATAACTGTATGATTGTGTGACAAAGTATCCTTTAGATCAATAAACCTCTTTATCTGTTTTAATGGACAGGAGTCACATGACAAATAGACACATCAAAGCTTCTTTCTGATTAGGGCAAAAAGGGAAAAATTGTAGCAACTATTACTAGTAGTACTAGTGTTATTATTATCATCATAGTGGCTAATAGTTGCTAGCACAATAGCTAATTATATCAATCACTTCTTACATGAAAACCTTTCTTCTTTATGGAGATGAAACTTATATACGTTTATGTTATTATATCTTCACAGAAAAAAAACTCAAGGGAAAAATATATGCTCACTTTATACTAGTAATTAAAGAGTTGGGGCTTCAGGAGATAACCTGGGTTTATTGCAAGTAAGCTGCTCTGATTTGGGGAGAGCAGAATGGAAGGGTGACTAAAACTGCATTTGAAGATAAAAATCTAGTGGAAGCAGGGCCTTTATTTTGCAATGTGTTCACTCGAATTTAGCACACAAAAATAATTTCTTCTGAAAAAAATGTGAGAGTTCATTAAATGTGCATAACATTTTGCTTTTCTTTTTTTTTTTTTTTTATTTCTTGAAAGCTTCTATTCCTTTGGATGTCAAAAGCACCTAATTAGTATAAGCTGATGTGTGAATCTTATTCCACTTTTTAAGACAAGAGGGAAAAAGTCTCATTTGTATAAAATTTAGAGTTGTGAATTTTAAAGCATGGTTAAAAAATAAAATCATACATCTTAATTAAACTAAAAAGTTTATTTGTAGAATGACAGATAAAATTGAGTTTTTTAGTAATACAATTATGTGTGATGTAATAGAAAGTACTTTTGAAAACAAGTTAGGATATCTGAATGCTGGCTTAAACTCTCACTATTTCTGGGATATTGGGCAAGTTATTGAAACTTTGTTGCTTTGATTTAAGTTTCCTTATCTGCAAAGTGATGTATTTTGATTAAATGATTTCCATTTTCTCCAAAAAGTTTTGGAAATGCATGATATTATATACATATGATCTATTTACATCAATTTTTCTCCCTATTATAATCACAAATATAACATAAAAATCCTGAAAAATTACCAAGAACTTAGATTTCTAATCAAGAATATTGAATTTATATGATTGCACGTATTCAGACATTCATAGGGATTTGGGGAAACATTTAGCTCCTGATACATATTGTTAGGTTTGGAAGGGAAGGCGAGGGTTAAAGAAAGACACTCACACAGAAAGAGGGTGACTCAACAGCAAATGCAGGCTTTCTGCCCAGCATAAAACCTGCAGAAGTAGGGGACCAGCCTAATGCCAGAGCCCACTGCTGCTTATAGGCTGGGGGTACTTAGAGGTATGGGCGGGAGGGGTCTGGGCAGTATGACTTGCTGCCCAGCAGGATACTGATAAGATGTTCCCATGATGAGGCGGTTCTGGCCCTCGTTCCGGCAGGATGTCTTCGTGGTGTTCCTTGGATCTTTGTCCAGCAATAAACGATAGGGATGTTTCTTTAGTTGGGCCTTTGTCTGCCTTGTGTTCAGGTGGTTAGGCAGGATATTTCTCATGGCCCGAACCCCCATGAAATGTTTCACTTTGACTAAGGTCTGCAAAATAGCAGGGAGCTTACAAAATGGTGCAGTTTGGACTAACACATATCAGTATCTTTCTGGTACTTTCATATTTCTTTCTAGCAAGGTTTCTTTCAATATTGAGCCAACTAACTGAATTTTGGAAGAAAGATACCGTTTAGTCCACCAAATCTAGAAATAACATTCTCTCTACAAATTGTATGCTGAGTCCATTTATGAGTTTCTACCCTTGCTCCGCAATTCCTCCTCCACCTGCACATCTCACGGATATACAGGAGGTTTTGTAGCAACATCGAATGATGAAGATCAACTCTCACAGGACAGTTTCAAGCATTTTGCAAATTCTATCCAGAAGAAAAAAAAAATCCCCAAAAGTTTAGCAATTTCTGTGCTCCCTTAAGGATGAAGGTGACAGCTGTTTTAACAGCTGGAAAGTCACGTCTTCTGACAGCTCAGCAAAAGAGCTATAGACTGCTGAACATATCAGAAAGAAAGTATGCGTGAGCAAGCTGTCTTAGAACTTCTACAAGACAAATTGATCTAACAGCTTTGCTCCTCTGAATAGTTTATAACCAGAAGCTGTCAGCAGGTTGGATCTAAGACCTGGGAACATTTCCAGCTCTCCATTACTCTGAAGTCCCTCCTAGGGTCCCAGATTAGGAATGATTTAAGGGGAATAAAAGCTCTTACTTGATAATTAGTGTTACTAATCTGAAAAAACATAATACCTGATCAGTTGGATTTAATGAAAGCTGACTGAAATGCTACATGGGCGAGGGGAGGGGGAGAGGCTCTTGAAAGATTTTACAGAAAAAGTTATAGACTAGGAAACAAGGAAATACATGCAGTTAATTACTGTTAAGGGTAATATGAATGGTTTTGCTCAATTTCCATCATGAAAGCATAACATTTTCAATAAATGTCTAAATATAGTTTCTAAGATACCATTCATTTGTTCATTGATTCATTTATGCTTTCCATGTGCTTATTGAGCACTTACTATATCTATCATCTACTATATGTTAACACTAGATTAGATACTGAAATGTATATTACCTGCCTTCATGAAACTTGGTAGGGAGACAATTATTAATTAAAGAATTCTAGTGAATAGTATGTGCAAATGTCTATAAGCAAAACAAACAAACCCCCCCAAAACCCCAATAAATGGAAAGAAAGAATAGTGGTGCCTAAGTGTGTAGGCAAGAACAAGTCAAGACTTTGTAGGCCACATAAATGTTAGACTTTACCTTAAACATAATCAGAAGCTTTGGAAGCCTCAAACAAGAGGGAAAATGAGGCATGATTAGAGTTTCCTTTACTACTGATCTTTCGGCAACAGAATGGAGATTTGTGGACGTGCTTGCAAGACATGATAGATAATTGACTTTAGGACATATATTAGGAAACTATTGCTGTGGTCAAGAAAGGAGATGATACTGATGACGTGGCCAGTTGTGGGAATATAGAGAAGTAAACAGATTTGAGAGACAAGAAAGTAGAATGCATAGGACTTGGCTATCCATTCGGGCTGTTGTGCATAAGGAACAATCTGAATTATTAATTTTCTCAAATCTACAATAATTTTAAAGTAATACTTTACTGAGTTAAAAGAAGTAGCTACAAAGTAGTACTAATTTCTTTCACTCCTGCTTTTGTGTGTGTGTGTGTGTGTGTGTGTGTGTGTATAAAGTATAAAAACAGGAAAGGATGATCCATGATGTTCAGTTATATGTTTTATCATAATCATAATATAATTAACTATATGTGTGTGTATTTATAGAAATGCACATATAGTTACTTATATATTATTTAAATTTCTACAGTTGTATGGAAAATAATATATATTTATAAATAAATATTATAAAATTATATAGTAATTTGGGCCAGGCACAGTGGCTCAAGCCTGTAATCCCAGCACTTTGGGAGGCCAAGATGGGTGGATCACGAGGTTAGGAGATGGAAACCATCTTGGCTAACATGGTGAAACCCCGTCTCTACTAAAAAAAATACAAAAAACTAACCGGATGAGGTGGCGGGTGCCTGTAGTCACAGCTACTCGGGAGGCTGAGCCAGGAGAATGGGGTAAACCCAGGAGGCGGAGCTTGCAGTGAGCTGAGATCCGGCCACTGCACTCCAGCCTGGGCGATAGAGCAAGACTCCATCTCAAAAAAAAAAAAAAAAAAATTATATAGTAATTCAGTTATATATCTAATTCAAGCTTCACAAAGGACCACAAATAATTAAATAATTATATATACACATATTTATATACAGATAAAATTATTTACTTATTTTTGGTCCTTAATGTAGCTTATATAAAAGCTGATGGCTTCAACACAATGATAAAGGAATTATCTTCAAAATGCATATTCAATATCAACTGTTTCTTATTCCTCTATAGAAGAGATTGAAAAATTATAGACTATGCCCCAAATTTAGCTCATGACTTGTTTTTTTAAAAAAAGGTTAATTAGAACACAGATATACTCCCTTTACATATTTTAACTATAACTTCTTTTTAATTTTAATAGCAATATTGAGTAGCTGTGATAGACAATATATGGCTCACAAGTCTAATATTTATTATCCGGCTTTTTACAGAAAAAGTTTGTCAATCTCTGCTCTATTGGTACATAAACTAATCCTATAATATTCATTTAGTCTGTTGATTAGAACACTTCTTTCTGGATATTTTACAGCATAGAAAATGAATTACATTGTGGGATTGTGAATTTTTAAAATATTCATAAAAATCCTCAGAGCATTAAAGGATTTAGAAAGATATGTTTACCACTGAGAAATAGTTACTACAAAGGAAATAATAATTACATTAGCCAGATGCATTTTAGAAATTATGACTCCCTTCAGAAATCTGAAGAAATGGATAACTTTTATGGGCTTTGGTGTTACTTTTGGATGTCAAATTCTATAACGGTGCATCCATCTTGTACTTAAGAATTTCAAAGACTGTGTTGAATGTGGTATACTGAAATGTTTACAGATTTGTACAATAGATAAATTGAGCCAAATAAATATTTGCCAGTATTTTGCATTTGGAACAGTGAGTAGATCACCAGTTACCTAAATTATACTATTATGGTTCAATAAATATACAGACTTCTCTCTCCCATTCCCACCTAGCCAAAACTGAATTACACATTTTTGGTGTATATTGATAGCTGCTGGAGTCTTTCTGATGCTATTTAGATATCACATGGCAAAAAAGAGAGGCTTTTAAATTTTTTCCTAAAGTCCTTTCATTCTGATTGCTTGTTATAAAACTATTAGCCAATGTCAAATCAATTTGACTGGATTCCTACAAAAATAAAGTTTAGGTTCAAATTAACTTTTCACCAAATGATTTTCACAAAGCATGAAATTATCTCAGTGTGGCGAATCACCAACTAAAATTACACCCTTGTCAAAATTTTCCTAATTAGTCATTACTCACAGCAACTGGCTCTTTTTTTCTTTCCTTTACACAACTGGAGCTATTTGCATTGAGAGAGGATGATGCTTCTGGTAACCAATTGTTACTGGAAACTAGCCCTGTGAATAGATCCCCTTGCAGCTGAGAAATTATTCATGGGATGTGTTAAGCATGTCCTTGATAACAACAGCAGTGATAGCCACATTCCCGTTGTGAGAAAGTACCATGGCAGAATTGTTAGAAAGTTCTAGCAACATGCTTCCTGTAAGCTACACTCCATATATCAATAGCTCTGTTAAAAGACAGTTGTCTTCCCAAAGGAGAGACAGTCTGAGTGTTCTCTGTACCTCCAACATCCTTGGTGTTCTTTATTTTTCAATATCCTTGGCGACCTAATATAAAACTGTTCATTTTTTAACATTATGAATATATGCATTTTTCTGTGTGTGGCTATACACATATGTACTAATTTCTTTCACACCTGCTTTTGTGTGTGTGTTTGCACAATTGTATGAACACTGTGTTTATATCCACATAGAAGTTCCTCCTAGGATATATATGCATATCCCATCCCTCATGCTATGTATTTTTTTGTTTGCTTGTTTGTTTGTTTTGAGATGGAGTCTCACTCTGTCGCCCAGGCTAGAGTGCAGTGGCACCATCTTGGCTCACTGCAACCTCCACCTCCTGGGTTCAAGAAATTCTCCTGCTTCAGTTTCCCGAGCAGCTGGGATTACAGGCACCCAGCTAACTTTTGTATTTTTAGTAGAGATGGGGTTTCATCATATTGACCAGGCTGGTCAAACTCCTGACCTTAGGTGATCCTCCCGCCTCAGCCTCCCAAAGTGCTGGGATTATTGGCATTAGCCCTGTGCCTTGCCCATACTATATAATTGTATGAGAGCTGAGATGTGTGTGTGTGTGTGTGTAAGATATGTATATATATAAGATATATATACACACATATATATATCATATATATATATATATATATCTTAATTATTGAGGAATTTCTCACCTGCAAGGAGATCTATTCATAGGGGCTAGTTTCCAGTCACAATTGATTAGCAGAATTGCAATCAATGCAAATAGCACCAGTTGTGTAAAGCGGAATAAAACGAGCCCCCCCCCCAAAAAAGCCACAAGACAAATTAAGACCAAAATACGGCTTTTAGAATTCTGAGTACACACTGTAAAGAAGTACATACAATACTTTGTATGTATTCTTCAGTGGAGGCAAGTAGATTCTTTCCTCAAACTTACAGATAAATTCTCTCCTATTCCACCAGATCTTAATTTTATTTGCTATTTGTCATTGAAATGGAGGAGAGATTATTTCACAATGTATCAATGTCTTATTAAGCAAAAAAAGTCTATATTTCCATTGCTTTCTCCAATCATCAAACATCTAATAGAAACCATCCTTGAGGAATGCAAAAGTGAATTCAGACTTTTTTTCTGATAGGATGAACAATTAGCCAGGTGCAAAAGGTAGAAGGAGCGTTAATCAGGCAAAAGGGACCACATGTGCAAAAGCTTGAGGCGAAAAGAGAGCTCAATGCATTTCATATGTGCCTTGAATAAAATCCAGACCCTTAAAGGTGCCTGCAAAGTCTCGGATCATCAAGCCCCTCTGTCCCTCCTGACATGATATTACTCTACTTTCCATTTCATGATCTGTGATGGTTAATATTAAGCGACAACTTGTTGGGATTGTACCTGTTTCTGGGTGTTACCAGCAGCGATTAACATTTGAGTCAGTGGACTGGGGGAGGAAGACCTACCCTCTGGAAGACCCACCCACAATGTGGGCACCATCCAATCAGCTGCCATGGTGGCTAGAAAAAGGCAGAAGAAGGTAGAAGCAGCTGACTTGCTATGTCTACCCGCCTTCATATGTATCCCATGCTGTCTACTTCCTGCTCTCGAACGACAAGACTCCAGGTTTTTCGGCTTTTGGACTCTTGACTTACACCAGTAGTTCTCCAAGGGCTCTTAGGCCTTTGGCCACAGACTGCAGGCTGCACTGTCAGCTTCCTTACTTTTGAGGTTTTGGGACTCGGATTGAGGTACCACTGGCTTCCTTGCTCCTAAACTTGCAGACGCTCGTGGGACTTCACCTTGTGGTCATGTGAGTCAATTCTCCTTAATGAACTCCCTTTCATATATAAATATATCCTATTAGTTCTGTCCCTCTGGAGAACCCTAACAAGACGGAAGAGTTCCCTGGACCCCTTCACCAGACCTGCTTCAGGGTTGTGGCTTGCTTACTCGGCCACTGCGCTCAAACCCCTCATGGGAGGGGAAGCACCCAGGCGAGCAGGTGCGGTGGCTGGGGTGAGCTTTGGCTCCAGACCCACGATAGTGTCTACGGGTGTGCTACAATTAATGCTGTTTTAGCAGTTGCCATCTGCACATGGCTATGTGTTAACCAGCTCAGTGGAGAGTCAAGGTGAGAAGTCTTTTAAACCCTGCCCTCTTGGTACTCGGGTCCTTTTCCGGTGTCCAGGAAGAATCCGGTCATATGGGCTTGAAGGATGGTGAATGCAGAGGTTTTACTGAGTGATGGAAGTGGCTCTCAGTGGGAGGGACGGAGAGCTGGAAAGGGGAAGGAGTGGGAAGAAGGCGATCATTCCCTGAAGCCCAGCCGCTCCTCTCCAAAGTCGCGCTGTCTGAAGTTAAGCTGCGTCTATCTGTAATCTCCCACACTCAGTTACCTCTTCTCCTCTCAATATTCAGCTGCTTGTCTCTTCTCTCCTTCTCTGCCCTGTCGCTCTGCTGCTCTGCCACTCTGCAGTTCCTCTGCTCGTGGAGCCTAGGGTTTGGAGTTCTTACGGGCGCAGGATAGCGGGTGGGGTGGGCCAGAGTGGTCTTGGAAAGGGCAACATTCAGACATGAAAATAGGAATGGCTGTTCTCATTTAGGGCTGCGGGCCCAGACTTGAAGGTGGAGCCCTTGCCAGGGACCCCGCCCTCCTGTCTCCAATCACTAACTTGACCTACGCATTTTTTCCAGGCTTTTGATAAGGCGGGTTCCTTCTTTAACTTCAGATCTATTCTTAACTATCACTTGTTCAGTAAGCCCTAAACCCACCCCAGACTAACTCCTGCTTCATCTTTCTGTTACCACACCTTCTTTCTTTATTTCATCGTTCTTACTATATACCATAATTTTATTTGTTTGTTAATTTATTGTCTTTCTCACCCATGTGGACTTTAATTGCCATTACAACTGTGTTCCCAGGGCCTAGCACAATGTTTGGTTCATGGTAGAAATATAGTCAATACTTTAAAAATGCACATTCTGAAAATCTAGTGGACAAAATCCAATGATAATGCTGGACAGTTAATCAGAAGTCAACTCATGTAGACCATAAAGACCTTGTCAATAAGGACTTTAAAGTTTATTTTAAGAGCAATACGAAGTTGTGGATAGTTTTAAGCTGGGGTTAAACTATTGAACTTAATGAACCACCCTTTCCTCTTTTTTATACTTTATTGTAATGCCATAGGACCTTCCTGTTGTTGAAGTTTTCCTTGGATTTCCAACCAAGAATCAACACCTCCTGCTGTGTGACTCTTATAACAATACTCTATTGTTAAAATTATTTTTCTTAGGTGTGTGTACTATAAGATTCTGAGCAACAAGAGAGTAATGATCATTTTATTCCCTGTGTCACACAGAGTGCCTGCTCAAGAGTTGGTGCCCAGTATTTACAAAATGATGAACCAATAGAACAGAGAAAGTCTGGATACTTGGTTCTATAGAAGTGAGAGGGTTGGAGGACTATGGGTTTTGGCTAAGTTTCCTTGGACAATAGGTTTTTGGAATCATTACTGTTAAGACATAGTTTTAACTCGTTGTATACTACTGACTTGGTGAGGGTTAGCTTAAGAGACAAGTTCATTGCTAAGGAAGTCAAGGCTTTGTAATGAAGAAAAATACCCCTTATTAGTTGCAATAGAAACAATACTCTATTTCCTTCATCATTTCTGCACCGATAATTTTGCCCTCTTAGTAACATGTGCTGATAGTTCCAAGATCTTTTAGTGTAGTGAGGCTGGTTCACCCTCATCCACGGCTGGTATTACAGACTGTAGTTTCTCATCTCCGTATTTAAGAGGAAAAAGGCCTCCTTGTTTCCATGAGTATCTGTGGCTTAGTGCATTTGTATGCTACAATAGTATACCCCCAAATCAGCTCAATTTTGAATAGGTCAGGATGGCTCAGACTCATGAAGATGATCTCCTATAAGGCAGAGATTGATAACTGGTAAGCTATTTAGCTAGCTCAGAAGAGTCTATGGTTTCTATCGCATTGTCCGACTGTAGCACAAACAGCATGTTTATTGTTGATAGTTTATGGTACAAATATAGTTGCATAAAGTTTTTTTTTTTTTTTTTTTTTAAACTGAGTCTTTCTTTGTCACCAGGCTGGAGTGCAGTGGCACAATCTCGGCTCACTGCAACCTCCGCCTCCCAGGTTCAAGCAGTTCTCCTGCCTTAGCCTCCCTTGTAGCTGGCACTAAAGGCAAACGCCACCACAATGAGCTAATTTTTGTATTTTTAGTAGAGACAGGGTTTAACCATGTCGACCAGGATGATCTAGATCTTTTGACCCCGTGATCTGCCCGCCTTGGCCTCCCAAAGTGCTGGGATTATGGGCGTGAGGCACCGTGCTCAGCCTACATAAAGTCTTAACCAGAAGAAATCATTTGAATATAGGGTAAATCTTAAACATCATAGAAAACACATTAGAACATAGACACACCAATTCTACTTCTCTGAATAGCATTTACAAATCCACTTAAATATTTATTTTTAATAATTTTATTTTCTTTAGGAAGTCATCAGAAGATTTACATATTTCTTTTTAGCAGAAGGCCTTCCGATGGGCTATTCTATTCAACAATTCAAGAGGAACTGATTTTTAAAAATCATGCCTTCTCCCCCATCCCGTAGTCAGAAAGCATAACCATTTAAGGAGTGAAGCTAATTGTATTGCCTTTTTCTGTTTTATAGATGGCATTTACTACATTCAGCCCCAGGGTAATTACAGTCACACAAACCTTAAAAACAATTTTATCATGACTTTTAAGGACAAATTCTACCCACTTTCATTATAGAAACTGAACAATATTCTTCCTCCTCTGTATTACCCTTGGAAAAAAAATATGTTTCTATGGTGAGTTTTGTGACATAATTTGCAAAATGTTGGCATTTGGGAATGAGGAAACAGTTATTTCTTGTCTTTAATTATGTTAAAGTCATCTCTGTGAAACTATTCTCAGGTCCATGGCAATTAGGATGGTAAAATAGCTTATTTTTAATCAAAAAATAAGTCATTAAAGCCCATTTTCCCCTAAGTAAACACACAACTACTGGTTTTAGAGATGAACAATAATCAACTAAATAAAAAAAATAACATTTATTTACTGCCAGTGGTCACAAAGAATCAGGCTTTGATAGTGTGAGAGATGCAAAGATAAAGGGTGGGTGATTTTTGTCATCTGAGAGATTAGTTTGAGGTTGGAAAAGAGCAAAGACAAGTAGAGGAGTAAACATGCATCTGGATATCATAATATGAGTCAGAGAGAACTTAATGCTCCTTATACAAACTTGTGGTATTGCCTACAATTTTCTTTTAATGAAACAAATATATTCTCTTTGTTGAACCTCATAAGAAAGTAGGAACAGGTCCCTTGGAAAACAGGGCTTTGTTATTTGCTCAAAAAAATACCAAGTGTGGTTCAAATACCTCTCTGCACATCTGCGCATCACGAGAGGTCTCTGACCACCAAAACAATAGAATGTGTCATGCTTCTGTGTGGTTCAGTGACCACAGAAGCTTGACAAACTTCTGACACCCTCTTTCCCTTAACAATGTGGATACAATCTATTGTAGAATTTCAGATAATGGTCTGGGAGCTTTGTGGGTAGAAATAATTTTCTTCTTGACCTTTGCAACTTCTATTCTTATGACTGTTACTGACAAGGGGAAAATACATAAAAGATGCCTATTTGTGTGAACTACATTATTTCATGTTCAGTGGTAATTATGTGGCAAATTTTCTTCTCGACCATAATTGACAGGGATTTTGAAGTTTGCAAATTGCAATTTGGCAAGCAACATTACCAAAAGCTAAAATGTACTTTGAATTGTTTTAAAGGATAGTTACCTTAATATAATGATTTGAACTAAGTTTTCTTTACTGAAATCTGGTTTTCTTTATGGGAATACTTACTGAAAAAAAGAAGCATTGTGTTTATACTGAATAAAGTCAAAAATTGGTTATAAGCATACTTTTCTTAGCCACGCCCTGAAATAATTGGCCCTTCATAAGTGTAAAACATCATCGATAATTTTTGGATCACCAGAGAATGCATCAGTAATACTCATGGATGATGAGAAGTGGGATAAAGCATCTTGAGCTGTTTTGGGGGGTATTTATGGTAATAATCCTATTATTTTGTTACCATGAGGATCTAAAAATCTTTCTTGTATTATACCAAGCATAGCATGCTAGAGGCCTGTTCCAATGAAATAGTTTCTATCCTAACTCAGTCTAATTGGGTTAACCCAATTGTTAACCCAGTCAGTCTGGGATTGAGCAGGATTTTATGTAACAATAAAAAAATTAGAAAGTTATCAAATATCCCATTGATACGAAACCCTTACTTGTGTAGGGATGTGACAAGAATAAAATAAACACTTGTTAAAATTTATTTTGTGCCAGGTAGTTTTGTAAATGCTTTACACATATTAACTATTAACATCCAATACAACAACCTCTATGGGGTAATGAAGATTAGAGTTTCTCTTTAATTTCCCAAAGTCCTACAGTTAGTAAGTGGCAAAACCAGGATTGAAACAAACAAACAAAAAATTGTATCCAAAACTTATAGTCTTAAACTTATGTAACTGTGGTATGTAGTTCTTATAACAGGATTAAATAGTTTCCATTTGTCAGTGAGAAACAATTATGTGGGATATTTAAACTGTCTCTTCTGTGGTTTACTTAAAATACATGTTACCCATTTCTTATTTCTTCTTAGCAAGCCTGTTGAATTCTATAGGTAGGGGCTTGCTTTATTAAAGAAAGAGCTATTCTGACATTCGTTAAAATGGAAAAGAAGACTTTCTTCAAACTATTGCAATAAAGCTATTGCAATAGGGGATAGAGAATGGAGTCAACTCTGAATACAGTAAAGACAGCTGGGGATTTATGGCTAAGGAGCAGGGTGAGGGAGTCAGTGACTAGAAAATCACTAACATGAGACAATAAGGGTGGAAGGTTCTTGTTACCTCACCTAACAAGATTCTTGCTGAATGCAAGCCAAGGACTTAAAGGTAGGGAATTAAAGGCGGGGAATGAGCAACTTCATCAGATTTCAAGGGTGAGGAGATCCTCACTAAATTGTCTTAGCAGGTTTCTTGCTGAGGCTAGGTTAGGCCGTCCAAAGAGAGGACAGGGCCAAGGTCAAGGCCTAGTTGAAAAGAGGGGTCAGTGGAGCTTGACTAATGCTTGAATAAGGACAAGATGCTTGCTCAAGAGACAGTCTTCCTCTGAACAGTATAAGTCTACTTTTCTTTTCTTTTTTTTTTTTGAGAAAGGGTCTGACTGTGTTGCTCAGGCTGGAATGCAATGGCACAATTTTGACTCACTGCAACCTCTGCCTCCTGGGTTCAAGCAATTCTCCTGCTTTAGCCTCCCAAGTATCTGGGACTACAGCTGCATGTCACTGAGCTGAGCTAATTTTTGTATTTTTTGTAGACTCGAGTTTTGCCACGTTGCCCACTCAGGTCTCAAACTCCTGGGCTCAGGTGACCCGTCCACCTTGGTCTCCCAAAATGCTGGGATTACAGGCATGAGTGCCTGCACCTGGCCCATTTGGTCCTCTCTTATCTATTAAGGAACAGCTGAACTATCTGTTGAGACTTGGTATTAGAGGATATTTGCTGGATGGTGTGAACCATCAGGTATTCAATAAGAGGCATTTCTATGACAACAAAATAAAAATAAAAATGAACGATTGTAGCCAACCACAAACCTGGTTTCTGATTCTGGAGAGCAGCTGGTGAAGATGTCTGGATTTCAGGCCCAAAGCTTCTTTAAGTGGTCAGGTGAGGACAGTGGTAGCAACCTGACAGATTTCTTGGTTGGAAGTTTGAATGTCTTTCATGTCATAGACATCAGTGACAGAGTGGTTATTTCTGGGAGAAGAGCATGGAAAATGCAGGTGTTTGGTGAATTTCCTGAGCAGCCTGCACAATAGCAGGCATGAAATTTGCCCAACCTGTCGTAGTGATGAGCTCTTAAATCTTATATTAAGCTGTGCAGCTTCACCTTCAAAGGTTTCTTTAGATCCTTGAGAGAAAGGTCAACTGCAAGACAACTTAGAGTCCCAGTAAAGATCTGGGGCCAGGCGCGGTGGCTCAAGCCTGTAATCCCAGCACTTTGGGAGGCTGAGATGGGCGGATAACAAGGTCAGAAGATCGAGACCATCCTGGCTAACATGGTGAAACCCCATCTCTACTAAAAAATACAAAAAACTAGCCAGGCGAGGTGCTGGGCGCCTGTAGTCCCAGCTACTTGGGAGGCTGAGGCAGGAGAATGGCGTGAACCCGGGAGGCGGAGCTTGCAGTGAGCTGAGATCCGGCCACTGCACTCCAGCCTGGGTGACAGAGCAAGACTCCGTCTCAAACAAAACAAAACAAAACAAAAAAAAGATCTGGGCAGTCAGGGTTTAGTTCTCAGAGATCTAAATCAGGGGAGTGGGAGACAAATTGGAAATGGTAACTTGGAGTGTTGTAGAAAAATATTGAAGAAAAACACAAAATTGAGAATTTGAGAACTGACAAAATGTGCACAACAGCAGGACCCAGTCTAATTTATAGTAGATAAAGAATAAATAAAATGTAGCTTAACAAGAGATGTAAAACAGCTCAAAGACAATGAACAGAACTAAATCTTAACAACCCACAAAGGTGTGCTATATAGTTTTCTACTGAAACAAAGCATTTCTCTCTATAGACACTCTTCTTTTTAATTAAAGAAGATAACAATGTGAGATTATTTTCATTTATGAAACAAATCTGGTCTTATTAGATTTGGCCTGATCATTTACATAAGTGTATCAAAAATGGTAATTGGCAATATAGGCCTTGTTAAGTTTGCTTTACTGGAACATTTCGTAAGCAATCTCACATTAGACTTTTAAAAGTCTCTCACGGTTAGGAGGCCAAGCCATGCACTCAGCACCAGACTTCATCAACAGTACCTACAGATTTGGGTAAATTCCTCTTCTTTATGTCCCCAAAATATCCTAAGATTTCTGTGCCTGCCAGGAAGTGACCCTGTTTACTCGCCTGTTAGATAGGAGTAGGAAGGTACAATGCTGGTTTGCCTAATAAAGCTTCATAAGTGTTGGTTTCATAAATTCAACCTCAGTTCTTTAAAACTGCCTGGTTATATCTGATCCAATGCATTGGAATTCTCAAACACAACTCTGTCAAATACTTGGTTATATAGCCAATTTTTCCAATTACGACTTGTTAGAAGGAGGACAGATTCTTATGCAAATAATTATATTGCCATGAAAATGAGAACACTGAATATGAGTTTCTGAATTCTAGATAGATCAGTAGGGGAGAAAAATAATGTTTTATTTCTCTTTATAAAAGTATAATCTAATTGCTATGAATAATCAATAGATAAGAGAAAAGAGAGGCCGGGAGCGGTAGCTCACGCCTCTAATCCCAACACTTTGGGAGGCCGAGGTGGATGGATCACCTGAGGTCAGGAGTTTGAGACCAGTCTGGCCAACATGGTGAAACCCCATCTCCACTAAAAATACAAAAATTAGCTGGGAGTGGTGGTGGGCACATGTAATCCTAGCTACTCGGGAGGCTAAGGCATGAGATCAGGCCACTGCACTCCAGCCTGGGCAACGGAGTGAGGCTTTGTCTCACACACACACACACACACACACACACAAATAAATTAAGAGAAAAGAGAAAGGAGTCCCTTATATCCAGAAAGTAAAAATTAGAGAACTAGCAATGGTCCCTATAAAAAGCCATTACAAAGAAGTCATTTTTATTAGTTCATTCAGTCTTAGGTAATTAATTCTTGTTCTCTTTGATCTTGGTTTAGTAGTTTCAAGAACCTCTTAGTTTTTCTACTAGAGTTTTGAAAATTCTTACATCAGTTCAACAGTATTGACTCAAAGTTGTATAAGCAACTCCATAAGAAGTCTGTGCCCCAAATTACTTGTCATAATGTTTTTTAAATATCAAACTAGTCTTATATGCCAAAGATTTACCCAAATTATATAAATTTGTAAAGTATTTAGGTTAGTTTCTATGTTTTGTGGAATTTAAAAAATATTTAACTTACATAAGTTCTTACTGATCTTGAAACCAATCAGAATAGAGATCCTTTACAGGATGTTATAAACTTATGTGGTAATAACATTTGGAGGTAGAAAAATACCACATATACATAACATTTACATACCCACGTAAACATATAGACAGATGCAGAAATCTTATAGCCATGAATAAGGTAAACACAGTAATATGAAACTCAGTGGCTTATATAAAATAGTTGGCTCTCGTCTTTGCCCCAGTTCCTATTTTTATCCTAATTCTTTCTGACAAATGGGACAAATTAAGGTTAATGTGTTCAATATTAAAAATAATTCTTTTTATCAACGTTTGTGGAGGAGTTTTAAGGTATTTTGTCCTGCTATATAGTTTATTTTGGGGGTCCATGAGTTCCTTGAGAACCCCCAATGGGGACAGGAGCCTAAAGTTCAAGTGACCATAAAGAGTTGAGGGGCTGGAATGTGTAGCAGAAAGTCTCCAGGGGATAAACAGAGGATTAGAAGAGGTAGAAGTTTGAAGGGGGGCAGATCAAAGGATTAAAGAGACTTAAGGAAAGATTGAAGATGGTAAGATGGTAAAAGGAGGAAGAAGGAACAGAAATAATGGAAGGGAGAGCTCTTAAAGGAGCCTGTTTAGGGAAGACATTCATGTTTACAAATTATCCTTAGTGAAATCATGCCAGTAAGAGAGGAAGCGGACAAAATTAGTGACATAGTAGCAGAGCATATAGACAGTAGGGGGTTCTGAAAGGTGGTGAGAGATTTCAGTCAATTGAGAAGCTCCCACATTCTTACATATTTTGCAAGCAAAAGAGTGTATAACTCTAACACAGCCTCTATGTCTTTTGAACACAGGAGTCTTGAACTCTAAACCAGTGTCTGTCCTTGACAGAGAAACCTGGGACTGTAACCCAGCGTCCGTTTGCCTGGGACTCTAACCTAGTTGCTAGAATATACACAGAATCTGAAAAATTAAAATCTGCCCATATTGTGATCTTTGAAATTTAAGACAAATAAACTTAATTATTAGCCCCATTTTGCGGATGAAAAAACTGAAGTTCAGAAAAGTAATCTAAAATTACAAATAAGCCCAATTTGAGCTAGCTTCAAGAAAATATAATTTCATGGCTTATGTACCCAAGAAGTTTGGAATATATCTGGCATCATGTAGATTAGGCTTAATATTTAGGCTTAGTATTAGGCCAATATTTCCTTGTCTTACTGAAAAGTAGCTTCTGTCTATGTAGCACCTAAGATGGCTGCAGGTTGAACTACACAATACCAAATAAGAAATATATATGGAAAGAAAGATTGTGTTCAATTATGGCCATATTGATTTTAAGGTATTTGGAACTTCCAAGTGAAGATGTACAGCTGACATTTAGTTAAATGAGTTCTCAGAAAGAAAATAGAAGTTAACATTAAAAGCTTTGGAAAATTTTAGATTATTTTTCTGAGCTTCAGTTTTTTCATCTGCAAAATGGGGCTAATAATTAAGACTTACAGGAATGTTGTAAGGATTAAATATGACAATGGACATTCTTCACAGAATTAGAAGAAACTTCTAAAATTCATATGGAACCAAAAAAGAGCTCACATATCCAAGACAATCCTAGTCAAAAGGAACAAAGCTAGAGGCATCATGCTACCAGACTCCGAACTACACTACAAGGCTACAGTAATTAAAATAGGATAGTACTGATACAAAAACAGACACACAGACCAATGGAATGGAATAGGGAACTCAGAAATAAGACTGCACATCTACAACTGTCTGATCTTCAATAAACCTGACAAAAGCAATCAATGGGAAAAGAATTCACTATTTAATAAATGTTACTGGGAGAACTGGCTAGCCATATGCAGAAAATTGAAACTGGACCCCTTCCTTACACCTTATACAAAAAATAACTCAAGACAGATTAAGGACTTAAATGTAAAACCCAAAACTGTAACAACCCTAGAAGAAAATCTAGGCAACACCATTCAAGACATAGTGATTGGGAAAGATTTCATGATGAAATCACCAAAAGCAATTGCAACAAAAACAAAAATTGACAAATGGAATATAATTAAACTAAAGAGCTTCTGCACAGCAAAAGAAACTATAATCAGAGTGAACACACAACCTACAGAGTGGGAGAAAATTTTTGCAACCTATCCATCTAACAAAGGTCTAATATCCAGAATCTACAAGGAACTTACACAAAATTACAAGTAAAAAGCAAAGAGCCCTATCAAAAAGTAGGCAAAGGACATGAACAGACACTTCTCAAAAGAAGACATTCATGCAGTCAGCAAACATATGAAAAAAATTAAACATCACTGATGATTAGAGAAAACGCAAATCAAAACCACAATGAAATACCATCTCATACCAGTCAGAATGGCTATAATTAAAAAGACAAGAAACAACCAATGCTGGCAAAGTTACAGAGAAGTAGAATCACTTTTACACTGTTGGTGGGGATGTAAATTAGTTCAACCACTGTGAAAACAGTGTAGGGATTCCTCAAGATCTAGAACCAGAAATACGATTTCACCCAGCAATCCCATAACTGGGTATATACACAAAGGAATATAAATCATTCTATTACAAACATACATGTATACATATGTTCACTATAACACTATTCACAATAGCAAAGACATAGTGATATGGTTTGGCTGTGTCCCCACCCAAATTGTAACTCCCAGAATTCCATGTATCATGGGGGGGAACCCGGTGGGAGGTGACTGAATTATGGTGGCAGGTCTTTCCTGCACTGTTCTCATGATAGTGAATGAGTCTCACAAGATTTGATGGTTTTAAAAAAGGGGAGTTTCCGTGCATAAACTCTTTATGCCTGCCACCATGTATATAAGATGTGACTTGCTTCTTCTTGCCTTCTGCTCTGATTGTGAGGCCTCCCAGCCATATGGAACTGTAAGTCCAATTAAATCTTTTATTTTGTAAATTGCCCAGTTTGGGTATGTTTTTATCAGCAGCATGAAAACTAATACAGTACATTGGTACCAGGAGTGGGGTGTTTTTGAAAAGATACCTGAAAATGTGGAAGCAACTTTGGAACTAGGTAACAGGCAGAGGTTGGAACAGTTTGGAGGGCTCAGAAGAAGACAGGAACATGTGGGAAAGTTTGGAACTTCCTAGAGGCTTGTTGAATGGCTTTGCCCAAAAGCCTGATAGCAATATGGACAATAAGGTCCAGGCTGAGGTGGTCTCAGATAGAGATGAGGAACTTGTTGGGTACTTGAGCAAAGATGACTCTTGTTATGTTTTAGCAAAGAGACTGGCAGCATTTTGCCCCTGCCCTATGGATTTGAGGAATTTGAACTTGAGAAATATGATTTAGGGTATCTGGCAGAAGAAATTTCTAAGCAGCAAAGCATTCAAGAGGTGACTTAGGTGCTGTTAAAGGCATTCAGTTGTATAAGGGAAGCAGAGCATAAAAGTTTGGAAAATTTGCAGCCTGACAATGTGATAGAAAAGCAAAGCCCATTTTTTCTGGGAAAAAAATTCAAGCTGGCTATAGAAACTTGCATAAGTAATGAGGAGCCAAACATTAATCCCCAAGACAATGGAGAAAATGTCTCCAGGACATGTCAGAGATCTTCATGGTAGCCCCTCCTGTCACAGGCCCAGAGGCCCATGAGAAAATGGTTTTGTGGGCTGGGCCCAGGGTCCCTGTGCTGTGTGCATCCTAGGGACTTGGTGCCCTGAATCCCAGGTACTCCAGCCGTGGCTGAAAGGGGCCAACATAGAGCTCTGTCTGTGACTTCAGAGAGTGCAAGCCCCAAACCTTGGCCGCTTGCACATGGTATTGAGCCTGTGAGTACACAGAAGTCAAGAATTGGGGTTTGGGAACCTCCACCTAGATTTCAAAGGATATATAGAAATACATGGATGCCCAGGCAGAAGTTTGCTGCAGGGGTGGAGCCCTTATGAGAACCTCTGCAAAGGCAGTGCAGAAGGGAAATGTGGGGTCAGAGCCCCTGCACAGAGTCCCTACTGGGGCACTGCCTAGTGGAACTGTGAGAAGACAGTCACCGTCCTCCACTCCCCAGAATGGTAGATCCACTGAGAGCTTGCACCATGCACCTGGAAAAGCCTCAGACACATTGATCAACGTCAACCCGTGAAAGCAGCTTGGAGGGAGGCTATATCCTGCAGAGCCAAAGGAGCAGAGCTGCTCAAGACCATGGAAACCCACCTCTTGCCTCAGCGTGACCTGGGTGTGAGACATGGACTCAAAGGACATCATTTTCAGGCTTTAAGATTTGACTGTCCTGATGAATTTCAGACTTGCATGAGGCCTGTAGCCCCTTTGTTTTGCCCAATTGCTCGCATTTGAAGCAGCTGTATTTGCCGAATGCCTGTACTCCCATTGTATGTAGGAAGTAACTAATTTGCTTTTGATTTTACAGGCTCATAGGTGGAAGGTACTTACATTGTCTCAGATGAGAAATTGGGCTGTGGACTTTTGAGTTAATGCTGAAATGAGTTAAGACTTTGGGACTGTTGGGAAGGCATGATTGGTTTCAAAATGTGAGGACGTGAGATTTGGGAGGGTCCAAGAGTGAAATGTTAGCTAGGTTTGGCTGTGTCCCCACCCATATCACATTGTTCCTCCCACAATTCCCATGTATCATGGGAGAAACCCAGTGGGAGGTGACTGAGTTATGGGGGTGGGTCTTTCCTGTACTGTTCTCATGATAGTGAATGAGTCTCGTGAGATCTGATGGTTTAAAAGCAGTTTCCTTGCACAAATGCTCTTTTTGCTTGCCACCATCCATGTAAGATGTGACTTCCTCCTCCCTGCCTTCTGCCGTGATTATGGAGGCTCCCTAGCCATATGGAACTGTAAGTCAAATTAATCTTTCTTTTGTAAATTGTCCAGTCTTGGGTATGCCTTTATCAGCAGCATGACAACGGACCAATACATTTGGAATCAACCCAAATGTTCATCAATGATAGACTGGATAAAGAAAATATGGAACATATACACCATGGAATACTATGCAACCCTAAAAAGGAATGAGATCATGTCCTTTGCAGGGACATGGATGGAACTGGAAGCCATTATCATCAGCAAACTAACACAGGAACAGAAAACAAAACACCACATGTTCTCACTTATATGTGGGAGCTGATCGATGAGAACACATGGACACAGGGAGGGGAACAACACACGTTGGGGCCTGTAGTGGGGTAGGGTGCAGGAAGGGAGAGCATTAGGCAAAACAGCTAGTGCATGCAGGGCTCAATACCAAGGTGATGGGTTGACAGGTGCAGCAAACCACTGTGGCACACCTTTACCTCTGTAACAAACCAGTATGCCCTGCACATGTACCCCAGAACTTAAAATGAAAAAATTAAATAATTTAGTAAAATACCTCATATATAACAAGCATTTAATTACATTTATCCATCATCATTAACATCCTAATCATGACCTATCAGCAATAAATTAGTGCTACTCCATATATATCTTTAGATGGGTGTCAGTCTACAGGTTTTTACCTGTCCATGATGAGATAAGTTCAAAAATTAAGAGTAAGCACTTATATAATTTTATAGCAATTTGCAAGTAATTTTCTGCCTATTAAATCTAAAGATAAGAAGGTTTACATTGTGTATGCATTTATTTCATTTTTCTAGTAATCTATATTTATTATATTTTGCAAAAATATCAATCTGTGGTAGATGTAAAGGACAGTTGTTGCTTTTGTCTCCCTTATCAGTCTAGAAATACTGATCTAGACCTCAGGTAGAATCAGGGACCCATTTGTATACTAATTCTTCTAACTGGCCAAGAATTGTTGGCCTGGACTTACCACAATAACACAGCTAAAATCCAGTGTTTTCTTGGCCATCATAGATTTTTCTCCTCTCTTGACAATGTTTGTTTTATCTTTCACAGGTTATCCATGACCTATACATATATCTCCAGGGCACACTGTAAGGAGTGTTTCTCAGTTTTTCATTGTTTTTATTTTGCCACAAAGTTTTATGAAAGTTTGCTGTACACACTCCTATACAATCCTTACAAAATAACAATCATGGACCATTTGGTGAAGTATTACAGGACCTTTTGCTGTCAACCTGGCTCACACTGCAGAGTACCTTGAAAACTTAAACTCAATTTGTAGAGTGCATTTGTGACAGAGAAATTACAGCGTTCCATATCTTAAGCAGATGAGTGAATATAATTGTGAAATGACTTAAATTCTACCTACACAATTATTAGAAATGGAATTCTAAGTGAATTCACTGTTATTTATTCTCTGCACTACTAAAAGTGAGTTTGGCTTTCTTTCCCCTTAATCAACTAGTCATGGCATTCTGTACGTAGAGTCTTAATAACTCCTTCATGGGTATAAGTAATCAGAACTGCATATTGATTAAATTTCAATTATAATGAAACAAGATTTTAAGAAATCCCAGAGGAGAGTTTTCTGAATCAAGACAATTAAGGCTTTTATTGAACTTCAGAGATTTATAATATTCTGACATGCTTCTTTTCTCCTGAGTGATTGATGTTCCTCATGATTTAAAAGGGAAACAAAGGAAATATGCTTTGTAGATGTGCAATAAACTACAATGTCACTTGTACTAAATTATCTCCTTTTAAATAAGGGTTTTTGGTATTTTTTTCCTTCTTACTATGAGCTTGTGTTTTATCTGTGTGTTACTTTAGTGTCTTTACAGTTTGCATTTTCTTAACAGATTTGTTTCTAACAAAAACTTGAAAACATTTTTGATCTCAGATTTCATTATTATCTACTGAAGCTTCTTAGTCCCCTTTTCACAGCACAGCAGTTTCTTGCAGGAAACAGAAAAGCATGATTATATTTAGCAGAAAGATTCAAACTCCTTGATGGATTTAGTGTGATCTTAGGTGTTTAACAAAGCCTTTGTGTTTGAGTGTCCTTTCATGCCATCTGGGAATAATGCTGGTCCTACTGATTTCACTAGTGGCTTTGTGTGAAGATTACATTAGGTGTTAGATAATAAAATTGGTATGAACATGCATTAAATGTATTCAAAATGCAGAATATTATAGCTTTTTCTCAAAGAGACTCTAAAGAAGTATTTTTTTTTTCTTGCAAGGAATACATAAATCAATGCTGAGCAAGCAATGTAGGTTTTGATGACCTTGTGGCCTGTAGGCAATGCATTAATAAGGAGATGCTGTGCAAAGGTTGGATCTTTGCTTTCATTACACTTTTACAACTTTGAAGCTTCTGCTACCCTTTTGTTCAATCCTTGTCCCCATGGCTTTAATCTTGGCCTTAAAAAAAAATCACCTCACTAAGTCACTCTTCCTGTCCGGGGAGGTAAGGGGAGATTATTATAAAAATTTACCTTACCTAAAGTGCAGAATCCCATTTAGGGATCTATGATTACTTAAATTTTACTTACTTTTATTTCCCCATGTGGGCATCAATTCCTACTTTCTCAGAGTGTTAGTGGTTCGACTGTAATGTAGTTGCAACAGAAGCTCTGAAAATCACATGGGAAGCTTAGAGTTGAGATGACCCGTCAGAGATTTTCTAAAGTGGCCTGGACCTTTGTACCACGGCACTGGCCAGTCACTGGGTGAGACCTGCCTCTAGGAAGAAAGTACAAACTTGGATGAGGCAATTTCCTTCAGCCAAAGAAAATTATTAGGAAGAGACCCAGTTATTAGCAGCCAATACGCCCAACAACTAGGGAATGGGTATTCTTTTACTTTAGATGATATCTGAGTGACACCTTATTACATTCACTATAGGGAGGTATTGGGAATTTTCAAGCAAATGTTGAGATTACCTTGTCTCATAAGCATTATTCTGGCTTCGGTATGAATATGTAGGGTATCAAAAACAGAAATAGTGGGACCCCTTTAGAGGCCATTTTAGTAACGCAAGAGAAATGGTGGTTTGGATGGAGATGGTAGCAATGGAGGTGGTGAGAAATGGTAAAACATGAATATATTTCGATATAGAGCCAGTAAGATCTAGAGCTAACTGGATATGGCAAGTAAACAAAAATGACATGACTGACTCCAAAGTTTATAAGCCAACTGGATAGATGGAATTATTATCTGAGAATGGGAAGACTGCAGGCATAGCACATTTAAGAAGGAAGTTCAGGGAAACCATCTGGGACATCCAAGTAGAAATGTAAAAGGACGTTTATACATCTGAGTTTGAGAAATAGGTCAAGGTTGATTATATTTATTTGCAGTCAGTGAGGCTTTCTTGCTGCTAAGCTGAAGAAAGTGGTCTTTATTTTACTACTATATGATTTCAGAACATTCAAGGACTCCCTGTTGAGTGGTTCAAACTTAAATGTTTTAGGCTAGAAATTCTTAATTTGAGTAAACTTAACTTTGCATAATTTTAGTTTAAATATAAGGAAAATGTGGAGAATATTACTAACATCTGTATCTGCCATCTAATTTTAACAAATCTTATATTTTCTGTTTTATATTTAGATTACATTTTTTTCCTCCTATTATTGCTCTCTTCACAGCTACAGCTGGTTATGCCTTTGATACTTTCCCAATCTCATTCCATCCTTTACTCCAAAGGTAACCACTATTTTGGATGTGCTTACTGTCCTCATAAATATTTTTTAACACTAGTCAATGATATATATGCAGCTGTAAGAAGCAAATTATATGCATGAATGTATATTATATACAATATACCATACTCTATTATAATCTCTATATTACATTTTATATGAGTAATATCACACTATATTTTCCACCTGCAACTTCGTTTATTTATTTAAATTGCTTTTTTTTCCAGATTTATCTAGCTCAATGGGTAATGACCTAGGTGTAGATATGAATGTAGCTCTGTAGCTCTGTCATTTACATTGCTGCTTTATGGCAATCCACTGTGTGGCCTTAACCACAGTATATTTATCCATTCTCCTATCATGAATATTGAGATGTTTCTAATTTTCCACTATTACAAACCATGATGTGAAAAATATTCCTTGATATAACTCCTTGCTTACTTTTCTGAGCTTTTTAGGAAAAATAGAATTGCTTGGTGGAAGGAAGTTATACATCTTCTGCTCTAGAAGATATTACCATAGTACTCATTAATAAGAACTATACCAATTTACCCTCTCCACAGTAAAGTGAGTTCCAGTTTCTCTATTTTCAAACATAGAAAAGGACACATCAGCATGATGTGATAAATTATTGTTTATATTTTCATTTTTTATATTTCAAGTGAAATTGAGCGTATGTCCATTTTTTATTTTCTATTTGTGTTTTATTTGCTGTGAATTGTCTATTCATAATCTCTGTCCATTTATTGTATGTATTTCCTATTGGTTTATAGGATGTAGGGGAGAAAGAGATATTTATATACTTCGAACACAAAATATCGGCAGTGTTGTGCATTGCTTTATTTTCACTTTTAATATTACTTGCAGTCTTTTATTTATTACTTATCTGTGTATTATGTAAATGTTTTGCTTTTACATAACCATTTCAAAAATTCATCTCTGCTCTTATATTTTATGCTTTTACTGTCTAATTTGTTCTCAATGTTCTGGTCATTTAAATTGTTATATATTTAGAAATGTGTTTTTAAAAGTTTGCTTTTTATAATTAGATACTTAATATGTGTGTAGATTATTTTTGTGTACCATATAAAGTACATATGCATATAAATGACAAATTATTTCAGCATTATTAATTAATTTTACCTCTGGTATGTTATTGTTATGGGATCCTTGAGGTGTCTTCTCACCAGATGGAAACCTCTGTGGCCAGTGGCACCTTTGCTCGAGTTTTGCTCTGGCATGCTGGGCTCATTCTGCCCACTTGGGCTAGCAGGTTGTGCTCAGCTCATAATACCAGCCTGGATCCCGTGCCTGCCAAGGGCAAGCCAGGTGCAGAGCAGCAAGGGGTGTGTGAACAAGCATGGGCTCTGTCCACTGCACACAGCCAGACACACCGGCTGTGGTGGGGCGGGCAGCTCCAGGCACCAACATGGGTGTCAGCTCCCTGTGAGGCTGTGGCTTGACCAGACTTACCATGAACAGCTTCCATTGACACTGCAGAATGCGGTGGCACCTGGAAGCTTGGACATGCCAGGAACCACAAAGCCCTAAAGAGGGTGTCACAGCCCTCACTCAGGGAGCTCCTAGGTCTGAGCTCCCCAAAAGGCTGCAGCTCTTCTCTTCTCTCTTTCTTGTCACCTGTAAGGTGATGTACAAGGGGGGTGTTTCGGCCTTGTTTGTGTTACAGTTTTTTTAGCCCTGCCATTTGGTGGGTCCCGAGTTCTTGTCTTGTGTCCAGAAAGAATGAGGTACATAGACAACTGGAGGGTGAGCAAGATGAAGAGGAGCTTTATTGAATAACAGAACACCTCAGAGAAGACCCACAGTGGGTAGCTCCTCTTCATAGCCAAGATGTCCCAACAAGTGTTTAGCTCTTAGCAGAGAGAGTAGCTCCTCTCTGCAGCTGGCTGTCCTGTTATCTCCAAGTCTGGCTGAGTCCAGGGCTTTTATGGGCCTCAGGGGAGAAAGTGCATGCCTGTTGTTCCATGGGTGGCCATGGTAGGCCCGGAAAAGCACAGCAAGTTCCCAGTCTGCAGGACCAGCAGCCCAGCTGGCACCCCCTCTCATCCTGCCAGGGTGGAGCCTCTGGGTTTGGGAGAAGGTCCTGCCCAGCTGTGCAAGGGTGGGAGTGATAAAGTCAGCTGCATCGGGGATGTGGGGCACAGGGGTCCCACCACCACCACTGCTGCTCCTACAGCCAGCACCCACACCTCCCTGCTGCAGCTGAGTGATGACAGTGGCTACTCCAGATGTCCTGCCGTTCCCATCATTATCAAGTTTTAAGATATTCATGAGTCTGTTTTTCTGCACTTACTATTCTGATTACTGGTCAATTTGTCTATGTGCCAGTTATACTATTTTAATTATAATGTCATAAATTTTGGCATATAGTAGGTAAGATTTCTCCATTCTTATTCTTTAAAATTTTCTTTACTGCTCTTGATCTTGTCGTAATAGACAGATCGATGCTCAAAAAGTTTCATGAAAAACACTACTGCAATTGTAATGTAACTTGCATTAACTTAGTTTAATATTTTAATTAGGAAAACACCAGTAACTTTATACTATTTCATCTTCTCATCCATGATTCTGGGATTATAGCAGGTCCTTGAATAGCATGACTTTGTTCAACATCTTTCATTATAACATTGACGAGAAAAATAGGAATGATTTCCAGCACTGGCCCCTGACTGTGTGGCTTGCATGTTCGCTCCATGTCTGTGTGGATTGTCTCTGGGTACTCCACTTGCCTTACACATCCCAGTGACGTGCACGTGAAATGAACTAACATATGAACGTGGTCCCAGTCTGAGTGAGTTGGAGGGAGGGGTATGTGAACATGCAATGGGATGGTATCCCATCCAGGGTGGGCCCCTGCGCTGTGCCCTGAGCTGCTGGGACAGCCTCCCAGGATGGGCTCCCTTAACTTGAATAAGCTGATTGGAAGGTGAATGAATGAATGTTAATTATTGTGAAAGTAAATTTCCATAAAGATAATTATGCAAATGCATGACAATAAACACTGTGCCATGAAAGCATTCAGCTTGAGTAAATAATTACCTTGTTTTTCTTAACCTTTCTTAAATATATGTATAACTCATATTAATATCAGTGATAAATATTAGAAGTGTTTTGGGTCTTTATTGAGAATTTTGGTGATTTTATGACCAGAAATATGCCATAGAAACTTAATTATTATTTATATCAGTTAGTCTATGGTAAAATTGGTTTTGTTTTATACATTGTTTCCCTTAACAGTCAGTTTCCAAGAACCTATTGATGATGTTAAGCGAGTACTTACTCTGCACTATATCTCTGCATTTATTAATGGCTTTATGTCCATCAATATTATTTTATAATTTTCTCTGTAAAGCCTTGTGCATTTTTTTGTTTCTTTTTCTGTGTATCTTAATTTTATTATTTTTAATGTTATTGTGAATGTGATTTTTTAAAATAGAAGTCATAACCCTAGGCAGTAATCAATTAATAACTACACTTACATCCTTGAGGAATTGCCACACTGTCTTCCACAATGGTTGAACTAATTTACACTCCCACCGACAGTGTAAAAGTGTTTCTATTTCTCCACATCCTCTCCAGCATCTGGTGTTTCCTGACCTTTTAATGATTGCCATTCTAACTGGCATGAGATGGTATCTCATTGTGGTTTTGATTTGCATTTCTCTAGTGACAAGTGGTGATGAGCTTTTTTTCGTATATTTATTGGCCACATAAGTGTCTTGGATCTAGAACCAGAAATATCATTTGACCCAGCAATCCCATTACTGGGTATATACCCAAAGGATTATAAATCATTCAATAAAGGCACATGTACGTGTATGTTTATTACAGCACTATTCACAATAGCAAAGAGTTGGAACCAATCCAAATGTCCATCAATGATAGACTGGATAAAGAAAATCTGGCCCATATACACCATGGAATACTATGCAGCCATGAAAAAGGATGAGTTCAGGTCCTTTGCAGGGACATAGATGAAGCTGGAAACCATCAATCTCAGCAAACTAAACAGAAGAAAACTAAGCACCGTATGTTCTCACTCAGAGAGTTTAACAATGAGAACACATGGACACAAGGAGGGGAACATCACACATCAGGGCCTGTCGGGGTGGGGGTGGCGCTAGAGTAGGGATAGCATTAGGAGAAATACCTAATATAGATGATAGGTTGATGGGTGCAGCAAACCACTGTGGTACATGTATACCTATGTAACCTACACATTCTGTACATGTATCCCAGAACTTAAAGTATTAAAAAAAAACAAAGATTAAAAAAAATTTATCTTTTTTCCATGTACCAATGTGGGGAAAAAGACAGTTTTGTGATGAATAAAGTGAAAAAAAAACTATACTTACAAAAATCTTCTTACATGATAACTACGTATTTACAAGTCAGTTCCACAAGTCAATTATCTCAGTGGATGCCATACGATTTGTAGGTCTTCAATAAATGTCAGATGGTTGGATGAATGACTGAATTCCTATATTTCAATTATTCTTTCTGTATAACATCAAGACCTCCTTTGTGGTCCATTTCTGTCTGCTTTTTCCTAATCTATCAAATGAGGTTAGTGAGAAATTAAAGCTGTCAGGGTCTGTGACAGGTTATAGATTGTCTTGACTCTGCAGCATTGACTGGAGTTTCTTTCTCAGCACTTAGGATTTACTGTTTGAAGTTGCTCAGGTCTCCAGTTCTGTGGTGTTAAAAGTAACTGCTACCTTGATAAATTCCTTGTGCTGACTTACTCTTTCTTGAGATGAACATGTTTAGAGGTGGCCTTACTGCCAATCAAAGGCACACTTTGAAACAAAAATGATCTGAGCCTGCACATGCAAACACTAAATCTTTAGACAGTTCTCCAGATCTTTCCGACAAATAGATTGTTTCCAGATTTATTTTGCACTGTCCCTGTTGCAAGTAATCTCTGGGGAGGTCTGTCTACTTGTCATGTAGAGCTTTCTGACTCATGAATTCTTCTAGAACAAGGATAATATTAACAAATAGAGAAAAAAAAAGAAATACCAGTGACGAGGGATTTGAATTTGCAATTTAAATAAAATTGTAAGAACAGGCATTGATTTATTCTGAATGTCCTTTCAGAGTTGGACAAAGACCTTCTTATGCTTAAGGATTTTGGTTTTTATGGGGCATTTTTATTATGAATAAAATATTTCTTGGTGTCCTAGTAATGATACACTAAGTTTGAAAAGAGACTACTTATCAAAATTTTACAGTGCTTTTTGGTTTTCTGCCTAATATGCCCTGTCTCAGGAAGGTCAAGTTGGCGCCTACATTTTTTTTTTAGTCTCTATCACTTAGAATGAGTGTTTTTCACTAATCGCATTCCAGATGAATTTGAGCTGTATATCTTCATTTTATTCTTCCATTTCAATGCAAGAGATAATTAAAAGTGCTCTGATGCAGATAAGAAAAAGGCATAGTACAGAAATTCACCACTCCCCCAAGCCGTGAATATTATTTTCCAAGATGGAAGAGAACAATGTTAAGCTAGTCATGGTATACAAGCCTGAAGCTAAGTATGTATATATATTCTTTAAGTAGCCCAGGGAGCAGAGTCAACTTACTTTGTGAATAATAAATGGTTTTTAACAACAATGCTAACAATCGTATCATTGCCACCATAATAATAAGTTATATTGAATATATATTCCAGGAGCTATCTATATTATCTCACTTAATACCCACAAATATCTTAGAGATAGGTACTTTTACCATCATTTTACAAATAAGAAACTAAGACATACAAAAGCCAAATTGCCATCCAAAGATCATAACTTATAGGTGATTTTAGCATCAAACTGATGTTTTTCTGACCTTTAAACCAGTGGTTTTAATTACTGCACTATATATTTTGCTCACTATAATAGTGATAACACTATGTAGAAAAGGAATACAAAAACATTATATATTCAACATTATTAATGAAACAAAATCATATAGATCATACTTATTTCTGTAAAATAGTTAGAACAATTTGGATTCATTTAACCTTTTTTTGTAGAGACAGATTCTATTTCATATTGAGTGCAAGATAAAATACAATTGAGTGTCATTATAGACAGGTTGGAGTTTTCCCATTGAGAGTATCCTAAAGCCTGCTGAAAAGGATATCCTGTGTATTAATGACAAATATTATTTGCAATTTTTTTGACCAATGTGCCTTTTTTAGGATCTACCTGCCATTTTCTTTCTTTCTCATTTCCTTATTTCCTCTTGATTTTCTTCCTTTCTCTCTCTCTCTCTCTTTTAAATAACTATGGCTAGTGTTGATGTACCTTCCAAAAGCAAAGGATACTTATTTTAGTTAAGTCTGTGCTCCAAAGGGGTGTGATTCCACTCTTGATCTAGAGGCAATTTTTCATGGTGTCTGAAATTAAGCACTTACTGTCCTCCTGCTAGTCTCTATGTTTACTACTTATAAAGATTTTCATGTTTGCTATTCAGGAGCTTTTTGTTACTGAGCTGCCTATATCATCCTGTCTCCTCTGGAGGGATTAAAATAAAGTCAAAAGCAGCCATACAATAAGGGATCAGTGTGTCTGGAGTGCAGGAACTATCTGCTAAGAACTTCCTATTTCTTTCTCCACCCTCCCTCTCTCTGGGAAGATTGTTTACTGTAGCTGAGAGGGATGTTGCAGGCACAGAAGCTTGATTTACTGAAAAGGTTTAACACAAATCTTCCCTTTGGTAGGATTAGTTGCACTTGTAACATTGGCAGAAAAGTCACCATGAAGTAACTATGCAATTGGTAGAAGGGCCCAGACAAGTGGATGGATATGCAATTTTGAACTGAGTATCTGAAAAAGATATCCCCAGTTATAAATTATGCTTAGAAGAATTTTCAAAACAAGAAAACAATTTTAGCACGTGTTTCAAGGTAGAAATTGGTTATTAACTCTAGTTACAACTTTAATCACTAGGACACTGACAACTCAAAGCCATCTCTATATTTTGATAGCTTCAGTTGCTTTGCTAATCATCCTTTTCAGAAATTAATACAATCGTCACATCCAATATTCAATAGTAAAGGAGATAATACTGTACTGTGTATATATGTGCTACTTAGGGGCTAGAACTTGTATGAATTATCAGTAGTTTAATGCAAGTTCTTAATTTCTGAAGTCAAATTACAATGATTTGGGGAATCAGACACTTTTGGCATCAAGCAAAAATTTAGAATGATAGTTAATGCTTACAAGGTTAGACTGGAGTGTCATTCTGTAACTTTGCTTTACTCAAGGAATAGGGAAAACTATTCTTGATATAAAATCCTCAATTTATTAGAAACACTTCATAAAAGATGACCAGTCACCACTCCATTTTCAGGCTCCCTATACATATGAAGTATATTAAGTATATGATTAAAAACAAAAGGAAAGAGATTTTTAAATCCCCAATATTTAAAAAGCAAAAATGTTGTCTTCTGAAAATTACTTGGCTGAATTTAAAAGATTAAAAAATGAAGACAGGGAAACTGATTCACAAGATGCCAGGGATGAAAAATTTTATGATATCAAGATGCATGATAATCTCTCTAAATTTTTCCTTCAACATCTCATTTTAAAATTATCCCTGATTGAAAATGAATTCTAAAAGTGCTGTTTTTGTAATTATTGATTATCTTCCCCTAAAAAAAAAATCCTTCATGGACTTCCAAATATCCTGATTACTCTTGGGGTTGAGTTATAATGATGTGCCCTCGGGACTCTGGCTTCAGGAGTTTGTGCCTCCGTGGGGCACTCTGAACTAAGAGAGGAAGTGAGAGGGACTTGCTTCTCTTTTCAAGTCTTTGGGTGAAAAGTTTGCAGGACCATCAAGGTCTGCTATTTCCCTTTTGACTTTGAGTTCTTGAAGCTATTTGGGTAATACAGCTTAATTCAATAGCAAAAGAAGTTCTATGAACTTTAAAGAGTAACTTCCTTTAACATCGAATAGTCCGCCTTCTGTAAGAGCTTCCTCTTATATGCCTAATTTTTTTCTGTTGTACATTCACACATCTCTTATTCTTTTTCTTATAGAATATTTAACACATGCTTTTAAAGTCATGAGTACAATACCTTGTTGACGGGAACACTAAGAAAGCGTTGAAGAGCTACACGACATTACTTTTATCAAGATTCTTTATTCACATTCAAAACATCATCAGTTATTAAATATTTGAGGCGTTTACAATGTTGAGCTGTGAGCATTCCTCTTATTTCCATTGCAAACAATTTTTTCAAAGACTAGCAAATTTTTAATCATTTATATGAATACACACAGGCCTCAAAACAAATACAAGCATTTGTGTTATAGCCTGTGTTAATTTTTAATTTGCTTTTTACAACAGAGATAATCAAAATGAATTTTTTTAAATAGTTATTGGCATTTAGCATTGATGTGTTCAATTATTTACAATTTTCTGGACTGTGTAGGTGATCTGCAAGTGTGTTTTTAATTATTCTGCAAAAGGAATATTAAATTGGAAAGAAATGGCCAGTTTGACATGCATCATGCAGTCTATTTCAGCCTCATTACCTGAACTGTTAGATTGCAAGTAAAGAATAGTTAAATACCTATTTGTTATCTAATTGCTAAAGAAGCCTGATAAATTTAGGTTGCTGGCTCACTGAAAAAAATAAGATAAATTGAGAAGTAACTGAATGATTGATTCATCTCCTCCAGGGAAAAAAAAAAATAAAACATAAATGTGTCAAATACAGTTATAGAAAATTGATGTTTTATGTAACTCCTTTTGAAGTATAAATTAAATTTCCTTAAAAGGTTATATTAAAAAGGAGATGGGATGGAACCATGAACCAACACACACCATTACTCTAATAAATCTGGGGGAAAATACATATTGAAAACTTTTCTGAAGTGTGATATTAAATTGATTTATTCAGTCCTAAGCAGTAATTATAGAATGTGATTATCTAGAAACCCTCTGCTTCTATTGATCCTCACGTCTTCTGATGAAAAGCTCATAATTCATTACATTCTTGAAGGTTAGTATTGTTAGAATTATTTATGATCCATGGTCCTAGGTGCTGGTAACTAAGATAGTTGCAGTGATAATTTTACAATGTAGCATACTGGCTGTTTTTCTGAGCCAAGTTAGTAGCTGATGGATCCAGGAAATGTACATAAACAATACAGGTTTCTTATGAAATTTTGGAGACCCATTATTGTGTCTGGAAACTAAGGAATCTGTAAGAATGTTAGATGTTTCAATGTAGTTTTCCTCTGCATTGCTTTGTTGGTTAAGGGGGACTAACCTTCACTGTATCTGCTTGCTTAGATTCGCAAAATACGGTGAACTTACAGTCCTCTGGAAATCTAGATCTATAGATTTCTGTTGTATGTGCCCTAGGCAGGCATAGCTCTAAGCAGTGTAGTGAAAATGACATGAAGTGTTAAAGCACTTACCTAGTCAAATTCCTGTTTTCAGTGGCTATACACTGTGACTTAAATCTAGACTAGCTTTTGCTTTTTATTTTAGAATTAATATTGCATCTTGCAATCACTGTCAAATGTGTTCCTTCTCCCCATTTCCTATTTCTATTGATGGAACCCAAGTTGGTCCAGTCACCTAGCACTTAAACATGGAGGCTTCTTTGACTCTTTTTGCTCTCTAACCTCTCTTATCCGATTAGTCACAGTGTCCCATCAAGTCTGACCCTACATGTGTGTCTCCCATCTGTTCTTTTTTTTTCCCTCATTCCCACTATGACAGTTCCTGGTTTCATTACATCTCATTTGGAAGTAACTTCATTACATCTCATTTGGAAGTAACAATCTTCAAAATGTGCTTCCTGATTTCAGTCTCTTCCTCAGCCAATCCTTCCTGCTGCCAGATTAATCTTCCTGAAGCACAGCTCTAATTATGTCATTCTCTAGCTCAAAAACTTTTAATGACTCCCCTTTGACTCATAAATTAAATTTAAATTCTTTCACTTAGCAATCATGACTCTGGGTGATTTGAACACACTAACCTCACCTTTGAACTCTTCCAACCATTATTCCACTACTTGGTCTAGTCAACCAGTTTCCAGACTTTGGAATTTCTTGCACATTATTATTATTATTATTATTGCTCTGTGCTTTGGACATATCCTTAATAAGGTCAATAAAGGATTAAAATATCTACAAGTGTCATCTGCTATAACTGTGTCATCATTGATGAAATAAATATGTCTTTAACTTAAAACATAGATTACAAATGTGGAAAAAATAATTGTTTTTAAAATGAACCAATTTGTCTTTATAAAACACTAATGCTTTTGTTCTTTTTTTAATATATTGCCAAGAACCTATGGATAACTACCATAATGCTGTAGGAACTGCAGGACCAGATTACTTAGCAAACACATCTTGTGTTTTCCCAGCTTTGGTGATGTTCTTCCACATGTTGGAAGGGCAGGGATTGTGTCTTGTTTTTCTTTGGATTGCCAGAGCCCCATGTGCATGAGAGACCCTTGATGACATTCTCAGCACAGCTGCTGGCTCATATCCAATAAGCTGAACCACATGTTATCCCTAAGGGTGTTCTACCATGAGGGATCCTATGGTCATTCAGTCTTAAATAAATATGGCCAAAATCTGGACTCTTCACTGGGCTGTGAATGAGAAACAAGAACTGGGAGAGCAAAAGAAATAAACAATAAAGAAAAAAAAATGAAGAGCAATACATTCCTGTTTCAAGTGCCTATTTCATTCCACGGACTTGATTATTTTGAGAACTGAATCATTTTATACTATTCAGATGGGGATTTCTAGTTAGAGTACATGTTTTTCCAATGATTAGGACACATATACTCATAATAGATGATCATATGTGAAACTGGTGTTGTCCCCAAAATCAGGAATGTCATAAATTGAGGATCCACAAACTTTTTCTGAAAAAGACCGTAGTAAGTATTTTAGGCGCCATGGGCCAAACACCATTCTATCTACTCAGCTTGGCTGTTGTAGAGTGAAAGCAGCCATAGACAGTACATAAATGAATGGGCATGGCTGTGTTCCAACATTAAGAGCCCTGAAATTTGAATTTCACATAATTTTTAAACATAAAATATTCTTTTTTTGAATATGTTTCAGCAATTTAACCACAAAAAAAAAAGAAAAAAAAATTCTTTGCTCAAGGGCCATATCCAATTCCCAGGCCAGATTTGGCCTGTTGGTCTTGGATTACCAACACCAGTCACAGATGTAGTACCAGCTCAGATAGCTGAATACGTTGATTCTAATTATAAAAAGGCCTAAAGCTCATTTTGTGTTGCTATAAAGGAATACCTGAGGCTAGGTAATTTGTCAAGAAAAAAGGTTTATTCAGCTCATGATCTGGTTAGAAGATCGGATGTCTGGTGAAAACCTCAGGCTGCTTCCGCTCTTGGGGTGAAGGGGAACCAGTTTGTGCAGAGACCACCTAGCAAGAAAGGAAGCAACAGAGCAGAGTGAGTTTGGAGAGAAGTGCCATGCTCTTTTCAACAGACAGTTCTCATGGAAACTAACATAATGAAAACTCACTCACCCCACCAGGAGGGCACTAATCTATTCATGAGGGTTCAATCTCCATGATCCAAACATCTTCCACTAGGTCCTACCTCCCAACACTGCCGCACTAGTGATTAAATTTTAACGTAAGATTTGGACGGGACAGATACCTAAACTATAGCAATAAAGGTTACTTTAGTTTCAATATAGTCAATTGAAAATGGTTTAGCCTAGTTCTTTGATAGCAAGGTTATAACTGGAGATTTCTCTATCTGTAACTATTTCTGAAATGTTTCTTAAATATATGAACCCCATTTAGTAATCTACTATCTACAGGGGAGAGTGGAGGGAAATTCTTTTATTTTTTTCCTCATGAACAATATTTAAATATCTGATTTGTTTTCTACGGACCAGGGCCTTCGATAAAGTTGATGATGTAGAAAGACTAACCTGGGCTGTAGGGGAAGACTGTCTTAAATTATGCTTTGGATTTGTTTGGATCTGTGTTTTATATTCAAAGACAAGTGATTTGACAGTCCATCTCCAAAAGGAATATATTGTATCTAGGTTTTAAATATTCACCACAGGCAGAAGAGACCTGACAGGAATTTCTATTACATTTTTTAAAGGTAAAAGTCAACAGTGTTATCCTTTCTAGTTGAAGGTTTTCATACTTTTTAAGGGTACATTTTTAGGCAGTAACTTGTCTTTTTACATACCCTTCTCCTGACAATGTTTTCCTTGGGTCTTCTGTTCCATTTTAGGTGAGCAGATCTAATTCAGCCTTGAAATATTAATTGTAGTCTCTGGTGAAAGGATAAACTTTCATGCCTTAAGGATATCTGTAAAATTGCAGATATAAAATGTGAATCTCTTTACTGTCCCATAGGGTTCAGCTCACAATGCTTCCAAAGTCTTAGAAGCTAAAGGAACCCTTCTCTTTGGTTTTAGATTATGGCTTAGGTTAACAATTATCTATCATTAAGTGTTTAAATGTTTAGGCTATTTAAAAACTTTTGTGAACTATTTCATATTGCAGAAGACCTATGCTTAATAAAACAAGTAGCAGGTTACATGAGGAAAACAACCCACCTCATTCATATTTTCTCATTTTTTTCTTATACTTTATCTTCCACCACAACCTTTCTCTAAATCTTTCGGTCCAAATTTATGCATATGGAGCAGCCACGCTTAGTTCTGTCCCCTTAAGAACTGTTGAGAATCCAACTTGCTAAAGTAACCCCTAACTCAATATAGAGAGGAAAAGATCCAGTAATAACCAAACTCAGGAGCATCCTTTTGTGTGAATGTTCTAACTTCTACTAATACCTTATATTTGAATAGCATGTACCCTTTTTAAAGTCTGTTTTAAAATTGATTTTAGAGGGTGTGTAGTGTGAAAAACTGGCATAAGACAGACTTGGTTAGCATTTCAGATTGCTCTAATTATTCTGTTTATTCTTTCAGCAAACATTAAGTACACATGAGCCAAGTACTTCACAGACTTTGAATAATACAAAAATAAACGGGAAGAGGGTTCTTCTTCTAAAGAATGTGTAATGTAGAGATCAGAGAGGATTAGGCAAGAGGACTTGTTCCAGGCTAAAATTGAATTTGAATTCCAAGTTTAGCCAGTTACTACTTTTGTAATCTTGGGACATTATTTAACTTCCCAACACCTCAGTTTTCTTATCTGTAACTTATTGAAAACAACGTCACTTCTAGAGTGTGCTCCAAATAAGATGATACATGGGATATGCTAATTACAGAGCTCATCATAGAGTAAGCCCTGAAGCATTCATTATTTATTTCCATGACAATTATTATTACTATTGTTGTCAAGAAAGAACAGTAACAATAGAAGCACCTAACCTAGTTTAAAGCTTGGAGTAGAAGGTATTTGGGACAGTGTTTTGGAGAAGATGATGCCTACGTTGTGCCCTAAGTTACTTAATCAAGTTCTTCAACTGTCAAGATAGGACCGGTGAGTCCCGTCTTGCCATATATTATACAGATCAATGTTCCTTTCCCTCTCTCCTCTTTCCCTTGATCCTCAAAATAATTTAATGAGTATGGCCTATATATGTACAGATGTGATTTCTCCATGTTGTCCACCTTTCTGGTTAGATTCTAAAAGTGTTTTCTTAAGCTTCTTGTGTAAACATTTAGAATGCAGAATTGAAATTAAATTGTCGAAATAAACTGGAAATGAAACTTCATTAAACACTATAGGCTGGTTTCAAGTTTCAATAGTTTCAGAAATTCTAAGGTCTCATGAAGATTAATAGCCTAGAGAAGCAAAGGTGTAGTTTCTGATAACAGACAGAATGCAGGTTATAACAGGGCTTGATAACTATCAGCATGCAGATTACCCAAAAGGACATTCTAGAAATCAAACAGTCACAGTGAAATTTTTTCAGCAGGACACAGCTCTGAGCAAGGTACAAGGTCCTCGAATGTTCACAAATAACAGAGATCAGCTGTGTAATTGAACATTCTTGATTCCTCATTCATATTGGCAGCTGTTATTTTTGTCTGCTGAAAGTGATAGAAGGATACTTCCCACTGGGAGAGGTGAGATGAATCTAAATGAAACCTGTAATTCATGTGATTATAGCCACTGCAAACGAAAGAATCTGATTTGCCAAGAAACCTAATAATAGGCAAGACTATGGGGGCAAAATAGCAATCAGAGATTAGTCAAGCATTTTCTACATTTATGGAGGAAAAAAAAATCTGTTTCCTTTATTTCTACTCAGAGTCATGCAGAGAAGCAAATGTTTTCACTCAATCTACAATGCCTGCTGCCCATACTCAGACACATATTTGCATAGATACAGTTCTTTCCAAGGCTGATTGTGTTGATAATTCCGATAAAGCTACTTTCTATGACTCAGATTTGGACTTTTTTTTTTTTTTTTCTCCTTGAATAGCTGCTCTTTGCTACGTTTTTTGACCAGAGCACCCACATGAAAGAACAGTTTGCCTATTTGGGCTTCAGTGACCTAATCCATAAAACACAAGTGCCTCAGATCCCTTTCGCACTAACATCCTATGGTTCTTTTCTGCAATTCTCAAAGGAGCTTTGGACACGGATGTTATTTTTTACACTATGAGCCACCTGGTTTCAAAAAACCAAAGAAGACCCTAAAATTATTTTATCCTAAATTTAAATATTTTTTTCTATAACAGAATAGTTGGTACAAGGGCATAAGTAGGTTTCAAAATAATTTTCAGTAGCTTGTTTAATTTGAGACAGCAGAATCTATTTTCGGAGACCCACTTTTGAATGATTTATTTTGAGATTAAAAAATAATAGTAACATATTATTTTTCCTTACTAATGACTTATAAAGGAAGTGTAATGAGCAAAATTCCATAAGTTCTTAATTTTAGAGTAGCTTGGAAAAGGTCCCAGAATTTTAGGTGAATATTTGTTGTTATAACTCACAGGTTGTTTTTTAATGCTTGATAAAGATATTAAACCTTATATTTTAGCTTTGCCATTTATTCCCTTTTTTGCTTTTTTGTCTTCTCTCTCTTGCTTTTTACAAAATTGTTCAGTTTCCATTTCTCTGTTTATTTGTTCTCCTAATTTCTATTGCATTTCTCCTAGCCTGAGAGTTTTCTTTCTCTTTCCAAAATTTATCACAGATAGAATCTTTCTAAAATGTATTGTCACCTAAGACTCTAAAAGATGCTTTTATTTTGTTCTTTTTCATGGAATTTTTAAATAAATCAACAAAAAATGATGAAAAGTGCTATCATTGCTTTTTTCCAGGAAGAGTTTGTCTCAATATCTTTTTCATTAGCATTGCTTGTCCACATAGGTTTCCTTAAAACCCACTGAAGTATTTTTAGCCTCCAAGAGTTGTTTAAGATCCGTACTGGAGAGCACGTTATTGAGCTGCTGGTATGTTTCAGGCCTTCTTTTAGGTGGACAATGTTACATTTATTATCACATGTATGATTAAATTTTTTTGAGGTAGGCATTCTTATCTTCATTTTACAGAAGAACAATAAGGCAATAGAATGTGAGTACTATGCCCAAGGTGATGTCATTAGTTAACTGGCAGTGGTTGAAATAGTGGAGAGTCTGGATTTAAAACCCAGATGTAGAGAATCCCAAAGCACATCTTCTGTCCCTTAGTACCATTGATTCTACAAGCCCAGGTATATCAATGCTAGCAGGGAAGGGTTTCTTACATTCTAAAGCAAAACATTTACAGTGACTAAAAATCACTTTTTGACAGTTTAAAAACTGCCTTCGGCCCTTCTTATCAGAGGCGATTCATTTTGGGGAAAAAGAATGGTCAACCAACTAACTAAAGCATCACAAGATGGTGGCACAGGTGATGCCCTGATTGGGGTTTTGATTTAATGATGGGTCCTGGGGGCTATATCTTCACAAGACAAACATTTGCACTTTCTTGAGGCATGTACATTTATTGTTGGATTACTAAACTGCCAGCAAACATTCTGTTTCCTCTTCTTGTATCCTAACAGGATTATTTTTCTAATCCGATTGTAACTCAACCTTAGCTAGAATGCAGCCTTTCTCCAGATTCCAATATAGTAATCATCCATCACTTACCAGGAACAACTAAAACTCTGCCTTTCCCCTAGCTACACAGATTTTGTTACATTATATTTTCTCTAATTTGTAAAATGAACATCACTGTTGTTCCTTAAATACAGACCATAATATTACATTTTTATGTTTAATTACTTGCCTTTTAAAACTCTACCCCTTAATCCCTCCAGAAGAAAAGAAAAGAACTGCTACACTCAAGCACATGGACCCACAGTCCATGGGATTTTTCAGTAGGTAGGAATATGGTGAAAAGACATTAGAGGAGTCAGTGTGAGACCACTAAAAAAGATACACAAAAGGTTGTTTGTAGACAAGCCAAGATGGAAGATCTGTGGCTTCTCCTTCAAATCATCAGTGATTTCCCTTTATACACTGGTGAAATAAATATAAAATATATTTGTGTTGTTGGATCTGGCTTTCCTAAAAGCAGAAATCTGTAGCCATGGGCCTTATGTAGATTCTGAATTAATGCTTGCTTAGATGAGTAGCATGAAGAATTGGATGAGACCCCTTTACTAAGCTTGCGTAGTGTCTGTTTCTGCTTAGTGCAGGTTCTTTAACTTTTCCCCCAAGGCTCCATAGACACCTATGAAATAAAGCCATCATGAATATCTGAATGTTTGCTTCAGGGAGTCGATCCAATTCTCTGCTTCTTCCAGTCCTTGCTTTCCAACTGTCTGCCCCTTACCTTCTGACACATCATTAGTTACCTTCATTTTCTTACTCTCAATGCCTCACTCACCTCTAGGCTCCTTCTCCCAACCCTGTCCTAATTTGGACGACTGGTTACTCAGCTCTAGATTATTACAGACTAGGAACCTGACCAGGTACTAGAGGAGCAGGCATTTTTACGTCATTTTATTTATTGACCATGGTACATGTTGGTCTGGATCAGTGAAGTAATAATATTATTAAATGCCCCATCAGAGGATTAGATCAGAATCATGCCCATAGCCTCACGTACACACAAGTAATAAATATATATTTTTATTTTGCAGTATATAGTGATCTCACAAAACTTCAGGAAGGATACATCAATTCTGGCCGAAAAAAATAGAGGGTATCTCCGCTGCTAATAGTGTATATTGACAAGTATAAAGTACAGGATCATTAGACATCTGTGCAACTTCTTTTCAGGAGAAGAGTAATTTTTTACGAAAAGGAAAAAGAATCCCCGAATTCGTCTTAACTGAAAGAGAAATACCCCCCAGACTGTAAAGGTGATAATTTTATTAGAGTTTTACAGCCATATAATCAGATAAACAGCAAACCAACATTTTATCTTCTGTAAACAGTATGAGAAGTATTTGGAATTTTAAAAATTTGATCTTACAATCAAAACGTATGCATAGTTTCTTGAAACATTGTTTCTTGAGATATACACACGTAAACACACATGTACCTCTCAAGCAACTATATGTGTATTTAATAGTCTTATAAAATGCATGGTTTCAAATACCTCATGTACCCCATAAATATATATATACCTACTCTGTACCACAAAAATAAATATTTTAAAAATAGTTTTATAAGAAACATTGTTTTACAAGAAAACTGAGCCTTACAGAAGTGAAGTAATATACTTCAATTTTATAATTTAGAAGATAAACAATTCGACTGATATTTTAAAATTAAAATCAGAATTTCAACTCAGGTCTGTAAAACCCCAAAGCCACTGTGAGATCTTTCCACTGTCATGGCTTCCTAAGACAAAAGTTTTAAGGAAAATGTGTCAGAACTTTCCAGATAGTTAAGACATTTGGTGAAAAAAAAAACACACAGAATATCAAATCTTGGCTACAAAAATCACTTCCAAAAATAAGCAAAGATGCATCTTCAATGAGCCAAATAAAGGGCTCCCAAAAGTACTGATGTACTTAGTATAGAAGAAAAGTCCAAAATGGCAAAGTGGCAAAGTGTGTTTTAGATCCTCTAAACTGGCTGAATAACCTCAAAGGTTGAAACTATTTTACCCAAATTGAAAAGCACAAAAGTATGCTTTCTCTTGAAACTAAATATTCTTAATTATTATTTTACATTATTTAATTTTATACTATTAAAATTAATAAATAATAATGATGACAGTAGTAATGATGCTTTGGCCCTCTGTGCCCCAGGGTGGACAGAAATATCTAAGCTGGTCCAGAATTATTTGAAATTATTAGATTTGGGGCACAGACGCAGTCTCCAATACACCTCAGGAACAGATGGTAATAATAAAATCAGTTTTCTGAATTGATTGCGTATAATTTCAGATCAAGAATCATTGCTGCTCTGAGAGTAATAGGAAAGATATTTTATAAGCTTTGCCTATTAAACTTAAAGTCAGTACTGAAAACTACTACATTGTTCCACTTCACCAAAATTAATGGATAATCTGAATAAAACTGGCTAGCTTTGCTCTCATCATAGAAATGATCTGGTCTCAGTGCAGTGATACAAAGGAGTACATAGCAACTCTGAAAGCTTTGAAAAAAATTATGTACATCTTTACTGAAGATTTTTAAATTGGGCTTCTAAGGAAAATTACACCACACAGCACAAAGCAAAATGTCCTGAAAGTTGTCTCTATGCAGTAAGTTCCCTGAAGTATGCCCACCATGAAACAGCTGTCTTGCAAGGCACAACTCTATTAACTGAAGTCGGCAATCTGCAAACAAGGATCTACTTATCACATTCCTTAAAGATGGCAGTTTCCTTAATCCTTTCAGTGCTGTATAAAGACTATATAACCCTTAACTATGAAAAGTCATGGGAAGATCTTTCTCATTGCATTTTCTTTTATATTTTATGATTGTGTACTTATTATAGTTCCTTTATAATAGGACTAGGCTACCAGACTCTTCAGTATCTCACTTGTTTTCTTGTGTGTTGCTCTATCTCCTCAATCCCTACCTTGCTCAACATCCTAACATCTCACACCATTGACTTGATCCCTTGGGACATGTGTTTATAACCATGAACTCTTAAAACTGCAATACAAGCAATCTGGCTCTGTTAATAATGTTATCAGCAGGGAGAAACTCATTTAATGACCTGTATGGGAACCATGCTTTCAATCACATGGACATTCTGAGCAATAAAAGTGGAAGATCGTGTGAAAGTGTGTGAACAAAAGACACAGGATTTTGGAGACATGTATATGTCACTGAAACCATTGTATCTTGGAATACAAGGACAATTGCACAAAAGCAGTATGTGGTATGTAGTCCCATTCCTAGATATCATTGGCCATTTTCCTAGCCCGACACCAAATAGCATGGGATACTTAAAAATAAATTAATCCAATAATAGCTAGGATTCCAAGAAAGAGTAAATATATTTATGAGGTTATTAACCGAATAATATCATTACCATTGCTGCATTTATTCCTAGAGATGGTAGTGAGCTCACACAGGGCACACAGCAGTACTGAAAAACTCTCAGTTCATTCTTCTTCCCCTTCTCTTTTCTCCAAAATCTTTTTTTGTTTGATTGCTTTAGGGTGGGTATAGAAAGATTCTCCCCTTTCCAAGTTAACAGAGAGGAACAAGCTGTACATCCACAGATGTATAGCTAAAGAGGGCCATTGAGAACCTCCCGACACCTTCAAATAACAGAAGAGAGAGCCAAAGTTAAGAAAAGTAAAATGACTTACTCATGGTCAAACAATGTGACAGGGGACTGTCTTTTCCCCTTACCATCACAGCATGGATACCTAGCATATGTCGGATACTTTTCATGCACTCTGTAATTTAGTGAGTAAACTGACGAATGTATTTTTTAATGCCATAGCTATTACCAGTACTCAGAATCCCTAATTCCTTGTATTTTTTCCTGTTCTAGTTCACTTTGACAGTTTCATTTGGGATAGTATCCTCTTTCTATCCTCCCTGGAAATTCAGGGAATGGTCATAAGTGTGAGATGAAGAACAGCAAAAGGTCAAACAGTTGACAGTACTGGGTGAAATGATGGATTCTAAGGCACAGGAGTAGACAAGCTTAGCTCAAGACAAATGATCGGAAACTATTTGAGCTTCTTTGAGGTACATGTCTAAGGTGTTAATGTTTGAAATCAGAGCATCAGTGAAATGAAAAAATCAGAATATCCAAATCTTTTGGAACACGTAGAGATGAATTCATTATTTTTATGAATGTTTTCATTGTACAAAAAAATATTCAATTTTTATAATTTAGTTCACTTAAAATTCATGAACATGTTAAAAGAACCAGTAGAAATGTTACCATCTAGATAAAACTACTGTAAAAATATTCATGCTTGTATATTCAAAGTTTTCCTATGCCAATATCTATATCTGTGTATTTTCTCCTTTTGGAAAGTTAAAATGATGAATATTAAATGCCATTTTACCCTGTCTTGCTTGTGACACTTTCTCACCTTTCTCCAGTTTCACTGGTATGTGAACTTGTTTTGATAACAGTCAATTGGTATGGGAATATCAATGTAGCTATCATTATTATCCTGAAAAAGGTCCCCAGGTATTCTGCACTGAGTCATGTCTTCAAAAACATTTACTCTGTAATATAAATGTGTATGTATGTAGCTGCTCCATATTTTAATTTTTAATTAAATGTTTCTGATGTGGTTGATATTAAAATGTTTTTGCAAGGTCAACAAATGACAGGGATAGTCAGGATTATGAGTCAAAAGAGAACCTAGAATTAAACATTTCCCCTTAAGTCATCTCTATAGTGAAAAATTTAGAGCCAAAAATGGTAGAATATTCCTGACAAAGTAAGACTTCTTGCTTCTAAAGTGATCAGTGCCTTGGCAGCCAACCAGCTTTCAAGTAAGGAAATGTATTCACTAGTAAGTGGCATCCAACTGTAAAATAGAGCATCACTGAGACTTGAAGAATAATTGAATGAGTCTGTGTCTTTGAAGACAAATAAGGAAAAATAAATACTATATTCAGGAAGCTATGTCAGATCTTCTAGAGCTGGGCTGACCAATATGATTCCTATTAGGCACAGGAGTGTATTTTGACTTAGACTGTTTTAAATAAAGTAAAATAAAATTTTTAATAGTAAATTTTTTACATTAAAAAGTATAGGACAGTGTAGATTTAAACTGTTTTCTTCATTGCAGAAAGTTCTATTGGACAAAAAGTTCTCTGTTGGATTACACAAAGCTTATATCCTCCATGGCACAATTGAAGAGAGAAGACACAAACACTTAAGGTTAAATAACAAGAACAACTATCATAAGGTCATACATATTGCAAAGGAATGAGAATGATGGTCACTGCTCTAGCTTCAGCTCAGATATCATGGACAAGATGGCACTTGAAGTGAACATCAAAGAAAATTTATATATGGGATGATAGAGACTAGGGTGAAATACTTTTTTTTCAGACTTCAGGTCCAAGGACAAAAGAGGTAATGGTTTCTTTTGAAAGAATCTGAGAATGACCTGATAGCCTACTAGCCTAGGGATCATTGTTGTTCATTGAGAATTTAACCTCTGGTTGTATCATAATGTATTAGGTTTGGGGATATCTTAAGGCAAAATATTAATCCCTTTCTTTTGAGGGTCCAACTTTGGTTATGAGTATCCAACTGTGTGCCAAGCGCTATGCCTAGGAAGTCACAATTTCATCTCATGTGTACATGAAGCATTTTTTCCTGTATAGCTGAACTTGATGCTCTTACATATGCTTCACATTTTATCAGTTGCTCAGAGTAGCATGGTCTGCTTCGAGTTTTTTACATTATTTAAAGATGGAAATTAAAAGTTAACTTCTTTTCCTCTTTTGTGATAGTAACATTGCTGTTTTGTTTTAAGAGTGGTACTAAGCAAAACTGAAAACAAAAGAGTATTGTTTTTCAGAGTGACAAATTCTTAGGGATTTAGGGATTGGTGGTGCTTCAAGGCTGACTTGACAAATATATCTGTTTAGAAATTTCATACTGTCTATACAAATGGAACTAACTTGATACCCTTTCATATGGTTTGGTTCTGTGTCCCCACCCAAATCTCACGTTGAATTGTGACATTAGATTATTTTAAACACCCCATACAACTTCAAAAAATTCTGAGATGGCATTGTCGGATTCAGCAAATAAGAATATGGGACATGAAATAAAATCTAAATTTCAGAAAAATAATTGTTTTTAACATGTAAGTATGTCTCAAATATTGCATAGGGCATATGCTAAAAAAGAAAAAAAAAACTTGGTGTTTATCTGAAGCTCAACTTTAACTGGGTGTCCTATATTTTACTTAGCCAGTGTAGCGATAGTCATTCATTTCACAAATATTTATAGAATATTGTTAAAATAAAAATCTTAGATAAAATATATTTAATAGAGATTAACTGAGCAAAGAATGATTTGTGAGTCAGGCAGCCCCCAAACCAGAATCAATTCAGAGAGACTCTAGCACAGTCACATAGTGAAAGAAGATTTAGGGATAGAAAAAGATAAGTGACATACAGAAAATGGAAGTGAGGTACAGAAATAGCCAGATTGGCTACAGCTTAGCATTTGCCTTATTTTAGCACAGTGCGATTAGTGGACTGACTTTGATTGGCTGAAACTCAGTGATTGGCACAAGAGTAATTTATAGTCTGTTTACATATCCAGTTAGGTTGTGGTTTACTAGGGACGGAGAAATTTTTAGGCTGAACTTAAAATATGCAAAGAGGCAGAGTTAGTCTAAACTTAATTTAATAGTACCTGCGGGATTTATGACTGGTCCTAGGTCCTAAGAATACAGACATTAAAAAATCAGTTGTAGCTCTTGGACCCCTGGAACTTACATTTAAAAGAAATGCTTCTCAATTTTTAGTCTCAATCACCAATTATGTGTTTTTCTCAAAATTTAGTAAATTTTCAATTTCTCTGGTGGTTCCTAGTAATTCATTCCTATTAATTATTAGTAAACTAATACAAATTATTTTAAGCAAATGATTGAAATACATTAAATATATTTTGGATATTTTTAAGTAGATTAGATCGTTTTCTACCTTTTAAGAAAGAATGCACTGGTGAGAGGAATTTTATCAGTGACATACATTAATTTTTGCAACAAAATTATCAAACAAAAATATTTCTAAAATCCATGTTCAAAATGCTCTCTCAACAGAACACTTTTAGAGAAATTCAATACTATAATTTCAATAATTATTTTTATTTGTATTTATTTATTTATTTATTTTGAGATGGAGTCTTGCTGCTTTGCCCAGGTTGGAGTGCAGTGGCATGATATCGTCTCACTGCAACCTCCGCCTCGCAGGTTCAAGTGATCCTCCTGCCTCAGCCTCCTAAGTCGCTGGGATTACAGACATGCACCACTACACCCAGCTAATTGTTGTATTTTTAGTAGAGACGGGGTTTCACCATGTTGGCCAGGCTGGTCTCAAACTCCTGACCACAAGTGATCTGCCCGCCTGGGCCTCCCAAAATGCTGGGATTACAGGCCAATTATTTTTATTTTTAAAATGACATTATTAAAATATCATTTCTGTAAGTGTCTGCTAACTTAACTGATACTCTTTCTATGCAATAGCTGTTGAAGGACTCACCTATGACAAGTTTAGTCATTTTCTTATTGTCTACTTTTGCTTGTAGTAGGAATATTTTCTTCAATCCATGGTGCCTATCTCTTAATTTTTTAAGCTTTGCAGACATTCTGTGAGGGTTAGTAAAATGAGTATATATTTTCTCTCAGTTGTCTTAACTAGACACATAAATGGAACACATGTAAATTGTAGAAAGTTGAAAATAATTTTAGGATATTCTTAATAATTCTCGTTAAAAAAAAAAAAAAAAAAGCACTTGAATTTCTTTTACACTTGATCTTAGCCAAAAGGCTGAGAAGTGATTACCTTGGCTTTCTTTTATTGAACATGTTTTCACATATTAAATTCAAATTGTTAAAAATTATATGTAAGCACATATTGTACAATACATTTATCTAAAAATATGTGGGTAACAATTTTGAGTAAGAAACCATTTGAAATTTAATTTTTTGTTTGTGTAACCAATGCATGTATGGGTTTCTTTTATGTTGAGTCACTAGTTTATTATTCGTGATGATCCACTAGTGTATTCACTAATGCTCCCATAAGGTTGCCTAACTTATTCTTTTTAATTATTATTATCGTGTTAAGAACACTTAACAGGAGATCTACCCACTTAAATAATTTTTATGTGCAGTACAGAATTGTTAACTTTGCCATGATGCTGTACAGATCTCTAGAATCTAATCATCTTGTATCACTGAAGTGTCAGTTATTAAACTCTGAGTTTTAAAGTCACTTTTTCTATCGAAACATCTTTTATTGACTATGATAAATAACCACAACAACAATAACCACAACAATAACCACAGAAGCAATGTATATATGAGTAAAGCTTACATTTTTAAAAAAGTAAACATAAATACAAATATATTAGTTCTAATATTTTCTTCCTTTATACTAGTGAACTGTCTTGTGCTTCCTGGGTTGAGGACCACCACCAGAGATAAAAGCTTGGTCCATTGCCCCCATGTATAACTCAGTTAATCACTTACTGCACTAAAATAGGGCTTGTCATCTACACTACCATTAAGTAAGCCTTAATTAGCCCTTGTGATAGTAAGGAAACTTGACATTGAATCAGCATTCCCAAGAGCGCAGAGAAGCCAATGGAACACAGGATAAAATTATTGCATGTGAAACCTTTCTTTCAAGAGAACCAATAACTATAATGGAAACATCTCACAATATTTGATTTGCGTTCACCCCATAACCAAATGCTTCAATTAAACTCATTTGTATTAGAATGGCTGAGATCATTTCCAACACTTTGTCTAAATTACTATAGGCTTCAGTCTGGAATATCAAACTCTGACTTCAGAGGACACAGCCTGGGCTCTCGGCAGCCTGTGGACAGAATGTAACAGGGATCTTTATCATTCCCTTCTGTGAGTTCTTATTAGTGACTATACGCACTTTTTTCATATTCTTGAAGCAAAGTTTCTTCCACAGAGAGCTAATCAGCATCCACAGCCAGCAAACAGGATTCCAAAGTAGTTTTTTTCTTTTTAAAGAGGTGTCTGGTTTTACACATGGTAAAGGAAGATGAAAATACTCCTTCTGCTTGCATTTTGGATCTATTTAAAATATTGAAATGTTGTCTAAGCAGAGATGAATTTCAAGGTCAGCTCCCCCATGGGACCCTGTCTTTGCTTCCCCTGAGGAAATAATGTAGACTAAGTTCTAAAATATTTGTTCCAGTTATTTTGAGGTCAGAAATTTTACTCATTAATACCAACTGAAATGTAAGCACCTAGAAATACTGTGGAATGCACGAAAATCCTAAGTACATCCAAACTGTGAAGGAATAGTTCATCTCTTATAACCCGTCCTACTTTTGGGGAAGGAGCTCATCAGTGACCTAAAAAGACCTTAATGCTTAGTGGTAGCCTGGACATTGACTGATAATACTCATTGTTCTCTGATATCATGAATCTTTCCTCTGGTACCATAAACTTTTAGAATTCAAAGAAAGCAAAAATGCAACCCAAGCTCCTCTAGATAACAATCTGAGGCCATGGAAGAGAATTGGCTTGGCCCGAGGTCTCACAGATATTTTGGGACAGAGCCAAGGAAGCTAGAATCAAGAGTTTATGGGTCTCAATATTCTTCTTTGTCTTAGTGACTCCATTGGCTGAAAAGTACTGATTTTCAGCACTTATACATCAATTTAATGCAAATAATTTAGAAGACAACCTGATTAAGAATTATCTTTAGCACAAGTTTTTAAAAATATCTGAAGTGTGTACGTGTACATTCTCCAAATGATCATAAGCTTTATGAAGTAGGGACTGAGTATTTAATTTCATGGGATTTTTTTCCTAGGCAGTGCAAATCTTTCCTCAATATAAGTGCTCAGCAATCGCTGGTTAGTGGGGAAAAGCATAAGGTCATGAAGACTGTGATATCTGTCTCCTCTGTACCCATGCCTATAAGATAATGTGAAGAAATTATGGCACTGGGCAGGGAATATCTGAGCACATGAATACAAATATACTTTTAAAAGGATGCCTTTAAAATTCCTCCTTTCTTTTCTCCTCTCCCTGCTCCTGCTGTGAAATGTAAGATAGGATTTTTATGCTTTTACACATCTTTAGTTCTGTGAGAGGGGAAGGGTTTGAGGACTTAGTCCTCTTCTTAAGTGCCACAAAAACAACGAAGCGAAGATCAATCTTGTCTTTGAAGTTTATAAGGATTTTTTGAGCCAAAACCTTTTGTCCTTAATAAGTAATAGATCTGCAGGTAAGCAAAGTCCTTAGATGCTTAGAACTGGCTACCTAATTGGCAATAACATCAGAACAATTTTGATGTATTTTAAGGTTGGATGAGATCTCCAACCCAACCTCCTTTTTAGTAAATAATAATTTGCTGTACTATTGCTGACCAGTCCTTTCTTTGCCAGTTTCAGAGAGTGTTTGACGACTATCATCACCACACAGGAGTAAACATTGTAAGGAAGAGAAACAGATAGATAGAAGATTCTTATGGTATCATTTTCAGCTGGCCAAATAGGAAAGAAAAGTGGTACAGTTCCTAAGTGTGAAGAGATGCCAAAATCTAAGAAAACAGAAAAGCTGTTATTGGAAACAAACAAAAAAACAAAATAAACCAACACCATATAAGATATATTTTATTGCTTTAATTTCCAGGATTTCTGTGCAATCAGTATTTGTTGACTCATATAACATGAAGTTATGGCTATCTAAATAAATTTAATCACCAAAGATAAGCAAAGGATCTGTTAAAAAAATTAATTAGGAGACCATTAGGCATCTTGGGTTCCTATGTAAGCAAACTGAAGCTCAATATAAGCAGTAAAACAAAATGAAACTTAACTTTAACTAATCAGAGACTTCCCACTAACCTCTAACTTAGGATATTCCACTTTAACCAATCAAATTTCTTTTTGTCTTGCTTCTGCCAACACCTTATACGAGTTTACTTTCTTGCCCTCTCTGCCCCTCATCTCCAGGGGAATACTGAATCACTTGCATTTGAATTGGTGTGGCCCAATTCATGAATCACCAAATGCCCAAATAAACTCTTTACATTTTTATTGTGCCAAAGTTTATATTTTAACAGATCGAAACTGAAGGTTGGAAAATATGGTGGGAAAAACTATTGGCTCAAATGATGTTAGGTCACACTAAAATATCAAATGGGGATTGTACTAGTCTCTTCTCCCGTTGCTGTAAATAACTACCTGAGACTGGGTAATACATAAAGAAAAGAGGTTTAATTGACTCGCAGTTCTGCAAGCTGTACAGAATGTATGGCTGGGGAGGTCTCAGGAAACTTACAATCACGGCGGAAGATGAAGAGGAAGGAGGCACATCTTACATGGCAGGAGCAGGGAAAAGAAAATTAAGGGAGAAGTGCTACACACTTTTAAACAATCAGATTTCATGAGAACTCACTATCACAAGAACAGCAAAGGGGAAGTCTCCCCCCATGATCCAATCACCTCCCACGAGACCCCTCCTCCAACATTGAGGATTATAATTTGACATGAGATTTCGGTGGGGACATACAGCCAAACCATATTAGGGATATTTAAAATAACTATTTTGCTGTTCTTGTGATAGTGAGTTCTCATGAAATCTGGTTGTTTAAAAGCGTGTAGCGCTTCTCCCTTAATTTTCTTTTCCCTGCTCCTGCCATGTAAGATGTGCCTCCTCCCTCTTCATCTTCCGCCATGATTGTAAGTTTCCTGAGACCTCCCCAGCCATACATTCTGTACAGCTTGCAGAACTGCGAGTCAATTAAACCTCTTTTCTTTATGTATTACCCAGTCTCAGGTAGTTACAACCATTTTAAATATCCCCTATTCTCTATATAGATGTCATGCGTTAAGTGAATACATACTTTTTTCCCCATGTCTATTTGGAATAGTTTTAACATTCAAACTAACCTCATCAGGCCCATCAAATTTAAGCTACCTTAGGATATTATGAAACCCAGCCCCAAACTAGTATTAAAAAATGTTCTCTAAAAGCAGAAATAACTATTTGGTTTGAAAAGGGACCTTTGTTTCTCAAAGTCTGAGAACACAGCAGGGCAGGGAACAGCATGTGCAGTCTTCCTTGCAAGTCAAATGCTTTATTTGTGAAGCAGAACACTATGCAGAACTCTGGTTCTGCCAGAGACATAGCAGTAACGACGCTATTAATTTGTAGTTTTGGTTGAATATGTGTCGATGAAATAAAAAAAAAGCTTAGCTCCTGGAGTTTTTAGAATTAATGTTTTTCAAAGTTGTAAGAAAATGTAAGGCATTCTGGCCATGTTAGCAAAATATAAAATTGGTAGGGAGCTGGAGGACAAAATTCAGAAAAAAACATTTCCCCAAGGCTTTTTTGAGTTTTAATATTCAGAAGGCATTGCTACATTTGTACAAATGGCTATGGAGAATAAAACTGAAACAAAGTTCTAGGAACATAGTGGATGGAAAAAATTCATTAACCCTCATATCTACACAACATTCTTTTCCTATCTGATGTTCTGTATTATATGGAAAGTCAGCAATATCTACTACTGTTTTAAAGATGGGAAACTGAGGTCTTGGAGAAGTTGAGGCCATTTAGTGAAGAGATGTACTGTAACCAAGGGCAAGAATGCAAACATCCTAACATTAAAAATTCTCTTTTAGTGGGATGCAATCCAATACCAACTCTCCTAATTTGAATTTGAATTGGATTTCAATTCATTCACAGTCAAATTCAATTAAGAAACATTTATTGGGAGCCTCCCGTTAGCTGGTACAACCTAAGAGACTAGAAATAAAGTGAAAGACAGCTCTGTCTTCAGAAACCATACAGTTTATTTGGAGAAATAGGCAAGAGAACAACAACTGCAAAACATAGGAATATGAACATTCAGCAAGTGGGCCATTGGAGCACTCAAGGGACCGTAAGCTTAAGATCACTCTATATCCCACTTTACCTGGGAGAATTCTGGTTTACTTCAAATGTCCTTCAGTAATTATTGTTGGCACCCAATTTCACCCTGGAAAGAATCCTGGTTGCGATTATACGTTATTTGACTACCTTACTCAACCTATGCTAGGAGATGAGAAAAAGCCTTTTAAAAATTTGAAGTTAAACTAGTTACTCCCATATAGTTTTCCAATTAATTTCAAAAACTCCTATTTAATTTACTTCTAGTATATTATCTGTATTGTTTTCCAATTTCAGAAACTCCTATTTAATTTACTTCTAGTATATTCTATGTATTGTCACCAAATGATCATTCAAAAATCCAAATCTAGCAGTGTCATATCTGACATTTAAAAAAAACTTCATTAGTCCCTTATCTGTAGGATAAATTTCAAACTCTTTAGTACAGTATGTAAGGTATCCCCTGTCCTAGCCTCTGCCCATCTGTGGATATTTGTTAAAAATAATTTTTAAAAAACTGCCTGTTAGTTCTTCAGTCATAGCAACCTACTTTGAATTCTCAATTGTGCCATGCTATTTCAAGCCTCTGTGCCTTGACACATGCTGTTGCCTGTGACTGTAATTCTCTTCCTCCAACAACGATCTGCCTAGTGGATACCTAGTCCTTCTTTCTTTAAAAAACAAAACCAAAACCAAACAAAAAACCTTTCCTGAGCCTCGGAAGCTGAAATTTGCCCCCTTCATTTCACCACTGAACAGTTTCTAGATTGTGCACATCACAACACATTACATGTTTTGTCTACGTGTCTGTTTCCCTGATTTAGCTACAAATTTTTTGAGGGGTCCAACCTGTTCTCATCTATGTCTCACTGTGCCTGTGCCCGTTTAATAAATGCTTGTTTAGCTGCATGTCTAAAAAATTAGGTGGGCAGGAAAAAAGGTAGGTTAGGAGAAGTTTTTGAAGGATGACAGAATTTGCAAAGGTATAGATATTTAAGAACATCAGATAATCTCTGGGAACTGCATATTGTTTAATGTGTCCAGGTCATGGGGTAACTGGGAGAAGGGATTAGGGAAGGAAAATTGTTTTGTGTAATTATAACAAATTCCCACGGGTTTTGGAAAACAAAAATCCCATAGATTATCTATTTTGCTAGAAAGTATATTTTAAAAGGGGCAGACAGGCTAAAATTTTCATTCGTTTCCTAAATGAGTAATGATTTACTACCAGTAGTAGGTATCGTGCAAAGCAGATTGTGTACTGTGGTTGTAAACGAGCCCATTAACATTGACTCTTCCCTAATATACTTTTCTCTGTGTTCCATTAGGGGAATCTCAGAAGTGGAAATGTCTGAATTAAGAAAGGTCTCAGGCAGGGTGTGGTGGCTCATGCCTGTAATCTCAGCATTTTGGGAGTCTGAGGCAGGTGGATCATGAGGTCAGGAGATCTAGACCATCCTGGCTAACATGGTGAAACCCCATCTCTACTAAATGTACAAAAATTAGGCCGGGCGTGATGGCTCACGCCTGTAATTCCAGCACTTTGGGAGGCCGAGGTGGGCGGATCATGAGATCAAGAGATCGAGACCATCCTGGCTAACACAGTGAAACCCCTGTCTCTACTAAAAACACAAAAAATTAGCTGGGCATGGTGACAGACACCTGTAGTCTCAGCTACTTAGGAGGCTGAGGCAGCAGAATGACGTGAACCCGGGAGGTGGAGCTTGCAGTTAGCCGAGATCGCGCCACTGCACTCTAGCCTGGGTAACAGAGCAAGACTTCATCTCAAAAAAAAAAAAAAAAAAAAAAATTAGCCAGGCGTGGTGGCACGTGCCTGTAGTCCCAGCTACTCAGGAGGCTGAGGCAGAAGAATCGTTTTAATCCGGGAGGCGGAGGTTGCAGTGAGCCGAGATTGCACCACTGAGCCGTTATTGCACCACTGCACTCCAGCCTGGGCGACAGAGCAAGACTCCATCAAAAAAAAAAAAAAAAAACAAAAAAAAAAAAAAACAAAAAAAGAAAGGTCTCAACTTGGAGATTAACATTTAATGAGCATCTACTCTTTGGCATCTCTCTTTGCACACAAAACCAAAAACCAAAGATAAGATCGTAGGGAATATCAGTAGCAGAACCAGCATGACTCAGAATGTACTCAGGCATGACTCTGATCCTAGAGGATGCTGTGATCAATCAACTTGCTTGAAAAACAATGGAAAAAGCAACTTAAATGGATACTGAAAAGCATCCATTCGCTTCTGCTTGGGATATGCAAATGTCTGACCAGTCTCCAGCACTGATAGGATTTTAGCGAATGTTAGCAAACATTAAAGAATCAAGGAGCTATTGAAACAAACAAACACCTGATTAATTATCCTGCATAGATTTCAAATACAGTGAACTTGAAATTATCCCTCACCTATTCCTCATAGGGTGATTCACGGCATTAGGTTTTTTACATTCCTGGAGCCATAATGGACTGATAGGTGTAGAATTCAAGAAGAGTTTTTTTTTTTTTTGTATGGGGTGGGGAGGTCTGGCATTAAAGAATTATGCACTTTAGGAGATTTTTATTTATTTATTTTTTTTCTGTCTGTCTGCCCTGGGAAGTTTACTGGAACTTTGGTGAGGAAAGGGGGTTAAATCATTTTCAATCTCCACTGAAGAAATAAGTCTAGACATTCAGCAACAAAGGCTGAGTATGTCATAAAAAGAGAGATAGCTAGATATTTTTTGTCTCCTAATGAAAAAAAAATCATTTATAAAATAGTATTGAAAAAAGAAAATCTGACCTGAATCAGATCAGCTTCTATATCTAATTTCCAATTTATAGTAAGTACAGAGGACAGAGGAGCATGTTAAATTCTACTATGGAGATTCAATCAACAAAATATTCATTTTTTAATAGTCCACAAACAAAATTACCCTGTTTATTTGGCCAATAAATTGCGAGAGGGACAGAGCAAAAACAGAAAGTTTATATAGATTAAAAGAGACTTCGAACATATATCGAGCAATCCCAATGTCAGGGCAGTATTTAAATCCTAATTCAAATAAATGTTAAAAATAACTCCGTAAGACAATGGAAATTTGAATACTAGCTGCAAATTTGATTATATTGAAAATGATTTTTAAATTATTTTTGGTGTGATAATGATATTGTTTTTATGTCTAACAAAGCCCTTGTCTTTTAGAGATGCATATTGAAATACTTATGAAGAAAATTACGTGGTATATAATATTTTTCAAAATAATTGAGAAAAACAGTGAATGGTCATATATTTAATGTGATTCGCCATGAGTTCATTATTGAAGCTAGGTGATGGACATATGCAAGTTTAAACATATTCTGTCAATTTATGTCTCATATTCTCCATAAAAATTTGAAAGCTACTGGAAGGAAAGACAATATATTAACTAATGTAGACCTCTCTTCACAAAAACAAGCATGTTAATTCCCAGGGAGATGAATCTGTCCATTTCACTGTGAATATTTTATTTTATTATAGAAAATATGTATTATAGATTAGCAATATAGAAATTTTTAACCTGGTATATAAGTCCAGGAGTGATTTAGTAAATCCATAGTTACCCAGAACTATATACAAAATTGATATTAGCTGTTTGTGTTTTTGCATTCTGGAGGTCAAAGGATTCAATATATCGAGAGTATAAAATAAAACACAGAGACATTATTGCTTTTTAAAAAAGAGATTGCAGAGAAATGTTGATTTTCCTAATGTGATTTGGAAACTGAAATGAAAAAAATGCATTTCCAAAATAACATAATCAATGAAAAAATGTTTATATTTTGTCAAATCCAGGCATATTACAATGTATAATTTGAGGAAAAATAATGATATATCCTGTATTGAAGTTTGTATTTGACTAAGTCTGCTTTGTCCGTGTTTGTGCACTCAAAACCGTCTCCTCTCTAGATCGTGTCCCTTTACTCATTTAAGGCAACCTCCCTTCTAGCCCATGGCCTTCTCCAATTTACCTTGGCCAATGTTGAACTGTAGGAACTCTTATGAGCGATGTTTAGATTTCTATATGTACCATTTAATAAATGTTCTGTCTGCAAGTTCAGAGTAAGTTCTCTATTGGCATAGACCATAATTTTGCTGCCTATGTATTCCTCTAGTTGTGTAAGTCTGGTGAGTAAGAAAGCATCACTATTCACGGTGCTTCCACTCATTTCATTTTGCCCTTGATCTGGAAGTAAAGACGCCTGAATTAGACATTGTAGAGGAAACCAAATAATTGCCATCTTTGAAGAAATATTTGTATAATACTTTTTTATTTCTCTAAGTTCACTGATACTTTTATTCTAGTTGAACATGAAAAATTGGGCACACATGGAAATATTCAATGACATAACTGTAGGCAATTTCTTTTTTCATATAGTTCATTTTTTAGTTCTCATTTTGTTCTCATAATCAGGCATTTTAAAGTCCAAAAGACAAATTCTAAGACAAAATTACAACAGAAACCTTTCCCCTCATGTAAATTTCCTTGTTAGGTCATTTTGAATGTGATCCTCTTTTACAGCTTAAGGTATGTAAGTTCACATATTTAGTAGGTTACCATGATCTCTTTTTCTCACTTTTAAAACTGAATTTAGGAAAATGTAATATCTAGGAAGATTTTCATGAGTTTTTCTCATCAGCAGTGTTACCTATTTTTCTGCAGTGTAACAACTTTGGAACACAAAGGCATTTGAAATAGGCATCCTTGATACAAATTGCAGATTACTTTCTCACTACTCCTGGCTGTGTACTCCCAAATCAATAGAAATTCATGGGATCTGAAAATTAAATCTTGCAGTCCATTTTAAAAATTCTGACTTTATTGATAAGGTTATAATCATTCTGCACCATTTTAGCAAGTTCAGGTGGAAAAGTATTAACATCGACATTTGAAAATGAATGTGTTAGGTAGGAGGGGAAGGAGATGTAAGGCCTCTACATCCCTAGGTCCTTTTTAAATTTCATAGACTTCACTAAGTACATCAGAGGCATTTTGCTGAAATACCCTGCTATTGCCAGGTTGGTTCCTTTTGCATTACCTTAATGCAAGAAACTAGACTCATCCCAAGTGAGGAAGGGGAAAGCTCAGCCATTTCCAATTAAGGACCTGATCTCGGTCATCAAGACTCTGAGAGCTCTGACAAAGTCTAAGACAGTTTTGTAAATACAATGGCCATATATTCATTTATGAAGGGCTAGCATTCGAAGCTCTATTAACAATAAATACATTCTGAATTTACACTACATGCTATTTAAAAGCCAAGAAGAACATTTGGCGACTTTAGAACTAAAGTCTAGTTCCTTTCCCCTCGTGTAAGTTTTCTTGTCGCTTTGAACATGATCCTTTTTTTTGCTTTTCTTTAGAACTAGAATAAAGTCTAGTTCTAAAGTCTCCACATGTTCTTCTTGGCTATAAAATAGAATGTAGTAAGAAACAATGTGTTTACCTTTCTCCTTGATAAACAATATCATCAGGACTGCGATTCATCACTTCAACAAATCTCAAGGAGAATATATTTTTATAATTTGTTTATCTTTCCCTGTTAGTTTGGAAAGAACCAATCATTTCCTATGTCCTTGCTTATGTCAATCACCATCACAAGTCTAAAATTCCTTGTTTCTACACCTAGATGGATTTCCCCCAGTGTGAATATGTACATCCTGTAATTGGATTTATACTGTTCATTAGTCCCCCAAAACTCTCAGAATCCTCAAAATCTTATAATCTAGCATCACAAAAATACTCTGTCTCTTTAACCTTTTCAGTTATTATTTCTTCTCCTTGCCATGATTAGAACACTGCATCTCTACTGAATTCATTGCTTCCCTGGAGGCTCTGTGAAGTCATCACTATTTTTTGATGCTCATAATCATTACAACACAAGTCCCATAAATAAAATTGTTTCTTGATGTGGCTGTTGCTTCTTTTCTCCCTCAAAAACCCCTGCTACTTGATGTCATACATGGCCACTTTCTACCCCTTTGTATTAGTCTGTTTTCATGCTGCTAATAAAAACATACCCGAGACTGGGTAATTAAGGAAAGAGGTTTAATCGACTCACAGTTCCACATGGCTGGGGAGTCCTCACAATCATGGCTGAAGGCGAATGAGCAAAGTTACGTGGTACACAGCAGCAGGCAAGAGAACTGGTGTAGGGGAACTCCCCTTTATAAGATCTCGTTAGACTTCTTCACTATCATGAGAACAGCATGGGAAAGACCCGTTCCCATGATTCAGTTACCGCCCACCGTGTCCCTCCCATGACATGTGGGAATTATGGGAGCTACAGTTCAAGATGAGATTGGGTGGGATACAGCCAAACCATATCACCCTTCTCATTGTTATTGTTTACTACTCTTCCAATTTTAGCACTGTAGTCACTTTTTTTATCCTTAACTTGTAATCTTTCTTGGGGGCAATAACAGTCATGGGGATAATTCGTTGTAAACGGCTCTCATATTTTTACCACTTTACCTCACCCAATTCTCTCTTAATTGCTTAGTCATTATCAGTCCTGTCTATACCATTTTCCAAAGCCTAAATTTCAAATCTCTCTGATCACCATTTTCTATATTTTATGCTCATTTACTCCATTCCATCCATGACAACAATTTAACTCCATTTGAACTTCCAACCCACTTAGACTACAATTTTTCCACTTTCTCCTGACTTATGTACTCATTTTCCCTCTTAACCAACTTAGGCTTCATGGGTCCATCATTGTAGTAAGTTGTTTAATGTACTTTCAATTCCTTCCACCTTCCCCTGACACCCGCTAACAGTCTCACAAAACTCCAGCACTACCCAAACCTAACTTCCTCCTTACTTGTCTCCCTCTGCTCCCAGTATCTGGAGGAATCACACAGCCTTACCACTAGGACTCCATTTTAATTTATAACAGCAAATTTTAAGTGAGTACCCGGGACCACTCAGAAGTGCCCAGACACCCTTCTACATTTGTCTAGTGAACCCACTTTAGTTATTCTTTCAAACTGCATATTCTCTCCAGACCACCTTTACCCTCAGTGAAAAACTCATGGAAGTAAGAAAAATTCTCCTTCACCATTGAATCTATCAACCTCTGTGCAGCTGGACTCACACTTTGAGCATTCTTTCCACTGCTATTGTGACATCCCTGCCCCTGTTACTAACTGGATCTTACACTCAGGCTCTAAGCCCCATTGCTGCTTGTTTTCTCGAGGACTTCTTGCTATTATGTCTGGTTTCTCTAACATCATCACTTTTTCCATGTGTACTGCACCTTTGTTACTCAGTACACAACTATCCTGTACAATTTACAATGCAAAAAATTAAATTAAAAAACCCTCCGTCTTATGCAGTCTAGTGAGGGGACTAAAATCCCACCAGCCTCTGGTTTGGAATAAAGAGTTAAGGTGACCAAAGGCTAGCTCAGACTTATTCACGTTTTCAGGATGGTCTCAAGTTTTCCAATCCAGTAAGAGAAAAGTATGCTGGTACGTTTCAAGTTTCTGCCTATACCTTGGTTGGTACATGTGCATTGGCTAAAACAAGTTACAAGGCCATATTCAAGGAATTGAAAAACTAAGTCAGTCACATTGCATATGCATGGATACATGGAAGAAAAGAAGTTGTGGAAAGGTAGTAAGGCTCCATAAAAAGGAAGTGGCTGTGTGACATGTCTAGAAAAATGAGGCCTTAGGCAGTCTTGCAGATATTACATATTTCCAGTGGCTCTGCAAGGCACAGAAGTATCAGGAAGACTCCTTTGGAGCCATAAATGACACAAAATTAATAGAAAGAGGTGGTTAATAGAATGGGGCTTTGTGGATGGGCACAAAGAGTGACTGAACAATGAAAAGCTGAACTAACAGCATGATGAGCTCTCATGCATTGATATTCAGAGTCAGCATAGGGAGAAAAATCTGTGAAGTGTAGATAAACTGAAATAGATCAAATATTCCAATACCTTTGCAGAGGAGGGGATTAAAATAGAAATATAGTTGCAAAATAAAAAATTAAAGAATTTTGGTTCATTACATCTCTCAGTTTGTGGCCTAAAATTCATTCTCATTATACTTGAATTGTCTACTGTTATTTATCTAATGCTTCCCTCATACGTAAGATCATACTAGGGTGTCTTGTCAGGGAAAAGGTAGCTTTCATCTGGCAAGAACCAAAACTGCTTTTTTCCCTTACATTCTTCCTTATTTGGGGAGGTTCCTTTTCCAAAACTCCACTGCCTTTGGCAACATTCACACAATTTTAGAGCTCTTATCTTGGCCAGCAATTGTGCCAGTGACTTCACTGAGTCCCTGATAAATTAAACCTGGTGAGAATACTATGGAGACAGCTGGCTGAGGCTGGGTTTCACCTTGCTTAGTGCGCTCTTTGTAATCATGTTCTTCCTATTTTGTCATTTTAATAATTTTGTTTCCTCATTTATTCCCTTTCTCTCTCTCTTTTTTCCCCCAGTCCAGCTCACTCTCAATTTTATTTTCCTCTTTCTTTTTTTTTTTCTGGTTACTTTAAATTTTGAATGGCATAGGTAGTCTTTAGGGACAGAATCCATTGAGATCAAACTGAATGTTCTGATTTAATACTGTTTTAAAATTTGTGTTCATATTACATGGCCAGGACATTTGAATATTATTAATAGTTTCCCTCATGTAGTGTGTAAAACTTATTTCACAGACATTTACATTGCTTCCAAATTTTACCACTGTATGTTGAATAACCCCATAATTAATATTTATCATTCTCTTTTAGTCTATATCATTATTTATTTAGTGGGTAAGTATGGTTAAAAATCTTGCTTAATGCATATTGCTAAATTGCTCACCAGTAATAATGGTATCTTTCTAATGAGAGTAGAGTTACTCTTTAATACTAAAAAATCTTTTAAGACTTAGAGGAATAATAGTAATAAGTCAGGGCAGGCTTTAAAGAGTCCTATTGAGAGCACTGAGTGTGGCTTGGGCACCAAAAGGACCCAACTGAAATTCACAGACTACTCTTAGAGCTGGAGAACACAATTGTAATAACAGGGCAGAAAGCAGTTCCGGAAAGAATACCCATATCCAAACAAGAAATTATATATTTATTTATTGTTATATTGTTTTATATATATAAAGCAATATCATTATAAATTTAAATATTTATATTGTTATAAATATTGTACCCCCAAAACTAAAAGTCAAATGTATATACAGATATATAGATATTATACTAAAAGTCAAATAATATATATCATTTGACTACATTTGTTACATGAGTAAATTGCGTACAAATTGTTGCATAAGATTGCTTATAATTATTGTATGAATGATCCCGTCACCCAGTTGGCATAATATTGGATAGTTAGCTTTCCAACCCTTGTCTCCCTCCAATCTTCCCCCTTGAGCTGGTTTGGCTCTCTGTCCCGACCCAAATCTCATCTTGTAGCTCCCATAGTTTGTACGTGTTGTGGGAGGGACCCAGTGGGAGATGATTGAATCATGGGGGCATTCTTTCCCCTGCTATTCTCATGGTGGTGAATGGGTCTCATGAGATCTAATGGTTTTAAAAATAGCGTTTTCTCTGCACAAGCTCTCTTTTTGCCTGCTGCCATCCACGTAAGATGTGACTTGCTCCTCCTTGCCTTCCACCATGATTGTGAGGCTTCCCCAGCCATGTGGAAGTGTAAGAACAATAAACCTCTTTCTTTTGTATATTGCCCAGTCTTAGGTATGTCTTTATCAGCAACATGAAAAAGGACTAATATACCCCTCTATTAGTCTCCAGTGTCTGTTGTTTTCATCTTTTTGTCCATGTGTACTCAATGTTAAGATCCCATTTGTAAGTGAGAATATGTGGTATTTGGTTTTCTGTTCTGCTTTAATTTGTTTAGGATAATGGCTTCTAACTGCATCCATGTTGCTGCAAAATAATTTTCATGCTTTTGTATGGTTACATGGGATTCCATGATGTATATGTACCATATTTTCTTTATGCAGTCCAATGTTAATAGGCATCTAGGTTGATTCTGTGTCTTGGCTATTGTGAATAGTACTGTGATGCACATACAAGTGTCTTTTGGTAGAACAATTTATTTGTGTCTTTTTGGTAGAGCAATTTATTTTTCTTTAAGTATATTCTTAGTAAAGGTACTGCTGGGTCAAATAGTAGTTCTGTTTTAAATTCTTTGAGAAATCTCCAAACTGCTTTCCACAGTGACTGAACTGCTTTACATTCCTACCAACAGTGTATAAGTCTTCCCTTTTCTCCACAACCTTGCCTGTATCTGTTGTTTTTCAGCTTTTTAGTAATCATCATTCTGACTGGTGTAAGATAGTATCTCATTGTGGTTTTGCCTTTCTCTAGTGATTAGTGATGTTGAGCATTGTTTCATATGTTTGTTAGATGCATACACATCTTCTTTTGAGGAGTGCCTATTGCTGTCTATTGTCCATTTTCATGTGTTTTTTTGGCAAACAAGCAATTTTAAAATACAGAAATTATGAAATCAATACCAGATGGTAACAAACTGGGAGTAAATGCATGGTGTGACAGGGAAGCTTCAGATGAAGGGTAGTTCTAGTTGATTTTTCAGTGATAAATCCATTCTGGAAATTCTAGGTAATGCATCTCTCAAATATTGGCATGTTTATTATTCACCTGGGCCTGTGGGATTAGGTGGGGCTGAGGTGGGTTGGGTGTTGCAGAGCTGCTTATCCAGAAATTATGATTAGTAGAGCTGAGTTGGGGTCTAGGTGACGCTGATGGAGACGCTCAGTTAATGGCACACATTTTGAGCACATTGATTTTAAAGGCAACTGACTTGAGTAATCCCTGCAGTCCCTCAACAAACATTAAACAGTTTAGCTCAAATTCCTTTCAAATATATGTCTGAGGGTCTTTTGACTCTCACTCTCATAGTCTGGGGATATAAAATTTAGTGAGATACCTTACTCTTTCCCTTGTGAGGAACTTATCCCGGGGGCAGCTACCTTTCTACCTACTTTTAAAATCTTATCTGACCATATGCAGGTGCTGTTCACTGAGTCTGAAAACACAGTTTTTATTCATCAGTTTGTCTCTCCTTCTACCCTCTCTTCTCACTCTTCCTCCTTTGTACCTTCAACAAGGGCACTAATTTAATGACACTCTGTAGCCGAGAAGATAAAGCTGGATTTCTCCAGGCTGAAAGCCATCTACCTTCCATGGCAACAAGTTCAGACTCATCCTACACAGACAAGAAGCATTAGCATCTGATCTGCTTTATCCTGCAGCAGCTGGAGCCCAAGTGCTTTATGGCAGAAAGCAGCCCTTGGTGTATCCGTGGAGACAGGGAGCTTCTCCTTGCTCAGCTTGTTCTAGGATCAGTATGTAAGCTTTGTTTCCAGCAGTGTTATCTGTGACAAATGCCTTCCCAAAGTCAGGCTGCATCTGTTGACTGACACCCAGTCCCCATCCTCCAGATTTCAATTAGCATGTACCTTTTAGCAGTCCTGTGAAAGAAACGCTTGTTGCAATAGAACTAGCAATGGACTCCACGGCTCACTCCAAACTTCCTTTGGAAGAACTAAATCACATATGTAATATTATGCAGATTCGGTCTGTTCCAGTACCATGGTTCTGTTATAGTCAAAAAGAAGGAACAGAAAATAGCTGTTTTTACTGATTGCCTTTGAATTGAGACAGGAGATTGACAAAGAAAGGCAGAGTAGGACGTAATACTGATTTGAGCTCCCTGTGGTTACACAGAAGCAGAGACAGCTTAGATACAGTCCCATCTCTGCCAAATGAAATGACTGGATTTGATCTTGTCTAAGCAGAGCCCTCAGAAGATGAAGGATGCTGTACAGTAGCAGCTTTCCTTTTGAAAACTGAAATGCAAAGTTGCCTAAATTTGAATGGGCAAAAGTAGTATTAGGGGCGTCCTCACGATTGAGACTCACTATCGTCCTTTTGCCTGCCTTAGGTCTTCAGCTCTCCCTCTCACCAGCACCATACCTGCCTCCCCTGCCTAAGTCTGAATGGAAATCTTTTAGCCAGTTCTCTTTAGAAAAGCTGAGACACTGGCATTTTGAAAGAATTTTATTTACTACTGAGAAAAACACTAACGGAAAATACAAACAGAACCGAAACAAGTTTCTAAAGAACATCTGCTGATCCTATAATCGCAGTCTCTCAGAGTCAAGAGAGACCGTGGTGCACACCTTTCACTTTCTGTTTCTGATTCCATTATCAAATAAAAAATGGTTGCACAAATTGTGAAATTTTGTAAGAATCTACTTAACATATTGACACTTTAGATTTTCCACTTAACATTTCCATTAGAAATTGGCACTTTTTACAAGTTTCTAATGGGTGTATTTATAATCTCTCATGACGCTAAGACCAGAAGTCTGAATCTGAGGAGGATCTATGTGATAAGGCTTCAGACAAATCCCCCTGCCCTCCATCACCCCATGAACATAGTAGAGTTCTGCTACCAAATGTTTGCCAAAGTATCTGATATTGCCCTGGGCTTCTACTTTCTCAGCTTGTCAGATCTTCATGAGGGGATGACACATCTTATTTCCCACCTGAGTGGTGGGGTCTCACCATGTCAGGACCCATTAAGTGTTCTCTGGTAGTGAAGAGACCAGGCTGAAATCATCCAGACCCCTAAGTTTCTGTCTTCCATATGGGGGGGACATGTGTACACAGGAGTGATATTTTTCTTCAGATGTAACTTACTTTATATCCCTGTATTAGTCCGTTCTCACATTGCTATAAAGAACTACCTGAAACTAGATAATTTATGAAGAAAGAGGTTTAATTGACTCACAGTTAGGCATGGCTGGGGAAGCCTCAGGAAACTTACAGTCATGGTCAGAGGGTGAAGGGGAAGCAGGCACATCCTTACATGGTGGCAGGAGAGAGAGTGAAGGGGGAAGTGCTACACACTTTTAAACAACCAGATCTCCTGAAAACTCATTCAGTATCACCAGAACAGCGAGGGGAAAGTCCACCCCCATGATCCAATCACCTCCCACCAGGTTCCTCCCCCAACATTAGGAATTACAATTCATTATGAAATTGGTGGGGACACAGAGCCAAACCATATCAATCCCACAGAGAGAGGCTAATAACAGAGTCATAGCACAAGGAAACTGTCACCATTTAAACACTAGAGACATAAAACAAGAACCAACTAGTACCCAGCAGAGGGAGTCAGTCCCTTAACGGTAATCCTTACTTTTAGTATTTCCCCACGCTTTGAATCAGGACTACCCATCCCCAATAACAGGCAGATTTTTTCATAAATTTCTCCATGTTACAAGTGGGCTGACAGCCAGTCTTCTAATTTGCTACTTACAGAAAGCACTGTATTGCAACACTGGTTTAGAAATTTAGGTTTTTGTATATTTCTCTGAATAATCACATAGCAGCATAATAAGCAATAGGATCTCCTCATAAAGTAGCTGCCTTTTCTTAAAACAACCATTCTCTCAATCTGGTATTGGACTCCAAATTCTGAGTTACCCACAACTGATAAACAGCCACAACAAAATGTATGTTATTTCATGTAATACTCATCTTCAATATTGGCTGTTATGTAAGTGGGGCACAACTCTGGGGAGAAATTAGATGGAGTTGAGCAAATTGACCAGCTCCATCTAATTTCTCCAAATTGACCTAGTGTCAGAAAGATAACAGTTGTTGGCATCTGTTGATAATCTATTTTACTATGGGTACTATGCTAAACCCTTTACATGGTTTATATCATAGTCTTTATGCTCACAGTGGGTCAGATACTGATATTATCCTCATTTTACAAAAGTGGAAAACAGGCTCGGGACATTTAGGCAATTTGCTCGGCTCTCAGCTTAATTAAGGTAGATGACTAGGACTTGAACATAGCCTTAATCGGGCCCTGGATTCTGTCCTCCTAACCAGAGGAGGTTAACTGGTTAACTGTACTCTATTCCCAAAGACAAGTGGAACAATCTTGATTTCTGATCTCTGGGTTTTTGACCTCTTAATCTGTTCCTGTATAATTTATGAAATTCAAAAATAAAAATACAGCCAAGTTCAAATCAGTAAAAAATTCTGGATTTATGTATTAAACATTTAAGCATTTGGGACTTAAGAATAATAAACATATTTGGAGATTTATTAGTAAAAGTCCACAATTTGTAAATATGGGCCTCTAATTCCTAAGCTCTGTGTATCATTTCTGATGGATGATTACCTGATGAAGAGAGTATTAAGGTAGTTTGTTATTCACTCTTTTGAAGAACCAAATTATAGCCATCACCACTCTCTCTCAGGCCTGTACTTACCAATAGACTTCAAGCTTGAATTCTAAAGATATTTTTAAAGGACATGAGAAAGAAACATAACAATAAATAAATAAATGCAAAACACTCCCATAAATCCAAAAAGGTCTTCGTACAAAGCAGTCTCAAATGCCACTGTATTTTTGATCTTCTGAATAGCAACCACTTATATTGTAAACAGAAGACTATCTAAAGGTTTGTAGAGCTGTTGCAAACATTTTAAACAGAGCTGAAAAAGCATAAAAAACAGAACTTACGGTTTAAAAACACCTTTTATAAAATCTCTTCTGTAGCACTTCCACCAAGTGATGTTATAACTTATTATTCATAGCGTAGACTTTCAAGGAGCAATTATGTATTTAGTTCTCCTTAGCAAGTTAAATTACGAATTAGGAAAGACAAAAAGTTATTCTGTGTTTGCATCTGTGAGAAAGATCCCCACAGTTGCTCTTAAGTGTGTCCTGAGAATGACTTACACTGTGTCATTTGTAAACTAGGCAGATTAATAGCTCTCAGAAATTATGTGTAAGTTTTTTTTTAACATATTTGATAAAAGTATCTTAATATTGTGAGTTTTTGGAAAGATATGAGTTTGATGACATATATCAGGCCATTTCACTCCCATAGTATCTCTTAGTCACGTTCTATAGAATCATCCTTTCAATATTTTGGGCAGATTGCATAGGTTTCCTCTGCAAACCTATGGTCACATTTGATTATAAAAAAGTTCAAGTTAGTCCAAGTGCAAATGTAACATAATATTCAAATTAAAGCCCTTCCCTCTTCTTGGTTTAGAGACTTGCTTTGAGAATGGGACTGGTCAGTCTTTCCCCCTTTGGTACTAACTAGTTTTCATTTGGAGATATATATATCCATGGATATATAATGGATAAATTATTTCTAATTTGGAGATATATATATATATATAAACTTTTCTGTGCTGACATTGGAGATATATATATATAGATATATATAACTTTTCTGTGCTGACATTGGAGAGAGATATATATTTATATATATAAAAACTTTTCTGGGCTGACATTACAGATAGAGAAATAAAACAAAGCTGTCTCTTAATCTAAAATAATCACAGTATGGTGGGAAACAAAGACAATGAATAATGGTTTTATAATACCATGTGATAAGAGCCACAATGAAGGGTTAATAATGAACATGGAAGTAATAATAAACATGGAAGTTTATTACTAAAGTAATAATGAACATGGAAGTAAATTCTCAGAGTGGATTTTGTAGAGGAGAAGTTGGAACTGGGTTTTGAAATCTATTCTGAGGGTCCGGTAGAGAAAAGACATTTTGGAAATAAGTAGCAGCATTGCACACAAGCTAAGAGGACAGAGACAGTTTGATTTTTCAGATAACCACAGGTAGATACTATGTAAAATAAATGATGGTCAACAATATTGGAGAAGAAACTAAAAAACAGGTATTTATTGCATTAGACCCAATCTCTAACATTAACATTCAATTACTATGGATTTCCCTTCACCGTATATGAAACACAGGAAAATCACATGTCATATAGGAGCTGTTATGAGAACTTTGGGAGATTCAGAAAGGAAGGCCCATGGGATAGGAGTTCTTAAAGAAGACTTGAAAATTTATTGACATGACTATCACCCACTCATTCTACTACTGTTTACTACTACTAAACATGTGTAAACTATTTTTTGCTTGTCAGGGTTCAAAGATTAATGACATAGTTTCCTATTGCAAGAAATGTACAGAGATTTTTAGGATGTAAAAATGTAGGAAGTGCCTTAGGAAAGGCACAGCATGCACTGATTTCGGAGTAGGAGTCATAATTCTGAAATAAGAGATCAGGTACAGCTTTATTTATGTAATAGCAAGTGATATCTGACTGAAGCCTTGACAAGTGAATATAATGGTAATAGGTTAGGGCAAGAGTTGAAGCAAAAGCATAGAGGTGAGTAAACATAGATGTACCAGGATTGCAGTAAGAGGTCTGACCCACATAAAAGAGGAGGGAAAATACAAGTGGGAAGTATGTTGTGAATGAAAATAGATGGCCTTGAATGCCAAGCAGAACATTTTCATTGGTTAGCAGTGGAAACTCGTTGTCAATCTTTTCTGAATAGAAAAATAACAAAGAGAATGTGTCATGAACCTTACTATGGCAACAGTGTAAGAGTTTAGACAAATGATGCAAGAGCCCAAGAGACAAGTTATGAGGGTAAAAGGGAAGTGTTACATGATGATAGGAGGAGTGATAATATATGTCACTAAAAGAAATCAGAGTAACAACTGGTTGTAAGTTGATAAGATGGGTACTGCCTACATGAAGCTGTATCCCATGTTTATGATAAGAGTTGGTTGAGCTATGGCACACAGATATGTCTGTGAATAGCTTCATTACATGTGTTGGCAACTATGAGCAAATTACATGAAACAACCAGATGATTAGTTGGTCACCCAGTGGGAATATGTGAAAAAGAAAGAATTTTAAAAAGTAGGCCTTCAAGCAGCAAAACTTTCTCTGGACAGGTGTGTTCCAGGTTTGAATTCCATGAGCACACTCAGGTACACAGGTCCTGGCATTCACAGGCTGCATGCAGTATGTTTTGTAAGAAGATTAGCAAGGAATAGTACTGCTTTGCCGAAACTGTTTTTGGAAAATTGCTTAGATAAAGGGAACCCTTGGTAATTGAATGTTAGCATTATCTAATTATTTAGATAAAGTTTGATGAACATGGAAGTGATAGTGAACGTGGAAGTCAGTCAATCAAAGGAAATTTTTGGGTCCTCTTCTGGGTTGGCTGATGCAACTCTCTCAGTTTCTCAGACCCTTACTAGAGTATAATGAATCCCAGAATCTATTCCAGTGGCCTTTCCTGCCATAGGAGTAGAAAGAAGTTAGTACAGTGTAAGGTGCCTTCCAATCTGGGCCTATAGAGGGAGAAAGGGAAGGAAGTACCTTTACCAGCATTAGGTCCCCTGCGTTGAATAGAGGTGGCCCTAGTTCACAGGAATGGGCCTCCCACAGTTGTTTCAGTTCCTATTAGAAATGCGCCAAAGAAGTTATATGTTTATTGAATCAGAGGTTTCTTGGTCTAGCAAGAAATCATTGGTGAGAAAAGGCCATTCATACATCATTTCAAAGGGACTTAAATCTAGCTTTGAAGGGGTGTTTCTAAAATGTATTAGGGTTATGGGAAGAAAGGTAGTCTAGGGGAGATGAGTCTCCTGAGACAGTTTCCTGATGTGCCTTTTGATAATATCATTTGTCTTTCCTACCTTTCCTGAGGATTGTGGTCGCCAAGCACAATGAAGATGGTATTGTGTGCCTGTTGTCTTTGAGACTCTCCGGGTCACAGCCACCTTGAACGAGGGTGCTCTACTATTGCTCTGGAGGTACGTGGGGAATCCAAAGTGAGAGCTATCTCATTAATTAATACTTTTATCAACTCAGAGGCTGTCTCTGACCGACATGGAAAGAAATGCTTCTACCCAGTTAATGAAGGTATTTACCCATACTAGGAGGTACTGGATGCCTCTTGTCTTTGGCATATGGGTGAAATCCACTTGCAGTTTTCTCCCAGATAACACTTGTCCTTTGGGTTCTGGGGGAAAGAAGCCATCCATTGAGGGGATTATTTTTAAGGGAAATCTTGCAAGCATTAATGACCTGTTGACTATAGCAGATTTTCACCTGAGAACCATCTCTAGGACAATTGAAGGGTTTTATCCTTACCAAAGTGGAAGTCCTGGTTAGTACCTTACACTGTACTAACTTCTTTCTACTCCTATGGCAGGAAAGGCCACTGGAATAGATTCTGGGATTCATTATACTGTAGTAAGGGTCTGAGAAACTGAGAGAGTTGCATCAGTCAACCCAGAAGAGGATCCAAAGTTTCCTTTGATTGACTGACTTCCACGTTCACTATTACTTCCATGTTAATTATCACTTCCATGTTCATCAAAACTTTATCTAAATAATTAGATAACGTTAACATCCAATTACCAAGGGTTCCCTTTATCTAAGTAATTTTCCAAAAACAGTTTCGGCAAAGCAGTACTACTCCTTGCCAATCTTCTTACAAAACGTACTGCATGCAGTCTGTGACTGTCAGGACCTGTGTTCCTGAGTGTGAAGGATTTTAAGAAATTTCCATCGGCTGGTAGCTGAAGCTTGCCATCCTCCAATTGCAGCCATCCTGAGGACTGAAAGATGTATCCCCAAGAGATTCTATTTCTGTGAGAGAAATATTGAGGTTTTATTTCTCTTATGGAGCCCTCCCAGTTAGAAGGGCTTACAAGTGGATTAGAAATCTGGGGCCCTGTCACTGCTGATTTAGCTTCTTGATCTGCCAGCCTATTTCCCTCGGCTATTTCATCAACCCCCTTTCAGTGGCCTTTACAATGTATTACTGCTACTTCCTGTGGGAAGAAAACCAAGGATGATAGTCTGTTAATTTCCTGATGGTATTTAATGGGAGACCCATTAGCTGTGAGGAAGTTTCTCTCTTTCCAGATAGTGGCATGGGTATGGAGGACTAGGAAAGCATACTTAGAATCAGTGCAAATGTTAACTTATTTCCTTTTGCTTAACTTGATCACTCTTGTTTGGGCAATTAGCTCAGCTAATTGAGCGCTTGTACACAAAGAAGAAGATGTGCTCTCAACAATATCATTCAGCATAACTATTGTATACCCTGCTCTATGGATCCCTTGTTCTACAGAAGAACTTCCATCAGTAAGGAGAATCCAGTCTGGGTTCTCTAAGGGGGTTTCCTTAAGGTCCTCTCTGGCCACATAGGTTTGTACTACTATCTGTTTGCGGTTATGTTCAAGCTCCCCAGCTTACTCTGGGAGGAAGGTGGCTGGATTTAGGGAGGGACGCGTTCTTAATTGGACTGCAGATCCCTCTAATAGTGGAGCTTGATATCTGAGGAAGCAGTTATCGATTCGCCAGAGACTCCCCTTAGAAGACAGCAGTCCTGCCACATTATGTGGGGTATAAACACTTAAGTTATTCTCCATGATTAACTTAGTAGCCTCTGGTACCAGTAAGGCTACCACTGCAACTGCCCAGAGGCAGGCCAGCCATCCTTTAGCTACTAAATCAAGCTCCTTACTTAGCCTACAGGCTGCTAAGCTGGACCTCAGGCCTGCATTAGAACTCCCAGGGTCATTCGCTTTCTTTCTGACACATAACGATTAAATGTCTTCCCTATGGAAAGACTAAGGGCTGGTGCCTCAAGCAAGGCTTGTATTAATTGGTCAAAGCCCTTTTAAGCCTCTGGTTCCCAAAATAGGGAATGAGTTTTAGATGACTGAGTCTCCTTTATTAGGTGATATAAGGGATGAGTCATATCACTGTACCCAGGTATCCATAGTCTGCAGAATCCTGTAATGCCCAAAAATTCCATCAGTTGCTTAAGGGTTTGGGGGTGGGTAAAGGAGGAGATGGGCTTAATCCTTTTTTTGTCCAATGCTCTGGTCCCCTCTGACAAGACCAGACCTAGGTACTTCACTGAAGTCTGACAGAGCTGAACTTTAGATTTTGAAACCCTATGTCCTCTGTTAGCTAGAAAGTTAAGAAGAGCCTTACTGACCTCCTGAGAGAGTTCCTCAGTTGGGGCACAGAGGAGAATATCATCTACTTATTGTGAAACTTTAAACTGAGGATAAAGGAACTCAGAGAGGTCTTTGGACATTGCCTGCCCAAACAGGTGGGGGCTGTCTCAGAGTCCCTGAGGTAACATTGTCCAGGTTAGCTGGGTGGTCTGGTTGGAGGGATCCTCAAATGCAAATACTTGGAGTCAGCGTGTAACGGTATGCAGAAAAAGGCATCCTTTATGTCCAGTACTGTGAACCATTTAGTTCCCTCAGGAATTTGAGTTATCAGGGTATACGGATTGGAACCACTGGGTGAATTGGATCCACAGCCTCATTAACAAGGCAGAAGTTCTGGACCAGACTCCATTCCCTGTTGGGTTTTTGTATCCCCAATATCAGGGTATTACAAGGTCTATTGTGGGATTTGAGGAGGCCCTGCATCTTCAAGTTATCAATGATGGTTTCAAGCCCTTTCCTAACTTCTGGTTTCAGGGGATATTGCCTCTGGTGGAAAGGAGGTGGGACCCTTAAGGTGAATCTGGACCAATATGGTGGTTATAGCTTGGCCAACTTTACCTTGAATTGCCCAAACTTCTGGGTTTAATATCGGTCTCCACTAGGGGGAGACAAATAGTTTGTCCTGGGGCCATCAAGATGTGGTCCCCATATGGGCCAGAATATCCCTGGTCAACAGAGGAGCTGGACTTTCAGGCGTGATTAGAAAGCCATGGTGAAAAAGAGGTTTCCCCATCTACAGCTAAGGGGTTTGGGAAAAATATCAGGTTAACAACTTCCCTGAGACGTGCCTCATGGTTGTGCTAAGACAGGATGGGGGACCCTGGTTGGAGAAGGAGAACTGAAAGGTCCACTCTGGTGTCCAGGATGAGGCCCACCTTCCTCTCTTCAATTACCAGAATCACCTGGGGGCTCCTGTATGGTAATGGTCATCTAGACCATTGGAGCCAGGAAGAGGAGTCCTGGAACCTGTTGGTCTTGCTGGACCATTTGTAAGACTGGCTCTGGACCTGGTGACCTGCATTTCCAGGGACAGTCGGCCCTTCAGTTGTCCCCATTACAGATTGGACAGGGTCAAGGTGGCTCCCTCATGCTGTCAGTACAGTCTTTCCTAAAATGCCATGGCTTGCCACATTTGTAGCAGTTGGTAGGTACATTCCAGGAATTCTGGAGCTTGTGGGCATGAAAGGAGGCCATTAAAGCCTCTGCCTTTTTCTTGTGTCTCCTCTCTCTCCTGGGCCTTCTCCCTATCTCTATTGTAAAAGTCCTTGGTTGCCACTTTCAGGAGGTTCTGTAGAGCACTGTCTTGTCCCATGACCTGCTTCTGCAGCTTCCTCTTGATATCAGGGCCTCCCTGAGCAATAATTAATTGGCCCTTGACTGAATCAGGAGACAGAGACATGTGATTTACCAAGGTCCCCCTTAGCCTTTCCAGGAAGGCAGTGGGATTCCCATCAAATTCCTGGTTTATCATGGATAGTTTGGAGTAGTTGAGAGGCCTAGATCTAGGCCTACGTAAGCCCTTCAGTAGGCACACCTGAAAGTATTTCCCCTTCCATTCTCCCATTTCATTATTGGGACCCCATTTAGGGTCATCCAACGGTACTGCTTCTCTTCCAACTGGATAAGGCTCATCTCCTTCCCTGATACTGTATGAGATACAAAGCTCATCCCCAAATCTTTCTGTCACTTGCAGAACATCCTGCTTCTCGGTGTTAATCAGGGTTTGATTCAAAAGTAACATAACATCTTCCCAGGAGAGTTCAAATATTTGGTTTAAGTTCTGGAAAGCCTCTATATACCTGTCAAGGTCATCTGAAAATTTGCCAAGATTCCCCTTAATTTGCCTTAAGTCCTGTAGAGAGAAGGGGACCTGGACATTACTGGGGCCATATTCACTAGGCATCTGTCATTGGGGCAGGAGTGAGACTGGGGCCTGTCTAGAGTGGGGATTTCTAGGAGGGGGCAAGCTAGAGGAGAAACTCCTCTGGGGTGGATCCAGAGGAGCAGGGCTGGAGGGACCTTGTTCTCCTGCTGGAGATGCTTCTGGGCTTTGTTTCTTTAGTTTTCTGGGATTGTCCCTTGCAGCCTTGCCTGAGCTGGCCAACAGGAGGGTTGGATCAATCCTACAATGTTGGCAAAGATCTGTATTATCCTGCAAGGTAAAGAAAGCCTGCACATATGGGGCCTTGGACCATCTGCCCTCATGTATAAAGGAAAGATCCAGCTGAAGGATGGTGTTGAAATGAATGGTTCCTTCCTGAGGCCAAGCAAGTCCTTCCTGCAAATCATAGTTTGGCCAGACCTTTGTGTAAAGAGCTATGAGACATCCTTTCTCCAGAGTCTGAGGGCCAAAGCCATCCTAGTTGTTTAGGATACACTCCGGAGGAATGTAGACTGAAGATGGCTGGTTACTCATCTGAAAGAGAGAGGGAACTAGGCATCCCTTAGTTCCTTTCTCTCTTTGGGTGAAAATCTGGGGTGTGTGAGGGAGAAAAAAAAGAGTGTCCCTTTTTCCTTCCATCTTTTTATCCCTGAGTCCCAGCGACATAGACAGATGCCACCCATGGGTGCCAATAGGATCTGCAACCATGAAGCATGAAGCCTAGAAGGCAGATTATTCTCACTTACTTATGCTTTCTATCGTCCCTACTGTCAATAAGCTATGAGTTCCCTAGACTTCATTTATTCCATGGATACTAACATGACCTCTATCCATGAAATGAGGGCTTAAGCAGCAGAAATTAGTCCTGCCCACCTATGCTGTGTCCCTTTTCTTCCATGGTCATCTGCCTCTGGATCCCTCAGATCTAGTTTTCCTTTCTTCTTATGTTTTTTATCCTTTGAGATGGAGTCTCGCTCTGTTGCCAGGCTGGAGAGCAGTGGTGTGATCTCAGCTCACTGCAACCTCCACCTCCTGGGTTCAAGCAATTCTCGTGCCCCAGCCTCCTGAGTAGCTGGGATTACAGGCATGCATCTCCACACCCAGCTAATTTTTGTATTTTTAGTAGAGACGGGGTTTCACCATGTTGGCCAGGATGGTCTCGAGCTCCTGACCTCGTGATCCACCCACCTTGGCCTCCAAAGTGCTGGGATTATGGGTGTGAGCCACTCTGCCTAGCCTCTAGTTTTCCTTTCTAGGGCTTCAACCCAAAGCTTAGAATTGAGTTTGGAACAAAAAGATCTCTCAAGGGTGCATGGATTCATTTAAATTAAATCTCAGTTGGTCCTCGCCAAATTTGCTGCCAGCAACTGTGGGGGTCGCTCCTCTATTGCTTCTCTATCATAAGCAGAGAGCTAAGGTAGGAAGGAAAACCCTCTTACATAGAAAAAAATCCCTGAATTTGCAGGGCTATATAAACTCCTGACAAAAAAAGAAAAGAAAAAAAAAAAAAACAGCTTAAATGTAGGAGGTTTGGGGAAAGTTGTTGGAGAAAACAAAACATCTTCCTCTATGCACATGGGTTCCTTCAACAGGGGAAGGACTCTTAATCATTGTACCATCCTTGCCTCTAAGAACAAACGGAAATTGCTTTACTCTGTACTGCACATCTGATGGTGTGGCCAAATGCTCATTCCACCTAGTAATATTTCACAGTTTGGAGTCACATCCTTAACATTATAAAAGAAGAGGTAGAAGCCATTTCAAGCCATGAAAGGGAGGAAGGAAAAATACTATAAAAATAGTCTGGGGGTCTGGGCTGATGCCCCAAGGGGTGGTTGGGGAGGGAGCCAAGTCTAGGGGCCTTCCAGCAACGCTGAGAAGTGGCCTCAGCCAGATGACCTCAGTTGCTACAGGACATGATTCCAGTCCCACACAATGGCTAGACCTCCATGAAGTGAAACAAACCAACAACAACTTTCCTTTTATCCAAAAGAAAGAGATAACTGGCAGGGCTGCATCCTGTCCTCTGTAGCTGTGTCATTTGCCCTTAACTGGCCATTCAAAGGTTCAGTGCTTCATCTGCCTTCAGAAGAAAGTCTGAGGACAAGAAGTCTTAGAAAAAAAAAAAAGGTAGAGTCAGACCTGCATGTACTCACCCTCCTGAGGTGAGAATCCCTGGCAAGCCCCCAGATGATGCAGGATTTTTCTTGGCCTCTTTTGTCAAACTCCCAGCAGGGGTGACTGTTTACTCGGCCCACCACACTGAACCCGTTGCATAATGCAGCATGTAGGCATGCAAACCTGGGTCATGGCCAGCTGCTCTGGGTGCCTGCAGGAGCAAGCTCCATGCGGGGCACACAGCCAGGCCAGGCATGAGCAAGCGAGTGTGGGATCTGGCTGGCTGCTCTGGGTGCTGGTGGGAGCAAGCTCCATGCGGTGCCCACAGCGGCACCCAGGTGAGGGTGCCTGTGATCCCGAAACCCCAAAGGAAGTTTCACAGTGCTCTCTTAGGTCCACCATCCATAGATAGCTGTGTGTTAACAGTTCACTTGGCCCCTTACCTTGTTGCTTGGGGGCTGCCTGCTGCCAGTGAGTGCAAAAGGCCAGTGTGACAGCGTTTTTGGATCTCAAGCTCTTGTCCATCATCCAAGAATAATAAAGTTCCACAGACACTTGAAGGATGGTGAAGGCAGAGAATTGTATTGAGTGGTGGAAATGTCTCTCAGTGGAGTGGGGAGCTGGAGAGGGGATAGGAAGGGCAGGTAGGCTTCCCTGAGGTCAGGTCGTCTTCTCCCCAAAGTCAGGCCATCCCTTCCCTGAAGTCAAGCCATCTCCCCTCTCCAAAGTCCAGCCATCTCTCTCCTCTCTACTGACTTATTCTGGGGTCTTATAGGCACAGGATTGGGACAGGGTGGTAGGTAGTTTCAAAAAAGGCAACATTTGATTGGTAAAAAGACATTATTCAGGAAAAAACAATTGGGAGAGAGTGGACAAATAGGAATAGAAGTTCTCATTTTGGGCTGCATGTTTCAGGCTACTTTGGTTTGAAGATGGAGTTTCACTGAGGATCGCCCCTGCCTCCTTAGATTTTTTCTGCCTCCTGCTGCTATCAATTTTATCCAGAGAATGTAATCTCTTTATAGGAAGAAAGAGCTACTGTCATTCGCCCACATTAGATTGAACCATAAGAAAACTACTGTTGTGGGAAACAAAAATAGTAATTTATCAGAATGGTTCAACCTCTACATCCCTAGTAAGAGTGACAGAAAGAATGTTGAGTAAAAATCAAAGGAACCCAAGTTCTGGTTCTGATTTACCCATTAGCCAGATGTATGATTATTATCACTCAGTTCGATTTCAAAGCTTGGAACAAATCAAGAATCACAGAATTATAGAGCCAAGAGAGACCAAAGATGGAAGATTATTTTTATCAGAATAAGGAGCTATTATTAATGAAAGTATTATCACTCATTCAATAATATCAGTTATTTGGACTGTAGATTGTACTGGTGAAGGACATAGACTCTAAAGCCAGATTGCATTGGTTTAGATCCTGGCTCTATCACTTACTATCAAATTGGGAAATAATCTTTGTGCTTCACAGCTCCTTAATCTGCAGTATGAAGATAATAAAAGCACCACTTTATTGGATTGTTGTGAGAATTAAAAGGGTAAATATTAAAATATGTAAAATTGTAAAATTTAGATAACATTACTACATCATAAGTACTATATCTGTACTTATTATTATTGCTATTGTAAGGAAGTTCTTTGCTAGAAGAGTCCTGCTACCTTCACTTTTCATTTAATCTCAATCGACTAGTGCTAAACTGTCAATGGTCAACTTTGAGACCATGAACAAATCCCTGGGGATGGGAATCAATAATGATGGTAGCTAATTGTGATGCTTGAAGATGAGAAATCTTAATTGAAATAAATCACTGGTATCAAGGAATGAGATAAATGCCCAAATGAAGAAGTTTAAAATGGAAAATAACAAGGGCTAAATTACACTTTAAAATTTTTGATCGAATCATCAGCCAGTAGAGAACGGGGCGTTTTATTACAGAAAAGTAACCAAGCAACTATTGTACAGAAAGCTGCCATGTTTCTGGGGCTCCTGATGGAGTGGAAAGCTCTTAGGTAACATTTAGACCAATTAACAGCTGTATATACTTAGTAGTCACTTTAGCCAAGAGGAAGTGAAAAGAAACTATTGAAATCTGAGAATATGGGAATAAAGGGAGAAATCAACTTCAAGGTCAGCCATTAGTAAAAAAAGAAAAAAAAATCAGTTTTGCTTTTCAGTCTTTTGCCTTTTTATTTGTTGTCTGCCGTTTATCTCCGCCCTTACTTCAAAGAGTAACTTTCAGCTCTCCCAGTCACAAATGCTCTCCAGATTGCTGCAAAATAGAAAATGTTCATGACTCTTGGTATTTAGCAGACAATGAGAGATACCTTTACATATAGGCTCTCTTTCTACAAAAGAAGTTTCATAAAAAAAGCTTTGAGCAGAATATCTAAAAAATGAACCAATGAACTTTATTCTAAATTTTGAAGATTAACATTTCCTTACTCAAATAACTCTTGTCATTTGGTTTGCTGCCGCTGATGGTAGCATTGAGGCCAACAATCAATAAGCTCATTAGGATTTACAGGCATCTTTGATTAATACTCCTTGTCTAATTCCCTGAGAAATGTGCTATATCTTGTAGCTTAATGAAGACAAGGCTGAGTTATTTAGGTGTTTGTTAGTGAGCCTTATTTGCATATAATTAGCTAGATTCTCTGTTTATAGCAAGGAGTAAAAACTTTGTATCAATAGATCCATTTCCAACAAGTTCTATGTGGTTAACCAAATGGTTTTGTTTCACTAGAAACTCTTTGGCCGGGCGCGGTGGCTCAAGCCTGTAATCCCAGCACTTTGGGAGGCCGAGACGGGCGGATCACGAGGTCAGGAGATCGAGACCATCCTGGCTAACACGGTGAAACCCCGTCTCTACTAAAAAAAAAAAAATACAAAATTAGCCGGGCGAGATGGTGGGCGCCTGTAGTCCCAGCTACTCGGGAGGCTGAGGCGAGAGAATGGCGTAAACCCGGGAGGCGGAGCTTGCAGTGAGCTGAGAACTGGCCACTGCACTCCAGCCTGGGCGACAGAGCGAGACTCCGTCTCAAAAAAAAAAAAAAAAAAAAAAAAAAGAAACTCTTTGATTGAAAGGATGAAAGTTTTTATCGATTAAAAAACACACACCTATAAAAAAACGGATTGGAGTCTTTATTTATTGAGAGCAATTTTCATATTACTTTTTAATAAAATTAATAAACTTATATTTAGAGAAATTTTAGATTCACCGCAAAATTCAGAGGAAAGTACAGAAAGTTCCCATATTCTCCATGCTCCTGATAGGCAGTTTCTCCCATCATCAGTATTCTACATCAGAGTAGTACGTTCGTTACAATCTCTGAACCTACATTGGCACGTCATTGTAACCCCCAGTCAACAGTTGACATTAGAGTTTACATTGGTGGTGTATATTCTATGGGTTTTGACAAAAATATAATTGCATATATCTCTCATTATAGTATCATACATACTAGTTTAGTTGCCATAAAAATCCTCTGTGCTGTATTCATTCCTCCTTCCCCACCTACCCCTGGCAACCATAAATCTTTTTGCCTTGTCCAGGATGTTATATAGTTAGCACTGTGCAATATGTGGTAGCTTTTATGGATGGGCGTTGTTCATTTAGAAATATTTAAGTCTCTTCCTTGTCTTTGCATGGCCTGATAGCTGATTTCTTTTTAGCTATTTTCAGGATGTGCCACAGTTTATGCCCTTATCTACTGAAGGATATCTTCATTGATTCCAAGGTTTGTCAATTATGAATAAAACTGCTATTTACAGATAAATATCTGTAAAGGTTTCAATTCATCTGGGTAAATATCAAGGAGCAAGATTTCTGGATCATATAGTAGGAGTTTATTTTTGTAAGAAACTGCCAAATTGTCTTTCAAAGTGTTTGTACCATTCTGCATTCCCAACAGCAGTGAATGAGATTTCCTGTGGTGTCACATTCTCATCAGCATTTGGTGATATCAGTATTTTGGATTTTGGCCATTCTAATAGGTATGTAATGCTATCTCTATTTGAATGTGCAACTCCCTAATGACATACGATGTTGAACATCTTTTCATATGCTTACTTCATATCTGTATGTCTTCTTTTTTGGAGGTTTCCAGATCATTTTTCTATTTTTAAATTAGGTGGCTCATTGTCTTGCTGTTAGTTGTTAAAAATTCTTTGCATATTTTGGATAACAGTCCTTTATCAGATAGGTCTTTTGAAAATACTTTCTCCGGCCGGGCGCGGTGGCTCAAGCCTGTAATCCCAGCACTTTGGGAGGCCGAGACGGGCGGATCACGAGGTCAGGAGATCGCGACCATCCTGGCTAATACGGTGAAACCCCGTCTCTACTAAAAATACAAAAACTAGCCTGGCGAGGTGGCGGGCGCCTGTAGTCCCAGCTACTCGGGAGGCTGAGGCAGGAGAATGGCGGAAACCCGGGAGGCGGAGCTTGCAGTGAGCTGAGATCTGGCCACTGCACTCCAGTCCGGGCGACAGAGCTAGACTCCGCCTCAAAAAAAAAAAAAAAAAAAAAGAAAATACTTTCTCCAAGAGACTGTGACTTGTCTTTTTTGCTTGTCATTGTTTTGCACAAAGCAGAAAATTTTAATTTTAATGAAGTCCACCTTATCAGTTATTTCTTTCAGTGATTATATTCACCTTTGGTGTTGTATCTCAAAAGTCATCACCAAAACCAAGGTCACCTAGGTTTCTCCTGTTATTGTTCAAGAGTTTTATAGGTTTGCATCTTACATTTAGATCTGTGATCCATTTTGAGTTAATGTTTGTCAAGGGTGTAAAGTATGTGTCTAGATTCTTTGGTTTGCAAATGTGTGTCCAGTAGTTCTGGTACCATTCGTTGAAATAATTATCTTTGTTCCATTGTATTGTGCCTTGTCAAAGATCACTTGGTTATATTTATATTAATTTCTGGTCTCTCTATTCTGTTCCATTGATCTCCTTGTCTTTTCTTTTTGTCAGTACCACACTCTCATCATTACTGTAGCTTTATAGTAACTCTTAAAAAGTCAGGGAGTGTCAGTATTCTGTTCTTTTTCTTCCATATTGAGTTGACTATTCTAGGTAGGTCTATTGCCTGTTCACATAAATTTTGGAATCAGCTTATCAATAACCACAAAATAACTTGCTAAGACTTTGATTGGCATTGTGTTTAATATATTGATCAAGCTGGAAAATGCTGAAATCTTGTCAGTAGTGAATCATTCTATCCATGAACATGAAATCTCTATTCATTTATGTAGTTCTTATTTGATATCTTTAATCAGGGTTTTGTAGATTCCCTCATATAGATCTTGTACTTTTTGAATATTTATACTCAAGTGTTTCATTTTTGAGGGTGCTAATGTAAATAATAATGAGTTTTTAATTTCAAATTCTGTTTGTTCATTGCTTGTATATAGGAAAATAATTACCTTTTATATATTAATCTTGTGTCTTGAAATCTTGTTATATTCACTTGTTAGTTCCAGAAGTTTTTAATTATTTCAGATTTTCTATATAATCATGTCATATATAAACAAAAGGTTTTATTCCTTCCCAATTTTTATACATTCTATTTCCTTTTCTTTTCTTATTGCATTATCTAGGAATTTCAGTACAATGTTGAAAAGCAATGATGAGAGCTGACATTCTTGCCTTGTTCCTGATCTTAGCAGAAAATCTTCAGTTTCTCGTCATTAAGAATTGTGTTAGCTGTACTTCTTTTTTTTTTTTTTTTTTTTTGGTACATGTATTTTATCAAGCTGAGGAAGTTTCCCTCTATTCCTAGTTTGCTGAAAGTTTTTATCATGAATGGCTGTTGAATTTTGCCAAATGCTTTTTCTTCGTCTATTGATATAATCATGTGATTTTTCTTCTTTGGCTTCTTGACGGGGTGGATTGCATTAATTGATTTTCAAATGTTGAACCAGCCTTGTGTATTTGGAATAAATCTCACTTGGTTATTGTGTCTGGTTCTTTTTATTCATTATTGGATTCAATTTGTGAATTTTTGTAATGATTTTTGCATCTATGTTTGTGAGAGATATTAATCTGTGGTTTTCCTTTCTTGCAATGTCTTTATATGGTTTTAGTATTAGGATAAGGCTGGTCTGAGATAATAAATTAGGAAGTAGTCCCTCAACTTCTATCTTCTGGGTAGAATTCCTCAGTGAAACTATCCGGGTTTAATGCTTTTCTTTTTTTGGAAGGTTATGAATTATTGATCAAATTTCTTAATAGATATAGTCCTATTAAATTTTTTTTATATGTGATTTTTGGCAGATTGCGTCTATCAAGGAATTGGTCCATTTCAACTAAGTTATCTAATTAGTGAACATAGGGTTATTTGTAATATTTCTTTATTATCATTTTAATTTCCATGGGATCTTTAGTGGTGTTCCCTCTTTCACTTGAGATTATTAGTAATTCTGTTAATTTTTTTCTTAGTCTGGCTAAAGGCTTATCAATTTAATTAGTCTTTTCAAAGAACCAGCTTTTGGTTTTGTCAATTTTCTATATGAATTTCTGTTTTCAATGTTACTGATTTCTGCTTTAATGTTTATTATATTTTGCTTCTGATTACTTTGGATTTAATTTGCTCCTCTTTTTCTAGTTTCTTTAGGTAGAATCTTATATTATTGATTTTATATTTTTCTTCTTTACTAATATATGTATTTAATACTATAAATTTTTCTGTAAGCACTACATTTACTATATCCCACAAGTTTTAATAAGTTGTATTTTTATTTTCGTTTAGTTCAGTATATTTTTAAAATTTTTCTTGAGATTTCTTCTTTGACCTATGTGTTATTTAGGAGCTTGCTGTTTAATCTTCAAATATTTTGGAATTTTCCAGCTGTATTTATGTTATTGATTTCTAGTTTAATTATTATCTAAGAGATGCTGTATGATTTCTATTATTTTAAATTTGATGAGGTGTACTTTATGGCCTAGAATGTGATCTATCTTGATGAATGTTCAATGTGAGTTTGAGAAGACTGTGTAATCTGCTATTGCTGGATGAAGTAGTGTACAGATGTCAACTGTATTCAGTGGATTGATGGTGCTGTTAATTTCAACTGTATCCTTACAAATTTTCTGTCTGATTAATCTATTTTAGATAGGGGGGTGTTAAGGTCTCCAACTATAATAGTGGATCCATTTATCACTTCTTGTGATAATATTCTCTTTTTGCTTCACATGTTTTGACGCTTTGTTGTTAGGCACATCCACATAAGGAATGTTATGTCTCCTTGGATAGTTGACCCTTTATTATTATGTAATGCTCCACTTTTCCCTGGTAACTTCCCTTGTCTGAAAATAACAAATCTTCTCCTGCTTTCTTTGGACTCATGTTAGCATGGCGTACCTTTATCCATTCCTTTGTTTTATTCTATTTGCGTCTTTGTATTTGTAAACAGTATATAATCAAGTCATCTTTTTATATACTTCGATAATCTTTGTCTTTTGATTTGTGTATTTAGACTATTGAAGTCTAAGACGTTTATTGATATAGGTGGATTAATATTGACCATATTTGTTACTGTTTTCTATTTGCCTCTGTCACTCATTTTTCCTGTTTTTATCTTCATACTTTTTTATTGCCTCTTGTGATTTTAATTAAGCATTGTATATGTTTCTATATTCTCTCTTTTCTTAGCATATCAATTATACTTTTTAAAAACCATTTTAGTGCTTGCCCTGGAGTTTCCAATATATCAGGTTAGGGCAAACATAATTGTGTTTTTTGCCATTAAAAGTAATGACACCCACCTGATACATTTACAACCAATCCAAGTCCACTTTTGAACAGAACTATCCTGTTTCATCAGTAGTATTTTATCATAATAAAATAGTTCTCATTCTTTCCTCTCGTGCCTGTGTCATTGCTGTCATTTATTTCACTTACCTATAAGCATGTAATATATATTTGAAATATATGTAAACTGAAACACATTGTTGCTATTGGTATTTGAACAAACTGTTAACTGTTAGATCAACAAAGAGTAATAAAAATAAAAGATTTTATTTTACCTTCACTTATTCATTTTCCTAGGCTCTTCTTTTCTTTGAGCTCTGGTAAAACAGTTTCTCTTGAGGGCAGGCTTTGTTAAGAACAGAAAATTGTGATCTATTCCAAAACGGTTACTTTCCCCCTCCTCCTGCCTGAAACACTGGAGGATTTTTCTCTGATATTCACTGTGAGAATCTGGTTGATCTTCTGCAGGTAGATCTCACAATATTGTGGAGTGTCCCTATGACTTTGCTCTCCATGAAGTTTTTAAATCTTAGAGATGTCCGTGCTGAACTTCCAGCAATTCATTAATTACAGTTCAGGTTTTTCTGTTCCAGTCCTGGTTCCCATAGAGATTTCTGCTCACAGATTTCTAGTCGGAAGGTTGTGGTTCTCTGTATTCACCTGTCTGTCTCTAATTTGGGGGCAGTGATTTGCCCTGTTATCTCATTTCTCTGATGAATCCAAGAAGAATTGATTTTTCACTTTGGTCAGTTTTTACTTGTAAGGGCAGACCCTTCTCATATGCCAGCCTGTAAGCCTGTTTCTACGTTTTGATGTCATTTTTCTTTTTGAGGGAAGAAGAATGAACAACCATAAAAGCAAACATTAGGAAATAATAAAGTTCAGTATATGCAAATAATAGCAGGCCTTATTAGGCTACAAATGGTAAAAATTGACCTGGTTTTGTCTTTTGATTGCTTGTCATTTAATGTTCAGGTGAAGTAAGTTATTTAACCAGAGAATTACACCTACATACCTGTCTGTGTTATAAGGAAATGATGTATCTGAATTAGATTATAAGCTCCAAAAGGGCAAGAAATATGTATGTTGATTTTTAATACCCACTGATCCTTCAAATATTGAATGAATAAAGGAGTAAAAAAAAAAGTATAAATGCATTGCAATTTGTAAAGTATTAATATAAGGCAGGTATTTTCAAATATTTCTACCAAAGTATGCAGAGAGAAAATGCAAATTCTAGGACTATGGGGCCTATAACCAAGAATTGGATCCTTTCTTGGAGCACACAATTTTTAAAATCCCAAATGTGGTCTCAAAAATAAGTTTAAATATTGCATAATCAATCTAACTTTGTTCTACTATAAAATCAAGTTTTATAATTCCTGAGTAAATTGAGTACTCCCAAAAGGTGTGCTCCATTTTTTCTGTGCCTCAAGGAATCTCGAGCCAGCTGGAAAGTAGCATAGAAGTCAACGTTTTCTCATTTGAAAAGCACAGAGTAAGGTATCATTGCTGTAAATTTATATCATCCAACTGAGATCAGATTACATACCATAGTATTCACTAAAAATGATGAATATTTATTACCCTGCCAAGCAAACCATGTCACATGGCTATTTTATCAAATAATATCATATGTAATCTAAAGAATTTACAAAATTTAGTAAAAGCTGTCTATAAAGTCGGCCTAAACTGAGCAGTATTTCTTAACACTTTTTAGTTCTTAGATTCTTTTGTGAATGTGATGAAAGCTATGAACTCTGTCCTAAGGAAAATGGATATATGCAGATATACTCAAATGTTTTATTCAATTTTTATGAATCCTTTATAAACCTAGATAGCAGGCTGAGGAAAGTACCATGTGGATTATAAATTGGAATAATTGTAAAGGTAATACATCTTAGACATTTTAAAATGAAACTGTGATTTATGGTCTGTACCTCCTTCCTCCCCTTCTTTGTTCTGAGAGGAAATATAGATTTTAGTGTCTAGATGTGTGTGTGAGGGGTAGCATTTTTCTTAATATAAGCGCATTTAAGTTTACCAATGGTCGGAAAGGTTATGCAGTAAATATTTCCTCTGTCCCAGAGATTAAAGTCATTACCAGTTTCTTTGTAAGATAATTATGTATACATAAGCATATATTTCATATGCACACATGCTACATGCTACATAAAAACACAAAAATGTTTACATATTTTGCAGACTGTTCTATGCTTTCCTTTTCCTCCCATATCACATTTAAATACGTTAAACTGTTTTTAATATTGCAGAGTATTTTATTTATGTACTATTTATTTACCCCATCTCTTATTTTTTGATATATATTTATGTTGTGTGTTTGTGGTCCTTTGCTACTGAAACAAATGAAACATGAAACATCCTAGTACACATGTCTTTATACACATAGGAGTCACTCTATTTTAAATACACTGAAAAGCTAGGGCAGTCACGGAATGACTGGCACTTGGTCGCAGACTCACCGCATTCAGCACAGCATGTTCAATCGTAGGAATGCTGTAGGGAAATTAATTCACTATATGCATGCCACCTAGGGGTACCAATCATCCTTTCTATTCTTGTTTCCACGTCTCTCATTGCAGCTTGGTTCTGTAAGGGAACGGAAATGAAGCTGAACCTTAATTATGTTTCACCATGTAGTTTGCCTGAATTATAGAAGAAAAGAAAAGCTTTCAAGGCTCTGTCTCACCCTGCCTGTGTGTCCTTCCCACAGACGCTGTCCAGAGTATTGTTTACGGACTGTAGTCTGTGCTGGCCTTTGTCAATGTCTGATGCTTACAGTCTCTGTGGGTGCATTGGGGAATAAAGTGTGGCCTCTCTGGATTTCTGGTCCATGCATTTTCTTTATTTAATTTTAAATTGACAGATAACATGATAAGTTTTTGTCAATAATATGATGTTTTGAAGTGCATCTATATTGTGGCATATTTAAATCCAGCTAATTAATTCTTTACTTTCCATAGCTATCTTTTGTATGTGTGCTGAGAGAAACATAATATCCATTCTCCTTACATTTTTCAAGAATATAATGTATCCTCATTAACTATAGTCACCTTGCTGCAAAAAGGCCTCTCAGAATTTATTTCACCTGTCTAATTGTGATTCTATAGCCTTTGACCAACATGTGAAAAACCTGAGAAATTAAAATAACAGAAAGCATACCTGTTACGTTTCTCTAATTAATTGAGTCAAGGTGCTGTAGTTATACATCAAGGCCAAAAGTTGATGCATGATAAGAGAGTGTTCCTGTTCCAGAAGGCAGTAAGCATCTAAGACACCGTCAAACCTAAGTCATTCAGTTATCTCAATATCGGTGCCTTTTTTTTTAAAATGACAATTTCACTCTATTACTCAGGCTGAAGTGCAGTGGCATGATAATAGCTCACTGTAACCTCAAACTCCAAGGCTCAAGCAATCCTCCTGTCTCAGCCTCTTGAGTAGCTGAGACTAGAGGTGATAGTCACCACTTCTGGCTATTTATTTGTTTGTTTATTGTAGAGTAAGGGTCTCACTATGTTGCCCAGGCTGTCTCCAACTCTTGACCTCAAGCTATCCTTCCACCTCGGCTTCCCAAAGTGCTGGGATTACAGGCATGAGCCACTGTGCCCAGCCTGTGCCTCTTTTTCACTCATGTTGGCTCTTCTGACAATTTTGTATATGATAGGTAAATGCTAACTTTTGTGTGAGATGAAATCTCTTTTTTTTCTGGATATGCTGATTTCTTATTTTTATCTTATTCTCTGGCAAGCTTCCCTAATTTGCACATTGGTACTGATTTACTTCTGGCGTTTGACCCATTGTTTAAAAATATGTCCCACTGGTGCTTCCAGACTGTATGCTGTTTAGAAAACTTATGATTCACAGTATGTCTAAATGTGTCACTATGTCCAATTGGTCTGTCTTCCGTGGATGGGCTTTATTCTTGTTCTCTCATGGTGGCATATGTATTCATAGGTGATTGGGGTTGTCAGGACAGAAGTCAGAACTGGGAAACAAGAAGCAGAGTACAGAAAGGTCTTATGGGTATCAGAGGTCAGAGCAGAATACGAATCAGACAAAACAGATGCTGAATAGATTCATGACAGAGGATCAGGATTTAGTCTGACGACTTACAACAAGGACGACCCCAAAATCAAACACACAGGAGAGCTCACAGCCAGGCAAAGTGACATGGATCAAGAGAGCTGTAAGTGCTGATGCGGAAGATAAAAGGGATGAGAATAAATAAGGAACCAAGGCCAATAGAAGAGCTTATAACTCATTCAACAAATACTTGTGAAGTGACCACTATGTGTTGGAGTCTCCTTTAGACATTAGAGCTACAATAAACAGTGGGGGATATAATAGCAAAACAAATCCCTATTCACATGGAGCTTATCTGAAGCAAAGTATCTCTTTATATAATTAAAGTGAAAGGAAGAATCAAATTCCCCTGGATGAGTAACCTGAGATTTGTATTTAGAAATAATGCATACTTGAGTTTTATAGAATAATATCTCTCTCTCTCTTTCTTTCTCTTTCTTTCTTTCTTGCTTTCTTTCTTTCTCTCTCTGTCTCTCTCTTTCTCTCTCTCTCTCTCTCTCTTTCTCTATTTCTTTCTTTCTTTCTTTCTTTCTTTTGTTTTGATGAAGTCTTACTCTGTTGCCCAGGCAGTGGTGTGATCTCAGTCCACTGCAACCTCCATCTCCCGGGTTCAAGCAATTCTCTTGCCTCAGCCTCCCAAGTAGCTCAGACTACAGGAGTGCACCATCACGCCTGGCTAATTTTTGCATTTTTAGTAGAGACAAGGTTTCACCATGTTAGCTAGGCTAGTCTCAAACTCCTAACCTCAGGCAATCCACCCTCCTTGGCCTCCCAAAGTGCTGGGATTATAGGTTATAGGTATGAGCCACTGCACCTGACCAGGATAATATTTCTTTAAGCATCTTTGGTGGAAAAAAATTTTATAGACTTTTAAATATATAGATACATAGAAATTCATGAGTGCTTGGTACTTTTAATAGCCTAGGGTCCCAAATAGGTTTAAAGAGAGTTAACATTTTGAGTGTTTCCCAAATGTACATATTCACGGAATCCTTTTTGAAATTGAGTATCTTCTAGAACTATTAGTTCATAAAACACATTTTGACAAATGTTGATGTAGGGAATAAGTGAGTAGGGAAAAAGAGATAACTGCTCTCTCCTGATGCCAAGAAATGCTTCCACTGGCTCTCCCTGCTCCTCCACTGCCAGTCCTCCTTATGATGACACCAAACTGTGCATGGCTGGGTGGGGGAGGGTGGGGGCAGGGAGACAACTTCAGCTACTTCACTTCTCTCCCTTCATCTGGCATGAGAGCCATTGGACCACATGAGGAGAGTCTATGAATTCTTTCCTGCAGCATATGGAGAAGTCAGTGTCAGATGTTGGCACAAAAGATGGCAGGTGCCTTCCTTCTAGCTGGAGTGACTGCTGACTTTAATACATGAAAAAAAGTGTTGCCATCTGTACTTGAAATCAGCTGTCACCCCAAATGTGAAAATGTGGGAAGTGGCTATCTCATATTGCCATACTGTTTTGACAGGTGGAGTAGTAGAAGGATTTTCTCTAAATCTGCATTTTATGCAATTACCTCTAATGCAAGTCAGTCCAATCTCATTGCTTCCAAGAAAAATTCCTGCTGCCAGTTTCTAATATGTATCCCTCAGTTGGAGACATAATTGCAAGGAAATTGCATAATTGTTCATAGTTTTTACCTGTATTTCTGTTTACGATAATTTGATATATGGTTTAAACTTATACATTTATCTAAAAAATCAATTATCTCATTTGTATTTGTTAGGTTATTGAAAGAGAAAGAATAATACATTTTAAGGGTTGCGCTGCTTTTTACTTTTGTAAAAACCATGGTTTTACAATGGTTAATGAAGTATTTTATTTTTTTACTATTTTCATAATTTCAGAAACAATTCATACACCTAATGGCCCTGATGTATAATAGAAATAGAATATATGATCTATATACTCATAACCAAAAGAACAGAGAAATATTTCAATAAAATACTCAAAGCACTGAAAGATAACTGCATGAATTGTGTCTGATATGAAAGAGACAGAAGAAGTACCTCTATTGCTAGTTTGGCTGAAACAAATGTAAATATTTTTGAAAATAATAGGGTAAATATACCTTTCTTTGATACATAGGATGGTGAGTTCATTAGCTACATTAAATTAGTACATTTCTCATGGAAAGTGGTTAACCTTATAGTTCAATAGACTGAAAGTAAAATAAGGTGTTGATTAGCGCGGGTATCTGTGCAATGCATCTGGGGTATTTTGACAATCTGTATCCAATCTGACACTAATTAATGTATGATTCACAGGGGATGAGAGTTCAGTGGCTAAATGTCCTAATTGTCACAAAAGTTTTCTGCTTGGGTTGACAAGAGGCAGAAACATGGGTAAATCACTTGTCTGTGATGATAAACATCATACTGAATTAAAGGGTCAAGATGAAATGTGTGTAGAGAAAAGTAACTGAAATGGACAGCACCCTCCTCCAGTACCTTTTTCTTCTTGGAGATAGTTGGGGAAAAGGCAAAGGGAGACTGCATGGACATAACTGAAGATAACTAGCATAGCTTTCAGAAGGCAGCATAGCTAGACAAAAATGTCTGCTCCTCAACTGCAGATGGAGTTAGGTCAAATTTCTGTTCTAGCATCATTTACTGGAATAATTCCATGGCCTTAGGCATGTCTCATCATCATGATTTATAAATATATAGGAAGGGTAAAATGAAATAATATATAAACATGTCCACTACAGTAGTCATCATACCACAAATGCTTAATAAAAAGTGTTTTTATTGTTTCATCCCTCATATCACATTTATATTTAAATCACATGCCTGTTCTATACCTTTAATTTTCTTTTGTCAGAACTTCACTTTCATGTGACCCAGATTCAATTTTGATTTCATGCGATGTGTATTATGTGTGTGTATAGATAAATCTCTCTCTATATAAAGACATATGTGTGTATATATATGTGTGTGTACATAAATATGTGTGTACATGTAGATGTGTGTATATAGATATATGTGTGTATATATAGATATGTGTGTACCTATAGATATGTGTGTATATATATGTGTATATAGATATATCTGTGTGTATATAGATATATGTGTGTATATAGATATGTGTGTATATACAGATACATATGTGTGTATATAGATATGTGTGTATATACAGATATATATGTGTGTACATACAGATATATATGTGTGTATGTAGATATGTGTGTGTACATACAGATATGTGTGTATATAGATATGTGTGTATATATATGTGTGTGTATATAGATATGTGTGTGTATATATAGATATGTGTGTGTATATATGTGTGTATATACAGATATACGTGTGTGTATAGACGTGTGTATATATCTAGATATAGATATATCTGTATATATCTAGATATGTATCTGTATACAGAGACAGATGTGTGTGTATATAGATATATATCTAGATACATCAATACGCCCAACAACATGGGTTAATATTTTCCTTTTCTTTTTTTTTGAGATGGAGTCTCACTCTGTTGCTCAGGCTGGAGTGCAACCGCACAATCTCAGCTCACCTCAACCTCTGCCTCCCAGGTTCAAGTGATTCTCCTGCCTCACCTTCCCAAGTAGCTGGGATTACAGGCGTGTGCCACCACACCAGCCTAATTTTTGTATTTTTAGTAGAGACGGGGTTTCACCATGTTGGCCAGGCTGGTCTTAAACTCCCAACCTCAGGTGATCCGCCCACCTCTGCCTCCCAAAGTGCTGGGATTACAGGCGTGAGCCACCGTGTCCGGCCGGGTTAATATTTTCTAGAAATACATAGCAACATAGATACGTTTGCTTTACCCATTCAGTAGCTCCCTATCAGAGCATAGCTTTGAAGAAATAATAGGACAGCAAGAATCATGTCTGATCATTGAAATAGGTAAAAACCACGGCAGGAATGTCTTAGGAAAATGAAAACAGCCAGTGACCCTATCCTATGCTTCTATTCTCTCATGGTGACTTTTTATTTATTTATTTATTTTTTCCTACTGTGATTCTAATGACTCTAATGAGTATCATTTTATTGTCTGTCTTCTCTCTCCACTTCACTGCATGTACATGCCTAACCTTCCTCATAGAGGATAGAAAGGTTTAAAGTACCACCATTTCCAGATTTTAAGAATTTAAGAATGTCTTCATTAGTGCATAAATGTCAACAGTGCTTTCAAAAAAATGCAAAACTGTTTATCTTTATTTCTCATTATATCTTCCCTGAAAACTGCTTTGCTTACAAATAGAATGACCTTACCCTTCTCAAAAGATGAGGACCCAAAAGCCTACACAGGTCCTCAACTTCCTTTGTTCACTGAGCAATGAAGAGGAGGATGAGAATTTAGGCTCCTGATTCACTGGTGTTCCTTTTGCTCCATCTTTTCTTGTTTTTCATCCTATTTCCACTTAAAACCATTCCCTCAATTGCCTTTAGCAAAATCCAAAATTCAATTCAAAATCCTAATGGAATTCTAAGCAAAAGTTCTGGAGAGGAAAATCATGCTAAAATTCATTCATCGGTGGCTCTTGATAGCTATTGACTTTAAATGTGTATAATTGAATTGGTTGAAAGAACAATTAAAATATAATTAGACTTTCTCCCAGGCATAATTTTAACTTTGAGACTGATTTGTTGATAGTAAGCAATAATCTTCCTTTCTAATTCTAAACTGAAGCCCTTTTTTTTTTTTTTTTCCTGTAACCCTTACCAAGGCTGTGGCAATTGGCAGGATGGTAATACAAAATTAAAGATTTCTTCTGTTCATTCTACTACTATACATCTAAAGATTAATGGACTTTCAGGGATAAGGGGAAGACTTAATTATTATTTGGTTGAAACCTAACATTTTACAGAAGGAACTTGGTTCAGGAAGGGAAGTGAGCCGTCCAGAAAAAGCAACAATTAGTGGTAGGTTTAGGACTACAAGATATTTCGACTCTTCTGACCCTTGGTTTAATATTTGTTTGTTTGTTTGTTTTTTAACCATTAACTCAATGGCCCTTTTTAAACTTATATGACATTATACATTTCCTGACAACTTACAAGTTTTAAGGCTGTATTCTGATAGGTGCTATGCTCAACAAAGTGCACTAAATTTCTGATCACCTATAATCATATTGAACATTGTTGATCTCTGAATTATCCCTTAGGGTAGTCATACATCTTATAAGAACAGGGATTTTTAGCATCTCTGTTAGAAAAAATCTAGTTAACTAATGACTCTTCACACTGAAAAGAAAGAAAAAAAGGCAGATGAGATTCTTAAAGATATATATTCTCAGATCTACTTTAGAATTAATGGATCAAAATTTCCACGCATGATGTCTAAAAACAAAAACTAACAAAATACATAGGGTTATTCTGTTATACTACACATGGAAATCTCTTCACTAAGCTACCCAAGGAGGCAATAAAATAAAAGTTTAGTGCAGGGGTGTCTAATTTTTTGACTTCCCTGGGCCACATTGGAAGAAGAATTGTCTTGGGCCACACATAAATACACCAACACTAACAACAGCTGATGAGCTGAAAAAAGAAAATCGCAAAATAAAAAAAAAAAAATCTCATAATGTTTTAAGAAAGTTTACGAATTTGTGTTGGGCTGTATTCAAAGCTGTCCTGGGTTGCATGTGGCCTGTGGGCCGTGGGTTGGACAAACTTGGCTTAATGGTTTTGGAGAAGATGCCTCTTGGTGTTACCGACTAATATGACTCTGGAGAAATCTGGGATGCATAATATCCTTATATGTGAGCTATTGGGACCCCTGTCCCAGATGCCATGCTTTTCAGGGGTCTGCTCTTGCTGTTCCCAGTTGTGCCCATCCCTTCTCCAGAATAAGGATTCCATTGGAGCCAGTGAAATATGTCCACAACCGGAATATGTATTTATGTTCTCTTCCAGACACATTTTAGGTGTCTGGGACCCAGAAGATTCTCTGATCAACCTGTTTTAAGTTTGTTTCAGGGTCTATGAGAACCTTTTCCCAAAATCAATCCTGCTGAAGGCACACTAACCCTTTAAGGAGAATTGCTGCTGGCCCTGGGGCATGTGGGTATGAAGTGTGGATGTTTGGATGGATGTCCATACACATATCAGCTAGGTCTGCGGCAGTGGGTGGCGGTTGGAGTGAAGTGAAAAGGTGGGAGTTATCCATGTATACTTCTGTTCCTAGTTCTCCAAATGTCAGGAGCAGTCTGTTTGAAATTACCTGATTTCATAAAATGTGGTAAGTCAAGTCTGAGAGCTGCTTTTTGTTTTAATGATATGATTAAGATACAATGAGAAACTAGTATATTGGTTACAGAAAAGTATGAATTAGGTGAAGTTTTTCTTTTGGTGCTCCCCCAAATTCAAAGTGCTACATGCTTTTCACAACTGTCATAAGCCACACCAATGCTTCCCTTCTTAGGCAGTACCCGAGGTTGAAAGTAGTAAATGATTATAAAATAGATCTTTGCCCTGTTTATCAAGTGCCTGCTGTCTCTTTCAGAAGCTAATCGGCCATATTTCCACATCACTAGGAAACATATGACCCCAGGCATTAAAATGTACATGTCTTAATACATACATCACTATGCATGAACCTCTTCCTTTCTTTAGAATTATATGATTCATGAAGAAGTTGTGTGAGGTGAGTGTGTTAGTACAATGGTCCATTTTACTAATGAGGAAACTCAGCATGGGAACATTTCATTTTCTTGTGTGAAGTTCAATACTTAATAATTGGTAGGGCTGATACTAATTGGGAGACAAAATTCAACCCAAAATTCTACATATGGTGTTGAAGGTAGAGGATATTAGGGGTAAAAGAGACTGAAAGGGAGATTATGTTGGATTCTTGTTTGTGCCTGTAATTTGGAGGCAGAAATATTCTTAAGTTTAGGAAGATAATAGGGAACATTTTTGCTGTAATCCATACATACAAGGAACCACCTGAAGAATACAAAAGGTAAATATGCCAAGTAGAAAACACAAAAAGTAAGATTCAGAAATAAATCCTAATACATGAATTGTTATAATACATGTAAATAGGCTAAACTCATTGTTCAAATAATGGTCAAGGTGAATAAAAATCAAAAACCTTTAATATTATTATAGGAAAGATGCATATAAAATAATTATTTTTGTTTGAAAAAAATGTATACTCTAAAAGAAATGAAGGTTAGGACATTTAAAATCAAACCAACTTTACTATAAGAGTAGATGAAAGGGAAAATGTATCAAAAAGATACAAGTGATGGTTAGCATATATTTGTTGAAAATATTTTAAAATTCATAATTAATAGTTGACAGAACTATATGAGAAAAAATAAACAGTTATAGTACAGTAATGCAAAATACTCTTTCCTGAAAGTAAGATGTTAAGCAAACACAAAAAAGAAAATATGTAGGCAATTTGAAAATAATGATCCAGATAGAACTTTAGTCAACAAACGTGGCATATACATTTTCTCATTCTTTTCTGTTTTTTCTATTTGCTTATTTGTATTTTCTTCTGTTTGTAAATAATTATATGTGTTACATCTTTTAAAAAATGAATTAGTAATTTACATATCAGTAAATATGAAAATCTGTGTGAACCTGCATTTCTAGAAACAAAAAATGCCACAATTGGCAAAATAAGGAATAAAAATTTGAAAAACACTACAACAAATTTAATTCATAATGATACCTCCAAGTTCATTCCTACCAAAAAATTCCAGGCATTGTTCAAAGGTGAGTTGTGCTAATTTTTCAAGAAGCATATAATCTAAATTTTATATAAGAAATTTTGGGAATCCAATCAAATAAAAGTGAAATTATTCAGTTTGTTTTACAAAATTAATTATAATGTTGATATTCAAACAAGTCAAGGGTAATACAAGAAGAGAAATCACAGACCAATTTCACTTATAGATGTGGCAATTCTAAATAAAATAAATCTAACAGAGCTAGTAAAAAGGTGTTAAAAATAATTTATCACAAATCAATTGGTTTATTCCAGAAATGCAACTATGTTTTAACATTGGAAACATAACTGTAGGTAATAATAGACTACATGGTGAAGATGTATATAAATATCTCAAAATATGAAGAAATATAAAGTTCCTCATGATTTTATGATAAGAATAAACAATTTAAAAATAAATGATAACGTCTTTACAGAAACTGGCAAAATTACAAAATTTTCAAATATTAATGTACTTAAGAGAATATTATCAACCCTTGCTTATTACTGGCATGTGATTAAACTGTTCATTCATTGTGGGGAACACACTGTTAGTGCCTCACATATATGTTTATATCATTTCATAAAGACCAAGAAATATCATTTCAAGGTCTATATCCAGAGAAAGCCTGCATATGTCCATTATGAGACAAGAACAAAATTTTTATAGCAGTATTTTTATTTGATGTTGGAATTTAGTAGTTGGAAGTAATCTATATGTCCATTCTCAGGATAATGGGTAAGTAAAATAGAGTGTATGCATAAGATAAAATATGATGCAGAGTCAGAAGCCAAAAGCCAGATTTATATATGTAAATAGGCTACATCTCACCAACATGTTGTTACATAACAAAAGGTAGTGAGAATAAAATTTATAGCCCCATTTATGCAAATTAAAAACACAGGTGCTAAACAATACCATGTATTTTTTAAGGATACACATATATCTAAATAGGTATAAAGAAGGGACATTGTAAAAATATGTAATCCTAGGACTTTGGGAAGCCAAAGTTTGGGGATTGCTTAAGTTCAGGAGTTCGAGACCAGCTTGGACAACATGGTGAAACCCCATCTTAACAAAAAATACAAAAAATTAGTCGGGCGTGGTGGTGCCTGCCTGTAGTTCCAGCTACTGGGGAGGCTGAAGTAGGAGGATCACTTGAGCTTGGGAGGCGGAAGTTGCAGTAACCAAGATCTTGCCACTGCACACCAACCTGGGTAACAGAGTGAGACACCATCTCAAACAAACAAACAAACAAACAAAAACAATATATATTAAATACGCTAGTGTGAATATCTTTCAGAAGAGAGAGAATCTCAGTAGGAAAGAGAATGAAGGGAAAAGTAACGAAATAAAAGGGAGCTTTGTAAGGGTGAGTCAGGAGAGTGGAAATGAATAATTTAATTCTGTGTACCTAAGGTACAGATACGATTTTTAAAGTAAAGTGAAATTGACTATGTGGTATACATACATATATATGGAGCTTTCTATTTTCATGTTCCTTGCGCCAGGTTTTCTTAAATTACAAGTTCTACAAATACATTTGAAATAGGATTCAAATTGCATATTTTTTCTCCCCGTGAACACATATGTAACGTAAGGTGAATTTCACTTGTATTTACTTATCAGGGAATCATAAGTTTTCTCCCTTTCCTTGGCTGGAGGAAACAGAATGGATAGGTTTGGGTATTTCATTTTTCTTTTCAGACACTAAAGATGAAAAGAAGTCTGGTTTTTAGACAGACTTTGAGTAGACATGTTGCCACCTTGAATCTGAATCAAATTTCCCAAGGGTCAAGCTGACAAAGTAAGCCGCTCTATGAATATTCTTTCCTGATGCTGAATTGAACTGGGGACCCAGTTTTAATGCAGCCCAAGCACCTATTGTAACAATAATGAACACAAATGAACAAATAATGACAAGACAAACAATAAAAATTCTTGAGCAAGTATTATTTCATTTCACTGATGAAGCAAACTGAGGCACGTGATGATTTAATGACATATTTCAAATCATGCCATGAATCAGATAAAACTCAAGTTGGAACTAGAACCATATTTTCTGACTCCTAGCAAGCCTTGTTTCCACTATGTGCTCCCTGATAAAGTATTCAAGCACATGTGATTCAAGGTATGATAACAAAATGCATCATCAATATTTAAGATTTTGTATATGACGCTTTCCATGGAGTTTGAAGGTTTATAGGAAGATGCAAAATAGCAATTTATGTCTAAAGTAGAGACGTTTTAAACTACTAAAGTTTTAATTAACTGGTAATTTTTTTTTCTTCTCACAGTGCACAATAAACTTTATCTGTTTGCTGTCTGAAGCTCTGTGTTTGCAAATTAGGAGCTCCAGCTTCTTTCCATTTTAATTAAAAATTGTGAGCTTGACATAATCAACTTCCTTCCTTTTTTGGTTGTTTAATGAACATTAATGAAACAAAATTAAAGTGCTATTTAACATTCTGCCAATTTATTAGTGGTTAGGCAGGATAACTTTGTTTTCAGGGACTGAAGTTGAACTGAAATAATTTAGGGAAATTAACTTTCCCAATAGCATTTAATAAAATCACAGTGGGCCATGGGACCTGCAAAGCTGGGTCAACACATCATTGATGTTATTGTTTATATTGAGAAACATCTTAAAATCAGAGAAACAATCAGAAGCCTAATCAACAATGGCTTCCTCATGATTAAAATTCTGGCATTTCCGATGAGAGCAGAGTGTCCTTCTTTCATGATAGTGCTTTGCCCACTTTATTCAGTTGCCAGCTCAAATTCATTTTATGTATTTGCACACATGTCCCCCAACTATCTTTTCTGTGCATTATCTGCTTACATATTCAATATCTTTTACAAACCTAGTCCTACCTTAAATTTTGTATATTGTACTCTGAAGTTAATTTTTAAAAGTCCGTAAGAGGCAATATAAGAGAGTATTCTATAATAAGCCTTCAAACTTTCACACCAAAAAGACCTTAATGTGAATTCTACATCTGCCTTTTACCAGCCATGTTACCTTGGGCAATTTATTATGTTCTTTGGTTCTCAAGTTTATCTCATCTGTGTTTGTAACATAAAATTGATCATTCAATCAGGAAATAATTTATGCCAGATTTTGTACTAGGTCTTGGTTCATAAGGCTGAACAAGATGAACATCTAGGCTTGCAGGGAATTTACCATGTAGCAGGGGAGAGAAAAGTAAAATATTAAATCATGCATAATGATTATTTACTTAAATGTTTACCAAATTTTAATGAAATGCTTAGAAGTCTGAAAATCATTATAGACTCCCTTAAAAAAAATACTAAACAGAACTTGAAAGAAGAGGGAAAGTTGGTCAGGAGAAAAGAGATGGAAAGAGTGTCTCAGGGAGAAGAAAAAAATGTGCAAAAGCTTTGAACAGGAAAGGAGTTTGTAGAAAGAAGACAGTTGACAGATGTAGGCACAAAGTTGATCATATAGCAGCTTGTAAGCTAAATTGGGAATGTTGGATAACCCCTGAGTGCAATAGCAAGTCACCAAATGACTTTAAGCAGTTCAGGAAATGAGAGTGCATTTGTTTTCTATCACTGTCGTAATCAACTAGCACAAACACAGTGGCTTAAAACAGCACAGATCTAGGATCTTAGAATTCTCTAGATCAGGCCGGGCGCGGTGGCTCAAGCCTGTAATCCCAGCACTTTGGGAGGCCGAGACGGGTGGATCACGAGGTCAGGAGATCGAGACCATCCTGTCTAACACAGTGAAACCCCGTCTCTACTAAAAATACAAAAACTAGCCGGGCGAGGTGGCGGGCGCCTGTAGTCCCGCTACTCGGGAGGCTGAGGCAGGAGAATGGCGTAAACCCGGAGGCAGAGCTTGCAGTGAGCTGAGATCCGGCCACTGCACTCCAGTCCAGGCGACAGAGCGAGACTCCGCCTCAAAAAAAAAAAAAAAAAAAAAAAATTCTCTAGATCAGAGGTCCAACACAAATCTCCCAGGGCTAACATCAAGGTGTTGGTAGAACTGTGTTCCTTCGTGGAAGCTGTAGAAGAATCCATTTCCTTGCCTTTTCTAGCCTCTGGAGGCAACCCACATGTCTTGGTTCATGGCCCCTTCCCTCTCCTTCAAAGCCAGTAATAGTGAGTGCAGTCTTCACTTTTCATCACTCTGACTTCCTCCACATTTAAGGATGTGTGTGATTATAATGGACTCACCTGGATAACTGAGGATAATCTCCCTATCCAAGGTCAGTTTATTAACAATTTAACAATCATAATCTCATCTATGAACTTAATTTTTTTTCCATATAACATAGTTATTCACAAGTTCTGAGGATTAGGATATGAAAACTTTTGTGGGGAGGTCTCATTCTGCCTACAACAAGAAGGAAGCAAAGCAAGGATATGATCTCAGGAAAAGTCCTGCAGAAATTCTTCAGAATATAGATCCACTTTAGAGTTAAGAAATAACTCTAAGAATAACCCTTAAGAAATAAGGGTTGCTCCAGTGAGAGGTAAATTCTAAGACTCTTCAGCTCTTATAGTCCAAAGATAGACCTCCTAAAGAGATGGAGGTACAACTGGAAAAGAAAGTAAATCAAGTCTTGTACAATACACTACTGTTTTATGTGACACTAAAAGAGAAATCCTGGTAATTAAACTACATCAATTATGGGACTTTTCCTGAATTTAGCAATGATAAAATGTGAAAAATATGCATCTTTCAAGGAAATAAGACAATGATATAAAACTTTTATAAAGCACTTACCCTCATCAACTGATAAATCTAACTATCATCAATGTCATTAATGTGAGCTACATATGCCAATATAAAATATGTTGTCAAGTTATACTCTCCCATTTGTCTGCTTCCTTTACTCTCCTAGCTAAACAAAATATTTGCAATGGACTCATACATTAATATGGACATGACAAACATGAGGTATATAAGCTCTGCAGCCATCTCTATCAGGTTTTAAACAATTCGTAACTCTGAGGAGACATCACAAATCAATCAAAAATATTTCTATGGAACCTTAAGAAGACTGAGGGTCTTATAGGTGAGGTGACAATGTAATTGATGATTGAAAGTAGTACCCTCCTGTGAGTCAAAGTGAAATCTATTAATAAATATGCTTCAATAAAATGTCTGAAATGGCAATAACATCCTAGGCAATATGGGATAGACTGTTCGTCAACTCATATAAGTTCCATGATTCACAGCTGATGGATTAAAGTTAGCGTGCAAGTTGAAATCTCTTTACCATTCCTGTCTGAAAAATGCGTTCATTATATAATCAGAAACAGTAAAAGAAGCTCCTGGCTGGACTGGAAAGGATATGATGTCATGATTCGTCTGAGGAATCCTGGCAGTTGTTGCCTCCAGAGAGCTCTCTGTTCTGTGTATTCCTATCTCCCAACTTGTTTTCTCTCTGACCTTGGTTAGCTGTGTAGCCTTAACTTTGGTTTCATCATGCTAGAACCCTGAGCAGCTGTTTGCTGAGGTGGCCGCCACATGGATTAGAAAACCTACTATTCTACTCTTTTTCATAGCACAATTATTTTGTCTCTTTTGAAAAGAAGAATTCAACCATAAATATTTCTATCATAAATATTAAAACTTATATTTTAATCACATAGCCTGAAGGAGGAAGTTAAGAATAAGAGAGACAAGATTAGAAAGAAAACAAAGGAACAAAAAGATAATACTTTTAGAAAGCTTTCTAGGTGGCTGAAGATAACCTACCTACCCAATATTTCCTCTCCAAACAATTCAGAATAGTAAAAAGAGGAATTACATACATATAAAACACATAATATAAATATATAAAATATATAACATATTTAACATATAGAAAATGTTATATATGTATATAAAACATGTATATGTGTGTGTGTGTGGGTATATATATATATATTGCTCTGGATGATTCAAAAACCATAACATGTTAAATTTTCAAAATACCTTAAGTAAAAGAAGAAAAGTCACCAGATCCTAGCTCTATACTCTCTCATGCTCTCCCTCTACCCCTGTCCGCTGCAAAACTTTGCAACAAAGAAAGACAGATGGAAAATAATTTTGAAGAAAGAAGGCACAGTTACCTATGAGGCCTAAGTTTAATGTAAAGGTGCAGCCACTAGTGTGAAAAAAACTGAAAAAGTGTCAAGGTAGATCAGAGCATAGACTATTAGGAGAAACTTAAACGTATGCATAATTTAGAACAGCAGTTTTGATATGCATAGTTTCTGAAGGAGGAAAAGGGAATAAAAGTAAGAAACAATCCCCTTTGTTGGATTATGAAGGGGAAAGAAGAAAAAAAAAAACTTTGCTCTTTAAGATAAAACTTAGGATCCGCAAGCTACAGAAACTAAGAATTTTAAATCCTCCCCTACCACAAGAATAAACAACACAATCCATTACTATCTACATGGACAGAATAGGGTACCTCCAAAAATCCTGTAAAATGCCTCAATACCACAAAAATTCACTAAAGGAAAATTAACAAATGATATAGGACTATTGTAAAAATTCAGAAAACAAAATTCCAAATACATCAGCTGCAAAAAGTTATTCAGGAAGCAGAGCAAACTGCAAGCCAACACTCCAAACAGAATTAAATATACCTAAATAAACATCTGAGGATATGAAAACCACATTGAATGAGAAACTCAAAAATTAAACATCAAAATAGACAAAAAGTAGAGAGAAATAAAAGGAGACTTGTTTGGACTCAAGAAAAAACGAAGAAAAGACAAAATTATTTTCAGGATGAAAAATAAATTACAAGAGAGAAGAGACTGAAATAAAAATTTAATACCAGGTGATACAGTTTGGATGTGTGTCCCCGCCTAAATCTTACGTTGTAATGTAATCCCTAGTCTTGGAGGTGGGGCCAGATGGAAGATGATTGGATTGTGGGGGCAGATTTGTCATGAATGGGTTAGCACTGCTCCTCTTGGTACTGTCCTTGTGATAGTGAGTGAGTTCTAGTGAGATCTGGTCTTTTCAATTGTATAGCACCCTCCCACTTGCTCTCTTGCACCTGCTTTCACCATGCGATGTGCCTGCTCCCATTTTGCCTGCTGCCATGACTGGAAGCTTTCTAGACCTTCCCATAAGCAGATGCCACTTACTATGCTTCCTGTACAGCCTGCAGAACCATGAGCCAATTAAACTGTTATTCTTATAAATTGCCCATCCTCTTGTTTTTTTCTTCTCTTTCTTCCCCCTTCCTTTTTTTTTTTTTTTTTTTTTGAGACAGTTTCGCTCTTGTTGCCCAAGCTGGAGTGCAATTGTGCGATCTCAGCTCACTGAAACCTCCACCTCCCAGGATCAAGCAATTCTCCTGCCTCAGCCTCCCAAGTAGCTGGGATTACAGACACACGCCACCACAGCTGGCTAGTTTTTTGTATTTTTAGTAGAAACGGGGTTTCACCATGTTAGCTAGGTTGGTCTCGAACTCCTGACCTCAGGTGATCCACCTGCCTTGGCCTCCCAAAGTGATCGGATTACAGGCATGAGCCACAGCGCCCGGCCCCTCAGGTATTTCTTTATAGAACGAACTAACACACGAGGTTTTGAAAAATGTCAGAGAATCACCCAAGAAAAAGAAAATGAGATAAAGAGTTTAAAAATGATAGAAGAAAAAGTAGGAGAAATAAAAGGCAGAGAATGAATAATAATGATGAATAATATTAACAGAATCCCAAAGAAGAAAAGCTACATAATCAAATAGAACTAATAAAGAAAGTCACCGTTCATAAAACACCATCAGAATAATTATTTCAGGCAAAAACCACTGATGAATGATAAAATTAGTGGGGGAAAGTACAGTGAGAAATAGAAAATTTGCAGAGCTCAAATTGACTCTACACTATATACTTATTAATTACAAAGGAAAAATAGTAACTTTACAATGGAGGAAGCTGGCAGACAGCACTCTAATCAAGTCATCAAGGTTAACACTATTAGTAATAAGTTATACAAATGCAAATCCTGATAGGATGCATTGAGAAAGACACACCACCTCTGTGTTACTCTTGTTGAAACTGTATAACCTCATTCTAAAAATGAGAAGACATCAAACCTCATTGAAGGACATTTTACAGGAAACAATCACTGTTAAAAGTGTCAGGGCCATGAAAGACAATGAAATGTGAATTTCCTGGCTTCTATAACTTTAGTGTGACTATGTTAGATGTATATATTAGGGGAAGCTAAGTAAAGGATATAAAGGTACTACTTTTGCAGCTTTTCTTCATCTAAAGCTATTTCAAAAAGTAAAAATTAAAAAGAAAATCAAATGACGGTAGCCACTATTTTTACTCTATAATGTTGTTCTGTAAGAATAGAATAACAGTTTATATATCAATGCTATATATGTTAGTTTAGCTTTATTTATATGTAAATATAAATATACAGCATATAATATGTATATATATTTTTATGTATGTAAAATCATCAAATATAAGCTATTTCCCAGTGGAGAAGATTCTTCAAGAGGTTTTCTTTGTTTTACATACTTGATTATTTAAACTCTTACAGTAGATTTTTACTTACTAATTAATTTGGTTACCAATGCATGTTAACATCTACGTGTAATACAATTTTCACGTATTTCATTAAACAATGTTATTTAAATTCTTTAAATCACCTTTGCCATCAGTGTTTTCATTATCATTACAGTCACACTTTGGATTCTCTAACACAGTTGTTGGAGCATATCATCTTTATTTTCTTCTAAATTATTTGATACATGGTACTTTTGAATCTGCTGATGGGGCTGTCCCTAAAATTTTTATTCTTAGACATGGTACTAAATTGCAAATAGGTAACACCATTTTTTAAATCCTTTTAAAAATTTCATCTTAAAATAGAAAAATTTGGTTGAATGGTGGAACAACTTACTATATTGGGTTTTAAAATTTTTTAACATTTAAGGAAGTTTTATTTTTACATGACAAATAATTGTATATATTCATGAGGTGTACAGTGATGTTTTGCTACATATACAGTGATGAGATCAAGTAGTCTGCAACTGCTTTGTAGTTTGCTGATTAAGAAGTATTTAACATTCACAGCTATAAAGAATAATTACCAATCTAAATTTTTTAGTCTCTTTTTAAAGTTTCCTGTCCCACAAATTTTTAGTCATCAATACTATTATTGTTTGAGATCTCTTCTATTTAATGTGCATTCCCCGAAGAGTTCTTTAATGTACAAAACGAATTAAGAAACTGCTTTATATATACTATGTTCCTTGCGTGTTTTTTACTTTAGAGGAGAATGCCAAAAATCCACTGGACTTTTTAAAAAACTATTCACAGCAGTGCTTCAGAACTGCGTACACACTTCTAAAGTGGGATTGTTACTTAAAATCACGCCTCTGTGCATTGAGCTGGCTGGACTTCATAGATCCAATCATTCTCTGACCTTTCTCTCTATGCTATGGTTCTGATTAAAGCAGAATGGCTACAGGGAAACTTTACAGTCACAGATAAAAGTCTACCCATTTTGGTAGAAATGAAATGATGTCTGACAACTGGCTGGAGATAAAATGAGATGAGAAGGTGCCTGCTTCCTGAAGTGGCCAGGTCCAGTGCATTCTGCTGGGCACCAGCTGGAGATAAATCTGTCAGCAGAATTTTATTTTCCTCGTCTCTAAGTCCATACAACTCTCTTCACAAATATTTTGTTCTCTTTCACAGACCTGCAAATCTATATCTATCTATCTATATATATATGTATATACACACACACACATACATACATGAGAGATACGTATGATGGATGTGATGTAGTTACCAAACTCAGGTGCAGTAAAGAACACTGGTGGGGGAGGGGAGGGGAGGAATTCTATTAAAACTTAACTCATTTATGGGAGATGTCCGTGCTTTTAGGGAAATCCAGCAAATTCTAGTCTCCATCCTGTCATGGTTGTTGCTGCTGGCCTTATTGTTCAAGTCCATGTGTTTCCTGGAAGACTGGCAGGTCTGGGGTTCCATGACACATGATGGCATATGATTCTTCACTAAAGCAGGAGTAGCCAGGAGTCAGGGGCCAGGGGCTGGCCTCCCTAAGCATGCCAAACTTCAACCTCTGCATGTTTCATCAGCACGCTGAAGTGATGTCTGGAATTGGAGAATGTGTTCCTACTGCCTGCAAAACCCAGAGACCTCTAACTCCTACTCATTTACGGGAAGGAATCTCTTTTTCTCCTCTTATAATCTACAAAGGTAGAGACTCTCTGATATGGTTTGGCTGTGCTCCACTCAAATATCATCTTGAATTGTAGCTCCCACAGTTCCCACATGTTGTTTGAGATCACTGAATCATGGGGGCAGTTTCCCCCATACTGTTCTTGTGGTGTGAATAAGTTTCACAAGATCTGATGGTTTTAAAGGGGGAAAGCTCTTTTGCTGGCCTCTCATTTCTCTTTTGTTGCCACCATGTAAGACATACCTTCTGCCTTCTGCCATGATTGTGAGGCCTCCCCAGCCACATGGAACGTGGAACTGTGAGTTCATTAAACCTTTTTTTCTTTATAAATTATCCAGTCTCAGGTATGTCTTTATCAGCAGCATGAACATGGGCTAATACACTCTCCTTCTTTTTCTCTAGTAATCCAAGAATGTTCTCTTCCCTGATTTTAAACTTTTACTAAAGACATGAAGGATACATTTCACTTTGAAGCTTTTGATTTACTCCTATAAAATTCCTGAGACAAGGAAACACTAAGACTGGCATGGCATGGATGAGGGGCACAGAACAGGGAAGAAGTGAAAAATGCTTCAACCAAACTAATATCTCAAATTGCTGCAACTAGGAAAATTATAATTGACTAAATATTTGACCAAATGAATATCAGAAAAACCTGTCACCACGGACTCTTAAGGAGAAGGTCAAGACTACAGATTTTGTTATAGTGACAGAAACCAGATTGTTTGCATCCAGAGAAGCAAAAGCTGTGTATCTTCATATATTCTCTCATTTGTTTGTCTCATATGCTAACTTCTCTCAGTCAAGAGGGCCTCCTCCCTGATCTGTGAACTCTCTAAATGCTCTTCTGTTTGTGTCTTTTACTTAGCTCGTTCTAGCTTGCATGTATGTAAGCATGCTCACTCTTTAAGTCACATGCTAGCTCCCTGAAGTTAGGATCCCTGTTTTCCGCATATGGATAATGTTCACAGTACTGACCATAGTACCAAATCTACGTAATACACAATAAGTTTGCTGAGATTGTACAACATGAGCATTCAGCATATGCAAATACAACTATACAAGCAAAGAATAAAAGTGCTTTATTCTTAAGAACATAGATTTAGGCTATTTTTTCAATTTTTTTTCCTTTTGGTATTTCACTTCTTGGGCATTGGGACACCTGTGCTCTCTGTTCTCTGTATGCCTCAGCATTCTGTTTCCCTTACTATGACTGTAATGATTGGAAAGCCCTTGTCTTTAACATAAGCCAAGTGCAAAACTGGAATACAACAGTTTTATCTAAACTAGCAGTAAATGTGGCTATATTCAATTTAGGGAGGAATAATACAATACTGGTCATTCAGTGGAACTTATAGGACACTCAAGGGTAGTGTTCATTTGAAGCAATTTTCAGCTTATCCTATAATTGTTGAACCCGACCCCAGATGTGGTAAATCATGTGCATTGGCTCTCTTAGCGTTCTTTCTATCCATTTTCTCTTTAGAGAGGCTGAAAACTGAAAACTACACTTCCCACACTCCCTGGAGCTGGGTCCAGTTATGAATCAGGTAAAGCCATTAGCAGAATGTGTGCAAATCCATAAGTAGTTCCTTCCAGAATCTATCATTCTGCCCTTCTTGAGGGCTGCTAGAAGTATTTTCGTAGCTGAAAGCCTTGCTCCAGTGTTTAGTTTTCAGAATTGTAGTGGTGAGAGGCCTTTAAGGCGGGAGCTGCAGTAACTTGCTAACCTCAAGGTTGTAGCTACAGCAAAATGTTCCTAAATTTAGTGAGTTGGAGGCTGACTTGCACCACTCTGCCCTTCCAACTATTGTGTAAGCACCTAATTACACCTTTTAAATCAGTAATATTAGTTTTTCAAGAAATTACTCAGCACTTCAAAGCATACCTATTTCCCTCAACCAGAAGTGTTAATAAAAAAAAAGCATATATAAATGTATGTGTGATATAAATATGTATGTATATTTTACCGATTTTATTACCTATAACATTATAGAATGTTACTGTAGTAAGGAAACAGAAAAAGTATATGTCCCCTTCTTTCCACTACAGATGAAAGAACTAAAGGCAAAACTAATTTTGGCTTGTCTAGATTTAAACCACACTGATCTAGAGCCAGGGCTACCACCCAGAATTTTTTGGCCACATGTTCAGGGCCTTCTCTACTTTAAAAAAAAATATCTAGTTGCAAAAGATTCAAGAAGGTATTTTATAAATTTAAAGTCATTTTAATTTATGTATTCTATTCTCTCTGTTTTTCCTCTGTCTCTCCTCTTTATGCCTCTCTCTCCCCTATTCATTGACCCAGAGTCTAATTAATTGAAACTCAAATTTGATGCTTATATTTACAGTATGAAAAATGAAAAATGTGTGTGTGAGGATAGATACAAATGTCATGTGTTTTCAGGAATATTATTTAAGTTTGAAGATGATTTTAACCCAGTAGTTTTGTTTGTTTGCTTAGTTTTAGAAACGAGGCCTTTCTATGTTGCCCAGGCTGGAGTGTAGTGGCTACTCACAGGCGTGATCATAGTGTACTGCAGCCTCGAACTGCAGGCCTCAAGCTATCCTTCCATTCTCAGTCTCATAAGTAGCTGGGACTACAGGTGGATACCACTATAGCTGGCAAGTAATATTATTTAAATGATACCATTTACAAAGTACCAGTCACTTGGGATATTACCTATGTTCTAACACTTTATTAACTGTGTGACTTTGGAAAGTGTATCTTTCTGGTCCCCAGTTCAATCTCTGTAAATTGAAGTTAATATGAGAGCTATTAAACAGGGTTTTCCTGTATATTAGGTTGGTTATGCTTATGCATAATGAGGCCAGTTTTTCATCGTGTGTATGAAACCTGACATTGATCTCGTAACACTAGGATTGCAAACTCTGGAAACATACAATATAGCACTCTTGTCACAGACATTGGTCATCTCATGATCAGTAGAGGCACCTGTGAGACTTCTCCAAGCAGCCATTTAAACAGAATTTTAAAGAAGGAAGGAAGGATAGAGCACATTTCTTGTGGTAACTTTAGATGACGGAAAGGCACGCAGGCACATTGGAAGCACCCTATTGTGGATTTACAGATACGTCTACTTTTGGGAGGTTTGCCACCTTGCCTGGGATAATAGATGTTACCAAGATAACATATTTTTATTATAAATTTGAAATCCTTAATATCAAATTATTTGGTATGAGAATATGCACTAAATAATTGGTATGCCCTCACTGTACAGCTACTGTGTTTTGTCTTTCTAATATAAAGAAGTTTTGTCATTACCCCATGGGTGAAAAATTTTTTGCACAACCAGTTTCTATAGTTAACAGAATTCTAGGGAACTCAGCAATAGCTAGATTAAGAGATGCCATCATCCCGAGATGATTAAAGACCCAAAGAAAGTCATTTACATCACTTGCCGAAAGACAAAGTGCGGGGCTATATATTTCATAACAGATCCAGGCATATACATTGATTCTGCTGTGGGCCAACAGAGTCCATGCTCTGTCCTGGGGAAGCAAAATTTAGTGTTATTTTAAAAAGCTAATTAAACCCACTGATGTATGACCGGTAAAAAAGTGAGCATGTCAGAATGCCGGTATTGCAAGAAGGCACTGAGAGAGAGCAGACTTCATGACAGAAAGGATGTCTTAAGAATGGTGCCAACTGCTGCCCTCGTCTTTCCAGAGAAGCCCTGTTTTTAAAAATAAATAAATAACAATAAATATTCAGATAATATAATAGCTTCTGAGAACTCTAATGGCATAATATAATGAAAAGAATGCCAAAAAAGGGCTCTATACTCCTTCTCTCCATTTATTTATTTTAAAACATTTATTGAGCACCTAGGTCCTGTTCCGACTCTAAGAGATATAACACTCAACAAGAAGAATCGGGTCTTTGCCTTCAATGAGCAGACACTCAACAGGTTCTGATTGTACTCACTGTATGTACGTCACAGGTTACATTTCCTCTCTGTGGTTCAGTTTTCTTATCTGTTAGTTGACTGATAACCTGTGATTCTTTTGGTCATACCCTGGAAAATAGGCATGCAAGATGACAAATAGATATGGAAGACAGCAACAGAGAGGTGGTGGGGTTTCATTTGGGACATAATGAGTGTGAGGTTCACCAGAGATAGGAAAATTTTGGATTGGAACTAAGGATGGAAGCAGAGATTTAACATAAAGAGGAAATGAATTTACAGGGGTAAAGATTTACCAGTTATCATTCTGAAGGTGGTTCCATAAGGGAAGGAGAAAAGAGGATGGATGAAAGGAATGCACAGTGTTAGCACCCTTACCACATCTTCTTGTGATTCCCGTCGTTGCAATGAGAAATTTGATATGCAGCAAGATAAAAATGTCCATGATTACACACTCGGGACCTTGAGGCATCCTCTCCGACCCAGTTCATTCTAGCTCTATAGCCTGTATTTCTCATTCTCTGTTATGTGGCCTGTCCTAGAGTGCACAAAGAACAGAGAAGCAGCAAAGAAGGAAGCAGTGCTTCCCACTGGGTGAAATCATGTGGAGTTTTATGGAAGAGGTATTTAAGCTGGGTGATATTAGGACATGTGAAAGGAGGGGCAGAATTGGCTGTAAGTCAAAATGCAATATGAATAGAGAGAGAGTAAAAAGCCAAGTGATGTAGAATGAACAATAAGATTGAAGCTAATGATATAGTCAAGAGACAACAACTTAGAGTGGAGATGTACGTTAAAACCAGTTTTTCTAGGCTTTGAATACCAGGCCAAGTATTTTAGACTAACGCAAAGTGGCAGAGGATCCAATGTGGAAAGTCTGTGAGTGAAGCAGTGATGTCCTCACAGTTGTACTTTGGAAAGTTTCATTTTTCCATCATTTTCAGATTGACTGAAATCCTTGGTTATCATCACCAAAACACCTTGAAATCTAGAGGAAGAAAGTCTTAATTGTGGTCCCTGGCTTTTTTGCAAAGTTGGATTCTCTTTGCTAATTCTATTGGTTTATTTCTGGCTCCTGTTAAAGTAAATAAAAACAGAGACCAGGCTTGAAGAATCCCTGAGCAGACAAGGCCAATTAAACCTCGTAAGTGACTTTAACCTTAAGGTTAAGTGAAACTTAACCTGGGCCATTTCTTGTAAATTCCTTTATTAAAGGAAAACAGAACTTAAACTCTACCAATTAGAAGCAGCCACAAATGTATAATTATATAACTAGAGACTTTCTAACTGGGCACATCAAATAAGGCAACTATAGAACTATAACCAATCAAAATATTTTCCTTGCTTTCCTTCCATGTTTGTCCAAACAAACAAACTAGCCTCTTTGTTGTATTTCCTTGATGGAGCATCTGAACAACTTCTGGCTTGGAATCATGAATTGCTGTTTGCTCAAATAAACTCTTAAATTTTATTGTGCCTCAGTTTACTTTTTAACATTCCTCCTCCCCACCCACATCTCCTAAGAATATGTTGGACCCAGTGTCCTAAAATATTTTGACAGAATGGCAGGCTTCTCTGTTCCCCTTCTCTTTGGTTAAGCCACGGCACACCATTCTGCATGTTAAGTGAGCTATGATAAACATCTATTCCTGTGTTATTGCGTTGCTGTCTTTGTCTCCATGTATCAAATTAATAAGTATGTGTCCATGAAACAGAGTCTCAGACACAACTTCTTAGATAGACATAAATAAATGCTATTAAAGCTGCTTGCATTTTGCCTTCTTCTGTACCTTAAAACCTGTCCCAGCGCAACATGGGCTCTCTCTGTTACCTAGAAAAATCCTCTGGGGATCTGAGTAGATGGCTACAAGAGTCAGTGTGGGCTGTTGTTTCACCAATACCTTTTCACTGTCATCTGAAGGTCTCACAAAATAAAGGACAAAAATAACAACAGCTCCTCATTTGTGTGTCTTTTTGGAACTATTCCATCAAAATGATATCCAAATGCCACTGTGTTTTGGGTACTTTTATAAGGGAAACAATTTGGTTTTGATTCCCCAAGAACATGTTTGTTGACCTGGATGAAGAAAACCTGCTCCACAATGAACATCTGTCTTTGCAGGCAGTAATTCCATAATACTGTTCGCAATAGGTCCTTCTCCAAATGACCGTGTGATCCTACCTTCTAATATCAGGCCTAGAGCATTTTCCTCCTAATCTTGAAGCCTCAATTGTCTTTGTATTTTTTTTTTTTTTTTTTACTATTAATTTGTGTCTTCCATTAACTAAGTTACTTTGTAAGACTCTACAGGTTCACTGAAAACCACACCAAAATAAACGGTCATATGAAATAGTGGTTATTCTTTCTCACTTACATGACAAATACGGAAGTAGTTCCATATTGTCTTACTGATAGCTGGGTACTAGATTCAGTGACTACCTCATTATGCATGTTTTATGGGAAGCCTATATAAGAACCATTAATGGTTCTTTTCCTGTTATACTTTAAACAATAAATTAGAAGTGGCATATGCTAGAATATTTTCTTTGGAATTATTCACCAGCAAATCTGGAGAGTTTTTAGATCTCACAAGATTTGTAACACAGAATATATCAAGAATGTTGGCTATGCGAGACACTTAATTTACTGTAAAATATTGTGCCTCTCAATATTAAAAAAGACAAAATGTTCTAGCATTAGCTAGCTATTTCTTTTACCAGAACATTGAATCTAAAATTGTAAGTAAAACTATCCAAATTGCTAGAATTAATTTTCTATTAAAATGTTTGTCTAAGGTGTTTTTCCATCCATAGACAATTATTTTTCATTACAAGTCTGCTAGAATGCAGGATGCTTGTCAGTTATTAGCAAGGAAATAATGCATAGTTTGTGACTTTGGAGTCAGGGGAGAAAGATGCAGATTATGGATGACAAATGTGAAGCGAAAACATCGCTCCTTAACAGCAGTGAAATCCCCTTTGACCCTCCTCCTACTTTTAAAAATCAACCTGGTGCTTAGCATTTTCCTAAAATGAAATTACAAATATTTCTTTCACTAGAGAAATATGGTCTGACTCATTATAGTGACTTATAGTACACCGAACAAAGAGGGTTCTATTCTGAATAGACTCTATACATACAAAGAGAGAACAGTCTGCAAAGCGATTGCCCATATGCAAAGTCCAGAGAAAGTTAGTTACTAAAAGAATCACATAAATTCTTCCCCCTGCTTATCTGGAAACCCAAATGGCAAATACTCCCAAGAATTTTATATCAAGTCACTTTTATTATGCCCATAATATGACCCTCCGGGGTTTGCTTGCAACTCATCTTCATTTTATTTTCTTTGATTATTTAATCATTCATGAAAGCCTGTCTTCCGTCTGGCACTTTCCAATTCTATAGAAGCTGATAGTAGAAAGACAGATTTTTAAAGCATCCAGCAAGGGACTTCATTAATTCCACACACTCTCAAGACAGCACCTACTTGAAGATGATCAGGATGTTTTGCTGGCGTATACATGACTCCTGATTCTTGCTCTTTGAAGGTCATTTGGCTGAAAGTGATTCCACTTGTCTTTTGTTTCTTTAGCCTAATTATTCCCAAACTTTGTAGTTTTTATTTTTTGAAATCAGATCTCAGTTAATAGTCAGATTCTGTCATCAATCATGGAACAAGCCTTTTGTTGGCAGGAAGTATGAAAATCTAGGAAAGCTCACTGCATTTATAATGTTGATTTTATGTTTCATTTTCCTTACAATTTTTACTATGATGTTCAAATTTTTTATTATTATTAAGACTTGCTTTGTACTCTGTAAGACAAAAACTGATTTTCAGAACTTAGAGTTCCCACTCAAATGCTCTGTTATTTGGAAGCATCTATTTCTGCCTCTATATTACTCTGTCCTTCTATTCTATTCCTCTTACTTTCTCCTCCCGCTTTTCCCCATTCTCTGTTCTTCTTACAATGACCATGTTGTCAAGAGTTAAGTATGGCACATATTGAAAATATTAGCATGCAATTGTGAGGTGAATGAAAGGTAAACCTCATAGCTGTGAAAATCACATATTGCTATTATTTTTTATTTTGTTTGGTTTTGTTTTGGGGTGTGTGTGTGTGTGTGTGTGTGTGTGTGTGTGTATGTGTATTTGATATGGGGTCTCATCCTGTTGCCCAGACTGGAATGCAGTGGCATGATCATGGCTCACGGCAGCCTCCACCTCCTAGGCTCAAATGATCCTCACACCTCAGCCTCCTGAGTAGCCAGGACTACAGACATGCACCACCACACCCAGCTGTATTGTTTTTATCTGTTGTAGAGACAGGGTCTCACTGCGTTGCCCAGGTTGGTCGAGAATTCCTTGGCTCAAAAGATCCTACTGCCTTGGCCTCCTGAAGTGCTGGAATTACAGAGGTGAGCCACTGCACCTGGCCTGTATATTTTTCAGAATATAAAAAAATTAATATCACAGTAATAAGTAGATGGCCATTTCCTTAGCTATGTGTACACTTTTGATATCGCATAGAGAGGTTGTTTGTAGCTCCTTCTCTAAAGTGTATTTCTCTAATTTGGTCACTGTCCTACTTCAGTGGAGTAGGAGAACGTTAAAAAGGCCCGTGGGGATCAGACCTATCCTTGGCTACTTTCTCTTGCTGGGCATTATAAGAAATAGTGCTGCACTCTAAATCGACTGCTGTTTCCTGAGGCACAATTCTAGAGTTGTGAAAATTGTTGATCCAATTAGATGAGAGAGTCTTGTAGCATAGCAGCCCATTTTAAGCCCACATTACACAGCAATTCCAGTATAGAATCCTTTCTAAAACAATGTGTGCTGGGTGTTATGATAGGAAGTATTAAAAATTAAAAGGCTGTATTGTATACATGCACTGCATTTTTTTACTTTTTAGAAAGCAAGCTCTATATCAATAACTATGCAGTTATAGTAGTAGCCTTTTGAGGTGTGCATAGGTGTATGTGCATGTATGCAAGTGTATGAAGGAGGAGAGAGAATGAGAAGAGAGTGTGTATAATAAGAGTAACAATAATAGAAATAATGTATAATATTAGTGTTTTAGTATATATTAGGTAAGACAGGGATGGGGCTAGGGTGAAACAAGGGAGGTACTCACTTCAGAAGCAAAATTTAGGAACGTGCCAAAGTCAGTAATGAAAATTAATAACATTTTAAAGTTGTATTTTTAAAAAATCATAATTAAGACAAAATATTTCATGGTGAAAAATATCAGATTATTAAATGAAGCAGGTTTAATAGTAAGGTACAAAACTCTTTTCTTACATTGTCTGGTTTAATATCCCAAACATCCATATAGAGTTGGTCTAATTGTTATCCATATTTTACTGATAAGAAACCTGAGGCCCAGCATGGTGGCTTGTGCCTATAATCCTAGTGCTTTGGGAGACTGAGGTGGGAGGATTGCTTAAGCTCAGGAATTCAAGACCAGTCTGGGCAATGTGGGGAGACCCGCTCTCTAGAAAAATGTGATTAAAAAATTCTAAAACAGAAGAAAAAGCATAAACCTGAGGCTGAGAGTCATGAAGAACAAAAAGAGAGCAAATCACCTGACAGTTTGCAGCCCCAGATTTGGAAGAGCATTTGCTGGAAGTTCAGAGATAGACATAGGTATCGCCTAATGCCCATTGTGCCCTGGGCAGTGCACAGGAATCTAGGTAGGACTAGATGGCAGACGCAGAAAGGATCCATGGCTAAGGGTTTTTGGCTTTCCAGCTGCAAAGTTAGAGGCAGTACTGATCTCCCTCATGAAAATGACGCTGGCTTGTTATAATGTCGTGGACTAGTAGCCTCCAAGCCCTGTTCTTGTGCCTTGATATCCAGGGTTGGTGGAGCACTAGTGACTCTCCTGGCATAAATAGGAGCAAGAATTCATGCACTGGTTGCAGCTGGGTTGTTGAAATGTTTCTGTCTTGCCCAAACCTCAACACATTCTTATTGAGAGGCCCAAGTCCCTCCACTACATGATATAACTTCAGTGTAGTCCACTGCTGCCTCAGAGACTGATTGCCTGAAACTCCCAGGTGTGGCCAGTTTCCAGTGAGCGGTTTTCAATTCTCAAATGGCCTTGTTCTGTAGGAGACCAACTGTTTTGCTGGGAGGCCATCCTTCAGGAAACTCATCTTTCAGGAGCTCCCTGAGTTAGCCCTTAACTCAAGTATTTAATGTGTTTGTGCAAGGCCATAGAGCCAATACGTTTGGAAAGTAAGGATTCAAATACAGGTCTGTCAGATTCCACAGCTCAAGCATTTAGCTGCTGTATAACATTGACGTCATGTATTCATTCATCTGGAAAATATTTAGCTTATCTTGTGCCAGATCATTTTCTAAGCGCTGAATATACAATAGTAAACAGGACAGTCACCATCTTTATCTTCACAAAGTTTATTGGTTAAAGGACAAGGAACATAAATCTTTACGATTTTAAAGCAAAGGAAATCTCTCAGTGGGTCACTCCTCTTTCTCCAGATTTATGTTGTGTGGCATGCTATAATGGACCATGCAAGACAATCATAATGTACTTAAAATGAAATCCAGTCCAGGCCACAGCTTGCAAGGCTATGAATTTGGAGACCCTTGCTATCTTTCACCATCAAGTTTATACCACAGTCTCCCTTGCTTGTTATATTCCAACAATTCTGGTCTTGCTTTTTAGTTCCTCAAACATACCAAGTTCCTTTGTGCCTTGGGAAATGCTCTTCTCTCTATTGGTAATTTCCCTCTACTGGCTTTTCTCTTGGAAACTATTTCATCTTTTGGGTCTCAGTCTAAATTTTCATTCCCAGAGAGGCCTCACATGACCATGCTAAGACAAGTGGATGACCACTTTAATCATTTTAATTCTTTCTCTGTCTCTCATTGTTTCTTGTTTCCTTATCACTAATTATAATTTGTAATAATTTGTATGTATTTACTCATTTACTTAACTTTGTCTTCTTTAACAGACATTAAGGCTGAAAACAGGTTTGTCTTGTTTGCTATTACATGCCTAGAAAATTGCAGTGTTTTACATAAAACAAATGCTCACTAAGTACCTACTGAATGCATATTATACTATAATAATAATTATAGCACTAACAGCTACATTCAACCAGAATTTAATCTGTTTCAAACCTTTCTATAAGTGCTCACAGCAATTCATAAAGTAGAAGTTATTTTCATAAAAACATCTTATTTTATAATTATAAAGTAATCTTTAATGAGAAGAAATGCAAACAGTACAGAAGGTTTCTTTTATCTAAATCAACTCTCCAGATGTTACTACTGTTCACAGCAAGCTATCTATTCTTGCTGATACGGTTTTATGACTATAAATGCTCTCAGATTCTTTTGTGGCCCCAAATGTCAATAACTCCACATTTTAAAGTGAGTCTATAGACCAACTATAGAGAACTTATAAGAGTTGATTAAGAGCAAGGAAATAAAATTTCTGCTATTGGCCACTCATTTCCATCCTTTAAGACTGAGGAAACCAAAAAAGAAGATGCTGAAGTTTCGATAAAGGATTTATTTGGAGAGAATTGTTGGTGCTGTGGGTTCTATCCATGCATGCTTTGGTCAGCGTGTTCTTTTCCCTCACTTCAAGCCTCCTCTAAAAGAGGGCATCGAATTTTTTCCCGTGAAGAGTTCTGGGGCAGCAAAGGAGAGGTTGCATCTGTGAAGCAATTTCATTTCTGTGGATGAGAGATCAACTGTGCATGTTTTCATTTGGCTAGATATCAACCACGTGTGAGAAAGACCAGCTCCGGCACTGTTGGAGAGAGCTGCCTAAAGGAGCAAGGAAACCTGTGCTAAAAGTGTTGCCACCAAATGCCAGAGGGTGAAGGGAAATCTGAAACTGCCCACTGGTAGAGTCACATTTCTATGAGTCAATAGAGCTGTAATTGTTTCTGAAGAAATCTTCAGGAGTAGATGTTTCTGAAGAACTTACAAAGTACCACAGAGAAGAAAGAGTTAGCCTAACATATACCTGGTTCAGAGGAAACAAGTGACAGATTGCATTAGTACTAGTTAGCAAGACCTTTGCTGGTCCTACCTGCCCTCCTGCTTTTGCAGAAAGAAATAGGTACCACAACAGCATTACCTTGGAGTTGATTGTATATTGACATGGAAGTATTTGCATGACATAATACAGAATAGGAGGCATGGTATGCTCCTAATTTTATTTAAGTGTGTGTGTGTGTGTGTGTGTGTGTGCACCTGCCATTTCATAGATTGATCAAATGGGACTCCACATACAACAAGAAAACAATTGAATTTCTTTCCCCCTATCTCTCACTCAAGCCATGCTATTCATTGAGAATCAAGCTCACAAAAGAGGTCACTGGGGAACCAGGCATTCAAAGAGTATTGTCTTAATCCGTAACCTGCATTCCTCTGCATTGTTCTATTGTGGCAAGCTGTGTATAGTCCAAACTTAGCAGGCATAAAGGGAGGACTATTGTTGATTAGGATGCAAAGTGTGCATATCTTAAGGATTATTATATCTTTTATCAGAATGGACAAGAACTTTTTGTACAACATACATCTGGATGAGGTTTTGATTGTTGCAAGTCTAGGAGAATTTTGCTAATGCTTGTTGTGTAGCATAACTTCAAAAGTGAAATCCCACTGGTGTGCAGAGATATGTGTCATGGCGCTTAGCATAGAATCAAGGCTTATGAAGGTCAGCAGGGTCAGAACTTGGCTCTGCACTTACTTACTATGTAAGTAAGAGCATGGACAAATTGCTTCTTCCTGAGCCTCATTTCTTCATTTCTAAAATTGGGTTAAAAATACCTATCTCATGTATTTGTTCTCTATTCAAAAGAAAATGCTGTTTAAAAGCACTTAGTTGGCATGTGTTATAGGCTCAAAATTTGTAGGCATCATTATATCCCCATTTTTCTTACTTTCTGCTCCAGTTGGATGGAGGTAAGGGAAAGAATTTTCTGTTTCAACATGTCTAGGGCTATTATCCAAGTTCTGAAAAGACCTTGGTAAGTGGGGCACAGCCAACAAATCACTTGTTCTGGTTTCATATAACAACAGTGGCCAACTGCCTTGTGTGGGAGGCAGGACCTTTATGATCTATGAGACTTTTACTATGTTGATATTGCTACAGATGTTACAATAGTGTATTTCTTGGAATTTATAGACAGAAAAACCCATGACCTTGCAATCTTTAAAACAGGAAGAATAGAAACTGACAAAAAATGTTATGGTTTTGTTGTTGTTGTTGTTGTTTTTTTTTTTTTTTTTTTTTTAGATTCTTTTATCTGGACTGAACTCTGACCTAGCGAATTAGCTAGTTTTTCAATGTCTGTTTACATGCATCTAACACTGATGAAATTTCAGGGAAGACATTAGCATAAAGTACAAAAAAGGAACATTGTCTCTGCTCTTCCTACATCATCATAACCCCACCCCAAATCCAAGCACCACATGGCAGCCAAAGGGGCATTTTACAAATACCCTCTAGACTTGTGTAATGGACTGAGTTGTGTTTCCCCAAATTTACATGTTGAAGTTCTAATGTCTGATGTCTATATTTAAAGACAGGCCTTTCCAAAAGTAATCAAAGTTAAATGAAGTCATTAGGAAGCATCCTAATCTAATAGGATTCCTTATAAGAAGAGGAAGAGATACCAGGAGTGTGCATGCACAGAGGAAAGGCCAGATGAGGATGCAGCCATAAGGCAGTCATCTGCAAGGCAGGGAGAGAGGCCTTACCAGAAACCAGTCCTGCTGCCACCTTGATCTTGGACTTCTCAGCCTCCAGAACTGTGGAAAAATACAATTTGGTTGTATAAGTCACCCAGACTGTGATATTCTCTTGTGGCAGCCTTAACAAATGTAAAAACCTTCTTAAAAGTCTCTATCACTCCCCTTTTAGTTCCGAATAAAATTGAGTCTTCTTAACATGACCTCTGAAACCCTGTATCTGGCCTTTCCACTTTTCCAAACATATCTCCTTCTCTTTTCCCCTACTACATGCCATCCACAGGGACTTGAATTCCTTTGACAGACAAAGTTTGTTGGGAAAAAAAGTAATTATCAAGGTCCTTACATGTGAAGCTTGTTTATCTGGAACTCTGTTTCCCTGACCGTTTGCACAGCTTCTTCTCTTTATTCAAGTCTCACTTTAAATGCCTTCTCATCAGAGAGGTTATATCTGAGAATTCCATCTCAAGTATCTCTCCTTCTCCCCTACCCTCAGTACTTTTGACCATCTTATGTTATTCCCTTATCACCAATTATCACTATCAGACCTTATCTCCTTTATTTACCATCTATGTGTTTACTGTATGTACTTTCTCACTAAAATGAAAGCTCCCAGAGTGAGGAACCTGTGTATGTTGGTGAATGTCTGTTCTCTATCTTATTGTCCAGCAGAGAGCTTGATATATGAGCTGCTCAGTATGTGCATGTTGGATGTTGAATGAATGCATGCTTTTCTTCTTTCTGTTCCCTATTCTCCATTTCCCATTCCACTCTGTGCTTGTCTCAGAGCTCATGTCCCAAGCTTCATGTTTTCAGATATCTGCTCTAATTAACTACAAGCTCTTATCAAATTAAGATAATCCTTTCACAGGTGAAGTTGTATTTCCCTTGAAATTGGACTTCTTATGTTGAAAATTTAGTCAAAAGCAAAAATATTGACAGATACCATGAGTTTTTCAGTGCCCCTCAAGTTTAGATCACCATCAATAGCCTTTTATTCTCTCATCCTAAAGCTCTTACAAGGTCTTTAGATCTATAAGAGATAATAATCTTATATGCAGTAGAACACTGGCTCATTCTGAAGGTCTTTCACTGCACCAGGGCTTCAACAAAAGAGAATTCCTTCTGCCCTGGAGGTATGAGCGGGAGAAAATGTGGGAATGTGTTGGTCACAAACACAGAAAAGCTCTGTAACCTGATGATATTGAAAATCTGTAGTGCATAGTATAAACCACTAAACTATGGCTAGATTGACTCACAGCAACTATACCACTTCACATGCTGATACGACAAAAAAGTAATGTGCTTAAAACCAAATAGAATTCTTTTTTTTTTTTTTTTTGAGATGGAGTCTCGCTCTGTCGCCCAGGCTGGAGTGCAGTGGCCGGATCTCAGCTCACTGCAAGCTCCGCCTCCCGGGTTCACGCCATTCTCCTGCCTCAGCCTCCCGAGTAGCTGGGACTACAGGCGCCCGCCACCTCGCCCGGCTAGTTTTTTTGTATTTTTTAGTAGAGACGGGGTTTCACTGTGTTAGTCAGGATGGTCTCGATCTCCTGACCTCGTGATCCGCCCGTCTCGGCCTCCCAAAGTGCTGGGATTACAGGCTTGAGCCACCGCGCCCCGCCCCAAATAGAATTCTTAATCACTAGTTTCCTCATTTTAAGATGCCCCCAATCTATTATCAAACCCTTTATCTCCATCTGTTCCTGCAAATTGTTCTAACTGAAGCCTTCTGATTAATGCTGTGATCTTTCTTGTCATTTTTCATTGCAAGTGTTTGTATAGGAAATATTATCCCGCCTTCACGGAGGAAGACTCGAAGTTCATCTCCTTCTTCACTTCATTATGCTGAGTCTAAGCTCAGTTTCAATATCAAACACTGAGAGAATGATGTGAATCTAACAGAGTAGAGATTGGTTACAGAGAAGAACTGAGCAGGCCCCTACAAATAAACATAGTTTCTCAATGAATGTCTTGCTAACAGCTCCTTCCCCTGTTTTATTAAAATGGCTTGACTAATTGGAATGGTTCCAGATTTTTTTTCCCATTGGCATCTAATGCATAATTTCAGCAATTTGCAGATAAAGATTGTATTAGCATTGAATATATAGTTATTTTCCTCCAATTGTGCATAACATAAAAAGGCTCCTTTAGTTCACAGAATTCTTAGCACATAGATGGCTTACCAGTTCATTGAACAGCCCTGATAAAAACAGGCCAAACAGGTCTCTGTAAGTTTAAATGCTACCTTCAATCTATCCTGTTTAGATTATCCCAATTGTCTATGCATGTAGAACTGTGTCCCTATTTTGCTTTAAACTCGATTTGATTAAAGAGAAGCTGCTTGTATTTCCTTTGCCACAAATATAAAGAACAAAGGCAAATCCTTGAAACATCCCTCACCTTTAACAGGAGAGAAAAATAACCATGACATCAGATCAGCTCAGAGGGCTGATGAGACAACTTGCAGCTGAAAAGAGAAGTGAGGATAAGGAAAAAAATAAAACCTTTAAAATTATAATAGACTGGGAGATGAAATATATTACCTTCACACCCTGGCAATGATTTCTGCTGAGAAGGGCATAGTCTTTTTTCCCTCCGCTTTTCCCCTTAAGAAACAATTTCCTAGGAATGTGAAGTGTTTTTTTCCCTATTAAATGGAAAATCATTGCAGTTCTGCAGTAATACTAAAAAAACTAATAAGAGAACACATTCTATTTGTAAATATATTATCCTGTTGGCAGACTTACAAGAACAAACCAGCAGCGATGTTTGGTCTGGCATTTATTTCTACTTATAGGAACTGTCCCTAAAGTAAGTTGCTGATAACATTCAGTACAGCTTATTAAAATAGATGGCAAGACTTTTAAAGGATTTCCATCTTCTTTGCTTGTCAAGAAAGAAAAAATTCTGGTAAATAAAACTTCTAATGTTTATACAATCATATGCTATGGATTAGCCATTTAAATATATGGGATATAAGATGAAGCGTGAATGCATATTGTCAATATTTTTATGAACGCTTTTGTTGTTCTTCACAAATCGCAATGTTATTATTCACTGTGCTAACCTTTCTCCAATTCACAAATAAGAAAGATGAAAAACTCTGCAATCACTTATGTACATAATCTTTTTCTTGATAAGCTCTCTAAGTTAGTTGGCATGATATTTTCACCTTGTGATCAGACTGAATTTCAAACCTACTCAGTATCATGGTATTTCCCCTAATGTGATTGCAGAGTTATTTAGCTGGATATATCATAATAATAATGTTTGTTGGGGTAGTAAAATAATAAAATAAAAAGAACTAACCCTACTCTAGTATGCCTATTTTCTAATTTAGCTCATTTTAAAAAACAATTTTTAATTTCACCCTTAGATATTCTATATTTTGTTTCTCATGTATTGTATATTTTATTTAAATAAAAGTGTAGTGGGATACAAGTTTTTTTTTTTATCTTCGTTGCCTGCATATCTTAATCATTGTTACTTGTCTTGCCTTTTACGAACAGCAGTCTTCCTGAGGACTGCTTCTAGAATGAAGTAGTAGTAGTTCTGGCCCTCTGAAAACTCTGAATCACTATTTTGCTCTATAAAAGTTTATGTTTATTTTTATTATAGTGATTGTTGTATTTAGAAAAAAAAATACACGTTTACCTCCACAATTTATTTAATAATAGATAACCTTTATTTAATAGATACTGCCTGATGGACACTGTTCTAAGTGTGTGGGAACCCAAAAGAAGAGAGATGGCATATTCAAAACGGAGTATTTGGGAGTTCAATTAAGGAGCTATTCACAAAAACATGGGCAAGATTAAGGTAAACCAAGAGAAGGTGGTGAGGTACCTCTAAACTAGAAGGAGCAAAAGGTGGCAGAGGTTAACAGCACTTGGCAAAACTGTAGGTGTGGAAGAATGCCACTCAATGTCTGCCACTTGATACTTCAGTTTTGGTAGACAACTGCAGCACTCTCTGTCTGTGGCCTGGCAGGAAGCTGGCCCATAGGGAAAAGTACACAGACCTCATTTTCCTCCTGCCCTCTGATTTCCTGCAGTGTCTTGCATTTGCTGAACCTGTTTGGAAGCCAGAACAGAAGGAGACTTTATCGCAGCAGAATACACAAGCCTGCCCCCCAGGCACCAAAATGAGGGGAGAAAAGTGGAGTGTAAACCCATGGAGGCTAGTGGAAACCCTCCAGCCCAAAGTGATTCCTGTAGATAACTGATTCAATCCTCACAATGACTATACCATACCGATAAATAACAGTAGTCCTATTTTACAGGTGAGGCAACTGATTCAGGCAATCGGCTGGTGGGTCATACATTTCATGAGCAGCAGAGGAAAGATTTGAACCCAGAGAGTCTTTTCACACAAACAATACTCTGACTCACTACAATGTGCTACCCAAGGAATAGCTTTCTGCCTGCTCCAAGGACAAAACCCAAGACACAGAATATGTCTCTCTTCCTGGAGGATTTCTTCCTTTTCGTGCTCTCCCATTTTTGTGTCTACATATTTAATTTGAGAACTATAGCAGCCATGGGATAGTGTGGTATCTGAGATATCATTTGAGACATTTTCTCAGAATAGTTATATTTTTTGAATCAGTAAACTATTTTAAGAAAATAGTCCCAGGACTTCCTAGAATTATTTTTAAATTGCCGGATAGGAGTGAGACACAGGCAAGGGTGATAAAAAGTATATGGAGAAAGAAACTAAATGTTGACTATATGATATGCTAGGTATTTTATGTAGTAATATTAAATAATAATAGTAATAATAGAAAATGTCATAATAATAGAAAACATTTATTGAACATTTACTACGTATCATTCCCTAGATCTAATTTTTGCATATGATGTTACTTAATCGTCATAACAAATGAATGGGATAGGAATTAGAATGCTCTTGTTATACATAAGAAGTTGAGGTTTTATGAAGTTAAGATCGTCACATAGACACAAACAAAAGATAGAGCTCTAAATCAAACATAGGATTGTCTGATGTCAAAAGTCCTGATCCTAACCAATGTGTATCCTTACTGTTAACCTTTGCCAGATGATCATTATTCAATGAGCTTGTTTAGGTGCTTAAGAGACTTTTATAGTTCATCCAGTTTTCCAAAGTTAATAAAGGACAAAGCTGGGATTGGAACTCATCAATAGGACTTCAGTACCACTTCTAATAAGAAGCACACAGAGGCATCAATTGTGTAATTTTATCTACTAGCACAATGAAGTCTCCTAGAAAAAGTGAACTGCTATTTTCATTGTGCTCACTTTAATAAGTCATAAAGGTTTAGGGTATATCTTCTGTAATAAGTCCACTTATGACAAATCAAATGTGACATCAATGGAATCAATTGAGTGGACACTTAGCTGGACAATTTATTTCTTTTGTCACTTAGTCACTGTAGTCATTTACAAACCATCTAACCAGGCCTAGAGATTTAGTTTTCAAATTAGTTATTGATCTAAACTCTAGGAAGCACAGTTTTTTTTTTTTTTTTTTTTCCCCCCCCCAGATTCAGAGGAATCCACAAAAGAAAAGCTTCAGGGTTATGATGAACAAATATCTCCTTTTTAAAGAACTTTCTTGTGGTTCTAAATGTCTACCTTAAAGACATAACACATTGGTGTTTTCCATAAGGAGTGACTCAAGAAAACATAATGAGGGAGGATCTTAACCTAGTAATCTTTTTTTTTTTTTTTTTTCTTTTTCTTCTTGAGACGGAGTTTCGCTCTGTTGCCCAGGCTGGAGCGCAATGGTGTGATCTTGGCTCACTGCAACCTCTGCCTCCCATTAACCCTAGTACTGTTTATCATACACCTCTGCAATGCAATGACTTAGGTCACAAATTATAATATTCTGATATTATAATTTGAATGGTTTATTCTTATATGTATTAGTCTTCTATTACTGCATAACAAGTTATCAAACACTTAGAAGCATAAAACAACACACATTCATTATCTCACAGTTCTGTGAGTTAGGAGTCTTGGTAAAGCTTAGCTAGATTCTCTGCTCAGGGTAACTCTGTAATCAAAGTGCATCCAAGCTGGATTCTCATCTGGAGGCTGGACTGAAGATAAGTCTGCTTCTAAGCCTACTCAGGTCAGTGGCAGAATGCTTTTCCTTGAGGCTAAAAGGTGTATGTTCTTGGCTTCTTGCTGACTGTTGTCCAGGGGTTGCTGTCAGCAATAGGAGGCCAATTGCAAATCTGTCACATTACCCTCCCTACAGGCCCTCCTATAACACGGTAGCTTACTTTTTCAAGGCAAGAAACAGAGAGGAAGAGACTTTAGCAATACCTACACAGGTACTAGAGACTTACATAATCACCATAATCTTTGCCATACTAAGATTAGAAGCAAGTCCTAGATCCCACCCCCAACTCAAGGTAAGACATTTCACAAAGGTATGAATGATAGGAGTCAGGAACCAGGAAGACCACCTTAAAATCTGTCCTACACTGTGCTAACATGGAAACAAGCTCATTCTGGAAAGCTGCATTGAATAGCTCCAAACATATTATATCATTCAAAAGGCCAAAGTCTAGAGTTTTCTGAGAGATAACCTTTAGCCATGTGTAGTAAATAGATTTTTAGGAATCTTATTGTCTTGTAAGTATTAGAGTCCTATTAAATCTAAGTTAAACTATAAAAAATAATTAGTGGACAAGAAGCTACCTGTCTCACAATATCTGGACTTTAGGCATAGTTTGGAATCATGAATCATGTAGTTGTAGGGAAGCAGAATTTCTCTATTTCCATCTCTTGTTTTTGTTTCATTTTGACCTGTTGTACTCTCCTTTCATATTATAGACAAGTTTCTCTTTTTGTATTGGCCCATGTGCAGGAAAATGTTTGGAATGGAAGAAAGGCTTGAAAGAATTTTCCATTTATGCACTTTGGGCCAAGAACTTAACTACGAATTATACATTCATGACCAAGGGGCAAAAATATGTAGCTTACCTCAACCATGGTGTACTTGGAGGTGGGAGAATTTCTAGAAAAGTGATAAATGATAGAGTTGGACTCTTTTCTGAATTATTTAATGTCTAGGAAATCTCTCTCTCTCTCGTTCTCCTTCTCGTTCTCTGTCTTATTTTTCTATTGAGTGAGACATCAGACTGTGCTTTTCAAGAACTTGAGTCTTAACGTCCTGAATGACTGGCATTTTTTAGCACTGTGATTTATAAATTTAAATGTTCAATAAATGCTGAGTTTAATCTGTTCTATTTTCAATGACAGCAAGTCAGAATTTTACTCTGCTGCTTAAAGCCTTCCAAAGGCTTCCCATTTTCTTCAGAACTTTCAAAGTTCTTAGGATGGGCTATGTGGCTTATAGGATGAGGCCACTGTTTCTTCTCTGACCTCATGTCCACCTACTTTTCCACTCACTCACTGGGCTTTAACCACACTGGCCTTCTTTCTGAACCTGGAAAACACTAACTAACTTTTGGCTCGGGCCTTTACACTTGCTGTCTCTTCCCTTTAGCATAGTTTCCATTTGAATCGCTGAATATCTCCTCCGTCTTCCTCTCCCTTCTTCTCTCCCAATCAAGTCTGTTTTTTAAGTGTTGCTTTCTTAGGAGTCCCTTGACTGCCCCCGCATTTTTTTTTTTTTTTAATGAAGTCTCACTCTGTTGCCAGGCTGGAGTGCGGTGGCTCAGTCCTAGTTCACTGCAACTTCCGCTTCCCTGTTTCAAGTGATTCTCCTGCCTTAGCCTTCCGGGTATGTGGGACTACAGGTGCGCACCCCTATGCCCAGCTAATTTTTGTATTTTTAGCAGAGACAAGGTTTCACTGTGTTGGCCAGGACGGTCTCAATCTCTTGACCTCATGATCTGCCCACCTCGGCCTCCCAAAGTGCTGGGATTACAGGCGTGAGCCACCATGCCGGGCTGATCACCACTTTTAGAATTGCAAATGCTCTTCCTTTTTCCTTCATTCCCTACTGGCATTCCTTAACTTATTGCATCTAGAGCATTGATCATCAACCAGCATACCATATACTCTGTTTTACTTGCTCCCGTGTTTAGTACATATTTCCATATCTAACATGTAATCTTCATGTGGGCAGGCATTTTTGTCAGTTTAATTCAATATTATGTTGCTTGTGATCAGGACTTGGTACACAGTAACCTTTAAATATGTATGTATTTATCACAATAATTGATTTTATGACCACCCATATTATTTGTTTAGATTGAGACTGTGGGAAAATTTCTTTGGGTCATTCTTTCCAGCAGTGTGTAAAAGGCATACTCTAGGACATGCATAGGATGCCAGGTGGAAGTAGGAGGCATTGGGGTATGTGAAAGGAGGATATCTGAGCTGCAGTTCGAAGTAGTTCTATGGCCTCTGAAATTCTTTGTTTTATACATCATTGTTTATACATACTTTATAATTTAGTGCCTCTTAGTTTTCTGGTCATTGAGAGCTATGCTCTTCGCATTGTTTCTGCAGCTTTTTAAATTTAAACAATGAGTAGAATATTCATATCACTAGAAAATAAAAAAGAATGTTGTCAATGTCAAAATCATACGCCGTAAAAATGACCATAAAATAGCAGTCTTTTGGTTGTGCAACTGATGTTATACCTTGTTTTATTAGCCCTGGCAGAATTTTGTAAATTGGATTTATATTTCCTAATTTCTATCAGTTTGGCTTTTTCATTACTTTCAGCTTGGACAATCAAAATAAGGCATTCATTATGTTTCTCTGCTGTGTTTGCACTTCTATCCAGGCAATAAACAGGAGAGATGCCTGCATATACAAATCAGATGGAGAAGAAACTCTGCTTACAAATTGAAGACTTTATAGCTGATCTCATGGCCTTTCTCATTCACCAGGAAGGCTGGGGCAAATTCAATCCTTTGATTAGGGGGAGTAATATAAAATAGTTTGGGTGACTAAGACAAATGATTTCAGTGATTAGGGAGAACATAGTATGTCATAAATGCCTTAACTTGTTCCCAGTCTTATTTACTGCATCAGGCACTGTTCATGCACCACTGCATAGCCTCTCAGTTTTACCTGAGTCTTACTTCAGCAGAGGTTGCAGTGATGCACTCTGAAAGGATTCTGACCAGCTTCACTCAGGTTCAACCTGCCAGTGTCTGCCTCATACCTGTGCCATGTACTTCTTGCCTCCCGCCCTGGTTCTTCTGTGTTGACACAGGGCTTTGCATGTGGTGGACATTCCTCTGTGACTATAATAGTGAAACCTGCTTCCTTCTTCACTTCCTGACCTTTATCCTGCTCTCTAGGATGCCATTCCTGAATAAAGCAGTACATTATACATCTTTGCATTGTACTCTGCTTTGTAGCAGAAGGCAAATTAAGACAGTTGGTATGGGGGTGGGGAGGAGGCGGCAGAGCTCTAGAAAGAAGATGAAAATTTGGAACTTGATGACTCTTTGATCTGGTGACAATAAGATCATTACTGGTGATAATTGGGGTGGTTGTAACCATCAAGGCTTTCAATTGTGAATAATCAGAACAAAGGGCAGGTAGAAGGTGAACCACTGGTTTTGCAGTGGCTGAGGGTTTGGATGATGTGGGGGAAATGATAATCATAAGAAATGTGATTTTGTTCTATTCTTTTTTGGAAAACTTGAAATGAGAACATGATAGGCTTAGGGCAGCCAACCGCTAACTCTAAGCACACTATAAAGCCAAAGAGCCTCTGGGACAGCTATGAAGGGTACTTTCATTTTCTGAAGCCGTAGCACAGAATGCACTGAAAGCCAGGCTCATTCTAAGAGTGACCCCTCCATGCGGCATCCTTCCTGCAGAAGACCGGCCAGTCCCATGGTGGCAGGTCAATTAATTTGGATCCCTTCCACTAATAAGGCAAAGTGTTCCTTCTTACAGGAAACAACACCTACTCCAAATATGGGTCTTCCTTCCCTACCCGCTGTGTTTTAACCATCACAACTTAAGGACTTAAAAATGCCTGACCTATTGTCATGGTAGCCCACACATTATTTTGAAACAAAGGATTCTTGTACAGCAAAGGAGCTATGAAAAAGGTTGCATGATAACGGATGCATTGTTCTTACCATAAACCCCATCAACCAGAAGAAGCATTGTTAAAGGATTAGCTAAAAAGGTAGGGAGGGAACAACATCCTGAGACACTGAGGTACTACTCAACAGAATACAGTCTGTGCTGGACCAAAAGTGTTCGCAATAACTGGTATACATAAGCCTGGGAACCAAGGAGTAGAAGTAGGGCTGGCTTTTCTTACCTTACCCCAATGATCTGCTTGTGGAATTTGTGTTTTCTGTCCTCCTGACTGTAGGCTTTGCCAAGTTAGTGGTCATAGATCCTGAGAGAAAGAATACTTCTCTTAGAGACACGAATGTTTCTGTTGAATTTTAGGCTTTAGCTACTTTCTGGTTGCTTTGGGATTCTTAAGTTAGTGAATAGGTGTTTAAAAAAAAAAAAAAGAGTTACTAGACTTAGGAGTAGCAGACCCTGATTACCACGATGAGCTAAGGTTGGTTCTACATAGTTGGGGATGAGAAGAAGGTATGTTTTGAATGCACAGGGTTCACTGTGGCACCTTGTGTTTCTGTACCCATGATAAGAATAAACTCTTGATAAACCTTGACTTTAAAAAAAGTAAAACAATTGAAAACACAGATATGAAAGGGATAAGTGCCTGGGTCACCCCACCAGATAAGCCATCCAGATAAACTGAAGTGCTAACCAAAAATGAGGGAAATTGAGAATAGATGATGGAACCAGATATGATAAATACCAAAGATAGTCTTGGCGCAAACTGTATCAGTGTGTATGGTAGCTTTCTCACTAGCCTTCTAGGCTTACATATTTTCAGATATTGTATCTGTTCCTACCTTGAATAGGATTCTATGATAGATGGGGTTTGTAATTCACCTTTCAAGGAAAAACAAAGCATGCTGTCCCTGCTACAAATGGGAATTTCATCCTGCAGTATTGGAGCTGGATAAAATGAAGAGCGTACAATCAGACATAGTTTACATGACATCTTGGAGGATGATCACAAGATGGAGCAATCACTTGCGCTTTGGAGCTGTGAGCTCTATAGCCACATCCTTGTCACAGGCTGACCCTCCTTTCCTGCTCTGCCATCCTAGTCCCTCACTCCTGCTCCTTGGGATTGCACTCCAAAATAACAAAGCAACTCAGTAAGATTTTGCTTTGTTTCTGCTTTTGTGGGAGTGTAAACTGAGAGATCTACTATGTATTTTAATAATGTAATAATTTTATCAATAGTGTTTTGTTATTTTAGCTTCAGACTGAAGAGTTTAAAATCACATTACTTATCATTTGGGCGATGTTGGGCATGTGGCTTAACCTCTCTGAATTGTTGTTGCTTGTATAGGTTGTTGTAATATCAAGAAAAGGTTTTTGTAATATCAAGAAAATATCTTCAAAGCATATTAGATATTTAATAATGGTAATTGTTATTGTTGTATTACAAATTCCTTGTTCATGGTTGAGCTAACAAGTAAAAAGGAGATTATTTCCCCGGATTACATGGAGGGTATGCTAGAATGCATCCAAATCTGTGGATCCACCAGGATTTCCTTTCTATGATATCGTCCTAGAAAAAGGAATCAATCCCAACCATTCTATAAAGGTATAAGCATCTGAATTGACACCACTTGGCATTCCATAGGGAATTGTCTGGGCTCTACTGGCTGAGATGACCATGGATGGCTTCCTGGAAGAAGTGTCCCTTAGATTTTTCCTTGAAAGCTGAATAGGTTTTTGTCTCCAACTTAGTAGCTTATTTACATTTACTTCACTCAAGTCATTTATAATAATTACCTCTTGCTACTTTTCTTTCATGGTTTTAAGATGAATCACAGATGCATATCCTAAGATAATCAGTAGAATGACAAGGTTTGGGCCTGAAAAATCATAAACTCTAAAAGGACTGGGTAGCTCTTCTTAAATAGCTGAAGGGCTAAGGAAGAACCATTCTGTCTTTCTGTATAGCTCCAAATGAGAGAACTGGGACCAGTAGATATACATTTAAGGGAGACATACTGTAGAGTTCCAATGATAAGACATTCAGTAAAAGACAAAACAGTGAAAAGATCAGTAGTTGCCAGAGGTTGGGGAGGTGGATGGAGAGATAAATAAGCAGAGCTTAGAGATTTTTTAGAGCACTGAAACTATTCTTTATGATACTATAATAGTGAATACATGTCATTATACATTTGTCAAAACCCATAGAATGTAAAACACCAAGATGGAATCCTAGTGTCAACTATAGACTATATATGATAATTATATGTCATTGCAGGCTCATCAATTGTGACAAATGTACCATTCTCATGGGAGATATTGATGGTAGGAAAGGCTGGCGGAGTAGAGGAGGGGGAAATACACAGGAACTCTTTGTACTTTCTGCTCAATTTTGCTGTGACTATACATTTCATATATGTATACATATATATGCACATATATATAAGAAACAAAACAAAACATAACAAAAACAAATTGAGAGTCAGAGGCACTTAAAAATGGAATGGGTTGCCTTTGTCAATAGTAAGTTTCCCATCATTAGCATTTTTAAGCATAGAGTGACTGAGGGGTCAGGTATTTTGACATTTAGCATGTCTTCTCATCCTGAGACTCCATACCTCAAGAGATACAAAGATTCAAGTTTATTTTCGAAATCAATTTAGCATCTGCCTGTTTTGTATTCATTGCCTGATTCCATTTGGATACTGTTTTTAATTATCCTGATAAATAGATGGCAACTACTTCCTTGATTCCCCTACAGAAACTTGTTCTTCGTGATATATCAGGTGCACAGAAAACAAGAAAAACAAAGTTCTCAAGTAATGCCTAAGATGATAATTGGATGATGATTAACTCTCAGGTTCAAAAATACATACACTTCACATACAGCAAACTGGTGTTTAAGCAAAAGCCTTTTCATAAGAAGTGCAGATAAGGAGCTGTTTGTTATTTCTTTAGAGTAAAAGGAAAAAACACCTTAATCATCGAAGGGAAGAAGCCAACCAGATAGGCTAATGAGATGTTGGGCCTCGATAAAGGAGGATCCAGGAAGGAAATATTGCCAAGATCAGGTTTTGCTGCATTGCCATGTTAGGAAGTCACAGAGCAAAGAGCAGAGGAAGAAAAGTTGAACTTCAGGTGCTCGGCAGGAATTATAGGGGGTGTGGACTAGTGGACTATAAGACAGCGTGGCAGCAATTCTGCTCCATGTTATTCTGCTCTAAGATCTTTTTTTTTCTTTTTTTTTTTTTTTTGAGATAGAGTCTTGCCCTGTCCCCTAGGCTGGAGTGCAGTAGCATGATCTCAGCACACTACAACCTCTGCCTCCAGGGTTCAAGCAATTCTCCTGTCTCAGCCTCTTGAGTAGCTGGGACTACAGGCATGCGCTACCATGCCCGGCTAATTTTTGTACTTTTAGTAGAGATGGGGTTTCACTATGTTGTCTAGGCTGTTCTCAAAATCTTGACCTCAAGTGATCCGCATGTCTCAGCCTCCCAAAGTGCTGGGATTATAGGCGTGAGCAACTGCGCCCGGCCCAAGATCTTTTTAAGTAGGAGTGATCCTCAAGGTTTGCTATGTGGGCTTGAACAAATCATTTATCTTTTTAGAATTTAGAATCATTTGCTATAAAATAAATGACAATAATTTATTTATGATACTCTAATTAGACAATATTATTAGCCTGTTCTATTGCCTATAAGATGAAAATTAATACCAGAAGTATTATCTATTATTCCTATTTTGAAATGGGATTTTTTTTTATTCTTGAAAATTTGCAGCCTTCACTAGTCACTAGTTTCTCCTCCTTGACCCAAGAAAATAAGACATTCATCCCAATAACCCATCAAACTCTGCTCTGACTTATAGTACCTTTATTTTCTTGGATGTGATCTTCAAAACAACTGCCAAGGATTCTCGTAGAAGATACCTGAAAGTAGTCATTAGGCTTGAGTGGAGTGGAAATGTCTCATTAAAATGATACTGCTGTCTTGTGACTATAACACACAGCTTCAAGTAAGTATTAAGACTGTTGAAGATGCTGTACAAGACATAGCATAGAGAAAATGGCTATTTGTTAGAAAAATACCAGGAGTGAGATCTAAGGGGGAGAGACTGAGTCTTACCTGGCAGATGCAGAACTTCCTCAGTGACCTGCCACTGGTTTAAGCTGGCAGTGGCTTTGTGGGTTTGATTTCAGAATCTCAGTGCCCAGCAGAAAAAGGGATTTTTTTTCCAGATAGATTTTGGGGAATTATACACATGAGGCTGGTGATAGAAAGTATGAGTTGCATATAGAATTATCTGAGCACCTAAACGTATCTTTGGTTAGTTGGAAATTGCAATTATTTTATAATAATACTTTAAAAGTAGCTTCTAAGAAAAAAATTTGAACTTTTCCCTCCCATTTGAAAACATTTATTTGAGATTAGCAGAAAGTATTAGAGAAATATCTGCTTCTTCTGAATCTAATCCTTCAAAGACAGAATGGCTGGATGTTTAGACAACTTCATCAAAGTAATTACAGCACTCTTTGAAAAGTTGGGCTTATTTAGATGTTCTGAGCCAATTATAGGGCTCCCCTATTTTTCTTGGTTATACTACAAAATTCAAGTCAAATTTTCCACCTGAAAAATGCAGATGAATTGTTGTATCTGGCAGTGGCAATAATATCTACTTCTCATGGAATGATTAGTGAAGAGTCAAATTACATATATAAAGCATTTTCTTAACTATCAAATAAAGCCTAATTTTATTATTGTTCTTACCTATTCATTTGTTTCTTAAATGCAAAATATAGTTGGTAAAAATTATGAATTTGTTTCTTTTTCTGAAGCTGGCCAGGAGTCAATCATCATTGTGAAAACTTTGTTTTGTTAGACCCTAAATATGGTCTATACATTCTGTATTCTTATTCAACAATGTTGAACCATGAAGAGAGACATCAACCCCTACCCCAAGGAAAAAATGGAAGGACAAATTGTAACAATGTGGTCTTAGTATGTTAGAGTCAACTTTTATTGTGAAATCTGTTTTGTTAGACTATATTTAGGTTTCACAATGAGAATTGACTCTAACATAATCACACCTGTAATCCTAGCACTTTGGGAGGCCGAGGTGGGTGGATCACCTGAGGTCAGGAGTTCTAGACCAGCTTGGCCAACATAGAGAAACCCTGTCTCTACCAAAAATACAAAAATTAGCTAGGTGTGATGGCGGGTGCCCGTAATCCCAGATACTGGGGAGGCTGAGGCAGGAGAATTGCTTGAACTTGGGAGGTGGAGGTTGCAGTGAGCCGAGATCACACCATTGCACTCCAGCCTAGGCGACAAGAGTGAAATTCCGTCTCAAAAAAACAAAAAAAGTGCAAAAAGTTTGTTAGTTCCTAAGGAGTTACATAAAAAATTTAGTTAAAACTGATTTATAATTCTTATAGGTCCATACCAAATAAAAATCCAATTAATTTTATGGATTAGCATAAATTTCCTTAACAAAACCTAAAATAGATAGTGCAAACACCATAGACAAAACTCATTTATAAATATAGGTGTGAAAATCCAAGATAAAATATCAATAAATCATATGTCAAAATAAGATTCTTCTCAGCAAGTTGGGGTTATTCTAGGAGTACCAAAAATGTTCAGTGTTAATCTATCAAAATGTCTTTAAATTAAAGTAAAAAGTAACATCCACAAAATATTAAATGAGACATAGGTTAACGCAAAAGAACAAAAATACAATCTAAGTAAAATTCAGTGAAAGTAAAATACAAATAATAGGAAACTACCCATATATGATCCTATTTATCAACCCCAAACTAATAGCAAGCATCATCTTAAAAAGCTAAATGTTAAAGTCATTTTCACTGAAATCTGGATTCTAACACTATAGATAGTGTCACTATTAATCAGTACTTTAACAGATGTTTATCCAATTAATGTAATTCAAAATATTTCATAACATGAAAAAATACAATTGATTACATGTTTGTATTTTAGAAAAATCCAAGTGAATCCAATATATAGGAATTAATAAGTTAATTGGATGTTTGATTATAAATCTAGAAATCCCAAAAGTTTTCTTTATTCAAAAATAATGTCAAGAATGAAAATGAAAGAGTATTTATAATAATGACCACAAAAATATAAAATACTTAAAAATGAATTTCATAAGATAGACATATATATATGGTACCAATATAAATCTAAAAAATGCTATAGAAGAGCACAAAATAAGATCTTGATAAGTGGAGTAACAGATCATTTTACTACATGGTATGAATTAACATGAAAATGACATTTCCTATCAAATATATTAACATTAGATTATTTAATTATACTTTTAAAAACATACTTTGAATCATATCAGCAGCTGACATTTTTTGCAAAGAGAAGAAAATGTAGGCCCACATGTAATTATACATAGAGGAATAAATATATGGAAATAAGAAAAGGAACAAAAATGTAGTCAATAGTGATAAAACATTTGTATCTACCTCACATTAGAAAGTTCCTTTCATGTTAATGGTGTGTGATTAGAATAAGGATAGGGAAGCGGATAAGCAGAAGGAAACAAAGTTCAGGAAACATTTTTATTTAATAAAGTAATTTAATGTATGTAAAAGATGGCCATTAAATTTAGTGGAGAGGGGCAGATAATTTAATCATTGAAGACTAACTAGATACTTTCCATTTATCCCTCTGTATTGCTGCTATAAGTCACATATGTAATTTCAAGCTGGTAGCCACAATTATAAGTAAAAAGAGACAGATGAAATTCATTTTAATATATTTCATTTACTCTAATATATTACCATTTCAGTGCAATGAATATAAACAATTATAAGTGAGTATTGCATATTCATTTTCTTTGTTTTTCCTACTAATTCTTTGAAATCCAGTACTTATTTCCTACATACAGAACATCTCCAGACTGACCACATTTCAAATACTCAGAAGTTGCCCGTAACTAATGCCTGCCATATTGGATCCTGTCTCTAACCCTCATCATTCACTGAGACCAAAGCTGTGGACTACACTGATCAGTCCCCTTGTTATCTGGTTTCTTATTAAATTCAGTCAAGGACAGACATTAGAGAATAAAAGGAGAGTGATGTTGTGTATGTATTCCTCCATATACCTCTCTGTTGGACTGTGAGTTTGTTTCATTGCTCTGCTGGGGCAATAAATTCATTTAGGTGGCCGTCTCCTGCAAGGTCCTGGTAACACATCTATCCTCCTCTTACCTCTCCAAGTCTAATGACGGAGAAGGATGCTTCACTATTTCTTGGTTTCCCTCAACCTTGCCCTCTCCCTTATAAATTATCCCTTTATTAAGTTGTCTACTTTTACCCCATTTGATATTTTTCATACCAGGATCCTGATTGATATAACTATTCCATTAGAAGAATATAAAAGTATACCTCATCTCATATCACATGCACCACACACACACATACACACACACAAACACACACACTAGATGAGTTATAGCTTTAAATATAATCTATAAAAGACAAAACTTTTGAAGAAAATATTTGTGTAATTTTGTGGAGAGGAGCAAAAAAGCCAAGAAGCCATAAAGTAATAAGTAAAACAAACGAACAACCCCGACAGATTAGATGACACTGTACTTAAAATTTTTATATGGCTCAATTTGGGCTCATGTCTGTAATCTCAGCACTTTGGGAGGCTGAGGTGGGTGGATCATGAGGTCAGGAGATTGAGACCATCCTGGCTAACATGGTGAAACCCCATCTCTCTTAAAAATCAAAAAAAAATTTAGCTGGGCTTGGTGGCAGGCACCTGTAGTCCCAGCTACTTGGGAGGCTGAGGCAGGAGAATCACTTGAACTCGGGAGGCGAAGCTTTCAGTGAGCTGAGATCGCGCCACGGCACTCCAGCCTGGATGACAGAGAGAGACTACATTTCAAAAAAAAAAAAAAAAAAGAAGAAGAAAATATTGACATCACAAAAAATGGACAAAATGTTAATTTCTTTAATATAAAACGATCTATAAATTGTTTTTAAAAAGAACAGCCGAAGGAACATTGACAATAAATTTCAGTAGGAAATTCACAAGAAATTAAATGCAAACATCAAATAAGCCCATGAAAAGACATCCAACTTCAGTAATAGATAGATAACTGCAAATTAAAACAACAATATGCCATTTTTTTCTATTGGAGAAATGGAAAGGATTATTTTCAGTTGGCGCTAAAAAAAAAAAAGCTTAAGAATAGCTGCATTCTCATAGACGATGTGAGTGTAAATTTAAACAACCATTTACTATCCTTCTTAGATGGTAAACTGCATGATTATTCACCATAATGAAGTAAACATATAAGTTAACCTTATCAAACAAAGAAGAAAATAATAAAGGAAAAACACTTGCATTTATATGTATATAGAAAACTATTATGAATGGATAGGTATAATATTAAACAATTATATCAATAAGTTGGAATTGAAGAGGGAGAAGTCACAGTATTACAGTTACGTAGAGAAAAATACATAATTGTTCATTATAAAGAGCGAATACTTTGAAATAAGAATAAAGAAAAACAAAGGAAAACTTCAAAAAACAGTATTTAGTCTTTAAAAAATATATAACAACAATGTTCTGTTAACATCCTAAAGTCAGATTCTGGACTCAATTTGGGTACCTGAACCTTGCAAAAAGAGAAGGTGTCCACTCATACATACAGAACCAGATTCCTGTAAGACTGACCTACTGTCAAACCTACTGTGCATAGAGATCAGTTACCAGTTTAGCTGCTTATGATCATTGTATACCTATGAATTCACTAACTAATATTAATATAATTATTTTTAAAACTTATTTGGCAGTTTTGGCAATAGATCTGTCCAAGTTTAATTCAGAAAAATGAAAGTCTGAATTGGGAAGTGTGCTTCCCCTGAGTCTTATCTCATTGAGTTTCTATATCAACACTTTTTTCTGTATTAGGGGTACATAGTCAATTTTATACATCTTAACCTAAAATGGTTTTGTAGCATCTGAGGAAGTTGAATGAAATCTATATGTCATGTATTATTAGAATTTTTAATATTTAGTAATCCATATTCTTGTTCTTAGCTATTTAGTAAAGATTTTACTATTTTATTGTAAATGATAATTTCTTTGTTAATTTGTTTTCTCTACAGATATCTGTACTTAATCTGATTTTATAGTATTATTGGTATAAGAGAGTTTATGAGGGCAAGAAAGAAAACTACAAATTCCTGCTGTTCTAAATTAAATGTTTGTTGGCAAATGGCCAACAGGTACAAGAACGTGTGCTCAACAGCATTAGTCATCAGGAAAATATAATCAAGACCATAATGAAATCTCTCTCACCTCTTAGGATGGCTGTATCAAAAGGACAAGAGAAAAGTGTTAGGAGGATTTGAAGAAAAATGAACCTTTGTATATTGTTTGTGGAAATATAAATTAATACGGCAATTATGGAAAACAGTATGTTTGTTCCTCAAAAAAAAAAATTAAAAATAGAACTATTGCATGATTCAGCAATCCCACTTCTGGGTGTATTTTCAAAGAAAGTGAGATCACTATTTGGTAAAGTTCTCCTCACCCCTATGCTTATTGCAGCATTATCCACAATAGCCAAGATATGAAAGGAACTTAAGTACTTGTTCATTGTTAAATGGATTTTTAAAATGTGATAACCACACACACTGGAATATTATTCATTTTTTTAAAATAAGGAAACCTGACATTTGTGACAACATGGAAGAATCTGGAAGACATCATGCTAAGTGAAATAAACCAGAGGCAGAAAGATAATTACTTAATTGTCTCACTTACATGTGGAATGTACTCTCAGAGACTCAGAGAAAGAAAAATGCTACCAGGGATTGAGGACCAGGTGAGGCGTAAAAAATGGAAAGATGTTAGTTAAAAGTACAAGCTTTCAGCTTTAAGAGGAGTAAGTTCTGCAGACCTAAAGTACAGCATGGTGACTATAGCAAATAGTAAAATAGTGTATTCATGAAATTTGTTAGGAAAGTAGATCTTAAGTATACCTACCACATAAAATAAAATAACTATGTGAGCTGGCAGACATGTTAATTAGCTTGATTGTGGTTATCACAATGTTTATGCATATCAAAATATCACATTGTACACAGTAAATAATACAATTTTTATTTGTCAATTATACCTTAGTAAAACTTGGGGGAAAAAAGATGCATCCATTTGGAACTCAAGACAAAAAAAAAATTAAAGTTCTTGAATATAACCAAAAGGAAATAAATAACTACAAACAATCAAAATGTTCTGCCAAACAAAACTTATCCTCTGTGTTTTTTAGGGCTCTCCCTCTCTCTCTCTCTCTCCCCTTCTCTCTCTCCCTTTCTCTCTCTCTCCTTCTCTCTTTTTCTCTCTCCTTCTCTCTCTCTTTATATAGATAGATACCTCTAATTATCTATCTATCTATCTATCTATCTATCTATCTATCTATCTATATCTATCTATTGAGAGATATTATGCCATTATGCAAACTGAGGAACTATCAAAGACAGTGGTGTCATTCAGTCCAAGTCTGAAGGCCTAAGGACGAGAAAAGCCAGTAATAGTATAACTACCATTCTTATTCCAAAGTTAGGAAAACAAGGGATGAGTGGCAGTGGTGTAAGTCCCACAGGCCAAAGGCCCAAGAAATAAGAGTTCTGATGTTCTGATGTCTAAGGATGGGAGAAAATAGATGATCTAGCTCAAAAAGAGAGAGAGAGAGAGAGAGAGAGAGAGAGAGAGAGAGAGAGAGAGAGAGAGAGAAAGTCACCTTTTCTCTCTCTTTTTGTTCTATATGGGCTCTCAGCAGATTGGATGATGCCCGCTTACATTGATGAGGCTGGATCTTCTCAGCCTACTGATTCAAATGCTAGTATCTCCAGGAAATATCCTCACAGATACATCTAGAAATAATATTTTACCAGGTACAGCTATCTGGGCATTCCTTAGCCCAGGCAAGTTGATACATAACATTAACCATCACATGCTGTAAATCCAAAATCCTAAAATAACAGGTCTATAGTTGGCAATTCTGGCTGGCTGTTATCTAGGAGACTACCAAACTTATATACATTTATTTTGCTAGGAATCTATGAAAAATCTTTATAGGTAACAATATGTCTTTTTACTCCTGCAATTTTCACTTCCTGGCAAATCCTCCCCATACTAAATATTTTTTCTACCTAGTCCTTGTTTAAATTCCACATTTTCCCTAATGGTTGTCTTAATTACAGTGATTGGAAATTAAATTTATTTTCTCATATCTAATACTGCCATATAATTTTGATAGGTGTTATGAGTTTTAGGATTCTTAATACATTATAAACTCCCAGTTAGTCGAACTTTGCACATGACATCTTTTTTCATAAGAAAAATATTGAATATCAAAAGATCTTTTATCCTTTTAACGCCATGTTAAAGTAATTCCTTAAAAGATTTCAATATGAGTGTTTTGGGGAATTGCAGATACAGTCCAAGTTTCATAACAGAAACTAGTTCATGAGTTAGAAAGTGGGAAAAGAGAAAGCAGCCCTCTGGTTCTATATCTATTTTATAATACTTCAGAGACCAGAGAATATTGGAATCAGGAGATTTATAAAACACTAGCCCTCCAGCTTTCCAATGTTTGGTTTTCCAGATGGTACATTGCATATTGTGGTTATTCATACAACACAGAGAAGATTAATTAAAAGAGCAAAACATGTAAGTGTCTTTTTAAATCATAATTTTAATACACTCCTTTCTCCACCTCCAAAGATTTGGATAAAATATTTTTCCACATTGGAAGTATTTTTATTTGCAATGTAAATTCATAGTGTGGACCAATCCCATAATTATTCAGGCCAGACATCTCTAAAATGGTAAACATAAACTGAAGGTTTACCTGTAAATTTGTGGCATGTATTCAAACTCACTGATGATTTTAGATAAACATAAGTAGGGAACCAAATGAAAATATTTACTTACCTTATGGAAATAAAGCTTGGAAAGCTGATATCAACTTTCCTTCTGTCATACAAGCCTTGCTTATCCCTACTTCTGACCATTTACTCACACATTTCCATGCAAACTTTCCTCTTCTGGGCTCCTTTGTATTAGTTTATATTCAGTGGTTACTTTAAGTTCTATCTCAAAATTAGTTTCCCCCAAGTTACTGTTCAAGATTTTCCTACTCTGAAAATTTCTTTACCTAGATTTACATTTAGTACATATCTAATCATTGTTGTATGTATATGTTCTAACTTGCTAATATGTTATTTTGCCATTATTCTTAGATGGGATTTTCTTTTTTACTTGGAATATATGCTTCTTAATATCAGAAGCTTTGTTTCGAGCTTGTCTTACCTGCAGCCCAAGGGCCACATGTAGCCCAGCATGGCTTTTAATGCAGCCCAACACAAATTTGTGAACTTTGTTAAAACATCATGAGTTATTATTTGCATTTTTTTTTTCTAGCTCATCAGCTATCATTAGTGTTCATGTATTTTATGTGTGGCCCAAGACAATTCTTCTTCCAATGTGACCCAGGAAAGGCAAAAGATTGGGCACTCCTGCTTTATTCCATTAATCTTCTACTTAGGGGTTAAATGTTGATGGTGGAAAAACACATCATTAATATATTAAATGAGAGAGTTAAAATAAACAACATTAGAAAATACTGAAATCCTGGACTTTGTCTGATGAGGTGAAATTTTGATAATTGTAAAGTATTTTCTTTGGTTCACAGAAACTAGAGCCCAAATGCATAATAGAGAGATATTGTAGCATAGAATTATATGTGAAAAGGCCAGTGTTCTATCTGGCTCTAAACTAAGTCATTGGAGATCAAATATGCGTGTTACAGAAATGATACCTATTGAGAATGGTTGGAGTTCATGATACAAAAGCTGAAGGAAGGCTCATAAGATAGGTAAAGTAGATAAAAGTTCATGAAAGCCTTGCATGCCATTATTTTTAGGCCAAGATTTATTGAGCACTGAACAGATGACAGACACTGAAACTAATCAATTTATATATATATATATATGCACACATATATATATACACATATATACATATATATATATATATATATATCTCATTCAATCCTTGCACTATCCCTAAGATATAGGTGGTTTTATCCACGCATTATAAATGCAAAACCTAAGCCTTAGGGAAGTAGAATACCTAAAAATAATTTGAGAAGTTTGCATTGGTTATTTGCTATGAAGTTGCAAATAACCAAAAAGAGAATAGTCAATGAAACAATTTATCCAAAAGAGTGATAGTGTCAGATGTAGTTATAAGACAGAGGGAAACTTCCTTGATTTTCTATAGAAAATAGTAATCTTGAGATTACTATTTTCTATAGAAAATAGTAGAGCAGAGCTGTATGCAATTTGGAGAGGGGAGGATAAAACTTGAGATTTTGGTAACCTCTCTACTTACCCATTTGAGAATCACTGTTTGACAAACATTTGTTGACAGCAACATGGAAGGGGGATTTCTATTATGTCCACTTCAATTTAGTATTCTAAGAAAGAGAATGTTCGGTCTGTTCTCTGCATGGTCTGTTCTCTACTTCTAATACATCATTTATTTGCAAGGCACTAATTAAGATAAATTGATAAAGTGCCTGTTACTCAGGGTCAAGCAATTAGGATGGTGAAGGCACAACATCATTTTATAATGAAAAAGCCAGATATATATTTAAAGAAGAGAATATTTGTGCAGTGGAGGTAATATGCATTTTGAGTGATTACAAAATATAACTTTTTCAGGGTTTAGCTTGATATAAGTAGATAATTTTTCACAATCATCTTCTACATTGGAATGGATTGTCATTGAAATAGATGAATTTCTAATCACTGAAGGTTTTAAAACATGCTATGCAACCTCTCATCAGAGGCATTATTCTCTCCCAGTTTTTCCATTGGATATGTGAAATTCTTTAACACCAATATTTTCTATGTTCCAAGCCTACTCAAACCAACTTAACTTACAAAGGAATTCATTAGCTTATGTAAATGGAAGTCAGGAGATAGGGCAAACTTCAGGAATAGCTGAGACCCAGAGGGTTATCTACCCTTGATACCAGAGGTATAAATTTCATTTCTCAGGTTGGCTGTTCTCATGTTGACTGCAGGTTGGCATTGATCTTGAGTTGCATGCATCTTGGTTCATATTTAGACAAAATAAATGTTTGTTTCAATAAATTTACCACATTCAGTTTCATATCTATCCCTGATAGTTATAATGGTGGAGGTCTGGGTTATGAGCCCATCCCTGACCCAAAACTGTCAGAAATAGATTGTGCATATATTGATAAATTTGGCATATTCCCCTGAGCAAGGGTCTTCAAACTTTAGTATCGTAAGAATCACCTGTATTGCTTGTTAAAACACAGATTCCTGGGCCCAACCTCCAGAGTTTCTGCTTCAGCTGGTATGAGATCCAATTATTTATATACTTTTCTCTTATTGCATATGTTTATTGTATGCAACATGACATAAAACATGTATACATTAGAAAATAGCTAAACTGAGTAATTAACATATGCATTCCTTCACATAAAATTTGCATTTAACACCTCCCCAGGTGATGATGATGATGAAACACTGCCTAGGCCTCATCTCAAAATAATTCAATGGGAATCTCTGAGAGAAGGGAACTCGAGCATGTGTACTTTTTAATGTGCATGCAGATTGCCTGGAAATCCTGTTAAAATGCAGATTCTGATTCATTAAGTCTGGCGATGGGCTTGAGATTCTGAATTGCTAATAACCTCTCAGATGATACTGATGCTTCCGATTTGAGATACTGACTTTGAACAACAAAAACTCGACAAAATTCCGGTTGAATTATATGAGGAAGGGCCTAGTGTTTCCAGTGTGTAGACATAGCTGAGAATCCTTTTCTGACATCATCAGGACCCAGGAATTAAAACTCAATGCAAGAGCAAGAGGAGGAGTGGGTTTCTTCTGGAAAGACAGTCCCTTTGCCAGGCAGTGGGTAATTGGATTGGTTGGGTGATCTTTGAAGTTATGTTGTAACTTTTAGTTTCCAGGAATTGTCTTGAGTTCTTTGTGTTAGCCCATAAATAAGCAGAACTTAGCTTCAGAATCAATTTATAGTTGAGAAATCAACTGAAATATAAATATTTGTTTTGTTTTGTCAACTCAAAAGGAATCTGAAATCATAAAAATCTTCCATTTCTGGGCTCCAAGTCATCTTGTGTTTTAAGTCACCAGCATCTTAATTTTTTTTTTATCTTAATCTTTTCTTAGAAACTTAGGCACTTATATAGCTGTCATCATGGAAAAAAAGTAAGGGAAAAACATTTTCACATGCCACACAGAATTTGGATAAGCACATCAGTGATTTTTTTTCCTAACTCATCTCCACTGTTTAGTTTACCTTACCAATGTGTCTTGCTTACTAATAGCTGCTGATCAGAGCTGAATGAATAGATTTGTTTATAGGAAAGATTTGCATGATTGAGAATCAATAAGGCACGTTTAAATCCTCAGGTGATATGAAGAGAGGAAATGGGACAGATTAAGCTGGTGAGTGTTTACAATTTAATTGTAAGCAGACAGGTGGAAAAAATCTACTTTGGGAGAAAAAGGAAAAAGAAAAAGGTCTATGATGTCAAGGGTGAAAATATCAGGAAAACGTAAATACAGAGTCTGGATATTTTAGGCCTATGCCTTAGCCCACACTCATTAAAACTGATTTGAGCTAGTGGTCCATCTGTCCGTTATTAATGGGAGAGAATGGCTTCAGCAAGTAACTCATTAAATATGCGGTCTGTTTGGCCCAATGTGAAGTGATATATCTAAATGGCATTTGTAATTGCTTATGTGAAACTACCTTTAGAAGTGTCTTAAACCACAAATAAAAATAAAGAGATAGAAAGGAAGAAGAGACATCTTTCGGCGGATGCTTTTGTTGTTGCAGGTACCTATTATCTTTAATTCTGAAGCCTGGTTGGTGGAATTTAGATGAATTTGTTAGGGTCATATTTTAAATCTCAGGTAGCACTTCCCCCAGCTATCCACTATCTTTCCATGGCACATTTTATAGTTTAGATCTGTAGGGTAAGCCTCATAAAAATTACAAATTTTATCACCCCACATTAAAGTGACTGGTATGACGATCTGTATGAATTAAGAGCATGGCTAATTATCTACCTCTTAGCATTTGCAAGGTCAGTGCATCAACCGCTAGGAAGGTCAGTATTGGGTGAAGGGCTGACAAGAATTTGGGAGGTTTTGTGAAAAGATCAATGACCTTCATTTGTCTTAGGAGGCAAAACAGGCTGAAACAATTCCAGCAGAGAGCAGCAATACCTACATCCGCATGGCATTGTGTCAGAGGCCAGCAGCAGATGGCAATAATGATAGTTGTAGCAATAACAACAATTACCTATTGGTAAGTTTATTACTCTATGTCAGGCTATTTATATGTATTCTTCCATTTAATTTTGAAAACAACCACATAAGATTTTTATTATACTCATTTTACTAACAAAGAAGCAGGCTTTGATTTTAAGTAACATACCAGAATGAGTTGACCAGACGTATATAACAGAAGTATGACTTTTGAATCAAGGACTGGCAGGCAGGTCAGCACTCCAGAAAACGATGGGTACTACAACTACTATCCTATAATTCATAGTGTTCTGACCATGGTCAATGTGACTTCCTCCAACTGTATTCTTAGAATACTAACATTCCTGTTAAGATGTTACCGAGTGTTCTTTGTGTGTGTGTGTGTGTGTGTGTGTGTATGGTTGGGACGGGGAGGTTCCCACATGGGGAGAAGTTGGATAGGATTTATGAGAGTGTCGAGTTATATAATTTTTAGCAAGTTTATCTCATATTACTTTTGCAAGGAGAGATACAATGAGGAACATGATCAATATATTACAGAATATTATCTCCAATGGACCACAATTTATAAAGAGATGAACGAGAAAAAGAATATGAGATCACCAGTTAAAAACCTAGTGTCTTAGTCTATTTGGGCTGCTATAACAGAATATTGCAAACTAGGTGATTATAAACAACATATATGTATTTTTTTACATTTCTGGAGGCCAGAAAGTTCAAGATCAGGGCCCTGGAAGACTTAGTGTCTGGTGAGGGCCCGCTTCCTGGTTCATAGTTGTCCATCTTCTCACTGTGTCCTCACATGGCAGAAGGGATGAAGAAGCAATCTATAGCAAGATAGATTTTATATTTATATAAGAAAAGAAAGCAAAAAATATCAGACTCATTGGTGAATGTAGTAGGTCAAGCCATAAGAGAAAGTAAGAATGCAGACTTCTAGAAGATAATAAAGAATATATGGCAATTAAATAGTTGAACCTCAACTTGCTTCTCAACTTCTTTATAGCTAAAGGATCTCAAATTTAAGTGTCTTCACCTGGTGACTTTGCCTTGTCACTTGGAATTGAAAGTTTGTTTTCAAAGTAGAAAACAAAAACCAAAGAATAGGAACAAATTATATTTTTAGGGAAAATAAGAAACTGCAGAAGTTTAGAGAAAATTAGGAAACAGAGCCAGAGGATTCCATCTGTTTGATCAAAAATACACATTTTTGTACTCCTGTATATAGAGACCTTACTTGAAATGTATACCTCTTCTTCTCTCCAACACTGTATCTCTGCAATTACCCTACTTCGATATGAATTGTAAACATAAAAATGATATTATAATATGTGTTCTTCCCCTGTGGGTCCAAGATATGTCTGCTAGCTAAGATTTTCAGAATATAGAAACAAAAGAAAAAATAACATCTGGATTACAACATCAGAGCACATGGTTTTTGTTTTTGTTTTTTTTTTTTTTTTTGAGATGGAGTCTTGCTCTGCCACCCAGGCTGGAGTGCAGTGGCCGGATCTCAGCTCACTGCAAGCTCCGCCTCCCGGGTTTACGCCATTCTCCTGCCTCAGCCTCCCGAGTAGCTGGGACTACAGGCGCCCGCCTCGTCGCCCGGCTAGTTTTTTGTATTTTTAAGTAGAGACAGGGTTTCACCGTATTAGCCAGGATGGTCTCGATCTCCTGCCCTCGTGATCCGCCCGTCTCGGCCTCCCAAAGTGCTGGGATTACATGCTTGAGCCACCGCGCCCGGCCCCGAGCACATGGTTTAAATGGGAATTTGTTTACCTTGGAGATGGACCAAAAACAACGTCATAGAAACCCTTAAACCATCAGGAATAGAAGAGCCTCACATCTGACATCTTTTCTACTAAAACAAGAAATTATTTTTTGACTAAGATGTTGCCCCCCTTGGCTGGCTGCAGTGGTTCATGCCTGTAATCCCAGCGCTTTGGGAGGCTGAGGCAGGTGCATCACAAGATCAGGAGACTGAGACCAGCCTGGCTAACATGGTGAAACCTTCTCTCTACTAAAAATACAAAAAATTAGCTGGGCGTGGTGGCACGTACCTGTAGTCCCAGCTACTCAGGAGGCTGAGGAAGGAGAATCACTTTAACCCGGGAGGCAGAGGTTGCAGTAAGCTGAGATAGCACCACTGCACTCCAGCCTGGGCAACAGAGCGAGATTCCATCTCAATTAAAAAAAAAAAAAAATTGCCCCTCTTACTAAGTGTACTCTACAGGATTTATTTGAACCAAAAGTACCTGTACTCCTAGAATAGTAGTACTTCGGCTCAAGAGAGTTAGTTAAGTCAAAAGAGGGCTTGAGGGGACCAACATTTTCCAAATAAGAAAACTGATGCCTGGTATGGTGCCATGCTTTCTCAAAGCAAGTTGATGACAGAGCCAGGACTTCAAGTCTCTAGTCACCCTGTATGCAACCCTTTGAGAAACTGTCAGCATGTCATTTTTGTATTTACATTCTCAAAACTGTAGTGTGTTTTATAACTCAAAGAGTGTCAGAGTTAATTGGAAGTCAAAAGAGGAAAGTATCCAATTGAACATCTAAAAGAAAACAGATTTCAAGTAGGCACACATGGAAGGAGAATGACCTGTGTTTCTACTTTAGAAAGTGATTGGGGAATGAGGCCAAGCACTTAAGAGTTAGTTGATATTTACCATGCCGTGCTATAATCACAGGAATCTGAGCTGATGCTGTTGGGTAAAAAAGGTCTCCATCTTTTCAGAAAGCAGCTTCTACCCAGCCATGGGTACGGAACAAACAAGACCATGGAAAGACATCTCTGAATTATTAAAAGCCTCGTCTACATATGAGGACTAATTGTGAGTTCTGAATCAATATTTTATCATTTTAGCTAGTGAAACATTTATGAGACAGCCCCCCTTTTTTGCAATTTCCCCAGTATAATTAAAAGAGATCTAACTTTTCAATTGGCATCTTTTTCTGCTTATACCTAGATGACATTGATTAGCTAAGCCCTAATCAAGCTAGGAGCAGTCTCTTAGACCCTCTTTACCCAGCATCATTGTACCCATACAACCTGTATACACATAATGCTTAATGTATTAATTTATTCACTCACTAAGAAAACACATGTTGAGTATTCACATGAAAATCACTGAAACAGATGCGATGGGGTATATAGTGATAAGACATACATAGTCCTGGTCCACCCACAAAACCCAGATATCATTATGATTAAGCACCTACATGTAATCCAGCTTTCTTTAGGTCACGCCACTGTGTATGTATGTGTGAGATGTGTGTTTTTGTGTGTGCGTGTGTGTGTGTATGTGTGCAATGGATGTACTTATTGATTCACAGTAACAAAACAAAAAGCCTAAATTCTCCTGTCTCCTACTTAACATTGTCAGATATATTCTATATCCTCTTTTTAGTATCTTTCCTAAGATATTACTTTTTTGAAAGCTCTCAAGAAGTGATTCACATAGAAGCAGTGTAAAAAAATGGATGTGAGCATGAGCTTGTAAGTTGAATCCAGACTACACAGCTTAATAGTTTTGCGACCATAGACAAGTTTCCTAATCACAGTTTCACCATTTGTAAAATGAAGATAAACAAAGTACTTCCTCCACATATTTGTTATAAAGATTAATGAGAATAAGAATATTTGGTCCAGTGCCTGATGTAAAATAAGTGATCCATTGTTATGTATTATAAATATGTCTATAGTTATATGTATCGTGTATTTCATTGGCTCTGAAGTGCATTTTTTTCTATTTCAGCATCTTTGAAATTGGGATGTGATTTAGAATCCACAATGTCTCAGATGTGATGAAAGAGAGAATTATAGAAAGCACATATTTATATAACAATAAATGATATGTATTATGGGCTCACGGACAATCACATCAGCAATGTTAATCTTGCTATCTTTTAATTCCTTCTTGATCCAGTTCAGTGTGGTGAGCCAATGTTTAGGTCCAGGCATCATGATGTGGGCTTTATAGCAGGACCCCAACAAGACTTCTTGCTGTGTTGTTGTTGTTGTTGCTGTCTGCTGATACCTGGACTGGGGTGTCTAACAGTCAAATTCTGGTGCATCAAGGTAACTATGGAGAGCATTAAGGCCTGTTACTACAAGAGTCATTTGAGCTTATTATGACAAAAGTCAGTCTAATTTCTGCTAATGTGGGAGATCTTTTGGCTATACCTTTGTATCATCTCTGTTGCCCAGAACTCAAGGCAATTCAGCTTGGGACTCCTTATACTTGAATGTATTAGTTACGCAGCTCTTTCGGGTGTGGTTTGCAGACTGTCCTTGAGCTCAGGGTGGAGGGAGAAGTTAAGTGACTGGCAATGTGTGCTTATCACACAGTGTCCCCTTTCTCAGGAAAATATGAATATCTGACTCTTACTCAAAGACAAATTGTTTCCTAGGTGTCTGATCATTCCCAAGTTGCCTGTGTGTGCTGCACAAATGTCACAGCAGAGCTTTCAGGCGGGGATGTTCATTGTGTGTTATGGCAGTCCTGGTGTCTGCTCCTGTGCCATCTGTTTCATTTGTCTGTGCTCAGGTGCATTTCCTGCCTTTCCCCTGCTTGGCTTCAAATCACAGGGGATTGACACCTGCAAACACTATTTCCCAGGACTCCCTCTCCTTTTGGCTTCTAGCTAGGTCTGGCCAACAGTGAACACTCACAAGAGCTTGAACAGAGGGAGAAAAGAAAAACTTGGATTAGTTGCCATTTTCTCTGTTTTTGGCAGTGTTCTTAGAGAGGACTGCGTGTCTCCTGTGGTTCCTGTTCTTGTTGGACATCTCCCCTTGACCTCACCTCCTATCATTTCTACCCTACCAAGGTAACCAGTCTCTCGGACTCCGAAAATTCCATTCCCTCCCTTATTCCTATAGCCTAAGGGTGATAGCAACTTTCTGCTTTTGCTAATTTGGGGGTTACCTTTTTATCAACTCTTTAGTATTTCAGCTCCTCCCACATGTTTGTAGTTAGTTTTCTATTTTAAAACCTTACTAGTTGGCTACCTGGAATGGGTTTCACTTTCTTGATATAGCCCCATGTAAATAGACCTCAGGAGTCCCAACCCTACAAAATACCTACCTAGGTGTATCTGAACACTGGTGAAGACAACACGGACTTAGCTTGGATCTGTAATACAGGCATATATTGAATCAATTAACGTGTGGTCAAATGTGAAGACAGAGTCATTCAAGAGCCATCCGGAAAGATGGAACTTTGGAACGGGCTAATAGAAAAGACGGTGAGGGTGGTGATGAATGTTTCAGTGCATGGAGTTAAGGATGAGGGGTGGCATTTCTGAAAAATGAAACATCACATTTGTGGAATAATGAATCATTTTAGGCTGGGCCTGATGGCTCAAGCCTATAATCCCAGCACTTTGGAAGGCTGAGGTCGGAGGTTCAGTTGAGACCAGGAGTTAAAGACAACCCTGGGAAAGAAAGCAAGAACCCCTCTCTACAAAATAATACTAATACTGCTAATAATAATAATAGGTAGAATAATGATACAGTTTGGAGTATGGTATACTGTGGAAGACAGGGAAGATATTACAAATTAATAACAATATCAGTGACAACTAATATTTTCATTTTAATATTTGCCAAGCACTAAGTGGTCAGTGTACGTTCTGTAATTTATCCTTAGAAACCCTTGTAATGGAAGCATTGTAAGCCACATATAATGATGTGGAAACGTAAGATGAGAAATGAGCGTAACTCTTTTAAGTAGAAAATGAAAACTAAGTGGCAGAGCTAAACTATCAGATGTGATGCCAGCCCCATCTATTCAGCCCAGACTTACTTTTCAGCCTTCAACATGCCAAGATGATGTCCACTTTAGGGCATTTTTACATTAGCTTTTATATCCTTGGAACGTTCTGTCTCCTGATCTTCACCTTTTCCTCTTTTTGACATCTAGAAATAGTGTATCTGTGTGTTTGTTTCTGATTATTTTCTCCTGCTCCTCCTACTTTAGTTAGAATATAAACTTCATGAGAGCAAGAACCTCAACCACCTTTCACTCTTGTATTACTTGTGCCCAGAACAGTGCATGATATGGAGCTACATCATAATTATTCACTGAATCGAAGAATGGCACATAATAGGCCTTTAGTAAATATCCAGTCTCAACTCCCTGTGTGTTCAAAAGTCAGTCCCTCAGCCACTTCCAAGGGCAAAGACTGCAGACACATAAAGGTCAATGGATCTGCTTTCAGGAAAAAAAAAAAAAAATAGGGCAATCTATAAGCGGCAGGATTTGGGACAATCTCTCCCAGCTAACTATTATCGTTTAGGCTGAGAAATGAGATTCGTACCCTGCCAAACTATTTATACTTTTTAGGTAATTAAAGTAATGAAGTTGTCTGGGAGCACAACACATTGTATGCTATCCCCTCAGGTCCAATTCATCTGCTTTAGTTTCTGACTCCAGTTAACAGTTTTATGTAGGAAAATCACATAGAATAGTGGGAATTCATGCAGAACCGCATGAAGGAACAAGCTATTTGTTATTTCCAAGAGAGAAATGAATGAGGAAAGGAAACAGGGCTTAAGTCTGCTTTCTCTGTTTCGTGCAATAACTGTGTATTTTAAATAGGCCTAATGAAACACGGGAGTTTCAGCCTGTGCAACACGAGCCTTCTATGTGGACATTGGACAGCACTTTGTATTTAAAAATATATACATAAATGTAAACATATAGAGACAGCTTATTTTGCCAGAGATCAGTGTAGCATAAAGGGTATGTGTATTCCTACAGAAATATGATCTCAAATAGGACAGAAAGCACTGTTTCTTCAGACAAAGCCTTAGGAGGGAAATTGCCTCTGGGGTGGATAATTTGAGCTTCTGCACACTTTCAACAGCCTCTTCCTTTCTACAAGTTCAGCCTAAGAGGCAGAAGTCTTAAAGGAGGCTCCCTTGCATCTATTCTGTCTGGAGGAAATGGCTTTCCTCATTCCCCACCTCTTGGACAGCAGAGACCTTGGCTGCAGGCCAGTGGGAGCACAGACATGCCTACCAGTAGGTTGGTTATGTTTTCCAATTAGTCACTGCCAATCTCTGGAACATTTTCTTTCTTTTTTTCTCAACTTTTTCCCTCATTTGTTTCACTATGTAGATGGCTTTCACATTTTTCCTCAAATAATTACAAGTATTTCATACCATTCCAGTCTAGGTGTAGAAAGAAGAGTGAAAATATGTTCGGAACACCCACCAGGTTGCCTCTTGTCTGTGCCCATGACAGTATTGGAGGGCAAGGTAAAGAAATCTTCAGATCCGCCTATAGACACTGGAAGCCACAGGTGGAGCCACTGTTGCTGTTTTTCATGCCGATGTGTTTTACTACGATTCTCTTCACAAATATCCCTTCAAAGATCACCTTCCATTCAGGTCTGATACTCAGACCGTGTGTACTGGATTGGCTATGTCTGGTCTTTTTGTTTATTAAAAAACACAGCAGAAATATTTCCATACCAGTTCGTAAATAGCCATGCCCTGAGCCCGCTAGTTTCCCCACCTGCCCTGGCCACCTTGGCTCAGAACACTTGATTTTCAGGATCCAAGTTTGTATCTGGCCCCACAGGTGGTCTATCAACCTCTGTTTCAACAATGTGGCTGAGAGCAGCTGTGACTGCCTGACCAAGTTTTGAAGATTAGGAATAGCACTCCTGCTTCTAATAAAAAAAGGCGGGGGGGGGGTGGGTATCTTTATAGTGCTGTCAAGTCTTCCCTCACTTTGGGAATGGCTTAGATTCCATGAGAAGAACTAGAAGCACTGTTAAGTGGCAAACCTGCACAACACAATACAGGCTTGGGGGTCAGCCTGAAATGCATTTAAATTTTACTTGCCAGTTGGATGAGTTTCTGCAGTTGTCCTCTCCAAACATTGCTATCACGTTTTGTCTCTGAACTTCAGTAGCCTTATCTGTGAGTCAGAGGGTAGTAATTGGAATGCAAGCAAGAGGAATCAAAGTGACTGATATTTGAAAAACAACTTTTTTAGGTTACAATGGAAAATAATTTACTGTAGTTCACAGCATCAAAGGAAGAATTGAGCAATGGAGCATTGTTGGGAAGAGTAAAAACCACAGCAAAACCGGGTGTTTCTGAACAGATAGCTGGGCTTCAACTATGTTCCATCTCCCTTTGTATTTTATTTTATTTTACTTCTTTGAGACAGAGTCTCTCTGTCTCACCCAGGCTAGAGTACAGTGGCACGATCTAAGCTCACTGCAACCTCTGCCTCCAGGGTTCAAGAGATTCTCCTACCTCACTCTCTCGAGTAACTGGGATCGCAGGTGTGCACCACCATGCCTGGTTAATTTTTGTATTTTTAATAGAGATGGGGTTCCACCATGTTGGTCAGGCTGGTCTTGAACTCCTGACCACAAGTGATCCGCCTGCCTCAGCCTCCCAAAGTGCTGGGATTACAGGCGTGAGCCACCATACCTGGCCATTCCTTTGTATCTTTTTAAGATTCATATTTTTGGGACAGAGAATCTGGTTGTGCTCATTTGTTCTCCCATCTGTCCCTGTATCTAGGAGAGCAAGTCTGTTTCATTGGCAGCCCCAAAAGAATAGGGAAGAGGAATTTCCTGAAGAAAATAAAAACAATCAAGTAAACAACAATAATCAAGATCTCTACTTATCCTCTAGACGTTAATCACAGGGTACCACAGAGTTTAAAGGAGATAACATATATCAATTGCTTAGCTTAGTATGTAGTTCAAACACTCAATAAATAGATACTAATAATGTAATGAATGATAATAAAGTGGCATGGGAGAAATAATATATCAGTGCTATTAAAAATAGCAGCTGCTGGGTGCGGTAGCAAGTGCCTGTAATCCCAGCTACTCAGGAGGCTGAGGCAAGGAGAATCACTTGAACCTGGAATGTGGGGGTTGCAGAAAGTGAGTGAGATCACGGCCCTGCACTCCAGCCTGGGCGACAGTGCGATGCTCGGTCTCAAAAAAAAAAAAAAAAAAAAAAAAAAAAAAAAAGTAGCAGCTGCAGCGCTGGTAGTATGGTGAGAATGTGGTCTTCTGGTTTAAAAGGCAAGGTGTAAGATCAATGGCAAACCTGAGACTCATTTTCTTCATTAAAGAATGAGGGATATAATAGATTTTTTGAGTTACCAAATTAAATAACATAATGTACATAAAGTACTTAGCACTTTTTTTGGTTCATGGCTAAGTACTAAATTTTTTATGCATGTGTATATGTTCTTATCTCTATATACCTCTACACCTAAGTTTATATATCTTTATCTGACATATATGAGATTATATCTTAGAACTTTAAAGGAATCATAAAATCCATGATTAAGGTAGGTTTGAGGTTGTGTCTATCAGTAGACACGGTCTTTCATTGACCCCCTTCCATCTAAAAATAGGCTCCCTTAGTGTCCACATGTAGATAGAACTTGCATTTCATTCTACAGAACATACCTGCCTCTTGCAGTCTTTGTGCAAGAATATTGTTTCCTCATCAATTTTAAGGATGATTTGTTATTGTTTTCGCTGTTATTACTTATTTTCAAACCCCACATTAATTATTTAAAATTAATAGCAGTTGCATTTTTAAAATAAGATCTAGATAGAGATGAAAGAATCTGCTCATGAAGCAGACCCCAGTCCTGCATGACTCAGAGCCCACTCCATGTCCCTTTTCTGTGCTTCCTTCTGGAGAAGAAAAGCTCAGAGCAGAGGGGTCGATGCCTTTAAGAACAAATGGACACTTTCCCGGTGACTTCCTTGGGAATTGCTCCTTTGCTTTCCTATCTGAAGTCCACCTTGATAAAGCAGCTGGCCCTTTGTACTGAAAGTAGGTATTATCTCTTTTCAGGGAACTCTCTGCTTTGAGTTATTCGTCTTTGAAAGTAAATTAATTAATGAAGTTGTCTCACTACAGAAGAGGACACATTCTATCAACCTAGGTCCCAATTCTGTGTTGTGTTTGGTGATGTTCCAGAATACAAGGGGAGGAACATTAGGCAGAAATAACATTAAAATAACTTGAGGTCAACAGATGATGGAACTAAGTAGTTGTGGTAGTAGTAGTTTTCCCCAACAGCTGTTGTCCACTACTTAATCCAATTTAAAATACATAGCTAATTGTATACCCTTTGATGCAAACCTAGATGTATTTAAAAGTGGTCCCACTCAACTATTTAAATAAATTATGATACAAAGATATAGTGTAGCACTGGCATCTGTTCTTTTTAAAGACTCTATAATGACATAGGAGAAATCTTTCAAATCTGTTGTTTGGTGGGGAAAAAAAGTCAGGATTCAAACATGATGTAATATAATCTCAAATAATATGCTTATAAATTTGTTTAAAAGGCAAGTATTCAAAATTCTACTTTCCAAATATTCTATAAGAAATATATGTTTCTTTATAGACATAAGAACAATCCATAACTGCTCTGCTCTTAAAGAGGGCCTCAGCAGTCCGTTTATCCAGCCTATGGATCCTGGTAAGGAATGTCACTGGACCCACCCATCCCTGGAAGTCTAGGATGCCCTCATCCCTTTTCATGAAATTTATTTTTCTACATGTGATTGCCCAGGAAGTTACTTTAGTCCACTTACCATACATCTGAGATAAGATTCAAAGTCTGCACCTGACCATGTTATTTCAATTTGAATGCTGGAATCTTGACACTTCCATACTGAATTCATACTTAGGAATTCCATTATATTCCCCAATTCATTTTTCCACCTTATTTTTTTACGTATGTACCTAGTAAGCTCTCTCCCTCTAGATTGTGGGCTCTGTAGAGGACATAGAGTGTCAGATTCCGTAATACATTCTTAGTGTCAGCAGGTCACCAAAGAGCAAACAGTGCTAAAAATTGGTATAAGCAAGGTCTTCTTAATGCCTACTGCTTTGGGGTCTGCAAAGATTGCTATATTCCACATCTTTTTTTAAATTTTTTTTTTTTTTTTTTTTTGTCAGGGAGAGAACAAGGTGAGATAGATATGGTGATTATGTGGTGACAAGAACACAAATAACTATTATATAGTTATAGGACAGAAGATGTTTCAGGTTCTTATAGTATAAGCAAAGACTTGAGAGATTCAAAGGAGATCGAAATCATATGGTTTAGTGGGTTTCCGAGGATGACTGACGAAGGATTTGTCCCTCATGATAGGACTTGAAAGAGATAGAATTTGGTAGGCAGATAATGGGGTACTTGAAGCAAATGCAAAGCATGAGTAACTGGAAAGTATGGATAATTTCCAAGATGGGTATATCTCTGGAAGCAAGATAATTTACATCTTACTGTGTCATAAGGAATAATATACAGAATGCAGGGTACTTAAGTCAAGGTCTTATTGCCAAGGTTAGTTTGTTACAGGGAGGTTCTTTTCAGTTTGGTGGAAACTGGAAAATTACAAGTGGTTTTCATGTAAAGGTATGATATTACTCAACTGTGTGGAAGCCTGATTTATTTAGAAAGACTCTAGGCATGGGGAGACTATTTAGGGGATTATTATATTATTTCCCTAAAGATAGAAAGAGAAACTTTAGGGTTGCAGCATTGGGAATAGAAAGGAGAGGAATACTGAAATATACAAAATCCATGTATCTAAATCACAGCCATTTTGCAAGGTACATAATGTTCTTTACAACCTGTACTTAATTTATAACTCGTGCAATAATGGATTACAAATCTCACCTACCCACATGCATTTCTGCCTCCATGAGCACATCATTCTTCAAGCAGTTCCACTTCATTCTCTAGTCTGTTGTTTTGTGCATGCCATCTTTGTCCAGAATACCCTCTCACTTGCTCAAAGCCTGCTTCTCAGTATCTATTGACTCCTCCAGGAAGTTCCATTTAAAATTTCTGAGAGTATTTAGTCTAATATTTGATAATGCATGGTAATCTAAATGAATGCATATCTGTCTTTCCCACTAGGGCCTGAGTTCTCACTCCCAATGTCAGGATATCTGCAAATTCGAAAAGCATTTCTTTTAGGCCCTCTAAGTCATTTCCCCAAATATTAAACAGGACAAGGCCAAGGCCCTGTCATCATCCAAATTAATTTTATTTTAAAATATTTATGGAGGACTGCACTCTCATGAATGCTGTGCAGGATTTAGAAGAAATAAAATATATAGTTTCTGTTCCCAGGCTGCTCACAATATAGTGCGAAAACAAGACTAACACTTGTAAAACAATTCGAGGACACATATCACATTATATAATTAAGGGTTTAATTGTGTGGTGAAGATTTGCAGGAGACTTAAGTGGAGGGAGATTGGAGAGGAAGACAAAGTCAAGAATGGCTTCATGGACGAGATGGAAAGAAACGAAAGAGGAATAGCAAGAGAACTGGAAGGTGTTTCCTAACTAAACCACCTGCTCTTTTTCCCTTGTGACATATGCCTCCGAGACTTGTCTGGGACAGATGGAGACATGGATGTGCAATGGCTCAGAGTCAGGGTATGAGGCAGGAAAGGACATGAACATAGACATTTTGAAAATAAAGAACTAAACCAAAAGTTTTGTGGGACAAATCAGCTTTATATATGAACAGTTAGTTTCATCTGAAGTTAGAAATAGAGTTCAGCTGGCATATTCACTATCTCTTTCATCAAGATTCAAAAATAGTTGGTAAACCACGAAGAAATTGATTTTTTTATAATAATTACTAAAAGGTCCTTGTATCCAAATCTTCTTTCTTCTGAACAATTCAACGCAGTCAAGGAATTGAACTTTAGCTCTTCACATGAGACAAATTTTAAACAACTATAGACATAAACATCAATGGTGATATTTATTTGAAATTATTTCTTTGATCTCTTCTTGGCTTGTCACTCTAGAATCAATGACAATACATGATTTGCAGAGTATAAAAACCTGGCTCAAACTAGGTATCCTCAGAAATGAGATGTGTTCCATTTCCACATTAAAGCTGCATCATGTTAACATGGAGTATGGAATAAGAGGTTGCCATCAATGCAATGCTGCAGTACCATATTTTGTCCATAACCATGTTTTTCTTCAATATCAAGAAATCAATTTTTATGCTGAGATTTTTAGTCCATGCGCCTGAGAATTAATAATTGTGTAGAATTGAGGATGAGCCAAAAAATAAAAATACGAAGCTAGATTTAATATTTGTATCTTCAAGATGGTTTGCTGATTTTTTTGTATTGGTATATTTTATGAACACCACCAGCAAAAGCATACACACACACATACACAGACACATATATGACAGTATATATACATATATTTCTGCACCAATATATTTTTCTTGTGTAATAATATTGAAACAGAAAAATATTTCTCCGTAATCTTTAGGTTAATTTGTATCACTTCTTCTTATATAATTTTCTCTCTGTATGACTGAAGAAATATTTGGGTTGTCAGGCTTAGTTAAATATAAAGACAACAATCAGTTAGAAATAGTGAAAATGTACACGTGATATGCTTTTCTCCATCTGACTTTACTGCCTTTTACCCACAAGGTGGCACTCTCTAGATATGTCTAAATTCAAGCCTTTTTAATAAAGGTACATAAAAATAGAAATCTTCCTCAACCAACCTTCATTGTTAACAGCCTTCCCAAAAAACAAAGTGAATTCACAAATGCTGTTTGGAAAACTAGTATGGTTAAATGTATCACATAGATCCCTAACAAGATGTCACTGTTTATATTGTAAATTTGTAAAGTCCTTAATTCTGGATCAGTCAATTTAGGTCTGATTTTGTTCTCAGTATGAACAGGAAAGCAGATTGTCCCTACTAAATCTGATTAGTCTTGAGGCACCTCTATTCAGTATTTCTTCTTAGGAAGTACACACGCACAGCCCAGAGGATGGAGTTTACAGAGAGAACTGGTGTGCTGTGATTGCAGTGACCATATGTCCCCGGGTTTTTTGGACAAAAATAATTTTAAATGGGCTATTCTAATAATCACATCTGGATATTCATATTTCTAGAGAACAGCTTTCATTTTTGTTTTTGTTTTTGTTTTTGTTTTGAGATGGAGTGTTGCTATGTCGCCCTGGCTGGAGTCCAGTGGCGTGACCTCAGCTCACTGCAAACTCCACCTCCCGGGTTCCAGCAATTCTCCTGCCTCAGCCTCCAGAGTAGCTGTCAGTACAGGTGCCCACTACCATACCTGGCTAATTTTTGTATTTTTAATAGAGACAATGTTTCACCATGTTGGTCAGGATGGTCTTGATCTCCTGACCTGTGATCCACCTGCCACGGCCTCCCAAAGTTCTGGGATTACAGGCGTGAGCCACTGTGCCCAGACCCAATGTTTTAAAATTCAAAGATAGTTAATATTAAAGGCAGTCTTGATTTCCTTCTCAACCAAGTGTACATGGAATCTGTTAGCAACATGACAACAGATGTTTAGTCCTTTTTTAAGTTCAATCTTGGCCCTGGGAGATGTCCTATTCATTGGCCAGTAGATGCACAAAGATACGTTTCTGGCGGCTAGATCCTAGGAACAAGTCTTCCCTATGAGCTTTCACTGCCTTTCTTAGAAGCTGTCTCAGGAAAGAGATATGCCCTTTGCTTGAGACACTTCCTTTGAAATTGAACTCTTAAAAATCAGAGAAAGCATCCTCCAAAAATAGTTCCATAGCTCTACATTCTAGTTTTTCAGTCAGAATTTTATAAAGCCTCTTTCCTTACCATTGAATAATTATAAAATAAAGAGGTTTTCAGTAGAGAAAATGATATATTTTCTATATCATGCAATTGCTAAGTACAAACTGGGTAGTGCCTACAAATAAGAATATTAGAGATCTTCTCGCCCATCACCAACCCCTTTATGTATATAAAAGAAAAGTAAGTCATACTGTAACTGGTTGCCACTATGACAGGTTAGAGTAAGGTAACAGATTTGTTACAATCCACATCTCTGCCTTTTACTTAGGTAGAGATAAATCAGCAACAAATTCTACATTCTACTAATGATTCTACTAGAGATGCAGTCTGCTTATGTTTCAAAGCATTTTCTTGGTACATGGAGCAGCTGATTAAAATGTCCATGAGGGGAAGCTCATGTATAAAATGAAATGAATTTGAATGAAAGGAGGTGGAGCCTGTAGAAATTTCAAATACAGAAGAATGTGAAGTGGGTAATGATTACCTGGAACTAGCAAAATAAAATAAAATAAAAATCTGATTAACTAAAAATTAGGCTAGACAGAGAAAGACATTTTGTAAAATTTTCATACAAACAATGTCCTCCCTTGTATTATTGTGAAAATGACAACTGGGAGGAGTTATGGGCTTGCAAAATTGACTAGATGCAATAAAATGGGAGTTTTGCTTTGGGAAGCATCTTTGATGCATATGGTATTGTGAAAAGCATTACAGCCCCAGCATAAATAATCTAGGTATAAGTATACCTGATAGACACTTGCAGGCGGTAATGTGTAAGTGGAAAGTAAACAGAAGGATTTGATTTGATTTAAAATGAGGAGGGAATTTGATAAAACAGAGACTATGATAGAGAAGTCAAATGGAGGAACAGGAGTTATAAAGCAGAAACAATCAGCATAAAGAGATGAATATGAATATAGAGATGAGTGAAATTTCAGCCCAGCACTAAATATGTTATACACTGGGCTCCTGCTGTACGCAAAGAATATGTGCTACCTGACCTCAGAGGCTACAAAGGGGAATAGCATGACACAGAATATTTTACCGATAATATTATGATCTTATTGAGGAGAAAACATATAAATACATTAACAAGTTAGGTTTAATACAAGCATTAACAATGCAACAACATTTTTACAAAATAACACATGAAGAGTTACAGAGAGACAAATCACATACCTGTAAGTGGACTTTATCACCAACATTAAAAGGAAAAAATAGATAATTCATATCATATCAATTTCTTGGACACACTTTTATACAACTGTTTGAACTCTGATAATAAGAACTAACACCAGCTAAAGTAAATGATATAGGCATATCGAAACTTTGCTTTAGTATCTATGGTTTTCCAAAATGTAAGCTTCAGCCTTTGTGCTCAGCAATTTAAAACTGTAATGGCTCTGTCTGATAACTCGGAAAAATATGCTTTCTAAGTCCTTTATTTTTATATGTTTATTTGATTAAAGCAAAGGAAAAAAAGATCCTAAAATAGAAAAATGGTCTCTATACTTAAGTTAATTTAGCTTGAGTACCAATATTTTTAAAATTAATTTTTGGATCCCAGGGAGAATCACTCACTCACATTAGATTTTCTTTTTTAAATCTTGCCAGTGGTCATTAATTATGTACAATCATTTGTGACATTTAAAAATGTTCATTTCCTTTGTGATTTAGGCTGTGGGGATTTTATTTTTCAAGGAAACAGTTTCTCAAAACCCATACTTTAAATGATTTTAAAAATACCTCAATGAATAGTAGCTATTTCTTCTTCTTATTATTAATCTATTTGAGTACCTAGGTCAGGAACTATGTATACATCAACCTAGCTGAAAAATTTGTAGTTAAAACAAGTCATTCAAAAGACAGAAACACTCAGAGAGGTAAAGTGATATTACCCAGCTAGAAAATGGTTGAGGGAAGGTTTATTTCCAAATCTCCCTAATTCCCAAATCATTGTTCTTTCTACCAGCGAATGCTGCCTCCTTAGAGAGAACCATATTGAGATGCTGCCATATTATAGAAGCCTCTGTGTGTGTGTGTGTGTGTGTGTGTGTGTGTATGTGTGTGTGTGCACATGCTCAGAGGTTTTCACACAAATTTTTATATCCTAAATAAGTCTCTAACCAGTTTTATAATTTGGCAAAAACTGAAGTGCAAATTAGACTTAGATTATTTGTTTTATCTCCTCTGTTCTCGGCCTGCACTACCTTCATCCTTCTTAGGAAAAGAAACTTCATTTGGTGGCATGAAATTGGTTGCCAATGACTCTTAGGTGTCTTTTTGTTTTTATTTGCTTCCAGGGACTGGTATTTCAATGGCTGCATAGTACCGGACCTAAAGAGGATACTCAATAAATGTCCTTGAAAGACTGAATGGTATTAATCTGTGTTTATATCTGATTGTTCCACACACAGCCCTTGTTTACCCTCAAGTCTTGAAAATACCCAAATACACATTGCAATTTTGCTTATTAAATAAAATTTATTCTTAGATGTACTTACATATGGACAATGTTTTAAAACTCACTTATATTCGCATTTGAAAAGCTTATATCAGACCATTATATAATCTAAGAATTATTAGGGCTCTTAGAATACTGTGGTTGAACCCTTTCATCTTACTGAAAGATAAAATTGAATCTTTGAGAAAGTAGGACATCTTTGTTTTCAAATTAAATAAGATTATAAATTCACCTAGGGAATTTAGAGATGTGTTTCTTTCAATAATGGTAGTGTTTCCTTATGTTGGTGACTGCTACTTCCCCTGCTGGCTTACCTATTGTGGCTGGGTAGAAGGCAGTGTTGCATGGAGTGTTGGGGTCCGAATGACCTGAATTTGGGATATAACTGACATGCTTGACATGTGGCTTTGAGCAAATTACACAATTTTCTCTACCCAGAATTTCATTTTTTAAATAAATTAAGCATTATAATAACTATCTCTGGAGATTATTTTAAAGATTAAATGAGAGAGTGCATAATAAGAACGTCTCATAATCCTCTTACAGTGAATGTTCAATACATCTCAGGTTTTAGCACTGTTGTGACATAACCACTGCCTATAGTCTTTGGATTTGAAGATATTTATTTAACCTCTCTCAAACACATTGAAATGAAAAATGTTAATCATTCCTGCTCTGCCTACTGTAGCACTCCTACTGCGATTCCTTACCCTAACACCTCCTTTACTGGCTTTTCTCCTGCTCTGAATTTCTTTCTCCACTCGCATCATCCTGTTAAATTTTACCTTAAATTAGCTATGTGCACCCAAATCTTTGACTCAGGCTCTGTCTGTAGGAGAGTTCATCAAAGACAGCCCTTTTAATGAATTCACTTTCAGAGGTAAGTAACTTAAAACCAAATTTAAATAGATTGTTATGATAAAGAAATTTATTTGATTCACACAGTTAAAAGTCCCAGAGAAAATATTTATTCCTGCACTTTTACTAAAATGCCAATATTCCAAAGATTTGATTTCTCTCCACCACTTTGCTTAGCCTTCTAATATACCAACTTTATCCTATGGTTGCTATTCCTCATGACCCCAAGATGTGTTCCAGAAGCTCCCACAGTAAGATGCATTGTCATTTATGTGAGATGTGAACAACGTGATGTCTTCATTCCAGGGTGCTTAGAAAATTTCCTGAGATTCACCCTGACTGGATCAGCATATGTTCCATGACCTGTCCCAATCACTGTGACCAGGGAAATTAAACAAGTGGGTTAGCTTAGATTCAGTTATGAGTTTCAGCCTAGAGTGGGTAAAGGAAGCAGCTTCTTTGAACCTATAGAGATTTCCAAGCAGAAGTTGAAGCTGTTGGAAAGGGTAAACATCTGGGAAGGTGGTGAACAGGTAATAAAAAATGTCAGCTGGGTGTGGTTGCTCATACCTGTAATCCCAGCACTTGGGGAGGCCAAGGCAGACGTATCACTTGAGGTCAGGTGTTTAAGACCAGCCTGGCAACAGGGTGAAACCCAGTCTCTACTAAAAATACAACAATTAGCCAGGCATGGTGGCACATGCCTATAATCCCAGCTATTCGGGAGACTGAGGCAGGAGAATCACTTGAACCCAGTAGATGGAGGTTGCAGTGAGCCGAGATAGCACCATCGCACTCCAGCCTGGGCGACAAGAGCAAAACTCCATCTCAAAAAAAAAAAAAAATTCTACTATTTGACTTCACATGATTGCAGTAAAACAAGAAGGAAATGATATTTGTGAATATTCTCTGCATAGTATAGCTATAAGGTGGTTTACAAATATATAGTTATTATCATCTGATTTTCCTTAGCAGGAGCATCTCAGGAAGTCTATCCCTTTTTCTTTAGCCCAGACCAAGGACTCTATGCAAAATAGTACCAAGACCAACTTTACTTCCCCTTGGTGCTCAGTGAGAGTGGTTGCTGCCTTTTGAGCCATGGCTCACCAGCAGATGTGCATGGGCAGAAAGGCCAAGATAGGTTTCTATATAGACAGACAGAGCAATGCATGTGTTCCTCTGGGCAAGATTTGATACTCACTGAAACAGCTGTTATCTCTCAGCTGTTGCACGTAAGATTGAAGTGAATAGGATATTGTTAGTATAGACTCAAGCAGTTTTTTGTTTGTTTGTTTGTTTGTTTGTTTGTTTTTGTAGCAACAGAACTATACCACACATGGACCATTCTGCCATCTATGAGACTGTTCAATTTTGTTCCTCACAAGAGGAACTAAATAACTTGAATCCACAGAAAAACATTATAGTCTACCCTAAATATAGCATGCATTCTGCTTTCCATATGCCAAAGCTCTGAAACAAATTCAGGAAGTAACTTTGACTTCTTGTCATCAACTGTGACTTATTTAAGAATAGCATTCCAAAACCTGAGTCCCAGAACTAACTAAATTAAAAAGATGAAACACATTTTAAAATATGTGAGGGTATTTAGATCAAAAGTATCCCAAATGCTGTAGTAAATGTCTCAGTAAATAATATCATGGGCACTTCAAATATGAACAAGTGATGGTCAGAGCACAGATAGAATTTTTAGATGACATTTAACAAAATGCAGTGAAGATGGCCCATGTAAATGTTTTTCTTTTTTTCTTAATAAAAGAACATAGAGGCCATATGCTGAGGCACAAACAGTTGGAAAATGCACTAATCCAGGAAAAAGAAGCAGATCAGCATTAATCCTAGGCTTGCTTTGTAGTGATAAATATGTTTTTTAAAATCACTAATTGAACACATGACAAGAAAAGATATTCCTGGAAAAAAAACTAGCAGTTGAGAACATATCGCTACCTTGTAGAAACCGACTCATAGTAACTTATACTGAAACATGAAGTCAAACAAACAGAGTTAGAATTAATAAACCACAGCAATAACTCAGGACATTGTGAAATGACTGAAAAAATAGTCTTAACTCTGCAAACTTTCGGCACAAAGCTGCTCCTTTAAACCTGCTTGTTTCTGCGGGAAATCGCATGTGATGGGTGATTCTGTGAGTAAGAAATCATGAATATTTCAGGTTATAGTAGTCGATTAAGTACACAGGCAGGAAAGGTGAAGAGGGAAATAGCTTGAATTGGTTATTGGCCATGTCTACGACTTGGTGATATATTTACAAAAACCCCCAAAGCATCACCTAGTTTTATGAGTTGTACCCTGTCATCTGATGCCACAGATAGGGTGTAGTGATGTGACCAAATCTGGGCCAAAGGTATGGGAGAAATGTTGCAGGGAAAGATTCAAAATGTCACTACACAAAAGACATGTAATATGCAAGATTGTGATAGAAGGCAACTACAGAAACTCAGAGGCAAGAAACTGTATCAGTTCATTCAATAGCACTCCAGAGGACACATTCATACAAAGAAGAACAAGGAAGTTAATTTCAACACAAGACAAAGGAAAACTTTCTACCACTGAAAGCAGTTCAAAAGTAAAAGGTGTAATCTGGTCATTTCCAATGACTGTGGTTAGAGATCTCTACCCTCAGAGATGTTGGGCATCCACCTCAGGGCTGAACCAAATAACTAGGTGAGGATGCAAAACCTCAGGGGGAAATCTTTTTTTATGTTTATTGCCAATATTCATTTTATTTATTTGGGACTTTGGAAGTGAGGAAGGAATTTCTGGAGTATTTGACAAACATTTTTACAGAGATCTGCAAACAAGGAAATTTCACTGAAGGTCTCAGAATTTATGAATTGCAGGACAAAGTTATTGGCTTTAATTTCTTTGAAGATAGTTTTTTTTTTTTCTAAAATGAGAAGTGTGTATATTAGGACTGAAATTGATGCAGATGTAAAATAGCATTTAAGAATAGCATTCCTAAACCTGAAGGTCTATATGACCAAAAGAGAAAGTTAAAATTTAAGTTGTCAATACAGAAATGTTATAAGATTAAATGAGAATACACATACTAAAGGTATGTCATATAAACAGTGGTTCACCATTTTACTCAGAAGACATACTTTTATAGGTGTATGATAGAAGTGTACAAATTCTAAAGACCTCTAACTTGATGTTAATAGTCTGCAGTTCAGAAAATCATCCACCCCAAGATTTCAATCTTTGGTTATTCAGTCAGGGGTTCTATAGTGTCTACGAGTTCTTGGAATGGGAGTGTTCAGCTTTTCTCTGCCTTGAATTGTGGTTTAAAAAATGCCTTGGCATATCCTGCTCAAAGTACAGTAGATGAATCCAGTTCTGGTCATGTCCCAGCTATGGATGCTAAAATGGAATCATCTCCCTCAGCAGCTAAGGTTCCCAGCCATAAAGGCCAGGCTTCTCTAAATGAACATTTCAATGGGTTTATTGACACTTACTGAGGTTTGTTTGCTTGTTTGTTTGTTTGTTTGTTTTAGACAGAATAGCACAGTCTCTGTTATCTCATGGGAACAACATGGTAGAGTTCTGGCTATGGTGCCCTGGTTCTGTTGGACATCAAGGCATAGCCCACTGAGTATGAGGAAGTATAAAATGTAGTACATTTGAGGTTCCCTGGTAGAAAACAAGAACTTCCCAAACATGAAGAGATGCATGGAAAGAAACATGGAGATAGCATGCATGTTCTCTCCATGTATGAAGAGGAATCTTATTCATAGAAGACTTGAGCTAGAAGGGGATAAACTGTGACCTTACCAAGAAAACAGTCCTGAAAGGTGAGGTTACGATGATGTGGCAAAGTACAGGTCTTTTTCTGTGCCTGCTGCCTTTGTTACTGATGGAAGTTCTTCAGAGTGGCTCTTTAAAGGAATAAGATATTTCAGTATCTTGCTTAGTTACAAGATCCCTTCTTTTCGAAGTCTTAGCCATTACACAGTCACTTCTTAGGTGCAAACCGGCCTTGACATTGCGGTGACCTTATGGACTGGGCACCAAGCCTGCTACAGGCCAAGAACCACTCCCTACCTTACCTGAACCACTTAATCCCCCAAACATAGGACATATTATACACATCTCTCCAGATGGTGAGAACTAGCCCCTTGCAATTACCCTCTCAAGGAAGATGACAAGGGAATTCAATGTGACTTGTCAGTCTCAGTGTGTACTCTGAAATGTTTGGCTCTATTCACTGAATAAATGAAGATGCCAACATACAGTCTAGTGACGTTTCTATTAGGCATAATGTCATAAAAGCTATACAATAGTGTTAATATTTAAAGCAAATACTCCCTCAGTATTTCTTTTCAAATCTTCTGAAGTTCATAGGTGAAATTTTTAAGGTAAACTGTAAGATAACTGTAAAAAATGTCATCAGGATTTCAAATATGTTTGGTACATATATATTATTTGCAGAATTTTGAAAATATTAGATATATTTGCTTCTTCCCGCCAGATGGCTGATCTATTCCTACATTTATTTGAACTTTTTACACATTTTATGATGAATTTCTATGGTTTTCTGATTTTGGTTCTAGACTTTGTTTTATGATGAAGAGTTTTGGAATATAAAAAGCTAAGAGCTTTATATATATTATATTCTCACTATTTTATCTTCATTGTTTTAAAGTTTTAAAGTTAATTTTCTTTCATTTCTAGGGATAACTATATCGTTTTGAAGTAAGGTCTGTGTCCTTGTTCTCATTTATTATAATCTCAGTTGACTTTTTGTATTATTCCTGGTCTTAGGAGAAAGCATCCAATCTTTCACCCTCACGTATGAGATTAACTGAGAGTTTTGATAGATGTCCTTTATCAGGTTGAGCAAGTTATCATTTTTTCCCTATCTTGTTGAGTATTTTCTTTTTCTAACTGTGAAACGAGATTGGATTTCTTTTCTATTTTTATTTATTTATTATTTATATATATATATATTTTTATTATACTTTAAGTTCTAGGGTACATATGCACAACATGCAGGTTTGTTACATATGTATACATGTGCCATGTTGGTGTGCTGCACCCATTAACTTGTCATTTACATTAGGTATCTCCTAATGGTATCCCTTCCCCCTCCCCCCTCTCCACAATAGGCCCTGGTGTGTGATGTTCCCCTTCCTGTGTCCAAGTGATCTCATTGTTCAGTTCCCCCCTATGAGTGAGAACATGCAGTGTTTGGTTTTCTGTTCTTGCGATAGTTTGCTGAGAATGACGTTTTCCAGCTGCATCCATGTCCCTACAAAGGACACAAACTCACCTTTACGTATCTAGTGAGATGACTGTATAGTTTTTTTCCCTTTATTGTATTAATATGGTGTTTTATATTTATTGGTATTTGGATGTTAAACCAGCTTTGCAACCCTGGGATAAAGCTCACTTGGTTATAGAGCATAATCATTTTATGTGTTACTGAATTTGGTTTGCTAATATTTTTTCAATATTTTTGTGTCTATGTATCTATATTCATAACAAGTGTTGGCCTGTAGATTTCTTTTCTTGTGATGTCTTTGGTTTTAATATCAAGGTAATACTGATCTCACAGAAAATTTCTTCCTTTTTAAAAAGAGTTTGTGAAGATCTAGTATTAGCTGTTCTTCAAATGTTTGGTAGAAATTACCAAGAAGGCCCTCTGAATCTTAAGCTCTTCTTTGTGAAAAGTATTGAAATTATTAATTTAATCTCCTTTTTATGTTTACTTTTTATGTGTATAAAGCATAAAATATACTTTGTTAATTATTTCAAATTATGTGTGTTTAGTACTGATTAAGAGAATGTCAGTACCAAACACACAGAAATAAAGGAATAATAAGGAAAGAGTATTACAACTGTATGCCAATCAGAGCTTCAGTTCCAAACACATTTGAGTCTTTAGATTTATAAATTTGAATGTTTTATCATTTTTTCTTATCCTAAATTTTTGTCAGTTAGGTCATATTTTCAAAGAACCAGAGTTTGTTTTGTTGATTTCTCTATGTTTATTTCATTTGTTCACATACTTATTTCAATTATTCCCTGTCTTATGCTTGCTTTGTGTTTAGCTTGCTCTTCCTTTTCCAATTACTTATGGCAATAGGTCATCAATTTGATATCTTTCTTTTTTTTGATATAGATTTCTAAAGCTATAAATGTCTCTGTCAGCAATATTTTAATTTCCACTTACATGTTTAATTTTTAGTATGTTGTATTTTTCTTTCCATTTATCTCAGAATTTTCTAATTTATCTTGTGATTTCTTCCTTGACTCTGGTTATTTAGGAGTGTGTCATTTAATTTCCATATATTTGTGAATTTCCCAAATTTATTTTTGTTATTGATTTCTAATTTAATATCATTGTGGTCAGGAAACATGGTTTATGATTTTAATGTGTTTAAATTTACTGAAGTTTGATTTACAGTCTAGCATATTGTCTATTTTGAAAATGTTACATAGTACCAGAGAAGAATGTGTATTCCTCTGAGTGAAGTGCTGTATAAGTATTTGTTAGTTTTAGTTGGTTCAGTGTTGTTCAGATTATCTATATCTTTGTTATTCTCTCTAGTTCTATCCATTATTAAAGCAGAATATTAAAATATCTAACTATTGTTGAATTGTCCCTTTCTCCCTTCAACTGTTATACACTTTATGAGTTTTGGGGCTGTGTTGTTACGTGTATATTTATGTATAATTGTTATTCCTTCTGGATTTATTGATGCTGTTACCATTATAAAATATCCTTCTATTGATATTTTTGTTTCAAAAATCTATTTTGCGTGGTGTCAGTATAGGCCAGTTTTTTTATGATTGCTGTGTGCCTGCTATATTTGTCTTCATCCTCTTACAGTCAACCTGTTTCTATATTTGAATCTAAAGATACACAGTATCGGCCGGGCGTGGTGGCTCAAGCCTGTAATCCCAGCACTTTGGGAGGCCGAGACGGGCGGATCGCGAGGTCAGGAGATCGAGACCATCCTGGCTAACACGGTGAAACCCCGTCTCTACTAAAAACTACAAAAAACTAGCCTGGCGAGGTGGCGGCACCTGTAGTCCCAGCTACCTGGGAGGCTGAGGCAGGAGAATGGCATAAACCCGGGAGGCGGAGCTTGCAGTGAGCTGAGATCCGGCCACTGCACTCCAGACTGGGTGACAGAGCAAGACTCCGTCTCAAAAATAAAAATAAAAATAAGATACACAGTATCTTTCCATCCTGAGAACAGAATATTGTCAGAATTTTTTTTAATACATAAAGTCTAAAAAACCCTGCCCTTAATGCATTTGCATGTAATGTTGTTATTGATACAGTTGGGTTTAGGTCTACCATTTTTCTTTTTGGGTTTTATATGTCTCATGTGTTTTCCTCCTATTTTATTCCTCTTTTACTGACTTTTTTTGTGTTAAGCCAAGGTTTTCCGGTGTAATGTTTTAATTACTTTACATTTGTTTTCACGTTTTTATTCTCTTAGTCATTAGTCTAGGCTTACCATACGTTTGTTATCAGAATCTACTTCAGATTTATACTAACTTAATTATAATGAAATGTAAAACATTAATCCTATATATCTCAATTCCATCTTCTTCCTTTCATGCTATTATCATTTTACATATTACATTTATATGTTATAATATAAAACATTATTATAAATGATATTTCATATAATTTTATATTTATAAAAAACAGGAAAGAAAGAAAATCAAGTATTTATAAAGTTTGCTGTATTATTATTCTTGTTTTCTGTTTCTGGTTGTCTTCTTTTGTTCCTATGGATTCAAATGACAACTGATGTCATTTTATACTTCAGAACAGCTTTGGTCCCACCTGACCCCTCTGTGCTGTTATTATCAAACACATATGTTCCTCCACTTACAATGGGATGTATCATAAACCCATTGTAAGTCAAACATGCATTTACTACCTTTATAAACTCATTATAAAATTAAAAATTTATAAATCAAACCATCCTAAGTCCAAATTCTGCCCAACTTAGGATGGAGTTTTGTCCATGTAAACCCATCATAATGTCTAAAAATCATAAGTCAAACCATCAAAAATTAGAAACTGTCTGTGTACTAGATTTCTGCATGGTATATGCCCAATATAAAAAGTACAACTATATACAAATTGTGTCAGACAATTATTTTATCAACCTGTTGAGAGTAGAAATGAGACAAAACATGCATTTATACTATCTTTTAAAATTATGTAATTACCATTACCAGTAATCATTCTTTTTTCATGCAGATTTGAATTACTCTCTGGGATCACTTACTTTCAGCCTGGCAAAATTTCTAAGTACTTTTGTAAGATGAGTCTGCTAACAATATATTTTCTCAGTGCTTCTGTTATCTGAGACTATATTTCTTTCATCTTCATTTTTACAGATAGTTTTGCTGGATGTACGATTCTTGGTTGACAGTTTTTTTTGTTTTTTATTTCTTCTTTCAGTACTTTGAATATGTCACCCCACTCTTTCCTGGTCTCCATTGTTTCTGATGAGAAGATCTTAATCTCACTAAGGTTTCTGTATCCAAGCAAAGTCATTTTCCACTTGCTGCTTGCAGTATTTTCTGTTTCTTTAGATTTCAGCATTCTTACTCTGATATGCCTGGGTAGATCTTTTTGCATTCATCCTACTTGGGATTCTTTGATATGCAGATTATTTTTTCATCAATTTTTAGTTTTCACTCATTATTGTTAAAATATTTTTTTCTGCTCCTTTCTCTTCTCTTTTTCAGGTACACCCTTTATGTACATGTTGGTATGCTTAGTAGTGTCCACATTTCTCTGAGATTCTATACATTTTTAGAAATTTGATTTACTCTCTGTTTTTTTGGATCACATAATCTCTATCAATTTATCTTCAAGTATGCTAACTGTATCAAATATACTGTTGAGCCTTTCTAGTGGATTTTATATTTTGATGACAGAACTTTTCACTCCAGAATTTACATGTGGCTATGTTTATAATCTCAGCTAAAACATTGTCTTCATAGCTTCTTTTAATATATTTAAGCTTAGTTCCCTTTAGTTTTTTGATATATTTATAAGGTATACTTTGACTCAGTTCTTTTTTTTTTTTTTCTGTTAAATCTGACATCTGGGCCTTCTTAGAGGCAGATTCTGTTGTCTGCCTCAAAGCAGACAACATTCCTGTATATGGCTCACACTTTCCTGTTTCTTTGTATGTCTCATGATTTTGAATTGAAAACTAGATATTTACTTCATATACTGTAGCAACTCTGAATTCTTATCTTTCTCACTCCTTTTGGCACTCTTGTTCTTGTTTGTGTGTCTATTTGTTTAGTAATGTGAGATGACTGGATTACTTCAGTGAATTCTATTTCCCCAGTATTGTACAGCATCTGATGTTGCTTCTCAGAATGTGCAGACTTGGCATGCAGAGTCTCTCTGTGCACCTGGGAAAGTCTGCTTCTATTAGTATCACACCTAGCTTTTAGCATCCACAAATTGCTTTCTAATTCTTCTATTGTTTCAAAACAATGCTTTGAGGCATAAATTGTTCCACAGAATGATCCAGTTAAAAGTAAGGCCCTTTTGCAGGGGGAGAATCTTTCCAGTCTTGAAGGCTGCTCTGAACCCATGAAGGCTCTTATCTTATTCTCTGGTTTTCTCTATTAAATATCTATCTCATCTACAATTTTGCTTTTTGTTACGGGTGTCAGAGAGCTACAGGTCTCTTCTTCATTGCTCATTTTGTGATCTCCATTGGGTTCAACAATGCCCTCAGTCACGAATTCACAGCTTCTTCCAAATTTAATAAACTCATTTAGGAAGAGATCTGTGCTCTTCGTTCTTATTGTCTGCCTCTCTTCTGGATAGAATTTCTGTGTGACTTTAGCTGGGCTGAGGGCGAAGACGGTGGTCCACTTCTTTTAGGGTGACACCTCTGCTCAACAAGTGGTATTCTGGGCAGGGAAATAGAGCCTGAACTTTTGAACTTGTCCTTTTTAACATTGAACTTCTACCCTAAGCAAGTTGGGCAGTGCTGTTTAGATTCCAGTTTCCTCGATGTGTTGTGCTTGGGGCATAACTTCAGCAATTGAAGTGGGTGTTGGGGAAGGTAAAGGAGATCAGTGTTCCCACTCATGGTGCCCAGAATAGAGATTCTGCAATTCAGACCTGGAGTGGAATGACCTGTTCATGCTGTTCCTGGAATAAAACTGTAACCTTTGGCTGAGAGTGAGATAGGGAGGAAGCCCCATGTCTTCAAATGACTGAACTAGAGTTTTCATCACACAGATCTAGGAGGGGCAGGATAGAAATGGTAATGAGCTGTGGCTTAAGTGCCACATATTTTGACTGTTCTTACATACATTTAGTAGATTTTCTTGAATAAATAGTTGTTCATTTACTATATACCCAGATGACAATTTCCAAAGACTTTGCATGGTTAGTTTAAAAAAAGATTCATTCACTAAATGATTTTTATTTTCGACTGGGAACATGGTTCACTATATTCTTTACAGCACTGCTTTGGTAGTAAGTTCCTCCGGTTGCCCTTAAAATAACATCGTTGCCTTTGATACTCTGCAGGCTTACTATAATATATATAATTGGACTTGCTTTCATTTATTATGTTGGGGGCTCATTTTATTTCTCAATCTGAAAGCTCTCTCCTTTTTCATTTTGGTGGTATTCTCAACCATATAGTTTATAACATTGCTTCATTTTAAATGTATCCTATTTAATTTCCCCTAGAATACTTAAAGTACATTGTACAATTTCTATGTTTCTACATCTTTTAACCTCTCTTTTATGTTCTCTAGTACAGTTCTCAATTTTGCATGTATCAGAATCATCTGGAGAGCTTCTTAAAAGAGAGATTACTGATCCCTATCCTTAGAATCCCTGATTCCACACATCTAAGATAGACATTAAGAATTTCATTTCTAACAAGTTTTCAGTGATGCTGAAATTCTGATGCGAGGACTACACTTTGAGATTTACTGCTCTAGTTCTTATATCTCTGTGCTGGATTCAGATGATTTCTTCAAATTTATCCTCAGTTTACAGATTAGCCGTGTCTGATTTGCTATTTATCGTCTTCTACATTTTAAATTTCAATGACTAGTCTTCATTTATAGAAATTCCGTTTTTTAAATTCTCTTCTGTTTATTCATGGCTTCTTTTTTATGGTTTATTTTCTATATTTTATCTTCGATCCTTTTAATTTCATTTTTATACTTATTTAAGAACGTATTTCAGATTGTACCATTATATCAAGTTCTGTGATGTTATTTTGTGTTGTGCCAATAAACTGCCTATTAGGTAGAATCATTTCTTCTCATATTGGGTGACTTTTGATATAACGTTATCATTGGCAAGAATTATTTCTCCATGAGAGTTTTGCTCATGTTGGGTTATAGTAGTTTCTGTTTAATTGATGAAATCTGGAGTTTGGTTTCTGCCAGGAGCTTGGAAAACTTAATAAGCCTAGACCTATTTTAACAATAAGTTCTCATCACATAATTTATGCACCATGTGTGGTGTAAATTTGGATTCCAATTTTGGATTCTATGGGGGATATTTTATTTTACTTTTACATCTCAGGTTCTGGAGAAATACCAGATGAACAGAATTTTCTCTATTCCCTTTTGAATTGAGGAGGGTTGATATGTGTGTGTGTGTGTGTGTGTGTGTGTGTGTGTGTGTGCATGCGCACATGCATTCATGTGGGCAATTTCCCTTCTAGTTTCTCTACTAAATAAGGTAAGATTTTAGAAACGCCGCAGCATGTATAGAATTGACCACTACCTGCATCCTAAACTGAACTGTAAAGTATTATCACATTTTTCGCAGAGATCACTCTTTTAGGCCCTGGAATTTTTGTGCCATTTGCCGTTTATATTTTAATCTAAAATTCATTATCTTAAACTGATATTTACCAATTTCTATATATGAAGCTGGGGATGTACACATCAGCTGAGTCTTACGAATATTGGGAATTTTTATTATTTTGTAATCCAAAAATAAAATTTTTCAAAAATTAAAATGAGCTGTTAATCAAGGAATATGCACTTATTATCTGTAGACTTATTGTATGATATATAAAAATATATAAATATATTTATATTATATATATATAGATAGATAGATAGATAGATAGAAAGAGAAGTTTTAAGTATAGGTAGCAAACTACTTATACTGAATATTTATGAACAAGCATGCCCTATATTTAAGATTTACATCTTCTGGTTATGTTAACTTTCCTCTTCTATTAGCTCCTTGTTTCACTAGTCATTGTTGTAATAAAAATACCAATTTAAAGTTTTTCTATTTCTTGAGAGTCAAAGAAAAGTTGAATTTACTATCACTTATAAGCAGTGATAGAACTGACAAGCAGGCCGGGCGCGGTGGCTCAAGCCTGTAATCCCAGCACTTTGGGAGGCCGAGACGGGCGGATCACGAGGTCAGGAGATCGAGACCATCCTGGCGAACACAGTGAAACCCCGTCTCTACTAAAAATACAAAAACCTAGCCGGGCGAGGTGGCGGGCGCCTGTAGTCCCAGCTACTCGGGAGGCTGAGGCAGGAGAATGGCGTAAACCCGGGAGGCGGAGCTTGCAGTGAGCTGAGATCCGGCCACTGCACTCCAGCCTGGGCGACAGAGCAAGACTCCGTCTCAACAAAAAAAAAAAAAAGAACTGACAAGCAATTGGACTGACATGTGCCATTATGATAGACAGTTTCCAAGTTCTACAGAAATCACAGTGTGTAGGTACTCCTAGCTTTTTATTTACTGGTATGTTCTAGCATATAGAATAGTGCCTGGCATAAAGTGGATATTTAATAAAATTGTTGAACAATGACATGAAGCTGTGAAACTGACCTAACCAAGGAAATAATTGTGACATTTGTAATCAAAGTCTGACATTCCACATATTAATTTCCAATCAGAGCTCTAGCCCCTGAGGCCCCTTTCCTAACTGAAACCGAGAGAATGTTCTAAACCTGCCATGAATGTAAAGTAATGGCAAGAATGAGCGTGCTCTGTGGGACTACGACTATTTGTGAAAGTCACCACTGCTTAAAACCTTAACTTTGCTGAGATTTACACTCTTTCTAATGAAACAACTGCCCTTTGGATTTAAAAATATCCCATTGCTTAAGTGTCAGGCAGTTAGATTATTATTTTAACATACCCATAAAGAGGAAAGGCGAGCTCACATGCAGAGGCTGGTTAATTTTCTAGTTACTAAGGTCACAACCTGGGCAGAAGATAGGATGAAAGCCAGAACTATTAGAAAGGTCCACTCAGAGCCACAAACATATCCAGCGTTCTTGCTTTTCCCTCATAGACAGAAATCTTGTTACTAGATAGGAGCACGTAACTGATATAAGGAAAAATCAGCCTTCTTCCAAATAGTCTCTAAATATTTGACCACAGGGTCACATCTGGGCTTTGATTCATGAAAATTTCCCATAGAATCTTATAGGTGTTTAATGAGTATTCCCAGAGTGTAATCTTTTGTATGATTTTAATAAATTCTTCAATGGAAAGGGACTCCTGTTGTTCTTTAATTCAAAGAGTTTTTCTTTCCCAGTTTGTCCATCAAGAATCAGCTCCTCAGAGATCTCTTATTTTAGTCCCAGCGTGATCTAGGGGCCACTTCTAAGACTAGTAGGGCACACTGAATATACGCTAGCATGACATTTACTGTGACTTTTATTAGTAATTAATTAACATACTAGTATTTCCTACTAGATTCTATGCTCCTTGAGAATAAGGTCTGAATCTCACTTTCATAAACCTTGTAGTCGACATGGTGCCTGGCGCGGCACCTACTCAATACATATTTGTTAAATAAATGCATGATGCTCCACCTCACCCTACATGATGATTCTCAGCAAAAGCCTCCAAGAATCCAGCAGCATGAAAAATATCCTTTCCTCATGAGATCGTTCCTTCCCGATATTATGGAAAGCACTTGAAATGTCTCTCTGTGTGAGCCAGATGGATTCAAATTAATATAGCTAGAACAATGTGGCTCATCAAAAGTTAAAATAACAAAGACAAATTGGACCCCCACTTTGAAGTCCTCATATTCTTTTTCTTAAAATACTAAAATATTTTGTTAAAAACAGAATATTGGAATGCTTAACATGTAGTTTGCTAGTTAGTTTTGTTTATTCTTGAAATTTTCCTCCAAGGGGTGGCAGAGAGAAAAGTAAATGTTATACTGGAATTTGTTTATTGAATCAGTTAATGATACAGAATCATCTCCTTTCACCAAAGTGGGTCCCCTGATTAACAAATCTCTTCTGGTTGTCATGACTAAACATTATCAGGAGGTGGGAGGGGTGGGCAGGAATAGGGGGCACAGAGACATCAGCCAGGAATTTCAGTAAAGCCAGACCTGGTTCGGGCACACTGCTTCTCTGCTTTCGTTGTCCTCATTTATTGAATAAGGGTCTTGATCTAGAATATTTATTCTAATCTCAACATGCCATCCTCTCTCTGAATTCTGAAACAATTCTGCCCTCTCTGGCACCATTATCACCAGCCGCTAACAGAGGAATCATATAGTTGCAAGGGATCCACTGGGCTTAAGATAGAAGTAGGGTCAGAGACAGAGTTTGGGCTGCTGCATCTGCACAGAGTCAGGTACCATCAGGATCCTCCATGTGCACACCCTTCGTTGGAATGCAGAATTTTCAAATACCAGCATGTTTTCAGGGGATTCTCATGTAAGGCAGCAGTATAGGGGTAGCAGAATGGTACATAGCAGGGAATGCAAAAAGGAAGGGTGGGATACAGTTATCACCATGCTTACATCTAACAATCATTAAACACTTACTGTATACTGGGCACTGTGCTGTGAACTTCCACCTCCAAACTCAATCTTCAAAATAAATCTGTGAGTTAGGTATTACTTTGGGTCCATTATACAGATGGAGAAATTAAGCCTCAGAAAGGTGAAATAACAGATTTTAAGTGGTGTGAATGGTAAACCCAGGCAGTCTGACTCCAGGGGCCTTGCTCATAACCATTGACCTATAAAGAGTTTCTCACTTTTGCTGGTTAAAGACAAATAAACAAATGAAACACAGTGGGAAGGAAAGATCTGACAAGTTCCCACATTCTTAATGTGAACATCAAAACCTGCTCCAAAGAAGAAGCTTTGTCTCTTGAGTTCTTGGAGCAGTTCCTGCACCTGCACCTGCACCTGTAACTGCAAAGAGCCCTGAATGTGAGATGGTGCAGGATCAGCTCTGAAATGTAGTCCAGAGAGCTAAATCAATAACATATAAACAATGCTAATGTTTGATTTTCTGGAGATATATAGATATATATTTGAAGTAAAATGGAACTCTGCAGGAGCCTAATTTTAAAATATCAATTTCTCAATGATCATGTTAATGCATAAAATGTTTTCTTTTCTTGAGTGTAGGGATTTGCAAATACTTTCTCTATAATTTGATGCTGTTATCAAACTTAATTTAATGACACATTGATTTGTTATTCATTCATTTATTCAACAAACATTTATTGAATGTTTTCTGTGTGATAGGCACTGTCCCACGCCCTAAAAAAGAGTTATAGAAAAATTAGACAACAATTGCTGGCCTCATAGAGTTTATGTCATGGTAATATTAAAGGATCTGAAGTTTTATCATTCTGGTGGAGAGTAGAATGTTATGACCTTGGTTCTTAGGATCTGAGGAGCTACATGAGGAACTTTTTTTTTTTTTCTTCAAGGAATCTCAAAGAAGCTTCCCTATTCCCCACTCTTCTTTAGAAGTTTCTTAGGCCAATAGTCTAGAACAGAGAAAAAATACAGAGCAACTTGGTCTGCAGAGTCTAGAATCTCCAGCTATGAAAGAAGACTTGGGGAGGAAAGCTTACTTTTCTGTTTTACTTCCCTTTAATATAATGATGGCCAGCATAAGTTTCTTAGACAAAAGTATGTATAGTATCAGATGAAACGATATAGTTGTTTTGGGCCACAATGAGAGGATAGCTTTAATACACTTGTATTATAATACATTTTTGATTTCTTAGTAAGTGTTCTTCTCCATGTTTAATGGCCTCACTTCATCTTTTTCCAGGGTACCATGAAGAGCTAGGCCCAGTTACCATAAACCAGTTGGGCTTGAGCACTGTAAAACATGGCAGAGCATGAAGAGTATATAGATGTGGGAACCTGGGCATGACAAAATATATACTGATTTTCCAGAATTAAATCCATGGTTGTCTTCATTTTTCAAAATTAAAACACAAACATAAATCACTGTGTTTTATCAGGAAACATTTCACTGTCTAGATGTAAGTAGTCACCGGGAAAGAGTCTATAGCCTGAATTTTGCTCTTGGTTTCTTTTAGGATCTCTGCAATTTTAAAGTGACATAGGGTAAAAAAATCAAAGCATCTTTTAGTTGCTAACATGTCCTTTCTTTGGAGATTTATGATGATATCTTAATGGTCTATGAGCCTGTGTCTAATCTCTGTTAAGTCACTTAAAATTTTCCTTTGATTGCAATGGGTGGGTACATTTCATAAAATCATAGAATTGGACAGTAACTTAGGTCACACACACACACACACACACACTTGAAATCCCTGTGTGTCCTTGGCCAGTGCTCAATCAAGATTTTATTTCACTGATTCTAGTAAACGTAAGCTATACCTGAAGGCCACCTTTTCTTTTGAGCATATTTTTATTAATAAAGTTATTTAGTTATTATAATACATTTCATGGTTACTTCTATTACTGTTTTGTCTTTTTTGGCTCTGTATGAAATAGCATGTCCATTTTCATGTGAGAGTCCTTCCTGCATTTGAAGAAAGCTTTTAGAAACTTTCAGTTTTCATGATGCTTGCCCTTTCTGTTCGTTCTGTTTCTCCAAGCAATCAAAATGTATCTTTAGCATTTTGCCTAGATTACAGAACCAGAATATAAAATGTCCTGAATCCTAACATCCCCAAATCATCACTGTAAGTGTTTGACTGCTGCCTGTATGTTTAGTTTCAGAAGAGCTCATAGCCTTGCTGAGATTATATCATGCTGTGAGACTCTACTCCATCCTGGATTTACGGTTTCCTTCAATATATGGGGTCAGATGACAACTAGCCACTGAAAGTCAAGAATTAATATTTTCTTTTATAAATCCTTGATCTACATTTTGTGGTACACACAATAAATAAATAGCAGAAACTGGAACTATGGCCTCTACCGCCTGTAGCACTCCTGCAGCACTTCTGTGCAGTCTTGGTTTAGAAACTGTTGGGGACATAAAATAAGGAAAGAGCACCTGCCACCAAGAAACACACAATTTACTTAAGGAGTCATGGCACCTGGAGGATATTATGCTAAGTGAAATGAAAGAAAAATATTGTATGGTCTCTCTTATATGTGAAATCTAAAAGGCCTAACTCATAGGAATGGAGAGTAGAACTGTGGTCACCCGGGAACTGGGGATTGGGGAGAATGGGGACATGCTGATCAAATGGTACAAACTTTTAGTTATAAAATGAACAAGTTCTGGCAATCTAATGTGCAGCATTGGTGGTATTTGAAGTGATAATTTAATTTGATTTTGATAATCATTACACAATGCACAGATGCTCTTTGGCTTGCGGTGGGGCTACATCCCAATAAATCCATTGCAATTTGAAAATAACATCGTTTGAAAATCATGTAACACAAAGCCTATTTTATGATAAAGTGTTGAATATCTTGTGATTTACTGAAAGTGAAAAACATAATAGTTTTATGAGTACTGTATGAATGCATATCACTTTTGCACCATTGTAAAGTTGAAAAAATATAAATTGAACCAGCATGAGTTAGGAACTATCTGTATACATGTATCAAATCATGTTGTACACCTTGAATATATACAATTTTTAATAAGTTATGGCAGATGATCATTAAATAAAGAACAAAATATATAACACATTTCTGTGACATCAACTTCTGTGATTACTTGTGTTTTGTGTGTGTGTGTGTATATATGTATTTGTGTGAGAAAGTAGAAATCAATATGACAGGGTTATTTGGAAAATTATTCCTAGGAGAGGAGGAATGCACATTTACTACTTTGATTACTTCAAAATATAAATCATCTGAAGGAAGAATACTAATGCTTGGTATTTAAACATTTATATTCCCTAAATTCCAATAAAGCATGGGTTTTTGCTATATCTTAATGATTTATGTGCTTTGAATTTCATGTTTAAAAGAGAAATAATGTGGGGTGCATACACTGTAGAGCCTTAATGCAAAATTATTTTCCACTTCCTCCTTACCCCTATTCATCTAGCTAAGACTTTTTTTTTTTCTCCATGGTCAGCTAAATAACTGTGGAAGATAGTAACTCGTGGATGTGAACTTCGTTGTCATTTTTGCATGTATGGATATGTCCCTTGCTTTCTCAAATCCATGACCACAAGTCTAAACTCTAGCAGGTACCAGAGGATGTAAGAAGTAGTAACAGAAAGGTTCAGAAACACCACAGTTTCTGGTTTATTCTTTGCTTTTTACTCCTTTGTCTAAATATTGATTTAGATAAATGTTAGAGGAGTGGTAACTATATGTATGACTTTGCTGTTTTGTTTTCCACTTACTTTTTCTTGACTTACAGGAGAAATACAGCCAAAACAAGAGCTGCAGTGCCATAATGCAAAATAAAATTAAGTAGTTCACACACACACACACCACACACACACACCCCAACACCAACATCTACGATGGCTGAGAAATTAAAAATAGAACAGAATGAGAGTTTGGGTGACATATTCCAATTTGAATCTTTAAGAGCAGTTTAGCTGAGGCCCTTTGATGAAATTTACATTGTGCTTTCTTTTGCTACCATCTTTGTCTTAATTTCTAATCCAAACCCTAAATCTTGACAGATTGGTGGGGGTGTAAAGAAAAACAGGGTTTCTTGCTTCTAGCGGAGTCTCAACATCCTGCTGAGTTTTCTGTCAAATCTGCAGGAATCCTTATAGCCACTACTGCCTTATTAAGTGGTTCATCATACCCCATAGCTAGAAAAGACTTTCATATGCTGTCCATTTCAGTTCTACCTCATATCTGTTGTAATCATACTCCTGGCTGGCATGAACCTAAATCCTAAACTGGAGAACTAGTGGATACCTAATCAGCACAATGGTTTTTTATTATTTTTCTTATTTTAAATATTTAATTGACAACATAATATATCTTTAAGATGGACAATGCAATGGCTTGATACACGTGTAGACTGTGTAATGTTACCACAATCAAATTATCACATCCATCATCAGCCATATCAATCGTTTGTGTGTCTAGGGGGGTGAAGACATTTAAAATCCACTGTTACCATTCAGTATTATTAACTATAGTCACCATGCTATACATTAGTCCTCAGAACATATCCATCTTACAACAAAAAGTTATTACCCTTTTTACAAAGTTTTAGTCTGATTGAATGGTGACTACAGTTAATAGTAATGTATTGTATACCTGAAACACGCTGAGCAAGTAGATCTTAAATGTTCTCAACACAAAGAAATAAGTATGTGAAGTGATGAATACGATAATTAGCTTGATTTAAACATTTCACAACACATATCAAAAAATTACATTGTTCATACATATATATGATTTATATTTGTCAATTATATCTTAATAAAACTGAACAATAATTAAAAGTTTTTACCCTGTGAACAATATCTCTCCACTTCTTCCACCCTTCAATCCCTGACAACCACTGTTCTACTCTCTGCTTCTATGAGTTTTACTTTTGTAGATTCCACACACAAGCAAGATTAAATAGTATTTGTCTTTCTGTGTCTGGTTTATTTCACTTAGCCTAATGTCCTCCAGGTTTATCATGATGTAACAAATGGCAGAATGTCCTTATTTTTATGGCTGATAAATATTCCATGATACATGTGGCATCCATTAATGGACACTTCAATTATGTGTAGCCATTGGCTATTCTGAATAATGATGCAGTCAACATGTGGTGCAGATATCTCTTCACTATACTGATTTCAAGTTATCAGGATATATCCCCAGAAGTATATATTGCTGGAACATATAATAATTCTATTTTTAATTTTTTGAGGAACTTCTATACTATTTTCCATAATGCCTGTGCCAAATTACATTCCCACTGATGGTATATAAGGGTTTCCTTTCTCCATACCCTGGCCAACACTTGTTATCTCTTGTCTTTTTGATAATAGCCATCCTAAGAAGAGTGAGGCAATATTTCACTATGGTTTTGATTTGAATTTCCTTGATGATTTGTAATGTTGAACACCTTTTTCATATACCTATTGGTCATTTGTATGTCTTCTTTAGAAAAATGTCTATTCAGGTTTTTTTGTTCATTTTTAAATCGGGTTTATTTGTATTTTTATATTGCCATATATATTGAGTTATTTGGATTCCTTATATATTTCCATATACCTTGTCAGATATATGGTTTGCAAATATTTTTCCCACTCTGTAGGTTGCCTTTTCATTTTGTTGATGTTTTTTTCTTTTTTGTTGAGATAGGGCCTAGCTCTGTCACAGGTTGCAGTGCAGTGGCATGAATACAGCTCACTGCAGCCTGAACCTCTCAGGCTCAAGCAGTCCTCCCACCTCAGCCTCACACGTAGCTGTGACTACAGGCACGCATCACCATGCCCAGCTAATTAAAAACAAAATGCAGAAATGTGGTCTCACTATGTTGCTGAGGCTGGTCTCGAACAGCTGGGCTCAAGGCATCTTCCTGCCTCAGCCTCCCAAAGTGCTGGAATTACAGGCATTTGACATCATGCCCAGAGGATTGTTTTCTTTTCTATGCAGAAGTTTTTTTTTTTTTTTTTTTTTTTTAATTTTATGTAGTCCCACTTGTTCATTTTTGCTTTTACTGTCTATGCTTTTGGTGTCATATCCAAAAAATGATTGCCAAGACCAATATTATGGAGTTTTCCCCTATTTTCTTCTAGGACTTTTATGGATTCTGGTCTTACATTGAAATCTTTATGTCGAGTTAATTTTTTTAATATGGTATATAAGAAGGGTCCAATTTCATTCTTTTACACATAGATATCCAGTTTTCCTATCACCCTCTACTGAAGAGACTATCTTTTCCCCATTGTGTATTCTTGGCAGTCTTGTCAAAATGTAATTAATCATATATGCATGGGTTCATTTCTGGGCTCTCTATTCCTGTCCATGAATGCATGTGTCTGTTTGTGCCAGCACTGTGATGTTTTGATTACAATAGCTTTGTAATATATTTTAAAATGAGGGACTGTGATGCCTCCAGCTTTTTTGTTCTTTCTTAAGAATTGCTTTGATTATTTGGGCTATGTAATGGTTCCATCCAAATTTAGAGTTTTTTTTCTATTTCTGTGAAAAATGTCACTGGAATTTTGATAAGGATTGCATTAGGCATATAGACCTCTTTGGGTAGTATGAACATTTTAACAATATTAATTCTTCCAATCCAATCCACAGAATAGTTTTTCATTTATTTATGTCTTCTTCAATTTCTTTATTCAATATCTTATAGATTTCAGATAGTTTTTGTTAGTCTATAGAAAACAACTGATTTTTGTATGTTGATTTTGTATCCTGAAATGTTATTGAATTCCTTTCTTAGTTCCAACAGTTTTTTGGTGGTCTTTAGGGTTTTCTATATGTAATGTCATGGCATCTGCAAACAATTTAACTTCTTTTTCATGATTTTAATGTCTCTTATTTCTGTGTCTTTTATCCTCTGTGTAAGGTCAATGCTCATTGTTTACTTATATGATCACATTTCTAAGTAAACATTGTAATTATTCCCACTTTAATTATAATGAAACTGAATATTAGAGAGATCAAGTGACTTGGCCAAGATGCTTCATTAACAAATGGTAAAGCCAGATTTCAATTCAGATCTTTCTTTCTCCAAAGCTCACGCTGTTTACTGGCAAACTATACTGTCATCTTGTAGCTTAAAATATAGAATCTCAATAAAATGCATATTACCCTGGAGAGTAAGTAGTTGGAAAGGAAGTGATAAGGGGATCCTAACAAAGGGAGTTTGTCCCTTGCTGTAGTCTCCTAGGGCTGCTGTAACCAAGTACTGCTTAATGTATGGCTTAAAAGGACAGAAATGTATTCTCTCACAGTTCTGGAGGCTAGAAACCTGAAATCAAGGTGTCAACAGGCTCCTGCTCCCTCTAAGGACTCTACTTAAGGATGCTTTTGTGTCTTTTCCAGCTTCTGGTGATTACTGGCGTTGTTGCTGTTCTTTGAACTGTAGTTTATCATCCTAATATCTAATACACTTGTTATGTGGCCTTCTTTCCTATATGTCTCTGTGTCTTCACATGGGCTTCCATAAAGGTGCCAGTCATTGAATATAGGGCTTACTGTACCTAGTATGACGTTATCTTAGCTAGTTATGTCTATAAAGGCCCTATTTCTAAATTCAGTCACATTTATAGGTACTAGGGTTTAGGACTTCAGTTTGTCTTTACGGAGGACACAAGTTAACCCACAGCACTACCTTCCCATTTTCTTTTTTAGCTACGATTCCTTCAAAAGTTATGTTTGGGTTAGCTGTTGATTATTATATTTCTTGTAGGATGCAAAAAAGACCATTAAAATGGTCTTTCCACTCAATCCAAAGGATTTTTAAATAAATTAGTGGGCAGAACAAAATCTTCCATTACTGTATATTTCCACAGACCTATCTTTTAAGCAAATATATGACCTGTTCATTAAAAGAGCTGCACATCAGAGAGATGCTCATTGTGTGCAACTGCCCTCTATTACTAGAGAAGGAAAGGAAATAAGTAAGACCACCTAAAGCTACATAGAATATTCAGGGGGTGATATAGTGTTATCTTTCCTAACGTAGTGCACATTGCTATTTGTTGATTGTTAAATAAACAAGGATCGTTCTTCCCTTGGAAAGTCTCAGTATGATTTCAGGAACCCCGGGAAATATCATGTCATCTCACTATTTAATTCATACTTTTCTATTCTTTATTTATAAACTGCCTTGTTCCAACAATGATTTAAAATAAGAAGCTATAATCAATGTAAACTAAGGAAAATAAAAGGATGTAGATGATAATATTTTAGAGTCTGGTTCCTCCAAAACAAATGTTGTACTGTCCACTTGATTGTTTTGGTGTCCCACTAATTAGTTAAAATTTGGGCGTATTAAAAGTATAGTGAACTGCTATAGCTAGAATATTGTGTAGCTAATTGAATCCAGGAACAAATTGCTGTACTTTAAAGGGAAGTGATATATTTGAAAAGGATTGGTGAGTTGTTTTTATCTAATCTTTCTGGGTGCTAGATGCTTGGCTGCTTGCAATGAAATGTGGTCCTCAAAAAGTAAGGGACCTATGGCCCTTTCGTCCTTTCTCCAGGGCAACCTGAGGCAAGAGAGCCGGCATGTATCAGGTCATACAATTGTCATCTATTTGCTGAACGCTGATCACAGAAACACTGTGCCACTTGTGATTCAAGTCAAGATCCACTTTCCTTGGTGACTAAGAAGCAGTAAGATGTTAATTAATTTTCTTTTTTCAGTGTCAGTATTTCCCATACCTGCTCTAGAATGATGAAAATCCATTGGTTGAGAATGCTTCTCTTTCTTCCCACTTGATTTAGGAAAAATAAGAGGGTCCACTAAATCATGTTTGTGTGTTTGTTTCCTTTCCCTTGTGATTTGTTTTAAAAAAATGATTGAATTGTTTGAGTTGCCTTCATTTAGAGAAAAGTGGTTCTTGGAAAAGCATTTATCAGTCATTATGTTAAGACCATTGGTATAAACTAGGATTGTCCCAGGCACCCCAGAACATGTGGCTACGCTGTAAGTAAGTATCATCAGTGTATGTTTATAGCATTGCAGCAAACTCTGATTCCGTAAAAGCAGTTCTATGGTGAGCAGGTAGAGGGGATAGATTGGACAATGTGGGACATCTTAGAAGTTTGTTTCTCTGATGGTCTGACTCAATGGAAGGATAGATTTTAAAGAACCCAGTGTCATCAAGAGGTAGCATATCCTCCAAGCAGTCCTCCACCAGTACTTTCTTTCTGATGAATTTTGAAACCTGAGCTCTTTGGAATCTGAGATTACCTTTCTTGAGAATTTCTTGGATTGAGAGCTTTCCAGATTCACAGTCAAATGCAGCATCTTAGCCTTTAATAATCAAATATAACCAAGTATGAATTGACCTTTTTTTAAAAGAAATGTATGGATACCAACACACACGGAAATAGGAGGCCTTGCTTCATATGCTCTGATGTGAGCAACATTTGCTTCTACTTTGCAAGCAATGAATGCTTTGGCTTACTGGCAGCTGGTCTCTCTCTACCTTTTCCACAGTGTGCATTTGTCTACTGGTTATCTGGGTGATGAACAGACTCTGCCTGGAACTTATGGCATGTATTCTATAAGGCATTCCATCATCTTGATTTCATTGTCATTAAAAAGTCCCTGGCAACTCAAATGTTGAATGCTCATAGCAGGTCTGCCTGGTGGGACACCTGTCCTTTTAGTCACCACTGGCTCTCTCAGCCATGGTTTCTTCCTATTGGCAATATTATCAAAATGTTCATTTCATTCATAATAGCATTAAATTTTCTAGTCTGAAATAATTTCAAAGTTCATCAAGTTCACATACTTTTTTTTTAGAGTTAGAGAAATTGAAGTGTAGAGGTCATATGAGCTCTTACTAGCAAAGCCCATAATAGAATCCAGACATCTTGATGTCTAGCTTAATCTATTTTTGGCTTTTGTGAATTTCAGGTGGTTCTGCTGAAAAAGATTGAACACACTTGATTCACACATCCTTCTTGCTCAAACATCTTTTTATGGGTTAATTTCTGTCATTAAATGTATTTTTCATTTCTCCCAGAATGTATCAACTGCAGGCAAGTTCAGGTAAAGTTTTCCGTTTGTTTTTTCAGTTGATTTACATAAATAGGATTTGTTCGCCAGGCTTGATACCACCTGAGATACCATAGCACTCATGACTTTGGAATGTATCCGGTTGTGATCACGTAAATACTAAGCATCCCCAGAGCTTCTTTAATCTGAAAATCTTCTAGAATGGGGGTCCGCAGACGGTAACCCCTGAGCCACATCTGGTATGCTGCCTGCTTTTGTAAATAGTTTTATCAACCATGCTCACTTGTTCACAAAGCCTGCTTTCAACTGCAGCGGCAGAGTTGAGTAGCAGTGCCAGAGAATGTTTGGCCTGCACAGCTTGAAATATTTGGTCTGACCCTTTATAGAAAAGGTTTGCCAGCTGCTGCTTTGGAAACTGTAAAAATCCCTTCTAATAATCAAGATTCTGTTTGTTAGATACTATTTCTTTTTTTATTCTCTACAAGAAATGCATTAGGTAATTTTAGACTCATGCTAAGGTTTGTAAATAGACAATTTAGCTAATGACTTCCAGAACAATCAATGATGTTTTCCTTTTTGATGTACGGTGATTCTTCCTGTGTCCCTGAATATTCATTTTTCCTGAAAGCTGACAGGTAATTATACACTGAAATGACATATCTTACATAAACGTGCATGGTTTCTCTTTTTACACGTAAGAATGTGAAGATACAAATGTGTCTTTGATTTGTGAATTGACATTTGCATGGCTTTAATGAATTATCTATAAGAAGAATATGGGAGAAATCAACATGCTTTGAAATTGCTTTTGAGTTTTTGTGCCTACTCTTGTTCTTAGTAAAGATGCTGAGGCAATAGATTTCTTTTTTTAGTGATTATATTCATAGAATTGGCTTTGTAGTAAATTGCCAAAGTCTTGGATAATTTTTTGAGAAATTTTCAAGCAAATCTAATAAACACCCTGGCACCATTTATAAAGTTGACTTAATTTTGTTAGGTGCATTTCACCATTCAGCCTAATCATATTCTAAACAAGAAATAAATATCTGCAATTTGTATGCTTAGTCTTTTTCTTCCAATTTTCTCCAACAACACTGGTCAGTATTTCAATGACTTTTCTTAGTGTTGATATTTTAGGTAATAGTTACTTTGTTACTGAATTCTGGAATGATTAATCACCATCACGCTGAAACTATCCTTCCTTCATCACAGTCACGAGTCGCTTAACAGTGGGAATATGTTCTGACAAAAGTATTCCTTAGGTGATTTTGTCATTATCTAAACATTATAGAATGTAAAAGATTTAAAGAAGAAAAAGGTACCCCTATGTAAAGTACTTCCTGTGGCCAAAGTTTACAGGACTGACTATTGCTCTGGGAGAATGAGTGAGTGAGTAGTGAGTGAATGTGAAGGCCTAGGACATTGCTGAACACTACTGGAGACTTCATAAACACGATATAATCAGGCTACAGTACATTTATAAACAAATATTTTTAAATAATAAATTAACCTTAACTGTAATTTTTTACTTTATAAGCTTTTAATTTTTTAACTTTTTGATTCTTGTAATAACTTTTAGTTCAAAACACAAACACACTGTATAGCTGTACAAAAATATTTTCTTTCATTATATCATTATTCTATAAGCCTTTTTCTATTGCAAATATATATGTTTTACTTTAAAACTTTTTTGTTAAAAATTAAGACACAAACACATGTATTAGCCTAGACCTACAAAGGATCAAGACGATTAAGATATCAGGTGATAAAAATTTTTCAGCTCCATAATAATGTTATGGAACCAACATCATATATGGGGTCTGTTCTTCACCAAAACACTGTTGTTTGGTGCATAACTGTACTACAGTTGCTTATTTTTAAATCACTCTTTCATTTGACTGTATGTTCCATGAAATCAGACTCCAACTATATACTCTTCACCGTTGTATCCTCATTTATTAGTAACTTCTTTATTCTGGACATATTATTGAGCATGTGTTATTGAGCTGTGCTAATCCTGAAAAGGAGCAGTTTGAAGCAATCATGCCCAATCCTCCTGGAGTTTGCAATTATTTCCTAGCACAGTACTGAGCACGTAGAAATTTCTTAGAGATCTTCATTGAAGAAATACATTAATGAAGGATATTAGTGTATAGTACTAAATCTAACAATTAAAATTAATTTTCTTTTATTACACAGCTACAAGCCTCACATCTCAATAAGTAAGGCTATTGACAACAAAAAGGATAAGATGAGAAATTGCATAGTTCAACACTCATCCACTACTAGAAAAATAATAGCTGACAAATTATGAGTGATGCAGAAAAGCTGAACTTAAATTTCATTTCCTATTATAATTTTTAAGTAAACATTTGTATTTATTGGGTATAAATGCCAAGATATTTATAGGGGCCTCTAAAAGCCCATACAATCTGGCTCCCCTGGAATTATAACCCATATCCTACATCTCTCCCCTTCATTCATTCTGCTACCACACCGGCCTCTTTGTTCTTCAATCATGTCAGATATGTTTCTGCCTCTAGATCTTTATTCTCTTTCCTCTGTCTGAAACATTCTTCTTCAAAGAATGCACGAGGCTTACATTCTCAGCTCCTTTGGTCAGATCTTACTTTACTCATATTATCATGTCAGAGACCCTTTCTCTGACTTCCCTGTCAAAAGTTGAACACGTCCCTCCCCAGGTACTAACTATACTCACTTGCTACTGGCTTTATTCATTCGTTTCTGCATTTATTTATTTTTATTTTTAATTCATACATCTGTCCATTCATGTGTTCATTCACATATACTCAGTTATTTACATTCTTGGACCGTTGTTACTACAGATTTAAGGGTCATTTTTATATATTACGGGAAGCAAAGTTATATCAATATGGTAAGGTAATGGAGAGTGCCTTGGCAAAATACAAATACAAATTTAATGCTATTAACATTCAAAAGAGTAGTGGTTACTGAATATTTCAATAATATCAAAAAAATCTAGTCTCTGTTTCTTACTAAATTCAGAACGCATCTGAATGAAAGCCATTGGCTACAAATGTTCATAGAATGGTTTCCAAATATTCTATGATCAATCTCCATGCAACATTTGAGCAATGTTGTGTGAAAATGACTCATGTATCTTTTTTTTCGACATTTTGAGGTCCTGAGGTATGACCTTCTCACTCTATTCCAAAATTTCAAATAGTTATGCTTACTAGGGTCCAAGCTGAACATTTTTCAGGGTTGAAACAGGTAAAGCTAGAAGCTGCAGACTTTTGCCTTTTGATTGTACTGTCTCAATGCAGAAGTCCTTGAAAGCATCTTTTAAATTTTATCAACCTATATACCAAAACTTGCTGCACTCCCTGGAAAATGTTCTGAAAATTCGTAACCCACAATATCAACTTCACCAAACCTAGGACCAGCAACCCAGGCATGCAAGTATGGCATATTGTTTCCTATGCTATTCCTACATGGGATTGGCTTAGACAAATACATCCTACTACATAAATCTCAATATCTATGTGGAGTTATGTGAATTATGTTGTGTAAAAACAGGCCACAATTTCAAAATTCAAAATCACTACTTTGATAATGATAAGACTATATTAGAAGACGCATATGCAAGTACAGCCTGACACCTCATCTAAACATTGTCTTGTAATCTGCAAACCAGAGGAGCCGCTTGACTTTCAGCAGATGAAAAAACATGACACCTAGTTGTTGAGGGGAAACTGGACTTTATTGTTAGAAGTTAGTCATTTGGAAAATTGTACTGATAACACATCTTAAAGGGCTATGGTACTTATCCAGGACAATATTTTGACTAAAAGCAAAATTATAATTTTTTTTCATAGAAGTGTTTCAAAATCTACAAAGAGATTATAGTGTTGTGAAGATTTTCTTTGGGAGGGAGGAATAAAATTTAAGAATTTCTTCATAAGTTGCATTTGATGTTTAAGAATATGAACCCAGTCCAGAGTTTTGTTGATTATGGATGCAGGTTTTATTTTCAGTGTGTGTAGATGTTTGTAGCCATCTTATATCCACACATATCTATAATTGTTTATTTGCATGTTCTGAGGGTACCACATAATTTTTGAACATGCCATGGAAAGTTATTTTTTTCTCCCAGTCCAGCTGTTAGCTCGCTTAGTGTCCTTCTCAGACATCCCACACATTCTTTGATTGCTCTTGGAGACAGGTTGATAACACAGCCTGTGATCATGGACCCTTCTGCCCAGGGAATGCATGACACATTTGCTGTTGGAGAACTGTAGTTCACAAGTCCAAGCCTAACAGGTCTCCCTAAGCTTTCATGGTTCCACAAGAAAGCAGGAAATAAAGGGTGGTTGAGTAGAACCTGGTGGTTTGCAGATCTCATTCCTGGTTTAGAGTAAATCAGTCACAGAAGGTGCTGAAGGCAGCTGGTTTCTCAGTCTCATCTGAAATTGTAGTTCTATCATAATATATTTTCTACGGTAAGTTAAGGATCTGATTGAATCTATTTCCATTAGGTTTTTCCTTTAAGAAATTAAGTCAACATTCTGTCTTTCACCTTGAGGCTTTCTCTCATCAACAAATACATAATTGAGCTTTGTTAGAAGCTATGAGCTTCTTCAGTGGCCTGCATTTTGCCTTGGATCCTAGTACTGGATATCCTGCTAGAAATGTTGGCAGTTCTTTCCTAAAGGCATGTTAAAGCCTCAGTCCAGGAACATATGACCAAGGAGCAAGCCAAGAGCAAGGGCAGAGTCAACTGAATGGCACAAATCAACAAATTTGGGGTAAGTCGACTTTTTCCTAGACCCTAGACTTGCCACTAGCTCCACTGCATTCATTTCATAGACGCTGTTCTCATGGCCTTTATGTTTTCTCCAGGTTGTAAAACAATCTGCATGGGATTATCAAAATCTGTGATGATTTCCATCAGGAGACACAAACATTCTGTCCTACGTTATTATCACTAAGATGATGTAAGTCATTGAAATTGTGGTTAGAAACAAATGTGGTATCCATTTGTAGATATAATGGTTAATGGGATTTAGTCTTGAGAAAATACTGTACAAAGGTTGAAGCAAATCCTTTATTACCTGGATTATTTTTCAAGAAATAATCTCTGCTTCTGCCTACAGAGATCAGAGACAGGCTAGACATGGATCATAATTCCTATGCTTATAAGCATAGGGCTGTAGCACAGGTAAACAGCAGGTTAACTAATATTGACTTCAGTAAAACAAGTGTCATCTCAATTGCTTTCTCAAATGTGTGAGCTCTAAATGATGATGTAGGGTACAACCACCAAAATCAGAAGAATCATTTTTGACAACAGCACTCCTGAAGAAATAGAAGAAATAGGATAGCCATAGTAATAGCAAAGCAAGTGTTTTGTATTATACCTCAGGTAGGGTTTTGTTTGCTTTTCAAGGAAATGGGATTAATAAAGAGCTAGAGAGATTTTATTCTGTGTCTAGTTAGAGCCCATCTCACATTCTTGATCTGTTTGAATATATTATGGCAACTGGGAAAATAATATAGTAATCTAAATCATAGGTACTCTGGATTTGTGTGGCAGGCAGAAATAAGACATAGCTCCGGAAGAAACGTATGCAAAATAGTAACAGGTTCTCCGTGAATGTCAGAAGATATGTTTTTTTTTTTTATTATATTTTAAGTTCTAGGGTACATGTGCATAACGTTTATATCATGTATAACTCCCCGATGCAATCCCTCCCTCCTCCCCCCTCCCCCTGATAGGCCCCAGTGTGTGATGCTCCCCTTCCCGAGTCCAAGTGATCTCATTGTTCAGTTCCCACCTATGAGTGAGAACATGCGGTGTTTGGTTTTCTCTTCTTGTGATAGTTTGCTAAGAATGATGGTTTCCAGCTGCATCCATGTCCCTACAAAGGATGCAAACTCATCCTTTTTGATGGCTGCATAGTATTCCATGGTGTATATGTGCCAGATAAGATATCTAGAATCATTGAAAGAACTGTTCCTTCTAAAGTATCCATCTTAGAGCTCATGATATCTCTTTTCCTCCTCGTTATCCTGGAAAGGAAATGAAAGTCGGCTATGTAGGAACTTGTTTGGTGGGCTTCTATCAAGCAGCGGGTTTATTTGTTGACATTATGACTAGGTATAGGGTATGCTAGTGCCGGAGGTTTTATGAGGTTATTTCCAATATACTCTGCTTGATATCATCTTTGCTGGACAAGTAAGTAGAACTGAGAGTTTGAATATCAGCTTCTTTCCTGGTTTTCCATTTGAAAGATTTGTTTGCAGAAATATTCATATACATGTATTTTACATATGTATTATATATATAATATGAATGACTTTGGTATACAATTAAAGATATTTTAAAATTATAATTATAAATTATAAGTTTTACATTATAAATTAATATAATTATAAATTATAAACTTTTCCTATAATTATTATAATAATTATAAATTATAATAAACTGTTGCATTCTCATGAAACCCTATTCCCTGTTAAGCAACTAGGGTCGTCCTTTTGATCCTAGATATGAATCTGCCCTGGCAAACCAGAGGCTTCTATACCACCTGCAAGGGTCTCATCATTAGCCATATATTATCTCAGGGTCCTCTACAGTGTCTGTTTTTATATTCACTTCCATAGAGGAAATGATGTCAATCACCAAAAAAAGAGAGTTATCTGGGTTCGTTATTATAAGGGGACTAATCTCATGTCTGAGGGCTACACCCATGTGACTTAATCACCTCCCAAAGGTTCCACCTCCTAATACCATCATCTTGGGGGTTAGGATTTCAACATATGAATTTTGTGGAGACATACGTATTCAGACAATAGCACTTATATTTTTGTGATCCCTCAGAAAATTAAAAATAGAATTACTGTATGATCTAGAAATTCCATGCCTACGTGTATACCTCCCAAGATGGAAAGTAGGATCCTAAAGAGATATTTGTATACCCCTTATCATAACATAATTATTCACAATAGCAAAAAGGTGAAAGCACCTCAGGTGTCTATAAGCAGGTGAATGGATAGACAACATGTGGTATATACATACAAGGAAATTTTACCTAACCTTATAAAGGAAGGAAATTGTGACATAGCTACATCATGGATGGACTTTGAGGAAATTATCTATGTGAAATAAACCTGTCACAAAAACACAAATACTGTATTATTTTATTTATATGAGATACATAGAGTAGTCACATTTATTAAAAACAAAAGTAGTAGGGTAGTTGCCAGGAATCCAGGAAAGGGAAGAATAGAAATTGTTGTTAAATAGGCATAGAGTTTCAGTTTTTCAAGATGAAAAGAGTTCTGGAGATTGTACAACAATGTGAATACACTTAACACTACTCAACTGTGCACTTAAACAGAGCTAAGATGATAAATTTTACATGTGTTATGCCACAATTAAGAATAAAGTAAAATATAATACTCACATATTAATGCTGCATTTGATATGTTATATCTTCTTGGTAATCTTTAAAACAATTTCATTCACTTCTAGGGCACCAGTCCAGAGCAAGAGGTTCATCAAGAGTCATTTCTGTTTTGTTAGGTTTTGTTTTGTTTTCTCTGGGATTCAAGTCTCCCCCTGTTCTATGTGTGGAACACTCTCTCTTGGCTGCCTGGCAAATCTTCAACAAGACCCCGCACACTCTGACCTCAGGGAGGGCATTGTCCCAGAGCTTTCTCCCGAGATACTCAAACCTCGTGGTTTGCAGGCGTGAGGTGGCCACCACCAACCTTTAGTCAATAGCCAGCAGGCTCTGCATGGGCATCAGCCCTTGGACACAAAAGTGACTGAAAGGAGCTGTTAAATGCCCCAGTGTGAGCACCAGTGGGGTTTCTGAGAAAAAAGGGCAGCAGAGCACCAGGAGGAGAACCCTAAAGAACAAAATGCATTTGCTGATCCTGGGGAACTTGCAGTTTCTATGCCCTTGATACTCTTACCAAGCTGAGCAAGAGGGAGAGGAAGCAGTGCTCAGCGAGTAAGTCCTTGACCAGGCCTTCTGTAGCCTGAGTTTTGCCACAAGCTGTTTCAGCCCCAGCTGTCGCGAGCAGAATGAGCAAGCCAGAATATTCACCTGGCCATCCAGTCCAGTAGTGACGAGGTGTGTTGAACAGTGTCTGCAGCTTGGGTCATTTCAGGTACATGTGGATAGAAGACATCTCAGAGACTAGCCCAAACTTCTCACTTTACATATGAAGAAAACTGAGGACCACATTCATAGATTTACAGTTCAGTGCTTACTTTACTTTGTTTGAAATAAGTTCTGCGTCCAAAAAAGTGGGGGTGATGTGGAGAGTATTAAAATAGTACTGAGCTCCAAAGGAAGAATTTCTAGTATGTTACTCTCTCCTATTCCCAATACTTCCCCTTTCTTCTTAATAGAAGGGAAAATTCTTCACTTCCATGGTCTTCTTTTTCTCCCTTTCAAAATGGAGAAAGCCCACCCATATCTTACCTTTCTTCTCTCCCTTCAGTAAAAAGAGTATGGTAAGTAAAGTACAATATTCTTCACTCACCAAAGATAAAACCCAGGCATCTTTTTCCTCCTCTCTCCCCTCCAGAATCTACCCCAGCAGCCAGGCTGGAGAAGATGTCTAGGTGATCTCCCTTAATATTATCATGAGCAAACTTTCTTTCTTGGTTTGGGTCTGTGAGTATTACCTTTGTCCTTGTCCTTACTTCACGTCATAAGGTAAGGTCTAAGTTTTAGGTTTGAATAGTCCCAGACAAATGCAGAATGTCAAGTCTCTCCTGTCTATAGCACTTCACTATTTAAACCAAGCTACCTTAAAAATAAGTTTACTAGGTTGGGCATGGCGCCACATGCCTGTAATTCCAGCATTTTGGGAGGATACACTGGGAAGATCACTTTAACCCAGGAGTTTGAGATCAGCCTGGGCAACAAAGTGAGACCCCATCTTTTTAAAAAAATAAAAATTAGCCAGGCATGCTGACACATGCCTGTTAGACCAGCTACTTGGGAGCTGAGGTAAGAGCATTGCTTGAGCCCAGGAGTTCGAGGCTGCACTGAGCTATGAGCCGCCCACTGTATTCTAGCCCAGGTAACAGAACAAGACCCTGTCTCCAAAAAAAAAAAAAAAAAAAAGTTTACTAAATGTTCTAGTCCAGTAGTCCAGCTTATAAAATACTTTTCATTTTATATTTGATACCTAAGCCTCTGCTTAAAAAATATTTTTTGGCCAGGCATGGTGGTTCACTCCTATAATCTCAGCACTTTGGGAGGCTAAAGCAAATGGATTTCTTGAGCCCAGGTGTTCAAGAATCCCAGTCTCTCCAAATGAAAGTATCTAATTCAAGTATCTATTGGCGTGCTTACATGCGCGTGTGTGCTGTGTGTGTGTGTGTGTGAAGGTGCACAGGGAAAAGCCACCTATCTTCGTAGATTAATGTTACTTAGCATCCCTGGGAAAATAGCAACTCTGACTACAGAAAAAAGCAAACTCCAATTTAAAAAAGTTTTTTATGTAACTTCCAAGGTCAACGGTTAACTTATTTAATTTCAGATGGTAGCCAGAACTTCTTGAAATTGTAAAGGACTGCAAAGTGGTTAACCAGTGAAAAACTGTGATTAAATTCTTACTGTAAAGAGCCAGATCAAGACAAGTGAATATATTTCAAGGAAATGACTGCATTAAGGAATCAATATATAGTTGCAAGAGCTTTTCAGTGAGTCTACCATCCACAGAGTAAAACATTTTCTACAACTATTATATCAATATGTGGCAAATAATATCTTAAGATTTATGCACAAGTTGTTCCCACTTGAATATGCAGCCTGTTCTTTGAAATTATGCTTTAAAGTGATCATTTGTAAGTGTAAGAGTAACTACAATTCTTGTGTCTTTCATTTCAAAATGTTAGAAGTCATTGGTGAGTACATGGGTAAAGATGAAAGAAATTAATGATTGCTAGCTATATACTTCAAGTTTTAATTAACTTATTTATGTCAGTGATTTATAAATAGTTCTGTGGAACACAAAGCCTAAAAAATGTCTTAACAGAAAAATTAAATGTTCTGTGAAGCAATGAATTTTGGAAACACTGCAGTACTGTAATGAGGAATATTAAAGAGATTTTGATTTGGAGATAGTAAAGGGATTTGGATTTGGGGATATAATATAATATAACCAAGTGGGGTTCATCCCAGGTAAGAGAATTTAATTTAATATTAAAATCTATTAGTAATAATGATTTTCTCAATGGGAAAAAGGAAATTTAATATAATTAAACACATATAATAAATATTCTCAACATACTTGAAGCAGAGGAAAACCTTCTCAATATGATAAAGAGTTTCAACACAAAGGCTTCAGATAGCATAAGTCTTCATGGTTAAATAAGTATTAAATAGCGTTCTCTGATTTTAGGAAGTAGACAAGGATATGTATGATTTCACTTTTTTATCTGGCTTCTTTCATTTAGCATAATGCTTTTGAGATTCATCAACATTGTTTCATATATCAATAGTTCACCACCTTTGTTGCTGAGTACTAGTTAATTGTGTGGATATAGCATAATAGATTATACATTCACCAGTTGAATGCTTATATTGTTGTATTTATATTGTTGAATGAGCCATATAAATGTTTCCATGTTTGACTATTATTAATACAGCTGCTATATACATTTGCATTCAGTCTTTGTATACACATGCTTTGTTTCTTTTGGGTGGGGTGGAATTTCTGAGCAATAGAGTGTCTGTTTAACTTGACAGGAAACTGACAAACTCTGTTCCAAAATGACTATATTATTTTTATTCCTTCTAAAATAAACATTTAATCCTATACATTTTCCACTAAACACTGCGCCAGCAGCATCCCACAAATTTTGATATGTTGTATTTTCATTTTATTTCTCTTGAAAATATTTTCCAGTTTCTCTTAGGATCTTCTCTGTGACCCATGGACTATTTGAAAATGTGTTGTTTAATTTCCAAGAGTTTGGAAATTTACCTATCTTTCTATTGTTTATTTATAGTTTAATTCAGTTATGATCAGTGTGTTAGTCTGTTTAGTGTGTCTATAACAGAATACCTGAGACTTGGTAGTTTGTTTTCTATATGCATTTATTTAGCACAGGATTCTACAGGCTGGGAAACTCAAGAGCATAGGGCCACATGTTGGGTCAGAAACTGGCATGGGAAAAGAGGTCACTTGGCAAAGGAGGAAGAGAGAGTCTAGGAAGTCCACCTTGCTTTTATAACAGTTCACTCTCTGGTAACTAATCCAATCCTGAGAGAGCAAAATTTCACTTCCATAGGAGGGCATCAATCAACTCATGAAGGATCACCTCTGAGACTCAAACACCTCCCACTAGGCCCCAACTCCCAACACCACCACACTGAGAATCAAATTTCAGCATGAGTTTGGGTGGGAAAACCACAGCAATCAGATAACATATTTTGTATAATATCAATTCTTTTACGTTGTTAAGATTTGTTTTATGAATCAGGATAACCTTATTTGGTGAGTGTTGGGTATACACTTGAAAATAATAAGTATTTTCCTGCTTGGATGGATAATTACGTAAATATCAATTAGAACCCGTTGATCGTTGGTGGCATTTGGTCCTTTTATATCTTTTCCAGTATTCTGTCTACTAGTTTATCTATGACTGATAAATAAATCCACAGATATAATTGTGGATTTTTTTACTTCTCCATTCAGTTCTTTTAGGTTTTCCTTCATGTTCTGAGGCTGTTTTGTTATATTCATGTACATGTAGGGTTGTTATGGCTTCTTGGTGGATTTACCCTTTTATTGTTATGTAATATCTCGATTCTGGTAATTTTCTTTGCTCTGAAATCTAGTTTGTCTGATATTAATATAGCTATTCTAACTTTCTGTTGATTAGCATTTGTATGGGAAATATTTTTCCATCCCTTTAATTTTAATCTAACTCTATCATTGCATTTGGCATGAGTTTCTCATAGATAGCACTTGGCTGAATCCATTTTAAAAAAATCTATGTTGTCCATCTCACTTTTTTAGTTAGTATATTTAGATCATTTAGAGCCCATTGGTTTATAAATAACTTTATGGGTTTGTATTCCTGAGCTTCTCCCTAAAGTCTCCCAGGTATTTTCCAATTCCCTGGTGCTTTCACTTTTTGTCCTCTGGCCAGAAAGCTGGAGCATTAGTTACTCTATGCTGCCATATACTACCCACAACCATGTCAACATTAGAGGTAGCAAAGATCATAGTAATTGAAGCTCCAGCTTTCTGGCCTATGCGAAGACAGAGAAAGAGAAAAAATATATATAACTGGAGTTTTCCCCACACTCTTGGGACCACAAATCCTCTGGTTAGAGAGGAAGGTTTTCCGCCTTCAAAGTGTATATGCTCCTAGATAGATGTACAATCATTTTGGAGGTCAATATGCAATGCAGTGTCTAGCAGACTTGAAGATGGACAGCCCTGTAATCCTGTTCCTCATCATACACCCTAAAGAAACGTTTCAATGTGTATACAAGAGACAAAAACTGTTGACTACTTTATCATTTTATAGTAGCAAAAGATTAAAATTAACCTACATTTTCATCAACAGAGGAGTGAACAGTTTGCTTCCACACTTTATTCATGTCTCTGACCTGAAAATGCAGCCTCTTTAGAAAGGCCTTTCGTGGCCACCATATTAAAAATAATTCAATCTTCTCCCTCAACCCCAATCTCCTTCAATCTCCTTATCCTATTTTATTACTCCTAATAGTTCTCATTATGATATGACACTAGATTGCATTATTGGCTTCTCTCCTGTTGTTCTCTCCCACCATAATCCAATACATGTGTGGATTCTTTGCTGTTCATTTTATATACTTCACTACTTCACATTATATACTCATTTGTTAACATGTTTGTTTACTACCTCTCTCTCCAACTAGAATATAAATTCCATGAGAGTTGGATAATTTGTCTTAGTCGTTGTTGTATCACCCTTATCTAAGAATGTGTGGTACTTAATAAGTGCTCAAAATATTTGTAGAATATATCAATGAATAAATTATGTACATCTGAGTAAAGACTGCGTGACATTTTATAATTATCTATCTCTATGGTTTTATATTTTATACCTTTTTTTTTTTTTTTTTGAGAAAGGTTCTTGCTCTGTCACCTAGGCTGGAGTGCAGTGGCATGATCTCTGCTCACTACAACCTCTGCCTCCCAGGTTCAAGCAATTCTTCCGCCTCAGCCTCTCAAAGCACGGAGTGTACAGGCATGAGTCACCATGCCCGGCCTATATTTTATAACTTTTGAAAGAGAAAATAACAATAAATTGTTTTAAATAACCTTTCAGTGATTATTATGTTTTATTTTTAAAAACTTCTTTGAACAGATTTTGTTTTTATAATACTTATTTTTGCTATTAATATTTTATTTCATAATTTAGCTGTAACTCTTTTGGTCTATTTCATTTTATATCTACTCCCCTGACAACCTACCTTTCTAGCCCAACCATTCAGTAGTCATGAACAAGTATTCTGCATGCAAAACAAAATGGAAGATTGGTAGTTTTCGTATTATGCTCTATGCTTATTTCTCTCACTCCTAACTCTTCCTAACTTGCCCTGTTCTCTTCATCTGGAAAGAAAATCCTTTCTCCCAGCCCTGTCACTTTCTCCCATCAAAATTGTAATCCTTCTTCAATGGCATGTTGAGTGCCTTTTCACACTTTCCTATGGCAATAAATGCAAGCAGCAGAGGTGTTATTTTTGTATCTCCCTATCTTCTTGCCTTAATGTCTTTGTTGACCAACCTCATTTCCTAAAACACATTTCACAAAATTCACATTTCACAGAATGTTAATCTAGGTCATGTGGAAAGAAAAAAAAAAACTTATTCCATGGTAACTCAATTTTGAAATGGCTATATTAAAAAAAATTAAATAGATTATTTTAATTTTGGACCTATCAAGAACATTTTGTCAATGTCCATCATGAAATTTCAGACTATAATATGCAGACTTTCAACTTGTTGTCCATAAAACTACTTTGTACATTTTAACAATTTCCCTATAAAAATTTCTTTGTGTGACTATTTCACAATGTGGGCAATTATAATTTTTATATTTCATATTTTGTGTGGGCACTTATCTCTCTTTTTACTTTCCAAATTCACTCACTGCAATTGATTAGCGTAGTAGGTGATATATCAACACTAGATAAAATACATGATTAAATCTATTTCTATTAGAATCTTCTGTAGAGAGTTTAGTACTTTGTCTAGCTTGACTCTTTAGCAATATACTTTTTTAATCATTGTTTTTTAGATAACGAAATCTAGCCTGTGAAATTGACCCCCAAGTCTAATCCTCCTCTGCTTTCTGAAGTTGATAGTGAGTTGATAAAGTATCTATGGAGAATTCTTCCTCTCTTGTTACTGCTGAATAGTTCACTGTGTGAGCATGATCTGTACATATGAGTCAAAATCAATTTGACAGATGACAGTTACCTTCAAACTTTCGATGGGAATGAGAGGAAAAAAGACAACCTGAATTTTTCTCCACTCGTTTAATGCTTGTTGACAGTGTAAATTTGTAAGAATTAAAAGAATTAGTCAGACTGTGGTTATAGAGAAAGAATTGGTTGGAATTTTATATGGTTTCATGGTCAAACAAATTGACTAATTTGGATTAAGGCTGAGTTTTGAATGGAGACTTACTTTACTTTCATAGAATTTCAATGTTTGTCCACTTCAAAATGTGTTCAGAGAATTGTTACTGTTCATGTTTTGCATCTGACAAGTATAATCCTTATAGAAAGGTTTCGGCTCAAATCACTTACGAGCTAGAAAGGCCTATGGTGATGACATTTAATTTGGGAAACTCTTCTGTACTTTAAAAATTATTTTAGCTGACTAATGAGTAGATCCATACAAAATAGTTCCAATTAGAGCTTCATAATTAATATTATTGACTGACTCCCAAATCTGTAAATGTCTTTTTATGATTGTCTCTGCCTATTTACCCTCATTTTATGATGATTGAGGCATATTTCCAAATTATGTGGTAGTGTTATTGTTAGCACTATTGTTGTGGTTAAAACCTATGGTGCATCAGGCATTTCCTAAAGTACCAGGAAATATTTTACATATATTATTTCATTTACTATTTTACATACATTATTTAATATTTTACATATATTTTTATATATTAATTATTTTACATATATTATTTCATGTAATCATCTCCAAAGTTATGAGATTAATGGAATGTTACTCCTTTTTATTATTCTCTACCAATAAGAAGACTTACATGACAAGAAGATTAGTTACTTTGTTCAAAGTCACAGAAGCAGTAAAAGATTAAATTGGGATTCAAATACATACAATCTTAATCCAAAACCTGAATGTCCAGTTATGGCTACACAGTATACAAATGAGTTTAAAAGTATAAGCTCTCAAGTAAAAAAGTGTCCCAAATTGTAGGCTCTGCTCTGTATTAGTTGCATGTATTTGGGTTCATTGCTGAATCCACTTAAACCTCAGTGTACTCAAGTGTAAATTTAGACTAAAAAAGGCACACATTTCATACTTGTAAAGACTAAAGAAGTTTACGCACATGCATAGAGGAACAGAGTAAATGATCAGAAATCATTACCTATTGACATGACACCTACCAGTATTATTGTGACTATGTTAAGAATGTTTCTGCAAATGAACTTGTTGATTTCTCTATAGAAAGTTCTATCAAAAGGCTCATCTGGGGAAAAAATGTAGCAACACAGTAAATTTTAGTGTGTTTTAAGTCAAAGATAAGATTTCCTGCAAGAATATATTATTTTAAATCAATCTGGAATTAATCTTTTCCTTTTGGAAAGGAGAGCAGTTCAATACCATTATCATAATCTTTATCACCAAGTATCATATTCATGATCAATAAAGGCATAAAGAAGTATTTAAAAATGTGTGCTCCAATCAGCAGAGAAATAGCACCCCTGTCCTCTCTGTTGATCACAGAGGCAGCCTCACCAATAGATTCTTCAGTGTTCTATGTGGTTCCAATCAGCTTCTCAATCCATAACACCAAATCAAAGGCTATACTTGTGGAATAGATTGATGATTTGTGAGAAGATAATGTATACACTGATTTATAATTCCTTAACAGATACAAAGCAGATTTACCCTCCTTAAAAGACCCAGAAAATAATAAATTCCTAAGGAATATTTTGTAAAATTAGTCTTTTTATTGCACCTATTATGTGAAAAATGGCCTTCCATACTAAACAAGTTCATAAATTCTGTTTATTTCTCACATACATTTTGTGATACAGATACTTTTTAAACTAAATTTATTCTCTCTAGAATTCAGATTTAGTCCTAATCTACTTAAAAGCTCAACTCATGACTTCTGCAGGCAATTTGCTGGTTTCACATACGAATCTCCCTTGGCAGAATTCGATATAGTAAAATGTATTACTGCATGTTACAGTCATTGTCTATAATTCCTTTGATTCTTCCCTACTTTTTGCAGTACCTAAATTTGTCAGTTTGCATCTTCTTGAATTGGCATTCTTTGACTTTCACACCCATAATGTTTGTGGCAGTAGTCTAACTATATCATTACGTGTCTACAAAGGGGTTTTTGCATTATAAAGATAAGGCAGTGGTAAACTGTGTTGCTTCTATAAAACTAAAAGTCTGATTGTAGAGACTTTCTCAAGTTGGGTCTTATACTGTTGCTTCAAAAAAATAATATATAAAACAACTGAACAGGTGATTTTGAAATCTGCTACCCTCACCTATGCGTCTTATATTGTTCATTTGGACAAAGACATTTTTGTTAAGGATTATTTAATTTCATCCTCCATGATTTTTCTCTTGAATGTGATGTTCAAGACTTTATCTTGTGTCCATCATTGACTGTATACAGTTCTAAATGGCTTTCCATAAGTGGCAAAGGCAAGGGCGTCTTTGGATTATCAATAAGATATTGCACTGTTACAAGAAAAATTCACGTATTATCATATTAAGTCTTCTCCTCTAACATACTGTTTATCCTTTAGCCCCCAATCAAGAAGAGTTTAGTGGTCCCAGATACCACCCAGTTACCTTAAGAACATGAATTTAAACATCAGCTCTAACATTTATAGTTTTTCTTTTCCTGAGCTTGCTTGCTTTTTTTCTTTTTGGCTGAGGAGGGGGTAAGATATAAATTAATTTTTTTGACTCTGTAAAAATGATCTATAAAGAGTTGACATCTTCTAACAAGTCTATACTATTTGTGATACATCTTCTTTATTTTCCATCTGCTCTTTAATTTGCTCCATTCTGTTCCAACTCCCATCTAAACTGCCCCTTTCAATGGTCAAATGAAATGGTCCTTTCTTTCTGTATTTATCTTGCTTTATGTCTCAGCAGCAAGGTTTTAAACAGTTTTCTGTGGCATTTGACTCACTGTCCTTCTCTCTCTTGCTCACTCTCTCTTCTAAAACTTTTCTTAGATTGTAGGAGATCATGCTCGCTTAGTTCTTAGGTATCTCTTGCTTTTCAGTATCTTTTCACAGCTGCTCCTTCTTAACTTACTCTTTGAATACTGGGAAGGTGAGTCTTCTTATATAGACATATATATATACATGTACACACATATACATATATATGTTTTATGTATACATATGTCTTTATATAAGACTCAACTTTATATGTACACACATATATGTAAAGGCATATATGTCTTTATATATATGTATATATAGATGCCCTTAAGTACCTCATTTATATATAGACATATATATGTCTTTAAGTACCTCATTTAGTTCCAGAGCTGGAAATACTCTGATGACTCTCAGATTTGAATTTAAAGTCATGCACTCTCCCTTAAGCTTGGATTTAGAAATCAAAATGAAGATTGAAGAACTAAGCAAGAGACACATTAAAAATCTCAAATTTGATATGTTCCCCAATTTCCCACAGAAACATCTTACTCTACTCTCTCCTGTCTACATAAATGGAGCTATAGTCTGCCCTCTTTATTTACTCCAAAACATAGACAATTAACTGCTTTCTGCCCTTTATTTTTCATTTTCTCAGAGAACCTGGTCAGTTCTGTCTCTCAAATATGCCTTTAATTTGTTCCCATTTCTTCACCTCCACTGTCACTGCCACATATCACTCTCAGTTCTCACCTGATTTGCAGTAGTGGCCTTTTACCTGGTCAGCAGTTTTCCTCTCTTAACCTTCCCAAATCAGGATGCCCTGCAGTCACAGAAGGATATTTTGAAAATGAAAATCTGGTTGTGTCATTCCCCTTTGACAACTTGTCACTGGATTCCTACAACTCTTAGAATAAATTCCCAAATCCTCACCTTTGAGAAGACAACATGAACTGGCCCTCATCTAAGGCCTGGCCTCATGCAGCTTTGGTAGTGTACATCTGTAATAATGCCAACTCATTCTCTCCTTAGTGCTTAGGATAGGTGCCCCTTCCTCTGGCTCTTCAAATCTCTGTCTCCTCATTAGACAGGTTTCATTTCCAATATCACTCCCTGATGGGCCAAGCCTTTTCTGAATACCTTACCTATGTAGCCCCTCCCCAGTCACTCCCCAGCCCATGGCCTCATTATCTTCCTTGCATTCATCAGTATCTAAAATTATCTGATGTATTTTTTCAATTATTTATTGTAGTTGTATTTTCCATTAGAATGTAAGCTGTCTGTGGATGAAGACCCTTTTCATTTTATTCATTGCTTTGCAAGCTGCCCAAGAAGCGTATCAGAGACATAGTATATATTCAATATATATTTGGAAATGAAAGAGTGAATATATTTTCCATGAATGTTTATTCATCCTTGCTGAATCCTGACTTAGTTGCCCTGAACAGTCATTCTGAGTTTTTGTTTCCAGTCACTAGTTTAACTCCTTGTTGCTAAGGACCTACTGTGCATTCAAACCATTACCAGGCCTAGGACTGTGGCACATGAATTTTCAATTTCCATAAACCTGACAGTTTTCTTCAGGGTAGTGAAAGTTCTTGGCTGGGTGTTGTGGCTCACACCTATAAACCCAGAACTTTGGGAGGCTAAGGCAGGAGGATCACTTGAGGCCAGGAGTTTGAGATCAGCCTGGACAACATCACAAGACCCCACCTCTAAAAAAAAAAAAAAAAAAAAAAAAATATATATATATATATATATGAAAATTAGCTGGGTGATGTGTGCCTGTAGTTCCAGCTATTCTGGAGGCTGAGGCAGGAGGATCACTTGAGCCCAGGGGGTCAAGGCTTCAATGAGGCAAGATCATGCCACTACGCTCCAGCCTGGGTGACAGAGTAAGACCATGTCTCAAAAAAATGTTCTAGATGCCTATTCACAGATCTAAAATCTATGTTTTTCTGGAACCTATGCCTCTACTACATCTGCTTTCCATATATCCCGGTAGCTATGAGCATTAAGGACCACTGGGGCTGTACTAATTCCTGAGAGCAATTCCTCTGCTGTGCTGAGGATTGAAAGATGACCTGGAATTACTGATGCCTGCCCTCCCAATGCCTGCTGTGCTTGAACTCCACCTCCTCATGTCTACTGAATACAACCTGGGGAGGGAGCAGGGCATCAGGCTGCAAGTCCTGATAAAGAGAGTCTTGGATGTGCTTAGGAGAAATGCTGTCAGAGTGAAGATATATGAATGAATTTAATGGTTCTGCTGGTTCTGGTATTGCTTCATTCAAACTGCCTTATGGCCTAGACACTACATGCTGAAGAGGAGATTCTTATTTTTATCAGTTAGGATTAATGAGTAAAGTATCAAGGACAAAAATCAAAGGAAAGGAATGAACCCCAGATACTTGGGATGTGGTGTGTGTGCATAAGGTATTATGAGAGTGATGGTCTCTAGCATGGAAGCCCAACCAGCTGGGATAGATATAGATATTTCACACGGATATTAAGTTTGAGATATATTATACATGTATATATAAATTTTCATGTGAAAGAAATGGACAACTATAGGGTTTCAGAAAAGAAAGATATTGCATACAGTTTTGTTTATTAGGACAGACATGATGCTAAAATCCTTTTGAATGAAACTGGAGATAGGAACAAAATGTTCAAAGAAGAACCAAATCTCAGAGAATATGAACCAATTAATTTTAACCAAAATATAAGGTTTGTTTAGGACAGTAATAGTGGGACGCTCTTAATGTAATGATCTATCTGGCCCAATCTCTTTAATCTCCTTAGTTTTGTGCTCGCTTCGGCAGCACATATACTAATCTCCTTAGTTTTTGTCTCATTTTCTTGATTATCCTAACAGTCAGGCTTCTGGATTTGTAACTTTTACTATATTTTTATGCTGCATGTTCAATGACGAGACCATTAAACATAATACAATGAAATTCTAATTATATTCTAAAAATGTGTCTAATGTATAATTGTTGAAAGAAATAAAAGGACACATTTCCAGACTTGGGATATTTTTACTAAAATATTCCTCTTCTGTGAACAATTTTCATTTTAAAACCATTACATTAATGGCTGTAATTTTTATTATGAGCAGCTGACTCCACAGATGTAGCATCAAGCTCATCGGCAACCCTCATAGAATGGGGAGGTTAAAGGGAACATGACTGAATCAGTTTGCACATGGAATCAGAGGAATTACATCTGTATTATAAGGCCTTTCATTCTTGCATTTTTTACATGTAGAAATTAATTCACTCTGATGTAAGAAAATAAAACAGTGATGCATAGAATGTCAACTATCTTTATCTTATATCATCAAACTTCATGAGTAGAAGTGAGTAAGCTAGTCTCTATGTTAAAAAGTTTCACATCCAACACAATTTTCAACTTGGAAAAAAGACAGGGTTGAAAAGCAGGCATTTTATATAATTGAATTCCTAAAAAGAAAGACTTTTTGTATACCTGGAATCACATACTTTGAAACAAGAATAAATTCAGGTGAAGACAGTGTCTGTCTTCTTGGAAATTAACAAGTCCAGAGGGGGAAGCAAGGAATGTGGTTTCACAAGTATCACATGATTCTTGAACAGATGCTATTATACCTTTTGAGGGTCAGGGGTTAATTGCAAATGCCAGTGTAAAACACAGAATTCCTATACATTTTTATTAAAATAATTGTGGGGGAAAGCTACTCCCTGCAATTAGTCTGAAGACCGTTCTGGAAATGTGTATGTTTGAAAAGCTACAGTGGCAAAAAATAAAAGAAAAAAATTGTCTGATTGTAAGGCGGCCAAGAAAAGACTGACTGATCCTCTACTCTTTATCCTACTTCTTTCTCAGAATTCCCTTCCTCTTCCCTTTCACTTAGCACTGGGAAGTATGAGAAGATGATCAGAAAAGGAGCAGAAAGTACCCCATTATCCAGCACCTAACATCTGAAGACTTTGGTGGCATTTATAAATATTTGACAAAAAAAAAAAAAACAGACAGGTGCTCCTACTTTAGATGAAATTAAGCTAGGAGTTGGCAAACTTTCTAGATGAAGCCAGATAGTAAACATTTTATGCTGAGTGGACCAAATAGTTTTTGTTGCAGCTATGTAACTTTGCCATTATAGGGTAAAAGCTTCCATAGATGATATGCAAGCAAATAAACATGGCTGTGTTCCAATAATTTTTTTTTTTTTTTTTTTGAGATGGAATCTTGCTCTGTCACCCAGGATGGAGTGCAGTGGTATGATCTTGGGTCACTGCAACCTCTGCTTCCCAAATCCAAACAATTCTCCCTGCCTCAGCCTCCTGAGTAGCTGGGATTACAGGCACCCGCTAACATGCCAGCTAAGTTTTTTGTATTTTTAGTAGAGACGGGTTTTCACCATGTTGACCAGGCTGGTCTTGAACCCTTGACTTCAGGTGATCCGCCCATCTCGGCCTCCCAAAATTCTGGGATTACAGGCGCGAGCCACAACAGCTGGCCTGATAAAACTTTATGTACTGAAACAGGCAGATGGCCAGATTTGGCCTGGAGGCCTTATGTTTCCTATCGCTACCTTTGACTGTTGAATAATTTTTGCTAAGGGAATATTTATTAGAAAAAAAGACAAATCTTTAGTGCAAAATTCACTAGACCCACGATTCTAGGAACTTCGCTCACTGAGGGCATCCAGTTCATGTAAACACACACACACACGAAAATAGAATATATGTAACCTTGTAATGTTTAGTTTTAACTGAAAATAAAAGAATGTTAATTAAAATATATAATACTATACTATTTATGTGATGTGGGGGAATAGTAAACAGACTTCCAATATCTGAACCCTGATTTTTAGAGCTGCGCTAAAGGGAAAAACATATATACTTAAATGATTCTGTTTGCTATCATTTTTTTTGAACAAATTGAGTCATACATTTGGTAATTTCTCAGTAAATCTCCTGTTAGGGCTGTAGAAATCTCTCTCCAAACTTTCTGAGAACTCTTAAGCCATGTCTGAAATCTTAAAAAGCTTGATGAATGTAAATAAACATGCTTAAAATCCAACGTAGCTGAAGTATGAGTTACAATTGCAACTTTTAAGAATTTACCAATCACTCTTCTAATTACATCCTTGTATATAATTGTCACTATATTCTAAGTATCTTTCACCAAAGTATCAGATTTGTAATCATTTTAGATTGGAAAAGAAACATTTCCAAATCCAGCTATTGTTAGCAATGTTAAGAAATATGCAAAATTAGGATCCAAGTAGTAAGCATATATTAACAAACAGGTAGTTTTAGACACAAAGGGTCAAACTACCTTTTCAGTAGACTCTCAAAACTTTATACATGCCATGGAATTGAGTCCAATCTTCAGGAACTACTTAGATTTTAACCTAAAAATAATGATATATGAGACAATGGATAGAATAAAGGAACCACTGGCATAATTAGATACTAGTGAAAAGAACATGGAGCTTAGATTGTAAGGCAAGTGAGTTAAGGTCAAACCATTGAAAGACTGTTATACGTTGAATGATGGATTTAAAGAAAGAGTGTGGGATTTTTTAGAATCTGTAAATTGGAGACTTTGAAAACAATGCTTCTTACACATTGACAAAAAAGCTCTTTGGCTTTAAGATTCACGATCTTTTTACCCTGCAGGTTGGTATAATAAAAGCATCCAGCAATCCAGCCATGAACAAAAAGTCCCACTGATTTACAAAGATATCTTACATAGATTTTTGTTTTGTTAAGTTTCTATTTTCCCACTATGGAAGTTGGAACATGAGTGGTCCCCTAAGGAAAACATGATCTTAAGAACACAAAACTAATTATTCTCTCATTAGGATTTGAAGAAGGAAAGAGAAAGCAGTAGATTTTTTTTTTTTTTTTCAGTTAGAGTACAGCCGATTTTCATGTTCACCAGAGCCTATGGAATTGTTTCAATTAGTCACTGAAGCCTAGTACCACACCTCTTGCATACTGTCTAAAACACACGTAGGCAACCCGCAGTCCCAGAAGGGCTGCACATATTTCTGAATTGTGTACTGTGGCTTTAACATCCTTAGATTCTTCCTTTCTATAGCAGCCTCAGTGAGAATGAAAAAGTACATTTTTATAACACACACCATGATGTGCATAACGTTTTCTCTCCAGTCCCTGTATCTTAGAAGTGTGTTTTCTGTGACACATTGTATACAAGGTAAATGAGCTGTGGAGTAACAAATTAAAAAGCTTTTATAGAAACCTCTAAATACTATTTATGACTCCCTTGGTATTACCTAAACTTGTTACCGCTCAAATAATTACAAGTTTTCCGATGAGCGTGGGGTAGGCATTGTTGACTAACAATAGATGCAGTGAGCAGTGCAATTTATTTTGAAGGCTGAGTCATCAAGGTAGTTTTTATCAATGATGTCGTTTCTGTGCATTGCCAGAGAGACAATGAGAAAGGGCGTTTTTAAAAACGGTGGTATTTTTCTGCACGGTCACAGTTCTTCCTTGGTGAGAACTCCTCGATCCTGTCCATTTTATTTAGTATATAGCATCAATATTATTTTTAAAATGAGCAGATATACAGATATACTCACCTGGTTACATAGGAATTTAAACATCATGAAAAGTTTGCAGTGCATCTGTAGTTATATAATTAATACATTTAATGAGACCTATCTATAAGCTATAGTCCCAGCACTTTGGGAAACTGAGGCGGGCAGATCATTTGAGGTCAGGAGTTCCAGACCAGACTGGCCAATATGGCAAAACCTCATCTCTACTAAAAATACAAAAATCAGCTGGGTATGGTGGTGTAATCTCAGCTACTTGGGAGGCTGAGGCAGGAGAATCACTTGAACCCACAAGGTGGAGGTTGCAGTGAGCCGAGATTGTGCCATTGCACTCCAACCAGTGCTACAGACTGAGACTCCATCTTAAAAAACAACAAAAAAAAAGAAAAAAGAAAAAGAAAAGTGGTTTTTTACCTCAAGGGGATCATGATCTAGTAAATAATTCTTCCTTTAGTTTATGATACTTTTTCAAAATAATGACAATGTGGCATGAATTTGATTCATCCAAAATTTACTGAGCATCTACTGTGTATCAGCTATTGGCTAGACTCTGAGACTCAAACATTAAATTCCCTGGCCTCTGGATGTTCATGATCTCGTGAAGGACAGAGAAGGCCACATAAATAGCACTTCTAGATGGTAGACAGGGGTAGGTGATCTGAGTTCCAACCAATATGATATTGAAGGAGGCAAATTAAGATTCTGAATGGATCTGGATCTGAGGGGGTATTAGGAATAGATACTAGGAATAAGGTAGAAGGTGAGCTTGCAAATGTGATTTAGGACTGGGATGAAAGGGCTTTCCAGGTAAATAATGACTTATTTTGAAAAAAAATACGTGAAGCTAAAACAAGCAGAAATATAATTTATACAAGACTGAATATCAGCCAGAATTATTGTTTGGACAGCTGTTTGCTGGAATGATATAGAGTAAAATTAAAAGAAAAAGGATAATTATCATTTTCATGATATGTGCAGCCTAAATGGAGAGTAAAAGAATCCATTCTGCAGGATCAGATATGTTTCCACATACTCTGTGTAATGATAAAAACTTGGATTTTGAAGCAAAACAGTTGTTCCCACCCTATCTGTTAGGGATTTTATGACTATAAAGAAGAACACACTTGGAATTGCTTTATAAGTTTTTAAACTTTAAAGAAATGTCAACATTCTGGCATGCATTGAGAGATGTATAAGTCCTGCTTGTCCTGACATACCACACAATTGACTTCCCAGCAATTCAGCCTCTGTGTTGGACAGTGCAGACAGTGCTGGCCATTTGGACATGACTGGCAATGACAAAATACTATCAGTAATGATAGTGCCTCTTTGGAAGGTCAGATGACATTGTATTTCACCACATTATGAATGCCCTTTGTGCAGCTGACAATCAGGAAGTCTAGAAAGAAAGTTTCTGTCATTTACAGAGAGTGTCAATGTGGTAGTCTTTGCCTCTCAGGTTGGAAGCCTCGGGTCTGCCTCCATCCATGAGGTGGGAGACACTAGGCTGGACCTTTCAACACATAAGCCACAAAAAGTACAGCAGCAGCAACAGCACGGGTGGCCAGGAATCCCATACTTGTATAGAATGCTGGATGGAACCTATCGTCATTCCTGGATGGAACCACAGGTTTTTGGAGACTTGTTGGGTTGTTCTCTGGTTTATTCCCATGTAGGTGAGTCCAGGCTAAACAGGGCTGATCAGGAAGCCCTCTGAAACGTGGGATTATGATGGGAAGGATTACCTTGGTATGATGCAAAGGATTACCTCGGATGTAGAGAGAAAAAAATGCAGATAGACACAGAGTCAGTCCTACCTGATTATGTAAAGGTGGATCATTTCTTCTTTGAGATAGAGTCTCCTCTGTCACCCAGGCTGGAGTGCAGTGTGACTGTCATCACCCACTGCAGCCTCTACTTAATGGGCTCAAGTGATCCACCCACCCCAGCCTCCCAAGTAGCTGGGATCACAGGCAGGAATGACTATTCCTAGCTAGTTATTTTATTTTCAGTAGACATGAGGTCCTTCTGTGTTGCCCAGGATGTTCTGAAACAACTGAGCTCCACTGATCCTCCCACTTCGGCTTCCCGAAGTACTTAGGATTGTAGGTGTGAGCCACTGCACCCGGACCTGAATCCTTCTTGTGCAGCCCAGACTGTTGTTCCAAATACTCACTACTACCCACCTAATATGGTTTGGATTTGTGTGTTCACCCAAATCTCATGTCAAATTGGAGGAAAGTATTGGTGGGAGGTGACTGGATCATGGGGGTAAATTTCCCCCTTGTTGTTCTTCTGATAGTGAGCGAGTCCTCAGGAGATCTGGTTGTTTAGAAGTGTGGCACCTCCCAGCTTTCTTTCTCTCTTCTGCTCCACTGTGGTGAAACATGCGTAATTCCCCTTCGCCTTCTGCCATGATTGTACATTTCCTAAGGCCTCACGACCAGGCTTCCTGTACAACCTGTGGAACTGCGAGTCAAGTAAAATTCTTTTATTCATAAATTACCCAGTCTCAAGTAGTTCTTTATAGCAGTATGAGAATTGGCTAATGCACCACCCATATTTTATTTTTTAAATATCTAATTTTTATATTTTTCATGTGAATCATATTAAAGTAATTATTATGCCCCCTCTAGTCCTCACACAAATCTGAGAAGTAGATGAACACTGTATTCTATCTCTTTGACACTTGTTGTTTTCCATGGCTCCTCATTTCTCAGATCCTTTATATATCTGCATTCTTTTTTTAAAATTTTATTTATTTTATTTTAAGTTCCAGGATACATGTGCAGGACATGCAAGTTTGTTACACAGGTAAATCTGTGTCATGGTTTGCTGCACCTATCAACTTATCACCTAGGTATTAAGCCCAGCTGCATTAGCTATTTATCCTGATGTTCTCCCTCTCCCTGCCCCATCGACAGGTCCCAGTGTGTATCGTTCCCCTCCCTGTGTCCATGTGTTCTCATTGTTCAGCTCCCACTTATGAGTGAAAGCATGTGGTGTTTGGTTTTCTGTTCCTGTGTTAGCTTGCTGAGGATAATGGCTCCCAGCTCCATCCGTATCCCTGCAAAGGACATGATCTTGTTCCTTTTTATGGCTGCATAGTATTCCATGGTATCTATGTACCACTTTTTTTTAATCTAGTCTATCTTCAATGGACATTTGGGTTGATTCTATGTCTTTGCTATTGTAAAAGTGTTGCAATGAGCATAACATATGCGTGTGTCTTTATAATAGAATGATTTACATTCCTTTGGGTATATACCCAGTAATGGGATTTCTGGGTCAAATGCTATTTCTGGTTCCAGCCCTTTAAGGAATTGCCACACAGACTTCCACGATGGTTGAACTAATTTACATTACCACCAACAGTGTAAAAGCATTCCTATTTATCCACAGCCTCACCAGCATCTGTTGTTTCTTGACTTTTTAATAATCGTCACTCTGAATGGCATCAGATGTCATCTGATTGTGGTTTTGATTTGCATTTCTCTAATGATCAGTGATGTTCAGCTGTTTTTTCATGTTTGTTGGCCACATAAATGTCTTCTTTAGAGAACTGTCTGTTCATGTTCTTTGCCCATTTTTTGATTTGATTGTTTGTTTCTTGTAAATTTGTTTAAGTTCCTTGTAGATTCTGGATATTAGACTTTTGTCAGATGAATAGACTGCAAAAATTTTCTCCCATTCTGTAGGATGTCTGTTCATTCTAATGATGGTTTCTTTTGCCGTGCAGAAGCTTTTTTGTTTAATTAGATCCCATTTGTCAAATTTTGCTTTTGTTGCGATTGCTTTGGATATTTGCATCATGAAATCTTTGCCTGTGCCTATGTCTTGAATAGTATTGCCTAGATTTTCTTCTAGGGTTTTTATAGTTTGGGTTTTACATTTAAGTCTTTAATCCATGTTGAGTTAATTTTTATATAAGGTGTGAGGAAGGGACCCAGTTTCAGTTTTCTGCATATGGCTAGCCTGTTTTCCCAGCACCATTTATTAAATAGGGAATCCTTTCCTCATTGCTTGTTTTTATCAGGTTTGTCAAAGATCAGATGGCTGCAGATGTGCAGTCTTATTTCTGAGATCTCTTTTCTGTTCCATTGGTCTATATGTTTTTGTACCAGTTCCACGCTGTTTTGGTTACAATAGCCTTGTAGCATAGGTTGACGTTGAGTAGCAAGATGTCTCTAGCTTTGTTCTTTTGGCTTAGGATTGTGTTGGCTCTATGGGCACTTTTTTGTTCCATGTGAATTTTAAAGTAGTTTTTCTGTTTTGTTTTCTAATTCTATGAAGAATGTGAATGGTAGTTTGATGGGAATAGCATTGAATCTATAAATTACTTTGGGCCATATGGCCATTTTCACAATATTGATTCTTTCTATCCATGAGCATGGGATATTTTTCCATTTGTTTGTGTTCTCTCTGATTTCCTTGAGCAGTGGTTTGTAATTCTCCTTGAAGAGGTCCTTCACTTCCTTTGTGAGCTGTATTCCTAGGTATTTTATTCTCTTTGTAGCAATTGTGAATGAGAGTTCATTCATGATTTGCCTCTCTGCTTGTCCATTGTTGGTGAATGCTTGGGACTTTTGTACATTGATTTTGTATCATGAGACTTTGTTGAATTTGCTTATCAGCTTAAGGAGCTTCTGGACTGAGACAATGGGGTTCTCTAGACATAGGATCATGTAGTCTGCAAATAAATAGTTTGACTTCCTCTCATCCTATTTGAATACTATTTGTTTCTTTCTCTTGCCTAATTTCCATGGCCAGAAATTCCAATACTATGTTTAATAAAAGTGGTGAGACACGGCATCCTTCTCTTGTGGCAGTTTTCAAGGGGAATACTTCCATCTTTTGCCCATTTCAGTATGATATCTGCTGCAGGTTTGTCATAAATGGCTCTTAATAGTTTGAGATATGTTTCATCAATGCCTAGTTTATTGAGAGTTTTTCACATAGAGGGATGTTGAATTTTATCAAAATATTTTCTGGATCTATTGAGATAATTGTGTGTTTTTTGTCTTTAGTTCTGTTTATGTGATGAATTACGTTTATTCATTTGCATATGTTGAACCTGGCTTTCATCCCGGGGATAAAGCCAACTTGATGGTGCTGGATAAGCTTTTTGATGTGCTGCTGTATTTGGTTTGCTAGTATTTTATTGTGGATTTTTCCATAGATGTTCATCAGGGATACTGGCCTGAAGTTTTCTTTTTTTGTTGTATCTCTGCCAGGTTTTGGTATCAGGAAGATGCTGGCCTCATAACATGAGTTAGGGAGAAGTCCCTCCTTTTCAATTGTTTGTAATAGTTTCAGAAGAAATGGTACCAGCTCCTCTTTGTACCTCTAGTAGAATTCAGCTGTAAATGTCTGGTCCTGGTCTTTTTATGGTTGGTAGGCTATTTTTTACTGCCTAAATTTCAGAACTTGTTATTGGTCTATTCAGGGATTCAACTTCTTCCTGGTTTAGTCTTGGGAGGGTGTATGTGTCCAGGAATGTATCCATTTCTTCTAGATTTTCTAGCTTATTTGCATAGAGCTGTTTATAGTATTCTCAGATAGTTGTTTGTATTTCTGTGGGGTCAATAGTGATATCCCCTTTATCATTTTTATAGTGTCTATTTGATCCCTCTCTCTTTTCTTCTTTATTAGTCTAGCTAGCAGTGTATTTATTTTATTATTATTTTTTTTCAAAAAACCACCTCCTGGATTCATTGATTTTTTTGAAGGATTTTTTTGTGTGTGTGTCTCTGTCTCCTTCAGTTGCACTCTGATCTTAGTTATTTCTTGTCTTCTGCTAGTTTTTGGAGTTGATTGCTTTGGGATTTCTGGTTCTTTTAGTTGTGATGTTATGATGTTAATTTGAGATATTTCTAGCTTTTTGATGCGGGCATTTAGTGCTATAAATTTTCCTCTTAACACTGCTTTAGCTGCATCCCAGAGATTCTGGTATGTTGTTTCTTTGTTCTGTTTGGTTTCAAATAACTTTTTGATTTCTGCCTTAATTTCATTATTTACACAGAAATCTTTTAGGAGTAGGTTGTTCAATTTCCATGTAGTTGTGTGGTTTTGAGTGACTTTCTTGATCTTGAGTTCTAATTCAATTGCACTGTGGTCTGAGAGATTGTTACAATTTCAGTTCTTTTGCATTTGCTGAGAAGTGTTTTACTTCCAATTATGTGATTGATTTTAGAATAAGTGCCATGTGGTCCTGAGAAGAATGTATATTCTGTTGGTTTTGGGTGGAGAGTTCTTTGGATATCTATCAGGTCCACTTGATCCAGGGCTGTGTTCAAGTGGTGAATATTCTTGTTAATTTTCTATCTTGTTGATCTGTCTAATACTGACAGTGAAGTGTTAAAGTTTCCCCCTATTATTGTGTGAGAGTCTAAGTCTATTTGTAGGTCTCTAAGAACTTGTTTATATAAATCTGGGTGCTCCTGTATTGGGAGCATATAGATTTAGGGTAGGTACTCTTCTTGTTGAATTGATCCCTTTACCATTAAGTAATGCCCTTCTTTGTCTTTTTTCATCTTTGTTGGCTTAAAGTCTGTTTTGTCAAACACTAAGATTGCAACTTCTGCTTTTTTCTGCTTTCCATTTGCTTGGTAAATTTTCCTCCATCCTTTTGTTTTAAGCCTATATGTATCTTGCACATGAGATGGGTCTCTTGAATACAGCATACCAATAGGTCTTGACTCCTTATCCAGCTTGTGATTCTGTGTCTTTTAACTGGGGCATTTAGCCCATTTACATGAAAGGTTAATATTGTTATGTGTGAATTTTATCCTGTCATCATGATGCTTGCTGGTTATTTTGCAGACTTGTTGATGTTGTGTTATTGGTTTTCATCCTTCAGTGTGTTTTTGCAGTGGCTGGTAATGGTTTTTCCCTTCCATATTTAGTGCTTCTTTCAGGAGCTCTTGCAAGGCAGGCCTGGTGGTGATGATTCCCTCAGCATTTGCTTGTTGAAAAGGATTTTATTTATTTCTTGTTTATGAAGCTTTGTTTTGCTGGATATGCAATTCTGGGTTGGAAATTATTTTCTTTAAGAATGTTGAATATTGGCCCCCAATCTCTTCTGGCTTACAGGGTTTCTGCTGAGAAGTCCATTTTTAGTCTGATGGGCTTCCCTTTGTAGGTGCCCTGGTCTTTCTCCCTTGCTACTCTTAACTTTATTTTCCTTAATCTCAACCTTGGAGAATCTGATGATTATGTGTCTTGGGGTTGATCTTCTCATGGACTGTCTTACTAGGGTTCTCTCTGAATTTCCTGAATTTGAATGTTGGCCTGTCTTGTTAGGTTGGGGGAGTTCTCCTGGGTGATATCCTGGTATGTTTTCCAACTTGATTCCATGCTCCCCATCTCTTTCAGGTACCCAAATCTGTCATAGGTTTGGTCTTTTTACATAATCCCATAGTTCTTGGAGGTTTTGTTTATTCCTTTTCATTATTTTTTTCTCTAATCTTGTCTGCCTGTCATTTCAGCAAGGTAGTCTTCAAGCTCTGAAATTCTTCCCTCTACTTGGTCTATTTAGTTATTGATACATGTGTTTGCATTGTGAAGTTCTTGTGTTGTGTTTTTCAGCTCCATCAGGCCATCACTTCCTTTCTAAACTGGCTATTATGGTAACAGCTCCTGTAATGTTTTATCATGGTTCTTAGCTTCTTTGCATTGGGTTAGAACATGTACCTTTAGCTCAGCAAAGTTTGTTATTACCCACCTTCTGAAGCCTATTTCTGTCAATTCACTCATTTCAGCCTCTGTCCTGTTCTGTGCCCTTGCTGGAGAGGTATTTCAATCATTTGGAGGAGAAGAGGCACTGGTTTCTTGGGTTCTCAGCATTTTTTAACAGTCAGGCCCCTCTTCTGTAAGGCTGCTGCTGTTGGCTGGGGTTCCATTCCAGACCCTATTCACCTGGTCCTTCCTGCACCTGAAGGTGTCATGCATGGAGGCTGCAGAACAGCACAGATGTCTGCCTGCTCCTTCCTCTGGGATCACTGTCCACACAGAGCCCTGACTTGATGACAGTGGGAACACTACTGTATAAGGTACATTGGGGGTTTTTACCTAGTTAAGGGGCATGAGATTCAGGACTCACTTAATGAAGCACTCTGACTGCCCCTTGGTGGATGAGTTGTGCTGTTCTGGGAGGAATTCCACTCACCTGGGCTGCCCAGATTCCTCAGATCCAGGAAAGGGAAAGACTAAGTCTGCTGATCTGTAGAGACCATGGCTGTCCTTCCCTTGAGGGGCTCAGTCCCATGGAGATCAGATTTTGTCCCTGGCTGGAGTTGCTGAAATCCCTGCAGGGAGGCCCTGTCCAGTGAGGAGGGATGGGTCAGGGTCTAGCCTAAGAAGGCAGTATGGCCATGATCTCCCACAGCTGCTGTGCTGCACTTGTGGGGATTTCCTCCTGGGTCCAAACCATCCAATCCCCCTGGCACCAGCAGGGAAAACATGGCAGACTGGAGCTACAGTGATGGCTGCTGCCCCTCTCCCTAGGAACTCAGTCATCTTAGGCAGCAGGCAGACACAGTGATGGTAGACACCCTTCTCCCCTGGGGATGCAGTAGCCTTAGGGAGTGTCCAGAGGAGTGGCTTCTGGAAATCGGCACAGCTTTGTGCTTGGGACCCAAGGCCCTAGTGGTGTGGACTCACAAGGGAACTCTCCTAATCCACAGGTTGTACAGCTCTATGGAAAAAACATGACTTCTCTGGCAAGGTAGCACAATCACTCACTGCCTCCCTTGGCTGGGGGTAGGAGCTCCCCTTTCCCTCTGTGGATCTCAGATGGGTCGTTGCACCACCTTGCTTTTCTCTGCTCTCCATGGGTCATGCCAACTGCCTAGTCAGTCCTAACGAGAGAACCTGGATACCTCAGTTGCCGGTGCAGGATTCACTTGCCATTTTGATACTTTTCTGTGGGTGCCTCTACCACAGCTGTTTCTAGTCAGCCATCTTGGCCCCTCCCCTGCATGATTTTCTTAATGTTCCAATATGGCTTTGCTCAGTTCACTAGATTTTCCTATTCCCATCTTTGGACAGATAGAACCAAGGTTCGTATCTCATCCATATCATGTTTCTAAAATCAATAATGGCTACTGGCATTTTATTCTAACTGGTCTCTTTACTGACACTTTCATAGCCTGGGAAAGGAGTTGGAGCATAAAAAATGTACTGTTCTCTCATATTTATAGCTCACTCAGAGCCCCAGTAGATTCTAAGTCATTGGGAAATCATCAGTGTATCTCTGTGCATTGCCACATCTTTATACTCTTTAGGCAGAAATTATCCAAATTGGTGCATTGGTATCCAAAGATGATGAATAAAAATGCAAACTAGATGGGTACACATAACTCATTTACCCAATATTTAATACTAGAAGTGTGGTGCATATTACTCCAAATTTCATCCAATTGCTTTTATCTCAAGTTTAAAATGACTCACAAATATTCATATAATGAGAAAGTCCAATTATTTCAGTTAGATGTGTGCTTAGCAGAAGGTGTCTAAGACGTAACAAAAATCTTTCTATTTGTGCACATTAAAAGATTCTGCATTTTCCCATTTTCTGTGATCTTGTATGTATTTTAAATACTAAAGGATTAAGAAGCTTTAAAAAAAAAAGATTGTCAAGGGTTGACCTGCATAGATAAATAAAAGTGTTAATCTGAGAGAAGAAGATTTGAATTAGAAATGAGATAATTAAAAGTGAAGATATAATGGAACAAATAAGTAGATAAGGATGAAATATTTAGGTCTACCAATGAAGAGAGTCTTAATAAGTTTGCCATGCTATCTCATTGATTAACTTAGTGCCTACAAATTGTGTATTCTCAGTGGAAACAGTAGGAAGTCTATCAGTAATGTGGTGTAAAATAAGAAAGCCAACCAGCACTTTACTTCATACAATATAATTGGGCCAATCACCAATGAACCATGACAGTAGAAACCACATTTTTAAATTAATTAATTAATGAATTGTGTGCCCTTTAAATGACCCTGGTGTCTTTGATATTACTTTCATGGTCTTTACATTCTAGCATTTGATCGCCTTTCACACAGTTTTCATAATGAGTATTAGTCTGTATTGCTTCATTTGCACTCTGAGTAGGCAATCCCTGCAGCAAAGCAATATGGGATGCATTTCCTATTGTCTGATGTGACTTCTTTTGCATGAGGTCCCAGCAGCTAACTGAGGACTATAGTTTCTTTAAAATGGATGTAGTAATATTTCGATATCTATTACTTTGAAATGCTGAGTGTGTAATTATTCCATCTAATAGGAATAGGACATCTTGGTGTTATAAAATTAATAAAATTCACATTGGAAAATACACCAAGCGTTTAAAATTATTACCACTATCCTAAGTCTTATTTTCTATCAATAAAAGAATTTGACTTCCCTTTTTTGTTCCCAGCTACTTAGGGAGGGACTTTAATAGTGAGCTGTTGTCTTTGTCATCAGGTTATTTATTTTTTTAGTAATATTTTATTCCCAAAAAGCTTGATAAACACGCAGTTTTCCGAAAATACTTAAATGTTTCTCAAGAGTTTTGAATACTCTCTGGCTATACCTAAGAACATTGTGACTCTATACAAATAAAATTTCACATAACTTTGGATGGATGCTTTATTATTCTGTTTTCAGTGACTTGAATCGGGTTACTGAAATGTTGATCCAAAAATAATCATTAAAAAAAATTCTACATCACCTGGTTAATTCAGCAGTGGTGAAAAGACACTGTCTCCATCAGGGTCTGACCTATTGTGTCCTACCCCAGGTGACGTGTCTTATAAAGAAAAAGTCCAGATGGCATGTTCTGTCTGTTTCCCTATACCTGACAGTGAAGCTGCAAGAATGAGAAAATATCTGTGAAGTGTTTTGAGATTTCCAGGTTGAAAGAAATCTATAAGTGAAAAGCATCATTTTTATTATAAATGGAAATATCACGGATGCGTGGGAGGTAATTCTAGAGTCCTGATCATTTTCCAAAACATTGCAGTGCCCTTTTCCTCCCACTATCCATGATCAAACAAAGAGAAAACTCTCTCCTTTTATCCACCAAAGTGGATGTAGGGAAAACTTAAACATTTGTGGTTTGGATATTCTATTATTTTAGAAGTCAATAGATGTCCCTAACTGGCTGTATATAAATGAACATTTACTTTGACAGGTCATTCAATATGTTCCATGCTGTCCATCCAACATACAGTATGAAATGAAATTGCAGGGCAGCAATTTCTATCCGCAGGAATATATAATTACAATGTATTTACCATGTGTGTACCTTGAAGCTTTATTAAATTACTATATAATTAAAAGGCAGTATGTCCTTCACTCAAGCTGCTACTTTTCCCAGTATGTGTGGAAGTTTCCTATAAATGTTAAAGAAACGCTGATATTTTATACAGCTGTTGAGAACACAGATGAACAATCTAAAAGTCAGTGAATGCAAGTTGTATTCCTCAGCCATTCATTGGACTTCAATTAATTCCCATTTTAATTCTGTTTCATTATTTCAGGCAAAAGAAGATAATGCTCTTTCTGGTGACCAAACACTCAGTTGGATAACATGGTAAATAGTTTATTAGACTGATAATATTTATGTTACATCCTTGCTTTTTTTTTTATTTAGTAGAAAGAATGAAATACCATTTGGAAAACTTGTTCCTGAAAATACCAGGCTTATAGTCTGCACTAGGTTCTGTTCCACTTCACAGATCCTAACCTAATGGTAAAGGCAGAATGACAACTGGTCAGATGTATTATGTATTTAGGTATACACATATTAAGGAGAGAAATAGTAGATGGTGGCAAAAGAGCATTCAGTAATAAAATCTAGCAATAATTTTCTACTCTTCCCCGCCCCATATTTGGTTACTACTTACTCTAGAGCAGAGATTATGAAGATCTTATTTCCTGTGTTTCCAGGGGATGACTAAGAACAGTGTATTTCAACTGGAAATGATTAAACAGTCCAAATTTTAAGTTAACCTAGAAAATATTAGGGGGAAACTAATGGTTGCAGCAGAAATTTGCAATTCAAATAGCATTCATTTTTTTCTTCTGTGCAGCAAACTGCTTTTCACTTTTCATTCAGAAAAACAACAAAACAATGCAAAGCCAAACAACCCTATATTTACTTTGAACACCTACCATAAAGAGTAATGTTGAAGAAGTGCTAATTGTTATATCACTATGATTGCTCATCTAATTGTATCAATGCTCTTCAAGGTAGTTAATGTTTTAAATTATTTTGAATTTAGTAATAATTACCTGGACCTTTTTCATACTCTTGCCATTATGATTGTTAAGGTCCTATATGTAATGAGATATTTGTGTGTTAACATTGATTGGGTACTGTTTCTTTTCATCTTTCCTACACTCATAATTTGGCCTTTGGTAAGGAGTACAGCAGGAGTAATAGCACAGTTAAATTTCCTCTCGGGGTTTCTTTTACCTTCAGATGTTGTAAGATTTGCATTGTTTATTTTTTCATCAAAGCTTATTAAAAATGTCACATGTAGATCATACTACAATGCTCCAAGTCAGCTAAATAAATGGTGAGGTCAGCCATCTAAGAAACACATAAAGATGAATGTAAAAATAGACAAAATCATTGGAGATCCCATCTTATAGTTCCACAAAAGAGAACCACCTAGAATTCTGCAAAAGCTGGAATTTATTTTTCAGGCATCTACCAGGATTCATCCTGTGGTGAAAATAGATTTGTCAGGTTCAAAGAAAATTTGGCAGAGAGGAAAATAAGTGCTAGATAGAAGATAAAATAAAGAAAAGGTAATTTGTCTACATCATTCTAAAAGAAGTTTGAAAAGTAAAAATAAAGGTAACTGGGTATCACAGAACATATATTGGAATAAACACCAAATTGTCTGATGGTTTCTCTGAATCAATAGGTTGCTTTGTGATTGTATAGACTGAGCCTGAAAGGCTGTATGTGAAAGGCATGCTTCACTTTCCTTCTCAGCACGGACACAAAGTTTTGCACATACTTATGCACGCCCATGCAAAGGCACACAACTTTTTTTTTTTTTTTTGACTGGAATATACTTGTATTTGGAATAGTGACAGACAGGTTTGTAGAAACAGTGAATAATTACCTTTTTGTTTTCTCTCTGATTGGGTTCCAATAAAGATACAACAAATAAAACACTAATTTGTTTCATATACATTCTTCTAGATTTTTACCTATGTTTGTATGTATTTTTCCCATTATTTCTCCTCTTTCTTTTTCTCCCTCTTACTATTTTTTTATTTATTGCCTCAGAGGAATGATAGAAAATAGAAAATGTACAGATCCCCTGGCTTTGGTTTCTAAAAGTCTATAAACCCTTTCAGAAACAAAGCCTTCAGAACCTCTGTGAAATGATGGAGAGAAACATAGAGTAAAAAGGGCCTTGCCGTTTTAGACGAAAAACAGATTTGCTTAGCCAATGAAGCAGGCAGAAAAGTAACATAAAGAAAGACACTGATGTATTAAAGAAAAAGGAGCTCTTTGCCTTTCTCAATCACAGTTCTTGAAAAGTGTGTCCTGTAATATAAGGCAGATTGAACCACAGAAAGGCTTCAGGAAATTCCTATATCCCTGGTGTGTCCTAGTTGCAGTAGAGATAATCCCATTAAACCAACATTGGCAGGGAAACATTAGAGAGAATTGATAGACAAATTTTGCCAGCAGAGCACCATCAATCTGTGCAGACCAATGACGAGAAAAATAAAAATTCACATTTGTCAATTCCTTTGCAGTACATATTCAAGTCATTTGAAATACCAGAAGCACTCTAACAAGACTGTGGTTCAATTTTCCCATCAAACTCCATTTTCCCAATCCTAGTAGATGAAGGCTTGAGATTAAAATAACTGTGTTTGTAGAATGCAGTGAAATGGTTACTATAAACCTGAGATTGTAAACTGCTGATTTTGCATGCAGTTAGGCTCATTTCTCAAATGGTGTATTTTCTTAGGTTAAGTTCCCCTGAAGAGAGAAGTTAGAGACAAGGACATATTTGCAGACAGTTTATTTGGGAAGTCATCCCAAGAACCCAGAGTGAGGGAGTAGGGGAAGTGAGGCAGAAAAAAAAATAAAAAACAATATAATGGTGTGTCATTGTGGGTTACTGCTGCTGATAATAAGGGCTTAATTCTTCTGGGATTTCTAAGAAACATAGCAACAGCCTCCCAGAATTGTTCATTGGCTCCTATACCCCACTGATGAAAGGTGGATTCTTGTAGGGGAAGTTTAAACTTTCACTCTGACAGTTTAATGATTGAGTCCGTCTGCTGAAATAAACTAGCAATAGACAAATTACCAGAAGAAAAGTCATACAAATTTATAAACATGTACATGAACCTGGAAGTGTCACAAATGTGAGATTCAGAGAAAAGTCAGATGGTTGAGGCTTAAATACTTTCTTAATAGGGAAGATGGATATGGGAGAGGTGGGCACTTGTGAGGGATAGCGAATGATTTTTAGGGGAAAATGAATGGGCCTAAACAGACAGGCCTGACATAAAATTTTCCTGAGCTCTAGGGGAGGTGGTGAGAAGGCGAGGGGAAGAACTTCACTGTGAACAAAGTTATCTTATTACACAGATAAAGTCTCCCAGGTAATCTCTTGAAGCTGCTCTCAGAATAGATGAAAAGTATGTGGGGCATAATGTGTTTTAGTCTTTTCTGCTATGGTTAATATTTCCTGGTTATTTGATGAGATTCCTAGGGAGAGAGTCTTAAGACAATTGCTTTTTTTTTTTTTTAAGAAGAAATTTTTCTTAGATAAGGGAACATTCAGACAGATCCCCTCCCTGCACCTGGGGAGGACAAGCAAGACAAGGTTAGAAAGTCCTTGTTTCTGAGACAGCTTCTAAGACCTTCCGATTTCCTTCAATTCAACAGTGCTCAGCATGCCAAGGCACCATACTTTGAGTGTATCATTCTCTGTGCCCCAGCACTTCTGAGAACATTAACTCTTATGTCTGCATTATGTTTTCACTTAGGAAGACTGGAATTCTGTGGCTTTTGAGGAGGCCCGGAAGCACAAAAGCAGAGAAGGAAGGACACACAGTAGGTGTGGAAATGTTCACCACCATGGCATCAAAAATTAGAGTTGGGCCAACCAAAAAGGATAAGGTGCATAAAAAGCATCTGCTATAGTCCCATTATTTCATGGCTTGGGTTCACTTTTGCTCAACATTATGTACATTTCTTATTGACTGTTGCACGTGGGGCCAGACACAACCTCTATAATGAGTTTAAATAAGGAAGGATTCCTGCCACATGCTACAGACCCTACTGTTACAGTGCTGAAACCATGTAAACTCCTCCTTTTCCTGTTTCCACTGATTGTACAGTCAGTACAATTTTGCCAGCCCTTCAACTGTGCTGTATTACTCGCATGCTGAGGTGACTCAGCTCTCATCCCTGAGAGATCCAAACACCAGGTTACCTTGACTTTGATGGTCTGTAGTTGCTGACACAAAGCATCAAGAAAATTCCCCAGTGAACTTCTTGAGTCCTAAAGATGTTTTATCCTGCCCCCCATTATGAAGCAGCAACCCTTGCTCTTATGAAAAGCAAGGAAAAATAAAACAATATGAATAGCCCAAGGTGCTCAGAATGCAGCTATAATTATAGGTTTAAAGGAAAATTTGTTGTATTGTGTTTTGGAAGCATCTCCCACTCCCAACACTCTCTCTCTCTCTCTGTCTCTCTCTCTCTCTCTCCCTCCCTCTCTGTCTTTCTCTCTCCCTCTCTCTATTGGCTACCAAGGCCTCTAATCTAAAAGAGGATGATAAATACAAATGTTGAAAGTGGCTCACTAGGAGTAATGGTGAGAAAGATCAATTTTTCTTCCAAAACTTGACCACCAGACCTGTTTATTTTATATATATTCTAGCGACTGGAGACTCAGCATCATATATTGGTTACTAGTTTTTTTGTGTATATTGTATTCTAGAAGACAGAAACCCAAATCTGTAGGATGCTATTCTTGAACCTTAGGGGAGCTTTTAATTGGCCTCTCTAACATTCTATTAGACTAATTTCATGTACGGTGGCGTATGGTAAGATAAGTGAGTTATGTGATCATGCAATAATTGTTATTTTTTCTTTACTTTAAACTTGGCCAATTAGTCTGACGTGATGTTATACAACAGCAGTCTTCAACCCTTTTGGCACCAAGGACTAGTTTCATGGAAGGCAATTTTTCCACGGATTGGGCATGGAGTTGGGGGGCTGGTTTCAGGATGATTCAAGCACATTACATTTACTGTGCACTTTATTTCTATTATTATTATATCATAATATATAATGAAATAATTATACAACTTACTATAGTGTAGAATCAGTGGGAGCCCTGAGCTTGTTTTCCTGCAACTAGATGGTCCCATCTGGGGGTGAAAGGAGACAGTAATAGATCAGCAGGCATTAGATTCTCATAAGGAGTGTGTAACCTAGATCTCTCACATGCATAATTCACAATAGGGTTTGCACTCCTATGAGAATCTAATGCTACTGCTGATCTGACAGGAGGTGGAGCTCAGGTGGTAATGCAAGCAATGAGGATGACTGTAAATACAGATGAAGCTTTGCTCACTTGCCCGCTGCTCACCTTCTTCTATGAAGCCTTGTTTCTAACAGGCCATGGACAGGTACCCGTCCATATGATGCTCCCTAGGAGTTGTGGACCCTTGTTATACAATATTCCATGTCAATTACCAAATATTCTGTAAATACTGTAATCATGCTGCTTTTATAAAAGGCTCTTTGAGAAGAAAAACCTATGCTTAGAGTAAGTGTCAAGTCTAATAAGGATCCATAGTTGCCAAAGCATCTAGTATCAGCTTCACATAAAGTGCCAAGTTAGTCTCCTCAAGGGCTTTTACCACATCAGAATCTCAGACTTGGATTGTACTGTTGCTATGCCTGGTGTCCAGCCATTTCTGTAGCTGGATCAACTTACTTAGAAGGAGCCTTTGCTCTTGGGACCATACATTGACTTCATTCAAGATAAATATACCTTTTGTAAGCCTATTGCACAAGCAATAGAGTGACAGAACACAAAAGCTGGCTAGAGTCCACTGAATGAGTAATTCTGTATACCTGCTATTGGGCGCCTTCTTTGCAGTAGGATTTCTCTGATGTTTGTTTATATGATACACAAATATTCCAAACATTTTATGCCCATCTGCATAAATTCATGCATAGACTCCTTAGATATGATGTTCTCATATTTTTTTTTTTTTTCAGTCCACTGACCACAGCCAGGCTCTTTGCAATTTTTCAGGAGTTTGTGTACATCTCAACTTCATATCAATTCTCTTACCAAACAACATTGGCAAAAAAGAAAAAAAAAATGTACTTTTAAAGTTGTCCACTAAGAACAGTTAGTGTTATTTAGGGCCACTTCTGGAGCAAGCTGTAGAGGGGCAGAATAACATTGTTAGCTTGCCCTGATATAGTTAGACAAAGCATCACACAGCAAGCCTGAATTTTTTCTTCTCATTCACCTGGTTATAAGGAATGCTGCACAAGACCATGGCCATGACCACTGGTGCAACCTACTTAAGCAGTATGGCTGTCTGATTTATGTGTTCATGAAACTGACTTTTACTCTCTAGACCTGCTTGTGTATGATTCTAAATGTATTGTTTTCATCATATGATAGATTGCTACTTAGTAGCATAATGTTATCAATAAAGAGTTCAAATACAGTGTTCTACAGAATGTGAAGATGATTAACATTCCTGTGTCTACATTATGATGGACGTCCGAAGACTTATCTTAGCCCTGAGTCAACTGAGTGTACATTTCTATCTTTCCCACTACATAAAAGCAAACTGAATTGTATCCTCCTTATTGATGGGGTTTGAAAAGACCATACTATCAGGCAAAGAATTCCATACCAAATTGTTGATGTATTCCAAAAAATAAATCTTCTCTATCAGAAAAGTTAAAACACCTCTATATCAGAAAATCGAATATAAGTTAATTAAGTGTGTATAGTAATTACTAGTCATCCAAAAGCATCCTCTATTTTTTGTAAGGGTTATACTTTCTTTAAATTTTTGAAAATAGTGTTCATCTACAACATGTAATGGATTATGGGGTACCATAATACTTCAGATTTCGCTGTCAGAATGAAGATTGTTTTAGAGGCTTACATTTGGCCCTACCTACCGTAATATATGGGGATCGTGAAACCAATGTGAGAATCCTGGCAGCTGCTAAAAAATCAGTTCCAATTAAGCTTCTATCTGCACTGCACAAAATATTTAAAAAGCATTTGAAGACCCTGGAGAAGAATCAAAGCAGAAAGAAATCTGAGGAATATGATTCTTGGAAAAAGAGATGCACTAGGTAAGCTTCATACTTACCTGCCTTTCTGTTTAAGGGGATTCCCTACTTTACCCCTAAACAATATGTTGCAGTCTTAGTGGACAGAGAAGAAAGAGTCCTCTTTCACGGACTCTAGATTTTGTACATTACTGGCATTCAATCAAAAATTCTGAAGTATGATTAATTTTAAAAGGGATTAGTTATTTTAAAACTAAGAAAAGCAATTAAAATGACTCAATAACAAGTTGTTTAGATATTAGAGTTGAAGCATAATTTGAACTATTAAAATATATTAAAATAGAGGAAAAGATTATCATAATTGAGGATAACAAAAAAAAATCTGATTTAGAATTTAAAACATATATGCAGAACCAAAGGCCCATTGAATGGATAGTTTAAAAGTCTGGGCACAGTAGAAAACAAGATTTGTGAATTCAATGACAGATCAATAGAAACATATCTAGACTGAAGCACAGAGAAAAATAAAATGTAAAGAATAGAACAGAGTGTAAAAGGTATGTGATAACATAGTCAAAGACCTAAAGTGTATAATTGGCATCCTATAAAGGGAAGAGAGAGGGAATGAGGAAGAAGCAGTATTTGAAGAGATAATGACCAAAAATACACTAAAATTGACAAAAAATCTCAACCCACACATTGCAGAAGATCAGTGGAACCAAAACAGGAGAAATACAAAGAAAAATCCCACTTAGACATATCATAGCCAAATTGCTAAACATCAAAGTTAAAGAAAACCTTAAAGGAGCTAGAGAAAATAGATACATTATCTTCAGAGAAGCAACAATAAAACTGGTGTCTGGCTTTTCAACAGAAACTATGGCATCTGAAAACAATAAAATGACATTCTTTAAAGCATTGAACCAAAAAAGAACTCTAATCTTAAACTCCATACCTGGTGAAAATAGTCTTCAACAATGAAGTCAAAATGAAGACTTTTTCAGACAAACAAAAACTGAGAAAATTGATCATCAGAAGATCCATGCTGCATAAAATAAGTGAAATCCTAAAGAAAGTTTTTCAGGCTGAAAGAAAATAATTTCAGATAAAGGCTTTGAACTACAGGAAAGAATGAAGGATTCCAGAAAGAATAAAGTTGTGACAAAGACTTCATGACTAAAACACCAAAAGCAATTGCCACAAAAGCAAATATTGATAAATGGCATCTAATCAAACTAAACAGCTTCTGCACAGCAAAAGAAACTATCACCAGAGTGAACAGAACGGGATAAAATTTTTGCAAGTTACCCATCTGACAAAGGTCTAATATACAGAATCTACAAGGAACTTAAACACATTTACAAGAAAAAAACAACCCCATCAAAAAGTGGCTGAAGGATATGAACAGACAATTCTCAAAAGAAGACATTTATGTGGCCAAAAAACATGAAAAAAATCTCAACAGCACTGGTCATTAGAGAAATTCAAATCAAACCCACACTGAGATATCATCTCATGCCAGTTAAAGTGGCGATTATTAAAAAGTCAGGAAACAACAGATACTGGCGAGGCTGTGGAGAAATAGGAAAGCTTTTACGTTGTTGGTAGGAGTGTAAATTAGTTCAACCATTGTGGAAGACAGTGTGGCGATTCCTCAAGGATCTATAACCAGAAATACCGTTTGACCCAGCAATCCCATTACTGGGTATATACCCAAAGGATTGTAATTCATTCTACTATAAAGACACAGGCACATGTATGTTTATTGCAGCACTATTTTCAATAGCAAAGACTTGGAGCCAACCCAAATGCCCATCAATGATAGACTGGATAAAGAAAATGTGGCACATATACACCATGGAATACTATGCAGCCATAGGAAAGAATGAGTTTGTGTCCTCTGCAGGGACATAAATGAAGCTGGAAGCCATCATTCTCAGCAGATCAACAGAGGAACAGAAAACCAAACACCACGTGTTCTCACTCATAAGTGGGAGTTTAACAATGAGAACTCATGGACACAGGGAGGGGAACATCACATACCCGGGGCTGTTGTGGGGTGGGACACAAAGGATAGATAGCATTAGGACAAATACTTAATGCATGTGGGGCTTAAACCATAGATGACTGGTTTATAGGTGCAGCAAACCACCATGGCACATGTATACCTATGTAACCTGTGTGTTCTGCACATCATGTATCCCAGGTCATAAAGTGAAATTTAAAAACAATGTGAGTAAATATGAAAGAACACTAACTGTGTAAAACAATAATAATAGCTATGCCTTGTGTAAGAGATATAGAAGGAAACTATATGATAGCAAACCACAAAATCAGGAGGGGGTAGAATTAAACTTTTAAAGTTCCTTGCATTGTTGTAGAAGTGGTAAATATACGAATAAAAAGTAAGCCATAGTAAGACAAATATACACAACTTGGATATCTGCTAAAAGAACAATTCAAAAATGTTACTAAAAATTCAATAAAATACTTCTTTAATTATAATTTTTTAGTCAAGTAGGGGAGAAAAAAACATAGCGTGTAGCTGAGGGGCCTTTGCACACACTGTTAGATGGAATTTCACCATGACTGTATTTATCACCTGCTATTTTATAAGCTCCCACAAAATCAGAGCTCTGTAATGGTATTTTGTGTCTCCTGGCATCAATGTCAGCTCAAACTCTGTATCTGTCACCTCTCGTAAGTTATCTGATTAATGGCTGCAGAAGAATCCTTGCAGAAGGATTGGCAGGTTGATTGTTGTATTGACTTTCAATGGCACTTCATGGTCCCTACTAGCCAAGTAGAAATTGGCCTCCCATCCAAATGGCAGAATCTGTATTTGAAAACTGGGGATGAAAATACTTTTCTATTAAGACTGCTAACATCAGCCTTCTCACAAGCCCTGTCATTTTTCTGTTTTTACAAGTCAAGCAATACCCTCACCAGCTGCTTCTCTATCTTACCCAAGAACCCCATGTTTTCTTAGCCATTAACACAGACCACTGCATTAAAAGGCACCTTGGTTGTTGCTGTAGTCTTGCTGTCATTAGAAGAAAACTATCCACTTTGCCTCTTATAGTTGAGTTTCACCACATGGTCTCTGTTACTTCCATTGATACTAGGGAACTAAGCTCCAAGGAAACTCTCTCACCACCAACCCTGCAGTACAGAGGATAGTCACCCTAAACCAAGCAAGAGTTCTCGCAACCTAGACAGTTCCCAAGAAACTACCCAGGTATTTCTACATTACTCACAAGTCTGAGGGTCCCAAATAAAGGTCCAGACTTTACCCTGGGCTGCCTGTCGAGGGTTTACATTATTTACTTGGCTATTCTGCTAGCAATTAAATTCTCAGCCTAATTTTCAGCACAGCACTGACTTCACGGAAAGGCCTCCAACAATGCCAAGAAGATCTTCAGGCTTTTATGTCATGTTCTGATACTTGAGAGACCTTGTCATTCTCTTTCTTAAAGTCTTTCAAGAAATTTAACAAAAACCACCCACTTCCTAATTTTTATTACCATTGTCCCACACCATTCAAGGGCTGGAACTAATGAATAAGTTAATATGTCTTCTTTCAATTGTATTTAATTTTAGTCCATCATAGTTGAGGCTACTGGTGGTTGTGATATTGCCTCACACATCAGAGGTTATCATCATTCTGTTTATTGCCAGTAAGAAGTGATATCTGAGCAGTGAGAGATCCAGTTCCAAAATCCCACCTTAAGAATATGTTTTTTAGGATCACTTCCGGGACAACTGTCTTTGTTTAGGTATGCTCAATTATAGAGCTTGAAGGAAAATTTGTGAGGGGAACTATAACATAGTTGAGAGAGAGAATGAAAAAGAAAAATTTAAATTAAGGACGAGTATTCAAAGTAGGTCTGAGGGTAACAGGGACTCAATTCTACCGGCCCTTCCGAGAAGCATACAAAATACCTCCCACTATTATATGTCCAATAAGCATGAGAGCACCCACCTACTGAGAGTTGCTTCTGGAAGCATTAACTCCTCTGCATTTTAGGACTGAAAAAAATATGTAAACTGAACCAGTTTCTCAATTTTAGGAAAACGCTCTGAGGTTGAAAAGGAGAGAGACGTTTTCATCATTTGAAATGAAAGTCTTTCAATATGCATGAAACTATCTACCATACTTGGGGCTAAAATCAAAACTGGCCCAAGAGACAAAAATTATGCACAAACTAATATGCTACACACAGGGTTCTGGGTCTGCCTTAATCAGGGTCTTCGCAGAGTGAAAATTAAAATATACACATTAGACCATAGTGGTTCACTCAGTCACGTGAGCTGACTTGGAACAGAAAACTACATTGAAGAATCTGCTGAGGAGAAGTAGCGGGATACTTTTGTGGCTCTCTTCTTCCATTTCTCTCACCAATTGTCCACCGGGCTTTAAATTCTTGCATTTCCCAGTTGTGTCACCAGACCTCTCTGGATATGAGTGTGGAAACTAGATGCTGTACTTAATGGAATAGTGCTTTATCTGAGTTGAGAGTTGAGTCAAATTGGAGCTTCTGTGTGTCTGGTTCTTTCAGGCTTGATTACTAATGCTACTTTTGCTCCCACCAGAGTGGGCATATGGATACCATGCCAGAAAAGAACTCTAACCAGAAATCAAAACCAACTGGGGCTATTAGGTGATGTAACAGCAGTAACTGAGTCTCCTTAATGACCAAGTAGGAACTGGGAGACAAGTATATTTGATATGCAAATAGATTATTTCTTCTGGGGCCTAGGCATCAATACAATCAGTACATACAATGCATATATATGGCACTCACAGGTTATAAGTTATTCCTAATTTATAATCAGATATCAATTCTATTTTCCCTTCAAGGAGCAAATGTACAAGTTTTAAAACAAAGTAAGGCTGGTGCTGTTTTCTGTTTAGCTTATTTCTTTTTTTTTTTTTTTTTTTTTTTTTTTTTTTTTTTTTAGACGGAGTCTCGTTCTGTCGCCCGGGCTGGAGTGCAGTGGCCAGATCTCAGCTCACTGCAAGCTCCGCCTCCCAGGTTCCCGCCATTCTCCTGCCTCAGCCTCCCGAGTAGCTGGGACTACAGGCGCCCGCCACCTCGCCCGGCTAGTTTTTTTTTTTTTTTTTTGTATTTTTAGTAGAGACGGGGTTTCACCGTGTTAGCCAGGATGGTCTCGATCTCCTGACCTCGTGATCCGCCCGTCTCGGCCTCCCAAAGTGCTGGGATTACAGGCTTGAGCCACCGCGCCCGGCCTAGCTTATTTCTTTATTTATTTTGTGACGTGTTCAACTTTTTCGTCCTGAGTCTTTATGGCTGTGGACTCGGGAAATGCATAATATGATGCCCTTGATAAGTGAATCTATGTTAAGCTGCTGTGAGACATGCCTGATCACTCAAGCTATGTTGTATTCCAGTAGAACTTTGGTGAAAATTTCCTCATTTAAGAAGTCATATATACCATATTGTTGTGGTAATATCCAGGTCCATGTGAAAGTCAAACGGCAAAATTTATTAAAAAGTGGAAACCTTTTATGCCTATTTGCTGGTTTGTAGCATGTTTATTTTTCGCCCTTTCTTTTTCTAAATAGGTGGCAAGATATATTGCATCCAAGCTAAGAATGTAAGAAAACTACCCACAATGATATCACAATTATATGTGTTGCTTCAATTATTAGTTTACTTAATCACCAGTTCCCAGAAGGTATTATTGAAATGGTTACATCACTGAAATGCTAAACGAAGATGGTACTTGGTCCCATATTTACTTGAGAAAACAAAATCTGACTGGTAGGAAACTTTTATGCCTGCCATTCCTCTTTGAACTTGACATTAGGTCTGTTTTTTACACAGGAATATATCTGAGCCCTGTCTGAGATAAAGGATACTACTTTGAAGATGCAAAGAATATGTGGACTTTAAGCTGGCCTTATAATAATCTTGTTCTAACATATTGCAAGCCAAATTTAGCCTGACATTTTATCAGATTGTTTAATTTCAGGAATATGCATCCAATCATTCTGATGGTTCTTTCTTTAAAATTCTCTATGAATTTTTTCTTTTTCTTTTTAAATTAAGTTGGCAGAACAGAGATCCAACCCTTATTTTCAGTAAAATCAAAGCAATTGCTGATTAGAAAAAAGGGAAGAAACATTCAAACCTCATCATGATAGATGATATTACCAACCTCGAGCTTCATATAGTTACCCCTTAAGTTCCTTAACAATGGATAGATTGAAGCATCCTTTAAATCCAGTTCCCTTTTCTAGTTTGAGTAATTGTTACAATAAGATTGCTTAGTGTATTTATCTCCAGAAACATCTTCAGGCATCAAAAATTTGGTTTGCATATGCAAAATGTCCCAAATTTGATATAGTTCAGAATCACATATAAAAGTTATGAGGCCCTAGTGTAAAACTTCTGGAATGGTGGAATGAAAATCTTCAAAAATCAGCTCCTCATAAAGCAATTAAATTTCTGGCAACATTGTCAAAATCAAAATTTTCACAACTCAGGAAATTAAAAACAAAATCAGTAGACACTGTCCCAGCAGGCATCCAGATGTTGGACTTAGTATACAAGACTTTACATATGATGCTTATAAATATGTTTGAAGAGGTAAGAAAACATTGCCTAAAATATGACAATGATGTCTCATCAAAAAGAGAATCTTGGTTAAGAGACAGAAATTTGTAAAAGAACCAAATATGCGTTCTTGAAAAATGGGGCATTACCAATCTTATAAAAATAAAATGAATTGTAACAGAATAATGTGACACATTATAATCATCACTGTCCAAAGACAAATTACAAAGGATTTTGAAAGCAGCAAGAGTGGAGACTCATCACATACAAGAGATCCTTAATATGATTAGCAGGTATTTATAACCAGAAACCATGAAGGCTGTAAGGAAGTGGGAAAACATTTAAAATGCTGAAGAAAAACTTCAAAAATCAGGAATTCTGTACTCAGCTATTATCCTTGGGAAAATGAAACAGAAAATTATCCTTGGAAAATGAAACAGAAATAAAGACATCCCTGCCACTAACAGATATTCCCTACAGGAAATATTAATGGATTCAGGTACTAATGGATTCAAGCCAACATGAAAATATGCTTGAATGCAAATGATAAAAATTAAACATATCAGTGTGGCAGGCTGAATAATAGCCCCTAAAGATATCAATTTCTTAACCCTTAGAACCTGTAGATGTTGCTGTATTTGACGAAAGGACTTTGCAGATATGTTTAAATAAAGACTCTTGAGATGGAAAAAGTATACTAGATTACTAGGTAGGCTATAATTACAAGTATTTTTATAAGAGGGAAGAAGAGGAAGACTTGACCACATAGGCTGAGAAGGCAATGCAATGATGGAAAATGGATTGGAATGATGCGCTGCGAAGACAAAGGAAGAGGCCACAAGCCAAGAAATAGGGTGGGCCACTAGAAGCTGACAAACTCAAGGAAAAGATTCTCATCTCAGAGCCACTAGAAAGAACTGGCCCTGCCAACAAATGTCCTTTGGCCAGGGAAATTGACTTCAAGTTCTGATCTCCAGAAATGTGATAGAACAAATGTGTGTTGTTTTAGGCCACCAAGTTTGTGGCAATTTCTTGCAGGTAAATATAGGTAAATATAAAGGAGAGTAAGTATAAATATATATTTGTAATGCTTCTGTCTGATTTAAAAGGTAGCTGTATAAAGCAATAACTATAAAACTATGTTGAGTTTCTACTGCATAAAGTTGCAATATGTATTACAAAAACAGCCTAAGGAAATTAAAAGGAATGGGGCTATATGGAAAAAATTCCGTATGCTACTGAAATTAAATTAGTAATAAAACTAGATTTTTTTTTGTTAAGATGCTAATTGTAATACCCAAGGCAACAACTAGGAAAGTAACTAAAATATGCAGAATAAAAGAAACAACATAATTAAAATAGTACACGGTTGGGAAGTAAGGGACCTTGAACAGAGGGACCAGCTGAGGCCCTGGCAGAAGAACATAAATCGTGAAGAGTTCATGGACATTTATCCCTTCCCCAATCAATACTCTTGTGATTTCCTATGCCCATGTTTACTTTAATCTCTTAATCCCATCATCTTCATAAGCTGAAGATGAATGTCGCCTCAGGACCTTGTGATGATTGCGTTAACTGCACAAATTGTTTGTAGAGCAGGTGTATTTGAATAATATGAAATCTGGGCACCGTAAGAACAGGATAACAATTATTTTCAGGGAACAAGGGGGGTAACTTTAAAGTCTGACTGTCTGTGGGCCAGGCGGAACAGAGCCATATATCTCTTATTACCAAAAATGGGTAAGATAAATATCGCTGAATTCTTTCCCCAGTAAGGAATATTAATAATTAACAGCCCTGGGAAAAGAACATATTCCCAGAGGAAGCCTCTGAATGGCCGCCCTGGGAATGTCTGCCTTTATGCAGATGTAGACAGGGATGAAACAGGCCCTAGTCTACTGCAGTGCCCTCAGGCTTGCTAGGATTAGGAAATTCCAGCCTGGTAAATTCTAGTCAGACCGGTTCTCTGCTCTTGAACCGTGTTTATCAGTGACAATGCATGCACAGCTGGACATGGAAGTTCATTAGTGATTCTAGTTTCACCCTGACCTTGTGATCTCACCCTGACATCCTACCTTGTGATCTTTTGTTGCCCTTGAAGCATGTGATCTCTGTGACCCACACCCTATTCGTACACTCCCTCTCTTTTGAAAATTGCTAATAAAAACTTGCTGGTTTTACGGCTCCGGGGCAATCACGGAACCTGCGGACACGTGATGTCTCCCCTGGACACCCAGCTTTAAAATTCCTCTCTTTTGTACTCTTTCCCTTTATTTCCCAGACCAGCCGATGCTTGGGGAAATAGAAAAGAACCCATGTTAGCTATCGGGGGCAGGTTCCCCCAATAGTACACTAGAACATACCTAGTTGACATTTAAAAATTCGGTAGCGTAGAAATGGAGAAACAAAAAAGGCAGGGCATATAGAAAACAATTGGAAAATGGAAGACATGAATCCTAATTTACCAATAATTCTATTAAATTATCTCATTGTTTCTTTTATTCATATTTTTAATTATTAGTGGCTGCCTTGGATATTATAATTAGTATCTATTTATCACCACATGAAGTAAATCTAAATTAATGTTGACTGTACAAAATACTCTTACTGTCCGATCAAGTTTAAAATATACATAAAATAAAATATGTCACAAGAACACCACAGGTGATGGTGAAAGGAAATAAAAATATTTTAGTATCCCAGTATTGCCAGAGGTAATAAAAGAATAAAGTTTAGGTTTCTACTTGGGGAAGCATGATATAATTTCTGGGGTATTTTTGAAGGAAACTTTTTAAAAGTATAAATAATATGCAAACAGAAAAGATAATGGATTAGCAAGAAAAATACTTCATTAATCTAATACGAGACAAGAAAGGAGACAAAAAGGGAAAAATAATGGAACACATAAAAAGTAATAAATGGTAGATATGTAACCAAATAGCTCGATAATTGCATAACATGTACACGAACTATTTTACTAAAAAGAAAATCATTAGACTACATAAAATATGAAACTCAACAATATGATGCTTACAAGAGACATCATTCATTAAAAGCCAGAAATGTTTTGAAATAAAATGTATGGAGAAAGAAAAAAACATACCATTCAAACACTGACCAAAAGACAAGGCCGATTTCAAGGTAAGAAGTATTCCGATAGATTAAGAGGCACGCCATAACAATAAAATGTACAATTCACAAAAATAATATATCAATTCTAAATTGCCACATGCTTCATATCAATTCTAATATATCTAATATATTGCCACATGCCTCATAACAAACTTATAAATATTGAAGCAAAAGGTACAATATTAAAAAGTGACTTTAACATATTTCTCTTGGTAAACATAAAAAAAAGCATTTGCCTTAGTGAATCAAAGCAACTATACCAAGAACCGGAGTGATTGAAATATGACATCAAAATTAGAGATAAGGAGCTGATAAAACTTGCTTAGATTATATGAAAATATTGTGAATACCTTTTAGGTTTAAGTATATTTTGCTTTGTTTTAAAGCCTGGAATCAAGAGTTCAAGACACAGAGCCACTTATATTAGATGCAGTGATTTTACAATCTCCCTATCGGAGTTTAATGCTTTGATCAGCTGCTTATGAACATGAGTAGAATAATCCAGGAAACTAGTCGGGCTTTCATTTTGATATTTGTGTTATTTTATATGAAGACTCAACACAGTACCTGGCAAATAAAAATTATTAAATAAATGTTATTTGCCTCATTTTATCTCATTTACCCTTCACAATCACACTAAGATTTCTTATTATGTCAATTTTAAAAATGAAGAAACTGAGTCACATAACAGAAAATTAGCAGAAGTCACATAGCTAGTGACCTGGAGCTAAGATTCAAACCCAGTTTCTCTAACACATACACACACTCTCTCTCTCTGTCTCTCTTAATCACTATGCTCTATGGCCTCATAATTATTATTTCAAAAGCCAAATGTTTATTTTGTGATGATGAACAAGAGGAGAATAGTTAATATATATTAATTATTCAAAATACTATGTTTTGTCCTATACACACATACATATGATAAAGGTTAATTTATAAATTAGGCACATTAAGAGAATAACAATTAACTATGATGATTATTTGACATATATCTTATTATTATATCATATTATTATAAGCAATATTAAGTAGTTTCTACTTTTACCTGTCAATAGTACCTTTTTTCTCCTAATCAAATGTCATACATATTAGTATTCACAGTATATAGTACTTTTTTCTCTTGAAGGCACAGAGATTTCTGACTCAGTTTAAAATCATTTTATAATGTCTTAAATCTGTTTATTCTGAAGTATTCAATATATAAATGAAATATATATGTTATAAAATATAATAAAATGGTCAAATATGCTTCACCACTGTTAAATTGAAATATATTTGGCCTAAACCTGCTTTCATGCATATTTTAAGTTTGGCGTAAAGGTTTCTCTGTAGGTGAACTGTGAACTTGTAGGTAGTGAACTTGATGTATAAACAGACTGTAACACAACATGAAAGTAGACTCTTCTAACAAGTAGCCAAGTCTCAGCTAATCATAGCAACTAAGCCCGCAGCCAATCAGAGGCTGAAGGCTAACAAAACATCACCATATAAGACAAATGCCGACTGTAACCATTTAGATTATTTCTGTATGTCACTACCTTTTCTTGGGCTATAAATATAACCTGCACATGTGGTGGGTGGGATGGATCGTTACAAACCATTTTTGGTCAGGACTGCTGCCTGATTCATGAATCATTTCTTGCTCAAATAAACTTGGCTAAATTTAATTTGTCTAAAGTATTTTTTTTTTTTTAACAACCACACAGCTTATAAAACAGAACACTATTGAAGCTTTTCCCTGATCACATCCTCCCTTCCTTCCCAATCAGAATAACCACTATATGGGGTGTATGATGATCATTCTGTTATTTAAAGAATAATTATAAAATAGGCGAGTATTCCCATATGGGGCATGAGGCATGCTTCCAAGATCCCCAGTGGGTGCCTGAAAACACTGATAGTACTGGATGAACTCTATATATACTATGTTTTTTCCTACACACACATACATATGATAAATGTTAATTTATAAATTAGGCACAGTAGACAATAACTAATGAAACAGAGCAATTATAATAATGATATACAGCAATGAAAGTTATGTGAGTGAGGTCTTTCTCTCTCTGTTATACAGTAGCTTATTGCGTTATACCACGGGTAACTGAAACTGCAAAATGCAAAATTGTGGATAAGGGAAGGCCACTGTGCTCTTTAGTTTTATACATTTTGAAATTTATGTAAATGGTGTTAGACTGGGTTTATTCTGTGACTTTATTTTATGAAGCAACATTGTTGATGTGATTCATTCATGTTGATACAGGTAGCTCATTCATTTCCAAAGCTGTATCAAAATTTATTATCCCTTGTCCTGTCAGTGAACATTTAGTTTGTTTTCAGATTTTTGCTATTATAAGGAATGCTGCTACAAACATTTTTTTTATGTCTTTTGGTGCAGTGATGCAAGAGTTTGTTCAGAGTGTAGATACCTAAGAGTGAAAATAATGATTGGTGAGAATGTGCATTTTCAACTTTACAAAATATGCCATATTATTTCTCGAAGTCCTTGTACTGATTTAGATTTATTCATATAATGATTCTCATTGCATTATATCTTTATCAACATTTGGAGCTATTTAATTGCCTTACATCTATTTACTTATCTACCTGATAATACATATAGATAGATAGATACAGATAGATATGATATTTATTTAATATAGATCTATAGGTCTATATCTATCTCTATTTGTATATTAATTTTTAAACTACATCCATCTATCTATCATAAGAGAATTTATAGTTGATTCCACACCTATATTAAAATTTGTGGTGCATGAAATAGGGATTTACCCAGGAAATCAAAAATTGGAAATATGTGGTAAAAGGCATTTGAGGGTTTATGTAAACTTAAGAACACTGAGCACTATGGTTCAGCCATACAAGAATACAAGAAATGCTTCAATGTCAGGAAAATAGACATCAAAAGCCCCTAAGAGCCTGAAAAATCCCTTGGGATCTGCATGATCATTCAGAATTCAGCACTGCTTTTGAGAGCTAGTGCTCTCATTGTCTTTGCAGCAGTAGTAAATTATTAAACCCTACTATTGCACTCTTACGTTCTTGTTATTTTCTAAATGGTGGGATCAGAACCAGAAAGATATTCAGAAATTAACGGAATGAGAGTATATATGTATACACATACACACGTATGTATGTATTTCTAATTCAATCTAAAGCCATGTACTCATCCAATTACTTGTTATTCTAATTGGCCAAAGATCTCCTAGAAATTTGCTTAATAATTATTTTATACAAATATAAAATCAGACTCTACATTTTCATTTGTACTAGCTTTCTGCAGTTGATATATTTTAATTACAAGCCCACATCATTAGATGTTCTTCTTCAACATGATTTGGCTGCCTATAACATTCTGCATTATACTTGTATGTACTTCTGGTTCCATCTCTTACCTTCTGTTATTTCTGGGCCCCTTTCTCTGCACACCCTGTCCTCATCAACAGGACCATTGTATTGTCTGTCCTGCAGCACAGGATATTGCTCTGGTGTGCCATTCAGGCTGCTCTACTCCAGCCTCTGATCATCCCTACTTTCGTTGTTCTTCCTCCTTGTATTCTGTCAATCAGAATTCACTTTTGCTGGATCCCAGTCTGATTGTTTACTCACAGTAGGGAGTACTGGGTGCTCCTAGCTGGATAAGTTACCATTCATATGTGCATTTCTATCCTGGAGCTTTGGAGAAGATGTCCTAAGTATGATAACTGGGGGGATTTCATGGCACTGTGACAAGGTAGAGATAGAGTGGGATGTAAGGCACTGTGACAGGATAGAGGTGAAACAGCTTGACTCTCTTTGCAGGACTGAAAAATAAGGTTTAGTGTTTCTACCTTATATTTATGGCCAGCCCTCTATGTGGGCTTTTATATTGTAACAATAAATCAAAGTAGTATCACTTAGAAATTCATCCAGATATAATGTGAATGTGCATGAGGAAAAGACTGATCACTAAAGTAAAGTCTTTTTAAACTTTTTAAAACTCATCTTACCTGTGTGTGGATAACATTGCCAGAAATTAAAAGAAACTGGTTGAATAAGGGGCTTTTAACTTTTTAAGGTCAAGTTTTGGTGAGATGCCTATCTATAATTTAAATTCTTTATTGAGTAAGGAAATAGACTATACATCAAATAGTCTAGATTATCAAAACTTCATAGATTAAAAGTTTCTAGATGATTTGATGATGTTACTGAAGGCTGGGAGCTTTTTAGTGAGAAAGAGAGTTCAGCTGTAACTGTCCTCTTTCAGCAACACTGGAATGAGTATCAAACTCAATTTGAATCCTGAGATAATAGTCCCTAGCTTTACAGATTTTACAGATTTATTTGGATTTTGCTTTACTGAACTTACTCTTCATGCTCTGTATAGCTAAATAATATTTTTCAGACCAAACCTACAAATTAAGGATCCTCAAATGATATAGGTTTTATTTCATAATACCTTAAGTCAGCAGCATGCACCAGTCACTGCCCCCGCCCCATCATGATACACATGTACAGACACAGATTACATATATCTCTATTAATCTCTATTAATCTCTATTAAGGTTGGAGTGCAATGGCACAATCTTGACTCACCGCAACCTCTCCCTCCTGGATTCAAGCAATTCTCCTGCTTCAGCCTCCCAAGTAGCTGGGATTACAGGTTTGCACCACCATACTCAGCTAATTTTGCATTTTTAGTAGAGACAGGGTTTCTCCATATTGGTTAGGCTGGTCTCGAAATCCCAATCTCAGGTGATCAGCCCATCTCAGCCTCCCAAAGTGCTGGGATTACAGACATGAGCCACCACACCTGGCCCTTCTTCTTTGTTTTTTTGAGACACCGTCTTGCTCTGTTGCCCAGTGGTGGAATCATGGCTCACCACAGTCTTAACCTCCAGGACTCAGATGATCCTCCCACCTCAGCCTCCCAAGTAGCCGGGACTATAGGTATGCACCATCATGCCTGGCTATTTTTTGTATTTTTCCTAGAGAGCAGGTTTCACCATGTTGCCCAGGCTGGTTTCAAACTCCTGGCCTCAAGTGATCCACCTGTCTCTGCCCCTCAAAGTGCTGAGATTATAGGCATTATAGGCTGAGGAGTTTTCTTTTTATAAATCACTTAGTTCCGTTATTTAACCTCCATATCCTGTGATAACCTGCATTTCATGACCTGTCCTTAAAGTCAGGAGAATAAAGTAACTGAAATTAGTGTGTTTTAGTGATTTCTTTTGTAGTTCAAGAGACTTCTAGATAAAAAGTAATGTACATGAGATCAGCTTCTCCCAGTTATGCTACTAGCCACAGGCAGTAAGTAATTGCCTGAAGGACCTCTGCCCTTGGGGTGTAACCCCAGATGGCACCTGTGGGGAGTTGGGGGGTGCAGAATATTGGAAATACTGCTGCTGTCTTTTTGGAAGTATCACTGGGGTCAGGAAGATTACTTATTGAAATTTGTAATTACAGCTTATAAGGATAAAAGAAACCCAAAGAATGTTTTCCACCCTCTTTGAGTTTCCTTTACCTACTTTTTCTTTAAGTGAGAGATCAGTTTGGAGTATGTGTCTAATTTGTTAAACAAGAAATTTTCTTTCATTGAATTCTGGAGCACTCTGCCAGACATTGGCACTCCTTTATCATCTTGACAATATTCACTGGTAATATCTTCAGTTAGTAACAAATCTAAGATTATTTATTTATAATACCAGGTTATTAAATCTGCGAATCTCTTAATAGCCCCCAATCTCTTCTTAATTTAATGATTTTTATATTGAATAATTTTAGGATAAGATTTAATAAACATTATCAGTGATAATTTTTTATTGAGCTATCTGATTTGTTTGAATTGGAAATACTGTGATTATTTAGGTGATCAATAGGAAATCTGAGGATATACCCTTTCATTTTCTATGTCAATATTTCTCAAAGTTGTCTCTGAGCTCTTGCATGCTATTGTTCATTGTGATTACTGAAAACTGATTCTTAGACTGCATTTCGGACTCATTTAATCAGATTCTTGGGGAAAGGCATGAAGAAATCTGCCTTTAACCTGCATTTAATATGCATTCCTCTTTTGTGATTATTTTGCTGACTAACATTAGCAAAGCAGTTATCTGGGGCTAAAATAAATCATACCTTAACCCACTTTATTCTGAACATGTAGTTACGCTGACTATTAAATCAATTTTAGGATTTGCCAGTGCTCTCAATTCTGCCATGCCTTTGCTTGTATAATTGTTAAACTGAATTTGGCCTGAGGCTGCCTCCATAGCTTGAGTCCCTGCTCAAGGAACTGCAACCTAACTTGGTATGTACACAGACTGAAAGCCTAATTTAGGAGTTTTTAAAAATAAAAATAGTTGAGTCTCAGCCAATCACAGGCTTCCAACTGATCAGACCATGCTATTTTTTGCACCTCACCTCCTTTTATATCTATAAATACTGTCTGCCCACCTTGCAGAGAGAAGTTCTTTCAACCTCTTCTGGTTTTGAGGGCTGCCCAATTGATGAATCATTCTTTGCTTAAAATTAAAAAACAAAAACAAAAACAAAAACAAAAAAAACACTTCAATTTAATTGGTCAAAAGTTTTTTTCTGGCCAGGCGCGGTGGCTCAAGCCTGTAATCCCAGCACTTTGGGAGGCCGAGATGGGTGGATCACGAGGTCAGGAGATCGAGACCATCCTGGCTAACACGGTGAAACCCCGTCTCTACTAAAAAAAATACAAAAAAAAAAAAAACTAGCCGGGCGAGGTGGCGGGCGCCTGTAGTCCCAGCTACTCGGGAGGCTGAGGCAGGAGAATGGCGTAAACCTGGGAGGCGGAGCTTGCAGTGAGCTGAGATCCGGCCACTGCACTCCAGCCTGGGCCATAGAGCGAGACTCTGTCTCAAAAAAAAAAAAAAGTTTTTTTCTTTTTTACGTAATGTTGGATGGGTTGCTTCTAGTACGGTTGAAGGAGATTGGGAATTGAATTTGGTGTTCAAAATCCCGACTCTCTCACTTACTAGCTCGGTAAATAAACAAGCTAGACAAACACTTTTGAAACATCAGCTGCTTTATCTGAAAATGGGGTTAATTAATAATAATACCTTTTATTTAAAGTAGTTGTTTTATAGCATTTATGATGTTGGGATTTGTTTGAGTTCCTTTGCCTGATATGTTGAGGAAAACATACAGGGAAAAATGAAGTTTCAATCCAACTTATGTTTCCATAAAATTGTTCATTTTTCTCTAAAGTAGGAGCAAACAAGAAACATTGAAACTATGAGTAGTGTGTAAAACTTTCTAATAAATGCATTCCTTCACATTAAAGTCTGATTCGCAGAGTTGATTCTTTAAAATAGCTCTGAATGTCTCTATGGTGTCTCCTATTGCTGAAGATGTAGCATGCAGTGAGTTTTGCTAATTAGTCTTAATATGGTTAACAGATGGTGAAATTTAAATTTGTGGGGGAAAAATGTGTGTAAGTATGTATGTTTACCTTGAGCTATATGTGAACCCTTTAAGGATATAAAGATGTAAGTACAGTTCCATTTGTGAATATGTCAGAGTATTGTGATATCAAGAAAAGACATATCATATGACGTTGAAATATAAAAATTACAATATACAGTCATGAGTTGCTTAACAATGGAGGTACATTCTGAGAAATGTGTCTTAAGGTGACTTCAGTGTTGTGGAAACATTGAGAGTGTCCCGACACAAACCTAGATGTTATAGCTTACTAAACACCTAGGCTATAAGGTGTAGCCTATTGCTCCTGTGTTACAAAACTGTACAGCATGTTACTGTGCTGAATACTTTAGCCAGTTGTAGCACAATGGTAAGTACTTATTTATCTAAACATATCTAAACATGGAAAGGGTACAGCAAAAATTGTATAAAAGATTTTTTTAAAATGATACACTTTTATATGACTTACCATGAATAGAGCTTGCAGGAAAACGAAGTTGCTTTGGGTGAGTTAGTGAGTGAATGATGAGTGAATGTGAAGGCCTGAGACATAACTGTACACTACTGTAGACTTTATAAATATTGTACACTTAGGCTATACTAAATTTATGAAAAGTAATTATTCATTCATCAATAATAAATTAACCTTAACTTACTATAACTTTTTTACTTTATAAGCTTTTAAATTTTTGAAACTTTTTATGTTTTATAATAACCCTTAGCTTAAAACACAAATACATTTTACAAGTATACAAAAATATTTTCTTTCTTTGTATCCTTATTCTGTAAGTTTTTCAACTTTAAATATTTTTTTTAACTTTTTAAAGACACAAACATATTAGCTTAAGCCTAGACAAGGTCAGAGTCACCCATGTCACTGTCTCCCAACCTCCATCTCTTATCCCACTAGAAGGCCTTCCAGGGCAAGAATATGCATGGAGCTATTATCTCCTATGATAGCAATGCCTTCTTCGTCAACACCTTCTGACATACCTTCCTGAGGCTTTTTTATAGTTCTTTTTTATATATAAGTAGAACAATCACATTATAAAATAATGATGCAAAGTATAGTATGGTAAAAATAAATCACTAATGTAGTCATTCATTATTATCAAACACTAAATACTCAACCTAATTATAAGTGTTATACTTTTATATGACTGGGAGCACAGTAGATTTATTTATGCCAGCATCACCACAAGCGTGAGTAATGCTTTATACTACAATGTTATGCCAGCTACATTACTAAGTGACAGGAATTTTTCAGCTCCATTATAGTCTTGTGGGACCACCATTCCATATGTGGTCCTGTCATTGACTAAAATGTCATTATGTGGCACGTGACTGTATTTATTTATTTATTTATTTATTATTTTTTTTTTTTTGAGGCGGAGTCTCGCTCTGTCGCCCAGGCTGGAGTGCAATGGCCGGATCTCAGCTCACTGCAAGCTCCGCCTCCCGGGTTTACGCCATTCTCCTGCCTCAGCCTCCCGAGTAGCTGGGACTACAGGCGCCCGCCATCTCGCCCGGCTAATTTTTTATATTTTTTTAGTAGAGACGGGGTTTCACTGTATTAGCCAGGAGGGTCTCGATCTCCTGACCTCGTGATCCGCCCGTCTCGGCCTCCCAAAGTGCTGGGATACGTGACTGTATTTATGAGGGTATTCACTAACAAAGATAATACTAATCAAATTTATTTTCTTATTTCTTGACTAAGAACCAAAACTCCTGTTTAGAGAATGAAGATTTATCTTTGAATTATTTGCTGGCTGCCATTAATGAGTTGCTCATTAGAATGCATATTTTACTCTAAACCTGGCTTTAGTAGATGATCAATAAACATTAAAGAATGTTATGATAGCTATCAATATCTACAGAGATGAATCTTAGGATGATTGGTTAAAAAGACATCACTTCTACTTTTTTTTTTTTTTTGCCTTCTTAAATAACTAACAATATTTATGATTTCTGAAGTTCAATTCAATTCCAGGTAACTACATCATCTCAACATAGTTCAAAAATAGTTTTGAAAAGGCTACCATAGTTGCTTTCATGTCAATGTTGCTGAATTCACATTTCTTTAACTTGGAATTAAGGGACTATTTTAACAAGTGGAAGCAATAAGACAATTTGTCACTCATCCCCCAGTAGAAATTCTTGGAGTAAAAGTTATCTTTCCCTCTGTGTCTCTAGAAAAGTTGTCCTTTGCTGTGGTATGTGTGACCAAGAGAATCTGTGGTGTTTTGAAAAATCACAGGACGCTGCTAATAAACTTTGAAAATGCTTTTCTTTAAAAATAAAGGAGTGTCAAGGTTGTACCTATGACAACCCTATTCTCACACATTTGCTTTATGATATCCTTTTTTCAGCATGAAAGGAAAGGGCAAATCCTTAATTTGTGTAAATATTATCCTTATCTAGTGTATAGTTCTGAATTGAACATGTGACAGTTATGTGAGGTATATGTCATTGCAAGAAAAAAATGGCTACAAATAATTTACCTGTATATAATATTTCTGCTTTCTGTAAATTCAAAAGGGAAGATAATTAGTTTACTAATAAATCCTTTCAATGTTTCTTTCCAGGGAAACAGTGCACTGTATCTTAAAAAAAAAAAAAAAAAATTAAGAGACTTGAATGTTTTCTTGGAGCCATTTAGCTGAGCCTTTAGAATTTGCTGCTTCCTCCTAGGACCCTTACTGGTTTACTGGTTCTAAAGGGAACTATTAAGAGAACTTTACAGAGATGTAGGTATGGTTAATTAAACCACAGGAAATAGTGATACATGTAGGGACTAGCAACAAAGGAAAGTCATTTCCATCCCTAGTCTGACGAAAGGAGAGGAGGGAACTGTACAACAGGAGCCTTCAGAAAATGTTGAACTATGGAAGAGGAAGCATCCTCTAGAAGCTGTAAATGTTGAGCACATCCACCAAAAGCTGTAGATGACACAGAAAGAAGGAGAAGAAATAAATACCCCAATCTCAGTCTCCTTCCTTCCAATTCCTGCCAGTGTCTCCCATTGGCCAAATGCAAGGAAAAAAGTCCAAATGATGTCTATAGGGGTCAGCACTCTAGAGCACAGAGCAGGAAAAGACCAGAGGATATGTCAGAGAGGAGAAAGGATCACTTTGTTACATGTGAAGCAAAAATAAAATGAGAAAAATCAGCTTTTTCCTCTTTCCTCCAGGTGACTTTGTCAACTACCTATGTCTATATACTCAGAGAATATAAGTGAATATTAACATCATGCTGGGAAAAACTGGAGCTAATATATTATCTATTTCAAATAGATTTAAGACAAGACTTTGATAGTGATGACTCCTGGTAAGTGACATTTATAGTTGCGACATTCTAACTGTAATCAGGGGAGTCCATATTATGCAAGTTCTATGATATTTCTATATGAAAATCCAGATGGGAGTAATGCTTTTCTTTGATGGCTGGTCTGCCTTAGTCAATGATAAGAAAGATAGACATGTCAAATGATACATTATTTTATCTGCTTCTGACAAGTGTAATACTCTATTTCAGTGTGTGTTATGACTACTTTTCCTGTAAACAAAGGAAGAAAAATTATTAAGCCATTAAAAATCCTTTTGAATATTCATAACAATATGTCTGTGCATGATTCTTTAGAAGAGGAAGTCACTATCAGATAAATAAGTTAAAAATGTATAATTTTTCTTCTGTTAGCCTTATTCAGTCAGTTTTGAGACAACTACTTATAGTTTATCTTCATTATTGCTGAATTATTTTTGCTTTGGACTTTCTACTAGCAAAAGTACGTAGACTATAGGGAGCCATCCATATCAAAATTAGCACTTGAACAAATAAAGTACTTTACTTGTTATATATTAATCATGGATTAATGGGGAATGGAAATACAATTGACTCAGTAAGTGCTCAAATTTTTCTTAATCAGAAATGTGCCTGAGAAACACTTTTTAAGAGAGGAAAATAGATTAATAACAAACCTCCTAGATACAATGAAAGGAGAATATGCATAAAGAGTTTGTTATAATTTTGTGGGTTTACAGTAGGATGACTTGGCCAAGAGATGTTACACACATAAATTTCCAGGCTCCCATTGCAGACATCTGCAATTGACCCAAAAATCTCTATCTGATAAGAAAAGTTTAATAAACCATACATATGCAAAATTTAATTATATACTCAATCTAGATACAATTAGGAATACCTATGTATGGACAAAGACAATGAAGTACAGAAAATTTGGTGGTACTAACTTACCAATTAAAATACAGGAGTATGAATTATTTTGTCTCGACATATTTATTTAGCATTTATAGTTTTAAAGTTTATTCTTTGAAAAACTGTTTGTAGATTTTCCCAAAGATTGTAGCTAATATGCAAATATATTTTGAGTGTCTTTCTATATCTATTGTTTACTAGATCATGACCCCCTTGACCAAAGTAACAAGTTCCCAGCACATGTCCTAGATTCTGGATCAGAGAATACTCGAAAATACTGGAATGAATACATACATGCTTTGAATCCAAGAGGTTGTCAACGTTGATGCAAGTTACAAATGTATAACATGCCAAGTTTTATTTTGCTGTTTGTTTTTAGAGACGAGGTCTTGCTCTCTTGCCCAGACTGGAGTACAGTGGTGCAATTATGGCTCATTGCAGCCTAGAATGCCAAGACTCAAGTGATCCTCCTGCTTCAGTCTCCAGAGTAGCTGGAGTATTTTTATGTTGGTAAAGTTGGGGTACCAGAGTATTTTTATGTTTGTAGAGTTGTGGTACCACTTTTGCCTTCACTGATCTATAATTCCTGGGCTCAAGTGATCCTCCTGCCTCAGCCTTCCAAATGCTTAGATTACAGGCATGGCCTACCATGTCTGGCTTGTACCAAGTTTTAATTCAAAACAATAGAAGGGAATATACATCGTGTTATTTCTTTTTCTTTTTTTAAATAGAGAACGTACTAGTGTGAAAGGAATGGATAATTCAAAAACATCTTTTTATAGTACAGGTTTCCTTTGGAAAAATGATAATTCAGTAGAATTTATGCGACTTGGCAGTTATCCATATAACAACAATAAAAATTAAAACTTGGATTATCATAGTTTAAATGAATAGGAGGATTATTTACTTATGTCAGTCAATAATGTCAAAGACCAAAACATATTCTATTTTTCTACTCCTTTATGCTTGCAAGGGTATTTGCAGGAGACCTGTGATGGTGATAGCCATCCTATACATATTTAAGATAGAAGTACGGGAGAAAACAGCAGTGCCAACTGCTTTTATACCCTTTGCTTAGGAGTGCAAAGTTTTCTCAGAAAGCTCTGTACCAAATTTTACTTAGTTTGCATATATTATAATTGAACAATTAGGCTATTTAGGTATATTTTAACTGAAGAGAATCTTAAAATGCTGTAAAATAATAAAATATTGGAATGATAGATTAAAGCAAGAGTGATTCATCTCTGGGTTCTTGGTTTTTCATTGCAGACGTAGCCAATTGTCTGTTCAACATCTTTCCCTGTTTCCTCCTTCATTCGTAACAAAAACTTGGGTTGGTTCATAGGAGTCCAGTGCTTAAGCCAAACCAGAAGAGGCCACTGGGGATGACCAAGCCAATGAATCATGTGATAAGATGGAATCAACATTGACATAGATGTTAGGATATTTGGATTTTGGTCTCAACTATTTCAAGAGCTAGCACATCAAAATCAGTCCTTTTTCGGGGCCTGTTAATTCATCTATAAAATTTAAAAGGTTGGAAAAGATAGTGGATTTCAAACTATGTTCTTCACATCTGAAGTTCTGCAGAAATATGGAGTGTTCCCTATGGAAATATGAGTAAGGAGAATCTAAAAAGGAAGGACGATGACCCCCCACTTATAACAGATGAAGGAGGAATTGCTTTGACTTATTTGTTGAGATTCCACCAATGTTTCACTTGCCCATATGTTGTATTTTATTTAAAATGTTTTAAAAATCACTAGGAAAGATGCTCTCTTTGGTCTTCTCCATCTATAATATGTTTGGTAGGCTATGTTTTAGTATATAAATTAGAAGAGAAATGAAACTATGTATCTCCCACGAGACCCAAAGACTTCTAATTCTAATTGTGTTTGACATGAAAATATCCCAGAAAACCATAGAACTGAATCATATGCCATTTGGATCTGAATTCTTACTTATTTTTAAAAACTTATTGTTAGAAATGTCAGTGGATTCTGAGGGAGGACAACTCCAATTCTTGTGATTGCAACATAAGTTATGATTCATTTCCTTACCTAGGAGAGAGTAGCTAAAAATCATCCAAGCGAATGGAGCATATTCCATAGGGGATAGACTAAAGTGGTTAGGATGCCCAAGTTTATATATTTCGACCAAGAGTGAGTAAGATTAGAATTCATAAAATTAGGACAAGGATTAATAGAAAGAGGACAGTTGAAGTATAGAAACAAAAAAGCTTAGATTCAAGGCAAATAAGATACGTATCTTATGCAGATAAAAATTAAGTAGAAATACATGACTTTAAGCCTTACACATTTTGCAGAGGTAACATAAGTTTAAACTATTTATAAGCTCATGATAAAACTGCAATAGATGACAAAGATAAGTTAGCATTTTTTGACATTGCTTTAAAAATAAATACAGTCATGGGATATGTTGTTCAACTCTGGTCTCTTTCTTATAATAAGAATTCCTTGGTATTACTAACTCATAGACTGACTGAAAGATGTATTTTAAAAGTTACTATGAATTTATATTTAAAGCATATGTTCTGTGCAGTACTCCATGCTGAGCACAATTAAGCATACAAGGAGATATAAGGTACAGTACCTACCTTTATAGATGCTTAAAATCAAGTTAGGAAATTAAAATATGGAAATATAAATGAAAATACATTTAAAGATATTGCCATACAACCTGAAATATTGAAATTACTCAATAAAGTTTAACTCTTAATTCAGTGAATTCTCACAGAAACCATATTCCATGGTGTGATTGTTACCCGTTTTGTAAATGGAACTGCTTTAGTTTGGGAAGTAACTTTCCGAGGACTTCATAGCAAGTAAGCAGTATGTCGGAGTTGAAGGAGGAGCTCTTTCTCTTCATTATCGAGAGGCTCATGCTCTGAACCACTGCACTAACATACATTTTAGATGACAAGTTATTTGAAACCTTTCTGTTTCCTCAGGCCTCTTCTCCAGCAGACCACATTATCTTCTCCTAACAAAGGAAATTGTGAGCTTGGATTAAAAACTCTGGGATGTGCATTTTTTTCTTTCTGAAGACAATAATGAAGGAAATACAGTTGAGTACAGACAGAAATAGAAGTCCTTCCAAATAATTCTCTTACCACTGTCTTGAGGCCAGTGATTTTGACTTTCCAGACATCTTTTTACATCATTAGCCACTGTTCTCTCTCTCAGTCTCTCTCTCCCTGCCTACCCCCAATGCTCTTACTTCTCCCTCTGTTATGACTAATTTTCCTCATCATTAAAAGTGAATTCTTGCTCTATCTAAGGAAACACAATCTTTTCCAATCTGGCCATCAGTTTTTCCATCATGACCACACTCAATAAAGAAACACTAGCCTTTACATTTTTTTTAAAGTGACTTCTTTCTCCTAAACCCAAGATCATGGGTTTGGTCAGCAAGAGCTCTATTAAGAAAGGATGGTGGCAAAGGAAGCGAATGAGCAGTTATTGGTCAAAGGATACCAAGTTTCAGATAGATACAAGGAGTAAGTTTTGAGATCTATTGCATAACAGGGTGACTATAGTCAAAATATCACATTGTACCTCATAAAACATATATAATTATGATTTTTCAATTAAAATAATATTAATAATAAAAAAGAAATGGCAAAAAAATAGCTACTAACAACCCCTTTAAAAAAATGGTCTTCTAAGGATACCAATGACCTACTGACCCTCCAATTAAAATGGAAACTGAAGTGTCCTTAGTTTAGTAGACATTATTATGGCAAATACCAAATAAATATCAAATAAAGCTTTTGATGACAACTTATTTTTTCTTGAAATTATCTCCTTTTGCTTGAACATGCATTTTTTTCTCTCTGTTACCTCACTTTTTGGAATAGCCCATCACATTTACCTCTCCACATTCCCCTTTGTTGTATTCTTTTCACATGGCAGTGATCCTCTGGAGTGTGACTTTCTTGGCTTCTCTTCTTAGATTCTATACATTCCTATGTAACAGATGTTCTGTAACAATGACCATATCTTTGTCCCACTGCTCTGTTGAACTCCAATTCAACCTAATGTGGGCCTCCATTCTGGTAGTTCTTTTGAACCTGAAAATCAGTTTGTCACTGTCTAAACTCATATCTTTTCACTAAATCCTGTTCTGTTGCCTCTTTTGTCTTTAAACATGTCTCATTATTTGTCTTTTTTCCCTAACAACTAATTTATCTCCAACACTTCAGTTTGTCTAGTTCTGGCCTCTCCTGGCATCCCATTCTAGCTTTTCAGGTGATATCTCAATTGGAATGCTCCCTCATCATCTTAAAGTTATGGTCTCCGTTACAAAACTCACTCCTAACCCTATTGTATTCCATTACTATAAATGCTCCACCATAAACATCATTGCTCTGGCTTAAAATCTCTGTTGTTTGCCAAATAGTAACTGCTCATTTTTTTTAAAAGAAAGAAAGAATATACTAATATTTTTAAAGCCCCACCTCTTCCTTATATCACCACTCCCATATTAAACTAATTCAAAGTCCCTCCACAGTATCTTTTGAACTGGTGATTTCTTTCTCCCTATTGCCATTGCCAGTTACCCATTGTCTATATTGCAATAGCTTTCTACCTGATTTCATTGTCTTTAGGGTCTTCACCTATTAGACACCATCTATGATTAATGCAACTAAAGCATAACTCTGACTATGTCTTCTCCTAGGCCCAAAATTTTTATTTGATCACTCTACCACATATTTTCATGTCCTGGACCCAATATACATTTCCATGTTTCTACCTCCATTAGCCTTATTCAGCCTATATTCAAAAAGATAGATAACAGATAAATAGATAGACAGATACATGACAGACAGATGGATACAATGGTGCCTTTGCCTTCTTTCTGCCTTTGCACCCACTGTTCACTAGTTTCTGTCATATCATGTCATCTCATGACCTGTACCTTTAAAACCCAATTAAAATGCTTCACAGCATATTCAACACTTGGTTAGATATTACCTTGACTCTGGTGATAGAATCAGAGACGTCTTCATATGTCCATACTCTCCAAATTGTACACATCAAACATGTACAGTTCTTTGTATAGCAGTTCTACCTAAATAAATGTTTTGAAAATGTTTCATAAAAATTTTTATGATCTATGTAGTCAAAAAGAACTCCTTTCTACTCCAACTTCAATGGTACATTGAATTGTGCTGACATGATGAGTATAAATACTTATTCTTTCTGTAATGATTTTACTTATTCAAAATTACTTACGGAGCGTCTACTAGGTTTCAGGTTATAATGGTGAAACAAAGAGGCTGAGAGTACAGCCACATAAGTTTCAAGAGCCAGTGGGAGGGAGATATTCCTACTGTCAAAAGTTCTCAGAGCAACAAATGCATGTGATAACTGATAAGGAAATTAGTCTTAAAGAAATAACGTTTTTATTGAGAGATGAAGGATGGATCAATACAACTATTTCCTCTGATAGACTTTGTTCAGGCAAGAATTTTATGTGCTTTGTCTTTTAGTCTCATATATTAGCTTCTAGCTTGGATTTTCACATGATAAACAAGAAATATTTGTTGAATGAAGGCATCGAAATATTACCCTAGTACATAAACCTGCCACACCGGAAACTATCATTTTGGTGGAGCACTATGTGAAGGGTGACCCCAAATGAAAGCATGCCAGCCAGCCTATGCAGATAAGAGGTTCCACATGCTATGACAGCAGCACTTGTTTCTAATTAGCACTGGCATTTTCTTTGTAGTTTGTGGGGCTGATGGTGACCCATGCTGTGTTGTAGAAAACCATGTCATCTTAGCTGACACAACTAAGGTGGGATACAATAACGTAGATGTCACCTCAAATCATCAGCCTGAAACTTTTTTTTTTCTTCAGGAAGATAAATAAGCTGGCATTTAAGTGCCTAAGACACACAACTAGGCATGTTCTTGTCAGCAAAATAAAATGTTGTCACAAACTCGTAGGTTCCTGCTGCTCCTTAAATGCCACGGTCTTGATTTTCGCTGATCTCATAGTGAGATTGTTTTCTCTCATATAAGGCAGTTGATACAGATATAATCACTCAAGTTCTTATATGTCACTGCTTGACATGCATTGCTGAGAAATGACTCAACAGATTGCCTTCAATGGCAGGAGACTTAGCCATCCAAGGATCTAAATCAAAACATGGAAACCAAGTAGATTTTTTTCATTTCAATTGCACACTTGTATCAATCAGATGTGGTTGCCTGGAATACTCTTCAAAGAAGGATTTTAAGTGTGTGTCAGTCTCAGCAAAAACAAGGATCTCTAACTCTTCTAGCATTTAACCATCTAGCTCCTTTATTTTAAAAAATTGCAGCATACTTTCCTAACTTTTCATTTTTTAATATGTCATTCCAATATCTTAATCTCTGCCTCACTTAATTTCAGACTCAACCTAGAGTCTGAATAATCCATCAGTCCAACTGCTTCTTACTTTCAAATCCCTTTCCACTTCATCCTGCCATCATTCCTGCTCATTCCAAATCCAAAAACAAACCAAACAAATTAAAAGCAGAAACAAAACCCAACACATACTGTCATCTCTCTGGCTTACCTTAACAGTATTCACCTATGCATTGCTTATCTTGAATGAGAGTAGAATTCCTATGACTCACAAAAGTTAAAATTAAAGTTTAAATAAGTTGTGACAGGAAGCATCTACAATGTTTCTAAAATATATACGGTGCTATTCTACACTCTACCTGAAAGACATACATAATTTTTTTAAAAAAAGTTTACGTGCTCAGAAACCATAACTATTCAATGTTCAGATGAGCTTCTTATTTTGTAGTGGTTGGTGATAGTGATTACTTATGAGTCAATATGATGCAAATTCTATTAATACTCGCATGCTAAATTGATCAAGAAAATCTTCCCAGAGTTGGTAGACCATTGTGTGAGCTTTCAAAAAGACAAGGCTGAAACTGGGTTTCCTGCATTGGGAAATTTTCCTAGGCATTTGGATCTGAATCCTTAAACTATTCTAATTCAGTTTATTCAGAGCAAAGGATTAAGTAATATCTATTTTCAATTAGCTATTGCTTTGGGTTTAATACATGCTGTGACTTTTATTCCCAGGATTTGTCTAGACTTTTCATTTCTAGCTGTGTGTGCCTGTGTGAGTGGGAGAGAGGGAGTGTCAGAGAAAGAGAGAAATGAGTGTTGACCCAGGAGAAATTTATTTAATCATATATTATTGATTGCATCTGGTATTTTTAAAAATCTGCTTTCAGTAAGAGAAGGCGCTATCATAAGTTTGCAGTAGTTTTCCTTTAGAAATTGGCTAAGCTAATATCATTGAGCTCATTAGAACTTTTATGTGAAGCTACACAAAAACCCTAGAACTGAAAAGGCTCATTAAAAAAAATTACTATATTAATGGTCTTAGATAAATCTTTTAGTTTACCACTTTACAGTTTATTTATTCATAGAATTTGATTTTATAACTTTTTTCTTCAGTTTAGAGGCAGGTGAACATTTTAACTGGTTGTTTAGTGTTTGAAAGAGACACATTCTTGCACAGAATCACTCTAACCTGAAATAAAGGGGTCAAAGAGTTTGTTTAGTTTATTTTTTTATTTTTATTTTTTTTTACACTTGCCTGTAGTATTTGTTTGTTTGTTTGCTTGTTTTTTATTATACTTTAAGTTCTAGGGTACATCTGTTACGTGCGGTTTGTTACATGTGTATACATGTGCCATGTTGGTGTGCTGCATCCATTAACTCATCATTTACATTAGGTGTATCTACTAATGCTATCCCTCCCCCTCCACCCACCCCAAGACAGGCCCTGGTGTGTGATATTCCCCTTCCTGTGTCCAAGTGTTCTCATTTTTGAAAGGGTGAAGAAATATTCAGAAAGAAGATATCCTTGAGGAGGACTTAATTACTTAGCCAATGTGTATAAATATAGATATTAAAGCATACAGATCCTGAAAATAACTAAAATAATGAAATAGAATGCTATGAAAGAATCTACGTTGGCCTAAGGCTACAAAGACATCTTGAAAATGTAACTCTAGTAAGAACAAAATGCGAGACAGAAATTTAACCAAATTTTGTGACACAAACAGTTCTCTCCGTGTCTTCTGATGATATTTTGATCTTAATATTCTTTTAATGTATGCTAAGTGAGTTGAATTGCCAGTTCATTGTCAGAACACTCATGATTTTGAATTCAGTAAATTAAGGGATGGCTAATAAAGTATTCCAATCTGAATTTCACCAAGTTTTAAGCTTTATGCTGTGACATCACCTACTAGTCATGCTCAATACATTTTTACCACAGTTTCATCATTTCATTAAAGAGTTAAGCAAGAGTTAGGTACGTGATTACTTAAATACAACTTGTTTGAAGATTTTCAGGTTAAAGGTTTAATAGAAGTCCAAACAAATACTAGTGCTGATTAGATGGTTTGGACAGTTATATGTAATTCCTACCCAAATTTAGTCTACTTCTATTATTTTAAATATTATAATTTATGTTAATACTTTATTAACACATATTTATCTACACATATTTAAAGTTTATCTACATATATTTGTCTACACATATTTATCTACACATATTTAAAGTTTCCATTTTCTCAGCCTTCCAGTGATGTTTTTAAAATTTCACAAATGGAGAAACTGGGGGAGGTTAATTGGCTTTCCAATGCAATGAAGGGTGAGTCAGTGACAGAGACAGAAATAAACACCAGGGCTTCATCTCTTCTCATCCTGGTTCACATCATGAGAAAAAGCTTTCTGCTTATAAAGACATTTAATGACATGGTTCCTGAAACTGTTAATTAGGAGTGTTTTTAAAACCCACCTGGTTTTAGAGACAGATTGAAACTTCCAAAGTTGGGCATGTTTTGATGAAAAGTTTGGGAGATTTGTGTCAATTTTTTGAGAATTAGAAATTAGTTCATCACTTAAGGAAACAAAAAAATATATATCATAAAAGGTGCATATAGTTGCCTTCATATATGCTTGTCAATGTGTTCCACCCTGTTCTAGTGCTAAGATAGCTACAAAGTTGTATTTATACCTATATGAGTCAAGAGTACATTGATTTTGTTGGAAACGTGAACATATGAAAAGCATACACATATAAATACGGAAGAAAAACTGAGCTAAAGGGAAAACTGGGCAAAAGAAAAAAGGGAACTAGGATTGATTTAGTCTGTCTTAATGGAATATTTGATGTATGCAGATGTTCCTTAACTACAATGGGATTACACCCCCAATAAATCCTTTGTAACTTGAAAATATCATAAGTTAAAAATGCATTTAATATACACAACCTACCAAACACTATAGCTTAACATGGCCTACCTTAAACATGCTCAGAAATTTACATTAACCTATAGTTGGCAAAAATCATCTAACACAAAGTATTTTCTGATGGAGTGTTGAATATCTCATGTAATTTATTGAACATTATATGGAAACAAAAAAACAGAATGATACTATGGATATTCAAAGTAGTTTCTACTGAATGGATATCACTTTGGACCATTGTAAAATTGAAAGACTGTATATCAAGACATCATAAGTCACAGACTGTATGTATTTAGGAGTTTCTATCAATGATGAATTTGTAAGAATAGTGAGCTCACAGAAATAACCAGGAAACAGTGGCTGCCAAAAAATGATGATGATGATAATAATAATGTAACTTTAAACTTTATTAAATGGAAGTATGAGGAAAGTAATGTTTTTTTCCAATTCTACTGGATAGAACATGCTTCCAGAACTGTTTTAGTTTTGGGTGTCTTTTTTTTTTTTTTAAGAGAGAGAAAGCAATTGCTTATGTTTTAAGTTAGTAGCTAGAGAAGGCCTTTGAAAACTGTTAATTTTAAATGGAAGATATTTAACTGGAAAAAGAGAATATTCATGAGAATATTAATATTTTATGGGATATGATGTGAAAATGGCATTAGACTCACCCCATAATGGCACCGAGAGAGATAGCTATGTGTGGGTCAGAATCATTGTGAAGAGCTTGTTAAAAACCAGATTAGTGAACTCCATCCACAAAATTTTGGAATTGGTGGGTGTAGGGTGGGTCCTGAGAATTTGCATTTCATCTCCTGGGTGATGCTGATGCTGCTGATCAACAGAAGACACAGCATGTGGATAATCACTGCTCCAGCTCAGACACTCACTGGGGGAAACAGTAGAAAGTGTCTTCTAAACTATTGAAAAACTCTTTCTCTCTCTCTCTCTCCCTGTCACTTCTTTCCTTCTCTCTCCTTCCTCCTTCCCATAAATGAAATCACATCATATGAGATAAATGGTTTTATAAGATCCCATAGTACCTATTGTACCCAACTCTTAAGCAAGTGATATTCAAAAATTATTTTGGGCAAGACAATGAAAAGGAATAAGACATAAGTGAAATGAACATATTCTTGATGGATGAAGAGTTTCTGGGCCATGTAGGGAGAAACCCACTGATTTCACATTTCATTCCCAATCAAAGTAAACTGATCACAATCAGTCTCTTGTCGGTTTATCTTACATTAACGTTCAAATGTTGCCAGTTCTGCTACTGCAGATTTAGAAGGGCAATGCCAGAACAGGGGAATAGAGAGAATTGTTACTTTAAACTTTAGAGGTCTTCTTATATGCTAAAGATGGTTCTCTAACGTTTTAAATACTTTCCACTATCACGATGCCGATGGATTTAAAATATACCTGCTTCCTTTAATGACCAACTATTTAGGCAAATAGAATCAAGACACTGGTCTGCTTATCTCTGAACTTGTGAATAAAACAAAGCATAGCTCATCTCTTTAAGCAAGAGATGAAAAATTGAAACTACATGTGATAAGCCTAATTTATCTGTGCCAATATCCTTTTTTTTTTTTTTTTTTTTTTTTTTTTTTGCTAAACACTGTATCCATTTTCCTAAGTACTTTATTCAGTTTGCTTCTGTAAAATTCAGTTAAAGCTCTTGTTTTAAATTGCTTTTATTTTACATTGCCCCAGATTGTTTACTTAGTTCCATTTGATTCAAACTCTGCTTTTGCTTTCAGGCCTCTTCATTCCTCTAACCATTACGCACAGGCTCCTTCCTTAAAAGTATCCTCTTCTGGGTGGGTTGTTATCATGTCTCAAAACGGCATAGTTAAGGTTGTGTCAAAAGTGTACTTGCACGGTAGGATAAACTACTCTTTTCTAGAATTGCTGAAATGAAAGTAATTATTTCCAGTTGCAGTGGTACCATGGTGAATCTACTGTAAGTGAACACTGAGCATATTTAAAATTATTGGTGGAGTAAACGCAGCTTAGGAAAGTGATGGAAAAAAGGGCTGCATCTTGCCTTATAGTTAGTTATACTCCAAAATGTGTAAGAAGTGGAGGATGATTAGTTTCTACATTTACAGCAAGGCAAATGTCTTTCATGCATTTCATGTTTGTGCATTAAAAACAGTAATTAATGAAAGCTTTCACTGCATCTGGGTTGACAGATTAAGAAAAAAGAGAGATAGAGTGCAAGGTGACTTTTTTCAGGCTTTCAGGAAAATCTGTGGATACCAAATTTACGTATAACCATGTTGTTATTGAGTGCATTAAGGGCTTCTTTAGATTGAGCAAAATATAATGAGAGGTTGTCTTTAAGTACTTTTTTAAACTTTAAGTTTTACCACTGTTACTGCTTTCTGAATTACCATGTGAGGCAAAATTCACTGCAAGTAGCAGAGAACAACAGTAGGAGCCTTAGCTTACTATTTGTATACTCGAAGATTATAGAACAATCCTGTCAACATCACAAATCTAAGAGAGGAATTGGCTGATGCAATAAGTGCTTAATGTTACACACACACACACACATACACACACACACACACACCCCTTAAATTCTAATTCTACTAAGATGAATGAGAAGGAACATAGCGTGGCTTTTTGGAGGATTTCATGCAGATCATAGTGATAATAATATCAGTCAAGGTGAGAGTGCCTATCTGCTTCTTAACAAAGGAAAATTGATTGGGTTGTCAAGAATTCATATTTAACAATTCAAGTTCCTATAATGAAGGTTGTCTTTGTCAGAGAATGGAAGGAACTCAAGTTTCCATGTAAGTCGACATAAATTGTGGTCCTTTGTCTAACAATTTCCATACAATTTCCTCCTTGTAATATAAATATTCATGTTTTTCAATCTTGAGGCATAAAACACTTGGTATTTGACTGCCCTAATTTTACTGTCAAATAGTTACATCAGGAATCTTATTAAAAATCATTACATTGATATATCCTGCATACTTGGCAAAACTAACAACAAAGTAAAAGATTCCAAAATAGGCTTGCTTTTAGGTGTGTCTTATATATTTGGAATAATTCTGTGCTTGTAATTGTCTCAGTTCAAGCCAAGATACACATCTTGAGTGCCAGTGATTATAAAGATACTGTGCTAGACCATGTAGTGAGCAACAGGTATTGAAGTCTTTGTCTTTTTTTTTTTTTTTTTTTTTTTTTTGGCGGAGTCTCGCTCTGTCGCCCGGGCTGGAGTGCAGTGGCCGGATCTCAGCTCACTGCAAGCTCCGCCTCCCGGGTTTACGCCATTCTCCTGCCTCAGCCTCCCGAGTAGCTGGGACTACAGGCGCCCGCCACCTCGCCCGGCTAGTTTTTTGTTTTTTTTTTTTTTTTTTTTTTTTTTTTTAGTAGAGACGGGGTTTCACCGTGTTAGCCAGGATGGTCTCAATCTCCTGACCTCGTGATCCGCCCGTCTCGGCCTCCCAAAGTGCTGGGATTACAGGCTTGAGCCACCGCGCCCGGCCATATCTCGGAGAAGTTTGGTATTTGAAATCAACTTTAAAAGGGCTCATTGATTAGCCTTCTCTACGTGCCTGGAATGCCATCTCTCACATCTTGGAATGTCAAAGGCATAAGAAACGGTAGTTGAATCTATATGCAGGTAATGGTGAGGGTTCCACTGTAATTAGAAGATGGGTGACAAAAGTGTAGCTGCAAAAGTACCTGGGAAAGCATGCCGCATAATTGGAAACATTGTTTAATTTAACTGTATTCTTACAACAGCCCTGTAAAACAGCACAGACACAATTTTCCTATTTTGTCAATGAGGAACTAGATAATTAAAGAGTTTAAACGTAACTCCATTGTGGTAATTGATTAAGCAGTCTATTTAAGACTGTTTTCTATGGAACTGAAGTCAGCAAGGCTAGTAGTCAGGAAAGGAAGATGAACACAAAGTGACAGATGCATGAGAACTGTATCTGTTTCTCACCTTCTATAAACAGGTGCCCTTCACCACAGAGATGCGCATACATTTGTCCTGGGATTCAGAGAAGCTAACAAAAAGAGTGGAAGCTGGTTGAACTTTGGGCCCATCAACTGCCTCATTTTACAAGGTAAGCAGTAGATTAGTGAAAATGTGTGATCTGTAATAGTACCTGCCTTTAGTGACCTTCATAGCATAAAACACATCTACTTCTTCACGCATGCCTTCCAAATTCCATGCACATTGCTCTTGTGGCCAACACTAACTCAGAGCTATGTAGCGAAGGGAATTCTGAAAATGTAATCTCAGCTTAGTTAAATTGACTTGTATGAAGCCACTGCAGCTCCAGAGACTCTGGCTACTGTTAGATTACTTTGAAGAGTGGTTTTTGTTCTAGAAGGAAATTCATGTGACTGAACTTTAACTTCGTACTCTGTCCCCTGGTCTGTGGGCTGCCACTAAAATCTCCACATAGCTTTTCTCAATTGACCTACTGGGGTCTTGCTGACACCTGTGTTGCTCAGCTGTCCAATTTGAGCAGATTTTATATACACTCCCTCTGTGTTTCCCCTTTTTCCTGAATTTCTCCACTAACTTTTGTCTGCCAGCTTTTATCACTGAACTCTGTCCTGTGAAACCTCAGGCCAATAGCTGCCTTGAGCCACATACATTTTCGGAACTGTCTCAACAGGTACAATCCTGTCTTGCAGGGATAGTGCTACGGATTGAATGTTTGTATTTCCCCAAAATATGTATGTTGGAGCCCCAAATCCCAATGTGATGCTATTTGGAGGAGAGGAGTTTGGGAAGCAATTATGTTTAGATAGGCTCCTGAAAGTGGAACCCTTGTGATGTAATCAGTGTCTTTATAAGATGAGGCAACTTTTTATCAGAGCTAACTTTCTTCTCCAAAGTGCACAAAAAAGAGATCATGTGAACACACAGCAAGACGGTGGCTGCCTACAAGCCAAAAGAAGAAGCCTCAAAATAAAAATCTACCTTGAACTTGGGCTTCTCAGCCTCCAGTACTGTGAGAAATGAAAGTCTATTTTTAAGCCACTCAGTCTTTGGGATTTTGTTATGGTAGCTGAAGCAGACTAAGACAGGTAGTCTCCATCCCAGTTTCTGTCTAATACTTGTTATTCTCCAGTGCCTGCAAAAATAGTCCTATGAATGTTTTGCTACATTATATAATTGTTATCTGTGTAAGGCTTACAGTGATAGAACTATTCCACTATTATTAGAAGTCAGAGGTTTATTTTTCTTGATAACAGTATATTATTAATTGAAAAAAGTTGTCTCGGCCGGGCGCGGTGGCTCAAGCCTGTAATCCCAGCACTTTGGGAGGCCGAGACGGGTGGATCACGAGGTCAGGAGATCGAGACCATCCTGGCTAACACGGTGAAACCCCGTCTCTACTAAAAAATACAAAAAACTAGCCGGGCGACGAGGCGGGCGCCTGTAGTCCCAGCTATTCGGGAGGCTGAGACAGGAGAATGGCGTGAACCCGGGAGGCGGAGCTTGCAGTGAGCTGAGATCCGGCCACTGCACTCCAGCCTGGGCGGCAGAGCAAGACTCCGTCTCAAAAAAAAAAAAAAAAAAAAAAAAAGTTGTCTCAAAAATATATGAAATATATGATATTCTTTAAAGTTTTCTGAATAAACACATTTATATATGCAGAGAAACAAACATCTGGGAAGTTCTGCAGCAAAACATTAAGAGTGACTTTGTTACTGTTCTGAGCCTGTGAGTATTGTTTTTCTTCTATTTGCCTATCATATTTTCTGTTTTCTTACACTGATCATGAAATATTGTGTAATTATATAAGTGAAAACTCCATCTCAACCCCAAATTTTCTTAAACTGATTAGCAACTTGAACAAAGTCTCAGGATACAAAATTAATGTGCAAAAATAATAAGCATTCCTATACATCAACAAGAAACAAGCAGAAGGCCAAATCATGAATGAACTCCCATTCACAATTGCACCAAGAGAATAAAATACCTAGGAATACAGGTAACAAGAAAACTGAAGGACCTATTCAAGGGGAACTACAAACCACTGCTTAAGGAAGTCGGAGAGGATACGAACAAACGGAAAAACATTCCATGCTCATGGATAGGAATAATCAATGCCATGAAAATGGCCGTACTTTCCAAAGTAATTTATAGATTCAATGCTATTTCCATTAAACTACCACTGACATTCTTCACAGAATTAGAAAAAAAATAGTTTAAAATTCATATGGAGCCAAAAAAAGAGCCTATATAGCCAAGACAATCTTAAGCATAAAGAACAAAGCTGGAGGCATAATGCTACCTGACTTAAACTACACTACAAGGCTACAGTAACCAAGACAGGATGGTACTGGTACAAAAACAGACACATAGACCAATGGAAGAGAATACAGATCTCAGAAATAAGACCGCACATCTACAATCATCTGATCTTCTACAAACCTGACAAAAAACGAAAAACAAAACAAAACAAAACAAAACAAAGCAATGGGGAAAGGATTCCCTATTTAATATATGGTACTGGAAAAACTGGCTAGCCATATGCAGAAAATTGAAACCGGACCCCTTCCTTATGCCTTATATAAAAAATAACTCCAGATCAATTAAAGACTTAAAATGTAATATTCAAAACTCTAAAAATTCTAGAAGAAAATCTAGGCAATAGTATTCAGGACATAGGCATGGGCAAAAATTTCATGAAGAAAACATTAAAAGCAATTACAACAAAAGCAAAAATTGACAAATGAGATCTAATTAAACTAAGCAGCTTCTGCACAGCAAAATAAACTATCATCGGAGTGAACAGACATATTACAGAATGGGAGAAAATTTTTGCAATATATCCATCTGACAAAGGTCTAATGTCCAGATTCTACAAGGAACTTAAACAAATACAAGAACAACCCTATTAAAAAGTGGGCAAAGGACATGAACAGACACTTCTCAAAGCGTAACATACAAAGAAAAGCTGAATATCATCGATCATTAGGTAAATGTAAATCAAAACCACAATGAGGTACCATCTGATGCCAGTCAGAATGACGATTATTAAAAAGTCAAAAAACAACAGATGCTGCCAAGGCTGTGGAGAAATAGAAATACTTTTACACTGTTGATAGGAACGTAAATTAGTTCAACCATTGTGGAAGATAGTGTTGCCATTCCTCAAAGACCTAGAACCAGAAATACCACTTGACTTAGCAATCTCATTACTGGGTATATACCCAAAAGGATATAAATCATTCTGTTATAAAGATACATGCACACATATGTTCATTGCAGCACTATTCACAATAGCAAAGAAATGGAATCAACCCAAATGCCCATCAATAATAGACTGGATAAAGAAAATGTGGCACATATACAATGTGGAACACTACGCAGCCATTAAAAGGAATGAGATCATGTTCTTTGCAGGGACATGGATGTAGCTGGAAGCCATTATCCTCAGCAAACTAACACAGAAACAGAAAACCAAACACCACATGATTTCACTCATAAGTGGGAGCTGAACAATGAGAACACATGGACACAGAAAGGGGAACAACACACACTGGTGCCTGCCATGCAGAGGGTGAATGGTGGGTGAAGGGAGAGCATCAGGCAAATAGCCAATGCATGCAGGGTTTAATACCTAGGTGATGGGTTGATAGGGGCAGCAAACCACCATGACACCCAATTATCTATGTAACAAAGCTGCACATCCTGCACATGTATCCCAGAACTTAAAATAAAATAAATAGTTTTAAAAGAAAGTGTTAGAGTCAGCCTGAATCTTTTATTCTGTGATCATGAAAATGTGTTTTTAGATATTAAATAATCCTTCTCAAATCCGTTTACTTTAACAATGTACTTCGATGTTTTTAATTTTCTTCTGGAAAACTAGAATTTGTTTTCTAAATAAATGATCCATGAACTTTCTCTCTCTTTTCTTCTCTTTCTATTTTTCTTTCCTATATCCTTTATTTTCTCTTTCTTTTTCTGTCCTTCTTCCCAATATTTACCAAGTTTATACTCCATGCTAAATATTATGCTACACTCTGGAAATCCAGAGTTTAATAAACTCTCATCTCCCTGGGAATCTGTTTGGGAAGATAGACAAGTGCATATTGCGCAATGGTGTGATGACATTATGGACAGAAGTATGCACAGGGAGCTCAGGAAAGGGTAAGGGAGTCACTGGGCCTTCTGAGAAAATGAGGAGAGTAAAGGCTTGCTGTTCCTGTATGGCTTGCATAAGAAAAGACATGAAAAGCACAGCCAGGTAATTTATCTTCTTTCTCTCCCTTATAGATTCATCTTTTTTTGTACTCCAATTCTCTATTACTTTGAGGACTGTCTTATTAATATTTACTTAGTTTTCAAGTTGACATCTAAAAATATTATGTATTAATCATATGCAACATGATGTTTATAAGTATATATACATTGTGGAATGGTTACCCCTAGCTAATTAACCAATGCATCACCTCCTATGGTTACCATTTTTGTGATGAGACAGTTAACATCCATCATCTTAACATTGTACAAGAATACAGTATGTCAACATTAACTACAGTCACCACAGATCTCTTGAACTTATTTCTCCTATCTATTAATATGTATTTTTGACCAACATAACCCCTATCTCCCATCCCTGCTAACCACCCAGTCTCTGGCAAGCCACCACTATATTGTCCATTTCTATGAGATCAACTATTAAGATTCCACATATGAGTGAGGTCATACAGTATTTGTCTTTCTGTGCCTTGCTTATTTAGCTTAACATAACATTCTGCAGATTTATTCAAGTTGTTGCAAACAACAGAATTTCATTCTTTTTATGGTTAAATATTATTCCACTATGATTCCATACTACATTTCTTTATCCATTCATCCATTGATAGACTCTTAAATTGAATCCATATCTTGGCTATTCTGAATAGCACTGCAATAAACATAAGAGTACAGATATCTCTTCAACATAGCGATTTCATTTCCTTTGGATATACATCCAGGATTGCTGGATCATACGGTAGGCGGTTTTATTTTTGATTTTTTGTGAAACCTTCATACTGTTTTTCATAATAGTTTGATTCATTTAAATTCCCACCAATAGTGTGTAAGTGTTGTCATTTCTCCACATCCTCCCCAACACTTATCTCTTGCATTTTTTATAATAGCCCTCCTAATAGGAGTGAAATGATACCTCATTGTGGTTTTGATTTTCATCTCCCTAATGATGAGTGATGTTGAACATTTTTTCACCTACTTTTGGCCTTTTGTATGTCTTCTTTTGAAAAATGTCTATTCAAGGCCTTTGCCTATTTTTTAATTGAGTAATTTGATTTCTTGCTATTGAGTTGTTAACCCCTTATCAGATATATTGTGTACAAATATTTTCTCCTATTCTGTAGGTTGTCTTTTCATTTTGTTGATGGTTTCCTGTGTTGTGCAGAAGCTTTTTAGTTTAATGTAATCACACTTATCTATTTTTACATTTGTTGCCCATCCAGAAAATCATTTTAAATTATTATTTTACATTTTAAGTTCTCTTTCAGCAGATAGAGACAGAGAACTTTTATATATTAAGCAATTTTTACCATAATCATAATTTGTATTACAGAGGCATTCCTGTTTACTTTAAACTTGCTAAACGAGCCCTTATAGATACTTAAAGGGTTGATTCAGTTATGACTAGGACAATAGTGACAGAATCACATTTATCTTACAATCTAGATCACCTACAAAAAGGGTGAGGGAAATGGGAGGCTCTTAGCTGATAATAGATTTGTACATATCAAAATGACTTCAGCATTAGCATTTGGATCAAGCTTCATTTAAAGAGACATAAAAATAAAGTTTTGCACAGTAGTTTTACACCACTTCGGATAAAGCTGATTGATCTCCTACATTAGATAGAGGAAACAAAAATCCCTCAAGGAAACACTTAACAAGAATAAAAAGCGAGGGAAAATTAATACACCGTGTCTATGGGTCCTGCATATTTCATTTCTTTCATAGTTCATATCATGATTGTTGAAAACTTAGTGACTTTACACATTTTTGAAGTAAAACTCCCCTCTGACTTCATTGGGTAAAATGTGCATGATAACAAATGCATTTACCCTTTAAATGAACCCAACTCACTGTAAGTGATGAGTGCTTTAAAACGAGTGATGGACAGTCCTTGGGAATCTGGGGAAGTTGGTACAAGTTTCAACACTTTATCTGAAGCTAATTTGAGCTATTTGATTCGGCTTATGAGACTGAAAGTCTCATAGGAGTAGGAATTAGCACACTCAGCAACCTCACAATATTATAGAAGCTAACGTTTGTTGGGCAGATGAATTTTTGTTGTCAAACATAAAAATAGATTTTCTTTTCTGTAACCTACTGTAGAGATCCATGTGGAATCATAAATCTGAAATATTGTGAATTTTCAAAAGAGAATGTCAAAGATTAATTACTTCTAAGAGAATAGCACTGAGCTTTTGCATGATTCAAAATGACAGGGAGAAGTTTATCCCCTGTAATTTGAAAGGGGAAAAAAATGTATATTTCTTTTCATATAGTCAGCAGAAGAAAACCTTGAAAGATAAAGTCATCATCATATATGATTTAAAATTTTTAAAATATTCATCTTTTCAAAGAATAAATGTAGGTATGCCTTTTTATTCCCACATGCACTCTTAAGATATGAGAAACTCAACTAATTGAGTTTTTATTCTTCATTTTGTAAATTCAATAAACACTGGTTTCTCTGTGATGCTACCTTCCACATTGCCAATACCACAAACCAGATACAGTCTTACTCTGACAAACTGAATCAACAGGAAAAGGTTACGTTTATTTCAGCATCTCAGTGCCCCTATGTCTTCCTGTACTGTGAATCAGGCAAAACAGGAAAGCAAACAGGATATAAAAGAAGTTAAGCTCAATTTGAGCCAAGAAAATCTATCCTCATATTAACTTCCTCCACAATATGGCTTTTTCTCTAGGCATGAGGGTGAGTTTGCTGTGATGCCACCAAGCTCCTTGTCCTGGTTTATTCCTAAATTTAGTTTGTTGTGACATTATGAGCTTTGGATTTCTAGGAGTCCTTGGACCAAGTCTGGACTAGCTTATAAGGCAACAAGGTACTTCGTGGGCCCTAGAGGAAGGCAGGAGACTCCCATCCCACACAGTGTAATGTTGACTCACTTTGAGTTCATTCAGAAAATATCCTGCATTTTGAAGAGTTATTCAACACAGGGAGCAAAGAGGGAGGGAACCGAGCTGGGGAAAATAATCAAGCTTGGCTTTGCCATTGCTCAGTAATGGTTTTTGGAAAATGTTTTTGAGGTATTTAATGGGGAAACAAAGGGAAAGAAAAAAATGGAGCAGAGAAGGAGGAAACAGGGGGAGTGATGAAGGGCTCAGACTTTGGAAGAATACAGCTGCAGCTTCACTGCCTGCCCCGTCACTCTACTTTGGTGGCTTCAGACGCATTTCATAACTAAGTTCCAGAATTTTATTTTGCATCTGTACACATGGTACATTTATAGCATCCCATATGGTTATTGTGATATTTAAAATGAAATAACAATGGTAATAACAAAGCAGGACTATAGCACTTAATGATTTTACATTTAACATGGTTATCATAGTCCCTGGCAAATATTACCTTTAACATCATTATCTTTATTAGGGTGCTACTCTGATTTTTATATCAGCTCTGCTTTTATCTTTGCAATATTGGTAGATAACTCTCCCTAATTCTCCAGAACTTTGTTTCCCCATCTAAGAGATGGCAGGGATGGATCAAGTAGGCTCCAGGGCACTATCAAACTCTAACAATCTATAACTTGATCTTTTTTAAAGACTGCACTTTTGAGAGTCACCAGCTATGCATGCATATTCTTCCGGAATTCCAAATTGGGAGACATTATTCAAGGAATAGAAATGGGGAAAAAAATCCAAGGAAATCATGACAGAAAGAACATAATGATAGAAAGGGCACATAAAATCTCTGCCTATTTCCAAAGTCTGTTTTTACACTTATGCATTCCTCATGAGACTGCCCCAAATGCAATTTAAAGAAACACTGAATTGGATTCAGAAAGTTGAGCATTTTATGAATTTTTGTCTCTAAGTGACATATGCCTTTCTACAAAATCAGAAAATAGATTTGTTCGGTGCATGGAGTGGAGTATTACTGACGTAATTGGGTAAGGCTGGCAAAATGTCTTCAGTTTTAGTTGATGACACTGAATAAATCTCCTGTCAGGAATAAATTGAGTATTCATGGAAGCTTCAGTGTACCTATGAACACAGACTAGCACTGAAATTTGAGAGCTTGATCAGATTTTCTTATATAGATTCAAAGCATTATGAAAATGGCCTTAAATGTAGAGGAAAATGCAACCACTGAAACCTAACGAAACCATGGTTCAGTTTCTAAGACAACGGCCTCTGTCTAGATAGAGAAAGGGAACCCATTGGCATTGTGTGTGTACATTGTGTGTGTACATTGGCATTGTGTGTGTACATATAACACAAAAGTGTACCATGAAGCCTCATGTCCTTTAGATCTCATATTTAAACTTAGTTTGTATGAGAAATTTGTTACTAGAGTGGAAGTTGCTTCTGCCTGTAATATTTAGAGAAGCTTTAAATTTGTAAATCTGTTTTGCAGCAACTAGCAGTAACAGGTAGCTCATTGGATTTAATAGCTGTCATTACACTTGAAACAATTACCACATTTTTTTCCGAATCCCACAAAATGACCTAAATCTCAGAGAGAGAGAAGACTAAATACAGAAACTGAAAAATTAAGAGGATTTCTGTGCTTTCTTGTTCTAAGTGACAGAAATCCCAGTGCATTTGATTTGATTACATTTATAGAGAATGAGAGGTGGTTAAAATTTCATCTTTACAGTTTCCTAGCAAATAGGACTGAGGATGAACTGCGACTTGTGATTAAGACACAATAGGCATTATACTCAAAAGGCTATTTTAATACCTCTGAAAAAATATCCATGTACTGATATCTAGGATGCAATGCAAACAGAAATAACTTTTAACAGGGTTTATGAATCCATGCCAACCATTTTTATTTCAACCTGAAAAAAAAAATCACTATACTTAGTACTAAAAGAAAAAGCCAGGAAGTCTTTTAATCTCCAAGAATATCACCTTATATTGGTCACTGCATGGAGGAAAAGCTTTGGAGCTTTGGAGCTAATTTCCTCAGGGAAGGGACCATTGCTGCTGCGTAACACAAGGTGAAATTCATTAACATTTGAGTACAGGGAGAAAAAGAGGCTTCTTTTTCTCTATTTCTCTCTAACTTCTTTCCATAAACTAGAAAGAATGTGAGCTGTGAAGTCCCATGAAGTACAAATACTTGGATTTATATTGAGGCTTACCATTTACTAGGTTTGTGACTTTGGGCTAATTAACTTGCCTCATTTGGCTTTGTTTGTCTTATCTGTAAAGAGTAAAATCTGAATGCATTTAAAAATGTACATGAAAGCTCTTTGCAAGACAGAAAGTACAAAAAACAGCAAAGTGCAATGTTAAATTCTGTTAAGATCTACCATCAAACCTCATGGGTTCAAAGCCAAACTGTATTGCTTAGAAACAATATGATTTGAGCAATTTTCTCAGTTTTCACATATTTATAATATAAATAATAATAGTCTATACTTATTAACATCATGGAGTGGATTCAAAATAATCTCTGATTAAAATATTTAAACACATGTAAATTAGTGCAGCCATTATGGAAAACAATATGGTGGTTCCTCAAAAAATTAAAAATAGAACTACCATATAATTCAGCATTTCCATTAACAGGTATATACATCCAAAGTAAATGAAATCAGCATGTTGAAGAGATATCTGCACTCCCATGTTTATTGCAGCATTATTCACAATAACCAAGATATGGAATCGACCTAAATGATTCAATGGATGAAGAAAATGTTATACAAATATATACACATACAATGGGACACTATTCAGCCAAACAAAGAAGGAAATTCTTTGTTTCAACATAGAATTTGCAACAACATAGATGAACCTGGAAGACATTATGTTAAGTGAAATAAGCAAGGCCCAGAAAGAAAACACATGATCTTAATTTCCTTTGGTTCTATATTATTTCACTCATATGTGGAATCTAAAAACAAGTTGATCTTGCAGAAGAAGAGAGTACAAGACTGGCTATCAGAGGCTGGGTCAGGGAGGTGAGGAGAGATGGGTAGAGGTTGGTCAAAAGATACGCAATTACAGTTAGATAGGAGCAATAAGTTTGAGAGACAGCAAAGAAAGTGAATGTTGAGTGTTCTCACCACACAAATGATAACTGTGTGAGGTAATGCATTTCTTAATTTAGTAGAGTTAACTATTCCACAATGTATATATATGCTGGAAACATTAAGTTGTACATGATTATGTTCTACAGTGTATATACATTTTCATTACAATACGTAAATACATACAATGTTATCTGTCAAATTTTTAAAAATAAAAACATGTAGCAGTGAGTAAGCACTCAATAAACCTGAATTATTATTTTTATGTTGAAGATTATAGAGATGTGATTTTTTTTGCCTTTTGTTCTTCTCCTTTTAGTCTCCCCACTTCCTTTGTCTTTCATTTTTCTTTTTAAGATAGAGTCTTGCTCTGTTGCCCAGGCTGGAGTGCAGTGGTGTGCCAGGCTCACTGCAACCACCACCTCCCAGGTTCACCCAATTCTCCTGCCTCAGCCTCCTGAGTAGCTGGGACTACAGGCATGTGCTACCGTGCCCAGCTAATTTCTGTATTTTTAGTAGAAACGGGGTTTCACCATGTTGGTCAGGCTGGTCTTGAACTCCTGACCTCAGGTAATCTGTCCACCTTGGCCCCACAAAGTGTTGGGATTACAGGCGTGAGCCACCACGCCTGGCCCTGTCTTCTTTTTAAATTCTTGTTCAGTTGTTATATTCCCTTTCTCTAAACTTTCCTTACTCCCTTAATCTGTGGAATAGGTAGAAACTTGTGTATTCTAAGAGAGAACGTGTTCATAGCCAGCTAAAGACTCCTGGGGCTATACAGATATCTGATGATGGAATGTATTTCATGCCTCAAGCTTTGTCTTACCAAATGGAGAGATTCATTCAGAAAGATCTACAAGTTGTTACTTATCTAATTAATATGTGTTTTTTAGTATTTTAGAGCAAATTTCTTTCCTTGAAGCTATTCAAAAAACATTCATTAGGCAGGCAATATTTCAGTCACAGGAAGTGCAGAGATGAATGAGATGGATATATTCTCTGTGCTTATTTGGCTTACATTCTGGTAGAACTACCAGAGTTATGAGACCCCAGATACCTTGTTCAAGGCAGGGAGAAATTCTAAAGTGAACTGTTGCTTGAAATCATACATTTGCCTGGCTTCTTCATTTTTCCTATTCCACTTCTATCCCTCTTACTCTTTTCTCCTGGAGAACGGTTTCTTTTCTTTTATTTATTTATTTATTTTTTAAATGGAGTCTTGCTCTGTTGCCAGGCTGGGAACTGTTTCTTAATGTTTCACTTACATGAAATTCATACCCCAGGATCTATTTCCAGGGAATCCACCCTAAGAAAATGTTCAACAGGAAAAGGTTAACAAGCTAGTGAATATAACGTCACTGATTCCCTGAGTCAACAAGTGTCAATGAATGGCTTATCTTAATGACTTATGAAAATTTCCTTTGGTTCTATGTTATTGGTTAAAGATGATTGAGCAGTTAAAGTTAGCTCTAGGACAAGAGTTCAGAGTGTCAAATTCTTAACCTATTCCAGAAAAATGTGTCAGTTTACATAATCGCCTCCAAAACAGCACACATATGGGGAAGGAACGTGCCATTGGTGGCAGTGGAATAGCTTCCTCTCTCAGAATTAATCTTCCATTAGAGAGAAGACAGTGATGTTATGAGAATAAGAATAATAGTGGCAAACCATATAGCACTTACAATGTCAGAAAGTTTTTCCTGTGTACTTTTTAAATGTGAACTTATTTTGACCTCTTAAAAGCTTTCATAGATCATGATCATTATTCCCATTTAACATATGAAGAAACTGAGACATAAACAGACAAAGTGGCTTGTCTAAACTCACATAGCTAATAAGTGGCAAACCTGGGATTTGAACACAGATACTCTGGCTTTAGAGAATGTGCTGTTAATCACAATATAATATAGCCTTTCATGTAATGAAATAATGGAATATAACTAATATTAGCATAATCATCAGTAAAATAGTAGCAGCAGCACTGAGTATATACTATATGTCAACATGTCCAGGCATAATTCTATAGGTTTTACATATATTATCTTATACAAACCTCATAAAGAATTAGATAATAATATTGTATCCATTTTTAGAATTGGGAAGCTGAATCTGAGAGGGTTTAAGTAATTTAGCCAAAGTCACAGTTAGATAGAGGCAAAGTCATAATGAGAGTAAAATATATTGCATTTTTCACCAGAAAATTATGGGCATTGTAATGCAAAACCACTTTTCTTACTCTTTGTCTTGTAGCAACTGAATTATCTTAGGAAAGGAAAGTACGTTTTTGAAATTTTACTTAGAAGTAAATTATATTATCTAAAACTTTTTACTACTCTTATTTACTAGAAAAAACAGAAAGAACATTTTCTACATTTAAAAATCATTTCATTTTGATGACAGACATATTCTTTTATGTTCTCCTATATGTTTTATAGTTTTATTTTTTATATTGAAGTGTATGATGCACTTCAAATATTTTTGCATATGCTATGAATTAGAAGTGGAGGGTTTGCTTCTTTCTTCTGGTGTGGATAGTCCAGGACTATTGATGAAAGTGGTATATTTCCCTATTGACTTACCTTGACCATATATGTGTAGGTCTATTTCTAGATTCCTTATTTCAGTACCACTTTATGTTTCTTATTGTAGCTTTGTCGTAAGACATAAAATCAGTCGTGTACCTCCTCTAAATTTGTCCTTTATTTTCAAACTTGTTTTGGCTACTCTAGGTCCTTTGAATTTTCATATGAATATTAGGAACAACTTGTCAATTTCTTATAAAAGATCTGCTCTAATTATGTATGGGACTGTGTTGAAACTATAGATTAATTTAGAGAGAATGAAAAGAATAACCCCATTGTTTTTCTGTCCACAAACTTATATATCACTTCATTTATTTAATTTTAACTTTTATCATTATTCTTTTGTAGTTTGCCCATCTTTGATTAAATTTATACTTAAATAGTTTGTGTTTTATTGATTTAACTTTTAATATTTTTAAGTATTATGCGCTAATCATTTATTGTTAATATATTAAAATACAATTAATTTTTATAATGACTTTATATCCTGCAACTTGGCTAAATAATTTATTGGTTCTCACAGGTTTTTATATTTTCTAAAATTTTCTATGCATAAAATCATATTATCTATACCTAGAGAGTTTTACAAGTTCTTACTTTCTACTCATTATGCCATTTACTATTTGTTTCTTACTCTACTAAAATGGCTGAGGCCTCCAGTTAAATATTGAAAAAGAGTCATTAGAGTAAGTCTCATATATATCATCCAATTTATTTTTGTTTACAGTGGCAGGGCTAGTCCAGTATCAGTTGCTCCATTGTGGTGAGAAACGGACAGCTCTAAGAAGATACTTTTACATTTTATAATACCAAATTACACCTCATTTAAACCTAATAAGGCCACCTTAATTGAAAATGCAATAGGTAGCCATTGATAATAACCACATATGATTTTATGTATATTTTTTTCTCATTGATAATCCTATCTATTTTGGTACTATTTTGTTCTATTCAGAGTTTCTTAAGATGCCTGAGCCTAGTAATAATTCTCAATAAAATGTTCTCCAGCAATATATCCCAATATTCTTGACTGATACAGGCCTTTTTTATGCTCTTCATAATACCTTTCTTTAATAGTCCATTATTTAAGGTCCCTGTTCTATGCCATCCATATAAATAGGAAATCCACCATGACATAGTATAAAAATTATGGACTTTAACTCAAAAGGAATTTACTTTCAGTTAATACCAGTAGTACTTACTAGCTGGGGGTAAGAAGGCTTTCTTAAGCCTGCTCATTTATAAAGTAAGACAGCATTGTTAAGAGCATCAGGGATGCTATGTTTACAGTGTCTATCACAGTTCTTGACATGAAGCAGATTGTTGGGAAAACAGAATCAGTTCTGTGACATTAATTTCAGTATTTATATTGAACATCAATTTCACATAATGTTATCCATAGGAATGGAGATCCTCCATCTCCATTTCACATTCCTGGGACTCGTCCATTTAAAAGTGATGTTCCTTCCAGCCTGCACCAAAATCCAGTCCCCCACAGTGGTTCTATTCTGGATTATCTAATCAAACCTTTGTAGAGTCCCAGTCATCCTAGCTCAGTCTCTTCAATTCCCCACCCCTAACTAAAAACTCATTCCCTGAAAACTTTGTTCTTCAACCCACCTTACTATTCCCAATTACACAATTGTATGCCTTGATACAAAAGCTCCATTCTCATCTTTTATGTTAAAATTGGCCTATTTGAACCAGAACCCAAAACATTAGTAAATAACATATTTTTTAAAGGTTAGGGGAGCTCAGTATTTAAACAGTATGCCTTATCTCAGCCCCCTAAAGGAAAGGACACTGGGTGCCCCCTGGTTGTGGATGAAGCAGTACCTGCAGTACCTGCCTCTTCCTCACCCTTAAGATATGTATACATATGTAACAAACCTGCACATTGTGCACATGTACCCTAGAACTTAAAGTATAATAATAAATAAATTTATTAATTAATTAAATAAAAATGCAGACAACCATGACAATGAAAAAACAATTGCTGCTATATTAGAAAGAAAAAGAGAGAAAGAGAGAAAGAGAGAGAGAGAGAGAAGAAAGAAAGAAAGAAAGAAAGAAAGAAAGAAAGAGAAGAGAAAGGAAAGAAAGAAAGAAAGAAGAAAGAAAGAAGAAAGAAAGAAGGAAGGAAGGAAAGAAAGAAAAGAAAGGAAAGAAAGAAAGAAAGAAAGAAAGAAAGAAAGAAGGAAGGAAGGAAGGAAAGAAAGAAGAAAGAAAAGAAGGAAGGAAGGAAGAAGGAAGGAAGGAAAGAAAGAAAGAAAAGAAAGAAAGAGAAAGGCAGACAAGTGAGAGAACATCTCCCTGAACAGGTTAATAACAGGTTCAAGGGAAGCACCTCACAAGATGTAAAAACAAATAATACAAACGTTAAAAGAATAAAAAATTATTTCAAGTCAACTGTTATATAGGTGTCTTACTCCAGATTCCCCCAAAGCTAAGCCTGAGCCAGAGATTTACAGGCAAATATGTTTTCTCCTTGGAGGAGGAGGGATTGATACTGGGTAGCGGGAACAAGAGACAGAAGTTACACTGGAAAGATGGAAAGCCAAGATAGAAATATGGTACTCCATTTGTTACCACTCTTGGCAACTATTGCTTCTTCTTCCAAAACATTCTGAACAGGTTTATAAAATACATTTTGGAACTTTCCACTCAGGGAACAAGAGAGAGAAACATTCATCCAATGGTTTACATTGGTTGAAGATTGGCTCCACAATTACCATTTTTCTTATGCTTCTGAGTGACATGTATCCTAGTGCTGGAAGAGTTCTCATAAGAGTCCCATGGTGCAGTGTCAAAGAAACCATTGGTGAAGACAGAGGCAAACAGAAGAGACACCAGGTGAGACACTCTGGAAGTCTGTAGTCTTTAACCTGCAGAAATCTGATTAAATCCTACATAAAACTGGTTGCAGAAATAGTGTCTGGAATAAGAGGGGAATTTGAGATGATTTGAACTGGTGCACAGAAAGTGTTTAATAGACTAGGGTTTTTCCTGTCACTGACGGCAGTTCTTTTAAAACGACCTCTGCAAATGGAGTTTGCTAATTAGTTGCCCTATTGAAATTGAATGTCAGCATGATGGTAGACAATTAAAATCTTCTCCTGTTCCCAATCTCGTTGCTCTGCTTGCACCAGGTAAACTTTTAAAATGATGCCCCTGAAGATATATCATCACACTCCACTATAGAGGTATCAGATTTCTCCATCTCTTCCTTGTCCTTCTGTGTTACAACTCTTTCTTCTTAAAATATGAAATATTAAAAGTGTTTGTTGAGTGGGGTAGCAGAATGGAAAGAGGGTATCTGGTGAGATATGAAGAGTTTTAAAATCTACCAATACGTAATGTTGAATATATTTCCATTTGTGTCACTAATCTACATAAATGTTAAATATTTTTCTAATAGAGTAATCAGAGGGCATCTCTATTGAGGACATTGATTTGAGTGGTGTTTGTGTGTCCAGGCACAGTGCTCTATGTCAACAGCCCTGAGTTCAAGCTGTTGGTCTTCTGTGACCTCCATGTGTGTATAAAGCATCCAGAAATGACTTGGTGGCCCAGAGAAGGTTTGGGGAAGTACTAAGAACACAGGTGAACCAACAGAGGTCTGAGATAAACATGGATCTTCCCAGAGAGTCGACATGATCATGACAATGAACTTCTGCAATGGGTACTAATTCAATGCACCGAAGAGATAGTTAGGGCCTTTGCATATCCACCTACAACTCAGGTTAGACTAACAACACCTAGGAAGAGGAAAACTTATGGGTCTCTTCACTTGGTTTCTAAAGTAAAGCAACTCCATACATCCTACCCTCAAACATCCAGATACCATCTTTAGAAGAACAACGGAATGAAGAGGAACTCTTAAAAACTAAAACTAATTTACCCTAAAGAGACTAATATATTTGAACAACATATCATAGAGAAAGAGTGTGAGTTGTTACTAGTTGACAGTTTACATTATCTTTGTGTTTATGTGTGGGTGAATATTTTTTAAACCTTGCTATATAAACTAGCAAAATGGAACTAAATCCCAGGCCGTGTCGCTAGAAAGGAGAGAAAAACTCTAGCATAATCAAGTGCCCACCAAGAACTCTCAAAACCGTACTTACATGAGAAACTGTGGGTGACTTGGAGGTTCAGGCAAGGGAGGGGCATGTCAGACATGGATACACTTATATATATGCAGTTTCCTCGTTATTTCTCTTTGAGAAAAAAAAATTTACTAATTGTCCCCTCTGGACAATGGGAACTTTGATATTTTGAGTGTGCCATAGGGAAACCTGGATTTTATTTTCTTGATGTACAGTACAATTGCTCTTTATCCAGCCCTCGTTGCAACATATAGTGTCTCCTCTAAAAGTCTGGGCAAATCTAAAAATGTATTTATGTTAGCTTTAGCATTTCTCAAAAAACAAGAACTTCTCAATAACATTATCTGTACTGAAATATTTCATTGTAAGCATCTTTCATCTGAGCCAATTTTATGCTCTGTGAATGTATCTCTTGTTGTCAGGGAATTTGGGCTTCACTTTTTTTTTATGAAATACAATAAATTATACATACAACATATTTCATATCCTTATAGCCAGAAAGTAAACCTGTCACCATGCAATTGAAAATGGGGCCCTGATTGATATAGTACTTTGCCAAGTAGCCTCCGAGAAGTGACTGACCCTCTTGTGATTTAAAAATGTATGCCTCTCAGCAGTGATTATTCATCTGTCCATGCATCCTTTTTATATGACATTATTGCTTTTGTGTTCTATTTAATTCAACAAACCTGTATTGAATATATTCCGTACATCAGTAGCTCTTCTTTGCTCTAGGGATGAGAGATTAAGACATTGTTTCTGTCCTTGCAGAACCCACAGTCTAATGAAAGAATTAGACATGTGAAAATTCCTATAAGAAAAATTGTAATTAAATAAATGATAAATCCCAGAAACTCCAACTATAAAATAAATCAAGTGTGTCTGAAGATAAGGGAAAATGGGTGTATTACAGAAGAAAATTAACACTAAGATAGGTTATTTAAGATTATATAGGAATTTGAGGTTATTTAAGATTATGTAGGAGTTTGCCAAGTGGACATGAGACAGGTAAAGTGAAGGAGGTGCAGATTTTCCTGAGATAAAGTGGTACATGCATAAAGACACTGGGAAGTGAAGTAACCTGCTGTGCTTGGGGAGTGGCAAATCTATCCACTGAATGAATAGAAAAAAATTGAGTACGAAAAGGAAGGAAGAAATCTAGTTATGAAGGGCACTGAAGCCCATGCCAAGGAATCTGGAATGACTTTTAATGAGATGTCAGGAGATGTTACAAGTAGCACCTTGCCAGCCAAGCATGAGGCTAAAATTAGATGTTTCCTCCTTCAGCCTGAAAAGTTTTTCAATATGGCCCCCAGTCTTCTTAAAATTCAGAAGTAAACCATGAAATCTCTAGATTTGAGGCTTAGGAAAAAGAGAGAAATTTCATCAGGATTGGAATAGAATTTTGAATATCAAAATTCTCTATTGAATAATACTATCTTTGACTCTAGGGAGAAAAATAATTAATTGGCTCTGTCCAGTTGCATTAGAGCAGCAATACCTTACCATTAATTATTTTATATAATTGTTCAAGTGAAAGCAAGTGGAAAAGATTTCAGTATGTTCAAGTATGTACACTGAATCTAACTCTAGTTCTTGGAAGAAGAAAGCTCATAAGCAGATTTCCCCAGAAGGGATAGTACAGAGAGAAAATGAAGACATAAAATCAGTGAACCAATACATGAGGTCTGCCAAATGATTCTGTTTCCCCTCAAATGCTGTATCTGCACTAAATGCAGTGATGACAAATGGAATGCCTCCATTTACTAGCAGGTTGATCCAGAGGACCCACAATTGGAGGATGTATCACTCCAATTCCCATATTCAGAAAACTATCCTCTCCTTACAAAGCTCTTTAGAACTCTCCCTTGGGGCTTTGTTGCCTACAGTGATCAAAAGACAGTCAACAAAAGGGAAGCATCAAATGGAACCCAAATGAGGAGAATAAACATAAAGGGACTTTCCAAAGGCGATATGTTGCTAAATGAGCGCAGTCATGTGCTATTGTGCATATGTCATTCGATCCGTGTTCAGCCTGGTCCCGGAGATCAATATGCATTACTAATCAAAATGGCACAGGAATCATAGCACTACAATCACCTAAGTGATACCAAGTGACTTTTATTGTAGTTTCAACATTGACAGCCACATATGTTCTATTGAAATTCTTCAAAGGCAAAAATCAGTGAAAGGAAAAATTCTCAGTCAGTGTTGGGAGAGTGTTTTTATGCTCTGAACTAATGTTTCCTTGTGCAGGAATACCCCAAGAGCAACACACATGGCCTAGAATTTCACTCCTACCTCACTCTCCACACATGGCTACTTATTGTGGGTTACACAATATTGTGGGTATGCTTTTCTCAGTTGGGAAGAGATAATTTATTATAAGGCAGTGAAGATTCAGTCTCTTTTCTTTCATCTCTTATCTGGGCCATTAAAGGATACTTATTTGAGATCTGCTCTGAAAATCTCACATTTTTCCTGAGGTGGATTGCCCCAAAGATAGATAGGGGAAGAGGTGTGGCCTGTTCCTCACCTGTTGGGGATCAAGCTCAGGAGAGGAAGAAGCTTTTGAAAGCCAATTTGTCCCTCAGACCTAAGCCAAATTTCACAACCAGCATTATCTATCATACAGATGATATTTCTGTTTTTATGTTTCATATGCTTCCATATGCCTTCTCATTTAATCCTGACTAATGCAGAATACAGAATCCAGACTAATGCAGACTACACATAAGTTATAGAAGATACAGTATCCTAGGGAATAAATTCAGTACAATGAGATATCACCTCATACCCATTAGGTTGGCTACTAACTAAAACGAAAAAAATTAGTGTTGATGAGGATGTGAGAAATTAGAACCCTTATGCACTGTTAATGGGATTGTGAAAGGTTCAACCACTATGGAAAATAATATGAATCTTCCTCAAAAAATTAGAAATGGATTACCATACGATCCAGCAATCCCACTACTGGGCACATATGCAAAGGATATGAGATCAGTATGTCAAAGAGATATTTGCTCTCCTATGTTCATTGCAGCATTATTAACAATAGCCAAGATATGGACTCAAGCTAAGTGTGCATTGACAGATGAATGGATCAAGAAAATATGGTATAAGATATGTGCATGCATATATTCATTGCAGCACTATTCACAATAGCAAAGACATGGAATCAACCCAAATTCCCATCAGTGATAGACTGGATAAAGAAAATGTGGTACGTATATGCCATGGAATACTATGCAGCCATAAAAAGAAATGCGATCATGTACTTTACAAAGATATGGATGGAGCTTGGAGCAATCATCCTCAGCAAACTAAAACAAGATCAGAAAAACAAACACCGCATGTTCTCACTTATAAGTGGGATCTGAACAATGAAAACACATGGGCATAGGGAGGGCAACAACATACACTGGGGCCTGACGGGAAAGGGTCAGGGGAGCATTAAGGGAAAGAGCTAATGCATGCGGGGCTTAAAACCTAGGTGATGGGTTGATAGGTGCAGCAAACCACCATGGCATACTTTTACGTATGTAACAAACCTGCACATTCTGCACATGTACCCCAGAACTTAAAAAGAAAATATGGTATATATACACAATAGGTATTACCCTTAAAAAAGAAAAAAGAATATCCCATTATTTGCAACAACATGGAAGAACCTAGAGGACACTATATTAAGCAAACTAAACCAGCCATGGGAAGATAATCTCATTTATACGTGAAGTGTAAAAATGTTAGTATACGAAGAGAGAGTAAAATGGTGGTTCCCAAAGGCCGGCTTAAGGGAGGAGATTGGAAAGATGTTGGTCAAAGGACATAAATTTTTTAGAAAGGAAAAATTAGTTCAAGAGATGTGTTGTTCGTCTTGGTGACTACAATTGATAACAATGTATAATGTATATGAAGGCTGCAAAAAGAGATTTTGTGTTCTTATCACATAAAAAAATGTGAAACAACGCAGACATTAAATAGCTTGATACAGCCATTTCACAGTGTATACATATAACTAAACATCATGGCGTACACCATAAATACCATAAATATAAACAATTTTACTTGTCAGTTAAAAAATAAATTAAAAAGAAAATATAGAATCCCCAAAAATATCACTGCGATTCAGAAGCAGTTTTATCTGCTTCCTTTGTAATACCTTGAATTGTGTGTGTGTGTATGTGTGTGTGTGTGTGTGTGTGTGTATAAAACTAAACAGAAAGTTTATAAAAGGCCATGGAAGTGTAGCATGGTAGTGAAGATAATAAACTAGGTTATGGCTATGCTATTAACTAGCTGGGTAACTTGGATAAGTGCGTTAAACTCTATTGTTCTCTAGTTTCCTCTTTTGTAGTATTTATTGAGTACAATCTCTTTATTTAAAATATTTAGGATTCTATGATTCCAAAACACTAGTTCTTTGTTCACTATTTACATGACTCACTTTTCCTTTCCCAGGTCACTGATAGCTGTGACTCATTGGTGGTCACATGTATAATAATGCTTAGAGAATGGAAAGACCAAGTAGTGAAACTCTACTAAATATGTTGAATCATTTATTTGACAAGAGGAGAAAAACAAGTGAATTCTATCCTTAAAGTTTGAATGGTGGTAGACTGATGGAGCGTTACTGAAAATAATAACTTAAAGACTGTGAAAGGTTAGATTATTAATGAGCAAATATTTATCCTTCCCTTCAACTATTAATGAAAGATTATGCTTCCCTATACAAAAAATGTTGACCTTGGCAATAGGACTGACTTTAGGTAAAGGAATATAGAGAAAAATGAATTTACAGTTCTTAATGGGAGACTTAAGAAACATGATACTTTTCTTCTGTCCCTGTCTTTCACTCCTGCATTTTCACCATAAGAAGAACACGCCTTGAGTATCTGCTGGTCCAAAGAGAATGAAGGTATATGAAGCAGAACTGGACTCAACTCAGAACCTGGGGCCAAGTCAAGCTGAGCCTAACCTAGGTAAACCAAAATCCAGATGATTCACAGATACCAAACTAAGAAAGAAATGCCTATTATTTTATGCATTGATATATTGTGGTTACTTATCATGCAGCAGCATTGAGTAGATAACTCATGCCAAGACTCAACAAGTTCAATTGCATTCTTAATTTTTGTGATATTCTAAGTCAAAGCACAGTCAATGGATGCATTTGATTTTTTTTTTTTTAATGTATCTCTGGATACTTCTACCCATTATAGGAAAAACAACCTGACTGAGGGAGGACCTTCCTCTACCACACTAACTTTGAATGGAAATGCAAAATTAGCTTCTTTCACTTTTTTATCTGGTAAACATGAGTTGAGAACATGACTCCCCTATTTGGGAAAAGCTCAACTGTTCCTCCAAGACTCTTTAAAAAGTTATAACTAAGGCTCAGGGGAGAATGTTGACTTATTAAATACAACCTTTAGTACTTCTTCATAACACAGTGAGACTTGCTGAGGCCTTGTACCTGCTGGAAATAGTTTTACCAAACTAGAAAGGAGCTCAATTTCAAAGAATGGCTGGACAGCATTTGTATCTTTAGCACAGAGTGCCCTGCTACACTCTATGTTATCAGCCACCTAGAGCTTTAGGTTACTTTTAGCAAGAAAGACTACATTTTTTTCTTCACAGGCGTTAAAACATTCCACAGGCATTCTTCTGCAGATCGGGAGCTTCAATTTGTTACATGGGTCTGATTTCCAGAGCACACAAATCACAGGGCCTTGAAAATGTGCATGGGCATTTTACAGAATGGTTTAGCTAGAAGAAAATTTTCCTATGCTACATTTTTTGGGGGAATAGCTGGGTTGTACCTATATTAGAAGCCAAGTATAAGGCCACTTAAATAGATATTTACATACATTGCTTTTTCTGGTGAAGTGAGCAGTTGTCAAAGGCCAGAAAGTCTTCTCTTCTGTCTTAGCGCTAAGGTTTACAAGTCACTTTAATTCTCTAATGTCAGATTCCTGATCCATAAATTGACCATAGAATAGTCCCTACCTAATTAACATGTGAGGAAAAACAAAGTTAAAAGATGTGAAAAGCTGAGCATATCATAAACCCTTGATAAATGTATCCTAGAGTAAGTGTTATTATTTTGGATCTGAAAGATGTGTCCTCAATAGAGCCATTTTCAACTTTAGCTGACAATTTTGGAGAACAGAGACCATTCCTCAATTATTAGAAATCAGACTAAATGAAATATAACCATATAAGCTTATATATAATGCTTAGCATCATAATTTGGTTCTTTCTACATTTTTGGCATAATAGTACCCACTTAGGAAGAAAAGGCTGCCCTGTGCTGAAATCCTGGAGAGTGTCAAGTGCTATGTATGTATATAAAGTGATTCATTAACTCTCAGATCAAATCTCAGACCTAACAAATGACTAGATTGGACTCTGCTTTTAAAGTGTGCTGCTATTATAAAATGCTATTTCCCCTCAGTTTTTCTTGACCACTTTATCCTTTTATTTTTTTCTCTCTGATTCTTTCATGATAAACTCTACACTTAACTATTGTCCATTCTAAATATCACATTTATAGCATTACTTATTTTTTTTCCATTTTTGGGTGGTGGAAATTGAGTCTTTGGAATTGTTACATATAACAAGAACCAAAGAAAATCTTATGACTAGGTAGTAGACTACGTGAAAGCTTGATTGGCAGAAATGGAAGAAGTTGGCATTGGAAGATCTTCACTCTTCCTCCCCAGTTTAGGAGCGAGGAATTAGGTTTGTCTAAATTAGGAACTGGTAAGTATTTCTGATACCCTAAATAAGCCCTAACTGGAATCTTAACCCATTAATTCTTATTTCTAGTCCCCATCAGGATTTAGAGTGTTTATTAGACATTTGAGTTCCACAGATCAGTAGTCCCACAGTCAATTCTGTTTTGTTCAATGCTGAGACTGTAGGCCCTCTGTCAGATGCATAATAATAATTTTAATCTTCCTGTTCATAATTGAATTCATAAAAATGATGTTAATCATGTTCATTAGAATAGGTGAGCTGGAACCTTATCCTGTGCCAGATGATATGAAAGGTTCTTTCTTTACCCTAAAACAGTTTTCTCAGGGTATTTTGAAGACTGTCTTACTACTGCCTAGTGCTTGGTGAGTTTTGCCTATAATACGCTATCCAAAAATTCAATGAAAAGATGTTACTGATTATAATATTCACAATTTCAACATGAAACTGATTACAATTTCAAATGGGGGTAATTTAAGAAAAGTTTAATAAAAGACTAATGTATAAAGGTATGAGCAGTGTTTAAGGAAGCTAACAAGGAATAGTGCAGTAGCCCTGGGCTAGTATCAGCTAGGTAGGCATGAACACCTTTATACCTGAAAAAGCAAGGGAAAGAAGCAAAGACCTGAACCCTTGCTGCTTCATGAGAGGTAGAGGATTGCTTAACAACAATCTGCCAGAGAAGGAGCTGCATAATAGATACCTGGAACTCAATTTCCTCCAGTCACACCCCTTAATTTCTCACTCTTCTTTTTCTCTTGATTCAAGTTCGAGGGTAAGGACAGTACCATGTTGATACTGTCCATGTAGGTAAACTCAGGACACAGAGCTGGATGAAAATGGTAAGAAAGTGGATCTAGAGGGACAAATGGAAGATATCCTGCATAATAATTGGTAGAACTCAGAGAACAAAGGAAAACTCAAATACTTATTTTTATAGGAATGTTAAGTAGGACTTATTGAATGATAAATCTTTTATATTGAAAAGGGTAAAAATAGTGATATATCTGTTAAAAAATGAACATTTGAAATCACTGATTTCAGGGTAGATATGTGAAGCAATGGGTCAGATGAAGAAAGGCAGAACATAAAGTGTTTATACTCCCACGACACAAAAGCGAGGTGAGATAACGTGGTGGCTCACGCCTGTAATCCCAGCTGTCAGGGAGGCAGAGGTGGGAGGATAGCTTGAGCCCAGGAGTTCGAGACCTGCCTGGGTAATACAGCGAGACCCCGTTCTCCACAAAAAAAAAGGAAAAAAAAAAAAAAGACAAAAAAAAAATATAAATGCAATTCAAACATGTGGAATAGAAAGTCCATCTGAGATCCAGACACCATTTCCAATGGCCTTGGTTATGGGAACTTTTCCTCAATGTTAGTTATATTATTATGAAAGAAGCAACAAATAAATGAAATATACTGAAATTAAGAAGAAATATCAAGTTAAGGAACATACTGCCGAAAATGTTGTCTGCAGACCAGCAACACTGGCATCAACTGGAAGTTAGAAATTTAGAATCTTAGGTGTTAGTCTAAGGATTATTGAATCTAAATCTGTATTTTAACAAATCCACAGATTCATTTGCTTTTAAATTTGAGAAACACACTGATCTAGTTGTTTCTTCTTTCCTAAGTTGGGGAGGTGATTGTGCAATGAATAAATGATGGGAAGAAAGTGCTGTGACATGGTCCTGTATGCTAAGTGGGGACAAGGTTGGACAGAAATATTAGGCTAGGTTGTGGGGGAACCTGTGGACAGCCCAAGAAGGTGGCTCATGCCTGTAATCCCAGCACTTTGGGAGGCCGAGGCGGGATTATCACTTGAGGTTAGGAGTTCAAGGTCAACCTGGCCATCATGGTGAAAACCACCTCTACTAAAAATACAAAAATTAGCTTGGTGTGGTGGCATGCATTGTAGTCCCAGTTACTTGGGAGGCTGAGGCAGAAAAATCAGCTGAACCTAGGACGTGGAAGTTGCAGTGAGCCAACACTCCAGCGTGGGCAACAGAGGGAGACTGTCTCAAAAAAAAAAAAAGAAGAAGAAGAAGAAGAAGCCTGAACTTCACCCTAGTCAATTGTGTACCACAGTTATCGGAATATAATTATTTGGTGTTAGAGTGTCTATTTCATGGGAGCTCTTTAATCTTAGATAAGTCTCCTAATTAATCTACTTATGTTTGAAATGTTTCTGGTAATTTGGTATTCTTTCTTTAATAAGCTGTTGATTTGTGTGTTAACTTTATTATATTTCTGCAAGTTTGCAGCTTTGTTACAGATCTTTGCTCTTTTAATTTGGAGTTGGTCCAAATCTGAGATAGGACTGATAATATCCATCTTAGTGAGTTAACTTTTTAGAGAAGTAATCTAGAATTTCTGTCCTGGAAAATTTTTTAAAGTATATTTGGCCTGGGGCAGTGGCTCACACCTGTAATCCCAGCACTTTCGGAGGCTGAGGCAGGCAGATCACCTGAGGTCAGGAGTTCAGGACCAACCTGGCCAACATGGAGAAACCCCGTTGCTACTAAAAATACAAAAATTAGCTGGGCATGGTGGTGGGCACCTGTAATCCCAGCTACTTGAGGGACTGAGGCAGGAGAATCGCGGAGGTTGCAGTAAGCCAAGATTGCACCACTGTACTCTAGCCTGGGTGACAGAGTGAGATTCCATCTCAAAATAAATAAATAAATAAAATAAATATTTTCATTGAGTTCTCATCTTATTTCCTATTTTCCAAAATTTCTCCATGAGCTGTATTCTTTTGCAGTTTGAATTGATTTGTAATGCTTTGGGTTTTTTTTTTTTTCTCCAGAAGTAAACTTTCTCAAAATATCCTAAAAAGATATTGTGTAGAAAATAGTCACATGAACTTTATTAGCTTCATACTGGAATTCCCTCTCAGAACACAATCTAATCCATATTTCAATATACAATAACCAAAGCCCACACTGTCCAATGATAAACTGCACTAATAAGACCCTCTGAACTCTTTCTAAGGTAGCACTATGAAGAAAAAAAAAATCAAATGCCCTTAAAGATCCTTTTTTTTTTTTTTTTGTACTTTAAGTTCTAGGGTACATGTGCACAACATGCAGGTTTGTTATATATGTATACATGTGCCTTGTTGGTGTGCTGCACCCATCAACTCGTCATTTGCATTAGGTATATCTCCTAATGCTATCCTTCCCCCTACCCCCTCTCCACAATAGGACCCAGTGTGTGATGTTCCCCTTCCTGTGTCCAAGTGATCTCATTGTTCAGTTCCCACCTATGAGTAAGAACATGCGGTATTTGGTTTTCTGTTCTTGTGATAGTTTGCTGAGAATGATGGTTTCCAGCTGCATCCGTGTCCTTACAAAGGACGCGACTCATCATTTTTTATGACTGCATAGTATTCCATGGTGTATATGTGTCACATTTTCTTAATCCAGTCTGTCACTGGTGGACATTTGGGTTGATTCCAAGTCTTTGCTATTGTGAATAGTGCTGCAAAAAACATACGTGTGCATGTATCTTTATAGCAGCATGACTTATAATCCTTTGGATATATCCCCAGTAATTGGATGGCTGGGTCAAATGGTATTTCTAGTTCTAGATCCTTGAGGAATTGCCACACTGTTTTTCACAATGGTTGAACTAGTTTACAATCCCACCAACAGTGTAAAAGTGTTCCTATTTCTCCACATCCTCTCCAGCATCTGTTGTTTCCTGACTTTTGAATGATTGCCAGTCTAACTGGTGTGAGATGGTATCTCATTGTGGTTTTGATTTGTGTTTCTCTGATGGCGAGTGATGATGAGCAATCCTTTTTAAAGCAAAAACACCTGCTTTCCCAAATGGAGAGTCTTGGAAATCAGTGCGCATTTATTTTTGCAGTATATTTGGCCTTGGCTTTAGGAAGCATCAGGTGAATGTTACAGAAACTCGGTGAGTCATTCTCCCTCACCACTCTTCCACCCCCACCCCACCCACTGCAGGGATTAAAAAATAAGATTATTCTTAGAAAAATACACCTACTTTAGAGAGCTGTTCTGTTGACTGAGTGCTCTTACCAAGTAAGGGGGCTATTTTTTCTCTGCCCATACTGATTTTGTCTTGTATGTATGTATGTATTTATTTATCTGCTTGTTCATATTTTGTGCATTCAGGTATCCATTTATTTAGTAGAGGTGATATTCTGATTTTTTTCTCTTTTTTTTTCTCTTTTTTTCATTCACATCTCTTCTTTTTAAGCATGTAGTCTTCTCTTTCAAGGGGAGATACCCACAACTACTAAATAACTGTTCATCTCATTAACAAACTACGTGGATATAGTCAGTGTTGGGAAAATATGATTAAAAGCAAAATCTCCTCCCAATCTAAAATAACTTCTCCACATATGGTTTTCCACAAGAACAAAAAATAATTTTATTATTGAATAAGCATTAAACCAAAAATGTGGTATCACAGGCAATCCACTGAAGAGATTACAAATGCAGAAATAAATCTCACTATTATACAGCCAATCAGACAGAACACATTACATACGTGTTCTCAAGGTAAACGATCACTAGTTCTCAAGTAAGAGGACTTGACAGCACCATTTGTCACACATAGTTTATTCTAGATTCGCTTGGTAATTGGGGTGGCCATCTGTGTTAGCTAATTGGCTTTATCTAAAGGAGAAGTAAAATTCTCATATCATTATGACAGGAAGTAGTTTTATAGAAGGACACCTGGCCCCTGAAGTTAGGCTACTGCCCTCCCACAAACTAAGAGGTAGAGGCACTATCTTCTTTGATGATTACATTTGAAAGATGTGGTTCCCAGATTCTTGAGAAAGATATTCCTGGACCCTAAAGCTGGTGAGAGGCTTACTTAGTCTATAGAAAGATTTCCATGCATTTCAAAGAGACATAGAGCTTACAATTACAAGTCTTCTAAAGTAAATGCTCTAAGAAAAGTGAGTGGGGTGAAGGCTCTTCCCTTATTTTCCAGAGGGAGGATTAAGCTTCTCATTTTTAACTTGTACTTATCCTTATATCAGTCAAACACATCTCACCAGGAATCAGAAGCTCAAGGTGTTGGTGCTTGCTTTCTCACTCAGTGGCTGTTGCTTATTCTGTGAGTTTTATTTTCCATCTATGAGAAACTTAGTTAGAAACTGCATAGTGTCAAAGAGCTTACACACAATGTGTGGTTCATGAACCAATAACAATAGAGTTTGTTGGAAAACAGAATTCTAGGCTCTCTCCCAAGACTGAATCAGAGTGCATATTTTAACAGTACTTCTGGTGATTCAATGTGCCTTTAAGAGTCAGAAGCACTAGTCTATGACCATGGTTCTCTATAGTTAACTATGTTTTACCCATTTTAAATTGTGCTTTTTACAATTATTGAGCTGTGAGTGTTTTTAATATGCTCTGGATAATGATGTTTATTGGATATGCATTTTAAGATGTATTCTCCAAGGTTTGGGGTTGTATTTTCAATTTTTTGATACTGGTTTTCAAAGAACAGTTTTAATTTTGATGAAGTCGAACTTACCAAGTTGTTTTCTCTCATGATTCTTGCCATTTTTGTCTCATCTAAGTCGTATCTGCATAAACCAAAGTCACAGAGACATTATACCATGTTTCCTTCTGAAAGATTTATCAGTTTTGGTTTTATATTTAGGTTTATAATGTAATTATAGTTAATTTTTATATATGATATAAGCCATAGGACATGGTTTATTGAATGTTTTCGCAAAAGTCTTTGCAATTGTAATTGCAACTTATTTATTCTAGCACCATTTGTTGAAGACTAGCCTTTCCTTGATTAACTACCTTAGCATTTGTTTAAAAAATAATTGATTAAATATATTTACAGTTTTACTTCAAGATTTTCTATTCTGTCCCATTGATTATGTTTTTTTAAAACAACAACAGAACGATAGCTTACAATGATTTATATTTTATTATTTAGTCAATACCACTCTCTCTTGATTACTATAGCATTATATTACATTTTTGACATTTAGGTATTCTTTATATGCATTCTGGATATTATTTTTTTATTAGATATATGGTTTGAAAATATTTTCTCCTATTATCTGTGTTGCCTTTTTACTCTGTTGACAGTGTCTTTTGATGCACAATTTAAGATAATTCATGAACTTCACTTTGTTTATTTTTTCTTTTTTTTACTTATGCCTTTAGTGCTGTACCCGAAAAATCATTGTCAAATTCAGTGTTGTGAAGACTTTACCCTATGTTTTCATGTAAGAATTTTATAGTTTTAGGTCTTACATTTAAGTCATTAATTCATTTTGATTAATGTTTTGCATATGGTGTTAGGCAAGAGTCCAACTTCATTATTTTGCATATGGATATCCAGTTTCCCAGACCATTTATTGAAAAGACTATCCTTTCCCCATTATTGATCTTGGCCCCCTTGTCCAAAATCATTCAACCATGTGTGTGAGAGTATATTTCTGAATTCCTTATTCCATTCCATTGATGCATATGTCTGTCTTGATGCTAGATTACACAGTTTTGATAACTGTAGCTTTGCAGTTTTGAAATTAGGATGTGTGAGTCCTCCCAACTTTGTTTCTCTTTTTCAAGATTGTTTAGCTATTTAGAGTCTCCTGCAATTCCATATAAATTTTTGGATGGGTTTTTCTATTAATTCAAAATTTTTTAAAATCTTTGGAATTTTGATAGGTATGACATTGAATTTATAGATTTTTTTTGTAGTATAGACATCTTAACATTATTCATTCTTCCAATCCATTAATGTGAGATGAGTTTTTATTTATTTACATCTTCTTTAATTTCTTTCAGCAATGTTTTATAGTTTTTCTTCTACAGGTCTTTTACTTCCTTGGTTAAGTTAATTCCTAAATTTTTTATTTTTCTTAAGGATGTTGTACATTGAATTGCTTTTGTAATTTTCTTTTCTGGTTGTTCATTGTTAGTGCACAGACATGCAACTGATTTTTGGGTGTGAACTGTATATCCTGTTAATTTTCTAAATGTATGTAAATACATATAAGGTCATACTATCTGCAAACAGAGATAATCTTATTTCTTCCTTTCCAATTTAGATGCTTATTATTTATTTTTCTTGCATAATTGCTATGTGTAGGACTTCCAGTACTATGTTGACTAGAAATAGAAGTGGCAAAATGGCCATCTTTCTCTTGTTATTGATTTTAGAAAAAAAAAAAAAAAGCTTTTAATTTTGAACCAAAAGTTATTATGTTGACATAGTTTGTTTTGATTTGTAGTTTGTTGAGTATTATTTTTTACCCTGAAATGGTGTTGAATTTTGCCAAATGACTTTTCTGCACCAATCAAGGCTATGCTTTTTAAAACATTATTCTGTTAATGTGATAGTACACTGGTTTTCATGTGTTACATCGTTCTTGAAACCCAAGGATAAATATCCCATTTGGTCATGGTGTATAGTTGTTTTAAAAGATGCTGAATTCAGTTTGCTAGTATATTGTTCAGGGTTTTGCATTAGTATTCCTAAGGGATATTTGATCTGTAGTTTTCTCCTCTTGTGGTGTCTTTGTCTGAATTTGGTATTATGGTAATGCTGGCCTCATAGAAGAAGTTAAAAAGTGTGACCACACAGCTAAATTTTTTGGAAAAGTTTGAGAAAAATTTGTGTTAGTTCTTTAAATCTTTGGTAGAATTCACCCATAAAGCTATCAGGTCCAGAACTGTTCTTCACTGGGAATTTTTCTTTATTGACTCAATCTCTTAACTAGTTATAGATTTATTCAGATTTTCTATTTTTTATAACTTAATCTTGGGAGGCTTTGTATTCCTAAGAATTTGTTCATTTCATGTACTTTGTCCAAATATTTGTTGTACAATTATTCACAGTACTCATAATCTTTATTTCTGTAGAAAGCAGTAATGTCTCCACTTTCATTACTAATTTTAGTAACTTGAGTATTCTCTTTTTATCTTAGTCCATTTAGCTAAAATTGTTTCGATTTTGTTTACCTTTTTAAAGAGCCAACTCTTGATTTTGCTGATTTTCTATATTATTTTTCTATTTTCTATATTATTTACCCCTGCTCTACTCTTTATTATTTCATTCCTTATGCTATATACCTTTGGGTTTAGTTTGTTCTTTTCTAATTTTTTAAGTTGTAAAGAGTTTTGTTGTTTTGAGATATTTCTTGTTTTTTAAAAATGTATAAACACTTATAGCTATAAATTTCCCCCTTAGTAATCCTTTCACTGTGTCCCGTAAGTTTTAATATGTCATGTTTGTATTTTCATTCATCTTTAAGTATTTTCTAATTTCCCTTGTTATTTCTTTCTTTAGCCATTGTTTGTTTAATAGTCTTGTATAATTTCCACGGTTTTATGAATTTTCCCAGTTTTACTTATGTTATTAATTTCTAACTTCATTCTACTGTGACCAGAGAAGATAATTTGTATGATATCTTTCCTTTCAAATATAGTGAGACCTAATTTCTGGCTTAAAACATGTGATCTATCCTGGAAAATGTCCCATGTATACTTGAGAAGAATGTGTATGCTGTTGCTTTTGAGTAAGATGTTTTGCATGTGTCTGTAAAATCTAGTTGGGTTATTGCTTTCTTTAAGTCTTCTATTTCCTTACTTATCTTCTATCTGACTGTTCTATTCATTATTGAGAGTTGAGTATCAAAATCTCCAACTATTATTGTAAAATTGTTTCTCTTTTGCATTCTCACATGATTATAGAGGTGAGGAAGTACCACATATTGCTATGTACAAGCTGGAAAACCATGAAAACCAGGGGCATAACTTATCCCAGACACAGAAGTCTGAGAATCAGGGCTCTGACAGTATAAGTCCTGATCTGAGTCCAAAAGCCAAAGAACTAGGAGTGTTAATGTCTGACAGCAGGAGGAGACAGAGGTCCCTGCTTAAGCAGAGAGATAAAATTTGCCATTCCTCCACCTTTTTGTTCGATTCACGCCTTCAGCAAATTGGAGATGTCCACCCATATGGTGAAGGCAAATTTTTTTATTCAGTCTACTAATTCAAATGTTAGTCTCTTCCAGAGATACCTTCGTAGACACATTTAGAAATAATATTTTACCAGCATCTCTTTTCTCAGTCAAGTGGACACATAAAATTAACCATCAAAAGTCCACCTCTTGTTATCTTGCTATCCATATGCATTCCCTTAAATAATATCTAATATCAAAATAAAGACAATAACAAGATCGTAATTCCATCTAATATGATATAACTATCTTGCATGCAACTTAAAATGCACTAATTCCTTCTCCAGAATGGGAGGTAAAGTCCTTCATATAATGAATATAAGTCAGTTAATATTATCTATTTATTCTTGAGTAGTCCTTGGTAGTTCATGTCTTTCAAGGGACATGTCCCTCACTTTATCTAGGTTGTAAAATTTATTGGCCTAAAATTGTTAATGACCATTTCTTATTATCAAAATGTTATGACTTCTAGTTTCTAGTCATATAAGTAAAGAGCCTGGAAGTCATCACTCTCATTCTCAGAGGAAGAAAATCTGAACACGTTAAAAATCATCAACTTTGCTTATTTTTTTAGAAAAATGAGGACACAGGGAAAACCGCTGTCCTAAAAAAACTGAAGAGAGGTACATCCTGAGAACAAGAGCTTTCTGGATGTAGAAGATGCCTGCTACTAGAGCAAGTACTGGTAGGACCAAAACTGTGACTGATAAATTTCTAGAGGAAATTCTGGAGTAGCTCAAGAGTTAAATTCCAGGTGGGAGTGAGGAGCAATCTTTGGGGAACACCCACACTTTGAGGAGTTTTATTTCCTGAGGAACTCCCACACTATCATGAGTTTTACTTCCAAGCCCACCAAGTTCCTTGAGTAAAGATAAAAGAAAAATCCTCTCTTGCTTTTAGTAAGAAGAGGGGAAAGAGTAATCAATTTAAAATATACCTAGAGCATTATTTTCTCCTTAACAAAAGCCTGTCCTCAAGGAACACTATTTTACCAGAGGCCCATAAACCTTGGGAAAAAAAAATCCACTTCTAGCAACTTCTAGTCTTCCTGTCTCACCAAAGGGGGAGAAAAAGAAATAATAAGCACTTATAAAGGTCACAACCCAGGGATACAGCAAAGTTATTCATAGGATTATAGAATGCTTCTCTTTCCCACTACTTGCCACCATATCAATAGGGCTCCTATACAGTAACGAAGTGCTACAACTGAAAGAACTCCAAGGCTTAGACCAAAGACAATAAAGGAGACAAAAACAAGAACACTAGAATAATTTTAGTCTCTCGTATCACAGTTATAGCAAGCAGTAAACACAGCACAAGTCCTACCCAGAAAAATATAAAAAGACACACAATAGGCCTATTTACTATATAGTTTATTTAACCCAATACATTACTTCCAGCATCTAAGAAAAAATTATAAGGCATGCTGATAGGTAAACACACATACACACAGTCTGAAGAAACAAAGCAAGCATCACAACCAGAATCAGATATAGCAGATATTTTGACATTATGAGACTGAGAATGCAAAACAACTATGACTAATATGCTGAGACATCTAATGGAAAAAGTGGATATCATGCAATAATAGATGACTAATGTAAACAGAGATAGGAAACTGTAAGACAGAATCAAAGAAAATGCTAGAAATACAAAACACTTTGAGAGAAATAATGAATGACTTTTATGAATTAATGAATAAACTGGATATAGCTGAGGGAAAAATATTAATGATCTTGAAGAAAAAGAGAATAGAAAAAAAGGAACAGAATATCCAAGAATTGAAGGACAATTGAAAACAAAGCATAATGTGCACATAATTGAAATATCATAAAGACAATAAAAAAGGAACAGAAAAACCATTTAAAATAAAAATCAGAAACAATTTTCCAAAATTAAGACAGACACTAGCCCACAGAACCAGGAATCCCTGAGAACACCATATCTCCTGTGTGTGTGTGTATATGTGTAATATATATATCTCCTGTGTGTGTGTGTGTATATGTATATTAGTAATATATACACATATACATACACATATATGTATATACACACACACAGGCATATATACATATATACGCACATATATATACACACATACATATATATATGCCAATCAGGAGATTATATATATATCTCCCCTGTGTGATATTATAGACATAATATATATATTTATCTCCAGGCATGCAAGCCCCTTCCTAGTCTCTCTCTGCAGACTCCTTTCCCACTGCCTCCAAACCAAAACCATATCATCTGATCTAAAATTATGTGTATAGGATCTAAAATTATATATGTATATATGCCTGTGTATGTATATGTGTATAGGAGGAGATATATATACACACATATAATCTGATCTAATTTTAGATGTGTATATATCTATATCTCCTCCTATACACATATACACACACAGGCATATATACATATATATACACACAGGCATATCATATTCAAACTGCAGAAAATCAAAGATAAGATAAAGAGAAAATCTAGAAAGAATTTAGAGAATAAAATGCACATTACATACAGAGGAACAAAGATAAGAATTACATTGGACTTCTCTTCAGAAGCTATGCAAGCAAGAAGAGAATAGAGTGAAATATTTAAAGTTTTGGAAGACAGAATCTACCAACGTAAAGTTCTGTATCCAGAAACCTTTCCAAAGTGAAAGAGAAATAAACAACTTCTCAGACAAATAAAAATTGAGGGAATTTCTCACCATTAGACCTGCCTTGCAAGACATGTTAAAAGATCTTCTTCAGAGGGAAGAAAAATTATATAGCTCAGAAACTTAGATAGTCATAAAGAAAAAAAGAGTATTAGAGAAGGAATAAATGAAGGTAAACTAAAATCTTTTCTTTTCCTTATTGTTAATTGAGCTAACAGGTAACAAGTTGTTCAACAAAATAATGTCAACAATGTGGTCAGTGATTATAGCTTACAGATAAAGGAAATGATGACGTAAATGTAATGAGGAATTGGAGGGAGGAATTAGAAATTCTGTTACAAGGTAACTTCACTACCCAAAGTACCTGCACAAACTCTAGGGAAACTTCCAAAAATTGTATAAAAACCAGTATAATTTATATGTACTAAGAAAGAAAAGAAAATAGAATCATAAAAGATACTCATTTAAAACTGGAGAAAGCAGAAAAAAAGTAGAAAACAAATGAACAACTAATACAAAACAGTTATCAACATGGTAAATTTAAATCATTTGCATCAATAATCACTGTATATTAATGGTGTAAATATGATCAATTAAAATGCTAAGACAATAAGAGTTGATTAAAAAGAAAAACAAGGCCCAATTATATGTTGTCTAAAGGAGATACACTTTAAATATAATGATAAAGACAGATTAAAGGAATGATATGTAGAAAGATGTATCATTTTAGCAGAAATGAAAAGAAAGCTAAGGTAACCAACATTAATTTCAGACAATGTAGACTTTAGAGAAAGAGAAATTATCAGGGATAAAGAGGGAAATTTCATACTAAAAAAGTGTCAATTCTCCAAGAAAACTATCTTAAATGTGTATATGCATAAAAACAATCAAAATACAAGAGGCAGAAACTGATAGAACTATAAGAAGAAACAGATAAATCCACTATTATAGTTGGTATCTTCAACACTCATCTAGGCCGGGCGCGGTGGCTCAAGCCTGTAATCCCAGCACTTTGGGAGGCCAAGACGGGCGGATCACGAGGTCAGGAGATCGAGACCGTCCTGGCTAACATGGTGAAACCCCGTCTCTACTAAAAAAAAAAAAATACAAAAAACTAGCTGGGCGAGGTGGCGGGCGCCTGTAGTCCCAGCTACTCGGGAGGCTGAGGCAGGAGAATGGCGTAAGCCCAGGAGGCGGAGCTTGCAGTGAGCTGAGATCTGGCCACTGCACTCCAGCCTGGGCGACAGAGCCAGACTCCGTCTCAAAAAAAAAAAAAAAAAAAACACTCATCTAACAGTAATTGACAGACCTAGCAGGCATAAAATCAGTAAGAATATGGTTACCTAAACAGTACTCAATTAATTGGACATAATTGGCATTTATAGAAATTTCATTTGACAATGGCAAAATACATCTTCTTCTCAAGGTTTTATGAAATTTGCCAAGATAGAACACTATCTAGGTCATAAAACACACTGACAAATTAATTAAATAAGTCATACAAGGCATGTTCTCAAACCACAATAAACTAGAAATCAATAATAGATAAATGTAGGGTCCCAAAATAATTAGAGAATAAATGATACAATTGTAAATAACACAGGGCTAAAAGAAAAAGTCTCAAGAGAAATTAAAAGAAAATATTTTGAATTAAATGAAAATGGAAACATCAATTAAAATTTGTGAGATGTAGTTAAAGCACTGCTTAGAGGGAAATTTAGAGCATTGAATTTGTATGTTAGAAAAGAAGAATGATCCAAATGTGTAATCTAAGCATTAACCTGAAAAATGAGAAAACAATGAGGAAATTAAATCCAAAGTCAGGTGAATGAGAAATAATAAAATTAGATCAGAAATTAATGAAATCAATGACAGAAAATTAATAGAGAAAATCAATGAGACCAAAGGCTAGTTCTTTGAAGAAATAATAAGATTGGAAAACCTCTAGTTAGGTAACAAATGAACAAAATGCCAATAAAACAAAAAAGAGAGTGAGAGCAGACACAAATTAATAATAACAGAAATCAAAGAGGGACCATTACTACTGATGCCTTGGACATTATAAGGATAATAAGATAGTGTTTTGAGCAATTCTATGCCCCAACATTTGATTTTCTAAATGAAATAGACCAAATTTTTGAAAGACACAGTCTTCTAAAACTCACACAAAGAGAAAAATACAATTGGAATAAGCCCATATTTATTAAATAAATTGAATCACTAATTATTACTCTTCCAAAACAAAATGTTTCAGGTTCAAGTGGGTTCACTGGTGAATTCTACCAAATACTAAAAGAAGAAATGATGTCAATTCTTTACAGTCTGCTCCAGAAAAACAAACAGAAATGTTACTTCCTTTAAGGCCAACATTACCTTAATAATGAAATCAAATACATTACAAGAAAAGAAAGTTATAGGACAATATATCTTATAAACATAGATGCAAATGTGATTTTTAAAAAAGTATTAGCAAAATAAGTATACACCATGACCAGGTGTTAATTATCTCAGTAATGCAAAGCTGGTTCAACATTCCAATATTAATTAATATGGCCTACCACATCAGTGGGCTAAAGAAAAGCAAATTACATGATCATATCAATAGATTCATTTAAAAATGACAAAATACAACGTTCATTCATGATAAAAACACTCAGCACACTAGAAATAATAAAGAACTTCTTAAGCTTGATAGAGAACATCTACAAAAAAAAACTGTAATTAAAATCATACTTAATGGTAAGAAACTAGTTTTTTTTCCTGCAAAGGACTAGACAAGGGTGCGCACACTTACCATTATACTGGAAGTCCTAGCTAATGCAATAAGACAAGAAAAAGAAATGAAAGTTTTACAGATAAGGAGGGAAAAATAAACTTTTTCTTAAATGCCATGCTTGTCTATGTGCAAAATTCCAAATAATCAACTAAAAAACCCTCTTAGAATTAGTAAGTAATCATAGGAAGTTTGCAGGATGCAAGATTAATATATGAAAGTTAGTTGCTTTTCTTTGTATCAGCAATGAAATATTGAAATTTGAATTTTAAAACACCATACCATGTACATTACTTCTTCCCTCCAAAGAATATTTAGGTATAAATCAAAGAAAATACATACTTAATCTATATTAGGGTAATGACAAACTTCTTGTAAAATAAATCAAAGAAGAGCTGAATAGAGAGACATTTCTTGTTCATAAAAATACTCAATATTTTCAATATGTCAGTTCTTCCCAACTTTTGAGCTATATACTCATTATAATGCCAATAACATTGATAGTTATATCCCTGCTTTAACTCCTAATCTTATATTTATTTTCTGTACTTTATAGTTTGTTTTCCACGGCATTGATTTTGGCTGTAATTTTTATTATTTTCTTTCATTTAATTTGTTCTACTTTCTCTTATCTTTTTAAAATTTCTTCTGCTCCTATATCTCTCTCTCTCTGTCTCTCTCTTTCTCTCTGTCTCTCTCTCTCTCTCTCGCCTTCTCTTTCTCTTCCATCTCCCTGTCTCTTTCGCTGTCTCATTTTTCCCGGTGTTTCAAATTAAGTACTTTCCTTTGATTATCTTACAGTTCACTGTTTTCCGCTCGGCTATGTTGAGTCTACTGAGGAAATTTTTATATCTGATATAATTACATATCAATGTTGTATCTTTTATGAGTTATAATAATATATAATATACTGATGAGATTTTTATATCTGATGTGATTATATATTATATATATAATTTTCACTTTATTAGTTCCACTTCTCTGATTAAATTATTCATGTCTCTGTACATGTTGTATACTTTTTCTGCTAGTTCTTTAAAAATTAATCATGGTTATTTTAAAGTGTCTGTCTGATGGTTTCATATACTACATTATCTGTGAATCGAGCCCTTTTTATTGCATTTTGTAAATTTTTTTTGTTTTAATTGCCTTATCTGTCTTAATTTTTTATTCAGTTTGATTCAATTCCAGACATTATGACATTCTGTATAGTATGTTGGAAACTGATAGATATATGGTATTTATGTGTAAAAATATACTTGTCTTTTCTCAGTCAATGAGTGTGGAAGATTGAATCAATCTTAACAGTAATTCAGCTGAGTAAGTTTTTTTGTTGCTCTGTTTGCCTTTAGTTCACCACAAACTTCACATTTCTTTAATGACGCCTCGTGTTTATAATGTGGGTTCTGAATGCTGAAGAGTTTTTGCCAACATTTGTGCTCTGCCCTCACCTTTCAGCTAGTACTATACATTTCTGCTGCAGAGGTAGTGTCTTTCTATGATCCTGGCCATCTCTGAAAGTAAACATTGCTTGCTGCTCGATGTTTGCCAGACTCATGGTGAGAAACAGAGGCAATTTTGTCCTGGTCCAGCCTAAGTCTCAGGTGTGCTCTGTGTTCCTGAGCTTTGGAAGTGGAATTCTCTCAGCATTCTTTTCACCTTATGCCCATGACAGAAAGCCAGATTCTGCGTTGTCTCTACAGTGGATCTTGTCCAGGAGAGCTTATTATTTTCTCCCCCTCTCGGTGGTATAAAGACCTCAAATGATATTATTACAGGATTCTGGCTTAGTATATTTTCCTGTGATTTTAGTAAACGAGTTAGAGTTTCCCGTTGGTAATTGGTTCCCTTTTATATTACATGTTATTCAGATAAATCTTCATTCAGTTCTCTTTACTTTTAGGTCCTTTGGAAATCACATTAGGTGAAACTGCTCAGAAATATAAAGAGCCAAACAATTCAAATCAAACATATATTTCTCTTGCTATATTGTTGTTGACAATCAGCATTTGCCTTTTATTTCCTCCTATTTGTAGTTTTATAATATCTCTGAAATAAGTTTTCTGGATCCTAGACATTCTTACATTTTCACTGGAGATTTACTTTGCTTAATTGAATTCCACTCCACCTGAGAGTGGTTAATTATTAGAATAACCATTGTGACCACCAAGTCCCTGGAGTATTACTGATGTCTTCCAAGTCACATATGTGAGTGACTTATTCTTTGTGTGGCAAAAGAGGTCAATTAGGCAGAAGAATGTAGATGGATAATTTAGAAATTATATATGAGAAAAAGAAATCTATACACAACTACAATTCAAGGTCTTCCTGTCCAGTGTGCTAGTCTAATCAATCATTCCTGTGGAATTCACATACTCTACTTATCTCTTGTGCTGAAGAGTTGAAAGCTAAGATTAATGAAGGCAATAGGGTAGCTTTTGCAGGTGATGGTAACAAGATATCCTTGGAGAATCTTTTCAGTGTTATCCAAAGTCTTCTAATAGATTGAAATAAAAGTAGAGATATTTTAGTTACTTAATTTTCTAATTTGGGTGTAAATGTTAAAATTATATGAATTATCCAGACAAATTATTACTATTATTTGTTCTTTAGTTAAATGATTCATTAATTTATAGCTAATTCATTTTTTTCTGACACCACTGTATTGGCCATAACAAATTCAATGGACTTTTTCCTGGCCATTTTTATAATCTTTCACTGCAATTTGTTCCATCTTGTTTGAAACAAAAATTTTAGATGACATTAAATTCTAAGATGGTTAAGAAGTTACAACCATGATTAAGATACTTATCATAATTTTGGCTGTTCTGATTTATTTAAAGAGTGGTGATAATAAGGATATCACCTTATAATCAATATGATTGCAGTTTGAGAAATAAAAAGAAAAATTTAACTAAAACAAAACCTCTGTTTCTTCTCTTACATATGCTTCTGCAAGACCAGCTGTAACATATATACAATATAGGAAAGAAAGTTGTATAGATCATATTTTTAAAGCATTTTTTGGTACACCAAAACCTGGGGGGCAAAAGTTCAACTTCTGGCACGCATGGCATTGAAATGCCTATGTAAACCATATCATCGATCTTTCTACCCTCCAAACAGGAAGTGCCCTTTCGGCACTCTCTACCTACATATATGCCACTTACATTCCCTGGAATATTCTTCCTATGGCTGCCCACTACTCAGTCTTAATGTCCGTACGACTGTCACTTTGTATTGCTACCTTTCAGTTTTTAGCAATACTAAATGTATTCTTTCAGTACATTATCAATTCTACTGTTATAATTTTCTTTTTTATATTTCTATTTTATAGAAGTTTTACTTCATATTTCTCCTCTACTAGGTTGATTAGTAGAGGAGAACTATATTATTATTTTTATATTCTCAGTGTCCTAGGATATTACTTCTCATCTAATGTGTATTCACTGAGTAATAAATGGAAGGAATTACATATTTGATGATGGATTGACTAACTTAATAAATAAAAAATGAATTTGCATTATTAGTATTGAGTTGATTTAAAGAGAAAGTTTGACAGGATCAGGACAGTGACATTTCTGCTTGGGAATGAAAAGCTTACCATATATTGTGTTTTGGCAGTGACCCTGTTACTTATCTGTAGAGCGTTTTTTTTAAAAACTTAAAAAAATGGAAAGGTATACACCAAAGACATTGTCATCTCCCCCATCCCAATGCAGAGGGCATCTTTATTTTGTAAAGTTCAAGTACTTTATCATAATTGGGTTGTTATTGTTATTAAATAGCATATAATTAATACTGTGTATTATGCTATGCATTTGGAAGCAGTTAATTTTTACAGCAACTCATGATAAGAATTCTATTAACCTGACAAGTGCTAAAGAGTTCATAAGCCTCAGAGCCCAGGTGGTTCATGCTGGTGGTTCTTAAGTCTAGCTGTGTCTACTGATAACCTTGTTGAAGTACTAGAGTGGCTTAGATTCAGAGATGCTGGCTCATGCTAACAAAACCAAAAACAAATCAACATTTCAAACCAGAGTCAACGTTAGCTAATTTTCCATTAGATATGTAATATTCTGCATGAATCAACAATAATGTCAGTTTAACTAGGACTGTCCTCCTGTAAGCTAGTTACATAAAGGCCAAAGTAGTGTCAAAAGTGTTTTTGGTGATCAAAATTAAATAAAGGAAAAAATGGAATTATAATATGCACTGTATAATTAATGGCATTGGATTCTAATGGGCTTGACAGGCAGCCCACCTAATAACTTCAGTCTGATAAGGGCATCCTCTCCCGCTGGCCAGTTTGAATATTCATTGCCAATGCTTTACTTTGTCACTCACTTCTATATTTATCCCTTCAGTGATGATCTACTCGCCTTATGGTTGACACAGTCCTTCTGGTATGACGATATCTTCAGTTTATTCTCACATTTTGCTGGCCAGGAATCTCCTTAAGGCAGTCAATCCTGAATATCTCTATTGTAAACCATTACAACATGAGTTGGCATTTATCATAGTTACAAAATATTTTATATGAAATATTACATTGGTGCAAAAGTAATTGAGGTTTTTGCCATTTAAGAGTAATGGTGGAAACCACAATGACTTTTGTACCAACATACATATTTTTCTTATTAAAAATTAATTTTCACAAAAACCCTTGAGATAGGTACTTTTTGTTCATCCGTGTTTTACATAAAGGAAACAAAGTCTTGAAGAATTTGCATAACCTCTTCATGAACATCAAGTATTATGTAGAGGAGTAAGGATAAGAATCTGGCTCTATCGGTTTTCAGAGCCTGAGATCTTCATATTTGTGTAAATATGAGTTGTTCTCATTACTTAACTCTCAGAGGGTGTTTATTTTTTTCCCTATATTCCTAAGACATGTCATTGTCACCACTACATGGGTCTTGCAGCAGCTATTATTAGAGCCTTTTAACAAATGAGGAAAGTGATGCCCAGGGAAATTAGGTGAATTGCACAAAGTCACATGGCCAGGAAGTGGCACAACAGCTTTTAGAATCCAGACTTTCTTGGCTTTAACTTCTTTGACCTTTTTACATTATCATTCTGCTGAAAAGTTTGCCTGTCTACTCAAATTAACCAGGAAAATGGAAGTGATTTCAGACCACAGTTGGAAAAATGTGGTTTTCTAGTAGCTTGGTCGTGTGCAGGGGTTACACTATCCTAGGACACTCAGCAATAGGTATTTTGACACCATGTGACCTGGATTTTTTACTCACATTAGATACTGACATTTAAGCACTTAAAATCCTTCAGGAAAAAGTTAATCCTTCCAGAGAAATAAAGCAACAGTTTTTCATGTTGGTAGTAAATAGAGCAGACTGGAAAAAAAATCTATAAAATATCATATATGTAAATATACTGTTATATGGTAATATAACCAATATTGAAATGGAAAGAAAATATACTATTTAGTCCTTCTCATGGAATTCCACATTCCACCCCACTCATGACAGATGTCTATTGGGTTTTACTATGCATAACATATATATGAGTTAGGTTATGTTTCTTGCAAGTCCAACTTATTTACAACTAAATGTTCTCAAATATTTAAGATCCATAGATGATTTCACTGGTTGAAGAACATAAACAAGCCTGTCCTCCTGCATTATTTGTTCACTGAGCTTTCAAATGACAAAAAGTTTGAGAGAAAAGTCTTGCTACTTTGTATTGAACAGTGGTGTGGCAGGGGGAAAATACATTACTTAGAGAGTTAAGAGTCTTAATTTTCATTCTCATCTCATTTCATTTCATTCTCAACAGTATATATAGCTAACAAAACTAATACCAACACAGTTACCAGTCACAGAACAGTTACATGTTTTTAAGCTCCAATTATATATGTATCAGAGAAGTTATCTTTCATCTTTAAAGCAGGCACATAGGCGGTTGTCTTATTTCAGGCTGCTATAACAAAATACCATAAACCGGGTAACTTATAAACAGCAGATATTTATTTCTCATAGTCCTGCAGGCTGGAAGTCTGAGATGAAGTTTCCAGCTTGGTCCATTTCTGGTGAGGGCCCTTTTCCAGATTTCAGACTGCTGACTTACTGCATCCTCACATGGCAGAAATAAATCAAAAGAACTCCCTGGTTTCCTTTCTATAAGGGCCCTAACCTCATTCAGGAAGGCTTCACCCACATGACCTTATTATCCCCCAAAGGTGTCACCTCCTAATACCATCAACTTGGGAATCAGGATTCCAACATATGAATTTTGTAGGAACACAAACATGTAGTCCATTGCAGGAGCTATTTTAGTTCCATTTGTAAAGTGAGGAGGGAAGAAAAAGACTGAGCCATAATCTTGAGTAACTTGCTCAAAATCATAGTTAATGTACCAAGCATGGTCCCACTAGGAAAACAAAAACAGGTTACCAAACGCAAGGAGTGGATCACACAGGTAGCAAAAAGACAGAAAGAAGGTAATGAATCAGCCCAGAGATTCAGGGCATCAGGAAGCTATCCCAGATTGGAGGGAAGAAAGGAGGAGGCAGTGTCATACCCAAGTAACTGAATGGAGGCTGTAAAATGCAGAAAGCCTGACTGTCAGAAGCTAGAGCCAGATGACTGTAGCTGCTGTTTGACATGTTGTCAAAAGCAGAGTGTAGAGAGTATTTACTTTTGCTATTAGGGAAAGTAGACCGAACAGTACATGGAGTGATTATAATTTTGATTAGCTTTAAGTATGCTTTTTCCAGGTCATCATGCTAATTGTATGTATTGTCAAAGCACTTGCAATACGATTTGGGGCAAGAGGCTTAAGTCTCTGGGTCTTTAGTTCCTTGCTTTGAATAACTTTTGTGAAGCTAATTGGTGACAGAACTGGTCTAGGAGTCAGATCTCCTGAAACTATCAGTCTGGGATCTTCTTGCTACATTTATCTATCTAGCTCTATAACCTTTAGATGACTAAGGTTTTGTATTTTAATTGAAATAATTGTCTTCCCATTGCACTGGTTTTCTGATTGAACAGTATCAACTATTGGATGGTAGATTTGAGAAAAATGTGGAAAAAGCTCAACTACAAGTTGAGAGTTGAAGATTTTATAATGGCTTGTTCATCTTAATAGTCTGCTGGGTCTGTTCAGTCAGAGCTATACCCCCAAGTAAAATGCCTGTGTCATTAGAATTACATTTACCAGGGACTGAGCTTAAGAAGTAGTGTGGTGACAAGCCCAGGTCATTGATATGACTTGGTTCTGTCCTCACTGAAATCTCCTCTTGAATTGTGGCTCCCATAATTCCCACCAGTTGTGGGAGGGACGCCGGGAAAGATAATGGAATCACTGGGGTGGTCTCCCCCTTCTTGTTCCGTGGTAGTGAATTAGTCTCATGAGATCTAATGGTTTTATCGGGGAAACCATTTTGGCTTGGTTCTCGTTCTCTCTTGTCACCACCGTATAAGAAGTACCTTTTGGCGTCAGGCACGATTGTGAGGCCTCCCCAGTCATGTGGAACTGTAAGTCCATTAAACCTCCTTTACTTTATAAATTACCCAGTCTCGCGTATGTTTTTATCAGCAGTGTGAGAATGGACTAATGCACTCGTGAAAGTGCTAAAGGCCATGAAAACTTTGGTAACTGGGCAAGCAATCAAAACATAAAGTTTTATTCTAGGACAAGCAAGATCTAGATAATCTGCTACAAATTCTTTTGAATTCTTTCCAAGAATTTTGTTGGATTATAGCTAATCAGCAACTTTAGGAATGTCATTCATGGGCAGGCAGATTCCAGGCATGTTTTACTTTTTACAGGAATCAAAGAGAAACCAACAGTAGATACTGCCAGCACTAGCTCAAAATAAACCCTTGATCACTAAGTCAATTTGAATACCAGGGAACAGGGGAAATAGGAGATTAGAGAACCAGTCTAATCCTCATCTTTATTCTGCACCATTTTTTCACTAAGGGGAGATGACCAGCAATAGCTTTTTGACAAGAGACTTGCTGAAAATGTAACCATGGCAAGCAGAATTGCACAAACTAGACAACAATTGATATCAAGGACGAGCATATCAATTGCATAGCTATCCATTCCAATCTGAATCCACAGACACCTTCCTTTTACAAATACATTGGGACAACCAGCTGTCTCAAAGAGTAAATCAGACTAAGCCCCAGAATATTTTTCTCCTCTTGGTGGGGAAGAAAATGAGATATGGAATTAGGAGAACTCAGAGAGAAGAAAATTATACAATTTAATCATCTTTGCTAAGTTATTAATGCATCAGTACATAGAAAAGATAGGGCATTGATGAGAAATGATAATATCAAAAGATATAAGGATGAACAATGTGCTGAATTCATTTGAAGGTCTATCGACTATATACATTGTCATTGATGCATATCTAATAAAGAATATATGAAGTAGTCTTGATAATTAACTATAAAAGTTTTACCATAATAACATAATGCCTTATTGTGTGACTCTCATTTTTCTCTGGATTTGTAGTTAGAAAGATCTGACCTAAGGCAGTTTGGAGACTTTTACTCTATAGTAGGTAGAGGAGTGTGAAGTGGCTGTTTATTCTAGCATCTTTACATTGATATGGCCAAAGATTCTGCACTTAACTATGGTGTTTAGTTTTCTTTATAGGGCCTGAAATCGGCTGTATACTTTCTCTTCCTTCACTAAAAGGGCAATTAGACTAAAAGATAACTAGCTCTTGAGAACAGCATTAATATCAATGTACTTTATAGGCCATTTACACCCCATAACTCTCTTTCCAATTTTTATTTGATACCAGATGCATGAACTATGAACAGCCTGTTTGGAATTCTTAGAGCTAAGGGAATTGAAGAAACTATTGGTAAAAAGTATTATCTAAGGTAGAAAAAGTCGCCATTTAAAGGGAGAACTTGTTAATATCATGTCAAAATAAGTTAATTCCACTAAACATTTTGGCTCTGCATATTTATTGGAAAGGCTGCTTATCTAGAAGTGTATAGACTTTTGAAATCAATTTTTTTTATGTCCTGGATTTTCTAAGATATTGAACAATTATATTTCCAGAAAGTTAGAACCCTAAAGGACCTTGGGAATTCAATTCTGTTCCATCATTTTCTGATAAGGAGAAGGAAGGCTGCTCCTCCAAACTTGTTTAACAATTAAGAGTCAAAAGAATGTCCATATGCCTATGAGCTTTGAAATGTTGTTTCAGCAGAAATTGTATTAGCGATAGTGCCTACAATTTTCAGAAAGACTAATATGAAAAAATAGAAACCAGTAAATTCTGCTAGAAGAGGAAAAAATTGGACAGGCCTTGTGGAGAGTTTAGTAGTGACTCAGAGGGATGGTACACAGAAATAATAATTAGTCAGTCAGAATGAACAGGGAATTGCCATATTCTGCCTCCCCCTATCTATGGGGATAGTGCCTGTTTGGCTTCATGTTCTTTCAGTCATGACCTCAAACTTCTCTCTCTGACCGCCAATGTTCCTGATGACCGACTTTTCAGATCCCAATTTGTATAATCCTAAACCCAGATCCCTTCAGTTGATAGTTTGGTCAAGGTAAAAAAAAAAAAATCTGAAAAAAAAAAAGCTATTAATATTTAACTAATTCCTAGGATTAACAGGCAGTTACTGTCCTACAGTCAATTGTCCTCTTCCTAGGCTAACCAAACTCTTCACACTTATGCATGACCTGTGAAGAATTCTGTAATAAACAGTTGTCCCTTAAACAACACAGAGATTAGCAGGGACTGACCTTCTGTGTATTTTTAAATCCAAATACAGCTTTTGACTCCCTAGGAAATTAAGTACTAATAGTCTAGAGTTGGCTGGAAGCCTTACCAATAACATGAACAGCCATTTAGCACATATTGTACATGTTATATGTATTACATATAGTAGTCTTATGATAAAGTAAGCTGGAGAAAAGAAAATGTTAAGAAAGTCACAAGGAAGAGAAAATGTATTTACTATTTATTAAGTGGAAGTGGACCATCATAAAGGACTTCACCTGTGGTCTTCATGTTGAGTAGGCTGAGGAGGAGGAGGAAATGGAGGGGTTAGTCTTGCTATCTCAGGGCTAGCAGAGGTGGAAGAAAATCTGTGTGTAAGTGGACCTGTGCAATTCAAACCCATGCTTTTCAAGGGTCAGTTGTACTTAGCTTCTCTCTGAAACTTACCTTGAAAGAAGCATTTATTTTTGTAGACAAAAAATAGAGTTGGGATTTGGAAATACTGAGTGTCCAGAATAATGCTCAATGCCTGGTCCATTCTAATCCTAAATAGGCATCAGTCAGATGAACTGCATAGCTGCATTCCATATTCTGCCTGTTGAGCAATCCCAGATTGATTGCTAGCTAACAAATAAAGATCCTCTCTTCCTTTCTTATAATAGCTAACTATTATGTTTATACTTCCAAATGGAAATATACTTCAGCTAGCCAAACGTGAAGTTCACCCCAAAGCAAACAGGCAGTTAGCTAGGCAATTGCTTCATTTTCAAAAGTTCTACACTGAATTCAAATGTTATTCGAGGTTCACTGCCATTCAGATTAAATTGACATTTAGAAAGAAAATATGCATTATTTCCTAACCTTTAGAAATAACATAGGATTTAGACATTTCAATCTTGTTTTGTTCTCCTTTACTTGTGTTTCTTATCCATTTATTCAGTTCCCAAACAATTATTTCTTAACCTTTGATAGAAAGTGATGAGCTGGTCTGAAAACAGCAACTTTTAGAGACACTTCAGTATTGCAGTAGAGCTGCTGAGAACATTTTATCTCATTTTCTCTGTGATTTTATTTAGCCCAGGTTTTGAAAATCAATTAAAATGGAGAACAAAATAATATGTTTATTTTTCCTTTGAAGGGTGAGGTTCAACCTGCTCTTAAACCAAACAGAAATAGTTTCTGAGTAAAGAAAAATAAAGCAAAGATTTTTAACATGTGTATTATCAAATTACTCTCCTCAGACTTTAACCAAAAATAAGATCAGAGTCGCTTCTTTTACTTGAAATGTTAAGAGTTGGACATAATATTTTCCATGCAAAAAGGTAAGGCCACAAAATTAATGGTGGAGAACGTTCACCAAGCATTTCTTCCAGAATGAGCATGGAGCACTATGGGGTCAGGAGTCAGGCCTCAGGTGAAGTTCACTCATGGATTATTCATGCACAAGAAAGAACATTGAAATTTGATGGCCAAGGAAATTAAAAAGAGAAAGGAGCATTTGCTCTTTAAGAGCTAGTTATAAGATACTCATGCAACTACAGAGCTGAGGCAGACATGTGTAATCCAAAAGTCATTTTAAAATGATTTTAAAGCATAAAGGCATATGATTTAAAGGCAAAATTTATAAGTTGTAGAGTAGATTGATGTGAAATTCCTCCACAGGTTATCCTATAGTTCAATTTCTCTGACCACATGTATGAACAGAAAGTAGCTATATTGACACAATGTTTGAATAGAAAGCAGAAGTTCAGGAAACCTAAGTTATGAGCTGTATCCTGTCATTCACTGAGTGTGAGCCCTTGAGCCCTTGGGAAAATAATATGTTTAAAATGTGGTTACACCTAATCCTTCATAGAATCAGCAAGATGGCTGGATTTAGTTACCTAGGGCTTGCCCCATACTCACAGAAGTGGACAGAAACAAAAAATAATTATATTTTGAGTAGAGTGACTGCAGAAGTACACTGAAGAACACCGTAGAAGCAGCAAAATTCATGTGAAGTGTGGAAGTCCAGGATAGCACCATAGTTCGGATATGTAGGTGTTGTTCTGTCTCTGCTCTACAGTCTCATTGGTAGGGATTGACTTGGATTCAGGTGGGACTCCTTTATACAAGGAAAAGGTAATCTTGATATTCCAAGTGGTCTCCACTTCCACCACAAACACAAGCAATTGTGGCTGCAAGAGGATCCCCCAGTTTACAGAGACCCCAGGTCCGGTTTAGAAAGTAGGCAGGCATTTGCACAGCCACATTGTCTCAGAGTAAGAGCTCACATTGAGTACTTGATATCATTTGGCTGTGTCCCCACCCAAATCTCATCTTCGATTGTAGTTCCCATAAACCCTATGTGTTGTGGGAGAGACCCGGTGGGAAGTAATTGAATCATGGGGGTGGTTTCCCTCCATGCTGTTCTCATGAAAGTAAGTTCTCATGAGATCTGATGGTTTTATAAGGGATTTCCACCCCCCACCCCTGCCCATTGCTCTGCACTTCTTTCTCCTGTGAAGAAGGATATGTTTGCTTCCCCTTCTGCCATGACTATAAGTTTCCTGAGGTCTCTCCATCAATGTACAACTGTGAGTCAATTAAACATCTTTCCTTTATAAATTAACCAGTCTCAGGCAGTTCTTTATAGCAGCGTGAAAATGGACTTATACAGCAAATTGTTACCAGGGTAGTGGGACGCTGCTATAAAGATACCTGAAAATGTGGAAACAACTTTGGAACTGGGTAATAGGCAGAGGTTCGAACAGTTTGGAGGGATCAGAAGAAGACAGGAAAACGTGGGAAAGTTTGGAACTTCCTAGAGACTTGTTGAATGTCTTTAACCAAAATGCTGATAGTGATATGGACAATGAAGTCCAGGCTGAGGTGGTCTCAAGGGAGATGGGGAACTTGTTGGGAAATGGAGTAAAGGTCACTCTTGCTATGCAAAGAGACCAGTGGCATTTTGCCCCTGCCCTAGAGATCTGTGTAACTTTGAACTTGAGAGAGATGATTTAGGGTATCTGGAAGAAGAAATTTCTAAGCATTAAAGGATTCAAGAGGAAGCAAAGCAGAAAAGTTTGGAAAACTTGCAGCTTAATGATGAAAAAAACCATTTTCTGGGGAGAAATTCAAGCCAGCTGTAGAAACGCATAAGTGATGAGGATTTGAATGCTAATCACCAAGACAATGGGGAAAATGTCTCCAGGGCATGTCAGAGACCTTCACAGCAGCCCCTCCCATCACAGCCTAGAAGCCTAGGAGGGAAAAATAGTTCCACAAGTTGGGGCCCAGACCCCCATGCTGCTCTGTACAGCCTTGGAATTTGGTTCCCTGAATCCCAGCTGTGACTAAAAGAGGTCAAGGTACAGCTCAAGCCATTGCTTCAAAGGGTGCAAGCCCCAAGCCTTTGTAGCTTACACATGGTGTTGGCTGTGAGGACACAGAACTCAAGAATTGAGGTTTGGGAACCTTCACCTAGATTTCAGAGGCCATATGGAAATGCCTGGATGTCTAGGCAGAAGTTTGTTGCAGGAGCAGAGACCTTATGAATAACCTCTGCTAGGGCAGTGAGGAAGGGAAATGGGGGTTGGAGCACCCATACAGTGTACCCCCTTGGCACTGCCTAGTGGAGCTATGAGAAGAGAGCCACCATCCTCCAGACCCCAGAATGATAGATCCATGACAGCTTGAACTGTGTGCCTGGAAAAGTCACAGACACTCAATGCCAGCCTATGAAAGCATCCAGGAGAGTGACTGTACCCTGCAAAGCCACAGGGTCTGAGTTACCCAAGCCCATGGCAGCCCACCTCTTGAATTGGCATGACCTGGATGTGATTTATGGAGTCAAGGAGATCATTTTGGAACTTTAAGATTTAATGACTGCCCTATTGGATTACGGACTTGCATGGGGCCTGTAGCCCCTTTGTTTTAGCCAATTTCTCCCATTTGGAATGGGTGTATTTACCCAATGCCTGTACCTCCGTTTTATCTAGGAGTAATTAATTTGCTTTTGATTTTACAAGTTCATTGGTGGAGTGGATTTGCCTTGTCTCAGATGAAATTTTACATTTGAACTTTTGGGCTAGTGCTAGAATGAATGAAGAATTTGGGGGACTGTTGGAGAGGCATGATTGTGTTTTGAAATGTGAGAACATAAGATTTGGGAGGGGTCAGAGGTGGAATTATATGGTTTGGCTGTGTCCCCACTTAAATCTCATCTTGAATTGTAGTTATCATAATCCCCCTGTGTCATGGGAGGGACCTGGTGGTAGGCAATTAAATCATGGGGATGGTTTTCCCTCATGCTGTACTCGTGATAGTGAGAGAATTCTCCTGAGATCTGGTGGTTGTATAAGGGGCTTTTCCCCCTTCACTCTGTACTTCTCTCTCCTGCTGCCATGTGAAGAAGAATGTTTGCTTCCTTTTCCACCAGGAATTTGTTTCCTGAGGCCTCCCCAGCAATACATAACTGTGAGTCTTGTTGGTGTCTTGAGTGCTTGGTGGTATCTTGACACTGAACCCACTACTGGAGTGCATCTTGCCCTAAGGGACACTAGTGACTGACAGTGCTTGTCCTTGAGGCCCCACTATCATTCCACTACATTCATACTGGTACTTGCAGTACCCTCTCCCGGCTGCCAGAGCTGAGGCAGATGGGATGACTGAGAACCTAGTATCTGAACCCACACAGCAAACCATACACTCAAGAAACAGGTGAATCTGTACAATAGGGAAGTCACCAAACAGCTGGTCATCCATGTCACCCCTGGGCATCTGCAGATTTCTTCAAAAGACTTCCATTTAAGTTCAGAAATTCTTCAGCTCGATCTAGCTTATTATCAAAGTTGTTGACTGTATTTTTTATTTCATTCATTGAATTATTTATTTCCAAGATTTCTGTTTAGTCCTGTTTTATATCTTTCTCTTTATTGAATTTTACAATCAGATCGAGTTGTCTTCCATATTTTGTTGAATTGTCTACCTGTATTATCTTGTATTTCACTGAGTTTCCTTAAGAGCATTATTTTGAATTTCTTTTCAGGCATTTTATAAATATCTTTTACTTCAGGGTCTTTGATTAGAGACATAATCCTCTGAAAGTGTCATATTTCCTTGCTTTTTATGGTTTTTGCTTCCTACATGAATATCTTTGCATCTAATAGAAGAGTTACTTTTCAACATTTTATGAATTTTCTTTCATAGAGAGAGACTTTTTCTTGTAGAGAGGTCCTAGGGTGTTCAGTGGGTATCATGCATTGGCTTTAGTTCTGGGTAGATTCAGTGATGTGATCTTTATTCAGTTGCAGTTTCTTCAGCTATAATCCTCATCAGTGAGGCCTCAGTGGCCTAGGCTGCGGAAGTTTGTGATGGTGACAAAAAACTAAATAAATACAAAGTAGAGAAAAAGAAAGAAAGCCTACAAGACTTACGGTATACCATAAATCAAATACATTTTCACATCATGAAAATTACATAAAGATAAGAGAGTCAGGGAAAGGCATAGAAAACCTATTTAATTAAATAATGAGGGAAAGCTTCCCGTGTCTGAGGACATATGTGGGTATCCAGATCCAAAAAGTTTCAATAGTCCCAAATATGTTTAACCTAAAAAGATACTCTCCAAGCCACATTATAGTTAAAACTGTCAAAATTCAAAGACCATGAGAATTCTAAAAACATCAAGAAAATGTATTAAGTCATATGTTAAGGAATCCCCATTAGGCTAATAGTGGACTTCTCCATAGTAACCTTACAGGCCAGAAAACAATAGGATAATATATTTAAAGGGCTGAGAGAAAAAAATCTGCCAGTCAAGACTACTACACCAGCTGGGCATGGTGGCTCACGTCTGTAATCCCAGCACTTTGGGAGGCCAAGGCAGGTGGATTACTTGAGGTCAGGAGTTCAAGACCAGCCTGGCCAACATGGCGAAACCCCATCTCTACTGAAAGTACAAAAATTAGCTGGGTATGGTGGTGCATGCCTGTAATCTTAGCTATTAGGGAGGCAGAGGCAGGAGAATCGCTTGAACCAGGGAGGTGGTGGTTACTGATTATGCCACTGCATTCTACACTGGGTGATAGAGTGAGACTCTGTCTCAAAAAAAAAAAAAAAAGACACAAAAAGAAAAAAACAAACAAACAAACAAACAAACAAAAACTACTACACCCAGCACAGCTATCTCCTTCAGAAATGTAGAAAAAATTAAGCAGATAAGCAAATTTTCCAGATAAGCAAAACCTGAGAGAATTTATCACCACTAGACTGGAACTACAAGAAATGCTTAAGGAAGTTCTATATCTGGAAAAGGAAAAACAAAAAAATGCTATCATAAAAATTCACAAAAGAATAAAAATTACTGGAAGAGTAGTTACACAAATGAAAAATAGAAAGGAATAAAACTTTATCACTACAGAAAACCACCAAACTGCAAGATAAACAATATGAGGGGAAGAAAGAAACAAATAATAGGCAAAGCAAACAGAAAGCAATTGTTAAAATGAGAGACGTCAGTTCACACATAAAAATAACAATCTTGAATGTAACTAATTTAAATTCCTAAACTGAAAGACATGGACTTGCTGATAGAGAGGAAAAATAAGACCCACAGAAAACACACTCATCTGTAAAGAAAGATATAAACTGAAAGTGAAGGAATGAAAAAAGATATACCATGTACACAGAAACAAAAAACAAGCAGGAATAGCTATAATTATAATTATTATTATAATTATGTCACATAAAATAGACTTTAAGTCAAGAAAATATAAAAAGGGACAAAGAAGGTCATTATACAACAATAAAGTGACAAGTTCAGCAAGGTTTAATTCTAAATATATATACATCCAATTTCTGAAAAATTGAAAACATACAGAAAATACTATTGGAGGTAAAGGGAGAGATAGACTATAATTCAATAATAGTTGGGGACTTTAACATCCTACTCTCAGGATTAGACAGATCATCTAGACATACAAACAACAAAGAAACAGAATTTAAACTGCATTTTAGACTGAAGAAACCTAACAGACATTTATGTCATATTTCATCCAATGTCTACAGAATACAAACTCTTATCATCAGCACATAGAACGTTCTCCACAATAGGCCATATATTAGGACACAAAAAAGTTTTATTAAATTTTATAAATCAGGTCTGACCAGAAGGGCAGAGCGAGAGAGCTGAATAGGAGCCTCCACCAATCATCCCCATTGCAAGGACACCAATTTAACAACAATCTACATACAAATAAAAACCTTTGTAAGAACCAAAAATTAGGTGAGCACTCACAGTACCTGGTTTTAATTTCATATTGCTGCAAGAGGCATTGAAGAGGTAAAAAAGACAGTCTTGAATTGCTAATGCCACTCCTCCCCAGCCTCAGGCAGCTGCTGTGTGATGCAGAGGGAGAATGTATTTGCTTGGAAGAGGGAGAGTGCAGCAATTGTGAGACACTGCCTTGAATTCAGTGCTGCTCTGACACTGCAGAAAGCAAAACTGGGCTGAACTCAGCTGATATCCACCCATGGAGGGAGTATTTATTCCAGTCCTAGCCAGAGGGGAATTGCTCATCTCAGTAGTCAGAACTTGAGTTCTAATAAGCCTTTCCACTGTGGGCTAAAGTACTGTGGGTCCCTAAATAAACTTGAAAGGCAGTCTAGACCAAAAGAACTGTATCTCCTAGGTGATTCCTAGTGCTGAACTGGGCTCAGAGTCAGTGGACTGCAGGGTCACATGATCTACTGAGATACCAACCAGGACAACTAAGGGGGTGTTGCACCACCCTCCCCCAACCCGACTGCACAGCTCATGACTCTAGAAGAGACCTCGTCTTTCTACTTGAGGAGAGGGAAGAGTAAATAAAATTTGTCTTGCATCTTGGATACTAGCTGAGCCACAATAGAATAGGGCACCAGTCAGACTCTTGAGGCACCTTTTCAAGCACTAGCTCTTAGGTGATATTTTTAGGCACACTCTGGGCCAAAAGGAAACCCACTGCCTTGAAGGGAAGGACACAGTCCAGGAAGGATCTATCACATGCTGACTAAAGATCCCTTGTGGTCTAAATAAAAAGCAGTGATACCCAGGTTGTGTACTGTGGGCCTTGGTGAGACTCTGAGACTAACTGGCTTCAGGTGAGACTCATCATATTCCTAGCTGTAATGACTATGGGGATAAACTCCTTTTTCTAGAGAAAAGCAGAAGGAAAAGTAAAGGTGACTTTGTCATACACCTGAGATACCAACTGGGCCACAAGGGATAGAATACCAAGCAGGCTCTTGGGGTCTCCAATTCTAGGACTTGCCTCTTGGATGGCTCATCCCTGGGCCAGAGGGGTCCCACTGCCATAAAACGTGAGTTTCAGGCTAGACAGCCTTCATGACAACTTGACGGAAGAGACTTTGGATCTTAAGGGAACATCGACAATAGCCTGGCAGTATTTCCCATGGGTCTGTGATGGTGGTGGCCATAGAGTAAGGCTCCTCTGCTTATGGAAAGGGGAGAAAGAATGTGAAGAACTGTATGTATCTTGTGGTTTCAGTACCAGCTCAGCTGCAGTACAATAGAAGACCAGGTAGATGTCTAAGGTTTTTTACTCTAGTCCCTTGCTCCTGGACAGCACCTCTGAACGTGCCTGAGACCTGGGGGGACTCACTACCCCGAAGGAAAGGACACAAGTCTGTCTGACTTGGCCACCTGCTGATTGTAGAGCACCAGGGCCTTAAGGGGACATAGGCAGCAGCCAGGTGGTTGTCACAGCAGGCCTTGGGTGAGACCCAGTGTTGTGCTGGCTTCAGGCCTGACCCAGTGCAGTCCCAATGGTGGTAGTCACAGGGGTACTTATGTCACGCCACCCCCAGCTCAAGGCAGCTCAGAACAGAGAGAGAGAGATTTCATTTCTCTTGGAGAAAATAAGGGAAGAGAACAGAGTCTCTGCCTGGTAATCCAGGTAAGTTTTGAGATCTTACCCAAGACCATTAAGGCAATACCTCTAGGGGGTCTGTAAGAACCATAGCTTTACTAGGCTTGCAGAAGCTCCCCTAATGCAGGCTGAGATTACAATACCCAAGTCGTTTCAATTATCTGAATGGTAAACACTACAATAAATACCTACTTCTTCAATGCCAAGATACAGATGAACATCCGTAAGCATCAAAACTCTCCAGGAATGCATGACCTCAAAAAATGCACTGGGTCAGACATGAAGCCACCACAGTACTGGATCTCACTCAAGGAACTAGGGGTCAATATTGGAGAAACAGAGATATATGACGTTTCAGATAAAGAATTCAAAATCCTTTAGTTATTTTGAGGAAACTCAAAGAAATTCAAGATAATACAGAGAAACTGTCACAGCCCAGAGGACCCTATGGAGACAATTAAACATATCCCAGATGAGACTTACAAAAGAAAAAGATATTAGGGGAAAACTAATAAAATCCAAATAGTTTGAGTTAATAACAATGGATCAATATTGGCTTATTATTTGGGATGAATGTATTGTAGTAATGAAAGATATTAATAGAGGAGAGTGGGTACAAAATTTTCAGAAACTCTTTGTACTCTCTTTGATACTTTTCTATACATTATTTGAAAAGAAAAAATGTATTTACATATTTTAAAAAGCAGTTACACTTTTTTTTTTTATACTTTAAGTTCTAGGGTACATGTGCACAACATGCAGGTTTGTTACATATGTATACTTGTGCCGTGTTGGTGTGCTGCACCCATCAACTCGTCAGCACCCATCAATTCATCATTTACATCAGGTATAACTCCCAATGACATCTCTCCTCCTTCCCCTCTCTCCATAATAGGTCCCGGTGTGTGATGTTCCCCTTCCAGAGTCCAAGTGATCTCATTGTTCAATTCCCACCTATGAGTGAGAACATGTGGTGTTTGGTTTTCTGTTCTTGCAATAGTTTGCTGAGAATGATGGTTTCCAGCTGCATCCATGTCCCTACAAAGGACACAAACTCATACTTTTTTATGGCTGCATAGTATTCCATGGTGTATATGTGCCACATTTTCTTAATCCAGTCTGTCACTGATGGACATTTGGGTTGATTCCAAGTCTTTGCTATTGTGAATAGTGCCACAAAAAACATACGTGTGCATGTGTCTTTATAGCAGCATGACTTATAATCCTTTGGGTATATACTCAGTAATGGGATAGCTGGGTCATATGGTATTTCTAGTTCTAGATCCTTGAGGAATCGCCATACTGTTTTCCACAATGGTTGAACCAGTTTACAATCCCACCAACAGTGTAAAAGTGTTCTTATTTCTCCACATCCTCTCCAGCACCTGTTGTTTCCTGACTTTTTAATGATCACCATTCTAACTGGTGTGAGATGGTATCTCATTGTGGTTTTGACTTGCATTTCTCTGATGGCCAGTGATGACGAGCATTTTCTCATGTGTCTGTTGGCTGTATGCATGTCTTCTTTTGAGAAATGTCTGTTCATATCCTTTGCCCACTTTTTGATGGGGTTGTTTGTTTTTTTTTCATAAATTTGTTTGAGTTCTTTGTAGGTTCTGGATATTAGTCCTTTGTCAGATGAGTAGATTGCAAAAATTTTCTCCCATTCTGTAGGTTGCCTGTTCACTCTGCTGGTAGTTTCTTTTGTTGTGCAGAAGCTCTTTAGTTTAATTAGATCCCATTTGTCAATTTTGGTTTTTGCTGTTGTTGCTTTTGGTGTTTTAGACATGAAGTCCTTGCCCATGCCTATGTCCTGAATGGTATTACCTAGGTTTTCTTCTAGGGTTTTTATGGTTTTAGGTCTAACATTTAAGTCTCTAATCCATCTTGAATTAATTTTCGTGTAAGGAGTAAGGAAAGGATCCAGTTTCAGCTTTCTGCTTATGGCTAGCCAATTTTCCCAGCACCATTTATTAAATAGAGAATCCTTTCCCCATTTCTTGTTTTTCTCAGGTTTGTCAAAGATCAGATGGCTGTAGATGTGTGGTATTATTTCTGAGGGCTCTGTTCTGTTCCATTGGTCTATATCTCTGTTTTGGTACCAGTACCATGCTATTTTGGTTACTGTAGCCTTGTAGTATAGTTTGAAGTCAGGTAGCGTGATGCCTCCAGCTTTGTTCTTTTGACTTAGGATTGTCTTGGCAATGCGGGCTCTTTTTTGGTTCCATATGAACTTTAAAGCAGTTTTTTCCAATTCTGTGAAGAAAGTCATTGGTAGCTTGATGGGAATGGCATTGAATCTATAAATTACCTTGGGCAGTATGGCCATTTTCATGATATTGATTTTTCCTATCCACGAGCATGGTATGTTCTTCCATTTGTTTGTGTCCTCTTTGATTTCACTGAGCAGTGGTTTGTAGTTCTGCTTGAAGAGGTCCTTCACATCTCTTGTAAGTTGGATTCCTAGGTATTTATTCTATTTGAAGCAATTGTGAATGGGAGTTCATTCATGATTTGGCTCTCTGTTTGTCTGTTATTGGTGTATAAGAATGCTTGTGATTTTTGCACATTAATTTTGTATCTTGAGACTTTGCTAAAGTTGTTTATCAGCTTAAGGAGATTTTGGGTTGAGATGATGGGGTTTTCTGAATATACAATCATGTCATCTGTGAACAGGGACAATTTGACTTCTTTTCCTAACTAAAATTGACACCCTAACATCACAATTAAAAGAACTAGAGAAGCAAGAGCAAACACATTCAAAAGCTAGCAGAAGGCAAGAAACAACTAAGGTCAGAGCAGAACTGAAGGAGATAGAGACACAAAAACCCCTCCAAAAAAATCAATGAATCCAGGAGTTGGTTTTTTGAAAAGATAAACAAAATTGATAGACTGCTAGCAAGACTAATAAAGAAGAAAAGAGAGAAGAATCAAATAGAAGCAATAAAAAATGATAAAGGGGATATCACCACCAACCCCACAGAAATACAAACTACCATCAGAGAATACTATAAACACCTCTACGCAAATAAACTAGAAAATCTAGAAGAAATGGATAATTTCCTGGACACTTACACTCTCCCAAGACTAAACCAGGAAAAAGTTGAATCCCTGAATAGACCAATAGCAGGCTCTGAAATTGAGGCAAAAATTAATAGCCTATCAACCAAAAAAAGTCCAGGACCAGATGGATTCACAGCTGAATTCTACCAGAGGTACAAGGAAGAGCTGGTACCATTCCTTCTGAAACTATTCCAATCAATAGAAAAAGAGGGAATCCTCCCTAACTCATTTTATGAGGCCAATATCATCCTGATACCAAAGCCTGGCAGAGATATGACAAAAAAAGAGAATTTTAGACCAATATCCCTGATGAACATCCATGCAAAAATCCTTAATAAAATACTGGCAAACCGAATCCAGCAGCACATCAAAAAGCTTATCCACCATGATCAAGTGGGCTTCATCCCTGGGATGCAAGGCTGGTTCAACATACACAAATCAATAAACGTAATCCAGCATATAAACAGAACCAAAGACAAAAACCACATGATTATCTCAATAGATGCAGAAAAGGCCTTTGACAAAATTCAACAGCCCTTCATGCTAAAACCTCTCAATAAATTCGGTATTGATGGAATCTATCTCAAAACAATAAGAGCTACTTATGACAAACCCACAGCCAATATCATATTGAGTGGGCAGAAACTAGAAGCATTCCCTTTGAAAACTGGCACAAGACAGGGATGCCCTCTCTCACCATTCCTATTCAACATAGTGTTGGAAGTTGTGGGTAGGGAAATCAGGCAAGAGAAAGAAACTTGTATATTTTTTAAGACTCCTTTCAGCTCTGATACCCTATGACGCTGAAATTTTTACATGGATTTTCAGATAATTGTGAACTTTACTAAGAAAGATGTTTGGATTTTAACAAGGAAGTTTCTGCAGATATAGCATATATTTGCATCAAGCAAGCAAATAAGTCATCTTATATCTTGAAAATACACTAAAGTAAATATATAACAAATTTAGAAAGTTTTAAATAAGCATTAAAATAATCATTTTTAAACATCACTTTGCTTTCATTCTTGTGTGTATTTTCATTGTAGCAATGCCATAGCATGTCCTCATGTTATGACAAGAATCTTCCATATAACAATTTTAATGTTAATGAACCTCAATATACTGAAATTTAAACTAATTCCAAAGTATTTCTTTTGCAGCTTCCATCACAGTAAACACTATAGTTAATATGTACTTTAGTTTATGTTAAATTATTTTCATGGGAGGGAAAACATTGGGTCAATGTGTGGAACCAAATCTGATAATTTATTAACCATATTTCTATCTAGTTGTTAATTTTGTTAGTTCAGATTTAAATGGGCAACACAAATTTTAATGACTCTTGTTAATTTACCAGAAACTAGGTTGCATTTTTATTCACATTTTAATTTTGGAAAATGAAAATTTTCTTGATGAAATTCTGGAATGAACTTTGATTTGCATATATGTTTTATGATTTGTTTATGCTTGACTAGCTCTTAGGGCAAAGATTGCAGTTGAACATTCAGCAGTATTTTTTTCTGTAGTTTAAAAAAATCATGGTCTTCAACACAAATATGTAAGAATGTATGATCCTCGTTGATATTCCAATTGTTTTCTCAAGAAAATACTGGATAAGTAACTTCCAAAATTCTCTTACTCTTTGGATGGATAATAAAACCAAAAAACTATCCCAAGTAGTTTTGCTCTCCTGGGCCCTCATCACTACTGCTATAGATGAATTTAGTAAGTAAGTTGTATACAGGATTTTATCTTGAATCCAATTAAGAAACTCTATCTAAATGTAAAATTAATCCACACTTTCTCATTTTCTTCTTTCAGTCTGTGAATAGAGATATCAAAACCTGGAAATTGGAGATCAAATAGATTTCTTAAAAGAATTAAATGATTTACAAATCGCTTTAAATCTTTTTATTTTAAATTAGATGCTGTTTATAAAAATTTACTTATATGTATTAAAGAGTATAAAACAAACTTCATATAAAAGGAACAACCTCAAACAATAGGTTTGACACTGTCATTAGAGAGAGATGATTAAATAAAAATTATAAAAACATACATAAAGCTGCTGAGTTGATGATTTAACAGGCTTGGGAGTCTGTCATCATTTTTCTTATCACCCAAATTATGTCTTCTGCTCTTATTGGAAATACTTTAATTATGAAGGCTGACTCTGGGCTTCTATCCTTCAAAAATGAAGAGTGTTAAGAATAAGATTTAGGTCACTTATTGACACCATTTCACCTTTAACTCTTTGAATTCTGAGCCGTGCTTAGCTCTCTCTAATAATGTGTTTGCATAATGTATCATTGTGGATATCAACATTTCTGCCATAGCCAGGGGATTCACTTTATGATGGATTGTTTTTTTGGATGGTTGAAGTAAACTTTGTATTACAGACAATGTGGTGTGATAGAAAGAGCACTAGATAAAGTAATTAACTTCCATGTGCCAGACAACATTCCATCTGCTATGGTCATACATATACCGTTATTGGGGAAAATAGAATACAAAGAGTAGTAAACAAATGGTTTTAAAATATCCTAATTTGTTGTTTAACATACAAATGTATAAACTGTGTATGAACATACAGAAAACAATAATAATTCTGCATGAGAAAAATCAAAATTTTATGAGGAAGTAATAACTGATATTGAAAGAAGAGTGGACATTTGAAAAAGGCAATAAAGTTAGTAAAAAGTCTATGGAGAGAAAAACTTTAAGGCTTAAACATTCATAGTGTTTGGGAGTCTCAGTGGGTAATTCAAAATGAATGATGAAGCCAGAAAGGGAAAAAAACAATATAAAGTTAGGATATTAGATTAGGGGTAGTTTGGGAGGAGCCGTACATACATGTTATGATTAGGAGTGTGACAGCAAGTTATTGAATAGCTTTAGTCTCAAAATAAGGATGTTAAAATGCTTTTAAAAGTATAATGTTGGATATAGCATGAAGAGTGGATTATAGAAGAAGAAGGAAAAAGCCAGGGTAGTAAGTTGGAGGTTGTTTCAACCAAGCTAGAAAACATAGTGATGGCCGGGCGCGGTGGCTCACGCCTGTAATCCCAGCACTTTGGGAGGCCAAGGCGGGCGGATCATGAGGTCAGGAGATCGAGACCATCCTGGCTAACACTGTGAAACCCCATCTCTACCAAAAATACAAAAAAAAAACATTAGCCGGGCGTGGTGGTGGGCGCCTGTAGTCCCAGCTACTCGGGAGGCTGAGGCAGGAGAATGGCCTGAACCCGGGAGGCGGAGCTTGCAGTGAGCCGAGATCGCGCCACTGCACTCCAGCCAGGGCGACAGAGCGAGACTCCGTCTCAAAAAAAAAAAAAGAAAGCAAGCAAGAAAGAAAACAGTGATGTCCTGAAAACTTGGCAATGAGAATAGAAAAGATTTCTAAGAAAATATTCAGTGAAGTAATCTACTGGGCTTACATTCTGATTTATTACAAGAAAGGTGGGAAGAAAATCTGTTTGGGGCTAGGAATTCTAACAAAGAGGAATTACAACACAGAGGAAACCTAAGGAGAAATAGATTAAGATAGTTCAGTTCCAGAAAGATTACATGTGAAATTACATAGGAATATCTATAGGAGAATATAATCTGGACTGTTAGAATTTGGATGTGGAGCTCTGGAAAGAACTGAAGTTACAGATTTTAGTGTCATTAGTTTATGAGAGTCCAGCAAAAGAAATGAAGTTCTTCATGGAGAACAGAAAAGCAACGTCATTAGCGTGACTTGAATCAGAAAGCCTAGGTTTGAGTGCAGGCTCTGCCATTAACTATCTCTGTGACCTTGACTTCTTATTTTTCATAAATAGATGCCTTCCTGACCACTCAGAGTTACTTAAAATATTCAACAAAATAACATGCAAATGTGCTTTGGGAATTCTTAAAATATTTTCATTACTTTTGGGTGTGATATATATCCAGCAGCACCTATGTATTAAAATGGTCACTGAAACATTTCAATGATTAATTGGAAATGACCTAAATAACTGTAGGTAGAGATCATTTATATAAAAATAATACCTCAATTTACATGTAATTATTAATATGCTGACAGTAACTTGTGTTGCTATAGGGATTGTGACAACAGTAATTATTTACACTATGACATCAAGGGAACCAAGGTAACAAAATAATATCTAAAACATATTTATTACTATCTAAAAATTGATACAGAGAGGAAAAAAAAGTTGGAAAGAGGTTTTCTGAAATCTTAGCCATTATTATTTTGGGGAGATGATACTATGGGTGACATCTTTTCACTTTAGTGCTGCTAAACTTATTGGTGGGGACGGAAGGGTGCAGAGTTTAAATGTTTCTTTAAAAAATTGATTCACCTGTGAAGCAAATTTACTTTTAACATGTAAAATCTTAATTACCTTTGGTCGTATACAGAATCTTAACTCTGAAAATAAATTTTAAATTATCATTCTGGTCCAATTGTCTCATACACATCAAGTATAGGTAGTTAACTTAAAACTTCAAGAAAGGACATTTTCCTTGAGTCACAGATTTCATGGCAGAACTGATGACAATGATTATGATGATGATGAGAATGAAGAGACTTTTCTTTTCAGGTTGCTGCAGAAAAAAGTGGTTATTTTTCCCTTGGAATTTTTGAAGAAGCTCTCAGAGATAACTGTGTATTTTAATTACGTGTGTATACGGCTTTCTCGTCCTACTTAACTGCAAACATGAATACAGGGTTCTTTCTTCTGACTTATTCTGTGCTTATTGGCAAATGAATGGATTGCAGTAACTACAACTGCTTATGTGTATATTACAGTAGGTGGAATTTGAAAAAAAAAGAGGTTTTCTGCAAGAGGCCATTTCACTTTTTCCTGTAGGGGACAGATGGGGAAAACACTGCATTTAATTTAGCTGGCTGCTTCTGGTTTCTTTTCATATATTTTTTCTTTGTTTCTTGAGGGAGAAATGTTTTTTTTTTTTGTTTTTGCTTTTTACATTTTTTTGATGGATTCTGTCTGGTGTTCTCTATAAGACTTTTAAATTTGCTTTTCAGTACAGTAGAATTGCCCTCCAGATATTTTAAGGAAGTTGACTGATAAGGTTTAGGAACAGCTAACATTCTGCATCTTGGCAAAAGCTGACTGATATTTAGTAAATGTGATAAGCAGTGGTCAGAAGATTAATTTTAAAGAATAGATTTGAGGTGCTCTTGGCAACATGCATGATGTATGTTACTACAGCCTTGATGCCAGGAGTGTATTTGTAGAACTTAATTTATGTGGGGGTAGGGCATATATGTTCTCACAGTCACAGATCTGTAAGAAAATAGAAACCACAAGAATTGCAACTATAATTATTGTGTAATTTATTATTATAGTTGTAACTCCAGAGAGATTGGTATTCAATAAAGTAAAATCTACTGGAAGAATTATCACTCTAGAGCTACTGATGTTATAATGTGGATGTGTGAAAAACAAAAATCACTTGGGTTGCGGAATTTCTGCATTAGTACCCATGAGGGACTTGGTTTACTGCAGCAGAACATGCCTGAGTACTGTGATCCAAAGAAGTACTTTGACTAGAGCAGCTCTTGTTTTCTATGACTTAAAACACATCATGATATATAACATTGAATAACAGAACACTGGGTCTCAAATATTACACTGTAAACATTGATAGATGACAACTTTAGGGTAGATAAACCCTATATACCATGTAATCTTTGGAGAAATAACATATTTTCCTAGCATATTTCTCTTCAACATAGAGTGAAACAGCAATTCTTATTTTACAGGTGTAAACACTGAGCTATTGGCTAAAATCTGTTTTGATAATTTACAAGAAATTATAGTTAGAAGATCAATTCTCAGTTCACATGATCCAGTATAATTTATAATTTTTCTTCATTATTTAAGAATTGTGGGCTGGGCATGGTGGCTCAGGCCTGTAATCCCAGCACTTTGGGAGGCTGAGGTGGGCAGATCACCTGAAGTCAGGAGTTTGGGAACAGCCTGACCAACATGCTGAAACCCCGTCTCCATTAAAAATACAAAAAATTAGCTGGGCATGGTGGCGGGCACCCGTAATTCCAGCCACTCAGGAGACTGAGGCAGGAGAATGGCGTGAACCCAGAAGGCAGAGGTTGCAGTGAGCTGAGATTGTGCCATTGCACTCCAGTCTGGGCAATAAGAGCAAAATTCCGTCTCAAAAAAACAACAAACAAACAAACAAACAAAAGATTATGTGGGTATTTTGTCTCCTATTTTAAGTTACTCGTGCATTTAAACAGTAATTATTGAGATCTTGCTATGTGTAAATTGCTCATCTTTCTAGGGGAGTTGGATATTTATGATCTTATTGATAGTTTAATTTACAAACCTCATTATTATTTTACATTTAAATGTTATGTTTAAAATATATGTTTGTCGTAAAAAATGCAAGTAGTACATTATTGTGAAACTAAAAATAGCACTCTCTATTCATACAAGCTACCTTTATTAAAATGTTTATGTAATTGTTTTTATATTAATGATATTTTATGATACATATTATTTTGCATCTTGTTTTTCTTCTCTTAATAGTAAGTGATGAATTTCTTTACATGTCAGTAAATACAGATGGAATTTTCTTGCTTTTTAAAATAGCTGACTAGTGTTCCTTCCTATGATAGTAACTACTTCTCTATTAATCTAATAACTATTTATCTCTGGCTGGTACAGAGTGAAAAAAATAACTATTTTTCAAGTTCTTTATTAATAAACTTTTTCTTTTACCTATTGATACCTCTAGATTCAATTCCCTGTTTTATTTCCTAGCTCATATAACCATTATTTCAAGACCAGAGTATCATCTCACATGTATATGGACTGCATTTTTTTCCTGCTAATCTACTCACCCATAACATCTTACCTTTCATCTTACCTGCACAAGGCTACCATGATCATGATATTAGAGCAGCAGGGTAACCAATAACCTTTTACTCACTACTAAATGAAATGCACACCTGCTATAAAATTCAGTACTTTTTGGTATCTGCCAATTTGATGTTCCATCCCTTCCCCTTACACAAACTTTCTATTTCTAGTGAAACTAGACTATATCCCTACATTTAATAACATGATTTTTTTTTCTGCCCCAATCTTCCTGTTTATCTTGAACTACTGAAATCTTTACTATCTTTTGAACCATAGTTCAAATTCTAGACCCTTTTGGGAGTCTTTCTTCCCCTCATTTTTATCAATATCCCAAAAGCTTAGTCCTCACTTTTCTGGGCTATCATAGCAAACTGTTTAAGGCCACATCGTCTTGGTATACTACAAGAAACATAAAATTTAATAGGAAGGATAACCTTATCACACATAACTATGATATAAAACTCAGAATGTGATACGTTTCTCACATGTCCCATCTACTTTGTGTAGATGTGCTTGTGCATGTAAGTGATAAATATGGTAAAAATAATTAAATTTTACTGAATGTTTATTACGTGTATTAGGTTGGTGCAAAATTGAGGTTTCTGCCATTACTTTTAATGGCAGAACCCACAATTACTTTTACACCAACCTACTACTGGATAGCATACCAAATACTTTAAGCAATCATTTCATTTAATCCTCACAATAAGCACACAAGACAGTTGCTATTGTTTTTCTTATGTTACAGATGAGAAAATAGGCTGCAAGGGTTTAGCTACTGACCTAAGGCCACATAGCTACTACATAATAAAACTAGAATTTGAATCCAGGTTGTCAGAATTCCTAAACTGTATTATATTTCTTTACTTAAAATTTATATGTTCAATCAATAAAATAGTCTTTGGAAGAACTAAATTGGCAGCCTATGACCCATAGCCCATGACATAAGAAAATGTATGAGAGTGCCATTAAAGCCAAGCCATGAGAAAACATTATTATTATTCTCTAGAGACTGATAATTAACTAATAATGACATGTCATTAATAGCTAATTAAAAGAATTATATTATCAAAATATTAGGTAAATTGCTCACTAATTTAATCAAAAGGATTTTTTTCCAGGCCTCACTAGTCTAGATAGATTGTCATTTTTCTTTCCCATTGCCCCATTCATTCTGAACTTAAAAGGATATAGTTCTTCATTGAAGGATATTGGCCACAAATGGGCAATTCATCTTTGTTCAAAGCAAATTATATTTCATGTTCTTCTGGAAAATTTAATCATTAGGGCAAATTCTTCCTATATTTACTCTTTGTAGGGAAACCATTCGTTTGTCAGAATGAATGACCACATTCCACAAAATATTTTCTTTGATATGAATTAAAGTAGCCTTTTCATTTATCTCTCTGCCAGCAGTTTCACCATCTGTATTTGTTGGCCATAGTGGCTGTAACAAATCACCACAAACTTAGTGGCTTAAAACAACACAAATTAATTTTCTTATAGCTCTGTAGTTAAAAGTCCCAAATGGGCTAAAACCCAGGTGTCAGCAGGGTGGCTTCATTTCTGGAAGTTTGAGGGGAGAATCTGTATTCTTGTTTTTTTCAGCTTTTAGGGCCACCGGCATTCTGTGGCTCATGGTCCTCCTCCTCCATTTTCAAACCCAGGATGAGGAGTTTGAGTTTTTATATTGCTTCACTCTGCTATCTTCTTCTACCTACCTGGCTAATCCAGTTTAATTTTTCCATCTCAGTGTCCTTAACAACATTTGTAAGTCCCTTTTGCCATGTAAGGCAACATATTCACAGAGTCAGGGGACTAAGATGTGGACATCTTTGTTGGGTCATTATTCTGCCTGCCACACTATTCCTCATTTTCATCTATTCTCCAAATCATTATCAGATTTTCTCAAATGTACATATGAACATTCCTGTCCATACGCAAGCTTTTTCCATAGCTTACCCTTTCACACTCTGCAGACAAGGTACTCCTATTCCACCACTCTTTTTTTTTTTTTTTTTTTTTGAGACGGAGTCTCGCTCTGTTGCCCGGGTTGGAGTGCAGTGGCCGGATCTCAGCTCACTGCAAGCTCCGCCTCCCGGGTTTACGCCATTCTCCTGCCTCAGCCTCCCGAGTAGCTGGGACTACAGGCGCCCGCCACCTCGCCCGGCTAGTTTTTTGTATTTTTTAATAGAGACGGGGTTTCACCGTGTTAGCCAGGATGGTCTCGATCTCCTGACCTCGTGATCCGCCCGTCTCGGCCTCCCAAAGTGCTGGGATTACAGGCTTGAGCCACCGCGCCCGGCCTCCACCACTCTTACTGAACTATTTTTGTTTCCACTTTCATTCTCTTCATAGCGCCCTTTTGTTTCTTCTTTTTGTGGCATGGGGGATAGTCAAGTAAAAAAATGAGAAAGCATGCTATACAAGTTCTAAAAGCCGTACCACTAGGCTGTTCCCTTTGCCAATTTCCTCCTCTTTAATCACCTTTAAAATTCCTATTCATTCTTCAAGTCTTAGCTCAAGGGTTACCCTTTTTCATATCATTTTTTTCCTCTGACCCAGGGAGTATTCCTTGCCCTCTCTCCTTGATCCATCCTGAGTGTTATGTATATATAGTGTCTAGGCATACCATTAAGTAGTTTATCCTGCTGTATAGATGCTAGGGAGTGCTGACAGTTGAGTCACACCTGACTCAGGCTAGCTATATCCAAAGACCTACAGGGAAGCCCTAATCTCAAGTAGTGCCTATGGTGATTAACTTTGACTATAAGAAAGATCTTTATTGACAAATATAGCAGCTGCAGAGGGCCTATGTAAGAAAGTCATCTTGGGTTATCTACTCCTGTTTCTCCCCTGAGATGCCTCGCTCAGTGCCTATTTAGAGAAGTCTATCCTCCACTCATATGCCAATTTATTGCAGCACTAGAGTTGGGATTCAGAATTTGGGTCAGGGTATGCCTATGTGGCATCAGAACCCCACCTTTTCTTCTCCTTTCCTAGGGCCTGTGATGTTTTGTCTTTGGACTTTTAAACACGAAGAGCAGTTGCCTTAGTGTCTTCAGTCTGGATGTTTCCCTTTCTTAAACTTCATCTGGAAAGGGATGGCTGCATTTCATTTTCTGGACAATAAGGTTGTTTGCCTACACTCCTATGAAGAGATATCTCATTGCCTTCTAATAGACCTGGCTTCAGGTCACCACTCATGGTTAGGGATCAAGGTAATTATTGTGTTTCTCAAATATCAAGGCAAACTTCTGGTAATAGCCTGACTGTAGAAAACAGTAAAAGACAACAGCAGCAACAATAAGCTCAATTTCTTGCAGGGTCCTTTACTATAGCATATGTTGATTCATCTGCAACTAGCGGATGGTGATTTTCTTAAGGTAACACAATTTATTTTCTTCATGGAATCTTTAGACCCCTATAAGCTATGTGAAACAAAAGGATCCAGATTTGTGTATTTTCACTACTTATAGTATATTTGTATTCCCGCTGGCTGTAAATTAAAGTGGTATCTTTGTTCAAGTAGCATGGTAGGGAAATAGGAATGAATGGCAATCAAAATTTATGTTAGAAGGCAAATGGCCAAAAATAGTCAAGATAATCCTGAAAAATTAAGGTAGGATGATGACTTCTCTTACTAGAAGGAGATTTGTCATAAATTTCTAAAAATCTAGGCAGGTTGTTATCATGGCAGTTCTAAAAATCTAGGCAGGTTGTTATGTGCTCAGATAGAGCACATAAACATGGGAACTTTATATATGTTATAAAGTCACGAGAAACCAGTGAGAAAGAGGTTATCTATACAATATATGATGCTGAAACAACTGCTTTTCTAAGAAATAAAGAGAGAAAGAAAGGTAGGAAAGGAGGAAAAAGAAAGCAAAGGAAAGGAAAAGGAAAAGGAGAAGGGAAAGGGAAACAGAAAGGGAAAGGAGAGGAGAGGAAAGGTAAAGAGGAAAAAAGGAAGGGCCAAACATGGTGGTTCACACCTTCAATCCTAGCAGTTTTGGAGGCTGATGCAGATGGATTGCTGGAGTCCAGGAATTTGAGATCAACTTGAGTAACATGGCAAAACCCCATTTCTACAAAAAATACAAAAATTAGCCAGGTGGTGGGCAACAGAGCAAGACTCCATCTCAAAAAAAAAAAAAAAAAAAAAAAAAAAGCCGGGTGTGGTGGCGGACACCTGTCATTCCAGCTATTCAGCTATATTCAGCTATTCAGGAGGCTGAGGTAGGATGATCACCTGAGCCCTGGAGATTGAGGCTGTAGTGAGCTGTGATCACGCCACTGCACTCCAGTCTGGGTGACAGTGAGGCCCAGTCTCAAAAAACAAACAAACAAACAAACAAACAAAAACTGGGTCCCTACCTCACAGCAATACGTAAAAGGTATTACCAAACTTCAGCATAAAAGGAAAACCAGAAAACGTTTAGAGTAAAAGATGAGATAATGTCTCCATAAACCTGGAGTAAGGAAGAACTGACACACAAACACACACCCCTAACCATAAAAGGAAAGATCAATAAATTATAACAAATTAAAATTAAGAGTTTCTGCACGTCAAAAGAAATAATAAATTGTGTGAAAAGAAGGAAATGAAAGCACAAAGAATTGTAACTTAGAATAAACAAAGATCTCCACATTTGTAAGGGGAAGGCTTTTGATCCAATAGAAAAATAGCAACTATGTATCAGCCAGTCGTTGCCACAACAGTGCTGTACAACAAGCAATCTTAAACATTCTGTGGCATACAAGAATAAGCATTTATTTATCACTCATGTGTCTGTGGGTGCACCGGGGCAACTCTGACCATGTCTCTCATTCCAGCGCCCAAGGTGGAAGGTGATAAATAGTGGTTATTTGTAGTTCCCCACCCCCATGGCATAGCCGAATGCTCAAGAGGCCAGCCCTAACACCCAAGCGCATTTTGAGTTACCATTCACATCACTTTCTTTCACATCACATTGGCCAAAACAACTTATGTAACCAAGTCCAGAGTGAAGAGTCTTTCTGTTCACTTTGTGGAAAGTAAAGACATGGACAGGAATTTTAGAAAGCAAAATTAAGAGTAGGAAGCTGGGAAGTGATCAATAGTAGCTACTAATTCACTCCCCTGCAATAGTGCTATATAACCACACCCTTGTTGAAGAGGCTGCAACCAGGATGTGGCCATATAACACTGTTACAGGGAAATGAAAAGATGAAGCAAGAATCATTCAGCTGCATACATGAACAGGGATTTTAGAGAATAGCAACACAAGTGAGGAGTAAACTGAGTAAATACAAGACAAATTGTTCAAGCTCATTGGCAATTAGGAAAAAAAGTTAAAAATGAAAATAGCAATTTGCATCTATCAGTTTGCTGAAATATGAAAGTTAAACGTTAAAGGCTACCTGACTTTGCTGCAGACCTCAGCAGCAGGCCTGCCCCAGCGAACCCCAGCAAGAGGCTGTCCCAGTGGTCCCAGGCTCTAGGGTGGTCCCCAAGGACTCAGGTTCTAGGCTGTTGTCAGCACCAGGCCAGCTCCTGCAGCTCTAGGATTGAGGCCCATTCGGGCGGACCCAGGCTCCAAGTTCACTTCAGCACCAATGCCAGTACCCACAGCTGCAGACTCCAGGCCAGTCAAAAGATAACAAGTGTAGGCAAGAATGTAGAGGAAAATGAATTTCTGTACACTGTTGGTGGGAATGTAAATTGATGGAGACATTATGAAAAACAGTATGGAGTTTCCTCAAAAAGTTAAAAATAGAACTACCATATGATCCAGAAATTCGTTCTTCGTATTTATCTAAAGAAAACGAAATCAGTATGTTGAAGAAGAGATATCTGCATTCCCAAGTTCATTGCAGCATTTTTTTGTGATAGTCAAGATGTGGGATCAACCTAAGTGTCTGTCAGTGGATGAATGGATAAAGACAATGACACACACACACACACACACACACAGACACACACGCACAATGGGATATTATTAGCCTTGAAAAAGAAGAAGGTCTTGTCATTTGCACATTTTTAACAATATGAATGAATCTGTAAAACATTGTGCTGAGTGAAATAAGCTAGGCACAGAAAGACAAATACTACATTATCTCACTTGTATGTGGAATTTAAAGAAGTCAAACTCATAGAAGCAGAGGTAGAAGGGTGATTGGTAGGGGCTGCAATGTGGGAGAAATGAAGAGATGTTGGTTGAAAGACACAAAGTTTTAGTTAGGCAGGATGAATAATTCTAGAGATCTAGTGTGTAGCATAGTGACTCAAATTAAAAATATTGTATTATGTACTTGGAATTTGATAAAAGCATAGATCTTATTCTCACCATTTTAAAAGGTAAATACATAACGTGATAAATTTACTAAAGCTTGATAATCAAAATGTAATAATTTCACAGTGTATACACATATAAAAACATCATGTTGTACACTGAAATTATATATAATATTTATTTGTCAATTTTGCCTCAATAAACCTGAAAAAATAAAAATCATTTGCAAAAATAAAAGAATTCAAGTGCTGGCAAAGGTAAAGAACAATGAAAATTCTTCTGCATTGCTGCTAAGCGTGTAAAATTTCTCAACATCATAGGAAAACAATTTGCCATCTACTAAGGTTGAGGTGCACATACCCCACAATTCAACAGTTATACCCTTGGGTGTATATGCACAGGAAAGTCTTGGCATGAATGTACTCCTGGAAACATAGGTAAGAAATTTACAGTAGTTATGTTTATAACACACACACACAAACAGGCAAACAGAAAGCAAAACAAAAACACTAGGAACAAGCTTGGTGTTTATCATGGAAGAAGAGATAAACAGATAAATACATTGTGGAAAATTAATGCAGATTCTACTCGGGAAGTAAAAATGTTGAACCACCTCTACATATGTTAGCATGGATGTAATTCACTAATATAATGCTGAGTGATAAAGTGATAAAATTGCATGATTCCATGAGAACACATGGATATACAGAGGTGATCAATACACACTAGGGCCTTTCGGAGGGTATAGGGTGGGAGGAAGGAGCAGATCAGGAAAACCGGCTGATGGGCACTAGGCTTAATACCTGGGTGATGAAATAATGTATACAACAAACCCTCATGACACAAGTTTACCTATGTAACAAATCTGCACTTGTACCCCTGAACTTAAAATAAAAGTTAAAAAAATAGAAAACTAAATAATTTACTATTTAAGAATATATAAAGTAAACTATTTCACCTATGCATGTTTCAGAAATAGAATAAAATATAATAAAGTTAAAATATGAGTATTCATTGAAATATGAGTTGATTGAAACATGAGTATTCATTCAAGCTGATTGAAATATGAGTATTCATTTAGTATATTAATAATCAGGAAGTTAGCATCTCTACCCCCATTAAAAATAATTTAAAACAAACACCAACTCTTTGTTCATTTTGTTTCAAGTGATGTGCGGCAATTCTCTTCTATTATTTTAAAATATTTAACTGACAAAGATTGAATATATTCAAGGTGTACAAATGATAATTTGATATGCATATACATTGTGTAATGATTACCACAATCTGGTTAACTAATACACTCATCACCAGCCATGTAATTCTTTAAAGAGTCCTAGTTAGTCCTCTGCGTCTCATTTCCTCAGTCTCCAATTGCAGCTACCTCTTCCCTTTCTTTAATGGTCCTTTGAGATTTTTAGCTCTAATGTGTTCTTCTATCCTTTTCCAGGCAGGTCTATCAGTCCCATGAATGAGTTACTTCCACTGTGTGAACTACATTTTCAGGGGTCTCGTGCTACTTAATAGGCTTGCAGGGCCAGCCATTTTGTAAGAGGGCACAAAGCTCATTAGGGAAGGAGAACTGTTCCTACTGTGGTATTGATGGCCAAAATTTATAGAGTCTGCTTTGCAGGTCACAGATCCATCATCTCATATACACACTATCCTATCTCCCAGAGTTTTATTTTCCTCCAGGGCATTTTGCTGATAGCTTCATTCTTTCAAAATGTATTTGTCACATCAGGTGTTGATGCTGGAATGCAGGCTTCAAGCCACATATAATGTGAGATTTATCTACAGTCTCTTTTTATTCTTTTGGAGTAATTACCATAAGTGAACTTTGATGTGGAAAAGAAATGAAAGGTGTGGTTTGCATTGCTGAGATAGAAAAGAATCTTCGAACGATGTATGCAGACATGTTTATAGATGAATGCTAGTCAAACAGAGACCAAAAGGAACACACACTTTTAGAAAGTTTCCTTCAGCAGAACTTTCTTTATAATGAAAAAGGGTTGGTAACACAAGACTGTATCATGCTTTACTATATCCAAACTTCCTTATCCTAAAGGTTTCCTATTCTATCTGGCTAGAAATTCTTGAACATGTAATCAAAACACTCTGATGAATATACATGTAGAATGTTTAAAAAAGGGTTGCACCATGCATTTCTACTTTGATGCTCTAGGTCATCTTTTTCAATCACCCAGAAACCAGATTTTAAAAGTTCATCTGGGCCGGGCGCCGCGGCTCACGCGTGTAATCCCAGCACTTTGGGAGGCCGAGGCAGGCAGATCATGAGGTCAGGAGATCGAGACCATCCTGGCTAACACGGTGAAACCCCGTCTCTACTAAAAATTTAAAAAGAAATTAGGCGGGCGCAGTGGCGGGCGCCTGTAGTCCCAGCTACTCCGGAGGCTGAGGAAGGAGAATGGCGTGAACCCGGGAGGCGGAGCTTGTAGTGAGCTGAGATCGCGCTACTGCACTCCAGCCTGAGAGACTCCGTCTCAAAAAAAAAAAAAAAAAAAAAAAGATTCATCTGAAAAATTAACAGAAGAACAAAGCTAATTCTGTACCTGAAAAGGAAGAAAGATGCTCAACTATTGGGAATGTTCTTTCACTCTGCTCTCCATGACCAATAAACACGCAAATCTCCTGTGCCCTATTTATACTATTAGTGATGGCCAGTCCAATCACAACCAAAGTACTTACAGCTGTTCTTTCTACTAACAGGTGAAATTGACTATCCTTTCCCAAGCATATTCTAGGGAAGTTAATCATAGTTTTTCCCTCAGTGTTCAATCAAGCAGTAAAAAAAGCACCATGCCCTTCCGGTTACGGTCATGAGCATGTTGGTTTGCTACACTGCGATTTCTAGTTCTATAATCCAGATGAAATCAAAGTGCAGCAAGAGCAGTGAACTCTGAAATGCATATCTTTTGTCCGTAAGTTTGGTGTAAAGTCCTGGCTCACATTTCAGTTGTGAGACCTCTGGCAATTCACCAAATCCCTGGAGGCTTCCATTCCTTCGTCTTTAAAGGAAGCTGTGTAGATTAAATTACCTGTGATATTTCATCCAGAACTAAACACTGGGATCACTATCACTATGTTCCTAAATAACAATCCTAGCTCTGACCAATTGTAAACTCCCCTATGTTTAGACATCCTTCCGTAACTATTCATTAAATAATTATGTAAAAATTCATGATCTGCAAAATATTATATGCTTTTTAGGAGGGCTAGAGGCCCTGCTCTAAAAATGTGACCATTACACAGCTACCTTTAAAACAGGTGTTTGATACAACATAGGAGAGTTCTGTATTATCCTTCTGCTTTTTCCTTCCTGGATATTATCATTGTTTAATGCTACTCTATTTGGTTGCCAATTTTTTTTTTTTTTTTAACCTATTCCAAGGCTGTAATGCGTGGATGGATATCTTGCCCTGATATAGCAAACTGAGCTACACATTCAATGTATGTTATCTTTGGACATGGGTTTTAGACATTCACCACTTTACTAAAATCAGTCGGAAATTTCTAAGGATCCTACATGCCAGGTTGTCACGTTGAAACCATGATTTGTGTTTTTCAGTTTAAAAATATTGTCTCCAATAGCTCTATTTTGCATCTCCTCGCTCTATGTACTTTCTATGTATATCTCTGAAAAGGTGTGAATTAATTACAAAGAGGGAAGTTTCAGTTAATCTCACCTCATGAAATACAGCGCTCCAGCCCAGCCCATGCTGAGCATAAGCTCTACTGCTCCTGAAGCAGCCACTCAACGTTCGGGTCCGACATGATATGATTTTCCTCTTCTGGTGTGTTGGGGTAACTATGGGTCCAGAAATTACTATGGCAATGTCAGAGAATAATAGATTTATGAAAATTGGAATATGTATGCACGGTAGATAATATTTGGTTTTGATCCTGAAGTAAACATAAATGGCTTCAATTATAGTAAATGTTCTTGTTACTCAGTTATTTTAGGTGGATGCTTCCAGATAATGGATTTATTACAGCACCTCGCAAGCTTTGCTAAAGTCATGGTTGAGGAAACAGTTTCATTATACCTCCCTCGTAATTAGAGTCTGTATTCCTTTTCTTTTTTCTTAATCTTCTGCTTCCTTTAAAATAAAACTGCAATATGAGACATTATGTGTCATTGTTGTTTTAATCTAGGGATGAAAGTTGGTAATTCTTTCAAGTTTGTTTAAATGAAGAGCAGCAGATAGGATAGGTCAAGTTCCTGTCATTCACTATTCTCCAATTGTATCCCTTAAAGGTCAGAGATTCTAACCTTTATATAGGGAATCAATACCTATGGCTGCATTGATTTGTTGGGCTACTGGAAGAAGGTAACTTACTATTAAATCAGGTATTTCTTCTCCCTCTCTGCATTACAATAAAAACACTTGCATTTTTATTTTTAAAACACTTTGGAACACGTCAAAAATCTTGTATAAAATTAGAATTTTTTACTATAGAATTTAGTTGTTTTCGTTTTTAATTACTTTGAGGCAGATTAATGTAATATATGAGATAATTTGGGGAAATATAAGAAAATTTTGTTTATTTCAATGTGTATGTTATAAATTTAAAGCACATCCAATGCATATTTTCATAGATATTATTTAAACTGAAGTTTAAGTAGTATTTTAGGTCTTTTTAAATTGAGTGGCTTAGAGATACAAATAGTAGGCAAATATAGTACATGGCACATGGAACAATAGTAAAAATAATAAGGATGATTCAACAGTCTCACCATTTTAAGAAACACTGGTATAAAAATCTTAATGATCATCTTGGTCTAACCTATTATTTTGTAATGAGAAGTAGATGCTCAAAGATGTGAAACAAATGCTCAAAGTCAGAGAGCAAGGAGCAGATTAAGGAATGCATGAGCAAGCTGCCAGAGTACTCATAACACACCAAGTGTCACACACGCGCAAGGGCACATGAAGACAGAAGACCTTTGCAACTTCCCTGTTCTTTAGACAAACTATTTGATTTGTTCATCTATAAGGCCTCCTGCACAACAGATAAATATATCTGCCTAAATAAACATAGGAAGGAATTCCTGCTATTTCACTTGTCCCTCTTCCATGGTAACAGCTTGTTCAATAACCTGGGGTATAACCTTTGTATTTATAGATCTGTTTTTCATTAGTTAATATTTTCCATTCCCTCTTGTAATCATGTCCTTTTGATAATGAATGGTTTTTATTGATATGCAATGTTTGTATATATTTATAGGGTACACATGATGTTTTGTTACATACATAGATTGTGTAATAATCAAGTCAGGGTATTGAGAATATGCATCACCTCAAGCGTTTATCATTTTGATGTGTCAGGAATATTTCAAATCCTCTCTTCTAGTTATTTTGAGATATACATAGGTATTGTTGTTAACTCTAGGTACCCTACTCTGCTACTGAACATTAAAGCTTATTTCTTCTAACAAACTGTATGTGTGTACCCAAATTATCTTCAATCCCATCCCCAACTCACACCCCCTTCCCAGACTCTGGTAACTATCATGCTATTTTCTATTGCCATGAGGTCAACATTTTTAGCTCCCACATAAGAGTGAGAACATGTGATATGTGTCTTTCTGCACTTTGGCTTATCTCAACATAATGAACTCTAGTTCCATCCATGTTGCTGCAATGACAGGATTTTCTTCTATTTTACAACTAAATAGTATTCCATTGTGTATACATACCACATTTGCCTTATCCATTCATCCATTGATGGATACTTAGATCTCATATCTTTGCGTTTGTGAATAGTGCTGCAAGAAACATGGGTGAGTAGATATCTCTTGGAAATACTGATTTTCTTTCTTTTGTATAAATACTTAGTAATGAGATTGCTATGTTGTATGGTAGTTCTATTTTTAGTTTTTTGAAAAAATTCTGTACTATTTTCCATAATGGCTGCGCTAATTTACATTCAAAGCAATAATGTATAAGTCACCTTCCCTCTACGTTCTCACCAGCATCTGTTATTTTTATCTTTGCGACAACAGCCGTTTTAACTGAGAGAAGAGGTTTTCTCATTGTGGTTTTTATTTGCATTACTCTGATATTTAGTGGTGTTGAGCATTTTTCATATATGTGTTGGCCATTTGTATGTCATCCTTTGAGAAATGTCTGCTCATGCCCTTTGCCCCCTTTGTGTTGGAATTATTATTATTATTATTTCACTGTTGAGTTGTTTGAGTTTCTTGCATGTTCTGTATATTATTCCCTTGTCAGATTAATAGTTTGCAAATATTTTCTCCTGTCCTACAGGTTGTCTCTTCACTCTGTTGATTGCTTCCTTTGCTTTGCAAAAGCTCTTTAGTTACTGTGCTCTTAATTGTCTATTTTTGTTTTTGTTGCCTATGTTTTTGAGGTTTTAGCCATAAAATCTTTGCCTAGACCAACATCCTGTAGTGTTTCTTCTACATTTTCTTCTAGTAATTTTATACTTTTGAGTCTTATATTTAAGTCTAATTCATTTTGTGTTGAGTTTTGTATATGGTGACAGATAGGGGTTAAGTTTCGTTCTTCAGCACATGAATATCCAGTTTTTTCAGCACCATTTATTGAAGAAGGTGTCCTTTCCCCAATGTATGTTCTGGGAGCCTTTGTTGAAAATCAGTTGGCTGTAAGTTACGTGGATTTATTTCTGGCTTATCTATGCTATTACATTGGTCTATGTGTCTGTTTTTATACCAATACCATACTGTTTTTATTACTGTAAGCTTGTATTATATTTTGTGGTTAGGTGCTATACTTCCAGCTTTGTTCTTTTTGGTCAGGAATGCTTTCCTTATTTAAACTATTTGTGGGTTCCATACAAATTTTAAGATTTTTTTTCTATTTCTGTGAAAATTTTCATTGGCCTTTTGATAGGGATTGCACTGAATCTGTAGATTGCTTTAGGTAGTACAATCATTTTGACAATATTTTTACAATCCATGAGTATAGTATGTCTTTCATTTGTTTGTGTCCCCTTCAATGTCTTTCACCAGTGTTTTATGGTTTTCCTTGTACAGATCTTTCACCTTCTTTATTAAATCTATTCCTAGGTAGTTAATTTTTTTTAGCTGTTATAAATTGGAATGCCTTATTTGTTTTTTTTTTTTTTAGTTTATTATTGGTGTACGGAAATGCTACTGATGTTTCTATGTTAATTTTGTATCCTGCAAATTTACTGAAGTTATCAAAGAGTTTTTTCAGTAGAATCTTTGTTTTCATAAAGATTTCAATAGAATCTAAATATAAAATATGTTATTTCCAAACAAAGACAGTTTGACTTCTTTTTTTGCCGTTTGGATTTCTTTTAGTTCTTTCTCCTGCCTGACTGCTATGGCTAGAACTTCTAGTACTGTGTTTAATAGGGGTGGTACAAATGGGTCTCATTGTCTTATTCCAATTCTTACAAGAGGGACTTTCTGCTTTTTCCCATCCAGTGTGATGTTGGTTGGTTTGTCATGTATGACCTTCATTATATTGAGGTATGCTCCTTCCATGCCTAGTTTATTGAGGATTTTTGTCATGAAGGGATGATTAATTTTATTGACTGCTTACTCTGCATTGACTAAGAAATCATATGCCTTTTGTCCTTCTTTAAGTTGATGTGATAGTTCATGTTTATTGATTTGCATATGCTGAGATGTCTTTGCATCCCTGGAATAAATCCCACTTGATCATGGTGTATTATCTTTTTAATGTGCTGTTGGATTCAGTTTACTTGTATTTTGTTGAGAATTTTTGCATCTACGTTCATCGGGGTAGAGTTTTTGTTTTTTGTTGTGTCCTTTTCTGGCTATGATATTAGGGTTGTGCTGGCCTCATAGAAAGAGTTAGGGAGAATTCCTTCTGTGAAATTTTTTGGAATTATCTTTAAAAAGCATCAGTGGTATCTTTCCTCACTGGCTTGGGCTGTTGTTGTTAGTGGAAGTTGTAATGAAGTTTTTCTCGGACAAATATACCAGGAGAACCATTCCTTAGGCCCCAGTGCTGGCAGCAGTGAGCTGAGCATACCTGTCCTTAGACTCTCAGGGTGCATATACAAGCACTGGTGTTTGCAGGCTGCAGCAGGCCAATTCTTAGACCTCCAGACATCTTGTTCAGGTGCTGGCAGTGGCAGTGGTAGGTGGAGAGGGTGGATAGATCCTTGGGCCCCTGGGCAGCATGCATTATGTGGGCAGTAGTGATGGTGGGACAACCCTTGGGCTCCCAGCCAGCAAGTACTGGTTGCAGTCGTGGCTGTGATGGGCCGAGCAAACCAGTCCCCTGGCTCTCAGGGGTTGCATGCAGGTGCTGGCAGTGATCATGGCAGAAGGCTGTGTGGGTCTGTTCTCAGGCTGAGAGGAGTGCACAGTTGCCAGAGGTGGTGGGCAGGGTGGGGCAATCCCCAGGCCTCTGGACTGTGTGCTTGGTCACCGGCATCAGATGTTTTGGGATTATTGTTAGGTCGCCTGGTGGTATGCATGCACGACCAGGGCAACCGATGGATAAGGTGATCCTCAGGCCCCTGGGTAGCATGTTCAAGGTAGGCAGACCTGTACTCAGGCCATGTGGTGGTGTGCTTGGGCACAGGCTGTGATGGGCATGGCAGGTGATCCTGATCCCCCTGCCCCCAGTCATCATGCTTGGGTGGCAGCAACAACGCTGCTGGTGGGAGAGGAGAGCCTGCCCTCAGGGAATGTGCACACACGTCTGGGGGCCATGCTGCTGACTGGGAGTGCATTGTCATCAGTGGCAGCACCCCCAGGTAGGCAGTTCTCAGGCTCCAGGGAATGCATGCTTTGGCTCCTTTGTCCCAGCAGCAGGCTACATGGTGTGCTGCACTACTCATTCCCAGGTGTGTGAGATATTGTGTGTACTAGAGTGCTGAGGACCTTGCTGTTTTGCTGGGTGCAACCTTCAATGTATCACTGAAGCCCTTTGCATGGACACAGAGGGATGTCGGTGCAGCTCCAGGGATGTGGAGATGTAGGGGCGGTTGGGTCCCAAGGCAGAATGCAGTCTGGTGAGGATTGGGCCCTCAAAATGGCACCACGCTTCAGCTTCTTGGATCTTAAGGGGTGTGTGGTACCCAGTTTGGGCTCTTTCTCTGGAGTAATGCTATCCCATGGACTGGAGGAAGCTTCCTATAGAAGTCTCAGAGCCTGCTAGGGTCAAGGGACTTTCCTGTGGTTAGGATTGCAGGAGTCCATGGTGGGAACGTAGACTGTGGGGGATATTTTACTTATCCTTTCCCCACACTGGGGAGCCTCTCCAGACTCCCAGCCAATCCTGGCCAGGCTGGCTGCCGCCTCGTTTCCTTCTCTTCCTGCGCCTCAGGTGTTCCCTGTCACTTTTCTACAGAATTCCAGTGTTCTCTCTCAGATGCTCTATTTAAAGTATGATGATATATGAGCTATTTTGGGTTTTTTGTTGTTGTTGAGCAGGATAGCATTGGGTGCCTCTAGTCAGCCGCCTTGAAGCCCCCTCCATCATGATGAATTTATTCTGCTCTTATGTAATCTTAAATAAGACACTGCTTCATGGAATTAAATGTATTCATATTGCAAGGATATCCTTCAAATCTTTCTTAGTAAGGAGTGCTGAATTTCCCTCCAATCTTAATATTGCAAATGAATACCAACTCTAGGCCAGAGAGGGCAGTGGGTACCTGTTTCTGTTACTGGCTTTGAGAGTGAGCAAATCGGAAACACTTTAATCACACAATAATATATGTGTTTAGGGGAGACTTAACTCCCCAGACTCCTGTAAAGTTACAGAGCTAGTCAAGCAAGTTGTTCCAACTCAGTCTCTAGTGTGTAGTGAAAATCCCTCTGGAGAAGAAGGATATTGCCACTAATTAGACCTTACAAATTGGGAGAGCCAGCAAATCTGGACTAGCAGGCAGCTTTAATATTGGTGATTGTGGACTACTTCTGTGTTGAGCACTAAATAGTAACGACATAATAGAACAAGGTGTAATAACTTCCAAAACAAGAAAATAGAAAAAGAAAGGAAATTTTAAGAAATCTCACAAATGTAAAGACTTTTTAGACTCTTAATCTTACCAGGTCACTCTACCATAGACCTTTTTTTTTTCTTTTTTTTGAGAGGAGTCTTGCTCTGTCACCCAGGCGGGAGTGCAGTAGAGTGATCTCGGCTCACTGCGACCTCTGCCTCCCTGGTGCAAGCAATTCTCCTGACTCAGCCTCTCAAGTAGCTGGGATTACAGATGCGTGCCAGCACAGGCTAATTTTTGTATTTTTAGTTGAGATAGGGTTTCACATGTTGGCCAGGCTGGTCTCAAACTCCTGACCTCAGGTGATCTGCTCTCCTCAGCCTCCCAAAGTGCTGGGATTACAGGCATGAGCCACCATGCCCAGCCTATACCATAGACTTTTGAGCCACCCATGACTGACAAAGCCTTTCTCTGTAATAAAAATCTTTCCTTGTTTTAGATACAAACAAGAAAATTCTCCTCCTGCTTTTTTTTTTTTTTTCGTCTCTATAAAGGATTGTTAGGACTCTTCCGAGACCAAGAAGACGGTTGAAAGCCTGGAATGTGTTGCCTAGTTGAGTATCCATCACAGGACCCTCTGTCATCCTCAAGGTTAGAAACATCCATGTCAAGCAGTCACTCACTACTTCTGTAAGTCTGTGTTCTGCTCTCTGAAAACCCTCTCTGAATCTCAGTGGGGTAAAGAGAGAAGAAAGGACCGTGATGGGGGTCCTTCAGTGCTTATCATACAACACATGAAATCGCGCTCGTGTTTTAATCTCTGGGCTGGACTGTACTGGTAGGACACATTGGGTCTCTGGATTGACCTCCTACAAGAACCAGATGGAGACTGAAATGTCTCTCATCATGAATCAGGAGAACAACTGTCAGCTTCAGGGAAAGTCCATTCCGGCATGCTGGCCTGAATTCACAAGCATCTGCTCTATATCACTTCAGATCTTCTGAAGCAAGCAGTTATCTTAGAATTATTACTGACTAAACAAATAAACAAAGATTTTTTAAAAGTACTCACTTCGATTGATTATTGCCTTTTCCCTCATATTGCTTAATTAAGAATGGGATAAGGATTACAATCATTTCTTGAAATGATATTTTGAAGTAATTTCTAGATGAAAATGTGGAGAAGTAAACATGCTTTCTATAAGGCAGTTTGAGTTTGTGAGCAGGCGTCGAACATTCTACATTGTTTTGAGTCACTGCTTCTTCTCTTGTTCCTACTTTCATCTCAAAGAGACTTTTTAAACAAGTTGTTTGGTTTGTATGTGTTCCTGTCTCAATGTGCTTCTCTACGAAGTTCACAGGCAGAACAGTATGTCTGATGTGTTAGATACTCCAACACAGCTGGGAAGCTGTGGCTCTGTCCCAAACTGGTTTAGGTCATCTCCAAATGCCATGAAGTTGAGCTTGGATCCTACAGCAAAAGGAGGACTGACTTCCTTCATCCTGAAAGGTGGGCATTTTTAGCAAAATGGTTTTCTCTCCAGGCTTCTTGGCAACGGACTGGCCTCCCCATGTAAGATGGATGATGTGATTAACATAATTAAGTCTACAGACACCCAGGGGACCGCCCTGTTAGGCAACAGTTACTGATATTTCCATGTGCCTGCCTGCCTCTTTCTAAGGCATCTATTTTATGTCAAATTGTCTAATTTTACTCCCCAGGCAGGTTTGTGAGCAGTGTTTGCTGTAATTGAGAAAGAATGCTGTGGGGGATTCACAGAAATCAACATAGAGAAAGAGCTTAGGAGGTCAAGCTTGAGCAACAGCTGGATTCCATTTTTGTAGGGCTCATTTGTCAGTGGGTCTAAGATGGTGCCTTCCCTCCTTCATCATTTAAGATTTTATTATGGCTGTCCCCTGCTGAGGCCATTTTCATGTTAGAAAGGAAAAATGGCTGTTAGCTCTCAGGTGCTAATACCACACTTAGGATCTTCAGTGGATGAAAAGTACCTTCCAAGAGTCCAGAAACAACAGGTATTGTTCAAGAAACCCTGCAGCCCGCTTGATTTAGGACTAGGATCAGCAAACTATGACCTGTGGCCCAAATCCAGTTCACAACCTAATTTTATAAATAACCTTTTATTGGAATCCAGCCAAGTCCATTTGTTTACATATTGTCTATGGCTACTTTTGTATTACAACAGCAGAATTGAGTGGTTGACAGAGACTATGGCCTGTAAATCCAAAATATTTATCACCTGGCCCATTTCAGAAAAAGTTTGCAGTCTCATGACGTAGATATTTGGATCAAATTTGAATGACAACAAGTTATCTAAATATGGGGAAATGCTGCCAAGACAAAACTTGGCAAGTTATAAGAATTAATGGTAGACATTTTATGACAGTTGCCTGAGTCTGGGAGGTTGGGAAAATACTGAGTTGCTATTGACAGGTATAAAGTTTCAGTTATGCAAGATGATTAAGTTCCAGATAACTACTGTACAGTATTGTGTCTATACTTAACAATGCTGTATTGTACACTTAAGCATCTGTTAAGAGGGTAGATCTCATGTTAAACATTTTTGCCACAATTAACACAAAACAACATATTCATGGTAGCTATATCAGCAGTGTGCTGGAATTAGCTTTTCCTGATTAAGAGAGCTGATTTTTAAACAACCAGGAATTTTGCAAGCCAGTTGTTAAATCATTGATAAGCTGAAATCAGCCATGATCAAGGGGGATTACTTGTACCACGGAAATCAGAAACACTACAAACCTGGACCTCATGCTTGTTTGTTTGTTTACTGGAGAGTCAGTTTACCAGTACACTGCAATGCACAAACCTTATGCTCCCTGTGATGAAAAAAGAGAATGCTAACAATAGGTCTTGAGAAGAAACAGAATAAAGAAAGTCTAACTCTGTGTGTTTTCCTTATGCCTTGGACATGACTGCCCCAAGACTATTCAAAGACTAGATGTTTCACATGGCTATCAGTAATACTACACATATTAGATGTTACTAGCTACAGGAATCACACAGTCTTTTTTTATTTAAACAGAAGCCATGGCAAATAGAAGCTTGCACATTTGGCAAAGGAGCCTAAGTCATTACTATCTCTCAAGATTGGATGCATGCAGAAGAATTATATCTTCTCAAGGCAGGACATTATGCAAAACACTCTACCTTTCTGACTTTCTACCTTCATATTCCAACGTCTTAACTACATACTTTTTTCCCCAAAATAATGGTACCAAACTTCAGTGAGCATAAAAATCATTCACTGTGTTTGTTAAAATCGGTATTTCCCAGCTCAATCTGAAAAAACAAAAATGTAGTGGACCTGGGGCAGGACCTAGGAACCTACATTTTTAACAATTATTTCAATTGATTATTTTTGCATCGGCCCACAAATAAAAGCCCCCAATTTTTTTTTTATCTGACTCTTAAAACCTTTATCTAACTATAAGTTCCAGGCATATAAAAGACCTAAGGTGATGCCCAGGATGCATTAACACTCAATTTATTTCAGTTTACTACCTTTTCCTCTTTGCTCAGGATTACGCCGTAAGACTGAAGAAACTTGAAAATCTGCCCTTTCATGTATTTGAGACTATTTTTCTTCTCTGAATACGCAGTCTGTGCTTTTTGACAACCCTGATTCCAACTTCGTCATTGCTCCCCATTTGTGAATGCTGTGAAGTAATAATTTTCAAAGCCAATGTGAACAAAGAAGTATAGTCATGTGTGGTGTTGAATAGAGTGTTCAGTACCCCTTTCTTATCATTTGTAAGGGGTATCGTTGGTGTTGGGGTACACCACTCAGATCCCACCCCTTCAACATGAAGTCCCCTATTTTCCATATTCTGAGATGGTGCCTGCTCACAGCTGAGTTCCTGCTCACAGCTGAGTCCCTTTAAGGAATTATGCTGGTCCAGATTTGCTGCCTTTCCCAAAGTTCTGCCTATTCCCAGGGTCATTATGCATCTATTGACAATGGGCAGGAAGGCACCCTCTATCTTCAGTTCAAGACGACTGTAAAGTGCTCTCTCAGCTCTAAAGCTCCTGGCAGGATCAACCAAGACTTTGGTTGCTTCTACCTTATATAACTTCTCCCTTTGCCCACTCCTCCTTCCCTTATCTTCTATTCTTTCCCCCAGCCGCTGTCGCTGAAAGCACTACTCAATAAACTGCATGAATATGAATCTCTGTCTCAAAGCCTGTGTCCCTAGAAACCTAATCTAATGCAATATCCAATAACTTTGTTTTTAAGGAACAGTTCTAACTCCATCTTGAGTTGAATTGCTGGATTTGAGAATCCAGCTACTTCCCCAAATTCCCTTGCCCAGTTTAAAATACCTTGAGTGGAATACAGCTGTAAGGAAAAATAAATAAATAAAAGGAAATTTCCATTTTTGACCTGCGTTATAAATTTAGGTATTCCTGACACAAGTATATATTATACTCTGTATAAGATACTATATTTGACCCTTTTGGGAATATAAGGACTTATTTTGAAAGATACACAAATTACTCTAACGTAAAACAAAAATGATGGAAGCCAGAAGAGCAGCGTATACTTGAGAAAGAAGTGAGTACACATTTTGAGTATAGAAGAGGGTAAGTCATGACACTTCAAAGATGATATGAACATATACCTAAAGATAGAAAAGTACTTCACGCCTGTTTCCTTAAAGCGCAGTATTGGGGTGGGAGTTACCAGATTTTCCAGGTGTTGTGTGTCTCAGTTCCCCTGGCTAGGAAAAGGGATTCCCTTCCCCCTTGCACTTCCAGGTGAGGCGATGCCTCGCCCTGCTTCAGCTCACGCTGGTCAGGCTGCAGCAGCTGACCAGCACCGATTGTCCGGCACTCCCTAGAGAGATGACCCCAGTACCTCAGTTGAAAATGCAGAAATCACCGGTCTTCTGTGTCGCTCGCGCTGGGAGTTGGAGACTGGAGCTGTTCCTATTCGGCCATCTTGCTCCGCCCCTTCCCCTAAGGAAACAGGCACACCAGGAGAATATATCCCACACCTGGCCGGGAGGGTCCCACACCCACGGAGCCTCCCTCACTGCTAACACAGCCCTCTGCGGCGATCTATCCGCAAGGCAGCAGCGAGGCTGGGGGAGGGGCGCCCGCCATTGCTGAGGCTTAAGTAGGTAAACAAAGCCGCTGGGAAGCTTGAACTGGGTGGAGCTCACAGCAGCTCAAGGAAGCCTGCCTGTCTCTGTAGACTCTACCTCTGCGGACAGCGCACAGCTGCAGTCCATTAGGGGAAAGAGCGGGGGCGGTGCAGACGCGAACGACTCTGTCTGACAGCTTTGGGGAGAGCCGTGGATCTCCTAACGCGGAGGTTGAGATCTGAGAACGGACAGACTGCCTGCTCAGGTGGGTCCCTGACCCCTGAGTAGCCTAGCTGGGAGAAATCCCCCACTAGGGGCAGTCTGACACCCCACACCTCACAGGGTGGCGTCACCCCTGAGAGGAAACTTCCAAAGAAAGAATCAGACAGGTACACTCGCTGTTCAGCAATATTCTATCTTCGGCAACCTCTGCTGCTGATACCCAGGCAAACAGGGTCTGGAGTGGACCTCAAGCAATCTCCAACAGACCAACAGACAGTCCTTCTGACTGTCAGACGGAAAACTATCAAACAGGAAGGACACCTATACCAAAACCCCATCAGTACGTCACCATCATCAAAGACCAGAGACAGATAAAACCACAAAGATGGGGAAGAAGCAGGGCAGAAAAGCTGGAAATTCAAAAAATAAGAGCACATCTCCCCCTGCAAAGGAGCGCAGCCCATCGCCAGCAACGGATCAAAGCTGGTCAGAGAATGACTTTGACGAGATGAGAGAAGAAGGCTTCAGTCCATCAAACCTCTCAGAGCTAAAGGAGGAATTATGTACCCAGCGCAAAGAAACTAAAAATCTTGAAAAAAAGTGGAAGAATTGACAGCTAGACTAATTAATGCAGAGAAGATCATAAACGAAATGACAGAGATGGAAACCATGACACGAGAAATACGTGACAAATGCACAAGCTTCAGTAACCGACTCGATCAACTGGAAGAAAGAGTATCAGCGATTGAGGATCAAATGAATGAAATGAAGCGAGAAGAGAAAACCAAAAGAAAAAAGAAGAAAAAGAAATGAACAAAGCCTGCAAGAAGTATGGGATTATGTAAAAAGACCAAATCTACGTCTGATTGGGGTGCCTGAAAGTGAGGGGGAAAATGGAACCAAGTTGGAAAACACTCTTCAGGATATCATCCAGGAGAACTTCCCCAACCTAGCAGGGCAGGCCAACATTCAAATTCAGGAAATACAGAGAACGCCACAAAGATACTCCTCCAGAAGAGCAACTCCAAGACACATAATTGCCAGATTCACCAAAGTTGAAATGAAGGAAAAAATCTTAAGGGCAGCCAGAGAGAAAGGTCGGGTTACCCACAAAGGGAAGCCCATCAGAATAACAGCAGACCTCTCGGCAGAAACTCTACAAGCCAGAAGAGAGTGGGGGCCAATATTCAACGTTCTTAAAGAAAAGAATTTTCAACCCAGAATTTCATATCCAGCCAAACTAAGCTTCATCAGTGAAGGAGAAATAAAATCCTTTACAGATAAGCAAATGCTTAGAGATTTTGTCACCACCAGGCCTGCCTTACAAGAGACCCTGAAGGAAGCCCTAAACATGGAAAGGAACAAGCGGTACCAGCCATTGCAAAAACATGCCAAAATGTAAAGACCATCGAGGCTAGGAAGAAACTGCATCAACTAACGAGCAAAATAACCAGTTAATATCATAATGACAGGATCAAGTTCACACATAACAATATTAACCTTAAATGTCAATGGACTAAATGCTCCAATTAAAAGACACAGACTGGCAAACTGGATAAAGAGTCAAGACCCATCAGTCTGCTGTATTCAGGAGACCCATCTCACATGCAGAGACATACATAGGCTCAAAATAAAGGGATGGAGGAAGATCTACCAAGCAAATGGAGAACAAAAAAAAGCAGGGGTTGCAATCCTAGTCTCTGATAAAACAGACTTTAAACCATCAAAGATCAAAAGAGACAAAGAAGGCCATTACATAATGGTAAAGGGATCAATTCAACAGGAAGAGCTAACTCTCCTAAATATATATGCACCCAATACAGGAGCACCCAGATTCATAAAGCAAGTCCTTAGAGACCTACAAAGAGACTTAGACTCCCATACAATAATAATGGGAGACTTCAACACTCCACTGTCAACATTAGACAGATCAACGAGACAGAAAGTTAACAAGGATATCCAGGAATTGAACTCATCTCTGCACCAAGCGGACCTAATAGACATCTATAGAACTCTCCACCCCAAATCAACAGAATATACATTCTTCTCAGCACCACATCGCACTTATTCCAAAATTGACCACATAATTGGAAGTAAAGCACTCCTCAGCAAATGTACAAGAACAGAAATTATAACAAACTGTCTCTCAGACCACAGTGCAATCAAACTAGAACTCAGGACTAAGAAACTCAATCAAAACCGCTCAACTACATGGAAACTGAACAACCTGCTCCTGAATGACTACTGGGTACATAACGAAATGAAAGCAGAAATAAAGATGTTCTTTGAAACCAATGAGAACAAAGATACAACATACCAGAATCTCTGGGACACATTTAAAGCAGTGTGTAGAGGGAAATTTATAGCACTAAATGCCCACAAGAGAAAGCAGGAGAGATCTAAAATTGACACTCTAACATCACAATTAAAAGAACTAGAGAGGCAAGAGCAAACACATTCAAAAGCTAGCAGAAGGCAAGAAATAACTAAGATCAGAGCAGAACTGAAGGAGATAGAGACACAAAAAACCCTCCAAAAAATCAATGAATCCAGGAGTTGGTTTTTTGAAAAGATCAACAAAATTGACAGACCGCTAGCTAGACTAATAAAGAAGAAAAGAGAGAGGAATCAAATAGACGCAATAAAAAATGATAAAGGGGATATCACCACCAACCCACAGAAATACAAACAACCATCAGAGAATACTATAAATGCCTCTACACAAATCAACTAGAAAATCTAGAAGAAATGGATAATTTCCTGGACACTTACACTCTCCCAAGACTAAACCAGGAAGAAGTTGAATCCCTGAATAGACCAATAGCAGGCTCTGAAATTGAGGCAAAAATTAATAGCCTACCCACCAAAAAAAGTCCAGGACCAGATGGATTCACAGCTGAATTCTACCAGAGGTACAAGGAGGAGCTGGTACCATTCCTTCTGAAACTATTTCAATCAATAGAAAAAGAGGGAATCCTCCCTAACTCTTTTTATGAGGCCAACATCATCCTGATACCAAAGCCTGGCAGAGACACAACAAAAAAAGAGAATTTTAGACCAATATCCCTGATGAACATCGATGCAAAAATCCTCAATAAAATACTGGCAAACCGGATTCAGCAGCACATCAAAAAGCTTATCCACCATGATCAAGTGGGCTTCATCCCTGGGATGCAAGGCTGGTTCAACATTCGCAAATCAATAAACGTAATCCAGCATATAAACAGAACCAAAGACAAGAACCACATGATTATCTCAATAGATGCAGAAAAGGCTTTTGACAAAATTCAACAGCCCTTTATGCTAAAAACGCTCAATAAATTCGGTATTGATGGAACGTACCTCAAAATAATAAGAGCTATTTATGACAAACCACAGCTAATATCATACTGAATGGGCAAAAACTGGAAAAATTCCCTTTGAAAACTGGCACAAGACAGGGATGCCCTCTCTCACCACTCCTATTCAACATAGTGTTGGAAGTTCTGGCTAGGGCAATCAGGCAAGAGAAAGAAATCAAGGGTATCCAGTTAGGAAAAGAAGAAGTCAAATTGTCCCTGTTTGCAGATGACATGATTGTATTTAGAAAACCCCATTGTCTCAGCCCAAAATCTCCTTAAGCTGATAAGCAACTTCAGCAAAGTCTCAGGATACAAAATTAATGTGCAAAAATCACAAGCATTCTTATACACCAGTAACAGACAAGCAGAGAGCCAAATCATGAATGAACTTCCATTCACAATTGCTTCAAAGAGAATAAAATACCTAGGAATCCAGCTTACAAGGGATGTAAAGGACCTCTTCAAGGAGAACTACAAACCACTGCTCAGTGAAATCAAAGAGGACACAAACAAATGGAAGAACATACCATGCTCATGGATAGGAAGAATCAATATCGTGAAAATGGCCATACTGCCCAAGGTGATTTATAGATTCAATGCCATCCCCATCAAGCTACCAATGACTTTCTTCACAGAATTGGAAAAAACGGCTTTAAAGTTCATATGGATCCAAAAAAGAGCCCGCATTGCCAAGACAATCCTAAGTCAAAAGGACAAAGCTGGAGGCATCACGCTACCTGACTTCAAACTATACTACAAGGCTACAGTAACCAAAACAGCATGGTACTGGTACCACAACAGAGATATAGACCAATGGAACAGAACAGAGTCCTCAGAAATAATACCACACATCTACAGCCATCTGATCTTTGACAAACCTGAGAGAAACAAGAAATGGGGAAAGGATTCCCTATTTAATAAATGGTGCTGGGAAAATTGGCTAGCCATAAGTAGAAAGCTGAAACTGGATCCTTTCCTTACCCCTTATACGAAAATTAATTCAAGATGGATTAGAGACTTAAATGTTAGACCTAATACCATAAAAACCCTAGAAGAAAATCTAGGTAGTACCATTCAGGACATAGGCATGGGCAAGGACTTCATGTCTAAAACACCAAAAGCAACGGCAGCAAAAGCAAAAATTGACACATGGGATCTAATTAAACTAAAGAGCTTTTGCACAGCTAAAGAAACTACCATCAGAGTGAACAGGCAACCTACAGAATGGGAAAAAATTTTTGCAACCTACTCATCTGACAAAGGGCTAATATCCAGAATCTACAAAGAACTCAAACAAATATACAAGAAAAAAACAAACAACCCCATCAAAAAGTGGGGAAAGGATATGAACAGACATTTCTCAAAAGAAGACATCCATACAGCCAACAGACACATGAAAAAATGCTCATCATCACTCGCCATCAGAGAAATGCAAATCAAAACCACAATGAGATACCATCTCACACCAGTTAGAATGGCAATCATTAAGAAGTCAGGAAACAACAGGTGTTGGAGAGGATGTGGAGAAATAGGAACACTTTTACACTGTTGGTGGGATTGTAAACTAGTTCAACCATTATGGAAAACAGTATGGCGATTCCTCAAGGATCTAGAACTAGATGTACCATATGACCCAGCCATCCCACTACTGGGTATATACCCAAAGGATTATAAATTACTCTACTACAAAGACACATGCACACGTATGTTTATTGCGGCACTATTCACAATAGCAAAGACTTGGAATCAACCCAAATGTCCATCTGTGACAGACTGGATTAAGAAAATGTGGCACATATACACCTGGAATACTATGCAGCCATCAAAAAGGATGAGTTTGCGTCCTTTGTAGGGACATGGATGCAGCTGGAAACCATCATTCTTAGCAAACTATCACAAGAAGAGAAAACCAAACACCGCATGTTCTCACTCATAGGTGGGAACTGAACAATGAGATCACTTGGACTCGGGAAGGGGAACATCACACACTGGGGCCTATCATGGGGAGGGGGGAGGAGGGAGGGATTGCATTGGGGAGTTATACATGATATAAACGTCATGCACATGTACCCTAGAACTTAAAGTATAATAAAAAAAAAAATTACTAAAAAAATAAAAAATAAAATAAAAAATAAAAAAAAAAAAAAACATCACCAAGATGCTGACAGGACAAAATGAAATTGTGAAGCAAGAATTCTTTGTAAGTTATAAATGATTATGCAATTGGAATGGATTATTACAGGGAAATAGCAAATAAATACTGTTAAATAAAAAAAAAAAAAGAAAAGTACTTCACGCTACTGTAACACAGAAAAATAAGAATGCCCATTTTAAAAGACCTCTAAGAAGACAACTTTTTACGATTCCCACTGAGCTAGATATAGAAGCTTCTCATAATCAGAATTCCAATATGCAGTAGACTCAGTAAATGACTCCACCTTAATAAAGCTGAATATTATTCTAAAATGTTCATTGTTTTAACTCTAAATGGAAGTGGTCTGCTTGATCAGTCATCAATAATTATCCCTTCTGCTGTGACTTGACTTGGGAAGCAGTTTTGGCACATTTCGCAAAGATGCCTAAATCATTACTATCTCTCAAGACTGGATGCATGCAGAATAATTATATCAACTTCTCAAGGCAGGACATTCTGCAAAACACTCTACCTTTCTCTTCTACCTTCATATTCCAATGTCTTAATTGCATAATTTTTGGATTGAACCTCAGATGGACCAGGATTTGGGTTTGACACTTATTTTATGTAACCTTGGGAAAATTACATAGCTTGTTTGAACCCCAGTCTTTTCATCTGTAAAATGGAGATAATAATTTATCACTAAAAGCTTAGTAGCCGAAAAGGTTGATAAAGCAGTTTGCACAAAATAGGTCCTGAATACATAGCACACCTATCTCTTTTTTCTCCACCATTGTATGTGTAACGGGACAGAGCTTGATGAAGGAAGGTTAAGTAACTCATGCAAGCTACTGAAGCTAGTTAATAGTAGAGCCAGAATCAGAAACCAGGTTTTCTGGTTCTGAGATGGCATTTTCTTCAATTACCCTGATACTCTACTCAAAATTGCAACCCATCTGACTCCCATCCTTCCTCATAACCAAAGCTCTCTGTTCTTCTACTCCACTTTTATCTATAACACGTCTCATCTTCTCTTATACAGTGCAATGTATCTAGTAGTTGGATATATTATTTATTGTCTGTCTCCATCTGCTTGTATATGAACTTCACAAGGGAAGTTCGCAGACCAAATTTTCATCAAAATGTCCCTTTTTAGTATGTAAGGAGCCAAATTAAATTAATTATCTATAGATATTTTCTAATGTTTATAGTACATTAGAAAAAAAAAGACATCCTTACCTATGACATCCAAGTAAAGGGCAAGTTATTTTAAAATTTTCTATTATATAAAACAAAAGTAAAAACAGAAAGGCTTAATTCTTATTATTCCACACATTTTTAAGTGTTCCTCAATAATTAATATGAATATGATAAGGACACATCTCTCTGTGTGGACCTAGTTTACACTGGATCAGATACCTTCCCCCTCATTTGCAAATTCAGACTGGAAAAATGCAGTGGTTGTTCGATATCTGATGTTTTCACAGATGCTGCTTCTGAAGTGTCAATCTGAAGCACAAAGACAGGCTACAGAGATCCACATGGAACAAGGATAACCAGGGTTAACAGGAACTCATAGCATCAATCACTTTTATTGGCCCCAAGACAGTGTTTCCATTATTTATGCTGCCGGGTGATCTGCTATATTTATGATACATCTAGTTGTCAGGTTTTAAAAATATGATGGATTCCTAAATTAATCCAGTATTCCTTGTCTTGGGCTTGAAGCATGGACAGTCACAAGGAGTACAGAGGTATCTATAATCACAAAGTTAAAGGCCCATGGGTCATGATGAAGAAGATTGGCCATTATGTCCTGAGTGGGTTTGTGTTAATAATGCTAAAGCTCTCTATGTTTACAAATTGAGTGCCGAAACGTATTCTATCAATATGTATTAGTGCACTGATATTCCAAGATCTTCGGGGGAAATTAAAGCATGAATATGACACAGATTTACCCCTCTCCCCCTGTGCATTTCTGAATCCACTTAAAATTAGTATTTGATAGCATGGAATCTGTCTTAGATATGAAAACAAAGTGATGGGAATTTTGGAAACGTGAGAGACAATTTGTTGCTGGCATTAGTAGTGATTATAAAGATGATTGTGGCATTTGGGGAGATCAAAGAATGGATAAGGTGGTAACAAGAGAAAATTGGAAACAATTTATATTTAGAGAATGGCGTGAACAAAGGCATAGAAATTGGAGTGAAGGATTGAAAGGTGCATAGGAAAGTACCAGGTTGAAGAGTACATAGAAACCAGATCCTAAAAGATAGAGAAGTTTTGACTTAATCTGAGAAGCAGTGATGTTCCTAGATGGTGTTTTGTTGTTGTTGTTGTTGTCATTGTCATTTTTGTTTTACAATGAAAGAGCTGCCTGCACCTTAGGTAAGCAAATTCGCTTTCAAAATAAAAATTAAGGAGCTTAGTGTTAGAATACAAGTAGTAGGAAAGGACAGAGTAGGAGCAGGACTGGAAAATTTTAAGTCATGTGAAAAGGAATGATAAAACATAGAGAACGGATGCTAAAATTGCTGTTGAAATTTGACCCCATGTCAAGTAGCCAAAGTCTATATGGCCTACAGTAACCTACATGATCTGGGGCACTGTTGATAAATCAAATGTCCTATGACTCTTCTCACCTATCCACTCCACACTAGATACACTGGTTTCCTTCCAGTCCCTCAAATGTAGTAACCACACTCCACATAAGGGCCTATGCACTAGAGAAGGGAGAGCTCTTCCCCCAAGATAACTTCCCCAAGTATGGCTCATTCCCTCATCTTTTCTGGCTTTCAGTTCAAGTGTCCCTTCTCAACGACAATAACCCTGATACCCTACTCAAAATTGCAACCCATCTTACTCCCATCCTTCCTCATAACCAAAGCTCTCCATTCTCTTACTCCACTTTTATCTATAATACCTCTCATCTTCTCATATACAATGCAGTATATCTAGTAGTTGGATATATTATTTATTGTCTGTCTCCATCTGCTTGTATATGAACTTCACGAGGGAAGGGATCTTCTTCCATTTTGTTTACTCATGTATGCCGACTGCCTAGAAGTGTACCTGACATATAATGGGCAGCCAGGAAAGTTTGTTGAATGAATAAACCAGTGCAGCATATTGACTATCTGTCCTTGTTAGTTATTCTTGGATCCCATGGACCCTTATCATGGTTTACTAGTTCGTTTTTGTATTTCCGTGCAGCACATGAGGCTTTTCCAGTTTCTTGTATCACTGACAGCAGTTCCAAGTTTGACTTTGTTGGATTTACAACTAGGACAGGGATGTCCTATTTCAGTGGATGGAGGCTCTCTGAAATCATTTTTAAAATGGACCTACTTTTATGTACACTTGGGAATCTGACTCCTGCCTTGATGCCTTGTAGGCTGTTACAAAGAAATCCCTCATGTTTTCTCATCATTCACATCTCACATTATATTTAGGATACTTTGAAATTTTAATTAGGAAATCTCTTTGAATTCAGTCCATAGTAATTAATAGCTGTGATTAGAAACAGTTTTCCATTTTCATCATATTCCCTTTAAATCAACCTGAACATATTGGCAGAACTTTGGCAGAAACAAAGGAAGTGAATTTAATGTGATTTGCAGCAGATACCCCCAAGTAATTTTCATCTTTCCTCTAGTGTCTTCTCCAGAGTGGGAGCACCATTTAACTTGTCATCTCAGAATCTACTCAGTTGTCAGTATGTCAATACCAATACCAATGATCATTCAGAATTATGGTCATTTCTAAGTGGGAAGACAGGTGAGTTAAGAGATGAAAAATTTAGAGTAATATCCACTAAGTTCTACATGGACTTCCACTGATATCTTGCCATGCATTTTCTCTTGGTATGTGCTCAGCCATTACTATGACCTTGCTTAGGACATAAACTTGAGTATGAGCAAATCAGACATGTTAGTGATTTCAAGGACATATTTGGAGTGCTTAAATTCCTTCCATATAATCTGTATGGAAATTCAATACAGACCAAAAATTGAAAAACAATCAACAGGTAGATCTGAGTAACCATCATGTGCCTCACAAAGTGCTAGGAAATGTCGAGTTGTAAAAATTTTCCTCTAGTGAGTACTTCCAGAAAAACAAATAAATTGTGACCAAATGAAAGGAATAAGGAATAAAAAATCATGCAAACAGACACCACATTTTTGGTATTTTCTGTGAGTTACAAAAGCAAAAGTGATAGATCTAAGTTGTTCTGGACTTTTGAAAGTTTTTAAACATGACTTTATTATACAAGTAATACATAGAAGTTACAAAAAAATAAGAAAAAGGAAATTTAAAAATAAGGAAAATAGGCCAGGTGCGGTGGCTCACGCTTGTGATTCCAGCACTTTGGGAGGCCGAGGCGGGTGGATCACAAGGTCAGGAGATCGAGACCAACTTGGCTAACATGATGAAACGCTATCTCTACTAAAAATTAACCAGGCATGGTGGCACGCACCTATAGTCCCAGCTACTAGGGAGGCTGACGCAGGAGAATCAGTTGAGCCTGGGAGGCAGAGGTTGCGGTGAGCTGAGATCACGCCACTGCACTCCAGTCTGGGCAACAGAGTGAGACTCCATCTCAAAAAAAAAAAAAAAAAAAAAAGGGAAAATAAAATTTGTTGTAATAACAACTCCAGAAATATGCAGTTTGAATATTTTGGTGTGTATCCATTTAGCATTTAGTGTATTTTCTCTCACGCTGTTTTTCTCTTTCATGTGTCATAAGTAGTTTTTGGTACTTGTTGAATACTTTTATAAGTAAATAAGAGGCCGGGCATGGTGGCTCATGCCTGTAATCTCAGTCCTTTGGGAGGGTGAGGCAGGTGGATCACAAGGTCAGGAGTTCAAGACCAGCCTGGCCAACACGGTGAAACCCCATCTCTACTAAAAATACAAAAATTAGCTGGGCATGGTGGCAGGCATCTGTAATCCAGCTACTCGGGGGAGCTGAGGCAGGATAATCATTTAAACCCAGGAGGCAGAGGTTGCAGGGAGCCGAGATCTCACCATTGCCCTCCAGCCTGGGTGACAGGGAGAGACTTCATCTCAAAAAAAAAAAAAAAAAAAAAAAAGAGAGAGAGAGAGAGAGACATAATAAGAACACTTGGAATAATCTTTGAAAATCCCTAAAGGAAGACAAAGCTTTGGCACATGTGCTATGCTGACACTTTTCTAAGATCAAAACGTGATTACAGAATGTTTTCTTAGGAGTGAATTTTAGAGATGAAAAGTGGCTTAATGATTACAGAGTGGATGTCAAAAAATGCCGTCATCATGATCATCAATGAGAATTGCTGAGGTGACCTTCACACTCATGGAAAATATAAATAGTTGACTATATAGGGTACATGTCTGGAAATGTGATCAATAGCAAAGTGTAGCACTTAGTGAGTAAGAGTCAAACACAAAGTGAAGACCTTTCAGTTTACAGATTGTCAGCATCAGGCATATGCCTGGGACCTTGTTAAAAATGCAGAAACTCAGCCACTATCTCAGATTCCGAGTAAGAATCTGCATTTTTTCCAAGATCCGTAGGTTATTCCTTTGCATATAAAGTTCGAAAACGCTTTCAAATATATGTCAAGACTATTCACCAGAGGGAATGATCAATGAAACCAGTGAAGTTACAGAAACTTAGAGAAACTCTAAGTGTACCATAAAAATTTTAACCTGAGTAACAAAGAAAACAAGCAATATCAGCAAAGTGTAATACAACCAAAACAGGATCCAGAAGTGTACATACACACTGTGGAGACAATCAGCATAGATAAAGTATGGCAAGGGAATAATAATGGTGTAAACACAGCTAATGGATGGCAACACTGAAATTGAGAATAATCCACCCATTCATGTATTTTTCTGTGCCATTTTGGGAAAGACAACCTAAAAATATTTTTAAAGGTGTTACTGGAAATTACCAACCAAAGATCATTATTTGATAATCACTAACTAATGTCAGGGCTGAAAAAATAGGATTGTCCCACATGTAGGAAATTATTGTTAAATACATGCCAACTAAGTACTTAATTTTTATCAAAGACAGAGTCAGTCAAAATGCACAAAGCCAGAGTAGAGAAACAAGGCTACTAGGACAGTTGAGAATAAAACACTTTATGATTTATTGGCTATACAGGGAGAAAATATTACAACTATAGTTATGTATTTTATCATATTTTAAATTTATGTTATTGTTTCTACTTCATAATGTACATAATATTAGGAAAATTTTTGTTAACATAGTCAATAGCAATCATTAGAAATATATTATTGGGAGGTTCATATTAAAATGTTTTGCTAATAGGGAAATACTTATCACAAAATCATATATTTATTGATTTTAGTTTAATATTTTTTTACCACAGTGTTCCTCAAAAAGTTTGCCAACACTTCGCTATCTAAGTTTAGGAAATAGTAATTTCATGGTTTTGTATTTGTATTTTAAAGAAGGCTGAGTCTACAGGTAAGAACAATTGTTTTTTTAATAGATTCTTTCAGCAATTTTCATTGATGATTTATGCCAATAAGCTTTGTTTTCACCTTATCCATTAAGGCATGTAAGCACCAAAAATTACCATTTTACTGGATAGAGCTGCAGCAGCAACAGAGAAGAAAAAAAAATGCAAATACCTCATAGCAGCATACACACACATTGTTTTTGAATGTATTTGTCCCTACATAAGTATCAGTTAGTTGATGGGTCGATTATTTAAGTAATTACTTGCCTCTCAGGCATGATGAATAGCAGTAGAATGTATTTATTTATTTATTTTCTGTATTTAGGAGGTACAAGTAAGTGCAATTTTCTTACATACATATATTGTGCAGTGGTGAAATCCAGGCTGTCAGTGTACCCATCACTTGAATAGTGAACATTGTACTCAATAGGGATGTTTTCAACCCTCGTCCTCCTCCCAAACTAGAAACCCTAGAGGAAATCGATAAATTCCTGGTGAATGCACAACCTCTCAAGATTGAACCAGGAAGAAATAGAACTATTGAACAGACCAATAATGAGTAGCAAGGCTGAGTCAGTAATGAAAGCAAATCTCTCAACAACAAAAAGCCCAGAACCAGATGGATTCACAGTTGAATTCTACTGAACATACAAAGAAAAAGTAATACTAATTCTCCTGAAACTATTCCAAAATATCAAGGAGGAGGGCATTCTCACTAACTTATTCTACAAGGTCAGTATTACCCTAATACCAAAATCAGACAAGGAAACAACAAAAAAGAAAACTATAGACCAATATTCCTGATGAACATAGATACAAAAATCCTCAACAAAATACTAGCAAATCAAATCCAACAGCACATCAAAAGATAATACACCATGGCAGCTGGTATTTTTCCCAGGGATGAAGGATGTTTTACCATACACAAATTAATAAACATGATAGATCACATAAACAGAATTAAGGACAAAAATCATATGATCACCTCAATAAATGTAGAAAAAAATCAATAAAATTCAGAATCCCTTCATGATAAAAATCCTCAACAAACTAGGCACAGAAGGAGCATACTTCAACATAATAAATGCCATATATGACAAACCCACAGCCAATATAATACTTAATGGGGGAAAGTTGAAAGCATTTCCTCTAAGAACTTGAAAAAAGACAAAAATGCCCACTTTCACCACTCTTAATGAATAGCAGTAGAACTTAAATCAGTGTTTCTCAAAATGTTTCCTAGTTTGTCTGTATTAGATTCACCCAGAGCCCAAGACCAAACCTATTTGATCAGAATCTCTATGGACAGAATCCATAAATCTGTATTTACCAAAGTGCACCCCAGATGATTCTCATTCATATTAAAGTTTGGAAACCCATGAGATTCTAGATCTTTACATTGATATAAAGGACGATTTCCTTTTGGGACCAAAATACCACGAAATTATTGCTATCTTTATTTCTATCATTTCCATAACTTTCTAATAAAACTATTCTGGAAGGATATAGCACACTGTACTGATTATTGACATCTTGTTTTGGTAGTTTTCAAGTTATCAAGATTTATTATAGCAGAGGGATAAATATTGACCTCAGCATTGGCCTATTATTTATCCATTAAGTGTGTTCATCTTCTTTGCCTCAGCAAGAGACATTCTGATGTGTCTTTAACTGTGGTCACACGGCTTTAACCATCTACCTGAAATATATGGGAGGAATTGAAAAGCAACAATATTGATGAGGAGAAGAGTAGAGAAAATTGATTCATGTAGTAAGATAAATGACCCACATTTTAAAAAAATCAATTGGCACTTGAATCTTAAGGAAACAGCTTGAATCATAAAACTCAGATGCAAAAAGAAAAAGCGCACGCACACCAAAACACCTACAAGAAAAATCCAAATGTAGAAAATTGTCTTTACATTGGAAGCATACTGACCTTTACAATAGAGTTCAGACAATTTTTATAGAATGAATGAATCAATTTTCAAAGGAAATGTTGTCTATTCATAACAGCCAACACAAGTTTGCAGGGAGGCAGTCCTGTAAGGAGAAACTTTAAAATAAAGCAAAACAGTGTAGATGATGGATTCTGTAGGCCTCTGTCCGAGTCTCCCAGGAAAATAAATAAAGTAGCTCTTTATTTCCAAGTAAATCTGAACAGAATAGTTGGAGGCTTAGTGTGAGGATCAATGTGGTATAGCCTCTGGGGGAGGAGCAGGGCAGGTGGAAACAAAAGAGGTAGAGATTGCATTTCAGCAACATCATCTAGTCCCTAGTTTTTCCTCACACACCCATAGATAAGCTAATTTCATCAAACAACATGTAACCCTCCATTCTGAAGAGATGGAAACACTTCCTAGAAGTGTTTTTTTTTTTGCTTATTTCTTTGCATTTTGTTTGGATTTTCTCCAACACTCTAGCCTTTATATGAAAATCAGCAAAGCAGCCTAAATACTCTATAACTTTTTTTTGAAAACACATGCACTTGAAATCTAGGGTATCATTCTCAAAAGCATATTGAACACCCTGCAAGGATACAGTTTTTATCTGTTTTCTGCAGTAATATCCCAACATCCATTTGTGACCATGTAGTTTGTCCTCATGGTTCTTGAGAGGCATTTGGGAAATCTGACTTCATTTCTGAATAAAGCTGCCACCCAAGGAAGTCACCTGCATGTGACATGGCAGAAAGGCACCAGCCTTGCGAACATGCTGGAGCTGCCGCGTCCTTTCAAAGTTTTCCCTGTGGCATTTGGCTAACTTTTTGTGAGCTTCTTCCAATTGTCAGCTTTTAAGAAATAGTTTCTGGCTGTCAAGCCCCAATGCTGCCTAATTTACACAGATAAGGAGTTCTAATAAGATACTTTAGAAAGTCACTTATGCCATAAGGTACTCACATTATCTCAAGACATTTCTATTTGGCTAATAGAAAATGAAAGTGTGGATTAATGCCTTTCGCATGCCATTAAAAACGGAAAGGGAGAAGCCTCAATTTGGCCACCAGGGGCCTCCTTCTCATGTCTGTTCTCTGCTGTCTCAGCTAATCGCTTTCCGTGCTTTCAAAAGCGAAGGATGAGTTTTGACTTCATAGAAAATGAGTTTAAACTGGAAGGTCCATGTGGCCTTCAAGTGTTGGATTATTGCCATGGCACGCTGCATTTCACCTTTGATTTAAAGACAGAGAACATGTGGCTTCCTAAAAATGAAAAACTCTATAGCTGGATTCCCAGAAGGCTAATGTGAGCAGCTGTTAAAGAAGAAATAAAAAGACACCAGAATCCCAGATAAGCAAAACGTAGTGAAATTAGGTTGCCAAGTACCTCTCTGATAACCCAGAGAAACCAGGATAGCAAATATGTCTCTTTGTCTATCTGAGGAAGATTAGATATATAATTGTTAAATGTCCCTGTAAGTATAAATCTTATAGAATGTGAGTTTGGTAACATTGTTGTTATTTTCATTAACTAGCATCATTAAGTGATTTAGAACTGAGCACTATGCTAAGTATCTTAGATGTCATATTTCATTAAATCCTACCAAACTTGTGAGCTAAAAATTCGTATTATTATCCCATTTTAAAGATAAGGAAAATTAAGTACCTATGTTTTCACTGCTAGTGCATGAGATAGGTGATACTGGAGGCAACATAGTCTGATTCTTTAGCACTGATCTTTAACTGCATTTAATCAAATGAAGGTTACAAGTAATTAATTTTCTTTAAAAGTTACTTTCTGCATGGGACAATGTCTCAACAGATCCTCAAAGGATTTCTCAAATAATAGCAAGAGACCTGAATAATGAAACTGTTGCAGGCCCTAACAGGCTTTCAGTAAAGCAGATGACAGTGAGTGAGAATAGCACCCCTCTCCACAGAGCCCAGTCACTTCTACATGAAGGCAGAAAGTTCATTCGGTGGCATTAAAGTACTCCATATATATCCCGTGGGCCTGGAGAGTAAGAAAAATGGCATTTAGATGGGGCGGGAGTGCGGGAAGGTGAGGGTGGGGCTACCTTTTTCCTTTCAGATAACATGCAAGTCTTAACCTGAATTTCTCTTTTTTGAAATAGATCCTTTTTAGTTGATAGACTCCAAAGATGAGCTTCAGCATGTGAAAATTCATTCTACTCATCCTAGAACCTAGACTAATGCCTATTCTTTCCCCAGAGACCTGTTTTATGTACTCCAAAGGACTGGAGACTTGTAGACCATCTGCCACAAGAGAAATGTAGCTCCCACCGAGATCCACTTTCTTCATTTTCCCATCCTGGAGCCCCTCCTCCTTGCGGCAACCATCCCAGCAAGCCAGAACTGTCACACTGACTTCTCAGCGAAAGAGAAAGGGCTTTGAGTTAGGCTGTGAGGAGAAGCATGCCATAAAGTTACCAGCTTAATTAAGCCATTACAGTTTTTAGGGGTTTTTAAATACAGGCAATTTGAATGTATAATTGAGCCTGCGCACAGCCTCATCCTGTGTTTTCCTTGGTCTGCTCAGAACCAGATTGTGAATGGAAAGCAGCTGGGGTAACATCCTGTGGGGGTGGAGCTAGGTCTTCATTTCTACTGCGGTCTCCGCAATGGATTTTTGAATTGCTATTTCTTCTCTTGGTTTGACCCAAAAGTGAGGGGCTCGGGCCCTCAAAATGTCAGGTACAGAGGCCAACCCAGGGACAATGCTTGTGTGACTGGGAGCCTGTCCTGGGTGATCTCGGGAACATCATTCTACAGATTCTTCTGTAGAAAAGGCTACAGAATATGCTTGAGGGAAATGTTCTCTTTGGAAAAATGATTCTGAGCTTCAGCCCTGAGGTTCAAGAGAGGAAACTAAGGAAAGAGATTGCAACTCAATGTTCTTCAAGTTTGACTAGCAGAAGTAAAGGTCAATTTAAATCTCCCCTTAGGAGGGAAGTGCACGTTTGGGGAAGTACAAAATGCCCATCACATATGCTGTGAACATAATTCAGCACTCTGCAGACCAGGCAATTTTCCTAGCTTACTCCAACAGGATATAATATTTCTCGTTTAGAGGCACATTCAGCGGATTAGTGTGTATCTTAGATTAACTCCAATTCCCAGCCAATACACATGCACATATGTAAACAAATACACATGAACACTGAGGTGCTGAAAGAAACTTTGCCAGGTACGAGCTGGTGATAAAACAGAGGTAGTCCTAAATCCCACATCCACCCTTTCAACTGTGGGCAATTTCACTTCTCTCCTTAAAACCAGTTCAACATCAACATGAGAGAGGTGGTATGGAGAAACTGGCTTATAATCGGTCACACAAAAAAAAATGTTAACATCACTGATTTAAGAATACCTGTATATTTCTTTCAGTTTTAGTAATTTTTTACATTAGCATGCTTTCATACTGATGAAATAGTTTGTTACTAGATCATCCAAATAATCCCTTGAACTTGGCATGGGATCACATGTTGAATGTATCAGTGAAGAAAGTTAAATCCCAGACAAGGAAATATATATATACATATATCTATAATATTGTTATATATTATGTATATTCACATTAACACCAGAAAATTATCATATATTTACAGTCATTATATATAAAGTTATTTTATGTAATTTATTTATAATTTTATATATATATATACATTCTATAGATATAGTAATTTTCTGCTGATTAGAACTGAAGTCCTCGGCCGGGCGCGGTGGCTCAAGCCTGTAATCCCGCGCTTGAGATTATTGGGAGGCCGAGACGGACGGATCATGAGGTCAGGAGATCGAGACCATCCTGGCTAACACGGTGAAACCCCGTCTCTACTAAAAATACAAAAACTAGCCGGGCGAGGTGGCGGGCACCTGTAGTCCCAGCTACTCGGGAGGCTGAGGCAGGAGAATGGCGTGAACCCGGGAGGCGGAGCTTGCAGTGAGCTGAGATCTGGCCACTGCACTCCAGCCTGGGTGACAGAGCGAGACTCCGCCTCAAAAAAAAAAAAAAAAAAAAAAAAAACTGAAGTCCTCTATTTCCTGATAACAAAGCTAGGTTAGTTTGGACTTCAGTTTCACTTCAGTTTGCAGAAAAGTTTATTTACGGCTTCTCAAAAATGTAGACTCCCAGGAAATGTTTCTGTAAATTTTAAAACACATGCCCATTTTCCCTATCTCTTTCCTCCTAAATGTTAACTTGATTAAATCCTACTCTGTGCAAATTTGGTTATAGGAAAACTTAGATTTGTTAAAATGAAATGAGCCATACACCATTAAGTGTCTTTCAAACAGGATCTTTGGAGAGTTCCTTTACACAATGCATTCCTCTAATGAGGTTACATGCTTGAATTAGAACAAAACTGAAATGGATGCACAGTTTCGAAGGTAAGTATCCTGCATTCCAGAAAGATAACTATGCCATAACAAGGCAGCTTTTGGAGCAGGGATGAGTGTCAAATGAAGACGTTCATTCTTCTTAAGAAGGCTGAATCCCAAAGCAGGTTTCCCTAAAATATATTTGTGCACAATAGATAGATAAATCAGTTCTTAAAATTGGGCTAGTGTTGGCATTGTTCTTTCCATTATTATTATTTTTTTTTTAGAGATAGCTCTTTTTAATGTGTACCTTACACAAAATAGGACCTCATAAATACTTACTGGGAGGAACCCCGAAAAACTAAGTGCCTGTGATAAAATGAAATTTGAGGAAAATACCAACCAAGTATGAATAGTCAAATCTTAAAAAAATGAAATATTGTTTGTGATATTCAGTCCCTCCTTTACCAGTCCCAGGTTTTACCAGTTCACATTTAGAACCTTTGATTTTCTTCAGTGACCTTGGACCACATGGGAGAACAGCATTGTGTATTACCAATTGCACAGAGTCAGCGACCCAAGCACCTTCAGAGATAAGTATTGTCCCTTTGAAATGAGGTCACCAAATCCCACAATTCCTGAGACCAGATTGGAATGAGTGATTGTTCCTTAGTGTTATAAGTTAGTCCAAGGTTTACTGCCAAATACCACTGTTTCAATTACTCAGAGGGGTGGTTCTCAAACTTTAGGGAGCTTTGGAATCTCTAGGAGGGCTTGTTAAAACACAACTTTCTGAACTCCACCCCCAGATTAAGATTTCTGATTAAGGTGGTCTGCTGCAGCACCCAAGATTTAATTTCTAACAAATTCCCAGGTGATGGAGAATCTGATGCTACTAGTCTCATATGGGGACTACACTTTGAAGAACTCTGACCTGGAAAGCCCAGTTGCCTGTATGAGATGCACAGTAGCTATTCTAGAGATGTCTGTCAGCAGAACTCCTCAACTGTGGCCTCAATGAGGATTGGAGTGGGTGTAATAGGCATGGGCTATAAGCAGGAGGTGAGAAGGTCAAATGCATTAGATTTCTACTCCATCCATCCTCTAGCTCTAGGGCTAGAAACTAGAGGTATTCTAGGTGCCCTGTGGGTTTTCAGGTTATTAAGCTTTTAAAGGATGAAGCCTGCCAGCTCGCAGTTTGAAGGCAAGCAGCCAAAAACTTTGAGAGGAAAAAAAAAAACCTATGGCCTTAAGGTGCTTACCCAAAAGCTTTGAATTTGTCTGATAAACCAGGTCATGACTTGAGGGAAAGAAATTCTCCTTGTTGAAATAATCAGTTACATTTCCTAACATCTGAGGAGAAAAAAAGTAGTTCCCTTTAAACTCTATAGGTTTGTGGATTGTGTCCCCTCACAGCTGTAGCTCTTTGAGACCTTGTAATTAAGAAGAATGAAATTGTTTAGGAATGATCTGCATAAGGAATTGGAATGAGGGGAAGGATCACACCTGTCAGAAAGGAACTGGTGTTAGGCATATGTAATCATAGCTTGATTCTTAAACTATTGTAAATAGAAATAGAAATGGAGCTAATACATATTACAGAGATATTTCTGGGCTGAGGCTTAAAGGACAAATAGGGCTTTGCCTTTGCATTTATCCGTGGTACTCAAGTAATTTGGAAAGATATTCTCATAGTGTAGTCATTGTGGGAGCTTGGTTTTTATTTTCTTTCTACCTTTTTCCTTTTTCAACATTATAGATACGTTCTCAGTTCCCACTATGAGCAAGGAAGTATATCAGGCCCTTTGTTTATACAAATACAGGCAGAACATGATCTCTACTCTGAAATATGAAATGGTGATAGGGTTTGCTTCTGTGTCCTCATCCAAATCTCATCTCGAATTGTAATCCCCACGTGTGGAAGGAGGGAGGTGATTGGATCATGGAGGCAGTTTTCTCCATGCTGTTCTCGTGAGAGTGAGTGCGTTCTCACGAGATCTGATGGTTTTATAAGTGTTCGGCAGTTCTTCCTTCGTTCTGCTTTCTCTTGCTGCCTTGTGAGGAAGGTGCCTGCTTCTTCTTCTGCCATAATTGTAAATTTCCTGAGGCCTCTCCAGCCATGCAGAACTGTGAGTCAATTAACCTCTTTCCTTTATAAGTTACCCAATCTTACGGAAGTTTCTTATGGCAGTGTGAAAAGGAACTAATACAAATGGTAATACCTATCAAATTACAGAGTATTATAGAATGCCATAAACACATGGAGACAGGTATAGGAGATATCATCTCGGAAATGTAAAGGAGATGTTATCATGCTTTTATGAAACTCCTTCATTAAAAGAGCCACCCTGATTCACGAAGGGCTTCAATGAAACTGGGTCAGTTAAATTAATTACGGACTTTCCATATTGACTCCATAATTAGTAACAGCCAGCTGGGCTCAAGAATCAGAAATAGAAGACTGGTTATTATTTGTATACCCTCCTTTTAAAAATTAATCCCTATGACCCGGAAATTGGACTCCCACAGGGACCCTAATCCCTTAGCCAACCTCTTCAGAGTCCAGTCTGCTGGACTCTAATCTAGTCCCGTAACCCGTACATCTGGGCTATATTTGTGCACACCGCTTGTTTTGTCATGCTATTCCTTCTTCCTGTGGATGCAGAATCTCTTTATTGCTTTTTTCCTCCTTTCCAGGACATTGGTTCTACTTCTTTTTTCTTGCAAGGTCAGCTACTAATACAGATTTTCTTCTCTCAGAAACATAACTTTTTAATTGCTTGTTCATGAGAACTAAAATGTGCAATCCTAAACAAAGATGTTAAGGGATAATTGGAGTCCCCTTTCAATTTGTTATGATCTGGAGTCCCTGAAGAGACAAGCATAGAGAATGCAAGTGATCACTCCAGCAAACTTTCTGATTGTGTGTTCAAGAGAACTGAGATTTGAAAAAGACTTCAAATAATTGGTGGCATTTAAGATAGTTTTAAAACTAATTGGAGCGGGGATATTTGTATAAGCACATGGATTTATGTGTACGGTGATGGTTTCTAGAAGTTTAGAGTGTTATATCTACCTGATTTACTCTTCTAGCGTGGGCTACCTAAATGACCTGCAACTCAATCTAAGTACAAAATTTCTGTCATTCCTGCTTGGGTCATTCAATTGGCTTTTTGATCAATTCATTCTGTTTTCAGTTCTCAATTAAAAAAAAAAGTCTTACTTTCTAACATTCTGTATGTTTTTTTCATTTTCTTGCCCTGTTATTAGAATTGGACTAAATTGTAGTCAGTGGCAAATCTTTTTGGGAATGTAGTTGGGATAATTAAAAAGCCTTCTGCAGGAAAAAGATCGTATGAAACAATCCTGCTTCTCAATTACATTGTTATTTTTGGGAAAATGGGCAAATGATTTTCATTAGTTGACTTGGTGACCAATACTGTTTTCTGACTGGACAACTTCCTGCAATTAAGGTTGTTTTCCAAGAATATCCTAATAATCAGCCACAAAAATATCATCAGTGATTCTCTGGTGGTCATTCTGTTAGGGAGCAACTGAAGGTAGCCCCTTATCTCAGGGGTAAACACATGAAACTTCTCTTAACCAATGAATTAATTTGTTATACGATGTTATTGTGTGAAAAAGATGCCATCTAATGGGAATAGTTCTTGCAAGTTATGTGCCTTGACGGGTTGGTTCAGATCCAGAGACATTACCTATGAGTAAGGTTCTTCTCCCCGTCCCAGCTGCATTCTGAGCACTTCATTTGGAGTACTATGGCACTTCATCAGTAGGATTTAAGAGAGAACCCAACTACTCAGAATAATATTGCCGCGACCATTCTAGCCTTCAGGCTTCTATATACACCAGTGAAGAGCTGGGTCTCAGATCTGGATCTCACTTCTTACCACCCCCCTCCACCCTGACCCCACATGCATACGTATAACCTCACAGTTACTGTATGTCTGGAAATCATTAAGTTAATCTCACTATTTCATTTGGTCCCATTCAAGTCAGACACAAGAAACTCTAGCCTCCCCGTTCATACCTTGACACAAGCCACTGTCATTTCACCTGATGACAGTGATGGCATTCTAACTGTCTCCCTGCTTTCACTTACACTCAGCAGCCAGAGTGATCCTTTTAAAGCTGTTACCTATGCCTCTACTCAAAAACTTCTATGGTTTTCCTCTACTTCAATGTAAGGTTCATAAGAGGTTTTATTATTATTATTATTATTATGTTCAGTGCTAGCTCCACAATGTCTAGAACAACACCTAGCACATAATGCATGCTCAGAAAATATTTGTCAGATAAATAAAGAAGGAAGGAACAGCCCCCTCCACTCAATGTTCCCTTCAGCTTCCTTAGTCTTTTTTTATCTAACTTCATCTTTTTTATCTTAACTAAGTCTTTTTTATCCCACATTGCTTATTCTAAAAATAAATATAATGGTAAATATAGAAAAAATAAATCATGTAGGATTAACAAAAGTCTTGAACCATGCTTTATTCTAAACACATCCCGTAGTAATAGTTTCTTTCATTATATCTCTTCCCAAGTCATACCTCTATATCAAACAAATTCTTCATGTTGTCACCACTTGCATTTGTTTCCTGTGGCTGCCGTAACACGTATCTCAAACTGGTGGTTTAAAAACAACAGAAACCCATTCTTTCGTAGGCTTGAGGCCAGAAGTCTGAAATCAGGTTGCTGGAAGTGCTGCCCACCCTCTGGGGTTCTAGGGGAAGCTGCTTTCTTTACCTCTTGCAGTTTCAGGTGGTTGCTAGCTCTCTTGGCTTGTAGCCACATTTCTCTGCTGTGTCTTCACATTGACTTCTGTTGTATGTTTCTGTTATCCTTTGTCTCTTTTCCCAGATTTATTAAAGTATAATTGACAGATACAATGATGTGTATTTAAGGTATACAGTGTATGATTTGATATACATATGCATTGTGAAATGATTATCACTATCAAATTAACAAATCTGTAACCTCACATAGTTACCGTGTGTGTGTGTGTGTGTGTGTGTGTGTGTGTGTGTGGTGAGAACACTTGAGATCTAATCTCTTGGCAAAAACAATATAGTATTATTTACTATGGTCAGCAGACTATATGTTAGATTCCCAGAGCTTGTTTCTCTTATAACTGAAAGTCTGTACCTTCTTTCTATCCCTTATAAGGAGACTTTTCATCAGATTTAGGGTCAACCCAGATAATCCAGGGTGAACTCATTTTACGATTCTTAACTTAATGGCATCTGCAAAGACTTTCTCCAAGTAAGATCACATTCACAGGCTTCAAGGATTTGATGTGGACATATCTTTTGGAGAGGACATTCAACCCACTGCACCAGTGTTGAGTTCCTACGATGACATAAATCTGAATTGCTGGTGTGATTAAAATCCTTCAGTAGTTCTCCATTACCTAAGGGGTCCAGACTCATCTGCATGTCACAAAAAGAACTTATATCTGACCCTTTCCTAATCCTCCAGGAAAATAGGTTTCATGTTGGCAGATAATCTACCATGGCCACTCCATTTCAATGATGTGTAGAGAGAAAGTAGAGGAGGAGACACCCTTGGGAAACTGGGCTGCCTGCTTGTCAAGCAGTTAGAGGTACAGAATATTGGCATCTGGTATGCTGTGTAACTGTGACCACCTGAATTCACTGGTGGGGCAGATGAGGGATCATAGAAATTAATTTGCACTTATATTTTTCATCAGATGACACATTAATTAATTGACAGTAATACATTATTAATATGTTTTGTTGAAGTGAATGGATACAGCTATGGAATTTCTGGTTCGATTACTCAAACCCTCCTTTACTCACTAAATGTTTACCTTTTTGCTTCTCTCCCTGGCTGAGGTCCTTTTCTATACATTTGCTTTTGAATTTCTCTTTTAAAAGACCGTACTTGTTTATGTCTCATTCAATTAATTTTTCCAAAAAGTAGCACATCCTCCCTGCTCTTCTCTATTGTCCAGATGTTGCATCAGTGCAGGGTGATAGAAGCAAGGCAGAAACGATGCTAAGTAACAAAGTGTGAAGTGTGAAATTCACACGTATTATTTTTCCTCTTCTCCCTTTCTCCTAATGCATTAAAGGTAATAGTCTGAATCAAGCCTCTGAACTTGTTTACTCCTTTCTGACAGAATTAGCTGGGGCAGTTCAGTCTCTCTGATTTATTGTTGAGTCTCACCACTATCCATTGCTTTCAGGCCTTTTTTTTCATTCTCTTAAAAAAATTAAAATTGCCCAGAGACCTCCTCTATGGTTATTTGGTTTGACAAATGTATCAGTGGATATAGAGCATGGCTTAGAGTAGATCATATTTGTCCTGGTGTGTTTGTGACACAATAATATCAAGATTATGTGGAATTGTTCTGAGATGGTGAGAGATGAAACCCCAGAAGGAAGCAGAACAGTGACTGGGTATCAAGGGCAAGTGGTGGGGTGGGCTGCCCCAGTGCAGGCAATAATGGGGTGGGGGACATTGTCTTTGGAGAATTTAAAAATAATAATAAAACCAAATAATATAAGTCTACCTTTTATGATCACTCTGAGCCAATAATTCTAAACAATATCAGTTATGAAATACTTCTCCCAGGAGCAAAGTATTTTATTGGTCTAAGTTCCAAACAATTATTCCAGTTTTCGCTGCTTTAAAAAATACAGATGTATAAGATCCAAATTAACATATGTTTAGCACTTATTATTTAATAAACATTGTGTTCTACATGGAAAGTATCTCTGCTACCCTACACACATTAGTTCTGAGTTTGACATTCATGAGAATTATTTACTATTACTGCAGGCACTGTTTATCTCTAAGCCCTCCAACACATATTTTTACATTTAAAAAGGATTCAAAATAAGAATAACACAGTGATTGCAAAGATACAGAACTTGATCTATGTGATTCTACCATTCTATTTGACCACCTGGAATTTGTTATTTGTGTTTAAATCTTTTCAAATAAAGTAACTTTTAAAATCTGTCGGAATCAATCCATAAGAAAAATTTATAGAAAGTGTGGCAACTTCTGGAATTTATTGTGGAAAAGGAATTTATATAACTCTGACAAACTTATCCTAGAGTTTAGGACATTTCCTAATTATTTGCATACCTTTTGCTTCATATGAAAGAAACTTCTGAAATTAAAATTAATAAAATGTGTTCTTCAACTTTGAAAACAGATTTAGATAGATTGACAAATCTGGCTATACTGTCTACAAAACAAGAATATGTAAAAAACAAGATAAATTTTATGGGGTTATTTCCTAATTTGCAGAAGACAAGGTATAAAAACAGAAAAATGCCATGTTATTCATTATTGTAACTAACCAGTATGTAACTATATGATTTCTCTCTTTTTTCAAAAACATAAATAGTGTGCCTAAGATTGTTATTTATTACCCTTTTTTCTTGTTAATAGTGTAGTATTTTATTTTTTTAACTGGGATGATATATACTATATATATGTATGTATGTATGTGTATATGTGTGTGTGTGTGTGTATACATATATATGAATTGTAATAAAAGGAAAATTCAGTTTGTGTTTTCCTCCCCAATCCCAACTATTATTTTTGGTTTATCTTTTCATTTCATAAATATTACTGAAAATAAATTCATTGTTGTATGGAGGAAGAACATGTTAAATTGTTCTGGCTATCAACTATGCTGGGTACACCACTTAAGCAGTAAAGTTAACTTGATGGCTAAAATGTTGAACTGGCAAGGTACAGGTTTCAGGGAATGTCAGTGAACAAAGAGGAAGCTATGAGAATGTTCTAACCCAAATTCAATAAGGAAGAGCCAAAAATGTGCTATGGCAGGATCTTTCGTTTCTTTTCAGTCCCTGCTTACAAACCAATGATTTCCTCCCAGACACTTTCTACTTGGTGATGTCATACCACTTCCTTTTGCAATACGTAACTCGTGGTAGTCTTGTTCCTCTTGGGAATCTTGTTCCAATAAACAACTGGTTTTAGATTGGTCACCTACAAGTGTGTTGGTTCCTATTTTTTGAGGTAATGGATGTCTCTTGGTAAATATAAAACATTATGTGAACAGATATTTCAAATTAATGGCAGGTCTAGCTTTCAATCAAGACTAAATAATTTTTTAAAAAGCTAAGAGAAAACCCTGGAAGAACTTCTAAAAACAAATTATAACAGTGTCTGTGTAGTCAATAGTTTCTATCCAATGGAAAATTGCATTCTATCTTCCAGCAAGGTAGGGCTGGCTTATCTAATGCCTGCTTTGAGGGCCAGGCGGTGCTCCCATAAAGAGCCTATGTGGAGTGGGTGATATACTGAAGACATCCAGTCCCTACCTCAGAGATTATTGAGCTACTTCAAAAATAATCCTAATACTTGGCTGGTTTTTAGAAGAGCCAATCAGCATAAACAAACAGGCTTGTCAGCATCTGGGAGGAAGTGGCTGAATGAATTTGCTAAGCCCATAAAACAAGTAAATCTTTGCTTAAGACTTGTACATGCCATTAATTAAACATTTTTATTGTGTGCTTGGTTGGAAAAAAAAGAAAACAAGAAGCAACACCTTCCATTATGTGAGCATGTCTATTAATAATGAATGGATTGCCCAATTTCAGCTCAATGTCAACAAATCTTTGCTGGATCCTGCAGAAATGCGGTGCCCTTTTTACTGCCTGTCATTAAAGGAAAAGACTTTAACACTTTCCTAAAAGACACAAGCAAGAAGAGGGAATGTAGATGCTAGAAAGGACTGATTAAAAGGCAAACCACTGATGTACCCTTTTACATCTGAAAAAATGTACTTAGGTTCCAGATACAGAGCTTGACTGCACTTTTGTCAAGTCCCAAGTCGTTTCAAGCATTATATAAAATACCTGAAGTACATTTCTTGAGGACGAAAATTAGGTTAGGTAATTCTCAGTTATATACCTCATTATTTATAATTATCACAACCATTGCTTGCCCAAGTCTTGCTCTTGACAGATGCTTAGCAATAATTCTAATAACGAGTAACTATTTATATTCACCATGTATCATGCATTGCACTGAGCACTGTAAATAATTTGTCTTATTTAGTTCTCCCAACAAAACTATAAATTAGGCAGGATTATCATGTCATTTTAACAATGCGCAGAAAAACCATTGCTTTATAAACTCGTACCAATTAAGATAACTCCTACACTTCAGAGACTGACTGAGGATTCACAAACAGGATTATGTGACTCAAAAGATATCTTTATTTTGCCTCCATTTACTATACAAAAGTCAATAGGCCTTTCTTCCACTGCTTCCTTTTGGCTAACCCAGCTGCTCATGACTTCCCATAATGATACTTTTTACTTGAGTCAGTTCTTCTATGTTCCTTCAACTTTCTCTCTTCTTGTAGAACCCAGAACAAACGTCTTTATTTATAACCTATGGCTTGGAAATCGTCTATGTAAAGGCAGTCTTAGACTACCAGATAAACAAGTCTATACTATAGTAGTCCCCCTAAATCCCGTGGATGCCCGAAACAAAGGATAGTGCTGAACCCTATATACATGGCGTTTTTTCCTATACAGTAATGGGCAGGTTGCGTTTACAGCGTGGATATACTAAAGGGATGATTCATGTCTGGGGTAGGATGGCACAAGATTTCATCATGATACTCAGAACGACATGCAATATAAAACTTATTAATTGTTTATCTCTGGAATTTTTCACTTAATGTTTTTCAGACTGAATCCTCAGAAAGCAACACCATGGGTGAGTGGGGACTACTGCATTGTGTTGATGCCGGCTAGCTAATGTGAATACATGGTACCAAGAAGTTTCTTAAAGGAATCTTCTTCACGTGGTCCTCACTGATGTCACCTCTATCCAGTTAGGGATTCTTTAGGTGCAAGTTGAACTATTTAAGACAGCTTAACAAGGATTACTTAATGCAACATGGCATGCCAATTCCCTCTTTAAATCTGTAGTTTTAACTCAGTACATTAAGTATTATTACTAAAACCCCAGGATGTTTTTATTAGAATATAATATTTTCATGAACACTTACTATACACTAGTGAGCACCTTACATGAATTAAATTATTTAATCTTTTAAATAACCTTATAAAGTTGGTCCTATTATCTTTTTTAGTGTATAGCTCAGAATGTGAGTCACAGAGACAGGGCCAGGCTGTAGTGCATGCTGCAGTGAGTACCTTAAGGAATGAGGTATTTTTTCTCCTTGCTGTTGCAAATATTGGTGGCTGCTCAGAGCTGAGAGCCTCTTTGAGCACTGTCTTCAATGTGGAAGTCATCTATCTCAAAGTGATGTCCCATCCTCAGTGGTAGCCTTTAGCCAATATCTTGTTGTTAGGGGCTATATAAGTCTGCCCCCCCACCTTAAAAGATGCAATTGTGAAGATCCATCCCAGCTCCACAGCTCCCAGTGGGACTGGCTGAGGCCTTTGTTGCAAATGCATTATAACACAACTCCTCTTTCTGCCTAGTCTTACTGCCTTCTTGTTCTATAGGTGCTGTTCCTAGGGGCACTGCTTAATAAACTTGCATTCAAATTTCCTTCCTACAGTCTATTTCTGAGAAATCAATCTAAGACAGTTGTCAGAAGTGGCCCAAGGAAGAAAACTCTAAAATGAGCTTTAAAGCTGGATTCTCCATCTTAGTAGAAATAAAAAGCCCTGATGTTAGGCGGAGCAGTTAAATTAATAAATCCTAATATGGGCTGGGTGCGGTGACTCACGCCTGTAATCCCAGCACTTTGGGAGGCCTAGGTGGGTTGATCACCTGAGGTCAGGAGTTCAAGACCAGCCTGCCCAACATGGTGAAACCCTGTCTCTACTAAAAATACAAAAATTAGCCAGGCGTGGTGGCACATGCCTGTAGTCCTAGCTACTCAGGAGGCTGAGACAGGACAATCGCTTGAACCTAGGAGGAGGAGGTTGCAGTGAGCCAACATCACACCACTGCACTCCAGCCTGGCCAATAGAGTGGGACTCCATCTCAAAAAATAAAAATAAACAAATGAATAAATAAATCCTAGTATGCTATAGGGATGCAATTGTAACATTTTCAAAGTAATGAACTTGGACTGGAAATTGGTGGAAGAGAATGCTGGTAGTAGTAATATGAGAATATCCGGTAAATACCAGTTATAATGAGAAGGTAATCTGATGGGTTTTGCTCAGTGCCAGTGATGTATTGGAGAAAGACAATAAAAGATTAAGCATGGTTAATCTCCAACTGAAAGTAAAGTGTGGAAGTCAAAGGTCCTCAATGGTAACAAATAAGGGGACTTACCACCTGAGTCTGAAGGTGGGGAACATTGAGACTCATGGTCAGGAATTAACTTTAAGAGTAATATAACTCTAGCAAAAGTGAAGTTCTCAGCCCTAGCTAGTCTGCTGTGCAAGGTCAGGAATAGGTCCGTGGACCTACTTGGGAAGGAGTAGGACCCTGAGACTTCGCATAGGGATGTCTGGATCTATGCACTCAAAAACCTTGAAGTCTCAGATCCCTCTAAACTCTCTTTACTTGCAGAAGTGGCTCATTTTTCCCTGTTATAGCCTAGACCTCACCTCTTGCTTAAAGAAAATTTAGAGGCCACTGCCTTGCCTCCGCCTCTCTTCCAGGCCATTAGACCAAAAACTGGGGTCAAATCTATATAACCTGGCCAGGAACGTGTAGGATCTTCTAAAGGCGAAAAGAAACTGTAGCTGGAAGAAGCTACAGAATACAGGCAACATGTATAGAAAAAGCCAGGTGAAAATGTATGAGATTGGATTCTGATGGTGCTGAATCAATGAGAATAGAAAATAGGGTGGGATCATCAAGAGCATGGGCACTCTCCTACAATATGGAATTTAATACCTGGTAACGGTCCTAAAAGATGGTGCTAACATGTCTTAGGAGGACTCTTGGAAGCCTTTTGAAAGTGATATAGAAATTTCATGCCTAGTGGGGTAGGTGCCGGAATAAAGAACCAAAAGATGGAGAAATAGCATGCTACGATAGACATGTTTTTAAGGCTAAAAAATACACCAGCTGAGCAGTTCAGCAGGAGGGCCCCAACATACCCCATTTACCAATGTAATAAGGAATGTGCTGGGGGGAGGAACACCAGTATCATTGATAAATTCAATGATAGCTGTACTTTGTAGGGAGGGATGTCAGTGGAAGATGTTGCACAGCTGGTTTCAGTGATGGCAACGGGTATAACAGAATCTTGAAAAAATAGAGGCCAGTTGGTAGAACTTTCATAAAAAGCAAGGTGTACACAATTACAATGAGTGTATTAGTCTGCTTGAGCTGCTAAAATAGAATACCATGTAGACTGAGTTTTCTGCTTAAATGACATAAATTTATTTTTTCACAGTTCTGAGTATTGTGAAATCTTGGAAGATCCAAGGCTAAGATGTCAGCAGTGTTGCTTTCTAGTGAGGTCTCTCTTCCTAGATTGCAGGCAGTCACCTTCTTGCTGTGTCCTCACATGGTTTTTCCTTTGTATGCATGCAGGGAGAGGGAGGGAGATGAGAGAGAGAAAGAGAGAGAGAGAGAGAGCTCTCTTGTCTCATCGTCTTCTTATAAAACACCAGTCCTATCAGATTAAGGCCTCATCCTTATTACCTATTGGGAGTTAACCTGAATTACTATTTCCCTATCTCCAAGGATAGTCACATCAGGGGTTGTGGATTCACTATATAAATAGGGGAGAATACAATTCAGCCCATATAATAAACATTTGGACCAGCAGCATTATGGTCTGATCTTCAGAAAGGTATGAAAAGGGTAAATAGTGCATGGCTTCCTGGTAAGCCTCTTCATGTTTTGGAGGTAAAATATTTCATACTTGAAAATACTATTCTGGCAAAAGAATACCAGCTTTGACTTGGATCCAAAATGAAAAGACTCTGCGAAAGGTTTAGGCTGTGGTGCAAGTAGTTCTTCCACTTGGGCCACAAATCCAGAAAATACTATAGTATTAGAAATATCTATGGTAGGAAAAGATGTCTTAGTCTCTTTGGACTGTTATAACAAAACATATTTGATAATTTATAAACAACAAAAATTTACTTCTTAGAGTTCTGGAGGCTAGAAAGTCTAAGATCAAGGTACGAGTAGGTTCTGTGTCTGGTACAGGCCTGATACTGATAGATGACTCTTCCTCTGTGTTCTCACATGTTGGAAGGAGCAAGGCAGCTCCCTTCAACCTCTTTTATAAGGGTATCAAATTCCATTCATGAAGGCAGAGTCTTTATGGCTTCATCATTTCCCAGAAGGCTTTGCTTCTTAATACAATCACATTGAGTATTAGATTCCAACGTATGGATTTTGGTGGGGCACTGACATCCAGAACATAGCATATGTCATATAGAATTTTGAGGAAGCTCTAAAAACTGACAACATAGGGTTGTGGAGCACCACAAGGTTTCTGGAGCAAGGCTATGCCATCTGCAGTAGAAAATTATACACTGGAAAAGTAACTCCTGTTGTGTTACTGGGTCCTGATGAAGCTACAGAGCTCTTAACAAACAGGGCTTGAATTAATCAGGTGTCCATAATAACTTATCGTGAGTTGAGTTTGATCCGACCAACCTATATTCATAAGATATAAGTCATATATTTGGGAGAATAAGCAAGTTTGCACATATAGGTGGTCCAGACTTTTTATCAACAGCCATTGTTAAATGGGTTCCTCTCTTTGGTCCACTGCTATTGTTACAGTCTGAGGGGAGTCACTTATGACCAGTTGACAGGGCAGGAACAAAACTAAGTTTCATTCATAAAAGTGAGTCTCATTTTACTCACTTGGTATGTGAGTGAAAACCAAAAATAGATGGCTGATGCACTATAGCCATGCTGGAAAGTGACCCTAAAAGGCAGCAGTGAGGTGAAATACTACCAGTGGGCCAAAGTTTTGACCAGTGAACTTTATTGTTCTCTTTGGATGGATAGAGAAGTGGCCTGGGGGAAGAATATCTACAGACTCATGGATAGAGACATATGAGTTGGCTAGTTGCTCCGGACTTTGCAGATGAAGGAATGGAAGATTAGGAACAATGAATCCAGCTACAAGGACTGTAGTGGGCTTCTGACAGCAGGCATGAAGCATAAAGATCTTGATATTACATGTTAATGCCAACATCAACCAGAGGGCATCTATCACAGAGGAGCCACCAAGCAACCAAGTAGCCAGAATGATTTGGCCAGATGATATCAATCAGTCTCTATAACTGGCTGCTCCTGGGCTTTGTTTCCAAAGTTGCTATGGTGGTAGGAATAGAGGGTATGCATATGAGTAAAATCACACAGCATTTTACTCATCAAGGATGACTTAGCTACTATAAATGCCAACTGTTTATTCATTTATCAATAGAAATGAATACTGAGTGGCCAGCATGGAACTATCTCTCAAGAAGACCAGTCAGCCACTTTTTGACAAGTTAATTACATTGGACATTTTTCACTCTTGTAAGAGCAAGAATTCATCTTGACTAGAATAGAGACATAAACTGAGTGTGGATTTGCATTTGCTGCTCACAGGGCCTCAACTGGTACCACAATCTTAAGGATTACAGAGATTTTAATCCACTGACACAGGGTCCTGCATACCATCACATCAGCCCAAGAATCCCTCTTTACAATGAAGATGTGGCAATTGGACTATGACCATGGACCCACTGGTCTTATCTCATGCAGTATCTTTGAGAAGCAGTTGGGATACCTATACAAGGCACAGCTGATGTGCCCATGTGGCGACAAAGCACTATCATCGAAGATGTACCTTCAGTAGGAGATGGTTGGCATTAACAACTATTTTATAGCTGCCTTCAACACATAGAGTGCATTAGTCTTAAAATTAAGGAGTGAGTGAAATAGGAGTGGTGCTCTTTACTATCATTCCAGGTGATACCTTGGGAGAACTTAACGCTTCCCATGCACACAACTCTGCACTTGCAGGTTTACAGACCCTAGTTTCCAGGAAGAAGTGCTTTCACCAGGGAACAGAAAAGTGTCTCAATATACTTCCAGTCATGGTTTTTGCCAGATTGCTTTGGTCTTCTCATGTCAAGTGCATATCAGGAAAGGGAAGGGTAACTGATTCTGGTCATGTGCCTGAGACAGCATAACTGTTGTACAACGGGGACAGGAAAGAGTATGCTTAGCATCCAGGTCATCCTCCAGAGTGTCTCTTCCTATTTTTTTTTTTTTTACTTTTATTTTAAGTTCAGGGGTATAAGTGCAGGTTTATTAAACTTGTATCATTGAGGTTTGTTGTTTCTGATAGTGAGCATGCAAGAGCAGTGGCCATGGCCTGAGAAAAGCAGAATGACCAAGGATTCAGATCACTCAGATCTGATGAAAGTATAGCCGCCCCACCAAGTTAGCTCCGGATACCAATGGCAGTGCTAGCTGAGGGTGCTGAGAATTGAGAATGGGTAGTAGGAGGGAGCTATGGTGAGTTTCAGTTGTGACTTTTAGTTAGCTGCAACATTTGGGGCCACAGTTTGCTTCACTAAACTGTCTTTCCCATTTCCCTAGTAAAAGAGAACAACAGACTCCTCATGATGCTATTCACAGAACATATATGAAGCAATTGGATCTCAGTGGCATCAGTGGTCAACCATAAAGGATATTTTGTGCAGCAAGAGTCCTCCTTCAAGGCGGAGGTACTCTTTCACTTAGTTGCTGGAAGTGTTGCTCTCTTACCTGGAAAAAGATCACTTAGCCCAAAGTGTTCCCCTCTCCAGAAACAGCCTGAATCAAATGACAGGTCAGTATAGGGAAATGAAGACTAGGCACACCCACTTCACTGGTAATTCCAGAAGGTCATACTAACTCCAGAGCAAGCTGTGGGACCCTTTCTTGTGCCTGCATCCTACGAATTCAACTCCTCTTTCAGCCTCACTCTACTCCTTCACTCCTCTACAGATTTTGATTTAAGAGCACACCCCAATAACTCTGTGCAGTCATATGTTTGTATCAGAGTCTGATTCCCAGGAAATCTATTTAAAATAACAGCAGAGGCACAACTGTGGCCCAGGCAATCTGAATCCAGAGCCTCCTGAGTAGCCAGGCTAATCTCTTCTGTCTCTCTATTTTCTGTTCATTTTTGACTACCAAATCACTTTTATGACATTCTTTTGACAGCTAGTGGTGTACTACTTGTGGTTTATTTTCCTCTGGTCATGCCCATAGGTTGCACTGACTTTCAAAGCCTGCTGTGCAAAATGTTTAACCAGGGACAAGTAGGAATATTATACATCCAAACTGAGGCCCCTGAGCTAAATGCAGAGCCCTTCTGCGTATCATGGCAGTAGACGGCACCCCTCTCTCTGGCTAATCTACTGCCAGGATCTTTAATCAAACAGTTATGGACAGCTTTATGCAGCTATGGTATCACCACTAGACAGTGTCTCAAAGGGTACTTTTATACGCCAGTGATTGGTGTTGGGATCTTTGGATGTGAGGAGCACATACTCATTGCTGACACTGAGGATGCATACATATTTGAGAGTTGAAGAAGCTTAGGGGTATGGGCCTACATCACATCCTCCTCTGATGGCTTTGGGAATGGCACGGTGGAAAACCAAAACAGGGCTTGAAGTTGAAAGAACTGATTCCAGCTGTACATTCTTTCCGTGAGACCTTGAGCAAGTGGCTTTGTCCTGCCATACCTCATTTTTTACTTCTTCTATTTTGGTGGTGTAGAACAAGGAGTACCTCCTGGGTGTTTGGGTCACCTGCACCCACCTGGTCAGTGCCCTGTTCTCCACCTCTTTGAAGAAGACCATGAAGACACCTTCCAGACAGGTTGAGACATAAATGATCCCAGCCAGGGTGCAGACTTCTCCAGACCCCAAGGCTCCCCTGGGAGCATATGTCCTCCTGCATCAGGTGGAGTCAGGGACTGATCTAGTAGTAGGAAATGGTAAGGTCCTTGTAGTAAGTGCTTATGTGTCTGAAGCATTAGTTGGAGGAGGTAGACTAGAAGAATCAGCAAAAGATCCCTTCTATCATGCTAAAAAGGGAGACAGGTGTGTGTGTGTGTGTGTGTGTGTGTGTGTGTGGTGTGTGTGTGTGTGTGTGTACGTCAGAGGACAAAGTAGAATCACCTATATCAGTTTTTTTGAACATCCACTAGTATTTTACTCTAGAATACTTCTTTAATATTTTCGTGAGGATTTCATTCTGACACACACTTTTATATCTTCAAGCTCCATTTATTTAGGCCTTTTCTGGGCACTTAAGGAAAACAAAAAATCCTTCAAGAGTCAGACTCTATATTATTATCTTATTTTTGACCATTAGATCCCCTCACCCTTTTTCTTTCAACCATGACTAGAATTTCTCTGTGTTAATATTTTAGAGCACAGAATATTTGCTTTTTTGTTCTCTTCTTGTCCATTGTTCCCCTGTTGCGGTCCATCTGACTTCCCAAGGAGAGATGACTGCCCACATATAGGCTATAATACAGGGCTCCTTATTCTTGATTTCTTCAACTGATTCAATCATAGGCTCTTAAAATTCTGGGACTGCAGGTTCCTGACACAGTTTACCACTAAAGCAATAAACAGTTCAGTTAATAAATACCAGAAGGGAAAGGTAGAAATGGGCAAGTTATTCCATCAAATAATGAAGACCTCTGGTTAATACATAATTAAGAGGAGTATTTGTTCATTGTAGATTCATTCTCATCTCCCTTCCTACCTGCTTCTACCACCTGCTCACAAACAAGGCGCCTCCTTCCTCCTGTTCTTTCCTTTGCCCTAAATTCTATTCTAAAACGGTGCTCAAATTAACTAGAGCTCAAATGTTAATAAACCTATAAGTCAGGAATACATTTAGCTTACTTCTCCCTGCTTAGAGGCATAACACAATTACCAACTTACTAGAGCTAATGGGCAATTCTTTCTATGAGGAAGAGATGTAATGAAAATTTCTAGCTAGAAGAGGTTTTTTTTTTTTTTTTTTTTTTTTTTTTTTTTTTTGTGGCAGGATGGAAATGAGCAAGTGTCTTATTACAGCCATATGTACAGAGGCTTATTCTCCCAAACACACTGACTATCCTCCTGTATACCTGGTATTGTGTCGAGGTCTAAGCGACAAAAAGGGGCAGACCTGAAATTCAAAGCCAGATCTGTTTGACTCCAAATACCATGGTCTCATTTAGACTATCCATCAACTCACTAGCTTCTAAACTCATTTAAAGTAGGGTCCGTAGATGCTTTTGCTCATGGTTTTGTCTTCAGCACCAAACTCAGTGCCTGACACCTAGGAGATCTAATCAATGAATAAATGCTTCTGAATGCGAGTCATCTCCAAGTGGGGACACAGTGACTTTCCATTGACATACACCATAATCATTAACAACTATCTTCCTTCTAGGGATGTATTCGGCTCTTTTCATCAGGGACCACAAAGATTTTTAATATTACATTACAATAAATTTATATGGTTTTCTGAACATACAATATGCAGAGTAGCAATGTTTTCTCATGAAAAATAGAGCAAAATGAGTGAGTTACGCAGATTGTAAAATAAATACAATGAAATCAATTAGTTTCTGTGTAATTCATTCTGGCTCACTTCTCACAGAGTCCTCACAGGTGAGTTCAAAAGACAGAAACCATTCCCTTTGTCTTTATATTCTGTAAATACATAACAAAGAAACACTGCTTTGGATCTAGATTAAACCTTAAAGGTTATCTAATCATATTTCATGTTATGACACCACACCACAGAGAGAGAAATGACTTGTCTGAAGTCTCACAGCTAGTTAATGATGGGAACAGGATTTGATTCCAATGTGCTCAGGGTTCTTCAGAAAACTTTTTCTGTGGTGGCTGAAGATGGTGAAATGATGGGCAACATTCAGCAAAAGCTGAATAGCAGGTGAAGTGACACCCAAAATATTTAACCAAATATTTAACCAATGCAAACACATTAACCAATCGGAAAAAAGTGCCAGCAAGCACGTGATACTGCAATGATGCTGTTCAGAGAAGAAATACCAGTCTCACATTCCAAAACAGGTGTCTGGACTCTGTTCACTTCACACTCTTCTATCCCTTTTTTGCTTGGGTTGGTTAGTTCATCTCTAAGTTTACCAGAATTTATTATCCTCCACTTACCAGTCACCTTTCTCTTATGTAATCAGTGGAAAGGCTGTAACTAAATGTTGAATAGGGAGAAGAAAGGGCAATTTCATGTGGCTAATGACGTGATTGGCTTGGGGTGGATCTTGAGAAGCCCATTGCATAAAGAGATGCCAAGCCTTACCTTTATCCAAGCTATGACAGGTAAGCTTTGATAAGTGACAGGGAAAACAAAGCCAGCAACCTGAAGGCCATGGTAGACTCTGTTGCCAAGTACCCCAGCAACCTTGCATCTAGGGAAATGAAAATTTATTGACACAAAATGTTGAGAAGCAAAGAATGGATTTGAGTATCTTCCCTCTGGGAATGTATTTGGCTCTTTTCATCAGGGACCACAAAGATTTTTAATATTACATGACAATAAGTGTATATGGTTTTCTGAACATATAATATGCAGAGGAGCAATGTTTTTTCATGAGAAATAGTAGAGCAAAATGTGTGAATTACGCAGATTGTAAAAGAAATACAATTAAATCAATTAGTTTCTGTGTAATTCATTCTGGCTCACTTCTCACAGAGTCCTCACAGGTGAGTTCAAAACATAGAAACCATTCTCATTCTGACCCGGCCAAGGGTGATCTTGAGAAGTGAGTCGTGCAGTGTACATGAATACACTTCATCACAAGAGCACTACACACCCAAAGAAATAAACATTTCAAACACCAGACAAGGAAGTTACTTCAAAGCCTTCACGATATTAAAGTAGGAAATCTCACCAGTCAGGAAGAAAATTAAATAAACATCAAAAGACTAATTCCTTACCTTGTGGCATGAATATTGGTTTTGTTTATTTGTTGTTTTGTTTTGTTTTTTGTTTTGTTTTGTTTTCTCCCTATGGAGAAAACTGATTTCAGGCTGGGAACTAGGTGGCCTGCCCTACATAAAGGTAAAAGAAAGCAGAAGCAAGCTGATAATTAAACCACAATGGGGAAAAAGAAACTGTGTTCCCTAGCTGGCTGTAGAGAAATTTTCAAAGTGTTTTCAATATCTGAATGAAGATTCTGTCAACATACACGCGGTGACCTCAGATATGGTTGTCAAGAGCGTTTGGGACCAAATAGGGCAGGCAACTCTTCTCTCACCAAAGCTTAGAAATAAATCGAAGTCTGTACTGAACTGATGCTTCACTTCTCATGGGTTCTGTTTTTGTTTTGACTTAAACATTTATTATGTAAAACTACATCTTCTGTCCCAAAGGACTATGACCTATTTGAAAACTAAGTCCATGTTTTAATCGTTTTTGTGATGAAAATTGGTTGAGTAAAATTAAAAGAAATTTCCTCTCAGAAGGGATGTAATCCCAAGCCAACGTGCTGATGAATTGGAATAACAGAAGTGTCGAATTTAAGCTTTGGAAGTGTTTAAAGAAAAACTTTAGACAAACTAAATTTAGCCGAGTTTATCTGAGCAAAGAAGATTCATGAATTCAGCAGCACTCAGAACCAAGAGCGGTTCAGAGAGCTTCACCCGGCAATGTGAGCAGGCAGTATTTACAGACTGAGAAAGGAAGTGATACACAGACACAGCTTGATTGGTTGCAGCTTAGCATTTGCCTTGTTCAGACATGCCTGAGCAGTTTGCAGCCCGTGACTGCCTGAAAGTTCAGCTGCTGAGATTGGCTGAAACTCTTACTTTTTACAAGAATGTACTCTCAAGATAGGTTGCAATTTGTTTACATGTTATACTAGGTTACCATTTGGTAGGTATGGAGGCAGCTTTTGGTCAAACAATTTAATTCAGCAGAAGGAACTGTGAATACTCTAACTCCTTCTTTGAAGTAGGTATCCTCTCTACAGACACTTTCAGTTTACATGTAGCCTTCCATTTCTTTAGTCCCTTCTGTGGCCAGAATGCAAATGACCCCTCTATTGATATCATTTTTTAAAGGCTTGTAGTAAAATACATAATTTTTACCATGGTAATAATTTTAAAGTGTAAAATTCACTGCCATTAAATACATTCACAGTGTTGTACAACCACCACCACTGTATAGTTGTAGAACTTTTTCATCAGCTCATTGATTTTTAAAACCAAAGTCTTTATGACTTTCTCTTTCTCTGGATGTTAATTGACAATCAGCAAGTATCACAGACTATCAGTGAAACAAAGTGAAAGAAAGAGTAGTATCAGACATTCATCCAGCAAGCATTTACTAAACACCTAGTATGGATAGCTCATCTAAGAATATCAAATGGGGTTGGAAATCAGGACCCTAAATTCCAGTTTCAGGTTATTCAGCCACTATGTGTACCTACCTTCCCCCTACTCCATGTCGACAATGGAGGGCTTGTAAATAAACTGACCTCTCAGGCCCAAGGTGAGAATCAAATAAGATTATGTGTGTCAGTCCACTTTGAGAAGCATAAGGTGCTATGCAAATGCAAGAGGAAAGGAGTGAAAACTGTTGTGAAAAATTAAAAATCTCATTTGTGGTCCTCCAGAGAGAGCCATATCTAGGAGGTGATTAACAGACATGCATAACATTGGCTTGCTAATGAATTATCACTAATGAGAAGTCAGATAATTACATGGCTTGTTAGCATCATTTTGGAGCTTGCTTCAAACTGGTATCTAAAAGATATATCAAAACTTCTCTAATGCCTATACTCTTATTATTTTTCTTAATCTTCCTTTCTACTCATCCAAACAAGACTCACATTGTCAGCTACATAGGACCTTATGTCTTTGTTAAGTATCTATCTGTGTGAATGAATGATGGACTGTGTGAATGTATGAATAAATTATCTGTATGCTATAAACGGATGAATTTGCTAGGGAAGCAATGAGCGGTTCATGGCGAATTGCGTTTTTCTATAATTTGTATGGAGAGGAGTCATCGGCCCATAAAATTAGGAGAAGAGAGGAAACACCATTTTCTTTTTCATTCCACAGTTAGAAATGAAAAACACTTGTTCTACATGAAGTTAGTCTGTGTAATGCGGACTTGTCCCAAAGATCAGCACTTTATCTCCAATCTGCCAATTTGAGGCAGAAAGAAATGTTACTTTTCTAAAGAACTCCTTGCTCCCTCTGCTGGCCACACAGAGTACACCACATACACTAGAAGCTTCTATCATTCTCAAGGGTATGAAAATGAAGATCACGCGGGGCCTTTGGGATGCAAAATCTATTTGGTTGAGATAAAGTGAAGAGTCTCTTACCAGCTGCAACAAAATAATGGCAGAAAACAATAATTAACATGAAAATAATGACTAATATTTGTTAAAACTCACTCTGTTCCAAGGACAATTTGTAGCGTTTTACATGCATTTTCCTGTTGAGGAGTTTTCTCTGTGGCTGGTGACAGATTACTATAATTTGGGTAGCAGTAGGAACAGAAAATAACTATTGGTCAGACACGTTAAAAAAATGTTCTGTTTGGCATCAGTTTTAGACCATCACTTTTAAAGAGAGATTTCATTTCGATCTTAAAGATTCAGAATCAAGTAGGGAACTCTCAAGTTAAAAGTCATGGTATAGACATAAATGATGAACTTATTTAGTTGGAGTTTTTCTGTTTTATACACTTAAGATAGACATTATAGACCAGACATCTAGTTTTAAGAGCCCAAGCGGATGTTAAAATTGGTGCGTCAATCGAAATGTATCTAAGTTCTCAAAGCACACATTGGAAAAGTTCCTAGACGGACCTCAGTAAAAGGAAACATTCTTCTGTTAGTGTTTTGTTTTCCATCAACTTTTTTTGTTCCTGCTTCAAAATGCCAAATGCTTTGGCAGGAGCTAGTGGAATCATGTTAATATAATTTTAATGTGGATATGTTTTATTTTATAAATATTGTGAGAAAAGAATATGTAGTTAAGATTGTATGAAGGATGAAAAGACGACAGGCTTAGAAATCAAGCAGATGTGGTTTTAAATGTTCTGGAGCATAGGGAAGATTATAATAGACAGTGCTGTTGAAAGGCTGGAGATAACAGTACCTAACTGGATTCATGGCAGATAGTGGGTGTGTTAGGGCTCAATAAAAAAGATAGATAAATGATGATGATGAAGATGGATGGATGGATGGATGGATGGATAGATAGATGGAAAGAAGGTTAGATAGATTAGATAGGCAGAAGTAGATTTGCATAATGATTTGTGCTTAAGCAATTGTGAAAGCTGGTTAACCAACTTCTGTAAAGCTATTGCCTCAGAGACTGATGCTAGAGCTCAAAGTCCACAAGGCAGGCAGACAGGAAGGGAAGACAGATGTAAAGTAGAGAAGAACAAGGACAAGCAAGAATCGACCAGCAAGACCTGGAACTCAGGAACTCAGTAGGACAAACTATAAACTGTCAGGTCTTATGGCTGTTGCCTTAGTGGTGTGGGTGTCCTGCAGAAACTGGGTTTTTTTTTGCAAGAGAGCTAAACATGCACATCCAGCCCAGGAGTCCAATAAGCTAATGGAGAATCCAGTGGAAGGTGAAACCATTGCAGTCTTAGTGTCTGTATCATGCCAATTAGGTAAGCAAACAAGTAAACAGCAGTACATATGAGCTATCAAAGACCTGCTGCTTTATTCTCTTCAAATCTCACAAAAGAATCTCTTATTTGGCCCACCCAAGCCAGAAAAGGGAACCTAGAAAGGTAGTTCAGCCTAGCCAAGTTGATAGATAACAAAGCCACCACTGTAGGAATCCATTAACTGATAGCTCTTGGCATCTGTGCGTGTTATTCATGAGGAATGCCTACCATTAAAAAGTTTAATTATAGGTAACATTATTTAGTTGTGTGGCTTTATTATGTGTCTAGCAATGAGGAAGATGAGATATATTCAGGACAAACAATGAAATACACTGTAGCCTATGAAGTGGCAAATACAGATGGCAAATAGATTTAATCTTGAATTCTAATACCCATTCATTAAGAGTGCTGGGCAGTAGTTCTACACTGAAAAGGATTCTAAACTATATTTATTTAACAAACTTATACTGAGTGACTACTATACGTGAAACGCTATTCTAAATGCTGAGGATATAGCAGTGGACAAAGAGTCAAAACTTCCTGCTTTCATTCTAGTGAGGGAAGATAGTTAATAAGTAAATAAATAAGCCCAACATGTAATATAATAAATATATTTGAGCCTTGAAGAAACGATGCTGTGATCCATGGGCAATGCCTGAGGTTGGAAGTGGTTTCTCAGAGCATGCATATTTCATTCTCGTTTAGAAGATGAACGACATGACAGTGATGCTTCTTGGGAATTTTCAGAAAGCCCTGAGAATTCTGTCCATTGAAATCAAATCCATCTTTCACATTTCAATTGAAAGATGATTTTCTACTTTCAGAGGTCTCTGCTCTAAGAAATAAATATGGTATTATGCAGTAGTGCATTGGTCAGAATGGTTGAAGGAGAGAGGCTTTATAGAACAGCTGTAGATGTGACTGAAAAGGAAGACTAAGGTCATGTTGAAGAGGACTTGAGTGTAAGGCCTGTTACATAATATCGGATTTAAGTTGCGCAGGATGAATTTTTCCAGAAGCTCATGAAGCCAGCTGTGATAAGGCCCATGTTGGAGTCCAATCTTCCTTCTCTATATGTGGTTGATTGTGAAGACAGAAATCAATAGACAATTTAGGTGGTTCTTGTTACAACTTAATTGGAATGATTGACTTTCCTCTGGAATGTTTAGATTCCAGAAATCTGTGGGCCTTATTATGGACAGATAAATATTTATTCTTAAAATTTTACAGCATAGAAAAAAGCAGATGCGATCCAAATATTGTGGGGGAAAATGCAAGAAAACTAAGTCTTTATGCAACAATTTAAAGTAATAATGTGTCCAATAAAGAGGGGTTAATGTGCCCTGACTACTGTGAGAACAAATTTATTTGTCAAAATAAAAGTTTAGACACTGGTAAACTCGGGGAGAGGGGAGAGTTATGATCTATAGTGAATGGTTCCAGTGTTCTTAAACAAAATGGGTTCCTCTCCACCTCTAGAAGCCTCTACTGCTAGAAGTAAAACATTTTTTTTTTTTTGAGTCAGTAAATACATCAGACACTAGGCTATCCCACTTCAGTTAATGCAAATCATTGAGACTGAACCTTCTTTTATTTCTTTTCTTTTTTCTTTCTAATAATGGCACTTGTATTTTATTAGTAGGTGCTCTTTGCCTCATATATGACACTGCCTAGACAATATCCACAGATCCTACAGTGACTTGAAGAACCTGTTCAGACACATCTATTTTTGCCTCATATAAACCCTGTCCACTATTAATTAATGTTTCAACAAGATGTTCAGAAAAGATAAATTTGTACATATTCCCCGACCCAAATGTGAAGATAACTTTAGTACTGGACAGCATATCTCAATGAATTTTGTGATCAATTTGTGGGAGAAGAAATAGAATTAAAGCACATGTTACTGGATGGGAGTCTTCTGATCGGTTCATCTGGTGGTTTTTTGCCTACTCAACTATCTGTTTTCCCTTCTAATGTCAGCACTCTATTTTCCTCTGGGGAACTTCTCTTTCACATGGCACCACTCCTTGTCTTTAGCAATGGATGAAGGCCCAGGTTTGTCCAATCAAACTACCATATGCCCTTGGCCACAGTAATTGTTCTGTTAAACAGAAATGCGGCTCAAAGCCACTCCTCAGGTGTTTTCCCAAAAGTTCCAATGTGAGGTACTCTCCTTTCACTGGATTGCCAAGAAGACTGGATATAAATATGAAGCTATTTTGGCCACCTTGCTTGTTTGAGAATGAAGCCAACACACTGAAAAATACAATTGAGAGCTAGAAAAAGACCAATTTGTGATGATATTGAATGAGAATCTAAATGCAATTTGTGAGCCAGTGAATTATGTTTTTAGTTTAAGATAGAATGGATTATTTTTAGCTACAAGTAGCAAAAATTTAATTTGCTTAATATGCATATAATGAAAATATGCAGAAAAAATATCCTAAATAAATAAAAATCTTATAAAAATAAAACTGATGTGACATGATCTAATCTCATGTATAAATTAAGATTTGAGGCAGAAAATATTTGCTTAGTTGATTTATCCAAAGCCACGTAACAACTAATATTATGGTTAGGAATAGAACTCACTTCTTTGGTACATAGTTTTTTAAAGTCTGAAAATAAATTTTTTTTGGTTGGGGGAGGGTGGTTAAGAGCACAAATGCTACCCAGGTTGTTGGTTATTAATATAGACTGTAACTGCAAAGCGAGGGTAAGACCGTGTACCATTTCTAAACATATGAAAATTATCTCTTAATGTGAAAATATGCTTTTCACAGTTTCTTCAGGACTTCTTTAAAAACTGGAAGCATTTGATACTCTTTTTCACAGATGAATAACACAATCTATGTGCAGTAATTCAAACAATAATGATTAAATTAAGTTACCCCTCATAATCAACATCCCACTTTTAACCAATGAGCTGCCCACAACTGTCTGAAAATGTCTTTAATTCCAAAGTACAATTTGAGTTAATTATCACACTTCATAGCCAAAGATGATTACATTCATTTAAAAAATGAAAGATACTGTCAAATTGGAGGTCCAAAAAATCTAGCGTTAAATTATTCCTTTATGATATATGAGATGTTCGAAATCTGGATAGTGGTATGAAATTAAAAATGCTGAAAGAGAGGTTGATCAATTTAATCTAATCAAAAGTAAAAATTATTTGAGTTCGCCAGTTATTGACATAATAACTGTGTACACCATGAATTTAGAATGTACCTTCCAACTATGGAGTTGGGTGTGCTTTCCATTACTTTTATCTTTTTAAGTGTCTTCACACCTAATAGATAAAATATATGTCTGGAGCTCTTTCTCCCATTTTATAGATTGAAAATATAAGTTCCATAAAGAAGATTTAAAGAGTAAATTGAAAATTAGGAAGTAGCTTCAAAAAAAATAACAAATGTCAAACATCATTTGTGGACAAATAATTCATACACTTTTATGATGCATGAATAAGAGAAACATAAATATTGTAATTTTAAAAAGGAAAAGGAAATTAATAAGCAACACAAAAATACAGCTGAATAGCTATTAGAAAATGTTCAAAATAACTGGTAGTCAAAAAATAAGTTCTAGTATTCTATACTGCTGTAGGATGACTATAGTTAACAATAATACAATATATACTTGCAAACAGCAGAAGGAAGATATTGAATGTTTTCACTAGAAAGAGATGATAAGTATTTGAGGTGATGAGTCTGATCACTATATATGTATCAAAATATAACTATGTATCCATAAATATGTACAATTATTTTGTTATCAATTAAAAATAAAAACAAAAATGTAATAGAAACAGAAAACAAAGTTAAACAATAATGATACATCAGTTTTTTCTGGTAGATAAAGTATTGGTATAAAAGGAAAAACACACTAGAAAGAATTCAAGTATAATATTTGGTGGGATAAACATCAATTTGCCTTCGGTCTTACAAATATTGCTCAAAATTTCTGCTCTACTGAGGTCATGCTGACTCTTCCCTCCCACCCATAGAGTTAGGCTGAATTTCTTTAAAAAATTTTTTCCCTGCTATTTTAAGTGGCTTGGGTTAGCGAAATGAAGCCACATATACTAAGACCATCAACATCTACCTTAAAGAATTTATATATGTTCACACACACATGCACACACACACGTATAATTTGTAATAATAAAATAATATATATCTTATACTACATTATATTATACATATTATATAATAGAACTGAAATAATGATTGTATATACCATACATGAAATACTATTATATTTAGCAGTAGAATTTTTTCAGGTCATATTTTACATAGAATAGTGAAGCATGAAACAGATGAGTGAAACTGCCTTGTCTATAGTGGGCAATGGAGCCCAGGGTCCTACAGTCTCGTCTTCCCTCTAACCTCTTCTCACAGAGTGGATATCCCTCTTAGTGACTATCTTCTATGGTGGGAAGAAGATAGGGAAAATAGGTAGCAGTAAAGGGAATTAAGAGATGACTCACATGACATGGAAAGCTGAATTCATATTAAGGTTACTGCTTTCTTGTCTCCTCTAATATTTTGATGAAGACCCCTTGTGAAAACCATTAATCAGGTGTGTATTTTGTGTCAATTTTATATACATTTACAGTAGCAAAGACATGGAATCAACCCAAATGCCCATCAACAGTAGACTGGATAAAGAAAATGTCATACCTATATACCATGGAATACTATGCAGCCATAAAAAGGAATGAGATCATGTCCTCTGCAAGGACATGGATGGAGCTGGCAGCTGCTGTTACCAGCAGACTAACGCAGGAACAGAAAACCAAACACCACGTTTTCACTTATAAGTAGGAGCTAAATGATGAGAACACATGGAAACATGGTGGGGAGAAACACACATTACCGCCTATTGAGGGGTGGGTGAGGGGAGGAAGAGCATCAGCAAGAACAGCTAATGGGTGCTGGGCTTAATACCTGGGTGATGGGTTGATCTTTGCAGCAAACCATGGTTACCTATGTAATAAACCTGCACATCCTGCACATGTACCCTGGAACTTAAAAGTTGATTTAAAAAAATAGAGGAAGTATCATGTACAACTTCCTCTTAAACTGTAGTAAAAGGAGATGGCTCCACCTCTTCTATATAGGAGTTATATATGAGAGGCCAAGTTTTGCAATCCGAATCTAAGTTAGCCCTGGGGGGCTTTTAATATCAGTTCCCACAGCAATCACAGTGTTTCTTAAATTCCCTTCCCATACTGATCACCTTTGTCCCAACCAACCTTGATGCTAACTTGGGTGAGATGGAATTCTATTTAAGAATGTTTTCAATTCCTTCAAGTAAAAAGACCTAATGTTCATTCAAACCTCAACTATTCCGAAAACATAAAGCTCCAACTGCCTATCAACCTGTAAATCTGCATGCTTTTTCTTAGTATTTCCTTAATTTGTGATAGAGCAAGACTCTGTATAATGAATTTAAATTACTCAACCCTAATAAAACACAATTGTCCAGAAAAAAAAAATGTTAAAATTGGGACACTTTAAAATAATGACCCAATCATAGTAAATTTTCTTGGTATTTACTCTAATAACAAGACTCCTGATGAACAATTTGGTATTAATGTGGATGCCAGTCACTTGCACTTTTACAGAATTTTGACTTGAATTCAACTATAATTAACTAGACCATTAATTTAAAGTGTAAGTGCACAAAATAATAAAATATCAGTTCATGTATAAGAGACATCTTAGTTCTCCATGAAGACAAAAGACTGTCTAATACAATTGCTGTTTAATTTGTCTCAGTCACAGACAGAGACAAAATCAGCACAGATCTGTTTTGAATAAAACGTTCAGACCAAATGGTTCTACCTTTGGCTTGATGCCGTTGGTGCAGACATTCTATTTGCATTATAAAAACATAAAATACCATTATATTTACTAATGGCATTGCTTTTTCTAAGTTGTACCAAAACAGGTAGGGCTCCTCATGGGCTCAGTAGGTAAAGAAGAAAAGAAATGTACTTACTTACCAATAAGGCAAATGATAGCATATCGGAGACGCTAGCTTTTCTGCATATTTGTCACCAGTTAATAGCAATGTTAAGGTTTGCTCAAGGCATTAACAAAACAGCTTACAGATACAAAGAACTGAGAAATTTGCTAGGGTATTAAATATCTGTTCCTCTGTTTTTCAGCAAGTCTAAATATACCAACTTCTGAGCGGGGCGGGGGGTGGAGAGGGGGAAAGAACTTCAAAATTCGAAACATACACATACACAAGGAATTTGAAAACTTAGAATTACCATGATCAGAATACTGTTTTCTTTCTTGAAAATATTTGTTTTCTTAGAAGTGTAAGCTGGAGACGAGGTGACCCCTGCTCGAAATTATCTACCATGTTCTATATGCCCATTGCCATTATTAGATAGCTATCTGGCTTCTTTTATGGAAATTCAGTTCATCTTAATAATCTCCTCTGAATTCTTTCCAAACCTTTTGTATGCCTCCATATTTCTGGAATACAGATATAAAATTAATTATAATGTGCAAAAATATTTTGCAAGCCTAAAACAAAAATTCCCTTATCAATGTATAGAGCTGATGTAATTGTACTTTATAAGGCAGCTAGCTTTTCCTCTTGCACATTTTTTAAAATCTTCCCCTAAAAAGTCTTCTAGTCTATGCTTAAATGAATATTTCCTAAAATGAATATAGCATTTTCATGTATGTATACATACTGCATATTCAACAGAAATTAAGACAATGGAGAAGAACATTGACAAATGCAGTTAGAGTCAAGTGCAAAAAAGAAAAGAAAAGAAAAGAAAAGCCTCATCTACCATATCTAAAGATCACATGTATACACATCTGCAATGACAAGGGTAACATTTTGATCTCCAAATAGAGGTCAGAATAGGAGGCAATAGAAAGATAAGCAAATAGGGCAGATAAATATGAAAGAGAGAGAGAGAGAGAGAGAGACTCACAAAGGCAAATCACACAAATCTCATCTTTAGTCACTGGGAAAGCATGTTTAGGAGCTTTAACTTATCTTTACGTACTTGGACATTTTTCCAGCAATGGGACTTCTTAAGTAATGTAAATCTCTAGACAAGCTAGTTAGAGACATCTTTAATATTATGGAAGACATATCTAGCAGTTTACTGCAGGGAGCACGCAGCACTTAACTGTTATTTAATGGAAGTTGTATATAGAAAAAAAGATGCTTCTGGCCTTTATAATTGTGAATAAACATGGTTGTAGAAGCTTGTTGAAATTATAGGACGTATATATTTTATATTGCTTTAAGAGGAGTTTATGATATATAGTAATTAAAACTTTGACCTATTATTGTCCAAGGCAAAGGGGAAAATCGGCTTTTAAGAATGGAATGCCAGGACAATAAAATACTCGTATAAATTGAATAAATAGTTTGGAACCTATAAATTTGGGTATTCACTTTTAGAATATTCAAAGAACAAAACTCTTTTAGATGTCTAAGTTAGGTGTAAGAATATAAAGGCAGTTCCTAAATTATTAGTAATTCTGATTTCCAGCCTACTGCCTTGCCAGCAGACGTTCCTAACAAAGAACTCGATCACACAGTGCAGTGTGGAACTGGCCAGTCTTCAAAGGTTGAACACGTCCTGATATATCCATATGCTTCTCTGCTGTTTGAATTCCTACTATGCACTGTCAAAGCTATCCATAAATAATCTCCTTTAATCCTCATATCAACACTCCATCACTTTCAAGTAGAGAAAACTGACTCTTTGAGAGTTTAAGCAGCTTGCCCAGGTCACATGCCAACCCAGGTGCTTAATGATCATCTGCCTAGACAGATATTTGAAAAAAGATATCTTACTCAAAGTAGAATTTGATTAGTCCCAGAATATAGGCAATTCCAGGGGCAGAAGTTTAGAGATTTCAGTAGCAAACTTTGGCATCATTCATTTATTCATTAATACAGTTTCCAGATACTATTGAGCACTGCCTATGTACCGTGCACTGTGCTCATGTTAATTATACTCTTAGAGAAGGAGATACGCTGAAAGCTGCTGTATATGTCTTCTAGCAGGTCAGGAGAGAAGAGAGGCTGTTCCTAGGAAACTATAGTTGAGTGTCCAGAAGAAGCTTAGGGAACTATGGCATGAACAGTTGGTCACAGATAGGGTGTTTATGAGTCAAGAGTGTTTGTTGCAGACCTATGAAAGTGAGTATTTCATTTTGAGCACCATAACTAATTTACATGTGTATATAGAAACACAGAGAAAAATATGTAAGCAGTAGAAAAGAGTACAAAGAAAGAAAAAATTCAAACAACTCATTTTTTTAATGCTTTCCTAAGCAGCAGCTATGGCAAAGATTTGAGTGCAACTGACCTATGCGGAAGGTGAAATCAGGAAGTACTCTTAGCAGGGTGTGGAATAAAGACAGTGGGAAGAATCCAATGAGGGTGCCTTAATGAATAGTTGACTGCTGAAAACAACTGGAGTTCAATCTGCTGGGACCTCTGGGAGACAACAGGGACCATTCCTCACAGCTGTAACCCTGCACCCAAGGGGAAAGAAGCTGGAGTGTTTATTCTCTAAATACCATTTATCATTCCCAACCTGTGTTTTTCCTCACTTCCTGATTATTCCACATATAGGGCTGGAGAAAGATGGGAAGCAGAGTTCCAGAAACTGCCAGCAGAGCACCGCAAAGCTTGTATAGGAAAAACAAAAGCTAGGGGGTATGGAAAGAGCATTGACAACATCTGCTAAGACCCTCCATTCATAGAAAACCACTGTCAACATTCTGGTGAATTTTCTCTATTCTGTTTCTCCATTCCAGTGACACATCAATAAATGCATTTAGCCAATGGTTTCAGTAATATATTTTTGTTAGTTCACTCATGTCTTAGATATCTCCCAAAAAACTCTGTAATTGTAAGCAGCTGCATAATGTTTTATTATGTGTGGCTTATAAATAATTTGTCTGGTTCTTTTATTGATGGACACAATTTGTTTTCAGTTCTTTTCAGTAGTACAGACATTAATGCCATGAACATATTTTCACACGTATTATCTCTTTGCTTGAATACATTTCTAGATTAATGTGCATGCATATTTTAAGATAAATATAGTACCATTCTCTAGAAATGCTACACAATTACACAGGTACCGAAAGGGAATAGATGTGCCTATTTCAAATTACCCTTGGCAACAGTGAACTCTGTCTTGTACATACTAGACTTTTTAAATTTTATTTATGAATATCTTTTTGTGTGTTCACTGATTATTGCATTCTAAAATCTCCTTTCAGATGTTTTGCTATGTATTAATGTATTCAATGTTTTCAACTGACAAGTAAAATTTGTATATATTTATTGTGTATTATATGTTGCTTGGAAATATGTATAGATCATGGAATGGCTAGATCAACCTAATTAACTATGTATTACCTCACATAGTTATTTTTTGTAGTGAGAGCACTTACAGTCTATTCTGTTAGTAATTATAAAGAATACAATACATTGTTTTCAATTATACTCACCATATTATACAAGAGATTTACTGAATTTATTTCTCCTACCTAATTGAAATTTTGAATCTTTGACCAGTATCTCCTCAGTATTCCCTCACCCCTAGCCTACGCTGATCACCATTCTACTTTCTGCTTCTATGAGATCAACATTTTCAGATTACACTTATAAGTGAGATTACACTTTCTGCACCTGGATTATATTACTTAAAATAATGTCCTCCAGGTTCATCCGTTTGTCCCAAATGGCAGGACTTTTTTTCGTATTTACAGTTAATTAGTAGTTCATTGTGTATATATACCACATTTTCTTCATCCATTCATCTACTTAGGTTGATTCTGTATCTTAACTATTGTGCTGCAATAAATATGGGAATGCAGATATCTCTTCAATATATTGATTTACTTTCCTTTAGATATATACCCAGTAGTGGAATTGCTCAATCATATGCAAGATTTTTTATTTTTTATTTTTGTGGAATCCCCATACTGTTTTCCATAATTACTATATTAATTTACATTCCTACCAACAGTGTTCAAGGGTTGCCTTTTCTCCACATTCTCACCAATAATCGTTATCATTCATCATTTTATCATAGTCATTGTAACAGATGTCAGGTGATATTTCATTGTGTTTTGATTTTCATTTCTCTAATGAATAGTGATGTTGAGCATTTTTAATATACCTATTGGCCATATGTATGTCTTATTTTAATAAATGTCTACTCAGCTTCTTTTCCCATTTTAAAAATCTGCTAATAGTCTTTCAAGTTCCTTGCATATTTTGGATATTAACCCCATATTAGCTGCATGGCTTGTAAATATTTTATCCCATCTCATAGATTGTCTCTTCACTCTATTGACTGTTTCCTTGGCTGTACAAAAACTTCTTAGTTTGATGTCATTCCATTTGTTTATTTTTGCTTTTGTTGCTTGTGCTTTTGGGTTCATATAAAAAATTCATTGCCTAGACCCATGTCATGGATAGAGCTTTTACAGTTTAAGTTCTTACATTTAAGTCTTTAATTCATTTGAAGTTGATTTTTGTATACAATGTGAGATAAAGATGTGATTTTATTTTTTTACCTGTTCATATCTAGTTTTTCCAACACCATTTATTGAAGAGATTGTCTATTCCTTATTATCTGTTCTTGGAAACTTTGTTGAAAATCAATTGACTATAAATATGTGGATTTATTTCTGTCTTTCTGTTCTATTACATTGGTTTGTGTATCTGTTTTATGATATAAATGGTTTTTACTATAACTTTTTTTGTTTTATGCTACAAATGGTTTTTACTATAACTGTGGTATATTTGGAAGTCAGGTAGTGTGATGCCTCCAGTTTTGTTCTTTTTGTTCAATGTTTATTTGACTCTTCAAAATCTTTTGTGATTTCATACACACTTTGGAATTTTTTTTTCTATTTCTGTGAAAAATGTCATGGAATTTTGATAGAGAGTACATTGACCCTGTAGATAACTTTGTGCAGTATGGATGTTTAACAGTATTCATTCCTTGAAACCATGAACACAGAATATCATTCCATTTATTTGTGTCTTCTACAGTTTTTTTCTTCAATGTTTCATAATTTTGAGTATACAGGGCATTCCCCTCCTTGGTTAAATTTAGCCCTATTTTATTTTTTTTGTAGCTATCATAAATGAGATTTTGTTTCTTTTTCAGATAGTTTGTTTTTAATGTATAGACGTGCTACTGATTTATATACCTTGATTTAATATTCTGCAACTTTACTGAATTTGTTTATTAGTTCTAATAGGTTTTTGGTAAAATATTTAGGGTGTTCTATAGATAAGATTATATGGGAAATTTTAAGGGAAAATTTAATCATTCCTTTCCAATTTGGCTGCCTTTTATTTCTTTTTCTTGTCCAATTGCTCTGGTTATGACTTCCAGTGTCATGTTGAATGAAACTGCTGAGAGAAACCATCCTTGTCTTGTTCTCTTATAGAGGGAAAGCTTTCAACTTTCACCATTGAGTACAATGACCCATTGGTCATTCTGAAGCAGATTGTTTAAGTTCCATGTACTTGTGAATTTTCTAAAACTCCTCCTATTATTGATTTATAGTTTTATACCATTGTAATCAGAAAAGATATGAGGTATGACTTCAGTCTTCTTAAGTTTGTTATAACTTGCTTTGTGACCTAATACACGACCTGTTCTCGAGAATGCTTCATGTACACTTGAGAAGAACATGTATACTGTTGTTGTTGGATGGAATATTCTATATACGTCTTAGACTAAATGGATAACCATTTAGTCTAAAGTGTAGTTTCTATTAGTCCATTCTCATGCTGGTATAAAGAAACACCTGAGAGAGGGTAATTTTTAGAGAATAAGTCTAACTGGCTCACTGTTCCACAGGCTGTACAGGAAGTATAGAAGCTTCGGCTTCTAGGGAAGCCTCAGGAAGCTTCCAATAGTGGTGGAAGACAAAGGGGGAGCAAGAACCTCAAATGGCAGGAGCAGAAGCAAGAGTGAACAAGGGGGGAGGTGCACACCTTTAAACAACCAGATCTCAAGAGAACTCAGTCACTACACTGCGAGCAGCACCAAGGGGATGGCACTAAACCATTCAGGAGAAATCCACTCCCAAGATCCAACCACCTCCCACCAGTCTCCATCTCCAACACTGGGGACCACAATTCAATATGAGACTTAGTGGGGACACAAATTCAAACCATATTATTCCACCCCTGGCCTCCCAAATCTCATGCCCTTCTCAAATACAATAATCCCTTCTCAATAGTCCCCAAAAGTCTTAACTCATTCTAACATTAATTCAAAAGTCCAAAGTCCAAAGTCTCTTCTGAGACTCATAGGTTAGCCGCTTTTGCCTATGGACCTGTAAAATCAAAAACAAGTTAGTTACCTCCAAGATACAATGAAAATATAGGCATTTGGTAAATATTCCCATTCCAAAGGGAGAAATCAGCCAAAAGAAAGAGGATATAGGCCAGGCGCTGTGGCTCATACCTGTAATCCCAGCACTTTGGGAGGCAGACAAGGGCAGATTACCTGAGGTCAGAAGTTTGAGACCAGCCTGGACAATGTGGTGAAACCCTGTCTCTACTAAAAATACAAATTTAGCCAAGTATGGTGGCACACGCCTATAATCCCAGCTACTCGGGAAGCTGAGGCAGGAGAATCACTTGAACTTGGGAGGCAGAGGTTGCAGTGAGCTGAGATCATGCCACTGCACTCCACCCGGGTCAAGAAGAGTGAAACTGTCTCAAAAAAAAAAAAAAAAAAAGAAAAAGAAAAGAAAAGAAAAAGAAAGGGGATAGGCCCCATGCAAGTCAGAAACCTGGCAGGGCAGTCATTAAATCTTAAAACTCCAAAATAATCTCCTTTGACTCCATGTTTCACGTCCAAGGCACACTGATGCAAGAGTTGGGTTCTGAAGACTATGGGCAACTTTGCCTCTGTGGCTTTGCAGGGCTCAGTCCCCATGGTTTCTCTCACATGCTGACATTGAGCGCCTGTGGCTTTTCCAGGCTGAGGGTACAAACTGCTGGTAGATCTACCATTTTGGGGTCTGGAGGAAGGTGGCCCTTTTCTCACAGCTCCACTATGCAGCTCACCAGTGGGGACTCTGCAGAGGCTCCAACCCCACATTTCTCCTCTACACTGCCCTAAGTACAGGTTCTCCATGAGGACTCTGCCTCTGCAAAAAGCTTTTGCCTGGACACCCAGAATTTTCCATACATCCTCTGAAATCTAAGCAGAGGTTCTCAAACCTCAACTCTTTCATTCTGCCCACTCACATGCTTAACACCACATGGAAGCTACCAAGGCTAATAGCTTGCACCCTCTGAGGTAACATTCTGACCTGTACCTGAGCCTCTCTAAGCCAATGCTGGAAATGAAGTGGCTGGGATTCAGTAAGCAGTGTCCCAAGGCTGTGCAGTGTAGCAGGGTCCTGGACTCAGCCCAGGAAACCATTCTATCCTCCTAGACCTCTGAGCCTATGATGGTAGGGGCTGCCCCAAATGTCTCTGAAATGCCTTAGGGGCCTTTTCCTCATTGTCTTGACCATTAGCACTTGGGTCCTTCTTACTTCTGCAAATTTCTACAGACCACTTGACATCCTACCCTGAAAATGAGCTTTGCTTTTCTACCGCATGGCCAGGCTGCAAATTTTCCAAACTTGTATGCTTGGCTCCCTCTTTAAAGATAAGTGCCAACATTAGGTAATTTCTCTGCTCGGACATATGAGCACATGTTGTTAGCAGCCAATCCACTTCTTGAACACATTGCTGCTTAGAAATTTCTTCCACCAGAAACCCTAAATCATCACCCTGAAGTCCAAAGTTCCACAGATCACTAGAGCAGGGGCACAATGCAGTCAGGTTACTTGTTAAGGTATAATAAAAGTGACCTTTACTCCAGTTCGCAATAAGTTCCTCATTTCCGTCTGAGACCTCCTCAGCCTGGCCTTCACTGTCCATATCACTACAAGCATTTTGGTTAGGATCATTCAACCAGTCTCTAGAAAGTTCCAAACTTTCCCTGATCTTTATGTCTTCCTCTGAAATCCTCCACACTCTGCCTGTTACCCAGTTCCAAAGTTGCTTCTACATGTTCAGTTATCCTCATAGCAGTGCCCACTCCTAGGTACTGATTTTCTGTATTAGTCCATTATTGCATTGCTATAAAGAAATACCTGAGACTGGGTAATTTATAGAAAAAGGTTTAATTGACTCATGGTTATTCATGCTGTACAGGAAGCATAGTGGCTTCTGCTTCTGGTGAGGTCTCAGGAAGCTTCCAATCATGGTGAAAGGCAAAGGGGGGTTGAGGCATCTTATATAGTGGGAGCAGGAGCAAGAGAGAGTGATGGCAAAGGGCTGCACACCTTTAAACAACCAGATCTTTCAAGAACTTACTTACTAGGACAAGAACAGCACCAAGGAGATGGTGTGAAACCATTCATGAGGAACCATTCATGAGAAATGCACTCCCATGATCTAACCACCCCCAACAGTCTTTATGTTGGGGATTATAATTTGACATGAGATTTGGTGAAGACACAGTCAAATTATATCAAGTTGAAAGTCAATGTTTCTTTATAAATTTTCTGTCTGGATAATCTATCCATTGTCAAAAGTGGGATTTTGAATTCCTCTAATGGTATTGTGTTACAGTCTATATCTCCTTTTAGATCTATTAATGTTTCTTTACATATTTTAGGTACTCCGATGTTGGGTGCATATGTAATTTTTCCTTTTGATTAATTGACCCCTTTATTATTGTTTAATGACCTTCGTCTCATTTTCCAGTTTTGACTTAGTCTATTTTATCGGATATAAGTATGGCTACCCCAATCTCTTCTGCTTTCTATTTCCATAGAGTTATATCTTTTCCACCCTTTCATTTTCAATATATGTGTGTTCCTAAAAGTGAAGTTAGTCTATTATAGGCAGCATATAGCTGCATGCCATTTTATGTCTTTTTATGGGAGAATTTAATTTATTTACATTATAGGTAATGATTTACAGCCAAGGCCTTACTATTGTCATTTTGTTAATTGCTATTTGGTTGCTTTGGAGATTTTTTATTCATTTCTCCCTCTTTACTGTCTTTTGTGAGTAATTAATTTTCTCTAACTGTATGTTTTGATTCTTTTTTATCTTTCATGTATCTATTAAAGGTTTTTAATTTTTAGTTATTATGAGGCTTACAGAAAACATCTTGTAATAGACTATTTTAAGTTAATAACTTGAATTTGTGCATGAAAATCTCTACACTTTTATTCCACCACCACTACACATTTAAAAAATTTTGATATCACAATTTAAATATTTGTATATTATATATCCCTTAACCAATTATTGTAGTTATTTTTAATATGTTGTCTGTAACTTTCATATTAAAAATATAAGTGATTCATATAACACCAATACAATATTAAAGTATTCTGAATTTGACTGTGTACATTCTCTTGCCAGTGAGTTTTATACTTTCAAACGTTTTTGGTGTTTTTTGTTTGTTTTATGACAGGGTCTTGCTCCATTGCCCAAGCTGGAGTGTAGTGGCATGATCTCGGCTCACTACAACCTCCACCTCCTGGGTTCAAGTAATTTTAGTACCTCAGCCACCTGAGTAGCTGGAATTACAGGCTCGTGCCACCACACCTAGCTAATATTTGTGTGTGTGTGTGTGTGTGTGTGTGTGTGTGTGTGTTTATTTTTGTAAAGATGGGGTTTCACTGTGTTGGCCAGGCTAGTCTCAGACTCCTGACCTCAAGCGATCTGCCTATCTTGGCCTCCCAAAGTGCTGGAATTACAGGCACGAGCAACAATGCCTGGCCTATACTTCAAATGTTTTTTATTACTAATTAGTGTCCTTCAAGCTTGAAGAAATTTCTTTAGCATTTTTTTTTTGTAGGATGGGTGGGGATGAACACATCCTCGGCTTATGTTTGACTGACAAAGACTTTATCGCTTCTTCATTTTTGAAGTATGACTTTGCTAGGTACAGTTTTCTTCAGAGGCAGGTTTTTTTCTTTTTCCTTCAGCACTTTCAGGAAATATGTCATTCCACTTTCTCCTGACCTATAAGGTTTCTGCTGAGAAGCCCGCTGTTAGCCTTTGTGGAAATTCTTATTTGTAATCTACTTCTTGTCTTTTGTTGCATCTAAGATCCTCTCTTTTCTCTTGATTTTTGAAAGTTTGGTAATAATATGTATGTGTCCTCTTGTGTAGATTAAATCTGATTGAAGACTTTGGCCTTCTTATACTTGGATTTTATATATTTATCCAGATTTGGAAAGTTTTCCATTACTTCTTTAAATAAACTTTCTACCCCTTTGTCTTTCTTCTTCTCTACAAACTCAAACTTTTTATACTTTTGGTGCTGTTCAATAAAACCTGTAAGCTTTCTTCATTTCAATAGGTTTTTGGGGAGCAGGTGATGATTGGTTACACAAATAATCAGTGGGGATTTCTGAGATTTTGGTGTACACATCACCCAAGCAGTGTACACTGTACCCAGTGTGTAGTCATTTTTCTCTCACCTGCCTCTCACCCTTTCCCCCACGTCCTCAAAGTCCATTGTGTCATTCTTACGCCTTTTCATCTCATAGCTTAGCTCCTACTTATGAGTGAGAACACACAACGTTTGGCTTTCCATTCCTCAGTTAGTTCACTTAGAATAATGATCTCCAATTCCATCTCCAATTCCATCCATATATATATATAGATAGATAGATATAGATATACATAGATAAATATATCACAATTTCTTTATCCACTGACTGATTGATGGGCATTTGGGCTGCTTCCATGTTTTTGCAATTGCAAATTGTGTTGCTATAAACATGCATGTGCAAGTATCTTTTTCATATAATGACTTCTTTTCCTCTGGGTACAGTAGTGGGATTCCTGGATCAAATGGATTTCTACTTTTAGTTCTTTAAGGAATCTCTACACTGTTTTTCATAGTGATTGTACTAGTTTACAGTCCCACCAGCAGTGTAAAAGTATTTCCTTTTGGCCACTTCCCTGCCAACATCTTTTTTTTTTTTTTTTTTTTTTATGGCCATTCCTGCAGGAGTAAGGTGATACTGCATTGTGGTTTTGATTTGCATTTCTCTGATCATTAGTGACGCTGAGCATTTTTTCCTGTGTTTGTTGGCCATTTGTATATCTTCTTTTTAGAATTTTCTATCCATGTCCTTAGCCTGCTGTTTGCTGGAATTGTTTGTTTTTTTGCTTGTGGATTTGTTTGAGTTTCTTGTAGATTCTGGATATTAGTCCTTCATCGGGTATATAGATTGCAAAGATTTTCTCCCACTCTGTGGAGTGTCTATTTACTCTGCTGATTGTTTCTTTTGCTGTGCAGAAGCTTTAGAGTTTAATTATGTCCCATCTATTTATCTTTCTTTTTGTTGGATTTGCCTTTGGGTTCTTGGTCATGAAGTATTTGCCTAAGCCAATATCTAGAAGGGTTTTTTCGGCATTATCTTGTAGAATTTTTATGGTTTCAGGTCTTAGATTTAAGGCCTTGATCCATCTTGAGTTGATTTTTGTGTAAGGTGGGAGAAGAGGATCCAGTTTCATTCTCCTACATGTGGCTTGCCAATTATCCCAGTACCAGTTGTTGAATAGGGTGTCCATTCCCCACCTTTGCTTTGTCAAAGATCAATTGGCTATAAGTATTTGGCTTTATTTCTGGGTTCTCTATTCTGTTCCATTGGTCTAGGTGCCTATTTTTATACCAGTATCATGCTGTTTTGGTGACTATGGCCTTACAGTATAATTTGATGTTGGGCAATGTGATGCTTCCAGATTTGTTCTTTTTGCTTAGTCTTGCTTTGGCTATGTGGGCTCTTTTTTGTTTCCATATGAATTTTAGGATTTTTTTTTCCTAGTTCTGTGAAGAATGATAGTGGTATTTTGATAGGAATTGCATTGAATTTGTAGATTGTTTTTGACTGTTTCATTTGTAATTGAACTTACTTTGATCTTCTCTTTCCTTAGTTAATCTCACTAATGGTCTATTAATTTTACATTTCTTTTAGAAGAACCAGCTTTTTGTTTCATTTATCTTTTGTATTTTTTGTTTCAATTTCATTTCGTTCCGATGATTTTTGTTATTTCTTTTTATCTGCTGGGTTTAGGTTTCATTTGTTCTCTCTGTAGTTCCTTAACATGTGACCTTAAATTGTCTATCGGTGCTCTTTCAGACTATGAACTTTCCTCTCAATACCACCTTTGCTGTATCCCAGAGGTTTTGATAGGTTGTGTCACTATTATCATTCCATTCAAATAATTTTTTTTGGAAACGGAGTTTTGTTCTTGTTGCCCAGGCTGAAGTGCAATGGCATGATCTCAGCTCACTGCAACCTCCACCTCCCAGGTTCAAGCGATTCTCCTGCCTCAGTCTCCCGAGTAGCTGGGATTACAGGCATTTGCCACTACCCTGGCTAATTTTGTATTTTTATTAGAAACAGGGTTTCTCCATGTTGGTCAGGCTGATCTCAAACTCCCAACCTCAGGAGATCCACCCACCTTTGCCTCCCAAAGTGCTGGGTACAGGGGTAAGCCACCACACCCAGCCTCCATTCAAATAATTTTTTAGATTCCCATCTTGATTTCACTATTGTCCCAGAGATCATTGAGAAGCAAATTATTTAATACCCATGTATTTGCCTGGTTTTGAGAGTTCCTTTTGGAGTTGATTTCCAGTTTTATTCCACTGTGGTCTGAGAAAGTACTTGATATAATTTCAGTTTTATTAAATTTTTTGATACTTGTTTCATGACCTATCATATGTTCTATCATGGAGAATGTTCCATATGCTGATGAATAGAATATATATTCTGAAGTTGTTGCATAGAATGTTCTGTAAATATCTGTTAAGTCCATTTGTTCTGGGGTGTAGTTTAAATCTATTGTTTCTTTGTTGACTTTCTGTCTTGATGACCTGTCTAGTGCTGTCAGTGGAGTAGTAAAGTCCCTCACTATTATTGTGTTGGTTTTTATTTAATTTCTTAGGTCTAATAGTAATTATTTTATAAATTTAATAGCTCCAGTGTTAGGTGCATATATATTTAGGATTGTGATATTTTCTTATTGGACAAGTTCTTTTATCATCATGTAATGCCTCTCTTTGTCTTTTTTAACTGCTGTTGTTTTAAGTTTTTTTCTGATATAAGAATAGCTACCCCTGCTCACTTTTGGTGTCCATTTGCATGAAATATCTTTTTCCAGTCCTTTACCTTAAATTTATGTGAGTCCTTATGTGTTAGGTGAGTCTCTTGAAGACAGCAGATACTTGGTTGGTGAATACTTATCCATTCTGCCATTCTGTTTCTAAGTGGAGCATTTAGACCATTTACATTCAATGTTAGTATTGAGATGTAAAGTACTGTTCTAGTCATTGTGCTATTTGTGGGATGAATACCTTGCTTTGTTATATTTATTTCGTCTTTGTTTTATTGGTCTTGTGAGATTTAAGGGAGGTTCTGTTTTGGTGTTTTTTGAGGATTTGTTTCAAGATTTAGAGCTCCTTTTAGCAGTTCTTTTAGTGCTGGCTTGGTAGTGGTGAATTCTCTCAGAATTTGTTTGTCTGAAAACAATTGTATCTGTCCTTCATTTATGAAGCTTAGTTTTGCTGAATACAAAATTATTGGCTGATAATTATTTTGTTTAAGGAGGGTGAAGATAGGGCCCCAAACACTTCTAGCTTGTAGGGTTTCTGCTGAAAAATCTGCTGTTATTCTGATAGGTTTTCCTTTATAGGTTACCTGGTGCTTTTGCCTCATAGCTTTTAGGATTCTCTCCTTCATCTCAACTTTAGAAAACCTGATGATTATGTGCCTAGGTGATGATCTTTTGGCAATAAATTTCCCAGGTGTTTTTTTCAGTTTCTTGTGTTGGATGCCTAGATCTCTAGCAAAACCAGGGAAGTTTTCCTCATTTGTTCTCTCAAATATGTTTTCCAAACTTTTAGATTTAGCTTCTTCTACAGAGATTATTCTTAGGTTTTGTTGTTTAACGTAATCCCAAATTTCTTGCAGGCTTTGTTTATTTAAAAAATTATTATTTTTTTTTTGATACAGAGCCTCGCTCTGTCACCCAGGCTGGTGTGCAGTGGCATGATCTCGTCTCACTGCAGCCTCTGCCTCCTGGGTTCAAGTGATTATCCTGCCTTAGTCTCCTGGGTAGCTAGGACTACAGGTGTGTGCCACCATGCTCAGCTAATTTTTTGTAATTTTAGTAGAGATGGGATTTCACCATGTTGGCCAGGATGGTCTTGATCTCCTGACCTCATGATTCACTTGCCTCAGCCTCCCAAAGTGCTGGGATTACAGGCATGAGCCACTGCACCTGGCCCAAAAAATTCTTTCTTCCTTGTTTTTGTTGGATTGGTTAATTCGAAAACCTTATCTTGGAGCCCTGAAGTTCTTTCTTCTGCTTGTTCTATTCTATTGCTGAGAATTTCCTGTGCATTTTGCATTTCTCTAAGTGCATCCTTCATTTCCAGAAGTTGTGATGGTTTGTTATTTATGCTGTCTATTTCACTGAAGATTTTTCCCTTCATGTCTTGTATCTTTTTTTGATTTTCTTAAATTGGACTACACCTTTCTCTGGTGCCTCCTTGCTTGGCTTAATAATCAACCTCCTAAATTCTTTTTCTGTCAATTCAGGGATTTCTTCTTGGTTTGGATCCATTGCTGGTGAGCTAGTGTGGTCTATTGGGGGTGTTACATAACCTTGTTTTGTCATCTTCCCCGAATTCTTTTTCTGGTTCCTTCTAATTTAGGTAGACTATGTCAGAGGGAAAATCTGGAGCTCAAGGGCTCCTGTTCAGATTCTTTAGTCCCCTTTGATGTCATGCTCCCTACATTTGGACTGCATTCTCCCTTGATGTAGTGCTCTCCCCTTTCTCCTAGGGATGTGGCTTCGTGAGAGCCAAACTGTAGTGATTGTTGTTTGTCTTCTGGATCTAGCCACCCAGCAGAGCTACCGGTCTTCGGGCCAGTACTGAAGGATGTCTGCACAGAGTCCTGTAATGTGAACTGTCTTCATGTCTGTCAGCCATGGATAGCAGCACCTGTGCTGGTGAAGGTGACAGGGAAGTGAAATGGACTCTGTGAAGATCCTTGGTTGCAGTTTTGTTTGTTGCACTAGTTTTGTGTTGCTTGGGCAACTGCCAGGAGGTGGCGCTTTCAAGAGAGAATCAGCTGCTGTGGAAGGGTAGGGAGGATCAGGTGGTGGGTAGAGAAAGACCAGCAGGTGGGGGCAGGATTAAGTGTCTGAGCTCAGACTCTCCTTGGATGGGACTTGCTGCAGATGCTGCGGGAGATGGAAGTGTGGTTCTCAGGCCAATGGAGTAGGGTTCCCAGGGGGATTATGGCTGCCGCTGGTGTGTCATGCAGGTTGCCAGGGAAGTTGGAGAAAGCTGGCAGTTACAGGCCTTACACAGCTCCCCCACGCAGCCCAAAAGGCCAGTCTTACTCCCACTGTGCCCCCACAACAGGACCAAGTTTTTTTCCGGGCAACAGGTGAGCAAAGGCTGAGAAAGCAAGCAGGGCTTTTAAGCTTCATGCCTCCCCGCCTGCTGCCCCACCTGTTTCAGCTTCTGTGCTGTGTCTGCACTCCCAATTCAACCCCTCCCCTGAGTTCCATCCAGAAAACTTTGCATTCAGTTGAAATTGTTACAAAGTACAGCTGGAAGTTTCCTTCTCCCTGTGATCTTTTCCCAATTCCTCTGACAGCCATCCCCAAGGTCCTCTTCAAGACAAAGTCAGAAATGGCTTCCCTGGGGACTGAGAGAGGCCACAGGGCTCTTCTTGCTGCGTGTTCTACCCCTGTATTTCACTCAGCTCTCCAAACTGGTCTCAGCTCCAGGTAAGGTCAAATCCTTCTGTGATCTGAACTTTCAGGGTTCCACAGTGAAGGTCTACTTTCGGGGGCAGATGTTCCCCCTTTAACATCTCTCCTGCTAATCTTTCTAATCTAGGCTGACCCTTGGATTCATCTCAATTGCTGAAATAAATCAAGCATTTGGGCATGTTCTACTTCCTAAGAACCCAACAGAATCAATTATAAATTATATAATAGTATTCTCTTTTGCCAAGTGTCATTGCTCTCATTTATGCTTATTTCATGGAAAGAACAAAAACAAAGTTGGTTGATATTAATGTTGCAATACAAACAATGAAAAAATCATAAAGTAATACCCAGGAAGCCTCAGGAAAATACCTTATAAGATTGGTAGCGGTGGCTCACACCTGTAATCCCAACACTTTGGGAGTCCCAGGAGGGCAGATCACCTAAGGTCAGGAGTTCGAGACCAGTTTGGCCAACATGGCGGAACCCCCATCTCTACTAAAAGTACAAAAATTAGCCGAGCATGGTGGCAGGCACCTGTAATCCCAGCTACTCTGTGGGCTGAGGCAGGAGAATTGCTTGAACCCAGGCGGTGGAGGATACAGTGAACCGAAATCACACCACTGCACTCCAACCTGGGTGAAAAGAGAAAAACTCCATCCAAAAAAAAAAAAAAAAAAAAAGAATATACCTTATAAGTTGTTGGATTTTTAACAGCTGAAAGCAAATACAAAGGAGTTGACTGGTCATTAACATCACCTACTAGGACAAGCTGAGAAGTGGGTTGGCTTGCCTGGGAGGGCAACACAGAGCAGTCTCAATAAGCCTTCCTGAATAGAGCATTTGTGTTAATTCTTTTTAAAAAGTACACTTTGACAACAAAAAATGCTGCTGAAAAGTTGTAGCACTGAGGCTGAAATAAGATTTCATAAATATTAAGACAATTATTACAAAGTAAAAAAATTTTTAAAAGACATTTAAAATTCTACCACAAGTTAAATTCTATAAAATACCAACATTTCATGATGCAGGACTAGAGGCAGAAAACTATGAACTCGTTGCTCATTTCTGTTATAAACACATTAGAGAAATGTAGGTATACCTTCTGTCTCATCTGTAAAACAAAAGTTGACTTTGTGCCTCTCTTAACAGATTAAATTATTTTCTAACTGCAGAGTTTTAGATAATTTTTCTAGGAAGATCCTTGGATATTGGATGAAGGGAGGAAATAACTTCAGGTTCTTAGATTTAGTAAAAAAAAATACTCTCTATGCAATATATAAAGCAGAAAATATATATTAAGTAGACATAAAAATAAGAAACTATGTAAATGAATCTAATGGTTCTCAGGGAAATATAAGTCAATCATATTTTACAGTAAACTTTTTTTCCCCACGGGCTTAAGTGTATTTGGAGAAAGACAAGTGATTCTATGAAGATGAAAGTTTATGAAAAGCTTTGGTCAGGCTCATATAGCTGTTCTTTTTTTTTTTTTTTTTTGAGACATAGTCTTCATATAGCTGTTCTAAAGACAAATTTTATGCATCACAAATAGAACAAACTTCTCTGAAGCCCTTTCATCACTAGAAATAAAGTTTAGTTTTCTTCTGAGATCATATCTAAGGGAAAGAAATATATATGTTGTTTTTCAGAGAAAATATATATGTATTTGCAGAGAATATATATATGTGTGTGTGTACACACATATACATATCTCTGTGTGTGTGTGTTTGTGTGTATTTATTTCCCAGTTGTAAAGTTAGTTAAAAGAACAAGTATCCTTCTAATGAAAGGGTGAATTTGATTTAAGATAAATAATTATTTAATTAGAGGAGTGTCTGGGATGTGTATATCAGACATGTTTTTGTGCTTTCCCTGTGATAGAATTCTCACTTAGCACAAGTCGTATTGCTGCTTATGCAGTCATCTTCCAAGGACATTTATGCACTGTTTGCTATTTCTAGAGCATTGTAAATCCCTACCAGGCATGCTGGGGAAGTGGCATACTTCAGAAATTGGGCAGATTTGTCTCATGCCCCCTGATGGGAGCATTTCTGTTTAATAGGGTGCTGTCAACAGGAAGGCAGAAGGAGTCAGTGTGGTTTGCTTTGAGTATCAGATTTAAGCATTGGGAATAATAAATCTTCACTCCTTATGACTACATAAGTTTATTCTTACTAAAAGTAAAGATCACTGATGATAATGAACTTTCATTTTACCAATTCAGGTAAGAAACTTAGAAAGAAGAAGTAATAGCTAATATTGTCAAATTCTCCTCTCACTTGCCAGATTTTTTTTCTTGTATGTTCTTTAACCCCCCAAGACAAATTTGAAGCCTAATTTCTATTAAATTATATCTATGTTACAGCAGGAAAGAGAAATAAAGTTGCTCAAGTTCACCCAGTCAGTAAGTGGAGGAACTAGAACTGAAACCCAGGTTTGTCTTAGGTGCAAATTCTTAAGCATGGCACTATGCTGTTCTGTAGAAATCCGGGAAGAGAAACAAGAATGCTCCAGTTTTTGTTATCCTTGAATAGTAGCAGTTTATTTGTTCAATCATGTATTAAGGTATTTATTCAATAATAGTTCAACCAGAATCAACTTTATTTCCCAGAAGAATTCTAATAGAGCATAAGCTCCATGAGGATGGGAGGGAGAAAACAAAAGTTTCCTGTTGAATTTTTAGCCAGGTAGAATGCCTGACATGTAGCAGGTCTTCAATAAGTATTTGTTGAAGGAATTGAGAATCCAGGCAAGAGCTGGACTTTTCAGATCATGGAATACTGGGTGGAACTGAGTAATTGGTCATGTTTTCCTGGGGTCTCTTTTCTTGAAATTGGAAATTTGATCTTAGAGTAGTGGAAGATGATGTGGAAGAGGAAGTCAGGAAAATGTTCTAAAATATCTGCTGTTTTTAGAGCTTAATGATTCTTTACTAGTCATGTAGAAAAAAAAAAAACACATTTTTCAGAATGTGAGCTAATTTTTCCCTTTGTCTTCAGCTTTCATTTATGGCTCTTGGAAAGCAGGACCCTCTCAGTCTTCCTTGCTGCCTTCAGATGCAAGGTGAAATAATTCTCCCTGTCTCAGAACTATTCCCAGGAATGTTTGGATATATTTATAGTATTTGGAGTGTTACCTGCCATGGGCATTTCACAGAAGATAGAGCCTTAAATCCATCAATGAATGTCTAATTGTAGGATTTTACATGTCAGAAATCCTTTGGGAATTATAGTCAGAGTAAGGAAACCAAGGCTGAATATTGCAGATGAAATGCATTCTGTGGTGCTTGAATTGATCCGACTGAGGCATACAGTAATTTTTCTGCTGTTCAGTCAGTCCTTCCATGCTGCAGCATTCTAGTAATCTCCATCTATTTTCTCAACTTTTCTGCCACTAGAATTCATTCATTCATTTCTTTATTCATTTGTTCAAGTACCATCTTCTGTGCCAGGCACTGAAGATATAATGATGAGAGAAAGGAATACAATTCTTGTCCCAAGGGAACTTGCAGTCAGAGGAGAAAGCAACAAGTAAACAAATCCAATATGGCTAAAATGGGATAGGAGCAATAATAGGCATATAATGGGCTGGAAAGCACATCCCAGACAACTCCAGTCTGATCAAAGAGAACCAGGACAACATTTCTGTAACTTGATGTTTTTAAATTAGATCTGAAGGGTAACTGGTTAATAACCAGGCCAAATGTACAGGGAAGATGGTGTCAGTCCATTGAATTTTTTATCTTCTGGTCTTTTTTTTCTTCTTCAAAGTTCAGTTTGGCTGGGGTGGTTAGAAATAAGGTGATGAATGATGAAAGACAAGAGTAGAAAAATACTTTCAGAAGCTACGGGTGTAATATGCTAAAGAATGTGGACTTTAACCTCAGCCCTTTGTGAAGCTTCCCGTGGGTTTTTGACAGAAGGTTGGTTTGATCCCCTTGGTGTCTTGGAAGAATTACTCTGTCTGCAGTATGCAGACAGGATTGGGGAGGCACCAGGCTGGATTAAAGGGGCCCAGTAAGAAGGCTGCTGAGTGATTCCTACGAGATGATTGTGGCCTAGGGATACTGCTGGTTTCCAAAATGGCTAACCTAGAATACAAACTTTGTAATAGAATAAAAGTATCTTTAAAAGTTAACTAATCCTCATTCTATGCTGGTTCTACACTTAGCACCAATGAACTGCTTGTCACAAAATGGATTTGACCCTACCTGCCTAAGAGCTCTTTTCAACCACTTTGCTTAAATGTAGGTGATGTTCTTTCCCAGAGGATGCTCCTTTTCCATGCAGAAAATATTTTCTTCTAACGGTCAGCTCTGTAAAAAACCTAGGAAGTGCAACACACAACAGTTACATTAATGAACTTCCTTTTCTGAATTTAGCAGCTCTAGCAAAAGCAGAGTTCCTTTCTGGAGCTCTCCTTCTCTAGGATGAGAATAGAATGTCAAATTATAAAAATCACTATACTGTCAGAACAATAAGGAGGGCTATAGAGATATAATGGCATGCATCGTGCTCTCTTACATACAGCATGAAGTAAGCAGAGTTCTTAGCATTTCTTGAGTAAAATACATAATTTATCCTTCTGTGTCGGGGTTATTATTTTTTCTTTATTCCCAGAAGGAGGTCATTTGCTAAATGGAATCTAGTTGCTCTAAAAGGGGCAGAGACCTTCAAAGAAAAGAAAATATTTCATTCTCTTCCTTATCCCTTATTATTGTAGCTTTTAAATGACCCTCCAGCGACTAGTATATAGCTTAGTGTTCAGTTCATGTGGCTCTTCATAGTCTTTAATATTTAGGGGACCTTTTGTTGGGGGTGGGGGTCAGGAGAGGTACATGTCATCATATGGGCATGTGAGTAAATGAATGAATAAAAGCTAAGGCAGTTCTTGAAGTTGGCTGAACAACACAACCAAGAGAGTAACTCCCTGATTTAACTACCTAGCTGTTTCTCTGGATTTCTTCCCTTATGAGCTTTCAAAATCGATTGAGGCTCTGGCTGTGAGCTAACCTGCAAAAAGAGATCTGGTCTCCTGTGGATAAAAAATGTGCAAAGCTGCTTGCAAGAAATAAAATATACCCTTAAAAGAAATGTTTAATGTAGAGCCAGCCCTAGTGGTTAGGGTGGGCTGCATCAAAGAGATTTTGAAAGCCCAGAGAGTCACTTATTTTAACAACAGCTCCAATGCCTCACAAATTGACTAGCTATTTTAAATATTAACCCAGAGAAAAAGAAATGTTGGTAAGGCTGAAAATGTTGATTTAAAAGTTGTTTCTGAAGGATAAAAATGGCAGAGTGGCTTACAGTCTTGCCTTGTTATCTTGTGACATCAATTTTGAGGACCAATTTGAATACTTCAGTCGTATTTACATCATTATATTTGCATGCAGTTGTGGTGGCTGTTAAAATGGCAGAGTGTTTATTAACATGAGCAATAAGGTGAGGATGCACTTTAAGGTGTATGCAGTGAAACTCGCCACCCGTGGTGTGCTCCTGGGATGCCCGGCAGCTCTCTGATTGATGGATGTGCTCTCTGCTGCATTTGAAAGATAGGAAAATGGTATGTGGGGAGAGTGAAAGAGAGGGAGTAGCTTAATCCACTTTCAAGTTTTCACAGAAATTGGCCCTTGTGGTATTTTTAATTGACATCTGGAGGAAAATAAATATGGCCACCATTATTAACACATTCTGAAAGAAATAAGTCAAGAGCTACTTAGACTGCACAGGTGTCTGTTATCAAAATCTCAGCAGAAGACTGTTAATATGGTGTGTGTTATTTTAGACTCCACAGGTGGGCTGCAGCTAAGAAGAGGAGAGAAAAGCACTAAGGGAGTGCTTAAATAGAAAAGTGTTAATTTTGAAAGAAAGAAAATTAGTGAAGAAGACTATAGGATTCCATTGGTACATGAGTTGGAGACTTCAAAGGATAACACAGGAAAATATAAAGCAAATGGCCATTTTACCAGGCAGAAACCTTCTAAAGAGAATACCTCCCTGGTTTTCGTGTCAGCAGAGTCTGCAGTTGATTCAATGCCTTCCTGACAGCTCTTTACTCTTGACCAATTCATAAATGCCTAATCAAATAATATCACTTTGAGTAGAAAACTATTTATTGAGAATCTTACTGCACGGGTAGATTTTTTTATTTGGTATTATTGAAATATTTCAATCACCCTCTGTTTCTTAGGCTTTCTATCTAGAACCAAACAGCTTGGAAATTAGTTTTATAGGGCTCTGATTTGGATATTACATGGTATTGGAATTATAAATGGGGTTACCTTTCAAAACGTAAATGGTAAGTCACATAATAGAACCATCTAATATTGAATGCAAGATCCCTCCCCTAGGAGAATAATGTAGAACATGAAGCTAAAGACAGTTATGCCTTGCCAAAATAACCTGCTGCTAAGCAGTGGCCTGTCTGAAGGCACCTCCCATATTTTGGTCATCACACTCACACATCAAACCTTGGCATGTCATGCGGTATGTTTTACATCCTGTATCCAACATTTGGGAGGCAACAAGGATTGCAGTTTGTCCATGTGGGAAATTACAGTGTAGACACGTGATAAGAGGTTGCAACCTATGGTAGAGTATGACCTACTCTGTGTTTGTGAGTGTGTGTGTGTTTGTGAATGTATGTGTGGTTGATGGGGGTACAGAAGTGTGTAGGCAGAGAAAGGTTTACTTAGTATAAGAAAATGTCGTTACATGTGGATAGACAATTTAGCCACTATTGTTTAGCTTTCTCTATGGCAACCAAGCTCTCATTTGAAATTATCACTTGATTTCTCATTATTGTAACTGTTGTTTAAGAAGTGATTAATGGACCTGAGTCAATCTGCTCTTAGCCAACTACATGGTGGTACCATTTCCTAGCTGATAAGTAGGAGAGGGACTAATATATTTGTAATAAAATAGATGCAGTGGAACCGGAGCAATGATTTTGTAAAAAATGAACATTCAGCAGCTCTACAGAATTCTCCTGTGAATTAGGGCTGATTCGGAGAAAACACACACACACACACACACACACACACACACACACAAACCCAGATCATTTCAGATTTTCTCAGATTAATTTCAGTATTCAGGAGGGTCTTAGTTTCTTCCTTAGCAGACAACAACACAGACATCAAGTAAGGGAGATTTATAGACCTCAGAAATGGGGCAGGACAAGGGTCTGGTCCTTGTGGAACAGATGCCACCACCACCCAGAATTCGGCAAGCTGGATGCCACCAAGGATAGTGCACTCCAGTTGAAAATAAAGCTGTTTATGTAAGATTATTAATGAGTTCTATCCTCAAATGATCCCTGCTGTATCACTGTTGCCTGGTAAGTATCTTCTCCTCCCTTTGGAGATTTAAAAAAATACAATTCTGTTTCTTCAACAGACTAAAAGAGCCATGTAACAATAGACATTATATGCAAAACATGTAAAATTCTTCCCAAAGGGCCAAATGTGTGCTCAAGTGGCTTATAATGAGGAAACCTAGGGAGAATCCTCCAACAAATAAGCACTATCATAAAGGAGGAGCCATGAGGTCTAATTAATGGACTTGAGTTTATAGAGAGACAGCTAAAAAGGTTTTAAGTACCCTCATTAAATTAAATAATTACTATAAAATAATTTAATTTAAAAGGTAGAGTTAGAAGAATAATACATTTCATAATTATATTTAACCATAGCTGTATTGAGAATGTAACACACAAACTATAAAATTCACCCATTGAAAGTACACAATGCAGTGCTTTTTACAATATTTACAGAATTGTGCCACTACCAACACTATTTAATCATGAAAAATTATTATTATTTGTGTAAAACCTGGGTTCTACAAAAACATACTACTTAGAAGCTTTACCAAACCACTTAATCTCTCTAGATTTTTATTTTTTGGTATGTGTACAGAAGAAAAATAAAATATTTGTTGAAAATCCCCTATGTAAACAGGATGCCCTGATGGGGAGCAGTAAGGTAGAGTGACCACTCTATGTGAACAGCTCTGTGAGAAGCTACATTTGAGCTGGAATCAAACATTAAAAAAGAGACAAGCAAGTAAAAATCTGGGAATAAAGCCTTACAGGCAGAGAAGTAAAGCAACAGTAAAGATGATAAGGTTAGACTAGACTTCCTGGACTGAAGGACAGAAAGAAGCCCAGAGAGGCTAGTGCCAACTGAGTGATGGAAGAATAGTCATGGAGGGTTACCTGGGAAGCTCTCAAGGTCTGTGTAGTAAAAGGCCTTGTTGGAATCTGCAATAGACTTGGATTCTATTCTAAGTCCAATGGAGAGGCATTAACTGGTTCTGAACAACAGTCTCATGTTTACGTTTTTAATAGATCACTGCTATGTGAAGGAGGGATTTTAGGGAGGGAGTGAAGGAATTAGGAAGATACTACAGTAACCTACTGTGGTAGTCTAGGCAAGTTGTGATGCTGGCTTGGACTAGGGTGATAGCAGTAGAGCTGAGAAGGAAAAATAATACCTGTCTCCAACTACTGGCTTCTTATAGTCTTAATGAGGTTCAAATGAGCAAAAGGGAACTTACATTTATTTTATTATAAATTTTTTTGAGATGGAGTCTTGCTCTGTCTCCCAGGCAGGAGTGCAGTGGTGCTATCTCGGCTCACTGCAAACTCGGCCTCCCGGGTTCAAGCAATTCTCTTGCCTCAGCCTCCTGAGTAGCTGGGATTACAGGCACCCGCCACCACGCCCAGCTAATTTTTGTACTTTTAGTAGAGACGGGGTTTCACCATGTTAGTCAGGCTGGTCTCAAACTCCTGACCTTGTGATCTGCCTGCCTTGGCCTCCCAAAGTGCTGGGATTACAGGCATGACCCACTGTGCCCGGCCAGGTACTTACATTTATTAATAAAGTGTTAGGGCTGGGCGCAGTGGCTCACGCCTGTAATCCCAGCACTTTGGGAGGCCGAGGCGGGTGGATGACGAGGTCAGGAGATCCAGACCATCCTGGCTAACATGGTGAGACCCAGTCTCTACTAAAAATACAACAAAGTAGCCGGGCACAGTGGTGGGTGCCTGTAGTCCCAGCTACTCGGGAGGCTGAGGCAGGAGAATGGCGTGAACCTGGAAGGCGGAGCTTGCAGTGAGCTGAGATTGCCCCACTGCATTCCAGCCTGGGCTATAGAGCAAGACTCCATCTCAAAAAATAAAAATAAAAAAATAAAAAAATAAATGTGTTATATGTAGGTCTCTCTGGACAACATTTTAAAAATATATTTTATTAAATCTTCCCAACAAACCAATGAGACTGGTAACCAACAAATACGACCAAATTGGAAGGTTGTAAAGTGCTTTGCAAATCTAAGAAGCTGGTATAATTACTATTACTGTCATGATTATTTATAGGTTTAGGACTAGCTGTGGAAGCTGCAGTAGGGCTGAAAATGAGTTGTGTCACGCATGCCCTCTTCAAAGAGCAGATTGGTTCCCCTCTTATATTTACCATGAATCTTTTTAAAGCTATGATTGAAGAGAGCTAAACTTAACTGTAAAGTTAATCAGATGTCAAATTTAAGTGCTAAATCTTGTCCATACAGCACGTCATGTATTCAAAAATCAAAGAGCACCATCTTTTCTTTTGTATGAATGAAAAAAGTAAAGCAAAATAAAACAAATTTGTTCAATAAATGCTTTCATTGTTTTGCAACTTCAATGAGGTATAATTGCCAAGTAAAAATGTGCTCATATTCTAGGTGTACCATGTGATGATTTGGTATGTGTCTACCTTGTGAAATAAAGTCACTACAACCAAATTAATAAGCATATCTACAACCACATGTAATTATCATTGTGTGTGTGTGTGGGGGGGGGGGGGGTGGGTGTGGTGAGGACTCTTAAGATGTACTCTTTTAACAAGTTTCAAGTAAAAAATACAGTATTACTAATGATAGTCACTATGCTGCACATTAGATCCCCAGAACTGACTCATCTTATAACTGAAACTTGCTACCCTTTGACCATCCACCCATTTTTCATACCCTCCTGACCCTAGAAACTACCATTCTCTTCTCTTCTCGTATGAATTTAACCTTTTTGCTTTTTGTAAGATTCCACATATAAATGAGATCATACACTATTTTTCTTTCTGTGTCTGTCTTATTTCACTTAGCATTATGTCCTCCAGATTTATCTATTTTGTAGAAAATGGAAAGGGATTTTTGGCTGAATAACATTTCGTTGTATACATACCACCTTTTCTTTATTCATCTGTTGACAGACACTTAGGTTTGTGCCATATAATGGCTATTGTGAATAATGTGATGAACAAGGGAGTGCAAATATCTCTTCAAAGTCCAGATATTAATTTCCTTGGATACATACTCAGAAGTGTGATTGCTGGATAATATGGTAATTCTATTTTTAATTTTGTGAGGAATCTTCATATTGTTTTCCAAAATGGCTCTACCAACTTACATTCCTACTAACAGTGTATGAGAGTTCTCTTTTCTCTAGGCCGGGCGCGGTGGCTCAAGCCTGTAATCCCAGCACTTTGGGAGGCCGAGACGGGTGGATCACGAGGTCAGGAGATCGAGACCATCCTTGCTAATACGGTGAAACCCCGTCTCTACTAAAAAATACAAAAAACTAGCCGGGCGACGAGGCGGGGGCCTGTAGTCCCAGCTACTCGGGAGGCTGAGACAGGAGAATGGCGTGAACCCGGGAGGCGGAGCTTGCAGTGAGCTGAGATCCAGCCACAGCACTCCAGCCTGGGCGGCAGACGGCAGAGCAAGACTCCGTCTCAAAAAAAAAAAAAAAAAAAAAAAAAAAGAGTTCTCTTTTCTCCACACCATCAACATTTGCCATCTCTTGTCTTTCTTGATAATGGTTAGCATAATGAGTATGAGGTGATGATTCATAGTGGTTTTGAATTCCATGTCTCTGATGATTAGTGATGTTGAACATCTTTTCATACCTGTTAGTCATTTGCTTGTCTTCCTTTGAAAAATGTCTATTCAGATCCTTTGCCAGTTTTTAAATGGGTTATATATTTTCTTGTTATAGAGTTGTATGAGTTCCTTATATATTTTGGATATTAACCCCGTTATCAGATATATTATTTGAAAATATGTTTTCTATTCTGTGAGTTGCCTTTTCATTTTGTTGATTGTTTCCTTTGCTATGAAAAGGTTTTTAGTTTGATATGGTCCCATTTGTTTATTTTTATTTATTGTTTTGAGACGGAATTTTACTCTGTCATACAGGCTGAAGTGGCAGTGGTGCCATCTTGGCTCACTACAACCTCCAGCTCCTGGGTTCAAGTGATTCTCCTGCCTCAGCCTCCTGAGTAGCTGGGGTTACAGGCATGAGCCATCACATCTGGCCAATTTTTGTGTTTTTCGTAGAGACAGGGTTTTATCATGTTGGCCAGGTTGGTCAGAAACTCCTGACCACAAGTGATCTGCCCACCTCAGCCCCCAAAGTGCTGGGATTACAGGCCTGAGCTGCCATGCCTGGACTCTATTTTTGTTTTGTAGCCTGTGCTTTTGGGGTCATATCTAAAATAATTTTGTCAGTACTAATGTCAAAGAGCTTTTTCCCTATGTTTTATTCTAGGAGTTTCGTGGTTTTGAGTCTTATATTTAAGACTTTGATTTCAGTTAATTTTTGCATACAGTGTTCATTTTCATGATTTTCATGTGCATATCCAGCTTTTCCAACACTATTTATTGAAGAGACTATCCTTTCCCCAATGTGTATTTTTGGCATCTTGGCAGAGATTAGTTGGCCATATATATGTGGGTTTCCAGACTATTCTGGTCCATTGGTGTATGTGTTTGTTTTTTTGTGCTGGTGCCATACTTGTTTTATTACTATAGCTTTGTAATATAAATTAATATCAGAAAGTGCAATGCCTCTAGGTTTGTTCTTTTTCTTCAGGATTGCTTTGACTGTTTGGGGTCATTTGTAGTTCCATATGAATTTTAGGATTGTTTTGTCAATTTATGTGAAGAATATCATTGGTGTTTTGATAGAGATTGAATTGAATCTGTAGACTGACTGCTTTGGATAGTATGGACATTTTTAACATTATTAATTCTTACAATCCACAAATGGATTATCTTTCCATTATGTGTGTCTTCAATTTCTTTCATTAATGTCTTATAGATTTCATTGTCATGAATGTCTTAAAGATTGCAGTTACAGATCTCACTTCCTTGGTTAAATTTATTCCTAAGTATTTTATTCTTTTTGATGCTATTATAAATCGGACTGTTTTCTTAATTTCTTTTTTAGATAGTTTGTTGTTAGTATATAGAAACACAGCTTATTTTTGCATGTTGATGTTGTGTCCTATAACTTAAGTAAATTCATTCATTAGTGCTAGCAGGGTTTCTTTGTGCATGTAGAGATAATTTCACTTATTCTTGCCGGTTTATATGTCTCTTATTTCTTTTTCTTTCCTAATTGCTCTGGATCAAACTTCTACTACTATGTTATTTACAAATGGTGAGACTGGACACTGCCTTGTTCTTTATCTTGGGGAAAATCTTCCAGATTTTCACCATTGAGTATGATGAACAGATCCTTTGAAATAAGGATGTGTCTTCAGTAGACTAAAAAAACACATACTCTGCTCTCAAGGAGCTCATTGTGTAGTGGATATGAAACTAATTAGCTTAATGAGTACAGTAATAATCATCATCGTAATTAGCATCTATTGAGATCTTACCACGTGTCAGGCATTATTCTAAATATTTTACATTTAAAATTATATTCAATCCTCATAAAAACCTCTAGTTTGGCAATATAAATAGTCCCATTTTATAGGTAACAATTTTCAGATGATTCAAGTGACAAGAATTCTGAAAAAATAGGCTGAAGGAGCACAGAACAGAGTGCTTAGATCATTTTTTAAAATAGATATGTGTACTGCCTACAAAAATCTCCACTTTTTTTCAAAGCATCTTAGAAGGCCGGGCACAGTGTTTGACACCTGTAATCCCAGCACTTTGGGAGGCCAAGGTGCGCAGATCACCTGAGGTAAGGAGTTCAGGACCAGCCTTGTCAACATGGCAAAACCCTGTCTCTACTAAAAATACAAAAATTAGCTGGGTGTGATGGTGGGCGCCTGTAGTCCCAGCTACGTGGGAGACTGAGGCAGGAGAATCACTTGAACCTGGAAGGCAGAGGTTGCAATGAGCCGAGATCACGCCATTGCACTCCAGCCTGGGCAACAAGAGTGGAATTCCGTCTCAAAAAAACAAAAACGGAAGCAAAACAAAACAAAACAAACAAACAAAAAACATCTTAAAATTGAATTAACCTTCACCCCAACATAGTTTCTGCCAATCTATTTTATAGACTTATTGCTACAATCACTTGTTCATCAAGATCAAAAGCAATTAAGTGACTTAAACTAGTATTAAAGAAGAGAAGTCAGAGACAAAGGAAAACATGGAGTTGGTTGTCAGTAAAAGTATCATTTATTTCTGCTCCGTATTATCAGAGATTCAGAAATTTTTACATTATCCAGAGTGACAAATATTTCTAACTGGGTCTATCATACAGTATGCATATTATTCAGACCTTTTACATTCCAAATAAATGTAATCCTTTCATTTCAAGTTTATGAAACTATACAGCTGTACTTATTCTTTGGATTTAGAAAGGATAGCATGTTAAAGATACAAATGTTGTGGTCTAGTGGAGTTAAATGACTTGCTCAAGTTCACAAAACAAGTATTGTATCTGAGATGTATCTGCAATTTTGTTCTTGTTACTCCTGCCATTTCATTCACTCCTGACATTTATTCACTCATGTATTCATTCAACTTTTTATTTATACATTTATTCTTCTAGTTTTTATTAAGCACATACTGTGTGCCAGATCCTGTCCTAGGTGGAGGATCACAGCAGTGAATCTCCTACTACCACAGAGCTTATACTTTAATGTATGAGATAGGAAATAAATAAAATAAATGAGTAGTAAATATAGATCATATTAGACACTGATAGACATTAAAGATAAAATTTAGTAGATAAATGTAATCAGATTTTTTTTCCAGGGGAGGGGTACAATATTTTAGACGGGTTGACAAGAAAATCCCTCACTGAGAATGTAACTTTTGAGAAAAGCCTTGAAAGCAAACATAAGAGTGAGTCTTGGGAACAATTATAAGCAGATGGAATAGCTTAGCGAAAATCTGAGGCGCACATGTGATTGCCACATTTGAGGAATAATAAAGAGCCCAATATAGCAGCAATAGGGTAAGCAAGGGTGAAAGTGGTGAGAGAAAATATCAGACATCTAAGAGGGGCATGTTCTTCTCTGAAGGTAGCAGTTAGGATTTGGATTTTCATGTGAGTGAGATGGGTTGCCCACGAAGAGGAGTTTCCCATCTCATTTACATTATGCCATAGTGGTATGTGTGACCTCGGCCCTTTATAGGACACAAACTGCTTTTTTTAGTAAAATGGCTTTAGCCCAGTTACAGAAAATAATAATGTACATGTCCTTTCACTTTATGAACCCTATAGTCCTATGAATGATAAGGAATATTAAATAGAAGAGAAAAGCATGTAGAATTGATTTTGAATTCACTTTAAGACTTCAGTAGAAGGGGTGATATAATTTATTCAGTTATATCTTTGAAAGAAGCACCGAGCTGCATTTCTAAAGGTGCTAAGACAAATAACATTAAGAATATGTCTTGAATGATTGAAAAGTCAAAGCAAGCTGGCATTAAGTCTTAAATTCTCATGGCTTTATATTAAAAAATGTACTAGAAGGACTTAGTTCCCATTATGTACCAACACAGTGAAATATGGCATTTTAATGAGAAATGCCACCTTTCTGGGTTATAAAAGGACAAAAAAATGTTAAAACCCGTTAACCTCACTGTGTTCTTCCCTCCCACCCCTTCATATAGAGGAAATATTGCTCAACATTTACTTATGGCTGTCATTGTTTTTAATATCGAACAGACATAGAATGAATTTTCTCTATGTGTTTGTTGTTCTTAATCAAAATCTGTAATAATAAACTTTATTTTTTTTGAATCCTAGATGTCCTTTACAAATATTACTTAGTCCAACTTTATTGCTCTCTGGAGAAGGTCGTTTGTGCTGGGTATAACTCTCTTATTGACAAGTAAATTAAGATACCAAGACACTGTCACCACTCACTAGGCAGAAGAGAGAAGCAGAAACAGGCAGCTTCAGTGTGCTTCCTAGATTTTACTTCAGTATAGAGCACATTTTATAAGTGGTGTACTAATTCCATAAAGGTAACAGGAATTTGATAGACAATAACCAATTTAGGGAAACATGGAGGAATTCAGCCATATTAGAGAAGACCAGAGCTGAGGACACTATCTCTTGTTAGTTAGTTATAAAGAGTCCTAAAAGGAGGTAGCTGTGTTAATAAAGAAGCAAAACAACCTTCTTGTAACAGATCAAACTGAATCTTATATTATTGACTCCCTTTTGAATTGTCTGGCCCATTAGAGTCCTAGAGTGTTTTATGCAGTCTAATCAAACCACTTGGGAAATTTTATTTTCACCTGTACAGCCAATGAGCTAGATAAGGGACATAAAGTAGTCTCACAGGGATTCACTTTTGTCCAAGATTTATGAAGCTCAAAGAAATCTCTTTTTTCTTTCAGCATTTCACATTTTCTTCTGATTTCAGCCCTCTAGTAAAAACAAAACAAAACAAAAACAGCAACAAACCCACCATACATAAATACCACAAGCGGCAGATGTGGATAATGAAGGAAACATTATCAGGACAGTATATTTTATATTTCATACCAAAACCAACTTTTAACCCTAGGAAATTCATGTAAATGTTTGACCTCTTATATTCTTCAGCCTCTGCCCATAAATGCTGAAGATTCTAGTTGAGAAATCAAATATTCAGCATGCCACGGATAATACACATCTCCCAGGAGAGCAATGCAATATTCTAAGACGTTGGAAGAGGAGGTTGTCATACTGTGGCTGTGCTTGATAGGTAATGAGACCCATGCTGGAGAACTCTGAAATTACTTCCTGCAGAATGACAGGGAGTTGGTATATAGTTTAGAACTGATTCCAGACCTCCATTGCTTAAGAGGAAAGTCCCAATGAATTAATAAGAATCCTTGTGGGTTGTTTCAATTATCCATGTTTGGATTGTCTATCTCTACCTGAAAATAAATGTCTGCTACTCAGGTTAATATTTACTCTTCTGAGATTCAAACATTTCAATAATATAGATTATTGAATCTAGCTTTCACCTTTTCCAGCTGAGATCTGGAGTAGTCACATCTCATAAGTGTTTGGTGGATGACCTGTTCAATCCAGATAAACATCCATGATATAGTGTGAAATAATGCATGCATGCCTACATACGCATTTTAGCCTACAAGCATTTATTTTAGCAAACACCTACCATATACTAAGTACTGTATGCCTTGTGTCTGTTCTCCATGTAACCAGTCCCTCCTCACTTTATAAAACTCAGCTAAAGCATTACCTCCTGCAAATTTCACCTCCTAACCTCCAGCCTGATTTAGAGGTTTCTTTGCTATTCTCCCATAGCACAAATGCAGGTCTTTATCAGCACACATCATCACACTGAAAGGTAACTTTTGAATTACTTGCCTGCTGCCCCTCACACACCCCACTAAACTCTAGCCATGAAAACAGGGATCATGTTTGTATTTACTACAAAATCCTTTTTATATGATAAGCTAATGAATTTAAACTTCATCCTGAAAGCATTGGAAAGACAAATAATACTTTTATGTAGGGAAGTTATAGAAACAGATTTGTGTTTCCAAATGTTCACAACATATGCCACGGTGTAGACTATGGCTTTTATCCATACTCTATAGTGATGAATGGCGGTAAGAACAACTGGACAATTATTTTAGTAATCCAAGTAATAAAGCATGGAGTTTGAATAAAGGCAAGATATTGGTAGAAAGTAGAGTTGAGAGAGAAAGAAAAGATTTTTAATATTAAAGCTTTTAGAGATTTGGAGAGTGAATCTACTCTTTAACTACTTATATTCAATCAAGGATATTCATGTGGGTTTCTAGCTTGCACTTTTGATGGCAACAATTTATGAAACAATAAATAAAGTATAAATATACAAAATACAATACATTTTGTTTTTAACATGCTTACCTTGAACTATTTATTTGTATGTCCCTCAGGGGTCTCAAAATGGAAGGGAGCATGACATCATCCAGGAAGAGTATATCACATAGGACATAGGGGGACCTTAGATGGAATTTAAAAGAAATAAGAATACTAAATTTTGAGGACTTGGGGGATTCTAGGGAGAGCGATCCAACTGGTTGGCAACAGAAAGAGTAGCGAAAGAGAAGGTGTTCCTTAGCCTCAGGACAACAGCTTAGGCTCAATTAACTTAGGCAAGTTAAGAATGACGTTAGGCTATACCTTATGCCATTCTCTCTCTCTTTTTTTTTTTTTTTTTTTTTTTTTTTTTTTTTGAGACAGAGTCTTGCACTGTTACCTGGGCTGGACTGCAGTGGCCCCATCTCAGCTCAATGCAACCTCCGCTTCCCAAGTTCAAGCAATTCTCCTGCCTCAGCCTCCTGAGTAGCTGGGATTACAGGCACGCACCACCACACCCAGCAATTTTTGTATTTTTAGTAGAGACAGGGTTTCACTATGTTGGCCAGGATGGTCTCAAACTCCTGATCTCATGATCCACCCACCTCCACCTCCCAAAGTGCTCGGATTACAGGCGTGAGCCACCTACCTTACGCCATTCTTAATCAGCGTTGCTCTCATGGGGTCTTGCTCATCAAGAGTTCATCTCTTCCATTCTTAATCTATAATAGCAGTCCCCAACCTTTTTGGCACCAAGGACCGATTTCATGAAAGACAGTTTTTTCAAGGACCAGGAGGGCAGGTCATGGGGGATGGTTTCAGGATGATTCAAGTGCATTACATTTATTGTGCACTTTATTTCTATTATTATTACGTTGTAATATATAATGAAATAATTATACAACTCACCATAATGTAGAATCAGCGGGAACCCTGAGCTTGTTTTTCTGCCACTAGTTGGTCCCATCGGGGGGTGATAGGAGACAGTGACAGATCACCAGGCATTAGATTCTCATAAGGAGCTCACAACTTAGCTCCTTATGAGACCTAGTGCACATTCCTCGCATGTGCAGTTCACAGTAGGGTTCGTACTCTTAAGAGAATCTAATGTCACCACTGCTCTGACAGGAGGCTATGCTTAGGCAGTAATACAAGCAATGAGGAGTGGCTGTAAATACAGATGAAGCTTTACTCATTAGCCTGCCACTCACCTCCTGCTGTGCAGCCCACTTCCTAACAGGCCACCGACTAGGGACTCCTCATCTCTAATCCTGTTCTGCTGAATACTGTATTAAGAACAAACTGTTATTCTCCAATGAGCATACAGTAAAGACCAAAGATTGGATGAGACTCTCTCTTTTCTGTTCCCAGCATGGTTCTTTCATAATAAACCAATTCTTACTTTCATTTACTCAATTCATTGTAAATTGAAACAAATAAAACCCTACATAATACAAACTGCATTCAAGGTGTTCAGTGATTTGTTGGCTGATGATATCAAGAGATTGTTTTATCAGCCCTGAAAGCAATATTCATCACCATTTTGGCAGCTTTGTCACATTTGGAAGCATCCCTTATGTTTAACTGAGGAGAAAGGCAAGGATGAGCTCTTAACATAAAAGTGTAGAGGTACAATCATTCTAGGCTTTTCTGCTTAACTTCTCAGATTAAGAAAACAAACAAAAAAGGTGAATAATTCCAACCTAAAAATGTCAATGTTAAGTTCAGGTTGTTATCTCATGCCCTGTAAACATGTAGATGATAATTTCATTTTCCCTGAGGCAAAATATAGAAAATATCAGGTCATGTTAGTAACAAAGTTTGGTCCAGTTGAAGTTGCTGCTTCAGAACTCTTGCCTCAAGTTTTGGCAGTTAAGAAGTTGGTCTACTATGCAGCCGTAAAAAAGGATGAGTTTGTGTCCTTTGTAGGGACATGGATGCAGCTGGAAACCATCATTCTTAGCAAACTATCACAAGAACAGAAAACCAAACACCGCATGTTCTCACTCATAGGTGGGAACTGAACAATGAGATCACTTGGACTCGGGAAGGGGAACATCACACACTGGGGCCTATCATGGGGAGGGGGGAGGAGGGAGGGATTGCTTTGGGGAGTTATACATGATATAAACGTTATGCACATGTACCCTAGAACTTAAAGTATAATAAAATAAAAATAAAAAAAAATAAAAAAAGAGAAGTTGGTCTGAAGGCACAGCTCCTCAATATGAAACTTTAAGAACAGAGTCACTCATAAGCCCATTTTTCGTAAATCACTTTTGTGTTGGAAGAGCAGTGAGATTTTGCATGAGAAGTTCACAGAACCTTTTTTTGAAGAATGGCAAAAAAAAAGTATCAAAAAGCTAGAGGTTATTTCTTCATTCTGTGGTTAATGGTAGCACATTATTTCAACATTAGATGTAGGCTCTCTTTCCTTACTAAATTGCAGGAGTTTAGGCAAAGGTAATGGCAGCTACAAGTGTTCTTTAGGAAACAGAATTCCTGCCGGGCTTTTTAAGAAAAGTGTCCACAAACTCTTTGCCTTCAGGACATATCCGGTCCTCATCTCTAATTTAGAACACAATCCACTCTTCTTTGCTCCCTTGGGTTACCCCATGCTATTTACCCAGCATATTTGAAGAGTACACTTTGCCAACTAGTGTTCTGCAGACGACATACTAAGAGTTTAAAATATTAATTGTTTTGTTGCTTTCATATAATAGAAAGCCAGAGATACAGGGTTTAGGCAAAAATATTTCATTTCACTAATTGGATGCAGCATAGAAGGTATAGATTTCCATACCTCATGTTCTTTTACTAGCTGTCCGCACTCTTTTCAATTGCAGAGAGCTGAAAGTGTAAAAGGTTGCTCAGGCTTTGTCTCTCTAATGGCAAGTAGCTGCTTAGTTTAGCTTCAACGCTTAGTGAGCAAAAGGTGAAGAGTCAAACTAAGCCATTTTCAGGATCATGTGTGCTTACAGTAGTCAAGGAAGAATTTATATATATATATATTTTGCTAGAGATGAAGAAAAGGAGTGTGCAAAGAAGGGAAATAACACATTTAGAGTCACTGTGTGCATTGTACCAAGCATGTTCTATTCTCCCTTGAAGTTTCGTGATAGAATTATTATTTTCTTGCTTTCAGGAGTATCTGTGTGGTCATGTGACTTGTTTTGTCCAATGAAAATTTAGCAAAAGTAATATGGGTTACTTTCATTTAGAAGCATTAAAAGTCATGTGTAAGTTTTTGTACCCATTTTTCTATCAGGGAAAACATGAAAGCAGGGAAATGCAACATCCCTCTGGCTCAGTCCCTGAGTGAGGACAAGTTGGAGCAAAGCCTCCTAGCTGACTCATAATGGGCAAGTACTGAGAGCAAACAATACACTTTTTAATGTTTTAAGCCACTGAAACCTGGAAATTGTTTATTTTATTTTATTTTTAGCACTTCTTGTTTATTTGTTTATTATTATACTTTAAGTTCTAGGGTACATGTGCACAATGTGCAGGTTTGTTATGTATGTTCATGTGTGCCATGTTGGTGTGCTGCACCCATTAACTTGTCATTTACATTAGGTATATCTCCTTAATGCTATCCCTCCCCACTCCCGTCACCACACAACAGGCCCTGGTGTGTGATGTTCCTCATCCTGTGTCCAAGTGTTCTTATTGTTCAGTTCCCATCTATGAGTGAGAACATGCAGGGTTTGGTTTTCTATTCTTGCGATAGTTTGCTGAGAATGATGTTTTCCAGCTGCATCCATGTCCCTACAAAGGACACGAACTCATCCTTTTTCTATTGATTGGAATAGTTTCAGAAGGAATGGTACCAGCTCCTTCTTGTACCTCTGGTAGAATTTGGCTGTGAATCCATCTGATCCTGGACTTTTTTTTGGTTGATAGGCTGTTATTATTGCCTCGATTTCAGAGCCTGTTATTGGTCTATTCAGGATTTCAACTTCTTCCTGGTTTAGTCTTGTGAGAGTGTATGTGTCCAGGAATTTACCCATTTCTTCTAGGTTTTCTAGTTTATTTGTGTAGAGGTGTTTATAGTATTCTCTGATGGTAGTTTGTATTTCTGTGGGGTTGGTGGTGATATTCCCTTTATCATTTTTTATTGCATCTTTTTTATTCTTCTCTCTTCTTCTTTATTAATCTTGTTAGTGGTCTATCAATTTTGTTGATCTTTTCAAAAAACCAGCTCCTGGATTCATTGATTTTTTGAAGGTTTTTTCATGTCTCTGTCTCCTTCAGTTCTGCTCTGATCTTAGTTATTTCTTGCCTTCTGCAAACTTTTGAATGTATTTGCTCTTGCTTCTCTAGTTCTTTTAATTGTGATGTTAGGGTGTCAATTTCAGATCTTTCCAGCTTTCTCTTGTGGGCATTTAGTGCTATAAATTTCCCTCTACACACTGCTTTAAATGTGTCCCAGAGACTCTGGTACATTGTGTCTTCATTCTCATTGGTTTCAAAGAACATCTTTATTTCTGCCTTCATTGTATTATGTACCCAGTAGTCAGTCATTCAGGAGCAGGTTGTCCAGTTTTCTTGTGGTCGAGTGGTTTTGAGTGAGTTTCTTAATCCTGAGTTCTAGTTTGATTGCACTGTGGTCTGAGAGTCAGTTTATTATAATTTCTGTTCTTTTACATTTGCTGAGGACTGCTTTACTTCCAACTATGTGGTCAATTTTGGAATAAGTGCAATGTGGTGCTGAGAAGAATGTATATTCTGTTGATTTCGGGTGGAGGGTTCTGTAGATGTCTATTAGGTCCACTTGGTGCAGAGCTGAGTTCAATTCCTGGATATCCTTGTTAACTTTCATTCTCATTGATCTGTGTAATGTTGACAGTGGGGTGTTAAAGTCTCCCATTATTATTGTGTGGGAGTCTAAGTCTCTTTTTAAGTCTCTAAGGACTTGCTTTATGAATCTGGGTGCTCCTGTATTGGTTGCATATATATTTAGGATAGTTAGCTCTTCTTGTTGAATTGATCCCTTTACCATTATGTAATGGGCTTCTTTGTCTCTTTTGATCTTTGTTGGTATAAAGTCTGTTTTATCAGAGACTAGGATTGCAACCCCTGTTTTGCTTTTTTTATTTGTTTGTTTTCCATTTGCTTGGTAGATCTTCATCCATCCCTTTATTTTGAGCCTATGTGTGTCTGTACATGTGAGATGGGTCTCCTGAATACAGCACACTGATGGGTCTTGACTCTTTATCCAATTTGCCAGTCTGTGTCTTTTAATTGGAGCATTTAGCCCATTTACATTTAAGGTTAATATTGTTATGTATGAATTTGATCCTGTCATTATGATGTTAGCTGGTTATTTTGCTTGTTAGTTGATGCAGTTTCTTCCTGGCATTGATGGTCTTTACATTTTGGCATGTTTTTGCAGTGGCTGGTACCAGTTGTTCCTTTCCATGTTTAGTGTTTCCTTCAGGCCTGGTGGTGATAAAATCTCTCAGCATTTGCTTGTCTGTAAAGGATTTTATTTCTTCTTCACTTATGAAACTTAGTTTCGCTAGATATGAAATTCTGGGTTGAAAATTCTTTTATTTAAGAATATTGAATATTGGTCCCCACTCTCTTCTGGCTTGTCGAGTTTCTGCTGAGAGATCTACTGTTAGTCTTATGCACTTCCCTTTGTGGGTAACCCGACTTTTCTCTCTGGCTGCCCTTAATATTTTTTCCCTCATTTCAACTTTGGTGAATCTGACAATTGTGTGCCTTGGAGTTGCTCTTCTCGAGGAGTATCTCTGTGGTGTTCTCTGTATTTCCTGAATTTGAATGTTGACCTGCCTTACTAGGTTGGGGAAGTTCTCCTGGGTAATATCCTGAAGAGTGTTTTCCAACTTGGTTCCATTCTCCCTGTCACTTTCAGGCACCCCGATCAGATGTAGATTTGGTCTTTTCACATAGACCCATATTTCTTGGAGGCTTTGTTCATTTATTTTTACTCTTTTTTCTCTAAACTTCTCTTCTTGCTTCATTTCATTCATTTGATCTTCAATCACTGATACCCTTTCTTCCACTTGATCGAATTGGCTACTGAAGCTTGTGCATTTGTCACGTAGTTCTTGTGCCATGGTTTTCAGCTCCATCAGTTCATTTAAGGACTTCTCTACATTGGTTATTCTAGTTAGCCATTCGTCTAATCTTTTTTGAACGTTTTCAGCTTCTTCGTGATGGGTTCAAACTTCCTCCTTTAGCTCTGATAAGGTTGATCATCGGAAGCCTTCTTCTCTCAACTCGTCAAAGTCATTCTCCCTCCAGCTTTGTTCCATTGCTGGTGAGGAGCTGCATTCCTTTGGAGAGGGAGAGATGCTCTGATTTTTAGAATTTTCAGCTTTTCTGCTCTGTTTTTTCCCCATCTTTGTGGTTTTATCTACCTTTGGTCTTTGATGATGCTGATGTACAGATGGGGTTTTGGTGTGGATGTCCTTTCTGTATGTTAGTTTTCTTTCTAGCAGTCAGGACCCTCAGCTGCAGGTCTGTTGGAGTTTGCTCGAGGTCCACTCCAGACCCTGTTTGCCTGGGTATCACCAGCCAAGGCTGCAGAAGAGTGAATATTGCTGAACAGCCAATGTTGCTGCCTGATCGTTCCTCTGGAAGCTTCATCTCAGAGGGGCACCCGGCCGTGTGAGGTGTCGGTCTGCCCCACTGGGGAGTGACTCCCAGTTAGGCTACTCGGGGGTCAGGAATCCACTTGAGGAGGCAGTCTGTCCGTTCTTAGATCTCAAACTCCGTGCTGGGGGAACCACTACTCTCTTCAAAGCTCAGACAGGCACATTTAAATCTGTGGAGGTGTCTGCTGCCTTTTGTTTGGCTATGCCCTGACCCCAGAGGTGGAGTCTACAGAGGCTGGCAGGCCTCCTGGACCTGTGCTGGGCTCCACCCAGTTCAAGCTTCCTGCTGCTTTGTTTACCTACTCAAGCCTCAGCAGTGGTGGGCGCCCCTCCCCAAGTCTTGCTGCTGCATTGCCGTTAGATCTCAGACTGCTGTGCTAGCAATAAGGGAGGCCCCGTGGGTGTAGGACCCTCTGATCCAGGCACAGGATATAATCTCCTGGTGTGCAGTTTGCTAAGACCCTTGGAAAAACGCAGTATTAGGGTGGGAGTGGCCTGATTTTCCAGGTGCTGTGTGTCTTGGTTTCCCTTGGCTAGGAAAGGGAATTACCTTTCCCCTTGCGCTTCCTGTGTTAGGCGATGCCTCGCCCTGCTTTGGCTCGTGCTTGGTGGGCTGCACCCACTGTCCTGCACCCACTGTCCAACACGCTGAGATGAACCCGGTACCTCCATTGGAAATGGAGAAATCACCCATCTTCTGTGTCGCTCACACTGGGAGCTGTAGCCTGGAGCTGTTCCTATTCAGCCATCCAACACTTATTGTTTTATTGCAGCACAATCTAGCCTATCCTGACTAATATATTCATCTAGCAAGTGGAATAACCAGAGATAGAACCCAAATGTCTTACTTGTATCAGGTCTTGACCTGCACAAAGCTTTGTGTAAAAATGCACACCAACACTTGTGCCCAGTCACATATGGTCAAAGGGATAAGGCAGAAATTCTGTGCGTTAGATAAGTGATGTTTATGGCTGCTCCATTAACTGGCCTTTAGAAACCATGTACGGCCTTGGTAGTGACACACACAGTTTAGACGTCACAGAGAAGTGCAACCTTGTCCAAAAGTATGATCATGGAAGGAATTCTTCTCTTGCCCTTTAGCCTTGCATTTATCTCTCTACAACTCAACCCTAACCCTCTTTCTCATGTTCATGTGTCTACTGGGATTGTTTATAATTATCTGTTGAGACTGAATTCAATTGTAAATTACAACAAAAACCAAACTAACAGTACCTTAAACAAATAAGATTTTTTTTCACATATCAAATATTTAGAGGTTAGCAGCTGTTGATGATATCTTTGCAGTCCAGATCCTTTCTTTATTTTCAGGCTTTGGCATATTACCTTCACTCTTCTGCTTGCAGGAACATGGTTGCAAAATGAATGTTGCAGCTCTAGTCATCACAGCCACATTTAGAGCAGGACTAATGAAAACATAAAGGAGGGCAGTGCTTACAGAGTTCAATTTAGTCTCATTGGGCAAGACTGAGACTTATGCATGCTCCCTGGGACAAGAGAGGATGGCAAACTGCAAACCAGAACTTTTTTTGTTATCATAGATCAATCCATGATTTGAAAGTGAGCACATTCTTGTCCAGAACAACACTGGGGTTCTTACTGGCAAGGAAAAAGAGGAAAATGAGTACAGTATTTGTCATGTCACCTGTTCAGGTTTATTCCAGGTCCTGATATGAAAGATGATATCACCTCAGTATATCTGATGAAAAAGTGTATTCCCAATGCTCCGCAATTGTTAATGTAAGAGCATAGAAATAGAAAGTGCTCTAGGACAATGAAAATTGTGTATAGTCCTTCTACTTAAGGTTCATACAATTCTAGCTACTTTTGTCTTCATGAATTAAGGTCCTTGAGTCATGTTAGAACAAAGATTGAGAGTGCTTGCCTGCATAGCATTGTTGGAAAATTATAGGAATATACTCAATGAGAGATATGACTCATTAATTCTAGTTCTTGCTAAGTTCATTGGAGTTGTAACAAGCACCAGGCTTTGGATTCATTTAAACCTGGATTTGCCTTAAGGATTTGCTATTTGACAGTTGTGTGACCACTTGTATAGGTCATTTTACCTCTGTGATTTTCACTTTTATATGTGAATGATAACCCTAAACTTTAGGACTTTCAAGTAATTTAAATTATAATAGAAAACTAGTATCTATGAACATTACTCATATGTTCTTTGCAAAATAAAAGCACTAGGGAAAACTTAGAAAGTGATGCAGTGGAAGGAAAATCATGAGAAGGTTGCATTTCTTGGTAATAAAATGTTGGCCCCATGTTCTACCAGGAATTCTATTTTTCTTCACTACTTCAAACACTCCCCATAACCTATGGATGGAAAAAAGAAATCTAAAAATGCCTCCTATTTCTTTCCATTTCTCTAAGCCTTAGCTTTTGGTTCTCTAAGTGATTCTTTAAATTATTCTTTATGCCATAGTGTTGTATAATTTATAAAGAACACTCTCTCCTGTCTTGTATTATTTAATTCTCCAACGTGTTTGGAGAGAGGATTTTATATGAAAGCAGTGACACAAAATAAAGCGGCATTGTACCAGTGTCTTGCATCTTTAATAAAGTTGCTCTCAAACAGCATTTCAGTAAATGAAATGTACCCAGGAATGACAAATTTTCATATATCAAAGGTATGCTCCGACCTGCTCTGGGACATAAAGCCTAATGCCATAATAGAGCCCAGAGGTTTGTGTTTGATTTGATTTGTCTTTCTTTTGTTCTTTCCTTCTAAAGGAAGATTACCTACTTTCCAAAATAATAATCCTAAGAGTAATAACCCATCTCATCCAATGACAGAAAAAAAAAAAGCACTATTAAGATGGGAGAGTCAGTGACACTGTTCTATCTGAAGTTTTATTGGAAAATGCACACACACACACACACACCCCACAATACACACACACAGGGAAAGTAAAGGGGGCTTTGTCAACTTTAATTATTTATCATACATATCTAGGAGTGTTCCAAACTTCATTCTGCAAGAAACTGACAAAGATGAAACAAAGAAAAAGGAGAGAATTCCTGAAGGATTTAGTGTATTATGAGTGAGAGCTATAATAAGGATATGTGGGTATAGATTGAATGGCTAAACTACAGCTAGGGAAGAAAATGGAGTCAACCCTATTTGGAGTGAGATGGCAGAAAATGTTTGATGACTGTGATGTCCCCATCCTGATGATAAGCATCATGTGACAGCCATGCCACGAATCAGCCAGCCTCCTTCTCATTCCAGAGTGAGCTGCTAATTGTAGTGGGAAATAAGACTCTTTTAAGGTCATAGAAATGCCATGTTTGTCATCTACAGGAGAGATTTCCTTTTTCTTCAGGCAGGTGTCTGCATGGTAAAAATTGAGGGGCATGGAGCAGAAAGCACTGCTTCTACACAATGACTGATAGGGAACCAAAGTGTGCAAGGCAGTGTGATACTGGTCCATTAAGTCACTTTCTTTTAGAATATGGAAACGTGTTAATCTCCAAGTACAAGTTTCTTCTGTTGAAAAGTAATTACCTCTTGGAGTAATAATACCAAAGAGGCTGTCAGGTAACTCACAGGGCAAAGGTCCTATGATGGTGAGAGTAGTAACATGATCTGACATAAGAGCTGGTAAGAAGTGCTCAAAGTCCGAATGTATTTTAGCTACAGCCAACAGGATATACCAATGGATTAAATGTGGGTGTATGAAAAAGAAATGTCAAGAAAGCATCCACCTGCTAAAATACCAAAATGTGGACTGGGAGCATGCATACCCTCTGTGCTGGCAATTGGCCCTGGAAAGGGCTGAGGATGGAAACGGAATAGAGGACAAGGAGGATTTCAAGGTCATCGATATGTTCTACTTATCATATATGCAAAAACACAAAATAAAAATAAAACATAAAAATAAATACTTTATTAATTTGGACATGAGCTACTAAAAACATGTTGTTCACCAAGAGTCTGGGTGAAAATAGGAATATCCTGAAGCCTTAAATCTGCCTGTAATTTTGATCTACAACCTTGGCCTATTCAGCTTGTAAATGTTGTCACCCTCTTTCTCTTGGTTCAGACCTCTTACATTGGGACACAAGAGACATGATCACCCAATTTATACTGCATTATGAATGTGTTGCTCATACAAATTGGCCTCAGGGCAAGATTTATTTTGCTTCATTTAACCTAGTTTGTTTAAATTCTTAACACATTGTGTAAATCTGTATTTGCATGATAAACCCTTTAGAAGTAGAAGTGTCATGTTTAATGGTCAAAATGAATCAGTGATTTCAGTTTCTTTTACTACATGAGAAATGTTTGTAAGAAGGAAATTTTACAGTGACGTTGCCATTGTTCAATCTAACTAGAAAACCTGATATGTGAAAACAAAGCCAAAAAGCCTGTGTTTTATTCTCAAGTTATTCCATCAAATAAGAATGTCTATTTGCTGTAAAGCCAAACTTTTTGAGAAATGACCAGGCAAGGAAGAACTAATTCTAAACTTTTAGACTGCATAATGCTAAGTTAAAATCAAATTTTCTTTGAGAGGGAGGTGGTTCCTTCATCCCCTCAAAGCAAAAAATCCTTCTCAAATGATTGTAATCTTGTCTTAAACTCAAGTATGCTAGGATGGAGTTGAATATTCAGCTCCTAAGCTGGAGTACAGACCATCTAGAATCACAGAATTCTCCAACTCATTCATTTCCAAGTACTGGTGGAGTAGTGTCTGGTCTGTGATGTGTGGCTTCAGGGATCTGCAGAAAACTGGTTTCAATAGAAGATACCCCTTTAATCTCAAAATCCTGTTATTTAAGGTTTAATGCAGTATCTCCAAGAGCTTTTCCACAATTTACTTCCATCCTCCTTATCATCTTTCTTTCTTCATGCTCTAAACTTTAACTGCCTGGATTCAAATCTTAGTCTCACCCTTCATTAGTAGGATGACCTCAGTCAAGTTACTCAATCTCAGTCAGCCTCAATTCTCATCTAAAATAAAAAATTCAGAGGGGAGCAAAGTGAACATACAGTACTGCCTCAGCACATGTGAACATTTTCACATCAACTGAGTTCTGGGCAGACACATATTGAAGTCGAAAAGACAGGGAAATAATGAGACATGGCCTAATCAAGACCAAGATGCATTATTGATATATGAATTGCATAGATACCATGGGAACAAAGTGGAAAACTGGAGGCATTGAAACACAGGATTTGCTAGTCTTTCCTAGCATAGGACAACAGTGTGTTAAAGATTTCATTAAGCATTGACTACATGTGGACATTAGTGGCTTTGTGCTAAATGTGTATATCTGTACTTCTTCAAAGATATTCTCTTTGTATAAGTCCTTCAGTTATGTGTGTTCAAGTCATTTGTCCTAGATTCTGTGTAATTGTTCTCCAGACTGTGCAATTAAGAGTTATTTATGATTGACGTAAATGACCTGCCTCTATTAGTGAGGAACACCATTATGTTTTAAAGTAAGAACTTTGATGAATTTTTTTTCATTAGATTTCAATTGAAAAACTAATTCTGCTCATTATTGGCTGTCTAAAATTACAAAGAAAAAAATGAAATTAAAATTCCATTTAACTCTGCATAAACTCACAGTTCAGTACATTATTATTTTGATTAATAAAATTCTGACCTTCTTTCTTATTTTATGTATATGCAGGTATTTGTAGATATATCTGTATATTTGGTTGAGTATAGATTTTTAAGCAAATATAGAATTGTGTGGATATATATTATTTTTTAAGACAGCCTTTTAAAAAGTTAATATTACTGATTAGTTTCTTATTTCAGAAGTAACAAATTATCACAAACTTGGTGGCTTAAAACAACATGAGTTTATTATGTTACAGTTATGGAGGTCAAAAGTTTGAAATGAGTCTTACAGGCTAAAATCAAGATATTGGCAGAACTACATTCTCTCTGTAGCTTCAGGGACAATCTGTTTTCTTGCCGTTTTTGAGCTTCTAGAGAACACCTACATTCCTTGTCTGTGGTTCCTTTCTCCAATTTCAAAGCCAAGCCAGTGGTAGCATCTTTCTCTCTCTCTGTCTCTCTCTCTCTCTGTCTCTCTTTCTCTCCTTCTCCCTCCCTCTCTCCCTCTCTCTTGACCTCCCTCCCTCTCTCCCTGTTCCTCCCTCTCCCTCTCTCTCCCTGTTTCTCCTTCTTTCTCTCTCCCATTTCTGTTTCTGTTACCACACCTTCTTCTCTGATACCTGCATAATTCAAGTTTATCCTCCCATCTCAAGACCTTTACTGTAATCACATTTGCAGATTCTTTTTTTCTGTGTAAAGTAACCCATTGACAGGTTCTGGAGATTAGGACATAGACATCTTTGCAAGGGGTACAGTATCCTCTCTGCCACAATTACATTGCACATCTTTGCATTATATGGAAGATTTAACACACACATTTTGTATACAACTCTGCTAATGAAACAATAGAAAGGGACAAATACATTTTAGTTAAAGCTATGAACCCCACACGTCTAATGGAATGGGAGAGTAGACCACAGCAATTAAGCAATTTAGAGAGTTTTAGGTAGATGGGAAAAATGCGAAATGATTAAACAGAAAGGAGAAAGATGAAACATAAGTGCCTACTGTGGAATGATGTCAACAAAATGAAGCTTAATCATGCTCAGTATCCAGGAAAAGTCCTGGATACAGTAGTGTTTGGAAACTCTTAAAAGTGTGACAAAACAAAATGAACTCCTAAAAGATTATAAGAGAAGCTATTAAACTACCAGAGATACCCTCTTTCTCTTCAGTTAGGCAAACATACCTACTCTTTCCAGGCTGGTGAGAATTCCCTGGAGAATAATAACTGGAAAGTCTTTGAAGACACATGGAAGCCCAGCACTGGAGGACAGAGTGACATTGTTCACTGACAATTAGGGATTAGCTAACACTCCGTATATAAATATGTATGACCTCCATTCTCCTTCTTTTGTTCAATCTACAGAATACTGGTTCTGAGGCAGTAAGATGTCTCTGGTAAGAGGATTATAGAATTCTCCTCTGGAGTAAGTGATTAGTCCCCTCAAAAATATTCCACCCAATGTCATTCAGGTTTCTCCAATAAAACAGCTCCCTGATCAGCCAACAATCAGACCTACTATCAACAAATATGGATCTTCCAATCAGCTTTTCAGTGACGTACTGTACTATGAATAGACACTAAATCACAGCAGATATTTGAGTGAGGAAGAAAGATACAAAATAACCAATTAAAAAGAAACAAATGGTCATTGGATAAATAAAAGGTAAGTTCTAAAATAAGATAATTGTTAATAATGTATTGTGTATTTCAAAATTGCTAGAAGAGATAATTTTATCCAAATGATATCTTTAATTTTATATACTTTAGTGATGAGTATTTTCATCAGAAATGGCAAGTAGTTGAGTGGATAGATACATTCATTTCCCTGATTTGATCATTATGCAATGTATACATGTGTTGAAACATAACAGTGTACTCCATAAACAGGTATAATTATTAAGCATCATTTAAAAACAAAATGAATCTATAAATTACTTTGGGCAGTATGGCTATTTTCACGATATTGATTCTTTTGAGGAGGGAATGTTTCTCCATTTGTTCGTGTCCTCTCATTTCCTTGAGCAGTGGTTTGTAGTTCTCCTTGAAGAGGTCCTTCACGTCCCTTGTAAGCTGTATTCCTAGGTATTTTATTCTCTTTGCAGCATTTGTGAATGGAAGTTCACTCATGATTTGGCTCTCTGTCTATTATTGGTATATAGGAATGCTGGTGATATTTGCACATTGATTTTGTATCTTGAGACGTTGCTGAAGTTGCTTATCACCTCAAGGAGTTTTGGGGCTAAGATGATGGAATTTTATAATATATACAATCATGTCATCTGCAAACAGAGACAATTTGACCTTTTCTCTTCCTATTTGAATACACTTTATTTCTTTCTTTTGTCTGATTGCCCTAGCCAGAACTTCCAATACTATGTTGAATAGGAGTGGTGAGAGAGGGCATCCTTGTCTTGTGCCGGCTTTCAAAAGGAATGCTTCCAGCTTTTGCCCATTCAGTATGATATTGGCTATAGGTTTGTCGTAGACAGCTCTTATTATTTTGAGATATGTTCTATCAATACCTAGTTTATTGAGAGTTTTTAGTATGAAGGGATGTTGAATTTGATCAAAGGCCTTTTCTGCATCTATTGAGATAATCATGTGGTTTTTGTCATTGGTTCTGTTTATATGCTGGATTATGTTTATTGATCTGCATATGTTGAACCAGCCTTGCATCCCAGGGATGGAGCCCACTTGACTGTGGTGGATAAGCTTTCTGTTGTGCTGCTGGATTCATTTTGCCAGTATTATATTGAGGATTTTCGCATCTATGTTCATCAGGAATATTTCGCATCTATGTTCGTCAGGAATCTTTTCTTGTGTCTCTGCCAGATTTTGGTATCAGGATGATGCTGGCCTCATAAAATGAATTAGGGAGGAGTCCCTCTTTTTCTACTGTTTGGAATAGTTTCCGGCTGTGAATCCGTCTGGTCCTGAGTTTTGTTTTGTTTTGTTTTGTTTTGTTTTTTTGGTTCATAGGGTATTAAGTACTGCCTCAATTTCAGAACTTATTATTGTTAATAATATTAACAATTCGACTTCTTCCTGGTTTAGTCTTGGGAGGGTGTATGTGTCTAGGAATGTATCCATTTCTTCTAGATTTTCTAGTTTATTTGTGTAGAGGTGTTTATAGTATTCTCTGATGGTAGTTTGTATTCCTTTGGGATTAGTGGAGATATCCCCTTTATCATTTTCATTGTGTCCATTTGATTCCTCTCTCTTTTCTTCTTTATTAGTCTGGCTAGCAGTCTATATATTTTGTTAATCTTTTCAAAAAACCACCTCCCAGATTCATTGATTTTTTGAAGGGTTTTTTGCGTCTCTATCTCCTTCAGTTCTGTTCTAATCTTAGTTATTTCTTGTCTTCTGCTAGCCTTTGAATTTGTTTGCTCTTGCTTCTCTAGTTCTTTTCATTGTGATATTAGGGTGTTGATTTCAGATCTTTCCCATTTCCTGCTGTGGGCATTTAGTGCCATAAATTTCCCTCTAAACTCTAAACACTGCTTTAAATGTGTCCCAGAGACTCTGGTACGTTGTGTCCTCATTCTCATTGGTTTCAAGAACGTTTTTATTTCTGCCTTCATTTCGTTATTCACCCAATAGTCATTCAGGAGCAGATTGTTCAGTTTCCATGTAGTTGTGCAGTTTTGAGTGAGTTTCTTAATCCTAACTTCTAATTTGATTGCACTGTGGTCTGAGAGACTGTTTGTTATGATTTCCATTCTTTTGCATTTGCTGAGGAGTGTTTTACTTCAAATTATGTGGTCGATTTTAGAATAAGTGTGATGTGGTGTTGAGAAGAACATATATTCTGTTGATTTGGGGTGAAGAGTTCTGTAGATGTCTGTTAGGTCCACTTAGTCCAGAACTGAGTTCAAGCCTGAATATCTTGTCAATTTTCTGTCTCTTTGATCTGTCTAATATTGACAGTGGAGTATTAAAGTCTCCCACTATTATTGTGTGGGAGTCTAATCTCTTTGTAGGTCTCTAAGAACTTGTTTTATGAATGTAGGTGCTCCTGTATTGGGTGCATATATATTTAGGATAGTTAGCTCTTCTTGTAGCATTGATCTCTTTACCATTATGTAATGCCCTTCTTTGTCTTTTTTCATCTTTGTTGGTTTAAAGTCTGTTTTAACAGAGATGAAGATTGAATGCAATCCCTGTTTTATTTTGTTTTTTTCTTTCCATTTGCTTTGTGAATATTCCTCCATCCCTTAATTTTGAGTCTATGTGTTCCTTTGCACATGAGATGGGTTTCCTGAATATAGCACACTGATGGGTCTTGACTCTTTATCCAATTTGCCAGTCTGTGTCTTTTAATTGGGACATTTAACCCATTTACATTTAAGGTTAATTTTTTTTTTTGAAAAAAACAAATGAACATTTATTAAAGACTTACTATTTGTCAGGCACTCTTCTAAGCATCCATATATATTAAGTTACTCAAGGTGTTTAATCCTCACAACAAATCTCTCTGATCCCATTTTACCTGTGAGGGAATTGATACATTCAGTTACACAACTAGTTTGTAAAGGAACCAGCACTCAACAGTTGTCCAGCTCCGATGCCCGGGATTTTGGTCGGTATACTGTGTTTCCCTAGATTTTGCCAGGAAAAATTATGTGTCTAATAAGGAAGCCAGATACCCTGTGAGCATATCAGAGTTCCTGACTTTTACTGACACTTTGAGTGAGGGGTGCTGTGCTGGATCTTTCATTAGCTCCTCCAGATCCACTTTATCCTGTCTGATACTTCAGCAGGCTCCCCTGCCATCCTGAGATCAGGAGCAAGAAAAGAAGGGTAAGATATTCTCCTCCACCACCTTCACGCCCCCCTCGCCATGTCCCTGGAGGTCAGCTACTTCTCTCTACTGAAGGTCTCAGGTGCTGTCAGGTTTCAATGACCACTTCTTTATGCCTTCATGCCTGGGGTGTTAATGACTGTATGGTTCTCAATCCCTGAGGTTCTACCACTCCTGTTGCTCCTCTTACATATGGCCCCCTCCTTTGTGAAGAATTCCCTTTATTAAGCCATTTTCATCAGGTTCCCGCAAGAACCCAGACAGACACAGGCACCTTTTGATGGATGGAGTGCAAGCAGCCCACTTCTCTTTGTATTTATAAGGTTAATATTGTTATGTGTGAATTTGATCCTGTCATCAGGATAATAGCTGGTTATTTTGCACAATAGTTGATGCAGTTTCTTTATAGTGTCATTGGTCTTTATACTTTGGTGGGGTTTTTCAGTGGCTGGTACTGGTTTTTCCTTTCCATATTTAGTGCTTCCTTCAGGAACTCTTGTAAGGCAGGTCTGGTGGTGACAAAATCTCTCACCATTTGCTTGTATGTAAAGGATTTTGTTTCTCCTTTGTTTTTGAAGCTTAGTTTGGCTGGATATGAAATTCTGGGTTGAAAATTCTTTTCTTTAAGAATGTTAAATATTGGCCCTGACTCTCTTCTGGTTGTAGGGTTTCTGCAGAGAGATCCACTGTTAGTCTGATGGGCTTCCCTTTGTAGGTAACCTGACCTTTCTTTCTGGCTACCCTTAACATTTTCTCCTTCATTGAAACCTTGGTGAATCTGACAATTATGTGTCTTGGGGTTGCTCCTCTCGAGCAGTATCTTAGTGGTGTTTCTGTGTTTCCCGAATTTGAATGTTAGCCTGTCTTGCTAGGTTGGGGAAGTTCTCCTGGATGATATCCCAAAGTTTCAGCTTGGTTCCATTCTCCCCATCACTTTCAGGGACCCCAATCCATCATAGGTTTGGTTTTCTCACATAGCCCTGTATTTCTTGGAGGCTTTGTTTGTGCCTTTGTATTCTTTTTTCTCTAATCTTATCTTCACACCTTATTTCAGTAATTTGATCTTCAATCTCTCATATCATTTCTTCTGCTTGATTGATTTGGCTATTCATACTTGTGTATGCTTCATGAAGTTCTCGTGCTGTGCTTTTCAACTCCATCAGGTCATTTATTTTCTTCTCTAAACCGATTATTCTGATTAGTAGTTCTTACAACCTTTTATCAAGGCTCTTAGCTTCCCTACATTAGGTTAGAATGTGCATCTTTAGCTCAGAGGAGTTTGTTATTACCCACCTTCTGAAGCCTACTTCTGTCAATTCATCAAACTCATTCTCCATCCAGTTTTGTGTCCTTGCTGGAGAGGAGTTGCAATCACTTGGAGAAGAGGCATTCTGGTTTTTGGAATTTTCAGCATTTTTATGCTGGTTTTTCCTCTTCTTTGTGGATTTACCTTTGATCTGTGAGGCTGCTGACCTTCAGATGGGGTTTTTGTGTGGGGGTGTCCTTTTTGTTGATGTTGACGTTATTGCTTTCTGTTTGTTAGTTTTTCTTCTAACATTCAGGACCCTCTTCTGCAGGTCTGCTGCAGTTTGCTGGAGGTCCATTCCAGACCCTGTTTGCCTGGGTATCACCAGTGGAGCCTGTAGAACAGCAAAAATTGCTGCCTGCTCCATCCTCTGGAAGCTTTGTCCCAGAACATCACTGGCCTGATGCCAGCTGGAGCTCCCCTGTATGAGGTGTCTGTCGATCCCTGCTGGGATGTCTCTCCCAGTCAGGAGGCATGGGGGTCAGGGACCAACGTAAGGATGCAGTCTGTCCCTTAGCAGAGCTCGAGCTCTGTACTGGGAGAATTCTCCTTGTCAGTATCCACTGCTCTCTTCAGAGCCAGCAGGCAGGAATGTTTAAGACCATGGAAGCTACGCCCATATCCAACCCTTCCCCCAGGTGCTGTGTCCCAGGGAGATGGGAGTTTTATCTATCAGCCCCTGACTGAGGCTGCTGCCTTTCTTTCAGAGATGCCCTGCCCAGTGAGGCATCTAGAGAGGCAGTCTGGCCACAGTTGCTTTGCCATGCTGTGGTGAGTTCTGCCCAGTCCAAACTTCCAGACCTCCTTAGCACTGTCATGGGAAAATGACCTATTCAAGCCTCAGTAATGACAGATGCCCCTCCCCCACCAAGCTCAATCATATCAGGTCAACTTCAGACTGCTATGCTAGCAGTGAGAATTTCAAGTCAGTAGTTCTTAGCTTTCTGGGCTCCATGGGAGTGGGCCCTGCTGAGCGAGACCACTTGGCTCCCTGGCTTCAGCCCCCTTTCCAGGGGAGTGAATGGTTCTGTTTCACTGGGGTTCCAGGCTGTTCTATCAAGCTACCATTGGATTTCTTCACAGAATTAGAAAAAACTACTTTAAATTCCATATGAAACCAAAAAAGAGCCCTATAGCCAAGACAATCCTAAGCAAAAAGAACAAAGCTGGAGGCATCACACTACCTGACTTCAAATTATACTACAAGGCTACAGTAACCAAAACAGCATGGTACTGGTACCAAGACAGATATATAGACCATTGGAACAGAACAGAGGCCTCAGAAATAACACCACACATCTACAATCATCTGATCTTTAACAAACCTGACAAAAACAAGCAATGGGGAAAAGATTCCCTAATATTGTTGGGAAAATGGGCTAGCCATATGCAGAAAACAAACTGGACCCCTTCCTTACACCATATAGAAAAATTAACACAAGATGGATTAAAGACTTAAGTGTAAAACCTAAAACCATAAAAACCATAGAAGGAAACCTAGGGAATACCATTCAGGACATAGACATGGGCAAATGACTAAAACACCAAAAGCAATTGCAACAGCCAAAATTGACAATGGGATCTAATTGAATTAAAGATCTTCTGCACAGCAAAAGAAACTATCATCAGAGTAAACAGTAACCAACAGAATGGGAAAAAAATTTTGCCATTTATCCATCTGAGAAAGGTCTAATACACAGAATCTACAAGGAACTTAAACAAATGTACTTAAAAAAAATAAAAACAACCCCATCAAAAAGTGGGTAAAGTATATGAACAGACACTTCTTAAAAGAAGACATTTATGTGGCCAACAAACATATGAAAAAAAGCTCATCATTACTGGTCATTAGAGAAATGCAAATCAAAACCACAATGATATACCATCTCACACCAGTTAGAATGGTGATCATTAAAAAAAATATTCAGGCTGGGCGTCATGGTTTATGCCTGTGGTCCCAGCACTTTGGGAGGCCGAGGTGGGCAGATCCTGAGGTCAGGAGATTGAGACCATCCTAGCCAAGGTGATGAAGCCTCGTCTCTACTAGAAATGCAAAAATTGGCTGCACATGGTGGCACATACCTGTGGTCCTGGCTGTTTGAGGGGCTGGGGCAGGAGAGTCGCTTGAACCTGGAAGAGAGATGTTGCAGTGAGCCAAGATCATGCCACTGCACTCTAACCTGGCGACAGACTGAGACTCCATCTCAAAAACAACAACAATAATAATAATGATAATAATAATTCAACTAGGAAGGTAGATGTTATAAGTAGGAGGGTCTTTCTTCTCTAGGGAGCACCAGTCATTCTCTTCCTGAGAATGTTAGTTTTACATGGATTTTCTTTAAGCATCGCTTGGAAATGCTATAAATAATGTAGCTAAGTGTTTAAGCAATTAGGAAATAGGAATGTTTTAAATACAGAGTTTTGTACTGCAAAGTATTTACAAGTATTAAGAGATTGTAGTACACAACTTTGTTGTAAGACTCTAGTAATGTAAATTGATACTAAAGAAAACAAACCCAGAAAGATCAAGTGACTTGGATCACACAGCACAACAATTAAGAAAAGGAGGAAATTAATATTCTTTGTTGAATATTTTTCATTTGAATAGTTACAAGAAAATTAAGTATTTGCATATTATATAAAAATTAATGTGTATTGACATAGTGGAAAATAACCATGTGTAAATCTGGAACAATATTTGATATACTTCTGGAACAATATTCGATATACTTACTAATAAATGAAAATTGAAAGCTAAAAAAAAAACGTCAGGAAATGACAGATGCTGGTGAGGATGTAGAGAAATAGGATCACTTTTACACTGTTGGTGGGAGTGTAAATTAGTTCAACCATTGTGAGAGACAGAGTGGCGATTCTTCAAGGATCTCGAACCAGAAATATCATTTGACCCAGCAATCTCATTACTGGGTATATACCCAAAGGATTATAAACCATTCTACTATAAAGATACATGCACACATATGTTTTTTGCAGCACTATTTACAGTAGCAAAGACTTGGAATCAACGCAAATGCCCATCAATGATAGACTGGATAAAGAAAATGTGGAACATATACACCATGGAATACTATGTAGTCATAAAAAAGGATGAGTTCATGTCCTTTGCAGGGGCATGGGTGAAGCTAGAAACCATCATTCTTAGCAAACTAACACAGGAACAGAAAACCAAACACCACATGTTCTCACTCATAAGTGGGAGTTGTATAACGAGAACACATGGACACAGGGAGGGGAACATCATACACTGTGGCCTGTTGGGGGTTTGGGGGCAAGGAGAGAGAGAACATTAGGACAAATATCTAATGCATGTGGGGCTTAAAACCTAGATGGTTGGTTGATAGGTGCAGCAAACCACCATGGTACATGTATACCTATGTAACAAATCTGCACATTCTGCACATGTATAACTTAGAGTAAAAAGAAAGAAAAACAATGAAGTAAATATAAAATCTTTAAAAATAAGATAACTAACATAAGTAAAAGAAACCAGACTTTATATAAAAAAGACAAACAGGAAATAATAATACTATGAACACTACAAACAGGATAGCAGAAATTTAAAAATCAACAGAAGGATTGGAAGATAACTCTGGAGAAACACTACTTAAAATGGAATGATTGGCAGTCTATTAGTTTCCTTGTGCTCCTGCAACAAATTTCCCCAAAGTTGGTGACTGAAAGCAACAGAATTTTTTTTTTCCTCACACTTCTAAAGACTAAAATTCTGCAGTCATGCTGTTGACAAGGTCCCACTCCCACTGAAGCTCTGGAGGCAAATTCATCCTTACTTCTTGTAGATTCTTGTGACTCTGGGAATTCCATTGCTTGTGATCGCACCATTTCAGTCTCTGCCTCCATCTTCACAGGGCCTTCTCTTCTCTTTGTATGTCTATGTCTCTCCTTTGCATGTCTTTTTTTTTTTTTTTTTCTGAGATAGAGATTTACTCTGTTGCCCAGGCCGGAGTACAGTGACACGATCTCAGCCAGCTCACTGCAACCTCCGCCTCCTGGGTTCAAGCTATTCTCCTGACGCAGCCTCCTGAGTAACTGGGATTATAAGTGGACACCACACCTGGCTAATGTTTTGTAATTTAGTAGAGACGGGGTTTTACCATGTTGGCCAGGCTAGTCTTGAACTCCTGACCTCAAGTGATCCACCCACCTCAGCCTCCCAAAGTGCTGGGATTACAGGTGTTAGCAGCTACACCTGGCTTTGCATGTCTCTTAATAGGATATTTGTCACTGAATTTATGACTCACCTGGATAATCCAAGATAATCTCATCTTGAAATCTTGCACTTAATTGCATCTGTGAAGAGCCTTTTATCAAATATGGTCATACTTCTAGGTTTTGAGGGTTATGATATGGACATACCTTTGTAAAGGCCACCATTAAACCCACCACAGGGAGAAACAGGGTACAGTAGAAAAGGATACAAGAAAATAAAATTAGGAGATCAATTTAGGAGGCTTAACATCTGGGTAAAAGAAATTCCAGGAAAATAGGAAATAGAAGGTAAGAAATTGTCAAATGTTACATAAAAATTCTCAGAACTAATGGGCATGAGTTTTCAAATGAAAAATAATACTTCCAGTTTTACTTTTAACATGTAAAGAATTTAGAAGTCATTGTTCCCATGCTAACATCAAGAAAAAAGCTGCATAAATTAAAATTAATGATTTTTTTTTTTTTTTTTTTGGTCCATCAGACACCTAAGTTTGCAGGGTGAGCTGCCTCCTAAAACTCTGGAGAAGCAGGCAAATCAAAAAGTCACAGATAGGATCTGTTCACCTGGAGCAGAAGCTACTGGAAGCATTAACTGGTGGACACAAGGAATGGCAATTCTGATGAATTGCTGAAGTCTGAACATAGACTAGACTGAGTCAGAAACTCCTGGGAGCCTCAGTCTTAGGAAACGCATCCACACTTTCATGGTCTTTACCTTTAACAACCTCACTAGATTCCTAAGAATGATAATCTCATAAAGATACCCTACTGGCTTAATAGGGAAAGATAAATACTTGTATACCAAAACCAAGGGAAATTTATTACATATATGCAAAGATGCTTTTTCATTAGAAACCCAATGAAATACATCAAAGGAACAGATTAAGGAAGAAAAATTATGTGATTATATCAATTGATGCAGAAAAAGCATTTTTAAAAGTCCTAAAAATACTCATTCATTAAAATAAATAAATAAATAAAACTCAGCAAACTTGGAAGATGAGAGATTTTCCTCTACTTGGTTAAGAACATCTATATACAATCTGCATTTTATATTATATTCAGTGAGAAGATTCTGGACACTGTCTTTCTAAGATTGGTAACTAGGAAAGGATGTTCTCTCTCACTCTTCTATTCAATATCATAGTAGAAGTCCTAGACAGTGTAATAAGAAAAGAAAATAAAGGCATAAATATTGGGAAGAAATAAAACTGTCTCTTTTCTTAATTGTAAAAACAAATCCCAAATAACTGACCAAAAACATCTGGAACTAATAAGTATGGCAAGGTCATAGGACACAAGACTAGAACACAAAATCTAAATACTAGTAATGTAAAAGTAGAACTTTAAATTTAAAAAGCTAGAGCATTTTTAATAGCACCAAATCCATAAAGCATTTACGTGTATTATGTGAGTAGAATATAGGTATAACTCTAACAAAAATTTATATGTAAAAATCTACAAAACTTTAATAAAACATTTATGTAAATGAGAGATATTCCACATTTATAGATTATAAGACTCAATATTTTAAGATATCAATTTTTCCTATTTTGATCTATGTGTGGAACATGATCTCGGTCAAAATCTCAGCAAGTATATCAACAAACTAATTCTGAAGTTTTTAAAAAAAGGCAAAATTCTAGAATAGCCAACACAATACTGAAGAAAAAAATGTTAGAGGATTCAATACTACCTGATTTATTACATACTATTATATAGTAATGCAGACAGTGTGATGTTGGCAAAAGAATAGACACATATGTAAGTGGAACAGTGTAAGGGTCCAGAAATGGACCCACGCAATGTTGTCGGCAACTCTTTGACAAAGGAGCAAAGAGCAAAGTCAATTCGATGGAGAAAGGATAGTTTTTTTCAACAGTTGGAAGAATACATATGCAAACAAAGAAGAAATGGAACCTGGAGACAGACTCTCTAGCTTACACAAAAATTAACTAAAAATGAATCAGACTTAAATGTAAAATGCAAAACTATAAAACTTAAAAAAAAAATAGGAGAAAATCACCTACAGCTTCGGTTTGGAGATAAGCTGTTAAATATAATACCAACAATGCAATTCATGAAAAACTTGATACATTTAACTTTATTAAAATAAAAACATAGTAAAGAGGATGAAAATGCAAACTGTAGATGGGTAGAAATATTTGCAAAATATATATCTGATAAAGGACTTATATTAAAATTTATGTATAAAACTGAACAAGAAGAAAATAACCACCCAATTGAAAATGGGCATAAGATCTGAGCGAAAACTCACCAGAGAAGATTTACAGACCAGATATTCATATGAAAATATACTCAACATCATTTGTCATTAGGAAATTGTAAATTAAAATAACAGTGAGGTATTACAAAACATCTGTTAGAATGGCTAAAATCCAACATCACCAAATGCTGTAAAGCAACAGGAATTCATTCACTGCTGATGAGAATGCAACTGGTGTAGCCACTGTGGAAGACATCTGTCAATGTCTTATAAATCTAAATGAAATATTTCCATATAATCTATAATTTTGCTCATATGTTTACCTACATTATTTGAAACCTTACGTCCATGTAGAAACATGCTTGTGCATGTTTATTTTAGCTGTATGCACAATGGCCAAAATCTAGAAGCAACCAAGCTGTCCTCAAGAGGAAAATGAATATATAAAATATGGCACATCCACACAACGAAAAATAATTTAATAATTTTAAAAAACGAGCTCTCAGCCATGAAGAGACATAGATGAATCATAAATACATATTGCTAAGTTAAGGAAGCTAGCATGAAAAGACTTACATACCACATGATTTCAATTGCTTGATATTCTGGAAAAGGCATAGAGATGGGGGATGGGAGGGAGGGTCGAGTAGCTGCAGCACAAGAGAATCTTTAACGTAGTGAAACTACTATGTATGAAACCAAAATGGTGCATATGAGTTATTTTGCATTTGTCAAACTGTATATGTCAAACTGTACAACACAAATAGTGAATCTTAATATATATACGTTAAAAACATACATATTTGGAGATCAAGGAATCCCAGAATGGAAGGAAGAATGTGATAAAAGAATCTAATGTGATTACATATATATCAAACAACCTCACTAGGGTGGATAGGGCTATAAGCTACTGGCCTAAGTACTTCAGAAATATTTGGATTCTGGAAGACAAAGGGTACGGTGGCTCATTCCTGTAATCCCAGCACTTTGGGAGGCCGAGGCAGGTGGATCACGAGGTCAAGAGATTGAGACCATCCTGGCCAACATGGCGAAACCCCATCTCTATTAAAAAAATACAAAAAATTAGCTGGGTGTGGTGGTGTACACCTGTAGTCTCAGCTACTTGGGTGGCTAAGACACAAAAATTGCTTGAACTCAGGAGGCAGAGGTTGCAGTGAGCTGAGATAGTGTCACTGCACTCCAGCCTGGAGACAGAGCAAGGCTCCGTCTCAAAAAAAAAAAAAAAAAAAAGAGAGAGAGAGAAGAAAGAAAAGAAAAGGTAAAAGAAACTATATGTAAGTACTGTACTCTCATTGATAAAGTCCTCCCCCTCCCCAGAGACACAGGTTAATAATTCTGAAATCACTATACACAGGTATTGGAATTAACCATTTCATAAATAAATGATAGATGATAGGAGCCAGGTTTCTCACTTTTGAAATGGAAACTTACAGATAAGCAAGAGCAAGGGACTCAAATGATCATTGTAGTAATGGTAATGGCTTAGGGTTAGAAACATCATTATAAACTCATGTATAGTTAAATATACATATCAATAGTGAGATAAGTGTGTGTGTGCATGTGCACACATGTGTATATGCAGGTTTAGAACCCACACATCTATCTTCATGCTCTGTTAGCTGAGAGTGCCTGGAAACAACCTCACACTAGTACAACAAGCATATCTAGTGCCTAGATCTTGGTTTCTAATAGCATTCATTAGAAAGAAGAACAAGGGCTCTTTGAAAAAAATGGGTTATTCTAGGTCTGGTGCCAGAAATATATAAAATGTGCCTGGACCATTATAGTGCCAGAAAGGAAGTGCTCAAACACACACACATGCACGTGTACACTCACGGTGATAGGGGTATGTTAAAGGGAGATAGAAGACAACTGAAAGAGACCCAGTGGCCAAACATTTTGAGCATCAAGAGAAAAAGAATATTGGGTTATAACCCCAATAATAAAATAAATATCAATTTTTTCATATTTTCATATAAATGATTGAATAAATACGTAAATATGGGAGAGTAGATAAATATTTCATACAGAAGAGTTTAAATAATTTATATAAATACTCATCCTTAAGGAATTTGAACATAACTTTTCAGTTCTTTTTTTTTTTTTTTTTTTTTGAGACGGAGTCTCGCTCTGTCGCCCAGGCTGGAGTGCAGTGGCCGGATCTCAGCTCACTGCAAGCTCCGCCTCCCGGGTTCACGCCATTCTCCTGCCTCAGCCTCCCGAGCAGCTGGGACTACAGGCGCCCACCACCACGCCCAGCTAGTTTTTTTTTTTGTATTTTTTAGTAGAGACGGGGTTTCACTGTGTTAGCCAGGATGGTCTCGATCTCCTGACCTCGTGATCCGCCCGTCTCGGCCTCCCAAAGTGCTGGGATTACAGGCTTGAGCCACCGCGCCCGGCCAACTTTTCAGTTCTTAAATATGAGCTGGGCGTAGTGGCTTTATTCCAAAGAGTACAGTATGGAAAAAGAGAAAAAAAATCAAAAAGCTGTACAGTGAAGAAACCTGACAAATACTATATCAAGCCATGTGATCACAGTTAACATCAACAATGATGAGACATGCTGCTAATATGAACCCTCAATATGATATGATAAAAATAGTATTTTATGTCTGTCTTCTTCCCCAAAACAAGAATAGCACCAGAAGGATCCCCACTTAGGATCAGTCAACAAAATATCTAACCAGCACTCTTCTCAAAACTGTCCATCACAAAAAACAAGAAATGTCTGAGAAATTATCACAGCTGAAAGAACTTTAAGATGTGACTAGGTGTAATGTGAATTACATTAATGTGACTAGGTGAATGCAATCCTATCACAGAAAAAGGACTTTAGGGAAAAACAGAAAATCTGAAGAAAAAGCATGAACTTTAGTTAATAATAATGTATCAATATTATTTTATTAATTGATACAAACATACCATACTATTATATAATAATAATAGGGGCAACGGGCTGTAGAATGTACAAGGGACTTCTGTACTACTTCATAATATTTCTGTAAATTCTACCTGGCATAAAATAAAAATTTTATTAAAAGAAAGATGCCATAAAGTAAATGTTCAACACGATGAGTGAAAAATACAGTAAAGCACATCTTTACACAACTTATAACACTGGGAAATTTCATCATACTCTTCAACAACAATACTGAAAATGTTATGAAAATGGAACAATGTTTTTTGACTTTCATTATGCTCTTTTCTATTAGAGAGTGTAAAAATAGCAGGGTAGTGCCCTGATTCATTTAGATCTCATAACTTACAGGGGAATTGATAATCTAATCCATCTTTATCTGATACCTAAACAAGTGTTTCCAAAAGCATGTTCTGCAAAGCAAATCACGTGTCAGGAGGTATTTTCTAAAGAAAAGACTCCATGGTCAAATTAATTTGTAAAATGATGAGTAAAACGATGGCAAACTTTTGCTTTGTTTCCCTGCTTTGTGAAGCTCCAAAGGGAAAATCGGTGTAGTATTTCCCAGACATATGTGATAAAGGAGCTAGCTTTTCACAAAGCTTCTGGAGGGCAGATCCTAGCATTTTGGGACATTCTGCTCTAACATTCTAAACAGTAAATATTAGGTACCAGAAATATATGTTTCTAAATATTATTTCTAGAGTAACTGAAAAATCTCAGTAATAATTCAAGAAAGGCCAGGAATTCTAAGTATTAGTTAAGATTTAAAGAGGAGTAAAACATTACAATATTGGAGGTGGGCATAGGAAGGAAGAAGGAAAAGAAGGGGGAGAAGAAGGAGGAGACCTCTAAAGGGGTCACTTCAGGTCAGACATTCTTTTACCTGACCCTTCTACAAACTTTGTTTCATACCTCACTTGGAGTTTTTTTCCCTTGTTTTTTTTTTTTTTCTTCCTTCCTTCCTTCCTTCCTTCCTTCCTTCCTTCCTTCCTTCCTTCCTCCCTTCCTCCCTCCCTCCCTCCTCCCTCCCTCCCTCCCTCCCTCCCTCCTTTCTTCCTTTCCTTTCCTTTTTTCTTTTTTCTATGAGAGATAGGGTTTATCTCTGTTGCCCTGGCTGAACTGGCACAGTCATAGCTCACTACAGCCTCACATTCCTGACTTGGCTCAAGCAATCCCCTCACCTCAGCCTCTGGATTAGTCAGGAATATAGGCATGCCACCATGCCCCACTTTTTTTTTTTTTTTTTTTTTTGGTAGAGATGGGGGTCTCACTATGCTGCCCAGGCTGGTCTTGAACTCCTGAACTCAAGTAGTTTTTACTCTTTCTAGAGCAACCTAACCTGCAATGAACTGAAGCTGAAGAGATGAAATGTGATCTCAGAGTGCTACTGGAATTTCACTGTAGCATATTCATTTCCATTTGCATTTGAGGAATCTTTGTCAGGAAGCCATTATTCTTCTGTCAAAATATTGCAACCTAATTTTGATCAGCCATTTCTGCACAACAGGGAAACAGAAATGAAGTTAAAAGCTTAATTAGGTTCAGGGACTCCCTAGCCTCTGTGCTCACTATGGTCTTAAATATAGGCTGACGTATTGTGTATTATTACTTACTCCTGGTTGGTCATGTTGATGCAGTTCAGAATTCTGGATCTAGTTTGAGTTTCATTTGCATTTTATTTTTTTGCCTTTAAATATGTGAAAGGGAAATAACATTCAGTGTGCACCAGCTATATGTTTTGCCCTGTGCAAGAGATTTTTATCCACATCAATCATTTAATCAGCACAAAAAACCTGGAAGGCCATTGTAAAGGAACTTTAGTTTGGTCATCAGGAATGGTCTTTATTTGCTTATCACCATTTTCTATGTCCTGCAGGTAGAAGATTGGATAGCTTCTCTATATTAATGTGCTATAAGATTTTATCACTTTTGCTTTGAATGTGTTCTAGCAGGGTAAAGTATCTGCAGAATGCCAATCCTGACCTTAAACTCTCAGTCCTAGACTGCTTATAAAATGTTGTCCAATATCTACTTTGGTCTTATAGCTCTTGCGAAAAGAAAATCCTCTGCCTTCAATTTCAGTATCCAAAACACATATTCTTAGAAAATCTTATTTTGTCTCATCCAGGGGTTCTCAAATATGAGTCTGCCATGGAATCAACTGTGGGATTTTTTTTTTTAATTGGCAAGAGACTCCAATGCAACAGATCTAGGATATGGACCAGACTTCTACACTTCTAAGACATTCCATCAGTGCTTCTGGGGCTCACTACCTAATAAAGCACTAATCTCATTATGCTTAGAACATAGGTCACATAAGTAAATTTTAGTAAAATTCCATCTATGACACAGCACAAGTCTTGCTGACAAGCAGAATAATAGGAATAATATTACTATCTGTGGAAAAAGGAACAGAGCACCAGAACGAGCCTGTGAGACCATAGAAGCAGTCGAGTTTCAAACAGTGACATGTTGTTAAACATTTGATATATCTGAAATTGAGTAGGTTTCCCAACGTGAACTGATGCAGACTTCTGGGAGCATTTTACCCAAGCCATCTCACACTGGTACTTGGAATCTGCAGTGAAACTAGAATGGAAGGCTTTGTTTCAATCCGTTCCACTATTCCCTGACATGCACATGAATCCCCATGTCGGATAAATTAACCAGAGAGAATAGGAGCTGAATGAGTAGGACTGGCAGGCAGTCTTTTAAAATCACATACCAGATCCATATTTACACTTCCTATTTGTAACTTCCCTCATAGAAATGGACTCATGTGTGAAACAGGAGAAACGTTGGTTAAACTGTACCTTAGAGATGATGACAAGAGAAGCAAGTGATGGATGGGTAGCACAGATGCCTACTTAGGCTCCATTACCAAACGAATAAGCATTCTTTTATGTACTGAATTTCTCTAGTAATTTGTGTTGATGATGATTTGGCAGCAAATTAAGATCAATTGATGCAAATTTCCTTTCTTACTGTTCTGAAAAGGTAGGAGAGGGATTGAAGCAGGCAACTTCCAACTCTGTGCTCTGTTAATTTATCTTCTGAGATTAGTTACCTTTTTGCTACCCAGATTCAGAACATGAAGCCTTTCTTTTGCTTGTGGTGTTTCTATAGTACTCTGCTATTTAATATGTGCTCTGGTATCAGCAATATTAGTACCATGAGGGAGGTTGTTGTAAATATAGAGTCCCAGACTTCATTCCAGACCTATGGAATCAGAATTTGCATTTTACCAACATCTCAGATGATTTAGGTATGAACCAAAGATGATATAGGTATAAACCATGTTATGGAGGAATTTATGGTCTGGCAAGCCATACTGATAGATAACTTCAGTAAAATGAGGCTAGTGCTATGATATAAAAAACTATTCCAGGGATGTTGGAGAAGCACGAAAAAGGGGGCGGGGGCATTTGCCACATTTGGGGATTAGTATGTGCGTTATTACAGTTTGTGGAATACTGATCTAAAAGACACAAGTGATAATGTCCTGCTACATAGACCATGAACTTGAGATTGTTACACTTAGTTAAATTACCCTGGGGCCAGGGTTTATTTCTTGTATTGAAGGCATGGTACTTTGATAATCAGCTGTTCCAGAAATGATTTGCACATGGTTTATGCTTCTCGGCCTGCAGCCCAGGATTTTTTAGCTTCAGATGCTCCTCCTGCTTTGACTCATGCTATTTCTTCAACATCCCTACATTGTCTCCATGCCCAAATGTGATAAATGCCTCCTTTTTTTGTGCTTCTCCAACACCCCTGGAATAGTTTTTTATATCATAGCACTTGCCTCATTGCACTGAAGTTATCTATCAGTAGGGCCTTTGCCAGACCATAAATTCCTCCATAACATGTGTAAGGCACTAACAGCAACAGTATGTGAAACACTGTGGACGCCAAGAGTACTCCTAATGAATACTGGTTTAAGTGAACAAATAACTTCATCAGCAGAAAAGGAGGCATAGGCTGGGTGACTGGGTGATATAATCAGACAGGTGGCTGCCAAGTGAAAATGTACATATTCAGCAGCCTTGATGAACAAGTGATATCCAGGCAAAGGGAAATAATCATGTAGGCCTACCCTGCCCTCATCTTTTTCATTAAGTTCAATTCTGAGTTTTAATCTCTAAGAATTTTCATATTATTATCAAATCTAACATTGTAAAAACCACTCCAATCTGGGCATCACTCCAGACCAGCTGAATTAAAAAACCTTAGAGGTGGGGGCTAAGGCTTTATTGTTTTTAAACCCCTAAAGAAATGTTCATAATCCACTTTTCTATGAGGATTGTCTAAAATCATTATAGGCAGAATAGAAACTGAGACACTGAAAGCTTTAGGAAATAAGAAATAGAATTATAAGCCAGATTATTGTGACCATCTTCATCTTGGAAAAGATATGACTCAGAGGAAGGATAAGTTTTCTTTAAGTTCTATAGGAGAGGAGCTATCATGTGGAAAATGATATTTTTAGTGACTCCAGAAGGTACAATAAATATAAGTAAAGAGAAATTTAAGGGAGTTCAATTTAATTCAATACGTAGCAGCTGTAACATTTTTTCAAGATCCATATATATTTAGATGTACAAACAAACAAAAAGAAAATATAATTAATATCTTCATTGTTTTATCTTTCTGAAACTCAATCTCTGTATTGACTTCTACTTAATGTCATAACATGTGAATTTGATGTCAGAATGTATAATTTTTGTCACTTCTGGGTAAATCCAGGTGCTTCAGTGTCTTCTCAGTTATTTCAACTTCAGTTTGGTGAAATCAGCATTTTTCTCATCTCCCTTCTTTTCCTTATGTTCACAACTACATTTTGTGTGGTTTGTCCAGAATCTTGGTTTTTTGAGAGTTGGGGGAAAGACATGTATTTCACCCTCTGTTCAAGGTAGCCATTTGCTGAGAATTAACTACTTTGGTCACTGAATGGGTATGTCCAGTAAAATGTTCGTATCTCCATTTTGTGTTCAGTTTTATGATCCACAGAACTTTTTAGCTCTTGTATACACCCTTCAGGATACATCAATTCTCTCTCAGCCAGGCTTTGGCTGAACCTTTCTTAGGGACACAGGAAAATCTAGCTGTCTGTGAAATTATTTCAACATTGTGGGGCTTTTAGAGCTGCCTTTTCTGGATTGGCCTCACATTAAGTTAACGCTACTGCTTCCTTCCAGAGTTTCAGATGGAAACTTCGAAGTTTTCTTCCTCAAATATATTTGTGGATTCGTTTTTCCCAAAACACATCCAAGTGTAAAAATCATAAGGTAACACTTCAAAAGTATGATTAAATCATGGAAAGGAAGATCTTTTGTCAAGAGTATCTATCAAAAATAAAATGTACCAGATCAAAATGTATTCTATGTCCTATTACAGGAAAGTTAAACAGTGTCTAAGTGACTGATTTTACGGATACGGTTAAAGAAATCCAAGATTATTTTAGAGGGTTGGATTAAACCACTGGTTCCTAAATATAGTTATGCAGTAGAATTCCCTAGAGATGTCAAAGCTTAAATTCTAAGGTCCTCTCCATTTTTGCTTATTCAGAAATTTGGAGAAGAAAGGGCATTTATTTTTCAATATAGCCTCACTACCATAACTGGAATAGCACTGTACGGTTTTTATCCAGAGAATTTTCTCTCCCTGGTAAACATTCTGTGGCAGATCTGTTGACTTTATCTTAAGGAAAAAAACAAAGAGGGCCCAGTGAGCACTGCAGAGTCCTTGTGAGCCATGCCTGTGACCGGCTCCTGCTGTCACCCTCTTGGGTTTCCATGGCTTTAGACTCCTCTGCTTGTCTGAGTAAAATGAGTTGGTGAGTGAGGAAGATCAGAGTTACAACCCTTAAAAGAGAAGCAGGAGGTCTATCAGTGTGGTTTTGCTGACATACTTCTGCTGAGCTCCGCTTCCAGAGAACAGCCATTCAGAAAACAACCTGGTTTTCTTTCGGGTAAAAGGCAACTTTCTCTCTTCTCAAGAGAAAAGAAAAAGCATGTATCAAAACCAAATTCCCCTCACTTCTCTCAGGGAGATTTTGGATGTTCATGTTAGGCTATTTTTGAGGTATCTGCACATGCTTGACAGATAAATGTGATGTGTGTCCAGTGTGAACATATTCCTTGCCTCCTCCTAACCACAGGAACAGTTTTTCATTCAAGTGTTTTTGCATTGCAGAGGTTATCTGAGAAAGATGACAGTAGATATATTTTTATATCTTAAGTGCAGCAGTAAACCAGACCATTCGTACATAATCCAGTTTATTTTGTTTAACAACAGATATTATTAAATATTTCTCTCAAGTCGGGCTAGTCAACACTATTCCTTTCTGATACTTTCACCACCAACTAAATATGTCTTCTCCCTATTTGTTTGTTTGTTTGTTTTTAGGGTATGAGAATCTAAGGTCTATTTTTAAGCCTGGGGAAAAGGAAAATTGCAGAGAAAAGACCGAAAAAATGAAAGAAAGGCTCATAACAAACATGATGCCCTGACTAGGGGTGCCCCTGGCCAGTCCAGAGACCTCCCAGAGTCTGTGTTTTGTTTTTTTTTTTTTTTTTTGAGATGGAGTGTCACTCGGCCACCCAGGCTGGAATGCAGTGGCGCCATCTCCGCTCACTGCAAGCTCCGCCTCCCTGGTTCAAGCCACTCTCCTGCCTCAGCCTCCTGAGTAGCTGGGACTACAGGCACCTGCCACCACGCCCGGCTAATTTTTTTTTTTTTTTTTGTATTTTTAGTAGAGACGAGGTTTCACTGTGGTAGCCAGGATGGTCTCGATCTCCTGATAGCGTGATCCGCCCACCTCAGCCTCCCAAAGTGCTGGGATTACAGGCATGAACCACCTCACCAGGCCCAGAGTCTGGTTTTAATTCCTGAATTATGGAGTCTGGAGTTCTCCACCAGAGTTTCTCTTCCCTGTGACTACTCCTCCCTCTGGGGACAATGATGTTTTCTCTATGCCCTTTGAACATCCCTGAGCCCCACTCATCCCATATCAAGGGCACAGTATGGTCCATGCTTGGTAAGGATGTACATCTTTACAAGTAGGAAGTTGAGAATAGTATACAACCAGTCCAAAAAATGAAAACTGTACTTCTTTGTTTTTAGCTGCTTACATCTCCATAGAGATAAGTAGGATAGAAGGAAGTCCTGCCATTATTTCTGTTAAGTTACCACCCTTTAGTTAGAAAAGACCTTTAACAGGCCGGGCATGGTGGCTCATGTCTGTAATCCCACTACTTTGGGAGGCCAAGGCGGGCAGATCACTTGAGGTCAGGAGTTTGAGACCAGCCTGGCCAACATGGTGAAACCCTGTCTCTACCAAAAATTCAGAAATTACTCAGACATGGTGGCAGACGCATCTGTAATCCCAGCTACTCGGGAGACTGAAGCAGTAGAATCACTTGAACCTGGGAGGCGGAGGTTGCAGTAAGCCAAGATTGTGTCGCTGTACTCCAGCCTGGGCCACAGAGCAAGACTTCATCTCCAAAAGAAAAAGAAAAAGAGAGAAGAGAAAAAGATCTTTAACAAAAGAAAAGCATGGATGATAAGAGGCAGATAAGAGAAAATCAAAATGAATTATCTTCTACTGTGAGCACCTAATCACTTCAGTCACTACAGGCCCAAATCAAGAGTTAGTTTGTTGTCCCTGACAAAAGAAGGAGCTAGTTAGAAAAAAACAAAAAAGGAGAGAAAAGTGAAAGGAAAATAAAGATCAGAAAATGGCTAAAACAAAACCAAAGGAATCTATTCCAATTTTATGAACAATAAGGGAGAAACAAATAAATTTCCAAATAGTTTTGTTGTTTTTAATTTTCTTTGACCTTCTCATATTTAAATTATGCAATACTGCTTGGTTTCCTTTTAGACCCAGAAAGGAAATGCTTTGTAATAGGACTAAAAATTTAAGTAATTTGGTCCAGGCAATACAAGTAAGTGAGTGGACGGGTGGGTCAAGATTCAAACTCCAGTTTCAGCCTCAAAGTCCTCTTGTGCAAACTGGACAATTGTACTTATGTGATAGAATCATAGTGAGGATTAAATCTGATTACATACGGAAATTGTGTAGAGCAGACTTTATGATAGAGTAAGTCTTCAAAAGTTGATGCTTAACCATGATTATTATTATTATTAACTAGCAGCTCAAAAGACTGTTAGCTCATCAAACAGGTACTAACTTTCTTTTCATTTTTTTTTTTTTTGGAAAGAACTCAGAAGCAAAGATGAGGTTCCTATTAACAATGATAATAATAATAATATCAGAAAGATTAAGTTGGTTTAGGCTGCAGTAACAAAGAAAGCTCAAATCACAGTGGGTTAAAACAAAGACCCACTTCTTGAGAGTCATCTGGGAGCACTGTTCCACATCATTCTGTTCTGATTCTAGGTTGATGAACCATCCCCTTCTTTCAATGATGTGCTGATCATTGTGGCAGAGGATGAAAGACAGCAGGATTAAGCACACCCATGCCCTTAAAGATTCTACCTAGAAATAACAGGGCACTTCCACCTCTATTTCATTCACTGAAATAGTCACCTGAGTGGGGGATTACAGTCCTCTGTGTGTCCAGATAGAAAGAGAACTAGAGTACCAGTGACAGCCCTACAGCAGCAGTCATACTGTCTGTATATTGAAGACCGACAAGACAGGAATTATGATGTGATTTTTATACATTATCTCATCCTCATGATGCTTTTCAATGAGGGCTGCTTTAATCCACAATTTAAAGATAAGGAAGCTGAAGTCCAGAGCATTTGGAAGAGTAACCCAAGTGCAAGGAACTAATAAATGACAGAGCCAAGATCTGCATTCAGATATTCTGTTATAGACAATACTGCCTCCCTTATCTACACATGGACTTGGGGATGGTTTAATCTGGATCCTTCCTTGTTTGAGAGGTACTGTAGAAAAGAGGACCCATTTTGAATATGGTGCCATAGCTTTAGTACCAAAGTGTAAACAAAAGTGCTCAGCAGTAATTTTTTTGTTTGTTTGTTTGTTTTAAAAAAAAGGCCTCTGAATTATAATTCTGCTTCACCTTAATCTTCAATGTCATCATCATTCTTTTATATTAAAAAGAATGTCAAGTTCTTGACAGAACAGAACTGCCGTGCACAATTTGGAAATTATAATGATTCAACTAATAGGAGCTGCTAAGGTGAGCTAGCAAATGTATTAACATCTTTATACGTTAGCTCGGTTGGTCTTCCCAGCAACTGTTTGAGAAAGATATTATTATCTCCACTTTCATATAAGGAAACTGTGGCTGAGAGACATTTTGTACTTTGCCAACATACCACAGTCTGCTTAGTTTTGGCTGTGCCATCTTTAAATCCTATAGCCTGTGCTTTTACCCACCACATATTCTTACTTCCTTAGCCTCTGAACACTGTGAACATGTGCTTTTGAGATGTTTATCTTGGATACTCAATCCTAGTCTCTCTGTGTACATTTCTTTATCTCCAAGACATACTATGCTTTTTCCTTACCTGTTTGTGCTGCCCAAATAGGCTTTCTGAAAATTTTCCAATTTTAGACACCCACATCTCACTGAACATTTAAAAGTCATGTCAAAAAAAATGAGAGTACATCAAACTTAAAAGCTTTTGCACTCCAAAGAAAACACTCAACAAAATAAAAAGAACAACCTTCAGATTGGGAAAAAATATTTGTAAACTATACATCTGATGAGGGGTTAATATCCAAAATTTATAAAGAATGCATGCAACTCAATAGTAAGAAAACATATAACCCAATTTTAAAAATGGACAAAGACCTGAATAAACATTACTTTAAAGAAGATATAAAAATGGTCAATAGGTGTGTGTGTGTGTATATATATATATATATATATGCTCAAAATTACTAATCATTAGGGAAATGCACATCAAAACCACTGTGAAATATCATCACATATCCATTATGATGGCTATTACCAAAAAAGACAAGAAAGAGCAAGTGTTGGTGAGGCTATGGAGGAAAGGAAACATTTGTGCCGTGTTCGTGGGAATGTAGTTTGGTGTAACCATTGTGAAAAATAGTATAGAGGTTCCTAAAGAAGTTAAAAATTAAATTCCCATGTGACTCAACAATCCCTCTCTTGAGTATATGACAAAGGAAATACAATCATCACCTTGTAAAAATACGTGTACTCTAATGTTTAATGCAGCATAATTCGCAATAGGCAAGGCAGGGAAACAATCTAAGTGTCCATTGATGGAAAAATGGATAAAGAATGTGATATAGATAGATAGATAGATATAGATATAGATGTAATGGAATATTATTTAGCCTTTTAAAAAGCTAGACATCATGCCATTTGCACACATGGATGAACGTGGAAGACATTATGCTAAGTAAAATAAGCGAGATGCAGAAAGAAACATATTGCGTGAGGACTATAGTTCGTAAAGGCATACCTCATTTTACAGCACTTCACAGATATTGCCTTTTTTTGCAAGTGGGAAATTTGTTGCAACTCTGCATCATGTGAGTCTATTGGCACCATTTTTTCAACAGCGTGTGGTCACTTTGTTCTCTCTGTCTCAGTTTGGTAATTCTCACAATAATTCAAACAATTTTATTATTTGTATATCTGTTATGATGATCTGCGATCAGTGATCTTTAATGTTACAGATTGTTTTGGGGCACAGAATACCTTGCCCACATATGACAGCAAATGTAATTGGTAAATGTTGTGTATGTTCTGACTTCTCTACCAACTGGCTGTTCCCTCATTTCTCTCCCTCTCCTGGGACTTCCCTATATCTTGAGATACAACAGTATTGAAATTAGGCCAGTTTACACATTACAATGACCTCTAAGTGTTCAAGTGAAAGGAGAGAATCACATGCCTCTCACTTTAAGTCAAAAACTAGAAATCATTAAGCTTAGTGAAGAAGGCATGTTGAAAGCTGAGACAGGCTAAAACTCTAGGCCTCTTATGCCACACAGTTAGCCAAGTCATGAATGCAAAGAAGAAGTTCTTGGAAAAAATTAAAAGTGCTACTGCAGTGAACGCACATAAGAGAGTGGAACAATCTCATTGCTGATATGGAGAAAGTTTCAGTGCTCTGAACAGAAGATCAAACCAGTCACAACATCTTCTTTCATGAGAGTCTGCTGTTGATGATTTCTTTTACTTTTTGTATGTTTTATTTTGTATGTTTGAAAAGTCTTTATTGTATCAGGATTTTAAAAACCTATTTTCCTTTTTTAACTTTTATTTTAAGTTCAGTGGTACATGTGCAAATTTGTTATATAGGTAAACTTGTGTCTTGGGGGGGGCATTTGTTGTACAGATTATTTCATTACCCAGGTATTAAGCCTAGTACCCATTATTTTTTACTGATCCTCTTCCTCCTTACAACCTCTACTCTCTAGTTGGCACAACATTTTCTTAAGCCAGAACATAATCCAGAGCAAGGCTCTAACTCTTTTCAGTTCTATGAAGGCTGAGAGAAGTGAGGAAAACGCAGAAGAAAAGTATAAAGTTAGCAGAGGTTGGTTCATAATCGCTAAGGAAAGAAACCATCTCTACAACATAAAAGTGCAAACTGAAAGAGCATATGCTCAAGTAGAAGCTACAGCAAGTTATCCGGAAGATCCAGCTAATGTAATCAATTCAGGTGGCTACACTAAACAACAGATTTTCAATGGAGACTAAATAGCTATATATTGAAGAAAGATGCCATCTAGGACTTTCAGAGCTAAAGAGGAGAAGTCAATGCCTGGCTTCAAAGTTTCAAGGGACAGACTAACTCTTTTTGTAGGGACTAATGCGGCTGGTGACTTTAAGTTGATGCCAGTGCTCATTTACCACTCCAAAAATGCTAGGGCCCCAAAGAATTATGCTAAATCTACTTTGCCTATACTCTATAAATGTGACAACATAGCCTGGATGACAGCACATCTGTTTGCAGCATGGTTTTGTGAATATTTTAAGCATACTTTTGAGACCTACTGCTCAGAGAGAAAAAAAGATGCTTTCAAAATATTATTGCTCATTGACAGTACACCTAGTAACCCAAAAGCTCTAATAGAGATCTACAAGGAAATTTATGTTGTTTTCATGCCTTCTAACACAACATCCCTCCTGTAGCCCAGGGATCAAGGAGTAGTTTCAACTTTTGAGTCTTATTTAAGAAATACATTTCATAAGGCTGTGGCTGCAATAGGTAGTGATTCCTCTGATGGATCTTGTCAAAATAATTTGAAAACTTGCTGCAAAGGATTCACTATTCTAGATGCTATTAAGAACATCCATGACTTATTAACAGAGGTCAAAATATCGACATTAATAGGAGTTTGATATAAGTTAATTCCAATCCTTGTGGATGATTATGAGGAGTTTAAGACTTCAGTGGAGGAAATAACTGCATATGTGGTGGAAATAGCAAGAGATATAGAACTAGAAGTGGAGCCTGAAGACGTCACTGAATTGCTGCAATCTCATGATAAAACTTTAATGGATGATGAATTGCTTTTTACGAATGATCAGAGAAAGTGGTTTCTTGAGATGGAATCTACTCCTGGTAAAGATTATGTAAACATTGTCAAAATGACAACAAAGGATTTAGCATATTACATCAACTTAGTTCATAAAGTAGCAGCAGGCTTTGTGAGAATTGACTCCAATTGTGAAAAAAGTCCTACTGTGGATAAAATGTCAACAAACAGCATTACATGCTACAGAGAAATCTCTTACGAAAAGAGATTAGATCAATAGAGGCAGCAAACTTCATTGTCTTATTTTAAGAAATTGCCACAGTCACCCCAGTCTTCATCAGTCACCACCCTAATCAGTCAGCAGCTATCAACATCGAGGCAATTCTCTCCATATGGAAAAGATTACAGTTCATTGAAAGTTCAGATGATCATTATCAATAAAGCATTTTTAATTAAGATATGTATATTGTTTTTCTAGACATAGTGCTAATGCACACTTAATAGATTACAATATTCCGAAAACAACTTTTATATTCACTGAGAAACAAACAAACAAACAAAAAGTGAGACTAGCTTTATTTCAATATTTGCTTTATCGTGGGTGGTATGGAACCAAATCAGTGTCTCCAAGGTATGCCTGTAATAGTGTATTGCATTCAGAATTTTTGATTAATGAATAGATTGCAGCTGCTCTTGCCACGGGGTAGGGAAATGGGTAATTATGGGAGATGATGTATATGTGAATTTGTTTTACTATAGGAACTATTTTACTATATATATTACATATTTATTATGTATATAGTATAAGATTATGTTGTACACCTTAAATATACACAATACAATGTATCTTTTAAAGTTGTATCATTAACCTCTTTTATGAGTAGCACATAAGGAACTTCAATAATAAATGTAACATCAGTACCTGGCATAAAATAAGTGTTCAATGCATCTTTAGCAGATAATACTGTAGGAAGGCATATGGAGACTAAGAAAGTTTAATTCCAGGCCGAGACGGGCGGATCACGAGGTCAGGAGATCCAGACCATCCTGGCTAACACAGTGAAACCCCGTCTCTACTAAAAATACAAAAACTAGCCGGGCGAGGTGGCGGGCGCCTGTAGTCCCAGCTACTCGGGAGGCTGAGGCAGGAGAATGGCGTAAACCCGGGAGGCGGAGCTTGCAGTGAGCTGAGATCCGGCCACTGCACTCCAGTCCGGGCGACAGAGCGAGACTCCGCCTCAAAAAAAAAAAAAAAAAAAAAAAAAAAAAGAAAGTTTAATTCCCCCCCAAAAAAATATGTTGACCACCTACTATGAGCCATTGTTCAGATAATATACAACATACTTGAGCAGGCCTGGTGGCTCACGCCTGTAATCCCAGCACTTTGGGAGGGTGAGGAGGGCAGATCATTTGAGCCCAGGAGTTCAAGACCAGTCTGGGCAACATGGCAAAACTCTGTCTCTACAAAAAAAAATACAAAAAAGTAGCAGGACATGGTAGCACAAGCCTGTAGTCCCAGCTACCCAGGGGGCGGAGGTGGGAGGATCACTTGAGCCCAGTGGTCAAGGCTGCACTGAGCCACGATCTCACCACTGCACTCCAGATTGGGCAACAGAGCGAGACCCTGTCTCAAACAAATTTAAGTCTTAACTCATAAGAGTTCTCAATAAAGTAAATAAATTTAGAATATAGTTATATGTTCATTTTATCACACCACACATTTAATTTCCCAAAATATCTAGGAATGATGAGATCTATAATTTATTTAAGAAAATAATATCCCATTTGACTCTGTCCTGCTATATATGAGACTTAGTCTTCTCCTACAGGTGGAAATGATAGAAAAAGCAGGTTTTTTGCTATGCTTTTCACTAGCCTTGAGGGCTTTGTCTTCATTCATAAGCACCATGGTTTAAGGAACAGAGCCAGATAGAATTGGAAATTGCACAGCTATAGGTAGATTTTCAGTGCATTAAGGAATGATTTTCACTTGATCATTGTTTCCAATAAAATAGAAACTGAAGTATTCCCCTATAGCATTGTTTGGGGAATGATGATTTTGTTCTATTGCTTTTATTGACTTGACTCTGGGTTTTTTTCCCAGAACATCATTGCCTTTAAATTGTTTAAGTTAAAATAAGTTAAAACCATAGTGATTAGCTATTTGATGGAATTGGGAAAACAAGTGGAGGCAGATCAGAGCATTAATAATGAAAGGGCATTTTAAGGATGCACAAAGAGCACAGATGTTCTACAGAGTAACATCAAGTTTTCTCATCTATTAGGGGTTCATATGTGAAGTTGATAGAGATTGATTGTATCTCTCTCACATCCTTACCTGCATTAATCTACTTCACTTTAGAGTAGCCTGAAAACTGCTTATAGACAGCACTTGGCAGAGAACACCCGTTTCAGAGGTAGCTCAATATAGTTAAACTTTTGATGTTAGCAGCCTGCTAAAGTGAGTCGAAACACAGCCCAAAGTCTGGAGAGGTTAAGTATAGGTGAGTGGTTAAGAAGACCGGTTCTAGTAACACATTTCCTGGTTTTCGTCATGGCTTTATTACTTAACTATTATAATAACTCTAGACCTTTCTCCCTATCTGTGCAATGGAGTTACAAGTGGTGTTAATCTTGTTGGGTTGTAATGAGAGTAAAATAACATAGTACAAGCAAAATGCCTATAAGAAGCAGTGCCTGGCAAAGAATCTGATAAGTGTTATTTATTATTACAGTTCAAGGGCCTCCCAAATACATTATTGGTGACTAGGTGACACTCTGTGTATCCTGCTTTTTAATAGGTATTTGTGTGAAAGAAGAATTATTTCTACTTAGGATATGGGAAAGACCAAAAGATCACAAGTGCCTGTTAACAAGAGCTTGCATTAGAGTACAGTGCATCTGGGGCCAAGTCTAAGGTCCAGCTTTCTCTCTTTTTGTTTTTTTGTTTTTTGTCTCTAATAGCAATACAAAGAACTCTTTATTTCCCCTATGAACAAAATAGTAGGCTTAGCTAAGCCAAGTCCAAAGTTTTTGGGAGAGAAGGGCTGGGGGCAGGAGGCCCATAAGTAGTTATGTTGTGTAATGCCAGAGAACTCAAGCAAGTATAGACTGTTGCGGTCTCAGAGCCCTCAGTAATGGTGCTGTCATCTAGACTTTAGTTAACTTCAGGGGCATTTGCAGAACAAGGCCCTTATTACATTCATTGACAGTCTCATCTCTCCAGTCCCCAAATTTGGACCATACTGGGGCAATTGTAGATTCTTCAATCTCTTGGAGGAAGATACTAATGGACACCCAGTACATCATCTTCATTTTAGAAAGGTGTGAACACTCTACCCTGTTTTGATGGATGTCTGAAGCATGATTTGGGTTTCATCACATCCACCTTTCCAAAACAGATATTTTGAGGAGAAAGAACTACATATTTTAAAATATGGAAGTGTGAAAAGTACACTGGTTGGGCCGGGCGTGGTGGCTCAAGCCTGTAATCCCAGCACTTTGGGAGGCCGAGATGGGCGGATCACGAGGTCAGGAGATCGAGATCATCCTGGCTAACACGGTGAAACCCGTCTCTACTAAAAGAATACAAAAAACTAGCCGGGCGAGGTGGTTGGCGCCTGTAGTCCCAGCTACTCGGGAGGCTGAGGCAGGAGAATGGCGTAAATCTGGGAGGCGGAGCTTGCAGTGAGCTGAGATCTGGCCACTGCACTCCAGCCTGGGCGACAGAGCGAGACTCCGTCTCAAAAGTACACTGGTTTTCTATAAATATATGTCGATGGTTTTAGCTTATTGCTCCCATTGTCCTCAAACTGCAACATTATTGCTCCCATTGTCCTCAAACTACAACATAGGTTTCACATGTTGTCTGTGTCTTTAATTAAAGTGGGATATATAACTGGTATAATGGTAAAATCCTCAGTTGATGGCCCAATTTTGTGTGCTTGAGACTTGACTTCACCACTTACCAATTTTGTCAATTTGAACAATTTGTTGGTTTCTGTAAGCCTCAGGGGTTGAACCTACTGGTCTAATAGCAAGACATTGATTATATCTATTTATTGGGTCGTTGGAAGGATTCAATGTGGTGATATATTCGAAGTGTTCAGCAAAGTACGTGGTTATGCATAAATGCTCAAAGACTTTGGCTGTTAATTTCCAGACTGTGAGTAGCAAACTAAACAGCATTTATAAAGCTGCTTTGACAAGTTGAAATAAAACACAAATAAAGATACAAATTCCTGTAAGATATTTTGCTTATAGTATTGAAAAATAGGTTCTACAGGAAAAAAATCAAAATATCTGCAAATTTCTCTTAAAATGAGATTCTTAAAAACTGAATAATGTCCAAAAATATCTAGGAATAATTTGAACTATTTATGTTCATGTTCACCTTATTTTTATTTTTAATTGATATATAATACTTGTACATATTTTAGGAATACATGTGATATTTTGATACCTGTATATAGTGTGTAATCATCAAATCAGGGTAATTGGGAAATCTATGACCTTAAACTTTTTTTTTTTGTATTAGAGCATTATAATTTTTCTCTTCTAGCTATTTGAAATATATAGTAAATTATTGTTAACTCTAAGTTCCCTACTGTACTATCAAATATTAGAATGTTTTTTTAAGTGGAAATTCAAATGTATTTCCTTCAATTCAACTGTTGTTGAATATATTTTAGTAAATATTAAACTATGGGAAATTCTTTAGTCATTGTTAATTTGAACAGTGCTTTCCAAATTTGGATTATTATCCAAATTGTCCAGGGGCTTTTACATACAGATTCCTGGAATCTATCCTAAGAAATTATGAAATGTGAATCTATAAGTTACAGAAATGTTTTGAAAAACCTTCAGAATTGATTCCAATGACTTGTGAGATTTTTGGAAAAAAAAAAAAAAAACACTAAATTCCTTCATATGCTTCAGGTCAGGTCTGAAGTCTATACATTTCTTTGCTTTACACTCATGAAGTCAAATATAGTTAATTATTTGTGTAAAATCTCTCTGACTTGTAATATTTTTTTCCTTTGGCCTGCATCTATCCTGGTCTAAATCATGATCTTAGTCTAAATCAGTACCTAAGCTGTCACTGACGTAGCTTCACAGCTGTCACTCTACCTCTAGTGTCTCTGTACTCAAAGTCATCCTTCCCTAAGGACTCAGTAATTGCATTTTCATTTTCTTTACAAGTAGTGAAAATATATTTTATAGCAAAGAAAGGTAAGATGCAGTCAGGGGGTAAATATGAGATAGGTGACCACTATGGATCAAATAGTGTTCCCCCAAATTTTTAGAAACCCTAACCTGAAATATGACTGTGTTTAAGCTTTTAGGAGGTAATTACAGTTAATGAAGTCATAAGGATGGGGTCTTAATCTGACAGAATTGGTGGACTTGTAAGAAGAAGAGAGAAAGATCTATCTCTGTAGCCACCCATATGCACTGAACAAAGGCCACATGAAGACACAGCAAAAAGTCCTCTGTCTGCAAGCCAAGAAAGAGCCCACTCCAGAACCCAACCATGCTGGCACCCTGATCTCAGATTTCCATTGTCCAGAACAGATTAAAAAACAAATTTCTGTGGTTTAAGCCACCAAGTCTATGTTATTTTGTTACAACAGCCTGAACTGACTAATACAGTGATAAACAGTGAAATGATTATTTTGAATATATACATATTAGATTTTGTAAGAACAGATAAGACAATATAATATGACAGCAAGGTACAAATAAGTAAAGATGCCACTAGCATTGCTATGTAACATACATAATTCCATAAAATATATGGGAAAAGTCAATTGTTCATTGTTGCTACTAATCTTCCATATTGAAGCAGAAGCAGATTCTAGGTAAACATGAGAAGAATCGTGTTCTGCTGTATTCTGCAGAGGGCAGAAGGGTTGATGCCTAGAGCTAACAAAACCTCTCTTGAAAGCATCCAATCAACTCCTGTCCTTCATATGCAGACTCTATCCAAGAGACCATGTGGAATAAAGGATGCTTATGCTTCTTTCCCACCCTTCTTATTTTCTCTAGGACACATTTTGATAAGTGCAAATACCATGTGGCTTGATAATTGCAAAATAAACGCTGCTATTTTGACATGGAGAGGTGGATCGAGGAGATGAAAAGACCTTGTGACTCAGAATATAAAATTTCATCTGTGTTAGAATCAAAATCTATTTACATATTTTGGTTTACTTAATGTTGTTTTTCAAATATAAAGAAATAACCTTTACTAAAAGTACATTGATATCACTCTATTTCTTGAGAACTAGAAATGCATATCACATTTAAATGTAAAGTGTGTATTTTTTTATGTTTATGTTTTCTATCATCAAAGTGTCAAAAATCCAAAGATGGGTCTTTCAGCCTAGGCCTACATGCAGAATACAGCTTTGTGGGGCCATTTACAGTTGCTAGGTTCAGTGCAGTACCCAGGTTGTCATTTTTGAATTTTACCACTGGACATAAATGGAAGTTATTGATTTTCTGTCCCACTGAATAATATAATAAAAATTCATTTTAGGGGTTATTTTGTTGCTTCTCTGCAACTTGTAGAATGGTGTGTGGTAAAAGTTGAGGTGAATGAATGTCACAATATATATTAAAGAAATTTAAAGGAGAGAACAAAAATGCAATGATCTAAGGACTCAAGGAGCCTACATGGAAAAGTGGGCTTGATAGTTGGGTATGGTTTGAATTTGCAGAGATTTCCAGTCAGGAAGATCAATGTATATATGGCATTGGAAGCAAACTCTAAACACGGTTTAAATTAACTGGTTTATATATTTGGTTTTGTGTTTGCTGCTTATTTTTTCTGTGTACATTTTAACAGGTATATTATGAAGTATACAACATGTTGTGTACTTCACAAGTAGGTGTATCATGAAGTACACATACTTGTGTAACTACTAAAGAGATGGACGATATAGGCATCTTCAGCACTCAAGTTTGCTCCTTTATACCCCTTTCCAGGCAATATTCAAGCTCCCACCAAATATGATGACTTCAGTTACTTAGAATAATTTTCTTTCTGTCTCTCTCTCTCTCTTTCTTTCTTTCTTTCTTTTTGTTTTTGTTTTTGTTTTGAGATGGAGTCTTGCTCTGTTGCCAGGCTGGAGTGCAGTCGTACGATCTCTGCTCACTGCAACCTCCGTCTCCCGGGTTCAAGCAATTCTCCTGCCTCAGCCTTCTGAGTAGCTGGGACTACAGGAGCACACCATCACACCCGACTGATTTTGTATTTTTAGTAGAGACAGGATTTCTCCATGTTGGTCAGAATGGTCTCGAACTCCTGACCTTGTGATCTGCCCACCTCGGCCTCCCAAAGTGCTGGGATTACAGGCATGAGCCACTGTGCACAATCACTTAGAATAATTTTCTAATTCTTGATCTTCATAGACAGAAAATCGCATAATACATACTCTTTTTCATCTTGCTTCTTTCAGGGCTTTGAGATGCATACATGTTGCTTCATGTAGCTCTAGACTTGCCAATTTAAGTGCTTTTTAGTATTTCATTGTATGAATAAACCAAAATGTACTTATTCATTCTCTGTTGGATATTCAGATTGAAGTTTTTTTTTTTTCAATTTTGATCTTCTGTGAACATTTTGGTAATTGTCTTTCAGTGAATATAGGCTTTCATATTTTCTGGAAATATGCCTAGGAGTACATATGCTGGTTCATAAAGCAGATATATGTTTTACTTCAGACGAAATTGCCAAACCGTTTACAAACATGGTTACAACTATTTACCTTCCCAGCAGCAGTGTTAGAGAGGTCCAATGTCCCACACCTTCATCAACATTTAGTATCGTCAGTCTTGTAATTTTTACTCTCTTGATGGGCAGATAGTATTTTGTGTAGTGTTAATTTTTATATTCCTCATGATTAATGCTGTTGAGATCCATTTTGTATGGTTTTTGGACATTGCATATCTCTTTGGTGAAGTATCTGTTGAATATTTTGCCCTTTTAATGATGTTGCCCTTTTTGTATTGATTTATAAATGTTATTTATATATTCTATATAAATAATATATAATGTTTGGTTAAATATATGTACTCAAATCTTTTACCAGTCTAAGATTTGTCTTTTCTCCCTCTTTATAGTATTTTATGATGAAAGAAATACTTGGTAAAATGATTTTATTCTTTTTCAATATTTTAGTGTTTGTATCTATTTTATATTTTTTGAATGTTTTATTACAACAAATTTAGAATTATCTTTCCTGTAGACTGGTTTTTTCATTATGTAATATCTTTCTATAATTCTAGTAGTACTTACTGTGTTAAAGTTTATAATGTCTCATTTTAGTATAATTACCCAAGTTTTCTTTTGGTTAGTGTTCATACCTTTTTTAATCCTTTTGTTCTCTGTTCTTTATTTCAATTGTGTCTCTTATAAGCACTAACGTTTTTATCCTGCTAACAGTCTGTATCCTTTAACTGAATTATTAATATTCAGATTTTCCACGTTTAATGCAATAGGTAGTATATTTGAGTTTATATTTACCATAATAATATTCATGTCTACATTTCTCATGTGTTTTTATTCTCTATTTTATATTTTGTTTTATTTTCTTACCTTTATTTGCATTAATCAAATATTGTAATTATTGTTATCATCATTATATTCTCGTTTCTATTGACGAGAGTACTATACTTTTGTTGTTGTTATTAGTTTAGGGTTATGCTAGACAGTACAATCTGTATCATATAAACATTAACATTTTGATTCTGATATAAATTTTAGTACCCCCTGTACAATACAAGAACCTCATAAATTTTAACTTCATTTATCCCCTTCATATTTATGTGCTACTGTTGTCCTTTATTTTATTTGTAAATTTTAATTATATAATACCTTTTAATTAATTTACATACAACAAACATAATTTAAATTGACTCATATTTATACATGTATTGCTTTTGATTACCTCCCATATTATTGTCCTTCCAACTAATTTTTGCATAAAGAATTTGCTCTAGCATTTTGGATGAGGGTGAGATTGTTGACATAAAATTTATCTGTTTTTATTTGCCTGAAAATGTGTTGACTTTGCCTTAATTTTTGACGGATGTTACCGATGGATATAGAATTTTAGGCTGTCCACAATATTATTTTAGCCCATTTCAGATAACATTTTATGTCTTCCTATATCCAGTCTCATTCACAAATGAGTTGTCTATCTTTTGTTACTCTTTTAAGAGTAATAATGTTCTCTTTGGCTTATTTAAAGACTACGTCTTTATATTTGATCCTTAATAGTTATTTAATGTATTTTTCTAGTGTGCCTATGTGTATTTTTCTTTGATTACCCTGTTTGAGGTCACAGTCTAACATCAAATATAAATTTGGGGGGGAGTCAATATCTCTTCAAATATTGTATATTTCTTTCTCTTATCTCCATCAAGCTCCAAAATGCATTTGTTAGATTTTTGTTGTATGGTTCATCAACCCTTACTCTCTTTTCTGTATTTTTCATCCTTTTAAACAAATCTCCATTCTGGATATTTTGTCCTGGCTTGTTTTTCTAATTCATTAATCTTTTCTTGTAATTTGTCTAATATACTATTATACCCATTACTTTTTAAAATTTAATTGATGGTATTTTAGTTCAATAATTTCCCTTTTTTATTCTTTTATTTATTTATTTATTTATTTTTGAGACGGAGTCTCACTCTTGTCTCCCAGGCTAGAGTGCAGTGGCACCATCTCAGCTCACTGCAACCTCCACCCACCGGGTTCAAGCCATTTTCCTGCCTCAACTTCCTGAGTAGCTGGGATTACAGGCATGTGCCACCATTCCCAGCTAATTTTTGTATTTTTAGTAGAGGCAGAGTTTCACCACATTGGCCAGGCTGGTCTCAAACTCCTGACCTCAGGTGATCAGCCCGCCTCAGCCTCCCAAAGTGCTGGGATTACAGGCGTGAGCCACCGTGCCCAGCCTTATTTTTTGTAAATGTAGCTCTTTGGTAAAATTTATTATCCTCTCAGTTTTTTCTTAAAAAATTAAATATCAGTTATTTTAAAATCTGTATCTGAAAACTACAGATCTGAGTCTATTTCTATTATATAGTTGGTTTTTATTGTTGTTTGGTTTGATATCTTGTTTGTTATTTTTCCCTCTTTTCTTATTGGATTGTTATTACTTGCTCCTGTCTCCAGGTATATCTGGTATTCTTGTTTTAAGCTGAATTCTGACCTGTGGACAAGAATTTTCAAAGACTCTAAGGTGTTATCCGTATCTAGAGAGGGTTTTGTGTTCTCCTTGTATATTTAATGTAAAGGAAGATGGCCTTAATCCAGTTAGCTTTTCAAGTGACTCAAGCCTGCAGCTCATTCTTTGTGAAGGTATCTGAAATGTGTGCGCTGTGTGGAGGTAGCATTTTTACATTCTCAACTGATAATCTGGGTTTTACCAGGGCTTCAACTCCCTGTTGCTGTCTGCTCCAATTTTTATTCTCTCAGTACTGTGAGATTACCAGAAGCTCAGCCTAGCTTTTCAAACTCTTACCTTTCCCTTACTCCTGCCTTCTGACCTTCTTGCCTCACAAAGGTTAGGAAGCAGCTAATGCCTTGTGGAGAAGTGATGCTGAACACCAGACTTCCTCGTACAGATTTCCTTTGCTCCAGGATTTTGGCCTTGGTAATACAATTTCTAGTTTTTATATCCCCAGCCCTATGAGATTGCTGAAAGCTCAGATCCCATGATCCCACAATTTTGATGACCATGTTATCCCAGTGTTTTTTTTTTTTTTTTTTTTGAGACGGAGTATCGCTCTGTCGCCCGGGCTGGAGTGCAGTGGCCGGATCTCAGCTCACTGCAAGCTCCGCCTCCCGGGTTCACGCCATTCTCCTGCCTCAGCCTCCCGAGTAGTAGCTGGGACTACAGGCGCCCGCCACCTCGCCCGGCTAGTTTTTTGTACTTTTTAGTAGAGACGGGGTTTCACCGTGTTAGCCAGGATGGTCTCGATCTCCTGACCTTGTGATCCGCCCGCCTCGGCCTCCCAAAGTATCCCAGTGTTTAGACATGACAACTGCCTTGAGGGAAAAAATGACAGAGAAGTTATGGCTCACATCACTGTGACCAATCACTTAGGGCTCAAGATCCCTCAAATCCTGACCCTCTTGGTTGATTTCTGGTGCCTTCAAAAAGCTGTTTTTGTATTTCTTTAAACTTTTATAGCTTTTCTCTGTAGAAATGGTTTGATTAAAATTACTCTGCCTTAGTGAAAAGCATTTTTCACTTGCAGTCTTTTTAATTTTGTCAAGTAATCAGGTATCAAGGTATTCAGTTTACAAAATGAGTTAAACTGAATATGACAATCAAACCTTTATTTACTGACTGATACAGTACTAGCAAGGGGCCAAATAAGCCCCCCTGTTCTGTTCCATTGCTTCCCGGGGAAGGATACCAGGAAAGGGTCAGGTGGATGCCACACAGACATAGGGGAATCATCCCACTTCTAGGGATCCCTGAACAAAATGATCTTGTCTCTTTATGGGCCCCTGGGCAGAAGCAAGGGTATAGGGAAGGCATAGGAGTGAAAAGGTACTGAATCAAACTGGAACAAAGTCCTTCAGCCAAAAGCCCCAAAAAGGTAAACTTGGTGAAGATGCCAGAGAAGGACTTTACCTGAGGCACCTAATAAGGTGGTGTATTAGTCAAGGTTCTCTAGAGGGACAGACCTAATGTTATATATATATATAATATATATATATGTGTGTGTGTGTGTGTGTGTGTATAGTTATATACATATAGTGAGATATATATATATATATATATATTTGAGTTTATTAAGTATTAACTCACATGATCACAAGGTTCCACGATAGGCCCTCTGCAGACTGAGGAGCAAGGAGAGCCAGTCGGTTCCAAAACTGAAGAACTTGGAGTCTGATGTTTGAGGGCAGGAAGCATTCAGCATGGGAGAAAGAGGTAGGCTGGGAGGCTAGGCCAGTCTCTCTTTTCACATTTTTCTGCCTGCTTATATTCTAGCTGAGCTGGCAGCTGATTAGATGGTGCCCACCCAGATTGAGGGTGGGTCTGCCTCTCCCAGTCCACTGACTCAAATGTTAATCTCCTTTGGCAACACCCTCACAGACACACCCAAGACCAGTAGTTTGCATCCTTCAGTCCGATCAAGTTGACACTCAGTATTGACCATCGTAGGTAGCTTCTTAATAAAGGGCTGAGTCCTTGACTGCAATTTCCTTCCTTCACATCCAGGCACTTGCTGAACACCAAGTCTGGTGTGTGAAGGGTGACTTCCTCCCATGAAGGACAGGCAAATCTTTGCTAATTGCCTTTTGTTAATTGAAGGATCACACATAAAATTTTGGCCTATAGCCAAAATGGAGCATGAGGAGCCAGTGCATCTATATCCCCCATGCAGCTACTGTTCAAACCATACGCATTCTTCAGCCCCATCTACTTTTACTTTCTATGGTTTTTGTTGTTGTTACAAAGTTCAGTACAGCCTACTTGGCTAAGTATACACCATTTCCTTCTGATTCAGGAGTCTGTCTTCCTATGAAGATAACTCCAGGCATTGACAATCCAAACCCTATATATAGAGTCTGTTAGGTTCATCCAACATCCAGTTTCTTTATGGGCATTAGTTAAACTTCATTTTGTTAATGCATATGTTATATCTATATTTTTATATGTATGTGTATATATATAACATATGTGCATATATATGCACACATAATATATGTACATATGTAATAAATACTATGTATATGTTAACAAGTTGATAGATGATTCTCTGAGAGAAATTTAATATACAGACTAGTTTTTAAAATTTAGTAGAATAGTAGAGAAATAAATTTTACAACTTCTACGTCTGCAAGGGTTTATCCTTCTGTCTTGATTTTTAAAGATATCTTTATTCCTGCCTGTTAGAGAAGAAATGCCTGAAATCAGTCGTCCCTGGATGACACTGCTTGAGGTTTTACTTTTCAAAATTATGAGTAGTATCTCTTAAATTCTGTTTACTCATTAGCGGATTTAGTCAGCCCAGGAGTCCGACTTAGCACATCCCCTCCTTAGTAGAAAATGTCTCCCTGTGGTGGTGTTGCAAGGCCAATTTTCTGGTCATTAGACAAGAGAAGATGACTTAAATTTTAGAAAAGCAATATTGTGCGGCAGAAATATAGCATATTGTTGCATGCAGCTAAAATAATCATACCTACTACTCTGTGCAAGATAAGTGTTTCCCCAAATCTGCTTTCATTTCCATTAGTGCTGCATCATCATCCTTTCTCCCATATCAGATTTATAGCATGTATACAGTCTGAGAAAATAAGATTTGGAGTTTATATTAATAACGTAACTTGCAGCCCAAACTCCCTGATCTGGTAACTCTCAATTTCTTTGTCTATTTTAACATTTCAACAAAATAAAAATGATTCTCACTTGCCCCTATCCCTCATCCCCACCATGGCACATATACCCATTGCCTGGTTTAATCAGGTCCTGCAATCATTCTCCAACATTTACCAAAGGAAAGGAGGGATGAAATCAGATTTGGTGAGGTCTTCAGACTGCATTTCAGGATTGACTGCTGACATTGCCACGTTGATGGTGGCTACAAACACACATGCACGAGATCATGAATATGGAAGATGAAGTTGAATGCAATAGTCCTCTGCTTTATCTGGGACTCAACATTTCCCTTATTTTTGATCCTTGAATCTGAGAACCGAGGTCTGTTTACTGATATAAGGGCTCCCCCAAACTAAGGAAGAAGGCCATGTAAATGTGCTAAGACGAACACCACACGGGATATTCAAGGTATGTGTGCATGTAGAGTAACAGGAAAATGCTGGTGAGAGCATCTTGAACCTTTCAGGTAAACCTAAAATGAGGTCAATTTCTCTGTGACATGTTTCTTATCTTTAAGTTCAAAACCTGAAGTTCAATTTAGTAAAAGGTTCTTGGTCTTTCAAAACTAGTAAGATGACCTTGTGAGTCTCTCAAGGTCAGGGAATATTTCTACCTTATCAGTTATGTCTTTGCCCTTATATTCTACATTGCCTTGCCAGGAGTGCTCACATAAAAGGAATTTAATATTTGTGTATTCTTGGTGGAGAATTCAGAAATCTTTCTCAACCTTGACTCCCACTGATAAGAAGAAGTAGGGCATGGAAGAGAGAGTTCTGAGATCACCTCTCCTGTGCACTCAACCCAAGGAGTCCTAGATTATCCTCTTGTGTTTTCCTTGGACATTGAATGCCTTTAAGACATCTTGGAACTTCACCAACATACAATTGCTGATTAGACACACATTGTCCATCTTTTTCTTGAGCATGTAGAGTTTAGCTGTAAATCTCACACCATTTTGTATGCAGCCTGCTTAGCAGGCTTGTTAACTGCAACACAAGAGGGTAAGCATTTGCAAATAAAGCATCTGTCCTCTCAAATCAATCCATGTGCCCAGAGCTTACAAATCTGAGTATGTAAACACCAGCAGTACTACACAAAGCAGACATGGGCTCTAACCATAGCAAGGATTATTTATGTGGAACATTTTAGCAAAAATTACTGAAATAAAAATAATTTCAGGGGTAAATTTTGTGAGTTGACTTTTTAAAGTGTGCATTCCCTTGAAATAAAATCCATACTATTAACAAACATGTTCACAAATCAAGTTTACAGCTAGATACGTTTTCATAAAAGGAAACAAAACCTTCCAACATACACAAGGATCAAGAAACAAAAGTTACCAGCACTCCAGACCACTCCAGACCACACTCATTCATTTCTGAACTTTTACATAAACGGGGTCAAGCAGTTTGTCCTCTTCCATGTCTGACTTATTGTGTTCAATATTGTGAGTTTCATGTGCACTTTTGCTTGAATCATAGTTTATTGTTATTTCAGTCTACTTTTTATTATGTGAATATACTACAATTTAATCATTCTACTTTTAGACATTTTAGTTTTCTTTAGTTTGGAGATTATCAAGAAGAGTGTTGGCATGAGCAATCCTATGTGCTTTTTGGTAAACATATGTCCTCCAATTTGTTGTGTAGAATTTTGAAAACTCGAGTAGAATTTCTGGGTGAAAATTTATACATATGATCAACTTTGATATTCTCGCCAAATATTTTTCAAAAGTAGTTGTAGAACACATAGTGTAGAACATAGTGTTCTACAACTACTTTTGGACAAAAATAATGTATATACACATTTCCATTTACAGACAGAAATATTTCTACATATGTAATATAAATAGAAATATTCCTAAATAGATTCTATATATAGAAATTTTTTTAAAGTAATTATAAAACACTATATATATACTTGTGTGTGTGTGTGTGTATATATGTGTGTGTGTGTGTATGTGCAATTTTTGTCATTTAAAGCATGATTTTTAAAAGTGGTAATACAGATTTATCCTCCCTCAGAAGAGTGTGACACTCTCAGCTGCTTCATGCCTCCACTAATGCTTTGGTATTCCCTGTTTTTACAGTTCACCCATTCTGGCAGGCATTCAGTTGCAGGGCATTGTGGTTTTGCTATAACAACATGAAGTTGAGAAACTTTTCAATGTATTTTCATCATTTGAATAACCTTCGTTGTGAAGTATTCATTCAAGTTGTTTGCCAATTTTTACTTGGTCTCTTTTACCCTATTTATTTTTATCTTTATTTTTATTTTTATTTTTTGAGATGGAGTCTTGCTCTGTGGCCCAGGCTGGAGTGCAGTGGCCAGATCTCGGCCTACTGTAAGCTCTGCCTCCCAGGTTCACGCCATTCTCCTGCCTCAGTCTCCTGAGTAGCTGGAACTACAGATACCCACCACCATGCCCAGCTAATTTTTTGTATTTTTAGTAGAGACGGGGTTTCACCATGTTAACCAGGATGGTCTTGATCTCCTGACCTCGTGATCCACCTGCTTCGGCCTCTCAAAGTGCTGGGATTACAGGCATGAGCCACCACACCCAGCCCACTCTAGGGAGTTTTTAACAAAATTTTTGATGAGTCCTTTGCTTTGTCAATCTCATTACATGACTTACTTATGGTATATTTGGATTAATAGAAGTTCTTATTTAAAGAAATGCAAATTTCCATTTTATTACATAGTAGTACATTTGTGTTCTGTTTATGACACACCTGTTTATCCTCAGTGTCATGAAAATAGCCTATATTTTTTTCTAAAACTTTTATGCTTTTACCTTTTATTTATAGATCTACAATATATCTATAATTTATTTTTATAAAGAGTGGGATATAGGAGTCAAGATTCCTTTTTTACCCTATGTAGGTATTTAATTGGTTTAGCCACAGTTATTGAAAAGGCCATATTTTCCCCTACAACACAGCAGTGTCATTTTGTCATAAACTAGGTAAATCTGCTTATGAGTATTCTATTCCACTGGTTTATTTATTCTCAGAGCAATACCATCCTGTCTTGATTATTATAGCTTTAAAATAAGCCTTAATATTTGGTAGTATGATGCTTCAGCTTTGTTGTTTTTCTTCAAGTTTTTCTTGGCTCTTCCTGAGCAAATTTCTTGACTATTCTTGAGTTTCATATTTCAATATAAATTTTAGAATCAGCTTGTCAATTTTTACCCCCAAAACATTTGGCAATAATTGATTGAAATTCTTTTAAATCTATGGGTCAACTTGGTAAGAATGAACATCCTCATAATATTAAGTTTACAATACAAAATATGATGTATTATTACATCTTATCAGGTCTCTAATTCCTCACAGTAATGTTTGTAACATTTGGTGGAGAGGTCTGGCACATCTTTTATTAGATTTATTTCTAGGTATTTGATGCTTTTTGAAGCTATGGTGATGAGTTCAGTTTTAATCTAAAATGTTATGAACTAGAACCTACATCTTCAGAGAAAAACATTGGCAAAGAATAGTCAAATAGTGAGAGAGCTACCTGTCCACTGACAGGTCATTCCCAACATACAAAGTTGAATGTAAAGTTAATACACATGTTCTAAAATTAGACTGTCCAGATTTGGAATCTTAACTCTACCATTAATACATGTATAGCATTTGGTATTTTATCATTATTTCTGTGTGTCTGTTTCCTCATCTGTAAAATGGGGTGATGACAATATGTACCTCCTTTTGTCTTCAGTGGCTTAGAGACACTTCTTGCAAAGCACCTAACATATAGCCTAGCAAATAATAAGTGCTAAACAGATGATTATGATTTTAATGATAATGGAGATGATGAGGATAATGGTGATAGTTGTTGTGATTTTAATGGTAATAATTACCATTACATATTTATGAGTCTTGAAAGAAAATTTTTTCCCTCCCACTGTTACTGGTCTTGTTCAGAACTCATCACACATGTTCCAAGGGCACTGCTGTTATCTTTACCTTCTATACTCATAAACAGGCAGGTCCTGAAGATGCACAAGTGACGTTTCTCTAGCAAATCACATTTGGAGGATCAGCAATTCACCAAGCCCCTCCTTGATTTTCAATTTTACAATGTTAATTGTAACACTCTATTGATACATTTCAACAAAATACCATAATTTAAAAAGGATATTCTTAGACAGTTATCCCAGAAAGTGTCAGACTTGATTTACATTACAGAAGACCACCACTTGGAGTGTGGTCATCATGGAATGTTGGAGTGTACTGAAATAACTTGAAAGAGGTAAGTGAAACAGATATTTCTATGTTACTCTTTTTTCCTTTTTTTTCTTTTTTACTGTTTGCGCAAAGGCATTTCCCTGAATGAATAATCTTGTAGATTATCAACTTAGGTTTTTAAAATTCTGTTGACAGAAATTGAAAGTTTCACTCTACCACCTGCATTCCTAACTATCCTCTGAAGTATGTCCTCTGTTAACCAAGCAGTTATATGCAATGCAATGTATGATAAGGTAGAAGTTCTTGCTCCTTTGTGCTCTTGCTATAGCTCCCTCCTCTTCATGCACTTTGTCTAGTAAAGAACTGCATGTGAAATCACAAGCCCTACTTCTTCTCTGAAGCCTTTCCTGGATTGTAGTTTTTCCCTTTTGAAGTCTTTATGTCCCATGATTATGCAACAACAAAAAATAATAATAATAATTTTCTCTGCGGTCTCTTAACAAATCTTTCCACTCTCCGTGTCCACAGACTCTACATGTACAAAGGTCAGTATGTGTATCATTTCAATGACTGTATTATTCATAATATGTAGTATTTCTTATAGGATGTGAGAGCAGCTTATGCCACTACCCCATTTTGAGGTATTTCTTTCCACAGAAAGGGCCCTCTGCCATGTTTGCACTCTCTGCATGGTCTGTGTCCTGGCCATTGTTAAGAGGATCAGAAAAAGGGACTGAACCCTATACAGGCTGAAATAATTTGTCCTGAGAATCTGAAGAAAGGTTCAGAGGTACTCGTTGTTTTTGGCACATGCTAAAATTGGGGGGTGTTGCGAAGTCAGGATGAGAGCCGCCACATCTGGCATATCCATGCCATGGAGGGAAAGTCAGTGTAGAGAGAGGAAATGTGGAGATGTCACTTTGAAACAAATCAGTAAGCCCATGGGGTGCTAAAGAAAGTGAAACAGTAACACTTGATTCTAGCTTTCTGTTTGTTGATTCATTTCCTCAGGACTCCCTATGTAATTATTTACTTTTGGATTACCTGGCTTTCTAAGATATTCCCCAAATTCTTCCAATATAATTCTCTTCTCTCCCCCATTTTATGTATAGCAATTTATGCTTTTCTGCTACTTGCAGCTAGGAAGAGTCTTAACAAATATATGGCAAGATTATGCATGAGAGATCAGACAATTCCCCCTCCCTCTCAACGACCTTTCCAGATTGTCCTTAGCAAAGCTACAGACCAGAGGAGGTTGGATTCATTTTCCCATTTCTTCTACCCTCAGTCTCGTTTCTCTCAAATGTACTTATTACAATCATGTTTCAAGTCTAAATATCTAAACACTCATGGGAAATGTCCATTTTAAAACAGAAATCTGCAGATGTAGGTTAATACAAAGAAATGCCGCAATTAATATAATTCATATATTAATACTTCCTTATATTTATATAAGATATATAAATATATATCATGTGAATTTTTATTATTATTATTATACTTTAAGTTCTAGGGTACGTGTGCACAACTTGCAGGTTTGTTACATAGGTATACATGTGCCATGTTGGTTGCTACACCCATCAACTCGTCATTTACATTAGGTATTTCTCCTACTGCTATCCCTCTCCCAGTCCCCCACCCCCTGACAGGCTCTGGTGTGTGAGGTTCCCCGCCCTGTGTCCAAGTGTTCTCCTTGTTCAATTCCCACCTATGAGTGAGAACATGCGTTGTTTGGTTTTCTGTCCTTGTGATAGTTTGCTGAGAATGATGGTTTCCAGTTTCATCCATGTCCCTGCAAAGGACATGAACTCATGCTTTTTTATGGCTGCATAGTATTCCATGGTGTATATGTGCCCCATTTTCTTTATCCAGTCTATCGTTGATGGACATTTGGGTTGGTTCCAAGTCTTTGCTATTGTGAATAGTGCCGCAATAAACATACCTGTGCATATGTCTTTATAGTAACATGATTTATAATCCTTTGGGTAGATACCCAGTAATGGGATGGCTGGGTCAAATGGTATTTCTAGTTCTAGATCCTTGAGGAATCGCCACACTGTCTTCCATAATGGTTGAACTAATTTACAATCCCACCAACAGTGTAAAAGCATTCCTATTTCTCCACATCCTTTGCAGCATCTGTTATTTCCTGAGTTTTTAATGATCGCCATTGTAACTGGCATGAGATGGTATCTCATCGTGATTTTGATTTGCATTTCTCTGATGATCAGTGATGATGAGCATTTTTTCATGTGTCTATTGGCTGCATAAATGTCTTCTTTTGACAAGTGTCTGTTCACATCCTTTGGCCACTTTTTGATGGTTTTTTTTTTTTTTTTTCTTGTAAATTTGTTTAACTTCTTTGTAGATTCTGGATATTAGCCCTTTGTCAAATGGGTAGATTGTAAAAAAATTTTCTCCCATTCTGTAGGTTGCCTGTTCACTCTTATGGTAGTTTCTTTTGCTGTGCAGAAGCTCTTTAGTTTGATTAGATCCCATTTGTCAGTTTTAGCTTTTGTTGCCATTGCTTTTGATGTTTTAGTCATGAAAGTCCTTGCCCATGCCTATATCCTGAATGGTATTGCCTAGGTTTTCTTCTAGGGTTTTATGGTTTTAGGTCTAACATTTAAGTCTTTAATCTATATTGAATTAATTTTTGTCTAAGGTGTAAGGAAGGGATCCAGTTTCAGCTTTCTACATATGATTAGCCAGTTTTCCCAGCACCGTTTATTAAATAGGGAATCCTTTCCCCATTTCTCATTTTTGTCAGATTTGTCAAAGAGCAGATGGTTGTAGATGTGTGGTGTTGTTTCTGAGGCCTCTGTTATGTTCCATTGGTCTATACATCTGTTTTGGTACCAGTACCATGCTGTTTTGTTTACTATGGCCTTGTAGTATAGTTTGAAGTCAAGTAACATGATGTATCCAACTTCGTTCTTTTTGCTTAAGATTGTCTTGGCAATGTGGGCTATTTTTGGTTCCATATGGACTTTATAGTTTTTTCCAACCCTGTGAAGAAAGTCATTGGGAGCTTGATGGGAATGACACTGAATTATAAATTACCTTGGGCAGTATGGCCATTTTCATGATATTGATTCTTCCTATGCATGGGCATGAAATCTTCCATTTGTCTGTGTTCTCTTTTATTTCATTGAGCAGTTGTTTGTATTTCTCCTTGAAGAGGTCCTTCACATCCCTTGTAAGTTGGATTCCTAGGTATTTTATTCTCTTTGTAGCAATCGTGAATAGAAGTTCATTCATGATTTGGCTCTCTGTCTGTTATTTGTGTATAGGAATGCTTGTGATTTTTGCACATTGATTTTGTATACTGTACTCTTTTTTCTCTAAACTTCTCGCTTTATTTCATTAATTTGATCTTCAATCACGAATACCCTTTCTTCCACTTGATCGAATCAACTATTGAAACTTATGCATGCATCACAAAGTTCTCATGCCATGGTTTTCAGCTCCATCTGGTCATTTAAGGTCTTCTCTACACTGTTTATTCTAGTTAGCCATTTGTCTAATCTTTTTTCAAGATTTTTAGCTTCCTCGCAATGGGTTCAAACATGTTCCTTTACCTCAGAGAAGTTTGTTATTACCTACCTTCTGAAGCCTACTTCTGTCAAATTGGCAAAGTCATTATCTGTCCAGCTTTGTTCTGTTGCTGGCGAGGAGCTGCAATACTTTGGAGGATAAGAGGTGCTCTGGTTTTTTAGAATTTTCAGCTTTTCTGCTCTAGTTTCTCCCCATTTTGTTGTTTTATCTACCTTTGGTCTTTGATGTTGGTGACCTACATGTCCTTTTTGGTGTAGATGTCCTTTGGTGTAGGTGTCCTTTTTGTTGATATTGATGCTATTCCTTTCTGTTTGTTAGTTTTCCTTATAACAGTCAGGTCCCTCAGCTGCAGCTCTGTTGGAGTTTGCTGGAGGTCCACTCCAGACACTGTTTGCCAGGGTATCACCAGTGGAGCCTTCAGAACAGAAAATATTGCAGAACAGCAAATATTGCTTCCTGATCCTTCCTCTGGAAGCTTCGACCCAGAGGGGCACCCGCCTGTGTGAGTTGTCTGTCTGCCTCTACTGGGAGGTATCTCCCAGTTAGGCTACATGGGAGTCAGGGACCCACTTGAGGAGGCCATCTGTCCATTCTCAGAACTCAAATGCCATGCTGGGAGAACCACTGTTCTCTTCAGAGCTGCCAGACAGGGACGTTTAAGTCTGCAGAAGTTTCTCTGCCTTTTGTTCAGACATGCCCTGCCCACAGAGGTGGAGTCTATAGAGGCAGTAGGCCTTGCTGAACTGCAGTGGGCTCGGCCCAGTTCGAGCTGCCTGGCCTCTTTGTTTGCCTACTCAAACCTCAGCAATGGTGGATGCCCCTCCCCTAGCCAGGCTCCAGCCTGGCAGTTTGATCTCAGACTGCTGCGCTAGCAGTGAGCAAGGCTCCTTGGGCATGGGACCCACCAAGCCAGTCACAGGAGAGAATCTCCTGGTCTGCCAGTTGCTAAGACCATGGGGAAAGCGCTGTATTTGGGTGAGGGTGTCCTGTTTTTCCAGGTACAGTCTGTCATGGCTTTCCTTGGCTAGGAAAGGGAAATCCCCTGACCCCTTGCAATTCCCAGGTGAGGCGATGCCCCATCCTGCTTCAGCTCACCCTCCATGGGCTGCACCCACTGTCCAAAAAGTCCCAATGAGATGAACCAAGTACCTCAGTTGGAAATGCAGAAATCACCCGTTTTCTGCGTCGATCACACTGGGAGCTTTAGACCACAGCTGTTCCTATTTAGCCATCTTGGAACGGAGCCCCTCACACGGTTTTTGAAGCAACTTTGACGTGGATTTTCTTTCACACATAAGAAACATTCTGAGGGGAACTAGAAGTCCCATCCTTTCAAAATATCTCTGTAGCTGCTTTCCTGATACATGTGTTCAGTATCGCTGATGGACATTGGGGATCTATCACATTGTTAAACTGCTTCCTTTATGATGCAGTTATTTTGCATGTAAGGGCTACAGGACAGGAATGAGTAAAAAGTGTACTGGACTTGATCCATGTTTTTTTTATTACCATTTCTGAAATTTCCTAGCTGTGTGGCTTGAGACAAGTTTCTTTGGAAGCAAAGTTTCCCACCTCATCACATAGGTGTGGCAAGTCCTGGCGGGGCACCATGCCTGATGCAGTGACCCAAATCAACTCATTTTTCAAGGTCAGTGCCTGCATGACACTTTCTCCAGGCATTGCAGTGATCTCTCCTTGCTCTGAATTCTGACATTTAGATAGCTTTATCCAAATATATAGTACTCAATTCCAAACCAGCTTCTTCCAAAGTGTTTGTATTCTGGAAGAGTACTCAGCAGAATGTTAATAGATACTGAAAAAAGCTGTGTGTGTGTGTGTGCGTGTGTGTGTGTTGTAAATATGTTTCCACCTCATACAAGTCTAAGTAAGACAGAGTTGAATAAGTTGTCTTTATTTACTGCAAGACTTCTCAGAGGGTTTGATGTGTTAATATACCATGTGGACTTACAAAAGGAGGTTATAGTACCAAGTGTTCCACTCGACTCTAGAATTAGGGGAGGGCAGACATGGCATATCCACTGTGATCTCTTAGAACATCATTCCTTAAAACATAGTTTGGGAAATGTCAGTCAAAATACCTTCATTTTTTATTCAAATTATAAGTAGTCACCTTATCTAAAAAGTTTAGGAAAATAATCAAAGTTACCTAATCCCTTAATATTCTGTTGTGTGAGTTACCTAGAAAACATGTTTTCTAGAAAAGGCCTTTTTAGGAAAGGTCTTTGAAAATCACAGAATTAAGGAACTTATGGGGATCTTAGAGAATTATTACTGTTGTTTTTAAAAATGACTATTAGTAGAATAACTTGCTGAGTCTAGAAATATTAAGCAACTTGACCAGGATTATTCAGGTAGCTAGTGATTGAGCCAGGGCGTGAATCCAGCCACAACACCAGCAGTTCATTGTCTTTCTGTCAGTTCACCAGGACAGCTCATGCAGGATCACCTGGGAAGGAATTGCCTTCTGAAGCCAGCGTCCTTTACAAATCTCCAGAACACTGCCCACACAGCTGGAAAAAACTGAACCATGCAAGCATAGGGTCATCTTCTCTCCATGCTCTTCCAGGAATAAGAGAAAGCCTTAGTGCTTTTCCACATGGATGTCAACAAATTCAAATTATGACTGACAAATGAAGAAATTAGATTGGTACTTGGGGACAATAGAATTCAGTTACAAAACAATTATTTCTATGTATTGGCTTCATTAAACAACACACACACACACACACACACAAAATCCCAGGCTTATAGGATATATATTAGAAATAGGGAAGAGTAGCCTTCTGAATTGATAAATGTTTTGGAAATAAATTCCAAAACCCAATAAAATGTATTATATGTGATAAAGATGGAAAAAAAGTTGGAGGAGGAGGAACTAACTGGGTGCATGATCCTCCAAACAAATAAATAAAAATAACAGCAACACAAAGAGTTTTAGAAAAAGTTGAAATAAATTAAGACTTTTGAGGAGGTAGAAAAAGAGTTACAACAAAACTTCTTAATGCTACAGTAACCAAAACAGTGTGGTACTGGTATAAAAACAGACACATACGCCAATGGAACAGAATAAAGAACTCAGAAAAAAAAACTACACATCTATGACTAGCTGATCTTCGACAAACCTGACAAAAACATGCAATAGGGAAAGAATTCCTTATTCAATAAATGGTGCTGGGATAATTGGCTAGCCATATGCATAAGATTGAAACTGGACCCCTTCCTTACATCTTATACAAAAATTATCTCAAGATGGATTAAAGACTTAAATGGAAAACCCAAAACTATAAAAACCCTGGAAGACAACCTAGGCAATACCATTCAGGACATAGGCATGGACAAAGATTTTATAACGAAGACACCAAAAGCAATTAAAACTAAAGCAAAAATTGACAAATGGGATCTAGTTAAATTAAAGGGCTTCTTCTGAACAGCAAAAGAAGCTATCATCAGCATGAACAGACAACCTACAGAATAAGAGACAATTGTTGCAAACTATGCATCTGACAAAGGTCTAATATCAAGTAACTATAAGGGACTTAACTTTACAAGAAGGAAAAGAAACAATCTCATTAAAAATTGGGCAAAGAACATGAACAGAAGAAGAGATACATACTTCTCAAAAGAAGATGTACATATGGACAACAATCACATGAAAAAAATTCTCAGCAGGGTGTGGTGACTCAAGCCTGTAATCCCAGCACTTTGGAAGGCTGAGGTGGGTGGATCACCTGAGGTCAGGAGTTTGAGACCAGGCTGACCAACATGGTGAAATCCCCGTCTCTACTAAAAATACAAAACAAATTGGCCGGGTATGGTGGCACACACCTGTAGTCCCAGCTACTCGGAAGGCTAAGGCAGGAGAATTGCTTAAACATGGGAGGCAGAGATTGCAGGGAGCTGAGATCACACCATTGTACTCCAGCCTGGGCAACATAAGCAAAACTCCATCAAAAAAAAAAAGGCAAGCTCAACAGCATTCATGCATTCATTGATCATTAGAGAAATGCAAATCAAAACCATAATGATATACCATCTCACACCAGTCAAAATGGCACTATAAAGAAGTCAAAAGCTGACAGATGCTGGCAAGGTTGTGGAGAAAAATGAATGCATATACACTGTTGGTGGGAGTGTAAATTAGTTCAGTCATTGTGGAAGACAGTGTGGCAATTCCTCAAAGACCTAAAGACAGAATTACCATTTGACCCAGCAATCCCATTACTGAGTATATACCCAAAGGAATATAAATTGTTCTATTATAAAGACATATCCACTTGTACGTTTATTGCAGCACTATTCACAATAGCAAAGACATGGAATCAACCTAAATGCCCATCAATGATAGATGGGATAAAGAAAATGTGGTATATAAACACCTTGGAAAACTATGCAGCCATAAAAAAGAATGAGATCATGTCCTTTGCAGGGACATGAATGGAGCTGGAGGCCATGATCCTTAGCAAACTAATACAGGAACAGAAAACCAAATACTGAGTGTTCTCACTTATAAGTGGGAACTAAATGATGAGAACATACAGACACATGAAGGAAAACAACACACACTGGGGCCTATCAGAAGGTGGAGGGTGGGAGGAGGGAGTAGATCAGGAAAAATAGCTAATGGTTACCAGGGTAGATACCCGGGTGAGTAAATAATCTATACAACAAACCCCCATGACAGCAGTTTACCTAGGTAACAAACCTGAACCTGTACCCCTGAACGTAAAAGTTTAACAAAACAAGAAAAAAGATGGTGTATTTACACAGACATATATCATATTGATTGATAGCTAAATGGCAGCACCGTATGAACTAAAGATTTTTTTTTTTTTTTTTTTTTTTTTTTTAGACAGGGTCTTGCTCTGTGACCCAGGCTGGAGTGCAATGGCATGATCTCAGCTCACTGCAATCTCCACCTCCCAGGCTCGAGAGATCCACCCATCTCAGCCTCCCAAATAGCTGGGATTACGGGTGCACACCACCATGCCCAGGTAGTTTTTGTATTTTTAGTAGAGATGGGGTTTTGCCATGTTGCCCAGGCCGGTCTCCAACTCCTGAGCTCAAGCAATCCACTGACCTCGGCCTCCCAAAGTGAACTAAAGATTTTTAATACATTATCTTATCTAATCCTCACAATATCACTATGCTGTAGACCACAGTGTGGCCCCCACCCAGACCAGCATAATCAGAAACATGTGGTAATGTTTCAAAAATGCAAATTTGCAGTCCTCAACTCGGAATTTCTGAATCAGAAGCCCTGGAATGTGACTCTGCCATTGCCTGGTGCACTGATCCAAACTCTCTAGGTGATTCTGACACATTCTGAAGTTTGAGTATTCCTGCATTATGTTCATCTTAAAGATGCAAAAATTAAGGATATAGGAACTTAGACAATTTCCCTTAAAGTCATCCAGCTCAAATGCAGGAGAGAGGGCACTTAGACATGTGTTCCTCTGTATCTAATGCCCATGCTCTGAATCAACATAATGTATTGCCCATCTCTGATAACAGTGTTCTTTTGTATTGAAGGCCTTCTCAGAGCTTTAACGCGTAAGCAAATAAGGTATTAGGATAGAAAATGAATTCTCCCAGGGAAAGAAACAAGGGAAAGAAGGTAATAAAGCCTTCCTAGCAGGCCACAGAAAGAGACAGCTGCAGAATCTATTCACCTCCATGTAAACAGCTCACCAAGAGGGAGGCGTTCAGGAAGGCAGTTGGGGTGAAAGCCCTGAAAAATGCCCCAGTCTTTCCCTGCAGGGTTTATGAACCACTTTGGCAGGCTAACAGCAGCACATTATATGTAATTGCTGGTTTACTCTACCTTGTCTGCCTTTTATTTTCACAAGGAATCCTTGTTATTCAGTGGAATTAGCAAAGGAATCCATTAAGTGGTGGCTACAAAGACTGCACAGTATTTATTCCAGTAATAAAAAGTCTAATTTTGCAATAACATGGCAATCTTTGGGAAGCGCTGGCTGATGGAATCCAAGTCTGGCAAAATTAGCCTCTTTTGGTGGTGCTTACTATTATGGTGCCTGTGAGAAGGGAGAGGAGGGAGAGGTTATTTGCCAAGTAAGCACTTTTGCAAAACAAAACAAATTCTCTTTCACACAATTCTGAAATGGAAAAATGGGGAATCAGCCATCAGGCTCAGAGAGCAGAAACAGCAAGGGGGCAGGCTCTTAATTAATGTAGGCTAAGGCTAACTGCGTTTAGAGGCAGGGATGTGTTCTTGGCAAACGTGCAGAGTAGTTTGCCACCTGGTCCTATTCCTCCCTTCCTGAGCCATTGGCAGGTGCCTGGTGCCGTCAACATGCCTGTGGGCGCTCTGTACCATTTGTGATTCAGTGAAAATCAAACTTCGTTTAGCGATTCACAGAATTTCAGAGCTTAAAGGGACCTTAGACCTTACAGAGAGTTAATAGGTAATGTTAGTTATTAAAGACACAGCACCAGGACTTTAAATCAAGTCTCTAATGTTTCGTTTCCCCTTTCTTTTCCCACAGTTTCATCAATTAGTGTTGATTTCACATCATTGTTTCTTCATTGTACCATTAACATGGAAGGTCTAGACCACATGAAAGTGGAACCATGCATTCAGAACTGCTTGTTTCAGAAGTGGAAATCCTCTTGGTATTTATTGATTAGTATGGCAGTTGCTTCTTTCTTGATCCGAAAGATGTTTTAAAATTCAAATTCCAGCCTGAAAAATATGAGCTATGCATCTCCAGAGTCTGCCAAGTCTAGATTGAGGACAACCTTTTGTTCTTATTCTATATGCCTCAAGAGGCATAAACTACAAACTTACTTGCTTTTGTCTCTTAAACAATGGCTTTGGGTGCTGGAATAATTTAATAAGCTTGCTGCAAAGCCTTAGTTCTTATAGCAAAAAAATACATGGGACCGACATGTTGTGACTGCATATATAACTAACATTCCAATTAACCCAGAGACTCTAGGATCTCAGAGAGACAACTTCATTTTATACACATAGTCTCGCTAAAACACAAACTCAGATTACTATCAGTGGGAGTGGTTATCATAAAATTTAGCCAGAGATTACTAGCTGCAGTCCAAAATAGAAAGAACAAGCACTGTAAAGCGCCTGATATAGTAATCGAAACACAAATAGAAATTTAAATCGTGTCTACTTAAGGTTATGTCTTCTATTTATCCTACATATTCCTAATGTAACACCCATTCTTAACATCAACAATGATTAACATTTCGTATACTGTTACTTAGTAAAATGGAGAGTAGATTCATATTATTTTAGCATAACTAAATATTATCCCACTTATACAATTTATACTGAAATTGATGAGCCCAAAATTAATTTAGATTTTAGCCAGAAACCATCAAGTGGAAAGATGGACTCCTGGTTTATGTTTATGATGAAGGATAAATGATGCTTCAGTTTTTGTCCCCACTGGCAAAGCTATTATGTGAGTTTTGCTTGTAAAAGCTTCTTTCTAGGTTATAACCACTAGTGGTCATTAGGAATTGTTAGTAAATGAACATGTGTTTGAAATTCATAAGTATATTTGTAACATCTAAGTTCATGCAGCAGTTTAACTCATGGGTGCCTCTGATAAAGCACGTTTCAGATAAAGAACAGTTTAACTTGAACAGTTAACCTGAGCTGTGGCTTTGCTTTTTCTTACTCTTGTGCCATTGCCTACATCCTTCACAGCCTGGGCCTTAACCCTTTCCCTCCCTTTTGACTTTCCCTGTCACCTTTGGTGGAACATTATGGCCTTCAATGAAAGTTCTAAAATAAAAGGGACATATTGATTATCTAAATTCTATTAGATTCTTTTGTACGTTGCCAGGTCCATGGACTCTGTGTAATTGCTTATAATAACATAGCAGAATAAGGGAAATAAAAAACAAGTGTTGTATTTTCAGGACAAGCTTTTAGCTATCACTTGGTAACAACAGTTCAGAATGTAAGTAACATTTAATGGAAAAGACATGGAAAGGAATGTGATGTATGTTTTTTGGTAACTAGCGTCCCTCTAATCCTATCCAACCCTTCTCTTCCACACAGACACACACACACACACACACACACACACACACACACAAATAAACATCTTAGACTCATAGAGGATTGAGTCACTTTTGTTATTGTCACTGATATTATAATTATTAATATTTCACATGGATTCCAGGGGCTCTACAAGAAATCCAACAAGGATTTAACACCTCTATGTAGTAAACACTAAGGAATAGCTTCTTTATTTCTCTTAACTGAGACAGGATAAAAGTATTATTGGTCAGAAAGATGAATGTAAGCTTTGTTTGGGTATTTTGCAAACAACTGATTCTGAAAAGAGGAGATCCTTCCACTACACAAATCTTCCTGGACAAGATTTTGCAATTTCTTTAAGGATAGAAGAAATGCAATTGTGGATAAACAAGCATAATGATGATACATTTTCAGAGATTGCTCTAATATAACCACAACAGAAAGACATTTAAGAGAGCACAAAGTTTTTAAGTCATTGTGCTGTTCTATTTCCCACATTCCTGTTCTGCAACAGCAGTGCTTTTTGACTGTTCATCCTGCCACCCACACAGCAACGTATTCATGTGTAAAGGTTAAAGCTGCATAATTATGGTAGAAACACATAAAAGCTACACAGCCTCACGGCCTGATGTGTTCAGCACATAATATTGGAGAGAGTAAGGGACCATATGCGTATATATATATATATATATACACACACATAAATATATATACACACATATATATATATGCACGCACATACATACATACATACACATACACATGCATTCATGCATATATATATATATGCAAAAGAGGAATAGACAGAGACAGACAGAAACAGACAGATAAAGAGAAATAGGGGTCAGACAGAAACAGACAGATAAAGAGAAATAGTGGTGGGGGGAATTTTTCCATTTTGGATATAATTTTTTTCCTGCAGAAAAATTAAAGTTTGCAGTTCTGCATTAGAAAATGGCCGCATGTTCCCAACTAGGCTAAAAGCAAATCTGTCTCTAGGTTTGGAAGAAATCTTTGCTTCCCAGACACCCAACTACTATTTCTCTAAGGACAACTCACGATAATACCTGTGATCGTTTTAACTTACCAGTGTGTGCATACTGATTCTAGCAAAGATCCAAGTGGTCTAGTTTAGGATTTCTTTTTAGAAAAGGCACTCATTTAGGCACATAGTAGTCACAAAGTACATGCTGGTTGAATGAAATAACTTTTATCTGGGAAATTATGTTACAGATATATAGTTGCATTGGTTTGAACTAAAATGTATTTCTGGGGAGAATTCCTGAAAAGTCATTAAACCTTATAAAAGACTTTGCTGCCAGTGAATTGGGAATTAGTTCTGGAAGATGTAATCTGACAGAAAAGGAACATAGATTGGTAAAAGAGGGAAAATTACTTGTAGAGTAGAAATTTTAATGGCGGTGATTGCCTTCCTTACAAACAAACAAGAAATTAGTGCTTTGAGTGTAACTTACACACTGTAACTAAAAGAAGACCCTGATGAGATGTTCAGTACTTACATTATACATCCTTACGTTAGATTCTTTTTGCTTTTTAATGCAAGAGGCCTTTAATGACAAAATTTCAGATAATTCCTACAAGCATGATCCCAGCAGCACCGTTGTATTTCATGGAATAGCATAATTCACTTGACAGAAACTGAATAATAATTTTCAACACGTTGACATGACATTTATTGATTTCTTATAACTAGTCCAAGTTGAGAGAGAAAGGAAGGAGAATAACCTATAACCCCAAGGCATTTAATGCTGGAACTACAAGTGACCTTTTGATTTATTTAATATAAAATGCCTATATTATGAATGACATGAAAAAAGCCCTCAATGATTGCCTAATTTTGTAAGTGAGGAAATGAATGCTCACGAAATAATCAGACCTGTCTCTTCTGGCTTTTCTTTCAGAGCTTCTTTGCCATGTTCATTCATGAACTAGAAAATCGCAGTCAAAGTTAATAGCATCCACAGGTCCTAGTGTTTATCAGCGTACTGCTCATTCTTGCCTAACTGCTAGTCAGTTTTCTTCCTAACTTAAGCCACGGAAATTTATGGGATTCCATCTCCTGGTAGAAGTAATGCTCTTCCTCTAAAACCTGGAAGTGTAGGGTTACTTATAGACAGAGACATCCTGGGCTTAGGAACAGTTTCTGATGATTTGTTCATTTATAAAGCAGTGACAACCGGCTTGAGTGTACAGATCTAAATGAAGACAGGATAATGCTGATGAAGATAATGATGATGCCTGTAACAGCTCACATATGTTCCTGTCACTGTGCTAGGCACTCAGTCGTTACAACTCTATCAGCACTCTCCATTTATAGTGAAAAGCCAAGATGTAGAGAGAGAGATTAAGGATGTGCATGGCAGAATCCAGATCTAAATCTGGGTCTCACTGACTGAAAGCACAGAGCCTTAACCACTGTAAAATATTGCTACCCACATGGAGAAATCATAGAAATAATCCTCATCTCAAATCCAGCTGGATCACTGGAAATTTCCCCAGAAATCCTCTTCCTGATGCTCTTTCTCCAGAGGAGTTAGAGATGTTCTTATTTATTAATACAGTTTTCTTGAAAGCCACACAGGGTGGTATGTTATTGGTCTTATTTATTGGCTGAGGAACTAGAAAGAGAAAAACATAATAAGGTCAGTGACGAAGTCTACCATTGAATCACTCAAATCCCCATTCACTTTCCTAAGTTAGGTATCTCACTAAATAACTGTTTATACCACATTTAAAATATGTGCATATAAAAATATACTTTACTGTTTAAATTTGATTTTAGTTCTAAATTCTTCCATTCCAAAAGTTATTATCAATAAATTGCCATGCAGTTGCTTTTCTTAACCATGCTAATGAGTAACGTGTGGCTACAGAGAAAATGAAAGTATAAAATCACTCAGACAGTGTGAGTACGGAGCCTTGACGGTGGAAATAAAATATTCAATTCTTATTTATAAATGTGGGAGTATTACAAAACCCTCTGGACTTTCAACCTGATCCAGTTATAATGAAAATCCAGTAAGTTCCTAGAGACTTGGAATTCTTCATCTTGTTTTAGAAATCTTCTGGATTAACTTTGTCAGTCTATTTTTTTTGTTGGCATTATTGCTTAAATATAAGACTCTATTGGTCTGAAATTGGGGCGGAGGGAGAAAGTGTGGCGTCATCATCCCTTACTAACCCCACTTGGATGAACTTCCAGCAGCACAAAATCCCAGGTTCTGTTCAGCGAGAAACTCTGACATTCAATGGAACTAAAAAAAAAAAAAAAAAAAAAAGTGTTTTTTAAAATATTAACTTTTATGGCTACTCAAAAATGTAAATGTTTCTGTCCTACAGGGGTGGGGTTAGGATAATTCTGAGGTTTGAATGAAGATATTCACTTTTGACTTTTTAATTTTATTAGTATACTTAGTATTGTTGAACACATAACCACAATAAAACATTTTTAAAATGCAAAATTACTGGGAAAACCAAACCAAAAAATAATAGTAAGAAGATATTTATTTGACATTTATTTTGTATAATTCACTTGTGTATGCACTGTACATGGATTATCTCATTTAATCTTTGCAACAACTTCAGGAGACAATAGTTTTAGTGTTCTCACTTTATAGATCAGAAAACCAAGAATTAGCAAGGTTTAAATGATTCATCCCATGTGATCCAACAGATAAATTGCAATTAAGTCATAATTTCATATTGCATGCTTCCAAAATGAATGCTACCACTATCTTATCCTGTGTAGCTATTTCATGGGAAGAGATCAAGCCTTTATTTAAAAGAGATTCATCAGATTTTCATTGAAGAAAGAAATACAGGCTATTCTAGTCTCCAAAAAAATAATAATTCAACTAGAAGAAATCAAACATAAGAAATTCCAGTCCTAATGTAATATTTTGAAGAAAGTTAAAATGCAGAAATAGAGGCTGTATGTGTAATAGCCACCTCAGTCTTAACTGTCCTGCCTTTACTTCCTGACTCTAATTTTGTCTCAGGTTCATGTTTCACACATACGGAAAATACCAGTTATTCCCAGAAACATGTAATAAATGGTTAGGAAAAGTTATGATTTCTTTTTCCCTTAAGGTATATGCCCCTTTGGACAAAACTACCATTAATTTCCCTCCTGCTCTTCTTTTGCTGAATTTCAAGATTGTACAAGATTTTGTGACTTGCTTCCGGAGCAACTGAAATTGGAAAATGTTAAAATAAGTGTACATTTTCAACTTGATCATTTTTCTTTACTTTGCTTCCTTCTCTGTATAAGAAACAGTTTTTTACCTCAAATCTTTTCTGCATCTCAAAGACTTTCAGAAAGGTGTGGAGTTAAGAGAAAGAGAAAGTTTTCTTTTGCCAGTCTACACTAGTCTAAACAGAGACAAAGTATAGTACTTTCACTTTCATTACAGACACTGCCTCTTTAAGGCAAAACTAATGAATTTGACAGATCTTGCTCACTCCACTACATCTATGAGAGGTTGCTTAGCAACCACAGGACATTGGAGAGAGGGCAATGTTAGAGCAGGTTGCAGAAAGAAGGAACTATCATTAACTCTGCAGATGTTAGATACGATCCATCCGCTATCTCTCTTTCTTTCATGTTACCTATCGGTCATTTCAAATGGCAAGTCCTACTGCTACCTAGAACTCGAGATTTACAATTTCATCCTTAACCTTCCAAGCCAATGATCTGACCCAACCAAAGATCCTGTGAAAAGCATTCTTTCACAGAGTGGAGGGAGCATTACAGTTAAAAATAACAGTGACCTCTTTGAATCTTATGTCTCTGATCTTTCTCACATTTTTCAAGTGAGAAAAAAAATTAACCAAAAAGCAAAATATTTTCAATGGTTTCATTGGCTGATTTTGGTTTTGCACATTTCACTTTGCTATAGGATATTGGACCTATTCTCTTGCTCATAAGATGGACTTGACCTTATTAGAAACTGATTTATATGAGGTTTTTTAGTCCACTTATGTGAGCTCCTGATTCCCTTGAGAGCTTGCTGCTACAGGGTTCTTTCATTATTGGTTTATACGTTTAATCCTCTATATACATAAATAATTCTTATTAACCTTTATTTGACTGATATATCTTACTAATTTCAAAAAACTGTACTTTTTAGTCCTGGAAATAGATATTCAAATTTAAAAACAATTCTAAGATCATAAAGTATGGGAGAGCAAATTTACTTCCTGGGATAAAGAGTGACAAATGAGGGCAAATATTTTATTCTGTATTTATTATGTGCCAGGCTCAGAGCTAATTCCTTTAACAAAATATAGCATTTATTTCTCATGGCAACCCTATAACATAAGTACTATTATTGTTAGTCATTTTAAGAAAAAGGAAACCAAGGTTTACTATCTTGTTCAAGATCGTAGTAATGTTAGTCATGAAAGCAGTAATTGAGCCTAAGTCTACCTACACCCAGAAGCCAAACTGGAAACCCAAACGCTATTCTATCTCTCTAAATGTTAAAGGCTCCACAACTGATTCTTCAAAAATAATAACAAAAGAGACAGAAAGAAAGAAAGGAGGAAGGGGGAGAAAGAAAGAAAAGAAACAGCAAAAAATATTGTCACCTTGTATTAGGATCTTAACAAACAAGAAAATGGTTAAAAAAAAAATGCCCTCACATTTCAATAGGGGTCAGAGAAAAAGCATCAGATTACTTCTACATGATGAAATCCAGGAAATGTAAATATTAAAACATAAACCAGAGATGTTTATGATATGGTGAAAGCATTCATGTTTTTTAATCCAACAGATCTGAATTCAAATCCAATTTCTATTCCTGGTTCTGCAGTTAACCTCTAAACGTCTCTTAACCTCTCTAGACTTCAGATTCACAATCTATAAAATAGTTATAGCAATACTAGGTTTGTTATGAGAAAGTGAGATTACGTACCAAAATTGCTTTGTTCATTTCCCATAAGTAAAAGGCACTCAACAAATATTGGTTAATATTTTTAGAAAAATGAAATAAATGTGGGTAAATAAGGAACTACAGAAATAAATGAGAAGAGTAAATAATCTCTGATGTTATTATGAGAAATCCCACAAGACTGTCCATTATTGATTTTCATGGTTTCCTAATTATTTACACCTATTTAATTGTTCTAGAAGTGATATCTATTCTTTAAATGCAAAATTCATCTATACACACTGTAACACCGATTCTTTTTTTTTTTTTTTGCTATACTTTAAGTTCTAGAGTACATATGTACAACGTGCAGATTTGTTACATAGGTATACATGTGCCATGTTGGTTTGCTGCACCCATCAACTCATCATTTACATTAGGTATTTCTCCTAATGCTATCCCTCCTCCAGCCCCCCACCCCCTGACAGGCCCTAGTGTGTGATGTTCCCCTCCCGCATGTGTCCAAGTGTTCTCATTATTCAATTCCCACCTATGAGTGAGAACATGCGATGTAACACCCCTTCTTAATGACATACTTTCTGTATGCAACATGCTGTGCTATATTTTGTGTTCAAATCAGGCGCAAGAACCACACAGTCCCTTTTATCAAGGGTTACAAAAGGAGAAGGAAGGCACACACACAAATAAATACAAGGCAAACAAACAAAACTGCTTAGTAGAGTTTGGAGAGAAAGGTTTCACTTCTGGCTGGGATGTCAGAAAACAGTTCCTAAACGAAAGAAAATATAAAGAAGGTTTCCTCAGTAGGCATTTGTAGTTTGGTGATGGATTTTTTTTTTTTTTTTTTTTTTGAGGCGGAGTCTCGCTATGTCGCCCGGACTGGAGTGCAGTGGCCGGATCTCAGCTCACTGCAAGCTCCGCCTCCCGGGTTTACGCCATTCTCCTGCCTCAGCCTCCCGAGGAGCTGGGACTACAGGCGCCCACCACCTCGCCCGGCTAGTTTTTGTATTTTTAGTAGAGACGGGGTTTCACCGTGTTAGCCAGGATGGTCTCGATCTCCTGACCCCGTGATCCGCCCATCTCGGCCTCCCAAAGTGCTGGGATTACAGGCTTGAGCCACCGCGCCCGGCTGGTGATGGATTTTTATTTTTTTCATGTAGCAACCACTTTTCCCATCTGCTACAACAGATTCTTATGATCTCCCTTTCATGTGAGGAATTCCCTGTCTAGAGCTCACTCTCGGCTCTTGTGATTTGGTGCTGCTAATTCTATCCAGTGATACTTGAGCACCCAGCAAGATTTGGGCCAGTCAACAGAGTCCATGGCCCTGGTCACAATGTTTGGTTCAGTGGTGAAAACATGACTGTAACAAGTCAGTCAGCCTAGTTGTATCTTTGACCCAAGAGGAAAGCTTCTTTTCTCTTCTACAGGATTAAGTGCCTTTCCATGGTATGGCTGTGTTTCTATACCTAAGCTCTATTCTCACATTACTATTGTTGATATCATTTAAATTGAACTCAGCTATACTCAAAGCTGAACCTCCACCTCTGGACTTGCCTGTGTATTTTAATTATCTAAGTCCACATATATTTTGTCCTACCTGTTGATTTTGTTTTACTTTTTGCGGGAAATGAAACACAGTTTATATCCCCAACTGATAAAGCTTTGAAGAACAACTAAAATTTCAGAAGGTGGAGAGGGTGGAAAAGGGCATACAAATAGAAAAAACACACGTGAGGGCATAGGCTGGAGAATCTATTCAGGGAGAGGGAGCCCAATGTCCAGTCACCCTCCTACTGTCCTCCTGCCTATACCCACTAATCCATGTGCCCTTTTACTGGTGTCACTGAGCTAAATGAAACCCACTGCCTTGCAGTTTAGGGTCTGGGACTTTTTGACCATCTCTAGAACACCAGCATCAAGTTTTTGATGTGTTTTCTATCCTTTCCTGTGTAGCCATCTGGACTCCAGTGAAGAAGAGAATACATTTAGTGTCACCACATAAAGAAGCAGCTGTAGCCCTATCAAACAACCTCATAAAGTTAATTAGATGTGATGAGTTCTTTTTGTTCACGTTTATCTACTAAACCTGAAAAGAATGTTGGAGAGACTTGCTTGGCAGAGCTCATCACCCACCCCACAACTCCCACAGATGGGGGGAATGAAACATATAGCTGGAAAATGTGCTCAAATTCTTCTCTTTTCTTATCAAGATATCTCCTCTTGCATACTTTTCTGGAGAGTTTAGTGAGTAGATAAAGGAATGTGTAGCAGTTAATTAGACACAAAAGTGACCCACACTTCTTTTTCCCAAATGTCAGCTCACTGCCTTTCATTCTGTTTCATAGGATCAGTGTTAAGGTCTAGAGAGAGTGGCATGTTCAACATCTGGCCATTAAGGGGATGGCTTTATTTTCTCTTTTCTGACCCACTCATTGAAAGCTTGGTTCAGACCTCACCTGCTCCATATTGCCTTCCCAGAACACTCCAGCCACAACCTGCAGCTATGGGACCCAGACCCTGCTGTGGAATCACACTAAGGTGGCAGGGAGGCAGTGAAGCATCGCAAGTAATCCATTACCAGCAAGTCATTTGTGAATAATTTATATTTTCACAATTTAGGTCAAATTCAAGCTTAGCCCTATAGGAACAATATTCTCACTCTTTTGGATATTGTCAGAAAATTCTCTCATTTCTACATTATGTATCTCAAATCCTGCACAGCTCTTACCTCCACCATTCATCCTCCCAAGTCCCAGCTTTCATTTGAACTGCAAGAAATCCCTGTGAGTTTGCTTCTACTATCGGTCTGATGCCTACCCTGGACTGTAAACCACACATTTACCTCTTAAATACTTCCCAAATGTATATGAGATCATTCCATGTCATGGCCCATAATCCTCCAATAACTTGCCTACACATTGAGACTACAACCCTTGTCCACCAGCTTCTATGGGATCTGGCCCCTGGCCTTCTCCTTATACTAATTTCCCTCACTCTGTCTTTGTTTACTCCACATCAAACCAACTGACCTCCTCGTTCGTCCTTGAAAACATCAAGTACTTTCCAGTCTTGGGAACTTTGCACTCACCATTCCTTTGACAGGAATGTTTATCCCCCAGATAGTAACATAGCCTTTCTCCTTCACTAAACCCAGGACTCTGCTCATAGACAAACTCCTCAGAATTATTTCCTGATGGTGCAATTTAAAATGGTACCTGCTCCACTCATTATACCTTTACCGTCAGAGCAGGCATTATCGTTTGATATCCTCAGACCATGTATCTCTTTACCTGTCTCCCAACCAGATTATAAGCTCCATGATGGCAAAGACTTTGTAATAATTACTACACATAACAGTATCTTGAACAATGATTAAAGAAAGTAAGTACTTGGTACTTATTATTAAACCAAATAAATAGCCTATATTATGTCTTCTCTATTTCAAAGCCAGTGATGTGTTTAGCATGTAAAGGATAATTATGATGTGTTTCCTGTACAAAACTGTGGTACCTGGTTATGCCACCGTTTACTTATACTAACAACACCAAAGCTTAGAATAACACTTGGAACATAGTAAACACTATATAAGTATATGCAGAGTCTTTTAATATATAATATGAATTTAATTCTCACAGCTGTGTCAGATAGGCACTATAATTGTCCACATGTTAAATATATGGAATCTGAAGCACATATAGTTATCTTGACTAAGGTCATGCGGTTAGTATATAGCAGAACTAGGATTGGAACCTAAGTAGGCGGGCTCCAGATTCTGTCATCTTAACTAACCAGCTGCATACTATAGTATTACTAAATTGTTTGAAATGATATGATGTAAGACAGTGATTTTATCAATGGTACTTAATCAGGTATGATTTTTATTTTATTACTCTTTGTACCATCTTTCATCTACTCAATGAAGATAATACACTCTGAGGAAGACCTAGGTCTTCTGTAACTCCACTGTGCCACACATACAAGATATACACAGTGAGGATTTGTTGATTGATTGTTTAAAATGCGTATGCCCTGGAGGGACTAGATCTCAATCTTTTTTTTTTTGATGGAGTCTTGCTCCGTCGCCCAGGCTGGAGTGCAGTGGCACGATCGGTCCGCAGCAACCTCCATCTCCCGGGTTCAAGGAGTTCTCCTGCCTCAGCCTCCCGAGTAGCTAGGACTACAGGCGTGTGCCACCACACCCAGTTAATTTTTGTATTTTCAGTAGAGACGGGTTTCACCATGTTGGCCAGGATGGTCTCGATCTTTTGACCTCGTTATCCGCCTGCCTTGGCCTCCCAAAGTGCTGGGATTACTGGCATGAGCCACTGCGCCCATCCAGCCTACACATTTATTGACTCCTAGTTAAGAATAAAATGTTTAAAAACCAGAACTCTTGGCATAAACACCTAGTTGTGAGGGAACAATAAGGAATATGTGAACAGAGAAGGGAAGAGAGAATACTTATATCTAACTTGGTCTTCCTTATAATTCTGTTAATGGAGTTAATGTTTTTTCTTTTCTGTTCTTTGGAGTAAACACAAAATGAAGGAACTTCTCTTTTAAGACATGTGTATCTAAAGAAACAGTTTCTGAAACAACATACTAGGGCCCATTCAAATTTGTACGTTAGCACCTTCTCATGCTTCTGTGAACCAGGAGTATGCCTCTATGCCTGGGCTTTCTTAACTAAATGAATTGTCCTGTGACAGCACCATGTCAGGCATTAACATTACATATATTTTTCAAAATCTATTTTAAGAAGGAGTAATTTCCCATAAAAAAATATTTGCAATAACAAATGTTCAAAATCATTATAGTTCTTCCATGGTGAAATAATCTAAAATGGTAACATCAATTGAATCAGTCATTTATACTAATGGTATTCATACTGCATTCTTTGGCCTTTTCCTATTCAGCATATGCTATTTTATTTGAAAGCAGTCACAATGACATTTATTGGACAATTCAAAGGTCTTTCACAGCTAAATTTAGCCCTTTCTCCTATTTAAATAGAAAGGATAAAAATGTTTCTTCCTGGGAGCTACTTAAAACATTCCCCTAGATTAACTTGCCTTCCTTCTTCTGAAAGAAAATGTTATATTCTGTTTAGGAGGTTGTGAGTCAGAGATCTAGAGATTTAAACTAATCCTGATTTGAAAATTCTAGCTGTGACCCCAGAAATCTTTCAAAATGTCTCGGCTTGATATTTGAAATAGATATCCGAGATATGAACTGAATCCATCAGCGTGGATTTCCTAACTTGCCCTTAGCATCCTTCTGATTGGCAAAAGTGATGCTCCCCCCACTCCAGCTTTCCTGTCTGTCTGTATTTTTTACCCTATTAATATCTCAAGTCCTTAGCACTTTTCCTTCTTTCTTCCTTCCCCTCATTTTCTACCGTTTTAAATAGAAGGAACTTTATGAGTATTAACTTGACTCAGTTTCTTCTGACTTCATAGAGCTAGGCAATAACACAATACACAAAATTATCCCCCTGAGAATGCTAAATATCAAGACAAAATTTTAAATGTAAAAAATGTCATCTGGACAGCTAAATGCAATAGGAAGATTGTATATGTGCATGTGTGATTGTGTGTGTGCATACACACACACACACACACACACTTTCTGCCTTTATGGATAGTAAATTCTAGTCATGTAGTACAATTTAGGTAAGCAATGCTCTCTTTAAACACCTAGGGTCTTCTCTAAATGATGGCATCACAAATGTTTGATTGAGTCAATTTAGTGAGAAAATCAGTCAAAGCAGATATTTGGCACCACACAGACAAAATGATGAGCTGATTAACTAAGTTTTCCCACTTAACTGGTGATTGTTGGGTATCACATAGGCTTGGTCCCATAGCAACAAGCTAAAAGTATAGCCTTTCTGATATTTACTAAGTAGTTATTTTAGTGTTAATCCCTTGAAATTCTGTATATTATCACAATAGTTTTAAACTATTTTCCAGTGAAACCTTTATTCCACATCATTGATTTACAGACTACCACAGATGAAATGTGCAAAATATTTAGTTATAACCTAAAAATTCATAGGCTCCCTTGATATATACCAAGGAGGATTACTGTGTTCCTGTTCTCAGCTCTATCAGGCTATGAGCTCCATTTACCTGACAACATATTGAAACAGTTATCTACATTCCCTGCCTCATATTTTTCACTTCCCATTTATTCCTTAACCAAATGAAGTTTTGCATCATCATCTCTCCAAGGCTGCTCTCTCAAAAGTTAGCAGTAATCTTGGCATTGTCCGATGCAGTGACTTTTTCTCAGCCTTCATCTAGTTTCAAGTCTATGTAACTTGACTCAAGTGCCTCCTTTTTGAAATGTTATACTTTGGCTTTTATGGAACAATTCTCTTCTCTTTTTCTAGTGCTTTGGCCTGTCTCTCTCAGTATCTTCCACTGGCTCCTTTACCTTAAGCTGCTCCTTAAGAGTTAGTATCAACAGAAACACCAAAATAGCATTTTATCACTTCTGTGTGAATTCTAAAAAAGTCAAACTTAGAAAACTGGAAGGAGAATGGTGGCTGACTGAGGCTATGGGGTGGGGAAAATGGGAAGATATTGGTCAAAAGAGTATAAAATTTCAGCTATAAAATGAATAAATCCTAGAAGATCTAATGCACAGTAATGATAACTATAGCTAACAATAACATATTGTTCACAGAAAATGTGTAAATTGTAAGTGTCCTCACCATACATACACACATACACACACGTACACGCTGACATAGTTTGTATATTTGCCCCTGCCCAAATCTCATGTTGAATTGCAATCCCCAGTATTGGAAGAGGGGCCTGTGGGAGGTGACTGGATCATGGACCTGGAGTGTGGATTTCTCACAAATAGTTTAGCACCACCCTCTTGACGCTGTCCTCAGTGGCTTCTCTCGAGATGTGGCTGTTTAAAACTGTATAGCACCTCCCTCCCTCTCTTGCTCCCACTGTGTGAGAAGTCTGCTCCCCCTTCACTTTCCACTGTGATTAGAGGCTCCCTGAGGCCTTCCCCAAAGCAGCTACTGACACTGTGCTTCCTGTGTAGCCTGCAGAACCATGAGCTAATGAACCTCCTTTTCTTAAAAATTACCAAGCCTCATTATTTCTTTATAACAATGTAAGAATGGCCTAATTCATACACACACACACACACACACACACACACACCACACACACACACACACACACACACACACACACACAAAGGTAACTTATGTGAGGTGGTGGGTATGTGACAGCTTGATAGTGGGAATCATCACACAAGGTCTGCTTATCCAAAGAGTGCACTGTATGCCTTAAATATATACAACTTTTATTTATCAGTTATAGCTCAATAAAACTGAATAAAAAGGAGTAGGTGTCAAAAGTAAAGAACTTACTGTTTTTTGACCTCTTCCCTCTTCCCACACACGATTTTTATTCATGGCTAATCTCAGTCATTTATAGATGTAAAATCTATGTAGGTCGCCTGTCAAATAGAATGCCCCTAGCATAGATCTCCCTCTAGACTGGATTTAAAAATTTGAACTGCCTGCCCAACATTGATACCTGTATATCCTATGGACACTTAACACTCAACACACTCCATACCAAATTTTTTATCTTTTCCTCCAGATTTCATCACCCACCTCTAAAGAGTAAATGGATATTAATATACTCTCTATTAATTACACTCTGAAGATCTAACACATACAAGTTCTTCCCATGTTCAAAGGATTTTACATATAATGCCATTAAATCCTTATAACTACTCTTTAAGATAAGTACTACCATTATGATTGTTTTTAATGAAACACAGAACAGTTGAATAATTGTCTAAATTCGTACAACTAGATAGTAGCGGACCTTGGCTTTGAACTCAATCTGGCTAACTGTGTGTTCTTAAAATATATACTAAACTAGAGAAAGAAGGGAAAGGCAGAAAAAAAAGGAACAGAAAGAGCACTTCTTAAGCAAAAAGTTGACAGAAATATACTATTCATTGCATTCTTCACTTTACTGCAACCTAATTCAAACTGTATTTAGTAAAACCTGTGTTGAAATATACACTAGGAGTGATTTAGTTTTGAGGGATATGTCTTGCAAACATTTGGTTTATTGTTGAACCATTCCTTTGATATAGATGCCTATATATGTATATATGTGTGTATATATATAGAGAGAGAGATATGTAGACATTTTCCTCATTATTTTTAATCTTGTTCTTAAATAGTAACAGATCTTCAGGGGTGAACAAAGTTAGCAATCATCTAGGATTTATTTATTTTATAAAGGGGTCTAGGGTGTTTAAGTGATTTGTCCATAGTCACAGAGCAAGTTGATGACTGAGTCAAGAATAGAATCCAGATCTTGAACCATTTCATATTGTGTTTATTCCAATACTGAATATATATACATATGTATGTGTGTGTGTTTCATAACATATGGTACATAAGAATAATAGTGTCTTCTGTGTTTAAAGTACTAATTCACAATTTGAATCTTATGTTAACTTTGTAGTGTAGAGTTCTGTCCCTTCTTAGTTAGCCAATAGATTGATTAAAGATCTGATTGGCCATCTGTTATGTGCAGAGACTTGTTTTATTCACATCCCAAGCAGCTTTTAGCAGGCTTCTTGCTCCTGAAGAGCCTGTAGAGGATTAGAGAAGCTCAGCGTGAATTCTTCTAAAAGCTGGGCCTGAACTGCCCCTGGCTGTGTCCAGGAAATAGGACCTGGTTGAAGAGAATAGAGTTAAGTATCAAGGGAGATAGTGTGTGCAGCACAGCTGAAAAATGAGGGTAGGAGAAGATAGAGTTCAAGTTGGCAGCTCTACCTTTTTCCTGTCTGAATCACTCTCAGGTGGTAAAGAAACAAAGAATGGGCCCTGTCGTGCCTGAAGAAAGACAACCATGCATCAGCAGCATCTAGCTGATCCGCCACTATTCTGGCTAAGGCGTCCATTCCTCAAAATCAATCATGGGACCAGCCAACAGGCTGCATCTCCTGTAATAGGAGATAATGACCCTCTCTGCAAGAGTTTATACCCTTGACTTATGCAGATTGTAAATCAAGCAACAATCACTATCACTTGACTTTTAAAATTTTTTTATTTTTAATTTTTATGGATACATAGTAGGTGTATATATATATATATATATTTGGGGTACGTGAGATATTTTGATACAGGCATATGATATGTAATAATCATATCAAGGTAAATGGAGCATCAGTCACCTCAAGCATCTATCATTCTCTGTAACTTAAAAAAATATTATACATTGGGAGCTGAATGTGGTAGCTCATGCTTATAATTCCAGCTACTTGGGAAGCTGAGGCGGGACGATTGCTTGAGCCAGGAGTTTGAGACCAGACTGAGCAAAATATCAGAATCATATCTCTAAAAAAAATGGTGGTATACACCTACTAGAGAGGTTGAAGCAGGAGGATCACTTGAACTCAGGAGTTCCAGGTTGCAGTGAGCTAGAATCATACCATCGCACTCCAGCCAGGGTACTAGAGAAAGACCCCATTTCCATTAAAATAAATAAAGTCTACATTGCTTTATCGTGGACTGGGTTTGCAATATACAGAGCCCGTTCGTGAATCTCCTTTTATTTGATTCCTACAGAAGCCAAAGGGTTGCAGCAGGGCAAGGGTTATTACTCCACTTACACTTAAGGAAATTTGCTAAGCTCTACACTAATGATCAGAAAACCAGAGATGATTCTGGCTTCACCACCAATTAACTTCAGCAAGTCACTTTAGTTCTTCAGAATCAGTTCCTCTTTTTCTGTGTACCTTTCAGTCCTAACATTCTGAATCTAGGATTCTCAAGTTAATGGTATAGTAATGATATTCTTATCAATTCCCTCTGTTCTTATTGAGAGGAAGAAATAAAGCAAATGCCTAATAATTTTTATAATTATTTGACTTTCCTTTAATCTTTAAGTTATTGCCAAAGCAACATACTCAGAAAAAAACTGAGTAGTTTGTTCCTTTCCCGAGAAGAAAGTCAGGCTGACAGACTGAGTATTTGTTCCTCCACTATACTTAACACTAGGGACAGATTTGTGGACAAGTCCTCAGGCATTAAAGAAAAGAGTTGTATTTAAAAAATAGTATAGCTTCAACAGCGTTCTTTGCTTCTCATATCTGATTTTGGTGCTACATCTCTTTGGGCAGATTAGAGGTGACCTTAGCTAGTTCTGCTCTAGGTCTTGTCCATATGCAAATATTATATTTATTTAATAACCGTGACACAAATACAACTTTCCTTCTTTTTTCATTTACAATCATAGCAAAACCATGAATGTTAGTGCCATCTCCTCTAGCTGCCTAATTATGCAACTAGTTAAGGCAGCAAAATCTAATTCTTGGACATTTAAATTATTTTCAAGCTTTCGAAAAGTGTTATCGTAAGCAATCCTGAAATAATACATAGTTTTATGCCTGTAGCATATATACCTTTGGTGATACAAATTTCTCTTAAGTAAATTCCCACAAGTGGAATTAATGGGCCAAAGGCTATGATTGTTGTTACTGTTTTTTTAAAATATATTAAGAAATTACTTTATAAAAGTACTATAACAATTCAAAAGTTTAGATTCCCACTAAGTCAACACACTTGACCATCAGCAAAATTAAAAATCTCCTCTAGTTCCTGGAAACCTCAAAAACAGGGAGCACAATTTTATTTTCATGTCCTAATGAAGTGCTAGAATTAGGTCTATCATGTATCACTTAATAGTTCTAAATGGAGGCTTATTCACTAACAGTGGGATGTGGTTGATTGACTCAACACTTAACACCATGAGTTCAGCATTATAAAACATCAGAATTAGAGAGTGTTGCTCTAATGCATCATAGATATTGTGTTTTCTTAGGTTCTACACAAGTATACCCTGAGATAAAGACTTAGGTACAATTTGAGAGTAGATCCCAGGAAACTCAAGTAAATGGAGTGGGAAAAGTCTGACAGGTAACAGAGGGAGCCAATAAAAGATGTGCTAATGAGTGAGTGACACCTTGGGAACCATTAAGTGCCTTTTAAAATATTCTACATAGGCCGGGCGCGGTGGCTCAAGCCTGTAATCCCAGCACTTTGGGAGGCCGAGACGGGCGGATCACGAGGTCAGGAGATCGAGACCATCCTGGCTAACACGGTGAAACCCCGTCTCTACTAAAAATACAAAAACTAGCCGGGCGAGGTGGCGGGCACCTGTAGTCCCAGCTACTTGGGAGGCTGAGGCAGGAGAATGGCGTAAACCCGGGAGGCGGAGCTTGCAGTGAGCTGAGATCCGGCCACTGTACTCCAGCCCGGGTGACAGAGCGAGACTCCGTCTCAAAAAAAAAACAAAAACAAAAACAAAAACAAAAACAAAAACAAATAAAAGATTCTACATAATTACCTGTCATAGGAGTTGGGAAAGCTGAGTATTTTTCTAACAACTTTAATCAGGTTGTCCTGGGTGTGTCACATTCCAGTATTTTCAGGATGTTCTGCTCTCCTGGCATCGGAGAAATTTGTCAGACAGGGAAACAAAAATACAACCGTCTGTGGTGAGAGGCTGTTAAGGTGTTTAGGATGTGTCCACTGAAGCTATAAGTGAATTCAGAGGTGGCCAAGTGAATATGTAGCATCTGCTGCACCTGGAAATGAGGACCTCTTGCTAATAGTGTTTAATCCAAAGGAAGAATGAAATGAAGAACTCAGGACTTTCCTCTAGGACTTTGCCAAGCCTACAGCAAGCTCTGGCCATTGTACTATGATTGAAAGTATAAGAGCTATTATTATATTATAGATTTGGTATAAATGTGAATATATCAATTGGTCAGAAGACTTTGGAATAGGAGAATCTGGTAAACTGAATTTTCAAGTTAAACAAAAAAAATTTAAAATGAAAGTATCTGGTTTTAATACTTGATAAAAATAGTTTTCCACAGTCAGAGTTGTTTTACCTGTGTTTTTAAGTTAAATTTTTTATTTTGAAATAATTGCAGTTTCATATTAATCATAAAAATGTAGAGAGAGCCTATGTATCTTTTATCCAGTTTCCCCTAGTAATAACTTTTGCAAAAACTATCGTAGAGTATCAAAACCAGAATATCAAGAGTAATACAGTCAAGGCACAGCATTTCTATCACCACAAATATCCTTCCTGTTGCCCCTTTATAGCAACACCTACTTCACACTAGCCTCTCCTCCTCCTTAACCCAAGGCAGGTTTACAAGGTTTACAGGGTTCTACAGCAATACCACTATCTAATTGGAGCACATTTTCATCACCCCAGAAAGAAATATCATACCCATTAGCAGTCACTCTTCTTTCCTCCCTTTCCCCAGCATGTGGCAATCACTAATTCACTTTCTGTTTTGTTTCTATGGATTTGCCTATTACAAGGGACATACAATGTGTGCTCATTCGTATCTGGCTTCTTCATTTAGCATGCTATCTTCACCCATGTGGTAGTATGTGTCAGAATTGAGTTCCTTTATATAGCTGCATAATATTTCATTGTACAGATATACCACACTTAGTGTGTCCATTCATCAGTTGGTGGATATTTAGGTTGTTTTGGCTATTATGAAAAATGCTGCTGTGAACATTTGTGCACACGTTTTTGTGTGAATGTTTTCTTTTCTTTTCTTATTTGTTTTATCTGTTTTAAAAAGGACAGTTCAATACATGTGAATAAATAGTTTGATGTTTAGGACCTGAGAAAGTATTGAGATTATCTTTCTGAGAATCAATTGTTTTAGTACACAGACCAGGTATGAAACACTGTATGGAAGTTTGAGTTGAACATGAGTTAAGTGTAGGATATACCCTCAGGTTTTATAATTTCTTTAACAAATCTTCATTTATTGATATTTGTTAATGTTTATAATAAGCAAAGTGTGCAGATGTAAGTGAATATACACACGAAGTCATTTTTTTATGTTCTAGTTCTTTGAGAGTTTTACATGACTGAGTTAATAACACACAGAAATGCTTGGAACTTGAGCTGCTCTCTGAGCAAGAATCTAAAGATGAATTAAAAAGTTAGTAGAAATCATTTAAAAGAAATAGAGATTTTGGTTAAAGTAAAGCTAAACTAAAAATATTCAACATACTATTACAAAATAAAGATAATTCTGCCGGGTGTGGCGGCTCACGCCTGTAATCCCAACACTTTGGGAGGCCAAGGTGGGCAGATCACAAGGTCAGGAGATCGAGACCATCCTGTGGTGGATGACACAGTGAAACCCCGTCTCTACTAAAAATACAAAAAATTAGCCGGGCGAGGTGGCGGGCGCCTGTAGTCCCAGCTACTCGGGAGGCTGAGGCAGGAGAATGGCGTGAACCTGGGAGGCGGAGCTTGCAGTGAGCCTAGATCGTGCCATTGTGCTCCAGCCTGGGAGACAGCGAGACTCCGTCTCAAAAAAATAAATAAATAAATAAATAAATAAATAAATAAAAATAAACAAATAAAGATAATTCTGTTTAACATAAGTGAGATTGGTCTGAAAACAGCAAGAGAAAAATCATAATCACAAGAAAAATGTTGGCTGTGTCTCTCCAAGCTCCATTGGGGCAGAGAGAATTAGGTCAGCGAAATTTGAGTATTATACTGCCATTTGAAAGGCTATCCCTGCTGTGGAGATGGACATATCAGGCTGTTTTTGTCTCACACCATTAAGCCTAAAATCGTCTAATTCACTCTCTTTATTCTAATTCCATACTAATCAAGCGACCTTCTGAGTATAATTTGGTTTCCCGCACTGGTCTGTCTACAGGGTGAAAATGTGCTGGCCATTCTAATGCGAATAATCCGGGCCACAGGGTGACTGCGTTTCTCACTGTAAGTTAATGAACCATCATCCTGATCTACATTATTCTTGTGAGACATAGTGCTTGTCTTGTGATGATGTGATCTAGTTTGTATGCCCAGAAGACTGAGGTCCGCAGATATCTTTTCACCACAGATGCTTCTCAGTGGGGCTTCTCAAAGCATCCCCATTGAGCCCCAGTTCCCAAACTCCATTTCCTATTCAAACATCTGTTTGCTGTTGGTCATGACCATTAGGCTGAAAACGCCCACAGGTAAAACTTTTACTGTAAAAATTCAAAAGGTCTTTGTCTCTCATTACCGTCTATTTCAGTACTTCTTTACTGATGAGACAGGAAAAAGGAGATTTTTAAGAAATTATTTCTGGACATCATTTCTGAAATCATTCAACAACTTCATACAAACTCAGTTCCCAAACTTCCTGAGAAAAGGAAAGGTCAGAGAGGGAGAGGACAAGAGACTATGTGGCAGCTCAGGGGAGTATGTGAGATTAGAGACCCAGGAATCTCACTGCTTGGATTTTAATTCTGGCCTCACCACATGTGGTCTTTACCAAGATACACGAGCTTTTCTATGCTGTAGTGTCCACAACTGTATTAATAAAATGTAGCATTGATAGCATCTGGCTTGTAGAGTTATTATGAGTATTAAATTCAATTAAAAGTTTTAGTTAAAAGAACACATAGTGAGTCTTCGCACTTTTTTTTTTTTTTAACTTATTGTACCTACAAAATATGTTAAACTGTTGGCTTAACCTGCCAAGATTTGACCTACCAGTTTTATAGGCCTTGAGTACCAATCTGCAACATTACTTTTCTGGGTGGCTGTTGTAAAGCAGTGTTAACTTTGCGCCTCTGTTAAACTCACATTAGAAGCCTCCTTGATTCATTCTCTGGGATTTCAGCTAAAGCAAGGTTACTATGTGGAGGCAGAGGATTTATCTCTGTGCAGTGTTGTTGGACTGTACTCTCAGATCTGCCAAGGGGAGCTTTCTAACTTGGTCTTTATCTGAAACCCTAGTCTATGCTCCCAGATTCAGTGGAAGAACCAAAATGACAAGTAACAGTTGAATTTATTGACCTCAAAGATTCCTTCCAACTCTGGCCCCTAGGAGCCATGTCTGTTAACATCCATGCATTTTCTTTTCCCTCTTACTGGTCAGTGGTCTCAGATCAAGCTGAATCCATGTGCGAACCAGGGGATTCTTCCGGAGAATAAGAAACCTGATGGCCTGCTAGTGCTCTGGGTTATGATGTAGGTTCCTAAAATTTTGAAACACAAAGACCTAAGGTTTGAATTAATGTTATGTAAGCATTTTATTTTCCTGTAGGCAAAAAAAAAAGCTTGTGGTAATTTTTATCTTAATCTGTTGACTGTTGTTGCTACTGTCCTACAGTGTAGATAACACCAGAAGTGGGCATGTTTAAAAAATAATAATTTCCATAGCATTTTCTGGACTTATTTGCATTACAATTTGTCGGCAACAATTATTCTATAGGTCTTAAACACAATAGATAGCCTATTTGGGCATTTTCCAAGTGATAGTGAAATGACTAAAAACAGAAATTTGCTGTCTTCCCACATTCCTATACCTTGCTTATTGTCAGTGGAGTTGCTCCAGGTATAATCTCAAGTATTAAAATTGGAAGAATGTCAGTTTTACTCAATGTTTGCCAAATTCAATGTGATGTAAAGTAATTTAAAATCTGCAATGATGACTCTTTGTGTAATGCACTATTCTGTCTCAACTGAAGGAAACAATTACATTTTAGTGCTAGGTAGATAATTGTCTTTTTATGTTAACATGATTCAGACTTATGCACCTACCTTTGCAATTCAGAATATTACTTTTGTGTAGTAAAAGTGAGCATCTTTAGGATTTCTTAATATACAGGCAGCACTGGAAACTTCACTTTAAAAATATATGCAACATATGCTAGAAATATTGTGATAGAGATATTTACTCTTACTACTCAGTTTACAGAAAAGCAATATATTTGCTTCCCAAGTGCCTAGTTCTTACACTCAATGAACTTAAATCATTCTATAACATTCACAGGAAATGAAAATTTATTTTTGGAAAAGCAGTAGATTAAAAGTAAAAAGAAGATGAGCCAGAAGGTGTTATCTCTTCATCCTGAGCATCTGTGTATTCAGTGTCTTTCAAACTTCTGCCAAGTTCTTCTCAAATTTTGGGCCTTCCAGGTTGTCTTTCCTGCATAAATGGAAATAATCTTGAGGATAAAATGTCTCAGCAATTCGGTTTCTATATTAAAAGCATAGTTTTTGTTTTTAAATCAGTGACTTCTGCAAACAGCACTGGAATACACCTGTGGTCCCCAAACTTCGTTCCAAATAGCAGCTTGTAAGTCTATCGTTAAAATAGAATCATTTTGTTAACCATTTGCTGTTTCCCATCAAAAACACACCGGTCACTAGAGAGACCAAACCCTGCTATTAACATCTTGGTGACTTTATTAGTTTACTTAGCAACATTTATTGAGTACATATTATGTTCCAATCATTGAGCTGGGGGAGAGTTGGCATTCCCAGTGAGTATGTGATGCCTCTACCTAAAAACATCCTGTTTATTTTGCCCATATAGAAGAAGGATCCATATGCAAGGCTTCTATGCAGAAATGTACTCTGGTGTAGTGACAGAGCAGGCTTTATTTAAATCCACTTCATGAACTGTTTTAACAACTGGCAGTTCCACAGTCTTACCTCCTTGTCTCCCTTGGTTCATTTATAAATAATTTGCATGCTGCTTCAGTTCTGTGTTTGGGGAGTAAACTGAAATCTATTTACCAAAATGATTAATATCCACTCCTACTCAGTGGTATATATAAAAAACTTATTTTTTGCGAATAACTCATTTACTTGAAAAATCGAGTATATTCAAAAGGGTGAAAAGATCTGTTTTTGTTATCTGTGTTCCATGGATCTTTGAAGTAAAAGTAGAAAGGCTCTTGGGGATCCTCAATTCACTCCCATTATACTACTCATGAGGGATGAAGAGACTGGGAGCTGACACCCCCAAGATCTCTTTCTATATCCTCAGACAGTTCCTTTGAGATGTGAAAATATTTTCTCCTTAGATTGTTCAATCCCTGATTTTAGCAAAAAAGGAAACAAACAAACAAAAAACAAGGATGTCAAACTATAACAGAATGCCCTTTTTCCTTGGGTGTAGTTCATTAGAAAAGATGCATAGCCCAAAATATCATAAATTTAGAGTGTAAAAATGACTAACATTTACACTGTTAATTATTTGTTTTGTGTGTCTACTTTGTGAACTGACTGGGTTAGTTCCTCTTTTTCTTCAGTGATAGGGAATTCCACAAGTACAATTCTGATATCCTTTAAGTTTTTTCCTACCTTAAGTGGTGTGTTTAGCCCTTGTACTAATGAAAAAAAAAATAATATTCTTGGGATCTGGGTCCTTCCTGTTCTACCACTGACTTGCTGTGTGATCCTAGGTACGTTGTTTGTCCTCTCTGGGCCTCAGTTTTCCCTTTAGTATAAAGAGTGATAGGCAATGGCCAATGGCTTCTACAATCCCTTTCATCTTAGACAGTCCAGGATTGTCATACCCTGACACCAAGACCCTTCCTTGGTTGTCTGGCATAGTGCTGCCATGTATCATCTCAGGAACTTTCATTTATTTCCCTTTGTGTCCAAACACCAGAAACACTTTCTGAGTTGCTTGGTAAGGTCAACTGTCTGGATAAAGGAGTTTAACCTGTTTTTTTGCCTCCAGGTATACCACTGTCAATTCATTTTTAAAAATAAAATTTGGATGTTATTTTTATCCTGCTTTAAAACATTTTTTTTGAGATGCAGTCTCAGTCTGTCACCCAGCCTGGAGTGCAGTGGTGCGATCTTGGCTCAGCAAGCTCTGCATCCCGGGTTCACACCATTCTCCTGCTTCAGCCTCCCAAGTGGCTGGGATTACAGGTGCCCGCCACCATGCCTGGCTAATTTTTTGTATTTTTCTTTCTTTCTTTTTTTTTTTTTTTTGTAGAGGCAGGGTTTCACTGTGTTAGCCAGGATGGTCTTGATCTCCTGACCTCGTGATCCGCCCACCTCAGCCTCCCAAAGTTCTGGGATTACAGGTGTGAGCCACTGCACCTGGCCATTTAAAACATTTTTGAGAACTCCTTAACAAGGCCTCTAAGCCCACAGAATGTCATTCTTGAGTACCTTTCTCCACTCACTTCTCACCAACTTCCTCCTTTCCTTTCATACGCCAGGCATAATTAAATGTTCTCAACTCCCATATCAACACCAACATGCTGCCTTCTGCCTTATCCCAGCAAACCTCTTGTCCTCTGTGATTGCCTGACTCCTACTGATCATCCACATTACAGCTTCAGTGTTGCTTCTGGGACATATTTCCCGAATACCTAACACTGCAGAGACAGGTCCAGGTGCTCACTGTAGGTGCCCCCACAGCTCCCTGGATCACTTTCTAATATTTTTTACCCATTATTTCAAATATCACTTGTATTTTTCCACTTTCATTTTATTTTCTGCTGCATGCTGTAGTTCTAATTATAGGGCAGGATGTAGAACAGGCACTCAGTAAATATTTGCGGCATAAATGAAGAAAAGAACAAATGGAATTAGAAAGAAACTTATAATGCTTAAGAGTTCAAAAGGTATCTCTCTCCATCTCCCAACTAGCCAAGGTGTTCTTCAGCCTTCCCTAGGCTAAACTTTGTCCACTGGATCAATAGCAGGTTGTCAACAAAGACAAGAACACCATCTTCAGAATGACCCAGATCATCTTCTTGGGTAGCCCTTTTTGGACATCTCTATGAAATTCTGCAGGTATTGTGCCATTCTCCTGCTTCAATACCCTGATTGTCTCCCTATTTCGAATTATTTCTATTCACAATTTTTCCTCTGGCTGATATGAAATATCTTCCATGATCACAACCCATGCAGCCTATTTAATATCCTTTTCCTTTTCCTCCCCAGTTGGTACTATATACTCCAAATATTGGGACATCTCACTGTCACATCCCCATGCTCATCTTCAGCATGGTTTTTCTACTTGAGATATTCCCATTTCCTTCCAGAAATCCTAACCCTACTTACTCTTCAAGGAGCATTGTGAGCTTCTGTTACATCATTTGAATTGTGCAGCTTACCGGACTCACCAGTTGGCATTGAGGGAACCTCTACATCTGGTGGGGAATGAGGGGGATCTCAATTTACCTTTGTCCAAGTTCAATCCAGAGAAAGGTTTTGTGGTACTCAGGTTAGGTTTTTAAAAACGTAATTTTTTGCCAAAGTTCAAGAAACAAGAGGGCGTGCACTAAAATAAGAATTTATTGGGCATCTCTTGTAAAATATCAGGAGAGCTGGCAATAGCAGGTTGTCAGAGGCTAAACTTTCATAGACCAACATTTGATGCTGAGTTGCACCCTTCCCCTTAAATGGGCCATGACCTATCGAGTTGCCATCATCTCACCTAACCCAAATATGTTACTTGCTAGGCCCCACATGCATTTGAGTTTGAAGACCCTGTTTTCCCTTTCCCAGTTTGGGAAAGGCATGAGACAACTACTCCCTGAAAGAGGAGCAGTGCTCACTATGCACACATAAATTTATCTTTTGACTGATTTTTTTTCTCTTAACATTATTCAGGTAACATGAGTACTGAAAGAATTCATTGTCTCCATCTTCCTTGTACAGAATGTTCACAGATTCTTGGTGGCCACTGAGATAACAGGGAGGTGCAGACAGAGAGAGATTTCAAAGGCTTCAAGCTATTGCTTAACAACATACACTCCTTTAAAAATACAGAAATTCATAAAAATGCCAACTTTTGGAAATTCAGTTTTCTTTTATAAATCATTCTCTCTCTCTTTTTTTGGCAGCTAAAAGCTGACACACATAATTATTTCCTGTAAGATACTGAAGAAAAAAAAAGCCCAGGAGATATTGTTGAGGCTGTTTCTGGGGTGGGATCGGGGAATAGGAGATGAGTAAGTAATGAAGACTTTCCTTCATAATAGCAAAATTGTTATACTGTATGACAATTATTAGTTATTAGTTACTTACATTTTCTCAAAACACAATACCATTGTAATTCATCTGTGCCCAATTTAGTGAGTAGCTCTAACTTCTTCCATAATATTATTGCTGTAATTTTTTGTGAATACCTCCTAGACCATTCAGTGGACATCAAACAGTGGCCAGCTCAGGAGACACTGACAAGAACAGAGAAGCCACAAAAGATTTACACTTGAAAGCAAGATTTAGTTTATTCTAGAGGTGCCCAGAATCAGGAAAATAGATAGAAATTGAGAAGTTGGAGATTTAGACTTAATATATTAAAGCATTTTAAACTACATCAAGTTATCTGAAAATAGTCTAGGCTTTCTTGAGAGTTGATGTGTTACCTGTCAAAAGAGATGTTCTAGAAGACATTGGGGCAGGGGGGTGGGACAGAGATGAATGAGGAGAAATTACGTTTTTATTTTTATTTTTTTAAGACAGAGTCTTGCTTTGTCACCCAGGCTGGAGTTCAATGACGCAATCTCGGCTCACTGCAACTTCTGCCTCCTGAGTTCAAGTGATACTCCTGCCTCAGCCTCCCAAGTAGGTGGGATTACAGGCACCCGCCACTACGCCCAGCTAATTTTTGTATTTTTAATAGAGACGGAGTTTCACCATGTTGGTCAGGCTGGTCTCAAACTCCCAACCTCAGGTGATCTGCCTGCCTCAGCCTCCCAAAGTGCTGGGACTACAGGTGTGAGGCACGGTGTGTGGCCGGTGAGAAATTACTTAATGGGGACAGTGTACTTTTTTTCTGGTGATGGATACCCTGAAAGTCTGACTTCACTGCTAGGCAATCTATACATGTAACAAAATTATACTTGTACACCACAGATTTATAGAAAACAAAATACATAAATCTATTTTTAAGAAAAGAATACATTGGATTACCATCTGTAGGTAATAGGTACTGAAACACCTTCTATAGGTTGGTTCATAACTTCCCAGGTCACAGGTCACTTCTAGCCTAGCTACATAAGGCAACTTTATGCCTCTCAAACTCTAAAAAGAAATCAGTTCATATTTATTAAAATTTTAATGATGGTTTACACTAGTTGTTAGAGTTATGGGTCCTTTTAAATTTCTTCTTTAGAACCTTCTGAATATTCTAAAAATGAGCACACATAATTTCTCAAACAGAAAAAATAACAAGTTTCAAAGAGATAGTATTTCCTTTGGGTTGCCTAAGGAAGCCAGCACTGCTACTTGAACTTAGACCATCAAAAATATAACTTTGAATCTTTGCAATAGCTAGGTATTGCATAAGAATAGCTGCGCTATAATGCAGCTTCAAAACCTCTCATTTAAAGACCACCTTCTCCATAAAGTGTGTCCTGGTTATCTCATGAGGGCAGGATCTCTTCCTCCAGAATTCCTTATAGCTAGCATCTATTTAACTACTTGTGGCCTGAAATTAATTGTTATCCTCTCCTGTGTGCTTATTCTGCTTACCCAACTAGGCTGTAAACCTTGAGAAAGTAAAGTGTCCCATGGCAGCAATTAGCAGAGTATTTAGGGGACTTGTAGATATATAATTTAAATGCCTCCAGAGTATCCATTGCCATTTTCAAACAAAGATAACCAGGTCTCTCCGGCAGGTTTATTTTTGTTGTTCTTTATAATATTATAGATTTCATTCCATTACAAAAAATAACTAAAAATAAACACATTAAAAACATACGCATGAGGTTTTGTACATATATAATGATAGGGTTTTTCACAAACAAAGAATATTTGATGTATGTGTGTCTGTGCGTGTGTGAGTATTCCCTCAATACATGGGGGAATTATGGTGCAATAACCTCACACACTAATCAGAAATTTATTTGCATTGGTTTTTAGAATGGAATATATTTCTTTATAGTATTCTCTTGCCATTCTCAAGCTAAACTACTTGTCTTTGTTTGAGATAATATTCTCCCGTCCTTGCTATTCTTATTATCATTTTCACTTTTCCTAAGCACAAACAAATGAGAAGAGGGGACAGGAGACATACTTCAAGTGTATATTGTAGATCAGGGCTGTTAACTATTCTCAAACGCATTAATATATATTCCCATTGTGGAGAAAAGGACAAATTTAAGAGATGTCTTGTGAAATTTGCTTGGGAGCATAGTTATAGTCAAAGGGCACTTAGAAATGTCACTAATTTAGTTACCATTAAAACATCTTTTTCCAAAATATTGTACTTTAAACAGATGGGTTTTGTGTGCTAAACCAGGGTAATGCTGATATTGGTCATTTTTGGTGTGCTTCTATTTTCATGATGATAATTATCTCTGGATAAAACATATTAAGCCAATCAAGCTCATCCAATTTTTCTTTTGAAGAAATAGTAAACCAACTGTTTCTGGTGCAGCTCAGTGTAGGCAATTTTCAACCCACCCTACAGTGGCTGTTAGATAATAATTGATCAATGTGAGGTACAAAAGCATGGTTCTGTTGCCTCAAAGCTTGACAAATTCCATGATGTGATTTATTTATTATTATTATTTTTTTTTTTTTTTTTTTTTTTGAGACGGAGTCTCGCTCTGTCGCCCGGGCTGGAGTGCAGTGGCCGGATCTCAGCTCACTGCAAGCTCCGCCTTCCGGGTTCACGCCATTCTCCTGCCTCAGCCTCCCGAGTAGCTGGGACTATAGGCGCCCGCCACGTCGCCCGGCTAGTTTTTTGTATTTTTTAGTAGAGACGGGGTTTCACCGTGTTAGCCAGGATGGTCTCGATCTCCTGACCTCGTGATCCGCCCGTCTCGGCCTCCCAAAGTGCTGGGATTACAGGCTTGAGCCACCGCGCCCGGCCGGTGTGATTTACATGTTGGTGCTTCTCAAGGGAGCAGCGTGAGGATAGACCTCATCTGAATCCATGTGTTTGCTGCTCTTTTCTCTTCTTTAATCGGCTTCTTGCACTCACAGATTTCTCCATGGAACACTCCCTTGACAAATGGCTTGCACACAAATCCCCCTCTCTGGCTCTTTTCAGGAATAAAACCTAAGACAAATAACCTTAAAATTAGAGTGAAGGAAATAAATTATGTGCTTTGACAATAAATATTTGAAAATAATACTTACAGTAGGTAAGTGATATAGTTTGAACGTGTGTCCCCACCAAATCTCATGTTGAAACATAATCCCCAATATTGGAGATGGGACCTGGTGGGAGGTGTTTGGATTATGAGGGCAGATTCCTCATGAATGGCTTGGACCATCCCCTTGGTGATAAACGAGCTCTCTCTCTTTGTTCTCAGGAGATCTGGTGGTTTAAAAACGTGTGGCACCTCTCCCTCTCACTCTCTCTTGTTTGCTCCTTTTCTTGGCATGTGACGTGCCTGTTCCCCCTTTGCCTTCTGCCATGATTGGAAGCTTCCTAATACTGCTATGCTTCCTGTGTAGTCTACAGAACCCTGAGCCAATTAAACTTCTTTTCTTATAAATTACCCAGTCTCATGTATTTATTTACAGCAGTACAAGAATGGCCTAATACAATAAGAATGTCTGGGATAGCCAAAATAGAGCAGTAACAGAGGTTTTGACTTTAGAGCAGTGGTTCCCAACTGGGAGAAATTTACCCAATACAGGGCATTTGGCAACGTCTGGAGACATTTTGGTTGTGATGAGCCTGGGGATGGAAGTAGATGCTAGCAAGCATCTAGTGCATCGAAGTGAGGGATGCTACTAAACATTCTACAATGCACAGGACATCCACCTACAGCAAAAAGTTACCAGGCTCAAAACGTCCATAGCGCTGCTGTTGAGAAACACTGCTGCAGACCCAGCATCCTTGCTAATTCTTTGCATGTGTGTGAATGTGCCATGTACGGTCCTTTAGTCACACTACATTGACCCCACTTCAAATTTAAAGGGAGTTTATCCACTTTTGTGCCTCTGACTTCGTAGAATTTTATGAAAGACATATGCAATTTAGAGGTCAAAAAAATCTACCCAGCCAGGCGCGGTGGCTCATGCCTCTAATCCCAGCACTTTGGGAGGCTGAGGCGGGCGGATCACCTGAGGGCAGGAGTTTGAGACGAGCCTGACCAACATGGAGAAACCCTGTCTCTACTAAAAATACAAAATTAGCTGGGCATTGTGGCTCGTGCTTGTAATCCCAGCTACTCGGGAGGCTGAGGCAGGAGAATCGCTTGAACCCGGAAGGAGGAAGTTGGGATGAGCTGAGATCGTGCCACTGCACTCCAGCCTGGGCAACAAAAGTAAAACTCTGTCTCAAAAAAATCTACCCAGACATAGGTTGGAATGCATTCAGAAAACAGCTATAGGGAACACTTGATGGACCAAATCAAACTTTTCTTTTTGAGAAACTAAACTTTCCTTTTTGATATTTAATTTTCTTCAGTGAGGTAATTGCCCCTTTCTTCTCACTCTGCACCTCCAATGCCTAGCACCATTCTTGTTTGAGAAAAGGACCAAGTCAGATCTAGCTTGATTTGTATCATGTACCTGCAAAGCAATTAACTAGGGTAAATTTTGCTTTGTTTTATTGTATTTCTTAGATTTTTCTGACACAATGAAGTTAGAATGTTTTGTTCTGAATGCATTTGTGTATCATATCTGTGTAAATATATGTGTGTGTATATATATGAATATACGTACTCATATGTCTATATCATTTCTATAATAAGTATTCATATTAATATCCTCAAAGAATATGAATCCTTCTTCTCTTTAGGGAAAAAAAGTAAAATTAAGTATGAAATTCTATTTGGGAACTCTAGAACTGGTGCATCTGTTATGAACATCCTTGGTAGTCTCAGGTATTCTAGTCACACACCCAAAAGCAACAGTGAATATGATTTCTGCTACCTTATTTCTTTTCTGGGACAATACACAGTCTCACTGTGTTTGAAATATATCACTCAAATCATCCTGTGTGCAGGGGCATTTTGAGTTGTCTGACTCCCTTTTGTGTTGGTTCTGAATCCATCCGGTGCTCCAGTGCAATGGATGTCCTAAGATTATAGGACAAAAGTAGAGCTATTAGACTAGCAGCTAACAGCTCCCCTCTAGCTCATCATGGGGTCAAATGGAATTCAGGAGGGGGCTGGCACACAGGAAGTGGGGCACTGCAGTGGCAACTTAGGCAAATTTGATCTGTGAAAATTCAGGTTTATGCAAATGCTAAATAATCGATTATTGAAAATCTTCACTTTGTAGATTTAATGATAGAGTTTCTTTAAATTGCATTACTCCAAGAATATTTACAATATAACTTAATTTTCAACAAAAAATTATACAGAATGTTCCAGGAAATGGTTCTTTTCAGCACTAAAATTATAAATCACAGACAGTGTTAGGAGAGATCTTATTGATGGCACAGCTTAAATTCTAACATTTTAGCTCTGAGGAGAAGCTCTTTAAGAAGGATAATGTCCAGTATTTGAGACATCATGGAAACTGACTGGAAAGTTTCTGCTTTATAAATAAGGGACCATATACCTAGAGGGGCTTGGCCTGGGCTAATGATGACTTTTCTGCACAGAGCGTTTCTTTTTTTTTTTTTTTTTTTGTTTGTTTGGAGAATTTCCACAGATACTGTCCAATCTGGGAATCACAACTCCCTAACGACTCTTACAACTCCTAAGTCTGTTACTAGCCTCAATACCAAATTATCAGCCTTTCTAGGGAGATAATCTATCAACCTGATGGTTCAATAAATGCTTGTTAAATTGCATTGAACCAGGTTTGTTCACCCATCCATCCCACTGTGATAGACTCTGGGGATACCATGGCAAAAACATACAGAGAAGTTTAAGTAGATCAGCTACTCTCTGATGGGTAATTGTGGCACAGTTCTAAGACAAAGACTGAGAAAGGCCTTAGCACTTCAAAACACTTTCCTCATCTGCTCTCTGAAGCTTGAAATTCTTTAAATAGTAATGGGCATCTTTAGGAGGAAATGTATTCTATGGAAAGCAAAGTTGCTTAAGCATTTAACTGAAATAGAGAGTGAAAAGTGGTTCAAGTATTAGGCAAAAGTGCTAGGTTAGATGTCCATTGTCCTGGACCTCAAGGGTATTTGTCTTCCCTACAGCTCTTCCTCCCTCTTTCTAGTAACAGATACAGGCTACTTGGTGATAGGGGCTGGCCAGAACCTCCTCTGAGTAAGTGGATTATCTCTACACCTTGACTACGTTTATTTATCCAAGGATGGACTCATGACCTATATTGGGCCAGTAAAGGCATTTCCTAAGATTTTTTTTTTTTTTTTTTTTTTTTTTTTTTTTTTTTTGAGATGGAGTCTTGCTCTGTCGCCCAGGCTGGAGTGCAGTGGCCGGATCTCAGCTCACTGCAAGCTCCGCCTCCCGGGTTCACGCCATTCTCCTGCCTCAGCCTCCCAAGTAGCTGGGACTACAGGCGCCCGCCACCTCGCCCGGCTAGTTTTCTTTGTATTTTTTAGTAGAGACGGGGTTTCACCATGTTAGCCAGGATGGTCTCGATCTCCTGACCTTGCGATCCGCCCGTCTCGGCCTCCCAAAGTGCTGGGATTACAGGCTTGAGCCACCGCGCCCGGCATTTCCTAAGATTTTTAAACTGGGATCTGGGATTTTCTCAGAGGCCAGACCTTCCAGTGACCCTACTTCTTGCCAAAAGTAGGAAACAGAGCTGCAAGTCAGCCTTGAGAGAAGGAGCCTTCATGCATGATAATGTCTATATCCAGAAAGAATTAAGGGTGGTTAAGTGGTTTAAAATGCAGGTTTTAGAGTCAGATGCCCGAGGTCAACCCTATAGCTTCCCATTAATTCTGTGAACTTAATAAAGTTATGTGTTTTCTTTTTAGCTCAGTTTCACCTTCAGTAACATGGGAATAACAGTGTCTTATCCCATAGGACTGTAGCAGATTAAAGATGTCTCAAAAGCTTTGATACTCCTCCCATGGAGAGTTGGGGTCTATGCCTCCTCTTCTTGAGTCTTGGAGGGCTCTGTGACTGCTTTAGAATACAGGTTCTTCTGGCCCAGGCCTGAAGAATCTGGCACTTTTGCTTTCTCTCTTGTAAGACCCCCTTTCGTATCACTGAGGCACTTTGTAAAAAGTCTATACTCTACTGGAGGGACAAGGGAGGGGTTCTGAAACTACATGGAGAATGAAAGAACTAGTCTTCCAGCCGAGCCCAGCATTCTAGTCATTCCCACAAAGGTGCTATGGATGTGAGAGGAACCATCTTGGATAGTCTAGACCTGCCCAGCCTCAGTGGAATAGCAACAAGTGACATGCCAATGCTGTATGGCATATATAGTGTAGTGCCATATCTGCATGAATTTCTGACCTACATACTCTTGAGATATGATAAGATGGCTGTTGCTTCAAGTTACCAAGATGACTCAACAGAGTTTTTTTAAGATGAAATAAGTTAAAATAAAGTTCTGTAAATAGTGGCCTGCCAGTAGCAATGTTTGATAAACTAGTTATCGTTGTTGCCCTGGTTCTGATAATTCCCAAATTTCATTGTTTCACTCCTTATTCAATACAGAGCAACCCCACTGTTGTATTGTGTTAGGCCATTCTTGTATGGCTACAAAGGAATACCTGACATTAGGTAATTTATACAGAAAACAGGTTTAATTGGTCCTGCAGGCTATGCAGGAGCATAACACTGGCATCTGCTCAGCTTCTGGTGAGGCTTCAGAAAGTTTAATATCATGGCGGAAGACAAAGTGGAAGCAGGCATCTCACATGGCGAGAACAGGAGCAAGAGAGAGTGGCGTGGGAGGTGCCACACACCTAAACAACCAGATCTCATAGGTACTCACTATTGCAAGGACAGAAGCCAGCCATGAAACATTGGCCTCTATGACCAAAATACCTCCCACTAGTCCCCAACTTCAACACTGGCGATTACATTTCAACATGAGATTTGTGTGAGGACAAATATCCAAACTATATCACTAATAAATTCCTAAGTTTCCTTTTCATCTCTTTAGAGTCAGGGTGCTGCCACTTGTCTTAAACTGGGTTCAGCTTCATGCTAATATGATGTTTAAGATGCATATCAACCCTGAGATTCTAACTCTACATGGATGGTCTATAACACAAAGTCACACAAATCTGTGTGACGTGTTAAAGAATTTTCTCTTTCATCTTTGTTGTGTCTTTTTAAATCTGTAATTTTTTAATGATGTGCCACCAATCTGTAACCTCGTAAAGGAAACTTTTTTTTTTTTTTTTTTTTTTGAGAGGCAGTCTCGCTCTGTTGCCCAGGCTGGAGTACAGTGGCACAATCTCAGCTTACTGCATCCTCCGCCTCCCAGGTTTAAGCGATTCTCCTGCCTCCGTCTCTCTAGTAGCTGAGATTATAGGCACCCAAAACCATGCTGGGCTAATTTTTGTATTTTTAGTAGTGGTGGGGTTTCGCCATGTTGGCCAGGCTGGTCTCGAACTCCTGACCTCAGGTGATCAACCTGCCTCAGCCTCCCAAAGTGCTGGGATTACAGCTGTGAGCCACTGCGTTTGGCCCAAAAAGAAGCTTTTTATATCCAAAACTTACATAGGCAAAAGTTCTGCCTTTTGCCTTTTTTTCCACTAGTATACAATTTGTAGGGAGTAGTACTCTCCATGTTAGCAAACATAGCAATGAAGAATTCACTGCTTATGGTCCTATGCACTGAAGCAATGAAATAGAGAAACGAAGAGAGAGATGGAGAGAGAAGAAAAATCAACTCAAGAGAGAACCAGTAGTGGTGATGGAGATAAGCTGACAGAACCAAATAGATGTCCATGAGTTTGTGAGGAAGCTAACTGGAGTGGATACATAAGTGTGTATTGTTAACAAATCCAGATGCTGTCTCCAAACTTAAGCCTTATTTGCAAAGAGAAGTAGGAATGGGGGAGCTTTTTTCCCCTATTTTTGGAAAATTTAGATGCCATGTGTTTCTGAGTTTTTGAAAAACATTTTCCTAAAAGCGCATCAACCTGTTTGCTTTTGGTTGCTCTCTTTTTTAAAAGTCACTCTGAGAGATTTGGGGAAGGGGCATCTAAATTGCTCAGACCCTGATTTGGGGATTTAGGAGTCTGGGACAAAATTAAAGGTGATTCTGGTTAAGGGATCAGCAGAAAACACATATACACCTTTTTTTCCTATGTTCGCAGCCATCCAGACCCACAGGAAATGGGCATTCTTGCTGAAAGTCATGAAAGTAACTGATTATCTGCTAAGTGGAACTCCAGGCAGCACGTTCATCCTTACATCTTACAGAGGAGGCGACTTTGCCATCCAATTAGTCCTATTACCTTCTCACTGGATCACAAAGGCATTTATGGGAACAAGTCATTTTTTAAAGGAAGAGAGAAGTGCATTCAACATGAATAGTTGTCTAATAGCATCATTTCCCCATTTCTCCTTCCCAAAAAAGAACCCCAGGTAGCCTTTGTTCCTGGAGGTGGGGTGAGTTATTTCATTCACAGTTCCAAAGATAGGGCTGACTGGCCTGGGCGGGAGCCAGAGGAGGGGGATGGGGGTGGCGAGGTAATACGCTCAAACAGTGCATGGTCTGGAATTGGATGTTTTATTAGATCTAATAGGCTGATCACTTACTCTGTAATTGGGAGAATTTTTTTGCTCTGAATTTTTGGCTGCTTGATGTGAATGAAGAAACAGCTAGGACAATTGTTATAGGCAGCCATCTGTCCATAAGTGCAACCAGACTGAGGATTAAGCCAATGCCGTAACTGGCAGAACAGGCCCCTGCTAACACTACTGAGCTGTGAGATTAACGTACCTGAATCCTGCCCTAATACAGAACTTAGACTTTACAATTCATTTCCTAATCTTTAAGGTGGTTAGTGAAGGCTTTCCTGATACTTATAGAAAAATCTTCTTAAATTGAAAAAGAAATGATATTTGAATACTAAGAACTCATTCCTTATTTTCTGCAACTAAATTTTAATATGGGGAAGAGAAAGTGAAAGAACATATGAGGACCCAAGATGACAGATGGGAGGGCTGGGAAAGGAGGGTTGAAAGGTCACAGAAAGTAGAAACTGGCAGAGCTCAAAGAAAAGCTTATTGAATTCACAATTGCTGCATGAGTTGTTGTTTGTTTTTTTGTTTTTGTTTGGTTTTTTGTGTTTTTTTTTTTTTTTTGATGGAGTCTCACTCTGTTGCCCAGTTTGGAATGCAATGGCGAGATCTTGACTCACTACAACCTCCGCATCCCGGGTTCAAGTGATTCTCCTGCCTCAGCCTCTCAAGTAGCTTGGACTACAGGCACGTGGCACCATGCCTAGCTAATTTTTGTATTTAGCAGAGACGGGATTTCACCATGTTAGCCAGGCTGGTCTTGTTCTCCGACCTCATGATCCACCTGCCTCAGCCTCCCAATATGCTAGGATTACAGGCATGAGTCACCATGCCTGGACCATAAGCTGTTTTAAACATAGCTAACTCTAGACTAGAGGGCTGCTTCTTTTATTCAATATGTATATATATAGAGAGAGAATATAATGGTTTAAAACATATACATGGATTACATATACATATATTATGTATATGTTTTAAATCTCTACCATGTACTAAAAAGAAATACAAAAATTAACAAGATAAACATTTCACCAAGATAAACATTCATTTAGAAATTCACAATATTAAAAAATCTATAACAATATTTAAATTTGTAGTAGCTCCTTAGAATTGTATTACCTCATCTAATTCTTAGAATAACCCTGTGGGAATGTGCATATTTCTCCATTTTATAGAAAGGAATCAAAGACTCAAGTTGCCATAGCCGTATAATAAGCAAGTTGTGAAACTACGGTTTCTATCTCAGTCTACCTGATTCTTACGAATCCAACCTCATTTCTTACACAGTACTATCCTCCTTGGAGAATAGGAGGTTCGAATTCACCATATCCAACCACTTTAGGTATAGTAATCCCATTTGGTAGAGGAAATTTTTAGGTAATACAGTGATAGTAGGATTCTCCTAAGACCCAAAGCTCTGAATCACATAAGGAGAGGGAAGAAATACTTCAACAGGACAAAGTTGTTCATTTGTTAGATGGCTTGAGATGATTTAAAATATGGTCTTCAGCCACAGAACTCTAAAAGGGATAATGGTTTAAGGCAAGATTGAATTCATTAGCTCTGGATTCTGATGACTTAGCACTACATCAGAACTTGCACACAGTACTCCTGTAAATGAACCAGAACAAGTCCTTTGCTTCATGATGGTACTTCATCTTTTCTGAGTGGAGGTGGAAGACACAATTTTGAATCACAATTTGTAAGAGTTGTTAGTGTACTAAATAACAGTGAATATGCTCTGCTGTTTGAAAAAAAAATGCAAGAAATATGTGCAAATTGCAATGTAATTGGCTAAATAATCATAAAACAACAAGGGAACTAGTTGGATCATGAAGGACAGAGTGGACAAGATACTATGAAGCATTAGTAGAGAACCGTTTGTGATTTTTTTCTTACATGGCTCCATATATCTATCATATCCCAGCTGAAGGCTATTCTATGGCTGATCATTGTCCCTAGGTTAATGTCTAAGCTCCTTGACATGCCGTATACTGTCCTTATGATCCGGCTAATGTCAAACTTTATGCCTATTCTTATCACCTTCTTTCTAGTATCATATTTATTTGTCTAAATTTACCTAATTCTCTTCTATCTCTAGGCTTTCACTATTTCTATTTTATCCAGCTAGAATTTCTCTCTTCTTCTCTTAGAAATTATAACTCCTAATATGCCATTTACTCACATTCATTCAGATTATAGTAGCTATCTCACTTGTAGACTACCCTGTTGTCAATCCTATTGAAGCCCTTTTAATATTCTTTTAATATTTACTTATTTGAATTCCCTACCACTTTGGATGATTCACTGCTGTATTCTAAGTACTTGATAGGTACTTGTCAGGAAGTACTCTTTTAGGAAGAAGTACTGATAGTACTCTGTAAGGAGGAAGAGTTTTCTGGACTGAGTGATAGCATAGAGTTAATATCATTCAATAAAATCTTATTGCATTAGAAGTCTATGATTTAATGTATTATTAATGAAAATTATGTTGCATCTACCTTGTAGTTTAAGATGGCATGTATATTTGATCAGACTGTATATCTATATAGACATGTATATAGATATAGTACATTCCTCCAGCCCCACAAAAATGACAAAAATGTTTAAGGCATAAAACACAAAGGAATGAAACAATGGGAGGTGAGACATAGACAAGATTTTGGAAGCTAAAAGCAAATGGGAAAGTGAAAACCAACTTAGCATGACCAAGAAAATTTAATTCTGTGCTTGAAGTAAGAAGGCCAAGAAGAAACCTCATGTATAAAGATGAATCCCTAAAAGGTGTAGGATTTGAGAAAAACAGGTATCTTGGAAGTGGGTTTAACATGGGCCTAAGCAGGTTGTTTGAAGATCTTTCTGAGGAGGGATAAGACTCCCAGGTATGCTTCCTGACTCTACACAGTCACATGCTGACCCTCCTCAACCTGGATTGATGACCAAGATTTTATTCTCTGAAGAGAGTGAAATAGAGAGCCTATACTGGGGATTCCAGACATATTTAATGGGAGAAATCCATATCTAAAAAATAAAAATAATAGAGTTAAATGTAAGTTTCACAGGGAATATTGAATTCTATTCTAGTCTTCTCCTACGTGGCTCCCAAAACGCTGGCAGCCAGTTTGTACCCTTCCAACAGGAGTCAGAAGCAGTTCTCCTCTAAGATTATCTGACCAACTGAACCTAAAAGACCTAAAAGTACTGACATTAAGGATTCCCAAAAGAAATAGCCCATTCAGATTATGTTAGAGATATGACCATCACCAAAAATTCCAACTGAATGCATAGAGTTTCCAATCAACACTTTGTTTCTCATTCTTTAATATAAGCAAAAACAAGGATGACTACACATTTGAAGCAGGCATTGGATACGGAAAAGAAGAAAACAAACACACAACTTCTCAACCTTAGTATCTTTAGTTTATAAGCTGAACAGTTTTTATCATTTATATTCTCAGAAATATAATTACATAGCATCCACAAGAAAATAACAGAGTGCCACATAAAAGAATATGCAAGGAATATAAATGAGTTCTTGGTGATAGAAAAAATAAATTAAAATAATAAAACATTTATAACAAAGTTAAAGAAATCTTTTAGAGAAAGAACAAAGGAAACATGATGAAGAAAAGAAGGTTTTAAAAAAAGGGAAAAAAAAACCCTGAAAAATTAAAGAACCGATTCAGGAGATACACTGCTTGAATAATGAATGGTCTAGAATAAAGAGAAAAAAGAAAATGGGGGTGGAGGGTACCATCAAAGATATAATTCAATCTTCTTTTCAGAACTAGAGGACCTGATTATACAGACTGGGTCCATTAGGTGGCCAGTACGTTGGATAAAAGCAAACACCAAAGTGCATTACTGCAAAGTTAAAGACATGGTTGATAAAAAGAAAGTTCTAGAAGCTTCCAGGTAAAAAGAAAAAATTCACATGAAGAATTAGAAATGATAGTTGCTTAGGATTTCTCTGCATAATAGCAACTCCAGAAGCTGGAACACAAGAGATAACTATCTTCACAACTCTGAGGAAATATTTTTCAACACAGAGTTGTATGTTTTAGGTATGCCAGATTGTCAAGATATTTTCAGTTATGCCAAAAAAAAAAAATGCTTGTGTATGCATTCTATCTCAGGAAGCTATTGGAAAGTGAGTTGTATCAATATGAAGGAGAAAACCAAGAAAGAAGACAAAACAGGATATGAGAAATAGGAGAGTCAGCAAAAGAGATAGGCAGGAATAGTCTTTATGGTGATATTAAAAGAGTTTGCACAATGGCAGTTATTCAGAAGGGTTAGAGAGCTACTTTCCAGATTAGAGGTGGTTGAAAGGGAGATTTTTTTTAAAAAAAAAGACGAAATGGATAAAAAATTTAGTTTGTTTGATAGTATTGAGAGAAGATTTACCCAGCTGGTGAAGATTTGGGAGCTGGGCTCATGATAAATACTTAGAAAATTAGGAAAGTAAGAAGAGAGAGAAGAATGAAGAGGATGAGGAGGAAGATTAAGTAAATTATCAATTGCAGATAAAACAAACTCTTATACAGGGAAGGAAAGCTACCTGTGTTATATAACACAAGTCTCAGCTATGAACAATCTTAAGAGAGTAAAAATTACTTAAATAATAAATATATTGACCTGAACAATCATACACTATCATCATGTAAGGTAGGATGGTTGTAAAAGAAAGCTACATTCTCATCTTCCATATTGAGAAATCAAGAGATAATTTTTTAAACTGAAAAAAATAGAACTAGTAATATAGGTTTGTTATTTAGAGATTTTGATGTAAATACCAAAGTAAGCAATTTACAGGGAAAATATTTGCCTCTGGGAAGTGGATAATGGAGGTGGCAAGAGAGTACTACAGCTGTAAGATTGTGTATTATTGTCAGGGTAACACTAATTGCTATAACAAACAAACCCCCATGTTTATCATGGACTCAAACACAATGCAAGTTTATTTCTCACTCTTTTAACAGCCCAAGGTGATTGTTTCTATAAGGTGGATATGGCTGTCTTTCATGTGCTCCACAAGGAAGAAGAAACTCTGCCTTTAACTTCATGTCGGGGGTCACCATGTTTATCACTGTCCAAGTCTGTCAGGTGAACAGAGAGCATGGGGAATTGTCAAAGGTGGGGCTAAGAAAGTCACACCACATCTGTGCCAGCTGCATTGACAGAACTCGGTCATAGGGCTGCTCCTAACAGCCACAGAGGTTGGAAAATGTAGCCTAGCTGTGTACCTAGGAAAAATAGGAGGACACAAATTTTGGTGAATGGTTAGCAGTCTTGCCAGAATTTGTAAAACTATTGGACTCTTTAAATTAAGTGTATTACACGTTGTTGCTGTAATTGTGGTTTTGTTCTAAAATGATAAAAGGAAACAATCCAGCAGAAGTCATTAACATTTAACAATTGTTAGATTTTAATAATATTTTTTACCAAGCATTTTTTAAATGATAAAATTTTATTGAAGATATAGAAAGTTCTTATCTCAATTCACCTTGCTGCATACTTCTAATAGGGGAAGGTCAAATGGCACTTCCTATGAAGACAAACACTAAAATCCAGTTGCTTCATCTGTAAAATGAAACCCAGATAATGAGGCAATGTCAACTCCTCTGTCATTATTTTAAGATTATATAATGGGATTATTATTATATATAATAGAATTATATAGGATTATACGTATATACATACATAATAAGATTATTTAATCCTGAAATATATATTATTTTATATATTATATATTATGCATTATATAAACTATATATTTTTTATTACTATATATAATAGGATTACGTAATCCTAAAATAATGGCAAAGGAGGTGACAGTGCTTCATTCTCTGGGTTTCATTTTACAGATGAAGCAACTGGATTTTTGAATAACTAAGTGGTGAACCCAAAGTTGGTTATTCACTCATTCATTACACTGATATTTATTAGAGCCTCTACCATGGACAAGTCACTGCTTATGTGAAGATGATAACAGCAGCAAACAATCTAGATAAGCTCTCCTTTCACACAGAGCTTTAATCCTAGGGAGGATGCCCAGTGGCAGTGAGGACTCTAACCTGGGTCTTCAAACTGGGAATTCAAAAGATCCCAGCCGCTCGTGCTGGGTCGCTCCAGCTATTAGACTTTTCATATATCGTGTCACATCTGTTACACTGAAATAAGCTTCCTGCAGCTATATGATCAGATCCCTATTTATGGAGTGAACAAAACATGCAAATTATCTCTGGGAAAGTCCCTGGGAATCAAAAATGATCTCCTTTTTCTCTTAATAGCTTTTGGGAGATGTTTCAGATTAGTGGAAACAAAAACACGTGCGCATTCCCTGTACAGTTCGCCATTCTTTTCTCCCAGTTATTAGAGGCACTTCTGACAGGTACCTTTTCTGGCAACTTCTAAAACTTGTGAGATATGCTCTCCTATTTAAACAGGCCTAAAGAAGTCTTGTTTCATGAATTGCAATATCTATAAGATATTCATCCAGCTGCCTGAAAATCATCTCTGCTTCCTTCATTCAGAAAAATGTCACCACTGACATGCCCTGCTTGCACTTAAATTATGTATGCTTAGTTGGTGCAAGGTTTGGTGAATAAGAATGTTTGAAGAAAAACTTTAAGCTTTCACTGGACATGAGGTCAATTACAAAGAATAGAGGTCCTAGAAGAGTTGTCTTCAAGGGATTGTCATACAATATATTGTCCCAAATGTAACACTTCGAGAGTGGGAGGTGATGCTGTTAACAATGATGCTGAGACAAAAGGCATAAATAGAACTCCAGGCAAACAGCAAATGTTAGCATTAAAGATTGACATTCACTTTCCTTGATGCATGCGTTGATAAAATTTGGTATGTATGTGTGTGTTTATATATTATGTGTGTATACATACATGCATGTATGTGTGTGTATATATAATGATACATAAATACATACATACATAAATATTGTATATATACTGATATATGAATACATACATACATATGTATACATATATCAGTATATATTATTCAGCCTTGAAAAGGAAGGAAATTCTGACACATGCTACAACATGGGAGAAACTTCAAGACATTACAGTAAGTGAAATAAGTCAGTCACAAAAGAACAAATAATGTTTAATTCCATTTATATGGTACCTAGAGTGGCCAAATTCATAGAGACAGAAAATAGAATGGTGGCCGCCAAGGGCTGAGGGATGGAGGGAATGGAGATTGCTTGTGTAATGGTTCAGAGCTTCAGAAGGTAAACACATTCTGAGGCTGGATGGTGGTGATAGTTGCACAACATGTGAATCCATGTAAAATCACTGAACTGTACACTTAAAAACAGTTTAAATGAGAGATTTGGTTATATATAACAAAATCTACTACAATAAAAATTGGTTGACTTCACTCTCTTTATTTGGAAAATGATGAAACCTAGACAAGAGTTTCCCTTTGGGCCTTTGTCTCAGGCATAGCATGTTATGATCTTAATAGAGATTCATTGAGATTAAAACACAGTTAAATCACCCGTTGCTCCCTGCTGTGTTGTGGCCACTTGGGAAAAAGACAGGAAGAGTCAAATGGGGATTAACATCCTGACAAAGCTGGCCAGAGAACTCAGCAAGTCCTCCCACTTGCCTCCTTAATCTAAACTTGTGTACAGTCCAGACTTAAGCCAAGAAGGGCAGGCAGAGAATTTGGAACTAAGAGAGCAATGACCTGCTGGATCCTCAGTAGCAAACTCTGTTTGATTTGCTTATCACATGGAGTAAGGCAAACTATCTCTTTCTAAGAATAGGATACCCAAGAAGCCAAGAGAAAAAAAGGAACAAGGGGACCAGGAGGACGATGGCCCCACTGTCTTGGTATCAGATAGTGGCTCTGCCTGCCATTCTAATAAAGCTTCACAGATGCCAGGTTCTCCCCAGGTTCAGTAACCACACAAGGAGCTCCCACACACTACAACCAATGAGGAGAGACACATAGAAGGATTGAAGAGAGAACTGAAAATAAAGATTCCTGTTGGAAAAAAAAAAATTCTAACCTTTGCTTTTCCCATGCCTTCTCAGATATACAGCAAACCTTTTCCTTCTTATTAACACATGATGTTGGAGAACGTTGTCTTTTCTTCTTTACCCTGTAGCTGATCATCTTCTGCGGGCACCAAGCAACTTCCCATGTTTACTCCAAAGGCTATTCACACAAGTGAAACCATTTACACTGCACATTATAAAGGAAGGGAGGTTATGGCCCTTGGATCCAAGTTGAATAATTCAGACACAGTCTCATTCTTACACATCACTCCCCCTTATTCAACCCTGCATTGTTATTTTTATTTATTTATTTTTCTTTTGAGATGGAGTGTAGCTCTGTTGCCCAGGCTGGAGTACAATGGCACAATCTCAGCTTACTGCAACCTCTGCTTCCTGGGTCCAAGCGATTCTCCTGCCTTACCCTCCCCAGTAGCTGGGACTACAGGTGTCCGCCACCATGCCTGGCTAATTTTTGTATTTTTAGTAGAGACGGGGTTTTACCATGTTGGTCAGCCTGGTCTTGAATTTCTGACCTCAAATGATCTGCCCACCTCGGCCTCCCAAAGTGCTGGGATTACAGGCATGAGCCACCGCACCCAGACTCCTGCATTGTTGACTAATTGATTTATATGTCTATGACCCACCCTCTCCCTGAGCCCCAACTTTAGAGCGAGATCCTAAAGGGAGCATAGCATGTTGGTTGGCTGTCAAGACCTTTTTTCCACAACAGTCCATACCAGCACACCATGGGGATTCCATAAATGCCTATGCTCCTGAACCATTTATTAAGACTCTGTGTATGCCTAGGGCAGGGTCAGGTTCTTGCCCTGAGGGAACCCATTATTTCGTAACAATCTATAGATTCTGGAGTTGCTGGGGGCAGGGATGCTTTCTCACAGGTCCCATGGGCTTCAGGGAGTGAAGATTTTCAAGATTAGGAGATGAATGTGTTTTGAAAGACAGTACAGAGTTAGCCTTGACTGCAAAGTGGACATTTTACTGCATTTGTCAGATGGATAATCACAGATAAAGACTTTGATCTTTATCCCCACGGCAGCAATAAGAAAAAGGCAGGAACTTTGTGTACTATCTTTTATTTCTTTTCTCTGCAGTTCTGGGGAAAATCGAGCCTATTAAAAAGCTCAGAAGAGTCTCTCCTTGTCGTGCTCTTAAATGTTGCTGGGCGTTAACTGCTCTGTCGTTGTCCCCGATAATACCAAGATAAGAAGGAGATAGGGGAGGGACTATGAAGCTCTTCTCTCTCAGCAGAAAGACTAATGGATGGGGAAGAATGAGAATCTTGAAAGGAAAGAAAAGGAAGAATAGAGGATTAAATGCTGAGCATCATGGAAAAGATCAAGGGAAGAATTACGACAGCAGTGCAGCATCGCAGTCCCAATGAATTCAAGAGATCAGATTGGGGCTTTATTCTTCAGACACAAGATGCTGAGGGTCTGTGGCCCAGGTTGCAACATCAGGACCTTTTACATAAGTTCTCCCCCCGTGATCAAACCAAGTGAAGTATTCCACAATTAAACTTGTGAATTGACCCCCTCCCCCCCAAAAAAAGCCATGTGGAAAAGCTAAAATGGGATTCAAGGAGTTTGGTAATACAAGATGAAGCTTCTTCCCTCCCACGATGTATTTAACTGACTCCACTGGCTATTTAATCACTATGTTTGTTGATCATGTTTATCAAGGGCAGAAAGTAACTTTCACTATAAAATGAAGACTATATTAACTCTTATTCATCCTTACAAAGGAGTTGGCCGGCCAGGCTCGGTGGCTCAAGCCTGTAATCCCAGCATTTTGGGAGGCCGAGACAGGTGGATCATGAGGTCAGGAGATCGAGACCATCCTGGCTAACACGGTGAAACCCCGTCTCTACTAAAAAATACAAAAAACTAGCCAGGCGAGGTGGCGGGCGCCTGTAGTCCCAGCTACTTGGGAGGCTGAGGCAGGAGAATGGCATGAACCTGGAAGGCGGAGCTTGCAGTGAGCTGAGATCCGGCCACTGCACTCCAGCCTGGGCGACAGGGTGAGAATCCGTCTCAAAAAAGCAAGCAAACAAACAAACAAACAAACAAAAAAGGAGTTGGCCAAACGCCAGGTCCTTCAAGACTTGCGATTGAAGTCTGATGCACTAGAGCAGATGTATGCAGATGGTACACATAGGTACCAGGGTGCAAGCACACAGGCCCACTCATCCTAGGAGGGTGGGATATGCTGCTGAGCCACAAGTGTCTGACCCTGTTTGGACAAAGAAACTTAAATGTAGACATTATTTACCACCATATCCAAAGGGGATTACATGCAGGATCATTTCATTTTCATGCTAACTGTTGGGATACTTTATATGATTAGTTTTAAGTCTAATACATTTTAAGTCTTTATTTCCCCATGTTTTAATGTAACCATAACATTGTAACTAGCCCAGACCTCATTGACTTTTGTAATGCCCTGTGTGTATGTGTGCGTGGCGCATGCTCGTGTGTGTGTGTGCACACATGCACGTTAGAGCAGTGGAAGGGTCTTAAAGCGAAAGGAATTCTATGTTGAAAATTAAGTTACACAGAATATAAAAAGAATTGCCAGTTTCACTCACCAGCCCTTTATTTATTTTTCAACAGCAGCACAAATCCCACAGCAATTAATTCTGTATCTAGCTGCCGGAACCACAGATACACCCAATACAATGTGTAGCAGTAGTTAAAACTTCTGGAAAGAAAACAAACTTCTAAGGTTGCCTCATAATCAGGTCCCTCCTCTAACATGATTTTGAATGACACACGTAAAAGATTGACCTCTAGTGGTTAGATGCCAAACCTACAGTGTTTTAATTAAGAACCAGATCTTAATGGGCAGGGGTGGGACCGTATTCAAGCAGTTATTTATACAAAGCAGCATGAGGCATCCTAATAGAGAACACACACCCGCCCAACTTTCTTATAAATTGGCAATTATACTGGAGAGACATCAAAGGTCGCATATCTCATAGAAGCCTAGAATTAGATCGGGGCTTATAGCTTCTTTCTCAATATAACACTATACACAGTATTACTTTCACTTGCTCATACTTCTGCTTAAAGATTCCCAGTTACTAAACACATTGTACTGGTAATTTATCTTTATTTTATTTTTCTTTTATTATTATTATACTTTAAGTTCTAGGGTATATGTGCACAATGTGCAGGTTTGTTACATATGTATGCATGTGCCATGTTGGTATGTGGCACCCATTAACTCATCATTTACATTAGGTATATCTCCTAATGTTATCCCTCTCAGTCCCCCTACCCCACCCCATGATAGGCCCCGGTGTGTGATGTTCCCCACCCTGTGTCCAAGTGTTCTCATTGTTCAGTTTCCACCTATGAGTGAGAACATGTGGTGTTTGGTTTTCTGTCCTTGCAATAGTTTGCTCAGAATGATGGTTTCCAGCTTCATCCTTGTCCCTACAAAGGACATGAACTCATCCTTTTTTATGGCTGCATAGTGTTCCATAGTGTATATGTGCCACATTTTCATAATCCAGTCTATCATTGATGGATATTTGGGTTGATTCCAAGTCTTTGCTATTGTGAATAGTGCCGCAATAAGCATATGTGTGCATGTGTCTTCATAGCGGCATGATTTATAATCCTTTGGGTATATACCCAGTAATAGGATGGCTGGGTCAAATGGTATTTCTACTTCTAGATCCTTGAGGAATTGCCACACTGTCTTCCATAATGGTTGAAGTAGTTTACACTCACACCAACAGTGCAAAAGTGTTTTCATTTAACCACATCCTCTCCAGCACCTGTTTTCTGACTTTTTAATGATCGCCATTCTAACTGGTGTGAGATGGTATCTCATTGTGGTTTTGATTTGCATTTCTCTGATGGCCAATGATGATGAGCATTTTTTAAAGTGTCTGTTGGCTGCATAAATGTCTTCTTTTGAGAAGTGTCTGTTCATATCCTTTGCCCACTTTTTGATAGGGTTGTTTGTTTTTTTTCTTGCAAATTTGTTTAAGTTCTTTGTAGATTCTGGATACTAGCTCTTTGTCAGATGGCTCGATTTTTAAAATTTTCTCGCATTCTGTAGGTTGCCTGTTCACTCTGATGGTAGTTTCTTTTGCTGTGCAGAAGCTCTTTGGTTAAATTAGATCCCATTTGTCAATTTTGGCTTTTGTTGCCATTGCTTTTGGTGTTTTAGTCATGAAGTTCTTGCCCATGCCTATGTCTTGAATGGTATTGCCTAGGTTTTCTTCTATGGTTTTTATGGTTTTAGGTCTAATATTTAAGTCTTAAATCCATCTTGAATTAATTTTTGTATAAGGTGTAAGGAAAGCATCCAGTTTCAGCTTTCTACATAGGGTTAGCCAGTTTTCCCAGCACCATTTATTAAATAGGGAATCCTTTCCTCATTTCTTCTTTTCGTCAGGTTTGTCAAAGATCAGATGGTTGTAGATGTGTGATGTTACTTCTGAGGGCTCTGTTCTGTTCTATTGGTCTATATCTCTGTTTTGGCACCAGTAACATGCTGTTTTGGTTACTGTAGCCTTGTAGTATAGTTTGAAGTCAGGTGGCATGATGCCTTCAGCTTTGTTCTTTTGGCTTAGGATTGTCTTGGCAATGTGGGCTCTTTTTTGGTTCCATATGAACTTTAAAGTAGTTTTTTCCAATTCTGTGAAGAAAGTCATTGGTAGCTTGATGGGGATGGCATTGAATCTTTAAATTACCTTGGGCAATATGGCCATTTTCACGATATTGATTCTTCCTATCCATGAGCATGGAATCTTCTTCCATTTGTTTATGTCCTCTTTTATTTCGTTGAGCAGTGGTTTGTAGTTCTCCTTGAAGAGGCCCTTCACATCCCTTGCAAGTTGAATTCCTAGGTATTTTATTGTCTTTGAAGCAATTGGGAATGGGAGTTCACTCATGATTTGGCTCTCTGTTTGTCTGTTATTGGTGTATAAGAATGCTTGTGATTTTTGCACATTGATTTTGTATCCTGAGACTTTGCTGAAGTTGCTTATCAGCTTAAGGAGACTTGAGGCTGAGATGATGGGGTTTTCTAAATATACAATCATGTCATCTGCAAACAGGGACAATTTGACTTCCTCTTTTCCTAACTGAATACCTTTTATTTCTTTCTCCTGGCCAATTGCCCTGACCAGAACTTCTAGCCCTATGTTGAATAGGAGTGGTGAGAGAGGGCATCCCTGTCTTATGCCAGTTTTTAAAGGGAATGCTTCCAGTTTTTGCCCATTCAGTATGATATTGACTGTGGGTTTCTCATAAAAAGCTCTTATTATTTTGAGATATGTCCCAACAATACCTAGTTTATTGAGAGTTTTTAGCATGAAGGGCTGTTGAATTTTGTTGAAGGTCTTTTCTGCATCTATTGAGATAATCATGTGGTTTTTGTCTTTGGTTCTTTTTATATGATGGATTACATTTATTGATTTGCATATGTTGAGCCAGCCTTGCATCCTAGGATGAAGCCAAATTGGTCGTGTTGGATAAGCTTTTTGATGTACTGCTGGATTCAGTTTGCCAGTATTTTATTGAGGATTTTTGCATCAATGTTCATCAGGGATATTGGTCTAATATTCTCTTTTTTTGTTGTGTCTCTGCCAGGCTTTGGTATTAGGATGACGCTGGCCTCATAAAATGACCTAGGGAGGATTCCCTCTTTTTCTAGTGATTAGAATAGTTTCAGAAGGAACGGCACCAGCTCCTCTTTGTACCTCTGGTAGATAGAATTCGGCTGTGAATCCGTCTGGTCCTGGACTTTTTTGTTGGTAGGCTATTAATTATTGCCTCAATTTCAGACCATGTTATTAGTCTATTCAGGGATTCAACTTCTTCCTGGTCTTGGGAGGGTGTATGTGTCCCGGAATTTATCCATTTCTTCTAGATTTTCTAGTTTATTTGCATAGAGGTGTTATATTCTCTGATGTTAGTTTTTATTTCTGTGGGATCAGTGGTGATATCCCCTTTATCATTTTTATTGCTTCTATTTGATTCTTCTCTCTTTTCTTCTTTATTAGTCTTGCTTGTGGTCTATCAATTTTGTTGATCCTTTCAAAAAACCAGCTCCTGGATTCATTGATTTTTTGAAGGGATTTTTGTGTCTCTATCTCCTTCAGTTCTGCTCTGATCTTAGTTATTTCTTGCCTTCTGCAAGCTTTTGAATGTATTTGCTCTTGCTTCTCTAGTTCTTTTAATTGTGATGTTAGGGTGTAAATTTTAGATCTTTCCAGCTTTCTCTTGTGGGCATTTAGTGCTATAAATTTCCCTGTACACACTGCTTTAAATGTGTCCCAGAGGTTTTGGTATGTTGTGTCTTTGTTTTCATTGGTTTCAAAGAACATCTTTGTTTCTGCCTTCATTTCGTTATGTACCCAGTAGTTATTCAGGAGCAGGTTTTTCAGCTTCCGTGTAGTTGAGTGGTTTTGAGTGAGTTTCTTAATCCTGAGTTCTAGCTTGATTGCACTGTGGTCTGAAAGACAGTTTGTTATAATTTCTGTCCTTTTACATTTGCTGAGGAGTGCTTTACATGCAACTACATGGTCAATTTTGGAATACGTGTGATGTGGTGCTGAGAAGAATGTCTATTCTGTTGATTTTGGGTGGAGAGTCCTGTAGATATCAATTAGGTTCTCTTGGTGCAGAGATGAGTTCAATTCCTGGATATCCTTGTTACTTTCATTCTCATTGATCTGTGTAATGTCAACAGCAGGGTGTCAAAGTCTCCAATTATTATTGTGTGGGAGTCTAAATCTCTTTTCAGGTCTCTAAGGACTTGCTTTATGAATCTGGTTGCTGCTGTATTGGGTGCATATATATTTCAAATAGTTAGCTCTTCTTGTTGAATTGATCCCTTTACCATTACATAATGGCCTTCTTTGTCTCTTTTGATCTTTGTTCATTTAAAGTCTGTTTTATCAGAGACTGGGATTGCAACCCCTGTTTTGTTTTTTTGTTTGTTTGTTTGTTTTCCATTTGCTTGGTAGATCTTCCTGTATCCCTTTATTTTGAGCCTATATGTGCCTCTGCACATGAGATGGGTCTCCTGAATACAGCACACTGATGGGTCTTGACTCTTTATCCAATTTGCCAGTCTGTGTCTTTTAATTGGAGCATTTAGCCCATTTGCATTTAAGGTTAATATTGTTGTGTGTGAATTTGATCCTGTCATTATGATGTTAGCTGGTTATTTTGCTTATTAGTTGATGCAGTTTCTTCCTAGCATCAATGGTCTTTACATTTTGGCATGTTTTTGCAGTGGCTGGTACCAGTTCTTCCTTTCCATGTTTAGTGTTTCCTTCAGGAACTCTTGTAGGGCAGGCCTGGTGGTGACAAAATCTCTCAGCATTTTCTTGTCTGTATTTTATTTCTCCTTCACTTATGAAGCTTAGTTTGGCTGGATATGAAATTCTGGATTGAAAATTCTTTTCTTTAAGAATGTTGAATATTGGCCCCTACTCTCTTCTGGCTTGTAGAGTTTCTCCCGAGAGACCCACTCTTAGTCTGATGGGCTCCCCTTTGTGGTTAAGCTGACCTTTCTCCCTTGCTGCCCTAAACATTTTATCATTCATTTCAACTTTGATGAGTCTGACAATTATGTGTCTTGGAGTTGCTCTTCTCAAGGAGTATCTTTATGGTAATCTCTGTATTTCCTGAACTTGAATGTTGGCCTGCCTTGCTAGGCTGGGGAATTTCTCCTGGATAATATCCTGAAGAGTGTTTTCCAACTTGGTTCCATTCTCCCCATCACTTTCGGGTACACCAATCAGACGTAGATTTGGTCTTTTCATATAGTCCCATATTTCTTGGAGGCTTTGTTCATTTCTTTTTACTCTTTTTTCTCTAAACTTCTCTTCTTGCTTCATTTTATTTATTTGATCTTCAGTCACTAATATCCTTTCTTCCACTTGATCGAATTGACTACTGAAGCTTGCATATGTGTCAAGTAGTTCTCATGCCATGGTTTTCAGCTCTTTCAGGTTATTTAAGGTCTTCTATATGCTGTTTATTCTAGATAGCCATTCGTCTAATCTTTTTTCAAGGTTTTTATCTTCTTTCCAATGGGTTCAAACATCCTTCTTTAGCTCGCAGAAGTTTGTTATTACCGATCGTCTGAAGCCTTCTTCTTTCAACTCATCAAAGTAATTCTCCATCTAGCTTTGTTCTCTTTGCTGGCAAGGAACTGAGTTCCTTTGGAAGAGAAGAGGCACTCTGATTTTTAGAATTTTCAGCTTTTCTTTTCTGGTTTCTCCCCATCTTTGTGGTTTTATCTACCTTTGGTCTTTGATGATGGTGAATACAGATGGGGTTTTAGTGTGGATGTCCTTTCTGTTTGTTAGTTTTCCTTTTAACAGTCAGGACCCTCAGCTGCAGGTCTGTTGAAGTTTGCTGGATGACCACTCCAGACCCTATTTGCCTGGGTATCACCAGCCAAGGCTGCAGAACAGCAAATATTGCAGAATGCCAAATGTTGCTGCCTGATCCTTCCTCTGGAAACTTCATCTCAGAGGGGCACCCGGCTGTATGAGGTGTCAGTTGGCCACTACTGGGAGGTATCTCCCAGTTAGGCTACTCGGTGGTCAGGACCCACTTGAGGAGGCGGTCTGTCCATTCTCAGATCTCAAACTCCATGCTGGGAGAACCACTACTCTCTTCAAAGCTGTCAGACAGGGACGTTTAAGTCTGCAGAAGTTTCTGCTGCCTTTTGTTCAGCTATGCCCTGCCCCCAGAGGTGAAGTCTACAGAGGCAGGCAGGCAGGCCTCTTTGAACTGTGGTGGGCTCTACCCAGTTTGAGCTTCCTGGCCAATTTGTTTACCTACTCAATCCTCAGCAATGGTGGACACCCCTCCCCAAGCCTGGCTGCTGCCTTGCAGTTCAATCTCAGACTGCTGTGCTAGCAGTGAGTGAGGCTCTGTGCGTGTGGCACCCTCTGAGGCAGGTGTGGGATATAAAGTCCTGGTGTGCCATTTGCTAAGACCGTTGGAAAAGTGCAGTATCAGGGTGGGAGTGTCCCAATTTTCCAGGTACCATCTGTCACGGCTTCCCTTGGCTAGGAAAGGGAATTCCCTGACCCTTTGCACTTCCCAGGTGAGGTGATGCCCTGCCATGCTTTGGCCCACACTCCATGGGTTGCACGCACTGTCTGACAAGCCCAAGCGAGATGAACCCGGTACCTCAGTTGGAAATGCAGAAATCACCCATCTTCTGTGTCGCCCATGCTGGGAGCTGTAGGTTGGAGCTGTTCCTATTTGGCCATCTTGGAACTTCCCTTTATTTTGTTTTTCTTCCTGCATAATAATAAACCCTGTTTTTCTTTAAGGAATAATTTTCCCATGTGCCTAATTTAGGGAAATGGAGTGGGAGACAGAGCATATTATTCTACATCTCAGTGTAAAAGTGAAATGTGGACAATCTCTTCCTCTTCCCTTGCAACTAGAATCTAAGCTCATGAACTAAGAGTAATCAATCATCTTCCTCCCCAAGAATTCAAATCTGGAATGAGGGGATTGGTGATTGATAGTGGCAGTTAGGTGCATGCCCAAAGGAAGTATCTAGAAGTAGAGGCAATGTCTACCGGGTTTTGCAGTAGTTATGTCCGATGCATCTACCATGTTATGCATCATTTTCAGGCCAGAGTATTCACCCAGAACTGTATTATTTCTTTATTCTACCTTTTCTTAAAGCTTGGTCTTTCAGACTCCCAATATTCTGTAGTATGCCAGTAATTTTATTGCTTAGACAACCAAAATTGTTTTCTCTTGCTTGCAATCAAGAAGTAAACTAGGCCAATCTATTTCATCAATGGTATACACCTCCTTATTATAGACACTCCCAGATCTGATGCTACTTTCTTCTGCAATTTGGTATTTCTTTGGTATAAGCTGAAAGTCTTAATGTGTTCATATTATTTGTCAAAGCCTTGGTGTTTCTGTGCTAACACTTCTACAGAGAAAGAAAATCATTTGCTAAAATTTAAATAACTAGAAGACAATTGCTTAGCTATTTTAATTAATTTGGGGTGGGGTGTGCTGTTATTGTTTTTGTACCTCCACTTTGAGGTGAGATAAACAAAAGAAATAAAAATGTGCACATTGAGAATTGGGTTAAAAATAATAACCTGAGACCTCTGTGAATGGGGTATATTTCCTGTATAGACTTCTGCACAGGTATATTTCTCATATAGACTTCTATACAGGTATATTTCCTGTACAGACTTCTAATTTTAACCATGAACTCCTTGGAATTTCAGGGAAATAAAAATTTAAAATAAGCCAGTTTTTCTTGTAATGTCTTAGGAAAATCTGTTGATCTTATGGTGCCTCCCAGAACCATGGGAAAAGGCAACATGATGGCCTTAGTCCAGCTCAAAGGTATGAGATGTCTCATTATTCCTTCCATGAAGGGATTTTTCTATAATCTTTCAGTTCTCTAACCAGCCACTTTCACCTATGTCCCACTCACTCTTATCACGATAGCATCCCGTATCTCACATTAACAGGAAAGACAGAAGAGAGAGACTTTGTCTATTTTTCCCACCAATATATGCCTCCAATAGTTCTATGACTTTCTTATGTACACCAGAACCTTTAAACCTTTCAAATTCATCTGGATTATGTACTAGCATCCCCATATGAAAATAAGTCTGGGCCAGTGTTATGTAAATCCTCCACAACAAGTAGAATACAAATTATGCACAGTATTAGGTTAGACTTCATGGGAAAGAAGATCTAAAGATTGCCTTGGAAACATATGAAATTAGAGGTGACATATACCCAGAAAAGTTTCAAGGCAGAAGAAAGGAAGGCTCTGACCAGTCAACAATCCTTAGTGCTATAAGTTGGATAATCAGCACAGCTCATTCCAATTCAATTTGACTCTCCTTTTTAAAACTGAATAAAATAGTAAATATTTCTATCCAGAGTGATACATCTTTAACATCTTCCATTCTCATTTTACAAAAAGAATATTCACTATAGGGGGAACCCACCCACGATAATTCAATGTTATTTCACATAGGTTCTTTTCTATTTCCCTAAGTGTTGGCCAGTCTGAAAAATAAAGAGAAAAGAGTACAGAAGAGAGAGATTTTAAAGATGGGTGTCTGGGGGAGACATCACATGTTGGCAGGTTCCATAATGCCCCCCAAGCTGCAAAACCAGAAAGTTTTTGTTAGTGATTTTCAAAGGGGAGGGAGTGTAGGAATAGGGTGTAAGTCCCAGAGATCACCTGCTTCACAAGGTAATAAAATATTACAAGGCAAATGGAGGCAGGGCGAGATTACAGGACCAGGGTGAAATTAAAATTGCTAATGAAGTTTCGGGCATGCATTGTCATTGATAACATCAAGAGACAGGGTTTGAGAGCAGACAACCAGTCTGACCAAAATTTACTAGGCAGAAATTTCCTTGTCCTAATAGGCCCAGGAGCACTACAGGGAGACTGGGGCTTATTTCATCCCTTATCTGCAATTGCAAAAGACAAACATTCCTAGAGCGGTCATTTTAGAGACCTCCCCCTAGGAACGCATTCTCTTTCTCAGGGCTGTTCCTTGCTGAGATAAAGAATTCAGCGATCTTTCTTCTATTTGCTTTTGAAAGAAGAGAAATATGACTGTGTTCTGCCTGGCTCTCGGGGAGCCAGACCTAATGGTTATCTCCCTTGTTCCCTGAACATCACTGTTATCCTGTTCTTTTTTCAAGGTGCCCAGATTTCATATTGTTTAAACACACATGCTTAAGAACAATTTGTGCAGTTAATGCAATCATCACAGGGTCCTGAGGTGACATACATCCTCAACTTATGAAGATGACGGGATTAAGAGATTAAAGACAGGCATAGGAAATCACAAGAGTATTGATTGGGGAAGTGATAAATGTCCATGAAATCTTCACAATTTATGTTCAGAGATTTCAGTAAAGATAGGCGTAAGAAATTATAAAAGTATTAATTTGGGGAACTAATAAATGTACATGAAATCTTCACAATTTATGTTCTGCCGTGGCTTCAGCTGGTCCCTCTGTTCGGGGTCCCTGACTTCCCTCAACAATTCACCTTGAATATCAACAATATTTAGTAGGTCGAAGGATACAAAGTTGTAGTTATAAGGGATAAACAAGTCTAGAGATCTAAATGTACAGCATATGCACTATAGTTAATAAAATTGTATTGTGTTGGGGTTTTTTGTCAAATAAGTAGATTTTAGCTATTGTTACCACAAAGAAAGTAACTATATGAGATGATAGATGCATTAATTTGCCTTACTCTTGTAACTATTTTACTACCTACGTGTATGCCATAACACATACTGTAAACCTCAAATGTGCACAGTAACATTTACTTAAAAAAAGAAAATCAACAATATCCAGGACTGTCAGAGTAAAACTCCATTTTCTTCACAATAGTGTACTTACTGTCCACTCCTCTAGCAAAATAAACTTGAACATGGTAGATTTAATGATGTTTTACAGCAAAAACAGGTTTTAAAATGCTTCTGTTAGCCAGAAAACAAGCGTAAGCATAAAGGGCTTTGCCTGATCCTTCAGATTACCTGTGTTGCCATGTGTTTCCTCTTCCAGCTCTACATACAGGAATTGAACAGCCTCTGAACATCTCCCTTTGAAGAGGCAGTGTATTAATTGCTTTGAAAATACAGTATTTATTGGAAATTACCATAGATCTTCTGTAAACCTATCACTCATTTTAGCAAAACGTTCAGAAGCAGTCAATTATCCTATTGAATAAATATGACCAAGCTTTCTGTAGCCGGGTCTTACTACACATGCATCAGAAACACAAAATAGTATGTCATAATGAACATTTGTAGAAGTTAGGATCAATTGAAGTTGTTTGAAGGAAAAAAAATGGCCAAGAAACTCAAGTGACCTTATAAGCAGAAAAAAAAGTACTGAGAATATTGATAGCAAGAAATCGAAGTATCAATCCATAGAAAGCAAGAGGGGCCGGGCGCGGTGGCTCACGCCTGTAATCCCAGCACTTTGGGAGGCCGAGACGGGTGGATCACGAGGTCAGGATCGAGACCATCCTGGCTAACACGGTGAAACCCATCTCTACTAAAAAATACAAAAAATACTAGCCGGGCGAGGTGGCGGGCGCCTGTAATCCCAGCTACTCTGGAGGCTGAGGCAGGAGAATGGCGTGAACCCGGGAGGCGGAGCTTGCAGTGAGCGGAGATCGCGCCATTGCACTCCAGCCTGGGCGTCAGAGCGAGACTCCGTCTCAAAAAAAAAAAAAAAAAAGAAAGCAAGAGGGAGGCAGAATAAATATAAATGGTCCCTTAGTTCCTGGACTATATCCCAGTGTACAGCTGGATCAATTTTAACACACATTTTTAAGTTTCTCCTGGCTCTCAGGCACTTTTTTATAGGCACTGAGACTGTTAATCATATGTAAAACAAATCCTCTGACTTCAAGGAACTTACATTCTAGCAGAACATGCAGATAGTAAGCTTATAAATATATAGAAAAACAGACTATAAATCAGGGTGAAAAGGGAAGGTGCATTATTCGTAAATGAGGGTAATGGAACTTCTCAATAAGATGACATTTCAACAGATCTGAAAGGGGTGAGAGATTGAGCCATCCAATTCTCTAATGAGGGCAAATGCAGGAAGAAGAGAATGTATACACTTATGTTGCCATCACCCAAACAAGATATAGAACGTTCCCAACACTCCAAAATGTTTCTGTACCCTTTTCAGTCAGCCTTCTCCCCTACCCAGATAACTACTATTCTGATTTCTTCTATCATAGATTATTTGCGCGTATTTATGAACTGTATATAAATGGAATCATACAGTATACACTCATTTGCGTTACCCAATGCATTTCACTAAATTCATTTTTAGCTCCCTAGTAGGTTGCAACCCAATTTGAAAAACAGATTGATTTAACATATACCATATATCAAATTGACTTGGTGGGCTTAAAAAAATGCAAATTCTCAGACCCCCACAGAGATTCTGATTGAAATGTAGATTACTGGGCCCACTTCAGACCAATAAAAGCACACATCCTAGTGTGGTGCTGCAGGTTGTTCAAAGACTACACTCTAATATAGTTTACAGAGGAGTTTGCTTTCACGGTGTCCCCAACTCTATCCCAGCTAAGAATATACAATGACTCCTTGTTTACTGCTTACTGAATCAAGTCAAGTACCCTTGTCAGACATGTGAAGGCTTCCATCGAGGAGTCTTACTTTTCTGGCTGACACACCTTCCTGTTACTCAGCAGCAGCAATCAGAATCTCATCTGTTTACTGACCCCCTCCTGCCCAGTCATCCTTCCACTGCAGAATTGAATGCTAAATTTCTACTGCATGCAAGAACCTATTGCTTGTTAAGTTGAATGACAGCCTCAGATTTATATTCCCTGGAAACTGTGTTGGTCATGGGTGGATCTGTGAATAATAGCCAAGTCTGTAAGGCATCACAGGTTCATTCAGAGGTAGATTGATTGACTTGTATTGTTAATTCTCCTCCATGCAATTGTGTTCTGTGCTATTTCTCTGTTAAAGAGAGCATTCTTTGGCTCTACCACCTTGTTAGAACATGGGTACTATGTGGTCTTCTGGGTATATCTGGGAACAGATTGGCCTCATTTCTCCTTATGCTTTCTCACTCTAGAAATAGGAGAAAAAAAGGCTCTTTGAGTTATGGTTGAAACAAAAGTTGTAGAAATATATCACTAAAGGCAGGAAATAAGGGGTAGAATAAAGAGAGGAGGCAGGAAATTAAAGGAAACCTTCAATTTCTAGTCTCTGTGTTTTATTCTCTTCTCTCTGACCCATATAAAACATTGTACAAATGCATAGTTATCAAGGTTCAATGACTCTTCTCAGTTACATTCCTTCATTTACTTTTTCTTTCGTTTATTTAACATATCTTTTTAAGTTTCACCTGGCTCTCAGGCACTTTTGTAGGCACTGAGATTGTTAGCCATAAGAAAAACAAAGCCCCTGCCTTCAAGGAACTTTCATTCTGTTGGAACATGCAGGTAGTTAACATATAAACATACAGCAAACTAAAAATAAGGATGAAAAGGGAAGGGTGCGTTATTCACAAATGGAGGTAATGGAAGTTCTCAGTAAGGTGGCATTTCAATATCTCTGAGAGGGGTGAGAGGTTAACCTATTCAGCTCTCTAAAGAGGACAAATTCGGGCAGAAGAGAATTGCAAAGGCCCCAAGTGGGGCCTTCTTCCTGTGTTTGAGCAATAGCAGCAAAGTTGTTGCGCGGGAGGTCAGAAAAGGATTGTGGAAGTAGAACACAAAGGGGCCAATGGGCCATTGTGAGAACTTTGGCATTTATTCTGAGTTCATTAAAAATAAAACAGAGGATTTTGAGCTGAGACACAGGTAACGTATTTTATGTTTTCATAGATTTACTACTGTGTTGAAAATAGAGTAATGGGCAGAAAGGAGGAATTGGGGCAGCTATTATAATAAGACAAGTAAACAGCAATGGTAACTTGCAACAGGGCAGTGGGATTAAAAATAGTAGGATTATGATTATATTCTCAAGGTGGCAATGACAAGATTTGTTGAAATATGGGGTATAAGAAAAAGAGGCTATCCCAGGATAATTCCAAGGCTTTTGGCTTGAACAACATGAGATATGAGGTTACCATTTACTGACACTATAGAAGGATTAAATTGGAAGAGGGTCTGGGAAGTCATTTTTGAACACCTTTTAGATATCCAAACAATGATGTCCAGAAGACAGCACATATAATGCTGTAGCATTCACATGATGTGTTCAGTCAGAGATATAAACCTTGGATTTGTCAATTTATGGATGGCACATATATGCATAGGATATATATATATATATATTTATAGATGGCATATATATATTGGATTTGTCAATTTATAGATAGCATATCTATATATGCATCATATATGTAATCTATATATTTACAAATCCAATATATATGCCATCTGTCTATCTACCTCCATGAGGTTGGATGGTTGTACAAAGAGAAGGAACAATGTCCAAGCACGGAGCTCTGAGATATTTCCAATATATGGCTGTCAGAGAGATGCAGAGAAACAAATAAAGAAGACAGAAAAGAAATGTTCAGTTACAGAAAAGGAGAACCAAGAGGAAGTCAGATACCAGAAGCCAAATGAAAAGAAGATTTTAACAAGGAGCATGTGATCATAAAATGATATCAAATGCTCCTGATAGGTTAAGTCAAATGAGGTCTGAGAATTAATTACTGAATTTAGGAACATGGAATTCATTAGTGATTTTGACAAGAGCACAGTCAGTGGAATTAGAAGGGATGAAATCCTCATAGAAATGGGTTGAACGCTGAATTGAAGGAGATCAATTAGAGACAGATTTTCTGTCTGAGAGTTAGAAATAACTCTCTCAAGGAGATTTGCTATAAAGTGGGTAGAGAAATGGTAAAGTAGTTGAACTATAGGAACAGATACACACATATGTATCTCATCTTAAATAAACATGCAGTACATTTGTGAGGTCAGGAAATAATCTAGTTGAGAGAGGAAAGAGCTGAAGATTCACGAGAGAAAGCAGGGAGTGAAACATATCCTTGAAGTGATGTACTTAAGTAGGTGACAGACAATGAAATCTGGAGCAGAGGGGAGGTGCTGGTCTTGGAAGCATGGAGAACTCACCTATTGAACCAGGAAGGAAAGGGAAATGCATGGACATTGATGTTGCACATATGGTCCGGAGAGCTGGCAGAAGTTTTCTTCTAATTACTACTGTTTCATCCATGAAATAGAAACTGAGGTCATCAGCTGAAACTGAAGATGAAAAAGGAGGTATTGGAGGAGGAAGAGAATACATAAGTCCTCTAGAAGAATTAGACCATGTAGGGATGAGGGAAATGCAGTAGGATTTCTCAGCATCACTGAGAGCCCACGGGAGGATAGTCATTAGAGTAAAATGTGAGTTAGAACTTCGTATGAGTTCATCTTTATCAGACCCATTTGCAGATGAAATAGACCCCACCATGTGATACAATTGCCAGAGGACACATAACTAGCACCAGAGATATTCCAGGTCCTAGTTCACTGTCCCTACCTATACGCTCTTGTGTTTTGTCCTCAGTGTCATGTGTGTTGGTTTGCTCCCCTAAGCAGATCTAAAACCCCTCCTGGACAGTGTCTCCTATGCTACTTGAGACTTTCACAGTGTCTTATACTGTAGAGGACATAAACTTACTTAATTCCATCATTTATGTCTTTAGCAAGTGGTTATTTTCCGACTATCAGAATTGTGACAGATGGTAAAGCATACCAGGTCTTTTTCCCTAGGGGAATGCTATAAAGTGACTATTCCCTAATTAGAGAGAAAATGAATCTAGGCAAAAGAAAAATCTACATAAGCAAAAAAACATGAGTGATCACCCCTCCCTCACCATTAAGATTTTGTACCCAGGAGGCAGGGGACTCCAGGTACAATGAGAGGCCTCTTTGTTTTAGATAAGAATAGCAGTGGAGTATTATTTTATTAAACTTATAATCATAAAACATTATAGCTGGGAGGAACTTTTTGATTTTCTCATGCTGAAAAGAGGTCCAAAAATGTTAGCAATGTGCTTAATTGTTATTGACAGAAAACAGCATTAGAACCTATGATGCTGGATTATCAGTCCAATTCTCTCCTTACAAAACAGAAGAGAGGAACCAGAAACTAAAGATGTTCTCCCTCTGCCCCTCTAGGTAACCAGACTGCTTTGCTCTCTCCCTCTCAGGTTTGGGCTTGAAGGAGTGAATTAAGATGATGCATTTCTTTATCTTTTTTTGCTGTCTTTTTTTCTCATTTGTAAAAATGTGTGGGGTACATGAGAATATTTTTTTGAGACGGAGTCTCGCTCTGTCACCCAGGCTGGAGTGCAGTGGCGCCATCTCGGCTCACTGCAAGCTCCTCCTCCAGGGTTCACGCCATTCTCCTGCCTCAGCCTCCCGAGTAGCTGGGACTACAGGTGCCCCCACCACACCTGGCTAATTTTTTGTATTTTTTAGTAGGTACGGGGTTTCACCATGTAGCCAGGATGGTCTTCATCTCTTGACCTTGTCATCCTCCCGCCTCGGCCTCCCAAAGTGCTGGGATTACAGGCGTGAGCCACTGTGCCCGGCCGAGAAATTATTACATATATATAATTTGTATATAATGTATAGTACTCAAGTCAGAGTATAAATGTCCATCACCTGAATACAATACATTTTTAAGCTATTGTCATCCTACTCTGCTATCAAACATTGAACTTATTCCTTCCATCTTACTGTATGTTTGCACCATTTAACCGACTTCTCTTCATCCTCCCCTCTTTTCTTCACTTACTCTTCCCAGTCTGTTATCAATTTTTCCACTCTGTACCTCAATGTGTAAAAAGTTTCTAAATTCCCACATATAAATGAGAACATATAATATTAATCTTTTTGTGCCTAATTTCACTTAAGATAATGACCTCCAGTTCTATCCATGTTGCCGCAAATGATAGGATTTCATTCTTTTTATGGCTGAGTAGTACTCCATTGTGTATATGAAGCAGATTTTCTTTGTCCATTCATCCACTGATAGACACTTAGGTTGATTCTATATCTTTGTATCACGAGCAGTGGAGCAGTGCTGCAAAAAACACGTGAGTTCATGTATCCCTTTGATATATTGATTTATTTTTCTTTGAGTAGATATACCCAGCAGGATGGAATGGCACTTCCGTTTTCCTTTGGGTAGATACCCATTTGGATGGAATGGTAGTTCTTTTTTCATTTTGGGGGAGAAATCTTTATACTGTTTTCCATAGTCACTGTACTAGTTTACATTTCCACAAACAGTGTTTAAGAGTTCCCTTTTCTTTACATCTTCACGAGCATCTGTTATTTTTTGTCTTTTTAATAATAGCCATTCTGACTGGGGAAAGATGATGGCTCATTGTGGTTGTGATTTGCATTACCTTGATGATTAGTGGTGTTCAGCATTTTTTCAGACACTTGTTGGGCATTTGTGTGTCTTCTTTTAGAAATGTCTAATCATGTTCTTTGCCTACTTTTTAATGAGATTATTAGTTTTTTTTCCTCTTTTCCTTTTGAGTTTCTTGTATATTTTGGATATTAGTTCTCCTGTTGGATAAATACTTTGCAAATATTTTCTCCCATTCAATAGGTTATCTGTTCATTCTGTTGATTATTTATTTTGTTGTGTAGAAGCTTTTTTATTTAATTATTATTATTTTTATTTATTATTAATTAATTAATAATAAAATATAAATTATTTTATTTAATTTTTATTTAATTTTATTTAATTATTGCTTCCTCTGCTTTTGAGGTCTTATTCATAAATTACTTGCTTAGACCAGTGTCCAGGAGAGTTTTCCCTAGATTTGCTTTTAGTATTTTTATAGTTTCAGGTCTTACCTTTAAATATTTGGTCCTTTAAGAGTTGATTTTTGTATATAGTGAGAGATGGGGGTACAGTTTCATTCTTCTGCCTGAGTCTATCAAATTTTCCCAGCACCAATATGGTGCATTTCTGAGCTCTCACAAGAGGAAACATTTAACTGTGGCACACCAAATTTGCAACAATTGAACTCTAATGCATCTGTTCTCAATACATGGTCTGTCAAGGTCTTCCAGATCACAGATGCACTGGACCTTCCTAGTATTAATGTTATAAGAAGCAGAAGGAGAAAGAGGAGAAGGATAAGGAGAAAGAGGAGAAGGAGAATGAGAACGAGAAGAAGGAGAAGGAAGAGAAGCAGGAGGAGGAGAAGGAGAAAGAGAAGAAGGAGAAGGAGAATAACAATGAGAAGGAGAAGGAGGAGAAGGAGCAGGAGGAGGAGGAGGGGAAGGAGATGAAGGAAGTGAAGGAGGAGGAAGAGGAGATGGAGGAGAAGGAGGAAAAATGAGGGAAATGGAGAGGGGAATGACAAGAAAACAAAGGAGAAGAAAGAAGAGAAGAAGACAATGATCAAAGTTTCTTCTTCATTGTGAAAAATTTACTCATGGAATTGAGTAAAAACCAGGCTTGTCTTTACTTGAGTCTCAGAATAAAGTCAGAACAGGTGTTTCCATCCAACCTGACTGGATTTTTTTGAAGCTGATCAAAATGTATTTTTAAAGTGCCTACTAATTCAAGTTACTGGCCTAAACATGGGACTCTTAAGAATGAGTTTCCATATACCCTAGTGGCTAAAAACATTGTCTTTAGACTAAATAGACTTGGGGCTAAGCCCCATGCCACCATTTACTTTCTCTGTGATCCTAGGCAATTCCATTTACTTCTGTAAGTTTTATTGTCTGGGAAATAAAAATAATGATATTGTAACGCTCATTAGCTATATTCACTAAATATTTCTGGTTCTCTCACCTTTTAGGCACATGGTTAATTATACTTCCTCACCCCTTTGAAGGTACATGTGGTCCTGTGACCTGCTTGACCTATGAATTATAAGTTATAGAAGCTTTAAAACACCTATGCAAGATTTCTCTCACTCTTTCCTCCTCTAGCACACGTATCACTGATATTCAAAATGGATGGCAGCTGCTCCATTAGTCTAGGTTCCTGATATGGTTTGGCTGTGTCTCCACACAAATCTCATCTTGAATTGTAGCTCCCATAATCCCCATGTGTCATGGGTGGGACCAGGTGGAGATAATTGAATCACAGGGGTGGTTTCCCCCATCCTGTTTTCGTGATAGTGAGTTAGTTCTCAGGAGATGAGATGATATGATGGTTTTATAAGGGACTTTCCCCTTCACTGGGGACTCATTTCTCTCTCCTGCCACCAAGTGATGGAGGATGTGTTTGCTTCCCTTTCCACCATGATTATAAGTTTCCTGAGGTCTCTCCAGTCCTGTGGAACTGTGAGTCAATTAAACCTCTTTCCTTTATAAATTACCCAGTCTTGGGCAGTTCTTTATAGCAGCATAAGAACAGACTAATACAGCCCCTCAGCAGGTGTGGTAGAAAAGGCCCATGATAGACATGTAGCATAAAGTAAGAAATGGTTGTCTTAAGTCACTGATGTGTTCGTGCAGTGTGTGCATGTGTGTGTCTGTGTGTTTTAATGATAGTATTCCTCATTTAATCCTTATGTCACTCACATGAAGTAGTGGTATGGACTAACTTGTGTTCCCTCAAAATTTATGTATTAAAGTTCTAACTCCCACTACCCCAAAATGTGACCATATTTGAAGATAAGGCCTTTAATAAGGTAATGCTGAAATGAGGTCAATAGGGTGTGTCCTAATCCAATCTGACTGGTGCTTTGTAAGAAGAGGAGATTAAGACACTCAGAAAAACACCAAGTACGAATGTGCACAGAAGAAAGACCACATGGACACAGAGAGAAGGTGGCCATCTGCAAGTCAAGGGAAGAGGCCTCAGAAGAAAGCAAACCTGCAGACATCTTTTTCTTGTACTTCTAGCCTCCAGAACTCTGAGAAAATAAATTTCTGATGTTTATGCCACCCAATCTGTATCATTTTGTGATGGTAGCCTGATATGGTTCAGATATTTTTCTCCTTCAAATATCATATTGAAATGTGATCCTCAATGTTGGACGTGGGGCATGGTGGGAAATGTTTAGGTCATGGAGGTGGATCTCCCTTGAGTGACTTGGTGCCCTCCCCATGGTAATAAATGAGTCTTGCTCTGTTAGCTGATGTGAGAGCTGATTGTTTAAAGAAGACTGGCACCTCCTCCTCTCTTGTTCCCTTTCTCACCATGTAATATACTAGCTTCCCCTTTGCTTTCCGCCATGATACGATGCTTTTTGAGGCCTTACCAGAAGCCAAGAAGATGCTGGTGCCATGCTTGTACAGCCTGCAGAACCACTGTATTAGTCCATTCTCACACTGCTATGAAGAAATACACAAGACCAGGTAATTTATAAAAGCAAGAGGTTTAGTTGACTCACAGTTCTGCATGCTGGGGAAGCCTCAGGAAACTTACAGTCATGACAGAGGGCAAAGGACAAGTAGGCACCTTCTTCACAGGGTGGCAAAACAGAGTGAGTGCAAGCAAGAGAAATGTCAGACACTATAAAACATCAGATCTGTGAGAACTTACTATCACAGAAAAAGCACAGAGGAACCACTCCCATGATCCAATTACCTTCACCTGGTCCTGCCCTTCACATGTGGGAATTACGGAGATTACAATTTGAGGTGAAATTTGGGTAGGGACACAGAGCCAAACTATATCAACCCTGAACCAAACAAACTTCCTTTCTTTATAAATTACCCAATCTCAAGTATTCCTTTTTAGCAATGCAGAATGGACTAACACACAGCCCTAGCAAGTAAATACAAGTAGGTACCACAGATCTCCCCATTTTACACATGGAGAAACTAAGATTAAGTATTTGCCAAAGGTGATACAATCAGAAAGCAGTGGAGCCAGGATTAGAACTGGGCACTATTGAGCCTAAAATTCCTGGTCTAGAATCCCACTGTGAAAGATCTCTTTTCTAATTAGTTAGTTAATTTCTGACATCCCAACTAGATTAAAAATTCCATGAACAAAGCAATCCTACCTGTTCTGCCCACAGCTGGACACTCACCTCCTTGAAAAGAATAAGCAAAATAAACACTTGTTGAATAAAAACATATAGAAAGTACCAGACACATAAAATAAATAACAGCAGAATGAGGTGGTATTTTAAGGATGATTTAATGAAAAAACAACCAGCAGAGGTATGGGCAGGTTTGAAAAGACCATCAAACTATGCTAAAGTACCTTGAAATTAGCAGCAGTTAATTACCATTACTACATCCAGACCTGGAAAAACAAAATTACCAGGGCTTGGTGATAAAAGAGCCAAGGAAGGGAGGGTTGTTCCCTGCAAAAGAATGTAGTTATGGAGGACTTCAGCCAATACCAGAAATGTGCACCAAAGCAGGGAGGAAGTAGGGCAAGAAAAAAAATGCCTGTCTCCTCCTACACTCCATTCTCCTTGCGATTCTCACTAAGCAAACCCGATGGCAACCCAAAAGGCAGTTCATAGGAGTCAGTCTCCCAGGATACCAAAGCCAGAGAAGAGCAAAGATTTAGGAAGTGGAGAAGCAGAGGTTTGCTGTGAAGAATAAGCAATGCCCTGGTAGTATTAAGCAAGGTATCATTGATATCTTAATATTATTTCAAGAACAAAATGTAAACACGTGGAAAGACTTGATAAAGGAGTGGTAGTAAAATGTTTTAGTCTAGCCATTCTTCAGACAACTTCAACAAATGGAATGCTAATTAACCTGAAAGAAATAGAACACTATCCAGAATTTATAAAAATTGACACCTTGGCATAAAGGATTATCATTCTAAGTTGCTAAGAGTTCAGAGTTTGTCCTTTAGCATCCCCTCTAATCTAAATATGCTCAGCAAGGAAATTATACAGCTCAAATGTTTCCTTCCTTCCCAGCAGCCCAGTCCAACCATTTCTCAGTTCAACCAATTAGCAATTTGCAGGGACAAATGTGAACAAATTAATGCTGATGACTTGGGGCCACTAATTGGCTGCTGGGCTGTCTGAGTGGCAGCGCAGTTGCTAAATCAAATTGATGGCTAAAGGCTGTGAACTGTTCAGCCGTCTGCTCTTCTCATTTGGGGCTTCGAGGCCGAGGAAGAAGAGTGTTTGCTGTGGCATTTAGGTCAATCTGCCATGACCGGCTCATCATCCCCACGGCTGTGTATGGTCAGTGTGTTTACTGGTAATTGCGGGGCTGGTTATGACGCTGTGGCTCTGAAAAGGCAAGAGGCTGCCACTCTTGGAGAGATGCTCTCATCGTTTCTGACAGGCAGCAAGGCATCTGAGGTGAACTGTGAAGCTGACGCTGTACGAGAGAAGCAGAGTGAATCCTCAGAGGCCACATGTTGGAGGGCAGGTGCAGAGGCTAGAAGGAAAGTAGAAGGAACAACTGAAGAAGTAGAAGAAGGGGCACCAAAGAAAGAATACAGGCCTCTTAGGCAGGACTCCTGGGAGCAAGTTAAGTCACTTCACCCACTTCACTATTTGTCCCCTGGGTCTCTTTCTTATTTGAGAAATGAGAAGATTCATAAGAAGCACTGCTGGCCTTTACAAAGGAAGATGTACTACATGACAATGAAATGAGGAGTTTAATTTATTTTCTTAAATTTAAACTCACAAGAACTTCAACATCAAAATCGGTGTTGTTCCCTATGAAGTAGTCCTCTTATGAAGGATTTACTTACTCCGGAGATGCTATTGTTTCTCAAATCCTGTCTGGGTATCTTTTTTGAGAACTATCAGAGAAACAAACACTTGCAGCTCATTTAAGAAACAACCTTCCTAATGGTTTACAACAGTGACTCTTCAGCAGGGATGATTTTGCTCCAGGTCTCACCACCCATTTGGCAATGCCCGGGGACATTTCTGTTTGTTACATCTCCAGGCTGGAGTGGGTGAGAGGATGCTATTGATATCTAGTGGTTAGAGACCAGGGATGTTACTAAACAACAATGCACTGGACAACCCTCCAACAACAAGTAATTATCCGGTCCAAAATGTCCACAGTGCCAAGACTGAGAAACCCTGATTTACACTAATGTCCATCAAAAGTTAATTTGGTTGACTTTGTGGATTTATCCAAAGGTCAGTTGAAACTAAGTCTCATGATTGAGGTGGTTCGTCAAGCTAAATAATACCATTCCTGGACTGAAATGAAGAGTGATTATAGAATAATGAGACTGATTTTCTTTCTTGTCGGTTTCCAACATAGAGTCCACAAAAAAAGGTTTCAAGCAATACTGGCATTCATATATTAATTCCTCTATTTATTAAATATTTTTTAAACATTTTTAATATGCACCAGGAACTGGCCCAGCATGGTGGCTGACATCTGTAATCCCAGCACTTTGGGAGGTCGAGGCGGGCAGATCACGAGGTCAGGAGATTGAGACCATCCTGGCTAACATGGTGAAACTCCATCTCTACTAAAAAATACAAAAAAAAAAAAAAAAAAAATTAGCTGGGCATGGTGGCAGGTGCCTGTAGTCCCACTGTAGTCCCAGCTACTCAGGAGGATGAGGCAGGAGAATGGCGTGAACCCGGGAGGCGGAGCTTGCAGTGAGCGGCACTGCACTCCAGCCTGGGCGACAGAGCAAGACTAAGTCTCAAAAAAAAAAAAAAAAAGAGAAAGAAAATTCGTATGTTCAAGGTGTTCTTGGTCTAGAGGAATACAGGGTAATAAATCAGGGCTGTCTGGCAGGGCACACACTTTCAACCCCTTCACTGCTCTGCTTCTCCAAAGGTTATTTCCTATAAGGATTACATGAATTAATACAGGTAAAATATTTAGAACACACATACTAAGCATTCAATAAATGTTAGACGTGAGTTATTATTACTAAAAATATAATAACCATAGATGACTTCCTAAATGGATTTCTTTAAGGAATACATATTATCTAGGAGTACACACTTGGGCATCCCTGAAAATATACAGATACTGCCAATCATGCATTTTCTATGTTAGGCTGTGATTGACAGTGTTCTCCACCAGAAGAAATATGATTACTTCTTCACTGGAGATGGTTAGTTCAAGGAAAAAAAATCAAGCTTTTTGTGGATACTCATTAGCATTTCTAATCTGGAAGAATCTTTTCAGGTTACTGTCATAGATATAAACTATTAATGTAGTCAACTATCTCTGTCCTCATTTGACTTTCAATAATCTTGCGAGATAAACCACAAGATAATTAACCAGGAGAAATGAGCAAAACCAATAAATCGTGGAGAGTTTCAAAAGAGGAGATCACTCTAGGCTAAAATGTCAGCTTCCAGAGGAATGTCAGTGAGAGAAGGAAGAACAAAACAGAAAGAGAGACTTTGGTCCTTCGTGCTTCTTATCCATGGAGGTCTCAGCAAAATGTAAGAGTATTAAATCAGATGATGTGCCAGGAAAATTTGTTGCAAGATAAGGTTGGAATGGAGGCTTGAGCGGGAAAGAAAATGGAAGCATTGAGCTGACTGGAAGCTAAGAACTTTGGTCTGACTGCTGATTCAGAATTATCTCAGGCTGATTTGACAGAGTCAGGGAGGCCTGCAGTGGCTCAGTGAGGAAACTCAAAGCTGGATGCTCTAGAAGCCTCACTGCTATTTTCAGAAACCGGGCTTCTTTCCTAAGCTAGGAGCACCTTGCTGATACTTCCTGAGACTGGGCATAAATTGAATATTCATGAGTATCTGCTAGAATATCTGTTTAGCATTAGGCAAAAGAAAAAGTAGAAAAAGGTGATATGTAAATCATATCTCTGCACATCGAACCCTACTTGAAATGCACTAAGGAGGTTCATTATTTAAAAGAACTTTGTAGTAAATCCTTATGAAAAGCAAGTAAGACCTTTGGGATTGTCCCAGCTCAACCATCTCCTAGCTGGGAAACTTGAAGTAAGTGGTTTCAGTTCACTGAGACTCATTAGGACCCCATATTATAAATAAATATATTTTTTTCTTCAACGTTTTCCAAGAGGTTCTTACAAGCGCAGATGAGTTAATATATGTGATGTCACCTCGTAGAGTGGTAAGCCACCTCAATTTCTTGAAGATAATTGATTTGCATCTGACTGGTTTTCTTAGAATGAAACTGCTTTCTATTAAGTTGAATAAGATTTATGGGTTAAGAAAAATCTCAATTCTGGCAAAGATTTAACCTAATTATTTCAGCCTTCTCTGTACATGAAATAGTATCACTGAAGTCAACTTCGAGCAACTGTTTAAGACTTAAGCACTATGAGTCATTGCCCTCGACTTGAAAACATCAAGGAAATAATGCCAGAACCATTTGCTCTATAGAGTTTTGGTGAAATAAAACGTGCTAATGGGTAAGGAAATGTTTTTAAGTTAATACTATTAAATCATTGCTATACATAGAAGCAATGCTACCTTTTTCTTCCTATAGTATGAATTTGAGCTGAACTTAAAAGTCATAGGGCGGAGGTACATCTCAGTGGAAATTAAGGTTACTTAGATAGAACCTCTTCTCACTCCAGTCCACACACACAGGATGCTCTAGAATATGTTTTGGGAATCGCAGTCACTCCAGTTGTAAAATAATCTTGTAGTAAATCTTCATGAAAAGCAAATACAATTTTGGTTGCCCCAGCTTTATCACCTCCAGGTATGTGAAAATAGAAAGAAAACTCTACTTCCATGCTGCCATTTATCTATCAGAAACTGTACAATAATAAAATTCCACGGCTGGCAGGACTTTTATCTAAATAAAACCCATATGTTTTTGCTTTCCGGTTTCCAGGAAGTAAGGAACTCACGTAGTGATTATTCTTAGTGTTCTATTAAACCAGTTCCAGACTGTTTGGTCCCCAGCAGGAATTGCCTGATGAAAAGGATAGATCTAGGATGGCTCTAGCAGCCCAGCAAGCTAATTGCTTTGTAAGTGCTTTAACACAGTTTCAGGAGGCAACAGAAACGGATGAACCATCAACGGGAAAAGCAGGACTTTCATTGTTCCTCCCTCCTCATTGGCTGAGCTCTCTGCTCATAGGCTACCTAGAGGCTAGGAGTCAGCAATTAAGTTACACATCCATCTCAAGGGAAGAAACCGTCAATTACCAGAAACAAAACAAACAAACAAATAAATAACCAAACCTAACCAAACTTCTCTCCATTAATTTCATGTGTTAGCATTTCCCAGGCAACAATTGTGCCCCAAACAGCATGCTTGATTCTTCTTGACAGTGATTCATTTGAATGTTTAGTCTTCAGTCTCAAATATCTGTGTGCATGAATTTGTGTTTGATGAAAGAAAAAAGTCTATAAGCTAAAAATGCCAAATACCATGAGCTGAAATGAAGGATAAGATACCAAGTCAAGTCAAGGCCAAGGCTGTCACAGAGAGGGGGGACAATGATTAACCACCTTGAAGTGTGATGGTGAGAATAATCATAGCAATCCCTGAAAATAAAAAGCCTTGAGATCCATTGCCTGTTTCATTCAATCAACCTTAGGATCACTTCTTATGTTACAGACATTTTCTAGGCGCTGGAATGCAATGATGATAAACACACTGAACAAGGTAAATATTTCCTGGGAGCCTAAATTCTAGATGGAAGAATGCACACACAATAAAACAGCACTGACAAGTGCAGTGATGAAACTGAACAGTCGCCATCATAAACCAGTGAAACAGCTCAAGTGGGCAACTGGGATTTCTGGTTTCTACGAAATTAACAAAATGTCCTGATTAAGCCAAGTTCAAATAGCCAGGAATCACCAAATCAAGGATTAGCTCCATGTCCAAACCTCTGCTATCTATGCCATACTGCCTTTTAGAAGCATCTTATTTTTCATACCTACATATGGCTAGATGTTTGCACACACTGCGATCCCAGCCTTATGGGGTTAGCTTGACATCAGCATTGAAGACTCAGGATTGAAATTTACCAAATAATTAATAAAGACTCTAAAGTCAGAGCCAGCTTTAAATTCTGGCTTCTCCACTTACTGTCCGTGTAAACTTGGACCTCTGTAAGTTTTCATTTTCCTATCTGTTAATAGGGACAATAGTTCTCTATAGATTATAAGTTGTTGAAAAGGTTGAAAGAAGATCTTATTTTTATGTTTCAATATTACCTAGCACAGAGTTGTAGAATTGGTTGAATAAATCAAATCCTGTAGGATAAAGAGCAGGATGGATATTGCATTAATTGATTTCCTATTACTCATGCTCTGAAAGGCAATTAAACACCCCTAAGAAAAGTTTCAGATGTTAAAACTCAATGTCAGTTCTCGATATGCTGGAATGTTGGTTATGTACTGAAAATTTTCAAATTTGCCTCTCTTTTTCACAATCTTAAGTTCAAATTATAAGAAAAATATTTTTATCTTTAAGAACTCAAGACTATTATAGCTGTCATCTGAAGTTATAACTGAATAAAAAGGACTAAGATTAACACTAAAATATCAATCATACTAATTATTTCTGAACTTGAAAAATTTGGATTTCATAAGACTTTTATAGACCTCCAAATCAGATTAAAGATCAGGTCACCTGTATCTTAGAGCGTTGAGCTAAATTGATCAAGCTTCCAGCAAAGTAGAAGCACACTTCCAAGGATATGTAAAGAAATGAAATTCACTCTTGCTGCAAAATGTCTACCAGTTGAGTATTTTTTTGCAGCTTTCATGTATATCCAGTCAGCTGAGGTTCAAAAAGCAGCTTATGCATGGCTTCATGCTCCTTGTCGGGAACCAGTGATTTATTTTAGTATCTACATTTTAGATTCTTTAATTAAATAAAGCTAATTATAAGCCTCAACTTATAAGTAAGTTTGGGATTTTTTCCAGCCTCATTGAGGTATTATTGACAATGGAAGTCTGTTTTGATGGAAGTTTAAGAAAGATAATTTACCTCACTTATCACAGGATCTGGCACATAACAGGCATGCAATAAATGTTAGATATTATTATTATAATTATTACTATGAATCTCAAGAAGTTGAGTCCATAAAAAAATTTTTAAAGTAAAGCTAAAATAAAAGTTGCAGAAAAGCAGAAATTGGAATGCTAAGTGTTTTTAGAACTTTCTTCCCCTAGAGACTGTGAAGTAGTGAAAGGGAATCTGCTTTTATTTATAATATTTTTGTGTTCATAGTTTTCTTAAGGAAAAAAATCACCTTCTCAACCTCATTTACAAATATTGAATAAATATTTAAGAAATAGTAAATGGTAATGGAGCTCAACTATTGGCTTGCTTGAGACTTCCACATGTCCTGGCCAGCTTTTTTATATAGAATATATTGCTGGAACATCCAGCATTGTATTTTACTCATTTTTAACTACTGCTGTCTTTCCCAGTTCCCTAATTCCTAAACATCTGGTATCTCTTCCAATTGTGTGGTCAGTGTTTACAGGATGCCTGTTATAACGATTATTTCTGTATCTGTCTGGATTCCCGACTTCAAGGAATATCCACTAGAGAAATGGAGACAAGCCATATGCATGTCTGTAACCTTCATAGGATGGAACACTGGCACCTCCACATTGCAGGGCTAAGTGAATGCTGGACACATGAATAGTATGCTCTCCAGGGAGTGAAGAGAAGTGACGAAAAGTTATAAGGAACCTTAAAGTGCTCTTTAGATACCTTTACCATGCCTTTCTATTGATTAAAGGATATAAGACTGATTTTTTCTTTATAAAACCCATAGAATCTAGAGACTTCCTGTATTTTACCATAATATTCCTGACTCATGAATACAAATGTAGGTTTCTGGATAGTGATACAGTAACTGAACTGTGTAGAAAGTTGAATTCAGCAAGGCTCTTTCCCTGAACCATATTGAACAGGGACCTTGAATGGATTTCTCTGTTTCTATGAGCACTAAGCCAAGAGAACATCTTCCATTAGAATCCCGTTTATTCTGCCGTTTGCTTGTGTGTATTGCTAAAAAGCAAACTGAGATACTGAGTGTTTCTTTCAGATTTCTTCCTTTTTTCTGTTTTTCCTGCTTGTTTGTTGTATTTGTCTAATGCTATGTTTTATCAGCATGTTGGAAATGAGATTCCTACTACCGATATTACAGGATGCAAATCATCTTTGATTGAACTCTTGCAGACACATATTTGCCTAAATACAGTCATTTGCTATGAGCTCCTTTCTCAGGACACAAAAGAAGGGGGAAATATGTAAGTACTTGGCTAATCCCAACCTCAGTATCTCTGTTTTAACAGAGCAGTTAATGACTGCCGTGGAAGCAGAATCAAAGTGGAGGGGAGTTCTATTTTCAGCAAGTTCAAAATATAACGATCTGCTTCAGCTGTGTCCTAGACACTGAGTCAGCCTGCCTCTGAGCATGCAGGGCTTTTCCAGGCACCACATTCCTCAAAGACTACAAACAGAGTGCCGTTGGGTTTAGTACCTTATTAGCAGTGATTAGGGCAAATCTAGGTTTGCTTCTTAGCCTACACACTCCCTACCTTTAGAATCATGTTTTAATCAATCGCATTTTACTTTAAACTTGGAAATTTTGCTGCTGAACTGCAGTGTGTCGTCAGAAGCTAACAGGGGTTTACATCATGAGTGTTAGCCAGGAATCGATGTCCTGTACAGATACTATCAGTCCTATTAATAGCTACTAGCAACATATAAATCTTAGTTAATGAACTGTCTAATCTGTATCCTTTCGTCACATATTCTACTCTAAACTGGAGCCCTGACAGCATTTTCTCTTGTCATTGGAGGGATGTCAGCCATATAGAACTTTCCAACCCAGTAGGACCCCTCAGTCCCATTATAGACAGAGCTTGGCCACCACAATCTAAAATGGTTTGGATTAATGGTCTTTTCGTTAAGAGTCAGTAAACAAGTTCCTGGGTCCACACAAGCTTCTTACAGCAAAAGCTCAATGTTGCCATTCATCATTGCCACCAGAGAACCAGAAACTCCATTTGTTTTCTCTGCTGCTGACAAATGTAATTTATAGGCTTTAAAGACCTCATTATTTTCTGCAATACAGGATTAAATCTGAACACTTCTACTGGACAGGTGAAAGAGGTAGTGGATATCTTGGAAGTCAGGCCTCCAAACTCTGTTTCAGATTCTCAGGTGAGAGGAAGTAATGGTTAAAACTTTGCAAGTTCAGGACAACATGAAAAGAGGGCAAAAAATAATGTTCTTATAAACCCAGTGCCTGGCAGAAGCATTTACTACTGATGTTCATTCCAGATTCCCTCAAATGTTACTGTCCATCCATCTCCTGGCTTTTTTATTTTGGGTTCTATCTCCAAGTCCTACTCAGAGGACTGCCTGAGGGCTGTTTTGCTTCCCAGCCTGGAGAGCTAGAAGTGCCTGGAAGTTTACTTTCTTACTCTCTCCCCTGGGCATTCCTCAGCCAGTGACTAATAAGTACAGGAAAGTTAAAACCCACCCCCATCACCTTGATGAATTCAGAACAAACTCCAAAGTGCAATTCACCCCCTAGAGTTCCTCTGCAAGATTCCTTTGAGACCAGCTCTTTGCCTGAAATCTCTTCCTTGCTTGGCTTCTTCCCTTTCCTTGTCTTTGCTTCGCCACTCTCTTCCTGGATTTTCTGTGGGGGGGTGTCTCCTTCATAAATCACGTGACTATAAATCATAGTATCAGAATCTGCTTCTCAGCCACCTGCCTTAAAAGCTTACCTAGAAACCAGCTTTATTGTAAGGAAAGTACCAAAATGACTTTGAAAAAGAGGGGTGGAAATAGCTATTAGTGTCCAAAAAAGACACTTGACAATAACAACATTCACAATCTGTGTCTGTCCTGGGTTAATCTCATTTTAAACCTGTTCTTGGCCAATTCTCTCCTAGAAAGGATTGGCTTGGTAGGGGAGAGCCTGCTAAAGGACCCCATTACCATTGCAGGTGCTAAATCAGCTCACATCTGGGTGTGGCTTCAGCTGACTGGCCATGACAACAGTGCTCAAACAAAATTGTAGATGCTGGATTCCTAAAACATCAAGTGCAGGCACCACTCTGTGTGCTTGAAGATTTCCATGACCTTTCCTTACCTCCCACCTGGTCAACTTCAATTTCTACATTACTCAGCATGCATCCTCTATTCCCCAAAATATACTGACTCTTTATTGTCCCCAATGTTTCATCCTCACACCAACTCAGTGCCTTTGTTCATATTATTTGTACATCTAGAATGCATTCTCTTTCTACCAGTGACTAATCTACCATAAATTAATTTTGACCCCCAACACAGACTTCAAATTCTTTTTTTGACATAAATTCTTCAAATTCTTTTTCCTTCAACACAGACTTGAAATTCCTTTTCCTTCGTTCTTGTTGTCAAAGTCCCTTTCTTTGCCAATCTTTTACTTTCCTGAATGTGAGATTTTTCTTTCCTAGATGTTGTATAAATTCCTGATATTTAATTGGAAAACATTACTTCAGTTTCCTTCTGATTCCAGATGAGTTCAATTTCACTAAGTAATTTATTAGAGACCAAGAAATGAATTCAAATAATATCAAATATATATATATAAAATGTTCCCCACCCCTTAAACTGCAGAAAATAAAAGTCTGGCTAAATCCCTTTGTATGCCACTTGAACTTAAACCAGAAAGGTATAAGGGAAACTTGTCAGAAGCCTTAATAAAGAGGTTATATTTATCTAGAAGTTAACTGAGAGCACAGTCAATTTGTTTATTGTAAAGAAAGACCATGCATTCTTCCAATCTACTTGACTGAAATATGGAATAACATAGGTGTCTCTTTGGCAGAGAAGTTAGCAGTATATGGAAAACTATAGAGAAAACTCTTATTTGCAGATAAATTAAATAAGTCATCTTTGACAGACAGGAAAATAAACCAGTCCACCCCATGTGTATAGATCTCTGGGCAGGTAGGAAAATAAGTGAGCTCTTGCCCTCTTTGTGTGTGTTTGTTTCTGAGACCTTCTGTCCACTGAGCAATAATTGACTTCATCCACGGAATATAGGCTGGGTAATTGTTTGTTATTAGCAGATTCTGAATCTCTTCTTGGGACCTAAGTCTGTTTATGTGACTTTATAGCATATTATTTAAACTTTGTTACAATGTTGCTGTTATTTTTCAACAAGGTTAATTTTCTTTTTTGTTGTTGTTGTTTTTTTCAAATTATTATTATACTTTAAGTTCTAGGGTACATGTGCACAACATGCAAGTTTGTTACATAGGTATACATGTCTGAGCAGAATCTAGTTCAATAGGAATGTATCTCAAGGAAATTTATAGAATTTGTCATCAAACCCATTTCTCTCTCCTTTTGCAATGATAAAAATTGTTTCTACTTTTAGCAGTGCACTGAGATGCTATGAAGTTTTTATCTTGTTTGGGTTGGATAACTTCACCATATCTCCAATTTTCCTGTCTGGAAAATTGAAGAAATCAAATCTGATCATATTTTTTTCTTCTTGATTCTGTTGAGAGAGACTGGTCTTAAAAATTTTCATTTTAAGCAATAAAATATTGCCATAACTTAAAGATAATAAAGAACATTGAGGAATTATTGTGGTGCTGTGATAGTCTTGGGTGACAGCTACTATTTAAATACTAATTTCTTCTCCTAGATTTTCTGTATCTGTATGTTGTTGTGGTGAAATATATTTCTCATGTAGGAGATTGGAATGTATGCTTCCTTTATATATGTGAGAAGAAGCAATTAAGAATTTTATATTACTTTACAAAGACTATTTTATCATTCTGAAAAAAACATATAGATATAGTGTGAGCTCATCACATCATTTTAAATGATGGCAACTCTCTCTCAGCAACTGCTTTTGGGGAGGACAAGCAATATTTTAAACTGTTCAGTGTGTGCTTTGCTGAAATGAATAGATGACTACAGTGATTATAGCAGCTAGGTTATGATCACAGAATAAGCTACTTACACATTGCATCTGTTGGGGAGATGTAAGGATGCTTAAAAAACAATGCTCCCAGCTTCAAAATGTTAAAACAAGCTAATAATTATTGATGGCCTATTATGTGCCAGATTTCAGGATTTCTTTTACTTGATCCCTACAACTACCTTGTAAAGTAACTATGGTAATTATCCTCATTTTACGTAATAGAAAATGAGGTCCAGAAAAGTAAAGTTATCCCTTGTCTAAAATCACACTGCCACTAAGAGGCTGAGTAAGAATTCAAACTAGGTGGTACGACATTACAGAACGCCCACTCCTAACCATTGTACAACACAGTCTCTCATAGGCAGCCACATTTCACCTTCATCCTCAAAGAGTATGGAGTCAGATGTTCTACATATGGGACTGTATTATACAAGACACTGTCCTAGCACTTTGGGATGCCAAGGTGGGAAGATCATTTAAAGCCAAGAGGTTGAGACCAGCCTGGGCAACATAGCAAGACCTAGTCTTCACACACACACAAAAGTAAAAACTTAGCTGGGCATGGTGGCACCCTCCTGTAGTCCCAGCTACTTGGGAGGCTGTGGCGGAAGGATTGCTTGAGTTCCAGGCTGCAGTGAGCTGTGATTATGACACTAAACCTGGGCAGCAGAGCAAGACCCTGCCCCTTAAAATAATTTTTTTAAAGACATTTATCCAGGCACTTCTGCATTTCATTGGGAGAGAGCAGACTAATAGTAACCAAAGTAGACAGAAAAGATCTGTTACCTGGAATATCAGGGAATGGGTTTGTAAGATTAACCAATCCCGAAATGAGAATAAATGAGGATATGTGGAGAATAAGAGAAAGAAAAGCACACAAATCTCTCCTTTCCAATTACTCATGTAAAATAAAATAAGTCAGCCTCAGATAAACTATCCAAAACATTATAATCCAATAGGGAAAGGGAACAAGAGACTATTGGGTGAGGTCCTCACTCTTGCCTTAATAAGTGCAATAATTATATCTAGAAACTTCCAAACTTCTCATTTCTGTCATGTTCTTTTTTCATAATTATTAAATGTAGTTTTCAACTAAACCCTAGAAGGTACTAATAAAACCCGTCAAAGAGGGTCATTTACTTGTTTATCATTTACCCTTTGTACAGAAAAGGAAAACTTATGTGTAAAATGAGTGTTCCAGATGGATAGCTTCTAGACAGCTTAAGTCACCTTGTATTTGGAATCAGCCAAAAGACATTACTGCTTTGAAACATGGAAAAGGCACTTTGGTAGTTGAAGAACAGACATGCCTTGAGGTAAGGGAGAGAGAGAATGACATGACTTCCAGCCATTTCGAGCATGGTGTGATTTTGTTCCACTTCTCAGTACAGGGTGGCAATGCAGAAGGACAGGACTGTACAGGGGGAAGGACATTTGGCTGAACGTGGTGACGGCAGGTAAATAATTCCCCAAATATATATCCATGTCTTAATCTCCGGGAGTTGTGAATATTACCTTATGTAGCAAAGGAGTCTTTGCAGTTGTGGTTGAGTTAAGAATCATGAGATTGGGGAGAGTATCCTGGATTATCCATGTGGGACCAGGATCCTCACAATTGTCCTTATAAGAGAGATGCAGAGGAGTCAGGTCACTCCAGATGATGGAGTCAGAGCATAGAATGAAGGAAGCGGAAATTTAAAGTGATACATTTTGAAGACGAAGGGAAAGACCACAAGCCAAGGAACATTTCCAGGTGGCTACTAGACACCAAAAAAGACAAGGAAATAGATTCTCCCCTCAGACCTTCTAGAAGAAGCTACTTCTGCAGACATCTTGATTTTTTGACACATTGATTTTAGCCCAGGGAAACTGATTGTGGACTTCTGAACTCCAGAATAGTAATAAAATAAACTTGTGTTGTTCTAATTCGCTAAAATTGTTATAGCAGAAATGGGAAACTAATACAATGTTCAAGGCGGTTACTAGTCTTTACTCTTGCCAGACCCTTTGCCTCTCTGGCCACCTTTTCTAGCTCTTTAAATTAAGCCCCTACAAAACTAGAAACTTCTGTTTCTGGATGACAGTGATCTCCTCCCAGTCCAGCACTTCCCAGTATTCTAGACCTTCTTAAAGCTGGTCCCTAGTTCGGCATCATCATCACTCGAGAACTTATTGGAAAAGCAAATTTTCTGGTTCTAAAATGCCCAAGTGCTCTGGGGCTGGGGCCGGGGACAGCAAGAGCTGTTTAAGCAAGCCTTCCAGGTGATTTTGATGCATGATCTTGAAAGCATGAGCACACCCACACGATGAAGCCCTGAGAGCCACTCTCTACCCACCTTCCCTTTAACCTCTTTCCTCCTTCCCTCCACAGCATGGTCACCTGGTCTTCCATCTTTGTCCATCTTCATCCTTCCCTCATTATTCATTCTTTCTTCATGACTTTGCCCCAGCTAATTTGAGACTTAGATGGACTAGAAGTCTGATTCCTTTTTGTAAATGTGCCGGACCACAGCCCGTCTTTCTGCAGGGTGCTGGTGCAGAAAAGGAAGGCAGGCAGTTTACCATAATTTCTAGAATAAAAAGCAGTTCACTCTGGATGATGGAGTGCTTATTTTATTCCAGGTGGTTTTATCAACCTCCTCCCTCACATATCTTTTTCCCTTCACCAAGGCTTCATATGAAGTTCTGGATCATGTGCCTTCTGAGACCTCATCATCCATACTTAGACCCTTCTCCAGGAAGATCACACCTTTTGCTTCGAAAAATAATTCTAAAATTTTCTTTCAGAGGACAAGCGTCCTATGTGCATGAATGCATGGGTAATGAGAGGAGAATGTGCCCAACTAGCTTAGTTGTTGTTGTTGTTGTTGTTGTTTTGTTTGTTTGTTGGAGACAGAGTCTTGCTCTGTTGCCCAGGCTGCAGTGCAATGATGCCATCTCGGCTTACTGCAACCTCTGCCTCCCAGGTTCAAGCGATTCTCCTGCCTCAGCCTCCTGAGCAGCTGGGATTACAGGTGCGTGCCACCATGCCTGGCTAATTTTTTTTTTTTTTTTTTTTTTTTTTTAGTAGAGATGGGGTTTTAAAAGCAGTTCACAATCAGTTATTCTGTGGATTGCCCCAAGCAACTCCTGTCCTTTATGAGAGCTGACAAAGTTTGAGCATCTCACCAGGTGTCTGTGACTTTCCCCTCCTTAATTTTACCTTTTATTATACCTTGAATCTGACTTAGACTGCTCTCTATCTTCCAATATTTACTGAAAATAAATTATCTTCAACCGGCTGCTTTTCTTGGTTTGCAGCACTATTATAGTGTCATTATTTTTACATGTATTTCCTGTTACCTTAATGTCTTCTCTCATCCTTTACCGTTGAATGCTATTCACTAGATTTTTATTTTGAGAGCCCATCCTACAATCTTTTTAAGAGATGAGGTCTGTGTGCTGTCCTTTGGTGATTATTCTGGCTTCAGCTATCCTCTGTCTATTGAGAAACCCCAATTTAAATCCATAATGCTGCCAACTCTTCCCTGAACTTTACGTCTATTCATCCAGGTTTTGCTCAGCATCCCTGCTTGTACCCGGATTTTTGCATGTATTGCAAAAACCCAATGCTATCTCCCTTTCTTCACATAACCTTCACTTTCTGACCACAAGGGTGAGTGGGGGAGAAAAGATCATGACTAAAACATGGGCAGTTTTTCTTTCCTCTCACTCATTTTCTTCTTTCTGTATCCTCCTCTCTCAATCAGCAAAGCATTGTGCTTGTTTTTCTTCCTGACATTTCTCTATTTCTGTATTATTCCCTTAGCTTTGACCTCCATTACTTTTTGCCTGAAATATTATGTACTTGACTACTAAGACATCTCACCTCTAGTTTCGGTATACATCTTCCTAAGGTAAAGCTCTGACCATTCTCCAACTTCCATCTTTAGTTAAGTTCTCTTTTCACTCACTGCCTTGAGATTAACACTATTTGATTCAACTTATTCTTCATAATCTAATCACAATTTGGATGGTTGAAATGTAACCTCTATATCCAGCAAACTGGAATTTTTAATTAAAATATGACTGTTTTCTCCCATTTTTATACCTTTGGTGTGCCCTATGTGAGAATATATACTCCTCCCCTGTTCCACCTGGAAGAATCTACATTCTTCCTTAAAGTCCCCTTAATACTGCTTATCTTCCATTCTGTATTTTTTCAACTCATCAGATTGAAGCCATTTATCTTTCCTATAATTGTAATGCTCCTATATATTTCTTATCTTATTCTGCCATGTATAATAAGTTTACCTGTCTTAGGAAATAAGTTTCTTTAGGACAGGGACCAAGTCTTATCATTTTTTAACACCCTAGTGATTTGCACATTTTTAAGAACAAAAATTTGAACTGAATTAATTGAAATCAACAGTTGCCTTTAGGCCAGGGTGACTAAAGATGTATAGTTTAGTAGAGTAGTTAATATCTGCTTCCTTTACACAGGTCATAAAAATGTAGGAGTTAACAGAGGACCAAAGTAGCAACAAGAAAATTAGAATGATAAGATAAAAATAGATCCCTGTGAATATTGTAACATATGTGAGACAGAGGGAGAACTGCTACTCCAAAAGTGAGCTTGTGTCTTTTTCCTCTGCAAATTACTCTCTGTACACATTCCAGATTATGTTAGATCAGCAGTTTAAGTTTCAGATAATTTGACTGGACCTGCACCATATCTAAGTCCCTGAAAATACAGTTATTAGAGTGTGATTATTGTGCTTTTATTAGAAAATACCTATTTATATTAGTATTAATAACATAGGTTATCATCCTAAATCTGGGTAGACACTTAATGATTTGAGATGTCTAATTTAATCCTCCCCAAATTCACCTCGAAATTTCATTATCAACAGTTACATATGTTTCTAACAGGCATAGGGCTGATTGTTTTTACAGGTATTAGCTTATTTAATTCTCAAAACAATTTAACTTCATAGATGAGGAAACTGAGACTAATAGAAGTCTGAATATTGCCCAAGGTAGCAAAGCTACAGAAACAGCATTCAAAGAGATGCTTTTCTGTTGCAGAGCCCATAACCCATAAAGCAATGTCTAATTCACTGGAATTCCTGTTTTCTTTTGATGTTCCCTTACAAATTAGGGACTACTGAGGTGATACAGGAGCCTTGAACTGCATAAGAAAGTTAAAAGGACAGTAAAAACCTCTATTGATTGATTAGAAGAATCAATGTGTCATAATAGATTCAGATCCTCATATTCTATGTAATACTGAACCATATATTTTCTCTCATCAATAGAACATTCTCAAATATCTAATACAAAACAAAAACGTATATTGTGCAATTCTGTGTTAGATTTTTGCTTTAGTTTCTGTTCTTCAAAAGGAGACCCAAGGGGCTCTTGAAATGTCTACACCTGCAGCCTGAAGAAAGTGCCTTAGCTCAGATGAGTTCCTCTGAGAGATTATGCTCACCCATCTGTTTTCATAAAAGTTTAATGCCAGATAGCAAACTCATATATTGTTTTGTATTAACTTAATTTTTATTTAATCTGTTGTCAGAAACCAGACTTCAGCAATCTGGCAGCAGGTGCACAGTAACACACGTACAATGTGTTCTCTCTGTGCTTCCCCAAGGAATGGTTCACAGATGCACTGACTCTACTACACATGGCAATAATTTGGACCCTTGCTGGGAGGCAGTCATTGACCCTGAAGGTTTATATCTTCCCTTCTTAATCAGTACATCTCTCATTACTTAACCAACTCCAAGCACCATGGTTTTTTTCCTCCCTTTGCCTTCTAAAATCTAGAGCCCAGTAGAATTGCCCTCATGTCACCACCTCACTGACCCCCAGCCAACAGCAAGCAAGTCGTTTGCTCTAGTCCTGCAGTGGAAACTTCCCTGCTGAGTCTCAAGTTTATGTCCAGCACCAATAGCCTCTGGCATTATTTCAATAATCCTCATTGTGTAGATAAGGAGACATTTTTGTTCAGTTTTTATTATAGGCTGTTACACTTCTGAGGAAGTTTCCCTCAACTTCCAGATATCATACTGTTTCCCTTCCAGTCAGCCGTAGCACATGATGTTAGCAATGATTTGTCATCCTTACATTTTATCTGTGAATCAAGAATAGTAGAATAGCTATAAATTCCAGGCCCCTCCACATAAGACAGAGACCCTGACCCTCAGCAGATAACTAAATAATCAGCTTTCTAGCAGTAAGAGTTGTGTCTCCTTTCAAGTAACTCCCTGTCAAAGAAGTTCCCATCATACACACACACACACACACACACACACAAAGAAAAGAAAAGAAAAAACAAAGAAGTTCCCATCAGGAAAGGTGATGGATATAGTTGGATGAAACTTCTGTGTATGGTTTTGATGGCCTTGTCACTGAAAGTGATGAGTACTTGCCACTAGTATTTAGTAACTATCCATTAACATTTTATTCATTTTTCATCAAGATGTAGAGATGAGATTGGCTCAAAGATAAGGCCAGGATTAATATATGGGTAGAGTTTACATGATCCCAGTTGGAGAGATTACAGCAAAGGATTCAACCCAAGGGAGCTTGGGAAAATACACACACATAAGAACAGGACTCCACCAGTACCGATACTTCTTAATACTAGGATAGAGAGAGGCAAAGACATAAAGCAACTCATTGTTTTAGTGTCGTGATTCTCAAACTTTAGTGTGCACCAGAATAACCTGATGGGTTTGGTGAAACACAGATTGCTGGGCCCAACCCCTAGAGCTTCTGATTCAGTCTGTTTGAATCAGAGTCCAATATTTTCTAAGAGGTTCCCAGGTGATGCCCATGCTCCTGGTCTGGGGCCCAGGCTGTTCCAGTGATTCTCAAGTCCAGTTGCACAAGACTCACCTGGGGAGCATTTGTAAAGCACAGATGATTTGACCCCATCCTAGGCCAACTAAATTAGAATCCCCGTTCTCGGTATTATTGTATCCCTGTTCTCGGTATTAATGTTTTCAAGAGCTCCTTGGGCATCTAGCAAGCTTTGAGAACTACTCCAATATAATTGTATAAGACCAACTTTCTGCTGGACTTGTTCTCACTTTGTGCCTTACATTTCCAAGAAGAGGCTCTGATACTTCTTTCAACCTTAGATCACAGTTCTTCCAGAACATGCTCTACTTGGCATCTTCAACTTATCAGATCTAGGTGAGACATTTATTGAATAAAAAACTCCATTTTGTGCTATGGGCAATGTAGAAAGATGGAAATCTCTCTCAGGAAAAGCTATTATCTCCTACATTCCCAAATCACTCTCCCTTTCCTCCCCACTTTCCATCTTTACATGGGAGAGACTTACTTTTTTTTTTTTTTTTCCATTTTCTTAGCTCAGTGTTGGGTCTGACAGAGGGCAGGAAAGGAGATTAAGGCTCCTGTTGTGTGATATACAAAGCCCAATACCCCCCCATAGGGCACATTCATTCCCTTGCAGGAGCAAAGGGTGTCAGCTAATTGCTCTGTACTGGAGAGACACCTCAAGTCAGAAATTCAGCTGAATTAATTGGCAACTCTGAAAATAATGGCTTGTTGTGGTGCTGGGACTCAGCTGGAGAGAGCACATCACAACAGACTAATTAACCATCCCCCAGCCCTCACTGTTCTCCAGCTTTTCCCTACAAAGCTCCTTATTGCTTCTCATCTCCCCCACTCACTGGGTCTGGGATGGAAGTAGACACTCAGCACTAAAGGTAGTTTGAGCAATGCTCTTTATATACTTTCAACTGAGATGAGAAATGCCCTGAGCCTGGGCCTGTGGATAGTCAACCAAATGAGCAAATAAATCATGTAGTCCAAAAGACTGAAGAGATACTCTGTTTTCTATAAAAGTCTAGGAGTTAGAGGTTAGAAGACTGCAGCTTCCGGGGAAAGGTGTTTTTTCTAACTCCCTGGCTCATTAGGAAAGATTTATCTGGGTTGAACTAAACATGCCCTGAATTTATTTTGGACACCTAAAAGACTGGAGTTTTTCTGAGTCTGAGTGTGTCAGCATCTGAAATGTTGACACAATTTTCTTCTTTACCTTAGAAAGGAGCGAGAGAGTAGGAGAGAATGAGATAAGCCTGGTTACAAGAGTTTGCTTTTATTTTTCTTTCCAGCCAATTTGGACCTTTGTCTAAATCAAGGTTTCTCAACATCATCACTCCTGACATTTTGAACTGGATCATTCTTTGTTGTGGGGGCTGTTCTGTGCATTATAGGATGTTTAGCATCCCTTTTCTCTACTAACTAGATGCCAATAGCAGACAACACCCGCACCCACAGCTAAAATGTCTACCAGGGAAAGGGAGAGGGAAATCACCACTTTGGTTAACCACTGGTCTTAAGTACATCATCCATTTCTTTTGACAAGCTTCATATGGGTTTGGATAGTCTGGCACCTGCAGAGGATTTTAATCTTTAAAAGTGTTTTTTGTGCACGTTTGCTTATTTGATCCTTACAAGTGATGTACAAGGTTGAAAGGAGAGCAGGTCATTATGGAAACCAGAAGAAATGGAGGATCTTGCTTGAGGCCATACCTCAAATTCATAACAGAGCTGGAAGAAGAGCCTAGGTCTCTAGATTTACAGCTCTGTACTGTGTCACTGCCACCATTCTAAGTGGGCCATGAACCTATCACCATGGTGTCATATTTACACTGAGAATTGTGACTGTCTTGAGACCCTCCTTACTACAATATCCTCATACATTTACATGGGCTTGCATACTGACTAGAATCTACAATGGGTAGAATGTGTTTATCTGGCTATGGTTAAGGCCCATCCATTGTTGCACTTTGTAGTTTGGAAAGGAAAATGTAGACTAAGGGGAAGTGATGATATATTCTCCTGTCTTTGGGTCTTTGTCAACTATAAAGTGCTTTCCTAAAATATTATTTGTATAGTCTCAAGAGTCAAAAACATACTCACATACCTTACATCTCTGAGCCTTAATCTTCTCACCCCACATGTATAGTTGAAGATTAAGCACAACTAACACACTTGTCTAAGAGCCTGGATATTATCTAGTTGTGCATACTTGGTTTGTCAATGATGCCCAAGACTATAAAAGTTGAGTTACTGAAGGTCACCAAAGCAGTCAGGGAAGTGGCGTAACCAAGATAAAGTCTAAGAGCTTAAATCAGCTCTCCTCTTTTCCCTAGAGGAAGGTGGTAGAAGAGAAAGGAATAAGTCAACCCAGTTACATGGATTGCTTACAGCATTCAAAAAAAAAAAAAAATACTAGTATATTCTCTGGGCAAGGCACTGTGCAGTGCTGCCTCTCTTGAGTTCTGTTTTGTAAACCACTTCAAGGCTGCACTCAAGATTAAAGATGCACTGAGAAGCTGTCAGTCATGTGTTTGTTCATGATCTGTTGCTTCTTCGTAAACCTCTTAATATTTCTGTATTTCATTGTTATTCTATTAAATTTGCAAGTCTTATTCTACTAACTGTTCACAGGTATGTGTGTGTCATCACATCTAACCATAGCTCTCCATTTTCATAATGTTTTCAAGTGGTCCATTCTAACTTTTAGTCAATTTTCAGAGATTTGTATATACAAAGAGTTAAACTTTTTTCTAACTTCAATGAAATAGCTTTTGGCTTTATTATTATCATCGGCTACTTCTCCATTAAAGAGAGAGACTAAGTGATAGTGTTAATGAGCAATGTTGTTTTGTTGTTGTAGTTGTTCAAATAAAGACCTAAAATTTAATATGGAAGAATTCTTAATTTCCATTGGGTGTGGCTTGCTTAGATTAAGAGAAAAACAACCCCCCCCCCAAAAAAAAACAACCTCGCAGCTCTTTTACTTTCCAAGCACGATGGGAAGGGCTCCTTTAATTTACTCTGTATTGACTGGAAGTGAATTGAATGGTGACAGGAAAGGAATAGGACTTATTAAGTACGTGGCCTTAATTTATGAAGAGATTGGGGTGGATGGGCCAACTGCCAGCCCTGAGTCTGACTTACATGCCCCAGCTACCTGGAACCAGACAGGCCAAAGTAGATTTTTTTCTCTCTCATATTCCTTTGTGATCAAAGTTCGCTGTTCCAGAGTATCATTTGTTATTTGTCCTGTGAATTCTTCTCCTAATCACTCATCCTGAGAAGAAAATATCAATCAACAAACTACTAAAAGTCACATTACTTTAAAAATTAATTTCAAGCTTTAAAAGCATCTGTTGAACTTTATTTTTAAAGGCTACAGTTCTCTACAAAGAGCCTTGGCAGGGGTGAAACATTTTCTTTTTGAAGAGGCTTTTAAAAAAAAAATCAAGCAAAAATATTGGCAACCGTCTCTGAGTTCTTCAGCAAATATAATTTCATTCCTCAGCATTAACTAAAAACTAGAAATGAAGAAAAGGCATATTTACCTTCTTCCTTTGATGTAATAGACCAACAGGGTTTTCACTTTGAGAAATGTCAAAATGTTCTAATGCCTCATTGCATATTTTAATTTACAAATTTCTTATTTGTTTTCTTTTTTCCTCCTCTATTTTTTACCTAGATTACTGCAACCTTTGAGTTTTGTACTGAACTACTTAGCCCCCAATCTTTTCCTTTGTTTTTTTTTATTTTTTGTTTGTTTTCCTTTGAGAACTCCACCGATGCTTTTTCCCGTTTATAGTTAGGAAAATGAGCAAAGCTTTGTCGATTGTGTCAGCCCCCTGTTAAGCTTTAATTTGTGGAGTGACTTTGAGATTTGTAACACGGTATTTGGTGGAGTAGTGAACACTGTGGGAAATGTTTTACATGAATAAAAAAGGGAAAATTAGTTAACAAATATTTATTTACCAGCTGCTGTGTTCAGAACCCTTTGCTTAGCAACTCAGTAGATAAGAAGGTGGTGAAAGAAACTAGAAGTATACTGAGAGGCTTACTCTACAGGTGGGGCCCCGTGGTCAGGAAAGTATTAAAATAACTTACAAAGGCACATAACAAAGAGCAAAGTCACATAAGACAAGCCAGAGTAGAATTCAATAAGCAAAATAAAATGTCAGGATGATTATCAGCTCATTCTAATACACTTGTGTTTAAAACATGGTTTCATCATCTAATGGCCACATGAACTTTGGAAATTTACATACCGTATACTCTTCCAATGTCATTACCCAGAAGTAAAATAGGCATGATAGTCTTTAGATAACAGGGTCAGAGATGCAGAGATGATATCTGTGAAGCACCTTGTACAATACTTGGCACATAGATAGGCACTGAAAATGTAATAACTTGTGGAGATGGTGGTGGGGGTTGTAATTAACTATGATGACTATGGTTGTTACTTATACTAGCACCACCACTGCTTTCATTACTACAGTTATTGCTTTGTTCTTCCAATCATAACCCAAACACTTGGAAGAAACTATTAAAACTTCTTTTTTTTTTTTTTTTGGGCTGGGTGCAGTGGCTTATGTATGTAATCCCAGCACTTTGGGAGGCTAAGATGGGCAGATTGCATGAGTCCAGGAGTTTGAGACCAGCCTGGGCATGTCAAAACCCTGTCTCTACAAATACAATATAAAAATTAGCTGAGTTTGGTGGTGTGCACCTGTAGTCCCAGCTACTTGGGAGGCTGAGGTAACAGGATCACCTGAACCAGAGAGTTTGAGGCTGCAGTGAGTCGAGATCACGCCACTGCCTTCCAGCCTGGACGACATAGAGAGACCTTGTCTCAAACAAACAAACAAACAGAAACAAAACAAAACTTCATTTTTGGCTAAAGGATATGTGAGTACACATGGTGTGTTTTAAATGCCACTTGATGAGCAATCTGACATTTTAAGTTTACAACGTTACATTTTGGAATTTTAGTAGTCATACTTAGGAAAGTAGTCAGTCTTCCTAAGTCAAGGAGAAAAGAAGAAAGCCAGCAGAGGAAACCAAGCTAACTTTGTTGCAGGTGAAGTGCTAGGCTATCAGTAGTAGCATCTCATATGGAGCATCACTGGGTCAGGTGCTGCCAAAGTCGCCTGTGCTGCTAGTAACACCTTGCTTTCGAGAGGGGAGAGGAGAACCCCCAGTAGCATGCCTTGGTGGTGAAGATTAGACATAAAGACTCATGGTGGAGTAGAATTGCTACTCAAATAGAAATAATCCATGTGGAAACTACCTGACTGAGACATGGCCTAAACTGAAGGTTCTCAGTTTGTCATAACCAGAAATGGGAATGTCTCAGTTGATCAAGAAGGCTGATTCAATTTAAATAACACTTTAACTTTTCCTATGTCTAAAATGCTCTTATCTACTTTCCAGTATACTCCGTCGTAATGTCAGAAATACCTGAAAAGCTAGTTTGGTAATTTTAAGTCTACATTTCTTTCTCTTAATCCCTTGATACAATATGTATTTAAGAATTCAGAATTGTTTGGATTTCCAAATGGTGATATAGTGTTTTTCATGGAGTTAGCCTACCACCCTCACTGCACTTCGTAGCAGGGGTGGAAATTGGAGGGAAATAATGACTAAAAATAGTCTTACCTTAGTACAGTTCAGTTTTTTGCCACCAATTGAATTTCTTACAAAAATTACGAAGGAAGGGAGGGAGGGAGGGAGGGAGGGAGGGAAGGAAGGAAGGAGAAAGGGAGAAAGAGAGAGAAAGAAAGATGGAAGAAAGAGAAAGAAAAAGGCAAGAGGAGTTTGGTTTGAGAACTATTGGGATTTCAAATGAAAGTTTGTGGACCTGTAGAATAGTGTGTGAGATGCAGAAAATCTGATTTATTTACTTAGTGAAAATTTATCCTAACTATAGAAAAGCCTGGTGAACAGGTCTGCCCAATGATGGAATATACATCTCTAGAGACAGAAAACTAACAGAAAATAGACAGACTTTCTTTCACCTTTGAAAGTAGAGAATACACTCTTTAGGGGCTTTTTCTTCTGGATTGTACATAAACCATCTGCCTCCTTTGATATTTTTTAATTTAAGTAATGAAAACTTTAGTTTTAGTTAAAACAAATTATGATTCCTTAAAAAAAAAGATTGTCATCATTTTTGAACCCTTAGAACGTACCATGCTCTCTGCTAAGTACTTTATAGAAACTATCTCAAGTGCCTCTTAACAATATCATAAGGCAAGAATTGCATTTACTAATAAGAATACTCATTTACTAATATGAAAAGTGAGATTTGGAAAAGCTAATTTACCAAGATCATATACCTGGTAATAGAGCCAGAATTTTCAAATGAATGTCCATCAACAAAATATTTAACTGCAACTCTAGGGTACCCCTGATTAATCTCCAAGCATTTTTTAAATACATAAGAAATATGCTTTTATATGAATTACCTCTGAAGAAGGTCAGTGTTTTGCTACTCTCTATGTTGAATTTCTTTCTTTTCTTTTTTCATTTATGAAATAGCTTTTTCAGTACTTCATCCTCAAAACCTGAACTTGCCTTCATCCCATAAGAATCAGAGGGAACTTAAGGTCTTGAACCACTACTACTTCTTGTTATCCTGAAGAGCCTAGTCACTTTGTGGTTCTCTGGCATAGAGCTAGACAAAGCAATGCCTTCAATGTTTTTGATGGCCCCAGCTGATGCTGCTGTTAAATACCTGATTTTGCAATAGCAGCAATCAACACCAAGTCACCGAAATGCTACTATATCCATGAACCAAAGGGGAAAGGGTGATTACATTGGGCCCCTTCCATGTTGGAGAGATATCTAATTTCTTTTCACCAAAAATAACTTGATTTAAGATTGGTGGCCAGGAACAGTGGCTCATGCCTATAGTTCTAGCACGTTGGGATCCTAGGCAGGAGACTCGCTTGAGCCCAGGAGTTCAAGATATGCATGGTCCCATGTTTGTGGCACTGCACTCCAGCCTTGGCGACAGAGCAATATTCCATCTCAAAAACTAAAAGTGAAATAAAATGAAATTGGTTATCCCTTTTCTGCCTGCTGTGTTTCTCTCAAGATCATAATCCACACAATTACAGGATGTCTTACTCATCATTATAGCATCCAATACTATGTTGCTTCTAATCAGAAAATCATGGTGAAAGATGCAAAGTAGTTCTTTCATTAGCATAATATAAGGGATAGAAGAGAGCATGCAATTGTCACTATTCTAAATAAACATATATTTACAATACTGTTTTAAGTTATTCCTTTGTTTTAACTTAAAACATATCCATAGTCAGGAGAGAACTCTTCCACCACACACACACACACACACACACACACACACACACACAAAACAATGATTCCTTTGAAATGAAGCTGAGACTGCCACCTGACCAGGTATTCCCAACCTGGCAAAAAAGGCAAAATGGTGAGGGAGTTACAGTGCTCCCTGGGATGGTCGATTCCACTGGCAAGGGATTTAATGCTGTTGTACAATGGGAGCAAGAACGAATGTGGAGTCTTAGAGGATCCCTTTAGACGTTAGCACTGCTTTCTTCAGTGGTATATTTTAATGAAAGACCGCAGGTAATGCCATATATGCAGAAGCATTAAAAGCTCACATCTCTCAGGAAAACTTCCAGTAGTACGTGCTGAGGGAAGTTTGAATGTGGTGTGAATAGTAGAGACATTATTTTAAGTACTAATTATGCCTTTGGGCCAGTTACAGAAACAAAAACTGTAACATCTACCTTTTTTGCTATGTTTATACATGCATGCATATCTATTCTCCTATAGAATTATCTCTTTAAACTCATTTTCCTCTTCATTCTTCGTTGCCCCATCATTTGATATATGGTGATATATCGAAGGTTACCTTATGAGTGTAGTCCATGGATTATAGGACATTAAGACAGGATCACTGTAGTGGTTATATGAATACCCCCCACAGATTCTCAACCACAGGAAGTATAATTGACCAAGGTTCCCAGCTGCTGTGCTCTGAAGTCCAAAACTGCATTTCTGCTGGGGCAGTGCTTTTCGTGGACTGCTTCTAGCCAGTGACCAAGTATAGCAGTGATGCTAACATAGGCTTTTTCCAAGGAGATATGGCTCTCATCTAATGCAAAGCTTCAGCTCAGGACTCTTCCATGGCCTTGCTTAGACTACACATTCCCCAGACTACACAGAAGTTCAGGATGATTCCACTCAACCTTCCTTCCCACCTTCCTTCATTGTGGAGGCTGGTGGGAGACTTCTGCCATACTCTGGCACCTTTCCAACCCTCACCCAGCATCCACCTCATTTTCTTTTACAAGGATTTCCTGGGTATCCCCTTGCATATTTAATCCTTGGATGTTTTAATATGCATGAAATATTGCTCATTTAATCCCATCTTGTACTCTTGTTCCTAGACCAAAAAAATCATTGTAGAATAAGAAAAAGAATAAGCATCACACAGACCCTGGTCTCAGAATTGGAGGCAGTAATTGATCAGTTTCTGGGCTGAGTTTTTTTGATAAGAGTGTAAGAGGGTTTTGTAAGGAACATTAATTCAGATAAGAGCTGTCTTTCTTTATGTTTCTTTTAATAACTAGAAGTTGGGAAGAAGGCTATGTGGGTAGACAAAATAGTCAGTCTTACAGATGATTGCCAACATCTGTAACCTCTTTTCCTTAGGTTCAAGTATGTGGTTGGCAGTGTCCAGGTCTAGCATTGATGGTGTCAGCAGTACAAGCTGGTGTGTCTGTACTTAGTAATAGAAGCACAAGAGTTTTCAGGGATGAGTTTTTCAGCACCATAGTTGGCTTTGTTCTTGCAGTTTAGCCAGTGCTCCTGACTTTCCAGCACTTACAAGTTATGGGAGCTTTAATAATTCCTCCTTTGCTTTAAATTGCCAATTTTTCTTCCTGATGTTTACATACAAGTACTCTTACTGTCAGTCCAGATTTCTATGTGAAAGAAATGATGCAGTCAAAAGGATAACTAGAGATAAATAAACACTTTGACAAAGGTGTGGACAGTGTTCAGAGAAAACTGCAAAGGATGGTGAAGCCTCTTGCAGCTAGGAATAGCAGGGAGTCAATACCCCTACCATCTCTGAGGGAGCCAGGGATGGTCACTAAAACTTAGAATGACGTTTGTAGCTAAAGGATATGGCTCTAGCAAGGAACCTGGCCTTTGGGGAGGAATACAGCCTTGAACAATCTTTAGCACAGCAGGGAGGCAACTAGGGCAATGAAGAGCCATTCTCTCTCCTTTCACTCCCCAGTCTCCTACTGGTATCTTCCAGGGGTTGCACCCAGATAGAAGCTGGAAGGCAAGTGAGGCTGCCAATGCCTTTCATAAACATCAGCATCCCAGGGCAGAAAGAGGGTAGGAAATGATGGAGACAAATGGAGAAAAAAGAGAATATCCAGTGCATTGGCTGACAGAAGAGGAAAATGTTACTGTCTTTCAGCTTCGCTTAATTTAAAATGTAAGTGTATTTTTCTTAATAGATCTACAAGAAGAATCTTCTGGCAGGATTTACCTGATCAGTTGATTATGACATGACACTTTTACAATCATCTATGGTTTATACCACATAATTCAGAAAGGTCAGTGAGGCTATTGCTTTACCCTTAATTTTGACAAATAATTCCACTGAATGTAGAATTCTGGATTCACTTTTTTTGTTGCACATTAAAAATGTCAAACTCTTGTCTTCTGGTCTGCATTGTTTCTGTGGAAAAGTTGGCTGTCATTTATATTGCCATTCACCTATATCTAAGGTGTCTTTTTACCACTAGTTGATTTTAAAATATTCTGTTTTTATTTTGGTTTTAGTCATTTAATTATTGATCCCTCTTACTTTTTACTAAGATATTAATGTGTTTCCCATCTCTCCAGATCGAAAGTCTTTTTTTTTTTTTTTTTTTTTTTTTTGAGACCGAGTCTTGCTCTGTCGCCCAGGCTGGAGTGCAGTGGCCGGATCTCAGCTCACTGCAAGCTCCGCCCCTGGGTTTACGCCTGCATTCTCCTGCCTCAGCCTCCCGAGTAGCTGGGACTACAGGCGCCCGCCACCTCGCCCGGCTAGTTTTTTGTATTTTTTTTTTTTTAGTAGAGACGGGGTTTCACCGTGTTAGCCAGGATGGTCTCGATCTCCTGACCTCGTGATCTGCCCGTCTCGGCCTCCCAAAGTGCTGGGATTACAGGCTTGAGCCACCGCGCCCGGCCCAGATCGAAAGTCTTATATTGCCTGTTGTCGATGATTGTATTAGTTCATTTTCATGCTGCTATGAAGAAATATCCAAGACTGGGTAATTTATAAAGGAAAGAATTTTAACTGATCACAGTTCTGCAGGGCTGGGGAGGCCTCAGTAAACTTACAATTATGGCAGAAGGGGAAGCAAATACATCCTTCTTCACATGTTGGGAGCAAGAAGAAGAATGAGATCCCAGTGAAGGAGAAAGCCCCTTATAAAACCATCAGATCTCATGAGACCTAACTCACTATCAGGAGAACAGAATGGGCGAAACTGCCCCCATGATTCAATTATCTCCACTTGGTCCCTCCCAAGACATGTGGAAATTATAGGACCTACAATTCAAGATGAGATTTGGGTGGGAACAGGGTCAAAGCACATCAATGACATATATATATAAACACACACATATATATACATATACATATATATCTAGTACATATGTGTGTATATGTACACATATGTATGTGTATATATACATACAGATACATATACACATACACATATAAATAATACACACATATATGTATGTGTATATATACATACATACGTATGTATATGTATGTATACATACACTATATGTGTGTATGTATATGTATGTATGTATATATGTATACACGTATACACATACATATACACACACACATACATATATAGTGAAGAATTGGGAAACTTTTCTTTTTCTATGCTCTGGAACAGGAAATCAGAGAAATGCAAATAAAAAACATAGTATAACATTTCACGTGTTATCAGATAAAGCACAATTAAAATCTGTCAGTTCCACATGCTAGGAAAGATGTGGAGCCATGCACCCTGCTACTAGGTGCATAAATTGGTGACACCAATTTGAAGAGCAGTTTAGTAAATTCTAGTAAATATTAAGGATATATACCCTACAAACCACCAGTTACACTCTCAGGAAGATACCTTACAAAAACTCTTACATATGTTTATAAAATACTTATAAAGGCATGTTTTTAGAACTATTGTTGTAAAGCAAAATGTTGAAACCACATAACTGTCTATCAACAAGAGAACTGATAAGTCAATAGTGCCTAAGCTATATTTAAAATAAGTTGAAGCTATGAGTTAAGTATGAGAAATACATTATCAATATTAGAGAGATGTTACAGAAGGATAGCAGTTTAATGTCACCTACAGAAAATATTTAAAATATGCAAAGCAAATTTTTTTATGCAAAGGTAAATATGTAGTTAGACTATAAAGACATGTATTAAGTCAGGAATGGATCTCAGAATTTAATGCCTCATTGAATTTTAATGTCTTTTAAACATTTATGGACAAGGTTTTCTTTACTTGGACTATTATAGTGAAATATATTAATAAATCTGATTTTGAAAGATTATTATATTCTTGTGGTAAAATACACTTAAGTGTCAATTATTATTTTAATATGTTGCAGGATTACATTCATCTGGAATTTTTGCACTGACATTCATAAAAGAGATTAGTCTGTATTATCATTTTACAATGTTTTTATTAAAATTCAATAATAGTATTATGCTTACTTTATTGTCATTATGCTGTACATTACAGCTACATAGCTTATTTATCCTGTATATCTGAAATTTCATATCCTCTGACTAACATTGTCCCTTTTCCCTCACCCCACAGCCCTTGGCAAACCACCATTCTACTTTCTGCTTTTATGAGTTTAAATTTTTAGATTCCACATGTAAGTGAGATCATGCTGTATTTGCTTTTCCATATCTGGCTTATTTCACTTAGTATAATGTATTTCAGGTCCATCCATATTGTCCCAATTGGCAGGATTTTATTCTTATTTATGTTTGGATAGTATTCCACTGTATGTATGTATATATACACATAACACATTTTCTTTATCTGTTCATCTGCCCATAGGTACTAAGTTCATTTCTGTATCTTGCTATTGTGAATAATGCTGCAATTAACATGTATCTTTTTAAGATGCTGACTTTATTTCCTTTGGGCGTAAGTGCAGGATCATGTGGTAGTTCTATTTTTAATATTTTAGAAACCTCCATATTCTTTTCCATAATGGCTCTACTACTTTACATTGCCACCAATAGTTTACAAGGGTTCCATTTTCTCCAGATCCTTGCCAACACTTTTTATCACTCATATTTTTTATAATAGCCACCCTAACAGATGTGAAATTATATCTCATTGGGCATATGGTGTTAGATACAGATCAAATTGTATTCTTCTACATGTGGATATTCAGTTTTCCCAACACCATTTATGGAATATACTACCTTTTCTCCATCATGTAGTTGTGGAATGCTTGTTGAAAATGAATCAACCATATATGCATGAATTTATTTCAATTCCATTCTGTTAGTTTATATATCTACTTTTGTTCTGGTATCATACTGTTTTGATTACTGAGACTTTGTAATATGTTTTAAAATCAGAAAATGTGATGCCTCCAACTTTGTGTTTGATTTTTTTTTTTCACAAGATGGCTATTTAGGGTGTTTTGTGGTTCCATACAAATTTTACCATACTACATGGTAGTATGGATATTTAACAATAATAATTCTTCTAATCCATGAACATAGAAAATCTTTCTACTGATTTCTATCTTCAGTAATTATTTCTTTTATCAATGTTTTATAGTTTTCATTGTACAGATACTTCACCTCTAAGTTAATTCCTAAGTATTTTTTTCTTTTTGATGCTATTGCAAATGGCATTGTTTCATTAATTTATTTTGGGAGTAGTTTTTTGCTAGTATAAAGAACCAGAACTGACTTTGGCTGTTGATTTTGTATCCTGAAACTTTACTGAATTTATTTATTAGTTACAATGATTTGTTGGTGGAATACTTAGGTTTTTTCTACACGAGATCATGTTATCTGCAAACAAGGACAATTTTACTCCTTCCTTTTCAATTTGGATGCTTTTTTTTTTTTTTTTTTGCCTTTTTTTTTTTAGACAGGGTCTCAGTCTGTCACCCAAGCTGAGTGCAGTAGCATGATCATGACTCACTGCAGCCTCCACCTCCGGGGCTCAAGAGATGCTGGTGCCTCAGCTTCCTAAGTAGCTGCGACCTCAGACATGTGCTACCTACCCTAGCTAATTTTTCATTTTTTTGTAGAGATGGGGTCCTGCTATGCTACCCAGGCTGATCTCAAACTTCTGGACTCAAGCAATCCTCTTGCCTTAGCTCCCAAAGTGCTGGGATGGCGGCATGAGCCACTGCACCTGACTATTTCTTTTTCTCACTTAATTATTTGGCTAGGACTTTCAGTACTATGTCAGATGGAAGTGGCAAGAATGGGCATCCTTGTCTTGCTCCTGATCTTAGAAGAAAAGCTTTCAACTTGCCACAGTGTAATTTTTGCTATGTGCTCATCATACATAGTCTTTATTTGCTGAGTTTTTTGTTTTTCATCTATGTTCAAGTGAGTTTAAATAGCTTTGTTTTGTTTTGTTTTGTTTTCTTTTAAGAGATGGAGTTGTGGCCGGGCGCGGTGGCTCAAGCCTGTAATCCCAGCACTTTGGGAGGCTGAGACGGGCGGATCACGAGGTCAGGAGATCGAGACCATCCTGGCTAACACGGTGAAACCCCGTCTCTACTAAAAATAAATACAAAATCTAGCCGGGTGAGGTGGCGGGCGCCTGTAGTCCCAGCTACTTGGGAGGCTGAGGCAGGAGAATGGCGTGAACCCGGGAGGCGGAGCTTGCAGTGAGCTGAGATCCGGCCACTGTGCTCCAGCCTGGGCGACAGAGCGAGACTCCGTCTCAATTAAAAAAAAAAAAAAAAAAAGAGAGATGGAGTCTTGCTCTGTTGCCCAGGTTGGAATGTAATGATGCGTTCATGGTTCACTTCACCCTTGAATTTCTAGGTTCAAAAGATTCTCCCACCTCAGCCTCCAGAGTAGCTGGGACTACTGGTGCATGCCACCACACCCAGATGATGTTTCTATCTTTGTATAGACAGGGTCTCCCCATATTGCCCAGGCTGGTCTCAAACTCCTGGCTTCAAGTGATCCTCCTGCCTCAGCCTCGCAAAGTGCTGGGATTACAGACATGAGCCACAGCACCCAGCCTAAATAGTATTTCTTTATCTATTCCTAAAGGTTTAGTAGGATTTACCTATAAAACCATTGATCTTGGTAGTCTTTTGATAACATTTGAATAATTTTTCACTATTGCTCTATTTGCCTATTTTATTATCTACTGTGGATAGCCATAGGAGCTTTTATTTGCTAAGGAAAGCATTTATTTCATATGGATCTCAATTATATTTTCACAAACTTGAGCTAAGATGTTTTAGTTTAACAACATTTTGTACCAATAGTTATTTCCTTGGTCCCATTTGTTTTATAAGTGTGCTTTCTCCCTCTTTTAATTTTATTTCAATGGATAATCAATATCAATTTTTTATTTGACTCAATTTTAAATGAAAAGCAAATAGATTTATTTATTACATTTCCTACTTTTTTCCAACTCTTTTTTATTATATCTTTACTGATAGATTCTTCTCTTTCCATAGGTTTTTGTTGTTGGTCACTTTTAACTTGTTGATATAAATGCTTAGTTTTTACTTTTTATTATTTGAAAATTATTTACATTTTACATTGCTTTAGCTTTAGCTGTATCTCATATGTTGAAATATAAACTTTTAAAACTTTACCTTCTATAAATCCTGTGGTTTCATTTTTTATTCTCTCTTTGCATTTTTTGTTTTCTAGCTTGTATAGATTAATTAATATTTTACTAAAGAATATCATCTGCGCCGTTTCTGCTTTTTGGAATTCATTAAAATTTTCTTCATTATTATAAGTTCAATTTTATTAGTGTTCCAAGTTACTTGAAATGTAGTGTATTTTTCCTCTTTGTGAAATGTATTAGACCACATTAGTTAGGTTATTTTAACCATCTCAATTTTTACTTTTTCAGGCTACGTGATCTCTCATGGACATAGTTATGATTTGACATTATTTTTTAATGTGTGGTCTGTATCCCCTAAATAGTATTTAGAGCTAAATAAAAGGCTTTTTAAACAACATAATAAGTATTATATATGAGGATATAGTGTGATTTTTATTTTTAGAGTATCAAAGATCAGTCAATAAAAAGTCCCACTTGTTTGTCTCCTATAGTGAATTATGTTATATTTAAAGAAAATAGAGAAGACCAGTGGATTCAGCTATTTCTAGTGTTTGCTCTGGTGAGAGTGAGAAGACTAGTTAAATACACACACACACACAAATATTCACATATACATACAACTATCATATCCCTGGATTTGCTCACATTTGTGTAAAGCACTCTTTACAAACTAGTAAACACTGTCATTACTTAGAAGGGTGGTTTACATGCTGTTACAAAGTCAGGATAAGTAAACATTCATAAGTTCTTTTCTGTTTTGCTATCATATATACAAAATAAAATGGCATGTACATTTTTAGACTCACTATGTGTTTCCTTTGCAAGATATGCTCACTTTATCTGTGAATGAGTTCACAGGTGGTTGCATATTTTAAATACACCTGAAGAAGCAACACGCATAACTTAGTTATGAGTTGGAGAGTGGAAGTGGTGAGAACAAGAAAATCAGTGTGAAGGTGGTTAAAGAGGAAAAGTCTTGAATTCAGAGCTAGTAGGGGGTAGGTTTTTATTTCATCAGCATCACGATTGAATAACCCTGTAAAAACTACAATTATATTTATATCTTCTAGTTTTGCCATCTGTATAGTAGGTGTAATTGCCATTTTCCTGCATACTTCATTGTATTGATTCACAAAAAAATGAGATGTATTTTGACAACTCTGAAGCCAAGAAGCCTCTAAGTTCAAAATGGTGGGTGATATTGGCATTTCCTCCTGACCTCCTACCCCAGAACAGGTGTATTTGTCCTCCTCTCCACTCCACCCTTGAATGCATTGTATGTTAGAGTTTTCAGCTAAACTTGTGTTTATCTTCTCCACCTGCTCAGTAAATCTCCTTTACTGTTTTGTTTACTAGCTCAAAGTTAGGGGGTTTATATTCTAAGTGTATCTTCACAGAAATACAAATGGATTTTATCATAGCTAAAGTCAGCTGCTCAAGCACACTAGTTTGCTGACCTTTCGTGGTTGGTTTGGAGCTTAGGACATTTAAGAGCCAAAATAAAGACAGATCACCTGTCTGTGCATGCAGTTCTACTCATTTTCAGCAAACATTCACTTCTTACACGCTCTAACAAGCCCTTATGTTAGGTGCTTGGGGAATAAGCAAAGTTGATTAAGATTATGTCCTCCAAGAGCTTCCAGTCAATTGCAGTTAATCTTGCTATTTTTTCTCCTTACAAAAATACACTATCACAGGAAGCAAAATCATGTGGAAACCCCACATTGGAGCCAAGAAGAAAATGAAAGTTTCTAGAGTAACTTTCACCATTCTTAATATCATTAGCCTATTTCAAAATAAATAAGAAACTACCAGGATTATGGTGAGTCCATATGATAACAGAAGCCTAAACACTCATGATGAACTGTCCTAAAAAGATGGAAAGTTAGCAGTTTCTATGTAGTTTCTGTCAGGCTTTCTCCAAGGCAAGGAGTGGAATATAGGAATCATTATGTAGGCAAATGAGCTTGGAATTAAGCACAAAAAGTCCCACTGGGAATGACAAATGTACTAATGCTCATTAATATTTTTGGCTTATTAGCATAAAATGTAGGAAAAATAATTCTATTTCTTTTCCTATGTTTGGGTTTGTTATTTGTGTTACAAAATGCAAAGTGCAAAAGAACCATATCTAGTGCTTGAGTGTCTACTTAAAGTAATCCCCTATGTATTATATTGTTGCTATGTATTCATCTTAATATCAAAATTCCCTACTGAGTGTATGTGGTTAGAGTTGTGTTTGTCCAAGGTTTACATTCAAGACTCATGTCATAAACAAAACAAAAAGTGGATTTTTATATGCAAGAGCCCAGGCGTTGCCTTTTTTGAACTGAACCTACTTACATGTTCCACAGCTGTAAGTTACAAAGGGAAGAGCCTTTGTATGTATATATCACACTTCTTTATCCATTCATGGTTCAATGGACATCTAGATTGTTTCTTGACCATTATGAATAGTGCTGTCATGAACACTGAAGTGATATATCTCTTCAAGATACTGATTTCAGCTCCTCTGGGTAAATACCCAGAAGTGGGATTGCTGGACCACATTGTAGTTTTATTTTTTATTTTTTGAGGAACCTCCATACCGTTCTCCATAATGGCTGCACCATTTTGCATTTTTACTGGCAGTATACAAGGGTTCTGGTTTTGTAACATGCTCACCAACACCTGTTGCCTTTTATTTTCTTTTGTTTTGTTTTTAATAATAGCCACCCTAACAAAGAAAGAAATCCTGCAATATGTGACAACATGGATGAACCTGGGGGAATTATGCTAAGTGAAATAAGCCAGTCGGAGAAAGACAAATACAATAATCCTTCTTACATGAGGTATCTAAAATAGCCAAATGCGCAGAAGCAGAGAATAGAATGTTGGTTGCCAGGAGAAGGGGAAAGGGGGCAATGGGGAGTTGCAAGTCAACAGTTACAAAGTTTCAGCAACACAAGAGAAGTGAGTTCTAGAGATCTGGTGTACAACACTGTGCCTATACTTAACGATATTGTATTATATACTTAAACATCTGTTAGGAGGGTAGATCTCACGTTGAGTGTTCTCACCACAGTAAAGACAATGTTTTAAATGGCAGAGTCTTGGGGTCACTTTGCTCTTTCTTGGGGTGCTCTTCCTTGGGGTTCCATAGTGAAACTATGGAACCATTCTGAGGGTCCCCACCATGGTGTTCATGAGTGGGATAGTGTATAAACATCAATGTATTTTCAGCTACCATGTCTGAGTAAGAAGGATCTGAAAATATTTAGGTGGCCAAATGCAAAATACAACATCATTCTTTATCTCTGTCTACTATTTGGGAAAATAAATCCCTGCCAATTCTGAGCAGCTTCAGGAAAGGTATTTATTGTGACTAATTATTCTGGCGCCCCAGAATATCTAGGCAGCTTTCCTGGTCTCACACACCTCAGCTATTTGCCAGTACATATGACATGCATGGGCACTAAAATTGGGTTCTTAATGCCTGGTCTCATTAAATCAGTTTTATTCTTTGTTTTAGGGGTTATTGTATTTGTAGGATTCTATTCCTTTAAACATGTGTTCCCACGCACCCAAGCCTGAGTGTTTAATAGAACATAGGTGACTCCAGTAACTGTCTCACTGATTGCATCCATAAATAACTAGCATGAAAACAAATCATTTTTACATTCAGGTGCTTTTTTCCTAACCCCTCTTGCTCTTCCATTTTTGCTCATAGTTGCTGTTGAACCTTACCCTGTCAACTCTTCAAGTATTTGACTACAAAATATTCTTGGTAAATAATATAGGGAGATTAACTAAATGGCACATAATTACCACAAATTTAGAGTCCTGTAAAAGAATATATTTTATCCATGATTAGAAGGCTTACAGACTTTCCAAATCCATTTTAATATATTTGACAGTAAGCCATGGGAAATTTTAAACAGCAGACAATGCTGATTCAGAATTTATAATAAGTTGGGCCTAGATTACCGTATTATTAAAGACTTCAGCACATGAAGCTGCTAATTTGTTTCCTTTCCTAAACACACATTCTCCCTCCCAGCACGTTGTTACCACCCCCATCAGTAACAACTATAAACCTCTCTGTGTTGAAGGCTGCATGGAATTGAAATGTAAGTCAATTTTTAAACTTTGCCACACTAACAAGATATATCCAGTTCTGGCACACACTCAAACAAGCCAATTAAGTAAAGCAATGAAGCAGTACAAGAAACTCTAAATTTCCCCCCCCCACTTTTTTTTTTCCATTTACTTAACTGGTGCCAGGGAAGGCTGGGCCCATTCTGTCTGGCAAGGGAAAATGTCCTTGTGGTAATTGCCTGAACAGCTTTGAAATGTCACTAAAAAAACTTCATCTTCTCATAACAGGTCTAGGACCATGAAACCAGCATGCCTATCTAGGAGTAACTGGGGAGTCCCGCTGAGAACATGCACAGTTTTTTTAAACTGGTCGTCAAATGGACCAAAATTGATAAATACATCATATCTCTGTCCATTCTTTCTCTTCAAAAATGTGTTTTCATGTTGAAACAGTAGTGCCATCTTTATCCCATCCAGGACTCCTTGGCATTGACTCTTCCATCAGCAGCTGGTGGCATGACTCTTTGCTAAAACCTTCCTTTGCTAAAGCCTTCCATGAGATTGTGCTCAGTTCCCATTGTGCTAGCCATTTAGGCTAGACATGCATGAGGGTAGACACCCCAGGAACAACCCTAAAGAAGTTGGAGCTAGTGGGTCAGCTTCCTTGCTAATCGGGTGGTGTGATTCTGATTCTGCATCATCTCCCAGTGGGTCCCAGCAGGGTTAGCCCCAGCCCAGCATTAACCTGCTCATTAATGCATCCTGTCATTGGTGTCCTTCCCTTCTCTCTCTTGTTCTTCAATTCTCTTACCAATGCTTCTTAGATCACTTCCCAAATAAACTACACTTAAATATTTACCTCAAGCCCTTCTTCCATGGGAACCCAATCAAAGGCAAAACATATTATAACTAAGGTGGCAAGAACATGGATTCTGGAGTCAAAATACCAGGATTGCAACTTTGTCTCCATCAGACTAGCTGTATGATTTTGGGAAACAAACTTATCTTTTCACGATTTTGCCTCAGTTTACTCATCTTTTGTGATTAGCACATGGAATAATGTATGCAAAACACACTTAAAATATTACCTGGCACATAGTAAATATCAAGCAAGTATTAAGCTAAAATTAATTACTATTACTACTATTATTATTTTGGCCAAACATTGGGCTAAGTGCTGGGATAAAACAAGTTAACAAATTAGTTAAATAAGATAAAAATCATGTTCTCAAATTGCTTATAATCTAGAGGAAAGCTAGACATGCAAACAAAAGTCAGAATAGAATCAGTAAAACCTTTTGTGTGTTAGAGTTTGCTTTTATCTTCCATGAATATGTGGATGGATTTCTACTTGACATAAACATGTGTTTATCTACAAGAATAATTGAGTATAAATATAATTTCCTTGTTATTTAAGTGAAATACTATAGAGTTCTTACAAAATTAACACTAAAGAATCCTACTTTAAATTAAATTTAGCAAACATTGATGCCTTGATTAATCAACTTACATATTTTGTATGTCATGTTCCCATAAAATTAGGCTAACCTGTACTGAAACACTTGTCAACTGCTGCTTGTAGCCTCCATTCATACCATGGTCCCCCTTCAGTCCAATAAGCGGAGAGGCTGCAAGAGGACGAAGGACATGGCCACCTGTAGGTTGATTGATACACTAATGCAACCATTCCATTTCATCAGAACATTTCCATTGTTTATCCCTGGAAATATCAAAAGTCAGTTTTCAGAGGAGTCTTTCATATTGTCCCAAAGGACAACATTGACACTGGATAACAAGGAAGAGACGGACAGTGAAGCAGGAGTGCTTAAACCAACCCCGACAATGCAGTGTACCAGACTATGCTTCTCAGTGTGCACCATGCCCACTTTATTAGATAGAAATGTACCTAATGGAACAGTTTTAATGAGGAGGTTTTCTTATACATTGGGCCAGGACCCAGTTAGTATCATGATGAACCTATGTTTGGTTCTGGGATAGAGGCCAGTGCCATGTGGTATATTCAGAGTATTGAGAGTAAAATTTATTCACTGGTCCAAATCCAGAAATGAGTCTGACAATAGCAGCACCAGCTCTAATTAGAAGGGAAAAGTCTGTTTGTTCCTTTTGTGTGCTGTCTCCTTCCCTTCCTCCAGTCACCTCAAATAATGATAATAATATTAATAATAAATTTTAAAAGAAAAATATAAAGATAATAAAGGTTTGTGACCCTGGTTCTCAGCCACAACTTGGAGCTGGTGCCTGCAAAATATCAAGTATCAAAAAAGGACATGGTGTTTGCCCTTTAAGAGACAGCACTTTCCTCCAAGCATGTTTACAGACTGACTATATCTGGCGTGAGCTCACAGGTATGGCTGGTTTCTACAGATGATCAGTTCCTTTAGTCCCTTTGAAAACATATGCATTTGAACTGATGAAAGAAGTTTTGTTTTTGGTAACAGGGAGACCTGCCATGCTATAACTTGAAAGTCCACCTGCACTTTAAAATTGAAATCTTGGCCCAGCCCGTGGGAAAAAAATAAATTAAAAAGAGCAGTTCTGTTTTGCTTTGAGAAAAATCTCAAGTTTCAAGAGTGAATAATTAGAGAAAATCACGGTTGTGCCTTGCAGCTTTTCTTTTTTTTTTTTAATTTCTGTGTTCTCCTTGGCAAGACCTTGACATTAACCACAGATTATTCTTTCGTTCTAAGCTTATGTAACTCCAAATGTGGACACTCCCGAACGGCTGTGGCACACAGACCACTGAGTCTGGCATCAGTGCCATGTGGCTTTAGAAACTCATGGTTGGGCACTTTGTTCTTATTGAATGACACTCCCATTGTGGATCATGAGGTTCTCTTCATTTAGAGTGCTAGTCTCAAATATCCATATGCTCTTAAAACAACAGTTTTGTTGTTTTATCCTTCAAAGTGCAAATCAACTTATTTCATAAAGCAATCTTGATTTCTTCAGATATAGGATCTTTCCTTCCTCCCTATAACATGCTCTTTTTACTTATTTTTAAATGAGCCCTATTTATTTTGTCTATTTGTAGAAGCTTCCTATTTGACACCTCCTGGTTAGGTCGGGAGGCTGAAATAAGCAATTCTGGAAGACAGGATAAAAGGCGATCTAGAGAAGAGGCATGTGGATGGATCTAAAGGAACAGCCAAAAGTGTGCAGATCTTTGAGTCTTACTTCAGCACCCAACAGAGATCTTCAACTGTGTATGAGGGATTAAAGAACCCGGTGGATAAATGACTCATCCAGTGGCTATTAGCCAGCTTCTGTGGTAGGCCATTCCAGGCCTCGTACAATGGGGCTATAAAAGAAACAGTCCTGGTGACTGAGATAAAAGCTCTGTATGGGTTCTCTTGTGAAAGCTGATCTAGCCACTGCTGATAGCCAGTCAACAACAGTGACAGAATCTGAGTGCTCATTATGGGACTATCCCTAAAGAAGATCAAATAGCCACTTGGTGGCACATTGATCCAGTTGGAATCTTTCAACCCTGAAGAAGCAGTGATTCTTCCTTACTAAAAATGACAACTATTTCAAATATGGGTTTAGCATGCCTCTCTACTATACTCTCCCAGCTTTACTATCTGAGGGCTTACAAGTTATTAAGATTATCATGATTTAGTGACATGGATCCTATATAACATTGCTTTGGAACAAGAGACCCACTTTAAAGCAAGTGAAATATGACGATGGACCCATGACTAGAGTATTAACTCTTCCTACCATATACTTTATCACCTCAAAGCAGATGTCTTGATAAATTTTAATACATTATTAAAGGCTCAGCTAAGGCACCAGCTTGAGAAAGACACACTAAGGGAGTGGGCAGTTCTTCTGAAGGATGCTATGCAATGCACTAAAGCAATCAGAAGACATTGAATACGTCATACTGGACACCCAAAGCGAGATGTATGATTGGCCTCTTTGTTACTCCAAGCAGCCAAGTACAAAATTTGTACTTTCTGGCCTCACAATGTTAAGCTTTGCTGGATTAAAAGCCCTGTTTTACTGCAAGGAATAAATATTTCCATCAAGAGTCACAGTGAGAATTCTATTGAGCTGTACATTACAATTCCACTTGGTCACTTTGGGCACCACATGCAGGTAGGCTGGCCAACAGGCAACGAAAGGTTGAGATTTTCTATGGACTGAATGTTTGCCAGCATTCATATGTTGAAGCCCTAGTCCCTTGTGCAATTTGGAGCTGAGGCCTTGGAGAGCTAAGTAGTTCATAAGACTGGAGCCCTCATGGTGGGAGTAATGCCTTTATAAAAAGACAACAAGAAAGACCATCTATCTCTTTCCCTCCCTCTCTTTCTTTCTCCTCTCTGCCATGTGAGAATACAGCAAGCAGCAGGTCATCTAAAAACCAGTGACAGGGCCTTCACCAGGAACCAAATTGGCTGGTACTCTGGGATCGTGGACTTCTCAACCTCCAGAACTATAAAAAAAAAAATGTTTGTTGTTTAAGGCACCCAGTCAATGGTATTTGTTCAGGGATAGCAGCCTGAACTAAGACAGGATTATTAACACTGCATGAGAAGCTGGGGTTGCTACCGTATCATGGAGCCGAGAAAGACTATATGCAGAACTATAGGAATTTAGTAGAATGTGTATTTGGGCTTTATGTCTGGTGTTAACACTGAGAAGAAAATTGAGGCAAATAGTCTGATGAGTATGAGAAAATAAAGGAATTATCCCTCAAGGATGAAGGATTAGATCACCACAACATGTAAGCAACCTAGTGACTCAATTTCTCCCTGAAGGTGAGGGAAATCTACAACAGGTATGTCGAGCTATAAGGAAGAAAGCTGAGGAAAAATTAATACAAGTAGAGAGTTTATTTGGGCCAAGTATGAGGATTGCAACCCAGGAGTATAGATTCTCGGTATAGTCTTTTCAACCCTGAAAAAACTCTCTGATTGCCAGCAGTTACAAATGAATTTTATTTTATTTTTTTGTAGCGATGAGGTCTCATTATGTTTTCCAGTCTGGTCTCAAACTCCTGGCCTCAAGATATCCATCTTCCTACTACAGCCTCCCAAAGTGCTGGAACTGTAGGCATGAGCCACCCTACCTGACCACAAGTCAATTTTTAAAGAGAAGGTAGGGAGAGTTCTGATTTGTTTTTCTAAGACCACCAGAGCGAGCACAAAAGAACCAGCGAGTAGGCAAGGGTAGGAGCAAAACTGCAAATTTATTTTTGGTCACCTAGCTTCAGGGAAGAAGGTGGGTAGGGAGAGGTCTGTCGGCCTCCGGCAAAGGAGGCCAAGAGAGTCGCCTGGTGGAGCTCTCGGACGGAGTTCCTGCAGTCCCGACAGGAGTGGGGGCTGGGAAGTCGTCGCCGCGCGTCTGCCGGGAGCGGCTTTTCTAGGAGTGGGAGGGCAATAGGCGGGGCACAGGCCTGTCGCGTGGCGTTCTGCAGGTGCGACCAGGTAAATCTTGGTCTCTTCGGATTGACATCACCTGGCACATGCCCGGTTGGTCTGCACCTTCCCGGGCGCTGGCTGCATTTTCGCGTGCACAGGAAAAGTTGGTGATGAAAAACCCGGAAGTGCGCCATCTTGCCTCCGTTCGTCCAAACAAGTTCCTGAGTAGTTTCCTAAGAATTTACATTAAGCGGCCGGGCGCGGTGGCTCAAGCCTGTAATCCTAGCACTTTGGGAGGCCGAGACGGGCGGATCACGAGGTCAGGAGATCGAGACCATCCTGACTAACACGGTGAAACCCCGTCTCTACTAAAAACTACAAAAAACTAGCCGGGCGAGGTGGCGGCGCCTGTAGTCCCAGCTACTCGGGAGGCTGAGGCAGGAGAATGGCGTGAACCCGGGAGGCGGAGCTTGCAGTGAGCTGAGATCCGGCCACAGCACTCCAGCCTGGGTGACAGCGCGAGACTCCGTCTCAAAAAAAAAAAAAAAAAAAAAAAAAAGAATTTACATTAAGCTATTGATTGTTATTTGTATCACACATTCCAGGAACATGAAGATAATCGGTGAGCAGCTAGTCAGAACTAAGAAGACTTTAAACAATTGCCCCCAAGCATAAAGGAGAGGGCATGATGAAACTGCTATACTCTTGTCTTTCTGGGCCTGCATACTTCACATAACTTGGACTGCCATAAGATATTTTTATTTTCTCAGGTGGTAACACTCTCAGAACTTATTGTGGTAGGACAGCTGCATTGTATTCCATTAAACTCTGCTTTTTTTTTTTTTGCTACTCTTTTCAGAGATCCTTGCCAACTTCAGTGCTCTTTGCCAACAGCAGCACCTTCATAACAGGTCTTTATTGAATTTTTTTCCTTTCCTGTCTCAGTCTCCCCACTGCTTCTTTTTGGAATTATTTTCCAAAGAAACTATCCCAAATTAAGTCTTTATCTCGAGTTCTACTCTTGGCAGAATCCAAATAAGGGAAGCACTATTTTTATACACTTTATAAACACATACACTTTGAAATGTAATACATGTCACGCATGTCTGTGTGAAGAGACCACCACACAGGCTTTGTGTGAGCAATAAAGCTGTTTATTTCACCTGGGTGCAGGTGGGCTGAGTCCAAAAAAGGAGTCAGCGAAGGGAGATGGGGTGGGGCCATTTTATAGGATTTGGGGAGGTAATAGAAAATTACTGTCAAAAGGGGTTGTTCTCTTGAGGGCAGGGGCGGGGATCACAAGGTGCTCAGTCAGGGAGCTTCTGAGCCAGGAGACGAATTTCACAAGGTAATGTCATCAGCTAAGGCAGGAACTGGCCCTTTTCACTTCTTTTGTGATGCTTCACTTGCTTCAGGCCATCTGGATATATATGTGCAGGCTTGGGCTCAGAGGCCTGACATTCCTGTCCTTTTACATTAATAAGAAAAATAAAACAAAATAGTGTTGAAGTGTTGGAGTGGCGAAAATGTTTGGCGGTGGTAAAGAGAGATAATTGGCGATGTTTCTCAGGGCTGCTTCAAGCAGGATTAGGGGTGGTATGGGAACCTAGAGTGAGAGAGATTAAGCAGAAGGAAGATTTTGTGGTAAGGGGTGATATTGTGGGGTTGTTAGAATGAGCATTTGTCATATAGAATAATTGGTGATGGCCTGGATATGGTTTTAGATGAACTGAGAAACTAAACAGAAGACACAAGGTATCAATAAAAGAAGGAGAAAAACAGGTATTAAAGGACTAAGAATTGGGAGGACCCAGGACATCTAATTAGGAGAGTGCCCAAGGGGATTCAGCATAATAACTTGCTTGGTTGGCAAGTTTTTAGACTCTATCCTTGAGTTTGTTTATGTTGTCATACCAGGCCAGATTGATTTAGGTAAAAACAACACTTTTCATTTAAAAATATACAGAGTACTCTTTTTTTTAGCAGTGAATAAGTTGAGGCCTCAGCGATTTTGGAGGAAAGAGAAATGCGAAGCCAGCAATTGTTTGTTAAAGGAAGATTAGAAATGGCTATGAGAGAGTGAGATTGATAGTGTGGTGGAGATAGCTGGGGAGAGGTAGAAGGTGGCATAAGAACGGGAACGAGAATAAGACTGAGTATAAAAGTAAAGAATAGGACTTCATCAGGGTGAAAATATTGGAGTGTGCCCTGTCACCAAAGATTATCCACTTTAAGAGAGACTTAAGGGTGGCAGTTTGAGGTAAAACTAGGAGATATCAGTTATGATGGTTTGAAGGAAAAGTATAAACTGGCAGTGTAAACAAAGGCAGGCTATTTATGAGTACTTGAGAATGGTGAATAAGAGTACAACTACACAGAAGATAGTAGGGATGACAAGTCTTGGGGGTGCAGTTCAAGTTGGGCTGAAATGAGGCTGAGGCCTAATAAAAAGGAACATCCATACAGGAGCTCAAATGGGCTGTACCCTGCAGCATCCCAAGGACAGGCCCAAATTCTGAGAAGGGCAGGTGGTTAAAGTATTGTCCAGTCCTTTTTAAGTTGGAGGCAGAGCTTGGTGAGGTATGTTTTTAAAAGACCATTAGTCTGTTTTGCCTTTCCTGAAGATTGAGAACAGTAAGGGATATGAAGGTTCCTTTGAGTACCAAGAGCCTGAGAAACCACTTGGATGATTTGACTAGTAAAGTCTGGTCCGTTATCAGACTATATAGAGGTGGGAAGGCCAAACTGAGGAATTACGTCTGACAGAAGGGAAGAAATGACAGCTGTGGCCTTCTCAGACCCTGTGGGAAAGGCCTCTACCCATCCAGTCAAAGTGTCTACCTAGACCAAGAGGTAATTTAGTTTCCTGAGTTTGGACATGTGAGTAAAGTCAATTTGCCAGTCTTTACTGGGGAGGGGGCCTGAGAAATTCCTGAGGAGTAGTAGAATAGCAGATGGAACACTGAGAAGTGATTTTTGAGGATAGATTTTTACGATGGAAAGGAAAAGAGAAGTTTTAAGAGGTGGGCTAGTGGCTTGTAACATACATGGAAGAGGTTATGAAACGACAGAAGAATAGAATGGGCCTGTGAGGCTGGAAGGAGATATTTTCCTTGGTCCAAGAACTATTTGCCTTGTGTGGAAAAGGATTGATAGGTGGAAGTTTCAGTGGGAGAGTAGGTCAGAGTGACCGATGAGAAGGAGAAAAACTGGCTGTGAGGTACAAAAGTTGGAACGCTAGCTGCTTCTTTAGCTACCTTATCAGCATAAACATTACCCTGAGCAATGGGATCTGATGCCTTTTGAGGGCCTTTGCAGTAAATGACTTCAGCTTCCTTTGGAAGTAAACCGGCCTTGAGAATAGATTTTATTAAAGAGGCATTAATGGTGGAGGACACTTGCATAGTGTGGAAACCTCTTTCAGCCCATATAACAGCGTGTTGGTGCAGGATACGGAAGGCATATTTAGAGTCAGTATAAATATTGATGTGTACTCCCTTTGCAAGAGTGAGGGCTTGAGTTAAGGCAATGAGTTCGGCTTGCTGAGAGGTAGTGGAGGGCGGCAGAGTGGTAGCCACAAGGATGGATGTGGAAGATACTACTATAGCATAGCCTGCCTTTGCTGGTGAGTGGTGATGAGGCCTGGTGGAACTGCCATCAATAGACCAAGTGTGATCAGGGTGAGGAACAGGAAAGAAGGAAATATGGGGAAATAGAGTGAATGTCAGGTGGATCAGAGAGATACAGTCATGGGGGTCAGGTGTGGTATCCGGAATAATGTGGGAGGCCAAATTGATGTCTGGGCCAGGAACAATGGTAATTGAGGGAGACTCAACAAAGAGTGAATATAGCTAAAGGAGCTGGGGAGCAGAAAGTATATGCATCAACTGTGAGGAAGAAAATCGATTTTGGAAGTTATGAGAACTATAGACAGTGAGTTGAGCATAGTTTGTGATTCTGAGGGCCTCTAAAAGTATTAAAGCAGTGGCAGCCACTGCACACAGACATGAAGGCTAGGCTGAAACAGTAAGGTCAAGTTGTTTGGACAGAAAGGCTACAGGGTGCAGTCCCAGCTCTTGTGTAAGAATTCTGACTGCACAGCCCTGTACTTTGGCTGTGTGTAATGAAAAGGGTTGGCATGAGTTAGGAAGAGCTAGTGTGGGAGTAGCTTTTAGGGTTTTTTTTTAGTAATGGAAAGGGGAGTGGGGAAAGGATTTAGGATTTATTGGGTCAGCTAGGTTTATCTAGAACAGAATAACAGGTTGTGGAGGGAGGTATTGAGGATAGGAGAGTATATGGGTTTGGCACCACAGGGTGTGATAGGCAAGAAAATTTGGTTGATAAGGCACAGATCCTGAACTAACCTGTAAGACTTGTCCGGTTTATGGACAGGTAAAATGGGGGGAATTGTAAGGAGAGTTTATAGGCTTTAGAAAGCCATGCTGTAGCAGGCGAGTGATAACAGGCTTTAATCATTTTAAAGCCTGCTGTGGGATGAGATTCTGTCATTGAGCAGGGTAAGGGTGATTAGGTTTTAATGGGATGGTAAGGGGTGCATGATTGGTCACCAAGGAGGGAGTAGAGGTGTCCCATACTTGTGGATTAAGGTGGGGAGATACAAGGGGATGATGTGAAGGAGGCTTTGAACTGGGGGAAAAGGCAGCAATGATGTGTGGCTGTAGCCCAGGAATAGTCAGGGAAGCATATAATTTAGTTAAAATGTCTTGGCCTAATAAGGGAACTGGGCAGGTGGGGATAACTAAAAAGGAGTGCATAAAAGAATATTGTCCAAGTTGGCACCAGAGTTGGGGAGTTTTAAGAGGTTTAGAAGCCTGACTGTCAATACCCACAACAGTTATGGAGGCAAGGGAAATGCCCTTGAAAAGAAGGTAATGTGGAGTGGGTAGTCTCCGTATTGATTAAGAAGGGAACAGACTTACCCTCCACTGTAAGAGTTACCCAAAGCATCTGTGATGGTCCAGGAAGCTTCCAAGGCAATCAGGCAGCATCAGTCTTCAGCCGCTAAGCCGAGAAGATCTGGGAAGGAGTCAGTCAGAGAGCCTTGGGCCAGAGTTCCAGAGGCTCTGGGAGTGGCTGCTGGGCAAGTTGGATGGTCTGATATCCAGTGGGGTCCTGCACAGATGGAACATGGCTTAGGAGGAATCCTGGGCTGCGGGCATTCCTTGGCCCAGTGGCCAGATTTCTGGCACTTAAAGCAAGATCCTGATGGAGGAGGTCCTGAAGGAATGCTTGACTGCTGTGGCTTAGGCATTTTGAAGTTTTTGTGTGCTGGAGATGTGGCTGGGTTTTGTCTCACAACAGAGGCAAGTAATTGTGACTCTTCTCTATTATTGTACACCTTGAAGGCAAGGTTAATTAAGTCCTGTTGTGGGATTTGAGGGCCAGAATCTAATTTTTGGAGCTTCATTTAATGTCGGGAGTGGATTGGGTAATAAAATGCATATTTAGAATGAGATGTCCTTCTGACCCTTCAGGGTTTAGGGTTATAAAGAGTCTCAGGGTTGCTGCCAAATGAGCCATGAACTGGGCTGGGTTTTCACATTTGATAAAAAATAAATGCCTAAATGCTAACTGATTTGGGAGAGGTTGAATAAAGAGAAACAAGCATTAACCTTGACTATGCCTTTAGCTCCAGCCACCTCTTTAAGAATAAATTGTTGGGCAGATTGGGGAGGGCTAGTTGCAAAACAAAACTGTAGGCCGGACTGGGTGTGAGGAGGGGTGGTGATAGAAGGATTATAGGGTTGGGGAACAGAGGCTGAGGAAGAACTGGAGCCTGATTCAGCCTGGTGGGGAGTGACCTGAGGAGGAGCAGTCTGGGGAGGAGGGGAGAGGTCAGATGGATCGGTAGAAAAGGAAGATTGAAAAGAATCAGTGACACTTGGAGTTGGGACTGAGGGAACAGGCAGGAGGGAAAAAAGGAAGATTTGGGATGAGTCGCATTGGGAACAGAGACTAGGGAGGGACTGATATGGAAAAGAATGCCTGGACGTCAGGCACCTCAGACCATATGCCCATTTTATGACAAGAATTATCTAGATCTTATAGGATGGAAAAATCGAAAGTGCTGTTTTCTGGCTATTTGGAACCATTGTTGAGTCTGTATGGAGGTCAAGCGGCACTGCAGAAGAAAATAAGGCATTTAGGTTTTAGGTCAGGTGTGAGTTGAAAAGGCTTTAAGTTTTTGAGGACACAGGCTAAGGAAGAAGAGGGAGGAATGGAGAGTGAAAGTTTGTCCATAGTGAAGGAGGCAAGCCCAGAGGAAACAGAAGGTAGAGACATGGAGAGAAGGGGTGGGGGTACTTGCCCCCCGGGGGAGGTGGTGCTTGCCCCCCAGGAAAGTGGTACTTGCCACTAAGGGTGAAGGATCAAGGCAGGTGTCCCCGTGGTGATCAGACACCTCTGAAACCTGGGTGAATAATCAAGCAGGTGTCCCCTCAGTGATTAAACACCAGGGGAAGACTGTCTTCCCAAGTCCATGACCAGAGCCAGAGTTTTGGGTTCACGGATAAAACGTGTCTCCTCTGTCTCTACCAGAGAAGGAAAGAAACTGAAATTAAGAGAAGGGAGAGATTGAAGGGTGGCGCCAAGATTGAAAGGAGAAAGAGGTTGAGGAATAGTGAGAGAGGTTGAAGAAGAGAGTAAAAAGAGGCCGCTTACCTATTTAAAATTAGTGAGATGTTCCTTGGGCTGGTTGGTCTGAGGACCTGAGGTCGTAGGTGGATCTTTCTCATGGAGCAAAGAGCAGGAGGACAGGAGATTGATCTCCCAAGGGAGGTCCCCTGATCCAAGTCACGGCACCAAATGTCACGCACATCCGTTTGAAGAGACCACCAAACGAGCTTTGTGTGAGCAATAAAGCTGTTTATTTCACCTGGGTGCAGGTGGCTGAGTCCAAAAAGAGAGTCAGCAAAAGGAGATAGGGGTGGAGCCATTATAGAATTTGGGTAGGTAATGGAAAATTACAGTCAAAGGGGGTTATTCTCTGGAGGGCAGGGGCAGGGGTCACAAGGTGCTCAGTAGGGGAGCTTCTGAGCCAGGAGAAGGAATTCCACAAGGTAATGTCATCAGTTAAGGCAGGAACCAGCCATTTTCACTTCTTTTGTGATTCTTCACTTGCTTCAGGCTATCTGCATGTATACATGCAGGCTTGGGCTCAGAGGTCTGACAATACATACATAATATGATTTTTAAGTAAAGCTATATTTTGGAAAAAATACTATGCTCATGGCAATTTGCTTCTGACTGTCTTGACCAAGTCAACTTTAAGGTTTCCCTCAGCTTAATCAGACTTTACACCCTTCTCTCCCTGTCTCAATGCCCCTGGCCTCCCTTTCCTTAAGTTAGAAAACTTGTAATTGCAATTCTTTATCTGTCCCTTTGAGATATAAATCTTATTCCAGTCTCTGGTCAGTTTTACAATGCAGTAATGTCTTTCTCAAGGACCAGGAGCCACCCTTTGAAATGAAATCAACAAGATAAATAATGCCTCTTTCTGCAAGTCTCTGAGGGAGCATAAAAGCCTAATGGCCTTGGGTGTCTTGCTCCCAGTTGTCAAAATATCTGATGCCATGAAGATAGGAGAAAGTTTACTTTTCTTTTCGGTATGGCCAATTAGCCAATACAAGTGGAATCAGATTGGGCCCCACCAGATCTGAAAACCTCGCCAACTTCTTGTTTCAGCTGGATCAAGTTCACACTGAGTTCTGGTTTCTCCCTGCTATTACATTACTCTTGAATAAAGTCTTTTAACAACCTTTTAACACTGTCCAGTGCAATTTTTGGCTTGCCAGCTCTAAGAAATCCCAGTCTTCTTCTGTGGGCAGTGACTGTCACATAGTTTTTCTCCTACAAGAGCCTGCACAAAACTGTTGACATAATGTGTCCACTATGTACTAGCTAAATAGTAATATATTTGGTCTGGCTACCACTATCTCGCCTCTGCCTACCTCAGCTCTTCCAAGTCTCAGTCTTGGAAGACTGCCTGCATACAACATTTCAATGCCAGGAAATCCTTTGTTCATGAGGTAAAGTTCAAAATTAGCATGATATGCATGATTTTGCAAGATCTAGCTCTACCTTGCCTTTCTAGATTCTTCAGTGATCACGCTCTTCTCAAAATGTATGCATGAAGTAAGTTGCACAAATATATTATCTTAGCACATATCACTCTTTCCATCTTGAAAACTTTTCCTCTCCAGTGCTCATTTGAATCCCATCCTTCAGGTCTCAATAGAGATATTTCCTTTGAGAAGCTTTTGAACTGCAAGTCTGAATTAGATGTTCTCTTATAGATCTTTGAATTTTTCCTATTTTATTTTGTATTTTGTTTATTTGTTTGTTTATTTATTTATTTATTTTTGAGACAGAATTTTCACTCTTATTGCCCAGGCTGGAGTGCAATGGTGTGATCTCAGCTCACTGCAACCACCACCTCCCAGGTTCAAGTGATTTTCTTGCCTCACCCTCCTGAGTAGCTGGGATTACAGACACCTGCCAGCACACACACCTAATTTTTTGTATTTTTATTAGAGATAGGGTTTCACCATGTTAGCCAGGCTGGTCTTGAACTCCTGACCTCAGCCTCCCAAAGTGCTGGGATTATAGGCAACTTTTCCTATTTTAGCACTTCATCTTTACTATTCCCTGTGAACCTGTTTGTCTCCCTGCCATATCCACCCTTCCCTTCAAACTATGAGGATCCTAGTGTCCAGCATATAATAAGCACAAAATAAATATTTGCTGAATGAATGACTAAGAACCTTCATTTTTTTATCGTGGTCATATGCTACCTTTGGCTGATTGATATTTGATGTAATAGACAAGTCCTCAAAAATAATAGAAGGAAGAAAAACAAGCTTCACTTGAGAAAACCTATTTCCAGTCTGGAAGAAACAAATGAGAATTTGAGGAGGCTTTATTTTATTTAATTCCTATGCTTTTCTAGAAATTACCAAAAACATTGACATTTACTTTCTGGTGTCTGATTTATGTAATTTATATACTTTCTCCTAATACAAGAAAATATTTCCCAAAGGAGAAATCGCCCACTGAAGTAGACGGCTAGGACTCTCCTGTCCAACTTAAAGACCCTTGGAGGCTATTAATTCCACCTGCTAATGAAGAAATCAAACTTTTTTGATACAGGAAAGAAAAGAATTCAGATTACAAAAACTTAATCTATCAGAGCATTGGTTCTCATAGAATGATAGGCAAGTCTTTGAAAATCATAATAGCAATCAGTTAACATCAGTTTATTAAAAATTACTTACATGGAACATTCATATACCTGTTTTTTAATGCTGTAACCACATTGTGAGATTCACGTTATCATTATACAGATAAGGAAACAGGGCTCAGGAGATCTGTAACGCATGACCTTAGGTTAATCAGAGGCTCTGGCACTGGCCACCACTCTCTGTGGCCACTGACTATTGAAAAGAGTTGTTACTCACCTTGACCCTCCTCCACCATCCATAATCTACATGTCCATGATTAGTTCGTAAGCCTGCTGCCCACCCTCACCCTCAGGTTGCCTGTGATCAGATGTACTTGATATCCTCATAATGGCTCAATTTAAGAGGCAGATGTCTCTTCCTCCTAATATGTGGAGAGTTTTCACCATCTGCCACAAGAAGCACACACACAACCCCTCTGAAAGGCTGAAAGCAGCGTTCCACTTGGTGTCAGGTCAAATGGTCATGCAGAATTGTTACCAATGTTGAAAGCCTTCAAAGGCCAATCCAGATTGCTACCATAACTTCTTGTTTACAACAGCAATGGGTATAATAGGCAGAAACAAAAATACAGAGATGTGTGAGAGATAACCCACTCCACAGATTCAAGGACTGGTCATTTCCTGATGTCATTAGGTTGTGTTTTATTTGCTGATAAATGTTCACCCTGGTGTAGAGTGGAGGCTGAGGAACTGCATCATACTGCCATGAGTTACAAGCAGTGTGTTTTTTCACAAATTAGTGTATATCATAGACTTACACAGTCAGGAGAATCAGACATAGCCAAAGATTGGGAAATTAAAATCCCACAGTTTGCACTTGATGGGTTTTTACCTCTTGTTTTACTTCACTTCCCTCCCTATCTCCTGCTTCCCACAAACCCCTGTTATATACAGTTGTTGGTTTTTGTTTGTTTGTTTGTTTGTTTTTTGCACATTATTACTATATATCACTTATTGAGTTTTCATTTATGGGACACTGTGATAAATATTTTGTTTTGTTTTGTTTTTTCAATTAAATTCCCCACCACCCTATGAAGTGATGTTAGTAAATCTCTCATCTTACAGAAAAGGAAACTGAGGCCCAGCATGTTAGAAAACTTGGCCAAGGCAACATAACTAGTAAATATTAAGAAAAGGTTTTGAACGTGTATTAGACTCTTCAACACTCATGCAATAATATTACCCAGAATCTTCTGCTAAGATGACCAACTCCTGCCTATGATATTGCTTTGATTACAAGTGTATATATTTTTCCAACCAAATATGATTTTATTTTAATAGGTCATAATGACTTTCCATCCAAGAAATATATTTCTATTGGAAAAAAGTTAGGCATTAAGGGCAAAAACAGTATCTATTTCCAACACTAGGCATATCGATGCCTCTTCATATGGTGGAGGTCTAAGTTTCAAGTTGTGGTATGTGAAGTATTAATCACTCTGGAATTGGAATGCTTATCTAGAGTTGAATCTGGAATTGGAATGTTTATCTAGAGCTCAGCTCAGTACTGATATGCACAATAACAAAATTGCATCTCTCCATCAGACAAACTCCCTGAAAACCTTAGCGGAATATGTGAGGTGCTGGATTAGGTGGTTTGGTAGATATACACATGATTCATATAGGGAAGTTTTGGGAGCTCAGAACAAAAAACGAAATGTCTACATATATAACTTGCACAATATTGAAAATAAAAATGCTAAAAGGGAAGTTTAGATAAAGAATGGTGAACGTTAAGGTAACATTACTTTTGAAGTCACGTTTGTAGTGGATGAAGAAGTGATTTTAGAGCCACACAGACCGAGGTAGGAAAAAATCCCAGCTCTTGAACCTCAACTTCATGTCAAGTGAAACAAGTCACTTAATCTCATTGTGCTAGGTTTTTTATCTATAAAATGAAGATTAAATGTATTCTTTATGTTAGAAATAATCTGTTCTATATCGATATAGGTATCTATACATACCCACACACACATCATAGTCCATGGCTTACTGGAAGAACTCTGTAAATAATGTTTTCTTTTCAATTGTGGGATAAGAGAAGAGGCCATAGAGAAATAGCAAAGTAAGGGGTCTGAAAAGATCAAGAGAATTTGTCAGAGCCAAGATGCGTTTGTTAGACAGGAAGAGGGAGAGAGGATGAATCCGGGAACAGTGAAAATCCTAAGTGAAGCTAAGGGGAAGAAAATACTGTGAGTTACATCTTCAAGCTAAGTCCTTTCTACATTTGTTAGTACAAACGTAAGTCAATTTGGAAAGACAGTTTAGAACCAAGTAGGAGAGGACATGGCAATAGACTAAAGAGTTTGGAAATCTTCGTGAACATCACAGAGAATCACAAGAGTCTCTGGGTGAAGTATAGGGATATCGTGTTGTCATGATCACATATGTGCTTCCGGAAAACTATTTAAAAAAAAGAATTTCAATAACTGATTAGAAGAGGGAAAGATTGTAGCCCAGGAGATCATAATAGTAGCCAGAGCATTGGTCTAGGCAAAACTATTGAGTGACTAAATTTGGGAAATGACTGTCAATGAGGTAATTAGGCCAGGATAAGATAGCCTTTGGGAAGAGTGGAGTAGCACTCAGCGACATCGTGCTCAGATCAAAGATTACACTGGCATTTGACACTAAAAGATTTGGAATGTAGTGTTATGTATAATAGCAAGTTATTTTGGAGTATACAATAAGGTTAGAGGAAATGATCTGTTTGGGGATTTGAATTTTCAAGTTCCAGAGAAATTTATCAAAGTAAGTAAGAGAAAGGCAGGATAAACTACAATCTTTTAGCTTGGGAGAGAGGCTGAAACTCTAAAAACAGGCTGTATTTCTCATTTGCATAGAGGTCAAAAGAGAAGCTGTAGAGTTATGTGAGGAAATAATAGAAATTGATTTATTTAGGGACAGGTCCATAGAGTCTTACACTGGAGATGCAGAAGGATAAAAGATTTGAGAGTGAAAATAATCTTAGAAGTCAGATGCAAAGCAGAGGACAGAACCTCCTGGGAGCCAAAGTAGGTATAAATCAAGAGGGATTTTTAAAAGCTGAATAAAATACAAAAATGATGAAGATATGCCACATAGTCATCGCAGTTGGTAGGCAATAAACTTCACAGAGAACTATTACTGACTAATGATATACAAGACAAATTATAAGATGTAGGAATAAGTACGTGGAGAGTACATAGAAATAATTAGTGAAGAACAATAGTTCTTAACTGGAGGTGATTTTGCTTCCAAGAACTATTTGGCACCATCTGGAGATGTACTTGGCTATGACAATGGCAGGGTATGGAGTCTGCTAGTGACACCTATTGAGTAGAGCCCAATGATGGTGTTAATCATTCTGTAACACACAAGACAGCCCCCACAACAAAGACTTATTTGGCTCTAATGTCAATAGTGCTGAGGGTAAGAAACTGGTGTAGAATGAAGGGAGAGACTTGTTGGGAGTTTGGGAGAACAAGATCAAAGATGAATTTCTTATTGTGCCGTTAAGCAATGTTGGCGAGTGTAGGTGAAGTAGACATTGGAGAGGAAATTCTAAGTGTTCAATTGAGAAAAGTTTTAATTGATGGAATATTCCAGATGAGATGGCTATGAGATCAAATCAAGGGCATGATTGGAGGACTTTGCCTTAAAGGAGTTTGCTTTCTCTAAAATGCCCAATCCAACAATATTTCAACCACACCTATTTGTCCACTGTTCACTCTCTTGACTCTATTATTCCCTTCCTTCTCTCATTTTCCTTCTCACCCAACTTAAATTCTATAGTCATCATTATAACCACTCTTGCAAACAACCATAACTTCCTGAACCTCCACTTTTTCTATTATATTCACTTACCATACCACCAAATATTAGTAAAATCCTATTGGTCCCACTTTAGACATATGATGTCAAATTTTAAAATGGGCTGTTAACATTGTCCAAACTCTCTTCTATAGCACGTTTACACTTCCACTTTTTGAAATGATAATTTCATAATTATCTCTTTAAACTTACTTTACCCTTTTGCCTTCCTTAATCTCAGATGATCATATAGCCCCAAACTTCAGTTATAAAATAGGAATAGACAAAAAATTCTTAAGTTTCTATCACTAATCTGTCATTTACTTGCATCTACTTCCAAATCTCTGCCTCTCCTCTAGTTGCAATGAAATAAATACCCTTACCCTCACCAAAGGCTAATCCCTTTATTTGCACCTGGTTCCCCCCACCCATATGTATATATATGTGTGTTATTATCTTCATAATACTCATAATTATCTAAAACTATCTTATTTGTTTTTAAAGGTTTATCTTTTTATATTTAGAGTTTAATTTGTAAAGAAATAGAGAATTTTCCTTTCTTCCCTCTTGCATCCAAGAAACTAGAACAGTACCTGGACAGAATAGGTTCCTATTATATGCTTAATGAAAAAAAATGTAAAAAAAGGAAGAAAATGATTATATATTTCTCTTAGTTGTACAAGAAGTCTGAAAGGATATATTTTCAGCAAGATTAAAGTTGAAGATATTCAAATTATTTTACCTCTAGTTTGGGACTGTGTCTTATTTATCTTGGTCCCTTCCAACTATAACAATGCCTAACTCATAATGGATACATGTTAAAGATATATATGTGTGTGTGTGTATATATACATATACATATATATATATATATTTTTTTTTTTTTTTTTTTTTTTTTTTTTTGAGATGGAATCTCGCTCTGTCACCCAAGCTGGAGTGCAGTGGCGCCATCTTGACTCACTGCAAGCTCCACCTCCTGGGTTCACGCCATTCTCCTGCCTCAGCCTCCCGTGTAGCTGGGACTACAGGCGCCCACCACCGCGCCCGGCTAATATTTTGTATTTTTAGTAGAGATGGGGTTTCACCATGTTAGCCAGGATGGTCTCGATCTCCTGACCTCGTGATCTGCCCATCTCAGCCTCCCAAAGTGCTGGGATTACAGACGTGAGCCACCACGCCCGGCCTAAATATATTTTAAGGAACTAGAAAACCAGGGAATGCAGTCTTTTTCAGATGTCAGGATTGAAGCATCAGAGTTAAAGCCTCAAAAATAAGGGCCATGGATAATTGAGAGACCTCAGGTAAAGAAAATGCAGTTGAGTTGAATATCATGGATTTGTAATAATGTCACAGCACCAGAAACCCTTAATGTACAAAGGTCAGCAGTCTAAGAATCCTTGGCTATCTCCAAACAACCCAGCATGTTTGACATAAGGGAGTTCTTAATAAGGAGCTACAGCTCAAGAAAATTAAATATTCATGAATATGCTTTTTCCATCAACAATCTATAGTTCCCTTAACATCATTTGAAAAGCCTTTAGAGTAAACAGAATCATCTTTGTCTCTGGAGTCAATCTCAGCCTAGTAATCATTTGCCATATGCAGAACTGGAGGCCTCTGTGAGGTGTCTATGTGTATCAGCATCAACCATGGCTCTCACATATGTCCACACAAGAGTTGGCAGTAATTGGCATGTGGGGAGGAAGCGCTGGCTTAAAAACTGAACAGTTTCTTATCAAAAATGTACCTGCCAGACAAAATTGAGGCCTGGCTGCAAAAACTGGAAAAACGAGAGCATCTTTTGTCTCTTGAAACATTTCCAGAAAGAGTAGAATTCTTAACAGCTGACAAAGTTACCCCAGTATTATGCATTATTTGGACTCAAAGAACATTGAACTGCTGGATAGTACAGTGGCTTGAAACTTTATTTATGATTGTCATCTATTATGGACTCAATGTTTGTATCCCTCAGATTCCTATGTTGAAATCCTAACCCCCAGTGTGATGATATTTGGGGGTGGGGCCTTTGGGAGGTAATTAGGGTTAGATTATGCCATGAGGTTCAGGCCCATATGAATGGAATTCACACCCTTATAAAAAGAGAAGGAGACACAGGATCTCTCTCTCTCTCTCTCTCTCTCTCTCTCTCTCTCACACACACACACACACACACACACACACACACACCATTCTGCTATGTAATGACACAACAAGAAGACAGCCATCTGCAAATAAGGAAGTGAGCCTTCACCAGACACTGGACATGCTGGCATCTTAGTGCTGGATTTCCCAGTCTCTAGAACTGTAAAACACAAATGTTTGCTGTTGAAACCAGGGGTTCCCCATTCTCTGGGTCACATACAGTACCAGTCCATGGCCTGTTAGGAACTGGACCACACAGTACGAGATGAGCAGCAGGCAATCCAGCATTATTGCCTGAGTTCTACCTCCTGTTAGATCAGTGATGGCATTAGATTTTCATAGAACCCTATTGTGAACTGCACATGCGAGGAACATAGGTTGCATGCTCCTTATAAGAATCTAATGCCTGGTCATCTGAAGTGAAATAGTTTCATCCCAAACCATCTCCCTATCCCCACCTCCATCCATGGAAAAATTGTCTTCCATGGAACCAGTGCCTGGTGCCAAAAAGGTTGGTGACAGCTGTTTTAAACCAGCTAATCTATTGTAATTTGTTATAGCAGCCCAAACCAACTAGGACATATCATGCCGCATTCCCTGCCCTTGTGTTTAAATACACACACACACACACACATGGTTTGAGAGACCTCTTTGTGTCTGGTTTGTCCTCTATGATTTGGGGGACACAGAGGAAGCAGAACACAAGTTATATTTTTTCGTTGTGATTTTTTCCCCAAAAAAGGTTAGAAATTACTACAGCAAGACACAGCACTCTGGAAGCCACGTAGGGGGAAATTTTTGAGAAAATTAGCTATAATGTGAGTCAGAATAGTGCAGAGGTGACAGTGTCTGAGTTTGATTCAATAATCAGAGATTAAGACCAAATAAAGATGTGGCAAATTCAACCTAGTCTTCAGGCAGACATCCAGACCTAGAAGGACATGGTTCAGAGAACATGGTGGAGTGAGAAATTGTACAAAGGAGGACAAATTGCAGTTTTTCAAGTAGCTCTGGAAAAAAGAAATGGGTAGGTTATCTCTACATACTCAGAGGCATGAAAACATGGTGCCCCAGAGGGGCCTGACTAATCCATAATTAGTTCCATGGGAAAGTGAGTACTCTTTCCAGAATGGCTGGGATATTGTGCAGCTGTAGAAGGCTCAGATCAAGAGATTACTAGAGATGAAAAATTAAAGAATAGAGATGCAAATGTCAGTCCTGAGCCCTGAGACTGTCTTTTAATCAATGCTTTGCCAGATATGAAATGGCTTCCTTTTTCTCTGGAAGAATTTCTTTATTGTGTCTCTTAATAGATATTTCTGAATGAAGATTAACAATTCTTCCAAAACAGTAGCCAGATCAATCATTTATTCAATAGATTTGTGTTTAACCCACATTTTATGAAAGGCATGGTGCCGTGGGCTGGACATACAGAAGGAAGCTGTAAGTTCAGCAAACTTCTCACATGCAAGTCTGTGAGAGGAGGAAGTGAGAAAGCAGGTAGTTAGATAATGAAAGTGTGCTAAAGCAGTAAATAGAAGGACTCCAAACCCAGGCTCCAGGGGAGGTTCCCTGGAAAAAGTGTTATCTAAACCGATTTCGGAAAGTAGAATTGGATAGCTGGATATCAAAGATATTGATGGATAATGTTCTGTGCAAAAGAAAGAGCATCCAAAGACTTGAAGATAATACAGAGTTATGGAGCATTTAAGGGACAGGACAAAGTTTGGTATAGCTGAGTTGTGGCATGAAAAGAGGTTGCAAGGGAGAAGAATGGAGAGAGATGAGATGGAAGAAGTAAGTGGGTATGGATTGTGTAGGGCCATAGAAGTCTTGATCAAGCCAAGGAGCTTGACCACAAAGCCCCTGTCCTCCTCAGGTTTCCTCTGATATTTACTAATTGTGCCAAGACATTTGCACTTGATCCACCCTCTGGTATTGTTAGCTTTTTGTGTGTGCTCCATATTCCCAACTAGTATATAAGGACCTGGAGGAAAGTAATCAGCATTTGCAATTCTTTGGATGTCCCCAGACAGTGTTTAGACCACGTAGGAATTTGATCAATATTGGCGATTGATTGTTAATCCCAGTGAATGTTTCATGACAGTCAACCCACTACTGTGAACTAGATGGAACAAGTCTGCACACAGATGAGATCATCAAGGCTTGGGGGAGAGAGGGTCCACAAGAGGAGGCCAAAGGACAAGCAGGAGCATGCAAGGTTCAAGGTTGCCAGAACAGCCTACACACATCAACATGAACAAAAACAGTGCTAACATTTTTAGTCCTTGTAAGGTGCTACTCTGTGTTCTAAGTTCTTTTATTTATTTTTTTATTTATTTTATTTTTGAGAACTCTGTCACCCAGGCTGGAGTACAGTGGCGCAATCTGGGCTCACTACAAGCTCTGCCTCCCAAGTTCACGCCATTCTCCTGCCTAAGCCTCCCGAGTAGCTGGGACGACAGGCACCCGCCACCATGCCCGGCTAAATTTTTGTATTTTTAGTAGAGACGGGGTTTCACCGTGTGAGCCAGGATGGTCTCGATCTCCTGACTTCGTGATTTGCCCGCCTTGGCCTCCCAAAGTGCTGGGATTACAGACATGAGCCACCGCACCTGGCCATGCTCTAAGTTCTTTACATGTATTAACTCACTTCTTCTCGAAATAACCTAACAAGATCAGAAGGATTACTATCTTCCATTTTCCAGGTAAAGAAACAGAGGCACAAAGAAGGTAAGTAGCTCACCCACAATCACTCATATGAAATGCCAAAGTGGGGACTGAAAATCAAGCATTCCGACTCTTCCATCCATACTTCATCTCTGGGGAATGTTGGATCCCAACACACACACATACAGAAAGTAGCATGGTGGGATGTGCACTAAGCCATTACTCATATCCATCTCTTGGAAGTTTTCTTTTTAATTATCTGTATCTGCTACTGCCTTATTATCTGTGCATCACAGGAGTAGTGAACAATATGAAGGCTGTAGAATTCCAGAGCATCAAATCAAAAAGGCACTTGACAAAACCTAAAATCTAAGACCTTAATTGTAAAAGAAAGAAAGAGGAAGGAAAGAAGGAAGAAGGAAGGAAGGAAGGAAGGAAGGAAGGAAGGAGGAAGGAAGGAGGGAGGGAGGGAGGGAAGGGAGGAAGGAAGGAAGGGAGGGAAAGGAGTGAAAGAGAGAAAGAGAGAGAGAGAAAGAAAGGAAGGAAGGAAGAAGGAAGGAAGGAAGGAAGGAAGAGAAGAGAAAAAGGAAGAAGAAGGAAGGAAGGAAGGGAGGGAGGGAAAGAGAAAGCCGGAGAGACAGAGAAAGCAAGCAAGCAAGAAAAGATAAAAGATAGCAAAAGAAAATAAAGGAAAGAAAGGAAGAAATAAAGAGAAATAAAGAAAGAAGGAAATTTTTTTAAAAAGGAACTAAACCAAATAAAGTGAAGTGACACAGATCCTTTATGCAGGCAGTGCCTGCTCTGTGCCAGGAAGCGCTAGGCACAGTGAATGTGTGGTAAACAAGAGCAATCAAAACAAGCCAAAGCCATCCTTGGATAGGACTGTCATCCTCCTGGGAAAGAACAGCAATAACAAGTAAAATAAAAGGTAGTGTCAGGTAGATATGAGTCATTGAAAATAACGTAGAGTAAGAGATGGAGGGTGTCGGGGGCAGCCCAGGTGGAGAGGGTGGTGAGAAAAGCCTCTCTGAGGAGACCATGTTCCAGTGCAAGCCTTGTGAGGAGCCCAAGAAGGGTGTCCATTGGAGTTCCCAGCACAGGGAGGCTCCAGGCAGAAACACGTCTGTTGATGAGCAAGGGAGCCAGTGTGGCTGGAGCCCAGTGAAGAAGGGAAAGAGTGGCAGAAAAATTGGGCGAGTGAGCCGGGGACTGTGTCCTTTAGGATGTGGTAAGACTTTTGGAGAATGTTCAAAATGAGGTATGAAGCAGGAGAATAATCTAATTTTATTTTTGTTTTAGAAAGAGCATTCTAAGCAGGGCGCGGTGGCTCAAGCCTGTAATCCCAGCACTTTGGGAGGCCGAGACGGGCGGATCACGAGGTCAGGAGATCGAGACCATCCTGGCTAACACGGTGAAACCCCGTCTCTACTAAAAAAAAAAAAAAAAAAAAAATACAAAAATCTAGCCGGGCGCGGTGGCGGGCGCCTGTAGTCCCAGCTACTCCGGAGGCTGAGGCAGGAGAATGGCGGGAACCCGGGAGGCGGAGCTTGCAGTGAGCTGAGATCCGGCCACTGCACTCCAGCCCCGGCGACAGAGCGAGACTCCGTCTCAAAAAAAGAAAAAAAAAAAAAAAAAAGAAAGAGAGCATTCTAGCCAGGGGCAGTGACTCACGCTTGTAATTTCAGCACTTTGGGAGGTAGAGGTGGGCGATTGCTTGAGCTCAGGAGTTCAAGACAACCTGGGCAAGGTAGCGAGACTCCATTTTTACAAACAAACAAACAAAAATTAGCCAAGCATGGTGGCACACACCTATAGACCTAGCTACTTGGGAGGCTGAGGGGAGAGGGTAACTTGAGCCCAAGAGTTTGAGGCTTCAGTGAGCTATGATCACACCACTGCACTCCTGAAATAGCTTTTGGGCAGCGTGCTCATTCGAGCTAGACAGCCTGGACAATAGAGTGAGACCCTGTCTTTCTAAAATTAAAAAAACTACATTCACATAATGCAATACTACACAGCAGAACAAAACAGAAAGAGCATTTTGGTGGCTGTGTGTAAAGATGATAGTAATATGAACTTTCACAGAATAATGATAAAGATGCTAAGAAATATTTCAATTTCCTGATGGAAGAAATGAGAAATATTAGAGAAACGGGCACAAAGGATTTGGGGTCTAAGTAACTGAATATTGGAAGTAGAACTAAAAATCAGACCTGGGTTCTTGACTTTTCAACTAAAGTTGTTGCTACTACTCCTTAATGGTAGAAGCCATAAACATTATTGTCATTTAACTCTAGAGGAAAATAATGATGGAAAAGCTGCAGTTAATAATGACACTTTTGTTTTGAATAAAAAGGTAAGAAAACATTAGAGGGATTTCACATTTCCCTACTTTCCTCACTCCCTTCAGAATTCAGGGTAAAGGGAATTATAACTTAAATGTCATAGAGAGGCAATAACAATTTCATACATAAATTGGAGACTTTGGAATGTATGCCTTTGGCTAAGCAGTGGCTGCCATGTAAAATTCCCTCCTCTCCAGGGTAAGAATGGCAATGTTTTCTCTCTTTTTTTTTTTTTGGTGGGGGAGGGGGGTTTGGTGGTTGTTTTGTTATGTTTAAGCTCCTGGCTTGGTAAACTCAGGTTTTAGCAGAAACATAATGCATCAGCTGTAGTCTGAGTGTTAACAGAACAATCCAGAGAGTGGTTGCTTTCAGATTCCTGAAATAGCTTTTGGGCAGCGTGCTCATTCGAGCTAGACAGAGGTCATTTGTACACCTTGTCTTCATCCGGCCTTGTCTTTCTTCCCTGTCCTCTGAGATTCTTGTAAGCACAGAAACTGATCTCTAACTGGAATTTTCAGAGCAGATTTGAGAAGAAATTATTATTTCCAGTGAGACATTGCTGCAAGTCCCCATATTAGGGACCTTATATGAACAAAGCCCCTAGTTCCACTGTCTGGTCCAGAGGTTCCACTTCTATGCAGCTGGCACACCACTCCTACTGGAAAACCATCACTAAGCCAAAAGCATCCAATCTAAGCCCACAATCATTACACATGTTATCATGTGAACTTATTACCAATAATAACCTTTTGAATCTCCATTTCTCATGGCTCCAAGAGTAATGATGATTTTTTTCCCCATTCTTTCTAATGCCACCATTATGAGTGCCATTACAGAGGTAATAGCTGATGGAAAAGAATGGAAACATTTTGTTTCTCACTTTTCACTCACCCTCCTTGATAGAGAATATGGGGCTCAATTAAAAGAACATCGTTATGTGTTAGAACAGACAATGGGGTCGCCCTCAGTGAACAAGTCAGTCTGGGCCATGACCTTACCCTTTATCAGAAAGTCCTCACTAAGGTTCTTTCGCATTTTTTTCATAACACGTTTCTGGGAAGCAGTGAGACTGGACCAGTTTTCTAAGAGGAATAGAATGCAGTTTCTAAGCATCATTCATCAAATCACTGTTTTTAACAATATTTTGTTTAATTCAGTGAGTCCTAACTTTTGGTGGAGACTGAGGAAGGGAGTGGGTTACCCTGTTAAAAAAGTAGGCCATGTAGTGAAATGCTTAGAGAGATTTTACAAAGTAAAGCAAACGTTAAAAAATAAATGGGAGTGTTATCAGTCACTACTCTGTTTGTGTGAAACCCACTCTGAATTCCTGCTGCTGTTAGGTGACTCTACTTCCTATTGCTGTCAAATCTGACTCTTCATAGTTTCTCAGGCAAGGTTCTCACATGGATGAGATTGAGGGTGATCAGGTTTTTATTCTTTTGAATGGCTGCTGTAGGCCAGCTGCTCTGAAAAAAACAGAAGTGCTGGTGGACTTAGGGACAGAAAGAACGAGGAAGAAAATGTTGAGATGGTTTGAAAGTATCTGACTCTGCCCAAAAGAGTGGGCCAGATAGGGAATTATAGCAGAGTTTCTAGATAGCCACAGAGCCACATGAGTGTTATGCAGCAACAGAATGGCACGGAAGCAAGATTTCCCAGAGATGGATGAGAAGGAGAGTAGTTCTCAAAGAAAGCACAAAGAAAGGCATGAGTTTTAACATGAGATACTTTATCTTAAGAGTCTTGCTCTGTCACCCAGGTTGAAGTGCAGTGATGTCATCATAACTCAGTGCAACCTCAAACTTCTGAGCTCAGGTGATCCTCCTCCCGCCTCAGCCTCCTGAGTAGCTGGGATTACAGGCATGTGCCATCACACCCATGAGATAGATTTTGATTAACTGTTGGTTCTACTATTTGCTAGCATTGGGACCTTAAGCAAATAACTTACTTGTTTTAGAATCCTGAACAGGAATAAAAGTACTTAAGTCATAGAGTTGTTATAAGTATGAAAAGTGTTCGTGCTAGAATACTTAGCACTGGATCTAGCACATGGGGAGCATTTAATAAATGTCACATGTCATCATCATCATTGATACCAATAATAGATTTATAGCAACATTACTTTAGGACTGGACATGAAAAAGGAAGAATCAGAAGGATTTTTGTACCTAAAATGGAAACAGAAAGCCTAGAAATAGAAAAGCAAGTCAATGTAAACAATAGGAATGTGCCCACATAAAATGATAAAAAATATGGCACTGACCCAAACCTTGGGAAAGATTCTTTTAGCCATCCATTTCCCAGGGACCTTAGAGTCCCATAGTGAAATAATTTTTAAGATGATTTTTCTGTCTCTTTGATTCTGTTTTCATTCACAAGAATTGAAAGGGAGTGGGATACAAAAAGGTTTGAAGAAGTCTCCAAACGTTTGTAAGTTAACAGCCCATTATTATTAGAGTCGTGGCTATATTGAAATTTTATTCAATAAAATATACACTCAAAAGGAGAGGGACACCCTGCTTTCTGTTCATCACACAGGGAGAAAGGAAAGCTAAAATTCAGGGAAAGGGCTCAGTGTATTAGAAAGACCATCAGCTTTGGAAGCCTGGAGAGAGGGATTCTACCAGATACTCTATCACTTTCTGATGATACTCCCTTGAGAAAATTACATTGAATTTCTAAAGCTGAACTTCCTCATATCCAAAACAGAAGATGATAAAGTAGAGAAAAATAAAGATGTGATATCAATAGCAGATGGAAATAAACCATCAATTAACTTTTCTGGTAGCTTGGAACTGCGTGGAGGTAAAACGGGAGGGACAATTCCACAAATGAATTACCTTAGTTTCCCATGGCTACTGTAAAAAAGACCACACACCTGGTGGTTAAAAGAACCCACATTTATTCTCTAACACTTCTGGAGGCCAGAAGTCTGAAATCGGGTTCACTGGGTAAAGCAAAAGTATTGGCAGGTCTGATTTCTTTGGGATTGGGGTCTGGGGAGAACCTGCTTTCTTATTTTGTCTCACTTCTGAAGGCTGCCTGCATTTTTTTGGCCATGGCCTCTTCCTTGTATTGCTCCAACCTCTTTGTTCCATCATTTTACCTTCTGCTTCCTTTCCTGTAACCAAATCTTTTCCTGCCTCCCTCTTATGACATGCGATGACATTTCGGCCCACCCAGGCAATCCAGAAAAATCCCTCCCTCTGAAGTCTGTCATTTAATCACATCTGCATGTTCCTTTTATGATAGAAGGGAACATTCACGGCCTCCGGAGATTAAGATGTGAACATCTTGAGGGCTATTAGTCAGTCTGCCGTAAGAGCCATTTACCTATTTCTTCACCTGCCTAGTCAAAGGAACACTAGGCAAACACACAGCCCAGCGGTCCAGGATATAGGAATGAGAAGACACATAAATCGTGGGATGAAGAGGGAGATACAGGGCCAGCGTTGAGTTCAACTTTAATAAAGATTTTGAAGAGCCTGGATTTGAGAGGCCTAAGATGTGGAGGATGAATATATCACAGAGTAGAGGGTTAGCCTCAGTCAGACACACCAGCAGCTGCTCAGAGTGAGCTCTTCATCTCCCAAATTGCCTCAACTCTGAGCCATCTAATCCACATCAGTGACTGACAGCTATGCCCCGAGTAAGGTTATCACGAAAGTAACACCTCAGCACTGTCTTGAGACAAACATGAGCATAAGTATCGTAACTAATCAATGGTGGAACTGAACTTTCCAGCAGAAGACAACACCATATAGACTAAGGTTTTTGGCCGGGCGCGGTGGCTCAAGCCTGTAATCCCAGCACTTTGGGAGGCCGAGACGGGCGGATCACGAGGTCAGGAGATCGAGACCATCCTGGCTAACACCGTGAAACCCCGTCTCTACTAAAAATACAAAAAAAAAAAAAAAACTAGCCGGGCGAGGTGGCGGGCGCCTATAGTCCCAGCTACTCGGGAGGCTGAGGCAGGAGAATGGCATGAACCCGGGAGGCGGAGCTTGCAGTGAGCTGAGATCCGGCCACTGCACTCCAGCGTGGGCGGCAGAGCGAGACTCCGTCTCAAAAAAAAAAAAAAAAAAAAAAAGACTAAGGTTTTTTTTACAGACAGACTGTTAAAACAAGACTAGATGAAAACAAGCAAAAAGTACCATATTGTGTGAACTATGCTAACATTTTGAATTCCCAACTCTTTACTTGATACGGGCTGATAATTTTATTCCTAATTCAATGTCAGATACTCAAATGAGCAGAGCCCTCGAAAGTCAGATGACTTACTTTGTCAAAATGTAGGCATACTTTGGAGACACTATGGATTCAGTTCCAGATTACTGCAATAAAGCAAAAATTACGATAAAGAAAGTTGCACATTATTTTATTTTCCTAGTAAATGTAAGAGTTATATTTGTGCTATACTGTAAGTCTAAGTGTGCAGTAGCATTATATCTATAAACTGTACATACTTCAAAAATACTTTATTGCTAAAAAATGCTAACAATCATCTGAGCCTTCAATGAGTTGTATAATCTTTTTGCTGGTGGAGGGTCTTGCCTCAGTGTTGATCACTGCTGACTGAATAGGATGGTGCTAAAGTTTTGGGTGGCTGTGGCAATTTCTTAAAAAATGACAATAAAGTTTACCAATTGACTCTGCCTTTTACCAAAGATTTATTTGTACATGTTTGATAGCATTTCACCCACAGTAGAAATTCTTTCAAAATTAAAGCCAGTTCTCTTAAAACCTGTCACTGCTTTATCAACTAAATTTATGTAATATTCTTTTCTTGATGTACTTCTTATTTATTTATTAATGTTTGAAATTATTTTTATTTTTATGGATTTAGGGGTACAAGTGTGGTTACATTAAATAACTATATTGCGTAATGGTGAAATCTGGGCTTTTAGTGTACACATCACCCAAAGAGTGTACATTCTACCCAATAGGGTGGTATTTCATTCCTTACCCTCCTCTCACCCAATTTATGTAATATACTAAATCCTTTGTCATTTCAACAATGTTCACAGGATCTTTACCAGGGGTGGATTCCATCTCAAGAAAATATTTTCTTTGCACTTCCATAAAAGCAACTCTCATCTGTTCAAATTTTCTCGTGAGATTGCAACGATTCAGTCACATCTTCAGCTTCCACTTTTAATCCTAATTCTCTTGCTGTTTCCACCATATCTGCAGTTACTTTCTTCACTGAAGTCTTAAAGTCCTCCAAGTGATACATGAAGGCTGGAATCAACCTCTTTCAAACTCTTATTAATGTCAATATGTTGACCTTTTCCCATGAATCACAAATGTCCTTAATAGCATCTAGAATGTTGAATCCTTTCCAAAAGGTTTTCAGTTTACTTTGCCCAGATCTGTCGGAGGAATCATTATATATGTCAGCTATAACTTTATGAAACATACTTCTTCAATAATAAGACTTGAAAGTTGAAATTGCTCCTTGATTCATGGGCTGCAGAATGGATGTTGTGTTATCAGGCATAAAAGCAACATTAATTTTCTTGTATATCTCCATCAGAGCTCTTGGGTGACTGGGTATGTTGTCAATGAACAGTAATATTTTGAAAGGAGTCTTCTTCCTGAGCAATAGTTCTCAACAATGGCTTTAAAATATTCAGTAAAGCATGCTGTAGACAGATGTGCTATCATGCAGACTTAGTTGCTTCTTTTCAGGAGCACAGGCAGAATAAATGTGTCATAATTCTTAAGGGCCCTAGAATTTTTGCAATGGTAAATGAATGTTGGCCTCAACTTAAAAATCACCAGTTGCGTTGACCCCAACCAAGATCATCAGCCTGTCCTTTGAAGCTTTGAAGCCCGGCCTTGACTTCTCCTTTCTAGCTATGAAATCCTAGATGGCATCTTTTATTTTTTTTTTAATAGAATGCTGTTTCATCTGCATTGAAAATCTATTGTTTTGTGCAGTCACTTTCATCAATTATCTTAGATCTGGATAATATGCTGTAGTTTCTCCCTCAGCTCTTGTTGCTTCACTTTGCACTTTTATGTTGTGTATAGAGAAGACATCTTTCCTTAAATTGATGAACCAACCTCTGCTAGCTTCAAACTTTTCTTGTGATGCTTTCTCATCTCTCTCAGCCTTCATAGAATTGAAGAGAGTTAGCACCACTTGCTCCAAATTGTACTGTAGCTTAAGGAAATGTTCTGGCTGGTTTGATCTTCCAGCCAGACCACTACAACTTTCTCCATAGCACCTATAAGGCTGTTTCGCTTCTTACTATTGTGTGTTCACTGGAGTACCACTTTTAAATTCCTCCAAGAACTTTTCCTTTGCATTCAGAACTTGGCAAACTCTGTGGTGCAACAGGCCTAGCTTTCAGTCTGCCTTGGCTTTTGACATGCCTTGCTCACTAAGCTTAATCATGTCTAACTTTTGCTTTAAAGTGAGAGACATGTGGCTTTTCCTTCACTTGAACACCTAGAGGCCATTTGAAGGGTTATTAATTGGCCTAATTTCAATATAGTTGTGTCTCAGAGAATAAGATGGCCCAAAGACAGCGAGAGAGACAGGACACAGCTGGTCAATGGAGCAGTCAGGACACACACAACATTGATTAATTAAATTTGCTGTCTTACATGCGTGAGGTTTGTGGTGCCCCAAAATAATTATGATAGTAACATAAAAGATCACCGATCACAGATCACCATAACAAATATAATCATTATGAAAAATGTTTGAAATATTGTGAGAATTACCAATATATGACACATAGACACAAAGTGGGCACATGATGGTAGAATGTAGCACTAGTAGAATTGCACTAGTGGAATGCAGCACTAGTGAAATGTAGCACCAGTAGAATTGCAAGATGCAGGCCAGGCATGGTGGCTCACACCTGCAATCCCAGCACTTTGGAAGGCCGAGGTGGGCGGATCACCTGAGGTCAGGAGTTCAAGACCAGCCTGGCCACCATAGCAAAACCCATTCTCTACTAAAAATACAAAAATGATACAAGTGTGGTGGCTTGCACCTGTAATCCCAGCTACTCGGGAGGCTGAGGCAGGAGCATCACTTGAACCCAGGAGGCAGAGGTTGCAGTGAGTCGAGATCATGCCATTGCACTCTAGCCTGGGTGACAGGAGTAAGACTCCATTAAAAAAAAAAAGAAGAAGAATTGCAAGATGCAGGATTGCCACACACCATCAATTTGTAAAAAAAAATGCATTTTCCGTGAAGTACAATAAAACAAGTCATGCTTATGTCATTCCTGGAATTCAGTTCTTTTGTTGTGTGATCTTCCATTTTGATTGGGATTCAAAGTTTTCTTTGTGTGTGTGTGTGTGTGTGTGTGTGTGTGTGTGTTTTGTAAATATTCTTGTTTCTACTTGGATAAGTAACTGGCCTACTTAACTAATGAGCTACGTAACTTTGGAATAGGCCCCATATGAAGAACAAAATACTACAGGGGAAGTGTATGAATAAAATAATGAATAATCAGGGGGTGAGTGCAAACCCTCAATGACCAGACATCTCGCAGAAAGGTAATAGGGAAAAGAGGCAATGATAAATGCCATTTATCATTCTTAAACTTCTCCGGGTTCTGGTTACACTTTTCACAAAGCAATGGGGTACATAAAATGGTCTCTTTAGTCAGTGGTCCCAATCATTATTCACCTTACAACTCACACAGAACAAAATATTGTAATGGCTTGTTGGAGTCAACAGAGGAGACAATCCAAGGCCAGTGGTTCCTGGCCCAGGGGCTCTGCTCTCCAAAGCCCTACATGTTGCCCCAAAGGCTAAGAGGATCAAAATATCTGCATATCTATAGCCCTCTGTGAGATGAGGCACACAGAGGGTAGCACTGAGTAAAAGAATTAGAAGTCTATGGGATGTCAGTTTGGTAATGTCCTAAACAGATAATCTTTCTTAACTTGGAACCTTTCTACTTCCTTAAATTACATCATCACTAAAATCATCAGTTATATGTACAGAAAGAGACATATTAGGCCCCTTGTTACTTTTTTCCTTTTGCTTTTACCTCTGTCTATGCCTCACCCCAACAGACCTATTCTGTAATTCATTTGCTTAATATTTATGTTGCTGGTCTCCCAAGCTTATTGTTTTGCTTTGTTTTCTGTTTGTTTGTTTTGTTTCGTTTTCTTTTTCTTTTTTTTTTAAGTTATACTTTAAGTTCTAGGGTACATATGCACAATGTGCAGGTCTGTGACATATGTATACATGTGCCATGTTGGTGTGCTGCACCCATTAACTCGTCATTTACATTAGGTATTGCCTAATGCTATCCCTCCCCCCTTCCCCCTCCCCACAATAGGACCCAGTGTGATGTTCCCCTTCCTGTGTCCAAGTGATCTCATTGTTCAACTCCCACCTATGAGTGAGAACATGCGGTATTTGGTTTTCTTGCAATAGTTTGCTGAGAATGATGGTTTCCAGCTGTATCCATGTCCCTGCAAAGGACACAAACTCATCCTTTTTTATGGCTGCATAGTATTCCATGATGTATATGTGCCACATTTTCTTAATCCAGTCTGTCACTGATGGACATTTGGGTTGATTCCAAGTCTTTGCTATTGTGAATAGTGCCGCAATATACCCGAATGTTTTAGGATTCATGTCATCGTCAAAATGCAAGCCATCCAAAAAAGTGAAAGGGAAAACTAAAACACCCCCAATTTAACTACCTGGAAGTGACAACTCTTCACATTTTAGGGAAATCCTTCCAGGCTTTTCTCTATGCCAAGAGCGTATTTGCATTCAATTTTTTATATATGATATTATCTTTACCCATCCTTGCTACTAAGTGGTCTGTTGTAGATGGACATTCATCTTCACTTTTAATGATGAAATAGAATTACTTTGTATATGTTATGTTGTTGAACATTTAGATAACTTATTTTCCCTACTTCAAAACAATATTTCAGATAAGCATTTTTGTCCTTTTTTTTTTTTTTTTTTTTTTTTTTTTAGTCTTTCACAGTTAGTAGTGAAATTACAGATATGAAAGGCATGGCCCGTTTATGTTTTGATAGATGTTGACTGAGCCTGCTTCCAAGGATGCATGAACACATCCTCTTAATGTTTTCTATTTTCCTAGCATCATACTCCTGCCTGACACCCACAGCTGCCAAGAACTATCCAGCCCTACACTTCAGTTATAGTGTTCCTGCTTCAGGGAAGTCTTTCTTACCTTACTCAGAAATTTACTATTTTCTTCTTGTGTTCTCAGACAGACCCTTCTATATACCTCTATTGTGGCATTTATTAAATGCACACAACATATTCTGCATGTCTGTCTCATCCACAGCTGTTGGTCCCAGAAGCACAGAGATCATAGGAAGCCATATACGGAACACCACGGTAATATCTTTAGCTCTGGTTTCAATTGTCTGGACTCAAATATTTGCTCTGTCACTTAATAGCTGTGTACTGTTGAGCAAGCTATTTGCTCTCCTCAACTTTTTTATTTCCTCATCTGTAAAACAGAGACAGATATAGTGCCTACTTCATAGGATAGGTGTGAGAACTTCAATGAGATAATGCACAAAGCAGTTGGACTCCATGACAAAAATGGAGAAGCAAACCAACTTCATTCAAGATTCATTTGGTGCCAATGTTGATACATAACTGATGCCCACTGTATTTTAGATAAATGAAGAGCTCTGAAATCCTAATTATTTGGACCTATGCTTTTTCAATTAGCATACTCAAGTTGTAAACCACGTAATTTATGTATAGTGATGTTTTTTACCAGGGCTGATTTTATATACACATACACACAGGGCATTTATCATTGCCTCTTTTCCCTATTACCTTTCTGCGAGATGTCTGGTCATTGAGGGTTTGCACTCACCCCCTGATTATTCATTATTTTATTCATACACTTCCCCTGTAGTATTTTGTTCTTCATATGGGGCCTATTCCAGAACAAGGAGAGAAATAATTGTTCGTTGGAGAGAAGGAAGAGAGAACAAGAGCTCAAATCTATTAAGCTGTTTAGCTTGACTGTTAAGTTGCAAAGAAGGACAACTATAGCAGCAAGGTCCTTTTAATTTTCTTGTTCTTAGCACTTTATTTCAAAGCAGCATGATGCTCAATCTCTCCAGTTGAGTTAACCATAGTAAAAACTAACAGTTACCTCCTATGCATATTACTTCTTGAGTTAAGTCATGCTTTTCTTACCCTTTTCCCCATTGAGACTTGTACATTTGGCAGCCTCTTTCTCCACTATCTGCTACTGTACCTTGTGTTAACTCAGAGACTTGACTCTACTGGGAACTTCCAGTCTACTCAGAGGTCCTCCTTTGACTTTTCTGCACCTGTCCCTAACACCCACTCAAATTTCTGCCTCCCTTCTAAAATTTAAAGCACACTGTTTCTTTGTTTGTTTCCTTGTATTTTGAGTTTTTACGTGTGGGTCACATCTCCCCACTGGATGTGAGCTTCCTGAGACAAGAGAGGAACACCACATCTTACTCACATTTTATCTTTCTACATTATTAGCGAAGTTACTAAAATACGGTAAGCATTTCTCCCAAAATGTAAGCTATTTTATATAGGTATTGCCTACCATAATAATAGAAGCTAACATTTTTTTAATACTTTTTATGTAAACGATGATGTTAAAGACTTTACATATGTATCTTTTCTATTTTTCTCAATTTCTCTGACTCAGTTGCTATTATTATTCTCACATTCTCTTTATTGAAGAAAAGAACCTAGGCACAGAGAGGTTCTGTTAATTTGCCTATGTCACACAGCTGCTAACTGGTAAAGACAGTGTCTGAGCCAAGTCAGTATGCCTCCGAAGACTCAGTTTTAGCAGAAATAGAATGTTGCTGACCAGAAGGGATGTGTCTGTGGGGAAAGTGCATGAAGGTTAAACCAGACACCTGCATCAGGAAATAAAGTATAGCTCTCCTTCAGAGAGCTTAATCCAGAGGGACTACCGCAGCTTAAAGGGGCAAACAAGCCAAAAAGTCTTCTTCCAAAAGGATAGTGTCTATATTGGTATCCCATACTTGTCTTGTTTGGCTTCTGGAATTCGCATCGCCTGGGAGTTAGTGTGCCCCATCAATAACCCCTAAATACAGATGCTTTTAAAAATGTCAGTACAAATCACAGCTGTTACATTTATTGAGAGTGCAAAAGAATCACTGCACTTTATCTAGAAATAAAAAGTAACAAAATTTATTTCTATTGTTCTCCTTATTGACTAATGAATAGAATGATGAAATGATACTGCAGGCATCCAAAAGGTCACCACCACATCGAAACTGATCTTGAGACCTACTGCTTTCACCTGTACACAGCTTAAATCTACAGTAATAACCCACATTTTATTTTAGAAAAAAGGCGAGAAGACAGTGAAATATCACTGCTGCTGATTTTAGGAAACATGGTATTACTAGTTGTTATTTGGGCAGATTTAATCCCAAATTGTAGCCTTATCAAGATACTTTACAAGTGAGTGGTTGGCAACTCCCCCAAGGACTCTACACCTATGACATGAAACATTGTAGCAGATATGCTAGAAATTAGCCAGCCCAGACTCAAGAACCACTCTATCAGTACATACATATTCAGTGCCATGATACAACTAGAATGGGGCTGGGCACTGGATTAATTAATGAAGTCTGTGAGCCAAGTGCTAGAGTGTTGGCCCAGGTGCTTTGCACTACTAAATCAAGAAGGCATTTAGGATTTATTGAGCAGTAGATATCATGCCACAATAACCTTATTGGGTGAGCATGTTTTTAATCTCTGTTTTGGTAATGAGGGATTGAGACTTTGTATCCTTCAGGGTTTGGTCAAGAAAACTAAAGACTCTCCAACTAGTCCAAGTAAAACTCTTTTTATACAGGAACTAGAGGCTTGCACAATTGTTGGGATCTCTTCCTGGATAAGGGAGCTGAAAATCAGAGAAGCTTCTAGTGGAATTCCAAAATCAAGAAACCTGTGCACAGGATCTCATCCCCTGTGGCACTAAAGCAGGAATTAAAGGTGTTCATCCAGAGGAAGATGCACACGTCAATAATCACAGGAACGAGCTAGCTCCCAGGGATTTCCACTGTCTGTGTCACCTGTGTGGGTCCTTCTCCAGGCACCCTAGGTCATGGTTATGACATTCTTATCTGCCCATGTTTCTGCCCGCAACAACCACCAGAGAAGAAGTGCTCTCCTTCTCATCCAATGTTTAAATCTCACAAACATAATGGAATCAATCTTAGGACCATATAGGAAAAATGTTTCTGGGTATTGTTGTTACAGACTTTCCCCCTTCTATACAGAGGACAATGTAAAAGGGGTTGGTAATGATTCCAAATTGACAACAGAACATCAGAAATGTGCTGGTAAATGTGGGGAAGCTTGTCCAACAGCATACAAGTCATTAGTAGCAGGAGTGTCAGGAATGGAACCCACAGTGGTCTCACTCTAATGTGTGTTCCACTGAATGATTGAAATATATTACAAGAAATACAATACAGGAAATATTATATTACAAATATAATACAAGAACATTAGCCTAGGTAGCCATGAAAATCTTCAAGGAATAGATATAATGTGAGTTGGTCAGTAAAGTTCTTTCTTTCTCTCTCTCTCTCTCTCTCTTTCTTTCTTTCTTTCTTTCTTTCTTTCTTTCTTTCGACAGGATTTTGCTCTATTGCCAAGGCTGGGGTACACTGGTACAATCATAGCTCACTGTAACCCCCAACTCCTGGTCTCAAGCAATCCTCCTGCCTCAGTCTGCCAAGTAGCTAGGACTATAGGTGCATACACCTAGCTAATTTGATTTTTGTAGAGATGGTGTCTCATTATGTCACCCAGGCTGGTTTTGGACTTCTGGGATCAAGCAATTCTCCCACTTTGACCTCTCAAAGCACGGAGATTATAGGTATGAGCCACCTTGTCTGCCCTCAGTAGGGTTCTAACGGGTAGATAGGAGCACTGTGAATATGCCAAAAGCTTAAACTGGCCTGAGCGATCAGAGAGAAGAGTGTTGGTACATAACAAATCAATCTGAAGGACTGTAAATCTGAAAGTGCATTTTTGCCACTTCTTGTCTCTGTCTCAAGTTCCCGGCCTGCCCTGGGCAGTGAATGAATAATTGCTGAAAATAATGACAATGACCTGTAATCAGCCATGTTTAGAAACATCTGGATCCCTTCAGGCAGTGACAGTGGACTGAAAGGTCACATGTTATGCTCCTGCCTTCTGTTATCCCTGGCCGAAAAACAAGGTGAGCTGGGGAAAAAGTCCAGGACCAGCATAAGTTAATGAGTTGCTTCTCATCTCAAAAAAATGTTATGGTGAGGCTGGGGTATTTTGCTCTTTTTTTCACACTGGGTTTTTTTTTTTTAATCCTATATCTACATAAATATGACAAGATAGAAGAGGAAGGAAACAAAATGAAAAGCAAACTAGATATTTAGATGTAAATATGAAACCCACACTTTTCTGCATTCAAGAGATACAGGATTTGACAATCATTACTTTGAAAACAGCTTTAGCTTGCTGCAGATTTTTTCTCTTCTCTGCCCATTTCCAGCGACAGAGCCATCATGAAGAAGGATGTTCGAAGACATCACATCTATAACCTTTGCCAAAGGCACACACAATCTTTGGAAGGAAGACTTTTATTTTCCCTGTCACCTTTAATGCTGGATATACCAGCTGAAAGTTGAATTCCAAGTATAAGGTCACTGCACGGAGGCTTCCTAAAGACATAGAGCTTGAAAAGAAATCTTTTCTGAATGTCACTCTCATTTCAGCTCACATTTTCCTGGTACAGCACAGATGTACTAATTGGCCTTGCTGTCGACAGAAATAAACAAAACAAAACATTATTTGCCAACATCCCCCATAGAGGCATTCATGCCCATAATAAGCACAGGTCTCAGTTCAGGGTAATTAATTAAGATACACACAGGAAATGTCTAATGTACAATTTCCTTGTTCACGTATTGTATGAATGGCAGTGTTCGTTCTTTAGAAAAGAATCCTGTGCATTTTGTCTCACCTGAGATTTTGAAAAAGCCACTTAGAGATCAAAGTATAGGAATCAGATGGTGAGAGTTTACATTTTTTTCTCCACACTTTGAGAAATTTGCTTTTTATTATTTTATAATGTACATTTCACAACACTCCCTTAAATAATGCCCGCTCTCCTCTTGCAGTAATCGTAACAAGGCCTGCTGTCTTAAACTGGTGGCCTACTGACCACATCTATCTGACAGATGGGTCTCAGAATTTTAAGCAAAAATAGCAAATTGGATTCTTGCAACTAAAAATTTCACCAAAATTCAGATGATTTACAGCAATAGTAGGCCTCTATCCTTGCACAGAAATTGGCTGAAATTAAGTCGCCTCCAATTCCTTTTAGTGAAGCAGACCCTTCAATGTAGCATCCTCTTAGCCCTGTTCACCTTCCTGTGTTACTCACAGTGTGGATCACAGAGCCGCAGGTCAGCATCCCCTGGAAGTTTATTAGAAATGCAAATTCAAGGTTCACTCCTGTAATCCCAGCACATTGGGAGGCCGAGGCAAGTGGATCACAAGGTAAGGAGATCAAGACCATCCTGGCCAATACGGTGAAACCCCGTCTCTATTAAAAATACAAAAATCAGCCGGGTGTGGTGGCGCGTGCCTGTAGTCCCAACGACTTGTGAGGCTGAGGCAGGAGAATCGCTTGAACCTGGAAGGTGGAGGTTGCAATGAGCCAAGATCATGCCACTGCACTCCATCCTGGCAACAAAGCAAGACTCCATCCCCCCCACCCCCCGCCAAAAAAAAAAAAAAAAAAGAAATGCAGATTCACTGGCCCCACTCCAAACAATCAATCAGAATATCCAGGGAAAAGGCTCAGCAATCTGAGTTTTAATAAGATCCCTGGTGATTCATACGAATATTAGAGTTTGACAAATCATGCTCTCTACTCACTTACCTGCCCAACTTTGGTTAGCGTTTAGATTTATGCCACTAACCTGGGCCCAGCAAACACTATTATTTCCCTAGGTTTCCATTACCTTAGGAATCTCATGAGAAGAGCAAAACCAAAAACACTGGTCTTTATCTAAAGTAGGTTAATTATATTTGATGAAATTTCCTTTTCCCCAGCCTGGATTATATTGCAAGCACCCAGTTGCTTTGTGACTTGACAGAACGTGTGGACTTAGTGATAGTGGGTGAGTAAAAGCCATTGACACCTTTGGTTATTAGTCAGTGAGGTATCCCTGATTTGTTTTGCTTTGGAGGATCACTGAAAACTGCCAGATATATTTCTTTGTTTTCTGGAGTTCAGTTATTTTGTCACTCAGATTTTATCTCCTCCCCAAGGGTAGCAAACTGGCTTCAGGCTAAAGCGAAAAAGAAGGCAAAGTAGAGTGGTCTTGTCTCTTCCCCAACCATATTTAATCGCACGAGGTCCTCTGGCTAGAGCCACGTGCCTACACTAGAACATAAAATTAGACCTCTCCCAGCGGTGGCAGAAGCTTAGCATCCGTCCTTCAATCACCATTCAAAGCTAGATCTTCTCTGCCCTAAAAAAGCAGTTTCAAATGGCAGCCCCACTGAGTAACATCATAGCTGATAACAGCTCTGTTAGATGCTATGTAAAGCATCTTGGCTAAAATCTTCATTACCATTTGAAAACATCAGATGCTTTAGAATTGCTTCAGGTCTTTAAAAATCCCATCTTCTACTCCTGGCAGGACTAAAGAGATTCAGTAAGCTGGATTCATGCCTCAGCCCAGAGATTCAAAATCACTATGCCATGTAATGGTATTTCACATCTCTCTTTAGATCACCCAAAGCTGAATAGTCTAATTGTTCATGCTCAATTTATTTGTGCTCTCGGTTGCATTCACAGGGGCAGTGTGGACAGTCTAAAGGGGGAGCAGAGTGTAAAAAGCATTCAAATTAGCAACTGATAGTTATACAGTAATTGAGGAATCAGCCTCGAGGTTAAGGTATTGATTCATTTTGATAATATTACACATACTGTGAAATTTTCTGATAGTTAAACAATCAGTGAGATCTACTGAGGTAATACGCACTTAATAACGTTTCACTCAACACCACAGATTTGAAAATGCATTTCAAAATTTGCAATTTCCAGCTTTGCCATAAATTAGCATACAGGGATTCTGTGGACACTGGCATCAGCTCAGAATTTCAGAGTTTTAGAAAACATCCCTGGCTTCAGCAGAGCTGGTGATGTTTTCCTATCAATAACTTCAGAATGAAAAAAAAAATCTGTCTCCTGGTCTCTTTGCACCAAAATGGAACTTAAAATACAGTCGCTCTACTCAGGATCCAGGCCAGAACTGCCACGGTCATCTCTGAGCTTGACAGAAAAAGACATACAGGAAAACCACAGGGTGCCTCTAGGTACTCAGCACTGGAAACTGGCTTTCCTAATAAAAAGAAAGTATCACCTACAGCAGCTACTGGTATGTGTCCCTAAATGTGTAAGGATACTCGCCTCCTGGGACCACTGGGGAGGAATGCTGCGAAGGACTCAGACTTGGAGGAAAAGCAACTGACGATATATTCTCCGAGGCGCTATCTTGAAATGTTTGTCAGCACAACTGAGATTCTGTCTTAGAGCACAGGGGCTTAAGAGAGCAAATGAAAATGGTGTCTAACTTGTGTTGGGTGAAGTCCAAACTGCTTACCATTCAAGTATGGTATGCTTACTGCTTATGCTTACTGCTTACCATTCAAGGCCTACCAGTTCTGGTCTCTCCCTCTAACTTTGTCTCCTATGGCTCTGCAGCAGGGACCGTGTGCCCCACCCATCTCCTAGGGACAAAGTGTGCCTGGCTGCCTATCTGTCTGCAGAGCATACTCACAGACTTAGCCCCTGTCTGGAGAACATCACACTTTCTTTATGCATCTGAGGCTTTCCTTTCTTTTTAAGACTAACTCTGTCCCATGTTCCTTCTCCAGAAATCTTTTCCTACAGCCCCAGGCCTCTCTCCTTCCCTTCTTCCCTCTGCTGAGCTGGATCACACAGGTGTATGGTGGGTCCCATGCAGTCAGTTGCCTTGCTGTCCTTTGCAGGATACATACTCAGTGAGCATTTGTTCTGGAGGAGATGTACCTTTGACTTCTATTGTTTGTTCTTGTTGTTTATGTGGCAGGTAGAAGACCTCTGCATATCATACACTGGTTTGGCACTTTCACTCACCATTTTGAAGGCAGCAACATTTCTTCTCACTAATATTACTAAAAACCAAGAGTGCGGGGAGGGGAGTGGGAGGCAGGTGGTATGTATAATATAGTTCTCCTGGGACTTAGCAATATGTATGTGGTGGAGGGTGAGGAGAGCTTAGCCGTCTGAGTCAGTGCAAGCTTAATAAATCAGGGAGCCGAGAATAAATCAGGGAGTGTTTGGAAAACTCCACCGAACATTCATCCTTCTGAATATAATCTAAGCCAGGCCAACAAGGGTAAGAGAGCTTATTCACAAAAGCAAGCTTAAAATCTCCAGGTTTTGAATAAATTCCAGCATTGATAACTCATTAATTCAACAAATATTTGTTGAGCATTTATTCTATGAAAAGAGCTGTTCTGAGTGCAGGAGTTGGGGTAATTCACAAGGCAAATACTTTCCCTGTCCTCATGTACCACGCATACCGGTAGCAACAATACTCCAGAAGGGTGGTAGAGGGATTCAGTTTCTTCTCTGTCTCTAGGATTTAGGTTTGGAGATGGGTTTTGCAGGATGCATAGGAGACTTTGAGGAGAGAACAGCATACACAAAAGCATGAAAATTTAAAGCTCTGTGACTTAATTGGAAAAATGCAAATAGAAATTCAAAGACAAGAGCAGATGTTGGAATGGCCAGGACCCTGTTCATAGACAGCCTCAAATTCCCACTAAACCAGAGCACTTAGAATCACAGTAATAATATGAATATAGAGTTGTTGTAGCCTTTTCCTTCTTCTCTGAATTAAAGCACAAAATAAATTTAAAAATCATCTTATTCTGCTTCAATGTCCACTCTGGCTTCAGAGGTAGCAGACAGTAGATTGTATATGTTGAAAAAGCACATAGAACTCATAGCTGCTCTTTTTTCTGGATCACCCTCCAGGTCTCCTTTGGGGTCCTGTACGTAGTAATAAGGTTTTTGCCAGATTATCTAAAAGTAGACACAGCTGATGCATAGAAAGGAAGAAAAAAGAGTGATCAAATGCCCCCGCAGCTCATACCCATTTTACTGTGACGCTCTTCCCTTCCTAATGGGGAGACCTTAACCAGAGAAGTGGCTCCCCACATTTCCTCTGGTCACCATCAGTACATCTTTATGTTCTGGGTAAAATACATCCTTTATCTCATTAAATTCATGTGCTCAATGGCTATTGAATTAGTGTACCATTCCAATAACTTTGTTTGTGGTAGTGTGCTGGGTAAATATTTTATTTTCTGATGGGTGCTTAAGTTTTATTTGCCAGCATTAAAACTTGGGCAGAGTGACTGCAGATATGAATAGAGATATTTACCAGCACAAGGAGATGATACACAGATGTTAATGAAAGCTCTGGGGGTAGTTTTCCGGGTTGTTGAATGTAATTTCTCACATCCCCAAACGGCTGTAATAGGGAAACACCCTGAAAAGAATTCTCTAATGTCTGTGCATATGCAGCAGAGGATCATTGGGAAGTTAATGTGCTATGCAAAGCAGATATTCATTCATTCATTTGGTATGGTGTAAGGCATAGAACTGAACACTGGATCTTTTGTGCCTCTCTGTCCATTTGGTTTCCTTACCCCAAATCCCCATTTCTGCCAAGTTAGCTTCCCCTTGAAGGTCACGGCTAAAGCTCTTATTTTACCTCCTCTTAGCACCTTTCCGAACCTCCCAGACTGACTCATCTCCACTCATAGAGAACCACAGACACACTTCTGTTAGAATAATTTGCACATTTATTAACTCTTCATTTATCTCCTTGTGTAGTTCACTGGATTATGGTTGCTTAAAAGCAGAAAGCATGCTTATGCTTCATTGTATTTACTCCATAACCCCTTTCCAATGTGCCCTGTATTTAGCAAAGAGATCACCATGTGTTAATTTACCCTCTCATTATTCGTATTACCAAATATGTGTTTATTGAAAGAAAAATCAGTCAGTGAATCAGGAGATCTTGGCTGACTCTACAAAAGACATCTGACCTTTTCTGTAATTTTTAAAAGCTTTATGGGCTAGAAGTCATTTATGTGTTCACTCATTTTGTTAGCATTTAATATGTCCTTAACATGAGCCAAACACTAGGAAGATGAAAGCATCTACTCTCAAACTCCCTGGAATCCTGGAGGAAGTAGTAGGAGCCATTGCCAAACAAATATAAATGTATGTTGTTGAAACTGTAGCTAGAAAATTTTGAGAAAATACAAAGTAAGCTCATGATCAAGACAGTATAATTTTGCTTCTAACTTCTTACGACTATCCATAATTCTAGAAAATGGCTAGTTGTTCCTTGCAGGCACAAAGCACAAAATATATAATTGACCTTTGTCAATTCCCAAATCCAAATTCTGGCTCTGAGATGATAATTTTTGTATGAAAGAGAACCTAGCCCAGCAAAATCTTGATTGTTCACTTTATGCTGAAGATAAGACTCCAACCAATGATCTGATCCTAATCAGTAGTCAGATCTATACCTCTGAGACTCATGCATCTGTTTGTATATTTACCTAGGACACTTCTTTAAACCCTATTTCCTCCACCCAGTGCACATTAGATGGGTTCAGTCTTCTTGAGGAAACTTCCTGTGCCTGAAAATGGAAGTCTCTTACAAAAAAGAGTGCGATTCTCGTCTCCATAAAGAGCCTCGTGCACTATGTCGATCCTCTCCATTCCTAGCTACTGTTCATTACACATGCCACATAGTCTCTTGAAATAATTTGGCACAAATACCATGGCTATTATCTAAAAAGGAAAAGAGAACACAGTAATTGATAACACAACCCTAAGAAAATTAATTATCCCCTTTTCTGATTTTCACTTAGAGCAAAGTACACAGTAACATTGCAGTCTATCCCCCACCCCAACCTACTCCAGCAACTCCCTACTGAATGAGCAATTAGATGAACTATATATTCCATGCCAAGCAAACCCTGCCATGATAAAAGAACTTGTTTCATGTTATCTTTTCTTTTGTATGCCAAAGATTAGAGAATACAAATTCAAGCAACTGAATTATATACAATACAAATTGCTGATAATTTTTTAACGTGCCCTCAACTATATGCAAGAAGGAGAAGAGTAATGAAACTAGAAATGAGTGCCTTATCACAAGAACCCATCTGTATATTTCATGCAAGAAAAATAAGATGACATGATTTGGAAAATAAACTGATGAGAGGCCTAGACTTAATTTGGGGTTTGGAAGTAGGGAAAATGCCAAATCATCTGTAACAAAGGTCGACTGAAAGAGCAAGCGTGCAGATATGCCTGCCTTCTGGCTTTCTCAAAGCAGAGTCTTCATCATTGTGATCCGCTTAGATTCTCTGGGGAAAAAAATAGAAGAAGAAGAAGAATACTGGATCAAAGCAATTAGGTGCTCTGACACGAATGCGCTTCCAGACTGAAATGTGTAACTATCTCTGCCACTTTGTTTTGTTTTTGCATATATTGAGACAGAAATGCTGGGAAGACCAGCCTTTGGAACAGTCTAAACAAGTATAAAAAGGATGTCTATCCTTTCGTTTCCCTCATAGTCTCTTCAGCTGGGAAAGTCCTTATCTTCAACACCATGCATAGCATCCCCGCCTGCTCCCTGCCACCTAGAAGCTCAAACGTGATTTTGGCATGTCACATGTAGGTCAGCTGTGTCCTCACTCCTCGCCGTCTCATAAGGTCCTCAGCTCTCTTTTGCTGTATTTGTCATTTTCTTATTTTATTCCCTTATCCCTCCATCTAGTTCCCTTATCCCTCCATCCGACTTTTCAACTAGTTTTTTGCTCCTATCAAACCACCTTAGCAATAGCCTTCCAAATGATATGTTAAAGTTATAGTTTAAATATAATAATTTAATAATAATCTTTGAAGTATAAGGACCTTCTTTTTCTGCTATTACTACTTAAAGTCATGCTTAATATTCCAAATGTTAATCATTTTGCATTTCTTGCAAAATTTAATGCAAGAGAGGATACAAACTTCTGGTGCATGGAAGTGAGAGAATAAATAAATGGGTTGGCATGGTTTAATTTTGACTGTGGAGTAAAGAGAAGAACCACTCAATTCATCTCTGGAAAACAAATGTTTATCATGTGTGATGAAGAATTAATATTAGGGGACAGATGTAACACCTTATATATTACTTAATTTAGTCCTTACATATTTTGCAAATGAAGAAAGTTCAGAGACAGGTCCAATAATTTGCCCAAGAGCATATTTGTAGCAAATGGCTGAACCAGGATTGAAATTATTTGTTTGCATTGTTGATAGATGTCTATATAATATGAATTCAGTAGGAAAGGAGGAAGGGTAAGAAAAGGGGTTCAAAAGGAATTCATGCCCTATCTGTATACATTCCCTACAAACTCTCCAAAAAGACGTGAAATTCCAGAATAAAAGTTTCAATTCCTTTGCTTAAAATGTTGTTCTGTTAAAAGGCAAATAAAAGTGATGTTAGAAAGATTAACTTTCAGCTCTCTATCATTGTCACATTCATGACAGTTACCTTTGGAACTCTTCCTGAAAGTTGACTTTAATAGGCAAAAGAGACAGTGTGCCAGAGAGAGCTAGTACCCTATATAAGGAGCCTCAGGCTTAGGGGTGAGGTGGGACCTGCTTTGGTATTTTGGTCTGGCACTATGTAATGTATGCCTTTCCTAGATGGTCCCAAGGAAGTGGCCATAACTTAAGAAAACTTTATTTAAAAAAGAGTTAGAAAAAAATAATGATTGAAACACCTCTGCCCTGATTCAGTATATAATTTAACACTAATTTCCTGCTGCTAAAGAGATGTTTATGCCATCTGTTTAATGCTGCCTACACGGCCAGCTTCACAATAGTTTATTCTTGGTCTCTTTGTATATACTGCATTTCTTAAGGGTTATTAACAAAAAGGCTTTTTGCTTTCAGATATGACTCCTGGTTCATAACAATTCAAGAGCAAACAGATTAGTGCTATAGAGTTTAAAGAGGTGCCCATCCTAGAACCAAACAAGGACCAACCAAAGATCATAGAGAAGGTCTACAGATTTTTAAATAGCTGTGTCTTAGAAATAAAAAGAAAAAAAAAGAAAACAAAGAGAGGAAGGGAGGAAAGAAAGAAAGGAAGAAAGGAAGGAAGGGAGCAAGGGAGGGAGGTGGGAAGGAAAGGAAAAGTTTATCTTAAAACTCTGTCTTTTGTTCTATACATTACCTTTTCCAGCCTATTTCTACAGACTTCAAACAATACTATCTAAATAGCCCACATAGCTGAGCTGAGCTGAAAGCTACCTCAAGCTCCATGTTTTGTTTGTTTGTTTTGTTTTGTTTTTGAGACAAAATCTCGCTCTCATCACCCACGCTAGAGTGCAATGACATGTTCTCAGCTCACTGCAACCTCTGCCTCACAGGTTCAAGCAATTCTCCTGCCTCAGCCTCTCAGTAGCTGGGATTACAGGTGCCTGCCATCACGCTTGGCTAATTTTTGTATTTTTAGTAGAGACGGGGTTTCACCATGTTGTCCAGGCTGGTCTCGAACTCCTGACCTCAGGCTATCTGCCTGCCTCGGCCTCCCAAAGTGCTAGGATTACAGGCATGAGCCACCATGCCCATCAAAGCTCCATGTTTTTATGGGAGCTTTTATTTTCTTGTGTACTATCATCAACTTAATGACACAAACAAAATTTACTCCCCAATACCAAAGCAGTGGGTTTTGTCTTTATTAGACCTCTAATTCCCCAAACTTATTTCCAACTTGGCTATTGCCTGCAAAGAAACAGAGAAGAGTTAAACATGATGAATGGCCAATAAATGTCAACTATGATGATGATGATTGATAATGATGATTGAGATCATTTTTGCTAATGAGTATTTAAAAGACACAATTCACATCATGTGACTATTGTAATTTCCATTTCTGCATGTACCTTTTTGTCTACTTAATTTTAAAGTACTCGTTGCACAAGTATGCGTTTGGATATGTACAGATAGTCTACAATTTTGAAATTTTTAGTTTAATGTGATCCAAGGAACCTAAAACTTATCATTTTAAAAAATTTGCATTTGTCATTTCTACTTTTCTATCCCCAAGAGAGAAGTAAATAATGCTTCTTTAAAGATAGTATTCCCCAACTCACTCATAACTCACTCAGGGCTCCTTCCACTGCAACCCAAAGGCCTCCCAGAATAGCACTGCTCTCATTCTTGGGAACCTCATACCTACGGGGACGATAGACAGAATTTTAGTTCTCCCTCCTAGGAGAGTTGGCAGAAACCATATTCCTGTAACAAGTCAGAGCCTTAGAGAAGAACAACATTCTCAATACGTAGTCTGGGTCAGCTTGTGTTGACTTAAGGGTCTGGGAATATGCTTGGGGAACTTCATGTCCTCTTTTTAAGAAAAAGGTATTATTTGGGGCTATTAAGTAGTTTCAGAACAGAAATTATAAAAGTCATCTACCCTATGTGTTACATTTTTTTTTTAACCACTTGAAAAGTCAAGTAGGGAAACATACCAAACAAGGTAACTCACATCTTTCTCTCTATCTACAGATCTTCTTATTATGGTGTACATGACAGACACCTAATACATTATGTCCAATAATCAATTAATGAGATGCTATCCCTAAGAAACCTCATAAGCACTGATGTTCAAAGGGAAAGAAAGGTAAAAAAAAAAAAAAAAAAAAGGTCTGTTTATGGTGAACACGGACTTCGAACCCATCACCAAATCTTCAGAGTGAGTGAAAATGAAGTTTATTGAGAAACAGACTTCATGCACTTTAGAAGCTTGGATCCATGTTGCATCCTATAAATCAGAACAGTGGTGGGATTTTAAGTTAATTAGGGCATGATCAAGAGCACTCAAAGAAGGTTTACGAAGACCACCTGCTTACGGTACATATAATAAATCTGGGAAAATCCTCCCAGTAGAGGGGGCTATAGGCTTAAGAGTTGTACCTGTCACAATATGCAAGTAGGGCAAATCTTAAGATTCCATTTATCTGTAAATCCCTAGAACATTCTTGCTATAGCAAGATACATGTCAAATATATGTATCCTATATCAAATACACACATATCTATTTATCTATTCATCTACTTAGCAATACTTTTATCGTCATCACAATATAGAAATTAGACTTCTGAATTGGGTCTTAGGTATGGAGAGTAACAAAAGGAAGGTTATATTTAACTCTAGGAAATGATAAGGGGGAAAAGTAAGGAACTGGAAAGAAATATTTTATAGCGTTTTCCAAAAGCTTGAAAAATTCTGAACGTTTACAGGAAGGTGAAAAATCACTAGAGTCATTTATGACAACATAGATGGAATTGGAGGACATCATGCTAAGTGAAATAAGCTAAACACATAAAGACAAATACTGAATGTTCTCACTGACGTGTAGAATCTAAAACAATTGAACTCATAGAAACAAATAGGGAAGAGGTGTTTACCTGAGACTGGATGGTGGAGGATTGGCAACATGATAACAAAGGGTGCAAAGCCTTAAATAGGAAGAATGAGTTTGTTTCTGGTTTTTGTTGTTGTGGTTTGTTTGTGTTTTGAGATCTATTGCACAGTGTGGTGAATGTAGTTAATCATTGAGTACTGCATATTTCAATATAGCTAAGAGAGTAAGCCACAAATGTTTCTTATCACAAAAAATGCCAAATATTTGAGGTGATGAATAGGTTAATTAGCTTGATTTAAACATTCCACATTGCATTCAAAAATCATTGACTAGCTTTTTACTCCATAAATATCTACAACTATAATTTGTCAATATATCATTTTTAAAAATCATTAGAGTGAATCAATTTTCTTGATCCTTGTGGGATTAATAACAAGCTCATGCTGCACTTGGAACGTTCTGACTTACTAGGAACATGATTCCTGAGGTCAAGGTGGAGTGGGATGGTGGCTAATCTGCATATCTATTTCCAAAAATCTGGCACTAGTAAGCACTATTCAGGTTGTTTGGAAGCAACTATAAAGGACCTCTGTGGAAAATGTTCAGTCTGAGGAAGAAGTACCCAGTACATAGGAATCATGACTCTAAACAAATAAAGAGACAAAAGAGACTTATCCAGAAAAGTGATTAGCAAAGTACTTGAAGCAAGCTCTAAAGCTGATTGTTAGTGGGACAGACACAGTTAGTTGTAACAATCAATTGTTTTCTGATCTACATGCAATGAGCTGTTGATCCCAGTTCACCAAAGATGAAAAAAACAAAACAGTAAATCTAACTCGTAGGAAAGTCATTAATAATTACAGCAATGATAGAAAAATGTCCCTTTCTTCTCCTATGAGTAGCATAGGGAACTGTAGCCATCAAGGCCCCAGGGTCCAGCATGACTAGGATTTGAAGACAGGACATAACCATTGTGCTAGGGGCTTGAGGTACAGGAAGGAATAAGGCCAGGAGGTGTCACAATGGAAACCAATAAGCAGCTCTAATTGGCCTATTTTAACAGCTCCCAAGAAGATTATGTAAGGGCCCAGCAATCTCCCATTGCAAGAGAGAATTTTAAAGTCCTGGTAATTCCAGTGGTGGTAGCTTAGAGCCAAATAGATTCCTATCACCTTCAGTTTTATTATTCATACTAAAAATAAAAACACTTCAAGCTACATCTATCTAAAACAAAATAAACAAAAAGCGATAAACTGGCTTGTTGCAGGTTCATGGGTTGCCTCTGCCAGTGAAGACATATTGTCAATTTGCTCTGTAAACTTTCCACAGGCAAAGTGGCTATTTCAAAATATTTTCAGTGGGTTCTTCATAATAGAATAGCAGAAATGTGAGATTTGCAGTGACCTTTTCATATGCCTTTAAGATATTTTCTTGAATTGATCAAGTAACAAAATGGAAAACTTGTTGTTTAATTCAATGTCACTGCTTTCACTGAATAAGATATCCACCCCCTTCTTGCTCCCCGCCCCCAGTATAACACACATTTTAATAAACACATTACACACATTTCATTACACACATTTTAATAAATAGCCAGCATTTCACAATATACATTTATATTATCTTAAACCTGTAATCCCTTAAATATGTGGAGCATAATAACTTCATGTAAGAGAAAAAATAATTTTAGAGCTAATGTAGACTTTAGGAAACATACAGTTAATGCAACCATTTATAGATTTTAAAAATAGACTAAGGGATATTATTCAACTTTCCTAAAGTGATTCAGCAGAGCCAAAAGTACATTGTAACCTTTTAATTCCAAGTCTCCTATTTTTTTTCTCCATTGCACTTTTATTTGAATGTAATATTTGGGACAATTATCCAAAAGGGCCAATAGTCCCCAATTTAATCTGCAGTCATAATAAAACAAGCAACAAAACAGTGTTTGGGATTTCAGTTTCTCGCCCTTATCATCAAGACTCACTACCTCCCATCATCAATATTTATTGAGCATTTACAGTGTACTAGGCACAATAGAACATACAGAAAACATTGTCCCCTCTCTTGAGGAGCTTACATCCTAAAAGAAAAAACACATCTCTTAAAATGGCATTTTTGTCTGGTGTTTTCTGCAAAGTACTGAGGAAATATTTTGTAAAGTGAGCTTTGGGTATAACTTAGTCCCAACATTATTTAGAGAATAGAAGAAGAGAAAGAGGAAGGATTTTAAAGGCAGACAATGACAGACCATTCAGGATAGGTAGAGTTTTAAAAGGAGATTAAACACAATCTCATCAACTAAGGAGAGATTTGTTGCAGTAAATAGGATGAGGGAAGTAGTTTGTGGGATGCAAGCAAAGGAAGCAGGGTGCCTTAGACATTGAATGGAGCCAGAAAGATCATGTGGCCTTTTTCCAAGTACATGGCCACCAAGTAGGAATGATTGGTGACAAGACAGAAGGCTAAAAAAGGAAGGTGATCTTGTGCCCCTGACACATAGAATAAGGGATCAAAATTGAAGGCAGGCTATAAGAGTATCAAGAAATTCTTAAAAACCAAAAAGTGATTTGGAAGCAAAAAACTTATAGTTAATGCTACCCAACATCATGATAGGCCAAGAACATTGTGGCTTCCTAAGTTAGAAAATACCATATACCTTGGCCGGGCGCAGTGGCTCAAGCCTGTAATCCCAGCACTTTAGGAGGCCGAGACGGGCGGATCACGAGGTCAGGAAATCGAGACCATCCTGGCTAACACGGTGAAACCCATCTCTACTAAAAAATACAAAAAATACTAGCCGGGCGAGGTGGCAGGCGCCTGTAGTCCCAGCTACTCTGGAGGCTGAGGCAGGAGAATGACGTCAACCCGGGAGGCGGAGCTTGCAGTGAGCCGAGATCGCGCCAATGCACTCCAGCCTGGGTGACAGAGCGAGACTCCGTCTCAAAAAAAAAACAAGAAAAGAAAATACTATATACCAAAATTTTAAATGGAACATACTCCTTTTTTTTTCCTAATCAATCTCCCCCTCTCCCAGAACAAATAGGAGCTCATTTTTTTCAGGGAGGAGAGGAAGAGAAGGGATCATGGGACACGGTTGGAAACAGTAGTGATATTAGTAGTATTTTTGTTGTTATGATAAACTTTGAGAGGGGATCTTGAGACATGGTTGCAAACAGTAGTGATATTAGTAATATTTTTGATGTTATGATAAACTTTGTGTTTAAACTTGGAAAAGACCATTAGCTGCCAAGAGGGAATAAGGAATAAATTTCAAAAAAATGTACAATTTCCTTTACAGAAGTTTCAGAACCAAAAGACTAAGTTACATGAAAAGCTGTGGAAAAAGTAGTTGAAAAGTCCATTCATAAAACTTTTATTCCACTTACATGAATTTAATATATGTGTTCTTAACAATTATGCTTGGATTGTTCATGAACATTTTGTAAGACATTAAACCAAGCTGGCCATCATTTCCAGTTATTTCCCTGTTAACTATTTTTACAGCACATGCATGTTAGGCAAGTATCAAAAAAAAAAAAAAATCACAAAAGCAAAAAACCTAAAAAAAAGCTAAATATATGGATTTTTATTTTACTGCTGTGCTTGATATACATGAAGTAATGAATATCAAGCAATTAATTTTTACAGCATCTTTACTTTTTCATTTGTTCTTAGGTTGCCTACAATTTTAAATACAAATAAAATGAATGTAGCAAAAATAATGAAAGCTAACAGCAGCTAACTTTACAAATAATGAAATGTGAACCATTTCTGCACTTATACAGAGTAAAATGGGTCACAACTTTATCTAAAGGAACACTTCTGCAGCTGTAGTCAAAGGTGTGCACAGTGAGATTGAGTATTCCACAGATATACATGGTTTAACATGTGGTATCCATGGGATATCTGTTTCTACCACAGCCTTGTAAGTGCTCCAAACATTCAAGTACCCACAATTACTACACCTGTGACTGGAACCGGTGATCCTTTTTATTCCCCACCAGGACAAACCAATATGAAGGCAGTTTTCTTTGGTTAGATAGGGAAGCAGTTTTAACACTGGACCCTGTGAAGCCACAATGTACTGAAAGTACTATACCAAACATTTATAACTTGTATAAAAATCCTATATCCCCATATTGGCCACCTCAAGATGAAAACAGATAACTCCCTAAATGTTAACTGGCTCTACTCCCCTAATATATGTATTATATATATGTATATGTGTGTATGTATATGTGTGTGTGTATTTTATTTATATATATACATTATATATATATATATATATATTGTGTGTGTGTGTGTGTGAGACAAAGTCTCATTCTTGTCCCCCAGGCTGGAGTGCAATGGTGTGATCCTGGCTCACTGCAACCTCTGCCTCCCGGGTTCAAGCGATTCTCCTGCCTCAGCCTCCTGGGTAGCTGGGATTACAGGCGCCTGCCACCACGCCCGGCTAATTTTTGTATTTTTAGTAGAGACAGGATTTCACCATGTTGGCCAGGCTAGTCTTGAACTGACTTCAGGTGATCCACCCACCTTGGCCTCCCAAATTACTGGGATTACAGGCATGAATCACCATGCCTGACCACTACTCTTCTAACATTAAACATCAAAACAACATGGGAAATATAGAAATTCAAATAGAAGTAACACAAACCTGTCAAATTATAAACAAAAAACTATTTGTGGGACACCATGGATGACAAGTGGTCTACTGTGTAAATTTTAGAATGAGGCAGACAAAAGTTGGAGGCTGGTTAATTTTCCCATTTCTCCTGCTTCAGCTTTGTCTCCTTAGGTCTCCAATGTCCACAATGTCAAGACGTCTCTCAGTAATTGCATTATTAGTGTGCTGTCTTTGTATGACTCTTCACTTAATGTATCAAGTTCAGCAATGGCTTCATCAAAAGCCATCTTTGCAAGGGAGCAGGCTTTATCTGGGGAGTTCAGAATCTCATAATAGAACAAGAGAAGTTAAGGGCCCGACCCAGTCTGATAGGATGTGTCGGCTGCATTTCCTTTTCGTTGATTTCAAAAGCTTCTTGGTATGCTTGTTGTGACTGATCCACAATCCCTTTCTTGTCATCACCAGTGGCAACCTCAGCCAAGTAATGGTAGTAATCTCCTTTCATTTTCAAATAGAAGACTTTGCTCTCTGCTTGTGAAGCACTGGGGATCAAGAACTTTTCCAAAAGAGATAGTACATCATTGCAGATATCTCTTAGCTCCATCTCAATTTTCTCTCTGTATTCTCGAGCCATCTGCTGTTTTTCCTCAGCATCTTCCGTCTTTTGTTCAATACTTGAGATGACCATCTAAGATGACCTACGGGCTCCTACAACATTTTTATAAGCAACTGAGAGAAGATTCTTCTCCTCATTGGATAGTTCAGCTCCTTGTTCAGTTACAGACTTCATGCAGGCTGCCATGCTATCATATCGCTCAGCCTGCTCAGCCAGTTTGGTCTTCTGAACCAGCTCATTTTTATCCATGACTGGATGTTCTGTGTCCAGAGTGGGTGGTGGCAGCAGATGGACAGGGGTTCAGCAGTCTCAGGACAGTGGTGGCAGCAGCGGTGAGGCTGAGACTCTGTCGCCAAGTCTTCTATCTTTTATGGTTAATGTAAGTTTTATCTAAATAAAAAAAATAGCAGGAATAATAAGAGTAATGATTCCAAGCTTCTAATCACTCCATTTTATTTTAAATGCTTTCAGAAATTTAATTTCTTAAAGCAAATATTTTAATCATAGGCTAAATTTCTGGTTCATGGGTAAAATTCATTCAAATATGACTGGGGCTCTGTCAAGGGATTGAATGGCTTGAGCAGCGATTGCTTGAATTTTTAAAGACCAGCAAACAGAAAGTAGTCAAATAATTTGGATTATTCAAAAAAAACATTCAGCTTTGAAAATGCTGACACTGCCTGGAGCCCCCTGCCACCAGCCATGGTCAGCCTCACTGTGTTCTTCAACAACACTATTGCTGGTGAGCCCTTGGGCCAAGTTTCCTTTAAGCTGTTTGTAGACAAAGTCCCAAAGACAGCAAAAAATGTTCATGCTCTGAGCACTGGAGAGAAAGGATTTAGTTATAATGGTTTCTGCTTTCCCAGAATTATTCCAAGGTTTATGTGTGAGGGTGGTGGCTTCACATGTCATAATGGCAGAGGTGGCAAGTCCATCTATGGGGGGAAATTTGATGATGAGAATCCTGAAGCATACAGGTCCTGGCATCTTGTCCATGACAAATGCTGGACCCAACACAAACAGTTTCCAGTGTTTCATCTGCACTGCCAAGACTGAATGGTTGAATGGCAAGCATGTAATCTTTGCAAAGTGAAGGAAGTAAAGAATATCATGGAAGCCGTGGAGCACTTTGGGTCCAGGAATGGTAAGACTAGCAAGTAGATCACCATTGCTGACTATGGACAAATGTAACAAATTGGACTTGTGTTTTATCTTAACCACCAGACCATTCCTTCTGTAGGTCAGGAGAGAACTTCTTCACCCCATTTGCTCACAGTGTCTTATAATCTTTGTGGTCTTACTGCAGTCCCTTCGGGTTCCATATTTTTCTTATTCCCTTCCATGCCTAGTGGAATCGCAGAGTTAAGTTCACGCTTATAAAATAAAAACTAAATAAAAATACTCACAGTTCATTTCAGAAAGGTTTTACTTAAAAGGAAGAATAACAACATATTTCCTCATACCATCCATTAATAGATACCTAGAAGAAGGAAAAAAATCACTGGGGTCATATAAGGTTTACAGATTATAGACTGTGGTAGTGAAGGTCACTCCACCAGATCACTAAAATAGAACCTAAGATGGAAACAAATTAGACAAAATATCACATATGATGCAGTGCATATGCTTTGCTTTATCTGCATTGGCTTGGTGATTAAGTGGGGCTAGATGAGTGGCCAGCCTATTTAGACCGAAAATAGCTGTCCCACACCCAGAGGAAGAAAATTGAAGTTCCATATAAGGGAAGGCAGCAAAGAACAGAAGGAAATGTTATGCCGTATCTGTGTAGTGCATAACCAATGAGTCCAGTGTCATAAGAACAGTGTGATGGGGCAGAAAGTTGGAGAAGCCAGAGGACAAATGGGAAGCTTCCTTTTCTGTACAGTGGTGGTGAAGATAGAAACCTCTTTCCTTCTCTAGATTTTTTTTCTTTCTTCTTTTTTCCTTTTTTCTCCCAATTCATTTAATCCCAAACCAAGGAAAGGATATTGCCATTAGTTGTGTAGATATAAGTCCGAAATAACTGTAATTCCAAAACAAGATGAAGCATAGCTATTATATACACTTCATTTATTCATATATGTATTAACATAATGTAGATCTGTAAGTAAAGCTGTCATTCTTGATAGGGATAGAGATATGATGACTAATTTTAATCTGTTGAAGTTATAAGTTTAATTAGAAAATCAGCCTAACAAATATGAGTTTATAATGTGAGAAACTGTTCCAGAAAAATGACCTTAATGAATCCCAAATTGTAATAAAAGTCATTTGCAATTTATAAACACAACAAAATAAGAGTGAATAAGCAGCAAATCAAAAATGTCGAAGGCTTTCTAGAAGATAGAACACTGATGAACTGAATGAAAGGAGACCACAGACCAAAACACATTGAAAAAAGATAATTAAAAGGGAGGCATAATTTCAGAGGTTGTTTAGTCTCAGGTATGATGAAATTAGAGAAAATAAAAGGGCTCTGGGAAAATAATCAGGATGCTTAACTGAAAACTTTTTTAGAGCACAAGGCTGGTGGAACCTCCACTTATTCATGCATTTGTTGATGAAGGATTTCATCATTTGGAAGGAGAATCAGGGCAATGTATCAGGAGAAACAGATTCTTCACCCCAAATGCAAAGCATTGAGCACAACTTCTTCAGTAGCATACCCACCCAAACTCTCAAAAATTTCAGAAAAAATCTTCTGTAGTCAGAAATGGCATCCACATAAAGTAGAGCAGGGATCCTGAATGGCAAAATAACCAAACATTTGAAGAGGACCTACACCTCAAAAGAATGGCAACTTACTCCACAAATGAAAGAACTAATACCCAAGGAGGCAAGACACATTTTACTTATTTTAAGATCTTCCTATAATTTGTTTCGAATCTTAAATATTCTAGAGGATATTACATTCCATCCATTTAAAGAGTACCTAGAAATCACAGAAATAAAAATATAATTATAAAAACGAAAACCTAAGACTTCTAGTTTCAGCTTCAACAAGTAAAGTTTGGAAGTCATCACTCCTGTTCATACCACAAGAAAAAACTAAACAAACTAAAACTCAACATTTTTTCTTGGATGCATTAGAGAAATGAGATTGCCCCAAATCTGGAAAAATAGGCAAATCCAGCGAGTCACAGCTAAGATCTGCTTACCTGAAGAAAAAGCCACTGTAGCCACACTTGGTGGGGACATTTAACTTGTAATGTTAATCAACTGCTGGAGCTGAATGTAGACTAGCTTGAAAGTGAAAAATCCTGGAGTGGAGGGATGCTATGCTGCTAGGAGGACCCTACATTTTTGTGAGTTTTATCTTCAGGAACTAAACTACATGCTTACTGTGAAAAGCTAAGAAAGATTCTCCACTGGCTTTATCAAGGGAAGGGAAGAGTAACCATTGTGAAAAACACACTGAGTATTCTCCAGAGCAAAGGGCTTATTCTTTGGGGGAAATGACTTCACTAGTCTTATCTCATCTGGGGGAAGGGCATCTCTCCCACTCTGGCCCCCTCTGACCTTTCTGTCTCATCTAAGGGGAAAGAAAAAGGCTAAGAGATCTAAGCATAGGTCACACAGCCTTGGAACATAGGCACACTGATAAAACTGAGATTTAATTATATGATTATAGAATATCCCTTCTTCCTTGCACTTTACCAGCATACCAGCAGGGCTCCACTACAACAATAGTAGCTGAAAGAGCTGCAAGGTGCAAATCCTGTCTGAGAATGAGTTTTTAGGAAATCCCAAAATAACACAAGAGACAAAAATAAGGATACAAGAGAAATGTAAAGCCTTTGGCACCCACAACGCAGTAAACATAAAACACAGCACAGCTCTTAGCCAAATTAACATAAGATCACATACTAAAGGCCTAGAAAAATATCTAAATTTTTATTACATGACATATCATGTCCAGCTTTAATCAGAAAATTACAAGTCACGCCAAAAGACAAGAAAAATCACAAATTAAGCATCAGAACCATGCTCAGATATGACATAGAACAGGAAATGTAAAGTCATTGTGAATAATATGTTAAGGGATCTAATGGAAAAAATAGGTAAAAGCAAGAAAATACGGGCAAAATATGCAAAGACATTTAAATTGTGAGAGAGTGTCAATAGAAATGCTGGAAAACAAAAACACTACAACAAAAATGAAGAATGTCTATGATATACTTATCACTAGGTTGAACATCAAGAAAATAGTGAGCATGAAGATACGCCAATAGAAATTTCCCAAAATAAAATACAAAGAGAAAAATAATACTAAAACATTATCTCAGAAATGTAGTATACTTTGTTTAATGTGACATGTGGAATTAGAATAGCAGTGGAGAAGAGCGAACACAGCAGAAGAAATATTTCAAGTAATAGCAGAGGAGAATTTTTCAAAATAAATGACATATACCAAATCACAGATCCAGAAAGCTTACAGAACACCAGTCAGGAAAAGTGCCAAAAAATAAAAAAAAAATTAAAAAAAAAAACTACAACCAATTATATCATATTCAAACTGAAGAAAACCAAAGAAAAAGAGAAAAATATTGAAAGAAGCCAAAGAAAACGAAATGCTTTACATAGAAAGGAAAAAAGATGAGAATTACAGTAGACTTCTTGTCACAAACCATGCAAGCAAGGAGAGAGTGGACTAAAATATTAGAAGAGTTCAAAGAAAAACCAACCATCAGATTGCCCTACAAATTACAGAGAATTAAAGACTTTCTCCAAAAAACAAGAACTGAGGGAATTCATCACCAGCAGTTCTACTCTAGAAGAAAGGTAAAAAAGGATAATGAAATGAAAATTGTATAGTCTGGAAATGTTGATTTACATAAAGAAGGAAGGAGCATCAGGAAAGAAAGAAATGAAGGCATAATTTTTAAAAATTGATAAGTAACTTAAAATATGTTTTTGTTTAAAGTAATAATGGTAACAATGTGGTGGGTGATTTTAGCATATGGATAAGTAAAATAAATGACAGCAATTTCACAAGGTATGGGAGGCAGCTACTGGGGATATTCTGTTATATAGTATGTGAACAACATGTGAAATGGTATAGAGTTATTTCAAAGTAGACTAAGATTAGTTTAATATTATTTAATACATTGGAAAACACTAACAACTTTTTTTAAATGAGAATAATTGATATGCTAATGTTACAGGAAAGGGGTCTGGATCCAGACCCCAAGAGAGGGTTCTTGGATCTCACGCAAGGAAGAATTCAGGACAAGTCCACAGTACAAAGTGAAAGCAAGTTTATTAAGAAAGGAAAGGAAAAAAAGAATGGCTACTCCATAAACAGAGCAGCCCCAAGGGCTGCTGATTGCCAAATAGCCTGTCTGCAAGCACACTAATTCTTTCTTCCACTATTAAAAGACTCTGACGCATTGTTCAGTATACCAGTTGCAATTTTCAGCTCCTGAATTTCTGCTCATTTCTTTTTAATTATTTCAATCTCTTTGTTAAATGTATCTGACAGAGTTCTGAATTCTTTCTCTGTGTTATCTTGAATATTTTTGAGTTTCTTCAAAATAGCTATTTTGAATTCTGTCTAAAAGGTCACATGTCTCTTTTTCTCCAGGACTGATTCCTGATGCCTTATTTAGTTCATTTAGTGAGGTCGTGTTTTCCTGGGTCATCCTGATGCTTGTGGATGTTCATCTGTGTCTGGGCATTGAAGAGCTCGGTATTTATTGTAGTCTTTGAGGTCAGGGCTTGTTCGTACCCTTCCTTCTTGGGAAGGCTTTTCATATATTTGAAAGAACTTTGGCATTGTTGTCCAAGCTATATCTGCTTTAGGGGGAATCCCAAACCCAGTAACACTGCGGTTCTTGCAGAATTGTACAGGTACCACCTTGAAGTTCTTGGCGAAAATTGGGAATAATTCTCTGGATTACTGGGCGGAGACTCTTGTTCTCTTCCCTTACATTCTCCAAAACAAATGAAGTTTCTTTCTCTGTTCTGAGCCACCTGAACCAGGAGTGGAGTCACACAAGCATCTCCTTGGCTACCAGTCCTAGAACTATGCTGGGTCCAACCTAAAGCCAGCACAGCACTGAGTCTCAACAAAGGCCTGCTCTAACCACTTGCTGGTTACTACCTATGTTTTCTCAAAGCCCTGGGGTCTCATGATCAGCAGGTAGCTAAGCCAGGCAAGCCTGTGTCCTTTCCTCCAGGGTGGCAAGTTCCACCAGGACCCTGGTGAATCTAGAGGTGCCATTTGGGAGCCAAGGATTAGAGTAAAACACCTTACATCTAATACAATAGAACACCTGGTGTTCTATTGTATTAAGGCTGAGGTGGCACTGAAACCATAAGATGCAGTCTTTCGCACTCTTTCCTACCCTTTATAAAGGCAGAGGAGCCTCACCATATGGCCACCACCACCTCAAATCAATGGGGAGTACTGCCAGACTACCATCAATGTTTTCTTAAAGCTCAAGGCCTTTTAAGTCAGTTTGTGGTGAATGCTCTCTGGCCTGGGACTCACACTTTAAGGCACTGGGCTCCCCTCTGGTCCAGGGCACATCCAGAAATTCTGTCCAAGAGCCAAGTTCTAGAATCAAGGATCCCAAGAGCTCACTGGTGCTCTGCCCCCAGTGGCGGAGCTGGTACCTGAAGTGTAAGACAAAGACTCCTTTATTTTTCTTTCTACTTTTCTCAGGCAGAAGGAGTCTTTCACTGTAGCCACCACAGCTGGGAATGTGCTGAGTCTCACCAGAAACCAGCAAATCTCAATGTCTCACCTAAATTCCTTAATATAACTGGACATCACTGCTGTTTATTTAAGGCCCAAGGCCTCTTTAGTTAGTATGTGTTAAATTCTGCCAGGACTGAGTCCTTCCCTACAGGGAAGTGGGTTTCTTTCTGGCCCAGTGTGTCTAGAAATGTTGCTTGGAAGCAAGGGCCTGGAAAGGGGGACCTCACGACTCTGACCAGGGACCTAGCCTGCTATGGCTGAGCTGGTATCCAAAATACAAGAAAAAGTTCTCTCTACTCTTTCATCTCCTCTCCTCAAGCAAAAAGAAGGGGTCTCTTTTGGAGCTACAAGTTGTGCAACCTGGAATTAGAGAAGGGGTGATTCCAGCACTCCCTTGGCTGTTTCAGCTGGTGTCTCAGTAGGTCATGTCCTCCCTAGTCCATTGTCTATGGGTCCAGTTCAGCACTAGGAATTACCTGGGAAGTTACAATTCTTGTGGCCTAGACTGTCTTTCAAGTTTATTTGTGACCCCAGAACAGTGTAGCCTGTGGTGCTGAGGCTTGTGGGAGCTCAAGTTCTGACCACTGGGATCTGTGATTCTGCTCTCACTAGGGCTGGTCTAAAGGTTCCCTCCTTGGGTGTCAGCTGAGTTTTGTCTTGTTTTGCTTCATGCTCTTCCTCTCACTAGTGCACAGAAATGCTCTCCACACCACACCACCACTGCTGGGGATGCAGGAAAGGTGATGCTGGTGATTCAAAGCTGTTTTCTCTATTTCTTCAGTGTCTCTTTCAGTAATATGAACTTAAAACCAGGTACTATGAGGGCTGTCCTGATTCTTGACCCTTATGCATGTGCTTTTTTTGTGTGTGGATAGTTGTTAAATTGGTGTCCTTATGGAGGGACAGTTGGTGGAGCCGTCTATCTGCCATCTTTCTGATTCTTTACAGAATTAGAAAAAAAAATTTAAAATTCATATGGAACCAAAAAATAGCCAAGACAGTCCTAAGCAAAAGAAGCAAAGCTGGAGGCATCACGTTACCTGACTTGAAACTATATCACAAGGCTACAGTAACCCAAACAGCGTGGTACTGGTACAAAAACAGACATATAGACATATAGAACAGGCAAGAGAGCTCATAAATAATGCTGCACACCTACAACCATCTGGTCTTTGACAAATCTTACGAAAACAAGCAATGGGGAAAGGATTCCCTATTTAATAAATGCTACTGTGATAACAGACTAACCATTGGCAGAAGACTAAAATTGGACTCCTTTCTTAGACCATATACAACAATCAACTCAAGATAGATTGTAGACTTAAATGTAAAACCTAAAACTATAAAAACCCTAGAAGATAACCTAGGGAATACCATTCTGGACATACACCCTGGCAAAGATTTCATGAAGAAGACGCCAAAAGAATTTGCAACAAAACCAAAAATTGACAAATGGGACCTAATTAAACCAAAGAGGTTCTGCACTGCAAAAGAAACTATCAACAGAGTAAACATACAGCCTACAGAATGGGAGAAAATGTCTGCAAACTATGCATCCAACAAAGTTCTAATATCCAGAATTTATAAGGAACTTAAACAAATTAACGAGCAAAAACCAAACAACCCAATTACAAAGTGGGCAAAGGACATGAACAGACACTTTTCAAAAGAAGATACATGTGTGTCCAATAAGCATATGAAAAAATGCTCATCTTTATGAATCATTAGAGCAATGCAAATCAACATCACTATGAGATACCATCACACCAGTCAGAGTGGCTATTTTTAAAAAGTCAAAAAATAACAAATCATGGCAAAGTTGTGGAGAAAAAGAAAGCTTATATGCTGCTGTATAGTATAAATTAGTTATATGGGAATGTAAATTAGTTCAGCCATTGTTTGGTAATTTCTTAAAGACTTAAAACTGAATTACTATTTGACCCAGCAATCCCATTATTGGATATATACCCAAAGGGATATAAATTGTTATACCATAAAGACTCATGGAATCATATGTTCATTGCAGCACTATTCACAATAGCAAAGACATGGAATCAACCTTAATACCCATCAAAAGTAGAATGGATAAAGAAAATTTGGTACATATACACAGTGGAATACTATGCAGTAATAAAAATGAATGAGATTATGTCCCTTCCAGCAACATGAGTGGAGCTGGAGGCCATTATCCTAAGAAAACTAACAGGAACAGAAAACCAAATACCTCGTGTTGTCACTTATAAGTAGGAACTAAATATTGAATACACATGGAAACAAAAATTGAACAACAGACAACAGGGCCTACCTGAGGTTGGAGAGTAGGAGAAGGGTGCAGGATAGAACAACTACCTATGGGGTACTATGCTGATTAAATCAATGATAAAATAATCTGCACATCAAAGCCCTGTGACATACAATTTACATGTATAACAAACCTATACCTGTACCCCTGAACCTAAAATAAAAGAAGAAAGAAAGAAAGAAAGAAAGAAAGAAAGAAAGAAAGAAAGAAAGGAGAGAGAGAGAGAGAGAGGAGGGAGGGAGGGAGGGAGGGAGGGAAGGAAGGAAGGAAGGAAGGAAGGAAGGAAGGAGAGGGAGGGAGGGAGGGAGGGAGGGAGAGAAAGAAACAGAGAGATAGAAAGAGATCGAGTCTCACTCTGTTGCCCAGGCTGGAGTGCAGTGGCGCAAACTCAGCTCACTGTAACCTCCACCTTCCAGGTTCAACACAAGCAAGCAAGAATTCAGGGCAAGTCCATAGAGTATAATGAAAGTAAGTTTATTAGAAAAGTAAAGAAATAAAGAATGGCTACTCCATAGACAGAGCAGCCCCAAGGGCTGCTTGTTTCCCATTTTTATGGTTGTTTTTTATGATATGCTAAACAAGGGGTGGATTATTCATGCCTCTCCTTTTGAGACCACATAGGGTAACTTCCTTTATATTTATATATATATATATATATATATAGAAATTGGCTTGATGTAATGGTTCATGCTATAATCCCAGCCATTTGGGAGGCCAAGTCAAGAGGATCACTTCAGGCCAGGAGTTCAAGACCATCCTGGATAATATAGACCTAATCCCCAGAAAAAAACATTTTTTAAAATAAAATCTTTTTCAAAAAATCAATAAAAATATTGAAATCTTTATAGAAGCTTCTGCACATTAATAGGAATTCCTTGGTTAGCCTAATTTGGGAGTCCTCATTTTTAAATCCACTTTTTAAAATTTAATGTTGTTCATTTGGAACATTCCACTGAAATTTTAAATTATCTTTATTAATATTTTGCCATTTTTGTTAGAGTTTGTTGCTTCAGGGCCTAATACTTGTATATGTAAAGACAGGCATAGCTGGAAGGTGGGGTACTCACTTCTTCAGAAATTAAGTTTCCTTTTTTTTTTTTTGAGACAGAGTCTCACACTGTCACCCGGGCTGGAGTCTAATGATGCAATCTTGGCTCACTGCAACTTCTGCCTTCCAGGTTCAAGTGATTCTCCTGTCTCAGCCTCCTGAGTAGCTGGAATCACAGGCATGCACCACAATGCCTGACTAATTTTTTGTATTTTTAGTAGAGACGGGGTTTCACTACATTGGCCAGGCTGGTCTCAAACTCCTGACCTCGTGATCCACCCGCCTCGGCCTCCCAAAGTGCTGGGATGGGATCACAAGTGTGAGCCACTGCGCCTGGCCAAGGTTCCCATTTTTATGCTAGATCTTGGCTTTGACTCTGAGCTCCCTTGATCAGTTTAGCCAGTGATTTTTTCCCTACCTAAACATGCAAGAAGAAACAAAGGGGATAGAACACAAAAATCCCTGTGAATTTCCTAAAGCCAAAATTTACATCCTCTTCATGATATCCATTTACTGCCAGTTTCTATCTGAGCCAGTCAGACATCTAAAGCCTCTAGCTGGATCTAATCCAATTAATTATTGGATTTAATCTGATCCTGGATCCAGTCTAGTTTCTGTCGTGACTTCCGAACACAGTTCACATAAAAAATTTGCTAAAACAAACTCAGATAGCACAAAACACAAATTTGTGAAGCTTCAGAATCTGAGAGGGAACTTACCCATGATCCTCAGTTGCTGTGTGAGAACAATGGATGCAATGGGCCCAGATGGGGTTGGGGGTTACCTGTCTGGGTCACTTGATGCTCCTAGGGTTACTGGAAGCTCTACTTCATGTTCCAATTCTGACACTCTCTGTTAAAAGAAAAACTTTGGAAAAATTCAATAACAAAGTTTAATTGAGCAATTTTATAGAGTTTAATTCATGAATCAAACAGCCCCCTGAGCCAGAATAGACTCAGAGAGACCCCAGCATTGCCATGTGGTTGGAGAGGATTTGTGAACAGAAAAAGAAAGTCATGTACAGAAAGCAAAAGTGAGGTACAGAAATAGCTGATTGCTTACAGCTTGGCATTTGCCTTATTTGAACTTGGTTTGAGCAGTTTGCTGCCTTTGATCAGCAGAAACTTGGTGATTGGTACAAGAGTATGTTACAGTGTGTTTACCCATCCAGTTAGGTTACAATTCACTGTCTGTGGAGAAAACTTTAGGCCAAACTTAAAATATTTAAGGAGGCAGCTTTAGGTTAGATTTAATTTAACAATTCAAAAACTGATTGCCAAACCTGAGGTTACCCACATTTTCTTCTATGTGTTACTAAAAGTTTTCTAATTTTGTATTTTATGTTTTGGTCTATGATACAACTTACGCTGTTTTCTGTAAGAGATGTGAGTAATGCTTGTAGGTTGTTTTGTTTTGTTTTATAACGTAGACATCCAGTTGTCTCAAAACGATTTGTTAAAAAGACTATCTTTTCTTCATTGAATTGTCTTTGCTCCTTGTCAAAGATCAGTTGACTATGTTTGTGTGGGTCAATGTCTGGACTCTCTATTCTGATCCATTGATCTATGTAACTAATCTACCAGTACCACACTGTCTTTGTTACTGGGAAGGGATCCCAATCCAGACCCCAACGGAGAGTTCTTGGATCTCAAGCAAGAAAGAATTCAGGGCAAGTTCACAGAGTATAATGAAAGTAAGTTTATTAGAAAAGTGAAGAAATAAAGAATGGCTATTCCATAGACAGAGCAGCCCCAAGGGCTGCTTGTTTCCCATTTTTATGGTTATTTTTTATGATATGCTAAACAAGGGGTGGATTATTCATGCCTCTCCTTTTGAGACCACACAGGGTAACTTCCTGATGTTGCCATGGCATTTGTAAACTGCCATAGTGCTGATGGGAGTGTAACAGTGAGAATGACCAGAGGTCACTCTCATGGTCATCTTGGTTTTGGATTTTGACCGACTTCTTTACTGCAACCTATTTTATCAGCAAGGTCTTTATGACCTGTATCTTGTGCCAACCTCCCACTTCATCCTGTGAGTTAGAATGTCTTAACCATCTGGGAATGCAGTCTAGTAGGTTTTAGCCTCATTTTACCCAGCCCCTATTCAAGATGGAGTTGCTGTGGTTCAAATGCCTCTGACATCTTGGTTACTATTGCCTTAAAATAAATTTGACATCTGGTAGTATAAGCCTAATTATGTTTTTCTTCACTATTATGTTGACTATGATAGGTCTTTTACCTTTCCAGATAAACATACCAATCAGTTTATTGATACCTACAAAACAGCTGTAATGCCCAGACCCGCGATGACCCGAAAGCAACCACCAGAGTCCAGAGACAAAGCCAAGCGGCAGGGATCGCTTTATTTCGAGTTCGAACTCGGTTCCCTCCAGCTAGGTATCCGATCCTAGGAGAGACCCCGAGCTCGGTGTTTAGCCGTCTTTTATAGTCAGACACAAACAAGTTACAGCAAGTTACAGAGTCACTGGGAGTTTTTACAGTTGTAGGTTGACAATTGGCTGACATTTAAAGTTAAACATTAGTCAGTTGTTCATTGGTTCCCGCCCTTTGACCAAACCACAAACGGCGGCTTGCCCTGCTAGGGACTTTCCAGATAACCTTGTTGTTTTAGCATTAAGGGGAGTTTCCTGACTTTTCTGACCTCTGATATTCAGTATTTTTCCACTCCTCACAGCTAGCTACGATTTTGATTGAGATTGTGTAAAATCTATAGATTGAGTTGGAAAGAATTGACATATTAACACCATTGGATCTTCCAATGTATAAAAACAGTATGTCTCTTCACTTATTTAGGTCTTTTGTTTATTTCATTAGAGTTTTTTAGTTATTCACATATAGATTCTAAACTTAAAAAATTATATCTAGATATTTTATTCTATTTTCAGTTTGATTGTAGAGTAAACCAAAAATTGTCTACCCCAAAATATATTTCTATGACATATTTTGATATGGCTATTCAGAGAGCCTGCAGACAGGAATAGCCCTGCAAAGCTGCCTTTTGTGGAGGAGATTTGCATCTATAGAGAAAATCTGCATTAGTGAAATAAATAACCAGGCTTTCTCTGAGCCCCTCCCCCATTGTCTGCATCTAAGAAAGATTAACTCAACCACAGGCTATAATCTATTCTTTCTAAGAGCTGTTACCTGTGCAGCAGGTACATAACAAAACCACCTTTGCAAGCCATTCCTTTTCTCTTCTCTCCCTCTGTTAACATGTCTTGCCATGTTCCAAGCTCCTATTCTTTCTGTAACCTCAAGATGGTACAAAAGGATCAACTCTCTGGCTCTTCCTTTGAGTTTTTATATTTTGTATGACTCCAGTGCCTGGACAACAAGAGTGAAACTTTGTCTCAAAAACAAAAAAGATTTACTGAACCTTGTACTCATTAATGGAAACTACTTTACCAGAGCATTCTGTCACTATTTTCCAATCTAGACTGTTTTCTCTGTAGGCCTGCTCCACAGTTTTCATTATTTTTGTAATTTTAGACATAATTTTAAATTTAATTATAATTAAAATTTCTGCAAATATGTTCTTGTTTTTTGATTTTCTGCAAATATATTCTTTTTTATTACTTTTAATTGCATTTTCTGCAAATATGTTCTTGTTTTTTAATTTTTTATTGCATTTTCTGCAAATACGTTCTTGTTTTTTGATTATTTCTTTTTCATATCATTTTGGTTTTGTTTTATAGATGTTATTTTTAAAGTATTTCTGAGTTTACTCATTATTATACCCTCCCCCAATTTCTTTTATGATGTCTAAGTTATCTTTATTTCTTCTGATGTCAATTTTCAGTTTCTTAATTTTGACCATTCTGTCTCATTCTGCTGCTTTACTCATATGTCTGGTAATACCAATTATTTAAAAAAAAACTATCATTAATAAAAGTCCACTACTTTTGTGTTAAAACTAGTTTCCATTTGGAATTCTCACCTGGAGTTCTGTGTGAAGTGTAAGCAAATATGGGATTTTGATTTAGGTGGATCAGTAAGAGAACTAGGAAGCCATCTGTCAGGCTACAGGGTTCACTCAAATTCAAGAGTGAAGGTTTCACCAGGGACCTGGCATTTCTTCAGTTTCACCAAGGAAGTGTCAACTGTTTTTGCTGGAGGTAAATACCAGCTGCCTGCTTTTTGTCTGCATTACAGATGGGGGAAACAAGTGAAAAAGTTGCTGTTTTGCAGACCTTTGATTAATCCCTTTATCTTCAGTTTCTTTTTCTCATCCATCTTAAACCTTTCAATTTTAATTACATTTATCCAATATGGATCTACAAAAACACACAACCTTATTTCAGATGTTTATTTTGTTCTGTTTCGATTTGGCTTATTTTATATAAACAATATAATCTTTACATATTAATCTGCATGTTTCTTCTTTTTACTGAACACTTGGAGTGAAACATCTTCCACTTGGATGTCTATCCATATCAGGATATAAACCTACCTCATTTTACTTAACGGCTCTTTATTCCAATATTCTATTGTTTACCTTACAATTTTCCTATTAATGAATATTAAGTTGCGTCTGAATTTTAGGCTGCTGTGAGCATCTTTATGCATAGTACCTTGTGCATATTTGTGATTTATTTCTGCTGGATACACAGGTACCTGAAAGTGATTGTTAGAATAAAGAGTATGCTAATTTCAAATGTATTAGCTTATGACATACTGATTTCCAAATGGTTGTACACATTTATCAGCATAGTATGAGGTACTATTTTCCAACAGTTTTGCCAATATTTGATACTAAACTAATCAATATTTGCCAAATGATGAGTGAAATCTTATATTAGTATGATTTCCTTTTCTCTTATTATCAAATTAGTCATCTTTCATGTTTATTATCCACTTGGGTTTGCAGTTTTGTGAATTGCCCCATTGGATAGTAGATTTATCTGGGCTTTTGTTTTGCTTTTTGTCTTATTGGCTTGTGGAATTATTGTATGAATTTTGTAACCTAATCCTTTGTATATTATATATATGGTAAATAATTTTATCCAATATGACAGTTGTCTTTTGATTTTTAAATAATGCATTGCATCATTCTCCCATTTGGACTTTTAAACATATATATTCATATATTGTAGAGAATAAGGCATTACAAAATTATTTTGACTATGAAAGTAAGACAAAAGCAGGAAATAGCTAAAATACAGGTCAACCAATATAGGGCAAAAGGGGCCAAAAGACACACACACACAAACACACACACAGAGGTAAAATGCCTCTGAAAATCTCAAAGGGAAAAATGAATAACTGTGACAAGGTCCTGGAGCAGGTGGCAAAGTTAATAGAATCAGGTTTGCCAAGGAGAACAGAAGCCTTCTATTCCTCTGAAAAGAAGGAAAGATAAGAAGACTGACTTGGAATCAGAGTTAGACAGGGGAATAGAAGATGATAAAGTAGTGAAGCTTATATATAGCATTACCAGATTTAACCAACAAAAATATAAGATATCCAGTTAAATTCGTATTCCATCCAGTAAGATTTGTATCATGAAATACCCAGTTAAATTAGTAATTTTTTTAGTGAAAGTATACCTCAAACAATATTGGGATATACTACACACAAAAAAGTATTCATTGTTTAAATTCAAACGTAACTGGACATCCTGCATGTTGTTATCTGGCAATCCTACTCATGCTGTGTCCTTATTATTGATCTAAGAGCAAGATCAGCTATGAAAACTTGCAGCTTTAGTCTGAGAAATATTTATCTACAGGATATTTTAACGACTAGTGATGACTCACAGACTTCCCAACACATTATATTAAAAAACAAACTCCTAGGCTGTGCACAGTGGCTCATGCTTATAATTCCAGCACTTTGGGAGCCTGAGGTGGGAGGATTGTTTGAGGTTCAGAGTTTGAGCGCAGCCCGAGCAACAAAGCAAGACCCCATCTTTATAAAAAATGAAATGACATCTTGAATTACTCAAGTCAGAAGCCCTTCCTTGATGTCTTCTTCTACCTTACTGCCAATGTGTAATTCATCAGCAAGTGCTGACCAATCTGCCTTCAAGATATATCTGAAACCCCATACATTTCTTTCCATCCCCACTTCGTCATCTGTATTGAGGTCACCTAATCCCAGGACTGGATTAATCCAGTTGACCAAAGTGAACTTCACTCCTTCCCTCACCACACATCCAGAGTAGACCATTTTTCCCCCAGCATATAAACCTTTAGTTGGTTCCCTGCAAATCCATACAAAATCAAACTCCTTACCACAGCCTACAAGACTGAATATGAGCCAGCTCTTGCCCATCTCTCCACTGTTACCTTGTGCTATCCACCCACCCACCCCAGCTCACTTGGTTTCTGCACCTGTTATTTTTAATCTTACTTCAGTTTCTTTCCTTCCTTGTTAACCCATTTGTATACACTGCATTCTTGGTTTTCTTTAGGTTTTAGCTGAATATTACCACTGCAGGACACCCTTCTTCCTGACCTTATTCAATGTTGGCCTATCAGGCTAGGCACAGATTTTACTTCCTCCATGGATACCTTTGAGAAAAAAAGCATGAGTGACTTTGAAGGATGTAATTCTGAACCCCACAAAAATGAAAGACATGAGCACATTCTGGTCTCAATTCTCTCTTACTTTATTTTCCTTGTGGAGTTTCTGCTCCAAGCAAACTAGGTTATTCACTTCCCCAGACCATTCCACATGCACATATTGGCAAACATCCTTTCCCTTATCAGATTGCCTCCTCCAACCTCTTGTTTGTCAGGGTAACATATTTTTACTCAAGGCCAACTGAAATTCTGCTCCCTCCATGAAATCCTGGGGCATTCCTCCTGCCTTCTCTAATTTTTACCTCCCTTAAACTACTATCATTCTGAGTACTGTATTCTGAGGCAGAGAATGCATGGAGCCAGACATTCTTGGTTTCAGTCCCACCACTGCCACTTACAAACTTTGTTACTTAACTTTTCAGAGCTTTAGGTTCCTCAACTATGAAATATGGATGACAAGATAATGCCTACAGATTTGGAGGAAATAAAACAAGATGTAATAGCAGAGTTCCTGGCACACAGCAGACAATTTACATTAGTTTCTGTTTTCCTTTCCCTGCCTTTTGTTTGATATGCAGAATATGCCACCATAAGATCTGATGAGTTAATATAAATTGATAAGAGCATACTGACAAGGAAGAAAATTAATAGAGTACCAGGACCAACAGAAATCTTGGAGGTCATTGAACCCTTGATTAGCACTCTCCTTAGGTCATTCCAGGCTATTCCACAAGAACAGCTATTCTCTTCTAAAATGCCCCTGTAAAGATTATATTATGAACTCATCTCCGAGAGGCTCCGAAAGGAGTTAGATACTGAAATTTATTCTTGTCTCATCATAGGAACCACTGGAAGATGAACATCCTTTTCCTTCTTATCCCTGCTACAAATGCATCATCTAATTCTGTTTCAAATATGGAAGATTCTGATAAACTAAAAATATTGTTTTTGAAGTGTTTACTCTTTAAGACAGATACCTTTAAGATACTGATACTGATATTTTTAATATAGATATCAGTTTTAGCTAATTGGGGTCATTACACTTGCTTCCAAATTACATTTACTTTAGTCTAAAGTGAACAGTTTCAACTTCTAAATGTTTTGCTTTCGATGTCTAAAAAATTATTTTAAATATATTTTAACTTGAAAAAGTTGCTTATCTCTTTCTCCTTGGATCATAACAAGGAAGAATTTTCAATGAAGGGAAAGAAGAGATAATTTTGTGGATATTTTTCTTTTAAAGGTATCTGTATTCTGAAAATGGGGATCATATATTTTAATTCTGAAGGAGAAAAAAATCACAATGTAGATTGTATATAAAGTTATTACATGTACAATGACTAGAAAGCATCATACTACAGTTTAATTGGCATGAAGTATTCGTTTCTTACCATTGTCTTAGTTAATGGCAAAGTGAAATCTGGGCAGATAATTTGCCTTAGTGTGGGATACCTTAGTGCATTCTTCAGTCATTGAAAGTCTCTGGAACCTGAGCATCTTCTCCTTCCAGTCTCTCTAATGGTCCTTACCTGGATGCAGTACAAGAGGCTGAGCCTCCTCTTTACATATCAGATTCTGCTTAATGCCAATTGTAAGGTGAACAGATTGGCTGATACAACAATGTTGTCCTTCTCATTTCCTTTTCCAAGGTTTCTTCATTGGCTAGAGAGAAACAGAAATTGAACTTCTTTCAGGTTCTGTTTGGACGATAATATGACTTTGAGAAGCCAGATTAGGAAGGTTGAAAAAGGAAACTCCGTTTTCCAAGCGGATTTGGTTCTAATCAGTCTGTTTCTGCAGAGAAATCTTTAAGTGGAGGGAAGCGGATGACTTGATCAGCTAGGTTGGACCTATCAAAGAGTTGGATTTATTTGTATTTATTTTACATTTGTGCCAGCAGGGGAACCTCTTGAGGAAAGTACACTGTACATACATACTAAATATCAGTTACCTCGGGTTCCCATGTTCACGTTCCTCATAAAACATGATTGGAGCACAATAAATATGGAAATATGAAATGCATTAAATTAAAATGTTATTAGTTGAAGCAGTTGTAAGAATTTCTTATGAATAAACATAAAGCCATGGCGCCCATGAGAGCATCAGGAAGGATGTTCCAGGCAATTTTTCCCATGGAGACCTGGAAAGCATTGGCATTATAAAAATCCTTGATCATTTAAAATAGATTTATATCAGCCACTGAAAAAGATCGAAACTGTCGTCACTTTGTATGTCTTACATGATAGATTTTGTTTCCAGGTGAAAAAACTACAAATGCCAAAAGAAATGTTGGGCTCTCATTTTGTTTTGGAATTAACCAACATCAACGCTGAAGAGAGTGATTTTCTAGTTTTTATCATCTATATATAATATATAAAAGAATAATGATTAATTCATTTTAAATATCTCTTCAATAAGTACCTTGCAATGTGACTTTAGGCAAGTCTTATATATTTTCTAATGTCTCTCTTTCCCCAATAATTTAGGACTGGAATGGAGTTGGTAGGAAGGAACAGTCTTTGAAGTTAGATGCACAAGGTTGTAACCCCACTTCCACCAATTAGTAGGTCTGTTACTTTATGCTGTTTACCTAACTTCTCTGGACCTCTTTCTTTTAAGGTTTAGATAAGAGGGTAGGTGCCTAGAGTAGGATGATAACCAGTGCCTAATAAATATTAAGGAGATAATAAATATTAACATATAGCATCAGGTTGAGTAGCTATTATTGTAACATTTATATATGTCATATACCTTGACAAGACATATTATAGGAATATGGATTCCAAGATGTCAACTAAGTGTAATCGTATATCAAGCACCTACCAAAAGAAAAACACTCTATGAAACATTTTTTTCTTTTTTTTTTTTTCAAGACGGAGTTTCACTCTTGTTGCTCAGGCTGGAGTACAATGGTGTGATCTCGGCTCAACGCTACCTCCACCTCCCAGGTTCAAAAGGTTCTCCTGCCTCAACCTCCTGAGTAGCTGGGATTACAGGTGCGTGCCACCATGCCCAACTAATTTTTTGTGTTTTTAGTAAAAACGGGGTTTCTCCATTTGGTCAGACTGGTCTTGAACTCTTGACTTCAGGTGATCCACCTGCCTCGGCCTCCCAAAGTGCTGGGTTTATAGGCATGAGCCACCACACCCAGCCTCTACGAAACTTTGTAAAACCACAAAAGATGTATGGGATAAAGTACTACACTTTAGGATTCTTTAAAAAAGGACGAAGCAAGTCTAATCCTCTCAAGAACATTGCAGACAAATAAATATTGCCGGCATACATCTTCAGTATCTAGCAAAGAGCACTAGATCTCTGGATAGAGGCAGTCAAGCATGACTTCACAAAAATGATGACACTTGAGGGACGGAAAGATAGAAAGAAACCAAAAGTTCAGAAAACTGTTTCAGACAGGATGAAGAGCATGAACTAAAGCATTGAGTCAAAAAGTATATAGCAGCACATTTGGGGTCTGGGGAAGTAGGCATCTCAGCTGAAGAAAAGGTTTTATTTAGGCCCTAGTAGGAAGAAAGCAAGACAGCTAGGCTTGGGCTTGTAGCCACATAAATTCCAGAGCTACAGCAGTCCCTAAATTAAGGAAACAGTCTGGAGTCACCATTAATCATGGTTATTAGTTTTTTCAATGTAGTGAAGATTCTAGCAAATACCACATGGGGCTACCCAAGGTGGTGGTTAGAGAAAAGAAGATATCTGGGAGGAACTGGGCGAACAGGATGAGAGGGATGCCAAGAGCCAGGTCTGTGGGTCTATCTTTAATTATTCCATTTCATTTCCAAAGAGGAGCATCCACAAGGCATTCATTGACAAACCCTTGTCTTTGTAGACATATGTTATGGGTCCAATGATTAGCCTGAATTATTTAGCAGGCAAGCTGGGTCTCTTCTTGCAAGAACCATTGTTCCTTTCTTTTCTATTATTTTCTTTTCTATTTTCCTCTGTACTAAGATTTACCCTTTTTTTTGCTGGACACCATTAAACTTCTTGTTCTCTTCCTGGAGAGCTTGAGAAACTGTGCTTTTCAAAAGCCCATAAGAGCAAATTGGTGAAATGGCACTGAAAGTGAATGTGTTACACAACTAATAAGCCCTGTTACTCTCCATCCACCCCCCAGGCAGGAAGGTCTGAGCAAAGAGCCTTCCACAGGACCTCCCCCGCCACCCCCCCTCCCCACCACCCCGCTGCCTGCCACCCCCATAAATGGTGTGAAGCACCTGCTTAGCACTCAGTCTTTGTTGGCTAAGATCTGACAGTTAACTTTGAGCACTGATTCCACAAAGGTTGAGAGCAACATAAGGTGGCTCCAGAGACTTGAAGCTTCATCAGGAGTAGAAGAAAGAAGCCACGCTTGTGGTTGTTGTTATCACTGGGGCCTACTACAGAGAACTAGTCCTTGGAGAGAACCTAACTGTGCAAACTGGGCAAGCCCATGAAAAATCTGTGATTCAACAGAATAAGAGAAGTAGTCAGTGAAAGAATTTGTAGGCCAGCAGGTTCCCATTTGGTCTTTTGCCGTAAGGTGCTAGTTCTCAAAGTGAGATTCTCATGTCAGCGTTAGCATCACCTGGGAACCTATTACAAATGCAAAATCTCACCTCCACCCCCGACCTGACCTACTGAATCAGGAACTCTGAAACTGGAGCCCATAAACTAGGTTTAACAAACTCTCTAAGCTCAAGAACTACTGCCCTAGGGAATAAACTCAGCCCCCAGATATTTTCTTTTTGGTGCTAGGAACCTATGAGATTTAACTTAGAAGTTAGTGTATTACAGAACTGAAGTCAGAATTCTAGGCTTTTCATTTCTGTCCAGTGATCTTTTTATAATGGTTTGATGAGTCTAATCCAGTATTAATGCAAATCAGCATTAGAATGACACTGTTTCAAAACTTCCAAAGGTTGTTGACAGGAAGAATTAGAAAACTCATGCTAAAACTTCCTATCTGGTTATGCAATTGCTCCTAAATTCTATTGCATTTTGAAATTCAGTCCAAGATTTTATTCTATTTTAGGCATTTTGTTCTATAGTAATAGGCACTTAAGAATCTTGTGGTCTTTTATGCATTTTTGAAGACATGCTTTCTCATCTGATTGATTTTTTGCATTTCGGCAAAGTAAAGGATGTATTTTTCTAGATAATTATATCTTTAGAACAAGACTGGTCACATATACTGGCCTGCTATCAAATGACTACTTCTAATTTTGACTGTGTTGTAGATAAGCACTCACTCAATCAGCACTAGTTTATTAAGAGCATTCTTTTTTTTTTTTTTCCCAAGAATGTACTGGTCTTCTGAGTCTACTGAATTAAATACAAAGCCACTACCCTCAAATAAATTTAGATTTACATAAGGATAAATCTGTCAGAAAATATATGAAAGCGTCAGAAAATATATCAAACTATATTCAAAGGTAGCTGATGTAGTACAGCCTGGAAATTCCATAGGAGGTGCCAAGATTCCTCATTTTCATTTGATTCTTATTGGAGAACTAGCAATCTGAGTTATCCTTTATTTTTTTCTATGATATAAATGCTATCTTCTGAAACTATTGTTCTCCCAGTGCTCGATTGTGTTATTCATGCCTGCTCTCACCTGTTTATGCCCGAATATCTTGATTCAAGTCAACCATGTATTGAAATTACATTTGAGAAATCAAAAGAGTAGCTTGTCTATGGGATAAAAAAGTGAGAATGGGGGTTAGTGTGGGGCTGACAAGTGGTGTGTGCAGGTAATTCCACCTGAGACAATTGATGCTCCTCTACAATAGGAAACCAAATGAGATGAGATTTTCCCCAGTCCTCTGGGGAAATCATTCAAATGTACACTCTTATCAAACTCTAATATTGTTCTTGCTTTTGCCTGTTTGCTTTGATGAAGCTGATAATAACAGAAATTTACATTTATTTGCATTTTTCTACTAGAAGTCACTGAAGCATCTCAGAACATCATTTTCAAGTGCATATGCCTATAAGTGGCAAAAACATGAAATGTCATACAAATGTGGGCAGGGAAGTTCAGAAATAGAATCATTTCAAGAATGAGCTGTGAGCTTGCATCCCTCTTTGTTTTTGAACTGGGTAGTACGTAAGGAAGCATCTTTTTTTGTGAGTCTTCTTCAAGCTAAAGAGATTATAAAAAGCATTTCTTCCCAACTAACTAAAGCTTCTCCCATTTCTGCTTCCATTTCTAACAATCCTTGAAACACATGCACACACACACACACACACACACACACACACACAAACTGATTGGAAATAATAGAGAGACAAAGAGTTTTAAAGGTCATCTATTACATTTATTTCACTTTACAGATTTGAACAGTCTATCTCAGAGAAAACAAATGATTACTCCAAGGCCACAGAGCCAAATCAAAAAGCAGACAGGGGAGGAAAGAAGGAAAGCTGCCCGATTCCCATAGCTGTACCCTCCAACACCTCACCATCCTGAAGGCTCCATGCTCAAGCTCAAAATTCATATTAGGGAATCTCACCTGCTTTTTTAAAATTCCATTTCTAATTTTATGCTCTTTCTTGATGCAAATTGCCTTTTTCACTTAATTGACTAGTTGTGAAAGAACACTGGTCCCTTCCAGCTCTGAAATGTTGGGATTCTGTGATTCAGGTTAATTTGCGTGAGTCAATTCTAAAGGCATTTGCTGGAGCTGACGCAGAATGAAAATAGACCTTGCCAGTTTCAGAGTCAGCTACTTCCTTCTTATACATTTGTAATTTTGTGATTTACTTCCTAGGACTTCTAAAGTGCATTGGTGGCCATGGGGAGGCATGATTTTAAAGAGAAATTAAAATAGAAACCTTGGAAAACTTACGAAAATTAAAGGCAAAACCTGAGTTAACAATTTAAAAAACAAAACAAAACAAAACTTTCTGCCACTACAAAGCACAGAAAGTCCCCATCAGTCTCTCAGAAAGTTTCCATCTGTTTTTCAGCTACTCTTAGAGTAGTTGAAAAGAGCATTTACAGACACTCTCCTATCAACTGACAGAGGGCCTAGCAGACTGTGTGGCAATGTGTGGCACCATCACCTAGTACTATAAGTGGGTGATGTTAGACAAGTTACTTAACCTCTCTGTACCTGGGCATCTTCATCTATGAAAGGAACAACACTAGTACACACTTAGACATTTGTTGTGAAAAATGAGTTCGTACTTGCAAAGCTCTTAGAAAAGCATGTGAAATAATAAGTGCTCAAAGATGTTAGTAATTTTTTTAGTTATTGTTATTATTAATGCTGAATATAAAGTACATCAAGTTGGTAAAGCTAGTTTTCTACAAAATAATAAAACATTCTCTGGTACTTCTCAGTGCACAAGGTCTCTTCTGCTACCTGATCTTATTTGTTCATCACACTAAACTTTGAGGGAGGAGAAAAGATCTTCATTATCCCCAGTTTATAGATTACATAACTGAGACTAAAATTTAAAAAGGGGAATATACCCACTTTTACACAGGAAAATGGGATTTGAACTCCTGACTCAAATCTCATATTCTTTGCATTTACCATGTTTAGTTACTTAAAGGCAAATGTTGCTATTTCAAATTCCTGGATTGAAGTTAGAGTGAATGTTCCCAAACTAAAATAGTGCTGATCGTATGAACTAAGGTAATGTATTAGTTGTATGTAACTAACTTTCAAAAAATTATTATTCATGCATTATAAAAATTGAAAATAATATAATAGCATAAATGATTTAAAAATTTAGCCCCTATCCCAAGATTCTGATATTAGAATCTACATCTAAAACCAAAATTATAGTTTCAGAATAAATTCATGCAGGAATTGAGCATAACATACGTATGGTTCTGCAACTTGTTGGGTTTGTTTTGTTTGGGGTTTTTAGATTAACAATATGTGTTGGACGTCATTCCATGCAAGGATACATATTTCTAATTATTTTCAGTGTTACAAAGTATAGCACTGTGTGGATATAGAGTATCTTAATCAGTCATTTTCCTCAGTCTTTTACTATAACACAAAATGCTATCAATATGGACCTGTAGGGCTTTTGGAAACACAAATATTTTTCTCTTTGAAGTTTACCTATCAGGCTTAATGTGTTCAATTTTCACATTGCAGCAACTCCTTTCATGAGTTGACCCTTCCTGAGAAAGTCTTTGAATATTCTCAGCATTTTGGGAGTCTTTATTTCACTCCCACAGGAACAAAGCAACCATTAACCAAGAGGACAATGAAAGGGTAAAGAATGCAGAGAAGAGCTTTCATTCTGTGTTTCATTCTCTTCGTGATGATGGGGTCAACTGTGGGAGGAACAGAACAATGTAGTCATATATCTGAATCTTATCATGAATATAGATGCCGCGTCTTATTCTAGGGCAGTTTGAACACCATCCAACAGACAAAAAAGTGATAACAATAAGACAAAGAGCATCATTTTTTAAAAACCTAAAATGAAATCTTATTCTGCAGCCAACTATTTCTTTGTTAACATTAAAGGAACTCCCTCAGTGAAGGAAAAAACTTTTTTATGTTATTTTATTTTTTTTTTAATTTTACCATTTAGCTTGTTTAAAATTAATTTTTTTTAAATCATAGTGTCATTAATCTATCTCTGGTAAAAATTATCATTTTTAACTGTTTATTCTTCTATGATCTTCCATCTTAATACATTGCATTTTACTGTGTTTTTCCCCCAATTTTATAATATTTGTTTCTTGTTAAAATGGTTAAGAATTTTTAGCTCTATATCATACATACCCTATACAATTTGTGCAATTGTTCCTTCCACAGCTGAAATCTTTCCAACACAATTATATCACTCTTGAGAGAAACTTAACCAATTAAGTTTGGCATTACTGTAACTATTTGCATGTGGTACTACAAATCTAGAATGTATACGATTATATTTGTGTTCTTATATTTCTTTTTCTTTCTCCTTTGTGTAATAATGGTTTTTCCCTCTAAACTTTTTATGTTTTGTTACCAAGCTTTTTTATTATTTGTTTTTTCCCCTAAATGTTCTAAAATATTTGTCAAATGTCTATAAGTTTGGTCCAAATGCAACATAGGATTCCAATTATTTTTTCTTTGAAGCCATCCCTCTTGTAGTCCTTCAATTTCCTGCTTTAATGTAAGCTGTTTGCTGTCTACTGCACAGCAGTGGACCTGGCACCTCTCATCTGGATGGGATTTCCTGTTTCTTGGATCCCAAATCTCATTTTTTTTTTCTTTATGTTGCTGAGGGCACTTGCTAGTAGCTTATCAAGAAAGGGTGCCTGGAAGCATATTTTTAAAGTCCTTTTATTTATAGAAATATATCAATTATACATGAAACCAATAGTAATGGTTAGTTAGATAAAAAATTAAAGTTTGAAAATTATTTTTTGTCAATATTTTGAAGGTATAAGTCTCCAGCGTCCAGCCATGTGCCATGGCTGGAACAGGTAATGCTATTCTTCCTCTTGGTTCTTTGTAAACTCCATTCTGCTTTTGCTGTTGCAGTGGGGCCTGATAAGATGGCCTGGTGTGGATTTTTTCTCTCTCTCAATGGCCTTTTTCAATCTTGAGAATACATATCCTGCTGTCCTGGGAATTGTTTCTTCTGATTTATTTGAAAATCCCCTATGCTGCATTTTATCTGTGCTCTCTCTTTCTGGGGAATTTCCTTCAGTCTATCTTCTAATCTCTTTGCTGTTGTTTTGTTTTTGTTCTTATTTTCTTTGTTATCATATTTGTAATTTCTAAGAGCTCATTTTTGCTTTTGGTTTTCTTATCTCCCTTAAATTTTATGTCATTTATAGCATCCTGTTTTTATTTCATGGTTTGTATTAGTCCGTTCTCACATTGCTATAAAAGAAATACCTGAGACTGGATAATTTATAAATAAAAGAAGTTTAATTGGCTCATGGTTCTGAGGTCTGTACAGAAAGCATAGTGACTTCTGCTTCTGAGGAGGCCTCAGGAAACTTCCAATCATGGTGGAAGGCAAAGGGGAAGTGAGGTATCTCATATGGTGGGAGCAGGAGCAAGAAGGGACAGGTGCTATACACTTTTAAATGATCAGATCTTATGAGAACTCACTCACTATAACAAGAACAGCACCAAGAGGATGGTGCTAAATCATTCACGAGAAATCCACCCTCAGGATCCAATTACCTCCCACCGGGCCCCACCTCCAACACTGGGGATTACAATTCAACATGAGATTTGGATGCAGACACAGATCCAAACCATATCATGGCTATTAAATCTTGCCTTAATTCTCTAAACAAGTTAACAATAGACTTTTCTTTTAAATTGTATTCTTTTCCCTGTGTAGAATCAATTTTTCTGAAGTCTCTTTCCTTTGGACTCCATCTTACATATTGAGGTTCTCATCAAGTATCTGATAATCCTTGGTTATTTATTTGAATTGTAGAATAAGATATTAAATCTCTGATAGAATCTCTAGATGCAGCGGAAGTTCTTTCTGACTTGAGGCCTTTATAGTAGATTGGATAACAATTCTCTTATTATAAACCCTTCAAATGCTAATATCTGTTTTCTTTAGGGTTATTCTATTTCCCCTAAAAAAATCCTCAAGTCCATTCCCTGGGTGTTTCTTGTGCTTTGGATGGATGGGTGGGTAGTACATCTCACTAACCTTACTCTGGGAACAGGGCAGAGTAAGAAGATTGGGTGACTTATGATTCACTTCGCATACTTTCCTAATGCTCATGTTTTCTCTCTTGTACCTCAATACAATTTACCTACCACAAACACCAGTACCAACTACATAATTTATAGGGCCCAGTGCAAACTAAAAATATAGGACTTCTTCAAAATGATTAAGAATTTCAATTATGACATTAGAGTATTAAACAAGTATGAGGTTCTTCTGAGCATGGTATTCTGTATAATTGCACAGGTTTTACACCCATGAACTTGGTCCACACAAACACACACTCTGTCCTCTGCTTGGTTCAGTTTCTCCAGAAAAGAATGAATATCCTGCCTTCTGAGAGGATATAAAAGGAATAATAATCTGGCTAAGAGGCATGAGAGTCAGGATCTGGGGAATGAACTTTAAGCCAATCCAGTCTTATACCTGACTCTCATTTCTGTGACTCTTGGCACCACTAATATTCAGTCTTTTCAGGATTCTATGGGACAAAACAGTTCATTTCTCCCATTTTCATAATGACCACCCTCTGTAGGCATGGTCTAGTCTTCAAAATAAGTTGCTTCTTCACATTTTTCAAAACTCCGCTGATAATGATCATCAGTATAGTCTCCATTCTTACAATGTTTGTCCTTATGTGCTTATATCTTTTATTTTTTAATGTAATTTTGTGAGAATATCAAATGGAATATACATAAAAGCATTTTGTTTCCCAAATTGTCATGTCTAACCAGAGCAATGATATAGTACTTAGTCATTTTCTTCTTTTAGTGTATTTATAAAAGATACCTCATTTTACCCTCAGATGACTTAATATATGTCCACCTTTGGCTAAATTTTACTTCACTGAGTCATTTAAGATTTTGAGATCTAAGTTTGAATGCATTTTGCTCTCAAATGCCTCCTATTTTCACCTCCTCCTCCAAATCCTTTTTAAAAAGGTGGGTGGGTGTCCCTTTTTCTGGAAAATAGAATAGATTATGTGGTATATTCATTGACCCAAATATTTCAGGACAGTATATGTCTTGTTCCAACCAAACTGCTGCCTGAAGAAGATAAGATATTGAATTTTTAATTGCAAACCATTATGAAACTAGCTGTTTTGTATCAACTAACATATAATCAGTAATTAACGATTCTCCATTGGTTAAAAGACAAAAACCTCAGATTTAATTAGGACTCTGAGGCACAGCCAAGAATTTGGTGACTGATAACCATTCTGACAGAACTAAAACTTGGGGAAGTAGAATGGCAGTAGAAACCTTGAATCCTAATGAGGGAATGGATTATTTTGACCTTAGAGTGTTTGCATATACCAGTGCAATACCATTTTAAACAGAATTCTTGGTTCAGATTGCAAACAGCATTATTTCAACTCTTCCTTGCTAGAGCTTCACTTAAAATTAATATTAGTGTGCTGTGTCAGTACCCAATTGTCTAGCATAACTGAAGAGATAGTAAACTATCAAGAGAATTAATTGGACCAGGTTCAACTTGTCAATGATCTCAGCCATCTCAGAATCATAGAAGCCTAATAGAACCCAGCTCTCCCAATAGGTTGTGTATCAACTGTCTAATTAAGAAGCAAAACTGTCTAAGGTGATTTAAGATCTAGCCTCATTCTACAGTGAGATGGATGTCTTGTCAAAAATCTGATAAAATATTCACCACCACAACCTTTTCAACCCAGATGCCACTCAGTCAAATGTGGAAAGAAGAGTGGAAAAAAGAACATATATTTTTTGTGTGAAGTTTTTAAAAAAATTTTGTAAGCCCTGTTGCCCTATTTTATTTCCCTAGGACTGAATGAATATCTTCACTACATTTCTTAGAACTAGGAAAATAAATGAGTATCTATGGGCAGATTTGTCAGATAACTATTTTGAGGGAAGGTGATTATGATTTTCTTCTTGTAGTATGACCTGCTCTGCCCTGGCCTCTTTTAAGAGAAGGAAGCAGAAGTGAAAGTCCAGAACTAAGTATCTTGTTACCCCTGACAATAGAGAACCAAAAACTTTGAAGAGGTCTTTCTTCACCTCTCCCTGCCAAAGGACTTTCCAAAGTTACTCTCCATGAAATTTAAGGCTGCTGCATTTAACTCTTATGAAGCCAAAGCACTTCACTTTTATTTTTCCAGCAATGAAAAATACCCTAAGCACTCTTGATTCAACAAAAATAAAACATAAAGAATGAAGAATGATGAATTCTCTTTGTCACCTTTTTATAGGTGCGGCATTCCACGACAACATGTGACTTGATGTTCCCCAAAGCAGGGTAAGTGTGTGATAATGTATAAGGAACACCTACCTACCTGGAAATTTGGGTGTGTTCAGTTCTTTGATCTTCTAGCTGTATAGCCTTAGATAAATCTGTTAGGTTCTTTGGATCTTAGTAGTCACTTTTTAAATTGAGAATAATAACACCTGCTCAATTGTTTGTGGAATTTATTAAATGTTTCCTCTATGTCACACCTTTTGCTATATGCTCATATTAAAGCTATTATTTTATTTTAGTCTGCACAATAATCCTACTATTAGATGTAACATCAATATAAGGTTCAGATAAGTTACTTAAGGAAGGTCACACAGTTTATAAGCAGGAGAACCAAGATTCATAGTTAAGTCAGTATGGCAATGCAATTTATAACCCAAAGCCATACTGTTTTATATGACTATAGACCAACCATTCCATATCTTTTTGACATCAGGTCCCTATCTATGAAGTGGAGCAAATAGAATTACTATTTTGTAAGGTTATGAAAAGATTAAATAAGGCAATGCATGCACAGTAATTAGACCTGTGCACACATGAAATAAAATCGTTGTTGATATAATTATTGTAATAATAAAAACAACAAGTATTAGTAAATGTTTTTAGCATCTTCAGGGCTTATCACTTAGGATCTGTTGCCATTCATTAGCTGACTGAGACCGTTCTAAATTAGGAGTATGCAGGACCTCATGCTACTCATGGGGGCTTAGAAGCCCATTATGCCCCATTGTCTTTAGGGCATTTCATCTACCATTCCTAGAGGAAGTCTGAGCACTGTACTCTTTCTCAGTTTGTATCAGCAATAACAAGCCATCCCTGTTAGCCAAAACTTCCGTGCTGATACCAGAAAGTGTTTGGGACAAAGCAGATGGTTGTTCTCTTCCCCAGTTTCAGGAAATCTTTCCTGAGACTAGGCAGATTATACATAGTTTGGGCTTGGAAAGGAAGAGTATTCTAAATACTAGGGTATCCTAAAGATGGTCTAAGAACTGTGATTAATGTTAGTAGGTTTCTTTTTTTATCATGTGAGCATTACTTCTTCCCACTCAGATCCCCAGCGTGATGATACACTGCATGACTTCTCGAAAACCAAACTCTGTAAGGCAACTGCAGGTGGAGTGGTATTCTGGTAACCAGAACCCATTCTAACTTTCTGCAAACATATTGGTTAGTTCCTGTAAGTGCTGAAGTGGTGGTGCTACAGACTGTGAGTGGGCCATTTTAGACCGAGAAGTGTGCATTTTCTCAGATGAGGACTTTCAGAGCATCAGCAAATCATGTTAGGGTTTAGGTTGCTGTCCAAGTCCCACTTTGCCATTCCTCCCCTCTCCGTGGCCCCCCATCATTATATGAAACTTTGATCTCATCTCAGTTAAACAGGCAGCTGCACAGGCCCCTGGAAAGCCAACAGATATATTGAAGTTTGGTTTCTGCAGCACAGCCCTCGGGGTGTCTGTGGAACTGTCAGGATTGACGTGCTTTAATGGTCTTCTTGCAAGAAGCCGCCTTGTGTGAAATAGTTGCCTCTTGAACTGGTCAAATACTTGTTACTGGTCTCCCCTGCTGTGAGGTGGGATGAACTCTGACAGATAAATAAGAGCCTGAGTTAAAAGGAAGCCTCTTAAAATAAAAGCAATTCATTTCCCCTTTCTATTTTAAAGTGCAGTTTGCAAGGGGCCCTCGCCTCATCTTCCTTTTCCTTGTTGCAACAGCCCCCATAATGAACTCCCCACATATAATGAGAATGTATGCATGTATGTAGGGCAGGAAGGCCTGCCCCTATTCTGGGAGAGCAGGGTGACAATTGCTGCTTGTTTATTACTTATTACTGAAAGGCATAAAAGAGGCTGCTGCAACAAAGCAGCCTCAGAAGAATCACTGGGGGGAAGGTCAAAGCCCCCAGAATGAATCTGTATTTATGGAAGGATAGAGATGGTTTATCAGAGGGTCTCTTAGAAGAAAATGCAGTAATCAGAGTGTGCTGGCGCCCATTTTAACAGTTTGTTCAAAATATATATGTTTCTTACCAAAGTTGGTGTTTTTGTAGATTAGTTTCCTAACGGATTCCATAAATAGAACAGAGGTCAGCCCTTAAAAGGAAAAAAAAGAAGCAAAGATTACGGTGAGGAAGAGGAGACAGGGAACAATATAACAATTTTAAACATGGCATTTGGAAGAAAGAAGAGACTTGAAGAAGGCAAGGAATTAAACCATGAATGGGTTATGTGGGCAGTTTCTGTTTGCCAGTGTCTCTGCAGCACAGTAGGGGTCTTGCTTTAAATATTTTTGCCTAAAGAGTGACCCAAGCACAGACACAGTATAGTTATTTTAGTCTCTGAGCCATTTTTGGCAGAAGAGTCATTCGTGCATTAATTCTAGAGGCCAAAGGAAGAGATTGCAAGCAAATACTAAGTTAAGATAGCTAGTCAGGCAAGCTGGGGAAAAATAAAAAATAGAAAAACAAAATTTTTTTTAAACTACCTTAGGACACTTGCCTGGCTTTGAATAATAAGTGTCTTCCAAATAACACTGTGGAATCAGTTAAGGACAAGATTGACTCTTGTCAATAGCAGTAAAAATGGAGAATTAGCAAAATATTTCACACTTCTCTTGAATTCAAAGGTGGAATTTTGTAAGTATCTGGGATTGTTGAGGCAAATAGTTTTGTTTGGAGTATTTTGAGTTCATCTGTGCAACAGTAAATTGCTTTAGACTTTAAGATACATTTCCAATTTAGTATACAGGTGGAAAACAACTTCCTTCCTCACTTTTCAGCAGGTCTGTATATGCTGGAAACCAATTTTTAATATTTTAGATGTGAATCTGTTAAGCTGTTAAGTGTGAGGATTTTCAATTACATGGAGATTATTCTGGATAAGAAAAACTTGACTACAGGTAACAGTACTTGGTCTCAGCAGAATTTACAAACTAAAATAAATTAGGTTTATGTTATCAAATAGCTATTTATGTCTTATTAACTATCTTTATTTATTGGGAAATGATGGCATCTGCTAATCCATAACACATAAGCACTCTTGATAATCAAAACAGCAAAACACTTTTTAAAACATCATTTGCTAGGAGATGATGTTTTAAATGAGTTTAAGATTTAGCAGCTCAGTTTCACTTCCTGTTGTCTAATTTAGGCCAACTCTAAAATCGCAATTTGGGGGCAATCCCTAACAGCTTTATGCCATGAGATTTCAACAATAAAAGATCCCTGTTTAAGGATTCAATTTTCCCATCCACTGACATAGGTCTGAGGCAGTTTGAGTTAAATTGCCTTGCAGAGTAAGGTTAAAGACTTGTGAATGGGATCAGATGTAGGTTGATGAATTCGGGATTGCAGATATTTTCATTACAAGGAGCACTACCTTGCTGCAGCTGGAACAATTGTTTTTAATTAATCTGAATAAACAGTGGGGCTTTGACAAACAAATAATAACCATCAAATTAAATAGCTTTCTGGGAGGAAAACCTTCCAAAATGGCAGTATTGCCTTTGGGCTTTTGAGAGATTATAATAAGAGGCTTACTGCAATTTTTTTTTTTTTTTTTTTTTTTGAGATGGAGTTTCATTCTTGTTGCCCAGGCTGGAGTGCAATGGTGTGATCCTGGCTCACTGCAACCTCTGCCTCCCGGGTTCAAGCAATTCTCCTGTCTCAGCCTCCTGAGTAGCTGGGATTACAGGCGCATACCACCACACCCGGCTAATTTTTTGTATTTTTACTAGAAATGGGATTTCACCATGTTAATCAGGCTGGTCTGGAACTCCTGACCTCAGGTGATCCACCCACCTCGGCCTCCCAAAGTGCTGGGATTACAGCGTGAGCCACCACACCCGACCGGCTTACTGCATTTTTTGAGGAAGAAAGGAAAATCAAGTTCCCGTATTGAGATGCAGGGAGAAGTATGGGATTTACCTGGAATTGTAGGAATGTGAGAACAATGGGATTTTGGAGCTGAATGGGATGTTGGTCATTATGTATACCACCTAGTCCCTTACAATGTCCAAAATGGGAAAAACTTCGAACCCTAAAGAGCAAACAAAACTTGCTCAAGGTCTTATGTTTCATATTCATAGGAACAATCATAGATTATAGGAGTGGGCGAATCTACATTCAGCTTATTCGGGAAAGGGATTGTAGGGCACAAAGGGAATACCTCCCTTTTGCCTTCTACAGGTTCAGTGAAAAACCAACTGAAAAAAGGCAGATTAATAGAAGAAAAAGTATGAAAGTTTATTTAATCATAGTTTTATGTCACACAGGAGACTTCAGAATGAAGACCAACAGATACAGAGAAAACTTTCCATTTTTAGGCTTAGGTTCAATAAACTATGGACAGCTGTGTAGAACTGTGATTGATCAAAAAGGGTATGAGCTAATGCTGATAGATGGCATGAGAAAACCCAGCAAGGCCTGTCTGCTTAGATTCTTCTTGGACTCTCTGTCCAGCCTTCCTTCCTTCTGGGCGTGGGGCTGGGCCCTCTCCAGAAGGAGGTCTTATGACCTACAATCAAACTAGGTAGGTCAGATAATTTTTTTACAGCCAGCTCTTACACAGAAAGGTAAAGGAAAGTTAGAGTCATAGTTTTAGGTTTTATGACTGGCTTTGGGGAAAATGGGTTCTGGTTTCTATAATCTGGCTTGGAGAAGAGGGATTCTAGTTTCTATGGCTAGCCTTGGGGAAAAGTGAGGAGCCAGAGATAAGAGGGCAGGAGAAGGTCAGAGAGAAACGTGCTTCTGAGGCTACTTCTGAGGCTTTCACTTTGGCATATTCTTTTCTGATTCCAAACATAATGCAATTAAAAACCTTATAAATCTTAATAACAAGGTTCTGAGTTTCCAATAACTAGAAATTCATGATATCTATGATGTCTCCAGAGGTTTGCATTAATGAGGGACCACTGACGTATGTCATATATTGGGCAGAATCATTATCAAATGCATTATCCCAAGAGATCTGTGTCATCAAGATTTAACTCAGATCATCATATTCTAGAATGGGGTATTTTGAAGAGAAACATTACATCTATCTAACCACCTTTCCCCATCTGTGGAATCCAGGCAGTTTCACTAGAAAAGACTTCTTAGTAAAAGCAGCATTATCAGCCAGCTCAGCCTGCTATGACCCTGCTCACCACTGCTATTCTCCCTGATCTCCCATATAAAAAGACGAAAGGCCAGACCACTGAGACCACTGTGTCTCCTCTAAGAGGCAGTTCCTTCAATCCCGGGGTGTGAGTTGTGACACAACACCAATAAAAATTCTAATCAGTCATTTTCCACCTTCAGTCACCTCCTCCAGCTCCACACTCATCTCTCCATTTTGGGTGGGATTTATTGGCACCTTTTGTTAAGCTATGGGCAAGGGGAAGGATGATGACCAAAATCTAAAGTAAAAAACAAACTCTCTAGAAAACCAAAAAGGGTGCTATAAAGGTACCACAATCTCTATTTGTACCTAAATTATTATTTTGTTACCCTTGTAATTATTATTTTTTGTTTTATTAAATGTTTCTCTTGTCGTTTTTGAGACAAAGGCTCACTCGGTCACCCAGACTGGAGTGCAGTGGCTCAATCTTGGTTCACTGCAACCTCTGCCTCCTGAGTTCATATGATTCTCATGCCTCAGCATCCTGAGTAGCTGGGACTACAGGTGCCCGCCACCACACCCAGCTAATTTTTGTATTTTTAGTAGAGACAGGGTTTCACCACGTTGGCCAGGATGGTCTCAAACTCCTGACCTCAGTTGATCCGCCCTCTTCAGCCTCCCAAAGTGTTGGAATTATGGGTATGAGCCTCTACGACCAATTAAATGTTTCTTTCTTGAGGCCAGCAGAGTCTTGGGATGTCCCGAAACATTTAAGTTGGGCTTATTAGAAGGTTTACTGTACAGACAGGATATAGATGCATTATTTGGGTGGCAAGTGTATTAATGTAGAAGCTAAGACAAACAGCTTCAAAGTATCTTTTTAAATGTTTCATTGTGTCATGGTGAAGTCCTTCTATGTGAAAAGACATATCTTCTCCCTTAAGATGAACATAAAATTCAGTTCCAGTTCTTACAAGTTTTTTTAAATCCTACCTTAATCAAAGGAAGATGGATATAGAGTGTCTTCAAAGGAGGAAGAATGGGGTGGAGGATGGTAGTAATGAGGGTCTGAGGCTGGTAGCAGCAAGGAGGAGAAAGACACAATTCAGCTTTCTCACGGAGGAGAAAGACACAAGGAGCAGCTTTTGTTGCCTCCGTCTTTTTCATAAATACCCTCATTGTACTTTACTTCCCACATCAAGATATGCTTGCTAGCAATTTATGCCATCCTACATGCATGGCACATGCACACACACATACATACACACATTCATACAAATACACACAATCTTGCATCCACGGCATTCACCTACCAAAAGAGTCACATATATCTTCTACAGCAACATCCCAAATTTTTTACCATCTTCAAAGCCAACACTTACTTTCTCCCATCTCTGTTACCTCCCAGAGTACCTAATAAAATATATGTGCTGATGAATGTTATCAAATATTTCCAGGACCATCTAAGATTATGTGCTAGTATCCATCTGGTGACAGCAGCCCTAGAAGTTTTTGGCTCATTTAAAAAGGAGACATCTAGAGAAGAACCATTTGGCTAAAATCAAGACCCAGAAGGCCAGTCCCACTCTTGAATGTTGCAGCTGAAGTTTGCTTCACTGGCAGTGAAGTCAGTTTGTGATTTTACATTCCTCCTGCATTGTCCAGTAAAGAGCATCCTGGGAAGAGCTTCCACAGTTTGCTGACCACAGGCAGAAGCTCCCATCAAATCCTCAGATTAGACCCCTGGCGATGGTGTGTGTGACCATGCGCACGTGATTGTGTCATTGAGTGTGTTAAACTTTTCCCCACTGCAGAAAAACAGAGAGAACCTTCCACTGGGAAACTTTTCAGCAGGGATTAAGCGATAAAAGTATGATAAACAGAACTTTTTTTCTTGCTCTCAAAGACAGCTGGATGATTGTTCTCTACTGAGAGTTCTCAACTTTGCAAAATGAGATGAAAAAATGCATAATATATTTTTTCTCCCCCAAAATACAAAATACAGGGCATGGAGTAATTTGACCCCAACAGTGAGATATGGAAGAGTGATTTAAAAATAACTTGTTTGCATTTATTTACTATCTACTAGTATGGATGAAATACTATACTGAGCATTATATATTCCTTGTATATATTTCTCTTGTGAACCATGTAAAATGGCCAAGATTATTCAAAGCTGGGTCGTCAGCTGGTTCTGTCATCCACATTTCCCATTGTACTGTTAGCAGCCTTTCCTGGAACACACCTGTATTAGTCAGGGTTCTCTAGAGGGACAGAACTAGTAGGATATATGTATACATGAAAGGGAATTTATTAAGGAGAATTGACTCACATGATCACAAAGTGAAGTCTCATGATAGGTCATATGCAAGTTGAGGAGCAAGGACGCCAGTAGTGGCTCAGTCCAGGTCCCAAAACCTCAAAAGTGGGAAAGCTAACAGTGCAGCCTTCAGTCTGTGGCCAGAGGCCAAAACTCCCTGCCTGGCAAACCACTGATGTAAGTCCAAGAGTTCAAAAACTGAAGAATTTGGAGTCTGATGTTCAAGGGCAGGAAGCATCCAGCATGGGAGAAAGGTGAAGGTGGGAAAACTAAACAAGTTAGCTTCTTCCTGCTTTTTCTAGCTGCTCTGGCAGCTGATTTTATGGTGCCCACCCACATGCCCCTCCCGGTCCACTGACTCAAATGTTAATCTCATCTAGCAACACCCAGAAAAACCCAGATACATCCAGAAACAATACTTTCCATGCTTCAGTCCAATCAAGTTGACACTTAATATTAGCCATCACAGCACTTATTAAAAATGACAAAGTCATGTCAAAGAAATGGAGGATTTTTACATAAAAGACTTCCCAAATAGTAATGCTTCTTGAATAGGAAGCATTTTGTTCTCTTTTATAGCAGAGTTGATTTAGGATGAATATGAGGATATATGTAAGAAACATAAAAACTCAAAAATGAATTTTTAACCTATGAGCTGCCCAGCCATGGAACAGGGACAGCCACGGGAAAAACATGACCATCTGTTCAGAATTCTACAGAAGAGGATCGTATGTCTGCATCTGAGTAACTGGTTGTCAGGGAACTCCCAAGTTGTAAAGTTCAGTGATTCTGCTAACCGGTAATAGTGTTTCCCAAGCTTGGGAGATTTTATTTGCCTGCGCTTCAGCTTCCAAGCTAATGTCAAATTTACTCTGACTGCATTAAATAACTTTTGTGTTGCAAATTTCATGCTTGCTATTTTACAGTTAAATAGTAATGAATCCATATTTTAATTTTTGAGTATTTTTGTAAGCAGCATTTGAGAAGGCCTTAGGGGCAGTGTAGTATGTGCTTCTGTGGTCACAGTGATAAAATTATAATTATTTCTTTGAGATCAGAACTTTAATCAATGAAATGAATACTCCTGAAAAATATTAAGAGATGTATAAACCACCAGAATCATCAAGTCTTTAGCATGCGATATTCCATATGACTGTTACAGGAAAGGGGTCCCCATCCAGACCCCAAGACTGGGCTCTTGGATCTTGCACAAGAAAGAATTTAGGGTGAGTCCATAGAGGAAACTGAAAGCAAGTTTATTAAGAAAGTACAGGAATAAAATAATGGCTACTGTACGGGCGTGGTGGCACATGCCTATAATCCCAGCTACTTGGGAGGCTGAGACAGGAGAATTGCTTGAACACGGGAGGCCGAGGTTGCAGTGAGCTGAGACTGAGCCATTGTACCTCAGCGTGGGCAACAAGACCGAAACTCCGTCTCAAAAAAGAAAAAAAGAATGGCTACTTTATAAACAGAGCAGACCCAAGGGCTGCTGGTTGCCCATTTTTATGGTTATTTCTTGATGTTGTCTCAACAAGGAGTGGATTATTCGTGCTTCCCCCTTTTAGACCACATAGGGTAACTTCCTGATGTTACCATGGCATTTGCAAACTGTCATGGTACTGGTGGGAGTGTAGCAGTGAGGCCGACCAGAGGTCACTCTCGTGGCCATCTTGGTTTTGGTGGGTTTTAGCCGGCTTCTTTACTGCAACCTGTTTTATTAGCAAGGTCTTTATGACCTATATTTTGTGCTGACCTCATATCTCATCCTGTGACTTAGAATGCCTAACTCCCTGGGAATGTAGCCCAGTAGGTGTCTGTCTCATTTTACTCAGCCCCTATTCAAGATGGAGTTGCTCTGGTTCACACACCTCTGACATGACCTCCAACAAGTTGTGAACACTGGTAAGAATGAGGCCTAGCTTGTTATAAGAAATATCTTGGGCCGGGCGCGGTGGCTCAAGCCTGTAATCCCAGCACTTTGGGAGGCCGAGACGGGCGGATCACGAGGTCAGGAGATCGAGACCATCCTGGCTAACACGGTGAAACCCCGTCTCTACTAAAAAAATACAAAAAATTAGCCGGGCGAGAATGGCGGGAACCCGGGAGGTGGAGCTTGCAGTGAGCTGAGATCCGGCCACTGCACTCCAGCCTGGGCGACAGAGCGAGACTCCGTCTCAAAAAAAAAAAACAACAACAACAAAAAAGAAATATCTTGAATTTAGTGCACTTTGGGTCACATGTCACAAAAATAATCAGAGATTTGGACAAAACAATGTATTTTATCCTGGAACCATGAGTTTACCTTAGAAGTTCATTTAGAACTTATAAAGACCATAGAGTTCATTAACTTATTTATCTCCTTTATTTGTATACATATTTACAACAGCATTTTACTAGTTTCACATAACACATCCCTCATCTCTATTTTGCATACATTTTGGTATATTTCCATAAGATTATATTATTTGAAATGTTGTGCTATTTATCAATATTGAACACTATTAGTCTTCTTTTGGTTCTCAGTAACAGAAAATTAGCTGAAGCAAAATAGGGAGATTAAATTTAGGATATATGTGTGGTTCAATGACCCCCAAAGACACGACCTTGAAAGTGAGCTTAGGACCTTCAGTGCTGTGGGAAAGATCTTTCTTTTTCTGTTGTTTTATAGTGCGGTTGGTTGGTTGGTTGATTTTGCTTTGATCTTATAGGTATGTCTACTTCATTCAACTCATACTTTCTTCAGGTCAGTTTTATATATCTCCAATTCACTTGGAAACAAACCAAAAATAAAAACCACTGCCAACAGACCACAAATCTACCCACGCAAATAAGACAATTCAAAGACAGCCTTACCTCTCTCAGCAGATGGGCTAGATTGGGAGAAGCCAAATTGATTCTGGTCAGAATGATTCATGTTTTGCAAAGATGGCTTCTAGGAACTGCAAAGTAAGTATGTGGATTGAAAAATAAGGCACAGTTCCCCGAAGACCCACAGAGATCTGTCTAGACAAACCAAGAATGACAGACAGCATAGTGCAGTAGTCTTAAGAAAGGGTTGTATAGACATACTACTTGAGTTAAAATCCAAGATCTGCTACTTAATAACTGTGTTGTCATGGACAAGTTATATAAATCCTTTTTTGCTAGCTTCTACCACTTGTCATATGCAAATAATAAATATCTACCTCATAAGGTTGTTGTGAAGATTAATAAATATATGTAGAATGCTTTGAAGAGTGCCTTGCATATAGTACACATGTAGCGAAAACAGGGTAATGTTAGCTGTGATTCATCCCAACTTCTGATGGGGAGAACACATCCAGAGATTGTCTTGCCTTCCATAAGATTGGGTCTGATGGTAAATTGTAGGCCCCCCAAAATAAAAAGATTCTAATGTTAAAAACGGTGTTTAAATATAAATATCTCAGTCATTCTTTGCTCCCTCTCCCTTTCCTTTTTTTTTGTTTGTTTGGTTCAAGTATAAATTAAAGCAAATCCAAGAAAAAAAAAAATTCACAATAAATCTGGCACACATTCCCAAAATGCTCATTTTCAATGTTCCCTGCTAGACCTCAAACATAGATTGAAATAACTTATGTGGCTTTAATTCCAGTATAAATATAATTGTTTATTCAGCTTCTCTTTCACTTACATCAAACATTTTTTCGTGTTACTTCATTTTAAAAGTTGTTTTAATGGTTAAATGATATTTTTAAATGTTAATTTATCATAATTTTATTCCATTTTTCATTCCCTTATTGGAATATTGCTGGATATGTGTACATTCCTTTTTGTTATAATGAAGATATAATGATCAAATTGTTTTCTAAGACAGGGTAGGAACTGTATTTATAAATAATCATTGACTCAAAATCCATCAGTTTTTGCTAATTAAAATGTTGCTTTCACAAGTAAATTGAAGAATCAGCTAAGAACAGAGAATTTGAGGAACAATACAGACAATAATGTAAATGATAAAGTTTTTTTTAGAGAATTCACACAATTTTTATGTAAATGTGAGATGTCATAAAATGCTCCATATTATACATATTTGCTGAAATTTATTATTATATAAAAAGCATGAGCTTTAAACATCAGCTTCACTGATGTGGATTTGTGTAAGCCTAAATAATATTTATAAAAAATATTTTAACTAAATTTATTGCTTTCAAATACCTATAGCAACCAAATATAAATAAGTGCTTCTGAGCCTCATTACTTGATAACTAGTTATAAATAAAAGTCCTTTGCATACAACCAATTAATGAACTTAAGTCCTTAGAACAGTTGATTCTTTTTAGTAGGTTACATATATTTTTATACAATGTCATTTATACTAAGTAAAACTTAGCAAAGCTTTTCTTCTTATTGAAAGTCAAAAGTAAGTTTAAGGCCAAGCTAAATCAAATGAGGACTAACTTCCCAATTATTAGAGAGTGAATTAATGTAAATTTTTTTATGGTACCGTAGGTGGAGAAAGAATGTATAATTATTTGATTCTTAAGGCACTTTTCCTTTTTAAAAATAAGTAGTAAGTACAAGGTCTGATGCTGACTTGAACCCTATTGGGGTTGGCGATGACTTAGAAAGCCTCTGCTTCTAAAATCTAGACTCATTAGGTCATCTTTATATAATTATCATCTCATAAATGAATATAAATATTTCTTATTAGAGTTAATGAAGTTGCAAACAGATATTGAGGAAAAGCCAGTTGGGTTTAAACTTACAGGGTCTCTTAGTAACTCTAGAGGTAGTCTTTATTCTCCTGTTAACTCAAAGCAGTGATAAAGATTTTCTTATTGAGGCTGTTGAACATTCTCAGCCCTGACCTTCTTGGGTAGTGAGGCTAACATGTTTTGAAAATGTGGCCCTTTTTTTGCACGTGAATATATGATGCTGGAGTAAAATGAATCCAGGAGTAAAAGCAGTCCTCAAAATGTGTGCCTCACCTTCCCAATGATGATAATAATGATGATGATACAAACAATACTATTATTATGTGCTTACTGTCTTCACTGACATTCATCTAAGTGCATTGTATGTTTTTCATTCTTTGATCATCACAAGTCAATGAGGTTAATGTTTTTATTCTCATTCTACAGATGAGGAAACAAGCTTAAGCTCATGATTATCCAGACATGCATTGGAGACTGGATTGGCTCCAAGGCAGTCTGGTTTCAGTGTCTACTCTGGTTTTCTGCTGTTGGTAGATATTAACTATTAATGTTGGTAGATATTAACACATTATGAAACTACCAAGTTGTCTGAAAGTGCTGAAAAAAAGTCATTTCACTTAGTGCTTATCAACTACTTATGGGCTCAGCATTCAGTATGTATTTATAGAAGTCTTAGAGAGACAAGTCAAGCCACAACATCTGGTTTTGTTTAGGTAACTACCTTAGTCTGCTCGGGATGCCATAACAAAATACCATAGATTGTGTGGCACAAACAGCAGAACCTTTATTTCTCACATTTCTGGAGACTGTAAAGTCCAAGATCAAAGTACTGCTAATTCAGTTCTTGGGAAGGCTCTTTCCCTGACTTGCAGATAGCTGCTTTCTCTCTATGTGTGTGTATTAGTCCATTTTCACACTGCTGATAAAGACATACCCTAGACTGGGCAATTTACGAAAGAAAGAGGTTTAATGGATTTGCAGTTCCACATGGCTGAGGAGGCCTCACAATCATGGCAGAAGGCAAGGAGGAGCAAGTCATGTCTTGCATGGATGGCAGCAGGCACAGAGGGAGCTGGAGCTTGTGCAGGGAAACTCCCGTTTATAACACCAACAGATCTCATGAGACCCACTCACCACCATGAGAACAGCATGGGAAAGACATGCCCCCACAATTCAATTATCTCCCACTGGGTCCCTCCCACAACACGTGGGGATCATCAGAGCCACAAGATGAGATTTGGATGGGGACACAGAGCCAAACCCCATCAGTGACCATGTATCTTTTCCTTGTTGCATAAATGTCTTTTGTCTCATCTTATAAGGGCACTAAATCTATTATTAGAGCCATACCATGGTAACTTCATCTAAACTTCATTACCTCCCACAGGCCCCATCTCCAAATACTATCACATTGGGAGTTAGAGCTCTAACATATGGATTTGGGGAGGGACACAATTCAGTTCATAGCAACAACATTTGAAAATGTAAACTTCTATTATCTTTCTGTCATCATCTCCCAGTAAATTAATCATCTTATCAAGGATGTAATAGAAGATAGTCTGATTTGGAAGGAGTTGGACTCTTTTTTTCTCTAAAGTCCCTCTTAATTCTAGAATGTTGTGATTCCATCAAGTTACTTCTCTATAGTCATCACTTGTGAAAGTTTGTCTTTTTGTTTTGTTTGTTTGTTTGTTTTGGAGATGTAGATGATTATAACTCTAGATTCTTTTAAAAATATGAGCCTGATGTAGTAACTTGGAACTCTGAAGCTTTTTTGCCATATCTTAGATCAGAATCATGTGCAAGCACATGCCTTCTCACTAACATTGTCACTGGTTGATTCACCAGGAATACCTACTTGTTGGTAGAAACAGAAAACTTGGTATATTGGCAAAATCTGTGTACTGTTATTTTATTAATTTATTCATGCAGGGCTTCTTTAAGGGTTCCCATGGCACAGTTGAATGGAGGATTAAAGACTATTAGCTCTTTAATAAAATGGTGAGATGTGAACCATAGAAACATAGCACAGGTTAGGATATCTTTTGTGGACATATGAGATGAAAATGTCATTCTTGAACTTCTATTGCAAATTAGTGAGCAAAACATGTTCGATTTGTAGAAATTAGATTTATTTTTGTCCCTTCAAGTGTACAGATGCCACAAAAAGTGAAATATGCTTATGTCAATAAGGCAATGTTTGCAGAAGAATGTAATGATGTCAAAATCTTGTGCTTTGAAAGTCTTCATGATGATTTGATGTCAGTTTCTCAGTAGAGGCCCAGAGACTCAGATTCTGAATAGGCATAATCCAGAGTCCAAGGGAACATGACCTTCAGTACATTTTTTTTACTTTCTTTAATTCCCCTTATCTTTTTATGTAACATAGACAAATATTGGTACCTTCTTGTTGCACCAGCCACAAACCTTAGGTTCTTTTTTCTTAGATAAAAATAACCCTCTAAGAAATGTGAAATAGCAGAGAGCAAGGAATTAAGTCAATCTAAACTAATACCTCTGTGTGAATTAGAAAAGATATCCCCTTCTGGATGGACAAAGTGAAAAACAAACAAACAAACAAAAGGGTATTCTCTTGGAGTTTCTGCTGCCCTGACTGGAACAGGGCTATTGGAGAACAGGGCTGGATTCAGCGTCTACATGCTATCTTGGCCTAAAAGCCACAAGCAAAACACACATTTCACAAACAAATGTTATGGCTTTATACAGGGTTACAATCTCGCTAATGGGCTATAATGAAGCCAGTTCAGAGGAAATTCTACTACATATAGTGACATGTACTGAGTATTTCATAGTAATTAGGAAAAACAACTATTCTGTAAACTCAAAGTTCACCTCTCTCTAATTTTAGATGTTCCAACTACTCCTTGCATGAAATGTTCATGCAAGACAGATGAAACAATATTCCAGAGGCAGGGTACTCCTTTTCCAGTGATTGGCATAAGGCAGTTAGAAATTCTCCAAACCAATGGTACATGTCTGTTTAAGAATAGAATCTCAAATGCCAGCTCCAGAAACAGAGCAGACTTCACCAGGTTCTTATATTCTGTTTTGCAAGAGAAGGGGAGAATCTCAGTATTTTAGCTATTGCATCTATTGAAAATTTTCATGGCATTGACGAAAGCCCACTTCTAACATTTGTTATGCCATTTAATAAACTCATAATTTCATCAATAAAGTCTACTTCTGAAATTGCTAATTAACGAAGCATTTAGTGTTTTATTGGATATGAATAACAAAAATGTTTAGAGTAGTTGCCTCTGAAGCATGAGCTTCCTGATTAGATGGCTAGCTCACTACTGCCAGAGTATGTATTCCCATTAAAACCAACTAAACCTAAGTTGTTGTGTAAGAAATAACCATACACACATAAAATCAAAAACATTCCTGCACATATAATGCACTGTCATACTCAACGACACAAACTACAAAGCAAGTGATACCACTCAGACTATCCTAGAGGCAGAATTTGATATCATTTATGCAAATGTTTACATGGTTGCTAGTAAAAATAAAAACTTGAATTTGAGAGGTTTTCATATCTCACTGAATAGAAAACATTTATTGTAAGATGCACCATTGTTTCATATATTTCAGAGAGAAAACCCAAACTGCCCAAGATGGGGAAGTTAGTGAGAAAGTGGTACCAAAAGCCATGATACCAAAGAGCTCTAGGCTTCTTGAAACGGTAAGCAGGAATAAATCCACCATGCAGAAAGTGATCTCAAGAAAACATGCATATCTCAAACGACACCAAGTACAAGGAGCAGAAAGAAAAATCTCCACTGAGTCTTTTTTCTTTTTAACCAAGCGTGTACTCATGCAGGTTTAAAGTCTGAATGTAGATTACCAGTACAGTTCCAAAACTGTAATTTAATTTAAAGCGATCTCAAGTGAGCAGTGTCCCTAGTTAACTGACAGTAGTCAATGTAAATCCTCTCTGAAAAAAATAATTTCTGTCCCAGGAATGGAAAGACAATTGATTTTTTTCCTTTTTTTTTTTTTTTTTTTTTTTAGACAGGGTCTTGCTCTGTTGCTCAGGCTGGAGTACAGTAGCATGATCATATTCCACTGTAAACTCAAACTCCTGGGCTTAAGCGATCCTCCTGCCTCAGCCTCCCAAGTAGCTGGGACTACAGGCACGCACAACCACTATATATATAGCGGTGCTGCCATATATATATATATATATATATGTATATGTATATATATATGTATATGTATATATATCTATATACACACACACAGCCTGGAGGGGTACAGCACACCTGCATTCCAGCTACCTGGGAGATTGAGGCAGGAGAATTTCAGAGATATTAACATCCTAATATCAGAGATATTAACATGTGAAAAATATGTGCATATTATAGCCAATGAAAATGTGGTTTATTTATTTATTCCTTTGTATATTTACTGCATTGAAGAATCTGTAGACAGTGGGTTTCCTTTACAATGGCCATTGAAATGCTGCAGTGTAGTTAAGTATATTCTGGGTGCAGTTAACTATTATTGGCTATACCTATGGTGCCAAAGGAATTATGATGAGTGTGGTGGAAGGAGATAATTTCAAAGCTGTATTCTATCATCTCAGTGGCATTAAAGTCACCTGGATCGAAGAGAAAGACTTTCCTTTTGCTGACTTCTCATCAGTCTTCTCTAATGGAAAAGAAACCCTTTGGAGAGAAGGCCTCTAGGAAGCCACTTTTATAATATTAAGTTCTTTCAGGTTCATCCTTTGATTTTTCAGTAGATCTCTAGCAGATAGTTCTGTGCCTCTGAAGTACAGTTGTTAGGAGTTTTAACTTGATTAAGCTGTCACTCAAAATTGTTGTTTATATTATTGATCCAACATCAAAAAGCTGCCACGTCGTTCATCTGATGTCAAAAAGTTTCAGAGTAACAGGAACAGATGGAGTGTTACAGCTTGGATGTTCATTTCTCAGCCTCTATGAGGTTCCCACAACTACCTGTGGAAAAGTCAGATCCTCAGATTAACCTCAGGACATGTACAGAGAAAACTGAATAAAGTCTGAGTTGGGAGATCATTTGAACTGGTAGGCTTCTCAACCTTATATTTGAAAAAATAACTGGAAATCCAGAGTGAACAGGCAACCTACAGAGTGGGAGAAAATTTTTGCAATCTACCCATCTGACAAAGGGCTAATATCCAGAATCCACAAAGAACTTAAACAAATTTACAAGAAAAAATCAAACAACCCCATCAAAACGTGGGCGAAGGATATGAACAGACACTTCTCAAAAGAAGACATTTATGCAGCCAACAGACACATGAAAAAATGCTCATCATCACTGGCCATCAGAGAAATGCAAACTGAAACCACAATGAGATACCATCTCACACCAGTTAAAATGGCGATCATTAAAAAGTCAGGAAACAACAGGTGCTGGAGAAGATGTGGAGAAATAGGAACACTTTTACACTGTTGGTGGGTGTGTAAATAGTTCAACCATTGTGGAAGACAGTGTGGCAATTCCTCAAAGATCTAGAACTAGAAATACCATTTGATCCAGCAATCCCATTACTGGGTATATACCCAAAGGATTATAAATCATGTTACTATAAAGATATATGCACACGTATGTTTATTGCAGCACTATTCATAGTAGCAAAGACTTGGAACCAACCCAAATGTCCATCAATGATAGACTGGATTAAGAAAATGTGGCACATATACTCCATGGAATATTATGCAGCCATAAAAAAGGATGAGTTTGTGTCCTTTGTAGGGACATGGATGAAGCTGGAAACCATCATTCTCAGCAAACTATCACAAAGACAGTAAACCAAGCACTGTATGTTCTCACTTATAGGTGGGAATTGAGCAATGAGAACACTTGGACACAGGAAGGGGAACATCACACACTGGGGCCTGTCATGGGGTAGGGGGAGAGGGGAGGAATAGCATCAGGAGATATACCTAATGTAAATGACGAGTTAATGGTTGCAGCACACCAACATGGCACATGTATACATATGTAACAAACCTGCACGTTGTGCACATGTACCCTAGAACTTAAAGTATAATTTAAAAAAAGAAAAAAGAACTGGATATCAAAATATTTTTTGTAATAAACTTTTTATGTTGTAATAATTTTAGATTCAGAGAAAAGTTCCAAAGCTAATTGAGCTTTCATTTACCCCTCATCTAGTTTCCCCTAATGGTTTCATTACCATGGTACATTTGTCAAAACTATGAAACCAACATCCATACATTTAAAGCCTTTGGAAAATAGTCAGTACCCACTGTGAAGCTCCAATAATACATAAATACAACAGAGAATCTACAAAACAGCCAAGCTTCTTATGTATGCTAAGCTCTATTTATTTCTCACTTTGTTTATGCTATTCCCCTCTCTACCCACTTCCTCCTATCTAACATTTAGATAAAGAACCTTACTAAGGTTCAATTTAAGACTCAGCTTTTCCATGCTCTGCTCTTACTATCAGGGACTTACTGTTCCCCAAACTCCTCTTCTGTATATGGAGTCCTACACAAATTTGCAACTATTTTATTTTTGATTCATATAAACATATTGTCATTCATAAATATATTCTAAGCTGGGAGTTTGGGATATATTCTAAACCTGGGTTTTTATCCTGATTCCTCTATGTCCCATAGCTGTATAATCTTGAGCAAGTAAGAACAGTATTGCTGCCATCTACCTGTTAAGAAATGTTAATATTTAACTCTTAAAGTGCTTAGTACTTGGGACATAGGATAGGGCCAATAAATATTAACTATACGTACTAATACCATCATTACTACAATAACACGGTTCAGCAAACTATGATCCATGGGCCAAAACTTTCCCACTGCTGGCTCTGCAACAGTCCGTAAGTAAAAAACGGTTTTGCATTTTTAAGTAAATGAAAACAATTTAGAAGAAGAAGAATATTTGGTGACATATGAAACCTATGTGAAATTCAAATTCAGTGTCCACAAATAATTTTATTTCAACAGAACAATGCTCATTGGTTTAGGACATTTTTATTGATGTTTTTGAGCTACAAGGACAGAGCTGACTAGCTGCAACAGATACCACATGACCTGCAAAACTTAAAATATCTACTATCCAGACCTCTTCAGAAAAAGGTTGCTGCTGCTTGCTTTATAAGTTTTGTTTCATATGTTCCTCATATTGCTCTCTGTAGAAGAATAATGATATCATATTGGCTTATTTACTTTCTAAGCTGTGGATACTACCTGTCTTAGTCCAATGGGGCTTCTATAACAAAATGCCATAAACTAGATGACTTATAAACAACAGAAATCTATTTCTCACAGTTCTGGGGCCAGGAAGTTCAAGATTATGGTGTCCATAGATTTGATATCTGGTGAGGGCTCACTTTCATCTTTTGTGGTCTCACATACTAAAAGGAGCAAAGCAGCTCTGTGGGGCCTCTTTTACAAGGGCACTAATCCTTAGGAAGGACTCTGCCCTCATGACCTTGTTACTTCCCACAGACCCCGCCTCTTAATGCCATCATATTGGTGATTCGGTTTCAATATATGAATTTTGGGAGGACACAAACATTCAAACCACAGCACTACTTAAGGGGAGCATAACTAGATCACAACACCACTCTGAACCAGAGTTTCTTCCTCTTAAAATGGAGGCAATAATAAATATCACCTGTCTCACATAATTAATGAGGATTAAATGAGAATGCATATGAAGTGCCTGTCAATGTTTCAGTCACAAAGTGCTAAACGAAAAGAGTGTTTTTCTTTGAACCTCTCTAGGTGACTTTTCTAGATAATGGAAACCCCTTAGAGCTATTTATGACAAACCCACAGCCAATATAATACTGAATGGGCAAAAGCTGGAAGCATTCCCTTTGAAAACCAGCACAAGACAAGGATGCCCTCTGTCGCCACTCCTGTTCAACTATAGTATTTGAAGTTCTTACCAGGAAAATCAGGCAAGAGAAAGAAATAAAGGATATTCAAATAGGAAGAGAGGAACTCAAATTGTCTTTGTTGGCAGACAACATGATCCTATATCTAGAAAACCCCATCATCTCAGTCCAAAAGCTCCTTAAGCTGATAAGCAACTTTAGCAAAGTCTCAGGATACAAAATCAATGTGCAAAAATCACAAGCATTCCTATACACTAACAATAGACAAGCAGAGAGCCAAATCATGAATGAACTTCCATTCACAATTGCAACAAAGAGAATAAAATACCTGGGAATACAGCTAACAAGGGAAGAGAAAAACCTCAAGCAGAACTACAAATCACTACTCAAGGAAATGAGACAGGACACAAACAAATGGAAAAACATTCCATCTTCGTGGGTAGGAAGAATTGATATCGTCAAAATGGCCATACTGCCAAAGGAATGCTATTCCCATCAAACTATCATTGACATACTTAGAGAAAACCACTTTAAAATTCATATGGAACAAAAAAAGAGCCCATACAGCCAAGACAATCCTAAGCAAAAAGAACAAAGCTGGAGGCATCATACTACTTGACTTCAAACTATACTAAAAGGATACAGTAAGCAAAACAGCATGCTACTGGTACCAAAACAGACACATAGACCAATGGAACAGAATAGAGATCTCAGAAGTAAGACTGCACATCTACAAACATCTGATCTTTGATAAACCTCACAAAAACAAGCAACGGTGAAAGGATTCCCTATTTAATAAATGGTGCTGAGAAAGCTGCCTAGCCATATGCAGAAAACTGAAACTGGACCCCTTCCTTTCACCTTATACAAAAACTAACTCAAGATGGATTAAAGACTTAATATAAACCCAAAACCATAAAAACCCTAGAAGAAAATCTAGGCAATACCATTCAGGACATACACATGGGCAAAAATTTTATGATGAAATCACCAAAAGCAATTGCAACAAAAGCTAAAAATGATCTAATTAAACGAATGAGCTTCTGCACAGCAAAAGAATCTATCATCAGAGTGAATAGATGACCTATAGAATGGGAGAAAACTTTTGTAATCTACCCATCTGACAAAGGTCTAATACCCAGAATCTAGGAAGAACTTAAACAAACTTACAAGAAACAAACAACCCCATTAAAAAGTGAGCAAAGAACATGAACAAACACTTCTCAAAATAAGACATTTATGTGGCCAAGAAACATATGAAAAAAAGCTCAACATTATTGATCATTAGAGAAATGCAAATCAAAACCACAATGAATACCATCTCACGTCAGTCAGAATGCTGATTATTAAAAAGTCAAGAAACAACAGATACTGGCAAGGCTGTGGAGAAATAAGAATGCTTTTACATTCTTGGTGGGGATATAAATTAGTTTAATTACTGTGGAAAACAGTGTGGTGATTCCTCAAGGATCTAGAACCAGAAATGCCACTTGACCCAACAATCCCATTACTTATGTAATGGGATTCCCAGAGGAATATAAATCATTCTATTATAAAGATACATGCACACATATGTTTACTGCAGTACTAGTCACAATAGCAAAAACTTGGAACCAATCCTAATGCTCATCAATGATAAACTGGATAAAGAAAATGTGGTACAAGCCGGGATCGGTGGCTCACGCCTGTAATCCCAGCATTTTGGGAGGCCGAGGTGGGTGGATCATGAGGTCAGGAAATTGGGACCATCCTGGCTAACACAGTGAAACCCTGTGTCTGCTAAAAACACAAAAAATTAGCTGGGCCTGGTGGTGGGCGCCTGTAGTCCCAGCTACTTGGGAGGCTGAGGCAGGAGAATGGCGTGAACCTGGGAGGCGGAGCTTGCAGTGAGCCGAGATCGCGCCACTGCACTCCAGCCTGGGCGACAGAGCGAGACTCCGTCTCAAAAAAAAAAAAAAAAGAAAAGAAAAGGAAGAAAATGTGATACATATACACCATGGAATACTATGCAGCCATAAAAACGAATGAGATCATGTCTTTTGCAGGGACATGAATGAAGCTGGAAGCCAGCATCCTCAGCAAACTAACATGGGAACAGAAAACCAAACACTGTATGTTTTCACTCATAAGTGGGAGCTGAACAATGAGAACACATGGACACAGGGAGGGGAACAACACATGCCAGGGCCTATCAGGGGGTGGGGGGAAGTAGAGCATCAGGATAAATAGCTAATGCATGTGGGGCTTAATACTTAGATGAGGGGTTGATAGGTACAGTAAACCACCATGGCACACTTACCCATGTAGCAAACCTGCACGTTTTGCATATGTATCCCAGAACCTAAAATAAAATAAAAATTAAAAAAAAAGTTCAAATCTCAGATAATTCTTTCTTAAGCTGATCTCCATACTATACGGAATGTCAAATGATCAGGGTTCAGTATGTATAGGGTCCTAATATCTACAAACACTAAAACACATTCAATATAGTACTGCCACGGGGTAATTTTTCAGTTACTACCCATTGATTAACTTATTCTCATTTCCAAGTGGCTTATCAGAGACTAATTGGTAGAAAACAATTACTTTTTATGTTAACTGAAGTTAGTATGGTTCTTGTTTAATCTTGATCACACACCTGACACACTTGCATTCATTGAATTCTGGACTTTTCAGAATTAATCATGTGTTTGTTACTTGAAATTATTCAATGAGTGCAACACTAGGCATAGTACTATTTGCAGAGGATAAAATAATCAAACAGACTCGATAGAATTTACTGTCTAGTGAGAAAACAGGCATTATTGATATGGCATACATGGGCATACTATATCGTCCCTATGTTAAATGCTATGAAAAAGAAATATAGGGAGTTATGAAAACCTTTGAATCAGTCAGAGATAGGAATGAAGGATGACTTGGAGTTGACTATGCTGCAGGAGATGAGATTTAGAGTAGAAATAGCAGTAGAGTAGAGTAGAATATACAAAGGCCCAGTGGTTTAAGGGAGGACAGAGAACATGAAAAGTGCCAGGTGGAAGGATAATTAAAAGGGACAGCCTAGCACTTTGTCAAGTCTTCTTTGGTCCAGTCCCTAGTTCCTTCTCCAGTCACACCAAAGAACTTGACCAAGTGCTAGGTTGTTCCCTTTCAATTATAAGACTAATAGATATCAACGCACTATCACCATTGCCCTGGGTGTCTCTGCTGCAAAGTAAAACAATTCATTTATTTAGTAAATATTTGTCAAGTACCTACTATGTGTCAAGCAGGCTCTAAGCACTGAGGGTACAACAGTGAAAGAAAGAAAAAAAAAAGGTCTAAATTATTGTGCTTAAGGAACTTAAATTCTCGTAGATTCCTACATAAGACTTAGGAAAGGAAAGGATATCGCACAATGTTTGTCAACATATTTTTTTTATTACCATCCCCTACCCCCAACACACACAAGGAGCCCTTGAGACATTTTTTACCTGATTATTCCCTCCATGAAATGTTAATACCAGAGATACACCGTATACCTGTTTAGGTACTATGTGTGTTTCTGTGTTTATATGAAAAACAAGTAAGAGATTTGGCCCTCCAAGAATCCATTTTTACTACCTTGAAGGCAATATCACTTACATTAAGAAGACATGCTATACAAGTATGGGCTTATGATAAAAAAAGAAATTTCTATTTGGTAATAGCTGACCAGAGCTTATCTATGAGGCCACTTGACTAATATTAATTCTGTATATTTGTCACTGCCTTGATTAAAATGATAAATTAGCAATGTTTGTGTTAGCTCCCTGTTATTGCCCAATTTGCTTTCCTGACCCATTTCCCTATTCTGTGTATATCTGTTTGTCTCAGTATCTCAAAGTGTCCCATTATCCTTGCTTCCTTTGTCAAAACATTTTTACTCTTAGCACTATCTACCTGAAGACCTACTTTCAAATTATTCTTTATTAGAATAAATTTATAAATTTAGTGATTCTATAAATAATTTTATGTCACTAGTCTAATTCTATGCCCCAAAATGTTCATTTATTTTATTTAGTTTACATTATTATTAATGAAAATAACATGTAAACAAGAAGACTATGGGTGGTTTACATGATAAAGAAAAGTTCAGAACTATTAGTTCATTTGTTTGCAAATACGTTAGTCACTGTGCATATTTCAGTGAAAAATTAGTAAATGACTTCATAAAATGCAAGATAATTGGGAAACACCAAAATGGGTGAATTCTAAATTGTTTTGCAAACTTTATATAGATGTGTTGAGCAAATCATATTTTAGGCTGCCAGTTTTTAGTGCTGTAAAATGCATTACAAAGTGTTGGCCATATATCTTGGATTTTGTTTTCTCTTTGTAGAATTTAATTCCAGATTTGCTTTGATCTCATTCTTGTATTTACATCTTGCTCCTTTGTTTAAGCTGTCTTCTTTTATTTACAATATGCAGAGAGGGAAGCAGGTTTAAGTCTAATTACCATAATTTCTGCTTGACTTATGTGCACTTAAGCAGTTTAAATCTTGCTTTGGTGACAGGAGACTTTTCCTTCAGGATTCCACAATAAATCCTTCCAAACTGATGAATAATTGGATTCATAGTCAGTCCCTTCAGTGCACAAAATACTTCTGTTCCTGGGTCTCAGTAAGTTTGAGGAGCAGGCCTTGCATCTGGAACACAAGTCAACAGTAGAAACATCCCTTGGCCGTGCCAAGTCCCTAACACATCAGACTGCTGTGCACAATTCCCTTTATCTCTGAAAATATCATAAATTCTCAACTGCTGAATCAAGTTGCAAATTCCTTAGCTTGAAATTTCTTAAGGTTCTTCATGAAGTGGCTCCCCACTTCTACTGACTCCTGTCATATTACCCTCGGATCAAATGTTCGGCTTCAGTGGGTTCTTTCTCTGTTCCATCTCCAGGTGCTTGCTTGTGCTGTGCACCCTACTTGGTGTACTATTCTGTATCTCTCTACCCAAATCCTACTCATCATTCAAGGGCAAGCTCACATTTCAATCTTCCTTGGCCACTTCAGCTCCTGTCTATCTAACCCTTCTCTAACTCTTGTAGAAGTTTATTGGTATTCATTTATTTTCACCAAAACCCTCACACAATTTTGTTTTATTATTATTAGAATGTTCAACATGAGTCTGTAAAGGCAAGCAGTGCCATTATGCAAACTTGAATCCAAAAAGCCGCCTATCATAGTTTTACTATGTATGCACAATTCTTTGGCACTCTTGTCTTCAAAAGGTGAACGTAATTCCCATCCCCTTGAGTATGGCCAGATTAATGACTCATTTCTCATGAGGAGGACATGGTGAAAGTCAGTGTGTGACTTCTGAGGCTAGTTTATAAAAGGTTACTGCAGGATCTAGGCTGGTTTATAAAAGGTTACTGCAAGATATAACTTGCTCTTCTCTTGGATCACTTATTCTGGAAAAAAAACAGCTGCCATTTTATAAGGGCATTCAAGCAGCCCTATGAAGATGCCCATGCATGGAGAAATAGGAGGCCTCAGCCAGCAGCCATATAAGTGTGCCATTTTGGAAACAGGTCTTCCAGCGCCAGTCAAGCCCACAGATGGCTGAAGCTTTAGCTGATGTCTTGACTGCAACCCAGCTGAGTGCACCCAAAATTCTAACCTATAGAAATTGTGATATGATAAATGTTCATTGTTTTAAATTGCTGTGTTTGGGGGTAATTTGTTATGCAGTCATAGATAACAATACAGCATCCTTTACTCTTCCTCTCTTACCTTGCTACATACTTCCTACCCATCATTAAGGCCTGCCTGGTTTTTCTCCAATATATATCTATAAACCGTGAAATTTTCTTCACCTCCACTGCCAGCATCAGCTCTCATTATGACATTATTATGGCATTATCTATCCACTGTTATTCCTGTTTTATTGTTTATTTTCTCTTACCACATTTTACTCCCCAACCCCTAGTAAATCCTTTCTACTGCATCCAGATGGATCTTTATGCAACCCAGTTGTAAAAAGTAGCTGTATTTTGCAATGGCTGAAAAGCATACTGAAATAGGCAGGATTCTAAGATGACCCCAAATATACTTGTCCCCTGTTATATTGCCTTGTATGATTCCTGCTGTTTGAAGGTGGTTAGGACAGTGAGTATGAATATGGCTGTCACGCTTGTGATTAAGTTATATTGTAGGAGAAAGGTAAAGGGATTTTGCAATATCATTAAGGTCCCAAATTAGTTGAGTTTTCATTAATCAGAGGTAATTATCCTGGGTGGGCCTGCCTGAATCACGTGAATCCTTAAAAGGTACTGAGTCCCTCCTAAAGGGAGAGATTTGAAGCATGAAAGATTCTTCTGCTCAGTTTCAAAAAGTAAACTACCATGTTGTAGAGAGAGTCATGTGGCAGGAAACAGTGGGTGGCCTCAAGCTGCTGAGGGCCTCCATTCCTACAATTATAAGAAGCTAAAGGCTGGGTGCAGTGGCTCATGCCTGTAATCCCAGCACTTTGGGAGGCCAAGGTGAGCAGATCACCTGAGGTCAGGAGTTTGAGAGCAGCCTGGCCAACATGGTGAAAGCCTGTGTCTACTAAAAATACAAAAATTAGCCTGGCATGATGGCGGGTGCCTGTAATCCCAGCTACTCGGGAGGCTGAGGCAGGAGAATCGCTTGAACCCAGTAGGTGGAGGTTGCAGTGAGCCAAGATTGCACCACTGCACTCTAGCCTGGATGACAGAGTTAGACTCCATTTAAAAAAAAAAAAAAAAAAAAGCAGCTAAGTTCTGCCAACCACTGAGCATGACAAGGAACTTATGCCTCACATGAGATCATAGCTCCAGGTGACCTCTCCATTTGAGCCTTGTGAGATCCAGGCAGAGAACCCAGCTGTGTTATACTTACCTGTTGACCCATGGAAAATGTGAGACAATATATTTGTCTTGTTAAGCTGCCAAATTTGTTATGCAGCAATAGAAACCTAATGGATGTATAGAACCCGTCACCACCCAAAAATACACAAGTACATCAGTAATCCAGTGGCGTAATTCTTGATTCATATATTTGATCCAGCAATTTCTTATTCACATTGCTGCACTTAAGTGTAACTTGAAAAGGTATTTATCACCCAATCCTCACATTCTTCACAATAGACTGTGTATTTATTTAAGAAGCAATTTTATAGATCTTACTATGTTCCAGGTACTGTCTAAGTGCTTTAGCACTATTACCCCTTTTAGTTCTAACAATCCTAGGACATCGATACTGTTATTATCCCTATGTCAAAGATGAGGATGCTGCTATATGGCTGTGATCTCAGTCACAAAGCTCTGGGGCTCACAAGAGGCTCTTGTTCATTAAGAGCCACTATTTATTTAGGGAATGAGGGTGTCACTCGTTTCTGGTAGTAAGGATGTTGCCGAAACAGTGAAATAAAGAAAATGGAGAAACCGGGAAGATGTGAATCTGATAAAGTTCCCACTTGAAATCTCTGAGTTTTTTTTCCCTCAATATATTAAAGATAAAATCTGAAATCCTTATTTTGCCTCCATGCCAATGCATAATCTTGTCTTTCCCTCTTCATTACACACAATATAATTAGCAAATTTCCATGCCTTAGTTATATTGACAAATCTCTGTATACAGAGCAGGTGTATATGGGAAATTTACTATGTGCTAAATCAAAGGAATTCAAGAATTATGACATGGCCCCTACTCTCAAGCCATCAAGTAGAACAGATAAGCATATAAATGCTTATGGTATCGATTTGATAAGCATGAGCTGGAGAAATGCAGATCTCTGCAGAATCAGCTTTGCTACTTTATATTCTTATTGGTCCTAATGCAAAAATAGAAAGATTGTGATAACATTTCAAGCAGTGTTTTTTTATACTAAAAAAAAAAACCCCATAATTCTCAGTTAAAAAAAAAAAAAAGAGCAATTATCCTGGTTTCACTGAGAATAAGAGGTTACCCAGGAAGTGGGACTTTCGGGGCTAAAATCAGATAGTCCCAGGCAAACTAAGATGTTTGCTCACTCTGCACTTACACCACACCCAGTCAAACATAACCCATATGTTTCTACTTACATGGATATAACTGGAATATGTTTTATCAAACTAATTATTCGTACGGCATGTATTAAATTCTAACATTTTCCTTTCCAACATTTCTTTTTTTAAATGACCTTCATGGCTTGCTAAATTAATTTTTATAATATCTTCCTTGATTTTGATTTGAAATTTGAATCAAAGGGTTCTCAAAGTTTTTAATTTGTTATTTTTGTCCCCTAATTTGTAAGTTACTTATAAGTACAGACGGAGCGTTTCTATTTTATTTTATTTATTTTTTTTTTGGGGGCTTCACAGTGCAAGGTTAGATTTCTTGAGGTATAGTTCACATAGAGTAAAATTCACACTTTTTAGTTAAACTATGAGTTTTAGCAAATACATACAGTCATGTAACCACCACCTAATCAAGATACAGAGTAGTTCCATCATACCCCACCTCCATAAATCCTCTATTTTTTATCTTTCAAATGTATTGCATTATTTTTTCTTCATTGCACTATTCTTAATATATATTAAGTGCTCAAGAGATGTTAACTGTTGTCTTTATCTTTGTTAATTAGCTTTTGTTGTTAATTTTATTGAAAATTAATCTCCGTTGTTAATCTTGCAAAAACAAGGGAATGATTTGTTGGATGAGCCAGTAGCAGCAATCAGGCATGTATCACTAACTGTTATGGTCTTCTGTAAAAATTAGGCCTGGTTTTTAGCAGGAAGGAGGCTAGAATTTTGAAACTGCCACCAGAGATTTATTGCTGTAGTACTGCAGGGCATTAGTCCTTCTCCATGTGTTGGTGAATATCACATTCAGAGAATAGGATCTTCACTAAGAAAATACCAGATTTTTACTTACAGTAGAATCAAGCCCAAGTATTTCCTGTGGGATACTATGACCCAGCAGCACCTCACCTAGGTGCCCCAGAGCCGCAACAAAATAGCATTACCAATGATATTTTGTCCTCAGTTTACAGACATGACAAGAATACAAGGGTAACATACAGAAGAACAAATAATATATGGTCCTTAGTTCAAGATGTTCTGAGGAGAAGGAACCATTGAGTATGAGCTGGAAGAGTCAAAACAAGCTTCCTTGGAGAGAGGTTTAAACTGATTTACCAGGCATGGAGCCCTTGCCCTCTGCTTGACAACATCCCATTTAATCTCGGTATCAGTAAGAATTCTCTTTAGCAGCATACAACAGCAGACTTTTTAGATGCCTTTTAGATAAGAAAGGGGCTTATTTTTTCTCACATAATAAGAAATTCATATGTAGAATGTCTAGGCAAGCTGTAGTACCTTCAAGATGTCATGAGGACCCCATCTCCTGTGTTACTTGCTTTGCTATAATTTACATGAGGCCTTCATCCTCATGTTCTCAAGTTATTTGCTGCTTCCACTCCTAGGTATTTATCCAAGAGAAAGAAAATATATGTCCATGCAAAAACTTGTACACAAAGGTTTATAGCAGCATCATTTATAATAGCCAAAAACTGAAAATAAATCACATGTCCACTAATTGATGAGTGAATACATAAAATATAAACTATCCACACAATGGAATATTATTCAATCATCAAAGAAAATGATGCACTGATGCGTGCTACAACATAGATAAATCTTAACAGTGTGCTTAGAAGGCCAACCGTGTTGGCTCATGCTTGTAATCCCAGCACTTTGGGAGGCTGACGCAGGAGGATTGCTGGAGGCCAGCAGTTACAGACTAGCATTGGCAACATAGTGAGACCTCACCTCTACTAAAAACATTTAAAAAATTAACTACATGTATGATGGTGTACACCTGTAGTCCTGGTTACTCAGGAGGCTGAGGCTGAAGGCTCACTTAAGCCTAAGAGCTCAAGGCTGCAGTGAACCATAATAGTATCACTGCACTCCAGACTGGGTGACAGAGCAAGACCCTACCCTTGAAGAATGAGATCTTCCTTTTTTTTTTTTTTTATTTTACTTTAAGTTCCAGGGTGCATGTGCAGGTTTGTTACATAGGTAAACATGTGCCATGGTGGTTTGCTGCACCTATCAATCCATCACTTGAGAATTAAGCCCAGCATGCATTAGATATTTTTCCTGATTCTCTCCCTCCCCTCATGTGTGTTGTTCCCCTCCCTGTATCTGTGTGTTCTCACTGTTCAGCTCTGACTTATAAGTGAAAACATGCAGTGTTTGGTTTTCTGTTCCTGTGCTAGTTTGCTGAGGATAATGGCTTCCAGCTTCACCCATGTCCCTGCAAGGAACATGCTCTCATTCCTTTTTATGGCTACATAGTATTCCATGGCATATGGGTACAACATTTTCTTTATCTAGTCTATTACTGATGGAAATTTGGGTTGATTCCATGTTTTAGTATTGTGAATAGTGCTGCAATGAACATATACATGCATGTATCTTTATAGAAGAATGATTTATTATGCTACTATATTATAAATATAATATGTTACTTTGGGTATATACACAGTAATGGGATTGCTGGGTCAAATGGTATTTCTGGGTTCTAGGCCTTTGAGGACTTGCCACACTGTCTTCCAGAATGGTTAAACTAATTTACATTCCCACCAATAGCGTAAAAGTGTTCTTATTTCTCTATAGCCTCGCCAGTGTCTGTTGTTTCTTGACTTGTTAATAATTGCCATTCTGATGGGTGTGAGATGGGATCTCACTGTGGTTTTGATTTGCATTTCTCTAATGATCAGTGATGTTGAGCTTTTTTAATATATTTGTTGGCTACATAAATGTCTTCTTTTGAGAAGTGTCTGTTCATGTCCTTTGCCTACTTTTTAATGGGGTTGTTTGTTTTTTCTTGTAAATTTGTTTAAGTTCTTTGTAGATAAACTTATCCACTGTTGCAAAAATGTTCTCCTATTCTGTAGGTTGTCTGTTCACTCTGATGATTTTTCTTTTGCTGTGCAGAAGCTCTTTAGTTTGACTAGATCTCATTTGTCAATTTTTGGTTTTGTTGTAATTGCTTTTGACATTTTCATCATGAAATCTTTGCCAGTGCCTATGTCCTGAATGGTATTGCCTAGGTTTTCTCCCAGGGTTTTTATGGTTTTGGGTTTTACATTTAAGTCTTTAATCTATCTTGAGTTAATTTTTGTATTAGGTATAAGGAAGGGGTCCAGTTTCAATTTTCTTCATATGGCTAGCCAGTTTTCCCAGCACCATTTATTAAATAGGGAATCCTTTCCCCATTGCTTGTTTTTGTGAGGTTAGTCAAAGATCAGGTGGTTGTAGATGTGGTCTTATTTAAAAATATGTAAGGGAAAGAAGGTAAACACAAAGGTTATATAAAACACAAAGGTCATATATTGTATGATTCCATTTATAGGAAATGTCCAGAATAGGCAAAGCTATAGAGACAGAAAATACATTAGTCATTGCCCAGGGTTGGGGTCAGAAGTTGGAGTCATGAAGAGTCACTGCTAATGGGTACAGGGTTCATTTGGGGGTGATGAAAATGTTCCCAAATTGATTATGGTGATGGTTGCACAACTCTGTGAATGCACTAAAAACCACTGAATTGTATACTTTAAAGATCAGATGTATGGTATGTGAATCACAGCTTAATATAGCTATTACACATATGTGGTAATATGAATAAATATGTGTGTATATATAAATTGCAAAATTTATTTTCATAATTGAAATAAACAGAATATACAATAATTTTTAAAAGGATATTTGCTGTATCTCTTATCATTATTTTCACCCTCTGGGCAAGTTTAGTGGAGTATTGGAAAAAGGCACATCCAGCCAAATCTGACCCTTTAAGAAGCTTTCTGAGAAACCTCACCCAGAATCTTTGACTTATATCTCATTGCCCAGGAGGTCATACGGACACTCCTAGCTGCAAGGGAGTCTGGAGAATGAGTGTTTTAGTCGAGCATACTGTCATTACCTTTCTTTTAAAAGGAAGGAGAGGCCAGGTGTGGGGGCTTATGCTTGTAATCCCAGCATTTTGGGAGGCTGAGGCAGGAGGATTGCTTGAACCCAGGAATTCAAGACCAGCCTGGACAAGATGGTGAAATCCTGCCTCTATTTTAAAAATAAAAAATAAAAGAAAGGAGAGAAGAGACATTGAGAAGACAACCAATAATGTATGCCACAATCCTCAAAACAAACAAAAATCTCGAAAAGTGTCACGGCCAGGAAGAGCTAGGAAGGCATATGATAATGGAATGTAATGTACCTGGATGAAATCCTGGAACCAAAAAAAAGGCTCTTAGGTAAAAACTAAAAAAATTCTGATTAAAATATGGATTTTAGTTAATAATATAATACGTGTATAAGTATATGGAATAATAATATATAATATCGTATAATAATATTGGTTAATTAATTATAAATATGCACTATATAAGTTAATAATCAGGGTACTCTCTGGGTATATATGGAAACTCTACTATTTTCTCAACCTTTCTGCAAATCCAAAGCTATTCTAAAATAAAAATTTATTTTTAAAAACAGTCAGAAACACACTCTGATGTCACTTTTATTGCCTCCATTTTACTGTTGCAAAAACAGACTCCAAACATTGAAGAGCTTTATCAAGGTCAAATAGCAATTCGAGCCCAGCATAGTGGCTCATGCCTGTTGTCCCAGCTACTCAAGAGGCTAAGGCAGGATGATGGCTTGAACCTAGGAGTTTGAGGCTGCAGTGAGCTATGATCATACCACTGCACTCCAGCCTGAGCAACAGAGATCCTGAGTCCAAAACATAAAATAATAATAATAACAATGTTAGAAACAGCAATTAAGAGCAGGATCTAAGCACAGTCTCAGTGTATTATATTGCATTATTTTCTTAAGTGGAATCCCTCTTGAGAATCAGGGCAAGTGCTCATCAAATCGCCAGAGTCCTCAATGGATGAACTGATTTCTCTTGTGACTGCCCCACGTGTTTTAGATGGCAAAAGTCCTGCACCAAGATTGCCTTAGAAACAGGTGCTAAGAAAACCTAGGAAATCCAAGCCAGGGTAATTTATAAGAGAAATAAACATTTACAACAACAAAGTTCAGAGCATTTAAGGCATACTGCCTGCTATTAGATGTTTGCTAACACCGTAAACTCCAGGAGGACTCTAAAATTTGGACTGTGACTTATACCCTTGATAGTACCCACAGCATTTATTACAGATTAGGCACACTTAAATGTGCTCATCAATTGAATACATCTGTCCTAAACACCATATTGGTAAATCAAATACTGAAATGTACAGTGAGAGAAAACTCAGACTGAAGTCCAAAGATTTCATGTTCTATGTGAGATACTGAGTGCTTAGACTTTTTTGGCTGCCTTCTTCCTTCATCATACATTTAGGCTGTTTTCTGTCACATTACAAATATAATCTAATTATAGTTTTTTCATAAAACAGTGCCCTTTGATTCTTTTCTATAAAAAAGCCAGGATATCAACTTTTATGATCTGCTGCAGAGCACCAGCTTTTCCTTGTGGGGGCAATGCCTGTCTGAAGTGGCTGCTCTCTTGAGGTGTCCCTGGCTTATCCTGTAAAAAGAAGCAAATTTTTCCATGTATTCCAGCAACGATCGTGTTATTAAAAAAATAATTAATTAATTTAGAGACAGGGTCTTGCTCTGTTGCCCAGGCTGGAGTGCAGTGGTGTGACCATGGCTAACCACAGCCTTGACTCACTGGGCTCAAGTGATCCTCCCACCTCAGCCTCTTGAGTAGCTGAGACTAGAGGAATGCACCACCATGCCTGACTAAACTTTAAATTGTTTTGCAGAGACGGGGTCTTGCTATGTTGCCCACTGATCTTGAACTCCTGGCCTTAAGCAATCCTCCCACCCCAGCCACCTAAACTGCTAGGATTACAGGTAGGAGCCACTACACCCCACCTCGACAATCATTTTCTGATTGCTCATTCTGTACCAGGCTCCATGCTAGGCAGTAGAGACAGAAGGGTGAAAACGATGAAGCATCTCCTTCACAGACTGCAGCTTTTTGCAGGGCAAACAGACAATTTACATATGTTAGACAAATAATGATATCAGTGTCACTGTGACAAATGCCATGGTGGAGAGGATACTCTGAAAGGCTTTGAGTGCTTGTAGTAGGTGGTATAATAGGCTGGCATGTTGTACATTTAGGGAGCACACAGAATGAAACCCTCTCTCTTCTGTGCTTGTGATTAAGTGCAACTGAGAGGTAGAAGAATCATAAAGTTGAAGAATGTTTTTAAATTACATTTAGTAATAAAAATATCAGAGCCAATATGTGGCTTCTGCAGAAAGGTAAGTCCCAAGCAGTTAGAGGGGAAAGAACGGTTGAGCCACATGTGTCCAGTTTCTTCTCCCAACTTTCCCAATCAGATAAGTGCATCTTCCTCTCTTAGGACAGGATGAGTGAGGCCACAGAGAAGTGAAGAACAGCGTTCCAGGGAATGAAAGCTTAGGAGAGGGCAGGAGAGAAAAGGCCCACGGGAAACTCAGTTATGTTGTGCATAGGAGCTTGAAAGGCATATGGGCAGCAAGACCTGATCAAATAAGGTTTTAGGTCCCATTAAGAACTGTTTCCCCTTGCATTCTACATGTACATATAATTTTTGACTGAGGAACAGAGTGCACATCTTCAGATTTGCATTTAAGAAGTAGTTCTTTGGTAAAACAACAGAAAATTTTGACTTTTTTCATGGTACAGTGATAAATGATGGTGGTTTGAACTAGATGATGACTGTGAAGATCAAGAAAATTTGTCAGCTTTGGAAATTATTTACAAGGAAAATATATAGATTAGTTTGTTGGATGTCAGTAGACTGGTGAGGACAAGAAAGGTACTAAGCATGGTATCTGGGACTTTAGTCTAAGCAACAAAGGGAACGGTGTTTCCATTTATCAAGCGGGGGGTGGGGGCACTGGATGAAGGCTGGGTATGAGATGTGAGCTTTGCTTTTGACTGTTTAGCTTTAAGTGCCTTATGCTATCCAACGAAGACGGAAGGTAGACAGTGGGTTATGCCCATCAGGATTTTGGAAGACCCATTGCTGCTTCTTGCTATTGTGAATTTCTGGGTTCCCTTGCTATCCTCTATTTGTATCCTTGTGTGCTTTCAGCACTTGTGTAACAAAATCAATGTATTAATTTTTTTATCCAAAGCATTTATTGTAGTTTCTGTTTTAATGTCTGGACCCTGGATGAGGTTCAGGTTTGAGCACAGAGCTGTCCCCACAAAAATCACTAGGTGGAGCAGAGAAAGCCAGAAGAAGACACTGAGAAAATCTCAAAGAAGAACGAACACTTTAAGTGTTTTCCTGGACGCTAATAGAAAGTACTATTTCAATAAGGGAATCTGTGAATGTATTAAAAACGCTGATGGGGAATGAAAACGTCCTGAGTTTGGTATGATGGGGGTCATTGGTGATCTCAGCTGTGAAAGATTTGGTATGATGGTGAATGCAGAAGCCAGATTTAGAAAGGAAAGAAGGCCATGGAAAAGGAAGTACAGGATGTGTATATTCAACTATTTTGAGTAATTCTGCTATAACAGAAGAGGGAGAGAGAGAGAGAGAGAGAGATTGAGATTGCAGGAGAAATAATGGAGCGAGAGAGAGAGGAAGTGAAGCACCGTATAGGATCTGGGAAGATTTCTTTCGGTTATATTTGTGTTTGGGTTATTTCGTTTGGTTTGTTAGTTTGATTGTCGATTAATATTCAGTTTTCTGCTGTTACTAATTACCACAAATTCAAACCAACAAATTACCACAAGGTCAATAAACACAAATTACTATGTTACAGTTGTGTAGGTCAGAAAACTAATGCGGGTCTCACCAGGCAGAAATCAGAGTATCTTTAGGGCTGCAATTCTTTTTTTTTTTTTTTTTTTTTTTTGAGACGGAGTCTTGCTCTGTCGCCCAGGCTGGAGAGCAGTGGTGTGATCTCGGCTCACTGCAAGTTCCGCCTCCCGGGTTCACGCCGTTCTCCAGCCTCAGCCTCCCGAGTAGCTGGGACTACAGGCGCCCATCTGCCACACCCGGCTAATTTTTGTACTTTTTAGTAGAGACGGGGTTTCACCGTATTAGCCAGAATGGTCTCGATCTCTTGACCTCGTGATCCGCCCGCCTCGGCCTCCCAAAGTGCTGGGATTACAGGCTTGAGCCACCACGCCCGGCCAGGGCTACATTTTTTCCTTTCCAGGTACTTAAGGCCACCCACGTTCCTTCGCTCATGGCTCCCTTCCTCCATCTTTGAAGCCAGCAAACTCACGTTGAGTCCTTCTCACGGTGCATCACCCTGACCTCCTCTGCTGCCTTTCTTGTCCACTTTGTAAAGAACCTTTACGCCTATATTTGGTTCACCTGGATAATCTAGGATAGTCTTCCTATTTCTGAGTGAGCTGACTAGCTAGCAACTTAGATTCTACCCAGAACCTCAATTCCCCCTTGCCGTGTAACTTAACCTATTCACCATTTCCAAAAATTAGGAGCTAGCTATTTGGCAGATGGGGGAAGGGGAATTAATCGTCCTGCCACAACAATTTTTATGTGCTGGATATAAAAATAAAAATCTAATCTGACCATTTATCTTTTTTTTTTTTTCTTCATGAACAACAAAGCCAAGCCATTGACTGAAGGAGAAAGGTGGAGGGAGGACTCGGATGTCTGAGGGGTGTAGAGAAGATATGAAGTCATCATTTAGGAGACGCTTAAGAGGCAGACAGAGAACAAGCTACAAACACAGAAGTATGCTAAGGGTCAGATAGCCGATTCCAACTAAACCTCAAAGCTAGAAAAATAATTTTATAAATTCCTTTTTTATGTTCAATACTTACTTTTGATATGGACCAACCTAAGTTTTATACAAAATGCATCTTAATTTTGTGAAATGCTACTAAAATGTGGAAAAAAGAAAATTAGAATAAAATGAACATCAGAAAAAAATAAAAATGAGTTATTAGGTAGAAAATGAATATTTCCAGATATACTACATAGTTACCCCTAGAAAAAGGGAATGAATAAATAGTCCACTGGCATTACAAAGACATATATGATACCACATAATTATAAAAATTGAAAAAAAAAAAGTGTTCAGGAGGGAAGAGTGTGAAACATGAAAAGATTTGAACTTTATTTTTTAATGTTTGCCCTGTCTGAGCAAGTTATGATCGAAAAATCTGAGTATCCTGAAATACTGTAAAAATGCTTCCTTTGGGAGTCCGAGGAAAGGTGCTGGGATATGCTCCACCAGGATCTCTCCTTATGTGCTCTCTCTAGCGTTCTCCTTCTCCTCTTATTGAATTATCTTGGAAGCTTCACTCTCAGTAGTGACTATGGCCCATTCAGCTACGCTCACTTGAAAGGAATGGCTGACCTTCTTGATCACTGAAATAAGCATTGCCTAAAAACCCGAATCTGTAGATAGGCTTGGCCTCAAATCCTCATAAATAGCAATAAAAAACATAGCTGCACGCTACTGAATCTTTCATCCAAGGGAGAATAAATTGTTTTAATACCAGGAATGCAGAAAAAGGGAAAGAAAAAAAGAAGGTATTTGAACAGAAAGCCAACAAAAGTTCCTTTGATGCAGTTCCTGCTGACACCCTGGGCAAGATGTTCATTGTGTAAGATAGATTACAAAATGCATTAAGAGATATTATGCCATACACTCCAATTAGCATCACCAGTATCCTTTTGCTGGCCCACTGTCCAAAAAATTAATTTTATTGCTTCCAGAACTTTGAACAAACTCATATAATCCTTCAAGCAGATGTACGAGGCATTAAAAACCACAATTACATTACTTCAAAGCCATAATTAAAAAGTTTGGTCCTTGTTCCAGGCCTACCATTGATTTCTAAGAGAAACATACTTCAGATCTGATGTAAGCCTTAATAAATTACCAGCTTTGAACAAAATAAGTTTAGCTTCCCATAAAGAATAAAACAGGGTTTTATTGTGGGAAAAGGAGAAGACTAAATGATTGTAAATTTCTATTGCATTTTTATAACCACTTGGGTTTGAAGTCAAATATAATTTGACATTTTATTGATATTTCCAGTGTTTAAAACTGACAAGAAGTACATTAAATTTTACCATGTAAATCTGATATGACAATAAAAATCCTTTTGCACTTCTCATTGGAATTGTTGCAGTAAAATGAAATAAGAAGTGCCATCAAAAAATAATTTTTTTTAAAAGAAGGCCTGAGGTGTCAGGAGTTCAGGTGTCCATTATTTGGTAGGAATAGACTTTTCCTCCAAAGGTGTGACACTTCCAACACTTGCAAGTAGGCCCCAAGATCCGCCTCACACCTAGCTCATCCCTCGGTGGCTCTATTCTATTGTTCTTCTGATAGTAACAATAAAAATTGTAACAATCTGTCTTAGTTTCCTAGGGGTGCTGTAATGAAGTGCCACAAGCTGGGCAACTTAAAACAACAGATTTTTTTTTTTAGTAATTTCAACTTTTATTTTAGATTCGGGGGGTACATGTGCAGGTTTGTTACATGGGTATATTGTGTGAATGCCGAGGTTTGGGATAAGGATTCTGTCACCCAGGTTGTCAGCATTGTACTCAATAGGTAGTTTTTCAACCCACATCCGCCTTCCTCCCTCCCCACTCCAGTAGTCCCCAGTATTCACGAGTATATTGCTCCTATATATATGTATCTATATATATATATGTATCTATCTATATATGTATCTATCTATATATCCCCCCCCCCCCCCGAGACAGAGTCTCATTCTGCTGCCAAGGCTGAAGTGAAGTGGCACAATCTCAACTCAGTGCAAACTCCACCTCCCTGGTTCAAGCTACTCTCGCACCTCAACCTCCCAAGTAACTGGAATTACAGGTGCACACCACCACCACACTCGGCTAATTTTTGTATTTTCAGTAGAGACAGGGTTTTGCCATGTTGGCCAGGCTGGTCTGAAACTCCTGACTTCAAGTGATCCACCCCCCTCAGCCTCCTAAAGTGCTGGGATTACAGGTGTGAGCCACCATACCTGGCCTATAGTTCCCATCTTTATATTCGTGTGTACTCAATGTTTAGCTCGTACTTATATGTGAGAACATGCTGTATTTGTTTTTTTGAACAACAGAAACGTATTGTCTTACGGTTCTGGAGGCTGGAAGCCCATAATCAAAGTGTCGGCATGGTCATGCTCTCCGTGACAGAAATAGAACCCTTTCTTGACTCTTCCTAGCTTCTGGTGCTTTGCCGGCAACCTTCAACATTTCTTGGCTCACAGCTGCCTAACTCCAATCTTTGCCTTTTTTGTCACATGACATTCCCCCGTATGCCTCTGTCTTCACATTGTTGACTTCTTATGTGGATAACAGTCACATAAGATTAGGAGCCACATTATTCCAGTATGACTTCATCTCCAGGTAACCAGTCACAATCTGCAAAGACCCTATTTCCAAACAAGACCACATTCTGAGGTACCAGGCCTTAGTTTCTCAATATATCTTTTTGGGAGAAAGTGTACAATTCAACTATACCACAACCTTTATTGCAAATCAACAATGCAAAGAGATCAACTTCCATTGCAGCACACAGCTATGGTCCTCAGAGAGGTCTCTGCATTAAGCATGTGTTGCTGTCAAGCTGTTTTTAAAACAGTTATACTTAGTAAAACCAGAACCTGAGGTTTCTCTTGCCTGGTGTTCATAGCCTGTCACATAACAACCCATCTGAAGCCACACCAAAAACATCATTTGACATTGATGAAATTAAACATGAAGTAGGAATGTAATGCAATATACTTGGCAGCAATCTCAACCAGAATTGGCCAGGACATCCGATCTAGCAGGGTTGAGCAGGATCAAAAATTAAGCTTATTCCTGAACACAAAGGTAATATTTCCCTCTTTCCAAGACTAACAACAAAACCCTCAATCTATGATTAAGGTTGCCAGATAATATACAGGATATCAAGTTATATTTGAATTTCAGAAACATCAAGTAATAGGAATATTTTGTTATCTTTTTGGTGACAGGGTCTCTTTCTGTCACCCAGGCTGCAATCCTCCAACGTCAGCCTCCTGAGTAGCTGGGACTACAGGCATGTACCTCCATGCCCCATTTTTGTCGTTGTCGTTTTTGTAGAGACAGAGCCTCACTACATTGCCCAGGTAGGTCTCTAACTCCTAGTCTCAAGCCATCATCTCACTTCAGTCTTCCAAAGTGTTTACAGGAATGAGCCACCATGGCCAGCCCAAATAATAGGTTTTCAGCATATCCCAAGCAATATTTGTTTATATAAAATTAAAATTTAAATGGTATATTTTGTTTTTTTGATCTGGCAACCATTATATATGATGCAATGACTGCCGACTTAGTGTTTTTTAGTTATTTTCCTGGTGTGAGTGTAGAGTATGGTGGCGGGTGAGAGGGAGCACATAAAGGAATAAGCATCTGCAAGGTTCACTCATCTTTTGCAATGTTTCACTTCAAAGGTCACACATTTACCAAGGTTGAGGATAGAAATATAAATGTGCATGTGTGAGTGTGTGTGCATATGCATTCATATACATGTTATGCACTGAATTGCATCCTCCCAAAATTCATACATTGAAATCCTGACCCCCAGTGTGACTATATTTGGAGACAGGGCATTTAAAGATGTAGTTAGGTTAAATTAGATCATATGAGCAAAGCCCTAATCCAACAGGACCAGTGTCCATATAAAAAGAGAAAGAATCACCAGAGAGCCTTCTTTCTCTCCGTGGCACAGGGAAAAGGACAGGACTCAGCAAAAAGAAGCAGTCTGGCAGGGCACGGTGACTCACACCTGTAATCCCAGCACTTTGGGAGGCCGAGGCAGGTGGATCACGAGGTCGGGAGATCGAGACCGTCCTGGCTAATATGGTGAAACCCCAATCTCTACTAAAAATACAAAAAATTAGCTGGGCATGGTGGCGGGTGCCTGTAGTCCCAGCTACTCGGGAGGCTGAGGCAGGAGAATGGCGTGAACCCGGGAGGCAGAGCTTGCAGTGAGCTGAGATCACGCTATTGTACTCTAGCCTGGGCAACAGAGCGAGACTCCGTCTCAAAAAAAAAAAAAAGAAGCTGTCTGCAAGCTCAACCTCACCAACCCCTGATCACCTTGATCTTGGACTTCCATCCTCCAGAACTCTGAGAAAATAAATTTCTATTTTGAGCCACCAAGTCTGTCTGTGGTATTTTTGCTAAGGCAGCCTGAGCAGACTAACACATTAGTGGTAGCCATCAGAAAGACATTATTTCTGGAAAATTTTAGAACATTCAGAACTAAATACACTGTTTTAAGTTTAAAAAGTCCTTACTGATAATCAATGACATCAGTTTCTGATGTTAACTTGAAATTATTCATTATCTGTATGGATATTTCTTACCTTTTTATAAGCTGAAGATTTAACTTTTAGGATGGATTAGAATACATATATTTTTATACTTCCTTATAAAATTTTAATATCATTCTTTTGTCTCCTTACATAAATTTTGTGTTTATTTCACATAGAGATTTATAAAAAGATATATTCAGTACAATGCACACTGGATTAAATAAGAATTTATTTGTATGTTTAACTGCAAAGAGTAGGTATAAAGATTTGATTTAGTAGCTTTACAGTGGTGGCAAGAAGGACCTACTTTTCTTCTGCTAGGTTTTCTCTGGTCATTTTTAAATGACTCTCAACAATTTTTAAGTATAGCTTTCTTCTTCTACAACCCAAGAGAAAGATCAGATGGTTTCAGAAACTCTCCAAAGAGTAAGGAAATTTCCTTCCCTTGAAGATGTCAACAAACTTCACACAAATCTTAATAGCCTATCTTTGTATATATCTTCTTTCTTGAATCAATAACTATGGCTAAGGGATTGGACTATCTGATTAGCTTAAACTTGAGCTGACTGTCTTGACCTATATCCCTAGATACAGAAAAACACTAGCTTTGTACAAATTCAAGAGCTATACAAGTGAACTATATGTCTTGGATATTCTCAGCCTTCCTGAGGAGACATATTACATTGTTTTTAATTTACCAATATTTTATTGTGAAAATTCTCAAACATAAAGAAAATTGGAGAGTTGTATAATGAACACCCATATACTCACTATATAGATTCTGCAATTTATGTTTTGTTATATTTGCTTTATTACATATCTAGTCATCTATCCATTGCATGAGATTTTGATGATCGAATAAAAGTATTGTGCTTACAAAATCCAACATATTTCTAAAGTCAGTTACATTTATATGAGCTTACGTTTGTTCTCAAACTCCTTTCACAAGATAAGCGAAAGTTAATCATCAAGCTGCACATTTTGCATTCAAAGCTATCTAAACATGTTACAGCTTCCATTTTCTCAAGGTTCTGCTTCTACATTTGATCACTTTTACTGATTCTAATGGGTTTCAAATTTTTGCTCATTCAAAGCTCAATTCAATTTTCACCTCCCCCCATAGAGTTACCAGACTTCTATACTTAGCCTTAGGCTAATCTGTCAGCCTGAGTGTAATTGTACATTTTGTTATGATAACACTTATCATGTTATAATTATTTGTTTATGAGCCTGTATCCTTGACTGGAATACTTTTATTATCTAGCTCTGCCTTTGTGATTCCTGTCACATAGTGGGTTGTCTATAAAGGTCTGTAGAATTAAAGTCAACAGATGTATGTTGGACATGCGATTCTTCAACATTTGAAACTAACAAGAAGGAAAGCTTCATACTTAATTACTTTTAAAAATCCCCATTAGATTCTTCAGAAATCAAAATCAGTTAGGCAGTATGTCAACTTGTTATAAATATCACTCTTCCTAAAATCATGTAAGAAAAAATTACCCTAGGTATTGTACTTTTTAAAAGCCACAAATGGCATAGAGAATAAGATTAATCAACATGGAAAAGGGGTGAGTCCAAGAGATAAAGTACTGGAGTTCAAGTATAGGCTCTGCTCCTTTTTAGCTGTAAGACCTTGAACAAATTACTGAAACTTTTGCTGCTCAGTTTCCTCCTCTGTAAAATGAAGATAACAGTACCTACTGCACAGGGTTGTTGGGAACGTTAAGTTAATTCAGGAGAAATTTACATTGCCTGGCACACAGTAAGTGTCCAGTAGGCACTGGGTTTTAAAAGAAAAGGTATGGTAGACAATATCGACTGTTAAAACAACATCCAAACCCCCCCAATCCCATTTCTCTCTTCTAACAAAATCCACATTTATTCAGGTGGCAGAGAGCCCTTTAACTCAGGATAGCTGGACTCCCTCAGACTCCCAGAGTATAAACCATGATGCTTTAATCCAGCCTTGCTACTCTGCTAACAGTTGGCTGTGATTTGAGTAGGAGTGGCCAACAGGTAAGTGGGAGGATCTCAGTGTGGCACCAAGGAAAGGTTATTCTTAGTTATTAAAATGGATAGGTATGACTGTCTTGGGCCTCTCCCTTTTTCCCTTTCTCCTTCTTGCTGCCTACATTGCCAAGGGAAGTGACTATGTAGTCACCATGAGGAAGCAAAAAGGAGGAAAAATGTCAGCATTCTAAGAAAGGTGAAGACAAATGGAAAGAGTCTAAGTCCTCACCAACATCGCTGAGCCAGTGCAGCAACACTAGATCACCTACCTCTCGACTTCTTGTTACATGGAAAACGATACCTGTATTTTGTAATCATTGTGGTGGAGTTTTCTAACACTCCTAGTTAATACAGCCTGACTGGTACAATGCTACACAGCCCAGTTTGGTGCTGTGGGACTTACTGGGTAGTCTATGTATCTTTACATGATAATAACATTCTCAATGATAAGAGATTTTTTTAAAAGCTAGACTAGTAGGCTGGGTGCGCTGGCTCATACCCGTAATCCCAGCACTTCGAGAGGCCGAGGTAGGCGGATCACCTGAGGTCAGAAGTTTGAGACAAGCCTGACCAACATGGACAAACCCCATCTCTACTAAAAAATACAAAATTAGCCGGGCGTGGTGGTGCATGCCTGTAATAGGAGGCTGAGGCAGTAGAATCCCTTTGAAACCGGGAGGCGGAGGTTGCAGTGAGCTGAGATCACGCCATTGCCCTCCAGCCCGGGCAACAAGAGCGAAACTCCGTCTCAAAAAAAAAAAAAAAAAAAAAAAACTAGACTAGTAAATACCATGTTTTAAATGCTTTATTTGTTACATTAAGAGTTCGGTCCCTGCATGATCCTTTAATTTCCCCTCTGCTACAGATAAAAGTTATACCATCCATCTTGGAAGTCTCTTGTTTTCTCAGCTTGGCCTTTAATTACAATGAACTAGAGAGGAGGACAAAATAAGTGACTTGGAGCAGATTCCCCACCCTCGACTGAAAAGATAAATCAAACAAATAGCCTCCTGTTTGAATGCATAAATAGCAGTTTGAAGTACCCAGGAAGACATTTCTAAAGTGACATAGTAAAAACATCAGGAAATTGGCATTTATGTCAGCCAATGACAAAACCATAAAACAAATGTGAGAATATTCAACTTTGGAATTTGTTTAATATTCAACAAATATTTACTAGGTGTGTATTACATGCAAGGCACTGTGAGCAAAACAAACCTCATCTTTGTGCTCACTGAGGTTACTGTCTTATGAAGAAGAAATGTTTTGGAGGTTTTTTTATTTTTATTTTTTTATTTTTTTATTTTTTTTGAGACGGAGTTTAGCTCTGTTGCCCAAGCTGGAGTGCAGTGGCGCCATCTCAGCTCACTGCAACCTCCGCCTCCTTGGTTTTTAAGCAATTCTCCCTGCTTCAGCCTCCCAAGTAGCTGGGATTACAGGCACTTGCCACCACATCCAGCTAGTTTTTGTATTTTTAGTAGAGACAGGGTTTCACCATGTTGGCCAGGCTGGTCTTGAACTTCTGACCTCAGGTGATTCACCCACTTTGGCCTCCCAAAGTGCTGGGATTACAGGCGTGAGCCACCGTGCCTGGCCAGAAGTTTCATAATATAAGCAAGGGACGGATTAATGTTGAACCCTAAGTTATGAGGGAGGCCAAGATGAGGTTGGAGACTAGTTTCTTTTCACATAAATGAAAGATGTGATCATAAGACAAGCTGTTAATTATTGATGCCAACAGCAGAGAAAATGCTTGAACCTCTGATAGGAATCAACTTCTGACACTGTTTCCATTTATAGAATCAAAAGACCCTCACAGAATTTGCTCTCCACTTGCCTCAGTTATACACATTCCTCCCATTTTTTGGTTCACTGTTTTTGAGTTCAGAAGTATTAAATCTAGCCAGAACTCTGGCTGGACCTTTAGGGAATTCCCAGCTTGAAAGTACAGGAGCTGCTAAATATTACAAGTGCTATTATATTAAGGGGGGTTGGGGTGTGCGGCGGGGTGTGGAGGAGGTTCTCCAATATCAGGATAAACTGCAACTACATATTTTGTATAATCTTTGGCTTCTTCAAATGCACTTACACTGAAAGCAATATTTTGTTAAGTTTTGTAGATGAAAAATTATACCAGTCCAATTAAAATGCAAGGAAGACTTTATTCAAGACTATTGCAGTAGAGGAGAGAGATTGATCTCAGCTTCACAAGAACAAAAAGCTAGTGGTAAAGTACTGAAGGATATTAGCGGGAAGGTTGTCTATGTGGTTCAGCCCCCTGTGTTTGCTAATTGGTGTTCGTCAAAGTTATTCTCCTACTCTCTCACGGAGCCTAAGATATGGTGGGTATTTTTCTTGATGATTGCATTTGAAGCAGATTTCGAAAGACTTAATTTGTACAAGATTTACATCTCAAAGGGGCAGAGAAAGAATTTATTATTTCATGTTTTCTAAAGCAAACAGTCTAAGTAAAGGGAAGTTAGGTACATTTAGTCAGGAAGAAACCTGTCTAAACTTTAGTCAGTCTGGAGGGAACTACTAAACTTAGAAAATCATTTTAAGGATGTCCGGTCAGTTTCTTACCATCATTAACAGAGTTGGTAGCACCCAGCACTGTCCAGTGAAGGAAAGGTATCTTCCCTTTTTATTTATTTATTTCTTATTTGGAGTCTCGCTCTGTTCCCCAGGCTGGACTGCAGTGGCTCCTGCCTCAGCCTCCCGAGTAGGTGGGACTACAGGCACCGCCCAACACGCCTGGCTAATTTTCTTTTTGTATTTTTGGTAGAGATGGGGTTTCACCATGTTAGCCAGATATCTTCCCTTTTACTAAGCTACTTGCCCAAATTACTTATTAATTAAAAAAAAAAAAGTTCAAATCTTATCTCTGTTACAAAAGTTTCCTTTTACTTTTTTCTTTACCTTTAAAACAGAAGTTTAAAGCAGGGTAGAGTCAGAATGGAAGAGATATATTGATATATGTTTAAATGCCTCGAAATAAATGAAGACATAGGTGGAAAAAGAAATATCTCCCAAAGCCAGACTTCTCCCTATTTCCTGCCCATTTTCTCCATGTATGTTCAATTGAATTAATTTTGTCTCTTCTGTCTCATTTCATTCCCAGCATTTAGAACAAACACATAATTTTATGTTCAACAATGTCAATTATTAGCTTATGTTAGGTTACAAACCATAAAACTATAGTAATAACACAGATGTTTATGTCCTTCAGTTAGGTTTATACAGGATTAAATACTAAGCAGTTTTATAAAAGTTTTCTTGATGAGTATTCTTATTAATCCTTAATTTTGTTCTTGGCTAAAGACAAATAATGCATAGGTATCTCTACCCCTTCTTTGTTCTTCTGTTACCACACACCAAAACTGTTGATCACAACATACCTCTGTTGTTTGGGGCTTTATCTGACTTTGCTTGCTCCTTTTTTATCCCTCTCTGGTTCCTATTGTATTCTGTTCTGGAAAGAATATGGAAATCTGGGCCAGGTGCAATGGCTCACACCTGTAATCCCAGCATTATGGGAGACCAAGACAGGCGAGTCACTTGAGGTCAGGAGTTCGAGACCAGCCTGGTCAACATGGCAAAACCCTGTCTCTACTAAAAATACAAAAATTAGCCGACCATGGTGGCACATGCCTGTAGTCCCAGCTACTTGGGAGGCTGAAGCAGGAGAATTGCTTGAACCCAGGAAGCGGAGCTTGCAGTGAGCCAAGATCGCACCACTGCACTCTAGCCTGGGTGACAGAGCGAGACTCTGTCTCAAAAAAGTTTAAAAAAAGAATATGGAAATTGATTCTTGACTGTGGGAAGACTGACAGTTCTATGTGTAGCTATTATGAACCTCTATATAAACTCAAGGAATTGGAGAGTGTGATGAAAGACACTGTTGCTAATCCTAAACAGGTTTTCTACTACCTCTGTCTCAGAAAAGAGAAAAATCACAAATGTAACCTCTGGCAGGGTATCATGCCACATACCCATGCTTTTTTTCTTACAACATCTGCCTTCTGGCAATGCAATTCTCATTTGCATTTCAAAAGCAGCTCCTATTGGCTTTGACTACATTTCTAAAAATACTTAAGCTCTGTCTCCATTTATATGTGAACCCGAATGACTCTGCCTACCATGTCTAGGGTTGCTCTCGGAAGGATAATGAAAGGCATATCCCTTTACAAGATAGTGGACAAAACATACATTATATTATGCTTCTGTAAAAACAGAGAAGAGCAGTTAGACTTGCCTAGAGATCAGGATTTTTGGTAAAAGTTTAATATGTTTAAAAAGAGTAGTAGGGGGTGTGATCTGCACAAAGGATTCCTAAGAACTGAACTGATCAGAAAAACAAAGACATTTTCTTTTGGCCTCATAATGAGATGTATTTCACAAAAACCAGCCATAGTTGCTCAGGACTATGGAACTGTTAAAGAAAATATAAAAATAGAGCTGAAGCTAGGAACTTGCAAAAGAGAACATATGATAATGAAGATTTAACATTTGGCATGTCCTAGTCATTTCTCCAGAGTATTCACATCTAATCACAGACTGAGGTGATGAGTTCTCCAACACCCTCCAATAGAATTGCCTAAAATGTAATTAAAGGATGCAGCATTAACTTGCTGACAAGAGGCAGAATTTCTCCTTCTCAAGGAATGTAAAATCAGTGTTGCCATTAATTCTTAAATGGCTTATGTTTATATTTGTTAAAATAAACTTTTCATTGGAAAATAACATAAATATATATGTGGCTTTACTATATATATACATATAGAAAATACATATATATATAAAAATATATATAGGCCACAAATCATAAGGGTACTCATATACTCAATGAATTTTCATAAAGACAACACACTCATTTATATAACACCCCCCAATCAAGAGATAGAACATTCCACACACTGTGGAATGGCACCTGTTGTCCCTGGACAGGCACTACATGCACCACTTTTCTTAAGGCAACTACTAATATCCTGACCTCTCATACCACAAATGGGTTTTCCTTGATTTTGACTGTATGTAAATGGAGCCATACAATATGTATTCTCTGTCTGGTATTTTCCTCTTAATGTGATGTCTGTACATTTCATCCATATTGCTGCATAGGACAGTGGTTTATTCATTCTCATTGCTTATGTTTTTCTTATAACATAATACAATATATTTATGTATACTACTATCATGGACATTAGTTTTTTTCACCAGTATGGGGCTGTTAAAGTTAATGCTGCTACGGATATTCTTGTTCATGTCTCTAGTATTCATGTGTTTGCATTTTTGTTAGTTATATCCCTAGACGTTGATGATCTGGGTTATAAGGCTCCTGATACCAGAGGCTCCTGGTATTTTACTCATAACCACATGGTTCTTACCATTTCTATCCTTTGCATGAGGGCTTTCTGTGGCCACTAGAGCTGGCTGAACACACTGCTCCCCAGACACATACACACATATACACACAGTCACAGATGCACACAGTGGGCCGGAAGTCAGGGGATTAACATCTCTGGTAGCAGCTGTTAAACAATGACTGACTCTAATCCCAGTACATCTTCCACCCTGTCTCCCAAAGTTCTCTAGTCAACTTCAATTGTCAACCCTGGTAATTTGCTTAAATATTCACATACTCTTTAGTTTTCTTCCCTACCCTGTCTCCCTTGTTCAAATAAACGTCTTGCAATAGGATCATCTGTGTTTGATTTTAGGGGAGTGTAATCTAAAACAAAGGGTATGGATATGTTCAGTTTTAGTGATAGTGCCGGTTAATAACCCCACCAGTACTAGAGTGTATGTGAGTTATAGGCGCTCCACGTCTTCACAAAATCTTGGCATTGAGTCTTGACAGTCTCTTAAATTTTAGCTATTATGATTGTGATGCTGCACTCCAGCTTGGGTGATAGAGCAAGACTCAGCTACTATAGGTAGGTAGATAGATAGATAGATAGATAGATAGATGATAAAGTTTAGCTATTTTGGTGGCATATGGTGTGTACTTCAAGTTTTTTTTCTTTTCCATATTTGTGTTCATGAATGATGCTGAGATATATACACATGCATGTGTATTTGTGTGTGTGTGTGTGTGTGTGGTTTAGACATTCTGTTTTGTGAAATGCCTATTCAAAACTTTCTTTCTCAATTGAATTTCTCACTGACCTGTAAGATTTCTTTACATGTTTTGTTTATAATCCCCTTTCTGGATATTTGTGTTACAAATGTTTTATTTTGCAGCTTTTTTTCATGCTTGGAATGGTGTTTTTTAATGGATAGAAATTTTTCCTTTTAATCTACCTAATTTGTCATTCTTTTAAAGTTTAGTGCTTGTTGTTTCACATATAAGTAGTCTTTGTCTAACTCAAGTCTTGAACATATTCACTTTTATTACCTTCTAGAAGCTTTATTGTCTAATTTACACCTATAATCAAGTTGGAATTGATTTTTTTGTGTTGTATGAAGTAGAGTCAAGAAATATATTTTCCCTACCGGTATCCTATTGACCCAGTTCCATTTATTTACTGGAAGAGGCCACCCTTTCCCAAAGCTAGATACTCTCCTCTTGGTATGACATCCCATTGGTAGCATCATAAATCAACCAATTATATGGGTGTGATCTATTTCTGTAGTCTCTGTTGTGTTCCATTGGTCTATTTGTTTATCCTTATGAATGTAAGTGTTTTAACTATAGCTTTTCAGTGTCTTAAAATCTAATAGTGTGTTCTCTTATTTTTTGTACATCTAAAAATGTTTTCATTTAACCTTATTTTCACTACATAAAGAATAAGCAAATTATTATTTTCTTTAAGTATTTAAAAATTGTTATTTTATCATGTTTGGTTTTGTTATTTCTATCAAACTCAATCAACTGTCAGCCCTATTCTTCCTTGAAAATAGTATATCTTATTTTTCTCTGTCTTCTTCAACTAGAAGTAGACAGAAAAAGTTGTTTTTTCTTTTTTGATTGTCTTTGGGTTCACTAGTTTTACTCTTTCTTAGAAATGGCTTTGCGGCCGGGCGCGGTGGCTCAAGCCTGTAATCCCAGCACTTTGGGAGGCCGAGGCGGGCGGATCACGAGGTCAGGAGATCGAGACCATCCTGGCTAACACGGTGAAACCCCGTCTCTACTAAAAAATACAAAAAACTAGCCGGGCGAGGTGGTGGGTGCCTGTAGTCCCAGCTACTCGGAGGCTGAGGCAGGAGAATGGCGTGAACCCGGGAGGCGGAGCTTGCAGTGAGCTGAGATCCGGCCACTGCACTCCAGCCCAGGTGACAGAGCGAGACTCCGTCTCAAAAAAAAAAAAAAAAAAAAAAAAAAGAAATGGCTTTGCTTATTTTTCTCCATTGAGGTTTGCAGCACTACTTAACTATGTACATTAATCTCTTTTCAATCTATTCAAAAATGTTTAGCCGTTATCCTTTCAAATACCATATTCCCCCATTCTCTCTCTATTCTTGTCCTGGGACTCCTACCACAGATTTTTGCCACTGCCCACTTGTCTATTATGCTTTTCTGTATTTTCTGCCTTTTTTTTTGTTTTCATGGTTCAACTTGGGTATTTCTATCAGTCGTTCATCTAGTTTACTGATATCCTCTTCAGCTATGTCTAAACTGATATTAAACGTGTAAATTCTTCATTTCAATTACTATATTTTCAGTTCCAAAAGTTCCATTTTATTACTTTTATAGATCTCTTTTCTCTGTTGAAATTTCCCACTCTCTCACATATTTTATTGAAGATATAAATTACTTATATTATAAATCTATGTCTGAGAACTCCAGTATCTGAATTGTCCCTGGATCTGTTTATATTGAGGACATTTTTACCTGTTTGTCAGTTGTTTAGTTTTATCTTATGCTATACATAGTAAATTAATTAAATGGTGAATATTGTATATAAAAAATTACAGAAATACTTTAATACTCTGGATGAGATTGTGTTCCACCAAAGAGGATTTACTTTTGATTATTGTGGACTGATAGAGAAAGCATAGGTCAACTTACTACAGTCTGGGTTTGGGCTGATTTAGAGCTGGCTATAAGTCTTTATAAAGGCTGCCCTAATTTTGGCTGATCCTTAGGCCCTACTTTCCCAATGAAAGCTATGGTACAGCTAAAGTGTTGTCCAGAATCCTTCCCTATAGGCCTTAACCCCCTCTCTCTGCAGATAGATAGATTCATAGATAGATAGATAGATAGATAGATAGATAGATAGATAGATAAACAGAGACAGATAGATGACAGAAGATAGAGTTGATAGATAGATAGATGATAGACTATAGATAATACATTATACATTTACATATATACACAGTCATCCCTTGGTATCCACAAATTTTGCATCTGTGGATTCAATCAACCACAAATAAAAAATTATTTAAAAAATACAAAATAACAATACAATAAAAATAATACAAACAATGCAGTATAACAACTTTTTTTTTTTGAGACAGAGTCTCGCTCTGTAGCCCAGGCTGGAGTGCAGCAGCGTGATCTCGGCTCACTGCAACCTCTGCCTCCTGGGCCCTGGTTCAAGCTATTCTCCTGCCTCAGCCTCCCAAGTAGCTGGGATTGCAGGCACACGCCATCATGCCCAGCTAATTTTTGTATTTTTAGTAGAGACAGGGTTTCACCACATTGGCCAAGCTGGTCTTGAACTCCTGACCTCGTGATCCACCCGCCTCAGCCTCTCAAAGTGCTGGGATTACAGACATGAGCCACCACACTCGGCCAACTATTTTCATAGCATTTTTAATGTATTAGGTATTATAAGTAATCTAGTGATGATTTAAAGTGTACGAGAGGATATGCATAGACCATATGCAAATGCTATGTCACTTCATATCAGGGACTTGCGTATCTGCAGATTTTGGAAGCTGCAGGGGTCCTGGTATCCATCCCTTGCAAATACTAAGGAAAGATGGTACAAGTATACATGTGGAGAGACAGAGAGAGAGATCCAAGACTGCCATTATCTCTGCTAAGTTTTTCAGTTTCTTAGCTATTATTTGTTGGTATTGTTTGTTCCTGAGAAAAGACATCTAAGGTTAAAGGGTACTAAATATCAGGTTCACCTCAATGGGATTCGGCTTTCTCTGTTATTATAACCCCCAAGTCCTGGCTGTCTGAAGCTCTGGGCTACAATTATTGTCATCCCAGCTGAAACTGTTGACAAATTATTGGTTTTCTCAGTCTCATAGCAACTGCTTTCACCTTGATTTCTTAGCCTCTTGGTTCTACTTCTCTTGGAGATCTTGGTCCTTCAAGCCTTGGATCTGTAGTTAGTTCTGTGAGGATAACATGCCTTCATGCATAGTTTTAAAAATTATATTTTGTATAGTTTATCTTGACAGACAGTTTCTCTGCTACGAGCTAATATGTCATAGTTTAAAGAAGATATTTTTTACAAGGTAGTATTTATTCAAAAGAGTCTGCAATATCTACATGGATAGCATCTATTAATTTCCAAACCTGTGTATTCAGAACCCAGATTAAGAAATATAACAACCCCCATGACACAAGTTTACCTATGGAACAAACCTGCACTTGTACCCCTGAACTTAAAATAAAAGTTAAAAAAAAAGAAACATAACATGACTGGAATGCAGAAACCTTCTTTTTGCCTTCTTCGTGTCACAACTTCCCCCAAAGGACCTTTACTCTGATTCTAACACCTTTGATTCCTTTTTCCTGGTTTTGAAATTTATGCCAATGGTATTACAGAATATGCATCCTTTTTTTTTTCGGTCTGGCTTCTTTCATTCAGTATTAGGGATATGAGATTCACTCATGCTTTTTTAGATATAGAATCATCATTCATATTACGTATAGTATTTCATTATATGTTTATACAACAATTTATTTATCCTTTCTGCTAAAGGTAGAAATTTGAATAGTTTCCAGTTTTTGGCTATTACTAACAGTTCTGCTTTATTTATGATTTAATAAATGTATTTTGATAGATCTACATATGAATTGCATTAGTTATACGTCTCTTATTTATATTTGATGCAAAGAAACACTCCTAAGTCTCCTGTTTGCAATTAGTCAAAGAATGCTTCCCCTCAGCTTTGGTATCTGCTTTTGTGATTGTATTCCACAAGACCCTATTACATGATGCACTGGTTTCTTCCTAGAATTCCTCTAGCATCATGCAGAAGAACCAACATTTTTGCTTGTCCACTGTATTTCTAAGTTGGCAAAATAGTTTAGAAGTTCACGTATCTCCCTAAAATGACCACCCCCCATTCACTTCAGCCTACGACCCATCTCTTCATTTTCAACACAGATGGATGTTTTTCAGAGTGAAAGAGAGGTTGGTTTTTTAGCAAACCATATCCTAGGGGGTCAGGATAGATATTCTACCTTTTCTACCTGTCCTAAAATATTCCCAGTGGTACCCCATATCTGCTAATTAAACATCTTGGACTCATTATTTCTTGACTTTTTCACCTTGGTCTGTCTTCTGTGTCTACGTCAACACCCTAGAACTCATCATCACTGAGTACTGGGACATCTCAGACATTCCAGTCTAATTTGATGAGCCTTTAATTCTTCCCTCTGCCTTGGACACTCACTCTCATGAAACTTTCCTTGGGCTTTTTAGTGTCCATAGCTCGTTGACCTCTTTATATTCTCAGGTCCATCAGACTACACAGGGATCATTATTGTTAATACACTCTCCACTTGTATTCTTGTCTCAGTACTTCCTTTCTTGCACCCCTGTCCTTTAAACATATATCTCTTGCCTCTCCTGCCACAATCTACATCCAGTAGAGTCCTACATAGTCTCTTGAGCATTGTTCAGCAAAAGAAATATGTAAGTAAATAAATAAATGGATAAATTTAAAAATTTCACAACTCCACAGCTCTTCAGATTGCTGCCCTGAATAATTCATGGCCATCACACCAGCCAGGATCCTGACATCACTCAATGATTATTTGAATTATCAATTTCTTCTGCCGTTCCATTCAGCAACTATTTAAAACTTCACTACTCTACTCAAATTCCTACTTAAGACCCAGTTATCTCACTCTTACCAGGTACTTTTCTTCATAAAATTGAGAGTGGGCGAGACAATTAGGAATGGATTTCCTTAATTTACTACATCCATTATATTTATTTTTATTCAGACTATTGTTTAGTCTCAAAAGACCTAGTATCTCTCTTGGAACTCAAGATCTATCTCTCTATTGTTAAAGTCAATCTGATTCCATCTTAATTTCTCCATGCCTTTCTTTATCAGCTACTATCATTCTCCCCTCATTGCATTGTCAATATTTTAAATATTTCTGACTCTACTTGACTATGGAAAAGTTCAAATCAATCTAATAATAATTCTTTTAAACACTGGTTTAAATTATTTTCTTCACTTTAGCTCTACCTTTCATTTTTCTCATTAACTTCATAGCCATGTGATTTGGGAACATGGTTTGTACTTATTATTTGTGCTTCTTCCTTACCTCTTAATTATGCCTTAGCCAACAGCAATTTATCTTCTGCCCCTAATGATTTCACTGGAACTGTTCTTGTCTATGGAAATGGCTTCCTCGAAACCCTTTCAGCACTCTGGGATTCCATAAAAACATATGATTTTAATTATTTTCCCAGAGTTTTTAATTCCATTCTTTCCTAAGCCATTTTTTTCCTTCTTTCTAAATATGTCCCTTGAATACCGATATTTCCTAAGGCTCATCACTGACCCACTAATCTCATTTCAAACATTCCATGAAACAACTCACTTATCATCAGGACTTTTTTTTTCGTCCTTCTAATTATAAAATAATGCATACTTATTATCAAAAAAAGACATTAATAAGAATTTAATGAACAAACTTAATTAACTGTAATCCTGTGTTCAATAAATAACTGTAATTATTATATTCACTATAATTTTTCAGTCTTTACAGGTCATTTAGGTGTTTTGGATTGAGCAGAGGGAGAAGTTGAACTGCCATGTGGTTTTAAAGGGAGTCTCAGCAGACTAAGGAATTCTAAGGTTTATCCCTCAGAGTTATTCCAAGTGGGCTGGAGGAAGTAGGCTTTTATGCTCCCGTGTCACTTAGTCATTGGGTGTAGGCCATTCCGGGAATGGGGCATAATCTTGATTGAGGCAGCTCCATTCAGTAGAGGCAGTCTCTGCAAGGAGGTGACAGTCAAGGGATGGGGCTGCAAGTCCTTCACTCCTGAAGAAGATCTGGGCCATGTATTGAAATATCAGCCACAAAAGTATATAGTCATTTCTTCATGTTTTTTTGAAAACCATTGCCATCAAGTTTTACATTTTATAAGTGAAAAAAATCAAATACTTTTAAGATATAGTCTTGGAAGATAATTAAGTTCCTAGTACTCATTTTAGAAATGGAAGTTCCAGGGACCTCAGTAACCAGTGAAACATTTCAACAACGAAATTATTTCTATTGTGATCCGTCATTCACATTTACTAAGCATTTTGAAGTCATTCGTAAAATAATCCAAGAGTCTTCTTTGTAAATGGAACTCAGGAACCCACATTGTTGTTACCAGTGAGAAAACATCTGTTCTTCCTAAACTAAAATGTCCAGATATCCTTGTGAAATCTTGTTCTTTCTCTTCCCAATAATTACAATGTTTCTGTTTCCTTATATGCTTTTCTGCCTAGAAATTTTAGAAAATGCTATGAAAGTTTGTATCCTCATTTGTAGAAACATATATAGAGAGTGTATATTCTTTTTTGCTATGCTCAAATACAGCAAAATGTAATTTGACAATCTTATTGCCTAATGAAGGTACTTATAAGTAATCCCTATGGTGTGTGCATATTTATTTATTTATTTTCTACAAGAGTGTAGGAAGGGAAGAAGAGAAAGCTGAGTGAATTTGGGGATGTAATTAGTCTTGGCATAGCCCTGGGCCACAGCTCTTGCTCACTGTACGAGCAGTAGGGAGATACATAAATAAAGCCGATATCCCTACACCAGTGATTGCACTATAAAATAAGCCTTCACATAAATTTGTCAAGACTGTTGTACATGTGAGCTACAAGCCTTGGCTTTAACCCAACTAAATCAGAAGTGTTTGGTTTAGTCACCAATTAAGTTATATGGGAGGTCCAAATTCATTTATGGCTAACAAAACCATAACCCCTCCCCACTCCAAGGCATCATAAGGACAATGTACAGGACAGAAATAATTTACATGACTATTTTCTCTTCACTCCTATTCAACAAATAAAAAAAAAATCCCACTGAGGCATACAGAAAGTTCCTTCTAACAGATACAGACAAGAGCATTAATAAATTATGAGCATTATTAGAATTCTTAAGGCAATATTTGCAATCAGGCGTGCTTCTTGTTATCAGTTTTAGAATTAGATAGAAATATTGCATATATGGAATGTTAATTAATGAAATCGTTACAGTTGACTAGTTGCTGAAGATTACTAGCAACACAATTATGGTTTAAAAAACAGTCAAGAAATTTGATTTGCAAAATGTCTGTGGAGACAGGCTGCTGTTAATAAATTTGCACATCTCATGCCCATACACACAACACTTGGGCAGAGTGAGGTGACCCTAATTGTTTTTGTGTTTGTGCATAAGCTCTCCATCTGACCCCAACCTTAATCAACTGTGTCTATGAATTCATGTGATTATATATGCAGATTGTGCACAGCAAAGCCACATAGGTATAAACTGGGATTTGAAGAACCAGATGAAATTGTATCATTTTAAGTGCTGTGCAGCTTCTAGCAGATGCTGAGAGCTAAAGTTTCTATACAAATAGCATTAGCAAATTAGTGATAGTCACAAATATGACACCAATTACATCAGCAAGCTCCACAATACTAAGCTTCAGTTTCTGATACAAGATTTTAAAGAGGCCACACAATCAATTTAACATTTTAGCAGCTTCTGAATCCTTTAGTCTACAAATCCTTCTTAATTCTAATTGAAGTGGAAAATATTTTTTTGTCTGTTCTAGCTCTAGCAGTATAGGGGACAATTTTAGAATGGCCAGCTGCGGTGGCTCACACCTCCCAGTACTTTGGGAATCTGACGTGGGAGGATCACTTGAGGTCAAGAGTTTGAGACCAGCCTGGCCAATGGGGTAAAACCTGTCTCTACAAAAAATACAAAAATTAGCCAGGTGCAGTGTCGGGTGCCTGTAATCCCAGCTACTCAGGAGGCTTGAACCCAGGAGTCAGAGGTTGCAGTGAGGGGAGATCGTGTCACTGCACTCCAGCCTGAGCAACCAAGCAGACCCTGTCTCACAAAACAAACAAACAAACAAACAACAAAAAAAGAAAAGAAAATTGTATTGATGTTTGTATTTATTTATTTACATTTATTTTTATTAAAGAGATCGGGTCTCATTCTGTCACCCAGGCTGGAGTGCAGTAACGCAAACGTGGCTCACTGCAGCCTTGAACCCCTGGGCTCAAACAATCCTCCCGCCTCAGACCCCAAGTTGCTGGGACTACAGGCACAGGCCACTATGCTTGGCTGTGTCAATGTTTTAATAAGACAAAATTATATGGGAAATAATAAACATGCATTACATGAAAGCCACCCATCCCTCTCTATCCTACAAGTACTGAAATGATTTTTTAAACTTTATTTAAAAAATTTTTGTTTTAAAGTATACTGATACCTTTAACCATTTATGATAAGCACTTCAAATATTAAGGGATTTTGTCTAAATGTGCTTTTCTTTGGAAGGATGATATCTTCAAAGGCTCTTAACAACATACTGTTATTCAGCCCCCTGTTGTGTCCACATATCTGTCAAGTGAACATGTAGTTAGGACCACAGTAAAGTGGGTATTATTTACTCAATAAACCTTAATAGCTTTATGAAAACACTCTAGATTTAGTTCCATGAAATAAAGGTTGTTTACAGCATGGGAGCTTTTGTCTTTGATGCACTTTGTTCTAACAGAATTCAAGTATCTGTAGCAAAGGATTGTTTCTGCAACAATTCGATCGTAAGCATAAATTGTCATTCATTTTCAAACAGCTTAAGGAAGTGAGGAGAAGATGGTAGTTTATGGTTTAACTTTAAAGTGAATTCTCTGTCATGGTGGGCTAGATTTTGGCAATTCTTTGAGTAAGACATTAAGGCCCTGTTAGAATGCCCTTTTCATGTTAAAATCACTCCCCTTTTCTGGGAATAAATAGACTAATGAAAACATTCATGCACAATGAAGTGTAACTTTTTAAATTTTAAGTCAGCCAGTGCTCAATTCAGAAATGGTGTTTTCAATTGTTGTAAATATAGACTCAAGTACTATCACCAAGTGCAGTATCACCCTAGCTGTGGGAAGACCAGTACATACTGTGCAAAGACTCAAGTTGGAGTTAGTTATAAAGATTAAATCTAAAGAGATTTCTCTTGTCCTGGATCTTAAAACTTATTGTGTCCTCCTGTCTGAAAAGTTGTTAAATCTGTCTGTATCTTTATTCTAGGTCACTTTGCCCTTGCTCTGTAATCTTTGTCTAATTCTTCCTCTTTTCATTGTATAAAGAAAAGGGCTTAGTCTTTAAGTAAAAGTAGATAACGTGTTGAGGTGCCCTAGCCTTGCTAACAAATTCTATCTTCTTCCTTTAATTGTCATCACCTTAAAGTGAATTGGGAGCAGGGAAGGCTGTTAGTCACTGAAGAGTGGAAAGGGAGAGAATTGCACTAAATTCTGCAGAAGAGAGAAAGAGGTTTAAAAAAAAAAAAAGTCATCACTCCAAATAAAGCTAGGTGGCCAGTAGCAGATACTTATTATAATTAGAACTTTGCTGTTTCACCCCTACAATGAAACAGAGAGAAAGAAAATCTAAATTTTAATTTTGGGAAGCAATTCAAAAAATACATCTCTAATAATGAGTGTTGGATTAATCATCTAATGGAAGTATCTTGACTCATATGATTGATGCTATACTTTGCTAGATAACAGAAAAGTCTGAGTGTTATTAGTGATGCAGAAAATCTAGTTTCACCTTTAGCTAAGCAAGGTTTTGTTACCAGTCTTTTTAACTGATTCATTCATTATTCATTCATTCAAGAACATTATTTATTAAGGACCCGCCAAGTGCCGACTATTATTCTGGACACTGGGGATAATAATAGTGAGCAACACACTTTCTGCTGTCAGTGAGTTTCTAGTTTTGTAGAGGAGGAGAATAAAATAAACCTGTATACAAATAGATGATTTAAATTTTCAGGTACTGGCCAATGCCCTGGACGCTAGAGTATAATTGGAAGTATAGAGACAACATAAGATTATGTGACCAGGGACATCTGCCTGAGGAAGTGATGTTGGTGGTGAGACTGCCATGATAAAAAGGCGAAGGGCAGGGAAAGAGTGCTCTAAGTGGCAGAAACGACAAAGAACTTGAGATGGGAACAAGCTCAGTGTGTTTGGAGGTTAGAAAAATGGCCAGTGTGACAGAACCATGTCAGCAAGGGAGGTGGTATGAGACAGATGCAGAGGCAAGTAGAAGCCAAGGCATATAAAGCCTTGGGCACATGGTAAAAATGTGGATTTTATTAAAATGATGCTTTAAATCCATTGAAGAGTCTCATTTATTCTTTAAGAAGAACATTTTCACTAGCTGTTATGTGGACAATTAACTATAAAGAGAGAAGATTTGAGGTGAAAAATCCATATGTAACAGTACTTTTGAACCTAGGAAAGTCCGTGGTTTGGACTATGGTGATAACAACAGAGATGGAGAAAGCAGGCATATTCAAGATAGATGTTGGAATTAAAGTCAGAGGGAAACTCTGGGTTGAGGGGGTTGGATGTGGGACAAGTGATTTTAAAAAACAACAATCATGGCCTGGTGCAGTGGCTCATGCCTCTAATCCCAGGACTTCGAGAGGCTGAGGGGGGCAGATCATAAGGTCAGGAGATTGAGACCATCGCAGCTAACATGGTGAAACCCCATCTCTACTAAACATATGAAAAATTAGCCTGGCGTGGTGGCGCATGTCTGTAGTTCCAGCTACTCGGGGGGCTGAGGCAGGAGAATCACTTGAACCCGGGAGGTGGAGGTCGCAGTGAGCTGAAACTGCGCCACCGCACTCCAGCCTGGGTGACAGAGAAAGACTCCGTCTCAAAAAAAAAAAAAAAAAAGCAACCACAAAAACAATCACATATAACTTGTAGGTTTTAAATCTGTACACTAATTAGAGTTATAAAGAAATATTACAACGGAGAAATTAAAGTACAGATGCTAAAGACATTACTAAAAGTCCCACAGCTGGCTAATATCAGGGCTGGGACTACTACAATCCCCTGAGAGTGTATTCCAGTTCATTCTCCTCATTTCAGGTAGCTCCCCAGTGACCTTTTCTTCTACGATTTCCTTTGCTTTCTTTTCTCTAGGTAGAAAGAAAAAAAAAAATCATTCTAATAGGTAAACATTGTGTGTTCTCAGCAATTATTTCATTTACTTCTCTCTCTTCCCCACTTTGTTCATGTTTTGTTCAACTTCCTCTACTAACATTAATCATTTTACAAGATCCAACTAAGGCTACATAGGAAAAGGAAGCATTGTATCAGATTTATGGCAAAATATCAATTCACTTTTAATAAATTGATAGAGCCCATATGCTCAGGACAAGTGAGTCTCACATAGGGGGTTTGCTATATACAGTTCTTTGTCCCAGAAAGATAAGACCAAATTCGCAATCCTGTTTCCTTTGTTTTTGATAATCTTTCTCCTTTAAGTGTCTTTCGTCCTTTTGTTGTCTGACTCTGCCATCCTTACAAGTTAGTAGCAGTATGAGTATAGAAAGCCAAAAGAAATAGAAGATGTGTTGCAATATTTCCTGTGACTTCTTTTATCCCACTAAGGAGTTCTTAAGTGAGTGAAGGGAAAACCTAGGCATGCCACTAAATTTTTGAACATAATAATGACTAGGATATGTTCTTAGGGAAGACTTAACCAGTCCATGAAATGTGAACAGTGGCTTAAAGTTAAGGCAGCATTAAACATGCATTTATGTTAAAGATATATAGAATGTTATGCATGTAAATGTAGATTTGACATGTATTTAGCACTCTTTGGCCTATGTCTACTATAAATAATGTTTTTGAGATGCAGTGTTTAACCCATATCTCGAATCTTCCTTTTAACACATCTCTGTGAAACAACAAGTTGTTAGACTTTAAGAATTTATGAGAACATAAAACATTTTCAACCAATCTACAAAGTTTTGGGCACTATTCTGGGAGTTAGTATTTTAACAGTGATAGGAAAATGTCTGGTCCTAATGCAGTCTGTATTTCAGTACAGGGACAGACAGGAAACATATAAAAATGATTTTTAGAGAGGGAGAAGATTTATCAGTAAAATATAGTAAAAGAACAGAGGGTTCATCTAGGAGAGCTACTGTATTAGGAGGGGGTAGGGAAGAACTTCCTGAGCAGGCAGTCTTTCACAGGAGACCTGGATAAGATGGAACAACAAAAGCAATTTAAGGAACTACATTCCAAGAAGAGTCTTTTGGCAAAATTAAAGCCAACAGAAATGAGATTTGGCTGTGATTCTGTCTTAATTTTCTTCACTTTCAAGTACTTCCTGTCCTGTATCCCTTAACACTTGTTACTCTGAAATTTGAGTCCACTCATGACCCAGACTTGAAAATAATATCTCCTTCCTCCTTCCTCCTCATCCTCCCCACAGCTGCCTACTGCCTGAAGAGGGAATTTAATCTCAGGAGTTAGGAGAAGGGGCTCACTGCATCTATTTACAAAAAGTTCTAAACAAACAGAAGTCAACTAAATGTTTAACTCTCCACCATATTTTTAAAAGAGTCTGTTAACACTAAGAAAAGAGTTAACAGATTCTATTGATAGAATCTGAGAATCTTTATTTTGGGGTGGTGAAAGAAGAAAAGAGGCAGGGTCATGTGTACTTGTCTGGTTATATTGTATTGTGTGGGCGAATGGCTCATCAATTCCATCTTACTATACTGATTCCCATTTTTTGAAGGTATTTTCCTTTACACCCTTCCAGATATCTTCTGACATGTATTTATTATAGGAAAACATGTAATACAGTCAACAGTGGAGGTAAACAGAGTCAAAACATCCAAAACAGACACTACCACAGTTATTTACGTCCTCTTGAGTTAATTTTATGTATAGATGCTTTGTTTTTACATACACTGAATAAACAAGATCCTTACTGATAATTTTAATTTTTAAATATTTATCTAAAAGTGGTAGGAGTTTTGTTTCAAAGAGTGTCCTCTTTACTGCAACTAATGTGAAGCATTGGATGTCATGCAATTATTTTAGTCTCAGCCAATTTATTGTTAACCTATTGGGTGTTTGCTGAACTTATGCTTAGTTTTAGGCTTTTAAATATTTTTTTTAAATGAATCTTAGGGTGTTAACTATCATATCTGATAAGTGGAAGAGCAGTGAGAGCATGAAAGAGTTTATAGGTAAAGCCTGAAATTACAACAGAAATTTTGAAAATGGAGGTGACTCAAGGAGCAAACCTATGGGATGAAGTGTTTGGCAGGGGCTTTGTGCTTGCTCCAGGACTGAGTGTGTTCATGATCAGTTGTATAAGAAGTTTCCCAGCATTCAGCCCACATGACTGCACTCCACCTCACTCTCTGTGCAGATGTCCCCAGGATTTCTGTAGAACAATAATGTATTGGCATTTCCTATATTAAATGTTGAAAAGTCTGAAGGAAAACAATTTGAGGATCCCTTCTTAAGAGAAAGAATACAAAAGTTCAACCATCAAATGTGATACAAATATGATTACTGAGACAAATCAGAATAAAATCAGCAGAAATGTTTAAAGCTTCCATTGTTAACAAGAGGTTGGAAAAGGTGCTTTCGGTTTTAAAGCTTATCATTGGTTATGCCATGCTCACTTCAAGCTTCTTAATCATGTTTCTTTCATATGTGATCTATACGATTTCAAGGCACTTTAATTGTTCTTAGGAATGACTAATATTAAATAATCTTTCAATGATCATACTCATTAACCAGTTTGTCAATGACACACTTGTCATAATGCATCATGAATTTAATATATTCACTTATTTAGTCATTTATTTTAAATTCGCAATAAACCAAAGACTTTTTCTTTTGCATTTACATGATTCCCTCCTCTTCATTAAGTGGGTTATCAAACAGTTCAAGAGCTTTATTTATTCATTTAATTACTCTTTAAAATTCATAAAAATATTTAAATAAGGTACACACAAAAGCGAGTGTATGTAAAATAGTCATTACATACTATTGAGCCACATAATTGCATAATCAAATAATTATCATGTTACATACATTAACTTACTGGTGAATATATGTGGAAGTTTTGTAATTGGCACACTTGTTTTTTCAGGCTTTTCCCCTTGGTTGGTAACAATGTTGTTTGCCTTTTTGCCTGAACTAACAGAATTCTCTTCAGGATAAACTATGTCAGATATGCGCAAAGTCTCATATGTTGGGATGCATCAGTGCTGTGGCTACACACAAGCAAACATACTTAGCTTTTGCAGTATTTATGTAGCTTTGTGCCTTACAAACACAAAATTTTGATTATATTTCATGTGACTTCAGTAAAAAGTAATAAGCTATGTTTTTAATTGCATATTGTCTACATTATCGAGCATATTTCGTATAATTGTGAACTTTTGATTGATGAAAACTGATTCTATCACTTATACTATTCTGATTCTATCACTTATACTTTCACATGTCTAAAGATTAGAAGAATATTCTATAGAGTAGCTTCTGGTCTGTACATTTCAAATCTGGTTTCTTTTCCACTATGTATGTGCTTCGAGTGCCCGGCATCAAAGAACATATCATATTCCTACTGTACAACCTCTGGCCCTGCGCTGTCATGCTACCATACCAGAGAAGTTGGTACAGTGGACAGTTGGAATATTCTTAGAAGCCGTTTCTATACCAGAATAACTAGCAACAATATAATTAAACACGGTTAGCATAAACTTCATAGATACATCCCACTAAACCAAAACTAAATGTATCTTTATTACAGCTTTCTCAGTTTAACTATGGTAGTCACTAAAGAGTCTCTTATGACACTTGGAAAGATCACTAAGAAAGAGATTACACCATTGAACATATTTTCAGAGTACTTTAAATTGATCTATTTTGAAAAAATAAAAAACCCTATTCAAATTTTTCAGCCATGGAAAAGTATGCCAGATTTTAAATTGCATTTAAACTTCTATTTTCTTTTCAACTTATGCACATCAAGGACATCATTAAAAATATAAAAACACAAGTCACACGCTGAGAGAAAATATTCACAATGTACATATCTGACAAAGCACCTGTATCCAAAATATATGACTATTAAAACTCAATAATAAGAGTACCAATAACTATACTTTTAAAAATGAGAAAAATATTTAAACAGACACTTAATACAAGCAGATATACAAATGGCCAATCAGCTCATAGAAAAGGTACTCAACATCACTAATCATCAGTAAATGCAAATTAAAATCACGGTGAAGGCTGGGCCCGGTGGCCCACGCCTGTAATCCCAGCACTTTAGGAGGCTGAGGCGGGCGGATCACAAGGTCCAGAGACTGAGACCATCCTGGCAAACACAGTGAAACCCTATCTCTACTAAAAATACAAAAAAGTAGCCGGGTGTGGTGGTGGATGCCTATAGTCCCGGCTACTCGGGAGGCTGAGGCAGGAGAATGGCATGAACCTGGGAGGTGGAGCTTGCAGTGAGCTGAGATCAAGCCACTGCTCTCCAGCCTGGGCGACAAAGAAAGACTGTCTCAAAAAAAAAAAAAAGATCATGGTGAAATACTAGTAATTATTTACCAGAATGGCTAAAATTAAAATGACTAGCAATACCAAGCCTTGGCAAAGATATGGAGGGAGCAACTGGAATTTTCATATTTTGTTAGTGAAATTGTAAAACAGTATGAAAACTTTGGTTTAAAACATCTGGCAATTTCTTATATAAATAAACACGCCTACCTTATTACTCAGCCATTTTACTCCTAGGTATTTACCCAAGAGCAATAAAATATGTCTACAAGAAAATTTTTTAAAGAATGTTCAAAAACTTTGTTTGAAAATAACCAAAAGCTGCAAACAATCCAAATGTTTATCAATGGAAGAATGGATAAACAAATTGTAATACACTCACCTAATTACAGTTCAGCAAAAAAAAAAAAAAAAAAAAATGAATGAACTATGATACTTGCAACAACATGCATGAATCTACAAGGCCAGTTTATTAAGCAAAAGAAGTCAGACACAAAAGAGCACATGCTCCAAGATTCTAACTAAATGAAGTTCAAGAACTGGCAAGATAAACAAACAAAAAAACATCAGTCATGATATATATTAGAAAAGCACTTACTATGAAAGTGTAGGGGTACACAGCGAAACCCCGTCTCTACTAAAAAATACAAAAAACTAGCCGGGCGTGGTGGTGGGCGCCTGTAGTCCCAGCTGCTCCGGAGGCTGAGGTAGGAGAATGGCGTGAACCCGGGAGGCGGAGCTTGCAGTGAGCTGAGATCCGGCCACTGCACTCCAGCCTGGGCGACAGAGCGAGACTCCATCTCAAAAAAAAAAAAAAAAAAAAAAAGAAAGTGTAGGGGTAAGGGCTGACTGGGAAATGGCATGACAGTACTTTCTGGTTTAATAAAAACATACTCTATTTTGACTTGGGTGGTAGTAACGAGGGTGCGTATACTTGTCAAAACTTATCAAACTGTACACTCAAGATCTGTGTTTTTCTACATATCCACATTATACCTTAATTAAAAAACAAAAAAGTATTTGGAGATGGCCAGCCTAAACAGTTTTAATCTCCTGAACTCACCAATAAATGCATTGATGGCTTTGAGATCCCAGCCTGCTTCTAAGGAAAAACAAACAAAACAAAAAAACCCACTTCTGTTTACAATTTCAGAGGTACAAAAATGGCAAAGAGAAGTCTAATATGTATTTTACAAGTTTAAACGTATAACTGCAAAGAATTTGCTAAGCTATGATATCTAAAGTGGCACCTACCAATGACATTTTAGGTCTTTTCTACTAGCTTTCCTCGTACCCAGGGTGGGGGCAGAAGGAATCATAAACAAAAATCACTAGAACACAATACCATAAATCAGGATCTTGTCCTCTATGCAAAACAGATCATGGGGAAGAACAAAGAAAAGAAAATGGCAGAGATAGATTCACATCTTTTAAAATGTCATGAAACACAGAAATACTCTCAAAGTCCTATAGAATTACTTTTGGTCAGAGAATTTTTCTAAGGTCATTATTATGAGATATAGTAACATAGGTTTCCTGAATTGTCCATTATTCCCCTATTTCCTAAGAGATTTTGGATCTTTTAAGAAATAATCTTTTAAAAAGAAAAAAAAAAATCTGTATTGCTAGAAAACCTAGACAGAAAATGCAGTTTAAACCTGCAGGAAGAATCAGTCTGACCACTGTAAAAACAGAAATGGTGAACTTAATATTTAAAATTCTGCTCTGAATAGAAAAATAATTGAGATTAGAAACTCAATCGTTGGCTAAGAAATTGTTAAGGAAGCCATCAAAATATGTGAAAATGTTGACACAGTTAGAGAAGCAATCCCGGGCTGTTATTGTATCTTGTTAGATCAGTAGAGAAAAAGATCAGGTATATATTTCCATAGCTATTTTCATGGAACTTCAGATAAATTTATATTTATTTTGTATCTTGTAAACATAAGTTGCATTTCTCTCTGACTTTTAACTAAGAAACACAAAGTTCTTAGTTTCTTTAAATAAACAAGAACCATTGGCTTCTAAACGTAAGATCAAAATTTGTTATAAAACGTCCCAAAGTTATTATGAAGAAAACCATCCATTTATATTAATCTATGCTTTTCATAAGAAGTTAACTTTACTGACCAAAACTTTGGTAGTAATTAAATTTTCATAACCTTGTTATCAAGCTCTAATTAATTCAAATATATGTTAAAGAGACTGTGTTTAGTCTTTTAAAAATGGTAACATAGCTAAAAGCAGTTTCTTCTTCTATAAATATAGTTTATAAGTAAAAACACAGTGACTCAGACTGAGAATCTCAATTTGCTTTGACAGACTCTAGTCTAAATATTGGAACCAATGAAGGTTGAGAATTGATTCGTTAGTTTTACAGAAATGATCATATTCACCCATTCAACCAAAGGCTCAGAAGGTGAAGAACTATATTTCAACTTCCCAACCAGCTCAGCTTTCACCCTCAGCACCATTTCTATCACCTCAAAAGTGACTACTAACTCCATGCAAAAGACTCCACTTCCAGTTAACAAGCAGGAAGATCCAGAAGAGACAGGTGGAGAGAATGTGCTGCCAATGCTCAGAACTCTTCCCCCTGTATTACCCACCACTCAAGTCATTCCTCCTCTGTTGGGCAGAAATGAGTCATCAAAAAGGCAGAAACAAGATTTTCATACTTCCCACATGGTACAGTTCCAATTTTATGGACCTGGGCAGAATAACCAAGAAAGAGGATAAATGTTTCTCCATAAATGTATCTGCCTCGGATGTGTTTCAGAAAATCTCATCTCTCTGTGATATAGACATCTATGGAAAACAGACTTACTTTAAAACATAGTGGCAGGGAGTGTATTTATATTTTCCAAAATGAAGATTCATGCACATTTTATCCATATTTATTTTGTAAATTATTTTTCATTTAAGCTCATTTAGTTTGCTTTTCCCCAGAACATTCAAAGTGGGAAGCAAACAAGAAAACCTAAGACCATGCTGATTTAATATAAAAATTTTATGGAGCATCTACTATGAAAAAGAGAGAGAGAGAACTGATATTTGTGGAAGATATTCAATGATTCAAGATTATGCAAAATAACTCCTGTATTCTTTCAGAACCTTGCAAGTTAGATTCTTTTTAATTGTGGGATTCTGGAAAAAAAGTGATCCTTTCTTGTTCAAATGATAACAAAGACTCCAGTGATGTTGGTAATTGAGAATAATAACTCCTGGCATGCTCTAGCAACAAAGTGCCTATAATACTCACATGTGATGGATTGGGATGATGGAGCAGTGGAAGGTGAAGTACTAGTTTATATCATAATGCAGGAATGTAAAGACCTTCAGGAATGTAAACATAGTTGTTTTGGAAATCTTAAAGAAAGAAAATGACAAGCTTTGAAAATCAGAAGACATCCATAGCAGTGTTTGAAGAGATCCTTATCTCCCACAGCATGAGAGCAGACTGGGCTCAAATTTACACCCAGGATTTAATTGTAGAGGTGGCAGAACTGCAAAGGAGACTGAACATATAACTTAATAGAAATTGGTCTCTTAGGTTATACAGTCAGGGCTGTTATAGCAGAACATAGTACTTGTAATCTGAACTCAGGATACTTGAGTGACAAGCCTGAGAATCTTAAATTTCCATCTTGCTCTGACACAGGGGCCTAGCAGAAGTAGACCTCATCTCTTTACCTCTTTACCCTGCTTCTACTCATGGCCTTCAGACCACTAATGAAGGACAAGTTTCAACATAACCTGAACAGGAAAATATAATCCCTGTTTGGAGGGAAAATAGCTTGATTGCCAAAATAACTGCAGGGCTTGGCTGATCCAGGGACAAGTGTAGGAGTGGATCATGAGGGTGAAGAGGGGAGAGTATTACATGGTAACATTCTTCTATGACTCAGAATTTAATGTCACAGCAGACACACCTGGAGCCTATTCTAATGTGTTGTTGGGGTGGTGGCTCATCCAGGAAATGAGGTGAAGACACTGCAACAGTCTCTTAGAATGAATTACCTGAGAACAAAGAAACCAACATGACTAAATTTCCTAAGAGGGCCCGAATCTAATGGGGAACCACTAGCACCCAATATGGAAGACCTCAACAGTCTTTTTATATCTAGAAAGGGTAAGATTTTACCCTTTGAGGCAAGAGAGAACAAACTATTTACAATTTCAACACTGCTATCATAGATGATACAACTGATTTGTTCTTAAATCAGAAAGTTAAATTTAACCAAATTGGGGGCAGTGGTAGTGGTTAGAATTTAGAGGCTTATTCTCAAGGTGAAAGAAAGCTATCAGAAAGATTTTGGGACAATGAATAACATTAGCAGACTGTTTGGGAAGATCCACTTGGCAATGATTATATTCACTTGCAAAATATTGGATGGGTAGATCTTAGAAGTAGGAAGATTATAAAGTTGGCTTTTGGATTAGTCTAGACTTGAGGCTTCCAGATCCTGAATTAGAATAGGAAGTGTAAATTTTTTTAAATTATGTATTTATTTCAAATTAACCATTTTCCAATGAGTTTTAACTATGCTTAAGACACGATCCAAGATACTAAGATACTGTAAGTTGTGCTCTCGATTTCACTCAGATGAATATGTTTATATCTAGAGGTAGTGGTTTATATTGAGAGATAATCATCTTTTAAAAAGGGTTTAGTGAACCTTTATTCTTCATTGGGCAAAACTACCACTTAAATTATATTGAGAGGTAAATGCATTATTACCTTCATCTCCAATTTTCCCACATTCATTCTCTAATCTTGAAGTAGAGCCAAGGTGGTACTTCAATACCAAGACCTACAGACTTGCGACACATTTAGAAGGAGAAAATTCATGAAGCATTTGTATGCTGGTGCTTATGGTAGTATATCAAGCAATTTTAAAGGTCATCTTTCTGAGAAGGCGTATTAGTTTTAACATAAGAAAGAAACAATTGAGTGGACAAATGTTAACCCTGGGTTTCTGGAGTTTCCACATTGCTCCAATTTTTTCATGTAATTAATGTCAGACTACAAATGCTTCCTGGGTATGGGGGGCAGAAATTGAATAGCCAATTGATAGAGAGCAAAATTAAGAAACAAAGTTTTACAGAAATAGATTACCATGTGTGTATCCATAGTTTAAAACAATAAAATAATTTGCTCTCTCGGATTGGACAGTGATTCATTTTGCTATGGCGTGAAATCTATACTAATTAACACTGATTTCTTTTAACCCCAACGTCATAACACATCTTCCCCTGCACAGAAAAGAGCTAACACAGAAGGTCTGAGACTGCCAGCCCTAAAAAGACTTGCTTGCAAGGGGTTGGCCCTTGGTTGGCATCTGAGAATGTGGCTCTTGGAGTATTCCCAGTCAAGAGCTAACTAAGAAGAGTGAATCATTGTGCCAGGCTGTTTGTGCAAACAATATAGTTTATGCTGAACACCTGCTTTATTTCAGAGCATCTGGAATTTTGGTACTTCTTAGGCAGACAATGCCTTTGGGACCAGCCTCCAATAAAAACCTTGGATGCCGATTCTCTAATAGACTTTCCTGGGTAGAAACATCACGAACAGGTTGCTGCATTTTCATTGCTGGGGGGAAAAGTGTGCTCTGTGTGACCCTTCATGGGAGGGAGAGAACATGAGGAAGTCTATACGTGGATTCCACAAAACTCCACCTGTGTCTTTTCCCCTTTTGATGCAGCTGTATATCCTTAATACTATCCTGCTGTAATAAATCTTAGCTGTAAGTACAACTATATGCTAAGTCCCAGGAGTCCTTTCCAGCCAACCTCCAAACGTGAGGGTGGTCTAGTCTTGGAAAGTCCCAACACAACCCTGTTCTCATGGATTTGATGATTCCAGGGGAGGGCATTTCATCATCTGCTAGAGTGAGAAATAGCACTTTTTGTATCCAGCTGAAGATCAGCTTTTTTTTTTTCAGGTAGAAAAATAGATACTTCTTAAAGAAAAAGCCAGTGTTAGCCAGAAGTACAGAATTTATTTTTCTACCTACTTGGGTTGTAAAATGCTATCCTCATTCGCACACAAATGTTTAATTGCTTCAGTAATCTTCCTTGGCAATCTACAGCCAGGGTCTTGAGTTCATTATAAGCTGTGAAGTTTCCTTTCATTTGTTTTAAACGTGCAGCTTTTTGATTTCCCAATTGAGTGAGTGCCCTCTTGTTGTTCTGTTATGGGAAAGGGTAAATAAAAATGCCAACTGGCCTTCCCCAAACCATCTATCATGCTTTACTACCTGTGTCATAATTCTTTCCTATTTTCAGTACCGCTGAATGGTACTCAAATCCCTCTCCAGAAAAAAAGCTGCTTTCCTCTTCTTCCCTGAATAGCATGACTAGAGATACTGTAAGCTGTTCCCAGGTCATCATTTGGGTGGCTTCAGAGCAAGCTTTTAGGACAATTACAGATTACAGGCTGGCAGTCAAGCAAAGCATCTGGGTACTAAGGTACCCTATTAAGGTTAAAACAACTTCTACCTTTCCCTCTTCACCCTTCATCAGATTGCAATCAATTTATTTACCAAGGGTGCTGAAAGCTGACAATTTTGTCCAGGGCTGTCAGAAACTATAACCAACAAAATAGGAGTCCATCATCTCTACTCTATATTGCTACTTTTGATCATCCTAATACCATTAACAGAATCTTGAAACATTGTCTAAACAAAGGGTGTTTATATATTAGTAAATGTCACATATGTATGTGCATCAGAATTTTCTATTAAATTTTGAAAATATACATTCTCAGCTCACACTCCCCTGGGACTCTGCTTTTGTACATCTAAAAAGGGACCCAGAAATTTATATTTTTTAACAAGTTCCCCTGATAATGCTCTATATAAAGGGATGTGATATAAATGTAAAAAGTTGTAACTGTAATTTGAGAAAAATGTCAGAAAAAACAACATTTCCATGTATTTCTTTTGCTCTTACATGGTTATCTTAAAGAGATGAAAAGAGAGGCAGTGAACAAGCTGACTAGCCATGGCTTTTAAACCCAAGAGCTTTCTGCAATGTGTATGCAGCAGGAAGACACAGATAATGAACTGACCTTTTGGGAATTATCTTTTCTTCCCCTTCTCCTCCCACTCTTCTGTGAATTTGCATAGATTTTCATAACCTCCCAGTCTCTAAATAGAGCTCTTTCTTTCTTTCTTTCTTTCTTCTTTCTTTCTTTCTTTCTTTCCTTCTTTCTTTCTTAAGCATTAGCGATGAACACAGTTTGATGAGCATTGATGGTAAGGAAGGACCTGGAACGGCAAGTCCTCAAAGGACTAAACCTAAGAAACAAAGAAGGGGCACAGAGAAATCTAATCTATTTGCCTGCTTGTTTGGTGGCCTTTATAATTAAGGGAAACATGCAATGCACAAAACTATTTAGTAATTATAATGCATAAAAACAGATCAGACTTAATCCATCCTGGGTCTCAAATGACATGACACGCATATTTTATAAATACCTCTGCTAAATTAATTTGAGATTCTTGAGACACCAACCTTTCAGGAGTTGGTACAGATGCTTTCAAAAGGAAGGCAATCTACTTTTTCACTTTTCCAATTGGCCATCTAATGCATGAAGACAGCTGCCCAGGATACACCTCATTTAATTGCAATTTTTGTGCATAAGTTTACGATTCTCTCTGAAATGTGGAGCCATCATTTAGACTCTCATTTGTTCCCACTATCTCTCAGACATTCTTGGTAACCTTCACTTAAGTTGTTTATTTTTCTCCCTATGTCCTAGTGGCTTCCCCTCTCTGTCTCTCTCTCTCTCTCTCTCTCTCTCTCTCCTCTCTCTCTCTCTCTCTCTCTCTCCCCCTCTCTCTCTGCTGTCAACATTTTGTTTTCTTCTCTCTCTATTATGTGTTCTTCTGACTTTGCATAGAATAATAGAACAAGTTCTCTCTCTATTATGTGTTCTTCTGACTTTGGATGGAATAATAGAACAAGGGAAAGAGCTGCCTTGACTATTTGACCTAAGTACAGACCCAGTCCAGATATCCATTGCATACTTCTTCCAGTATCTCTTTTGTTAATTCTATTGTCAGGAAGATTACTAACTCTTAAGGTGTTTTGCTCCACTACTGGGCAAATCTAAATTTTTTTTTAAGTTGAGTTGAAATATATCTCACTAAAATTGCCAAGGCTTGCCTTGGTTCTGCTTTATGAATAATAAAGATTTGAAAGATAATTAATTAAATAAATGACTTGGTTTAGGCATAAAATAATAAATTATATTTAAAGGTGGGGGGGAAGGGAGACTTTGGTGAAATGAAATATGCCTTTTCCTTCTAAGGGAGCTACCAGCCCTAGTAATTATTGTGAAAAAGTGTGGCCTAGAGTCATCAGATTTTCCGGTTCTTTAGGAAAGACCAGGAAATTAGATTCATACATTAAAAATCCCAGTTTTTGAATATTGGTAATAAATTCAAATTTGAAACCTATGTAGGCTAATACTACTGGCCAAACAAAATGCATTGACACCTGGATTTAAGCACTGCCATTTCCCTTAAACTCTGTATCTTGTCTTGCCAAACAGCTTTAAAAAGTTTGGAAAGACAGCTCTCAGATTCTAACTTCTTTTTTTTTTTTCCAGGCTAAGTTTTGTACCGTTTCTTCTGATTATCAATATAAAAGCTTGTTTCTAGAACCCTTATTTTCACTGTGGCCCTTCTTGGTCTCTCTTTTGTTTACCACCATTTCTTAAAATGAACTAGAGCAGACTCAGTACTAATGAGGGATCTGACATGTAACCTTTCTAACAGTGCATCACACTCTGCATCCTTCTGGGAAGAATATTAAGTCAGGAAATCTATCCTTCTCTGTGCATGCATTTATAAGTATACACACACATACAAGCAGAAACAATCACGTGTATATATGTGTGTATGTACTTTAACTTAGTAGACAAGTTCATAATTTCCACTGTTAGATTATATCTTATAAATATGACCTTTAATTGTCGTCTATTTAATTCATATTAATTCTGACACTGTCATTCCCTATTTGTACTTAATCATAGCTTTATGCCATCCACAAATTTAATAAAATATTTCTGATGGCAGCAGTGGGCTGTCTTGAGCTGCTGCTGCCATCACACCAGCTGCAGCAGGGAGGTGGGGCCGGGGCTGCAGGCTCCATGGAGCCTGCATGTACTGGGAACAAGCAGGAACTGTGCACCTTCCAAGTTGGGGGCAGGAGCTCCTTGGGTGCCACTTCAGTTGCCCAAATTACAGCTGTGGACCCAGGCATCCCTGCATTCTTGGGGACCAAGGAAGGCCCCACCCAATACTGCCCTTGTTGGCTCAGAAGTGCCTGCTCCCATTGCCTGGCTTCTCCCTGCTGTCAATACCCACTCAGATTTTGGAGCAAAGTCAGGCCAAGCCCAGGCACCATGAATGGCAGCAGGAGGTAGATTCCTGGGCAGAATGGGGAGGGCTCCCAGTGAGGCTCCACCTTCAGGCCAGGGGGCACCTGAAGGCTGGGGCCAGGCTGCCAGTCCCATGGACTTGAGTGGGGACTTGTGGTACCTTTTCTGGGCCTGCCTATGGCTGCCCATGGACCATTCGGTGCCCACTTCCTCCCCTCTGAGGCCTATAAAAGCCCTAGGCTCAGTCAAAGCTAAGCTGACATCAGGACAACCAACTGCAGAAAGGAACTTACCACTCCAGGCCCCGCTCTGAGCTATTGTAGCTCAATAAAGCTCTTCTTCATCTTACTCACCCTCCATTTGTCTGAGTACCTCATTCTTCATGGGCATGGGAAAAGAACTCGGGACCTGCCAAATGAGGCTAAAAGAACTGTAACACAGACATGGTTGAAACATGGCCCTTGCTCACCACATTGCAGTCAAATAGGAGAGAAGAGCTATGTCCCTTTGGGAAGCCCAGACCTGAGAGCTCCCTGAGTCAAGGCTGTGACTCTCTCTTTGAGTCCTGTGGCTCCTGGTGTCTTCAAGCTGCCAGGTGCCACCATGTTCCCAGGTGCCAGCTGTGGAAACTGCTTGTGGTGTGCCTGGTCTGGCTGTACTCTTGTAGAGGGCTGGTGTCCATGTCAGCACCTGGAGCTGCCTGCCCTGCTGCAGCTGCTGGCATGTGCACAGTGGCTGGACACTGTGCTCCCTCAGACACCTCTCACTGTTCCATGCCTGGCTCATCCTTGGCAGAGGTGGAACCTGGGCCAGTAGCATGAACTGAGCTCATCCTGCCAGGCTGAGTGGATGAAATGAGCCCAGCAGGCCCAAGCAAAACTTGGGCAAAGGCACCACTGGCCATAGGTTTCCTGCCAGAACAATGACACTCCAAAGATCTCGTAACATTTCTATGTCTTTATTCAAAGAATTGTTCAACATTGACTATGTTGAGTACAAAGATAGAACCCAGAGGCATAATATTAAAGACTAACTTACTTGTAGTTATTGAACTTGAAACATACACTTTCTGGCCGGGCGCGGTGGCTCAAGCCTGTAATCCCAGCACTTTGGGAGGCTGAGACGGGCGGATCATGAGGTCAGGAGATCGAGACCATCCTGGCGAACACGGTGAAACCCCGTCTCTACTAAAAATACAAAAACTAGCCGGGCGAGGCGGCGGGCGCCTGTAGTCCCAGCTACTTGGGAGGCTGAGGCAGGAGAATGGCGTAAACCCGGGAGGCGGAGCTTGCAGTGAGCTGAGATCCAGCCACTGCACTCCAGTCTGGGCGACAGAGCGAGACTCCGCCTCAAAAAAAAAAATAAATAAACATACACTTTCAAGGTATAGTGATGAACCACTGAAAGTCTACCTAACTTCACCTCTTCTGTGAGGATATAATGCTTTACTGAATTCTAAATGCCCATTATTTCCCCAGTACTCTAGTTCAGAATGGGAATCTTAGAAAAACAACTGCACCAGACCCTGTACTTCTCCCCACTATCCATGGTCCCATAGAGTCCCAGGCCACCATGGAGAAGACCAGAAATACTGACTTTCAGAATTTTTAAATTTGGGGACCTCATGTTTTCTGGCAGTACTTCATGCAAAAAATATGTTGTCCCAAAGTTGCTTCAGTGAAATACAGTTTGATGAAGAAATTTCAAGAAACCTCTCCCTTCTGACCTTTTCATTCCAGAAATAGAAATCTGTACTTGATCTTCCTTCTGACTTCATGGATGGCATCTTGTCATCCTAGGTTCAGTTCAAATGTCACCTTCTCTAGAGGCTGTTCTTACTATCTTTTCTCAGTCTCTTAAAAGCTGTGAGACCCTGCCAAGCTACTTTATGTTTCTGGGCTTCTGTTTCCCCCTCTATAAAAGAAGAGTAAAAGTTCTACCTACTTCACTGAGCTTTTGTGAAAATTAGCTGATTAGTCAATGTAATTCTCTTCAAACAGTCTCTTTGCATGTTAAACACTATTATAGTAATAAATTGCTATTATTACTGTTGCTATTTGAACACTTACTTCCTTTTCTCCCAGTGACTATCACACTTTTACCTATTTAATTTTCTCTGAAGCATTATTACTATCTCAAATGACCTCATTCACTGTTTGCTTGAGGATTGTAGAGCAACCTCAACCTGACAGATGGGTGCCTTGCGAGACAGCCACTTGTCTCTGCATGGCTGCATATCTGTTGACTAGAATGGTGTCTGGCATAAAGCGAGCACTCAACACTGTCAGTTGACTAAAAAAAAATGCAAGTACAAATGAATGAAAGACAGTCTCCTCTAGAATAGTGTTATATCTCTACTATTTCTTGGCATATGGAAACACCAAATACATTGTTTTTCGAGTTGAACTTGAAAAACTAGCCATCCTAGACTTCACGAGATCTAGGAGATTTATGTTCCTGAATTTGGCCTGTATGTGTCTCTTAATTATCATATCAGATGAGGAAAGAAGAGACAGGATTATATTCATGATTGAGAATGATGGACTATTTTTGTAGAGAAAAGTCCTGAGAGTAGGACTTGGCAGCATGCTAGATAAAGCAATTCAGTAGCTCTCAAAAGGAAACATAGAACACATCAGACAAATGGAAACACTGGACTATTTGAGGCTAGTTTATCCAAAGAAAATGACCCAATCTGGCTGGGTGAGGTGGCTCATGCCTGTAATCCTAGCACTTTAGGAAGCTGATCCTGGCGGATCACTAGAGGTCAGAAGTTTGAGACCACTCTGGCCAATATGGTGAAACCCCGTCTCTACTAAAAATACAAACAATTAGTCAGGTGTGGTGGCAAGCACCTATAATCCCAGCTACTTGGGAGGCTGAGGCAGGAGAACCACTTGAACCTGGGAAGAAGAGGTTGCAGTGAGCTGAGATCGTGCCACTGCACTCCGACCCCTACCCCCCTCCAAAAAAAACCCAAATAACAAACAACAACAACAACAACAACAGCAACAACAACAACAACAAAACCCCTTGATTCACACACAAAAGAAACAGGTTTTATAGTATTCTCATGAAATAAACTGTGATATTTTATACAATGAAATATTCTGCAGAACTCAGTAAAAAAACTTAGATCTTCATTTATGTATCGACAAATATGTGTTAGTATTTTTGAATAAAAGATTCAGAATAGTTTTAAGAAAATATGACATTTTGTGCAATAAAAATTTACTCAAAAGATTAATATTTATTTTATCCACTCATTCGTGTGTGTGTAAATAAATTGGAAAAATAATGAAAATTTACTCAAAATATTATTTTATCCACTTATGAGTGAGTATGTGTGTGTAAACAAATAGGAGAAGGTATGGAATAATACAATTTCCAGTGGTGATCATTTTTAGGAAGGGGCTGAGGAGAACAGAATTGGTTGAGGTAATCATAGGAGTCTTTAGACTCACTGATAATATAAAATTACTTACAAGGAACTATATATTTCTGCCTTGTTCGATTGATGAATTGTTTTTAATTGAAAAGTAAAAAGTAAAATATATTTTCCATATGTGTTGGTATTGCCCTCAAATTCTCTTTGCATATTAGACTTCTATATGGTTAACACAACCATACTACTTACCAATACCACTTAACAGAAAGGAGATAGTTTGGCACATATTATCCTGAATAAACGTATGCTAGACTGAAATGAATGCAGTTCTCTTTTTCAAGTGCATAAACACGTCTGTTTATATGTTCTAAAATTTGGCAGTAGGCTGTTAGCAAATTAATGAGGATTTCTTCCCCATGATCTGTTTTTCTGTCCCTTTAAAAATAAACTTTTTTTTTTCTACTTTCAGTTATGGGGCTTCCCTTCCAAACTCAAAAACCCATCACAAATTACTGATGGTTTCAACATGAAAACCTTTATTAATTTTTCTCCACACCCCTGAATTAATACTATCTGGATTTGGAGACATAAGCTCATTTACTATGGCTGAAAAAAAAGTATTTCTCTATGCAAATCAAGATCACAATGAGATACAATCTCATGCCAATCAGAATGACAATTATTTAAAAAGTCAAAAAATAACAGATGCTGGTGAGATCGTGGAGAAAAAGGAATGCTTTACACTCTTGGTGGGAGTGTAAATTAGTTCAACCATTTTGGAAGACAGTGTCGTGATTCCTCAAAGTACTAGAGGCAGAAATACCATTTGATCCAGCAATCCCTTACTGGGTATATACCCAAAAGAATATAAATCATTCTGTTATAAAGATACATGGACACGTATGTTTACTGCTGCAGCATTCACATTAGCAAAGACATGGAATCAACTCAAATGCTCATCAATGATAGACGGGATAAAGAAAATTTTGTACATGTACACCATGGAATACTATGCAGCTATGAAAAGGAATGAGATCATGTCCTTTGCAGGGACATGGATGGAGCTGGAAGCTTTTATCCTCAGCAAACTAATGCAGGAATGGAAAACCAAACACATGTTCTCACTTATAAGTGGGAGGTGAACAATGAGAACACATAGACAAATTGAGGGGAACAACACACACTGGGGCCCATCAGGCCATGGGGAGGGAGAGCATCAGGAAGAATAGCTAATGGATGCTGGGCTTAATATCTATGTGATGGGATGATGTGTGTAGCAAACCAACATAACACACGTTTACCTATATAACACACTTGCACATCCTGCACATGTACTCCTGAACTTAAAAGTTGAAGAAAAAATATAAATTAAAAATCTGAAAAACAAAAATGTATTTCTCTTTCTACATTGGATTTCTGTTTCTTTCTCATAATGAGAATTAATGTTTGTTGTAGTTTTTCCAGCTGGGGATAAAAATATCTGGAAAAGGTTAGAAAATTAAGAATATGCAGGTGTGTCCCTTTCTGTCACAGGTAAATATACTGTTCTGTCCCACTAGATGGGCTGTCTTTCTTTTTAGTTTGTTGCCCTGCTTGTTACAGAAATCCCAGTTAATTTAGTCCTTCGCACCCTGATTCTCTCTTAGATCTGTATCCCTTTTTAGGTTCAGTCCTTTCTTCTATCTCGTAGAGTTCCCATTTTTAATGGAACTCACCCAGAATTCCCCAAGATGTGGCATTGGTTTTGTTAGCTGATTCTCTCTTTTCTTCCTGGTGTGGAATACTTGTGATGGATTATACGGTCAGATTTTCAGTTTTTAATCTTCCATTCCATTTGAGCCACATCCTGTCATAACCACTAGTTACAAAATCCTCCATTTCCGTGAACGTTTTGAAATCTGCTCTTCATTCTCCTGTTGCCCACAATACAATCTCCACTGACATGGTCACTTTCGCCCACAGTTCTCATACCCACAGACACCAATACATTCTTCTTTGTTGGCCATACTTATATCCAGAGGGGCGGCTACCTTCACTTCTTTCTCCACCAATGACATTGTCAGATGCTTGGCTCTAACGCGAATGAAATTTCCAGCCAGTATCTGGATAACTGGTGTTTGTAGCACTATGATGTTTGATGATGTTTGTATCTTTTTCTGGCAAGAAAGTCCCTTCATAATTATCATTAGTGGGTTTTTTGTTGTTATTTCTATTTCCTTTAAACTTCATCCAAATACTGTACCATGTGTGGGGCCTGAGAATTTTGACTGCTACATGTAAAGATTTATTTCTCCAACTGGAAAGCAAATGGGATTGAAAAAAAAAAAACTGTTGCTGTTTTTCTGTTCTTAAGCAGAATAATCTTTTGTGCCTTTCCCAAGAGATAAGCTGCAATAAGGAAGAAAACACATGCAAAGGCTGAAAATTCCCTGTTACATGTCTCTGTTGCTTAGAATTTTTAAAAATAATTCTGTAAAAGAATAAGGAAAAACAGCTGTGACAGACACTGCTGTGTGCTCACTATTTGTATTCCTATTTCTTCTTCCTCCCGTGTGTGCAGGTCCATTACATTTTCCAGTTGCCCTGGCAGGTATAGATGATTGTATTAGTCTGTTTTCACACCGCTAATAAAGGCATACTCGAGACTGGGTAATTTGTAAAGAAAAGGAGGTTTAATGGACTACCAGTTCCATGTGGCTAGGGAGGCCTCACAATCATGGCAGAAGGTGAAAGGCACATCTTACATGGTGGCAGACAAGAGAGAATGAGAGCCAAGTGAAAGAGGCAACCCCTTATAAACCATCAGATCTCGTGAGACTTATTCCCTACCACCAGAACACTATGGGGGACCACACCCCTGATTCAATTATCTCCCTTTGGGACCCTCCCACAACACATGGGAATTATGGGAGCTACAATTCAAAATGAGATTTGGGTGGAGCACAGCCAAACCATATCAGAGGTCATGCAATTGGGTTCTGGCTGGTAGAATATAAGCGATGGGATGAGCATAATTTCAGGGTCTTGCCCCTGTAATACTTCCCACGTGGTCCTCCATGCTCTGGCTTTTGTACAGCCTCTGAATGAATCATGGGATGATGGTGCCAGATCTAGAAGATGGTGGCAGAGCTATACCATGGAGGAAGCCTTTGTCCCTGCATGGCTGTATGGAGCAGAATTCTCATTCTGTCAATTAATCCACTTCAGTCTGGCACCAGTATTCACAGCTCACCCAAACCTTATTTACTGACTTTATGGTATTAAATCCAAGTTATTATTTTTTTTTAACTCATGAACTCTTGCTCCCTCATTGTATTGTTCCCATTGGCCAAACCTTGCTTCATCAACATCTTTCCATCTTTGAATGCCATGGTATTACCTTTCCGCATTCTCATGCTCCCTCTCTAAAGATATTCTATACTTCTATGAGTTCTTCTTTCAGTGGGGATATTTGTGAAGTTCTGTTATCATCTATGTTTGTTCAGCATGCTTTTTTCAGTGTTTAATTATATTTTTATTGTTTTTAACTAACAATAGCACATTTCAAAATCTGGCCCCAAGTTGTCTCTAACTTCATATTTTTTTACAACATACTCTGCCTTCACCTTGTGTAGTGGTACTAGTGTATGCCTTACACTTCCATGGATATGCCACATTATTGTATGCCTCTCTTTTCTCATATGGGCTTCTGTCTTTCATTATCAAACTCCTATCTTCTTCTCAAGGAGATCAATCACCTTGAGTTTCTCTGAAGATTTTTCTGTCACTCTCTAAGCAGAATTGGGCTCTCCTTTATGATCAAACAGTAATATCCACTCATCTATATTATTAACACTTTTCACAATTATTTTTACATACCGTATTTATGCAGCCACCAAACCTGTGAATTCTTCAAGGGTAGGTTTTACAACATACTCATTTTTTTTTGGTATCTCATTTTTCAGCATAGCACCTGCCTGCCACATTAAAGGAATCCAGTGAAGGTGAATGAAAAAATTATGAAATGAAAATATAATTCACTAAAACTATTTTCTGTACATACCAAAATTTGAAAGGATTTAATTTCCTGGGCTAGACTCCAGCAATCTATGGATAACATACTCTGCTTTTGTCTTCTTCCAAAAATACCCAGAAACAATCTTTTTTTTTTGTTAGTCTGGTATAATGTGGTTTGATTGGTGGTTGTGATAGACACAGAATGGTTTTGCTTCCAGTCTATACTGCAGGCCTCTATGGAAAGTACTGGGTTTTACAAAGTGTTTGAGCATTGAGGAGTAAGGAGAGATGTGTAGGAATACCCTCCTAGGGACAGAAATTATTGTGAGTACATAATTATATTTTTTATAATTCTCTGATTTCACTTGGGAATCAAAAGCCAATATATTACTTATTACTTAGGGAACACTGACTATAGTAACCAAAAATTTAAAACCTAAGTAGTTATTTATATCACCGTAGAAAGAACAAGTCTAGAGAGGACTCTATCCATAGGCTTGAGTAAAAGGGAGGAGAGATGGAAATCTGCAATTGAATAAGGAAGATAAAGATAAAGAAATTTTATTTTATTTCCTTCACTACATTCCTCATTGGTTTTAGGATAAAAATTGAGCACATATCTACTGAGGCTTTATTTTTTTTTGAACTTTCATTTTAGGATTGGGATACACGTGCAAGTTTCATGTATAAGTAAACTGCACGTCACAGGGGTTTAGTACACAGATTGTTTCCTCACCGAGGTCCTAAGCGTAGTACCCAACATGTAGTTTTTCAGTCTTGTCCCTCCTTCCACTCTCCATCCTTAAGCAGGCTCCAGTGTCTGTTGTTGCCTTCTTAGTGTCCATGTATACTCAATGTTTAGTTCCCACTTGTAAGTGAGAGCATACAATATTTGGTTTTCTGTTCCTTCATTAGTTCACTTAGGATTATGGCTTCCAGCTCCATCCTTGTCACTGCAAAGGACATGATCTCATTCTTTTAAATGACTGTGTAGTATTCCATGGTGTATGTGTACATTTTCTTTATACAGTCAGTCATTGATGGGCATTTAGGCTGATTCCATGACTTTGCTATTGTGCATAGTGCTGCAATGAACATATGACTGCCTGTGTCTTTATTGTATAATGATTTACATTCTTTTGGGTATATATTCAACAATGGGATTGCTAGCTCGAATGGTACTTCTGTTTTATGTTATTTGAGAAATCACCAAACTTCTTTCTACAATGACTGAACTAATTTACATTGCCACCAGCAGTGTATAAGTGTTCCTTTTTCTCCACAAACTTGCTAGCATTTGTTATTTGTTGACATTTTCATCATAGCCATCCTGACTGGTGTTAGATGGTCTCTCATTGTGGTTTTGATTTGCATTTCTCTAATTATTAGTGATGATGAGCATTTTTTTATATTTGCTTATTGGCCTCGTGTATGTCTTCTTTTGAAAAGTGTCTGTTCATGTCCTTTTCCCACTTTTTAATGGGGTTGTTTTTTGCTTATTAATTTAAGTTCTTTATATATTCTGGATATTAGACCTTTGTCAATGCATACTTTGCAAATACGTTCTCCCATTCTGTAGGCTATTTATTGATAGTTTCTTTTGCTGTACAGAAGCTCTTTAGTTTAATTAGGGCCAATCTGTCCATTTTCGTTTTTGTTACAATTGCTTTGGTGTCTTTGTCATGAAACCTTTGCCTGGGTCTATGTCCAGAATAATATTTCCTAGGTTATCTTCTAGAGTTTTTATAGTCTGCAGTTTTACATTTAAGTCTTTAATCCATTTTTAGTTGATTTTTGTATATGGTGGAAGGAAGGAGTCCAGCTTCAATCTTTTGGATATGGCTAGCCAGTTATCCCAGTAGAATTTATTGAACAGGGAGTCATCTCCCCACTGCTCGTTCTGGTCGACTTTGTCAAAGATGAGATAGTTGTGAGTATGTAGCGTTGTTACTGGGCTCTCTATTCTGTTGGTCTGTGTGTCTGTTTTTGTATCAGTACCATGCTGTTTTGGTTACTGTAGGTGATATGGTTTGGCTGTGTCCCCACCCAAATCTCATCTTGAATTGTAGCTCCCATAATTCCCATGCAACATGGGAGTGACCCTGTGGGAGGTAATTGAATCATGGGGTGCAACTTTCCCATGCTATTTTCATGATAATGAATAAGTCTCACAAGATCTGATGGTTTTATAAAGGAGAGTTCCCCTGCACACATCCTCTTTGCCTGTCACCATGTAAGACATGGCTTTGCTCCTCCTTCACTTTTCACCATGATTGTGAGGCCTCCCCAGCCATGTGGAACTGTGAATCCATTAAATCTCTTTTTTCTTTACGAATTACCCAGTTTCAGGCATGTCTTCATTTGCAGAGCGAGAACGGACTAATATGGTAGGCTTCTAGCATAGTTTGAAGTCAGGTAGCATGATGCCTCCAGCTTTGTTCTTTTGCTTAAAATTGCCTTAGCTATTCAAGCTCTTCTTTGGTTCCATATGAATTTTTAGTTGCCTGTGCTTGTTGGGTATTGCTCAAGAAGTCTTTGTCCAGGCCAGTGTCCTGGAGATTTTCCCTAATGTTTTCTTGTAGTAGTTTCACAACTTGAGGTCTTAGATTTAAGTCTTTAACCCATGTTGATTTGATTTTTGTATATGGTGAGAGATATGAGTTTAGTTTAATTCTTTTGCAAATGGATATCCAGTTTTCCCAGCACCATTTATGGAAGAGATTGTCTTTTTCCCAGTGTGTGTTATTGGCACTTTTGTCAAAAATGAGTTCACTGTAGGTGTGTGGATTTGTTTGCGTGTTTTCCATTCTCTTCCATTGGTCTATGTGCCTGTTTTTACACCAGTACCATGCTGTTTTGGGTATTATATCTCTGTAGTATAATTTGAAGTTGGTAATGTAATTCTTCCAGTTTTGTTCTTTTTGCTTAGGATGGCTTTTGCTATCCTGGGTCTTTTGTGGTTCCATATACATTTTAGGATTTTTTTTTTCTATTTCTGTGAAAAATGCCAATTGGTATTTCGATAGAGATTGCATTGTATCTCTAGATTGCTTTGGGTATTATGGACATTTTAACAATATTGATTCTTCCAATCCAAGAACATGGAATATTTTTCCATCTTTTGGTGTCTTATTCAATTTCTTTTATCAGTGTTTTACAGTGTTCATTATAGAGATCTTTCACTTCTGTGGTTAATTCCTAGGTATTTGATTTTCGGTGTGGCTATTGTAAATAGGATTACTTCCCTATTTCTTTTTTACATTACTCACTGTTGGTATATAGAATCATATAAATTTGTAAATAGCTTTTTTTTTTTCTAAATTTATGAAGAATGCCAGTGGTAGTTTGAAATAAATAGCATTGAATCCATAAATTGCTTTGGGCAGTATGGACATTTTAACAATATTGATTCTTCCTATCCATGAGCATGGAATGTTTTTCCAATTGTTTGTGTCATCTCAACTGAGGCTTTCTTTATTAAGAGGAGGAACACACTAAGAATAGATAGTTAAGGAAAATTCCATGAAAAAAAGACAGTGATAGTATCCACATTTTATTTTATTTTATTTTTAACTTTTAAGTTCGGGGATATAAGTGCAGGTTTGTTGCACAGCTAAACTTGTATCATGGGGGTTTGTTGTGCAGATTATTTCATCACACAGGTATAAAGCCTAGTACTCATTAGCTATTTCTCCTGATCTTCTCCCTCCTTTCATCCTCCACCCTCCAAAAGGCCTCAGTGTGTGTTGTTCCCCTCTATGTCTCTACATTTTATATGGTAGGTTAGCTTTGCCTAGGAAGAGATGCACCACAAGATGAAATTTAAAACTTTGTATCAACCAACAGGTAATTGTTTTAAGCAATACTGATCTTGTTACCGGTGGATGGTGTCCAGATTCTTGGTGTTTTGAACAAAGAATTGGACAAAATGCACAAAGGAAGTAAAGAAAGAATGAAGCAACAAAAGCAGAGATTTATTGAAAAATAAAGTACACTTCACAGGGTGGGAGCAGGCTTAAGCATAGGGGCTTAAGAGCCCAGTTACAGAATTTTCCGGACTTTAAATAACCTCTAGAGGTTTCCCATTAGCCACTTGGTGTACACTCCATGCAAATGAAGTAGTGGCCCACAATCAGAGGCTGAAGCAAAGTTACAAAGTTACATTCCACATGGCCTATAGGGAAAGCAATGAATCAGAGGTACTTTCAATTTTCCATCTGCAATAGAGAAAAAGGGGGGCAGAGGTTGCAAAGGGAATGGCCTCCCATCCTTTTGTTACTTAGGTGTGGAAACTTGGGGTTTTCTTTTTCATTTAGTTCTAGTAAGTCAGTGTGAATTGGCCTTAGATTCCCTGCTTCCAACCCTATTCTCCTGCCTCAATCTTACCTATGTTCAGAAGATAACCAGCTCAAATGCCACCTCTTCTATGAAGTCTTTCTTGGTTCTTCCTAACCAGGGGCAAACTTTCCCTGTTCTGAGCTCAACAGTGTTTAGATTCTGTTTCTCTAGTGATATTTACCACAATTTTTATTGCCTTGGCATATCCACTATGCCACTCTGATAACTCTGTAAGTTCAGGAACAATATCTAATTTTTCATCTTGGTACAATCAATAGTACCTAGGGTGGTGTCTGATGCGTTGTAGTTTTCAACAGGTATTTATTAAATTCATATTAATAACCAGTTTTTTTCTTACGTCAGAATGAAGCCTATAAAAAAAAACTATCCTCACTTCTTCCTGTACATGCAAATTTCCTAGCAAGAAAATTTAAGAATATTTATCATAGGCACTTCTTTGTGTGAAATGAAACTTCCAGCAGGCATCTGCTGGAATTAAATCAAAATTGAACACCTAGTGAAAACGAAGGATTTAGAGAGACTAGTGTTTAAAGTCAGCCTTTTGAAATTTCAGATACTTGTATCTGGGAAGAATGAAATTCCTTTAGCTAGTAACTCTAACCACTTGGCAATGATGAAGAGAAAGTCCTTGGTTAGATGTTGTATACGTGTTCCAGAGAAATTCAGAGAGAAAATATATATGATTCTTGGAAGATCTAGATTCAATGGTCCAGGTTAAGTTTCCCTACAGAGGCAACTACTGTGTTTTGCATCTTCATACTCTCCAGTTAATTCAAACAAATGCTGAGTGGAAATGGAAAGCTGGTTTGTTATCACTGAACATGGGTGATAATGACTTTGGAATCGATACCTGCTGAATCTTTCTCCCTTTTCTCTTTAAACATACGGATGCTGCTCAATCAAAGGCAGGATCTTTACAAAAGGATTGATTTCCCATTTCCCAATACACGTGGCTTATCTTGCAGCCAATTATGTGAGCTACCTTCAACCCTTTTCTGGTAGGAAGAAGACTGTAAGTAAACAAATAAGGGGGTTGTGTTTTTCTACCTTCATAAGAGTGGATTTCTGAACTCCCTTCTTTCTGGAAAAATTGATGCAGTATGTTCCGCTTCCATCTCCACACTGTAAATAACATTTTGACTTTGGGCATCTTGGTGAAATATACTTAAAAATAAATCAGATGGGGCTCTAGGCAAAGATAAATTTGGAAGTGGATACCTACTATGGCTTTGCACTCAGTTGCCATAGGGCTATGCAGCCCAAACTGTATTCCTCTTTAGGCCATAAAAATAGAAATGTGTGTTTGCAAATTATTGTTTGGGTGTTTTTTGCCTATTGATACCTCATGCATGGGTTTCCTGGGGATGTCAATAGAATGGGTTAGCAAAATAATGACAGGTGGCAGGGAAATACTTCTGAAGTTTTTTTGTTTTTATTGTTATTGTAATGCAACTATCACAGACACTCCACTGCACTCATTTTCAGCAAGAGATTTTGCCATTAGTTTTCTTCACTCCTTACAGCCAGTTGCAATTCCTTGCTCTAACAAGGGCAAGTGGTAAGCACTTTGATACTCTTTCAGACTTTTCAAAATTTGAGAGAAATGACTGTAAGCCAGGCACTCAAAGTGCAGGAGAGAAACTAAGGTGATAAAATGTCTGGTGTAAAAATTGATTGCAAAACTAGTTCAAATTCTCTATCCTTCCCTAGACCCATGTACTTTGGGTTGTGAACTTGCCCATTCCTGTCGTCAAGGGGTGGAGATTATTTTCCTGTTCCTTGAATCTGGCTTTTGTGACTTGCTTTGCCCAATAGAGTTCAGTAGACAAATAGAAAGCTAGTTTTGAACTCAGAGCTCAACAGGCCCTGCGGGCTAGACTCTGCTCTCTCAGAACTCTGCCACTACCATGTGAGCAAGTCAGATCTATTCTGTGGGAGTATAAGAGATGACGCGGATGATAGCTCAGTCGTCCCAGCTAAGGTGATCCCAGACTAGCCTATACCCCGCCAACTTGGAATCACATGAGAAAATATGAGAAAGACCAGCTAAGGGCAGCAGAGTTGCCTCTTCCAGCACATACTGACAAGACATACCTGGTTGAACCCACTGTAGACCAGAAGAACTAGCCAACTGAGCCAAACCTTGAATGCTGAGCTGAAGAAGCATGAGGTAATTCAATGGGGGTTGTTTTAAGCTATCAAGTTTTGGGGTATTTTTAATGCAGAGATAGCTAACTGAAATATATGACAGAATGGAAATGGAAGCAGCTATTTAGTTAGATGAGCTGGTGTTCAAATCCTGGCTGTAGTATGCAAAAAGCTTGCTTTGTAAAAAATTTAACCTAATTTTCTCATTTAAAAATTAGTGATGATATAACATTTACATTTGTGTTGTTTCTAAGGAAAACAAATTATACATGTAAAGCACTTAATCCTAATCATATGATAGCTTTTACAATTAAAGAGAAGTAATTATGGGTGACGAAGTAGAAAGAACGAGAATGAGAGAGGTATGAGAATATCATAGGATAGAGAGAAGAGAAAATAATAGGGGAAGGGAAAGAAAGAGAGAGAGAGAAAGATTTCAATATTGAAGTAGAATAATTCAGGATACAGAAAATTGCGACTGGAAGACTGGCTTCAGCTTTTTCTCAGACTGATCCTATGGCTGCCATCTGTGTGCATATACCATATTACTAGATTAATAACAGAAAAACACAGCTATTATTTATTGATCTCATAATATAATTTGGGAATCTCTCAGCTAAGGCCTTCAGAAATAATATTTCACTTAATCCTCATGGTACTCCTATTAAGTAGTTATGATTGTTATCCTCGTATTACAAATAGAAAACTGAGGTTTAGAAAGTTTAAGGGCCTGCCTGAGGTCACACACCTGGCGAGGGACAGGTGAGGGACAGGGCCAAGACATGAGTTCTGAGTGACGATAGGTCCTTAAGCACCATTAAAGTACCCCCTGTTTTTGTAGAAAGGCTGTATTCAGTGGGTAATCTGAGATTGCCAAATCTATCATAATAGATCAAGAAAAGACTCCTCTATCATCAAGAAAGCTTTGCAAATCAACTGTCCTAAGTGCATATGAAGCTTCATAAATTGGACACTCCTTAATTGCATTGACCAAGATGTTAGGCTCATCTTTAAAACATCAGGGAACCTGATGGAGGTTTAGTTGGTTCTTGGTGACAATTCCTTTGTCTTCATCCTTCTCTTCTCTTAATCCTAAGCATATGATAGCTATTACAATTAAAGACAAGTAATTATGGGTGAAGAAGTATAAAGAACCAGAATGAGAGAGGTATGAGAATATCATAGGATAGAGAGAAGAGAAAATAATAGGAGAGGGAAAACGAGAAAAAAAGAAAAAAAAGTGACATTTACATTAGAGTCAGAACTTGGCAAGTTGGCAGGTACATATTTTATAGCCATTAATGCAGGAACTAGAATTTTATATGAACTAGGTCAGAAGCATTACTTGAGCATTATATCCTGAACTTAGAAACCAGTTACATGATGCTATGGTTTGAATGTTGTCTGCTTCAAAACTCATATTAAAACTTAACCCCAGTGTGGCAGAATTGACAGGCGGGGACTTTAAGAGGTGATTATTGGGTCATGAGGGCTCCACTCCTATAAATGGATTAATACATTCATGGATTAATGGATGAATGAGTTAATGGATTTATGGGTTATCATGGGAATGGGACTGGTGCCTTTATAAGAAGAGGAGAGATCTGAGCTAGCACATGCAGCCACTTCACCGTGTGATATCCTGTGCCACCTCAGAACTCTGCAGAGAGTCCCCATCAGCAAGAAGACCCTTAGTGCATGCAGTCCCTACACCTTGGACGTCCTAGCCTCCATAACTACAAGAAATAAATTCCTTTTCTTTATAAATTACCCTGTTTCAGATATTCTGTTATAAGCAACATAAAATATACTAAGACACGTAATATTTTAGTTAACACCACATTTGCTATTTGACATCTTTCCCCAACTGGAATAAAGGTAATCTGAAACAAACTCGGAAAGCCCAAGGGATTTTGCTGTCTCACCTTTTGAATATGGAAGTAAGAGACCAGATATGTTTTATTTCTAAGCCTTGACAGTTTTCCACAATTCTGAGCTGTCATTTTCTTTACTCCATTCAACACATAACTCTCCTTACCATTACACAATTTGGTGAATACATTTCTGTCTCTGAATTTGTGTTTCAAAAAAATTATTTTACACATTGCTAGAACACCAGACTTGTGAGTTTTTGTAAGTAAAGAATATAAATACACACATACACACATACAGATATATAATACACATAACATGTATCACACATGCACACACACACACATATATATATATGAATGTATTTGAGCTGATTTACAACCTCAAGGTATTTATTTATTACATAGATGAACCCACATTTGAAAACTGTAGTCTTATTGCCTTCAAATAACTTATAATTCAGAATTGTGATGAAGCACCATAATTTCCAGTAGCTAAGAGAAGTCTTACACTGGCAAGGGTTTCAAGTGAACCATCTTAGACAAAATCAAATGTGCTTATAAAATTATCTCCAAAGCTCTTATGCATATCCCAGAGTGTTGTCCTCTCAGAGAGAAAAAGCTTCTAAGCATAGTAGGGTCTGAATTGATGGCAAGACCATTACACAGTTGATTGTAGCAGAACTAAAGAAAAGGGAAAGGCATCTTTCATGTTTTTCAGAACGTGAAAAATCAAATGTAAAAACCTGAGAGTGTTTCAGTCACTTTTCTTAGAATGGTCTCCCCATGACTTAACCAAAAAAAAAATCCTCAATATTCAAAGAACCACAAATTTAAATAAACAATGTTTACCTTCCAGAGAGATTTGCCCAGAACCTTCCTCTTTATGCATTATTTATTTTTAAACTCAACTTTTCAACTGACTAAGGAAAGCTTCTTAAAATGAAGACTCACTTGAAAAGCCACAGCCAGACTTCTATCTGGTTGTTGACTTCATGGCAACGCTATTATATAAAACCAGGTATCCTTTGAGATGCTGTGACTGCTCCCAAACCCTTGCCATTTAGGAAAAGGGGCATTTCTTTTTTTAATTTAATTTTATTTTTTAAGTTCCAGGGTACACATGCAGGATGTGCAGGTTTGTTATGTAGGTAAACATGTGCCATGGTGGTTTGCTCCACCTATCAACCCATCACCTAGGTATTAAGACCAGCATGCATTAGTTCTTTGCTCTAGTGCTCTCCCCTCCTGCCTTCTCTTGACAGGCCCCAGTGTGTGTTGTTGGCCTCCCTCTGTCCATGTGTTCTCATTGTTCAGTTCCCATTTATAAGAGAGAACATGTAGTATTTGGTTTTATGTTTCTGTGTTAGTTTACTGAGGATAATGGCTTCCAGCTTCATCCATGTTCCTTCAAAGGACATGATCTCATTCCTTTTCATGGCTGCATAGTATTCCATGGTGTATATGTGCCACATTTTCTTTATCCAGTCTATCATTGAGGGCATTTGAGTTGCTTCTATGTCTTTGCTATTGTGAATAGTGCTGCAATGAACGTATGCGTGTATGTATCTATGCTGGCGAGGCTGTGGAGAAATAGGAATGCTTTTACACTGTTGGTGGGAATGTAAATTAGTGGAAGACCATGTGGTGATTCCTCAAAGATTTAAAAATGGAAATACCGTTTGACCCAGAAATCACATTACTGGGTATATAACCAAAGATTTTCATTTAATTCTCATAACTACCCACTGCAACAGTTATTACTATCCCCCATTGTAGTGCATGAGAAAATGGAAGGCAATCACTTACTTAAGGATGGGTGGTACTAAGGAAGTCCTCGCATAGAGATCCCGTCTTCATCTACCTGGGTCCCAATTTCCTGTTCTTTCCCCCTCATCTTGTTGCCTTTCTGAGTATATATGTTACTGAATATCCTCCTTCTCTCTTGAGAACTTAAGAAGTGATATGAATGAAGTAATCCAATACTTGCTTGTTTCTCACAATTCTACTAGAAAAAAAATGTGTTTGATCCCCTCTGTTTTCTACTTTGCTATCCTTTTGTCCTTGTTACTTTATAACCCTAATTTTAATACTGTCTGGATTTCTGTTCTACTAAAAAATGCACTTCTTCTGTGCAAGTAATCTTCCCACTGCTCCCAGAAGACCCAGATTTTTCCTGTCACTCTGGAAGGCAGATAATAATCCAGTAACTATGTAAATAGCACTGTACACAAAATAGGCCCAGGAAATCAGTGAACCATGAGTACAATAAGAACAATGAAGCTCAAAAATACAGTTATTAATTCATACCATCAGGATTATTGCTTTGTGTAAAGGTATTTTTAATGAGGGGAGATAAACAAAGCTTTTAAAAATGTATGCCACTGTAACTCTGGATCATTGATTTTTAATGATTTCCTGGGGGTGTAAGTATGCTAATAAAAATTTTTTGGTAGGGGCGAGATGTTTGTATTACATAAATTGATATGGGCAGAAAGGTCTTCTGCTTTCTTAGAGACAAGGACATTTATATTATTACTCATTTTTATTTATGTAACTGTTATCATAGACTTCCTGAAGAAAACCTGAGTGCATGCATGCATGAGTGTGTATTCTTTTTAACCCCTCTAAATTCCCATATGTGGAAAGATGAACACTCTTTGAATTCTAATGTGTAAGACTCTATCAGTGTTTAGCTCTAAGTGTGTGTGGCTCTAAGTGTGTGTGTGTGTTCATGTGTGTGTTAAGTGCATGCTTAAAGTCTTCCTTTTTTTATTTTTATTTTTATTTTTATTTTTTTGATACGGAGTCTCGCTCTGCCGCCCAGGCTGGAGTGCAGTGGCCGGATCTCAGCTCACTGCAAGCTCCGCCTCCCGGGTTCCCGCCATTCTCCTGCCTCAGCCTCTGGAGTAGCTGGGACTACAGGCGCCCGCCACTTTGCCCGGCTAGTTTTTTGTATTTTTTAGTAGAGACGGGGTTTCACCGTGTTAGCCAAGATGGTCTCGATCTCCTGACCTCGTGATCCGCCCGTCTCGGCCTCCCAAAGTGCTGGGATTACAGGCTTGAGCCACCGCGCCCAGCCCCATTTTTAGTTATACAACACTCAATGTGCTTATGAGACCCAGTGAGTCCTCCAAGAGTTTATAAGAGCAGCTGCCGCAGGGATACCAGTCTTTACCCACTCTTGCGAAATGATCAGCTATATTGTAGCCCTCCTGGTTTCTTTATAACATTTCTGTTTTGAAATACTACAACTCACTTATGAACATAGCTTGCCGGACTTGGCGAATGTATAATAGCAGACATATTCCAGTTTAACTGAATATCAAATTATGAAAAAACAAGAAAACCCTAGAGCTCCTTATTTATAAAAAAACTATTTTAAATTGGAGACAGTATTTTTCTTTCAGAAAAAGAAATACCAAAATAAAGAGATTTTTTGGGGGGAGGTATCAGGTATCAGGATAACCATATGTGTGTAGCTAGAAGTTTAGATAACCTGTCCCAGGTCCTGCAAGACATAAGAATTATGAAGAGATCTGACTACAAATCTCTTAATCTTTCTGTTGCTCTTAACTGAAGCTTGAAAGAGGACAATTATGTAAGATATACAGAAAGAGGTCCTTAAAACTTGGATCAGACTCTCTATCACTAGAGCAGAGAAAGCCCTTGGTTCAGTCTATAAAATCCAGCAGGACTAGGGCCACATCTAGCTTACTCCCTACCGAATCTCCAGCATTTAGGACAATATCTAAGACATGGTCTTGTTTTAAAATATGGTTGTATTATTATTCACATATGGTGAGGCTAACAGATCAGAAGATAATTGTTACTAAAAAGATAATTTCTTTCTTTCTTCTTTCTTTCTTTCTCTCTCTCTCTCTCTCTCTCTCTCTCTCTCTCTCTCTCTGTCTTTTTTTTCGAAGTTTTCTTCTTGTTGGCAGTGGAGTGGCGTGGAGTGCAGTGGCTTGATCTCAGCTCACTGCAATCTCTGCCTCCTGGGTTCAAGTGATTCTCCTGCATTAGCCTCCCAAGTAGCCAGGATTACAGGCACGCACCACCGTACCTGGTTAATTTTGTATTTTTAATAGAGGTGGGGTTTCACCATGTTGTCCAGGCTGGACTCGAACTTCTGACCTCAGGTGATCCACCTGCCTCGGCCTCCCAACGTGCTGGGATTATGGGAGTGAGCCACTGCGCCCGGCCCTAAAAAGATAGTTTCTTACTCATGGTTCCCAAGAATAAGACAGGTCATGCCATGCTCTACAGGAACACATGGGGAAGCACAGTGTTCCTCAGGAGGCAGGAGGAGTGAGGGAAAACTGTGGGCACAATTTTTTATTGTGAGTTTTGTGGAAAGGATTAGGGGAGGCAAGGTAAGCCGGTTTGGGATTGTCTAGTTTGAATACTTTCAGTGGGCCCTGGATTACAGGGGCTGTCCTGAGTTTTCTGGTGCTTTGATTAAGGCAGGGGAATATTGGGTTGGCAAGTGAGAGTTCAATAAAGGAAGTGGTTGTGGAATATGGGCAAAAAAAGATTAATGCAACCATGCAATACTTATATATTAAATGAATGAATAAGTGAATGAACAAATAGCTGATTGTTGCAACTCTGGGTTATAAGCTTTGTTCACATCTTCTCTAACTCCTCTGAAAATGAACAAATGATCTTAAAAAAAGCTGAGTACAGACATGTCCCAAACTTTGCCATTCCAAATGTTATTTGAATTATTCAAGTTACAGATTGTATGAGCAAATATGGAGTATCTAGTTTATGTCTGCATCTAAAAATCAGAATCCCCCAACGCTGACTACATCTAGGTGCTGTGTGACACTGAATGATTCATTTTTCTACTCTGAGTCTTTGGTTCCCACCTATCAAATAAGTCAGATCCTTACATTAAGTAAATGTCAGGGGCACTGAGACAAACTGTAAGCTTTCAGAGAACTAATTTGAAGTGAATATTTTAAGAAATAAATGAAAAAAGAAGGTACTTATTTTAATTTCTGGAGGCCTTTAATGACTATATGATACACATTGAAACCTCCAAATAGTAGCACTGCTATTGGAACTTTGTTCCCATAAATTTGCAAGGACAGTTTAATAACATTTGCAATTAAAATTATTCTCCAGCACTGGAAGGACGGCTTTCAATTACATGTAGATCATTGGATTCATTTAATTCATATGACTTGTAAATTTGAGAGTCTGTGCTTCTAAAAATAAAGCCATGAAATCCTTCCTGAATATACACAACTCCATTAACAACTTCCTTAATTAAAATTATCAACAGTAAATACGTTTGATTACAGTTGCTATATATCACGCCTTATTTAATGTTCCATCTATTTTATATACTACCATATTTGAATTTCCAACTATTACCTTCATTTTCATATATTCAGGCTTAATAGAACTTTATTTAAATTTTGTTTCCTTTTTTAAACGGAAAAGTTTATGCACTATGTTTTACTCACAGGCGTTTATGTTCAATCCAGTGGAAAAAATTAGTCAAGAAGCAAAAAATAGGCAGTTGGTCGGTCTACTTCAGTAGGTTAGCCTACTCAAGAAGGATCATGAAAGGTTAGATGCTTAGACTGGCAAGTCCAGAGTCTGAGAGGAAGGATGCAGAGAGAATGGCAACAGCAAATGGAAGTGGGCTTTTGGAAGCTCTCAGCTGAGTTGGTATGATTGGGATTTGCTATATGCGTGAGAGAGAAGATTTGCAGTGAGCATCTTGTTTCTGCCAGATGCAGAAAGAAAGGTTAATCTCATAGAGAAGCTCTCACTGCCATTTTGCAGCATTGCCAAGTAAGCGAAATGGCATATACCTAAGGCAGAACAGCTAAGGTTTGGTTTAAGAGTGATTCTTTATTCATCTCCAGTGAGATTCATGTGTATTCCATTAGTCAAATTTGTGTATTTGGCTATGGCTGTCTGACAGAAACAGGCCTTGTGGCAAACTGGCAAATGCGATCTGCACTTTAAAATGACTGAATTTATAAAAATTATTTTCAGATTAGAAAAACATCAAAGTATATTAAGCTATGTTTCTTTCAAATAAATAATTTATTTAATATCATTAATAAGAGTGCATCTTGAGATGAATAGGAGTGGTCTTGGGATTCAGGCATAGCCAGCCATGTATGGGGCATGGTCACCAGAAGTCTGCTTACATGAGATTGAAAAAGCTCCCTGAAAGAAACTCATCCTCGGACAAGTGACCTGCAGCTACTGTCTCATGTTAATAACAGCAGGTGATTGAGTTCATTACAGTACTTGCCATACAAATTATCCTGTTGCCCAGCCACTAGGGAGGTTTGCTTAGGATAAAGAAGAAAAAAATAATGCTAAAAGAATATCTCTCTACAATACCCATGTATCAGGGAGCTCAGCCCAATGTTAACAGGATTGGCGTTTCAGCCTCAACGTTATCGGAGGGATCTGCATTAGCACCAGAGGTTTTTGCATGCTGGTGTTAGGAAGAATGAACAAGGGTTAGAGGAAGGCCTGAGGACTGTGGTATAATAGAAGCCAACAAAAAGATTTTTCAAAGAGGAGCAGATTTTTGACTACGTACAATTACAATACTATAGATACAATACATACACCCCAGTGAGAGGTCAAGTAAGAAGTATATATAGGTACAGGATTGCGATATTGAAGAGGAGGTGAAGGGACACCGTCTCTACTATAACAAAAAGGAAGAATAAAGGTAGATTTATCTAGTCACTGGAAGATTAGAATGTATAATAGCAGACATATTCCAGTTTAATTGAACATCAAATTATGAAATAACAAGAAGACCCTAGAGCTCCTTATTTATAAAAAACTATTTTAAATTAGAGACAGTATTTTTATTTCAGAAAAAGAAATACCAAAATAAAGAGACTTTTTTGGGGGGAGGTATTTTATTGTTCTTATGATCTTATTTTCCAGCATGCTGCTTCTGTTCTTCCTACCTGTGGTGCTGAATGTCTCATTGTACCCACTTCCTAACAGAGGCATCATTATATATTCCATAATATCTTGTCAGGTACAATTTAATTCTGAAAACTCATCGAGGGGTTTCTAGCCTCCGGAGCTTAAGGAAATCAAGGTGTATTAGGTCTACAATTTGGAAATAAATATAGCTTCAGTCATGAGTCTGGAATTTGTTAAAAGAGAAAGTTCTTTGTGAGCTGAGAGAAGCACAACCTCATACTTTGTAAAATATAGAACTTTTGGCCGGCTTTCCCTAAAATGATATCAAGTATATCTTCCTTTAGGAAATTCCTGGATATTAAAATTATTAAAAGCAGGTCATCAAAGCACATGATTGATATTTTTATCCTTCATTACTGAATATAGTTTGAAACATAGCAATATATTATTAGAGTTAATATTTATAGAGTATAGTATTAGATTCTGGGGTACTGAATAGTAAATTCACATAGAACTTACTTTCAAATGACTTATTAACTTAGTTGAGAGCAGCTTAATTAGATATTTTAAAACAAAAGCTAATATTATAGTTTTTACTGATAATTTTAAAGGCTTTAGTGCTTCAGGAATTAAATGGTTGCATTAGTCGGGATTCTCCAGAGAATCAGAACAAATAGGATATAGATATAGATGTAAATATATAGATATAGATACACAAACTTATCATAAGGACTTGGATAACATGATTATGACCTGAGATATTCCAGCCTAGGTCCAAAGGCCTGAGAAAGAGGAGAGCCAATGGTTTGTAAGTTCTAGTCTAAATCCAAGTTTGTAGTCGGGAGAAGACCAATGTCTCAGCTCAAGACTATCAGGCAGAGACAAAGAATTCTTCTTTTTTTTGTTTTGTTTTGTTTTGTTTTTTGTTTTTTGAGAGTGAATTCCCTCTCGTTCAGCCTTTTGTTGTATTCAGGCCTTCAGCAGATTGGAAGAGATCTGTCCACATTGGGGAGGGCAATCTGCTTTTCTCAGTCTACCAATTCAAACGTTAGTATCATTCAGGAAAACACTCACAGATACACCCAGAATAATGTTTAACCAAATCTGGGAACCCTGCGACCCAGTCAAGTTGACATATAAAATAAACCATCACAGGTGTGAACAGTCATTGAGAAATCAGATACTCAAGGAAGGCCTTACTGAGAAATCGTAGCTGGCTGGGTAATGTTCCCTAACATTGTCATTCTAAGTCTAACAACATGCACGAGTATCCACACAGCAGTGAAGTTTTGTACGTGTTTCTAATGTAGTTCTGCCATTTATTACGCAGACCAGGTACAGAATTCACAGGTTGGGGGCATAGTCCTCCATAAGACTCCTATCACTCCAGATGCCAGCTATGTATTCTTAGGCCACCCACAGTTAAGACCAACCAGCTATAAATTTGAGGGTTCCCACCACCTTCGCAGGTTGAATAATTATCTGAAACAACTCATAGAAGTCAGGAAAGTGTTTTACTTACGATTATAGTTCAAAATCCTAACCCCCATTGTAACTGGACTTGGAGATAGGACCATTAACAAAATAATCAAGGTAAAATGAACTCATAAAGATGGACACCTGATCTGATAGAACTGGCACCCTTTTAAGAAGAGGAAAGGACACCTGTGATCAATCTCTCTCTCTCTCTGTATCTCTCTCTCTCTACATGTGCACAGAGGAAGGGCCATATGAGAACACCATCAGAAGGTGGCTTCACTAGAAAAAAATTCTAATGGCAGCTTGATCTTGAAATTCTAACCTCTAGAGCTGTGAGAAAATAAATGTCTGTCGTTTAAGCCACCAGCAAGTGTTATCTTGCTAAGGCATGGTCACCAGAAGTCTGCTTACATGAGGTTGAAAAAGCTCCCTGGAAGAAACTCATCCTCGGACAAGTGACCTGCAGCTACTGTCTCGTGTTAATAATAGCAGGTGATTGAGTTCATTACAGTATTTGCCATACAAATTATCCTTTTGCCCAGCCACTAGGGCTGTAACATCTATTAATGTTACAAACTCAACAATTATTATTCTAATTATTACTTTACTCTCTCTTATCTCCTCAGCCCATTGCACTTTTGCTTCCATCTTCTTTGTGCTGTTACAGATAAAATTTTTTCTTTGAGCACTTTGTTCTTCTGCTGCCTTCCATTGTTTCTGCTGAGAAGTACTCTTTTAATCTTACTGAGGTTCCTTCATAAATGATGAGTCATTCTTCTCTTGCTGCTTTCAAGATTTTCTCCTTATCTTTGACTTTCAGCATTTCTGCTATGTGTCTGTTGGTGGACATCTTTGTATTTATCCTAGTTGGAGTTCTTTGAGCTCCCTGGATATGTAGGTTGTTGTTTTTCAGTAAATTGGGAAGTTTTATGTCAACCATGAATTCCACGTCCAACAAATCTATCTTTCAAAAACAAAGAAAAGAGAAGGACTTAGATACACACAAACTAGGAGAATTCGTTGCTAGCAGACAGTGATGGTTAATTTTATGTATCAGTTAGAACTATAATATATAGATAGGAAATGTATGTATATTTACCTTTCATCACAACCTTCACTGTTCTTCAGGGTACCCTTAGGTTTGAACTTCTCCACACTCTGTTTAAATGAAATCAGTTATTTTGGGAAGAGATTAGAAGTTATCTTTTTAATTGGCTTGTTCTCGCCAAGGCAAAAACTCCTGAGCCAGAGATCTGGAGCTGTGGTTGGGAACAATGGCAAGCTTCTCTTTGAGGCATGCTTTTGAACTTGGTGCTGAGCACTTGGTAATGAGGAACAGCAGCAGCCTGAGATCCTCTGGGCGTGTCTCTTCTGATACAGAAGCACCTCTTCACAAACCAGAATATAAATAATCAGAGCCCTAGAATTCTCAACATTGTTGAACTTCTAGTGGAGCCTCCATTCCATGAGTTAGAAAGCAGGAGGCCCCAACCTCTCAACTGCACTTACCCAGGATTTAGCCTCGACTTTAGGAGGCTTTGGTCAGGATAAAAATAATATAGTCCTACTCTTCTCAGGAAGATAGCTCTACAACTGGGACTGAGAGAGAGAGAAGGAGCCTTGTATGTTTTGAGATGAGAGAATGGGGATAGTTTTGATTCAAGTACCACAGAATCTTGTCTTTCTTACAGAATTTTCGTAGTTTTTTCTTAAATAAATATTTCTTCTTTTGGCATTTACCTTATGACTATTTCAAGAAGCTTTAAATTTTTAAATGTTATTAGAAAGCAGGGTAGTGGAGGCGCTTTCAGTGTCATTGTACCAGAGATTAGTTTGTTGTGACCTTAAAATCTTTTAAATTAAATAAAGCAACAATGTGATTAGAACACAATCTTGATATAATAAACATTCCATAAATTATGATGCATAATTATTATTAGACTATTCCTGCTGACTTTTTTTTTTTTGCCCCAATTTCACTCTTCAGATTTAACACTTGGCATTTTTTTCAATTGCCAGCTTAGATCTCTTTAGTAATAATTCTTGTTATCAAACTCAGTTATACCGCTTCAGACTGAGGTGAATACAATTTTTTGTCTCTATACAAATGTTGTCAAAGTTCAGCATTCTCACTGGATTTCTCTCCTTTTCTCAAAAATAATCCCCCCAAAAACAGATAGGCAGAAAGGGATATGTCTTTAGATGAGGTTAATATTTGGAGCAAGGGAGAGATGGAACATGCATGAGATAGTCACAGAATATGAGTGAATTATTTTAGCAGTAGATTCTTTTAGGTAGGGAGTACGTGCAGTGAAGAGCAAACTGATGGCCTTAAGTGGTATAATGAGGAGTTAGGATAATATTCTGAAAGAAACTTAGGAGCTATAGCCCAAAAGACTAATAGTAAAGGAAGTTTTTCTCAACTATCAAAATCCAACTACAGTACTAAATCTTAGCGGGACATTGTGATTGTGGGCATAATTTCAAATTTTTTATCCCACCCATTCAATAATTAGCTAAGTACAGTGAGAGGCCATAAGTTAAGTCAATCTTCCACATGTAGGCCAGGTATCACTATTAGATGCTATTACAGAAATAATAAACCTCTCTGTATTAGTCCATTTTCACACTGCTATAAAGAACAACCTCAGACTGGGTAATCTGTGAAGAAGAGGTTTAAGTGACTCACAATTCGGCAGCTGTAAAAGAAACATGACTTGGAGGCCTCAGGTAACTTTTGCAATCATGTCAGAAGGTGAAGCAAACATGTTTTACCATGGAAGAGTAGGAGAGAGAGAGAGAGAGAGAAGAGGGAAGTTCTGCACACTTTTAAACAATTAGATCTTGTGAAAACTCACTCACGATTGTGAGAACAGAAGGGAGAAATGTGCACCCATGATCCAGTCACCTCCCACGAGGTCCCTCCCCCAGGATTGGGAATTACAATTTGACATGAGATTTGGGTGGGGACACAGAGCCAAACCGTATTACTCTCATTCATGGTAGTGATCACAGCTATAACTTTACATTTACTGTGTGTTTATTTGATTTATGTCTACCTTCCCACAAATATGAAATCCAGAGGGCGGGAAATGCGTAGTGTGTATTTGTTTGTCATTTATATCTTCGCTGTCTACTTCAATGTCTGGGTAATGGTACAAGCTCAATACACATTCCTTGCATAAGTAAGTAGATAGGTGGACAGAAGATGGATAAACTAATAAATGAATGAGTAGATTTTTTTAAAATCACCAATCATCTTAGTTTGCTGCATGTTAAATTTGAGATGTTTGAGGACTTTTTCCTATTGTCAGACTCAACAAAGAAAAAAACCTGTATTCCTTTAATTGCAAAAGATCTTATATATCTTTCCTTGGAGATGGTATAGCTATCCAGAGGTTGGTGAAGCTCACCAAATGAGAGGCACCCCTGGAGACAGTTAAAGGTTTATGTTACCAAATGAACTGACCATGCTGGCTAGGGCCAGGTAAAATCATTCTAAGAACTCTACCTTCAAATAATCATTTTTATTCTTAATAAAATATAGATAACTTCCCCAATGCAAAACTGCTGAGCACTGTTTTTCCAATCCATCAAAGTGTAAAGCTAGTCTATACACAAATCAATTTTGGGGGTGTGCAAAGGGGAGGAGAGGAAACTACCAAGACAAAAATATCCATTAAAAGTGCAAAGTGCAGTAATGATTAGGAGTCTATACATACTCAACCCTCATGAATGGCAGCAACCAAATTTCTCAGTAATCCTCCCTTGAGTAGGTCAAGGCAGAAAGGATTAGCTGAAGGTGAATGGACAGTAATGGAATCTGATCAATTGCCCTCAGTATGCTTTAGACATCCCAAAATGTCAAAGCAGCTTGATCCAATTGGTTGTGTCAAGGGTTGTCTTGTCAGAAATTCAATTCAACCAAGTTGATAAACCAAACAAACTTATACTTCTCAAGGGCAAGCTTTGTTGGAAACAGGAAACAGATACCCTGCAGATTTCAAACAATTTGCATGGGATACATCCTAATATTAGTGTTTTCCATTTACAGGCAAAAAAAAGGTCTCATCTAACACCACGTCCCCAAAGTCTCCTGCTATCTTTAGATCCAGTTATGGTGGGTTTTATCTCACTTAACATTGGCAACAAAGTTTTGTTTCTTTGTTATTTTTTTTAAGGTCATGAAACCAAGCTAAAGAGTATTATCACGCCAGGTGTGGTGGCTCATGCCTGTAATCCCAGCACTTTGGTAGGTCAAGGTGGGCGGATCACCTGAGGTCAGGACTTCAAGAACAGCCTTGCCAACATGGTGAAATGCAAAAATGCAAAAGTTACTAAAAATGCAAAAGTTATCCAGGCATGGTCACATATACCTGTAATCCCAGTTATTCGGGAGGCTGAGGCAGGAGAGTCACTTGAACCCAGGAGGAGGAGGCTACAGCAAGCCAAGATTGTGCCACTGGACTCCAGCCTGGGCAACAGAGTAAGATTCTGTCTGAAAAAATAATTAAAGAAAGAAGCATTATCAAATCTTGGGTCTATGCCCACCATAGCCAGATAACTTCTAGCAAGTACAGACTCAGAGATCTAGGACTTAGCAGAAGACTAAACATGCCCAGGAGAGGGGTTCACTCTGGACAGAGCAGCTCTAAATGCTGGTGTTGAAGGAAGCATCACTCTGACTGGCTAACCTGACACAATGTCGTGGCACAAAATGAAGCAGTCCTAGCTGGGAGTCGTCTACTCTTGAAGATTAGCGTATAGCATATAAAGAGAGACCCAGCAGAGAAAGACCATCATGGATCCTAAGAAGCAGACAATTAACATTAAAGATAGTACCTTAGGCATGACTATAGTCCTAGCAAGCATTTTTATTCCTTCCTTCCTTCCTCCATTCATTCACTCAACAATATTTTTGAGTACCTATTAAGTGACAAGCACTAGGAATATAATGTGTTTAAAAAAGTGGTTTGTTGCAGTGCCAGTTATGTGGAAGGCTGAGGCAGGAGGATTGCTTGAGCTCAGAAGTTTGAGTCCAGCTTAGACAACATAGTGAAACCCCCATCTCTATTTTTGTTTTACCATGATTCTTGCCCTCATAGATTTTGCTGTCTATTGGGGGAGACGGGTGTTCTTATAAAAAGCATGCAAAAGATGCATTATCATAAACAATGTTCAAGTATAAGAATCAGAATCTCATAGGACTATGAGTGTGATAATAAGAAGCACTGAAGCAAACTGGTTTGTATGGTGAAGACTTGTTTCTCAGGAGGAGACATGTGAACTAAGATATGAAGAACCAGAAAGAAAATGGGACCCAAGAGACGTTCTTAAAGGAGGCTCGGGGCCTTAGATGAAAGATAATTGTGCACTTGAGGAATGAAAGGAGGCCAAGGAAGGTGAATCCAGAAAACAAGAAGGAGAGTGACAAAGGGGCTGAGGAGGAAGGAAGCATGTGAATCATGATAAGGATTTTGGTCTTTATTCTAAAATAAATGCGAAGATACTGAATGTTTTAAATGAAATGATGACATGATTGGGTGTGTTTTTAAAAGACGACTCTGATTGAAACCTGCAGAAAAGGTTGTGGATCAGGAGGGTGGAAAGAGAAAGAAAAAAGTGATCCTGGGGGTGGGGGAACTTAGAAAGCTTTTTGTGTTTATTTGTTTTCTGATGAGAAATGATAGCAGTTTGGATTACGGTGCTGCAGGAGATGATGCAGGGAGGTTGACATATTGGAGGAGGTAAGATCAACAAGAGTGGTAATGGATTGAATGGGGTGTGGGTGGCTAATAGAGAGGTGTCAGAATTACTCCTCCTTTATTGCAGAAGTACCTAGATAACAGTAAGGGTTACCAAAATAAAGAAGATGAGGTTGGGATGGAGTAGAAGAGAGGATTGAGTACAGTTTTAGACATCCTAAATATGAATTCCCTTGAGACAGTCTAGGAGAGATGGAGAGAAAATAGTTGGACATTTGAGTCTACAGCTCAGAGTAGAGATCTGGGCTAGTCACATAACATTGGGATTTATTTGTGTACGGGTGATTGTTGATGGTGGAAGCATTTGGTGAGTGTCAGATTGCCTAGGCAGAGAGTACAGAGTGAGGGGGAAAAAAAGCTCTAAGAACCAAGCCTTGAAAACTACCAACACTTAGAGTTTAGGAACAAGAAAATGAACTAAAAAGATACTAGAAGTAGCGGGCAGAGTTATAGAAAAGAAGTCAGAAGTGTGCGTGATATATCACAGAAAACAAGGAAAGAGTATTTTAAGAAGGAGGAGTGATCAACAATATTGAATGCTGGTAAGAAATCAAGCACGATGAGGACTGAAAAACTGTTCATTTAATAGTGACGTGGAGGTCACTGGTAACTAAACTACAAAGAGCTTTTTTAGTGGAATTTTTGTGATTGTTGATATTATTTTCTCTCCAGATCAATGAGCCTCTTTCTCTCGCAATCAATAAACCTATTGCCTTGCTGATTAATGAATTAACAAAGAATTTCAGCATAAAGTAAGTTTGAAAGGCAGAAGGTAGGAGGCAGATGAGGGAAGGAAGGAAGATGCGCTGTGGAGATATTCTAGGAAGCATGTTAAAAAAGCAGATAACCTGTATCCAACTTCCAAAGATTTTTATGCAATAGGTCTAGGGCGGGGTAAAGGAAGCCCTCTGTAGGTAGGTCCCATGATCATGTCTCCCAGTATTCTTGCCTCATAGGGTTCTCCATACTGGCTCTGGGGCTTGTCCATCTGATTGACTTAGGCTAGTGGGATATTAGTGTGAAGCAAGTGAAGGCATGAGAAGTGCTTACCTGCTGGAACCTGTCATCTGAGAATGTTCCTTCTTGGAACCCAGCCAGCAATGGTGAGAAAGCCCTGATTGCAGTGAAGAAGCCCACTGGGGGAACTGTAACCTAGCTAAGCTGAAAGCCCCAGCTGAGTTTGCAGCAAGCAATGAATACCAGTTGGGGGAGGGAGGCTCTTTTGAGCCTTTCCCAGACTCCAGCCTCTCTGTCAACCCTACTTGAAGCAGAACTACCTGTTCGGCTCACAAAATCATGAAAACATAACGGCTTGTTTTTGTTTTATAACATTAAGTTTTGGAATGCTGTGTTGTGTATCAGTGGAAACTGAGTGTCCCCATTTTAGCAAACTCCCCAGGTGATTCTAGTGATACTTTTCTGCAACATAATGTATTAGCCCATTTCACATTTGCCACCATCTTCTATCCTCTTGTTCCTTCTCTCCTTTCTTCAGATTCTGCTCTTTTCAGCTCCCTGAATGGAGGCATGGAAGATGAGAGGATTGAGCAGTAATCTGAAATGTTCCCTCGCTAATTGACTTAATTGCAGTAGTCCCCCTTTCCTCATTTCTAAAATACAGATGGCATCCACTCTATCAGAGGGAAAAATTAGGTGATATGAATGTGGGATCTGACATTTGGGAAACTTAGCTCCCTTTTCCCTGTCACCCGTTTGTTTTTATCCCTTGAAGTACTCCTTAGCATATACATCCAAGCTATTTAACTAATCTTTGACAACCTCCACTTTTATTGCCTTCACAGTTATCTATGCTTATAAAAAATAGTGCTTTCTATAGATTTACAAATACAGTACTAATAGGATTTCTGGAGGGATTAGTCTCTTTCCTGAAAATCGTCTATACTAAAATGCCATCTTATAGTAAAGCAATCATTTCATGAAGTCAGGTTGTGTGGGGGCTGCAGGATGAGTGCTCTCTCCCTGCACCTGAAGGTTTCAAGCACTGTGGATTTTGCATAATAGAAAACTTCTGGCTTTAGAGACATCCAAGAGAAGCCAAAGTTCCTATTATGTTTCTAAGCTCTTCTTTTCTGCTTGAACAAGTAACAGTATCACTCACCTATACAAGCTATCAGTAGGAAATTTTGATACTCTCTCCCTCAGGACAAATCTAAAATAAATCGTCAGGAGCCTGTAATGGTACCAGGCTCTCAAACAACTGGAGTCCCCAGGCATGTCTCAGGATGGATAAGGAATTTGTAAAACTCTTTGTGTTCCCCCTGCTCCTCTGAGCCCTCGGTGACCTGTTATTGTGGCGGATCGCTGGTTGTTCTGCTTCAGAGTTGCTCATGCAAGTGATTGGAGGTAGAGCACAGGCTGCAGCCTAATCAAGTCAAGGGCTGTGTAGCTGGGAATTCACTTGTGTGGCTGGGCTTAGTAATATGCATCACAGTGACACTGGACAGCTCAAGGGAACTTAGTGGGGAATTTGCATTACTGGGGAAGTGGGGGAAGGCTTTAGTTTTCTAAAATCACTAAAGGGGGCTTTGTGAAATCTGCCACCAGCTTGCTAGTACACCATTTCACACCACTCATCTGACACATAATCCTTTAACAGGTAAGAAGGTGACACAGCTGACATGAGTTAGAGAGATGGTAGGCAGGATCACCCTAGAGTCCGAATCACTTAAATTTTTTTTCTGAAATTTATTCTAGAGGTTAGTAAAAAACAAACAAAACCCAAAACAAAACAAACAAACAAAAAAACAATAGTAGCTTGTTTCCAAGTAGACTAAGAGATGCTGTAGCTGAATTGCCAGGAAATGCAGATTCCTGGTCCTCATATCCAGAAATTCTAATTCAAAGGGTCTAAGAGGGGCTTAGGAATCTTTGTTTACTAAGCCTGCTTAAGGCAGTGCTGTTGCAAGGGATGGTGGCAGTATCATCTGTCTCACTCAATGTCTTTCTCTGGGATACTAAAGGAAGTTTGCTAAGAGCATCATCTCTTTGCCTCTACTCTTAACTCTACAGTCACTATGTGTAGACCCTGTTAGATGTTGAGGATACAGAAATGAATATGACATGTCCCAATAAAATAAGCAGACTACTAGGGAGAATAGACATGTAATCATGAAAGTTTATACAAGATAAGTGATAGCTCCAAGAGCAGAGCGATTAACTCTGCCTGAAACTGTCAAAAAAAAGTCTTTGGAAAAATGATGCCACTCGATCTGAATTCCATAGGAGGCATGGGAATTCTCTGGGAGACAGACGTAGAACTCACCTCGTTGCAAAAACACCCCAAGTATCATTTCTTTCTCCTCATAACCAATGACACATCTGCATTCCTGGTTCATGGCCTGGGAATGTGTAAGAATCACTAATGGGGCTAAAACCAAACCAAACAAAATTTTACTCAGTGTGGTGGACCCTGTAAGGTACTGTTCATATCTGCCTTCAGGTTTCTGGCAGAGGGCCTTTCACTGTGGGTCCCTATATAGATTTCAAAGGCTAAAGACTAAGGTCTCATTTCCTTCCCTGGGGGAGCCAGCTTCCCATGACTAATCAGTGTGGAGGTTTAAATGTCCAGTTCCCTCATCCCAGATAAGAACAACTCTAAAAGGTCATCTGAGGTTCACAATCCTGTGGATTGGCTAAGGCCTCTGTTGAGATGGCTTCACAGCTCATCTCTCTGCCCAATCTCCTTCCCTTTCAGAGATGTCACTCTCCAGAGCCCTCCTTCATAGATCCCTGAATACTACTCTTTTTTCCTGGGGAACTCATTAGATGACACTGGCCTCATTCCACAGAACCCTGAGTACAATTGTTCTGACAGCACTAGAAGTTTTGTAAAGCTCCACAGGTGATTCTGAGGCATATCTCTTTAAGAGCCACTAAGTGGTCTTCTCAAAATGAGATCTGAAAATCTCTTGCAACAGAATCATCTTAAGCACGTTTATTAAATGAAGATTCCTGGACCCCCTCCTAGAACCTTTGAATTTTAATTTCTGGATGCAAAAACAGGGAATCTTCGTTTTTTAACAAGTTCCTGGCTTTCTTCATATGCACACTGCTGTGTGAAACCACTAAAGCTAGTCTCAGGACTTCATGAATGTATGTATAATTTCATAGTTAAGCAAATAAAGGAATAGGATCTTCCTCCCAGACCATAAGACTCTCTGCTCCTTGCATCACATGCAGACTTGGGTAAACAAGATTCAGCAAGAGAAATGTTGGGGTTACACCTGGACCAGCTGTTATCCACCTATGCTCAGTATCTGGGTCTTGATTCAGTGACCTCTGGCCGTGTGCCAGAAGAGGATGTGCCTTTTAAGGACTTTTTTTTTTTTCTTTAGCATCTGAACATTTCTGTTTGGTAGCCCTAGTGCACACTAGGTCTCTGATTTTGATCACTGCATTTTTCCCTGCTGGCAAGCAGTCAACATCAGAGATAGAGGGACATTGCTCAATGTATCCTAACCCTTTCAAATGGAAGCCTCTGGATAATCAAGCATGACTCCTGGCAGCTCTTCCAGGCCCTTTCTCTGTCTTTTCCCCTAATATACTTTGCTAATATGTTTTAAAATTATCTCCAGCCATGTTGCCTCAATAACCTTTCCTTGGCAGGCACTCCATTGTCTGAATGGACTCCTAACGTATTTTCCTTCTTACTTCCATCTTTGCTCACTCTTTACTCTCGAAGGAAGGAAGGAAGGAAGGAGAGAGAGAGAGAGGGAGAGAGAGAGAAAAGAGAAAAGAAAAGAAAGAAAAAGAAAGAAAGAGGACAACAATAAAAACAAAGGCTATTCCTTCTTTATATTCTTTTCTTCTTCAAATGTTGCTCTAAAAAGAGAACAGAAATAGAGACAGTGTGGTGCAGTTGTTAGCTAAGCTCCTGATATCAAACTCCTAGGGCTCGAATCCTGGTCCTGTTGCTTACTGGCTGTATGATTTTGAGCAAGTTGCATAATCTCCCTGTTTCTTTGCTTTTTTGGTCTGTAAGTTTGAGGTAATAGTGCCTACCGCCTGGAGCTGTCATGAGGATTCAGTGAATTCTCACGTATAATGAACTTTAAGCAGTACCAGGCATGGAGGAGGTGGTATTCAATGCATTCTATCATTATCATGAATGTGGGCAAATGGGAACCAAGCTACTTGCCTATTTTTCATTTCTTGGTTCTGTTTGCATCTTTCAAAATTAATTCAAAATAAAACTCATCAAATTCATAAGAAATGGGCAGAAAAGATTTGATCAGAGTGACTTTTCACAGAGATCAATAGAATCATGGAGGGTAAATGTACTTAACCCCAGTAAGAACCCAAGAACATGTCAAGGTTAAGAGGTTTCAGATCTAATGCCCCTGAAGACAATTTTTTACCCAAAGCATTTAAGAGATCAGTGTAGGTTTGAATCCTGTGTTGCAAAGCTATCTGGGTAGTTGTGGACAAATTATTTAACCACTCAGAACCTCAGTTTCATATTTAAATTGAAAGCACTCATCTGCTCCTCACTGGATGGTAGAAAGGGAAGTGACAGGTATATGCCAGCTCTGGCCACAGAGTTGGCATTAATTAAGCATGAGAGAAATCCAGTGAATATTAAGACAGAGGGAGTTGGAGATGCAGGAAGAAGCAGAGAACACCCACTGTGAATGCCAGAAAGGGAGGGCTTAACGCTGGCCCTGCATGAGCCATGGTGCTACAAACCCAGTGTGGTCTATTTAACTCCTCTCTGTTTTGATGCTCCCAGCGGTGGCTCCCTCAGGAGTAAATACTGAGGGCTAAGAGATGTATTTGACAAGTGAAAGTCATGATGGTCACTCTCCCACACAGCAGACAGCCCCCGGAACAGGCAACTTCTTCCTGTGCCACAGTCCCTGGAGGGAATCATAGCAGATCTTATTTTTACAAGGTGAATTTCTGACTGTGCACCCCTGCTTTGAATTCTACATACCATTGGGCTTTAATGAACAAAAGGAGCCAGCCGCAGGATCCCCTGCACAGGACTCATTAAATAGACCTGAGGAGATGCCACAAGGTTGCTTCCCGCCCCCCACCCTGTACAATTGCCCTGATGAATTGCACATATCCACAAGCTTGGGTACATGTTTCCTCCCCTTAGATTACCTTTCACCTTTATCTTCAGCGATACGTGGCAAAGAGAAATAATTAGCACATGTAAAAGTAAAAACAGTGTTTCCTAAGTATTTCCTATGTGTCAACACCTTTATGCTTTATTTTTAATTTTCACAACAGCAACAACTTAATATAGATAGTCTAGTCCAAATGTTACAGCTGAGGATGCTGTAAATAGGTGCAGAGGTGTATAGTCATTTGTCCTAGGTCACACAGCGAGTGAGTAGTTGGCTGGAATGCAGAAGGCTTTTTTTCCTGAACTCAAGGCCCATGTTATTTCCATCACAGCATGCTGCCCTTCCTTGGAAATCTTTGAGGCTGATGACGATAATAAATAGGAAAGAGAGAGAATAGAGTTTCCCTCATTTGCAAGTAGTCCAAGAGTCTCTCTGGTCATTTAAATCTAGGTTGACTGTTTCTGCCTATCGACTCCCTAAGAATCAAATGACAAATAAAATCACTAGCTAAGGGCCATGCTTGGGATAGTCTTGCAGTGCTTCCTTGGTTATAAAGTGATTCAGAGAGATCTAGTAGTGAAGAATTTGTTCTACTTGGCCTCTTGGAAAAACAGAGTTTAAGCACTTCATTTCTGGCATCGCATAAATATATTCAAATATTTTCATCTTTGTTATCCAGAAGAAAGGAATTCAGACATTAAACAATCATCTATTGAGCATCTACTGTGTGACAGTTGCCATTCTAGCACTTGAGGTGTATCATTGAATAAAACAGATAAAGATGTCTGTCTTCAGTGAGCTTATTTTGTCAGATACTCATAAATCCCAAGGATCAGGGAGTCTTAGAAGAAAAGAGTTTGAAGCGACTAGTACTATGAAGTGAGTTCCAATTTTTGATACATGGGAATAGCAAATGTGTTCTATGTTTCCATAGTTGTAGGTGTCTATGACATAGTAAGCCAAGAGCTGTTGCAAATGGGCCTTTGTAACATACAAATAGATGTTCTTTGACAACTGCAATGTGTTCAGTAAAGAAGACAAAGGCATAAGGTGTACTTAGAGGTAAATTTCTGGTAGCAACAGCAATTCAGTGGTGTACAACGATAACAACTCTGGGGTTATTTTACAACTAGACCTGGTATAAGAGCAATTGCCTATAACGACTTGTGCTATGGCACGAAGAGGAACTGATGCCAGTCCAAATTCTAACTCTGCCACTTGTGTTGTAACCTGGGACAAGTCAATTGGCCTCTGTAAATTTTTCTTATCTTCCAAGAAACATGAATTGTGTCTACACTATTTTGATTTCATTTTTTGTGTGTAAGTTGTGTCTTTTTTCTTTTCAAACAAAATGAAAGGTGTGCATAGTGTCATACATTTGCATAGCTCTTTATAGCTTACAAAGTAACTTTAATCACTAATGACACCAGGGTAAATTTCTTGTCATCCTGCCATCTCCTTTTCTTATCCTAATTCAGTATTTCCTTTATGTTGTTTCATAGTTTCTTTTCTTTTCCTATTGCAGTAGTGCAGGTTCCCAAAGTCTCACTCCTGGAATACTGTAATAGTTGAGCAACTTTTTTTTTTCATTGCCTCTTCCAATTCCATCTATTTTTGACAGATGAATCTAAATTAAAATAGTTCTTTCATTGGCAATCCTATTTTTCTAATATCTCTCAATGTCCCATGTTATACATAAAAATAAAGTACAAAGTTTGTATATTAGGTCATAAGTTATTTTTCTAGACTTATATGTCTTTACTTATCAGACACTAAGATTCTCTATTTCTGAATATGTCTCATGCTTTCTTACATCAGAGTCTGCTCAGACCCCTCTCATTGAGCAGAATCCCGCTTTCCCCATCTCTGTGGGTTACTCTTGACTGTATATGTGTCTGACATCTCTGAAACATAAAAGAATATTCTTTTATTCTTATCACTGTCACTAGTGCCTGGTACCAAGTGGGAGTTCACTGAATGCTTGTCAAATTGAAAAGAAAAGAACATATCAATGCATGTTTAGTTGACGAATTGATTGATTCACTCTTCCCAGTGTAATTTCCAGGTATTCTATGAATTTCTGAAATTTCTGGGTATTTCTGGAATTTTCAGTTCATTCTTTCCCATAAAAAACTACATTTCTATGGCATTGTTAGCATCTGACAAATTATCTAATGACATCATGAAGACCACCAAGATGAATTCAATAATTCAATTCTATTATTTCTTTGGCCTATAAATCATTGTATTCCCCATCATTCAACACCTAACTCATTATGGACAAACAACAATACTCAACATTGCCTAATTATCTTGTGTTTTAAAACATGTAATGATATGGAGTAAATACTTTATTTTATTTTTATTTCCATTTAAATCCTGGGAAAGGAGTATCATTTTATCCTTCTTTTGCAGGCAAAATTTGAAACAATAAATTAAAAAATTATTCAGACTCATATATTTGCCAGAGGCAGAACAAGATTTGAACCCAGATCTTTATAACCTACAGTCTGTACAATTATTCAGTAAATAAGATGACATGTCTATGTGTGTTTATCCATTTAGGTTATACCGTCTCTTGTCTTGCTCCCTCAAACAGACATTCCATAATGCTTTCAGAAATTATGTTCAGATATCAAATGTTTCTCCTCCACTGGACATCCTTTACAGGCTCTCCAAGCCCTGCTAATGTTCACATTCATAAGGCCCTTCCTGACATGGGTCCTGCCTTTCCAACCCAGGAACTCCTCCACAACCACTCCTTCCACTAAATATACCCCATAAGATTCTGTCCTGCTTTGAGTTTTGTTGCCTTTGGGGTTTGTCCCAGGCTCATTGGTTGGACAGTTAGCTTCTCATTATGGATCAGAAGAATGCATAACCATGATCCCTCCATCCAGAACGCAGGCCTAAGGGAGGCTGCCTGCGTTCAGAGTGCAGCTCACTCTGTCAGTGGAGTCCAACTCCTATTATTTGAAGAAAAAGAAAAAAATCACAGTTGAACAGAACACAACCTGACAATATCTTTGTTATGTGCATAAACATTTCAGTCATTGGAAAAAAAATCTTGATTTTGCTTGACAGACTTGCAGCATCTATCATGAAAGAAAAGCAAATGTGTGACAGGTTGTAAAACGGAAGGCAATATTGCCTCATTAGAGTTCATTTTAAGTTGGGTTTAAATGACGCCTTGTCATGCATCTAAATAACTTAAGTGGGTACTGGGAATGTGTTTATCATATTGCTTGGAATAAGTGTTTTTGTTTTCTTTTTTTTCTCCCCTAAATATATCCCTTCTCAGAATTGCAAAGGTAAGAAAGAGCCTCCTTCCCTATAGGAGGTGGTGAGTGTAATCAGGACTTTAGTGACATTTTCCCCTCATAGCCTGCCCTTGTCTATTACTGGGAGTGACTCTGAGCAAGGAAAGCTAGGAAGTCACCGTTCTGATGGTTTCCTTCTTCCTCTTTTAGGCTCGTGTCTCCCTTGGTGTTTTTATATAATTTTGTTGAAAACACTACAAAAGATGCAGTGTATAGAGTGGCAGAGGGTGTGGCCCCTTCACATCAGACTGCTTTGGTTCTAATTCTGGCTCTGCCACTTAATAGCTATGTGACCTTGGACAAGTTACATGTTCTTTCTGCGACCCATTTTTTTTTAAAAAATAACAACTTTGTTGAGATGTAATTCATGTACCATACCATTTGAGATGTACAATTCAATTATTATTTTTTAATTTTATTTTGCAAATGCATTTAATACACAGATATTTTTCTTTTCTTATACTTTAAGTTCTGGGGTACCAGTACTGTGCTGTTTTGGTTACTGTAGCCTTGTAGTATAATTTGAAGTCAGGTAGCGTGATGCCTCCAGCTTTGGTCTTTTGGCTTAGGATTGTCTTGGCACTGTGGGCTATTATTTGGTTCCATATGAACTTTAAAGTAGTTTTGTACAATTCTGTGAAGAAAGTCATTGGTAGCTTAATGGGGATGACATTAAATCTACAAATTGCCGTGGGCAATATGGCCATTTTCATGATATTGATTCTTCCTCTCCATGAGCATGGAATGTTCTTCCATTTGTTTGTGTCTTCTTTTATTTCGTTGAGCAGTGGTTTGTAGTTCTCCTTGAAGAGGTCCTTCACACCCCTTGTAAGTTGGATTCCTAGGTATTTTATTCTCTTTCAAGCAGTTGTGAATGGGAGTTCACTCACGATTTGGCTCTCTGTTTGTCTGTTATTGGTGTATAAGAATGCTTGTGATTTTTTCACATTGATTTTTGTATCCTGAGACTTTGCTGAAGTTGCTTAACAGCTTACGGAGATTTTGGGCTGAGACGATGTGGTTTTCTAAATATACAATCATGTCATCTGCAAACAGGGACAATTTGACTTCCTCTTTTCCTAATTGAATATCTTGTATTTCTTTCTCCTGCCTGATTGCCCTGGCCAGAACTTCCAACACTATATTGAATAGGAGTGGTGAGAGAGGGCATCCCTGTCTTGTGCCAGTTTTCAAAGGGAATGCTTCCAGTTTTTGCCCATTCAGTATGATATTGGCTATGAGTTTGTCATAAATAGCTCTTATTATTTTGAGATACGTCCCATCAATATTTAGTTTACTGAGAGTTTTTAGCATGAAGGGCTGTTGAATTTTTTCAAAGGATTTTTCTGCATCTATTGAGATAATCATGTGGTTTTTGTCTTTCATTCTGTTTATATGCTGGATTACGTTTATTGATTTGCATATGTTGAACCATGGTATTGGTTCAACAGAGATATAGACCAATGGAACATAACAGAGTCCTCAGAAATAATACTACACATCTACAACCATCTGATCTTTGACAAACCTGGCAAAAACAAGAAATAGGGAGAGGATTCTCTATTTAATAAATGGTGCTGGGAAAACTGGTTAGCCATATGTAGAAAGCTGAACCTGGATCCCTTCCTTACACTTTATACAAAAATTAATTCAAGATGGATTAGAGAATTAAATGTTAGACCTAAAACCATAAAAACCCTAGAAGAAAACCTAGGCAATACCAGTCAGGACATAGGCATGGGCAAGGAGTTCATGTCTAAAACACCAAAAGCAATGGCAACAAAAGCCAAAATTGACAAATGGGATCTAATTCAACCAAAGAGCTTCTGCACAGCAAAAGAAACTACCATCAGAGTGAACAGGCAACCTACAGAATGGGAGAACATTTTTGCAATCTACTCATCTGACAAAGGGCTAATATCCAGAATCTATGAAGAACTCAAACAAATCTGCAAGAAAAAAACAACCAACCCCATCAAAAAGTGGAAAAGGTATGAACAGACACTTCTCAAAAGAAGACATTTATGAAGCCAACAGACATATGAAAAAATGCTCATCATCACTGGCCATCAGAGAAATGCATATCAAAACTACAATGAGATGCCATCTCACACCAGTTAAAATGGTGATCATTAAAAAGTCAGGAAACAACAGGTGCTGGAGAAGATGTGGAGAAATAGGAATACTTTTACACTGTTGGTGGCACTCTAAACTAGTTAAACCATTGTAGAAGACAGTGGGGCAATTCCTCAAGGATCTAGAACTAGAAATACCATTTAATCCAGCAATCCCATTACTGGGTATATACCCAAAGGATTATAAATCATGTTACTATAAAGATATATGCACATGTATGTTTACTGTGGCACTATTCACAATAGCAAAGACTTGGAACCAACCCAAATGTCCATCAATGATAGACTGGATTAAGAAAGTGTGGCACATATACACCATGGAATACCATAAAAAGCCATAAAAAGGATGAGTTTATGTCCTTTGTAGGGACATGGATGAAGCTGGAAACCATCATTCTCAGCAAATTATCGCAAGGACAAAAAACCAAACACCGTGTGTTCTCGCTTATAGGTGGGAATTGAACAATGAGAACACTTGGATACAGGACAGGGAACATCACACACTGAGGCCTGTCTTGGGGTGGGGGGATGGGGGAGGGATAGCATTAGGAGATATACCTAATGTAAATGACGAGTTAATGGGTGCAGCACACCAATATGGCACATGTATACATATGTAACAAACCTGCAAGTTTGTGCACATGTACCCTAGAACTTAAAGTATAATAAATAAATAAATAAATAAAATTTAAAAAAGAGCAAAAAAAAAAGTTCTGGGGTACATGTGCACAATGTGCAGGTCTGTTACATAGGTATGCACGTGCCATGGTGGTTTGCTGCACCCATCAACCCGTCATATACATTAGGTATTTCTCCTAGTGCTATCCCTCCCCTAACCACCCCCACCACCCCAAAAGGCCCCAGTGTGTGATGTTCCCCTCCCTGTGTCCATGTGTTCTCATTGTTCAATTCCCACTAAAAATATGGAACACTTCATGAATTTGCGTGTCATCCTTGTACAGGGGCCATGCTAATCTTCTTTGTATTGTTCCAATTTTAGTATATGTGCTACCAAAGTGAGCACACAATTCAATTATTTTTAGTATATTGACAGGGCTGTATAACCAACATCACAACCCATTTTAGAACATGTTCATCACCCCTTAAAAAGAATCCTGTACCCATTCATCAGCCGTCACTCCCCATTTCCTCTCTTCATTTCCTCCAGCCCTAGACAGCCACCAATCTACCTCTGTCTCTATGGATTTGCCCATTCTGGACATTTCATACAAATGAAGGCATACAATGTGTAGTTTTTGTGACTGGTTTCTTTTACTAAGTTTTTTTTGGGCTCCATCTGTGTTATAATATCTATCAGGGATAGATAGATTTCATTTCTTTTATATCACATTTTTTGTCTTACTCATCAGTTGATGCACATTTGGCTTCTTTCCATGTTTTGGCTATTATGAAAAATGCTGCTAAGAACATTCTTGTGCAAGTTTTTGGGTAGATATACATTTTTACTTTGCTTGGATATATACCTAGGAATGGAATTACTGGGCCATATGGTAATTCTGTGTTTAACCTCTTTAGGAACTACCACACTGTTTTCCAAAGCAATTGCTTGATTTTAAATTCCCATCAGTAGTGTATGAGCATTCCAATTTATCCACATCCTTGTCAACACTCATTATTATTTGTTATTTTTTATTATAACTATTATTGTTGGTATGAAATAGCATCTCATGTGGCTTTTGTTTGCTTTATAAATCATTCTACTATAAAGATGCATGCACATGTTATGTTTATTGCAGCACTACTTACAATTGCAAAGACTTGGAACCAACCTAAATGCCCATCAATGATAGACTGGATAAAGAAAATGTGGCACATATACACCATGGAATACTATGTAGCCATAAGAAAGAATGAATTCATGTCCTTTGCAGGGACATGGATGGAACTGGAAACCATCATTCTCAGCAAACAAACACAGGAACAGAAAAATCAAACAGCACATGTTCTCACTCATAAGTGGGAGTTGAACAACGAGAACACATGGGCATAGGGAGGGGAATATCACATACCCGGGGCCTGTTGGGGGGTGGGAGCAAGGGGAGGGAGAGCATTAGGGCAAATACCGAATGCAGGTAGGACTTAAAAACCAGATGACTGGTTGATAGGTGCAGCAAACCACCATGGCACGTGTATATTTATGTAGCAAACTTACACATTCTGCACATGTATCCCAGAACTTAAAGTAAAATAAAAAAAATAAAAAATTAGTAGATGTAATGTTTTAAATCACTTTAGATTTATAGAAAAAATGAGCAGATAGTACAGAGGGTTCCCATGTAACTCCCTGCCCTCCAACACACACAGTTTCCTCTATTATTAACATCTTACATTTGTATGGTACCATATGAGTTTTCTAGGGCTACTGTAACAAATTACCACACACTCAGTAGCTTAAAACAACGGAAATCAACTCTTCCAGTTCTCAGGGTTAGAAACCTGAAAATAAGGTGCCGGCGGGGCCATGTACCCTCTGAAGTCTCCAGAAAGAATCCCTCCTAGCCTCTTCCTAGCTGCAGGTGGTTGCTGGCAATCTTTGGCATTCCTTGGCTTGTGGCTGCATCACTCCCATTTCTGCCTCTGTCTTCACCTGGCCATCTTCCTTGTGTGTGTGCCTGTGTCTCTCATGGCCTTTTTAGAAGTATGCTAGTCATTGGATTTAGGGCCCACTATAATCCAGTATGACTTCATTTTAACTTTGTTCCATCTGCAAAGACTTCATTTCTAAATAAAGTTACATTCACAGTAGCTAAGGTTAGAATTTTAACGTATCTTTTTGTGGAACACAATTCAATCCCCAACAGGTATATTTGTTATAATTAATGAACCAATATTCTTGCATTGCTATTATTAGCTAAGATCCACAGTTTATTCAGATTGCCTTAAATTTTACCTAATGTCCTTTGTCTGTTTCAGAATTCCAGTCAGGATACCACATTACATTTTGTGGTCATGTTTCCTTAAGCTACTCTTGAAAATAAGTTTCTTTGTGACTTTGGTTACTTTTGATGACCTTGACAGTTTTGAGTACTAGTCAGGTATGTTATAGGATAACCCTCTATTGGAATTTGTCTGGTGTTTTTCTTATGATTAGACTGGGGTTATAGATATTTGGGAAGAAGACCACAGAGTCTTTGAGAGGAAGACTACACAGTGCCATTTGGATTGCATCACATCAAGGGTACATACTATCAACATAACTTGTCATTGTTGAACATAACCCTTATCACCCAGGTGAAATACTGTTTCTAAAATGACAAAGACCCCCCTCCTTTACACACTATACTCTTCGAAAGAAAGTCACTCCTTGGGCCGGGCGCGGTGGCTCAAGCCTGTAATCCCAGCACTTTGGGAGGCCGAGACGGGCGGATCACGAGGTCAGGAGATCGAGACCATCCTGGCTAACATGGTGAAACCCCATCTCTACTAAAAATACAAAAAACTAGCCGGGCGAGGTGGCGGGCGCCTGTAGTCCCAGCTACTCGGGAGGCTGAGGCAGGAGAATGGCGTGAACCCGGGAGGCGGAGCTTGCAGTGAGCCGAGATTGCGCCACTGCACTCCAGTCTGGGCGACAGAGCGAGACTCCGCCTCAGAAAAAAAAAAAAAAAAAAAAAGAAAGTCACTCCTTGAAGCTCACACTTGAATAGGGGATTTTTCTCACTCTCCTTGTGACCCACATTTTCATTTGTGAATTGGGGCTAAAAATAGTACCGATCAATTCAGAGTGATGAGGTACAGGTTTATAAGTTAATTATGTAAAGTTCTAGGAACAATTACTTTCACTGGGTAATAATTAATAAACATTAATCATTATTAGCATTATTATCATCATTATGAAAGTTCTTATCACCTTTTGCCTTTTATTATTATAGGTTTGTGTGTGTGTGTGCCCTCTCCTTAGTATAGTAATATCCGTGAGTTTAAACATACATTATTTGAATATTTCCATAATCTCTAGAAATGACAGTATATCCTCCATAAAGTGGATGCTCAGTTTAAAAAGTATGTATATGTGTGTATCTATATCAATATATGTCTACATCTTAATAAATCCCTATCTTGTCCCCAGTATCTTTAGCTTGTTAGGTTACTCTAAGAAGAAAGCATCATTTAACTGACCTTGAATGGATGACAATAGAAATTGAGGGATCCTTATTTGAGGACCACTGCTCCAACATATTCGTTAAATGCTCATGTGCCATCATTATAATTTATCTCCTTAGTGGCCTGAAGAATTTTTATCTTCAATCTCCAAGTTCTGAGGGCAACAGGGAGACATTAAAAGATGATGTGCAACTTTGTAAGTTCAAAGTGGGTTTTATTGAGAGAAAATACTTGGTTTTGGTGGAGAAAACATGTATTAGGTTTACTTAGCTTAAATACTTTTAGAGAAACAACACATATTGGAAATAACTTGTTGAAAAGAAGACAAGAAATGGAAACGGAAATTGCAAAATGTTCACAGTCTTATGCCCTTAAGAATGAAATGAGTTGGGTGCAATGGCTCGTGCCTGTAATCCCAACTACTCAGTAGGATAAGTCAGGCGGACCACTTGAAGCCAGGAGTTCAAGACCAGCCTGGGCAACATATCAAGTCCCCATCTCTACAAACGTTGTGTTTAAAAATTAGCCAGGCATGGTAGCATGCACCTGTAGTCCCAGCTGCTTGGGAGGCTGACACAAAGGATCACTTGATTCCACGAGTTCAAGGCTACAGTAAACCATGATCCTATCACTGCACTCCAGCCTGAATAGAGCAAGATTCTATCTCTTAAGAAAAATTTTAAAAACCCACAAAATTATGCAAATGAACAAGTTGCCCAGACGACCTAACCATCCCAGTCTTCATATGTTTGTTGCTTTAATAAAGATGCTTCCTACTCACATTATTATTATAATGAAAAAAAACAACAACAAAACTCTAATGAAGTGAGTTCAGTATATGGCCCAGTTAACTCTGCCTTATAGGAAGAACTAGAGGAGTGTGGAAGGTGTTGGTGCAATAAAAATAAATAATAAATATTCTTTGGATTTAGCTTAAAATAAAATTGAATATACTAAACATAATCAAGAAATTCTTGGTATTACAGACAAGTTGCATTCACTGCTAACTTAATCATGGTCAGTTTTTATAAACAATATTTCTGTGTATCCGTGTGGAGATCATTTGTCCTCCTTTCTGATGCCATCATAAATTAAACAGGCTGATAACGTGGGGAAATCCATGAGGGAAGCAGGGCTGAGGGGTCCATAATCAGAAAGCTTATTTTGACCATAGTATTTGGAATAGATAGGAGGAGAGGAGGACTGAAGTGAGGAAATCTGGAGAGTGTTTCAGTCAATTATAAGAGATAATAAGAGACTGAATAAAGCAATTAATTTTTAAAGTATTTTCTTTAAAATTGTAGATATCCCAGGGAGAAGTAATAGCTTAGGCAATCTCATAATTATGCATTCTAGCTATAGAGACACAAATGTTAGATTTAGAAGGCACTCCTTCTATTGAACGGCTTTGTTCATCCCTCTCCATTAAAGAAGGAAAAACAGAGGCTTAGAGATGAGGAATAAAATATTCAGGTCTCTAGGAGAATTAGAGGAAGAATTGGGATCAAAACTGAAGGCTATGGCTTCCTGACCAGCCTGTTTTCCAAATACTATATTTGCCAGTTATAAATCTAGAGGACTGGTAGCAGACTGAAGGAAAGAATGAGGAATAAACAGGACCCAAGTGATGAGGAATGTGGAATCAGCAGCAATAATTGTAATTATTAACTCTTAATATTTTAATATTAATTAAAAGGAAGAGAAGAAGTCAGAGAAAAATGAACTTTGCCAACGCACATTTTTGCCAAGAGGTAGCCCATTAAGCCATCATCATAACTTCCAGCCCATGAAAAACATGTACATAGAATTATCTTTTTAATAAAAATGGATTTGCCTTGAGACCCTATTCCTTCCTAGGCACCAAACATGGTCTAACATTTTAATTTTCTTTTTAACTTCTCCAAGCATCACTGATTTACAACCAGTTCCTTGAAGGTTGAAATGATCAGAGTTGGCATTTTCTAAAGACCATACCTTAGAATGATTATCAAGATTAAAAGAAAAACCAAAATACTATTCCAGGCCAATGTAACAGATATTATGTGAATAAGTATGACTAAGAGATAGGTAAAATGTCTTTATCCATAATGATGACTCCTTTCTGTGTGAACTAGAGATAGTCACATGACTTGTTTCCTTATCCATAACGTGAAAATGATGATATAAACCTGCTTTAGTGGGCATTTATAAAGGCTTATGGCAACATGCTTTTAAGATTGAATGCTCAAGGTAAATCGCATTGCACTGTAAGTTGTTAATGCACTCCCAAGTTCTTTCAGTCATACATTAAAGCATCTTTAATTTAGGTTAAATTAACTCAAGCTTTGTAAGAATTCCAGCAGAAGGTAGGCTGAAGATTGTTTTATGTTTGTTTTGTTTTGCATATAAACGTTATATATAGTTGGTGTAGAAATCTGTAAAATTAGAGCCAGACTAAGAGAAGCAGTGAAGCACAATGATTAAGTAACACCTGACTCTGCCATTTATAAGCAGTTTGGCCCTGTACTTTCAGTAACATCTCTGAGCATGGGCCATTTTTGCTTTTTTTTTTTTTTTGAGGCAGAGTCTCGCTCTGTCGCCCGGACTGGAGTGCAGTGGCCAGATCTCAGCTCACTGCAAGCTCCGCCTCCCGGGTTTACGCCATTCTCCTGCCTCAGCCTCCCGAGTAGCTGGGACTACAGGCGCCCGCCACCTCGCCCGGCTAGTTTTTTTGTATTTTTAGTAGAGACGGGGTTTCACCGTGTTAGCCAGGATGGTCTCGATCTCCTGACCTCGTGATCCGCCCGTCTCGGCCTCCCAAAGTGCTGGGATTACAGGCTTGAGCCACCGCGCCCGGCCCATTTTTGCTTTTTAAAAGGAGAAAGTAACAATGGCTGCTTCTTAGAGTTGTGGTGAGAATTTAAGTTCTTGTTGTAAGCTGTAAAGCTCTTAAGAATTATTCTTGGTTCCAAGTAAGTACTCAATAAACGTTAGTAACTGTTATTATTATTACTATTTTTCTTACCTTAATGGTAGATGATTTATATAAGTAAATTATGCATGCAAGATAGATAACAACAAGGGTTAAGAATTAGAAACATTTAATTGGCACTTTTGAAGCCTTACCCCTCTCTTCGTGATTTCAAGTCTCTCTATCCCAATTTCCTGAATTTGGTGTATATTTTGTCATTGTTATATTTCTTAGACTCTTTTTAAACCACATTTATGTGTATTCCTAGGCAGTTTTCTATAACCAGACTTTTTTTCTCACAATATTATTTTCCTGAAGTCCATTCAGTTGATTCATGGAGTTGTAGATCATTCTTCCTCTCTGCTGCATGGTATTCTATCATATTCCATAGAAAACATTTCAAATGAAAATTTATATAGGTTCCAGTGTTTTTGTTTCTTTATTTCTATGGCTTATAATGTTGCTATTAATTTTCTCGCACATGTTTCCTGAGGTATCAATACAAGATTTTCTCTAGGGTAAATGCCTAGGAGTAGAATGGTTAGGTTGTAAGGTATGCATCCAAACTTGAACACTTTTCTCTTAATAGTTTGTTAATGATTAATGATTAATTATTTATCATAATTAGGCTTAGACATCAGCCATAAGTTGAAACTGTTCCAGGGAAAGTGGGAGGTGTGGTCACTCAAACTCTTCTAGATAATGCCACATTGCTTTCTAAAGTATTCTAATTTATACTTTTATCAGCAAAGCATTTTAAATGATTAATTTTAATATACAAATAATACTTGTGTATATTTATGTGATACAATGTGATGTTGTGATCTATGTTTACATCATAGGTTCCATCAAGCTAATTAACATATTCATTGCAACACCATTTTATTAGTTTTTTGCAGTGAGAATATTTAAATTGTATTTTAGCATTTTTGAAATATACAAAACATTATTATCAACTTTGGTCAACATGCAGTGCAATAGGTCACTAAAGCTTATTCTTCTAATCTAACTGAAACTTTGTACCCTCGATCAATACCCTCCTTTTCCTCATCTTCCCCCTTCCCTCAGCCTCTGATAACTACCTTTCTACTCTCTGTTTCTATGAGACTGACTTTAAAAATTTTTGTATATAAGTGAGATCAGACAGTATTTGCCTTTCTGTGCCTGGTTTGTTTCACTTAACATAATATTCTCTAGTTTAATTCATGCTGTTGCAAATGAAAGAATTTCCTTCTTTTTTAAGGCTGTATAGCATTTCATTGTGTATATATGCCACATTTTCTTCATTCATTCATTGATGGAAACTTAGTTTGCTTTCATATCATGGATATTGTGAATAATGCTGAAATGAACAGGAAAATGCAGTTATATATTTGATATCTATTTCAATTCTTTGGATATATAGCTGGAAGTGGATTGCTGGATTATATGATAATTCTATTTTTTGTTTTCTAAGGGACTTCTTTACTATTTTCCAAAATGCCTGTAATAATTTACATTCTCACCAACAGTGTATAAGTGTTCCTTTTTTTCCCCCATATCCTTGCACATACTTATCATTGATTTTTTTTTTTTCTGAGGTTTTTTTGGTTTTTTTTTGATAGAAAATTATGAAGTGCAAGTGCAATTTCTTGTTACACACATAGATTACACAGTAGTCAAGTCAGAACTTTTAGGTCATCCATCACCTGAATAATGCACATTGTATCCATTAAGTAATTTCTCATGGTTTTGGTCTCTTTGACAATATCAATTCTAACTGGTGTAAAGTGATATTTCACTGAGGTTTTGATTTGCATTTCTCTGATGATTAGAAATGTTGAACTTTTTTTCATGTATCTGTTGGCCATTTCTGTCTCTTCTTTTGAGAAATGTCTATTCAGATTATTTAAAAAATTTTTGTTCTTATTGTCTTTTTTGAAACTTTTATTTTAAGTTCAGGGGTACCTACATGTGCAGATTTGTTACAAGGGTAAACTTCAGCCATGGGGGTTGTACAGATGATTTCATCATTGAGGTATTAAGCCTAGTAGCCATTAATTATTTTTCCTGATCTCTTCCTCCTTCAACCCTCTGCCCTCTGGTAGGCCTCAGTATGTATTGTTCCCCTCTACGTGTCCATGTGTCCTCATTGTTTAGCTCCCACTTATAAGTGAGAACATGCGGTATTTTGTTTTCTGTTCCTGTGTTAGTTTGCTAAGGATAATGGCCTCCAGCTCCATCTATGTCCCTGCAAAGCATATGATTTTGTTCTTTTTTATGGCTGCATAGTATTCCATGGTGTTTGCTGATTTTAAAAAATGGGTTGTTTTCTTGCCATTGAATTGAGTTTCTTATATATTCTGGATATTAGCCCTTTATCAGACATATGGATTAAAAATATTTTCTCCAATCTGTGTGTTGCCTCTTCACTCTGTTAATTGTTTCTTTTTTGTGAGGAAGCCCTTTTAAAGTTTGATGCAATCCCATTTATTTATATTTGCTTTTATTGCCTGTGCTTTTGGGGTCATACCCAAGAAATCGTTGTCCAGACCAGCATTGTGGAGTCTTTCTCCTATGTTTTCTTCTAGTAGTTTTACAGCTCTACATCCTGCATTTAGTCTTTTATCTATTTTCAGTTGATTTTTGTATGATGCGAGATAAGGGACAAATTTCATTCTTCTGCATGTTTCTTTTAGAACCAAAATAGCCAAAGCAATCTTGAACTAAAGAACAAAGCTGGAGGCATCATACTTCCTGATTTAAAAATACATTATAAAGCCATCGTGAGCAAAACAGCATGATAGTGGCACAAAAACAGACACATTGACCAATGAAACAAAAGAGAAAGCCCAGAAATAAATCCAAGTATTCATGGCCAATTGGTTTTTGACAAATTTTCTGCACAATAGGGAAAGGACAGTTTCTTCATAAAAGGCATTTTTGTTTTTGGCTACTTTTTGAGTCAACTTTGGTTAGTTAGCAAAATGTATTTTTCTAGTAATTGGCAAATTTTCTAAGTTTTCAAACTTACTGGAATAAAATGTTTTAAAAAAATCTTAATTTCCTTTCATTATCAGTAAAAACATTTGTGTTGTCATTTCTAATATTGTTTTTGTGTCCTTTACTTTTTTGAATGCTCAGTCTTGCAAAAGATCGGTACCCTGAAAAGGCTAAAAACAATTAACAAATATTTGTCTTTTTTTGATCTTCTTTAATTATAGGTGTATTTTCTAGTTTTAAAATTTGTGTTATTATTACTACTTTAATTTTTAGTTCATTTTTCTAACTGTATAAGTTTAGTATTTAGTTTAATTTAAACCTATGTTCTTTTCCAAAATATGGGCTTAAGTCTTTCTGCCTGTAGATTTCTCTCAAGAATTAGTTTCATCTCATGATGAGTATTTTTGTTGTTGCTTAGTTCTAAATTTTCTAATTTTCTAATTTATTTTATTTTTTCATTGACTTATAAAATCTTTTAAAAATCATTAAAAATCATTTCTGATTTTTAATCAATAATAATTACTTTTTTCAATTATCATTTTATTATATCTCACAATTTTATGAGTAAGAAATTCTAAAAGGGCTCAGCAGGCAATTTTATGCTCCTAATGGTTTTAACAGGAGTTAGTCTGATGCTAGGCTACAGTAGAAGATCCAAGATGACTTCATTCATGTGCCTTGGCATAATGTTGGAAGTCTGGGTTTAGCGTCTCCCCTCTCCATTTCCATGTAGTCTCAGAGCCTCTCCACGTGCCCTCTCCTGGAAGCTTGGGCTTCTCAAAACACGGTGGTCTCAGGGAAGTTGGACTTGCTGTAAGGAAGCTCAAGGCGCTAAGTGTGAGTTTTCCAAGGCTCCTGGGCAGAAGATACAAGGTTTCTTACGGCTTGGCCTCAAAGGTCCAAGAACATCACTTCTGCCAGATTCTATTGATCAAGAACATCACTAAGGCAAGCCCAGATTCAGTGTGAGGAAGATTTAATTAATTCTACCACTGGTTATGAGGAGTAACAAAGAATCTATGGTTCTCCTAGTTCTATCACACCAATAACTCCAGTGTATCCAACTCAAGGTTCAAGGTCTCTCAGGTATGTATATTCTGCATCATCAGGTACAGATATGGCTTTTCATCTGCTGGTGACCAATGAACTAAAAAGATAAGTCAACTGTACCACACTCAGTGTTTACTATGGTACATAGTCAAGATAATCCCCAAAATACATCTCTGAAAAAAGTAAGAATGTGAAATACAGAACAATTACTTGTCTATAGTAGTTCCAAAATCCTAATGATGAGAGAAGTTCCTCTTTTAGACTCTGGTTCTGTGCTCTGGAAGTGGTACCTTTGCACATTTTTTTCTTCATGGCTTCATCCACAGATAGTTATTTTCTGTTTTCCATGATCCCATTTGCTATGTCTGCAGGAGAGTAGGTTTACATTTTTGAAGCCTGCTTCTTGCTCATGAAAATATGGTAGCATAAAGAGGTTGTTTTAACTTTTAATTAGTCAAATAGTTTAGCCTAGGTTGAATTTCGTTTTGTTTTTTCAATTACATCCTTCCAGCACTTGGCGTGTTTCACGTCTGTTTCTTTCCAGTTAATTTCCTGGGCCAACAACTAAATCCAAAGACCCTTTTTAAGTTCCCAGGTAATCTGTCTTTGTCCTTCTTTGTTTTCTCATTCCCTTGCTTCTGTACATGGTGACTACTCATAGTGATGGCGAATAGCTGACACTCTCACACCCACCCTTAATCTGATATTCATGACAAGACTGGGCCTTACTACATGTTCGTTTGCAGATTCCCCCAATATTATTTTCTGATCTTTGTTGTCCAGAGCAGTAGGATTTTTCAAATCCTAGAGGTTTCAAATTTCTTCACTTTCTATATTGCTTTTATTTTTGATTGCAAATTAACCCTTTCTTTCCTGAGTATTTTGTCTTATAAGACTTTGCCAAAAGAAAATAATAGTTGCCAACACAAACTAAAGATTTTATTCATGCCAACCTCTTACCCTGGAGCTTCCAACTCAATCAGTACATGATTGGATTCCTAGGTACCAAGGCCTCAATTTTACCAAATGTTTATCATCATAAGTCATAACTCCATCATAAAGCTTCTAATATTAGTTTCCTCCCTGCTCACTACACAATTATTAAGCCAATGTCCTACTTGAGGATCTTAACTTCTGTAATAGATAGCATAAGTAATAGTAGGTGCTGAAGTAAGCAACTCCCTAAACATCCATAGCTAAACACAACCAAAGTTTATTTCTCATTTATATCACAGTCTAATACAAGTCAACAGGTGAGTAGACTCTGATTCACTCAATCATACAGGGATTCAGGGTCCTTCTATGCTGAGGCTCCGTCATTTTTAACATGCACTTTCATAGTCATCCCAGTATGCTTCAGATAACAAATGTGTGATGGGGTGGGTGGGTAGAGAATTTGGAGAAGGTAAATCTCTTCATAACTGACTTGAACTGGAAGTGACACATCAATTCACATTCCATAGATAGGAAATGCAGAGATCATCCTACCTAAATTCAAGAGGGCTGGAAAGTATACTTTAGCTACATACACAGAGAGAGGAAACAGGATGGTGAACATCTAGCCAGTTCCTGCCACAAATTTGATGTGTGAGTTTTAGTTATTTTCAATAGGAGACTTGTTCAGAATAGCTAGTCTGGCTCCTAGCTAAAAATGAAAGTGCATTTTTATTTTCATTATTCTTGATCTAGTTTGAAATTATAGTTTTTGACTCCCTTATGATCTAATGGTTCCATAAGAGATTTATGTTTAATTCTCCGGGTAACAGATTTTTTTCTTTCATTTCTATTGTTAATTACTATTTTATGGCATTATGTGAAAAGAATGTGGCCTGTATAATTTATGTTATTTGGAACTTAATGATGCCTACATTTGGCCTAATATGTGGTCATTAAAAAATAAATGTTACATGAACGATGGAAAATAAGGTAAATGAGAAAATGAGAGGCTTAATTACTAATTACTTCCCATCTCACTTAAATAAAATTCTACTTCTCATAAAGCTCTAAATGACCTGATTCCTGTCTATCTCCCCACACTTATCTCAATCACTTTCCTTCCACTTACCTATGAAACTCCAGTCACAATGGCCTCTTTTTTCTTCCTGCCTTGGGTCTTTGCACCTGCTATTTCTACTGGAAAAGACCTAGCCCTTTTCTGTCATTTAGCTCTAGTTCAAATGTTTCCTCTCTGAAAGCATTTCCTAGGCCAACCCAGTAACATGCTATTGTAACACCTTATTTTATTCTTTTCACAGCATTCATCACTATCCAAAATTAAACTGTTAACTTGTTTATACATTATATGTCCTCTCCATCTAAAATGTAATTTTATGAAAGGAACTTTTGCCTTTCTCATTTACTGTTTTATTCCTAATGCTTACTAGAGTACTGAGAATATAATAAACACTAAATGAATGTATGCTGAATGAATGAATGTATAACTTATCTCACTTTCTTATCCATGCCTAACTCAAGAGGCACTGAACCATTCAAAGGCTACTGTCTCTCTCTCTCTCTCTCTCTCTCTCTCTCTCTCTCTCTCTCCATCTCTTTCTTCTTCCCTGTCTCTCCCCTCCTTCTCTTTCGTCCATTGCTCCTTCTTCTTTTCCATGTTTGGAGAAGTTTGTCTTGCTAAGGCAAGATGTGCATTGAAAAATACATTTATCAACATAAAACTTTTGACTTGGATTTGCTGAATGACATTTTAAAAAATGTTTTATTTATGGCTCTATTATCACATTTTATCTTCTTATGTATCTTTATTTCTTGTTTTTGTAAAACAACAACAAGAAATGTCTCAGTGACATTGAACCATTTACCATGCTTTTCCACAACTCGAACAGAGGTTTTATCTGTACCATAGTCTTCAAATTTTTTTTTGGAAAAAAAAAAGAGAACCAACTATATAAAATATCAGGAACAAATTGGAGCTTTTCATGCAAATACACTTTTCAAGTGTTATGCCAGCATTCATTTACATAGACTTGACGTCTTGTAATGAATCTGTCTTCATCTCTTTATGGAAGCAATGCACTCAAGCAATCCTGCCTTGGTGACACAATGTTGCAATTGCCTGTGGAATTGGGTAAAAACAATTTTATTCCCCCTAAAACTCATTTTTAAATTCAAGTTTCTGTATCTTTAGTTATCTACCTACCTAATTACTTCAAACTAATAATGTTTCATTGAAAAAACAAATTAATATGATACTAGGTCCAACTCACTGTGAAGAGTACATGTCAGAGAGGAGGTAGCAGAACCATGTGCGTCTGGCATGGAGGCTGGGGGAGGATGCAAGGACTTTTTCCAGTGAAGAAAATGAAAACTGATTCAAACTGTGAGCAGTGTTTTGTAAACATGTCTCATGGGCGAGGGCTGGTGGCCCAGGAAAATTTCCCATTATTCAGGTCCCTTAAGAATAGCGGGGTTATTTTCAAGATAATCTGTGTGGAAGGGGCCAGGTACTGCCTTCAAATTGATGTTCATTTGGAATGAAAACTGCCAGAGCAGTTTATGCACATCCTGTCCCACATCCTTTCTGGTCCTGATTGGTCTGTCCAAGGTAAGGTATCTTGAATTCTGTGGAAAGCGCAGTATATGAGCCTCATGTTTTACTTATAAGAAGCATCCTAGCTAAAGGAGGAGTTGGTAGGTTGGAAATTCATATAGGCTCCTTAGAGAATTGCCTTTTTTTCTTTCTGGGGATGAGCACTATTCAGTAAAAGGGTGATTTCCTCTGGCGTCTATAAGGTTGAAAGTAATTAATGAAAATAACATAACAACAGAAGAACTATTGAGCATGTTTTTTGAGTACCAATGGTTAGCAGGTACCTAATTAATATTTGAATGAAATAACAACTATTACGTTTAACACTGAGTGATTACTACATTCTTGACCTAGTGTTAGGCATTTTAACACTTTAACTCCTTCTTTCACAGCAAGGAATCCATGGGGGTAATTACTATTATTACCTCCATTTTATACAAGAGGAAACTGCAGCTTAGGAAGGTTAAGTAAATCGTCTAAGTTTGTATTGTTACTAAGCTGAGGTTCAAGATTCAGAAATCAAGCAATGAAACTCCAAGGCTCTTGCTTTACCTGATCATGCAGATGGATGGATGGATGGATGGATGGATGGAAAATAAATGGCAATTGAATGGAAGGATAAACGTTTTTTTTTTTGTTTTTGTTTTTTTTTTTGAGGCGGAGTCTCGCTCTGTCGCCGGGACTGGAGTGCAGTGGCCGGATCTCAGCTCACTGCAAGCTCCGCCTCCCGGGTTCACACCATTCTCTTGCCTCAGCCTCCCGAGTAGCTGGGAGTACAGGCGCCTGCCACCTCGCCCGGCTAGATTTTGTATTTTTAGTAGAGACGGGGTTTCACTGTGTTAGCCAGGATGGTCTCGATCTCCTGACCTCGTGATCCGCCCGTCTCGGCCTCCCAGGATAAACGTTTAATTCTTAAATGATGTCAGATAAAAGTAGGGGAATCACATGTATTTGAAAACTTGGTTTTACATTTATTTTAATAACCTTGCAATTAAAAAGACACTAATTTTTCTCAAAGGGCCAGTTGCAATGCTGTCTTCTATAAAGTGTCTACACTTTATGGAAGGTGTGGAACAGCTTTAATCTCTCATTAGCACCGAGGAACTTGCTACATATGGAGTCACCTGTCCCAAATGTAAAGAGCTGGTGGTCAGCGTTTCTCATTCATTAACACCATCTGAGTGCCAAATCAATGTTTTACATTATTTACATGCCTCTCGTTAGAAGCATGGATAGAGCACCGTCCAATTCTCAGAGCAAAACAAACCAGGGCTTTCTCACATACAATTGCACATCATATAATGTTAAGGCTTGTTAAAATACCACATGCTTGCAAAATTGTTCAATAATTGCCACAAATATTCACCAGCAGGAGAATGTTTATTCATTTGCTTAATTTCTAACAGTATTTTCTGCTGCTGTAATATTTTGTTAGTCTCTCCACATTTAATTTGGCATCTGATCAATTGGATTTATACTTTTTAGAAAACAGTACAGGCTTTGAACGTTTAGTATCTCATTCATGTTATTTCTTCTTAGATTTAGTACCCCTATAGCCTGTTGGCGATGTTATTTTCTAATGAGAATTTTATAAAATGCCTTGGAGGCTCATTACAGTTTGAGTGTCTTTCTTTCCATTCAAATAAGCCCGATTTTAAAATACTGCAATTCTTTTTTTTTTTTTTTTTTTTGAGACGGAGTCTCGCTCTGCCACCCAGGCTGGAGTGCAGTGGCCAGATCTCAGCTCACTGCAAGCTCCGCCTCCCGGGTTTATGCCATTCTCCTGCCTCAGCCTCCCGTGTAGCTGGGACTACAGGCGCCCGCCTCGTCGCCTGGCTAGTTTTTTGTATTTTTAAGTAGAGACAGAGCCAGGATGGTCTCGATCTCCTGACCTCGTGATCCGCCCGTCTCGGCCTCCCAAAGTGCTGGGATTACAGGCTTGAGCCACCGCGCCCAGCCAAAATACTGCAATTCTTGCCACTGAATGAGTTTTGGCTCTAGAGAACACAGGCTTTTCTCTATAGAGTCCAAGTTGCTACTGGAACTGACAATGCCAGCAACATGTGTGATGTTAAAGCTCACTCTTCTAACCTAAGAAAACTTTCTTTCATTTAAAAATCTTGAAATACCTTCTACCTCTTAGTAACTATAGTGAATGTTGATAGCAGCATGTTTAGTTCTCCTGAAGATTCATATAGTCTTATATCTTGTAATTCTTGCATTAACTGAGAATATTACCATTATTCTGTTGAGAAAACTGAGACTCAGAGATGTCAGACAACTTGTCAGTTATCATCCAGCTGGAAATTCTGGGGTCTACATTCACGCACATATTCTCTAACTCAAAAATCCCATGCTCTGTTTCTCTAACCCCCCAAAGTACACTGATATCTTTAGTATCATTCTACCTCACTCCAAGATACACATTCCTTATGTGAACAGATTTTAATACCAAAAATGTGTTTTAATGACTTCAACCATGGATTTTTATTTCTACCTGTTATTTCTCACAGAATTAACTCTCAGCTGTCTTCCATATGAACACTTTGAAGTACTAGGATATAGAATACGTAGCATAATTTCTTTTTCTGCTATTCTACTAATAAAATTCTCTAATTCCTTTATCTGTGACTCTCTTTCTAGTATAGGTTATAGTTCGCCTAGCTGTCATGGCCACCTTTCTTGTATCCTATTCTGCATTGTGTAAACTGACCTATGCAGAGGAGAACTGTATGAGCATCTAGCTATTTCTAGACACTCTATTCTGGTTAATGCTACCCAATGTAGTATTGTTTTTGTTTGTTTTGTTTTGCTTGGGCACTACATGACATGGTTAACCCATGTCATTTTTACCATAGGCTAAGTCCCCTAAATCATTCTCACGTATGTTGCTAAAGAGGCCCATCTCCTCTACCTTGCATTTTTACATCTAATGGAGAAAATGCTTTGAATCAGACATTTCTTATGCATGACACTTACTACATCCAGCCACTGCTGCGGAGGCCAACTCTGCATGGTTCTGTCCTTCTGCATGCAGGGGAAACCCAACAGCATCTCACTTCCTTCCCCTGCCACCTCTCTTGCCCCTTGCACCAGGTTTTTGACCTGCAGCAAAGGGGCAGTGGGAGACTTCACATGGGTCCCCATTTGTGCAAATCAGAAACGTCGGGGGGTGGGAGTTAACAGCTTTTGGAGTGAATTTTGACCAATAGGATGCAGATGCTGATTGATAAATCCTCACCCCAGACAAGCTGTTTGAGATGCAGCTTATGATGCTTCTCAGAAGGTGGTTCCACAACATCAGACAGTCTTTCTCTGTGGGGCCAGCTCGATAAACGCTTTTGTGCTGGTACTCCCTCCTGCTCTGCTCCTCTCTCTTTTGTTCACTCCTACTTTTCTCTAATTTTATTTGCTAATAAAATACTTTTACATAAACCTTAGGATCAAACTCTACTTTCTGGAAATTCTAGCCTAAGATCAATTTCAGAATTGTTAATATCTTGAAAGTTTACTGTATTTTAGATTTTAAGCATGCAATTATATAAAAGATTTTAATTCTTTTATGTAGAATATTTATTCTTACCTTTCTGTTCTTTATTGGGTAAGAATTTTCAAATATATGATAAAGTATTGAACATATTTATACTAATTGGAACCTATGTAGTTGGACAACTTTTTAGTGTCAAGATGTCTTTCTAAGCGAAAATCCTTTCTTATGAAGTGGATAGGGGAATGAAGGAAAAGTAGCTCAGCATAGTTAGTACCTATACTGGGTAAAGGTACAGGGGAAATATCATTTTCACTACAAAGATTCCAAATTTAGGCACATCTAGCAGGATTCAAAGACCCCCATATTCTGCTCTAATAGGTGCTACTTGCCATTCTTTTGCAGAAATTTTACTTGCTAAATCATATCAACTTCCAGGATCTATTCTAATGTTAGTGAGGTAATGATACCATCAATGACCATTTTCAGTTTTAGAATATATATCTGACTATAGACTGCTTACATATGTTAAAATTAAACCTTACAGCTTATTAAACATGACCCTTTGCTGAAAGAGTTCGTTGGAAAGAACCTGAAATATTTTCCGATTTTTGCTCCTCACTTACACATTTCAAAAGAGGAAACTAAGGCCCAGAGAGGTAGAAAAACCTTTTCTAGGTCACCAGGAAAAATCAGCATTAGAGCTTGGACCAGATTCCTAGACCCAAGGGCTTTTTCACATACTAATTGCTGAGCTTTAAAGGAGTAAAGGCTTTTTGTCCTATTCTCAGGAATTCCTATTGGGAATAGTTCATTAAACTGTGGAAATGTGATTGAGAAAAATACAGTTTGCAACACCTATGTTTTGTATTATAGCATTTTTAAGTGTCTCCTTAACCCTTGAATATGAGTGTCTTCTCTTATCATTATATACCACAATTCACTTAATCCCCCATCTTGACAGCTGTAGTTCAAGATCATATCCTGAATCTGAGCATCCTCACCTTCCCCACCCTTAAACTGTAGTCCAAAATATCATCATCTCCTGAAATAGCATTTAATTAGCCTCCCTTCCTCCTCTTTTGCATCTTTGTAGAGTATTTTCCACATAACAGTGAGTGTGATCTTTCTAAAATGTAAATTTGACCATGCCATCCCTTTGCTCAAAATCTCTAAATAGCCTCACAATTAAAATTTGAAGAAGGCCTCCAGGCTCCGTATGGCCTGGTTTCTGTCTGCCTTTTCCATCTCATTGTCTAGAGCTTTCTCTTCGTTCATTTACAGAAGCCAATGTGGCCATTTAGCATTGCCATATGCATCCCTCTCCCAGATTCATCATTTCCTCCTCCATATCATTCAGGCTGTTGCTCACGGCACTTTCAGAGTCCTTTCCTGACCTTGTAACACCTCCTTCTACTGCTCTATTACCTGATTTGCACCCTGTCTTTATAGTAATTATGATTATCTGAAACCAGATTATAACAACAGTTAAATACATAAATTTTGTGTGTTGCTTACTAGAATATAAACTCCATGAGGTCAGGGAATTTGTATTGTTTATCTCAGTAAACACAGCACCTAAAGCAATGCCTCATGCCAGAATGGTGATGAATAAATGTTTATTAAATGGATGAATGCCTACATTTATAAATGTTTACTATAGAGAAGTCATTTTCTGCCAACATATGCCATTATGATTTTACTTCTCATTCCTCAGCAGTTATCTTGTTAACTAATTAAACAATTTATCACTAATAGAGAGTCTATCAGGAAAGCAAGTCTTCAGTTCAAGCTATGAGTGCATTGAATTACCTTCTACAATAGAATGCTTGGAACCTGAATGTCAAAGTTATTTGGCTGATGTTATTTACTGCTTTCGGACCACAGAGACGGTTATTTTGAAATGGTCTCATAATAGCTGAAGAGCTCCTGGATGGTTTATCATTAGTTATATTATTACTTTATGTTCTGTGAGCAATATCTATTTAATCCCCAAAGCATCCCTGGTTGGGAGCAGAGGGAACTGAAAATTCTTTTTGATAGACAACGTCATGGGTGGCTTCAGTGCATAAATGAGACTCTGGGTATTCAAATAACAAGCCTGCTTCTCTCTTTTAGACCTGCTATATCCAGCTTATAATATTCACTGAACAAATAGTGTGTAGTGAATCTTCATCTATTTATATTTCTTGCCTAATTTATGAAGTTGGAGTTAACCTGTAAGATATTAGGAAGCAAAAGTTTTCTAAATGAACCTTTAATGATGCACTATCAGGGTAAGGATTTCACTAGGGAGTGGAAGAAACTTAGTGGCAATATAGTATAGTGGATGATTGGATTCAGCCAGAATTAAATTCAAGTCCATGCCCTGCACTTTCCTACCAATACATTTGGAGGATCTTAGTGACCTTGCTTGAGACTCATTGTCTTTATCTTTAAAATTGAGATGACAGCAGAACCCATTTCACATAGTGTTGTGATGACTAGAAGCATACAACACATGAAAGCAATTAGTAAAATGGCTAGCACAGTGTGGGTGCTCTCTATATGTTATCTATTATTACCTTATTTTGTATTTTTCAGCATAAATCAACAGATATTTATTGAGGGATATACTAAATGAATATAATGCAATTGAGTTACTAATATAATTAACAATGTAACTGACTGTTTTATAAGAAGTTATGATCACTTTGATGAAATAGGGTATGCACACCCTGAATGAAATGTAATAATAAAAACAGCAAATATGATTAAATATATATATATGGTAATAAAAGTTGGATGCAAGAGATTTTTAGGCTAAGATGACCTGTTTTGTCTCACAAAGGAGGACAAAATTCAGGGAGTATTGAAAGAAACGTGAGATTTAAAAAGTTAGAAATAGAAGTAAAGAGATTCTTTGGTGGAATAAATTATGCTAATTTCAGGTTCCTATTATCCAGGTTCATTGCTGTTTATCTTGTGGTTGTTCCCGTTGTATGCAAGTCTCCTTAGAGAATTCCATTTTGGAAATACTTTGTTAGCCTGATTCTGATAACGTATTTCCAAAAATAAAAGAATTGTATTTGTTCAAGAACTTTATTTTATGACATCTCTAACACCTTATTTTTGCATATCTGAAGATTCAAGTGTCCCTTACAGTTACTTTTTGTTCATTGTATTATAATAGCTAGTTGAATAGATGCAGTGAATCAAAAGTAAGTATTAGAGACATGAATAAGTAAGCTTGTTCTTCAAGGGGGAAAAAAATGACCCTACTTCCAGTCCACACAAAAGAAGGAAAAAGATGAGTGCATTTGATGCTTTTTCCCCTACGTTTCTCCTGAATGCATTTTTTTTTTTTTTGCTAGTTAACACAAATTACATTGCATTATGCTTGTTAAATATTTCAATAAAAAGTGGGACTCTAGCACAAAATGACTGCTGTATACTGAAAATGGAATTTTTTACAGGGCTTTTATGGGGTGTGACCTCATTCCATTATTAATAATGCACTTTGTGAGTTTTCTTTCATCCACTGATCTTGTAGGAGCATTGCTAACATTAACTAATTAATCCTCTTGTCATCTCCATGAGAAAAGTGAAGCATTTATTTAAAGGCTCACTCGGCTGTGGTGAAACTTGCATGAAAATTGTTTGACAATGTTTGATGAGTATGTGGTGCCAGGTGACAAGGAGAGTGGACTTTTAAAAGAAAATGGCTGATTCAACTTTCCTGGCACAGGTCCCTCTATCTCAGAAGCAATCTGACTACTTTCTTCATATATTCTTATTGGCTCAAATCTATCCCCATCTGTTTGGAAGGCATAGTGCCCAACCAGGCATTGGTCAGATCCTTGGTGCTGATCTCGGGAGATGAGCACTTTCTGGGCATTCTGTATCTCCCTGCCACGTTGCATCTGTTTTGCCAGATGTCTCACCTCTGGGTCCATTGGCATGCCAGCCCTGTTGCCGCATGTCTATTTACAGCACATCTGCTGCTGTGTAAATGCCAAGCAACAGGGTAAATGGTAGAGCTGTGTGTGTATGTGTGTGTGTGCACGTGCGCATGTGTGTGTGAGTGTGCGTGTGCGTTGGGATGGGGGTTGGCAGACAACTAGAGCACAAAATTCATGATGCACTCACATAGCATTGCCCCTAAAGGCCTTCTCTTGATGGTGTTTGCTGCAGGCTACAGCTGGGGAACATTAAGACACCTGCCTTTAGCCGTCAAAATAAATGCCTCAAAGTATATTGCTTATTGCTTCCAGAATCAAATAGTGTGTAAGACTTCAGACTCACAAGTCTGGATCACAAAGTTAAAAGGATTGTAACATCTCTCCTAAATGGAAGCAGTAAGAAGGCATATTGGAGCTCACCTTAATGGTTCCTTCATGTCATCATTTATTCATTTATTTAACAGATATCTATTGAGTACCTCCAAGGTATGCAGTCCTGTAGTAGATGAATAAACAGCTATAGAGAAATGATACTTGACCTCCACCTGGGGAAACAGGATACAAACATATGAAAGAGTTGAGTGACCATACAAGGTAGTCAGTGGTAGGTGTCCAATGAAGAGTTTTTTGTGGGTTACAGGGTAAAAAGAATGATGCCTTCATGGTGAAGGTGAATTTCCATTACACTTGCCTTAGAAAGAAACAGAGAAAATATTCTGGACACAGAGGAACAGCCCCAGAGATGACATGAAGGAAGACATACATCTATGTTGTATTGTCTTCATGTATAAATAGTGAAATGTATGTGCTTGCACTGTTCAACTCTATTCCACACTCTAGGGTCAGTTAGATAAAATCTGAAGAATTTTCATCAGAGAGGTATACTCCAAAGTACTCCAAGAGTATTTAGCTAGGAAATAGACTAGCCCAAGAAGGAATTAACACATTCAAATGTGGCTATTTAGTGCTTCATGTATCTTTGTCAAAATCCACACCAGAGAGGGTTTTTTTTTTTTTTTTTAATTAGCCTAGTGATATTACAAATTAGAATTTGGTTAAAAAGATTGCTTGGGCTTTGCCAACTTTTGAGAAATTTAGGAACTCACAAACTTTGCAGTCCCATAACATCAGGGCAACATTTGAGTTTCAGAGCCTTCTTGGACTCACATCCTTCAACAACCCTGCCACTTGGCTCAGTTACAATGTTAGTGGATCCTGTCATCAGAGTTTACTGTATCTACCTTGGAAAACGCTTTATATGTAAGGTGACTGTCAAAGTACCTCAGAGCAGAGAGTAGGAATTTTCTGACCCAGAGTACAAGTCGTAATTTTGGGTCAGTTTACCAATGCATGTTTGAACACTCAGAATTTGCTCTGTATCTTGCTTTCGTTGTAATGTGCAAACTGATATGACACCTATACCTCTCCCAAGCTCACCTCTAATACTGCAGTTTAACTGTAACTACTCAAAGAATTTGATATTGACTCAACAGAAAACTGACTTCAGTGTGTTCTTTAGTGTGAAGAATGGTTAGTAGTTGAGTTTATAGCCAATAGGCAGAGGAAGGGCACATGAACCATAAAATATAAAATTCCATAACTCACCGAAAATCATGGTTTACAACTATTGACACTCACACAGGATAATTAAACAACTATGACTAAATTAGCAGAGCTTGCTTCCAATCCTTCTCTTATTTCCCCCATCCCACCTTGTATATGTACCCGGCATAAACTTTTAAACCATTGAGAGTCCTGAACTCACTCTTCTCCTGGGAATGGGTTATCTTTTAGCAGTCATGATGCCCTGACATTTATAATAGCAATTGACATCTTTTTTGAAATAATGATGGTGCCTTCTTCCTTTTGATTCCTACCAACAGATGGTATTTTAATAGATTAAAGCTACACTGAAGTTTTCTATTCAGCTCTTCAATTTAAATTTTAGTAACATTTTATTCTTAGAAACTAAGAATTCAAATTAAGAAAATACGTTCTTTCAGCTTTATTGATAAGGTTTGATAAACTCTGACTGGACGTATCTATTCCAGCTCATCAGTCCTAGGGTGTTTTGCTTATTTATTTACTACTTACTTTTACTAATTCCTTCTGATTTTATGGGGTATTTTTAAACTCCAAGGGAATGATGCAAAGTTGGAAGCCAGCTGAAATGCTTCTCCATCAAATCTTTCAGTCATTCTCCCACTTTTATAAAGAGTTCTGTGGGAATGCTTGGTAATTTCATCTGTAGGTGGGATATTTAAACGAACAAATGCAGGAGAAATGGGTTTTCAGTCATGTAAATCAGTTCCTTTTCTTTCTCTTATGTGCCTTCCCCTTGCTTTTTTTAAACATAGTTCTTTTTCCGGTACCAAATCATAGTACACATTTACAAGACATTTTCTAAGGACAATAACTGTATGTATATGATCATTTTGTTCTTGAGGAGAATAGCTACTATTAAAAATTTTGGCAATAGGCCTATCGAAAATGTCGAATTAGGTTCACTTGAGGGACAACCATGAAGACTTTTTGTGTGTGTGTGGCATACAATCCTAGAACATGTCATTTAAGGAAATCCCGAGATCACAGAGCAGAAACAGATTTAACCCAGTTATTGATTCCATTCTTGAAATGTTAATCTTGGAACAGTGGCTAATGTGGATGATAAATGTCTTTTTAAATGTGACAATCTTGACAACTATTCGGGTGTATGTTGAAATGGCAATGGGAAGAAATACTAATGGGGCATGCACTTCAGCTCCAGAAATGATCAGAAAAAGTAGCAGGAGAAGGTGAAGGAAACATGGGATTTTGATTCGTAGACTATTATCTCACCATCATGGAGCTTTAGTCTTCTCATCTTTAAAATAGGAACCATAACAATCATTCTTTTAGGTTGATATAGACAAAACACGCAGGGAACACTGTGGATTGGCACACTCCACACCTATTCTAAATATTTTCTAGCAAACTTCCTATACTACAGAGCTGGAAAATCTAAACTCTTTATTTTAGGGACTTGCTTACAGTTAAGCCTGCAGCTGCTACCTAAATTCTGCCACATGGGCACCCTTGCATAAAGTTGGGAAGGAAGAAGTGAGAAGTTGGCATTATTCAGCCACACAGATGCATTCTGCTTGCAAGAATGAGGGGCACAAGCACTTGGTTCTTATGGCAACTATGGTAAAAGTTTGGTCACCAGACCCAGAGTATCACAGGCTCCAACCCACAGCCTAGGGGGCCATTGAATTTTCCCTAAAACCCTTTTTCTCCTGGTTGTTCTTGCTATCAGTGTAGCATTCACATATAATCCCCTAATCTTCCTAGAAATTGTTATAAGCTACTTAATACCATCTAACAAATCTCTTCCTATTTAAACTTATGGAAATTAATCATGAGAACTGCAAACATGATCCCTAACTGAAGCAATATCTGAATAATATGTTGAAAATGATAAAGACACATTAGCTATTTTTCAAAGAAATAATCATGTTACAATTGCATTTATTTATTTCAAAGTATAATAACATTATCTCAAGAAACTAACTCTCAGAATCAGATTGTTGGGAACGTAACTCTTTAATATGCATGCCTCAGCACAGGTATTTTACTAATAAGGGCTCTATTTCCTGGGTAGAAATTGGATTAAAATTCTTACCAGATATACCTAAAAGTTACTTTATAACACATGATTTAAACTGCCTTTGCAAAATTTTGACAGTGAGAAAAATCTGGCATAGTCGACTCCATCTTGCTTCTGAACTCCAAGCTGCCCTTGGTCATTCCTGAGCATAGGCCAAGCTAACTTTGGGAAGAATTTAAATTTAACTTTGGAGCAAGGATGATAATTATAGAGACAGGAGATAGCTAAGGGTCCCCAGCAAAACCCTACCTTCAAGCCTAAAACAGCCTGAAGGCTGGAAAATTGGACTGCTGGTCCCAGATGAAGCCCATCCTTTCCCAGCGGATACTCTCAGAATAACACCCACATGTGCACTGGGGGAATGAGGTGGAACCTCCAGAAATGGGCACCTTTTAGCAGGGGAGGATCCTGGCCTCTTCAGTTCCCGGTCATGGCCTGGGATTCAATCGCTGGGGCGGGTGCCTGTTAACAGGACTCCTTCTTGCTCTACTGAGATTTTTTCTTTTTCCTTTTCACCCAATAAATTTCATTTTTTTCTCACCCTTATATGTGCCCATGAGCCTAATCCTTCCTAGTCATGTGACAAGAACCCCGTCTTAGCTGAACTAAGGAGGACGTTTGCAACAACAATGTACCCTCCCTAAAACTAATCCTCTCTCTCTTCTGGAGCTGAAACTCCCTTGTAAGACTAATTAAAGGCCACAAGAATAGGAGGTTTCTGCTAAAATGTAGGTGTAGTTTCTATAATCTGTTATTGCTCAGGAGCCATGTGGCCGGAGGTCACAAGATTTGTGATTTCCCCAGTTGTTCTCGTGGATTAATATCACTATTGTAGAGCCGAAGACTGGCTTTTTTAGATGTCTTTCAGACTGATCGCACTTGGACTTGTGACTCATGACTCAGTCAGTCCTGTGGCCCCGCCCAGAGCAGACTCCGCACACAACGACCATTTCCCATACTCCAATGATTTAATCCCCAATCAGTAGCACCCATTCCCTAGCCTTCTGCCCACCACTGTCCATAAAAACCCTCACCACTGAGCCTAATTTGAGTAATAATTCTTTCTCACGTGGTCAGACTGGCATCAATTAAACTCTGTCTTTACTGCAATGCCTTGGTCTCAGTGAATTGATTTTGTCTGTGTGGCAGTCAGGAAGAGCACATCAAGCAATTACATAATGACTCTCTTTTTTAGCCATGCTTTATTGGCAGCCCCACATCTACTCCCACCCTCACTTGCACCAGTTCACACCTGCAGGAAAGGCTGATGTTTGGAGTAAAAGTAAATATATACATGTACAAGATACTGAAGAGCATCAATAAGAAATACTTGTATAATCATATAATACTGGTGTTGGGGCTCAGAAACAATACCCAAAGTCTGGTGCTTTGGCATGCTGAATCCTTTGAACTAAAGGAAATTGGAAGGCCTTAGAAGCAGCCCTACAACCATGTTCTCTGACCTTCTCCTTTCCTCCTGTCTCTTGCCCTTCTTTTTCCCCTAACGCATATGAAAGGTCTCTCCAAAGTGTCCGTATCTGCCTAAAGAAAAGTCCTCCAGAAATAATACAATTGTTATGAGTTCCCTCCCTGGGAATCTCATTAACCAGGGAAGAGGAACTTATTAGAGAGGTGACTATTCAGGAGGCTGAGTTGGGAGGATTGTTTAAGGAAAGAAGTGTGAGGTTGCAGTAAGCTTTGATTGCTCTACTGCACTTCACCCCGGGTGACAGAGTAAGACACAGTCTTTAAAATTTTTTTAAATTAAAATAAAAAAATAAGAGACTAGAGGTCCATGTCTGACACAAATCAGACTTTTCCACAGACTACACCTATTCTGAGGGCTGCTTAGAGACCATTTTTATTACTCAGGAGACATTTTGGCTGCATAACAAGACAACCTTTGTTTACCATGCATTCTCTCCCTTCACCCTTCCATTACTCATGTCACTATGCCCTACCTCCTGCCCTGGGAATCCCCATGCCCCTGTTTCTTTCTGTAGTTCAGGATACTTTATAAGTTTCAATCATCTGACCTTTTTTTTGAGTCTCATATACATACAAAGTAGAACTCCCTTGGGTGTGCATGTAATTAAAATGACTTTTCTCCTGTTAATCTGTCCACCTGTCAGTTTATTTCATAGACTTAATTATCAAACCCTCAAAGGGTAGAGAGACAGTTTTCTCTCCTCTACACTGGCATTCAAATACAGATATTATCTATAAGAAGTTGACCATTGGCCGGGTGTGGTGGCTCACGTCTGTAATCCCAGCACTTTGGGAGGCTGAGTTGGGCAGATCACATGAGGTCAGGAGTCTGAGACCAGCCTGACCAACATGGTGAAACGCTGTCTCTACTAAAAATACAAAAAAATTGGCTGGGTGTGGTGGCGCACGCCTGTGTCCCAGCTACTTGGGAGGCTGATGCAGGAGAATCACTTGAACCCAGGAGGCAGAGGTTGCAGTGAGCCGAGATCATGCCACTACACTACAGCATAGGTGATAGAGTGAGACACTGTCTCAAAAAAAAAAAAATGTTGATGAATAAGTAGTATTGGTAGTAAAACACAGGTTCAAATCAGAAATAGAAAAGAAATGCATTTATTGGTCTTTGTCTCTGGCACAACTAAGGGTAGGAACTTGGAGCTCACCTTCACCCCTCTTCTATCTTTGCGTTTGTCTCAATTCCAACTACTTGCGGGGAAGATTCCTTCTTCCACTACGCTATTAATATACTCCCAGAAACAAAATCAAAAGGTACAGTGCCTTTTATTAAGCTCTAAATGAAAACTACTTGGGAAAATACTGATTACTAACATAAAACTCATGCTCAACCTGGGATCAGTCCCTATGGTCTGGACATGGCCTGTGCTAGACTAGGGCTGGATCCTAAAGGTACCAGAGACTTTCAGAACTGTGGTTGGCAGTCCCAGCAGAAGAAATTTCCCAAAGGAAGTTTGGGTACTAAATAGAAGAAAGACAAAGATCTGCTCCAAGGTATTCCTTAATTTAGAAGAACAAAAGGCATTCCCAATGCTCATTCCTATTATAAAATACATCACTAGGTGTTCCTTTATTATTGAAGATATAATTTCCATATCCCTTACCTACTTATGTCAGCATGTGAATTCCTTTTCTCCAAATGAGATAGTCAAGATATAATCACACTCACTCACTAAAAGAATTTTTAAGGGAAATCTAAACAAAAGAACAATACATACTCTTAGATTGCATTTGAGCACCTCTCAAAATACAGGACAATACTATCTGGGAACAACTTCAGTTTTTAACATTATATGGCCCTTTATAATCAAAAGTGAGTATCTTATCTCCTTTAATCTTTGCAATAATTCTATTAGGTAGGTAATGACAATGATGAGTGTGATGAGGATGATTTTTACCCATTTTATTACAATAATAATTTTTATTATTTCCACCTATTTACAGAGGAGAATACAAATAGAGGTAGGTAAAATAGATAGTTAAATTCATAGAACCACTAAGAGGCAAATAAAGGATTTTTATCTAGGTAATGACATACCCAAATAACTTGTTTTTTCCACTCTACTTAAAATAGACCAGTCATGGAAGTCAATTGTGGAAGATAAATTGATTAAATCTTTCTGATGAATTCTGAAATACCTTGAAAACTGCAGATAAAGTGGCATGACTCTTTGGGCTGCCCAATTTAAAGAGAATTACATTGAACAGAAAAACTCAGAGAGCTCACACAAGCACTATTATGCGATATATTATTGAAAGGTCCAGATTTCTAACAGTCCACAGGAAAGGAAGCTCCTAGTGTGTCTCCTCCCAGGCTTTGCACATACCAGCAATCATAGGAAGCATCTCTCAAACACATTGGAATCAGGGATGCAGATCACTTCGCTAGTGTCCCCATCCTAGCCACAAGCAGAACCTGCTGAACTATCTTGATGAGAAATGCTTATCTTATCCTTAGGTCCCTAGAGACCAACAGATGGTCCTGGACGTATGCTACGATTCATACCAATAAACCCATCTTACATTGGAAATATCTTAAGTCAGTAATGCATTTAATACACCTAGTCTACCCAACATCATAGCTTAGCTTAGCCTACCTTAAATGTGCTCATGAGACTTACATTATCCTACAGCTGGGAAAAATCATCTGGCAACACAGTACACTGTAAAGTATCAGTTGTTTACCCTCCTGATCACATGGCTGACAGGGCGCCAGGGCTCGCCGCCACTGTCCAGCATCAAAATATGCAGTGTAATACTGCATATTTCTAGCCTGGGAGAATATCAGAATTTAAATTTAAAATTCAAAGTACAATTTCTACTGAATGTATATCATTTTTGAATCCTCATAAAATCAAAATAATAAATCAAATGGCTGTAAGTTGGGGACCATCTGTATTTCAGCCCACCACTCAGATTTCCTTGGAAGTGTGTGTTTAGCCCCCACAGTGTGCCAGACTCACAAGGGAAGTTGTTTTCTGTTATTAGTTTTGAAATTTCTTATGTCAGCTTGTCCCCTGATAGTACTTTCTCTCTCTAGGGATAGCTAAGTGATTTTTGATTCCCCATAAACCTCTATTGTAAGTAATGTTTATGACTTGAAAGAGAGAAAAAGAAAGTCTTGCATTTGTCTTGTGCAAAATACTTTGCAAATGTCACACTTCCAGGTCTTCACAACATCCCTGTAAGATGTGCAGGACAGATATGCATATCTTTCCAAGACTGCTGAAGAAACTCAAACCCCAGAGTAAGCGACTTACCAAACTACCAAACTTCTCTACTTATTTAGTACAAGTGAAGAGAAGCAGTCAAACCTCCTCCATCCCAGTCCCAGACCTAAGCTTTCTCTATAACAAGGCTGGTGGATTTCACATATATTTTTTAATAGAATCCTCTTTTCAAATAAAATCTGACATTGATGCTCAATATATAAACAGATGATAAGAGCGTTACTTATATTGAGGACAGAGGACCAAGAAATTCAGCCTTATGATTGCAACTCCTGAGTGTGCTTGCAAAAGGCCTATTGAAATATTGTTTGAGAACCACAGAACTAGCCCAAGTAACCATCCCCTCCGAACCACATAACTAGCCCAGGTTATCATCTCCTCCTGTCTCTCTAGTCCAATATTGCTGAGCACAGCTTTTCAGTTGGGATGCCACAAACATTTTAAAGATGTGCTAAAATGTTGAACCCCTCAGCCACCAGGACATCCCAAGAAGCCTAAACCCTCTGGGGTTGATCTTTACCCAGTAACAGCCTTCTCTGTTTACTCCAATGTGCTATACAAATATAACTTATATGTACAAATGGAATTTTCACTGTAGAATATTTAGAAGGGCTCAGAACACGGAAGGCTATTTTTCTCATTAGATTCAAATTAACATCAGTGATATTTCTTGTAATACGCTCTCCCTTACCTGAATAAGATCATCTTTTCTACTTTTATTTGTTATTGATTGAATGAATCTTTACATTTGTCTAAAGCAGATGTTCTCAACAAAAATTTGGGTTTCCATAAAATTCCTACTTGGCCTTTTGTCTGATGTCCAATTAATTAATCTCTTGGCTGATATTCATTGGGGGTGATCTCAGTTACTACTATGTTTTTAGTAGTTCTTTATATTGCTTTTCTAGTTGTTTTTATCACACCAGATGATGCATAATAAAATTCTTTCTTGGCTTCCCTTTAACATTAGTAATTTTTTTTTTTCAGTTTTAGCAAGCCCTTACATAGTCTTCCATCATTATAGAAATACACCACTTATTCATTCCGTGTTTCAGTTCCACTAATGAGCCACTATCCTTCCTGCCACAGGGCCTTTGCACATACTATTGCTCACACTTGGATGCCATTCACCTCCTCTCTGTCAAGCCAGCTTTGCTCATCTTTGAGCCTTCAGCTCAGATGTCACTTCCTGGAGGAGCCTTTCTTGATGCTACAGGTCTGAGTGGGCCTTCCCCTTATGTACCATGTGCCTTTTCTTCATGGTAAGTTTTATATTGTAATTTCACATTCTTTTTCATATTTAATTATTGCTGGTCACCCAAATAGACTGTAAGCTCTGTGATAGTAGGTAGCATGCCAGGTTTTTTTTTCACCATTAATTTTCATACTTGGTACATAGCAGAGCCTTAAACAATTGCTGAGTGAATTAATAAAAAGTCATTAACTGATGATGGTGATGACAATGATGGTGACAAGAACTATGGCAGGAAGAGGGAGGGGACTAGGCAAATTTACCCCTTATGTGTCCATTTTTGATTCAAGGCAGAGCCATACAGGAAATCTATTACAAATCTCTTCCCCTTGGGGAGATGAAAGGAATGCAGGAATTAAAGAGAAAAAAAATGCTACAATCCTAAATATCAACAAAAACAACAATAACGATGATAATAATGATTTTTTAAAAATCTTCAAGTTATTAACTCAGCTTGATATTGCCCATTTCCCCAAGAGTGAATGAACCTTCTCTATCCATTAAATTTATAATTGCCTCACTTTGAAGGGTTACCCCAGGCAGAATACATTTCAACTCATTCCCTATCTTGCTGTATATCTTTTGCAAAGCTCTTTTGACTTTCTTTACATTATATATATTTTTTATTTGCCAAAAAGGGATGAAAATATCTACATAAGTATTTCACAGGATTACAGTTTTTTATCCCACTTTCTGGACTGCAAGGGTCAGGAGATGCTGCTGACCTACCCAGGTCTTGGTAAGGGAGCCTAGAAAACAGCAAGTCCTTTCTTATGCTGAGTGGACTTCAGGGGCAGAAACAGAGTCAGGTTCTAACCTAGCAGCCTGTCCCCAACACAGCTGATTGTGCAGAGGAGCTTTGGAAGAAACAAGGTGCAAAGCTAGAGACCACAGGAAGATAACAAGAGAGAAAATTTCAACAGAGGATGGTGAGTCCCTAATACCAAAGTAATTCTAAAGCTGAACAGAAGGTGCAGTATTCTGTCTGTTTGGGGGGGTTATTTTATTTCTTTGTTATAATCCTGTTTTCCACAGCCTCTGGAAGAAACATGCCAAAAACTTTTTAGGTAAAAGTCAAAGGCAAACTTTATAATGGATAGATAAGATTGATAACATCTGAAGGTGATGCTCACCCTTAACATTATAAAAAGGAGAAACACCCAGACATTGTTTCTACCAATATGATGAAATAGGTAATATCCACCACAACCTATGAAATAGTCTCATTGAAAAAAATCAAAGTCTTCTGGTCTGACCAAGCCACTTGATTAAATTGATAATTTATAGAAAACGCAGAGGATAGACAAACTCATTAAGAACACCACTGGAATGTAATTAGCCAAGTCTAGGATGCAGGAAATTCTGAAGGATTTTCTGAAAAAAATTCTGTGAACTCAGGTCCTTCCACATATAATTTGCAAGAATGAAAAAGAAAGAAAAGGAAAGCGGGGAGGGCCCATGACAGAGCAAAATGAACGATGAAAATTAGCATAAAAAGACATTCACAGGATAATTGGTGAAATTTGAACAAAGTTTGGATAATAGTTGAAATCCATTCTAGTAAAGTTAGTAATAATAATGTTGTCAGCATTAACAAATAGTGTTAATTAGATTAATAAAGTTATTATTTTTAGTTATGATAATGTGCTGATTAATAGAAGTCATTATGGTCTCAGAAATACAAATAAAATTACATATCTGTATGGTAAATATAATTACATAATATATCATCTAAGAGGGTCAAAATCAGATTGGTCATATGTTGCTAACTGTTGAAGCTGGATGATAGGCACACAGGGATTTACTATATTATTTCCTCTACTTTTGTGTGCTTTTGAAAATTTCTATACTAAAGAATTAAGAAGAAACAAATAAGCACAATTTCTAAGAAAATATTAGAGACCAATAGCCAAAGCAGCAATAAATCAATGAATTCACTAACAGCTTATGAAATAATCTGTAGGTTCCAAGGGGAGCCAGGGTGGAACCCAGCAAGGTGATTTTTTAAAAAAGAAAATGAAGTAATAAATTACCTTTGTGACCTGAAATAAAGGTGGTAATGGAAGCAATGTGAAGAGTTTTGAGAATCAAAGGTAATCAGAGAAAGTGCCTTGAGTAACTCAAACTGCAAAGCTGCAAGTACAGTCTTATAATTAACACTGAAAGTCAATTTGGAAGTTAACCATAAATTATTAAGAAGCTTTTTAAAATTCTTGTTTCAAAAGCAATTTATCTTCCATGCCTTATTACAATTATCATCCATATCCTTTTTTCCTTTCTTTTTAGTGGTAACTTTGTTAGACAAGCCTCAAATTTTACCACTGTACCAAGAAATGAAAGCCAGGATGTGGAATTGGAGCTAGCAATGACGACGTCAGGACAGGTTCAAAGGAAGCCCATCACTTGAGTAAAAATTTATAGCCCTGCTTGTGCTGTGCTGTGCTGTGCTGTGAGTTTCAGTTCAGGACCAGCAAAAGATTTATCAAAGGAAAGCAACAAGGTATGTGGAAATAGAAGGTAAGAGTTTTAAAAGCCTTTATGAACCAGAGTAAATGTTGACTCTTTGGGTTTCATCTCTGAAAGCTGGACTTCCAGGTGTAATTATAGGTTAACATTTGACACATTGAGTAGGTGGAAAAAGTGAGACACTAAGAAAGTTTATGTTTAATAAAGTTTGGAAGGCTCCATTACAAGGTTAAGGTATGCGGAGACCAATGGGAACAAGACAAGTGACATTATTAGGATGGCAATCAGGACCAGGCTCAGTGTCCAGGAGCAAAAATCAGTGATGGAGATGGGAACAAAGCTGGATCACATGCTCCTTCAAGAAGGTGTCCCCTGCATCTCAGTTCTAGCCAATGTTTACCATGCTCAAACAGAGGCCTTTCATGCAGTTTTTCCTATTTTTAGGGGCAGTCAGAAATCTAGATGATGGTGTAAAATCTTCCAGTTTTGTAATGTCAGCAAGATGTTTAGATTTACAAAATTTCCTTGTGGGTCAACTGTATGCCTATCAAACAAAGCCCACCTGTAGGCCATGCTCTGCCTGAGAATCACATTTGCAAAACTTGTTCTAAGTCAAACCATTTTTTTTTGTCATATTCCTTCTATTGTTTTTTATGTTTAACTTGGCTCAGAGCAAACTGTAATATTTTCCCCTTATTCAATGTATTATCTTAAACTCTGATAACACACTTTAATCTTTCACTGGTGCTTGCAACTTTTTAAAAAATGCTGTTTCTGAATCCTTCATTTCTGTGTGTGTCAAATATTTTCCAAAGGAATATAAAAGAATAAAAATGAACATATGAGAAGAAGTTGGTGGGGAGAAACTGTTGACCAATCTATAAAATGTTTGTAAATTCTTCCTTTTCTTGGGCCAATTAGATATTCGTGTTAATAAAACCCATGTGAAAGTTTTCATTTTTATATTTTTATGTGAACTTTCAAAGAGTAAATGATATTTCCCTCATCAGAGTTGAAGAGATTGTGCACTGTGTATACCCAATACTCTAGACAGACAAACAAACAAAAACTAAGATGACCGTACCATTGGTTAGTTAATAATTCTGTATCTACATTAGATAGTAACAGAATATCTCTGATCTTAACCTTTGGCATATCTAGACATGTAAATGAAAGAAACATTTGGAAGTGAGTCTGGCATCACCTTGGTGATTCCTTATTGAGTCTTCAAGGCCATGATGATATAAAATGGGAAACCACGAATGCATGGGAGAGACAGGATGTTATGAAGAGAAGATTGGGCTGGGAATTGGAAGTTAGTTAGGTTCCAGTCCCAGCTCTGTTTTCAACAAGCTGTAAAACTTCTCTGCATCTCAGTTCATTATTTATTTACTATTTATACATTGCCTATTTTCCAAAACAGATGGAGATGGCTTTCAATAAAAACCACTAATGTATCAGAACTCTTTTACAAGGTAATAAGCCAAAATAAAAGAAAAAAGAAAGAAGGATAGTTATAGCAGCAAATCTAAGCTTCGGGAATATACTATAGCAGCATACAAAATGCTGCTGTGTCACGGCCAGAGTCAAGCAAGAAACAACTTGTACCACGATCATCACCCATGGGTCTCAGTTTTTGTATTTACAAAATGGGTGAAAAATGAAAGTTGGATGAAATCACTTTTAAGATATTTTTCAAGTTCAGTGTTTCTGTTAAAAACCAATACATACATGCCTGAAAATATTTCCTCTATTTCCACATAATGAAGCACTATCACAAGCCTTAAGGAAAAATTTGGGATCAAGCAGCTCACTCATAACCTGCGTAACTTTGTAACCAGAGAAATATATTAATAAATAATAAATGATGATGAAAACACTAGCATGTTAAAAGGAATGTTAAATTACAAATAAATGAAGGAATACTACAGTATGTAGAAGATTTTACCTATAAAAATAAAGGGGCTAGGAGATGAATATTTGTTGATAGAAGCCTGTGTAAGGAAAGGTTGAAACTTATGAGTTCAAGGAAAAAGTGCACATGGATGAGGCGAAATATAATAATTAAAACTTTAAGGGACAGCATGAAGCCAAATTGAGGCAAGATGAAATACATAGAGTGAAAAGTCATAGTGTACAATATTACAATCCTCAGCTGACTGCTGTATTCAGCTGTGCTCATGTACTTTGAATTCAATTACTGTTATTTCATGGGGCCAACTATTAAAGAGGTGGGGAAAAAATGAGCCAACATGACTTGTACATTGTTTGACATTATATCCCTATTTGCCAATCAGTATGAAATGTTTTACTTTAAGGAAACACAATGTAACAGAACAGACTGTATAATGCTTTTTGAATCCAGATAGAAATATGCAGATAAATAGGAAGAAAAGCATCTGTGACTAGGACTTGATCAGTGTTTCTATCAAGATACCAAAGAGTTTCTATATTGGACTAGACACACTTGGAATGTTCAGGTATGCATAGTATTGATTTGGCTATTACTGTGTAGAGAAAGACTAAAAGGCTAGTAAGGTGTAACAAACAAACAATACAGGAGAGTTATGGCCATGAGGAGACTATCATCTAAAATGATGACTGGGAGAATGTGGGGTAATTTTGAAAAAGAAAAAGCAAAACAAAACAAAACGTGAAAAGGGCATTAGAAGATGGAGATGAAAATCATAAATAAATTCCGAGTGGCCATAGCAAATCAAATAAAGAAAATTTGTCTACCCCAAAGAGAGTTCATGGAAGATTCAAATATCGAACAGCTTTGAGGAAAGGAAAAGGAATTGTCCAGCCATTCCCACTTTCTGCACAAAATTCCCCTAATTTTCAACCGGGGGAAATTTTGCCTCCCCAGAGTGTATTCAGCAACATCTGTAAACATTTTTGGTTGTTGCAACTGGGGAGGTGCTACTGGCATATAATAGGTGGAAGCCAGCAGTGCTGTTAAACAACCCACAATACACATGTGAGGCCCCTAAAACGAATGATCTGGCCCCAAATGGGCCAGTGGTGCCATGGTTGAGAATCTTTAAAAAAGGCAAGACTGCATAGTAAGTTCATCTCTCCTAGAGGCAATATTCTATGTACCACTCTGCTTCCCATGGCCTAAGTGAAAGTTGTAAAATTTTTTTGAATTCCTTAATGTGATACCTCTAAGATCCATCTGTTCCCACCAATCTCATCTTTGATACCTTTCGCTTAAGTTTGGCTTAACCGTAATCCATATCTGATGTCCTTAAAAGTATTCCCATTTATTTCCTTCTCTTTTCTGTGACTTCGTTATTTTGACCCCTTATGAATTAGTATTTTGACTTATGGGGTCATGTCCCTTTCTCTTCTTTTAGTTGTACTCCTTCTCTGATGTCCTGATTTTTATTGCTCTCAAATGGTATTCAAGATGTTTGTTCACTTAAGTGAACAAAAAAACTAACTTGAACATTTTTAGTGTGTAACTAAGTTTCTCAATATTTGAAGTCCTTTTTGTATCTCTCAAGATACTATCTTTATGGGAAACGTAGTCTTAACTATGCCGAAATTATGAAAATAGTCCTTAGATTTGCGAATACTTTGACTTGAAGGAGATAAAGTGAAACAGAGGAAAACAAAAGGACTAGAATCAAAAGCACTGCTTCTAAACAAGGAGAAATGCGTTTCTGTAATCACAGGAGGAGGAAGATAATGGGACAAACAGTGAGCTTCAGGATTTCTTTTTTTCTTTTCTGATATCCACACCAAATTTCTGCCTGCTGGAGGTTTATTTAATCTACAATTTTTAGTCCAGAAATCAGTAGAAACTCAGTTGACTGTTTTGGGGGACCTCGTGTGTCAACAGTGGATTTGATTTAAATGGGACAATATTGTGGAAAAGTCTGCCCTTTACTAGCTGTTCCAAATGTCAATTCCATCTGAGCCTTCTTCTATAAGGGGACATTAATGTCTTTTTCTGACATTTTTCCTCATGATTGGCATTCACCAGACCTTTCTCTCCAACTATTAGTTTCATTAACATTATTATTGCATTTGGTTGGCATTCTTTCCTCTACCTAATTCTGTAAAGATCAGATAGTATTTGTTCCAGAGATAAACTTTTCTTTCTCATACACACACTCAGTACACAAGAAGCCCACAGTATCTTACATGGACACAGCCTACGTAGATCCAGGCAGAGGGAGACATTTTCAGTGACAGCCTATACTTCTCACTGATATTCCAGAACAGGGAGAAAAAGGAAATGTTTTCACCTCTGTATAATAAGTGTTCCTTATTCTGATAACAATAGAAAGCTATTTCATGGACATTACATCTACCTTTTCTCTAGTCTAAATGGAAAGCAGAATTACACAGTTAACCAAAGATATGTTGAGAAAGGTTCCTTAAAACACACTGAAAGAAAATTGTAGTAATTTATTAGCTGGTCTCTTAGAGTCCATGTATATGTGTGTGACTGCATGCAAATCTGTGTGCATGCAAAAATGAATGCAGTTCACCTTTTTGCTTTTCACAGTGGATCCTGTGTTTTAGGATTTGTGAGCTGTCAGAATTTCAATAAGTAAAAATGTCACCCTATTTCTAATGATATATTTGATTAAATCATGCTGATATGTAATAGAGAGTCTTCAGACTTTTATTGAGACCAGTCAGTGCATAAAATATTTTCTCTACTGGTAACCAATATTTATTGAATGCCTCCTGTGTGTGTCAAGGATTCTATACATGTTATTTTTTTTTTTTATTATACTTTAAGTTCTAGGGTACATGTGCATGACGTTTATATCATGTATAACTCCCCAATGCAATCCCTCCCTCCTCCCCCCTCCCCATGATAGGCCCCAGTGTGTGATGTTCCCCTTCCCGAGTCCAAGTGATCTCATTGTTCAGTTCCCACCTATGAGTGAGAACATGCGGTGTTTGGTTTTCTCTTCTTGTGATAGTTTGCTAAGAATGATGGATTCCAGCTGCATCCATGTCCCTACAAAGGACGCAAACTCATCCTTTTTTATGGCTGCATAGGATTCTATACATGTTATTTTATCTGATTCTCCTTTGTCTTAGAATTATGAACTCACCAAATCATTCCTTTAAAGAGAAAAATGTTTTCCAGCCTCTTCAAGTTAGGTGGGACCGTGGAATTAAGTATGGTCATTAAAATGTAGGTGGGAGTAACATATGCCATTTTCAGAGCTTGCCCTTGGTAACTTCCACACGCCCCTGCCCCCCACCCTTCTCATTGGCTGGCTGGATTCTGAGAGAATTCAGGAAAGGATTCTGAGACCTGTGATAACTACTGGATGACTGGAGCCTGGATTCCCTGGAGGAGAGCTACTCAGGAAAGTTGATGGTGATGATATTAATTAATGAACTTTCTATTAAATAGGGAATCCTTTCCCCATTTCTTGTTTTTGTCAGGTTTGTCAAAGATCAGATGGCTGTAGATGTGTGGTATTATTTCTGAGGACTCTGTTCTGTTCCATTGGTCTATATCTCTGTTGTGGTACCAGTACCATGCTGTTTTGGTTACTGTAGCCTTGTAGTATAGTTTGAAGTCAGGTAGCATGACGCCTCCAGCTTTGTCCTTTTGACTTAGGATTGTCTTGGCAATGCGGGCTCTTTTTTGGTTCCATATGAACTTTAAAGCAGTTTTTTCCAATTCTGTGAAGAAACTCATTGGTAGCTTGATGGGGATGGCATTGAATCTATAAATAACCTTGGGCAGTATGGCCATTTTCACGATTGGCTAGCCATAAGTAGAAAGCTGAAACTGGATCCTTTCCTTACCCCTTATACGAAAATTAATTCAAGATGGATCAGAGACTTAAATGTTAGACCTAATACCATAAAAACCCTAGAAGAAAATCTAGGTAAGGACTTCATGTCTAAAACACCAAAAGCAACGGCAGCAAAAGCAAAAATTGACACATGGGATCTAATTAAACTAAAGAGCTTTTGCACAGCTAAAGAAACTACCATCAGAGTGAACAGGCAACCTACAGAATGGGAGAAAATTTTTGCAACCTACTCATCTGACAAAGGGCTAATATCCAGAATCTACAAAGAACTCAAACAAATATACAAGAAAAAAACAAACAACCCCATCAAAAAGTGGGCAAAGGATATGAACAGACATTTCTCAAAAGAAGACATCCATACCGCCAACAGACACATGAAAAAATGCTCATCATCACTCGCCATCAGAGAAATGCAAATCAAAACCACAATGAGATACCATCTCACACCAGTTAGAATGGCAATCATTAAGAAGTCAGGAAACAACAGGTGTTGGAGAGGATGTGGAGAAATAGGAACACTTTTACACTGTTGGTGGGATTGTAAACTAGTTCAACCATTATGGAAAACAGTATGGCGATTCCTCAAGGATCTAGAACTAGATGTACCATATGACCCAGCCATCCCACTACTGGTATATACCCAAAGGATTATAAATTACTCTACTACAAAGACACATGCACACGTATGTTTATTGCGGCACTATTCACAATAGCAAAGACTTGGAATCAACCCAAATGTCCATCTGTGACAGACTGGATTAAGAAAATGTGGCACATATACACCATGGAATACTATGCAGCCATAAAAAAGGATGAGTTTGCGTCCTTTGTAGGGACATGGATGCAGCTGGAATCCATCATTCTTAGCAAACTATCACAAGAAGAGAAAACCAAACACCGCATGTTCTCACTCATAGGTGGGAACTGAACAATGAGATCACTTGGACTCGGGAAGGGGAACATCACACACTGGGGCCTATCATGGGGAGGGGGGAGGAGGGAGGGATTGCATTGGGGAGTTATACATGATATAAACGTCATGCACATGTACCCTAGAACTTAAAGTATAATAAAAAAAAAAAAAAAACTATAAAAAAAAAATAAATAAAATAAAATAAAATAAAATTGAAAAAAAAAAAAAATTAATGAACTTTCATGAGCAGTAAAGTTAAGTAATGCTAAAAACTTAGGTGTCATTGCTATTTTGCAGCAGTGAGTATTATTAAACTCGACTAATATAGCAACTGGTAACTAGAAAAAGAGTGCTGCTAGACTACAAAACTTGAATATGTGGTATTTGCCTTATAGGTTGGATGATAAGCAGCAAGGAAATTGATATTGAAGTCTGAGAAGATAGAACTCATATTATTCAGTGGTAAACATTTTGTATAACTATCACTTGTGATTGTGTTGAAGGCAAACCACACGCTTACTGAGCCAACAGCTCCAGTGGAAATAATTAGAAGAATCAACAGTTGGCATGTGTTGGATACTACTGGCTGCTTTGACAAGATATTGCAATATTACAAGAAAGAGATGAACTCAGGAAAGCCCTGCCTGGTTTGCAAGCAGAAATGAAAGGGAACAAAGAGAGATAGAAAGCAAGGACTTTATTGCTAGGAAAGCCATCTGCTTCTAGACACAAACAAGAAGATGGAATTTTGAAAGGTTTTGGGTGTCAATGGCCAAATAAAACTCAGATGAATAAAATGTCCAAAAACAGTTATCTAATTAAGAGTGTGGCTTCCCATTCAATGTCAGCCACCATTTTCTTGAGAAAGAGAAAGGCATAGGGTTAAGGAAACAACAAAATAAGGGAGGCTTGAAAACTTAAGTTTCAGAAGGAAATATGAATGTGGTTATTGGCAAATGAAACTAATTGTAATCAAAAGACAGTGTCATGGGTTGGACTGTGTGCCCCCCAAATTCATGCGTTGAAGTCCTGGCCCCCAGCACCTTAGAATGTACCTCATTTGGATATAAGGTATTACAGAGGTAATCAAATTAAGCTGTCATTAGAGTGGGTCTCAATACAGTGTGACTGATGTCCATACAGAAGAGGAAATCTGGACACAGACTGGTACAGAAGGAAGACCGTGTGAAAACACAGGATGACAAAGCAAGCAAGTTAATTATCTGTGCTTCTTTCTTCAGTTTTGTAAGTGGTGGTATCACTGTGGTTATCCTGATCCTGATCTGCCATCACATATGAGGTTTTGTGGCCAGTAGGGGTGGGGCGGTGGGGAAGGAGATAGCTTGTCTCTTTATCGTAAGTAGAAGACCAAGAAGAGGCACATCTAGTGAGGTGGAGAAAGTGTCTCATTACCCGGCAATCCTGCTGGATGCAGTGCCTGGATGGAATTTTGGGATGTCTTCCTTGGGTGCTGCTAAATACATTCTATGTATTGGTAGAGCATAACGGAGACGCTACTCTTTGCCCTCTACACTTTTCCATTTCTTTTTGGGCATATAGCCAAACTACCTTTGCAAGCTGCCTTATAGATGGTGAGACAATGTGAATCAGGCATGGGCTAAGAAATACCAGAGGAAATGACATACGGTTTTTCCAATTATGGGCTCTAAACACCTCTCAGAAAATGTCTCATATGGAATCACTGGCTTGACAGATGAAGAGAATCCTTGAAGAACTCCAAGGACTTAGGGGGGCTCACAATATCTAGAATAGACAAAAGGAGTCCAGGTCCCAGAGTCACTGCTTTAAAGGGTAGCTGCCAAGAAGAACTGTCCAATCTAGGACATTTTTATTGGCCTTTATGAGAGCAAGAAATAATAAAGTTTTATTCGGTCAAGCCATAAAATTTTAGCGTTTGTTACTGAAGCAGTTAACATGAATTCTGCTGACTCATATACTTCTCATTAAGCCAGCACAATAATAACAATAGCCTTTCAGAGAAGTATCTTGAAGATTGCTAAATTGCCTAAAGTTATACAATAAATTACGCAGGCTATAATGGGTTAATCCAGTCACAATAGTTTAGTTTTGGCCCCAGAATGGAGAAAGTTGGATATTATGTCACGGTGTAAACACATAAAGGTATCTTTACAAATCCATGACAGAAGTACACATTTGATCTGTCAATAACACACACACACATGAATACACACCCCCTAAAGTTTGTATTTATCTTGTTTTGCTGAACCATGTGATGAATCACAGTGATTTAAGTTAGTTAAAAATAAGGGGAAATTACCAATGTCGGAAAAATATTTGTTGACCCTTATCCCTGCCAATTTATAGCAAGTATAATGGATTATGAACATTAAAAAATGGAAAAAGTCACTGCAATGTTAAATGGCAGTTGCTATAGAATATGTTTGAACAAAAATATTACTAATGAGGCAGTCTAGGTCTCAAGTCAGCTATCCAAATGCCAAGTACAACTGAAATAGTGCTGCAGATCAGGGAGTTAGTAGCAACACAAACACCAGTGAATAGACTTCCCAGACCATAAAGAGAGCAGTGTGAACTAAGTGTGTTACCTGGAGATGGAAGCATTAGGCTATCACAGTTCACAATATGCATTAATGTCCTAATGAGAAATGTAATCCCAAGCTACTTGCCTAGTTGCTATTTCCAAGGATGACTAATCATAGAGGGAATTAAGAAACTAAATACATTAGAATTAGTGTCATTATAGAAATCAAACTGTACTTGTTTAAGGGGAAAAATAACAACCATAGGATTTTTTTTTTACCCAAGAATTTGCACAGATTTATTGGCTGCTTTTCTTTGTATACTGGCATTATATTCAACTTTACTGACATTGTATTATGATCAGACAGAATTTTGGATTTTTCTCTTCTATTCAGACATGATTAGGTGCTGACGGTAGACATGAACAATAGGCAACTGGAAACAAATGGCCCTAATGTCACAAGAGAGATAAAACAGATCTAAAATGCTACTTCCCATCGGTGTTCATCAAAGCCTGATTTAGTTATTGCAGAAGGACTGCGGGTCTATGCTTGAGTTTACGTTCGCTTTCACAAGAGATTTCAGCCATTATCCTAATAACATAGACAATCTTTGGGGATGTTATTAGATCCTTCCCTCCTTTTCTTCCTTCCGTTCTTTTTCCCTCCTTCTTCCCTCCTTCCCTTCCTTCTTCTTCCCTCCGTCCTCCTTTCTTAATAGATATGGACAATGCTGTGGTTGGTCTTTAAAGTACTTTAAATGTTCGAAGGCATTTCAAACACCTTTTGTTTCACAAAGATAAAACATTGTTTATATAGTTCTAGGACATGCAGCATTGCTCCTTCTGCCAGCCAAACACTGTGAAAGAAGTTGGTGTAGCGAGATGGGCTTTGTTTTATGCCAATCTGAGGTTAAGTCCCAACTGTGCCACAAATCCACTGTTAGACAAATTCCTTAATCTTTGGATCTGCTCCCTCATCTACCAAATGGGGATAATAACACTCACCCCTCAATGGGACCTGACATGGCAGATCTGTACATCACAGAATACAATGCACGGTAATTATCTATGGCAGACTGTGGCCCATCGTAGACACCCAGTGATTATGAACTCTTTGGCAGCTCATTTCTTCTCAACCTTGCAATAGCCATCCAGGCTTTTAATTATTTTTAAAAATGTTTCATAACTTCCTACTTCATCAGCTGGGAACTGGTCTTTCTGAATTGCCTTAGTTTTAGATAAAGGCTCTTGTGGGCCCAGGATGGTGGGAAAAAACAATTTCCCTCTGTTTACCTGCCTAACAAGGATAAATGACTCTATCTCTGTGGCTTATGTTGAATGCCTGATAATGCATCTCCAAGAGAAGCACTTAGCAAGAAAACTCATAAATATGGCTATAATGTTTATTCAACGTATTCTATTTGCAAGACCAAGTATACAAATGAAGGATAAAAACAGACAAAATGGGTCACTAACATTAGCCTGTGCTGTTTGTGAGGCAGGTGGTAATAATACAGTGTGTTGTCTCTTAGTGCTTGTTTTTCAGGGAGTTTTAGTTACATAACAAAGATTTATTGTAAGAATAAGAAACTTACTCTCTTCCATCTTAATGGGATGTCTGCTGGTCTGGGAATGCAGGTCATAGAGATGTATTACCAAAAGTGCATGTTTTAGAAGGTTCTTTGTCTCCCAAGCCTTGATAGTTGCATAATATACAAAGTCAATTTATACTCCTTAATCATACACAAATACTGCATATCTTTCCCTTAGCATCCTGGCAATCATGTTCCCACAGGAATGGAATAGAACCTAAAGGTTATTTACCTTTAAAGAGAGACAAATAAAATAACAGAGAATAACTGATCGTGAAAGTGAAACTCAATTTAATCCACATTGATCCAGAGCTGAATGGAGGCTAAATGGTTGAAATACAAACAGGCAGATTTTTGCCTCAACAGAAGGAAAGAAAGAAAGAAGCAAACTAAAAATAAGTACCCATTGTATGTGAACAGGTGTACTTAAAAATGTTCATATTTCATCTCACCCATTTTTGAACTAAAAGTTGCGATTTTACCCTTTAAAAAAAGTAGACAAGAGATATTTCTTTCTTATTGTCACTCAGCTAGTGAATGGCATAGTGGTGTTTATCTCAGTTTATGACTGACTCTAAAACGTACGCTTTCCATTCTACCATTATATCTCTGTAACCTCAGTTAAATCTTCATGCCTAAAGCTGCTAAAAAATTTAATCAGTGACTGAATGGGTAATAGTTCCTTATCACCAATATAGGTGCCTGGAACCTGCAGAAACAGAATACTGAAGAAAAGCTCCACAAAGGGTGGAGGCTGAAATTCTACAATAGCTATCATTTCTGTGTCTCTGTCTTCATCTCTCTTCTTGCTACCATTGCTTGTGGTCAGATTGTTGGAAGCTGCATATGAATAGTGTTTTAAACAGCAACTACAGCAACAGTTGCATCTGTCCTCTGTCTTTGGGTGCCTTGTCAAGCATTTTATAAACATTATCGCATTTAGTCCTTAGTACTTAATGAAATGTTGTTTTATTGCCCCGTTTTTTTTTTTTTTCAGGTAAGAAAAATTAATTTCGGAAAGGAAAATAAACTTGCTTGAGGCAGGATATTTCAAACTTGGATTCTAACCTGGATCTAGCTGACTCAAAGAAAGTTATATATTTTGATCTGTGTGTCAAAAATCTCAAACCTCTTGGGGAAAAAATTTACAGGAGAAAAAAAGTTAATGCTTTCCTTTTGAGGGATGTACTTCATTCAAAATAATATCTTGCACAGGTAAATATAAAGAATGATAGAGTTGCTATGCCTGGTCTTGCTGGTTTTCCTAAATGCAATTAACCTTACACATTTTCCTACTGTTTAGCTATCCACAGGGTTCTCCTTTTTATGGTTCAGCTTGTCAATGTTTCTCTTAAATATGATAAAGAGCCTTGCACCCTGCATCTGTCCATTAGGCTAAACAAATTGGTTAGAGCTGCTGGAGGAAAACACTGGTGTTGTCTACTCCTACACACATATATATCACCCTCCCGACATTTGAGAGGCTAGATGTCATTGCCACATGCAACTGCATTTAGATTTGTTTCCTTAAATACATAAATGAATACATAAATACATGAATGAATAAATGATCAAATAAAGAAGTAAATAAATAATCAAAGCTGGGCACGGTGGCTCATGCCTGTAGTCCCAGCACTTTGGGAGGCTGAGGCGGGCGGATCGCGAGGTCAGGAGTTCAACTCCAGCCTGGCTAGCATGATGAAACCCTGTCTCTACTAAAAATACAAAAAATTAGCCAGCAATGGTGGCACACCCTTGTAGTCCCAGCTACTTGGGAGGCTGAGGCAGGAGAATTGCTTGAACCCAGCAGGCGGAAGTTGCAGAGAGCTGAGATTGTGCCACTGCACTCCAGCCTGGGTGACAGAGTGAGACTCTGTCTCAAAAAAAAATGATAATAATAACAATAACAATAATCAAAACCTCATAACAGTTCCTTCGCTTTCATCCCAAAATATGCATTCCTGAAAGGAAAGCTATGGGATGAATTCCATCCATGGAAACTTCTGCCTGATTCTCATATTCCCCAGGATTGCAGAGGAGTAGGCTGATGCTCCACACCTGGAGTTGACGTATGATGATTTATAAGAGAACGGAAATTTTAAAAGAGACATGGTTCTTTTAATGGCAGTCTTCGGAGTCTCTTCCAGTCCTCTTGCTACCTTCATCTCCTTTCAAACCAAATGTTCTGAACAGGGATATCTTAGCTTTTCATATTGCTTTGATAAAAGAAAGGAAGTTGGTTCAAATCTAGCAAAACTGTGCATTTGAAACATCTTTATGATCTTGTTTGAGATTATTTTAAAATTTTATTTTACTTCAACTTAGTCATTAACTTCCTGTAGAGCAATGAGCTAATACCCTGTATTAGGCAAACTTGCTGTAAATTAAGTGCATCTTCAAGGTTACTCCTACTCTCTGATATGCCCACCTTCTTATCTCTAAGTCTATGCATGTTAGCTAGTAACGCAGGAAACAGAAGACACTCTCAAATTAGAATAATTCAAGAAGAATTTAATAAAGAGACTATTTACAAACATGTGGGCAGAGTTTAGAGAAATCATAGGAGATAGTAACACCTCTGTCATTTCTTGGTTAAAAGGGGAGAAGGGAAGTGGTACTAAAACCAAGCAGGAGAGAGTGCAGAGGGACCATAATACAAGTTGTTCTGTCTGAGGATGGAAAGCTCCTAAGTGCAAGCTTACAAGGAGACAGAAGATAAATACCAACTACACACTCCTCTTCCTATCTCCTTCAGGGGCTCTTCAATGGACAAAGGCCATAAGAGGCTGGAAGGCAAAAGGACCCATTAATGTAATGCAAATATCAGTCTCCCGGAGTAAAGAGGTGAATGGAGAAGGGTGGAGAGTAGATGTGGATGAGTGAAAAATACATCACACCATGTCTTCAAATTACATCCAGCAACTTCACATGCACTATGAAACCCTTGTTGCCACAATAGTCCCTCTTTCCTTGAACTACTACAAGAATAAAGAAATTTCTTTCTAATCTTTTGCAGAATAATTACATAGACTCTCATTGCTCTTGTTTCACAGGTGGCTGATTTTCCAATAATATTAAATACTTTTGGAAGGGCTGGGACTGCATGTAATTTCTTGAAAAGTCTGGTGTTGTGGAAGACCAAGACCCAGACTGTTGAAGTCAGTCTAATGGAATGCGAAATAACTAAACTCTGTGTACTTCTTTACCATGAGTGTATAAATAAAATATCATTGCATTTAAGGAAATTGCTCAAAGCCTCACAGTGAATAAAATTGAGAAAACATGTAGACTTATTCCAGATTTTATGTACTTAGGTTTTATGGCTTCATTTGCAATCAGGACTTCCTTTCCCCTTCCCCTTCCTTCCCTTCCCTTCCTTTTCTTTCTTCTCCTCGTCCTGTTTTTCTCCTCTTTCTTCTTCCTCTTCCTCTTTCCTACCTTCTCTCTCTCTTAAATTTGGACATTTCTCTCAGACTTGAAATTATTTTTGGAAAGGCAGTCTTCACCTGCTACAAGAATCCATGTGGGAGAAGTTGATATTCTACATGAATTAGCAGGAAATAATAATATCCTACCTTTTATTTTGAGTCTCCCTACTGTCTCACTCCCTCGAAATCACCGTGTAATCAATCTGAAGCAGCAACATGCAAGAGCATTAAAATTAGGGATGTTTGAAGAGGGAATTTGCCTACTCACTCATTATTCTTGATTAATAGAAAATTATCCTGCTAACATTTACCGTGCTATTCATTTGTTATTTGGAAGTGATTAGCCACAAATAGCAGTTAAGAACAAGCCAGTTCTGTGGTTTCAGTCACAGCTTTAATTACCTCCGTAGTGCCTCTTTCTTCAAACACGCCTTCCTCACTTGAAAATAGCTCACACCTTCCTTAAACACTGCCTCTCTTCTCCTATATCAGCTTTTCTCTTTCAACCGGATCAGTGGCCCTGCTCACTTTTACCCTGTTCATGAAGACACAAGAAACCTCAGAGAGGGAATTAGTTTATGGCTTAAAGCTGGGAGAGCTCCGGGCACAGATGGTACTCTTTCCCAGATTTCCCTATTACCTAGCTTCTATTTTCAGGCCTCAACACATTCCTCATTAATTAGCTTTCCTCCAAGAAGAAACCTGAGGGCCTCAGGCCAGATATTGACCTAGCATCACTCATCTACTTGCCTCTGGAATCTCTGACCTCTTTCCTTGCTTTCTTATCCCCTTTTAAACAACCCTATACTAGACTTGTCCTTTCTGGTTCTCAGGATGCCCTCAGGTTAGCCAGTATTCCCCTAGGCATTGCCAGATTGTCGACCTTGATTTGTCCCATGTAATTTTCTTTTTTGTATATTTTACTCTCATGGAGAATTCGCCTCACCTGGTTGCCTCTTAAAAAAAAAATGCAAATAATTAATTTACCCTCAGGTGTTAACAATGACTGAAAATTGGCTTGCTAAAGTGTTAATCATTCTGAGATGTTTGCATTTTTGTCACTTTAAGGCCCTAAAAGTGATTATTAGATCAAACTGTTATTATTGTCATCTCAGAAGATTTTTTAAAACTACCAGTGAATGCCTGGGCCTCACCCATGTCGGAGTTGCTCATAAAACAGATAGAAACAGATAGGGTGAAACATGTACCTAAGAAATGGCTCTTGTTAGTATTTTAGTAATCTGTAACAAGATAATGAGGGAATATATATATATATATAGTATTATTTATATATGTAATATATATGTATTATTTATATATGCAATACATATATATGTATATTTATATATGCAATACATATATGCATTTTTATATATGTAATACATGTATGTATTATTTATATATGTAATAATATATGTATTTATATATGTAATATATGTATTATTTATATGTGTAATAATATATGTATTATTTATATATGTAATAATATGTATTTATATATGTAATATATGTATTATTTATATATGCAATACATATATGTATTATTTATATATGTAATACATATATGTATTATATATGTAATACATATATATGTATTTATATATGTAATACATATATATGTATTATTTATATGTGTAATACATATATAAGGATTTTTTATATATGTAAAATATGTGTATACACACACACACACACACACACACATATATATATACTTTTTTGTTCAGCTGGCCTTACATTCACGTTTTTTTGGGTGCGCCTTCTTTCTCATCCAAAGTCCAAAACTTCTGCCTACTGTTACCAGACCATTTTTTAAAAACTCATTTCAAAGAATCATTCAGGAGGAGGGTGCCTATTCCTGTACCTTATTCCAGAACTCTGCATTAGAATCTGTAGGAATCTGCATTTTAACAAATTTTTGAGACTGACTAATGCTTAAGTTTGAGAACCACTCACTGCACTAGGCAAACTCAAGAGCAGACCTATCAGGATTAGAAACTGATTGGAGTTAGTGCTAATTCTTTCATTTCTCCAAGTTACCTTGCAGTCACTCACAGATCCCAGATATCAAAATATACACCAAACTTCATCTTTGACTTATCTTAGAGAGTGTATATATATATATATATATATATATATATAGTATTATTTATATATGTAATATATATGTATTATTTATATATGCAATACATATATATGTATTATTTATATATGCAATACATATATGCATTTTTATATATGTAATACATATATGTATTATTTATATATGTAATAATATATGTATTTATATATGTAATATATGTATTATTTATATATGTAATAATATATGTATTATTTATATATGTAATAATATATGTATTATATATGTAATATATGTATATTTATATATGTAATAATATGTATTATTTATATGTAATACATATATGTATTTATATATGTAATAATATATGTATATTTATATATGTAATACATATATATGTATTATTTATATGTGTAATACATATATAAGGATTTTTTATATATGTAAAATATGTGTATACACACACCACACACACACACATATATATATACTTTTTTGTTCAGCTGGCCTTACATTCACGTTTTTTTGGGTGCGCCTTCTTTCTCATCCAAAGTCCAAAACTTCTGCCTACTGTTACCAGACCATTTTTAAAAACTCATTTCAAAGAATCATTCAGGAGGAGGGTGCCTATTCCTGTACCTTATTCCAGAACTCTGCATTAGAATCTGTAGGAATCTGCATTTTAACAATTTTTGAGACTGACTAATGCTTAAGTTTGAGAACCACTCACTGCACTAGGCAAACTCAAGAGCAGACCTATCAGGATTAGAAACTGATTGGAGTTAGTGCTAATTCTTTCATTTCTCCAAGTTACCTTGCAGTCACTCACAGATCCCAGATATCAAAATATACACCAAACTTCATCTTTGACTTATCTTAGAGAGTGTATATATATATATATAATATATATATATATATATACACACACACACATATTTAAATATGGGATATATTTAATGAATTGTTTGATATGACATTTGCATTCCCTTATGTCCAGCTATGTTTTATTCACCTCACCATTTATTTAACATTTATCCAGCATCATCTAGCGTAAGTTACTACCTAGTAATAAATGCAAACAGATTCACTTCCCTCGAGGAGCTAAGGGACCAATCAGAGAGAATGCTGTTAATGCAGCTAACACAATGCAGAATCAAGATCCGGAACAAGAATAAGCACAGGAATATTCCAAAAGACTTTATCTGAAAAGGATAGCAGAGGAGTTGGGCCTTGAAGAATGGGCTGTTTTACAATGGGCACCTAGAGCCCAAAGACAGACAAACTGCTGAGTACCAGGATGGGCCTTGGCTCACGCTGTTCCCTCCTCCCCAATGGCTGTTAACACATCGGGTCTTTCTGGTGAATTCTTATTTATCCTTCAAATCCTAGCTGTGGTTCTGCCTCCTCTATGAAGCCCCTACCTTCACTTAGGGTTCAATACATCACCCCTTCTTTGTTCTACTACTTAACTTGCAACTGCTGCTATACTAAAAACATCATGTTAGTCTCAATTATATAGAACGATTTAGATACATATATATATAGAATTGCCTCCACACTAGATTGTGATCAGCTTGGTAGCAGAAATCATGACTTACTCATCTTTGATTATTCAACACTTAGCAGACCACCTGGTATAGTGAATATGGATGTAATATATGTTTGTTGATTTAAAATTTATATTGTAGCGGTTGTAAGCCAAACTGATTGGTTTGTATGCTAAGTCTACAACTTGATTGCTCTGTGAAATTAGTAGTAAATAACTGAAAATAGTAAATACCACTGATACTGATATTTGACTACCTGAAAATAGTAAATACCACTAATAGTGAGCTAAGGATAAAATGAGTTAATACATGTAAAGTGTACAGGAAAGTGGTTCATTGTTAGTGTTCAATAAGTATTTTCTAATTATTAATTTGCTAATAATTTTTTGTTCTTAGTAAAACTGAATAGGTCTTTCTCTATATCATTCTCCATGGAATTCATTTTACTCTGCTACTTACATATTGAAGTGCTAGGACAAAGGGCTATCCACAAATGCATCCGTGACATCTTATTTTGATATAGGACTGCCATTCCCAGCACTTAGAGTCTTTTATGGATATTGTCTTGAGTCACTACATAGCATAAGGCATCTTATAGCCAGTGATATAGTGAGGTCCCAGGGATTGTCACAAGCTACCCCATGAATCAATGGAACAGCCCAAGCCGGACTCTAAACTTTTCAGGTCAATACCACCTACTCTACTACTAAGGACTGAGACATTTTCAAAGTGACTCTTAACTGTCACACTACATGTTTTCCAAGCAGGTACATTCATAATGTCAATGTCATCTTTCTAAGTGAATAAATGGAGTTTCTCTCCACCTGTAATATAGAGCAGGTTATGTTATCTTTCCTTTTCTATTACTGGAGAAAAGCTCTGAAGCAGTGGCTGGCATAAGCTATCTTGCAGAGGACACCATGCAGTCCACCAATTCAATCTCTAAAGCAGAAGTTCTCAACCTGGGGTAATTTGGCAATGTCTGAACATACGTTTGGTTGTCACAATTGGAGGACGCTAGTAGCATTCTAATGGGTAGAGACTGGGGTGCTGCTAAACATTCTATATGCACAAAATAGCACCTGACAACAAATAGTTGTGCTACCCAAAATATCAGTAGTGCCGAGGTTAAGAAAATGTGCTCTGGAGCCAAGTGGCTGCCTCTCCTGAGCATGGGTTTTAAGAAATGATAAACGTTTTAAACATCTTAAGAGCTAGCTCATTTTGAGTTAGTAAAACTCATGGGAGGAAAAGATTAAACAAAGTGGAAGGTGAGGTTAATAAAGAAAGGCACAGAGGCTTGTTTTTGATAACTGCACCAACTCTATTTGGATGCTTTCAGCTTTTGATATCCCAGCAACCCAATTTCTACCTTTTTCTGGTGACAGATATGCTGCACAGTCATTTGACTCTTGGTGTCAATGGTAATGTTACCCAGCAAGAATACTGAGCCTTAAGAGCAGCTTTGCGGATTCTGTGGTCTGACCTACTGCCCTTTAATAAGACTAAGTTTCCTTTGTGACTTTCAGTTGGCGAGAATTGGGATAGTGGGAGCAAAAGCCTAGTTTGATTCATTTCGTCCTCTAGTTTCCTTTACGATTGCAAACGTCACCATGGAAAGCCTGAGGTGAGAAAAGAAGCAGGCATCAAATTGGATAAAATAATAAAGCAACTGAAGTCACAACCCTTTTCTCCCCTGCTACCTTCCTGAGATAGTCACTTAGTTTTCTGTCTACGAAGCAAAATCACCTGATGGCCCCCACACCATCTGAACTTAACATGCATGTCACATTTTAGAAATGATTGCTCATAACTACAAAGAACCTATCGTATCTTTTTATAGAGAGATCATTTTAATCTAGCAAACCCAAAGTCAATGAATTAGCACTAGGTGTGGACAAATTGTGTTCATGAATTGATGCTTCAGAAGAATCTCTTAAGAAGAAAAAATATATAAAATAGTTTGTTTTTGCAGCTAACCTCTCCTCAGTACCCCAAATCTGTAATATTTACTATTTACCTAGTTTATAAATTTGTTTAACCTACAATGAGACATTGCTTCTCAGAGAAATTTAAATTTGTCTCTGGAATTTTGTTCTTAATGGGTAATTAAAAGTGTGAGTTTTCATAAATAAATTATGATCTTTCTCTATTGGGATATATTTTTCTACTGTGATTTACCTAGTGTTCTATAATGCAGATTTGTGGATGCGTGTTTGGTGATTCAATCAGCAGAAAGGTTTGCAGATGTTTAAATGTATTTCCTTTCTACATCATCCTTTTGCTGCCAGATTATTGGGAGCAGCCACAGTGGAGACAACCATGAGCCCAGTGAATTCTGAAAGTTATTGCAAATATGGTGTTTCCCACTGTTAATAAAGGTTAATTCATTTGCTCCTCAAGCTTTTTCATATCCCAGTACCAAATGCCTGAGCTTCTGAGTATAGTACAGAGATATAAGACAAACTACCCTGCAACAAAAAAATTTTAAAAAGAAAAAAAAAAATGCTAAAGAGCTGAAGGCAAACTTTCTTTATCAATAATCGGCTTTTTGGCTCAAAAACTATATTGACAAAGTATACCCTAGTTAAGAATTTTTGATGTACTGTAAGTAGAAAAGACCAGTTCATGTTAGCCTAATCAAAGCAAATGATCACTTTAAAAACGGATCTGATTTGGGTCGGGCTCAGCGGCTCACGCCTGTAATCCCAGCACTTTGGGAGGCCAAATCAGGCGCATCATGAGGTCAGGAGATCGAGACCATCCTGGCTGACACGGTGAAACCCTGTCTCTACTAAAAATACAAAAAATTAGCCAGGTGTGGTGGCGGGCACCTGTAGTCCCAGCTACTCAGGAGGCTGAGGCAGGAGAATGGCGTGAGTCTGGGAGGCATAGCTTGCAATGAGCCCAGATAGCGCCACTAGACTCCCACCTGGGTGACAGAGCGAGACTCCATCTCAAAAAAAAAAAAAAAGAAAAGAAAAAAGAAAAAAAAAATAAAAAAAATTGGACTTGATTTGCTGGGATAACTGGCTAGCCATATGCAGAAGAATGAAACCATATCCCTACTTTTCACCATATACAAAAATTAACTCAAGGTGGATCAAAGATTTAAATATAAGACCTTAAACTGTACCAATCCTAGAAGAAAACCTAGGAAATACCATTTTCAACCTTGGCCTTGGCAAAGAATTTATGACTAAGTTCTCAAAAGCAATTGCAACAAAAACAAAAGTTGATAAATGGGATCTAATTAAAATAAAGAGCTTCTGCGTAGCAAAGGAAACTATCAACATAATAAACAATCTAAAGAATAGGAGGAGGGGGCCGGAGCAAGATGGCCGAATAGGAACAGCTCCAGTCTCCAACTCCCGGCGCGAGCGACACAGAAGACCGGTGATTTCTGCATTTTCAACTGAGGTACTGGGGTCATCTCACTGGGGAGTGCCGGACAATTGGTGCTGGTCAGCTGCTGCAGCCCGACCAGCGAGAGCTGAAGCAGGGCGAGGCATTGCCTCACCTGGGAAGCGCAAGGGGGAAAGGAATCCCTTTTCCTAGCCAGGGGAACTGAGACACACAACACCTGGAAAATCGGGTAATTCTCACCCCAATACTGCACTTTAAAGAAACGGGCACACCAGGACATTATACCCACACCTGGCCGGGAGGGTCCCACGGCCACGGAGCCTCCCTCATTGCTAGCACAGCAGTCTGCAATCTAACCGCAAGGCAGCAGTGAGGCGGGGGAGGGGCGCCCGCCATTGCTGAGGCTTAAGTAGGTAAACAAAGCCGCTGGGAAGCTCGAACTGGGTGGAGCTCACAGCAGCTCAAGGAAGCCTGCCTGTCTCTGTAGACTAGACCTCTGGGGACAGGGCGCAGCTAAAAAAACAACAGGGAAAGCAGCAGAGGCCTGTGCAGACCCGAACGACTCTGTCTGACAGCTTTGAAGAGAGCAGTGGATCTCCCAACACGGAGGTTGAGATCTTTGAAGGGATAGACTGCCTGCTCAAGTGGGTCCCTGACCCCTGAGTAGCCTAACTGGGAGACATCCCCCACTAGGGGCAGTCTGACACCCCACACCTCACAGGTGGAGTACACCCCGGAGAGGAAGCTTCCAAACTAAGAATCAGACAGGTACACTCGCTGTTCAGCAATATTCTATCTTCTGCAACCTCTGCTGCTGATACCCAGGCAAACAGGGTCTGGAGTGGACCTCAAGCAATCTTCAACAGACCTACAGCTGAGGGTCCTGACTATTAGAAGGAAAACTATCAAACAGGAAGAACACCTATACCAAAACCCCATCAGTACGTCACCATCATCAAAGACCAGAGGCTGATAAAACCACAAAGATGGGGAAGAGGCAGGGCAGAAAAGCTGGAAATTCAAAAAATAAGAGCGCATCTCCCCCTGCAAAGGAGCACAGCTCATCACCAGCAATGGATCAAAGCTGGTCAGAGAATGACTTTGACGAGATGAGAGAAGAAGGCTTCAGTCCATCAAACTTCTCAGAGCTAAAGGAGGAATTACGTACCCAGCGCAAAGAAACTAAAAATCTTGAAAAAAGAGTGGAAGAATTGACAGCTAGACTAATTAATGCAGAGAAGGTCATAAATGAAATGACAGAGATGAAAACCATGACACGAGAAATACGTGACAAATCCACAAGCTTCAGTAACCGACTTGATCAACTGGAAGAAAGAGTATCAGCGATTGAGGATGAAATGAATGAAATGAGCGAGAAGAGAAACCAAAAGAAAAAAGAAGAAAAAGAAATGAGCAAAGCCTGCAAGAAGTATGGGATTATGTAAAAAGACCAAATCTACGTCTGACTGGGGTGCCTGAAAGAGAGGGCAAAGTGGAACCAAGTTGGAAAACACTCTTCAGGATATCATCCAGGAGAACTTCTCCAACCTAGTAGGGCAGGCCAACATTCAAATTCAGGAAATACAGAGAACACCACAAAGATACTCCTCGAGAAGAGCAACTCCAAGACACATAATTGCCAGATTCACCAAAGTTGAAATGAAGGAAAAAATCTTAAGGGCAGCCAGAGAGAAAGGTCGGGTTACCCACAAAGGGAAGCCCATCAGAATAACAGCAGACCTCTCGGCAGAAACTCTACAAGCCAGAAGAGAGTGGGGGCCAATATTCAACGTTCTTAAAGAAAAGAATTTTCAACCCAGAATTTCATATCCAGCCAAACTAAGTTTCATAGAGAAGGAGAAATAAAATCCTTCACAGATAAGCAAATGCTTAGAGATTTTGTCACCACCCTGCCTTACAAGAGACCTGAAGGAAACCTGAAACATGGAAAGGAACAACCGGTACCAGCCATTGCAAAAACATGCCAAAATGTAAAGACCATCGAGGCTAGGAAGAAACTGCATCAACTAATGAGCAAAATAACCAGTTAATATCATAATGGCAGGATCAAGTTCACACATAACAATATTAACTTAAATGTTAATGGACTAAATGCTCCAATTAAAAGACACAGACTGGCAAACTGGACAAAGAATCAAGACCCATCAGTCTGCTGTATTCAGGAGACCCATCTCACATGCAGAGACATACATAGGCTCAAAATAAAGGGATGGAGGAAGATCTACCAAGCAAATGGAGAATAAAAAAAACCAGGGGTTGCAATCCTAGTCTCTGATAAAACAGACTTTAAACCATCAAAGATCAAAAGAGACAAAGAAGGCCATTACATAATGGTAAAGGGATCAATTCAACAGGAAGAGCTAACTCTCCTAAATATATATGCACTCAATACAGGAGCACCACATTCATAAAGCAAGTCCTTAGAGACTTACAAAGAGACTTAGACTCCCATGCAATAATATGGGAGACTTCAACACTCCACTGTCAACATTAGACAGATCAACGAGACAGAAAGTTAACAAGGATATCCAGGAATTGAACTCATCTGCACCAAGCGGACCTAATAGACATCTATAGAACTCTCCTCCCCAAATCAACAGAATATACATTCTTCTCAGCACCACATCACACTTATTCCAAAATTGACCACATAATTGGAAGTAAAGCACTCCTTAGCAAATGTACAAGAACAGAAATTATAACAAACTGTCTCTCAGACACAGTGCAATCAAACTAGAACTCAGGACTAAGAAACTCAACCCAAACCGCTCAACTACATGGAAACTGAACAACCTGCTCCTGAATGACTACTGGGTACATAACGAAATGAAGGCAGAAATAAAGATGTTCTTTGAAACCAATGAGAACAAAGATACAACATACCAGAATCTCTGGGACACATTTAAAGCAGTGTGTAGAGGGAAATTTATAGCACTAAATGCCCACAAGAGAAAGCAGGAAAGATCTAAAATCGACACTCTAACATCACAATTAAAAGAACTGGAGAAGCAAGAGCAAACACATTCAAAAGCTAGCAGAAGGCAAGAAATAACTAAGATCAGAGCAGAAGTGAAGGAGATAGAGACACAAAAAACCCTCCAAAAAATCAATGAATCCAGGAGTTGGTTTTTTGAAAAAATCAACAAAAAAGACAGACCGCTAGCAAGACTAATAAAGAAGAAAAGAGAGAAGAATCAAATACACATAATAAAAATGATAAAGGGCGGCGGGCGCGGTGGCTCAAGCCTGTAATCCCAGCACTTGGGGCCGAGACGCGGATCACGAGGTCAGGAGATCGAGACCATCCTGGCTAACACAGTGAAAACCTGTCTCTACTAAAAATACAAAAACTAGCCGGCGTGGTGGTGGGCACCTGTAGTCCCAGCTACTCGGGAGGCTGAGGCAGGAGAATGGCGTGAACCCGGAGGCGGAGCTTGCAGTGAGCTGAGATCCGGCCACTGCACTCAGCCTGGCGACAGAGCAGACTCCGTCTCAAAAAAAAAAAAAAAAAATGATAAAGGGATATCACCACGGACCCCACAGAAATACAAACTACATCAGAGAATACTATAAACACCTCTATGCAAATCAACTAGAAAATCTAGAAGAAATGGATAATTTCCTGGACACTTACACTCTTCCAAGACTAAACCAGGAAGAAGTAGAATCCCTGAATAGACCAATAGCAGGCTCTGAAATTGAGGCAATAATTAATAGCCTACCAACCAAAAAAAGTCCAGGACCAGATGGATTCACAGCTGAATTCTACCAGAGGTACAAAGAGGAGCTGGTACCATTCCTTCTGAAACTCTTCCAATCAATTGAAAAAGAGGGAATCCTCCGTAACTCATTTTATGAGGCCAACATCATCCTGATACCAAAGCCTGGCAGAGACAAACAAAAAAGACAATTTTAGACCAATATCCCGATGAACATCGATGCAAAAATCCTCAATAAAATACTGGCAAACCGGATTCAGCAGCACATCAAAAGCTTATCCACCATGATCAAGTGGGCTTCATCCCTGGGATGCAAGGCTGGTTCAACATTCACAAATCAATAAACGTAATCCAGCATATAAACAGAACCAAAGACAAGAACCACATGATTATCTCAATAGATGCAGAAAAGGCTTTTGACAAAATTCAGCAGCCCTTCATGCTAAAAACCACTCTAATTCGGTATTCATGGAACGTTCCTCAAAATAATAAGAGCTATTTATGACAAACCCACAGCTAATATCATACTGAATGGGCAAAAACTGGAAAAATTCCCTTTGAAAACTGGCACAAGACAGGGATGCCCTCTCACCACTCCTATTCAACATAGTGTTGGAAGTTCTGGCTAGGGCAATCAGGCAAGAGAAAGAAATCAAGGGTATCCAGTTAGGAAAAGAAGAAGCCAAATTGTCCCTATTGCAGATGACATGATTGTATATTTAGAAACCCCATTGTCTCAGCCCAAAATCTCCTTAAGCTGATAAGTAACTTCAGCAAAATCTCAGGATACAAAATCAATGTGCAAAAATCACAAGCATTCTTATACACCAGTAACAGACAAACAGAGAGCCAAATCATGAATGAACTTCCATTCACAATTGCTTCAAAGAGAATAAAATACCTAGGAATCCAACTTACAAGGGATGTAAAGGACCACTTCAAGGAGAACTACAAACCACTGCTCAGTGAAATAAAACAGGACACTAACAAATGGAAGAACATACCATGCTCATGGATAGGAAGAATCAATATCGTGAAAATGGCCATACTGCCCAAGGTGATTTATAGATTCAATGCCATCCCCATCAAGCTACCAATGAGTTTCTTCACAGAACTTGGAAAAACGGCTTTAAAGTTCATATGGAACCAAAAAAGAGCCTGCATTGCCAAGACAATTCTAAGTCAAAAGAACAAAGCTGGAGGCATCACGCTACCTGACTTCAAACTATACTACAAGGCCACAGTAACCAAAACAGCATGGTACTGGTACCAAAACAGAGATATAGACCAATGGAACAGAACAGAGTCCTCAGAAATAATACCACACATCTACAGCCATCTGATCTTTGACAAACCTGAGAAAAACAAGAAATGGGGAAAGGACTCCCTATTTAATAAATGGTGCTGGGAAAATTGGCTAACCATAAGTAGAAAGCTGAAACTGGATCCTTTCCTTACTCCTTATACGAAAATTAATTCAAGATGGATTAGAGACTTAAATGTTAGACCTAATACCATAAAAACCCTAGAAGAAAATCTAGGTAGTACCATTCCGGACATAGGCATGGGCAAGGACTTCATGTCTAAAACACCAAAAGCAACGGCAGCAAAAGCCAAAATTGACAAATGGGATATGACTAAACTAAAGAGCTTCTGCACAGCAAAAGAAACTACCATCAGAGTGAACAGGCAACCTACAGAATGGGAGAACATTTTTGCAATCTACTCATCTGAGAAAGGGCTAATATCCAGAACCTACAAAGAACTCAAACAAATTTACAAGAAAAAAACAAACAACTCCATCAAAAAGTGGGCAAAGGATATGAACAGACATTTCTCAAAAGAAGACATTCATACAGCCAACAGACACATGAAAAAATGCTCATCATCACTGGCCATCAGAGAAATGCAAATCAAAACCACAATGAGATACCATCTCACACCAGTTAGAATGGCAATCATTAAAAAGTCAGGAAACAACAGGTGCTGGAGAGGATGTGGAGAAATAGGAACACTTTTACACTGTTGGTGGGATTGTAAACTAGTTCAACCATTATGGAAAACAGTATGGCGATTCCTCAAGGATCTAGAACTAGATGTACCATATGACCCAGCCATCCCACTACTGGGTATATACCAAAGGATTATAAATCATGCTGCTATAAAGACACATGCACACGTATGTTTATTGCGGCACTATTCACAATAGCAAAGACTTGGAATCAACCCAAATGTCCATCTGTGACAGACTGGATTAAGAAAATGTGGCACATATACACCATGGAATATTATGCAGCCATGAAAAAGGATGAGTTTGCGTCCTTTGTAGGGACATGGATGCAGCTGGAAACCATCATTCTCAGCAAACTATCACAAGAACAGAAAACCAAACACCTCATGTTCTCACTCATAGGTGGGAACTGAACAACGAGATCACTTGGACTCGGGAAGGGGAACATTACACACCGGGGCCTATCATGGGGAGGGGGGAGGGGGGAGGGATTGCATTGGGAGTTATACCTGATATAAATGATGAATTGAGGGGTGCTGATGAGTTGATGGGTGCAGCACACCAACATGGCACAAGTATACATATGTAACAAACCTGCACGTTATGCACATGTACCCTAGAACTTAAAGTATAATAATTAAAAAAAAAAAGAATAGGAGAAAATATTTGCAAACTATGCATCTGACAAATATCCAGAATTAATAAGGAATTTAACAGGCAAAAGACAACCCCATTAACAAGTGAGCAGAGGGGCCGGACGCAGTGGCTCACGCCTGTAATCCCAGCACTTTGGGAAGCCAAGGCGGGCGGATCACAAGGTCAGGAGATTGAGACCATCCTGGCTAACATAGTGAAACCCTGTCTCTACTAAAAATACAAAAAATTAGCCGGGTGTGGTGGCTGGCGCCTATAGTCCCAGCTACTTGGAAGCCTGAGGCAGGAGAATCACTTGAACCTGGGAGGCAGAGCTTGCAGTGAGCCGAGATCTTGCCACTGCACTCCGTCGTGCCCCTGCACTCCAGCCTGGGCAACAGAGCGAGACTCCATCTCAAAAAAAAAAAAAAAAAAAAAAAGCGAGCAGAGGGCATGAACAGACACTTTTCAAAAGAAGACATAGAAGTTGCCAACAAAAATATGGAAAAATGCTCAATATCATTAATCATCAGAGAAATGAAAATCAAAACCACAATGAAATACCATCTCAGACCAGTCAGAATGGCTATTACTAAAAAGTCAAAACATAACAGATACTGGGGAGGCTGCAGAGAAAAGGGAATGTAAATTGGTTCAGACATTGTGGAAAGCAGTTCAGAGAGTTCTCCAAGAACTGAAAACATAACTGTCATTTGACCCAGCAATCCCATTGCTTGTTATAAATCTGTATTAGTCAGGCTTCTGTAGAGGGACAGAACTAATAAGATAGATATATATTGGGATATATTAAGGAGTATTGACTCACACCATCACAAGGTCCCACAATAGGCCGCCTGCAAGCTGAGGAGCAAGGAAGCCAGTACAAGTCCCAAAGCTGAAGAACTTGGAGTCTGATGTTTGAAGGCAGGAAGCATCCAGCACAGGAGAAAGATGTAGGCTGGGAGGCTAGGCCAGTCTAGCCTTTTCATGTTCTTCTGCCTGCTTTTATTCTGGCCACACTGGCAGTTGACCAGATTGTGCCCACCCCAACTGAGGGTGGGTCTGCCTTTCCCAGTCCACTGACTCAAATGTTAATCTCCTTTGGCAACACCCTCACCAACACACCCAGGAACAATACTTCACATCCTTCAATCCAATCAAGTTGACACTCAGTATTAGCCATTACAATATCCAAAGGGAAATAAATCATTCTATGAAAAAGACATGTGCACTAGCATATTCATCAAAGCACTATTCACAATAGAAAAGACATGGACTCAACCTACTTGCCCATTGACATGTAGGTTGGTGGATTGGATAAGGACAATGAGGTACATATATACCATGGAATAATAGCCACAAAAAGAATGAAATAATGTCCTTTGCAGCAGCATGAATGAATGTAGAGGCCCCTATCATAAGAAAATTAACATAGGAACAGAATACCAAATCCCACATATTCTCACCTATAAATGAGAGCTAAACATTTGGTATGCATGGACATAAAGATGGGAACAATTGATACTGATGCCTACTATAGATAGGAAAGAGGGATGGAGGAAAGAGCCCAAGCCTCAGCTTCATGCAATAAACCCATGTAACAAGCCTCACATGTACCCCTTAAAGCTAAAATAAAAGTTAAAATTGTTTTTTAAAATCCTCACTTTACTCAATTCCTCACTTCACTCAAATGCCATCATTTCATTCTTTTGACTTCACTCAAATATCATGTCAAGGCCTTCCCTAGTCACCTATCTAAAACTGAACCTCCATTCATGGTACTTCCCACAATATTTTAGTTTTCCTCTTACACTTCACAAACCTACCATAGTATTGTAATTATTTATCTTGTTTATTTTGTATTTTCAACATCTGAATATAAGCTTCATGAGGGCAAGGATCTTTGTGAATCATTTTTCACTGCTGTATCTATAATGCCTAGATTAGTGCTTAGAACATAGTAGATACTCAATCAATAATAATTGAATTAAAGAATCAGGACACAATTATGCTTCGTGCAACTTGAAGGCAAGTTAATCTGGGATTTACAAAAGACAAGGAAACAGTAGGAACTTTGGAAGCTTCTCTCTGTGGGTTTATGGGTTCTCCCTACATGATCTTCTCTGTGTTTGTGTCATTTGTGCTTCCTCATTTTCGTTGAATCATTGTGTGAAAACTGAGTTCATCCAAAATCTCAACTAGATTCTCCAGACCTCCATGTTTCTGGAAGAGATCATCGGGTTGACCAATATTGGGGTGAGGTGTTCTCCCCTTGTGGGCAATCGGTAGTAGCTGAAGGAATGGGGTCACAGAATGCAAACAGGGATCCAAGGAGCATACATATGGATGTAGGAAAGGGTTTATTTCATAGATTTTGAGATATTTTCCAGACTCACATTTACACCCTTTCACCAATATATAAAGATACTCAAAGCAAATAAGACAGGTTTAGAAAGAAGATGGCTTTCTTCTACCCTGGCCTTGTATAAATGAATAGAATCATCTGATAAAGAGGGTACTATAATAAAAGAAAATCAGATTCTGCATAGCCACACCCTAGGGGGATACAGTCTGAAAGAACCAAGGCTATTAGTGGCAACCAGTTTTCAACGCCTTAGGATAGAATTTTTCAACCTTAATATTTGTGTGTCCCTTCTCATTTAATGTTCTAACACCTTATGGGCAGCCTTCATGATGTAGTGTAATCCTACTTGTATTCACCAATTGAATGTGCAAATAAAAGACAAGGAACTATTAAGACTTAAGTAACACATTTAAACAATTTTGTATTTTAGAAATCACAACAGTATCCATAGACAGTTAAAAATAATAGTACAGCTATGTGTAACACTTGCTTCTTTTGTTGGCAGACGTTGGTTTACAGGTATTTCACAGTAGTTGTGCTAGTTTGGAAGGTCTGTGGCCAATAGGTTGGGAACTACCACAAACATACTCACTGTATTCAGGCCTTCAAACAATTTGTTCACTCTTTCATTAAGTCGGTATATTCTTGTACACTTACTTTTTGCTAAGCACTATGCTAGTGGTGCATAAGATAGATGTGGTGTCTGTCCACAGTAAATGTACATGGTTAGCAATTATTCGCTAATACTCTTAGGCCCTTGGATGATCGTTATAATTGTATAACATATAAAAGTAGAATAATGTAATAATCTCTGTTCTTCAGATAAAGAAAGTGAGTACACAGTTGTCCAATGATTTGACAACATTTATACAGCTCATAAGTGATATAACCAGGACTTGGAGCTCTAGGACTCACAAAGGAAGCAGTTATGTGAAGGAGTTTTTAAATACAATACTCCAAGTTTTCTAATACAGGATTTTACAAAGTTTTATGGGAGCTCATAGAATAGAGTGACAATCTGCCAGTTCCTACAACAGATAGGGGCAAGGAAAGCATGACATTTGCAGAAAGAGAAAGAAGAGGGTTTGAGTCTCAGTCCATCCGCAAACGATTTTTTGACCTTTGACAATTGCTCAACCTCTGAATCTTGTGTATGGTTTTTTTTTTTAATCAGAAAAAAAAAAAAATGAAAACAACACACCGCTTTTCATGTTTTGGTCTTTGATAAATAACAAATATCAAATATTTACCAGACGATATTTAAGAATTATAGGACTATATTATGGAAGTGCTGGTATATAGTATAGACTCAATAATTATTAATTTTATTCCTTAACTTTTATTTTCCTAGTAAACTCTGAATTTATGGAGGTAGGAATTTGGAGAAAAGCTTTGTCATCTTTTACAGGAGTGTTCATTTCACTTTGGTGTCTCTGGGACAAAGAACAGTTTTGACTCATTTCTGTGTCCTGGCTGTCTTTAGTTCACTGATCTGTAACAGCCATAAATATTACTTTGGCCGGGTGCCCTGGAGTCATAAGAAGTGAGGGGTAATTTTAGGTCTTGACTACTCTGTGTGCAACAAAAGCCTTAATTGGCAATCAATGTGTGTAAAGCCATTTAGGAAAGAATGAATGGGCTGCACGTGGCCATCGGCTGTTCCTACACTGGAATCATAGGGAACTTGCTCCGAGAATCTGATGTTAGAGGATGTTTTACACCTGCTATTCTCCCTGCTAGAAGGACAGCTACCTTTTCACAGAATAGGTAAGCCATTTTGCTAACTGCAACATAACCATCATCCCCAACTCTGACCTTTCTTACTAAATGAATACCAAGGATGAAGGATAGTGGGTTAAATCTTGAAATGCTATTTAAAGGGGCCTGGGTTCCAGTCCCAGCTCTGTGTAATTTGTATAATTTAATGAGCATCTCTGGACTCCATTTTCTCCCTTTTCAAATGGAGGAAATGTGTATTGGAGTAGTCTATGCTCGTTGAAAATGATTATGTACTACAACAACAATACATCAGGATATTCATATATGGACAGCTTTCTGTATTTAGAAGACAGGCAGACTCTAGGCCTATGTTTATACTGACATTTTCTTGTTAATTAATTCTCCATCCTTTTCTGCTTGTAGTCAGGGAAATCTTCCTTGTAGGGAAGAGGAAGGGACAAGGTTTAAAACAAAAGGGATAGGTTTAGCATAGTATGAAAACCTTTGAAGTGTTAGAGAAAATACAAGGAGGGTAAAAAGATTTGAAGGGAACAGGGGATTTTGCTGATTCTGTTGATGTTTTTGATTTGGTCTGTAACTAATTCAATTGTCAAACACATCAGGACTCTGGGCTAGGAGCAGTAAGGGGGAAAACAGATCTGTATCAATTTCTCTCCTCAAGGGACTCAGATTCTCACTTGAGAAATGGGACAGATGGGGCAGAGCTGCCAAGGTAAGAAAAATAATCCCCTCCTTTAGGCAGTGTATTCTTAAACCAGATAAGTAGCATGGACATTGAGTTCAGATGTAGGAGATATGGGGTGACAAGGGAAAGAGTCTCAGCGAAGCCAGGCCTTAGAGGCAAGTAAATGTGATTCAGCTTGTCAACAGATGAGGAGAGGGCATGTGCATTCCAAGTGAGGAGCAAGCTGAGCCAAGAGGCACAGTTCGACAACCATGGTTGGATTGAAAAGTTCTTGTTATGAAATAATGGCGATTAGATGAAAGGTATGTATTAGTCACCTTGGAAATGATTTTTAACATTGAATTTAAAGAAAGTCAGCTGAAAGTCAGTGCAAATTATTGATGGTTGTGGCTAGGGTGGATCATCCCTGAATGTGAAGTAGCCAGTGCAGTGGCCTTCAGTACCAACTCTCCCCAACCCACCCTCCTTCTTTGCTCTTCACTTCCATCTTCATGAGACCAATAAACATGGGCAAAAATTGCCTTTAGAAGAATTTGAAAGGAGTTCCATTTGCTGTTAGCCCTTCTTCCAGGCCTACCAGGTTTGTGGTGGCCTTACATTGTCTTGCAGCATCCCCTTGGGGTAGCGTCCCATATCCCTGTCCTTTATCACCTGTTGAACTTCAACTGTATCTGTACTGAAGCTTCCACTTGTACCCCAACTCTGTTTCCTAAGACTCCAGTTGGCTAAATTGATAAAATGATTGAGCTAATGGCTCTGAATGAATTCAAAAGAGAGCGTTAGACTCCCCCCACTCCACACATACACTTTTTAGACACGAGATGTCAGGTTTGATTCTGGTCACTAGAAGTAGTTCTTTTGCACAAATCCAAAGAAGTAATCCTAATGGTAAGCAATACAAGCAGGACAAGGGGATGTAAGGGATCTTTCAGCTTCACTGGCAGGTGAATGCAGGGGATGCTCTGCTCAAACTGTATCCTAACCTTGGAAGTCTTGTTACAACTTTCTCCCTACAACTACTCCCTTTCAAAGGTCAACTAAAATATCGCCACCCTTGGGAAGACTTCTTCAACACCTAATAATAATTAACTGCTTGTTCTTCATATCATCTTTAATAAAACTGTTTCTCTTATTATCTTTAATTTACAAATGAGAAAAACCAAAGTTTAAAGCAGTTAAGGACATGTTCAAGGTCATGGAGGTAGTAAGTGGTTAGAGACGTGGGGTCAAAACTCTTAACCACCAGTTAATCCATTAAAATTTTATCTCTTCCTCCTCTGAGCCCCTAAAGCATTTTGCTTGTGCCTTTATTATAACAACAACTAGAACAGTCTGTTTTGGACTATGATAAAGTGTATATTCCACAGTTAGCCTCAATAAATTACAAACCCCTTGAGTATCTCATAGTGTGTGTGTATGTGTGTGTGTGTGAGTGTAATTGTCTTATTCATCATGTTATCGCCCATAGCACCCACTGAGTACCTGATAAGAATAACATGCTCAGTAAGTTTCATTTGAATTATTGAAAACAAATCAAGAAAAAGCATGACAAAATTTTCCTTAAAGTTGTCATTGTTATTTTTTCTGTATTCACATGTATGTGTGTGTGTGAGTGTGCAAGATTCAGGGAAAATTTAGTGGCCTAAGTTCATGTCAGATGCCTGTTATTTTGCCTGCTGTGAATAGTATGGAGGTAGAAAACACAGCAGAAATTGGTCAATGAAGCCACTGTTATTTTACAGAGGAAATAATCCTGAAATGTCTATGGGCTGTATCCACAGAACTCCCAGAGAATAAAGCCAACTACATTTCTAATGTATGTCCCTGACAGGATTCCCTCCACATTTATTATTTAGTGTAAATTATATGATAATGATTTCTTAGCTTTCTCCTCCTGGCTTTATCTTTTACATAAGAAGGAATTCAACCCTAACTCTAGTTGTCTTCAGTAAGGGGTAGGGATTTTAGAGGAATTTTAGCTTCCCTTTCTCTTCTTGCAGTAAGTACTATGCAGATAGGTTTTTCAAGATCAAAATGCAACTTGATGCAGGTTCAAGTGTAGCTCCCTTCTTCCCAACTCAGTAAAGTAAAATACCCTGAAAAGATGTCTGTAGCCTTTCCTGGGCCTGAATTGCCAATCCAGATAGTCACTTTCTGGAATCAAACCCTGGGCCAGACATTATTTACCCGCCTCCTTGTATGGATGCTAGATTTATATTCCAAAACATCCTTCAGCTGAAAAAGTTGTTTTGAATCTGTGTCTAGGAGTATAATCTCCCCCACTTACCCCAGTAGCTCTCCAACTCTATCTCTTAAACTAAAAAATAGATACATTCTAGCACTATGCGTAGCACATTGTAGGTACTCACACCAGATATGGCCACACTTTATTTCTCTTGTGCAGCTTAACAAATTCACCAAATGTAAGTCACCTTCAAGATACAGCAAAAGGAAGACCCAAATCAGTTTTGTTTTCATTAATGCTACACTTTGCCTCTGTCCAATTCAGGATCCACGCATGTTTAATTCATATGTATCACAGGCTAATAAGCAACAGAGAGACGGCTTAGTGTACAGGGTCTGGTGTCAGAGAACCTGGATAAAATCCCAGCTCTGCAGCACATTACCTCTGCAACATCAGAAAAGCTACCTAACCTCACTGAGTCTAGGTTTATAAAATGGACGTACCGCAGTGACTGTCTCATAAGGCTGTTGAGTGGGTTAAATAAAAGGATGACCACAAAGCACTTATCACACTGTCTGTTCTACACATTTGAGTTATCTCATTGTGTGTGTGTGTGTGTGTGTGTGTGTGTGTGTATTTTTTATGTTGACCAGGCTGGTCTTGAACTCCCAGGCTTAAGTGATCTGCCCACCTAGGCCTCCTAAAGTGCTGGGATTACAGGTGTGAGCCACTGCACCTGACCTCATAGTGTTTTTATTATCATAATCAAGTTCTTCCCATGTCAAAGTGAAAAGGCAGCATGGGCTTGACTCCCTTTCTCATGTTACCATGTATTAGATGTGTGGGCTCAGGTAAGTCCCCAAATGTCTCATAACCTGTCTTACCTTCTCATTTAAAATTCATTAGCAGGTATATGAGTATCATATTATTATTAGTAGTAGTATCATAGTATTATTAGTATCATATTAATATTATTATTATCATCACATTATCATTAGCAACCATATGAATATCATTATTAGCAGCAGTAGTATCATATTAGTATCACTAGTATTGTTAGTATCCTATTAATATTATTATCACATTATCATTACTATCAGTCAGTTGTATGCTTTTAGGAACAACAGCAGACTTCTCTAGAACATCCATCTCTCGCTTTCCTTAACTTTCCAAATGCTTTCAGATGCTGAACACCTAAGGCAGCACACCAGGTGGCATTATTTTGCTACTGGAAACACAATGCCAGTGTGTGAGTAGAGTGACCAGCCATTTGGTTAAAAATATTTCCATGGAAACCTGCAACTGAGCTTCTCAGTCCTGGGAATTGTTCTCCTCCCTCCCTTCCTCTTTCTTTCAATCTCACATATTGAGTATATAGTTATCTACCGCTAATGAATAACAGGAACTTTGATCCTAGGTTTAAACACTCCTCTCTTAAATTTACCTCTCTTCTGAGAATTTTTTCGGTTCTTTCCTTTTCTCTCCCTATTTGAATTTTGTTGGGAAGACGGGTATCCTGCTCTGACTCAGTGACAGGCATCTCTTGTTTATGACATGACACTTTAGGGTTAGAGAGGAGAGACATTTGTACTCACTCTCTCTGCTTCTTCAGACTCTGTTTACTTCTCAGCAAATAAATGTTTGCTTTGTAACCCTTGCTCCCCAATGTGTACACACACATACAATTCTCTTTTTTCAAACACATGCTTCCCAGATGTCTAAAACCTTATTAGACAATAACTGTTTCTGCTTTACCTCCTGCCTCTTTGATTGTCCCTTCTCGTTAATTTTGATGAGTTCCTTTCCTCCATGCTTATGAAAGATTTCTTCTAAATTATACCTCCTTCATACATGTACACTTCCCCCTGGATCCTTGTCTTTATGAATAGAGCCACTCATTTTCTCAAGCCAGTAAGCTGGACAGAGTCCTTGAGTTCTTATTCTTCTCTATCAACAAAACATACACACACACACACACACACACACACACACCAGAAATCACTAAGTTCTATTGATCTCACTGTCTTATTATTTCTTGAATCCAAATATATCTCCCTTTTATTACCCTAGTACAGACCACCATATGTCTTACCTGAATTACTGCAACAGCCTCTGAATTTGCCCCCATTGCTAATTTCATTTCATATCCTTCAAATTCGTGTCCATAGTTTAGCTAAAATGATCTTTCTAGAATGTATGTGTGATCTGGCTAGAGCACCATGTAAGCCTCCCAATGCTTTCCTTGCCTCTCTAGCTTTTATCTGTCACCAAGCCCAAACTCCATATTCTGACCATAATGGGTGCTTTCTAAGTTCCAGCATGCCATGATCTCCTGTTTCCATACATGCCTTTTGCTCTTCTTTAAACCTCTCCTACTTGTTTCTTGTTATCTCAGTGTTATAATTTTTAAAAGAATAAAATAAAAATAAATCACCCTCACCTTCCTCAAAGAATGTTAACTTCACACACAACATAACCAGCCCTTGTCCTGTGAGTTGCAGTGGAGAAGTTGCTTCCACCAGGAAGCCTTCCCGCTATGCCCAGGCTTCAATCTAGTAATCCTCCTATGTGCTCACAGACTTACCCCATGAGAACATTCATCTACATTGTAACTGCCAATCACCTTTCTGCGTTCTTCACTGTAAAATTAGTCATGATGAATAAAAAGGAACTACATAATTGTTATTCATGAATATAGATATAGGTGTGTGCGTGTGTGTGTGTGTGTGTTTGCCTCTGAGATTCCTTAGCACTGTGATTTGTTCCACCTTGGTAAAAAAGGGCAAGATGTGAAGAAATAAAGGAAATGGTCAAAGAAACCTAATCTAACCTCACAGATAGGATGAAGAGAAGGATGCTGTCACACAGGATAGCTCCAAAAAAAAATCATTTACTAATCTCTACATGGATTTTATGCCTAGAAATTCTTTGCTGCTTGGTTAACTTTACAACTGCTAAGTTTTCATTTTTCTCTTGCTTGTGTTTAATTGCCTAACTTTTGAACAAGTATATTTATAGTTGTATTAGTTGACATTTCAAGCATACCGATAAACAACATTAAATGCCATTTTGTTTATGGAAAATATTGTGAGCCTTTTCCCCCTCATATTATTTGTGTTCGTTGATGCTTTACTCAACACAACAGCAGTGTCCACACTTTGACCCAAATGTTCAAATTATCTTATGCTTATATCTCCAAAAGCACTAATTCCTACCTGTTAAGTTGCAATGATATCCCATTATCATAAGTGTTTTAATTTTGAATCAGTGCTTTTTCAGTCCCTAAATACATAATTTGTGGAGGAGCACCTAACAAAAAGCCAACAACAAAGTGAATCAAAATTTAGCCGTCCTCCAGAAATTAAAACAGATCATCAACAATATGATAATTGGTCCAAGTTAGTTGCTTCAGTGTGCTTGAGTGATAAAGAGTTATGACTGGTGACAATTCTGATTATTAGAGCGATGACAATGACGATGATGATGATGATGATAGTGGTGATGAGGGTGATAGCCAACATTTTATAAGTTCCCATAATATGCCAGGCAGGATGAGACACCTTTTTACATTGATAATTTTATTTTCTACTTATGATAAGCCAGAAAGATAGATGCTATCAGTATTACTATGATTTCTATTTTACAGATGATAAAGCTGAGATTTGTAAAAGTTAAGTAATGTGGCGAAGGTCTTGCAGCTGGTTATAGGTTGGGAAGAAATCAAATTCAGATTACTTAATAAAAAAGACCTTGGGTATGACGTCATGCCAAGGAAATTCTACCAAAGCGAGCTTAATACTCATGGGGCCCTATCATCTTCTATTTAGATTTGTCAAGTTTAGCAGGAAACACTATTTACTTCCTTTTTTGGTATTTTGCTCACCGTTATGATACATTATGAGACTTCAGTTCTAGAAAGATCTGAGAGAGAAAGCAGCAGTTTCCTTCATGGCTTTTCTTATTTCAAAAATAGAATTCTTTGTTTAAAAATGCAAACATAGTACATTATTTTTTTCTGAAGTTATTATACCAGATACCATTTGTAACACATGATAAACAATTAAGCAAGACTTTAAAAATATAAACACTTAGATATAATTTACTTTTATATTCAAATTCTTAATTTGTATCAGTCAGTTCATAATTCCTCATCAGTCTTCTCCAAATTATTTACCTTCTCTATGCTTCCATATTCTGATTTGTATAGTACAATAATATTATTAGCAAGCTTACTGGGTTATTGTAAGATTTAACAAAGATAAGCGAAGGACTTAGTACCATGTCTGGGACATACAGTAGGCACTCAGTGAAGGCCAACTATTGTTATTATTAGAACTTAAATATTAGAAACTCCTTTTATAATTTACCCTATAGGCAATTATACATTCTATAAGGTGATTTCAAAGTTAGAGAGCAGCTTGTCACCTCTAACTCTTTTTGGTGGTTTGTCATATGTCTCAGTAAGCCACAGCAAATTGTCCTCCTTGAAGATTTGTAAGCTTAAATAAATGGTATATCTGGCTTTGCTTTCCTAGTTTCTAATTAGCTATAAAAGTCTACTTCTCCTTCTGCCTGGCTTGCTTATTTAACCATGGAGCAGAGAACAGAAAGCTACTTGTAGAGATGTTTCTACAACAGCAGCAATAATTCTGCGAAAATTTTAAATTTGAATTTCTGGGTCCAAATTTCTTTTTTTTCTTTTAATTTTTCATACCTCATATGCATTGGGGTGCATGTTTATTTCTTAGGCTCGGTGTGTATGATATACACACACAAACACACACACACAAATACATAAGCATTTTTTCTGCTTTCTGCCTGTGGAAGCCCTGTGTCATAGCTTCTGTATAGCTGGGTCTGGGCTTGACTCTTTCCATCAGAAATTTTCATCAATAACTCTTGACTTCACTACCTGCTACTTGGCTTCATTGTTAGGCTATTTCCACATAGATATGGGATGATTGTGAAAAGTCAGGAGCTGTGGCAGAGACAGTAATACACCCCTTCCTTTTACTTGTAGTTCGGTGGGCTGTGTCACTAGTTCTAGACAGTGCACTGCAGAAGGAAGTGACCCATGTCACCCTCAGGCTGATGCAGTGAAAAGTTCATGCTTGAAGTCCCCCATGCCCAGTATCATTTTACCTACAACATTGACCCAGAATTGTTCTACTTGGCGTATTGACAAAAGAGGCCATGTGCCCCCAGTGGTACAGGTCTTTGATGATAATTTTTATCAGACTGGGCACATAAGTCACCATGTGGTGAACTTCTTAGAACTATGGTGAACTTCGTGTAAGAGAGAAATACAGAATAAATCTTTGCCATGTTAATCTCTAGTGATTTGGGGATTTTGTTATCATAATAAAAACATATTCTATCTTACATAAAATGAAGGCCATCAACTTGATAGCTTACAAATCCTAAAGCAAAAGATTGTCTCTCTCAATTGTTTTGCAATGTATTTCATAGGATGCTTATAGGCCCGTTTGAGTAACACGATGATTCCTAAACCATCAATGTGACTGCTATGGATGAGTAATCTGAGTGTCTAGTCCTATGTCATGATCCGCACCCTAGTTGGAGAAGAAAGGAGCGGAATATACCCAACATCATCAGATGGCCTGGAAAGGACTAATCTGGAACGATGGAGGATTAGTTATCCAAAGCATGCTATGTTTATATAATGGAACTCTGATAGTTTCCTGAGACCCATCTCTTGTAGGCCTGTAGTGATCTTGCTCTAATAACAATATAGTGAAGAGGAATAATACATTTGCTCTTTCTAAAGTGCTTAAGTAACAGTGTGGATTTTTACTTTTGATCAAACACTTGACTAAAAACATGAACCACACAGTGGGGATTGGAGAATGTTGTTAAATCCCAAAAGATACACCTAATCTTTTATATTCTTTTATCAACTACATGCAATGCCTCACCTTCAATTCAATTTAAAAAACCCATATAGAGAACTTTCTAACTAAAATATATTGTGTTGAATGGTGTGGCGCAGTGGTTGCCAACCCTTTTGACACTAGGGACCAGTTTCGTGGAAGATAATTTTTTCCATGGACCAGGGGTGGGGAGGATGGTTTGGGAATGATTCAAGTGCATTACATCTTTTGTGCACTTTATTTCTATTATTATTACATTTTATGTAATGAAATAATTATACAACTCACCATAATGTAGAATCAGTGGGAGCCCTGAGCTTGTTTTCTTGCAGCTAAACAGTCCCATCTGGGGGTGATGGGAAACCGTGACAGATCGTCAGGCATTAGATTCTCATAAGGGGTGTGCAGCCTAGATCCCTCGTATCCACAGTTCACAACAGAGTTTGCATTCCTATGAGAAAGAATCTAATGCTGTCACTGATCTGACAGGAGGTGGAGCTCAGCCAGTAATGTGAGTGATGGGGAGCAGCTGTAAATGCAGATGAAGCTTCATTTGCTTGCCTGCCACTCACCTGCTGCTGTATGGTCCAGATCCTAACAGGGCACGGATCAGTACCAGTCCATGACCCAGGGGTTGGGGACCACTGGTGTGGAGGATAGGGCCAGTGGGACAAAGCATAAGAATAGTTTGGTTAATATAAGTAGGAACCCAGAATAAGGAATACTCTCAATTTTTGGAAGTAGAAAAACTGAAAGGAAAAAGAGGAACAATTGGGATGGGCCCTGAACAGGTAACATGATGTCTATAGTGAGAAAATGAATAAAATGCCTTTCCAGCCTCAGAGACCAGCATGGGAAAGAAGCATGAGTCTTTATGGTTGTTGGTGCCATGGGAGAATGGTCCCAAAGTGTGAAGGATGGGCAGGAAACAAATGACAGGCTAAAAGGGTGATTGAACAGAGTCTAACAGGGACTTTTACAGGCATTGGGATGGATTTATGGAATTCAAGAAAGGCTGGTAGAATGTCCCATGACTAGCAATAGCAAAGAAATAGTTAAGTCAGATAATCTGGGACAATATTGGCACTCAGCAAGTTAAACTGGTGTTTGTAAGACAGGGTTTCTCAGTTCTTTTAATATACTAGTGTAAACTCTGAATCTCATAAAAGTGGAATATAATAATGTAGCATTTCCAAAATGCATTTGACCATGAAACTTTTAAAATACAGCATCTCTTGGTACTATATAGAGCCCAGTGATGCATATTCAGGAATGATGGCTTGGCATAAACTCATTTATTCTGTTTTGTTTGATTATGTATTATATATTTACATCATAAATTTTAAGCTATTGAGAACAGGAAGTTCCCTTCTGTATTCTTTTCTGTCCCATAGCACTTCATTGCTGGTGGGTTGTAGATGGTGAGCAAAGAAGAGGTCTCTATCTGAAAGGGATCAAAGAGTCAAAGTAGGGCATGGAGACATACAGGTAAAGCTGAATTGTCAGCAGTGTGTTATTGAAGAACAGTAATTAGAAAGGTACATGGTACTTTTGAAAAGATTAAGCCACGTGGAGGAATCAAGTTGGGAGTGAAAGTTGTAAAAAGACCTTCGGATGGTGTGGTAGCCACACACAGAAAATGTGGCCGGTTTGCCAAAGCAGTAAGCAGCTTCATGGGACAAAAAACAATAGTGTCCCTTGTTACGATATTCCATGGTGTATAATGTACCACATTTTCTTTATCCAGTCTATCATTGATGGGCATTTGGGTTGATTCCGTGTCTTTGCTATTGTGAATAGTGCTGCAATTCAGGGACATGAATGGAGCTGGAAGCCATTATCCTCAGCAAACTAACACAGGAACAGAAAACCAAATACCACATCTTCTCACTTACAAGAGGGAGTTGAACCATGAGAACCCATGGACACAGGGAGGAGAACAACACACACTGGGGCCTGTCGGTTGCAGAGGATTGGGAGAGGGAGAGCATCAGGATAAACAGCTAACACATGCAGGGCTTAACAGCTAGGCGATGGGCTGATAGGTACAGCAAACCACCATGGCACACATTTACCTATGTAACAAACCCGCATGTCCTGCAGATGTATCCCGGAACTTAAAATTAAATTAAAAGAAATTTAAAAATAACAATAGTGTCAATGAGGATGAATGGAATTTATCCCTCAAAAGCATGTTCCTTTTCATGTCTCAGGCTCCTTCTCCCTTGACCATTTATTTTTCATCCTAAATGCATATAAAATTGAGTGTTCTGCTTAGCATCGTATTTTCTGAAAAATATTGTAACTTGTGGAAATTCAATAATCATTTGCCAATGACTGAAGAGTAATGTAATAATTTATCAATATATCTCTCAAAGATTCAGTGAACAGAATATTTACAATCTATTATTTGCACAGAATGGTGTTACCTACTCCCCTCTCCCATATTTTATAAATAACAAAAGTAAAGTAGAGTGTGCAGGATGCCAAAAATAGTGTTTGAATCACTGAAACAGGAAATCAGAAAGGAAGGATGCCTTTTGAAATATATATAGTTAAAACAGGATAGACATTCTTGAATACGCCATATGCAGTGTATGCAAAGAGTATACACAGACAGCCAATATTTTCTGTTCTCTCGTCTCTCAGTCTATTCCAGATCCCTGCTCAGGAACCCACTGTGGGCCAATCAACAGCCTCCCAAAAGGAGTCAGGGAGTTCCAGAAGCTCCCATTCCAGTGCCAGCTGAGAATCCATTTGGATAATAACGGAGTAAAAACTCTGGTTTGGAGAAAGTTTCTGTAATGTTTTTCTTTTTCTTTTTTGGTGGAAGGGAGAATAAAAGAGGATATTGCCTGGTAAGCATGCAAAGAAAAAATCCCTTCAATTTCGCTAGAATTGCTCAGAACCTCAACTCTGGTGAACTGCTGGTGACAACACTTTACAGCAGTGACAACTGCAGGTGACAACACATGTAAATAATAGCATTATTTACATGATTGAGGGCTTCCCTGGAAACTGTGCTGACCCTGAGATGATTGAACATTCGGAGTAAAACCCTTGATATAGTTCATAAAATTGGATTCAAATGAAAAGTTTAATGTGGAGTCATTTGAAAATAACACTAAGAGCTCTTCCCTGAATTCAAAAGAAAAAGCAAGGAAAACATGTTAGTCTCAGCAGGAGCCAAGACTGTAGTAGGTGGGGGAAGGTGGAGAGGACAGTGTTTTGGTTTTATTATGTCTACTTTTCTCTTATTGAGGAATAGAAGATAGATGGCTTGATGCCTGAGGTAATTCAGTATGTTTCACCAATTTGGAGATGGTCATTTGTCTATACTTAAGTCTCGGAAATTATGTTGAAATATTATAATTTCTGTAAACTGGGAAGGTCACAATGTGGTGGTTGTCATTGCCTAGACATGCACAAACTTGATCGTGATTCCTGGTGGCATGATTAGATAGACAACTGCAACCCCTTGACACTTAATTCCAGAAATCATTCAAGAATCACTTGAAAAAGGAATATATTGTTGTTGTCCTTCCAATAACCGAGTGTCTTCTGAAAACCTTTCATTGTCACTTTCTGGTAATACACAAGGACCAGAACTTCCTGAGTGAGCATTAGCAGCACAGAAAATATCTGGGAGATAATGGTGGAGCTCTGTTAAGAAACGCTACATCATCAACATTGTTAACACATTTAATGTCACAAAGGATGATATTAAAAGAATATATATAGATAGTGATGACTCTGAGTCAAAGAGTCAAATTCTGTTTGTGAAAAAGTTTAGGACATCTTAAACCTATTTATTTTATTACATATACACAAGACTGACACAAGATAACAATCAATGTCTATATAAGTTTAAAAGATCCATTTCAACAAATATTAAAATATATAATCTAAATGAAAATGATACATTGTTTTTAATTGGCATTATTACTTCTTTCTTAAGTGTGCATTTTTTTGAATGGCTTATCTGGCAACTGACGGTGTCTTACATTCCATAGAAAACAGTAGAACAGTAGATTTCTTTCTCCTGAATGTTGTCTTCCTGACATTAAAGATGCCAAAGGCAGTTGCAAATTAAACTGGGGTTGGAGCACAAGTTGTGACCCATGCATTCTATTCTCCCAGAATCAGAACTGTTCCTACTTGACCTTATCCCTTCTGCTAGAAACATCTTGGCTTCAGCAAAATCACCACCCACCCTGAGAATGAGTTCCCATTAAGCCTTCAATGTCCATGACCCGATATGCTACCTCAGCTGTATGAATCAACTGCACTGCCTGTTTCACCACTGGCCCAATGGCAAGCAGCTGCCACCAAATTCTCCCTTTTTCCCTATCCTGTTGAAGATTAAGTTTCCATACTTCTAGATCACTCTAATGGGCTATCACAAAACTGTTCCATTGGAAATGTCTTATTGTATGAACATGCTCCTTTCCACTCAAACAGCTGTTATGAAGTTGAAATTGAATTGTACAAGATTATAGAGAAGCGCACACACAGATACACACACACACACACACACACAAACACATGCACTCACACTTCCCTTTTTCTTCTCCTTCCTTTTATCTTAGGAGAAATGATTTTTAGGGCTTTCCATGTTCAACTTTCTTTTGTCTCTTCTTACTACCAAAAGGCAGTAGCACCTATGCTTAAAAAAACAAGCTAGGATTTATCCATAAGTGGTGATTTTGTTTTGTCTTTGGATAGTTTCCCTGCTTTGTCAGCAAATTAAGTGTTTACCTGCAGTCCTTCATTGCATTACCAGGTTTAAAAAAATCACTCCTGACATCATAGTGAAGAAAAATTATGACTACAAAGAAATAATTAGAAACTTGAAAGAAATCATTCTTTTATGATCCTGCACAATGACTGCAGATCTCCCTAAGGGAGATGACCAGAGAAATATTTAAGTCTGTCTCTTTCAGTTAACATTTTTATCTAGAAATTGACATGAGGCTGAAAAAAAAAGAACAGTATTGAATCACAAGCTAATTTTGTTATTGTTATTTGAAAGATCTCAGGAAAAACATATTGCTATCCACAAAGGAAGAAATGTGCCTGAAGTTTACAATAGTTGATTATTTTTTAATGATGAAAATGAAAAATTAAGCTTTTTAATGTTCTTTCTTAAAATACTGAGCTGCAGACCCCTTGAGATAAACAATTTTATGTGTTCAGTTACTTCCACTGTGATTAGGTCATTAATCTATCATTTATTGCAATTGTCTCAGGGTAATGTGAATAATTAAAATTTTTACATAATAGAAAAATAAAAACCTTTAAGTTTATAGCTGACCAGTAGCAAAGTTAATTTAAGATGTATTAACATTTTTCTACCTTAGTAAAAAATATAAATGAAATATAATTTCACTTTTCATTGATAATAGCATTATTATAAGCATAAATTATTATATATCCTGGGAAATTGCTCTTCTTTTCTGGTCCTCAGTTTCCTCATCTGTGAAATTAGGAGAAGAGTTAACTACGACAATTTTAAGGTCATTTTATGCTTTGAGCATCTATACTTTTATTCTGTTGGAAACATTAACATTTTAGGCTGGGATAAAGCCATCGGTCTTCTTCTCCCTTATGTCAAAAACTCCAACTGAGAGAGTGTTTACAGGTGAAGTGGATACAACAGCATAGCTAAGTCTGACACCTACACATTCTTTGTGAAGTAACCTATTCTGGGTCATAGTTTCCTTATCTGTAAAGAGGAGCAACCGTACGAGGGGTTCATAAAGCTCTAAACTATTACTTTTAATGACACAAGTTTAAACACACAGAAGTCAGTGGAAATTGGAGATATTCTTAAACTCTTTGGCTTACTCTTGTGGAAAGCAATTCTAAAGTGAAATCGCAAATGATATTCTAAGCAAACTTCATCTGTGGCATATAGGTAGAGAGTAAAACTTCTGTTGTACTTCCTCCTGCCCTTTCAATGCCTGCCATACTAACAGAACTCAGATTTCTCCTAATGTTTGCATCAGTAAACTAGCGCATTAGCAAATACACATCAAGTGCTTATTTTATGCAAGGCATAATTTTAGGAGTTGACTTTCCTATCATAGAGGGACACTATCGGATCAATTTATTCATACTAAGCTTAAGGACTCCTAGGAATTGCTTCAGGTTACTCTCAGCAGGGAAACAATTAGAAGCACAGATGACCCTTCTGGTAGTAGAAACTCTGCTCCCTCTGTGATTAACGGTCCAATTAACAAGGCTAGTTTAGTTGTTACTGTAGAATTATTTGCAGGTGCAAGTATTTGTGAAAGTAATTATAAATTGGCTCAGTTCTTGCCTGGTCAGGAACAATCGTATACATGTATTTTTAAGTTCTTTTTGTGGGACCATTTGGGGCAGAAAAAAATATTACCTAAGTTCCCAGGATATTTGAAACCAATAACAAAAAAATGATTTTTAAAAAAATGTAACACCGAAACTCTCTTGTTTTTAGATCAAAAGAACATTTAGAAACTTCCCACTGGTTATCGTTTTGACACTAAATTTTTTCTTCAAACATATGTAAATATCTGAAGTTATATAATCCCTCTAATACTGGCTTATATTATTACTTCCACTTTTGAGTTTAATTGTTTAGTATTCATGTGGCACATAGGATTTGTAAATCAGTTTACAATGATTAATTTGTCGAAGAAAAACACAGATGGATATTTTGGTATTCAAATTATATTGCACCTTGGTATTTCCTTTAAATATTTATACATATATATTACCAAATTGTTTTATAATTATGAAAATTATAGTTATCTTTTTCAAACCGACTTTCTATTTCCACCAAAACTCTATCATTTTACTCTTCTAAATATGATGTATTTTGACAAATAAATATCAACAACTGCTACTTTATATATTCCTCAGTATCATAGACATTGATGTAAAAGCATTTTTCCACAGCCCTTCCTTCACCAAGGGGTTTTATTTTGCAGGCATTTGAGAAGATTCTCTTGTACAAATAAATGAATGAATAAACTTTTTTTTTTCTGACACTTTGTTCCATTTTTACATTGCTTGATGTTTATGGGCTCTTTTTCACATCTCTGAATCAGGCATTCCTGATCAGTAATAATATATGTTATGATCTGTTTCTTTTCCCTTTCTCTCTTCTTTAGATACATACAGACATCAGGGTATAGTAAATCCCATAAACGTTAAGTGACACTGCACATCTAATGACAAAAACAGCTTAGCTTGGAAGAAGAGAACATAAATATAGGCATACCTTAGAGATATTGCAGGATTGGTTCCAGATTACCACAATAAAGTGAATATTGAAACAAAGTGAGTCACAATTTTTTTTGTTTCTCAGTGCATTATAAGGTTATGTTTACACTATGGTATAGTCTATTAAGTGTGCAATAGCATCATAGCTAGAAAAAAAATCACATATATGCGTTAATTAAAAATATTTTAGGCCAGGCACAGTGGCTCATGCCTGTAATCCCAGCACTTTGTGAGGCCAAGGTGGGCAGATCACGAGGTCAGGAGATCCAGACCATCCTGACTAACACGGTGAAACCTCGTCTCTACTAAAAATACAAAAAAATTAGCCAGGCTTGGTGGCGGACGCCTGTGGTCCCAGCTACTCTGGAGGCTGAGGCAGGAGAATGGCGTGATCCCAGAAGATGGAGCTTGCAGTGAGCCAAGATTGCGCCACTGCACTCCAGCCTGAGCGATGAGTGAGACTCCGTCTCAAAAAAAAAAAAAAAAAAAAATTATGTGTACATGTATGTATTTTATTGCTTAAAAATGATAACAATCGGCCGGGCGCGGTGGCTCAAGCCTGTAATCCCAGCACTTTGGAGGCCGAGGCGGGCGGATCACGAGGTCAGGAGATCGAGACCCTCCTGGCTAACACGGTGAAACCCCGTCTCTACTAAAAATACAAAAAAAAAACTAGCCGGGCGCGGTGGCGGGCGCCTGTAGTCCCAGCTACTCGGAGGCTGAGGCGGAGAATGGCGGGAACCCGGGAGGCGGAGCTTGCAGTGAGCCGAGATCGCGCCACTGCACTCCAGCCTCGGCGACAGAGCAAGACTCCGTCTCAAAAAAAAAAAAAAAAAAAAAAAAAAAAATGATAACAATCATCTGAGCCTTCTGCAAGTTGTAATCTTTTTGCTAGTAGAAAGTCTTGCCTTGATGTTAATGGCTGCTGAGTCATCAGGGAGATGGTTGCTGTGGCAATTTCTTAAGATAAGGCAACAATGAAGTTTGCTGCATCAATTGATTTTACCTTTCATAAAAGATTTCTCCGTAACACGTGATGCTGTTTGATAGCATTTTACCAACAGTAGAACTTCTTTCAAAGTTGGAATCAATTCTATCAAATCTTGATGCTGCTTTTTCAATGACTTTTATCTAATATTCTAAATTTTTGTCATTTCAACAATGTTCACAGCATCTTCACCAAGAGTAGTTTCCATTTCAAGAAAACACTATCTTTGCTCGTCCATAAGATGCAACTCCTCAATTATTCAATCTTTATTATAAGATTGCAGCAACATTTTCAGGCTCTACTTCTACTTCTCTTACCATTTCCACCATATCTGCAGTGACTTCCTCCACTGAAATCTTGAATCAACTACAAGTCATCTATAAAGGTTGGAATCAACTTCTTCTAAACTTCTGTTCATGTTGATATTTTGACCTCCTCCCATGAATGTTGTTAACAGCATCTAGAATGGTAAATGCTTTCCAAAAGGTTTTCAATGTACTTTGCCCTGATCTATCAGAGGAATCACTGCCTATGGCAGTTATAGCATTATGAAATTTTTTTTTAATAATAAGACTTGAAAGTTGAAATTACTCCTTGATCCATAGACTTCAGAATGACTATTATTTTAGCAGGTATGAAAATATTATTCATTTTCTTATACATCTCCATCAGAGCTCTCGGGTTGACTAGGTGCACTGCAATATGCAATAAGATTTTTTTTTTTTTTTTGAGACAGAGTCTCGCTCTGTCGCCCAGGCTAGAGTGCAGTGGCCAGATCTCAGCTCACTGCAAGCTCCACCTCCTGGGTTTACGCCATTCTCCTGCCTCAGCCTCCCGAGTAGCTGGGACTACAAGCGCCCGCCACCTCACCCAGCTAGTTTTTTTGTATTTTTTAGTAGAGACGGGGTTTCACTGGGTTAGCCAGGATGGTCTCGATCTCCTGACCTTGTGATCCGCCCGTCTCGGCCTCCCAAAGTGCTGGGATTACAGGCTTGAGCCACCGCGCCAGGCCGCAATAAGATTTTTAAAAAAATATTTTTTTCTTCTGAGCAGTAGGTCTCAACAGTGGGCTTAAAATATTTTATAAATCATGCTTCATACAGATGTGCTGTCATCTAGGCTTTATTCTTCCATTTACAAAAGTGTAAGCAGAGCAGATTTAGTATAATTTTTAAGGGCTTTCGGATTTTTGGAATAGTATGTGTACATTGGGCCCCAACTTGAAGTCACCAGCTACAATAGACCCTAACAAACCTGTCCTTTGAAGCTTTGAATCCAGGCTTTAACTTCTCTCTAGCTATGAAGGTTCTACATGGCATCTTCATATAATATAAGGCTGTTTGGTCTACATTGAAAATGGGTTGTTTAGTATAGTCAAAGATCTTAGCTGGATCTTCTAGGTAACTTGCTGCAGTTTCTCCATCAGCACTTGCTGCTTCACTTGGCACTTTAATGTTATGGAGATGCCTTCTTTTCTCAAACCTCCATACATTAGTTATTTGAGAAAATCAGTACAATTCATAAACCTCTAGTCAGATTAATGAGGAACAAGAGAGAGAAAAAACACATATATAAATTACCACAATCAACATGAAGATCAGAGGGAAGATATTACTAAAAAGTATTAAGGCATTAAAAGATTAATAAAAATATTTTGAGAAATGTTATATCGATATATTTGACAACTTAGATGTAATGGACAAATTCATTGAAAGACATGAACTACCAAGCTTGCCTATGAAGGAAAAGATAAACTCATAGTTCCATATATTATATCTATATTTATATATAAAGTACATTCAATGAGTAGTTATTTTCCACAGTAAAATCCCAGACATAGATGGTATCACTGGTGAATTACACCAAGTATTTAAGGATAAACAATACTACTCTATCTAAAATTTTTCCCCAAATTGAAAAGGATAGAACACTTCTCAACTAATATAATAAAGCCATTACTCATACAATAAGGCCCATAATCAGCATTACTCAGATACCACAATGAAAGATATTACAAGAAATATATATATCAATAACCCTCATGAACTTAGGCTAAACAATTCTCTTTAAAAATTTAGCAAATCAGCCGGGCGCGGTGGCTCAAGCCTGTAATCCCAGCACTTTGGGAGGCCGAGATGGGCGGATCACAAGGTCAGGAGATCGAGACCATCCTGGCTAACACGGTGAAACCCCATCTCTACTAAAAATACAAAAACGAGCCGGGCGAGGTGGCGGGCGCCTGTAGTCCCAGCTACTCAGGAGGCTGAGGCAGGAGAATGGCGTAAACCCGGGAGGCGGAGTTTGCAGTGAGCTGAGATCTGGCCACTGCACTCCAGTCCGGGCGACAGAGCGAGACTCCGCCTCAAAAAAAAAAAAAAAATTTAGCAAATCAAATCCAACAGTATACAAAAATGGTAACACATGACAAAGGGTCAGCATTGTGGGGGGTGGTTATCCTGGGAAGGCAAGAATGATTTAACATTCAAAAATTAATGCAATTTACCTCTATCACAAAAATGAAAAAGAAACACCATATGACTACCTCAATAGATTTAGAAATAGTGCTTGACAAAATCCCACATTCGTTTTGATAAAACTACAAAAAAAAAAGGCTAGGAATAAAAGGTATCTTCCTCAACCTTAATAAAGAGAATCTACAAAAAGCCTACAGCTAACATTACACTTAATATTCAAAGACTGAATACTTTCCTTCTAAGATCAGGAACAAAGCAAGAACTTAATCATAAGGGCAATGGAGTTTCAGACAAGGTTGAATTCTCAGCCCTGACAAGTCTTCTTTACCAATGTTAGGGCCCTAATAGAGATAGAAGATGAAGCTGGAAGTGTATTAGGTTCCTCTCAACCTGCACAGTTTGCTGAAGTGTTTCTCTTTCCTTTGTTAGAAGAGAGTAGCCCAACCCTCCTTAAAGATCATAAAGAGGCTTTATTTGAGCAGATACCTTACAAGCCATCACTCAGACAAGTAATAATTATAGAGAAAATATATAACAAAATGCTTGAAAAACTACCAGTCAATGTGTTCTGTAGGAGTTCCAAAGATACTTCATTTGCCAACATGACAAAGTATGTGCTGATGGTAAATACATCAACATTATTGAGAATCTCAGTTGTAGCTCTCTACTCTGTAGGACAGAGCTGAGAGTGGAAAATTCTGGTACAGAAATGAGTTCTCTGATAATAATGAGCATGATAAAGTCCCAAAATAATAGGGGCCAAGTGGCTACACCTAGCCATCCAAAGCAAATAGATACAACTAACACATTGATGAGCAAGACAAGAGTGGCAGTCACAGAGGCCAAAGTTAGAAAGAGCTGTGGAGACATTTAATAGAGCATGATATCTCCAGAGGAAAAATAGATGAGTATTTAACATGGACATTCCTTAATTTATGTGATTAAAAGAAATCAAGGATGGATGGACTGAAGGCTGGTGGTGGCTACACCAATCTAAAAAATCTATTTGACTAGTTTCAAGATTTGAGATAGTTTTCATACTGAGAACACTTTGAAGAAAGACTATGAACACTGTTGCAAGGAAATTCAGAAGTAACTTTCTGAAAAGATCTGTGCTCGTTTACTCAGGTAAACATGCATTGAAGGAAGGGGAATATTCAAGATTATAAGCATTAGACACATGGATTGCTGGACACATGGTCTGAATTGTCATTGATGTGACTTAGAAGGGGACATATGGGAGCCAGATAATAAATGAAATTCTGGCCTAGGTCTTAGTCAAAGTGGCTCCAGTAGTTTACAGAAAAATTTGGTGGTCATTTTCCCAGTTCTGAGATGTATGTTTGGAATGTACCTATGTGTAGTTGCCAGCATTTGCTATGGTTTGAATGTCTGTTCTCTCTAAAACTCATGTTAAAATTTAATCATCATTCTGATGGCATTGGGAAATGGGACTGTTAAGAGGTGTTTAGGTCGTAAGGGTTCTGCCTTCAAGAGTAGACTAATGCCATTAGTGCGAGAGTGGATTCTCCTTCTCTTGCTCTCTCTCACTTTCTCTTGGCCCGTTCTCCCTCTTACCATGTGAGCATCCAGACATCTCCCCCTTTAAGGGATGCAGTATGCAAGGCCCAAAGTTGGATGAACAGAATAGCCTCACCAGACACCAGACCTGCTAGTGCCTTGCCCTTAGACTTCCTAGACTCCAGAACTGTAAACCAATACACTTCTGTTCTTTATAAATATCCCAGTCTCAGGTATTTTACTCCAGTGGCACAAAACAGACTCAGAAAGCATCTCAGTAATGGTTCTTTGACCTAGGTAAAGAATTATTATAGTGAGTTAGACTAAATGAATATATTTAAAATCAAACCCCTCCTACCCAAAAAGATAATAAAAAATAATACTGCATCCTAGGTGAAATGAGATACATAGTGCCACCCTCAAAGACATAGAAAAGGTCCCAGCCAGAGCAATTGGGTAAGAAAAAGAAGTAAAAGGCATTCAAACTGGAAAGAAAGAAGTTAAGTTGTCCCTGTTTGCAGATGACATGATCTTATATAGAAAAAAACTAAAGACTCCACCAAAAAATTCTTAGAACTAATGAACTAAGTTCAGTAAAGTTTCAGGATACAAATGAACACACAAAAATCAATAGCATTCCAATACACTGAAAACAAAGTATCTGAAAAAGAAATCAACTTACAATGGCTACAAAAATATAAAACACTTAGGAATACATTTAACCAAGTAGATGAAAGACCTGTACATTAAAAACTATAAAATAGTGGTGAAAAAAATTGAATAAGACACAAACAAATAAAAAGATATCCCATGTTCATGGATTAGAAATATTGTCAAAATTAATCTGGTTAAAATTTCCATAATATCCAAAGTGATGTACTGATTCAAGGCAATCTTTTTCAATGTTACAATGACTATTTTTTTTACAGAAATAAAAAATAATTCTAAAATTTGTATAGAACCACAAAAGACCTCAAATGGCCAAAGGAATTTTGAGCACAAGGAACAAAGCCGGAGGCATCACACTACCTGACTTAAAAATATACTACAAATCTATAGTAATCAAAAATAGCATGATGCGGCCGGGCGCGGTGGCTCAAGCCTGTAATCCCAGCACTTTGGGAGGCCGAGACGGGCGGATCACGAGGTCAGGAGATCGAGACCATCCTGGCTAACATGGTGAAACCCCGTCTCTACTAAAAAATACAAAAAACTAGCCGGGCGAGGTGGCGGGCGCCTGTAGTCCCAGCTACTCGGGAGGCTGAGGCAGGAGAATGGCGGAAACCCGGGAGGCGGAGCTTGCAGTGAGCTGAGATCCGGCCACTGCACTCCAGCCTGGGCGACAGAGCGAGACTCCGTCTCAAAAAAAAAAAAAAAAAAAAAAAAAAAAAAAAAAAAAAAATAGCATGATGCTGGAATAAAAAGAGACAGAAAAATGGAACAGAATAGATAGCCCAAGGATAAATCCACCCATTTTATGGTCAGTCAATTTTACAAAGGTATCAAGAACACACAATGGGGAAAATACACATTCTTCAATAAGTGATATTGAGATAACTGGATATTCGCATGCAGAAGAATGAAGTTAGATCCTTATCTTATACTATACAAAAAGGCCAAATAAAAATGAATTCAAGACTTAAATGTAAGACCTGAAACTGTAAAACTGGTAGAAGAAAACATAAAGGAAAAGCTCCATGACATTGATGTGGGCAATGATTTTTTTTTATATGAACCCCAAAGCACAGAAAACAAAAGCAAAAATAGACAAATGGAATTGCACAAAACTAAAAATCTTCTGCATAGCCAAGAAAATAATCAACAGAGAGAAGAGACAACCTAAAGAATGGAAAAAAATAAACTGTAAGCCACACATCTGGTAAGAGATTAATATTGAAAATACATAAGAAATTCACATAACTCAATAGTAAGAAAACAACCCAGGGAGTGGTTCCAAGATGACCGAATAGGAACAGCTCCAGGCTACAGCTCCCAGTGTGAGCAACACAGAAGACAGGTGATTTCTGCATTTCCAACTTAGGTACTGGGTTCATCTCACTGGGGCATGTCGGACAGTGGGTGCAGGACAGTGGGTACAGCCCACTGAGCGAGAACCAAAGCAGGGCGAGGCGTCGCCTCACCCGGAAAGTGCAAGGGGTAGGGGAATTCCCTTTCCCAGCCAAGGGAAATCGTGACACACAGCACCTGGAAAATTGGGTCACTCCCACCCTAATACTGTGCTTTTCCAACAGTCTTAACAAACGGCACACCAGGAGATTATGTCCCGCGCCTGGCTCAGAGGGTCCCATGCCCACGGAGTCTCCCTCATTGCTAGCACAGCAGTCTGAGAGCTAACTGCAAGGACACAGTGAGGCTGGGGGAGGGGCACCCTCCATTGCTGAGGCTTGAGCAGGTAAACAAAGTGACCAGGAAGCTTGAACTGGGTGCAGCCCACTGCAGCTCAAGGAGGCCTGCCTGCCTCTGTAGGTTCCACCTCTGGGGACAAGGCATAGCCAAACAAAAGACAGCAGAAACCTCTGCAGATGTAACTGTCCCTGTTTGACAGCACTGAAGAGAGCAGTGGTTCTCCCTGCACGGAGGTTGAGATCTGAGAATGGACAGACTGCCTCCTCAATTGGGTCCCTGACCATGGAGTAGCCTAACTGGGAGACATCCCCCACTAGGTGCATACTGACACCTCACGCCTCACACGGCTGGGTACACCTCTGAGACGAAGCTTCCAGAGCAAGAATCAGACAGCAACACTTACTGTTCAGAAATATTCTATCTTCTGCAGCCTCCACTGCTGATACCCAGGCAAACAGGGTCTGGAGTGGACCTCAAGCACACTCCAACAGACCTGCAGCTGAGGGTCCTGACCGTCAGAAGGAAAACTAACAAACAGAAAGGACACCCACACCAAAACCACATCAGTATGTCACCATCATCAAATACCAAAAGCAGAAAAAAACCGCAAAGATGGGGTAAAAGCAGTGCAGAAAAGCTGGAAATTCAAAAAATCAGAGTGCATCTCCCCATCCAAAGGCATGCAGCTCATCGCCAGCAACGGAACAAAGCTGGGTGGAGCATGATTTTGACGAGTTGAGAGAAGAAGGCTTTAGTCGATCAAACTTCTCAGAGCTAAAGGAGAAACTACGTACCCAGCACAAAGAAACTAAAAACCTTGAAAAAAGAATGGAAGAAGGGAGAACTAGAATAACCAATGCAGAGAAGTCCATAAATAAACTTATAGAGATGAAAACCATGACACGAGAACTACGTGACAAATGCACAAGCTTCAGTAACTGACTTGATCAACTGGAAGAAAGGGTATCAGTGATTGAAGACCAAATGAATGAAATGAAGTGAGAAGAGAAGTTTAGAGAAAAAAGAGTACAAAGAAAAGATCAAAGCCTCCAAGAAATATGGGATTATGTGAAAAGACCAAAACTATGTCAGATTGGTGTACCTGAAAGTGACAGGGAGAATGGAACCAAGTTGGAAAACACTCTGCAGGATATTATCCAGGAGAACTTCCCCAACCTAGCAAGGCAGGCCAACATTCAAATTCAGGAAATACAGAGAATGCCACAAAGATACTTCTCAAGAAGAGCAACTCCAAGACACATAATTGTCAGACTCACCAAAGTTGAAATGAAGGAAAAAATCTTAAGGGCAGCCAGAGAGAAAGGTAGGGTTACCCATAAAGGGACGCCCATCAGACTAACTGCAGATCTCTCAGCAGAAACTCTACAAGCCACAAGAGAGAGGGAGCCAATATTCAATATTCTTAAAGAAAAGAATTTTCAACCCAGAATTTCATATCCAGCCAAACTAAGTTTCGTAAGTGAAGGAGAAATAAACTCCTTTACAGAGAAGCAAATGCTTAGAGAAGCAAATGCTTAGTCAACACCAGGCCTGCCCTACAAGAGATCCTGATCACTAAACACGGAAAGGAACAACCAGTACCAGCCATTGCAAAAACATGCCAAAATGTAAAGACCATCAATGCTAGGAGGAAACTGCATCAACTAACAAGCAAAATAACCAGCTAATATCATAATGACAGGATCAAGTTCACACATAACAATATTAACCTTAAATGTCAATGGACTAAATGCTCCAATTAAAACACACAGACTGGCAAATTGGATAGAGTCAAGACCCATCAGTTTGCTGTATTCAGGAAACCCATTTCACATGCAGAGACACACATAGGCTCAAAACAAAGGGATGGAGGAAGATCTACCAAGCAAATGGAAAACAAAAAAGGCAGGGGTTGCAATCCTAGTCTCTGATAAAACAGACTTTAAACCAACAAAGAGCAAAAGAGACAAAGAAGGCCATTACCTAATGGTGAAGGGATCAATTCAACAAGAAGATCTAACTATCCTAAATATATATGCACCCAATGCAGGAGCACACAGATTCATAAAGCAATCCTTACAGACTTACAAAGAGACTTAGACTCACATACAATAATAATGGGAGACTTTAACACCCCATTGTCAACATTAGACAGATCAACGAGACAGAAGTTAACAAGGATATCCAGGAATTGAACTCAACTCTGCACCAAGCAGACCTAATAGACATCTACAGAACTCTCCACCCCAAATCAACATAATATACATTCTTCTCAGCACCGCATTGCACTTATTCCAAAATTAACCACATAGTTGAAAGTAAAGCACTCCTTAGCAAATGTACAAGAACAGAAATTATAACAAACTATCTCTCAGACCAGAGTGCAGTCAAACTAGAACTCAGGACTAAGAAACTCAATCAAAACTGCTCAGCTACATGGAAACTGAACAACCTGCTCCTGAATGACTACTGGGTACATAATGAAATGAAGGCAGAAATAAAGAAGTTCTTTGAAACCAATGAGAACAAAGATACAACATACCAGAATCTCTGGGACACATTTAAAGCAATGTGTAGAGGGAAATTTATAGCACTAAATGCCCACCATTATCTCCTGGATAATATCCTGCAGAGTGTTTTCCAACTTGGTTCCACCAGAGAAAGCAGGAAAGATCTAAAACTGACACCCTAACATCACAATTAAAAGAACTAAAGAAGCAAGAGCAAACACATTCAAAAGCTAGCAGAAGGCAAGAAATAACTAAGATCAGAGCAGAACTGAAGGAGACAGAGACACAAAAATCCCTTCAAAAAATCAATGAATCCAGGAGCTGGTTTTATGAAAATATCAGCAAATTAGATAGACTGCTAGCAAGACTAATAAAGAAGAAAAGAGAGAAGAATCAAATAGATGCAATAAAAAATGATAAAGGGGATATCACCACCAACCCCACAGAAATACAAACTACCATTAGAGAATACTATAAACACCTCTATGAAAATAAACTAGAAAACCTAGAAGAAATGGATAAATTCCTGGACATGTACACTCTCCCAAGACTAAACCAGGAAGAAGTTGAATCCCTGAATAGACCAATAGCAGGCTCTGAAATTGAGGCAATAATTAATAGCCTACCAACCAAAAAATGTCCAGGACCAGATGGATTCACAGCCAAATTCCAAGAGAGGTACAAGGAGGAGCTGGTACCATTCCTTCTGAAACAATTCCAACCAAAAGAAAAAGAAGGAATCCTCCCTAACTCATTTTATGAGGCCAACATCATCCTGATACCAAAGCCTGCCAGAGACACAACAAAAAAGAGAATTTTAGACCAATATCCCTGATGAACATCGATGCAAAAATCCTCAATAAAATACTGGCAAACCGGATTCAGCAGCACATCAAAAAGCTTATCCACCACGATAAAATAGGCTTCATCCCTGGGATGAAAGGCTGGTTCAACATACCCAGATCAATAAACATAATCCAGCATATAAACAGAACCAAAGACAAAAACCACATGATTATCTCAATAGATGCAGAAAAGGCATTCAACAAAATTCAACAGCCCTTCATGCTAAAAAACTCTCAATAAATTCAGTATTGATGGAACATATCTCAAAATAATAAGAGCTATTTATGACAAACCCACAGCCAATATCATACTGAATGGGCAAAAACTGGAAGCATTCTCTTTGAAAACTGGCACAAGACAGGGATGCCCTCTCTCACCACTCCTATTCAACATAGAGTTGGAAGTTCTGGCCAGGGCAATCAGGCAGGAGAAAGCAATAAAGGGTATTCAACTAGGAAAAGAGGAAGTCAAATTGTCCCTGCTTGCAGATGACATGATTGTATATTTAGAAAACCCCATCGTCTTAGCCCCAAATCTCCTTAAGCTGATAAGCAACTTCAGCAAAGTCTCAGGATACAAAATCAATGTGCAAAAATCACAAGCATTCTTATACACCAATAGCAGACAAACAGAGAGCCAAATCGTGAGTGAACTGCCATTCACAATTGCTTGAAAGAGAATAAAATACCTAGGAATCCAACTTACAAGGGATGTGAAGGACCTCTTCAAGGAGAACTACAAACCACTGCTCAACGAAATAAAAGAGAACACAAAAAAATGGAAGAATATTCCATGCTCATGGATAGAAAGAATCAATATCATGAAAATGGCCACACTGCCCAAGGTAATTTATAGATTCAATGCCGTCCCCATCAAGATACCAATGACTTTCTTCACAGAATTGGAAAATACTACTTTAAATTTCATATGGAATCAAAAAAGAGCCCACATTGCTGAGACAATCCTAAGCCAAAAGAACAAAGCTGGAGGCATCACGCCACCTGACTTCAAACTATGCTACAAGACTACAGTAACTAAAACAGCATGGTACTGGTACCAAAACAGAGATATAGACCAATGGAACAGAATAGAGCCCTCAGAAACAATACCACACCATCTGATCTTTGACAAATCTGACAAAAACAAGAAATGGGGAAAGGATTCCCTATTTAATAAATGGTACTGGGAAAACTGACTAGCCATATGTAGAAAGCTGAAAGTGGATTCCTTCCTTACACCTTATACAAAAATTTATTCAAGATGGATTAGAGACTTAAACGTTAGACCTAAAACCATAAAAACCCTAGGAGAAAACCTAGGCAATACCATTCAGGACATGGACATGTGCAAGGACTGCACGTCTAAAACACCAAAAGCAATGGCAACAAAAGCCAAAATTGACAAATGGGATCTAATTCAACTAAAGAGCTTCTGCACAGCAAAAGAAACTACCATCAGAGTGAACAGGCAACCTACAGAATGGGAGAAAATTGTTGCAATCTACTCATCTGACAAAGGGCTAATATCCAGAACCTACAAAGATCTCAAACAAATTTACAAGAAAAAAAAAAACCCATCAAAAAGTGGGTAAAGGATATGAACAGACATTTCTCAAAAGAAGACATTTATGCAGCCAACAGACACATGAAAAAATGCTCATCATCACTAGCCATCAGAGAAATGCAAATCAAAACCACAATGAGATATCATCTCATACCAGTTAAAATGGCAGTCATTAAAAAGTCAGGATACAACAGGTGCTGGAGTGGATGTGGAGAAATAGGAACACTTTTACACTGTTGGTGGGACTGTAAACTAGTTCAACCATTGTGGAAGACAGTGTGGCAATTCCTCAAGGATCTAGAACTAGAAATACCATTTGACCCAGCCATCCCATTACTGGGTATATACCCAAAGCATTATAAATCATGTTGCTATAAAGACACATGCACACATATGTTTACTGCAGCACTATTCACAATAGCAAAGACTTGGAAACATTCCAAATGTCCATCAATGAGAGACTGGATTAAGAAAACGTGGCACATATATGCCGTGGAATACTATGCAGCCGTAACAAAGTATGAGTTCATGTCCTTTGTAGGGACATGGATCCAGTTGGAAACCATCATTCTCAGCAAACTTTCACAGGAACAGAAAACCAAACCCCGCATGTTCTCACTGATAGTTGGGAGTTAAAGAATGAGAACACTTGGACACAGGAAGAGGAACATCACACACTGGGGCCTGTCATGGGGTGGGGAGAGTGGGGAGGAATAGCATTAGGAAATATACCTGATGTAAATGATGAGTTAATGGGTGCAGCACACCAACTCACATGTATACATATGTAACAAGCCTGCACGTTGTGCACATGTACCCTAGAACTTAAATTATAATAAAAAAGAAAACAAATAACCCAACCAAAAAATGGCCAAAGGAAAACACATAAATGACCAAGATGTATATGAAAAAGTGGTCAACATTAATCATCAAAGATGTGTAAATTCAAACCACAATGAGATATGCTCTCATATCTGTTAGAATGGCTATACCTAAAAGACAAAAGGAAAGTGGTAGAAAGGATGTGGAAAAGAGGAAATGCTTGCACATTGTTGGTAGGAATGTAAACCAGTACAGCCATTATTTAAAACAGTATGGAGGATCCTCAAAAAATTAAAAACAGAACTGCAGTGTGCCCTGGGAATCCCACTAGTGGTTATATATCTAAAGTAAATCAGTATGTCAAAGAGATTTCCACACTCCCATGTTTATTGTAGCACTAATCACAATGACCAAAATATGGGATCAACCTAAGTGTTTATCAATAGATGAATGGGTTAAAAAATGTGACCTATATACACAATGGAATACAATTCAACCATAAAAATAATAAAATCATGTCATTTGCAGCAACATGAATGAACTTGGAGGACATTATATTAAGTGAAATAAGCAAGGCACAGAATGACAAATATCACATGATCTCATTCATATCTGGAATTTAACAAAGTTGATCCCACAGAAGTGGAGTAGAATGGTGGTTACCAGAGAAGGAGGTGGTTGAGGGGAGATGTTGGTCAAAGGATACATAATTTCTGTTGGATAGGAGAAATCAGTTTAAGAAATCTATTGTACAGCATGATGGGTATAGATGGGTATAGTTAATAAAAAGATATCATGCTATTGAAAATTGCTAAGAGAATAGATTTTGAGTATAGTCACAAAAATGAAAAGTATGTGAGAAAATGAATGTGCCATTTCACAATGTACACAAATTTCAAAAGATGTTGCATGTGATAAATATATATAATTTGTATGTGTCAATTAAAAACTATGTTTTTAAAATTGAAATAAAATTAACAAGAAAAGACAAACAATTAAGGGAGTTAGCCTTTGTTATATCTTTATTTAATTTACCACTCTAGTCTTTAAGAATGATATGGATCATAGTATGTGAAAGTAGGTTACTGTAAAATTAACCAGGTAGTAGTATCAACTGCAGAGTTACATCACCTCCTGCTTGTAGGATGTGGACATTGAACCAATGAACGTTTATGTCTCATCACCATCAAGAAGGAGCATCAGAAGCAGGTCACCTTAATGTGGTAAAGACAATATACACTTACGGTCTTTCCTAGGATTATGTTAACACTCACACCCTTTGTCAAAACATGTCCAAGGGTACTTGGATCATCTGCACATCCTGCAGAACATCACATTGATGCACCATATCAGAGGCATTAGACTGAAGGAGTGGCAAGATATGGCAAATTGGAGGCTATAGTCAGACATATGTGCTCCAAAATGGTGACATCAGTGAAGTTTTTAGGGATTTAGTAGTCTAGGGCATGTGAGGTCATTCCCTTCATAGTAAGAAATAGATTATACCTCCCACCAATCAGAAACTAGCAAAATGATTGATAGGCCTCTTCATGTTCTGAAGGCAGCATATTCCACACTTGGAAATACTATTCTGACCCATTTACCTGGTACTACGATCATTTTTCCAGCTTGAATAAGGCTGACAGAGAGAAATAGCTCTACAACTGCTCCAGGCTGCTATACAAACTATCCTGTCTCTTGGGCTGTATTAACAAGCAGACCCTAATATATTGGAGTAAAGTTTCCATGTAGAGTTTATGATAAGTCCAAATAGAAGAATCACAACATAGATTGCTAGGGCTCTGGGGCAAGTCTATCCCATCTGCAGCAGAAAACTACACACCATTTGAAAAGCACAAGACATGCTACTAGGCCCTGATAGAAAATGAGCCTTTAAGCATGAGACATCAAGTGACCATATGGCCAGAGATGCCTATGATAAGTGAGTTATTTTAGACCAACTAAACATAAGGTCAGGTGGTCCCAGCAGCAATCTATTGTACAATTGAAGTGGTACATCTGGGCTGGAGCACTAGAAGGGCCAGAGGGCATAAGTAAGCTATGAAAACAGCATCCCAGATCCCCATATTTTCAACCACTGTTTCACCGGTGCCTCTCCATTAGCTCACACTTATGGCCATGTCAGTATTCTTTATTATCAACAGAGAAAGGAAAATATTTGGCTGTGTTCATGGATAAGTCAGTTTAGTGTTTCAGTGAGAGCTGAAATGTACTGCATGTGCACCATAACCCCACTCAGGAGTGGCCCTGTAAGAGAGCAGTGGAACAAATTCTTCTCAGGGCAAAGCCCTGGGTATTGCACCTGATCATCCAAGTATTGTGGAATGAGAAGTGACCTGAAATAATAATGTACATGGACACATAGGCAATGTCAAGTGACCCGGATGGTTGAGCAGAGTCCTGGAAAGGGAAAAACTGGAATCAAAGGCAAGGAAGCTTGTAAAGAAGAATGTAGATAGAGCTACAGGAGTGGACCCATATTGCATCGCATGTTGAAGCCCACCAAGAGTATTCACCATTTAAAAAGCACTGAACCTAGAAAAACATTTCATGCTCATGTATATGAAGAATCAATATTGTTAAAATGTTTATACTTCCCAAGACTATCTATAGATTCAATACAATTTCTATAAAATAACTAATGTCATGCTTCACAGAATTAGAAAAACTATTCTAAAATTAATATGCAACTAAAAAATAGCCCAAATAGCCAAAGCAATCCTAGGCAAAAAGAACAAAACCACAGGCACTCCTACATTACTTGAGTTCAAATTATACTACAAGCCTACAGTAGCCAAAACAGCATTGTACTAGTACAAAAATAAACATATAGACTAACAGAACAGAATAGAGAACCTAGAAATAAAGCAGCATACATACAACCAACAGATCTTCAACAAAATCAACAAAAATTAACAATGGGGAAAGGACACCCTATTCAACAAATGGTGCTGGCAAAACTGGCTAACTATATGCAGAAGAATGAAACTGGACCCATAGCTGTCACCATGTACAGAAATTAAGTCAAGATGGATTAAACACTTACATGTAAAACTTCGAACTATAAAAATCCTAGAAGAAAACTTAGGGAATACTCTTCTGGATATTGGCCTAAGCAAAGAATTTTATGGCTAAGTCCTCAAAAGCAAATGCAACAAAAACAAAAATTGACAATTGGGACCTAATTAAACTTAAGACCTTCTGTGCATTAAAAGAAACTATAAGTTAAATAAGCCAAAAACCCACAGAATGGGAGAAATATTTGCAAACTATGCATCCAACAAAGATTAATACCCAGAATCTAGAAGAAACAAACAAATCAATAAGAAAGCAAACAAACAAACAAAAATGGGCAAAGGACATGAACAGATACTTTTCAATAAAAGACATACAAGCAGCCAACAAACATGTGAAAAAACGTTCAACATCACTGATCATCAGAGAAATGCAAATCAAAACCACAATGAGATACCATCTCACACCAGTTGGAATGACTATTATCAAAAAGTCAAAAGATAACAGACGCCGGGCTCAGTGGCTCACACCTGTAACCCCAGCACTTCGGAACGCCAAGTTGAATGGATCAACTTGAGGCCAGGAGTTCGAGACCAGCCTGGTCAACATAGTGAAACCCTGTCTCTACTAAAATATTCAAACATTGTCCACCTCAATGCTGGCACAATGGACATATAAACAGAGCAGCACGATAGTATGACAGTGCACGCCTCTAATCCCAGCTACTTGGGAGGCTGAGGCAGGATAATCATTTGAACCCAGGTGGCAGAGACTCCAGCGAGCAGAGATCATGCCACTGCACTCCAGCCTGGGTAATAGAGCAAGACTCAATCTCAAAAATAATAATAATAAATAAAAATGACAGATGTTTGCAAGGTTGCAGAGAAAAGGGAATGCTCATATATTGTTGGTGGGATTGGTAATTAGTTCAGCCATTGTGGAAAGCAGTATGGAAATTTCTCAAAGAACTAAAAGTAGAATTACCATTTGGCTTGGCAATCCCATTACTGGGTATATACCAAAAGGAAAATAAATTGTTCTACCTGCACTCACATGTTTGTTAATAGCACTATTCACTATAGCAAAGACATAGAATCAACCTAAGTGCCCATCAATAATGGATTGGATTAAAAAATGTGTACATATACATCATGGAATACCATGCAGCCATAAAAAGAACAAAATCACGTTATTTGCAGCAACATGGATGGAGATGGAGGCCATTATCCTCAGTGAATTAATGCAAAAACATTACAACAAGTACCACATGTTCTCACTTAGAAGTGGGAGCTAAACACTGGGTATGGGTGAACATAAAGACAGGAGCAATACACATTGGGTACTCCAAAAGAGGGGAGGTGGGGAAGAGTTGAAAAACTGTGTACTGGGGACTATGTTCATTATTGGGAGGATGGGTTCAATTGAAGGCCAAACCTCAGCATCATGTAATATATCCATGTAACAAACCTGTACATGTGTCCTCTGAACCTAAAATCAAAAAAACAAAAAACAAAGACACACTAAACAAAGTATAGAATGACTTGGACTGATGACAGAAGCCAGCCTCTGTCGTTGTCCACTTCAGTGCTGGCACAATGGATATATACACAGAGTAGCATGACAGCAGAAGTGGAGGCTATACATGAACCCAAAAGGATAGGCTGCTACTGTTCAGGACTGATCTAATACATCTACATGGGAGTTTCAGTGTGTTTTATTCACTGATCTGGGATCCCATGTAACACTGCATTGAACCAAGGATATCACTTTTCGGCAAAGTGTTACTTCACTGGGTACATCATCATGAGAACTACTGACCACATTACATAGTACAGTGAAAATTCTTACAGTTATGCCAAAGAAACCTGTAAGAAAATATTTAGAACATCATTGTTTGTAATTATTTTTTAAAATTGGAAATGTTGACACTAGAGTGGATGTGTATCCCAGTCCCTACGTTTTCAAATATGCACACACAGGAATATTATACAACTCCCAAGATAAATGAGCTACATGTGCAAACATAAAAATGGGGAAGAAGCCACAGATCTGATAGAGTAGTGAAATGATCCTGTAAAGACACAGTTGAGGTGAAATGATATGGACGCAATATGTACTTTAACTCAACATCCACTTCCTGGTTGTTTTCTGATAGGTAGAAAAAAATAGATCCAAGAAATGGGTATAAACAGAAGTGGCTCCACTTAGCATTGTTCTCAGTGACTGAGTTTAGGAATTTGTGCTTCTTTTCCCTGTTACTAAAGGATCTGTTGGTCTAGATGTTTGGTCCCTGGGAAGGGTACAATTCCATCAGGTGGCACAGTAAGAGTTCCATTGACTCTTAAGTTGTGACTCTTACCATCACTTTGAGTTTCTCATGCCAAGAAATTAGCAAGGAAAGAGGGAGTCAGTATCCTGGTGGTGGTAATTGACCCCGGTCATCAGTAGGAGGTAGGAGATGCTACTACATAGTAAGGGCAGAGAATATGTTTGGCATTAATGGTTCTCTGGGATGTCTCTTGAGAGGCTGCAGCATGCATTTGTAATAGAAAATGTGCAATTAGAACAGTCAATGACTGATAAGGACATGATAGCCAAAAATTAAGACCCCCTTTAGAATGGAAGTTTTGTTCACCTCTAGGCAAGCCATCTATACCAGCAGAGGTGCTAGCTGAGGGTGAAGTGTATATAGAATGGTTGGTGTAAGAGAAGAATGATAAAAATAAGTTTGATCTAGACATGTACTGCAGCAGGAGAGACTGTAGTTGTTCCTATGTACCTTGCATTGATAGAATTCTCTTCCTGAACACATCCTTGTCCATCCATATGCCACACTCATAACCCTATAGTCACTTCTGTTTACCACACTTTAAAATATTTGGTAAGTGCTCTTCAGTAATACAGCTCTATCAGTAAACATTAGGTTTGTGAGACTTATCCTTTTTATCTTGGCATCTCTAACTCATTTGTCTTGGGAGTTATATAATATTCCAGTGTATGCACATTGAAAATGTACATTTGAAAATGTACATAACACTGGAATACACATCCACTCTCAATATTTCCAATTTTAAAAAATAATTACAAACAAAAATGCTCTAAATTTCTTACAGGTATTCTTTGGCATAAGTGTAAGTTTTTCAGTTCACTACAGAATATACTCAAAATTGGAATTTATGGATATTTTGCTATATACATCTTTAATTTTTTGGATATTACCAAAAATGTTCCCAAAGTAGTTGTACCAGTTTATATTTTCCTGAGCTGTGTATAATAGCTTACGTTGGTCCTCCTCATCATTTGCATTTGATATTATCAGATTTAAAATTTTTGCCAGTCCTCTGGGGGCAAAAAATCTTATCCCTGAGGATTTAATTTGCATTTTTTTCTGGATAACTAGGGAAATATTTGTATGTATTTATTGTGTTAAGATTTTTGTGAAGTGAATATTAATATTTTCTAGTGATATGTATTACAAACACCTTTACGCAATCAGTAGCCTGTTTATTTAACTTATTTTATAATTTTTGATGCAAATAAAATATCATTTTAATGTATAAACAATATCAATATGTTCCTTGTAGTTTATGCTTTGTGTGTGTTGTGAAAACAATTTTTCATCTAAGGATATGAAAGCACAAATTGCCAATGTCAGTAATAAAACAGGATATTTAGACCTGCAGTCATCAAGGGAATAAAGGGGATAAGAGATAATAAATGAATACACAAACAATCCTATATACAATTTTTCCACCTTAGACTAAATGAAATAATTCCTGGAAAAGTACAAAATACCACAACTCACCTAACATGAAATTTAAAAATTGGATAGCCCTATAATTATTAAGGAAATTTAACTTAAACCTCTTGAGAAATAAATCTCCAGGCCCAGATGGTTTCACTGGATAATTCTACCAAACATTTAAAGAAGAATTAATACCTATTCATATAGAATTTAGCAATATGTAATAATAATTATTTACCATGATCAATTTGGGTTTATTCTAGTGATTCAAGGCTGGCTTGATATTTGAAAATCATCACTGTAATCTACCATATTAGGAGGTTATAGAAAGAAAACTCCATGATTGCACCAATGAATACAGAAAGGTATCTGACAAAATTCAACATACATTCACAATAAAAACTCTCAGAAAACTAGGAATAGAGAAGAGCTTCCTCAACTTGATAAAGGATATCTGTAAAAAGTTAACACCTAAAGACTTTTTACCGGCTTTGGAGCAAGATGGCCGAATAGGAACAGCTCCAGTCTCCAACTCCCAGCGCGAGTGACACAGAAGACCGTGATTTCTGCATTTTCAACTGAGGTACTGGGGTCATCTCTCTAGGGAGCACCGGACAATCGGTGCTGGTCAGCTGCTGCAGCCTGACCAGCGTGAGCTGAAGCAGGGCGAGGCATCGCCTCACCTGGAAGCGCAAGGGGGAAGGAAATCCCTTTTCCTAGCCAGGGGAACTGAGACACACAACACCTGGAAAATCGGGTAACTCCCACCCCAATACTGCGCTTTAAGGAAACAGGCACACCAGGAAAATATATCCCACACCTGGCCGGGAGGGTCCCACGCCCACGGAGCCTCCCTCACTGCTAACACAGCCGTCTGCGGCGATCTATCCCAAGGCAGCAGCGAGGCTGGGGGAGGGGCGCCCGCCATTGCTGAGGCTTAAGTAGGTAAACAAAGCCGCTGGGAAGCTCGAACTGGGTGGAGCTCACAGCAGCTCAAGGAAGCCTGCCTGTCTCTGTAGACTCTACCTCTGCGGACAGCGCACAGCTGCAGTCCATTAGGGGAAAGAGCGGGGGCGGTGCAGACGCGAACCACTCTGTCTGACAGCTTTGGGGAGAGCCCTGGATCTCCTAACGTGGAGGTTGAGATCTGAGAACGGACAGACTGCCTGCTCAGGTGGGTCCCTGACCCCTGAGTAGCCTAGGTGGGAGACATCCCCCACTAGGGGCAGTCTGACACCCCACACCTCACAGGGTGGCGTCACCCCTGAGAGGAAACTTCCAAAGAAAGAATCAGACAGGTACACTCGCTGTTCAGCAATATTCTATCTTCGGCAACCTCTGCTGCTGATACCCAGGCAAACAGGGTCTGGAGTGGACCTCAAGCAATCTCCAACAGACCAACAGACAGTCCTTCTGACTGTCAGACGGAAAACTATCAAACAGGAAGGACACCTATACCAAAACCCCATCAGTACGTCACCATCATCAAAGTCCAGAGACAGATAAAACCACAAAGATGGGGAAGAAGCAGGGCAAAAAAGCTGGAAATTCAAAAAATAAGAGCGCATCTCCCCCTGCAAAGGAGTGCAGCCCATCGCCAGCAACGGATCAAAGCTGGTCAGAGAATGACTTTGACGAGATGAGAGAAGAAGGCTTCAGTCCATCAAACCTCTCAGAGCTAAAGGAGGAATTACGTACCCAGCGCAAAGAAACTAAAAATCTTGAAAAAAAAGTGGAAGAATTGACAGCTAGACTAATTAATGCAGAGAAGATCATAAACGAAATGACAGAGATGAAAACCATGACACGAGAAATACGTGACAAATGCACAAGCTTCAGTAACCGACTCGATCAACTGGAAGAAAGAATATCAGCGATTGAGGATCAAATGAATGAAATGAAGCGAGAAGAGAACCAAAAGAAAAAAGAAGAAAAAAAATGAACAAAGCCTGCAAGAAGTATGGGATTATGTAAAAAACCAATCTACGTCTGATTGGGGTGCCTGAAAGTGAGGGGGAAAATGGAACCAAGTTGGAAAACACTCTACAGGATATCATCCAGGAGAACTTCCCCAACCTAGTAGGGCAGGCCAACATTCAAATTCAGGAAATACAGAGAACGCCACAAAGATACTCCTCCAGAAGAGCAACTCCAAGACACATAATTGCCAGATTCACCAAAGTTGAAATGAAGGAAAAAATCTTAAGGGCAGCCAGAGAGAAAGGTCGGGTTACCCACAAAGGGAAGCCCATCAGAATAACAGCAGACCTCTCGGCAGAAACTCTACAAGCCAGAAGAGAGTGGGGGCCAATATTCAACGTTCTTAAAGAAAAGAATTTTCAACCCAGAATTTCATATCCAGCCAAACTAAGCTTCATCAGTGAAGGAGAAATAAAATCCTTTACAGATAAGCAAATGCTTAGAGATTTTGTCACCACCAGGCCTGCCTTACAAGAGACCCTGAAGGAAGCCCTAAACATGGAAAGGAACAACCGGTACCAGCCATTGCAAAAACATGCCAAAATGTAAAGACCATCGAGGCTAGGAAGAAACTGCATCAACTAACGAGCAAAATAACCAGTTAATATCATAATGACAGGATCAAGTTCACACATAACAATATTAACTTAAATGTCAATGGACTAAATGCTCCAATTAAAAGACACAGACTGGCAAACTGGATCAAGAGTCAAGACCCATCAGTCTGCTGTATTCAGGAGACCCATCTCACATGCAGAGACATACATAGGCTCAAAATAAAGGGATGGAGGAAGATCTACCAAGCAAATGGAGAACAAAAAAAAGCAGGGGTTGCAATCCTAGTCTCTGATAAAACAGACTTTAAACCATCAAAGATCAAAAGAGACAAAGAAGGCCATTACATAATGGTAAAGGGATCAATTCAACAGGAAGAGCTAACTCTCCTAAATATATATGCACTCCATACAGGAGCACCCACATTCATAAAGCAAGTCCTTAGAGACTTACAAAGAGACTTAGACTCCCATGCAATAATAATGGGAGACTTCAACACTCCACTGTCAACATTAGACAGATCAACGAGACAGAAAGTTAACAAGGATATCCAGGAATTGAACTCATCTCTGCACCAAGCGGACCTAATAGACATCTATAGAACTCTCCTCCCCAAATCAACAGAATGTACATTCTTCTCAGCACCACATCGCACTTATTCCAAAATTGACCACATAATTGGAAGTAAAGCACTCCTCAGCAAATGTACAAGAACAGAAATTATAACAAACTGTCTCTCAGACCACAGTGCAATCAAACTAGAACTCAGGACTAAGAAACTCAATCAAAACCGCTCAACTACATGGAAACTGAACAACCTGCTCCTGAATGACTACTGGGTACATAACGAAATGAAAGCAGAAATAAAGATGTTCTTTGAAACCAATGAGAACAAAGATACAACATACCAGAATCTCTGGGACACATTTAAAGCAGTGTGTAGAGGGAAATTTATAGCACTAAATGCCCACAAGAGAAAGCAGGAGAGATCTAAAATTGACACTCTAACATCACAATTAAAAGAACTAGAGAGGCAAGAGCAAACACATTCAAAAGCTAGCAGAAGGCAAGAAATAACTAAGATTAGAGCAGAACTGAAGGAGATAGAGACACAAAAAACCCTCCAAAAAATCAATGAATCCAGGAGTTGGTTTTTTGAAAAGATAAACAAAATTGACAGACCGCTAGCTAGACTAATAAAGAAGAAAAGTGAGAGGAATCAAATAGACGCAATAAAAAATGATAAAGGGGATATCATCACCGACCCCACAGAAATACAAACAACCATCAGAGAATACGATAAATGCCTCTACGCAAATCAACTAGAAAATCTAGAAGAAATGGATAATTTCCTGGACACTTACACTCTCCCAAGACTAAACCAGGAAGAAGTTGAATCCCTGAATAGACCAATAGCAGGCTCTGAAATTGAGGCAACAATTAATAGCCTACCCACCAAAAAAAGTCCAGGACCAGATGGATTCACAGCTGAATTCTACCAGAGGTACAAGGAGGAGCTGGTACCATTCCTTCTGAAACTATTTCAATCAATAGAAAAAGAGGGAATCCTCCCTAACTCTTTTTATGAGGCGAACATCATCCTGATACCAAAGCCTGGCAGAGACACAACAAAAAAAGAGAATTTTAGACCAATATCCCTGATGAACATCATGCAAAAATCCTCAATAAAATACTGGCAAACCGGATTCAGCAGCACATCAAAAAGCTTATCCACCATGATCAAGTGGGCTTCATCCCAGGGATGCAAGGCTGGTTCAACATTCGCAAATCAATAAATGTAATCCAGCATATAAACAGAACCAAGACAAGAACCACATGATTATCTCAATAGATGCAGAAAAGGCTTTTGACAAAATTCAACAGCCCTTTATGCTAAAAATGCTCAATAAATTCGGTATTGATGGAACGTACCTCAAAATAATAAGAGCTATTTATGACAAACCCACAGGTAATATCATACTGAATGGCAAAAACTGGAAAAATTCCCTTTGAAAACTGGCACAAGACAGGGATGCCCTCTCTCACCACTCCTATTCAACATCGTGTTGGAAGTTCTGGCTAGGGCAATCAGGCACGAGAAAGAAATCAAGGGTATCCAGTTAGGAAAAGAGGAAGTCAAATTGTCCCTGTTTGCAGATGACATGATGGTATATTTAGAAAACCCCATTGTCTCAGCCCAAAATCTCCTTAAGCTGATAAGCAACTTCAGCAAAGTCTCAGGATACAAAATTAATGTGCAAAAATCACAAGCATTCTTATACACCAGTAACAGACAAGCAGAGAGCCAAATCAGGAATGAACTTCCATTCACAATTGCTTCAAAGAGAATAAAATACCTAGGAATCCAGCTTACAAGGGATGTAAAGGACCTCTTCAAGGAGAACTACAAACTACTGCTCAGTGAAATCAAAGAGGACACAAACAAATGGAAGAACATACCATGCTCATGGATAGGAAGAATCAATATGGTGAAAATGGCCATACTGCCCAGGTGATTTATAGATTCAATGCCATCCCCATCAAGCTACCAATGACTTTCTTCACAGAATTGGAAAAAACGGCTTTAAAGTTCATATGGAACCAAAAAAGAGCCTGCATTGCCAAGACAATCCTAAGTCAAAAGGACAAAGCTGGAGGCGTCACGCTACCTGACTTCAAACTATACTACAAGGCTACAGTAACCAAAACAGCATGGTACTGGTACCACAACAGAGATATAGACCAATGGAACAGAACAGAGTCCTCAGAAATAATACCACACATCTACAGCCATCTGATCTTTTACAAATCTGACAAAAACAAGAAATGGGGAAAGGATTCCCTATTTAATAAATGGTGCTGGGAAAATTGGCTAGCCATAAGTAGAAAGCTGAAACTGGATCCTTTCCTTACTCCTTATACGAAAATTAATTCAAGATGGATTAGAGACTTAAATGTTAGACCTAATACCATAAAAACCCTAGAAGAAAATCTAGGTAGTACCATTCAGGACATAGGCATGGGCAAGGACTTCATGTCTAAAACACCAAAAGCAACGGCAGCAAAAGCAAAAATTGACACATGGGATCTAATTAAACTAAAGAGCTTTTGCACAGCTAAAGAAACTACCATCAGAGTGAACAGGCAACCTACAGAATGGGAAAAAATTTTTGCAAACTACTCATCTGACAAAGGGCTAATATCCAGAATCTACAAAGAACTCAAACAAATATACAAGAAAAAAACAAACAACCCCATCAAAAAGTGGGGAAAGGATATGAACAGACATTTCTCAAAAGAAGACATCCATACAGCCAACAGACACATGAAAAAATGCTCATCATCACTCGCCATCAGAGAAATGCAAATCAAAACCACAATGAGATACCATCTCACACCAGTTAGAATGGCAATCATTAAGAAGTCAGAAACGACAGGTGTTGGAGAGGATGTGGAGAAATAGGAACACTTTTACACTGTTGGTGGGATTGTAAACTAGTTCAACCATTATGGAAAACAGTATGGCGATTCCTCAAGGATCTAGAACTAGATGTACCATACGACCCAGCCATCCCACTACTGGGTATATACCCAAAGGATTATAAATTACTCTACTACAAAGACACATGCACACGTATGTTTATTGCGGCACTATTCACAATAGCGAAGACTTGGAATCAACCCAAATGTCCATCTGTGACCGACTGGATTAAGAAAATGTGGCACATATACACCATGGAATACTATGCAGCCATAAAAAAGGATGAGTTTGCGTCCTTTGTAGGGACATGGATGCAGCTGGAAACCATCATTCTTAGCAAACTATCACAAGAAGAGAAAACCAAACACCGCATGTTCTCACTCATAGGTGGGAACTGAACAATGAGATCACTTGGACTCGGGAAGGGGAACATCACACACTGGGGCCTATCATGGGGAGGGGGGAGGAGGGAGGGATTGCATTGGGGAGTTATACATGATATAAACGTCATGCACATGTACCCTAGAACTTAAAGTATAATAAAAAAAAAAAAAAAAAAAAAAAGACTTTTTACCCCAAAGACTATGGAAAAAAAAATAAGGATGCCCAGTATTCAACATACTACTAGAATTTCTAGTCAGTATAAGGCAGGAAAAGGATAAGGATATGACAAGATTGTCTATATAGAAAATCCTCAGGAATCTACAGAAATAAAACTTCTGGTATTATCGACGGTCACAGAATATGAGATCAACACAAGCCAATATGATCACAGGATATGAGATCAACATATACAACTCAAGTTTATTTCTATATACTAGCAATGAACAATTTATTGGTTCCTATAAACTGAAATTTAAGACGCATTACCACTTACTATTAATCAAAAATAAAATACTTGGATTTAAGTCTAACAAAGACATGTAGTACTTGTACGGTAAAAACTAAAAATATTGATGAAAGAAATTTTAAAAAAACTAAATAAATGGAGACATATACCATGTTTATGGGCTAAAAGAGTCAAAATGTATATTCTCCCCAACCCGACATGCAGGTTTAAAATAATTTCTATCAAAATATGAATAATGGTCAGGCACAGTGGCTCACTCCTGTAATCCCAGCACTTTGGGAGGCCAAGGCAGGTGGATTATCTGAGGTCAGAAGTTCGAGACCAGCCTGACCAACATGGTGAAACCCTGTCTCTACTAAAAATACAAAAATTAGCCAGGCGCGGTTGCACACACCTGTAGTCCCAGCTACTAGGGAGGCTGAGGCAGGAAAATCGCTTGAAGCTGGGAGGCAGAGGTTGCAGTGAGCTGAGATCGTGCCACTGCACTCCAGCCTGGGTGACAGAGTGAGACTCCATCTCAAAATAATAGTTATAATTATTATTATTGTGTAGATACAACAACATTATTCTAAATTACATATGGAAAGGTGACAAGGGGACTAGAACAGCTAAAACAATTCTGGGGGAAAATGAATAAAATGGGGACATCCTCTACTTGATTTCAGTACTTAGTATATAGAGATAGTAATCAAGACTTCATGGAATTTGTATAGAAATTGATACATAGATCATTAAACAAAATAGAGAACCAAGAATTAGTGCCATACAAATGTGACTACCTGATATTTGACATGGTATACAGTAATTCATTGGAGGAAGGATAATCTTTTCAAAAAAATAAATGGTGTTGCAGCAATTGGATATCCATAGCCAATAATAATAACAATAAATCTTCAACCTAAACCTCACACCTTATATAAAATTAAAATGTATCATGGGTTTAAATATGAAATGTAAAAATATATAATTTTTAGAACCTCATATAGGAGAAAATCTTTGGAAACTAGGTTTGGTGAAGAATTCTTAAATATAACACCAAAAGTACAATCTGTAAAATGAATAAATAATTGGCAAGTTTAACTAAATTTTAAAAGTTAAAAACTTTTGTTTCTGTGAAAGAGGATTAAAAGACAAGTTACAGACTAGGAGGAAATATTCGCAAATAACAAAACTGACAATGAATTGATATCAATAATATATAAAGTACTTTCAAAACTCAACATTAAAATGCAAACAATTCAATTAGAAATTGTGAAGAAAAACATGAAGAAACATTTCACTAAAGAAGATACATAGATGGCAAATAGGCACGTCATTTTTTATACCACTAGCTATGCGGTAAATGCAAATAAGAATATGATAAACTTTCACCACGTACCTATTAGCATAGTTCATATAAAATGGCAATACCAGATGTTGATGATGATATGGAGAAACTGAACCTTTTCTGCATTGCTGGTGGGAATTTAAAATGGTACACCTACTCTGGAAAATAGTTTGGCAGTTTCTTTAAAAAACATACAACTGAACGTACTCTTACCATGTGACCCAGTAATCGCATTTCTGGGCATTTATTCCAGATAGATGAAGATGTATGTCCATATAATATCTTGTAGATGATTGTTGATAGTAAATTTATCTACAAAGCCCCAAACTTAAACTAATGAAAATGTCCCTATGAGGTAGTTAAAAAAATCTGTGATTCGTGCAGTGTTTAACACTACATGAATAGTGTTAGCATGTAACACCACTCAACAAAAAGGAATGAACATTTCATACACACAACTTGTATGAATCTTAAAGGCAATATAGAGGGTTTTTTTAAAATCTCATTTAAAAAAGAAGGTCACATTCTATTCCATTCCATTTACATAAGATTCCCCAAATGACAAAATCATAGAGATGGAAAACAGATTGGTGTGGTTGCCAGGATTTAGGACAACCTAACCAAAAAACTGACTATAAAGAAGTAGTATGAGGGAGATCTTTGTGGTCATAAAATAATTTTGTATCTTGATTGCAGCTGTGATTACAAAAATATTCACATGTGATAAAATGACACACATTATACCTACGTCAAATTCACTGTTTTGATATCACACCATAATTATGTAAGATACAACCATTGAGAAAAACAGGGTGAAAAATACATGCGGCCTCTCTGTACTATCTTTGCAATTATCTGTGAGTTTATAATTATTTCAATTAAAAAATTTTAAATTCAAACAGCGCTAGATTTTTTTTTCTCCTACTGTGTTGGAACAGAAACTAAGAACAAACGCAATAGCTACTTTGCTATCAAGACAATGTGCATAAAATAAAATGTCCATTTCTTCTTCTTATGGTGTGATCTCAAAACCATGAATTTGACATGGGTATAAGGCGAGTCATTTCATCACGTGAATATTTTTGTAACCGCCACTGCAATCAAGATACAGAAAAATTCCATGACCACAAAGATCTCCCTCATGCAACTCTTTATGGTCAGGAAAACGGTGGAATTATAAGTACAGTGGAAGGATCCTCACACTACCAAGGCTCTTGGGAATGGATGCCAAGAGGATATTCTCATCTACAGACTTATGGCCAGTCTGGGCCGTAACTGAGTTAAGAGTAATGAGTAAAACAGCAGACAAAATTGATTACAAAATTTGAATTTTTTTTTTTCTTTTTAAAAAACTTTTAAGTTCAGGGGTACATGTGCAGGTTTGTTTGTAGGTAAACCTGTGTCATGGGGGTTTGTTGTACAGATTATTTCATTATCCAGGTACTAAGCCTAGTACCCATTAGTTATTTTTCCTGACCCTCTTCCTCCTCCCACCCTTTACTGTCCAAAAGGCCCCAGTGTGAGTTGTTCCCCTCTCTGTGTCCATGTGTTATCTTAATTTTTTATTCTACTTTCTTAACCAGGCATATATACACAGTTGAATCTGTGTATGTTCCATGAATGTTTGGTAACTTCAAATTCCAAAGTTGATCAATAATTAACATCATTATACAAAAATCTGTACTGCTTAAACATCATTTCTTCTAGTTTCATATGTGGATACAGTAAACAATGTGTCAGTGTCTTCACTGCCCAATTTGAGAACCTCTGCTCTCTCCTTCTGAGTAGTGTGGCTATAGAACATGTAGGAGAACATACCAAAATATAAAAGCCAATGATTATGTATGACCTTTATTAAAAAAAAAAAGCAATAATAATTATATTTATTTATTTATTTTTGAGACAGAGTCTCGCTCTGTCGTCCAGGCTGGAGTTCAATGGCACGATCTCGGCTCACTGCAAGCTCTGCCTCCCGGGTTCACGCCATTCTCCTGCCTCAGCTTCCCGAGTAGCTGGGACTACAGGTGCCTGCCACCATGCACGACTAATTTTTCACATTTTTAGTAGAGACAGGGTTTCACCGTGGTCTCGATCTCCTGACCTTGTGATCTGCCAACCTTGGTCTTCGAAAGTGCTGGGATTACAGGTGTGAGCCACCACGCCCAGTCAAAAACACAATAATTATTTTGAGGAATCACTATACTGTTTTTTGTAAAGGATGTACAATTTTATATTCCTATCAACAGTGTAAAAAGATTTCAATTTATCTGCATCCTTGCCACATTTGTTGTCTTTAATTTTTTTTTTTTTTTTTTAGATGAAGTCTCACTGTTACCTAGGTTGGAGTGCAGTGGCGTGATCTTGGCTCACTGCAACATCCATCTCCCGGGTTCAAGCAATTCTGCCTCAGACTCTTGAGTAGCTGGGATTACAGGCATGTACCACCATGCCCAGCTAATTTTTGTATTTTGGTAGAGACGGGGTTTCACCATGTTGGCCAGGCTCTTGAACTCCTCACCTCAAATGATCCACCCGCCTCGGCCTCCCAAAGTGCTGGGATTACAGGTGTGAGCCACCACACCTGGCCAACATTTTTTATACTAGCTATTTTTCAGGTAAGAGATGATACCACATTGTGATTTTTATTTGTATTTTCCTGATGATTAGTGATGTTGAGCATCATTTTTCCTATATCTGCTGGCCATTTGTATGTTCTCTTTAGAGAACAGTCTATTCAAGTCCTTTGTCCATTTTAAAATCTTTTTTTGTTGCTTAATTGTAGGAGTTTCTTATATATTTTGGAGATTAACCCCTCATCAGATATATAGTTTCCAAATATTTTCTCTCATTCAACAGGTTGCTTTTTTATTCTGTTGATTATTTCCTTTGCTGTGTGGAAGCTTTTTAGTTTGATGTAATCCCACTTTTTCATTTTTGCTTTTGTTGCCTGTGCTTTTGCTGTCATACCAAAGAAATCATTGCCAAAAGCAATGTCAACAAGCTTTTCCTGTATATTTTCTTCTAGGAGTTTTACTGTTTCGGGTTTTATATCTAAATCTTTAAAACCATTTTGGATTTTCCTTTGCATATGGTGCAAGATAAGGGTCCCATTTCAGTTTTTGCATGTGGATATCCTTTTTTCAGCACTATTTGTTGAAAAGATGACTTTCCCCTATTGTGTATTCTCGGCAACTCTTGCTGAAGATCAGCTAACTGTATAAGTGTAAAGTTAATTCTGAGCTCTCCATTATTTTTAACATCTTAAAAGAGGGTGAGACACAGACATTTCCTCTCCGGGGTGGAACTATGAAGAAAAGAGGGGACAAGCAGTGAGGAGATAAATGGTGTTACGAGGTAATATGAAATGGACATGGTGCTTTCGTAACTTCATCTCATTTAATTCCCCAAACAACCCATGAACAAGATGGGTGGATGATTTCCATTTAAAATTTAGAGAATTTGTGCTTCAGAGAGATGTGCTTTAATACCTGGTGGCTCTGTAACATTGGGCATGCCCAGGATAAAAATGGAAATCCAACCGCATTCAAATCTCAAGCTCCATATGCCATGCTGCAGGAGCTCAATGATGAGTGTGACCAACTGGGAGACAACTTGGTTATGATATATAGGGACCATCAGGACAGAATGATATGTGATTCCCATCTGGTAACCAGAGAAACCTGGGTCTCGATTTAAAAGATTGCTGTCATAAAATCTAAGTAAATACAACTGTCTTGATAATAGAGCCTATTTGTATTATTTAGTTTTTTCTTACAAGGTGCTTTATATGTGTGTAACATATGAACACATAAACACACCATGTATACCCAGTTCAATCATAAAAGTTCAGTTTGTGCATGTATCAGAAAGAAGGAAGATTACATACAAACTAGTTTATATATATTGTTCTACTTCACACTTGGGACCCTTCTTTTCTTGGGGTGTGGCATTCTGAGTATTTCATAGGGATTCAGCTCTCTGATGGACTGACTTTCTGTGACATACACAGCATTGAATGCAGGGCTTTACTAAAAGGCAAATAAAGATAGGGAGAGAGAGGGGGAATTATTGTCTCATTAAGCAGATGATAATTGCAATTATTCACCAATAATTACAAATCACAAATGAGGATTGCAAAGTCAATTGGGAAACAATTTGGCTATAAATACTCATATTAAGCAGCCTAATAACATCCACTTTGCTGTAGAAACTTCCACTCCTGTTTTCATCAAGTGTTTTCTGGAAGTGCAAATCTTGATGAATTATTCATGTCAACTTGCAATTCAGAAAAAGGAAGAAAGCAATGTACTATAATAAGCATGTTGATGGCTGCAAGATCTTCTCATGGTAATAATATCACCTATGATTCAATTGCACAGAGTTTTCAGGTCTTCCTAACCGAAAATAATTATTTCATGTGATATTCACAATACCATGTAATATTAAGCAAGGCAAATATTAGATTACAAAATTTACAGCTAAGGAAAATGTAGTACATATGAAGTTATAATGACAGGCCCAAGGTCTTACAGTTGGTCACTGGAGTAGAATCCGGGTCTGCTTATTTCCAATGATGAGACATTTTTTCCTCGAAATCACATTGCCTCCACTATTTATTTCAATGCTTTCAGTTTCATATTGAAAATTGAACTAAAATTGACTTGAACAATAACAGAATTTATTGGTTCCTATAAACAGTTAAGTACAAATGTCAGTAGGTAGGTATGATGGTTTGCTCTAGTGGTTTGGCATATCAAAAAGAACTTTTTTTCTTTCTAACTCTTCACTTTCTGCAGTGCCTTCGTTTGTGCTAATTACTTCTCATTCTATATCGTAACGTAACTATCAATAGCTTCCAGGAGAGAAAGAGAGGCAGGGAGGGAGGAAAGAAAAATAAGAAAGAGAGAGAGACTATCACAAACACAAGTCCTAGACTTAGATCTGATGAACCATTGTAGTTTAAATTGCATTTTCATATCCAATCATTGTGACTAAAGAAATATCATGTACTGATTAGATTCAAGCAATGTTAACGACCATTTCTTTACCAATCCCCATGACAAAGGCCTAATTAATGTTGAACGCATTAGAGCCCAGTTCAGGAACCAGAGCAGAGTAAATCCTACCTAAAATCAACCAAGTAAGCGCTATGCAATGATGTGGAGTGATCATTCCCTGAAGAAAAATCCCAGTGAAGATAGAAAATGAAGTATGAAATGGGGAAAAGATAGTTTCTCCAGTAAATGATATCGGGAAAAGTGAATGTTGAGATGTAAAAGTATGAAATGGGACACTTACCTCACATCATGTACAAAAATCAACTCAAAATAGATCAAAGGCTTAAATCTAAAACCTGAATCAATAAAACTCTTAAAGGAAAACATAGGGGAAAAGCTGCTAAACATCTGATTGGGCAAAATTCTCTTGAAGGCTATGCTAAAAGCACAGGCAACAAAAACAGAAATGGACAACTGAAACAGTATCAAACTAAAAAGTTTCTACATAATGAAAAAAATCAACAAAATGAAAGGCAACCTATGGAATGGAAGAAAATATTTGCAAACTATATATCTGATAAGACGTTCATATCCAAAATATATATGGAACTCCTACGACTTGATAACAAGAAACAAATAACCTGATTAATAGGTAAAGTACATGACTAGACATTTCTCAAATAAAATGACATACAATTGGCCATTAGGCATATGAAAAGATGTTGAACATCACTAATCATCAGGAAAATGCAAACCAAAACTACAATGAGATACTACCTCACACCTATTAAAATTACTATCTTCAAAAAAAAAAAAAAGAAAGAAGGAAAAACAAGTATTGGTAAGGAGGTAGAGAAAAGAAACTTTTACACTGTTAGTGGGAATGTAAGTTAATGTAATCACTATGAAAATAAATATGGAAGTTATTTAAAAAATTAAAAAATATTATTTGATACAGCAATCTCACATCTGGGTATAATTCAAAATAATTTCAATTATTGAAATCTCAAAGAAAAAAACGGTACTCCTATGTTTATTGGAGCATTATACCCAATAGCCAAGACATGTCAACAATATAAATGTTCTTCTATGGATGAATAAAGAAATGTGGTATTATGTACAATGGAATATTTTTCAGCCTTAAAAATAAAGACATCCTGTTATTTGTGACAATGTAGATGAGTCTGGAGGACATTAGGCTAACAAGCCAGGCACAGAAAGACAAATACTGTCTCATCTCACTTAAATGTGTAATTTAAAATAGTCAAACTCATAGAAGCAGAGAGTAGAATAGTGTTTGCCAGGGGCTGGATGGAGGGGGAAATGGAGAGATGTTGGTCAAAGGGTATACAATTTCAGTACGCAAGATGCATAAATTCTGGAGATCTAATATGCATACAGTTAATGATGTTCTTTTGTGTACTTGAAATTTGCTAAGAGAGTAGATCTTAAATGTTCTCACCAAAAAAAAAAAAAAATGGTAACTATGTGTGAGGTGATAGATTTGATTGTGATGAACAATTCAGAATATAGATATAGATAGATATACATCACAAAACACCAGGTTGTACACCTTAAATATATACAATTTTTATTTGTCATTGTACCTCAGAGATGTTGGAGAAATAAAATGGAGTTGAGTAGAAATGAGTGTTGGAAAGGTCACAAGTGCATGTCCATTCTACCTCCAAATGTGTCACTCATTAAACAAAGATGGAAAAAATGAGCAGAGCCTAGAGGTAGCTATACATGGATTCAGAATATGAAAGATACAGTCTACAGCTGGGAATGATAAGGTTATGAATGTACATTTGTTGTCATATAAGACATTTGAGATGAGCTAAAGATTGGGAGTCCAGGTAAAAAGTAATTTGAAATAAACTACTTCTTGTAGTTTGAAATAAGCTATGAGGTCAGTGAATCTTTGGTGATCTTTCATATTATACCTACACCCATCTCCTCATTATTTTGCCCCATTTTGATAGCATTTTCCTAATATTAGGTAGTACTGGTATTTAGCCTGCTAGCTAACTATTGATCCCATCGAAATCCATCTGGCTGCAACTCTAGCTATGTGACCTTATAAAAAAATTTGATTTCCCTGGGCTTCAATTTCCTGTTTTAAAAATTTAGTGGTTTCATAAAATTAGTTATAAAACACTTCATAATCTCTCTAAATTCCCTTCAGTATTTATTTATTTATTCATTCGTTCATTCTCTTATTTCTGACACAGTCTCGCTCTATCACCCAGGTTTGAGTGCAGTGGCACAATGACTGCTCACTACAGCCTTGATCTCCAGGGCTCCAGCAATCTTCCCACCCGAGCCTCCCAGGTAGCTGGGACTACAGGCACTTACTACCATGCCTGGCTTTTTTTTTTTTTTTTTTTACTTTTTTGTTGTGGAGACAAGGTCTCGCTATGTTACCAGGCTGGCCTCAAATTGTGGCCTCAAGCAATCCTCCTGCCTCAAGTTCCCAAAGTGCTGGGATTACAAGTGTGAGCCACTGCATCTGGCCCAGTTTTAATATTCTGATAACTTTCCTGCTCTAGAGATGGCTTTATTTCCAGATGGGAATTCTGGTTCAAATATTATATTAAATTCTGCATGTATGAGAGAGAAAGGCAGTGAGACTTGGGCTAGAAACTTCTATTTCCCATTTTATCATACACCACTGTTTTGCTTGGGTAGAAGAGGAATCGAAGAACTTTTTGAAATTTGAAACTGACCCCAGTCTTCTCTTATCCAGCAAGTAGCAGGCAAAAGGTTACATAAAAATAAATTTCCATTTTTTACCCAGGACTTAGTTTAGTTTTTGCCACAACATTTGGTAACCTACCTAAACAGTGGTTGTTATTTTAATTGAACACTGCTTCAGAAATGACATCTGATGTTCACTTTCAAAAATTTTTGGTTTGACAATTTATTCACCAGCTGTAATCATGCATCTAAACTTTTGCTGTTACTAATACTCCTTCCATAAATAGTATTTATAATTTTACCTATATATCTTTGGAATCAATTTTGAAAAGTGGAATCACCAGGTCAAAGAGGAAATATATATGTTATTTTGTTAAAAATCACCAAATTCTCAATCATAAATGTTGTACCATTAAAATATGAGAATACCTGTTTCCCCATAACTTCACAAATAGTGTATCCTGTCAAACTTTCGAATTAGAGCCAATAGGTGAGAAATTACACTGTTTTAAAGTTTTAGTTTGCATTTCTTTTATGTAAATGAGGTTGAGCATGGTTTCATGTGATTAAGAGTCCTTTCAGGTTTTTTTTTTTTTTTCTATAAACTGTGTTCACCTTTTAACCCATCATCCTACAGGGTAGTTAAGTTTTTTTCGTTTGTTTGTTCTATTAATTTTTTAAAATGTTAACTCTTGTCTGTGACAAAAATGCAAATGTTATGATTTTCCATATTTCATTTGTCTTTTTGCTTTTATTACAGCTGATTTCTCTTGGAGTTTTTTTTTTTTTTCATTATCATTTAATTTATATTTATGTATTCAGGGGCCACTCAGGGTGCTGAGGTAATGACTCTCTGGGGAGGTAACATTAAACCATTAAAGGTTTAATGTTAATTAAAGTCCTCAAGGTAGGGTGGCTCAAGAGACCTCAAGGTAGGGTGGCTAATCATCCAGGGTTGCTAGCACTAAGGGGTTTCTCAGGAGTGAGACTTTAAGTGCTAGAACTGGGGAAGTCTGAGGTCAACTGGAATGAGCTAGTCACTCTATCTGAAAGTTGAGGTGGGTTGACCATGTTTTGAAGCCCAGTAGAGTGTTTTGAGTCGCATAAACATCAAGGACAAGCCTTAAAGCAGAAAAGAGCTTAACATTTTCTAAGAAGGACATTAAGACCATTGTAGAAAGAATAGAGCAGAAGAGGAAGAAAGTAGCTTAATTAGGTAATTAAATAGAAGTTCTAGAGATGAAAACTGCAATGTTTGAAATTAAAAATACACTGGGTAGGATAAATAGTGGGTTCAACACTAAATAAAATTGGATAGTGAAGATGAAGGCATAGCAATAGAACCATTCATAATAAAACCCTAGAGAAAAAAGACTGAAAACACAAATGAACAGAGCATCGGGAACCTTCAAGTAGCCCAATATATGTGTAATTGAAGTGCTGGAGTCCCTGATGAGAAGTTGGGGTTCAGAAAAATGTTTTAAATAAATAATGGCTTTAATTTTTCTAGGTTTGATGAAAGCTATAAACCTGTAGATTCAAGAAGCTCAACCAGCCCAAGTAGGAAGCAAGAAGAAAATTTTATTGAGGCATAATGTAACTAAATGACTTAAAATAAAGAGAAACTCTTCAAAGCAGCCAGACAAAAAAAAAACTATAAAGTTGTGCTGTCTCCCTTAGATTGTGAAATGTTCAATTCCACACACCATGGCCTTGGGAAACCATAGGAGACAGAGGTCAGGGATCTCTGGAACTAGAGAACATTGTTTTACTTCCTAAGTTGTATTCAGAATAGAACAGAAGATCAAATATGGACTATGGATTTTTAAAATTTCATTAATGCTTCTCCTTCCCAGGGCAGGAACCAGGGTAATCAACACATCAGGTACAAATTTTAAGGGGTGCCAAAAACATAATGGAGATAAGTAATATTTTCAAGAACTAAAATGAATGCAAGAAAATCTATGATTATCAAAATATTAAAATTTGTATTTTCTGACCCTGAAAAAGGAAGAGAATTAGATAGAAGGGCCAGATCATGCAAGTGGGAATAACTTGCATTTATTCTAAAAGCTTTCATATACTATTGACAGGCTTTAATACAAGTGTTATCATTCATTCTTGTTATTTGGAACTTGTTTCTTTGTCACTGATAGAGCATTGGCTTTTGGTTCAGTTTTGAATCTTTGCACCACAGTCTCTGTATGAGAACCTTTATCTGTTATATTGAATCTCTTCTTCTCCACTTCAACCAACCCACATGACATCTATTGCAAAGGCCTGCACAAAGGGTGATGAAAAATCCTTGTTGGACAAACAAATGGCAGAAGGATTGAAAAGTGGTTCATGCTTCCTACACGTCAATCCTTTAAAGGGCCTTCTCAAGGGAAACAGCTGACAGAAAAGCTTTTAAAGGCCAGAAATCCCCTCTAATGTAATACATAGCCTTTAAATTTGCAGCAGCTCCATTTTTCTATGTCTCTTCTTAAGGAAGGGGAAGTATATACAGGTTTACCCTATAATAACTAGATATTTCCCATGTTGTTGCACCTTTTTAACTTAAAGTGTAAAAACAAAATGGTTTCATTATTCTGTCTTCAGTCCCTGTGTACAATCATGTTCTGTCAAACTTCTTCTTGGATTCCTTAACGATATATTAGGTAACTCCTCTGGTTTTAGGTTATTAGAAAAGTCACTGAGCCCAGAACTTCAGTCTCATATCACCCACCCCCAGGAAAGGCCTCACTTTTGAGAACTTGGAGTATATGTGGTTTGATTTTAGATTCTCACACTCTAACACCTTAGAGAAATGTTTGGTTCTGGAATATTTCCTCTCTCCTCCCACTTCTATGTCTAGCCATCTGTGTAAGCAGGGGACAGGAGGGAGTAGAAAAGAAAGGTATTGGTGGGGGAGGCATCCCATCTTACTCTGACTCAGGTTAATTCCATTTGTTGCTGATGTTACTTACCAATGTGGTAATTTCCGCAAGTAGGTGAATAGTTTTCTTGAGGTAGGAATTAAGTTTCACTCTGGCTCCCGCCACTATTAAGCACACAAAGATTGTATCTCCTTTCAACAGTGAGATTTCCACAAACCCACTTTCTCTCTCTCTCTCTCTCTCTCTCTGTGTCTCAAAGGGGTTTCCATCTCTTTCAGAAGCCCAGTGGGCAACCTCACAGCCCTTCTTCTTGTTCTATTCAAGAGTTTTTCACTTCACTTGAAGGCACAGGGGACTGCTGAGATGTGTTCTGTATCTTCTAAGGGTAGAATTCAGGCATTCTCTCTAGCATCCATTTCCTCACACATCTGTTTGCTAACATCATCCAGGTTTTCATTTGCGGAAGGGCTCTTGCTCCTGCCACCACATTATTATGCATCACCTCTGTGGTTTGACTTTGGTTTGGATTTACTCTACTTTGGTTCTAGAGCTAGGCTCTGATTGTTAAAAAGCAATCCACCTTAATTTAACTCTTTGCCATGGAAACAAGGTTGGGTATGAGTTCCAGTCTTCTTCCTATGTGTGCAGTCCAATGACTCCAAATTTTTCTGTTGATCTGGGAAATTCTGTCTCCAAATTTCTCCAGGGTGAGAAGCAGTCTTTTGTCTCTTTGGAAACTCTCCCCAAACTCCAGTAAATAAATGCCAGGCTCTGCCAGGAAATTAAGATTCATTCTCTCTCCTTTCTATGCCTGCAGACTCCATAGCTGAATAATCTAGCAGAAAGGGGGTGAGATGTCAGCATGTCCTTTTTGTAGACACCCAAATTTCCACTCATTTGTAGAGTTTGGGCTCCCCACTCACTTGGCTTTGGATGAAGGGAAGTACCTACACCCTCCACGGGAAGGAAGAAAGGTACTATAGATTCTTCTCTCCTCTCCCCAGTCTGGTAGCAGGTATGGACTATAAGGAAATCAGAAGAACAGGGAGTACAAAGAGATGGGGCTGAAGTGAGGGACTAATAAAAACACTGCTAGTCCATATGGACTCTATTAATGAATTAAAGATCAGTATTTCTGCTCTGGAAGAAGATAGCCCATGTGTACATAGCTAGGTTAACAGAATTCAGGCTGCATTTCAGTCCTCATTACCTTCTTGGCTTTGCACATTTGGACAATAAGCAACCTGCACAAAGTAACTATGGGCTGTGATCCTGACACTGCAGTGATAATCAGAGATACTGGGGCAGGTTTGGCTACTGCTTAATAAATACGAAAGAAGGGGGTCTGGCCTCAACTGTAGTTGCTGTGTTCTAGCTGTGTCATTCAAGTGAGAAACCAAAGGAAAATTTTCACACAACTTCCTTCTGAATAAATATAATTACTTACAATTGAACATTGTGTTCAGTGATTTGTGTTGCTGCTTGGAAAAAAAAAATGTTTTTAAAATAATATCCAAGATTAATTTGAAAAGAGAAGCTATTGCTTATAATAATTTAGAGGAATCTGGCGCTTAAAAAAAAACCTATATTTTGAGAATAAGTCACACTATCTTTACCTAACATACTCAAAATAGCAGGAACATATTTTAATTAAGAGAACCAAACTCTGGAACCAAATATAAAATGCACTGAAAAAACACACACACACAAAATAGCTTGCCTTCAGCCTATTGAGAATTGTGATATAGCCAAATCTCCTTAATTTTTTTGTTGTTTTTGGTTTGTTGATTTAGAAGAGTTCATTTTTTATTTTTCTTTTTAAATGTTTCAGATGAAAAGTTACTCATATTCTTTAGCTCAAGATAAATAATCACCGGTTCTTCCATGATTTACTTATTAATTATTCTCATGTTTCTTCATTCCAGATTTATTCTTCTCCCAGTAACAGGTCACTGTTTTAATGAGTTTAAAATGTATCTGTGAATATTTACATATCTTTGGAAAATGCATATATCTGGGAAATATTTTTACATGTTTAATTTTAATTATGTTAATATTATTATATATCTATATTTTTATAATTATTTTATATAAAGTTTTAAAATATTTTTATATAATATTATAGAATTCTTTCTATTCATCAGTTTTGTATTTTCAGCACTGTTTTTAGGATAATTAATTTTTATTGTATGTGCATGACTGTGTGTATGTGTGTGTGTTATCTTTACTTCTACCTTCAACAGAATATTTCATAGTTTGCATTTACCACATTATGGTTATTCTTTGTTTTAATAGTGTATTGCCTTCAGCTCTGCACATACTGATCTATGTCTCCTTGTGAACCTGTGTAAAGCTTGGACAGCTGTGTCATAGGATATGTGCACACCGATTGTGACTAAGTACCACCATGTTGCTCTCCAGAATGCCCACAATGTTCTATACCCTCACCCCAAAGAATTACGAGCTTTCTACTTTTGCCAACAAACATCACCTTCACAATTAGCTTGCTGTGTCTGTCTTAAGGGGGCTTTCAGAAGACTAAGTCTAATTAATGCAAATAGATTGGTATATTCTCAGAGATCCCTGAGAAGAAGTTATGATGAAGACAGCTGCAAGGTGTGTAGATAGGTATAGAGAGGATATGAACATTGTTAATGAGGCTGATACCAATTGAATAGGCTAAATAGACGGTGAGTTAATAATATGAAAAGAAACTCGTTGTACTACTTTCTTTTGATTTTTTTCATTAAAAAATTTTCTTGTGTAATTTAATGTAAATAACACAATGTTATGGAATGCATACTGATCTCTTACTCTCTTTCAAAATCATATTCTGGTTATCACAGTTGCACATGCTTATTACAGATATTGGGAAACTATAGAAAAGTGGGACAATAAAAAATAATGGGTTTTTTCCAGGTGCAGTGGCTCAGGCCTATAATCTCAGCACTTTGAGAAACTGAGGCAGGAGGATTGCTTGAGCCCAGAAGTTCAAGACCAAACAGGCAATACAGTGAGACCCCATCTCTAGAAAAACAAAGAAACAAACAAATCAAAAAAACAATTAGCCGGTCATGGTATTCTGGAGGCTGGGGTGAGAGAATTACTAGCACCTAGGTAATTGAGGCTGCAGTGAGCTGAGATTACACCACTGTATGCCAGCCTGGGCAATATAGCAAGACCCTGTCTCAAAAAGAGAGAAAAAGAAAAGAAAAAGAAAAATCTGTACCATGTTTCTTATTAAGAAGTGATTAGGCCGGGCGTGGTGGCTCACACCTATAATCCCAGCACTTTGGGAGGCCCAAGCTGGCAGATCATGAGGTCAGGAGTTTGAGACCAGCCTGGCTAATATGGTGAAACCCCATCTCTACTAAAAATACAAAAATTAGCCGAGCATGGTGGCATGCACCTGTAGTCCCAGCTACCCAGGAAGCTGAGCCAGGAGAATTGCTTGAACCCAGGAGGTGGAGGTTGCAGTGAGCCAAGATTGCACCACTGCACTGCACTCCAGCCTGGGTGACAGAGCAAGACTCTGTCTCAAAATAAATAAGTAAATAAATAAATAAATAGGCCATTATTCTGTTCTATGATTTTAAAATATATTCTTGAGATTTCATGATATCGTATATTTTCTGTACTTTACCCGGAATATGTTTCATATTTGATTCTGTATAATTTAAAACTTTTCCTCCAACATCATTTTAAGATGCTCATTTGTTACACTGTATGGATAATGCCAACTTAAATCTCCATGTCATTTTTGAATTTATAATTAGAAGTTATGGTGATGATGATAAATCCCCGCAAATCTGTAATTTATGACACTCCATGTAAAAACAAAGAAGACTTTTGCCTCTGATATCACTGCTTGATCTCTTCCTTGATTCAAGAGTAGTGGAAACGTGAGTTCTTAATCAACTTGCTTTCTAACAGTCCAACTTGAAGAAAATTTGATATCTAGATGGAAGTTTTCATTCACATTCTTTAAAGAGAATATTATTGAAAATGATGGAGCAGGAAGTCATGATGGAGTCTGGGGATAAGTCTCCTAATTTCACCTGATAGCATTGTTAGGGAATAATGTTATTAAAGGAAGTGGAATGGAACAGCTGAAAAACCATAGGACTTGTTAAATTTCCCTTTGGCGTTGGAAAGGGGACAGGGTTCTCAGCTCATCTAAACTTCCCACTGAGAAAAGTTGAACGACTTGAACAAAATTCTCTAAAAATCTTTCTGAAGTCATAGAAGAGCTAAAAAGGAAGTGAGAATTTTTAGGGCCAACATTCCAGAAAGCAGGAAAGCCTAAAATGATGAGCCTAACAGTTGGCACTGCATTTCTCTTTGAGGCAGTTGCTGATTTTAAAACAGCAGCTGAGAGGCTACAAATCTAAGCATAAAGTGGAAGCTGAGAGTATTGGCATTCTCACAGGTCTGGGGGTGAAAATGGGAGTTCAGGAGCTGTCAAAAAAGAGGAGTCTTTGCTTACAAATGAGATTTAATTGGGGCCCAGAAGGATTGTATTGTAAAGATAAGTATTAACCAGATACAGACTAGGTTCCACAAGGACTCAAATTTAGCTTTGAAACAGCTCAAATCACGATGGGATTAAAGTACTACCCCTTGCAAAAGTCCTGCTTGCACTTTTATCTCTAAACTATGCAATGCAGAATGTCTAACATTCGTTAAAGAAGTAACAAAGTGTATCAGTCAGGATTCAGTTAGGAAACAGAAACCAAGCAATGTATTTTAGTAGAAATAATTTAATATAAATAATATTGCAATGAAAATTGAAGAAATGGCCAGGCGCAGTAACTCACACCTGAAATCTCAGCACTTTGGGAGGCCGAGGTGGGCAGGTCACGAGGTCAGGAGTTTCAGACCTGCCTGGTCAATATGGTGAAATCCTGTTTCTACTAAACATACAAAAATTAGCTGGGCATGGTCGTGGGTGCCTGTAGTCCCAGCTACTTAAGAGGCTGAGGCAGGAGAATTGCTTGAACCCGGGAGGCGGAGGTTGCAGAGAGCTGAGATTGCACCACTGCACTCCAGCCTCAGGGACAGAGCGAGACTCGGTCTCAAAAAAAAAAAAAAAAAAAAAAGAAGAAGAAGAAAGAAGAAAAGAACAAAAGAAGGAAAAGAAAATAGACGAAAGGGCAAAAAAAAAAGAAAAGAACACTGAAGTATCACGAAGTTAGCAAATGCAGAAGCAACTTCTTCACTTACAACTGGTGGAGGAAGGGAAAGAGGTTAGAAACATTAAAGCAGAGATTGGAAGAGGGGACTCTCAGAGATAAATTTGGAGACACTAAGAGGCATTTGCTGCTTAGCTGCTGGTATCTCTGAGCTTGAAAGAGGATTCTTGAGAGGTTGAAACCCAGATTTCTCCAGGAAGTAATGCTGAGCAGCCTCAAAAGGGATGATTCTGTGTCTGTCTGAAAAACTGAAAACTGGAATCCTTTGCTGCTACTTAAATGAACACCTACCCTGGAGTGAAAAAAAAATTGTTAAGATAATATTTATAGGAACATGAAAAAAGGAAGAGAATATCCCTTCTGCCTTCTCCAACCTTCCAGTCTCCCTCACGTGTTCTTTATTAGCAGATCCTAACAGGAAGCCAATGGCAAATTAGAAATGATTTTGCAGATTCTCACCCCCAGGGCAAAGTATAGAACTGGAATTCAGACTGAGAAATTACAGCTCAATAATTGCCACAGCAAGCATGTAAACGAACACAATTGACCACGTGCAAGTGAAAAATCAGACAGTAGAATAGAGTTAGAGGAGATCCAGATACTGGAGTTGTCTAATGATTTTCAAATAACTGTGTATAATTTGTATAATTTCAAATACATTCAATAAATAAAATGACAAGATGGAAAGAATTTTGGCAAAGAACTGGCAACTACAAGAGCCCCTCAAAAGGAACCCAAAAAGTATAACTGAAACTAAGACTTCAACTTCTGATTAAGAAGTAGTATTAATTATAAATAACAGAAAGATAAAAAAAAAAACCTCATATCCATCAAACTGTTGAGAAATCAATTAAATAAAACAAATAATGCACGATTTTCTTTAAAGCCATTGAAGATCTGAAGACAAAAGGAATCTAAAACGCTAGGAGGTACCATGACAAACCCTTCCTAGGACAGGTTGGGGGAGGAACAGGAGAAAAGCAAGTGTATAACCAACTTTTGAAGGACGTGTATTAGCCTGGAGAATTTGAATCTGAAAGATTTCCAGATATAAAAACAATTCTTTCTGCCTAACAATTCTCTTACAAGGGAATTTTTCTGGGTTAAGGAGGTGATATTTTCCAACTTGTTTAATAAAACAAGCATAACTGATTGGAAAAATCTTACAAGAAAGAGAGCCCTTAATAAAATATTAGCAAATCAATCTCATAATACACAAAAAATATACTAAATCACAAAATGGTGGGTCTTACACAAGGAACACAAATTTATGTCAACATTCAATAATCCACCGATGTAATTCAACACAATAAGGTTTTAAAGGAGAAAAATAATATGAACATTTCAATTCATTCAACACTCACATTTGGCCTGTTAAGAAGACAGATGGATCTTGAGGAATGACAATGGATTATTGTAAACTTAACCAAGTGGTGACTCCAATTGCAGCTGCTGTACCAGATGTGGTTTAATGGCTTGAGCAAATTAACACATCTCCTGGTACCTGGTATGCAGTCATTGACTTGGCAAATGCCTTTTTCTCCATTCCTGTCCATAAGGCCCACCAGAAGCAATTTGCCTTCAGCTGGAAAGACCAGCAATGTGTCTTTACTGTCCTACCTCAGAAGAATATCAACTCTCCAGCTTTGTGTCATAATCTTATTCAGAGAGACCTTGATTGCTTTTTGCTTCCACAAGATATCAAGAAAGAGGCACAATGCCTAGTGGCCTATTTGGATTATGGAGGCAACACATTCCACATTTGGGTGTGTTACTCTGGCCCATTTATCAAGTGACCCAAAAGGCTGCCAGTTTTGTGTGGGGTCCAGAACAGGAGGAGGCTCTGCAACAGGTCCAGATGTGCAAGCTGCTCTGCTGCTTAGGTCACATGATCCAGCAGGTTCAATGGTGCTTGAGGTGTCACTGACAGACAGGAATGCTGATTGGAGCCTTTGGCAGGCTGCCACAGGCGAATCACAGCAGAGGCTTTTAGGATTTTGGAGCAAGGCCCTGACATTTTCTGCAGATAACTACTCTCTTTTAAGATATAGCTCTTGGCCTGTTACTGGGTTTTGGTGGAAACTGAACATTTGACTATGGGCCATCAAGTTACCATATGATCTGAACTGCCTATCATGAACTGGGTACTTTCTGACCCATCTAGCCATAAAGTGGGTCATGCACAGCAGCATTCCATTATCCAATGGAAGTGGTATATACGTGATCGGGCTTGAGCAAGTTCTGAAGACTCAAGTAAGTTACATGAGAAAGCAGTTCAAATGCCCATGTTTCCACTCTTGCTGCCCTGCCTTCTCTTCCCCAGCCTGCATCTATGGCCTCATGGGGAGTTCCCTATGATCAGTTGACAGAGGAAGAGAAGACAAGGGCCGGCTCACAGATAGTTCTTTAAGATATATAGGCACCGTCCGAAAGTGGACAGCTATAGCACTACAGTACCTTCTAGGACATCCTGAAGGACAGCAGTGAAAGGAAATCTTCCCAGTGGGCAGAACTTTGAGCAGTGCACCTGGTTGTGCACTTTGCATGGAAGGAAAAATGGCCAGATATGTGATTATATACTGATTCATGGGCTGTAGCCAATGGTTTGTCTGGATGCTCAGGGACTTGGAAGAAGCATGATTGGAAAACTGGTGACAAAGAAATTTGGGGAAAAGGTATGTGGATGGACCTCTCTCAGTGGTCAAAAACTGTTAAGATTCTTGTATCCCATGTGAGTGCTCATCAGTGGGTGACCTCAGGACCGAGGATTTTAATAATCAATTGGATTGGATGACCCGTTCTGTGGATACCACTCAGCCTCTTTCCCAGCCACCCGTCATCACCCAATGGACTAATGAACAAAGTGGCCATGGTGGCAAGGATGGACGTTATGCATGGGCTCAGTAACATGGACTTCCACTCACCAAGGCTGACCAGGCTATGACCACTGCTGAGTGCCCAACTTGCCAGCAGCAGAGACCAACACTGAGCCCTCGATATGGCACTATTCCTCAGGGTGATCAGCCAGCTACTTGGTGGCAGGTTGATTATATTGGACCTCTTCCATCATGGAAAGGGCAGAGGTTTGTCCTCACTGGAATAGACACTTACTCCAGATATGGATTTTCCTAACCTGCATGCAATGCTCTGCCAAGACTATCATCCATGGACTCATGGAATGCCTTATCCACTGTCATGGTATTCCACACAGCATTGCCTTTGACCAAGACACTCATTTTATAGCTAAAGAATTGTGGCAGTGGGCTCATGCTTATGGAATTAACTGGTTTTACCATGTTCTCCATCATCCTGAAGCAGCTGGATTGATAGAATGGTGGAATGACCTTTTGAATTCACAATTACAATGCCAACAAGGTGACAATACTTTGCAAGCCTGGGGCAAAGTTCTCCAGAAGGTTGTGTATGCTCTGAATCAGCATCCAATATATGATACTGTTTCTCCCATAGCCAGGATTCAAGGGTCCAGGAATCAAGGGGTGGAGGTGGAAGTGACATCATTCACCATCACTCCTAGTGATCCGCTAGCAAAATTGTTGCTTCCTGTACCTGTGACATTCTGTTCTGCTGGCCTTGAGGTCTTAGTTCCAGAGGGAGGAATGCTGCCACCAGGAGACAACAATGATTCCTTGAAACTGGAAGTTAACATTGCCACCTGCACACTTTGGGCTCCTCCTACCTTTAAGTCAACAGGCTAAGAAGGGAATTACAGTGTTGGCTGGGGTGATTGACCTGGACTATTAGGATGAAATCAGTCTACTACCCAATAAGGGAGGTAAGGAAGAGTATGCATGGAATACAGGAGATCCATTGGATGTCTCTTAGTATTACCATGTCCTGTGATTAGGGTCAATGAGAAACTGCAACAGCCTAATTCAGGCCGGACTACAAATAGTCCAGACCCCTCAGGAATGAAGGTTTGGGTCACTCCACCAGTAAAAAAAAACAGGACCTGCTGATGTGCTTGCTGAAGGCAAAGGCAATACAGAATGGGTAGTAGAAGAAGGTAGTCATCAATATCAGCTACAACCATGTGACCAGCTGCAGAAATGAGGACTGTAACTGTCATGAGTATTTTCTCTTTCTTTTGTTAAAAACATGTTTGTGCATGGTTTACACTTCTACTAAGAAAATATCTTCATTTTATTTCCTTTTCCTTTATCATGTGACATATGATTTATTGACTTCGTATCACCTTTTAAGTATTGTTAACTTTATGTAATAGCATTTGGGTTGGGGATTGGTGCATTTCCAGTTGTATAGTTGTATTTTGTTAGGCGTAATAATTACCTTATTATTGTCTTTATTTGAAGGTTATGTATGATCTCAGGATATGTGTATGGGTTCAAGTTGACAAGGGCTGGACTTGTGATGGTTAATACTGAGTGTAAGCTTGATTGGATTGAAGGATGCAAAGTATTGATCCTGGGTATGTCTGTGAGGGTGTTGCCAAAGGAGATTAACATTTGAGTCAGTGGGCTGGGGAAGGCAGACCCACCCTTAATCTGTTGGGCTCAATCTATCAGCTGCCAGTGAATATAAAGCAGGCAGAAAAACGTAAAAAGGCAAGATTGGCCTAGTCTCCCAGCCTACATCTTTCTCTCGTGCTTGATGCTTCTTGCCCTCATACATTGGACTCCAAGTTCTTCAGTTTTAAGACTCTGACTGGCTCTCCTTGCTCCTCAACTTGCAGACAGCCTATTGTGGGACCTTGTGATTGTGTAAGTTAACACTTAGTAAACTCCCCTTCATATTATTACTCAACAAACTAATAGGATATATTATATATATATATAATTAGTTCTGTCTCTCTATGGAACCCTGACTAATACATATACCACATATAATCATGAAACAATAATATCTGCTCTCCATGTAGTTTTCAAACTCAGTCTCACCACAAAATTACAAAACCACAACAGTAATTTCCAATGGATGCTATACTTCCATTGAATGTACATTTTTTAACAAATTCACTTTTGAATCCAGTAATTTCTATGAGTTTTCAGTAGCATTCGAAGTTAATTACATTTCTACTGAGATACCCAGTATGATAATGTTCACATATCTGTCCCCATAGCATTTGGTAGAACTCTGCCTCTAAAGATGATTTAAGAAAGCTAATCAGATCTGGGTGATATTAAATGGACAATATTAAATTTACTCTAATAAAAAATTATAAACAAACTTTAGAATTTAGTGTTAGTAGTAAATTACTTGTTACCTATCTTCTAATTGAAGATGAAAGTCCAATTATTTGAAACATCAACACTGAAAATGATTAGTTCTCAGTGGAAAGTATGCTGGCATGAGCTTTAGACATAAATTTTCTATATGCAAGTTCTGTATTCAATAGTTACTAATTATCTGACCCTAAACATGTAACATAACTCCTGTTCTACTCAATTTGTACGTGTGTCAAATGGATATTAGTTAAATTTAATTCCCTCCTAGAATGAGTGTATTATGTCAATACAAGCCAACAGCTCATAACAATTTCTAAACAATGACAAATTTTGATTAAATACTAGATTTTATATTATTAAAATGTTAATCATCATAATTTAAAATAATTTGTTAGGTACAACCAGGAAACTGAAGTATGAAAGAAGATACTGAAATAAAAGTTGGGAGAATTCTGAAGCACTTCATTTGCACCAACAAAGAATTTTACTTTTATCTTCTAAGTAGTTTACCAGTTAAAATATTTTCTAACCCTGGTCTCCAAACATTTTTATGTATAGCCTCATCCCTAGCCATCCCATATTCTCTGAACTTCCAGGTAAAGTTAGCTAAACCTGATTTCATACTGCCATTGAACTTTGTTCTAATACTGATAGCTAAAACATATTCTAAGATTCATTTACAGATTTGTTTTCCCAGGCAAAGTGAGCATTTCAATTGTAAGGATAACTGCTTAGATTTTTTCTATCCATTCCATAAGGTTATTTCTGGTTTGTTTATTACTATATGTCTAGTGTTTAGTGCAGTGCCAGAAACATAGACGGTGCTTAAAATATTTATGAATTAATAAATAAATCTGTTTTCAATACCAAAAACATATTTGCTCCTAAAACCTTTTATGGAATGTGTCAGTGACAGATAAAAGAGTATAAAGATAGATAGATGGCTGGACTAAGTTAAAGTTGAGACTTAGGGAGAAAGATACCTCACCCAAACCTGTACTAGAAAAGTTTAAAATGTTTGAGAGACTCCAAAAAAAGAGGATACGAAATAGCATGTAACTCCAGGGTTAGTTTAAATAATATTAATCTCTGGTTTTACTTAGCTTGTTTTATGATATAGAATTGAGATTTCTACACATTACATTAAAAACATTTGGCCGGGTGCAGTGGCTCACGCCTATAATCCCAGCACTTTGGGAGGCCGAGGCAGGCAGATCACAAGGTCAGGAGTTTGAAACCAGCCTGGGCAATATGGTAAAACCCTGTCTGTACCAAAATACACAAAAATTAGCCGGGCCTGCTGGCAGGTACCTGTAGTCCCAGCTACATGGGAGGCTGAAGCAGGAGAATCCCTTGAACCCAGGAGGTAGAGGTTGCAGTGAGCTAAGATTGCACTGCTTAGCCTGGGCTACAGAGCAAGACCCAGTCTCAAAGCAAACAAACAAACAAACAAAACCATTTGCTTATTTCTTACCTACATGGAATAAAGGATTTGTCTCTACTATTTAGTTTTGTACATGTTAAGTCAAGTAGTTGCAGAATTTCATTATGTACAACTTTAGAAATAAGGTTTTTTTTTAGCCCCCTAGAAACAACCAGTAAGCATTTGTATTATCTACGTTTGCTATTTCTTGGCCATTACATACATCTCTTTGGGGTCAGGACCATATGTTCTTAATATTTTGACAGTACCTTATAGAAAACTGACAAAAAATATGCTGAATAAAACCTACAGAACAGTTAAAAGCAGAGATGTTTTACTTTGTGAAAACAGAAGAGCACAGAGTTTATATTTTTGAGAATAATTATTAGATTTTACTTTAAAGTGCTATATTATCCCATTAAGACATATGGGGCAATAGGACTAGGAAAATCTAAGAGTGATCACAATGGAGATTTCCACTGATCAATAGGATCTGGTAGACACAGAATGTTGAGTCCAAGACAAATAGCCAAGACAAATAAGGTCAAGTGTTCAAAAGTTTCCAGTATCCAGAAAGTCAAAGAGTTAGTAAAGATTGTATACTAATAGCAATCTCATTAGTATACATTGTAAAATTTGGGTTACAAACCAAGGTATTACTTTCTTCCTTGTTCATAGTCTTTGCTTAGTGAATGTAACTTGGGTCAACAACTGTTCGTCCATCCATCTAACCATACAATCATTTGCTGAGTAAGTATTGGTTGATTATCTACTAAGCATTAAAGACTAATCACTAGGGGCCCAGGGATTGGTAACATAGACACGTGTTTACCTTCAAGAGCTTAAAGCTAGAAGGGAAATAAATTGATTAAATTATCAGTCATAGTAAAATATGATAATGCCATGACAGGGTCTTCATATAGAAGAAAGAGCAGGAGTAAATTGCCTATTCTAAAGAGGATCAAAAATGAGATTTTGTCTGAGTGGAGAACTAGAAGATACATAGGAATTTGCCAACTGAAGAAGTGAGAGAATGTTTCAGACAGAAGGAACAGCAGTTGAGGGTATCAAGAAGATGGTCATCAGCCTAAAGATGAAGACTTCCTCTTATGTAGTGTAGCTCGGGAAAGTCTGAGGTCACCTCAAAACCCACACCAAATGGAAACATGGATGCGGCAGATAGAAGGCAATTTCACTTCCTTATTCTTTATAATTATCAAGAAATCAGAGAAGTTCACTGTAGGCCAGAACACTGATAGCAGCCCTCTCAGGAAAGACAAGTGAACATCCTTGAAATAATTGACAACTACTAGCCAAATGAGAAGTCAAGAAAATTTCAAACAAATTTTGGATAGATACTTGGGTTGTTTTATGTAGAAGAGGATCATGGGACAAAAGAGCCAACATTCACAAAATTCAGGCTCAGGGATAAGTGACACTTATTTTAGATAATCTATATGATTGAGCTTCTTGATTCTCCAAAGTGTCTGAGCCAACATACACACTTGAGATATTACTGCTGGAGGTATGCACAAACGTGTTGGCCAGTGTACTAGTCTGTTCTCATGCTGCTAATAAAGACATATCTGAGACTAGGTAATTTACAAAGAAAAGAGGTTTAATTGACTCACAGTTCCACATGGCTGGGGGAGGCCACAATTATGGCAGAAGGTGAGTGAGGAGCAAAGTCACGTCTTACATGGTGGCAGGCAAAGAGAGCTTGTACAGGGGAACTCCCATTTATAAAACCATCAGATCTCATGAGACTTATTCATTACCATGAGAACAGTATAGGGAAAACTGCCCACATGATTCAATTATCTCCACCTGGCCCTACCCTTGACACATGGGGATTATTATAATTCAAGGTAAGATTTGGGTGGGGACACAGCCAATCATATCAGACACCAACCATTCCTTGGTGCCCCGAGTTTGCTTCAAGCACATGGATCAAGGAAAACCCTTATTTCAAGACAACTTCCAATCCTATTGATCTCAGATGACAAGAACAGAACTCTGTAAAACTACACATACGTATTCCCAGAGGTTCACAGCTACTCTTAGCTCTCTGATAAAATGATCCAGCAACCCTAGACTATTGCCTGCCTCAGGGCTCTTCTGCTATCTCTGAAGATCTTCCTGATAGACACAAGAATTATGTTATCATATCAGAAATCATTGTTCCAAATTAGCTCAGAGTAAGCCTGTGTAACTGTATTGGGTCCTATGCTCTGCTGGTGCTGATGCTGAATTCCAGTAAAATTTTTCTCTAGAATCGACTCTAAGCCACCTTTACCTCATGATATTTATTGCCCAATTTGGATTTCGGTATTTCCAGACTGAACATTTACAGCATGTAGATTTAAGAGAAATTCTCACCCAGATGTATCTATTGAAGAAAACAGAATGCTTATAAATTTTTTAAATAAATGTGTGCTTGAGTCTGCAATGCACACTTGGTCTTATCATTTCTTAACTTTTTTGTGTTAATCTATTTTTTTATGAAAAGTATTTTCCAAGACAAAAACTGTTTTGGTGGAAAGAGTGACATTGCTTTATACTTTTATAAGTTTCTTTTATGCCACGCTTAATAGAAGATATCTGAACTCTCAAATTTGGTTTTACATTCAATCTGATATATGTTGTTTTATCTGAAGAATACAAAGAAAATGTCCTTATACAGACAAGTATTTTAGGAGGAGAGGACCTTATGGAATTCCTGAAAGAAGACTCCAGGGCCCTTAAAGCACACTTCAGAAATGCTGATTAACCCACAGTGAGCAATGAGTATTTACTGAATTTGGAGAAGAATGAAATAAACCCTGACATAGGAGGAAGAAGAGTCAGAGAGACGTGATCGTAAAATTTAGTTAATGCTAACATAGAAGCAGCTCTCCTTCTTTTCTTCTTCCTCTTCCTCCTCCTCCTGCTCCTCCTCCTCTTTTTCTTCCTCCTCCTCCTCCTCGTCCTCCTTCTCCTCCTGCTTCTTCTTTCTATAGGTTCTTCTTTATGGTACAGTTTATCATCTGGGAGGAAATTAAGGTCTATTTTTCCCCTTTATCTAATCATCTGATGGTTTTGTTATACTTACATGGGCAAAGATACTGATGAACATACAGCATCATTCATTAGACAATAACCTACTTTTTAGGGCACAGATTCTACATTGCCTTCTCCTTAGAGAGGGGCAAGACTATTCTTTGAATATTTAGATTCAAATGCACTTGATCTTATTTTAAAATACACATAATATGAAACATCCTATGTGGTTCGTCTCTGTACTACATTCTTAATTATTTGTTCATATTTGTTGAGTAGATGAAATCTGTATTTGTCATTTATCTTCTGTTACTACACCAAACAGGCAGTTAGCATGGTAGAAATTCATGAATAAATGTAACATTCAGCAAGCATTGGTTGAATTAGAAGATTAAAGGGTTAGTTTTGAAGATGAATCTCTCCACCCAGACATATCCCCATGCCTAATTTAAGCTGAAACCTTTGTGTGGGGTTTCTTTGTTACTTTTGAAAGAGCATGAATAAGGTGGTGTCACACCCTGCAGCAGTGGTGGGGACTTCAGCCACTTGGCATCCAGTCCTATTCCGTGACATTCTGAAATGATAGATGTTTATTCCCTTCATTTCCAGCAGCTACAAGTTGGCTGATATAAAATGAATATAATAATAACTCTCAAAAGATTTCGGAGCTAGAAATTTTGTACTTTGAAAACATTTGATGGGGTTTAAAAAAAAAAGTACACAGAAGATATTATTAATAATAAAAGTGAGGAAAGAGAGATGAAATATTTCTAAATACCACAGCTTCTTTGATAGGGCTAGTTCAAACCCACTTCATTTAGATGTATGTTTACCCTTTATTTTTAAAGTATTTAATAGCACTAAGTGCTACTCTCTTTACATGAAGGCGAAAATATTACAACAATTTCTCTACATCTGGAGAGACAAAAGGGCACTAATCAGTGCCATCACCTACAGGCAAAACTAAATGGTATCACACTCCAAAATATGCCTGAAGAAATTTGTTTGTTTGTTTGTTTGCATATTTCAGTAAATGTGTAAACAGTTGCTAGTGTAAAATAAATACAATTTATTCTGTCTATTAAATTTGCCTATTTTTTGAAGATCCATTTATTGCTTCCAATGTTCTATTTTACTTAGAACCTTTGGATCCATCTTTTCTAAGTGTCCTTTGTTTATTGACTATTTGGACTTTTACAATAATGGTGTTTTCATCTTTGAATTTCCAACCCACTAATAATGGACTAAATTATATACTGCTAAGGTTCTTCAATGACATAAAATCCTCGTAATGTTTTTATTTTCCTTCAATAATTTTATTCAACCACTCCCATGGCATCACCTTGGAGGTGGAGCCATTAGCAGACATTTAGGTGGATAACTCATTTTTATAGTTTTGATTTGAAAAATATGTAAGAAAAATGCCTGTTTACCCATACATCTCACACAGACATAAGATACAGGTAAAGACAAACTTGGTTAGGAATAGTGCTCCAGATTTGCTAGGAATCTTGAAATATCATATGGAATTTACCTATTTATTCAACCAGCAACTGTTGCTAGGTGCCTGTTGTAGGTATGATAATATATTGATAATTGTACAAATACAATAAATCATAAGACTTTGTCCTGGGGGGACCTATAATAATATAGAGAAAAAACATTCAAACATTTTAAAAGTTAAAATAAAAAAACATACAAACCCAAGAGCAACAAGACTACACTGCTTGTTTAAAGTAAAAAATTAGGAAAGGTGACACGTTCCTCTTAATTTTTATCTCCATAGTTAAAAGCAAACAAGTGTTATAGAAAATGCATATTTCTGATATTTTATTTTTTCTAGTGTTGTGTTTTCTTGGTTATCATTTCTTTCTAATCATACCAAATTTGCTGCATGTTTCCATTGAAATGATGTATGCAAAATAGTCAAACTCACTGAAACAGAGAACAGAACAGTGATTGCCAGGGACAGTGGGGAGACAGCAAGGAAGAGTTGCTAATCATTGGGTCTGAAATTTCAGTAATCCAAGATAAATAAGGTCTAGAGGGCTGCTATACAGCATTGTGCCTATAGTTAACAATATTATACTCTAACTTAATATTATGTTAAGAGGTAGATCTCATGTTAAGTGTTATTGCCATATTAAAACAAAAACAAAAATTTTAAAACAATGTCGATTCAGTTACCATCTATATGCTAATGATTTATATATGTCTACACATACACATACATATATATACACATACACACGCATATATGTATACAAACACACACTTATATATCTTTAGCCCGTATCTCAGTCTTATTACTTAGCCTTCTCTCTTAACCATTAAAAAATGCCAGATATAGTGGGGCATTTGCTGAATAAATTATCTGATAAAATAAATGAAGTAATTGGCGCTTCCTTCATAATTCTGACTAACAAGGAAGCACCAGCTGGTGATTCAGAGGTGAGTATATATTTTGAGAAAGCACCATAAAAGGGCAGGAAAGAAACAAAAGAAGGAGACAGACTTGTGCTCTATATTTGGGAAAAGCAAATTTCAACATATTCAGAGAACATTATAATAGTACCCTATAGATACATATGCTATTAAAGGAAAAAGATCCCTTGACTCATCCAGCAGCATTTACTGAGTGGCTTTTATGTACCCATCGTGCTAGGCACTGGGACAATTTCAGATAAAGAATGAGAAGCCCTAAAAAAATGAATTTCTGACAATAAAACTGATCATAAGAAAGCTGATCTCAAATACCTTCCAACTCCAAAATTATGTGATTCTCTAATCCTTCCTGTGGATAAGAGTTTCCCACAAAGTGAAGGAAAAAAAAAAAAGTTGTTGATCTGCAAGAACTGGAAATTTTACAACCCACCCTCCCTTAAAAATTTATAACCTATGACAGAAGCATGCTTCAAACAGAATATTGGTGTTAGACAAGGTCAATATCACTAAATTTCGTTTGAGATAAAGGTTCTCTTACTGTGAGATTATTCATAAACATTTCCTTCTCATCTGCATGAAACTTCTCTGGGGTAAAAATATTTATTCTAAAATTGTAAATCTTACACTTTGTTTAAAAAGAATATATAGAGAGTAAATTTTGGAAAGTATAAAAAAGTATAAAGCACACAAAATAAAAAGCATAAAGCAGATATATTGATAAGTAACCTGTAATTTCACTACCTTACTAGAAATATTTTTATATTTCATTCATTAAAAAATAAACTGGTACTAGATGCTACATTTATTTCTTTATTTTTAAGTAATAGTATTATGTTTTATACACTGGATATAGGTCTATGTTCTGAAAATGCAAATTTTATTCAGAATGTGAACCAACAACAATGGTTGAGAAATAATAATAATATATTGCAACACGAATCCAACGAGAAATTATTTGAAGACAGTTTGTTCTTTCAGATGCTAGCACCAATAACCAAAGTTGACTCTATTTTACTGAACTGTGCAACAGTGAATACAATCTTAGCTTTCACTCACTCACTGAGCATTTATTAGGTGCCTGACATGGAATTGAGCATACCATATGTTCTGTATACTTTTCCTGAGTTCTGAAGGACCTTAAACCAAATTTAACTGATTGAAAGAGAGAGATGGGGATTGACAGAGCATGGCTTAGAGTTTCCCTGGTCTAGGTAGACAAGGTAAACTGAGAGCAACGAAGCCTTTCCATTTTAGCTGAATTATCTCAAGAGTGATTCTCACATGCCTTCAGGAATCAGTCATTTCTAAGGCAAGATCAACATCAGTTGCTGAAACAGGCAAGTTGGGCTTCTCAAAGGGAAAGTCATTGCATAAAGCATGGAGCTCTGAGTCAGGCTGAGCCATGCCCTTAGTCAAGCAAACAGCTCTGTCTTTCTGTTCCTTCATTCCAAGGCCCCTTTTCTGAGATTGCTATCACTAAACTTGCTTATTCCTTTTTAACATGCTATTGGTTACTCCAGTAAAGGCAGATTTTAGAAGGAAAACATGCCAACCTGAGAGGATGGAGGATATATTCTATCGATTGTAGTAAGGAATGTACCTGATTGGAGAACCATTTAAGTTGGATGAGTTCCCCTATTCAAAGGCACAAAACATTGCAGGAATGATGAGAACGAAACATGTGTAGGGGCTATTAAATCATTCTCCTAATGGTGGGAGCAAGGATCCCTGAGGAGACAGAAGAAAACAGAGGGACAGATCCAGAGAAAGACAGTCCTGCTGGCAAGCATAGTGTAAGCAAAGTAGATCAAAGAGAACCTGCAAAAGAAAAGACATTTGTGTAGCTAAGGGACATGCTCCAGAGCTGGTTAGGCTGAGTTGGTAGTGCAAAAGGAATGTCCAGGTACTGCTGAATAGACACCACTGCCTTGGCTCCTTCTCCCTCATTCTTGTGCCTCCGCTTAGTCATCATTTTTCTGGAAAACTTGAGTTACTTGCTCCTCCAGTGTTCTCATATTGAAAGCTGACTTTTAGTCTTAGAAATTATCAGTAAAATGCAATAGTTAAGGATGTGACTCTGGAGCCCAACAATCCTCCGTTCGAGTCTCAGCATTATCACTGGCTGACTGTGATTTTTGGCTAAAATAAAATTGCTGTGCCTCCATTTTTTTACCTGTAAAATGACGTTAATGGTACTATCCAATTAGTTCATTGTGAGGACTAAATGAGTTAACACATGAAAACAAGTTTAATACTATTCAATACTTAGGAAAGTATCTGATAATAGTCACTCCTCAATGGATTTTGGCCATGGTTATGACCTCTCTTGGCAGTTTGTATTCTTGTTTGTATTCCGCACTAGAAAGTAAGTTCCATGAAGACATGGACTTGGGTGTTTATTATTATAGGGCTTCTCCAGCCTTCATAACCCACATATTCCCTTTCAGTCCATACATACAAACCCTCTGAGGATCTTGTTAAAGACAAAGTCTATCTCAATAGAGTTGGGTTGGACTAAGTTTCTGTATTTCTAAGAAGCTCCAATGTGGTGAACTGTCCATTTAGTTAGATTAACAGCACAGTAAAAATCAAACCCACCTGACAGCTAGGAATGCAAATCCTGGAGGATTTGGCCAGCACCACACCCCTACTTCGTTCCGCTTTGGTTCCATGGAGTAAGTTTTACATTCTACTTGAAGATGGCAGGACTGCCCATGCTGCTCCTTCATTTTGCTCCTGTAGACAGATAAAGTCAGTGTCACTGGAAGAATAAAATCTCATATCAGTTTCTCTATGTGGTGAGTTTCCCAGACTCCTGTTCCAGTGTCTACTCATTTCATCAGGTGGCCAGAGATCCTGGGGGAGAGAGACTGAGTCTACTCTGTAAAATGTAGTCAATTGGATTTTCACCGTATCTTCTGGTCCAGTAAATAGATGGACTTCTGAGCAGTGGCTGAGAAACTGACTCTCTACCAGAAGGGCAGGCACCTCTTTTGGTTGTACATGAAGTTATTTGTGGGTTATGAAAACCACCCAGTCACCAAGTTGAGGAATCAAGGAGTATCACCTGAACGTGGGTCCACATTCTTACAGACTCCTATTTGATAGCTTGTGAGTAGCTACATAGTTTTCCCACTATTGGTATTTCCTTTATGGAACTAGGCAATACTGATTATGTAAGGATGGTGATCACACATGGTGGGCAAGAGATATTGCACAAATATTCAAAAATGGTTGGTTATACATACAGGAACATAAGTGAGTATGACTGCCTATGCAGAAACCTTCAGGAAGGCTCTTTTGATTATTGTAATGCCCAGTGTCTTCTTTCTCTGAAATCACACTACTAAAATAGTCTAAACAATTAAAATTTGGGGCTGGATGTGGTGGCTCATACCTGTAATCCCAGTACTTTGAGAGGCCGAGGTGGATTGATCACCTGAGGTCAGGAATTCAAGACCAGCCTGGCCAACATGGTGAAACCCCGTCTCTACTAAAAGTATAAAAATTAGCTGGGTGTGGTGCCACATGCCCATAGTCCCAGCTACTCAGGAGGCTGAGCCAGGAGAATTGCGTGAACCCGGGAGGCAGAGGTTGCAGTGAGCCGAGATTGTGCCACTGCACTCTAGACTGGGTGACTCTAGAAGGAGACTCTGTCTCAAAAAATAATAATAATAAATAAAATAAAATAAAATATTTAAAAAAATAAAATTAGGTGTTTGAGCACCATTTTTAAAAATGTCTTATTGCAGTCTACTATTGCTTTCCATTTTGTTAAAATCTAGTTTACAAGACTGGACTATATTTCCTTTCAGTAAGTAAAGGAGACCTTGCCTGTCTCATCCCTCTGTCAAAATGTTATCTTAGTGCTAGATGCCCAAAGTATTCAGTGAGGAACTGTTGCACTTGGGAATCTAGTTGCTACCTTCCTCTTGGACGTTAACAGCAACTAGTTTTGAAGCAACTGAGACTGGAATCTCCAACTCTTCCCTATCTTTAAAGGAAATAAAGGCCTTCTAGGGTACACTATATAAAAATTGAATTAGACCAAACCCTCGGAGAGCTTTTCTGTTTAAGAAAGCACAGCTGTGTAAGGCTTCTTACTTTAGAGATTTAGGACCCTTGGCATATAGGATAAATGATGATTGATTAACCCTTTGTCTCTGAAAATGCCATGTGAGAATTTAATAAAACATACCAGATAAATTGCATGATGTTTGTGTGTGTGTGTGTGTGTGTGTGTGTGTGTGTATGAGAGAGACAGAGAAATGAGACACAAAAAGTAACAGTGGAATATCTATATATGACTTATAACAATATATAATTCTATATATTATCATATAATATACATATATAAAACTGAACTCACTTCTGCAAGTCCAAAAGAGAGGATGTGAATATAATGTTATGATTAACAGATTACTTGATAGAAAGATTAAGTCTAAGAGTACCAATAAAGCAGGAATATCAAATAAATGACAGAAAATGATGAAAAAAACAATTTTAAGCATCAAAATTTCTTGGAGAAACTCAGGTCTACATTGGCCTTTCTTCAATTAATTTTATGACTTAGTTTTATTTCCATTTTTGTTTTGAATTATACATAGTCCTCTTTTTAGTAGTAAGCACCAAAATTATAAGACTATGAATTTTCCTCTGAATCAGATTTTGGCTGCTAATGTTGTATTTTGAATCATCTATTTTTAAAATTTTAGTTCTAAGAGATCATATGGATTAGCATCCTCATTTGCAACAGGAAAAAAATCAGAAAATCGAAGCCAGAAAGTGATTTGACCAATATCCCAGAGTAGTTTCCAAAATATATACAATTATGCTTGGTAAATATAAAGTAGAAAAAAAATCATCATTGTCTTTTGGAGGACCTAATAATATATTAATCCCTACAGTTATAATCAATTGAGCTATTGCTATTTTCAAGGAAGTTCTTTCTTAAGCAAATAAAAATGAAAAATCAAGCAAAAAGAATGGAAATAAAAAATAAAGCCGATAAAATAGCAACATCTGAGGTTCATTATTTCCAAACAGACAATTAAGGTAGATTCTAAAAACAAAGGCCAAAGTTGTTTTTAATTACCTAGATAATTATCGCTTTTTCAGAAATATTTTGGCAGTGTAGATCTAAACCTTCCTAGGTTATATAATCTAGGATGTATTGACAAAATTCGCTATTTAATTTCCTTCCTTCAATGTAAGTTTTAAGAAGAAACTGCTGCATGATTATACATTCACAACTGGAAATTCGTTTTGAAAAATCATCAGCCACTTTATGGCAATTCATTTCCCTTTTTTGTTATACAATCCTAATCATTATTATTGGCATATTCAGGTTTTTCCCTTTGGAAAGCTTAAAGAAATCTCAGAGACTATAGAGTTGACATGCCCTTTAAAAAGTCTCATTAGGTGTCTCATTTGAAAAATATGAACCAAATGAACAAAGTACAGGTTTAATTTTGTTTCATTAGATTGTGAAGAGATCAACATGAATTAATTAGTGTTAACTACAACATGCTTCACTAATATCCTGCCAACACAAAAATGTCCTACAGTGCCAAGATGAGAGACATGTTCAGGATGATAAGAGAGAAATGTAAGTGAGGTGATGCATTTATTACAATTATTGCTGCAAAGAGTTTTAATTGAAAGGAGATTTTGCATTTTGGGGGCAATAAGTTCCATTAAGATCTTTGGCTAGATATTTAATTTAGTTTTAATGGCATAATTCATGTTAAACAGATGCAAATTAATTATTAAAGCATATTTATTATTATTATGCACACAGGCTATAACATCTTAAAATGACAAAACAGGGACTTTTGAAGGGTAATTCAGCCACTTGGCCTCTCATTCAGTTGAAGTGGTGATGAGTTGATAAGAAGCCTTGGATAAGATAAGTTACCATTTACATGGTGAAGAAGTTGTCCTTATCAGAAACATCCTATTGGTAAGACTTTGCCTTCAGGTATATTATGTCTCTAGGCATTTAAAATTGGGCACCTTTTCTTAGTAAAACATCTATTGCATATGTGATGAAGTTTTTCAACAATGGGAATGTTGTGTTCACTCTAGGTATTGCAATATAAGTCCAAACAATGTTAGCAAATTAGTGGTAACATTTTGTCCTCTGGAGTTCCTAGGGAGCAAAATATACATGCCAATAAAACAGAGGCACAATGCAAACTGCAGAGCTAAATGATATGTATTTGTGTATGCCACATAAAGATTACAAATTGCAGTGATTTCTAATGATTTTCCTGTGCCTCAGAACCACATCCAACAAAGAACTCTAATTCAGTCCTTACTCCTGTCAAACGTCCTCTGTGATACTACTAGTTGTCACTCAAAGACAGCAGTGACTTAAATGGCAGAGACGCACCCACTATACAGACAAAACCTTTAAATATGTCTTGATTACTTAGTATTTGCTGAACACATGACTAACTTTTTGGGAAATGAGGGAAAATTCCATGACGTAGCCCATTTTCTTGAATTTCTAATGATACGTTCAGGGACTCAAAACATTATTATAAGAAAATAAGGTGGACAGATCACCTGAGGTCAGGAGTTTGAGACCAGCCTGACCAACATGGAGAAAAACCATCTCTACTAAAAAAAAAAAAATACAGAATTATCCAGGCATGGTGGTGCATGCCTGTACTCCCAGCTACTCGGGAGGCTGACGCAGGGGAATTGCTTGAACCCAGGAGGCAGAGGCTGCAGTGAGCAGAGATCGTGACAATGCACTCCAGCCTGGGCAACAAGAGTAAAATTTCATCTAAAAAAAAGAAAAAGAAAAAGAAAATAATTTGCATTTCTCTGATGATTAGTGATGTTGAACTTTTAAAAAATATGGCTGGCTGTTTGTGCTTCTTCTTTTGAGAAGTGTCTGTTCATGTCCTCTGCTCACCTTTTAATGGAGTTGTTTATTTGTTCAATTGTATAAGTTTCTTATAGATTCTGGATATAAGATCTCTGTTAAATAATTGTTTGCCAATATTTTCTCCCATTCTGGAAGTTGTCTATTTACTCTGTTGATAGTTTCTTTTCCTGCACAGATGCTCTTTCATTTAATTAGGTCCCATTTGTCAATTTTTGTTTTTGTTGCAATTGCTTTTGAGGACTTAGCCATAAATTCTTTGCGAAGGCCAATATCCAGAATGGTATTGTCCAGAATGGTATTCCCTAGGTTTTCTTCTAGGATTCTTACAGTTTGAAGTTAATCTTTAATCCTTCTTGAGTTAATATTTACATATGGTGAAAGGTAGGGGTTCAGTTTCATTTTTCTGAATATGGTTAGCCAGTTGTCCCCATACCATTTATTGAATAGGGAGTCCTTTCCCCATTGCTTATTTTTGTCAGCTTTGCTGAAGATCAGCTGGTTGTAGGTGTGTTCCTTCATTTCTGGGTTCTCTATCCTTTTCCATTAGTCTATATGTCTGTTGTTGCACCAGTGCCATGCTGTATTGGTTATTGTAGCCTTATATCATAGTTTGAAGTCACGTGATGCCTCCAGCTTTGTTCTTTTTGCTTAGGATTGCTTTGGCTATTTGGGCTCTTTTTTGGTTCCATATGAATTTTAGAATAGTTTTTTCTAATTCTGTGAAAAATGATATGGGTAGTTTAATAGGAATAGCACTGAATCTGTAGATTGCTTTGGGCAGTGTGTCCATTTTAATAATATTGGATCTTCCAATCCATGAGCATGGAATGTTGTTTTCATTTGTTTTTGTCATTTATGATTTCTTTCAACAGTGTTTTGTAGTTCTCCTTTTCATCTCCTTGTTTAACTGTATTCCTAGGTATTATACTTTATTTTTGTGTGTGTGTGTGGCTATTGTAAATGGGATTGTGTTGTTGTTTTGGCTCTCAGCTTGAATGTTATTGGTGTGTAGAAATGCTCTTGATTTTTGTACGTTGATATTATATCCTAAAACTTTACTGAGGTCATTTATCAGTTTCAGGAGCCTTTTATCAAAAACTCAAAAAAAAAAAAAATCAGATTCTGGCGAGGCTTCAGAGAAAAAGGAAGGGACACTCATACACTGTTGGTGGGAATGTAAATTAGTTCAGCCACTGAGGAAAATATTTTGGAGATTTCTCAAAGGACTATAAATGGGCTTACGATTTAACCTAGAAATCTCATTACTGAATACTGACTATATACCCCAAAGAAGATAAACTATTCTATGAAAAGGATACATGCCCTTGTATATTCATCACAGCACTATTCATAGTAGCAAAGGCATGGAATCAACCTAGGTGCCCATCAATAGTGGGTTGGATAAAGAAAATGTGGTGCATATATACCATGGAATACTGTACATTCATAAAAAGCATGAAATCGGCCGGGCGCGGTGGCTCAAGCCTGTAATCCCAGCACTTTGGGAGGCCGAGACGGGCGGATCACGAGGTCAGGAGATCGAGACCATCCTGGCTAACACGGTGAAACCCCGTCTCTACTAAAAACTACAAAAAACTAGCCGGGCGACGTGGCGACGCCTGTAGTCCCAGCTACTCTGGAGGCTGAGGCAGGAGAATGGCGTGAACCCGGGCGGCGGATCTTGCAGTGAGCTGAGATCCGGCCACTGCACTCCAGCCTGGGTGACAGAGCGAGACTCCGTCTCAAAAAAAAAAAAAAAAAAAAAAAAAAAAAAAAAAAAGCATGAAATCATGTCCTTTGCAGCAACATGGATAAAACTGGATGCCATTGTCTTAAGGGAATTAATACAGGAACAGAAAACCAAATACTGTGTGTTCTCACTTATAAGTGGGGGCTGAACATTAAGTATACATGGACATAAAGATACAAACAATAAACACTGGAGATTACTAGAAGGGGGAGTAAGGAGTTGGGCAGGTGATGAAAAACTACCCTTTGGGTGCTAAGCTCACTACTTGGGGTCGGGATCATTTGTCCTCCAAACCTTAGTGTCACGCAGTAACCCCATGTAACAAACCCACGCATGTACCCCCGAATCTAAAATAATAGTTTGAATGATAAATTAAAAAGAAAATAATTCTACACTAAGCACTTCCATGATGTTTGATGACAGTCAACCTTGACTTGGACAGTTTGGGAAGTCATCAATGAAGGAGTAAATAGTAGGTGCAGAAATTGGATAGGCAGGGGGATGGAAGAATGTTCCAGAACAGGAAATGATAGGAGGATTGGAATTGACTTTGATGTGCTTATGAGATAGTGACTAGAAACAAATTTTCATATGGGAGAGTAATATAATATCAGATGGATGGGGTACAGACTATGAGTTACCTTGGTGGCAGACAGGAGGAAACCAATGTATGAGGAATAACAGTCACCCCGTGATATTCTTAAAAGACAGTTTCTAATTCAAAAACATAGCTGCTTCCTCAAAGTGAAACTTTTTAAAAGTAAGTCATTGTCAAGATAGACTTAGACTTCCCAGGCACTGGAATTTGCTAAAGTGAAGTCTCTAAGAGTTTTCATCCAGATCTTAGGGTTGAATTTCCAAACCTGATTTCCCTAAATAAGAATGGCATAGAGTGCTCCAAACCTCTGCAAAATAAAGAGTTTTTTTTTACAAAAAAATTGTTGAAAAGATACAATGGCCCTAGGGAATTGGGACCAATATGGTTTGTTTAGAAAGAATTTGAAAATATCTTGGTTGATGTGGCTTGAATAATGGCAGAGGACTTACACCATCACACCACACCACCACCATTGCCATCACTTTACACGTCAAATTGAAACATCCGAGTTCTCACAATTCTTTAATTTGGAGAATAATTAACTTTATAAAATTATTTATGCTTATGGATGCTAACAGTGAAACAAATCTTTACTTAGTACAAAGATCTTAAAAACACTAAAAGATGAGATGGAAGTCCTGTGAAAAGAGAATTTTATCTCCACAGCTTCATATATGTTAGAACACATAAAGAATTTGGGAACATTTTGGTGTCTATTTTTAAATTATGAAAAAATATTTAAATATTTGTGGACAGTTCAAGTCCAGAAAAAGTTATAATATAACTTTAATAAATAAAATATAACTATAATGAACAAATTTATATAACTTGTTAATTTTATATGCTGAATTTTCATTTATTTTTAAAGCTATTATTTTTTAGAGCAGTTTTAGATTAACAGAAAAATTGAGAGGAAGTTACAGACATTTCCCATGTATCCCCTAACCCCACATTAACATCTCCTGCCAGAGTGGCACATTTGTTGCAATTGATGAACCTGCATCGACACATCACAATCACCTAAAGTCCATGAGTTCCCTCTTGCTGTTGTACCATCTGTCGGTTTGGAAAAATGCACAATGACATGCATCTATTATTATAGCATCATACAGAGTATTTTCTTTTTTTTTATTTATTTATTTTTTATTATTATTATACTTTAAGTTCTAGGGTACATGTGCATAACGTGCAGGTTTGTTACATATGTATACTTGTGCCATGTTGGTGTGCTGCACCCATCAACTCGTCAGCACCCATCAATTCATCATTTATATCAAGTATATACAGAGTATTTTCACCACCCTAAAAATCTTCTGTGGTCTGTCTATTCATTTCCCCGTTCCCAACCCCAAATCCTGGCAAACTCTGATCTTTCTACTGTATTCATAGTTTTTTCCTTTTCTGGAATGTGATATAGTTGGAATCAAAAAGCATGCAGCCTCTTCAGATTTGCTTCTTCACTTAGTAATACACATTTCAGATTCTTCATGTCTTTATATAGTTTGAAAATTTATTTGTTTTGGGTGCTAAATGTTTCATTGTCTTGATGTAGTGCAGTTTGTTTATTTGTTCAGCTACTGAAGGATATGTTAGTTGTTTCTGTGTTTGGGCAATTATAAGTAAAGCTGCTCTAAACATCTGTATGGCAGTTTTCTTGTGGACATAAGTTTTAAACTCCTTGGGGTAAATATCAAGGAGCATAATTGCTGGATTGTGTGGTAAGAGTATATTTAGCTTCATAAGAATCTGCCAAACTATTTTCCAAAGTGGCTGTATCATTTTGCATCTGCCAGCAATGACAAGTTTCTGTTGTCTTGCATCCTTACCAGCATTTGGTGGTGTTAATGTTCTGAATTTTGGACATTCTAATAGGTGTTCAGTAACATCTTATTGTTTCAATTTGCATTTATTTTCCTGATGACATATGTGATCCATCTTTTCATATGCTATGCATTTCTATGTTTAGAGACACAAATATTTACCATCATGTATTGCCTATAGTAGTATCCAGTACAGTAACATGCTATATAGGTTTGTGGCCTGGGAGCAACAGGCTATACCATATAGTCTATGTGTGTAGTAGTCTGTACCATCTAGGTTTAAGTATACTCTGTGATGTTTCCACAATAACAAAATCACTGAATGATGCATTTCTCTGAATATATTCTCATTATTAAGGGATGCATGACTGTACATATATATATATACAGTCATGTATATATATGTATAACATATATAGTCAAATATGTCATTGCTATCATTATTTTGAGTAAATTGTGATCTGTTAGATCTATTAAGAATAAGAAAAATAAGTTTTTATTTTACCTTCACATCTTCAATGCTCTTCTTTTCCTTAGATCCGAGTTGCTGACCTATATTATTTTTTCTCTAATAAACTGTTTCTTAAGTTTTATTTTTAATTGAAAAATAATTTTATACATATATATGCAATGTGATGTTTTTATTTATGTTTATAATGTGGAATGAGTAAATCAAGCAAATTAACAAATCCATCACTTCATAGACATATATTTGTGGTGAAAATATTTTAAATTTACTCTGTTTTACAGTCTGTTTTCATGCGGTTGATAAAGATATTCCTGAGACTGGGGAAAAAAATAGGTTTAATGGACTCACAGTTCCATGTGGCTGGGGAGGCCTCAATCATGGTGGAAGGCGAGGAAGAGTAAGTCACATCCTACATGGATGGTAGCAGGCAAAAAGAGATAACTTGTGCAGGGAAACTCCCCCTTTGAAAATCATCAGCTCTCATGAGACTTATTCACTATCACGAGAACAGCATGGGAAAGACCTGCCCCCATGATTCAATTACCTCCCACCAGGCCCCTCCCACAACACATGGGAATTGTGGGAGTTACAATTTAAGATGAGATTTGGGTGGGGACACACCAAACCATATCATACTCTTTTAGTAATTTTGAATTATATGGTGTATTATTATTTATTATAGTCACCATTCTGTGCAATCTATCACTAAAACTTATTCTTTTTGTCCAACTGAAACTTTGAACCCTTTGACCATCTCCCCTTTTTCTTCCACTCCCTCCCTCAGGCTCTAGTGACCATGATTCTATGCTCTACTTCTATGAGACCAGCTTTCCATATTCCACATATAAGTGAGATCAGATGGTATTTTTCTTGGGCTTGGCTTACTTCACTTAGCATAATGCCCTCTAGATTCATCCATGTTGTCTCAAAATAATAGTTCTCCACCATTTTAAAAGCTGAATGTTATTCCATTATATGTGTGTATATGTATGTGTATTTTATATATATATAATTACATATATGTTGTATTAGTCCATTCTTGCATTGCTGTAAAGAACTACCTGAAACCAGATAATATATAAAGGAAAGAGGTTTAATTGACTCACAGTTCCACAGACTATACAGAAGCATGGCTGGGGAAGTCTCAGGAAACTTATAATCGTGGTGGAAGGCAAAGGGGAAGCAGGCATGTCTTCACATGGCACAGCAAGAAAGAGAGAGAGAGAATGGGTAAGTGCCACACACTTTTAAACAACCAGATATCATGAGGACTTGCTATTGTGAGAACAGCAAGGGGAAGCCTGTTCCCATGATCCAATCACCTCATACGAGGCCCCTTCTCCAACATTGACGATTACAATTAGACATGAGATTTGGGTGGGGACACAGAGTCAAACCAAATTTTATATATATGTGTGTATATATAAAACACACACACACACACACACATATGTAATATATACACACACACATATACACACACACACATATATATAGGCATGAGGTGATATATATATATATAACATTTTTTTGTTAATTTGTCTAATAATAGATATCTAGGTTGCTTCCATATTTTAGCTATTGTGAATAATGCTGCAATAAACATGGGAATTCAGATATCTCTTCAGCATACAGATTTCAGTTTTTTGGGATATATACCCAGAAGTTGGATTACAGGATCATATGAAAATTCTACTTTTGCTTTTCTAAGTAACCTCAATACTATTTTCCATAATGGCTTTATTAATTTACATTCCTACCAACTGTGTACAAGGGTTTTCTTTTCTCCACACTCATGCCAACAGTTGCTATCACTCATCATTTTTTTAAAAAAGTGTAACAGTCTATCAGGCATGAGGTGATATTTCATTGTGGATTTAATTTGCATTTCCCTGATGACCAGTGATAATAAGTATTTTTTATGTATCTATTGACCATTTGTATGTCTTCTTTTGAGAAACGTCTATTTAGGTCCTTTGCCCACTTTTTAATTGTTTTTTGTTGTTGTTGTTTTCTTGTTGTTGAGTTCTTTGAATTTCTTATATATGTTAGATACTAGCCTCTTATCAGATTATCCAATAGGTGTTTTGGTTTGCAAATATTTTCTTCAAATCTGCAAATTGTCTCTTCATTCTATTAGTTGTTTCCTCTGCTTTTTGGTTTGATGCATTTCCATTTGTTTTTTGTTTGTTTTTGTTTTTGTTTTTGGCTTTGTTGCTTCTGCTTTTGGGTTCATATCTCAGAAATCTTTGGCCAGGCCAATATTGTTAAGTATTTCCTTTGTGTTTTCTTCTAATAGCTTTACAGTTTTAGTTAACAATTCTTGCAAGGCAGGTTTACTGACCACAAAGTTCCTCAATATTTTTCTGAGACAGTCTTTATTTATCCTTCTCCTTTGAAGAATAAATTTACAGGGTACAAAATTCTAAGTTGATAGCTTTATTCTCTCAACACTATGTTCACTCCACTTTCTTCTTGCTTGCATGGTTTCTGAGAAAACATTAGATGTAATTCTTACCTTTATTTCTCCACAGATACGGTATTTTTTCTCTTCCCCTGAGTTGCTTCAAAATTTTATCTTTATCTGCGATTTTCTGTAGTATAAAGATGATATGCTTAGGCACAGTTTTTGTTGTTGTTGTTGTTTTATTTTTTGACATTTATTTTGCTTAGTGTTCTATGAACTTCCTGAATCTGTGATTTGGTGTCTAACATTATATGAGGAAACTCTCACTCATTATTGTTTCAATTATTTCTTCTTTTCTTTCTCTCTTTATTGTCCTTCTGGGATTCACATTACATAAACATTATAACTTTTGTAGTTAGACGTTCTGTTCTGTTGTTGTTGTTGTTGTTACTGTTGTTGTTGTTTTGGTCTTCATTCTCTTTGTTTTTCAATTTTGGATGTTTCAATTGATATATCCTGAAACTCAGAGATTATTTTCTCAGCTGTGTCTAGTCCACTAATAAGCCTATCAAAGTCATTATTTCTATTACAGTGTTTTTACCTCTAGCATTTCTACTTGATTTCTTCTTAGGATTTTCATCTCTCTGTTTACATTGCCCATCTCTTCTTGTATGCGGTCTACTTTATTAAATTTCTTAACATGTTAATTATAGTTTTTTTTCAAATTCCAAATTCGATCATTTCAATATACATGCCATGTCTGGTTCTGATGCTTGCATTGCCTCTTCAAATTGTGTTTTTTGCCTTTTTGTATATTCTATAATTTCTGTGTTTTGTTTTGTTTGTTTGTCTGTTTGTTTTGATAGATGGGTATATCATACCAGGTAAAAGAAACTGCTATAAATTGCCCTTGAGTAATGTGGTGGTGAAGTTGTGAGGGGAAGGGAAATGTTCTATAGTCCTATAATTAGGTCTCAGTCTTTACCAAGCCTAGGACTCTGGTCTATGAAATTCAGAATAGTTTCTCATTTTTTTCCCCTTAGGTGGGACAGAATGGCTAAAGCAGGCTGGAGTGTTGGGCATTTCCCTTCCCCCAGGCTAGTTGGGCACTGATAATACCTGACAAATTAGGCTCCACTGAACTAGTCTCTTCTAAGGGAGAGCCTTGTTAGGAAGACCAGCATACTCTGGCATATTTCACAAAGGTTCCTTTTACTTACTGGAAGTAAAAGAGGATTTTTCACCAATATTTATTGTGAAAACCTGACTGAGCTCCTGGATGTATCATTCACAAAAGGGTGGCTTCCCCCTATGACTGGGTCCCCCTGGAAATTTTAACTCTTAGATTTGTCCACACTGAGCTTTCAGCAATTCATCAATTACAGTTCAGGTTTTCCTACCCCAACACTGCTTCCCTTGGCCACTTCCCCTCCTGAGTCTCTGTTCCTAGTATTTGCCTGTCTCTCCAGTCTTGGGAACAGCAGTTTGCCCTGTGTCCTCACTCTATAATGGATCTAGAATCTTTTTTTTTTTTTCAATCTGTTCACCTTTCAACTTGTTGCTAGGATCAAGTAGTGCAACCTTCCTATATGTGGAATCAAGAACCTGATGTCAAATTTCATTTAACTTTACTTCGTTGTAGTAGCATTTACGCTCTTTGCTTGCTTTTCTGCCCCCCACCCCCAGGAAAAAAGCAATATTAGTCCCATTCTATATATTAGATTCCATCCTACCTCTATCACTTAAAACTGATAAACTTCCACACTGTTTCTCTGTTTTGAGACTCTCTCCTTCCTCAACCCACCCCTATTTTGTATCTTCCTCTTTAACTTATATGTTAGAAGAAATATATGTATTCTTTTTCCTTTTAAATAAATGAATGTTTATACCTCTTGCTATGTTTTTAAAACTAATGATTGAGTGATTACTATTTTTATAATCTTAAAAAATGAATTCACCAGCTACTTACCTATGAAACTACTCATTGGTTTTGCTCCAAAAAGACACCTCCTCTTTAGACAGTTAATAGTAGAAAAGATATTTGTTTCTCCTTTTCTTGTAAACAGCACTTTAACCAAAAGAATCATAGTTACAAACACACCCCCATGTACTTTGTAAGCAAGCTTGACATCCTGGTTTTAAGACAGAAACTCATTTCCATACACAGAGTAGATAACTGCCTAGGACAAGGTTTTTATTATCTATCATCACCCTTATTAAGAAGGACAAAGGGTTTTCCTATCCTCTGTCTGTGCTAAGTATCATCTGACAGAGTCAGGAAATAGATCTGAATTCCCAGAATTGCCATGTGAAGGGCAGACAGAGGACTCAGTTCCCATGTCTTTCCCCTTTCCCACTGCCATCCCCTTTCATCCTGGCTGTGGCCTTCTTTTGGCGGTTTGCCCTCACACAGGGTCAGAAGCTAAAGTTAGCTTCTGAGTGTAATGTCTGTGCTCTGTTTACGACATTTCACTCACCATAACAAATGGGACTTGGTCAACCTCACTGTATTCTGAAGCCATTCTTGGTGAGTTTCATCATTTAATTCTTTGACTAAAAGTACATTCCTGAATATGTATCTGTCAGGATACTCCTGCTGAAATGCTGAAAATTTAATCCTAAGTTAGGTAGGTGGTAGAAATGGAACTTTAAGAATAAATTAACAAAATGCATTTTAGGGTGTTAAATTCTAAGTTTTCCCCTTTCAGATGAATCATTGACTTGTCACTCTATGAGCGGTGTATCATGCCTCTCAGATTGTCCTGGGTCTCTTCAACAATTAAATCCTCAGTCCATACTTTGCTAATGTCAATATTCATTTTTTCTTCTGTGTATCACCATCTCTCTTCCTGTATTAGAATCTATTTAAGAAAAGTATTCCATCTTAATTGACTGCCATCGCTCTTCTGTATATCTTCTCTGTCTTTCCCCTTCCTTCACCTTATGAAATATGTCTTTAAAAAATTCATCTATTCAATACATATTAACTGGTTATCTCATTTCTTCTGTTTTTCAAGTAGAGTATTTCACGTTGTTGTTGTTGTTATTTAATAATTACCTTTTGCTCACATAACTGAAAAGTACCAAGAATAGCCTCATATGTGGATATACCTAGAGTATGGGAGAGAGAGTTACAATGATCTTATCTCCTTTCTGTAGCTTCATCTCTCTCTGTCTGTCTCTCCCTTTATATCACTTCCTGTGATTATAGGCCCTGCTTCTTTTGGAGTATTAGCCTCAGTGTCTTATTTAAAGTTATTTATTTTTCCATACGATGGGGAGAAAATAGCCATTAGATGTTCATCTTGGGTGTCCTTAGAGCTCTGATTCTAGAATAAAAGAATATCTTTCTCCATGCTCTCCAAAAAATAGGGCTTAGTCTTAGACCCATCACTAAGTTTAAAGGGTCTAAGAACAGACACTACAGAATAACATAAAATGTGTCCTATGTGGTTCCTAACAGAAAGAATTTTAGAAAACACACTACAAATGGGTTCATCATATTAGACCCTGGTATACAGAGGTAAAAGATGTACCTATTAAGGAACTTGTATCTGTGGAGGAAGCAGACAAAAACAATTCTAATTTTATGTGATAATTACTTAATGTCCTTATGGTCAGAGTGTTCTGGGAGTACAGATGAATGCAAACCAGAGGAGGGGTCACAAAAGGATTCCTGGGGGAACTAAGTCTTGCAGAATGCTTAGGGGTTTGCCAAGCAAAGAAAGTTGATGTTGGAATTGCAAATATTTGTAAGAACATGAGAAAAATATTGCAGACAAGAGATCCTAATACAGTCTAAGATTAGCAAGCAGTTCTGGGATTAAAGGGGAGTGACCAGAAGAAAGAAGAGAGAAAGAAGGATAAAATTGGAGAGGTAGACAAAAGCTAGATCTTCAAGACTAAAATTCAAAGCCCTAAAAACAGCATGCTACAGGTAATCATTAAAACCTATAACATAATCATATTTATGTTTTCATAAAAATAAGTCTAGGAACAGTAGAAAGAATGAAATTGGGTGCCGGGAAAAGGAGGGCAGAGACAGCTTTCAAAGGGCAGCTGTACTGATCCTATGAGAATTTACAGGGAAAATGAGTAGCTGTCAGGAGGGGACTTGAGGACAAAACTGGGTGATATTTTGGGTAGGTTAGGACAGTACCTACGTTGGTGTCTAGATTTGGAAGGATGATAGAATAGGGGAGGGATGATAGAATGAAATCAAGATGAAAAAGGCTGCATAAGGAATAATATTGACTAATTACTTACTGTAAATCTACTCTATAAGCCTGCTGCCCTTTAAACTACCTTAAGCAACTACCTTAAGCAAACATCATTTGATATTCCATTTTTTCTTCTTCCTCTGAATTTACTGAAATTCAACATCCTTTAGCCCATGAAAAAAAAAAAACTGAATTTTACATGATTTAGACTAAAACTAAGGCCATGGCTAGGTCCAAAAATCAGTGCCACTCAAAATGGTATGATGTGTAGGTGGATGTAATCCTGGATCTGATGGAGAGCTCTGACAGATAAATCCTGGCAAAGAAACAAGGACACAAAAGAACTGAGCATCTGGCAGAAGGGACCATGCACTTTAAGTTAGTTATAGCCAAAGATGCAGAATGCACTGAGGATTTGCAAATGCAATTAGAAAAATGCAAAGCCGGTCAGCTTTAAATTGTGGTTTTGCATGTCCGCTTGTCTATCTTTTATATGCATTTCATTCTTTCTCCTCAAAAACACCTCTTCCTATTTTAAAACTTCTCATCTCAAAGCTTCAGGTTTTGGAAGAAAGATTAAGCATGAGATAGCCAACACTAATTCAGTCCTCTTTAATAAACAAAAATGGTTAAAATAAATAAAGTCAAGAGTTATTGGACTTTTCTTTCTCTCAGTCTTTCTCTTTGTTTTTACTCCTGTCTCTCCTCTCCTGCTCTCTCCCAATTTCCGTTTTACTCTTCTTGGTCAAGATATTTGCTTTCTTTACAGAATAAACAACTGAAGTCCTCATAGACTGACGGCTTGACTTGACATTCCATAGAAAAGACAGGCCATTAATCATGAGGTAGGGTCACCTGAACTACTCCTCAAAGATGAGCAAGAGAACAAGGAAGGATTTATAGGATGATAGATCATTGTCACTGATTCCTGTCTATTGGGACAGAGGGCCATACTGTTCACATGAAGTACCACTGAAAGGCAGCAAGGATGAAATCAGCCAAATCTTCAGCTGACATTCTCAGAGCTACAGCTAAGAAACCTAAGGAACTATAGCTAAGAAACCTCAGAAACTTCAGTTTCTGAAACCCCAGTGGTACTCTACCATCCATAAAAAACAAAAAAACAAAAAAACAAAAAAACAAACAAACAACCTCCTTCCAGCTCCTTGACTATTTGATCATCTTCTGGCCTCTTCATTTCATTAGTCCTTAGCTCTTCTCGAGGTGTCCACATACTAGGCCCCTCTCAGTCTTCTCCCTTTTGAATATATCAACTGATCTCTTGCCATGTACTTCCCTCAGACAATACCCCAAATTATCTTTACCTTAATAACATCTTTTCCAATTAAGAATACTTTGAGGTCGTATGTATAAAACTACACCTTTCTATGTGTAACTGTTTGTCTACTGTTCTGCATTATTATTCTAGCTCATTCATTTGGCAGCTCTGAGACCAAACACTTGTATATGAGTATAAGCTCTGTGCTAATCACTGGTGATACAGTGTGTATTAAATGAGATATGCTCCTACATCTCAAGGAATTCACAGCCTAGTGGGGATGCACTAAGTAAACTAACAACATCCATCCAGGGAGATACATTCTAGCTGGAGATACATACAAGATACTATGAGAGCTCAGAAGAGGTGTGTGAATTTCAGACAGGGGAGTCAAGAGAGGTTTCCTGGAACATATGATGCCTCAGGTAAGTTTAAAATGGACAAGAAGTATTAGCTTCTGTGAGGTAAAAGTGAGGCACTCCAGAAAACTTGAAGCAAGACAAGATATTGAGGGAAATTTGAGCAGTTTGGCATGGTTGCACCAGAAAATGCATGTAGTCAGTGTTGAAAATAGGCCCAAGAAAATCTAATAGGAAGGTCTCAAATTTTTAAATACATCAAAATTTTGAAATATGTCACCTAGGGAATTTACTAAGTGATAGATTCTTGGCCAGGTGCAGGAAACTTGGTTCAGTGGGGCTCAGTATCTACATTTTTAACAAGCTGTCTTTATGAAGCATTGTTCTGGACCTTGAAAAGTATTAAACGCTAAGGCAAAGACTTTAGAAAGGGATTCTGAAAGATTTGAAGAGCTATTGAAGGGTTTTATGTAGGAGAAAGACAAGATCCATGTGTTGAGCAAAAGTTGACATAGAGGGAACCCAGATTGAAGACTATTTGGAAGGCAATTTCAGCGATCCATTTGCTACATTTATACATGATAAATATTATATCTTACTGCTACTTTTCTAATCCCCCAAAGCAGTGTTTCTAAACTACATCATATCACGATGCTCTGGGATGTTGGAAAATAAAATTTCCTGGGTTTCATTTTTTACGTATCAGCATCCCTGGGGTGGGTCCCACTGATCTTGCTATTTTCACAAGTTCCTTAAATGAGTCTTATGTACCACAGTGTGTCTCCAGAGCATTGCAGAGTGAACTGGATGGGTACCTTTCAAACCAGTCCTTTAGGTGAACATGATGGGCTCTAATCTGAATGCTTTCCAGCATGCAAGCCAGAATTCATAACTTCCCCAACATCCCTAAAGTCTTTGTGTCATAATATTCTGTAACCGGAAGAGTATCTCCACATAGCAGGTAGTTGCTATCCCCACAGCAGTTAAAAACAAAACAAAATGCTCTTCTACAAACTTTCTAGGCTCATGACAAAAGAACAGTAGCCTCTGAAATTTACACGGAAGTAACCACATATTAAGATGTATCTTTGAGAAAAGCTGCCAATGCTGCTGTGAAGCTTAAGAAGCTTTTTGCTAAAACGATATCAGGTAATTCGTTTTGAATTAAAGTTAAGCACTTGGCTTAGTTCTCTTTCATTTTTCTTCTTGTAAATCTCTGACTAAATCAATTAAGTGGGTGTTTAAAACTGGCAGCCATCCTGACACAGGAGGCCATGCGGCAAGCTGGGTGTCAAAGGTGAAATTAGAACAAAAGTTAGAATCTGCTGTTCGGGAAAAGCAGGCTGCTTTTTCTCTTCTCCCCTTCCTCATCACTCAGCATGCCCACAACTGGCTGCCAAGACCTCCCTTATTGAATGCTTCATCCCTGAGTCCCAGAGCTGACTTTTGTGTTTTTTCTGTCATAGATAAATAAGGTAGGACAAATGTATGAATAATAAAAAGGAAGCTCAGCCATTTCCACTCACAAGGTTAACTGCATGCACAGTTGCCGCTGGTCTTACAATCAAAAGCCAGACCGAGGCAGAGTCTTCAGGCCAGTGACAGCAGAGAGCCTGGCCAGAGCAGCAAGTATCAGAGGTGCTGAGATTCCATCAACACCGGACACTAGAGCAAAGCCCCTTGTGCTAAAATTAATCTCTTTTCCTTGCTCCCTCCTTTTCTCTTTGCTTCCTCTCACCCTTCCTTCCTTCCTTTCTTTCTTACTTCAGTATTAATTAAACACCTATCATGTACTATTTGAGCAACTGAACTGTTTAGGCAAAGTGAACTGTTTGGGCAAAAATCGCTGCCCCGTTAGGGAGTTTGCATTCTAGTGGAGAAAACAGATGATATACAAGTAAAACAATTAATGAGCAAAGTCATTATAGACTGGGACACATGTTACAAAGTAACAAAACAGAATGTCCTGGTGAAGGATAAGAGAGGGGGCCTTAGGGCGGAGATGGCAAGGTGTACTTTTGAACTCCCACATGCAGCATAACAAGGAGCCAAGAAAGCTTGTGGAAGAGGGGCCCTGGCAGTAGCGAGTGTGAGTGGAGCCTCCTGGCATGATGCTTCCAGGATTTGTGAAGAACTTGTTAGTCTCTTGGAAACAATCCACCTCTATTCTTTTTCATTCCTTTTCAAAAAAAAATTACATTTTCTTAGTGTTCTAAGTGGAAATTTCATAGGGATGTGTAAAGAAATCTCTGGAATCAAGAGTTTGCTTTCATCCTTTATTTCTTGCACATTTAAGATATGAGTAACTGGAGTGGGGAAGGATCAAGTCTCCTTCAAAAATACCAGTAGAAGAACTCGGTGGCAGCAGAGCTGTTCCCTTGCCATAATTACCCTTCTAAGTTCTATATTCAGCACAATTCCTCCTAGGGTTGACTACCAGAAAGAGGAAGGCAATCTTGTCATCTGCAGCGATAATACAGGCTCAGTTATTTGAGTCCTTGAAATTTGTTTGACCCGAGGATTAAGGCAATTTAAAGCACAATTTGTTTTTGTTCTGGGGTGAGGATGTGGGGGTCCTGAATACTGAATTGTGGCAACTTTGAAATACCAACTGGACCCTGATAGGACCAAGATTGGTACAACCCTTTGCTGCTCTGATTTGTGCCTGTCACCTCAATGCAAGGTGATGTGAGTTGACACCAATTAGCTGGTGTGCACAAAAGTCATCTCTTTCTTTAGTTAGCAGTAACTGTAGAGTGTCATGCACCTCTTCAAACATGACAAGTGAAATACAACTCATTGCTTTCCTTAATGCACATCAAGTCTGACAGGTGGTGATTTACGGGGAGATGCTTAAAAAGCAGAAAATATGACTGGTCACAAACACAGAATCAGGGATAATAAAACCTCTCGATGTTTGGACCAGATGAAATAACCAGGCAAAATGTAAGTGTATTACTGCCCAAATCATGAACTCGCAAGTTGCCTGTAAACATCCTCTACATCTCCGGGGACTCATTGATGTAGGAAGAGGTACAACACTTCCCAGATAATTCCCGGAGTTGAGTTCTTTCTTGTGCAGGGAAGATTGACACATTAACTGACTTCCAGAGAACATGTAAGTTTATAGCCTTCAGAAGCTTTCAAAAATTGAGAGCGTTCTCATAAAGAAGCAACAAACAAAAACCTAAGAGTGACTTTGATGGCCATCGTTTTACAGTTTACAAATTTGTGTATTTGTTTGAAATCATGAACCCCAGTGCATAAAAGCAGGAACATGCATCATAACAAACACTCTTTTATCATGCCTGTCATTGACAGAGCTGAACTAAAACTCTGCTATTCCACGTTCTCTCTTAGCCTAGGAACTAATGGGATCTCCCATTTCCTTAAGATCCCAAGAGTCCTCAACCCAAAATTCTTTTCAATTTGTGCCTCCCTATGCAAACTTCTCATTATGAGATCACATTTTGTAGTTATACTGGTCCTCTTCTTGTCTACAATGTGACATCTACTACAAAATTTTATGCAATTTTAAACAGAATAAATGTATATTAGAAAGACAAAGAAGATTCCCCAGGAGATATTTTAAGGTAAAGAAAAGCCAGGTGTAGGACAATATATATTACAAAATCCTTGAGTATATATTTATATACTCATTATGTTAAGGGAATATGGTAAAGTCCAATGAGGAGGAACCTTAAACTTCTTCTTTTGTATACTTCTGAATTTAGAACATTTACAATTAGCATGTATATGCATGTATTGATTATGTAAACTTATATAGATGTATTTTACTAACAAGAACCCAGGATCTGTAATGGTACCTCAGAAGACCATAAAGAACTCAGCATTTGCTTGTTCATAGTACTAGCTAAATAAAGATGTAAGAAACAAAAGGAGACAAAATGAGTCAAAGGAAAAATAAGAGTAAAAATGGAGCCAACATAATGTTCATAAGACCCCCGCCAAATTCACAAGCCTCCACCAAAATCCCAGAGAACCATAACTCAAGGGAAAAATGATTTACATATCCAACCTGAACCAGTTTGTTGAAAAGAAATAGACTAGTCAATGACACATCCTCCTCGGTCTTTTTCAATATTTACAGGAGGAGATTTATCCTTTATTCCAACCAGTTTGAGTAATGACATGTTTAAATGGAGTCAGAACAGAGCAACACTCCAGCTCTTAAATTCAAACTCAAAAACTCAGTTGATAGAAACAATATTTATGACCCGTTGCCTGAAGGAATGACAGTTCTACCACTTCCTTCTATCAGCATTTCCTAAGCATGTTTTTGGGACATAAATTTCACAACATGTCCAATGAAGAAAGAATTATTTGGTCAATCAGGTTTGACAAATGCTACATATTATATTTCTTCCTTCCCACCCCTGGAGATTCAGAACACACATGGTATACAAAAACCTCTGACAACTCATAAAGGAAAGAAAAACATTATAATGTATTAACTTATAATTTTCCAAAACTGTTTGATAAAGAGCCATTTTTATGTAAAATCTTGTGAAACATACTTGAGACACACCATTCCAGCTATTCCCAATGTACTTCCAGTTTATAACCCCCAAAACATCTAACTCAATCCTGTTGCTTTGCCCATTCCACCTGCTACTCTAAAGAACTGCAATTACTAAACGGAAATTCATCTTGATGCTTTCTACCTCTTCATATCTATGTACTTTGAAACTTGTTATTTTGATCAAACTAGGGAAAATTTTTAAATTTTAGCTAGTACTATAAATAGGCACAATGATGAATTTCTTTCATAGAATTTTTTCGAAGATGATCCTCAAAACAATACTATAAGGTGAGAACTGTTGTTCCTAATTAGTGATGAGAAAAAGGGTCTGAAGGAGTTCAAATAACCTCACTCAGAATAACAGAGTGAATATATTACAGAGCTTGGAGTCAAACCTAAGTTCCTGGGCAAATGACTTAACCACCATTTAAGCTCTGCATCTAAGATAATCCATGAAGGACAATTCTCTACCAGAAATTATTTGACTTGTAAACACTTTTCTACGGTTTGTTTTTATTTTTAATATTTTGTTCACTGTGTGTTATCAAATGGGTGTGTTTCCCTCCTCCCATTGGTGCCCAAACACTTGCAGCCCAAAGTGTGGTCTAGCGGACGGACAGGAGCTCAAGACATCTCTGTGATGGACCAGTCTTACAAAGGCTCTGTCTGACGTTTTTACTCTTATTTTCCTTTGCCTCATTTTGCCTCATGTATTTCTCATCAGCTTTAATTCTTTTGATTGTTATGCTATACAAATATAAGGTGGCAAGGTAATAGAAGCATGGTGCATCTCTTACACTTTCTACACACCCCTTCACTGTCATAGACATTTTCTTTCCAGTGGCATCATAAAATATCATCATGAAAATGAGCTGGAATTGAGTTCTAGTAATAAACGTACTTTCTTTGCTGGAGAGCTTTACCCCTAGTCAATTAGCATACAGTGTATCATGTGGGAAAAAATTTGTCAAGTGCTCAGTTTGTCATTGACAGATAAGTAAAAGGTACTTAATGTAAATCGCATTTCCCAAATTCATTTCACTTAGCATGGCTCAGGAAGGACCTGGAGACTGCAATCTAAAGATGGCAATGAGTGAGTAACGTGGCGGCACATTCCATTTATGTGAGCATCTTTCTCCAGAGAGCACTTTGCAGGTGTCCTATTTACTCCTCCTCATTACACTCATTTGGTTGCACCAATGTGTTAGGAGAGCATTGAAACCTGAGCAAACGTTAGTAGCAGCTCCCCAGAGCACATTGCTTACACTGTGTTAAGAGCCCTGGCTCAAACCAATCTCAAACAAGCATTACTTGCCCTGCATAAGGAAAGTCCTGCATTTCAAAGATGGTTGCTCATGTCAGAAGCTAATCTGGCTCACCTGGGCAGCAGGATAGCACATGACCTCGTGGTCATCTGTTTTAGTTATCAGAATAACCAACCCGAAGATCAGATTTAGGATACAAATATTCAATCGATATTTAAAATACAGATATACACCAAAAAGAAGATATATAGCACCAAAGCAGTCTTCTGGGTCATGGTAACCTGGGTGAATTATTTCCAGACTTGAATATGTACACACACACATACACACTGTATGAATGTATGTATGCATAAATGTTTGTGTGTATGTGTGTGTGTGAATGTTAGTTTTACAAATCAAGCCCAGGAGTGAGGATTCCACACTTCCACTCAAGTACCTGGTAGACTTGTATTACTATTTCCCCATATAAGGCCCCTTTCCCTGGAGGAAGATTTTATTTTCCTACCACCTTGAAGTCAGGCTTGGCTGTGTCACTTGCCTTGGCCAGTGAAATATGAGGAAACTGATGTGAGATACTTATGTGTGAAAATGTTAAGAGCCGGTGCATGATTCACCATGTTCTCTTTTTTCCTCTCCATGACAACTGCTCTTGTCAGCCTAGGCTTTAAAATGATGACAATGACGGTGCAGTAGCAGAGAACCCAGCCAGCCCTCTGTGGACATGTATGGTGAGCAAGAAATAACATTTGTTGTTTAAAATCACTGGGATTTGGGGATTGTTTGTTATCAGCATTACCGAGCCAGCACTTACTGTCACACCACCTTAACATAAATCAGTTACAATCAACTCAAACTGGCCATGCTAAAGCTAAAGGAGCTGTCACTTGAGAAGGTCATACTAGAGAGCCAAAAACAGCTATGCTAAAAATGATGATCAGCTAACGGGGTGAGCCGAGGTTGGTTCCCATAAAAGGCCATGAGTTGAAGGTAGGATCTTAGGTTTTGCATCTCCTGTGACATAACATTTTGCTCAGCTTGAAATGCTATAACAAATTTTCATAGATCACATGGTTTAAAGCACACACATTTATTTCTCACGGTTTGTTCTGAGGCTAGAAAGTCCAAGGTCAAGGTGCCAGCAGATTTGGTGAGGCCCCTCTTCCTGCTTTGCAGTTGGCCACCTTCTCATGGTATCCTCACATGGCAAAAAGTAGAGAGAGGAAGCAACTCTTCTCAGTCTCTCATCACGAAGGATCTGTACTCATTGCCTCACTGAAACCTGATTACCTCCCAAAGATCCCATCTCCAGATCGTATTGTGAATTAGGGTTTTAATGTATGAATTTGGGAAGGACTAAAACAGTCAGTCTGTAGCACATACATTCTAAAAATTTAAAAGTATTTCATTTTCATTAATACAGTAATATCCTGCTATACATCAATGAGTGGTGTCCAAAAAATTCAAACGTGTAAGATGTGGTACTGTATTCTTGCAAGGGTTATCTGGCCTCTGCCTACCTTTATTACCTATATTTACTACCTATAATTATCTGGCCTCTGCCGACCTTTCATATTCCCCTTCCTTCACTTCATAAGAGAAGAACCTTTGACGTTTCCTGCTTGGGAATGAGCTGGGCAGAAGTTACGTGCTAGTGGCCAGTTGCATCTGATATTGTGTTATCATGAAGGTCATGGCATTTCTTGTTTCCTGAGATACCGACACTGAAGTTTAATACAGAGTAGGTTGTCCTGATTTATTTTTCAGTGTTTTTCATTTTCCACTGTTCTGCAATGTTGTTACTGAGTATTGTGCCATCTGAACAATTTAAGAGGCTCTTTGAGTATTCACTATAAAAAAAAATCCCCTTAAATGGAGTTTAAAGTTTGATACATTTACAGTGGATTTAATATCTTCATTCTAATAAAATTTAAATATAGTCCACATCAAGTTACATAAATAAAAATGACCTGACACAGAATAATTATTTCCACCATCACCAGAAATCATTTTAAAATAGAAGCTGTAATAACAAAAATAATATTGATCATATAATAAAATTATTCTAATATCTTGTACTTACTCATCATTCGACACATATTGATAAACAAAACAAGATGAAGTTTTAGTAACTAACTCAAAGTCATAGACCTAGCATAAGATTTGAACACAGATCTGTGTGAACTAAAGCTGTTGTCCTATCTTAGTCTGGCCCTCAGATATCCAGGCAAATTTAAATACTTGCAATCAAAAGAGATGCCACTTCTATGACTTCAGAGAGCTTATAATATCTCCTGGTATAATAGTCTCTAAGGAACACCTTTATGAGAAGAAAAAGAAAAGGGAGCATGTTTTGTTCTTTTAATCTATCCATCAGTCAGCAAGTTATTAAGTCCACAAATACGAATTGAACACCAACTATTTGACGGGTGCTATGCTAGACATTGTGCATACAGTGCTTAACAACAATAGCTAATATCTCAACCCTGTAAAAAGTTACTCTTGTGAAATAGAAACTAAATGTAAATAAATAAATGGATAATGACATAAATGAAATCAACACTGTTTGTGATGAGGGCTGTAAAGGGAGTACACCATGGGCACTTGTGGTAGCAGGAGTTGTGTGGGTGGATGGATGGGGTGCAGTCACAGTTTAGAGAGAGTAACAGGAAAATACTCTCTGAAGAGGTGATATATCTACAAAGCATTGTAGGATAAAGAGCCAGCCATGAAGAGCAAAGTAAACCAAAACCTGCAGGAGAAACAGCAAGGCCCTGAAGTGGAAAAGGCTTTGAAAGATTGAACATAAGGGAGGGGGTGTCAGATGAGTCAGAGAGTCAACCAGGACCACTTTCATAGTAAGTGAAAATTAGATGAGTGTTTATCAACTCGGTAGGAAAACACCCAGGATTGAAAGAATATTCAAAAGAAAAAGAAATGTTTGACATAGGTAGGAAGAGCTGCTCATGGCCAATGAATCCAATTAGATTATATATGCCAGGTGCCTAGGACACAGTCCAGTGCTTAGAAGATGCTTGGTATATACAAGTTATTTTCAGCCTTTCCCTCCCCTTCTCACAAGGCAGATCTCTCAAAATTGTTTGCAGGATGTCCTCATCTGGGGCCTGTGCTGGCTACTTCAGCCCTCTAATGCCCTTCAACTAGAGAGTTCTCAACATAATCCCAAAGACCCCAGAATGCCATCTTTGGATCATTTTGCTATTCTAGCTTGCAAGTAATTTGAGCCGAAAGTTTGCATGCATTTGGCCAATATGTCAGTAATCTTTTTTACAGAATACAACTGTGTTAAATATTAAACAGTTTTATAGAAAAATATTTATAAAGATTCATGCCCCGTAGCATAACTATTTATATCTCTATACACATATAATTTTACATAGTTGTAATCAGTGTTCAAATATAGTTGTGTTGAATTTTAAAAATTAACGTGTTTTGTACGTATTTTTCATGCTTCTGTACTTTTGATAGTCATCACTTTTACAGCTGTATACTTCTAAGATGCATGTGTTTAATACTTAAATTAATTTTAGTTGAGAAATATACATAAAATCCATGCACTTTCCTAGTCTAAATGAGTTCCTAGGTCCTTCTCAATACATTGTATTATTCTTCCATGCTTCTAGATCACCTGTGACCTTTTAAAGTAAAAATGAAAATTAAAGAAAAACCATCTTTGAAAAGTATTTTTAAAATATTCCTGACATTCAAAGAGATTTTTGTCTCTAATTAAAAAATAATAATTTCTACAAAGTGGGTCTAATTTACTTTGTTCACTTTTTTTAGCTTTATTACTAAAAATCTCTACTGTGTCTTTGCCCTTCTCATTAATCTTGGCTCTTCCTTTGGTTCCATTTTCATTAGACTGCAGATTCGGAATAGCTAACACACTTGATTGTATTTCCTCACATTTTTTTAAGTTTGACTCTTTTCCTTTAGGGCCTGAAGTTTCTTAGACGGCTTCTTTTTGAAAAAGAAGCAAGGCTGTTTCTTCTTTTTATTTTATTTTATTTTTAACAGAATTAGCGTGACTTACCCTTTAAAAAATGTGGAAAACATGGGAAATTTACGGAGCTCCACCCCTGAAGATTTAATTTGTTGGCATAAAGTGATCCTTTTGTTTATGCATGATATGTATGTAGCTGTCGTCATTCTGAAAGTAATTTTATATCACTTTCCCACTTAGCCTGACCTAAAAAGCATTTTCCATATTATTACAATTTTTTCATAACCAAACTTTTTAATGGCTACATAAACTTTCATTGGTTGGTGACATAATGGTTTTGTTAACCGTCTCCACATTCTGTGTTTTCTAAATTCGTGTGTCAGTCTTGTTAAAATTCACTTGTTTACCATAAAAGCAGAAGACATCTTTAAAGACTCTGAAAGCAGTGTCTCCACTGTCTCCTGGGTTGACGCTGTTTTTCAGGTGTTTGCATCTTATTTAGTAGAAAGCATTTTCACCTTCTCCCAGCTATTTCTTTTCTCTCCTGCCTGGTCTGCCTTCTAACACAACTTGGAATTTCCTGTGACAAGCATTTGATTTGATTTTCCCCTTGTTAGAAAGCACCTTCTAATCTGTCAGGAAAGCTCATGCCTGACATTGCTTACCCCATGAACTGAAGCCTAGCAGGCATCAATGATTGTCAAACACATCATAAGCCCTGTAAAGATGAGCCCAGAGGGCCTACACATTCAGAGTAAGGGAGAGGGAGAGTGGAGGAGGGAGACAGAGAATATAGGCACACTCCTCTGTGAGAGAGGAAAAGAGTGATGATTTTAAAAAGGGAAAGGGCAGCTTTGGTTTCTAGAAGAAACATTCTGCAGTGAGAAATGCCTAGGAATAAAATTGACTCCCATGATGGATTGTTACACGTGGACAAGGGAGACCTGGAAAATGGCATTGGTTAAACACCACTATCCATTCAGTGCATTAATGAGACAGCTTTCAGAATTCACTTGTATAAAGAAGACTATCAATATTGGAAAAGTCCAGGGGTGCTGTGGCAGATTAGAGCAGGATGAATGCTTGCTGAGGGGATGGGTATTTTTCATGCTGTTCCTCATCTTCCTGCACGCCACCGTCAAACTCGGCAATGCCCAGAAGCCTGAGAAATCCAACCTCATGCTTGCAATAACTGGATGATCATTTCATTGAAGCAAATGGGAAGAGCACCAGTGGTTTATGCACTCTCATCAGCTTTTGAAGCTGACTTGACATGCTGGAGATGCAGGCTCCACAAAGCCCTCAGAGTGAAAACATTTTATTGTTCAAACAGATGTCCGAAGACCACACTGTATTGGACCAGAATTTTTTTCTTGTTGCTGTGTTATTTTAATAAATAATAGGCATTCATTTATTGTTCACTTATTCATTCATTTATACATACACTACTATGTATTTCACAAAGGATTTGAAGCAGTTGCTAGACTGTCATTAGAAAAGATTACTAGGCTGTTTTCAACAGCATGAAAAAAAAAAACCAGCTTATCAGTAGTGAAATTGTGTGCACTGTGATCAGATGAATTTTACTGGTAGCGACCACAGTGTTCCCTCTACCAGCTTAAAATATATCATTATGTGTTATACATTTAACATATATTCCATAAGGTCAATGTGTATGTTGCCTGCTAATTATGCCACAATAGACAATTTAGATCTAAGAGCAATTTAAAGACTTTTTAAATCACAAAATGCCAATTACATATATGAATTAATCCTTGTACCCTCATGAAACTCCACTAAATTGTGAGAAAGTAAATAAAAATAAATTATAAATGTACAAAAGGAACAGACCAGAGAGAGGATTTCAAGTTTTTAGAATATTGGAAGTGGAGGAAGGGATTAGTTTTTCTGAGAAACCTAAATCCCAAATGCTTGCACAAGTGGAAGATAATTCAGACAAAGTCAATGAGAGCTCCAGAATTTGGGTCAACAATACTACAGAAGATAATAGTGAAGCACCAGGAAAAAAAAGTAGGGACACTGGTAGAAAAGTCAGTACCCTGATCTATTCCCTCTTCCACCTGGTTGGGCAACTTCACTTTCTCCCCTGCAGCATGGGGTTTATCTGTAGAGATTTTAAGTCATAGAGGTTTCATTCTAGGGAACACTACGTGCAGCACACAGTGGGAGAGAGACAGTCTGGTAGAAACAAGAAGGTTAAGTTGAAGTTACTCCAGCCACCAGCCACAAAGTTTTTCCAAGAATTCTGGAACTGACCTCATACCTAACAATTACTACCCATCCAAGCCCTGGGCCTCACCTTGGCTGAAGATAAGTAAAGCCTTTTGTTTTATCCCTACAGAACAAGAATACATGAGAGAAAAAGACTCAGAGATATGGCTAATTGGTATTTCCGTAAGAGCAATTCCCAGGACTCCAACCAATCACTCAACGATTTCTACTCATGTGCCAATCAGCTATGTAATGCCTGGCCTCTAATAGAAGTTTTCAAACACCAGGGATAAAAATAAGTTTATAAAATATTCGAGACAACAAACAAACAAGCAAACAAGATCAAAGACAAAAGAATAGATATTAGAATGATGTAGGATTTTTCAGTAGCAACACTAGAAGCTGAATGAAAATGAAGCAATGCTCTCAAAATTCTGAGGAAAAAATTATTTTTGACCTATGATGCCATACCTGGCAAAATTCTCAGTCAAGCATGAAGATAGCAAATAACACTTTCAGAAATGTTTCAGGTCTCAGGATTCCCTCTGATGCCTTATTCTCAGGAAATCGCTTGAAAATGTGCCTCTCCCAAATTAGGGCATAGAGCAAGAAGGGCAAAGGCACTTCATCCAGGAAACACTGGATCAATCACAGGAGAAGTATAGAAAAATCCCAAAAGTTTGAATATACCATTCAGAATGCCACCAGTCCTAGAGTAGAAGTGGAGGTTGGAAGGCACAGGATGGAGGACTGTTTCAAAGGGAAAAACAAATATTTGCTTAGCTACTACAGAAAAAAGTATTCTAAAGGGTTCTATACTTCTTTTGTTGAGTTTGCAGAAAAATGGTGATACCAGTGAAAACTAAGCAAACTTTTATATAAAGGCTATTATTAACTACAATATTAAAAAGTGATACCAGTCAGAATATGTAATCACAGTACTCTACAATTGAACAATACCATGTATCAGATAAATACAGTAAATATATATTTAATTTAACCAAAATTGGATTGCAATAATATAGTGTAAATGGAGGGAAGAAAAGAGGTGTACAGAGAGGCAGAGTATAAGCATGCTAAATCATGATTTATCACACAACCAAAGCCCAGATCCTTAAATAGATTCTTTTAAATACTGTCTTACTAAGACAATGCGTGATTCCCCATGGTGTCTGTCCTTTCTCTCTGCAAGTGCTAATAATCAATACTTGTTCAATCACCGGTGTGCTCCAGGTGAGCTTTAGCTGGAGCTCATTGACACTATGGATTTGTTTTGTGCATGGAAATTTCCTAGGCTGTGTACAGAACAAGTTTCCATGTGAACAAGAATCACTTTTCTCTGACAATAAATACAGTATGACTGGGACGAGGAGTGCTTCAGTCCAAGCAACACACTTGCTTCTTCCATCATGTTTAGGAACTTGGGTTCTGGATTCAGATTGTCAGATATCAAATGCCCACCCCACTGTCTATTGTTTCTCTAGTTACCCAATCTCCCTACAACTTAGTTGCCCCATCCTAAAGCCTACATTATCCTTGTCCCAGTCACACAAGGTTGCAATGTCACTTAAAAAAGAGACGATGATCATGGGTCAAATGGTATTTCTGGTTCTAGATCCTTGAGGAATTGCCACACTATCTTCCGCAATGGTTGAACTAATTTACACTTCCCACCAACAGTGTAGAAGTGTTCCTATTTCTCCACATCCTCTCCAGCATCTGTTGTTTCCTGACTTTTTAATGATCGCCATTCTAACTGGCGTGAGATGGTATCCCATTGTGGTTTTGATTTGCGTTTCTCTAACGACCAGTGATGATGAGCCTTTTTTCGTATGTTTCTTGGCCGCATAAATGTCTTGGATCTACAACCAGAAATACCATTTGACCCAGCAATTCCATTACTGGGTATATCCCCAAAGGATTATAAATCATTCTGCTATAAAGACACATGCACATGAATGTTTATTGCAGCACTGTTCACAATAGCAAAGACTCGGAACCAACCTAAATGACCATTAATGGTAGACTGGATAAAGAAAATGTGGCACATATACATCATGGAATACTACGCAGCCATTAAAAAGGTTGAGTTCATGTCCTTTGCAGGGACATGGATGAAGCTGGAAACCATCATTGTCAGCAAACTAACACAGGAACAGAAAACCAAATACCACATGTTCTCACTCATAAGAGGGAGTTGAACAATGAGAACACATGGACACAGGGAGGGGAACATCACACACCAGGGCCTGTCTGGGGGTTGGGGGCTAGGGGAGGGATAGCATTAGGAGAAATACCTAATATAGATGATGAGTTGATGGGTGCAGCAAACCACCATGGCATGTGTATACCACTGTAACCAACCTGCACTTTCTGCACATGTATCCCAGAACGTAAAGTATAATAATAATATAAAAAAAGGGATGACGATAGTGAAGAATCTAGCACACTGCTTGGTGCATTTCAGTTCTCAACAAAAGTTTATTACTATTAACATCATCCATTGCCCACAACAGCACTTTGAATGAAGGAAGTTTAAAATTAAGTATGCAGAAGAGAAGTTTATTTCATATCTTTTGAAAGTACCTAGCACAGAGTAGGCATTCCATACATATTTTTGAGTGAATGGATAAAACTTATTTTGTAATTGCTTTTCCTACAGAGTTGAATATCAATTCTGTTTTTAAAAAATGAAAACATACTAGGCATATTCAAAGTTGTCTTCTGATATAACACTAGCTAACGTGAATAAACAAACTTTGGGGACTTATTTTTAAACCTGGGGTTACTGTCACATGAGGGGTGTATCTATGGTAGTGTCAGCTACTGATTTTTTAGAGTAATTATGTGTCATCTAATGTCTCTTACTGAAAATATATTGCTTTTGCTCAAAACTCAAAAATATTTATCTACCCTAATGTGATGCTACAATTTCTTTTAAAGGTGAAACTTCCAATAAGAATTTTTACAAGTCTTATCATTAGGTGGACTATTTTCACACATGTTCACCCACTAAAATGTCACTTGTTTCTAAATAAATTCTTTGTTTACATTTTGAAAAAATATATCCCTCTATCATTCTTTTGATATTTGGGAAGGAAGATGCCAAAGTCAGCAAGATACACCTCTAGCAGCCATGATTTGGAACACATTGCAACAATCAAATATATGACATAGTTAACAATCTATCTGCCTCAACCTGAATTCTGATATGCTAACAATTGATAATCTGGTGATGCAGAAAACAGTACCCAGATTCCCTAATGCTTCCAACACTCAGTGAAGTTTCCTTCTAAACTATTTCCACTTCACTCTGTGCCCTAACTCCATCTTGGAATAGTATCTTTCACAGGCTTTCAACTTTGCTTTGTTCTTGTTACACAAGACAGTCGGGAGTTAAAAGGATTTAAACTGATCTATATGTCTGTGTTTGTACATATACATGTTTACATGTTTTTCTGTCAAAATATCTCTAGTAAAATCTCACCAATGTGGGTTTTTAAAATATAATTTACACAGTGCCTTGCTTGAAATGCTACTTTTGATTTATGTGTGAAAAAAATTCAACCAAATTAATCTACAGCAGTGGCCCTCAAACTTTTCTGTGTGTTCAAATGAACTACTGACTTTAGAAGTTTTGATGCTGAGACTGCACCACATTCCAATTAAATCCCTGAGAGCAGAAACGAGTAATTTAATTAATTAATCACTTTTTTTTTTTTTTTGAGATGTAGTCTCACTCTGTCACCCAGGCAGGAGGGCAGTGGTGTCATCTCAGCTCCCTGCAACCTTCAACTCCCAGGTTCAAGCAATTCTCCTGCCTCAGCCTCCAGAGTAGCTAGGACTAGCACGTGCCACCACGTGTAGCTAATTTTTGTTTTTAGTAGAGATGGGATTTCACCATATTGGCTAGGCTGGTCTCAAACTCCTGACCTCAAGTGGTCTGCCTGCCTCTGTCTCTTAAAGTACTGGGATTATAGACGTGAGCCTCTGTACCTGGCCAAAACCAGTAATTTCTGTTTTCTGAAGCTTCCTGCAAAGTTGATTCCAATACATAATCAAGTGTGAAACCGGTGATCTAAACAGGCTACTCTAAGAGCAATTAATGGGTTAACAGCACAGGCACTATCTGGGAGCTCATGAGAAATCCGAGTTCTAGGTTCCTCCCTAGACCTAACCTACTGATTTAAAAGCTGATCTAGACCCATGCTTTCCAAACTTTAATGTGCCTTCCAATGACCTAAATATTCTTGTCATAATGCAAATTCAGAGTCAGTTTTCTAGCCATGGGGCCTGAGACTAAATTTTTAACAAGCTCCCAGGGACTACCCAAGCTGCTAGTCCAAACACTATGTTTTGAGTAACAAGGATTTAGCTACTATAGAAAGAATAATCTTCCTCAGAACAGGGGGACAGGAGGGCTATTGGAAAGACACAGTCATCACATCCTCTAATTTAACAAGGATAAAAGTAACTACAGTTTTAGGTAACTGCTACCTACCAGATGATGAGCTAAGACGATGAGATGATCAGCTAAGATAAGATTAACTTCTCAAGCCTGTAATCCCAGCACTTTGGGAGGCCGAGACGGGCGGATCGCAAGGTCAGGAGATCAAGACCATCCTGGCTAACACGGTGAAACCCCGTCTCTACTAAAAATACAAAAAACTAGCCGGGCGAGATGGCGGGCGCCTGTAGTCCCAGCTACTCGGGAGGCTGAGGCAGGAGAATGGCGTAAACCCGGGAGGCGGAGCTTGCAGTGAGCTGAGATCCGGCCACTGCACTCCAGTCCGGGCAACAGAGCGAGACTCCGCCTCAAAAAAAAAAAAAAAAAAAAAAAAAGATTAACTTATAGAGCTTTCTCTACAAGCTCTATGAAGAAGAACTATGATAATTTATATTTTAAAAATAAATTGAGGTTCATAGAGGTGAAGGATATGAAGGATAGGATATGAAGGACAGGAAGCTGAGCATTTAGGTCTGTGTTTCCATAACAAATGTTTCCTCTCCTATATCAAGGGATCTCAGGCTCTGTGGTGATTAGGAATCAACTGATGTGCTTATAATTTACGCTTATGCCACAAATTATAAAATCTTATTCAGTGTGGTTAAGGGGACCCAAGAACCCATTATCACCCCAAGAGATGCTCTGAGTCCCGTCTTAAGTTTCAAATGATGACATCCAGGCAACAGGGTAGTAGTGTAAAGTGTTCCTCAATGGAATGTGCCAAATTAATCCAGGAGGATCTCTATGTAGCAACACTTTATTAATGTTGGTAATATACAGTTAACTCTATGTCCTTAAAATAACAAGATATACTATTGAAATGAATTTTTCAAGGGATGAGGTTCTTAATTTTTTTAATAAATGGGAAGACACCATCACTGCGATTACCACTCTGGGACATACAAAATAAATGTAAAACACAGCACGTCTCTAAAAGCCACTTTTACAGGAGACAGATATAAACCCATAAAGTAGTTAAATAGTAACACACGGTGGCATATGCTAGATGCCAAATGAACGATAGAGGCAGCACTCATGATGATAGCAGCTGCTACATATTGAATGCTTATTATGCGGCAGATGTTTTACGCAAAGTGCCTCATTCAATCACTACACTCTATATAAAGTTATAATTAATATTCCTATTTTACAGATAAGGAAAAGAAAGCTTAAGGAGCTTTGTGATTTTCCCACAGACTCACTGATATTAAATGCTAAACTGGTATTCCAAGTCTAGGTCTCCAAATGCAATACGATTTCTGCAATGCCTTACTGACTCTCTTACACCACACGGTCTCCTCTGTATTCTTGTAAGTCAGTGAAGAAAACACGCAGCCATAGAGAAAGCTTCATGGGGACATTTTACATGAGTTGTTTCTGTAAAGACTGTAGGGATTTAGACAAGTAAAGAAAGAACAAAAAAGGGAGCAGAGTCAGGAAGTATGGGGTATTTAAGATGAATAGAAATAGCTTGTTTTGGGGAAGAGTAAGGGGAAAAATAAATGAGCTAAGGTCGGATATGAAAGACCTTCAAAATCAGTCTCAGGGATATTAGTCTAAGGTCAGTGTGGTCTCACGGAAGTTTTTAGTGGAGGAAGAGAAATGATGGCCACGGAGTTTTCATAAAATGAATGAGACTCCGATGTGATGAATGGCTTGTAGTGCAGGAAAGAAAGGGGTTTTGTGACATATTCTAACCAACCACATTTGAAGATGAAAGGGTCTAATATAAGACAGTGGAAATAGGACAGCAAAGAAGAGGATGGATATGAAGGAGATTTCAATGTAGAAATTGCAAGGACAACATCACCAGCAAAATTGGGTGAATATGATACCTTTTATACATTTTTTTTCAACAGTTAAGTACCCTACATTGCCTTAGGCACTGATCTAGATGCTGAGGATAAACACACACAGACACACAATGCAAAGATGTAGCTGTTAGAAACAGTTGGTTAGAGGTACAGATAACAATATAAATGGACCTTAAAAGCACTGCTAAAGAAAAAAAGTCAGATACATTTGTGATTCATAACACAATATCACATTTATATTAAAGTACATGTAAATTTTTTAAGTATACATTTTGCAAGAATAAACACAGATGAATGTACACATTAAGTATGTTAGAGTTGTTATTTACGGAGGTAAAGTATAAAATGGAAGGCAAAATGGGCACTAATGGGGAACGGATTATTAAATAAGAGAGCACATGTGGAGACAATTAATGACACTGTGTCATGAATTGAGGAATGTAACTAATTAGTGATTTGTTTTTCTAAGACCACCAGAGCGAGCACAAAAGAACCAGCGAGTAGGCAAGGCTAAAAGCAAAACTGCAAATTTATTCTTTGGTCATCTAGCTCCAGAGAAAAAGGTATGGGGGTGAAGTCTGTTGGCCTCCAGCAAAGGAGGCCGAGAGAGTCACCCAGTAGAGCTCTCGGGCAGAGTTCCTAATGCAGTCCAGACAAAGGTAGGGGCTGAGGAAGCCTGCCCCGTGCATCTGCCCGGAGTGGCTTTTCTAGGAGTGGAAGGGCAATAGGCGGGGCACGGACGCGTCGGGGGGCGGGGGGGTGGGGGGAGGCGCCGCAGGTGCCACCAGGTAAATCTTGATCTCTTCAGATTGACATCACCTGGCGCATGCCTGGTTGGTCTGCACCTTCCCGGGCGCCAGCTGCATCCTCGCGCACACGCGGAAAAGTTGGTGATGAAAAACCCGGAAATGCACCATCTTGCCTCCGTTCGTCAAAACAATTAGTACCACTTAGAGTCTAAAGTACACTTAAATAAAAAGGTGAATAAGATTTTTATCATATGTTCAAAGGGTCACAGTCTATTGTAGAAGACAGGATGTTCATTAATTCAATGCATGTATTTAGCTGCTTTTTACATACCAAGTACTCTATTAGATGCTGGAAATTCAAAGATAGAGTTTATGGGACAAAGAAGCACACAATGGCAATGAAATGTGAGAAATAATCATATATATTTATTGCAGCATTTATGGATGCACAGAATAAAGAGCCATCAGAAGATCAGCGAAGGCTTCCAAGAGGAGCTAAACCTGTGTATAATTTCAAAGGATGATATATTAGTTTACTAGGGCTGTTATAAGAAGGTACCACGGACTGATTTTTCTAAACATCAGAAACTTATTTTCTCACAATTATTGAGGTTAGAAGTCTGAGATCAAGATGTCGACAGGGTAGATTTCTCCAGAGGCCGCTCTCCGTGGCTTCTAGATGGTCATTTTCTGCTCTCTGTGTCTTCATATGGTCTTCCCTCTGTGCATGCCTTTGTCCTTCTTCTCCTTCTCTTCTTACAATTAAGGACATCAGTCATGTTGAATTAGGGCTCATCCTAATAACCTAATTTTAACTTAATTACCTCTTTAAACACTCTTTCTCCAAATCCAGTCACATTCTGAGGAACTGGGGATTAGGACTTCAACATACGCATTTTGGGAAACACAGTTAAGCCACATGAGTAAAAATTAATTGATCAATTCTGCTTTACCAAACATAAATCTTCCTATGGAAAGCTTGAGATATGAACATCATTAAGTCTTGGGATGTTGAGTTTGGAGCAAGGGCAGCAACAGAAAATATGAAATGAGCACTTGAAGATACACAACTGGACACCTGCAGTATGAGCATTAAAAAGTAGGTGAAGACACAAGAATAAACGGAACCAGAAACAGAGAAGAGGATAAATGGTTGGAGAAATTCAAGCTCAATTTAACTGCATTAGGATCTGTCATGTAGAGCAGAAACCTGGAGGCTTTACTGAAAATATTTTTGACAAAAGAAGTAAAGATGATATAAAACTGCTTCTAAATGTATATTTAAAACGCTGTGTCACAAATTCAAAGGGCACATGTAAATGGACGTTTGAAACAAAAAAGAGAGAAATTTCTGGAAAAGATTTCATGTAGTAAGAACTAAAGAGTGGGTTTGCAGATTGTTTAGAATAAAGATTTCATGAGTCTCAGAAACTTCTGGATATGTGCATTCCCCATAAGTATCACCAAACTTGATTTAATTAGACTGAAGTATGTAAAAGCAGAGAGGCATCCCTAAAATAGAGTCCACTTAGTGTCAGAGGAATTTGTTGTGAATTTATATTGTATGTTTACAAACTCTTCTTCTATTTTGACCAATTATCCTTAAATTATATGGTTCAGCATGAGTTTATATAATAGGAACATTTCAGAATTAGTGGTTTACAACTTGAATATTTTTTAATAGGAAAGGCTTTGAGAGGAGTTCTGCATTTGCTTAGGTTATGTAAGCTGCAGAGAACATTGCTCTCACCCTAAAACTAAGAAAAATGTAGATATATGCAGACATAATTTTTGAGCCCATCAGAGTTGAATTCCAAAGGATGGCAAAATCCTGCGAGGAGATTTAGGACAAATGAGTTATTTTACCTTTGGTAAAGCAGAAGAAGAAGATGTGGAAGTCATAAAGGTAAGCAACAAAAGAAACTGTATTGATATCTGAAAGACCTAATGTGGGTAGTTAGATAATACCCTCACTTCCTCCTCTGAGTATGTCTATGTCTTAATCCCCATAGCCTGTGAATATGTTAGATTACATGGCAAAGAATTATGGTTGCAGATGCAGTTAAGGTTGTTGATCATTTTACCTGGAAGTGAGGAGATTTTCTCGGATTATCTGGTAGACCCAGTGTAGTCACAAGGGTCATAATTGGAAGAGGGAGGCAGAAGATGTACATATTTGAAGATGCTACCTTCCTGGACTTGAAGAGGGAGGAAGCAAACATGAGCCAAGGAGTGTGGATAGTCTCTAGAAGCTAGAAAAGGCAAGACAATAAATTCTCCCCTAGAGTCTCCAGAAGGAATGCAGCCCTGATGACATTTTGGTTTTAGGGGAATGAGACCTATTTGAGACTTCTGATCTTTAGAGCTATACAACATTAAATTTATGTTATTTTAAAGCACTGTGTTATGGAAATTTGCTGCAGCAGCAATAGGAAATGAGTATGCCTCCTATACGTTAGTATGACAGGCTACAATCTTGGAACTTCACACCCAAGAAGAGTCTATACTCACTCACCATTTCTTTTACACAGACCTCTGCCACATGTTCATGTGAAAGACTGAGGACATGGGAGACCTGAGGGAGTCTCTCTTGGTAGGATAACTGTGTAGGTTCTTACAAGATTTGTGGGTACAAGCAGTACTTTGAGAAACCCATTGCATGCTGGGACTTCTATGAGTACAAGGTAGTGCTGAGTTGCTGCTAGGGGCAGAAACAAAACATGATCTAGTCCTGACCTTCACAGATACACAGATAAGAAGCGAAAACCAATGAGTACTGGGAGTGAAGAAAGACCTACCCCTGCTGTGTAAGTCTACTTTAAAACAAGGAAAAAGCCATTCAATAATGAGCAGGGTAGGAAATTCTTGTGTCCTCAGTCTAGGCAAATTTGGCCACTACTAGGAAAGGCATAAAAAACTTGCCCCCGACACCCTACATAGACACTAGGCACAAATTCTCAGCTGCTGCAGAGGGGAAGAAAACTTACTCATGCCCAGGATCATTCACTGAGACAAAGGAGAAGTCTGCTACCGTCGAGGAAGGCCAAGAGTCTTGTCCCTCCCACTCATCCTTCCAACAATACATGGGAGAGTTTAGTTGCAATCAAGGAAAACGTGAAGAGCCCAACCTGTGCATGAAGCCCTGAAATCAGGAGAAATTGGAGGTTTCCTGCCACTAGGAAAGGGGCAATAACATTGAAAAAGTCTTACTCCTGAGATTTAGGCACATAGACCTGCCTGCCTAATACAGAGGTTGAAAAACCAAGGAGAGAACCAAGAAAACTTCCTGCCCGATTAGGAGCTTTTCACTGAGTAACGATGAGCTGCAGTTTGCCACTGGGGGATTGGCGAGAGCTCAGAAACAGAGACTCACCACAGGGTCTCTGAAAGCTGAGAGTAAAGAAAGAACACTAAGAAAAATCTAGGACTTTAGGTCTCAAAATAAGAGCTAGGTAATTTCAGTCCACAACTGGAGAAATTGGAAACTTGGGGAGCACTGACAGTAACTATAGCAACATCAAAACCCAAACACAATTTAGTCACCAACTGAGTTGACTGAACCACCATACTAATAGGCTGAGAGAAGAAAAAACATTCTGAATGTAAATAAAATTTATCTCAGCCTTTTCGGTCCTTTTAGAAATAATGTTTGACCTTCAATAAAATGTTACAAATACACACACATATACACACACAGAGATACACACACCCATAAAAAAGTCACATTGCAATAAATAAAACAATTGACAGAGAACGAGAACCAAAAATAATCTAGCACTTGAAACTATTAGAAAGGGACTTTAAAATTGTTCTCATTAAAATTATGATAAATATGATTGCAGGATCTAGTGAAAGAGATAGACAACACGAATGAACACAAAAGGAAATTTACCAGAGAAATGAAAACCATTTATTTTGAAAAGGGTTAACTTCAAATTCTAAAAATAAAAATTACAACTTTTATGCCAATAAATTCAACAATTTAGGGAAGAAAAAGATACATTTCTTTAAAAACACAAAACAACAAAGCTAACTCTAGAAGAAACAGATAATACAAATAGTATTATGTCTAAGACATACTTAGATAAATGAGATATACTCTGAAAATTTCTACCATAATGAAAATTTTAAGCCAAAATGGCTTCACTAGAGAAAAGGTAAATACTTAAGGAAGAAATTACACCAATTATACTCAAATCATTTCAAGAAATTGAAAAGAAGGAAAAAATACCCAGTTTGTTTTATGGGGCCAGCAAAACCCTGATAGCAAAACCAGATGAAAACATAACACACACATACACCCCTACAGAGCAATATCAGAACACAGATGTAAAAGACCGCTGAAAAACTTTCAGCAAGTTGAATCTACCAGTGCATAGGAAGAATTAACACATCATGACCAAGTGGGGTTTATTTTAGGAGTATAAGAGTGCTTCAACATTTAAAATTAAACAATCTCTCTCTCTCTCTCTCTCTCTCTCTCTCTCTCTCTCCATATATACATACATATATACACACACACACAAACTAAAATAGAAAAGCCAAATGATCTTTTCATTCAATATAGGAAAAGTAACTAAAATGCAATATCCATGCAGAGTGCAAAAATATTACTGCAAAATGGGATAAAAGTAATGTCTAATACTCCTGTACAAAAACCTAGAAGTACATTACGTGTAATGCTCAATGCATTCCCCTTAAGACTAAAACAAGACAAATATATCCACTTTCACCATTTTATTCAATATTGTACTAGAAGTCAAAACCATCACAATAAGGCAAGAAAGAGATAGAAAAAATATAGATTTAAAAAGAAAGTCATAAATCTCTGTTTAAACCTAATTGTTATATTAAAATTCTCAAGGAATCTATTAAAAAGATACTATAATACATGAGTTAATAAGCATCAAAGAATATAAGGCATTACCAAAAAATCAACTGCTTTTCAATATATAAACAATGAACAAAAGCAAATTGAAATAAAAGAAAAATAATACCACATAAAATAGTATAACAAACCAAGAAATACATAGGGACAAATTTAACAAAATATGTGTTAAACCTGTGCAACAGAAACTACAAAACATCTTTGAGAGAATTTTTTAAGATACTGAAATGAGTATATCCAAAGACTGAATGTTTAAAAAGAAAAAATTTAAAAGATTCGATGCTGTTAAATGTTAAAATCAGCTATCCCCAAATTGTTTCTATACTAAAAGAAAACATAGAAGAAAGCTCCATGACATTGTTTTGAGCAATGATTTTCTGGATATGACTTCAAAAGCACAGGCCAGGCAACCAAAGCAAAAATAGACAAATAGGGCTACATCAAACTAACAAGTTTCTGCATAGTAAAGGAAACAATCAACAAAGTGAAGAGACAACCTACAGAATAGGACAAAACATTTGTAAATTATACATCTGTTAAGGGGTTAATATCTAAAATATAAGGAACTCAAACTCAATAACAGGAAAACAAATAACCTAATTAAAAATGGGCAAAAGACCTAAATAGACATTTTTCAAAAGAAAATATAAAAATGGCCAACAAGTATATGAAAAAATGTTCACCATCACTAATTATCAGGGAAATGCAAGTCAAAATCATAATGAACTACCACCTCACACCTGTTAGAATGGCTGCAACTAAAAAGACAAAAGATAACAAGTGTTGGCAAGGTTGTGAAAAAAAGGGAGCTCTTGCATACTCTTGTTGGGAATGTAAATTAACAACAGCCACTATAGATAAAACAATATGGAGGTTCCTCAAAAAATTAAAAATAGAACTACCATATGACTCAGAAAACCCACTGCTGAGTATAGAGCCAAAGGAAATGAAATCAGTATATTGAAAAGCTATCTGATCTGTATTGTACTCCCAGGTTAATTGCAGCACTATTCACAATAGCCAAAAGAAAAAAAAAAAGGCATCAACTTAGTGTTCATCAACAAATGAATAGATAAAGGAAACGTATATATATAATATGTGTGTGTATATATATATATACACAATGTAGTACTGTTCAGCCATAAAAAAATAAGGAAATTGTATCATTTGAAACAACTTGGATAAACCTGGAGAACATTATGGCATAGAAACCAAATACTGAGTGATTCCATTTATGTGTGGAATCTAAAAAAGTTGATCAGATAGAAGTAGAGAATAGAATAGTGGTTATCAGAGGCTGAGGCGGTTAGCAGGGCAGGGATGAATGGGAAAATGTTGGTTAAAGGAAACATTTTTACAGTTAGAGATACTCAATAAGTTTGAGATATATTATACAGTATGATGACTACAGTTAATGATAATATATTGTATTCTTCAGAAATGCTAACAGAGTGAAAGTTAAGTGTTCTCACCACAAAAAATGATGACTATGTGAGGTAATGCATTTGTTAATTAGCTAGGTTTAACCATTCCACAATGTATTCAAAGCATCACATTGAACAATGTAAATACATACAATTGTATATGACAATTTAACAATAAATACATTTGAAAAAATAAAACATTTTAAAAGTCCAATCAAAAACACAGTGGAGGCCTGGCATGATGGCTCATGCCTGTAATCTCAGCATTTTGGGAGGCCGAGGCAGGCAGATCACAAGGTCAAGAGGTCAAGACCATCCTGGCCAACATGTTGAAACCCTGACTCTACTAAAAACACAAAAATTAGCTGAGTGTGGTGCTGTGCACCTGTAGTCCCAGCTACTCAGGAGGCTGAGGCAAGAGAATCACTTAAACCCAGGAGGCAGAGGTTGCAGTGAGCCAAGATCGTGCCACTGCACTCCAGCCTGTTGACAGACTGTCTAAAAAAAAAGAATTAATGAACTGCTTCTACATCACATATAAAAATGCAAAGAAAAGAATTTCTTTTTGAAAAAAAACAAAGTTGAAGGATTTGAATACCTAATTTCAAAGTTGAATATATGTTTACAATAATCAAGACATTGAGGTATGAGAGTAAGGGTAGACAAATAAATGAAATAGAACGAAGAGTTCATAAATAAACACAAATACACACACATATAGTCAGTTGAATTTTGAAAAAGAAACCAAAATAGGCTGGGCGCAGTGGCCCAGGCCTGTAATCCCAGCACTTTGGGAGGCCAAGGCGAGTGGATCACCTGAGGTCAGGAGTTCGAGACCAGCCAGGCCAACATGGTGAAACCCTGTCTCCACCCAAAATACAAAAAGTAGCCAGGCGTGGTGGTGCGCCTGTAATCCCAGCTACTCAAGAGGTTGAAGAAGGAGAATTGCTTGAACCCAGGAGACGGAGGTTGCAGTGAGCTCAGATGGTGCCACTGTACTCCGGCCTGGGTGACAGAGTGAGACTCTGTCTCAAAAAAAAAAAAAAAAAAAAGAAAGAAAAAGAAAGAAACCAAGATAATACAATGGTAAAGAATAATGCTTAAAATAAACTGTGCTGGAATATATGCAAACAAACAAACTTTGACTCTTAATGTAGCATAATATATAATAGGTAAAACTGTAAAACATCTTGAAGAAATCATAGAAGGAAATCTTTGAAATCTTTGAAACTTTGGTTTTCATAAAAACTTCTTAGATAGGATACAGATAGCTCAACCATAAAGAAAAAATTGATAAATTATACTATATCAACATTTTTTTTGTTAAAAGAAAATGTTAAGAAAATAAAATGGTAAGCACAGACCAGGAATAACATACTGGAAAAAAATACTTCAAATATTAGAAAAAAAGACATAAAATTTATGAAGAATTCTTAAAATGTAATAATAAAAAGACAAAAAGTCATATAAAAATGAGCAAATGATGTTAACAGAGGCTTAATTAAATAATTAAATAAGAAATACAGAGGAAAAATAAGCCCATAGAAAGAGGCTAAACATCTTTATTAATAGGAAAACACAAATTAAAATTATGAGATCCTACTTCATGCCCACTGGAATGATTAAAGTTACAAAGACTGACAACATGAAGTGTTGACAAGGCAGTGGAGCAACTGGAACTCTCAGATATTGCCAATTTTTTTTTTTATGAAAATGCCTGCCCCATTTGTATTTGTAAATTATTTTTGTTGAAAGTTAAACAAATACTATATGACTTAGCAATTACATTCCTGGTATTTATCCAAGACTAATAAAAACATATTTCTACACAAAAACCTGTACAGGAATATTCATTTCACCTGTATTTATAGTAGCCAAAAATAGAAAGAACTCAAATGCTGAGAATATCTATACAATGTCATACTATTCAGAAAAACAAAAATCATTAATTTCCAGGGGATGTTCATGGAGGAAGAATGAAAATATTCTGTCTCAATTATAGTGACTGTTGCATACATTTGTTATGTGTATATAATTCTGACATTATATACATTTGTTAAATATATATAATTCTGACATATACATTTATATACCAATATAAATTATATGCATTTGTCAAAGCACTGTACTTTTTAAATGGGTGAATTTTATTATATGTAATTATACTACAGTTTTTTAAAAATGAACATACATTGGTTAGGTTGCATTTTCTGTGCTTTAAAGTTAACTTATTTTCTAAATTTTGTTGTCTAAAATGAAGAGATTCTAGAACAGATAGAGAAAAATGTGTTATCAATGGCTATTATTTAAATATTTAGCATATGCCTGTCACTTTTCTAGCACAGTAGATATAATGATGTGTGAAACATGATGCCTGATATCTAAAACACATGAATGAATATAGCGGCTTTAGTTAATACAATTCAGTCAACAAGAAGTTGCTCTGCAGAAGGGTGATACACTAAAGTTCTGAAAGAAAGAGGAAAGATTTTATGTGGGAAATGGCACAGCACAGCATTCTATAGAACTAATATGAGCTAGTTGAAAACAGAACAAGTTATTTTCTAGGAATAGTGAAACTATCAAATTTTCTGGGGTAGAAGGTTTCTTTATAGAAACTGAAATATAAGGCAATAATGTCTTGATAAGTCCAAATTATAGGGGGCTAAGGAATTTGCCTTATCAAGATATTATTGCCTTATATTTCAGTTAAGGCAATAACTAAGGGATTTGAAATTTTCCCTAGGCAATGGAAAGCCATTATAAACATCAGTCTAAGACAGTGAGGAAACAGAAAGGCCTCTTGGAAAGCAACTGTTTTGAAATGAGCTAGTGGCAGTGGAAATGGTAACACAGGTATACATTATAGGGACCAAGAAGTGGAGTTAAGAGGTGACTGATTGGAACTTTGGTGTTTGTATTAGTCGGGGTTCTCTAGAGGGACAGAACTAATAGGATATATATTTATCCTTATATATATATATTTTTGAATATATATAAATGTATATATTATCCTAATATATATTATATATAAATGTATATATTTATCCATATATACATATATATATGTGTCCTGCCCAAGAAGTGAATCATCTCTTTTTCCAGCATATGCATGCTGTAACCACTCCCGTTAGTTCCTTAGTAGCTCTCTTGGTTATCAGATTGGCAGTTACAGGAACGCAGTGCTTGTGTTGAAGTAACCCTTATTTTACCTAATAATAGCCTCAAAGCACAAGACTAATGATGCTGACATATTGTTATAGTTGTTCTATTTTATCAGTAGTTATTGTTAATTTCTTACTGTGTCTAATTTATTATTTAGACTTTATCATAGGCATGTATGTACGGTAAAAAAAAAATAGCATATATAAGGTGTGGTACTGTCTGCAGTTTCAGGCATTCACTGGGGGGTCTTGAAATGTATCTGTCACAGTTAAAGGGGGACTACTGTAATTTCTGAAAGATTATGAGTTACTTATCTATTTGTTTGTACTTAAAATCTAGACTTTTTATTTAATGTGTATAGGAAACTCAACACCAAGCAAGATGTATTTTCCCTTTAAAAAATTCTGTAGTGGCCAGGCGCGGTGGCTCAAGCCTGTAATCCCAGAACTTTGGGAGGCCGAGATGGGTGGATCACGAGGTCAGGAGATCAAGACCATCCTGGCTAACATGGTGAAACCCCATCTCTACTAAAAAATACAAAAAAAAAAACTAGCCGGACGAGGTGGCGGGCGCCTGTAGTCCCAGCTACTCGGGAGGCTGAGGCAGGAGAATGGCTTACACCCGGGAGGCGGAGCTTGCAGTGAGCTGAGATCTGGCCACTGCACTCCAGCCTGGGCGTCAGAACGAGACTCCGTCTCAAAAAAAAAAAAAAAAAAAAAAAAAAACAAAAAAATTCTGTAGCAATAATAATGGCAGTTTATGTTGGTACACTATCTTGTTTTATCTATGTTTGTCTTAGTCAAATGACTCTCATGTAAATCACCTCATTAAAATCTGATTTGTCTATGAAGGAGTCAGTGTAGAAATTATTGCCCACTTTTTATATGTGATAATGTGAGACAGAGAAGTTTGGTCATTTGTCCAAGGTCACTCAGCCTGTAAGTGTCCAGGCTAGAAGTGGTCCCTTGTACTGTATTTTTGAGTCCAAGATCAGTCTTCTATAGCCAAGACAGCAAACCCAAGGCAGGAGGAGGAAGGGCTGGCTGGGGATGAGCACACAAATTTCTGTGGTAATGTGTCATTCCTTCAAGTAGTCTATAAAACAGAAGACAATTCAATAAAAGTGGGTAATGACTTTGCACTTTAATTGTCATTAGGCTTAAATTACAGAAATACTTCTCATCAGTTTCCAGGAAAGTGAGAAAGCAGAAGAAATGAAAGTTGGAAAAAGAAGTGGGGTTTTTTTCTTTTCCTTTTGAAGAAAGTCTGAATGTGGAATTGCTTTGTGTGAATCACTGACCCCTTTATTACTGATCTCCAGAGCTATTCATCTGCCTGATCTGAAAGGGCCACTCCAAATGAAGGTTCTTGAGGTCAACAGCTCTCAGAAACTGATCCGGACCCATTCATAGAACCCACGCATGGAGGTTTGTATTGCTCAACACCAGAATTTTATTGAACTTTTCTCAGACTTCAACTGGGCGAGAAGACCAATAGAACCTTAAGGTTGTATATGCCTCTGCTGATATCTGACACTGCTTTCTCAAATTAAAAAAATTAAATTGGGAAATTCTGGAGGCCTAAATACGTTACTCCACACTTGGCTATAAATTGCATACCCCTAAGGAAAGTCATTTAATTATTCTGTGCCTCAGTTTCTCACCTGCCAACTGAGAATAAAAATAATCAATTTCTAACTTTATTCACTGATTCATTTAATGAATTAAATACCTTACTACATGCCAAGCTTAGTGCTGAGGAATAGCATGTAATAATACAGGTTCTAGCCCAAATTAATTTTAGAGACAATCTGGAGAAATTAACATTAAACTAATACTTACAAAAATAGTATTTAATATCATTAACAGCTAAAGGTTTTAATGAGGTTTATAAAGTGAAAGGACTTCTAGATGTTAAGATATAAAATGCTCACAATTTTAAGGGAAAGGAAGAGAGCTAAATTTATTCATCTCCTGCTCTATATTAGGTAGTGTGCTAGGATGCTTATATACATTTTCTAACTTAATCCTCCTCTCAAACATACATTATTTGCTGTTATATATGTTTTCCCATAAAAGAATGAAGGCCCAGATAAGTTAATTGCGTAAATTTGTCATATCGTGATATGTAAGAACCCACACTCTGGAGTTAGGCTAGGTGGATTCCGATCCCAGATCTCCATCTTATTATCTGTGAACTTGGGAAGTTACTTAACTTTCCTGTGTCTTAGTTTTCTCATCCATGAAATGAGAATAATACCAACCTCATGGAGTTGTTGTGAGAATTAAATGAGTTCTTTGTGCCTGGCAAATACAGAGTGCTATATAAATATTAACTACTCTATTATTCTTAGTAGATAATTTTATGTGTCAACTTAGCTAGGTGATGGTGCTCAGTTGTTTGGTCGAACACCAGACTAGATATTGCTGTGAAGGTATTCGTTTTAGTTGTGATTAATGTTTATTTATTTATTTAGAAATGGAGTCTCACTCTGCTGCCCAGGCTGGAGTATAGTGTTGTGATCTCGGCTCACTGCAACCTCCACCCCCGGGTTCAAGTGATTCTCCTGCCTCAGCCTCCTGAGTAGCTGAGATTACAAGCACCCACCACTACACCTGTCTAATTTTTGTATTTTTAGTAGAGACAGCGTTTCACCATGTTGGTTAGGCTGGTCTCGAACTCCTGACCTCAAGCGATCCAACTGTCTTGGCTTCCCAAAGTGCTGGGATTACAGGTGTGAGCCACCAGGCCTGGCCTGTGATTAACATTAAAATTAGTAGACTTCGAGCAAAGCGAGTTAACCTCTGAAATATGGGTAGGCCTCATCCAATCAGTTGAAGGTCTCAAGAACAAAGAATGAAGCTTTCTGAAGAACAAATCCAGCCTGTAGACTGCAATATAAAAAGCCTTCCTGAGATTCCAGCCTTCCTGCCCTGCCCTGTGGAATTCAGACTCAAAACTACCACAGGCGACTCTGACCCGAATTTTCAGCCTGCTGGCTTGCCCTATGGATTTTGGACTTAGCAGCATCCAAATTGGATACACCCTGTTGGTTCTGTTTCCCTGAAGACTGATTAATACAGGTGGTAATTGTGAATCCAACTCTGGTTGCCAAGGTCTGTTCTTTCCTTTATAGTCCATGGCCTCAAAGTTTCAGTGAACTTTCATGTAGTTCAGCTGGAAGCTGTTCCATCTGTGCTGCCCTCTTTTACCAATTGGTTTAAAAACAAACAAAAGTTTTCACTGAAAAAGGCAGTAACAGTCCAGTCAAAAGAGACCTGACTACAGGTCTTTTCTCCTCCCAGTCCAGAATGTTCCCTCCTCGAGGGCTTTGTCATGGTGAATAGGGGCACATCTGACAAGTTATATTTCTTTCATAACAGACAGAAAAGTTTAAAATGAGATTCTAGACTTTCATTAGTTTTTCTGCTGCCCTAATTTCTTTTGCTCCTTTGCTTTCACATCAGCTGCAGACTTTAATTAAACCGTGGCAAGTCTCCTAAACTTGGCGGGCTTTCCAGAAAAAAACAAGGGCATCTTCTCCCAAGGCAGATTTTTCCCGAGCCCTCCAGCTTGCATTTATTCTTCCCAACTGTCTGGATTAGTAGCCAGAAACCTTGCATGTCCTCAGATAGGGTTTCCTCTCTGCCTTCTTAGGTTTTACTGAAAGTTCCCTATCCACGTATTACCGCCATGACTAATTCAAAGTAATATTTCATTGTTGGAATTATGGTAAATTACTACACTGGTTTATCGTTTTTGATTCTTTAAAGCACTATTCATAGCCACAGGATAAAACCATCATATCTGTATTTATGTATTAAATTAATGTATCCCTTTATTAGAGACAGTGATAAAATGAAAGGTGAAAAGGAAGCATGATCTTATTAGGCTGTAGACAATGACAAATAAATCAGGGATCATCTCAAAATGCTCCCGAAACTCGATGGCTCTGTGCACTGGCTCTGTTTCATGCACTCATTTTGTGATTGTCAACTATGGAATACAAACAACTGAAACTTACAGGTAAGCACAGCACTGCTTATGTGACAAGGTTATTTAAACAAACCAGTATATTTCCTTACTTAAAAGACCATTTTCCTCTACAGAGATTCTTCTGCAAGCTGCATCACTGAACCCCTTACACCTTTAAATAATATGAGACAGTTTATAGGAAAAGTGCAGAAAATGGTGATGTAAAGATACTACAGACTGAATAAATAAGGAGACTCAGTGACTGGACACTGACAGGGAAACAAATCAAGAGCAAATGCTGGGTTGGGCAAGTGGGAATATGTGCATACCTTTTGCTGAAGAGTGATAACACAAGAACAGAGGAAAAGGATACTGGGAAATGATGGCTGAAGAAATAAATGGCTTTCAACACAAAATAGGTACAATTTGAAACGTCCAGAAAACAAGCAAGAAGACAGAAAAACCTAACACAAGTCATCTTCTGAAACTTAAGCAAGATTTGCCTATATTAAACAGTAATCTTTCCCAAACACTTAACCTCGACTAATTATGCACAAATATATTCTAATGCAAATTAGGCACTGAATGTAATTAATTCAATAAATCCTTATTGAGACTCTACTATGCGTCAGGCCCTCAACTAGGCACAGGAATTTAACAGTGAACAAGACAGCGAATCTGCCTGCTTGATGCTTATCGTTAAGTTTGAGAAAGACACATTAAATCACCTGAACATAGCTTATTATATTTAGAATTGTTATCAGTTCTCTAAAGAAAGAATACAGAGTATTATGAGAGTGCATCACAGGATAGGAGTTAACTGGTCAGAAAGCTCAAAATAAACCTCTATGAAACAGTAACATTTTCAAACCTAAAAAAGACTCAGGCTTCGCACAGGCTGGTCCCTCTGCCTGGAGCTCCTCCTTTCCCTTAATCTGGCCAAGGACCTATATTGGGAAGAAGCCCATGTTCAGAGTGGCCATGTTTACAGGGCATGAGTGACAAGAGGGGAATGGGGTGAGGGTGAGGGGTGGGGAACCAGGGAAAGATTGCCACTGAGACTTACGGATCACATGAAGAGTTGGAACTTCATTTTTAGTGCAAAGCAAAGCAACTTAAATATTCGAAGCAGAGGAAAAACATGATTGGATTTACCTTTTAAAATGATGCCTTCTTTTGAGACTCCAACACTGGTAGAAGAGCAAGTGTAGGGGCAATTTGAAGGTAATCTCAGCAACTAGCTCAAATTGAGAGACTGTTAGGCGGCAGCCCATGCCCTGTAAGTATATTAGCTTACTTAACCTTGGCCTCTGCACTATGTGACCTATTCAGGGCAGGACTCATGGGTGGGCATACTACAGCTTAGTGGAAAGGTGCTCAGAGGGCCTCAGACATGGGCTCTAAGGCTCTGTGGTCTCTGTCTTGAAATTCCTAATAATTTTTATCGTTGACTATCTTTCATAAGCCAAGCTGCATGGGAAAAGAGAGAGTGCTAGAGGGCTTGCAGCCTCAGCCCACACACATTTCACCTCCCCCTATCCTCTCTGGATGGGTTCTTGGCTGCCTGCTCCCAGCTCCCTGGAACTGGAGCCCCACCAGGAGTCCCTCTCTGCATCACTTCTTCATGATCACTGCCAGCTTCACCACTACTCCCTTTCCTGCAATGACCAACTGTGTTGTGTGTTGGGGCTGGGAAAGGGCTGCATCCCACATTCATCCTTTGTTCCCAGCAGGGGCCTCCGCAGCAGTGTGTAACATGGAGTTCAGGCACAAGGGGGCAGCCGTTCCTGCCCTGGGCTGGCAGCACAATAGATAGTGTGTTTGGTGGGTGACTTGCCAGGGACAAGCCTGTCAATCCAGGTACTGAGCATATCCTGGCACAGAGGTTGAAACCTTTGAGGATCACCTGTCAGCCATGAGGTGGGGAAGTGGATTCCTGGGACTAGAAACTGATTTCCCTGACGCGGTTGGGGCATGGTGCCTTGGTCTGGCAGCTGGATGACCTGCTGCTAGCTTCTGTGGCAGGGTGGGGCTCCTGCACACTTGTGAGAGTATGCCTGTGTACTTCCTTACCTGAGGGAGTATGACATTAAACAGCAAAAATGAAAACCAAAAAACACTTAAAAAGTTCTGTATCTTAGTACCTTTAATAGTATTTTATCCTATTCTTTTGAACAAGAGGCCTTGCATTTCCTTTTATAGTAGGCTCTGCAAATTATGTAGTCTACCCTGCATGCTACTGCTACCTCATTTTACAGATATGGAACCTATTTTGTGTGGCTGGCGGTGCAACATTAGGCACCTTATTTAAGCGCTAAGAGTCAGGATCTTAATCACCATGTACAACTCCCTTTCTAGAAAGGATACAGTTTTGGTTATATTTATTAAGGTGCTATTGAGGCATCTAAGTGGAAATACATAGATTAGATAGATGCATGTATGTGTGTGTGTGTGTGTGTGTATTTTTAATTATTTCTTTCAATATGAAATTTGGATTTGTAATTCTACCTGTCTATCTACCTATCTATCTATGGGTCAGCATTTCAAAAGAGGGCATTATAAGAAATTGTAAATCTAAACTTTGTCTTATGAGGAAATTTTGGGAGCCAAGTCAGATGTTCTGATGATAATCATTCATTCATACATTCATTGATTTAAGAAATATGAATTACCTTCCTTCTAAGTAACAGACCCTGTTCTAAGTGTTGGGGAATATAGTAGAGAACAAAACAGATGAGTTAATGCTCTCATGGATTTCATATCCTAGTTTAAAGGTGACATAATAATTAAATACATAACATAGCTAATGGAGAAAAGCAAGCAGGTCAGTGCAAAGGAGCAAGGTAAGTTGCTACTGTAACAGAAGGGTCAGGGGAAACATGATATACATGAGCAGAAACCCCTGAAAATAGTAAAAAGGGTGAGCTCTACGAGGAAGAAAAGTTCAAGGAAGCAGTCCAGCAATGCAAATACCCCGAGGCAGAAGTTTGCTTGTCAGGTGCAGGGAACAGCAAGGCGGCCGGTGTGGCTGGATCAGAGTGAACAGGTGGGACAAGAGGAGAAATGTAGCTAGAGAGGTGATGGCAGGGGCAACAGGAAAATCAACTAAGGTTTTGTAGGTCAAAGCAAGGACTGTCTTGTACTGTGAGTGAGAAGGGAAACCATGAAAAGTTTTGAGGAGTCATGTGATTTGACTTACGTTTTAACAGACTCATTCTGGCTGCTGTGCTGGAAATAGACCAAACTGAGCTGGGAGGGAGGAAAGGCAAAATTGGGGTATCCTCTTAAGAAATGCTGGATAGGATCCATGTAAGAAATGATGCAGGCTTGGTCCAGAATGTTGGTGTTGGACATGCGGAAAAGAGGTCAGCTGTATGTATACTTGAAGATGGAGCCAATAGGATTTGCTGACAGACTGGTACTGAAGAGTACAAGAACAAAGATGACTCCAAGATTTTTGGCCTGAGCCATCACCTGTGACCAGGATGGTTATTGGACCAGCAGGTTTGGAAATGGAATGCCAGGAGCTATGGTGCCAAATCCCTGTTAACTACAATAGGGAAAGCACCAGCTTCAAGAGGCTGATGAAGAGACCCAGAGCCAGCAAACAAGGCAAAGCGTTTTACTAGGACTTACATACAAGACAGAGAGTCCAGTGGTGGCGGGCTGGACAAAAGAGGTACCTTACATGCAGTCCAGTGGCGGTGGGACGGGTAACATAACCACTCCTCCCAGTGGCAACAGGCTGAGCAGGAAACCACAACCACCTGCAACTACCATGCAGTTTATAGAGCACTTTCACTTAACACCCTCCCACTAACAACCTCCACCTGGCAACCTTCCTTTAACCCTAAACTCCGGGCCTCCATCCCCTCTATGGCCTGTGTTCCATGGGACAGACATGGGGCCCAGATGCTTATCACAGATAAAGAACGAATCTCCAAGTTGGCCACTCCCAGATTCCCTAGCTAGGAACACACATTCAGGTGCACCTGCCACATAGGGTCATTCTAAGAGTATGCTAACGTTATTGCTCTCAGGTGCGTTTGCCTCAGAGGAAATCATTTTTGGGCATGTTAGGTTTGAGGTGCCTAATAGATATTGAAAAGGCAGTGAGTTGGCGGGTTTTCACATAGTCTGGGTTTCAGGACAGAGGTCCTGCCTGGAGATTAAAATGTGGAGTCTTTAGCATATTCATGGTACTTAAAGCCACATTAATGGATGAGATCACCTAGGAAAAAGTGTATAAAGAAAGAATATGACTAAAATGTGAATAGCATGCAATATATGGAAGATACTTTAAGGACTCTTTAGTCTCATATCACAGATAGGAAATAGAGGAATGTTAAGTGACTTACCTAAATTTAGGTAGGAAATGACCATCAGGTCTCAAACCCAAGGCACTTGGCTTCAAAACATGCTATTTTTGTATTACTGCCTTGATTATCGTGTGCTCTGGGCACACAGTTTTTCCTCAGCGTTTGTTATTTTCTCCCCAGAGATTGTAAGTGTTCTTAGGAATCAGCCTTCCTATGTGCAAAGCACCTGGGGGAGGCTGCTACAGGATAATGATTGTTGTTTTCACATCCCCAGCCCTCTTTATTAGCGGAATCATCTTTATATTGAGTCTCCTGCCTTGCAAAGTATCCAGGAGGGACTCTGAGAAACGAGGTCACTGGAGTTGAGTGATTTTGCTGCAGAACGAAAGGACCACAGGATTTTATGCACACCCTAAACCTCAGTGTTCCTAAAGTCGATAGCAAATGCCAGAAGGACAGGCATGCCCTAGAGGCTGCTGTGAGCAGTGGGGTACTAGATGGGTAGGAGCATGAGCCAGACTCCATGCCCCGTGAGGCAGGGCAGTCTCCAGCCCACCCTTTCCAGGGGCAGCTGTCTCTGCTTCCTGACTTGGGGAGCCCTATGAGATTCTTGTGTTTGGTTAATTTTAACTGCCTCTCTCTCTCTCCCGAATGCACCAGCTTTTACAGTATTCACAGCTGTTAATTAATATAGACCTCTCTCCTTGAACAGCCCCCGGCATCCATAGTGAAGTTATGGATTTTCTTTCTCAATTGCTCTGGAGTCACCCCGAGGCTCTTAATTTGGGCTATTAGCCGTGGGTGATTTCAAAATCCATATTGATAATGCTGAGGCTGTGTGGGCCGCCTGCTGCATGGGCTTAAGTAAACAAGTGTGAGCCTTCTCTGTTATTTCTGCTGCAGCCTGAGTTTTCAGGGCTGCTTTCCCAGAGGTAAGCTGGGTCAGCTCACTACTGTACAAATCCTGCTTAGCAGCAGACTTGGAGAACACAACTGGCTTTTATAATGATAAAAACAACAACAATAATAAGGATAATTAGTCAATATGATAAATTAACAGTAATTTTGCTACTAATTTTAGCTTAAATTAAAAAAGTATTAATAGTCATTATCAATAAAATAATTTTAATAAAGATAACTGTTTTTATTACAATTTAGTGAGTGACTACTACTTACAAGGTACTGTACTAAGCAACTGGTTTTTCATTGAGTCCTCACACCTTCACTGTGAGAGCTTTTGTTAATATCACCATTTTACAGATGAGTAACTTAAAATTAGAAAGTTTATGCAATTTTCTCCATCACAAAGTAGGTTGCTGGGGCTCAGATCTGCAACTGAGTCCCAAGCCACACTTTTAAACTGTGTTTTCAAATATTAGATTTATAGACTGCTTCCCAACCACTTGAAGGTTTTGGTTAACATACAGATGATCTTGGAAGTAAAGCACTCCTCAGCAAATGTACAAGAACAGAAATTATAACAAACTGTCTCTCAGACCACAGTGCAATCAAACTAGAACTCAGGACTAAGAAACTCAATCCAAACCGCTCAACTACATGGAAACTGAACAACCTGCTCCTGAATGACTACTGGGTACATAACGAAATGAAAGCAGAAATAAAGATGTTCTTTGAAACCAATGAGAACAAAGATACAACATACCAGAATCTCTGGGACACATTTAAAGCAGTGTGTAGAGGGAAATTTATAGCACTAAATGCCCACAAGAGAAAGCAGGAGAGATCTAAAATTGACACTCTAACATCACAATTAAAAGAACTAGAGAGGCAAGAGCAAACACATTCAAAAGCTAGCAGAAGGCAAGAAATAACTAAGATCAGAGCAGAACTGAAGGAGATAGAGACACAAAAAACCCTCCAAAAAATCAATGAATCCAGGAGTTGGTTTTTTGAAAAGATCAACAAAATTGACAGACCGCTAGCTAGACTAATAAAGAAGAAAAGAGAGAGGAATCAAATAGACGCAATAAAAAATGATAAAGGGGATATCACCACCGACCCCACAGAAATACAAACTACCATCAGAGAATACTATAAACACCTCTACGCAAATCAACTAGAAAATCTAGAAGAAATGGATAATTTCCTGGACACTTACACTCTCCCAAGACTAAACCAGGAAGAAGTTGAATCCCTGAATAGACCAATAGCAGGCTCTGAAATTGAGGCAACAATTAATAGCCTACCCACCAAAAAAAGTCCAGGACCAGATGGATTCACAGCTGAATTCTACCAGAGGTACAAGGTGGAGCTGGTACCATTCCTTCTGAAACTATTTCAATCAATAGAAAAAGAGGGAATCCTCCCTAACTCTTTTTATGAGGCCAACATCATCCTGATACCAAAGCCTGGCAGAGACACAACAAAAAGAGAGAATTTTAGACCAATATCCCTGATGAACATCGATGCAAAAATCCTCAATAAAATACTGGCAAACCGGATTCAGCAGCACATCAAAAAGCTTATCCACCATGATCAAGTGGGCTTCATCCCTGGGATGCAAGGCTGGTTCAACATTCGCAAATCAATAAACGTAATCCAGCATATAAACAGAACCAAAGACAAGAACCACATGATTATCTCAATAGATGCAGAAAAGGCTTTTGACAAAATTCAACAGCCCTTTATGCTAAAAACGCTCAATAAATTTGGTATTGATGGAACGTACCTCAAAATAATAAGAGCTATTTATGACAAACCCACAGCTAATATCATACTGAATGGGCAAAAACTGGAAAAATTCCCTTTGAAAACTGGCACAAGACAGGGATGCCCTCTCTCACCACTCCTATTCAACATAGTGTTGGAAGCTCTGGCTAGGGCAATCAGGCAAGAGAAAGAAATCAAGGGTATCCAGTTAGGAAAAGAAGAAGTCAAATTGTCCCTGTTTGCAGATGACATGATTGTATATTTAGAAAACCCCATTGTCTCAGCCCAAAATCTGCTTAAGCTGATAAGCAACTTCAGCAAAGTCTCAGGATACAAAATTAATGTGCAAAAATCACAAGCATTCTTATACACCAGTAACAGACAAGCAGAGAGCCAAATCAGGAATCAACTTCCATTCACAATTGCTTCAAAGAGAATCAAATACCTAGGAATCCAGCTTATAAGGGATGTAAAGGACCTCTTCAAGGAGAACTACAAACCACTGCTCAGTGAAATCAAAGAGGACACAAACAAATGGAAGAACATACCATGCTCATGGATAGGAAGAATCAATATCGTGAAAATGGCCATACTGCCCAAGGTGATTTATAGATTCAATGCCATCCCCATCAAGCTACCAATGACTTTCTTCACAGAATTGGAAAAAACGGCTTTAAAGTTCATATGGAACCAAAAAAGAGCCCGCATTGCCAAGACAATCCTAAGTCAAAAGGACAAAGCTGGAGGCGTCACGCTACCTGACTTCAAACTATACTACAAGGCTACAGTAACCAAAACAGCATGGTACTGGTACCACAACAGAGATATAGACCAATGGAACAGAACAGAGTCCTCAGAAATAATACCACACATCTACAGCCATCTGATCTTTGACAAACCTGAGAGAAACAAGAAATGGGGAAAGGATTCCCTATTTAATAAATGGTGCTGGGAAAATTGGCTAGCCATAAGTAGAAAGCTGAAACTGGATCCTTTCTACGAAAATTAATTCAAGATGGATTAGAGACTTAAATGTTAGACCTAATACCATAAAAACCCTAGAAGAAAATCTAGGTAGTACCATTCAGGACATAGGCATGGGCAAGGACTTCATGTCTAAAACACCAAAAGCAACGGCAGCAAAAGCAAAAATTGACACATGGGATCTAATTAAACTAAAGAGCTTTTGCACAGCCAAAGAAACTACCATCAGAGTGAACAGGCAACCTACAGAATGGGAAAAAATTTTTGCAACCTACTCATCTGACAAAGGGCTAATATCCAGAATCTACCAAGAACTCAAACAAATATACAAGAAAAAAGCAAACAACCCCATCAAAAAGTGGGGAAAGGATATGAACAGACATTTCTCAAAAGAAGACATCCATACAGCCAACAGACACATGAAAAAATGCTCATCATCACTGGCCATCAGAGAAATGCAAATCAAAACCACAATGAGATACCATCTCACACCAGTTAGAATGGCAATCATTAAGAAGTCAGGAAACAACAGGTGTTGGAGAGGATGTGGAGAAATAGGAACACTTTTACACTGTTGGTGGGATTGTAAACTAGTTCAACCATTATGGAAAACAGTATGGCGATTCCTCAAGGATCTAGAACTAGATGTACCATATGACCCAGCCATCCCACTACTGGGTATATACCCAAAGGATTATAAATTACTCTACTACAAAGACACATGCACACGTTTGTTTATTGCGGCACTATTCACAATAGCAAAGACTTGGAATCAACCCAAATGTCCATCTGTGACAGACTGGATTAAGAAAATGTGGCACATATACACCATGGAATACTATGCAGCCATCAAAAAGGATGAGTTTGCGTCCTTTGTAGGGACATGGATGCAGCTGGAAACCATCATTCTTAGCAAACTATCACAAGAAGAGAAAACCAAACACCGCATGTTCTCACTCATAGGTGGGAACTGAACAATGAGATCACTTGGACTCGGGAAGGGGAACATCACACACTGGGGCCTATCATGGGGAGGGGGGAGGAGGGAGGGATTGCATTGGGGAGTTATACATGATATAAACGTCATGCACATGTACCCTAGAACTTAAAGTATAATAAAAAAATAAAAAAAAAAAAAAAAAAAAAAACATACAGATGATCACACCCCACTCCACACCCATTTAATCAGAACCTCTGTAGCAGGCCCCAATATTTACAGAAAGAAAAAGCTCTTCAAACAATACTGACATGTGGCCCTGTCTGGAAATCTAGTGAAACTGCTTCATCCTACACATTTTACAAGCATAGATGCTCAGACTGGACTGCTTCCGTGTGAACCCCAAATTAATCATGCATATTTGATGTGTATCATTGACAAAATAACTTAATCTGATCTGTGCCTCAGTTTCCTCATTTTTAAATGAAAGATAGTGTTAAAACCTACTTTAAAGCGCTGTTCAATACCCATGTTTTGAGTACCTATCATGTGCCAGGTGGATGTGGGCAGAATGAGGTGAGTTAAAACCTATCATGGGTTTTCTTTTCTTTCTTTTTTTTCTTTTTGAGACAGAGTCTCACTCTGTCGCCCAGGCTGGAGTGCACTGGCACAATCTCAGCTCACTGTAAGCTCCACCTCCCAGGTTCATGCCATTCTCCTGCCTCAGCCTCCAGAGTAGCTGGGACTCCAGGTGCCCGCCACGGCACCCAGCTAATTTTTTGTATTTTTAGTAGAGGCAGGTTTTCACCGTGTTAGCCAGGATGGTCTCGATCTCCTGACCTCGATATCATGGGTTTTCTAACAGTGCCAGGCATATGGCATGTATTATCATCCATACACTGGTCTTTGTGGGAATCAGAGCACAGCAGACTGTTGATCCAATGCAAATGCCTTTGTAGTTTTAATCCTTAAATACAGCCATAGTTTTAAATATTGGAAGAGTAGATGCTTCTCATCTTGATAACTAAGCAGGATTTGCAATTGAAAGCCCTGAGCTGGAATCTTACTCTGCCTCTTCCTATCCTGTGACTATTGTAAAGTCACATTAGCTCTTTTTAACTTAGCTATAAAATGGGTTAATAGCAATTACTATGAACTGCTTTGAAGAAACTAGAGACATGGAAGTGCCCTTTGCAATGGTGAGAATTGTTGCACATGAATAATTGCTGACTTTGAGAAGCACTAGAAAGAACTCCGTGTATCATAAATCTGTGCCACCTCACCATGCGAGGACTGCTCTAAAGACTTCAGCATCCACCATGGAGAATTTATTATTTGGAGTCAAGGCACTATTTCAGGTTAGAATGTAAATTATGAGCATGTCTTACACATGAATGCCTCCCTATTGAATGAGCCAATAACAAGTGTGGATTGCTGGATGGAACAGATATAGACATCACTCAGTTTACTTATCTCACATCACAGAGGGACATCAGTGTAGACATGCAGGGCAAGGTGGTCATAACATTCTCCAATGGGAGCTGCTCAATAAATAAAAGTACTTGAAGTTTTAAAAGCAGGAAGTTAAGTGTCCCACTTTTTCCTTCCTTTGCTTTCCAAAATGGTCATGTGGTATGTTTTTATTTGCTCAAAAGAATCCACACTTAAAGTTTTCTTAGTTTTGTTGTTTTCGTTTTTGTTGTTAGACCAGGACTAGTGTGGGAGTTGATAAATGAGATTATGAAAAATCTAAAGGAAGGAAGTCAAAACCATTCGTAAAACTCTCCACGCACAGATATAGGCATGTTGATATATTTCCTTCCAAATATTTTTGATGAAAGTTCTTTTTGATGGATAATGTTGCCTTTATTTTTCACTTAATATTTGTGTCATAAGCCTTCTCTATTTTTGAAAATTATTTAAACACATAATTTTATTGACATTAACAGTGTAGATATGGCATAATTTATTCAGCCTACTACTGTTTGACATTTCTGTAATTTTGAATTTTTACTCATGTAAAAATGGCTGCATTTAAAGTGTTAATATGTAAATCTTCATCTTTATCATTTCTGATTATAATATTTATCTAAAAAGGTTTTCTCAGAATAGCAATATGAGCTTCCACTTCTTTAAGGCTACTGATATTCCCAACCTACTTTGCAAGAAGGTAGTACCAATCTATATTCCCACCAGTGGTGTATTAAAAACCTTAATTAACCATATCCTTCAGAAAAGCTTCCGTTCACAAATAGTGAGAAGTTAGGGATCATCATACATTTTGAACAAGCAAATCTGAAATTAATCTAGTTTTACTATACAATCACTTGCTGATTATTAATCCTGTACATTAACCGGTCTAATTCAAATCCCATACACAGAATTTTGTATAGAAATAAATGGCTCTGTAAATCAGACTGGAACAACCTCAAGTTCACATATTTGTAAGCTATCCAACTGACCTGATTTTTTTTTTTTTTGTGATTCTCTGCCAATCTCACTGTAATACATTCACTTATTCCACAAATATTTAATAAACTCATACTAGAATCACCTCTTGATTCAATAAATAATTATTGGAATCTTACCTTAAGATAGGGAACCAACCAGATCCTAAGGCAACATAGAGCTAAATAAGGCAAATATGCCCTCAGGGAGAATCCATATAGTGAAATAAGAGGTATTCAATGAGTAATTCCAAGTATGATAAATGTCACGCAAGATAAAGGCAGAATGTCCTGGGAGCATATAATGGGTATATTACATCTATCTGAAATATGAAGGATGAGTCACAGCGGGTTAGCTGAGAAATAGATGGAAGAGCATTATATCAAAAGAGTACAGCAGATACGAAGAACTTGAAAAAGGAAGGCAGGTGACATCCTTGAGGATCTAGAAGAATACCAATATGGTTAGAGCACTGAGAAGGTGAAGAAGGGGACTAGGTATGGGTGGAGAGGGTGTTGGCATAGTCGGATCTTGCAGGCCATTTACAAGTTAAATTTTGGCCCAAACACTGAAAACAATCAGATGCTTGAAGGCTTTTGAGAAAAAAATGAAATGACTATATTTGCCTTTTCAAAAGACAACTCCAACTGCTGTTTAGAGAATACATTGGAAAAGGGGAAGGGCTAACTGGAGGCTCGTAGGCAGGTGAATGCAATCCAGGAGAGGGATGATGGGGGCTTGGACTTACGAAGTGACAGAGACAATAGAGAGAAATGGGAATCTTCATATTAATAACCGTAGTGGCAAAGCTTATGGCCATTTGAATCCCTTATATAGCAGCTAGAGAATCTTCTCAAGCCTTGCTCAGTGAGGATGAAGGATTGCCGATTCCCATTAATGCTGTAAGATATTTCTCCACATATGACCTACAGTATAAAGCTTTCTCCTGGCCTTTCCTTTCCTCAGCCTAAATAATCCAATTTCCTTTTATCTTAACTCTTAGGATATATCAGTGCAAATTATTTAAATTGTTGTCACAAAATGTATTTTAGGGAGTGGTGGAAGGAAAGCCCCCAAACTTTAAAAGGTGAATGTGTATTTGTTATTTCCCTACTAGGCAAAGGGCGCTTGTGGAATATTTTCAATTGGTTATTGTAGAAATGCTTTATACATGTAATAATCTATTTTTTAAAAGTGCTGGAATTTTATTGTATATAAAACAATATTTCCATTTGTTTTGTTATAATTCAAAGAAAATATGATGGGACAGAAGGAAGTGTACAAATGCATTTTTTTTTTTTTTTGAGGCATCAATACAGGAGTTTCCTCTATTATAGGTAAAGTTGCAAGACTCAGAATGGTCACTTTTCTGGAATTCCATCTAGTTATTTTTGTTATGAAAGTGGGGACAGTGTTGATTCCCTAGACACTTCCACTGGCTTGATCTTCAATACTTTGCCTCATTTCTGCTATTCACCTTATTTAAAAGAGAGAGAGAGAGAGAGAGAGAAAAGCAAGGATTAAGGAGATACCCTGGGTGACTTTATGTAGCTTCTCAAAATAAAAGCGCTATATATAGTCAGTGCATTATGAATCTGATTGTGTTTATATTCATGATTTTTGCAAACATCAACTTAGCCCCAGAAGCTTTTTGTTTTCTGATTCTGTATTCGGGGGAGGAATCCAGTATTAACCCCCATGGCACAATGCTTTTGTTGGATCAGGAGAAACAGGAGGTAGGCAGCCTTCATTCATTGCTTATCTTTTCAACAGCCAGTTCCTTTCTCTTTTACCACATTGTCAAACTTTGTATCTTTCTTTCATCTCAAACAGGCACAACCCTACCTCTAAATGGCTTCACAAAATGACTGTGTGCCCCTTAGTGATTGCCTTTTACTCTCTCATGAGCTAGCTTGCCTCTGTTGATTAGAAGCTGACTTTGTGAATTCAGAGAGATGGATACTATAAAAGTCAGAATGATATCTTTTCTGCCCTTTGCCTCATGAATTTATACACTGACCCCTTATCATAGGTTTCTGTATTGTATTTGATGTTGTCCATTACATTACTTTTGATGAAAGTATGGGCTAAGGGTAACATTCTACCTAACTATGTCAGGCAAGCAGGGGTAGCAGGAGCTTGTCTCCCATAATTTCACGAAGACACCTCAGCCCTGACCTTTCATTGATTCCCCAGTCGTCAGACCTATCTCCCATGATTTAAAACAATTATTAGATGGACTCAAGATGAAGGGATTTTGTCGGGCTCAAGGAGCGCCAAAACAAGCCTCATGTTCTTGTTTCTTTGCTGTTTGCGGTATTCGTAATGCTGAGCAAGATCAAATCATAGAGAAGTTAGAAGGGGGCGTGAGGGAGGGATGGAACTGAGCTTCTCCCATTTCCCTGCCCTGAGCATTATGTATCCCTGTAATGATGAGGGTGGGTCAGAGCACTGAAAACCTGCAGCCGCTTCTATCGCTTCTTGCAACCTGCACTGAAGCTTGAACTCTGCTTGTTCATTCTCCTGGATTAAATTCTTGTGTTTATTTATTTGCTATTTATAAAATTGCACCCTTGGTCAATTGTGGGCTTTGGGGAGCAAGCACACAGTTGAAACCCAGCCAGTAAGTCACCTAAATGCCAGTATGGCAATCAACAGCCACTATCTGCAGGAACTGACTTAATGACCCCACTTCCTTCACACCAATCAGGGCAGGGATATTTACAAAGATGAGGCTTCCTCTGAGCCCTGAGAGGAGGGAGGTCAGGTTTCCTTCTCTCAAGACTCACAAATCCTCTTAGAGCAATTCTGTGTTCTTTGTGCTCCTATTTGATTCTTGATAGCCAAGAGAGAAATTCAGTTCCTAAAATGTCCTGGAAAATCTCTTAAACTCAGCAAAACCTTATTAATATAGAGCCTTCTGTACCTAGTTCAGGGTAGTACATGGAACAGGTGAACATTATTTAACTCTTTATTGAGTCATTGTCTTCTGTGTAAAGGATAGATATTGCAACTCCTTCTAATCGTTGTCTCAAGGATTTTTAAAGGACAGTTCCCATGGCGTCTTTAACTGAGAAGATGCAGGAGCAGAGAACCAGCCCCAGCCAGTCAATCAACTTTGTAAATGAAGGAAAATAGCAAGCCTCTTGCCAGAATGAGGGTGGTTGGGGAATCTGTGACATTTTGAAAATGTGGGCTTGCTCTGCTGTATATTCAAAAGACACTGCACAAAAGCTGCCTGATGGTTAGTCCTCCGTATACATATTTTCCATTACAACTGTGGTTAAGGCTAAAGAGTAATGGTGGACACTCCCCATTCTGGTTTAGCCGCCACCCTCACCCTCCCCACCATGAGTTACACACATTCCTGTTCGCTTTCACGCTCCTCCTCACAGTAGAGGATGAGAGGATCAAGTAAATGTTTAAGTTCTGGTACACCATCAATTCATATCTAGACTTTCTGCCTTTTTGGCTTTGTGACTTTAGACATTTCATTGACATGTGTAAGGAAGGGGTTTAGTGATCAATGCATGGTGGCTGGTTGATTTTGCCACTATAATTATAGATGTTACATTCTCTGGGCCTTGGTTTCCTCCTTTATAAAAATTAGGTAAAAAATTTTCTGGGCAGGCTGGGCGTGGTGGCTCATGCTTGTAATCCCAACGCTTTGGGAAGGCTGGGGGGCGGGGGTTGGATCACCTGAGGTCAAGAGTTCAAGACCAGCCTGACCAACATGGTGAAACCCCATCTCTATTAAAAATACAAAAATTAGCCGGTCATGGTGGTGGGCACCTATAATCCCAGCTACTCTGGAGGCTGAGGCAGGAGAATCACTTGAACCCAGGAGGCGGAGGTTGCAGTGAGCTGAGATTGCACCATTGCACTCCAGCCTGGGCAACAAGAGCAAAACTCCATATCAAAAAAAAAAAAAAAAAATTACCAGGCAGGATTCATATGAAGATAAGCAAAATAATGCATTTTTACTTTGACTTTCCCTGACTTCCCCACAGCTACATGGCAAGACACACTCCTCATGTACCCTCATGTACCATGTACCCCATTGATGGCTATTTCCAAGTTTTACATTGTTATCTGCATACCTATGATCTCAACAACGAGTCTAAGTTCCTTGAGGGAAGAGAAATTATCTCTTTCTAGATTAGACTCTCAGAGACCAGCACAGGAATTAATAAGTACTCAGAACTATGGAATGGGTGGCTGGATGGATGGATGGATGGATGGACAGGTAGATGGATGGGTGGATGGATGGGTGGATGGATAGATGGATGGATGGATAGATGGATGGGTGCATGGATGGACAGATAGATGGAAGAAGAACCAGTTGGGTTTTCGGCCCTTAATATAATCTGAATCAAAATGTTAACATATTTTCTTCTCATGTTGCCCCAGGACACTCCATTGATATGCCTGTGCCAGAGTTCTCAGACAGAGCTCCATTTCTGTTCCCCTTTCTTGCACTTTCTCATAGTCATCAGATCTAATATGTTTCTTATTGTTAATATGAAGCTAATGACAGCTAGCTGTCGAGGTGGGGGAAAAAGGCAATCTCATTGCCACATTAGCACAAAATAGCTAATGACGAACACATTTAGAGACATTTGTATTTTCATCAATGACAGTACCTTAACTGAGGATGGGTATATAAAAATGGCTTTTCAGGGCTCAGGGAGCATTTAGAAGCTGGATCTTTCTATGGTATCCAGCAGTCACAACCACCCCTCACCCATCTATCCCTAAGACATTTAAATATAAAGTTAATTGTGAATAAGAATACCCATAAAACATCTCCTTTACTCCTCCTTTGTTCAAAAAAAAACCTATCACCAAGCTGTACCATATCGCATCAACTTGAAACATACAACTTTGAGGTGTACTTGGATTTTTGCTTATATAAGGTGAGGGCTGGAGGGAAGGCTATTCCTGGTTTATTCCTGCAGCCAAACACCTGGTCCTCCCTTGACTAGGGCCAGCACACAAGCACTGCTATCACCACAACCGCGAATGTGTCCTGACCCAAGACCAGGCCTATGTGCTCTGACAGTAGACGAAGACTCATGGGACCCAGGGATGGACTTGATTAAATCCAGACTTCCCTGGAGAAGGCTGAACTGGTATTCTCCCACGCCTGTGTGTATGTAAAGAGGCTGCCTTAGCCCTAGCAGAGTAGCCCCTGGAGAGACTCATCTGACTTAGCCATGTATGACCAGTGCTATAGAGAGGCTTAGCATGCAAAGGCACCATCTCATTTGCAGCTATCAGTGGGCATCTTAAAAAAGACGATGTAACAAAGGCACATTCTTCCAACCATGTTGAATGAGGAGAAGAGAATTTTAAAATCTTCTAGTGTGGCAGCCGGTAAAGTGATTTGTCTAAGGTCATCCCTCTATCAGGGACAGAGCAGCCCTTTGTTAATGCCTTGAACATTTGCATACAGCATTTTCTTTTTAAAACATGTTGTCATTACATTTGATTATTTAAAAACAAAATAATGTGGCAGGGAGGAGAAAGTCATACTTCCATTACATAAGTAAGGAAAATGGGGATCAGAGTGACTTTCTTATACCAAACTGGCTGATGAACCCAGGACAAGAACCGTTATCCCAGCTCACAATGAGGTGAGCTTTCTGTGTCTTTTGTATTTCCTTTGTTTGGTAGGTTATGCTTTAGTTTTGAAGTATAATTCTACACAAAACATATTATATCCTCTGTTTGAAAGAAGTAGTGCATTAGCAAGAGTCATGAACAGAGGCATAAGAACCTTCCCTCCTCTGTCAGCATTCAGCTAGCTGACCTTGGCATTCCAGGTCATGGCTCTGGGCTTCAGGCTCTCCACCATCAACATGGGGGTCATGGGGTGGGTATAAGGTGCTACATGGTCTCTAAGATGCTTTCCAGCTCCTTTAAAGAGCTGTCACAAGTTTTGTTCCTACTTTGTGCCAGGCAATGCTCAGGCAGCAGAGCCATACATGGGTCTGTCCACAGTCCTTTAGTGGTTGTGAAACCTGTTTCTTCTTTTCTGGTCTCAGTGGAGAAGATAAAAGTTGACCACCATTACAAACCTGATCTCCCAATACTTATTTATTTTTGCATCTTATGCTGGAAAGTATCAATATTATAGCCCAAACTTGCAGGTGCTTTAGCAAAATAATTAAGGCTGTGGGGTCTAAAGTGAGATAGAAGTGGGAATGAGTCCATGATTCACTAAAATCTAAGAGAACGACCTTCTAAGTACTAGTATTACAGTAGTATTAGTATTAGCAATCAGAAACAGAAACCTGGGGAGGTTAACTGCACCTCACAGCTAAGATATGGCCAGGGCACATCTGCTTTGCATAATAGGACTACAGAATAGTGAACCTGAATACAGGAGGGATAGGAGGAGGGAAGGAAGGCAGCACATTCAGTATAATAATTATTACTATGTTATAATTTAGTATTTAAAAATACACATTTTATTTTTGTAATATACAATAGAAAAAAAACCCTGCCAAATTCTTACAACATCTGGGGATTCATGGCACATACCAGATTTTGCAAAGGAAAGGCATTTCTTATGTTTCTCAGATGCAGATATGAACTTGCAAAACTGAGAAACCCAAAAGTAGCTTTGCCACTGTGGGGCCTTGTGCAAGTGGCTTAACCTCTCAAGGCTTCAGTTTCCTCCCATCTGATATGAAAACTTGTACTCTGGCCTTGCAGAGCAGAGCAGGGGTGAGGAGAAAGCACATCCCAGGTAACATGGCAGACAGTGGGAGTCACTGTTCCCTTCCTCCTGCCAGCGCAGATTGCCTATCTGGTGATGTGTTTTGTGCCTCTCCCTGCCTTCACATCCACACATACACCCCAAGGAAGCCTCTTCGCTTCCCTCTCCTTTAGGCGGGGTGTTGCTTCTGGCTTCCCTGACAGAAGAGGTGCTGCTAATTACTGCCTGTATTTCTTCTTCCCCAAAGGCAGGAGCCAGGGATGCCAGCCTCTGAGGTTTGACCTTGCTGTCTCAGCCAGAGTGTTTCCCCAGTCCTAGCCGACAACAGCACACCTCATCTCAAAAAATTTTGACCTTTTCCCAATGTCTCTTTGTTGGTTGCCTCTGTCCTTTCTAAAAGCTTTATATTGATGTTTGCCCCTAATAGAGAAACGTAAACAAGAGATAGATAAAGGTTAACAATACCCAATCAATGCTGCCGAGAGAGGCGGCACAGGGAAGGATGTATTGAAAGGTCAAATGTAAGCAGAGCTCTATTGACAGTTTAATTGCATTTATTCCACCCTCCAGCCTCTTCCCTCCCAGCCCTTATATGTTGAACCAATAACAGGGCTGCTCAATAGTCGTTCATATCAGCTATAGTGAGTTATTTCTTGTTCTTTTTACTACATGAAAAGAAAAACTTAAATGCAAATACTGTATCGTATTGCTGTAAATATTATATCATATTGCTTTCTTAATTTTTTAAAACTCACTCTTTCGCAAACATACTCATAGGTTGTCTATTTTCAGTTGTATTCTAAGTTACTCTCCTGGCCTGTGAAATATGCTCCATCTCCTCCTCACCGTCTGTTAAACTTAGCCCACTAAGAAAGCCTAAATCCCCTGCTGGCCTCCCGGTGAAGCATGTCTTGAGACCCCAGCCTACACAAGAGGAATCTCTTTCTCTAATTACAGCCATGCTATCATAGCTTCCTTGGATCTGTCTCTCACAGACTAAAATTCTCACCAAAACTCAAAATGTGTGCAAGGCAGGTATTATTAAATATAGTTGACAGAGTAGGAAAGTAATGCTTGAAGGCATTATATGCATTTCCTGTGGCTATACAAAATGTCACAAGTTTTGGAGTTAGAAGTTAATCTTAAGATGTAACTTCTACTTTATCTTCTATCATTTTATGTACTTAATTTAATTTCTTTCAAAAGCAACACAAGATTAATTAGTTGATAGCTTGTATCTTAACTATGAAGGAAGGAAGGAAGGAAGGAAGGAAGGAAGGAAGGAAGGGAGGGAGGGAGGGAGGGAGGGAGAAGGGAAGGGGAGGAAGGGAGGGAGGGAGGAAGGGAGGGAGGGAGAAAGGGAGGGAGGAAGGGAGGAAGGGAGGAAGGGAGGAAGGGAGAAAAAGAAAGAAGCCCCATCATGACAATGAATAAACCACTCACTGGCAGAAGAGTACAGATAAGGATCAAATCTTTACTAATTAATACCAATATTACTTTTCCTTTATAATAATTTATTTTGTCATAATTATTGTTTTCAATACCTCTGCCTTCCTATTACCCAGCCTATAGTTTTCCAAGAGCAAAAATTATATATTATCTCCTTTAAGAGAAACTGACAGGTAAAAGCCTGAAATTGAGGAAGAAATCATGGGTGGTTGTAGAAGGAGTGTCACTTAGCAAAACAGAAACAAAATTTATGTCCAAAAAATTCTTCCTTTACTCTAGTTTATAAGATTAGGTTTCTCCACATTTGATTTACAAATTTCAAAGTATAAAAACACACATGAGGCAAAAAATTAGGGGCATCGGAATAAAAAACCTGTGTTCTTTCTGCCATATCTATCATGAAGCTTGTCCATCTCTGTATGGCTTGCAAATAGCACAATATGTGTCTAGAAACCTCATACCCCATGAAATGTGTACAGAATAGTGGTTTTATTTGAGGAGAGATTCTGCAAGCCAGTAACTGCATGGTTCTTTCCAAACATGGGGAAAATGATACCAAGGTTTCTGCTCCCTCCAGAGCAGAGAAGAGGGCAGAGGGTGTCGAGAACTGGGAACTCAATTCATTTTCTGTGTTCATTTCCATTTATATGCTACAGGAAGATAAACAGCAAAATAATGTTGCATCGGAGAAAATTGCATCAATTTTTAATTATGCATTTAATCATCCTCTTCCAGAAGGGCGGGCTGTCTTTCGTGACATTTTTACATATTTGAAAGCAGCGCTGTGTGAACACAGAACAAGACATTTGGTTGATTAGATGTCACAGACAATTTTAACTGACCCGGATGAGTTGATTCAGGGGGCAGAAGCCTTTGAAGGGGTGTGAGAGCCAGACATGAAAGAGACGTGCAATACACAGTCTCAGAAATTTTTCTTTCAATTATTCACTTAATTAATTTGCTAAGGAATTTTCTATGAGGTATAATGTTCTAAATGTTAGAAATATATAGACGAAAGGGCACCTAGTCTGAAAAAGTTCACAGTGTAATTATTGAAGCAAACATCTCAATAAATAAATGAAAATACACTGAGATAAGAGCAATATTAATAGACACAGGGAAAGTTGAAATTGTCTTTATCTCAGGCGAGTAACCACGAAGGTTTCCGGCTTCCCCAAAAATATTTGGAAGATTCTGAGCAGGGTTTTGAGGGATAAATAGGAGCTTTGAAAGGAGGCAATATGATATTGTGTGTATGCTTGTGTGTGCCCTTCATATGCCCATGGGCACACTTTAGAAGAGAAGCAAGTGATTTCTGGCTAGAAGAAACAATGCTTGCAAAGGCCTGTAAATATTTTTTAAAGTAATATTGTACCTTTCATAATAGAAATGACCAATGGCGGATGCAGTGTACAGATATTGAATTATGTTTTATAGTTCTGTCAACACAGAATATTTGTTTCTGTAATACAACTGAATGCAATCAAGGTAAGATATGAGGACAAAGCTGAAATTCTTGTGGTTGAATCTGCCTTGACTTTTGAAATGTACCAAAGTGCCTTTACTTCTTTTTTATTGTTGTTCCTAGGCTGTATTTATTTATCTATTTTTTGATTGTGGCAAAATATACACAACATAAAATTTGCCTTGTTAGCCATTTTTAAATGTACTGTTCAGTGGCATTAAGTATATTCACATTGCTGTGTTACCGTCACAAGCATCCATCCACCAGAACTCTTTTCATCTTTAAAACTGAAATGCTACACCCATTCAACAAGCACTCTCCATGCACCATTTTCCCACATCCCTGGCAATCACTATTCCACTTTCTGTCTCTATAAATTTGACTATTCTAGGTACCTCATGTAAGTGGAATTATAATATTTCCCCCTTTATGATGGGCTTCTTTTACTTAGCTTACTGTCCTCAAGGCTCATTCAGGTTGTAGCATGTGTCAGAGTTTCTCTACATTTTAAGGCTTGATGATATTTCATTGTATGGACATAAAACATTTTGTTTATTCATTTATCCATCAATGGATACATGGGTTGATTCTACCTTTTGGCTATTATGAATAATGCTGCTATGAATATGGTGTGCAAATATTTCCTCAAGGCCCTTCATTCAATTCTTTTGGGTACATACCCAGAAGTGGAATGACTGGATTGTATGGTGCTTGTTAAGAGTAATGCTTAGGATATAGCTAAGGTACCTGTTTTGGTTTGGAGTTGTTTCCCCACCCAAAATTCATCTCAAATTATAATCCCCATGTGTTGAGGGAGGGACCTGGTGGGAAGCTATTGAATCATGGGAGCGGTTTCCCCCATGCTGCTCTATGATAGTGAGTGAGTCCTCATGAGACCTGATGGTTTAAAAGAGGTGGTTTGTCCTACACTTTCTTTCTTCTGCCTCTATGTAAGACGTGCCTTGCGTCTACTTCACCTTCTGCCATGATTGTAAGTTTACTGAGACCTCCCCAGCCATGTGGAACTATGAATCACTTAAACCTCTTTCCTTTTTAAAGTATCCAGTCTCAGATTGTTCTTTATAGCAGTGTGAAAAGAGACTAACACAATACCCAACTCTGCTCTATGGGGAAAAGTCTTTGCATTCAAAGTCAGAAAACATGGACTATCATCCAATTTGTATGATTAGTTGCCATGCAGACTTGAGTAAATCGCTTTAGTACCTCATACTTAGTTTCCTCACTTGACAAAATAGTAAGTTGGACTAAGTATTATCTGAATCCATTTTAGCAGTAGCATTCCATAGTTCTATGCATGTGGTAGTCGTGTCTCCTCTTGGGCTGCTGAAGGAACGGGACTTGGGTTATCCATCAAGATCGCATTATATACCCATGTTCTGCCTTGTCCTAGGTAGGTTGAAATAGCATACAATTTGCCCATGAAAGCAAGGATAGTGAGAAGTCTAGTTATAAATGTAAATTTAAAGATGCAACATTTAAATCACAGCATATTACATAGTCTAATTATAGGCTAGTACTTTTTTCTAGAGAACCTATGGCAGTGGTGGTACAATAGATCAGAATGCAGCTTCCGGAGGCAGACTACCGGGGTTTGAATCCTAAACCTCCACTAACTAGCTGTATGACCTTAGGCAAGTTATTTAAATACCCTATGCTTTAGTTTTCTGATTGCAAGAATAAAACATTTCCGACCTGTTAGATCAGAATGAGGTATGCCTTACTCTTTCTAACAGTTAGGAAGCATTCCATTGGATGGATGTAGCATAGTTGATTGATCTAGTGTCCTACTGAAAGACATTTAGATTACTTTCAGTGATTGACTATAAAAATTTCAGTGATTTTTCTGTGTATTTGTATTTATTTTGTGATAATATTACTTAGGAATAGAAACCTAGAGGAGGAATTGTGGGGTCAAATGGTATGGATGTGTTTAAATTTTTAATTTATTATAGATACATACTAGTCATACATGTTTATGGGTTATTCTTGGTGGTGTTGCTTTAAGGCAAAATTTGGAACAATTTGTATGCCATACTACCATTTCTGTTAAAGAAATCATGCATATTGATGGCAAGAAAATGGAAACAGCAGTGACCTCTGGTTGGTGAAACTGGGAGACTAGAGGATGGGGATAGGATGGGAGAGCATCATGCTTTTCAAAGAAAACCTTTTTGTTGTGTTTGCATTTTCTACCTTATGCATGTGTTACTTTTACATCAACATAAACAATTTTAATTAATGAAAAATTAAATAACAGAAAATAATAATGTACACTTCATAGTATATTCATAGTATTGTTATGGGTGTTAAATAAATAAAATAGCTACAGCGGTGCATGCCTCTTGTCCATAATCTGCTTTTATGGTCCTCTATATGTTATTTGTCCCTTCTTGATAAACTCTGCTTACTTTCCCTAGCAAAGAGTAAATGTTGGAATGTTACAATCTGAAGTATTCTGAAGCTCTCAGATTCTGTGCCCTCACTTTTATTTTAACTTCAATTTCTCCTCGTCTTGTCTTCTTGTATTTATCTCTTTCCTCCCATCTTTGTCCACATTCATTTATGCTATTTATCTTGATTTATTTTTTGTCTCCCCACTTCTCCACTCATTCTTCTCATTCCTCCTGTTACCTTCTGGTCTTTCTCTCACTTTCTTTATCTGTCTTCTGGCTCCTATATTGAGATAAGCTCTTCCATACAGGTAAAGCATTTAAGATTCTCAAATAAAATGAGGTCACAGATTAGATCCTGGCTCCTACAATGGCCCAGGATACTTAGTGGGCATTTGCTGGGATCTTGAGGAGAGGACAGGGAAAGCTTAATTCTAAAATAGCCCCAACTGCTTCTGAAATCCTCTGAAATCCTGTATCATTCAGTTTCACTTTTGTCAAATTAGTTTCTTGAGTAAAAAGTAAAAAGGAAAACATCTTTCATTCAAAGCTTTCTTTTTTCAAAAAGAAACGTATTATTACATAACTACAAGGCCATTTTCAAATCTAAGAGCAATAACAGTGTTTTTTTAAAATTATCTAATATCTATGATTGTCCACGGTTGTCTATAAAATGTCTTTTACAAGTGATTTATTTAATTGATGTGTAAGGAGAAGGTCCATCATTACCTTTGGTTGTTTATCTAAGTCTTTTTCAGCCACTTTTAATCTAAAACACACCCTCTCTTCTCTTTTTTCACATTTGTTATTTGTTGTATACACTGGATTAGTTGTCTTGTAGAAAGTTCCCCATTCTTAACTTGACTAATTATTTACTTGTCCCCCATCTCTTGTGGTTTCTACATGGACTGTAGACTGTAAATTAGATTCAGGTTGTATAATTTTGGTACGAACATTTCACAGGTGGCGCTGTTCAGATTGCATCCCACCAGGCAGCACGTAGTGTCTGTCTCACTTTTAGTGATGCTGAAATTGATCTCAGTGAGTTCAGGTGGTGACAACATAGCTCTGCATTGCTCTGGGATTTGTATGCAAGGCCTAGATTGAGAGATTGAGTCATTCATTGAAGTATCATGGACAGTGACTTTCTGCCTTCATGGAGATTTTCAATCAATTCTAAAAGACTGGGTGGCTGGATAAACAACACCTCCCTCCTAGAGTTGATGCACCCTTTAGAGTACTGAGAGTTTGCAATTGGCAGGGACCGTTCTAAACACTTTACAAATCTTAATCCATTAATGCTCACAAGAGTCATCCACATTTTGCAGGTGAGACACCTGAGGTAGTAAAATGTTACAAGTGACTTAACTTGTCAAGATCACATCACTGCCACTGAAAAGTGGCAGTAATGAAGTTCAAACTCAGGAAGTCAGATCTCAACACTCCACTCTCAATGACTTCCCTCCCCACTTTCTCTGCACAGGTCACCTCAAACCCAGCTTTTTCTAGGAAGCCATCCTTGACTGCTCCAGTACTTTTCTATATCTCATATGAGATATATATGTAATGTAGCACCTAAATTGTAGAATGTCCTATATTCTGTATTCTTTGCACAAGAGAGCATAATCTACCTGAAGACACGAGATGGGGAACCTAGAAGGGGAAAGTTTATTTCAGGCTATTCCTTTCTAGTTTCTCTTGGGGAAATTTACCTTCTATGGTTCTGGTTTCCTGCTTCAATAATATTTCTCTCTTACAGTCTTTATGAAATCTTGATGAAAAACCATAAAAGAATTTTGTAACCTTAAAACAATGTTCCAGTATTTTTCATTCATTCATTCATTCATTCACATTATTCTCTTCCCCTTTTCCTCTCTCTCTCTCTCTCTCTCTCTCTCTCTCTCTGTCACACACACCCTCTCCATAATTAGACTGTGTCATTCTCAAAATCCAGGGACATCCTATCTCCTCCTTTATTCTCTCCCACAACTTCCACACTTTTTTTTTTTTTTTTTTGCTTAGGACTTTGGCTGGGACATCAGTCACTAAGACTTGCTGAACACTGAAACATTCAGGATCTGTGTCCTTATTTACCACCAAAAGCTTTATTTCCCCATGGACTCCCATGCCAAAGATGACTTAGAAACCCTGCAAGTCTTCTGGAGAGTTCTGCAGGCCCTGGAGAGTTGCCATGTCTAGCACTCTTGACAGCATTACATAGGAGGCAAAGAACACCATTTATATTAAAGTCACGTTGATTTACATTCTACTTCGTTACATCATTCACACATGGTAAATGTGCTTCTAATTCAGAACCACCCTCGGGCAAGATTATAAGGTTACTTAACCCTTTGTTGTCTAACCCTTTAACTCATCTCCCTTCCAAATCTGCATGTAGAATTTCCTTTATCTTCTTAAGGGTAAATTAATTTTTTGATGTGTGTGTGTTACTGTAAAATGGAGGCTTATGTCTTATTTATCCCTAGTGCAGATAAGTGATTTAACCGAAGTATTTGAAAGACTATAATTTTACACAAGAAATTAGCTCCACTAGTAGAAATTTTAAGCATGCTATTGGTGTTAGGGCCAAATAGGAAGGGACAGAATTTGAGACATGTGGACATTTCAGAACTCATCAAAGTGACTAAGAAACAGACAAGGCTGCCCATTCTACTATCTGTAAGGCAAGTCTATTCTTGACATAAAGATTAAGAAGTTCTGAATAATTATTTCTCTTGTGAACTTTTAGGGACTGCCCATAAAATGAGCTGAGGATAGTCTGAAGTTCATTGCTGTATTACAATTCGAATAAAGCTTCTAAAGGTTATTATTTGCATCTTCACCTTATAAAATGAAACACCTAATTGCTATGTGTTGACCATGGTCAATTTAATCAGACTTACTGAGCATTTACTCAGTAGAGTAGGTCATTTAAGTTGAGAGAGATACTAATGCCTTCTTCCAGATGTTTATGCATAGGCAGAACCATGCAGAGAAATGTAAATGGATGAATGTGAATTCAAATCTTGGCACTATAACTTACTAACTAAAAAGTTACTTAACTTCTTGTACCTCAATTGCCTTCTCTGTAAAGCTGGAATAATAAGCCTAATATTCCACATATTCTGTTTTATGAGTATCTTTAAAAAGACAATATAGGAATGTACATGGCATACCATGGTCTTTCAACATGTATCAGTTTCTTTTCCGTCTAAATATACTACAGATTGTGATATTTGTGACATAAGTGACAGGCATCACAAGCCACAAAACAAAATAATTTTGACTGAGAGATGTTTGTATTAAGACTGTATCATATGACCTGTGTGACCCTTTATTTCATATTTTCTTTTAATCTCATTTAATTTTATATTCTAATGTTCATTCATCTCTTAATTTCAAATATGTAGAGTTTGGTTTTAGAAAAATATCCTCATAGAAAAATGTTTCCAATTCAGACTCTACCATGTCCAGGAATCTTATCTTTGTCCAGGAAGTAGAGATTTCCTCACTCTGGATTCTCTGTCGTTCTCGACCTTGTTTCATTTCTCAGCCACATCTAGCCAGGATGATGAGATCTTTGAGCATTATTACTTAATGTTACCATGTATCTTCAACAATCAAAGCCTCTGCAACTCCATGGCCTTAACTTTGTTTCAAACACACACACACACACAGAGAGAGAGAGAGAGAGAGAGATTGAGAGAGAGAGAGAGAGAAACTGAGTTTCTAGTAAGGGGTTAGGTTTTTGGTTGTTTATTTTATTTTGAGAGTAGTAATCACTAACTCCTGGGCTTTCAGTTTATGTTTACTATTTGCAAGACAATATAAATCTTATAATATTTCCTCACTGATTCCTTATTGTGTCTTTTATATTTTTGTTTTAATTTTTGTCTTTTCTCCTCTCTTCTGTTTTTCCTTCTCCTTTTGGATTAAACTCTTTCTCACTGAATACCTAAGTATCCACTTTATGCTCTGCATTGTTCAAACATAACCAGACACATTCTATATTCTTCTCTCGTGTTTCAAATAAATGGGTAAATGTCTGGTTGAAGCACATGGGAGTCCAGGCATCAAAAAAGAAGCTCCCACAAGGCTCATGTGGGTGCCCAGAGCCAAAGCCACACAGCAAGAAAAGGCCCTGCATTCTGTCATGCACACAGATGTTTATTTGTTCCTTATAGAAAACAAGGTGAGTAAGTGAACAGTTGGGTTTCCAGCACAGGTGCAAACACTTGCTCACTAAGTCTGCATTACAGGTGGTCATAAGGAGAGCGCTAATCCTGTGAAATAGGTAGGCTTATGCTATTTTGAAAACATTTTCTGGGCAGACACCAATTTACCCTTATGGTTGTGTGTACTGAAAGATCTATCTTTGTCTGAAGTAAGGTTTTTTTTTTTTTTTTTTCACTGTGGTCATCAGCTTCATTGTTTAGCACTTACCTATGCTGCCTTGTAATAATACATTTTCTTATTTTTTATAAAATAAGCAAATAAGTATAAAACTTGATTTCTGCACCTAATATCTTGCATCAAATAATTGAAAACACAATTCTCTACATTTGCCACTTCAACTGCTTGGTTATTTGATTAGTTTACAAATAGATCTGTATTATGGGATTAAAACAAATCTTCCTTTGCCATTTTGTACATTGCTTGCATCCACCTGACTCCAGCTAATAAATCCTTGAGCATCATCATCTAATCCCCTGGAAAGAAATAATAAAGTCCATGATTCTACATTAAGCTATACATTTGCTTATTGTATGTTGACTTTTCTCTTTGTGCTGGACCCTGCAAAGAGGCAGCTATGATGCAAGGAGAGTCACTTAACATCCTTGAGCCACAGTTTTCTACTCCATATAATGGGAATAATTATTTTGAGCCATTGAAGATACAATGAGAACTGTTTTTTTGTAAGCCACAAATCACTATACAAATGTTGAGTTGATGCCACTTTCTTTCCTGGCTTATTTTCACTTCTTTGTAACACACTCATATTTTTTTTTTTGAAGGCCCAGGTCCTGAAGACTCTCAAATCCAGTCTTTATTTATGAACACCTACAACCACATTCTATAGTTTTCATGGTCTGAAAAATAAAGTGTACCATGTAATTCCTGCCTCACTTCTTTTTGGTGGCAAGCAAAGAACTTATTTCAAAGAAGTTTAAGCAAATAAAGAGGTATGTATTTGTGTTTATGCATTTAAGATAAAGTAACTGTCTCACAAAGAACAAGGACAAGGAATTCTGTGAGGCTTGGCAAAACACTAAAACCAGAATGGAAAAGATTTCAGAAACAATTCCAAAAGCACTCTACTTCTGTTTTCTCATCTGCTTTATTCTCCTCTCTTCTTCATGCCCATGCTGAAGGATAATGCTCTATGACTCCCAAGTATATATAACCACTGTTGAAGCAAGCACACTTCCAAATCTCAAGGAGAGAAAATCTAACTGGCTCATCTTGGGCTGGTTATCCACTTGTGGCCTGCAAAATCAGAGCCCAGAATACTGAGGTTGCTAAATAACATATATGGCTGCCTCTGTTCATCCCTTTTGGTAGATAGAGTAGTCATGGGGTGTGGTGGGACAGCTCTTCTAAAAAGATGGTTTACAGAAGTTACATAAATGCCTCAAAAGTCACCTTATATAATTACATTCTCTTCTGTTGTATTTTCTAATTATTTCAGTTCCCAGAGAGATTCTAAGTTTGTATGGTACCATGTTTAACTAAATAAGAAATATTCCATGCTTATGTGTTCCCCACACCCACCACAACACACAATGGTACTTGAGAAATATTTACTGGTTTAATAAAAACCAAGCATATTAAATAGACACACTGACTGGTCTATATATTAGAAAAATAGCTATATATAATATTATTATATATATTTATATAAATGTATATTTATATTATTTGTGTATGTGTGTGTATATATATATTAAAAATTTAAGCCAAGACCTGAATGAAAGTAAGCTGTGAATCATTTATTGATTAGTATGTTGGAAAGAAGCAGAAAAGTTGATGTGTCCTTTGAGCTACATGAGAAATGTGAGGGAAACAGTCTATGATCGTCAGTCTTTCCTGTGAAGCGTATATGAGACCTCTCACCTGGTATGCATCATCACGAAAAATCCTTAGTTTGGGGAGAATTTTAAGAAGACTAACATACCCCTTATAAATATCCATAATTGCTTCTATTTAGAAAAATGAGGAATTCTGAACTAAGGCAAAAGGGAAAGAAGGATTAGGAGAGAACTGTCCTCTTTGATCATTTTTCCAAAGGGAAATTGCAAACATTTCAGTTTTGCTATCCATTTTCATTGACTTTGGAATCTCTGCTCATGGTGGATTTATGAGACGTTAAATATTCACCACCATAATCCATGCCTTAAAGATGCATTATTATTTTTTAACCAGCATTAAAGTTCAAAAATGGAATAAAAGCTTTGCTCCATGATCAACCAGATTCTCTCTCAGAACAAAAGAAATAGAAGAACAAGTCATATAGTAAGATTTAGACTTCATGGGGAACACATTTTACATTGTCTCTTTTGAAGGGGAATTTCTTGTATGTTTCCCTACTCTGAGGGTTTGGAAAAGAAAGCTCTGTTCTAGGTTTTATAGTTAACTAGATTTAGCAGATTTAAATTTCAGAAATGGGAAAATGATCTGTAAACAAAATCAAATTGCTAGCTAGTTGCCCTTGGTTAGGATCCAGTCTGAATAGCATTGGCCTTGGATGGGATCCAGTATGCACAGTAGTAGCTATTGTCTTTAAAAATTAAAATCAATGGCCAACATTTTAAAATCTGGCATTTTCACATTAATTTTTGGAGTTCTAGCTTTATCTTAAGAGATTTACAATTCTATGCAACAGCTTGCTGAGTTTAGAAGAGGTTGCCCCTTTTAGTTTTCCTGCGTTCTGTTTATCGTAGTCCCATGCCTCTATTGTCTTTGGACCCTGAGGATGCATGCCAGTGATCATTTAATACAGCATTCTTTCTTTTGTTTCTCTTGTGATACTGCTAAGTGGAAAGTGTTTTGGCTCTTGTCCCAGCACTCTATTCAAAGAAAATAAACCAAAGAAGGACTGAGTGACCATATGTTTCAAGAAAAGTGAGAGAGAACATATGTCTTTCTGGAAATAAAGGACACTCATCCATGTGTATATGTAGGCAGGGAAGTAATATAATTTAAGTCCCCACTATAAGATAAACCCAGGCTGCTTCATCCATTTTCTGTTAAACACCCATGGGAACCAGGTCCTTGACTCATAGATTTATTACACCTCCTCTAGTTCTAATACTCAGTTATTCTACAGAAAATTCTAAGTGTTTGATTCACCATTTTGATAAATGTAGCGAAATAATTTCCATGTAGTGATGAAAATAAATAGTGGAAGAAAAAATAACAGTATTCTTTAAAGAGATGAACACAAAACTAGGGATAGGAACTCAAAGCTGGAATTCATATCCCCCTAGGTCACAGCCCGGGACTATTTCTACTTACCCTGTCTTAGATGCAGTAATCAACAGCAGAAACATTACTGAGTTGTTTGGGTCTCTAAGTCTCTTTTCACTGGAAAAAAAAAAAAAAAAAGTTTAAATCTCTTGAACTTCACAGGAACCTTCTTTTTCATTTTCTCAATGACTATGCATTTTACAATGATAGCATATGTTTTTCTTTCTTCTATAAGTATTTCCCAGATCCCTTTGGAACAGCCATCTCTCTTCTGGACTCTCAGAGTGTTTAGTTTCTACTGTCCCTGCGACTCTGAACATTTTCTTGGTTTACCAATAGGGTAGGCTTGGTTCTCAAGATACATACTAATTGTGTTTGGTGCAAAATTGTCTATTGCATTTTGACCATTAATGATTCATGGTCCTCAAGCAAATGCCAAATTGTGTACTTTCCAGGGAAGTCCAGAGCTTCTGCCTTTTCCTGCCTGAAGAAGTTACTTGGGTAGGATTCACAAGGATTCCTAGTACATCAATTTCATAGAAAACAGAGGAGAGTGCATTTTCAGGGGCCTGTATTTCAAGAAGTCCAAGGAAAACCCTACAGAAAACATGGAGCCAACATTCCCACTCAGATCAGGACTAAAGCTCAGAATGAGGCTCTCACAAGAGAAGAAAACACCAGAAAGTTTAGTGCTAAGAAGCCAGTTACCAATGCCTTACTGTGTGTTTTAAAATGGAGTGGTAGCACCTTTGACACCGTATGGCAGCGTCTTTGCTGCAAGAAATACTTGTTTAAAGAAATACTGGCTGGTCGCGGTGGCTCAAGCCTGTAATCCCAGCACTTTGGGAGGCCGAGACGGGCGGATCACGAGGTCAGGAGATCGAGACCATCCTGGCTAACACAGAGAAACCCCGTCTCTACTAAAAAATACAAAAAACTAGCCAGGCGAGGTGGCGGGTGCCTGTAGTCCTAGCTACTCAGGAGGCTGAGGCAGGAGAATGGCATGAACCGGGAGGCAGAGCTTACAGTGAGCTGAGATCCAGCCACTGCACTCCAGCCTGGGCGACAGAGCGAGACTCTGTCTCAAAAAAAAAAAAAAAAAAAAAAAAAAAAAAAAAAAAAAAAGAAATACTGATCTGTTGGCTCTAGGTGATCTCATAGGAATACTCAAAGGTTCTCAAAAACTAAGATTTGTATTAACCCAAATGCAAAAAGGTCAGATTTATATCTGAATCTGCTAGTAGTCAACCTTCATTTGGAGAGGGCCTGCAAAATCAGAGCCCAGAATACTGAGGTTGCTAAATAACATAAAATGCACATTATCTCTTCTATTAAAGGTCAATTAGTACAAGACTCATTACTTCATTTACAACTTAGATAAACAAATTTTATTTGTCAAAATAAACATTAAGTAAATGATATTTCAAAAGCTATGTGAAGCAAAAAAGTGGCTATAATTATTTGCAATATATTTAATAAATAAAATTCATTAGCTAATAATAACAATAAAGGGGAAAATCCTCATTTACCATCTTGGAGGTGACTATTATACCAACATGGAATAATTTAATTCTTTCAACAATAATGTAAAAATAATAAGATGATAATAAAATTGTTAGCTAAAACGTTGATGGGGACAGGATATTCTCACAGTTTCTAAGTCTCACTCTAAAGATATATTTGTTTTTTATGGCTGCGTAACAAATTAATGCAAACTTAGTGGCTTAAAATGACGCATGACACAAAACAGGGCTGCAATCAAGGTGTCAGTCATGCTTAGCTCCTCTGGAAGCCAGCTGCAATTCATTGCCAGATGAGCTTCTCAGGGCCCTTTTACAACATGGTGGCCTCCTTTTTCAAAGACAGCAAAAGGCGAGGAAGAGGAAAAAGAGAAAAATCATTGTGCAGTAGGGATAGAGTTTCAGTTTTGCAAGATGAAAAAGTTATAGAGATCTGTTGCATGAGAATGTGTGTATCGGTAATGCTACTGAGATGTACTTTAAAATGGTTAAGATGGTAAATTTTACATTATTTGTCTTTTTACCACAAGTTAAAAAAAAAATAAAGGAAGAGACACAAAACACCTTTTGATTTTGAGGATTGGTATTGTGGAAGGGCATTAATACCAACCATTATTAGGACTCCTGAAAATGTTAGCTGTAACTAATCTGTGTTGCAATCAGTGGCTCAATTCTAAAAAAAAAAAAAAAAAAATGCCAGCACATCAGAGAAGGTAGATGCTCCTCTATTCTAAATAATCAGAGATACCAAAAAAATAGAAACGTTTTCCTGAGAGAGATTTCTTGTTACTGACTGTGTGCACGAATAGGTGAAGATGTCTTAGGCTGGTGCTTCTCAAAATTTAACATGCATAAGAATCACCTGGGATCTTGCTAAACTAGAGATTTGAATGCCATAAGTCCGAGATGTGGTATGAGGTTCCACAGTTCTAACATTCCCAGGTGGTGGTGTTATCGGTGGTTTAAGGGCTGCTGTTTGAGGAGTAAGAACTTAAAGAGATTCAAACAATTGGCAAAGATTGAACTAACTCTGTAGTGTTTACCAATTTCATCCAGTCATAAGATCTATCTAGTGGTCTTGTTAATAAAAATATCTAGGCCCCTACCCTGGGAATTATGTCTTAGTTATTCTTCAGTGGAAGTTTAGAATCTGTGATTTTAACCTGTTGATTGTTATAATCAGTCAATTTGGGGAAATACTAACCGAATGATCTTCAAGATGGCTTTCAATGTTAACTTTCCATCATTCTGCTTTATTTACTCAGAGAACTAGTTATACAGCAGATTTTCAACAGATTCCTATCTCCAGTTTTGTTTTGGTATGTTGTTTCATCCCAGAAACATTAAAATCCCTACTAGAAAGAATAATGTCCTTTTTGTTTTTAATAACCAAGAATGAATATTCAATATGAAAACCTGCTGTTATCATCCTGTAGTTAAGTGATTCTGTGAATCTCTGGAGCAAGAGCTGGTCCTTCAGACACTGGATACTGTTCACCTCTGGTACAGCCTCCTCCTGTGTGCTTATGAGGTACAGTGTCTGCACACTGTTGGCATTGTCTGCCCTTCTCTCCTTAACTTACCATGTTTACCATGGCTTTATGTCTCCTGCTCAGGACTTTACACTCTGAGGTTTGTGCCTGCTCTCCCCAGTCCTTCCAGCCCTGAAGATCAGCCCTGATTCTGACCAGCATCAGGTTCGGAATTGCTCAGTCTAATATCTCTGATCTTTGAGAACATCCATATTCATCTCAGTCTTCAGAAAAAGCCAAACTATGATCCAGCGAGATTCTCAATTGTAGGCTCTTCAGCACAGCAGTAAAATATATTCCCTTGAGTATTCTTCAGTCAGACCAGCTGTTTTGTACAGAGTCATGTGGTAGGGCTGGTGGAATGGGGAAATGAGTCTTCCCTGAGGGTTTAATATTGCTTTTCATTGATTGTTCTTGTGTCTCTGTGATTATCAGTACAAATTTCATGTAGATCATTTATTTATTTAATAAATATGCACTGGGCACCTACAACATGCCAGGCATGTTCTGATAGCTGGAGATACCCTACTGAGCAAAAAGTAGGCAGATATGCTGTGCTCATAGAGGTGATGGGTTTTGAGCAAATAGCCACAATAATGAAGGTAAAAGTACAAGCCATTAGGGTCATGACAGACATGAATCCAGTTCTTTGAGCATTATATAACAATGGAATCTGACTTACGTGGAGGGTCAGATAATAATAAGTCAATACATATGGACCGTGTGTTTTGCTATGTATCCTGCCCTGTGCTACATTCTGAACACAAACAAATGTCCTCAAAAAAATCCATGCAATAGTTACTTCATTTTATAGGTGAGAAAACTGAGGCTCAGAAAAGCTAACACCCAATCACAGAATGTGCTTCTACCAACCATCAACACTTCCTGCTGACCACTTACTACATCTTGTGTGGTAGAGACGAATCCTGCAGTGAGGGCTTTAATGCAGAACAGACTGCTCCTCTCTGCCACCAGTTGGAATTTCCTGCCAGGGTTCCAAATGCTGATTAACCTTGAGACAACAGGTAAAAATAAGGCACTTATGCCTTACCTGGCTTGAGTTATGTGCAGTGTTTACTATAGGAGATTTATTTAGAGACTAGTAAGTGTGAATCAGTGTACATAGAGGGGCTGGGAAAGGCAATGGGAAATGGCCTTTAACTCAGTATAGGGCAAACATAAAATAAATTCAAATGTAAATTGTCACAAATGTTTAACAGCCTGATGGTCAAATCTGGAATAGAAGCGCTACTATTGAACCAAATTTTACCACTCTATTTTATAGGAGTAGCTTTGCCTTTGTGCTTTCTAAACTATCACAGAAAGATTAAAAGCAGAATCCATTTAATGACAAGTACATTTTATAGCTTCCTAACCCTTTAGAAAATTAATATTCATGCAATGCATATAATTGTAATTTTGCATTTGCATAGAACTTTAAGATTTTCCTCAATGGGTTTACTTGGGTCAAGTTCAATCCCCCAAAATCTTGCATAACTATTCAGTTGCTAAAACCTGAAGGAGTAGACCCAAGTTCCTAAATTCACAGAGCAAATTACTGGTCCAGTTTGGGTTACCATTCAAGCTTTTCTGTTTTTGATCCTATATGTACTTCAAAGTTTTGTTTATAAAATTATCATAATTTAAATGAATGAGACTGTTTTAATATTCAGACTAGCTTACAGCATAGACATACTTGAAAATGTAATAGTTATATGTAAAATTTTACATTAAAGAATGTCAACAGGCTGGGCTTTGTGGCTCATGCCTGAAATCCTAGCACTTCAGGAGGCCAAGGCAGGCAGATCACTTGAGCCCAGGAGTTTGAGACCAGCCTAGGCAACATGGTGAGACCTCTTCTCTACAAAAACACAAAAAAATTAGCTGGGTGTGGTTCCACATGCCTATAGTCCTAGCTACTTGGGAGGCTAAGGTGGGAGAATTACTTGAGTCCAGGAGGCAGAGGTTGCTGTGAGCATAGATTGCACCACTGCACTCCAGCCTGGATGACAGAACCTGATCCTGTCTCAAAAAAAAAAAAGAATGCCAACAAAATATTGTTTGCTGTTATATAGATTTTAATATATGACAAGGCACACCATGTTCACTGATATAAAGTAGCTGATATGCATCAATTTTTAAGTAACAGAATAGCTTTTTTTCTGCCATATTCTATCAGCAGTATAATCGTGTATGTAGAATATTATCTTAAACTTATACGTTTGTGATCCATGTGCTTCCACCCCATAATTGTGCCGTCTTTAAAAGAACACAGTTCATGCAAGAAAATTAATCATCATTTAATTTTCCAACTTACATTCTAGGCGATTGCAAGGGTGAATCAGGGTTGCTTGGATGTCTTTGAAAACTTTCCATTGCTCTCTCTTGTCTACTGCATCATTCTTCAAAAAACCAAATCACCTGCCTTTTCACCTAGTTTACCACCACAGAAATCTCAAGAATTGATCTGATATTACAAAATTTTCCCTCAGATTGTGAAATTCAAAAAATAAAGACAAAGCCGACCAAGCCACTTAATTCAGAAAAGTAGGAAGGCCCGGATTATCATAGATTATATTTTATTTTTCCCCATCACAAGTATGAGAGTTTCACTGAGCACATGTTGGATATTATTCAAGGCTAATAGTACACACAGACTTATTAGGTACATTGACAATGAATCAATATGTTGGACAACCTTCCCAACGGAAATTGGACACAAGCAGGTTGGCCAAGGAAATATATTTACATCCAAGTTCAGACCCATATAGAAATAATGACATTGGCCGGGCGTGGTGGCTCAAGCCTGTAATCCCAGCACTTTGGGAGGCCGAGACGGGCAGATCACGAGGTCAGGAGATCGAGACCATCCTGGCTAACACGGTGAAACCCCGTCTCTACTAAAAAATACAAAAAAACTAGCCGGGTGAAGTGGCGGGCGCCTGTAGTCCCAGCTACTTGGGAGGCTGAGGCAGGAGAATGGCGTAAACCCGGGAGGCGGAGCTTGCAGTGAGCTGAGATCCGGCCACAGCACTCCAGCCTGGGTGACAGAGCGAGACTCCGTCTCAAAAAAAAAAAAAAAAAAAAGAAATAATGACATTGAAACCTTTCTCAAAATGTTGTAGCTTTTGAGGCAACTTTTTCTTTTCCTTATCCTGAGATTCTTTGTATTTTGCACTCAGTCTTCTACTGGCCACTAGCCCAGTCTTTGTTCACTAGATACAATAGCACTTTGAGCATTCTCTTGAAGAAATGTAGTGCATTCTAAATGACAAATAATTATGTCATCTGCTCCCTGTTTTGTTTTTAAGCTGCTTCTTAATTTTTGTTTCTATCCTTGTGACCACTTTTTGATTGATTATCATATGCTTATTAGTATTCCCAGAGGCAAATGCTGATTATTAGTTGGAAATGCAACTGTTTGAATTCTAAAAGAACACAAATAAGCATCAGGCAAAAACCTGAACACAGGGTTCATGCCTAGACAGAACTCTAAATTATCTAGGGTGACTGGTCACCCTGGTTTGCCCTGGATTCTGGAGAGAGGAGGTTGTATGAGGTGAGAAACTTTCCATGATAAAACCAAGACAATCCTAAGCAAACTTGTGTGACTGGTCACCACATAACTGGCTGCAGTTTTTATGAAAGACCCTGTCCTCTTTACCGTCCCTGCACAGCATTCTAATTCCTGAGAAGAGGGTGTGGCTTTTTAAAATTTTCTGGCTCTGCTTCCTACTTTGGCATGGTTACTCTGAATCAAAAAAAAAAAAAAAATCCATTTTCAAAACTATTGGACATGTAGTGGGGGTCCTCATTTTTTGCTTCTTGTTTCTTGAAATTTATAAGATATATTCTCATTCTCATAGAGAAACTTATAAGAGAGAAAGATACAGGCTAGCTAGAGTGCCAATCAGCCTAGAAAAGCAAGGTTCACTCCGTGAAATACAGATTGTTACAGAGCATTTGCTGGAATTCCCAGGCCTTTGCTGGAGGTCCGGTGAGATGTGAAGTCAAAAGATCAGAGTCCTATTTGGATATGGGATTGGCTCTGTGCACTCCCTTAGGTAAACGGGTTACAGATTTAGGTATCTAGCAACTATATAGCAGAACTGAGTTTTATTCTTGACTTTGTCTCTATAGGTATGATTTGGGGTAAATCACTTCTCTCTAAGCATATCCATACACTCATTTGTCAAACGAAGCTGTTGAAGTAGATAATTCTCAGCCATTTCAGTTCTGGAGTTTTATGAGAGCTTATCATGTGACTAGTATCAATCTCAGTATTTCACATGTTTTATGCCATGCAATCCTTGCAATAACTCTCAGAGGTAGATGAGCATTTGCTTTTCTAGATCTAATTTCTGTTATTCCCCCATTCTGCTAGAATACTGGGGAGGCTGACCTATGGAAAAGATATTTCTTCTTTCTGGATTCTGTTTTAGTTCTGAGAACGAGGAACAGGAAATTGGAGGAAAGGATGAGAGTGAGGTTTGGGTACTCATTATTGCGAGTTCCCCTTTGGATGGATGCAAGTCTTGAAGAAAGCCTGAAAGCCTGCAGCTTCTGCCAGCCATCACTCTCCATACAGCTCTCCCTCTTTCTGTGGGTTCCAACATTCTCCCTCCTTTATCCTTCAGAATAACGGAAAGTATTGGGTTCCAACCCAGACCCAATGCAACTTACTAGCAGTGACAGCATGGGAAAATTACTTACTATGAGTAAGCTTTTCCACATCAAAAGTCATTCAGTTTAAATTAATTTCACAAATGAAAATATTGTGTTAACAAAGCATTTCATATAATCCCTGAGACAGAGTAGGGGTTCAGCAGATGTTAATCTTTCTTCACTTCTCCTAAACTTCTTGAATTTCTTTGTATGTCACTAGTCATAATTTTGTCCCATGTGTGTTCTCTCTACCCTTCTCAAATGTGATTTCTATTTCCCATTGGAAAACAAAGGTTGACACATATACTATGCACCCAGTAGTTCTCAAACACAGTTTGCTGAATGAATAAAGTAAATTTTTGGCAAGGTTTCTGATCAGGATCCAGTTTCCTATGTCTTCCCCTATTCCAGAAAGAACCTTTTGCAAACAAGGTCATTGATATATACTGCTCAACTTACTTCTCTCCTTTGGACATTCCCACTACTGACACAGCCAGAGGGAGAAACATAAAACATTACAGTTTGTTCTTTACCAAATAGTCATGTGAAATACAAACTTACTCAACTACAAATAGATATTTCTACAAATCACTCTTGCATTACCAACCTGAGGCTAGGGATTGATAATAAAGAACAAAACAGATACAGATATTTTGATTCACATCTTCTAGGGTGGTTGAATCTTCCTCTCAATCCTCCTGCCTAGGAAAGGCCTGTAGAAAGTTACCATTTCATGGCATAAATTTCTCATCTCATCTTTGCTGGAGATGCTGCTAATGTCCAGCAAAGATGAGATGGGCAAGTTATGCCACGATATCCTTTGGATGAGTCCTTCAATTAACTACTGTCATAAATGAGGATAAAACATTTTGTTTTCTTCTAAGATTAAATTAATTCAAGACCCATAGGTTGCTCACTTCTTATTGTTTGAATAAGTCTCAAAAATTTGGGTTGTTATAAAGGAAAATTGAAGTAAAGAAGATATCAAATTGAATAGAAATGAAAAAATAATCTGTGAATCCTCAGTGCAGTATTCTTCTCTCTACAGTGAATGCGGGATTTATGGATAACTAAAAGCAATAAGAAAAACATCTTCCAGTTTTCTTATAATGTGTTAGCATGTTAACTGAAGAGCCTCAGTTTCCCTCCTTATAAAATGCAGGAGTTGTAGTTGAGGTTCTATAACATCTTCCCCACCTCCCATCTGAAGAGTATATGATTCTCCCAGATGCTGCCCTGAAGGAATTGTTAGAGTACCATAAAATAGGCACAGTACAGGCCCACCTACCAACTGACTCTGAAGATTAAAGGAGCCTTAGCAGTAATTTTCCCTGAAAATGTTGCACATTTAAAATAACTCCTCTTGAGAGGAGAGTTATGTGACTAGATGATTATAGGCTTGAGGAAATAAATTTGACCCCTTGCAAGCATGAAACTACTCTCTGTAAGAGAACGCCTATACTATCTTCATGATCCCCTCTCTTAAGGCACTCTCTGAGTGCTGAGACCTGATCAGGACATGTAGGAGACCCTATCCTTGTTTGAGTTCCTTCTTCTCTCCCACTTCCTAGCATCTCACAAGAGAGTTTCCAATGAGAGAGTTAATGTTGTTGCAAGCTGGTGTCATCTGACATCCAAAGATTCCTCTGAGGATGTATTTTCAAACCATTTACGACCTTAGGGAGTGGTGTATAATTGTTGCTATAAAGTAAGGCACTGCAATAACCTTGGGAATTTGAAATCACTACAGGAAATTGAAGAGTAAATTCCTCTTAATAAAGCAGTGCACAGCAAGATGCCGAGGAATGAAGATTAACTCATGAAGCAGTTGTTGCTTAGCAGGGAAGAGACACCACCAGCTGCAAGAACTCAACAGGGTAGGCTTGAGATACTTTTTCCACCAATAGGCCCCTGGCCTGTTCCAGAAGTAGGTATATTACATTCCGGATGAATAATTTTGAAAACAAAGTGATTCCTCTGGCTTAAGTAAGGAGGCAGCAAGTTGTGGGAAATAAAGGCTCCAAGAAGCAGAGTCCAGCCTAGGCTTTTCCATCATGGTCTGGTCTTTTTTGACGAAGACTCAGATTGTGTCCTGCCAGCCTCAGTTTCCCCAGAAGTAAGTCTAATGTTAGAATGCATGATGACTTTTCTTTCCCCAACATCTGGAGAGAAAGATAATATCTCTTGTGCTATATGTGTGAAGTCTACAAGAGAGAAAATATGTAAAGCTTGGGCAGGGAGGCACTAACTCAATACAAATTACAATGTCAACGTGACAGCCTTGTTGTTCAAAGCACTTTGTATGCGCCTTGTTCATCCTTAATGATTTTTTTTTTCATTAAAAATAGAGCAGGCAACCTGTCTAGGCAAAAGAAGGTGAAAACAGCACTCAAGCAGAGTGGTATTGTCTTGAATAGACATGAATGTCTCCTCAGGATGCCCTAGATGCATTTGTCTAAGAATTTTAATGTGTTGTGGTGAAATGCCCAACCCCAGGGAAAGCTGATGTCAGAGAGCTTGGTACAACCATTGCTTTCCAGCATAATCTTGATTATTTCACTGACTTCATCCAGCCCCTCTAGACCACTTGGATCTCCAGGTCAATGCATTACTAGATACTGTCAACCTTTCTCCTTGAGCAAATGCCACTTTTTTCTCTAGCCCCAGAATCCTTTGCTCTCCCACTCTAATATTTTTGTTTCCACCTGCTCTATACTATTAGAAGCAACAGAGCTGGTTATTAGCATAGGCTCTGGAATCAATCCTGATATGACTGAGTCCCAGTTCTGCTATATACAAACAAGTTACTTAATTTCCCCCAGCATTAGTCTTCCCATTGTTAAAATGAAAAAAAAAGTATTGCTACAAATATTAAATAAGACCAGCTATGCAAAACATATAACAGAGTTCTCGGTATAAAATAATATCAATACATTTTTCCTATAATTATTTTTGTTACTGGATGCCTATTTGGACTGGCTTCTGATTTGCATTTTGAAGCCTTCCCTAAAATATGTCACCTTTCTTCTCTCCTTCTCCCTAATTTATCCAACAAGCTCTAAACCCAGACTAAATTACTTAAACTTTCTAGATCTCTACTCTCTTGTCTGGAGAATGGGGAATAATAACAGTTATTCTCTCATAGCTTCTGCTCCTGTGCTCAGTGGTCTCATCCAAAACTCTGCACCACAGCCTTTGCCTTGATCTCATATCTTCTCTCCCAGGAGAGTCAAAATGCAAAAGACAGCTTGTCAACTACCTGGAGTCTTAGTTTTTCTAGACCAAACAACATAGTTTTATTTATTCATTTTATTTTTATCTGTTCCCCAGATGAAATTATTTCTAAGCTTTTCCCCATCCTTCTTCTCTCCTCTAAATGACTTGACTGGTCTATGTACAACCTTTCTATAGGTGCTAAAATTATGTACAATACTCTCTTAGTCCATTCCAGGTGGCTATAACAAAATATTTTTGACTGAATAATGTGTTAAAAATATAAATGTGTTGTTCACAGCTCCAGAGGGTAAAAAGTCCAAAATCAGGGTACCAGAAGATTCAGTGTCTGTTGAGCGCCCGTTACTCACAGATAGTGCCTTCTATGTGCCCTCACATGGTGGAAGGGGCAAACAGTTTCTCTCAAGTCTTTTTTCTAAATGCACTAATCTTATTCATGAGATCAAAGTCCTCATGACTTTGTCACCTCCTAAAGTCCCTACCTCTTAATACAATTGCATTAGAGATAGGTTTCAACATATAAATTTTGGGGGATCGGCATCAAAAACATTCCTTTTTTTTTAATTTGGGCTGTTGGAAAACACCTCCTCCCATAAATGACCAGCCCAAATAAAACAATACCACCTCTTACCTCCTTTGCTTTCTAAAGTTTTCCTCAGATTCTATACAACTTATAGGGAAGCACAGATCTCATTAAGGTTTTCACATGTCATCTTAAAAAATCTTGAGTTATTTTTACTGTAAAAATCCCTATGTGAAAACGTTAAGTTTCATCTTCCCATTTCTCTATCTATGCAATTAATATCCTGAACTCAAAAAGTGAGGTTTTGCATTTTCATTAGATTTCATATAATTAGATTCAGACCTTCATTTCACTTGGTGGATGTTGTTGTGAATACTGATTGTTTTCAATCAACATAGTAACTCCTCTGAACATATTAGCTCCTCCTCTCAGCAATTTTTTTTTTTTTTTTTTTTTTTTTGCCACAAATGTGATAAACCCGCTCTTTACATATTTTGCTCCAGGTCTACTGACAAACATTTTAGTCCGGACCAAGGACAGAGCCCTGGACCATGCTATTTAAAAACTTTCTCCCAATTTTCATCCATCAAACAATTCCCTTTGGGTTTTTTTGGTTCAACCAGTTACAAGTCTACCTAATTGTTTTTATGTATTACCACTATTTCTCCATCATGGCCCAATTACGACATAAAATAACTTGTTACAGGCCCCCTTGGTTTCCCAGATGGAACAACTACCATGTTTCCCTAAGTCAGTAATCCACAGTTGTTATAAACTTGAGCACTGGAGTCAGACTAGTGTTCAATTCAGTACCCACCCCTGGCTAGCTGTTGTGGCCACGAACAGGTTACATAAGCCATCTGTCCACAAGTCACAAATGAAGAAGCTGAGGTTTCATGAGAGTAGCTATTTTATCAAGGTAATATTGTTTCTGCACAGATGTAATATGATAAAGGATATCAAATGCCTACAAGCAACCACTTGTAGGTAATAGCGACTTGATAAATATTCATTATTTTTCAATCCATAAACAACGTAACTTGACCAAAAAGGATAAAAGGAAAAATCAGGTTACCCTGGCCATATCTTTGCTGACTTCTGCCACAACTTTGTTGCTTTTTTTTTCTAACATCTGTGTTCCTTCATAGCTCTGACCTCTGTTGGTAATCATATATTCACTTGTGATTACTTATTTAAAATTATCTCCTTCATTTAATCAGAAGCTCCATGAGAACAGCATCCATGTCAACTTTTGCTCAGCACTGCCTCTCCAGTATCTTGCACAGTGCTGGACAGGTACTCAGTGCATATTGGCAAATAAATAAATAAATGATCTCTGTTAAATTTGTATTGGTAATACCTCAGACACAAGAATGGTCAATGAAAAGCACTGTTAAAAGATCAAGTAAAACGTATTTGCCTACCCTACCAACCCCACCACATGGCTCTGCACAGATCAGCTGGTCTGATTAAAGAATATTTAAGGAAATCCATTTTAATGTTGTGCTGAAGAGACTAAAATCAAGAATCTCACTGAATCATATTTTGGCTTTCTCTGCAGACTGAGATGGATATGGAAGACCAGAGATATTGTACAGAGCAACTCAGAACCTGATGTGGGTCAGAATCAGGGCTGATCATTTTGTGTCTGGGGAGAGCAGGAACAAACCTCAGATTGTAAAGTCCTGAGCAGGAGATATAAAGCCATAGTAAATGGAGAGAACTACAATAAGGAGAGAAGAGCAGAAGATGCCAACAGTGTGCAGACACTGTGCCTCACCAGCACATAGGAGAAGGTGGTACCACAGGTGAACAATGTCCACTGTTTAAAGGACCAGGTATTGAACTGAGATGAGAATCACCCTCAACTCCACAACCCCTTCCATCCTGTGTCATCTTCAGCAAGGCATTTGGCTTCTATGGACCTCAGCTTTCTAGTCCACACAATGAAGGAACTAACATAAACTTCACAGAGTTGTTATACAGATAAGATTACATCACTTCACTAAATCACTTAGCTACAAGTGATAATAGAAGGTGTATTAGTTTGTTCTCCCACTGCTGCTGTAAAGATATACCTGAGACAGGCTAATTTATTAAGAAAAGAAGTTTAATTGACTCACTGTGGACTGCGAAGGCTTCTGCTTCTAGGAAGGCCTCAGGAAACTTACAATGATGGCAGAAGGCAAAGGGGAAGCAGGCACGGTTTTCACATGACCAGAGTAGGAGAGAGAGAGAGAGCAAAGGTGGAAGTGCTACACAGTCAAAGAACCCAGATTTCATGAGAACTTACTCACTCTCATGAGAAGAGTAAGAGGAAAACTTGCCCCCATGATCCAATCACCTCCCACCAGGTTTCTCCTCCAACACCGAGGATTACAATTCAACATGAGATTTGGGTGGGGACACAGCCAAACCAGATCAGCAGGTTTACGTATTCAGCACTTATCTTGATAATTAAGAAATAAAAGGCAGGTTATTTCGTTATTCCTTCTGATAGCAATCTTACTGTCATGGGGACAATAAAAAAAGACAAAAGAAAACAGAAAAAAGTAGACTAAATGCTTTCAGGGAAAAAATATATGTAATTAATAGCCAGCCATATGGGAAATACAGAAAAATAGCATCATGAAAAGATCATGATGATCTAGCTAGTGTTTCCCAAATTTACCAAATGATAAGAATATCTTTGCTAAACACGTCATATTTAGACTTCCATACCAGATGAACTAAGGCACAATCTCCAGAGAGGAATGTAGAAAGTTGTATTAAGCATACCAAGTGATTCCAGCACTGTAGGAGGCCAAGGAGAGCAGATCACTGTCAGTTAGGAGTTTGAGACCTGTTTGGCCAAATGGAGAAACCCAGTCTCTACTAAAAGCACAAAAATTAGCAGAGCATGGTGGTGTACGCCTGTAATCCCAGCTTCTTGGAAGGTTGAGGCTGGAGAATCACTGGAACCTGGGAGACCGAGGTTGCAGTGAGCTGAGATAGTGCCACTGCACTGCAACCTGGGTGATAGGGCCAGACTCCATCTCCAAAAAAAAAAAAAAAAAGAAAAAATCCCAGGTGATAATTATAAACCAAACAAAATGGAGAAATCCTGCTTTAGTTCAATCTTTTCTAATTGCCTGCAAGCCCTCAAGTGTGTTCCCTATACCAGTAGCTTCAATATCACCTGGGGACTGGTTAGAATTTCAGCCTTGCAGCCTGTACCCCAGCGGCCTGCAGACTGTGCTTTGAAAATTGCTGCACTACTTTGTTTCTGAGGAAACCTTTTCCTTTCCCTTAACACTTTCATTTTTTCTTTAAGGAGTGAAATATTTGCCTTGCTTTGGTGCTCCGGCACCCCTCTTTTCCTCCACAATTTGACCATCATAGGTTTTATTGAAGGTACTGTTCAGTGTTAAATCATCTCAGTATCTGTGATACCCTTTAGGAACTCAAAAATTCATTATACTTGTAACTGCACTAAAGTAAAATTTTACCTACAGTGATTCAATAATCTAATGTGAAAGCTCTGCCAGTTACTTAAAATGAAAGACATTTCTGGATGTAATATCTTTAATTTGTAATGTTTTATTATCTCTCTGTATCAGAGAGGGTCCTTCCAACAAAGCAGAAGTCACTATATGTATTTAGAGTTTTAATTGAATAGAGGCAGTTCATAACGAAAGTTATGAAACATTTAAAAAGCCATATGGAGAAGTGGGGCCAACCTGATTTTAGCCACAGAAAAAAGCCATTACCATTCCAAGGGTACAAGGAAAAAAAGTAGAGAGCCAGAGCTGTTCGATGCCAGGGCTGCTGTTGGCCAGTGAAAATAGAAAGTGTGACAGACCTTTAAGACATTAGGAAGAAGGAGGAGATACAGTCACTGCCAGAGATACTCACTGAGGCAGAGAGATTGGGGGAAACACTCTGGCTTCTCCTTTCTTGCCCTCTAGTTTCCCCACAATGCCTTCCACTGGCTGAACGAAGTTGGGAGACAGTTGACTCGGAAGTCTACAAAATGCAGCTACAGAGAAGTGCAAGGGGATAAAGGGATTCAATAGCAATCAAGACATGGACAGGAAAGAAACTAGAAAACGAACAGAGTAAACTCAAAGAATGTACAGGATGGCAATAAAAAAAAAAATGGAATTAATGAAAGAAAATCAGAGCAAGAAGAAATAACCAACACAACCAAATAAGTTCAACTCTAAAGTTAATAACCCAAAGAAGAAATTGTCTGTATCATAACCAAGATAAAATGTTCAATAGATTGAATAGATGGGACAGAAAACAGGCCATGGACTGGCACAGCTTAGCTTTGGTGTGATACTGCTGTAGAGGAATGCCATTTACGATTTTTTTTCAGTGAAAGCTCATTGAGCATCCGCTATGTGCTGGCCCCCGTTCTGAGCAATGGGAGAATAGAAGTGAGAAAGAAAAGATGAGACATAGAGTTGGTGTTCAAATGAGGAAAGGCAGGCCTGCTGTGGTGGCTCACACCTATAATCTCAGCACTCTGGGAAGCCAAGGCGAGCAGATCGCCTGAGGTCAGGAGTTCGAGACCAGCCTGGCCATCATGATGAACCCCCATCTCTACTAAAAATACAAAAATTAGCCAGGAGTGGTGGCAGGCGCCAGGGATCCCAACTACTTGGGAGGCTGAGGCAGGATAATCACTTAAACCCAGGAGGCGTAGGTTGCAGTGAGCTGAGATCGTACCATTGCACTCCAGCCTGGGCAAAAAGAGCAAAACTCCATTTCAATAAATAAATAAATAAAAGAAACAAATAACAAATGAGGAAAGGCAGACAAATAACAAATAAACCCACAAATAAACAGTGATATTAACTGTGCAAAAATTTAAAACCCGACGATGACATAGAGAGTGATTGTGTGGCTCTTTGAAATTCTAAGTACGTGGGATTGTGGGGAAGACACTAATATTTAACCTGAGATATTGACAAAAGAGACAATGCATGTGATGCTCTGAGCAAAGAACTTTTCAGATCTGAAAGACAGAAACAAGCTTGACATATTACAGAAACAGAAAACAGGCCAGTGTGGTAAGAGCAGTGGGCAGAATGGAAAATGAGGGAGAGAGTTAGATGAAGTCCAGATTGTATAGAGATTTATAAGTCCAGAGACCTTTTCTTTCCAGGGTTATGAGTATTTTCCTTTACTCTAAATATAATAAAATGTCATGGAAGGATTTCAAACATGGGAATAGCATAAATGACTTCTTTTAAAAATGTATCTGGATGGCAAGTATTGAAGGTAGGACCTAAACTGCTACTGCATTAATCTATTTGAGAGGTGATACTGACTTAGCCCAGGTTAGTTGTCTAGGAGATGGGAACACATGACAAGATTTAGGTAATGGAGTGCAAGGAGACACTGTGGCAATTAGAAGTGGGTTCTATTTGGAGGGCAAGAAATAGGAGGAATCAAGGTAAGAGATGGATGATTTGAACATCAAGGGCATGCATTACCAATGAGGTGATACTGCCTTCAAGAGGGTGAATTATTTTTTGGGGGGTGGAGGGACAAGAATATCTCACTCTTTTGTATGTATAAAGCATAGATATTCATAATACAATAACAGATATACAGTATATTTCTGATGTTAAAACTTCAAGGGGGAGACCAATTAGGAAAAAAAAAAAAAACTTTAAAAAATGGGGATAGTGGCAATTAAAAAAATAGAAACATTGATCTAAGGATATTGTGGTGCAATTTCCTAAGATGGGAACATGTGGGCAGATGCAGGATGAGGGTTCTCTTTTGAAAACAGTGAACTTGAGAAGCCCATGAGACGTCCAAGGTAGACATGCCAAGTCTACCTTGGCACATTGAGGTTTCTAGGGAAAAGAAGGAAGTAGATATTCAAATTCATGAGATTTGTGAACAAGTGTGACATTTAAAACTGAAACAACATTGAAATAATCCACTTGGGAAGGTGTATAGTTAGAAAAAAGAAGGGAGCTCAGATGATAGCCAGGAAAACCTCTAATGTTTAAAAGTCAAGCTGATAAGGAGAGTTAGCAACCAGCCTGAGATGACACAGCCCATGTGGTAGAAACAAAGGCATAAATCATGGAAGTCAAGAAAAGAAAGTGCTTCCAGAAGGAAGAAATTAAGTTGAATACTGCAGAGGTCAAATAAAAGTGGAGAATGCTCACTACCTGTGTTCACATCCAGGCAACTCTGACAAGAGCCATCTCTGCATGGTAGGGACTACAGTCTGATTGGTGTGGCAGGACAAAATACAAGGGGAGAAGATTGAAACAGCAAATACAACATAACTCACCCTAGAGGACTTGCTTTGAATAGGAGCACAGATAGGGCTTCAGCTAGAATGAAAGTGGGTTCAAAGGAAAGCCTACACCCAACATCTAGGATGAAAGATGCTAGAACAAGTGTGTTCTGTGTTAGGAATGTTTGATTGGAGAGTGACATTGAAGATGCAGGAGAAAAACCAGGATAATTCCAGTTAAATTCCAATTACTGGTAAGAGCAAGATATAAAAATAGGTGGCTGAAGTGGGATGAAAGAAAGATTATTGGCAGTCAAGGGAATGAGACAAAATCTGCTAAATGTACATTGAGATAATTGAAAATAGTCTCAGGAATAGAGGTGGAAAAGAAGACAATGAACCAGGCATTAAAAAGTTATCAGTGAATGAAGGAATAATATGACTGCAGCAGGTTATGTGACAAGATCCAACAGCATGATTTTCACAGAAACTGTGATTTTGAAGGAGGGGGAGAGGGTGTTTTATAATTGGTTATCTTCATGCTCTGAACTTCTTGAGATAAAAGAGAAATAATATGTCTCATGCAGCTGACTTTAGAGGAGATGATGTGTAAGGGAACGTCTAGATTTCTGTTACGGCAAGAAGGTGAAAGGAAAGTTTAGAGGAAGGACCATGGATACAGGGTAGTTCACAGCTAAGAGATCATGAATCCAGGGAGCACAATGGAAAAGTTATGTGGGAAATCAAGTGTAATTAGTAACTGTAGAGTGTAGGATGAAGAAGGAGTCCTTGCAATTAACGTTTTAGATGTAGTGAGGACAGAAGAGAACAGGGATGGGAGGCATGATTGGATTAGCTTTAGGAATCTCCTGTAGGGAGATGGTAACCAGGACAAGCTGGACATCTTTCTGGATGCTCAGAGGGCATGGAAAGCAAAGCACGGCCCAAGGGCCGTTCGGGTTTGCTCTCTGAGACAGCTGTGACATCCCAGAGAGCACATGATATGGCAGGCAGAACAGAAATGGAAGCAGGGTCTGGTGCTGATGATCATCATAGCTCTGAAGTCCTCACAGTTGTGGCAGCACATGTGGCACTGGTCACCGTTTATCTTTAATGAGACATGTCCATGGTGAAGGAGACACTGGAAAATAATGAGTGGGTTTCAAATATTTAGCTATGGAACACTTTATTCAAATCCAAGTTGATATAAAGGACAAACACATAAAAGTACAAACCAGACCCAATTTTATCCCTCGACTCCAAGACTTAGAAGGATTAGAGAAGCTTTATACACTCCTGGACAGCCTGATCTCTAAACAAGTTCCAAATCTTGTATCTTATATTCAGTGTTGATATTATTCACACTGTTTCAGCTACTGTCTGCATCGATGACATATGTGGTAAAGCCTCACTAATTTTGAATAATGAGACTAACATGATTTAGTAACAAAACCAAATTACAGACGTTCTGTTAACAAAATGTAATTTTATTGCTCTCAAGTAGAAAATATGTTATAAACCAAGCTATAAATGGATATTATTAAGCTAAATGGAATAACTTTATATAAAATTACAACTCACAATAGGCCTATATAACACGGTGATGTATCACAAACATGTTATTCCTTTAACATAAGAGAAATAATTGCTGTGGTTGAGAAATTGAAGGCTGAGCAAAATTTATTGAGTCCTTGGTTTCCAAAGACACTACCTGTGGTTTAGTCTCCCTTCAACGTAAGACCATGAAGAATCAAAGGCAAAGAAATTATTACAATATTTACTTGGAAAACATAAAATGTACAAAATTATTGAAAATCTGAAGTGAATAAGGTCGGAGGTAATAAAAGACCGTTAATCATGGCCTCTGCAACAGCATGGATACAATTTGAGGCCATCATCCTAAGCAAACTAATGCAGTAACAGAAAACCAAATACTGTATGTGCTCACTTATAAGTAGGAGCCAAGCATTGGGTATACATGGACATAGAGATGTGAACAATAGACAACAGGTAATATAAGGGGGCAAGGGAGAGGGGAAAGCATTGCAAAACCACTTATAGGGTACTATGCTCACCTCCTACATGACGGGTTCAATCCTACTCCAAACCCCAGCATCACTCAATATACCTTTATAACAAATCTGCACATGTACCCCCAGAATCTAAAATAAAAGTTGTAAAAGACAAAAGCAAAACAGAAATATATTTCAATGCTAATGAATGCTAATGAAAAGGAATCATATATTTGGGTATGGGTTCTTGATGATAGTCGAAGACAGTGCCTTGAAAAATTGACAGATGCTGAGTTAAGTAAGATCAGGTAATTTATATGGGTTCAGGAGTCCTAAAAATTTTAATAATCTAAAGCAGAGCAGATCAATCTTTAACATGATTATGAATCACCTGGGGAGTCTGCTAAAATGCAGCTTCTGATTCCACAGGTCTGGGGTGAGACCTGCGATTTTACATTTTTCATGTGATGCTAATGCTGCAGGTCTGGGGCCATGCTTTGAGTAAAAAAGTGCTAAAGTGCATGCAGAGTTTATGTGAGAAAGTTGAATAGACATAGTGCAGCAGTTCTGATATTGCGTATTTTTGTGGGAAGATGGAGGAAAATTTTAAGACTATTATATTATGAATCCTGTGCGTATGACTTACCTTTACTGAGAAGGATGATTCCTTAATGTCAGCCCATTGTTTGTTTTCTCATCCACACCTCCCCTGAGCACTAAATAAGAGGGATTTTGTTATAATGTATTAAGCAAATTATGTAGAGAAAGTAATTAAAGTATTTCATAACCCAAATACCCTGATGTTGACATTGGGTCTTGCAATTGGCTCTTTTACCTTAAAAAGGTGTTCTTTTCAGGTAAATTTATTTTAGTTCACCAATATCTTTTAGTTAGTAACCTCACCTAAACACTCCCACAAAAATGAGTTGATTCATTAAAGAGTAAAGTCAGTAATTCTTCTTTAGAATCATATACTCATAAAATTTTATATTTAGCAGATTATTAAAGTGTGTGTCATCTAAAATTCTCATTTCTCAGGTAAGAATACAGAGATCTCAGTGACATCGTGTGCCCAGCATCACACAGGAATGTAGAGCAAGAATTAGTATCCATATCTTCAGGTTTTCTTTGAGCTTTTAAAGGAAAATGTGGGCCTCTGTGCCTCTTTACCTTAAACTCAAATATTGCTTATCTTGTGAAATTTCAACTAATTAAAATACTCATAATATTCTTCATTAGCAGACTTATTTTCTTCAGTTGAAAGGAAAAACATTAAAAATGATCAACCAAAATTATTTTACCCAGCAAAGCAGTCTTCGAGATATGAGGGGAAAATAATAGCTTTCCCAGACAAATAAAAGCTAAGGGAGTTTACTCTCATTTATCATTAGGGCTCCCCTACAAGAAATTCTATAGGGAGTTCTTTAAAGTGAAGAAAAGATCTTCTAATTAATAACATAAAACACACAAAAGAACAAAATCTAGTTGTATACGTAATATTAAGTAATATTCAGCATACTCTAGTACTTGTAGTAATGGTATGCAAAGTAATGTTATCCCTAGTATAAGGGTTAAATGATAAAATGTTCAATAACAACCAGAGCTAAAATAAACTGTCGAGGGGTGCACATAACAAAAAAATGTAAATTCAGACATGAAAAATAAAACTCTATGATGGGGGAGCAAAAATACAGAGTTGTATACAACCAAAGTGAAGCTTTATTAGCTTGAAACAAAGTGTTATAAGTTAAGATATTCTTTGTAAGCATTATGGTTACCAAACAGCAAAAATCTGTAATAGGTGCACAAAACATAACTAAAAATTATTCAAAATATACCACTATAGCCTTGTAATACATTTTAAAATCACATCATATGATGCATCCAGCTTTGTTCTTTTTGCTGAGGATTGTTTTGGCTATTCAGGCTCTTTTTTGGTACCATATGATTTTAGGATTTTTTTCCTATTTCTGTGAAAAACGACATTGGTATCTTAATAGGAATTTGCATTGAATCCATAGATTACTTTGGGTAGAATGGTCATTTTAATGATGTTAATTTTTTCTAATCCATGAGCAGGGGATGTCTTTTTGTTTTTTGCATGTCCTCTTCAATTCCTTTCACCAGTGTTTTGTAATTTTCCTTGTAGAGGTCTTTCACTTCCTAGGTTAAATTTATTTCAACTTATTTTTTTTTTTGGTAGCTATTGTAAATGAAATTGCCTTCTTAATTATTTTCTCAGCTAGTTAATTATTGGTATATATAAATGCTACTGATTTTTGTGTGTTGATTTTGTGTCCTGCAACTTTACTAAATTTATTAATTAGATCTAAGAGTTTTAGATGGAGTCTTTATTTTTTTTCTAGATATAAAATCATGTCATCTGCAAAGAGGTACAACTGACTCCCTCTTTTCCAAATTGCATACCTTTTATTTATTTTTCTTGCTCGATTGCTTTGACTAAGTACTATGTTGAATAGGAGTGGTGAATGTGGGCATTTTTATCTTCTTCCAGTTGCAGAGGAAAGGCTTTCAGCTTTTCCCCATTCAGTATATTATCTGTGAGTTTGTCACATATGGCTTTTATTATGGTAAAGTAAGTTGCTTCTATTCTTAGTTTCTTGAGAGTTTTCTATCATGAAGGAATGCTGAATTGTGTCAAGTGCTTTTTCTACATCTACTTAGATCATCATATGCTTTTTCTCCTTATTTGTTGCTGTCTCATATCACATTTATTGATTTGCATCCTGTATATATTGAATCATTTTTGCATTCCTAGGATAATTCCCACTTGATCATGGTGTGTTGTCTTTTTCATGTATAGTTGGATTCAGTTTCATGTATAGTTGGTTAAGGATTTTTGCATCTATTTTCATCAAGAATATTGTTTTATATTATTTTGTTGTTGTTGTTGTTTTTCTTGTGTCCTTGTCTGCTTTTGAAGTCAGGATAATTCTAGCTTCATAGAATGAGTTAAGGACCTCATGATATGGTTTGGCTCTGTGTCCCCACCCAAATCTCATCTTGTAGTTCCCATAATTCCCACATGTTATGGAAGGGACCTGGTGGGAGATGATTGTCTTATGGGGGTAGGTCTTTCCGGTGTTTTCTTGTGATAGTGAGTGGATCTCACAAGATCTGACGGTTTTAAAAACAGGAGTTTCTCTGCACAAGTTCTCTTTGCCTGCTGCCATCCAAATAAGATGTGACTTGCTCCTCCTTGCCTTCCACCATGATTGTGAGGTTTCCTCAGCCATGTGGAACTGTAAGTCCAATAAAGCTCTTTCTTTTGTAAATTGCCCAGTCTCAGGCATGTCTTTACCAGCAGCATGAAAACTGACTAATATACCCCAGGTCTTCAATTTTTTGGAATAGTTTGAGGAGACTTGTTGTTAGTTCTTTGTATATTTTGTAGAATTCAGCAGGGAAACCACCCAGTCCTGGACTTATCTTTGTTGAGTAACTTTTTATCTTTATTAGATACCTTTTTGTTACTGATTCAGTCCCATTACTTATTACTGATTTGTTTAGGTTTTCTATTTCTTCCTGATTCAAACTTGGCAGGTTATACATGTTCAGGAATTTATCCACTTCCTCTAGGTTTTCCAGTTTATTAGCATATAGTTTGTTCATAATAGTTTCTGATGATGTTTTCTGTGGTATCAGTTTTAATGTTTCCTTTTTCCTTTCTGATTCTATTGATTTGAGTCCTCTCTCTTTTCTTCCTGATTACTCTAGCAAGAGGGTTATCAATCTTATCTTCTCAAAAAACCAATTTTGTGTCATTAAACACTTGTATTGATTTTAGTTTCCATTTTAATGAGTTCTAGTCTGACCATTATTTTTCCTTTCCTTCTGCTAATTTTGAGTATGGTTTATCCCTGCTTTTCTAGTTCCTTGAGGTGTACAGTTAGGTTTTTATAAATATCTCCACTTTTTGATGTAGGCATGTATTCCTGTAAACTTTCCTTATACCACGGCTTTAGCTGTATCTCATTGATTTTGGTATGTTGTGTTTCTATACTTATTTGCTTCAATAGCTTTTAAATTTTCTTCTTGACTCAATGATCATTAAGGACCATGTTGTTTAATTTCCATGTATTTGTACAGTTTCCAAAGTTCTTCTTATTATTGCTTTCTAATTTTATTCCATTGTGGTCTGAGAAGACACTGGATAGATTTCCATTTTTAAAAATATTGTTGATACTTGTTTTGTGTCCTACCATATGATCTCTACTGGAAAATGTTCCATGTGCTGAAGGAAAGAATGTGTATTCTCTATCTGTTGGATAAAATGTTTAGTAAATGTCTGTTAGGTCCATTTGGGGTAAACTGCAGTTTAAATCTAATGTTTCTTTGTTAATTTTCTGTCTAGATTAACTGTCTACTGATGACAGTGGAATGTTGAAGTCTCCAAGTATTACTGTATTGGATTTGATCTCTTTCTTTAGATCTAATAAGATTTGCTTTGTATATCCATGCGCTCCAGTGTTAGGTACAAACATGTTTAGAATTGGTATATATTCTGACTTAATTGATCCCTTTATTTATATTTAATGACCTTCTCTGTCTCTTTTTCATGTTTTTGATTTAAGTCTCTATTATCTAATGTAAATATTTCTGCTCATTTTTGATTTCCATTTGTATATATTTTTCTTCATTCACTTTCAGTCTATATATGTCTTTACAGGTGAGATGAGTTTCTTATAGGCAGCATAGAGTTAGGTCATGTTTTCTTATCCATTCACCTAGTTTATATCTTTTCATTGGAAAGTTTATTCCAATTAAGGATTATTATTGATATGTGAGGGCTTATTCCTATCATTTTATTAATTGATTTCTGGTTGTATTGCATATCCTTTTTCTCTTGTTTCCTTTCTTCCTTTCCTTATTTCTTTCTCCTTTCTTTCTTTCCTTCCTTCCTTTTACTTTCTTTCTCTTTCTTTCTTTGTCTTTCTTTCTTTCTTTCCTTCCTTCCTTCCTTCTTTCTTTCTTCTTTCTTCCTTTTCTTTCTTTCTCTTTCTTCCTCCCTCTTTCTTTCTCTCTCTCTCTCTTTCTCTTTCTTTCTTTCTTTCTTTCTTTCTTTTCTTTCTTTCTTTCTTTCTTTCTTTCTTTCTTTCTCTCTCTCTCTCTTTCTCTTTCTTTCTTTCTCTCTCTCTCTCTCTCTTTCTCTTTCTTCTTTCTTTCTTTCTCTTTCTTTCTTTCTCTTTCTTTCTTCTTTCTTTCTCTTTCTTTCTTTCTCTCATTGTTTATCATAGTGGTTTGGTGGTTTTCTGTAGTGGTGATATTTGAGTCCCTTTCTTCCTTATATATGTATTTGCTCTACCAAGGAGTTCTATACTTTCCCGTGTTTTCATGATGGTAGATATTGCTCTTTTGTTTCCAGGTGTAGAACTCCTTTAAGTATTTCTTTTAGGGGTGATCTAGTGTTGATCAATTCCCTCGCTTTTACTTGTCTAGAAAAGAATTTCTCCTTCATATGTGAAGGATATTTTGACTGAGTATAGTATCATTGACTAGCAGAATTTTTTCTTTCAGTTCTTTGAACATATCATCCCATTCTCTCCTGGCTTGCAAGATTTCTGCTGAAAAATTTACTGTTTAGTCTGATAGGGGATTCCTTATAAGTGACTACATGCTTTTCTGTTGGTGTTTTTAGAACTCTCCATTTGTTTTGACATTTTACGGTTTGATTATAATGTGCTATGGAGAATACATTTTTATATTGTATCTGTTTGGAGATCTCTGAGCTTCCTGTGTCTGGATATCTAATCTCTTGCTAGACTTGGGAAGTTTTCAGCTACTATTTTGTTAAATAGGCTTTTCTAAGACATTATTGTTCTCTTCACCATCTGATACATCAAAATTTGAATATTTGGTCATTTTATGGTGTCACATTTCTCACATAGGCTTTAAAATATTTTAAAATAATTTAAAAACTTTTTCTGACTGAGTTATTTCAAAAGAACTGTTCTCAAGTTATTTCTTCCTCTTGAACTGGTCTATTGTTGAAGTTTTCAAATGTATTTTGTACATCATTCAATAAATTCTTCAGTTTCAGAATTTCTGTTTGATTCTTTTTTATGACAGTTATCTCTTTGCTAAATTTCTCATTCACATCCTAAATTGTTTTTTGATTTTATGTATCATTTTTTCTCTAGTATCTTACTAAGCTTCTTTAATATCATTACTTTGATTATTTTTCCAGGATTTCATATATTTATTCATTGTAATCTGTTACTGGAAAATTATTGTATTCCTTTGGAGGTGTCATATTTCTTTACTTTTTTATGTTTCTTGTTTTCCCATGTTTATATGTACACATCTGGTGTAATAATAACTTCTTCCAGTTTTTTGGATTTGCTTTCATGGGAGAAGAGTTTTCCTGAAGACATATCTATAGTCCTGGTTACATAAAGAATTTTGTCTTTGATTCTGAGCACCTGCAGTAGTATAGTCTTCATATGATCTATTTGGTTGTAAACAGTATCAGTAATGTTTGTAATTTCCTCAGTGGCTTAGGGTGTGGTTGTTTGTGAAGGCTGTGATGATGTTTTGCTAGGGACAAAGACATCAGGTGAGCCAGTCCTCAGGCCCCATTGGTGGCAACTGCAGGCCAAGCATGCTTGTTTGGACCCCAGCATAGCATAGGCTGGCACTGGTATTAGTGGGTACAGGCAGGTGGATTCTTGAGCCTTCAGATGTCTTGCCTGAGTGATAGCAGTGGCAGTGTTGGGTTGGGCACACGAGTGAGTCCTCAGTTCCTGGGCAACAATTGTGGCATAAGTGATGGCAGTAGAAGTGGTGGGACAATTCTCTAACTCTCAAGTGGTCCACACTGATGTTGATGGTGGCTGCGATAGGCTGTGTAGGTCAGTTCCTAGGCCCACAAGTGGCATGTGGGGGTGGGTACTAGCTTTTGTGGTAGCGGCAGGTTGTGTATGCCCATACTCTGGCCTCCTAAAGGAGTGCTCAGGTGCCAACAATAAGTGGGTTATTATACTCCCCAGGTCTCCATATGGCATTTTTGGGCACTGGTGGGTCAGAGTGGAGCCAGGTGAGGTGGGCCTATCTTCAGGTCCTCTAGTGGTGCATGAAGATGCTGGATATGGTAGGCAGGGGTGGGTCCTCTAGTGGTGCATGAAGATGCTGGATATGGTAGGCAGGGGTGGGTCCCCTAGTGGTACATGAAGATCCTGGATATGGTAGGCAGGGAGGGTCCTCTAGTGGTGCGTGAAGATGCTGGATATGGTAGGGAGGGCTGGGTTGATCTCCAAATCCCTGGTGGAATGCTTGGGTGTAGGTGGCAGTGGCTGTGCTGTGGCCCTGCTGCTGGGGAGGGTAGGGTAGTTTTCCATGGTAGTAGCTGTAAGCAGGTAGCTGGGGAGCTTATGCTCCATCCCCAGGTGGTGGTTATAACCAGAGTGGCCCTTCCTTAGGTGCTTTTAAATGCATGGTGACCTTGCTACTGATGGCAGCAGGGTTGTTGCCAATGACTCGTGCTTCTGCGCTGGTGGTGACAGCCTGCAGTGGTGCCTGGCTCCAGGAAGGGGATGTCAACAGGTATCCAGGGATGTAGAGATATAGGCACTATTGGGCCCCAGGTGCTATTGGAACCCTGAAATTAACATAGGGAGCTACCTGGAGACCACATGATGACACTGTTCCAGAGAGGGAACTCACACTGCGTATCCAAAATACTTGGAATCCTAAGCAGTTACAGCAAAGCACCATCTTGAGAGCTGGGCCCTCAGAATGAGGGGCCACATGGGTAGAAGGGGCTGCCCTATGGCTAAGATTGCAGGAGTCCATGGTGAGAATATGGACTGCTGGGGGTCACTTATTTACCCTTTCTCTACACTGGGAAGCCTCTTCAGGTTCTTAGGTAATCCCAGCCAACCAGGCTGCCTCACTTCTCTCTCTTTTCTCTCTTTTCTTGTCTTAGGTGTTTCCTGTCACTTCTGTTGAATTTCAGTGTTCTCTCTTGGGTGATCTATTAGAAGTGTGATTATTTACTCACTATTTTGATTCTTCTTTGTGGAGGAAGTAAATGCCAGATACCAGTAGTCAGCCATCTTGAAGTCTGATTTTTCTTTGAAATGCATAGTGCAGCATGCTGAATAATAATAATTGAGTATTGTACATTTCAATATTGCTAAGAGAATATATTTCTAATGTTCTCATCACCAAAATATTAAATATTTGAAGTGATATTTTAATTAGCTTAATCATTCCACATTATATTAAAAAATCCTAACAGCACTTTTTACCCCACAAGTATCTACAACTACAATTTGTCAATATATAATAAACATTTTTAAATGAATGTCAGTGATAGTGAGGATAAACAAATATATATATGATCAATTAACTCTAAATCAAGATAGATTGTGATAAGTGGAACAGAGTGTAAAGAGAAACAGAAGAAAAATGGATTAAATCCAAAGTTGAAGATCTAGAAAGACCTTCTGGAGGTGATGGTCACTCAATTGCATCTTCAAAGATGGCTGGAACTGTAACCATCTGTGAGGACCACTAAGTGAGCATTGGGTATCTGTACAAGTCTCCATCTCCAGCTACACCCAGGCACCAGTGGCAGGAGCCACATCTCATTCCTCTTTCCACTGGTCACTGTTCACAGCACAGGCCTTGGGCGTAGTGTGTGCTGATGGTGTTTTAATTGGATTATTTTGACTAGGGATGTTTTTGTTGGCAATAATTTCTTAGTTTCTTAAGGACAAATTGGTAGTAGTTTAATTTCTAACCTGTTACTTAGAAACTCTTAAGCATATCTACTAGAATTCAGTACAAACTCTCTGAGGACATTAGAGACATTTCGTCAAGTGCCGTGTTTCCCCTGGAACAAAATGTGGAGAAATGTCATCAACAAAATGGAAAATAAAAGTCAAGTTTAGATTCATCCATTACAAAAATATCCTCATATTTATAAGTATATTGTCAGTGTAGAACACGCGAGTTTTATGCACCTCTTCATGACATTTTTCTTACAATATTTTTAGACAGTAAAATATTTGTGCCTTGAAGGATGTCAGGATGAGTGATTTTAAGGTTTAATGTCCATGTTCATGGTTTAGGTCCATATGAGCCTATGTTCTCAAATATCTTTGAGATATGAGCCTATGTTCTCAAATATCTTTAACCAAATGACCATATTGTCCTAGAAAGAGATGTGTTCAGGGGAGATACAATGCAGGTTCAGGATGACAGCCTTCCATAGCCTCTAATTATTGTCCACACAGGGCACTGAACATCCCCAGTAATCTGTGAAATATGCTGAAGATAAGCTCTCCAGCTTGAGTTCTTTGCCACTTAGCCCTGGTGACCTGGCTGGGCTCCAATTCAGGTAATTGCATCCTGTCTGCTCAAATTTCCTTTGCGATTTCAATTGGATATGTTATCTTCCTTAGCACGGCTGCCCAGAATGATAGTTCAGGATTCCCTTACAGCTGCTAAACAGCTGCTGTATTCAACCCAAGAGGTGACTACGTTTCAGTAGTGGGTAAAATGATTCCTTGCTATTTCTTTTTGCCATCACAGAGGCATTGTGAGGCTTAATTAATTAAAATGTGTACAGCTTCCAAGGTGCAAGTCGTGGTAAAGATAGCAGACATTAAGTATTAAGCATTTTTAAAGATCTGCATCTGCCTTTCTCTGAAAGTGGAATCTAGACATGAGATGTTCGTTACACTATGATACATCAAGTTTAATTTTAGTAAAATATTTTTGGAGATGGATATTGGTTGAATTTAGAATTCATGTTGTGTCTTTTGTCACTGTAAATGATATTCAGTACTAATGAATCAACCTCCCACTTAAAATTTCATTAATAAATTTTCCATTGATGGCTCGACATTACTAGTTGTGAGTGTGTTGACCTTTTTTGTCCACCATTTCCCTAATTCTGCCATATGACTTTCTATGCATGCGCCTTACTCATGGAAATATGCTGTATTTTTTTTAAAAAGCTATCCCAAAATTTCACAGCTTAAAACAATCATCTTTTTATTACATTTTATGATTCTGTTGGTAAGGAATTTGAAAATAGCTGGGAAATTCTTCTGCTCCATCTGATATTGACTGGGGTCATTTTGTTGTGTTCAGCTGGGGTGGCTGCATGGGACTGAAGGGTCTGCTAGCTTTATTTACATGCTCAGTCCCTTGGCAGAGTTAGATGGAAAGGTAGACTCAGCCGAGTCCCTCTTCATCTAGTGTCTGAGCCTCTGCAGATGGTCTCTCCAGCAACACAGTCAAACTATTACCCGGAGACTCAGGACTTCAAAAGTCTAAGACAGAAGCTTTCAGTTCTCTTGAATACTAGGCCTAGAAAAGGCACATGTCACCATAATTCTATTTGCTTGATTAAAGTAGTCATAGGCCAGCCCAGATTCAAGAAGAGAGGATAGGTCCATCTCTTATGAGAGAAATATCAGAGAATTATGGGCATATTTAATCCATATACTGACCACATTACTAATGTTATCATTCATGGTAGTTTCAAAGAGACCTGAGCTTTCCACAAGGGACCCCTCCACAATTAAATATCCAGAAATAGAGACAGAGTCGGCACCAACCTTTTGGACTTCACATTGATCTAAAATACCTTTGAAGCAGAGCAAAAGCAGCTACTTCTTAAGCATTATCACCTGTAAAATGTGCTAACCACAACAATTCTTATTTCTCTTCCCTAAATGATACAATGCTACTTCCCTGAACTACCATTTTAAGTAAAATTGCAAACAGTTTTAACTCTCCTAAGTGATTTTACACCTGAATACTTAAAAATATCTTCTGTGGAGGTAAGTCACATATTATTTTTTTCCATTCTGCTGTTGACAAAGTTGAAATAGAGAGAGGTGGGAGATTTACTAGGTCTCTAAGCAATGAGTGATGAGTCACTCATTGATGGCCATTCCATTCAGGGTTTTATCCACTTTACTTCATATGCTTTCTGCCTACCAATATTTCATTCACAATCTAAACATCTTTGATGAGGTTCAAGCTTCTGGCTTGACTACAATGGAGATATTTTTGCAAGAGGGCAAAGCAGCTCTCAAGCTAGATTTTCATGGATCAATGTCTAAGTAGGGCTTGCTGTTGCTGTTCCTACTTTATTTTTCCCTGGACATGGAGTAGGAGAGTATGGCATGATTGAAAAATGTCTGGTTTGCTCTGTTTAGCCATGTTACAGCCAGAGATGTAAGGTTGTTCAAGTCTTCTGGATTTTCTCTTCCTAAAGCAAAAGGCATTGTCTGCATTACTCTTGCTCCTTTTCTCTAATTCTTCGTATCCTTCTCAGTCTTGAAGGCTCACCTTAGTTCTCCCAACTTCTCTGAAAGACTTCACTCACTACCTTAGTTTGCATTTTACTCTTACCCATGAACTCATAGAATTTTACAGTCTGGGATGTGCATTATCAGAAATCAATCATTTTCATTCTTCTACCCAGCAAGATGCTTTAAGCACCACCCCTGTGTATATTTCTAGGTTGTAAATCACCCTGCTGATATAAAACCAATCACATAGTGATCCTGCTGCACAGAGCTAACAGCATTTCAGGGGAAATTCACTGAGAAATCACTACACACTAGGCACTGTGGACTTCATATACTGGGACTTGACATAGTTTATCTCATTGACATCTCACAACAATCCTAGAGGGCTTTATAGATGGTGCATCTGGAATTCTGTAAGGTTAAGTCACTTGTCTAAGTGGGAGAGAAAGGAGTTAAACTCAGAACTGTGTAACTTCAAAAACAAAGCACTTGGCCGTTAGGCTATAGTGTCTTTGAATAATTGTATTGTATATATGCACTTTCATGTATATGCATGTGTGTGTAGTCTAAACAGAATCATCCAGAGAATTGCATGGTGACATTTATACTTCAAATGTCATATGTAGCATAAAAAAGGAACTGTCAACTACTAATAACAGTAACCAACATTCTTCCGACACTTTCACTCTCTTCTTGGACTTCCACATAGATTATCCATTGAATTTTAAATAGACCACAGATTCCACAAGTCTCAGAATCATAGGCTAACAAAGTACTGAGGATATAGTTTCTAATCAAAATCTTTGATTAATTTACTAATTAATCTATAAGATGGCATCTTCCCTCTGTTCTTGCAGCCATTCTCTGAGGTGTCTCTACTCATAGTTATAAAAGCAAAATAATGATCACAAATATAATGACAATACTTTCCAACAAATACATTAGCATTAATATTCTATATGAATTAAATAATTTGGTGAACTAATAATTTAATGAATTAAATAATTTAAAGCACAATCATATATGCATTATTATAAGATGCTATTATTATTTCAATTGATATATAAAGACATGAGACACACGTGAGATCACGTGGACACACAGGGGAAAAACACACATTGGGGCCTATCAGAGAGTGGAGGGGAGGAGGAGGGAGAGGATCAGGAAAAATAACTAATGGGAACTAGACTTAATATTTGGGTGATTAAATAATCTGTACAACAAACCCCATGACCGAAGTTTACCTATATAACAAACTTGCACATATACCTCTGAATCTAAAATAGAAATTTTAAAAATATTTTTGGACATCCTAATCTAAATAGGGATATTTGTCAAAGCATATCTACATTTAGGAGCTAATTAAATGACTGTGTACATTCCAGATCATGAGTTTAAACTTGATTGCATTCTCTTGGACTTAACATATAGAATGGCTGTGAGGGAACTTGAAAACCAGGAAGTGGAAAAAATCCGAACTCCCCAGTCCAAAATAAGACTCACTTTTTAAATCCCTACAGGTTTTCCTCCTCCTAGCAGCTGGCTGCCAAGAATGGAGTGAATTCACCACAATCCTGCGCAAGATTTAATGGGGTAATTTAAAAGTGTGCGGAGAGTTTGGCCCAGGACTTGGTTCTGCTTTTGCTCTGCAGATTTTATGTTGGTGGAAGCAGTTCAGGCAATCCATCATTTGTGCATGGCAATGCCAGTGACACAAGTCAGTTCTTGGAATGCAGTGAGGAACAATGGTACCAAGTGAGTAGTCCAACTTTGGCAGCAACCTATAGAAGTTTTAAGGACCCTTTGGCTGTGGTTACTGTTCCTCTCAGCTAACCATTAGCGGCAAGTGACAGGGGAAAATGGGACTTCCATTCCCTCAATCTGCCCAGACTTTGCTTCCTTTTTTTTTTCTTTTTTTTTCATTTTTGGCTTACTCTTTATGCATCTATATGCAGATTGCAGATTCACTTTTAAAAGAGAGCTTCACATGATATTACTAATCTGATATAAGTGAGAAATGGTATCTTTAGAGTATTGTGAGTGTTATGCATGAGATAGATTATCTTTTCAAACACTGGCGATAAATTTATTTCACCTTTTCCATGAATTGTCTGTTCATTCCATTAGGCAAAGATTAAAAAAAACTGCTGTAGTGAGCTAGGAAACAGATATCCACTTATGATGATAATAGAATTATAAACTCTAGAGTAATTTGTCAATAATCTGCTAAAAATTTTAAAGTGCTCATTCCTAACAATTCAATTTCTACGTATTTATCTTACAGATACATTTATATATGTGCCAAATGGCATACTTATAAGACCTTCATTGCCACACTTCAAGTAAAAAATAAGATGGAAAACTGTATAAATATTAATAGATATCTGGGTAAATCAACTATGGGAAGAATATCCACTTCCAGGCATGATGGAGTAACTGATATGAACTAGCTCTCCAATCATAAATACCTATATGACTGGATAAAGTAGATGAGACAGTATTTTCAGCACTGGACAATAGACAGCATAAGAATGTGATCCTTGAGAGTGGGAAAACTAAACATTTGAGACCCACAATTGCCCAGCCTTCTATGTGGGGATAATCTCCTGACCATGGGATGAAGAGCTGAAGTGAAGCAGGCCATGGCAGACATGCCAAAGTGAAGAAGCAGAAATCGGAATTTGGGGCAGCTGAAATGGCTGGCATCTATTGCATCGAATATCAAAGACAAAAGGGGAATTATATTCAGAGGGGGCCTCTGTGAATCTACACAGAAGCTACATATGAAACTTCACTGTCAAAGAACGTTTGGAAATTGAAACAAAATATAGTATCATTTAGAAAAGCCCAAAAAATATAAAATACATTGGGAGAAAATACCAAACATGTACAATATTTTATGGTAACACTACAAAAAAATGCTGAAACAAATCATAGAACACTTAAAAAACAAAAAAGGTAAATCACATTAATGGATTGGAACTTTAATATTGTTAAGATGTTAATTCTTCTATAATTGGTAAATATCTTTAATGCGGATTTCATCATGTAGACAGGAAAATGCTAAAATTGATATGAAAGAGCAAAGGAACTAAAACAGCCCAAACAATTTTGATAAAGTAAGACAAAGTTGGAAGTCTCACACTATCAGGTTTCAAGATTATAATAAAGCTACAGCAATCAAGACATAGACAAAAGGAATAGAATATAGTCGAGAAACAGACCATACATATGCGGTCAATTGATTTTTGACAAAGAAGCTAAGACAATTTCAATTAAGAAATGATAATATTTTCACTGGGTTCAGCGGCTCATGTCTATAATCCCAGCACTTTGGGAGGCCCCAGCAGGTGAATCACCTGAGGTCAGGAGTTCAAGACCAGCCTGGTCAACATGGTGAAACCCTATTTCTACTAAAAAGACAAAATTCAACTGGATGTGGTGGCACATGCCTGTAGTCCCAGCTACTTGGGAGGCTGAGGCAGGAGAATTGTTTGAACCTGGGAGGTGGAGGTTGCAGTGAGCTGAGATTGTGCCACTGCACTCCAACCTGGGTGACACAGAAAGATTTCGTCTAAAAAATAAAATAAAATAGAATAAAATAAAGAAAGAATATTTTCAACAAATGATAGCGAAACAATTTGCTGTCCACATGTGAAAACAAAAAACTAAAAGAAACAGAGCCTATTTCTTAGGTTAGGCAAAGATTTCTTAGATAAGACACAAAACTGATACATATGCAATTAAGAAAATGAAAAAGCAAGCCACAGACCAGGAGCAAATGTTTGCAACTTACATATCATGCACATGGCTTATATCAAGACTACATAAAGAAATCTTGCACTTAAATAGTGAAAAGAGAAACAACCCAGCTTTAAACTTGGGCAAAAGGTTTGAACAAGGTAGTTCAAAAAAGAAACATACAAATGGCTAATGAAAAGATGAAAGGATGTTCAACATCATTTGTCTTTAGGATTCAAATTAAAACACAGTGAGATCTTTTTGAACACCCATTAGAAAGGCTCCAGTGTAAAAGACCAGCCATATGAGGAGTTGGAGATCGTGGACAAGGGGAACTCTCACACACTACTGGCAGGAAAACAAAAAAGCATACTTTGGAAACTGATGTGTCAGTTTATTAAAAATGTAAATATATAAATAGTTTGCTACTCTGCTCTTTTCTTCCTATTTACCCAAGACAATAAAAAACATATGTTCATAAAAGATTTATACACAAATGTCTATGGAAGATTTTTTTGTGATAGCCCAAAGCAGAAAAAAAAAAAAAAAAGCCAAATGCCCATTGACAATTGAGTGGACTCATATATATTTTATTTATATACCACATGATATGTATGGTATATCTATATAAATGAATTATACTCAACAATAAAAAGGAAGGGACTACTGATACATACAAAAATTATGTAATCTTAAAATTATGATGCAAAGTAAAAGAAGTCATACAAAACAAACTACATATTGTAAGATTATACTTACGTACAGTCCTATAAAGTGCAAATGAATCTATAAGTGACAGAAGCAGGTAAGCGGTTGCTTAGGGATAGGGTGGACAGAGAGAGATGGATTCCAAATGGGCATGAGAAAACTCATGATGAAAATACTTATTATCGGCGGAGCAAGATGGCCGAATAGGAACAGCTCCAGTCTCCAACTCCCAGCGCGAGCGACACAGAAGACCGGTGATTTCTGCATTTTCAACTGAGGTACTGGGGTCATCTCTCTAGGGAGTGCCGGACAATCGGTGCTGGTCAGCTGCTGCAGCCTGACCAGCGTGAGCTGAAGCAGGGCGAGGCATCGCCTCACCTGGAAGCGCAAGGGGGAAGGAAATCCCTTTTCCTAGCCAGGGGAACTGAGACACACAACACCTGGAAAATCGGGTAACTCCCACCCCAATACTGCGCTTTAAGGAAACAGGCACACCGAGAATATATCCCACACCTGGCCCGGAGGGTCCCACGCCCACGGAGCCTCCCTCACTGCTAACACAGCCGTCTGCGGCGATCTATCCCGAGGCAGCAGCGAGGCTGGGGGAGGGGCGCCCGCCATTGCTGAGGCTTAAGTAGGTAAACAAAGCCGCTGGGAAGCTCGAACTGGGTGGAGCTCACAGCAGCTCAAGGAAGCCTGCCTGTCTCTGTAGACTCTACCTCTGCGGAGAGCGCACAGCTGCAGTCCATTAGGGGAAAGAGCGGGGCCGTTGCAGACGCGAATGACTCTGTCTGACAGCTTTGGGGAGAGCCGTGGATCTCCTAACGCGGAGGTTGAGATCTGAGAACGGACAGACTGCCTGCTCAGGTGGGTCCCTGACCCCTGAGTAGCCTAGGTGGGAGACATCCCCCACTAGGGGCAGTCTGACACCCCACACCTCACAGGGTGGAGTCACCCCTGAGAGGAAACTTCCAAAGAAAGAATCAGACAGGTACACTCGCTGTTCAGCAATATTCTATCTTCGGCAACCTCTGCTGCTGACACCCAGGAAAACAGGGTCTGGAGTGGACCTCAAGCAATCTCCAACAGACCAACAGACAGTCCTTCTGACTGTCAGACGGAAAACTATCAAACAGGAAGGACACCTATACCAAAACCCCATCAGTACGTCACCATCATCAAAGACCAGAGACAGATAAAACCACAAAGATGGGGAAGAAGCAGGGCAGAAAAGCTGGAAATTCAAAAATAAGAGCGCATCTCCCCCTGCAAAGGAGCGCAGCCCATCGCCAGCAACGGATCAAAGCTGGTCAGAGAATGACTTTGACGAGATGAGAGAAGAAGGCTTCAGTCCATCAAACCTCTCAGAGCTAAAGGAGGAATTACGTACCCAGCGCAAAGAAACTAAAAATCTTGAAAAAAAAGTGGAAGAATTGACAGCTAGACTAATGCAGAGAAGATCATAAACGAAATGACAGAGATGAAAACCATGACACGAGAAATACGTGACAAATGCACAAGCTTCAGTAACCGACTCGATCAACTGGAAGAAAGAGTATCAGCGATTGAGGATCAAATGAATGAAATGAAGCGAGAAGAGAAACAAAAAGAAAAAAGAAGTAAAAGAAATGAACAAAGCCTGCAAGAAGTATGGGATTATGTAAAAAGACCAAATCTACGTCTGATTGGGGTGCCTGAAAGTGAGGGGGAAAATGGAACCAAGTTGGAAAACACTCTTCAGGATATCATCCAGGAGAACTTCCCCAACCTAGTAGGGCAGGCCAACATTCAAATTCAGGAAATACAGAGAACGCCACAAAGATACTCCTCCAGAAGAGCAACTCCAAGACACATAATTGCCAGATTCACCAAAGTTGAAATGAAGGAAAAAATCTTAAGGGCAGCCAGAGAGAAAGGTCGGGTTACCCACAAAGGGAAGCCCATCAGACTAACAGCAGACCTCTCGGCAGAAACTCTACAAGCCAGAAGAGAGTGGGGGCCAATATTCAACATTCTTAAAGAAAAGAATTTTCAACCCAGAATTTCATATCCAGCCAAACTAAGCTTCATCAGTGAAGGAGAAATAAAATCCTTTACAGATAAGCAAATGCTTAGAGATTTTGTCACCACCAGGCCTGCCTTACAAGAGACCCTGAAGGAAGCCCTAAACATGGAAAGGAACAACCGGTACCAGCCATTGCAAAAACATGCCAAAATGTAAAGACCATCGAGGCTAGGAAGAAACTGCATCAACTAATGAGCAAAATAACCAGTAATATCATAATGACGGGATCAAGTTCACACATAACAATATTACCTTAAATGTCAATGGACTAAATGCTCCAATTAAAAGACACAGACTGGCAAACTGGATAAAGAGTCAAGACCCATCAGTCTGCTGTATTCAGGAGACCCATCTCACATGCAGAGACATACATAGGCTCAAAATAAAGGGATGGAGGAAGATCTACCAAGCAAATGGAGAACAAAAAAAAGCAGGGGTTGCAATCCTAGTCTCTGATAAAACAGACTTTAAACCATCAAAGATGAAAAGAGACAAAGAAGGCCATTACATAATGGTAAAGGGATCAATTCAACAGGAAAAGCTAACTCTCCTAAATATATATGCACCCAATACAGGAGCACCCAGATTCATAAAGCAAGTCCTTAGAGACCTACAAACAGACTTAGACTCCCATACAATAATAATGGGAGACTTCAACACTCCACTGTCAACATTAGACAGATCAACGAGACAGAAAGTTAACAAGGATATCCAGGAATTGAACTCATCTCTGCACCAAGCGGACCTAATAGACATCTATATAACTCTCCACCCCAAATCAACAGAATATACATTCTTCTCAGCACCACATCGCACTTATTCCAAAATTGACCACATAATTGGAAGTAAAGCACTCCTCAGCAAATGTAAAAGAACAGAAATTATAACAAACTGTCTCTCAGACCACAGTGCAATCAAATAGAACTCAGGACTAAGAAACTCAATCAAAACTGCTCAACTACATGGAAACTGAACAACCTGCTCCTGAATGACTACTGGGTACATAACGAAATGAAAGCAGAAATAAAGATGTTCTTTGAAACCAATGAGAACAAAGATACAACATACCAGAATCTCTGGGACACATTTAAAGCAGTGTAGAGGGAAATTTATAGCACTAAATGCCCACAAGAGAAAGCAGGAGAGATCTAAAATTGACACTCTAACATCACAATTAAAAGAACTAGAGAGGCAAGAGCAAACACATTCAAAAGCTAGCAGTAGGCAAGAAATAACTAAGATCAGAGCAGAACTGAAGGAGATAGAGACACAAAAAAACCTCCAAAAAATCAATGAATCCAGGAGTTGGTTTTTGAAAAGATCAACAAAATTGACAGACCGCTAGCAAGACTAATAAAGAAGAAAAGAGAGAGGAATCAAATAGTCGCAATAAAAAAGGATAAAGGGGATATCACCACCGACCCCACAGAATACAAACAACCATCAGAGAATACTATAAACACCTCTACGCAAATCAACTAGAAAATCTAGAAGAAATGGATAATTTCCTGGACACTTACACTCTCCCAAGACTAAACCAGGAAGAAGTTGAATCCCTGAATAGACCAATAGCAGGCTCTGAAATTGAGGCAACAATTAATAGCCTACCCACCAAAAAAAGTCCAGGACCAGATGGATTCACAGCTGAATTCTACCAGAGGTACAAGGAGGAGCTGGTACCATTCCTTCTGAAACTATTTCAATCAATAGAAAAAGAGGGAATCCTCCCTAACTCTTTTTATGAGGCCAACATCATCCTGATACCAAAGCCTGGCAGAGACACAACAAAAACAGACAATTTTAGACCAATATCCCTGATGAACATCGATGCAAAAATCCTCAATAAAATACTGGCAAACCGGATTCAGCAGCACATCAAAAAGCTTATCCACCATGATCAAGTGGGCTTCATCCCTGGGATGCAAGGCTGGTTCAACATTCGCAAATCAATAAATGTAATCCAGCATATAAACAGAACAAAGACAAGACCACATGATTATCTCAATAGATGCAGAAAAGGCTTTTGACAAAATTCAACAGCCCTTTATGCTAAAAACGCTCAATAAATTCGGTATTGATGGAACGTACCTCAAATAATAAGAGCTATTTATGACAAACCCACAGCTAATATCATACTGAATGGGCAAAAACTGGAAAAATTCCCTTTGAAAACTGGCACAAGACAGGGATGCCCTCTCTCACCACTCCTATTCAACATAGTGTTGGAAGTTCTGGCTAGGGCAATCAGGCAAGAGAAAGAAATCAAGGGTATCCAGTTAGGAAAAGAAGAAGTCAAATTGTCCCTGTTTGCAGATGACATGATTGTATATTTAGAAAACCCCATTGTCTCAGCCCAAAATCTCCTTAAGCTGATAAGCAACTTCAGCAAAGTCTCAGGATACAAAATTAATGTGCAAAAATCACAAGCATTCTTATACACCAGTAACAGACAAGCAGAGAGCCAAATCAGGAATGAACTTCCATTCACAATTGCTTCAAAGAGAATAAAATACCTAGGAATCCAGCTTACAAGGGATGTAAAGGACCTCTTCAAGGAGAACTACAAACCACTGCTCAGTGAAATAAAAGAGGACACAAACAAATGGAAGAACATACCATGCTCATGGATAGGAAGAATCAATATCGTGAAAATGGCCATACTGCCCAAGGTTATTTATAGATTCAATGCCATCCCCATCAAGCTACCAATGAGTTTCTTCACAGAATTGGAAAAAAACGGCTTTAAAGTTCATGGAACCAAAAAAGAGCCCGCATTGCCAAGACAATCCTAAGTCAAAAGGACAAAGCTGGAGGCGTCACGCTACCTGACTTCAAACTATACTACAAGGCTACAGTAACCAAAACAGCATGGTACTGGTACCACAACAGAGATATAGACCAATGGAACAGAACAGAGTCCTCAGAAATAATACCACACATCTACAGCCATCTGATCTTTGACAAACCTGAGAGAAACAAGAAATGGGGAAAGGATTCCCTATTAATAAATGGTGCTGGGAAAATTGGCTAGCCATAAGTAGAAAGCTGAAACTGGATCCTTTCCTTACCCTTATACGAAAATTAATTCAAGATGGATCAGAGACTTAAATGTTAGACCTAATACCATAAAAACCCTAGAAGAAAATCTAGGTAGTACCATTCAGGACATAGGCATGGGCAAGGACTTCATGTCTAAAACACCAAAAGCACGGCAGCAAAAGCAAAAATTGACACATGGGATCTAATAACTAAAGAGCTTTTGCACAGCAAAAGAAACTACCATCAGAGTGAATAGGCAACCTACAGAATGGGAGAAAATTTTTGCAATCTACTCATCTGACAAAGGGCTAATATCCAGAATCTACAAAGAACTCAAACAAATTACAAGAAAAAAACAAACAACCCCATCAAAAAGTGGGCAAAGGATATGAACAGACATTTCTCAAAAGAAGACATTCATACAGCCAACAGACACATGAAAAAATGCTCATCATCACTGGCCATCAGAGAAATGGAAATCAAAACCACAATGAGATACCGTCTCACACCAGTTAGAATGGCAATCATTAAAAGTCAGGAAACAACAGGTACTGGAGAGGATGTGGAGAAATAGGACACTTTTACACTGTGGTGGGATTGTAAACTAGTTCAACTATTATGGAAAACAGTATGGCGATTCCTCAAGGATCTAGATCTAGATGTACCATATGACCCAGCCATCCCACTACTGGGTATATACCCAAGGATTATAAATCATGCTGCTATAAAGACACATGCACACGTATGTTTATCGCGGCACTATTCACAATAGCAAAGACTTGGAATCAACCCAAATGTCCATCTGTGACAGACTGGATTAAGAAAATGTGGCACATATACACCATGGAATACTATGCAGCCATAAAAAAGGATGAGTTGCATCCTTTGTAGGGACATGGATGCAGCTGGAATCCATCATTCTTAGCAAACTATCACAAGAAGAGAAAACCAAACACCGCATGTTCTCACTCATAGGTGGGAACTGAACAATGAGATCACTTGGACTCGGGAAGGGGAACATCACACACTGGGGCCTATCATGCGGAGCGGGGAGGAGGGAGGGATTGCATTGGGGAGTTATACATGATATAAACGTCATGCACATGTACCCTAGAACTTAAAGTATAATAAATAAATAATAATTAATTTAAAAAAATAAAATAAAATAAAATAAATAAAAAAATTAAAAAAAAAGAAAATACTTATTATCTTAATTGTAATGATGGTCTCACAGGTGTATACATATGTTGAAACCTATCAAATTGTACATTTTAAATATGTGCAGCTTATTGTACTTCAATTATGCCTCCCTGAAGTGTTTTAAACAATTATATGGCCCACAAAGCACATCTTCCAGCCAGAGTGGCCTGGCTATGGCCCAACAGCTTGAATTCTCAGATGTCAGGAATATCACAAAAGCCAGAAAGACACCCTGAAATAATTAGAATTCTGCCACAGAATGATCTAAGTTCCTGTATCTATGACATGCTGATGGGGAAAGAGGAATTTTCCTTCTCTGTCTTATAAGATTTGAGGAAAACTAGCCTTCCAAAGAACTGTTTTGCTGTGGCTGACTGCCTTACCCCACCTTGTCATCAGTTGTTCAGCCATAATTAGTTTGCTAGTGCCAGGTTCTGCAAAGCCAGGGGGATTTCTCCGGTTCAACACCCAGTTCCTAAAGATTCTAGATGACTTTATATCTAGATCCCTGCTGTTATCAACTGCTGCATTTCACTGTATTAATAGTGGCCAATAGGGTTGACTATAGTCAAATCTCAAGGACTCCTTTGGTTTAAACGATAAAGTAAATCCCCTGAGGAATTTTCTAGCCAGCCTCAGTTAGCAAGATGAATTTATCACATCCGGGACAGGAGAAAAATTATTCTAATTACATCCTTTGAATTTTTTATTCCAGGGTCCACTTAGAGGTCTTTCTATCTGGTGTTTTCGCCTTGCAGGGCCAGCTTCCCAGCTTGGAGCTCTCATGAAGCCATATCTGATGACTGGGCAGAATTGTGAACTGGCAATGCAGAAGAGAATTTGTCTCCTCCAGATAGAGGCACCCAAAGCACAGCAATGCACACTGGCCTCCATCCTTCCTGCAGTGTGCTTCGGCCCTGGCATAGAGAAAAGTCAGCTGCAGAGGATTCAACACTTTCTCTACCAACAGAATCTATGCCAGTTTGGAGAACAAAGAAGATTTAGTCTCTTTTCTGTCACTGGCAGCCAGATCAACAGGTAACTCAGATATAAGGGTCCCCATATGATACTATTTCGGGTAGTTTCATGACATCTTCCTAACAATCTTTATTCTCCAGAAAAGCATTTCATTGCATCTTGAGTAGGACAGATTATTTAACTTCTCATTACCTTGTTTTCCAGTTATTCATGCATTCATTTATTGAATGAGTAGTTAATATATAACTACCTACTATGTATAGGTCACTCATGGACTTTTTGTAGGAATTAAGATTAAAATCTATATCTACTAAAAACCAACACAATTCACTTTTCCCTCCATCATTAATAATATAAACTATCTTTTTGAGCCATTAATATGCACCAGCTCTTTCTCATACATTATTCCTCTACTCACAATGCAATTTAAGTATTATAATAAGCATTTGATAGTTAACCAAACAATGGTTAAACAATTCACCCAAAGCTGCAAGCTTCGTAACTGCCCAAACTAGAATTTGAACACGAATTTAGAAATACCTCAAACCCACGCACTTTCCACACTGTCAGACACCTCAGTAGATTACCCAGCCTGTTTTAGTGGTTTGAATATGGTGATGCTTTCCTATATTTTAGCACTTCAGCTAACATGTACACATCTATTATCCTTGGAACATTTTATTGGGCATTACAATAGTAGGAGTTGTCTGGCTGCATAGGCACTTGGTAAATTCCTGTGATGGAGTCGTGGTTCTCAGTTTTTAGGTTCGGAAATAAATTTTGTAGGGCCAGGCATGGTGTCTCATGCATGTAATCCCAGCATTTTGGGAGGCCGCCATGGGTGGATCACTTGAAGTCAGGAGTTTGAGACCAGCCTGGCCATGATGTCTACTAAAACTACAAAAAAAAAAAAAAAAAATCAGCTGGGCGTGGTGGCACAAGTCTGTAGTCTCAGCTACTCGGTAGGCTGAGGCACGAGAATCGCTTGTACCCAGGAGGCGAAGGTTGCAGTGAGCCGAGATCGCACCACTGCACTGCAGCTTGGGCAACAGAGTGAGACTCTGCCTCAAAAAAAAAAAAAAAAAAGAAAAGAAAAGAAATCAATTTTGTCCATCATCAGGAGTGAATTTGCTGAATGCACAGGAACCTGATAAAATAAATGTTTAATTTATTACTTAAAAGACAAAGTATGCTCAGCAAACGAAGTGGAATAGTGGAATATTGGGCATAATGTTTCACCCATTGCATAAATGTGTATCCTGTTATAGTGTACTAGGTGCTAGCATCATTATAGGTGCTAGGGATAACATCGTGAATGAAAGGACGGGCTGGTGGCTCACGCCTGTACTCCCAGCACTTTGGGAGGCTGAGGTAGGTGGATCATCTGAGGTCAGGAGTTGGAGACCAGCCTGACCAACAAGGTGAAACCCTGTCTCTATTAAAAATACAAAAATTAGCCGGTGTGTGGTGGCAGGTGCCTGTAGTCCCAGCTACTCAGGAGGTGGAGACAGGAGAATTGCTTGAACCCAGGAGGTGGAGGTTGCAGTGAGCCAAGATCATGCCACTGCACTCCAGCCTGGGTGATGGAGTGACACTCCATGTTAAAAAAAAAAAAAAAAAAAAAAAAGTGAATGATATCAGCAAGGTCCCTGCTATAAGACAGTGAATGAGATCAGCAAGGTCCCTGCTATCATGGTGATTACACTGTTAGTGCTAAGATTCAGATTGCTAACTGGGAGGAAAATAGACGCACAAGTCATGAAAGTCTAGCCTTGACTATGTAGTTTGAGGTATCTGTGGGTTAGCTAAAAGGACATTTCTAGGAGAGGCAGTAGTGTGCCAGAGCTGGCTCACACTAGCTATGAAGAGCCAATTGTTAAATTTTCAGGAATTTTGTGAGCCAGTTGATGTATCAGCCATAGTCAGTATTTTTACACCATGGCAATTGGCAAACTTCAAACTAGGGCTTTTCTTTCCTCTTCCCATGACAGCTGGTTGTTCAAGATTTACCAGCACATCACTGGGTAGAGGCAGAGAGGGCTGGATATGTGAACCAGTAGAAAGATTTTAGCATCCTTGGTTTCTAAATTTTGTATTTAAGTTTAGGGATTGTTAGAAAAACAGAGGATAAAGTCTTTGGATAGACAAGCTAGCTTGGGAGAGAGTGAAAAAAGCAGAGGATTGAGAAAAAGAAGAAAGAAAGAAAGAGAAAGAAAGAAAGAAAGAAAGAAAGAGAGAGAGAAAGAGAGAGAGAAAGAAAGAAAGAAGAGAAGAAAGAAAGAAGAAAGAAGAGAAAGAGAGAGAAAGAGAGAGAGAAAGAAAGAGAGAGAGAAAGAGAAAGAAGAGAAAGAAAGAGAAGAAAGAGAGAAAGAGAAAGAAAGAAGAAGAAAAGAAAGCAAGAAAGAGAAAGAAAGAGAGAGAGAAAGAAAGAAAGAAGGAAGGAAGGAAAGAGAAAGAAGAAAGAGAGAAAGAGAAAGAAAGAAGAAGAAGGCCGGGCGCGGTGGCTCAAGCCTGTAATCCCAGCACTTTGGGAGGCCGAGACGGGCGGATCACAAGGTCAGGAGATCGAGACCATCCTGGCGAACACAGTGAAACCCCGTCTCTACTAAAAATACAAAAAACTAGCCGGGCAAGGTGGCGGGCGCCTGTAGTCCCAGCTACTTGGGAGGCTGAGGCAGGAGAATGGCTTGAACCCGGGGGGCGGAGCTTGCAGTGAGCTGAGATCTGGCCACTGCACTCCAGCCTGGGCGACAGAGCAAGACTCCGCCTCCAAAAAAAAAAAAAAGAAGAAAAGAAAGCAAAAAAGAGAAAGAAAGAAAGAAGAAAGAAAGAAAGAAAGATGAAAAGAAAAAGAAAGAAACTCCAATGGTTAGTGAAGGAGCAAAATAAGGGAAAAAAGCAAGCCCCGGAAGATATTTAAATGACTCAGGTTTGAAGTATAAAGAAGAAATTTCACAAGAAAAGTGTAATAAATTTCCAGAAGAAAGTGTTCCACTTTGCTATGTGAATCTTTTAAAACAAAAGTTTAAATGGTGTCTGTGAATTTAGTGGTTGGGGTGGGATGAATCTTTGATAAACTTGAACAAAGCATTTTCCAAGAGTGGTGGGAAATGAAGTCACTTTCAGAAAGGTGAGAAGTAAATAGGGTATGTATTAGAGATTACAAGGATATGGGATCAGAGAGTGCATGTCTGTTGGCTGGGAACCCCTTTCTTAAAAGACTTGAATCTTCCTTTTCCAGGCCTCACCCCTTGGATTCGTATTTTCTTTTCTTCATGCAGGATATGCCCTTCTGTTAGCACATTCCTTTTTCACATGGAGGATGAAGAAGGCAACAGCTTTAGCTCTGCCGAGCAACCATGCTCCCCTGAGACTGATGGCTCCCAAATCATTGAACCTGGAAGTTCATCTGCTTATCGTTTAGGATAGGTTTTTCTACAGATGGCAAATTTCACTTCCCACATGAATTTCTTCCTAGCTTTCTGCTCAGAGGGGAATCTAAATTTCATGCTCAGGGAGTGCCCTGCTCTTACCCCATGAACATATGCTCCGAGAGAGAATGTTTTCTCTGCTCGTTTTCAATTCAGAAAATATGCAGCGAGTTTGTTGGAGAGGAGGAAAAAGACAAAAGTACATGACTTACATTGCCTACTTGGCAGTAACAATCCCATCCCAACTCAGAGGAGTGGCCTCATCTGCAGGCACATTGACAGTGTGGTCAAGACTACCCAGGTCTCAGCCAGCTGAGCTGGGGATGGACAGCTATTCAAGAGATGGTCATCTCAAAATCTGGACAGGGACTTGCTGACTTACAAAGACAAGCTGAAATAATCAGATTACCTCTCTCTTAAGCTTCACTCTGGGACTCTTAGCTTGACTCCTTCCAGCATGGGCTGGAAGGGCAAATAAAAATAGAGAGCATATGGACAGGCAGGAAGAAAAATACAGAGTGGAGAGATGACCACATAATTCCTGAGAGATCTAGAGTGTTTAAGGCTACAAGTGAGCTTCACAAGAACTGGAGATTTGGAACTGGAAAGTTGGAAACTAAGGACAATGTCAGATACAAAGATAATTTACTCCAGGTTTCAGTTTATTACAACAAAAGAGTCCTTAACATTGACATGGATTTTATCCAAGACATTATTATATTTGCATTTACTAAACACTTACTCTATGCTAGATGCATAGAGAGTAAGGTCCTATCTTCCCTGTCCTCAGTTTTCTGAGTGGAAAAGAGGAAAAAGGTCTCTGTGCTAAGTAAGGTGTCCTTGAAAAAGGGGAAAAGGGAAAATTAGAAACAACACCTAACATCACAATTTGGAGGTAGAATGTTTCTGCAATAATTGAAGGGCAGCCTGATTTTCTATCAGCAAACTGAGGCTGAAGGTGGAGGTGGAGGTGGAGACTGGAGTAACGTATTTACTAGCTAAAGAATGCAGAGAAGCTCGAGCAGCCACCAGAATCCGAGAGAGAGAAATGAAACACATTATCCCTCAGAGACTCTGGAAGGAAACAACCTTGTCAACTCCTTCACTTTGGACTTCTGGCCTCTAGAATTGTGAAAAAATACATTTCTGCTGTTGTAAGTTACCGAGTTTGTGGTAATTTGTCACAGCACCGTAGGAAACTAATGCAGGCTTTTACTTGCTGTTCACTCTCAGGTAGTAACAACAGGGTGGGTGGATGAACCCCCAGGATGTCCCCAGCCCAGATACCTCAGCTGTCAGGGAACAAGGCCACAGGCTGTGAATCTAATCTGCACTGAAACTTGGGAGCTTCCACAGTCCACTGGGGCCCGTGACCTCACACAGAAGCTCCTGCCCTGGGCTCATCAAGCAACATCGCTGCTCAAAAACATCCCATTAAACCTGACTCAAGCGCATCTCAACACCCCTAGGAAATGTGCTCACATGACAACTGCTCTCTTTTTTGGCAAAGGTCTTTTATCAAACAATACACAGAATATTTTCAATCATTCCCACATCACAATGAAGAGACAAACCCTGTGAGTGTGTGTTCACTGAGAAAAGAAAAGAAAGAAAACCCCAAAGGTAAAATACCACACTTGGTACATCCAGAGACAAGCTGGGGCTTCGAGGCTGCGTGCATTTTAGCAGGTAGCTGACAGGATGTAATTCAATCTTTTTAACTTCATGATATATGTCTATGTCAGCGACTTTAAGGTAAAGAAAAGACTTCAGTCAAAAATGAAACTTCGGATGATTAACGTGGAGAACACTGAATAATATACATATATTTCTTTCCCTTCAACCAGAGAAATTCTAGATTCTGCTAGTTTCAATTCCTGTCACTGCCATCCTTTTATGTAGAAAACAATTTGGGAGGAGGAAAGAAAAGAAACAGTGGCACTTGGGGTAGAAAGAGGGAGGAATTTGAGGGTGTCAGGGAAACTTAAAAAAAGGAGAGGAGAAAAAAGGCATGGAATAATTGAAAGATCCTAAAAGATGCAAGGAAATTGCCACATTGTTGATAATCACCATAATAACAAAGCTAATGATAGGCTCTGAGAGAGGGAGGACCTTGCATGGTGTCATATTTGTTATAAAGAAAAGGAGATGTTCAGTTGGCAGGGATGGCTGCATTTAGCAATTTGGCATTCATCCTCCAGCAGCCCACCAGCCACGTCATGGGCCAGCCACTTGTCTCCTACACTGTCCCGGGTCTAATTTTGCTTCTACAAAATTATTGGTATTGTGGCTTTTCTCTGAGGCTCGACAAAAGAACAGGTGTAAATATTAGTGGGGCGGTGGGGTTGGTTTAGGGGCTATCTTTTCAAAATTTGTTTCATTGTTTCCTACAGGAGGGAGAAGAGGCACCACTGGGTTATTGGATGGATTGCAGTAGAGCCCTCTTGTGGGGCAAACAGGACGCCAAGGGGTCTGAACCTTGCTTTGCTTTGGCTCAAGCAAAGACTTGCCTAGAAAAGTGCAGAAGGTGGGTGGGGGTGGAGGAAATGCTTACTGATGTGGAATCTGTTATACTTCAAATGCTTTATACTTTTATTTATATTTATTAATGTATTTTAGAGACAGGGTCTCTGCTACTCAGGCTGGAGTGCAGTGGTGTGGTGACATCTGACTGAATCCTTCATCTTTTGGGCTCATGTGACCCTTCCTACCTCAGCCTCATGAGTAGCTGGGACTACAGGTGCTCACCACCATGCCTGACTAATTTTTAAATTTTTTTGTAGAGATAGGGTCTTGCTATGTTCCCCAGGCTGGTCTTAACTCCTGGCCTCAAAAGAGCCTCACACTTTGGCATCCCAAAGTGCTGGGATTACAGGCATGAACCACCATGCCTGACCAGCTTTATATTTATTATTTTATTTTCTTCACAAGGACAAAAGAGAAAATTGAGGCTTAGGGAGGTCAGAGACTTACCCAAGACCATACAGCTAATAAATGCAGAAACTGGAATTGAACACAGATCTCTAGCCCTTCGAAGGAGAAATTCTTATTACACATCATGCTCCTGTCGCCAAAGGGAGATGAAAAGCCCCTGATGCGTGTGAGGTGGGGAGCGATGACATTAATTCTGAGAGCTCAGAGTTGGAGACAATTCATCTGAAGGAAGAAAGGTTGCACTGCATGTCAATAAACACTCATGAAAAGCACATATTGGAAATGGAAGAAATTTAAGGGTAGATCATTTTCCAACGTGGACGGGGCTAGTTTAAGCCTGCTCATCTTCCATTCTACGTCCTCCAAGTCTGAGGCTTCCAGACTTCCAAACCTGAATCCCTAGCCATCACCTTGTACCAGAGCATCAAGTAGGTACTAAAGTCCAAGGAAGACATTCTCTTGGAAAATTTCCCTTCTGTTTAAAATATTTTCTCAGCAACAGGGATGCTTTCCCCAAGCTAAGTTCTTCACCTCGCAGTTTATGCAGAATCTCTTGCCTTGTTTGATAACCACTTAAAACCTTAATTGGTGTTGTTTAGTTCCAACATTTGTTAACAATGGCAATTACTTACGGATGGTACATTGCCAGCAAAATTACTAACCAAAAACGTTTCTCTGCTTGTGTGAAAGAAAAAGGTAAAGGAGAAGCAGAGAGCAATATTAGAGCCATTTTCTTTGCCAAGAATCTTGAGTAATGATTTCCTGTATCTTTAATACTTATTGTGAAAGATCGAAGAAATTACAGTTCCTTTTTCCAGTTATGAAGACCAATAAACCATCCTCTAGCAGATATTATACTACTATAAGTCTCTCTTGAAATTACTGTCTGTCTTTGACCTATGAATGTTCTTATTTTAGCTATGCTTAATAATCAGTATTGCAGAACAATCTCATTATGTTTCTTAAAAAGTTTATTAAAAGGACTCTAAGGCAATACCCTGAAATCCACAAGACCTGGAGAACCATTATGAACATCTGGTGTGACTTTCTTTTATAAAAAAGAACTATGAAATGAATATGTGCTTATTTTAAAAAAACTTGACATAGAAAATAAATACCTTGTCATTGCAGACTAGCAGCTTTCTAGCTCATTTCTGACTATTCCCTCATCCCAATTCAACCTCCAGTTCTGTACTTTCTCCAATTTTCAGCATTCCATTATTTTGCCTGAGAGAAGAGGAAAGGACTATTCTAAATGGAATAAAGAAGTGTGAGAAAATTCCAATGTTTAAAAATAGCTAGTGTAGATGAAATTTCCTTTGAGAATTCTTCCTTAACTTTCACCACAACTTTTCCTCTGGGGAATAAAAGAATTATTCCTTTCCTCTCTGTGTTACCTTTCCCTAAATTATTAAAGCACTTTGTCTCCCAAAACAGTGTGTGATAGAAGACTGAAAACAATTTACAGGAATGTTCCTTAAATAGTAAGAAGTTCCACCAGACCGGGAATGAAGTTTTGTCTTCATATCTGAAATTCCAACATTTAACATAGTACCAGCCACTTGGTTTCTTAGTTTATGCTCAACAAATACTCGAAGAACAGTGATTTTAAAAATCACTTGAGGAGTTATTGTAGTGGACATTCATTCTCTGTCCAGCATCCATTCTGCCTTCATAACCATGCACTTATTTCCTTAGGTGGGAATAGGGAAGATAACTTTTCCTATAGTGTATGTTGTATACGAGGAAAAGTAACTCCAAATGCTTCTACTCCTACTTCAAAAGCCAGAGCAATAGTTAGGGATTTCTTCCCTAATCGTTTTCTTCACTGTTTAGTGTGCTAGGGCTGTCATAACAGTGCTGTAGACCAGCGATCCCCCACCCCCAGGGCAGCGGACCCATACCAGTCCCTGGCCTATTAGGAACCTAGATCCCTAGCATACACAGTCCACAATAGGGTTCACACCCCCATGAGACTCTAATGCGGCCAAGTGATCGTTGCCACCTGGGCTCCACCTCCTGTCAGGTCAGTGATGGCATTAGAGTCTCATAGGAGTATGAATCCTACTGTGAACTGTGCTTGCAAAGGATTTAGGTTGTGCACTTATTATGAGAATCTAACTAATGCCTCATGATCTGGGGTGGAACAGTTTCAATCCCGAGACCATCTCCCCAACCCCTATCCGTGGAAAAACTGTCTTCCAAAAATACCACCCCTGGTGCCAGAAAGGTTGGGGACTGCTGGCTGAAATAACAGAAATTTATTTCATCACAATTCTGGAAGTTATAAGTTTTAAATTCTCTCCTTGGCTTATAAGATGGCCATCTTCCTGTATCTTTTTATGACCTTCCTGTCTGTGTCCTAGTTTCTTCTTCTTATAAAGACACCAGTCATTGGATTAGGTCCCACCCATATGACCTCATTTTAGCGTAATCACTTCAATAAAAGACCTATTCTCCAAATACAATCCCCATTCTGAGGTCCTGGGAGTCAAAGGTTCTGACACATGAATTTTGGAGGAACACAATGCAGCCTGTAACACTCATTGCACACGCAGTGAGCATGGGAGCTAAACTTTATTGGTTGGGGAACTTACCTGGAATTTTTAATCTGCGGTAACATAAAGGTAGAAGAAATGACTGCAGTTCACTCATCCCAGAGGAGAGGTCTGATAAGATGCTATCTGCTAGAAAAATATTCCTAATCTTCCTGATTTTCATCCCTCCAAAGCTATCTTGGCTTCCGCCCCTTTCCAAGTTAAGTGTTTCAATCCTGATTCTGTGAGTTCCTGATAGCCTTGTAATAAATTCCTTTTGTTTGAACTAGCCAGGATCAGTGTCTATTTTCTGCAACTAAGAACCCTATTTGATACAATATTTTAAAGACTTTTTCAAAAACCATCTTGATTTGTGCTCACTGACCTCTGGGTATGTTGGGGTTTACTACCCCCATGAGAGGTCCTCAGAAGACACCAAAGCTGATGGGAGATCTCCAAAAATATAGTTTTGGGGCTTAAAGAGTCGAATTTTCACTCATAGGTCAGGATTTGAAAGGGGAAAATGCCAATTCAAGGGTAAATGGAACATGGACACATCTCTGACTTTGGATAAATGGCTCCTCTGGATTTTAAGTCAGACTGACCACATCTCCCAGTTTGCTTGAGACAGCCCTGTTTCATGCTACTTTTCCCAGAGTAATTATTGATCGTGTCTCATCCATCCCCAAATGTATTCCAATGCGTATATGATAAATTATATGGCCACCCTATTTTAAATGTGTCATGGCCACTGACGTATCCCCAGTATCCAGAACAGAGCCTGGTAGAAAGTAGGTGTTCAATAAAAATTCTATTAAAGAAAGAATGGAGTAGAGACGGGGTTTCACCATGTTAGCCAGGATGGTCTCGATCTCCTGACCTCGTGATCCGCCCACCTCGGCCTCCCAAAGTGCTGGGATTACAGGCTTGAGCCACTGCGCCCGGCCTGATTTCTGCATTTTCAACTGAGGTACTGGGGTCATCTCACTGGGGAGTGCCGGACAATCGGTGCTGGTCAGCTGCTGCAGCCCGACCAGCGAGAGCTGAAGCAGGGCAAGGCATTGCCTCACCTGGGAAGCGCAAGGGGGAAGGGAATCCCTTTTCCTAGCCAGGCGAACTGAGACACACAACACCTGGAAAATTGGGTAATTCCCACCCCAAAACTGCGCTTTAAGCAAATGGGCACACCAGGAGATTATACCCACACCTGGCCGGGAGGGTCCCACGGTCACGGAGCCTCCCTCATTGCTAGCACAGTAGTCTGCAGCAAGGCAGCAGCGAGGCTGGGGGAGGGGCGCCCGCCATTGCTGAGGCTTAAGTAGGTAAACAAAGCCGCTGGGAAGCTCGAACTGGGTGGAGCTCATAGCAGCTCAAGGAAACCTGCCTGTCTCTGTAGACTCCACCACTGGGGAGAGGGCACAGCTAAAAAACAACAGGGGAAGCAGCAGAGGCCTGTGCAGACCCGAACGACTTTGTCTGACAGCTTTGAAGAAAGTAGTGGATCTCCCAACACGGAGGTTGAGATCTGAGAATGGACAGACTGCCTGCTCAAGTGGGTCCCTGACCCCTGAGTAGCCTAACTGGGAGACATCCCCCACTAGGGGCAGTCTGACACCCCACACCTCACAGGCTGGAGTACACCCCTGAGAGGAAGCTTCCAAAGTAAGAATCAGACAGGTACACTCGCTGTTCAGCAATATTCTATCTTCTGCAACCTCTGCTGCTGATACCCAGGCAAACAGGGTCTGGAGTGGACCTCAAGCAATCTCCAACAGACCTACAGCTGAGGGTCCTGACTGTTAGAAGGAAAACTACCAAACAGGAAGAACACCTATACCAAAACCCCATCAGTACGTCACCATCATCAAAGGCCAGAGGCAGATAAAACCACAAAGATGGGGAAGAAGCAGGGCAAAAAAGCTGGAAATTCAAAAAATAAGAGTGCATCTCCCCCTGCAAAGGAGCGCAGCTCATCGCCAGCAATGGATCAAAGCTGGTCAGAGAATGACTTTGACGAGATGAGAGAAGAAGGCTTCAGTCCACCAAACTTCTCAGAGCTAAAGGAGGAATTACGTACCCAGCGCAAAGAAACTAAAAATCTTGAAAAAAGAGTGGAAGAATTGATAGCTAGAATAGTTAATGCAGAGAAGGTCATAAATGAAATGACAGAGATGAAAACCATGACACGAGAAATACGTGACAAATCCACAAGCTTCAGTAACCGACTTGATCAACTGGAAGAAAGAGTATCAGCGATTGAGGATCAAATGAATGAAATGAAGTGAGAAGAGAAACCAAAAGAAAAAAGAAGAAAAAGAAATGAACAAAGCCTGCAAGAAGTATGGGATTATGTAAAAAGACCAAATCTACGTCTGATTGGGGTGCCTGAAAGTGAGGGGGAAAATGGAACCAAGTTGGAAAACACTCTTCAGGATATCATCCAGGAGAACTTCCCCAACCTAGTAGGGCAGGCCAACATTCAAATTCAGGAAATACAGAGAACACCACAAAGATACTCCTCGAGAAGAACAACTCCAAGACACATAATTGCCAGATTCACCAAAGTTGAAATGAAGGAAAAAATCTTAAGGGCAGCCAGAGAGAAAGGTCGGGTTACCCACAAAGGGAAGCCCATCAGACTAACAGCAGACCTCTCGGCAGAAACTCTACAAGCCAGAAGAGAGTGGGGGCCAATATTCAACATTCTTAAAGAAAAGAATTTTCAACCCAGAATTTCACATGCAGCCAAACTAAGTTTCATAAGTGAAGGAGAAATAAAATCCTTCACAGATAAGCAAATGCTTAGAGATTTTGTCACCACCAGGCCTGCCTTACAAGAGACCCTGAAGGAAGCCCTAAACATGGAAAGGAACAACCGGTACCAGCCATTGCAAAAACATGCCAAAATGTAAAGACATCGAGGCTAGGAAGAAACTGCATCAACTAATGAGCAAAATAACCAGTTAATATCATAATGGCAGGATCAAGTTCACACATAACAATATTAACCTTAATGTTAATGGACTAAATGCTCCAATTAAAAGACACAGACTGGCAAACTGGATAAAGAGTCAAGACCCATCAGTCTGCTGTATTCAGGAGACCCATCTCACATGCAGAGACATACACAGACTCAAAATAAAGGGATGGAGGAAGATCTACCAAGCAAATGGAGAACAAAAAAAAGCAGGGGTTGCAATCCTAGTCTCTGATAAAATAGACTTTAAACCATCAAAGATCAAAAGAGACAAAGAAGGCCATTACATAATGGTAAAGGGATCAATTCAACAGGAAGAGCTAACTCTCCTAAATATATATGCACCCAATACAGGAGCACCCACATTCATAAAGCAAGTCCTTAGAGACTTACAAAGAGACTTAGACTCCCATACAATAATAATGGGAGACTTCAACACTCCACTGTCAACATTAGACAGATCAACGAGACAGAAAGTTAACAAGGATATCCAGGAATTGAACTCATCTCTGCACCAAGCGGACCTAATAGACATCTACAGAACTCTCCACCCCAAATCAACAGAATATACATTCTTCTCAGCACCACATCGCACTTATTCCAAAATTGACCACATAATTGGAAGTAAAGCACTCCTCAGCAAATGTACAAGAACAGAAATTATAACAAACTGTCTCTCAGACCACAGTGCAATCAAATTAGAACTCAGGACTAAGAAACTCAATCAAAACCGCTCAACTACATGGAAACTGAACAACCTGCTCCTGAATGACTACTGGGTACATAACGAAATGAAGGCAGAAATAAAGATGTTCTTTGAAACCAATGAGAACAAAGATACAACATACCAGAATCTCTGGGACACATTTAAAGCAGTGTGTAGAGGAAATTTATACCACTAAATGCCCACAAGAGAAAGCAGGAAAGATCTAAAATTGACACTCTAACATCACAATTAAAAGAACTGGAGAAGCAAGAGCAAACACATTCAAAAGCTAGCAGAAGGCAAGAAATAACTAAGATCAGAGTGGAACTGAGGGAGATAGAGACACAAAAAACCCTCCAAAAAATCACTGAATCCAGGAGTTGGTTTTTTGAAAAAATCAACAAAATTGACAGACCGCTAGCAAGACTAGTAAAGAAGAAAAGAGAGAAGAATCAAATACACGCAATAAAAAATGATAAAGGGGATATCACCACGGACCCCACAGAAATACAAACTACCATCAGAGAATACTATAAACACCTCTACGCAAATCAACTAGAAAATCTAGAAGAAATGGATAATTTCCTGGACACTTACACTCTTCCAAGACTAAACCAGGAAGAAGTTGAATCCCTGAATAGACCAATAGCAGGCTCTGAAATTGAGGCAATAATTAATAGCCTACCAACCAAAAAAAGTCCAGGACCAGATCGATTCACAGCTGAATTCTACCAGAGGTACAAAGAGGAGCTGGTACCATTCCTTCTGAAACTCTTCCAATCAATTGAAAAAGAGGGAATCCTCCCTAACTCTTTTTATGAGGCCAACATCATCCTGATACCAAAGCCTGGCAGAGACACAACAAAAACAGACAATTTTAGACCAATATCCCTGATGAACATCGATGCAAAAATCCTCAATAAAATACTGGCAAACCGGATTCAGCAGCACATCAAAAAGCTTATCCACCATGATCAAGTGGGCTTCATCCTGGGATGCAAGGCTGGTTCAACATTCACAAATCAATAAACGTAATCCAGCATATAAACAGAACCAAAGACAAGAACCACATGATTATCTCAATAGATGCAGAAAAGGCTTTTGACAAAATTCAACAGCCCTTCATGCTAAAAACGCTCAATAAATTCGGTATTGATGGAACGTACCTCAAAATAGTAAGAGCTATTTATGACAAACCCACAGCTAATATCATACTGAATGGGCAAAAACTGGAAAAATTCCCTTTGAAAACTGGCACAAGACAGGGATGCCCTCTCTCATCACTCCTATTCAACATAGTGTTGGAAGTTCTGGCTAGGGCAATCAGGCAAGAGAAAGAAATCAAGGGTATCCAGTTAGGAAAAGAAGAAGTCAAATTGTCCCTGTTTGCAGATGACATGATTGTATATTTAGAAAACCCCATCATCTCAGCCCAAAATCTCCTTAAGCTGATAAGCAACTTCAGCAAAGTCTCAGGATACAAAATCAATGTGCAAAAATCACATGCATTCTTATACACCAGTAACAGACAAACAGAGAGCCAAATCATGAATGAACTTCCATTCACAATTGCTTCAAAGAGAATAAAATACCTAGGAATCCAACTTACAAGGGATGTAAAGGACCTCTTCAAGGAGAACTACAAACCACTGCTCAGTGAAATCAAAGAGGACACTAACAAATGGAAGAACATACCATGCTCATGGATAGGAAGAATCAATATCGTGAAAATGGCCATACTGCCCAAGGTGATTTATAGATTCAATGCCATCCCCATCAAGCTACCAATGAGTTTCTTCACAGAATTGGAAAAAACGGCTTTAAAGTTCATGTGGAACCAAAAAAGAGCCCGCATTGCCAAGACAATTCTAAGTCAAAAGAACAAAGCTGGAGGCATCATGCTACCCGACTTCAAACTATACTACAAGGCTACAGTAACCAAAACAGCATGGTACTGGTACCAAAACAGAGATATAGACCAATGGAACAGAACAGGGTCCTCAGAAATAATACCACACATGTACAGCCATCTGATCTTTGACAAACCTGAGAGAAACAAGAAATGGGGAAAGGACTCCCTATTTAATAAATGGTGCTGGGAAAATTGGCTAACCACAAGTAGAAAGCTGAAACTGGATCCTTTCCTTACTCCTTATACGAAAATTAATTCAAGATGGATTAGAGACTTAAATGTTAGACCTAATACCATAAAAACCCTAGAAGAAAACCTAGGTAGTACCATTCCGGACATAGGCATGGGCAAGGACTTCATGTCTAAAACACCAAAAGCAACGGCAGCAAAAGCCAAAATTGACACATGGGATATGATTAAACTAAAGAGCTTCTGCACAGCAAAAGAAACTACCATCAGAGTGAACAGGCAACCTACAGAATGGGAGAAAATTGTTGCAATCTACTCATCTGACAAAGGGCTAATATCCAGAATCTACAAAGAACTCAAACAAATTTACAAGAAAAAAACAAACAACCCCATCAAAAAGTGGGCAAAGGATATGAACAGACATTTCTCAAAAGAAGACATTCATACAGCCAACAGACACATGAAAAAATGCTCATCATCACTGGCCATCAGAGAAATGGAAATCAAAACCACAATGAGATACCGTCTCACACCAGTTAGAATGGCAATCATTAAAAAGTCAGGAAACAACAGGTACTGGAGAGGATGTGGAGAAATAGGAACACTTTTACACTGTTGGTGGGATTGTAAACTAGTTCAACCATTATGGAAAACAGTATGGCGATTCCTCAAGGATCTAGATCTAGATGTACCATATGACCCAGCCATCCCACTACTGGGTATATACCCAAAGGATTATAAATCATGCTGCTATAAAGACACATGCACACGTATGTTTATTGCGGCACTATTCACAATAGCAAAGACTTGGAATCAACCCAAATGTCCATCTGTGACAGACTGGATTAAGAAAATGTGGCACATATACACCATGGAATACTATGCAGCCATAAAAAGGATGAGTTTGCGTCCTTTGTAGGGACATGGATGCAGCTGGAAACCATCATTCTTAGCAAACTATCACAAGAACAGAAAACCAAACACCACATGTACTCACTCATAGATGGGAACTGAACAATGACATCACTTGGACTGGGGAAGGGGAACATCACACATCGGGCCCTATCATGGGGAGGGGGGAGGGGGGAGGGATTGCATTGGGAGTTATACCCGATATAAATGATGAATTGATGGGTGCAGCACACCAACATGGCACAAGTATACATATGTAACAAACCTGCACGCTATGCACATGTATACCCTAGAACTTAAAGTATAATTAAAAAAAAAAAAGAATGGATAAATCAATGAAAGCAGCCTTGCCCCATTATCAGCTACAGATGCACATTTAAATATTTATTTTTCTTCTACTTGATGCCTCCTGCTGGTCTATATCATTGAGCCAAGAAGTTTTGGAAGGACAGCATCTCCTTATGGAGAGCTCCTAGACACAAAGGAGACATGTGTTTGGAGACTTGCCATATTCCTGTTAGCACCCATGTTGCTGCCTCTTTAGAAAGGATGGATTTCAAGACAAGGTGTGAAGCCCACCTGTTATTAAAAAGCCTGCCAAGATCTGAGCTCCACTGGGTTCAGTGTTCCTTCTCCCCATACCTGCCCTCCCCATGCCTATTGCCTGGATGAGGCTCCAATTTGATCAGTAGGCAACCAACATGCCACTAATTAGGAGGCACAAGGCATAGCAGAGGATGATTAGCTCATGATGAGCACACGCTGCCTAGAGTTGCCTTGTTACTATTATAAATAGATTAGAAATCTGGGGAGCATCTGCATTTCCCTTCACAGAGGAGACTCTGAAATTGACAAGTTGAAATGCAAATGTGTCAAGTAGAGCTTCATAACTGACAAAGATTAACTTTATTTCTCTAGACCCATCTCTCCCTTCTTCTTCCTTTGATACCCACTCCCTTGACAAGTTCCAGTTGCCAATGAAAGAAACCCAGCAATTCTCTAATTGAACTACAAGATTTTGGAAGGACAGTGCAAGAAAACCATTCTGGCACTCCAAGGACCGGGTGTGTTGTTTATGGAGACAATTATGTGCTTCCCAGGTGAGTTTACCTCGAAACCAAGAAAGACAGAATGGTGACAAGAAAAACGATCCTGTTTGTTCTCTGTTTGCTACCACAGCATCCTCCTTCTCTCTCTATGCACTGTGATTGGACAGACTGCTAATTGCAGCCAGTTCCTGGGATACTGACAGCAATAACCCTTTGTAAATGGGAGTAAGCAATGAAAAACCTTGCACAGTAGGAAGAGTCTTCTGGGAGAGGCCCCAGGGAGGAGAAATGGGACTTTTTTGGTGGTAAGAGTATCCCTGGAGCCCAGCAGCCATCTGCATGTAGGACACTGGGCACAGACATTTCCGCCAAAGAAGTCTCTATTCTTTGGGGAGCAGACCACACATTTCCTCAGGAGCAAATCACTGAGGGCTCCACATTATCTGGTTTATTTTTAATAGCTGCAAACAGCATTGCTCCCCAGAGACTAAGCTGTAATGACAGATGGCATGTGTGCCTGTCATGATCTATTTTCCTGCTTTCCCTGGCATTTTGTGAAGAATCTGGATCTTGCATGTACTCTGGAACAGCGCTCCTTGAGCCACAGCTCAAGGAAGGCACTGGGAAACCATGCCTTTAGCATCTCTGGTTATCTAAGAGATATATTTTTACAAGGAATTGTTTATCAGATATTTTTTCAATGTGTGTGGGCAAAGGAACCCAAGTCGGTGACCCCAGGACCTGGGACTGCACACGTCCTCATGAAATAAAAGCACTGTATGGGAAGGGACAGTGAAGGAGATGTAAATTATGTTATTAATAACTGAGCTGAAAAACATAAACAAGCAAAGCCAAAGTGTTTTTGTCCCATTAGCATGGCTACGTCCGGGGTACCCACATATGGTTACAGTGAATATGTTTTAGAAACTGAGAGCTTCCAGTCATTGACTTTATGAAACATTCTTGGCAACCCTGATTAGAAGAGTCCACCTCTTGCCCCTTCCATATGGTCCAAGCAACATTAGATCAGTCATATTTTTTAAAAAGCAATAAAAGAAACAATGACGTTTGGGATCAATGTGTAAGTAATAAATTTTAACCAAAATTATCTTCCTCCTGAAGGAGAACTGATGGAGAAAGCATGTCTCTTTAGGTAAATCGGATTTTCTTTCCCTGCAGGTACAGCCCTAAGTGAAACCACTTGGATAATTTTTACAACTCGAGGCCAGAGATAGTGTTATGTGGGCAAAGATCTAGCACAATAAAATTAGCACTTCTCCGAATCAATTTATTATTTGTGTCTTTAACCAAATTATCTCATTTAATCTAGATTCCAACCTTGGAAAGTAGATGTCATTATTTGTAATTTATAGGTAAGGAAATCGTACCTCGATTATGTCATTTTACCCCTCTGAGTCTCAGATAATTGAAAAGTGATGGATCCAAGTTTTAGTCTCCAGTAAATTGAACTCTTAACTGAGGTTCTCCCCCATTTTTTGTGTACAATGTTCCATTGGTTCATCTCTGAATGAACCTATGTCTCATCATGATACATGGTCAGAAATGCACAGAGCCTGTTGAAGGACACTCTGCTACTGTGAAGAACATGGTGATTAAAGCTTGCGGAACATCAAGTTGCATAGTGCTTTGGGAATTCATGGTTGGGTTACGTCCGGTCCTCTTTGGCAGTACTGTTGGAGCAGACAAGAGAATTTTGGCAGGATGTGGTATAATCCAGATGAGGCATCCTTATTGCTTATGTTGTTCTCTGGCCTTCTTCCCTCTGAATAAGGCTCATCACTTTAAAAGATGAGCAGCCCAGTAGGTGGAACTGGGGTGAGCAGCAGTCTGCTGAGCAGTTTCATTTCAGTCCAGCGGGAGAAGCAAGGGCATCAGGTCATGGGCTGCTAAACAGGCGGGTCTGGAGGGCAGTGGCATGAGGAGGGCTGTGAGCTACTGAAGGATGAGTGTACTTGGGATGTGAGATTCTAAACTGTTCTGGACATTACAAATATGGGAGCCATATGACTGGCATTATCATCAGGCTCTCCATTGTTGTCCAGTGACGTGCAGTTCAATCTGTTTTGCATTTTGAGGGAGATGTGTGGTAGTAAGGATCCTGCCTTATTATAATAAACATTGGACACCATCTTCATCTCTGCATTACCTTGCTTTGTGACTTTTGGAGTCACTTTCCTCTCTGTTTATTGCTCTGCAGAAGGGAGTTCTCCTAACACTGCCATACTTCTGGAATTGGCAATGTGCTTTTCACACCTCTGGAAATCAAAACAAGCCAGGAAGGCAGGCCATGAAGTGTTTTCCTTTTACAAATAAGGTACTTGGGTCCAGAAATACTTGCTGAAAGTTAGAGATCTACTCATCTCCAGCAGAGTATTCTTTCCAAGGCACAATCTGTCACCACCTTAACTCACAGTGTATTTTTGTCCCAGATAACTCATTGAGTGGCTCTCAAAGTTGCAGCTGTTGCCCAGGAAGAAATGAGCAAATTTGGAAGGTGTTTTCACTTCTGTAGATTAAGGTACCTTCTATTATGGTAACAGGAGTCAAAGGAGGTGACTTTTATCCAATATCTATTCCTGAACTATTTTAGTGGCAGATAAGGCAGTTATTCTCAAATTTTCATGCACATGAGAATCCTGGAACAGTCCAGTTCTGGAGTGCTTCTATGGGCCTACTTATTAGGTTTAGAATTCACTTAAAGACAATTCTGATGCAAAGAGTGTCCTCAACACTGGTGAGAAACCCTGCATGGAAATCGCTGCAAAGCCAACCACACTATCTGCCATCTGCCTCTGCCTCAGTCTACTACTGAGAAATCTAACAAAATCATGCTGATGGTGAATACAGAGGCTATATTCTTAGCCATGGCTTACCCAAATGACCCAACTGACTCACACTTTCTTACTGCTTTATTTCATCTCTCTTAATCCGGGGAAGGAACTTCACCAACCTGGGCATAAAATTGACAAGAAAAACTCAGATTCCATTAGGAAGCAAAAACTAATGCATTTAGAAAATTCATCTTTGGCTTAGGATAGAAATGATAGACATTTCACATTACTTGAAAGCTCCAAACTGTAAAAATCCCTAAAAGAAGTATAGGCACTTAGACCAAGAACATTCCCTGCTTCTTTTTGAGATACTTAAGTGATATTCTCAATATGTGAGGCAGGTACTTACATAAATTTTTCAAAAGGTGAGTATAACTCAAGAAAAGTTATAGTAAGAATTATACATGATTTTAAAATAAATTCCCAAATCAAAAGAAAACCACCTTTGTTTACTTCTTTATCTTCAATTTAAGTGAAGAAAATACGATTCCAGAAGATTGAGCCAGTTTCCAAAATATGCAACTAAATTATCAACAAATGATTTCTAGTTTCTTAGATCCATGGAACGTTATCACATATTTTAAACACTAAAGACATAAGAAGAAACATCCAACTTACAACCCTTATTCTGGGTGCCCAGTTTACATTTCCTTATTTACCTGGTGAAGAAGAGCCACCGATAAGCAAAGAACCAAAAACTGACATTTGCTGTTGGTTTCATGCATCGAACAGCTGGAAGAAGGAAAAAAAATGGACACATGTTGTTTTTCTCCTTTTCATTTCTCTTGCTTAAGTCTTCATACCTGACTTGGCGTTCCGTCATCTCTACCACTCATTGGGAACTGATATCAAACTCAAAGTCCTTGCAATTACAAAGTCCTTTGCTCAGAGGTCCCAGTCATATATATGTGAATGAAAATCTGTGACATGGGTTCAAATAGGTCATTTAGTGAAAGCGCTCCATGGGGCAGTCGAAAATGAATAGGCAGAGTAAATCAGATTATTGTTTCCAATTATAGTACCTAGTACCAGCGTAGAAAGAATCTATTTCTCTAGCCATGGAGGTTGAACTTGGCTGTGCGATTTTCTTTAGCCAACAGAATGTGGATGAGGATAGATAAAGTGACCATTTTGAGCACGGCCTTAGAGACAGAGGGTTGTTCTACTGGCCCACTTGGAATTCGACAATCCACCATGAAAAAACATGGCCCTGTGTAGCTGCTGATTCCAGGATGATGATAATTTATGGAGCAGACTCAAACTACCTGAAACCTCCTTCCAGATCAGACCAGCAGAGCCTGGTCAGTCCTGATATGTTCAGCCAAACCAGAGCCAACCTAAAGATTCATGAGCAAAAACCAAGTATCTGTTGTTATAAGTCATTCACTGTTTTCCATGTAGCATCACTGTAGCAATAGTTTATAGATACAGTGGATAAAGAAAACTCCCCAAAGAGAAAATTCAGCCAAGTATGTAGCTTTGATGTACAAAAATACATTTATTTTCAACAATTTCAAAACCACTGTCTTTTTTTTACAGTAGAAATATTCAAGTGGAACAATAAAACCAAGAACAGTATATGTACATATACTGTATATATAGATATGACTCATGCATTTGTATTCCAGTGTTTAGTACAAGTATTGCAATTGTCTGCCCCATTTAACCCTTGAAACAAAAAAGCAGGATCTTTAGAAATATTCCTAATACTGATCTATGCTGTAGCCAGCCAGATTTCTCTATATCACATTCTCTCTGTCTCACAAAGAAGAATGGGAACAACATCCCACAAAAATTAACAGGTACAAAATGTGGCCTTTCCTCCCATATATATACATTATATCATTTTCAAAAATAAGTGTGCTCAGGCTAAGCCTGAAAATAAAAATAATGCTTACAGCATGGCTTAACGTGACCCTATTGAAAAAAACTGGTATGTGTAAATGTGTGAAGGGGCTGAGGTGCTGGAAAAGCTAACAGGCTTTGAAAGTCACTCACCCCAGAGGCAAAAACTACCTTAAGGGAACTGAAGGCAGACATTTGACTTTAAGGAAGTTGTGTACATCTGACAAGCAAATAGCACAGCTTTGCTAAAATTGCCTTTGACTAATATCATTAAAGGCTAGACCCCTACTTGGCCTGGAGAGTTTTGCATGAACTCATAATTCCACAAATGCCTCCTCCCTTCCAACCTCTTTAAATCCTCCCATGCCAAGAGACATTCACTGGGCTTTACTTAGTGCCCAGGGGACTTTTCTGAGCTCAGAATAGCCTGAGAATTCACCATAAGCATTATACATTTTCATAGAATCCAACTGAAAAACAGATTGTCATTTTAAGATCTACTGACTGACTGCCTTCTTTAGAAAAAAGTATTTTCTCAGACTGATAAATATTAAGTTTTTCCTTTTAGAGAGGAAGCTGTTTTCCCCCATCTGGGTCTCAGTATGAGGCCTCTCTAGCGGGCCTCTTCTTCACCTTTCATGTCATCCTTGGAACAAAACGACTGCCATGTTCTATGATGTCACTAGAGTCCTTCCTTTATCAATTGCCCCAGAGAAGGCCCTCCCCCCGTCCCCCTTTATGTACATAAGTAGAAACCAGCTATGGCATGGACAAGGAGATGCAAGAGTTAAGTGTAACAGACAACAGGAGAGCATCCAAACCCAATGCATCCAGCAGGCCTGGCGGGTTGGTCAGCTCTGAGGGCCAGTGCGTAAGCCAACACACGCATCTTTCTTTTTTCTGTTTTCTTTTTTACTAAACATTAAATTATTTCTTAGGAAATAAAAAGCTATTTACATTGTAATTATATACAATAAGCCATCTGTAGCCTCATTATGGACATGCACAAGGCAGGGCCTCTTTCACAAAGTTGTGCACGCTTTCTGCAGCTACATCCATCCCCACCAACCTACTTCCTGCGGATCTAACTGGGAAGTGATCTGTGTTGTATGTGTGTGTGCTGGGGAAAGGGGAGAGTGTTGGTGATTCTGCTGTGGGGATGAGAGGTTCACAAAAAGCCAACCCAACTTAAATTTTGAAAAAAGGGAGACCACAAGGCAAAAGAAAGTCCTGAAGCTACCAATGGCAGAGTAAAGCAAGGAGGCTGTGGGAAGATGCATCCTTTGCTCTTAGCACAAATACAGCCATTTATTCCGTTTGTCTCATTTCAATCAGCTAAGAATGCCCTTCTCTCCCAAAGCTAGGCATTGGCCTGCTATTTATGAAGGGGCCCTTGGTAAACAAAAGGTAAAAAAGACATTTTTATTTTTCCATAATAATAGTAATAGTAATCATCAAAAATAAAAAGTCGGAAAGGTGGTTGACCACGTGGCTTGCTGGCATTAAACACTAGTGCAGTTGGGGATCTCCTTTGTGCTTTCGCTGTTTGCAATGGTGGCAATGCCTCCTGCAGGGAAGAGAAGACATGGGGAGAAATGGATGTGAGTTCCACAAGGGCAGGGATCTTTGTTTTATTCACTGCTAAATACCAAGCCACCTAGAAGAGGTGCTTAATAGGAATTTATTTAAAAGGCACCTGGATATCCTTACCTATCAGCTCACTGGCTTATGTCATCCATGCTTAACATATGCTACCTCCTACACTAACATACAGGTGGGATCAAGACATTGACTGCCATCTTACATTCTATTGAACAACAGTAACAGCCAATGTGTATTGAAACTTACTATGTGGCAGGCACTGGGCTAATGACATAACAGCATGTAATCACGACAACAGTCTTAGAATTTTTTTTTTTTTTTTTTTTTTAGGTATTACACAGAAATAGAAACGAATCGTAAGTACTACTACTCCCATTTCACAGATCAGGAATTTGAGGCACAGAGAGGTCACAGACATAGTAGATTAGCAGAGCAAGAAAAATGGACCCATGGTTATCTGATGCCAGATTCCACATTCATGTAATTATTAGTAAGGATATATAATACTTTTGCTTTATAGAAAAAGAAGAAAAATCCCAACAGTAATGGGAAGTTGACTTCATCCCTACCCCACTCAGACTCCAGTACTTCCAACCCTGATTGACTTCTAAGGGGAAAAATAATCTACCAATTTCATGTGGCCAGAGGTGGCAGACAAATTTAAAACATGATTCTGTCACTGTAGGTAGTTGTTTGTCCCCACCCTCCAGTCCAGTAGTGTATGGAGGACAGATGAAGCGGGCCAGTGTTTAGAGGACACAGGACAGAGGAGTTTAGTGGAGCAGGAGCATGTACCTATGACCCGCGTGTCCAGTTCTTTGTCCAGCAGCTCCTCAGGCTCCGTGAAGTCACTGAGTGTGATTTTCGGGGCGTTTTCACTTTGGCTCACTGACCCAATCATTTCCTGCTCCTTATCATGTTGGACTTGAGCGTAGATGTTAATCCAAGGGATTTTCCTACATGGGACAGGAGCAAAATCAGATTAAGATCACAGGGCGTGCCAAACTTGGGCAGCTAGAAGTCCTGGGGGATAAGAGGAGGAAGAAGCTATTAGTAGGAAGGGTCCATGTCAGGAAAGATATTGGTAACCCCAGAGACAATGAGGCCACGAGGTCAAGGAACACAAGGCCAGCCAGGAACCCAGATGCCAGGGAAGATGTAAACCACAGAACTCTCTGAGGAATGCACCTTTTCCTGTGGGTAAAAAACAGGGTGCAGCACACCAACATGGTACAAGTATACATATGTAACAAACCCGCACATTATGCACACGTACCCTAGAACTTAAGGTATAATTTAAAAAAACAACAAGCAGATATAAACAAAAGGGCAGTTAGATACTAAAATTCTATAAATATTTACCTGGTATTAAGTTTTTAAAGGAGCTGGACTTTAAGACTCAAAGTGTGTACAGACTGAAAAGACATCTATTTCTAAGGTTGCATCAATTTAATCAATTCACATTGGCTTCCTTTATAAATAGTCAAGAAATAATATATTCACAGCCTTTGCTACAATTTTCAGAGCATCACTTACGGGATAAGTACCTTAAATACTTTGATAGTTTCCTCATCTGTTCAATGGAGATGACAATTGCTTCTTTTTGAATTTTGGAGGTGATTAAGGATTAAGAGAAGCTAAATAGCTCCATTCAAAGACACAAAAGTAGTAGATGGGGTTTGGAAACACAAAGCAGACTAGCTTGGGGTTGGAGAAGTGAGCGGGTTCACACTTAAATCTTCTTGAGGCATTCATCTTCTGACCCATCTTCATTATCCCCTGACACACGGTGTGTTCCAGCCTCAGTAGCCTCCTTTGTATTCCTTTAATTCAGTGTTTCTTAAACATTAACATGCTTAAGCATCACCCAAGTCTTCCTTAAAATGTGAATTGTGGTTCTGTAAGTCTAGACTGGATGGATTGAGATTCTGCAATTCTGCCAAGCTTCCAGGTGATGCTGATGCTGCTAATCAGTTGGAGACTCAAATTTTGAGTTACAAGACTCTAATAGAAGCAGCTCTTCAACATCTTGGGGACTTAGAATCAACTGTTCCCTCAGCCTGTAACACACTCCCCTCTGCTCTTCTCAGAGCTTGGCTTACATGCATCTCTGAGAGGCTTCCCCTGACCATCCAGCTTTCCATTATAAACATGTAACAATGGGACACTGCCTATATAAGAAATAAATATGGTGTTGGTTTAGGGTGATGTCATAGGCAATGTTTATTGACTTGTTTTCTGTCTTTCTGTCCCACTGGACTAAAAGCCCCATGTAGGCAAGGTCTATGTTTTCTATCCTCTCCACTATCCACCTGACTTAGTACAGTGTTTGGCACATGGTTCACATTTATTAAGCATTTTTTGAATCAATGAATAAATTACCTTAAATCCTGTGCTCTTTCTACTTTACTATATTATATTCATCAATAAAAAGATTATATTTTCATCTTAGAATATCACTTCTAGAAGAGACGCTTCTTACCTCATCAAAGGATGAGGAAATTAGACTAAAGTCTAGACATTTCACAAAGCCAATTACTAGCATAGATACCACTGAAACTTGGGACATCAGACACACACCCCAATCCAGGACATCCTATGCATCTCTAAAGGAAAATCACTTTGTTGTCCTTGTGCCAAGCAGTGGTATTCTCAAGCTTCTACATTCCCCTATCTGCTCCAACTCCAAATTACGCAAAATGTGGAAGCACTTAATACGGGTTTCCTGCAGCTAATTCAGAAGAAAAAATCTGAAAATAGGCTTAAAACACTTACTGGCTTCTAATTATTTTTTACATTCAGTTTTCTAGTCTTTAATGTTTGCTTTCCATACATTAAAGGAGGTGTCCCCATGACCCCTACTAGTCTAAACCAGTTTAATATAATTTACAAGAACCCAAAGTGAACAGCACCCCTGTGAGGCAGCACACTAGGCTCTCTAAACGCGTATAATTAAAAATTAATGCTGGCCTTTATATTCTTTTTTATATAAATGAAAATACAGTCTAGTAACTTAGATTCCTCTCAACCATAAAAGTACGTATTGCTCATGAAGGTTGGGACCAACTGTAATATTATTAGGTGCCGGGGGTGCTTAAACCAGTCCTGATCACATAAGTCTGTGTACTACACAGGTGTAACCAGAGTCCACTGCCTCCCCTTTCCTGCTTTGCTCACAATACCTATGAGGATTTGGATAAACTTGCCCTTATAGAGATTATTCACTTTATTTCAATTTCCAAATAACACATCTAAAAACTGGCATATTTTTCATCTTTTTGCAATCGATGGTTGGAAGAGAATAAATTTTGTATCTCAATTTGCAGAATTTAAAAAATTTGTCAAGTTGCTTTTCACTTCTTAACACATCCACGTGTGGGACTGTTGAGAATGTAAGTCTGAACTCCAGTTCTGCATACAAGGAATGTGGAAAATGAAGAGATCAAGAGACATGTCTTGGACCAACATCCATACAGGTTTAAATAAGAGGAGTAATATAGATAGGCTCAAGTCTCCCTCTTAAAAAATAAAAAATAAAACAAAATCCCAACTGCAGTTTGTATCCATTTGTATCCATTTATCCATCTATTATGAGTGTTAGAAGCCTGTAGGAGGAAATTTAGAGACAGCAAAGTGGGGTTTGGACTATAACGAAAGCCCTACTAAAAAAAGACTGGAAGGAATATAGAAGCTCAAATGTTTTCCTAGATAGAGAAAAAGCAGATATTCAGTTATCGGAAAAAATTCTTGTTAGGCAGTCGTCAGAAAGAAAAGCCATCTCATCATGATTTTTAATTATATTACTTGAGATATCAGAAAATAGCAGTCACTATCCAAGAGCAAGATAGACTGCGAGAGGCCAGGTGATACTCATTTAAAGGAAGCTTGGGGCTCATAGTAATTCTATTATCTTTTTCCATGTCATGTAAGCACTTGGGATACTGAGATCATTTCCAGTGCCTGGCACACAGGAAGTACTCAATAAATGTTTGTAGGACGAATGAATGTCTTAATGTGTTAATACTGGCAATTACAGAGAGGAAGTTTTGGATCTGGAAACTCAGTATGGCCAATGATCTGGACACAGAAACAGAAATGTCTTTACACTAAACTGTGCTACTCAACAGAGCGTTTAATGGGCAGGTGTTGCTATTTATACTTAAGTTAATTAAAGTTAAATGTAATTAAAATTCAGTTCCTCAGTCAGACTACTGGCTACTATATTAGACAGTACAGATGATGGAGCATTTTAAACATTGCGAAAGTTCTCCTGGATAGTAATGACAGAAGCAGAGGAGACTCTGGGAACCCAGGGCTAGGAACCTGACCTCTGTGCTTGTTGCAAGCCAGGTGTACTTCATGTTGCCATTACTGGGGTTCCATGTGATGAGTGGGGAAAGCAGAACAAAAAAATAAAAGAAAATCCAACAGAATTTCAACCAAACGGCTTGAGCATTGGGAGTAAAACTTCCACGAAAAGGAGACAGAAAAGTAAAGGTTAACTGATGACTACTCTTAACTGATGCTGCTATTGTCCAGTTTGACTGGAGTTTATTTCTGGTGGCCTCAGCTGCATAATTCACTGTCAGGGACATAGAAAAGGTGGGCTGATACCTGGGAAGTACAAAGGTAGAAGTTTTTTAGCGATGTCATTAGCTGGCATGGATTCATTATTAAAGTGTACAGATTTAGAGATGCCTACATTAATAAGTTGACTGTCTAAGGAGTTTAACAGCATTTCTAAAAAACAAAAACGAAAAAAAAAAAAAAAAAAAGAAGGTTTCCAAGTCACAGTATAAGTGACCCTTAAGTAGCCTTACTTTGGATCGATCTGACACAAAAGCCTCTTTACAGGACTTCTATTGGCCCTTGTCCTCAGCAACTATGCTGCTCTGGGAGTCAGAGATGAGACATTTGGTTTAGTTGATTGTCACGCCCAGCAACACCAGGCTTCCCCACAATCAAATTCTTGGCTGAGTGAAAAGTGAAATGTTCTTTGCATATAATTGAAGTACATCTATAAATAAATGAGTGTTGTCTTAACCAGGCTGTTTCTATATTGAACCTTTTCTCACTTTGTGACATAAAGATTTTATCCACCTTTAAAAGGGAACAGGGGTATGGGGGTTGACACATCTTGATCCAAGAGGACATGAACTCACATACTGGTCTATAAATTGAGTAGGAAGGTGAATCTCACTCTGTCCTTCTAGAGAGTGCGGAGGGTGTTGATAGAATTCCTGCTGCTGCGGCTAATGCTGAGAGGTATATTGAATTAAACTGATGGTTTTAAGCAACTGAAATAGCCACTAAAGGAGACATAAGCAGGAAGAAGGGGGGGCAGGAAAAGTCAGGCACCTTTACCACTGATCTCTACCAAAACCTAAAAGCATTATCTTTAGTTCCTGGAAAGACTCCAGGACTAAAAGATGCTTTCAAACTCATCTGACAATAATTAATGACGTTTTTACTTTACCCAGGCTTCCCAGGAAGCACATTTCTAGGCCACTGATAAAATTTCTGAGGGCCTATTATGTGACAGTTTATGGCACAGAGGGCATCTTTGGCAGGCATGTGCTTTGTTATTTATAATAGTGTAGCTTTGTTGATTACTTAGTACATAGCACCTATACGCATTAGGACATTTAAATCATATAGCAAACCTATAAAATATTATTGTTATTCCCATTTTACTAATGAAGACATTAAGACTTAGAGAGGCAAATACAATTGCCCAAGGTTACAAATGCTAAAAGTTAAAATTGGGTCTTATTTCAGAGTTTATTCTCTTAAGTAGTATACATCCTAGTAGAAGTTATAATTTGAATGTTGGTACAAAATTATTGATTTCAATTTTACATTTCTAATAAGTATCTTGTTATATCACCCCTTCTGTGGCTTTCAAAAATAATTTCTCAAGACGTGGAGTTTTGTTCTCCTAATCAATTTCCCTTTAGAATAGGAAAAAGATGGAGAGGGATGATAGTTGAATATGTTTAGCATGCAAATTTAAAGAGAGATACTGAATAGCTGCAACAGGGGATAAAAAAATGCATTGGTGTCTCTACATGTGTATATCAGATTTTAGCTGCATTTTCTCTATTTAACCACCTGAATGGATATTGATCCACATAGGAAGATCTTCTGAATATATAAGACCTTACTTTAGAAATTTGATTGAGGTTTGAAAACCCCTTACATTTCTCTTGAAGATAATAAATTGATTTCATTGGCCAGTCTTTATTTACCTAATTCATTATACCTATAAATCATAATAGATAGAGTTCAGAGTCTCAAACCCTTTTATTCCATGACCCTCAACCATTCTTGCTTTTACCCATTGTCAAACAGAAGTTCAAGGAGAATTAAAACCACATTCTTGTGATGAGTTTAGTAAAGGTAGTTATAGGAAGAATCATTTGCAATGACCCCAGCCACACTACTAAATTGAATGATAATAGCACATACCTTTTAAACTTGTAGATCAAAAACACAGCCAGGCCAACAAATACCACTGATAACAGCATAAGCATGGCTGAGCTGCTGTGCCCAGCACTGGAGTCCACCAATGGAGCTGGGAAAGAAGAACAGGTAAGGAAAAGAACACATATGCTCACTTGGAAGCTGTTAGCTGGAGGGAGTATTCATTGCAGGAAGGAGGCCACTGATCTCCAACCTTATGTCTAGTCTCCAATTCCCCTGCCTGATAGCTGGGTGCAGAAAGTCTGGCTTCAATGATGACAATGGTACCTGAGTACAGCTTCTTAGGGAAAGTAAACTTCTCTGTTCATCCTGGGGAAACCTGCTAGTTCTTGGTCTAAACTGAACACACGTATGTTCAGCTCAGGGGAGTGGAATACAGTCTCCAGTGCTCTTTCTCTTAGATAGCCTGCATGCCTGTCACCAAAATTACAGGGAGCCCATTTGAAATTTTGGGTTAAGTACTAATGCAGTGTTTCATTCTCTTCCTTCACTCTGTTCTCATAAAAACCCACTGGATGGGCACATTTGTGACCTACACATTGGAAAAGTCTGACATTATTAAGAACTATTTAGTAAACAGGTTCTCCCAGACAGCACAAAGTAGATGCCCCATAGGACATGCCTTTTTAGATTTTTTTCATAAATAAGCTAACCAGAGTTTGTTCCTGTTTCTACTTTGACTCACACATTGTAAACTAGAAGGGAGTTTTAAAGTCCTGTGGCCTACCATCCAAGATTCATAAAATCAAATAATCATATGCATGAAGAGAGCTAGAGGACTATCCAATATAATCCCATTTGCCACAGACAAAATAAAGAAATACACAAACAAATAAATGAATACGGTTAAGACCCAAGGAAACTGTAGGTTTTCTCCAAGACCATCTAGGGATTCAATGGCAAAGCTACTCCTAAGAAAGTCTTCTTGCAGGATGCCTTCAGAACAATGTGACTGATGTGAACAATCCTTCTGAACCCATAACTACAAAAAGGACCCTTCTACAAAGCCAGTTTCAGGCATTATGGAGCAGGGTTTCATGATTCTCTCCTCCTTTTCTCTCTGGGATAACAAATCATCTTTCCCATTTCCCCAGTTCCCAGTGGCACTCACCTAATGTCAGCTGTGTGACATACACAATGACTTGTACCCCCGGCTTCAGCTCAAACTGGACCAAATTTTGGTTGAGAGCATTAAACAGTGTCTCTACAATCTGAAAAAAAGACAGGATGCACGGGGTGACATGACATGCAATGATGCTCCCTCATGGAATAAGAAACCAAGGAGAAGGTCAATAGGTAAAAAGTCACCGTGGTTCAATTAGGGATAAGATATTGGGACATATTTATCAATGTGGTTCTCACAGCCCTTGGAGCCTTGTGAGACCAAGGAAGTACAGTTGACCCTTGAACTATACAGTTTTGAATTAAGCAGATCCACTTCTATGTGGATTTTTTCAACAAAATGTGGATGGAAAATACAGTATTCTCAGGATGCGAAACTTGCATATACAGAATATAAAGAGGCCCAACTACTACTTCTTCTTCTTTTTCTTTTTTAGATGGAATCGCACTCTGTCACCAGGCTGGAGTGCAGTGGCATGATCTTGGCTCGCTGCAACCTCTCCCTCCTGGGTTCAAGCGATTCTCCTGCCTCAGCCTCCTGAGTAGCTGGGATTACAAGCACGTGTCACCACCACACCAAGCTACTTTTTGTATTTTTAGTAGGGACGGGGTTTCACCATGTTGCAGAGGCCCAACTTCTTACACGCAAGTTCTGCAGGGCCAACTGTAGGACTTGAAGATGCACAGATTTGGTATATCAGAAGTCCTAGAACCATTCTCCTGTGTGTACTGAGAAACAACTGTAGATGGTAATATTTGCTTATTCTGGAGAGGAGAGTGAGAGACAGAAAGGCATGCCTACAGTCACTGGTGAGTTCGAGCTATAATAGACATAGGTGTTTCATTCAATTCCTAGTTCACTGCTCTTTTATCCATGCCTTTATAACACTCTAAAAAGATCTGTTATGGGTTCCAGTGAAAGAAGTTCAACCTATCATTAGCTCTGTAATCTGATTAAGTCATACACACAGGGGATGTAGGCCCCTGCCAGGATTTAAGCAGGCACATATACTCCCAGTCCACTCCTCTGCGTTTTCTATCTTAGAGACAATGGGAAGCAAACATCAAAGCAGAAGCTGCCTCCTTTTTATGAGATAATTTTTGTTCTTTACTTTTCCCTAGCAAGTCTCAGAACACATAACATCGATTTAATCACTCTGTAATTCCCACATGAAAGCTGAGGCCGACTTAGGCTGTTGTCCCTCTTATCTCGCTGTATGCGCCTTAATATCACAGCTGCTATTCATCACTGTAATTACCTATTTATCTAAATGGATGGATATTGTAGCTTCCAAATATAGTTCACACATGCCACTTGCTATTTCAGAATAAAGAGGTCTTGTAAAAGTGATGTATGCATTGAGAAGCTAAATTTATTTCTGGCCAACTTCAATATGCAACCCTGCAATGCAAGAAATTATTTCTCAGAGAAACTGCAATCACATCTGTACTGCTCAAGGTCTGTGGATGGCTGTAAGAATGGGGTGACGGCCAGTGAGTATCATAGGGACACAAAATATGTCTGTACAATGATTACCTCATATGGGAGCAAATGTGTGTGATTCATGCTGATTTTCTGCAGCCTCATGCTCACTTATTTCTACTTCACCTGACTTAGCATCATGAGAAAGAAAGGAAGGGTGAAACAGGGCAGACATTAAGACCTCAGGAGGAATAGAGGATGAAAAGGAGAAACGCAAGTCCTGCCATTCCCTTTACTTCCAGGACAGTGTGCAGATCACAGTATAGTTCTATATGCCCATTTGATAAGAACAGTAAATCACAATCCCTTTTGGAAATGTTGCTTCCTTAAAGTAAAGTGAGGCAATACATCCCTCTCCAAAAAATCATGTTTGAAAGCAGTTCACTTTCTCCCCAGAAGAAGAACTTAAAAATTGGCCAGGATCTTTAGGGGCTAGTGCAGTTTAAAGACAAGAGGCCCATAGTCCCAGAAATAAACAAGGAAATTCAAATCCCCCTCTTTCTCTCTCTGTTTCTCTCTCTCTCTCTCTCTGTTTCTTTCTTTCCTTCTCTCTCTCTCTCTCTCTGTTTCTTTCTTTCCTCTCTCTCTCTCTCTCTGTTTCTTTCTCTCTCTCTCTCTCTCTCTCTCTCCTGTTCCCCTTCCCCTGCACCCCAGGAGGAGTCATTGGGAGGGAGACATGAGCTGGCACAGGGATATCAGACATTGGAATGAATAATGCCAGGGGTGCCATTCCTTCCTGAGTAGCTGAATGCTCCAGTCTATTTGCACCTGTATTTACTCTGGGTAAGGGTGATTGCTCTTCAGAACCTTGGCTGTTGGGGCAATGGAAGAGAGCCTGTCTCCCTTTCTTGCTGAAAACAGTTTTGTGCCCTCTCAGGGTGTAGGGTGCAGGCAAGGGTCCCAGCCAGATTTGCTTTCACTTACTTGTTCCAGGTCCCCTTCGTTGCCTTTCCTCCTCTCTGTCAGGTTCTTGGGTGGGAGAATGAAGAGCTCTGCTGAAGTGGGGAGGCCAGGGAACACGGCAATGAGGATCTGGTCCTCTGGGACGCTGGTTACCTGCAAAGATGTTCAGACAAAGAGAGGTTGTGGAGGAACCAGCCCTCCTCAAATCAATGACAAGAGCAGAGTGTGCACAGCCAGAGGGCTCATATGCGTTTTTCAAATGCAGCGTTTTAGGCACAGGCTCCAATATACATTCAGGCTTTCTTTCAGTTTTTCCCTTAGATCTGCTAGGTCAAACATTATTAGTTTCACCACCTCCTCTGCTCTTATATACATTTTCACTGAAACTAGAATGGTATTACAAATGATTTTTAAAACATTATTTGCTGGGAACATTTGCAAAAGTTCCTCTCATATTTTCCATTTTTTCTATGAGGGCTAGAACGTCTGGCTGAAACACAGGCTGGGTGCAAATGAGGAAAAAGAAGTCATAAACAAACATGGGAAAATGAAAATTTAAAGAAAGCCAAGCAACACTTGCTTTCACTTATTAAAGCAGGATTTTTTAAAGTGTAATAGCTAATATTGGTAAGACTGCAGTGAAGGAAGTTCCCTCATTTGGCGCTGGCAGTGCTAGAAATTGATACATGTTGCCAATTTGTTTTCTGAAAGACTAATTTAAGGGCCATAAAAATATTCATACCCTTCAGTCAGTAACTGTAACTTGGTGAGTTTGTTCTAAAGACATGATCCAAAATATAGGAAAAGCCATATGCAGGAAAAAATACAACATTACTTATAATAGCAAATAAATGGGAAAACCTCCAGTATTCAAAAAAATTAAGTAAATACTGGTATAATCACTTGATAGAATATTATGCTACCATTAAGATGATAATGAGTACTATGAGACAACATAGAAAAATACTTATGATAGCTGCATTCCAATCTATTTCCTTACATTTCTTTGGTTACAACTCTATAAAAATACAAATGTATAGAAGAAAAAAATAACAAAATACTAAACGTTGTTAAGAGGCTGAGAACAAGAGTGGATTTTTCTATTCCTCAGTGGTGAGTAAAAGAATGATATTGCTTTTGTGATAAACACTTAAAAGTAAGCTTCTGTCTGAAGGCAAATTTGTAAAGAAAACAGGATGCAGAGTTCTCCCCCGTGAAGGGTAAGCTTGCTCTTTCCTGTGTGTCTCCTGAGGATCTTTTATCCAGAACACCACCCACCACCTCTTCTGCCAATCCAAATATATAATTTGTGAATGAGGTGAAATACCCCCATCCTCCAAGAAGTGCCCCCTGACGATCTCTATCTGCAGTGATCTCCTCCACGTTAGCCTCCCACCCCAAACACCTCCAAAGGACCATGTCCACTGCATTTCAGAGAGATAGATCATGTCCACCGTGACACATGATTACATTCGTCTGGTGCAGTCTTTTCTCAGATAGACCCTGATATGGTTAGGCTTTGTGTCCCCACCTAAATCTCATCTTGAATAGTAATTCCCAGAATCCCCAGGTGTTGAGGGAGGAACCAGGTGGAGGCGATCGAATCCTTGGGGGTGGTTTCCCCATCCTCCTGTTCTCATGATAGTGAGTTCTCATGAGAGCTAATGGTTTTATAAGGGGCTTTTCCCCCTTTGCTCTGCCACTCTTCTCTCTCCTGTCATCCTGTGAAGAGGTGCCTTCTGCCATGACTGTTAAGTCTCCTGAGGCCTCCCTAGCCATGCAGAACTGTGAGTCAGTTAAACCTTTTTTCTTTATAAATTACCCAGTCTCGGGCTTTTCTTTATAGCCGTTTCAGAATGAACTAATACAGGTTCTTATGGTGTGATTGCCCAGATATTTCTGTCTGGGGTCTCACTGTTCCAAAGAATGCTTGACACAGAGTAAAAATTAAATAAACAGTTGCTAGATCGAAGATTGAACAGAAGTGGAGAGGTTGGTTGTTTTCCATTTGCTCAGCTCTGATTCCTATTTGGAATAAGGCTTACAGATTGGAGTGAACTCTCAGGGATGTGACAAAGAAAAGTGAAACAGCCAGTCTGCAGGGAAGTAAGAAGCAGCAATCAGAAGCCTAAAGAGTCCACCAACCAGGGAGGCATCCTCTTAACACTCTTAGGTGGTGAGCTAGATGCCTCAGCATCCTTTCAAAGCATGATCTTGAGTAGCATTAAGTCTCAACGCCCAAGTCCATAAGGCTGGGGGCCTTCACCTAACCTTAAAGCAAGTCTCAGGAGGCCAGACTAAGGGGTGAAATGCAGAGAATCACCCAATGCAGTGAAGGGGTGGGGTGGTGATTTTATTAATGCCTTGACTGGTGTGACCCTTTGTCTCAGGAAAGAACAATGTCAGGGAGTGTCAGTCCATCAAGACCCTTAGAGGGACCTTGGAGCAATGTATCTAGATTCATTTAACCCAACCAAAGGGACATATGAGTGATTGGTCCTTGTGAGATTTGAGGCCTGAGAATCAACTGAACGGACTGATTATTATTATTGCAATTACCAAGTTATTTCCTAAAACGCTAGTATGTTTTTAATGACTATAACCATACATAATACAACCCTATTCTGGGTGCCTTGCAACCAAAGACATATGCTATGATCTGAATGTTTTTGCACCCCCCACTCCCATTCATCTGTCAAAACTTAACATCCAACGTGATGGTATCAGGGTGGGGCCTTGGGAGGTGATTAGGTCATAAGGGTGGAGCCCTCATGAATGGGATTAGTGCCTTTATAAAAGAGATCCCAGAGAGCCACCTTGCCCTTTCCACCATGTGAAGACACAGCAACAAGGTTCTGTCTATGAATAAGGAAAGAGGTTTTCACCAGACATCAGATCTGCCAGCATCTTGATCTTGTACTTCCCCATCTCCAGAACTGTGAGATATACACTTCTGTTGTTTATAAGCCACCCAGTTAATGGAACCTTGTTATAGCAGCCCAAACAGACTAACACAGCATACATGACAGTCTCATTCTCATCTCCTTTTTTCTTTTTTTTTTCTGAGATGGAGTCTCACTCTGTTGCCCAGGCTGGAGTGTACTGGAGCAATCTCAGTTCACTGCAACCGCCACCTCCTGGATTCAAGCAATTATCCTGCCTCAGCCTCCTGAGTAGCTGGGACTACCCGCATGCGCCACCATCTCCGGCTACATTTTTTTAACATATTTTTGTAGAGATGGAGTTTCACTGTATTGCCCAGAGTGGTCTCAAACTCCTGAACTCAGGCAATCCGCCTGCCTCGGCTCCCAAAGTGCTAGGATTACAGGCATGAGCCACCACTCCCACCCCTCATTCTCATCTCTTTCTATGAACAGTCTCTTTGTAAAAAGATTTGAAGTGTAGTTACTCTTATAGACCACTCCATACAGGAATGCTCCTATGTCATTCTCTTCTATTTATTCTTCTTCCTATCTGTCAGCTCCTTCTCCATGTCCTTCCTGGATCTTTCTCCTCTGCCTTGGGGAACCACCAGCAGCGTGTCTGCCTTGTTTCCCAACTCCTCTTTGGAGAGCCTAACAACCTCCACAGCCTCTTCTCTTACATCTCTCCCTCCAGCATGAACCTCTGCTTCATCTTCAGATCCATATTTTCAATCCTCCTGGTCATCTTCACCCAATTGTTTCTCACGTGCTCCAGACTTATATTAAAAGTCAAATCATTATTGTTTCCCAAGCGTGCTTCTCCTACACAGTCCCTATCTTGATTAATGTAAGGCCGTCTCCTACCAGCTCTTGTCATCAGAGAATTTCTCTCTCTCTCCCCCACACTACATTTCCTTAGTCACCAGTTGTATTGTTCAACTTTTTAAGCAGACTTTACCTCTTCTTCTTGAGCACCTTATATTCCTGGCCTAGATAACTTCAGTGATCTTTTAGCTGGTCATCTTTTGTGAAATGTCTCCCCCACTATGTTCCCTTCCTACCCCAGCTTGTCCTCTGCATTGCCACTGGAATGGGTTCCTGACCTATAAACCTATTCTCTCACTGAAATAAAAAAAAACAATACTTTTCATACCCCCCAGTGCCTTCAGAATAGATGCCAAGCTTCTATTGGTTGCCCAGACCCTACACAATATGACATAAGCATCCTAGCTCAATTTTAGCTGCACCTGCCCTTATAACCTACAAACTAGCTACGCTAAACTCTTTTCCATTTCCCAGATATGTTGTACTCTTTTTTTTTGTTTTGTTTTTGTTTGTTTTTTTTGTTTGTTTGTTTGTTTTGAGATAGAGTCTCGCTCTGTCACCAGGCCAGAGTGCAGTGGCACAATATCTCGGCTCACTACAACCTCCGCCTTTTGGGTTCAGGTGATTCTCCCTCCTCAGCCTCCTGAGTAGCTGGGACTAAAGGCACACGCCACCACACCCAGCTAATTTTGTACTTTTAGTAGAGACAGGGTTTCACCGTGTTGGCCAGGATGGTCTTGATCTCTTGACCTCAGGTGATCCACCTGCCTCAGCCTCCCAAAGTGTGCTGTACTCTTTAAATAGTCCATGACTTTGCACATGTTGTTCATTCAAATACCATCCTGCCCCTGTACTCTTTAAATAGTCCATGACTTTGCACATGTTGTTCATTCAAAAACCATCCATTTATCCTTGCAAACACAGTTCAAGTATTCTCTCCAAAGACTTCCAAGGGTTCAACAAGTATTTATTGAGTTGCAAATCTGTGCCAAGTCTTCATGTCCCTGGATAGCGTGAATCACACTGTTCTGTCTGCCCCATAGAGATGCTGGCCATGCCTCTAGCTTACAGCTGCTTACACATTAGACTTATTTCTACATTTCAATTGACCATGTTTTATTCATCAATATATTCTAGTGCCTACCTCTGAGAAAATGTTAACAAAACCCTTTTACTTTCTCTAAGGCAAATTTGACCTTGGATTAACTCTGTAATTCTATTACCCTGCTGGAATGCTCTCTTTCTTGGCCTGTAGCCTTCTGAGTGCAATCTGTGGCCAATGGTAGACTTGTGAGTATAAATGTTTGGTTAAGAAGACCCTCTTGGTGAACAAAGAGCCAGACAAGTGCATAATATTAGCAAAAGCTCAGTGAGTGGTCCATCCATTAGGGCATTAATGGGACCAAGCCCCTGTCTCAGAAAAATTCATAATAAACAGTGGGCCAGTTTCCTTCTTCAAACATTGAACTAGACTCTCTTTTATACTTCTCTCCTCATTTTTAATCCTACAATTCTTTCTTCTTCTTCTTCTTTTTTTTTGTTAAAGTCTTGCTTTGTCACTCAGGCTGGAGGGCAATGCTGCAATCTCAGCACACTGCATCCTCTACCTCCCTGGTTCAAGCAATTCTCGTGCCTCAGCCACCTGAGTAGCTGGGATTACAGGTGTGCACCACCACATCCTGCTAATCTTTGTATTTTTAGTAGAGATAGAGTTTTGCTATGTTGGCCAGGCTGGTCTCGAACTCCTGGTCTCAAGTGATCTGCCTGCCTTGGCCTCCCAAAGTGTTGGGATGACAGGTGTGAGCCACTGCGCCCAGCCTCTTCTCTTTCTTTTTACAGAGAAATAATCTTTATCTAATCATGGAATGCAGTTTTAATTCATGCCAATGTATTGTGGACCACACCATCTAGTTCTTTTCTTTATTTGCAAGAACTTAAACAAAGATAAAGCCAACTTACTTTAACCAGAGCTCGCTTGATGACATTGCCAATATCTTGTCTCCACTCAGGAATGTCAGGATTGTGGTAATCCAGATTAGGAGAGAATGATAAAAGCTGGGACTGGAAATATTCTGCAGAGAGAGAGAGTGTTCAGGTGAGGCTAGGAGAGTGAGAAGAGAGAGGGTGTGACAGGTGTGGGGCTCCACCACCACTGTGCTTTTGGTAAAGCATCTACTGTTTCACCAGGCTTCTGCTAGAATTCCTCATTCTCAGCTTGTTTCCTGACTTCTGAAATAAAGTAGAATTTGGTGATTAGAAGTAGATTTGTGCTCCTACCAGTTTTGTTAGTGCCTAAGATCTTAAGCCTTTCTTCCTGTATATTCTCTGAAATGAAAGACAAATATGAAACTCCAGAAGGAGACTTCTGCTCCTGTAGGTGGTACCACGCAGAGCCAACACAAAGCATTACCAATTTGGGCTTGGTTGGAATGGGGTCTTTTCACTTCTCCTTCCTTAATCCCTTTGCCCATTGTGCTAGAAACTGCCTCTGAGCATTAGAAAATAGGTTGAAACTTTGTATCTTGACCCAGTTGGTGAGTATACAGGTGTATTCACTTTGTGGTAATTCATAAAACTAAATACTTGTGCCCTGCACACTTCTGTATAAAATTTACAATTCAATTAAAATGTTTACTTTCAAAGAAACACACAAACCTTCCATGTGCCCCTCGAAGAGCCTGAGAAGCAAGTTTGCAGAAAGGTAGGAAAAGAAATTTACCTGGTGTGAGGCTGGAGGAACATAATCTGAGTCAGAGGATCACAAGCCTTCACTTAACTTCCTAGAAAACCACAGTGATAGTGGTTGTGTCTAAGGACCTGGGAGAGGTTGTGTGAAATGGCAGTAGAGGCACTTTCATTTATAATATTCTTAAGAATGGTTCTCCAGAGTTAAGAACAGGATAGTAGTCCTATTCACCACTCTTTTGCCCTAGTCCTAACTTATATTCTTAGCCTTATTATCTAGTTTTGCAGCAAACGATATTCAAATCTCCAACAATCAAGAAAGCCATTGGTTGTGAATAAGTCATCTCATTAACTGAGCAATGAATCCTACAAGGCAGGGATCATGACTCCTGACCTTTGGAAATTGCTGGTCCTCATCTCACAAAGAGTGTGTCCTGCATATATGTTGTAGATACCTCGGCAGGACAAAAGCTCTAGCCCCTTCTATGAGTCTTTCCAGCTTGCATTTCCTTCCATTTGTGATAGGTGTCTTTATCTAATGGGAACCCCAAACACGTTGTGAGGCAGACATAACACAGGGGACAACAAATAGCTGATTGTGGTATACGTCTCTTATAACCTCAATCTCTAGGTCGGAGGTAGGTTTGGAAGCTTCCTGTTGACCTATGTCATTTTCCCAGAGCCTGAGGAATTTCCACTACACTCAATGATTGTAGGGAGAGTGGACAGAGGCAATTAACTGAGTGGGAAGGAGCATCACAGAACAATTTTCAGGGCTTACCATGAACTGCAATCTCTTTTGTGTCCTGGATAAGGGCATTCCCAGCAGCCACCTGGACTGTGATGGTGTTGGTTCCCTCTGCAAGGAATGTGAAGGAAATGCTGCTGTCCAAAGTGATGAGAGGCTACAAGAAGAAGTAATAATACTCATTCAGTCTTGTGTGGGATATGAACTTTCCTTCCTTTCCTGAAATTCTCAGACTGTCATCCTAGCTTGCAAAAGAAAACAAACAAACAAACTTTATACAGTTTCTTAAAACCGTGATTACTCTTCCAGTATCTAGGAAGAGTATTAGTATACTTCAAACACGTTATAAACTGTTAAATTCTAGAAATAAGGATAAGACTGGGCATCCTGGATTTTGCATGTCACTCTGCTCCTTCTCCTGGGGCAAAGTAGAAACAGCTTTGGTAACCTGTTCCTGTTAGCTTTGGGAATAGGAGATCATTTCTCTTCTTCTCCAGTATCTGGTGTCACTTATATTTTCATCCTATATTCCACTGGATTATGAGACCTTTCTGAGAAGTGATCACATAGTTATTTACTTCTGTATTGCCCACCCTAGGCACATTGTTTTTCTTTCCTTTCTTTCTTTTTTTTTTTTTGATAGAGTCTCACTCTGTCGCCTCGCTGTCACCCAGGCTGGAGTGCAGTGATATGATGTCAGCTCACTGCAACCTCTGCCTCCTGGGTTCTAGCAATTCTCCTGCCTCAGCCTCCCTAGTAGCTGGGACAACAGGTGCATGCCACCACACCCAGCTAATTTTTTGTATTTTAGTAGAGACGGGGTTTCACCGTGTTGCCCAGGCTGATCTTGAACTCCTGAGCTCAGGCAATCCACCCACCTCGGCCTCCCAAAGTGCCAGGATTACAGGCATGAGCCATTGCGCCCGGCCACACATTGCCCTTCATAGAGCAGAAAATATATGTAAATTAGATGCACCATCAGATTACTGACTTTTTATATTATTATATCTGTGTTTTCCATTGCAAGGCATTTTTACCATTTTTAATAGGTTGGAAAATACACATACATATTTGTGATCATTTATTAATCTTTTTCTCTTTCTGTTTTTTCCCTGAATAATCATAACAGATAGGAATTTCTTAAGGATGAAGAGAGAAATAGAATGCAGATATACCTCAGAATTCACAGAGGATTGGTTCCAGGACCCCTGTGTATACAAAAATCCATACATACTCCAGTCCCATTGTAGGCCCTCCATATCTGCAGGTCTTGCATTCTGCAAATGCTGTATTTTCAGTCTAAGTTTGGTTGCAGATGTGGATCCTGATGATATGGAGGGTTAACTGTATTTCTTGGGGAAAAAAAAAAACCTCACATATAAGTGGACCTGTACATTTCAAATCCTTGTTGTTCAAGGGTCAGCTCTAATTATATATTTTATTTTCCTGGAAAGAAGAATCTTGATTAAAAAGCAGTTGCTTATTGGAGAGAAGAGAGTACAAATCTTCAGACTGATGAGTCATTATTCAGTGGGCATCTTACAGTCAGTGCCCTCTCAAATTCTCTGTTGTTTGGAAAGTAAGATGTAACAGTTGAAGGCTGATCTAAGGCAGCTGATAAAGAGATGTCACTGGGACAGATGAGCAGACTCCCTCTCCTCTCTTTGTGGCAGGATGGCAGCAGGATGGAGAGTAGTAATGTAGCCCGTTGCAGAATGCACAGAGCTGCCCTTTAAGTGGGGCAGGACAGTCCTTCACAGCATACCCATGTATGGCCTGGATGCACGTGTACAAAACCCTGCAGAGGCTCCCAGCTGCAGCTTTCAGATGGTGTCCCTACTGTAATACTGAAATTCCTTTCTAGCTCAGAATTTTCAACTGGGCCTTTGAAACAATAATTTAATTTCTTCTGCTTTAAAATTCTATAGCTCTGTTTTATGATCAGGTTGACGGCTGGAGCTGGGCAGGATGACAGATACTGTCCTAAGCGTCTGACATATTTTATTTTCTATTTGGTAAATGAAAGAAGAAAGGGAGTATGGAAAGAGATATACTCCTTCCCTTAACTAAGGACAAACCTCAGAGTTCAGGCATTTTTTCCCATACTTATGACTGGGTGATGACACTTACATGGGTGTGACCTTCTGAATTAATCGATGAATGAAGTGTCAATAAGTTCTGACATGCATATAAAATCCAAAGGGTCAACAGTGGCTGTTGATGGTCCCATTTGGAGAAGGGAGCTAAAGTCAAGCTGGGCTGAGCATAGCAAATGTCAATCAGGGCCAGGGAATAGCAACATGTGTGGCACAGAGTCACCATTTCTAGTATAATTAGAACAGTGACTTGAAACTCACTCTGTTACTGTTTGAATCAATATCCTGAGGCAAAGTTTGTCCCCATTCTGGCCCTTACTTCTTTATCTGTTAAATGAGTGGTTTGGGTTAGGTGATCTAGGTGATCTGTGAGGACTCATTCAGCAATCAGAATCTGTTGCATTGACAAATGGATTTAGGCAAAATTTCTAGTTTCTACTGGTCAGCCCATCAGGTCTTATCTGACAGAAAACTTTCAATCACTTCATTACCTTTGCTACATTCTTTAAAAAGAAAATGAGATATCTCTAAACACCCAACAGAATGACTATATATATATATAGTATAATATATATATAATATTATATGATAATATCAAGTAATATTGAAGATGCAGGACAATTAGGACTCATAGAATTTTGGTGGAAATGTAAAATGGTAGAACCATTTAGGAAAATGGTAGAACCATTTAGGAAAATGTTTAGTTTTGTAAGAAATTGCAAGAACTTTTTCCAAAGTGGTGTGATAGTGACAGGAGGCAGCCAAATGCCTAGGCAGATGGGGCAGGTACCCAGTGAAACCCCACCTCCAAGCCAAAGAGAGTTTAAAGCCTGAAAGCCAAGTTACAAGTTAAATCTTTGGACTGGATTGAAAACTTGTCTTCCTGTTTGGTGCGCTTTCTCTGATTGATCCCTATCCTTCACCTATTTTACATATACCTACCCTTTCCTAGTTGGTTTTCTACACTGTCATGCCCACCTTTGAGTGGTGTCTTCACTTGATCCTTTTTTGCATATTCACAAATGAATCAGCACACAATCCCCATCCTGTATCTGTAAAGACCCTAGACTAAGTTGGTAGAGAAGAAGATGGCCTGACTTCTGGGAGGAGACAGCCTGACTTGAAGTCAGGGAGGAGATGATCTGCCCTTCTTGTCCCCTCTCCAGCTCCCCTCTCTGCTGAGAGCTGTTTTCATTGCTCAATAAAATTCTCTGCCTTCACCATCCTTCAATGGTCCACCATGTGACCTCATTCTTCTTGGATGCCAGACAAGAATTCAAGACCCACCATGTGTGGGTCCCCAGAAAGACTGTCACACTGGTACTTTATTTGCAGCACAGAGGACAGCTGCCCCACCTGACAAGGCAAGGGGCCAACTGAGCTGCTAACACGCCACTGTCCACAGATGGTGGAGCTAAAGAAGCACCGTAACACCCCCTCTGAGGCTTCAGGGTTGCAAGCACCCTCACCTGGGGCTGCTGTGTTTCCCCTGAGGTGACACACCTGGTCTGGCCATGGGCCCTCCATGGAGCTTCTCCTGTGTCAGCACCCAGAGAGTCTGGCCAGATCCCGCACTCACTCGCCCACATGCTCCCTCCCACAAGGGGTTGAGCACCGTGGGCCAGTAGAGGGAGTGCCCCTGCTGCAAGTTCAGTGAAGGGGCCAAGAAAATCCCTCCATCAATTGTACCGTATGTATATTTTATGATTTGGCAACTACAACCCTAAGAATTTAGTCAAGAGAAAAGAAGATGCAAGTATACAAATAAAAAAATAAATGTTCATAGTGGCTTATTCATAGCAGCCCAAAATAGGAAATAGCCCAGGAATTCATTAGCAGGAAATTTAGTAGGAAATAAATAAATACTGATATATATGTATAATCAGTGTTTGTGTATGTATGTGTGTGTGTGTATAATCAATATGGATAAATCCCCAAACCAGCAAATCTAACTTATGATGAAAAAACAGAATAGTGGTTGGTTCTGGAGACTGGGCTGGAGATTGACTGAGAAGGGGGACTGGGCTGGAGATTGACTAAGAAGGGGCATGAGAGGACTTTCAGGAAGTTTAGATTACACAGGTGAATGTCTTTTGCAAAACTCAGTAAGTACACACTGTTGAATTTTGCATTCCATTGTTGATAGGATTTATACCCCCACGGGGTAAAAGTGTAAAGAAATATTCAACTATACTTAACGATTCACAAGCTGAATCATTTAGGACAAAGAATATAGGTGTCTTAAATTTACTTTGAAATGAATAAAACATCAAGATAGACTAATAGATATATACAGAAGGATGGACAGATAGACATGTGATAGAGCAAGCATAGCAAATGTTAATGGTGGACCACAGGTGGTGTGTATGTGGATGTTCACTGCACAGCTCTTTCAGCTTCCCGTCTTGTTTTACTGCCTTCAACTATTTCTCATCTTTTCCCACCTATGACCACCAGGCATTTTCCTCCCTTAATAGTTTTCTCTTTAGAGAATCTTCACTACTTTCAGCTCATCTTCTTCAGCTCTCAGTAGTATACATGGCCCTCTCTCCTTTTTCTGCCTTCTCTTCTTAAGATTCACTGGGTTGATGCTGTCCTGGGCAATGAATCTCTTCTGAGAGGAATGGAATTCCTCCTGTCCTAGCAGATTTGATCTTGTCTCCATCTGGCTGTTTCCCTAGGAGATCCAGGGCCCAGCAAGGGTGCAGGGATGCAGGGCAAAGGGAATGCCATCTGAAGTAAGAGAGTATGTGCCCTCCTGCCAGCCAGTCAGGGCACTGAGCCACAGCAAACAAACTGTGCTGAATGGGAACACTTGGTCCCCAGGTGGCAAGCCACAGACTCTTGTGTCGGGGAAATGGCAGGAGCTAATTTTGTTTTCCAAACTGCTTTTGTTTCTCATCAGCTGTTATGGCAGCATGGTTGATTTTACCTTCCTTGCAAAGCTGGAACACTCAACAGGATTCTTGAGTTCTTCATCAGCCACTGATATCTGGTGCCCAATGCTAAATTAAATCAAGTATTTTAAGGTTCATTTACTCAAATATATTAGACAAGCAGACACATTTATTAAGCCAGACCTCTGTTAATCCCAGCAAATTGGCCTTTCAGAGCCCCACAAATCCAACAGGCAGCTGATTGACTTCTCTGTCTCTGTGCTTCATCCAATCTACAGAGCCAGCCCACAGCGAGGCCCCTTAGAAAAATACCTCATGCCGTGCCTAGGCTGTGAGCTACATCCCTCCCCACAGAGAATCCCTCATGTGCGACAGGTCACATATTATCCACTGAGCCTGGCAAGAAATCAACAAAGCACTGTGTGACTATTTAGTTATGAGATTTCCACTTGACTAATGGAACTAAGCAAGCTGCAGGGAAATCTTTGGATGCAGCCTACATCAGTTTCCCAGACACAGTAAGTCAAGTTAATAGTGTACATTCTAAAATCTCCGCAATTTAAAATGCATACCTTGATAACAGCTGCCAGTCCCAAATTGGACAGATTATGCAGTCACTATGCTTGCCTTATTTAAAACCTTCAGCAGATTATATAGTAATGTGTGCAAAGTGCTCATCATACGAAGCACAAAGCCTGGATATATAATTATGGATCTACCACGTTTAGAACTATATAAAAAACTTAAAGAAATAAGCAAAGAAGCAAAGAAATAAAGCAAAATACTATCTATAGCTACTAGTTTTAAACTAAAACTAAACTAGTGATATAAGATAGAACCAAATTCATGGTTCTATTCACTAGTTTGGTTTAAAACTAAACTAGTAGCTATGGATGCTAAAGCAAAGAAATGAAGCCAAATAGTATAGTAAACTAGTAGTTTAAAGCTAAACTAATAGTTATAGATACTATTTGGCTTTATTCTTTTGTCTTTGTGTGTTTTTAAAGGAGAAAAAAGGTAATAGGTGGGAAAAGACGATAAATAGTTGAAGGTAGTAAACCAAAACTCCCATAATTTTATGCCTATGGGATTAATGTGAAAATTCACAAGTTAGAAAAGCACTTTTCCTCAAATACAGATACACTAACATACACATGTAAATACATCCAAAACCTCTTTGACAGTATCTGTCTAAAGTATCACTGTCCATGAATCTGGTTCTATCTTATATCACACTACCCTAAATCAGAATTTTTGTGACAAAAGCAAAAGCATCAATTTTTATCATTCAAAGTCATCTATCTTCCTCACCTTTTAGCATTTTCTCCAACTTCTGCCCAAATGAATCCTTTAACTTTGGCTGAATTAGTCTAACATCCCCAAAGCCTAACCTCTACACAAAAATCCCTCTCTTTCCTCTCTGCCTCAATTCTACTGCTCCTTCTATGCCAGCTTAGGCTCAACTTTGTATATGACTCTCCATGACCAACAATGTCTATATACCCATCACTCCCTAGGCTGCTTGACTTAGCCAGTAATTTTACATTCCTATTGCATACCTGCTTTTATCTATTCTTGAATTTTACCCTCATATTCTCAAATAGATTACATGTTTTTTGAAAGCAACAAATGGAATTTACACTGCTTTGTATTCCACACAACATGTAGCACAAAGTACAGGCTCTTAAAAAGATCCACAAAAGTACTGATGGAATTCCACATTGCCCACTGATAGACTGGTAGGCACATGTGTCTACAGTTGGATTTCAGAAATTCTTGCTCTTTTCTATTTGCTTATACAACATATTTGTTTGTCACTTATTGCATATGTGCTCATTGTGCTTTCTTATTGGGGATATAATCTCCTTGAAGGTAAGGAGAATGTCATATGTGTTTTTCTATCCCTAATATCAGCAAGCAAAAGTCTGATTATAAAGGCAGGATGCCATATCACTCTTATCAGTAGGATGACTTCATTTAACTACTTACATAGTAACCTGGTCACACAAACACAAACACATAAGAACAGCCATAAACATCACCTTCCAAGGTTATTTCCTTAATTGTATTCTCTGTAAAATGGGATAATTTCTATTTCATCAGTGATGTTCTGATAACAATAAAATAATGTGTATGAAGAGACCAGTACATAATGAGTACCAGAAATATATACTCAAAATTAGTATTCGTTCCTTTTACAGGTCAGTTGGCTAGTCAAAGGGAACCAAATAGCTCTAAAATTGCAGCACTCCCCATATACGTAGGGATGTTCATTCATTTGCTAGCTAAAGATAGTGCTCATTGGATCAACTACTGGGGACCACGGCCATCTTGATGTGTTTCTGGCATGGTGTTAGCAAATAGCACTGCACTGAAAAGGCACCTCTTTCAAATGGACCAAGTAAACATTTTTAGAAATTGGAGTGTAACCTGTGGAACCAAGTCAGACTTTTAACCTAAATACAAATGTTATTTATGCAAATGATGAGCACAACAGTAACTAATACTTCCAAATGCTCGGATGTGTTCTAAACACTTTCTATGCCTTTCTTTACTTAATCCTTGCAGCAATACTTGATCATAGATACTACTGTTATTACTCAGACATTACAAACAATAAAGCTGAGACTCAAAGAAATTAAATGATTTGACTTGACTAAAGGCATACAGCAAAGAAGATTCGGTCTGGACTCCAACCTAGGTTTGTCTTGCTCTGCAACCACTCTATTCTACCGCCTCTCATGTATTGTCATTCTCTTGGTTGTTTGGGAACAAAACCACCTAGTAAGACCTCTGGGACCTGGGTATTTGTGCAGCATTTCATGCTCAAAGTTTTGGGTTAAAAATTCCTAACCAAGGGAATACTTCTCGTCACCATTAATTTAAAAACATAAAACTATAATGCCAATATGTAATTTAAAAATGCTCTCTCATAATATGGCATAATATATATGAGGTAGGTATTAGATAGACAGACAGATAGATAGATAGATAGATAGATAGACAGATAGATTATAGAAGTGGAGAGACAGAGAGATACACAGTAGATTTCAAATAATAACTAAGTCATGTTCATATGTTACATATTATAGTATCCTTGCTTTAGAGAAATTGATACAAACTCAAATTAAGTGACTCATTCAATTTAACACGATATTATTGCAGAAGTATAAACTAGAATCCCCAATTGCTTTGTTCATTTATTTGTTTTTAATCAAATACCTATTAGACACTGCATGGCATTTCAGGTCTTAGAAACAGCACTCAAAGAAAAAAATAGGGCTGTAGAGAAACGTTGTGTCTTCCGTTCCTCGCAGGCCGCTGACTAAATCACTGTGTTGGTAACAGTCAAGAACTGCCCTTCTTGCACATAGAAGTTTCTTAGAAAAGATCATCAGGTAAATGAGCTACAACAAGAAAGAATTCTCTGACTTGACAGCCAAACCCTCACATCTGCACAGAAGAAATGAACTTAAAATCCTCCTCTTTCTAACTTCTTCCTGAACAATTTTCTCTTTTTCCTTCACTATGTGTATCTGCTGCTCTTTGAGGCACAATTTTAAATTATGTAACCTCCAGAAGATAAACACCTCTAGTGGTGCAGCTAAGGCATCTGGGGCTGGGGAGAGTGCATGATAAATGGGAATTAGTAGACCCAGGTTTGAGGTCTGGCTCTGCAACTAACCAAGTGTTTGAATTTGGGATGTTCATCTCAGACAGGGAGCTTAACTTCTCTAATGTACCAAACAGGGCTTTTATTAAATGACTTACCCTTCTATTTTCCTGGTGAAGAATAACCAAATGCATTAGTCATCTATACTGAAAAATTAATTTGAAAATATGAGGCACAAATAATGCAAAAAGAAAAGAGTTCCTTGGTCCATAAATCTTGCTCTATATTTTACCAAACCATGCTAAATATAAGTTCTAATAACATCATAAAAAGCATCCATTTATTGAGTACATAGTGTGTGCCAAGCAAATAGTATAGTTTTACTATATATTTATGCCATACAATAGCATAGTTTTCACAACAATAAAGTTGAGATAGGCACTATTCTTTCCACTTTATGGTGAGCCAATTACAGTTTAGGACAGATAATTTTATCAAGCTCTCACACAACTAAGAAGTAGCGGTTCTGGAAATTTAACCCATGAAACCCTAAATCCAAAGTCCGTGTTCTCTCCACTGTATCATGATGCCTTCCTAAAAAAGATCAGGGATAAGTTATCTCCCATTTATGCAGGAGTAAGGGTGGGGTGAACTTCTCTTCGGTTGTTATCGACCAGAAACTGAATATTTATTCCCCTTCTCTTTAGATATCCAACACTTCCAACTCTGATGTTGTACCTTACTTAAATTATGTTTTTTAAGTGAAAGCTTTCTCTAGGATAAGCAATGCCAATCACATTATGAGTTTTCCAAAAAAACAACAACAAGGTTTTCAAAACACATACACACACACACACACACACACACACACACACACGTCTGAGAGTTCAGAACTCCAGGAGTATTCATAGGAAGCCCCCTTGACTTCGTGAATTTTATCATCAGTAGGTGACTACGTACACCCAGCAAATGTTAAAGAACATTGTCCACAGGGTTATAGCAGGGGAGGGGGAAAATAATTATTTTGAAATACACATCAGAGCACTATGTTCTTTTTAACAAGGTCTGCTCTCAGAAGAAACTTATAAATCAGAGCCTAAACTGCAGGGGTTTTATAGTCCAACTAAGCTACGGGCAGTAAAATGCACAACGCCAGCCTACTTTATCCTTCCATGTGGGAGAACATAGATACCTACCTACAGCCCACTCTAAATAATCTAACCATCCTGAGGGATCAGGAGAGGGACAACAAACAGAAATACCTGTAAATGCCTGAGACCTAATGATAGGTTGATAGAAAGCTTCCCCTCCTTCTACATCTTAACACCACATGACTAAAGACTTATTTACAGCCATTCCTTTCACCCAGTATATCATGTCCAGTTATGAAGAAAAAAATTACGAGGCATACTAAAGGGAAAAAACATAAAATACACAGAGAAGACATCAGAGTCAGATATAACAGGGATGTTGCAATGACCAGAGCAGTAATTTCAAACAAATTTAATTAATGTGCTAAAAGATTTAATGGATAAGGTAGACAGCAGCCCAAAACAGATGAGCAATGTAAACAGAAAGTTGAAAATTCTAAGAAAGAAAAGAAATGCTAGAGACCAAGAACACTGTGCTTGAAATTTAAAAATGCCTTTGATGTGTTTATTCGTAGACTGAACACAGCTTAGGAAGAATCTCTGAGCTTGAGAACATCTCAATAGAAAATGCCAAAACCGAAAAGCAAAACGAACAAAAAGTTAAAAAAAAAAAAGAAAAAAGAAAAAAGAAAAGAATATCCAAGAATGAAGAACAACTAAAAATGGTATAAATGCATGTAATGTGAATAACAGAAAAAGAAACAGAAAAAAATCTGAAATAATAATAACTGAGAATCACAGCAAAGTAATGTCAGACACCAAACCACAGACACACAAAAATCAGAGAACACTGAGACAGATAAATGCTGAAAAATCTACACCTAGATGTATCATTTTCAAACTACAAAAAAAAAAATCAAAGATTAAGAAAAAAAATCACAAGAAAAGCTAGAGGAAATAAACACCTTACCTATAAAGGAGAAGAGATAAGAATTATGTCCAACTCCTCCCCAGAAACCATGTAAGCAAGAAGAAAGTAGACAGACATATTTAAAGGGTTGAGGGAAAAAACCTCCGCCAATCTAGAATTCTGTACCCTGCAAAATTATCCATCAAAAGTGAAGAAGAAAAGAATGTTTTCTCAAACAAAGCAAACACTAAGAAACTTGTCAGTAGATCTGTTTTGCAAAAATCATTAAAGTTTCTTCAGACAGAAGGAAATATGGGTCAGAAACTTGAACCACCACATGAAGAAAGGAAGAACACTGAAGAAGAATAAATGAAGGCAAAATTGTTTGACCCAGCAATCCATTACTGGGTATATACCCAAAGGATTATAAATCGTTCTACTATAAAGACACATGCATATGTATGTTTATGGCAGCACTATTCACAATAGCAAAGGGTTGGAACTAACCCAAATGCCCATCAATGGTAGACTGGATAAAGAAGATGTGGCACATATACACCATGGAATACTATACAGCCATATAAAAGGATGAGTTCATGTCCTTTACAGGAACATGGATGAAGCTGGAAACCATCATTCTCAGCAAACTAACACAAGAACAGAAAACCAAACACTGCGAATCCTCACTCATAAGTGGGAGCTGAACAACGAGAACACACGGACACAGGGAGGGGAACATCACACACTGAGGCCTGTCAAGGGGGGATGGGGGGCTAAGAGAGCAATAGCATTAAGAGAAAATGCCTAATGTAGATGACAGGTTGATGGGTGCAGCAAACCACCATGGCCCGTGTATACCTATGTAACAAACCTGCATGTTCTTCACATGTACCCCAGAACTTAAAGTATAATAAAAACAGAAAGAAAACTATTATTCTCAATTGACTTAACAGAAAATATTTGTTCAACATAATAATACCAACATATATCTTATGTATGTTTATATACAAGTTAAATGAGTGACAACAGTGAGAGAAGAGGCAAGAGACAAGAATTTATAATTATTTTTACTAAAAGTCACTCTCACTACTATTGAAGCCATATAGTGTTATTTAAAATGGGTTTAGATTTGTTGTAAATGTATATAGCAAATTCTAGGGCACTCACTTTAAAAAGTTTTTTTTAAAAGTATGAGTGATAAACAAAAAAATAAAATCAATAAGGACATAGTTGATTTTAATAATGCCATCAATCAACTGGACATAACTAACATCTACAGATTGCTTTATCAGACAACAGCAGAATACACATTCTTCTAGAGCCCAAATAGAACATCCACTGAACTAGACCACATCCTGGGCCATAAAACACACTTTAACCGATATGAAAGAATAGACATCATACAATGTCTGCTCTCAGATCACAATTAAATTGAGCAATAAATAATTAACAGAAAGATAAGTAGAAAGTCCCAAAATATATGGAGATTAAACAAGAAACATCTAAATAACACATTAGTCAAAAAGCAAATGTCAAGAGAAACTAAAAAGTATTTTCAACTAAATGAAAATAAAAAAAAAAAAACTAACATTTGTGGGATGCAGCAAAAGCAGTACTTAGAAGGAAATTTATAGCACTGAGTGTATATATTAAAAAGAAGAAATATCTAGAATCAGTCATCTAACCTCCCATCTCAGGAAACAAGAAAAAAAAAAACAACTCCAAGTTAAGCAGAAAAAAGAAATAATAAAAACTAGAACAGAAATCAATGAAATTGAAAATAGGAAATCAATAGAGAAAAACAAGTAAAACAATCTGATTCTTTGAAAATATCAATAAAGTTGATAAGCCTCTAGCCAGGCTAATTAAGAAAAAAGAGAGGGGACACAAATTACTAATATCCGAAATGAAAGAGGGGACATCACTACAAATCTTATAGATATTAAAATGATGACAAAGGGGTAATATAAACACTTCTATGGCCACAACTTTGATAATACAGATGAAACAGATCAATTTCTTGAAAGACACAATCTGATAAAACTCACACAGGATGAAAAACTGTATTTGAATACAACTGTACCTATTAAATAAGTTGAATCAGTAATTAATAACTTTGCTAAAAAGAAAACACTAGGTCCAGATGATTTTACTAGCAAATTCTACTAAACATTTAAGGGAGAAATTATGCCAATTTTCCACATTATTTTTCAGAAAATAGAAGAGGATAGAATATTTTCTAACTCATTTAATCAACCAAATACCAAAATCAACCATCAACCAAATACCAAATACCAAATATAACCAAATACCAAAATCAGGTAAATATATTACAAGAAAGGAAAACTAAAGATCAATAATTCTCAGGAAGAAAGATGCAAAAATCCTCAATAAAACATTAGCAAATTGAATCCAATCATATATAAAAAATTATACTCCATGACCAATATCAGAATTTATCCCAAGGCTGGTTCAATGTTTAAACATCAATTAATGTAATCCATCACATCAGCAAACTAAAGAAAAAAGAACATGATCATATTAACCTATGCAGAAAAAGCATTTAACACAATCCAACACCCATTTGTAACAACTCTTAGTAAACTAAGAATAGAGGGGAACTTCCCCAAGATGATAAAGGGTATCTACAAAAAACCCTATAGCAAACATCATAATTAATGGTGTGAAATTATAAGCTTTCCCACTAAGATCAGAAACAAAGCAAGGATGTTCCCTCTCACCACTTCTTTTCAACATTGTACTGGAAGTCCTGGCTAATGCAATAAGACAAGAAAATAAACAAAAGTTATACTGATTGGGAAAGAGGAAAGAAAACTATTTGTTCATAGCTGATATGATTGCTTATGTAGGCATCTAAGAGAATCAACAATAACAAGCAAAAATCTCCTGGGACAAATACATAATTATAGCAAGGTTACAGGATACAAGGTTCATATATAAGAGTTGATCACTTTCCTATATACCAACAATGAGCAAGTGTGATTTGAGTTAAGAACACGATACCAAGGAGCTTCAAGATGGCTGACCAAAGGCAGCTCGTACTTGTCTTCTCCACAAAGAAGAACCAAAAATAGTGACTAGACAATCACACTTTGAATAGGTCATCTAAGAAAGAATCCTGGAGTTCAACAGAGAAGTAACAGGAAGCACATAAAGCAGTGAAGGACATGGAAGCAAGGCAGTCTGCTTGGCCAGGATCGGCTGGGGGTTTGGAGAGATTGCCCAATGTGGATAGGGACTCCCCAGTATGAGAAAAGGGTAAGTGAGAGACCTCCAGAAGTCCACATCCTCACCATGGACTCCTACGATCCTAGCCACTGAAGAGCCCCTTGACCATCGTGGGCCCTGAAACTGAAATAAGAAGCTCCCTGTAGACTGCCATATCAGTGCTCCAGAGAGGGAGTTCACACTGGCTTCCACACATCCCAAGTTCAAAGCAGTTGCAGCAAGGTGTCAGTTTGAGAACCCAGATTCCAACAGACTTCACCCTGCTCTGAGGCCCAACAGCGACTACATCTCCTTATTCCTGGAGCCCTATTGACATCCCCCACAGGCAGTCACCACTGCACCCAGCTGCTGCTGTGAGGACTGAGGCACAGACCATTGGTAATGATCACACTTGCCACCATCAGCAGAGCCACTGTGCATTTTCTTGCACCCAGACAGAGACCCTCTCCCCACCCACAGCTGCCATTACTGAGGGCTGCTGCCATGGGCTGGGAGGTGAGTGAAGTGTAGGCTGTGAGTGAAGTCGAGGCTAAGATATGAATGAAGCACCAGTCGCCAATGAGGTGGCTGAAGTGCAAGTGAAATAAAAGCTTCTGCCACCTAGGCTAAGATACAAGCAAAATATGTATTTCCCACCCACCTGACTATGGCTGCCACTAAAAGCAACCCTGCCCTCCCCAGTAGCAGGGCTGCAGCACAACCACTCCCATTCCCCAACCTAAGCATCCCACCTGGGGTTTGGAGATGACCCCACCACTGTCTACCACAGCCACTACGTGCACACAACACCAGGGGGCCTGAGAGTAGGACTTCTTAGCCTGGCTCTGCTCTCCCCTGAAGCCAGAGGATTCAATTTGAGAGTCTGAGGGTCTGGGGATCACACTGCCTAGTCTACCACAACCAGTAACTCAGCACTCCTCCCAGACACCTGAGGTTGGGCCCACCACCCTGCCACTACTACCATGTTGGGCCCACCATCCTGCCACTACCACCAGAGCTGGCACCCATCTGTATCCACTAATTTTAGATATGAAGACTAAACCACTAAGCCCATTGCAGCCACCACTAACATTAGTGGAAACTGCTCAAGACCCAGAGGGTTATCCTGCCACTGCTACTACCATCACCTACACCACATCTCCTGCCCAAGGGGCACAGAACCCACTCACCACCTGGTGCACCACTACATCTACCAGCAAGACACTTGGAGGCCCAGAAATCAGTGCAGCTGGGCCTTCTAACACCAAGGCCAACATACACCACCCTGAGGCCCCTAAATAGGCATAAGCAGCCCACTGCTGCTACCTTAGGACCCCAAACCCTGGCCCACCTGGCATCCCAGTCCCTAGCAAAAAATTTTCACAGTCTTCACTAATAACTGCCCCCAGTACAGCAAGGGAATCACAGCTGCCACTGATTCTATTTAAGGCAAAAGAAATTATACAGACACTATACTAATACATGCACCCAGAATCAAAGCCAAAGTGCCCTACTCAACCAACACCATAAAAACATCTTCAGGAAAAAGTCCCTCCCAACAAAAGCAAATTCAAAAAATTGGAAGATGTGACCATTACAACAGCTGCACAGATATCAGCATAAGGACATAGAAAACATGAAAAAGCAAGAAAAAGTGACAACTCTCAAGGAACACAGTAATTCTCCAGTAACAGATCCCAATCAAACAAAACAATTATAAAATCCAAGAAAAGGAATTCAAAATATTGATTTGAAAGAAGCTCTGTGAGATAAAAAGAGAATTCAAAAATGCAAGGAAAAGAAATCAGAAAACCAATTCATGATATGAATGATAAATTTACCAAAGAGACACTATTTAAAAAAGGCAGACAAATTATGAACAGAAGAACCCACCAAATGAAAGACAAAATATATTTGAAAGCTTTAATAGACTAGATCAAGCAGAAGAAAGAACCTCAGATCCTGAAAACAGGTCTTTGGAAATAACCCACTCAGACAAAAATTTTAAGGGAATAATTTTTAAAAATGGGCAAAACTTATGTGCTATATGGAACACCATAAAATGAGCAAATATTCAAATTGCTGGTATGCCAGAAGATAAAAAGAAAATGAAAGAATTACAAAATCTTTTTAACAAAATAATTGCTGAAACTTTTCCCAAGTCTAGCAAGAGATTTACATATTCAGATTCAGGTGGCTCCGATAGTTCCAAAAAGATGAAAAGCAAAAAGATCTTCTTTATGCCACATTATAGTCAAACTTTTAAAAGTCAAAGACAAATACAGAATTCAAAAAATAGGCAAAGGAAAATGTCTAGTTACTTATAAATGAACCCCCATTCAAACAAGAGTGGATTTGCCATCAGAAATCTTATAAACCAGGAGAGAATAGGATGATATATTCAAACAGCCGAAAGGAAAATACTGTCAACCAAGAATATTATACCTAACAAAGATATTCTTCATAAATGAAGAATTGAAATATTTCCCAGACAAGCAAAAGTTGAGAGAATTCATCACCACTAGATTTGCCATATTAGAAATTCTTAAGAAAATTCTGTGAAAGAGAAATAAAGAAAGAATCAAGAAAGCAAGAGGGAAAGAGAGAGAGCAAGAAAGAAAGAGCAAGAGAAAAAGAAAGAAAGGAGAAAAAAAGGAAAGAGAGAGAGAAAGAGTGAAAGAAAGAAGAAAGAAAAGAGAGAGAGAGAGAAAGAGGGAAAGGAAAGGAAAGGAAAGGAAGAAAGAAAGAAAGGAGGAAGGGAGTGAGGGAGGGCAGGGCAGGCAGGCAGGCAGACACAAGAAAATACAAAAACCACTGGTAGAACAAACAAACAAAAAAGGAAGATAAAAGATTCAAACGAAAACAAAACAAAACCACTATGATAAACAATAAGAGAGAAAGAAAGGGACAAAGGTATACAAAACAACCAGAAATTAATTAATTAATAAAATGATAGAAATAGGCCCTCACACATCAATAACCTTGAATGTAAACAGATTAACTTTCCTCAGTAAAGATAAAGCTAATGAAATGGATTTACAACACACACACACACACACACACCACACACACACACACACACACTGACCACAATATGCTGTCTACAAGGAACTCATCCCACCTGTCATGACATATATAGACTGAAAGTAAAAGGATGGGAAAATACATTCCATGCAAATGAAAACTGAAAGTTAGTAGGAGTAGCTATATTTATATCAAAGAAACAAACTTTAAGTCAAAAACAATAAAAAAACAAAAACATACAAAGAAGATCATTATATAATGATAACGGGATCAATTCAGCAAGAAAATATCATAATTCTAAACATATATGCACCCAATACCCCAGCGCCCAGATACACAAAGCAAATATTAGTAGATCTAAAGGGAGACATAGAATCCAACACAATAATAGTTGGGAACTTCAACACTCCACTCTCAGGATTAGACAGATTATCTAGACAGAAAACAAAGAAACATTTCACTTAAACTGCACATTAGACCAAATGGACCTAACAGATATTTACAGAAAATTTTATCCAAGAGCTAGAGAATACACATTCTTCTCATCAGCCAATGGAACATTCTCCAAGATCTACCATATGTTAGGACACAAAACAAGTCTGAACAAATTTTGTAAAGTTGAAATCATATCAAGTATCTTCTCAGACAACAATGGAATAAATCTAGAAATCAATAACAAGAGGAACTTTAGAAACTGCACAAATTCATAGAAATTAAATGATATGCTTCTGAATGTTGGGTCAAGAAAGAAATTACAGAGTAAATTTTAAAAAATTTGAAACAAACAAACAAAAAAACCCCAGAAACACAACATACCATAACCTATGAGATATAGCAAAAGCAGTGCTGAGAGGTAAGCTTATAGCAATAACTACCTACATCAGAAAAGCAGAAGGATTTCAAATAATACAATCTGCAACTCATGGAACTAGAAAAACAAGAACAAATAAAACTCCAGATTAGTAGAAGATAAGAAATAATAAAGATCAGAGGAGAACTAAACAAAACAGAGACTAAAAAATAATACAAAGGATCAATAAACCAAAAGGTTGGTTTTTTGGAAAAGATAAACAAAATCAATAAACCACTTGCTAGACTAACCAAGAAAGAGTAAAGACTCAAACAAAATCAGAAATGGAAAAGGAGGCACTGCAACTGATACCACAGAAACACAAAAGATCGTTAGAGACAATTATGAACAATTATATATACTAATAAATTGAAAAACCTAGAGAAAATGGATAAATTCTTAGACACATGCAACCTACCAAGATTGAATCAGGAAGAAATAGAAAGCCTGTACAGGCCAATAACCAATAATGAGCAAAATTAATACAATGGAGCAAAAATGGTATTTTCAACAAATGGTGCTTGAACAACTGGACATCCACATGCAAAAAAAAAAGAATATAGGTATAAACCTTATGCCTTTGAAAAATGATCTCAAAATGGATCATAGATCTAAATGTAAAACTCAAAACTATAAAACTCCTAGACGACAACATAGGAGAAAACATTGATGATGTTGGGTTTGGTGAAGTCATTTGAGATATACCACCAAAGACATGATTCATGGAAAAAAGAACTGATAAGCTGGACTTCCTTAAAATTAAAAACTTTTGTCTACAAAAGACACTATCAAGAAATTGAAAAGATAAGCCGCAGAGTGGAAGAAAATATTTGCAGAAGACATATCTGATAAAAGATTATCCAATAATACACAAAGAATTCTTAAAACTCAATAAATAATGGAACAATCCGATTTAAAAATAGGCCACAGACCTTAATAGACAACTCACCAAAGATGTTATATAGCTGGCAAATAAGCATATGAAAACTTTCTCTAAATAATATGTCATCTGGGAAATCCAAATTTAAACAAAAATGTGATACCATGACATGGCTATTAGAATGACCAAAATCCAGAACATGACACCATCAAATGCTAGTGAGGATGTGGAGCAACAAGAACTCTCATTCATTGCTGGTGGAAATGCAAAATGGTCCAACCAATTTGGAAGACAGCTTGGTGGTTTATTTCAAAACCAAACATACTGCTACCATAAGATCCAGAAATCATGCTCTTAGTATTTATCCAAAGTAGTTGAAAACTTATGTCCACACCAAACTTGCCCATGAATGTTTATAGCAGCTTTATTCATTATTGCCAAAACTTAGAAGCAACCAATATGCTCTCAATGAGTGAATAGATAAACTGTGATACATTTAGACAATGGCATATTATTCAGCACTGAAAAGAAACGAGCTATCAAGACATGGAAAGACATGGAGCAAACTTAAATGCATATTACTTAGTGAAGGAAGCCAATACGAAAACAGTGCATACTGTATGATTCCAACTATATGACATTCTGGAAAAGGCTAAACTCAACAGAGACAGAAGAAATATCAGTGGTTGCCAAGGATTGAGGAGGAGGCAGGTATGAATGGGTGGAGCACAGAGCATTTTTGGGGTAGTGAAACCCTTCTTTTTGATACTATAGTGGTAGATTCATGTCATTATACATTTATCCAAACCTATGGAATGTACAAAACCAGAAATGAATCCCAAAGTAAACTATGGACTCTGAGTGATAATGATATATCAATGTAAGTTCATCTGTTACAACAAATGTAACACTCTGGTGGGGGATGTTGATCATGGAGGAGGCTATACATGTGTAGAAGCAGGGGATATATGGAAAATCTCTGTACCACCTGTTGATTTTGTTGTGAAATTACAACTCCTCAAAAATGAAGTGTTCTTTATAAAACAGGAATGGAGAAGAACATTAAAAACATTAATTTAATTGAGGAATTCTCAGCCAAATTGTTCCCAGCTTCTATCATACAATTGTGGTCGTGCTTGACACAGGTGTTGCCATCACCATGGCTGGAAGCAGGGAGTGTATGGCCAGTCCAGAGTTTGGCCTCTTTTGTTCTTTTCTTTGAGATGTGGCAACCTCAGTAATCTGCCTAAAAAGAATGCTAGCATTTCTAGAACAGCTAATAAGTATTGACAAGGATTCTTTACCTGTGTTATCTCATTTAATTTTGACAGCCCTACATTTAGATATCTAGATAGATAGGGCTACTTAATCTCAGAGATGCTAAGTAACTTCTTTGACATTATATAACCAGTCCAAGGCCAAGAGTAAATTAAATAGAACGAATTAAATTTTAGAAATATTGATTACAGAAGCAAGAACATGAAGGTTCGTAGAGTTTCTCAAAGTACTTTTTCTTGCTCAGGATTATTTGAACTTTCCCTAATAAAGTAATGAACTTGGTGTGAAGAGGTAGGTTTTATTCAATTTTGTGGGCTCATAGGTTTATTAAGTACCTCTTATTGCCTGAATTCTCAGTGCCTCCCAATGGACACTTAAAAGCAGGAACATAGGAGCATTCAGTACAGATCTAATTTGACACCAATCAGAAAGGGCCGAACCTTTGTGCTATTGCCGAACCACCAGAAATAGGTAAGGGTCCCCAGTTGACTGGGCCACACGACTGCACTGATGTTGACCTCCTTATTTCTTATGGCAACAAATGGAACTCGGAGATGAACATGCTCCACAGGACCTAAGGAAACGAAAAAAATGACAGTGTTTATATTTCTGGATGTGGGTACTGTATTACACCCCTAGATTCTTAACCTTAATTTCTATTAGCATCCCCTGTAATAAAGAAGGGTCAGAAAATCATACACATTGGGAGGTGTGCATATGCACTTGAAATGAAGCACTGGGTATAATAGGGAACTCAAATCAAGTTTCAGATTTTTTGAGTGGTATCTGAACTAAATTTACATCTGATAAGCCTAACCACAGATGCTTATGAACCTCTAATACAAGGACAAAGCTGATTTACTAGACACTTAGCCAATAAATGGGAAGATAAACAGCAGTCTATTTTGTTACTGATGATTAGCCTGTATTGTGATTTGGGGTCAATGCATTGTGTGGAGGGCTCTTCCATTATTCCTGATTGTTAATGGGTTTCCATCTCCTTAAACAATTGGCCATTGTGCCTCATCATCTGCAGTACACACTGGGTGTCATTCAGAAACTGGCAAGGCTGTTTTCCAAAAAGGGAAAAGTATATCTCCCTAAATCAAAGGAGACACAAATGTCAGATTCCCAAATAATAAAAAATCTGCTTGCAGAAAGGTAACCAAGCTTCTCATTTTTTCCCTCAGAAAACTGATAAAAGCAGCATGATATTCTAAACTAGCAAGTAGAATAATATACATGAACACACCCTAGATAATAAGTGAGGATTTTAGTTTCCAAACTAAAATGAGAAGAGGACAATGCTGATGAAAAAGTGTTAATGTGGCCGGGCACGGTGGCTCACACCTTTGGGAGGCTGAGGTGGATGGATCACCTGAGGTCAGGAGTTTGAGACCAGCCTGGCCAACATGGTGAAACCCCATCTCTACTAAAAATACAAAAATTAGCTGGGCATGGTGGCAGGTGCTTATAATCCCAGCTACTCGGGAGGCTGAAGCAGGATAATCACTTGAATCCAGGAGGCGGAGGATGCAGTGAGCTGAAATCGCACCATTGCACTCCAGCCTGGGTGACAAGAACAAAACTTCATCTTAACAAAAAAAAAAGAGGGGGGGGTGGCCAGTAATGTATCAGTGTTGCATCTGAGAGGTAAATAATTTTTTAACACTGCAAGATTTTTTCTTCCTTTTTCTCTCCTTTCCTAACTCTTTTCCTTACTTTCCTTTCTATCTTTCTGTCTTCCTCCCTCCTTCTTTCTCTTATTTAATCCTTCCTACATACCCAAATCCAAATAAAATATTTTAATTCTCTTCCTACTATGTCAGAGCACATTTCCTTAGTTTCCACCATCATCAATTTGATGAGTACAAGTAACTGAAGAGACTTCTATATGAAGTTCTTAAGCCACAACTGTAGCAAAGACATCTCTTCAGCCTAGATGGCTTGAATTCTTCTTATTGGTGGAGCATTTTTCAGGCCATCTAGCCATCCTTATTTGCTTCCCTGGTAATTCTGGAGACAAGTCAGTTCAAAGGGAAGAAAACAGATAGATGTTTCTCATTTCAACTCTGGCACAAATGTACTTATACGATTTTTTCCTTTATCTTACGAGTCTTAATCCTACACAGACTATTACCTTGTTGTAAAAGTAAGGACATTTGCTCTGCCTTCCTTATAGTAATAAGAACATATGAAATTGTTATGTGGTTGTTTAAAGTACCATACAATTAATGAAAGAATGTCATGATTTCTACCACTACTGCCCACCACCACCACTGCCATCACTGTTTCTGTCTGTCATTGGGTAGAAGTCCCTCTAAGGACTTCAGTGAGCATTCTCCTGAGTCTAACTGGACATATTCTGTGTCACAGGTAATTTTATAGTGAAGGGGAAAGTGTTTGGACAGCGACTGCTATTTGGGTGGGGAGACCAGTCAGGCCAGTGTATGAGCAAAGGATAAATGCTTGAGGGGGATGGATGCCCTAGTTTCCATGATGTGCTTATTTCACATTGCATACCTGTATCAAAACATCTCATGTACCCCATAAATACATATACCAACTATGTACCCACAACAATTAAAAATGAAATAAAACTGAATACTTAAAAGGAAGAGTATCTACAGCCTGAGAATGCTTTCTGCCTAAAGTTCTCTGCCTTGACCCCAGACATATGGCATCTCAAGATTTCTCTTAGCAAACACTTTCAACTTTTGTCAATTCAGATACACATTTGGTTGAAGGTTGACTTATTTTAAATAAGAATTTTTTTGTTATTATTTTTGTATGATTTGTTTGTTCATGAGAGTAAAAAAGGCACAAGATGTGAGAAAATAATGGATAATTTCATTGCTTTATTTACTCATTTTTAGGAGTTTACCTAATTTATGTCTCTTTATAGTTTGTGTTTTATTGATCAATGGGGAAGAGAAAGAGGCTGTGGGGAGGGGCTCCTGGCTAGTCCACTTCCAAGGAGGGAGATGAAAAACTTCTTTCTCCATGCCCAGATTCAAATCTCTCATTTTTCTCCTGATAGGAAAGGGGCCCCTTTAGGGGACCTTTTCACCCTCAAAGTCACTGCTTCTGTTCTCACTGTTATCCTCCAGAAAGCATGAAACCCATTCCCCAACACACCTCATGGGAACCCTGGGATCTTCCACAGTTAAGCAATGATGCAGCTGTGGTTCATGGCCTTGAGTTTCTTCTTGGCTTTCTGTCATGTGGGGGCCTTGGCTCAGTGGGAGCTGACAGTGTCAGGTCCTCTGATACCCAAGAAGATAAAAGGAGACCCCCTTCTCCATAAACTCATGCCAAACACAAAAAGGATGTGGTGTTTACGACTTGGAAGACCATCACTCATGGTTGCATTTATTCCGCTTCAGGACAAGCGTGTTTGGTTAAAAATAATCCTAAGGAACACTACCATACACCAGTTTTTTTTAGGGCAAAGATTCTGAGCCAGGAGCCCTGGGCTTTGATGTGGAGACAAACCAAGGATCAACGAGAAGAGATGACAGCTGAGCAGATTCAGGAAGAAACAGTACAAACTTCTAAATTCCTCACTGTCAAATAGTGCCCCTTTTGATAAAAATCTAATAATCTGTGTGAGATGGGTTATTATGAGCAGCTAACAACTACGTTTGTTAGCTAATGGCCCAAGATAAGGCCAAGAGCAGTCTCCACAATAAAAACTGTCTGGAAAATGCAGCCATGATTGATTTGGAGGGAATTATGAGCACAATAAAAGTTTCAAGGAACATTTCCTCCCTCATGCACATAAGCCACGGTATAAACCTGTTCCTTGCTGTTGTGTTTTTTGCCAGTAAGATACATTGGTTGTCACACCCTGAAGGCAAGGCCTACTCTTGGCAGAATCAGAAATGTGGGTGGGGCAAGTCCTTGGAACAGAGAAATGTGAAGTTTGTTTTCCTTGTCTTCATTTTTAAATGCAGCAAAAATGTCAGGTACGAAGTTAATAGGAAGTACTTAGTAAATACTCTAATTTATCATGCACCAAGCTGGGTGATAGGCAGCATTCCGCACACTGTGCCAAAAAATAACATGGACCTGAAATTGCTGTTCTTAGGAAGGTCTGCTTGCAAGTTGGCCCCTGGCTGGTATCTGGGAACATGGCTCTGGGAGTGTTTCCAGTCAACCACTAACTGATAAGAGTGGTTCGCTCTGCCTAAACTGTTTTTGCAAACAGTATTGTTTATTCCCAATGCTTTCCATTGGGAATCTGGAGTTTTGTTATATGCCAGGCAGAGGGTACCTACATGACTGGCCCCCATTAAAAACTTTAGGCACTGAGTCTCTAATGAGATTCTGTTTTAGACAGCCTTTTTATACATGTTACAACTCATTGCTGGATAAAGGAGTGTCCTGTATGACTTTGTGGGGAGAAAACTCATGGAAGCTTCTGCCTCGTTTCCTCCAGACTTTGCCCCTTGAGCCTTTCCCTTTGAGGATTTTGTTTTGTACTCTTTCGCTATAATGAATCATAGTCACGAGTGAAACTTTAGCTGAGCCCTGTGGGTCTGCCTAGTGAATCACCAAACCTGGTGGTGGTCTTGGGGATACCCAACACATGCACACCTCATCCAGCTTGATTCTCACAGCCTCCCTTTTAGCTAAGTACTGAAGATAAAATTTTTTTTTTTGACAGTCTCTCTCTGTCTCCCAGGCTGGAGTGCAGTGGTGCCCGGCTAATTTTGTGTATTTTCAGTAGAGAGAGGTTTCACCGTGTTAGCCAGGATGGTCTCAATCTCCTGACTCCGTGATCTGCCTGCCTTGGCCTCCCAACGTGCTGGGATTACAGGCGTGAGCCACCGCGCCCAGCCAGCATTGAAGATAAGAAATTGGAGGTTTATAAAGCCTAAGAACATTGGCCAATAGCAGACATTTAACAAAGGAATGTGATCGGAATTCAAGCACAGATCTCCCTTGTTCTAAAGCCCGGGCTCATGAACACCATGCACATCACCCACCTGGGTTTCTGACCTGGTGCTTCTGGCACAGAATGGTTGTAGTTGATGTGGTGTGGTTCTCACCACTTTGCCTGTTTATGGCTCATTTGTAGCAGCACCCCACTTCCCCACCAGAATGGAAACTCTGTAAGAGGAGGGCCATATCTGCATTGCTACCTCCTAGTGCCTAGCAGAGTGCCTTGCATATTTTGAGACTTCAACAAATTTTTGTTAAATTAATTAGTGAATGATTGGATGTTTTTTTGTGTGTGTGTTTACTATTACAAAAGCCCCATGAGGCAAGGTAGCAGTCAGAATTAAGCCATTTTAAAACTGGAGTTCAGGAGATCCAGAGATGAAATCATTTATCTCATGGCCATGTAGCCTGTCATTTTTAGGGACATGACTGAGCTACATAATCCAGGTCTCCTCTCACACACATCCCTTATCACTTTTGGTCCCTTTACTGGCATTGTGACCAGAGAGCTAGGAGACCAGCTAGCTTACTGTTTGCCAGGAACCTCTTAGGTGTAAGTTGTTTATATGATAGAGTTGATGCCATCACTGAGTTGTTAATAGAAGGGTGCTCCTTGTTTTCACTTAGACTCTTTCAGAACTTATAATTTCACCATATGTAGCATATTACCTGGAAATTATTGTGGGGTATGTAAGAACGAACCATGGAAGTCCTTAGACTCAAGAATATCACTGATACACACGTGGGAAACCAATCCCAGTCCCATGACAACATTTCCTTGACCTGACATTCTAAAATCACAATATTAAAGTTTCAGTTTACCTGCATCAAATTCTAGAATAGACAATACACAAAATGCATCCAGCACAAATGAAATATTTCGGAGCACCAACTGTTCTTTTGGTTTGTGCCAAGCAACAGCCAATAGCAATGAAATAGATTCTAGGACAACAAAATATTTTTGGACAGTTCTTAGAATTGTCAAAACAGAATGAACTTGCAGTAACCTTGTATGTAAAAATTAGTTTTGTGTGTGTGTTTAGTTCTACATTAAAAATATCTAAATGTGTTTCTTTAATCCTTCTTTGGCTCTTACAACACAAATAACAGTTGACTTTGACTTTTGCATTCTTCATTCATGATAGATTGAGAATGAGCCTGAGACTATCAACCAGATGGCTTGTTTCTTTTTCATTTCGAGGATTCTCCACAAGGAAGAGAGGAGACTTTTACCTGAATGTGTACGCATGCACACATTTATATCAGAGGAGAGTGGTGCTGAAAAGGAGGGCCCAGTTGGTAATATGTTATCCAAACTTCAAAATAATCAATCTACTTCCGTATCATAAAACTCAGAAACACAGATGAGTACATATCTCCACCATTTGGTTTGGGTAATCATAGTAGTCACACTGAACCTGGTCTCAGCTCTGAATTTTAGGAAGTCTGAACAGAACAAGTTGCCAACTGGGAATAAAGGGAAAAGGGGGCTGGTGCCTGCTACTTACAAACCACATGCAGGAAGAGGACAGCTGTATCTGAGCCAAGGTTGTTCTCTGCATAGGCTGTCACCTGGAAGATCCCTGCATTCTTATACACGTGCTTGATGCCATCCTCGATGGGGCTGAAGTTTGCGTAGGACACAGCAATCCCATCCCCAAAGTCAAGCTGGATGTTTGTCCTTTGGAGATCACCCTGCAAGATGGCATAGCAGATGGGTCAATTTACGTGGTCCAGCCATACTCCTATCTGATGCTTCCTCCTGTTGCTTCAGCATCAACCTCTGATGACCCATCATCTTTCCCAAGGGGCTGAAACACCTGCAACACAATGATCACACTCCCATCTGATCCACAGGGCACTATGGGCAGGCACTATGGACCTATTGTCTTCATCATCCAAACTCAGGGCAACCTGAGTTGGTATGACACTGGCAATAGTGGGCAAGGTAGACTCTCTATAAAGTTCTGAAGGGAAGCCAGGGTTTCACTGACTCCCTCACATACATAGTTTAATTCTCCTTCTGTGTCCTAATAATAATTGCAGTCATAGTAGCAGCAAATAGTTACAGAGGTTCTTTTGTTAGTGCCAAGCAAGTACTCTCCTCATAATTCCATATTGTAGAAAGTATTTTGTCCCCATTTGTGTGGGGACAAAAATAAGTAGTTAGACCAAAGTTTCATAGTGAGTATGGGAAGACCAGGTTCCAGACCCAGTCTGGTTTCAATAATGCCTTCAGTTGCCATGCAGTTGTAATTGTTCCTATTTTGAGTATTTGCTATGTTACAAGAATCATGCTACTCACTTAATACATATTATATAACGCCATCTGCAAAATAACAGCAGGGATAGGATGGCGATTCCCATTCTACAGATGAATATTGCATACCACCCAAAATTATACCCTTGTTCTCTTATCCTTGGACTTCCCTAAATCTACCTCAGCCTCCTCTTCCCTGAAGCCTTTTCAGATCATCCCAGCTCACAGATATCTCTGTCTCTTGGAAAGTCAAGAGCTCTCTGTGTACTACCTGGTAACATCATGCCAATGATTCAGGCGAATGCATCTCACCACCTAAAGCCAACATTTAGCTCCTTAAGGGCCTATGCTGAACCCTCTTCTTCTTGGTCCCCACCCTACCACCATCACATTGGGCCAACACTTTGGAACAACACAATGCACTTGACCACAAAACAAAGATCCTATATGAAGAAGAATATCATTGCTCTGTTCATATATGAAGATGAATGATAGAATAGAGAAATACATCATTTTGGAATTATGAGCCAATCCTTCTGCCCAGTGAATGTGCACTGATCACAGTTTCACTTTCCATCTCTTCCTCCATAGCAGCCCAGATGTGAATGAAATATTGATAGGTGCTCTCTTGCCCCCCACACAATGTCAACTATCCTTGAGTTTATGAATATAAATTAAAGTGGAAATGAACTGGAGGCAATTCAAATGGATAAGATCGTGACTCTTCACATCCATTCAAGAGAAGGTTTTTATAGCTGTGGTCCTGGAAACTCCCTAGTGGAAATGTGATAATGACCCTCTCTGAATCTTAAAGTCCTTTAATTCAAGCACCTGCTATAAGTGAAGGCTGAGAAATCTGTCAACCCAGGATAAGGAACCTTCACCACCCTGTCCAGTGTGCTCCTGACTTTAAAGGTTTCTGAAGTGCTCATACTTGTGAAAAAAAGACTCCTGCCTGTTTTGCCTTCTTTCCAAGATCTCAAGAGCACAGAACAATTTGCATATAAATTTAGAGGGCTGTGTCAATCAGGCAATCCTTCCTGCTCCACCACTCAGCAAAGAGTGCCTTAAATGCCCTAGTACAGTAAGCAATTCAACAGCTTATAAAAGAAGCAGACAACAGAGATATTCCCATACTGGAATCAATGTATGCAGTCTGATTTTACTGCCCAGATTTCAGAAGACACTAAAAAAGTGAAAGAATACAGCATCTAGCTGATAGAAAAGTAACTAACACAACACTCTTTATAAAGATAACTTTAAAGGATTTCAATAATCTTCCCCACCCTCACGCTCTTACTTTCAAGACCTTGTGAAAGCTTTGTGGGCTTTTCTAATCAGTGGGATTAAGGGTTAGAATAAAGCAAAAGAGGCTCCTAAAAGCAACAGATAAAATTCAAATTTCTTTCCTCTGGCCAAGTTTACAGTTTATGGTCTTATGGTAATAAATATTCTCTCAGCAAAGCAGACTTTAATGAACACCCTGAAGAATATATCCACATCTGCATGCTCCAGAGGCAAGTGGGCTCCCACTGCAGACTGGGTCTTTATTGTGGGATAAAGGGAGAAAGGTCAGTAAATACCCCAAGCCCTCTTTCACCCTTGTCTGTCTTCTTTCCAGAAGTTTCAGCTTCTCACCATTGACTTTGGTGCAGGGGTCTCTGGGAATGTAAGGTCTTCTTTTTCCATTCTGGGAATGATCTGGTTGGGAGTTCTGACCTCAGAGAACCAGTCGAGCACCTACCTCCTCCATGAGGATGATGAAAGTTGCATTGTGCCCCTGCTCTGCCACCAGGCGCCCATCGGTTGTCACCACATGGAGGCCCCGAGGGGCTTTTCCAGGGCACATCTGGGCCTTGGCGGTGTACTTCTCCCTTAGCCCATCTGTGCAGTTGTTGGACACAATCCGCCGATACCTAAGTAGAATTGACAATTGATAGTAGTTTGTGTCGAGTGTGTTGTTGCTGTTGTGTGTGTGTGTGTGTGTGTATGATAAAGGGAATGTAAGAGAGCAAGAGCAAAACAGGTGCTTCACACAGCGGCCCCTAGAAACCAAGTCTCAAATAAGACAGACAAACATTTATGAAGCTGAACAAATGCTGAGGACCTGCTATCCCTCCATCTTGGGAAGAGTAGCTCCTTAAACGTTATTATTGATCCTACCTGGTGAGCCACAGATTGGATCAGTGTCTAAAACAGACAAGAAAAATCAATGTCTGACTCACACACAACAAAAGAGGAGGCAGACTCATTGGACTAGGGAAACAGGAAAAGCAGGTGCTTCTACTTGTGAGGGACAAACCTGTTTCTATCTCCCAGAGGCCATCTCCAGCTTTCTCTGTACCAGAAAGCAGGCAGAACATCAAACTTTTTCTAACTCTGATTAATCAGAAGGCTGCTACCTATCTTTCCTATTCCTCCAGGGCATCATTTCTTCCCCTAATGCCTAATAGCCCTTGCTGTGGAGCCACTGGGCTATTTCAGAGCACATTTTATTTTCTCCTTGCTAATATTTCATTTCTCACTCAGCATAAACACCAGATTAGAAACATAAATTTGAAACTCCTATTCAATCTCACTATGCCACTATGTAAAACTATCTTATAGAAGAGATAAGCATGGAAAAATCACCTGACAAAGCACTATGACCTTCTATGACAAGGACATCATTATGTACAATGACACCATGTCATCTTCCTTGCCCACCAACCCCAGCACATGAAGTCAAGCCAAGAGCTTTCCTACAACTCTGATCTGCATGATGGGCATATTTCCAGCACATGACCATCTATAAGGCTGCACTGAACACACAAATGTTCTGGTAAAACTACATGAAAGAAACATACCACCACCATGACCATCACCACCATCATCACCAGCAGCATTATTATCACCATCATCATCACCATTACATGCTCATTACATTTTGTCTTCTTTCACTCACTACGTCAAGAATAATTAACAAATCCATCTATTTTGCCTTCCTATGATGGTTTCAAAAACAGAGAAATTTGTAATTCTTTTTGAATGATATTAGTCTTCCATCATACCTGACATTTTCCCTGGATCCCCTCTGCCACCCCACTGCTGAACTACACCTCCATTCAGAGATCCCAGGGGATATTAAGCAAATGTTGTATGTCATTATTGTCTTAGATCAAATTATGATATAATATCTTGCATATATACATCATTTTTGTCAACTGAGCTTATAATGGGTCTAAAGTTATTCTGGTTAACATAGCACCACTTGTCCATATGGTAGCCAATATGGTAGCTCACCTTGTGGCTACTGAGCACTTGAAATGTCATTAGTGTGACAGCTGAAATGATAATATTTTTGAAATTTTGGGTTAAAGAAAACATTATTAAAATTAATATCACCTTATTTTTTACATTTTTAATGTGGTTACTAGAAAATCTAAAATCACATATATGCCTCACATTATAGTTAATTTGGTCATCACTGGTCTAGACAGTCAAGATTTGTAATCAATTTATACTGTCTCAGGATATATAGTTACAAAACACTCAGTTTTTACTGATGATAGCTATTTCAGTGGGTACCATGTCCTAACACAAACTTGGTATCATCTACTCTTCTTTTACAAGTTCAGTTGGCCATTAACTCATGCTGGTTGATGATTTGTAAACATAAGCCGACATTTACACAATATGGAGGTATTGGTCGACATCTGTAGCATATTTGTTTTTTTTTTTTTTTTTTTAATTGCCATTCCCTTTCATTCTCCTGAATTATTTTGTTAGCTATTTGGGATTTTGGCACACCTAAGTTGCTTAAAATGTGGTGTATCTACACATGTCACATGATCCTATGAAATGTTTTAATTCAATTCTTTTATAATTCTCTTTTAACCTGCAATCACATTCAGCCTAGGCCCTCGCTGGGAATTTGGTGGCCCAACTAATCACTTGTGCCCATAATACTCCCTTTCCTCAAACTTCCTGGCACTTTGTTCTCTGACACCACAATCTCTTTAAGTTCATGCTGTTGGATCTGCAATGTGAATGCCTTAAGTCCCTAAACTATACTCCTACAATTAAATAACAGCAAAGATTCTTGAGCCTTAGCTCAGGCTCCAGAAATAGCCCTCCCAGAACTAAATAGTTGACATGCATTTCAGAGTATCTCAGACCAGTCGGCACTTCTTTCTCATCTTATTTTTTCCTTTGTTGACATCAGTTAGGTAGATAGTACCAACACTATGTTACAACTAACTATGGAAAAAGCATCAAGATGAATAACTTGACTGAGATGACAGAAGATCCATTGGGAGGGTTAAGACTGGTGTCCAGAACAACTCAGTCCCTTGCTACTCAAAGAGCGGTCCAGGAACCAGCAATATTGACATCACATGGGAGCTCACAGAAAGGAAGAATTTCACCCCCATCCCAAATCTCCCAAATCAGAAACTGCATTTTAATAAGATGCCCAGAGGATTGACAGGCACATTAACATTTGAGAGGTGCTGTCTTAGACCACCCATGCACTTGCCAAATCTGTTCTTGGTTATAGAGGCAGCAAAGGAAAGCAAAGACAACAAAACTTCAAGAAAATGTTTTTCAAGCATCCGAAAGAGTAACTGATACATGAACAAAGAGATAAACATGCATGTAATTTGAGAATTCCTGAAAAGGGTCCTTGACATTTTTATTCCAGGAATTCCTAGAATGGAACTTTGGAATTTTCATTTTAAGTTTTCAGTGTCAGTGTCAGAGAGTTTCAATTCATCTTTCACTAGAAAGTACTGTAGTATCTGCACATCACTTGTATTAATTTAATTCACTTGAGTGTCAAGGAATAAGCTACATGTCCTTCCAGAAGGGAAGGATTAACTAAAACAATAACTATGGTCTATCATAAGTAAATATCAAAAGGTATTGAAATCTGGTTGATCAGAAATCTCTTCTGATGCTCCCCAAATAAGTACTCTCAGCTAAAGAACTCCTCACTTCCCCTCAAATGCCATTTGTTATAAACAGACTCTATCTTCACTCCATTGTATTCAATAGCAATGTATGTCCTTTGGTCCTAGTTTAGAGAAACAGGAAAACAGTGAGCCGAGTTCCTGTAGGTGTTTTACTTACCCAGTGCTGTTAAGGTAGCTTTGACCAAGGCTGCAGTCCTTTGATGGGGATGCTGGATTGTACCAGAAAGCTGGGACACACTGGCTCTCCCCATGTCTCTCATACCCATAGTCACTGTCAGGAAAATGAATATTGCATAGTAGTACATATGTACAAATGCTAAAATAACCACAGGTACACACAAACATATACATGTCCCTATTGCCACCCAGAAAGTCATAACACATTGTTTTAAATATCCCCAGTGAGGGCAAATATTCATATTTTGAAAGTGAACTTTTAGCCTTTTAAATAATTCCATGTCATTTGGAGTCCAGTTGACAGAACAAAGTAGCAACTTAGCAAATAGAAATTCTAGGTTTAAAAAGGTATTGATATAAATAATGTGGCAGGTATATTGGCTTGGGTGTACATGTGGAGGATGCTGTTAAAAGTACATTTTAAGTCACAGCAGAATTATTGAAATAAGCACATGACAACAAAAACAATGATTTACCCTCTCTGAAACAAGTATATACATGTCCATTCCATGGACACATAGAGTCAGTCAAACTTTTCCTGACTAGATAAAACAAAGGCCCCTATTTCCCTAAAAATAAAATAAAACTACACTGTAGCTCTTTTTGTGTGTTTCTTTAAAATCCTAGCCATAAGTCTGCTACGATTTCTTTCCGCTTTTCTCCCTGATGAAAAACAGAAAAGTAACAGAGCAGTATAGAAAAGGAGGTCCCCTATCTGAAGTACAAACGGTGTTTCCCTACTTCTTGGAGTTTCAGAAGCCTCCTGGGTGTGTAAATGTCAAAGCAGAAGAACAATAAAGTAGGTAGAAGGGATTATTGCTATTGTAGCCAAGCAGAGGTCATGGAGGGTAGCTTCACTTGGCAGAATCCATGTTTCTAAGTTAAGCATCGTAGGGTTTACTGAAACCCACCGATGGGGCAAAATGAACTAGACATATAAATATTAATCCATTAAGTGTTCATAAAACATAAAGCAGCAGAAAAGAAGTTGCTTTCTCAGAACCCACAGCTCCTTTATTTTTCTGCTTCCTGCATATTCTTTGAGCCAAGATTTTGTGCAAGTCCAGTGAAAACAGAGGCAAATTGTCTGTGTGTGTATCTACAATAGGAAAGAAGGGGAAAGGGACTGAAAATTTAAATTTAATTCCACATCTATTTATAACTCAATATGTGCCCTGCCCTGTAAAATAATAATAATAATAATAGTAATAAACTTAAAAGGGTGTGACAATCTCTGTCCTCAAAGGGTTTTCAGGCTTTAGGGGAGAGAGATACAGCATACCCCAAACACGACTAAAGAACAGAATAAAACAATATGCAGCACAGCACTAAACAGTACAGCCAAGAAAGAACCAATTGATTAATGAGATCATACACAATATCTTCCCAGTCTGACCCCACCCCACCTTCTTACCCAGCTTCCCATCAAACTCTTAACTGAAGACTTCTAGCCAACCTTTTCAACCCTCTTTATCTTTTTCTATGTAATCCCTCAGGCTTGAAGCATTCCACTTTTTTCTATGTTTGGTAGTTTCCTACTTATCCTTCTTCAATATCTAGGTCATAGAACGCCATCGCTGGTTCCCCAGACAAAATCTTTGGGGTCATAACCTGTTGGTAACTATAAATGGAAGCTACAAAAGAGCAGAGATATTCATCCGCTTTTATTTGTTTGTTTGTTTTTGACCAATATGAATTTAGAACAGTACCTAGGACATTTCAGGCATTAAATATTTATTGGGTAAATGAATTCCAATTACATTAGAAAGCAATTGCAGCTGGGCATAGTAGTTCACACCTGTAATCCCAGCACTTTGGGAGGCCGAGGCAGGTGGATCACCTGAGGTCAGGAGTATGAGACCAGCCTGGTCAACATGGTGAACCCCGTCTCTACTAAAAATACACAAAAAGTAGCCAGGCATGGTGGCAGACACCTGTTGGGAGTCTGAGGCAGGAGAATCGCTTGAACCCAGGAGGTGGAGGTTGCAGTGAGCCAAGACCGCACCACTGCACTCCAGCCTGGGCAACAAGAGCGAAACTCATTAAGAAGTCAGGAAACAACAGGTGTTGGAGAGGATGTGGAGAAATAGGAACACTTTTACACTGTTGGTGGGATTGTAAACTAGTTCAACCATTATGGAAAACAGTATGGCGATTCCTCAAGGATCTAGAACTAGATGTACCATATGACCCAGCCATCCCACTACAGGATATATACCCAAAGGATTATAAATTACTCTACTACAAAGACACATGCACACGTATGTTTATTGCGGCACTATTCACAATAGCAAAGACTTGGAATCAACCCAAATGTCCATCTGTGACAGACTGGATTAAGAAAATGTGGCACATATACACCATGGAATACTATGCAGCCATAAAAAGGATGAGTTTGCGTCCTTTGTAGGGACATGGATGCAGCTGGAAACCATCATTCTTAGCAAACTATCACAAGAAGAGAAAACCAAACACCGCATGTTCTCACTCATAGGTGGGAACTGAACAATGAGATCACTTGGACTCGGGAAGGGGAACATCACACACTGGGGCCTATCATGGGGAGGGGGGAGGAGGGAGGGATTGCATTGGGGAGTTATACATGATATAAACGTCATGCACATGTACCCTAGAACTTAAAGTATAATAAAAAAAAAGGAAAAAAAAATTAAACAAACATTTATGGAAATTAAAAAAAAAAAAAAAAAAGAAAAAAAAAGAAAAAAAAAAATTATCCCATTGCATTACATGGTTGCCATTACATTTGTCTCTGCAGGAAGACTGTGAGCCCATAACTGATGCTACAGTGTGGACTGCAGAGAGTCGCCCCAAGTGCCCAACAGATTCCTGTGGAGTTAATGTGACAAGAATCATGGATTGTTACATAGAAAGGTGGAACTTTAGATCAGTCTTGATATTGGCATGTTTAAATGAAGCTGGAAGGAAGGAAGGAGAAAGAGACACTTCTGCCAAGTAAATGTTTTGTCCAAGCCTCCTGATTAACTACTGGAGATCTCTCAGCCTGACAGTTCATATGGACTCAATGTTGTGCCAGCTTGTAATAGCCCATGAGAGCTCACAGTTAACATCTCAGAAATGTTGCAAGCTAATTAGTGGTTGTTAAACAAAGCCACTATTAAAAATGAAATTGTATGAAATTTCAATTATATAAATTATATTACAAAGGTAATACTTAAAACATATATTCCTGATTACTATATTTTAATATTCTATATAATATATACTATATTATATAAAACCTATTCTATCATTCTAACGTCCATGCTATTGAGGTGCTTTACATCCATGTATCTGTATGGTGGGAATATTATATAATGTTGGGGTACTAGCTATCTCTCCCCAGTTCTGTGTTCACTCATGTCAGGTTGGTAGCTTGAAATCTGCCATGATGGGAATATGTATGATGATCAGCAGATACCATTAATCAGGGAGTATTAATTTGTTTGTTTCCAGAGAGCCAGCAGTTAAATATTTATCAGCACACTGCTGGATCTCTTATTTCTCTCTTTTTTTATTTTTATTTTTTGATATGGTGTCTCGCTCTGTCACCCAGGCTGCAGTGCAGTGACGCAATTTCAGCTCACTGAAACCTCCAACTCCCAGGTTCAAGTGATTCTCCAGCCTCAGCCTCCCGAGTAGCTGGGATTACAGGCACCCACCATCATGCCAAGCTAATTTTTGTATTTTTAGTAGAGATGGGGTTTCGCCATGTGGGCTAGGATGGTATCAAACTCCTGACCTCAAGTGATCTGCCCACCTCAACCTCCCCAAGTACTGGGATTACAGGCGTGAGCCCATGTTCCTGGCCTGAATTACTTATTTCTAAGCATTATTTATCTGTGGAAATATTGGGCTGTGGTGTATCCTTACTACCTTCTCAAAAATTCTCCAGTTGTTTTCTGAGGTAAATCTATTGAATGTCTTACTAATCCTAGGGATTACCTTCCTATGAAGGAAAGGTGCTCTCTCTTAAGCAATTTTAAGAATGAAAGAAACATCTTAATGGTCTTTGCTAAATGTAACTGTGTTTAGCAGTTCTGTTCAGCTCTGCTACCTGTTAGCAATGCAGTAATTTTAAAAGGTGCACCAGGCATGTTGCTTTGCCCCAAAGAGTAAAAGAATTTCATTAATATTTAACAACATTAGTGGAAACTGGCTGCCTCCAAGCTGTGGACGTCTTCATTAATTTCTCCTAAATGTATATTAAAATATCTCATACAGCCCAACCTCCTTCCTAGCTCCGAAGTCTGCATGATTAGACAAACAAGCAGTTCCAGCTGTTGCTCCAGCTTCCTGGGGAAAGGCGTTTTTCTGTTGAATTGTGAAGTTTGGACAGAATGCACCAGAAAGTTTGATTTGCCTCGGGGAAGTCTGCTGCTGCAGATTCTGCAAACATACACACATTTTCCTTCAAGAAATAAGTCACCTCTATGTCTTTCTCCACTATAACAGCTTTAGAAGTCCTAAAAGTTTAGAAACAACTTTTTCATTTCTAGGAACCTGTATGTCTTCCAAATTCCATCCAGGGAAAAGGCTTAGATTCTAAAGGAGGGATAGCCAGGACAGTGTAGAAATAATAATAATAATAATAATAATAATAATAATAATAAAACTCTGCATGTCAAAATAGGAAGGGATACTTTCATTCTTGGATCCAATCTCCTAAGTTGGCAGACTGGAAAAGAAAAGCAAAAAGGGGAGAAATGATTATGCCAAAGATTGTACACAGCTGGCAGTGGCAGAGGTGATAATGGAGACTCCTGATCCCTGTTCAGCATGAGTCCAATCCCATAGGGCTCATCAAGGAGACCCCTAGTCCCCAGGAATGACATTCTGAGACTCTTGGAGCCAACCAAGAAGTCATGGTCTCTTCCAGACAAGCTGCAGGGGCTCTCAGACCACTCACAGCCATATCACAGCCTCCCTGATTCCCATTTCTCCATCCTCCCATCTGCCAGTTGAGATTCCAGTACTAGTGATCTACAGGCACCCTACCCTGTTCCACTTTAGCAGGCAGGATAGCATGGTAGGTTTGGGATTAGGCAGATAGAGGTTCTTGGTAGGCATGGACTGAGCACTCAACAAACACAAGCAGGCCCAAGAGCAACAAAAACAATGGATTAATCATTAACATCATCATTTAGCTAAGACATAAGCCCAAATACGGCCGTAAAGAAAAATTACAATTATATCCAAACCATTTCAGAAATTGCTTGGAAAATCCAACAATCATTCCTCAAATATTTCTCCGAATTTAATTCCATGCTGTCCATCTGCCTTATCCCTTTACCCACCAACAACCTTCTTATATATCTGTTTTCTTTAAGTTTATGTTTTCTTTCTGTTTTCTCAGTCTCTTATTTATTTCTTTGAAGTACTGCCTATTTTTCTTTTCTTCTTCAGCAGGAAGTCTACACAGTCCCATCGCCACCTCCTGCAGGAAGCCTTCCATGATTACTTCAGTCCACAGTGATCTGTTTGTTCTCTGTTTTGTGTATCTATAGCACATACAGTCAGAACCAGTGCTGTTCAATAGAACTTTCTATTATAAGAGAAATATTTTATATTAAGCTAATATGGTAGCCCCTAACTAGTACAATGAAGGAATAACATTTTTTATTTCTTTTTAATGCAAATAACCACATGTGACTATGATAGCTTTGGACAATAAAATTCAGCATTATACTCATTATTTTCTGCTATGCCTTCTTTTAGTGCAATAACTCTTTTGTATACATTGTTTATTGTCTTGTTTATCCTCTGACTTGTCCACTGTGGAAACACATCCTTGCTTGTGCTCCATATGCAGAGTACTCAAGCTGACTCTGGGGAGCCACTAGATTAATGTACTTCGGATACATCTGAATGTATGTGCTGTGACACCCCCAAATCTCCTCCCCTGTCTTCTACATCACCACTTGATAAACTTGCTTTGTGGACGTAGTGCTGTATGGGACATGGAGGTAGCCTGTAAAATATAATAAGACTCAGGACTCTGAAGTCAGAATAATATTATCCTGAGTGAATTACCTAACATCTCTGTGTTCCATTCCTTTATCTATAAAATGTCTATAATAGCAGACTCTCCTTCTGGGAGTTCATTGAGAAGATTACGATAACTCATCTCGGCCGGGCGCGGTGGCTCAAGCCTGTATTCCCAGCACTTTGGGAGGCCGAGACGGGTGGATCGCGAGGTCAGGAGATCGAGACCATCCTGGCTAACACGGCGAAACCCCGTCTCTACTAAAAAATAGAAAAAACTAGCCGGGCGAGTTGGCGGGCGCCTGTAGTCCCAGCTACTCGGGAGGCTGAGGCAGGAGAATGGCGTAAACCCGGGAGGCGGAGCTTGCAGTGAGCTGAGATCCGGCCACTGCACTCCAGCCTGGGCGACTGCGAGACTCCATCTCAAAAAAAAAAAAAAAAAAAAAAAAAAGATAATTCATCTCAAAGATTTGGTAAAACATCTGCTACATAGTAGGTGCTCAGTAAAAGTTTTTGTTGAGAGAGAAGTTAGGTGAATGAGTGAAAGAAAATAACTTGTGGGCATAATAATCTCTGGTTCAACCGGTTTCTTACTGAACAAGTGAATTCAGGTCTCCTGGAGGGCTACTCCCTCTCAAGAGCCCTCCTTTGACTTTAGAGGAGCCGCCTCGTGCACCTTTTCTGACTACCTGATGGTCTCTAATAACCTTTACTCTCAATAAGGATTTGTTCCTGGTCCTTATCCAGCACCATGATGGAGGTTGCTGCAAAGTGGCTCTCTAGGGTACGCTTGAGGCTGGCGGATTTATGAGGCTCTTATGTTGAAACATCGATCTTTATGCAGAATTCATACTTATTACTGATACTTGCTCTGGAGAAAGTTGTGGAAGTGAATGTTTTGCTACGAAGAAATGCTTCTGAGAGTCTAGAAAACCTCCTCTTTTCTTGCAGAAGAGGGACAGAGGTAGAAGATATCTTCCCTCGGTGAATCCAGGTTGCACTCCTCAATTCTTCCATCAACATGAAGACATTTAATCCATCCTCTGCAGTCTTTACTCTTCCTTCCCAAACTGATTGAAGTAGGTGATACCCTCTCTCTGCTGTCTCTGAGGCTTGAACTTTTCCTAGATCAATCAAATGAACCTGCCCTGATTTGGCCTAGGGAAACATCTAAATGGACTGTGCATGATAATCACTGGTACTAACTGCACTGGGCATTTCAGATGCCTTTGCTATTAATACTTCCTGCTAGAGAGGACAACTGAGAAGGGGACAAGGCTATAGGCCATATGCTGATTTCTAGCATTAGCATTAAAGACCAGCAAACAGACAAAATGTATTTCATGGAAAAACTGTATCTTTTAACCAATCACTATGGTTACTGAAGTTAACTTAAAAACAAGAAGACAATTTCAAATATTCAGTCTCATTGTCCCCCCAAAAATCACTGTAAATAATTCAGAAATTTCAGTAATCAAAAACAACTTCTCCTCTACTCAGTAGTAGTAAAAAAAACTTTATAGGCCATGTGATTTTGTGTGTGTGTGTGTGTTCTGAGATTATGACCACAAACCCAGCATCAAGCCTTGTCTACTTCTCCACTCTACTCAAGTGGTTCTCCTATATTCTTTTTAATATGAGGTGTGATTGGTTAGAGAAATGCAAACATACACCACCTTATATATCAAAAAAAATTTTATAAAATATTTTTGAAGACCATACACCTATTATGATTCTAGTACCAATGGTCAAAACTACTTCAACGGAAATTGTTTTAGTGTTAAGGAAATATTCTACCTTATATTTCATCAACAGCAGTAAACCCAAGTCATTTGGGGATGAGTTTTAATTTTAGAGTAACTAAAGTTGGAAACTCTATTTTTTTTTCTGAAGCAAAATGAATCTAAAATAATAAAGACTTGTTTGATTTATTGAGAAATGGCAGGGTGTGGAGGAGAGAATGTGAATTTAACTAGATCTGCACTTGAACCCCGGCTCATTTTCTCCCAGGGATGTAACTTCGATCAAGTAACCTATATCCAAGATGTTTCTTCTCATTAAAATGGCAATAATAAAGATCCTGACATTACAGCGTCTTGGATCCACATGGTACCTCTACCAGTGCAAGTATGAGACCCACAGAAGGCCTGGTAAAGGCTCCCCCTCACCTCTCCCACCATGCTTTACTTATAGTTGGATTCTGACAGCACTCCCTAAAGAAGCGTTCAGAAATACTTTGAGCAAGGCCACCAGTATCTAAGTAAATGGATATGACCCCAAGATACTACTCTGAAAACAGTGCTTATTTGGATGTATAAACTTTGGTTTACTTGCAAAAATACCATAGGGACCACTTAACCCTAGGGTATAAGAATAACAACAGCAGCAATAGCAGCAGCAATAGCTAGCATATGTTGTATTTCTATGTTGTACGTCAGTAGGATAAACGCCTTATCTATATTAATGATGTATATTAGTATATTAATTCATTCGTTCTTCCTTAGGATCGGTGAGGTAGAGGTTATGTATTTTTATTTTGCAGCTGTAGAGATGAAGTCACAAAGATTAAGAAAATTTGCCAAGGTCAAAAACTGTGACTATCAGTGCTAGAATTTTTGCCCAGACCAGTAAATGTTACTGGAATTACTGATGAGAAAATATTTTACAGTTCTTATTTCTTCTCACTTGTGATGCTACCCAGCAATGGGTGAGGGTCTATTATAGCACACAGAGACACAGGAGAATATGTACCATGACAAATTCAAAGACAGTATGCCTCAATGGAGTTAGTCTGCAGAAGGACATAAGGAAGCCTGAAATTAATATTCTGAATATTCAGGTTGACATCAATATGTCACAAGCCATAATTTTGAGTAGCCTACTGCACTCATTGCTATGACTATTTTTGCTTAATCATGATTAATAACTGAAAATATTTTTCACTATGTGAAAATATACTTTGTTCCCAAGGGCTCAAAATGGTCACAGAAAGGACCCTGCTAATCAAATTTAAATTCTATTTAGCATGTCTCATTTTCATGAATTTCACTGAAGCCATGCTTTCCCAGGTATGAGTTTAAGGATGAAGAACAGGTGGAGAGCAGTCAGAGTCACTCCTCTGGCTTCCAGGTATATTCTTAGCAGAAAGTGGGAAACAAAGGATAGTTTCTAGTACAAATCAAGCTAAAAAACCAGCTGGATTAAATGAGGCTGGAAGGAGTGAGGCTGCCATTCAGGGGCAGCTGCCCTGTGCCCACTTGGACTCACTTTGGCTATTTGATGCCAGAGAAGCCCAAATTCAGCTCTATCATTGCCCTGCCCCTCCCAAGTTTAAAGGCCAATGTCCAAGTCCTTAGTTTTGTCCTTTAACAAAGACAAAGCTGGGATGGGCTACCAAAATATTCAAATTGAACTTTAGCTTTTTATTGTAATGCAGAGGAAGAATTCATCCAGCTGGGATCAGAGTCCTATGTACCCATTCCCAGAATTGGGGAGGTTTTTGACCCTCCTAAAAGGAATGACGTTCAGAAACATGCTACAACTATTTATTGAATGTTTACCACGGGCCAGGCACTGTGGATGCAGACAGAAGGGAAGTCTAAAACTCTTGCATTCACAGCACTTACATTCTACTGGAGAAAGATAGGTGACAGTAGAACAATCAAAAACATGTTCATTTTGTATGGCAATTAATACTAAGGAGACAATAAAACAGGGATATGCTAGACTGTGCCAGGGTATAGGTGAGATTAGGTAGTCTCAGATGGCATTTCTTAGAAGCTGATATTTTTGCTGAGACATGAGTGCCTCAAAGGCGCCGGTCATGCTAAGATTTGGAAGAAATTCTTGCATTTTCTGCTCCCTCTGCTAGGAATGAGCCAGGATTAATAAAGGTGCAGGAGATGGTAATGTGGTTGCAATACAGTGAATACGGTAAGAACAGTAAGGAATTTAGACATGAAGGTAATTGCAGGGCCAAATCACCCACAATGGAGGAAGCTAAGGAAAGAAGATCCGATTGTATTTTAAGGGAGGGGGAAGATACTGGAGTATTTTAAGTGTAATAGTGATAAGATATGGTTTGAGTTTTTAAAATACCATCTCAGTTGCTGTGAGGAGAATGAATTTTAAGTGACAAGGGTAGATGTGGAGAGAGTTCGATTCCTGCAGTGATACAGACAGCTGCGAGATGGAAAGAAGTGCTTTGAGTTAGAATGTGTTTTGGGGGTAGAAACTGCAAGGACTTGCAGATGGCCTGGATCTGACAGTGAAAGAAAAGGAGAAACCAAGCCCTTCTGGCAACTGAGTGGATAGCTGTGTGTTTTATTGCAGTTGGAAAAACTGGGCAAGGGACTCCTTCCAATGAGGGGGATTCAAGAAAAGCTTTGCTTTGGCTGCCTTAAGTTTGATATCCCTGGTAGTGAACCAAGAGGAGATGAATGCTGAGTAGATAGCCAGACACAAATGTGTCCAACGAAGAGAAGGGGGATGCCAGGGCTAGAGGTAAATATTTGGAAATTTGGGAGTAACTGTCTATAGGTGAGATTTGAATTTCATTAAGTGAGATTTAAAGTTGTTCTCTGTTGCTGTTACTAGGTGGAGAAAAAGGAAATAAGAGAGAGGTCACGTGGAAGAGCACAGCGTGCACGTGCCTGGAGGCAACAGCAAGGCAGTAGCTCTCTAACCTCTGTCAGTGCCCGGCCCAACTTCTCCAGTACTTTCCAATACAGCTGCTCACTGCAGATGAGAAGAAGCCCCCCCTGGAGATGCTGCTCTGATGGAGCAGTGACCCTCTCTGTGAAAATGCCTCAGCCTGTCCTCCTTCCAGAGATGCAGACTTCCCATCTGGCCCAGTAACTGGGATGGTTGGGCCCACAGGCCAGCAGATACACCTCGCATCTCTGTGTCATGCTTCCTTTCCTAACTTCATCTTCAGCCGACCCCACCCCACAGACAGGTGAAGACCTGGTTGGAATTGGTAATAAGAATGCCAAAAAACTCACCACTCGAAGTCCCAGTTGGCACAGACACAGGGTTCTGAGACCACTGATCCTGAGTGCTCTCGGCCCAGGGCACACTGAGCTCCTGGCTTACGTTTCTTGAATATTTTCCTTTCTCCCATGACACAAGGCTCTCCCTTAGAGAGAAATTCCATAGTGAGAGAGACAGAAAAACAAAAAGGTGGTGAAATAAACCAGTTGTCAACAAGAAGCATTCGCCTGTTCATTCTCATTTAGGTACTTTATGTAGCAGTCTCATTCTCAGTAATGATCCAGGAGTTTCAAGAATAAGTGCTAATCTTTTACTACTACATAAAAGGAACATTACGGGAGGTGGGCCCACTTCTACCCTCCACCCACCCAAGCCAGTGATGTCTACATCATCCTGTTTCTGCTCCACCTCCATGGAGAATGTAAGGACTCCGGGCATCTTTGCAGACCACCAGGCATTTGCCCAAATGGCTTCAGTAGCAATTCTAGTGGAAAGGAGCCCATTTCTGGCACATTTTTCATATCATCTTCAGAGGGAAATTGAAGTTGACCCAAAATGTTCCCTCTCTATGATAAATGACCATGCCCAAATCCTAATTCCCAGTCAAGGACAAAAAAAAGGAGAAGTTGATACAAATTACAAGAACCCAGTGGTTCTGAAGAATGCAGAAGCCTGCTTGTTTCTCACAGCAGTAAATAGCTACCATTGCTATACCTACTCACCCCAACACCCTTTCTCAGTGGACCTGTTCCCAGTGCTCTGGGGCCCTTATTTCAGGCCAGTCTGAGAAATGCTCTCGCCCTCCACATTGGCAGATAAAATGAGCAACTCTTGGAGGCCTTCTAGCTGTAAAAAGCTCACTTCTCCATGGATAGAGCTAAAACCCCAGGTTATCATCATCACCTTTCCCCCAGGCAGCTCAGTGATTTCAATTAGTAGATAGGATCCCAGGGTGCGAGATGGTTCCTAAATATCATCCGGCCCTACTGGACCTGAGTGTGTTTCACCCTTTTCTTCAAATCCACACCCGTGACCTCAGATGACCCACTACCTTCCTCCCCTAAATAGGAAGGCTCAGATAAGACCCAACTGGGCTTGCACTAGTTCCTCCTCCTAGAAGCCAGCAGTCCGCCTCCCTGGGGTGTACCTGATTGAGCAGGTGCCAGGTCTGATAGTCCTCCTTGGTGCAATGCCGGCTGAAGATAGATTTGTAGTCTACTTTCACCAATTGCCATTCGGAGCGGAGGCTGAAGTGGCCAAAAACTCTAAGCGTTTAGGGGAGGAGTGGGAGAGACAAGTGGAGAAGGTCCCATAGTCAGTCACTAATGCAAAGAAACTGGGAAGGAGATAGAGATTCACTGCAGTCTGGACTTTAGTTGTTCTTCCAAAGTGAGTTCCTTGAGGGCCATTGAGAAGAAAGCCCACTATCCATACAACTCAACCAACTGGCATGTCATTCACAGCCGGTTTTAAATCGATCATGTTTTAAATTGCAAAAGTCCTATATGTCTATTACAGGAAGCATTTAAAATATAGAAAGCCCAGTAAAGAAAAAAATTGGAATCGGTAGTCCCAAACTCACCACCCATATAAAACCCTTGTTCAGATTTAGATAAACAGTCTTCCCATTTCTCCTTAATGCAAGCACTGGCATTTTACCTACCCATGTCCACTGACAGGGACTCAGTTTCCTCATCTGTAAAGTGGATTATACATATGTATGTTGGGGTAGAAGGAGTGAATTTGCTAATTTAAAGTACAACTTTGCCAACTGCAATGTCCTGGTTGAATTTAAGTGTGTTAGTTGAAATTCCCAATGTTTAACACACATAAATACCTACCCTCCCTCCTCCTTCCCTGAAAAGAAAAAAAAAATCACAGCAGACTCATAAAAGGAACTCATAGTTATGTATAGTAAAGAAGCACACCATCTGTGACTTAGATAATCAATACTGACCTTTTCAAAGCCCAGCAGTTGATTGCCCTATAAATACGAATGATCAATTGTTTCTAGAAAAATAGAAAAAAAAAGACTGATCATCCATACTCTACTCGGGTGGCATGTCTTGCAATTACAATGCAAGACATCTATCATAGTGATGTAAAGGGGAGACCGATCATGCTGCGAACTTAAAACAACTGAAGTCTTTCAAGGAATTGGATGGCTTCCATTTCAGCAAGACTTAATCACACTACCAGCCCTGGATTTTCCTCTGCCCAAGTTCAGATACTGTTATGGTGACACCTACAAGATTAAATCTCTTCCTGGGTCATTTTCTTATGCTCTTTAAAAGATGAGGATGCTTATGGGAAAGGTAGAGACTGACAAAACTTGTGAATGAGTAAGAATATAGAGTTGTTTTTGTAGATCATCCAATTTACAATACATCTCAGGATCAATTTTGAATGTGCTTCAGATAAAAGTTAAATAAAACCTTTTAGAGCCTTATCTAAAAGAAAATTAAGCAGACTTTGAAAGAGAGACAGGATCTCTCCTTTAGTAAAACTACATGGGTTTTGTATGGATCTAAGCTCAGCATGGGGTAGCAGAAGCTCTGAGCCTAGAATACCCACCATAGGCAGCTGACACTGTGGAGTAAAGCAAACCTAACTCCCTCTCCCTGGGTTCTCTCTGTTCTCTTGCATTCTTGCTAAATCCAGTAGTTTCCAAATCCAATTCATCGATGCCAGGTCATCCACTAAATTATTTCCATTTCTTAGCTCTGAATTCATTTTACATAGAAGTCAGTCCATTTTAAATCTTTAACAAAACAGCTCTTTCTTATCAAACATTTTTGCTTGTTTGAAGAGAGGACAGTTAAACTGATAAGCTCATCAAGGGAAAATGAAACAAACAAACAAACAAAAAAACAGTGGGAGGAGACCTTGACAGATATCTATTTTTATCTCTATCAAGCCTTCAAAACTGTCGTATTCAGATGCCACTTCCACCAGTAAGTCTTCTCTGACTGGAATACTCCTAGTGCAGTATGTTTTTTTTGTTTTGTTTTGTTTTGTTTTGTTTTGTTTTGTTTTGAGACAGAGTCTCACTCTGTCGCCCAGGCTGGAGTGCAGTGGCCGGATCTCAGTCTCACTGCAAGTTCCGCCTCCCAGGTTCACGCCATTCTCCTGCCTCAGCCTCCCGAGGAGTAGCTGGGACTACAGGCGTCCGCCACCTCGCCCGGCTAGGTTTTTGTATTTTTTAGTAGAGACAGGGTTTCACAGTGTTAGCCAGGATGGTCTCGATCTCCTGACTTCGTGATCCGCCCGTCTCAGCCTCCCAAAGTGCTGGGATTACAGGCTTGAGCCACCGCGCCCGGCCTAGTGCAGTATGTTAATGATGCTAAACCAAATATTTCTGCTGACTCCAAATAGTTTAAATTTACTTCCTGGATTACAAAAGACGTCATGTCAGATTAACCACATTCCTTTCTATGAAAAGGTTACTAGGCAGACAGAAGAGGAAAATGTGAAGCACATGATTTACCTGGATACCAGCATGGCATTTGAACAGGGTCTGTCATAGGAATCTTGACAAAAAGATTGAGAAAATATGAGCCAGGTACTCGGTAAAATTACGTGGCTGAACAGTACCTAATTAAGACATTAAAATCAACCAAGAGGGAGGTGTGAGTAGTCTGCTGCAGGGTTCTTTTGTCTGCTCTTTGTTGTTCATCATTTTTATTAATGACTTGAAGACATGAAAATAATGGTCATCATTGGAAATTGAACTTTTTGATGACATAAAGCTGGAGGAAGCACTCAATATGCTCGATGGCAGAAGCAAGACTCAATAAGGTCGTGACAGACTAAAGATAGGCTCAACTTAATAAGGTGTGATGTAACCCAGAGAAATTTTAGCTAGATCCTCTCCATGGTAATTGCATAAGTACTGGATAAATGAAATGGGGCTTGGTACTTTTCAGGTTTAATAGTAATAATCATAGCAGCTTAAGAGTTTCCATACACAATGTGAACACTTCAGGGAGACATAAAATATTTAACGTGATCTTGAAATGCATTAACAGAATTGTATGTATTATCTAGAACCAAAGAGGCAATAACCTGGTCTTTTCTACACTAACTAGATCACCAGGAAAATTGTGGTTGCTTTTGGCTGCTACCATTCAAGAAGGATATAGACTGAGTGTCTGAATCTACAGTACATGGGCTTTGGTAGTGGTGGTGAAGTATGAATCTGCTTAAATTTTAAACAAACAAAAATGTGCTTATCAGCATATATGTATTTATCTATAAATAAAAATCACATATATTTTGTCAGATTATTCAAAGGGGTTCATAGTTCCTAAAGTTTAAGGACCACTGAAGAAGAGAGTGATTAAGATGGTGCACTGCATTGAATGGTGACCTGCAATAAGATATGACCACTTCCTATTCCCTGGAACTGTGAATGTGACCTTACGTGGGAAAAGCATCTTTGCACTTGTAAATCAAGGGTCTTGAGTTGAGATCATCTTGGATTATCAGGGTGGGCTCTAAATCCAATGGCAACTATCATTATAAAAGACACAAAGATGAGTAGCATGCAGTGAGCAGAAGGCCATGTGCAGACAGATGCCAAAATTGGAGTTATGCAGCCCAAGCCAAAGAACACCTGGAACTTCAGGAAGATGGAAGAAGCAAAGAATGAATTCTCTGCTACAGCCCCAGGGGTAGTAGAGGCCTGTTGACCTTTTCATTGTGGACTCTAAACTCCAGAACTAAAAGAGAATAAATGTCTGTTCTTTTAAGCCACTAAATTTGTTACAACAGCCACAGAAAACTAATACAGGTGGCAATATGATCCAAGACCACTTTCATCTACCCAAAATGCAGTGTAAGAACTAAGGCTGGTTAACCAGGACGTGACATAGGAGAGTGCAGTGAGGGAAGAGCAGTAGGTGGATATTCTAGGGAGCTCTCTTGCATGTAAAAAATAACCAAAAATAAAAGTGTGAAAATTTATAAAATGTGAGAGAACTTTCTTCTTCTTTTTTTTTTTTTTTTTAACAGAGTTTCACTCTTGATGCCCAGACTGGAGTGCCATGGTGCAATCTCGGCTCACCACAACCTCCACCTCCCTGGTCCAAGCAATTCTCCTGCCTCAGCCTCCCAAGTACCTGGGATTACAGGCGTGTGCCACCACACCTGGCTAATTTTGTACTTTTTTAAGTAGAGACAGTGTTTCTCCATGTTGGTCAGGCTGGTCTTGAACTCCCGACCTCTGGTGATCTGCCTGCCTCAGCCTCCCAAAGTGCTGGGACTACAGGTGTGAGCCACCACACCAAGCCCGTGAGGGAACTTTCTAACAGACAAAGGTTCTAACAACAGGAGCAAGAGATGCTCAAAAGTTAGTAAGCATAAAACTTCCTCAGGCTTGATCAATTCCCAGGGCAGATACGGAGTAGCATGCAAGCGTCATCCATGTGTACAGCCTAACTGACCCCAAGCCTCTAGCCTCTACGAATGCCATGTTGGTGGTCTTTCCAACTCTTTGAGCTATCCATTACTGATCTCAGAGTGCTCATTTCAGGACAGAACATAGGATTAAGAAAATGTGGCACATATACACCATGGAATACTATGCAGCCATAAAAAAGGATGAGTTTGCGTCCTTTGTAGGGACATGGATGCAGCTGGAAACCATCATTCTTAGCAAACTATCACAAGAAGAGAAAACCAAACACCGCATGTTCTCACTCATAGGTGGGAACTGAACAATGAGATCACTTGGACTCGGGAAGGGGAACATCACACACTGGGGCCTATCATGGGGAGGGGGGAGGAGGGAGGGATTGCATTGGGGAGTTATACATGATATAAACGTTATGCACATGTACCCTAGAACTTAAAGTATAATAAAAAAAAAAAAGAAAAAAAAAAAAAAAAAAAAGAATAGGTGCTCAGTCAGGACTTACAGACTTGTTCAGATTGTTCTGTTTTGTAGTCCTCACAGGTACATTCCTTTCATGTACATTTCTTTGGCTTCTTCACAGATTTCCTTATATTGTGTTTCCCAGGTCTTTCCCCAAACTGTAAACTGACACACTAATATGTTCACTCAGGAGTGTGCTAGTCTGCTGTACCTTGAAGTCACTTTCGTGTATCAGATGCAAAATTTTAATCACTTAAACACTGGTAGGATTATGAGCTTTGCTCATTTTCTCAATGGACCCCAAATAAGATCAGTGGGGTAAAACCCCCTGGCAACTTTCAGACATTAATGTATTCCCCACCAATCCACCCATTGTCAGCTCTGGGAAGAGCAAAGTTCATTGTGGGTCCTTTCCTATGGGGCATAAATGACTCAGACACACGGTCTCTTTTGTATAGACCCAGCTTCCCTAATTCTGTTCAATATCACATTAAATCATTGCTCTTCTGATTAGAGCCTATGGAAGCTGAAGAAAGGACAGAAACATAACAAAATAAGCAGGGGATGAAATTAAGAACCAATTCAAGTATTTTTCTTCTCTTTTCATGAATACCCAAGGAACAGATGTTAAAATTTACAACAAGATCTGTGGAAGTAAGAAACCAACAGAGAAATTGAAGTGGGCCATCATCGTAAACCATGTCCATCACTTTGGAGTGATAAACACCGAGAAGGTCCTCTTGATCCTGAATTAGGAAAAGAGAAAATCCAGACTGCTTCTAATTGATAATAATAATTTTGAAAATAATCAAGTTCCAGAAAAAAGTTTCTCATCTGCTAGAAATACTCCTCTTAAGGAGAGCCTGTTACCAGCAAAATAGGTACAGCACACTCCTCATACGTGTAGTACTTTTACGGAGGGAACAAAATGGTTCATGTATCAATGGAATATTAAAGCCCAAGAGATGGCTAAGATGGAAGAACCAAAGGCATGGAGCATCTTTAAAAGGATACTATAATTCTCAAATCAGGTGATACTTATTTCAAAAAGTCCTCTGTGATTCCTCTGGCAACACTGAGCTCTTTCTTCAGAAGCTCAAATGGTCCTGTTGTCTCTAGACCAGAGGTTCTCCAACGTCTACATCAGAATCATCTACAGGGCTTGTTAAACATAGAATGTCTCACTCCCAGAGTTTCTTATTAGTGCATCTGAGGTACCTAAGTATTTGAATTTCTAGTAAGTCCCAGGCGATGCTGATGTTGCTGGCCCTAGGACCATATTTTGGGAACAACTTCTCTAGAGCACCAATCCAGAATTTCAGAAATTTCCTGTACCTTTGGTGAAATTTTTGTCAACTAATTAAAAAGCTTCTTAAGGCTGGGGATACTTTTAGTACTTCTTTGTATCCTATGGAACCTATCAATAATAGCTGCTTAAAAAAGAATGGCCAATTGATCATTGAATGCCAACAGAAAAAAACAAGGCAATTCTAGAGTCTGGAATTTCATTCTCAGGTCTTTGTCAAAGAGAAACTAATTCTTAGTATGGCCAAACCCACTGTTATTAAATCCCACTTCCCTGCAATTACCAAGATAAACTATTTTGACATCCTTTTTCAGAAACCCATTCCTAGCCCCCTTTTTAAACTCAAAGCATATTTTCACCAACATAATCAAACCCCCATCATGTGAGATAATGTGGGTGAAAATTTTGAAAATCACAATAGACAACAAATGTTTATTACCATCATCATCATTTTTACTGTTGGAATCCTCATAGACTCATCCAAGGACTTTCTCATCAAGGACTTTCAATAGGCTTGGCTCAAAGTCCCTTTTTCAAGGTACTTACTAACTTCACATGTTGGGACTTTCTTTTTTTTTTTTTTTTTATTTTTGAGATGGACTCTCGTACTCTTGCCCAGGTTGCTGGAGTGCAGTGGTACCATCTCGGCTCACTGCAAGCTCCACCTGCCAGGTTCAGGCCATTCTCCTGTTTCAGCCTCCCTAGTAGCTGGGACTACAGCCGCCCGCAACCATGCCCGGCTAATTTTTTGTATTTTTGGTAGAGATGACTTCCTTTTTTTATTTGACATCTTCCTAGTGAGCCTTGGAGAAAGTGAACACCTCATATATAAATATAGATGACCACTTGGAAACAGGTAGCCTACCCTTTGGTTTCCTGAGGAAGTTGCTCCCAACCACAGGAACAAAATAAATGAATTCTCTATGCTATTTCTCACTATATAGATTTTCAGAAAAAAAAAAATCAATTAAAATTTATAACTCCCGTTTTTCTCTTTCCTTTTACCTTTCCACCTGGATTTTTCATGAGAGTTTTTGACAACCACTCAAGATTCACCTTCTTCTTGGACTCTACAAACTTAAGAGGCCATCGCTGTCTTTTTCTAAAACTCCTCTGATTCTAAATGCCTACACTGCTAATGTGACTCTGGTTACAGATGGTCTTCCTGTGCTCTTGAATTGTTGTTAACATATGGGTGGTCTGGGCAAGGTCGCAAGAGTACTGGGCAGGGAAATACAAGACTTGGCTTTTCTTAGACATGGTCTGCCATAAAATTAATTAGGTGACCTTGAGCAAATCACTTCATCTCTCAAGGATTCATCTTTTTTAATAAAAGATTATTTGAAATCAGTGACACATGTTCAAAGAATGAGTTGCAGAAATAGCCTACATGGAATGTGGCCTTTTCAAGACCATTTCTAAGAGTTTATTATCTTTCAACCCCCACGTCTACCTCAAAGTATACAAGCTATCCATCTCCTGGTAACCCTGTACACAAAGGATTTATCTATTACAGTCATTCATCTTTGTCTGCACTGGCACTTCTTTCATATAACAGATGCTTAATAAATAGTTCTGGGTTGATTAATGATAGAATTAATCTAACAAAATCATTCACTTCTTCCAAAATTGAGGTAATAGCTTCAACTGCCCTTATTTCTGGGTCAAAGAATGTGGCTGAGTTGTGTATTATTTGGAATATAGAAGGACAGAAACAATCTCAGACAAGATATTGCAGCAAATGCTCTGTCCCTTGTCACCCCGGACTGTGCTAGGATTCCACAAACAAATATGATTTACTGGGACCCTAAATAACCCACCTCCTTTAATCCACCATTCAGACCTGAGTAAGTCTTTCAGGAAGGGGAGTAATTAATTTGAGGGAGGGAGGCAGTTCACAAAAATAAGACTTCATTAGAATTCTATACACAGAGAGGGTTAGCTACTCATTAATTACATGATTTCAAAGGGGATCTCTGTATATAATTGCTATAATTCAGGTGGAAAGAATGCCACACTAAATGTAATTAGAGGACTAGGCTCTGTAAAGATGTTTTCCTCTTTATAGGAGAGCAGCCCTGGGTTACCTGATTCTCCCCTGCATAGTCATTTGATTCTTTTTTTAGCCTCCCAATTATGCCAACTTTTATGCATAGTTATGAAAGCTGAGAGAAGTTTTAAGAAGAGAATGGTTGACCACAATCCTTCAAGAAAGAATCAGAATTTGTTCCTAGGAAGTCACTAAAAAACATCGAAAAGGAAGAACAAACAGCACTGTGGGAGTTATATTAGTGGACTTCACTGCAGGCTGACTATTGAGTGCATCTTTGATCAAACTCAACTAAGATAATATCGTATTGCCATTGACTCACAACTGGGATGTCCTTCTTTTCTGTCCTCAGAGACTCCAGTACCTGCAACTCGAGTTCTCAACTATCCCATTTCCATCTGCTGGAATAACATCTTCAGAAACAGAGCAGGGCGAAGCCAACTCTGCCAGCCCCTTCCTGAGTTTCTTCCTTCTGTTACTGCCTTGACTGGACTGCCAGTCTTCAGGCTAGAAGCCTCTGCATCGAGAGACCCAGTCCTCAACCTGATTTTCGTCTGCGTGTAACGGCTTACCCCACACCTTGTCTTGTCCAACTCCTACTCATTCTGTAAGCCTTAAGTCAAAATATAGATAGTAGGTTTTGGTTGGGGGATAAAAGGGGCAGGAGAAAAGCTTTTCAAATCTAAATATTTCCTAGAGACCATCCTTATTTCCTCTTTAAGAAACAAAATGAATCATAAAGAACTCATGGTTTTCTTTCCAAATATATGAGGTTTCCTCCTTTTTCTTTTCAAAGGCATACAAATTTATTAATGTGAGTATGGGCATGGAAGTCACATAGAATATGAAAAACTGTGAGGTTTTTATTCTTTGTTTTCATCACTATCATTTTATTTAAAGTCTCTAATTTAATTGCAAATATTTAAAGAGAATGTGGTTTCAATGATAATCAGCTCTTTGAAAGTAGTCTAGACTTTGTATTTGGCTCAGTGTATGGTCAATATGTTAAAATATATTAAATGTTTAGGAACAGGACCACACAGCAGGAAGTGAGTGGCCAGGGAGCGAGCATTACTGCCTGAACTCTGTCTCCTGTCAGGTCAACTGTGGCACTGGATTCTCATAGGAGCGTGAACCCTACTGTGAACTGCACATGCAAAGGATCTAGGTTGTGCATTCCCTATGAGAATCTAATGCCTGATGATCTGAGGTGGAACAGTTTCTTCCCGAAATCAACATCCCCTACCTGCACCCTCATCCATGGAAAACTGTCTTCCAGGAAACCAGTCCCTGGTGCCAAAAAGGTTGGGGACTGCTGCTTTAAATCAAGCTTTCTCAAAATGTTATTCAATATTCAAAATCATTCTAACCTTTGGACTACTTGGTCTATTGGTTTCTAAGTGAGGTTTATCAAAATGTTTTCCTATGACTGCAAACCTTTCATTTCTCCTTGCATGTTTTATAGTCTTTATATTATATAACCACAAAACTGTACAGGTTTTGAGATTATTATATTTTCTTTGTAAGTTTTTCCTTTTAATTCTAATTCAAATACTACTTTTCTATTATATCCTCCCTGATCTTTCCTCCTTGCTTCTTTTCCATCCTCAGAAGAAAATAAAATCACTCTCCCCTGAATTTCTGTAGCATTTTATCTGTATTTTGGGTATGACCTACAGCACTTCCAAAATGTATGAAAAATCATAGCATATGCACGTAAATGTCTTATTCTCTTTGCTAGATTTTAATTTTTTAGAACTTTGCCAACTCACACAAGTTGTGCCTTATGCGTCACAGGTGCTTGTCATATATTTATTGTCTGAGCGGCTGTAGAATAAAGTGCTTAAGCACAAAAGTGTTCATATTAGATGGCCCAGATGAGAGCCCCAATCCTGGAACTACAGAGGGTTCCTTACACACTTTAAACTTACTTTCCTCGTGTGCAAAATGAGGAAAATAGCAGTATCTAACATGATATTGAGTTGTATTTTATAGTGATTGCTATAAATTAACAAATTAATTATTTAAGATAATTATTAGTATAGTTATATACTACGATTATTTACTTTGTCTTTGCTGGATGTCTAACTATTTTTTTGGGCAGACAGTGTGCCTTATGCTTTTATATCCCCATGATCCCTACCCATAAGACTTTGCAAACAGTAGATCAGCAGATCTCAGTCAAATAACAATAATAATTAATATTACTAGGCCAAGTGCAGTGGCTCACGCCTGAAATTCCAGCACTTTGGGAGGCTGAGGCGGGCAGGTCATAAGGTCAGGAGATCGAGACTATCCTGACCAATATGGTGAAACCCCATCTCTACCAAAAATACAAAAATTAGCTTGGCATGGTGGCACACACCTGTAATCCCAGCCACTCAGGAGGCTGAGGCAGGAGAATTGCTTGAACTCAGGAGGCAGAGGTTGCAGTGAGCTGAGATCTGCACTCCAGCCTAGGTAACAGAGCGAGACTCCATCTCAAAAATAATAATACTAATTAATATTATCTACATTAGGGAGAAATTATTGAACACTAAGGGTATGCTAACCACTATGCATGGATCATCTCATTTTATTTATTATTCCCATTTAACAGATGAGGAAACTGAGGTTCAAAAAAGTTAAATAACTCATCTGACAAGGTTACACAGCAAGTAAATGATGAAGCCAGGGGTCAAACTTAGGCGTTTGCAGCAATCATTCTAAAACAATTCTCAGCAATGTGCATTTTCAGCAAGGCTGTTACTCTTTTTTAAGTCCTTCATGACTCATAAGCAATCATTTAACGGCACAGTTTGGCACCGGGGTATGGGCAATGGGATTTTCTTACCTCCAGCTCCTAATAGCCTGTTTGCATAAAAGGCAGAAATGCCTTGAAGTATATAAAAGTGAAAGTACAGTTGGAGGAAAAAAGGAGAAATCTGCAGAGAAGAGGTTACCTAGAAAGTTCCAATTATGACCCTATTTGTCTCAACGTCTAAAGCATCTGCTGCATGAAGAATGATGTACTTGACTCTGAGCTATTGGCCTTCAGTTGGGAATCCCTGAGGTATACGAAAGAACAAACGGAATTACAAAGTTTCAGTGCTGGAGGGGTCTTTAGGAATGAGCTTCTGACCGTCCCTCTTCACATGCTAGCTGGGGAAACTAAGGCCTGCTCAAGGACATAAAGAACTGGAACCCAAGTCTCCTGACAGCCAGCTCTCTCTTCCAAGCTGACTGCTCTTCATGGGAAACTTTTTCAGCTTGCAGGCAGAGTCATGGTGTGCCATATGTGACCACAGCACCATGAAAACTTGAGGAATGCAGAGCAGAGAAGTGACTCACATCCAGGGCTGCAGTTAACTAGGAAAGGCTTCAGCCAAGACTGACTTTCCAGATTTCACTGGCTCTTCTCCCAGGCTCCTGCGTCTAAAGGGTGCTCTGCATTTTCCAAACTCCAGCTTGCCACTCTCTGTAACTGTAGATGTGTACTACCAGTTTCTTCTAAGACAGAGGATCTTCTTTGATGTGCTAAGAAGTGGCATTCCCCTGCACAGCCTTTCTCCTCACTCTGTTGGATCAAATGAATCATTAGAATGACAGGGACAAGGATGAAATGAGCCTACTCCTATCCAGAGACAGCTTAACTATGCTGCTCATTGAGCTACTTGTGTGGGTGAAAGTCGGAAATACTAGGGTGATAGAGTCTAAAATGGGTTTCATGGGTAGCCAGCAAGCTGAGGACAGGCAAAGGCCCTCAATTTACAAATAAAGAAGAACCCCTGCTAGAAGTGAGGGAAGAGCAGAAATTCTCCCATCGGTCCAGGGGTTTCCCTACATTCATATGTAGGTAAATGAACTGCAATCAACTGCTCTCCAGTGACCTACTCTGGATACACACAACTTCTCCCTATTGACACACTGGATTTATTTCTCATTCCTCTAAGCAAATAGTTAAACGTGCTGTGGATTCCGGTGAGTCATACACCATCTCCTCTGCCACCTTCATCCAGGACTCAGAATTAGCCATTGCTAGGTAACTACAAATCCTGACTCAATCCTTTCACCCAGCTTCAACTCCATTTACTGCCTGGATGTCATTAATTTGAGAGCAAATTATTACAAACCTGGAAAACAGTTCTAAAATGCCTGCAGATTTATGATGAAGTCACTTCACAAAAGGTCACAGGAAACCCTGCTATAATTAAATCTTTCATTAATTTTTAAAATACACAATAACTTACAAATGCAGCATAAATTAACCAGATGACCTTGAAGAAATTATTTAGAGAACTGTTTCATCAGAAGCCACTATTTAGCGATTTCCTGAAATTTTATTTTACAAGTAGAATTTGTCTATTTCCCATTCTTACCTCTTACTGGGTTCTAGTAGTATGTTTATTTGAAATGATTTAGTATTAATTTAGTCAGGGCATTGGTTAGCACTGGGAAGTGATGGTACAGAGTCGAGGCTCTTTCTTCCTTCAGATCACAACCTCAAAGGTAGAGTAAGAGTTACCCACATCATCATCAGGATAAACTCAAATGCAACCCTTCTCTTTCATTATCTGGGAGATTTTTTTTTTATGTCATTTTAAATTTATCATTTTGGTAAATGATTTCCCTTTTTCTCATTACAAAAATAATGCACTCTCATCATGAAAAATTTGAAAACTAAAAAAATCTGTAGATAAGAAAATAAAAGCCTCACTGGAGGTAACGCTTTTAATATTCTGTGATGCTCCTTTGATTCATTGGCATGTTATTCTTCCTCAGACTAGGCAATAAGCAAAAATCAAACTGAAGCCAGGGTTAGGATCTTTGGAAGTTAGAGGTACCCTGAAGCCCTTAGGCTTTAGCACTATCTATCTACCCCATTTTTTTTCTCTCCTTTTCTTTACATAGATACACACACCACCACCAGCACCAGCACCACCACCATTTAAAAAGCTCAGAATTGGATTATAGAACTGATTCCATGAATGCCAGAACTGAAGTAAACCTCATTCAAAATTGATCTTTCCTCTACTGGGGATGGAACTTCTTAACAATGACTTTGACTATTTTGTTTATGCCCTAGCCCAGCTTCTAGAACTCTTAAAACAGTGCCTGCCTTGTAATAGTCTATCAATAGGTATTGTTGAGTAAAGAAATAATAAATATTCTTGTAACAGCAACATTTGATTCATGTGGACTCCTGAATCCTCTTCTAAATGTTCCTGTAAGAGTTCAGTTCTCTCTGAAAGGCCTGGCTCCCCGTGCCTCCTCTTGCCTCTGCCTCGAAAACCCCTCCTCATTTCCCTCCCTCCATGAAGGAAGCTGCTGAGGACAGATTTCAAATCAAAGCAGAAAGAGCAGAGTTGTGGCAAGGCCAGACATCAGCAGACAACAGCTGTTGGTCTCCAGAAATTCAGGCCACATTCTTGGCTTTTGGTGTGTGTCCATGCCACCTGATTGTTTTGCCATTAGGGTGTACATGGGATTAGTGGTAAAGGAGGTCAGTGGCTACAGGGCGAATTGCATTGAGCAAAGGCCAGACATGAACTAGACCTTAATAGAAATAGGCAGGGGATCAACAGCAAGAATCCTGCAAGTGGAGCCTGTGTTAGTTACACAATACAATGATTAGCAAGGTGGTGGAAAGTGGCAAAGATTAAAAGTCTTGAAAATAAGTATGGGGGGAAGAGGATGGTAGAAGGAAAACCGAGAAAGAGACTAAAAAGCATTGGAAGAGAAGAAACAAAAGAAAGGAAAATGATTTCTAAGATGAACAAAAAGAAATCATCCTGTGTCCGAACAACTTTGATTCTTTTCTCAAAACTAACGAAATCCCTTTAATGGGCTTGAAAGTTTAAGGTCCACAACTGTGGGTGAGAAAATGTGGTCTGCGAACCTGTAGATGAGTCTGGAGTTGAGCAATAACAGAGAATCTAAGAGATGGAAACAAGGGAGAAGACGGATATTTGAGATGGGATTTAGACAGGAGGAAAGATGGGGAAATTAAAAGAGCTATAAGAGAGGAAGGGAAAGAGGGACACTGTGTTTTCTTATGTCATTAAAATGTCATGACATTTCTCAGTTTCCTACTTTGTGTCAATTCCTGAACCAAAAAATAAGAAGAATCAGAAAAAGTATAAAGTTTGGTATCTGCTCTTAAATAGTTTGCCATCCAGTCCAATAGTTACTTACCGTATATTTGCTGAGCATCACCTATGCATGAGGACAATTATGTTCAGTGCTATGGGGGATAATAAATAAGACACAGTTGCAAGCCTCCTCAATCTTACAGAACAAATAAAAAGCCCTGGCATTCTATCTGCAAAGATAATCAACGTGCAAAACAATCAGAAAATAGTGCAAGAATTATTATTGCAATATTGGTGCATATTAAGAGTGCATTATTTGTGATAATGCCAATTCACCATGATCCACCAATTCCACTTCTGGCTTGCAGCTCAGGGAACTTCTTCCATGTGTGTATCTGGAGGCATACATAAAGATGTGGTAATACTGTTTGTAAGAGCACATAGCTAGAAATAACCTAAATTTCCATTGATAAGAAAATAGGTAAATAAATTGTGCATATTTATATCATGACAACATGCCATATAGCATGAAAAGTACCTGTATCAGATGGATATGACCCCAGATAGATAATATTGAAGGGAAAAATCATGTAGAAGAATATTATTTTTATAAATTATACATTTAAAAAAACATATAAAATGATACCACATATATTTCTATGAATACATAAGTGCTAAAAGTGTCAACATATGTTCTAGAAGGGTTTGTGGAAGGAGTAAGGATAGTAAGTCTGAGATGGACAATAATGAAAATATCATTATTATCAAATCTATCTGGGATTTCCTGTATATTTTATTTAAAAATCTGAATCAAAGTGATAACAGGTTAATATTTATTATTTTCAGGTGGTGGGTACACAAGCTTTGTAATATTATTCTTTGCATTATTTGGTATTTCTTAAATTTCAACAAAAACCTGTAAGACAATCATATAGTTATGAAATTGCAGATACAGAATCTGAATTGTGAATCACAAATTTAAATCTTACAGAGCAGGAGGGCAACTTCAATGAACAAGGAGTGAAATGGAACGGCCGGAGAGGACATGTGTACACCAGGTGAGGGTTGGGGCAGAAACAGCATACCCTGTCCAAAGTCAGCAGTTGCCATGCAGCTTCAGCAGAATGTTGGACTACAGGGAGTTGGACTTAGTGCTGCCAGATGTTTCTGATATTGCAAATGTTGGCTCCATTGGAAAAAGTACACACCAAGCAAGATAAACCTGTGAGTCACTGTGAACCCCATGAAAGGAATTCAATATAAGGAAATGAGAAAGAACTTGGGCTTCCTGAAAGAGGTGAGACTTATATGTGGGGTTTTGATAAGAAATGAAGAGTGTTTTTTTTTATTATTTTTTTAACAAAAGCTGAATGTACCATTTGTGACAACACTGGTGAACCAAGAGGACATTATGCTGGGTGAAAAAAGCCAATCATCGAAGGATATATACTTTATGATTCTACTTACATAAGGTATCTAAAATAGTCAAACTCATAGAAGCAGAGAATAGAAGAATTGCCATGAGCTGGAGGAGGAGAAAATGAAGAGTTCTTCAATGCGCATAAAGTTCCAATTATGCAAGATGAGTAAGTTCCAGAAATCTGATGTACAACATAGTGCCTGTATTTAGCAATACATTATTGTACACTTTAAAATACACCAAGAGGACAGAACTCACGTTATATGTTCTTACCAAAAAAACTCACGAAAGAACAAAAGGTAATTTTTGGAGGTGATGGGATATGTTTAGTAACCATGATTGTGGTGATGGTCATGGGTGTATGTATACATCCAAACTCATCAAAATGTATACATTAAATATGTGCAATTTTGTGTATATCAATTATACCTCAATAAAACTTTTTTAAAGAAAATAAGCAACCCCATCAAAAAGAGTGGGCAAAGGATATGAACAGACATTTCTTAAAAGAAGACATGCATACAGCCAACAGACACATGAAAAAATGCTCATCATCACTGGCCATCAGAGAAATACAAATCAAAACCACAATGAGATACCATCTCATACCAGTTAGAATGGCAATCATTAAAAAGTCAGGAAACAACAGGTGCTGGAGAGGATGTGGAGAAATAGGAACACTTTTGCACTGTTGGTGGGACTGTAAACTGGTTCAACCATTGTGGAAAACAGTATGGCGATTCCTCAAGGATCTAGAACTAGAAATACCATATGACCCAGCCATCCCATTACTGGGTATATACCCAAAGCATTATAAATCATGCTGCTATAAAGACACATGCATATGTATATTTATTGCGGCACTATTCACAATAGCAAAGACTTGGAATCAACTCAAATGTCCATCAGTGACAGACTGGATTAAGAAAATGTGGCACATATACACCATGGAATACTATGCAGCCACAAAAAAAGATGAGTTCGTGTCCTTTGTAGGGACATGGATGCAGCTGGAAACCATCATTCTCAGCAAACTATCGCCAAGAACAGAAAACCAAACACCGCATGTTCTCACTCATAAGTGGGAATTGAACAATGAGATCACTTGGACTCTGGAAGGGGAACATCACACATCGGGGCCTATTGTGGGGAGTGGGGAGGGGGGAGGGATGGCACTGGGAGTTATACCTGATGTAAATGACGAGTTGATGGGTGCTGACGAGTTGATGGGTGCAGCACACCAACATGGCACAAGTATACATATGTAACAAACCTGCATGTTGTGCACATGTACCCTAGAACTTAAAGTATAATTTAAAAAAATGAAAAAAAAAAAAAAGAAATAAGGAAACTTCTAAGCCATTTCATAAAAAATATATTTTCAACACTTTATTAGGAAATGCAATTGGTGAAGCAATTTATAGATACGGGAAGTATGTAAAAATGTGTCAAAAATTCAAATGATATTTTTAATATATTTACAATGGATAAAACCCCATGGGCATTCTTGTTCAGGGTCAAATTACAACCCATGGGCCATGTCTGGCCAGCTCTATGTTTTGAACGGCCTACAAGCTGAAAGTTATTTTTACATTTTAAATGGTTGGGGGCAAAAGCAAGTGAAGAATTGTATTTTATGACATGCATGTGAAAATTATATGAAATTTAAGATTCAGTGTTCATAAAGTTTTATTGGAACACACTGACGCCCAATTGTCTCCATACTGTCTAAGGCTGTTTTCACCCACTAGGTTTGAGTAGTTGCAACAAAAGCCCTGTGGCCAGCAAAGCCTAAAATCTTTACCGTGTGGCCCTTTACAGAAGAAGTCTGCCTACCCCTGCTCTAGTTGGCTGAAGTTCTTCCCTGCAAGTGGCCTGTTTCTTGATCATTAGATCATGGAGATTACCAACATCTCCAATGTTCTTCAATAGAGGTTATTCTTTCATTTAATCCTCACAACCACATGAGAAAATGGGAGCTCAGAGCAGAGTGAAGCAAGGTACTAAAGTCACATAGGTGGTCAACAGCGAGCTGAGCATCTTCCCTGGAAAGTGAATCTCCAAAGCCCATGCTCTCAGCCACTATACCATCCCTCCTCCTGAGCCCACACAGCAATCTGTTGATCAAAATAAGCTTTTTCCTTCCAGGCTGTTGCCAGTCCCCAGTATACCCTACCATCATCCAATACCCTTTCTGCAGGCATGCATTCTGCTTTTGTATTCATTGGCACAAACGAGAGTGTGCCTCTGAGTTGCTGGCAGGCCTGGTGACAATCTGAAGGTTATGAATCAAGCAGCCAGCCTGAGAGGTGATGACTTGGGAGTTCCACCAGATTTGCCGATTACTCGAATGACTTACTTTGGGCAAAGTAAAATCAGGCTCTTCCAGCAAACAACAGAGAATTGAAAAACAGATCAATGGAAGCAGCTCTGGTTCATTTTCAACAACTTTATCGGATGCAGTTACTAGAGGCTAAACAATGCATTTAAGCTCAGGGCTGAGCCTCTGCATTGTGCTAAGGCTGTATTTAAAAGAATGATCCCTGCTAGGCATGTGGTCACAGTTTTTTAAGTGGAAAGGCTTCATTTAAAAAAAAAAAAACAAAAACAAAAAAACAAAAAAAAACCTCTGCAGCTTTGGGGTTCATATAATTTTCTAAGCAAAATGATCTCTCTCCGCTTCACTTTGGCTGTTAGTCCTGCTGGTGGAACAATTAATCAGAGATTTATGCCAATTACAATTGGATTTATAAGAGGAGTCAACAAGGCAATTGGCTCTAGCCAAAGGTATCTCTAGCCCTTTTCACCTCTCACTTCCTCTAGTGTCCAGCACATTCCTACCACTCCATGTCTTCTCACACTGTTCCACCCATCAGGAATGTCCTTGCTCCCTATTCTCTGTATAGCTGTGAACCCCTTTATAGCCACTCTGTCTTCAATCACATCTTTGATATCTAATGGCAACTAAAATGCTTCCCATACTGGCCAGGCACACTGGCGCATGTGCCTGTAATTGCAGCAAATTGGGTGGCTGAGGTGGGCAGATCACTTGAGGTCAGGAGTTCAAGACCAGCCTGTGCAGCATGGCAAAATCCCACCTCTATAAAAAATATAAAAATTTGACAGGAATGGTAGCATGCACCTGTAGTCCCAGCTACTTGGGAGGCTGAAGTAGGAGGATCACTGAGCCTGGGAGGTCAAGGCTGCAGTGAACCATGACTGCATCACTGCACTCCAACCTGGGCGACAGAGTGAGACCCTGCCTCAAACAAACAAACAAACAGTAACAAGAACAACAACAACAAATTTATACCATACCTTACCATTTAATCATTACCTAATCATTTCATGTATTTATCGTACTTTTTCAAATGGATTGTGAATTAACATCAAGAACTAGGTCTGCTGTGACTTGGTGTCTGGCAGCACAGCAGGCACTTATCATACTAAGTAAACAACTGGTATACTGCCACTCTTTCCCCACACACCTTGTTAGTCCTTGACTGAACAAACCTTAGAGAATTATAATACCTTCCTTCAAATTTTACCTCCAAGCCTGGAGCTTGAAATTCCCATTCCTTGCTCTTATTTTGCCTCTTTCTGAACATGTGAGCTGAGCCTCAGCATCCTCATCTAGCCAATGATGCCAGTCCTATCTACCTTCCAGAGTTGTTGGGAGATTTCAATACAATCAAGTTTGAAAAAGTGCTCAATGTGATACCTGGCACAAAAAAAAAAAAAAAAAAAAAAAGAGAGATGCTGAATAGTCATAAATTGGCTGCAAGGTCTTCACTGGGTTCCTCCAAATCAGACTAAACTCTCCTTAAGCTTTTTAGACATTCACTCATGGTAAGAAGTATCTGATCTCTTTCAGGGAAGCTATGCTTCTCCCTTCTAAGATTTTTTTTTCTAGGAAGCTGCCAGGTTCTCTCTGTCCCCTGTAAAAGTTTAGCTAAATCATAGCCAATTGGTTCAAACATTTCTTGTCAGGAAAGAATTTCAAACATAGCTTTGAGGATGCAGGAAAGCAGTGTTTTTCTATCTGATTCCACATCTGAGTCAAGCTAAAGAAAAGCTCTCTTTAAAGTGCTAATCAAGGGACAAACAGCCTTTCATGAAATAGTGGACAAAAGAGGTCCAAGTGCTGCAACAGCCACAGGCATCTCATCATCTGGAGAGCCACTGCCTGAGACTGCAATAGGCCCTCCAGCTTGTCAATCAGCCCTTTCCTCAGCTTTAAGTAATAAGAATGGTCACATTTCATTTTGAATTAGGCTAGACTAGATGGTTCCCATCACAGTTACCGAGGAGATGTTGAAATAATAACATCTGAAAAGACAGTAGAAAAAAGAGCAATAAAAGTAACCAATTCCCAGGCCTCCACTCTGGGGACTGTCTCCCATGTAAATCCTCCTGCAAAGCTACAGTGTTAGAAGTGTCCATGTTCCTGGAGCACTGGCCTCCAGGACAAGTGGAAATTGGGCAGATTCTTGTGTAAAGTGGAGGAAATCAGAATCGTTCCCAGTAAGCTCCTCATTCTCTAGCTGCCCTTTTGTGCCCACATGCCATTCCACCCCAATGCATCATAACCTCCATATAGACACCTCTACACACACATGCAGTCTGCTCTTGATTCCTATCCAACCCCAACCCCCATGATTTGCAACTACTGCATTCTGATTATAGCATTCCAGAATCTCTAGAGATCTATAATCAATTTCCTAACATGCTAGAGCCATGGGCCAGAAAAATCACAACAATCACAACAAAGGTAAGATTTTTAGAAGTCACTTGATTCTTCCATTTAATAATTCATTTATCCAGTACATATATACTGTTAAATCCTCCATGTTAGCACAAGCCTGATAAATACATGGCACTGAAAGAACAAGATACACAAAGATCCTCCCTCATGGGAAGTTGCAGGGATGTCTGTGTACATGTGCACATGTGTGTGCATCCATCTGTCTGTCTTAAAGGTAGATGAAGACGGAGGGGAAAAGATATTCAAAAATTAATACCCTTTGTATTAATATTTATTATCTAAAGTGCTGTGAAGGAAAAAATAAATCAGGCCAGATAACATATAGCATGGGAACCCACCCTGATCTGGCAGGCTATGAGAACCGACATTTAAGCTGAGATCAGAGAGATATTTAGAAATTTAGTTGTTTAAATAGGGAGGCGAGGCTCATTCTGGCAGATACAAAGAACCAGTCTATCAGAAAAGGGTGGTCAGGTCAGGGAGGTTGGAGAAAAAGCCCTAAGCAGGTGGTCGATATAGATACTTGTAGGCCATTCTATGAGTTTAGAATCTATCCTAAAGGCAAGGGAAAGGCCTCCATGGGTTTTAAGAAAACTTGTGATTTGACAAGATTTTTTAATTTCAAAAATGTCACTCGGGATACAGGTCAAATTCCCAAATGTGACCTAAAATCTTTCATAGTCTTACCCCCTAAACACCCAGCCACCCTCTTTCATGGTTCTTACCTTTGTTTGTGTTCTTTCCTTTGCCTTGAAATCATTCATTCATTCAACGATCACTGACTTCCTACTACATGCCAATCCCTGCTTTTGGCACTGAGTTTATATTAGTGAATAAAACTATTAAAAATCTATGCTTTCTTAGAACTTAAATTTCATTGTCTATTACATGGCTTTCCACTTGTGAACTGCTATGAAAACTTCCAGACCAAGTCAATTGTCACCTACTGTGTGTGTGAAGTCTTCGTTTTCCTCTGCTATCTCCTGGCTGTATAACTAGGGTACCATGATGATTACTTATCCCCACCTACTCTCACCACTTTAGCCTGAGAGCTCCTTGCAGACAAAGAATTTCTTTTGCCTTTGTAAAATCTCCTCAGATCTAACAAGGTCTGATATATATTAGTAGCTCTGTAACTGTTAAATATATAAACTCTCCAAATCAATGGATAAGAGAAAGCAACAGAACCTTAGAGTGGCTGTTTTTTCTCCCTGATCACACTGAGCTAAAGAGAGAATCAGGGTTAACAGTAAGAGGAAGGATACAGTGTTCAAATGACCTACTTTATTAATAAGTTTTCAATTCAATGGCAAAGCTAAGTATTCTTGTCCCCAAATGGACTCCCTGTCTTCACAGTTCCTACAGAAATATATAATTTTTAAAAACTCCTGTTTCAATCTTTGCCATTGCCATTCCATGAATGGGCAACCCTGGTAGGTCAGTTGGTTTGAATACCATTTTCAAATTTAGAATACAGACAGAAATCACCTCTTGACAACCCTTCCAGGGCTTGTTCAGCTATCTGAAGAGTCCTGACAAAATCTGTGTTGTTTCCATACAAAAGAAACTCTGAATTTAACAAAATGTTAAAATAGGTAACTTGAATTGTTTATACTTGTTTTGAGGAATGCTTCCAAGATCCATCATAATTTCATAAAAACACAAATACCTCTGCTCCCCCCAGATCCTCTATAAGAAAACAATTATGCTGTATTCTCTAAGTATCTTGATAAGCAAGATAAATCAGGCACAGAAGCTCTGCCAAGCTCTTAGGGAGTCTTGGCCAGGAGGAAAGGAAAAGAGAAGTGCTATCTCATCTTTTCAGTAAATGGTTTGGCTCTGAGGTCAATCTCCCTCACATCCATGTGACCAGCTAAACTCCATCTGAAGCCGAGAAAAAAATTATTACCATTTAAGATTAGATAAACACAGAACTTAAGTTGTGGCCTTAAACTTGCTAGGGAATACCAGGTCATGTAGAGATTGGCATACACATGGTATTGTTCAAAGTAATGCCCAACAGAAGATGCAATGAGTTCTAATAGGCCTCACAGAAGAGAATGGGGCCAAACTATGAGATTCGATCTAAATTGCATAAATATAATCATAAAGAATTTTTTTATAACTGATCACTTACTGGCTCCTAGACTGGCCTTTCTTCCAAGTCCATCACCATTGGAAAAAGACTAATTCAAACTATAAAGAAATCTATGTGCATAAAAGTTAAATTAAGAGCAGTGTCCCTTCGAGTAGGAAGGTCATGCACCCTTCCACCGAACCAGCACAGATGCACGCTATGAGCCCTTCTGTGCCAACCCCACGCTATAGCAAATACCCCTTAATTTTGCCCAAGACTCCACTCTGTCCAGTGAAGACCTAAGGTGTAATGTGCTCCAGGCAATTGGGAGTGGGGGAGGTGGGGGTCAGTATTGGTTGGTGGAGGATTACGGTTACCCACTTACCATGTAAACATGTGCACACATAAACACAGGTGATCGATTTCTAAGATTAAATCTCATTATAAAAGAATATAGAAAAAAATCTACAGTGAAATAATCTGAAGTGAAATAACTGTGGAGTGTGTATGTGTGTGTGAAAGAGAGAGAAAGCGACGTATCTTAAAATATTTTCTGATTTCAGTAAGTTGACTGTTTTACTCCCTCCATCCCTGCCCCTGCTCCTTATCTCCCACTAGACTGTTTCAGAAAGAGAGAGAGAAAAAAAAAAAAAACCCCATCTAATGACATAGGTTTTCTGTTTGCTTGGGTTTCAAATAAATGGGAATTTGCTATAATTCTTTAAATTCCATTAGAAACTTTGACTGTTCAATTAGGACCTTAGCCTCTCTAATCCTGGTAGTAGTTTTTTGAGTTTGTAGGTACAAAAATAAGTATTTCCATTTTATAGATGAGGAAATTTTGGCCCAGTGATTGGACTACTTTGGTGTAGGGTTCCCTGGGAAAAACCCAAGGCCCCAGTGAAAGTAGAACCAGTGTCTCTGGTCTTCTTCCTACCATAGCAAAAGAAGTACTCACGTCATGATGTGGGTCTCCATTCCTGCCTCCACCAGAGCCCCGTCAACAAAGAGAGGAACCGAAGTGAAACCATACTTGTCCCAGGAGTGGCCCTCATCAAAACTCACCCTGTGTTGGAAACAAGTACACAGAAAAGACAGCTGAAAATAAAGCCACACTCTTCTGTAACCATTTTTCAGGTTATTAAATTTTCCTCTGTATCTTGCTTCGTGGCAGTGTGGATTATCAATAGCTTTTTAATCTTCAACATCTCCTCACATTATTATGAGATTTGATCAAAACTGCATTTCCAGACTTGGGTGGAGACAGCACCTAGAGCTGCAGATATAATTCAACACATTAGAATCGACAAACAACCCAAGCAGGAGGGCTTAGTGGATGGAGTGTCACGTTTCAAGTACTCAGAATGGAACCTGAGGTTCAATTTACAGCAAAATCCATTCAGCCCTTGGAGGTTCTGACACAAATTGAGTAAGGCTGGTGGACCCGAAGGAAAGGGACGGGGTTTGTCTTTCAGATCAAACCTTACAAACCGCAATTATCTATTTGTTCAAAACAGATGTTAGGATCATTTTCCCTCCCCAGTGCCACTTTAAGGGGCTTTTAGGGATGACCACTGAGAGTCTGAGATGTTCTGAGCAACACTGCCCCATCTTTCATCCAAAGGTAAGAAGAAGGTCTGGCCCCTTGTGGAAACAGAATCTGCAATGCTTTAAAGACATGCAACTAGCGGAGGAGACTTGAGCAATTCTGAGTGCTTGTTTCCTTTCCTTTCCTTTCTTGATATTATCAAGGACCTGTCTGCCCCATGATTTAACCAGGGGGCATAGCCCAAGGACCATCTCCTCTGAGAAGCTTTTCTCAGTATCCTTTCTTCCCCAAGACAGCCTTAGTTTCTTCATCCTCTATGATCAGTTTTGCTCTGGCTGATTCTTAATTCTACTCTATTTCCATAATTTAGGATTAAAATTCCCTTCTGTATGTTCCTATAATACCCAGGCCTTCTCCTATCATAGTGCTGACTACTGACTCCTTAACTGATCTTGAATATCTCAGCTCAATATTATAAACTCTGGGAGTTCAGAGATCACGTATGTCTTATCACTGAATAACCCCTTAATAACAAATATAACACAAATATATCTGTCTTACAATGCTCCTCACAGTATGTGTGTATACACACACACACACATAAATTCTAATACATACACATAATATTTATATATATAATATATATAATGGTAAATAATATTTCTGTGAAGGTTTTTTGTTTGTTTCATCTTTTTTGTTTTTTTTGAGATGGAGTCTCACTCTGTTGCCAGGCTGGAGTGCAGTGGCATGATCTCGGCTCGCTGCAACCTCCGCCTCCTGGGTTCAAGCCATTCTCCTGCCTCAGCCTTCTGAGTAGCTGGGATTACAGGCACATGCCACCAAGCCTGGCTATGTTTTTGTACTTTTAGTAAAGAAGGGGTTTCACTGTGTTAGGCAGGATGGTCTCGATCTCCTGGCCTCGTGATCCACCCACCTTGGTCTCCCAAAATGCTGGCATTACAGGCATGAGCCATCGCACCCGGCCATGTTTTTTGTTTTTTTTAAAGAGACAAGGGTCTCGCTCTGTTGCTCAGGCTGGAGTGCATCAGCGTGATCATAGCTCACTGCAGCCTTGAACTCTTCAGTTCAAGTGATTCTTCCACCTCAGCCTCCCAAACACCTAGAACTACAGGTGTATACCACTGGACCTGGCTAATTTTTTTAAAAAATTTTATTTTTGTAGAGATGGGGTCTTCTTTTATTGCCCAGGCTGGTCTCAACCTCCTGGCTGCAAGCAATCCTCCCACTTGGCCTCCCAAAGTGCTGGGATTACAGGTGTAAGCCACCATGCCCAGCCTAAACTGGGAGTATTTTTTTTAGGTCAAACACTATACCATTAATTCTTCTATTCTTAGTAGTTAACAGAAAACCCAGCATATAATTGATACTATATACATGTTAAATGAATACATGAATGAAATAATAAGGAATAATGACGGACCCTCTTTAAATCTATCCAATCATTTCTCAAGCATGACTTACACTGGCACCCATAAGCTGGATGTGAATTACCACCCCATTAACAGCCAGCCCACATGGTTCACTCTCTACTCACTTACTTCTTTGTCTATCTCTCTGTGTCTCTCTGATTTACTCTCTGTTTTATCCTCTCTGTCCTAATGTACAGATTAAAAACAATAATAAAGTCAATCTCTTAACCCAGCTAGAGTAACCAGTCTCTCAGACAGCAATTTTTGCATTTATGGTATACCTTGATCCGTGTTCACGAATGAAATGCAGACAGTCTGCCATAAACATCTTTATGAGTTCCTAAATTGTCATCATCTGTCTTGAATTTTAAGGATTTGATTATTCCAGTCTTTTTAAAAAATATATTGAAGGCTAAATAATCATTTAAACTAACCCCAAGAAAGTTGGGTATATCTAAATTGCTTTTCATAGAAACGGGTTTCTCATTTCAAAAGTGAGAACATGTATAATTGGGAATGAACTTTACTTTTTTTTTTTTTACCATGTATTCCATCAGTTCTAAAATAATCATAGTTGTTTCAGAATTTGTTGTGGCCACTAACAAGTGAACTCTGGCCGGTAAGTCCAGAAGGTAAGAAAGTATTAGTTGGGATTTTTGTTCGGTTTGTTTTGGTGACTTTGGACAAACTGGTTATTGTCTTGGCAGATGAAAGCCAAAGTGAATTTAAGGCCTCTCTCTGTCTCATTCTCAGGATTTCCTTATCAATAAAAGGTCAGCATGAGCCACGTGCAGTGGCGTACGCCTGTAATCCCAGCACTTTGAGAGGCCGAGGCAGGTGGATCACCTGAAGTCAGGAGTTCGAGACCAGCCTGACTAACATGGTGAAACCCTCTTCTACAAAATATGAAAAAAGAAAAAAAGAAATTAGCCAGGCGTGGTGGCACATGCCTGTAATCCCAGCTACTTGGGAGGCTGAGGCAGGAGAATTGCTTGAATTCGGGAGGCAGAGGTTGCAGTGAGCAGAGATTGTGCCACTGCACTCCAGCCTGGGCAACAAGAGTGAAACTCCATCTCAAAATAAATAAATAAATAAATAAGATCAGCATTAGCAAAGCAAATTGCAGTGAGTGCCATGAGCACTGCAGGGAAGGAGGAGTCTTCATGTCACTGCCATAACGAGCAGGGCACAGGACAACTATCTTTAGTTTATACAATGAAGAGAAGACCCACAGAGAGCAGACTCGGAGAGACCATCACAGCCTACCAGCATCAAGATAGGACCTCCAGATGGGGAGAGAAATTATAGATGATCAAGGGCCTGCTGTATGAAATGAGTTCACACAGAAGGAGCAAAATCCTTGCTAGAGGAAAGAGTGGATCAGCAGATACCTAAAGGCAGGACGAGAAACGCCAAAGTCCAGGTAGGAAAGGTAGCATAGACAATAACTGAAGCCCAAGGATGACATAAGTAAACACAAGCAAGTGGGCAGGACTCCAGAGCTAGGGTGATCTGAGATCAGTGATTTCTAATACTTTATTCTCACACTGAGGCAGTTATGAAGGACAAAACTCCTTAAAGAAACTCCAAAAAAAAAAAAAATTAGAAAACGTAATCTCCTAGTTATCAAATATTTGGGTCTGGATAGGCTGCTGTTTGTGAAACTTATTATTATTTGATGACTAGAAGTTTTCAAATATCCTGAGGTGATATATTGTATATTGAATTCTATACTGAATGGTATCCCCAAGGGATGTAGCTTCTCCTCCTCAGGTCAGTAGCTCATTAATGGCCAAGACAAAGGAACTGCGAATTCCTTAATAGCTCCACAGGTGAAATTGAAATCAGCAGGATTGCCAATACTCAGGGAGACAGAAGCAAAATTCCAATTGATCTCCAAATAGTGGCAACATAGGACTACAGACTCAAAGTCAAATAAAATGAATTTATCATAATGTTACTGATGCCTACTACTATGTGCCTGATCTGGCAGTGACCTCAGGTCTAGGGATACAGAAATGAATAGAAAGTTCTTGGCTTCCACAGAACTTACTTTCTAGTGTGAGGAGATGAACAATATGGAAATAAATCAATGCAAAACTATGAGTTAGAAATAAGTATCATGGAAACAACTAAAATAAGGTGATTTGATAGTCACCAAACAGCTACATTGTACTAAAAATTTAAGAAAGCCGTTTCTACGGAGATGACATTTAAACTGAAATCTAAATGATAAGTGAAAGTATCCACGTAAAGATTCAGGAGAAAACCATTACAGAGGAAAGGTCTAATATGAAAAAGCTGCACTGTGAGAAGAACAGAAAGATGGTCAGTGGTTGTAGCTTAATGTGAACAGGGATTAGTTGAAAGAATTAGTAGAAGAAAGTAAGGCAGAAGCCAAATCATGAAGGACCTTATTTTCAGTTGAAATAATATAATTTGATTTAAGCCTTAAAAGACAAGTTTCAATTCTCTGTGATAAATGGATTATCAAGACCCAAAGTGGATTCAAGGAAATGAGTTGGGGAGGGGTGGTAATTTAAGAGACCACACCAAGATGGGGCTTGGATGAAGATTATTATAGGGGAAAAAATTGGAAATATTTAGGTTATTTTTAGAGATGAAGTCAATGAATTTGGTGATAAAATATATAGAGGTTGCAAGAGCAAAAGAAAGAAATCATGGAAAATATTGATTTACAGGAGTGTCAAGCAACTGACAGGGAAATTAGAAAATCAGGAGAAGCAGTTTTTTTGTTTGTTCTTTGTTGTTGTTGTTGTTGTTGTTTTGTTATGTTTTGTTTTGAGACAGAGTCTCACTCTGTCGCCAGGCTGGAGTACAGTGATGCATTCTCAGCTCCTTGCAACCTTCGCCTCCTGGGTTCAAGCGATTCTCCTGCCTCAGCCTCCCGAGAAGCTAGGACTACAGGTGCACACCACCACACCCAGCTGATTTTTGTTTATCATCTGTTTGTTTTTGTTTTGGTCCATGTTAAGATTGCCGCTTTTTGGACTTCCATATTGTAATATTGTTAAGAAGACCTTTGGATTTCTCATCATAATTGGGGATGTAAATTTGGAAGTCATTTATAAGACAGACACAACTTAAAGCAGAATGCTTAATGCAAACAAAAACAAAAACAAAAACAAAACAAAACAAAACCCACCAAGACCTACAACTAAAGAAATGAGATTAGCTAATAAAATATATAAAGCTGAAAAAAACTGGAGTCATTGGTCAACTACAAGTTAAATATTCTCTGGCAATGCCACTATCATGAGAGGTAATCAAGCCACTGTGAGTCTAGGATGTACTCACAGATATATTATAAGCATCAGAAAAGAAATCATCCTTCTACCCAATCCTAAATACTATGTTCATTTTAATAATTGTAGAAAAACTGACAAGAGTAATTACAGGTAAAAAGCAAATGCCCCTAAAAACAGGTTATATGAATTTTAGGCGGCTTACGGAAAAAGAAGAAGAAAAACTGAATTAATTACCATTGCATCTTAATTTTTGTAAATGAGAAAGTTTCCAAATATTTTAAAGGTCTATTTATTGACTACCAAAAAGGGATAATGTCAGTGAAGGAAATTAGACAGAATGTAGTCAGATACGTGGAACTATTAATTATTTAACATACAGATAGAATAAGGAGAAAAGATTTCCATGTGACCCTTCTGAAGAGAACAGTCAATATTTGTGGATAAGTATATAAGTTCCCAAGTACACAGTCCCATTCAACAGTATATCCCAGCCCCTACACTAATGCTAGATAAATAATATATGCTCAACAAATATGTATGCAATAAATGAAAAAATGGATAAAATCTGTCTTGAGTTGCATATTATATCATTTCCCAGAACTTAGAAAGGCTTTTCTAGCCTAAGATATTTCTAAGAAATACATTGAGGTCCTTCCCAGCTGCACTTTTCTAAAAATCATATGTAATTCTGTAGCAGGCTTATTCTGCATAGATCTGAGTGGCAGATTACAGGTCAATGGGCAGAGCTTACAAGTAGGTTTATTATTGTTCAGCATGAAAAACAATCTTTCTAACAACTAAAGCCATTATACAAGATGGGAACTATGTACGGTGGGTATTTGCAGGTCGATTAGCACTGTGATATTCCGGTAAACTGAGGTAACTCTTTGGGGATGTCACAAAAGTATCAGCTATACCAAGTATCATACTAGTTTAAATGACTTCTATAAGACCTTTTCCTACTTCAGGTGTCTATGACTATGATACTGACATGACATAAACTAAAAGGAATAGAATCTGCCGGTAACAATCAGAATCCTCCTCAGAAGTCTCTAGCACAGAAATAGAGAGCTACAGTGGTCACTGAGAATCAATGTTCCTCCCTCTGGTAAGGTGTATTGCTCCATTTCATTTTATCCCCAGCACATGAGGTGGTAGCATTTTAGCCACCTGGAAGTTCTTCAGAACAGCATATGCAGTTTTGCTTTTCAGAGGCATGTATTGTTTAGAACTATTGTTTTCATTTGAAAGTTTATCTGAACAAAATGCTAGCATGCACAACCAAAGAAACACAAAAGGCCAGGTGATGTTTTCCTTTCCGTTGCCAAGAACATCCCATTGAGAGATGCTGACAGCTTGTCAGGGCTAAGCAAACAGTCACACCTCGTCTACCTGCCCATTAGGTACTCTGCTGATGGTGAGTTTTCATTAGATCTCTGTATTCAGTGGCGGTCCATTGTTTATCTCACTCTAATGCTTCTCAAGTACAAAGGAGATGGAGGGTTTCCCTGAAATAGCACTTAGTTCTAATCTCAAAGCATTCAAATGTACATGATCACAAACAGATGGGTTCATTTGTATGCTGTTTTGTGTTCACGCCTGTCTGGCTACCTATCATTTCAATTTGTAGGAAACAACATGCCTTGTTAGCCTAGCTAAAGTTTCCCCAGCTTTTCAATTATTACTCTTATTTTCTCTTAAAGGCAATGTAGCTATTATTTAAATCTGAGAGCCACTACATCCCAGTGGATAATCTGGTGTCTTTTTCCTTTTCAAATATTAACATAGGTACATCTGTATATAAAACAATGTCAGTCTGAGATCTATGACAGAAAATGGCAATGAACTGATTACCTAACCTATCTTCCTCTTAAATTGAGCTATTTGTTTACCTTGAGGGTTGTCACTTAATTAGAAGCTCCTGGTAAAGAAAAAGTTGGTTTAAGTTTCAGAAGCTTTTATCTCACAAGCAGGAGACAAAATCAGTCAACAATTTCATAAGAAAACACTGATGATAATAACAGTGTCAAGCCCTTACAAAAACTCACTTAGCCTTTGAAAGAGGCCTGCAAAGGATAATTCCCAAATGAGTTTGTTGTTGTTGTTGCTGTTGTTTTCTAACACATACACTCAACAGCTGGCATTTAACCCCTTCCAGGGACTGCCTTAGAGAATAGCATTCGTAGAAAGGCAAGTAAGCAAAAATCATGGACTCTGTCATGTTCAAGAAAACATTTGTAGTATTTATGACAAATGGCAGTATCAACATCCTATAAATGGAGATAATGCCATTTCAAAAGCTTAGTTTGAAAAATCATTCTTAATACTTTGTAAGTTAGAATAGTCAAACAAATGGAGGGTGATATTATCATTGTTATTATAAGAGGAAATTCAGTGGGAGTGCAGTTCTTTTTTTTTTTTCCCTGAGCTCTATAAACATCTTTTACCAAGAAAAGAGATATTACATTGAACAAGGGAAAACTCAAACTTTGTAGTGATGACTTTGAGAGTCATGATTTGGTCCTACATAAATATTCCTAAATGAATATTGAGTAATTTTCCCAACTTGGATGGTTTCCTTCCAGGCATAATCAGACAAGCACTCCGTTTGGAAGTGAGGCAGTCTCTGGAGATAAAACTTTTGTGGAGCAGACTGAACTGTTAGATGTAAGGGTGCTAAGATTTGACAAAACCAAAACTCTCTTCCCTGTACTCCTGCCATGTCAAATATGCTCTCCTCTTCTACCACCAAAAGGAAATGACAAAAATAAACTCTTTCTTTCCTCAGCACAAGGAAACTTATGCAGAATGCTTTAAGAATCAATGATGAAGTAAGTGCTAGGTCCCTACATAATCAAGGAGAGTGACGGCCAAGTTTAAGGGCTGGTTGCTAGCCCCTTCTCTAGGACTTACAGAGAAGAAACCAGGCCAGCTAAACCTGTCTGTAGGACATTTATCAACTCTCTTATGAAGATTTAGATGGAAGTTTTTAACATGATGGGAGCTAAGAAACATTGCCTTTCTTGGTTTAAAAACAAGCTTGTTTTAAGACTCAAGCTGTCTTCTCTGAGAGTGCAAGTCCTACTCAGTCCACAATAGAGACAGCTCTTTCCTCTACAGAGGCAAATGGGTTTTGATTGCAGAAAAAATTACCTACCAGACCAACTTTAATCCCTTAAACTGGCATGTAAGTTCGTCTGAGTCCTACCTACCTCTATGTACATTTTTGGTCTCAATCAAATAGTCTCCTGAACACCCCCTACATTACTCAAATTCTGGACTTCAGTCAAAGTTTTCTCTTTCCTTGGCTTGCCTCTCACCTCTCCTGTAACTCCTGGTATCCTTCTCTCAAAGGTCAGTCCTCATGTCACCTCCTGCAGCAGGAGGTGAGAGAAGGCTGCCAGGCTCCTTACATACCAGGCGTCAGTATTCCAGCAATACACACAGTTGGCATCCTTTAGCAGACATTGCTTTCACTTCTAGTCATGCATGTACTGCCTAAACATCTTATCTTGAGTATAATCTCCTGGAGGGCAGGGACTATGTCATAAGCCTAGGTGTGCTTGTTAATAGTACATAGAAAATTAGCAACCAGAACAGAAGAGCATCCATGACAGAAACCTAACTTGGTGCTGCCAGGTACACGTCTAGCCTTGAGAAAGGTATTTAACACATTTGCTTTTTGATGCCATTATAAGTGGGTGATAGAAAGGTACCTACATACATAGGTTGGTCAAGCATTAAATGAGATAATTCATGTAAATGGTTTAGAACAGTGCCTGGAATGTAATAATCCCTCAATAAATACTGACAATCATTAATATCAAGCAATTCTAGTATTTGGATACTACCAAAAAAACATATAAATCAGTAGTAAAAGGATAAGAAACAATTACACTGGGAACTTTTACAAGCTCATCCTTGAGGTGGGAAAGCGCTCCTCTTATAAATGGCTCCACGCATCTTTTTAACATTTATTTGCACAATCTCTCCATATCATAGTGGTAGAACTATTTCACTATATACTAGGTTGAGCTTTAAGAGACTGGTAATATTTGATCATTTTTGACCTAAAAATGACAATTTCATATGGTTTCACTTAAAATGGTCAAATTGAGAGAATCCTTCTTTTTTTATTTTATTATTTTTTATTTTTATCATTATTATTATTATTATACTTTAAGTTCTAGGGTACATGTGCATAACGTGCAGGTTTGTTACATATGTATACTTGTGCCATGTTGGTGTGCTGCACCCAGAGAATCCTTCTTAAGTCTTTGCCAAAGGGACTGAAGATTGGATTTGCCATTAGGGAATCTTAAGTCTTTCCTGATTACGGTCTGATGCTTTCCAGTAAAATTATTACTCTAAACGTGTTTATCGCCCAATATCTAAGACCTGGTAGTTAGGCCAGGGTCCACCTTCCTGCCCATGTGAATCCGACCAACTGTACTGTAGATAGGATATTGTCCACCTACAAATATTCACTCTTCCAAATATTCCCTTTGCTGAATCTGCAGCCTGAAATTCTTTCCCTTCAGGGCATAAATACACATGAGACTCATCCATTCCCTGCCAAAAACACAAAACAACAGCAGCAACAAGTTGTCGTCATCGCTGTCGTCGTCGTCGTCATCATCACCATCATCATCTATTCTCACTCAACTCTGTGCTTGTGAAAGGTCTTGCATATACACCGTCAGCTCCATTTCATAATCTTACTCTTTGAAAGCAATAATCTATACTGTCTCTATTTCATTTCATTGCTTATCATCCACTCAGTCGTTTATTTGTTTATAAATCTATTACAGTCTAACTTTCATCCCCACCTCTGTTTCAATTCTACTCTGACAAAAATCATGAATAACCTCCTATATTGCTTAATCCTAGGTTGTTATTATTCCATAACTGACTTGATCTGATTGTAGAATTTGATGCTATTAATCACCCCTTTCTTCAGCATTCATGAAAATATTTCCCCTGAGTTTCTATATTTTGGCCATTTCTATTTAGCCTGTCCCATAATTTCTTCCTGCACTCTGAATATTGGTTTTCAGCAGAGTCCATAGGAGTCCCTGGTTTCTCCCTGTACTCACTCTCTTGAGGCACTGAGCCCACTACCATAGCTTTAACTACCACCTAGTGGCTAATGACTTCAAAGCTAAAGTGTCAGCCTAGACCATTCCCGATCTTCAAATATTTGACAACTCATGGCCATTTCTGCTGAAATATTCATAGAAACCACTAACTCAACTTCTCTAGAACTGAACTCAGTATCTATTACATATACTTAACCCTCCTCTTCCAATTTCCATCTCTCCTGTTTTGGATGACTGATCTTGGCTACTTGAACTGCAGGTCCTTCCCACTGTCTTCTGCCTTATCTGACCACTCATTACCACCCATCCCATTCATTACCCCTCCCCATCTGAATTATCTGGCCTACTATTGCTACTTATGAGTTAGATGATATAAAAGCTATTAAATGGATGGATGGATAAATAAATGGATGAGGAAATGTACAAATGGGTACAAAACCATGCAGAATAACTCATCACAATTCTCTCCACTAAAAAGCTGCTCATAAGCTCATTAATAGGGTAGGGAGCTCTCCTTACCACAAATGCCTGACTGGCAGAGGTGTGTGTTTCATGGCCACGAGGGCGCCACCCCAGTCTAGGAACCAGACATTGTACTCTTCATCAAAGATCTGGAACAACAACAACAACAACAACAATCATAGCAACACCTTACGTTTGCATAGTGCTTAACAGTTTACAGTCTTTCACATACATTGTTTCATCTAGGTTCTAAACCTTCCAACAGCACTATCAGATAGTTTTGTAAGTATTATCTCCATTTGATTGATGAGGCAATGGGCTCACAGAAAACAAATAACTCTCCCTAGGCCACTCAAATTGCATTTCCAGGGCTCTTTCCACTACTAGTACTGTGAACCAGCATGCTACATGAAGGTGAGGCAAAAAGGTGCATGCTCAACTAGATAATCTAAAGCAAAGTAGGACTTCAAAGAAACTCCCCTATCTTTCTAGGTAACTAAGTTACTACGCAGCCTTCTCTTCTTCCTCAGCTATTCAGACGTCTGCTAATTTGTCAATGGTCTGTGTCTTATAGTGTTGTTTATACATTATGTAGGAACTTAAAAGACAATTTTTCACCAACTATGGTAAAACTAATAACTGATATAGCCACCACCTTCCTGCAAGTTGGATGAAGACCCAAGTTGGGTGTCTATGAATCCCTACTCTAAGTGGTCATTGGAACACAGTATGTCCAGGGACCTAAAGTTATTCATTCTTTATTTCGTCTATTTGTCTTTTACTTATCCATCCATTCACTCATTCATTCACTTATTCAGTGTTCCATCCATCCATCCATCCCTCCATCTAACCACAGGCATTTTTTAAGCACTGAGTGCAATACAAGGTTCTGAGTCAAGAGAACTTCAGACCTAAGCTCACATCTATCAATGCTTATACCAGATAGGACTTTTCAATCTTCAACCTTAAACAGGAAAACTATTTCTCCAGCAGAGAACTAATCTCAGCTTTAGATCTTCTAGGGGAAAGTATGCTTGGAGAATTCCTACAGCACTTAACCACTGATGGTGGTTTATGTAGCCTAGATGGAGAAGTTGGGATGGTGGGTTAAGTGAAGAAGGCTATAAGAGGATAAGGAGGTACAGACAGATTTAAAGGGGGAATGGGTAAGACGAAAGGGGTCTCCTATATATATGCCCCAGGGAACCTTAGAGAGAAAAAGTAGTTTCTCAGTCCTAAACCTCATTTTTTTTTTTCATATTTATCTTCAAAGAAAAGAAAAATGTCCCTATTAATGACGAGCCTCAATGCACAAAGGACCTAAAGGTGATTCACTTATATTCCAGATATAAACATAGACTCTGAGTCTGCAATGCTAGGCTTTTCTCTCCAGAGCCTAAAGGATGGCTCTGTGATAAGCCACATAATGGAACTGCTGGGTTGAAGCCTAAGAATGAGGAACATAGGAGGAGGCACTGGGGAGGAGGGAAAAGTTACCCTCATCCTTTCCTCTTGATTTTACCATCTGGCCACTGCTCATTTTTGCCCTGTCTAGCACTGGAGTGAAAAAGTGGATTCCTTAGCTGTTTAAGAAAGGAGGAAAGAAAAAGTATTGATAACACTGGTCAGGTGAGCTACTTCTTGAGGTAGAGAGACCTCCAGAAATGGTTTGTCTATGAGGATATTTTGCACCAGATGAGTTTGTATTCCAGCTTCCACCCTCCTTTGGCTCTCATAATAGGTTATTTTACATTTTGAAGGGTATGATCTTATTTATGTATCTGTTCCCCAGTCATCTGATTATGACCTTGTGGGTAGGAACCTTATTCTTGACTGTGTGCCTTGCAGTACTTGACATAGTTGCTTTTGTCTCATAGGTACTTGGTAATCTTTACAATGCTGGTAGTGCTGACACTGGTGGAAATGGGGATGATGATGGTGGTGGTGATGACAATCTTCACTACAGGATCCAAACAGGAAATTATCTAACTAGAGTTCATATGGTGACTCTACCTTTACCATCAAGATATTTAGTGTCCTTCTCTTGTCTTCTCCATGGAGAAACTGTCTCACTTTTAAGACTTAGTAAAACGTCACTCCTCCTTGTGATGTCTTTCCTGGTTTTTCCAGCAGGATGTATTCCTCTCATTTCTTTGTGTGCTAATAATGCCACTAAAATACTACTATCACCCTGAACTATAGTTAGTTGGTTATGAACCCATTTCTTCTATTTAATTTTGAGCTTTTTAAGGAAAGGGACTCCAAATTATTCAATTGCCTCCTGGAACCTGACACCTAGTTGACATTGTATAAATCTATTTGTCCAGTATAGTAGCCACAAGAGAGTATTTACATTTAAATTAATTAAAATAAATAAAATTAAAAATTAAGTTCCTCTGACATAGTAGTCACATTTCAAGTACTCCACAGCTGCATGGGCAAGCACAGATACAGAACTTTTCCATCATCACTGAACATTCTATTGGACAGTATTGCCATAAGTGTTTGTAAAACTGAATTAACGTTTCATGCAGTCATATATCTATTAAGCTGTTTCATACTTACTCAAGACAGTCTATACAATACTTAAACAACCACTGACTTCCATGGCTTTGTCAGTTTTAATGTTCTAATCCTTGCATTTTGTAGATACAGAAACATGTCCCCAAAGGTGAAGAGAACAGCTTGCCAAGAACTCTTGGCACACTAATGATAAAAACAGTTTTATCAGTTGTATCCCCAGCAACCAGCACAGTACTTAGCATCTGGACCTGTTACATACATACGGCTGAAGGAAAGAATAAGTGAACTGGGAAAATTCCAGTTCCTCCTATTCCCTGCCCAATGCCCTTCTCATTTTACCCCATTACCCCTCTAACCTGCCAGCCAAATTGACCAAACTGAACAGCTGCTTCAAGTGTTTTGAAACTACAAAGTCATAATGAGACTGAGAATCTATAGGATGGAGAGAGAGATTGGTAGAACTTACTCTAAATGCCTCCTCCCTTTTTCTCAATTCACCCAGTTACCTGTCTCCATGTGTTGCCCCCATCGGAGGAGATGAACACACCAATATCAGTATATGAGAGCTCCGGGCCAATGTTGCCTGAAACATAAGCAGATCATTTGAGATTGTCAGGAGTTTACCAATTAAGTGTGCTTAGGGCTGGGGGAGCAGAGAGTAAAGGTTTTCTAAGTAATATTTACAGCTAATTTGTGCAGTTTCTTTCTTGGTGTCATATCAGAAGCCCAGCAGGAAGAAAAACCCAATATGGGAGAAAATTTAAATAGTATGACAGAAGTGCATCATTCAATGACATGAGTCAAAGACTGAACATCGATTAGTTCAGGTCTCTTGAATTATTCACTCTGTATACCAATAATCTCTTACATTGCTCCTGACAGGTGTTCCCTGAAGGAAGCAAAGACTGGAAGAGTAGACACATATGGAGAAACTGAGCATAGGAGCCTGAGAAAAACTGGTGTGTGCGTGTGTGTGTGTGTGTGTGCGCGCATAACTGTGTGTCTGTGCGTTTGCAACTTGTCAACATGTCCTTTGAGTGCCAGGCAGTTGAGTGACCCAATGGCACAGACTATGTAACCTAAATTATACAGTGCCCAGAAGAAGATGACCATACTCAGCATACTATGGCCATCAAATATGGCAGGAAAAGAAGTCACCTGGCTTATGCCTAGACTGACCACACTTGCTGCTTCCATCCTTTCACATTCTCCTCTTCTCTCTACCCTTCTTTTTCTTCCCCTGGCACTCCATCACCTTGTGGCTATGCTTATTAAAAAGAAAGTGGTCAAGCTTTTCTAGTCCATCTATATTGATTTAGTTTTCCCAATGGGCAGTCCTCTTCTCAGAACCTAAAAAAATGCCCCCAACCTAACAGTGCTCAATAAATAATTGTGGAATGAATGCATGGGAAAACAAATGATTGGATCATGTTCCAACATTGACGTGCACTTGAGGAGGTTCTGACAACCAGGAAGGAACCCTAAACATATAAGAGTTTATCATATTGGCTGATATTTTTTCTTTAAAAATAGCAGGAAGAGAATGTTAGCTCCCACACATCTGTAGCCTAAATAGGAGCACAACAAAAATGCAATAATGAAAATGTTAATTGAGCTCCTGACATTTAATGCTTCAAGATGAGAAATTAAAGCCAGGCTACAGTTTGTCAAGCTCCCATCAGCATCAGGGAGCACACAGATAGCCAACTTGTTTTAAGACTCAAGTTTCCAAAAATAACCCCTGGCTCAGGGTTCAGGATTCAGGCAGTAGGTGTGAGAGGAGTAGGGAGAGGCTTCGTGAGTAGATCCATCAAGTTCTGCCTGGAATTTTGGATTCAACTCCCCAGATACAGGTTTTAGAAGATACAGGTGAGGAAAGTAAAGAGGAATAGGGAGGAGAATATCAACCCAAGTTGCTTGGTGGTTGTGCTAACCTGGAGCATTGGGTTAAGAAGGATTTGTTGGTTTCAACAGAATAGAATGCGGTGGTGATCAATAGATGTCTACCAAAGGTGACAAAGAGAGAGGGAGGCAGGAGGACAGTTGCTCCAGAGCTGTGTATCTTCCATCCCTGGCATCGCTTCTAAGGATCTAGTTTATCATCCCTCACCTTCCTTAGAAGCTGGCTCTGTCAACATCTTCAACCTCTCTTTCAAAGCTTGACTAGATAGATTTTGGGGGCCTTACGGTGGTAAGAACCCAAGGCTCACAGTGAACTCTGTTCGTGGAAATATCTTCTGTCAGTTGAAAAGACCCCTGAAAGAAAATGCTACTGATCACAGAGACCAGAAAGTTGGTTTCCAGATGAACGGACAGAAAAGATGTACCCAGGAGGAGTTGATCTTTGAAAATGCACAGTTCCTAGGTGACTCTGTGGGTGATTTCTGATAGGAAGAGCTTGAGTTATGTTGTCAGAGAAGGAGAATTTGAAAAACGAGCCTTGCTGGCTGAAGTGGAATTGGAGCTCAGCTAGTGACTGCCAACCACGTTGGAAGAAGCGGATGCAGCTGTTGCCCACTTGAGTGGTATGATGAGACAGGAGCGGGAGTGAGATGGAGAAGAAGAAGAAGAACTGGGATCTTTTCTCATCGACAGCTTGGGTGGTAAATGACGGAGGGCCCATGCCCCTTTTGGAAGCTTTAAACAACTTCCTTTTACCCTCATTTCCTCCCAGTGCTATCCTTCTCTGCTCCTTAAATATTTTTGAAAAAAAATAAAAGGGAGAGAATTTTGAAGTCCTTTGAGGGCTAGCAATGCTTCTCTCACCACCATTGATGCCAGAGGGATCTGCTGCCCATACGGGGTGGCTACAGGCTCAGTGGGAGAGGAAGCTGACAGTGTACAATCAATGTGCCCCTGCAGGGACAGGGGTGGGAGGAGGGCTGCCACAGAAGGAAAAACAGGAGGGTGCAAACATTCAGAGTTTACAGGAAGCCTGGCAGGGAGTGTGGTTAGCTGTGGAGCTGGCACAGAAAGGGACTCAGAGATAGGTCTGGCTGAATGGCTACAGAACAGCGCACTAGAGGTAGAATCAGAGGGAGAGTGGGCTGGAACAAGACACCTGTTTCCACCTGCCCACAGTCTCTTCATCTCTAAATTGAGGAGGATAGTAATCGCCATTTCTACATCATTGTGCAGTTGTGCAATCAAGGGAAGGAGAGTGCTTTGCATGCTGTAAGGCACTGTGAGGATGTGAGGTCTTTAATACTAGCTGGAAACCACTGTGTTAAGGATATTAGGAACCCTAGTGTTTCTGCTTGCAAAAGGCAATTGCCAAACTCTCCATACTGGAATTCCATCTGTTCGGAGATGTCCTCAACAGGAGTTAGAGATGAATCTCAGGCTATACGTTTATCCACGCAGCTTACCTGAGACCACATCTCAGCTCAAGGTGGGGAAAGGGAGTCAGCAGCGGAAGCGGAGAGAGCCCAGGGTGGCTGACACCTGAAGGAAGGTGGAAGGCACCGATGTGGGAAAGGACTCTGCAGAGGCAGGCTCCATGCAGGCCACTGAAGGTATAATTAGCTGACTTCATAGTTATCTTCCTGATGGCAAATAACCTCCCAGGGTGACCAGAGCAAGCAGGGTAAGGAGAAGCTGGGTATGAAGAAGCATGCACCAGTGACTTAGCCCTGGTTTTTCATCAGGATCTCATCAGCTGAGTTACATCCCTCCCAAAAATCCAGGGCATGGCAAAAAGCTTCAAGAATTATAGGGGGAGATAAAAAGGAATTAGCAATTCTGATACATATGGACAAAAAAATTCAGAAATAAATCTTTAATGCCTTTGTGTTTGCTAATTTACAAAGTACTAATTGAGAAGCAATATGCTAGTCACAAGTAAGAACAACTACCATTAATCCTACCTTATGATGGTCTGAGCACTCTGCTGGGTCTTTAGACACACACTTCCATCTCCAATTTTTACAACACCCCCACAAGGTAGAAAACATTCCAGTTTTACAGATGAGAAAAATGAAGCTCAGAGGTTAAAAATTAAGCCAAATGCACAAACCTAATAAATGTCAGGGCTCAGCCTAGAAAGCAGGAGGACAAGGTTCCTGAGTTTCTCTGTGTGCCTAGTGTATGCATAGGATTTATGGATTCTGTTGAAGGAGATGAGCACATTATATTCTTCTGATGTAAGAAGAAGAGTTTTAACTTCTATAATATTAATGATGATGATAAGTGACATGTACTAAGTATTCAATATGTCCCAGGCACTGTTCTAAGCATTGTACTTATTTATTTCTTATTTATTGAGCCAAAGTCTCACTGTGTCACCCAGACTGGAGTGCAATGGCACCATCTTGGCTCACTGCAACCTCCGCCCCCTGGGTTCAAGCGATTCTCCTGCCTCAGCCTCCCTAGTAGCTGGGACTACAGGCACGCGCCACCACGCCTGGCTAATTTTTGTATTTTTAGTAGAGACAGGGTTTCACCATGTTGGCCAGGCTAGTCTCGAACTCCTGACCTCAAGTGATCCTCCTGCCTCGGCCTCCTAAAGTGCTGGAATTACAGGCATAAGCCACTGCGCCTGGTCATTGTTCTAAGCATTTTAAATTCGTTGCTTAATTATATCCTGCAATTATATTATTCTGGTACTAGTATGTCCACTTTGCCAATGAAAACACTGAAGTTCAGAGTGGTCAAGCCACAAAGAATAATACCTGGCTATACACTAAACATTCAGATAATACTAACTTTCATTATTCATCCCTACTTTTTGATGTAGCTTCCATTTCAGCCCTGGGCCTCCTGTAGGTCTTGAGGAGAGGCATAGGGTCCAGCAGCCCTTGAGTTGGGAAGACCAATCCACATGGATTGCAGAGTTTGAGGATCAATCCTCCAGCCAGGGGAACAGCAACAGAGCCTGCCCTCATCTCTCCCCAGCCTGGGCTCCCTGAAGCCAGTGGTATTAAGCATAGTTGCTCCCAACCATCTGGGGTCGACAGGAGTTGACTGCAATGCTAGAAGGCTATGCCAGCTGTCAGTCCGATGAGGGTGGTTGGTCACTGGTGGTATGTAAAAGCTCACACAGTTGGAGGCTTGGAGAAGGAAGCCATGCCTAGAGAGTAGGAAGTCCAGGGACCAGAGCTTTGGATTGATGAGAGAAAACAGAATGTACCAGCTCCAGAAGTCATTGTGAATTTATCTGCTTTCATTAGAAAAATAAGCTGACCAACACCAGAGCTCTAACTTCTAAGATCAGCAGGCTGCCTTGCTTTATGCCATCAATGTATTCCTGAAAAGGTGTATGGAAATGCAGCGCATGCTAATCAGAGCACACTCCACGGAGACTTCAGCTTTCATCTTGGAGTTGCTTTATCTTCATTTCCGACTGATGCTCAGTGGACGGTGATTCCAACAATACAACCTTAAGTTTTTCTGCCCTTTGCCCTCAGGCTCTCAGCCAAGTGGTTAATCATGTGTAAACAAGCCTTTACATGCACTAGAGACCTCCTGATTAAAAACAGCTCTGGGATGGAACCCTCTGTAAAGAATCATCTGTGTAAAGAGAAAACTACCCCAACTTATATTTGGTGAGCTAGGAAGTTCATCTATCACGTTTTCTTAAAGTGTGGATTCCTATTATAAATAACCATTCTGATTGGTCAGTTTACTTTGAGAGAAACTCTGGCCTCTTGCTAAGCACAGGGGACTGCTCTGTGTCCCCGGGGAAGATGCACGAACTTAGGAATTACAAATGCCTGGAGCTCTTTGCATCTTAGGTTCTTGGATGGGTTTTGGGGAATCCTGCATATTTGCTGGGGAGAGTGCCCATAGCTTTCATATGATGCTCAAATGAGTCCAAGATCCAAAAATAGGTGACACGTTTATTCTAGATACTCTCAGTACGGAAGAAGCCCAGGGAACGTTTTCCTTACCTGTAGCCACCACAAGTCCTGGGGCTGTCTCCTTGCTAGAGATTCTTCCTGAGGAATATGGATTTTCAGAGAGCTGCAGGTGCAGATGTAAGGAACAGAAGGGCTAAAATGGAGAAGGAAATAGTTTCATTCTAGGAAATTCCAGACACCTGTACCCCTGCCCCACTAGAGATGGACTTCCCTATGTTCAGCTCCCAGAAATAGCAAGGCATTGGATGGTGAGTCACATAGTTTTGGGCAGAAGACATCCACACCTGAGACAGCTGGTATGCTCAGATTAGAAGCTCCACTGAGTACCTTCCATAAACGCCCTCCTGCCTCTGCCCCCTAACTTGAATCTTATGCCTTTCCCTCTCTTCCTCACCTAACCTATCCAAGGTCCAGTTCACGGCTGGCTTTATGAAGCCTACTTAACCATTCCTTCTACCAGGATGACACTAACGTTCTCGCATTTCTGATCTTGACCATCAATTCTGCTTCTTGGAGCTCTAAGGGCCCTCCAGGAGGAGTGAAGAGGGGAAGCTATGTGAACTAGGCCAGGCCCTCCATCTTCTTCAGCCAGATTGTCTCCGTCTCTGTTTTATGTATTTTGTTCCCATTTATAATTTTACTTAAAATATTTGAAGCCATCATCTAAAACCTATATAAGTCTGTGTTCTCTATTTATTCACTTATTTATTCATCTATTCCCATTGGAGTGTTCTTAAAAGGGCTTTGGGATTTACGGAGACATATTCTGTACAATAAATACAAATAAGATGAAGAAATAGAAAGAGAAAATCAGATTAAAATAAGATGAATCCATGGGTAAGGTTTGAGGGAAAAAATATGCTGTGACCAATTCCTAGAGGTAAGCAGGCATTTATCTCTGACCCTCCTAGTACCCGAAGCAAAAATTATATGGAATAAGGCTGCAAATTACAAAGGGAAAGGGCGCCATTTGCCGTATTTACCACTGTAGTCCCAATTTTTAACATAGGGTCTAGAATATGATAAGTGGTTAATAAATCTTTTCGAATAAGTGGCAAGAGGTAACTTTTTGCTCAGAAGAAACTAACCATTTCTGGGACCTTAGAATTGTTTCTTACAGAGGTCCTTATTCAGAGGGCGCTGAGAGTTGTGGATTTTATTGTTAACGAACCGTCTTGCCTCCTCACACAGAGCAGAAGCACCTGGAGCCAGAGAAACTATCTCACACATCATGTCTTCCATGGTGCCTATTCCAATATTCCATACAATAGGAATCCTGGAAATGTTGATAGATTAACTGTCCAATATTGACATTCCAGCCTAAGCCCTCCCCTCCACCAGAACCTCAAAGCAACTTTTGCTTGCCTCAACATCTAGCAAGAATTTACCAAAACACAATGCATCATGTCAGTGTCAGTTAATAGATGTATTACTACTACTGATCTGTGCCTGGGACCCTTGGGCACAGGCTCCTTCTCTTATATGTTTCTTTGCCTTACTATGAGATGGAGCACATAGTAGATCCTCAGTAAATGCCGGCATAATTCAACTGGTGCTGCAGTCTGAGTCCATAGACCAATGCCCTGCAAGTTTTAGAAAATTACTGCACTGCACCACCTGAGTTCCTAAGACCCTCTGATGAAAGAAAGCCCTTGACACAGCTTCCCCAGGTGGCCAGCCTGCCCTGTGAACTTCCCATGAGGCTGAGTGACTGACCAGCAGGCAGTGCACCGGGCTTCCTCTCAGGTCCACATCTGGAGCTTGCAGCAGGCGCCAATCCCTGCCTTTGTTGTAAGTGATGTATGTCTTCACCTGGTCGTCCACCTTCTTGTTTGCCAGAAATATCCCTTTGATACCTGCTACCTAGGAAAAAAGGTGAGAGATGGAGAACGATGCTGGGCCAACATGCCTGTGGTCTTGGAGAAGTCCTTAGAGAAGGCCCAGAACCTCCCACAGCATGTTGGGGTTCCAAGCAGGAAAAGAAGGAACATGATAGGAAACGTTGAATGCCATGTGGTCTCTGAAAAATGTTTAAAAAGTTCATCTCTGAATCTTTTGTCACCCCCCTAGATGTCCCTTTCTATGCTTACCCATCTGCTTTTTCCCACTTTGCTCGTCTCTGTACTTTGTTCCATAGGACTTTATCTTTAATGAACTATTAACATTCCCTCTGAGGTGGTAGTGGCTGACAAGAACTAAAGGAGTTGCCCCTTCTAGCAAATAATGTGTTTCTGCTCAGGAGAGGCCTGAAGATGGGTATTCCCTAACAGTGGAAGCTGAGGCACTGTGATTGGTAGTAAGGAAGATATCCTGGGGCAGACGATCCAGCTTGGAGGCCTGGCATCTGTCTCTTTCCATGCCACTAGCTCACTGTGTGACTTTGGATAAATCCCACATCCTCTGTGGGACTCAGCCAATGGTCGCTTCAAAATTGGTGGAATAAGCCCTCTTCCTCTTCTTTCTCCCAGTTGGCTGGCAAAGGATCCCTGAGACCATGTAAAGCACTCACCAGTGTTCCCATGTTTTGAGATTTGCAAGCCTTTGATATTTTGATGGGAAAAGAGCATCACCACAAAACAAGCAGCCAGAGGATTAAAGGAGATTTATCACCCAGAAGGGTTCTAGGGTAAGGACAAATTCTACTCCAACTTTTATTCCTTATATTTGACATGCTGGGCAAGGAAAGCAGGTATTTAGATTGACAACGGATATTTAGAATGACAACGGAAAGCAGATATTTAGAATGGCATCAAAGAAAGATACCCTTAACTCTTTTTCCATAGAAGTTATAGCATGTTTCAAAGGCAAATAGCAAATAGCATATTGCCAAAGACAATTCAATTAGTTTAAATATATATAAACAATAGGTTCAATGGCAGGTTTTGTGGGTGATACTTAGATATTTTAAACTTTTAATTGTATTTATCCCCCATTCTTCCAGTATCATGGTTAACTGAGGTTTACTCACTTCGGAGAGAATGGCAGTGGGAGAAAAGGCCAAGAGTTTCACAGAAGTGAGGCTTTTTGTTTTTTGGTTTTTTTCAAGTGACATAATTTAATTGATGAAATAAAAAGTCTTATTTTCTTTTTTTAAGTAACCTGATTGGCCTTGAAAGAGAATGTTGGACCAAATAAGAATAAACAAACAAGTGGACAGAGAATGTCAGGAGGAGAATAGAATTATCTGGAAGGACACCACCAGGGGAATTTGACAAAGGGTCAACAATAGAATTGATTAGATTCCTACCTGGAACAGTGGGTAGGTAAGCAGAGAAACCAAGGTAGGGGAGGGGCATGATGCCTGAGCCATGCCCTCGCTAGAGACCCCCTCCCTGCCCTAACGGCTTCAAGTCAGGACCATTTCAGGAAGGACGGCATCTCAAATGCTTATTCAGGAGCTATGAGCACCTCAGATCACCTCAGTCTTTAAAACCAACTGCAAAGGTGCATCTCCTAAACCTGAATACTAATCATTCCTCACAGAGAATGGAATCTGAAATTCTCTAGAACCTTCTATCTGATGGAGGCCTTTCAGTGTTCTGTTTAGCCACAGAGCTGATGCCTTTTCTGCTAGACCACCAGCTAATAATTCCAGAGAACTCACTCCCCTAAACCAGTTACCCTCTTCCACATATACCCAGGGCCTTGCTATCCACTTCCTCGATGAAAATATTTGGATCAGACTCAGACACCTTGGCCCTGGTTCAGTTTTTCCCGGGGAGCTACTGTGGCCCCCTCTGATGTCCCCAGTTCAATGCATCACAGAAAGAATTCCAGCCACTCAGCAACCTCTTGTGATCTTCCAGGTGAGCAGGTTAACAAATTAAACAATCATTACCATTACCATTACCATTACCATGTTTTCCCACTGAGTACACCACCACTTGGACAGGTATTTTCTGTGTGCCCCACATATTCTGAGAACAAAACCAGCAGAATGGGGACTAAAAAGATGTAGCAAGGACAGACTCCCAGGGAACCCACTTGCAGCTCTGAAGGTGTTTCTCCTGCAGTTGTACATAATGCTGCAGCAATCTCCTTCCTGCCTGAAAGAAATGGAACATTTCCCACTTGTGTTTGGATAGTTCAAAGCCCTTACATTATTACTGAATCGCTTTTTGGCTTCAGGTCTTGTATAAATGGACTGCAAGTTTGAAGGGTACTCGGCTTTTGTGTGTCCTAAGCCAACAGTTTTCACTTTTTGACTGCAATCCAAGTAAGAAATACATTTATGTTGCAACCCAGTGGACTCATACCCATATATGCGTGAATGTATACACTTGTATGTACACATACACTTCTAAGACAAAAGTATTATGAAAGACTACTTACCCTCACTAAATGCAATGTAAAGGAATTGGAGAATGAGACATGCATTTTTACTTGTTTTCATCCAAGGAGGTACATAGCAGTGAATTAACTTTAAACATACTTCCTCCCACTGTTGTTTGAAATCAGATGTTTGGCTATTGCTGATTATTTCAGCAGTCCAGGGAGAGGGGTACCAGCTTGTGATGGTGCCCACAGAAGAGGACAATACAAGGTGTCCAGCATGTGTGGCCCACTTTCCCTCTGGGAATCAATTTGAGTACAGAGGGAAACTGACAGCAGGCCCCTTGGCGGAATGCTGAGTCCAGGTGGCATGGTCATCTGTTGGTCACCTCCTAGAGACCTCAGGACAAAGAAGCCAGGGCTTTGCTGAAAAAAGCAATTACCCTGATCTGCCTTGGGCTGTCCCTAGAGTCCCACCTGTGGTGAGGGGCTGAGGAAGGTTGGTTCAGGGAAAAAAGTCCCTGTGGAGTCTGTAAGCAGCTGTCCTTCTGGCCCAATAAGGGTAACTGAAAGTCATGATAAAGCAGAGAGAAGACAACAGCCTCTAGGGAGAGGAAAGGCAAGGAAACATCAATAAGATGGTCAAAGAGACCAGAGTACTGAGACTGGGTGGGAAGTTGCTTTTTTTTTTTTTTTCTTTCAGATGGTGTTCCACTCTGTCACCTGGACTACAGTGCAGTGGGGTTATCTCAGCTCACTGCAACCTCTGCCTCCTGGGTTCAGGCGATCCTCCTTCCTCAGTCTACTGAGCAGCTGGGATTACAGGTGACCATCACTACACCCAGTAATTTTTTTGTATTTTTAGTAGAGAAGGGGTTTCACCATGTTAGCCAGGCTGGTCTCGAACTCCTGACCTCGTGATTCACCCACCTGGGCCTCCCAAAGTGCTGGGATTACAGGCGTGAGCCACCGCGCCCGGCCTGGAAGTTTCATTTTATCCATCCAGGTATACTGGGTCCAGTTATTTAGTCACTGAAGAAAAGCAAATCACACCCGCGATGAGTTACCACTAAATCCCCATCGGAACAGCTATACACACACACACACACACACTCTCTCTCTCTCTCTCTCTCTCTCTCTCTCCCCCTGCCCCTTTCTCTCTCCCTCTCAAACGAAGCAAGTGTTGGTGAAGATGTGAAGCAACTGCTACTCTTGTACCTTGTTGGTGGAAATGCAAAATCCCACGGCCACTTTTGGAAAAATTTGGTGGCTTCTTATAAACATATACTTACATTCAACTCAGCAATCCTACTCCTAAGTATTTACCCATGAGAAATAAAAATTTATGGTCATGAGAATGTTTATAGAAATTTTATTCATAATCACGCAAAATTTTAAAAAGTAACCTAAATGGTCTTCAGCTGGTGATTGAAAAACAACCTCTGTAACATCCACACAACAGAATGCTGCTTAGAAACAGGAGGAACTGATGTATTCCACAACGTGGGTGAATCTCAAATGCATTATTCTAAGCAGAAAAAAGTCAGACTGAAAAGGTTACCTACTGTATAATTCCATTTACTCACCCTCTAGAAAAGGCAAAAATAAAGACAAAGAGAAGTCAGGTGTGTGTTTGTCAGTGACTTTGGGGTAGAGAAGGGTGGACTACAAAAGGGCAATAAGGGGATATTTGGGGTAATGGAACTGTTCTATGTCTTGATTGTGATTTGTGCACACATTTACACAGCAGAATGCACAAATCAAAACTCACAGAACTGTATACTAAAAGGGTAAATTTTACTAAACATAAATTATACCACCATAAAAAATGCAAAAAAAAAAAAAAAACTGAATAATGAGAAAAGCCTGAGTGGTTTGTCAAGCAGACGGATTTCTTGAAATGCAGCACCACTAGCTGTGTGATCGGAGCCAAGCCACTAAATTCTCCGCATCTCTGTAATCTCATAGGCACAATGAAGAATGTGATATTGTGACAGATAAATAAGAAAAAAACATGTAAGTTGTTTATGATTGTGCAATCCAAAACAGTAGCTACTGGCCACATATGGCTACTTGAAATGTAGCTAGGGGGACGAAGAAACTAATTTTTAATTTTATTTCATTTTAACCAATAGAATTTGAAGAACTGATATCCAATTCAGTTACTGGCAAACTTTTAAGTTTGTTGAGAATAACTTGGGTACGTAAATCTTCTTTTCTTACTGTAAATTCATGAAATGTTAAATACCGATCAACTATTTCTGGTGAAAATCTAGCATATAAATCGAGATTCATGAGACATGTAAAATATATCCAGGATTTTGCAGACTTATTATGAAAATTAATATGCAAAAAATATAAAATAACTAAATAATTGTTTACATTGAACATATAGTGAAATGACATTTTAGATACTTTGTCTAAATAAAAAATATTATTACAATGAATTTTGTCTGTTGTTTTTTACTTTTTAAAATGTGGGAAGCAAAAATGTGGAAGTGTGTATGTAGCTCACCTTATGTATTTATTTGACGGGGCTGGTCTAGGGCATTGCCAGGTATACCGTGGTTATTACTGTAAGGAGTTTTAAGTTAGATGCAAAATATCCAGGAGAGCACTGAAGAAAATGTATCACACCGGCACCTCAGAGAATGTTGCCACAGTATAACTGCGGGTGTTGGAAAGAATATTTGTTTCTTGATTTATTGGGGAGAGTAATTAAAAAGAAACGTAGTTTATAGCTGGGGATGTGAAGACAGTGCAATAGAGCTCTACGTGAAAAGAGTGTTATGAGAATAATGGTAAGCACACACAATAGGCTACATTCACTGTCAATACCAGCCTTGTTTTGAAGGAGTCGGCTTGACATCACCTCAAAGAAGAGATCGATTTTTATTTGGCCTTCAAGTGTTATTTTCTCCCCTAATTATGTAATTATAGTCATGACAATATTGTACTTTGAAGCAGGAATTTGAGAAAGAACAAGCAGGAGAATATCTCTACACGATGAGACAACTCCAACAGATTTGAAATGGAAATTATCTCAGCCTTGTTAGATTTGGGGGAGTTCCGTGGGGTTGATCTCCATTGGTTCAAGGATTTTTCAGTGCCAAGGCTTGCAAGGTGAATTCCCAAATAAGTTCTTGTTTTCTTTGTCTCCTCGCCATTATCAAGAAGAGGCTCCAGAGGTCCACGCAGAAGATAGAGTGATATACCTGTGGCTTAAGTGGTCAAGGTCAGCCCAAGCCACCTGTTACCTGAAAATTACCTAAAGACATCTCTGAACCTTTGAGTCGAGGGGAAACAGGTGTAATGTCCTATTCCAATATAAAGTTACAAATTAACCTGGCACACAGGACTACATCACATGTGCAAATAGTTTCTGGGTATGCAAATATGAGGGGGAAAAATATAAAGAAATACTTACTAGCCCATATAATAAATGCTTGAATCTTCAGTCAAGCTTTTTACCAGTATATTTACAATCTTCATCCCCACTGCTCTACAAGGTCACTCAACATTCATAAAATAGGATCCCTACTCATTCGACTCTGGTTCTCTTCTTATTTCCAACAATTTGTCTATAATTAAGCCAAACTCATCTATAAGTCTCTCCAAATTCCTCAAGTTAGAATTATCCTTTTGTGACTCCACAACCTGGTGGAATCAAACCTCTAATACAAGTTAGACTGTGATAATTACCCTAATAGAGTCACTTGTATCATTCCAGTAATTATGAATCTCATGTACCAGTCCTAATATCATCAAACAAAATACACTCCATAAAAGCGCGCTAATTTAGCTGAATTGAATGTGAAAACTTACTGGTTTTCTCAGTTGCATTACTCAAGGGTACTCAGAGTCCAGAAAAGTTGTAGTCTCTTTGCTAACTGGCCATATGGTAAATAATCATAGTTTCTGTGAGAATTTCCAGTAAAGAAGGTTAAATTCTAATGACCCCTAGAGACCAATTAAATTGAGCTTTATCTCCAAAAAACAGAATGTATCTCCAGGTGCAAAACAGCATTAACCTCTAAAAATCTTCAGTATGGTCACGGTCTAGATAATGTCAGGTTCCAATTTATTCACTTGATATTACACGTTTTCTAGAATCTGAAATTCAGCTACTTATCCAGCCCTCATTCTTGTCCCTGACAAGCATCTATTCCACACAATTAGCCTGTCTAGCTTACTTTCTCACAAATCAGCACCATCCATTCAGTCCTTGGCTTATTCCATTCCTATGCTTGGAATGTCTCCCACTTCTTCACCATTTCCTCCCCACAGCAAAAGTCCTGATGGTCAGAGTGGTAACACTGAGAAAAAGAACTGCGTGTGCACAGCTCATCCCCATACCCCTGCCCTTCTTTTAGGGATCTGCCTGCAAAGATCACATCCTTTGTACATCAATGCTGCAGTGTCATAGGAACAGTCTTCTATAAGACAGTCTTTGATTTATCATTGCTGCCTGGGACTGAATGGATGAATTCAATTCTGGGGTACAGTATTATCAATCCCACTTCCTTGTGCATAATTATTGAGAGCAATAAAGCTGTGTTTGATATCCACTTGTCTCGCCCTTTGTTGCTGTCTTAATCGGTTCCAGCATTGGCCAGGTAAATAAGGAACTTTGTTTACTGACCCCAGGTAAATAAGGAACTTTGTTTACTGACCCCCTCAAAACCCAACAAACTAGATTGCAAACTCTCTGAAGGTAAAAATGAGTCATAACTCTCCCGCCTTCCTCATGGGCCTGAACACAAAGCAGGGATGCAATCAATCCTGCTAAAATTGAATGGAAAACAAGATCAAGAAAGCTGTTTTTTTTTTTTTTTTTTTTGAGTTGCCCTGTCTGTTATGTCTTCTCTATAGATGCAATGACACCATGCATTTTTTTTTTCTTTAATATAACTGAAAACACAAGACCAACTTCAGTGGAAAGAAAACAAATTGCATGTATCTGGGCACATTCTTCATTTTGATTCATGCTTCATTCCATATCACAGTGTTGCACTGTTGTAAATGACCAAGGAGTTTCAGGCACCCCTTCTTAGAATAAGAGCAGCATAGTGGCAAACTCATCCACTGTACCAAGAGGATCAGAGACACCAGAATTTCTTGACTGCAAGGTCATCTGCAGCAATGCCCACCCTCCCCTATTGGGGTCTGATCACAGAGACATGAATCATAGTCTTATCTCTATGGCTTTACTTGTACAAACAGGAACTTGGAATGGCCTCAGTCCTGGGAACATTAATCCAAACCCTCCCACAAGATGTGACTTATTGTCCAATAACAAAGGTGTATTTCTGCCTCCTGGTATGATTAGAGGCATAGAAATGTAAGCTTCCCAAAGGTATTTACTCCCCTTAGTCATCTCTACTAGTCTCCACACCTCCATAAAAAAATCTGGAACATTTCCCAAACTGGGACCTTGTTGTTTAAGGGAATTATTTCAGCACTTGTCAGTTACTCTCTAGGAAATCAGGGTATTTCTACTGATTTTGTTTTCTGCCCAATGACATTCACTCCTTGTTTTAAAATGTACATTCATTTGTCCCATGCCTTTATGTTATCATCTCTCTGCCTAACAGAACAGCTGCAATCTTAAATATTTCTACCCCTCTCAGTGTATTAGTCAGTTCTCGCACTACTATAAATATACTATGAGACTGGGTAATTTATGAAGAAAAGAAGTTTAATTGACTCACAGTTCTGCATGGCTGGGACAGTCTCAGGAAACGTACAACCACAATGGAAGGCAAAGGGGAAGCAAGGTATGTCTTATATAGTGGCAAGAGAGAGAGAGGGAGTGAGGAAGTTCCACACTTTAAAACCATCAGCTTTTGTGAGAACTCACTCACTATCATGAGAACAGCATGTGAAAGCCACCCCTATGATCCAATCACCTCCCACCAGGTCCCTCCCTCAACACGTGGGGACTACAATTTGAAATGGGATTTGGGTAGGGACACAGAACCAAACCATATCACTCAGTAACTGAATAGCCAACTTAGATACCAATTTAGGGCTGCTGGGACTTTGACAGGCACTGCTCAGAGGAGACCACTGTAAAGCAGAAGGCCATGTATGTAGCCACTTCTACTCCTCAAGAGGAAAACCCACAAGGGAACAGCTCACCCAGCTCCAAGGCCACCAACCAGAATAGACAACGTTATCTCTATGAATGATCTCAACCATCACAGTCTGTATGGGTGTGGCCACTGGTTACTTGTGAATACTGGATAATGAGACACGCCTTCATTGCTCAACTCAGTCCTTCATATCCAGGAGGTCAGTCAAGTTCCTTCATTGGATCTAGGACTGTCAAAGGTCACATAGTACCACTATAAAAGGTACCACATCCTTTAGGTCACCGAAAGTAGTTTATTTTTTTCTCTCTTTCTCACTACAGTTACTACATGGAGTCACTTGGTTTCCTAATTATTCTTTAACTAGTTATCACACTTTTTAACAAGCTCAATATAAGTGACACACTCCTGTCAAGACCAGCTTTTTACCCTGCACAGATGTTGGCATCTGGTGGCATCTTAGAAAAACTCTCATTCCCACCACTGATATTCACTTTTATTTTCCTATAAAATTTGTTCATAAAACAGGACTTTCCAAGTAATTTAAGGCACATAAATAGCACTATTCCCTCCACTCAGGGTCCACAAAAGCAACACAGAGTTTACAAAGCTATTTAAAAAAATCACCTATGCCAAGTACATTAATTTCTGTCTAGTAATCAACTGTTTATACATACAGGAATACTAACTTTGTTGAATCAGTCACTACACTAGATGCATTACATCCGCCATCTCTCATCTCATAATAATCTCCTTAGGTAAATATTTCATCTCTATTTTACTAGAATTGAGGCATATAGAAGTTAAGTCCCTTGCCCAAAATCATACAATTGCTAAGTGGTACAGCTGGAATCTGAACCCAGAACTACAGCGCTTGTGTTTATACCATTAAAATTCATGAAAAAGATAGGTCCAAGGGAAGGACAATTTTGGCTACATACCTCATACAATTCAATAATGATGTTCCCCATTAGACCTCTGCTGCTCTTGATGTTCTCCATGGCCAGAGTGAAGTAAATCCCACGCGTGTCTGAGATGTAGAGGTTGTACGTGTCGTTCTGGTTCCATTCTTGGACTGCTGCAAATACTTGGTTCTCATCTGTACTGATGATGTGCATGTCCTGAAAGAAGATGGAAGGCTTGTAAGGCAGCAGATCTCTGTATCTCTCTGCCCACTGGGATGCCAAGCAATTACTATGACTTATGAAACTGCTGAGAAAAAGCTTGAGTTATAGGCAATGTTAAACAATTCCATGTTGAACCAAGGCTATAAATTATGAGCTTCATGATTTCTGTTCCTTGCTAAGTGACAGCAAAATGGGTGTTAGGGGCTTTGGTTGATATCATTTCCCATGGCTTCCAAGGATTCATCTACTTTCATTTTTTATTGTTATACCTGAAATTTAAGAGTTACTGCCAACAGAGACAGACACCCTTGCTCCAGGAAGCTCATGCATGCAATGAAGACACAGCCTATCTTGTCATTAGATATTCATTCATGTTTTTAAATTCTGTAGTATGGTGGTTTACACACTTTTCTTTAGAATCTTCAGAGTCATGAGGATTGCAAGAAATGCGGCATGGAGGTATAACCCATGAGTGGAGCTCTAGACCTGCAATCCTATTTCAATCAGAGCAGAACCACTTGCATCTGCTGTATACACTGGAGTTCTGTGTAATATTTTAGGAGTAAAAGGTAAGAGGGGTTCTGCTGCCAATAAAACTATATTGAAGATCACTGATATAGAGAAAAGGATACTCAACCTGGAATTTAATGTTCTGGGTCAAAATATAAGCACTGCTATAAGTAAGCTGCATGATGCTGAATGTGTCAGTCTCTCTGAACTTCAGTTTTCTCACCTAGTGAAGAGGTTGGGCTACCAAGAAAAACATCTCTTTGGGCACTATTCTAAGCCATCTAAATGTACTTTTTCTATTAAAAATGAAAATAATTTTGTGAGGGGGGTGGTATGATTATTTCCATTTTACTGAGGAGCAAACTCAGGCACACAGAAGCTTACTAATCTATTTCGGATTATATGGCTATCGAATGGCAGAACAAGGTTTTGAACCTCTGTGGTCTGACTCTAACCTAATGGATGGTTTCCAGTCATTGGATACATAACTTCTAGATTAGAGATTTCAAACTGATGATTCATGAAGCAAATATGAATCACAAATGTTTAGCTTGGCCATATTCTGTACTGAAAACCAGAGTCTGTGGTCTTTCAGATGGAGTCAGGACCCCGAGTTAGGGTCTAAGCCCTCTATATCCATATGTTCTTATGGTCTGCCACTTACATACTGATGTTAACTTCCTGGTCCCTGACATCATTTAGTTTTAATCCTGGACTGGATCATTTTAATTTTTTTAATTTAAAAAATTTTACACACAGGGTCTTGCTCTGTCTGGATCATTTCTAAAATCAAATCTAGTAGTTTACAATGCAAAATAATTTTTTTTTTTTTTTTTTTTGAGGCAGAGTCTCGCTCTGTCGCCCGGACTGGAGTGCAGTGGCCGGATCCCAGCTCACTGCAAGCTCTGTCTCCCAGGTTTACGCCATTCTCCTGCCTCAGCCTCCGGAGTAGCTGGGACTACAGGCGCCCGCCACCTCGCCCGGCTACTTTTTGTATTTTTAGTAGAGACGGGGTTTCACCGTGTTAGCCAGGATGGTCTCGATCTCCTGACCTCGTGATCCGCCCGTCTCGGCCTCCCAAAGTGCTGGGATTACAGGCTTGAGCCACCGCGCCCGGCCGCAAAATAATTTATAAAAGTCAGTTTGCCTGTGTAGGTAGGCACTGTACAAATATTATCACAAATTTAAGCCCTTACCTAGAGAACTGACACAGTCAGGAGGACATGGACAATCATTTGCCAAAAATGGAAGTGCTAAAATCTGCATAAACATACTGGTGTACATGCCAAAGAGTAATAGACAGCAGAAGGAAAGGCAACCTTGTTGCTGTGGTAGAAAGCACTGGTAAAAGGATGATGGGGGATTGGAGCTGACTGTAACTTAATAATCAGGCAGGGTCTAGCCTTTACTGTGTTTGACCAACCTTTCCTAGAAACCGTTTCAAGTAAAAAGAAACAGCAATGTCTGTAATGTCAGCACCACAGAGAGTTCCTCTAAGACGATTTACAAAGGAGTAAACCCATTTGATTTGGACAACCTAGAGGTGAGAGAAGTAGAAAAGCAAGTTCTAGATCTTTTTATTGAAGATTCTTTGTCAAATCTCAACCCCTGGCCTTGAACTCTCTAGGTCACCTTGACTAAGACCTCACTTGCTCATTTGTGCTTACACACCTTGTAGAATTACAGGTTCCTGCTGAGCTGCTTGAAAATGGAAAAAAAGCTTACTCTTAAAAACCATGTGAGGAAATCATGTTGTGTTGGTGTGGAATGAATGCCCAAGAACCCAGTAGGAGGGGAAATCGCAGCTGCAGGAAATACGAATTAAATTCACTTACCTTGTTAAAAATGCAATAGAAATGCCTGGTTTTTCCCAGATGTTTTAGTCATAAAAATGAATGAGCTAAGTTATTTTAGACTAAACTAATGTAAAAGAAATGGGAAAAGAACTTAAAACACCAGGGCATGGTCAGGATTAGAGGCAGCCAGGTTCGCTGTGAGTGCATATTAGGTTAATGCAGTCCTGGGGCTGTGTCACCTGGTGAATAAGTGCTCCAGGCTCTGGAGTAAGACTGTTCTCTGATTTCCAGAATTCTGACATATCTGTTTGAGAATTCCTTAATTTGCCAAAGCTAATAAATGACATTACTAAGATATAAACCTACATCTTAATTTAAACCTAATCTTAATCAAGAAGCTAACTTTTAAACACTGTATCAGTGGGGGATATAACTTTGGTGTGCATCAAAATGACCTAGCAATCTTAATAGCATGCAGACTTGTGCTGAGAACATTAACTTAAAATGCACATACAGAAAACTTGGCTGTCTCTAATCCTGATCACTGCCTGAGATTATAATTCAGTATATCTGGAGTAGACCCTTAGATTGTTCCATCTGAACAAGCCCTCCAGATGATTCTGGTGCATCTAAGTCCAGGGAATCACTCTTTGAAACACTCTGAAATACATAAAATCTGTCTAAATAGGTCTCTATGGTTGAATGCGGTCAACCAATAATAACAAGAATATTCAGTCCTCAAGAAAAAGAAAAGCATAATTAGCTAAAATTGGTCCAATAGAGACCTGAACAATAATGAAGCTTATTTCTTGAACTGAGTTACCTCAGTCTAGCTCCATAGCATGTGTCCTTGCCTTACTTGTTGGTCCTGAGAACATGCAGGGAAAAATGTGGTGGTAAAGAGAGAAATCCAAAGAGGGAAAATGCAATAAGAGTAAATTTAGACTGGGACTTTACTAAACTTGGAACCTGAAAAGCATCAGACATAATCACATACATATTAATATTTGGAAAGCAATTATAAATAACATTCCCTGTCTGCTCTGCCAAGACAATAATTTGTGAGAGTTATGATTGCTTTTGAAAACTAAAACCTGTGACTTCTTAGGTGAACAATGGTGAAAATACTTCACTGTTACTGAAGCATTTTCGTATAATCTGGGCCCGATGTAACTTTATTTATTATATTAATACCACGTTATTAAGCATCTGCCATGTGTCAGACGATGGAAGTAGAGAAAAAGTAAAACCTGCCCTAAAGAAGTTGTCCTCTAATGGTGGAGACATCACATACTCTAGTGGCCTTTCTCAAACTTGACTAAGTGCTATGATAGAGGTGCTAAAAATGGTGACTGGAGTACAAACACTTACAGGTGACAATCAGGATGGAATAATCAATGAAATGTGTGGGAATCTGTATCACATAAATGCAGTTTTCCTCTGAAGGAGGTGAGGCAGACAGTGGCTACATCATAAGGGGTAATATGGCACACCTAACTTTTGCCCAAAGAATAGCACAAAATTATCACAAGATTTTAAGCAAGAGAAAGGCATGATTAGAATTGATATATACAGAGATTTAGTTAGAGAGGATAGGGATCCTTGCATGATCAAATTAACTGTGGAAGCATTGTGAAGAAGGGACTTGAGAGGGGCAATGCTAGAGGCAGGGAGAAAGGCTTAAAAGGTCACAGCAACAGTCCAGATAATAACTCAGGAGGGCCTGAACCAAGGAAGCCGGTTCTCCGTGAGGTCTCCAGGAGACAGACTGGTGAGATAGTAAGGAGGTAAAATCTACAGGGGGAGAAGGGAGTAGGGCAAATACATAATGCCTCAGATACGTGCCTTATGAAACTCCTCTTTTCCTTTATAGAATTCACTATAATTATAATTAAATAGTCACTTATGTAATTATTTGTTTGATGTCTGTCTCTTTCATTAGATTATAAGATTCCAAAGAGTATAAACTATGTTCTCTGATGTATCACTTTATCTCTAATACTCACCAGAGTATCTGGCACATGGTAGACATCCAACAAAAGACTATTGAAAAATAAATGGAATATATAAGTAAACATAGGAGAAAAATGGGATATAAGGACTATAAAGTGCAGACCAGAAGCTTAGTTTCCGACCTTGGTTAAATGGGATATCTTTAAGAGGATCTACATCAAATAGGCAGTTGGATATGTGGTTTAGAGCTCAATGGAGAGATATGGGCTGGGGTTGTAGATACGGGAGTCACCAATATTGAAAAAGAGTGAGGGATGAAGTCACCCAGGAACCATGCAGAATACAAGAAGAACTTAGGAACACCAACATTTAGAGAGTGGTAAGAAGGGGATCCACAAAAAAAAAAAAAAATTCTCATTAAAAAAAACTACGAAAGAGAAGAGTATCAAGTATGGATTATTTTCATCAGTGTCAAATGTTCCAGAATGGTGAAAACCAATAAGGATGTAGAGGCATCTATTTGATTTGGCATGCAGGTGGCCACTGTAGCAATGGCTAGGGATTTTTAGTGAAATAGTGGATAGACGGATGTAAAGGCACAGAATATACAGCAGTAGGTTGAAGAGCGAATAGGAAATGAGAAAAGAGATTAGGATTACAGATAACTCTTTAAGAAGTGTGGCCATGACACAGCAGTGAAGGATAAATCAGTATTTGGGGAAATGTAAAAACTGAGGAAACAAAAGGTTAATATCATTGTCATTATCATTATAATGAATTTTCTAAGACATATTTCCCTTTCCTCTCTTTTATTATTCAAAACAGAATTAACCATATTCTACTGTCAAATAAAAAATGAACCCAGACTTAGGTAAGAAGAGATTTTATTTGAAAAGACTTGCAATACCTGCAAGCACCTTGAAGTAAAGACAGAAAAGAATTACTTTTACGGGGGAAAGTAAAAGAAGACTAGAAATAATTGGGCGTGAAAAGCGGGGTGTGCAGGTGGCATGATTGAGCAATTGAACAGGAAATTTTCTTTGGGGTCGGCTGATTCTCAGAAGGGCTGCGAAGGGGGGCTGTTCCTCATCGCCATGTTTGCTTCAGCTACCATTGCTTACACAAGCTCAAGAGTGGGTCAAAGTTCAGGGGCTTGAGGAAGGGGAAAAGCTGGTTTTAAGTTTGAGCAAGTCAAATTAGCAGGCATTTTGTCCAGATTGGCCAGAAGGACAACATTTTAGCAAATCATTTATGAGAAAAAGAAAGGGAATCCGATCCTATTATAGGTAAAAAAGGCAGACATCTGAGTCTTATCAAGTCTCATGCAGAGAGGGGGTCTGCAATAAGCCATTTCCCAAACACAAAAGGGTGCAGAGTTTCTTAACCTTGGCTGTTTTCCAGGAGCACAGGGCTCAGGCAAAGATCAACATTTTTACTTTCAACCTGAATGCCATACAGAAAGAAACAAAAATCTTTTCTCTTGTAGAAACAATTTATTAGAGTAGTAAGTTAAGAATAAGTCTAGAATCTAAGAGACAAAAGAGGGTATATCAGGCTCAGAGTGGTAAAGTGAGGGTTTAAGGCAATATTGAGTCCAAGGTCAGTCTGGGATGCGATGCCATTGTGAACACTGATCTCCATGTAGGACAGGTTAAGAGCCTCAGTATTAATCGCCCCCAAATCAAAACTGTTCCTTAGATTTGTCGAGCGCTTTACACTTGACCAACAATGAGCCATTCATTAAATCCTCACAACTTTGTCAAACAATATTATCTCTATTTCACAGATGTGAAGACCTGGGCTCATGGATAAGTAAGTGGTAGAGCTGGAATGAAAACTCAGGGTTTCTGCTCATAAGCTCACCTGTCTTTTCCTAGGTTACCTGCTCCCTATCACCTGCCCCATGCCCTCTGCTGCTGTGTGCTTTTCATGCCTGTTGGACTGAGAGCACCAACCTGATGCCCAGGGACTGAGTTATGGAGGGCTCAGGACAAGGCTGCGGCTCCTAATAACCCTGCTTATTGTCAATGACGCTCATTTCATTCTCTGCCAAATACTCCAGAGCTATGGAGTACCCCAGGAGAGCATATTCTGAACATGTAAGCTGGGAGCAGAGCTGCAAGGGCAGTGATGACAGGGAGCTCTTCATGCCTTTGTTTCTAAGCAAACCACCTAAAAGCATCCATGGCACTGCATGGAACAGCAACAACTTGCTTAAAAGCCATTTCCATTCTTAAACAATGGAAAGAACCAATCTGCCTCCACCCTCTCTGTCCCCACCTCTTCAGCTTTGGCTATGAAAACCTGGGCCAGCACTGGCTAATAAAGGGGATCGATAACCATCCAGCTATTTTCACAGCAGCCCTCATATTAATGAGAAGCTGCTCTGGATGAGGTTCTATAAAAGGGACTGAGCGGATGGCATTCCACCACAATAAATTGCCTCGGGGTTGCTAATCATTAACAGAGTGTTCTAGGGTTGTGATCAATTCAGGGCCTCATTTGTCCCCACCTGCAGCCACACTGTCCAGGGGAGTGAATGGTTTGTTTTCCTGAGAAGGTTAAAAATACATAAAATATGCACACATACAGAGATAAAATAATCCCTACCTCAGGGAGATGGCTTGGAAAGTTCCCTACACTCATTTCCTAGGTTTAGGAACATGAGAGGCTGTCAGGTTAGTGTAATGAGGCATTCTCCTTTAGAAAGAGCGTAACTGTGAATTTCCCCTTTCTAACCTTATCCAAGCTGGAATACCTCTTTCCTGTTTGGGTTTAGAACATCTGATGGGTACATCCTGCAAACACAATACTACACAATGGTCCCATAAAGCTAATCAGGGAGAGGGTAGAGAAAATAAGAAATTGGTTCCCATGGCCCTTGAACCTACTTAAAGTGGTCTCTACTGACCTTACCAGCCTCTCTGCAACCCAATCTCTCAAGATGGCTTTTTAGTTTGTTGAATGAAGTGTGCTGTCTCTTAAAATCGGGCCTATGCATATATCTTCTATCAGCTTCTCCCCATCTTTGTTTGCAGAATTGACTCCTTTATTTTCTTGTATCAACTTAAACACCACTTTTTCTAGGAAACCGCCCTCCCTTCTCATAGTTGACTAAAACCACCTTGTATGCCAAGATGGCCCTTGAACTTCTATAACACTCTCATACCTATCATTGCTTATTCAGTGTCTTTTTTTTCCAGAACATAACATCCATGAAGGCGGGGACCATTTGTATCTTATTCACTACTCTATTCATAGAGTTTAGTTCATAGAGTAAAAGTTAAATGGAGAACGAATAGTTGAACAGATGCATAAAAGAATAAATGAATGAATACATGCATGCATAAATTAATGAATGAATAATAACAACTGGGGGTAGGAAATTATCCACTTTCTCATGCCATAATTCCTCCACCTCTGTCCTCATTTAACCTTTCATAATATGTTCCTTAGCACCAGCTTAGAGACCCAAGTCTTTGCAACATTACACTTGATACGTATGCAGCCTGAGATTTTTCTGCTTTGCAGCTTCATTAAGTGATGCAATTATAACCTGTCCATTTTCACAATGAGGTTCTAAGGTCCATCTCCCTCCAGAAGCCAATGTTCACAAGGAATGGGGTTCCCAAAGTAAGCTTTATGATTTTTCAATAGAAGAGTTAAATCAAATGTTAAAATGCCAACATTTGATATTAACATTCTATTAGTTTACCCCTTTTTAATTACTCATGGTGGTGAGGGGAGTAGAAACATAGGCAATACATTTCTGTTTAGCCTTAAAATGTAGAAAGAAGCAAGAAAACCACCAGACTTATCTGTGCAATTTTATGCACACTCATATAGCATCTGTCCCCCTGCCTGAGTTTGGCCTTCTATTTGGTGATAAAGCCCTTTGCAAAAGGGAGAGCCCCTCAGAGGAGATTCCAAAGCTAGTGTTCCTTTCATTACTGCCCCTGGGAAATGACCCAAGGTTACACCAGACCTTTGAGTTACAGGAAATCAAAGCTCTTGGCTGGTACCCAGCTGAGACAGGAATACAGAATCCAGGTTGTGCACCATTAAGGGAGGCTAAACGACTTGGCGGTGAGTGAGTCTAAATGCCAACAGTCCTTCCAAACAGATCAAACCTCCCAGGTGCCCGAAAGGCAGCCTCTCCAACCCTCCCTTTGCCTGGAGGGACCCAGGACCGCTGGTGGTGCATGCAGTACCTTTGGCAACGAGTACTTAGGCAGCTTTATCTGAGCAAAGGCCTCTCTTCGATAAGACACGTAGTAGCTGGCTCTTCCACCAGTTGTTACCTAGATTGTGGGGGAAACACAAAGAGATCAGATGAGGCCACAGATCATGCACAAGTTGGAAAGTATTAGCTCTCCTGTCGACAACCACAGTGGGTTTGTAATTACCTTTTAGAGAATATTCCTTGCTGGCTTTGGGTCTCTAATCCTACCGCACTCTGAGTTGCTCTCATTGCATGGTGCTTAGATCACAGGTGGGCAATTACAACAATCTTTCCCACTGAGAGATTCTCCCTCAGAGCAGGGACTGACTCCATTTGGTCACTGTGCTCTGCACACGGTACATACCTAGTAAGTATTTTTAACTAAAAACAGAGAAGCTATCAATGTGGGCTACACCCACGATCTACTTATTCTTTTTGAATTGTTTATTAATTCATTCCAACCATAACACAATTGTCATATGTATTTTTTCCTGGATCTGAATAATGGCTACTGTTCAAAGCTCTCATTATTTTGAAATGTAATCTCACTTCTGATCTAAGCACAGATTTCTTTCCCTCATATTTATAAATCCATGTATTGAGCAGATATTTATTGACTCTTTCCATGTACAAGATACTTAAAAACATCAAAAGGTAGAGGAAGAACTCCAAATTTGAAATTCAGAAATCCTGGGTTTGAGTCCCAACTGTGTTATCTCTGGCTAGAAGGCTCAGGGACAAGCCCTGTAACCTCACTTGCGAAAGGATAGATTCTTAATGGGAGGAAAGTGGAAACCACTCCAAGAAATGGTCCTCTGGCCAGGGCCTGCTGAAAAGCCCGGCCAATATGGCACAGCTCTGCAGATGGCTGCTCTCGGCCCAATTATCCTAACTCAGGGGAAATTAATATTCACAGGAGAAGATAACATGGCTTGTTCAGAGAAAATAGCAGGACAACAATAGCAACCAGGCTGCTGCGCTGAGGAGGCAATTACTCGAGGCACATGCTTCATTCTCACAAAGGTCCAAGCACATGCTGGAGACAGGCCAGTCCTCCCAGTCTGATCCAAACCTGGCAGCCATCCACAGGCCCTGCTGGGAGCAGAAGAGCTGTAACATCTCTACTGAAGCCACCCATCTCTCCTCACTTGGGGAGGGAGATGACATCTCCCCTGGCTACCCCTTGCTCTGCACAGATTGGAAGCCCACAAAGCAGGCACCACACGCTGCCAGGTAGAGCAGATGTCAGAGTCAGCATGAAGGCAGAGACTTGGAAAAAACTTGGTGCAAAGGCTTATGCTGTGAAGCAAGAAGAGAGACTGGTTTTCACCCTGATGTTCAGGGAGCAACATCCATATCTAATTACCATCATTCTTGCCTTGTATTTCAGGACTTTACAACTTTTTTATTTTGATGCAACATCTGTTCTGAATCTATATTGTTCTGTGTTGGCTTAGAGGTGGGTGTTGCTATATTAACATCCATAGGTTGCTAGGAAGTCTTTTTCCTTTTCCAAATAAGTCTCAAGTGCATAAAATGTTATCCTTAGATCTGAATACACAGTTACCATTAGTTCTCATATGATTGTATGTATTTGTTTAATTTGGATTTACATTTAATTAGAAAACTAACACATGTAAACATACCTGCTAACCCAGAAACTAGATCAAAAGTTTTTAAACTTCAGCATGCATCAGAATCACCTGGAAAGCTTGTTAAAACTCAAGACTACTGGGGCCCAGCTGCAGAGTCTCTGATTCAATAGATCTGGATGGGGGATCAAGAATTTTCTAATAGGTGGGGCGCGGTGGCACACGCCTATTATCCCAACACTTTGGGAAGCTGAGATGGGTGGATCACAAGGTCAGGAGATCGAGACCATCCTGGCCAACACGGTGAAACCCCATCTCTACTACAAATACAAAAATTAGCCGGGCGTGGTGGCAGGCACCTGTAGTCCCAGCTACTCAGGAGGCTGAGGCAGGAAAATGGTGTGAACCCGGGAGGCAGAGTTTGCAGTGAGCCGAGATCACGCCATTGCACTCCAGCCTAGGCAACACAGCGAGACTCTGTCTCAAAACAAAAAAAAATAAAAAAATTTCCAGTAAATTTCCAGGTGATGCCGATGCTGCTGGTCTGGGAACCGTACTTTGAACACCTCAGAACTAGACTTTTAACAACAATTTGCACAGACCTCTGTGCTCCTCATCTGCCCTGACCCCCTGCCTCTCTCAGATGTAGATATGTTCCTGAATTCTGTGTTTACAATGATGAGAAAGGTGTTTTTTTTTTTTTTTTAATTTGAGGTGAAATTTACATAGTCTAATAATTTTAAAGAGTACAGTTTGGTGTCATTTAGTACATTCACAGTGTGTGATCCAGCCAGAACCTCTATTTAGTTCTAAAACATTTTCATCACCCCCAGAGGAGTCCTTATACCTGATGACAAAGCTTTTACACCCCCAAAATATATCCCCTGGTCACCTATCATGCTTAATAACCATCTCTCTACAGGTCACCCTGAACCTCACCAAACACGTTCTTGGGAAAGCAGACTAACATCCGAGAAGCAAGTCCCATCCCTGAATGCTAGCCAGAGACCATCAATTAAAAGGAGCTTCTCCTTGGAAGATCCAGCCACCTCAACAGCCAACAAAATGATAGCACCACTCCGCCTCTTATCAGAAGTTCAAGGCAAGGCTGGGCGCATTGAGGTTTCCAAGTCACCAATTGCCAAAAGAGAATAGAGTGGTCCCATTGATAGCGTGATCAGTCCCACAGCCTTGAGAACTCATCCTCCCATGTCTATTATAGCCCTGCACAAGCAAAGACTCTCTTACAAGCTCACACACAATCCAGGAAAGTTTGTGCTTGAGTAAATAATGAAGATAGAAATTATACTTTAAATGCATTGTCAAATGGTCCAAAACATAAAGGGGCTACATGAAGGCCACAGAGCCCTGGGGTCTCCAAGTACCTCTGATACTGTAGTATCTCCCAGAGATACCAAGCTTCATCCTGCCAATCTTCCTTTGTCCTGACTGTGTCCTTCTCCGTACTTGCCAAAATCCAACTGATGCATTAAACCTCAGTGTAAATCCTATGAGTTCATAGAAGGGTTTTTGAATGCTACCAATTCATTCTAATTTCTCCTATCTCTCAATTACTGAACTTTGTTCTTTTCATTTCTATAGCACTTTCAACATTCACTCTCATGGCACAGACATTCCTATAATTATTCTTCTATAGCTTATTACAAGGTTGTGACCTACTTTATTCCTAGACAATGCTGGTTCTATGGTTTGAATGTTTGTGTCCCTTCCAAAATGAATGTTGAAAATTATTCCTCAGTGCAACAGTATTAAGAGGTGGGGCCTTGAGGACATGACTGGGACATGAGGGCTATGCCATCATGAAGGGATTAGTGCTCTATAAAAGGGCTAGAGAAAACTAACTAACCTTCTTTTTTCCCTTTCATCACTTCTGCCATGTGAGGACACGGTGTTCAAGGCACCATCTTGGAAACAAAGACCAAGCCCTCATCAGACATCAAACCTGCAGGTGTCTTTGTCATAGACTTCCCAGCCTCTACAGATGTGAGAAATAAACTATGTAGTCTAAATAATTTTGTTATAGTAGCAGAAACGATCTGAGACAGAAATTTGGTACTGAATTGGTATTGGTATTGCTATAACAAATATCTAAAAATATGAAAGTGGTTTTGGAATCAGGTAATGAATAGATGTAGAAACAGTTTTGAAGTGAATACTAGAAAAAAAAACCCTATATTGCATTAAACAGAGCATTAAGGGCAATTCTGGTGAGGGCCTTTCTTCAGAAGAAGCGGGGAGCTGTAGAAAGAATTTAAGTTTCCTTGGAAATTACTTACCTGGTCATCAACAGAATACTTGTAGAAATACAGACGTAAAGGCAATGCTGTTGAGGTCTTAGATGGAAATGAGGAGTAAGGTATTGGAAACTAGAGAAAAGGTCATCCTTGCTATAAAGTGGCAAAAAACTTGGCTTAATTGTGCCTGTGTCTAAAGATTTGTAGAAAGCAGAAATTGTAGGCAAGGTACAAGGATATCTGCAAGAACTATCAAAGCAAATGTAGAGAGTGCTGCATGGCGTTTTTTGACCATTTATAGTAAAAAGCAAGAAGAGAGACATGAATTAAAGACAGAGCTTACAATTGAAAGGGAAACAGAACTTAAAGATCTGGAAAATTCTCAGCCTGGCCATGTAAAGTTTAAAAAGGCAAGTTTGAGAGAGAACACCAAGGGTGTGGCCAAGGGACCATTTGATAAGATTAGTACAGATAGAAGGCAGCCAGATGTTATTCATCAGAGCAATGAAAAAATGGCCCAGAAGGCATACCAGAGATCTTTGAGGCTGCCATGCCCATCATAGGCCCAGAGTGCCAGGGCCTGGAGGGGAAAACAATTTGAAGGGAGGAGCCAGGCTCCCATGGGATGTTGGGGCTCTCTGTCCAGTACCACCTCAAGTCTCTGATCGCCACATTCTGGTGTGGCTCTCCTTGAGCAGCTGCGGCTCAAGCAAACCCAAGTTAGCTCAAGTTGCTGCTCCAGAAGACACAAGCAATAAACTTTTGCAGCATCCACATAGTGGTAACTTTGCAGGCACACAGAGTACAACAGCCGTGGAAGCAGGGCTACCTCCACTTACATTTCAAAGGATGCCCAAGAGAGCCTTGGAGCCCAGGCAAAGGACCAACATAAGGCTAGGGTCATAGTAGAGTCTTCACTAGAGTGATGCCCAGAGGAGCCATCAGGGCAGGGCCACTGCAAAGAGTCCTCACTAGGGCAATGCTTAATGGAGCCACTGTGGAGGGGAACCCCTCACCAGACCCCAGACCTGTAGGTGCAACACCAGATTGGGAGAGCTGCCGGCATGGACTCTAATCTGTCACAGCTACTACATGTGCTACACCTACCCAAAACCATGGGTGCAGGGTCCCCTAGAGCCTTGGAGACCCAATCCTCACCCCACAGTCTGGAAGGTGGGACATGGAGTGAAAGAAAATTATTCTTAAGCCTCTAGATTTAAGGTTGTTTACCCTGTTGGGTTTTGGACTTCCCTGAGACTTGTTACTTGTTCCTACCTTCCTTCCTTTTGCTCACTTTTGAAATTGGAATGATTGTCCCATACACTGTATTTCAGAGGCACATAACTTGTTTGATTTCACAGGCTCGCAGCTAGAGTGGAATCTGCCTTAGGATGAATCACCTTGAGTCTCACCCACATCTTATTAAGATGATATGTAGATGAGACTTTGGACCTAGATTTTAAAGTTGATTCTGGAACAAATTAAGATATTTGAAGCTATTGGGATGAAATGAATGTATTTTGTACGTGAGAAGGTCATAAATTTGTGGGCCCATGGGTGGAACACTATGGTCTGATTGTTTCTGTCCTCTCCTAAATTCTTGTTGAAATTTAATCCTCACTGCAACAGTATTAAGAGTTGGGGTCATTCAAGAGGTGATTAGGCCATGAGGGCTTCTTCCTCAGGAAAGGAAAAGTGCCTTATAAAAGGGCTGGAGAAAACTAGATAGGTTTCTTTTTTCTTTTCTTTCCTTTCCTTTTTTTCTCCCCCCCCCTTTTTGTCCCTTCTGCCCTTCTGTCATGTAAGGACTCAGTATTCAAGGCATTATCTTAGAAGCAGACACCAGGCCTTCAATAGACACCTAACCTGCTGGTGCCTTAATCTGGGGCTTTCCAGCCTTTAGAACTGTGAAAAATAAATTTCCATTGTTTATAAGCAGAAAGAGACTGAGAGAACTGGTCTTCTGGCAGATGACCAGTGGATACATAATAATAAAAATAATAAGACAGTCATTAATTGAGCACATCTACCACACTTCAGAACTGCACATAGCCTTTATGAAAACTACCTAATTTAATCCTCATAACAACCCTACAGAGGTTTTGAGTGACTTGTCCAAGATAAGACAGATTTAAACCTCAGAAAGTTTGGCTCTAAGGCTGTGCTCCTCCTTCTGTGACTAAGAAGAATCCTCTGTCCATCTTTCTTATTTCACCACAATAACACAATAGATTATCTTGATTCTAACATCTTTTGTGAAAAACTTTTTAAAAATCTCTAATTGACACGTGTGTATATGGTTTTGTTTCCCTGCATTCCCGGAAAATCTGTTTTGACACTGGTGCTGTAGTTTTAAATTTTATTTTGTGAGACAGGGTCTCACTCTGTCACCCAGGCTAGAGTGCAGTGGTACGATCATGGTTCCCTGAAGCCTTGACCTCCCCAGCTCAAGCAATCCTCCCACCTCAGCCTCCCAAGTAGCTGGGACTACAGGTACAAACCACCATACCTGACTCATTTTATTTTTTTATGTTGTTTAGAGACTGGGTCTCCCTCTATTGCCCAGGCTGGTCTCAAAGTGATCAAAGCCACTCCTGGGCTTAAGCAGTCCTCCTGCCTCAGCCTCTCAAAGTGCTGGAATTACAAATGTGAGCCACTGCATCTAGTCCGGTGCTATATTTCTAAAATAGTATCTTCTTAGGAGAGAAGAAGTGAGGTAATAAAACCAACAGTAATAATAATATCATGCAATAATATTTCATACAGGTCAGAAAACTGAAGCTGAGAGAGAGCCACTAATTTGCCCAGCGTCAGATAGCCTTTCATTGTTACAGCCAGAATATAAGCCTGGGCTTCCTAACCCCCGCCTACACCTGAACCCTTATAAACCTGGGCTTTCCAACTCTAGTCTGCACCTGAACCCTTAACCAGGAGTGAGCACACCTCATAGAGGCAGATACACAGCAGGGGGGGCCAATATTTATTGACTTACTGCATAACAGATTGTTGGGATTAATCTGCTTAAGCAGAAAGACTTTGAGTTTGGTTTTCTCCATTGGATATTGACTAAAACATAGATGTAGTGAAGAACTCTCAAGCCCTGCCTGGTTCCTGGATGGTCAAAGGAGTTTATTTTCAAATAGATCGCACACCCCTTCAGCGACAGAGTCCTCACAAAAGCAGGAATTTATTTTCAAATAGATTGCACACCCCTTCAGGGGCAGAGTCCTCACAAAAGTAGGCTGATGCATTTGCTGCTTCACTATGTTAGGGTAAAAGCAGGCTGATGCATGCATTTGCTGCTTCTCTGTGATCATGTGGCTCTCTGGCACACAAGAAAGAAATAAAGTTTAGTGACTATTAATCTGTTTTGATGAACTTTTCTCTTCCTTACAAGCAAATTTTCTGGCATTGTAAATCCCAAAGATTATTACCACTTTTCCTTTCGGTGACACCTTTTATTTTATATTTGATGAATGTCATCCAATTATTTGCTCTGGGCCCATCCGTCACACTAAACACAGAATTAGCTGGGTCTTTTCCTTACTAATGACTGGCTCGTTAATCTGATTTTCTGGATTTCCATTTTACAGGTTTAATTGGGCTCCTGGCCAGTGAAAATGATTCCTTTGGACAAATGCATTGGCCATTAAACACATCTGTCTCTTCTGACTTGTTCCCGCTCTTGCTGTGACCAAGCCTAATCTGACAGATCCTTTATTTTTTCATTTATCCTTGTTTCTGGATGATGGCTTGCCCTGGAGGAAAGACAGAAATATGCCCTGAAAAATTAGAACCAAAGGGCCTTGAGTCATTTCCTAGCTCCCTTTGGGGATTTAGAAGTTGAGCCTATTTCTAAGAAAACTTAAACTGTTTCTAGAACTTATAAGTAGACATAGGTAATCTTAGAAGAGAGTCAGAAGCAAATATTTTTGAGTATCTATTCTATATTGGGTACTTTACTTTCATGATATTATTTAATATCCAAAAGAATAATTATTATTACTATCATTATTGTTAATAGCACTGCCAGTACCATACATGTTAAAGACATTAATAATATTTTTGAGCATTTATTATATGCCAACCATTTCTCTGTACACACTAGCCTTCTATTTTATGTTCAGGTAGGGAAACCGGTGTAGGAAAATTATATAACATACTCAAAGACACACAACAAATAAATGGCAGAGCTGGAATTTATCTGACTTTTAAAGGTTATGCTGGTCCCTCACGCTATATGAAATTTCCAGACCTCTACGTGGAGGGGAATGGGTCCCATGTCACCTAATTTTCAATTCCCAGAAAATATGTTCAATGATATAGTTTGGATGTGTGTCCACACCCAGATATCAGATTGAAGTATAATCCCCAATGTTGGAGGTGGGGCCTGGTAGGAGGTGATTGGATCATGGGGGTAGATTTCTCATGAATGGTTTAGCACCATTTCCCTTGGTGCTGCCCATGCGATAGTGAGTTCTCATGATATCTGGTTGTTTAAAAATGTGTACCACCTCCTCTCTCTTCTCTTGCTTCTCTTCTGGCCATATTATGTGTCTGCTCCCCTTTTACCTTCCACTATAATTGTAAGTTTCCCGAGGTCTCCCTAGGAGCTGAGCAGATGACAGCATCATGCTTCCTGTACAGCCTGCAAAACCATGAACTAATCACACCTTTTTTCTTTATAAATTCCCCAGTCTCAGGTATTTATAACAATGCAAGAATAGACTAATGTGCCCACAGCCAAGGCAGATCTTTCTATGTGAGGGTTCCTATCAATTTCCAAGTTCTGAAAAATCAATGCTACATTGTTGCACAGAAGTACTTGGTGTTGCTATGGGAATTTGTGAACAGGAACCATAGTTGGGCTTACAGGAGAGCTGTTGTATTAATAAGAAATGACATGTGGAAGCTTTTCCAGTTAGAGGATTGTGCTGCATCGAATACTACGTGAATAATCTGTCTAGGCCAAGAGAAATGACCACCTCTAAGGGTACACCTTAGTTACTTCTCACGCTGCCTCTGCAGTGTTTCCTCCTCTTTACAGAAACAAAAGGAACAGCCAAGATGTTATGATTTTTGACTTTTCTATTTCCTTGGCTCATTATTTCAGTTCATATGATTTAAAATAAATCTTGATGTTTTGGGGCTTTACTCTCTCCACTTACATAATTCCTTCAAATATCATATTTATCTTAAGAACAAAATAAAACAAAACAGGCTTCCAAATATTGGACCACAGGAGTCTATAAACAGCCACAAGGTTCATCAGGAAGTTGCTGTACACGTCAGTCTGGCCCTGGAGTCTTATGCATGGATGAATCAGTGGCTTCTGCCATCTTGAGCTGATTTTCCAACACTGCTTTCCTAGGAACCACACTATGAGTCAGAATCAAAGTGTGGTACAGCATTTAGAACAACATGGTATCCTATCAGCATGTCATCTCCTCTGTTAGACTGTTTGACTTTGAATTCAGTGTTTGTCTAACTGGTGTTTGCTCATTTTATGTCCTTGAGGCTCTGCAATATTGATGCAGTTTTATCTGTCTAGAAAGAGTGGGTCTATTACCCAATGTGTGCATCACACTATGGCTGGGCCTCCTCTGAAACAGATTTGCACATAAAATCTTTTATTGGTGCCCTAACATAATAGTCGCCAAATAGTTTCAGCAAGAATAGACATGAGATAATAAGATAGTTGACATTGAAGCCAATATTGCTGTGTGTGTGTGTGTGTGTGTGTAGGGGAGGTATTGAAAGGAAGATGCATGCTGAGGTTGTCAGCACACTCACTGGTCAATAAATACTGATGGCACAACTGCCACCTTCTGCAGCCCTGCCGAGCAATTCTTGGACCATTCACTGCCTATTGTTAATGCTAGTAAGGCAGAGAAAGGGTGGTGGGTTAGGAAAGCAAGGGACAAAGAGTTTGGGTCTAGACCACACACAAAACTAGCAGAAGAATTAGCATGCCTGACCCTCTGACACTATTCCTTCAAGTACAATAAAGGGACTGGACTCAATCAGTTTCCAATTGCATAGTAAGTAACAGAGCACATTAGTTGGGATCCCAGACCTGGGTTTAAATCCCGCTCATACCACTTTCTGGTTTGGTAACCTTGTACAAGTAATTTAACCTTCCTGATTTTCTCTTGTGGAAAACGCAGATATTAGTACTATCAATTGACAAGTTATCATGAGGATCAAATATAATTCAATATAGAAAGAGCTTTAGCCTTGCAGCTGGCACATGGCAAGTACTCAATGTATATTATCTGAGCCAGCAGAACTGGAGGCAAAAATGCCTGCACCAGTCTAACATCTTAGAGGCCTTCTGGAGATTGACTATGGTGGCAGTTTATGTACGCAACCTGGAGGCTTCAAGTGGTGCTGGGGTAGCCATGTGTGCCGCCTGATCACAGTTGATCAAGGATAAAGGATGGAAATTCTCCTTGCCCTCAGCCAAGATGAATTTCTAGAGGAAACCACAAATGGAGATATCCAAGACATTTGACCATTAATGGCTTCAAGACTTATCTTTGTGTTCTGGTTTTCATGATTTAGATGGAGGGGAAGAAGTTCTTGGGATGCTCACCTGAGCCTTCAAAATGGAAGTTCTTTGCACTTTCTCTTTCCTATTTGTGTGTGTGTGTGTGTGTGTGTGTGTGTGTGTATTTGAGAGGGTAAAAGAGCAAAAATAAGGGCAGAAATACAAAATGACAGATATGAACTTGAGTTATCATTATCATCCTAGTGTCCAAAATTCAGGAGCATTTGAAGACTCCCAAATAATGTAACAAGAGTGAGTACTTTCAGTGTTACAGATAAGAACACCAGAGTTTCAGGGGAAAGAAAAGGAAAGCACTGCCCAAGAAACCTCTAAAGAGAAATCTTCAAACTTGCTATCAAAACATTGCCCCCTCTCTGTGCTCAAAAACAGTTCTGTTCCTTGTGGACTGTGGGTTGATAGGGTTTTGTTAAAAAAAAAAAAAAAGAAAAGAAAAGAAAAGAAAAGAAAAGAAAAGAAAATGGAACTGAGAGGAGGTTAAAGAAGATATTGCAAGAGGTCTAGCTTATATGGTTGTCCAATACTTGTATAAGCTTTTCATTCAACTTGACACATCAAATAGCCTAATTCCTTTTTATGAGTGGACACTACGAGGTCAATTATTTAACTGAAATATTCTCAAACTAGACACTAGCCTCTGTCTTTTCTATAGTATCCCAGTACTTCAGAAAATAAAATCAAAATGGTGAGAGAGGAGAAGGGAAAAGGTGGAAGGTCCTGTTCCTTCACAGTGTAACATCTGTGATTTTATTTTCAGCTCCACCATTTATTAGAGATGCAATTTTAGACAATGTAACCCATATCTTGGAGTTTGGGGGTTATTTTCATATAAAAAAAGAACTAATTATAGTTATCTTTCTCTTACAAGATTCTTGTGAGTAAATGAGGTAATAAAATGCTTTCATGTAACCAGAAAATGCTCTACAAATACAATGATTAGATTGTTATAGTAGACCTATGGTATGTTCCCAGGAACCCAAGCTTTTAGAAGTGTATTCACTGACAAATTATGCTGTTGATCTATAAATTCCCATCCTAATGATTGTGTGGGGCACTGAAATTTGTTCATGTAGCTTCACCTATGCACAGAAGGAAGGGCTAGAGGCAATACATAATATGAGAAGGAGAAGCAGAAAATGATGGGCACAGCTATAGAACAGAAACATCTTCAGCCACATGGCATGAATGGCAGGTGCATATAGCTGCTTAGAGAATAATTTTATTGATATGTTCAAAATACTTTAAATATCCTGAAAGGGCAAGGCAAACAAAATCACTCATTTTCTAGAGAATTAGGGATGCTTCTTTGGGGCATGGAATTTCTGGAGATACACGTGGGCTGCTAGATATGACAGCAAAGTTTCACCAACATGGGATTTGCATGTCTCATGAGTGAATTTTGGGACAGCAGTAGATGGATTTAAGCCATCTGTCAAGCTGTTTCTCAGAAAACACTGCTGCCTCCCCAGGAGAGCCATGAATATTTGTGAAATGCCAACTGCTACTTCTTGGAGCTTCCCCATCATGCTCTCTGTGTCATGCCTCTCCTGTCCTCTGCCAGCACAAGCAACATTGTTGGAGGGCCAGGCTCTATGCTTACCATGGAATATGCACCGTCTGCTCTTGCACACAATGACCCCATGAAGGAAATACCATGAAGCCTGCTTTACTGATAATTTAACTGACATGCATTGGGTATTCAGCTCCAAGGGGGCAGAGCCTGGATTTGAACTTGTGTCTCTAAACCCTGACAATGACCACTACATGGTGCAGCCCTGAATGAACCTAAAGTGTCTACGCCAGAGACTTTGCAAAGAATGGCTAGTATAGGACAAGTTATTTGAGGGACTCAGCCTGACCCAGATCACTTCAGCATCAATGAATTTCACAGTGGTTTATGTCAAAAGCTTTCTCCTTAATTAAGCTCGCCTGACCCCAATTTCCCAGCTGGAGTTCACGTTTTCTTCCTCTGATTCCCAGGGCTCTTTGTGGCTTTCTTGTTGCACTTACCAGCTATTGCCCCAAATTAGAGGGAAGCTGGTCCTTTTGTGGTCTCTTGCTGTATTGTAATATTTTTGAGGTTAGATAATGTTCTTACTCATCTGTAATAGTCTCTTAGTACCTAGTACTCATGTCATAACAACTAATGTTTGTTGAGTACTCTGTGTTATTAGTTCTCATTATTGTACTGAATCTCATGTGATCTGAGCACAACCCTGCAAGTGAGACCTAATTATACCTTCATTTTAAAATTAAGGCCTAGGCAGGCTGCTTTAGGTCATCTTGGTACTAAAAGGTAAGACTTAAAGCCAAGCTCAAAGCTTCTGACTTGTAACCCCAGGCTCTTTTCACTTTGCTAGGCTTCTAAAATCTGTGTTTCCAGAGTCAGAATAAGCAAAATACAAAGAGAAGACAATTGCATGAATTTTTACAAATGGGTGGTAATTTTACATCAAATACTCCTTTGCGTGGGTGACAACACCATGTCTTGGAAAATCAGGGGCTATAAAAGAGCTTGCTTTCCTGCAGGAAACAGGGAAGCAGAGTACAAGATGTTCTTCCCCACCCACTGCTGAATCCACATAATAATTAAGGGTCTGGTCAAATTTAGATCATTTCTTGAATGTTAATCATATTTAAACATCTCATTATGGATACTGGCCACCATTCCACTATGTCTTACATTTGTCAATCAGCAAGTAGTTGTTCAGCACTTTTGTGACCAGACTGTATTAAGTACCATTGGTCGTGGAGCTGCCACCTCAGGAGTTCACCATCTGTTTGGGAAAGCAAACTTAACATACAAGATGTACAAATGACAATATAAGGCCAGTAATAATGCCATGGTACTCAGCAGACTGAAGATCAGATGCTATAAAATCCTTTCCTCAGAACCACAACAATTTTCTCAATGTGTTCTCATGCTCCTTCTACAATTACAATAAAATCCACCCTCATCCTATCTCCATTTTGTAGATGGACAGCTAAGACACAAGACAGCAAAGTCACACAGCTAGCAGAGGGCTGAACTGAAATTTAAACTCATGTTTGTCAGATTCCAGATACGGTAGGCATAACGATTCTCCTAGATCACCCTCCACAGTGTGACATTCATACACACATGCACACATGTATGCATGCACCCACGGTGTTATATGTAATCTATAAATAAGTGTGACTTACACTCCCACTTCCTTAAGAGTAGAGTAGGTTCTCAACACTGAAGGACATTTTATTTGCTGGATGTGATGATGGATTTGAGTTTGGAAGATTTGAGAAACCAGGACCTGGCTGAGTTTTTCTACATACCAAATGGAGAGACAGAGAGAAAAGGCAGGGAGGGAACTTGAAGGAAGAAAAGATTACCAGTCAAGCTGGAGAGGTTGCAGGGCAGAAGTGCCAAGGTGAGTTGTTGGTACCAGGAGAGATAGTTTTGGGGGAATGGAAAGAAATAGTGAGTGTGTGTAGACTTTTGTGTGCTGTGTGTTACATGACATAAACACTTTGCTTCATTTCTATTTGACATCTTTAACAAAAAAGTCTATATGGCACTGCTCAGTACTCTCATTATTATAATCTTATTTATTGGTTTATCTTTGCAGAGGCAGTTCATAGCAGGAATGAAGTTTTGCTTGAAAAAAATGCCCAAGAGTTATAGCTGAGTTACCAGAAATTTTATCTTTATACATATTTTAAGTTATTTGTTTTGTACTTCATTGTGAAAATTAACAAGGAACCCAGCAACCAAGCCTAGACTTGGATTCCAACCGCCACCCTCACCTATTGGTTATGATGTGTCTTTGGGAAGATCATTTAAGTGCTTCCAGACCTTGAAACAGACAGCCACACTCACGATGTGAGGTCCAACGTGTGCTGACACGAAGTAGGGACTCAGAAACGTCACACTGCTTGAGGTCCACAATCACTCATTCCTTGATCCTGGTTTCCTAAACCGAAGGTCTTCTTCAACTGCAATATCTTAAGATTCTAAGCTGCCAGTTTTGTGTGTGTGTGGATATTCAATGATGCAACATGCATGTTTTAAGCAGCTACTTTGTGTTAAAGCTCTATGTACTTACTCACTGTCCTATACACAGTTCCTGACCCAACTTGTCTCCAGCCAATAAGAAAGTGTAGGTTGTTCTGAATCTTTCTTGTTTAAGAAGAATCATGCAGTGGTACAGAAAGAAGTCTCTGGTGCCAAAATGATTACATCAAAATCTCCAATCCATTGCTTACTGGCTGTGTGGTCTTGGGAAAATGGCTTAACCTTTCAGTGCCTCTTCTGTGAAACAGAAGAGTTGTACTTACCACATAAGCTGTCATAAGAATTAAATTCACTAATTCACAAGCCTAGCTCATGCTGACCACTCAATTGGTGTTAGTTGTTACTACTAATATAATTGAATCTCTAAGAATTACAGGTTATTCAATAATAAAGAAAATTAGCCAGGAGGTAAAAACCAGTGAAGAAGGTTTATGACAAATCTTTAAAAATAACTATAGTGAGAATGAGAGTGTTTCTTACATAGGATAGTCACATTAAATCAACTTCCAAGTACTTGTGGCAGATACCTCAGAGGAAGTAAGGAAGTCATCTCTTCCACCCCTTCCTGACCCTCTTACACAAAGAACACCTAAGAAGAAACTGTGTAGCACAATGAAATAATAAATACAATCATATTAAGAGCACTTTGATCATTTCTCCACGCTGCAATCTGGAAACAGTTGCTACCTGGGCAGGCAGTAAAACTAAAAGCGTTTATTCCAGAGAATCAGACAGAAGGCTTTGGGTACAGCTGACTTTCGTTCTAATTGCATTCCGTAGAATTATCCCTGCACATTATTGTAAGGTGTGCGTCTCTTCCAAGAACATTTTTCTCAGAAGAAAGAGGAAGCAATCTTGCCTGGCCAAGAGGTTACAAGCAAGGCTACAGGGAGAGGTGGGAAGTGGCTAATTTCATGTTCCTATCAAACACAAGCTGGATTATAAGAAAACAAGGGAAGAGAAGGAGGAAAGAATGGAGATTAAAGAATCAGACAGTTTTAAAGCCCAAGAAATGCAGAGGGAAACGCTAATCTTTTTAATGTATTTTTTTTTTTTTTTTTTGGTAACAGATGTTTGCTTGCAGTTCCAAATCTAATAGCAGTTGGTATAGTAAAGATGAAATAGTAGAAGGAAGACAAAGAAAAGCTAAAAAGAGAGAAAGGGAGTCAGGCTGGCAAACAAGAAGCTAATTCCAATGCCCCTCCTTCTTCCCTGCTTCACCAGGCTCTGTCCATTGGGTGCAGGCCAGCCGTATGCCCTGCCACGTTGCCTGACAGTTCTGGATTCTTGCTCACTGCATCCCCCTGTCTGTAAGCATTCCTCCCCAGGAAAGTAGGGGTAATCAGACCCATCCTTTAAACATCTTCATTGTATCACTTTCATAATCAGCTTGTAATGTTCTGTTCAATAGACATGGAGCCGACCAGACCAAGTGCTTGAACAGCAGCTTGGGCCGTGGAGCTATTCTCTGTGCCATTGATCACAAAGACAAAAATCAATCCTGGCTAAGGAGAAAGAAGTTAAAAATAAATTGCAGGGATTGATTTCTCTTCAGACCCTCTGACTCCCAGTTTAGAAAGGGGGAAGGAAGAGTATGCATGGATCAGTCCGTCATGAAATTGCTTAATAGGACCCAGTTGCAAAAGCAAAATCTGGGGATATTTTATACACTCACACACATAATTGTCTTTTATGTTTTTATATTATTTTATTTTTGTTTCCTAATAACTACAAGAGATGAGAATCCATCTAAATTGCAAGCTCCTAAGAGAAAAACACTACTGTTTGCCTTGATCTCCAAAATCTCCAAAATGAGGCCCCATGCTTTGTGGAGAGCATTAACTCCAGAAATATTTGTTGGGAGACTGACAGCATATGTGAATAAATGAAGTGCCCTCCCTCCTATTATTGTCTCTCACAATTATGTTTATTTCTTCATAGACTTATCACAGTAGGCAATTACCATTCTGATTTATTGGTTTGCTTATGTAGTATCTCTCCCTCTCTCGACTATAAACCCTGTTATGGCAGGAACTGTGGTTTTCTTATTTACATATTTATTTTTTATATATAGCATAATCTCCAGGGATCATAACTTTCTTATTTACTTTTTGGATTTTTATTTCTTTTTTACTGCATTATCTCCATATTATATCCCAAGTAGATGTAAATGGAATGAAGAAAGGAAGAAAAGATTCAGCAACTTGCTTGAGGAATTAACTATATCCCAAATCTCTTTTTTTGTTTGATACTGACATCGGAAAAATGAATTGAGGCAATACTTCTGAACAGCAATCCCTTTCATATGTCTGACTAAATGGAGCGACCTGTAGGGCAAGACAACCTGTGGAGTTTTAGGGTCAGAAGAGAACTTCTGGCGTCATACAGTTCACTGCTTTCAAAACTTTCTATGCTGTTCTAAGTTCTGCAAAGATGCCTTGTAGTGTCCCCAAAGGGATGAAGAGTCTGGGTGGGTGGTGAAGCTCATACAGCCCCTCACCCTCTTTAATGCATATCTCTTCTAACTGTATCTGTTTTATATATTGGAATGCCTTCAACAATTTTGCCTAGAAGGCAGTTCTCCAAGAACAACAACAGAAGATTTGAAAGCCCTTCTTTAATGTAATCTTTTCACTTTGCCACAAGGAAACTGAGCTTCAGGGAGGAAAGGTGATGGCCCAAGATCACCCAGTGAGTTAATGACGAGGCCAGACTTAAACCCAGGAAGGCCAACTCCCTTCACCTGCGCATCCATCCACCCACACAGTCTCCTTCCAAGGGTCGCTTCCCCTTGGGGCACTGACAGGTCCTCAAGTTGAGCCCCTCAAGTAAATTACCTGCTATGAGAACTACCATGATCTTTGCCTCCTCCAGGATATCTTCTTTAATTGTAGATCTCCCTCATGCTGGCAAGCACTGTCCTGGAGAGTCTAGCAATTTCTTAAATGCTTTTCAGCATTGTTTAGGAACAGTGTCTGGTCAAGCAGCTCTATCTCCTCACCAAGACAATGCAAAATGCGGACCAACACTTTCTCAGTCTTGTGACCATCACATTCCCTTCATTTAGAAGAGTATCAGGAACATATTAAGTGCTCAATATGAGATTATTAAATGAATGGATGAATGAATGAATGAATCAGTCAATCAATCAATACCTGTATCACAGAGAGAAACAGTCACAGTACTGGGTACATAGTAGATCCTCAATCACATCAAGCTGATTGGCTAACATCTGACTCTGCTGCTCTGAAACTCCAAGAAGTCCTTATTCTGGCTGACCATCAGGGCTTTCAGAATTCTTAAAGGATTCTGATTCAGATTCTTAAAGGCTGCTTGCAGAAATTAAAAATGATTATTTACTCCATTAGCTGGTCATACAGTTATAGGCAGAGTGATTAAAATTTTTTAAAGCTGAAACTCTGAAATTCATAGAGAAATACTCTAGTTAGAACGGTAATGGGAAGAGAACTGGACTAAACAGTCTACTTTTCAGTCAATAGCCCAACTGCCTTAATTATCAGCACTGCTCTTTTTATAGCAGTGTAATTATCTTTAATAGGAGAAAGACCTAGAAAAGGAATTCTCCAGGGGGCTGGGCTTAGCAGTCAGGATGTGGAAGACTTGCTGGCACATGGAAGGGAAGGACAATGGGGAGACTCAGTGAGGTCATGACTCCACAGCTCCTGAGTCCTGGAATGGAACCCAAAGGCAGCCCCTCCTCCCACTCTGAATGCATAATGCATGGCAAGAGGTACACAGGGCAGAGGAAAGGGCTAGAGAAGAGCAGAGCTGTGGATGTCATGATGATTCTCTGCACTGCCATCCAGTCTCCACGGGGAGTCCCAGGCATGGGTGTTTGAGTAAATCCTCTAAGTATATCTGAGGGACAGCTCTCAGAGGCTCAGCCATGATTACATTGTACTGAATCTCATTAAGCCTTTCTTTGGTTAATGATGCAGAAAGTTTCTGATATGAAACAAAATTGAAACAGATCCTGAGAAAGAGTCCACTAAATAGGGAATGGAGCAAGGCTTTACAGTCACTAACATCTACCAAGATGGGAGCCTATTTCACTTTTACAGTCATCTAGAAAAGTATCTGGGAATACTAATTATTAGGTGCTAACATAGAGAAAAATGAAATGAGAAATCAATCATTGTCCTCCTGTGTCATCCTTTATAAACCCAGACAGCCCTGAGGTCATATCCTTGACCCTGCCATTTCCTGAGCTATACAACCATGGGTGATTACTTAAATTTCACTGAAACTCGGTTTCCTCCATAGAAAAATAAAGACAATATCTGTCATATTGAGATCCTGTGAAGATTAAAGTTTTATTAAACAAAATAAAATGCACACATCTTGGACATACATTTGATGCGAAATAATTGCAAGGTCTATTTTCCACTATAACAACAATTCTTTCTGTTTGTTGATTGGTGAGTAAAATTGGTGGTGAAGCTAGGTAGAAATAACACTCTAAACAACCATTGCTTTGGAGGTAGGAAATTGATTTCCAAATAGTGAAAGAGATTGAGAATGTATAGCTGATCTCACTTCTTTGAGCTGATGATTGAAACTCTTGTAGTCTCCTGGATAACACATCTGCCTTCCTGACCAGAATTCACAGACTGTCTCCCACTATATAAGCATTCTGAATAATTAAACACCATGAGTGCCACCCTTCTTGCAAAATGCACTACACAGCATGCTTACCACCACCCTGATTTCTCATGCCCATGGAGACACTAATAGCAATAGAAGCTTTTCTACCAAAGCACAATAACACACCCTTCTATGGAGCTACTACCAATAACTCAGGGGTGATACACAAAATGAAAACAATTTAATACTCCTATGCTAGACATGGCCCATTCATATTTTATTAGAAAGGCAAATCATTACTTTATAATATGTAGCAAATTACAGAATCATTCTCTGAGATTAAAGGAAAACATTCTTTGCTATATTGACCTAGCAAGGAACAGATATTGTAACTTCCATGGAGCCTCATTAGATATCCTGGGAAGAAACAAGTCTTAGTAATTTATAAGGGGCATGCACAGTAGGGTTCTGAATGGAGCAAGGAGATTGCCATGCCTAAGGAATTGATGGGCATCCTGTAAAGAAAGACCCCTTGCTAGAGCCTCCCAGTCTCTACATTATGCTGAGAGGAGCAGGGAACACTGGGGTCACTGGCATTTAGATAGTAACTGACACTATAAAAGCGAATGGGATAGACTTACTCAAAGAGAAAGTGTGTTAGTCTGTTCTCATGCTGCTATGAAGAAATACCCAAGACTGGGTAATTAAACCTCTTAAGAGAGGAGAAAAGGGGTTTAATTGACTCACAGTTCTACATGGTTGGAAAGGCCTCAGGAAACTTACAATCACAGCAGAAGGTGAAAGGGAGGAACAGCACCTTCTTCACAGGGTGGTTACCTAAATTTCACTGAAACTTGGTTTCCTTCATAGAAAAGTAAAGACAATATCTGTCATATTGAGATCCTGTGAAGATTAAAGTTTTCTTAAACTTTAAAAGAGTTTAATAAAAGAAGGAGAAGTGCTGAGCAAAGGAGGAAAAGCCCCTTATAAAACCATGAGATCTTGTGAGAACTCACTCTCACAAGAACAGTATGAGGGCAACCTCCCACATGATTCAATTACCTCCCACCAGGTCCCCTCCATAACACATGGGAATTATGGAAGCTATACTTCAAGACGAGATTTGGATGAAGACACATCATTCTGCCCCTGGCCCCTCCCAAATCTCATGTCCTCACATTTCAAAACACAATGATGCCTTTCCAAAAGTTCTCCAAGGTCTTAGCTCATTCCAGAATTAACCCAGAAGTCCAAGTCCCAAGTCTCACCTGAGACAAGGTAAGTCCCTTCTGCCTATAAGCCTGTAAAATTAAAAACAAGTTAGTTACTTCCTAGATACAATCAGGTACAGGCATTGGGTAAATACACCCATTCCAAATGGGAGAAATTGGCTAAAACAAAGGCACCACAGGCCCCATGCAAGTCTGAAATCCAGTAGGGCAGCCATTAAACCTTAAAGTTCCAAAATGACCTCCTTTGACTCCATGTCGCACCTGCAGATCATGTTGATGCAAGAGGTGGGCTCCCATGGCCTTGGGTAGCTCTGCCCCTGTGGCTTTGCAGGGTATGGCCCCCTTCCAACTACTTTCACAGGCAGGCATTGAGTGTCTGTGGCTTTTCCAGGAACACAGTGCAAGTTGTTGGCAGATCTATCATTCTGATAGATGCAAGAGGTGGGCTCCCATGGCCTTGGGTAGCTCTGCCCCTGTGGCTTTGCAGGGTATGGCCCCCTTCCAACTACTTTCACAGGCAGGCATTGAGTGTCTGTGGCTTTTCCAGGAACACAGTGCAAGTTGTTGGCAGATCTATCATTCTGAGGTCTATAGGATGGTGACCCTCTTCTCAGTGCTCCACTAGGTAGTGCCCCAGTAGGGACTCTATGTGGAAGCTTGCACCGCACATTTCCCTTCCTCACTGCCCTAGCAGAGGTTCTCTATGAGGGCTTCACCCCTGTAGCACATCTCTGCCTGGATATCCAGGCATTTCCATACATCCTCTGAAATCTAAGTGAAGATTCCCAAACCTCAGTTCTTGACTTCTGTGCACCTGCAGAGCCAATATCTCATGTAAGCTGCCAGGCTTGAGACTTGCACCCTCTGAAGCAACAGCCTGAGCTATACGTTGATCCCCTTTAGCTATGGCTGCAGAGGCTGGGATGCAGGGTACCAAGTTTCCAGGCTGCACACAGCAGGGGGGCCCTGAGCCTAGCCCATGAAAACAATTTTTCCTCCTAGGCCTCAGCACTGTGATGAGAGGGGCTCCTGTGATGACCTCTGATGTGCCCTGGAGACATTTTCCCCATTGTCTTGATGATTAACATTTGGCTCATTACCTATGCAAATTTATGCAGCTGGCTTGACTTTCTCCCCAGAAAATGAGTTCTTCTTTTCTCTCACATCATCAGGCTGCATATTTTCCAAACTTTTATGCTCTGCTTTCTCTTGAAGGTTTTGCCTCTTAGAAGTTCCTTCCACCAGATAGCCTAAATCATCTCTCTCAAATTCAAAGTTCCACAGATCTCCAGGGCAAGGGCAAAAAGCCACAAATCTCTTTGCTAAAGTATAACAAGAGTGACCTTTACTCCAGTTCCCAAGATGCTTCTCATCTCCATCTGACACCACCCTAGCCTGGACTTCATTGTCCATATCACTATCAGCAATTGGTCAAAGCCATTCAACAAGTCTCTAGGAAGCTCAAAACTTTCCCACATTTTCCTGTCTTCTTCTCCACCAAACTGTTCCAGCCTCTGCCTGTTACCCAGTTCTGAAGTAGCTTCCACATTTTGGGGTATCTTTATAGCAGCACCCCACTCTCTGCAATACCAATTTACTGTATTAGTCTGTTCTCAAACTGCTATAAAGAACTGCCCACAACTGGATAATTTATAAAGAAAAGAGGTTTAATTGACTCACAGTTCTACTTTGGAAGGGCTGGGAAGGCCTCAGGAAACCTACAATCATGACAGAAGGAGAAGGGGAAGAAAGGCACCTTCTTTGCAGCGGGGGCAGGAAGGAGAAGTGCTGACCAAAGGGGAAAAAAGCCCCTTATACAACCATCAGATCTCGTAAGAACTCACTCACTTTTACGAGAACAGCATGGGGTAACCGCCCCCATAATTCAATTACCTCCCACTAGGTCCCTCCCAGGAAACATTGGGGATTCTGAGAACTACAATTCAAGATGAGATTTGGCTGGGGATACAGTCAAACCATATCAGAGAGGGTAGGAAGTAAACAGAGAAAAGGAACCTAGAAAGAACACTGAGGAAAAACCCTTATTTAAAGAGTGGGCAGAGGAAGAGGCACCTGTGTTGGAAAGTAAGATGATATTGGAAAGATGGAGAGATGAGAGGGGACCCTGAACTGTACCTTATCGAGGAAGCAATGAGAGCGCTTCAAGGAAGAAGGAGCAGTCAAGAGGTTCAAATGCTCTAGACAGGTCAACTAAGTTAATTATTAAGGGGCATAGTCTAGATACACTTCAAAGATACCTTTGATGAACTTGGCAAAAGCAATTTCGGTGTGGTGGCAGAGGCAGAAGTCAGTCTCAAGTGTTACAGAGACAGGAAAATGAGAAGATAGGGTTATGAATAAAGTTGGTGCTCAAGAAATTTGATTATGAATGAAACATGGGAGACTTAGAGGGGTGTAGGTTCAAAGAAAGTTTTACCCTGCTTTGTTTTGTTATGTCAAGATGGTGGATATTTTTAAAATATTTAAATATTGATGGAAAGTTTAACATAGTGATGAGTAAGCTACAGACAGGGGAAAGGAGAATGATCAGTAGTGCCAGGTCCTTGAGAAGAGGGATGGAAATGCGTGTTTAGATTGAGGAATCTCATTTATATGGGGATGAGAACAATGCCTTCTACTTCACTTAAATAGTTCACTCTACCTACAATAACTGGATACATAGTAGGGATTCAAGAAATATTCGAAAGTCTTTCAAGACTGCCTTGCATTAAGTTACCCCCAAAAGTAGAGCCTGAGACAAGGTCTTTTATGTAGTTTTTTGTTTTTGTTTGTTGAGGAATGATCTGGGGACAGGAGTGGTGAAACTAGGAAGCAGGAAACAGGGAGGGAGAGAAGGCCATTCCAGGGTATATTACTAAACCGGTTATTACTGTCAGCAATTAGGGCTCAATCCCATTAGACAACCTATGAAAACTCATGTAGAATGAGGCTCAGACTTGCTTACCTGACATAAGAGAAAAATACTGATCCACTAGTTTTTTTTTTTTTTAACTTTTATTTTAGGTTCAGGGGTACATGCACAGTTTTGTTATATAGGCATATTGTATGTCATGGGTATTTGGTGTCCACATTATTTTGTCACCCAGGTAATAAGTATAGTACCTACTAGGTAGTTTTCTGTTCCTCTTCCTCCTCCCACTCTCCACCTTTAAGTAGGCCTCGAGGTCTGCCATTCCCTTCTTTGTGTCCATGTGCACTCAAAGTTTAACTCCCACTTATAAGTGAGAACATGCGGTATATTTTTTTCTATTTCAGTGTTAATTTGCTTAGGATAATGGCCTCCAGCTCCATCCATGTTGCTGCAAAGGACGTGATCTTGTTCTTTTTTATGGCTGCATAGTATTACACTGTGTATATGCGCCATTTTTTTTTTAATCCAGTCTACCATTAATGGGCATTTAGGTTGATTCCATGTCTTTACTATTGTGAACAAAGCTGTGATGAACACATGTGTGCATATGTCTTTACAATAGAACAATTTATTTTCCTTTGGGCATATACCCAATAATGGGATTGCTGGGTCGAATGGTAATCCTGTTTTAAGTTCTTTGAGAAATTGCCAAACTGCTTTTCACAATGACTAAACTAATTTACATTCCCACCAGCACTGATCCACCAGCTCTGGATTCCTGTTGCTAAAGTTGTCCCAGAGTCTTGGCACCTTCAAGATTTGTATCTGCACCAGAATAGCTAACGGGTCTCTTGCAAGCATCCTACTAGGGAAGAAATCAACCCTGGAACAGGGGATCCACAGTGCAGGTGAGGCAAGGTGATAGCAGGCCACCTCTGTGCAAAGCTAGTAGCTGAGGCAAACGTAGCTGGAAGGATGTGAGATGGAGTATGCTCCATACAAAGGTCAACTAAATATCACTACTTTGCAATCAGATCACTAATTTGTGTTTATTCCTGGAAGTATTTCAAATACTAACAGCAAACCACTATAATCATTATACATATAGGAGATGCATCCAAGCTATTTAAAGAACCTTCATTTGGGCTGGCTGTTGAAAACACTTTTACTTAAGATTCTGAAAGCACTTCAAGAATATTTACCTGAAGATGTCTTTATTGGATTTCTTTTGAAGATTGTCTCTGTAACTCTTTCATTTTGCTTTAAATTCCTGTGTTGTAAATGTGTCCCTAATGATGTAATTGCTATTTATTTAACATTCAAAATCTCTCCCATTAAGACCAAATTAACATCATTTAAAACATCTCCAAATAGCTTTTCTTTGAATAATTACACTCCATTAATTTCTGCCTCAGGGTTTTTTTCAGAAAGATAATAATTTACTGGAGATACAGTAGCCACATCATAGAGGTTTTTCTACCTTCCATGATGGTATATAAAGCAGGATCTTAGATGAAGTACCAAAATCCAGGTGAGCTGATACCAAGATGCAAAAACAGTCTTGAAAGTTAATTAAATCCCAGAATAGTTACATCTCATATATATCATTAAAAGTTGGTTATCAAAGAAACCAACACAATGGAAGCTATGTGGGAAGGTTTTATCATGCACATATGTTGATACATGAATTGAGTCTATGAATAATTTAAAAACGAATTTGGAGAAAAGATCTAGTAATCTTTTATGTGATCGGCTTATAAAAATCCTTAAAAGAGGATGTGCATACACTAAACAGTGAGGCTGATTTTTGCATGTGGAGTAGTCTCTCAATTCTTGCATTTTGTAGGGCTTTGTAGCATTCAAAGCATTTCAAAGCCATTATTATCTCCCTTGATCCTCACAACAACCTTCCAATTTAGAAAGGGCAAGTAGCATGATTCCATTCTACAGAGATGAGGAAATTAGTACACTGAGAGTATAAGTGACTTGTGTAGTATTTCCTTGCTCGTAGGTGGCAGATTGCAGATTACAACCCAGGTCTTTAAAGTCAGGGCTCTTTTCTCCACATCAGACCACTAGCTATTTGAATCACAACCTGATGGAGAGCAGGGGCAATGCTCCATTGCCCCTGGCACACTTCTAGGGCTCAACAAGTATCCGTTAATTGGATACCAATACTTGTTAATTGCTAGTATTTCTGGAACATCTCCCAACACTTTATAACGTCCTATTTTTCTATGTTTATGCATAGAACTCTTAAAACTAATAGCAACATGTATCCAAGCTACCAACTGACTTCATTGTAGTACTGGGATCATCCTAGAAACAGTCTGATACATGTTATTGTTCCAACCTCAGAATTCCTTGTTATATAAGGTTTCTTTTTTCTTCACTACATCTATAGAACATTACTGAGAGTTGAAAATACCACTGGGTGGTAGATGGATCTACACAGTGTCACCTGTCTGGTTGGCATCTTTACAAAGGTTCAGGGAGTAGCTAGCTATTCTGGGCTTGCATGAGTGGTTGTGGGTGCCACAGGTTCGGGAAGCCACTCTCTTCTCCGGGCCTGAATCTGCACAAACCCTCCCAGGCTAAAGTGGCCAACTGTATCTTTAGGGTTCCTACCCTATTCCTGTGCTCAGTTCCTAAAAACCATGTCCTTTTCCAGAATGTTCAATTTGCAGTACGTCATCTCACAGGGCACTACAGGCTCACTTAAAACAGCGAGGGGAAAGTTTCATTCTGTGCTAAGGCAACCAAGACATCAGGGATGTGGAGAGAGACCTAGCAGAGGCAAGATGATCATCCCTCCCTCAAATTTTCTGCTTTCTTCCCACCTCTAGAGTACTTTATTTGTATCTTAATTATGGACTTCTTTTTCTTCTTGTGTTTTAAATTTTTGAAGACTTGTCAGAATTATACCCCTTTTATGAATACAATTGCATGCACAATGAAAGTTTATTCCATGAGTAAATGAACTCTTACCACATTGAAGGTCACCCTCTGTGACATGAAGAGAGTATAGGGCAGGGTTTCACACAATCCACTGCAGACATAACATACACATTGCTGGTGATAGGTTACTAAGGGACTGTTCTTGTTTCTTCATCACATTCCCTAGTAGCAAGGGGAGCCAGAGTATGAATCTTATTACTAAAGGAATTTTACTGCAACTGCTGCTAAAGTACAGATTCTTCAGGATAATCACTAGAAATACTACTCCATAAGGAGAAAAGACAGGATTTTCAACCATCTTGGCTCAGAACACAGAAATCAACTTATTGCTTCCCCTGCCTCTACAGAGGAAAGCCGATTTCTCTTTTATCCAAGTGGAACGGCGGCATTTCAGGCAGACTTTTCCCTATTAAAACAAGGGCTCTTCTGGGAAGGATTAGCTTCTTTTGATTTTGCTACAAAACCTCAGGTCCCCTACACAGAAAATGAACCGACAGATTCACAAATTTCACAGCTTTCTGTATATCTCCAGCTCAGCTTGTCCAACAGCAGGAGATCAAACACTGGGTTCCCCCAAGCAAAACCATCAGGATGGCTACCTTTACCTCCTAGTAAATAGGAAAATGAAAGGTGACGTAGAGACCTTCGAGGTCTCTCTAAATAGTAGGAGCTGGGTGGGTGGTTTATGGACCCTTCTACTGCACATAAGACACAGAATTAAAAATAATACGTCAAGAGAAATAAAATTATGATTGAGCATGAGGCACATTCCTTTATAGGGCAAACAGGAGAGGGTAAAATTTTTAATATCATGGGAAGAGGTTTAATTTAATGAATGAATATCATTATAAAGAGGTTACCAAGGTTTTTCATTATTTAAACTATACTCTCAAATGCATATACTGTACATTTGTATATAATCTCTCACTCATGTGTAAATAATTACACATTAAGTTATGTGCATCACATTTATTAATATGCAGAGAAAAGATCTGGGCCTGGATCTCACCTGCATTCCTCATGGTTCAGCTGTCCACACATGGAAAACCTCACCTTTGACCAATGCAGCCAACGGGCTGCAAAAAGTCAGTGTTTTCAAACATTACTTAGCAGCAGGATCCTTTTGTCAAATGAAAGAGTATTAGGAAACCTAATATACAGCGCAAACAAAAGCAGAGTTGCTCTGTTTGAGGAGGTGCTGGGAAGCCCAAAGCCCAGCCTTGCCAGGCATCCCCCTTGATTTGGCACGTAAGGGTGGGAAAGGATGAACGGAAAGTCTGGTCTCCTTTGTTTGTGAGGTTGTTTCTTCCTTCTCAGTTATATGTCTCTGTTAGCACGAAAACCAAATATAAGACATCAATACTTTTAAAAGTTTGAAATTTAAGTAGATAAATCTCTATAGTCAGGAAAAAACAAACCCACCAAAGTCTCTTATCCTCATCTTGCTGTTATTCAACTGCTTAAATAGTAGGAATAAAAAATAATCTGCCTCTACACGGATCCCCTTTAAAAGCCAAACCAGTAAGCATCCATCAGTGGAATGCACAATCCTCAGTGTCCAGCTCTGCCTTGGTGCTACTCCCTGGGGATGCCACCTTGAAGGGACTCAAGCCTTGCTGCTCTCTGACTTCGTCTACCAAGGCCATTCTCTGGCAGACTGGTAGGCAGGAACAGGTAGAACACCACTTCCTCTGATACCCTGACACTGTGCTCATATAGCATCTGTGTAGCGTCTCCAACAGAGTAGGAAAAGCTACTTTGTTGGTCTGTGGGTTTTCTGCTTTGACAAAGCCTGCAGAGGCAACTTTATTTCAATGAATGGAATGAAAACTCTCGCCCTTTTCTAGGCCACAGGCAAACATTGATCACAATCGACACAAATCTTACCTTCTCCATAAAGCCAGTACTGATCCTCATTTCCATTTTCAAAACTTATACCCCCCACCCCAAAAAAGATTTTAAAATGACACTGGTTTCAGAAAATCATTTGAGATGGTTTCTAATAATTCTTTAAAAACAACACACACACAAAATAAAACAAACAAAAAGAATATAGAAAAGCAGCCAAGGAATAAAAAGTGACCAATGGCAAAACATAAAGGAATATGAAGAATAACAATACCATAACTTTTATGTGGGGAAGCTGCTGAAATTCACACAAAAATTAGTTCTGTGCTTTCTAGCAACTATAAAGAGGGGAACACACCATTATCTAGATTTAATTAAAGAAAATATAAAGTGTTCAATTCAGTTTTCCAACTTCTTTTTCTACCACTCCACTCCCTCCCACAATTACAACTGCCCCTTACATAAGAGGTCCTGATACATTCTGTTTTCTTTCTTCCTTAACTTTACCCAGGCTTTCTCCTCTGGTCAGAATGCTCTTTCTCTTTCACCTACTTAACTCATAGCCTTCTTTTGAGAAAGCTTGTACTGACCCTCTTCTAGGGTCAGGTGAAAGGCTCTTTCTCCAAGAGCAACGTGTGCTTTCCACTAATACAGTTCTCATTATATTACATTATAATTGTTTAGTTATGTGCATTTCCCACTAGGCTGAATGTATTTTAATACATTTAAATGAATGAATATAAAAAGGGCAGTGAATAATATATTGGGTAATTCTTGGACAGCAGTTTTATAAAAACGCAGAGACACTGTACATTGCATGGTCATTTCTTATGCAGTTAGCAATTGTCAATTAGGCAAGTTGTCTTGTATTGTTAGCTGCAGAAACAAGATTCCCTTGCTTCAAAAAGATAACTAACTACACTTCCTGAGAATAGGATGGTGTCTTATCTTCTCAGTTCAGTTCAGTTCAGCAAACATTTATTGAGTACCAGTCATTATGCTAAGGGCAGGAGAAGCAATGATGAATAACACACAGTCCTATTCCTTTTAGAGACCTGGCTGGGGAAACATAATGTAAATGGGTAAGTACCGCACTGGAGCTTCATCCAATCTCGACTGAGGATGTCAGGGAAGATTTTCTACAGGAGGTGCTATTTGTCCTAAATTTAAATAATAAATTTGTCTGGTAAACGGACATCCCAGGCAGGAAAAAAAATATATAAGAAAGGCATATAAAGTAAGAAATAGTATAGTTTGTGCATGGAGACTAAACAGGTTTATGTTTATTGAAGGTTAAAATGAAACAAGGAAGGAATGTGAAGAGCAGTGGTGGGTAAGGAATTTATATGCGGCTGATGGAGTAGGTAGGATCCAGGTCACAGAGGTCTTTGCAGATAATGGTAAGGAAATTGGATTTTACCCTATAGGTGATGAGCTGCCACTAAATGTAGAAACACTGATTTTGCCCTGTGACTGGCTGGTGGGGAAGGCTGGTGTTGATCTGGGAGAAGGAAATCAATTAGTAAGGTCTTGTAACATTTCAGAAAATACATAATAAGGATTTATAAATGGTTTTAAATAGCCAAATAATGATGATGCTTCTCCCTTTTCCTGTTGTAAATCACCCTAGAGCAATAAGAAAAGTAAGAAAAGGAAATACAAACTCTATCCACAATGAAAATCTAACTCTGAAACACAATATATGTGGAAAAAGGAGTCACATATATTGTGTACCAGATGGTTCTGTCTTATGAGAAGAACCTACTCACAGAGAAAACAATCTTGAGTCATATAGGACCTCAGTGAGAACCAAGAAGGATTCTTGTTCAGCTGAAACAGAGCCCTAATCTATCACTAAAATGAACCTCCTCAAATAGTTTTACCAGGAAGAACTCATAGCACTAAAAAATAAGCAATAAACACATCAAGATAAAAGAAAACAGCATAAGAATGATAAAATAATATAGGAAAATAAAAGATGGAACGGGACAGGAAAAACAAATAACAGATATGGAATAAAATATGCTTCCATAGAGCAAATAAAAACTGTAAACACACTGCTATAATTTAAAATAACCTGTATGATGAGGAGATCACCTCTGTAAGAGAAGAGTTTGAAGCAGAAATACAAGAGCTCAGGGGAGGTATGTTGAGACAAGAGAAAGAGACACAATATAAACGGGCAAAGCTCAGAAAAGAACTTAAACAAAAACAGGAAAAAAAAAAAAAAAAAAAGCAAAAAAGCAAAAAGAACCTAGAGAGCCCAGACTCTACTAAGTACTCATTGAAGAATAATGTAAGATTGTTTTTAATCTCATTTTTCTCAGTTTACTCGGGGAGTAAAAAGGGTTGGGAAGGGACAAATTTTGGCTCTCTTTTGTCTTTGCTGTCTAGGTATCCTAGGTACCTAGGTACACACCCTATGTATCCCAGAAGAAAGGAACCAAAACAATAAAACTGAAATAGAAAATATATTTCAAGATATGCCACAGAAACTCCTGAGAAATTAAAAATAAAGAAAAAATTAAATCTATTTAACAAATATTAATATTCCAGAAGAAAGAATTAGTACACTATGGCCAACCACAAGGCATATGCTAACTAATAAGTAATTGGTATCAAAATATTTTTTAAAGGCTTTAAGTATTGAAGTTAAAAAACAAAATAAAACAACAACAAGATGCCTTAAAGAAAAATATGAGATTGGTCTGAATAATAACAAGTTACTGAAGTAAAAATTATGATGGAAAGAGGATGACACATACATGTTATACCCTAAGAAATGATATTAAAACATAAAAAGATACAGACAAACATATTTTCAGCATTCAAGAATTAGCCTTTCTTGGAAGACAAATTTCAGATAACCAAGAGATAAATGGAAAAAACTATAGGAAAAAGACTTCTGGGGAAAATTGAACACATTACCTATAAGACTAAAATCAAAATAAATGCAGGAATTACAGTGCAGAGCAGAACGTTCATGCTCTAAAATGATGACGTAAAGAGGAATAGGACAAGAGGTCATAAACACACACTATTTTTTTCACCTTTCTTCTGTAGTGCTTCATAAACTAAGTCTAACAGAATTATATTTTAAGGCAGTAAGACAAACACTAGGAAATAACTATTCAAAATTAAGTAGCGGAAGAATTAAAGAGAGGGAGAAAATTAGAAATTCAAGGAAATACACTGATTTTGTAATTGCTGCCAACAGGAAATCAACAGATATTGTCCAGAAATAGAAGACTCAGTATGCTATATAAATTTCTATTCATAAAGCTAAGCACTTAGAACAAAAATACAAATACTCAAAATTATCAAACAGACATATAGGAAAGCAAACAGACCATATAATGGGAGTTTTAAAGTAATCCATAATTAAACACAAAGCATATACTGTCAGAACTAAGACATATATGTCATATCTGTCAATGCATATGGCCAAACTTACCTGTGAGAAGAAAAAGGTGGATTAAATGCGGATGATCCACTGATCTATATTTGTACCTGCACTATGTGTAGTTGTTTACCTGCAACTCACTGGCATTCTTTTACCATATTTCAATCTTAGCTAATTGATAGCGGCAAATGATACCATGTAATCTGTGTTTAGTTGATGATTAAGGAAATTCAATGTTTTTCTCAAGTTTATTGGCCTTTCACATTATTTGGGGCATTGTTAATCCATTGGTTCCCATGTCATTGACAGTAAAAATAAAGCCTTCAAGGCCAGTGGGATCTAGCACCCTCCACCTTTCTGGCCTTATCTCTAAATTGTCTATCTAGGCCTCACGGCAGGTTCCTGCTCATCTCATTGAACTCTGAATATTGGAGTAGGCTGAGGTTCAGTCTTTGGATTGTTTCTCTTTTCCATCAGTACTTATTTCTTAGTGGTCTAAGAAATGCCATCAATATGCCGGCAACTTTACAATAGATCAACTCAGCTGAGACTGGCAATTCTGTGGTCTAAAAATGCCATCAATATACTGTAGACTTTACAATGGATACACTCAGTTGCAACTGCCCCATGACCCACCCCCACTCCCGAACTCAGCCTCAAACCTCCAACTACCCACTCCTCATCTTCATGCGGGCTCGAGGGAGCCAAGGCCTGACAACCTGGCTCCACGCTCCTCTCTGACTGCACTATCTTCTGCCACCCTGTTCCTAGTTCACCAGTCAATGAGGCCTTCCTAAGTCTTCCAAAATAAAACAGCAATACCTTTATGGCTTCAACATTCACAGTCCCTGATTTGTTTTTATTCATAGCACTTGTCGTTATCTGATACATTTTGTAGATATATAATAGTAAAAGATAAATAGAAAGATAGAAAGCAAATATTTGTATAACTGTTACTAGAGCATCGTTTTGCTGCTTTACAGATAGCGTTAATAAATATAATCCACCTAGCAACTCATGAAGTAAGTACTATGATTATCTTCTTTTTATAGATAAGTCAATGGAGGCACAGTTCAAGGTCACACAGCTAAGTGTGGAATGCCACAGTTTCAACAAATGCCAGGTGTTAGGCTCTAAATTATATGTTTTTAACCATTACTCTTCATAACTTTTCATATCTATGAATATATGGATGTTTACATCATACACATATTTTTTCCTATCTTCCACTAGAATTAAATACCACTAAGGCAGAAACTTTGTTGTGTTCACTATCCTAACCCCAGCACCTAGCACCTAGAACAGGGGACCTCATATATATCTGGCAATGAATAAAACTTTATTGAATAATGAAACTGCATATTTTTTCAAGGAAAATAAAAATTGCCACTAATTAAAGACAAAACGCCGGACGCAGTGCCTCAAGCCTGTAATCCCAGCACTTTGGGAGGCCGAGGCGGGCGGATCACGAGGTCAGGAGATCGAGATCATCCTAGCTAACCCAGTGAAACCCCGTCTCTACCAAAAAATACAAAAAACTAGCCAGGCGAGGTGGCGGGCGCCTGTAGTCCCAGCTACGGGAGGCTGAGGCAGGAGAATGGCATAAACCCGGGAGGCAGAGCTTGTAGTAAGCTGACATCCAGCCACTGCACTCCAGCCTGGGCGACAGAGCGAGATTCCATCTCAAAAAAAAAAAAAAAAAAGACAAAACTTCTGTCTGCTTCCAGTATAATAAAAAAGGAATGTTTCAGAATAATTTGTTTAAAAATCTGTATATCTGTCTGCAGAGTTACAGCAAACTTTATGGAACACAAGGAAAAATGAAAAAAGTCTGAACATTTAAAATTCTAAGTCATGTTTCCACGAAACAATTCTGGCATATTTAGCATTAAGGGAAGAGAAATCTGATTGGTAAATTCATAACTCACTCTTGTGCTTCCATTGTAAAAAAAAAAAAAAATCTACATAGAAAGAGATAAAGGCCTTAAATGGGGACCATAACAATGAGAATGGAATAAAAGGAAACACTAGAGAAATCACAAAGAGTGATATTAACAGAGGCTGTGGGTTCATTTAATTTGGCAACACACACTGACTTTGACTGACCTGGTAGGGGTTGTGCCACAAACTGCGTAAGGGTCAAGGTCAAGTGTGACCTGTTGGTTCTGTTTTGTGGAACGTCTATGTTGGGATGTTGAGTTGGTTATTTGATACAGAAGGCTGCAGTACATGGTAGATGTCACAGCTCACTGACTTGAAAGTGATCAAACCTTGGAGACAGTCCTTAAAACCCGGGGATTGCTCAGGCAGTGAGTACTGGGTAGAGAAGCAGGTCAAGGGCAGAAATTTGAGGAACCCTAGAGTAGTGACTGGTGCTGTGTATTTTGCAGTGTATGTGTTCAGTAAACAAACACATATGAATAAGAGAATGAAAGTGCCGTTGGCCTGCCAAGACTTAGAAATACAATCCTGAGATTCTGGCTTTCAGGCTTTCACGCTTTCAGTCAAGCTAAAAAAACAGGGATTTTTGAAGCCACGGAACCTTCCTCTTTCACTCCCTCATTCAAGATGGTTTTTGAGTGGCTAGCTATTTTTCCTGTATTTTACTAGACCTCAAAAATCTATGTAACTAAGTTATAGAGAGAAGTAACTGCGATGCCTACAATCAGTTCAATACAACAAATATTGACTGAACACCCCTGATATGCAAAGACATCTTGTTAGGGCTAAGGGAGAGGGGTCAACTGTGTGTATAAAATATTGTCCTCATTCTCAGAGAGTGTAAAATGCAATTTGGAGAGAAGACAAATCCATTGAGATTTAATAAGTAATGGCTTCCGATAGCCTGTGTGCTAGAGGAATGGTATAGACCATAGAGCTGCAAGGTTTCAGAGGATGGCGATCACACTGAGCTTGGAAATTCATAGAAAGCCTCCTAGAAGAGACGGGATTAATCTGGACTGAAATACCAGGGGTCAGGTACAGAAGGTCATTCAGGTGCTTAGGTCTGAGCAAACTCAGGGAGTTTTCAAAGTTCAACTTTCCCGTGGGAATAGTTTTCAAAACAACTGAGAATAGAAGGATGGGAAGGCAGAGTGCGGGAAATCAAGGTTGTGGTCAAATGCCATGTTTGGTTTATCACACACACCCTCTGTCAGTCATCTCGTGGAGCACTACCTTTTGTTCCTCTTATCTTTGCCCTGTTTTGTACCTCCTCATAGTACAAAGTAGAGATAACAAGACCCAAAAGGTAAAAGAAGGCCTCCCTGGTCTGCCTAAATATGTGAGTCCCATCTAATTTTTCCCAAGACTGAGTTCTGGGAGTAAATGCTTTGGGACATGGACATTGAGGAGGTAGTCAGCACTGGAAAGAAGGGGAAAGTTTAGTGAATACCAGATATTTCCAGAAAAAGAATCCTGAAGATGCTTAATTTATAGGGGATTTTCATTGCCAAGTTAAACAAGTCACTTTGGGTGGAAATAGAATGTGGCTTTGATAAATTACTTAAAGTCAAACCCCATTAGAAATTTGGCTTTAAGTTACTTCAAACTCAGTCCAAGACCTAGTCAATTCAGACAGCTCCTGTGCTATAAAATGGCAATCCAATGGAAGGATTCAGTGCATCACTAAAACCAGTAGAAGTCCGGGCTCTCCCCAGAGGACTGGGTCCCTGAAGCAAAGGAGGGACAGTGTCTCCACTCCACATCTTCACAACCTTGGGAAAGCCACCCTCCTTTTCCTAGCAGGCAGCCAACTTCAGTGATGCATCCTCCCACCACCAACTGCACTTTCTGTACTTACCTGAATGAAGATATATTCATCCTGGACAACCAGGGAACTGATGTCAATGGAGCGGGCAAAGGGCCCACTTCTAGTTGTCTCGGCGCACTCCTGGATCCTGCAGGTGAGGTAGTGAGCATCTGAAATAGGAGGGCAGAATGATGCTTAGATACAAGTGAAAACCATGAGGGAGCCCCAGGTGGCACACAAAGCTCTACTTCATGGGGGAATCAACAAGGTAATTTAAAATAACAGTGAGATTTCATATTTTTGTCCACGGAATTTATAATAATTCCCCCAAAATTGTAATATCTAGTTTGGACAGAGAAGTGGAAAAACAGTTCATCTCATATCATACTGCTGAAAGAGTAATTTGGTATAGGTTTTTGGAAGAACAAATTTGAAATACGTATCAGAATTTTAAAGGTACATGTCTTACATCAGTAATTCTAATTCAAGGAGAATCTGTTCTAATTTTCTAATTAGAGAATTCTAATTCTCTAGATGTTTTCTAGAGAAAGACTCATATTTTCAGAAAGAGTCAAGGCAATGATATTCACAGTGGCATTGTTCATAGTAGTGAAAAATTAGAAATAGGCTCAATGCCCATGAATTAATGATCACTTAAATAAACTGAGATACATGCATATGACAGAGTACTATGCTGCAATTAGAAGAATTCGGTGGATACATATGCTTTAACATGGTAATTTCTCCAAAACACACTGTTCTGCAATCTTTTAAAAATTAGTTAGCATCATATATAGTATGATCCAATTAGGCTTGTGCCATACTGCATAGAACAATGTTTAAAGGATACATACAAAAATTAGCTATGATTACTTTTAGGCAAAGAAACGGACTCAAGGAAGTAGACAAAATTCAAGTGGGACCTTTGCTTTTTACATTACATACATTTTTATTATTTTTACAACAAGAATGCATTCACTTCTTATATAACATTTACAAAACTTACATAATTACTTGTAAAAATCTTCTAGAGATCTCAACAGCTGAACCCTCCTCCCTCGCCTCAAGCAACCCAAAAAAATGCATGGTACCAGCTGTAGCTGAATGGGAAATCTTTGGCTCCAAAAGGCATTCTGATTATGACTAGAAAGTTATCCAAGGAAAGGCAATCCATTTAGTTTTTGCTCTTTAATTAAGGAAAAACTACAGGTCAGTCTCTGTGAAGAATCCACCATAAAAATTTACTTTAAAAAAGGTTATTATTCATTTAATGAAATTTAAAAATAAATGATAAAAATGGAAAGTAGAAATCACTTTAAGATCAAAAGTAGAGAAATCTTATTATCTAAAACCACATGCATTATTGCATATGCCTGTCTAATGCAATTGTTTCCTTGTATGTGTGCGTATGTGTGCAGAGGTGTCAGAGGCTACAGAGAAGGGAGTGGTAGGTAGCAGATAAATAAAAGCAAAAGGCTTACAGAAGCAAAAATGTATAACAATTGAGATTAAACTATGGGTACTTTAAATTATTTCTGTTTAAGTAATTGATGGATGGATTCAACAAGTATTTCTTATGCACACACTACATATTGGGTATTGTTTGGGTACTAGGAATAAGGCAATGAATTAGAGATTTTCCATTCTAGAAGAACCTTCTGTCTAGGAAGGGGTTTACTCATGTATGTAGCTAGTTATTACACATATTAATTTAGAAACATGATGCTACTTTAAGAAAGAAATATTTTAATGGGAAATGAATTCATTACATGCTATACATAACTACTTCTTGAATGTTCAAATTTGAGCAATGTCTGTTTGCTTCGATAACTATAATCTGACTAGGTCTAGCATTGATTCCATTTGCCCCAGTGGCAATTATCATCTGCACAGTAGCTCCAGCCTCTAAACTTTTTTTTCTTCTGCATCCCATACAATCCAGTTGGTTCCTAATCCTTGACAATTCTGCCTCTGAAGTGTTTCAAGTCTCTTCTCTTCCCTCCATTACCTGCACCATTTGCCTGGGACATTTTCTTGTCATCTGTGTTACTTCTGCACTCATTTCACATCTAGGGTCCATGTGGATGATGAGTTGGAGACTGGATGGACTTGAAACAAGCAGCCAAAGGCATCTCTAAAATCTAAGCTGGGGCTAATACCTCCCAGCATCAAAACCACCACTAATGCTGAGTGCCTTGGGATACGGCCTGAATAACTTTGTATGACAGGGCAGGCCTTTACAACTATCCTAATAAACTCAAACGCTTAAGGGGGCATGCGAATTATGTATGAGAGTAAAATTAGCGGGGGTAGATGATAAGTGGTGGCTGGCACAAGACCTCAGTGTCAGGGATCTCTGAGGAGCGGCGCAGACCACACTCAAAGGGCAAACATTCGCCTCTTTTAAGGGGGAACTGCTCCTCCACACAGAATTCATATGCAAAAATAAGACATTCTGAGTTACTAAGAAAAGCTAAATGCCTCTATTTTTTAAATGCTAAATTTCCTAACTTTTATAATTGAGAGCTATTGGGAGGCCGAGGTGGGTGGATCAAGAGGTCAGGAGATCAGACAATCCTGGCCAACATGGTGAAATCGCATCTCTACTATAAATGCAAAAAATTAGCTGGGTGTGGTGGCAGGTGCCTATAATCCCAGCTACTCGGGAGGCTGAGGCAGGAGAATTGCTGGAACCAGGGAGTCGGAGCCAAGATTGCACTACTGCACTCCAGCCTGGTGACAAAGCAAAACTCCGTCTCACAAAATAAAGAAAGAAAGAAAAGAGAGAGAGAGAAAGAAAGAAAGAAAAAGGAAGGAAGGAAGGAAGGAAGGAAGGAAGGAAGGAAGGAAGGAAGGAAGGAAGGAAGGAAAGAAAGAAAGTTGAGAGCTAATATAAATATAAAAGATGGTACAGGCCAAACACCTTGAGGCCAAACAAAACAAACCTAGACTCCAAATGAAACCCAGGAGCCACTGTTGCTTTTTTTTTTTTCTTTCCAACTTTTATTTTAGATCCATGATGTACATGTGCATAGGCAAATTGCAATGTTGTGGGATTTAGTGTACAGATTATTTCATCACCCAGGTAATAAGCATAGCACCCAATAGTTTTTCTATTTTCATCCTCTTCCCAACCTCTTCCCTCAAAAGTAGGCTCTGGTGTCTGTTGCTCTCTTTTTTGTGTCCGTATGTACTTAGTGTTTAGCTCCCACTTATAAATGAGAACATGTGGTATTTGTTTTTCTGCTCCAGTGTTAGTTTGCTTAGGATAATTGCCTCCAGCTCCATCTGTTGCTGCAAAGGACATGATCTCATTCCTTTATATAGTTGCATGATATTCCATGGTGTATATGTACTACAGTTTCTTTATCCAGTCCACGGTGGATGGGCACTTAGGTCGATTGCACGTCTTTGCTATTGTGAATAGCACTGCAACGAACATGTGTGTGTACGTTCAATGATTTATATTCCTTTCTGCTCTGCAATTTGGTCATGACCTTCCTTGCAAGGAAAGAGACAGGCTTTCTTACCCTCATTCCCTGACCCTGTAGCAAGACCAGCTTGTCCAACATTCTTTAAAGACAGCCTGTACGTCCCTTCCTTTTTGTCTTGGTTCACAGAGAGAGCCAAGAGTGGCCTGGATTTCCACTTCTGGCTGAGAGGAGAGGGGAAGGCAGGGAGCCCAGGCTGTGCTTTGGAGCACATTGCTAGCCCACCAGGAATACTCTTGGAACCATCCAGTCTTAGCAATTTGCTCCTAGAATAAAGCACCAAAACAATGAAAAGCTGCAGTAAAAACATGTAAAGAAACCACAGGTGTTGACATGGCAACCTGCTTCCTTGTTATCAGCCAGTGTCTCAGAAACCCCTTTGCACTGGTGATCAAAGGTACACACAGGGGGACACCTGCTTATCCCCACACACTGGCTCATTTCCCTCTGGCTATTTACTATTCACTCTCTCATTTGGACACTTTGAAAAAAGAAGCAAGTGTATTCGAGGCCACCACAAACAAAATCAAAACCTACCTAAACCTTGGCCCATAGCAAGTATAATGCTGTGCCAAGCTCATCCTACTTCTTGGCTCGCTCTCTACTTGCCACTGCTCAGCATGGCATGAAAGGTCCAATTTAACAGGAAGACAGCACTGAAATGAGTTTTTGAAAATCACTTAAAATTTGGTGGCCTTGCAGTCTTAGCTGGACTCAAATATTGGAAGTCTCAATGCTTTTATTTTTCAAAACATAGAGATTGGGTAAGTGCCACAGTGCCCTCTGCCAGGAGAGAACCAAAGTAGGGGCATAGGGAAACCAAATTGTCAGGCAGGCCTAGTGGTCAGACGGAAGTGACTGAGGGCCATGGAGGAACTGTGGCTGTCAAGGGTGAGCAGGGAATATCATTTGGTTCAAACCTCACATATGTAAAATATCTCAAATTAGAACTCTAGACATTACCTCCAAATGAGGCTGAACACAGTTATATTCTATGATGAAATTCACAAAGGTATTTATGACATAACTTAAAATCCCCAAATAGGCTTCCAATAAGTGTGGCCTTCTTATTTGTTTTTTAATAACACCCGACACCAGATAAAATGAAAGTGGTCCAGATCTCTTGAGCATACTCCAGTGGTTCTGAGAGCAAGGACTCTGAAGCTAGAAAGTGCTGAGATCAAATCTGGGACTTACTATGTGCAGACTGGCCTTGGCCAAGTAGCAGCATGGCTTTTCAGCTGCGAGGCACAGACAATTTAGTATGTGCCTCTGAGGACTGTCATCAGGACTAAATAAGATGTTGCATGAAAAATGCTTAGCACATTGTGGATACATTTTAAAAGATCAATAAATGTCAGTTATTTTTTATTATGAAGAGAAAGGGAAAGGAATCCAACTCTCAGCATCTTTTGTAGATTCAATTTATAATAAGTGTCCTATTTTGTTGTGGAGAATTGAAAGACCATGATATCACAGGTTCTACAGTGAAGTTATACTCTGAATTTAAATCACTGTTTACCTTAATTGCAATGGATGTTTGGACAAGAAAAAAAGTATATGGGCTGGACAAATCAAGGAGAACTTCAAAGAGGAGGCAACCCTTGAGTTTAACCTGGATGTGAAATTGTGCTATGTGAAAGGAAATTCTTGAATGAGGGAGTTAAAAATGCACAAGGACTTTTATGTAAGCAAAGCTCATGAAATATGTGACATAATTGCATGTTAATGAATTGACTTTGATTAATTCTTATTCTTGAACTTCTATTTTCTATCCTCTCCTTTGAAACATCCTCAAATGAAAAACTAGAAAGAACAGACGTAGAAAGATCTCATTTGGATATCCCTATGTAAAAACCAGAGACTGATTTCCTAAATGGTTAATCTTCATGCTTAATGTATTTCTAAATATAAAATGTCTTCCTAATATATTTCTAAGAGCTAGTGTGGTCACTGCTCTACTTACAAAAATGAAAGTCAAAGGCTTTGTTCCCTGCACCAGGAATAGAAGATTATTCTGCTATTTGGAAATATGCACTCCTATTTCAAACTAGCTCTACAGCTAGCAGGACCTTTAGGAGTGTTGTAACATCACTTAAATTGAGCCAGCATCCATGTCTTCTCACCCTACAGACGTGGGACCAAGGATCTCATTGGTGAGAAGGGCTGCCCCATACTGACTGATTCATTCCTTTTGTATTGGCTCAAGGTGTATAGAGAAGCTGCAGGTGTCAGACACATCCTGAAGTTCCAGGAAGCAGAGAACATAAGACAGATTCTTGCCCTCAGAAGATTCCTATGCCAGTGATGGAGACAGGACATTTACAAATGAATATACCTTAGGATGCTTAGAGAACTGGTGAATGTGGGAGGAGAGATGGAAACAATCTGACACCCTGAGCCTTCTTTTCTTCCTAAGAAGCTGTATTTCTGCTCGAAGTTTCTCAGGACTCAGGGACTCAGCCTCAGCCTTTCTCTATTCATCAAGACAAGCCCCTCATCTACATCAACAAATGTAACTGTAAAGTCCAGTTCGGCTCTGCCATACCTTTCCAAAAGGATCACCTCTTTACCAGCAGAAATAAAATCATAGCCACTTTTCTCTTCCTGGGCTGACTTTATAAAGCTTCAGTAAATGCTGGTTAAACTGAACTGAATGTCACTACAAGCCTATACATTTTGTTATGTTTAATTACATGGTGACTTGTGATTATATTTTGCCTTTGAGAATTACTAAGCATTCAAAATTCCTAGACATCAAGCTTCCTGTCATCTCAGAGAAAAAACTTTCTGTGATTTACTCAACTTCCATGCCTTTGGGTAATAATATACCTATTGTCAGAAATTGAAAAAGTGAATTAAAATCGTGAACAAAAAGCAAATTCAGCTCTTCAGGCCTTCTCTTAGAGAAATATCCACGAGCTGTTTATTTTATGTAACATTAACTCTCAAATGAAAATAAGTGAAAACAAGCAGATTCAAGGTAACTCTAAAAAGTTATTTAGCTTCTATCAGCATCCTTTTTCTTGACTGGGGAGTGCAACTAACCTATCTGTAAAGACAAGGAAGGAATGCTGGGTGCGGTGGCTCAAGCCTGTAATCCCAGCACTTCGGGAGGCTGAGACGGGCGGATCACGAGGTCAGGAGATCGAGACCATCCTGGCTAACACGGTGAAACCCCGTCTCTACTAAAATATACAAAAAAACTAGCCAGGCGAGGTGGCAGGCGCCTGTAGTCCCAGCTACTCGGGAGGCTGAGGCAGGAGAATGGCGTAAACCCGGGAGGCGGAGCTTGCAGTGAGCTGAGATCCGGCCGCTGCACTCCAGCCTGGGTGACAGAGCGAGACTCCGTCTCAAAAAAAAAAAAAAGACAAGGAAGGAAGGAATATTGCTGCAAATACCTAATACAGAGTTTGAAGCATAGGTTCTAAAAACAAACAAAGGCAATAAACAATAAAAGGGAGCTTCCATTCCTTCTACTGAGTTCATGGATTTTGAGCTTTGGTGACACTTCTCATCTCCCATAGGAGAACCCCGTCATTATCTGTCTTCTTGATGGCACAGGAGGCAATCTGGCAGTTGCAGATATTTAGAAACCATGGTGACACTGAATATCTCAGCAGTCCTACCATCCCATTCAGGGCTCTTTCCACTGTCCCTGCTAAATAAACTGACCCCGAATAGGATGATTATATGAAGATGATGATGATGATGACAATGACAATGACAATAGCAGCATTTTTGACTGCTCACTCTGCATTGTTTGGTGTTCTAGGAACTATACGCATTAACTCATTTCATTCTTGCAACAACCCAGGGAGTTACAATTATTATCATTTCCCTGTTATAGCAGAGGAAATTGAGGCACAGGATGATTAAGTAATTTACCTAAATTCCACAGCTCTAGGAAGTGATGGAGCTAGAATTTGAACCTAGGTGATTTTACACCAGTACCTGTGATCCTAACCTTTATGTATTTTAAACAGAGAACAAAAACTGGGCTAGGTATTTGACTAGAATCTACATAGTGGGTCACTCCCTGTCACTGGCTGTCTATGTGACCTTGGGCAAGTTGTTATATGATTTGATGCCTTTTGGAATGTAATATAATGTGGGAATCTCTTATATGTTCTGACTTTTTGATTCTGGAATCCTTCTATCAAAGACAATCCTATATCTCCATCCATAAAGTGAGTTTTACTGTGCCTGCTATGATTGAACAAAAGGCAAGTAGTCTGCAGCCCCATTGCCTTAGCTCCCACTTTGTCCTCATTTTGGCCTCTGAAGTCTTAAAGAGCTGCTAGAGCTCTGAGTTCACACAATTCCAAAGTTATTGAATTAATCAATATTTTTAAAGAGACAATAATATATGTATCTAGAGCCTAGAGTTTAGTCTTCAAAGCTAATAGTTTCACTTGTGTGCCAAGCTCATTTGATTACTTATGTATGCCTGGAGTCTCTGTTAAGAAGTATTAGGCTTTATCTTGTCTTAGAAGAAGTGCAACGATTGCTTAATGAGGGTTGATGATGAGAGGAAGACAAAGGATGGTGGCATATGTTCTACAGGTTTTGATTCTGCACATTTCTAGAATGTCTAGATGCTTCAAATGTGTTGCCCATGTTCAGGTTCACTTATCACAGTGTGCCATGGGACACCATACTTGGGAATTCCATGCAGAGGAGCTCACTACTTCACAAAGCAGCCCACATCATCTTTGGGTACTCTCTGTTGTTACTGCTTTGTTCATTGAACTGAAATCTCCCTTGTTGTCAATTTTACTCTATAATAAGATCTTCATTAGTAAACTGATGAAAAAAATAAATTATAAAAATACTTCTTACACTTGTTAGTATTTTCAAATGGTGAAACACTAGATGAGGGATCACAGGAAAGCTAAGAAATGTGTCCAAGGTCTAAATGACAGAGCTAGTTTTCCAACTTTTACATCAAGTTAATACTCTATTGACACTCAATTTCCTCTTACGTGGAGGGTGTGTGAGTCCTTCTGTCTGTCGGTCTGTGGCTGAGTAACTGTGCCAGAGAGAAAGCATGTTACGGGAACATTCAGAGAAAGATGAATTCCAGAAGCGAATGGGAGGAAAAGCCATTGGAATCCTGAATCTCATGGCAGAAATAGGATTATTCACACAGTTGTTAACCAAACTGGTTGGCTTTGCCCTGCTTAAACCTTGCCAGGGCAAAAATACAATAACAAGAATTTAATGCTTTCAGCTTAATCCAGGAAGTCTGACTCCTATAGAGGGAGACTAGGACTAGGCCAGAGGAGAGATTCCGATATATAAACAAGAAAAGAGACCAGCTTATGTTGGGTTAGATCCAGAGTGTTGGAGTCAAGTTCAAAGTCAGAATTGTCAATGCCACACCACACAATTGAAAAGGCCATGCTCTATGCTGCTTCCCTGGGGCCCCTTCAGTCTAGAGCGGCACCATCCAATAGATATAAAAAACAAGCCACAAATGACCTTTTACATTTTTCAGTAATCGTATTTTAAAAGTAAATAGAAAAGTGAAGTTCATGTATATGTTTTATTTAGCCCAAAATATTATCATTTCATCATGTCATCAGTATAAAAATTATCAAGGAACAATTTTTCATTCATAGTATAATAAGTCTTTGAAACCCAGTATGCATTTTACACTTAAAGCGCACCTCGATTTGGACAGCACATTTCAAGGACTCAATAACCACTGTGACTAAATGACTACCATATTGGACAGCACAGCTCTAGCATAACTTTCCCACACCCCATTTCTACCATCCCTTTGGATCGTAGAAACTCATCCAACTCATCCCACAAGATGAGGCTTAGCTATGGCCTCTTCCATGCAGCCTTCTGCCACTCCTCAGCAGTTGCGCAACCCTTCCTTTTGGTCCCCACAGCACTTTGTCCATGATACTTACAGCAGAGTCTCCATGGCCTTTAGCATAATGTGTTACAACAATGATCTGTGTACATATCTGCCTCTCCCATTAGCCTGTGAGCTACTCAGTGCTCATTGTGTCCTTTTTATCTGTATATACCCTGCAGCTCAGTGCAGTGCAGTGTTAATTAAGTATAGTCCCTAGACCAGAAGCAGCAGCTGAGAGCTGGTCAGAAATGGGGAGTATATATTTTAACAAGCTCTCCAGATGGTGCACATGCATGTTAAAGTTCAACCAGCTCAGATCTAGTGCATTGGTTCTCAATCTTACATGTCCTAAAATCAGCAGGACAGCTTTATAAAAGTCCAATGCCAGGGACCTTTCCCAGGAGATATTTCATTCATTGATTTGTGGTGGGACCCAGGTAGGGGTTTGTGTGTGTGTGTGTGTGTGTGTGTTTATTCATGAGGTGATTATAATGCTTGGTTTGAGGACCACTTGTCTTCTATACTTGAAGAGTGTTCCATTACGGTGGAGTGAATTGTGAACCAATGAACAAATATAAGAAAAGCACAAATTTCTATATTAATATTTGCACAGATGCCAGTATCTCCGTCTTACTCTGGGAACTATATAGAGCAATATTTAATTGGTGTTTCATGAGCAGATCTTGCTTCTGTTCCCTGAATGAATAAATAAATCATTAATTCAGCTTCATTTTATAATTAGGAAAAAGGAACCTAGAGAGGTTTACTTGTTTCCCTGGATCACATAGCCTCTCAGTGGAAAAACTGGAATTAGAATTTAGGTTTCTACTCTCCACGTCTGCCTGCCTGTGAATAGCTAAAAGACCATATCTCTTTATTCCTCAAAAAGATAAACACAAATTGAAAACGTGGCTCCCATGGAGATCGAGCAGAAAGAGTGGTACCTCACGGCTGCTGGTGCCCACACGTCAGCCCAGGGCAGTGTAACCCTCTATCAGGGCTTGGAGAGTCATTCATTTCTACACCCTTCCCAGGCCCACTTACCTGCCTGGGCAGATAGTGCAGGCAGGCTTGGCAAGTCCAGCATCATTAGGCAAGAAAAGAACTGGATACAGAGCTGAGGGTACTGGATAAGTCTGTCTGCTCAGAGTACAGTCCCCGAGAAGCAGGGTATAGGATGTGACCTGGCCTCATCACTGATGCTACTCTCTGGTCTGCTCCACCACCACAGTCACAGTCTGCTCCTCCACCACTTGTCTGGGGCCACTAGACAAGCCAGTTGACTTCTCCATTTCTCAGAATCATTCCTGAGTTATGAGCCACATTAGTCTGGATTGGGGACCAGGGAAACAGAGCAAAAGCTGCCTTATGCTCCAGAGATGGAGGCTGGGGTCTGAATGAGCTGAAATGAGTCCTAGTTTTTCATCTATCACTTCCTGTATCTTAAATGTGAAACAAGCAGACAAAAGAGGCAGGTAGAAAGGAAGGTGAAGTGACCAGAGATTGACTGGTACCATCCATATGTAAGACTGCAGCTGGGGGAAATATAATTGCTTCACGAAGCTTTATTATTATAAACAGGCAAGGATGGCCGTAGACACCTCGGTGTGCAGCATGAACTGTGGCTCAGGAAGCTACCTACCTGTTCCCTCATAGGTCCTCTTCAACCCAGCTTCACCAACCTATCTCCATTCATTCTTTTCCAGATCATAACTTACAGCCTTGCACATACCACCTCTCATGATTCTGGCAACTTGCAAGGTTCTTCTCTCTATCCAGAATGCTCAGATAATGTCCTACTAATCCCTAGTACCAAATCAAACATTCTCTATTTCTGAGATGATTCCCCTAACTTGCTTAGGTTATCAGTCACAATCTCATTTACGATTTAACACAATATATTCCCAACTCTATTAAAGTCCTTGTCAAAGTGTGCTAGCAACATTTTAATACTTGTCCATCATTTGCTTTGTCCATTATTCAAATACAAGCCTAGAAGCTCCTTGATGGTAAGGATGAGATCACATTCACCTGTATGTCCCCTCAGTGGCCAGTATATATAGATTTTAAGTAAATGTTGATTGGGTAAAAGTATAAGTAAGTGAATGAATAAATGAATGAATGAGAAAAGAAGCAGGAATTGCTATAGAACTAGAAGTCAGGAACTATGCCTCCTAGCTTTCATTAACCAGAAATTTTAATTTTAGTATTTTAATACAAACATATTTTTCAATGTATACACAGTGAGTTTTTGGCATAGAGTTCTGTAAGTTTGAACAGATATATAGACTTACGTAACCACCACCACAATCAGGTTACAGAACAATGACATCATCCTAAAAAATATTTCATGCAGATTTTCATGTCAAATACTTTCTCCACTCTGGGAGCCACCAGTAAATTCTCTATCTATGTGGTTTGTCTTTCCCATAAGATCACATAAATGGAATAATACAGCATGTAACCTTTTGAGACCAGCTTGTTTTACTCAACACAGCACCTTGAAAATTCATGTATTGTTTCAAATATGAGTAATACCGAGTAGTATCCTATTTTGTGGAAGTGCCACAGCCTATTAATACTTTCACCCATTCAAAAATATTTGTTTCCAGTTTTTGGTGATTATTAATAAATCTCTACAGACATCCATGAACAGGTTTTAATGTGAATATAAATTTTTCATTTTTCTAGGCTAAATATACAGCAGAAGTGGGATTGCTGGGTTATAAGATTGTATAACTTTATAAGAAACTACCAAAATATTTTTTCAGAGTAGTTGTACCATTATGCATTCCCACCAGCAATGTATGAGAGTTCTATTGCTTTACTTCTGTGCCATACTTGATACTGTCATTTGTGTTTATTTTGGTGATAACAATAGATATACAGTGATATATCATTATGGTTTTAATTTGCATTTCCCTAGTGTCTAATAATGTTCAGCACTGTTTCATGTGTTTATTTGTAATCTTTATATTTTCTTTGCTAAATGATCTGTTCGAACTTTTTTTAATGAGCTGTTTTTTATTGCTATATTTTAAGCATTCTTTATACATTCTGGCTACACATCCTTTGTTGGACATTGATTTGCATGTATTTTCTCCCAGTAATTTAACAGTATCTTTTGAATAGTAAAAGTTGTAAATTTTGAGGAAGCTCAATTTATCAATTATTTATTTTATCAATTTTGCTCTTAGTATAATTTAAAAAAAAACTCTGTCCAACCCAAGGTCATAAAAATTTTCCCCTATGTTTTCTTCTAAAAGTTTTATAATTCTATGTTTTATATTTAGATCTATGATCTACTTGGAGTTAAATTTTGTATAAGTTGTGAATCATTGTATAAGTTGTGAATCATAGGTTGAAGTTAATTTTTCCCCAGATGACTGTCCAATTGATCCAACACCATTGATTGAAAATAATATCCTTTCTACACTGAATGGGTTATATCCTGCAACTTTGCTCAACTCACATATTAGTTCTAGGAGATTTTCTTATGGATACCTTGGGATTTTCTACATAGGCAATCATGTCAATGGGAATAACAAGGTTTATTTTCTTCTTTGCAATCTATATGAATTGTATTTCATTTTTCTTGCTTTATTTCACTGCCTAGGACTTTCAGCATAGTGTTGAATAAAAGTGTTAGGAGTAAATATTCCTGCCATTTTACTGCTCTTCAGGGAGAAAGCATTCAGTATCTCATCATTAAGATGATGTTAATTTTAGGTCTTTTGTAGATGTCCTTTATCAGAAGTTTCCTTCCCACTAGTCAGAGATTTTTGTTCGAATTTGTTTTTTTTTGTTTGTTTGTTTGTTTGTTCCTATTGCCAATTAGCTATGTGAATCTGGGCAAATCTGAGTTAAATTACCATGTCAGGAAAAACAGTAAATAAAACATTTTTGTATTTTTGATGATGCTCAGACGATGGTAGAGATGTGTGTGTGTGTGTGTGTGTGTGTGTGTGTGTATGCACAAGTGTGAGGCAGCACTCACTGCATACCACAAAGGAAAGACATTATGCATTTTGTTAGGGTATGCAAATAAAACATGCCTAGATTAAGGCAGTTTTGCTATGTGCACTTTCTAAATAAAGTTGAGTTAGGGGCAATTTACTAGATTGAAAAAGCATTCTTTTAACTATTAAAAATTGATTTTAAAAACCCTAGAATTCCAGGGGAGGATTTATAATGAAAAAATAAAATAAAATTAAAAACCTAGAAGATGGAACAGAACTAATATATTCTATACTTTAACCTAAGTACAGCACATGACATTTATCCCTGTTATATTTCTGCCTGCCTTTATTCAATTATTGAATTCTGGCAATAGGCCAGAAACTGTTCTATGTGTTCCACATTTGTAATCTCATAAAATTTCACGGGAGTCCTGCACCATAGGCCTCATCCCAATTTGGACCAGAATTCTTGAACTTTCAGAAAATAAATTTTAGCTTAATGTAAGAAACTACATTTTTTTAAAGGAGCTGTCCAGCATCAGAAAATAATGTGTCTTAAGCCTGAGCTCACGGAGCCTGAGAAAGTACTGTTAGAGGTTTGGGAGAAGGGATTCCTACACCAGGTCAGAACTCAGACCATCCTCCAACTCTGAAATACCATGACCATAATAGATCACAAATATGGGCCTAAACAGGTTGACTTAGGAGGCAAAGCCCATGTGAGAGTTGTCCTGAAAACTGGCCTGTGGGTCATTTTCTGAGACTGGATATTTGCTGTCCTCCTCCTGTCCTTCTATGCTCCCTGAAACCCCTACATTTCATTGTTCTCCCAGTTTTTTTCTCAGCCATAAAAATTGAATAATATAATTTTGAATCCAGACTCTACCACCCTTATGATCAGTAATTTAAGTGTGTGACAGTATCTCCTTAAATTCCCAATAGCTATTCAGTTAAAAAATATATTTAAAAGAGTGTAGGTCATCCCTGGATGTCTCACAGATTTACATCTATTCAAGGATCAAATGAGATGAAAAGGAAGGAAGCAGGAAGGGAAGGAAGTAGGGATGGAAGGAAAGAGGGAGGAAGGAAGGAGGGAGGGAGGGAGGAAGGAAGGAGGAAGGGAAGGGAAGGAAGTGGGGGAAGGGAAGAGAAGGAAGGGGGCGAATGAAAGGAAGGAGGGAAGGAAGGAGGGAGAGAAAGAGGGAGGGTGGGCAGGAGGGAGGGAAGGGTACAGAGTGGCAGAAATATAGTAACAAATTCTGATTACCTTCTAACTCTTTTAAAAATAAAACTAAATCAAATAAAACATATTCCCCCAAATGCCTGTTTATGGCATGCATCTATGGTTGGCCTCCAATAGTAGATTTCTCCTGCAGAAAGCACATGCAGTTTTACTTAACAGACTCAGGTCAAAACAGAATCACCTTCCATTTATACAACATTTTTGAGTTTCTCTAATATTCACCTTCTATTTGATTAACCTATAATCCTGGGAGGTGCTCTAGGGAAGGATGAGTATTCTCGGGTCATAGAGGAAGTTATAGCCCAGAGAGGTTAAGGAGTTTTTCCTGGTCTCGAGGCTAGAGGGTAACAGAGCCCAGGACCCCAACTCATAGGCAGGTGCTTGTTCTGCTGCACCTCTGCATCACCACTATTAGATTATTTGGCTCTGTTCTCAATCTAAGATATGCTAGTTATATTTTTATACATTTTTATTTAAGCTGATTTTATTTTTCCTGGATGGAGAAGAACCCTTTAAGTATAAACAACTCTGAGAAGAATAAAATGCTTAAATTGGTACAAAATGATGCTTTTTGAGTCCAATTTTGTGTAAGAAGTACACAGCTGCACAAGGTACATAGTGGGTCATGTGTTTAAAATCTTGCAATTCCACTGCTAGAAGAGTCCCTTTTTTGCAGGGACAATATAGAACTTGCTCATCACTCTCTCTCTCTAGGGCTTAGAACCATGTCTGACACATAGCAGGCCATCCCTAAATATCTCGAATGGATGAATAAACAGTTTTGCAAATAATTGCCCCATTACATTTTTTGGTAAGGTTGCCTATATAAAGGGTTCATACTCTGAAGCAGGCAGTCCCTGCAATTTGCCATATGAATGTAAAATACCATGATGAGTTATGGACATTCCTCTTCAAATTATTCTGAAGATGCCAAAGAAATTACAAACAGGAGCCTCAGTTTCATCACATTAACTCATATCCCCAGAAAATTCATTCCCAAGAGTTTGTTTCAATGAAAAGTCTCCCTTAGGAAAGGACTTCTCACCCCTACTCTGGGAAATAAGGATGGATATGGCTGTAATGGAGCTCAGGGCTTTTCATCTTTCCAAGTCATTAAAACACAAATTGGGGGAGGAAAGAGACCTGCAGGCAGATCTCCCTGGGCCTAGCCTGGCTGTAGCAGAACTTACATCCGTCCGTGGTCCGCACCTCCATGTGCACCAGATCTGCCTCCTTATCCAATCCGGCCACCGACCTGGGAAAGGAAGAGAGAGACAGAAGCTCAGTGACAACACCGATAGCAGACAGCAAAGTGGGAGGCACTCAGGTTCAAATGCTACTCAGAAATCCGCTTTCTCAAAGATGACCATCCTGCAGTCTGGGAACCAGCAGAATGTGGCCACTGGCAGTCCTCACAGTGTGGCTGCTCCTAGGAACTGTCACCTATAAGGGTCACAAGACATGAGTACTGAATGGTCAATGAGTCAATGATTCAAAAAAAATAGAGAAGAATACAGAGTGCATAGTCATGCTGGCCTACACCTTGCTCATGGCCTTCTCCACGTTGCACCTTCCCAGAAGTTCTCTCTTCCCCAGTGTCTTCCATCTATCTCCTCTGTCTTAACTTTCTTCACTTCTTCCACCACTTCCTCCTCCTCTGCCCTCCCTCTTTACCTGCCTGTTCTACCCAATGGGAAAGACGGTATTGCCTCAGTTTGGGCTGTTTGCTTCAAGATACTCCTTCCTTCCTGAGTTTAATCCTAGGTATCCTTCTTTATTCCTGCCTTGAAAATAACAAAAGTTTGGCAATATACATTCAAAATCTGGTCTGACGAGGACAAAATTCTGGTGACCAAAGTGGAAAACCTTAAAGATCTCTGGCCAATACCTAAGAGATGGAGGCCTAAGAATCCCTATAAATAATCCTCATAGACCTCCGACCTTTCACACATAAAGCCCAGTCAGCTGTTTCCTAAATTAGAGACCCAGGCCAGAGTAAGGCCCAGAAAGCCCACTGAAAAGAGCCAACACACATGTTAAAAACTCATTTACTAAAGATCACACAATCCACTCTCTCTGGCAGGCTCTTACTTATAGTCTAATGGCTCAGATTTTGTACACTATTCTAAGATTTGTATTCTGGTTTTCCAGTCTTCAACAGGGAAGCAGCAGCAAGTTAGAAATGGAAAGTAGAATTGAAAATGGTGAGAACCAAGAACTGACACTTTGATAGCAAGAGAAACGGAAAACTTGTGAAAAACAGACCTAAGAACTCAAAACCCAATCTTCCATGCCACAAATCCCTACACTTCTCAATAGCCCTGGGGGCATTACTGTAACACAGCACAATTCGGTGCTGACATCTATGTTGAGGGGCTGAAGGCACAGAAGAAAAGAAACAGGGGCTGATGGCATCCAGGGTACCCTGTTTAAGAAATTAAGGCTGCAAGCGGTATGTTTTAGAAAAACTAAAATGATTTGTACTGGTTAAAATACAATTATTAGTTCAGCTGCAAGTGTTATGTTTTAGAAAAATTAAAATGATTTTTATTGGTTAAAATAAAATTATTACTTCTTGGAAGGTCAAAATTTAGCTATCTGAAAGTTCATTTATGTAAAATACTTCTTTCCTCAAAGAGGCTGAATAAATGAGGCTTCACTCTAATGGGTTATTTTTCCCAGTGATCACTGACATTCTATCATTTCCTTTTTCTTTACCTCATTTGATCCTAACAGCAAACCCCTAAGGTAAGGAGAGCAGGTATCATTAGTCATATTTGACTGAAGGAGAAATTGAGGCACACAAAAAAATGGATGTCTGCCTAAGGCCACACAGGGACTAGGCCAAAATTAGAGAGACTTCCTGACTTCCAGCAGGAAGAGCTCCAACGTCCTTATCCACTCATCTCCCTGCCCCTCTCCTTCCCTGGCGAACTCTCATTCCTCTTTCCAAGCTCACTGGGCCTTGCCCCTCCAGCAGTCCTTCCTTCCCTAGTATCACTGCAGAGCCCTTTCCCTGCTCCCAAAGCATCCTTATCCCAGTGGTTCTCAGACTTTACAGCTAATGATAGCCCTGGGGGTAACTTTGAAATATACAGATGCCTAGGTCCTCTTCACCAGACCAATGACATAAAAACTTTTACAGATGGGACCAAGGCATCAGTATTTTTAAAGGTCGCAGGTGATTTCCATGTGCAGCCATGTTTGAGGACCACTGCTTTGCATGGCACAATCAAACCATGTATGCAATTGCTAATTCATTTCTGTGTCTTCTCTATTTGGTTATAAACTTTAAAGTAGGATCCTGTCTTATTTATTTTTGAACCATCGGGACCTATGTGTGTAGTACATATTAGGTGATACTTAAGTGTTTACTGAATTAATAAACAACCGATCTACCTGTGATAATGCCAAAATTTCAATGTAACATACTTGAGGCCAAACACACAGAGAACTGAGGGCACCACAATGGACTATATGAATACTTTCTTTGGTCTGAAGCCACCCTGCTTTTTTCTTTTATTTTTCAGAAGAGAAATGTCTCATTTTATTAACCCAATGTATCCCAAATGTATCCCAAATGTATTTGACCACTGTAATTTTTTAAAAATTTTTACTTTAAGTTCTGAGATATATGTGCAGAACGTGCAGGTTGGTTACATAGGTATACCTGACATCAAACTATACTACAAGGCTATAGTAACCAAACAGCATGCTACTGGTACCAAAACAGATATACAGACCAATGGAACAGAAGAGAGGCCTCAGAAATAACACCACACATCTACAGCCATCTGATCTTCAACAAACCTGACAAAAACAAGCAATGGGGAAAGGATTCCCTATTTAATAAATGGTGCTGGGAAAAAAGGCTAGCCATATACAGGAAACAGAAACTGAACCCCTTCCTTACACCTTATACAAAAATTAACCCAAGATGAATTAAAGACTTCAACATAAAACCTAAAACCATAAAAAAACCTAGAAGAAAATATAGGCAATACCATTCAGGACATAGGCATGGACAAAGACTTCATGACTAACACATCAAAAGCAATTGCAACAAAGCCCAAATTGACAAATGGGACCTAATTAACCTAAAGAGCTTCTATGCAGCAAAAGAAACTATCATCAGAGTGAACAGGCATCCTACAAAACGGGAGAAAAATTCTGCAATCTATCCATCTGACAAAGGTCTAATATCTAGAATCCACAGGGAACTCCCCGTTTCTTTATAGCACGCTAGTACTCTCAGGATTAGAAGTTTCTCAGTTATTATTCTTCCATTCTCTCCCCATGGTCACTGACAGAGTAGCATTCAGAGAACTGGCACCATACTGAAGAAGCCTGATTGTGGTCAATAAATACTATGTTCTATTAACAAAGAAAGAAAAGTCTGCCTGTTGGGAGCTTAAAACAAGGCAACCAAACCAATAAAACAAACAAAGAAACTCTTCACTCAACAGGAAGGCTCACTTCCTTCCATCTAGTTAAAATCTCACACATCTTTCAAGGTTGAAAGCAAGAATCAAGTTCTCCTGGAAACCTTCCCTGGTCACGCCAGCTCACACTGATCTCTCTCCTTTACAATTCTAGAGAACCCCGAATGTGGATCACACATCCTCCAGCACTTGCATTATTAAGCTGTTCTCTTGAGTTGGTCTTGGCTCACTAGAATGCACACCTGTAGTTTGGGTCTGCTCAGTATGCTTTCCTGTCATCCTTTATGGAGCTGTCTACCTGACTGCAGCTATGTACTTTTGGCCAGGCTGGTCAATCACAGCAGCCCTCTGAAGCCCTGGGATGTCACGTGATCCAGTAGGGTCATGAGACATCTTGGCTATGGTGATCAGGTGATCACAACTTAAAAGACACCCTCAAGACTTCTCTTACTGAAGCTGTTAGGGAAGAATAGTCTCTCAAATCTGGTCATCAGCAGAAATACTCCTTGCCTGATAGGAATATCAGGTCTATAAAAATGCTGTACATATACAGAGAGAAAAAAATGACAATATGACAGAGAAACAGAGAGGAGGTAATATGAAGACAATAGCCAAAAGACAAAGAGAAACAGAAACACACAGAGATAGAAAAACAAACAGAGACAGAGACAGTTCATGCACGTGTGCAGCTTCACATACATTCACCACCCTCCCCCCCACCACACACACACATACATCTAGAGAATTCAGAGAGTCAGAGGTTCACACAACCAGGGAAATGCACTAAGAGACAGATAGACCACTAGACACAGCTAAAGGTCCTTAAATCTGAATCCATTTCTTAGTTCCATCTCAGGTTTGTAGTTTCTTGATACATACAAGCCCATAGGGTGCCTTTGTTTGTGAAGGTGTGTGTATATTTATTTGCTTAAGCTATCGATTACAAATAGAATGATTTTTTTTTTTTTTTTTTTGAGACAGAGTCTCGCTCTGTCGCCCAGGCTGGAGTGCAGTGGCCAGATCTCAGCTCACTGCAAGCTCTGCCTCTCGGGTTTACGCCATTCTCCTGCCTCAGCCTCCCAAGTAGCTGGGACTACAGGCGCCCACCACCACACCTGGCTAGTTTTTTGTATTTTTTAGTAGAGACAGGGTTTCACCGTGTTAGCCAGGATGGTCTCGATCTCCTGACCTCGTGATCCGCCTATCTCGGCCTCCCAAAGTGCTGGGATTACAGGCTTGAGCCACCGCGCCCGGCCGATTTTTATAAATATATGCAGCTCATCAGACAGTAAACTTCCTAAGGCCAGAGACTCTAATTATCTTTCTTCAATATTTCTCCTGAGCTCCAGCACTACTCAGGATTAGGCTCCCCTTTGGACGAAATGATAGGGTAAGAGATTTGTACTTCAAAACTGCTCTGTCCCTAGGTCCACAGGGGAGGAATTTAAGCTGTTCAGCTGGCCAGAGGTATAGTAAAATAACTTGGATGCTGAGGGTAAGAAGAACATTCTTCACCACAATCTGAGCTGTGGCCTGAGGCCCTCCTCCAGCCCACAGAGGGAGGCCGCTGCCCACCTTCTGTCATGCCGATGACGTTAGCCTAGGGCTTTTCAACATTGGCACTGTTGACATTTTGAGCTGGATAATTCTTTGTTGTGGAAGATGTCCTACTCATTGCAGAATATTGAGCAGCATCCCTGGCCTCTACCAGATGCAGTAACCCTCCCGCGGTGGTGGCAACCAAAAATGTCTCTAGGCACTGCTAAATATCGCCTGGTGGGGATGGTTGGCAGAATCACACCCAGTTAAGAAGCACTGCTTTGGCTGGGCTCAGCGGCTCACGCCTGTAATCCCAGAACTTTGGGAAGCCAAGGTGGGCGGATCATGAGGTCAGGAGATCGAGATCATCCTGGCTAACCTGGTGAAACCCTGTCTCTACTAAAAAAATACAAAAAATCAGCCGGGCGTGGTGGCGGGCGCCTGTAGTCCCATCTACTTGGGAGGCTGAGGCAGGAGAATGGCGTGAACCTGGGAGGCAGAGCTTCCAGTGAGCCAAGATGGCGCCACTGCACTTCAGCCAGGGCGACAGAGAGAGACTCCGTCTCAAAAAAAAAAAAAAAGAAGAAGAAGAAGAAGCACTGCCTTAGCTGGACACACTTAATTGCTTGCACTCTGAGCCTCCCCTGGTAACAAGGCAGCAAAAATAGGCATTCAGGAACTGCACTTCCTCACCTAGCACAAACTGCTGAGAAGCCCATGAACTTACTGTTATTTTGAGCCACATCAATTCACCAGGAAACTATCTGACATTCATCGGGTGTAAGCAATCAGGTCCCTCGTCTTAAAGTCCCAAGTCTCCACTTCTAGAAACTCAATGCAAGGAAAGTACACGCAAATACACCAAGCAAAGAAATACATGATGCAAACATTCAGAGTTTTCTTCTTTAAGGAAAAGTGGAAGTCATAAGGGATAAACTTATAGAAAAGTTTGGGAAAGTGTATATAATGATGATGATAAATGCTAATGGGTACTGAGACCATTCCTGTGTCAGGCACTGTGTTTGGTGTTTATAAGCATTATCTTCATTAATTCTCAAAATGAACTTTTAAGGAAAGTATCATTTATCTAATTTTTCCTTTCAGTAAAATGAGAATATCACATAATAACAAGTCATTGATATTGAGAGTACACTATGTGTTAGCCATATTTAAAATGTAAATGTTGATTTCACTTAATCCTCACATCAACTCTATGAGTTAGGAATGATTTTTTCTCTACTTAAAAAGGCACAAATAGTCATTAAAAGCTTAAACAACTTGCCCAAAGACATGTAGCCACGAAGCAACAAAACTCAGACTCAAACCAGGCAGGTGGCTTTGGGCCATAAGCTTAACTTCTCCTGTAAGCTGCCTCTCCTAGCTGGTGAGAAGAATGGGATTTGTGCCCATCCATCTCTCCTAGAGTAAGGATCATAAACATCATGCCTCATTGCCTCCCTTTCCCCAACATGTAAGTCCCTTTAAAGCAGTATTTTAGGAAATACAAATCTATTCTGTATGCATTTTCAATATTGTAGAAAATTTTGGTTCTAGACTACATGAATTTGGAGTCACTCACATTGAAGGTAATTGGTAAGAAGGAAAAGTTGAGAATAGAAAAAGGAGGTTGGGCCAACGGTAGAGGAGTAGTGAGTGAAGATTTTTGCAAAGAAACCTTAAGAAGGATTAAACATGTTGAAGAAAAGAAAACTTAGGGCTTGGGCTTGACTTTTTTGAGGTCTATGATGATAGAATGAGGTGAGGCATGTGTAACAGGGGCCGTGACATTGCCACGGGTATTAAGGAGGGGAGAAGAGGCATGCCTGCTCAGATATGCCAAGCAGGTTAATAATTGCCCCTGGCACCTCTTCCCTCTCAAGCATCCAAGTTCCTTCACATTTCTAGGACCAAATTTAGGCCAGGATAGACCAGAAGGCCGGGAGCAGTATTCAGTGCAGAACTAGCCACAGGACACATAAAGCTCTGTGTGCTTAATATCTGCAAAAGAGTAAAGATGAATTTTCAAGTGTCCTATTAAAACTGTCTGAAAGAAAAAGACTCCTAGAAAGTTTCTAGAAAGCATCAGATAGTAAAGATACATTGTTTCAGTATATAAGTATATATTATTATTGCTAATGTAAACAAGTAATCAATAATTCCTTTATTTGAGTATGCTGTATTCCTACTTTTAATTAAATGACTATAAAAGAAAATTTTATAGGACATAATAAAGATGTAAAGATCAGGTATGAATTTATGAAAACCCTATGAACACTCAAAAAGTACTTAATCATGGGACGGGTGTGGTGGCTCATGCCTGGAATCCCAGCACTTTGGGAGGCTGAGGCGGGCAGATCACAATGTCAGGAGTTTGAGACTAGCCTGACCAACATGGTGAAACCCCATCTCTACTAAAAATATAAAAATTAGCTGGGTGTAGTGGCATGTACCTGCAATCCCAGCTACTTGGGAGGCTGAGGCAGGAGAATCACTTGAACCCGGGAGGCGGAGGCTGCAGTGAGCCAAGATCGCACCACTGCACTCCAGCCTGGGCGACAGAGTGAGACTCTGTCTCAAAAAAAACAAAAAAAAATTACTCAATCATGAATTCTACCACAGGGATTTTCTGAAGACTAACATTCATGACTGGGGAAAAACTAATGTTTTCCAGTAGATTTTTCCAGTCTTCTTCAAGAAGGTAACTATGATCAAGCCCTCTGTGTAAACTCTTCATCACATATATGCAAATGATTTTTGGTTTCCACATCTATAAAATGGAAGTTCATAATACCTACTTCATAGAGTTAGAAGAATTAAAATGAGCTAAGTAGTAATCCCTGAGAACAGTGTCTGACACATAGGATGCAGTCTTTACATTTTGGCGATGACAATATTATTTTCTATTAAAAGGACAGGATAAAATAATATACTTTCCTGCCTGTCTTCTTCCCCCAACTCCCCCACTGATACTTCTACATTTGTTGAGTAACTAATGATGGTAGTGTTGTTCAAGGCACTAGATATAAAAAGTCCTTGCTACTAAGAAGTTCAGTTTAGGCACCTTCTCCTTCTCTAGATTAAGCGTACATCACAAATCCTTGGAACCAACTCTTGACCAGGCTCCTGTAACAATCTGGTCTCCTCCCCAGTGAAGAAATCTTTGTAATGGGTTGCAAGTACCTTTATTCCCCCTTATTAGACACAATGCTTGACCTCACAGGGTTTTACTGGATAGTGTATCAATTGATCCTACCACAGCACTTGGTACATGGTAGATCATCAGTAAATACTTGTTGAGTGAATGGTTATAGCACTTTCATTCTGTTGGAAAAACTTCATAAGCATGTGTTTGCATCTCAAAGACTAACTGTCTTATGAGCAAAAGAGATCTCACTTCCCTCCCTGTGTCCCAGGTCATGTTTCTCTTTAGATTGCTCGCCTTCTTGAGGGTATTGTCATTAATTGGATAACAATTAATGAGCTCAGTAACAGCACAAGAATCATCTGAAAATTTCCATATTTGAGAATCCTTCTGAGTTCTGACCAAAGACCAAGAAAGACACAGGAAACAAAAGGAAGCAGGAAGCCACAGCCAAAATTCCAGGGAAGAAATGGAATCAGCTCCTCGAACCACACACTCACAGGTGTTACTAACAGAAGTGCCAGAAAAGGTCAAGTGGCTTCAAACTTATTTTTAGCAACTTAACCCTTTGTGCAAACAGTCTCCAAATCCTGCCATAAAAAATAGGTCAGACAGGAACTTCTTGGGAACCATAACCTCTCACCCAGCCACAACAGTCCTCAAGAGAGCTGGATGCTACAACCTTAGAAACATCACAGTCCCATCCAACCCCATTCATGCCAAAGACCAGAAACCAACCCTTTGTAAAGACACAGCTAGAGTTTGTGTCAGTGGCCATAGAATCCAATTTAGAACATTAGTACCGGCCTCTTCATAATACACTTAGCTCTTGGTCTTGGAAGGGAGTGGCAGGACCAAGATCCTATGTGTTTTTCTCTCTTTGTGAGTATTATTTCCAAGGCAAAAACTTCCCTAGGAATTAAAAACACTGAATATTGGGGTATGCATGAGGGAAATATTGAGGGTAAAATATTCATAAGGTCAAAGTATGAATGCTTTATAAACTGATTAGCTAGACATTTAAATTTAAAAATGATAATTTTATTAATATTAACTGACAAATCATAGTTGTATACATTCATGGGGTACAATGTAAAGTTTTGATATACTGTATGTATAGGATGTAGAATTATTAAGTCAAGTTAATTAACATACCCATTACCTCATTTATTTATAATTTTTTGTGGTAAAAAAATAAATGTGAAATCTACTTTATAATTTTGAAATATACAATACACCATTTATTGAATAGGGAGTCCTCTTCCCATTGCTTGTTTTTGTCAGCTTTGTTGAAGATCAGATAGTTGTAGGTGTGTTCCATGCTCTCTATTCTGTTTCATTGGTCTAAGTCTGTTTTTGTACCAGTACCATTCTGTTTTGGTGGTGGGATAACTGGCTAGCCCAATGCAGAAGATTGAAACTGGACCCTTTCCTTATACAATATACAAAAATCAACTCAAGATGGATCAATGACTTAAATGTAAAACCCAAAACTACAAAAAAAGAAAAAAATCCTGGAAGACAACCTAGGAAATACGATTCCGGACATAGGAACTGGAAGATTTCATGATGAAGATGCCAAAAGCAATTGCAACAAAAGCAAAAAATGACAAATGGAATCTAATTAAACTAAAGAGCTTCTGCACAGCAAAAAATTCTATCAATAGAATAAACAGACAACCTACAGAATGGGAGAAAATATTTGCAAACTATGCATCTGACAAAAGTCCAGCATCTACAAGGAACTTAAATTTACAAGAAAAAAAAAAAACATTAAAAAGTGGGCAAAAGACATGAACAGATACTTTTCAAAAGAAAATATATATGTGGCCAAAAAGCACATGAAAAACAGCTCAACATCATTGACCATGAGAGAAATGCAAATCAGAACCACTATGAGATACCATCTCAGCCAGAATGATGATTATTAAAAAGTCAAAAACTGGCAGATACTAGTGAGGTTGAGGTGAAAAGGGAATACCTATACACTGTTGGTATGAGTGTAAATTAGTTCAACCATTGTGGAAAGTAGTGTGGTCATTCTTCAAAGAGCTAGAAACAGAACTACCTTTTGACCCAGTAATCCCATTTTGGAGCATATACCCAGAGGAATATAAATTGTTCTATCATAAAGACACATGCACGTGAATGTTCATTGCAGCACTATTCACAACAGCAAAGACATGGAATCAACCTAAATGCCCATCAATGGAAGACTGGATAAAGAAAATATGGTACATATACACCATGGTGCACCATGCTGCCATAAAAAAGAACAAGATCATGTCCTTTGCAAGAATATAGATGGAGCTAGAGGCCATTCTTCTTAGCAATCTAATGCAAGAACAGAAAAACAAATGCCACATGTTCTCACTTATAAGTGGGAACTAAATGACACAAAGAGGGGAACAACAAACACTGGGGCCTACCAGAGGGTAGACAGTGGGAGGAAAGGGAGGAGGAGAAAAAAATAAGCATAGAGTACTAGGCCTAGTACCTGAGTGACAAAATAATCCGTACATAAATCCCCTATGACATGAGTTTACCTATAAAATAACCCTGCACGTGTACCCCTGAACCAAACATAAAAGTTAAAAAAAAAAGGCACATTTAGACCAATTAAAAAAGAAATATATAATACATTACTATTGACTATCATCACCCTGCCATATCTCAAGATACTTCCCCAATTCGCATCACAAACTTTCTCCCCCTTTATGTCTTTGTTCAAGCTGCTGTTCCACCTGAAATACTCATTCTAGTCCACTCTACATTTTCCCTGCTTATGGCCCAGCTCAATATTTAGCTTCTAAGAAAGCTCCTGACCCTGGCTGAATATTAGAATCACTTGAGGAACTTGCCAAAAGTATTAAATACCAATGCATAGGCTCTACTTCTTCCAGAAATTCTGGAGTAATTGGTCTGAAGCAATAGTCCTCTCATTCTGATTCTGATTGGAGCAGCTAGCATCAGAATCTTCTGGTGGCCTTCTTGGAACACCGATGCTGGGCTCCACCCTCAGAGTTTCTGATTCTGGAGGTCTGGGTGGGGCCCAAGAATTTGTATTCTTAAGAAATACATAGATGACATGATGATGGTGGTCAGGACTCACACTTTGAGAATCACTAACCAGGAGTCAAGTCCAGGAATCAATAGCTTTTAGATGCTCTCAGGTGATAAGAATGTGAAGTCAGAGCTGAGAATCATTTATTAGAGTCCAAGATACAATCTCAGACTGTAACAGGTGCTCCTTTCCACAGATGACCAATGCAGCTCAGAGCATAAATTCCAGAGCCAGACCCTGGGTTAGAGTCTTGGCTCCATCACTCACTCACTGGGGGATTCTAGGCAATTTGCTTAACTTTTCTATGCCTCAAATTGTTTTCATTGGCACAAAGGGGAGGTAATAATGGCATCCCTGTCATTGTTTTTATGAGAGCTAATTGATTAAATGTACGTAAAACATTTGGAACAAAGAGAGGCACATGTTAACATTTTGCAATATGTAACACTTAGTATGATAGTGCTCAAAATATCTTAAGTGCAACTAATATTTATTGAACACCTTTAACGTACCAAGAATTTTACTATTAATCTAGATATATTATCTCAATCTTTAAACAAACTTTGAGACAGTAATATAATCTTTTTTTTCTTTTTTTCAGATGAGGAAATGGAGATTTTAAAATGTCCAGTTGTGTAACTATCGACACAGAGTAAGAAAGAGATGGAGCCTGGATTCAAGCATAGTCTATCTCACTCCACCTTCAGTTACTTGTACACCTTGTACACCTGACTTTTATCTCCTTCTTGATTTCATTCTTCTGAAAGACAGGCTCTAGATCTGACTAAACTAGATTTTCTTCCAGTGCCTAGCACCATGCCTCCCTGTGCATTTCTTAAATATCTGTTAAGCAGATGAATAAATACATGAATAGGAACAATAACCCCAGCAATATGTTTAGGATAAATGTTGAAAAGAGTCCCATAATATGGTGAAACAGATTTCATTCATTTAATTAATCTCTAGGCAATTAAGTGAATAAAGTCTTCATTCTATATTATTATGCTGCTATTTTCACCATTTATCCTCAAAGCAGTATTGGAGCTGTCAAACACAGTCATCTGTGATTTGCTTGACAAATGTGATCGTCCTGTGAAAACGCTGGGGCAGCAAGAACTCAGGGATATCATCCAGCTCAAATGAACACGACTTCCTCTCATGGGCACTCTGGAAGCTTTCCTCCCAAAGTATAAATATTCCCCCTGCCTCTGTCAACTGCTCCCTAGCCCCAGATTCACAGATTTTTAGGTGCAGACACTGACACCCATGTCTGTACTATGAGGTCCTGCCTCTTGTCAACAGCTGAGTAGATCAGGCTACACCCACACACCAAGCTGCATCAAATAAATTATTTTCCCAGACTTTGGGATTGGTTTATGAGACCATAACATGAGACTTGGAGCATTTAGTCTTGGATATCTTAAGCTGGTCTTCCAGATAGAAGAGAGAAGAAGAGACAAGAGACAAAAACAGAACACTCTATGAGGTCCTAGCATAGGGTTCTTCCTAAAGTCTAACTACATGTATTTATTACTTGGATCCTAATACCACCCCCATGTGTGTGTGTGTGTTTAATTCAGTTTCGTGCAACCAGAGAGTCATTAATGATACACCCCCTAGGAAGTTGCTCAGAATATGCACGACCTTAATGACACCTGCATAGCTGTTGCCCCTTCATCCTTCTGGCTTCCCCAGAAAATTAAAAGGTTCACTGACTAGATTAGTGTTCTTCAAACCATAGGGTTGGGACTTATTAGTGGGTCATGAAATATACTTAGTGAATCACAACACAAATAATGTTTCATAAAATAGAAGAGACTAGAATAGAAAATACTAGAATGCATCTCATGTGGTAGACTAAGTACTTTTCACATAACTTTTGCTTAAGTTATAAAAACACGTAAGTTTATACTGGGTCACAAATATGACACAATTCCTACTAGGAAAGAAGGAAGGGAGGAAAACTATATGGTCTAATTTAATCTGATATCTTTATACATTCTAGATGGCTGCAACCAAATCCAGCAGCCACATGAAATAATTTCAGGGCAAAGCATATGCATGTCAAGAGGCCAATCCCCATGGGTAGAGAAGTTCAACTCAACCAAAGAATCCCAGTGAACTGTAGCCATCACCATGTCATATGCTGGCAGTAGTCATTTTAAACGAAGATTTGGTCCCTGGGACTTTATGATTGTGTTAAAGTAGTGAAAATCCATGAACATTTACCGAAAGACAGCTGAACAACTGCTCTACTAGGAATAAGACAAACAGTCCCTTGGCAAATACTTACTGAATACCTACTGTGTGTAAGCACTCTGGGAACTGTTACACAGCCTACCACATGGCCCATTTGTTTATAGCACATGTGTGAGTTACAGGCTAGTATAGCTCCAATGAACAGTTCCACAAAGGACTGGGGCTTTAAAAGTGAGGATAAAAGAGAGGAACATCTACATGAGGCACAAATCATCCTCCTGGCCCACCAGTTGGCCCGTGCCTCCTAAAGCAAGTACTTCCCGAGGGCTGCCTGTGCACCCAGCATGGAGTCCAGTGATGATTTGAAGGTCAGGAGGCCAGGGTGGATGGAGGGGCTGATAAAGTGGGGAGTATGCAATTTGAGAGAGAAACAGTTTTATAAAGGCATAGAGATGACTTAAAGGAAAACAATTAGGAACGAACAAAGCTCTCACCACCCTGCAATTCTCAAGCTCAAGCTTAGGATAACATAGCACTTGTGGAGATTTCACTTACACACTGGGCATCATTTCAACTCATGTGCATTTTTAGACAGAAGTTTGTCTCTTCTATAGTCCAGTGGTTCAGAGAGGAGCTTTGGTGCCATAGGTCTTAGATTCTCATCTCAACTCTACACTTGTTAATTGTGTTACCTTGGGCAAGTTATAGTTAACCTCTCTGAACCTTCAAATTGATATAAAAATCAAAAATCTTCCTGATTTGGTCTTGGAAATTATGAAATGAAATGACGCATGCACACATTAATGAACATGTATACCAGGTTCCAAGCGCTTTATGGAACATACAGAGACACACAGGCACACATGCACACAGACTCATTTCCACACCTCCTGATTATGTAGAAAGTGACTAATAAAAACTTGTGTTGGAATGGAATAGAAAGAGCACTGGACTAGGATAAAGACCTTGATTCTGACCATGGTCACACTGACCAGCTGTGTAGTTCTGACTAAGTTACTGATTTCTTTGGGTACAGTCTCTTCCTCTGCAAACTGAAGAGGCTATCAGGGCTGGGAGCTTTAAGGAGACTAGGGATCCCTTCCCTCTGTGGTCTCTGGTGTTCAGTGACTCCACAGCTCAGGAGGAAGGGGGCATCATGATTTTCCCCTCTGCACTGACAGCTGTTACATTTTTGATTGTGAGAAAGCCTCCTGTTCTGCTCCACCCCTTCTCGTCCCCTTCTTTATAGGGAAACTAATGAAGCGAGCGTATTAAAAGGAAAAGGAACTTCCTGCTGGTGAGGTCCCCAAGGTGTCACTCCCCATCAGCAAAGACCACACCCATTAGGAGAGGGCTTCTGTGAACATCCCTGTGCTGCCAGAACCCACCTGCACCTGCCCCTAAGCAGGGACCAGAGAATGGAACAGGGAGGGCATGGGCAGATGAAGGAGCTACTGGGATCAATGCACAGGAGCCCCCAGCACTTGGTATTTCACAGAGCATGTTCACATTATCTAATGCTCATAGCCTTCATCTTAGGAGGTAGACATCATTGCTCCCAATCCATAGATGAGCACACAGAAAGCTGAGTCACTTAAGATCCTTAGCCAGGTGAAGGCAGAGCTGGGACTCACCCTGGGCTCTGCTGACTGAGTCAGTGCCCTCCTTTCAGTAATGTGGGCTTTCCACGCTACCTCTCAGATGAGCCACCATGCCACATATAATTAGATGCAAGATTATGTGGTACTGACTGGAAGTGCTGGAGGAATTCAGGGAGTTAATTATAAAAAGGCAAAGGGCATTAAGGAGATAGTTTGGGAGTACGGGAGGATGTGAGGATGTTTTGTGGAAGTTCTAGAGAAGAAAGAAAAAGGAACCAGGTGTATTTATAGGCTAATAATGTGCAGAAGGGGGGAAAATGTGCTGCCTCGGGCAATTTTAATCAAGTTAATGGATGTTGCCAATTACTGTGGTAACATTTTTAATTGTATCTCAGCTCTGAAGAGAATAAAATCAGAATCTCCTAGTCTTCGCCTCGGGACTACTAGGGGCATGCATTTTGCTACATGATACTTCAGTAGACAGACCTGACCAGAGTCTACACTGACAGCCCACTTCCTGGGAAAGCCTTACTTACAGCTATCCCAGACCCAGACTGAGATTGGAATAAATGGTAGAAAATGGGCATCTGCTTTATGGGTTCATAGTATAAGTGGGTCTGGAAGACAACAGGGAAGAGGTTGTAACCATATGGGGACCCCCAGGAAGAAGATAATAACCATAGTAGCCCCAAGGTCGATGTAATGATAGCTAGAGATTTCTGCACTATCTTATGAGAGACATGTTCCTGCCATAACATATTGCTCTGTATGTGTTATCTCACTGAATTCATGATGTGAATAGTGCCTGCCTCCCCTCTAGACTACACTTTCCTTGAAGGGAGGAATCTTGGCTGCTGTGTCCACCACAGTAACTTCACCTCCTAGCACGAAACTGGCATTCAATTACATTGTTGAACAAATGATCAAAACTCTGACAAGGAATGTCCTATGTGTGTCTGCATTTTACCAATGAGATACTAGAGACTCAGATGAGCTAAGGGACTTGTCTAAGTCACTGCAGCTGATAAATGACAGCTCCCAGTTGAAACACAGCTCACAGGGACTTGGCTCCACAGCACATCTGGTGATGCACCATGCAGGCTTGTCCAGACCTGACAAAAAGGGAGGAAAGAAAATATTCGGCACATATGAATGAGCCACTCTGTGGCAGGCACCTTATTTCTTTATATCATTTAATGTTAAGAAGTAACCTATAAAGTATGTATTTCCCACAAGTTGAAAATGTGAAAAATGAGGTCCTTACTGAAGAAGAGTTTAAGTGATTTGCCCAAGATTCCTCAGGCAGCAGAGGAAAAGTGGGAGGATTGAAATGATTCCACAACCTAATCTCAGGAGACTTCCCTTTACTTCATGGCTTCTCGGAGAGTTACACACACAGAGATCAAACTGCATCCTGAAATCACAAAACACTGAGGAAAAGAAAATAAGCGTCTATGGTTCCCTGTTCCTTCAAACAAATCCTTTAGGGACCACCTAGGGGTAGACTGTGACAGGAGTAATTCTTGTCTGATGCCACACCCCCACCCAGTCCGAGGTACCAGCTCCCCTGACAGAACTCCTCCCTCTGATCTCTACATCCACTGGCTCCATGCTTCTCACCCCCATGCCTCCCATGCTCATGGCTCCACTCCCTGCCACAGAACTGAAGAGACTTCCCCAGTTAGGCCTGCCCTTGCTGTCTAACATTCTGTGCTCTAAAATCAACTACCAGTAGCCTCATGGAAAAGCACAAGCCCACAGCCAATAGCAGCCCAAGGAAAGAAATGGAACAAATGAAAAGATCTTCAGCAACAAGCAAGGGAATCTTGGGTGGGGCTGCAGAGCACACCGGCATTAACCAGTTAGACCCCCTACGTGTGTACCAGACTGAACACCTTGTGTCCAGTGTCATTCTCCAAGCAGGAGAAACGTGGGTGAAACATCCCCTTCGCCTAGGCCTGAAAGGGGTCACAATCTAAGTGAACACAGGTATCCAAATCCCCACAAGATCTCCGCACCTGGAACTGCACATAGAGCTCATGTCACAAACCCAGTCTTCCTGGTTTAGAAGCTAAGCCTGGCTGATCTGAACAACAGCCAGCTCCAATTAATTATCACTGGTCCTTTTCTGTCTCTTCCTCGGTGTGACCTTGCTCAGTGCATTTTATTAAGAGGTAGTAACACCATATAGTAGGGTAAAGTATGTAGTCTACACAGAGAGAACTGGGTTTAAATCCTGGCCCCACTACCCGATAGCTACATGACCTTGACATGCTTCCAACCTCTCTGGGCCTCAGAATCCTTGTCTCTGAAAAGGGAATAACAGCAATATTTACTTCACAGGGTTATGGTGAAAGTTAAACCAGATAATACTGTGACACCCCTACCATAGGCTTAGGAGTACTCACTACGTGCCTGCCATCAGTGTTTGTGGTCTTCCCAAGGGATCATCAGTCCTTGATCCCAATTATTGTCATATATCCTCAACCCCGTTTTGCCTGCATAAACACTGCTATAGACACATCACCTGGCTACGGGGAGAAACAGGCAAAATTGCCAGATCCTATTTACACACAAAGCTATTGAATCTACCTTGTCACCACCAAAAAAAAAAGAGAGAGAGAGAGAGAGGAAGGAAGGAAGGAAGGAAGGAAGGAAGGAAGGAAGGAAGGAAGGAAGGAAGGGAGGGAAGGTTTCCTCCTAAACCCCAGCACATTCCAGTGGCAATAGGTGAAAAAGTCTAGGCCCTGGAAAACAGTGCAAAATGAGCATGCATAGCACATACATAGCCCTGGCACAGAGCAGTTAACCTCCTGTGAGATACTGCTCATGCTTGTATCTATCAGCTTAGGAAGGGCTACTCAGGGGAAGATCAAGAAGTTACACCCTCTGGGACAATTAAAATTAAAATGAACCAGACACTCTGGAATCCTCTCTTTGGAGCCATTCTGCCTAGTCTGGGACTGGGGCAAAATCACTTAATAGGCCCTTTTTCATCTTTAATTTCTCTGAGAAAGTTTACAAGATCAATTGCTAAAAGGGCTAATGTGAGAAGATGAGGCAGCAAGTTGCTCAGGGCCCAGAGTCAGCTAACTCCTCAGCTTCTAACTAGAGCCCACAGGGACCCACTTATATAAAGCCTGAGAGCTCATCACCTCCCATCCCAAACTCTGTCTAAATAAAGAATTTGAATTGCAACCCAGCAAGAATAGCATATCAACCTCCAGCCAGCCAGCACTTCCCAGGAATCTCAGTAGTATCCTGTTGAAAATGCTGATACTTCCGCCCAAAGTATGGTTCATGAATTCAGAGGTTGCTCTTCTCAGTCTTTATACCAAGAGACCCAGGAACCTTGCATCTTCAAGAGCTATCTGAAGTGATGCAACATGAAAATAAGGCCAATGGGCTTTCAAGCTACATTAGTTTAAATCTCATTTCTATGTCTTTCTACCTGTGTGACTTTGGAAAAATTACACAAACTTAAGCCTTGGTTTCCTCATCTATAGATGGGGATAAAAGAGAGCTCTGTGGGTACAAAAAGTAGTAAGAAAGAATAAATAAGACCTACTATTTGATAGCACAACAGGGTGACTATGGTCAATAATATCTAATTGTAAATTTTAAAATAACTTAAAGAGTATAAGTGGATTGTATATAACTCAAAGGATAAATGCTTGAGGGGATGGAAACCCTTTTCTCCATAATGTGCTGATTTCATAGTGCAGGCCTGTATCAAAACAGCTCATGTGCCCCATAAATATATACACTTACTATAAGCCCACAGAAAACACAAAGAAAAAATTTAACAAACGAGAGCTTTGTGAGCATTTAATTGATGTCAGCAATGCGCTTAGCATGGTCCCTGGACTTACTAAATGCTAGCTAACATTCACTGCCCAATATGCTTAGTCCACCTGGCGCCAGCACATCGTACTCCTTCAAGGAGTAAGTCAGGATGGACCAATATCAGAAAGCTCACGTGTTTCATGGGGAAAGCAGGACTATACACAGACTTCGGTTTAGCCAGGATTCTAACAGCTGTTCCATCACATGAGAGTAGTGACAGCCTTTCATTCATTTTATTTTTTCCTTGTTGCCTTTACTCCTGGAGTAAATTAACCCTCCATTTGATTCCCTCCCCATGGAAGGCACAGACAGGAACGATGCTGACTGATGACAGTTTTATTATACCACATGATTCCTGGAAATCGCATGAAAGAAAAAGCTGCCCCTTTCCAGGAGTCCTACATTCTCCAAATGGAAACACAGCCCAGAAGGGAAATAGCTCATCCCAGCTGAACTGGACAATACCTCTTCCAGGACTCTTCAGTTTCTCTAGCAGGATACTTGCTTCTCTTCTCCCATCACTGTCTGCATATTTTCCTTAATGATGGTAAATTAAACTGAACTTTTTCTGCACAACTGGCTCTGGGGGATTCTAGAAAGCCTGGGAAGGAAGTTTCAATTTGTTCGCTTGCTGAGAATGAATTCTGCCTCATATAACTCCTGACAAATTGCCATTTTTAAAGGGTTTGTTAATTTCCAATGAGCAAATGGCACATCAGATATCTTGTTTATTCGACAGATGCTCCTGAGCTAAACAAATGGTTCTTGTTTAACAAACATGGAAACATCTTGTCAGCTTTGCTGAGATCATCTTATTTAACTATCAAGGGAGGGTCCTGTGATTTGTAGAGAAAATATGAACTACCTCTCTCTCATGTAGAGTTCTTAAAAGGGCGGGGACATTGGTTTCCATTGAAAGAGATGGTGTGAGGTTCCTAGATCACAGGCTGGGAAGCTGCTCTCAAACAAAGAATCTAGGATTTCTCCCTTTCTCTGAAGATGTCACATATTTCTGATTCAGATCTACTTGATCCAGAAACCTCCCTTGTGCTGTCTGAAAATTGGAGACACCGAGGTGGTATAAAATCAGAATTAAAATCTCAGCCTTAGAGTAAGTCTGCATTGGATCCTGGCTGTACCACCTACTAATTAACTTGGACTGATAACCACTCTCAACCTTAGTTTCCTCATCTATGATATACATCTAGTAAGACATGAAAGGTAAAGATGCTGATGATATTCATAAATGTCCATACCCTTTTTTTTGTTTGTTTTGTTTTGTTTTTGAGATGGAGTCTTGCTCTGTCGCCCAGGCTGGAGTGCAGTGGTGCGATCTCAGCTCACTGCAAGCTCCGCCTCCCGGGTTCACACCATTCTTCTGCCTCAGCCTCCTGAGTAGCTAGGACTATAGTCACCTGCCACCACTCCTGGCTAATTTTTTTTTTAATTTTTTTTTTTTTGCATTTTTCAGTAGAGACAAGGTTTCACCATGTTAGCCAGGATGGTCTCAATCTCCTGACCTCGTGATCCACCCGCCTCGGCCTCCTGAAGTGCTAGGATTACAGGCGTGAGCCACAGCACCCGGCCCATACCTTTTTTCCTAATTACATTTGAGGGAATTTAAATGGAGCTGAACCCAGGAATGAATCTCAGGAGCAGAAAGAAGAGACATTGGGAAGAGCTCAATTCCTATGTCCTCCGTTATTCGGAAGGAGTATATGTACATGTTTGATAACGTGGTAGCTCACTGACTCCAGTGAGAAATGAAATCTGAACAGAGTAGAGCTCTTCCAAGCTTCAAAACTTCAGCCTGATATCATAATTACTTTCAGCCAGAAAGCTATGGATCTGGCTAGACTGGAGGATAGGGTGGGATCGGTGTGGGGGGACTTGGAAAGCAAGAAGGGAAAGAGATCAACTTGCCAGGAGCATGCAAGGACACACGGAGAGAGACAATGGCTGACCTCTGTCAAGTCTGAATGTGTAATGATAAATCCATCTGTTGATAGGTGCAGCACAGTACAATGTATTAATTATAAGAGGGACGACATTTCAAAGGCTCCCTGCTGGAAAGTATCACAGAGAATTACCTTGGGACTACATCGAAGTCACTGAAAATTAATTTACTCCACAGTATTAGATGCTTCAGAAAGATGCAAAGTGAAGTTGACTCCAGCTGAGCGTGGCAGAGCCAAGCACCATCTGAAGGAGTTGCGGATATTAACACATCTAAACTCAGGAAGAGCTGCAGAAGAACTCCCTAGGTATGGTTAATTATCTTATGAAATCTTGACAGCAACTCTATGGGGTAGATGGCATTATTATTGACATTAGGCTGATGAGGAAACTGAAGCTTAGAAAATCTGACCAAAATATTAGAGTTTCCAATAGAGATGCCAAGAGGTTTGTCCCAGAAACATGCTCTTGGCCACAATGAAAAGGTGTTACAGAGGGTTCAGGGAGTTTCCAAAGTTTTGAGCAGAACTTTAAAAGATAAGTGGATTTCCTGGATTTGCCTAAAATTGCATTCCCTGCCTTCATTGGCCTGGCAAAGGGAAGGCAAAAGACCTGAAGGCATACAATCTTATGGCGTGTAAGCATAACAGTGATTGGTGTGGGGTATGGGTGGAGAGAGATTAGGATAGTACATGACTATGAGTTTGGAAAGATGTTCCAGAAATTTGTTATGAGAAGGCATTCTGTGTCATGCTAAAGGATTTGTACTTTAATATCGAGACTAGTTTTTATCTGTCTTGATATCCAAAATGATGTATGGCAGATGCTGTTCACATGTAAGAAAATCAGGTGAACATATTCTGATTTTGAGCAAATCTCAGATAATCTTTCATGAAATCCTGCATAGCAAAAACAATGATTTACATTCAATATATCTCTTTATGATCTATATAGGCATCTTACTACAGTCAGTAAGAAATATTAAAGAAGCTGACATATTAGTTGTCATTCCATTGATTTCTATTCATTTAGGAATGCAAGTATGTAAGAATGACATCATTTTACTGATAACCTTGAATTGCCTCAAATTTTCAAAAAGAAAATGAGGGTGATAACTCATCAACATCAGTTCTTTATTACTGGCCACTAAATTTTTGTGACACACTTCACAAGGAATCATGACTCACCAATGTGTCATTATACTTTAACAAAAATAATTATCTCAGGCCGGGTGCGGTGGCTCAAGCCTGTAATCCCAGCACTTTGGGAGGCCGAGACGGGCGGATCACGAGGTCAGGAGATCAAGACCATCCTGGCTAACACGGTGAAACCCCGTCTCTACTAAAAATACAAAAAAAACTAGCCGGGCGAGGTGGCAGGCGCCTGTAGTCCCAGCTACTCGGGAGGCTGAGGCAGGAGAATGGCGTAAACCCGGGAGGCGGAGCTTGCAGTGAGGTGAGATCTGGCCACTGCACTCCAGTCCGGGCGACAGAGCCAGACTCCGCCTCAAAAACAAAAACAAAAACAAAAACAAAAACAAAAAAAAAAAACAAAAAAAAACAAAAATAATTATCTCGACTTCAGCAGCAGAAGTTTTTAACCAAATGATAACCTCATTTAGCCAGTATTTTAGGAAGCAACAAGGTGCCATAAAGGACTGACTCAAGTTTTGGTAGTAAAACTGAAGGCAGAGAAACAGAGGAAGCTGGTTCAGGCAAAAGAAGAGGAAGATCTGGCTGAAGGAAGTGCCAACAGGGACAAAGAAAATGCATCTAGGGAAGGGTTTTGAGGGTGTAATAAATTCAGCAAGGGGACCAAGAGGGTGTGGGCAGCTGGACCCTGCTGTTCAGGGGACTGATGCAGCGAATAAAGGCAGTCTGGAGTTACTTGAGATTTCTAGGTCAGACAATTAGATGGATAGCGATATTGTTAACTAAGATAATCTGAGAAATCAAGAGAACTCATTGAACCAAGTTGTGGAAAGGAGGAGATGCAGTTCTTATACATTTGGGGAATGGCAATATGTTCTGCTATGGACAGTTGGGTTTTGAGGTATATAGTAGAGCTATCTGGCAGTATTAGAGCCATATCAGGGTAGAGATGTTGTGAGGGGCATGAGAAGTGTGTGTCTGAAATTCTGGAGAGACTACGGTGTGAGATAGGGTTTGGTAATCTTTAGAGGGACTGGAAGCATTGACGAGAGTGGAGAAATGTGTATCTTTGCAAGTAAATGAAACAATGAAGAGAGCATCCTGGAAACACTGACATGTGTAAGATCTCCAACCCAAGAGAAGCCAGCAAAGATGCAGGAGAGGATGGTCAGGAAGATAAAAAGAAAAACAAGAAAATCACGATCAAGGAAGGACAAAGACTCCTGAAGGAAGTAGACAACAGTGTTAACATCTGCTGAAGTCAAGTAGGATGAGAAATTAAAGGAGAGCATGGGATTTGGCCATTAGGAGGTGCCTGATGATTGCAGTAAAGGAAGTAGTGGTGGAAGAACCAGATGGGAGTGGGTTTAAAGGTGACTTGAAGGTAAGGAAGCACATTCATTATAACTAATTTCATACAATTTAGCAATGAAGAAAAGGAGGCAAACAGGAAAGTTATCCGAGGGGAAAAGGAAAAAACTGGGGTTTATTTATTTATTTGAGACAGAGTCTCACTCTGTCGCCCAGGCAGGAGTGCAGGGGCACAATCTCAACTCACTGCAACCTCTGCCTCCTGGGTTCAAGAAATTCTGCTGTCTCAGCCTCTTGAGTATATGGGAATACAGGTGCCTGCCATCATATCCGGCTAATTTTTGTATTTTTAGTAGATACGGGGTTTCACCATATTGGTCAGGCTTGTCTTGAACTCCTGACCTCAGGTGATCTGCCTGTCTTGGCCTCCCAAAGTGTTGAGATTACAGGCATGAGCCACCGTGCCTGGCCTTGATTATTCTTTTAAATTGACAGATAAAAGTGAACATATTTATCATATATAACATGATGTCTTGAAATATAAATGCACTGTGGAATGGCTTCTTTTACTCTGTTTTTCAAGACAGAAGAGAAATGAGGTTTTCAGTGGAAGAGAATAAGAAATTTGAAGATAGTGAACCAAGAGAGAGTTAATTGATGAGGCGAAACCCCTAAGAGCTTGGAAGAGACAGGGTTAAAAGTGTGCCTGGAAATTTAAGTTCATAAAGAAGGTACAGCTATTCTTGCAACACCTCAGAGAAATAGGGGGAAAGAGTGAGAACTGTGGAGGGCAGTTCAGGGGCAAAGGAAAGCTGGTGCATTTATGCCTTGTAGGCTCTATTTTTTTGGTGAGAGAGAAGGCTCAATGATGCCTGGAAGGAAGATGAAGGAAAGGACTGGGGGCTAAGGTGAGTAGTAAAGGCATGCTCATGATTTGGAGAAGCCTGACTCCTCCAAACAGGAAGACTAGGAGGGGAAGCCAATTAGAGAACAAGAACACCATCAGGTTGCTAGAGCAAAGCCTACTTGGCTAATCAAATAAGAAGAGTGGAAGGGAACAGTTTTGGCTGGTGCTGGGCTATCATGATTCTCTTTCTTCCAGAATGGCATGACATGCCATGGGTGCCTAGCACACACATGGCAGGCAACAGTGTCAAATACAATAAGGTCTCTAGATGTAACAATCCAAATGTGAGGTAGCAAATCCGAGACCCCACACCAGCTCTGCTCCTGGCAAGGAAAAAGCAGCCTTTTGTGGCCAGTGAAGGGGGTGCCCCAGCCTGTTCCTGATCATGTTCAGCTTTTCCAAAATCAGCTCTCAACCTCTAAACCCAGATCTTTCTCACCCCGTCCATCTCTGCCTCCTAAAGTCCACTGTTTCCCAGTAAGATCACAGGTCTAGAATAGATGCTCCTGCCCAGAATGTTGAGGAAGAGAGAGCTAAGAAATCAAGGTTCACAGGGAAAGATTTCAGTAGGGATGGGACAGGAGAAGGCATGCTTCTTACTGTTAATGCAGGTTGTTTGTGCAACATGGTCACAAAATGTCAACCATGCATTTTTCCACCAGATCAGCCCATGCATGAATATTAATTTTTAAAAACTCTTTCTGAGTATTAGCTTTTTATAAAGCAGTGTTTACCCAAGGGACCATCCATAACAGCAGTTAAACAGAGATACTCTAATTCATGGTATTTCTAAGGTCTTGGGAAATAGAAATCCTTTAAATACCTTTACTCTGCTTATGGGAGCTACTTTTCAAAGTTTAAATTGTTTATATTTTAGACTACTCACTACCTAAATTCCATTTATAAATCAAAGGAGCTTTTGAGCAATTTGATGGGACTTAAATGGATTAGGAAAGAACAAACATCAAATATATATATTTGGTTATTTGAGTTTATTGGATTTTTCTTTCTTTTTTCTTCTTCCTCTTTTACAAATGCTCCAAGTTAGGTCTAGTCTTTTAAGCTTTAGCCTGGAGATCAGGCGTACTGCCAGTAAATGACATGGTGTGGCTGTCTTCTTAGAATGACCGACTTCTGACTCTGCTGGTATTATGACTTCTATGTTCTAGACTCTGGCTAAGAACATGCTCTTTTTAAAATCACATCGTCTCACTCATAATCACTCAACTCCAGCCTCTAGAACTTACACTGAGTATTTTATGATGCTGATCTAGAAGTTTCTACCCCCATCCAATTAGCATACAAGGCTTTTAGCACTGGAAGGGTTCTCAGAGGTCGTCGCGTGCAACTTGTTTTCAAGCTACCTGACTGATTTTTTTTTTTTTGTAAATGCAATAAAATACCATAGAATGTCAAATTGCCATACAAGTTTCCACACTCTCAATAGATATACTTATCTGTGCATTTATCTCATCATAGACTAGTAGCAGTTTGTGAACCAGCACCCAGTTTCCTGACCACATACTGAGTAGGTATGATTCTGGTACAAACTTCTCACCCTTTAGATCAGGAAGCTGAAGTGCACAAGGAGGAGGCAATTAACCACAAGCATATCGTTTCCTAGTAGGTCAGTTAGGCTGCTAACTGGGGCTACTGATGTCAGCCACGGCTGAATCTCCCCATATTCACTCACACAGATCAAGAGAGATGGATGCTCACCCCCAGCAAAGACTCATTACCTGTACCCTATATTATTTAGTTTTGGTAGGTATATTTATATATCTGACTACGTTAGGTTCCCTGTTATAGATATACTATGATGTTTAATTTTACATGTCAACTTGATTGGACTAAGGAAAACCCAGAGAGCTGATAAAGTATTATTTCTGGGTTTATCTGTGAGGGTGTTTCCAAAGGAGATTGGTGTGTGAGCCAGTGGACTGGGTGGGAAAGATCTGCCCTCAGTATGGGCAGGCATCACTCAGTGGGCTGGGGGCCTGGTGAGAACAAAAAGAGGAAAAGTGAATTCTTTCTCTTTCCGTTTTTATCTCCTTCCCTACCTCCTTCACTGCTGCTATCTCTCTCCCTCCCCCAAAGCTGAGATACCCTTCTTCTCCCACCCTTGAACATCAGAACTCCAGGATCTCTGGACTTTGGACTCCCGGACTTCAACCAGCAACCCCCCAGGTTCTCAAGCCTTCGGCCTCAAACTGAGATTCATACCATCAGCTTAACTGATTCTGAGACTCTTGGACTTGGACTGAGCCATGCCAGAAGCTTCTCTGGGTCTCCAGCTTACAGAAGACCTATTGGGGTACCTTTCAATTTCATGAGCCAATTCCCCTAATAAGTCCCCTCTCATCCATCTATATCTATATATCAATCATCCATCCAGCTTTCTATCTATCTCCTGTTGGTTCTCTCTCTCTGGAGAACACTGACTAATTCATAGACGATTAAGGAAGGCCTTTCAGAGTTCGAGTCTACACTAGATCCTTTAGTTTTACACTCACCATGACGACCTTTAATCATCTTAAATTGCTCTTATCACAATTAGTAATCACAACTTTAATTGTCTGATTATTTGCTTACCTCCTGTTTCCTTGCTACACCATAACTGCTAAGAGGGCAGAGAACATGTTTGTTTCACCCACCATTGTTTCCTAATGCCTAGTTCAGTGCCTGGCTCCTAGTAGATGTTCAACAAATGTTCCTTGAACTAATCAATTCATGAGTGGTGAAGTCATGCTCTGGCAGCACTCTGGGGCCATCTGCAGGCACTATGGGGAACTAGCAGCATGCTCAGAGCTGCTACCATAGTGAGGACTACAGGAACACGGCAGAGCTGAGCCTGGCTGCAGAGGCTACTGGCTGACTTGCTCAGCTTTCTCGAGATCAGTAACTTCAGACTAGCTACTTCTCCAGGCTTCTTTCAATAGCCTTTTATCAATACAGCATGTGACCCCTGAGGATCAGCTCTCCTGGCTGGATTCTGAGCTCTTTGAAGGAAGGGACATGGCTGGTGTCTATTCAGTATCCCCACAGTGCTCCAAGTGTGAAGGTGTAAACGCTCTGGTGGAAACACCTTGCAAAGCCCAAACAATTATTGTCAGTCAATTTACTGGGTCTAACTCCATCAAAAACATGTAAAAGCAAATTCAGGGCAACACATGCAAATAGGTGTGACTGAAAGGCATCACACCTTACCTCACAAGTGGTTATATTTGAAGTTATATACAAAAGAGTTTTCCAAGATTCAATTTGCCTCTTATTAAAGAGAGACAGTAGGGACGGCTGGGAATAACAGGACAAATAAAGAATTATTAGTAACATCGGCACAACAGATACAGTGTAGCCACTTTGTCTACACACTGATTCTGGGTAAGTCACTTTACCTCCCTGGGCCTCAGTTTCCTTATCTGTAAAATGAGAGTGTTTTAATTCCAATTGTCCAGGTGTCTTAGAAACCAGCACATCTCTCAGGTTCCCAAGGTTGGTAGCTGTTCCAAAAACGGCTGCTGGTTTCCTGCGAGCAGCAGGAAGGAAGGATTCTTAGTCATTACACAGCCTCATAAATCACTGGGAGTCCATAGGATGTTTAATATGGAATCACTTAATTTAATAGTCATTTTGACATAGGAATTGTTTTCTTAAAGCTAGCACAGGCTGTAAAACCTCAAGTGATATTTTATGGCTGCCATATAACAAAATCATTCAGCAATTAGTGATTAATGACATACAACAGTAAGTTTCTTCATGGTCACTTCCCCCAGCTGCTGTTTCTTTCGTTGCACCCACTTCCCAGTTCAGCAATCATACCTGAGGTGACAAGTCTCCTCATATAACCAGAGTAGATTTGTGAGCCTAAAAGACCATCACCTCCATCAAAAGGTGTCTGATGGAGCCTGGCACTGTGGTGGGGCTGAATGAAAGTGCCTCACAAGCATGATCCAGGCCATGGAGGACAGTCAAGAAACTGGGCACTTCCTTGAACAAACAATCAAGGGTGGGGTTCAGTACAAAAAGGAATGAAGTTTTGAGTCTCTAGGTTTTGTTCTTTTTATAACAGGGCTAGCCCTTGCTGGGGAAGCCAGGCAAACACTGTGAGCTTGGTGGTCTTCCACACCCTTCTACCTCTTACCCTTTTGTCCTTCACTGCACTTTTAACCTTGACCTCTCCAACTGCTGAAATACTCAACACCCTCCCCTACACAGGGCCCCCATGGTGGCACCCTGCTCTGCTCTACCCTCCCACAAACACCAAAAGTTAAATTTGACAACATGGGCTTTGAACCCAGAAAGAACAGTTCTCCCACTTTCTAGCTCACAAACCAGCTCCACTATTTTCTAATTCGTATAATACCACAACCCTAGGAGACAAATTGCTGTCGTTATTAGAATACCATTTTTTGAATGAAGAAATGGAGGCCCTGGGTGCCCAAGACACACAGCTAATAAGCTGTACAAACCTATACAGTCTATACGGCCTATACGGCCAACCCCATAAGCTGGGCCGCTACATTATTCTGCCTGCATGTTTCTTAAAAACATAAGCACAGTAATGCATGCTGTGGACTTAGTACATTGCCTGACATCACATAAGCTTTCAATAAATGATAAATTCTTATTGTTATTGCCATTCATTTATTATTTCATTGTTATTTAACACCATTATTATCAAAATTAATTTTGCCTCTTAGGAACATAACAAGGATTTGGAATACATAACTCTCCAAAGGTGGATGCCACCTGAATCCTTCTCTGTCCTAGGAATTTATCCTAAGTGTTGGGGTGTGGGTAGCTCATGGCTCTCAGCTGAGTTGCTCTCTGGGAATTTTTCACAGCTGATGACAGCTGCCTCACTAGGGTCATACCCCTGCCCTGGTGGCAGCCCACATCTCATGGCCAGTCACTGTGGAGATATAAAGACCCAATCCTTTGGTTCAAGGCTGGACATTTCTGAAGGGCCATCCCAGCTACACAAGTGCTATAAGATCAGCTGCTGCACCTGCATCACAGGCAGCCTCTTTCTCCACCCACACCGTATCCCTCATTCCTCAAAGGTGGTGTTGTTCCTGAGAGCTCCTAAACCTCCTGCACACAACTATTTTTTATTTTATTTTATTTTTTTGAGATAGGGTCTCGCTCTGTCACCCACTCTCTATTTGGAGGTCTATTTTAAAAAGGGGGCCAGGTGCGGTGGCTCATGCCTGTAATCCCAGCACTTTGGGAGGCCGAGGCGGGCAGATCACGAGGTCAGGAGATTGAGACCATCCTGGCTAACACGGTGAAACCCCGTCTCTATTTAAAAATACAAAAAAATAGCCGGGTGTGCTGGCGGGCACCTGTAGTCTCAGCTACTCTGGAGGCTCAGGCAGGAGAATGGCACGTCCTGGGAGGTGGAGCTTGCAGTGAGCCGAGATCCTGCCACTGTACTCCAGCCTGGGTGACACAAGGAGACTCCGTCTCAAAAACAAGGAACACCACTTACCACATCTCTCCCACCCTACCTCACCCCCCAAAACAAGCAAAAAACTACTCAAAGAACTTTCTTCAGTGCTTTCTTACCCTGGGAGAAATGATACCTAAGTCCAGAGCACAGCTTTCCAACAAACGTGTAAATATTATGCTGAAGTTGAGCCCTTGTTAAAAAAACTATTTGTAAAGTCTATAAATTGGTGGCCACCATAACTTTTGAATTTGTTTCCAAGTAGAACTCTAGTTTCTAGATATTACACATTACAGGAAACATATGAAGATTGCAAATTAATTTGAATTTATTTTCTATACTTAAATTATTTTTAACTTTTTTTTGTTTTTTGTTTTGAGATGGAGTTTCACTTTCGTTGCCCAGGCTGGAGCACAATGGCGCAATCTCGGCTCACCACAACCTCTGCCTCCCGTGTTCAAGGGATTCTCCTGTCTCAGGCTCCCGAGTAGCTGGGATTATAGGCATGCACCACCATGCCCAGCTAATTTTGTATTTTTAATAGAGACAGTGTTTCTCCATGTTGGTCAGGATGGTCTCGAATTTCAGACCTCAGGTGATCCTCCTGCCTCAACCTCCCAAAGTGCTGGGATTACAGGCGTGAGCCACCACGCCTGGCCTTTTTAACTTTTTTAAATTGCAAGCCACATCTTCTAGAATTTCCTGGATTTCCATCTCCTCTTTCCAGGACTCACTGCTCCCAGCAATGAATAGCCTTTTAATTGGCCTCGTGGTCTCCAGCTCTTCCTTGTGTAATTTGCCCTTCACCTGGCTGTAAAAACGAGCTTCCTAAAGACCAGTCCTGAGCATGCTCTGCCCCTGAGTGCAACCCTTTAATGCTAGGCACTTAAAGCTTCTAAGTTATCACTTTAACCTTCTTTTCTAGGCTTATCGGCCTCTCTCTCTCTCCAAGCATAGAATCTGAACTTGATAGACGGACCTGCTAACAATTTCCTAAACACACTTCATGCTTTTCTGTTTGGGGAACTCTCCTCTTTCTCCTTCCTGTGGCTGAAATGTCTGCCATTACCCACCATGGCAGAGGGTCCATAAGCATGTACACAAGCTTGCCTGTTGAAATTGAAACCATCTTTCAAACTCCCTCAAATGCCAGCTCTTCCATGAACACGTTACTGATGCCACTCCTCTGACACCTCTATCACAGGCTGCACCTGTCTCCTGGTACTTAACAATCCTTTGTATCAGCCATTTGTCCATTTATCTCAACTTGTCTTTGTCCTACTGTATTAGTTTAGCTTTTGCTACATAATAAACTACCTCAACATTCAGCAGCTTAAACCAACAGTTATGTATTTTGCTGGTACATCTAAGGCCAGCTGGGATCAGCTTTTCTAGGCTGGGTTCAATGGGAGGCTCTGCTTCACGCTAGGAATCCAGCAGAGCTTGGCATCCCATAGAGAGGAAGGCTCAGGTTGCTCTATGGGTTCATGATGGGGCCTGGGGTAAGGGGCCACAGCTACAGTACAATGGCAGAGCTTCCTCTTGTGTCACATTTGCTAAACTCAGCCAAAGCAAGTCACATGGATGAGCCCAAGTCAAGGGATTGGGGAAATGCACACTGCGTACAGTGGAAAAACACTGAGAGTCATGTGGCAATGGGCTTGAATGCATAATTTACTACCCTAGAGAGAGTCAGAAATTGGAACAACCCCTACCTACTGTCCTTCATATCCCTTTGTACGTATACACTGTTCAAAGAGTGGGGACTCAAAAGTGTCTTTTCAATGGAATTCCTACGTACATCTAAACAGGCATAGATAAAATCAGTAACCTCATTCATGCCATAATGTTAATAAAAACTGCAGGCATTATTCTAATAAAGACTAAGAACAATATAGCATTTTACAGTTACAAAGCATTTTAAAGATCCTTTGCAGCCTGCAAAGCACACTGAAGTATATTATCTCATCTAGCAGGAGTGTATGCATTTTGAAAAGATGCCTGGAGGTGGCAATGTCTTCATTGGTTGGAACAACCCTTTCCACTGTGTATTTCAAGCACGGTGGAGAAAGGAGGGGGTTTTTGATAAGGGGAAACCAGTTTGTACTACTCAAAGGGGAACACCTGGGACTCCACTAATTTGTCTCCCTGGTTTTCAAAACAACCTCTTGACTACCTCTTCTAGTTCTCAAAATCTAGTGTACAAAGGTATTGCCAGGAGAGCTTGTTCAGATGGAGATTCCTGAGGCCCAGGTCCAGACATCCAGATCAGGGATTTCCAGGTGGGGCCCAATAATCTATCTGCATTTTTAAAATGTCTTTTTATTTGTGCAAAGTTGTGGGGCAAAGTTTTACATGTATATGATGCATAGTGACTGAATTAGGATACTTAGGGCACCTGTCACCTAAGTACAATATATTTTTTTAAGTATAGTTATTCTACTCTATTCTATTGAACACTGCATTTATTCCTTCTATCTAGAGTCTGCATTTTTAGCAAGCACCTTGGGTATTCACTGCTGGTTCTCCCTTGGTCATCACACCTTTGAATTTTACAGATGAGGATGCAGAAAGCCAGAGGAATCCTATTAGTGCCCCAAGGACTGGCTGCCCAGTGGCAGGAGTAGAATTAGCAACAAGAAGTCCCGCCTCCTACTCCAATGCTCTTTCCATTACACTTCAGAGTCCATGAACTGTTTTCTTTTCTTCTCCTAACTTGTTGAGTTTCTTTCAGCTCTGGAAAAATCCTAAAAAATCTCATTAAAAAAATGGATGAAGGTATGTTTCCCTCAATTATGTAACTCATGTTCTAAATCTCCATTTAAAAGTGGAAAACAGTCATATAACCCAACTCCATTTGTTCTATTTCACTGTCACATCTTTCCATGACACTTGTTAAATGAAGATAGTAATGTTAAGAAATGTTAGGAAGCAAGATGGGATCTCAGACCTCGCATTCCCAGTGTCACTTGGAGAAGGGCATGGCCATCCCATTTTAAATCCCCAAGTGCTTTTAGCCCACTCCTTGGCAATTATTGCACATTGTGGTGCCTTTTATAGATCAGACTGGTTCCGGGGTCTGACCTTTTCAATACTTCGGTCTCCTTGCATCCATCCAAAATGCTAAGTCTGCAGAGCTGGGATCCCCCAGGGGTTCCCTCTCTATCTGCCTTCATTGTGCACAGTTCTGCCCAAATTACTTGACAGCTCTCTTCAACACACTGTTAGGGGAAAAGATTGGAGAATGTCTGAATATGACACGGCTGTCCAGCAAAGAGATGAGAGGAGGTGGGACAAGCCCCTAATCCATCATCCAGATTGTCTTTTCAAAGAGTGGAAGCAGGTGAGATGCCTAAAAGGGGAGAATGTGTCCTGACTTGGAAAGATTTCAGGATTCCTAAATGAGAATTTTGTCTCTCATTGTATTTGTAAGCAATGAGGATTGAAATGGTAGAATATACTACATTCAGAAATAGAGACATGTATAGAGGAAGAAGGCCAGTGCCTTTAAAAAGCAATACACTGACAGCTGAAAAAGCCTAACTGCTTGAAGAATCTATTTTAGGCATCTCTCTGAGAGCTAAACAGGCTAGGGTGGGAGTGAATGATCCTCAGTGCCATTTGCCACCAAGTAAATGAAGGGGTCTATTTCTTCCAATCCAACGTATTAGCACCATGCATTAACACCAAACTGGCCAAAATCATGTCCATGTGAGTGTGGCCAGTTATCTTCTCACCAAATCAGGGTGAGCCCACTGATATAGCAATAGGTCACCAGGTGGCATCCTCCTAAAACAATGGTTTGGGTAGTTTGGCAAAGACTTTAACCATTCAAGCAGTGTCTACACTATGGAATTAGACATTTCAGGGTGGTGTGGGCACTGAGGAAAGATAACCTGCAGACTGTTATACCCATATGCAGCTTGTGTGAAATGAAAAGACCATTCTAGATCAATGATTTTCTAAATATTTTCATTTGCTTCTTTAATGAATGGCCTTCTGTCATTAAAAAAAAAACTTATACAGAAGTCTAATATATAAAACTAATTAAAAATCTGAGTACTTCTGGCTCGACCAAAAATGACGGGTGTAAGAACTTGATCACTAAGCATCCCACAGCCTTCTCTGTACCTAATGTAGTACCTTAGGCAATGTGTCAGACTACCCATAAGGCTTCCAATTGTACTGTTGGAGAAATCACTAGACCAGATAATCTCTCATGGTTCTTCCCACTCTAACTTTTCCATAACTCTTGAGTATAAATGAGAGTATATCAATTCAGTGGAATATTCTGCCATTACCAAAATGATCTTTATGAATACTATGTACATATGTAGCAAACTGTTTATGTTAGGTGTAAGGTTTTTTTTTTAAAGACACAAAATAGTCATACAATGTAACCGAAATTTTGTGAGAAATTATTTTCATGTGTATAAAACTTAAAAGAGGGCAAGAAAGGAAGAAAGTATTGTGTTAAAATGATTATCTTCAGTTTAGTTTTAAAAAATGTTTAATGCTGTTTTCAATTAAATAAAAATATACGGTTTCAAAACATACACATTTGGTACACACACTTAAAGTGTACAACTGTATAATTTTTCACTGGAGAATGGAACTTGAGATCAGGATGCCTTAGAAGATTTGCATCTGTCATAAGTCAGTAGCTCATCTATTGACAGACAGTTGCATATAAATGCACTTAAGCATCACAAGAAACTGCCAAATGTTAATAAATCTTCATAAAACATGAATATCATGCCATTCTCTTGCACAAAAGATGAATGTCCTCTATTACCAAGACAGACAAGTCCAAACCACTTACCTGGCATGTGAGGAGCTTCACAATCTGAATCTAGTCTATATCTCTGCTTTATTTCTCATTGCTCCTCAATGCAAAGTTTTTTGTTTTTTTTTTCTAACACAGTTGCTGGGAGTGAGGGGCAAAATATTTTGTGCCTCAGAGCACATTCTGCAATGTCTGCACACATTTTGGGGCTGTCACAACTAGAGGGCTGCAGGAGGCACTCACTGAGTAGAAACCAGGGAGCTAGTCAACATCTTAGAATGCAAAGAACAATTATCCAGCCCAAAATGTCAAAAACATAGAGGTTGAGAGACCCTATTCTAGCGGATTAACCACCTACTCTCTGGACATATGACCTCAGCTTTCATCCAATTGTTCTTCCTTCCAGAAGGACCTGTTTCACTTTCTTACTTGGCAATTCAAACCATTCTTCAGGATTCTTCCATCATATCTCCTCCAGGAACCCTTTTCTGGGACCACCAGGATGGCGTGAGACCTTTATCTTCTGAGCAGTCCTAACACTTCCTTTAATACTCTTTTGGTGCTTCCCATTTCTGGCCATGGTCCCTCTTCAATGTGCAAGAATTTGTCTCAACATTTGCATTACGTCTGCTAAAGTACACATGATCTGATATAACACAATTTTAGTTTAAGGATTTTGAATTTTATTTAATTTTATTAATATCAAACCAGAAATATTTTTCCTCTAAAAATAGTAGTTTTAGCAAGTATAATAATAAGCCATATGCTGATTGCTGGAAAAACAGGTCAAAAATATGAACTCTGACTATTAGGCAATGGGTTTTGAATGTTGAAAAAAGTGCAGATGCTTTCTAACTTGCTTAGTTTCAAAGTGATGCTATATGCCATTTGCTACCAAATTAACAAGGATAGTCATTTATTCCAATTATCTCCTCTTTTTTTTTTACTTTTATTTTTATTTTTTTATTATACTTTAAGTTCTAGGGTACATGTGCATAACGTGCAGGTTTGTTACATATGTATACTTGTGCCATGTTGGTGTGCTGCACCCATCAACTCGTCAGCACCCATCAATTCATCATTTATATCATGTATAACTCCCAATGCAATCCCTCCCCCCTCCCCCCTCCCCATGATAGGCCCCAGTGTGTGATGTTCCCCTTCCCGAGTCCAAGTGACCTCATTGTTCAGTTCCCACCTATAAGTGAGAACATGCGGTGTTTGGTTTTCTGTTCTTGTGATAGTTTGCTAAGAATGATGGTTTCCAGCTGCATCCATGTCCCTACAAAGGATGCAAACTCATCCTTTTTTATGGCTGCATAGTATTCCATGGTGTATATGTGCCACATTTTCTTAATCCAGTCTGTCACAGATGGACATTTGGGTTGATTCCAAGTCTTTGCTATTGTGAATAGTGCCGCAATAAACATACGTGTGCATGTGTCTTTGTAGTAGAATAATTTATAATCCTTTGGGTATATACCCAGTAGTGGGATGGCTGGGTCATATGGTACATCTAGTTCTAGATCCTTGAGGAATTGCCATACTGTTTTCCATAATGGTTGAACTAGTTTACAATCCCACCAACAGTGTAAAAGTGTTCTTATTTCTCCACATCCTCTCCAACACCTGTTGTTTCCTGACTTTTTAATGATTGCCATTCTAACTGGTGTGAGATGGTATCTCATTGTGGTTTTGATTTGCATTTCTCTGATGGTGAAAATCTCCTCTTATTATAAGCTGTTTTATTATTAATTTCATAGCTGGTATTTATTAAGCACTTACTGTGCTCCAGGCTAAGAGGAATGACATTCAGCCAGGGGGGAAAGGCAGGATGTAGCATCTGGTAGCCTTTCTGACTGGTGGCGCACTGGTCACAAAGGTTAAATGCAACTGCCAAAAGCCACATAACTATTAAGGGCAGAGCTTTGTGTTTAGATCCCAAATATCCCCATAGGTGTTTATCCTTACTCACATCACACTCTTCTAATAACTTGAAGTTTATAAAGCATATTTTCTTTGTAGTCTGAAGAATTGTAGGGCACCAACGAGCAACCATATGTGTCCTTAGGCAAATTACATATATATCTCAAGGTTACCCTGTTCAGTCATGCCAATCTGAAGGGAGATGCTGTGTACAACATGTCTTTACTTACAATAGCACCAAAACTGAATATTCATAGGAATAACATTAATTAAAAACACATAGGGCTAATATGAAGAAAACTTTACTAAGGAATGAACAGAATGGAATAAAAAGAGAGACAAACCATGTGGCCAAACACGAATACCGGATATTGAAAAAAATTCCACTATTTTCAAATGAATGTATAGCTTTGCTGAAATTCTAATCAATAGTCTAATTAGCTGCTTTATGGGGAGGAAGAGATTTTGAAACATGACAAGGTGATTCTAAATTCATTCAGATGAATCAATAAGTAAAATAAACCAAGAATATTTCAAAAAAGAAGAGTTCTATTTTTGTTCTATTTTGTTGTATTTTGCAGAGAAGAGACTTACCCAGCCAGACATTCTATTGTGTTATAAACAACAATTAAACACAATGTGTTCTGGCCACAGGGCACAGAAGACTGACCAATACGGTAAAACGAAAGCTGCAAAATGCCACCGACCTTGAGACCTTGAGGGCTCCTAACCTCAGACCAGAGTTTATCTTACCTAAAAAACCATCAGAGGAAATCAGTCCAAAATACGGGCACAGAATTAAGTGAAAAGATGTTCACTGCATTTCATTTTACTTTAAAAAAAAATCCTATAAATCTTAAAAATATGGAAAATTATTAAATTATTAAAATGATTAAATTGTCACTAGATGACATAGATAACTATGAATATGAGATTTCTAAAATATATTGTTGGAAAATGCTAAATATTTTTACGTCTTTTATATATATCTAATATCTAATATATATGATTGAATAAGACAGCATTTCAAATAAAAAAATTTGTTTGTATTTACATGATCACAGGCTATGGGTGTTTGATAAACATAAAGTAATAAAAACATTATAAAGGGAAAATGAAAGATTCGATAACATAAATTTTTGTAAGTATAAAGTCTGCTAAAAAGCATAATGCAATTAAAAGCCAAAGAATAAATGATATAATATTGAAACAAAATGAGAGACAATATAAAGAACCCATAATAAAGAAGAAACAAAAACAGATGGTCACATAAAAGAAAATACAATGGTTAATAAATATACAAAAGCATGTCTAAACTCACTGGTTTGATAAGAAATGCAAATTAAAACAAGGAAAACCCATTTTTGCATATTAAAATGGATAACTTCTTTAAATTAAATTTTTATGTGGTATAGTGAAATGGTATTTTAGTTGTAGTGGAAACTGGTGTAAACTCTTTGGATTTGGCATGACTATATTTTTATATGTATTGTTTGGTAGGCTATCCTAAAAAAATTATAATAATCAGACCTTGAACAAATAATTACTTAAATGTTTCTAAAACAACATTATAGTGCTTACTTTAATAGTAAAATTTCAGAAGATAAATATCAAATAACAAAAGAAAGATTACATTATTATATATCCATAGATTAGAATACAATTCAATACAAGCTTTAAAATGTTTAGAAAGAGTAGAGGATGGTACAGGAGAATGTTCAATTTCACTTTTAAAAGATTTAAAATTTTATCAGCAATATGATCTGAATGATAAAAATTTAAATATATGTTTAAAATTATACTAGGGAAAAAAGGCCATGAAGACGTACGTACTTGATTTTTTAAGAAGTATTTTCTGGGCAGTAAAATTATAGGTAATTATTTTCTTTTTTTTTTTTTTTTGTCTTCCCTTGAATGATTATGAGATATATTGTGTTTCCAACCATTTCCAACCAGAAAAAAAAAAAAAAAGGCTAGTGTGTGTCCGCGTCTTTTAAACAATACATTTGTATTTCTGGCATTGCCTCTCCAATTCCCCGACAAGCCTTAGCCACTTTTGCTCCAGGACACCTCTTGGTGGAAGTGTCTCTAAAACTTTTGTATTCCTTCCCAAGTTGTTCCCTGTTTTACATCCTGCTATGGACTGAATTGTATCTCTCCAAAAAAAAAATACGTTGAAGCTCTAAACTTCAAACTGACGGTATCTGAAGATAAGGCCTTTGGGAAAGAATTAGGTTTGGATGAGGGCGGGGCTCTCATAATGTGATTAGTGCCCTTATAAGAAAGTGCACCAGAGAGCTTGCCCTCTCTCTCTCTACCATGGCAGGATATATCCAGAAGGTGGCCCTCTGCAACCTGGAAGAGGGCCCTCACCAGAAGCCAACCATGCCGGCACCCTGTTTGCACAGTTCCGGATTCCAGAACTGCAAATTTCTGTTGCTTAAGCCTGGAACCAGTCTGTGGTATTTTCTTTTGACAGCCAGCACTGACTAATGCACAGCCCCAGACCAAACTGGAACAGAACAATAACAGATTTCCTCAACAAGGAAGAAAGGATGGTTTCTCCTGCGTGCAACCCAGTATCCAACCTGCATTTTAAATAGCCTCCATGCCTTCAATTTGGTAATTTATCCTTGGGCGCTGAGCTCAACATTGTCATCTTCTCTCTCTAGGCTTCTCCCTAGCCCTCCAATTGTCCTATTCCTGCTCATGGAAGTTAACAACTCATCACCACCAACCTATTCAACTCTCCCCTCTTTTTAACGTAACATGCAAGTACTGAAGGCAATCTGAGTTCCAGGAAGATGGCAATAGTCAAAGTCTCTATGTGGGGGCTTTTCTGACCCACCACCCTCATAGGACAATAAAGTCCTGACATCTCACCCACTGTTACAACAGTAAAGTTTGCTCCCCTCTGCAAGTTTATTATCAGTGAGTGAAAATAAAGTTAGATTTCACTGTTTCTGAGCAAAATGAGTATTTCTCATGCCCTCTGCATAATCATCTGCACGGAATAAGTATTTGGAAGCCATGTGCCTCTAACTAAGGAATCACTGGCCACAAAGCCAGAGAAAGAGAAAACAATGGTGTTTCCATGTGCACTATGGAATTTTTGCTACACTGGATTAGGTGAGTGGATGTAGCTGTCTTTGAATTCCATGTTTAATGCATACAAATCTTTGCAGATCTCCCAAGGCAGGACCAAACATGACTCCCACTTTTCATAGCAAAGAAGTCATTAGGTATATAGTTATATATGTCTCCTACTTCACAGAACTTACATGTACTCAGCATAATCATCAAAAATCTGGCAAGTCTTGACTTCATCCAAAGAGTTGACCATTCTGTCTTGCTCAGTGTCATGGCTAACTACCACGTGCACCTTATGAACACTGCATTTTAGTCTTAGCATTAAGACAGCTCTTCCACAGACAAGATGCAAGCAGACATACAGCATGGGTAGCCACCAACAGCAAAGCAGAAACTGATTTCTGCTTGCAAGCTGAGCTTTCACATTTCCCCTCCTGACCTTGCATGTATTATTTTGAATGTAATGTATTTTTAAATTGCTGCACCATTTAAAAAATGTAAAGAAGAGCTGAATTAAATATTATTTGTGGCATACCCTGGTTTGCAATGACCTTAAAATCTGATCCCTTATATCAGGTCGATGCCTAAATCCCATTACTTGAGATTGCAAATGACTGTGTTTGCAAAATTGTAGATACACATTTAGAGGCAGCTTCAAAAATTCAGCCCATAATGTTAACTTTGTTTGAAAAGATCTTGATTTTCCAGGAAGCCATCTCAAGCCATTCTGTCTATTCTTTAACTCTGGCTCTGTCACGGATAATATATTAACAGCCTAAGGATGATTCGGCAGCTGACTCTTCAAGAACCATGGTCCAGGGTCAAAAGAAGTTCCTAAATGAATAGAAGGAGCCCACTTTTGAAGCAAATTATAGGATATATTCCAAAACAGGTGAGATCTATAGAGCTCCAATTCAGGCAAGAGGTGCAAGAGTATTCACTCCAACCACATTATCTCAAGGTAACCATCCTCAATTTTCACTTCCTGCTTCTCCACCCTTCATCCTCCACTCAGAGCTGCTATTAGGCTGAGATGGGTGTCTAAAATCCAGACAATGAGATTCATATTAGTACTTCTAGTGAAGTATTAGTATTAATGAAATTAACACTTCTCTAAATGAGCATGTACTTACATGACTTGTGTGTGTATATGTACACACACAGATATTTACAATAAACAATATTCTTAGAAAACGCGATCTCGCCATCAAAATATAAAATAATAAAGTGTAACAAAGTCAAGCAATCTCGTGATATTAAGTAAGCTTCACTCAGGTTGAGGATAGGGCTCTGAGGTTTGTTGATCAACTGTCAAATCCCATAGAGTCTGGGCATAGGTGTCAGGGATACCAGAACATGGTGATATTTTTCTATTTCAAGGACACACCCAAACAAGGGGCAAAATGAAATATCTAAGGTTGACACCAATGAAGAGAAAACAGAGGAAGTAGTACGAGACAGAAGTAGTTGTATGTAGACAGGAGGCTACATGTAGACAGAAGTAGAACCTTATGTTCTAAAATAAACAAGCAAAGAATAAGGATCAGAGTAAAGCATATTGGTTATCTCTTAATAATTCTATATAACAGATTACCACAAAACTTAGGAGCTAAAAACAACAAATATGTATTGTCTCACTGTTTCTGTTGGTCAAGAATCCAGGCATAACTCAGCTGGGTGCCTCTCCCTAAGGAGGTCTCTTACAAGGCTTCTATCAAAGTGTTTGCCAGGGCTGCAGTCACACATGAAGGCTTGAATGGAGAAGGATCTGCTTTTGAACTCACTCACACGACTGTTGATAGGATTCATTTCCTCATTAGAACTAAGCTGTCGGGCCATCAGTTTCTCACTGGCTTTTGGTTGGAGATCTCCCTCCATTCCTTGCCACATGGGACTCTCAATAAGGCAGCTAGCAACATGGTAGCTTGCTTTCAGCAAGCAAGCACAAGAATGCACCCAAGAAGAAAACACTGTCTTTTGGTAACCTACTTCCCAAAAAAACTCATTCCCTCTGCCACATTCCATCCACTAGAAGCAAGTCACTAATCCAGTCTATACTCAAGAGAAAAAGACTATAGACTGGCAGGATTTCCAGAAGACAGAGATCAGTGGAGCCCACTGGGAGGTTGTCTCCCACAAGGAAGAAGTAAATATTAACTAAATAGACTGATACTGCCATATGTTACAGGTGGGAATATACAACGGAACACAGTTTAGGTAATATTTTGAATGACAGGTTTTACGATGTTCAAAATGTGTGTGTGTGTCTGTGTGTGTGTATGTGTATATACATACACATACACACACATATACACATATATAGTTTTTCTAGTGTTCTATTTATTTTTAATGTCAACTTTTATTTTAGAATCAATGGGTACATGTGTAGATTTCCGACAAAGGTATATTGTGCAATGCTGAAATTTGAGATACGACTGAACCTGTCACCCAGGTAGTGAGCATAGTACCCAATAGGTAGTTATTCAGCCCTTGCCCCCTTGCACCCTTCTGGTAGTCTCCAGTGTCTATTGTTCCCACCTTTATGTTCATATCCAAGGTTTAGCTCCTGCTTATAAGTGAGAACATGTGGTATTTGGTCTTCCGTTCCTATGTTAATTCACTTAGAATTATGGCCTCTAGCTCCATCCATTTTGCTGCAAAGGACATGATTTCATTCTTCAAAACGTATATTTTGATATAATAAACTTATTCTTTTAGTAGTGATTAAACAAAAAATACTAAACCTTAACTAATATTAAACCCTAACTATTACCAATTTTCCCTCCTCCATGTTCTAAGGAATGTACACCTAAGGAATATTACATTTAGTTTCTGGGGTGGGTGAAGGTGATAGATGGAGGGTTAAGGAGAGAGGGTAGATTGTTCTACATAAGAAAAGCTATGATACTTGGGGGAAAGTGTGTGGGTGTAAGGGGAGTTCTGGAAGGGGATGGACTGTGGACAATTAAATCACTGTGACAGAATAGTTTTAGAGTCCATGAAAGGGAAGGAGAGGATGAGAAAGTAACTTCCATGATGGTCAGAACAGTGGAGTTTTAGGAAAACTCATGTGTTGGTTAATGTAATGCTTCTTTGTAACCCTCTTCAACAAAAGCTTCAGTAAAAAGCTGCTTTGCTGAAATACTTTTAGTGTTGAATTGGGGTCTTATTACTGAAATGTGACACTGTTGAGACTGCAAAAAAATGCAGTCAAGTCTTTATTTGGGCTACCTAAAACACTGGTCCAAGAAAATAATTCTTGATATTAAAGACCTATGCATACAAATGTCAATAAAACCATTTCCTATGACCATCAAAAATGTGAAAATTTTCAATGTCTGATAAAAATAAAATAGCAATAAAGCATGTATCTTTGTGTAACAAGATATTGCACAAATTAAAAATGGTTATATTTTATAATGACACAAAAATTGCAAGCACAGAACATTAAGAAAAGAAAGGCAGATTATACACACTCACATATATATATTTAGGCTACATATAAAAGAACATATGCATACAAAAAGAGGCTTGGAAAACTAAAATCATGAAAGATTGGAAAGGAAAGACTGTCATGAAAGGGTTTTGCCTGTCTTCTTTTTCGTTATCACCACTTTCTCTTTTAAAGGGCACTTCCCTAGGACCTCCCGTCTACACACACCAGGAGGGACAGTTGGTTTTTCCATTCTTCCTCCCTACCCTCATGGCCTTTCTGCAAAAGCAGATGAGAAGCTGCTGGCACAAACATCACTAGAAATCCACAGTGTATAAGCCGGCCTTAAGCAAAGTACAATAAAGACCTAGAGTCCAACCTACCTACCTCTACACATCAGCCACTTTTCATCCTAAACCAGGCATCATAGCAGATACAGCAGTCTTCACGATACACATTCCCTGCATCACCTAACATGGCCTGATATAGAACTTCTAGTATGTCTGTTGTCTTCTTAAAGGTTTCCTAATGCTCAAGCCAGTCCATGTTGCAATCCAAATATCTCAGAAAAGGGGTAAGAATTGAAGTCCCTGATACCTTCAAGTACATTACTTTATCAGAACAATTTCCTGCAGCAATGGTAAAGAAGGGAGACAAAAAAGGGACCTTATTCTTTCAAGAGAGAATAACTAAGGAGGAGAGGAGGGAAATCAGTAAAGAGGAGGCATTGGGGACATTCCTTTCCTATTTTAGGACACCATACAAGTGAATGCTATCAGAGACCAGAGGCACTTTGAGGTCATTCTGTTTACACAGAGAATTCTGGAAGGCCTAGCACACCTATGACTTCATTGGAAAAGATGTCCAAAGAGGCTGAGCACGTTGGGAGAGGGCAGGGTCACAGGAGCAAAGCTGTGAATCACAACAAATATTCACATTGGATATACAAAGGAAAACAAAATCTTCCCACTGCAGAATATGCCTGCCTGTTAAATATCTCCCAAGGGAAGAGTGGAATACTATTCATTTGTAGCTCAGTAGGATATATTTTTTTATTAAAAAGAAAACAGAAAAGCTTTTCCCCCATGACAACAATTCACCATAGCAGAGCCTAGGAAAAATGAAGGCAATATGTTAAGGACATTTACTCCATTTATGTGCTCTCCATGCAAATTATAATTTCTGAAGCAGCTGAGGTTAAAAAAGTGGGGGGAGCTTTAGACAGCCCTGGTGATTACCTGGTGACCAGGTACTAAGTGAGTGGAAGGGTCACATATAAACAAGGAATGTTCATGTCAGTTGTCTTTCTTCTTGTGGCATGAGATTGATGGCTGAGTCATTCCATGGTGTAAGATTCCTAGGTGACCTATCTTGATTGGATTAGAACATCCAGAATTCATAAAAATATTTCCAGATGAAGCTTAGTATTGATGCTAATGAATATTATGTTCCATGCTCTGCCTAACCCACAAGCAAGGTGGGGCACTAATGAAGATGTGGATAATAATAACTCCTTACAATTTCCAATGTACTTTCACAACCATTACAACAGTCATCACTGTAGATGAGAGAACAGATGAGAGACATGCACACGGTTCATTCTTTCTGTTGTGACCTCATCAGAAATCACTTCTGGAACACAGTGTTCTTCTGCACAAATCCCCCTCCAAGCTGCTAGTTGCCAACAACTGAGAGTAGCATGGGACAAAAAACTGGATAGTCATGAAGGATCTATCCTTTAGGACACTTGCAAATGTCCAGCTTATAAATAAGAATATTTGTGCAGGGTCACAGGAGCAAAGCTGTGAATCACAACAATCAAATCTTGTTATTTGTAGTATTTCTTCTGAATCCCATGTTCAATCTATTTGTCTACATACCACAAGTTAAGTCTTTTTAACATCATCTCTCATTTCAATGTCTTGTTTTTACCATGACTGCTTTCCGCTCAACATTCCCCAACCATCCTCGATACCTCTTCCCTCCACACCCTCTCTCCCAAAGAAATCATTTTCATGCATGTTATTCTTTTGCTTTGTTTGCTCACTTCATAAGAATTATAAGAATTATGACTCAACAAAAAGTAGAGAACAATAATGTTCGGCTGAGATGTGGATTATTGGCAATAAATTAGACCCATTCAGTTGTTATCACATGCCCATGGGCATCAGCCTTACCGTACATGAGATTCACATATTTGCCCAGCAAAATGGCAAATCACTTATGTGACATGTTCTTGAGGACTGGTAATAAACATAGTACTTAAATCAATGGAGAAGTGAAATTGCCAAGTGTCCACTTGATACATCTGCTCCTTTCAATAACCTTATGAAATTGACAAGAAAAATACTGTTCCCATTAGATGGATGAGGGAACCATAGTTTAAAGAGGTCCCACTTAAGCCAACGTTTGTGCTACACCCAGAGAAATGCATATTTTGTCTTTTCTCAAGGAGATAACAAGTTAATGTTTACATCCCTAACCTATATAAACCATATCTCTTAACATAAGTGGTTTAGAGCTTTAGAAAACCTTGAATTCTGTCTTTGGATTAAAAAAAAAAAGTCTATGTAAAATAAGCTCTTTTGCCATGACTCACATGACACCTAAAAGAATAATCATGGTAATTATATATCAGAAATGGAGAAGTGATAATTACAAAAATGGAATATTCAAGACTACCACTTGGCTAGCCAGCACAGGCATAAACTTTTATATTTCCCCTTGGGTGCACATATGAAAGAAGCACAGAGTGGAGAAGAGACAAAACACAATTATCAGGACCTAGGGACTTGCTTTTTTTTTTTTTAACTGCACAAAGGAAGAGGGTGGATGACAGCAGCTGGAAGCTTCTCCTCTTGCTCTTTGCAAAATATAGGAAAACGTTGCCTCTTATGCACTTAATTTCATTCAGAAACAATGGCACGGCTCATCTAGTCCAGTGTGCTTTCCTCCTTTCCTCCTCTACTAACCTGACTTCCTAGTTGGCCAACTGCCTTATCATCTCAAGAGTTTGTTCCAGAAACAGCAGAGGGCTCTTTCTTTCATTTTCTTTCTTTCCTTTTTTTTTTTTCTTTTTCTTTTTGAATTCTGGACTTCTGAGTGGTGGTATATTGAGAAACTGGACCATCTCAGCTCAGCAAAGGCTGTAGTTCTATAGGTGAAATAGCAGAAAAACAAGTATTTCCCTTTTCTGCCTTAGTCTATTGTAAAACCTCCATAGTTCCAAATACAGGCAAAATAATAGTTGCAATAACAGCTAAAGATGAAATAATAGTAGGCCTGTAAGGGGCAAACATGCTGGAGATAGTTCAGGTGTTGAGTCAAGAGCAATAATCCCAACTCCCTTTTCTCTCCCAACTACTGTGAACCACGTACAAAGAACAAAACAACACAAAACAACAAAACAAACAAAAAAAAACAGTTGATTTTTCATAGAACGCTTAGGCAATCTTCATTTTAAAATCTGAACATAGTTTTGTGGATGCAGAAGGAATGGGTTGAAGCCATTGCTTCCAAAGATGTTGGTATGAATATGTGTGTATGTACAACACATCCTCAACACACACACACCACATCCCTAAGTTGTGTAAGGCATAAACGGCTATAACATGAGTTTTTAATGGAGTGTTCATAAGATGTTTAAAAGAGATATGGAATAAGTACAACTTCCAAAAAAAATTTTTTTTTTGAGACAGAGTCTCACTCTGTCACCCAAGCTAGAGTACAGTGGCCTAATCTCTGTGATGGCAGTGGCCTAATCTCTGTCACCCAAGCTAGAGTCCACTGCAGCCTTGAACTGAGAGCAAGTGATCCCTGCATCTCAGCCTCCTAAGTAGCTGGGACTACAGGGGCATGCCATGATGACCAGCTCATCTTTTATTTATTTGTAGAGACAGGGTATCACTACAATGACCAGGCTGGTCTTAAACTCCTGGCCTCAAGCAATCCTCTCACCTCAGCCTCTCAAAGTACTGAGATTACAGACATGAGCCACTCTGTGCCTAACCAAACTTTTTTTTTCATTAAGTATATAATTAAGCATTCTATATACTTTGATTTATTCCTCTTAATCTCCATTCCTTTAGTCATCACTTCTGCTAAAATGAAAGCAAGATAAAAGTAAGAAACATTTTCACGTTATTGCAGGCAAGTGTAAAAGGCAACTTTGTACAAAACTTGTTACAACAAAGGTAAAAATAGTATGCATGCATAAAGGAATACTAATTAATAAAACACTTTCTGATTAGGAGGAAGGGCTAATTTTCCATTTGAAACATGTATTCATTCCCATAAAAGGTTTTTCAAAATATGCCCCACAGAGGTAGTTCTGAAGGATTTATCACATGTGACAAAAGAAAAGGATTCTGTAGTGAAATAAGTTTGGGAATCGGTGACTTCAAGTTTGGCAGGATTCTTCATTCAGCACTTCTCCAGAGTCTTTAATATCCTAACATGAATCCTGAGTTTCCAGGAGTATAAAATTGAATTATCATAACCTGAATTTATTTGACCACAGAAACTCTTATGAAAGAAGAAGCATTTTGTGAAACCGACGTTCTCCAGAGTACATTTTGGGAAAATACTGCTTTTTCGAATATGCACATAAAATATATGCACTTTTCCAAAAAGAGGGGGTTAGTACATAGCAAAGAGCACTTCATCATGACCCTTCTTACAGAGCTCTCTAAGCCCAGTGGCTCTCAAACTTTCATGTGCACATGAATCAGCAAAGGATCATGTTAAATGTAAATCCCAGTTTCATAAGTCTTAATAGGGCCTGAGAGTCTGCATTTCTAACAAGTCCCCAGGTGATGCTGATGCTGCTATTCTACAAACCACTCTGTGTAGCAAAGAACTAGAACAAATTTGTCTGCAAGAGCTGCAACTGTCCAGAGCTGTCTAGAGTGCTATGCTGTTTGGTAATTCTTTATCTAAGAAGTAATGAGTGTGTGGATAGGGCTTACCAATAAAACCTGTTGGGTGTGATGCGTTCATGCATGAGTTGCCACCGTCTTCCAAAATCCATGGAGCTGTAGAGCTGCAAAACAATGAAGTGAGGAGAATGTAAGTCTCAAAGAACCACTGCTGAGCATGAATACAGATGTTTTCCCTGCACCATCCCAACACCAGAGTGCCCGACACACCCAAGTAGGCCTTTATTTTATCCAGATAAAAAGGTAGGAAGGTAGGAATATGACTGTGCCATCCTTATCATGGTATCTTCTAGCATTAAGTAGGTTCTCAATATACATCCAATCATCTGATATTTTTGAGCAGAGTATAAATCCACATCTGATGGCCATCACTGTCTCCATTAGGAGTAAATAAAATTATGTCTTCTTTTTTCTTCAAATTCCATGTAGTCTCTGGCTTCAATTAAATCAATTCAGCAACACTTATTTAAAAACTATTTATTATACAATTCTTACATATAGGACACTCTGAGACTCATGAAGTCAAGGAGAGGCAAATTCTGTGCTCCCAGGAAAAATGAGACATACATATAAAAATGATCATCAGCTGATATAGGAGCCAATATTACACACAAAATATTGTGCTTTTCCTTTCATTTCTCACTGCTCCTATAGATCATCTAAATGAAATGGAGCTCTTCAATGTCACCAAAAAGACCAGGCTCATTTACACTCCTATGTTTTTGCAAGATAGCAAGGCTAGGCCACTTTTAGTATTATTCCATGTTCGCTTATTTTTTGAATGTAGAGTCTGACCCCTTTATAAGACCTTAGGGATAGGCCAGCATCCCTATAAGTGATTAACTAGGAGTATTGGGCATATTTTCAATTGAATGTCTGGAAGTAAAATATCTGATTCTAACTGCCAATGAAATAATAATAATAATGATAAAAATAATAATTCTACCATGTTGTTCTTTCATATATATTTGAGCCTTACAACAATCCTGAAAGGAAGGTAGGGCAGTTATTACTAACTTAAATCCCTGCTCTTAAGCATTCGGCAATCTGCCTAGGCAGAGTTAATTACTGCTTCCACAGTGCCACCACTGTATTTACTGTCTGCCTCTAAGAAGCTGTTCATAGTAATCCATTGCTGGTTGGCATGTCTCTCCCCTGCTAGACTGAGTCATAAGGGGGCAGGGATCATGCCTTAGTCACCTTTATATATCAGTGGTTTTACAATGTCATGTGAGAACATAAACACCTCTAGCAGGTGAGAACATAAACCTATTTCACAATTAAGAAAACTTAATCTTGGAGAAGGTAAGTTTTGGTCAAAGAAACTAGGATTTCAGTTTTCTGATGCCTGGCTCAAGTCTTCTTCCATGGAATCATGATCCAAGTTTATCACGAGAATTCCACCATCCTTATGTTTTACCCAAAAACTTTTACAGATGGAACATTGAGGAAGTGAGAGTGGCTCTCAAGTTTATAGAAATTGGACAACATGAAGTAGATGCCTGTGATTACATCCCTAATATCTGCTCTCCTATAGGGCTGTTGTTTCCAGCATACCACACTTGGATAACTTTGCCATCTGGAAAGTTCTAAGTTGGTAATCTTAGAAATCATACAGAAATAATTCTTTGAAAAACTTCTGGTAATCTCAAAAGTTTTGTGGGGCTCAGAAAAGTTTGACTCATTTCAATTTAATTCAGCAAATATTTATTGAACAATGGAGCCATAAAACTATTTTTGTCTAGTAGAGACAGTTTTATATATGCATATACACACACATATAATTATATATGTTCATATGTAGGTATATATGTATATATAGTTATATATGTAGGTATATATGTATATGTAGTTATATATGTACATATAGCTATATGTATAAATCTAGTTTTGTGTGTATGTGTGTGTGTATATATTTAACCTCAAAATAGCCTGTAATGTTGTCAGATATACACAGCTGACTAGTTGCTGTGTTATGGGTTTGAGTTGCATTTGGTTATAAAACAATCTTGTTGGGAAAAGTGTAGGGGAAAAGACCTCTTCCCACACACACATTGAGACAGATCCCAATTGGTCTATGATCCTGTTTGCAAGAAAGAGATTCTGTTGGTTGAGTGCCTAAAGAGAAAGGTGGGATGGCCTTCAGATTATATCAGCTTAGCTAGCATTGCTAACCAACTGTTGCAAGCTCTGAAAATAAAAGATCCTGAACCCATTATATATATACACACACATATATATTTATATATTTTTATATATATCCTAATTTATAGGTGAAGGTACTGATGCTTGGTGCTACAAAGTGACTACATCAACTATACAGAAAATATATGCATGATTTGGCTGATCACAAGTTTCTAGTATACCATACTGACTTTAGAGTAACTCTCACAGTATTCATCTAAACTGGGCTCTCAATCCATGAGTAAGTACTAACTACAATATATGTTCAATTATGCATGCAAGAAATATCTCACCACCCTCTAGTCACTTTCTTTATTCACTAATTTGGTGAATAAAACACTACAAAGCTCTACAACCACTAAATTACATAGTACACAAAACCCCATTCAGTTGTTTAGGAAGCAAACAGAGTAGCCTCTCCCTGATCTTCACATACACTTACAGATACACCACGTCAAAGGGAAAATTGGGGCAAGGGCTACAGCTCTAGAGGTTGACAGATGGGAAAGATTAACCGGGGTAGAAATTAAACAATGAGGCCTCCTGGAAAAACATGTTTTGAGCCAGGTCTTGAGACAACAGGAGCAAAGGTGCCAATATGGCCTATTGTTCGAGGTTAGCTCTACGAGCACCTTTAAGAAAAAGAAGGGATGTGATGACTGTTGTTAGCCAAAAGTGGGGGAGACTGTCTGTCTGTCCTTCCATCTCCCTTTCTCTCTTTCTATCCCACTGCCCATCTATTTGTGGATATTTCTATATCTATCTATATGTATATTTATGTTGAGAAGTGGGGAAAAGGAACAGGTTTTTAAAGACCAGACCATCCCATTGGGAAGAATATATCCATATATTTTATTGCAAAGACTAAGTTTTTCATGTAGCGTTTTAAAAAATGGATCACTGACCTTCCTATGGCAGGTACCTGAGGGACAGACACTTAGACTTCAGACATATTTTCCAATTAAATAGAAAAGAGACTTCAGATGGAACCTTCTATAACACAAAGTTCAAAATCTGCCAGCCCTGATTCCAGACATAGCAGAGTACCAAATTATTTCAACAAAACCCAACATGACTGTGTCTTCCTCGACTGCAAACTCTTAAAACAGACCAGGTAAAAGCCATGAGGGTCCCACTGACACTGTTAAAGAGTCTCCATCCTCCAGGAAAATCATCAGTTCTATCATGGACGATTCGGTGGTGGCAGAGCTCTTGCTGGGTCACCCTTGAGAGCAGCATGGCTCCTGTGCTCTCACGCTCTTTCTAACATAAAGAGAGCGAGAACCTGGGCACAGTGGCTCACACCTGTAATCCCAGTACTTTGGAAGGCCAAGATAGGCAGATCCCGAGGTCAGGAAATCAAGACCATCCTGGCCAACATGGTGAACCCCCATTTCTACCAAAAATACAAAAATTAGCTGGGCGTGGCAGCAGGCGCCTGTAGTCCCAGCTACTCAGGAGGCTGAGGCAGGAGAATTGCTTGAACCTGGGAGGCGGAGGCTGCAGTGAGCCAAGATCAAGCCACTGCACTCCAGCCTGGATGACAGAGCAGGACTCCATCTCAAAAAAAAAAAAATACAGAGAGAGTGAGAGAGCCACTGCTGATCTCCTCATTCAGGCCTGTTTCACCTCCTGCCTCCCCTATCTCTGGTTTTGCTTTTTCAGCTCTTCAGTTTGACTGATGGAAAAAAAATTAAATTGAATTATCTGCCTGGAGGCTGACTGAGATGAACAGAAAGAGCAGGGTCCTATTCATTAAGGGCTTTGAGTTAGCTGCCTTGTCTCTCAATCAGCAGTAAGTTGCTGAGTCTGAAACATATTTTATTCTACCATGAATTGGATCTCAAAGACCTCTCCACTTATACATCTACTTCTTTATTTAATCACTTATTCATTCACTAAAAGTGTGTCAAACAACTACTATGCTCTAGGAACTGAACTAAGAGCTGGGGTCACAAAGGTCAAAAATGTCACTATCAGTGGAAACAGAAATGCATGCAATTATACTGCCATGCAAAGTATGCCTTGATATTGATATTAGTTATCTCTGCAACAGCAAGACTGTGGACAATTAGTATGTTCTTCTTTTCGTCCTCTAGATTTCTTTAAATTATTATAAATAAATATTACTTTTGTAATTACAAAATTATAGATCTAACATTAAAATGGAAACAAAATACATATGTCAACATTTAACAGTAAATTTTAGAAGATTAAGGATATTAAAATGTTCATGACATTATTAATTTAAAAATGTTATAAAACATGTATTTACTAATATTGATGTTAAAGTATTACAAAAACTTGAAACATATTAGAAGGCAATATGCCAAAATATTAGCAGTGGTCATCTCTGAATTGTGACATTATGGGTAATTTACATATGTTTGAAGTTTCCACCATTTTTAGATGTTTCAACAATATGTATTATATTTCAACAGTAACTTAAGCCTACATTTTATTCTATTTATATTTTTGTGACAGTAAATTTCTAATTACAATGTGTATATTATATTTATCTCTCAAACTACGTTTTAAAAGGCCATGAATTAATTCTATTTTTTCATGAGAAAACTGGAATTAGAGCAATAGTGAACTTTCCAAAAATAGGAAAATGTCCCAGAAATTATCATGGTTAGACAGGCAATGCATCAGCTCACAGAATGTTTATACAGTCCTGCATGGCTTCAAACCAACATATTTCATGCAACATTAAAATAACGTGTGTTTTCCAAACAATAAGCTTCTTTAAAAACATTCCTTGTTTATATAGTTACACAAATGAGGCCATGTTCTCTTCCATAACCTGCCACATCATAGCCTCTCCCAGCAAAGATGTCCCTCCTGGACATTACCAGAGACCAATCAAGATCCTCTCCTTTCCCTTTTTTCCACTATATGTCATGGCCACATATCTCTTAACAAGCACAAATTCAGCAGTAACAAATACAGAATGAGGACTAAATGAATCACTGGAACAGCTGGAAAATATGAAAGAACATACTCTTTTCCTTATTGATTCCGTTATTAGTTCCCTAATTACATCGGCCTGCCAGAGAAAAGCATCTGATAGCTGAAGAACTAAAGAGGCAATTTAATCAATAGAATATTCCACAGGAAGAACAAAAGACTGTGCCCGGAAAGTCCAAGTTCAATGAATAATATGAGAACATACGAGAATCATAGGCATTGTTATGGGGTGAATTTGTGTTCCCTCAAGAAAGATATACTAAAGTCTCAGCCCCCAGCATCTCAGAATGTGACCTTACTTGGAAATAACTTCTTTGCAGATGTAATCAAGTTAAAATGAGGGTGTTAGGGTGGGCCCTAATCCAATATGACTGGTGTCCTCATAAGGAGAAATGTAGGCTCATGAGTAGACAGGCAGGCAGGGAATCCTATGTAAAGACACACAAGGAGAATGCCATGAGAAGATGGAGGATTAGAGTGACCTATCTACAAGCCAAGGATGGCTTAAGACATGTTTTCTAAACCAGCAACCACCAGAAGCTAGAAAAAGCAAGGAAGGTTTCCCCTACGTGTTTCAGAGGGAGCATAGCCCCCACCTGCCAACATCTTGATTTTGGAATTCCAGCCTCCAGAACTGTGAGACAATATATTTCTGTTGCTTGAAGTCACCGAGTTCATGGGGCTTTGTCACAGCAGCTCTAGGAAACTAACATGGGCCTCTCACACCCCCTGCCAGGACTAGGCAGTCTGGAGAGAGACAGCAATGACAGAGATGCTACATTTCTCTGTGGCTTCCCTGTCACCACCTAGGCATTTAGTTGTAAGGCCAGATTTTCACATCTGTGGCTGGAAGTTAAACCCTCATTTGTCTACATTTCTTTGTCCTGTGCGTTTTCATCATGCCTCCACTCCCAGGACACTTTCTAAGAAATGTGAATTTATAATGATCACATGAGGGTGACCAGACTTAGTCAGAAGAGGCAACAAAATGTGGCTTTATGGAATCTTTCGGTGTTCAGGTGAATTTCTCTTAAGCCAGCATATCTCCCAGGTAGAGGTGAACGGATGGGGCGAAATAAACTCTCCTCATAGGAAAGTTAAACTTAACGTATAACTGTGCTGACTCTTTACTCAAAACTTGTGGAGTTTAGGTAGCATTCTGCTGTATTGTGCTCGTGATGGTCTTTTGTCTTTCAAATAAAATGAGGCTGGTTCTCTTAGAAATGAGGTATCTGCCTCTCTTTCCCTGGAGGCACAAGTGTAGAGTAGGAAAGCTTGGCTGGGCTATATGGAGCTGCAGGGAGAATCCCTTAGTTTGTGGTGGCATTTGTAATAGACAGGAAAGAAACCAGAGTCTCATAGCAGCAGGGAGTCCTTTCCAACCTGCGTCTTCAGTTCCTCCCTCAGAAAGTCTCCAACGGATACTGATAACTGGTGGGAACATTTCTAAGCTCTGGGTACACAGTCAAGAGCTTCTATCTCCAGCCGCCACCTGACCTCAGGTGATCCGCCAGCCTTAGCTTCCGAAAGTGCTGGGTTTACAGGTATGAGCCACTGCTCCCAGCCGGTTTCATATTAATTAAGCACCCAGCATGTGTAAGGCTCAGTGCCAAAGTGTGATGATACAAAGGTGAATAGCACAAGGTTCCCTGATCTCCAGAAACTCAAAACTTAGATGGGAAGACACACACATCAACAGGTAAGTGCAGCACAGTGAGGCCCGTGCCAGCGGAGGTAAAAGAGCACTGAGACTCAAAGGAAGGAGTGATCAGTTCTGCTAGGCTGGGCACAGGTCCATGAGCTGAGTCAGGATGGAGGACCCGGAGTTGGCCTGAAGGATATGTCCTTCCCCAAAAATTGTGGCTAAGAAAGGTGAAAAATTCTAGTCATTAGGAAAGAGTTTGGAAACCTAATAGAAACATTATCTCATCTTCCTACAAAAGTACCATTCACTTGGCCCTGAATCAGTGTGCATTGGTCTAACTGCCACATCTTAAAGAGAAACAGAGCAGAAGTGGAAAAGGATCCAAATGAGGTCATGTAAAGGATTCAAGCAGAAGGGAAAGAGACAACTCCACAAGAATGTGGATGTTAAGTACAAAATGAGGACTTTAAAATGAGCTGTGAGAGCGAAGTCTATAAAAACAGAACAATGTAGGTAGGTGCACACTTGGTTTTCAAATTTCAACACATCTCCCCTTGAAGCCTGAAAAAGGCAATATTATAGCACCAAAAATGAAAAAGTACTTTTCAAGCAAATTCACAAAAATTACTATAAGAACTTGATGGCCGGGTGCGGTAGCTCACACCAGTAATCCCAGCACTTTGGGAGACCGAGGTGGGTGGATCACAAGGTCAGGAGTTCAAGACCAGCCTGGTCAACGTGGAGAAACCCCGTCTCTACTAAAAATACAAAAATTAGCCAGGCCTGGTGGCAGGCACCTGTAGTCCCAGTTACTCGGGAGGCTGAGGCAGGAGAATCACTTGAACCCGGGAGGCAGAGTTTGCAGTGAGCCAAGATCACACCAGTGCACTCCAGCCTGGGCGACAGAGCCGGACTCCATCTCAAAAAACAAACAAACAAAAAAAAAAACTTGGTGAGAAGGGCAGGGTATTTTATTAACAATAGCAAAACAAAACAAAATTTAAAAAGACAGTTTAAGACTCACAGCTTCCCAAAGTTTTCCATCAAAGTATCTCCAAAGCCAAATGAATACAGCATCCCCCAGGGAATCTGGAGACTTGATCTTAAACACATGGGCAAATATGTTTAGTTCTCTAATAATTCTCATCTTAAAATTCCATGGATATCTTATAATCTGTTCTATACTGTACCTATGCTCAGAATACATTTCTTCATAAATCTTCAATTAAAGCAGACCCTCCAGAAAAACACTGTGTCTATCATACTCCCTTTTTACCGCTGTCACCCAAGGGTGTGTTTTTGAGCCCCAGTTCGAGGAGGATGGAGCCAGTGACAACAAGATCGCTGACACGTGATTAGGAAGCAGTGATATCCTCATGATAGGGAGCAGGTGCTAATGCTTGGGTTGACTCATTTAATTGTCTCAAGTGTGTTTTGTGTGGGGTGCCTACAAGAGGGGACTGTGGTCATTCCTTAGTGCCTATGGCAATTAGAATCCTAGACTTGAATATGAAGAGATACTGTATGGGCAGGGTTTCCATTTAAGTCTCGTTAATTATACGAACAAGGGGGAGGGAAAGAAACATGGAGTCTTGGGCAGTGTCATACTTGCAAGAAAGCAATTCTAGCAGACTCTGTCAGGTAACATGGCAGCCTTATTTTTGCCATGGCTTTGTATGATTCTTCAGGCTTATCCTTCTGACTTTGCTTCCAATTTCTTAAGACACTTGTATCTTTGGATGATTAAACCTTCTGTTTCCCAAGTCAGTGCCCTCCTCTCTGGAAGCCGTGCTTATGCCCTTCAAGATCCATTTGAGATCATAGATGAGGCTTGCCCCATATACCCCATGAAACAGAAAGATTTCCTCCAGTCAAGCATGCAGAAACTGGCTTATATTGACACTGATGTTTACCCTCTGTCAAATGAGTGACACCATGCTCATCTCCCACCTGCCTTTTCCTTCAGGATTTTCCCCTCCCTGACTTATTTTCCAAGTTCCAGCCACATTGGTTCCCATTTAGTTTCTCAAACACGCCATGAACTCTCTAGTCTCAGGGTTTTTGCACATGCTACTCCCTCTATCTAGAACACTCTTCTTCCACTTGGACTTCTTCCTCTTTCCATTTGTGTGTACTGAACTCCTACTCACACGTCAGGCATCATCGGAAATAACACTTCCTAAAGGAAGTCCTCTTTGGTCACTTCCCACCCCAGACAGCACCAGGTCCACTGTCATCTGCTCTCATGGCTCTCCACTCTCTTATTCCACAACATTCATCAAAGCATGAAAATATACTTGTACAATTTCATAATCAATGTATATCTTCCTTTCTAGATAATGGAAATTCCTTCTTTAATAACCCCAAGGGCTTAACACTGTGCCAGGTATGGGGAGAGCAGATGTTCAATGAATATTTGCCAAATGAACACATGAGTATCCCTTTTCAGATCTTTGGGTCTGTTCTTTCCACCTGAAAAAAATCCTCCTTCCTTTTCCAAATTTGTATAAATTCTATCCTTCTCTCAAAATTAGTTCTAATTCTCTGTTTTCCATGAAGCCATCCTTGGCCAAAACAGGTAAGAGTATGATACCAAAAATTATGAACTACTTCCAAAAATTATAAAACTCATAGGAAGTCGGTGAGGAAGAAACAGTATCCTATAAACACCATCTCTCTTTTTTCATATTTAATGTCAGTGTGCAACTAGCTTCTAATAACAGGCTTCTCTTACAGCTCTCTAATTGTTTCTATGTAACTCATCCAAACATCAACCAACTCATTCATTCACTTATGCATCAAAACTCCAGGCGGTCTCTTCAAGTAGGTTAGAAGTTTCTAGATGAGAGGAATCCCATCTGAAATCTTAATCTCCCCACAGAAACTGCCACTGGGCTGTTTAATAACATAGGATCAGAGAACCATAAGCCTGGCCTTGGAGAAAATCTAGACAGTTCTTTTCACACATGGAGACTCTAAAACTCAGAGAACCTAAGAGACTTGCCTACGGTCACACGGCTAGTCAGCTGTAGAGTTGGAATTCGAACATAGGGGCCCTGACTTCACTCAGTGCTCTTTTTACTATACCATAGTATCTTTTATGTTACCTACTTGCTATTGAAAGAAAAACAAATTAATATAACCTCACAGGAATAATGTCTCATTTGAGTATGCCGTACATGAATGACAGTGTACCTTGAATTTATCTACCACCTTTATTTACAAATCATTTCCACAATTCATTTTTTCCTCTTTATACTGAGGAGTATTTTCTGAGCTAATAGTCACATAAGACAACCTTACAATTTACACAGTATTTACTGAAGTCCGTTCTTTTGTCTCCACAGTCCAATTCCCTCAACCATTTTCCTCTACAATCAGATTCTATTCATTTTACATGTTGCAATTCAGAAATGTCTCATATTAAGCCATACCCTTTGAACAAAACACTGATATTCCTCTATAAGCTGACAGGCCCACATTCCTGCCCCACCCTCTACCTGTGTTTTCTCTTTCTCTACAGGTTTTAGTTTCACATCACATCCTATTGTTAACATCCACTTTACTGCCTGCTGTCCTGGCCTCCTCATTGTGTTCAATTTGTGCTTAATTATTTTCCAGGTTCAGTTCCTTCCCAAAGGCCTAAATCTAAAAAAGGTGAGAAGAACTTAAATCTCTTAGTTTTAGGTCATTTATTTAATTTAAATTACTATTTTTAAGTATCAAAATAATAATAGCTACCTTCAACGTGAAGAAATGAAAACCTTGCTATTCCTACCACATGAAATGCTGTTTGAAACATAATTCCAGGGGGACATTTAAATATCCTCATAATTTTAGTATTAGTAGCAGCTCAGAAAATCTAAGAGTTCATTTAAATTTGAAATATTATAGGAAAAAAACTTGTACTTCAAAGGCTATTCTTTCAGAGGAGTAAAAAAGGAAAGAGACTCACATATATGGAGTGTTTTCCCTGACAGGCATTTCTATATATGTTGCCGTGGTTAACTGGCACAAAATACATACTGATGGTGATTTCTGCTCACACTTCCTGAAGGAGGACATTGAGGTTCCAAGGGTGTTAGGAACTTGCTCAAAATCTCAAAGTAAATTTAGGATATCTGATTCTAAAACCAATGCTCATCCCAAAATCCTTGGCTGCCACTGAGAGACGTTTTCTTTTTCTTTCTTTCTTTCTTTCTTTTTTTTTTTTTTTTGAGATAGAGTTTTGCTCTTGTTGCACAGGCTGGAGGGCAGTGGCGCACTCTTGGCTCACTGCAACCTCTGCCTTCCAGTTTCAAATGATTCTCCTGCCTCAGCCTCCCAAGTAGCTGGGATTACAGGAGCCTGCCACCATACCCGGCTAATTTTGTATTTTTAGTAGAGATGGGGTTTCTCCATGTTGGTCAGGCTGGTCTTGAACTCCTGACCTCAAGTGATCTGCCCACCTCGGCCTCCCAAAGTGCTGGGATTACAGGTGTGAGCCACTGCACCAGGCCCTGAGAAACATTCAAAACCATATGCCAGGGAAAATCTGTAGAAACTTGGATTAGTTGGTAGAGAAGACTGAACAATGAGGAAAGACGTTTATAACTGTTCTCAGGTGTAGGCAAAGGTTGGGAGGACCATGAGACATTCTTCCATGTAGCATTGGAGGGCAGAAGCAGAAACAACAGGTGAAATCTAGGCAGAAGCAAATGGTGGCTTGGTGTAAGAAATAATATCCTCTTGGTAAGAATTCCCTGAGGCTGGAAGGAGCTGCCTCACACAGCAGCAAGTTCTCCAGGGAGTAATGTGATGTGTTTCACCAGAAGATGGATGAACACTTTGATTAAGGGAAAATTATCAGGAAATTAAAGTATTAGCTAGGGTTTAAAACAATGAATTCTTAGGTTCCTTTAGATATATATTTTTTGATTATATATCTCAGCCTCCAGAGTAGCTGGGATTACAGGCACCCGCTACCATCCCCAGCTAATTTTTTTATGTGCTTTTAGTAGAGATGTGGGTTTACCATGTTGACCAGGCTGGTCTCAAACTCCTGACCTCAGGTGATCTGCCCACCTCGGCCTCCCAAAGTGCTCGGATTACAGGCATGAGTCACTGTACATGGCCAAACATACATGTTTTAAAGGTACTTGAATGTTGTAGAAAAGGCCCAGGACTCTGCATAACAGTCTTTGGTGGATTCGTTCAGCCTCCCTGTATCTAAGACCTTTGTAAAAAGGATCCTCAGGCCAGCTGCAGTGGCTCACACCTGTAATCCCAACACTTTGGGAGGCTGAAGTGGGCAGATCACCTGAGGTCAGGAGTTCAAGACCAGCCTGACCAACATGGTGAAACCTCATCTCTACTAGAAACACAAAAATTAGCTGGGCATGGTGGCGCATGCCTGTAATCCCAGCTACTTGGGAGGCTGAGGCAGGAGAATCACTTTAACCCAGGAGGCAGAGGTTGCAGTAAGCCAAGATCGCACCATTGCACTCCAGCCCGGGCAACAAGAGCAAAGCTCCACCTCACAAAAAAAAAAAAAAACGATCTTCAGCATCTTCTTTGGAGAGCTAGGATTTCTTTCCTCACTCCCTAAGTCTAGATTGTCCTTGTTCCTTGTTTTGGCATCAGAATTCAATGTAAATGACAGTTTCCCAGTTTTGTGCAGGAGTCTTGGACACTTCCAATCTCTCAAAACGTTGTGACCATTAGGTGAGCACAGCCCTGCTAGCCTGCTGGAGGTAAGAGACCATATGGAAGAGAATCCAGACATCCCAGCTGAGACCATCTCAGACCAGCATGCAGCCAACCTACCCAAATGTAAAAGAGAGCCCAGCCAAGATCAGCAGAACTATCTACTCAACCACAGTTAACAATAAGCACAGAAGTGAATCTAGCTGAGACCAGAAACATCACCCATATATGTGTGAGCAATAATGAATGTTTACTGTTTTAAAATCATTAAGGTTTGGGGGAGTTGGTTACATAGCATTAACTAGCTGATAACAGAGTCAGATCCAACTCCTAGCTTCAGCAATGAACTAACCGGGCTGTTTTAAAGAAGACTTTAAATTCCTTAATCTCAGTCTTATGTAAGTAGGGTGAAGGGCTCCCTCCAGAATAGCAGCTTTCAAATTTCAAAGTTATCCAGATACCTTTTTAAAAATGTACATTCCAGTATCCCCTCCAGAAAATCCAATTCAGTGGGTCAGGAATAAAACCCAGATGTCTGCATTTTAACAAGCTCCCAGATGATTTTAATGCAAATGGGGAAGAAGGGAGAAACTCTGTTCAGGCAATTCTTGAGGAAGCTTGGACATTTATGACTAAGTTCATCCCTCTGTCTTCAGCTAACCTCTACCCCTATATCAAATGGGGGATGACAATTAGCTGAGTATTTGAAGCTTCTTAAAGAAGGGAGTGTCATAAGCTTCTTCTAGGACTCATTAAAGAAGAGTACCTTGGCCTTAAGACAGAGATCTTTTGACTCCTGGGAGCCCACTCCCAGCTCCATCAGAGAAGTCATGGCTTTGACAAAGGAGATTGGAAGACTGTTTCCACTCAAAACCATTCCAACTGCCAGTGCTGGAAGACAATTAGACAGCCGAAAGCACAGCCTCAGCTAAAATGCAGAGTAACAGCTGGACTGTATTCCCTGAAAGTACAATTCATTTATTAGACAGATAATTAGGTTTCCCTCTAGATATAAAAGGGATATGGTCTGTGCATTAAGCAAAGAAGATTTACTGAGACCAGCCAATTCCTACCCAAAGCTCTCCAACCATGCTTGTTCTTGGATTTTAAAATGGGGTGAGAAAGAAACTAGGGTGGGGGCAGGAAGACAGCATCGGCTTTGAGACTCGTCTACCCATGGCTTTAATGATCCAAATCAGTGGTTCTCAACTCTGCATTAGAGTTACCTGGGAGTTGTAAATTATATTGATACCTGGGTCCCACCCCCCAAAATTAAATCAGAATCTCTGGGAATAGAACACCTGGTCAGAGATAGTTTTAAAGTTCCCCAGGTGATTCTAATGCAGAAGCAGGGTTGAGTAGCCTTGATCCAAAGCAGAGGTTGGCCAACTATGACCCACCTGTTTTTGTAAAGATAGTTTGATTGGAACATAGCCACACCTTCATTAGAGGTGGGTTGTTGTGATAGAGATCTGATGGCCAATAAAGCCTAAAATATTCACTTATCCAGTCCTTTACAGAAAAAGTTTGCTGACCCCTGCTCTTAGGTACCAATCTTGAGAACTTGTTAAGGGCTGCTGACAGTGGAACTTTATCCTGGGTGCCTCCTGGCTTGGTTTTGCATCTCTTTGACCTCTAACACCAGGAGCCCAAAGCACATAAAAACAGTAAGAACTAATGTCTAAGAAATACTTCTTATGTGTCAGTTTCTAGGTTAAGTGGTTGCATCATCCCGGTTAATCCCCACAACCACCCCGTGGAGGATGTTTGATTATCCTCATTTTATGGTACAAAAAAATAAAGCTTTGGAGAGGATTAAGTCCAAATACACAGACTAAGTGTGGAAGTCGGATTCAAACTAGGCTGTTTGATTTCAAGGCCCATGTGCTCAAACACCACACCCACCAAGATTCACTAGGTGGATATATGCAGTGCCTGAGCCAGACTGTCCTGTGATCTTGGGTGGGCCACTTCAAGGGGAGGGGGTGGAGAAGCTGCTATTAATACTTTGCAAGGACATGGCAAGACTGGAGATCAGCATGATGTCTAATAATGTCCTAGGAAACTGTTATTTTGTCAGAGTTTCTTTCCCTGAGACATTCTTGACTATATTTCATTCATTCGTTCAACCATTTAATCATTCAGTAATTGAGTGAGCACCTTCCATGAGCCAGGCATGGTTCTAGGTGCTGAGAAAACAGCAGAGAATAAGAATCTGGGAAAACACAGGGTACCGACCCCTGACTCCATGGACTTTACATGGTAATGACAGAAATGGACAATAAGAAAACCTACTTACATATACGTAAGTAAGCAAATACACACACACAATTGAGTCTCATTGTTTGTGGTGGTTATGATCTATAAAGCCACTGCAAAAGCTGATTTAGTGAATACTGAATATTGTTCCTAGGGGAAATACAAGGTTAAGTATCTATGAGTCTCTGGTCACAACATTTTTATAAAATCAATCAATATGCAACATTGTTTTAGGTGTTTTCTGTTTAAATATAACTTTTTAAATATATACAGTGATTCATTAACGTTGAACACATGGCCAACAGCAGGGAGGCTGCTCTACCACATGTGTTTCTCCATAAGGGACACCACAGTCTCCTTGTGCTCAGGAACACTAGGAAGCCCTTCAACACATGTCCTGGGACATTTTAAACAGGGAGATTACCAAACAAAGCACAAAAGTGCAAAATATGTGTCACAAAATAGACCACAGAAAGGACACTTGTAGACAGCATCAGAGCTGGAACCAGAAGGCAGAGTGTTGCTTGTTGAACCTCAGCTGAATATGTGCCCGTCATGTGGCTCACATTTTCTGCCACTCTCTGCATCTCTGTGAATGACCATGAAAACATGGTGAGTATAGGTTTTTAGGCTTACAAATAAACTGCAGCAGGTAGGCAAAGTCAGAAATAGGGAATTGCAAATAATGAGGATCCACTCATTATTATATAATGTCACACAGCAGTAGCTGCTACGAAGAAAATCAAAGAAGAGAAAGTGGATAGAGCATGTCAGTGGTACTTTTTTTTATTGTACATTGACAGTTTGTACTTGCATAAGTTTATGGGGTACAAAGTGATATTATGATCCATGAATACAATGTGGAAGAATTAAATTAAGCTAATTTTCACACGATCCAGTGGCATCGTTTTTAAAAAAGCTAGGGGAGACCTTGAGGTGCTACCATTTGAGCCGAAACCTGAAGGAAATGAAAGGGCAGGTAACATGGACATCTGAAGAAGTCACCTAGGATGGAAGGATGGGAAGGATACAGACCAAGAAGTAGGTGCTTCCACAGCGCCTTGAGGAACAGTACGGGCCAGTGTGGCTGGAGCAGAGAGAGTAGGAGCGAAGTACCAGAGGTTAGGTTAGAGAGAAAGCCAGGACAAGATCACGTCAAAGGCAGGTTTTACCTGGATAGGGTCTTGGGGTTTCTGTTTGCTTAATATCAACTTTTATTTTAGATTCAGGAGGTACATATGCAGATTTAAAAGGGCACACTGTGTGATGCTAAGGTTTGGGGTACAATTGAAGCCATAACCCAAGCAGTGAGCACAGTACCCAATAGGTAGTTTTTTACCCCTTGGTCCCCCTTTTCCCCTCCCACCTCTTATAGTCCCCAGTATATATTGTTCCCATCTTTGTGTCCATGTGTACCCAATGTTTAGCTCCCATTTATAAGTGAGAACACGTGGTATTTGGTTTTGTGTTTCTGCCTTAATTCACTTAGGATAATGGTCTCCAGCTTCATTCCATGTTGCTGCAAAGGACATTATTAACTTCTTTTTAACAGCTGTGTCGTATTCCATGGTGTATATGTACCACATTTTATTTATCCAGTCCACAGTTGATGGGCATCTGGGTTGATTCCATGTCTGTGCTATTGTGAATTGTGCTGTCATGAACATACAAGTGCATGTGTCCTTTTGGTAGAACAACTTATTTTCCTTTGGTACCTACCTAATAATGGGATTGCTGGTTGAATGGTGATTCTATTTTGCTTCCTTTCATGCATCAGGGAAGTCTACTGATGCATTTAAAGAGAAGACTGCCACAATCTGATTTAGTGACCTGTAAAGATCACGGGCAACTCTGTGGCGCAGAAAGTGGGGAACCCACAGAGAGGAGCACTGAGTCTAGAGAAGACTGTGGTTGTCCAGGGAGAGGGCTGGTGGCTTAGAATAGTGTGTTAGGCGTGGAGGTAGGGATGTGGAGGGATTTGCAAAATATTCTGGAAGTAACACCAATAAGATATGTAGCAGAATGGCTGTGAGGTCTGAGGGAAAAAGAGGAGTCAAAGATAGCTCTGAGATTGTGGGCCCCATTCACTAAGTAGTGGAGGAGAATAGGAGAACTGATCACATCTGGGATATTTTTTGAAGGCAGAAGTGACAATTTGGGGCTGTACTGAAGTTGGGTTTGAGAGAAAGAGTCAAAGATGGCTTCCAGATTTTGAGCCCACAGAAAGGGGTGTCACTTACTGTAACTTAAATTTGGGAAAGTAATGAGTTGTGAGAGTGTCACAAGATTTGCATGCATTAACTTGTTCTTCAGGTGTGTGTGTGTGTGTGTGTGTGTGTGTGTGTTTAAGAAGACATAATTATAAAACAGTACAGGCATTGGATATTCATCCAATACTTATAAATTGTCCATTGTGTGTGCTCTGCTAAGGGCTGGTGATAAGGCAGAAACAAAATACAACCACCCTGGAGGGACCTGAAGTCTATCTGGGGAAACAGACAACCAAACAGGTGACTATTAAAAGAAAAAACTCTCAATACAAGTTCCGAAGCTAGAAAACGCCAGGCAATGCTTGAAACTGCACAGAAAGAGCACTGGAGTGAGATTCAAAAGTCCCAGTGTATAGAAACTCCAATTTCTCTGAAGAAAGACATGAGAAAGTATAATTTTGCTGGCCTCAAACACACAGTCAAAATTTTTCAGCTCAGGTGGTTCAGCTGATGATTAAATTGCTTCTAGAATCTCCTTGGGAAGAAAGGGTTATGAGAAACCTAACCAGGCAGGCCCATAGCCACTGTAAATGTAGTACCATATAAATGCCTTGTAGCTCAAAGGACAGCCCACAGCTATCAGGACCTGGCTCTCCTCCTCATATTCATTCATTCTACCAATTGATCTTGCCTCCAGATGCGCTTGTTGCTTTTAAAGTGTAACCAAGGGCCACTCTCAGGGAGAGACGCCAACAGAGCTAAAAGCCCTTATGCAAGGGAATTACCTCCACAAACAAAACACAAATTCCTCCAAGATTTGAGCAAGGGCAAAACAGCTCTCTTGAGGAATATCTCTGTTGAAGGAAGGGTACTTTTTCCTCTGAGTTTGTTTCTACCTTTCTCTCTGGTCCCAGCACTGGCAGAGATGAAACTGAAAAATGAGACACAATCCTTTCCCTTAGTTCCCTTGGTACAGCAGCTAGAGGCCAGCATTTTCAAAAAGAACTCACTATAGAAATTCAAGAGGGAAATAAACAAAGAAAGTATAAAATCTGTAAAATCGTTGCACTTACAAAGCAGAGGTTCCTGACCTTACAATAGCTAAGAAATGTTACTTACCAGGCACACAGGCCTGTTTTGTTACACATTCTGTCTGAAAGCTTCAAACCCAGAAAACACCTTTAATTCCTAAGCAGGCAGTTGGTGCAAATGCATACATTTATATGTATAAAACAATAAGGCTTGCTTTGCTGTCCATTTTGGATGATGCCTGAAGTGCAAACTCCAATCCAGTGGCTGTTTGTGAGGTAATGAGTGGGGACTGAGGACTGGGGCTGTTGAAGCTTCCCTTGGCAAACAAAAATGCAAAACTCATATGCTTTCAAACGTGTAACAGTAAAGACACGGGTTAGGCAAAGATCTGATCTCCTCTTCTCCATTTCCCCTGCCCCATTCTCTTCCTATTTCAGGGCTGTGGGTTCCCATGAAATCAATGCTGGAGTCCTTTTCTACAGCTAATAACCCTGGCAGATGGGCCCACATCCTTGTCTGACTGCACAGTGACCCCATACCTCTCTAATGTTGTCAACATGACACCTCAAAGAACAGCGAGAGACAAAAGTCAAATGCACTCCTAGCTATTTTAATGGACATGAGAACAACAACAACAAAAAGAGTGTGCCACCTTTTGAGGAAAACCAGTAAGGTCACCCACAAAATCACAGTGGAGTCCACGGAATTTACTCTCACCCACAGTTTGCTTTTGTGTTATTGAATATCACAAACTATACAGTGTGAAGCACACATCGCTACAGATGCCTCCTCCCATCACTTTGCTGTCTTATTTGACACAAACATTATTGCACAAAGAACACTGAACACTGACAGCGTTTCCATGACAAAGTCAAATTACAAAGATAAACATAATTAGGCTGGGAAAGGAGAGGCTGGCTTCTCCTTGGGCCAGTGCCTTCCCATCTCCTTGCCTGCATGAGTAAGTGAATTGGAACTACGCTGCATATGAGTTTGCCCTCCTGTTTCCAACTGGATTTTATGGTTTGATAATTTCATAACTATTTGTCTCCCCACTATCCTATCCCCATTCAGAGTTCATAATTTGCCAGGAAACTTAGAATTTATTTTCCATTTCTTTCTCACTGCATTGCTCAGCAACCAGAGATGCCTTGGACTGATTTTCCAACACCCCCCACCATTGTCCCCAGGCGAAGAACACAAGTTTCTGTTGGATCCATCATTTGGATGTGCTCACTCTCTATGGCATGATTTATAGAAAGGCAACCTCAATTACAATTTCTCTTACGTTTTGCATTGACTAAAATGCTGAAAATACAGAACTGCCAAGATGGCACGGTACACAGCCTGCAACTCAAACAGCTTACTGTGACAGCCCCAAGCAAAAAAAGAAACAAACAAACTAACTAACTAAAAAAAACACTGCTCTGCCAAGAACAATCACTCAATCCATCAGCAACAAAGATGGGAAGACCAGGAGATGTTTTCCTAACTCAGAAAGGAGGCTCCCCCTACAGTTCTCCACCCTCCAACCACTGGGAACTCTCTGCTCTCTTTCTTCTGGCTGGGAGCTTAGAGGCACTCATTGTCATGGGTCAAGCAATTTCAGGAGCAGCAGCCAGCAGGCAGGAATTGGGGGATTAAAAAATAAATCTGCATATGTGCTTCTATTTCCAGACCTTGTTTACACACAGTAATAAAAAATGAAGCCAGTAACTGAAATGAAAATAAATAGACCCATATATGTGTGGGCTTTGGTTTCACTCAGTTGATTTGAGAATGGTGAGAACTCCAAAATTGTGCCATCTCACCAAATAGGAGAGTTTGTGGGAACAGCTTACACTAGTGGCATACAGCCACATTCTCCTATCAGAAGGTGAGCCTGGGAAGAGGCTGTTAGTGGGAAAGGTACCTTAATGTGGGTCATTAGCTGGTAGAGGGGGGAGCATATTAAAACCAGGCCACCCCTGAACTACCCTCTGCAGACCTCCCATTCTTATTCTTTTTTAATCCTATTTCTTCTCAAGTCCTTTTTATTATATCACAGCCTTAGTGATCATCATGGCACCTTAGAAAGTCCTGTTTTAAAACTCCATGTTTGGAAAAGGTGCTCAGAGGATGTCACTCATTTTGGGCTTACTGGGTCTACTTCCAAATCAAGGTGCCCACGGTCACAATAACAGTGTCCTTTCCCCACACTCCCAGTGTTTCCCATAGTGACATTCTGGATAAAATTCCTAAGAAGTCATCTCTTGACAATTGGGATACATTTTTATTGTCTTAATGACTTAAATTGAGAATTGCTTTTTTAAAAATTAATATTTTTGGAGACATTTTAGGCTTATAGAAAAATGAGTGGAAAGTACCTGAGGTCAGGAGTTCGAGACCAGCCTGGCCATCATAGTGAAACCTTGTCTCTGCTAAAAAAAAAAAAAAAGAAAAAAGAAAGAAAGAAAGAAAGAAAAAATACAAAAATTAGCTGGGCGTAGTGGCAAGCGCCTGTAATCCCAGCTACACAGGAAGCTGAGGCAGGAGAATCGCTTGAACCTGGGAGGAAGAGGTTGCAATGAGCCGAGATTGCCCCATTGCACTCCAGCCTGGGCAACAAGAACGAAACTCCTTCTCGGAAAGAAAAAAAAACAAAAAGAAAAGAAAAATGAATGGAAAGTAAACAGATAGTTCCCATATGCCCTGTCACCCCACACATTTGAAAAATTGATGAGCCAATATTGATACATTACTAACAAAAGTCTATAGTTTGCATTAGGTTTACTTTTTGTCTTGTGCATTCATACAGGTTTTGATAAAGGGATGACATGTAGCCACCACTGTACTATGATGTGGAATAGTTTCACTGCCCCAAAAATCTTCTGTACTCTGCCTATTTATCCCTCTTTCCCCACAATCCCTGGCAGCTATTGATCTTGTTACTGTTTCCACAGGTTCACCTTCTCCAAAATGTCATAGTTGGAATCATATATTATGTAGCAGTTTCAGATCCACTTCTTTCACTTAGCAATACGCATTTTAAGTTTCCTTTGGGTCTTTCCATGGAAGAACTGCTTTTTGTTTGGTTGGTTGCTAGAACTGGAAGCTTGTAAGCACAGGGCCGGAAGTAATGGCTTTTAAAATTATGAAATTTCTCTCTCAAATTTCTCCTCTCTGAACTGCAAGCTCTAAAGCAGAATGGACACCATACAACGAAAGCTTGCGGCTTCCTGTTACTTGTAAGGGTAAAACCACAGAGACGGATTTTATATTAGGCAGTGTGTATTTATAAATGGGTCATGTGAGTCACCCAAAATTATCCCATCTCAGGGAACATTATTACAATTACCAGTTATTCAAAGTATTCATTATTAAAATTGGAATGTGTCGGAGTTCAGGTAGAGGAAAAGAGTACTTGAATTCTAAAACAGCAAAGAAAAGATATACATTCTATCGACTGGTTAATAACATTTTAGTTTATGCTATGGTTTGAATGTGTCCCCCAGAAAACATATGTTGGAAACTCAATCCCCAGTGCAATATTGTTGGGAGGTGGGGCCTAATGGGAAGTTTTGGGTTCATAAGCGTTCCACTCTCATGAATAGATTAATATAGATCATAAAAGGGCTTGAGGTTGAGAGTTTGATTTCTTGCCCTCTCTTGCCCTCTCTTGCCCTCTCTTTGCCCTTCTACCATGGGATGACACCACAAGAAGACCCTCTCCCAATGCTGGCCCCTCAGTCTTGGACTTTCCAGCAACTAGAACCACGAGACAATAAATTTGTTTATAATGAAATACCTAGCCTCAAGTATTCTGTCATAGCAGCACACAAAACAAACGAAGAAAGTGTACATACATGTTGATGGCTCGAGTGCCAGTCAATGGGTGCCATCTGAGAATCTAGCAATGGCTAGGCTTTGTGCAATGCATTTGGGCATGGAGATGTCTAAGACACACACTCTGAACATTGCAGTATATGATCTCCAAGAAGAGGGTGATACTTGCAATAACTGCTACAAAATTAGACATTATGTACTGTGACCGAGGATATAGATGATGAGTATCATGGGAACTCCGACAAGGAAGAGAAATCTTTCCGACTGGGTGACATAGGATGTGGTATCCCTCCACGAATGGCAGGAAGTCATTCATAAACAATGGCACAGTAACAACACAGCATAAGGTAAATGGAGGTGATGGTGAGAATCAGGTACCTTATTTGTTTATTGACTAATTGGTACAGAATTCTCAATACTGTGATCCATGGGTCAAATATAGTTTTTAATATTTGTCTGTGATAATGTTTTGGAGAAAGGAGAGTTGTTTTGGTTTATTTATTTTTATTTTGCTGAAGTAGTATTTTAACGAGTTTGAATATCTTTAGGCAGAAGATGTGCTCTCTAATTTACCATAACGTAAAACGACTCCTACTTATATGATCTTACTGTCCCCAGTGTTCATCTGACATAAACCGAGGGTAGAGGCTTTGCACAGAAAATAAGATGACACACCTATGGCATATAGATGAGTGACACTTCTATGATACAAACTGTGAATAGATGAAATTGTAAGTTTATAAGCTTGTAGTTCATCCTGCCAGCAAAGGAGAGCCAATGAAGACTTGGTAACTTCATTTGGAAGAAACTATTTTATGTGGCCAGTATTTATGAGGCCTTTAATTTAAAAGACTTTCTCTCCATAAAGAACAAGTCCCATGTCTTGGATGTCCAGTGACAGGTACATGGACAGCCCTATGGATACCAATAACAGAGCCAAAAAGCTTCCTGATGCTGCAACAAGACCATGGCCACTAGGGTTTGGAAATGAGACAGTGGATTTCCTAGAGTGAAAACTTAGGCTCTGGTTTAGTCACTTGGGTAATTTAAGTAAAGCCATAAAGCACTAGAGCTCTAAGGCCTTAAAATTCAATTGTAAGTAGCTGCTACTGCTGCAAAATTCATGAAATGGAAGGAAAGAGAAGTGAATGCATTTCTATGGTAATCAGTGCCCTTTTAATACAGAGGAGAATCATCTACAACGTTAGTCCAGAAAAATGAGCCCCTGCAACAAGCTAATCTTTAATTCAGCAATAATTGCATTTTCTTTATTTATTCACTTATTCACTCATTTAACAAATGCCTATTGATGGTCTTCTATGTGCAAGGTATTGTGATGGAAGAGTCACAATGATGATACGACAAATTCTCTCCAACATGATTCTTACGTGAAAATACAAAATGTGCATCATGGAACAGGGTAGAATAATTGCCTACCAAAATATTTGTGGCACATAGGAGACACTTGATAAATAGACATGCTTAACATTGATTAGATTAACATCTAATCAATGTTAGCTTCAGAGGGGTGTGAGGAATGTTCAGCCTCAGAGGGGTGTGATCAGTTTCATTGGTGACTGAAGGAAGCCTCAGGGAAAAGTGGCATTTGATCATGGAAATACATTAACATGTGAGTTGCAGAGGTAAGAGAAGAGATGGAAAGAGGAAGGCTAGCAAACGTTTACAGAAAACAATGTAACTCAAACATGTCTAGAACATGAAGTATATGAAGAGAAGTGGAAATGCTAGGTGGGATCTAGACTGAAAGATTCAAATGCCAACCTGAAGTGTGGGCAATGGAGAACTGGCCATTCTTCTATGTGGAATGACATACTATACAATATAGAGTAGCACAAACTGATTTAATGACATTAAGTAATGGTCATATTCTCCCTTCAGTTTTTTCATCTGCAAAATGAACCAAGAGTAGAAACGGCTTCTGAAGAAGGGTCAGATATGTGGTTTTGTAGAAATTTTAATCTGGTGTCAGTACATAAAGAAGCTTAAATGGAAGAGGCAAAGAGGGACTTTTTGTAAGTAGTAAGCCACTGCAGGTGTTGTCAAATAAAGACAAAGACTGAGGTGATAACAATGAAAATAAAAAGGAAGTGAAGACAGTGATAGGACAGCCAGATATAATAATTTCAACATGGAGGACAAGAAAGAGGGGGAAGTCCCAAGAGTTAGTGACAGGAAGAATGGATGGGGCACTGATATAACCAGGGGAGATGAGGAAAAAAATCAGATGGGAGTTTGGCAGATGATGAGGACGATTTTTAAAATATTTCATAAGTGTAACCAATAATATAAGTTTGAGAGAAAGAAGTAATAGAAAGTGAGAGAGGGATTCACTTAGAGTATGTAACTATAATTAGTCAAGAGAGAAATTGAAGGAGCAACTATATCTATGGCCTCTTCGAGCCTCTCCTGAGGGAGACAATTCAATTCAATCTTGTTGAGCCCATTGAATTATTGTTATATATTGTTTTCAAAAGTTAGGGGAGAAGAAAAACATAAGCTCACAAGTAATAACCTTACAATTTAATTGAGAAAAATGTCAAATCCACGTTTCTACATGGAGCAACATAAGATATCTATGTTTTATATTTGTTGTTTTCCTGCCGTATGCCAACTTCTACATCTACCAGCAACCCCTAATTGCCCTGGGACTACTCCTCCTCCAATTAGTTCATGAGAGTTGCATAAAACTCTCCCCCACCTTGAGATCTGGATTAACATAAGATCCAGGTCTAATCCAAGTGCAGTGGCCTTGGCCATTAGTTTAGGGTGGGCAAGCCACACAATGAGAGGCAGTCAGAGCCAATCCCAAGACTTTGTGTTGGAGGAAGGAGCCCTCTTTCCACCAGAGTTACTGACAGATTAGGACAGAAGCATGGAGTTGATGGCAGTCATCTTGCCCCTCTGAGGGGAACGTTGCCTGAGAACAGAAACACCACCAGAAAAGAGAAGCAAAGCACTGAAAGATCAAGACAAGAGAGCAACACTGGTGCAATATTCGCTCTTAGACCTGGCTAAACTTGAAGCCAGGTCTTCTCTTGAACATCACAGCTAACTTAGCCCATAAATTCGCCTTTGGCTAATTCAGTTGAGGTGTCCTGTCAATTTCAACTACCATTCCTTACTCTACACGACATACAACCACATGCAAAACTTAGAAACTAGGTCCAGAGAAAGAAATGCATTCCATAGGTTACATCAGCCAGAAAACACCCCATCAAAGAGGCCAAGTCTTAGAGGCTGGTCCATTGCGCTTTGGCTAATACAATTCTTATTCCACTACAGGGAATATAAAAAATGATCTCAGTGAGCTCCTCCTAATCAAGGACCTCATGATTTCAAGTGGTAAACAATGGCCATGTTTAGACCCAACAAAAATGTGAGCAAAGTTTAAGGGATACAGAGTGGATCATAACAGACAAGGATCCACCCTCGTGAAACAAATGAAACTTAAGGAAGACCATGGCACTTTAGAATGCAGCATTTATTGAGCAACATTTTATGTGCTAGGACTTCTCACATCTCCTAGCTCCATATTCTATTTCCAATAATAATAATAATAATAATAACAATAGAAGCCATAAAGCCCACGAGTGCTTCCCATTTTTTTAGACTGGACTGTGCCATCTAAAAGTCCATGCTTTAACCATATCTTATGCTGCTAGCAAACCCTTGCAAACTGGCTAATCCAACCAGACTTCATGGTTAATTGATCCTCTTTGTCATCTCTGAATCAGTGGAGAAGACTCTTTGTCAGCACCAGCTGGAAGTGGGAAACCACCTTCCTATTCTTTCACTGCATCTTGGAGTCCCGTGAGTCACCTAAACACAATTGCCCTTCTAAGGTAGGGCCTTCTACCAGTACCATCACCACTTCCTGTGTGGGGACCTCCATCTCCACCCCAGCTACAAACCCCAATTGTATAATCATTTCATGCAGAGACCAGTAGAAGCAAATGGTTCCCTCAAAAAAAAAAAAAAAAAAAAAAAACCCTTAAATATAACGAATAACCTTGATAATCACCCAAAGTGGCAGAAGGAAATATTACTAGTATGGGAGAACAAGTAAAACTTAATCTTTAAGTGAGATGTAATGGAGTTTCTTGTACCGCATCAAAGTCATTGTTAAAAATGCTGTCCTTCAAATGAGTACACTGCTCTCTTGATTCCAAGAGTCAAATCCGTTTAAATACATCTTTCCCCCAAGGCAGTTTTCAAGATTAATAATATTGCACATGTTGTTTTAGGAAACTTTTTTAAACTGCAGCTCAGAATAACATTTATTTTGTGAGTTTTGAGTAGGCCAGCCCTCCATTCCCCATAGACACAATGAGTAGAGAGATAATGCAACCTCTACCAGGGACAGGAGATTCAAGTGGAGACAGAAATAACACTGTCTACACTGGCTGAAGAGTCCACCTTCCAGCCAGCATGATAGAACCTTCAGCAATCTTAATCTTCTATGATAATAATTCATATAAGAGGGAACTCCAAAAAAGTCATCACCATTTGGAAGAAATAGATACCATTACAAAATTAACAGCTATTTGTTGTTGTTGTTGTTGTTACTGCTGTTAGACTACAGACACGGTGCTGAGCCCTTTCAGCTCTACAATTTCTTCAGTGTCATGTGCCTGCTTGCTAAAAATCATGTAATATTTTATGTTTATAAAATATATATTTATAGGGCCAGGCACAGTGGCTCACACCCAGCACTTTGGGAGGCCAAGGTGGGCGGATCACAAGGACAAGAGATCGAGACCATCCTGGCCAACATGGTGCAACCTTGTCTTTACCAAAAATACAAAGATTAGCTGGGTGTGGTGGCGGGTGCCTGTAGTCCAGCTACTCGGGAGGCTGAGGCAGGAGAATTGCTTGAACCCGGGAGGCGGAGGTTGCAGTGAGCTGAGATCGTGCCACTGCACTACAGCCTGGTGCCAGAGTGAGACTTCATCTCAAAAAAAATAAAATAAAATAAAACAAAATATATATTTATATAATATTTCTAATATGTAATACATAACATAAATTTAAGTTACGAAACAAACAATACTAACATTTGTGATCCTACCACCAAAAGTCAAGAAGTAGAACCTTACAGCTGGGTGCAGTGGCTCACTCCTGTAATCCCAGCACTTTGGGAGGCTGAGTAGGGGCAGATCACAAAGTCAGGAGTTCGAGGCCAGCCTGATCAACATGGTGAAACCCCATCTCTACTAAAAATACAAATATTAACCAGGCATAGTGGTGGGCGCTTGTAATTCCAGCTACTCAGAAGGTTGAGGCAGGAGAATCGCTTGAACCTGGGAGGGGGAGGTTGTAATGAGCTGAGATCACGCCACTGCACTCCAGCCTGGGTGACAGAGGGAGACTCTGTCTCAAAAAAATAAAACAAAAAAAGAAGTAGAACCTTACTTCTTCCATTGAAGCTATCCCCTTGATTCTTCCTGAATCCAAAATGTAAGTATTTGCCAGAATCTCGGCTTTATTGTCCCCATCGTCTCTTTGCTTTCAAAAATAATTCTACCCCATAGGTATGTATCTTGAAACATGATATTGTCAGGCATTGCTTGTTTCTGAAATTTATGAAAACGGCATCATCCTGCATAAAACCTACTTTGATGTGATTTTTTTTTTCCATTCAGGATTGTTTTGCTAAGATCCATCCATGGTTAAATGCAGACTTACTTCATTAATTTTCATGGCCAAATAATATTCCACTGTGTCAATATAATTTATCCGTTCTCCTATCTATGTACATTTGAGTTACTTCCAGCCTTTTTGCTATAACAAGAAATTATGTGTAAATATTTATACATGTGTCTCCTGGCAAGTGTTTCTCCAAGGTTTATAACCAGGAGTAGGTTGTTCAATTGCAGAATTTACACTTATTTGGCTTCAAATGTACTGCCAGCTTGTTTTCCAAAGTAGTTGTTCAAATTTACACTACTACCCAGGACATACTAGGGTTTCCACTGAACCTCCACCTCACCCATACTGAAATTACAATGTTCTTAACTTTGCAAGTCTTGTGGGTAACAAATAATCCATTACTATAGTCTCAATTTGCAATGCATTGATTACTAATGAGGTTATGCATTTTTTCATGTTAATTTTCTGTCTTAGTCCATTTAGACTGCTATAGCAAAATACCATAAACTGGGTAGCTTATAAACAACAGAAATTTACTTCTCACAGTTGTGGAGGCTGGGTAGTCCTAGATCAAGATGCCAGCAGATATGGTGTCTAGTGAGGGCCCATTTGATGGTTCATAGATGGCACCTTCTAGCTCTGTTCTCAGATGGTAAAAGACGAGAACTTTTATCTTTTCAGTCCCTTATAGGTGTATTAATCACATTCATGACATAATCACTTTCCAAAGGCCCCACCTCCTAAATATCATCACCGTGGAGATTGAATTTCAACATATAAATTTTGGGGGAATGCAAACATTCAGACCACAGAATTTTTTGTTAGTGTTTCCTATAAATGGTATGGCTTTTCACTCCTTTGGCTATCATTTTGTTGGCTTGTCTATCTTTTGCTTATAAACTTATAATATTTCTTTATAAAAAATAGATACTTATCCTTTGATAGGATTATGTGCAACAAGAATCTTCTCCAAGCTTATGGCTTATGTTTTCACATACCATTTCTGGAATCTTTTAATGAGTTACTATTCTTCATTATTATAAACTTTAATTAATAGCAATATATACATTCATCTTATGGCTAGCATTTTTGCATCTTAATTCAGAAACCCCTACCTGTCATAAGGTATAAAAGATAGTTTCCAAAATTTTCTTCTTAAATGTTGACATTTGTCTTACACAGTTATGTCTTAAGTCCATCTGAAATTTTGTTTTAACATCTGTCAACAGGTTCCAATCCAAATTTATTTCTTTCCTATGAATAACCAATTGTCCCAGAATAATAATTAAATAGCCCACTCAATAACCATTGTTTTACTATGCCAATTTCATTATATTACATTGCTATATATATATTTAGATCTGTGCTGGGCTCTCTATTCTGTACCATTTGTCAATTTTCCCATGCCTGTGTGTGTGTGTGTGTGTGTGTGTGTGTCTACACAAACTGAACAGCAGTACAGAATAAAACAATAACTTCTGATATCTCTTAAGTTTGCAACCCACTCCAACCACACACCCTTTATTCCTCTTCAGGTGAATCTGGTTTGCTCTTGGACCTTTGCTATTTTCTGTGCATTAGAAAATCAGTTTGATAAGTTCCTATAAGGCCCTGTTTCAATTTTGATTGATTTGTATTGAAACAGAGAAACTTGCAGAGACTTTATGTTTTCATGCTATTGAGGATTCCAGTAAATGTACATGGTGTATTTAATTCATTCAAATTGCTTTGCCTTAGTGTCTTATAAGAGTTTTAAGATTTTTTTCAATAAACACCTTGCCCAACTTTTGTTTTATCTATTCTTGTTGGATATTGAAACAAGATATACTGTGTAAATTATATTTTAATTGTGTTTTCTAACTTATTATTGCTGGGGAATAAAAATCCATTTGATTTTGCTTAAAATAACTTAAAATTATTAAGTTTAATACTTTGCCTATAGTTTCTGAGTCTGAAATGTAGAGAATCCTATTATGTATAGATAATGACCTTTTTCCTTTTTCTTATTTTATTGTGATGAATAAGCCTCCCAGTATATTGTTGATCTCAAGCTATGGTTCTGAGTATCCATGTCTTAGTCCTGATTTTAAAAGAAATGTTTCTAATGTTTTACTATTAAAATAATATGTTATATGTTTCTGGTAGATAATCTTTATTAGGCTAAAGAAGTACTCATCTCCTGGTTTGCTAATAATTTTTTGTTTACTCTTTTGTTTTGCTTTTTTGTTTTTCTTTTGTAAGTCATTAATGGGTGTTCCATTTTATTCAATAATTTTCATGAGTCAATTGAGAGACTGATGTAGTTTTTTTCCTTAAACCTTTAGTATACTAAATTCTACTTTTAGATTTTTCTAACATTAACATCTTACATTTTAGAAATAAACCACCCTCAATCATAATGCATTCCCTTTTGTATACACTGCTGGGTTCAGTTCGTTATCTCATTCAACCTTCACATTATGAGGTAGGTGCTTTACAATCTTTTTACAGCTTGTTATTTAGTAATGATATGACCATGAATAAAGGCAAAACTTGGCCTCAGGTCTGTCTGACTTTAAAACCCAAGATTTTAATCATCTTCCATGCTTCTCTGGATGCTTTGAAGTTAACAACTCACAAGAATGCTTCAACAAACAATATTTTCATAGTGTCCACTAGGCATCTATCTAGTCCAGTTCTTTTGTTCTTGAGATGATAATTTACTTATGCTTGACTGGTGGACCTTAGAAGTCAACCTCATAGATACGTGTGTGGAGGGAGAAAAGGAAAGGTGGAACTTCTGGCATTAAAATGCTTAAAAAAACAGAGGGTGGAGTGTGAATCAAGACTTTAGGCATGTTATTAGGGAGAATGACTAGAAGATTCTCAAGTTACTATCTTAATAGTTAAGAAGGCCTCCTTAACTCTTTTCCATCCAGACTTTCTTGTCAGAACCCTCAACATTATCAACCATACTGAACTTCAGGACAAGAGAACATTCACCAGGAAAAAAATGGCAAGACCTTGACAAACCATCCAATGTCAACAGAATCCAATCCGATTTCCTCCTTACCATGATTTTCCTTCACTTTGAACATGCATTTTTTTATATGACCTGCTCCAGTTTCCTCACATTCTTTTCTAAGAATAGTAGCCAGAACCAAACATCATAAAGAACTCAGATGAACCAGGGAGAACACCTAGCACTAGGGAGACAGAAGCTTTTGGAAACACAAGTAGGGGTGCCATGATGCTTCATCCCTTCTATGCACTTAAAAATCTGCCCACATTCAGGAGGTCATGCTCTAGATGTCAATGTTATGCTGGAGACCCAGAGAACTGTCTGAAGACTGCTCTGAAACTTTTGCTTTCTCGAATGTCACTGCCTTGATGTGAACTTCCCTGAACACCCTATGTAAGGAGAAGCTCTTTTATACGGACTTCCTCTATGCTCCTTTCTTGGTTTATTTTCCTTATAACATTTACGACCAACTAACAATACATGTTGTTATGCCAACTATAACAATAAATGCTATAACTTTTAAAAATTTTACAGACATAAGAAGCTTCACAATGGGAAGGATTTCTGGTTCTGTTTCATGATGTACCCAAGTGCTGAGAACAGTCTTGGGACATAGTGTTCAGTCAACACTGGTGGAAAGAGGAATGGAAATGTGAAAGGACAGTTGGAAAGAGGAGAGGCCATCTCTCACTATGCAACTTAGACTGGCAAATACTTCTTACCACTGTTGGCCACTAGAGTAGGCCCTATGCCCTCAAAATGTGGTGTACCTCACCTCAGATACACATAGGGAGTTTCTTTGGTACTGGAACCAGCAATAGGAGCCATGTAATCAAGATAAATAACTGCATTCACATTAAAGCATCATAACCTACTCAGCAATAAAAAGGAATGAACTGCTGATACACACACCAACATGGAGGAATCTGAGAATCACTGTGCTCAGTGAAAGAAGTCAGATACACGAAAGAAATGCATATTGTATGCTCTATTTGCATACAATGCAAATAGACAAAAAGCAGACTGCTGTTTTTCTGGGGTCAGAGAAGGGAGGGAAGGACTACAAAGGCATGAGGAATCTTTGGTGAAGGTGATAGACATGTTCCATATCATGATGGTGGTTTCACAGATGCTTACAACTCTCAAAACTCATTGAACTAGGTACTTTAAGGGAACGTATTTATTAGATGTAAATTATTTTTCAATAAAGTTGTAAGGGATAAAATATTGTAACAGGCACAGAGAGGAGCAGATGGGCTTTTTAGCCTGGTTTCCTATCTAAAGTTCCTATCTAAAGCCAACAGCAGTCAGGCTTTTCATACAAAGTCATCAGGCTGAACATCCACAAAGTGTAACATCAGCCAAGAAGTATGATGATTTTCTCTGCCCTTCCCCTTCCTCCAGCCATCACTCCTCCTCCTGAGACTAACAAATCCTCTAACAGTAACTCATATATGCACAAGCTCCCTTCACAAGCCTCACTGTATAATCACACCAGATACTGTTTATATCACCTGTCACTATATCGCTATATGAGGTTTAGTTAACACTCTGTCAGGGCCAAGGCAGCCATAACCCTGAGCGTCTCCCTGGAGAATCTCACCTTGACCCAAGCCTGCCCCTCCATTCTCTAAGAAATGTTTAAACATCAGAAAAGTACCACTGAAAGAGAGAGAAAAAAAAGAAACTATGCTTCCAATGGAAACATTTTTCATTTAAATGCACTTCATTGTGTGATGTATTCCTTTAATTAAAGTGTGTGTCTGGGTGCACTGGTTGCTATTACAGTGCAATCTCTCATGTTTATTGAATGCAAGAGTAGCTGGGGCAATGCAGTGGAAACTCACATATTAGCTAGAGCACAACTTAAAGCTGTAGTTCCCTGATATCCTAAGCTTCTAAAAGGTATATCATCTTCAGAATGATCTTGGTTAATGACCAGTGTGATAAGATGCCTTCTGTCAATTTGAGTAGGTCTTGTCTGAAAAAAACAACTATTTCTCAAAGACCATATTTGACTTTGTCTTTTTGTCTAACTGAGATTCCATCCTTCATCTCTAGCAGAAGCAAAGAACCAGAGGAACACCCAGTTACTAGAGGGTTTGCAAAAGTAGTATAGGGAAGTAGAATTATCAACAATCCCTGGCATTCATATGTTACCTTACAGTTTACAGAGTACTTTGTTTCTTCATGAGCTCCTCTTAAGGAACTTGGGGAGTACATATCGTTACCTCCCATCCTGATTTGGGAACTGAGACTCACAGCATAGTGAGATAGCCAAGGCGCATGGGAAAGAGCAGAGGTACACTTGAGCCACACCCCTGAATCTGGGTCCTGTGCTCTTTCTGCCACCCCAGACCTGGGAGTCAGATTTCTGTTCTGATTGTGCCTCAGGGTTTGATTGACTTTGGGACAAATCTTAGATCATGTCTGGGTTTTTATCTCCTCATCTGTATAAAGAGGGAATATTTCAATAGCCTTTCAATTATTAAATTCAAAGTCTCTCTATGCTTCCACAAACTGAGAAATGGGAAGTCAGGGAGAAAGGGAGTTTTGTCCCATGGTCTTCTAAAAGAATGGTAAATTTTCTTCCCAGCCAGGGCCCTGTCGTACTACAAAGAAAAGCTAGGTTTTCCTTCAGTTTTTGAAAATTACTGAAAAAAAATGAAAAAAAATTTGAAAATTATTGAAAAGTTTGAATTATATGAAAATTATTGAAAAAGTCATAAAAAACACTCAAAACACAGTCAAATATTAATCAATAACTGTAACAGATTAACTGTTTTCCTTTCCCTACAGTCTCTGTCTGGACTTGCCAACACAAAATCATATCCTCTCACTACAGTTTTGTGGGGGTTTTTTTGTTGTTTTTTTGCTGTTGTTGTTTTATTTTTATAGGGAAGAAGACCTGTCCTTTTATTCTTCTCTGCAGCAAAACTTGTATCTCCTGAATACCTTTTCTCCCCAACTAGATTATAAACTTCTTGAGGGCAGAAACCCTACATAACACCCCTTTGGATGTGCCTCAGCATTCAGCTGATACAATTACATTGAAAGTATGCTTCCTCTGTTTCTTGAATTCTTCCTTCCACAATTTAAACTCTGCACTTTTCCAGATTCTTCTAAAAAATTAGTTTCTCCTTTGGCTCTGATATGCACTAGCTCCTCCTATTAGTCTTAAATCACTGACTTTTCTATGCCCTGTTTTAAATTCTTCAACTTGGAAATAAGAAAATAAGAACCAAATTTGCCAGGTTATTGTGATATAAAAAAGGAAAATGCACATGGAAGCACTTAGCACATGACTGAGATATAGTAACTGCTCAATAACTATGCATTAAATCTGAGAATCTAAAACAGTATTTGTCTGTATTCATAGTTCTTCCTAGGGCTAAAGGGGAAAAGAGAAAAAGAAAACATGCAGCGAAAACAGCTCAGGCTGGTCGCAGTGGCTCATGCCTGTAATTGCAGCACTTTGGGAGGCTGAGGCAGGCATATGGCTTGAGCTCATGAGTTCGAGACCAGCCTGGGAAACATGGTGAAAACCCATCTGTACTAAAAATACAAAAATTAGCCAGCAGTGATGGCATGTGCCTGTAATCCCAGCTACTCAGGAGGCTGAGGCAGGAGAATCGCTTGAACCTGAGAGGTGGAGGTTGCAGTGAGCTGAGATTGCACCATTGCACTCCAGCCTGGGCAACAGAATGAGACTGTCTCAGAAAAAGAAAAAACAAAAACAAAAACAAAAAAACCTCAGCTCGATCTTACCTCCTCAAAACTACCTTTCATTATACTTTCCGTAATATTCAGTAGAGTGAACAGCATCCTCTAACAACATTGTGCCTATGAAGCATCTCACCATGGACTTCTCATGAGTCAATGCAACAAAAACCATAGCAGGTACCAAACGATAGCTTAAAGCCACATCAGAATGATAGATGCATCCAGAATGGTGTCCCAGCCTTAAATTTCAGCCAGGTTTGAATATATTTCCTTGGTCAGAGGCTGTTAAAGTGAAGAAGGCGATCTCTTCACAGGGAGTTTTCATTAGACATCAGTGAAATGCACACCTTCATCCAAGAACAGATTAAGTATTTACTACAGGCTGACTACTAGGGATTCCCAGAAGAAAAGACAAGGTGTCTTATTCACTATTGCTCACAGTTTTGTGCAAAATGGGGTGGTTATAATATGAAGTGGTTAATGCTAAGATGGAGATATGTCTGCAGCAACTGTAAAGGACCTAAGGCAGCTTGGTAGAGATCAAAAAAGCTTTCCAGAGTTACTCAAGCTGAATCAGAAGTGCTAAACAGAAATCACACCATGCAATCAGAATCATGCCAGGCCAGCGATTTCTTTGTTCTTGCTTCTCCATTCCTCTCCAGCTACACATCCTCACCCTGCCCCCCATCTTTTAGGTCAACCTTAAGTCCCCTTCTTTATTATGAGAAGTCCAGTTATACAGCCCAGAGGGACTTCTTCCCAGGAAAGAGGTCCCCATATTTCTGGATTTCTAACTTATTTCCTGATTTCAAATTTCTGTTCTACCTTCTGAGCTCTTTGAAGGCAGGATCAGGCTAGGGGTTACTCATCATTTTATGCCCAGCGCAAACAACCCTGCTTGGTACCTAGTAAGCACTCCTATAAATAACTAACCAATGACTACCTATTTCAAGACATGACAATAAATGTTCATGTCATGAGCTGACCTTGTGGCCAGAAGTTTTGGGGGGTTGGGGGAAGGGGTTCAGAAAACACGGTCTGCAATTGTGGCTATGAATGTCAGGCAGGTGGATTTGAACCCAGTCTCTGCTGTTTCACTCACTGTCTTCCCTCTCACAAACTCACACTCACGCATTCATCTTGGAAAAGTTACTTCTTTCTAGGGTTCTGTTTTCTTATCTATTTGTTTGTTTCTCTGGGAGGAGGAGGAGAGATGGGTATAATAATGGTATCTTGTTATAAGAATTAGATTCTGAATGTAAGGGTTTGGTGCACTGCCTGGAATATAAATATTCATATTAATACCACTGCCTGGTATTAATTGTTGTTGTTGTTGTTGTTGTTGTTGTTATGCGTATTTTCACCTCAACTAGACTCTAAAGGTCCTTGACAGCAGAAATTATATCATGTATTTTTCTGTATCTCTCATAACACTGAACACAGGACTGCACAAGAAGTAGATCCCTCATAATTATTAATTAACAATTCGTTAAAATGCTTAACTAGGCAGAACTTCAGGATGAAAGGAAGTCACTAACACTAGATTAGAGTAACTTCCTTTTCTTCCTTGGGGAAGGAGCTTTCACTAGAGTGTGAGCTGTCACTAGAGTAAAGATCTTGTGCTGGGACTTTCTCACACTCACTTATCCAGTTGGTCAACAGGTAAGTCTAGATCACCCATCCTATGCAGCCTGGGCCAAAGGAGACCAAGTTTTTTCCTTCCTAGAGCTCTAATTCTACCGGGAGTAACAGACATGTCAGAGATAAGAATTAACATTCTGAATGATGCCAAACTATTATGAAGAAAAATAAAGCAGGATAAGGGGTGCCTGTTTTAAGTTGAGAAGAAGTTAGATTTTACATAGGATGGTTGGGGAAGGCATTTCCAAAAAGATGTGATTTCAGCAGAGACCTGGAGGTAGTGAGAACTTGAACCAAGTGGATAATCATATCCCAAACAGTGCAAGACAGGACTGTGTTTGTCAACTGGTAGAAGAGCAAAGAAAATTAAGCAGTTGGGGAACAGAGAGATAAGGTCAGAGAAGTGGCAAGGGCAGAGAGAAGTGGAAATTATGTATAATCTTATGAACCATGGAAGACCTAAAGTATACTGAGTGAGATGAGATCCACTGAAGATTTTTGAGCAAGGATGACATAATACCACTTACATTTTAGTGGATCAGTCTGGTTGCTTTATGGAGAGTAGATGGCATGTGCATTAGGGAGGAAGAGGTTGTTATAATAATCCATGTGAGAGAGGGATAAAGGTGACATGGACCAGAAGTGAGTAGTGGAGGAGGAAGTAAAGAGTGTTGTGATTCTGTCTGTATTTTTAAAGTAAGTCAAGACAATTTGCTTAGGGACTGATTGCAGGGTATGAAATGAAGAAAAGAGCCAAGACTCCAAAGTATTTGCCCTGAGAATCTAGAAGAATTGGCCGGGGCATGGTGGCTCACGCCTGTAATCCCAGCACTTCGAGAGGCCGAGGCAGGTGGGTTACCTGAGGTCAGGAGTTCAAGACCAGCCTTGCCAACATGGTGAAACCCTGCTTCTACTAAAAATACAAAAATTAGCTGGGCATGATGGCATGTGCCTGTAATCCCAGCTATTTGGGAAGCTGAGCAGGAGAATCGCTTGAACCCAGGGAATGGAGGTTGTAGTGAGCTGAGATCGCGCCACTGCACTCAAGCCTGGGCGACAGAGCAAGACTCCATCTAAAAAAAAAAAAAAGAAGAATAAGAAATGAAATTAGAAGAATTAAAATGTGAGGAGGAAATTTAGTGAAAGGAAATGAATAGAAACCCAGTGCTACATTTTAGACTGGACTATTTTGCATATTTATAAGCTATCCATGTTGAGATATCAAGTAGATAGTTAAATGAACAAGTCTGGCATTTAGGGGAGAGATCTGGGCTGATAATTAGGACAAAATAAGTGGTATGTATAACTGAGAGCTGGATGAGATCATGAAGGCAGTGAGTGAGGGCAGAGATGAAGGAGGTCTGAGAACTCTGCTCAAGGGCGCTTCCTTATTTAGAGAGGTTAGAAAGATGAGGCAGAACCATGAAACTCTTCTGGAAGGAACAGCCAATGAGGGAGAAGATCTAAAGGAGAATGGTGTTCCACCTTGCATATAATACTACCCCTGCTATTATTCCTCCTTCCTCTACTACACTGAACACTTCACTGGCTAGCATCCACTCATCCTCCAAGTCTCAACCTTTGTATTTCTTCCTCAGAGAGGAATTCCCTAATCCCTAATATAAGCTTTCCTCCCTTTCTCTTGTATCACCTTGGTCTTTGCCTTCTTAACACTCTGGGTATGAATCTATTCATATATGTCTGTAATGAATATAATTTTACACAAAAATTTGTGTAATTCCATGTTTGTTTCTATGTATATACAATGAATATCCACCTTTAACTAACCTGTTGGCTACCTAAATGCAAGAGCCCTGGCTAATTCTACTCACCCAAGGGTGCATTTGTTGAATGAATGTGAGACTAAACACCAGGTCCTGGGCTAGTTGTATTATATTCATTATCCAATTTCAACTTAATAGCAATCTTGTGGTATTCACATAATTAGCAATCCTGTGATATTCATATAATTTACAGATATGAAAACTGAGAATGAGAAAGTCTGAGTAACTGGTCAAAGGCTACTTAGCTAATAAGGAACTGTATCACGATTACAAAGAAAACTCAGATCTATCTAATTCACATGAAATGCCCTTTCCATATTCACGGTTGCCTCTCCGTGGTTATAGTTCAGTATTTCATGCTGGCCTGTTTAGAGAGGAGCTGATAATGAATGGTAGAAGGGTAGGGGAGACTTGATAAGATGCACTACCCTCCCTCTCCCACTTCCCTCCACCTCACTGTATTACCTCACATTCACACACAACTCTCCATATCTGTCTGTGCTGATTATTCTCCATTTGCCCTCAGCCCAAAGTAATTTTCTGACCTCTTCTACTCTATTCTGTACCCCCACAGGACTCACTCATATGGCTGCATTAGCCTACCTGGCTTCCTTGCCTTTTCCATCCTGTTGCATTCAGGAAAAAAACAAAAAACAAAAAACAGGAATCTGGTAGGTGAGAAGAGAAGAGTTCATCTGCCCCACTTCCTATCCTGCCTAGACCCCATGTTTCTGGCAGAGGCTCCAATCCCTTTGACTTCAGCTGTTGGGTAACCCTCTACCCCTTAATTCCAGCTCTGTCCAGAAATTCAATAACATGGTTTCCTGTCCTTGTCCCTTCCGGCCCAGGTTCCAACAGCCTCCTACTGCTGCTAGTTCCTGGGTGCCTTGCCATGCCGTGTTGCTTCCTTAAACTCTTCACACCCCTCCATAAAGAGTCCCTTCACTCTGTTCTCACTGGAATTCCAGCCAAGGTCAACCTTCTGCTCCCAGGCAGAGCCTGACTGGTATGGCATCAAAGGCCATTCCTTCTCTGTCCATCCTGCTCTGGCCCCAGCCCTTGCCAGGCTTCCTACATAGTCCACGCTGTCAGGCAGACAGCTGCACTGTACCCACTCTGATTTTATAGCTATCCACAGTCCCATAAAAATCAATGGAACAAAAACTCAGAGAACTTTTATCACACCTGAGAAATTTTCCATAACTGCCCTGAAATTATCCTGGATCTTCTCTGGAAAAAAAAAAAGAGAGAGAGAGAGAGAGAGAGAGAGAGAGAAAGGAGGGGAGAGGGATAAGAGGAAACAAGGAGGTTTGACATCCAGGTATAAACTAGTGGTAATTCCCATCTTTTCCCTGACTGGATGAAAAATGAAGTGCCCACAAGGAGCATAGCCTGTCTGAAGACAGAAATAACGCCTTGTGTGCTGCCAGCTCTAAGGGCTGCACTGTTTGCATAAACATTTTCAAAGCCCCAGTTCCCAAGTGCACGGAAGGGAGCCCATGGAATAAATCAAAGCCAGATCCAAATGAAAAGTTAGGGGGACAGGCGCCCACGTCAAGTTCCCTGCTTCAACATGCTCCTGCTACGACACTGGGAAAGCAAAATTAATGAAAAGTGGTTTGTACAGTTTATGTAAACATATTAAACACCTTGCTCTGCACATTTATCTGACACTAAGTGATTAACCAGTTGCATAAGCTAATATTTATACATAACTTTGAATTGCACAACACAAATCAGGCTCCATTTATCATGAAATCAGAGAGTTTGGAAAAAGCAAGGAGAGTTCAGGGATATTCTAGTTCAATTCCTATACTACAGATGAGGAATCTGAGGCAGAGAAGGGCAGTGACACATCCAGGGTAGGCAAGAGCAAGGCTAAGGGCTGTGTCTCCCACTAAGCTCCTTTATCGGCCATGTTTTGCTATTTTCTACTGACAAGGGGAACAGGTTGTCCACCTCTCCTAGACTCCTGAAGAGAATAAAAATTAGAATTTCTCTAAATTCCCTGAAGGCCAGAATAATATTATAATAACTAACATTTCCTCAGCTTTCACTCCATGCCTGGCCGATATTACAATCTTAGTGGAGTAAATGATTTAATTCTCCCACCATCACTATGGGAGCGATGCCATTGTTAGGAATTATAACAAAGATGGAAAGCCCTGATTCCAGATCCCAACTGCCAGGGTTTACTTCCCAGTGCCACCATGCATGAGCTGCATGAACTTTTCTGTGACTGCATCTATATCTATGAAACAGGGATAGTAATAGCACTTACCTAGTAGGGTAGTTGTCAGTATTACATTAATTAATACAAATAAAGCCATTACAATGTACCTGGAACACAGCGAGTACTCTATATGATATTCCTTATTTTGCTGTTCCAATTGTGCTCCCTATTTTGTAGGTAAAGGAAAAAAAGCAGAGCTATTAAGGAACCCATTCAAGTACATACAAACACACAGATGCTAAGGAATAGAGCCAGGTTCCAATCCAGGCCTTCTGATTCCAGAGCCAATACTCGCTCTCACCGACACTGTCCAGTAGAACTTTCTGCAATGATGCAAAAGTTCTACATCTGCGTTACCCAAGAGGGTAGGTACCAGTCACATGGGGCTACTGAATACTTGATATGTGGGTAGTGCCATTGAGAAATGGAATTGTTTTATTTATTCATAATTAATTCAATTTAATTTACAGCCATATGTGGCTAGAGGTTTCTGTATTGGACAGCTCACCTCTTCACTACCTTATTCATTCTGTGGCCCTTATACCCCGGCTCAGTGACTGATGCAGGGTAGGCATTTCGTGTTACTCTCTAGGATATAAATCCTTATTCCTACCTATCTGAGGTTACTGCCATCACAAGTCGGTCTTCAATAAAAGGTTATTCTGTGAAAACGAACCCATAAATGTTTGTAGGAAGAATGAATAATTAAATGCATGAACCTGTCACCTCCAGCTAGGTTGAGAAATGACTTCATATGAAGCAGGGTGGATCTCTTGGTCTCCCCTCCTTTGTCACGATGCAGGCACCCCTTCTCCAGCCTGCAACACTCTTTTATCTGCTCTTCAGGAGAGATCAGTGGGCCAAAATCAAAGGCTATGAAGGTCCTTAATCATCCGTCACCTGGGGTCTACCTGGGCACACATCTTAGTGTCTGAAAGATAATTTGAAACCTATTGATCTCTCATTTTGATTTTGGCAGTCACATTCCCCATGTGTCCAGGGAAATTTCAAGAACCACTTAAAACAGATCCCACTGTGGGACCTGAAGAATTAAGATGCTTTGCTATGAAGTCAGACATGTCTGTGACTCTTGATTCTGTCCTTTCTAGCTCTGATAATTTGAGTCGCTTGGATGCTCTAAAACCCTAGTTTCCTCATCTCTAAAATGGGAACAGTTGTGTCCTTTTCCAAAGGATTGAAAGAAATATTGTGCCTAAAGAGCTTAGCATACTACAAAGTAACTTGTCTGTGCTCATGAAAGAATGTTCCACCTCTCCTCTCAAGGCTAGAGTTAGCGAAGCTGCTTCCTTTAATTGACCTGTCACTAACTGATCCTTCCTTTCAACGTTTTTCCCTTAAAGGGGTTCTATAGGCATCCTCCCAGAGAAGAAGTATATTCAAAGGGTAAGCATGAAGCTGAACCTGACCCCACATCCTTGCATAAGTTTTGCAAATGGAAAGTGCTATTTCAAGGACATGTTTTGGATAATCAACATCACCACCAGAAAACATTTAAGTGCACATTTTCAAGTGGTGCTGAAGGAAGCATACGGGACAACACAATCCCTGCCCTCCAGGCACACTTCAAAGAACCACTTAGACACAATCTGTTCTCTCTAGAAAGCTGCCAAATCCAATAATTTTCTCAGCCCTTGCCCCTCTACAGTATTTGATTCTTCTTCAAACTTTAAACCCTTCCCCTTCCGTGAATTCAAAGGCACTGCTCACTCCTGGTTTTCTTCCTACTTCCAGAAACGTTCTTCTTCTCTCTCCTTTGCTGGCTCCTGTATGTCTCTGTTCTGTCGCTTACTGGCTGTGCGACCTCCGAAAACTTCCTTAACTCTCCTCAACCTTCACATGACCTGTAAAGTTGGGTTAGTGATACCTACCTTACATGGTTAGTCTGAAAATTCTCTAGGAGAAATAGAAAAGTCACATTTCCAACTGGATGGAAACCCATCTCCCAATAAACATTTTGATCTAATAGATAAAATATAATTCAAAAATATTAAATAATTTCTGCACTTCTAATTAAATTCCTGAGTGTCAAAATCAAACTAAGAACTCAAAACTAAAGCAGGATCTGACTCAATAATGACCCATGGTGTTTTGGGAAAGACACATATGTTTTGGGAACTGATGGGTGAGTTATAATACCTACATAAGGAAAAGAACTTCTCTTTATGCCTTATGCGGTTAACAGCTGGAAATGAGCCCAATATACAAAGTTTGAAGTGTTATCTGATACATGATATGGTGCCTTGCAATATGTTGGCCACTATCTGAGCATGCAGCAACAAACTGTCTCCTGATCAGTGCCTTGGATTAGGGTGCAGGGGTTGGGGGTAGCATAGGAATTGACACACAAAAGAAAATAAAACCCCAAGCTTTTATATGAGTTTGAACTCACAAAATCTGCATAATAGATGCAGGAATTCCTAGTAAGTAAATACATATAAAACTGTCTACATCCATTGATACTTCTACAGCTCAAGCAGAAGCAAAAAAAAAAAAAACAACCCACCACCACTACCACCTGTGGGGGATATTTTACAATCCAGGATGCCTTATAATAAAGCAGCATAGACAGGTCCATGTGCAAATGGGCTAATATTTAAAACATGCATAGCCACACACACACACACGCACACACACGCACACACATATACCCACACAAAAATAAGTACCATGAGGCTTAGAATTAATGAAGAAATAGAGGCTAGAATATTACAATTAGATAGCAGAGTAATACACTTAGCACAGTGCTTGATATAGATTAGGTACTTAATAGCTTCTATTCCCACTCTCTTTTCTTCTATACCCTAAATATTGGTTCTAGGATTCTGTCCTTGTCTTTTTGTTGGTTTGGGACATTTATTTTTAATTTTGTTATTTTTTTTCATTCATTCATTCATTTAGCAGGTGAATGCATGACCAGAGCTGAGCTTTAGGAAGACTGTACTTTATGCTACCACCATACTGAATTGTTCATCATTGAAAAAAAAAAAAAACATTTTTGGAGGACCAGGGGCCAAGTAAAAGGCAGGTACTCACAGAGAAAGGAAATTCATCTGTCCATCACAAGAGGGTGGCCATATGAAAATCTCTGGGATAAAATAATCACAGGAGAAGAAGCTAGTGGGATGGAGTGGAGAAATCACTTTGGAATCTGAGTCCCACTTGTGGACTAATGGGCTGGACCACAATGATCCCAGAGTAAAGGATCATAAAGCATTCTTCCAAACTTTCTGTGTGTGCCTGAATGGCCAAGGGTGGCCCCCTGGGGAACAAACTCTTCTGCCTCACCTTTATGTGACAGGGGTGTAGATCAGGGTTTTCAGAAGTGGTCCTGTGGAGCAAGAGATGCTCATCGTACCTAAGACAAGGGTAAAGGAACAGGTATTAAGGACATCTATTTGAAGTTGTGCAGGGAAGTGGGGAGGACTTGCTTATGGATTTCAGAGCACAGAACAGTATTTGAACAAGGTAGTGAATAAGGGGAAACTATTTCCAAAAGGCAGAAATTTAGATGAAGCAGATTTTATTTTAATGTCATTTTAGCTAATAACTAGAGTTTTCTAAAACTGGCAGTGTCTGCTTTCTGAGGAATTGAGCTCCCTCAAACTGGAAGTATGTAAATCAAAACTACATGGCAGCTAGTTAGAGCCAATATATAAATGGCTTCAGGGTTAGACCTGTCTAGCTCAAAGATTCTATACAAACCAGTTAAGAAAAAGTAGAGGTTAAAAGCAGCAGCAAAAACGACTAAAAATACTTTACCAATGAGAGTATATAAAATACATTTTATATCTAGAAGTATTAGTAAAAACAAAAAAGGGATGGTTTTAGAATAAACGATATACTTTTTCTCTCCTCTTTTCCACTTTTACAACAGAGCATGAGGGCATGCATCTACACCAGCAATAGGAAGGTTTGCCACCAAGTGACACTGACACTGCTGAAATGCTGAAAATGTCACCGTTCACACATCGTCATAACTTCCCCCTTTGTGTATGCTTCCATGATAAAGACAAAGACCTGGATCATCTGAGTATTCCTGTCTCTAATTCTGTAATTAGAGAATATGGGCCTTGACGAATTGCAAATAGAGTCAGAACCCCAGCTTGTGACTTAACGAGTCACAGATGTCCACACTTCATATTAATCAAGGGCCAATGATTCTCCACTGGGAAACTGTCCTCAGTTACGTACAGTCCCATTAGCCAACTATTACCCAGCCAGCCTCCTCTGCCTGAGACCTCTGGCCTTTCTAGTTCTGAATCTGAACAACTAGGGATTAAGGAGATAGAAGGTTCAAAGAATCTTAGCAGATGTCTTCAGTCCAGAGAAAGCAACCCCTGAAGTCTTGGAAAAGTTAAAATTCAAAGTAGCAAAGAAGAAGAGATACAAAAAAAAAATAACTGCCCTGAAGGAGAAGGAATTCTGAGTTGGGTTAACCAATTCAGAAGCCAAATCATATGAAAATCGATGTCCTCTGCTCAGCTGTAAGGCCTGGAGGAGAATTCTGCAGAGCTGGTTTATGACAAGCAGAGGTCTCCCAACAAAACAGTGCTTAGCACATCTGTATAATTTCTCCTGCTTGATTCTCACAGCACACCTGTCATCTTTTCATCATTATTCTCAATGTACAGAAAATGAGGTAGGTTCAGAGAGGTTAAGTCATCCACCCCACATAACACACCTGGCAAAAAGAGAATAAGGGAATTAAATCCAGGCCTTTTGAAGCTAAGCCCAATTCTCTTTCCAGAGCCTTGCACTGTCTCTTTCAAGAAAGTTTACTTTCAACTGTGAATAAACTATGAGATTTCCACCAAATTATACGTTCTTCCCAACGGAACCTCTTTGTTCATAACTGATCTGTCATCGGGTATGTATTGAGCACCTAACAAACACCCGGAAGGTTCCTTTCACTGGTTAAGTCCCCCCTCAGCCTCCAACATTCAGCACTATGCCTTTCCCATTCTGTACAGTCTACAGAGGCCATTTCCTGATGATCATCTTGAACTTCCCTGGGTCCCTAAGGTTCCAATAGCACCATCTGTGATTAACAGTTCATTACTTTTTCCATCCCACCAGATTGAGACACTTCACTGATTCATCATTATATCCACACAAGCATTGTGTACAATTATTTAAATCCATCAAGTCCTCAGTAAAGATTTGCTGAATGAAAAAGGAGGCTCTGGCATGAGAAAATTAGCCATGCTACAGAGCTAAGATAAACACATGACACAGACATTGAAGAAGAGATCTGTAAGTGCTCAACCATGAGTCCCAGATGCTAAAGGCTGTAGAGATAATCCCCAAGGATGGACCCTAAGAAAACAAAAAGCACACATATGCATCACCCTCAATCCCTGATGTACCTTCTTCTTCTCCCAAGACTGGAAGCATCTACAGTGGGCTTTTTCCTATGATTATAACAGCAGAGGATTAGAGTCAGGGTATTGCCTGATCTGGACGTGACTTCCTAGATGGGATCAGATTATTGATGGAAATGTCAAGTCTCAAAATAAGAGAAACACAATCAGAAATATTCATGTCTAAAGTTATGACACAAATTAGGGGTTCATATGAAATTGATGAAAGGCAAAACTGAAGATTTCCTTTAGGTTTTCAATGGTTAGTTCATATGAAAGAAATTTTCTACTCAAATAGCCTTTGTTACTTTAATATAGACAGTTCCCAACCTCCATGTGAACTGTGTTAAAAGAAATAGTTTCCTGTCTACATAATAAAGCATAAATTTCCCCGATTAGCACCCAAATACCTCACTCTCTAATCTCAGAATAACTTTCTGATCACATTTCCTATTATTCCCCATCACTTCCCCTATTATTCCTCTTGCTAATCTTAGCTATAGCCCCCTTTCTCCACCTTCAGAAGTTTATTTGGGCTGTTTGCACTATCTAGAATATCCTCTCCATGTGCAAATCTCACACCTTTTCCAGGGATCATCGAAAACATAAATGCCACTCTTCTCATCATCCACACATCCCCGCTGGATCTCCCTCCACAGAACTCTTGAGATGCTAACTTTCCCTCTTCAGTGACATGTGAAGGCAGAAGTTTGTACTTGCTTGACATCTGAAGTCACATTTTGATAGTAAATATTTTTTTCTATTATTAATTCTTATCTCTGAAAATCCCTCTAATGGTTTCAAAATGCATTCTCACACATTAAGTAATTTTCATACTTCTCAGAAACTAGTAAAATAATACCATTTTCCAGATTAAAGTTACAATTATTTGTACTCATTCACAAATGACCAGAATATAGCCCATCTTGATAAATGTTCCATGGGCCCTTGAATGTATGCTCTACTTGTGTTAGATGAAGTGATCTAGAGATGTCAATAAAGTTAGTTGGTTGAGTTCTTACTGATTTTTCTGTTTGTTCTATGTACTGGCAACAAAAACATCAGACATTTTTTAAAATGTCATTTAAAAAGTGAAGTTTATGCAATGTTTAGGAATAAATCTGATTAAAAAGAGGTGCAAGATCTATAAGCTAAAAAGTATAAAACATCACTGAGTCAAATTAAAAGGAAACCAAAACAAATAAAGAGATGGCTGTGTCCACAAATCAGAAGATCAATATGTTTAAAAGGCCAATTCTCCTCAAATTAGTCTATTGGACTTTACGCAATCCCAATCAAAATTCCAAAAGCCATTTTTTGGAGGTAGGGGGTAGAAATAAACAAATTGATTCTCAAATTCATATGAAAATGTGAAGTACCACAGTGACCAAGAAATTCAGATAATGTAGTACTGGTGTCAAGATAAGCAAATAGATCAATAGAACAGAATAGAATCCAGACATAGATCCACACATATATAGTCAATTAATTTTTGACATAACTGTAGAGGCGATTCAATGGAGAAAGAATAGTCTTTTCCATAAATGGTGTTAGAATAATTTGGTATCCATATGCAATAATCATAAGCTTTGATATATACCTTGTACCATACAAAAATTTAACTCAAAATTGATTATTGGTCTAAACATAAAACTTAAAATTATAATAGCATCTAGTAAAAGGCAAAAGAAAAAGATAATTGTAACACTGACTTAGGCAAATATTTCTTAGATATGACTCAAAAAATATGATCCAAAAAATTGATAAATTGTACTTCATCAAAACTGTGAACTTCTCTTCACTGAGAGACACTGTCAAGAAAATTAAAAGATAAGCTACAATATGGGAGACAGTACCGTAAATCACGCATTTGAAAAAGGACTTTTATCCAGAATATAGAAACACTCTCAATACTCAATAGTAAGAACACAAGTTGCCCATTTTAAAATGGGTAAAAACCATAGAAAATATATAGATAGAAAATAAGTGCATGAAAAGATGTTCAACATCCTTAGTCACTAAAAGGATGGAAATTATAACCACAATGAGATACCAATACACATCTACTAGAACAGCTAAAATTGGCTGGGTGTGGTGGCTCACGCCTGTAACTCTAGTACTTTGGGAGGCCGAGGCATGCAGATCACGAAGTCAGGAGTTCGAGACCAGCCTGACCAACATGGTGAAACTCTGTCTCAATTAAAAATACAAAAATTAGCCGGGCGTGGTGGCATGCGCCTGTAATCCCAGCAACTCAGGAGGCCGAGGCAGGAGAATCGCTTGAACCCGGGAGGCAAAGGTTGCAGTAAGCCGAGATCATGCCACTGTACTCCAGCCTGGATGACAGAGCGAGACTCCATCTCAAAAAAAAAAAGAAAAGCTAAACTTAAAAAGACTGGCTATTCCAAGTGTTACTAAGAATATAAAGCAACTGTAACTCTCATGAATTGTTAGTGGAAATGAAAAATAGAACAAACACTCTGGGAAATAGTTTGACATTTTCTTAAAAATTTGAAACTACCTCTATCATATGATCCAGCCATTCCACTACTATTTGCCCAAGAGAAATGTTCATAAACACACTCATACATGAATTCTCATTGCAACTTTATTTTCCTAGGTTCAATCCAAATGCCCATTAACATGTGGATGGATAAACTAATTGTGCTATGTCCACATAATAAAATATTATCACGGAAACAATGAAAGAGGAAACTGTTGAAACATATAACATAGATGAATCATAAAATAATTATAAGAGAAACAGGCCATGCAAAAAAGGGTTCATACTTTATGATTCCATTTATAAGAAATTCTAGAGAATGCAAACTAATATCTAGTGATATAAAGAGTATACCAATTGTGAATACAGTGAGGGGATGAAAAAGGGTGGAAGAAAAGAATTACAAAAGGAGCACAAGGAAACTTTTGAAGGTAATGGATTTGCTCATATTCTCGACTGCAGTGATGACTGCATGGGTGTATTGATATCAAAATTGTATCAAGTTTATATATTTTAATTTGTGTAGTTACTGAATGTCAATTATACCTCAATAAAGTTGTTTAAAGAATCTGAAGGCAACTCATAGAGCGACCCTAGTTTTATGTTAAATCATGTTTATGAGGATCCAAAAAGATTTCACTCTCAGTGAACACCTTAACTCTTCAATACAGAAATAATATCAAACATTTTTGAAGATAGGTCAGACCTCCTCCCTAATACATACTCTAACCATCTGTGCTTCTATTTTACAGCATTTATTGTAATTGCCATCAGTTACTTATTTGATCAGCAGTTCTCTCTTTATGATAGCAAAGATGGTAACAAAATCCATTATTGCATCTCTAGGTCTTGATACATGGTAAGTGCTCAATAAGTATTTGTTGAATATCATGTACTTCACTTGGTATCTGGGTATTGAGAGTAGGGTATTGATACCCTCAATGACACGTGCCAGAAGGGAACAGATGATTTTTGCTGTCTCTGCTTCTTTTCTTCATTTTCCTTTTTACCAGTATTCACTATGAGAAAATTTCCTTGAGATTTACAAATGGATATTTGTTAGAATTTGTTAGACTCTGCTATTGAATAGCAAGCTACTTTGGAGGAAAAAAGACAAACGTTGGGGCATATTTTTCAGTATCTTTAATGATTAAGTCATGATACCTGTAATGGAGATTAAATGAGCTTTTTACCTGATTATTAAACGGGCATTTTCAGCATCAAAAAAAGGGATAGACTTTGTGTAAACCTAAGGGTAGGTAGATTATATCAAGAGTAATGATCTACTAATGAAATCTTAAAGATCCCGTCAGGGACTGAAGTCTCTGGGCTAGAAGGTTCAAGAGACCATCTATGCCTGAGATAGACTCAAGGGAGAGTGGATTTCCCAGCCACCTTTCAGCATTTCAGTTATGAAAACATTCACGCCCAACATTGACATGATCATATTTGAAGAAATAAAAGTTAACATATCTTTTTTTCCCCTCATTCATTCCCTAGCTGCCTATTATAAAGCTTCTAGATTACAGCCCTGGTATCTCTACCAAACACTTCAAATTAAAAAGTCTCCATTTTAAAAAGTCTGTTTCAATAACTTACTCAGACAGCTACTGGTAGATCCTGCCTCCAGCACTGAGAGCAGCCAAGGGAGGCATGGGGAAAAAATGTTAGAAAAGCAACTACAGGGAAGAGCAACCACAAAGGAAGGTCATTATCCCCTCTACAGTGCACCTTGGCAACAGGGCCGACCAGACGCTTCCCTCTTCCACTAAGTGCATTTGGGAAACAAGCATCTCCTTTGTCAGGAAGGAAGTGTGCCATGAACAGCCATTGGCCTTAGATATTTTTGTAGGCAATCAGACCATCAGATCTATGATGTCCTTTGACGCTTGTCATGGTCAGCGTTATCAGGCACCCCCTCCCCTGTGACTTCTAGGCAGTCACAAATTCTGATTCTATTTTCAAATCACTTGATAATTTTTCCCTTTCTTTTCAACCCCACAATTAAAAACTTTATACAGGTTCTCTTTAACTCTCACCCATGTCTTTAAATGTCCTAAACATTGAGGGGGAAAAAAAAAAAAAAAACATACCTAATATATGTAAAACCGTCAAATAAAAAAGGTTTTAAGAAAATCGCTTCTTTCTAGACTTTTCTTAAAAACCTAGATTAGTTAGGGTTTCATAGGTAAAGTCTGTCTAGGCTGAGCTTTCTCCAGAAAGTTCTGTTTTCTTTGAGTTTTGAAAGATGAGCAGGACTCAGGACTAGCTAAACGAAGAGGGGGAAGAAAAGGACTCCAAGAAGAAAGCACATGTGCCGGGGCATTTTGGCGTGAAATAGGAAGACACATTCCCTGTTGCATGAGTGAATGGAGTGCTTAAAAAGAGGAGGTAGGAAGTTAGGATGCACGTTAAAAGACTTCATGTGCTGAGCTAAAGGCTTTCACTTTATCCTCCAAGCTGAGGGGAAGCCAATGATAAACTTTAGGAAGATTTGCAACACATTCGGGTCAACCAAACTTTCTGTAACTTCTGGCCCATCTGAGATCTGGTGACATTTTCAAATGTAAAGAGAGAACAAAAACAAAATGCCAAAACTGAAACAAAACACATCTAGTTTATACAAGCAAATAGCCATGGTTTTAAAATACAAGTTTCCATCTGAGACTTCTTTTACACTCTGACCCCTCAACATTCTTCCCAGTGACCTTCATGGTCTGGGCACCATATTTTTTCTTGTATCCTCCCTGATTTCCTAACCTTGTCCAGTGTCAAGGCCAAAGACCAGCTTGGAAACTTCCTGGCCACGCTCAGGGCCTCTCACATGGATCTGGTTTCCATGTCAGGAATAAGTCCCACTCCCTGCTCCCTCTCCAACACTCCACTGTCAATTTTCGTGGTAGTTGGTTCCATTCCATATGTCTCAGGAACATCTCATGCTACATAGCAAGAAAAGACTTCTACTGTCCCCTCACACAGGGCAGCAGGGACAAAGGGCAGTAAGACTTTCATTACTCAGCAACCTTGACATGCATATGTCTTATGGGCTGACATGCCTCCCTGTAAATCCACAGGTTGATGTCCTAACCCCCAGTACCTCACAATGTTACTGTATTTGGAGACTGGGTCTTTAAAGAGGTAAATAAGTTAAGGTGGGCAGATCACAAGGTCAGGAGTTCGAGACCAGCCTGGCCAATATGGTGAAACCCCATCTCTACTAAAAATACAAAATTAGTCCGTAGTCTCAGCCACTCAGGAGGCTGAGGCACAAGAATTGCTTGAACCCAGGAGGCAGAGGTTGCAGTGAGCCGAGATCATACCACTGCACTCAAGCCTGGGCAACAGAGTGAAGTTCTGTCTCAAAAAAAAAAAAAAAAACCAGAAGAGGAAATCAGGACATAGAAAGACAAAGATAGAGGAAAGAGCACATGAAGATGCAGGGAGAAGCTGGCCATGCTCAAGCCAAAGACAGGGGCTTCAGAAGAAATCAACCCTACCTACACCTTGATCTCAGACCTCTAGCCTCCAGAACCATGAGGCCATACATTTCTATTGTTTAAGCCACTCAGTCTGTGGTACTTTGCTATAGCACCCCAAACAAACTGCTACGGTATGTAAACAATATAGAGAACTTTTTTTTTTCCACCTCCAAGGAGAAACTCTTCTTATTTCAAGACTACAGGGATCAATGGAAATAGGAGTCAAAAGTATGTCCTGGATATGCCGTATCTGGGTATGTGGATGCCTGGGCTTTCAAGAAGCTGGTGGAGACAAGCAGTTGATTTTGCTTGCTCTGGGACAGGAGGTCCAGTGAAGCCAAGGGAAGGGCTGGTAAGTGTATTAATTTCCTATTGTTGCCGTAACAAATTTCCACTAACTTAGTGGTTAAGAAAATGCAGATTTATTCTAGAATAGCTCTGGAAGTGAGAAGTCCGAAATGAGGCTTATGAGATTAAAATCAAGGAAGTCGGACTGCGTTTGTTCTGGAGGCTCCAGGGGAAAAACCATTTCCTTGCCTTTTCCAGCCAATCCTCATCTTCAAAGAGCTTGGAGCAACCTCTGCTTCCATGTAACATCTTTTTGTGACTCCAACCCTCCTGCCTCCCTCTTCAAAGAACCCTTATGACTATATTGGGTCCCTCAAGATAATCTGGGATAATCTCTCCATCTCAGGATCTTTAATTTAATCACATCTATAAAGTCCCTTTTTCCCTAGAGTAACACATTCACAGGTGTCCCAGGTGGACAGCCTGGGGAGTGGGAGGGGTTCAGGAGAGATTAGGAATACAGAAATGTCAAAGGGTAATTTCTGGGTGGAAACCTAGGTTTTGTGATTCCCATCCTTGACCTCACAAATCTTCCACTACCACCACCAAAATCACAAAATATTTGGCACAACTGGTTAGAGTCTCCCCAGGAGCAGGCCCCAAGACAAGGACTAGAGTGTAAGTAGTTTATTTTGGAGATGAAAAATTAAAACTCATTGGTATTAACGTAGAGAATTACCCAAGTAAGAGAAGGCAGTCTATATGTAATGTTATGAAGTCAGCTAACTTTGTAGGCAACTAGAGTGTCATTCCATTGGGAAATTCTAGATTAAAAGTATTAGACACATGTCTCAGAGTTACCACACATGAGAGTGAGAGAGCTGAGGTATCTATATACCAAATTTTGCTATCTTTGGCTAAGGGCTGCTCCTAATTCCCAGGTACTTCCATAGCTTCCTGCACAGAGGGGTGGAGTAGCCTCCAGAGGCTTCAGAGAAAGCCCTCAAGCAAAGAAATGCAAATATTGGCAGTCAGAAGTCAGCAGGAGCACACTAGAATGGAAATATCTAGTGGGTATAGGCAAGACATCAATAGTGTCTGCTAACATGGGATTTCTCACAGAAATCAGTGACATGGCTGAGTTTTGCCTCCTTGTTGAAGTGAGCTGAAATAACATAAATATGAGGCAACAGCTGACATCTGCATTACACAGAGAAGAAACATCAGGGGAACCTCAGCTTCTATATTTGCCTTATACTTTGCCTACAGAACTGCCACTACTACAGCCCATTCTGCCTCCTCTTCCACAGGAAATCATCCTTCATCTCCTTGCTCCCTGGCCTCAGTTCGGGGCTTCTGTGGAGTCCCCATCTGCAGCATTTCCCTGGTCTGAAGCCAATTTCCTCCCCCATCCCACTCACATCACATTCTGCTTAGACAGAACATCAATCTGCATTGCTACACATCTCTATTGCTCTTTTGAGTAGAAGAAAATACACAGGATAGCATTTCTCTCCACCTACTACTTCCTCCCTTGATTAAAAATGAAATTACAAAAGAAAAATTCCAGAATGTTATTTTTTCCTTACATTCCACTCCTAGTCCTCTGCCAGGCCCTTCCACTCCATTCCCAGCCATAAAACAGGTAGTTCTGAAATTCCTACTCCCAAATTCACAAGGACAATATGCATGTGGGTACTTTTAAGTAAGAAGTCAATGTTCTATAATTAATTTTCTCCTCTCACATTAAACCTGCCATTCTTTGCATAATCTGAGTGATAAATGCAGAGTCAGACTTCGTCTTCCTGACATTAATACCCATCGGTACTTCAAATGCAAACAATTGTGACATTCGACTTTATAAAAATTACCAAGTGCACAAACTCTGTTTCATTAAATCATTTAAAAGTTGCTTTTGTTACATTTAATGAATGATATATTATACTGCAATGAAACATGCAGCAATACAAATACTTCACAATGCTTCCAATTAAGACTCACTTCACTTATGCCAATTGACAACACAAGTGTTCCACACTTCATTCAGTTTGTGCATTTTAAATGAACTGGTTAGTGAGAAGGGTGCTTCTTTGCTAATGAGTTTTGTAATCAAGGCATCTATTTTAATTTCAAATTGGCTAGATTGGGGGAAATTGCTAGACTAAATGACTGGTACTAATTAGGATTATAAAAATATTCATCATGCCATGGAATTAACACGGGGGTCTGATTTTCCTACATTTGCATATTGCTTGAGTTTTGGGGAAAAAATCTCCACAAATTGTCTTCTCTTTAGCAAATTGAACAAACACTATATCTGTTTTAGTCCTTTTTTTCATTTAAAGCATAATACATATTCATGATTTGTAAATGAAGTTAAATGATTTCAACTTCTCTCTTCATTACCATATTAAAGATGTTGTCTCCATAAGCTTCCTTTAAAAATTTCAGATCATAGTATTACCTATTTACAGGACAAACACCTTGGTTTAATCTATACATTAACTCAAAGATTTGAATTAATGGGAAAAGCGAGCAAAACTGGACAAAATCCCCTTAAAACACAACTGCCTTGTTGTTGTTTATTTTTTGCTTGAGGCAGAATTAATTAGTCCAATGTCTTATCATCAGCAAGCAGTCTGATGGCTTCTACCCTCAAAATCCCACTCCAGAAACTGCCATCAGCTGAGAAATATACCACAAGAACCACTGGACTCATTTGAAGGTTTGGTTTCCACATGGCTGATTTTGTTGTCTTACTCTATTGTGCTCTCTGGAGCTGGGGTTCAGCATAAAAGTGGCCCATATGCAGTTCTGTCTCAAGGCAAGGGAGAGCCCACCTATCAACCAGGAAGAGTGGGGTGTGGTGGCTGTACCTCAGCCAGGTCTAGGATAGAGAACAGGCCAGTCCCCTCACTGGCTGTGTGACCTTGAGCACGTTAGAATGCCCTTCAAGAGTCATATGCTCATCTGCAACTTGGAAATAATATCTACCTGGCAGCTGCTTATGAAAATTCATATTAATCAAAAACATAATCACATATATGAGAGCATTTGTCAGTGCCATACATGGGAGGGAGGTACTTTAGGACACGTATCTCTATTTCCAAGGAGCAGCTATACATCCAACTCTTGAGTAAAGTAACATGGGGCATATTAAGAGTTCCTAGGCTCAAAGCTCAATGCATTAGAATTGTCTACACCCCTTGGCTCCAGAAGCATTTGTTTCCATTACAGCTGTCAAGGCAAATAAGCAAATACTAATTCAATTTTGGGATGGAGCCGGAAAATTCATCTGAAAAACAACCAGAATAAATCACTTCCTTAACATCTATCTATGGTGGGTCCCTTCTAAATCATAAACCCTATATTTGTTGCTGAGTAGTAAATAATATAGATTGAGGTTACATCCAACAAGAGTACACTTTCTGTTAGGAGAAAAAAATATTCCTAGAATTTCAGAGTTCTAAAGAGACGACAGTAAAAATCACGCTGAAGAAAAGAGAAATCTCAGGCTGTGTACTTTAGTTCAGGGAAATTTTCTTCTACAACATACTCCTTCTTGAAAAGGGATTAAATAATGATTTGAAAGAGTTTTACTAAATCAGCCCTATTCACATCTAAAGCATTTTTTAAGAGCACTGCCTTATAACTAGGATAAACATAAACTATTTATGGCATATTACTTTAAAGAATTTTTAATTATGAAAGCAATGAAAAGCCCCACAAACATAGTTCCATCATCTTAACAGACCTAGCTAGTATTTGGGAATATTTCCTTCCATTCTTTAAAATAATTTTTCTCCTTCATTCCTTTTTTCTTCCTTCCTACATTCATTCCTCCCTTTTTTCATCCCGTCCTTCATTCCTTCCTTTCTTTACCTTACTTTATTTTTTGCATACTTGTATTTAAAAGTATGTCTTAATATATATTATGTATGCAGTTGTATATATTTACATATGTAATATGTAATGCGTACAAGCATACTTCATTTCATTGTACTTCACAGATATTGGGTTTTTTACAAATTGAAAGTTTGTGGCAACTACCTCAAGCAAGTCTATCAGCACCATTTTTCCAAGAGTATGCACCTACTTTGTGTTTCTACATCACATTTTTGGAATTCTCACAATATTTCAAACTTTTTCATATTATTATATCTGTTACGATGATCTGTGATCAGTGTTCTTTGATGTTATCATTGTAATTGTTTTAGCGCACCACAAATTATACCTATAGAAATGGTTCACTTAATCCATAAATGTGTGTGTTCTGACTGCCCCATCTACTGACAATTCTCCTATCTCTCTCCCTGTCTTCAGGCACTCCTATTCCCTAAGACACAACAACATTCAAATCAGGCTAATTTATAACCCTACAATGGCTTCTAAGTGTTCATGTGAAACAGTTGCATGTTTCTCACTTTAAATCAAAAGCTAGGAATCATTAAGCTCAGTAAGGAAGGCATGCTGAAAGCCAGGAGGCTGAGAGTGAAGTCTCTTGTACCAAAAAGCCACATTGTGAATGCAAAGGAAAAGTTTTTGAAGGAAATTTAAAGTCCTACTCCAGTGAACACACAAATGATAAGAAAACTAAACAGCCTTATTGCTGATATAAAGAAAGTTTTAGTGGTCTAGATACAAGATCAAACCAGCCACAACATCCCATTAAGCCAAAGCCTAATCTGGAACAAAGCCCTCTCTTCAATTCTATGAAGGCTGAGAGAGGTGAAGAAGATACAGAAGAAATATTTGAAGTAGCAGAAGCTGGTTCATGAGGTTGAAGGAAATAAGCCATCTTCACAACATACAAGTGAAAGGTGAAGCAGCAAGTGCTGATTTAGAAGTTGCAGCAAGTTATCTAGAAGATCTAGCTAAGATCATGGATGATGGCAGATACACTAAACAAGATTTTCAATGAGCAGCCTTCTATTGGAAGACAGTGTCATCCAGAACTTTCACAGCTAGAGAGGAGAAGTCAATGCCTGGCTTCAAAGCTTCAAACGACAGGAAGACTCAGCCAAGCTAACGCTGCTGATGACTTTAAGTTGAAGTCCATGCTCACTTATGATTTGAAAAATCCTAGGGCCCTTAAAAATTATGCTAAATTTCCTCTGCCTGTGCTCTATAAATGGACCAGCGAAGCCTGCATGATAGCACATCTGTTTACAGTACGATTTACTGAATATTTTAAGCCCATTGTTGAGACCTACTACTAAGAAAAAAAGATTCCTTCCAAAATATTACTGCTTATTAACAATGCACCTGATCATTCAAGAGCTCTGATGGATATTTACAAATAGATTGTTATTTTCATGCCTGCTAACACAATATCCACGTTGCAGACTGCAGATCAAACAGAATTTTCAACTTTCAAGTCTTATTGTTTTAAGAAATACATTTCATAAGGCTATAGCTGCCATAGACAGTGATTTCTCTGATGGCTCTGGGCAAAGTAAATTGAAAACCTCCTGGAAAGGATTCATCATTCTAGATGCCTTTAAGAAATTCATAGGAGGAGATCAAAATATCAACATGAACAGGAGTTTGAAAGAAGTTGATTCCAACTCTTAAGGATGACTTTGAGAGGTTCAAGACTTCAGTGGGGGAAGTAACTGCAGACACAGCAGAAATAGCAAGAGTAGTAGAATTATAAGTGGAGCCTGAAGAAGTGACTAAATTGCTGCAATCTCATGAGAAAACTTGAACAGATAAGGAGCTGCTACTTACAGATGAGCCAAGAAAGTGGTTTCTTGAGATGGAATCTACTCTCAGTAAAGATGCTGTAAACATTGTTGAAATGACAAGAAAGAATTTTAAATATTCCATAATGTAGTTGATAAAGCAGGGTTTATCAGGGTTGCAGGGTTGGAGAGGATTGACTCCAATTTTGAAAGAAGTTATACTGTGGGTAAAAAACTGTCAAACAGCACTGCATGTTACAGAAAAATCTTTCCTGAAACGGAGAGTCGTCAATGCAGCAAACTTCATTGTTATCTCATTTTAAGAAATTGCCACAGCCACCCCAATCTTCAGCAACCACCACCCTTAGCAGTCACCTATATCAAGGTAAGATCCTCCAGCAGCAAAAAGATTATAACTTGCTTAAGACTCAGACGATCATTAGCATTTTTTAGCAATAAGGTATTTTTAAGTTGAGGTATGTACATTTTTTTGACATAATGCGATTATACACTTAATAGACTACAGTATAGTATAAAAATAACTTTTATATGCTTTGGGAAACCAAAAAGTTCACGTGACTTGCTTTATTGTGATATTTGCTTCATTTTGGTGGCCTGGAACTGAACCACAATATCTCCAAGATATGCCTATATATATTTAATAGGTATTAATATATACCTATGTTGCTACATGGTCACTATGGTCACTATTTTAATGGTTGCATAATACCCCAGTAAATGTATATACCATAATTTAAAGTCCCTTAATGTTAGGCAGTGAGTTTCTTTCTAGTTTTTTCCATTATAAATGACCTTGATAAGCATTGTCATGCCTAGAGCTTCATAGGATTATTCCATTGGTATAGTCTCAGAAGTGAGCAACTGAACCATTGGGTCAAGTTATGAATATGTGTATGTTTTCCGATATATATTGCCAAGATATTTTCCAGGAAGGAAAATTCATTTGCACATCCATCAATACTATTTCAAAATATAACACCCAACACTGGGTATTATGATTATCGTACAGAAAGTAATACATTTTTAAAATGAAACCTGTTAATTTTAAATGAACATTTTTTCAAATTGTCCTTTTGAATTTTCCAGATTAACTGGGATTACTGAATAAATTCTTGTATTTGGTTTAGTCTAGTTCTCTAATATTAACATTTAAAGTATTTCTTCTTCTCTATTGTTTACCTCACTTGCTAGCTTCTAACATTTCTTCAGAGAAATTTATTTCCTATCTGTTGCTTTCCTAGTTTAGCTGTCTGCATGAAATAACAAATGACCTTGACGGATAGTGGCTCCACTGAGGGTGGAAGGTAGTGGCTGAAAAAGCACACAAGTAATTCTCAGATGCCAGTGGTGTTTCTTGATCAGGTTGCTGGTTTCATGGGTATGTTCAGTTAATGAAAATTCATCAGACTCATGAGATGTACACTTTTTGGTATGTATGTTACAATCCCATTTTTAAAATTGAAAGAACGACCCTGAGTTTAAAAGGCCAGGTGCTGTCAAACCAGGGTGAGTGGTCAAAGATATAGGCAGAGAATGGAGGGAGCATAAGTGGCCTGACCTGGTCAGGCAGACAAGAGCTTAAGGTCATAGGGACTTGCAAAGGAGGGGACAAGCAGAAGAATTCCTGAGTCCATCTGGAAAACCATAAATCTAGGATCTGGATTCAAGCAAAGTGGTCAGCACCAGGGCAGTGTTATTAACACAAAAAATCAGCACGTACATAAAGACAAGGTCAGTCCACAGAGGAAGCAGATGAAAGAACACAGGGAAAGCTGAGGCTACATTACTCCACCTCCTGGGTCACCTGTGGCTGGAGCCACCTATCTTCACTAAAACACTGCCACGGCTGAATTTCTGCCATGGGAACATAATTGCTTTGGGAAAGGTACTGTTACCTGCCTGAGTACCCTTCTTAAAGCATATACATGCTGTATCTTCCATTAAGTATTTCAGCAAATGTGATTTTCCCTCTAAGAAATGTATCAGGTTACTAAAATGGTAACCAAGAAGGTGAAGAGGAGACCAGAAAGTCTAGGATCATATAGAAAAAGCATGCTTAGGGCTGGGCGCGGTGCGCGGTTCATGCCTGTAAATTCCAACACTTTGGGAGGCCGAGGAGGGCAGATCACCTGAGGTCAAGAGTTTAAGACCCGCCTGGCTAACATGGCCAAACTTTGTCTCTACATAAAAATACAAAAATTAGCCGGGTGTGGTGGTGGGTGCCTGTAATCCCAGCTACTCAGGAAGTGGAGGTTGCAGTGACCTGAGATCACATCACGGCACTCCAGCCTGGGCAACAGAGCAAGACTCCATCTCGAAATATTAAAAAAGAAAAGCAAAAGCATGCTTGGGAAGACATAGGCTACTAGAACCATAGTTTTGCTAAAGGTTGTTCATTTGAACAAATGTTTTGTAGGCAACACTGACATGAATAGAGATCCTTACTGCCCTTCTCTCACTGAATACAAGTTCATAACTAACATTAAACCAGTTTTGTCATTCAGAACTCAGCTCAAATAGATCCGTGGTAACATTCAAGTATCACAGGGTATCTCTGATTATGGGCCACACCCATTGGGTGGTTGCTCCACCTCCTGGTGTTTCTATGGTGATGGAGATAGCACACCTCTATTGTACTGAGGAGACACCTGCAAAAGCAGTGGCCACTTGCTGTAGGTAAGCAGAGATAGAGATTTTTCTTTCTCTTAAATTATATATAGATGATTTTTATAAGAACGGGGCCGGGCGCAGTGGCTCAAGCCTGTAATCCCAGCACTTTGGGAGGCCGAGACGGGCGGATCACGAGGTCAGGAGATCAAGACCATCCTGGCTAACATGGTGAAATCCCGTCTCTACTAAAAAATACAAAAAAAAAAAAAAAAAAACTAGCCAGGCGAGGTGGCGGGCACCTGTAGTCCCAGCTACATGGGAGGCTGAGTCAGGAGAATGGCGTAAACCCGGGAGGCGGAGCTTGCAGTGAGCTGAGATCCCGCAACTGCACTCCAGCCTGGGTGACAGAGCGAGACTCCGTCTCAAAAAAAACAAAACAAAACAAACAAACAAAAAAAGAATGGAAAAGGACCTAATAAAAATGCAATGTTTTTCTTTAAGTGAAAAGTGTCCTTTAGTCCCACTCCTATTCCTCAGAGGAAAAGCTTCAAAGCTATGGTCATCCCTAGTTAATCCCCGGCAGCTTTATCTCCACCATGTGAGGAGACAGGAAGCCTGTTTCTGCCAATAGCTACCGAGAAAGTTATCATCACCTACTAATCCTGGAGGATCTCAACACAATTACATTTTTAATCTGGGGGTTTTAAATGAGAATATAAATGAAAGACACAGTTTCTTTGGATCTGGCATTCCAGAAGTCAAGTTTACATTTCCTTTTGAGTTTTCAGGCCCTACACAATCCAGATACACTCCAGCACCTGCCCCAGTTACAGTCCAATTGGCAAAGCCCGCATGGGACAAGCACCTCCTCTGTACTGGGTCCGGTGTTGCCAGCTGCCACGCCTAACACTGCATCAGCTGCTTAGCCAGTCTGTCAATCTGTCAGCTACTATTGAACTTGTCGGGTAGGAGGTGATCAACAAAAATCCTTAGCTGCATGCCCGCTCCCCAACTATTAATACTATAACAGCAACCCTTCATTATGTGTGCCAGTGTTTCAGAAAGTGCTTCTTACATCAAAATGACTGGCAATTCTAGACCACTGTAGCCCAGAAGTGTCTGAAAACAATGGAGTCTGAAATCCCATTGAGTTCATCTCTGATCTCCAAAGCCAGCTGTATTTGTTAAAGGTTCATTTTGCCAAGAATATAAATGGTATTAGAGAGCTTTGCAATCCTACCTCTCACACAGAAAAAAAATAGCTATTTTCAGCTCTCCATCTCCTACAGAAGGCCCCCTGTGCCAGGATGTATGCATCTGTGGATACATGAGCATGTGCCCATTTTTTAAAAAACACTACAGTCTCTTGTCAAAATGAGGAATGTTTAAACATTCAGCTCTGTACAGCAATGAGAACAGCAGCTATATTTCTAGGATTGCATTGTCTTCAAAACCTATCTCAAAATCTTTCCAAAAGTCTCAGTTTTAATAAGATTATTGAGCCCTCCAGCTAATCTAAATACATCACAGTGTAAGTTGTTTCAGTCATCAGTGAGGAAATAGCCTGACGGAAACAAAAGAGAATCCTACCGCTTAAATAACTGACGAAGACACAGTCTTCAAAAGTAGTTACAGAGCTTTGGTTCTAAGATGGAGGGAGGGGAGTAGCTTTTCTTTTGTCATTTCCAGTTTGGTCAACCATAACCTATTACTTCCACTGCTTTTTTAAACTTCAAAAATTCTTATAAAATATCTTCAAAGATACCCAAGAATGAATCTGTTGTCTTTATTGAGTCCTTTTAAATTAAAATGCAAGATGGCAGGAGAATCTATAGGAGAGAGAAGGAGCTGGCATGGGACGTAGGGGGAATGGGGAAGCTCATAAGATGGTCACAATAGAAGGAACTGATCAAATGCCCAAATTAAGCTGATCAGAAATCAGAAAGGACTTTAGTAGACTGGGGTGCCTCAGGATTGCAGAGGTATGACCCTCCAGCAGGGTCAAATGGAAGGTACATTTGCCCCCCACCCCTTGGCAGCTTTGGAGGGTTCAGATGATCTTCCCCACACCCAGGCCTTGGCCAGTATCAGGTAGACATGTTTCCCAGTTAACTCACAACCCAGCACCCACATATCACTAGCAGAGCGTGATGCGCATCTCTCGATTTCTAGATGCAATTTTGTTTTATCCAGAAGGTATTTCCTTAATTCTCCAGCAGTGCCTTTACCCAGTGAGATCTACTGGCAAGTCGCCTGTAGCTTTGGGGTAGCATTTGGGAAAGTAAAGCAATTGGATATTGTCCCTTTAAAATATCATTCAATTAGGTCTTTTGTAATACATTCAACATAACGAGATAGCCTTACCAACTCTAAAGAAATTGCTAGCGCATTTCATCAAAGGCACAATAATGGAAACATCAATTCACTCCTCACCACAAACATCTCCCTTTGATGCTGCAGTTACCTTAATACTAGCACTTTTCATTTTCTCTAGAAGGAAACAGCTGCCTTCAAGCATGCACATCAGAGAAGGCTATAGTCTGAAATAACACATTTGTATATCAATCTCAACTACACTTGCATTTTCATTTGCTGCTGCACAGCATCACTCTCCTTGACTCTAAACTGCTAAATTATCCCCAAAATAAAGAAAAACTCTTCTGCAACCTGGATGACTGGGGCTAGGTGTTTTATGCCATCTCTGCAAGTGTTGCCAAGGGTATCATCTGCTTTCACACATCATTTATTTAAAAGAAGAATGGTCAGGCACTGGTTAGAAACTTTATGGGCCCGAAGAACATTCGGCTACTTTACGCAAAAGATGTCAACAAGAAAGAGTACCTAAGGAATAATATATCTAGAAATGTGCAGTGTGATTAGAAAAATCCATCAACACCCACTGCCACATTTTCAAATATTTTTACTAAGAGAAAGAGCAGCCACCAAGTCTGAAAGTATTTGAATGCATTATATCCACAAGGGTACTTCATGAGCAACGCCCCAGATGTTCTCAGTGCTGTGGAGATGGAGGAAAAGGACACTCTTAGATACACAGGAGACATATTGCATTTTGTTTATCAACCTCTTGGTATGAGAAGTCTGTTGCCTCTAACCTAGCTTGTCTCTGTACAAATAAAAATAAGCTTTAAGAGTTCTGAGCTTCTTATAAATAAATTACCATTCAACCATTTAATGATATCTGAATAATTTACTTTTTTCAACACCATTTCAAAATTTCTGACTATACTAAGCCTCTAAAGTCACAGACTATCTGACATTTGGCTAAGTCTTTCATACAATATCCACTTGATGCCATGAAAGAAATGTATTTGCAGTGGCTTTTCCTCTGCAAATGTCATGTGGGTGTCCTTAGGGGATTGCATCAAGCACCTGGCGCCCACCATGAGGCTTGGTTAACGAGACATAGAAAGGTTACGTTGAAATTATTGTTTAAAGGTGCTGACATCACATGAACGCAAGCACACACACACACACACAAATTCATAATCACATATTCAAATATACACTGAGCAGCAACTGTTTCAGTATTTAAGAGTGCAGAGTGAAGAAGTTATTTCAACCAAGGTTGTTCTGTGGATATCCCTATGAGAGACAGTGCTCAGAATTATCTGTTTCCTTTCACTGATTGATTCCACAACATTATTGCATAATAGTTTGGCATCAAGCACTGTAGTAAGATTATGGAGATGTCAGGAAATACAAAGAGGAAATCATCTAAAATCCCTTTTCTTAAGTATAAGTTGATCAAATATAGAGAGCTGCAGAATTTCAGCATTCATCCACTAATTCATCCATCTAATGGATAGACACTGAGGACTGATTACAAGACAGAGCTTGTAATCTAGTGAGGAATGCAGATGACCCCAAAAATCAACACAAAATCTCATCTGTGACAAGTGTTCTGAATGAGGGGTACATAGCGCTATGTAAAAGAACATCAAAAGGGATTTGATTTTGTCAGGGAGTTAGGGCAGGTGTCCTGAGGAAGTGATGCTGGATCTGAGATCTGACAACGATGACGCTTACATTAAAGAAGAGAATTCCAGGCACAGGAAAGGGAGCAAGGGGGACAGGTAGGGCAAGCAACTGAAAGATTCAAGGGGAAAGTGATAACAGTGAGCCAGGAGAGAGAAGGAGGGACCAGACCAGGCAGGGGCTGGTAATATCTATTGGGGACTGTGGTCTTTAGTTTGTGAACAAAGAGGAAATGTTAGAGGGGTTTAAGCAAAGGCATACAATCATTATATTTGGGAAATATTTTTTTCAGGTTGTAGTATTAACATACTGGAGAGACTCTAGCAATCATTCAGATGACAAATGAAACATATTTGAGTGGTGGTGGTAACAGAAAGAAGAGGATGGAATCAAAAGATATTTAGAAGTGGTAACAGAAAGAAATGGATGGAATACAAAGGTATTAGATCCCGTGATTGATCACAGATAGTGGGCTTAGAACAAGGAAATATTAAAGATACTCCCTAGGTTTCTAATTTTGTAATTAAATGGCTAGAGAGAGGGAATACTGGAAGAGAGTCAGCTATGCTGGGGAGAGATCCCCAGTTCATTTCTAGAATACATTGAGTTGAGAGGTTTTGAGGCATACAAGAGACAGACAATGTTATGTATGTAGCTGGATATACATATTTGGAGCTCAAGAAGGAGGTCTTATTGGGGTCATTAGACTTTTAATGTATTTTTAGAAAATAACAAAATGAACTTCGTTTGAAGCTTCCCTTCTATTACTCAACTAAGAGCAAGGTTATATTCCAATTTCACCAAATCAAGATGGCATAGTATGATGGAATATGCCTAGACATGGAATCTGATAACATGCACTTAAGTCCTGGCTCCTCAGCTTCTAGCTTGGAGGGTTTGAATAAGCACCTTTGCCTTTCTGTACCTTGGTTTACTATGTCACTATAAAATATTATGTATATCCTACTTCTTTAACAGGATTGTTTCGAATAAGGTTAAATGAGTAAAATTATAAAGAAAGTCATTGTTACAACGTGAAATATGGTGACTCACGCCTGTAATCCCAGCACTTTGGGAGGCCGAAGTGGGTGGATCATGAGGTCAAGAGATCGAGACCATCGTGGTCAACTTGGTGAAACCCCGTCTCTACTAAAAATAGTAGAATTAGCTGGGCATGGTGGTGGGCACCTGTAATCCGAGCCACTCAGGGGGCTGAGGCAGGAGAATCTCTTGAATCCGGGAGGCAGAGGTTGCAGTGAATCGAGATCACGCCACTGCACTCCGGCCTGATGACAGAGCGAGACTCTGTCTCAAAAATAAATAAAAAAAATTAAAAAAAAGAGAGAAAGAAAAGGAAATAATAGCATTGTCAATAAGTGAAATATACCTGTCTACCTATTTTGATACTTAAGAGCAGAAAGAAAAGTTCGTTGTTGCAGGCAAAATCAATGATGAAATGATTTGGGTGGGAATGATGAAACGTCGCTGAATTCCCTCTAAAATCTGGATTAAGAAAACCAGTGATTTTCACATGGTGGTACCTGGATGACAAGATGTGAATGAAAATAGTATCTATTCACCTTTTGATCCAAACTGTAGGCCAGCACCCAGTCCTCTTGCTTGGGATGAAAGAGCAGGCTCTGGATATAGAAGGTGAGCCGATACTTCTGATAGGTGGCCCCTTCATCGGAGCTGATCAGTATGCTGCTCTCTATTTCAGGATCACTGAGAAGCATAATCTAAAGAAAGGACAGAGGGACAAATATAGACAGAGTTAGTAAAGAAAGTTAGGAAAGAATAAATATAATAACTTTAATCATAAATAAGTCATCGGTATTTGTACGCTATAGCATAAAAAGGGGCATCTGGGCCTCTGTATAAAACACTTGTATGGGCCGGGCGCGGTGGCTCACGCCTGTAATCCCAGCACTTTGGGAGGCCGAGACGGGCGGATCACAAGGTCAGGAGATCGAGACCATCCTGGCGAACACTGTGAAACCCCGTCTCTACTAAAAAATACAAAAAACTAGCCGGGCGAGGTGGCGGGCGTCTGTAGTCCCAGCTACTCGGGAGGCTGAGGCAGGAGAATGGCGTGAACCCGGGAGGCGGAGCTTGCAGTGAGCTGAGATCCGGCCACTGCACTCCAGCCCCGGCGACAGAGCAAGACTCCGTCTCAAAAAAAAAAAAAAAAAAAAAAAAACACGTATTATCTTTTCTCCTGATTTAGTGTCTTATTGTTGAATTGAGGTAAAAATAGGGGGCAAGACTAGGTCTGCATATAGAAGCAGGTTTCATTTATGATGTCCATCTTTTAAGCGCTGGGAATATTTTTTGTGGTCTTCTGTCTCCTGACCTTGAGATAGTCATCTCTCTCTCTCTCTCTTTCTCCCCCATCCCTTCTCCATGTCATTGTTAATCACAGCATTGTTCCTTTAGTCATGAGAAGCTCCCTCCCCCACTGCCATGCTGCCATGATCCCACTGTTTGTTTTGTTCTTTCTGAATTGTTTTATGCACTCAATTAAGTGGTTTTTGTGATTCCTTTGTTAGAGATATTTTCCAAAGCATATAGCCCCAAAGGTCCTTGGGCAAATATTACTCCCACAGAAGGTTTATCATCTTTCAGTCAAGAGGACAGAAATATTGTAACGAAAAATATTTGGCATCAGAGAGGCCAGGTTCAAATCTCAACAGTTCTCTGTTAATATTGTATCATCTTGAGAAAGTTACCTAACCTCAGTTTCCTCAACAATAACCTGACTCTGATAATACCCAAACTGGCTTTGAGCATATGGCATAATGTATATTCTTTTTTGTTGTTGCTTTTTTAGTAGAGATGGGATTTTGCCAAGTTGGCCAGGCTGGTCTCGAACTCCTGGCCTCAGGTGATCTGCCTGAGTACCACAATTACATTGATCTCACTAAAGATATGACTATCTTTTTAGTATTTAAACCAATAAACACTTAGACACCCAGACTTTTCCATTATTTAAACTCATAGCAGCCTTTGATACTACAACAATTCCATCTTTTTTGAAGCATTCTCTTCCAGGGGCTTCCATAACCCCATGTTCATCTATTTTTCCTTTTCATTTCATTTGGATACTCAATTTTCTCTTATTATCCTTTAACTGTGACCACTCTTTAACCCTCCATTTTGACTTTCTTCCTTTTCACTCAAAATACTATTACTCAGTGACATCTTCCATTCCTGATTCTTTTCCTTTTCCTTTTGAAAATCATCACCTCCTGGGGAAAACTCCTAAATCTCTGAGTCTCAGTCACAGATTTGGAAGCTCTGTTGCCTGGAAGATGCTTCTATTTAGATGTCCCACAAGCACCTTGAGCTCCAGATGCGCCCCACAGTGGTACCTGATCGCAGCCCTACTGCTTCTCCAGTATACCCTAGCTCCATGAGCGTTTCCACCAACTATCCACGTTTAGCAAAAAGCCCAAGATGCATCCTTGACTCTACTTTCTCACTTTCTGAAAGAATAAGTCTATGAGGCCAGTGTATTTTACTTTTCAATTAACTCTTAACACCAAATCCATTATCTCCTTACTTATTGTGATTGTCTTAGTCCAAAACATGCAAATGTCTCTCCTGGATTACTGTAAGACAACTCCAGCCAGTCTTACCACAGTAGCCTTGTCCTTTCCAATCCATGTTTCACACTGTGGCCAGAACAATCAACCTGTAACACAAATCTGATTCTGACATTCTGTCACTTAAAACCATTCAGTGGTTTAACCGATCTTCCTATATTCCAAAATCCTTAAAACATCCTAGCAAAATCTGAACCCCTGTTTATGTCCTGGCTTCATCAACAGCACAACCCTTTTGGAATGTACTATCCAGCTCAACTTGGCTTCTCTGAGTTCCTGAATGAGCAAGTGAATTTATTTCCTCTTAGAGTTTTTCCTGTCTTTGCATATGTTGCCACCAATTTTCTATCATGTAGTCTAAACCATAAGGTCCAGAGTATAAAATATAGCCCCCCAAATTTCCATATCTTATAAAATAAAAGTGTTAGCTAACAGAATTTTTTAAATGTTACCCAGAGCATATATTAGTATTATAAAATAAGCTTTAAAACAAATTTAGGTCTTTTAAGTGCTAAGATTCATAGTCCTTTCCCTCTTTTTTTCCTTTACAGATTCTAAGACAAGCTTACTTTCTTTTCTCAAATATTTGCTTTGGCTTCATTGAAATAAGTCATCTAGTTATCAGCACATTTTTAAGAAATGGAGCAGTATAATAACTTTTTTTCACTCATGTGTGAATAATGCAGAGAAATACTCTTAGAGTAATCACAGACCAAACAACTTCCTCTTCCCATGGCACTATGAAGGGGTAGGGGAAACGGGTCAAAGCACTCAAGCTGCCCTTGAGAAAACCTACCAGGAAGCATCTGTGGTGCTCGCAGAGTTTGAGAGGACGAATATAATGGGTAAGAAGGAGGCCTTTGGCTGGGCGCAGGCTTATGCCTGTAATCCCAGCTCTTTGGGAGGCCGAGGTGGGCGAATCACTTGAGGTCAGGAGTTCAAGACCAGCTTGGCCAACATTGTGAAACCCTGTCTCTACTAAAAATACAAAAATTAGCTGGGCATGGTGGTACACACCTGTAATCCCCACTACTCAGGAGGCTGAGGCATGAGAATCACTTGAACCCTAGAGGTGGGGGTTGCAGTGAGCCAAGATCACACCACTGCACTCCAGCCTGGGTGGCAGAGTGAGACTCTGTCTCAAAAAAAAAGCTTTCATAACCAGCCTCACTTGCTTCACATCATGTACCAATGGTCTACATAACAGGCAATGAAATCATTTTTCCCCTGGTGCAGAAAAATTAAACTGCTTATTTTATGCAGGTATAAAAAAGCTTCATGCCTATGATTTTAATTAGAAGGTAAGACCAACATCATAAATGAACTTTATTTTATATACCGTGAGTTACAATATACTAAATGAGTGTTACCATTGAACATCTTGTGCAATGTATTTTCTTCCCCTAGCCCTGTTTCTTTCTGTGCACACATGCACACAGAGACACACACAAGCCCACTTGCACACCCACATGCATATTAATCCACACACAACACATATGTGTGAGCACACATACACTAACATATACAGAGATACTGCATTTATGTGCACACACACATACAGAAATTTATATACAATAAAGCATATTGATATTGAGTGGCAGTTTTATGGAGCTTTTGTTGGGGAGAGTACATTTTTATTACTACCCTTCTCTGACATTCTCATCAGAAATTATTTGATATACTTTGATATCACTGGCAGTGTCTCTATTCAATTCAATTTTTTGAGAAGAATGAAAGGAAGGGAAATAGACACTGACATATTCTGGATTTCTAACCTATGCTGGGCATTTTACCTGATTTTTTATTAAAATCTCACACAAATCATGTGAAGTAGGTATCATGAGTTATATTTCACAGATAAGGAAACTGAGGCTCAGGAGAAAAGCAACTTGCCTATTACTCTTCTAATTGCCTCAAAACCCACACCTTCCATGCTCTGTACACACACACACACACACACACACACACACAAAATCCTTTTTTAAAGCATCTCTGAGAAACCCGCCAAAAATGCAGCTTCACTCATCTCAACCTCTGAGCACAGGAGCATCAAGCATTAAAACAGTAGGAATCTAAGAGGAAGATACAAGTTAGTTGTAGGTGCTCAAAAATAAAAAAGGAGGAGGTCATACTATTTATACAAATATAATCAGAGAGCAAATATTTTGTCAGAAGTTAAGCCTCAAGGTAACATATGTGTATTGTATATTCACGTACAAAACCTATAAAGAAAACCATCCCATGTCTGCTCAAATTTTTCTTGTTACACATGGATTTCAAATCCCAGTGCCTATGAGGGCAAAGCAGGTAAAGTGAGCAAGTGAAGCAGACAAGGCAGGACAAAGACTGGTGAGGACTGTGTCAAATCGGAAAGTGTACATCATTCCCTCAAAATATTTAAAATTGGGTTTTTAAAAAACATTGTGCCCAAATTAAATGTATCTGTGGACTGAATTTATGGATGAGGCATGTGACTCTTGCTAAAGCTGTGATAGCATGTTTCTACAAAAACAAAGACATTTACAAGCTCACCTTTCAATGTATAATTATAGGTATATAATGTATAATTTACGGCAATGGCTGTTTAGATATCGTGAGTTCTGCATTTATGTGATTTTGGCAATATGAACAGGACAGAGATCCCACTAGAGATTTTTATTTTGTTTTGTTCCTCATTCTGTTTTGATTCTTTATAAAGCAGTTTGTCCTGACATGAGACCTGCAGTGGGTATACATGTGCTAGAAGGGGAGGAGGGGTTTTCATATATGGTTTCGCAGATTGTTAAGGTTATAGGCTCTCAATGCAGATGTCTTTAGAACAAGCTCCTCAGACTGACACTTCAGATGTAAACAGAAAGAAGTTACTCAAGGCCAGGCGCTCATGCCTGTAATCCCAACACTTTCAGAGGCCGAGGCGGGTAGATCACCTGAGGTCAGGAGTTCGAGACAAGCCTGACCAATATGATGAAACCCTGTCACTACTAAAAATACTAAAATTAGCTGGGTGTGGTGGCACGTGCCTGTAATCCTAGCTACTTGGGAGGCTGAGACAGGAGAATTGCTTGAACCCGAGAGGCAGAGGTTGCAGTGAGCCGAGATTGCTCCATTGCACTCCAGCCTGGGCAATGAGAGTGAAACTCTGTCTCAATTATCCCAAGTCTGTTATTTCATCTAGAGAAAAAAGGAGATGGTAATTGTACCTACCTCGTAGTACTATTGAAAGGAATGAGACAGTGATTAAAGGAGCTTAGCACACTATCAGGCATGTAAGTACTAAATAAATGTTAACCTTTACCTTTAAATTACCCAGGATAAGGCCAGGCATGGTGGCCCACACCTGTAATCCCAGCACTTTGGGAGCCTGACGTGGGCAGATTGTTTGAGCTCAGGAGTTCAGAACCAGCCTAGGCAACTTGGTGAAATCTCATCTCTACCAAAAAAAAAAAAAAATTAGCATAGTGTGGTGGCATGCACTTATAGCCCCAGCTAAGAGGAGGCTGAGGTGGGAGGATTGCTTGAGCCCCGGCAGTTGAGATCATACAACTACACTCCAGCCTGGGCAACAGAGCCAGACCCCATCCCCCGCCACCAAAAAAAAAAAAAAATTACCTAGGATAAGAGCACAACTGAAGTCAGAAGTGATGCCAAGCAAGTTGGAGACAAATCAAGGTGATTTGGGGATTATTTGCCTCCCTCTTGACTACCATCATTCCTGAACTTTGTGAAGAAAATTGCAAGAGGTGGGCATAGAGGGGACTGGGGAGTTGCTGTTCAATGGTTATAAAATTTCAGTCACGCAAGATGAAATAATTCTAGAGATATGCTGTACATACAATGTGCATATAGTTAGCACTCTATTGTACATGTGGAAGTGGGTTAAGAGGGTAAATCTCATGCTGTCTGTACGTGTGTATTTGCCATAATTTAAAACACAGAAAAGTGTCAGGGAGAAAAACATCATATTTTAGTGCCTTATATTTTACATTCACTTTACATGCATTTTGCATTTCTGGTAATATTTTAAGAAAACGCACTCTATTAACCAATATGAACACTGCCAGAGTAAACACCAATTGGTAGATAATTGTCAATTTGCTAAACACAATTGCTGCTTTGAATGAACGCTTTCATCTCTTCATTGGACGGCTATACCCCATGAGGAGACTAAATATGACACTGCCTTAGAGTAAGAACTGCAGACAATCAAGTTCCTATGATTTAGCCATTCACTGTAAATGAATCATCTGTGTCCAAGATTAGAGATGGACAAGCTTTAGAGATTACCAACATACATATGGTGCAATATCTTTTGGAAAAAAAACAAATCTTGTAATGCTTTCTGAAGGAAATTCCTGAGAATGTGGAATAATAGTGGTCCTAAGTTTAATGGTATATTGCAAATTGCAAAGGACACTCAGGGAAGTCAGGAGTCGGGCAGGGGCTATGCTTAGTCAGCTTATACTCTCAAAAGCCTGTCAGATTATCTATGTCCAAACCAGTCAACATTAGTATTGGAGATGTCAAAATCCTCCCCAGAAATCTTTCTACAATGCACCATTTCCTGCTGCTGAGTGAGTCTTAACAATATCATTGATGAATATGTCACTTTATTCAGTTGCGTATCCTTTGTGCAATCTATTAAAATCAAGTGAAAGCTAAAGGTTTCTCAGTCTCTCACTCTGCCAGAGATCCAGAAAGTCAAGGAAAACATTCTAGTTCAACGCTTTGGGCGTGTTCTCAGAATAGGAGCAAACAGACGTTTCTCTAAATAGAAAAAAAAGAAAGGCTATAATTTACTGCATAATTGAGTCCTAATGGTAGACTTTTAGCAAAGTTAGTGTTCAATAAGAAATAACAATAATATCAATATGAGCTCTTAGAGTACAAAACAATGACAGCATAGTTATCCCCTAAACCCACTGATATAATTGATAAGTTGTTGAATATTGACTTCCATACAAACAGAGCCGACTATAGATATGGCTTTTACTCACAATATACCAACATTCATTCTTTGAACAGTGGTTCTTAACTGAGGGGAAAGAAGGGGTCACACCAAGGAGACATTTTGCAATGTATGGAGATATATTAATTATCACAGCCGGGGGCAGCAGAGTTCTCGTATCTAGTGGGCAGAGGCCAGGGATGCTGTAAAACATGTGACAAAGCACAGGACAGTGACTCACAACAAAGAATTATCCAACACAAAATGTCAATGATGCTGCAGCTGGGATTGTTACACGTAAAATATGTAAACTACATATAAATGTCACAGAACACCAACAGGCATTTATGCTAATACATATGCTGTCTCACCTATGGCCACAATACATGTCATTCTTTTTGCCAAGATTAGACTCCCCACCTTTCCACCCGAATTCATTAAGCTTATTTATACTTGTTCCTCAGGATTTAACATAAGCATGCGAACAAAACTACACTCGTTGAGGCTATTCAAGAAAAAAAAATAAAGTACAAAAATAACAAGAAAACAATCCTATTTAAAAAATGGGCAAAGGACTTGAATAGACATTTCTCCAAAGCAATACAAATGACCAGTGAGCAAATAAAAAGACGTTCAAAACCACTAATCATTAAAGAAATGCAAATCAAAACCACAGTGAAATACAACCTCACACTCATGGCTACTGTTTAAAAATAAAAAATAAAAAATCAGAAAATAACAAGTGTTGACAGGGATATGAAAAGTTGGAACCCTTGTGAACTGTTGGTGGGAACAAAAAATAGTGCAGCTGCTACAGAAAACAGTATGGTGGTTCATCAAATAATTAAAAATAGAATTATCATATCATCCAGCTATTCCACATCTGGGTAATACCCAAAAGTGAGTGTCCAGCTGTGTCAATTGCAATTGATGGTCAAGAAAGATGAGTACCAAGAACTGACCATTGAATGTAGCATTGTGGAGGGTATTGGTGACCACGGCCAAGACAGTGGAGTGAAGTAGGCAGACAGTCAGTATTGACGCAAGTATAAATTGGCGTGACTACTCTAAAACGCAATGTGGCAACATGAAACAAGACTCTTGCAATTGAAAGCAAGGTCTCAAAGAGAGATATGTTCACCCAATGCTCATAGCAGCATTATTTACAATAGCCAAAAGGTGAAAGCAACCCAAGTGTCTATCAATGAATGAATGGATAAACAAAATGTGGTATACACTACAATGGAATATTATTTAGCTTTAGGAAGGAAGGAAATTCTGACACATGCTACATGGATGAACCTTCAAGACCTTATGCAAAGTGAAATATACCAGTCACAAAGAAAAAAATACTATATGATTGCACTTATATGGGGTACCTAAGGTAGTCAAAATCATAATGACAAAAAGTAGAATGGTAGATACTAAGGCTAGGGGGAGAGAGAAATGAGGAGTTGTTGTTTAGTAGGTATAGAGTTTTAGTTTTGCAAGATGAAAAGAAATTTGAAGATTGGTTGTAAAGCAAAGTGTACTTAACACTACTAAACTGTACACTTAAAAATGGGGAAGATGGCAAATTTCATATTATTTGTATATCCCTACAATGTTTTAAAGTAAAAAATACATATAAAAATAAGACATGAGACTAGAGATAAAATAAGAGGCTAATGAACACTTTAATCAAACAAACATATTCGCACCATTTATTCATCCAGCCTATTGACTGAGGCTTTACTCCATGCCAAACTCTACTCTAAGGACCTAGATCAGAGCAGTAATCAAACCAGAATGAAAATACTTTCCCTCATAGAGCTTACATTCTAGTGAAGGAAGAACAAACAACAGACAGACAAATAAGTAAAATGTGGCATATCAGATGGTGATAAGGCCTTTGGAGTGAAAGAAAGCAGAAAAGGGAAGGGTTGGTGCTGAAAGACTGGCTGTGTAGTTTTAAATCATGTGGTCAGGAAAGGCCTCATTGGGAAGGCAGCATTTGCAAAAGAATGTAGGAGCCCAGTAGGCTGGAACAGAGTGAACAAGGTAGAGTGTTGGAAATGAGGTAGGCAAGGAAATGCGGACCCAGCAAGGAAACGTGGACCCAGGCGTTGATATAAGAACTCCGGCTTTATCGCAAGTGACGTAGAAAGTATATGATACACATACAATGAGCAGGGCTCTGATAGGCTAGGGCTTGTTTTTTAATCCTCTCACTCTGGCCACCATGTCCAATAGAGCATTGGAGGAGGTGGGGAAAAAATCTAAGAGACCGGGAGAGGCTCTCTAATGACCAGAAGGGACAGATGAATGGCCTGCACCAAGCTGGAGCACTGAGGTGCTGAGGGGTAGTCAGTTTCTGGGTGTATTTTTGGAAGAAAGGTTAAAAAGATCAGCTTACAGATTAGATGTGGAGTATCAGAGAAAATGAGATGACCCCTTAAAAGATTTTTAAACTGTACATTACAAATTGGAACTAATTCAAATTATCTGATAGGTTTGGGGCCTGAACACCTGGGAAAGTGGAATTAACATTTATGAGATAGAAAAACAGGTTCAGGGCTTTAAAAATAAAGAATTTGGATTTGAAATGCTTAATACAGATCCAAACAGAGATGTAAGTAGAAGAGGGATGTACAAGGCTTATATTCAGAGGAGACGGCTGGCCTGCAGATAAGAATCAAGGAGACATCAGAGTCTGAATAACACTTAAAGACGTGAATCTAGAGATCACCACGACAGCAAATACAGACAAAAGAGAGTCTAGAGAACTGAGCTCTATAATATGTTTAGGGTCAAAAAGATAGGGACAGACCAGGAAAGGAGCCTGAGAGGGAGAAGGAAAACTCAAAGAGTGAGATACTCTTAAAATCAAGGAAAGAAAGTGTATTAGGGAAGAGCGTCCAGCTGTGCCAAATGCAGTTGATGATCAGGTATAAAGATTTCCGAGAATTGGCTACTGAATGTAGCAACAGGGAGGGTATGGGTGACCATGGTAAAGGCAGTGGAGTGAGCTAGGCAGACTGTCAGTGTTGATGCAAGCATAAATTGCCATAACCACTCTGAAAACCAATGTTATGAGACTCTCGTAAATAATCATAACTTTAAACCTGTAAATTCCCTTCTAGGAAACTATCTAAGGAAACCATCAGAAACCCAATAAAAGGTTTATGCACCTGTAGGTTCAATGCAATGTTTTTATAATAATACAAAATTAGAAATAACGACTATATTTGATAGGACCATGACTAAAGTGAGCTAAAGCCATTCAATGGAATATTATGCAGCCATTAAAATGAATTCAAATACTTTTATGACATATGAAAAACAATCATATGTTTACACGGTGCATAAAATGCAGGCTGGACACACATGAAGCATCATCTCAATTTTGTTAAACATTGCTTATATTTCTTGTCTGTACTTATCCATAGTAGATGACTTGAAACAAAAATTCACAAGTTAACAGTGGTTATTCCTGGCTGGCAAGATTATGAATATTTTTTATTTTCTTTATACTTTTCTATTTTCCCCAAATTTTCTGCAACGAGCACACACTTCCTTTATAATCATAAAACATTATCTGTCTACACACACACATATACACATGCATATAACTTCTTGAGAAAACGTGCTACGCATTGCCTGCCCTTGGCAAATTTGAAAAGCTAGTAAATGTCTGTCCACATGGTGAGCACAAGTCGTGGTGCAGGACAGGTGTGTCATGACGGTGGGGTAGTGATGAAGCCCCAGTGTGGACAGGAAAAAGAGTATCTCTCAATTGAGGGAGTGGTGTTATGGACCTCCCCTCTGCAGTAAGAATTTCCTGCCCCAAACTATCCCACACACCACATACCGAATGGACTTCTCCCAGCCCAGCTCTGATCATGGAATCTTCCCTCCACAAGAAATGCCAATATTCTCTACATGTCTTTAAAAACACACTCAGCATCTCAGACATTTAGTGGGCTCCCATGCTGTCTTTAGGCTTGACCTCTTCAACATAACCATTTGCTCAAGCCAAGCTGTGCCTCAGAGTTTTTTCAAATCACTGTGCTTACTGCAACAACAATCCTATCTTTGCCAATGCTACTCCCCTACCTAGAAAGCCCAGCATCCTCCCTGCTTTCCTTCAAGTCCCATTTTAACTCAATCCCTTCCATGAAGCCTCCTGAGTGCTCCAGCTGAACGATCTCTGTCTTCCAAGAACTCCACCAGCAAATTCACAATCACATTGAACTACGATTTTATGTTTAAATATATATGAAATTTATAAATACATTAATATATTCTAAAATATTGGTTATTTTATGTTTTATTTGTGTTTACCTCACTTTGCCACCTTGATATAATGTTCCTTAAAGGCAGGGAGTTTTGGTTAAATAACATTCTCTGGTCTTCTTTGCTGCACTGCCTGAAGCACGTGCTCAATAAATCATGTGATGCATGATTGAGTGAAGGTCACTCAAAGGTTTCTCAGTTTGCTTGACCAAATATTCAGTGCATTGTATTTGGGGCTCATCAGTGTCCTACTAGACAGAGAAGCTAGCTTCATCTCCATAAAGGCAGTCAGCAATATCTTGACCTGAGGCACTGTCCCTCTGCCAGCCAAGGCATTACCAGTTGCATATGCAGTAATTGGCATTCAGGTCAGTATTCCTCTGCTACTTCATATTATTCTTTTGTATAAGTTGGATATAGATAAAGTTAAAAAATTGGTGGCCACATTGTTTTTCAGCCAGATACTTATTTCCAATAAGTTTAAAAAGCAAATCTAACACCAGGAGAGAAGTATAAAGAAGTTTCATAATTCAAAAAGATGCAGAATACAGGATTGATTTCAAAGTCATTTTGCTTATTTTTGATGTTTTGATTCAGGGTTTTTGTTTGTTTTTTTCTCCACATTAGGAGCATTAAAGCAAGATACAAACTCAAACATGCATTTCTAAGATCAGACGGACTAAGGCACAGGTTAAATAGGATGAAGACATGTGAGTTGGCACAATGTTGTCACAGGCATACATACATAACCAGGTGTGTTTGCTTTTCAGAAATATCTAATGAGTTTAATCAAGATCATCCAAGGCATTTGTTGCTTCAAGCATCCAAGTTGCTACTGTGCACATCTGGGACCACAGTGGGACCCCAGAATTAAGAATCACTGTTCCAAAGCCTAAAATCACAAAGGCAATGACTATATGAAAAGATAAGCAAAAAAAATGCCCACCAGCATGCCTATTATCTACCACAAAACAAACCTAATTTATAAGCATCTTGTTGAAGCTGTGTAGGAGGAAAAGCCTGAAAAAAATCAAGTGCACAAGAGACAGTAAATGGAAATTAATTGCACAGTGTTCATTATATGGCTAATTTAAGAATTGCAGATGGTCACTAATATTTATTATTTATTGTATTATCTTTAGTATTTCTTCCAGTGAACATCAAAAAAAGGAGGAGCTTTCATACGCTCACCTGTTAACTCTATTTTTTTTCCATTGGACCTTAAATTCTTCCTATAGGAAGCCTCAAACTTGGGATGTTTTCAGGGATTGCTATGGTTTAGATATTTGTCCCCTCCAAAACTCATGCTGAAACTTAATCCCCTATGTGACAGTTTTGAGAGATGGGGCCTTTAAGAGGTGATTGGATCATAGGGGTTTTCTGTCCTTACTAATGTGTCAAATCCACTCATGGATTCATGGATTCAATGGTTAATGGATTAATGGATTATCATGGGCATAGAACTGGTATCTTTACAAGAAGAGGAAGAGAGATCTGAGCATAGCATGTTGGCATGTTCAGTCCCCCTTGCCATGGGATACCCTGGGCCACCTTGGGACTCTGCTTAGGGTCCCCATCAGCAAGAAGACACTCACCAGATGTACCTCCTTGACCTTGGACTTCCCAGCTTCCAGAACTATGAAAAATAAATCCTGTTTCTTATAAATAACACAGTTTCATGAGTTCTTTTACAAGCAATAGATAATGAACTAAAACAGGAACCTAAACCTAGATATCTGGGGAAGATTATTACATTTAGGAGAAGGAAGACACGCTTTAAGTTATCGTGAGGAAAACAATCTTGGGAGCAAATATAGTTAGAAATATCCTATATCCTGGTCTAGCTGAAAGAGCCTATGCAGCCAAGAGCTTCATCATCATTGGTAACATCAGTACATCTGGGAACATTGCATTGCCCAGTAAGAATTATATCACATGAACATTCCTTAGAACTCAACTGCCCATCCCCAGTGACTGCCTACACATGTGAGGGGCCGGGGCGGGCCCCCAAACATCTAAATGCTAGTTGTGATCAACACAGAACAAAGGCAACTTGCTGCTACAACAATCCTTTGAGACAATGGACCACATAAGAGACCAGGCTGTAATAACCAATGGTGCCTCAGAGTCCGTTCACCCAAGCAGGAACTGTCCTGAGGAAAGAACAAGGGGTACTGATCCTATTCTCCCAGACGAGAGACATTTAGCTCCCAGAAAACAATGAAAAGCAAGGAGTCAGGCTGTACAAGGAGTTGGCAGATGTTCAAAGCACTTGGTTGGTCTGTGCTTTTACCCCCAGCTCAAGACACCTGTGCTGCATGCCTTCACCTATGGGCAGAGTTAATTCCTACCAAAGTCTTTGGGTTGCATGGCATTTTACAGTGTGCCAAGTTCTTCCACTGCTCTTGTCTCCTTGATCCTCACTCTACCCTGTGAGGAATGTGAAGCAGGTATTGTTACCCCTGTTTTAGTCTACTGGGGCTCCTATAAAAGAATATACCCTGGGTGACTTATGCATACCCAACACTTATTTCTCACAGCTCTGGAGGCTGGGAAGTCCAAGATCAAGGCACTGGCAGATTCAGCATCTGATGAGAGCCTGCTTCCTTGTTCATAATGAATGCTTTCTCACTGTGTCCTCATGTGATGTAATGAGGAGAGAGAGTTCTCTGAGGTCCCTTTTAAAAGGATACTAATCCCATTTATGAGGGCTCTGCCCATGACATAACCACCTCCTGCATGCCCAACATCCAAATACCCTCATGCTGGGGTGGTTAAAATTTCATATGAATCCTATGATTCATATGAATTTGGTATGTGTAGGGGAGAATAGCATTCAGTTCTATAGTATCCCCTCTAGTAATTTCCTGTTGCTGATCTTACAAATCATCCCAGACTTGGTGACTTAAACAATATAACTTTATTATCTTACCTATCTGCAAGTCAGAAGCCCAAAATGAGTCTCACTGGCTAAAATCCAGGTGTCTGCAGGGCTATGTTCCTTTCTGGAGGCTCTAGGGGAGCAATATGGTTTGTCTCCATGCCCCATCCAAATTTCATCTCAAATTGTAATCCCCACATGTCCATGGAGGAACCTGGTGGGAGGTGATTGGATCACGGGGGCAGTTTCTCCCATGCTGTTCTTGTGACAGTGAGTGAGTTCTAAAAAGATCTGATGGTTTTAAAAGTGTGGCACTTCCTCCCTCTCTCTCTCTCCTGCCATCATGTAAGATGTGCCTTGCTTCCCCTTCAACTTCCACCATCACTGTAAGTTTCCTGAGGCCTCCTCAGCCATGTGGAACCGTGAGTCAGTTAAACATTTTTGCTTTATAAATTACTCAGTAATTTATAAATTACTGGTAGTTTTTTATAGCTGTGTGAAAACAGTCTAATACTGGGAGAATCTGTTTTCTTTGCCTTTTGCAGCTTCCAAAGGCTGCCCACTTTCCTTGGCTCCTGGCCCCTTCCATCTTCAAAGCCAGCAGCAGCTAGTTCAGCCTTTGTCATACTGCATCACACTGGTTCTTCTTCCTCCCTCTTTCTCATTCTCTAGATTACAATGGCCCACCTGATAATCCAGGGTACTCTCCTTATTTTAAGATCAGCTGATTAGCATTCTTAATTCAATCTAGAACTTTAATTCCCTCTTGTCATATAGCTGAACATATTCACAAATTCTGGGGAGTAGGGAATTTTGGGGAGGTGGTTATTCTGCCTATCACACCCATTCTACAACAAAAGTAATGCCAGGGCTCAGTGACTTGCTACTCAGTGACAAGTGGCTACTTATTGACAATTGGCTACTCAGTGACAATTGATTACTAAGTGTTAAGACAGATTCAAATTCAGAACTTTCCCTCCCAAGTTGAGTGTTTTATCCTTCTTGCTGTACTCTGTATTGGTGACATAGCAAAGGAGACAGAGGGCACAGCAAGGCAATAACAAAGAATTAGTGCAAACAAAGGCAGAAAAGAACCAAACAGAAAGCAGGAGGAAAAATGGGATTTTTTCTTTTTTTAACCTAACAGATCTTCTCCATGGGTGTTCTCTCATCCTGCCCTACCCACCATCATCCTACTTTTATGGAATCATTCCTTCAGCTGCAAATTTGACCCCATTATCCCAAAACAAAAGAGCTTGTGATCATAGGTGTTTGGGTTTTTAGGGTGTTTGGTTGTTTGGTTTTGCTTCCTTTCTCAACGTGAAGCAGGAGGGGACCGAGGTAGCAATTTTGCCAGGCAGGTAGTCTCTGTAATGATCCATCATTCTGTGCCAGGTGGTCCCCAGACAGGCAGGGAAGAGAAAAACACAGTAACAGTAATAAACAGAGAAAAGGGTCTTCCAGATAACTATATAATGAGCAGCCCCAGCTGCCTCAGCCAGAGAGGGTGGGAAGAGGCAGGGGAGGAAGGACTGAAGAGGTAAGAAATGGAGGAGCCCAAATGTGATGGTTTTGTATTTTGTCCAAGTGACTGCTCTGAGTGTGTGTGGGTGTGTGTGTGTGTGTGTTCTTTCCTTATTGCAGAAAAAAAGAAAACAATACCACACAAACCTTTGCAAACTTTTTGTGTTGTTAAGGACAGAACAGCACATTTGTCAAAAGGTCCCACTGCCACTTCTGATTTCAAAGTTCCACAAAGGATCCACCCCTATGGTGATTTAGATTAATCGCTTCTCATTAAAAGCCAATAAACAAACCGCATTCAGAATGCTCCTTTCTGCCACAGCCCACTGTTGCCATGTATAATTTCCGAAAGGGAAAGGAGAGGAACGTCGGAGAGTTGTCAAGCGTAATTTATAGGTTTTTAAGATCGAATCATTTTCTATAATATTAGATTAAATGACAGTCTATATTAAAGAGGAAATTACATTTCACCTTGCTTTTTTCACTTCCCGCACTCCGCCCATTTTGAGCTAGGGTTTTAGAAATGCTCTAATCCCAAAGCAAAGGGCCAGAAATGTCCTGCATGAGGTACCTGAGAAGGATCACCCAATGGATGTCCATGCACCCAGCATTCTGTCCAGAGAAGACGGACAAGAGATAAGTAAGAATATTCTCTTAGCAGAGCCAAATTATCTAGGAACCGCTCAGGGCACCCTATACTCTTCAACCAGAGCTGTGTCATTGGATCCCAGTTACACTCACTACAGCTCCAGGGTATTCATTTTGGTGTCTGTGGGGGTAAAAAATTACACAGAATAAGTCAGTGGTCTTAATAGAATCTCATCACCTTTGGGTTTAGAATCAAACAGACCTTACTTTTTCATTTAGTCATTCAGTTATGTGGTCAATCATTCCCTCACATTCATTTATTGAGGCTCTAACTATGGGCGAGATTCTACAGTAAACAAGGAACACACAGATGAGAAAGACACAGTCAAACCCCACCTCCATCATCTATTAACTCCTTGTCTTCAAGGCTTCAGTTCTACTCAACTGCAAAATTAAAAAAAAAGAAATCACTTCCACCACCACCACCACCATGGTGGGTTGAGAGGAGATGATGAGAAGGAGAATTAACATTTGGAAAACTCTTGTCACATAATACGTTCAACAAATGTTGGGGCTTTCTTTCCCTTCCATGTTCTATGGTGTTTCCGAACAGTTATTTTCAACTAAGATGAGGGCAAACACAGAGAATCAGTTTGTGTAAGGACAAGAGTCCCTCGGGTTGCACAGCTGAGATGTATGAAGTAAAAACAACAATGTAAAGGCTAATAAACACTGTTGCAGAAGGATGTGTACATCCCCAAAGAACAAGAAAGGAAGATTGGGACAGTAATCCATTACTGAGACAAACTTGTCATTTGTAATGTCAGACTATAGAGAGCCAACTCTTTAGCCTGGAGGTCACAGTCCTTCACTCACTGGTTCCAACAGAATGTTCCAGCCCCATGTCCCCAGAGTGCATATATTCTTGAAAAGAATCACAGTTCCCCAAATATCTCACTTTCCCATTGTGATGTCATTGCTGGGGTTATTCTTTGTCCTGGAAGGCTCTTTTTTACACTCCATACCCATAAACCCTATCACTGCCTCAAGGCCATATCCAAATGCCACCACCTCTAAGAAAGCTCTGTGGATTCTTCCTCAGCCCTCTGTAGTACTTTGTAGACCTTAAAACTACCTGCTTAAGTTACAGTAAAACTGTAAGCTCTTTTGTGACAAGAAGACTTTTTCTCATCTTTTTATCCTTCCCAGAGCCCAATTTTGTGTCTTTCAGGAAGGGCTCAAAAGATTGACTGCTCTGCTCCATGGTGCCTGCATTTATGAACTCAGCCAGAAGAAGCCCCCAGGTCATCCCTGCAGGAATCTTGGATGAAGGAAAGGAGTGAAGGCAGAATCTTGAGATGGTTCTTATTCCATTCAGCAGTACTCATCTCCACTCTCACTGCATTCATGGGCCAAAGTAAGTTATGGAGCCAAGCCTGCTCCCATTGAAGGTGGTGTGTGCAATCCTCCCAAAGGGAGAAACCCAGTAGCGGGAATATTTTGTACAAATAATACAAATCTAACTCCTAAGTATATACCCAACAGAATAAAAAGCAAATAAACAAATACACATGCATGCCTGTTCATAGCAGTTGTATTCACAAAATGTGGCCAAAACATGTGGAAACAATCTAAATGTTAACTAATGAATGAATGGATAAACTGATGTTGGTAAACACTCAATGGAATATTTTCAGCCATATAAAGAAAGGAAGTAGTGATACATGCTACAATATTAACACACTTCAAAAACACTATGGCAGGTAAGAAGCAGCAGAAACAAAACGTCACATATTGTATGTTTCCGTTTATATGAGATATCCAGAATAGGTAAATCTGCAGGGAGAAAATGCTGACAGGTGACTGCCAGAGACTAGGGATATGGGGGAATGGGAAGTGACTACTTAATGGTCACAGGGCTTCTTTTGGGGGCGATAAAATGCTCCGGAACTAGATAGAAGCGATTGCACCACATCGTGCATGTACTAAATGTCACTGAATTTTTCACTTTAAAAATAGTTAATTTTATGTTATGTGAATTTCACTTCAAAAAATCTATATAAATAAAAGAACTGGGACTGGGACTCATTGGTTTCAGCCTTTCTCACCTACCCAGAAAAACTAGGATGATAATGTCAAGTAAAAAAATAGCAGTAAATACAAAACTAACTCCCACTTAGCTTGTTAAATCTCCTAATAAAATCCCTCTGCTTAATGGAAAATTGTAATAACAGTCGATCTAAACAGGTAGCACAGACCACCACCACCAGGAGAACAGCTACACTGACCCCATAGCCAGCTACTGGCTAGTGAAACTTGTTGCAGGTCTGCTTCCTTTCCGTGATACCCAGTTCTAGCTCAGGCTGGGTCCTGCTGATGTACCTGACAGATCCAAGTGGACTACTCTTCTCAGAAATAAATCCTATTCTACTTGCCCCAAGCTGCTTCTTCCTATTTCTTAAAAATCAGTATTACCAACAAGTTTAATTAACAAGCAGAGGCCCCCTCATGTCCAAATGCTATGCCTGAATGCTCTCATTTAAAAAGATGGTATACAGGCACTTACTATACACAGCTTTATGAAGCATGTGTTATAAAAGTATCTCACCCATCTGGCTTTTTAATACCCTTCAATTCAATCCCATAAAATCCCAGCAATATTTAAGTGCTAAAGGTGACTTTCACTATGATATTTATTATTGGATAATGAAATATGGAACAGAGAGCCTTCAAAACTCCAGGCAATGGAGTGAACCACATCTTTTCTAAGCTTTTAATAATAGGACCACCATTTTCTTCCTAGAAATTACACAGATCTCCAGTGTCCCTTTTGAGATTCTCTCTTGGATGCATAAGTTTTCTTAAAAACTTTACTTCTTTGTGACCAAACCCCCTGTCAGTTGAAGGAAAGTCAGTTGGTCAAATATATATATATCTGCCTCCTCCATTCAACTGAAACTTTTTAGGACAACCTTGAGCTTCCCACGCGACCAAGAGTTCCCCAATTTTCCTGGCCTTGCCCAATACAGACAGCTATCAGAACACACTGGGAATTTATTCCATGTCACTATTTCCAATGCTGGGTCCCCACTGGCCCTGTGTTAGGTTGCTATTTTATCAGCTAACATGCTTTTGTGCCATTTATTACTCTGTATGTCTGTGACCACATCAGACTATGATATCTCTGAGAACAATAATTTACCTGATTTATCTTTTTTATCTCCAGCATCCAGCACAATGTCTGGTACATTGTAGATGTTAATAGTTACATGTAAATGCAATAATAGTTAACCAACTCTGGGAAAACTATTACAGAGCAGAAAGAAAAGTCTAAGATCATGTTTCTCAACTATCCCAACACGCAGTGGAGGACATGTAACAAATGCAGTCCCCTTTCTAAAATCTCATAGGTACCAATGGTATAATTTTTAACCAATGGTGGTACCTTGGAAAATGCCATCAGCATTGTCTGAAGTTCTAGTGAAACACTGTATTTTCCTGGATCCTATCTTAGACATCTTAAATAGGAAGTTCTAACTGAGAGCAAAGTCCTGAATCTGCCTTTTAACAAGCACACTTTTAATGTATACATGAGGTTGAGCATCACCGTTTTAGAATACCTACAGCAAGGACATCATGGTTCTTGCTTCCAGTTCCTTGCAGAATGGAGGAAACTGCCACTGACTGGTAGCCCCACATCAAGGATGTGGCCACAGAGAGTGTGGAAGACTCACAGTACACAAAGTGGGATACGTAATTCAGCAGAGCCTTCATCATCATGGATCAGTTTCCTTAGACCCAACGAGAAGTTAAACACTGCAGAAGAAAACTATGTGGCATTGAGGCAGAACTAATCATTTGGAAGTTGGGACATTATTTGGTTAACTATCCTTCTCTGAATAATCTTTGATATCCCACTACTCGGTCAGAGAGTGGGGTTTCCAGTTATTCTTATTGTAACTTCACTAAACAGTAAGCCCCCAGAAGGTGTGTTTCTTTTCCTCTGAAGAGCCTGTGTTTTAGGCTTTCTAAACACTACCCATTTGCTCATAACATGGTGGGGAAATAACTAGCATCAACTACAGCACAATGAGCTGCTTCTTGTAAGTTCTACCTGTAGTTTCTGAAATAGAAAATGGCAAGAAATTAGCCATCTCTTTCCTAATTAATAGGCAACAATTACCATTCTTGTTAATTTACAACACATTAACACAACTCTAGCTACTCCCTTGCTGTTGTGCCTAGTTTAAGGTGACATCAAAGGGAAACAAAAGCATTTGGTATCTGTGTGTGCATGCATTTAGGCTGGAGGAGCAGGGATATAGAAAGGGAAAGTAGACTTTTATCAGAAAAGAGTAAGCACAGCTCTCAACTTGGTCACAAGGCAGAAAATGGAAGAACTTTCATTTGTTCCTGTACCATGGGTGAACAAAAACCCCAAGAATCTTGGACACTGAGATTAAGAAAAGCCAATATAAGACTAAGGAGAGAAAATACATAATTTCGAGTAGTGCTTTTCAAACTTTAATATGCTCATGAATCACCAAATATCGTACTAAAATACAAATTCTGATTCAGTAGGTATGTAGAAGAGTGTGAGATTCTACACTTCTAACATGCTTAGAAGTTAAGCCAATGCTGCTAGTCTGTGGACCAGACTTTGAGTAGCAAGGGCTCAGGGTAAGTAAGGACTATTAGGAACAACTGGTGTCATGCTGTGATTTTTTTTTCAAACATTCATGTGCATCAGAATCACCTGGAGAGTGTGCTTAACCACAGATTTGGGTCCCACACAGAGTGTCCAATTTAGGAAATCTAGAGGGACTCTGAGCATGTGCATTTCTAATAAGCTCTCAGGTGATGTCAATACTCCTGGTCCAAGAACCACACTGGTGTAGGAGACAGACACTAGGCTTGGAATCGGGGAAACTGGATTCAAATTGTCATGTTGGTGCTAACTTGCTTAGTGACTCTGGCAAGCCACTTCATATCATTGGACTTAAATGGGGATAATGGTATCTATTGGTGTGTTCATTGGTTTTGGTAAGGGTTAAATGAGATAATTTATATGATATATATATAACACAATTTGCTAAGCCCTCAAAAATGGACACTATTGAGCTTCCTTCCTATGGTTAAGATTAGCCAGATGGAGGATGGCTGAATTATAAGAATATCCTGGGATGTGACTTCTCTATAAAAGGCTAAACATCAAAAGCCAGTTTTGTTCAGGGTTCAAAATAATCATGAAACTGCCTTGAGCCTCTTTGTCTTGCCACCTCTGATCTACCTTTGACACACAGACTGCTATGTAGTCCTAATAGGTTGGTTTGTATTTAACCATAGTGGCTCACATCTGTAATCCTGGTACTCTGGGAGGTTGAGGTGAGAGGATTGCTTGAGGTCAGGAGTTTGAGACCAGCCTGGACAACATAGCGAGACCCTCATCACTAAAAAAAAAATTTTTAAATTCACTGGGCATGGTGGCACATGCCTGTCATCCTAGCTACTGATCCTTTTCTTAAGGATCACTTGGGCCCAGAAGCTAGAGGTTATAGTGAGCTATAATTACACCCCTGTACTCCAGCCCAAGCAACAGAGCAAGACACTGACTCTAAGAAAAAAATAAAAATAAATTTTTAAAATCAAGTCTCATACCAAGTAAGGCAGTGTTGAAGGTATGACTGGAACTGGATATTGAGCAAGATGGTTTCTGTCCTCAAGAAATTTAAAGTCTAATGGAGAAGAGGAAATTCAGTCTAAAAGAGCATGCATTAAAGGGCCTTTTATGTGCTAGAAACTTACAGGGAAGATATAAGATAGAAAATATGGTAAGAAGCACTAGTGAAGACTAAGAAGGAAATTATCCATAAATAGTAAAAATAACCAGAAAATTAAAAATATTGCCAGTACCTCCTATAGATGTCTAAAAGGGTCTGTATAGGAATAATTTTTCCTCTATAGACGTGCACGTCAAAAAAATAGCCTTACTTCAAAACAGCAATCAATTAAATATGCTCCTGCTAATAAAATCATTTTGCTGAAATAATTTATATTTAGGAGCCAACCTTTTAGTTGGAGAGTATCGAGGAAATAGCCATTTGTATATAAGCTTGTGTGTTTCAATTTTCTTGTGTATAGGAATCAACTGGAATCTTCGCTGAACATTCAAAATATTGGTCACTTGCTCCAGAGATGCTGATTCTGAGGTTCTGAGATTAGACTAGAAACCTATTCCTCCCTTCCTTTTTAAGATAGAATTTCCCCAGTCTGAGATGGGGGAAAATGTGGCTTTTCCCCAAGCCACTTGTGCCAGCCCTTCATTCAAATAGAATTTTCCAGTAGATTTTCTCCAAAACCAACTTATAAAATATTTTTATAACTAAACTAGATCTATAAAAACAGCCTTAAAATTATAATCACAATCATAATAGCTAATAATCCTTGAACTTGCTATGTGCCAAGCTGTAAACTAAGAAATTTTATTTACATGCAATACTTCCTTTAACTTTCCCATGGACCCTATGAATTAGGACTTTTTATTAACCACAATTTTCAGAGAAAAGTCCGGTGAGGTTAAGCAACATACCCTAGATTATATAGTCACATTATATACTAGTAAGTAGTGTTGCAGGAACTAGAATCCAACCTTTCTAACCCCCAAACTTACTGACCTAAAATTAGCTATTTTTTGTTCAAACGGGCAATAGGCAGTATCTCATTGGTTGTGGGTAGTGATCACTTATGGCTTTACTTCTGAGGGTAACCGTTTGAAAAGGATCTTGAGTGGAGTAAAAGACGAATAGGAAATAAAACCATAAGGGGTTGCAAAGAGGGGAGCAGAGGCATGAAGATGGAGAAGCTCAGAAGAGGCCTGCTTGCTCTGCTTGCTACTGTACTTTCTTTCGCACAACCTCACCTTATCTCTTATTGTCCTGACTTCTACCCCTGCATCTCAGATCAATGCTGCCCGTGATTCACCTGACATCTTACAGGTAGACTTATGCAGCTTAAGCCAAAACTGATTACAAATTAAACTTTCTGTAAATCGAATCTTATTCCTCTCTTAACTCTTTACCATTTCACTTTAAATTGATACTCAGTGTGCAATGTAAAGTTTCCCTTCTCTCAGTTATCTGCCAAGTGGCTAATAATCTGCAACCGAATAGTAAAATACACCAAGGAAATAAATTCACCATTTTCCCCACCTCTCCTTCCTTTATGCACATAGAAACTCAAGCATACATACTTTATACATCAAAATGTTTAGGTAGTGGGTTTTCTTAAAAGGAACACTAACTTAAGCATGCACTTGGTTCTACTCAAACGGCCACAATGAACAAAGATGCAAAACCTAGTCTAAGCCAGACCGCTGCTGTAAGATTCTCCTTATTACCTATCTTGTCTTAAGAAAAATAGAATGTGTTTATGAAATGCTACAAGGGGTTCCAAAGAGGGCATGAAATTTCTTAAGAAGTAGAAGAGGGAAGTTACATTTAACTTCTTTTCTTAATACTACACACTTTGAACCCCTAAGAGAATGCCTTCTCTGTTAAAGTGTTTCACTCTCTTACTGGAAAAAATAATTCAGTTCATCTATCATTCTCTTGAACAGCCAATTTAAACTGAAAGCCTGACTTCCCAGACTCAAGCTACATTCAAAACTATTTCTCTTTCCCCAAGGCATATAGGCAAAAGTTCCTTCCACCACTCATGTCTCCTCACTGATGCTCAAACACAAAAATAGTATCTGTGGAAAACATAGCAATTTGAAGACAAAGCAAACATAGCAATTTTAAATAAAACTAACTCTCAATTTTCTGCCTCTGGAGTGGGGTGGTGATTATGTGTGCTGATGGGACCTACTGATATTTTTAAGCATGAAAAAAAAATTTGGGGTTATTGTCAAAGCTTGGTCATTCATACAATGGAGAAGACCTGGATGCATGTGTGATCCCAAATGATGACTAATCAAAGCATGTTTTCTACATATTCTGGATGGTGGACTTTTCTGCAAATTGGTTTGAATTTGCTTGGGCTACTGTAGCATGAATGTGTATTCCTTGACAAAGTAAATAACATTTATTGGGTAGCTGGGAGGAATGAGGGTAATGGTAAAAGGAACTGGGAGAACAGTGATCTATAATAAAATACTTCCCATGGAGACATCACTGTGAATAATCAATACTGGAATAAAAAAAGGGCATCCTGGATATGGAATAATCTGACCTGTTTGATAACCCCTGAGAAAAGGCAAATCAAATCTTCACTCCTTCAGGTACACAGTAATCTTTCTCCTGCAGAGGTTCCTTTCCTTGAAGGCACTTCTGTTCAACCCATAAAGCATATTGGGGTCAAAGTAAAAGAAGACATGGCAGACATAGAACCGGAAAGTTAATGCCATAAGGGCAGAGCTATATTGGGGTTTAGCTCTTTCCAGGGCCTGGCATCCATAAAATGCTGTGAACCAAATTAATTCATTTGCAAACTCAGTTCCCAGCTGAACCACTTCTGTCTTGATAAATTCCTCATTCTATTCCACTTACATCCACACTGACAGTCATTGCCCATTTTTCTAAACTCTGGCTTCTGAGTCCCTTTATGTTGACTTTTCCACCTTCCATTATGTATCAACATCTGAATTTACTGGTAATGACCCCCTAATTTGGCAAAGCCCTCATTTCCATGCTTTGCATGCTACCCTTTGCAACTTCTGTCTAGCACAGCATAACCCTGTGGACAGACTTATACAGGTGAGGTCAAGCATAGGTAATGCTCCCTAGGAAACAAGCAGGGCCCAGGGGCACTTAAGACAGGACCAGGCAGGGATTGGTGCCCAGGGAACCTGAGTCAGGCAGAGAGGTGGACAATATGCAGTTGGAAAATGCATGATAGTTGTCTATGTGTTATTTGCTCTTCAATCCCAAAATGACTCTTAGCCTGTTGCCAGTCAACCTATAAGGAGTACATTCTCATTCATTTTTACAATGACAAAAATAGTGCTGGTGTCCAGACAAAAGGAGTTTTGTTTTTTGAGTACCAATGCCCAAGGTCTTTAAAAACCACAACAATCAGGCTGGGCGCAGTGGCTCTCACCTATAATCCCAGGACTTTGGGAGGCCGAGGCGGGAGGATCACTTGAGGTCAAGACCAGTTCAGCCAACATGGTGAAATCCTGACTCTACTAAAAATACAAAAATACAATGGTGCCACATGCCTGTATTCCCAGCTACTCGGGAAGCTGAGGCAGGAGAATAGCTTGAACCTGGGAGGCAGAGGTTGCAGTGAGCCAAGATTGTGCCACTGCACCCCAGCCTCAGTGACACAGAAAGACTCTGTCTCAAAACAACAACAACAACAACAAAACAAACAAGCAAAAAATACAACATCCAGTGCTAGGTCATGAAGCAGGCCCTTGTAAGCACTGCCATTCTCTGAGTCTGTGCAGATGATGTATCACTGCAGTGCCAGTCAGCCTCGCAGCCCATGAAAGGACCCCGCCTCTGTGTTCAGAGAGCCTTTGTGCTTTTAAATTTACTGTGCCTGCCCCAAGAGGAAAGACAATGAAGCTCTTCTAAATCCCAACATTCCTGAGCCTCCCTCTGCCACGGTTGGAGGATGGGTTTCTAGTGCTATCAGCCCTTCTTTCTGATACCCAGAGAGGCGAAATTTCCCCTCAATCTGCATAAACTACAGAATGCATGGACCCTGCTGCCTTTCACTGCCATAGAAGCTTTTTTAAAAATGTGAATATCTACCAACAGAGCCCTTCCTTGGCCAATCACATTCCCTCCTGGAAGGAGAAATGGAAGAACTCTTTATATGTGAGTCAAAGAAAAAGTGATGGGGCAGTGAGGGTAAGGGTAGCACATTAGACCACATATCGGTGTGGATTTGTACAAGTCATCCCCTGCTTTTCCTAGAACGTGAGCTACCATCTACTCTCTCAATTTTCCATGCCAGGGACCACAAACAATCTCAAGCTACCAATCCCAGAGGTAAGTTGAACCTCAGCACAGTTTCATCCATCCTGCTGTCCCCATTCCTGCTACATTCGCCCTCCCATATCACCACACCAAATGACCTCAGAGCTCAGAGGGAGTAAAGCCTTCTATTTCTCTAGGACTTAGAAATTCCACTAAAGAAACATAAACCTATTAATTCCATATAAAAAGAAGCATGCTCTGATGCCTTTGCTCCCTTGGGCCACGTGATGGGCTCTTAGGCAGAAGAAGAGGAGAAAGAGAATGTTCAGTTAACTTCATACCCACAGGGAGGTCTGGAGAGGCACAGAAATGAGACTCTGAGACATGGAAATATCCTCTGACAGTGGAAACAGCTACTGGTTTTGTTTGAAACCATGGAATCAGCAAGACTACCAACCTACAGCAACTTCATGTCAAAGCAGGAGATGGGTTGTATTGTTTACAAAGAGTTTTGTGTGCCCTGTCTCCACATCAAAGCTCCTGTGGTGGTCTATGACAAAGTGCTTATCGAACAATTTTGGCTTCTGCTGATAGCAGGCAAATAGGCTAGCTCCAGCATACCCACACACAACATGCAGAGAGAAAGAGAGAGAGGACATGAGCCAGCAGAGGGCAATCTGCTGGGACTCACTGACCCAACTGGGGCAACAGCAGAGGGGGAAGGTGCAGAGGGGTCCCAAAGGAAATGACAGGAGACTAAGCACCAAAGCAGAAACAAGAACAGCCATCCTGTATTTGCAACTCTTTATTCTCAACCCCCTACATGTAAGACACCTACAGGTGTCTTAAACAGCCTTACATCCCCTCCTTATCTAGTAGTCATAGCTGTCATCACCACCACCTGTCATTTATTGTGCATACTCGATGTGCCAGACACTGCACTAAGCACTTTCATAGATTATCTCGTTTGATACTCAACAGTACCCTACCAGAGTCAGAATTAATATTATCCCCATTTTACAGATATGGAAACTGACATTTCCAGAACTCAACCAAAATAACACCATTAATAAGAGATAGAGCCAGGACTAGAACTCAGGTCTTCCTGAAGCCAGGGTGGGAGCTCTTAAAATCAAGTCAAATGTCTTGAAAATAACAGTCACCTGAGTCCAAGCCCATTCTCATAGCACCTGGAAGTGTTAACTAAGCCATCTCAGCTTCCCCAGTGTGACTCATAGTGAAGTACATGATGGAGCAAACCCACTTTTTAAAAAAAGTTGGTATTGTGTATGTGTGTGCATGCTTGATTTTGTGAAAAAGTGTAGCCTGGTGAATTGAGGTGCCTCCTCCTTAACATTACAAAATAGTTTACAGTAAACCTTGCATTAAAGTCAACATACATAAGGTTCAAAAATCACAATGGTACAGCTTGATAAACTTTCAAAGATGAGTGAGTGTGCCTTTGTATTCACTTCCATGATTTAAAAAAATAAAAAGAACATTAGGCGGGGCACGGTGGTTCACACCTGTAATCCCAGCACTTTGGGAGACTGAGGCAGGTGGATCACTGGAGGTCAGGAGTTCGAGACCAGCCTGGCCAACCTGATGAAACCTCATCTCTACTAAAAATACAAAAAATTAGCCAGGCACGGTGGCACATGCCTATAATCCCAGCTACTCAGGAGGCTGACGCAGGAGAATCACTTAAACCCGGGAGGCAAAGGCTGTAGTGAGCCTGAGCCAAGATCATGCAACTGCACTCCAGCCTGGGTGATAGAGCGAGACTCCATCTCAAAAAAGAAACCCAGAAAATTAGCAACAACTCAGAAACCCTCCTCGTACATCCTCTCGCCCAAAAGTGACCACAGTGCTTTTCTATTTAACATTGATTAGTTCTATTTTTAAATGTTACATAAACAGGGTCATACAGTATGTATTCTTTTTTATCTCAACACTCCATGACTTTTTATGGCTCAATATTCTATGAGATTAATCCATCTTGTTGCTTGCTTATAGCAGTTAATTCATTCAATCTCATTACTGTATGGTATTCCATTGGGTGAATTATTCCACAATTATTGGTCCATTTTGCTATTGACAAATATATGAGTTGGTTCCAGATTGTGGCTTTTATTACTATGACCTTTCCTGTACATGTCTTTTTGGCTCACATGTGTATGTAGTTCTGTATGATATTATACCTAAGAGTACAATTGCTGGTCACAGAGTGTGTATACATTCAGCTTTAGTAGACACTACTGGTTTTCTAAAGTAGTTGTAACAAGTTACATCCTTCTCAGTACTGTATGAAAGTTTCAGTTGCCTCACCTTCTTGCAAACACTTGGTATTATCTTTTCATTTCAGCTAATACGTTGATTATAAAAAGATATCTCAAGTAGTATAATTTTGCATTTCCTGATGACAAAGGAAATTGAGCTAGTTTTCAAATGTTTATAGATCATTTAGATATCTTCTGTGGTGAAATGTCTGTTCAAGTATTTCTTTCTTGCATTTTGCACTGACTAGAATCTCCATTATAATGCTAAATAAAAGAGGTGTTAGTGGGCATCCTTATCTAATCTTAGATTGCTAATCTTGGGGAGGGGGGGAACTTTCAAGATTTCACCACTAAGTGTAAGGTTTGCTGTAGGTTTTCAGCTTCTTAAAAACTATACTTTCTTTGGGAGGCCGAGATGGGCGGATCACGAGGTCAGGAGATCAAGACCATCCTGGCTAACACGGTGAAACCCCGTCTCTACTAAAAATACAAAAACTAGCCGGGCGAGGTGGCGGGCGCCTGTAGTCCCACCTACTCGGGAGGCTGAGGCAGGAGAATGGCGTAAACCCGGGAGGCGGAGCTTGCAGTGAGCTGAGATCTGGCCACTGCACTCCAGTCCGGGCGACAGAGCGAGACTCCGCCTCAAAAAAAAAAAAAAAAACAAAAAAAAAACTATACTTTATCTCATTAAGGAAATTCTCCTCTAGTTGGCTAAGAGTTATTATCATGAATGGGTATTGAGTATTATCAAATACTTGCTCTGCATCGATTATCACATGATTTTCTTCTTTATTATGTAATTGTGGCAAATTACATTTGATTTTTGAATGTTAAAGTGACCTTGCATTCCTAAAATAAACCCAATTTGGTTGTAATATGTTATATTTATATTTTGTTGGATTTAATTAGCTAATGTCTTAAGGACTTTTGCATCTATGTTCATAAAAAGTATTAATCTATAATTCTTATTTCTTACAATGTCTTTCTCAAGTTTTGTGTCAAAGTGATGCTGCCCTCACAATCAGTTGGAAAGTCTTCTTTTCCTATTGTCTAACAGAAGTTCTGTAAGATCTAGTTTTCTTCAACATTTGAAAGAATTCACTGGTGAGGCCATCTAGGCCTGGTGACTTCTTGGTAGGAAGACATTTAATTACAGATTCCTTTCATCTGATAAATACTAGACTTTTCAAATTTTCAATATTCCAAAATATTTCAGCAGTTGCTCTAGGAAACTGTAATGTTTGACTCCTAGAAGTCCTGGGAAAATGCTGTGAAATGTTTCACTGGTCAGATTCCACCTATGATTCTCCTTCCAGAGCACTGGTCTTTTAAAGTAAGATCTCTTTGATCCTCATACTGTCTAGGCACTACCTCTCCAGTGAATACAGGATATTTTTATCATATAAAAAGAGAGAATAAAGATAATCCTGTCCTTATAGCAGGGAGATTTATTGAGAATTTAACACAGGCTAATCTATTAAGACATTGAATTGTGTCTTTTTTTCTCAATACTCCAGATTCATCAGGCTAAAATAAAAGCTAAGTCTCAAGTCCCCACATAAACCCTTCCAGACATCCAGCCAGGCCTTTGTTTCCAAGGCCTCAACTCTTTCCCTTAGTGGGGAGTTAACAGGTTTTTTTTGTTTTTTTTCTTTGCTTTGGAGCCAGAGCAAGAAGAGAAAGAGGCTTATTCCTGGAAGCCAATGCTACAATCATTTTTGCTTCTCTATAATCTAGACCTACCGAGGGAATTAAGCCAGGTTGTCTGAGTTTTGGTGTTCTTGTTGAAAAGAGAAGAGTCCAAATCCTTAAAGTTTTATTTGATAGTAGTAACAAGGGTGGTAGTTCTCAGCCTGATAAGCAATAGCTGAGTGGCAGAAACTCAAATGGGAGGCCAGGCGCCATGGATCACGCCTGTAATCCCAGTACTTTGGGAGGCCGAGGCAGGCAGATCACGAGGTCAGGAGATCCAGACCATCCTGGCTAACACAGTGAAACCCTGTCTCTACTAAAAATACAAAAAATTAACCGGGCGTGGTGGCGGGCGCCTGTAGTCCCAGCTACTCGGGAGGCTGAGGTAGGAGAATGGCGTGAACCTGGGTGGCGGAGCTTGCAGTGAGCCGAGATCACGCCACTGCACTCCAGCCTGGGCAACAGAGCGAGATTCCATTTCAAAAAAAAAAAAAAAAAAGAAACTCAAATGGGAGTGCCTGTATAAACTGGGAACAAAGCTGGTGGCCTTGAGAACCCTAAAGAAGATGTGCACAGCCTAACTCAACACACAGACAGTAAAAACACCTTCAGAGTTAGCCTCCTCTGAAAAGACCACACAAACAAGGGCCAGGTAGAGTGAAGACCATTCCCAAAGAAGTGAAAGATGTTTTCTATTCTTCCTTATATTATAAAATCCAGCATTTTTACATGGCCCAAGGGTATTAAAGGTTGCAAATCATAGCAGTTCCATCTTGAATAGAGGTTGGGTAAAATGAGGCCAAGACCTGTTGAGTTGCATTCCAGGAGGTTAGTCATTCTTAGTCACAAAATGAGACAGGAGGTCACAAAGATACAGGTCATAAAGTCCCACTGATAAAACAGGATGCAATAAAGAAGCTGGCCAAAACCTGCCAAAACCAAGAAGACAACAAAAGTGACCTCTGGTGTACTCACTCCTCAATATGTGCTAATTATAACGTATTAGCATGCCAAGAGACATTCTCACCAGTGCCACAGCAGTTTACAAATGTCCTGACAACACCTGGAAGTTACCCTATATGATCTAAAAGGAAGAAGAACTCTCAGTTCCGGAAATTCCCTGCCCCTTTCCTGGAAAAGTCATAAATAATCCACCCCTTATTTAGCATATGATCAAGAAATAACCATAAAAATAGCCAACCAGCAGCCCTTGCTGCTGCTCTGCCTATGGAGTAACCATTCTTTCGTTTTTTTACTTCCTTAAACTTGCTTTCACTTCACTCTGTGAACTCACCCCAAAATTATTTCTTGCATGATATCCAAGAACCCTTCCTTGGTGTCTGGATCCAGACCCCTTTCTGGTAACAAAGGCATGGGGGAGAGAGCCAAAAAGAATTACTGAGATGAAATAAATCAATAAGTCTAGTGATTAAGGGCTCGAGCTCCTGATTTCATTTTTCAATAGAAAAATTGTTTAATATGGCTTATCTTTTACCCACCCGAGTGTTGTGGAGCAAAACAAATCCATGCCCAGATCCCTTCTAGTCTTGCCCTGGGCTATTTGGACCAGAGTCAGTTTGGAGACGCATCAAGAAATTCATTTTCTGAGTAGGTTTTTGGTGAGAGCAGTTACTTCACAGTCTCAGGGACAGTTTGGCTGGCCTTGACCTCCCTCTTCCCCAGTGGTAATTCCACCCAAAGGATAGAAAATGTCTCTCCAAGCTCCAGTGTTCAGGAGCTTCAGACCCATTGAACGTTCTCTTAAAAGGACTGTCATAAAACAAGCCACGGGAATACACTACAGAGTGCAGAGAGTACACCTGCTTTGATTGGACATTTTGTGGGTTGTTCTGACTTAGTAATCGCTTATTGAATTCAGCTTAGTTGAAATGAATGTCAACCCAGTGCCAGGCACTGTGTTAGGTACCAGTAAGCAGGCACAGATAATGCATGGTTCTGGCCTTGGGGCATTTACGACTTAGCAGGGGACAAAAAGACATAAATGGCTGAGCTACAGGAAGATACATGCTAGGGAGGTAAACAAGAGTGCAATGAAAGCATCAAAAAGGGATCAATTCCACCATAAATGTCCCCTTTACTCCTCCTTCCTCGTCTCCTCCAGCCAGAGGTACTAGACTCTGGATTCTGGCAGAGGGTGCTAGAAGAAGAGTATAACTATCACAGCTGGAAGCCATTAATCCTATAGCAGTGACAGGAGAGGCCAGCAGAATGCTGAACACAGAAGGTGGGTCCAGAATGCAGTAGCCAAGTTCAGGTGCCATCTGGACCAGGAAAGCCGATCTGGGAAGCTGGGATAAAACCTGAAGCAAAAGGCCTCTTCGTTCATTAGCCCTCCATAGGCCTTGTCCAGGGAAAGATTGAGAACCATTGACAAGTGGCTGAGATCCAGCTACCCTGGAACTGGCTCCAACACCTGCATCACGGCTTCCCCACAAGGCAGCAAGAAAAATGTTGCACTCTGACAGCCTGCAAGACATTATGCCAGGCACTATGATGGGTACAAGAATGGGGAAAACTCAATGCCTGCCATAACAGAACTAGCCATATTTATATAGACAGAAACATTAAAAATTAATATGTTGCTGGAAATGTGGGAGGAAACACTGGGCCAAGGTGATAAGGAAGGGCTCCCTTGGAAGTGGCTTCTGCAAAGGGCCCTGAAGATGGTTAGAATTCAAGCAAGTGGAAAAAAGTTAGGGAGGATCATTTTAAGAAGATACTATGGGCATAAGCACTGGTGCTACTGGGGGAGTGTAAAGGAAACAAGGGCAATCTAAACTCAGAAAAGGTAGAAGTGTATGAGTGAGATAAGGCAAGCAAAAACATTAGGTGTACATTATGAAGGAGCTTTAATCCCATGCTGTGGAGTTTGGCCTGAATCCTACAGGCAATGAGTAGTCACTGGCAGATTTTGATCAGAGTAGGGACTGAACAAAAACAAATTCTGTCATATAACACTTCGCCCTGAAAAACATCCCTCCCTGACCAATGAAGGCCATTTACTTGGAAGATGTCAAAGCCTAGCCTCAATCCAGGTTATAAATTTACCTGCTAACTACTGAAAACCATATCAGCTTGAGAAAGTTTGGGTCTCTTTGATGTATTTATTTCCCAGTCAAAAATTTAAGGCACTAACGACAGTAAAGAAAGAAGCAAGCTGAGGCTGAATGGGCTCGTGATGCATAGAGAGCCCTGGAAGTGTGGAAAACACATTAAACTGCGGCAAAATCAAAGGGTATTACCAGAGTCTAACCTCTGTCAATCTGCCATCCTTCACCAGGTCAAGCGTCTACTACTTGGCTGGCTTCCATCTCCACTGGCACCTGCATCCAAACCACTGTGCACTGCTGTGCCTTGTAATTAAAGGTAAAAGCACACACATGCACTGCCAGAGGAGAGAGGCCAAACATGTGGGGAAGCATCATTTGGAAGTGCCCATTAGTGTGGCAAGGTCCATAAAGCAATGGGATTCTGCCACCACTTTGCTGAGTGACCTTCAACAAGCTCCCTTGAGGTGAGCAAGAATTGACTCACTCATTCTTTTTGTATTGACTCAGCCATGGGGAATGAGGCATCTGACTGGAGTGGGGAAGGGTTGCCCTTCCAAGACCCGAATTTACTTTGTCTGCTCTAGACTGAAGGAAAACGTATCATAAGCATCATCCTTCTTGACTCAGACATTTAATGTTGTTTTGCCTCGTGGTAAGAGAAAGTAATGTGAGCTTTCAGCCATGATGAAAGAGAACTTAAACTGACTTTAAAATGCTTATTCTATGTTAGTAATTTTTTAAAATAAAACTTGGATTTTATAGTGAACTCTTCTAATGAATTTATATGTTCAGCATCCTGGCATTTAAATTAACACTTACATTTTCTGGAATCTGCTTACTTTCTAAAGTGAAGTCCAATTGCAATGGGAATGCATAAAAACCATTGATCCACATGGTAAACTCTAACTTACCTTTTGAAGCAAGGGCCCTCAACCCCTATACTGGTCCGTGGCCTGTTAGGAACTGGGCTGCACAGCAGGAGGTGAGTGGAGGGCAGGCCAACATTACTGCCTGAGCTCCGCCTCCTGTCAGATCATCGGGCATTAAGTTCTCACAGGAGCATGAACCCTCCTGTGAACTGTGCATACAAGGGATCTAGGTTGCACACTCCTTATGAGACTCTAACTAATGCCTGATGATCTGAGATAGAACAGTTTCATCTGGAAACCAGCCCCCTGTGCCCCCATCTGTGGAAAAATTGTCTTTCACAAAACTGGTCCCTGGTACCAAAATGGTTGGGGACCACTGTTTTGAAGCCTAGTCAAATGTGACCTCTGCCACATCTTCCTCTAAACACTCATGGTAAATTAATCAGTCCCTCCTTTGTGTTACCAAAGTACTTGATAGATTATATGTTTCCTTGGACAGACACCAAGTCTTGTTCATTTGGTGATCCCTGTACCTGGCACCATGTTGATTACAGAGAAAGTTTTCAAAAATTGTTTGCTGCATTGATAGCAGTCTGGGTTCCCCTGCACTTGATCCTATGTTCAACAACAAGAATCCCTAACAGCCTTTATTGTTAAATTCGTCTTTGTTTGCCAAGGAGACTTATGTGTGCTCTTAAACTCAAGTCTGTTCCCTAAGATCCCGACACATAAATCCAACAGCTTAACAGCCTTTTCCCCTGGATGTCCCATAGTATAAAACTCAGTATGCCCCAGTCAAGCTGATTATCATTCACCCACCTGTCTCTTTGTAGTCCATCTATGTTTTGTTAATACACCCAGTTTCCTAGGTGTCATTCATCTACCCAGACACTCAAGTTGAAATCCTGGGAACCACCTTAAAATTTTCTTTGCTTATCCCAACATCCAAACACTAATTTGGGTTGATTCCACTTTTCTAGCATTTTCACAGCTGGCCCCACCATACCTTCCTTCCACACTGCAGAAGTCCACGTCCTCACATCTCTTGCCTACAACACCATGTTAACCATTTTTTTTTCTTGCTCTATTTCAGACATACAGTTCTATAACCTGTCTTTTTAAACGTATATATAATGAATAGCTTTCCATATCAATACACATAATATTTAATCATTCCATCATGTTCCATCATATGAATGTATAATAGATTAATTTACTAGTAAAAATGTCATGATTAGGCCTTCACATGGCAAAAATATCTTTTGCTTTTGCAAAGTAATGTTATACTGGACTCTATCAGTCTTACCTTTCCCTTAAATCCAGCCTTCACCCTGTTTCCCAAAGGACTTTCTAGGACACAGACCTGATGCAATGACTCCTCTCAAGAAACAAAATCTCAACTCCTGAGCCCTGTTCTGAGCCGAAGAGACCTTTGCTGACATGGTCCCTAACCACTTTCCCTCCTCCTCTGCCACTACATTACAGGTGCTCTCACTCCACCCAAACCAAGCCTGTTACAGCTTCCTGAACACACTTTACCTTCTCACAACTCTATGCTACAGCATGTGCTATTTTCTCTGCCCAGAAAACCCTCCCCAACCCAGCCCACCATTAGTCCTCAGCAAACCTCTACTGATACGTTGACTCTGCTTTAATATAGCTTCCTTCTGAGCTTCCTGGACCTGCAGGGCAGAATCAGTGCCTCCTTCCTTTTGTGACTTGCAACACTTATCACTCTCCTGGGAATGCCTCCAGAAAAGCAAAGACCTGGGACACAAAAGACACTAAATAAAATTTGATGGATGAATGACTTCTTTTCACTCCAACTAGACCCATGGTTCTTGATGCTGGAAGCACAATAGAATTACCTCAAAAGCTTTATAGATTCTCAACCCAGGACCCCATCCTAGATGTATTTAAACATCTCCTTGGCTGAGGCCTGAGCATGGGCATGTTTGAAAGCTCCTCCAGGCAATCCTAAAGAGCAGCCAGAGTTGAGATCCAATAAAATAGACTCCAAATCTGCTGAAAGTAGTGATACATGCTTTCTAGAACTCATAGAGTTCAGTGGGTCAGAGCTTGAAATCCTGAGTCAATCAAATCTGAGTTTATAACCTAGGTCATCAGCTTCCTAGTGAGGTAAGTTTTTAACCTCACAACCTCAGTTGAACAGATGCAAAATGGGGATAATTACAATATCTAACTCACAAGGGTCAAGGACTGCTCTGAGAATTAATCATACAATGATTGGCTCTGTCTCTGGCACACAGTAAGAATATCATGGGCTATTATTTACTATTGCTTAATAGTCCTCCTCAGTACCCAAACAAGCCAACATTCCCCATGGACATTTAGAAAACACTCATGGACCAACTGAATGATCCACTACTCAGAATCTCTCTCAGCATCCTTCATCTCCGACTGCATGTGCTATAACTCACTGCTAAGATCATCACTGCTAAAGGAAAGTAGTGCAAAAAATGCCCCTTCCCAGTCTTGACTGTTTTCAGAGATAGTATTAAGTCAATTTTGACTTCTTCCACCTCTGCAATCTGAAAGGAAACCACAGTCAGACCTTTTAACTTGATTATAATTCCAAAAGGAGGATGGAAACTCTTGACAGAAAGAACGAATCTGAGCATAAGGAGGCAGGCTGGTCTACCTCTTTGACAAGAAGTGGTAAAGGAGTAAACCAGTAAACATTTTTTGGTTGTAAGTCTTAGAATACTAGAGGTATGGGTAAAATGAGTGCACTTATGTGCACATCCAGAAAGAGTCTGAAAAGCAATTTTTAAAACCTCTCACTCAAAAGGTTCAGTAAAACCGCAACTTTTTTTTTTTTTTTTTTTTTGAGGCGGAGTCTTGCTCTGTCGCCCAGGCTGGAGTGCAGTGGCCGGATCTCAGCTCACTGCAAGCTCCGCCTCCCGGGTTTACGCCATTCTCCTGCCTCAGCCTCCCGAGTAGCTGGGACTACAGGCGCCCGCCACCTCGCCTGGCTAGTTTTTGTATTTTTAGTAGAGACGGGGTTTCACCGTGTTAGCCAGGATGGTCTCGATCTCCTGACCTCGTGATCCGCCCGTCTCGGCCTCCCAAAGTGCTGGGATTACAGGCTTGAGCAACCGCAACTTTTAAAATTATTGCTACTGTACAAACATGCCCAGGCTGTATGTTAAGCAACACTCAGGGACACAAAAACATACAAGATACTGTTCCTGCTCTTTAAACACTGAACTTGAAAAGTTGTCTGCTATCTTTGCAGTCCTTAAAGCCCAGGTACTAAGTTCAAAAATTATTCCAAACTTGATTATACATCATTAATGCCTAGATCTATTGTCTATTATATAGCCTTAACCTTTCCTAGACTTGTAGAATCAGATTCTCCATGGTAGGCGAGGTCTGGGATTCAATATTACCCAAGTTCCTTTATGTTATTTGATGCATTCAATCCATTGGTTGCCATAGAGCTTTGGGAATTAGGGACAGAAGTTTCATCTGGGGTTAAAAATAGGGGTGAAATAGTAGGGTATCTGGGAAAATTTCAAAAAGGAGGGAAGGCTGGGCATGGTGGCTCAGGCCTATAATCCCAGCACTTTGGGAGGCTGAGGTGGGCGGATCACCTGAGGTCAGTTCAAGACCCCCCTGGCCAACATGGTGAAATCCCATCTCTACTAAAAATACAAAAATTAGCCAGGCATGGTGGTGCATGCCTGTAGTCCCAGCTACTCGAGAGCCTGAGGCAAGAGAATCTCTTGAACCTGGGAGGTGGATGTTGCAGTGAGCCACGATTGAACCACTGCACTCCAGCCGGGCGACAGAGTAAGACAAAAAAGGAGGGAAGATTTAAGCTGAACACTGAAAGAGGAATAAGATTTTGATAAGTGGAGTGGACACACATCAGTGTCAGATGCAGCATAAAGATGGGAATAATAAATAGCAGAGATGCTGACATTTACATGATTTACATGGCTCGTGTCACTTGATTCTCAAATGAACCTCATAAGGCAGTGCAGCAGGCATTGGTGGTTGCCTATATAACTTCCATCACTGCACCTCTTTCTACATTCCTAACAGAACTTGTATTTTGTCACAGTATCCCTCTCTGTGTGGGCCTGTGCTTAGAGGAGGCTGGGTCCCACTCTGTCTCCTCTGGTTTACCCTGTCCTGACATGATGCACAAATGGTACTCTGCTGGGAGCTCTGAGCTTCTGGAAGCAGTTCCCTCCATCTGAAAATCTGTTGTCTCCTATTCGTCTTCTGTACATTTTAATATCTGTCTGGGTGTGATGCTAGAACCTCTGTAACCATTTTGTCATCCATCATAAAACAAAAAATAGCCAGAGGACAAAGACCAATGCTCTAGAAGGCAGAGCAGAAAGATAGAAAGGACTTTGTCCTCCACAATGTCACTGAACCACACAATTAACAACCTGGAGCTACCTTACCCTGAGACTCTATCACATGAACCCATATGTTTCCCATGCTTCCATTTCAGGCAGAATGTTCTGTATCTTGTAGAGCCAAAGCATCACTGCTGATATAGGGAAGTATTATGATTCTTATTCTATGGAAAGTAGCCTGAGGTATGGAGCAATTAAAACTTGTCAAAGGAGGCCAGCACAGTGGCTCATGCCTGTAATCCTATCACTTTGTGAGGCCAACACAGGAGGATTACTTAAAGCTAGGAGTTCAAGACCAGCCTGGGGAAAAAAGCAAGACCCTATCAAGAAAGAAAAGAAAAGAAAAGAAAGAGAGAGAGAAAGAGAGAAAGAAAAAGAGAAAAAGAGAAAGGGAAGGAAAGGAAAAGAACAAAAGCAAAAGAAAATTAAAAAAAAAAAAAAAACAGCTGGGAGTGGTGGCACACCTGTAGTCCCAGCTACTCTCGACTCTGAGGTAGGGGGATTGCTTGAACCCAGGAGTTCAAGGTTGCAGTGAGCTATGATCACTCTACTGCACTCTAGGCTTGACAACAAAGACAGACCTCATCTCTAAAAAATAAAAATTAAAAGTTAAGTGAAACTCGTTCGAAGCGTAGAAGTAATACTGTAGAGCAGGACGAAGAAGAGGCTGAACAGGTAAGCTGAGAACCACACGACGCAGACAGAGCCACATGAACACCAGAATGATCATGTAGATGTTTTCCTGTGGACACTGGGAAGCTGTTGAAAGTTTCTGAGTAAGGATTGGCAAGATCAAAGTGGTGATGCCTGAAGATATATAAAAAGTTCTAACCGTGTCACTTTTTGTGGGGATAACTAGAGTACAGCCTGCTTCCTCACCACTTCTTTCCCCTCACTTCCAGGGGTTGATAGTTCAGGCCCATGTGCCAGCCCTAAGACTTCAGGGTACACTCAGCACGCATACATTCACATGCAAGCAGCCGTGAGACTAAAGAGAAACAACCTCTATAGCTACTTCAGAGAAGAGAGTGGTAGGGAATGCTCCAAACCATTTACAATCTGCTCAGGGTCCAGCTGAGGCAAGACAGGTTCTCCAGAAATTATTAATGCCAAGAAAATCTTCTCAGAAAAATAACTTTTTACAACCTAGGGTCTGCAAGGCTGATCTCCTTTGAGCTACAGAATGCTGATGTTCTGTGATTTGGGATCAAGGCAGGGCAGCTAAGACCAGGAAGCCAGCAGTTCATTATTTCAAGCTGAGTTTCCAGAGCTAACCTGCACACTAAGTTTCTGCTCTGACATCAGTTCACTCCTCTCCAAAGGTCCAGAGTGGAGTCAGGAAATCTTTCATGCATATCTATGCTGCCACTGCCTCCCCCAGGATGATTGAAGACTTGAGGTTCAGGCCAAAGACCACTTTGGATAATTGCATCCTATCTTTGTGCTACTCTTCTTTTGTGACTGCCCTTCTTGTCTGGCCTGGCCTAACTGCTTTAATCAGTCAAGTGCCTCTCCTCCTACTGTCCCTGCATGAGCAAAAGTTGCCCTGTAAAAACAGGTTGTCAATAACCTCCTAGTCTCAGTCCTGAACACTATTCTCAGGCCTGTCTTACAATCTATCACCTAAATTGGTTCCAGTCTTTCTGGAGCCTTTCTAGAGGTTGAGATTTCTGCTTGGAGTCTTTTCACAGTCTTTGCGTGACAACAGACATTCTCCAATTTGGACTTTTTCTCTCTTTATTCAACCCTGACTCAGACTCTCCTTTGATTTTGCCACCTTTGGTTGTTCTGAGTACAACTTAGCCTTATTTATGCCCTTGGGCAGGTTGCCCACCAGAGTCACATGATTTGAAAGCTTGACCTGGCTGCTTCTGCTGCCAGTGCCCTGGAAACCCTAGGTTTATTGAACGAAGATAAAAGCACCTCAAAGCGCCCTAATGCCGATGTCTTCTGTAGCTACCTAGCTGCCCAGCTTTGCCTGTATTGTGCAGTATCTTTCTGTGTAATCTAATAGGAAGATACTGGGCTTGAAGTCAGACACCTGATCTCCAAAACCATAGTTCTGCCATCAAGGGGCTGTGTAACCTTGAATAAGTGACTCCCTCCACTGAGACTCAGTTTCTTCATCAATTTACTGAGAGGCTTAAACCAGACAAACTTTGAGTCACTTGCCAGCCCCACACTTCTCCAAAAACTCACCAGATGCCTGAATAAGGGCAATAATTGCCCAGGCTGAGTGTCCATCATAAATGGGTAGATCAAACATGAAATTATCCCCTGTATTCAAGGGTCCATTGTCCTGAGATTACAATGATGACAAGAGTGATAATAAATAGTATTTACTTACAGGGTACCATGGGTAGGTCACTCACTAAGCATTTGCAAAGATTTCTCATTTAATCCTATCAGCTAAGGAGATGGGTACTAGTGTCATCCCGATTACACAGACGAGGAAAGAGAAGCTTAGACGTATTTAATGATGTGCCTAAGCCACCAGCTGCTAAGAGGTAGAGTGAGGATATCAACAAAGTAGCTTCTTGGCCAAGTGAAAAAAGGCACTCAGCAACCCAGCCAGCCCCTGCCTTATGGGGACTTCCAAGTGGGAATGCCAGTGCTTGGCACTGATGCTTACTCTTATAAATTATTGAACACTAAGGCATTTTCCAAAGGCTATTTACTGCCCCCATCAACCCCAGTGTATTGTTGGTCCTATGTTTCAGAAAACTCAGCAACTCCCGTGACTTCTTCTCTCAGCAGGGAATATTTTTCAGAACTTCTCAGCATGGAGCCATGGCATTGCTGGACTAGAAGAAAACAAATCCCTTTCCACATCTATATTCCTTTTCATAGATTTATAAAGAGATGTTCTAGAGGGTCATGGTACCCATCTAAGCCAGGAGAGACCAATAGCACACAGTATTAATCAGTATTAATTTTTCTTTTATTTTTATTATTACTATGAAGCATATGTTTAAAAGTTGACAATCTGGTTTCAAAACCTGACTTGGCCACTGCCCAACTGGGAAGCTTTGGTCTTTTTGCCTCAATGTGTCCTCTCTCAAGTTAAAATAACAGTATTTACCTTGTATCTTTTTTTTATTAGAACAATGCACAATGTTAGCAATTACTATTCTTTCTGGTTGATTTTTTTTATTATTTCAATCTCTCTGTTAAATTTCCCATTCTGATCCTTTATCATTTTCTTCATTTCATTGAATTATTTCTCTGCCATTTTCTGGACATTCATGGAACTTCCTTAAAGCAGCTATTTTTAATTCTTTGTCAGGCAATTCATATATGTCCATTTCTTTAGGATCAGTCACTGTCCCTTATTTTGTCCCTTTAATGAGGTGATTTCATGTTTCTCTGTTTGTTCTTGTACATGTGCTGCCGAAGCGAGCACTCTCTGTTTGTTCTTGATCCTTGTGGCTATGTTTTGGTATCTGTGTAACTGAAAAAAATAGGTAGTTATTCCAGTTTTCGCATGCTGGCTTTGTCTGGGAAATTCCCTTAGTAGTCACACCATCCAGAGATTCTGGGCAGACTGGTTAGCATGGTTCAGGGGTGGGCTTGTCTTTGGATTCCTTAGGCTGGCAGGCCTGTAGCCTGAATCCACGTGGGTGGACCTGTTGATTGAGTCAGCTGGGATAGGCTTAAAGCCTGTGTCCCCAGGGGCCAGCTTGAAGCCCACAGACAATGGGGCTGGCCTGTTGCTGAGGGCTGTCTAAGGCTTGGAATCTTTGGGAATAACTCAGTGCTGGGATAAGCCTGAAGCCCAGGGCCACTGAGCCCTGCCTGCTACAGAGCACACAGGCAGACGGGTAAATAAAGGATGAAACAGGAGGGATGCAGGAGGCGGGGTGTAATTGTTTTCATTTACAATTCCTACTCCCAGAATAGAAAAGCCAGCTACATCGATATTGAGTGCCTGGGAACAGGAAGGCATCACTGAGCAGGGGGGAAAGCCGAAGAGAGGTTCATTTAACTAGGGAAAAGAAAGTCATACCTACTCTCTGCCAGGTACTCTACATACATTAAGCTATTTAAGTATTAAAGCTGTTTCATTTTATAAAATACTATTGTGAGCCCCATTTACAGATTTAAAAATTAAGGCTTAGAGAAGTTAAATAATACATGCAAGGTCACATGGCAACTCAAGCATGAGCTACACGCTCTTTCCTGCACATCATACTGCCTCGCTGGGCCCTAGGGGGAAGCCAGCAATAATTAAGGAGCTCTAAACTAACTACTGCTTTTCCTACCTCTGGCAGCCCTGCCAAGGAGATAATCACGTGCATTTCTCACACTTCTATCCTCTCTGGTTCATTTCTTTCCTCTGTTTGGTCATCATAAGACAGCCCAAGCCATTTATCAGAGTTAGATTCACGCTGTGGGATGACAGGACTGACTGTCCGCATCTGCTCTCAGGAGGCCCTCGACATAGGACTGCAGCACTGACCGAGGCCTTCATTTGTCACTGAGGCCAATGTCTCAGACTTCCCTGCCAGCTCAGACTCCAACATGGGGGGCCAGAGACTTGCTGGCTTCAAACCCGCTCCTGAGCCATCTGGCAGACCCGAGGATCCCAGGACAGTTGCCCCTCATTGCCCGGACACGCTCACCAACATAGTGTGTACCAAGTGCTGAGGTCTGTCATTCTGACCTTGGGCTGGTAATGGGGGTATGAACTGGGGGCAAGGAGGCATGCATGCAGGTAGCAATCTCTCTGCTTGGTTGAGCTCACCAAGGAAGAAAAAAAAAGTGAGTCATTTCTTTCACCAGTGGTGGTGATTGTATTTGTTACAGATATCTCTACCTCAGGGGCAGCGAGATCCATTTGCTATATGGCTGTGTATTGGAACATTAGGAAGAATACATCACCCTGGCTTCCCAAACACTTTGCTAAATTTGCTCTTGCTTGTGATGTTCAGAAAACACACCCAGAAGGTCTAGTGAGGGCAGGGCATGCGAGAAGAGAGGACAGAGTGGGATGCTTAACACAGGCATCTCATCAGTCTGAGAGGCTGGTCACCAGCCTTCCTGAGACACAGTCTCATGCTGTCAAGCCCCTGCTCAGAAGTCTGCTGTGGCTCCCCATGTCCTTCTGCCCTGAGTCCTAACTCCATCCCTGGGCTTTGGGAGTCTATAATATCTAATTGTACCCTATTCTCTCTCCTAACTTGAAACTGCTAAAACTCACATGCTTAAAACCTCTATACCCTCGTTACCTTGTCAGATTGCCCTTTCCTTTTCCTCCTTTTCCAAATCCCAAATTGTATTCCAAATTCTGCCTGATTTTTGCCTCTACATTTTACCAGCTTTGATTATGCTATAGAATGACATCTTTCTTCAAGCTTGGTGCTGCATTCACTCTTCTAGACCTTTTTTTTTTCTTTTGAGATGGAGTCTTGCTCTGTCACCCAGGCTGGAGTGCAATGGTACGATCTCAGCTTACCACAACCTCCACCTCCCGGGTTCAAGCAATTCTCCTGCCTCAGCCTCCCGAGTAGTTGGAATTATAGACACCCGCCACCACAACTAGCTAATTTTTGTATTTTTAGTAGAGACTTGGTTTCATCATGTTGGCCAGACTAGTCTTGAACTCCTTATCTCAGGTGATCCACCTGCCTCGGCCTCCCAAAGTGCTGCGATTACAGGTGTGAGCCACCACACCCAGCTCGCTGTCTTCTTTTTAAAGGCTTTCAAAGTATAAAACTCCCATGATCTCCACTGGTCCTTCAGGCCTGGTTTAGAAGCCCCCATCAATGTTCACTATGTTGTTATTTTATCTTATCCAGCCTGACTCTCTCAAGATACAGATCAATGACCTCTCCATTGGGTTGCACCCTTGATTTTCCTGCTCCTATTACTGGCTCTGCCTTAACAATTACCATGTGTCCTTGGCTGCCATTTAATCTCGAATGGAATTCCTTCTCAGAGGCTTTATTGAGCAACTATGATGGTTAAATGAGCCAGGCAGTGAAATGGAACCAGCATTGTATGTGGCCATCCAGGAATATAAGCTTCCTTAAATCCTTGGTTCAGCCCAAATCAGAGTTCACACAGAAGAGGAACAAACATTTTTTTCATATTTCTTAACTCTCAAGTTTTCATAATAGTTTGTGAAAAAAAAATGTTTTATACATACCTAGATGCACATATACACACAGACACCTAAAAACTTCAACAACAGAAATAAAAATTTAAAAAGATATTGAGCAAACATAAGCACCTAAAAAGTACAGTAAGTGATGAATTTTTATTATCCCTCTAAAATGTCTGGATAATCTTACTGTAAATCATTATTATCTTTATTTTTTTTTAAAAATTGTGATATACTCAATGCAAACCCTAAAGGGCACTTTGGAGAAAAGCCAGGCTACAGGTTTATATTCTTCCCATTTTCAAATAAAATGCAAAAGAAAAAACTAGTAATCATTTTAATGAGCCTTTAAATAAATTATTGGCCAGAGCACACTGCAGTAATTTATACAAAGAACCATATACATATATTTGCTGAGAAAGGGACTTTGTGACTTAAGACTGAATTTCCAAGAATTACTCTAGATTCTTTTTCCTTTAAGTGATGAGTTTGAATGCAAGCACACTGACAGCCACTCCATCGCTGGGCACACTCGCAAAGGCAGATGGAAACTCCTAGACCAGTGTCTGTCCCCTCACTGATTCTCCTTTCTGCCTTCTTGGCCGTAATGGGGTCTGACACTTTCCCTTTTTGGGGTACAATGGGTCTTTCCTGGTTCTATTTCTGGATACACCAAGAAGAAAAACGTTTGGACTTGGAATTAGTAAATGAGGGAGGTTTGGTTCACGTTTTGTTCTTTTCCTTTTTTTCACCTCTTCCTTTCATACATTTTCCCCTAAGCCCATCTCCGAAACACTGCTCTAGCCACTTGGTAACTACGTTAATTTATGAGGCAGGAAAAAATGAGGTGGCTGTGAATTACAAGAGTGGGACTATTTCTCTCCATCAGCAGAATAATCAATCTTTCTCAGGCAGTCAGCAAGTCTGGTTTTAAGAGACAAGGAAGAAGATGGGGAAAGAGAACATGGCAGCATGCCTCCTGGATAAGGCAGGACATGAGGCTCTTTAAAAATCCAAGCCTCTAGGAGCTGCATCCTCTCCAAGGAAGCCTGAAAGCCGGCAGCTCAGAGCTCAGGAGGGGAGGCCCAGGAGCTACTGTGGTCAGCACTGAAGGCACAGCCAGGCAGCAGGACCCTGGATTCCAGTCTGCAATCTTGATGCCAGCTCCATCCCAGTAGTAACAATCTTCCCGTTTCTGTAGCTTATTTCTTTCAAACAAAATCACAACTCTCATTTTCTCCTAGATATGTTCTTTATTTTTGCCATGGAAAAGCTCTCTTATGTGATTAAACAAAAATAAAATAAACTGCATAGGAGCAATTTGAAAGTCCAAAGAGACACCAACTTCGTTTTAAGGCTGTAGTAACTGATATAGCATCTCCTTGCTACCTTCTCCAGCCTTCTCTGTGGACCACAGCAATGCATTCAGAAGCCTATCAGCTAACATGGCAGTTTGGGGACATTTTTCCATTGGTTCTTCACCTGCTCATTGCCTGCCATACCTGTAGCCTTCAATAATAACATTTAAGATTTAAAAGTGAAAACCAAAAGAAAAAGAAACCCAAAAGCCCCAAACAAACAAAAACCTACTTTTGCCTAAAGATTTGGGGAAAAATATCATTTCCCCACTCATCCGCTGAATTGATGGAATTCACACTACCAGGGCAATGCCCATTGAAAAGTGGCGAAAAGCAATCAGCACCTCAGATGGGCTTGGAGCATGGTTTCTGCCGCCAGAGGGAGTTATTCTGGTAGTGCATACTCCTTATATGTTTGCCTTGGACAAAAAAAATTAAGTGGTCTAACCTGGTCATTCTAACATAAGGCAACATACCTATGTTAATTTTCCCAATTCAGCATTTACTTTTCTTAAAAAAGAAGAAAAGACTCAACCGAGTCATGTGTTCCACAGTTAAAAATTAAAGCATTTTGAGTTCATGTTCTTTGCAGGGACATGGATGAAGCTGGAAACCATCATTCTCAGCAAACTAACACAGGAACAGAAAACCAAACATCACATGTTCTCACTCATAGTGGGAGTTGACCAATGAGAACACATGGACACAGGGAGGGGAACATCACACACCAGGGCCTGTCACGGGGTGAGGGCAAGGGGAGGGAGAGCATTAGGACAAATATCTAACGCATCCAGGGCTTAAAACCTAGATGACGAGTTGATAGGTACAGCAAATCACCATGGCACACATACACCTATATAACAAACCTGTACGCTCTGCACATATATCCCAGAACTTAAAGTAATTTAAAAAAAAAAAAAAAATTAAAGCATTTTGCTAGTGGACGGCATTAAGAACAATTCATAAAAAAATGCTAACGACCCTCCCATCCAAGTATATCTAACATGCTAGTTATACTTCTAAAAGGAGGGGACAGGTAAGTGATCTTTTATCCCCATTTTACAAATTGAGAAGGTGAGGATCAGAGAATTTAAATGACTTCCCAGTGCCATACAGCTAGTTAACAGAAAGGCTTAAAACAGAAATCCTGATTCTTTTCCCAGATAGCTCATCTCCCAAGGACCCAGCCTCTTGTTTCTTTATCAAACCATTTGGCCTTTGTCATGCTGCTCAACCATTCTGGCCAGTTCTTAATGCAAGGCTTGGTTTCCCACCCAGGTTCATTTGAAATGAGATTCCAGCTGCAATGCCCTTTGGGCTTTGAGAGTGGAGTACTGAGAGGCTGTAGATATCTCTGTAAACCATAGATCCACCACTGACATTCAGCAGGACCGATGTGGAATGCTATCTTCCTACCACTTCATATTTGTGCTCACCTTATTCCCAGTCGAGGTTCTCTATCAGATCAGAGTTCTCCAGCTGTCACCAGCCTTATGGGTTTGGCAGAGAATACTAGACTAGGAGTCAGTAAACTGCTCCAGCCCCAGCTCTGAGGCAAGTGACTCTATGACCTCAGACAAGTCCCTGAGTGGCCTCTTCTGTTCAGTGAGGGTCTATACAGTCTCTGAGAGCCCTTTAAACTCCAATATGCAGTGAGTCTAAGAATTAAATATGAGCGGAAATGAGTTAAATGAGCACATTAGACCAAGACACATGACCATCAGCAACAAATCTGAGCAAACTGCTAACATCTCAGTGCCAAACGTCCATCATCTGTAAATTGCATGATGATAGTGCCAACATCATACAGTTGCTGTTGAAGTATTAAATGAGTTAATTCATGCAAAGCATTTAGGATAATTTTCAGCACACAGCAAACTCTCAAAAAACTCTAGCTCCTTCTTGTATTATTGTTATTTGTCATTGTCATTATTATCATAGACACTTTATGAACAGAAGCAGATACTAGCACTAACAGAGACTTCTTTGCTCCTTAACAGACGGGTTATTATGCGCATTTTATGAAGAGAAAAAGAAAGGCTCACAGAGGAGAGACGTTTGGTTGATGCATCATTAAGTCAAAGGACATGAGGGAGTGTGGTATAGCAGAGCTAACTTCCCACTCCCTATTGCAACATTTGGTGTCCTCTATTCTAGGTTACTAGAACAGGTCCAGGCAGCATCTCTAACTCTCTTGCCTGCGGGAGGAGGGTTGAGTGTCCCTGGGTAACGACTATGATGCTCCTATGAAGTTGCATTGGTTCATGTTGACAGAACCCCTCAATTGTGCCAGCAAGTAGTGCTGCTGCTCTGACCTCTACCAGCAGAGCCAGTGTGTTTCAGGGACCCACCTTTTGACCAAGGAACTGTAACTTCAGAAAAGATAGCCTGGGTAACAGGGCTTGGCCAGCCAACATGTAGTCATAGAACTAAGAGCTATGAGGATTACACTTTCTGAGGACTTCCCAATAGGTTATCCAATGAGCTACAGAATCCATGAATCATCACATGGTACCGCAAAGCCCTCTGAGAAACACTGTCTAAATGGTGGCCATCCAGATGACCTGAGCTGGAAGGGGCTTCAAAAAGCATAGAACGTAAACTTGCCATTATACAAATAGAGAAATGAAGGCCCTGGGAGGGGAGTGGCCTATATAAAGACATTGAGTTACTCAGGGGCAAAACCAGGAGCAGAAAGCAGTCATCTGCCTCCTACCCCTACTCTAGTGGTCTTACCCTACAATGACACAAAAAGTCCCTTTGCACTGAAGGATCAACCATGTGCTTCCTTTGAGTCAAAGGGAAATCTCTGTAAGCCACACTTGACTATCTCTCACACAAATAAGGGTATCAGTGCAGGTCCCCAGCAAGAGTCCACAAAGTGTTCTCCTGTGACTCTAAAGACCACTTTGCAAACACCAACTTTTCACCCGTAGACTTAGCTACCACTCCGAATATGCCACATGCTGCCAACTGGTAACAGGGATAATATTAGATTTGGTACAGCCTGTTAGCCCCCAAGCCCTGAACTCCACCTCCTAATTAGTTCAAAACACAGACATTTCTTATTAAAATCTATATAGAAAAATCTCTTTAAGGCCTGGCGCGGTGGCTCACACCTGTAATCCCAGCACTTTGGGAGGCTGAGGCGGGCGAATCATGAGGTCAGGAGATCGAGACCATCCTGGCTAACACGGTGAAACCCCATCTCTACTAAAAAATACAAAAAAATTAGCCGGGTATGGTGGCAGGCACCTGTAGTCCCAGCTACTTGGGAGGCTGAAGCAGGAGAATGGCATGAACCCGAGAGGCAGAGCTTGCAGTGAGCTGAGACTGCGCCACTGCACTCCAGCCCGGGCAACAGAGCAAGACTCTGTCTCAAAAAAAAAAAAAAAGAAAAGAAAAATCTCTTTAAAACTCAGAACATAATAGCAAGGATGTTAACAATAACTGGCTATGCTAGGCTCTCATTTTCACATGACAACAGTCATTTGGAACCTAATGGTGAAGGGAAGCCCTTACAGAAGGGCTTCCAAGTCTCTACCGGGCCCACATCTTCCTTGCCATTATCTTCGGGACCCTGTATGCATCAGAATTTGAGACCCAGGTCTATGCAGGCAGTCATTTTCTTGGGTGCATCTTGTCTGCCCAAGTAAATTGCACATTTCTGAAAGCAGGAAACTCCCTCCCTCACAACATACTTTGCTCAGAGGTAGACATTTTAAAAAGATTGTTCAACAGCCTAAAATTACCTTCCCACCTTTTTGGCCTTACTTTAGTGTAAGAGACTTTAATATTTGTGGACTGAAAGTGTGTTACCCTGCCACTTACTTTCCCTGACCCTCCAACTATCTTGGGAGTTTGGTATTTTAAAATTCTGTGCTATGTTTTGGTTAAAGGTTTTCCAGGGTTTTAAAGATAGCTCAGGGTTATGTGCTGTATCCAGAGAGCGACACTGGCATAACCAGCCTCCGAACCACACACGCGGTGTCTCTTGAACGGCTTGACAAAAGCAGCTTGCTCAGTGTAAGAATCTCACTGGTAATTCCCACTATATTTCTGCAGGGTAGCCTGGAAGTAATTATCCTTCTCACTGGTAAATCAGTTTGGAATGCAGGATGTAATGCTCCCCTCCTCCTTCAAGAAACTGCTAATCCTCTAACACTAATGAACAGAAAACCCCAGGCAACAGCGTTACCACTAATAGAGTGATGACTACAACTCGCCTGGTCTCTATACCTGTGGCAGTGGCACCAACCCTGCGGGCAGATAGAGGTGAACAGGAATCCTGGACCCCCTCTTATTAGCTATTTTCCAAACTTAAGTGTCTATCTGCTTGGGCCTCAGTTTCTTCGTCTGTCAAATGGGGATAAAACTACCAAGCTCAGGAAATTAACAGTAAAACTTAGAATAAAATGTAGTAAGGAGCTTAGCCCAGTGCCTAGAACTTATTAGAAGCTCAATAGAAAGAACTCATTAGCCTATACTGTTGTCAGACCTTATAGTTTTCATCACACACAATCACACACACAGAGAGAGAAAGAGAGAGAGAGAGAGAGAGAGAGAGAGAGAGATGTAGCTCTAATTGTAGTAATTTGGTCACATTCTCTGGCTGTTAGACCAGTGCGCACTCTCTGCCATTTCCAATACACTGTCTCCAAAGTTGCAGGTAGCAGTCACTTTGGAGCCAATTAGACAATAACATGCCTGCATTTTCCTGTCCACTCAAAGATTCATTCTCAAATAAGCTCGCCCATGAGAGTCAGGTTCCTCTCTGGTTAAGGCACAAAGCCTTCAGCCTGTTTTTACAAAGCACAGCAAACTTGACCTTGACACTTGCCATTCTGCATGGGCCTGAGGACAAGAATCAACTGACAGTAATGAGTTCTGGGAACCCAGGGATGTTTATCTCCTGCAAGGGGAAGGAGAAGCTGGGTGCTAGAGCTCACTAGCCACACCATAATGGAGCCACTCCTCCGGGAGGCAAACTGTACACTCTCCTGCTTCCAGAACTAATATACCATTCCTCATCTTCAGGTACCAGGCTCAGATACATTCAGCAATGCTGGGCTCCCATAAGGAAGTTGGGCTCAAACCCAGGCAATGAGTTAATTGGCCAATGGCCGGAGAAAGGCAAACAACTGGGTATACAAAATTCACATCAAATAGTCAGAGTGGGTCAAGGTCATAAAAATAATGCTGATGCCACCATGCCATAGAACAGCAGTCTAGGACAACTTCAACTGAAGCAGCTTCATGCATTTCATATCAATACTCTCATTTAGACAGGGAATTATAAAACCCGCTAGATGAAATGATTATACCCTGCTCACAGCTTGTGAGAAAGACAGTACTCCCAGTCTAAATCCCAACTACCTCCAGGAAGCCCAGAATTGCTGAATGACTAATTTGTCCCCAAAATAAACCCATTGGGAAAGCTGCTGTAGATCTACCATTTATAGCAATATAGTCTTGGGGTAATTTATCAAAGTCTATTTTCTTACCCTGCCTACTTTCAAAGTGGCTGGGAGGATTAGAGATCATGTGGCTAAAACTCTTAAAAGGGAGTTTAGGATAGTAGCTGCTCAGTTAGTGCTAACTGGGATGATTACTGGTAGAATGAAACTATACACAGGTTAACACCTCTGCTTCCTTCCAACTTAAGGCTTTATTAACTATCTGTATTTGGGTAATTTTGTGTTGTTCAAAACTGTTTAAAAAATCAACAATTAGCTTTGGGAGCAACTATATAAATACAACCTCAATTTACTGTTTTGCCAGGGGCAACAGATCTCATTTGATGTATTCACAGCCTCCAAGGAAAGCAGCAGCCATCTGTTAAATAAATAACTCATTAGGTGAAAAGCAAGTGCTTCTACAAGATGAACTCAAAAATCCGCCAGAGACTACTGCCATTGGCTGACTGATGAAATGGGTTGCTACAGATAATTTGGGTACTAACCAAATCCAAACCATCTTGCCTAACACAAGCTGAGATGAGTATCCATATGACCGTAAGTTTAAACTTGAAAACATAAATAAGGAAACTTAAAAACAAAGTTGCATTACAAGGTTCCAGAGCTCTAGACTAATAAAGAAACAAATAAGAGCATTTTTATTTATATCAAATTGTCATTTTGCCTAAGTGGCTGGAGAAGGGGGATTTCTACTAAGCTGAATATACTGGTTATGAGAAAGTCAGAATGTAGACTACGTGTGCACTGTCAACATCAAGAGGCTCAGAATACAATACATACCACTTAGTAAAATGAAAATGAATCCAATTTCACTTTTTCTTGGATGATTCAGAAAGCACTTCAGATCATGTAGGACCCTTATGAACATTCATTAATTTCTTTTTTTTTTTTTTTCTTGAGACGGAGTTTCACCCTCGTTGCCCAGGCTGGAGTGCAGTGGCACGACCTCTGCTCACCGCAATCTCCGCCTCCTGGGTTCAAGCAATTCTCCTGCCTCAGCCTCCTGAGTAGCTGGGATTACAGCATGTACTACTACGCCTGGCTAATTTTGTATTTTTAGTAGAGACGGGGTTTCTCCATGTTGGTCAGGCTGGTCTTGAACTCCCGACCTCAGGTGATCCACCCACCTCAGTCTCCCAAAGTGCTGGGATTACAGGCATGAGCCACCGTGCCTGGCTATGAACATTAATTTCTATTGCTATTCTCTAAAAAAATAAATCCATGCCATTGGCCTGCTGCTTACTTTTCCCCAATCTGAGTGAAGAAAATGTCGGTGTGTTTAACTTTCTGGGTGGCAGTGCCTCCTAGATGGGAGTTAACTATACTTTGGTGATGTTTCTCAGGCCAGACAACAAAACAGGCCTGACTTCTGTTTATTGAGTAATAGTTTCTGTGAGAAATGGCTCCTGAGCCCACTGCCTGAATGTCATCACGGGGAAGGATAAATGGAGGTGGTATTCCCATGCCAGTGACAGCCAAATCCCAACTCTATGTTCCTTCCTACCCACAGAATCTGCCTTAATCCATCCCTTGTCTCCATCACTTCTAAGAACTTCTTAGTTGCACTAAGGAGAGTTCAGACTGTCAGGAGTAGAAAAAAAAAACAGCAAAAGACAAAAGGAAACATCATTATGATATTTTCTAAGAGGAAACATACATGACAGATGAATTCCAAAACAGATACAAACAGGTACAAACCTTTATGAGCCATTTAGGAAAATCCTCACAAAAATGGTCTATCTATCATCTACATGAAAATACGATTAATTCTGTTGTGGCCCAGATACAAGACAGTGATCAGTGCTGCAGGGCACTTTTGATGTCCCAAATATCCAGTTCTTGCTTCGCCCAAAGTGCATACGCCCACTGAGATCCAATATGCCCAAGCCACTTGTGTGGGATGGCAGGAGCACTAAACTAGGAGTCATCAGACCAACTGACAAGGCTGCCCCTAATCTGCTGAGTTGCATGGGTGGGGCAGTTGTCCTCTGTGGGCCTCTGCTTCCTTCTCAAGAAGGGAGAAGGGCAGGAGAAGAACTGAAAACCATCACTACTGGCTTAATTCAGTCAATTCATCATGTGCCCATCAAGGACATAGCATTAAGCTTTAATTCAAGATTATAAAGCAATTTTGAACCCCTACGCTATCACTGTATAAGAAAAAAAGGTGCGGCCGGGCGCGGTGGCTCAAGCCTGTAATCCCAGCACTTTGGGAGGCCGAGATGGGCGGATCACGAGGTCAGGAGATCGAGACCATCCTGGCTAACACGGTGAAACCCCATCTCCACTAAAAAATACAAAACCAAAAAAATAGCCGGGCGAGGTGGCGGGCGCCTGTAGTCCCAGCTACTCGGGAGGCTGAGGCAGGAGAACGGCATAAACCCGGGAGGCGGAGCTTGCAGTGAGCTGAGATCCGGCCACTGCACTCCAGCCTGGGCGACAGAGCGAGACTCCGTCTCAAAAAAAAAAAAAAAAGAAGAGGTGCAAAAGATGACCTGATGCAAATAAATCTGGCCTGACAATCAAGAGTCCTGGGTTCTAATCCTGACTCCTTTTTCTATCTGGCTATGTGAGCTTTTTTGGCTTCAATTTTCTCATCTGTAAAATGAGGTTGTTGGCATGGATAAATGATTTCTAACCGAGACTCCATGGACATCTTGGGTTCATGAGTGGGATCTGAGGTGTTCACAAAGTCCTCAAAATGTATGAAAATTTTTGTGGCATAGACATATTTCTAAAGAGGCCGCCTAGAACTTTAATCACATGTGTAAAAGACTTGCAGTTCAAAAACTGTTAGGCACACTGTTGGTGGGAATGTAAATTAGTACTGCTATTATAGAAAACAGTATGGAGCTCCTCAAAACTTAAAAATAGAGCTACCATATGAACAAGCAATTCGACTACTGGGTATACATCCAAAGAAAATGAAACCAGTAAGTCCAAGAGATTTCTGCACTCTCATGTTTTTTGCAGCACTACTCACAATAGCCATGATATAAGATCAACCTAAGTGTCTATCAATGGATGAATGAAGAAAAGTTGGTACATAGACAAAATAAAATACTATTCAGCCATAAAAAGGGAAATCTTATCTTTTGTGACAACATGGATGAACCTGAAGACATTATGCTAAGTTAAATAAGCCAGACACAGACAGACAAATACCATTTGATCTGACGTATATGTGGAATCTAAAAGAGTTAATCTCAGAATTAGATATTAGAATGGTGGTTAACAGGGGTTGAATGGTTAAAGGGGAGGCATGTTTTGGAGACACTGGTAAAAAAAATACATAATTACAGTTATATAGGAGGAATAAGTTCAAGATATCTATTGTAGAGCATGATGACTATAGTTAATGGCAATATATTGTTTTCTTGAAAAATGATAAGAGAGTAGATATTAAGTGTTCTCACCACAAGGTAACTGAGTTATTGCATTTGTTAATTAGCTAGATTTAACCATTCCACAATGCATATGTACTTCAAAACATTATGTTGTACAATATAAATACATATAATATTGTTAATTTAAAAATAAACAAATTAAAAGAAACTATTAATAACCACTCATCTAGGTGAAATCTGTGCTTTCTTCTAGCTCTAAAAATCCAATAATTTAAATAACGATACTGAAAAATGTGAAAATGACAAAGGTTTGGGACAAAGCGAAAAGAAACTACTCAAATAAAATCAATAACAGGTGCTTAAACAGCCAGCCTGATGATCAAAGCTTTGGCACTTGGCTAGTGCGCAGTCTAGGGCCTGAGAGTCCCCTACAGCTAACTGGATCCTTTGGCTATCTATCACCAATGCTGAACCAGAAGCCAACAATTCTGCTTCCTCCCTTTGCTGGGTGTACTTAGGGGTACCGGAGGTGGAGGTGAGGAGAAAGTCTATGGATGCACATTATGCTGCTGAGGGCTCAAGTCAAAGCTGCTCCGCTCTGAGCAGCATAAACAGTCACAATTCTCAGCCACAGTTTGGACTCTACCATATTAGAGATCAGAGATATCCACACAATGGTTTGAAGCTCGCTCCTGAGCTTACCTTGAGGAAGAAAGCACTGGCAAGATGGAGAAATGCAAATCAGATTGCAAGAGAAGAACTTGGTGGTGCCATTTTTTTTTTTTTTTTTTTTAGCTTTTTAGAAATATTAAAATGACCTTTAATGTGGTTATTTTGGTGCATGTATTTGAATCATGTCTGCCTAAGTTTCTAAATAACAGTGCTTTCTTAGCTGGAGAAAGAGCACATCTCCCCAAAGATAATGTACGGTGCAGTATTTGTTTTCTAAAACTGCTCATTGTTCCATAGAATCCAGGACTCCTCCTCCCAGTAGATTTCCATGGCCAAGGTCTGACCTTATATGATTTCATCCTGGCTGCTAAATCAAGAGGAAAACAGAGAAGCAGAGGTGCCAGAGGAGCCTGGTCTGCCCTCTGCCTCAGAAGCAGCTCAGGATCAAGTTGAAGAAGCCAGGATCAGCCTTTTGTTCATGTGGCAGAAACAATCTCCTGGGAATAAGGGGTTCTCAAAAAATGTATCAGCAAGAGGAAGGCTGTGGAAAGACTCAACTCTAAAGTTGAGCAAACCCATGCTTACATTCTAGATGTGTTACCACCATCTGACTCAGGGTAGAAAGTTACTTCATCTCTCTGAGCTTCTCTTGCAAAATGGGGACCATAATAGTTTCTATCCCATAGATTCATTGTGAGGATAAGTGCGATGAGACATAGGTACATAGTTTTACTGGTGGTGTTACTATCACTGCTGCTGTCACTATTATTATTATTACTATCAAGGCTATTGTTAGAATTACAAACAGCGTTTATGAAGTTCCCGGCATATAAATCAGGCCTCTGTAAGTGATTCCATGACTACTGAGTTTTTTCCTTAACCTCTGGCCCTAATGAGCACAGTGACCCAGCAGGAGTGCTCAGGACCTACTGACCCAGCCTCTTACCTTCCTTTTGTTGGTGGGATTGACATAGAGGTAACTGAGGACAGTCTTCAAACCCACTTTGTCATTCAGCTTTTCATAGGTGGTGCCATAATCTGTCGACCTGCAGGTAAAAAAGAAAACAGAAAGGGAGAGATCGTTTTATCAATAGGCAGCTATGTCTAAAGGGAAGCCAGGCTTTCCCCCGACCGACCAGCACCTTTCTTCCAAAATCACATGAGTGCTTAAAAGTGTTCTTCAGAGATAAAAAGCCCCATTAATTTTAGAAGAGCAATTAGGCTAATGCATCTGCTTACTACCTAAGCGTGTTCCCCTTTGCTCCCAGCCTTTCTCAGAGACCTACTTTTTTGCCCTTTGTGAAATTGTTTGGTGAAAGGAGCTGCTGGAGACTACCTGACTCCCATGCTGCTCAGCCCCGCCCCCTGCCCACCCTGGCTCTGTGTGGAGCTGTGGAAGCACACAAGTTCCCACCAGCAGACCCTCTGTATGGGAGTTGTGTGTGGAGGCCATGGGAGAGTGGCCAGGCTGTCTCCTGAGGTCACCATGGTACAACCAACTTCATACTCACTCCATTGGGCCTGAAGCAAGGGACTCTTGGAGGACCCTAGAACCTCATAACCCCAGAGAACTTATGGGGTCCAATGGCTAAATGAGACCACACCAGGCAGAGGGTTGGATGCTTTACATGGGGACAACGATGTGGGTGTGTTCAGGGTGAAAAGCCTGTGGCACTGGGCTGCTTACAGGGGAGGGGTTCATCATTCCAGTGATCCCGGTGACTACCTGCTCCTCCTCTCCAGCACACCAACTGATGCCAAAACCAGCAGTAGAGGCTCCTTTCTTTCCATCCTGCCTTCCATGGTGGAGGAGGGAGACAGGGTGCCAAACAGTGAGATTAAATTAGTTGATCTCCCTGCCATACTGTTCACCTGCCCCCAAAACCTACCCCACAGAGACCTCCCTCCCTTTTTCCACCATCTGTATCATCAGTTCTCACCTCCTCTTCCCGCCATCACTATCCTTGGCTAGACTTACAAAACTTCTCCAACTCAAGCTTTAGAAGGACACAGAGGTCAATGCATTTTCTCTGTAGTCAACTGACCTTGTAAGGGCCTGAAATCCGCCACAATCTCAGTTCCCAACTCTGGCTCTGAGCCTTGCTTTGAACTGGCATTTGATGCCCTAGTAACCACCAGCTCCAGCCTTTGCTTTGAGCCTTTATCCACCTTCTAATGCTAATCAGTGCTTCCCCGGCCAACAACTTAGCTTCAGAAGCTTAGTACTTAAAACTATATAACCTTTGTCTTTTTTTTTGAGACAGGTTCTCACTCTGTTGCCCAGCCTGGATGGAGTGTAGTGGCACAACCATAGCATCACATCATTCTAATGGCTTGTGCCTCAAATTCCCGGGCTTAAGCCATTCTCCCACCTCAACCTCCTTCCCAATGTGAGGACCATTAAGAGTCATCCCCACCCTCATCCAAGCTGGCAGATTCCTGGTCCCTGGGCCCAGTGTAAACACCCACCTGCACCTCCTCTGTAAAAGCTTCTCTAGCCCTCCTCCCAATAACTGCTCATCTCTTTTCTGCACCAGAACAAATTTCTCCATCCTTAGGCACCCAAGGCACACTGTACATGTCTCTTTTCTAACTTTTCAATAGTGGCATGATTGATTTCTTTTCTGTTTCCCCAACCACAATGTAAGCTCCTCAAAGAATTAAGGAACATCATAAAACTTCCTTCATAAGAGGAAAGAACATGAACTTTGGGTGTAGCAAAATCGCTATTTCATTCCTACATCCAGAGCTCTCTCGTTACATGACCATGCACAAGTTATTTACCCTGCTGGAGCCTCAGGTTCCTTATCTGAGGAATGAAGATTCCGGGTGTGGTGGCTCACACCTGTAATCCTAGCACTTTGGGAGGCCAAGGTGGGTGGATCACCTGTGGTCAGGAGTTTGAGACTAGCCTGGCCAAGATGGTGAAATCCCATCTGTACTAAAAATACAAAAATTAGCCAGGCATGGTGGCGGGCACCTGTAGTCCCAGCTCAGGGAGGCTAAGGCAGAAGAATCGCTTGAACCCAGGAGGCGGAGGTTGCAGTGAGCCAAGATTGTGCCACTGCACTCCAGCCTAAGTGACAGAGCAAGACTCTGTCTCAAAAAAAAAAAAGAATGGGGATAATTTAGTCTCACAAGGCATTCGTGAGGTTACAAAAACATAAGACATGGGAAACCTCCTAACAGAATGCAGGTATACTAAAACAGAATGCAGGTACACTAAAATGTTAAAAAATAAACCAAAGTAAAGAGGCATTCATTCACTTCTCCTTTCTCCAAAATATACAGGACAAAGTTTTACACATTATGCACACTCAGCATGTTTACTGAATAAACGAATGTCAACATTTCAAACCCTCTCTAGGCTACTGGCTCCACTTGGTAATCGGTTATGCTAACTTTAATCATCAGTCCCCCAAAAGCTGACTTCTTATTCTCTGACTTTTGTCTACTGCAGGCACAGAAGCTCTGGGAATCACTACCAATCTTTCTCCTTGCCTTTCTCTCTACAACCCAGATCACTCTTCAAGTCTTAATGATTCTATTTCCTAAATAACTTAGATCCCTGGTATCCTTTCCATCGTCACACCAATGCTGTGGCTCATACATCATCATGTTTGCAACAACCCCCCAATTTTATGCTCTTCTTGAGTCTTCTCCCTCCCCCACTCATCCTCCATGCTGTTACCAGGCTATTTTTCTACCCCAGATCTGTCCACCTCGCACCTTGGTAGTAATTGCCCATTGCACACAGTCAAGCTGAATCTTCCAAGCTAAGTCTTGTAAAATCTGGCTTCAACCTCCCTTTCTGGATCCATTCCAAGCCACTTGCTCCTCTGGCCCTTTCTCTCCAGCCTCGCTAAACTTCCCTGAGCATGTCCCACATTCTCACTGCCCTCCGCTTCTGTATGCATCATCTCCTTGTCTGAACTATCCATCCCTGTTTCCTCTACTTGGCAAATTTTCCTTCAACCCTCAACATCTAACTCCAACATCATCCTTTTCCAGCTTTCGCGGGGGGAATTAATCACAATCTCCTTTGTGGTCCCGTACTATCTTGTACGCATTTCTATTTAAGCATTTATCCTGTTGGTTTGGCTATACTGTCCTTATTCTGGGATCTCTTCCTTGGCTGTAACTCCTTGAAGACAAGAACCATTTTTTATAACAGCTCCAGTGTCTTGCACCATGTCAGGTACAAAGCAAGTGCCGAAAGTATTAGTTTTTGTATTGTTTTAATTTGTCTTTACTTGTAAGAATGAATGGATAAATGAGCTTGTCCAAACCTACTCACAAGTTTTTAACCAACTACTGATGTCTAGTGGTAATTCAACACACAGCAAACAATGCCTAGAAAACACGCTTGATGCTTTCGATGCTAGCACAATAGTGCAGACGGTACAGTCTAGCAAGTTCTGTCCTAGGGAAGTGTCTGTAATTCACTTGTACTAGAATTAAGGTTAAATGACAAATCACCCTGAGCAACTATCCTGTGCAGTGCAAGAGTGGAGATAGACCACGATCTCTAGAGGCTGTCATTTGCATTTTTATTAATCCAAGTAAAATATTTTATAGAGTTAATTACTTCTTAATTCTACACTCTTGAAGGCATAAAGGCAGCATGGTGTAGAGAAAGAACATTGAAGCTGGAGCCTGGAAATCGAGACTGTAGAACTGATTTTCAAATGCACTCAACGTGTTACCCTGGACAAGCCACTTTTTGAAGGCCGTTAAAAATGATTCTGACACTGGTTGAAATGATGAAGTAAACTTTATTCAGGACTACTGCAATATGTAGAGGGACTATTGCAATGGGATTTTGCAGTAGGGGAAAGACATAGGGCTCAACTCCAAATAGAACAAGGAAAAGTGGGAATTTTTGATAAGAGTCAGAGGAGAGGTCAGTGGATGAAAAATTGCTAAAAGGAGAGGGTAATTCTTTGCTAAACTAATCTAACAAGATTCTTGCTGAATGCAGGTCAGGGTGATCAGATATTACCTAGATTATAGTGGTGGATGAAGACTTTGATTAGCAACAGAGGTTGGGAGATTCTGGCTAACCTGACTTAGAAGGATTCTTGTTAAAAGTTGGACTCTTGAGAACATGCCTAAGCTGGGGAGCCTAGTTTAAAAAGAGCTCAGAGGATTCTAACTCAAGTTTGGTTAAGGAAAGCATCTTTGTCAAGCTCCATTCCATCATTAACATGAGAGGTTTACTTACATAATCCTAAGGTCCCTTATGGATCTTAAATTTTATTAAACCACCAACACAATGCTAAGTTGTTTTCCAACTAGCATCTTTTCCTCATACTATCTATAGCAAAAATCTTAGAAGAGCTAAATTCTCAGGAATCCCTGCAGGACTGATGGAAGTCACAACAAACTTCCTTCCTGAATCCAAATAACTCTCACAAAAGATAGTATGCTGGTCACCACACATGGTCTCACTTTCACAAGCTGCATGACAGATTAACACTGACTTTGCTATTTTCCAAAAGTGGCTGCTGAAAAAAGGGACTTCCCAACAAAGGACACCCTCTACGTCTCAGCCTCCTCCATGCCTCTGGCAGGTTCTCCTCATTTGTCTGAGAGGAACAAGTCCTATTTGATGAAGATACCTCAGGGAGCCTGGGAGCCTATGGAACCAATAGTGCCCTTGACTCTGTCCTTTCCAGGATGGCCACTGCACACTGCCCTGACCACAGCATTCTGTGGGCCCATTTGGCCTGGGGTGAGGGGCCAATGTTAGAGAGGTCTCAGCCCCATTGCCAGAGACAGTTATGCTGGCAGAACTTGCTCTTACAAGAAAGCAAACCATCCTCTCTACTTTGTGATTCCAGACACCAGCCAGTGGGGTCACTTAGAGAAAACAGGCTCATCTCATCAATTTTAAAGCTAGCCTCCCAAATCTTGGCACTAGGTTCATAAGACTGAAATGTTCAGAACACTGGAACCATGACACCAGTGCGCTGAGCCAGCCATGGGCCTGGCACTCTGCCAGTTACCATTCTGAATTTTTCAGTGCACACAGCTAACCTGGAAGGCAGCGCATAAGGTGAGTGTAGCCACGGGGCTCTGGCTCCCATGCTCTGGATCCAGTTACCCCAACCCCATTCCACTGTCACATGTGTGCGCACACACATGTGTGTCTCTCTCCCTTGTTCCTTTTTTTCCTTATGAATTATTTCCAGCACACAGAAAAATACAATGCAATGCCCATCATTTGGCCACTATTAGATTTAACAAGTGTTTGTGTGCATAAACAACATATAACCTTTTTGAGTGTTTTTACATGTACATAAGTGTTATCGCATAGGATATATGTTCTGCATCTTGCTTATTTCACCCAATATTCAGCTTGTGACATGTATCCGTGTTACATACCTAGTGGTCATTCATTCATTTTAACTGCTATCTAGTGTTTCAGCTTATGAATTAACCATTCTTTATCCTTTCAAACCACTGAGAAGTATTTTTTTTAATTTGCTATTATAAACAATGTTACAATGAACATTCATATGCATGGCTTCTTGTGTATTTGTGAAGAAAAGTTTTTCTGGGGTGGCATCTCCATGTGGGTCTCCTCTAGGCATAACTTCTACTTCACTGGCTATTGACAACATCTTCTCCAAGGAGGCTGTACCTCCAAAGAGACACTGCTCCTTGGCTTCACCACCTGCTCAGGCACCTGCTCATCATCTGGCAGGTCCTGTCAGCTACCTGTCACTCACGCTACACGCTACTCCCCAGGTACCTGACGCTGACTGGCAGACTGGGCATCCTCCCTCTTCAACTTTCCAGAGGTGCTCGGGGACTATTCTATGGCATCAGCTCCTAGTCTGAGTCCTGAAACTGTTCACTGAGTTCTTGTCTCATCCAGAGGCATTCAGAAGGACTTACTGCAGACTATTACAATGTGGGAGGAACCCCCAGCCTGACCTGCCATACACTTGGTCTTTCCCACAGGGCCACTCTCCCACTGACAATTCCAGGAGTGGAGGTTTGAGTTACCATATGCTTTTTATCTACCCAGCAAGCTCCCACTCCTCTAGTGAACTTCTGGAGGAGAGGCTGGTGGCAATAAGCATATGGGCTGCTATTTTAAAAGAAAAAAAGAACAGAAAAGACATCCAGTTGATGCAGCCAAGTCAGCCTCTCAATAGAGCTGAACTGCAGCTCAACCTCTCTGTCCTAATGCCCCAGTCTGGCCAGAGATAGGCACTCTGCCAGCTCTCACAGGGCCATCTGATGTTCTTGATCTAGGTGAGCACATGGATTACCTTATCCAGTTGGCACCTTCTCCTGGTGTTTACCACCCTGGTCCTCAGCCCTCTCTTCATTTCCTCTCCTCTTCTTGCCCCTGAGCTCTGCAAAACTAGGGATCATTAACCCTGGCATCTTTCACCAGTCAGAATTCATCTCCTCAGTGGCCTGCCTTCTAAGGGATACAATCTAAAATTGGCAAACAACCACAGTTGTGGTTGTTCCTTTCCTCTCAGCAACTTCTGCATTTCCATGTTTGGCTCATTCCTTTGCATACATTTATCAACCATGGCATCTGACATGGGCTAGGCACACTGTGCTTTGCTTCCCCTTTCCGACCATTTAAAGTAGCTCTGGCTCAGGCTGGTAAACTTTTTTTCCTGCAAAACAACCAGATAGTAAATATTTTGGGTTATATGGACCTCCGCCACAACTACTCAACTCTGCCCTTTTGCAACTCCAAACAAGCCAAGCACAATAGCAAAATGAAAGGGAGGGGTTTGCAAAAGCAGGAGGGGTATGATTTCGTGGTGCTGTTCTAGCTGGTATCAGCTAGAGGTAGAGAATATCAGCCTCTGCCTCTATCCCACTGCCCCCCTTCCTCTCCCCAGTCATGTTCTCACCCTGCTTTTGTCTCTAAGACAACTTCTCAAGATTCCTGCCTGGATCTCTGATGCCCTAGAGCATCCTTCCCTGCCTGGCTGCCACACCAGGTCAAATATCTGCCTCTGTCTGGCATTCAATGCCTTTGTAGTTTACCTGCTTTGCTTTACCATTGCCTCCAATGTCCAGATTGTCTCCTTTATGACTCCCAGCTCCAGTACTCATTGTACTACAAAAATCTTTCCTATAATTCCCACCCACACCCTCCTCTGCATTTATACCAATTGCACCTAAGAGCTCCCTATTTATTCTCTGAATATACAGATATGCTTTTGATCTTTTCAGCAATTGCTAAAAGCTTCTTAAAAGAACAATCACAAATAAATTTTGTTTTAAATTTCTGAAAGTGCAGAGCACAGTTCTACATAAAGAAAACAAGAAGACTGGAGTAGTACAAAGACAACTGAACTCAGAGCCAGAACTAGCTATGCAAGCTTTACATGTCTCTGATCCTCAGCTAAGACAATAGGGTTGTTGTTACTCAGATTCAATGAAGAGTAATAAGATACCTAGCTTGACATCTGCTAAAAGCCCTTGTTCCGTATATGTTTATGGCTCCCATTTTTATGAATACCCCTGATTGTATTGTCCTCAAGGAAAATCACCTTGTTTTCTTTTTCTAGATTTATACTCTTTACACTTAATAGGGGTGAGGCACATGGATACCCAATAAATCATTAAAGGATTTGTGGACACTGGTTCCAATTGTCACCGTGAGCAGATGACAAGACCCAGTTGCCTGGAGAATCAAAAGATAGAATTATGCTTCCAAGTGCCAGGCCTTGGGGAGCACCCACTAGCAGCTCCTTCAGGTATACTCCACTGAGATACACTGAGGATTGTCAACAATCAAAGACCATAGGCTATTAGGTGCTCTGGTGTGTGGTGAACCGCAGTCCATTCCAAGGTCAGGGTCAGGACTTCCCACAGCACAGCTCCAGACCAAAGGCTGTTCAGAGAGTTGTGATGGAAAAGCATTGATGCTCCCCTCTGGCCTATTCCACTCCTCATTTTAGGGCCAGTGCCCAAAGCCACATTAATCTGTATCTTTGCAATGGCAGAAGCCCAGCGTGACCACAAATAACCATCCAGATAACTAATTTCAGACCTGAAGCCAAAAGTAAGCCATTTAAATAGCTTCATTCTCCAAGTGGGTATTGCCCTACCCTCTGCTTCAGAAACTCCACAGGAAGGCTGATGCCAATGCAGAAGCTTACACAGCTCTCCCTGACCTCTTGTTACCTGACTCCTGGCTGCATTGTCTAGTCTCACAAAGAAAGGCAATGATACAGGATAATTAATTCATCTCTATTTCCTCCTGCCCCCACTATTTGAATGAGAGCCACCTAAATGTGGTTCTAAATGTGGAAAATTGGAGGTTCGCTGTCTTTGGAGACCAGTCATGCAGAATTCATGGTTTAGATCAGGTAAGTTGTAGACCCACCAGCTTCCCAGCACACATCTCAGCTAGGACAGAAGCTGAAGTATGTGGGGTTGGGCCAACATTCAGATCTTCAGTTTCTTTCTTTTCCTTTCTTTCTTTGGTGTGAACACATTAGTTCTCACTGAAGACATTCAGTTCAGATAATAGGGTGATGAGTTGTTATATTTAGGTTTTAAAATGCCAAAAAACTAACCTATCAGCCAAAAGTCCTATTTGTATCATGCACGTAAGGGAAAGAAAGAAGCCCTCCAGGGAAAAGAAAGAGCACAAACAGGCCGATGAAAAGGTATGACAGCCCATAATTCACTGCATCTCTGTTGATATGAACATAACTGAATAACAATCATCAGGAAAAGGCTAAATAGAGCGTATTACACACACACAGAGAGAGAGAGAGAGAGACATAGTACTATACAGCAGCATTCAAGAGTAAAACAGATATCAGTTATTGACCTGAAAAGCCTCTAAGACATAATACTAAATATATTACACACACACAGTCTATCCAGACACAACAAAGCAATACATTTCCATTAAGTTTATAAGTGTGTACACAAATACATACAAAATCTAGTGGAAAATACATAAAACTACTAATAGAAGTTACCACTGGGTGGGGAACTGGGGTGGGCTGGGGTTAGGTAGCTAGAAGCACTTGAATTTACTTGTAATGTTGAGATGTTTTCAAACAAAAATGTATCCAAGTGTCACTCATGTAGTTAAAAATTATAGCAATAAAGTGATTGTTACCAAACAGTCACGTTGTTAATCAACAAATTAACACATCTGTAGGAGAACCCAGTTAGAGATGAGCTTCTGCATTCAAAAAGGCAGACCAACAGAATCATAAGAGGATTCGTTTCAGAGTCGAGCAGATTTGGATTCAAATCCAGTCTGTGGAGCTTCAGGCTAATGATGTAAACTCATGTTTCATACCTGCTCAATGGGAATATAAATGTTGCCTTCGTAGGATTTTTGTGAAGCTTATATAGCCCTACTGTCAGAGGGTTCACTTCGCTGTCGGTTGTTGGGGGATGCCACGGTAGACCAATAATATTATCACTGGAGGAGAAACTGCCTCATACATTTCTGGGCAAACAACAGCTGTGTTACAGCTACATAACCCCAGTGGACAAGCTAATGCCACCCCATTCCCACCACATCAACAGTAAGCTACCAAAAGACACATGGGAAGATGGGGAGTCTGCAACACATAATCAAAGATAGCCTCCAGCAGGTGGCCAACACTTACAAATTAAAGTCTAGGGAAAACGGACCCAACTTTTCCACTAAGTTTTCCTGGGGAAAAAAATAATGAGGCCTACACTAGCAGGTGCTGGACAGTTTTAGCAAGGCATCGCTGTCTAAAAAATAAATATATTTACCATTTCTCTTTAAAATTGTATAGAGTCGACTGGGGCCCTGTGACATGTGCACAATTACATCTGTTTGGGCACACCCAGAAACCTCCAGGATAAAATGTGCAGCCACCTAATGAAGGAACATGAATGGATGGAGAGCCTTCAGACCACCTTCCTACCCTCAAGAAACTAAATTCTGTGTCCCACTCATCTTTAAATATTTTCTGTCTCAGTAATAAGCACAACGCCTTGCACATGGAAGGCACTCAATGCTTTCATTAATCACTTTATCAATTAATGCAAATCCCTCCCCTCCCAGAGTCTTCAGCCCCAGAGAGAAGAGAGTATCTCCTTCTGCTGCCATCCTCCCCGATGGAGCCTCTGATCTCACCTACCTCTGCTTTCCCAGTGCTCAGCATCTTCGTCACTCTCAGAGAGCATCGTATCTGCTTTCTGGGACCACATCTTTTTCTCTTTTCTGCTGTTGTTTTATGTCGTTATTTAACTTTTTGTGCATGATGCTTCTTACTCCAGATAGAATAAGGTCTCTGAAGTCAAGGGACTACCTTGGCCGTCTCTTTTAACCCCTAAATCATGCTGAATAATGCCATGCAGGGTAATCCTCAAACTGAGAAAATATGTCCCAGGGACTGAAATAGTCACATTCAGAGAGATTCCCTTCTGACTAAAACTGTTCTACTGTGAGAAACTAATAGCAAAGCAGATACTCCTTTGTGCTGGACCAGTTTTACTCGTTATCCTACTGGCCATCCAGAACAGAAAGAGGGCTAAAGTCTTCCGACACATGGTGTCTCCTAACACAGGCAAGAAGAGGAAATTCCCAGTTACCAAGGAGTCAATTACAGCTCTCCTTTTTGAGCCTCTAATACTACAGTAACTTCATCTCCTTTTGGGTCCAGAAACGTAAATTTCATTTATCTCTTCCTTTGTAAGAATTATGGAGTGATTGCTATGCTCTCTGTGCTGTGTTAGATGCACATCATTTAAAACAACTGCCTATCGGATCCTACATTTTACACTGACTGTTCTTGACAATAGACCCGAGGAGTAGGGCATGAAAAACAGTCTCAGTATTTTTTAAGCTTTCTTTTGAATGGCTAAGCAGGAAAAAGCAATTAGCTAGAAGTTGGATTTATTGTCAAGTCATAGAATGTGTCTTAAACTTTCACAGTGACTCTTAGAGAAGTGTCCCCTCCAAGATCTGAGGCAGTGCTCGTCTGAACCCATGTGACATGGACTGGCTCAGTAGATTGGTTTCCATAGCCTTGGATAAAAGGAATGTCACATCCTAGGGTCTTTTAAAAAAATACTGAAAATTTATGGTAGAAATACCCTTAAATTTTAGAAAAAGGATAATGCACAAGATATCCATATCATATAGAAAACCTCAGTTAACATTTTGGTGTGTTTTTCTTTAACCCTTGTGTGTTTACAAAATTTGGGGTCTGGAGCCAGGCGTGGTGGCTCAAGCCTGTAATCCCAGCACTTTGGGAGGCCGAGACGGGCGGATCATGAGGTCAGGAGATCGAGACCATCCTGGCTAATACGGTGAAACCCTGTCTCTACTTAAAAAAATACCAAAAAAAAAAACTAGCCGGGCGACGAGGCGGGCGCCTGTAGTCCCAGCTACTCGGGAGGCTGAGGCAGGAGAATTGCGTAAACCCGGAAGGCGGAGCTTGCAGTGAGCTGAGATCCGGCCACTGCACTCCAGCCTGGGTGGCAGAGCAAGACTCCGTCTCAAACAAAAAAAAAAAAAAAAAAATTGGGGGTCATTATTTATAGAGTTTGGGTCCTGATTTTCCATTTAACATAATATTGTAAGCATTTCCACATATTGTTACATATTTTTCAAAAATATCATTTTATTTTAAAGCCTTACAACATTTCAATGTATGAATGCATCATAATTTACTTTAACTATCTTCTCTGGCCAGTTGGTCAGTTTCTAGCCAAAATCTTGTATTAAATAACTTGAATGTGTATTGTCAGACATAAATCTTTGTATGTATCGTTATTTGTTTCCCTAGAATAGATTCATGTAAGTGCAATTACTAGTTCAAAGGATAAAAATTATCATTAAAGCTCTTGCTATAAACTGCCTTACAGACATACTCTGGCCAACCTGCACTTCTGTTAACAATGTATAAAAGTTCCAGTTTCACTGCATGCTTGCAACATTGGGCATTATCATTTTGAAATTCCTGTACATAGATAGATGCTCTAAGATACCAAAGAACATACACATTGACACCAAAGCGTGATAAAAATCTCTGAGTCCTTTACTGTATCTCCATAACAGAATACCATGTCTTTAACAGTGGTTGGTCCTCAAACTTCGATGACTCAGGACTCCTTTATACTTTTAAAAGTTACTAAGGACCCCAAGATATTTAATTCAAGTGTGTTATATCTAGCAATACATATTAAAACAGAAATTACATCTGAGAAAAATTTACAAAATTGACTCAGTTTAAAATAACAATAACCCTGTTACATGTTAACATACATAATTTTATTTAAAAAACTATAGTTTTCAAAACAAAACAATTTCATGACAAAACTAGCATTCTTTTACTTTTCAAATTTTTCTTTCAAAGTTCTTTAATATCTAGTTTAATAGAAAATACATGGATTCTCGTATCTGTTTCTACATTCAATCTGTGATCATATCAAATATGTCAGGTAGCCTCTAGTAAACTCCATTGTACATTCGTAAGAAAATAAGAGTTTAAAAGGCCTATAACATTTTATTATTATTAGAGAATAGTTTTTACTCTCCATCCTCTGAAGAGAGTGGTGGAGGCCCCCAGGGGTCCCTGGGTCATACTTTGAGAACAGCTGCTCTGTGCCAAACAACTCCTGGGTCCCAAGAGGACTGTAACTTATAACACGTCTTATTAGCATTATCATTATTATTAAATCTATGCCCACTTGCAAATTTCTTCTCACTTCAAACCTTTACAGTTCAACTCGGGCTCCTGTGTAAAGCCCTCTCATCTACCGTGCTCTTCCGTTCTCTTTCCTTCCTCTGGTTTTCTATTGCTTTTATATATCTACAGCATCATTTGCCCTGTCCCCTCTGATTTTCATAGTCTCTTGTCCTCACCACAACTGCAAGCTTCTTGAGGTCAGGGATCAAGACTCTGGCAGATACTGAGACTCTGTAATTAATTTCTCGGAAGACTGTCACCCTAAATCACTGTGGCATTAAGTAACTAACATTTGCATAGTGCTTTATACAAAACACTTTCTCTTAAAACAGTTAACTGAATCCTCACCATGACCCTCTGACATAGGTGTTTTATCTCTGTCATAAAAATGAGGAAACAGAGACTCGGAGACGTTAAGTGACTGACCAAACGACAATCCTGGAACTTGAACCCAGGTCATATGATTCCAAATTCTATGTGCTCTACTTCAACGCCTGACCATTTATTTAAACAGTAGTAATTGAGCATCTGCTTCACAAAGTATCACATGGCAAGAGTTTCACTGACTCGTCTGCTCAGGGGGTCTCCATGGGCATTTCCTATTAGAAAGCCATGCAAGTTTAAAAAGGAGAATGCTTGGCATCAAAATTAGGTTAGAATTCCTGCTCTCCTACCTACCAGCAACACGACACCAGAAATACTGCCTAACCTTTCCAGGCCTCAGTTTCCCCATATCTAACATGGACATAATAATTGCCATGAAGCAGTGTTATTAGGAGGATTCAATGAGAAAACCTACATAAAGCACAGGGCAAGAATCAGCTTAGTTTCTTGACAGGCTTTCATTCCTTCCTACAACTGTCTTACCACCATTCCCTATTTCTCCTCTGGAAAATAACAGTGACTTCACAAGATGAAGACAGTCACTTTCTATCATCTGAGCAATCTGACTATCGAACAGAAAAACATATTTTATCTCAGATACCTGGTTCTGGAGTCTTTGCAACAAGAAGGCTGCAGAAGCCCAGGCAAAAAGTATAACTGGAAAGAGAAGACAGCCATTTTCATGGTCAATCCATGCAAAAGCCTGCAAGGGCCTTGGCTCAAGGATCCAGTACCTCACAGTCCATTCCCCTCAACAAACACAGACATTTCTCAAGCCCGTGACCTCTCAGAGTCACTGGAACTCAGCACTCTTCCTGAGATGAGTGCTCCCCTGAGTAAAAGGAGTACTCAACTGGGCTAGTCAAGGTGCTGACAGGAGCCAGAGTCCCAGTCAGAAACAGAGTGTATCTCAGCCAGTTAACAGTCATCAGGACTGGCAGCAACATGGTCCTATCAGCCATCTCCAGTGTCTCACACTTAAGCATTCAGCAAGCCCCATAAGTTATGGTTGATTGGGTTTCTAGTCTTGTTGTTACAGACACTCTTTGTTTCCAACTAAAAACAATGCTTCACAGTTTGATTACTCTCTTTCTCTGTAAAAGGAGATGGTTGGAGTCAATGATCTCAAAAGTCCCTGCCATCCCCAACATTCTGTGCATCTGATCAAGCTCCAAATGGCTTCTGGTGCTTCCAAAATGCAGATCTATGCTCCAAAGATGCAGATCTGTTACCACTGAGAGGCCATTGAGGTCCTACAAAAACTGCCTACGTGAGGACAGTGTCTCTGGAGAAAGCATTCAGCTGCTCAAAGGTTTGCCAGCCTCTGCATCACTTAATCTAGGCACCAATGGGAACACTGTCAGAAAGAAAAATATGGTCTTAGGGAGACAAGACCATATCTCACTACATAACTAGAAAGCAAGACATGAGCAAGTCCTAAAGGCCAAGGGCTGAAAAACATCAATTTAAATCTAATAACAAGACCACCAGGAAATGGTGGGCAAGATGACATAGCACATTGGTGAAATTCAGAGATAGTCCTCCCCTAGAGAGATTGTAGGTGAGGGGGAGGTTTGAGGAGGGAGATAGTAGTTAGCAAAAGGTCTCAAGAGTGCTATTAGATAAAACTCTGAGGACACGGATCCTACTAAATCTCCAGTGCGCACTCCCTGATACATTGCAGGAACTCAATAACTATCTTTAATGAATACATAAATAAGGGATAAATGAGTAGGAAGCAATTAAGCCAAATAGAATATATTAGCAGAGTGGTTAAGTGCACAAACTTTGAAGTCAAATACATGGTTTCAAGGCCTGGTTCCACCACTTGATAGCTGTGTGATCCTGACCAGGTCACTTTACCTCTGTGAACTTCAGTTTTCTCACCTATAAAATGGGCAAAACTATCTAAAAAGTATTTCCACGGTTGTTTGATAACTCAAGGAGGCAATGCACATGAAGCATTTATCACAATGTCAAGCATATTATAGGCTCTTAATAAATGGTGGCCATTATTAATATGATGATGGTGGCAATGTCAATGAAGAAGACAATGACAGTTTTTTTTTTTTTATTTTTTTATTTTTGAGACGGAGTCTAGCTCTGTCGCCCAGACTGGAGTGCGGTGGCCGGATCTCAGCTCACTGCAAGCTCCGCCTCCAGGGTTTACGCCATTCTCCTGCCTCAGCCTCCCGAATAGCTGGGACTACAGGCGCCCGCCACCTCGCCCGGCTAGTTTTTTGTATTTTTTTTTTTGGTAGAGACGGGGTTTCACCGTGTTAGCCAGGATGGTCTCGATCTCCTGACCTCGTGATCCGCCCGTCTTGGCCTCCCAAAGTGCTGGGATTACAGGCTTGAGCCACCGCGCCCGGCGACAATGACGGTTATTAGTGATAAAGGAGCTCAAAGTAAAGGAAGGAAGACTTCATGAAAAAGGCTTTGAAAGAGGGTTGAGTATTGGAAGGTCAACAGGAGACAAACAGTATGCTCAAAGGCTTGGAACCTGAAAAATGCAAGTATTTTCAGAAGGTAATTAAGAAGATTGGGTAGATAATAAAATGTTCTTTCCCAACCTCCTCCCACCCCAAGATAGAGTCTTGCTCTGTCACCCAGGCTAGAGTGCAGTGGCACCATTTCAGCTCACTGCAACCTCCACCTCCCAGATTTAAGCAATTCTCCTGCCTCAGCCTCCCGAGTACCTGGGATTACAGGTGTGCACCACCACACCCGGGCAATTAATTTTTGCATTTTTAGTAGAGATAGGGTTTCACCATGTTGGCCAGGCTGGTCTTGAACTCCTGACCTCGTGATCCGCCCACCTCAGCCTCCCAAAGTTCTGGGATTACAGATGTGAGTGTCTGTGCCCAGGCCATAAAATGTTCTTATACAGGCATAAGAGGGGGTAAGTTCAGATCAGTAGAATAAGACTATGTGGAGGTTCTTATATATCTGCTAAGAAGCTTGAACTTGTCTTACAAGAAATGAGTACCTCAAAGGTTCTCAAGTAGGATGGGAACATAAAGCCTGCTTAAAAAGACTAAGCTGTTAGTGATTTATATGATGGTTCGGTGAAGCATGTGCTCTGGCGGTAGAAAGACTTGTCAGGAATCCATCTCACTATCCTGGATGACTGTAGGTTGCAAGAAGTAAAAGACAGGGAGAAGAAGCATAATCTGTTTACTGGACAAAGTCAGAGGTGAAGGAGAAGGAACAGGTATCTTAAGGATACCAAACCTGAGGGCCTGAGAGAATTGTGTTATCATTGACAGAAACCAGTAGAGACAGCGTCTCTGTAGCACATTATAAACCGACTTTGAGGAAAAAGAAAAACATTCTAAGCTGGGTTCCCTAAAATCAAAGCCCAAGTCTGGGATTTGGAAGCTCAAGAACTATAGTGGGAGTGCTCTGAGGCAAAACCTAATGGGAAACAGGGAAGCAAGACTGGAAAGAAGCAGAAGATAAACAAGGATGTGGTTTCCTGTGAAGCTTGATCCCCAGGGAGACTCTGGGGCAGACACCTCACCACATACATGTCCCACTGTAAGGCAAGAGGGCTGGGCTTTTGTACCCCATATCAGTTAGGCATTGGCCATACTAAATGTAGGAAAATGGTAACCTCTGGAAATGGTCACAGCACTCAATGGCAGCTGATAGATGGGTAAAGGAAATGTTGACCTAACACTTGGCACATACAGCTCAATAAATACCTTCTATTATTATTATCTTAGCATTAGGATGATGGCAAGATGTCCAAGATATCTGATGAATAAAAGAAAACAATTTTGAGCAAGTACAGTTGTATTGCCTGGTATAATCCCTGTCTGGGAGAGTAATACACTTCCCCTCCATTACCTGACCTACTTTGTGGAAGCAACAGAAAGCTAAGTAGTTGTCATTTTCTGGGTTATCAACATCGGCCATGCAATTCATCCAAGGTGTAAGAGCATAAAAGAAAAGTTAGGTGCAGCTTTCTACAAATGGGGAAAGTTAGGCTGTTTGCATATGAAGCACTGGATGTGGGTGGGAAAACTTGTCATGGATGCTCCACTTCTCCCAGGCTCCTGATATTGACTGCTAGCTCATACATCCCTGACCTGAAACCCTCTCTCCTGGATGGAGCCTACCTGTGAGGTTACTCTAATACATCTAGAACTCCATACAGTTGAATTTTCCTTTTATATGGCAGGAATCTCCCTGAAAGGATATGTGTAAGTCTGTAAGTTTTAATGTGCCAGATAAGCTAAATTCTCTGTTTAAAAACTATATACTAAGTCCCATAGTAGAGAAAAACACTCAAATGAATATTTCTTCTGAAATATCAGGACTGTCTAATGTAAAACATGCTTATATTTTATAAGAAGCTGCTGTTTCATTCTTTGACCCAGAAATCAATCAACAGATGTTTACTGAGTGCCTATGGTGTGAAGAGAGCTATGCTAGATGCTAGAAAAACACAGCATATCTTGGGAATAATAAATAGGCATCCAGGCTAGAGAATACAGTGAGTGTGGGAATGGGAGGGCTGGACATGCATCTTGGAGATTGTATGCATTGAAGCAATTAACTGCAACTGCAAACAATACCAACATTTCAGTGAAATAATACTATGTTAGTGGATTTCTCACTCATATCATAGTCCAATATGAGCCAGCAGGGTGATGGGGGGAAAATAGGGGCTCTGTTCTATGTAGTGCTTTCAAGACTCAGGCTCCTTTCATATTAGGGTTTTGCTGTCCTCTAGATCTCGGAAATCTCAATTGAATTCGTGAGTCAGAAAATGAATGAGTATGAAGAAAAATGTGGGAAGTGTTTTTGCCAGGTATGAAAGTGGCATCTATCACTTCTAGCCTCTTTCCAGGGACCACATTTCAGACAAAAGGCTACACCTAAATGAATAAAGGCTGACAAATATAGTCCAGTTGTTTGCCCTGGATGAAGAGGAAACAGTTTTAGTGAATATCTAATCAGTCCTTGCCACAGGAATATAACAGTGAGGTTCCAGGGCTTTGAAATTAGCGTTTTATCTCACACATAAAAAAGCAGTTAACTACTTATGGCCCCCAAGGAAACTTTAAGCTAACTTGGGATACCCAGAAACATACCATACCTACCAAAAGAAAAAGAAATACGATTTGCTGAGTCCCTATTCTTCATTCATTTTCCAAATGTTCATGCAGTGCCTATAACTTGCCTGACACTATTCTGGATGCTCAGAACACTACAATGAAAGGAAACAAACTATTGTGTTGGGCACTGTATAACAAGATAGATAGTTTTACCTTTATCCCAATATTTCAAATAAAGAAACCAGGCTTAGAGAGACCAAGAGATTTTCTAAAATTCCCTGATGTGGTAAGTGGCAAAATGGGTGTTGGAAAACAGGTCGTCCTGACTTTAGAACTCATGTTCTTCAGATACCACACTGGCGCTCAGATAACACTCCATAGAGAAACTGGATGCCTTACAGAGAAGCCACCACAAACCTACCCTAAGCCATTCTGTCAAGGGTGCAAAGGAACAGATGTGCAACCATGGAGATTTAATGCTCTATTTTCTACCTCCACTAGAATGAATGAGCTGGACTAAGTGAATGTGAGAAGTCAGTATGGGCTGCAGATATCTGAATGTGTGTTCTCCAAGGCTGGCTGGCAAGCATACGTGGGACTAACCCCGGGCAACCCATTCAACTCATAGTGACCAGAGCAGGACTTGCTCAAATTCCATTCCCAGGACCACCCAACAATTGCTTCACTTGCAAGAAAGACTATATTCTGCGCTCATAAAGGAAAAATGAAATCAAACTTTCTCTCTAGTTTCTGTCATTGATCTCTAAAATTGCTCTGTCATTCCATAGTTTACCAAACTCTAAAATGTATGAGAAAGTCAGGGTTGGATGTAGGGGAATCATACCAACAAAATTAAAATCTTAGATGAACATACAGCTTTTCAAAGTGAACATTAACCTGCTGTTAAAGAGAAGTACATTGATAACTTCTACTATCTATAAAAATGCCCTCTGAAGCATCTTATGCATTTTATTGGAACTGCTCTTAGAGACTGTATATACTGTAATGCAAGAAACCTCTCATCTCGTAAATATTCCCCAACAATCTGTCCAGTGCCCAAAAGTCTGTCTTTAAATATTCATTCCTTTGGGTTTCAGATCATTGTTGGAAAAGACAAAATTCTGGGAAGGGTATTAAATAATCAATGACTTTGTGTAAATTATATTATCAGATAATTGTTTTGTATGAGGACAGGGCCCTAGGATGGGGTGAAAATACGATAGGTCCACAGACTGTTACCTTTTGGACAAACCGACAGAGTAAATCCCTGTCTCCCAAAGCTTAACAAAGCGGAAAGTATTACTGCTTTGACATTCTCAGGGAGAAGTGTGTGTCTCAGTTTTGCACGTTCAATGAACTGACCTGCCCCTAATGAATTTCATTGTATGAGCAGCACCCAAAAGAGTGAGCCCAGCATGCTAGAGTTCAGCACCTAGTTTTAAACCTATCACTTGCCCTAAGCTTGCTCTCCCTAATTCCCATCATTATTCCTGGTACTCTAGACCAGGGGCCAGTAAACTTTTTCTGTACAGGGCCAGAAAGCAAATATTTTAGACTCTCTGAGGCATATGGTCTCTGTAACAGCTACTCAGCTCTGCCATTGTAGCACAAAAGCAGCTATAGACAATATGTAAGTAAATGAGTACAGTTGCATGCCAATCAAATGTTATTTCTGGACACTAAACTTTGAGTTCACCTTATTTCTAAGGTATTACAATGTAGTATTCTTTTGATTTTTTTCAACCATTTAAAAATGTGAAAACTGTTCTTAGCTCACAAGTAGTACATAAACAAGAAGTAGGCTACATTTGACCTGTGGGCCACCACTGGCTGACCCCTGCCCACTTGCCCCATCCCTACTGTGGGCTCTCATTACCTCTTGAATCACACAACTGCTCTCACTGACCTTGCAGCACCAACACTCCGCTTTTCCCTCAGACTGAAATCTGCACTCACACTTTAAATTACGCCTTCTTTGAGTTGCTCCTGGCTTCAACCATTCCAGTCCCAGGTCCCTATCCTGGCATTTGTCTTTGGTGGCTAGCATGCGCAGCTGATTCACTGCAGCTTTAGTGGCAGGAAATCAGGTAAAAAGGCTGCCAAATATTGTGACTCTTTATTAAGGCCAAGGTCTTGTGGATCCTTCCCATTTCCTTAATTCCTTTGCCATAAGACCAGTGAGGAAGTTTGTGCCCTGCAAAGAGGGGAACTGACATCTCCAGCAGCAGAAAAGATGCACCAAACCCATCTGGTCAGTGTAATCTGGCTAGGCCCATGTGGCTATTATCACATTGCCTTAGAGCAACAATTTACCTCCAGGTTGGAAAATGGCAGTAATAAAACAAAAAAAAAAAAATGGAATCTAGCCAGAAAACTCCCAGGAAAAAGGGATTCTGCATAAGGAGAAATGGAAGAAAAATATTTATATATATATACAAAGAGAGACATTATCTTCTCCTCCAACACATTTTTTCTGAAATTACAAATCTATGCTTTCTATTTATTCCCATTGGAGGGAAAAACAAAAATCCTAAGATTTATGAGCAGTGTTGTTTATTTATAATACAAGAACTCTCCTCATACCATATGGTTGGGAAATTTACAGAGAAACAAAGTGAGAGGAAATTGCCTGCTTAATTCAATGGCTTTGGCAAAGCTAGCAGGCAGGGACAGCATCCGAAACTCTTCCCCCATCATACATGTAAGTGTGTACAGGCATGGAGACAGACATGCAGAGAGCAGAGGGAGCCCTTTCCTTGCCATCCAAGCCAGAACTCAGTGTAGTGGATGAGAACAGCTGATGAGACCAGCTGAGGAAGCGGGACTCACTATATTCTTGCACATCCCTGAGACACAGATGCTGTGAAAATGAAAGGAAAGGATAGTGTGGGTTGAGGGTTGCTGGAGCAGCCAGTTTCTGGACAAGGAAAGAAGATACATAGTACACAAGAGTGCTTAGGAAGGCAAAGTGCATGTGAGTCTCTACAGCACTTTTTTTTCTCCCTGGTGTTAGTGGGACATAAGAAGTTTCTGATTCAGTCTCTGCTGCCCAACATGCTTTCCAAAGAGAGGCTATCACTCACTACCTTTACAGGATGAGGCACGAGTTTGCACCTGAGGTCATCTTCCCTCTGCTCTCTACCCTCTACTTCAGATTCATCACAAAAGGAGAGGAAGGAAAATATTTGGGGTTGAAGATTATAAGTGCAAATGAAAATCATGCCCAGATGTGGAAAGGGATTGAAATAGGTAAAAATAAAAATGGCATGCTGGGTGAAGGCAGAGGAAAGCCTCAGCTCCAGCCCCACCTCAATGAGGAAGTTCTCCCTGACAGCTCCTGTCATGGTACTCCACCATCCCCTGAGTGTCCACAACCCACAGGGCCTGTTCATACCACACTGGAGCCCCACACCTCCTGCCTGCAGTGTTAGCTGCTTTTTAATATGCATATGGCTGCTCCTCTGGTTCACCTCCCACTTCTATTTGGATGACTCCCAAACTTTATCCAGCTCTAGCCTCTCCCATGAGTGCCTGTCCCACATTTCCAAATGCTGTGCAATGAACCGTTGCCATTTCAATTCCAGGATGCTAAAACAGAACTCATTACTTCTCCCATCATCATTCTCCTGCACCTACCTCTCCTCCCCCACTTCCTCCCTCCTTCTCCTTTTCCATTCCCCAATTTGGTAATAGGACCAAATCCTACAACTCTTCCTGGTCCAAAACATTAGAATCATCATGACTGTTCTTCCTTCCCTTACCTCTAACTGCTGCCAAGTCTTGCTAGCTCAGAAATACCTCGTGCATGGGTCCTTCCTGCTCTCTCCTTCTATACAATCCAAATTCAACATGATCAGCTGCCTGCCAGGCTGCCTGTGATGCTCTTAGACTCCCCTAGCTTATATTACTCCACTTCTGAACCTCCTCCTCCTCAGTCCAGGTTTCAGAGTGGTGTCAAATCTGCCTTGCTAAAGCACAGCTAGGAGCACAAAGTCATTTTCCAGCTCAAGAGCCTTCATGATTCAATATTTGCTGTGAAATATAACTCTGGTATTCAACACCCTGTCTCCACTCACCATCACCACCACTGCTCATTCCAATCCAGGGTGTTGCACACAGTTGAATCTCAGCAATTGCTTGGTGATTAAATGTTGGTAGATGAAGAATACTGAAAAGAGCAATCAATGCCTTTTTCCCTCCTCTAAGGCTATTTGAGAGAAACGCTGCAATTGAGGGGACCTGTGGGCTTATAAAACAGAACAGATTTGACAGTTACATGTGTGTAAAACAATGATAAGAAAGCAAAGGGTGGAGAGAAGAAAGGAGATTACACAAGAGTTCATGACAAATAACAGAGAGGAAGCCTGGTTAGTGAGCAGCCAGAATAATTAAGAACAAGCCCCCAAAAGTCTGTGGAAAAAATAGAAAGGACTGGGCGAGCCAGGAAGAAGTAATTTATTGACAGGGAGTAGATATAGCTAAACAATGAAATGAATTTGTCGGTTAGGAGTGTTGCAGAAAGGGAGGATGGAACAGGTGCTGGAGAGAGCCATAAATTTGCCACAGGAGAAAACCAGAGGTCCTTATCAGAATGGGTGAAGGAGAGCCTCGGAAGAGCAGAAAGCTGACCAGACTACTAAGCATGGCAGTGCTTGCCTGAGAAGGAAATAATTGGAGAAGCAAGGAGCTGTTCACTTCGCCGTTGAGATTGCTAGATTCTTTTTGACATGCAGAGCAGATACGGCAAGGCATCTTGGGCATTTGGAACGAAATGAGCCCTAATTCATAGAAACAGACTCGACAAAGGACCAGTTAAAGGTCTCGCACCAGGGGACTGGGTGGCCAAAGTCAGTCAAGGCATAAAAGGGGATGAGTGGGACAAAAGGCTTGTCATTGGTCAGAAACATTGGAAACAGCCAATACATGCCACTGATAGAAAATCACTCTACAAGTGAAATCAGACTGGAGTGAACTGCACCCTACATTGCTCTGATCACCAAAGCTGACAAGACAGTGTGAGGAGTGGACAGAAGAGGCCATCGTTCTTGGTCATTCTACACTCAGAATGAGGTTATGCTTTGCACATGGTGATGCCTGGGAGACTGACTAACTAACCCTGGAGATTGAATTCCACAAGTCCCTGCTGAGTATCTGTATCAGCCTTGCATTATGTTAATCTTTTATAAATACAAATCCCAACAAGTGTAAACCAAATACTTGCCCATTTTCCTTGGGACCCAAGTCAATTATAAGTAATAAAACAAACAAAGTCCTGGCTCTCATGAAGCTCACAATCTATAGTGGGAAGTACACAATGAACTGGTGTGCTAATAAGTAAGTTCAAAACCTGAAACTATGGCGCACAATGGAAATAAACAGGGACCATGATAGAGACTGAGAGAGGGCAGCTCCTTCTAAAAAGGAGATTCCATTTAGGCTAAATCTGAAAAACGGAGTCATGCAAAGAGTTAAATAAAGAGCTTTGCAGTGAGAATGACATGTATGAGGATCCTGGGGCAGAAAGAGATTGACCTTTTTAAGGAATTACAGAAAGGCAGTAAAGCTGAAATACAGTGAGCAAGAGAGAAAGAGAGGCATGCAATGAGAACATACTATGTGGTACAGCCTCCTAGTTTCACACTGGGAAGATATAAAGTGGGAGGAAAGAACTCACATGTATTAAGTACCTTGTGTCTCAAGCACTAGGAGAAAAAAAAAATTTTTTTTGAGGCAGAATCTCACTCTGTTGCCCAGACTGGAGTGCAGTGGTGTGATCTCAGCTACTGCAACCTCCGCCTCCTATGTACAAGCGATTCTCGTGTCTCAGCCTCTGGAGTAGCTGGGACTTCAGGCGCGTACCACCACGCCCTGCTAATTTTTTTGTATTTTTAGTAGAGATGGGGTTTCACCATGTTGGCCAGGCTGGTTTTCAACTCCTGACCTCAGGTGATTTGCCCGCCTCAGCCTCCCAAAGTGCTGGGATTACAGGTGTGATCCACCACACCTGGCCAGATACTATTTAATCACGGCCTTTGCCTTTGCCTATAGAAGCTTACACACAAGCAACATAAGTGAAACAGAATAGTCAGTCATGCAGGAGATGTTTTTATTGGTCTTGGTTTGGTAAGAATTGTGGGTAAGGTAAAAATCTCACTTTTACCCTCAGCCAAAATAATACCTAATCCCAACTAGCTTAGTGCATCTCCCTAAACACAGCACTGAGTTAGTCCATTATTATTAAGTTGTTAGTACACTTACAATCTAGGTTTCCTTACAAGAGAGATGAACAGACCCTGAATGGACATTTTAACCATCAAGCTGGAATTTTTAAGGGCCACATGTTTTTTACAACTTCCAACAATATAAAATTGTAAAACTTAAAATGAGAATCTTCACAAAATATTCAAGCTGACAGTCTACATCTTCACTGAGGGATTACAAACCTATTTAGAGAAAATGTATTTAACAAATAAGGATCAAAGAGGAGCAGCAACTCCATGAAGTTCATTCTCTTTGTGATTTAAATCTTGTCTTTGAAGATCCAGGAGCCAAATCATTACCTTTGGAGGTGCCAGTCACAGTGTGTGTTATGACTGAAAGAGCACCAACCTGGAAGAAAGGAATCTGGGTTCAATGCTAGCTCTGCCACTAATCTAGCTCAGTAAACCCTATGCTACAAATCACTTTTTTTTTTTTTTTTTTTTTTGAGACGGAGTCTCGCGCTGTCGCCCGGGCTGGAGTGCAGTGGCTGGATCTCGGCTCACTGCAAGCTCCGCCTCCCGGGTTCACGCCATTCTCCTGCCTCAGTCTCCCGAGTAGCTGGGACTACAGGCACCCGCTAGTTTTTTTTGTATTTTTTAGTAGAGACGAGGTTTCACCGTGTTAGCCAGGATGGCCTCGATCTTCTGACCTCGTGATCCGCCCGTCTCGGCCTCCCAAAGTGCTGGGATTATAGGCTTGAGCCACAGCACCCGGCCTACGACTCACTTTTTTGGACATCAGTTTTATCAGATATAAAATAAAGCATAGGTACTTCTGATTATGGACAAGATGGAGCAACAGAGAGTGAATTTACCCTCTCACATAAAACAATTAAAAACTAATAAAACATATAAAACAACTATTTTCATGTCAGTGGACACCAAGATAATGAAGCAGAAGGATCCCTAAGAAACAGTAAACAAATTAGGTAAGCCTTGCAATTGCCCCTTACCACTGCATGGACAGAGTTTTCAGGCCACATTAGGGAAAAGTAACTTAGGTGAAGCCCAGTGATCTCCCTGAGTTCAGCAGACAGAACAGGGAAACCTAAGGCAAAGTAGCTAGAGTTTGCAAGAAGCAGTACTGAAAAAGAGACAGCTGCACAAGCAGAGAGAACTCTGGATATACAGAGAGGACTCCCTCTCCCACTAAGTCTTCAGTTGAGTATTGATCAGTGCATGTATGTGAAAAATACCCAACATCAGAAAAAGAACCACCTGAAAGGATTAGAAGGAACAATTCCAGAAGTTCACACAAGGCCAATAACAGTTACTGTTACCATAAGCCAGAGTGGCAACCCTCATAAGTCATGGGGTATCAGGCAGAATACTTCAGAAAACTTCCTGCCTCAGTAGTGGGGCAAAACACTTGTAAACCCTAAACAAAACACGTGTAAGAATTCAACTGCTCCCAAACAACATAATCATGTCCCAGAACAAAGCTCAATAAAATGTACAGGAATTTAAAAATATCCAGCACCCAATAAGATAAAAATCACAATATCTGGTATCAGATAAAAAGTTATTTGGCATGCATAGAAGCAGATATCTGCAACCCACAAAAAGAAGAAAAATCAATTAATCAGTAGTTCTCAACTGGGGGAGATTTCTCACTGTCTGCATGCTGGGAGCATTAGTCAATGTCTGGAGAAATGTTTAATTGTCGTGACTGAAGATGGGACTAGCATCTAGTAGGTAGAGGACAGGAATTCTGCTAAATATCCTATGATGCACAGGAAATCCCCCACAAAAATTATTAGCCACTCAAAAATGTCAATATTACCAATGTCGACAAAACTTACTGAAAACCAAGTCAGAAATGACCCAGGTGACAGAATTAGTAAATAAGGATATTAAACCAGTTATTTTAACTTTATTCCATAAGCTGAAGAAGCAAAAGAAAAAAGTATATACGCAAGTAGAGACATGAAAGATATAAAAATACACAAATCAAACTTTCAGATATGAAAATTAAATGAATGAGATGAAAAGTACACTAAAATGGATTAATGACAGGTTAGACATTACAAGAAAAAGGTAAATGAAATTGAAAACACAGCAATAGAAAGTGAATGAAACATAGAAAAAATAAGTTTTTTCTATTCATTTGCATACCAAAATGAAACATAGAAAAAAATTGAGGAAAAAATGAACAAAAATCACTGTGCAGCAAGACAATATCAATTGTAATCAGAGTCTCTAAAAGGAGAAGGAGGTGTGGGGGTGGAGCGCAGAAAAATATTTGAAGAAATAATGGCTGAATATTTTCAAAACCTGGTGAAAACTGTAAGTCGATATCCAAGAAGCACAAAAACTTCTAACCACAAGAATCGTGAATAAAACATCAAAGCATGTGTAATCAATTGCTTAACATCAGTGATAGAAACATAAGAATATAGAAAAAAAGATATGTTATATAGAATGGAACAAAGCTATGGATGACAGAAGATTATTTTATAGAACCAATGTAAATGACAAGAAAGTACATTTTTAAAGTACTGAAAGGAAAAAGAAGCCAATTAAATTATATTTCTTGGATAAACAAAAGCAAAATAAAGGTTTTCTCAAAAATAGATGAAAGAATTATCATCTGTATACTGGTACTACAAGAAAATGTAAAAGAAGTCCTTTAGGCAGAATTATTGGAATGATACCAGATGGAAATATGTATCTACACAAAACAAAGAGCACTAGAAATTGTGACTACATGGATAAATATAATTCTTTCTTAATATTCAAATATCTTTCAAGAATAAGGTATTTAAATTAAAAATAATAATGTATTGTGAGGTTTATGACATGAATAGAAATAAAATATATGCCTCTAATGGTCCAAAGGCTGGAAGGAGAGTACACTGTTTTAGAGTTCTTGTGCATTTTGTGAGATGGTAATATGTCCCTTGAATCTAGCCTGTGATAAATTAAAGATGTGTACTATAAACCCAAAAGCAACCCCTAACCTGACACAATAAATAGTTACATACAGCAAGTCAAAAAGAAGATAAAGTGGGATAGCAAAAAAAAAAAAAAAAAAAAAAATACCATCCAAAAGGAGGCAGTTAAAGAGGGAAAATGGAACAAATAACAATAGGACAAATAGAAAAGAAAGAGTAAGGCAACAGACTTAAACCTAAAACATCAATAATTACATTAAATGTAAATGATCTAAAACTTTAATTAAAAAGCAAAGATTGTCAGATTGGATTTTTTTTTTAAAACACACAGGAAATCTACTACAAATGTGAAATATCTACACTCTTCACTGGAGCCTTTAAAGACTCAACTAGATGGTGTCTAAAAAAAATGCACTTTAAATATAAAGACACAAGTTCAAAGCAAAAGGATGGGGTAAAAAATATATATACCAATAAAAAAAAGAAGAGCTTAAGTACCTATATGAATACCAAGAAAAGTAGATTTCAGAGCCAAGAAAACAATTACCACAGGTAAAGAGAAATATTTTATAATGATAAAGTAATCAATCTTTCTAGAAGACATAACAATCCTAATGTTTATGCATCCACTAACAGAACTCCAAAATATATGACATAAAATAAGGAATAGGTAGGGCTAACATTCAACCATAATAATTTTAAAACAACTGAATTTGGTAAATGGCTGTTGCCCTCAAGGCCCCCAAATGTCTTCCAGCCAACTCAGTCACTCCCCAAGGATCTTCCCACAACTCAGAAACTAAAAGGCTAACACCTGTATAACACAGATCCTCCCAGCTAACACCTGTATAACATGGATCCTCCTGACCCTATTTGTCTTTCTCTACTCTGACTGATTTTGTTTTTCTCTACCCTGATTGACTGGTGTCCTGTCATGTCAATTTGTTAAGTATTTAAAATGCAACCTCTGGGCTTAGATGGAGGTAATCTACAAATTTCCTGCCATTTCCAAGATTTTATTGTTGCCTTTATCTAAGTTGAGTCAACACAAAAAAAAGTGAGTACTGGAGAGGTAGTTAAAAGTAGTGAAATAAGAATGGACAACATCTTCACTTTGCATTGGTAGCACATGTAGATCTGAGGTCTGATCCTCAACAGGAAAATAGAATGAAGTTCAATTTCTTGGATCGGCCAGCATTTGAGTCTCCTGGTCCAACTACTTGGCCAGTCATACTTTGCTCTGATGGTAGCTATGGATTTATGGATTTGATTTTAACATTTAATTTTCAGTTTTATTCTCAGTAGCAGGGGAATAAAAGAGTAAAATCGTTTAAAAGAGGTTAACTGTTACAATCGTATGAGACTCTAAAAAGTAAAAGTAAGGGGAATGATTTTTACAATGCTCACTAAAAGAAATCTATGATATCTCAATGCTGCAAGCAAAAGGAAAAGAGGTCCTAGGGGAGAGCACAGCTTCCCAACTGCCTTCAAAAAAACATATCATAAACCCAAACTCTTAGAAGCACTCTCATTGGTCTCATGCTGTCTTCATGGGCTTACACCTTCCCATGTTGCTGGGAAGGTACGGAAGGTAAGAGAGATAACTGGTCTTATACTAAATGTGCAAGCATCTGTACTTAGACACCTCGTGCCGATCCAGCCACTGCCAGATCTGACAGATGCATTAGATCATGTATGACAGATACAGAACTTAAAACATCCACAGAAGCATAAGTAGAACAACAAAATAATAGAGGTGAGAATAAGCCAGCACAACGCTCAGAAGCAGTACCAGCTGAAAACAATCCAGTTCACATGAGCTCTAGATAAAATTCCGGATGAGAACTACAACCAACAACATCACCACTTGGGGATCTTGAGGCAGACAAGATCCCAGGGTGAGAACCTGAGAACCCAACAACCTGACTTAGAGTGACAATTCCATTCCACCCCTTCCTATAACTGGACTTTTGTCTAGAAGCTGCATTCTAAGTAACAAGCCACCAGGAGGAAGTCTAAACTCCTCACCGGAGCCTTTACATCCTTCTAACATCTCCATCTTCTTTCCTCCACATCAGTAACTATATCTTTAATTATTCTTATGCACTCCCCCTCCATGGTAGCAGTACTGAATGACTCCAGGTCTCCCCCAAATTCATATTTGTTCCCAACCCCAAGATTTTGCTCATGCCGTTCCTCTTTCTAGAATGTCCTCTGTGCCCCCTCTCTGCCCAGCTCTTTCCTATCCATCCTTTCAGCCTTAGCTTAAGCTACCCCCACCCAAAATGCCTTCCCCACCACTCCAGTCCACAATTAGCATTTTTTATCCTGAAGTCCTTTAGCATTTATGAACTGCAAAGTGTCTATGCCATTTGTTCACAGAAGGTTTTAAATTTTCATATAATCACTGCATGTGAATCTTTTGTCTCCCCACTAAATCATAAATCCATGTAAAAGAGACACTCTACAATGAATTATTTTCCCTACTATACTTTAGCAAGATATTCACTAAATTACTTGCTGAATGAAAACATTTGAATCACTAGGATTACCAAATACTCCCACATAAATATTACTTTTGGAACACTTTCTTGCAGCCAGCACTGCCACTAAGCTCACAGGCAGGAAAGTGAATAACCTGCATCTGTTCTAATCAGAAAGTTGGGCCAAGAAGGTGGTGGGTAAATTGTCGAAAGAAAACCCTCAAGCAAACCTCAAAATTGTCCCCATCAATAAAGGAAAAAACATTTTATTTAGGAAGTCTAGGAACAAATATTTTCCCCATCTTCTTTCAAATGTTAAATGAAACATAAAAAGATGGCAAATAGATTCTGCCTTACAAGTCATTTCCCACCAATGGCTGCTGTTTTAGGCTCCCACTAAAGAAATATTCTAATTCTACATCTAGGTTTGGGGGGGAATGTAGATACATAGATAGATAGATAGATAGATAGATAGATAGAGTTATATATTATATACACAACTGTATATATTTTATGTAACGTATTATATATCCACATAAATACATATAAATTACACATGTGGTATCTGGACATATTCTGTGTATCTGGCCAATTCCGAGCACACATAAACATATACGAAACTAAGTTCATAAAGAAAATGGAATAATTCACCATTATCTCTGTGATAAAGACATTCAAATGCAATTTCCAGGAATACAGTAAAGACAGAAACACCACTTATATAAGAGAATTTTAGAATGGCTACTAACATTAAAGGAATGCGAATAGATCTGGCTGCCCACATACAGCGCTAACCAATCATTATGCATCATGCACCCCAAAATAAAAGCCTCCACCTCCACCTCATTGTATAAAACCACAAATCAAGTCAGTCTTACTAGAAAAAAGCATTAAAGATGCATTTAAGGACTATGGAGCACGGAGTCAACAGAGAAAGTCTAATCCTCATGCAGCTGCTATCTATTAACAGCTGAGTGTCTGAGACTATCACCTGATATTTATGGTTCCTCAGTTTTTTCAGCTGTTAAATGGGAGGCATAGATAAAATGTATTTTCCATCTCTAGGGTTCTTGCTTTACTTTGAGGATTATTAAGTCATCAGCCATACAAAACAGATATAACTATATTCTTCTTTTCTTTCTTACTCTCCCCTCAAAATATTCTCATGTCACTGTTTTAACTATTCAGCTTCAGACCATGAAAGCTAAGAGAAATTCTCAGAACTATTAAGGAAAAATGTAGAAATCCTTGGTAGTACTAAGGTGCACTCAGATCTTTCCAAGAATAATGAGATATTCATCATATGTATGTTCCAGCTAGTTTGATACAGCCACCTGCTTGACATCACATATTCACATTAAGTAGGCTGGCATGAGAATGGGAAAGATGTAGAAAGAAAAATATTGTTTCGTGGTTATGCATTCTATATTTGAGGGAAAAACTTTTTCTCCTCAGTTTTAATACTCTGCAAGCATTTAAAAAGATGATGACCATTAACACTGTTCCAGTCCTAACAAACTTAAAGTACATAAAGATGTACTTTAAAAGTCCTGCTGAGTACTTAATACCATATTGCCACAAGGGCCACCTACACAGTAGGGTCTCTGAGAAGGAAAGGAATATTTCAAACATTTTTAAAGTGCATCTTGCTCACTTGAAACACAAGTGTGTGTGCTCTCTTAAATCTACTGTCTTCCTGGCAGCACAAACTAAAATCTGCTGTCCTTGATATCTTTGTTGATAAGATCCTGATAAGGGCATGGCTTGTGATTCCAAAATGTCCAGTAAAGAGAAACTTTTGACAGAGGCGTCAGTGTTCCACTAGGCTGTGCCCATGAGACTCTACAAGAGGACCTGAGACAGTGCTCCCTGTGTGGGTGAGCAGCAGCCCAGTCTCCTTGTCATCAGCCCAGCTTCTGGACAAAGATCTGCCTGTCCACTTTATTCCCAGTTCCTGGCATGGTGTCTGCTACTTGATAGATTCTCAGGAACTCTGTTAAAATACTGAATTTAAAGGTTAGTTCACCTACACTCTCCTGACCTCCTATCATCTTCAAAGAAGCAGAGTAAATAGTGTGAGAAAAAAAATCTAGAAGCAAAAAATGCAAGAGATGCTCTGGGCAGAATAACTAGCCTTGGTCTACTAGGATTGCTAGCAAGCACCCCTGGAGGGACATAGGAGGGGAAAAAAGCTAGAAAAATACATGGGATCAGATTATGGAGAGCTTAGCTGATGGGTACCTGCTTTTCTACCCAAATAGCTATTGTGAGAATTCAAAACTATTTTAGAAATGTCTTTTTTTCCCTTATACCCAAATGTTCTGTTAAGTGTGTTGAATTTCGTACCCACATTATCTCTCAAAAAGGTCACCTCCTATCTATACCCAATGGAACTTGATCCTGCCTTCTCTAAGAACAAACTTTCACATACTTCTCATACAGAACAATGTGATTATTCTTCCAAAATTCCATCTCAAATATTCATCCAGTTGAAAACCTTCAATAGCTCCCCATGGTCTGCTGACTGCATCCTTTCCCTGGCACCTAAAGCTCACTATCCTGTGTTTTCTCTGAACTGTACAGTACTGTATATAATGTTAAAAGTCTCTGACACAACATATGAATTTTTATATCATGGATCCTAGATGTTGGATTGCTTCACATCAGTAGTTAGACTTATTTTTCTATCTCCTCTAGGGTAACTCAGCAATGAGCAGTCTCAATGTGGTTGAGGAATGAATAAATGAATGAGTGAACTGGTGACAAAAGCATACTTATGTTAAATGTCTCCTCTCGCCTCTAAAGATATGTATCACCCGCAAGGCTGCAAACTGGTAACTCATGGGCTAAGCCCTTCTAAAAATGTTTGACTTGGTCTGCCAAGAAGTATTTAGAAATTTAAACTTGAAATATTTCAGAAGGGTAAACAAATGCTTCTGTTGACTGTAGGCATTGATAACCCTTCTCTATTGCCTGCCCTGGTTTGTTACAGGTGGCTATACCATTGTTTGGTCCATTCTCAAGAGATAGGGTAGGAACCTTTTTTCTCCCCTGCTATTCCATGGCAGAACAGTGGATGTAGGTAAGTTTCCTGAACCTCATTGAAGCTGTTTGCCACAGGAAAAGGAATACCCAGGAGTCTCCACGTCGGAGTGAGCAGATTTGACAGCAAAGGCAGAAGGAGTCTATGGGAAAGAGCTTCCTAATTAATCATAAGCTCTAACAAACCTACCTCCCAGCAGCCATAGAGGAAAAGAAGTTGAACTGGCTCGGCCTCGTTTCCTAATACTTAAGAGGCTCCAAACAAAAAGACTCCTATCTCCTTTCAGAGCATTCAAAAGCTTAAAAGGGGAACAGAGTAGGACCAACAATAAAAAATATGATATTCCTCATAGATACCAGCCCCAGTTGGCTGCTTTGAGTGATATCCCTAAAGACTTGACCCAAAGGAGGCATTTTTCTTAGCTCAGCCTCTCCACCAAGCTTTTTATGATGCTAATAAATGAGGTAAAGTCTAAGATTTTGCCTTTAAAAGCACATATTTCAGAGTTTTCTTCATCTTTCTTCCCTTCCCGGTGAATCACTCACAGTCTTCACACAGCCTTTGCTCAAAGGCACTTAATCTTCTCATCTAATGACACCGTCTACAGAAAGAAGCCACAGTGTCTCCATTCACCAATAGCCAGATCAATCGTGTCTCTAAGAAAATGAAGTCATACCAAGATGGTTTTTAACTTTACTGAGGGGTGTTGTTACGACCTCAGAGACTCTTACTGCCGAAAGGCTCTGATAGCTTGAGATTAATTAGGCAGCTCTTTCCTGTAGACTCCTTCCACCTCTGCTGTCAAATCCACTCACCCCAATGTAGAGACTCCTTGGCTTACTAGACCCTGTGGCAAACAGCTTCAGTGAAGTTCAGGAATCTTCCCCACATCCACTGCTCTGCTCTGGAATAAAAAAAAATGAAGTTCCTACTCTGTCTGTTGAGAATTGACCGGCAGGTGGCACAGCCACCTGTAACCTTAAAATGTGTGTCCTTCCTCCCTGTGATTCCATAATGTTGGTCTCCTGGAAAGCGGGATGATTTCTTCCACATTTCACCAAAAATCAGCAGCATTCTCTTTGAAGTGGAAGAGAGGAGTCAAGAGAGGAAATATTATGTGCTAATGAAATGATGAATTAGCATTCCTTTTTCCAGTCCAAATGTTTGCTAGCTTTTCTGATATCTGCAAAGATGCTATCATCCCAGTCTGTGGTCAGGAGTGGCACTGGGTGGGGAGATGGGAATAAGCAAGAGGACTGGGCTGTATCAAACTGGAAAGTTGACCAAGGAAATAAAAAATCATAGTGTATGTTATGGGCATAGCGTGGCCATCTGGATGTATCTTCCCTAAATAGGAGTGTTGGGTCAAATCCATAAACACATTTCCCAATGCTTTCTCTCTCTGTGGGCCTCAGGTTCTTCACTTGTAAAATGATCCTGTAGAATTCTACAGTTCTAGGAGGCCACGCTCCTTCCCCAGTACAAACAATGAGACTATATTTATCAGAATTGCCCTTCAAAACCTTAAGCATTCTAAGGATACTTGCTTCATACGCTGATGCTCTGATAGTCATTTTTTCCTTTCTCATTCCAAACACTAAGCCCTGCTCTAAGAGTGTCTGAAGCCAGGAGATTTCTTTTGACCAAAGAAATAGTCACACTTTTGAGCATGCATCAAAGCCAAACAACAACAACAAAAATAAGTGACTTGGGAACCACCTTTGCAATAAATCTGGGCATTTCAGAAGCAGTCAGATGTTTCATTCCAAGATGGATTAAGAACAAAGCAGAGATATTAGGTGAATCAGGTGGATCTCTACCCACAATTTGTTGTGAAAAGAAAATCCAGATATTTCCTTTACTCTAAAAAACTGGGGTATTAATCAGTGGCAGATCAGTCAAAGGGTCAAAACCCTTTAAAGGAGACTCTACCTCCTAAATTTCACTGTGCGTCCACTGAGCAGCTCATCACCTACAGCTTCATACCCTATTTGGGGATTTGCATTTTCCCAGTGGGAAATAGGGATGCTTACCAACTGCCAAAGATGTAAAGAGTTTTTAAATCCCTTTCAATCCACTTGAAAACTGTGTGAATTCCTTAAGCATTGTTGTCTCCATCTGACCAGTGTGAAAAACTGAGCCCAGAGAGTAAAGTGGCTTCTCCAAGGACACATAGCCAGTTAGGGATGGAGCTGATGCCAGCATCGCAGTCTGATGTCACACCTCATTTCATAGTCTTCTCTGCTTTGCTTGGTTTTTGATGCAAATTACTACACACTTCTTCAATCATCCATAGATCAAAGTCTCTGCCTTTATAGTTGCCCATGTGTGTGCTTGTCTATATTTAAATAGAAGCAATTGAAAAGTGAACAATACCTGTACTTCCATTCTTAATATGAGATTCTTTAATCTGTTATGTTTTTCTCTATTAAAAGAATTCTCTTTAATCAAGAAAAAGGCACAGACCCTGTGCATGTTGTAGGTTCCCTCACAAGTTTGGTCTTTGCAATTGAATATTTCCATGTAAATGTCCCATCAGTTCAATCAAAATGTTAATATTCTGATTAAAAAGTATCATTCTATGCATTACTAACAGGCTTCTTTCCCAGCTCTTTCCCCCCAGTAAAGCATGAGCTAGAGTTCACAAACAGACAGGACATTTTGATTTAGAGAGGACAATTGTACACCACGAAGTTACAGTCATTGATCAGTAGAAATATTTCAAGAGATTAAACTACAATCTATATGCACTTACCTATATTTGTATGTCTCACTGTATTGTGCACATAGCTATCAAACAGCTGCTAAGCCTCTGTTTGTAATGATCAGTGGAACCAGTAAACTAGCAGCTGTCCTTTTAAATCTGCATTAAATATGGGTTTCATGATGTTATCAGGGAATGTAACTCCTTTTTCATACTTTGCTGCATAAATGATGTTGAAGTTGGAGCAAATAAATAATCATAGTTTCGACTCCAAGGCATTATCTCTCAGATTTCAGAGATTATATGTTTTAAAGTCAGATATGCAGAAGAATCTCAGGAATTTTGAAATATTAGTGTCTTTCTCCCCTGGATATAGAGTGACAAGCACGCGGTTTTGGAGTCCCATTGTGACTCATGTCGTGACATTCCCACTGCAAAACGGATAGCTTGTGAAGCAGGATCAGCTCAGTAATGACCGCATCAACACGTGCTACCTCTGTGCTTATCTGCATTGTAGTATCACGGAGTATGGCAGAGGGGTCAGGCTAAGGGAAACCAGGGTTTCTAATAGAGGGCTGGATAATGTACTTGAAATGTTCTGCAGGAATGGTTCCTTTCTCCAGCAGACAGGGGACAGCCTGCTGGAGGCACTGATAGAAGAAGTAGCAACCTGCGGGATAGGATGTTAGAGGTACCAAGGAAGCCCTTGCCCTCAAAATGCTTCTCCCATCTGCTCGACAATTCTTTTAACACAAAGCAGACTTTTAATACTATAATTAGGCATCAAACACATGTATTCCTTAAGGGAAGACCACAGTGATAAACTCAATCATGCTTGAGCATCAATACCAACTAGCTGATTTTGAAAGAGAAAAGGAAAGGCAAGGAGCATAGAACAGCCAATGGACAAAAGAAAGGTCCCATTGGGGGAAAGGATTGTTCAAGGAATGGAAGGACTGAGGAGGGAAGCGAAACTTTGCTGTCCAATACTTTTTCTCTATATTTCTATTTTTAAAAAGATGATAACAATGGTTTTTACTGTTAAATCCTAAAGGTCTTTTACAACTCCCATTACATTTTATTTCAGTCATTGGTTCACTTATGCCACATGTGTTAAATATCTAATAATGAAGTATAATAAGGAATACAAGGGGAAGATAATGTAGGCCTGCCGCCCTCCAGGAAGTTATAGCCTGGTTGGACAGGTGGTACATGGTTATTTAAAACTATAAATGAAAGGATGAGGAAGTGAATCAAAGTGGATTGGGTCCTGAGATAAAGGATTAGAGCTGTGGAATCCCCAGCAGCTCCAAGGCTTAACACCTCCACCACCCGAATCGCATCCTGAGAAAGAGGTGGGGAATTAAATTCAATGGACTTCACCACCTTTCTTCTAGCTATTGCCACCCATTGATCCTACCCAGGGCCTCTGTATAGTTTTGCGCAGGTTAAGGCATCCTATCAAGGGGAAGTGTGGGTCTGAAACCCAGCCTGTGCTCTGTTACGCAAGCTGTGAGCCCTGGCTCAGGGCAGCATCTGTCTAGAAGAAGCGATGTCTTTTCTAAATTCAGCGGAAACCCCTTTTGCTCATCAACTGGCCCTCTCCAACTAGGGGAAGCGTCTTTGTGTGGCTTGCACAAAGGCAGTCGATGGGCTCATAATGTCTAGCCCCACCATCTTTTTCATTAGCATGCTGGTGCTTAGAATAATAGTCCCTGAAGACGTCCAAGCCCTTATCTCTGGGGCCTGCCAATATGTTCTTGCAAAAGGGACTTAGCATATATGGTTGAGAGTACAAGTATTGAGATCAGAAGATTATCCTGTGTTATCCAGGTGGGCCTAATCTAATCCTACGAGTCTATACAAGAGGAGGATTTTTCCCAGTACAGTGGGTCAGAGAGCAGTGAGGTGAGAAGGACTTGACCTGTCATTGCTGCATTTGAAGATGGAGAAAGGGACCATGAGCCAAGGGATATAAACAGCCTATAAAAGCTGAAAACAGCAAGAAATCGATTCTCCCCTAGACTCTCCAGAAAGGTGCACAGTCTACTTCACCTTAATTTTAGCCCAGTGAGACTTGTATTGGACTTCTAACTTACAAAACTGCAAAATAATAAACTTCCATTATTTTACGCCACTACGTTTTGGTAATTTGTTACAATGGTTTTAATAGAAAACTAACATATGCTGATCCATCACAGCCTGTCCATCCTAAAGTGCTTCGAAGTTGAATCCTAACTTGTAGCAAGTCTCAGGAAAAACGTGCTGCAATCTTTTCTAACACAAATCTGATCCTGAGAACCACTGAATTTGCTGATGGAGAACGCTGGGGCTCACCAGAGGTTCCCAGAGATTTGTGATACCTTCAGAGTGAGCCCTTCAAAAACATCCACTGTGGCACTGCCGGCTGGGGTCAATGGTCACATCTATGCCTATGTTTCCTAGCACATCCGACACACTGGGAAAATTCTTCTAATTCTCTGTATTTAAGCCCTCAATACTTGGAATATATAGAGTGCATTCAGACTGAAACATGACTGATAATGGCATAATTTTATGTACTTACATTCTAAACCATATAATTTTATGATTTTTTTCATGCTAATATTGGATTATGTTATTTTTAAAGCCCCTATAAAATATTTTAAATGGTCATATCGTATTTCATCATATAAATTACTTAACCCTTATTCTAATTCGGAAATTTTGCTTTTTATCTTACAAACATATTTACATAAATAATACATACAAGCTTGTGTGCACACACAATTAAAGACAATAAACACAGAAGACAATAGCTCAATATTTTGGCAGATTTTGAGTAAATCTTCTTGAACATCAAGTACCTTGTATAATAAACTGAGCCCTTTGCCCAAAATGCTGATATAATGAAATTCTCCATAGCCCCACCCCTATCACCTTCCTTTGCTCATCACAGCACCTTTTATTTCTCTCACATAATTACCAGCTCTAATGATGTTGTTTTATTAACTTATCTCATTGCTTATTGTCTGCTTCCCTACAAGCATGTCAACTTGTCAAGGGTAGGGTCCATGAACGTCTTGTCCACATCTGTATCCCAAGGAAATGGCACTGTTCTGGAATGACATATGGGTTCAACAAATATTAGCCAAGTGATTGAATAAACACAGTTCTTTGTGAAAATCTCTATGGTTACACTCTTGTTCCTGAGCTAATGGTAAAAAAAAAAAAAAAAAAGAGAGAGAGACAAAATAATTTCATAAATAAATGCAATTGAAGAATCTGTATATTTCCCAAAAGCTGCATTCCACATATGCACTGAGATGATGGTCAAGATATTTAGTACAGTCCCATTTGAAATCCCTTCTGGAAAATGGTGAGGTAGGTATGTATAAATAAGTAAACAGATTTTCAAAATATAAGTATTATTCTTAAAGAGACCTCATAAGAAAACTAGTTTTATAATTTAGAGAATAGAGAAGACTTTGAAAATCATCATAATGTTAAATATACAGTTTCCTATGTTTTAAAACTTAGGAAAATGCAGAAAACAAAAGAAATACTCTATGTGGTATCTGACTCCTTCTCAGGAAATCTTTTTCTTATTACCTGGTACAATTTCCCTTCCTGTCTTCCCTTAGCCTGTTTTCTGTCCTTATATAGTATTCCCTTACATGGCCTTGCATTGAAATGATTTGTGTACATCTTTCCTTATTTAATTCTGAGCCTACTGAGAATGTGACCAGCATCTATATTTTTTTAATCCTATGCCCAGTTCAGGCCCAGACACAGGGCTTGAAGGAATAGCAGACAGCAAGATACATTACTGGAGTGGGGACTATATTTATTGAAAATCTTTTATGGGTCAAATATCTGTGCACTTAATCTTCATGAGAGGCACTGTAAGCGTATCCACTTTACATAAGAGGATACAGGTTCTGGGGGTAAATAAATTTTTTAAAAAAGAAACATTGAGGCCGGGCGCGGTGGCTCAAGCCTGTAATCCCAGCACTTTGGGAGGCTGAGACGGGTGGATCACGAGGTCAGGAGATCGAGACCATCCTGGCTAACACGGTGAAACCCCGTCTCTACTAAAAAAAATACAAAAAACTAGCCGGGCGAGGTGGCGGGCGCCTGTAGTCCCAGCTACTTGGGAGGCTGAGGTGGGAGAATGGAGTAAACCCGGGAGGCGGAGCTTGCAGTGAGCTGAGATCCGGCCACTGCACTTCAGCCTGGGTGACAGAGTGAGACCCCGTCTCAAAAAAAAAGCAAAAAGAAAAAGAAACATTGATCACTGTGAATTGGAAGGAACTGGGGCTGGGCAATGAAAGATGGAGAAAGGGAAAGGCAAAGAAAGGGTGGAAAGAAAGACTTTTAACATGAAATAATAATGTGGATAACCAGATGGCATGCTGGATAATGGCAACTGGACTGGGTAAAATAGGGGTTAAGAATTACTAGGGAACAGTAGGTGTTGTGATTAAAAGAGGAAGACCTGGCTGGGTGCTGTGACTAAAAGAGGAAGACCTGGCTGGGTGCTGTGACTAAAAGAGGAAGACCTGGCTGGGTGCTGTGACTAAAAGAGGAAGACCTGGCTGGGTGCTGTGACTCACAGTTGCAATCCCAACACTTTGAGAGGCCAAGGCAGGAGGATTACTTGAGCCCAGAAGTTCAAGACCAACCTGGGCAATATAGGGAGACCCTGTCTCCACAAAAAAGAAAACATAAATAAAAATCTTAGCCAGGCATGGTGACATGTATTTGTGGTCCCAGCTACTTAGGAGGCTTGGGCCTGGGAGGCTGAGGCTGCAGTGAGCTGTGATTGCTTTACTATACTCCAGACTGTGTGACAAAGCAAGATCCTGTTGAAATAAAGAAAAGAAAGAAAATAAAAGAGAAAAAAGAAAAGCAGAGAAAGAAAGAAAGGAAGAAAGGAAGGAAGGAAGGAAGGAAGGAAGGAAGGAAGGAAGGAAGGAGGAGGGAGGGAGGGAGGAGGGAGGGAGGGAGGGAAGGAGGGAGGGAGGGAAGGAAGGGAGGGAGAGAAAGAGGAAGAGAGAAAAAGAAAGAAAAGAAGAAAAAAGAAAAGAAGGGAGGGAGGGAAGGAAGGAAGGAAGGAAGGAAGGAAGGAAGGAAGGAAGGAAGGAAGGGCAGGGAAGGCAGGAAAGGAAGGAGAAGGAAGGAAAACCTGGACCAGTTCATTGTATGAGCAATGTGCCAGCATCTGGCCATGGTGTGGAGTTCTGGGGGCATATGAAAAAGGAATACTCCTCATTCTATAGTTAACAAGGGTCAGAGCCATGAAAAACCCTATCCAGGCTTCTAACTTCCAACCCAGGCTCTCTCTTTTATAGCATCCTGATATTACTATTTTCTGGAAGGATCAGAAAGCTTTTTTGGGTCTTTGATATTGTGCCTGTGGAAACAAATCTATAAGTGCCATACAACCTCTATGCTTCTACAGATTAATGTGAAGAGCGCATATCTAGAAAATATTTTGGAATCTGACTTGCTTTGTTAGTACCCAAATGAAAAGGCAGAAACCCAAAGATCAGGATGACAGCATTAAAATAAGTACCATCCTCCATCAGCCAGAAAAATCAAGGCAAGTAATTAGTATCTGATGACACGTTTATCTAACACAAACTGGCTATAACAGGAAAGGATTACAATCCTCAGAATAAATCTCTTTCAGGAATGTTTATTGCCCTTAGTGACTTACAACAGTTGAAGTCACAGTCATTTTTGTCAGCAGGCTTCACTGTTTTACTCAAGGAATGTCAGGTCTAACAACCATGTCAAGGTGAGAAATACAATTTGCTACTTTATTGGCATTTGACCTTGACGTATGGAGTAATGGTAACTAGAGAAAAAAGACATGGTTCAGAAACTCTCAGATAAACTTTAAGAGCCTATGGGCTCACGTTTGGCAGTATAATTTTAAAAACAGCCATTTTCCTTTTGCCACACGAGTCTATTTGGCTATTCTAAGGCTTCCCCTTCAGTATTACAGTGTCTAGAGATTCAAAACCACAAATAATTATACCCATTGTAAAGCTTTGCACTAGCTATCAGCCCAGCACTTATTCAATCAGACAGGCATGCAGGTTTTGCAATTTAGAAACACTTCTAATATGCACCATTGAGCCTGTGAGATCATCTATTTTTTTGTAGACATGGGCAGCCCAGCAGCAATAACTAACTAGGAATTTCATTAGAGCAGCTGGGTCTCACTCACAATTTATAGACTCAAAAGTCTTCAACATTTCAATGCTGAAATTTCAAAGGTTTATCTTAAGTAAACATTGATCTGAAACTCCCAGTAATAAAAATATCAACTATTTTTAATAGTCTACTAAGTTCAGAGACTACATACACTCATCACTTTATAAACATTAACTAATTTAATTATCACAGTTACTTCATACAGTAGACCCTATTATTGTGCCTCATTTCTCATTATTGTGCAGATGAGAAAATTGAAGCTAAGACAAATAACTTGTCCATGGTCACACAGCTATTTAGTGGCACAGTCAGGATTTGAATTCAAGAGAGACTGCTCATATAACCCACTACTGTAAAACCAGAATGCAAATAAATGCATATGTCCCAAGATGACATCCTTGATGCAATGCATATCCCACTTCAGAAGTCAGGGTATAATCTTTTTCTCGATTGGTCAAACAACACTCTTGACTTGGAAACATCTACCAACTGATTGGAATCAAACATGATTCCATGCAAAGTAATGAGCATGTAGAAGGCTTGATCCCTTTCTTTGAAGAGCATATAATCTTTTAAGGAAGATAAGACATGTGACTTGAGGACTTGAGAGTAAGGGAGAGTTGAGAAAATAGAAGACATCACGTACTCAAATGAAAACACAAATTCAGTGAATGTAAGAGTGTAAGAAAACTGGATTAATAAGAGACTGTGATCACACAGGGTAATTCAAGGGTTCAAGTTATTATAGTAAGGTAGTTTCAAATGATGATGAAAACCAAAATTTGGTGGTACTGGTAGGCAGATGCAAAAGAGAGCTGAAGAATATGAGGTCAGAGACCTAAAGATGTTTTCTAATGTTGATAGAGAAGTCATCAAGAAGGATTTCCCGGGATATGATGCAGAAGAGAGCTGGAAGCCAGGGATATGGTAAAGAATACGATGAGATGTACTTGAGGTTAGGTGTGCAAGTTAAAGGAGTAACAGTAGGCAGGACAATAACCTTCCTCCATTATGACACCTTCACAAAGCTGGAATATACAGTAGCCATTCCTAATTCCCCCCATCCCAATTACATATAAGGTTTACTTCCATTTTTTATTTAAAAAAAAAAAACAAAAAACAAAAAACTATCATTTACGGGTTTCCAGAGGGCCCCTATAGTTTTGATGTTCTGAAATTTTGGTGAAATAGTCAGTATACAAACATCAGAAAGTACAGGTAGCACACATTGGAAGGGCACCAGTATACACAATTCAGAGGGCAATAAGGCCTATAAGATGTTTATTATAACAGTAAGAATAGCTGTTGGCAGCAGATATTCCTAACGTCAACCAGAATTACGACGTGTGATAGAGACAAGATAGCAAAGGAAAAATGGAGGTAGAAAAGAAACCCAGAGGAAGGGACATGCCTGCTTACTGGCAGATCCAAATGGCAGATATGTAAAACCAAACTAGAAACTATCTGAAAATGCCCAGGATTTTGTCATTTGTCAAAATTTGTCAGCATGACCAAATCCTCTTAAACAAAGAAGAGTGTGAGAAGAAAGCCAAGATATAAGCACACTGCATTTTCACCCTTATTAATGTGATTTCTTTGCTTGGCCATGTTCAGGATAAGCTCCCTTCACTGTGTTAGCCTTAACATGGCAGTGAATTTTTAATGGAAATCAACTGTCTAACCATATTTGTATTACAATAATAACCTGAAAGAACTTGTTTAATATCAGAAGACTTAGTGGAGCAGATGAATAGTTCCAACATGATATCCATGGGATAGAAATTCAATTAAAAACTGCAAGTAGTGCTGGAGAGAGGTAGTTATTGTTCAACACATACCACAGGGCCCTTTACTGAAGCTCAGCTATTAGCCCAACTGGTTGAGAAATTCTGTTTTCCTTTATGACAATCTGTTAGCTTGTACAAAGTTAAATTAATAAAAACACCAAACTGCCTCTGTGGTGGGAGAGTAGAATGAGGCCAAGGGCTAGTTGCATATTTTATAATTATGGATTAAGTGCATTATGCCAAGCAAATTAAAGATATGCCACAATTATAATAAAAATGAGAGACTGCATATCTCCAAATGGTGATTGTATGACTACTGCATCCAAAAGAGAATGCTGGTGCTCTACCCCCAAAAGGCAATTGTTTCCGCTATAAAAAAGAAGAAGGAAATTACTTTTCATGCACACTTTCCTTCTGAACAGGTGTAACAGTCCTTCTGAAGGTAGTCAGCTCAAAGCTAAATGGGGCTGTTGACTGCCTGTGGTCAGTGCTCAGAACTAGCTCCCACTGCTCAACAATGGTACACATTCCAAGAGGAGCACTTTGGTCTAAGTGGAAGATGTCAAGCCCATTTAGGAAGGAATGGATTTCCAGCAAGGATGATCTGGTCAGCCACTGAGGAAGAATGAAAACCAAGGGTTTTATCCTACTGAGGAAAAACGGGTCCTGGATGAAGAAATTCAGCACTCTGCATTCGTTACTGCATGTCTGCCTCAGAAACCCTTGCTTTGTTTCCATTTTCTGCCGGTTTTGAAAACAAGAAACAAAAGCCCTTCTTGTGAAAATGACTGACACATTTGTGTGCCCTGCTCTCTGCTGCAGAAAGGGCAAAGGTTCTTCCTATCTTTCCTTGCTCTTTTCTTAACACATTGATTGTGTGGGAGCTTACTCAAATGTATATGTGCGTCTGTGTGCTTGTGTGTATGTGTGTGTACAGGATTGTAAATCATACTCTGCAAATGGCACATCAGTCCTTCCAGCCATAAGCTTTCACGCATGGCAAATGATGATGCTTTCAGCACATAACACAATTTTCCTTCTGCCAAGACTTCAGCATATTGTGCTTTTCAGAAAACAAACTTTTCAACCCATATTGTTTGTAATGGTGCGTGGGAGTGGACATGAGTGTGCACATTTGGGCAAGCACACCAGACACAGAGGAGATAGAGCTAAAGAAAGGAATCTCAGCGGAAACCCAGACATCCCCAGAGGAGGTATCATTGCAAGACCTTTCTCCTTCACTCGCCTTTGGTATTCACCTTCTATTTCAGAGATTCCTAAATTGGCTCATGGACTAACTACATCAGAATTCTTGGGATGTTTGCAAAAAAAAAAAAAAAAAAAAAAAAATCAAAATGAGGATCCCTGGGTCCAATCTCCAACTTTGCTTTGAACAAAAAGCCCTGGAGGATGGGACCCAGAAGCTGACAAGTTAGCAGGACTGTAACCTGTTGCAGGCAGGTAATCCTGATGCACACTCACATTGAGACTGAGTCCTCTATTTTCTTCCCTGGGCCAAAGACTTCAGCACGCAAATAGATTCTCAAAAATACTTAATCAGGAGTATCAGACACAAACCCCTCATTTTCCTAACAATGAAGTTAAAGTCCAGGAATGAAAACTGACTCACCAAGGTCTCAGGGGAGTCACTGCTGGAGTTCAGTCCAGGCTGAGGACAATGCTTGCCATTTACGATTTAACGTATAACTGAGAAGTACTTTCCCAATAATGATTATATGCATCCCTCACAGTACATTATAAGCTTCATGTGGCAGTTATTATCATATTTATATTACAGTTGTGGGTAGACAGACTTGGAGTAGGATTTGGTTGACAGACTATATGTATACTTTGTGTACAGTCAGGTAGATGAGTATTGGGCTACATTTGTGAATCAACGGGTCAGTGTGAGCAGAGTAGTCTCAGAGTGTGAGACAGCAGAAGTCACCTCCTTGCCTAAAGTATAACTGTGTTCCAATCAGTTAAGACTATCACCAGAAATAAGATGCAAAGGGGTACAACTTAGTCCTCTCAGCAGGAATTGAGAGTACTAAGCAAGCACATCTCACAGTCCAGGATCTGTCCATCACCCCAGTAACTCCCTGCCCTCACCTCGACAGGTTTCTGGGAAGGACAAAAACGAGATCACCTTTAAGCTGTATCTCAGGGGCACACGTACCTCAGGCTCAATTCACAAATATTGATAGAAAAGATTCTAGCAAGGTGGCTCAAATAAAAATGGATCAAGGATTCAAAACCAATTACCAAAGCATAATCTCACTCAGATGGGCACGCTAAGAATAATTACTCTCCATAAGAAAAAATGTCTGTTGTAGACACATTGCAGAAGGCTACATAATTAAATACAGCTGCCAATTCTCATTTATCTTTCTGGCAATTTGCATTTGAGGGTCCACCTGCATTGCCAAAGGCCCAGAGCTGCTGCACACAGTGGGGCCGAAAGCCAGGGGCTCAAAATTTTCTAAAGTAGCAGAATTCTTAAAAGGACACTGCACCACTGATGAACATGACTCTTAAAATTGCTTTGCAATCCTAGTTTACTTTAGGAGAGGCCTTTCCGCTTTTCTGGAAAGCTCCCCCTTTTCCATTTGAGTCCCATCCTTCAAGGTCAAAGTCACAACAGAGGCCTCTGTTCCCTGTGCACTGATTTCTTTGTCTGTGAAATGGATATAATTCAAGTATTCACCTCTTGGATTACTGTAAGAATTTAAAAAGTTAGCCTATGTGGAATTTCCAGATAGTGTATGACACACTGTCATCTCTCACGTGACTTCATCCTGTGGTTCCTCCAGGCAACAGGGGTTTGGTTCTTCTCCACCTACTCGTATCCTGAAGCACAGAGGGTCATCCCTGCCCCTGTGAGTATGGGACGCTGCTCTGCCCACTGTGCTTTCTGCTCACTCCTGTGCTTTGTGCGGCTCTAGTCTCCAGGCTCCTGAGGGTTGGTCACCTTAAGTCCTTTGACCTCCACTAGAAAAGATGTTCAAGAGAATGGTTGACAACCTAGTCAGAAGAATGCCTCAGAGGTGGGCCCATTGGAAGATTCCTTCCAAGAAGGACACTGAAGTCAGGTAGTAGGATAAGAGAATAAGAGAATGTGGGATGCCTCCTCCCATTCAAATCAGGCTGGGCATAGCCCTGCAAGGTCACGCTCAACATGGGAAAATGACTGTATCACAGCCAGGCTCTCCCTCTCCAAGTGAGCCGTTTCTCCTTCCCTCCACTCCCCTGGTTACCCTGAGGTCTACCCTCTCAGATACTTGCCCTTTAATCTTTGTTGTCCTCAGGCCTAAAGCAACCTGACCCACCATCCTTTCCCCAGTCCTCCCTCAAAAGTCTCTCTCCAAACCTTCCCTCATGCTAAGGTGCCAGGGGTGGATGGCAGTTTTAGGTGTTACCTTTTTTTTGAAGTAATACAACAGTTGTTAACAAGAAAAAATAAATAAATAATGATCTGTCATTTTCATTAAGGGGCTAGCATAGACTCCGGCACAAAGGGCTCAATAAATACCTATTGCATAAATGCATACATGAATGAATGAATGAATGACTCTCCACTCATTGTCATTTACTAAAGGTGGATCAGTGTTTCTCTTTCCTAAAGATTAAGATTGTCCAAGAGGTGCAGGATCAATATATAAAACCACTAATGAAAAAAAGAAATATTAATTTAAATGTGTGCTTTTCACGTATGTTTAATGTGGCACTATTCACAATAGCAAAGACTTGGAATCAACTCAAATGTCCATCAGTGACAGACTGGATTAAGAAAATGTGGCACATACACACCATGGAATACTATGCAGCCATAAAAAGGGATGAGTTTGTGTCCTTTGCAGGGACATGGATGCAGCCAGAAACCATCATTCTCAGCAAACTATCGCAAGAACAGCAAACCAAACACCGCATGTTCTCACTCATAGGTGGGAATTGAACAATGAGATCACTTGGACTCGGGATGGGGAACATCACACACCAGTGCCTATTATGGGGAGGGGGGAGGGGGGAGGGGGGAGGGATTGCATTGGGAGTTATACCTGATGTAAATGATGAGTTGATGGGTGCTGACGAATTGATGGGTGCAGCACACCAACATGGCACAAGTATACATATGTAACAAACCTGCACGTTGTGCACATGTACCCTAGAACTTAAAGTATAATAATAATAATAATAAACAATAAAATTGCTATTGGGATGCCAAAAATAAATAAATAAATGTGTCTTTTATTTACATATATTTTATCTGCATGATAAAAAATATAGTAAAATGTGCACCATCCTAAGAGAATTGTTGACACTTATAATATGCATCAATTCTGTGAGAACAGAAATAATGATAATGACATCAATAGAGAGCATTTCTAGAGCTCTTATGCTATGCCAGGCATTATTTCAACAACTTTCCATATATCTACTCATTCATTTACTCCTCACAGCAACTCTACATGATAGATGCCATCATTATGTCCATTCTGACAATGAGGAAACCAAGGTACAATGATGGAAAATTACTTGCAGTAGCTAATAATGATGATGCTCTAGTCTCTAAGTTCTTCAGGGCTAGCAGCCTGCAGTCTTTTGGCCTCCACTATAAAAGATTTTTAAAAGAATGGTTGACAACCTAGCCAGAAGGACATTTCAGGTAGAGAGAACTCAGGTAGTCAGGACTACATAATATGTGCAGTAATTATGCATCCTGATATTCCATCAGAGTCCTGATTTCAAACATTCAACCTAGCACATTTAAACATGGCTCATGGTGTGTTCTGTTTATGGTTTCAGAAGAAATGGGTGGTGACAGTGCCTAGAGGGTCCATCAAAAACATGCTGTGATGCTTAGGTTTATACGTCAATTTGACTGGGCCACATGATGCTTAGATATCTGGTTAAACATTAATTTCTGAGTGTGTCTGTAAGGGAATTCCCAGAAGAGATTAGCATTTGAATTGGTAAACTAAGTCAGGGACATGGCCCTCCTCAATGTGAGTGAGCATCATCCAACCCATTGAAGGCCTGAATACAGCAAAAAGGCAGAGGAAGGCTGAATTCTGTCTGTCTTCCTGACTGTTTGATCTTCAGCATTAGTCTTCTCCTGTCCTTAGACTGGAACTCACACCACTGACACTCTTGGTTTGGACACTCTGGCTTTTGGACACAGACTGAAATTTACACATTGTGAAACTTTTCAGCTTCTAAAATCACATAATCCAATTCTGAATACAAACATATATGTATATAAATATACATTTCTATATTATATTTCACACATACACACATATCCATCCTATTGGTTCTATTTCTCTAGAGAACCCCAATATAGATTTTAGTGGCAGAAATGCAGTGGTTCTAGACAATGAGTTTTCTGAATTGGTTCTGGTGTTTCTGGAATGGGCTCTCTAATCTGATTAGATTTAAAGGTGCAAATGATGCTTTCCAGTAGTGAAGAGAGCACTGTTATAGTCCCTGGCATGAACTGAACTGGTAATAGAGACATGCAAAATATTTGCATTGGATACACTTAATCAATCGCTTATACAAAGCAAAAAGATGTGTGACTGGGTATATGACACTTTTAAGCATTTTTAGAAAACTAACAAATATAATGAGATTGGCTAGTTTCTGCAATGTTGCTAGACAAAATGGTGAAAGAAAAAGATGAGCTCAGGGACTCAAATTCCCAGCATTGAGCTCCATATAAATGACTTGAAGGTGTCTATGTGTGCCCTGAAGGAGGTCCTTGTCTCCTAGAGTCACAGGGCTGAGCCTGCTGAAAATCAAACATAGAATCTCAGCCAGCCACCGGCTGAGATGCCATTAGGAAAACAGAGCCAGGGGAACTATCACTGGACTAGTTGAACAAAACCTGGCCTGGAAGCCATGAGTATGGCTTCTAGTATGGACTAGATTGATTAAGGGGGTCTCTATCTGAAATGAAAGATGTACATCAGCATCTCTGAAAACCTACATGAAGCATGGGAGGCGAGTTGTCCCATGAGAACACAGCTTTTCAGTAGTGTGAGATTCTGTCAGGTAAGTTGTCTTACAGACCACATTAGAAAGAGCAATATATCATGCATTGCTCGGGAGTTAGAACTTTGCTCATAGTTTTGGAACTTTGCCATGTGGTGTTTCTCAATGATGTGTTAATATTGTTGATGTGTTTTTAATTAATAGTCTATAGCTGCACACGTTATTTATAAAGAGACATTTCTCCAAGACGGCAGCCAAGACATTCTCCCTTAGTCAGAGAGCAGACCCCTGAAGCATTCTGAAGTCAGAGTGAAGGTGGAAACGGAACCACCTGGGCTGAGCCATGAGGCTCCTCAGCAATTAAAAACAATTGTATATGAAAATATGAAGCAAGGATAGGGACCCCTGTTTCTAGAAACCACAGGGAGTCAGATTCCTGCATGCTAATGAATACAGAGAAGCTCAGGGTTGTAAAACAAGATGAATACCACCTCTCATTAGTGCTGCATTTGATGGCTGTGTAAAAGGAAGAAAATGATCCGCTTAAAAAGGGTCTTTAACATTGATGGGTCAATTTTGGCAATTACAGGATTTACACAGATATCTTTGTACCACGATGAAATGAGCCACAGCAAACACTATCTTCACTCACTTGTTTGGCTGATGATCATGCATGCCTTTGAAGGCCTGTATCCTCATTATCTTTGAGGTCCCAACTCATGTCACCTCCTAGGCAGGTCTGGGACTAGGATGAGGCAAGCAAGCAGGGCATGGAGGGTGCAAACTTTTAAGGAGGCACTTGCAGGACCCTAAGAGTGAATGCCTCCTTAAATATTGTACACTGGGCATCTCATTTTCCTCACCCTAATCCTAGCCCTGCTTCCAGTGAGTTCTCCCCTGACCACTTTAATAAAAGCACCCCCTTCTCTCCTCTCTCATGTCCACCCAGTTCCTTCCACACCACCCTGCAGCACTAGCCACATTTAGTTATTACCTGGCTTATTGTGTACTTATCTACTGCCTGTTGTCCCCATTAGTCTGTCCACTCCACGAGAGCAGGGACACGGTCTATCTTGTCCCTATCCCCAGGAATCCCTAGTTCCTCACATGGTGTCTAGGCCACAGTAGGCTTCTAGGAATGAATCCATTTAATAAGAATAAAACAAGGATATGAGAGCATCTTATAAGAATGCTATTCAGTGACTCTAGACAACCCAAGAAAATCTTCCTAAACTCTAATTCTTCCTGCTCTTATTAAAGAGTATACAGAACTAGTGTGATGGGTGACTGTCCAAAATTGACATACCCCAAAAGAGATTATGGGCAAAAAATGTTAAAAAGTGAACCATAAAATATGAACTCCACAAGTATTAAGGCCACCTTTTCCAAACTGTTGAGAGAAAACACGGGAAAGAACAATGAATGAATACTTTACATATAAGAGACACTTAAATTTCAATGAATGTTCAAATTAATCCCCTGTGGTAAACTTTGTCCCCACTTTCCAGATGGAGGACATTAACGTGAGGATGAAAGAGGTTACATAATTTGCATATGAATTACAGCTGATAACTGAGGCATCTAGTTTTCAAAATCAGATTTCTCCAAGCACCAAAATTACTTTCACGTGGCCTAAGAAGTACCTAGGTTTTTTTTAACTTGAAGGACTCAAAGTGTAACATAATAGTTACTGATGGTCCTGATGAATAGTTTCCAACTCTGGCTTTTCTAAAAAAAAATTCCTAGACCCCTAAATCTGATAACTCTGTTCTTTAAGGGTAGTCAACATAGACAATTTGCTTTTCAGAAATGCGTATCTTTTTATATATATTTTACATATCCATCCTGCTAGCTTTCCAACATAATAGTCATTAACCTCTGTTACATAAACTTCATCTCCCATGCCTTAATCTTTGTCCATTTATTCTTGTTCAGACCTCCAACCCTCAAGTACCTGAACATGGAAACTAAGTCGAACGTCACTTCGCTCCCTCAAAAGAACCACCTCAATCATGTCCCTTGTCTCTCTGATACATTTTTCCTCTTTGGTTCACTTTTCAGCTCTGTTCTATGCGTATTTCTTCTCTCGTTTCCTTTTCAAATTTCAAGGATAATACATAAACCACAAGCTAATGAACGTGGGGAACAGACAGAGAACTATTCCCTGACCCCTACATACCTCCTTCCCATGAAGACTCATCACCAAGGACAGAGTACTGCAAACAGCCTCTGTGAGTGAAGTACTGCCTCGCAAAGCCTCAGCCTCCCACCCACAAACCTGTTCTAAGGCACAGCCTGGTCTTTTATTGTCAGATGCATTGTGCTCAGCTTGTAGCTTCACATGAAGAAAAAAATCCATGTTTCTTTAAGGTCCCTCTTGGAGAACGGCTTTTCAGACTCACAGGTTTGTCCTGGGTGAAAGCCCAGCATTTGATTGTCTTTCTGTCTTAACTTTCCTACTTCTCTGTGCTTCATCAATAAATGCAAAGCATCTACTCACAAACTGCTAAACACTGGACTCTTGAAGATCTTTTGAGGGTGTCTGCTTTCCTGTCTGAAAGTATGCTGGTTTTAGTTCTGGGCCAACCTCTTTCCCTAATACAAGATTGTTAAGCAAGTCATTTCCCTTCTGAGAGTCTCACTTTCTTCATCCCTAAAATTTGTAGAGGAGACTTGATGACTGATAGCATGAAATGTCAGTGATCTAGCTGAGAAAGTTCAAAAAGGAAGAGATTCACAAGGGGTCAGGTCAAGATTTGCCATCCAAGGGAAGTGAACATCTTGTGTCCTTTATGCCCTGGCTACTGCCTGTGGATTCCAGCCTCCGCTCCTGCTTTCCTGTCTTCCTTCCTTCCCTTTTCTTCTTTCACACAGATCCTCCTATGTGCCACACACAGCACTAGGCAGTGAGGTACCATGCTGTGTGAGACAAACACAATCCCTGCTCTCAATAAATCTGTTTCGTGGGGAAGGGGAAACAGTAGTGAAATAAATAAGTAACCCCTACATAAGCTGTAAAATAAAATGACTGCAAGTGGTACTATTATAACAAGTGCTCAACAAGGGACTGAGAGACTGACCAGCCTGGAAACCTCTCTTAGACAGGATGGCCAGGTAACACCTCTCTGGGGAAGAGATACTTAAATTGAAGAGGTAAAAGATTTAAAAAGACCAGTCCTGTGAAAGATGTGATTGGCTGGGGTACCAGGGGAAGGTAGAGAGAAGAATGAGAATATTTCAGATAGGTGTGAAGTCCCCAGGCAGGAAAAGCTTGGTTTGTTCTAAAGAGATTGAAAGAACACCAGTTTGCCTTTGGTGATGTGGGTCCTCTTGCAGTATCTCACATTATCACCCCACTACTTGCTCTCCTGGGTCTATATAAATTTGGTATATTCACCTTAACACTCATGCTTTAATAGTGTTAAATTGTGTTTAACAGGTCCAAGCATGTCTCTGATGCAAAGACCTTGGAGCACCCAACTGGACCAGCACTCACGGGCCCATGCTGCCCATCACAGCACACCAAGAGGCCATGAAAGGGAGAGAATATCACCCAGTGAGACCCTATGGACAAGCTGTGTTAACCAGACACCACTTCAGGTATACACTGGCAATGGCTGGGAGCTGAACCCTGAAGGGACTAAGTGTAGGTTTGGCGCCAGTGCACATAAAAAGGTCACTGAGGCTTCCTAAGATGCCTAAGGCTGGATGGGGCCCCTGAGGCCATATTCATCCAGTCACCCCAGGGAGGTCATGCACATTGGAGATCCAGGGCTGTGGTTGTAACAACACTAAGCTCTCCCCTACTCCCATGGGTTCTTAGCAGAGAAAAATCTTTTTTAAGAAATGTTAAGGCTTTTATAAACATGTAACAATTTCTGACACCTCTGGGCAAGATAGCAAAGCCAGAAAACCATACTACATCCCCATATACTCAAAGTATCATATTCAGCTCATTTCAGACCCAGCACTTTCCTAAACATCTTGCCATCAGGAGGTTTAGATTAGGATAATATTAAAAAGTACCCATTCCTGGCACACAGTAGCTGTTCAATATAGGCTAGCAGTTATGATAACTGCCCCTGAGCACATATTGCCCTTACTTGTCCTCAGATCTCCTGGAAATGTCCCTTTTGACAACCCTGACAGGCAATCTGGCAACTGCCTCAAAACAGCCAGTGAGTTTTGACAATTGTGGCATTCTATGTGTGCCATTCTCAGTCATCGTTGGCCAGTCTCCAGCACATGCCCTCATTCCAAAATATCCATCTCTCCATCCTATACCATCTAGCTGTGATGCAAGATACACTACAGAGCAGAAAACACTGCCACTGCAAAGCTAGGGATGGGAGAAGACCGGGTACCAACAACTAAGTGTCCATAGGAAGCTATCTGACACTTGGAAGACTCACAGCTGCTAGACCCAGGCAGGCTTTCAACAGATTCCTAACCTCAAGGTCAAGGAGACTCAAATGGATCCTGCTCCTCTGTCTACCCAACAGACACTTACGAGCACATACAACACAGCCAGGTGCTATGGGTAACCTCAAAAAGATCAAGAAGAACAGATGAGTGGGTGGAAAAGCAGATTCTAAGGGACTTAAAAGGAAGAAGTGAGAGGGTGCAGGGCTAGGATGCTCAAGAACAGCTATGGGAGAAAACAGAACACATGCTAGGTCCTAAAAACGCGTAAGAGGAGAGAAGAAATTCCAGAGCAAGACATGGCATCAGTAAAGGCAGGAATGTTTGAAAGCGAGGCAGTCGCCTGGCTAGAACAGCTCCACAGAGGCATGTGTTCTCCTAGGGATATCCCTAGTTTCCCTCTGAGAAGTGGGTTCCAAGCTCTGAAGCGAGAGGGTGGAAGCCACCCAAGAAACCACTAAAAGCTTCCAGCTGAGAAACTCCTTGGTTATGAACAGGGCCTGCCCATTTGTGTTTATCACCCAAATCCACCTGTATGTCTCTCAGCAGATTTTACCTATTTTATTAAAGCCTCAGCTTCCCCCTCTGCAAAAAGGAAGAGTATAACAGTACCTACTTGGGGAGGATTTGATGAGATAATTGAGCACAAAACAAGCAGATGTTTCCCCAAATGAATGTCACAGCTTCCTCAACAATTTTTAGCACACATTTCCTATCTCAAGCACGAATTTGCTGCAGTGTAAGAATAGATTTAAAAGGTGGGAACTCTTCAATCTTAAAAAATAAATCTAAGAAGGAATGTAACTTTTACAAATTAAGATTTTTGCAGATTCGATTTACAAAACATAAATAATACTTCCTGATCCCTTACTTTATGAAAAACAATACTATGATTACAGGGAAAAAAACTGAATGAGGAGAATATAGGCATCTGATTCCACAATGCATTATATTTAAAAACACATACGATTCAGTTTATGCATTATATTTGAAAACACATACCAATGATAAAACAAGTCCCCAACAGATAAACTACAAAACATATGAAAAGTGCATATGAAGAAATACAAGTGGAGAACACAATAGAGGAAAAAAAAGTTTTATTCTAAGAGAAATCATTAATAAAGTAAAAATCGTATAATAAATTTTGGAAACATTCACTAAATGTCACTTATCTGCTTAAAATGCTTTCCCATTGTGCCCAAAGTAAAACCTAAACTGCTAAAAATTGCTGACAAGACTCCACAAGGCTTGTCCTCTGCCACCTCCCATACTCTGGACCACTCTTGACTTACTCTGGCTCCCTGAAAAGCCACACTAATGGTAGTGCATACTATTGAAAGATTCCAGTCAGACCTGTGCAAAGATCCTGTGGTCCATGTATCATTTTGGACTCTCTTTTCTCCAACCCTTCAGCTCCTGGTTAATTCTTCCTCATCCTTCAACCTCAGCTCTGGGCACTTCCACAATGTTATGACTTGAATTGTGCCCATCCCCTCAAAATTCACCTGTTGAACTCACCCTGGGACCTCAGAATGTGACCTTATTTGGAAACAAAGTTGTTGTAGATGTATTAGTTATGAGGAGGGCATAGTGCAGTAGGATGGGCTCCTGATCCAATAGGATTGGTAGTCTCATAAAATGGAAATGTGGACACAGGCACACATGAGGAGATAAAGGCAGAGCTAAGGTGATGATTCTACAAGCCAAGGTGCACCAAAGATTGCCAGCAAATAACCAGGAGCTGGGGAGATGCATGCTCAGAGGGAACCAACCATGCACCTCAATCTCAGACTCTTAGCCTCCAGGACGGTGAGACATTTCTGTTGTTGAAGCACCCAGTGTTACTGTGTTATGGTTGCCCTAATAGGCTGATGCCCCTGGGAACATCCTCCCTGATCCTCCCACTAGGTGATGTCCTGCCGTTTCACTCTCCATGCTTTCCCTTTGACACTTCAGAGAGAACTTGATCAGAGGCTGCCTCCACACCGGGGTAAGGTAAGCACCAAAGAAGTAGGCTCAGGGGAGGCATGTGTTGAGGGTGTGCGGAAACACGAGAATGACTGCCCAAAGTCATGAGACCTTACTGGAGTTGAGGGATTAGGACAAAAAGCAGAGCAATCCTGACAGAAATTGAAGCAAGCCCTCATAGGCGGAACATGTGCTAAGGGAGTCATCACTGTTCCAATGCTTTACCATTATTAACTCAGGACGTCCACTCAGCTGCTCAGCTGTTTTCACTTGTGCTTTAGACATGAGAAAGTGAGGCCCAGAGGAGTTACTGCCTAAAGTGCACAGCTGGAAAGTGGCATAACTGGGATTCAAACCCAGGTGGTATGGGCCAGAGAGCAGGCTTTTCACCTATCTGTACAGAGATTCATAAGGGTGTACACATTAAGCAGGTACAGGTAACAGGTACAACAGGTACATAACAGGTAAGCTTCTGTTTGACAAGTCCCTCAGTAGTTATTAAGGGAACTGAGGGGGATTTGAGACCTGTTCCAAATCTTTACAGAAAGGAAGGAGACTGGACCCTTCCACACACCTCCCTTGATGAAACCATAACAGACAGTGCATTTGGAAGAGTCTTGGGTCTCACCCAGGAGGAAGAGCATCCTTCACATAAGCCATTGCACTTGGGTCTTCCACGGAGGGGCCTGTAGATTTGAGACTGTTGGGAACCCCAATGACAACCTCCAACTGAGACCAGGTCTTATTCAGGGACTATCTTGCAGAGGGTCAAGTGCACAGGCTCTAGATTCAGACGGCTTAGATCCAAATCACAGCTCAACCACCTGGTAAGCATGCCAGGAAAGTTACTGAAGCTCTCTGCCCCTCAGGTTTTTCAGCTGTAAAATGGGGATAACAATGCTTACCTATTTTTATCTGGTTCATTATAGCAATGAGTTAAACATATGTAAAGCACTTCAATCATTATCTGGCACATGGTACTCGGTAAGTGAAAACAAGTATTATTATTGATGCTGCTGTTGCTGTTTTCATTTTATCAGATCAGATGAGCCTGGATATTTTCAGTCAGCAGGAGAGACACATTCTTCTTTGAGTCTGGAGATGCACGATTTCCAGAGCAAGTCTTATTCTCATAATTTTACAATATTTTTAGGCATACTAATACCCTAAAGTATGTAAATGCATGTGTGCAATATACACACACCACATACACACACACATACAGGCTGCAACTAAGTGAATTTTTCTCTTTTAATTTCATAGTTTGGCTTTTCCAGCATAAGAGTCTAAGAAATGTACATTTCTTTTTTGCCTTTTATAAATGTACACTTCTCATAATCAATCTGACAATATATGCTAAGAATCTTAAAATTCATCCCCTAGAAGTCTATCTTAAGGAAAAAACTCTAAAATGCATATAAAAACAAAGACTTAAGTATATAGATATGCATCAGAACATTTTTCAAGTAGCGAAAAACTGTAAAACATCTAAATCTCCAAAAAAGATGAATACTTTAGTAAATTATGGAACAATACACTATTACATAAACATTAAAATTATTTTTGCCAAATATTTTGGTAACATACAAACTTTTAGTCAAACATTATATAAAAATAGTAAGAAAACTGTTTATACAAGAGGATCTCAATTATGTAAAGATACATGGGTAAAAATACATATATGTATTAAGTACGCATATGCCAAAACATAACAATGAATTTGAATGGAATTCAGGTGGTTGGTATTTTTTAACAGTACTCTTCATTTTTCAAATTTTGGGAAAATTTTTTTATTAGTGAAATTATTATACAAGAATTTACATATTCACAAAAGAGAAAAATTTAGAGCTTTGGAAACTCATTGTTTCATTTCACAGATGAACTCTTTAGCATCTCAATTTTCATGGCTTAGAGCATTCAGGCAGACGTGTTTGAAGAGGATGCCAATATGAAGCATCAAAGTTTCAAAATAAATCAGAATTAGGTCCAGTTCCAAATTCTTCAGTTTGCATTGTCACAGTTCTCCCCGACCCACCGCCCAGATCCTCACTGAGGAGTGAAATGGGGTAAGTTTAAAAAGTCACATCACTTCCTTTATCCTCTGCCCCACCATTACAAGAGGCCCAGTTTCCGTAGGGATACTCTACATTTTCAGAATGTCTGACCTTTCTCTGGGTACAGTAAGCCAGTAAAGCCTGGTACCTGATAGCCCCTCACCAGGTAAGACTCAGTGACACCAGTCAGCACACCTAACCCCAATGGTGTAGAATTCACGTTTATACAATGGAAAACCAGAGATTCTGGGGGGAAAAGAAGTTTCTGTTTCCCCTAAACAAGGAGCCTGTGAACTTAAGACTTCCTGCCTTCCTCGTTTTGGATGCATTGAACATCAGATCACTGGATATTCTACAGGGGCTGACAGATGAAAAAGCACACAAGCAAACACATACATAAATACATAAATTAATTAAAGAATAAATGAATGGGTAAAAGCAGTAAGAATGTCATGACATTGTGCAAACTGTTCCTCCCTGCTTACAATTTCTCCCCATACTAAATCACCCTTGCTAAACACATCTTTCTAAAACACAGCAATTATTCTACAATATCTGCTTACAACCTTTACTCCTTCCTCTCTATCCCACAGGAAAGATTCCAAACTGCTCAGTCGGGCACCAAAGTCTTCCACTATGTGGCTTTCACTGTCTGGCCAGCTTCCTCCTTGGGTCACCTTCCTTGAACTGCATTCACAATTTCACTTCACTGCCTCCTAACCATTTGCCAGATTTTCCCTGAACATTCTCTCTTCCTGAATTTAATCTAACTATACTCCTTATCTAGCATGCCCATCCCCTCACACCACTCATCAAAGTCTTTCTCTCCCTCCAAAGCCTAGCTCATATTCTGCTCCTGGCTAAGCATCCTCTGATCCTTCAAAGCTAGAATTAATATCTTTCTCTCTCTCATGCCTTTGTTTTAAAATTCTGTTATTATTTCTTACAGAATATCTTATAACAGTGGTCTCTCTCTCCCTTTCTATCACTCTCTTCCTTTATCTTTCTCTCTATATATACACCTCTAATTTATTTATATACAATATATATTACATATTTACATATAAATTAATATATATTATATATTTATATCATTTATATTTGTATATTATATGTATATTATATATTATATATCTAATTAGAGGTATATATAGAGGTAGAGATAAAGGAAAAGAGAAAGCAATAGAAGGGAGAGAGAGACCACTGTTATATGATATTCTGCAAGAAATAATTTATATATAGCCTCTAATTGTTTATATATATTTATAAATATACATATAAATACATTTATATATTTATATATACATGTGAATACATATAAATACATGCATTTATATGTATATATTTATGTATACATATAAATATAATTAGAGGCATATATATAAATTAGTTATTATTACAGAATAGCATCTAATCATATAACATACTATCATAATATCATATAACAATGGTCTCTCTCTCCCTCTGTATTGCTTTCTCTCTTTATCTTTCTCTCTCTATATATAAATATATACCTCTAATTTATATATATGCCTCTAATTTTTATATATATATAAAAATTATTTTATATATATATGGAGAGAGAGAGAGAGACCAACCAATCAGGGGAACCTGGAAGGGAAAATCTTTTCTACATTCTCATATGGCCCACAGTGCCTAGAAAACATATTGTACACAGTAGGTCTCATTAAATGAATTATACTAATACATGGTCTGAATAGAGTCAAACAGGCTTACATCCCTCATTAGAGAGCTTCACTCTGTTTCCTGGTGCATTCAAAAAATGCCTAGCACCGTGCTGAGTTCACAAGAAACATTCAAAAGCATGGCTGGGCGTGGTGTCTCATGCCTGTAATCCCAGCACTTCTTAAGAGGCCAAGGCAGGAGGATCACTTGAGCCCAGGAGTACAAGACCAGCCTGGACAACATGGCAAGGCTCCATCTCTACAAAAAAATTATAAATCAGCCAGGCATGGTGGCATATGCCTGTGGTCCTAGCTATTCAGGAGGCTGAGGAAGGAGGACCACTTGAGCCTAAGAGGTCAAGGCTGTGGTGAGCCATGTTCACACCACTGCACTCCAGCTTGGGTGATACAGTAAGACCCTGTCTCAACACACACACACACACACACACACACACACACACATACACTCAAAAGCAAATACCAAATGAGTTGAGCAAGGTCTTGGGAAAATAAAGTCAACACACAAAAGACAATCCCATTTCATTTTCTAGTCAATTATAATAAATCTATGAAAAGTGAAATTAAGCAAACAATATCTTTTACAATCACTCCAAAGAAAGTGAAATACTTAAATAAGTGTACACTTAACAAAATACATATAGATTTTATATAGTGAAAACTATAAAATGCTGATGAAAGAAATCATAGACCTAAGAGATGTACCACCATGTTCATGGATTCAAAGACTCAATATACTAAAGATGTCAGTAGTCCACAAATTCCCCTATAGGTTTAACAAAACTCCTATCAAAACCCCACCAGGGTTTTGATTTTGGCAAACAGAGACAAGCTTCTTCCAAACTATATGTAGAAAAGCAAAGGCCCTAGAACAGTTAAAACAAAGAAGAATAAAGTGAGAGTAATCATTCTGCCTGACACTAAGGCTTACCATATCACTACCGTATGAAGAGGATGGTACTGGCAGAGGAATGGACACATCCCAATGAAACAGAATGGAGGGCAAAAAAGAGTCCCATATAAATATGTACAACTGATTTTTGACAAAGGGGCAAAAGCAATTCAAGGGAGTAGGATAAATTGCACTCACATGCATTTATTCCAGAAAAATGAAAACATGTTTGCATGAAAACCTGTATTCAAATGTACAGAACAGCATTATTTTCCATAGCCAAAAACTAGAAACAACCCAAATGCCCTTCAACAGGTAAATGGTTAAACAAATTGTCATACGTCCATACCCTAGACTACTACTTGTCAATAAAAGGGAACTACTGATACACAAAAAAAGTGCATGAATCTCCAGGGAATTATGCTAAATGAAGAAAAGTGAGAAAACGCAATCTCAAAAGATTGTATACTGTATGACCCTATAACATTTTTGAAGTAATAGAATTTTAGAAATGGAGAACAGATTAGTGGCTGCCAGGGTTTAGCGATTAGGGGTTTTGGGTGAGGGAGGTAGGTGTGATTATAAAATGGCAAGATGAAAGATTCCTGTGGTGATGGAGTATTTCAGCATCATAACTATGAGGGCGGATAGACAAACCTACCTTCCCCTACACCCCCACACAAACTCACACAAAAAAATGGGTACAACTAAACCTTAGAGTATCTGTATAATGTTGGTGGATTATATCAACGTCAATATCCTAGAGTGATATTATATTGTAGTTTTGCAAAATACTGAGGGGGACTGAGTAAAGTATACACAGTATCTTCTTTGTATTGTTTCTTAGAACTGCCTGTGAATATTCAGTTATATCAGTAAAATTTGCATTAAAAACGTGTGAACACAAACGGCACACTCATCCCAGACAATTTTCTATAATCACCCACCACCTTTCCTAACAGGAATGGAGAATTTGTGAATGATTAAGAGCATTCTACTTGCATCTCTTGGTGGGGGGATGGGTTGGGAGGGAGGCATTACAAGAAATAAAAATTGTAGAGATTATATCGGACCAATCATATCATCTTCATTTATGAAGACCCTACTGTTAAAACTTTGGTACATTGTCTAAGGTTCAGGAGAACAGATGTGGAAGTGAGTGTCCAGGGCTGAGACAATGTTCACAAACTAAACTGGGAGTTAAAAGCTATTGGGGGAGACAGTAAGGGGCAAGTGAGACAAGCATGGATTTTGGCATTTTACAGACCTGAGGTCAAACTTCATCTCTTTTGCCCACTGTCAGCAAGAACCTCGGGTGCATCATCCACCAGTATGGGGTAAAACCCTTGCAAGGGTTTTACAAGTGGTATTTTTATGAGTAAAGCTCCTAGCACATTCTCTGACACATAATAACTGATGGCCTCTTAAACAAATATTATAATTGGAGGGATGTTCTTTAAAATTGTACATATTTAAGTTATCTGTATACTAGAATCCATCAGGAAACATATGGTATCTGTGATGTCTGGTATTCCCAGAACCTTGTCCTGTCCTACTGCTGATCATCCCGGCCTCTCTATGCATAGAGATGAACAAAGGGGCCAGCTGGGCCAGGGAACTCTTACCTACCGAATACAGTTAAAGTTTTGACTCCTTGACCCAAGTGGTCTCTTCCATTTTCTCTTCCAGGAATTTAAACCTCAAAGGAGACAGTTGTCATCTGATAGCAGCTCACCAGAGTGTAAATCCATGACATCCAGCTGCTATGGCTGCTGGAGATTCCTGGAATTTTGTCACTGCTGGGGTTTTTTTGCTCATCTCTTCTTCCAAATGTTGAGCAATTCCAGTATTCTTCCAACAAATCTTGTATGTTGCTTAAGTTAGCAATGGTTTCTGTTACTTGCAACCAAAAACCTTTATGAATAGAAAGCCTTCAAAAGGTACCTGGAAACTATTCCCCAGTTTTTGTTTTGTTTTGTTTTTGTTTGTTTGAGACGGAGTCTCGTTCTGTCACCCAGGCTGGAGTGCAGTGGCCCAATCTTGGCTCACTGCAACCTCCACCTCCCAGGTTCAAGCAATTCTCTTGCCTCAGCCTCCTGAGTAGATGGGACTACAGGTGCACGCCACCATGCCCAGCTAACTTTTTGTGTTTTTAGTAGAGACGGGGTTTCACCACGTTGGTCAGGCTGGTCTTGAACTCCTGATTTTGTGATCTGCCCACGTTGGCCTTCCAAAGTGCTGGGATTACAGACATGAGGCACTGTGCCCGGTCTATTCCCCAGTTTTTGTGTCCTCTGATCCCCACCAGAACCTAGATTCCTGACGGCCAACTCACCCTCATAAGGCTTATCTCAAGCACAACTCCAGGGGAGCAGCACCTCATGACCACTCTCTTGTGGCACCACTCTCTAAGATCAATGTTAATTGCCCAATTAAACAGCCCTGATGCTGACAGAATGTGAACTCGTTAGTAAGTGCCAGAGCACATTCCAATTATTAACCTTTATGGTTGTCATTATAAAGAGGAGGGTGCAACTATGGATTTCCACATGAATGATTACGCTCATCACTCTGAGCCAGAAGGAAGAAAGATGGGTAGAGGGAAAGGTGGTATGCTGCGGGTGAGTTACCCAAAACAACTTTAGAAGCAAATGACACTTTAGAAGCAAAGATGGCCATAAAGTGCCTTAGATCAGTGGCACATCAGAATCAAGAGGGGAGTTCTTTAAAACTGTAAGTTCATGGATCCTGACCCCAGAAATTGATTCAGTGGGATTAGAATAAGGCCCAAGAAACTGACTTTTTTTAAATTTCCCAGGTGATTCTCATAATCCACCTGAACTGAAAATCACTTAGGCAAATATCCAAGGAAACTACTAGTCCCAAAAGCAGTCCCTCAGCCATAGATTTCACATGAAACATGAATGGCTGCCAAATTTGTAAGGCCAGGAAAGCATGCTTACCAACATGACAGCAAGAACAAGGGGCTGCTGAGAACTGGAAGATCCAGACTGGGGTCCCAGATCTGAAATCACTGACCACCAACCCACTAGGGACGCCAGACAATCCGTCTGCAAAATGGAATGTTCAATTACAGAGGCCTTCCATTTCTCCTGGAAATATGAGAACTGTCCCGTATTTATGTGGACAATGACTAAAAATGGTATGCAAGTTTAAGAGAATAATAGCAGTGAAGGGGGGGATCTTTTACAAGATAAACCTTATGTATTGGAAGACAGCGCAGCTTTAGCTTTAAGTTGGGCACAAAACATTTGGAAGCAACAATAACATATAAAAAAACTTCCTAAGTTCAGTGATTCTTATAAAGAAATCTCACAGACGTGTAACAGGAAAGGTCTTTTACCAGTTTACGTATTTTCCGCCAAATAATGTCTAGGGTAGTGGTCTTTGAAGGGAATTTGCCAGAAACCTCCTAATGACATTAGCCTTCTAATGTCATAGTTATAGTTATAGACTATGTCCAATAAAGTAATTGGCCACTAAATGATGAGAAAGTAACTATGAAAGTTTGACTACCTAATGTTTATAGTCGTTATATACATAAGCAGGAATGGGGTATGTCAAATCACTCTCCTATAAACTTGAAAATACATAGGCTCTGTGTGAGTTGAAATTTTTTCTTTTTTTGGCTTCAAACCACATTCCAAGGGACCACCTATCATAGTTTTACACAGATGGCCATCTGGCAGGGAAATAAATTAAGGCCTACCTTAGAGAGCAAGGAAATGCATCCACTTAAAAATGTTATTTTAGAAGGGACTGTCTGATCCTGTTCACTTATTAACTTCATTAGAAGGCTAATGAATTGACTGCTGAGAAAATGAGAGGGAGCCCAGGCTGTGGACAGGGATGGGCAGAATTTCACACCCTTTATCCAAATGGCAGAGTTATTTGTGATTGTGATAAAATGGTACTGCATTTGGAGGAAAGGGAAAACAACATAAAATAACCATCCACAGACACAATCCATACAAAAGTGTTACATTCTCTCAGCCACTGGACAAAAATCAAGATTTATGCATGCTGTGGTCCTGCCTAGTGGAAGAAAAAAGACGGAGCCATAAAAAGAAGTCCTCTTTCCCATAATAAATAGGAAAACATTAAATCTGTAATCCAGATCTGCTTCTCCAGTGTTCTCATTTCTCAATTCTCTAGCAAAGTAAGATGTCTGAGGCCCCAATATTTAGAGCAAACTCATTTCTCATTCTATTTTTTTTTTTTTCAGAACAAAGACTTTCATAGATTGTATGATGCTCCCTGTGTTTAATGAATTTAAACTAAGTAGTTTGGACAGGTGTTCTGGCTAATGTCTGCCAACTGGATAATATCCATCAGTGAACAGCAAGTTAGCAGAGTATGTTATTTTATTGACACTTGGATTGCAACTTCACCAGCAGATTTTACAAAGGAAGGTGGCTGTGCTCAGAAGCAGTGCTGTTAGCTCAAGAAAGGTATCTTTTGGATATCATAAATCCTGTGTGGGCTTCCTGTTTGACTTCCCAGTATGACAGAGACTGTGGACTAAGAGTTGAAAGGGTTTCGAGAGATCATTTCATCTAAGACCTTTATTTGTGAAGAAACAGAAGGATGGCATGAGTAATCTGATTAATTAGTAACAGAGGTGGGCCTAGAACCCAAGCTTCCTTGGGTGAGTTCAGTGGTTCCCAAGAGATTTCAATTTAGTAAGGTTGGTCGTTACTCAGGAATTTATTTTTTCAAAAGCTTCAGCTAGGTGTGGTGACTCACACTTACAATCCTAGCATTTTGGGAGGCTGAGGCAGGCAGATGGCTTGAGCTCATGAGTTCGAGACGAGCCTGGGAAACATGGTGAAACCCCATTTCTACAAAAAATGTTAAAAAATTAGCCAGGCGTGGTGGCACGTGCCTGTAGTCCCAGCTACTGGGGGACTGAGGCAGGAGGATCTCTTGAACCTGAGGAGGTCGAGGCTGCAGTGAGCTGAGTGCAACAAGTTTGAGAAACATGCATGGCCCCACCCTGCCTTCCATGTTAATTACTTGAGAGACAGCAAAGCTCTTCAATGGGCTTAGATTCTCCAAAAGTTATATGAAAAGGAAACCAATAAAGACCAAGTTAACACTATGGTGAAGAAATTGAAAATCAGATTGTACTTTGCATCCTGTACCCCAAATCACCAGCAGCAGCAGCAGCATCTGGTGTATGAAACCCAAGAAATACATTAACTTTCACCTTTTGCCAAACACAAATGAGGACATAAAGGGGAAGACAGGAATATTCTCTCTTAAGCAGAAATGCATAATTTCCAGGTATGATATGCCTAGGAGTCTAGATTTGTTCTGTACCCCATCCTCCTAAAGATATTAGCACATTTGTCATCTGGAGCGTGGCTGAGGCTGCTGGGCTAATAGAGTAGGAGTATATGAACAAATCATAATTATTATATTAAATACTGACTACACTGACAACATCTGCATTCCATGCATTATTTCACTGAATTCCCACAAAACCTATATGAGATAGACTTTATTATCTTTCTATTTTTATGGAGAAGTAAACTGAGGCTCAAAGAGACTAAAACATTGCTCAAGATGGTATAGCTAGTAAGCAATAGAGCTGGGTTCACATCCAGGCTGTTTGAATCCAAGACCCACCCCCTTTAAACACTATATATGCCATCCCACTGTCACCAGGTGTTTCTAGGAACCATGGGAACTACCAATATCTTTCCTTTTTATTTATTTATTGTTTTTGAGATGGAGTCTCACTCTCTTGCCCAGGCTGGAGTGCAGTGGCATCATCTCAGCTCACTACAACCTCGGCCTCCCAGGTTCAAGTGATTCTCCTGTCTCAGCCTCTTGAGTAGCTGGGATTACAGGCACCCACTATCACTCCCAGCTAATTTTTGTATTTTTTAGTAGAGACAGGGTTTCACCATGTTGGCCAGGCTGGTTGTGAACCCCTGACCTCAGGTAATCCACCCGCCTCGGCCTCCCAAAGTGCTGGGATTACAGGCATGAGCCACCAGGCCCAGCCGTCTTTCTTTTTAAGAAGCTTACACATCCCAATAGAAAAACAGGATATATTATATTAAATAGCAAAACAAAATATATTTGCCATATTGCTCTCTTCTCCGATTCATTCCTAGAATTGTTTTGAATTCTTTATGGAATGATGTGGAGTGGTAATAATAAAAATATGAGCATTTCTAGAGCACAGCCAGTCATTGCAGAATGCACTGTATTTTGTGGATATGTATATATTCTTACATATGCCTGCTGTTGTTTCCCATGTGCATTCATCTTATCTTCCAACCAAATGAAACATTCCTTGAGGATAGCAATCATGACATACTTACTTTGCATCTCCCAGCAATGAACACAGGGCTGTTTACATAACGGATGCTCAATTAATATCGGTTCAATTGAAAGTTCTGTGACCCATTCAGGAGTTTCCACCAGATTGATTACTACAGCAAGCAAATAGGAGACCATCCCAGTTTTAGACAGAGGATTTCACAGCTTATATCAGCCCAGCCTTCGGGACCTCACATATAAAGAGCCTAGCGAATGGGGTGGAAGGCTTTTAATTAACAGTCTAGCAAAAAATGTCATCCCAATCTGCAGTTTTGTTTCCGCTAATTCACTCAGATTCAGCAGGAATTCCACCAAGGAATTGGGGTGAGCAGCTGTAGAGGGACAGAAGCGCATAAATAAATCATGGGTGTCATTAAAATTTGTAAACTAATAACTTCTGGGAAGTCTTAGCAATTATTATCAAGGTTTTCTTGGCAAACAAAAAATTAATAAATTCAAAAGGTCTCCATTTTCTATTTTTTAAAAAAGCAGCATCCTCGAGAAAGGTCACTGACAGAACAATTAAGGAGGAAATAAGTGGTCCAGACAACAGCTTGTGAACCAGATGAAAAGTCATAGAATTCCCAAGTGGCAGGAGTATGAGACAGCTCAATACATGGAAAGGGACACGGCAAGGCGGGGCTGGTGCTGGGATTGGTTTGGGGCTATTGAAAACTTTCATGAGGTTTCCAAATCCTTATTCAGTATAGTTAAAATGCTAAGCATTGCCAATGATCCAGAAACAACTAAGGCATGCATTCCCTGCCCTTGAGAAGTTCACAGGCTAGGAACAAATCACCAATATGGTGTAAGGATATAAAGCTACCGATAAGCAAAGAAGGAGCCTCCCACCCAGAGAGGTGGGTCATGGAAGGTCTCCGGCAGGAAGTGCCTGGGAATCCATACTCTCCATATACATCATAATCAATTATGGTGCGTCCTGAAGCCAGGCATACAGGAAGAATGGCTGTTCAGTCTGGTTTCTTTTCTAATAGTAGAATGGCTCCCATACTACTAGGGTGGGTGCAGTAAAGCAAGGCTAAGAGTGGGTGCAATAAAGCAAGCGAGGAGAGAGGTGAAGAACCAAGGTCTACCAATTGAAGGGGATCATTCTTTGCAAATGATTCCTGTTTCCTCTCGTCCCTAGACAACTGCAAATTCATTTAGCTCTGTGAAGACCCTAGTCCAGCAGCCAGAGGAGAGCTCCTGCGCAGATTCACACCTGTGGACACCTTGCACCTGTGGGGACCGCCTACCTGTGGCAACTTCATACCTGAAGTTCCTTTACCATGTATATTTTGTTCTGAAGCTGATCAGTCAGGGACCCTTGATGAACAGTCATGCTTAGGATGGACAGGCAGAAGCTGGAGAATTGCTTGCTAACCCATTTCCCTCCAGAAGTGGGTAACTTAAACTTCTTTAAAGTTTTTGTTTATTAGTCCAAGGGCTCATGTCCAAGACATACAGAAATGAGTCCAAGAAGCGATCTGCCAATCAGAAACATAAATCCTCACCAGTACATATGTTCAAAAGAAAAGATTCAACAACCTCAAGCAGTGGATTGATTAGCACTATCAGAGTTTCCACTTCCAGAGAAAAGTAACGTCCTTCCTCCCTGAGGATCATGAATGCCCAAGTGAGGCAGAGATGCACGTGCATCCACGAGTGCAGAGGGCATAAATAGGGCACCAAGGCATGCACCATATGCAGTTGTCACGGAAATGAGAACAATGTGGTCCTCCCTTTGAGTCCATAGCACCACCCTACCACACGACAATGGCCTAAATTTATTAGGAATGGAAGAGACATAAATAGGAGGGTTATGTCTGTATAGCTGCAAAGTTTCCATTTTTGAGAATGGCTATATGACACTGTGGAATGAGGCTCAGATCAAGAGCCAGGGAGTGCTCCTAACCTCAGCCTTATGACCCACGTAACTCAGGGAAAGCCCTGCATCCTTTAAACAAGTCAGTCCCCAACCTCATTAATTCTCTAAACATGATATCTTATAGGTGAAGTGTTTTTTGACTAAGGGATACCAACAGATGGTTGTGCTGTTGTGCTTAAATGACAAATTTACATAACCACCCTGGTGGTGGTGAAGAAAGAACCTTGGCCACCAGCAGTGGAAGAGCACCAAGGTATTCCGGAAAGAATGTCACAAGGGCACAAAATACTGCTACACAAATTAATGGTTTTAAACAGCCTTTCATCTATTTAGAAGTAGATGGCCTCTGAATTATTAATCCAGTGAGGCAAATAATTATATCACATTGCCACCTGACAGGGGGTGTCATCTTGTCATGACAGCTGCTGTTCCAGGCTTCTTGATTGTACAGAACACCGAAGAAGAATCACTGAATTCAATTGCAACTTGGTTAAGCATGTTAAGCCGAATCACGAAGCTGAAAGGGTGCATGTTTAATTTAGTTTCTTTCCTCTGCACGCTGTATTAGGAAGGGAAATCATACTGCTCTAGGCTCTATAAAATACATCATTATCAGTACAGGAAAAGAGAATGGGAGATACAGATCTTTAGAAGATGCGTGAGAAAGACAGTAAAAAGTTAGAAGACTCCCAATGAGGTCCCAGCAAACCAGGAAACCCCCAGAAAGTTTAGGAGCAGTCCCTTTCCTCAGTCACACTCTATCCAGGGGTTCCTAAGCTGGGCTTTATCAGGTCCGTGAACCTTCTGAAACCTAACACAAAAATATACTCATACATGATATTGATCAACAGGGAAAGCCCATAATATCCACCAGCTTTCCAAATCCCCATAAGGGCACACCATATGGAATCTGTGATCTGTAAACTCGCTCTGAGTAACTCGCTTTGCTTGGGCCTCTTCTGTGAACCTGGCCAATCCCCACACCCTCCGGACCTGGCCCAGCACATTCTCTCCCACAGACCAGCCTCACCTGGACTTTGCCCTGTGGTAGGGACATTTCTCCACTTGCCAAACTGCATCCCTCCCTTTGTGCTGACACCCAGCTTGAAGAATCTTTTCTATAAAAGAATATCTTTGACTAGATAGAAATTGGTATTTCAATTCCTCCCAACTAGCACAAAGGACAACATTCTAAATCACTCTTCTCCCCTCCCTAACCCCCAACCTTCAACCTCAAAGATCTCTGCTAATTCCTAGATAACACAGACTACACTCCCTTGGTGTCTTATAATTTCCCTCACATGCACCTCTGCAGCGAGGGATCCTTAAAAACAAAATCAACAACGGAATGAAAACTCTATCCAAACACAGGGCTATGACAATCATTAATAATTACAATTAAGTAAGCACTTCCTGTGTGTGAGTTACTGGACTAAATGTTTTTACATTTGTTTCACTTAATCCTTAAAACAACCCATTCATTAATTTACTCACTAAGTAAGCATTTATTAAGCACTTCTTGTGTGCCAAATAATCTTCTAGACACTGAGAATACAGCACTGAATTAAAGTGAAAAAAATTCCCTCTCTCCACAAGCTTAGATGTGAGTGGGTGTGGGAAGACAATAACAAAGCAACAAGTCAACATTTAGCATGCCAGCTGGTGATAAGGACCAAGAAAAACATGTAGCCAAGTGATGGAATGTGGAATCCTAGGGAAGGACTTCATGATTAGGTGACCTGTGACCCGAGAGGGGAAGGAAGTGAGGTGTCTGCTCTGTCGCCTGGGAGCACTAAGCAGAGGAAAAATCTCAGTGTAAAAGCTCTCGGGAAAAGCATGGTGGTATGTTGGAGGAATAGCAAGAAAAATGAGGCTAGAGCAAAGACATGCTCTATGCCAATTTATATGCAGGGAAACAGACTTAGTGAAGTCGATTGAATGATAAACTCCCTTAAAAGATAGGTCCCCATCCTAACTCCCAGAATCTATAATGAACCTTATTTGAAAAAAAAGTCTTTGCAGATGTCATTAAGGATTTCAAGATGAGGTCATCCTGGTTTATCCAGGAGGACCCTAGATCCTCCAGAAGGAACATGGCCCCGATGACACCTTGATTTCAGACTTCTGGACTCCAGAACTGTGAGAGAAGACATTTCTGTTGCTTTAAGCCACTCAGTTTGTAGTAATTATTATGGCAGCCCTGGGGAACTAATAGAGAGAGATTAAGTAAAATGCCCAAAATTACACAGCTTGGTGGTGGACAAACTGGGACTTCAATCCTGGCAATGGAACACCAGGGTAACCCGTACAGACACCAAGCTATACACTGTCTCTTGGTACATGCTGATGAATATACTGGCTCTTGCAATTGTGAGAAACACCCTTCATAACTTGAAGGCCTCTAGCATTAAGCAACTGGCCTAGGTTCCTATACTTGCCTGGCCTGCTCCTAGAAATAGCCAAACCTTTTCTGCAACATAGGGTAGCAGGAATAGCTGTTTTTCAATGTAAAGATAAAATTTTCTGGCATGTTTCATGATTTGACCAAGCAGACACCACAGGAATGAGGCTTAAAGTATCACACAGCATCACTGTGCTTGGGCTTGAAGGGAGGTTTCTGAGGCTCTAATTCCCTGGAAAGTGCCGTGTGAGTGGAAATAGTCATGCTTTCATTTGTTAGAGGCACGCTGGTTACGTATACCTCCGCCAATTTTCATTGAGCAGCAAAATTAGGTTTTAGACGTCCTGTGAAAATGGAGGCAGGCCTCAGTTGATATGAGCAATTAACCCCTAAATATTTAATAGATGCTGTGACTACTCCCTCTTCCCTGGAGAGAAGCTGCCTACTTCTCTGCAAACAAACAGGTCAGATGAAGAAGCATTTCACACCCCAGTCCCCTCTGCTCCAAAACCCCAGGAAACCCTCAGGGCAGGACTTAGGGATCATGATGCAGCCAGATGCATGGCTTTTTGTGACAGCTTCCTGCCCAGTATTGACACATCACAAGGTAAATGGGAGAAAACAAACAACACCTCAAGTCTCATGGACCTAGCAGAGAGGGTGAGGCACCAAGTCCCAGTGGCTGATGAGACCCACTGTCGACTCGTGTGACTGCGTGTCAGTGTGGTCGTATGGGTGTGCGTATGTACGTGATGAGGTATACACGTAAGTGTGTATAACACATGAGCATTCCCTGTCCTGAGAAACTCCCAGTTTCATGGCTTTATTAAGGTTCTCTCTGACTTCACTCACCCATATCCCTCTTCTCCCTTGTCCTGTGTGCACAAGCATTGCTAATAGGGCTAGCTTATCCACTAGGCACAAGAGGTATAGCAGTTTTAGAGGCCCTAAAAGTGTTTTATTTTAAAATCAAAAGAATAAACTGGGCTGAAACAAGTGTTTTAATACATGATATTAATGTAGCTGTCTTCATACCAATGCAGGGGTAAAACAGACCTTTTAATACTATTTTATGGGGCAAGGGACCCCTGAAGACAAAAATGCCTGGGGATCAGAACATCATCAGACGAACTTGTATCTGTACCTCTTCCCATGTGTATCTGTGCCCATGGTACTGCCTTCTCAAGAACCACAGCATCTTACAGATGCAAAGGGCTGGAGACAGTCCTCTGGCCAAGACTCACATCCAGGACAAGAATCCCTCCTACAGCAGGCTTCCTAATCAAGAAGCTCTACTCGTGCATGTTTATCTGATCTCTCTAGCCAGGCCCCACCTTCTTCAAGTAGAATGAGATACTCCAAAAACACAGAAGCAGTGAGAGGGCCAGGATATACATGCAACAGGTTCCAAAAGAGATAAGCAGAGGAGGAAAGGAATTCACAGGTGGGGGCCGTTGGTTCCACCTGGAGCATTAGCATGAGCTTCCAGGAAGAGGACTATCTTCTGCTCCTTCCAGTCCACACTTCCCAACTGCTTCGCTTGCGTTTCTTACGTGAGCCAAGCCAGGGTGGCTCCTTACGAATCTCTAATCCACTTACCTCCAAAGTGAACTCTCAGTCACGCTGCCCAGGTTGAAGTCATATAGCTTCGTCAGGATAAGTATGACCTGCAAGGGGTTGGGGATAAGGGCAGAGGAGAGGAACAAAGGGAGGAAGAAAAGGAAGCTTAGTTTAGTTTGTGTAACAATATACATTGCATCTTCTATCACCCAGAGGAGGGCTTAGTATTTATCCACTGAGTTGTGGGGTATTATAGGATCAAGCAAGGGGGAAAAAAGTTATTAATTTAATGCATCCCTATAACTGGTAGCATTTATTTTAATCCTGACAGTGCTTTGCATTTGAAATAAAACATGCCAACAGGAATTAATTGGCTATTGACAGTTGTTTCTCCACATCTGTCCTCCTTCAAGGTCAGACACAGGCCAGCTGGCTTTGTTCACCACCAAGGCCACCCAGAGATCAGATGATAGGCTTGCTTTTGATCCACAGATGACTCTGATTCACAGAACTGGACCTAAAAGGGTAAAAGGGAAGTGGGCCTGATTCTGTCTATAAAAGGGGTTCAAAGATATTTTGTGTTTCCATCAATAGGGCCTTGGCAGGCACAAATACGTGAATGCAGGCAGGCCTACTTCCCCAACATCCCCTGATACCATCTGCCATCGACCATGTATCACCTGCCCCCACTACTGTGGAGTAAGCAGATCATTGAACCCCACTGGACTCCATGACCACCTTCTTGACATCAGTTGATGTTAAGTAACCCAAAAGGAAGCTGGACATATCAGACAACTGAGGCTGCCTGTAATCCAGTTGGTGGTTTTCTTACCCAATCTTGGGCTGACCAGTCTGTTCCCATACCCTTTCTCCAGCTGAGGACTTGGCCATCAGATGTTGCCCTACCTGCCTCTCATGCATCTAGGCAGTGGCTTAGGCACAGCTCCACATCTAAAAGGATGCCAAGCGCGTGCACCTGAATCGATTTTAATCAAAACGCAGGTGCATAATACACATTGCCTGCCTGCACGCGTGATAATCCAGTTACACATAATTGTGTTTATCTAAATTTAATGCACAACTCATTTCACTTTTTTCAGCTCCTTCCCATTCCACAATTTAACTTCCTCCAGTTCATTTTCACAGCAACCATTAAATTCTTTCCAAGATAATGAATTTCTGCTATTGAGATGGGACTTTCCCATTCTAGGTATCCATTTAAGATTAAAGACAAATAATCAGCCATTATATTGAACATTTTTATGGCACTTAACTAACAATAAAATGCTCACTTCGAGATTTATTCTCATCCAGCACTCCATGGGGTCAATAAGCCCCATTTCCATTTCTTCTATATAAACTAAAAAAAAAGGGCCGGGCACGGTGGCTCAAGCCTATAATCCCAGCACTTTGGGAGGCCGAGACGGGCGGATCACGAGGTCAGGAGATCGAGACCATCCTGGCTAACACGGTGAAACTCCGCCTCTACTAAAAATACAAAAAACTAGCCGGGCGAGGTGGCGGCGCCTGTAGTCCCAGCTACTCGGGAGGCTGAGGCAGGAGAATGGCGTGAACCCGGGAGGCGGAGCTTGCAGTGAGCTGAGATCTGGCCACTGCACTCCAGCCTGGGTGACAGAGCGAGACTCCATCTCAAAAAAATAAATAAATAAATAAATAAATAAACTAAACAAAAAAAATTAAAGGCAAGGGATATGATCCATTATGTGCCAAAGGTGACTGGGACATTCAATTTCTCTGCGGTGAGGAATGGAAGGTTGGCAAGAAACATCATCAATGGCATGGCTATTTGTAGAATAGTGGAATTTACCAAGCTACCTGTCCTATTACCACAGCACAAATCAAAGAGTATGTATTAATAGCACACACCAGTGGCATGGCAATTTGTAGAACAGTAGACTCTACCAGGCTACCTGTCTTATTACCACAGCACAACAGCAAGGAATGAGGAACCCATGCAAAGAATTGTTCTCTACAGTCACTTAGAGATCTTTGTCCCTCCCATTTATAACCAGTTTTCTTGTTTATTAAAGCCAGAGACTAACAAAGAAATATACTTATCCATAGCTTCGCCAAATATCTAGCAAGTTGCCAGATAATTTCTGTTTGCTGAATCAGTGTATAGGGTACACACATACACACACACAAACACACACACACACACACACACACACACACACCCCAAAGTTCTTCTGCTCTTGATTTGACCTTATTCTATATACCAAGTCTTTCTTAAAGTCACTGTGTAAAAGCATGGAAGGCTATGTGCAGGCCATGCCAAATTCTGGAAAAAGTAAAAAAGCTCAAAACCGATCTACTAGGAATGAGTCAGAATGACCACCTGACTCAGGCTCTGCAGGAGCAAGTCAGACCATTTCATTTTTTCCCCAACATCAAGCCTTCAGGGGACATGGCTCTAAAAAGTGCAAAATCCATGTAGAATGAAGAAAGAGATGCTAAGGGTAAGAGTTTCACTTAATTAGCAGAGCTTCTAACCACTAGATCTGGAAAACCCTTCTCCTTACTCAAAGCTTGGACCACCCTGTTTTTCCCTCCCTCCTTCCATCATTTCCTTTCTTCCTCTATTGAATGGCTATGATATTCTGGCCACTGGGCTATATATGGGGGATACAGAAATAAAAGATCCAGATTCTTCCCTCTAGAAGTTCATAGTCCAATCTAGTAGGGGAGAAACCTAAAAAATGAGCAGGCAACTCCTATACAGAGTGATAGGTGTTATGGTGGTGAATGCAGAGAAAACCAGGGAATGTTGAGGCACCAAATACAGAAACTAGATAAAGAAGTTAGGGAAGGATTCCTAAGGGTGAAACCCAAACTAATACCTAGAAAGAGTAGAAACTAACTAGCTAAAGGGAGTGCTGAAGTGTTTCTATACAGAGGAAGCATCATGAGCAAAGACGCAGGCGTTCTGTAGATAAACCACCCAAGAGAATATTACCAGACTCTCCTTAGTTTCTCCTTCTCCTCAGTAGCTGCCATGAGAACGTGCCTCTCAGATCTCCACCTGCAGGAAGCATAATTGACTAAGCACTCCAGCTGTTGTGCTCTGAAATCCATTGCTACCTCTTGCCAAGCCCACACCCCACAAAAGCTGCTCCTGGCCAATGATTACAAGCAACAGAAATATTAGGCAGACACATTCCCGGGTGACAGGACTCCTCTGATGGGTGACATTGATGCTAAGATCCCCTAACAGCCTTGCTAAACTTTCCACAGAACCTCACTACAGTCTGAGATTCTCCCAGCCAGCCTACCTGCCTGCCTGCCTTCCTTACCCATCTCCTTCACTGCGGGGTCAGATCTCCATCTCAGCCCAGCAGTTGTCCCAATCTGCTCTCGCTCTTTTCCCATTTTCTCTCATGGGCATTTTTCCTAATAGGTTTCTCAGACATCTCATTTCATCTTCATGTCTGCTTCTTGGAGAATCCAGACTAACATATCCTTCCACACTTCTATGAATATTACTTCTGTCTCCATAGTAGATGGTTTCAATTTTACCTCTTAATTCGTGCACTTTCTTGATCAGAAAACTTTACGGGCTTGCTCTGCCAATGGGTAAAATCCACACTCCTTAGACTGGCACACTTAGACTCCACAGTCTGGCCCATGCATACTCTTCCAATCATTTTTTCCAGTTTGCAAAAACCTGTCCTCTGTTTTAAACAATCTAAGTTTTTCAAGGTACCTCAGGTAAGACAAACACATCCTCACATCTCTGCTTTCTTTCATGCTCTATTGTTATATCGCTGCCTGTGCCCCATCCTTTCATTATCCCCTGTACTTGCCTGCCTGATGTTGGAGAAACAGTCCAAAGCCCACCCCTTTCAGGTGGCCTCCCAGGATTATCCCAGACATCAAAAATGTTCTCTCCTGTGAAGTCCTATTTTGCTTAAAATGGAGTCATGCAATTTATCGCAAACACTATCTTGATAGCTTCTGAATGTTACGTGAGTGGCCTTCTCAACTAAAGCCTACACAACTTAAGGTAGGGATTGTGTTTGGTACTTCTGTCTCCTTCACAGGCTCAGCATATTGATGGTTCTTATAAAATAATCGCTTTTGAGTAAATGAAAGATATTGATATTGTGTTGGTAAATCACAGACTTCAGCAGGAGATGCTATTAAGCCAGTCTACTGCTCTCATTTTATAGATGAAAAAATGGAGCCCCAGAAAGGGGAACACGACTCAAGGTCAAGTCTCAGCAATGTCTGACCTTGACCAAGTGCCCCCAAGGTAGTGCTCTTCCCATTCCATGAATAAGCCGGAGCCTGAGAGCCACTGGGGAGCCTGTTAAATGCTGATTCCATGGCCCACCCCCAGCAAGTCTGACTCGACGGAACCTGAGTAGGATTCAAAACTCTTCTGTGGCAGCCAGAGGACCACATTTCCAGAAAGGCTCCATCACATCATGGTTCCTTTCCCACCTCTCTGCTACAGTGATGCTACCCACTCCACCATGGTGAAATCCTAATCTAGCAAAACACCACTTCGTTTACATTGAATTCAACCTTACAAATAAAGCAGGACACATATGAGGAGGATACCTCAGCGAGGTCACACCAGCATTCCCCAGAGGAAAAGTCAAAACACTGAGAATTATAGGATGAAAACTCCTTTTCCCCTGGAGTCCAGCACAGAAGGACATTAATAGAGCCATGAAGAGATGATAATGTAACCTTCAGGCTTAAGACATTCTATGCCAAGCAAACAAAACCAAGAGCAAGAGAAAGCCTGACCTCTCCCATTGCTCACAGCCTTCCAAAGGCCACTGGGGAGGAGTGAATTTCCATGGAAGAACATGGAAAATAGAGGCAATAAACCCACCTAACAAGCCTGGGGCTGTTGGGCAAGTACTCAGACCAGAAAGAGATGAGTGTGTGGCTCTGGAAACAAAGTGGGTGGATATGGCAGGCAGGATGGTGTAGGGGGTAGTTCCAGATCTACAGCAAAACCTGACTTGAATCTCCTCCAGCTGATGGTCCCAGAATGAGAATGGGACTCAAACTCAAGGAAGAAAAAGCAGGAGCTAACATTAATTGCACTCCTACTATGTGCTAAGTACTACACTGGGCAATTCTCAATCCTCACAAAAAACCTTTGAAACAGAGCAGGTATTATACAATATCTCCCATTTTATGGATAAAGAAACAGAGGCCCAAGGGTTAAGCAAATTGCCCCCATAGCAAACAATCAACAAGAGATAGAGCCAGCATTTCTGCCCATGCCTGTCTTACTCAATCATGCTTGTTCTGCTCTCACATGATGCTCCTCCACTCAGTAAGTGTTTATGTGGGCTTCTGTGCAAAGCAATGAACAGGAATGCAGACAAGAGAAAAATGCACCCTTGCCCTCAAGGAGTTTATCATTCATTCATGAATTCCACAAATATTTATTGAACTAGAAAGACAACTGCTAAACTCTGCAAATCAGGGAGAGAGATCTAGAGCTCAAGGCCCAGGGGTAAAGATAACTTTTGTTTTCTTTGTTCTTGGAGAGAGAAATAGGAAGCAGAGATGTGTAATGAGAAAAGAACTAGGCAAATTGTTGGGAGACCCAGGTTTACCAAATAAGCTTTGTCAAATAAGTACCTTTTTGACCTAACTGGCTATAATCCTGGGGGGATTTTAGACAGCAGGAGAAATGAAAATAAATTGGAATAATTCATGAGTAATAGCACTTCTCTCTTCTTACAAGCTATATACACACATACACACAGAGAGAATAGAAGAGAAGTCTGTCTCTATGTGTGTGTGTGTGTGTGTGTGTGTGTGTGTGTAACTGGAAAATTACATTTATGGAAGTACATATAACTATTTTAAATTGGCATCTGACATCTTATTTGAAATAACACTGTTCATACATTTCTTATAACTTCTGTCATACTGGGATAATATGATTTCTCTGTATGTCTGTCTTCCCTGTTAGACTGTGACCTCCTTGAGGTCAGAAATCAGGTCTCATTTAGCTCTGCATTCCCTCCACCAAGCACAACGGCTGACACATGGAAGGCACTATACAAGGTCCTTTGGATGAATTATAAATATGTGGCAGTAAAAGAAGGGATGAGATGATAAATGTAGGAGAGAGGTATGGATAATGCTCTATAAGATTTGAGAAGGGGAAGCAATTCAGTCCAGAAAATGTGATTAACAAAGTCTTCATGAAGGAGGGGTTATATGAGCTGGGTCTTAAAGCGTGGTAAGAATTTCTATATACTGAAATGGAGCTTCTCTGCTTTCTTTATTTTTCTTTCTTTATAAATTGGACAGGGGTAAATAGAAAAGAGCAGGGGGTAGAGGAAACATTCTAGTTATGAGAAAAGCAGTTTAGAGATGGAGCGGTATAGGCTGTGTTGAGTGCACCATGATATACACAGGATTCACTCAGAGACATGGCAAGGCTTTGCCAAGGTGGAAAACAAGGCACAAAGGACAAGGGAAGGGTGCAAGAAGGAGAGTGGAATTGCACTTGGTGCAGCCAGGAATGATTTGATTAAAAGCTCTACAAGAGTGAAGAGGGTGGTGACAATAGGAGACTATATTATCATAAGGGACCACCATAAATAAGGTGACAATAAGGGACATAGCTGACCTCTTACAAAATCAGTTGGTGTTGTCTTTGTTGAGTGTCTACTTTCAATTTTCTTGTCCCCAAGCACCTCGTATCTTCTGCTGTCCTCAAATGCTCAAGCCAGCTTCAAACACACACAACACTGCAACGAATGCCTTTATTCCTCACTTCTCCATTCATCTATTCCTGCCCAATGCCAAGCACAGTATAAGAATCTTGGTAGTAAAGTGATTTTTTTAATGGTTGCTGTAGTCTTGAAATGTGTAGCCCTCCTTAACCTGCTGCCTTCCAAGATTATCTGTATTTGAACTAACAAGTCCAAGTCCCTGACAGGGTTGGGGAGAGTGATATTTGGTGCGACTCTACACATCCCATTTTCTGTGTGAGAGGAAGTGCCCACACTCTGAAGTTTCAGTCCCTATTCCACCCAAGAATCCTAAACATCTCCAGGTCTAAATTCATTCACCTCATTGGATCCAGCCCTCTGCCTCCTCGATGGAGCTTGCAAGGCCACATGGAGAAAATGCAGCACCTGAAACCAGAGGGTTGAACTCAAGACCCAGCCTTGACATACACTCCTGTATGTGCCCAAACAATTCATGTATGTTTTCGGAATTGGCTGTGTTTTACTAAAATGGGGTAACGGTACACTTTCCCTGCCACACTCACAGGGTTACTGATTCAAATCAAATAAGGGATGCCAGCTTGCTTTATAAGCTTTACTGTGCAAACATGAGTTATAAGTGTGACAATTATTCTTCAGGAGACAAGGGCTTCTAGTTACTCATATTTGGTGGAAGAGTTTCAGATTCTAGAGTTGCTGAGCTCCTTCTAAAAAATGTCCATCCATTCTAGACCCTAACTGCAATACAGGAAGATGTAAATCAGAGCCAGTGTCCTCACCTGGCACCTCCACTCAGCTTTGGAAGGCAGGCAGAAAGCCCCAGGGGATTCCTGTCCTCTGAAAGGATAATGCGTAATCTGCAAATTCATAAATCACTAGGACGCTCTGGCTCGTGAGCACATTCAGTGAAGTGAGGACCTTTAATGCCTGCAAAATTTTACTCTGAAGGAAAATTACTTTAGTTCATTAAACCTTCCTAAAATCTTGGTGCCTTTAAATCCATGGGGCTCTCTGCACATCCACCTCTAGGTCCTCTCACTCTTATGACCTCACTCCTGCCTGGACCTGATAATTCTTTGCTTTCAGTCAAGTGGAATAGGACTCACTGACTTTCTTTACCAGGAGTGGTAGACAATGGTAACATAAGAAAGCTGCTAAAACATACACTTCGGGGACAGCCTGCAGGAGTGTGTTTTAAGTCTCAGCATGGTCTTGTGAGTCTTGGCATCTTCCTCCCACCTAGAGGAGCCTCCCCCACAGGGAGTAGAAATTAAACATCTATAATCCAAAACTCAACTGACCCACAGTATGAGAATGTCTGGGCACCAACTGGGTGTCCAGAATAAGATAAACAGTGACCACTGCACACCATGAGTTTACAATCTAGTTGGGAAGACAAGGAATTATTAATAGTACAAGAGATACCAACTTCGTCAGTGTCTGATGCAAGAAATTTTACAAAACTGTTAACCCCTTTCTCTGTTTTATTTAAGGGAGTATTGCCAACTCTGTAGCTCAGTATGATTCCTTTCTCATCTTGCCCATAGCAAGCAAACACTGAGTCTCCTGAAATGTGTTGGGGTGTACTGCATTGACCAATTTCAGTCATCACAATTTTTCCATTCATTCACCAAACTAATATGTATAGCATGCTTCCTTTTTGCCAAGTGCTGAATCAGCAGTAAAGAAAACAAATCAGCTTCTTCGCCCTCACTAAGTTTATATCCTAGCAGAGGGAAAAAAAACAAACAAATAAATAGGTAACCAATGCAATAGTCAAATGGCAGTGAGTGCTATGGGGAAAAAATAAGCAGGAAATAAGAAATAAGAGAAATACATTAAAAAGTGCAAACACGCAGGGGTGTTCCAGCATGGGCTAGGGGGTGGCAGGTGGGGAATGAAGGTTGCAGAAGTAAATAAGGAGCTCAGAAAAGGCCACTATGAGAAACTGACACTTAAAATCCTGAATGAAGTGAAGGGTGAAGTCGCATGGTTCTCTTGGTAATAAACATGAGAGGCAGAAGCAGCAGCAGATGCAAAGATCCAAAGGCAGGAGTGTGCCCGTCGTATCCAAGGAACAACAGGAAGTTAATGAAGTTGGAGGGGAGGGGAGGGAGATATTGGGACGCTGAGACCTCACTGGGCCTTGAGAAGCACTGTAAGAACCTTGGTTCTTACTCCGAGTGAGATGGGAAATCAGGAGAGGATTTACATGGAGGACTTAGCTTTCAACAGGATCACTCTGGTTACTGTGTTTAGAAAGGCAGTTAGGGGATGAGAGTGGATGAAGTGCCTACTGTGATGTAATCATCCAGGGGAAATGCGGTATGGACTGGATCAGAGTAACAGCAGTGGACTGGGGAGCCAGGTGAAGAGGGGCAGGATCTAAATATATTTGAAAGATAGAGCCAAGGAGATTTGCTGACAAATTAGATACAAGGTGTGAACAAAAGAGAATAGTCAAGGACGACCCTCAACATTTGAACCTAAGTGACTAGAAGCATGGAATTGCTGTCTCATGAGATGAGGACCGTGAGAGAAGAAGGTTTGGAGGAAAGATTAAAAGTTGAGGTTCAGACATTAATTTTGAAATGCCTAAGAGATATTCAAATGGAGAAGTCAAACAGTGAGCTGGATAAATGAGTCTGGAGTTCAGAGAAGAGAGTTTGGGCTAGAAATATCAATTTGGGAGTTGTCAGTGATTGGATGGGCTTGTAAGACATGAGTCTAGGTTCAGTCACTAAGAGACCAAGTGTGAATCGACTAAAGCTATGAGGATTGACAGCTGGGGCATGTCAGCATTTAGAGATCAGTGAAATGAGGCAGAAAAACCAGTCTGTTTGGACCTCTCAAAATTGGCACAGGGGATATTTGTGTCCTGTGTGAATGCTCACCACATGGTGATTACTACAGAGACTTTCAAGCATCAGATGGACAGGATGGTGTCTTCTGTTGAGATCACTGAATCTCTTCCCCCAATTACCCCTGTGTTTGCTCTGTATGGAGTGGCCATTGTGGCAGACATAGAGGCTTTCCCTAGGCTCACCATGGAATCTCCCCCACCAAGGCTGATGTGGAAATAATCACTGCTGAGTTCCCAATCTACCAACATAAGAAACCAATGCTGAGTCTCAACATTGTGCATGGTGGCAGGTTGATTGCACAGCATCCCTCTCATCTCAGAGAGGGCAATTTCTTCTAACTGGAATTGCTTTCCCTGCCTGTAGTGATTATGCTAGAATCAAATATTTCAATTTCAGATTGCATTATTCACTGTCATGGTGTCCCATACATTACTTCTAACAAAGGAACTCATTTCATAGCAAATGAAATACAGTCATGGACCTGTCCATGGAATTCACTGGTCTTACCACAAACGTGATCACCCAGAGCACCTGGAGTGATACAATGGTTGAGTGGACTTGTGAAAACTCAATGACTGCACCATCTGGGAACTGACACCTATGTGAGGCTGTGGTGCTTATCCTCCAGGATGTGGGTTCCAACAAAATATGGTTCAAATACCAAGGTCTGAACATCAACAACGAAAAGTGGGAGAGATGTCTCTCCTTATCACATCCAGGAAGACACCACAGAATATTTATTTCATGTCCCCACAACTTGGGGCTGTGTTAGAAGTATTGCTTCCCAAGGAGGGAATTGTCACCAAGAGGCAAAACACCTGTTCATTTATTTATTTATTTATTTGAGATGGAGTTTCATTCTTGTTGCCCAGGCTGGAGTGCAATGGTGCAATCTTGGCTCACTGCAACCTCTGCCTCCTGGGTTCAAGCTATTCTCCTGCCTTAGCCTACTGGGTAGCTGGAATTACAGGCAAGTGTCACCATGCTTGGCTAATTTTTGTATTTTTAGTAGAGACAGGGTTTCACCATGTTGGCCAGGCTGGTCTCTAACTGCTAACCACAGGTGGTCTGCCCACCTTGGCCTCCCAAAGTGCTGGGATCACAGGCGTGAGTCACCATGCCCAGCCACACCTGTTCTATTGAACTGGAAGCTGAAAGGAATATCCACCTGTTTTGAGCTTCTCATGCTACCACTGGACAAACAGGTAATGAAGGGGTTACTTACCAGCTGGGATGACTTGTCCCTATTGTCAAGGAGAAACAGAGATGATGTTTTATAATAAGGACAAAGAGAATGATGTCGGAAACCTATTATTATTATTATGCCTCTTATTAATTTCAAGTGCTCCTATTGTTTTCAAGTCCTGAAGTACAAGTTAACAGAAGGCTACAGTGGTAAAGGCAGAACTATTAAGGATTAAGATTCTTCAGACATGACGGTTTGAATTATTCTATCACACTATGAGGTGGAAATCCTTAACACTCTGAGGTATTTGCTAAGGGCAAAGGAAATACAAAATGGGTAGCTAAAAAAGACATGGCCTATCAATTATGCCTCAGGACTAGTAACAGAAATGAATATAACAGCAATTATGCATATTTCTCCTTGCGCGCTTTATGTGCGCATGCACAGAGATGAGAGAAAGCTCAGAATGTGTGTGCACGGAGATGAGTGCGAATGCAGGATCCCCCATTCCACCCCCCATCACCTGCTGCTTTCTGTGTTCTGAGTGAAAAATCAGAGTGCTTGACTGTTCTGTGACCCAGCCAGCTGCAGGTTTTCCCCAGCAAGCTTGAACCCACACTGGTCTCTTGAACATGAACTGACAAAGGTATCTAGGTTGTTGCCCAAAACACTAAAAGAAAGGGGTCTTGGCCCTGAGCCAAATGCCTTAAACCATCTCATAAACTCCTTTCCCTGACCACGTTGCTTGGACAGACCTAGGTAGATCACCCCTTTTCTCTTGCCATCTGTCATGAGGATTGCTGCAGCACTACACTAAGTTCCCCTAATGAATGCTTTGCACTGATCACCCTGGGGTTTAGTGCTTCTTTCTTTGGAATCCCAACTGGCCCTACCCTGGTACCGTTTGGGGCACTCCCTTGTGGGAACTACCCTTCTACCACTTTTGGGATAATTCCAGCCACAGGTTCAGCAGGGCAAAACAGATAAATAGATGGTGCCCATAAGTTACTCTCTTCTCTTACTCTCTCTGTTTCTTTTCTTTTATACAAAGAATGTTAGTGTTGGTTAGCTTCACAACTACTTTTGGTTATAGAATATCCACACAGGATTGTAATAGGTCTACAAAGCAATCAACATCACCCAGAGAAGGGATAGCAACTAATGGAACTTGATGAATCTTTCTTGATAGAGGGTGACAGTATCCTCACAGTATAAGTTGTTGTGGCTTGGTGCGGTGGCTCATGCCCATAATCTATAATCTCAACACTTTAGGAGGCCAAGGTGAGAGTATCATTTGAGCCTAGGAGTTCAAGACCAGCCTGGGCAACATGGAAAGACTTTGCCTCTACCAAAATAAAATAATAATAATAATTTTTAAAAATTAGCTGGGCATGGTAGCACACACCTGTGGTCCCAGCTACTCAGGAGGCTGAGGCAGGAGGAACACTTGAGCCCAAGAGGTCAAGGCTGTAGTGAGCTGCATTTGCACCACTGCACTCTAGCCTGGGTGACAGAGAAAGACCTTGCCTCAAAAAAAAAAAAAAAAAAAAAGAACTCATTGCATTATATTAGGCAGAATCACAAGGTTAAATATGAACAGGAGGGTGGAAAAGAACACTCACAGTAGCCAAAGGGGTAGGCTGTGCTGTTTACTCTCACCCCACAATCCTGCCTAGGTATGGCAGGTAACAAGGGCCCTGCAAATTACATTTCTAAAACTCTCCTGTGAGCTGTCTTCAAGATTAGTTCAGCCAATGGAAGGCATGAGTGGCGACCGGCGGAGGAGGGAGAAGCAGCCCTCTCCACGCATCTGGCTTCTGATGTGACAACACATCAGCAGCAACAGAGGTGGTGGAAGCAATGGGGACAGGTCTCAGTGACCAGAAGCACAGGCTCCTGGGTTCTTCTGATGTACCTCAGCACATACAGCAGGAATCTAGGTGGGATAGACCGTTGTCCTCTAGCACTGCTTCCTCTCCTCCTGGGCAGTCATGTGATGGTTCCTGCAGTGGCCGATCTTTGAGCAGCCTTGCCTTTCCTTGTTCTTGCTCTTCCAGCCTTTCCAGCACTCTTGTAATCAATTCCTGCATTCAATCTCTTCTTTTACAAATACTATGCAGCCATAAAAGAGAATGAGATCATGTCCTTTGCAGGGACATGGACAAAGCTGGAAGCCATTATCCTCAGCAAAATAGCACAGGAAGAGAAAACCAAACACTGCATGTTCTCACTCAAAAGTGGGAGTTGAACAATAAGAACACACAGACACAAGTAGAGGAACAACACACACCAGGGCCTTTCAGGGGTCGGGGAGCTAGGGGAAGGAGAACATTAGGACAAATACCTAATACATATGGGGCTTAAAACCTAGATGATGGGTTGACAGGTCCACCAAGGCACATGTATGCCTATGTAACAAGTCTTCATGTTCTGCACATGTAACCCAGAACTTAAAATAAAATTAAAATTAAAATTAAAAAATATCTAGAGTTAGAGGCCCTGGCTGGCACAGAACAGGCTGGGAGATACAAGGATATGAAGGAGAGCATGAGTTCTGGAAACTGAGTGAGGAAAGCATTTCAAGGAAGAGGGTGACCAGCTCCCTGTAAACTGAAATACTACTGACAGTTTATGTACAAGAAAGATCAAAAATCAATCATTGGATCTGGCTACTAGATGACCTCAAAGGCCTTCAAACTAGCTCATTTATTTAATTTCTTATAAAAATTCTCTAGTGGCTTCTCGCTGCCTTTAGGATCAATCCAAATTCCTCATGGTATAAAAGGTCTTTCTCAACCTGGCCCCAAATGGCAGTTTAAACTTCTTCTAGAGCCACTTTCCCAAATGACCGCTGAATTTAGCCACACTAGAATACCCTATCTCCCATTCTATTTTTCCATACCTTTCCATATGCTCTTCTCCCTCCTCTGAAAGCCCTTCTCCTGTTCTCTACCTGATGCTGTCCTTCCTTCTTATGCTTCCGTATTCAGCTCAAATATCAACACTCTGATGTCTCAGCTGTTCTCAAAGACAGAACTGATTTTCCCTTAATCTGTGTTCCCCGAACTTGTTGTACATACCTCCAGTTTTGCTACTCACCAGACTATAATTTTCTATCTGCACAGGCATCTCTGACACTAGGTTATAGGCTCCCTCAGGACAAGAACCCTGATTTTCTCATCATTGTACTATGAAAGTATTATTAAATGTGTCTTTGATATGGCATCTGTTAATCAACAGAGATATAACACACTTCTTGAGTTCAAAGTATTACCAGAGGTGTTCAAAGGAGGAGAAGATGAATCTGAGCTGAGGTGGTCAAGACATCCTCACAGTGGATGAGAGGCTTTGATGAGATCATAAGAGATGGAAAAAGTTTAAACTCTCGGCCCTCTCCTTTCTGGGAGCAATGTTTTTCCAGGATTTCTTTTCCTTAGATAAGCTAGTCTGCCAAGCCTCTCTAGAAGGGAGAGTTCAAGGAGGCTTTGAAATAACTTTGAGAATATCCACAAGAGGGTAAGGAGAAAGGGACACAGGAGCAGGGTGGGAAGATAATGAAAGCAATCTCCCGAAATCAGACTGTATTAAGTTTTAAAGAGTTATCATTCTCTAAGGGCCACTGGAGAAGACAAAGGTACCTCGTTTTCCTGTGCTTCACTTGATTGCACTTCACAGATACTGTGGTTTTCTTTTTAATTTTTCCAAATGGAAGGCTTATGGCAAGCCCATGTCGAGCAAGCCTGTTGGCGCCATGTTTCCAACAGTGTGTGCCCACCTTGTGTCTCTGCATCACGTTTTGGAAATTCTCACAACATTTCAAGCTTTTTTGTTATAATTATGTCTGTTATGATGACCTGTGATGAGTGATCTTTGATGTTACTTTGTAATTGTTTTTTGGGCACCATGAACCGTGCCATATAAAACAGTGAACTTAACTGACAAATGTGCAAGTTTTGACTGCTCCACTGACCAGTTGTTCCCCATCTCTCTCCTTCTCCTCAGCACACACACCCCCATTCTCTGAGACACAATAATATTGAATTTAGGCCAAGTATCAACCCTACAATGGCCTCTAAGTGTGTGGGTAAAAGGAAGAGCCACACATCTCACACTTTAAATCAAAACTAAAAATGATCAAGCTTAGCAAAGAAGGCCCATTAAAAGCCCAAATAGACTGAAAGCTAGGCCTCTTGTGCCAGAGTTTGGCAAGCTCTGAAAGTAAAGGAAAAGTCCTTGAAGGAAATTTAAAATGCTATTCCAGGGAACATACATGTGAAAAGAAAAACAGCCTTATTGCTGATAGGGAAAAAGTTTTAGTAACAGAAGATCAAACCAGCCACAACATTCATTTAAGCCAACGCCTAATCCAGAGCAAGGCCCTAACGTTCTTCAGTTCCATGAAGGGTAAGAGAGGTAAGCTTCAGAAGAAAATCTGAAGCTAGCAGAGGTTGGTTCATGAGGTTTAAGAAAAGAAGGGATGTCCATAATATACAAGTGCAAAGTGAAGCAGCAAGTTCTGATGGAGAAGTTGCAGCAAGTTATCAGAAGATCTACCTTGTATCATTAATGAAGGTGGCTACACTATATAATAAATTTTCAACGTAAACCAACAGCTTTTTATTGGAAGAAGATGCTGTCTAGGACTTTCACAGTTAGAGAGGAGAAGTCAATGCCTGGCTTCAAAGCTTTAAAAGACAGGATAACTCATCTAGGCTAAAGCCCGTGCTCACTTACCATTCCAAAAATCCTAGGGCCCTTAAGAATTATGCTCAGTCTCCTCTGCTTGTGTTCTATAAATGGAATAACAAAGCTTGGATGACAGCACATCTTTTTACAGCACAGTTTACTGAAAATTTTAACCCCACTGTTGAGACCTACTGCTCCAATAAACACATTTCTTTCAAAATATTACTGCTTACTGACAATGTACCTGGTCACCCAAGATCTATGATGGAGATGTACAAAGATATGAATATTGTTTTTATGCCTGCCATCACAACATCCATCATGTACCCATGAGTCAAGGAGTAATTTCACTTCCAATACTTATCTTTTTAAGAAATATATTTCAAAAAACTGTGTTGCCATAAACAGTGATTCCTCTGATGGATCTCAGCAAAGTTAATTGAAAACCGCCTAGAAAGGATTCACCATTCTAGATGCCAGGAAGAACATTTATGATTCATGGGAGGAGATCAAAATATCAACATGAATAGGAGGAGTCTGGAATAGATTGATTCCAACTCCCATAGGTAAGTGTGAGGGGTTTAAGACTTCAGTGGACAAAGTAACTGCAGATATGGTCGAAACAGCAAGAGAACTAGAATTACAAGTGGATCCTGAAGATGTGTCTGAATTGCTGCAATCTCATGATAAAACTTAAATGGATGAGAAAAGAAAGTAGTTTCTTGAGATGGAATCTATTCCTGGTGAAAATGCTGCAAATATTATTGAAATGACAACCGAAGATTTAGACTATTCCATAAACTTAGTGAATAAAGCAGTGGCAGGGCTTGAGAAGATTGACTCCAATTCTGAAAGAAGTTTACTGTGGGCAAAATGCTATCAGAAAGCATCACACGCTACTGAGAAATCCTTCATGAAAGAAAGAAGAGTCGATCAATGCAGCAAACTCCATTGTTGTCTCATTTTCTGAAATTGCCACAGCCATCCCAATCTTCACCAACCACAATCCTGATCAGTCAGCAGTCATTGACATTGAGGCAAGGCCCTCTACCAGCTAAAAAGATGATTTCTCACTAAAGGTTCAGGTAATCATTAGCATTTTTTAGCAATAAAATATTTTTACTTGAAGTATGTATTTTTTTAGACATGATGCTACTTAACACTTAATAGATGACAGTATAGTGTAATCATAACATTTATATGCACTGGGCAACAAAAAAACTTGTGTGACTTGCTTTATTGTGATATTTACCTTATTGTGGTGGACTGTAACCACAATATCTCTGAGGTATATGTGTGTATACTCCTGTACCTAATGGGGTGTAGATGAAAGAAAACACTAAATTTCCAGACAAAATCACAACTTAATTAAACTACGGTAGTTTATACAAGAGAGGAACAAATACGGGAAGGGCCAAGGTAGGCATACTAACATTTACTGAGGATCTACTAAGTGCCAACCACTGCACTTGATGCTTGATGTGTATTACACAGATAATGAGCATAACCATGACAAAAGGGAGATAGCACTGTCCACATTGCCTAGATGAGGAAACTGTACAGGTCATGCAAGCAGGAAGAGGTAGGAGTCCGCACCTAAACACAGGTTTATCTATTCCAATGTGATCCAAGGGAGAGATAAGATATATAGAAATTAATAAGCATTAGTCATCCTGACTTAAAAGTGGGCCATTGTTAAGAAAGTACTTTGCAGAATTTGGTAACTGAATACAGCAAGTGACAAATCAAGGAGATGAAAATGCAATGTTGTTGAAACAAGGAGACTGTGAAAAATGGCTGTTGAATAGTGGGGGGCTGTTCTGGTTTTGTGTAACGAGCCATTAAAAGTGAATTAAAAATCCATTCATTCTCATTCCCTAAGGGACTTTGAAAATGAGACAGCCATTCTTGGAAATGATTTAGGTAGCATGCAGCCCAGCAACAGGGGTGGGGCTAAATGACCACACAATTCCTTGCCAATTTCTGTATTCCATAATAACATCTCATCAGAACACGGCTTAATTCTCTCCAAAGGTATACCATTAGGTAGGAGTCTGAGCTCATACCTTTCTGCCTGTCCATCATTCCATCCATCCAACCACCACCAAAACCACCCTGAGAAGGCAGACAAGGGCAGAAACGGATGTGAGCTGATGGGAAAGGAAACTGGCTGCAATGGCACTAATGTGAAGCCTCCAGAGATGATCATTAACACAAAGGAAAATATGAATATAAGTGACCTGTTTCTTTGAGAAAAAGTGAAAGCATTAAACCAGAAAGTTTTGGTGTAGATTCCAGGCTCTGCCACTTATTTTGTGTGACCTTAGACAAGGGGCTTACCCTATTGAACCTCAGTGTCCTCATACTAAAGTGAGCCAAGATCACTCCCTTCATTCGGTTGTTGTGAGGATTAGCTAAAGGGTACTGTACTGCCAGGCACACAGTAAGCCATCAGCATGCATTAGGTTCCTTCCTTTCCCTGTCTCTAAGCAAACCAGGTCATTTCCCATTTGAGTGGGGAAATGTCATGTCCTCAAGAAGGGGCATGTCACTTTAGTGGTGACAACTTGAAGCTCACAAAATAAAGAGCAACCTCATCATGCCTCTCACTGATGCAGAGATAAAAGCCTGGAATTCCCTGCATGCCAATGCTTGCTTTGTGTGGACACGCATTGACAGCCTCTGCAACGGGAAGATCACAGGTCCATCCAAGTCCATTTTGCCTGGTGTGTGATCCAACCCACTTGTCTCTTTTCACTTCAGGGGCTGTCTCTGCTGGTTCTGCCTGCAGGCACACACATTTCCCTTTCTTCTGCAGCTTCTATCAGGGACAGTGCTCCCTCTTGGGTCTCAGGAGCTGAAAGAGCTCCCAGATAAACAATTTCAGCTGCTGACTCCAGTGAATTTCCTGGGGATCAGCATCTCTCCAGACTGGAAGCAGCCACTAGCCTGAGCTGCTTTGGATGAGGGCAAACGCAGGAGCTTGGCTAGACTGTAAGATGCTTCAGTATCAACACATCTGTTTCATTTGCAGTTATATCTCCAGCACCTGGGACAGCGCTAGCACCTCCAGCACCTGGGACAGCGTTCAGCACCACTGCTGTAAATAATAGTGAACACCCTATCACTCAATTTGTGATTGGGCGTTCATCACAACTCACCTCCTACTCAATCCTACAAATTACAACAGTCTTTCTTACAGGCAACACATCATGCTTGGTACATGCTTGAATGAGAGATACAAAGTTCCTGACCTAAGGCACTTTCAGTGCAAGAGGGGAGATACATGCTTATACAACTTCCAGCAAAAAAAAATTTGAAACTGGTCTGACTTACACTAAGTTGGAGACATTCTACCCATTGTCTTCTGAGGCTAGAGCTTCACATACATAGAGAAGAATATGGAGTTATCTACTGGGGCCAAATAACAGTGGTTTTAAACACCAGGCATGTAAATTTTCTATTGCTGTTCTAACAGATTACTACGAATTTAAAATAACACAAATGTATCATTTCACGGTTCTGGGGGCCAGAAGTCCAAAATAGGTTTTACTGGCAATAATCAAGGTGCTGGCAGGGTTGTGTTCTACATTCCTTGTGGGGGCTTTAGGGAAGAATCTGTTGTTTTTCTTTTCCCAGCTTCTACAGGCTTCCCCCATTCCTTGGCTCATGGTCCCCTTCAGTCTTCAAAACCAGCAATGGCTGGTCGGGTCTTTCTCATACTCTTTCATCACTCTGAAAACTGACTTTTCTTCCTTCCTCTTCTCCATTTAAGGACCTTCATGATTACACTGTACCCAGCCAAATAATCCAAGACAATCACTTTATCTTAAACTCAGCTGACTGCTACATTATTTCTACCTACTGTCTTAATTTCCCTTTGTCATGTGACCTAACACATCCACAGGTTCTAGAGATCAGGACATGGGTATCTTTGGGAGGCCACTATTCTGGCAACTACACCAAGTTAAAGAGTTTCAACTTGACTCATTAAATACCGTAAAGATATCTAATGAGCTTGAATGAGTGAGTGACCTTTTAGGACCTGCACTTTGGAAATGAAATGGCCAAGAATACAAAGGGTGGATCAGTGAAGATGAAAAGCGGAAAGCCTAGTGAGAAGGATACTACAATGGTCCAAACATAAGGGTAGGAAATCTGAATTGAGGCAATGGCAGTAGGAAAGGAGAGAAGGGAGGTGGGAGGGAATTCCTTATGAAAAAGTTGTCACTAAAAACTGCAAATGGAACAGAACAGGAAAAAAAAAAAAAAAAAAAGATGTCTCAGAGATATCCAAGCCGTTGGTATAATTCATTTTAATCACAAGTCCAGGTTTGAAATCCAGCTCCAACACTTAGGGGAGGACCATCTAAGTGTTCCCACGGCCTAAACCTCATTTCATGCTCCAGGTTGGTTGCAGTGGTTTGCCTTGTTTCCCCAAATTTGTGCATCCTCCCTGTCCTGGAAACCTGCTCATGGCCTAGGTTCTCCCTCTGCCCTATTTTGTCCTTACTCATCTGTCTATCGGTCCTGTAGGCATGTTTGATACTGCCTGTCCAGTGCCTTCAGAGAGTCTCCCTTCCTAGATTACTATCTCCTAGCCTCACCCCCATGTCTCGTCACCTCTTTAGTTCATTTCACAAACTGCTTACCTGGATCTCACCTTGCCCAGAATGCATGTACTTCCTGAGTTGGCCTTGGTCTAGGTTCTAGCCCAGAACAGCAGATAACAGGGCCGTGGCAGCCACATCCCAAGATACAAGAGATAAAGAGCTACCTCATTTATATGGTGGGAAGTTGGGGTAGGTGTAGATTTTAATCTGTCCAAGCTCTTAGACACATACTTGATGAATATCCCCAGAGGTCAGTCCCATAGATTACAGCAGAATGACCATTCATTCAAGTAGGAAAGTGCTCATAAATCCCAGGGACATTAGAGGTAGAAAAACTTAAGAGTGTATTGAGGGCCATGCCAGACTCTGAGAAGAATTGCTCTCCTCTGGTCTTTTGCAGTGGCTAGCATTCCCCTATGGGCAGCCTCACGAATATTCCCACCAGAAAGTGATCTGGGTTGCCTAAAATAACACAAGCCTGCGTTTGTCTCCACATAACTCCTGAGAAAGGAGCAGAACCTCCAGCGGCTGATGGTGGATGATTTAAGAGCCCTCTCTCGTGTAGCCTAGGACATAATAACAAAGAACACATAATTTATTTGTATTGATTCACCAGCACACATTTGATCATATCTCCTTGTCCTTCCTTTTGCTAAGAATCCATGGCCCCAGTCCTGAGAAATTTATCTTTGGCAAAATATCTCTGTAAAAGTAAGTTCCTCACATATCTTAGCTACAGCAAGACTTCATGCCAGGAAAACTTGCCAAGGAAAAGGGTAAAGGGACACAGCAGTCCTTCTTGTGTGTTGACTCTGGTCTAAACAATCTCTCTCCATGACAAGAAACAGACAATGTGTGCTTGGGAATTAAGGCCTCAGTTCTGAGACCTGACTGTCAGATACAGATACAGAAAATGAGGACAGATCAGATTCCTGATCTAGAGGAGTAAGAATCACAGAGGAGCTGGTCAGACTCCAGGACTAAGAGAAGGAATAAAAAATAAGGGGTAGAAACAAATGCAGACCTTTCTGTAGACTTGGATGGTATGAAAGTGCCCAGGTGTGTTGAACACTGCTGTCATTCTACCTTGAAGTTTCATTCAAGGTTATTTCATTCCAATAACCTTGTACACAGTACCTACTATGTACCTGGCTCTGCTTCAGAAGCCGGAATGTGTTAGACACAGGTTCTTCCCTCCCAAGACTCTCAACATAATGGGGGACAGACAGGCAAGTAAGCATATAATTGATTTAATGTGATTCTGTGCTAACAAGGGCACTTATTGTGCCAATTCAAGGACATTGGTGAATCTTCCAATCCCATGGTACAGAGGCTCCTCCTACCCCAGAATAGAACAGAAAACAAAGGGAGAAGTCAGGAGAAATGGCTTTGCATTTTATCAAGCCTGATCAACTTAGTGGGCACAGGGGACTTTAAACCTGAGGTTGAATATGTAGGAGGACACCAAAAAGGAGCCACGTGCTTTGAAATTGCTGAATGCTTTGGTGTTCTACAGATAGATGGTAGCAACCAACTCCATTTTCAGCCTATTTAGTTGCTCTGGGCAGTAAGGAGGCATCTAGAAGACCCAAAAAGGAACATAAACCCTCACCGGTGTCCCCAGGAATGTGCACATGTTCTCTTCCTGCTTTTATCTGCCTACCAGCTTCCAGCTGTCCACTCTTTAAGCATCAGCTCAAGCCCCGTCCCCAGCAGGGAGTATCCCTCATGACCACAGTCTTTGCTCATCTTCCATCTGTGGCCCATTATATTTTCTGATATCTCCCATTTCACATGCTGATCTTACAATTTGACCCTGACACACCCTCTATTGAGAAGTGGGGTCTGTGTTCCTCCCTTCAAAATGTTGTGACTGATTCAACCAACGGGGTATAGAGAATGCCTGAAGTTGCTGAAGGTACAAAGTGTGGAACCTGAAGATGCAGCCAAGAGTGCACAAGCCGGAGTAGAAATACTAAGAAAATCTAAGTCTTTGATGACATCATTTGAGCTGTTGTATCAAGCCTGACCTGAAGCCATAAACATCTAGTCCTTTCTGTTCAATCAGTCAATAAATCTTTCTTCTGTTTCAACCCATTTTTGTTCCTGTTGTACTTAAAATACTTCTCCCACCATTTAAGCCTCAGATCAAAATCACTTCTACAAAGCCTACCATGACTTCTCCAGACACAATCTGTTGCTCCTTCTTTTATATGACTGTTGATGCATCCTAACAGTACAGCAACTTCTTATTGTATTGTAATACTAATATTTTATCTTCTCTCACTACATTGTGAGATATTTAAGAGCAAGTGTTGAGCCTCTTGATTTTAGGGGGAGTCAAAAATAGTTCATGTTTAATTTTGATGCAAACATTCTAAATAAAATATTGACAAACTCAATCCTTTACAATTAAAAGAGTAATTAAGCATGACCAAACAGAACACAAGGCTGTAGAAAAGCAGAGCATTCTGTTCACAGTAGGTGCATCAGACACTTTAAACAATCGACAGTAGGTGTTCAAAAAGTATTTTCAGAATGAATGACCTACTGTTTTTTCTTACCTCTTGATCTTTGTTATGAATTGGTAAACCAATAAATAAATATAACCCTACTTGATACATAGTAGGTGTTTATAAGCATCTGTTAATAAGTAAATACTTATAGGATAAATGTTAGCCAGATGATAAATTCCAGTTAATGACAATAATGGAAGTAGTGCCAGAAGTCAACATTTACATCTATTTTCTCACTTAATCCTTACAATAACCCTATGATTACTATTATTCCCATTTTATTCAAGGATGAAATAGAGACTAGATTAGGTAACCAAGCAAAACCCCACGACATGTAAATGGCAGCACCTAATATATTCTTACTCTAAAAAATCTGTTCCCTCCTAACGTTTCAAATTCCACCTCCTTACTGATTAGAGGGTGTCAATTAAGGCAGCAATTTTGGCACCCCTGAAGTTACCATGACAGCTTGGTACATATGAGAGCCTCCACTAGAATCTCCTTAAGACTAAGTTTAAAGTAAACCCAACATCCTCAAGATAGGATCAGAGACTCAACCTCAAGCCGTCTTTCTATTCTAAACCCAGTGGTTAAGGAAAACACAAGAAACTGTAGGTCTGATTTCATAGCTGCATGAGCAATTTTGGCTCTGGAAGTGAAGGCCATGTCACTGCCTTCTGCATTTCCCTCCTGTCTCTCTGCCCTCCTAAAATCCAAGTTCCACACCCCAGCTGTTGAGTTACTCTCCAGCCCTCAACTTTTCTTCCTCCAGGCCATGCACCTGGCAAGACTTAGATGGCAGGCCCTAGTTTTCTTCTAAAATTGGAATTTTGACTCAAATGAGTAGGTTGCATGTCAGTAGGAGGTGGATCTGGGGAAAGGGAAAGGGCGCACCTGTCTCCCACTGCCCAGCACACGGAAGGGTCCTAGTGGATAGTATGGGGTGTGGCCCTGCTCCAAGGAAAAGTTCATCCCAGAATAACAACGGAGGGATAATAGAACCAGCAAACATTTACCGGCACTTGAAATGTGCCAAGGATTTAACAGGTATTGTGGGCATATGAGAGGAGGAGATGTGAGGAGCTTACTGAAAGAGTGGATATGTGTGTGGGTGGGAGAGTGAGAGAGAGAAAGAGATGAAAATACATGGGAACCTACAGACAGACAAACAGATACAGATAGATGTAATATGTAACAGGTAAGAATCCGTCAGTGTGACCCACAGATCCCTTGAGACAGACTCATCTGAGAAACTTACTTAAAAACACAGACTCTGGTCCCTATCTTTCATGCATTGTGTACACTCTGGGAGCAGGGCCTGGAAATCTGCATTTTACAGGTTATCCAGGTGAATCTTGTACACAGTGACGTGCACCCCAGCAGAGTTCTCAAGTGGCATTGTGTGAGATTCTTACAAATCCACAAAACCTCAAATACAAAAAAGTCTGTCACCCCCCTGGCCTTTTCTCCAATCACATTTCCATCATGAATCATGACCTAGTTGTTAACCTTTTCCATTTTCACTCATTTTATCTCCAGCTTGGATGGATATTTCTACACAGATATTAAGTTTGAATTTGGTTTTGTTTCATTTCATTTTGTTTTTAATATATGGCAAAAAGCTACCATGTAAAAAAGTAGCAGAAAAAACAAAAAGTCCCACATGGTCGTGAATGCTGTACTCAGCTAGGCCCACTGACAAGTGTACTTATCCCTACACACCAGCTTAGAAGCAGGCGTGGTTCAAGCTCACACCTCTGCAAATTTCCCAATTGGAACCCATGATTACTCTTCAGGTAGGTTGATAATAATCAGAAAAAAACCCACATTCAGCTGGCAGAACCCAGGGCATCAGGAGTTAGAATCTTTCTGAAGACAAGCAAGGGGTCCTGTAGAACTGACGTAAGCTCAGAGTACAGGGAGGCACAGAAAAACAGGGGATCCTGTAGTAGCCAAGGACAGGGCTGCAGCTGTGACTCAGGAAGGGACTAAAGCAGGGCTGGGAGCCTACAGGACCCTCTTCATCTCTCTTCTTTTGAAGGAAGGCTCCATCCACCTCTCACTGAGACTACCTGGCACCTCTTGGGCCCTCTCTACCTCTTAAGATTCACATGCTAGAGGATCAGCTCCAAAAGAAGGGAAGGGAAGGGAAGAGAGGGGAAGAGAGGGGAAGAGAGGGGAAGGAAGGAAAGGAGGAAAGGAAGGAAAGAAGGGAAGAAAGGAAAGAAAGAAAAGGAAGGAAAGGAAGGAAGGAAAGGAAGGAAGTAAGGAAGGAAGGAAAGGAAGGAAGAGGAAGAAAAGTTGTGCTCTCTCTTGTTCCTAACCTCCAGTTCCTAGGAAGGGATTCCAGTTGGTTTAACTTAGGTCAGACACAACACTCTTGGAGACATGAACCTTTGTCAAGAGGTTGGGCCACATTTATAAACAACTGCCACCAGCTCAGCACATGAATTATAGAAAGAAGTGAGGGGAGGTGAGCCAGTAGGAAGGTTTCCTGGAGCAGAACACACAGCAGTGTCCTGACTAACCAAGTGTGCACAGGTGTGTGTGCCTACAGACCTACACAGATAGGGCAACCTGCATGGCCAAACATGTTTAATCATTCAAGGCATTAAATGAGAAGTGTTCAATTGGTGACATGATTGGTAAATCTCAAAGAAATGGAGGCGAAGAAAGGTAATGTGTGGTAGAAAGCTCAGGGAAAGCTTCTAGGAGGTGGTAAGGGACAATCTCAGGGCCAGCATGCTTGGCAGAAGGAATGTGGACTTTGGGTTCAGACAGATTTCAGTTCAAATCTTAGCTCTGTACTTCCTATTGTGTGACCATGAGCAAAACACTGATCTTCCCTGACTCGTTTCTTCATCTGCCCACCCCCTTACTCACTTGCCCACCACCAAAAAAGGGGAAGAGGAGGAGGGGAGGGAAAAGAAGAGGGAAAAAAGGAAAAGAAAGGAGAAGGGGGGGAGGGGAGAAAAGGAGGGGGGGAGGGGAGAAAAGGAGGAGGAAGAGGAGGAGGAAGGGAAGGGGAGAGGAGGAGGGGAAGAGAAGAGGAGGAGGGGAAGGGAAGAGAAGGAGGGGGGTGAGAGAGAGAAGGGAGAGGAGGGGGAAGGGGAGGGGGAGGGGGGAGGAGGAGGAAGAAGGGAGAGGAGGAGGAGGAAGAACGGAGAGGAGGAGGAGGAGGAAGGGAGAGGAGGAGAAGGAAAAAGGGAGAGGAGGAGGAGGGAGAAGGGAGGAGGAGGGAGAAGAGGGGAAGAGGGGGGAGGAGGGAGGCAAGGAAAGGAGGAGAAAAGGAAAAAAAAAAAAATGACTCCTATGATTGGCAATTGAAAATTGAGATAGGCCGGGCGCCTGTAGTCCCAGCTACTCCGGAGGCTGAGGCAGGAGAATGGCGTAAAACCCGGGAGGCGGAGCTTGCAGTGAGCTGAGATCCGGCCACTGCACTCCAGCCCGGGCGAAAGAGCAAGACTCCGTCTCAAAAAAAAAAAAAAAAAAAAATTGAGATAATGTGTCAGCAGCCCTTATTAGGTGCTAAATAAAGGGTAGTTTCCCTTAATTTCCTGGAAAGGAAATCCCTGGGCCATATCTTCCTCCTTGGCCAGGTCTCTCATGAAGTGTGCTCATAAGTAGTGTGGGGCCCTTCAAGATGACTGTAGATCCACCACTTCCAAGTGGGTGAAAGTACTGAGGCTGTCTGGGTGTTGGAAATAACAAACTTCCTTTGGGCTTGAAGGGAACAGACACTGTGGGGCCCCAGAAGCCAGAGAGCTGGATCCACAAAGGTGGACACAGGGTCTGGGTATGGTGAAATCTTGGGTGCCTGGGCTAAAGGCTCGGCCTTCCTCCAAACTCTGGCAGCTGTATTCCCTGTGGGTCTTAAAGAGAGAGGAGAGAAGGATGGGACAAGTAGAAGGAAGTGAAAGTAAGGAGAGACCACTCTAAGCAGCACCAACTTAGGTTCCAAATGATTCTGCAAGCTAGGTTTTGTTTCCAATGATTCAGCTGAGGAAGCTCAGGCTCAAAGAGGCTAAGGAACCTCCTTCCAGGTCACACAGCAGCAGAGCTGGGACCTCCAAGCCCTCCCTCTTTCCTCACCACAAAGTGGTTTTTAAAAGTCTGATGAGTCTGGAAGCTGCACTGAACAGACACCAGCCTCTGACTGGCTCCAGGGGAATAGCTACTAATCCACTAAAATCACAAACTTCCTGCACGTGGGTGTACCTGCAATAGGTGTCATTTGTGTAATGTGAAAATATGCTGCAGGGCAAAGAAAAATAATTAGCAAAGTAATAAGGCACATTCTATTTTTCCTTATATTGGAAAGGATAACCATTTGTTAGTCTAAGACCCACCAAAGCAGGATGATCTCTGAAATACAAGGTAGTTTCTACATGAAGAAAAGTAGAGAGAGAACCAATGCTGAAAAAAGGCCTGGCATCTTCCTTTCAGCAGATTAAAGAAAAGCAAATTAACTCATTTCTGAAATACCAAAATGCCATTTGAATTAGTGAAAATTCATTTCAAAGTTATGAAATTGAAGGATATTATAAAGAAACAGATATCCCCATCTCCTCCTGGGAATACTGTATGCTGGCCCAGGCCTGCCAGGGAGCATTCTGGCAGAATGACAAAGCTATTTATGCCCATTAACCTGCTAATTCCACTTTAGGTAATATACTCTTACATTCCATGGAAATAATTCAAAAGCAAAAAAGAAAAAAGCTATTTGTATGGAAATATTTATAACAGTGCTATCCCTCACAGGGAGAAAAAGCAATTAAGCATCCTAAATACCCAATAGTAAGGACATATTCAAGCAATTAATAGCATACTCTATGATAGATTCCACATCATTACTACAAATTGAAAACTGGAACTACATCGTCTATATTATTATGGAGAAAAATGTATGAATATACATAAGTTATCAATTAAACCAAAAAGTGTGCTCATTCTTGTTACAGCTATATGGAAATAATACATATGTGTCAACTGATAAACTGGCACTTGGTATTAATGAGATTGTATCTTATACAGTTAAATGCATCATGAAAAATTGTTTTTGTTTTATGTATTGATTTTGCCTAAAGCCTACCTTAAAAATATGTGCCTCTACTTAGTATGTCATTGTGGAAATGCAAATATATAAGTGACAATCAAGATAGAATAACATTTTTTAATAATCAGGAGTGTGGTGAATTTGTATCTCAAATCTTTATTTATATTTAAATGTGCCCGATAATGTTATGCTCCAAGATATCCAGTGGGTGACTTTTTTGTTTTTTTTTTTTTTTTTTGAGACAGGGTCTGGCTCTGTCACCTAGCCTGCAGTGCAGTGGCATGATCTCAGCTCACTGCCACCTCTGTCTCCTGGGCTCAAGTGATCCTGTCTCCTCAGCCTTCCTAGTAGCTGGAACTACAGGTGTGTGCCACCACTTTTGTATTTTCAGTAGAGACAGGGTTTCACCATGTTGCCCAGGCTGGTCTGAAACTTCTAGGCTCAAGGGATCCACTGGCCTCGGTCTCCTGAAGTACTGGGATTAGAGGCATCAGTCACCGCACCTGGCCCTGACTTTCACATTGTTCTTTACAGCGGTGATAAGTGACTGTAAATCTCTGGGGTTTCACTTACAGAACAGCAGTAATCAGGCACAGGTGTCCTCCTTCCGTCAGTGCTGTTTGCCTTCAGACTGCAAGCTTCTTGAGAACAGGGATTGTGTGTTCCCTCTTTCTCCACTTCTATCCACAGAGAGCATCTTTGAGGCTCTCATTCACACACTGGGGCTCAGTTAGGACTTGACAATAAAGATAAGCAGAGAGGAAGGATCCTAATTACCAATTATATTCATAATATATAATAATGCAAGAAGACTTAAAAATGGGAGCTGAAGTACAAATAACTAGCTTGCTGTGTTTTATTTTGGCATAGGTCTTGAAGCAAATAAAATGCTCTCCACATCCATTAATGAATAAGTGGTATCTACTATGTCCAAACGATGCAAATGATAAATTTGACCCAGTCCTGCCCAACCCCCAGAGTATTTCACATTTAGTCAGTTAGATATGTAAACATACTATGACAATATAATGAGAGTGTCTCTGATAGACTAAGCGTGAGGTACTGTCAGTGAACGGAATTTGACAATCAGGGCAGGCTTCCAGGAGAAAGTGATGTCCAAGTTGAGTCCTAGAGGATGAATAGGGGTCTGCCACATAGAGACAGGCATTGGTCGGGGATAGGAAGGGAGCAAAATTCCAGGGAAAGGGAACAACGTCTAGGAAGGCACAGAGGCATGCTGATCAGGAATGACGAAGACAGCTGAAACATGGAGTCTTAGTTCAGGGTTGCTGAGGGTGAGTCAATGTAAAAGCTGGGCTTTGGAGGAGGGTCTAGTTCAAATATTTTGCATGGCATGTGCCTTCGGAGTGGGAAAGAAGGGCAGGAAGATTGGAGGGAAAGAATACTGAAAAGGCTAGTAACGCTACTCACCGCAGGTAGAAAGAGAGGGAGGAAACAGAAGGCAGGTCACTGAATCCCATTTTCAACAAAAAGGAAAGCTGACAACTCCCCCCATGTGCCTTGAGATTCCAGACAATGCCCATTCCAGTGCTGTGAGTGACTAGCCCCTTGGAAGCTATTCAGGTAAGAGATATTCTAGAAGAGTCTGAGCATGATTAAGAGATGAGAGAACATATACGAATTTCTACTCAAGTTGCAAAGTGACTCTGGAATAGGGGGAAAAAAATGAGTCTTCCTAAACTATTCGTAAAGATCACACCCCCGGTAAAAAAAAAAAAAAAAAAAAAAAAAAAAAAGTCCTTAAATACACTTCATCAGTGAGATAATTTTTTTTATTTGCCCAGAGAAACAGATTTTAGAATTTCCAAAATGATCACGACAATGGTGGAAGAATTTTTTTTTTTCTCAAACCCATGAAAACATTATCGTCCTGGTTACTATTTTCATTTCATGGCAGAGATAGATTATTTTTCTTTAAAGTGATCCTTGCCAGCCCCTGGAGCATCGTCAGTGGAATCTTCCCATTTGGTGCCATCAGCTCCAACCAACCCGTGAAGAGAGGCTGAGGGGTGTGGGACAGGCCATTAGACCCAACCCTGAAGAGCAGAGAACCCCCCCATTCTGTCCTATACACACACCCACACACTGGAAATGAGCTGCTAAGGCCACGGTAAGGAAATGACCCAGGTTCAATCCTTCCGCAAACGTTACTGAAGCCCCTTCTGTGATCCCATCACTGAACTGAGTATGTAGATTAGTATATTAGTACATAAAGTAGGCCAGCCCTAAATTCACGGAGCATAAAATCTAGTCATGGGGTGAGTGAGTCTTGTAAACTAAACAAAGAAATAAATATATAATCTCTAATTGCAATGAAGTTTCCTGAATTAGAGAATAATAAAGTGAGGATACTTTTCACAATGTGAAGTCACAAACACTCTTAGTAGATGGTGAACGGGTCGTGGGAACTGTCTGGTCACTTGACGAAGAGCAGAAGGAAAGGCACTGTGCTCACAGGGAATAGTAGTGGTGAAGGCCCTGAAGCTGAGAAGACTTTGGCACATTTAAGAGACCAAAGGAAAGTCAGTGAGCCTGGAGGGTGGTGGATTAATCTCAGATGAAGTTGAAAAAATGGTGAAGCAGGCCAGGGCCCAGTAAGCCATGGACTAAGAAAACTATCCTAAGATGATTTTTGGAACTAAAGACCAAGGCCCTGTGTTTTGAAGTTAGAGCTGAGAGCAAATTGCAGTGCCACAGAAAAAAAAATAGGTGGGCTCTACGTTCTGATTCTTAAAGACTTAAAATCCATATACCCATGATCCACCCACAGCATCCCCATCAAGGACATGGGGATGAAACCGGTGCATACTCCCTCCAAATACTGCTCTGGTTACTCTTTGGGAGCTTTTGAGCTCTACTGGCTCTGGATGTTTACCTTTCCAAGCTAGACTCCACAGCACTGCCCTGCTATCTACTCGTCCAGTCCCTGCTTATAGCCCACACTTAGGGCCCAAGCTCCACCCAGGCCCTTAGGAGCAAAACCTGGTTCCAATGGGAAAGGCCCCTGTTAGGGGCTGGGGCTTTCAGGTTAAAGTCGCCCCCATCCCTGGGTGCTACTACCAATGTATGACTCACTGGAATATTCCAACATTGTGTATTGCTATTATTTGAGGAAACAAAGCTTTTTATTTTTGGAATTGTCAGCTGGAAGTAGAGGTAGAAAAGGCAAAGGAAATAATATTTGGTAGAAGAGATTTTGTTTATTTGCTTTAACTGAAATAATACAACAAAAGCTAGGCTGAGTTTGTCTACTATTTTGACAGGATTCATAAAGGAAATAAAATCTTGGAAATAACTAAGGATGGACCTAACTAGTGAGGAAGTGATTACTGGGCCAAGGTGTACTGCATCCTTACTCTGATATTTTAGATATTTAACTGCTGGAATAAGGAGACAAAATCTTGGGAATAATTAAGAATGGGCCTAAATAGTAGGGAAGTGATCACTGAACTAAGATGCACTGTGTCTTTACTGTGACATTCTAGGTATGCTACCATTGAACAGGAGAGTTCTCCAAGAGAGATGGAAATCTCCATCTACCCTTCATCTGGATCCTTTCAGGGTGCTACTACCAAGTTACTTTTTTTCTCTTTGGCATTTCCATTTATTCATTCATCTTTGTTTTATCTAGGTTGTCAATTCCTTTTATTTTTGTTTATACAAATGTATGGGGCACATGCATAATTTCATTAGATGCACAGATTGCATAATGGTCAAGTCAGGGCTTTCGAGGTATCCATCACCCAAATAACATATATTGAGACCAGATTGATGTTTTCTGATGCACATCTCTCGGCAGGCCATTCCTTTGTTCTCAAAACACCAATCACTTCCCTGCCTGCAAAAGTTTACAGCCTTTAGCCGAAAATGTAAGGCTCTCTGCTATCTGGCTACCACCATCATCTACCCTGCACCACTACCCTAAATGAGCCTCTGGTCTCCGACCTGACTCCCTGTGTGTGAACCTCTCCCCATGAGATGCTGCTCTTGGGTTACTCCAGAGCTACTTCCTCCCTGTCCTGCAGTGCTTATCCTAAATTCCAGTCCCTCTCTAGGGATCTAGTGACTAGGACAGAAAGCACATATCTAGGCAAAATTTGTGGCTCTGCCACTTTTGAGCTGTGTGACCTTCGGCAAGACACTTCACTTAAGCTCTATAGCTTCCATTTCCTCCTGTGTAAAATAAGTGTGAAAGCTCTGCCTCACCAGGCAACTGTGAGGAGTAAATGAGGCAAAGCACTGTGTTCCTTCATGTCTCCTGTCAAGTTCCCTCTCTTCTCAGAAACCAGCCTCAACTCCCCCAGGCAAGGTCTGTTCTCCTGCAGGTGCAACTTAGAGTAATTATCATGGTGGTGGTTGATTATTTGCAGGTCCGACTCCCGTGAAGCTGGGACCTCTTTGAGAACAGGCACTCTGGTTTTTCATCTTTGTATTCCCAGGAAATGAACAAATGAATGAATGTGTAAAACATCCGGTTCAGTTCCTGGCACACAAAATGTACCAGTAAATATTTTCCCTTCCTATATGTTACTTTTAATATGTTGTTTTGTGTTGTAACTATTGTGTGCATGTCTTATTTCTTTCCCTGGATTTTAAGTTCCTTGAAGCGATGAGCTTTTCTTAACCATTTTTAGAATTTTATTTTTTAAATTTACATACAGTAAAATTCACTCTTTGTGGTGTACGTCTCTATGAGTTTTGACAAATGCATAATATTGTGTAACCGTCTGTCTTAGACATTTTTATTTCTCCCTAGGTACTATCGCTCTATAAATGTTTCCTGAATAAATGAATAACTGAAAGAAGGAAACAATAAATAAATAAATATTTGCTAGGAAAGTTTCCACAATAGCCAACCAGAGAGTTCTCAAGGCAAAGCAAATCAGAGGATAAGTATGTAATTGCTATACCACCTTTCAGCAAAGTAAATTCCCAATATTTATCAGAAATCTTTTAAAAACACTTATACCATATGGCCCAGTATTTCCACTTCTAAGACTATGTACAGCAGAAATAATCAGATGCCCACATGATTTAGGTTTCAGGAAGGTCATAAAGCATTATTTATAATAGCACACTGTCAGAAACAACATAAATAGCCAAACAATTGGGTAATTAAACTGTACTACTTAAATATGATGAGACTGAAATTATATTTCTATATGCTTTACAATACTGAAATGTCTACTTGTATAATGTTAAGTGTAAAATGCAATCTATAAAACAGTACATATACCATTAACAAGTGTATAAAATATATATATACACACTATATAATGACAATGTTAAATATAAATCTTTATATAAAGTATTCATCTAATTTTACAAAATAAATGTACACGTATGTTAACATAATCACCAGTGCGTGATGGGCCATTTCTGTTTTCCTCACTATATGTTTTCAGATTTTCTAATTTCTTACAACAGATACTCCTATTTCTTTCATATTCAGAAAAAAAGTATTATAAAAATAGAGGTGAAAATCCTTTATTTCTGCTTTTAAAATCTCATAACCTTTATTTCATCTCTGGATGACTCAGTGGTGGCTAAATTTTAACATTCAAGATGCGGCATATGGCTCTGCTTAAACAAGAACGTGCTTTCTGTCGGAAGCATGTTCAGAAATAGTCCATCCCACTGGTGGGTGACACATTTCATGCAAAGCTCCAGGAAGCAGCCCCTATCCCAGGGGGCTGAGGCTTCAATGTGGTTACATCAAGAGAACGTCAAATAAAGGACACGTGTACCGTCTGTGGCTCGAAGAGCAACTTCATCTTCACCACTAACAGGCTACATGACCATCCTTCACCTCAAATGCTGGGAGTACGTTTTATTCATTTCTGTATCCCCAAGCAACTAGTAGAGTAGCGATCCCACACAACAGACAACCAAGTAATGCTCATTAAATGAGGATGGAGACGTCATGAGTAAGAGCTGGAAGGTGGTACAAGATGTGCTCTAAACGATAAAGCAGTCCTGCTTGCTCGGAGAACAGGTGTGACCAACTGCAGCAGTGGCCATGATGTCACACCTTCCGGCAACCACACTCATTTCCAGTTGTGACTTGAGCTTCTTCCATCAAGAGTCAATCATGCCAGGCTTTAAATATAGGTTGGCTTTTTACTTGTTTTGCCCAAAAGAATATGACAGAAACAATGGTGTTACAGTTCTGAGCCCAGGTCTCCAGAGACATTGCATGTTTCCACTTGCTCATTTAGAACCATGCTTAGTCACAAGGAGAACAAGCCTGGGCTAGCCTGCTGGAGGATGAGACACATGTCCAGCTTCCCTAGCACCCCAGCTGACAGCCAGCCAACCCCCAGGAGCAGGACCACCTAGCTGGCATGGGCATAACTACAAATGTATGAGGAATCCCAACCAAGACCAGAACAATTGACCAGCTGAGCCCAGCCAAAATTGCCAACTTGCAGAACTCTAAGCCAATTAATTAAGACACTAAAAATCTTGGGAGATGAATGACAAATAGGCTACTATTTCAGCTTTTAAATCCTATTTGTATATCCTAAAGGTATCTAAAACTCAGGACATTTGAAACTGAACCCATGTTCTACCTCCCAAAACCTCTACTGTTCTGTGAATGGCATAACTATCCTTCCCATTGTATATGACAAAAAATGAAAAATCATTCTTAAATCTTTCCTTGCTTTCTCCCTCATTTTACTACAGCCAATGCAATCAATGGGTTGATTTTGCCATCGAAATATTTCTCAAATCCATTTACTTCTATCTCTATCACCAGCACGTCTTCAAGTTACCATCAGTCCATTTCTGCTGTGTGACATTTGACAGGTTACTTCATTCTCTATTCTCTGAGCTTCTACTTCCTTGACTGTAAAATAGGATAATCCTAGTATCTGCTTCATAGGATTGTGCACACCAAAGTATTCAATAGAACAACTGATGTAAATACTCAGTAGATGTTAGTTAATTTACCTTCATAAGATGGCTGATAGAGCTTCTTTAGGATGGGCTCCAGGCTCCTCATCTATTGACAGTTCCCACCATCTCATTTACATGGAAACAACTGCAAACTGCCTTTACTCAATGCCTCATTCTCTTTTTTGATTCCAGGCCTTCACACATGTTTTTCCCTCATCTGAATATCCTTCCCATCATCCATTACAGGTGAACGCCTATCTATTCTTCATTCTTCAAAACCCAAATCATATATTTACCTCCATACTTTCATTGTTCCCTGTTACCCCCATTTAGAGTTAGCCATCCCTTTTCATGCTATCTCTGTGTTCTATGCATGCTTCTCCTGTATTACACATTATCCTAATTTATTTATTTATATCCACTTCTATTTTCTTGTTTACTATTTGAAGCAGAAGTCATGTCTTTACATCCTCAGCCCCTAGTGTCCAGAATATAGTACTTGCTAAATAAATCCTTGGTAAATGGATAAATGAAGATCCACTCTGATGTCCGTCACCAACTCACAAAAGCAAAACGTATCCTGCTTCTTCTGCTTCAGAAGTCCTAGTTCTGTTGGTGCCAAAGCAACTGGCATCCATTTGGAAAATATTTGCTCTCACTCCCCCTACCCAGATTCCAAATTCCAGTTCAAAGCCAAGTGCCTGTCTTCCCGCCAGGGCAGCCCACAGCTTTACTGCAAATGTTTCCCTCAGCTCTCCCCTGTGCATAACCTTAGCTATATTATTTACGATTGTGAACACCATAATATACATTTAAATATGCTGTAAAGGTCAGACAACTGAGCCATACCCCTTCCTAAGAATTCGTTTCATATCATAGCAGAGGCAGGCCTTCCAGCCCTCACTCAAACCCAGATTTGAAAGTAAATTATGAAGCCTTTTTTTCTGGTGTGAGGACAACTTCATCATGCATCACATTCTATGGAATCATCGCTATAAATCCATCTGTTACAAGCTGGGAGAGCAGCAAGCGTTGGAAGCCATAGAATGATTTTAGCTTTTGAGCTGTCACCCTCATATTCAAGAAGTTCAACTACAAAAATCAGCCTCACGTCTCAAAAAAATAAAAAGAGGTGAAGAAAGCACTTGGAGAATGGATGCTGCTCCACCCTCCCCCTCAACCTGAGATGCTCTAAACGTAGGATTCTTAGACTTCCAGAAAGTCACTCATATCTTTTCTTCTTCCAATGTCCTCCAGTTTAGTAACCTCTATTTTTCACCTTGCCCTGATAGTTCATGTTTAATTGTCTTAAATTTAGAGGCTTTAAGAACTCTTAAACAAAATGATTGAATGGCAGATACTCTCTCCAAAGAAATACATAATGTATTCACATAAAATTTTCCACTTCATATCCAGGTGTTCATGAATTCCTCAAGACCTCTCCATGGACCAGGGAATCCCCAAAAAGAACGTACCATATTGTCACTCAGCTGAAACTGGAATAAAAAGTGGTATGTTGGCCAGGCGCAGTGGCTCATGCCTGTAATCTCAGCACTTTGGGAGGCCGAGGTGAGCAGATCACGAAGTCAGGAGATCGAAACCATCCTGGCTAACATGGTGAAATCCCGTCTCTACTAAAAATACAAAAAAAAAATTAGCCAGGCGTGGTGACAGGTGCCTGTAGTTCCAGCTACTCGGGAGGCTGAGGCAGGGGAATGGGGTGAACCCAGGAGGCGGAGCTTGCAGTGAGCCAAGATCGCGCCACTGCACTCCAGCCTGGGCAACAGAGCAAGACTCTGTCTCAAAAAAAAAAAAAAAGTGGTATATTTTTGTCCAAAATGCATGTGCATGCACATATGTGCACGCGTGCGCGCGCACACACACACACACAGAGAGAGAGAGCAAGGAGCTTAGTGAAGAGATTATAAAGAGCAGACCATTTCTTAAAAGCAACAGTCATCATCACTCGCCATCAGAGAAATGCAAATCAAAACCACAATGAGATACCATCTCACACCAGTTAGAATAGCAATCATTAAAAAATCAGGAAACAACAGGTACCGGAGAGGATGTGAAGAAACAGGAACACTTTTACACTGTTGGTGGGACTGTAAACTAGTGGATAACCATTGTGGATAACAGTGTGGTGATTCCTCAAGGATCTAGAACCATTGTGGATAACAGTGTGGTGATTCCTCAAGGATCTAGAACTGGAAATACCATTTGACCCAGTCATCCCATTACTGGGTACACACCCAAAGGATTATAAATCATGCTGCTATAAAGACACATGCACATGTATGTTAACTGCAGCACTGTTTACAATAGCAAAGACTTGGAATCAACCCAAAAGTCCATTAATGACAGACTGGATTAAGAAAATGTGGCATATATACACCATGGAATACTATGCAGCCATAAAAAAGGATGAGTCCGTGTCCTTTGTCGGGACATGGATGCAGCTGGAAACCATCATTCTCAGCAAACTATTGCAAGAACAGAAAACCAAACACCGCATGTTCTCACTCATAGGTGGGAAGTGAACAATGAGATCACTTGGACACAGAAAGGGGAACATCACACAACGGGACCTATTGTGGGGGAGGGAGGGAGGGATAGCATTAGGAGACATACCTAATGTAAATGAGGAGTTAATGGGTGTAGCACACCAACATGGCACATGTATACATATGTAACAAACCTGCACGTTGTGCACATGTACCCTAGAACATAAAGTGTAATAATAATGATAATAACAATAATAATAAAAGCAACAGTCCATAAGCATCTGAAAATGCTTCCTGGGAATCCACATCCTAGGAGATTTTCCCAGAGGCATTCTGAATGCAAGAAGAAGAAAAGATATGGGCTATGTTAGGATGTACTCTAAAGACTCTGGCTCTTCCCAAAAATTCCCCAAGGTCCAGAAAGTTCTCCAGAATGTGTCATCATCCAAAATGGAAAGGGAGATCTCAACAGCTCAGAGTAAACCCTAAAATGGCAAACACCCCTTAGTTCTCTTCCATGTGTTTCATTATAAAAACCACAAAACACCCAAGATAATTTGTAAGAAAAAGAAAAGGTCACCCATAATCACACTAGCCTCTTACAACTGTTCCTATCTTTATGATTTCTTCGTAGTAGGACAAAATGTAGACCTTTGTACAGAGTTAGGATCAAGTACATATACCATTTTAAACTACTTTTTTGTTGACAACTAACCTATTAATATATTCTCATTTTTCCACAAAGTCTTCAAAATGGTCATTACTGTTATTATGAAACAAAACTTATGTTATTTCCCTTTTAATGTGTTTTTTATGCATTTAGCATATTTTCAGTTTTGAACAAGTCCCTAGGATAAATTCCAAGGTGTAATATTACTTAGTCAAAGGTAATAAACAATGTTGTGGCTTTGGGTACATCTTGCAACGTTGGCTTCCAAAGCAATTGTTTTGATTTACAATGTCACTAGCATGATTACTCTCATGTCACCCCAACTGAAGAAGATTCTAGAACTTACAGCATCATATAAGTCACATTCAGAGACATTATGCTGCTGTTTTTGGAAGCCACTATCCACAATCCTATTGTGTCACCTATAACTGGTCTTCAAACTTCTCTATGCCTAAGCTTACCCTCTGGGCACACAGGAAGGATACTCAGAGGCGACAGCTAGAATGGTGGAAAGACATAGTACAAGTGTTTAGTCAGGAATATCCTGTTTAGATTCCTGGCTTTCTAAATTACTAGCCATGTGGTCTTAGGAAGGACACTTGGCCTCTGTGTGCTTCTGCTTTCTCATCTGGAAGCTAAAGATAACTTGGCTTACTTTACAAAAAGTAAAAATGTGGCCAAAAACATTAACCCCCAAATATTCCAAACTTATCTCCCAAAACTTGCTCCATTCCATGGGCCTCATAATGCAGAACAGGGTGATCTGCAGGAAGAGAAGCAGGATATCTGACACAGGAGTTTACAAAATACTAAGACTTACACATGCAAGAGAGAAAAAGAGAAAAAGAAAGAAAAGAATAAGTGAAGAGGGGAATGTAGGAACACGAAGAAGAGAGTTTGTGCAAGGGTAGGGAGTATGAGGTATGAAGAGAGGAAACCTGGAACCACAAACTGAAGCATGAAGAACACGAGAAGGCTGGTAAATGACAGGAATTGAAGGCTGGGGAAGGGAATGTGAGAATGGGTGCTGTGGCTTTTACTTGCATCAGGTCCCTCTCCTACTCTGGATGTCCCCAGATCCCACTGTCAAGAAGAGTAGTTACAACTGGTATCCATCCTCAAGCCTTGTCAAATTCTATCACCCACCACTCGAAAACTGACATTTCTCCCTACTGCCTCCCATGGTAAGTCCTCATTCCTCAGGGTGACTCTTTGGCCCCATGTCCAATTTCATGAAATTGACTCCAATCCCCCTTTTTAAAAAAAATCTTCCACATTCTTCTAGTCAAAACCACTTTCAAACAACATGTGAAATTTTGAGGTTTCCTGACTATTCCTTGCATTTTCCATTTCTGAATGTTCATGTTCCTTCTTGAGGCTTGGATGCCTTTTGGTCACCCTCTCAAAATTAGTCAAGCTATTTCACATGGCTCCTCCTCCATGAAAGCTTCCCAGGTCCTTCAACTGGAATTACTCTCATCCTCTGTGTTCTCAGGACAATTTGCATCTGCATCTCTCCTATAACCCCAATAACATTCTCATTGTATTAGTTATTCGTTTACATGTCTCTTTCCTTCTACTCAAGGGTAAGCAACTGAAGTGCAGGGTCCATGGCTTATGGCTCCTTGATGACTCACAGAGTGACAGATGGGTGTTCATTAGGTGTGAGTGAGGTGTATTAGAAAGCTGAGTTAGTTCTATGCAATATCTGAGAATCAACTAAGGGTGACACTCATGGTTTGTCTTCTCTCATGTAACTGCTTATCTAAACTCCACTTATTTGAGTGACTAGATAACATCAATGCACAAGTGAATGAATGAAACCTCAGAGTATCTACAGTTCACCCTTTCCTAAGGCACACTGGAGGCTCGCACCAACCAGACAGTCCACCACTAGTCTTTCCAATTGAAATCAAGTAAGGTTGCCCAATTCATGCCAGATAATTTGGTATCTATTCTGGTTTCCTAAATGGTATCAGATCTACAAATCTTAATCTATCTCTGCCAGGATTTTTGTTGACTTCTGAAGATTGAATATCAACTTTCACAATAAATGTGTTAAGATCCTCCTTCCATGATGCAGCTCAGCTCATGGAACAGGACTGCACTATGCCCTGATTGATGGGTTTTACTGCTAACTGCGTGATAGTGGTAGAGTCACTTCCTCTATTGTGGCCTCTGTATCTTTACCTTTACAATACAGATAACCACGCCCACACCCCACACTCCCAGGCCTATTATGAAGAATATGAAATCATGCAAGTGAGGGTACCTTACCAAAGTATCAGGTAGAATAAGGAAGGAAGAAAACTAACATTTGCTTTGGGCCCCTCCTACGAAGCAAAGATCATGAAACTTTCAACAACTTGTTTCATACTCTCTACAATCCATATAGTCAAGAGTTTCTGAATATGAAATGTAAGGCTGGAAGAACTAAATTCAAATCCTAATTTGGCCACTTAGTGGTCATATGGCCTTGGGCAGGTTCCTTCATCTTTGAAAAGCACCTGCCTCCACATCTTCAAAATTCGCATTTTAGAGGTGCTCACCTTCTGAGCACTTGTCAGAATCAAGTGAGATGATACATGTGAAAAAGCTGTGGAAACTGAAAAGCCCTAAGAAATTTCAAGGTATTATTAAAATAACAAAACCACTTATGCCAACAAGGTAATTAGAGGAGGTGAAGGATGATATAGCTCCACAAACTTGTGAACAGAAATCCCAAAACAGTTCTCTTGGGCTGACTTGGGTCCCAGTCTCATGTGGTAAAAGAGGATGGGGCTGGTCTTTCTTTGGAGCTTGAAACAGCCTTTAGTGGGGAGCTGGAAATGCCTGTGACAGCAGTAAATTTAGTCAAGAAAGGAGACCTTGGGCCCTAGAGGAGGCAGAGGACTCTCCAAGGAAGAGCTGGAGGAGAAAATGATCAGAAAAATAATACTACCTTTCATGAGAACCCAGAAGTAAAAAATAGGGTCACTCATCTGCAGTGAGAGCTTGAGTGAGTAAATGAGCCCAGGGACTCATGTAGAAACATAAAACGCATTCCCTATAAACAGCAAGCCAGAGACAGCCAGAAAGGGAGAGCAGCAATAAGGGAGAAGGGAAAAAGTGCTGGTGATGGGCAACACACAGGATTACAGAAAGTGCTTACAGAAGTGGTTTTCAAAAATATTTCAGCCCAGGAAAACTTTCTTTGAGGGAAAGTTATGTGAAAACCCAATGCATAATACAGGTAAAATCAAGGTGAGAGGGTTGAGGAGGGGTTTGGAATCCCAACGCTCAGTGCTCCGCCCACAGCCTCTCCATTCCCCTACAGACAGCTCCTGAGAGGAATCTGAGGAACCCTAAGGGACCTTAAAGCAAAATCAGAAAGCCACTGACTTAACAGAGTCTTGGGATCCGTAACAGAGACTACCAACTCTCCTCCCTCACCCATCCCCTCTCCTTCTTTTAGAAACAGAACCCCTTCTACCAAATTTCAGTCTCCATACAGCTACAGACTTATCTACTTTCCTTGCAGCTAGAAGTGACCATGAGTCTGTTTTTGTTTTGTTTTGCTTTTTATCCAGTGAAATGTGAGTGAAAGTGACACATGCAATTTCTGAGTGACTTCATTAAAAGAAATTTCTGCCTCTCTGTCAGCATGGACGTGACAATGAGTAGCTTCAACCATGTGAAAAGGACAAACTTAGAGGGTGGTAGAGCAACAAGGTGGATGAAGCCTGGGTGTCTGGATGACCTTGTGGAGCAGAACTACCTCCCCTCCCTGGAGCAACCATCTACACCTGGATATTGCAGAGAAAGAAATCTCCATATTGTTCAAGCTTCAGCATTCCGGGTTTCATGACAACAGAAACCCTGCCTGTGCTCCAAACTAATCAGAGCCATAGGAGGGAAAGAGAAAAAGGGAAAAAATTCAATTTGGTGTCTCCTACTCTCTACCCTCTCACTTCAAGATCTTCTCTGAGCACATGACTCCAGGCCCCACAACCAGAATGGTGACCTCTTTGATCTCCAAAAGTTGTCCATAGTGTTTAATAGCAACAAATTCTAATTATGCTTCATTTTTCAGGGAAACAGATTCTGTAGATGCTCAATAGGTCTTAACTGGACTCTTGAACCACACAGTGGTGAAACTGAGTATCTTTCCTCTCTTTGTTTTTGTTCCATCCAATCAGGAAGCCAGATTTCATGCTTCTACACATTCCCCACTTTCCCAGCTTTGCTGCTTCCTGGCTATTCCCAGGATAAGTCAATTACTTTTTTGGGGAAATCATAATCTAGAACCTCTTTCTTTAAATTCCAAAGAGATCCATCAGTTCGAGTTAAAAAGTGTTATCTCAATTCCAAAAGCTTTTATAAGATTTTGAAAAATCAACTTTGTATAAACCCTATAAAGTTTCATATTTGTTGTGGCTGCTTTTCAAGTTTTCTTTCTTGCTATTTTCTCATCTTGATTGCCTAACAAAAGCAGAATATGGAGATTTTAGGCCCTCCCTTCCTATCACCTGACAGTCTCCCAGTCTCTTGGCTTCAGAGAGCCAGAATCTTAGTGCAAAACCATTGTTAAATTCTAGGTCATTACCGAAAATGATGGTGAGGTGTATAAAATAAACTTAATGCCTTAGAATATAAAAGCTATTCTAATCACTACATCTAATTACCAAGAAGAATGACTCACCAAAATATTTTAAATGCCTTAAAATATAATAAAGTAAAAAGAGAAAATGTGAGCAATTGCTTAGTGAGCTGGCAATGGGAAGTAGGTCTCAGAGAACACAATTCCCATTTTAACCTCAAAGACGCCAGGATCTTTCAGGATCATTGTAAGTTCTATTCTTATCAGTGCTTAAACTTAAGACCTTCAAAAGTGGTAGAAATTTCCAATTTTTTAACAGATCTGAAGCTTTGCCCTTGCTGTGTACTACAATGACATTGTAAGTATTTACACATCTGTAAATTCTCATAAGATTTTGGTGTAAGAATTAAATGCATCCCTGAATGCTTCAGTTCCTTCTTTCAGGCCCTGCTTCAAAACATACATCCCTAGATGAAAATCCTAAGATGTAAAAATCATGTCAGCAACAGATTCATATCTTACCTTCAAAGATCCCATCTATGCTGATCCGCAATACATCATTCATCCCCACACTCATTCAGTCCTCACTATGTTCACAGCAGCATGAGTGACAGGCACAAAAGGGATATTCACTTCAACTGAGCATTCATCTGTGGGCTGGCGGGGGAGCTGGCCCTTTAACAGGGGTGATATTTTTACATTACTCAAAATTACACTGATAAGTAGGCATTCTTACTCCCATTTTACAAGTGAGGAAATTATAGTTCAGAAAGGTTAAATAATTTTTCCAAGGTTGTAATCAAAGATCTGTTGGGCTGCAGAGCCTGCCCACATCCCTACACTGCCTTCCTCTAAGAGAAGAGAGAAAGCAGAAAACTAATAGAAGCAACTGTGCCCTAACTTAGTAGCCCAAACTTCCATATGAAATAGTCTCTCTTGATTCCCCCATTTTCACAGATGAGGGAGTCTGGGCACAGAGAGATTAAGTTGACATTCCCTAAGTCACACCAACAATGACTGGCAGAAATGGGATTTGATCCCAGGCCATCTGACTGTGTCCCTTACCATTTAAAATAAAGCTATCTGTCTATACTAGAAAAAGTGAACATACACGCAAGGAAAAAGAGCAATAAAATAGTGACTGATTTCTACAAATTTAGGAGAAGGAAGACTCAGTCCTGACTAGCTGAATAATAAAACACTTCATAGAAGCAGCAGTTTTTAAAACCAGTGATATAAATAGAGCATCAGCCCAACCAACAGGGAAACCAGAAGTAGAGAAGGTGGGATGCGAAGGAAATGTGTTTGCTCAATGGTCTGCCAGTGACTGCATCTTCTAACCCAACAGTTCTTAGCCATCCACGTGTTTAGGAATCCTGGGGAGCTATTGTTTCAGACCCAGGCTGCTGTTATCTTTTTCTCACTCCAGCCCTATTTGGACTCACTAGGACTAGGGCTAAACTATGGAAGCTGAATTTTTATTACTATTTTCAGATAAATTGTATTTTCAGCACAGTTTCAGGTTCACAGCAAGATTGAAAGGATGGTACAGAGATATCCCATCTACCCTATACCTGCCTAGCCCCCACACACAGAGCCTCCCTCACTTTCAGCATCCCAGCAGCACCAGGGTGGTACATTTGTTACAGTCAATGAACCTACACTGACACATCATTGTACCCAAAGTCCACAGTTTACATTAGGGGTCACCCTTAGAGGTGTGCATTCTTTCAGTTTTGACAAAAGTATAATGACACTTATCATTGTAGAATCATACAGAAGAGTTTCACTGCCTTAAAAATACTCTGTTCTCTGCCCATTCATTCCCCTCTCCTCGCTAACTACTGTTAACCATAGATCTTTTTACTGTCTCCAAAGTTTTGCCTTTTCCAGAATGTTTTACATATATATATATATATATATATATACACAATATATATGAAATCATATGGTATGTAGCCTTTTCAGATTGGCCTTTTCATTTAGTAATATCTATTTAAAGTTTCTACATATATTTTCATGGCTTAATAGTGCATTTCTTAAGGCTTCCATCGTCTGGATGTATCACAGTTTATCCACTCACCTACTGACAGGAATCTCAGTTGCTTCCAGGTTTTGGCAATTATCTATAACGTTATTAACATCCATGTACATTTTTTTGTGTAGACATACATTTTCTTTTTTTATTATTATACTTTAAGTTCTGGGCCGGACGCAGTGGCTCATGCCTGTAATCTCAGCACTTTGGGAGGCCGAGGTGGGTGGATCACGAAGTCAGGAGATCGAGACCATTCTGGCTAACACGGTGAAACCCTGTCTCTACTAAAAATACAAAAAAATTAGCCAGGCGTGGTGGCAGGCGCCTGTAGTCCCAGCTACTCAGGAGGCTGAGGCAGGAGAATGGTGTGAACCCAGGAGGCAGAATTTACAATGAGCCGAGATCGCACCACTGCACTCCAGCCTGGGCAACAGAGCGAGACTCCGTCTCAAAAAAAAAAAAAAAAAAAAAAGTTTTGGGTTACATGTGCAGAACGTGCGGTTTTGTTACATAGGTATACATGTGCCCTGGTGGTTTGTTGCAGCCATCAACCCATCACCTACATTAGGTATTTCTCCTGATGTTATCCCTCCCCTAGCCCCCCACTCCCCATCAGGCCCTGGTGTGTGATGTTTCCCTCCCTGTGTCCACGTGTTTTCATTGTTCAGCTCCTACTTATGAGTGAGAACATGTGGCATTTGCTTTTCTGATCTTGTGATAGTTTGCTGAGAATGATGGTTTCCAACTTCATCCATGTCCCTGCAAATGACATGAACTCATCCTTTTTTATGGCTGCATAGTATTCCATGGTGTGTATGTGCCACATTTTCTTAATCCAGTCTATCACTGATGGACATTTGGGTTGGTTCCAAGTCTTTGCTATTGTGAATAGTGCCACAATAAACATATGTGTGCATGTATCTTTATTGTAGAATGATTTATAATCCTTTGGGTATATGCCCAGTAATGGGACTGCTGGGTCAAATGGTATTTCTAGTTCTAGATCCTTGAGGAATCGCCACACTGTCTTCCACAATGGTTGAACTAATTTACACTCCCACCAGCAGTGGAAAAGCATTCCTATTTCTCCACAACCTCTCTAGCATTTGTTGTTTCCTGACTTTTTAATGATCTCCATTCTAACTGATGTGAGATGGTATCTCAGTGCGGTTTTTATTTGCATTTCTCTTAACAAACAGTGATGATGAGCATTTTTTCATATGTCTGTTGGCTGCATAAAGGTCTTCTTTTGAGAAGTGTCTGTTCACTTTGTCCATTTTTTTATGGTGTTGTTTTTTTTCTTATAAACTTAAGTTATTTGTAGACTCCAGATATTAGCCCTTTGTCAGATGGATAAATTGCAAAAATTTTCTCCCATTCTGTAGGTTGCCTATTCACTCTGATGATAGTTTCTTTTGCTGTACAGAAGCTCTTTAATTCAATTAGATCCCATTTTCAATGTGTTTGGGTAAATACCAAGGAGTATGAGTGCTAGATTATATGGTGAGTATATACTTAGTTTTGTAAGAAACTACCAAACTGTTTTCCAAGGTGGTTATGTCATTTTTCATTCCCACCAGCAACAAATGAGAGGTCCTGTTGCTCTATATCTGCATCAGCAATTAGTGCTGTCATTCTTTTGGATTCTCACAATTCTAATAGGTGTGGTGTGCTATCAAAGCTGCATTTTTAAAAAGAGCTTCTCTGTGATTGTTATGCAGATGACTTGAGGCTTGAGAAATATGGGGTTTATAGAAGAAAAGAAAACCCTTAACACCAGCTTGCAGTTTCTTACATGAATGTTACCAGGACTGACAGTCAACTGGTACTCACTTATACAGCCACATGAGTTAAGATATTGACATGCTCCAAGGCTCATTAGTAACAGGCCATTGCTCCAATTTCTGCATGTGTCCTACCACCACCCAGGTACCCCAGGCCTGCACCTTAGAGCTCCCAGCTTTCCTAGTATCCTGTACCAAAGGAGCTAAGGCTTGGCACTGAGAGAGTCTCAGGACCTGCTCCAGCTACAGCCAGAGCCCTTTCTAATTGATGAGTGCCTGAGTCCTTACTAGTTATTAAATATTTTGAAAATCACCCTTGAAATTACCTTATGGGATTACGCACCATTTCCCAACCTTCCCTGATGACTATCAACACTTCTGGGCTTGTTAGACTTGTGACGAGGCCTCACTCTCAAAAATGCTAATTCAGTAGCTCTGAGCTGGGACCCAGAAAAATGTGAGTATATGTTTTCCTTCATTTGTTTTGTTTTCAGCACCCAAGATTTTTTTTTTCTCCAATCTCCCAAGATTCTTGTCTTTAGAAGTGTCTTGCAATGAAAAGGGAGGGGGACAATATTTCAACTGAGGCTAGATGGATTTTTCAAGAAAAAGGTAGCTAAGCATGGACTTTGGATATATAGAGATCAGTCTTGAGATGTGAAATTCAAAGCCTGGTCCCACCTTACCTACTATGTGACTTTAGGCAGCTGACTTAACTTCTCCAAAGCTCCCTTAGACACTGCTCTAAAGATTAGATGAAATAAATGTGTGAGGCACATAGTAGTCAAACAATTACAAACAATATTGTAAGTATCAAGCACATTTATAAACTGTCTCTTTAAAAAAAAAAAATCAGCCTTGATTCAGATTCAAGGTTTTGCTACTCTCCAAGCAGCAAAACTGGCCAAGGTTAGCCGAGCAAATAGCTTGTCTTCATCAAACCAATGGCAAATGTGGCTCCTATTTATTTATTTGGTGGGCATCCAATCTACATCAAGGCTTGTTGTAAAAACCATATTTGGAAAACAAAACTTACTCCATTTTGATTTAGAAAACATTTACCTCAAGTACTATCATTAGTCACTAAAGGTTTCATTTTATAGACCTCTTATCTAGGCTAATTATTCTTTTCTGTCAATTTTTAAAACAGTAAATATTCTTAGCCCTGAGTCTTGCATTGTTCTAAACTGAGGAGGAAAAAATGGGAAATGTCATCTTTCAAAGAATTTCACCTTTCTTAAAAGCAGAATGATTCTTCACAATCCTGGCCCATCCCATGTCATTAGGGATGAATGCCACCTTGTTGTAAGTGCTAGGCTGCAAAGAGTAGAGAAATGGGTAGATAATGAAATTACTGAACACTCAAAGTGTCAGAGACTGACAAGCAAGGGCCATCCATCACCAATTATATGAGGCATTAACATGCTGCTTTCCTATTCAGGGACAAAGACTGCAACAAGAATAGTAAATAGTCTGGAGTGTGTCTGTGCAAAAAACTAATAATTTAATGAACTGACAACAAGCCAATACCCTGAAAGTGTGGTCTGCCTCTGCCCCAGAACTTGTTTTACACCCAGAAACCTGCCTCTTGAATGATACAACTTCTTCACAAGCTACATTTATGTAACATGTACACTAAATTTGATGTATTTATTTACATTGGCTATTCTTTTTTTTACTATAATTAATTGACTTTAAAAGAAAACTGCATATTTCCAACAAAATGGAAAAACAGTATCACCTGCCATAAATGCAGAGTAATCATAAAAATAATTGCAAAGCAGGGAAATGAAGCCATTAAGGCCTAGTCAATACTGCTCCCTGCTATGGACTCTGAGCCTGAAGCCTGCTCTTTTCTTTCTGAAAATAGGAGATTATCAACTTAGGAATGTGTTAAAGACACTCTACCCTAAACTCAGATTTTCTCCTTGATATCCTAAAGGGATTAAAAGCAAACTGAAAAAAAGACGAATTTGCTCATCAAATGAGCCAGTGCTATTTATTGTCATATCCATGTTCTAGATGAACAATTCTTACACTCTGGAAAATACCACTTAGAGCTCTGGCTACAGAAGGTAAAGCATGGACAGGCTTTCACAAATCCAGAACAAACTACAGAATTCCCAGGCCCTACCTATTAAACCCAAATGTGAGAACACAACTGCGCTCCACTTGCCTGGGAGACAACTCATGCAATCCCTCTTTGAAGACTTTCATATGAAATTACTTAGAAGTCATGACCCTTTTCTCCTTTTGATCCCAAGAAGAAGGTGCAGCAAAAGCCACATGACAGCTCAGGAAGATTCTTGGGTCCAAAGCAGGGCAAAGTGCTCTGCTAGGGGGCATATAACTTACAGTATGGAGAAGGTTAAAGTTGGTAACTAGAGTCTTAGATCAGAAAGCCCAGATCAAAGAATCTTGGTTGCAGGTGGAACATGGAATTGGTCAAGTCAGTAGGAATCAAATTAGGTTGCACCAAAGTCTAACCAGCACCAGGCTCCCTGATAGGTACCAAGAACTGATCATAGAGGATAATTGCAGCTCTTCAGCTCCCAGCATCTCTGGTCTGTTCTGGCCACCACGAACTCCAAATTAGTGGTTATCAACAAGAAAGCTACTGCCCCTTAGGGAGCATGTGGAAAATTTGACGCGGTGTTGAAATACCGGATTTAGTGACAAGGCAGGAATGCCAATCATTCTACACCATGTTGTGCCATGAAAAATTGTGTGACATTCCACACAGCTTAAAAATATCCCACAAGACATTCTTGTAGGGAAGAACCTGTTTGTCGTGAACCAAGCCTATGACCTAAATTCATTTTACATATAAACAAAAAATATTTTTGTATAGTGTTAATGGACTGAATTTTCTAGGAATACAAATACTATGTAGATTGAAGGAAGAAGACTGACTTATTTTATGAAGAACTTTACAAAAAACTATTCACCGTTTTTTAAAATTACATAATAAATGTAAATGCCATTCATAGTGTTTGAATTGCCAACAGCACACATCTGATCAGTCTGCCTTTATAGCTCTTATTCATGGTGATTCTATACATAGGAGGAACCATCTGATGACTTTGTTATATCTTCAAGTGTAGTCAACCCGAGTATTTACTGAAATGTATACTATTTTGTTATAAATTACTCCTATTTTATTTCTGCTTCATATTATAGTTAGGGCATTATGCTGATTTTAATTGTGTGTGTAGGAAAGTTACATTGTCTTTGAATGTCATTTCAGTATTGTCAAGTGAGCGTTTCAAAATATTTGTTATAAAAATGGGAAACTGGGTCTGATATACCTAAGAATACAGTGCTAAAGAGACCAGCTCCCATTGTGCTGGTTCTTACTCATCTCCATTTACCACACTGAGACCATCTATGGCTTTTCTTAGGGTAGAGGAAATCAGGCTACTCCTCCTCTCCAAGCTTTCAATGAGTGTTGGGCTACAGTATCCCAATGGAAAGGATGTTTACGCCAAGGAATTTGTTTCTGATGTGCTTCCTCCTGAATCTTCTTGCTATCACAGAAGTCTCTCTGCTGTGGCCGCAAAACCTGTGAGAAGGCATATGCTCTATGTTTCCACTGAAGTAATCATCTAAATCTCTTCCTTTTCTACTATGCTGGATAATATTCTCTCTCTCTCTCTCCCCCCACCCCTCCCCTCACCTCTCTCTCACACACACACACCCCATCTACCTTGATATCCCTTCTTGATTGTCTGTGCAAATCGTTCTGATGGAGGCTCTTCTGGTCCATTTCCCCTGGATTACTGTAGCTCTTCTTCCTCTGGAATCCTGAAACACTCTCTGCTCCATTCCACAGGCACCTGCTCTGGGCCCCAGCACTCTCTGTATTGCTGTTTGTCTTTCCCATCCACAGCGGCCACTTGGCTCTTCATCACTTTGGCTTCATAATAGAAAAAGCCCCAGCCATCAACTCTTAAAGGAAAACAGGCTCACTGGGGAGTATCTCATTCTTCATTCCAGAGAGCTGAAGAGTAATATACATGCCATATTTTCCAAACCAAAAACCTGGACACGAGGCCTGACAAAAATATGGGTATAGAGTCTGACAATAGTACATGGAATAGTACATGGAATAGTACATGGAATAGTACATGGAATCATGACTGCTCCAGAAATTCAAACATGAATGATCCTGTTGGGGAGATCTTAGAAACTCTTCAGAGGAAGCCACCAAGGACAACAGCAGCTGCTTGCTACTTTTCTCTGCCATGGAAACTGAGATGAGAGAAAGATCAGTCCTTATTCTCCTAAAAATCTGCTGGCCTCTTCTCAGCTTTGCTATCACTGACCTGCCACACTTTGGTCATTCCTGAAATTCCATTTTAGCCTCCCATCCCATTCCATTCCTGAGAAATTTTGTTGACTCTGACAGTTTCGTTGTCACCTAAATGCTAGTAGATCCACAATTTTCACCTGCCATCCAGACGTCCTTCTTCACTTTCAGACCTATAAATCCAATCACCTCCTGGAAGATACCAACCTTTTGAACTACAGGTATACTTCAATCATATGTCAAAATCATGCTCATTCTCCTTCCTTTTAGCTTGCTAAATAATATAGTTGCTGTTCTGTCTGTGTCACTGTCTTGGTTCATGCTGTCACTGTGCTTCCCAGCATGTAGAGAAAAAGACTAAAAGTCATATTACTGACCTCATGGCTCGCAAACTCATTCAATCATTGCTAAATCCCAACAATCCCATCCCCTGTATTCCCACAATTTCAGTCCAGATTTCCAAAATCTTCTTCCTGGAATATTGTAATACCATGGACCTCAACTTATTCTCTCCTTCTCATAGCGCCCACCCTCCCCAACATCCTACCAATATCACCCTATTAAGACACATATTGTCAAATTTCACTTTTAGCTCCCCAACAAGCTTTCAATGGTCACCCATGATGCATAATCTAAATTCTATTATTTTCTTTCAACCATAAAAACCTAGAGGTATTTTAATCCAGCAGACCTGGGATTGAATCATAGGTTCACAGGTTACTGGCTGTATGGCCTTGGGCAAAAGGAAGAATATAGACTCATTATTTTAATTACCCTAATTGTAGAGTCTGTGTATTGCACAGAGTTCAACTTCTTATTCTGCTACTCTAGGTGAAAAAAAATAATCACCCGTGAGATGGGTTATGTTATCTGGCATTCAAAATGACTCAATTTTAAAGTGACGAGAATCTCTTTTCCTCAGAAATTGAGATAACAATGCTTATCCCAGGTTTGTTGTGATGATTAAAATGGGAATTACACTTGCCTGATTCACATTCCAAGGCTCCTCTCCTTCTTTGCCCAACCATAATATCGGTGCAGTGAGACCACTTATCAAGGGATAAACTTGGGAAATCAATGACCCCAAAATAACTTAATCCTAAAGTAAGAACACAGACATTGTGTGAGACTCAAGGAGCCCACAGTCTTCCTGGGGAGGAAGAATGTGGAAAAAAAAAAAAAAGTCTGATGTACAGCCTACAAAAATGTAGGAAGTTAGAGAAGGTAAACCCATGTAAATCCAAGTCATAAGTTTTATGAAAGAGACTTCTTTCAAAAAATCTTTCGAAGAAAATAATGATAGTAAAGAAGAATTTTAGCCACCTTGATACCAAGAATACTTAAAATTTTACTTCCCAAAGCAGGAAATGTTCCAAAGACCATAAGGATAAATGTTCATTGCATTTCTTCTAACTGCCAGAAATAGTGCAAGCGCTATGAGCAATCCAAGGGGAATAAAACACTCATTGCCTTGAAGTACCAAAATGGTCTTATAAAGTCATTAACATGCTTAACTAGTGAAGCAAAGCAGAATGGGATACAGCCTCAAAGAGGGACCAACAACGTGGATCTGAAGAATGAGACTGTAAATGGCCTCAAAGTTGCACTGGACAAATAGGCAGCAGTGAGCCAGGTTAGTGTGGAAGCCCTATCACAGATTTTCCACCATCTCCCCACCAAGCCCTACTGCCCAGAGACATCTACCAGGATAGAGACGCATGGTGTTGTAGGGGTTTGTCAGATAACCGTCTTTCCCAGGCCCTGAGTTTTGAATTCAGACCAGAACCACCCCAAAAACATGAGTTTCTCTTTGCAAAGAAGGTAGACACTGGCCCAGGCTTCCCTCCATACTTATGCCTCCAATCTAACCCCTTTCTCTTTTCTTTCTGATTTGTTTCCAAAATAGAAATATGACAATTCTGATCTCAGCAAAAGAATTTTAACTACTGACTTTGTTAGGGGGAAAAAAAGAGGTGCATAAAACATAAATATCAGCTCTGACCACCCTACCTAAAGATTCCCAATTAAAATGAGCTCCCATTTTCCCAGAGTTGCAGAGAACCCTAGATGATCCTTAGGGGTCAACAGAAGAACTAATTTTTCTGTTGAGAATGAACTCCCTTCATTCATAACTGCTTATGAAGGGAGAAGGACTGAGGAGACAGGCCCCATGATTCTGTGTGCCTATGGCTGCTCCAGCTCCAGACCATCTCAGAGAAGCACAGGCACCTTAAGTCATCCTGTGTCATCCACACTGCAGCCAAAGTGAAAGGTGTCAGACACTAGCACTCCCATGCTCCAAGTTGAGGGCTAAAGGCATCCTTAGTCAGTCCCTACAGAGCCTGAGTTTCATTTGAATGCATAACCTGATTCTGCTGAAATTTAATCAGAAAGAATGTTCACAAATGGCTGCTCTACACTCTACTAATCACCACTGGGCTGCCATCAGCTAGAGAGCTCTCCTGGGTGGTCTTAGACCCTTGAACCTCACCGGGCCTCTTTTAAGTCATCTGTTAAACAGAGGCAATATCTTACTTGCATAAAGGCTGAATCAGATGGCTTCCTAAGTTATCTTCCAGCTCTAACCAACCTGCCTAGCAACTAGGAAAAGAAAAGGCTGTTTGTCGAGTTTGACAAAGGACTGACTTAAGCTAAGTTTCGACTGATATGTTTGTTTACAGAGCTCTGAATCCATAACACCTCCAGGGGCCTACAAACCCCTGCAAAATGACCAGTGAAAGAGGAAACTGTTCGTGACATTGACTTCTCCAGCCATCTGAGCCCAGGGTCAGCCTGCCCCAAGATCCAGCCTCCCATTCCACCACAAGCCCCCGCCTCGGCTCATGAAATCCTTTTCTAGCCTTTCTCAGACATACACAGCCAACCCCACTAGCCTTTCTTTGATCGTTCCTTCACGTTATTTCCTTAGCTCTCAGTGAACCCTGGAAGTTGTATTCCCAACTATGGGATTAAGGCTACCTCCAGGTTCTCCCAGCCCCACTTATTCATCTGTTAAACAACTGGCAGAGGGAATGATGCTGCTTGTAGACTATAAAATAGAGGAAAAAAGAAAAAATGTTGCCGGCTTTAGTCCTTATGCAAAGTAGGAGTGTCATCTTCTAAAGTTCAAGGAGTCATGGACCTCAATTTCTTCATCCTTAAAACAAGGAAGAGAGGGTTGAGCCAGCTTCATTCAATAGAGATTGCTCATATACTATGCAAAGAACTGTACTCAATTCTGCTAAAGGTAAATGTCATTAGCATTGAGACCATATTTTGCTTATTTCATGTCCCTGTAGCACTGAGCTTGGCATATACTAAGCAGTAGAACAGCTGATGAATTGTCAATCACCAGCTCACAATTTCTGCCTTCAGAGAGCTTATACATTTTTAGGGGAAAAAAAAAAAAAAAAAAAAAAAACATGGACACAAATAATCATCATTAGAATAGAAAGTCAGTATCAAGAGAGACAAACAGTGCAACAGAATAAATCTTGGAGGGAGATTTGTTTTCATCTGGAGCACTGCAGAAGGCTTCAGGGAAAGGTGGTATTTGAGCCACTAGATGAGAAAACTGATAAACCGCAGAGATGGGACCTTCCAATGGTGATCAATCCACCTGGGAGTTTCAACTCAGGACCAGAAGTTTTTCTTCCACCATCCGGAAAATCATCTCTACACTTTTTCTTCCTTTTCTCTAACCACCTTTCCAATATAGCTGACTTTTTGTTTCCCCTCTTCTCTCTTACTTCTCCATCTACTAAAAATTCCTACGGGGGAGTGGTTTGTTAATGTTCTTCCTTTCTTTTTGTCTGCCCTAAGTTAATGGGCTTCTGGCTAAATACTCGAATTTATGCACCTTACATTATCTTTTCAGCACTGTTTTCAGTAATTTATAGGAACCAGTGTCTGCTGCATCATGTTATTTAGTACTGTGGTGGCTTTTAGATACTGTCTGCACCTTGGTGCTTCTGCAGGGGGAGAGAAGCAGTTATAGAACCTGGACAAGCTCTCCTCCTCTTGTCCTGCGGAAGACACCCCTGTACGGGTTAGTTACTGAGAAGAGTTACAGAGGCACTGGCACAGAATCCCGAGTCACTCCACACCATTAAGAAAAGACAGGCTGAGGAAGAGAAAGCCCTGAATTATCCAACAAAGTTGCACACTGGGACAACCAACATCCCAGCCAGCCAGAAAAACCAGGCAGGGGAAACAATGCCCCCAGGATCACACAGCCAGAGGTTCTTTAAGTGTGGGTGGTGGCAGAGGGTTTGTAAGTAGGACAGACAGAGCCCATCCCCACATACAGCTACACTTTCAAAGAACAACAATTTTTCACTGAATGCATATCAAGTTTTTTTTTTCTGACTAGATATTGTGCACCCATTGCATCCATTCATTCATTTTTGAACGCATCCATTCATTTATTTTTCTTAGCAATTGTAGTTTTTACATTTCCTGTCAGAGAACTATGTCCTGAGAAGAGGGTCTCCCAGTTGTAACATTAGAACCCAGTAACACCCTGCCTGACTTGGGTTTTCCAAGAAAAGCCCAGGGCGAGATGTGTTAACCTCTGCCGTGAGTGGAGAGATAAATAAATCCCTGCCCTCCAGGAATCTGATGTCCAAAACAGGAGATAAGATGCCTTTTAAGGGCCTTGAGGCTAAATGCACTCAGATGCAAAGAGCTGAGCTGCCTCTGGCTATCTGGTCAATTTTCCTCCCATAGACTCCCAGCACCAATGCCTAGGAGAGTGCTTTCTGACTCACCATGCCCCTAGCAGATGCCCAAGACTGGGCATTACAGAAGGAGGATAGGACCTCTTGGAAATGTTCAAGAAAGGCATTTAGAAGCCTGGGCCTTGAACGAGGCATGAACTGCAGGATTTTTTTTTTTTTTTCTTCCAAGACAGAGTCTCACTCTGTCGCCAGGCTGGAGTGCAGTGGCACGATCTCCACTCACTGCAAGCTCCGCCTTCTGGGTTCATGCCATTCTCTTGCCTCAGCCTCCTGAGTAGCTGAGACTACAGGCACCCACCTGTGCCCCGCTAATTTTTTTGTATTTTTAGTAGAGACGAGGTTTCACTGTGTTAGCCAGGATGGTCTCGATCTCCTGACCTCGTGATTCACCCGCCTCGGCCTCCCAAGGTGAACTGCAGGTATTTATTTAAGCTGAATTTGATTGTTTTCAAGAGGGACACACCACACTAGTCATCAAAGGCCTCATCACTTCTTACTTTTTCCCACTTGGCCATTCCACACACAGAGATTATCTCTTTGATTCCTGCCCCCCTCACCCTGCTGAAGAATAACCAGACACTGGAAGAGGAAGCTGGGAGCCCAGGTAGGGGAAGACAAAGATGTCATTAGTAGGGAAGTTCCAGCTTCTAAGAGATGGCACATAACGAATCGGTGTGGTGTAAATGCAATTTATGTGGCCCATAATGTACTCAATACATCCCCATAAATGAAGGTAAAACTGTACCTCAGCCGACAGGTTCTAGTTCTTACTTATCATTAGCAGTGATAAATCCCACATAGTAATGAGAGTTCCTGGAGACACTTTTCATTTCTGGGTAGCTTCAGTTACTCACATTCAAACCACAATTCGCTCATCTTTCCAAAAGCAAGCCTTGCTAGCCACTATTAGATCTGAAATTCATTTTTAACATTAAGTGTTTTGAGAAAGTAATACAAACACTTAATAGAAAACAAAACACAAATCCTGAAGCACTAAAGGGTTTTCTATGAAAAGCTTTTCTGGCTCCCCTTTCCCCCCACAAGAGCTTCCTTCGTGGCAAACAGGAATGCAAGTTTCTTATGAACTCTCCCCAGAGATCATCCTTGTAGATGCAAAGTATGTATTTACATATCACTTTTATGCAGGTGGATTCATACTATATATACTGCACTATATTTTTTCCCTTATTTTACATTAAGGACTGATGGAGATCAGTTCTGATCAGGGGAAATAAATCTTTTGCATTCCTCTTCACAGCTGCATAGTACTCCATTCTATAAATGGACCATAACTGATTTAACCATTTTCCAGCTGGCAGACATTACAGTTACCTTTCTACTCCTCAGAACCCACAATGCAACAATAAATGGCCTTTTGGCTCCATTTTAGTTTTCGTTCAACTCAACCATTTTCTGATTCAGTTACTACACTTTCCTCACCTAGATTCAGAAACCTACCTCAGGAGACAGAACATGCATCTCTGCAGAACTGTAGTTCTAACAGCAAAATAAAATTAAATAAAAGCCTCCCTCTCTAGGCCAATCTGGAAGAAGTGGCTCCAAGTAGAGTGTATAAGAATAATAAACCTCTCCTGACACAGGAGCTGGGAGGAGGCTGCCCAGGTCACAGTGATGGGCTTCTCAATTTGAGATGTCAACAGGCTACGTTGAAAGCAGAAAATAGAGTCATATAAATCTGTAATTGTAAGCCCTGTTTTCACAGGCAGAGAGCTGTCTAGCTGACTCTCATTACCTGGCTACAATTGTAATTTCTATGCATTCTTTTTCCCTGCACTGCAGTTCACTGGGGATTCAGGGCTGGGTATTTTTTAAGATGGAATGAAAAAGGTACCAATTATGGAAAAGTGATTTCTTCTTTTGAATCCAACTGCTATGGACATCATTGTCCCTCTTTATGGGAGAACATCACGATGTTGTACAGGCAAAAATTCTTTCTGAGAAGAAGAAAATCCTACTTGCCCACCCTTCTCCACCAAGAGTGTCAGCTGGACTTGCAGCTAACTTCAAAGCACTCACCAGCACAAACTAACAGACCAGCTCATGCTCTCCCCAGGTTGCCTAAAATGTGTGCCCTAACTAGAAAGGAGATACCTAGTTGTTTCATTGGATTCATTATGATTCCTTATGGAGCTCAACAATGCAGACCTAACAAAGGTAACTGTGGCATTAACATGATTCATTGCAAAGGTCTTCATCATTCTGCAAAATTACTGTTATGCCCTCAACAGAGATTCCAGCATCAGTGAGCACCCATCAATAAGAATACTGGGATCAGAAAAGTCAACCTTACCCCCTACCAGCATAGGCATGAGCCAAGAGTATGATTATCCTCCCCAATCCCACCCCCAGCTGCCTCACATTGTCCTCCTTCAGCAAAATAGATCACAACTGATGAGTCAAATCCTAAAAGCCCAAGGTGAGGACTCTGTGTGCTCCTGCTCTTTGCCTATAACATCTATGGGATGTCACCAAAGTGGCCACCACTCTTGGTGACTGTCCATGACTGTGCTGTCCTGTTGGTTTGCACTGGTGAGTACTTTGAGCCTAGCTACAAGTCCAGCTTAGCCATCTGATGCTTTTGGTGGGGCAGGATGGGCAGGTGGAATTTCTATAGCCTTCTGCAGAGGCACTGAAAAGCAGGAGTGGGCAGTGCTGGCTTGGGGTGGCGGAAGGTTCTGAATGGTTTCCTACAATGTTCTTAAAATGCTTCTTAAGCCAAGCTTCAGTCCAGAACCAAGTGCCAGGCATCAAAGCAAACTCTGCCTGATCCTGGACAATTCTTCAATTCCAGGAAGTGGGTCACAGAACAAAGGAGCTATTATCCACAGAGGCAAGGACTTGGTCTCAAATGGCTTGTTCTCACCCAGCACATGCTCTGCACCTGAACCTGAAGCCATTCCTCTCAGCTTCTGCCTTCAGGATTCAATTTTCTTTCTTTTTTTTTTTTTCCCCCTCTTTCCTTCCTTTTATTATTATTTTTTGTTTTGTTTTGGTTTGGTTTTTTTTTTTTTTTGAGACAGAGTCCTGCTCTTGTTGCCCAAGCTAGAGTGCAATGGTGCCATCTTGGCTCACTGTAACCTCTACTTCCCGGGTCCAAGCAATTCTCCTGCCTCAGCATCCCAAGTAGCTGGGATTACACGCACCATACCTGGCTAATTTTTTGTATTTTTAGTAGAAACGGGGTTTTGTTGGCCAAGCTGGTCTCAAACTCCTGACCTCAGGTGATCCACCCACCTCAGCCTCCCAAAGTGCTGGGATTACAGGCAAGAGCCACCACACTTTTTTTGGGGGGGGGTTTCAATTCCTATATAGTTTATCATTAAGATCAAGGAAGACTGTCTACCTTTGACTGCCTGGTGGTTAAAACAGAACTTGACATACAGAAACTAAATAAGTGCTAAATAATAATTAACGAATGAGCCAAAACACAAGAAAGTAGTAATTCGTTGTGTTGTGAATCTCCAAGAATAGCAGTGCTTAGAGATCAGGGACTAAAGAGGATACTCCCCTCATGCACCCTAATATTGATATTAAGTATAGACTGACAAAAGCAATTACAGCCTCCAAGAAGTGTCCTGTAAACTAGTCATGTCAAACTCTGAGATTACTAACACCACATGTCCATGCACTACCTCTCTTATGTAAAATCGTGTGCATGTATCCATCAGTATGCATTTTTCTGCAAGAAGACTGACTACTTTCACCAGATTCTCAAAGAGATCCATGCCCTCCCAAGGAACTTCATGTTCACTAACTTAGAAAATCAGAACTCCTGAGAACTAGAACAATCCCCACTGCCCTCCCTGAGATGGAATGGGATTGAATGGAGAAGACTGCAGGTGTGAGTTCTGGTGACTAACAAGCATCATTGCTCTGCTTTATGGAAACAGATAAATCAAAAAGACTGAAAGAATCCCTATCCCAGAAACACTCTTGTGCTTGACAGCAAGCACATTTTTTTTCACCAAGTCAATATCATCTCCAGAAGGAGCTGCAAAGCCCTGTCAGCCCAAGAAAAAGAAAAGAGGCTTGAGGCAAGATTAAAGAAAGAAGTAAGGCCCAATCTGCAAGCTAGGAAAACGGGTTCCTCCTATAATGGTGCTAAACCACTTGATTCCAGGAAGGGAGGACAAGAACAAGGTGATAAGCTATGTCAGCCTTGATTCCAGATGCTCTACAATGAGAAGGGGCCTTTCATCCTAGTTCACATCGTGCAGAGTCGGGGGAGCTGACTGCTGTCTCTGCATTTGAAGGAGAACTCAGTTCTGAATTTGTCATGATTATGTTCAGGGAATTACTATCTGGGTGCATCTCCTTCAGCATTGTCCAGAAAACACTCCTGGTCACAAAAGAATTGACTTCAAAGCTTGACTTTGAAGGGCTATTACAAATGGCTCAAGGGCTGTTTGAAAACACACCTTGTACCTGCCTATTTCTAGAACAGTTTCTCAATGTTGGCACTGTTGACATTTGAGGCCAGATAATTCTTAGTTAGAGGTGACTGTCCGGGGTACTGCAGGATGACTAGCAGCCTCCCTGGCCTCTACTCACTAGATACCAGGAGCACCCTGCCACCCCACCACCAAGTTGTGACCACCAAAAATGTCTCCAGACTTTGCCAAAAGTCCCCTGGGCGGCAAAATCACCAGAGATGAGAATCACTGCTCTAGAGTTTCCCAACTATGCTCTGGGGAACACCAGTCCTGGGGGTCTTTTCTAGTTATTACCTAGAGAAAAACAAGATACTGTGGTCAAATAGTTTGGGAAACCTGGAATTAAACAAAAATAAATAGGACTCTTCCCTGATGGATTTCTCAGATCCTAGAACAGATCAAGGTGCATTGTGCGTCCCCAAGAGGAAAACATAATACACGATATTTTCCCAAAGGCATCTGGCCACAGAATCCTTTTATCTCAGAGCATTTAGGATTAGTATTCCAAGGATTAACTTTTGGAAACACTTCTGTAAGGCAAAATTACAAATACACCTCTAGGGCAAACACACCCTGAGGAAGGGATGAAGAAGAATCAGCTGAAGGATGTAAGAGAACAGCCCATACACAGTTCATCTTTGAGCCTCCAACTTCATCATCCAAGATCCTTTTTTTCTCTCTCTCTCTTTTCTGAGACAGAGTCTCGCACTGTTGCCCAGGATGGAGTGCAATGGCGCGATCTTGGCTCACTACAACTTCCACCTCCTGGGTTCAAGTGATTCTTCTGCCTCAGCCTCCTGAGTAGCTGGGATTACAGGCACCTGCCATCATGCCTGGCTAATTTTTATATTTTTGCAGAGACAGGGCTTCATCATGTTGACCAGGCTGAACTACTGACCCTCAGGTGATCCACCTGCCTTGGTCTCCCAAAGTGCTGGGATTAGAGGTGTGAGCCACAATGCCTGGCCCCAAGATTCATTTCTTGAGAAGAGGTTTAGACTTTCAGGCTTCAGAAGTCCCAGATATTTTGGAAGATACTAAAACTCTAAATCACCACCAGCTAACACTTCTTCCAGGTAAGGTGATCAGACGATTTCCCCTGTGAGAGCTGGCCAGGTCCAATAGTCTATTGAGAACAGGAAACAGCAAAAGCACTTGGAGTAGAAAAGAGAGTAATACAGGGGAGGAAGTAAGGAAAGAGGACACCAAAACAGACCTGTCTTAATATTCATGTCACAATCCGCACATATGGTCAAGGATATTAGGAAGGCTGTCTTATAAGAGGAATTAGAATCATTCCATGTAAAGTGAATTTAAAATAGTATTGTTCTATAATACTAAGTAGATTGTTGTAATTTTTACAGATTTCAAAGATCATAAAATATGAGACCCGGAAATAATCTTGAAGGATCCAGTCTTGTTGTTTAAACTTGTTTAGCTACAGAAATCATTGACTCGAAACTCCATATGTAAAACACAAAATCATAATAATTCTCATTCAGTATGGCTGGACTCATGCCCAACGCTTGACCATCACCTTAATCTTCTTTGCAACACCTGAGCAGTCTTCCAGAAACCCCAAGCATCTCAGAACTGATTTGAAACCCAATTCATCCATTTCACAGTCAGAAGAAACTGGGGCCCAGAAAGAGAATGTGATTTGCCCAAGATCCCATAGTTTATCAGTAAGGCAGTCAGGAGAAGAATGAGCTCATGCCTGACTCTTGGCCCAGTGCACTTCCTATCTCACCATATGTTGGCCAAACACAAGAAGAGTCTTCTAACCCTACAATAGAATAAGTTCCCTTGGAATGGAGTGATCTCCTCATGCTGTAGGTATCCAAGAACAGGCTGACGACCTGTGTAAGGTGTAGTTACTACACTGATGAGAAAGATGAACTAGACTAGGCATCTTTGCGATCTCTTATTGCACATCTTGCTAGCACTATTCTGTCATCCTCCCAGGTTCCAGTGACAGGATGCTCAGGGAAGCCTGCTCTAGGAAGCAACACAGCCTCAACAAAGGGCAGACCACTGCCCATTCCGCCTGGTTCCCAAGCTCCCTGCCTTCTCTTGGTGGAAGCAAGTCAGCTGAAATGAACAGCAGGCTCAGCGTGGGCGAGCAATGCTAGACAACCGGGTGATACATTCTAAGCCACGTCAACAACTCCAGGCTCAGGAGTATCAGGTAGATTTATAACAGTGCCTGTCAGTCACTGGAAATATCATAAGGGAGGTCTAAAATAATAATGTTGCCTTAGAACCAGTAATACAAATGATCCGTGCACACAATGGCATGATCCTGCTCCAAGTTATTAGATGTGGAGGAAAAGTTCAGCCCAAGCACATTTGTGAGTGTGTCTGTGGGTACATATGCACAGCAAAACACACACACATGCACCCCGCTCTATAAGTAGATACAAAAACCAGCAGTGTGTAAAGCTGTAAAGCTCCATAACTCCATCTTAATTCCATCTCCATTCTTTTATCTAAAGGAGAACACAGTGAGCAAATCATGGCAGAAGAATAGGGCAGACCAAGAGGTGTCCAGAGCAGAAGAGCAGGAAGACTCAACCTGATACCAAAGGGCAGGACAACCATAAATACCCAAATCAGGCCTGATAAGCAGCAGCAGGATATGGGGGCACCTGCCCATCTTATGCTGTTGCATTATGGAATCCAGTAAAGGATATCTGGTAATTATCTGTTATCTGGTAATTAGCAAGGCGCAACGATATGATAAATAAACTTTATACTTGCAGCTTTCTATTAGCATTTTTTGTTTATTCTGTGTAGTTTTGTTTCTGAAGAGTGTGTGTGTACACATATTTGTGTGTCTTTTCTCCAGGAGTCAACATGCCCTCCTAACACATCAACTAGCAGATGGTTCAAGGCCACATCCTCCACAAATCCATTGCCCCTGAAATGCCCAGAATAAACCTGACCCTACCTCATGCACTCAGTCTCTGTGAGAATCAAAGGAGGTGACTGATGTGAAAAGACTTTGAAACCATAGAGCACTGTGACACATATACCACATACGAATACATAACATTCTGTGATGCTGGCAGCTGTAGTGGGGTAGGACAAGTCCTGGCCATGGCATCACAAGGGGTTCCAATCCCAGCCCTTCCACCTACCAGCTATATGATACAAACAAGCTCCTTAACTGCTCTGGCTTCAGATGACTTGCTGTCAACTGTTGTAAAGATCAAATGAGATGCAAAGGTGAGATCTGAGCTATAAAGTGTTCTGCAGATGTTAGATATCAGCATTACTACACTTGCCTACAGAGTTGTCTATCATCTAATCACCAGTGATACTCATTTTCTGTGCAAAACACATCTATACTGGTATGACAGTACTTTCCATCTATTACTACCAGTAGCCAATAAAGCAATATAATGCATCTCATAAAAATATAACTCTCTGATATTAGAGAATATTATTCCTAGCTGTGCTGGAAATAGTAATAATAACAATATTCTACAGCTAGTACCTGTGTGTTATTAGTCTTTCCCTAAGAAGACGGTAAGCGCCTCAGGAGAGATTTTCTCTGACACTTCCATGTCGCCTGAAAGAGGAGGATCATCTGGTAGACACTAAACACATGTCTGATGATTGTCAGAAGACACAGGCAATTCCCAGTTGTGAGCAACTCTAGGGCTGGTCTCCCTCTAAAGGTAATTGGTTTTAGAGCCATAATTCAGCATATTTTAGCGGAAATGGTCCTTATCTCCCATCCCACCCAGAGATCTGGTTTCACACCTCAGTAGCTCACAAAGAGAGCATGTGCTTTTGGAGCAGAGGCCCCTGCAGATCCAAACAGGGGCAAGAACTGGAACTGACCTGTTCATCTAACAGAGCAGCCGATTTGGAAGAGTGAGCAGCTACCAAGGGGTCATGATGCCAGACCAGGTGGGCTCATGTGTCACCAAAGTCTGGGCCAGGGGGCCAAGTATGCGTGGTTCAGTGTGGGAGAGGGGTAAGTGAAAGCTGAAGGCTGTGTCTAAGGTTTATTAATAGCTTCCCTTTCCACCTCCCTTCCTCTTCACTTTCTCATCTCAGGGTGACCTCCACAAGTCACACCACAAGAGAACATTTATTATTATTATAATTACACTGATCATATTGGTATGTATGTTCACAGATGCCACCGAACGTGTGGCGTAGTTCTCCCTCATTTCCAATTCACAGTGTCCTGGAGCCAAAAATACACTGCCATCAAATTGCTCTGTTGTGGCTTTAAAAAAAAACAAAACAAAACACTGCCTCCTTTCTCAGGGCAATTCTTCCCAATCCTTCACAAGTATAGCCAGTTCGATTATTTGTACCACCCCTCACCCCTACTCCTGCCCCACTGCCCCACCTTCCACCTCCCTTCCCCTCCCCATAAGCAAAATAGCAATGTGCATGGCTAATTCACATGTCAAGCCTCCCTCAGATGAATGACAGGTTAATGATGTGCATGTCTCCTTAAATAATTCATACTTCTAATAACCACGTTACTCAGCACTGACATATACCGCCCTCATCAATCGACATGGGGTAGCACACGGGGTGAGGCAGGGCAGAGTAGAGACTTGTGTGGTTGGTGGAGATGGGGAATGAAGAGTGCCTCACCTGCCATCCTCATAGTCACCGGGAGGTACAGGCGGCTCTGGGAATATGTTGATCAGCAGCAGAAGCCACTGCACCATGTGGGAAAGGAGAGGGCAAGAGACCGGGTGCAGGATTAACATCTAAGGGGCCAATGGATCACTGGGCAGGAGATAAGTCATTGTTTCCAGGGTGCCAGGCTGTCTTTCCAAGGCATCAACCGCATACTTCAGGGGCCGGCAGCCTTCCCACTTCCTCCATGGAGTTCCCCTGGATGTCAACACTGGAAGTCCCAGTGTGGAAGATCTTCTTACTCTCAAAACTCTCTCTTGTGTATTTTCATTTGTTCCTTGCTGCAAATTCCCCGGCCTTCTTCAGTTGTGTGTACGTGTCCTCTCATCAGTCAGGGAGCAGGTGTCCAACTTCCTTGTGCCGGTCTGGAATGCCTGGCACAGAGCTCAGCATCTCTGGATATGAGGCCAGAGGAAGAGTATCTGTTTCCTATGGCTGCTACAATAAAAGACCACAGCATGGAGCTTAAAGACAATGCAACCTTATTTTCTTTCAGTTCCAGAAGTCTAAAGTCCAGAATGGGTCTCGCAGAGAACTAACATCGAGATGTGAGCAAGGCTGGCTCTATCTGGAGGCTCCAGGGAAGCATCCCTTTCTTTGCCTATTCTCAATTCTAGAGGCTGGTGACATTCCTTGGCTCATGATTCCTTCCTTGTGCCACTCACTGACTGGCTTCCATTGTTAAATCTTCTGCCTCCTCTTATCACCTGCCTCCCTCTTATAAGGACCCCTGTGATCAGATCAGGCCCACCCAGATAATCCAAAATGATCCCCTCTCTCAAGATCCTTAACTTAATCATATATACAAAGTCCCTTTTGCCATATAGGTGAACATCCACAGGTTCCAGGCATGGAGATGTGGACCTCTTGCAGGGGTGCCTGGAGATGTGCATTACTCGTTCTACCACAGGCCAAGTACCTACAATATGCCCCAGCTACAAAACAGGGTTGCTGTGAAGCTAAGAAGAAAAGATATTATAAAAGCATTTAACACGGTGCCTGGGATATTAGTGGTTGACGACTATTGGGTCTCATTATTATTGATAACTTAACACATTACCAGACTCATCTGACAGGAATGAACACCTACTGCCAACCAGGAACTGAGCTGGTGCTTTGATGCATGTTATCTCATTGTATGCTCACTGCAAATCATGAAGTGGATGTGATTATTCCTCTTTGAGAATGAGACAATGCAGGCTGGAAGAATAAGTGACTTGCCCAAGGTCACACAGTTGATAAATGACAGAGCTGACGTTAAAATCCAGATTTACCTGAATAGGCAAATAACAAATGTTCAACCAACACTGCGCCTGAATCCATTATTTTCCCAAATAGGCCCAGTGTCAGAAGCACCTTTGAAGCACAGTAACAATACCAAATCCCAGACCCACCCTTAGAGATTCATGCATGGAACAGGGCCTAGAATTTGTTAATTGGTATACAACGGTTGTACAAATTTTGCGGGTACATATGACATCTTGATACATGTATACAATGATCAAATCAGGGTAACTGGGATATCCATCGTCTAAGACATTTGTCCTTTTGTGTTGGGAACACTGCAATTCTTCTCTTCTAGCTACTTTGAGATATACCATATATTATTGTTAACTATAATTTCCCTGCTGTACTATCAAATGCTAGATCTTATTCTTCCTATCTGTATTTTTATACTCACTAATGAGCTTACCTTCATCCCTCCCTCCCCTAGCCCTTCCCAGTCTCTGGTAACCACCATTTCACCCTCTACCTCTATGAGATATAATCTCATCCCAGTAAAAATTGATATTTTTAAACAAGCTATCTGTATAATTCAAATGCGTGGGCAAGTTTATAAAACAGGAACCTAATGAATCACCCTTAAAATGATATCAGTACCCTCACTGCAGTCACACTGAGCCCTAATCTCTTTCAAATACACTACTCCCTGACACACACAAACACACACAAAATCAGGCAGAGTTTTGCAACAGCAGCATTACTGGCATTTAGGGGCTGGTAACTTTGTTGTGGGAGTTGTCCTATGCATTGCAGGATGTGCAGCAGCATCCCTGGCCTCTAACCACTAGATGCCAGTAGCACTCTCCCCCGAGTTGTGACAAATGTTTTCAGATATTTCTGAATATCCCCTGCAAGGCAAAATTGCTCCTGGTGAAAAACCAAGATGGGAGGTAGGAAAGAATAGGATGCGAGGGCAAAGGCATTGCCTGCTGCAGTCCCAGTCTTTGCTCTGCTCACACCCCTCGCTGAGCTACAGCAGGTTGAAATGGGGTAGGGGGAAGTGCACAGCCTGGGAATTAAGCATGTTGGGGTCTCATCCCCCTTGCCTGCAACTCAGTGTATAACTGGGCAGCTACTCCAGAAGGACAGCCAGGCTCTCATTCACTCAGGCACTTGTCAGTAAACTGTGAGCAGGGCCTGAGTTTCCTTCGCCTGGGTCTCAGTTTTCTTATTTGCAAAATGATGACATTAAACAGGAATATCTCCAGAGTCACCTCAAGTTCCAAGTTCACCATTTCCAGTCAACCCTCCCAACTATGAGAAGGTGAGGCCAAAGCAAAGCTTAACTCTAGGGTCCCAGCAGGAAGGAATATCCACAGATATCTGCAATGCAAGAGGTACCACTGTGACCTGGGCATGTAGGATGCCCCCAAAGCCTCCACCTCCACCACCCCCATCTCTCTCTCTCACTCTAGAAGCAATTCTACCTCCCCCTTATGTACCTTTTTTGTTATCTCTGCCTGTCTGCCTGTCATCATATAACAAAGTAAAACTATGCGGGGCTCTGTGAGGTTTTATTTATTTTTTTCCCCTGCTGCTGAATAAGCTTGGGTACTTTTATTTTTATTAAAGCTGATACCGTTAGTGAAGATAATACAGAAAAGTTCTCTGAGTATTACAATTTTTCCTGACCCAGGTTCTTGGAGAAGGATGAGCTGATACAGCGATCTTGGGTAAAAGACTAAAGAAAAGGCTGTGGGTGGCTCTCAGAGGGGAGCATGCAGTGTGTTTGGATTCTGGACTGCCCTTTAAGAAAAGATAAAAGACAATCTTCCTTGCAAACTATATATTTGATGTAATTATTTGGCAAGGATGCTCTACACAGAACAGACATTTAATTCCATTTGAAATTAATGGTATTTCACTAGCAGAGTGTGACCTGAAAAAGAAATTTTTTTAAGCCAACAACAAAAATACCCAAATATTAAGCATAAATGTCTTGTCCCATTTTCCAAAGGCAAATGTAATTGACTTTTAGATGAGGGCTTCCCGCCAGCCCCAACTACCCTTGCAATGTCTGGCAACATTTCAGCTGGTCTAGCAGAAAGAACTCAAAACAGACATAAGAATTTCCCAACCTTGGGGAGTGTTAGGGAATAGCTCTGTGACCTGAAGGGAGACGTTAGTAAATAGCTCAGCACTTGCTTCTTCCAGAAAACCTCCCCAGACCACCATGGACCCACAGAAACCCTTTCTGTAGATGCCTTCATACAACCACATGTTCCTCACCTCCAGGTGGAATCTTATACCTTGCACCTCCCTCCCCCTGCCCACTGTACCCTCTACCAGTGTCCTTAGCACCTATAATACTTTGCTGAGTGCCTACATGTCTGTCTCCCAGTCACACTGGAATCTTCCAGAGGAAAGTACCACGTTCATTCACTTCTAGACCCTTAGGACTCAACACCAACAACTGTTCAATTTCTGCTTCTTTAATAAAAGAATAGGAAAGAAATAAGGGCAGGAGGGAAAAGTTCACATCATCAAGCACTTGCCAGGGATCAGATGCAGTTACGCCTCTCTGCTTCTACCTTCTTGCTATTCAAGTGAGCATATTTTGTCCTCCAGAAAAGCAAGAAACCCCTGGCTTTCAAGGGCTGTTTCTTCTAAGTTTTAGAATCCCACCCCCACGGTGCAAGTCCAGCTCTAGAAACATAAATGCCAATGATGTTCTGTCTGGAGGATTTCAACTATGATGCTGCCAAGAGGGACTGTCTAAATGCCATCCCCAAACTCAAAGCCGTGCTGGAGTCTGTCATTCTGTCTTTACAGAACTAGCCCAGCTGCACTGTATTTTTCTGTTCTGATTGTCAACAGGAGCACACTGGCCATTGGCTTTCTAGTTCAGTACTCTGTGAGCTGAACATCTCATCTCTTATGCACCCAATCATCATTTTCTTACTGCCAGTGATCATCACCATCACATACTGGGTGTCTGTGTGCCTAAAGTCAACAGATGTCTTGCAAGCAGGAAGCCCCTGACTTACATACATCTTTGCATTCCTAACACCTAATGAAGACCTGGCATGGAGTATAGAAAAAGAAATAACACTTACTGAGCACTTACTTGCTTCAAACACTGTGCTGTGTGCTCTGTACACATTCTCTCATTTATTCCTCAATGAAGAGGCTCTTTCTGTGCCTTCACCTATAAAATACAGGTGAAGAAACTAACACTCAGAGAACTTAAATCACTGTGTGCCCAAGGCCAAAGCTAACTAGCAGCAAATCTCAGACTGAAACTCAGGCTTCCAACTGCAAATCCCATGTTGCATACCATATTTCATCCCAAGAGTGAACACTCAATAAATGCTTGAGTTAAACTGAATTCCCAGAACACTCCAAAACTGAATACACACATATCCCAGGCTCCTCATAGCTTACTGCTGCTTTTTAAAATTCTTCTTGACTAACAAGAAATAATTAGAGTCTCTGGAGTACAGTCCATGAGAAATATGTCCTTGGGAATTAGAACATAAAACAAGCCTAAATAGGAATGTCTCTGCTCGTTGGTGAAGTTCATAAAATCACAGAATCTCAGCGCTGAGAGGGACTCTGGAAATCATCTAGTTCAAGCCCATCCTTTTACAGAGGTGCAGATGGAAAATGACTTGGTCAAGGTTGCATGTCAACTTTTAGCAATGACAGGGCCAGATTCCACATTGATCACTCCATGACCCCTTTTTGTTTTCAGATTCCAGTTCTAAATGTCCCGGGTGTTATTTCTCACTACCTGCAGCCCTCAGAAACAAGGCTCAAAGAGAAACTCTTGGTCAAATCTATCTTTCTTGTCAGGTAATTAGGACTCATGGCCACAGACAGAAGCTACCACATCATCTCAACAATTAATCACCTGCAAAAGCCATTTCCCACCTAGTTTTCTACACTGCCAGAAATATTATCCTTAAGTAATCAACATATGGTAGACACCCTGTGAGGGACAACACTGCTTCCCCTTTCCCCGGGGAAATGGCAGCATCGACACAGGTTGCAGAGAAAGAAGGGGCTGTGGCACAGCTGAATACCTCTGAGGCATGGGGGTTAACAACATGGCCTTGCAACGTTGAGTCATGAATCTCAGAGAGCCTCTAGACGGAGGAGAGCCCTCTTCCTGCTGTACCAGGGAAGGGCTGGGATAGAATGTTCAGGCAAAAGTAAAGGCCGATGAACCACTGACAGCTGCGAGATTTGGGGTGGGAAGTCGGGGGTGATGACTGCAAGTGAACAGGATATTCACAGTTTATGCTTTATAGGAAGGCATGTATCCCATCTTCATCCCGAAAGGATGGGAGATGGCTTGTGAAATTAAACACAACAGAGAATATTACACTTTTTAAGGTAAAATTTAAAACAATCCAGAAGGAACAGAGGATAGGTGCAGAATCCCCTGGAATGGTGCTAAATGCAAATTCTGATTGAGTAGATTCCGTAGATAGGAATGGGGCCTGAGAGTCTACCTTTCTAACAAGCTCCCAGGTGATGCTGACACTGCTGGGTTTTGGACCACACATTGAGCAACAAACATCTCAGAGACCTGTACTGTCCAGTTCTTGAGGACACTTGAGTAACAGAGGTGGAGGAAACCAGCCTGGACTGATCCTGCTGGCCTAAACTGGGGCTTCTAGTTTGAGCAGTTCTTGTCACTTCTTTCTCATATACATCATTTCACGTGTATCTCAATGTCTCATTTGGTAAATGAGGAAACAAGCTCAGAGAAGTTGACTAACTTTCCCAGCAACACACAGCAGTGTCTGCCTCCCTAATCTGAGTTCCTCCTCCTCCACCCTGCTGCCTCCTGCTCTGTATGCTCAGCCCTGCGTCAGCTGGCAGTGGTGCACTGGTAAATGTTTAAACACCGGCTCACTGAAAGGAAATATAAAAGAGCCCAGATTTATAGCATTTACCAATTTCCATAGTGTAAATATTCTCATCATGGCCAATTTCTAGCAACCGATGTGCATTAAACAGCTCATAGAATTTCTGACAATTTATCAATCAGCTCTAAAAGTCACTAGGCAACAGCATACCACTGCAGCTGGGAATGAATCCGAGAGTTTCCGAGGGTGGTTGGTGCAGCCCCTGCCTGCAAGAAACTCACAGCCTAACTAGAAGGACTAGGAAAGATTAACACACATGCTAGCATGCTGCAAGGAAAGGCCATGCCTCCATGGTCTCAGATCCTCATGCACCTGTCCCTGCTGCATGACTGTCACCTCTCCAGCCTCACTGACCTCCTCGGAACTCACATGTGTGCTGTTCCCCTGCTTATATATCCACTCCTTCAATGCTCTTGTTAAATGCTGCTTCTTCAGGGAAGCCTTCCCTGATACTATATCTGCCCATGAGATATCTCCACAGTACCCAGCATGCCTTCTCCCAGCCCATTCACATTTGCAATTAATTTACTAATTATTGGTAATGGTTTACTGAACATATCTTCCTCCCTAAACCATAAGGCAGAGGTCAGGTCTAGTTCATCTCTGTGTCTTGGCATCTCCCTTGACTCATGTGCCAATATGTGGTTTTTGATGGATTGACTGACCATACATGCAACAGAAGTCTGGTATAAAAAGAGATTGGCAAGGCCACGAATGATCAGAAAAGGCTTCCAGGAAAAGGTGAGAATTTGAGTCTTCAAGGACAAGTAAGATTTGGAGAAATGGAGGAAAGAGGTCTTTCCTGGCAGAGAACAAAGGCACAGCTATGGCAAAGATCATGGCATCTTTTGAAGACTAGGAGAGGCTGGATCAGAGAAGAACAGAGGGTGAATGCAAGGGAAAGCGGGGGAATAATGTCATGTGAAACAATAAGTGAATCCAAGAGGGGAAAAAGACTTGATCTGGGCTGATGAATGAAACCCCACAGTTCCCAAAGTACCCAGCCAGACATTGTTAAGAGTGACAAGAAAATGACAGAGGTTTGGGCTCCAGCCAACCTGGTGGAATTGCTCAGGCTCCTTTCCTGAACTTAATCAGAGACACCAGAGAAGCAAGGAGGCTGGACCCTAGGATCAATACCAAAACTGTGAGACCACAGGGTGCCCACTGTGGGAAAGCAAGCAGCTTGGAATGTGAGAAGGGCCAGGGCAGTGGACAGGTGAGGTCCAGGGAGACCTGCAGGTGCATATCCTTGCCCACCCACCCCTGCACAATCCCCTACCACCACCCCACCAGTCCCCTAGAAGCAGAGTTTCTAAGAGGCTCCCTGAGAAACAAGTACAGAGGATTCTGGAAAGGAGGTGGAGACGATAGGCAGGGAGTGTTCCTGTCCAGGTTGCAACACCCAAGATGCCCATTCTGGGGTCATCCCCACACCCAAGCCCAACCTAGCGAAACACAAGTCTTAGCCTAAGCATTGGCCCCTCTCTGCACCCAGATACATATTCCTAACTCAGAGAATGAATCTCAGCATCCCCAAAAAACCTTGCAAGGAGGCCAATTGGAAAAAGACAACGGTCAGAACACATGACCCAAGAGGAAGCCAAGACTAGGGCCCTCAGAGGAGAAGAGGAGAACCTCCTGGAGTCATGGAGATAGCCTTGGTCAACTCACTTGCCCTCCCGCATCATCCTTCTCATTGTATCTAGTGTGATGCAGGTTGCTCAGGAAGGGTAGCACCAGTGGCATGCATGAGAAGCTGCCTAAAATCCCTGTTGTGGTCCTGAACCACTCCTTATAGGCATTGGCACTTGCACCAAAATCTGCACCCTCTATCTGAGAAGTAGTCAGGATATTTTACCTTCACGGCATAGTGAGCAAGGAAAGGCCATGCCTGTGCAAACAGCATCTCATGCTCAAGGCCCTCCTGCTGCCTGACTAGGCCGTCTCAGTGATAGCCTGCCACCCCAAAAGGTCAGCACACTGAGGTCCCAGGGATGAACCCTGGCCAAAATTCAAATTAGAATTCATTACAGTGTGATGTGCACATCTTCTGCCCAGGGATCCCAGGGCCCCTTTAGAAGGTCAGGGGCCAAGCAGAGATTCCATGAGCCACCCCTACTCTTGCACACAGGGGTCCAGCTTTCTCATATCAGCACTACTTATTAGTTAACAACATCCACACAGAATTCAAGGAACAGAAAATCTTGAAACCGGAAAAGAGCACATCTAACACAGTGCTTCTCAATTTCATGTGCAGAATCCCCTGGAGTGGTGCTAAATGCAAATTCTGATTCAGTAGATAGGAGTGGGGCCTGAGAGTCTACCTTTCTAACAAGCTCCCAGGTAATGCTGACACTGCTGAGTTTTGGACCACACATTGAGCAAAAAACATTGAGCATGAGATGCTGTTTGCACAGGCCTGGCCTCTCCTTGCTCACTATGCCGTGAAGGTAAAATATCCTGACTACTTCTCAGACCACACATTGGCTTCCTCTTGGGTCATGTCTTCCGACCGTTGTCTTTTTCCAATTGGCCTCATAGACCTACAGTGTCCAACATGGCAGCCATCAGCCCACGTGGCTATCTAGCATTTGGATTGTGGCCAGTCTGAACTGAGATGAACTGCAAGTGCAAAATACACACCAGTTTAGAAGGCATAGTAGGAAAAAAATGTTAAAGGTAACAATAATTTTCAATTGGTTATACATTAAAATAGTATTTTGGATATACTAGGTTAAGCAAATTATTAAAAAGAATTTCAACTGTTTTCATTTTTTTCTTTTTTTTTTTTTTAGATGGGGTTTCATCTTGTCACCCAGGCTGGAGTACAGAGGCTGGATCACAGTTCACTGCAGCCTCAACCTCCTGGGCTCAATCCATCCACTGGCCTCAGCTTCATGAGCAGCTGGGACTACAGTTGTGTGCCACCACACCCAGCTAATATTTTTGTTTTTTTTTTTTTTTTTTTTTTTTTTTTTTAGAGATGGGGTTTTGCTATGTTGCTGAAGCTGGTCTTGAACTCCTGGGCTCAAGCAATCTGCCCACTATGGCCTCCCAAAGTGCTGGGATTCCAGATGTGAACCCCTATGCCCAGCATTCTTTTCAGTTTTTTAATGTGAAGACTAGAAAGCTTTATTTTTTTTCTGCTAGAACAGGATATTTATTTTCCTTTTACTGCTGTATTGCATGGTAAAAATCTTAGTACATAGTAGGTGCTCAACCAATACCAAATGACATACAATGCAATGATACAATTCAATTCACCCTTAATCCAAAATTAAAATGTCAGATATCACTTGAAAACAAGATATCTAGATATTGATTATTTTCCTTCTCCTCAATAACTATTACAATGCTCTTATTTCTATATTTTCCTCATAAATATTAATGACATCTCCATTGCATTAATGCTTTTTATAATTTCTTTTTGTTTCTATAATGAGAATTCATCATTTCAACGTTGCTTCCTACTATAAACTAGAGGCATACTTACTTTTTATATATATATACTTTATGTTCTAGGGTACATGTGCACAACATGCAGGTTTGTTACATATGTACACCATATGCCATGTTGGTGTGCTGCACCCATTAACTCGTCATATACATTAGGTATATCTCCAAATGCTATCCCTGCCCCCTCCCCCCACCCCGTGACAGGCCCCTGTGTGTGATGTTCCCCTAATTTCATATGTGACTCACTGTACTTCTATCAAGCACTGCTGCCACAGATCCTCCCATGAATTACAGTAAACCCCACAAAACTGGCATCCCCACAGATACCATGGAACTGCTTCTGTGGCCTCAAAATAGGAGTCCCCTTTTCCACTTATAACACAGGAAAGTCCCACACTCAATTCTGGAAACACTGAGTTAATCAAAAGCAAACAGATTCCATCTCTATGAGGTTTCCCAAAACCTTTATCCAGCGCCTGCACTTTGTGAACCTGCGCTGAGGGGTACAGTGGACAGGGCTCCCAATCTTACCTGACCTCTCTACAGCAGCACATTTATCCAGATTCGTTCCTCACGCAAATTCCCAGGTCCCGTCCCAATCCTGCCGAATTGGAGTCTTTGCAAGTAGGTTGCAGCCCAGGAACCTAACTTTTTAATAGTTGGATATTCTCAATGAAATTTTCTTGGAATCACTCATAAGTGCTCTTTGATGACTGCCTGAATACCCCTAGTGACAAGGAGCTCATGACCTCATAGGCAGCCTGTTTCACTCTCGGGCAGCCAACACTGCCGTAACAGTCATCATTATCATTATCCCAAATGGCCCCCAAAAGAAAAGTCATTCTGACAAAACTGTATAATTTATAAGACTAAACCAAGACTTAGGGCTCAGCATGCCTAAACCCTTCGTTTTGCAGATAAGGAGCTGAGACATAGAGGGAAAGTCCTATTCAAGGTCTCACACACACACAGAGGACACTTGAGACTCGACTCAGTGCTCACTCCTGGCAGCATCATCCTAGACACCAGAAGCTGTGTCTAGGATCTCCCCTGGCTCTAACAACTCTTGAAAACTCCCCGCTCCCTTTAGGTACCAGAATGAGATGCAGGTAATGCTTGCCAACTTCTTCCATCACATGCTGAATCTTGTACCTGGGTCCCAAGCTCCTCAGCAGGCATCTCCCCAAACCTAGGCACATTCCCCACAGCAAGGACCATGCCAGCCTCCACTTAAGGGGTAGGAATGTTCACTTTGGTCCTCCGGATATCTCCGCAGATACTTAGGTTCTGAAACTGTTTCCAGAAACAGAAACAGCCCACAACAGGCCCACGGGCACGGCACCTGGGATGGCCTCCAGAGCCAGCCCTGTGAAGTGGCCTTACCCTGGCTTTTCCTCTGGCTGTGGGCTGGTAGGGACCTAGCATGCAGCAGTCTAGAGCCCCTGGAAGGAGTGTCTTTTCTCCTGAATCTCTGCTCTTCCCTGTGCAACTGTGAAGAGCCCACACAGGCAGGTGACTCCCTCGGCCCTGGTGGGGACACATTTCTCACACTACATGATAGCTCCACTTTCTTAAATGCAAGTAAGTTGGCAGTTCTTTGACCCTCTCTTCTGTCACTCATGAAAACAGGAGAGGTGGAAGGTTTGGCAGACAGAGTGGTGGGAGAGGGGAGACACAGAAGCAGGGAAGAAACAAAGTGAAGTCTCTGTCAATATTCTGCAGACAGAGTGCTGGAAGGTGGAGCTACCCTCTGAGGCCATTTGGATTTGGTCTGCATAGCCAGCTCCATACTCTGCCCCTGCCCTCTGTACCTCCCTCTGTGCCCAGGTCTTTACACACTTATCCACAGTCTCTGTGTGCCCTCATTTTGCCCCCATGATAGGTCACTCCAGTGTCATTCAAGAGGAGGAGTGCCTCTAATTAGGCAGAGAAAGTAGATGCTTCTTGCATAGAAAATTGGGTTGGAGGGAGCAAGGGGTGACCCCTGACTTGTGAAGATTCTGAAGAGAAAATTCTCCATCAGCAGAAGCTGAACAAACACTGAATGGCTAATAAGCACTGCAAGAGAATGAAGCTTCACCAATTTCTTCAAGAGCCCTGGTGACTTATTACAGGTGCTCTGTTTGATGGTAATGGATACCACACAACTGAATAGAACAATAGAAAAACATCTTTTTGCTTAGCTAATTTTTTGTTTCCTCTCTTTCTCCCATTCTCCCTGGCCCCATCTCAACCACAACTTCTTATTAAATATACTTTGTGTTATAAAATATAATTTAGAAAAAAAAAGTAGGACACCGTTTTTTCATTATAACGAACTCCCAGATTTCTCAAAAACTATCTGTTGTTCACCTCCTTAATACTGAATTCCAATCCAATGTGCCTACCTATCTCCCTCTAAAGAAGGAAAAGTGACTGTTCTAAATGATTCTCAAACTTTAGTGCATGTAAGAATCAGCCGGGGAGCTCCCAGAACAGTGCAGATTCATGGTGCCTTCCCTATGGAGTTAGATTCTGTGCATTTACTTTGGAGCTCAGGAAGTTGTACTTTAAACAAGTAAAAAAGGTGATTGTAATTCCAAGGCAGTTCTCCTGTGAACCACACCTTTAGAAGCTCTGCTCTACAGTTCTGACCCAGGTCAAAGAGAATATATTTAGAGGTTTATTTTCAGAAAACATTTGACTCAACTGCCAGTTCTGCTTATTCTGTTAAATGTCTGGGTTCTAGATCCCTGAGTATGCACTGTACTGGAGTACGATGAGCAATGCCCATAGTAAAACTATTCAAAGAGCGGCACCTATTGACCATCTTTTATACTACTGGCAAGCTCTAATAGACATAAATTTACCAAAAACCAAGAGTAGGAGGAGGGGAAGGAGAGGCGGGGAAGAAGGGAAGGAGGGGGAGGGGAAGAGAGAAGGGAAAAGGGAGGGAAAGAAGAAGGGAAAGGGGAAAGGGAAGGGGGAAGGAGAGGGGAGGAGGATGGGGAAGGGAAAGGAAGTGGGCGGGGAAGGAGAGGAGAAGGGGGAGCGGAAGGAGGAAGGAAAAGGGGAGGAGGGGAGGGGAAGGGGGAAGGAAAAGGGGAGGAGGGGAGGGGAAGGGGGAAGGAAAAGGGGAGGAGGAAAGGGGAAGGGGGAGGGGGAGGAATAAAAACAAGGAGCAGGAAAGGGAGAGGAAGGGAAAGGGCGAAGAGGGAGAAGGCTACAATTCCAAAAAGAAGTACTAATACCCAACTTACCCAAGCTTGCCACAGTCAAGTCCTCTGGAATCAACATTACAAAATATGTTGTTACTGCAGGCCTGGGAGGTAAGGCTTTGCCTGTATCTTAAGGTGGAACTTTATTGAGCAGGTAGGCTAGCAGTCCCAAGGCTCCTCGGGGCTTTTCATTTACTCAGTGAATTTGCAAGCAGACCTTGCCACCCTCTTGAGAAGGTCATTTTTTCCATTGCCGCAGCACAGATTAAGTGGACAAACACTGTCCACTACTCAAGTATTTACTGATCATTTTCTCTATGTAAATCCTGAGCTGTGTCAGCACAAGTGAGAGAATCAGCTCTCAGAGGGCTTACACTTAAGCTGGGAAAACAAGATGTTGAGAGTCAGAACCACATTTAATCAGAGGTCAAGGAGGACTTGGGGATGTGAGGCTAGTCACCGGAAGTATTGAAGGAATGTGAATCTGAGAACAACCACTTTTCCCATCCTTCCTCTAGCCCCTGAAACATTAGAAACCTGAAAGATCATTACCCAGGGATTAATGAACCTTGCCTATAATACTGGAATGCAGATAATATTTATGTTAAATCAAACCACATAGTCATGGTGGAGAAAATAATGGGAGAATATGTCACAGAAGGCCAATATGCACCCTTTGGTTGGATACAGAAAGGAATTTGACATTTTCTCAAAAACAATTCAAGTTACAATGGAGAATTATACTCCGCTGTACACAGCACATCCAGATGTACTGTGGCCCCACATCTTCTTGGACCCAGTGTGTGCTCTCTGCTTTTCCTTCCATCTACCACTTTTCCAAATCCTATCTCCAACGTGGCCCATACAGTGGCAGCAACAGAAAGTCATCGTGAATGCTCGACTGGCCACTGTGAAGGAGGACAGCACCCTCCAACAGTCAGCAGTATGGAGGGCCTTTTCTTGAACAAGTCATTTGTTCATGATTCATTTACTGCTCTGTGCTAGGCACTGTGCCAGTGCCTGGGATACAAGAGTGAACACAAAGACACAGCCCCTCCTCTTCCCACGAAGCTCACATGAGACACAGACAAGCAAACAAGCACTGTGAATGCAATGTGCCTGGGCAGAGGTAAGTACAGATGCCACTATTTGCTCCATGCAATGGTTCCTCTCACATCCCAACACATGGGAGTCAGGGTGAGGGCTTCAGTACTGGCCAGAGATGAATACAGATGTGGTGACTGCCTCCATTTCACCAAGACTCTCCTGAATCACTTTCTCAGCTCTGCTCATGAATACCACAGCAGTCAGACCATGACCTCATACTTGTGGTTCACTCTGGTCTGATTTAACAGATTCACTGGGTCTGTCCCAGACTTAGTTCCAACTCCCCTCTCTCTCATGCTGGCATTTTTCCTGGGTCATTTGGGGAACCCTGCTGAATGCAGCAGAATAATGCCAGAGTCAAGAAGAAGTATTGTTTCCAGAAAGTCCAAAAGATAAGGAATTCTCCAAGAAACAAAGCAAATCCCTAACCTTTCTAGCCCCAAAGGGCAAGTTAGAAGCTATGGATACCAAGATGTTCCTCACACAGGCCTAGATGTGGGAACATAGTAAGGCAGCTAAAAACACAGACTCTGGAGCCAGACTCCCTGGGTGGGAATCCCAGATCTGACACTTATTAGCTGAGTGACCTTGGGAACTGCACTTAATTTCTCTTTGGCTCAGTTTCCTCATCTATGAAATAGCACTCAATTTATAGTTATTATAAAAATTAAATGAGCTAATATATACAGTGCACTTTGAACTATTCCTGGCATAGTGCAAGAGCTTTGGGAGTTTTTATTAAATAAAAATAATTGTTATTTCTCTCCATTCAACGGCATGTAGGAAGGTCATCTAGATTCTATGCCAAGAAAGCTATCTAGTCACAACCTCCACTCTACGTCAGCCTTGTTGACAAAGTGCACAGGGGGCTGGCTCAAAGAAGAAACCAACAGTGACTGAGTAGCTGCTGTGTACCAGCCACTGGGTGGTTTCATATACATTATATATCACTTAATCTCTCAACAACCCAGACAGGTCAAAATAATTACCTCCTGTTTTACAGATAAGGAGACAGGGATTCAGAAATTCCCCTAACCTACTTAGGAGTTGGAGACTAGCTCCATGACCATACAGCTTTGTAAGGCTCCAAAAACCTCCTCATTTCTTCATGTTGGCATTTGTTTCTACAAAAGATTGGGAATCGGGCCCATAAGGGCAAGGGGCTTATGAGGAAAAGTAGAGTTAAGGAAATTGTCTTCCTCTCTCATCACATCCAAGGAGAGAGAAATTACAGGTGACAGAGGAAGTATGGTTAAGGTAAAGAGAAAAGACTAGGTTCCACAGGGTCCAAAGGAAACAAAGGTAAACAAAGGAGCTCCCACAGACCTAAAAAGAGGTCTCAGAGCTTAATAATAGGAGTCTCTGGCTGTTGGTAGAGATTCGAACCTAAGCTAGTCCAGCTCTAGGGACCAGCCCAGCACCTTCCCTGACCTCTGTGATGGCAGACATCACTGATCCAGCACAGCACTCATGCCTTCAGGCCCAAACAGTCTCAGCATTTAGACTCCAGAAAGCCTGGACAATCCATCAGAGTTGACTACCAGATAAAACCTATTTGTCATTTCTTCACTTCACCATGTTGCCAAAGGGAGTTTAAGAAACTCCCTGTCTCTGAAAACTGGAATAATCTACTTAGGGAACTGATTCATATGACATAGGAAACAGGTGAAAAATATATTCCTAGAGCCTGCTGGGTGAATCTTAGTTAAACATTCTGAGAAAACATTACCCCACTACCATGGACCAGGCAATGCAGTGCAATTAACCATGCTTTGAGAAGCTAATACTTCATTACCTTCTTGGCTCAAACATCTAGAATACTTTATGATTTACAAATTACTATCACTTGACCCTACAACTGCCTCACCAGGCAGCTGGGCACCTCAGAATGTGTAAAGCATAAAATTCTTATTAGTTTTAATGGTTTGTAAATCTTTTCTGTAGGCAATCATTTTTGCAAATAATTTCCTTTGCAGTTCTCATATCCCTTCTTCCTTTTCCTTATTTTATTGCATCAGTTAGAATCTCAAAGCCTTACTACTCAGCATGTGGTCTATGAGCCAGCAGCATGGCATCACCTGGAAGCTGGCTAGAAATACATAATCTGAAGCCCCACCTCAGACCGCTTCATCAGAATCTACAGTTCAACAGGATCCCCAGGGGTTCACATGCGCATTAAAGTTTGAGAAACACAGCACGGCTACTGTTGAAAAGCAGAAGTAGTAAAAGTATCAAGTTTTTTTGCTCAGAATGTAATAAGAATGTATCACTATTTTCATCATTATTTATGATGTTTATTATAAGTTTTTTAGAAATCCTGCATCAGGCCAAAACAGAAAACTACGTAAAATTAATGTATTAGTCCATTTTCATTTTAATGAATTACCAGTACCTCCCACTGGTAATTCATTAAAAAAAGAAAAAAAAAAGATTTAATTGACTCATAGTTCTGCATGGCTGGGGAGGCCTCAGGAAACTTAGAATCATGGCAGAAGGCAAAGGAGAAGCAAGGTGGCAGGAGAGAGAATGAATGCAGGAGGAACTACCAAAAAACCATCAGATTTTGTGAGAACTCACTCACTATTAGGAGAACAGCATGGGGGGAACCACCCCCATGATTCCATTACCTCTCTTGACATATGAAGATTATGGGGATTACAATTCAAGATGAGATTTTGGGTGGGGACACAGCAATCCATATCAACTAATAACTGTGAAAAAATACGGTGTAAAGAAGCATTGCTACTTACAAGATCATATGAAGATTATGGGGATTACAATTCAAGATGAGATTTTGGGTGGGGACACAGCAATCCATATCAATTAATAACTGTGAAAAAATACGGCCTAAAGAAGCATTGCTACTTACAAGATCATCTAGCTTGTAGGTAGCAAGTGGAGCACGGAAGTCCATGCCTGTTCTGCCCTGATGCAGAGTGGCCATCATAAGGGAAGATGGACTAATAACAAATTATTCCCAGCTATCAGTACATATTTGTTGAATGAATAAATAAATTTCACTCTACTCTGTTTAATATAATAGGTGTGTTTCCACATAGCTGAATGAACAGTAAATCCTAGATCCTTGAATATTTGTAAGCCACATGATTCAATGTGCGAAAAGAAATCTCTATTTTAAGGTACTCTGTACTAAATCTTCTCACAAAGAGGAAAAAATAGCTTGCTTCATGAAAATGTACTCCCTGATAGATTTTAATCAACAAGTGTTGATTGGGCACAGCTGTGTGCCTATAACTGTCTTTAGTTTTCATAAGTATTCAGAAGATAGAAGACAGTGGTTCTCAAATTTAGCATGCATAAGAATCACCTGGAGGGCTTATTAAACCACAGAATACTGGTCTAATCTCCCACCCTGAGTTTCTCATTCAGCAGGTTTGGGGTATGAACCAAAAATTAGCATTTCTACCAAGTGCCAGGGACCACACTTTGAGAAACACTGAAAAAAAAATACCCTCCCTACATTTAAGGCAGCAGTTCTCACTTCTGGCTGTACATCACACTCAATTGGAAAGCTGCCGAAAAACACTTACGCCTGGGTCTCTACCACAACTAATGAATCAGAAACTGAGGATGGAGTCTGAGCACTAGTATTTGTCACAGATTCCCAGGTGTAATTGTCTATTTCACATTGCTATAAAGATACTACCTGAGACTGGGCAATTTATAAAGAAAGTAGGTTTCATTGACTCATAGTTTCGCATGGCTAGAGAAGCCTCAGGAAACTTACAATCATGGTGGAAGGTACAAGGATGTCTTACATGGCAGGAGGAGAGAGAGAGAGCATGTGAAAAGTGCCACACTTTTAAGACCATTACATCTTGTGAGAACTCACTATCATGAGAACAGCATGGGGGAAACTACCCCCATAATCTGATCACTCCCACCAAGTCTCTCCCTCGACACATGAGGATTACAATTTGAGATGAGACTTGGGCAGGGACACAGAGCCAAACCATATTACCAAGTGTTTCTAATGTGAAGCCAGAGTTAAGCAACACTGAGGCTTAGGTTTTGGTTGAAGAGAGAAGAAAGACATGCAAAGACAGTTCCAGGGCCCTCCACGCAGTAGTACGCTGCAGCCAGGTGGCATTGTTGGAGAAAAGCAAATGTGTTTCCTGCTTCCCAGCTCTGCATTCACTAACTCCACATTGTTAGCTTGAAATAACCCATGGTAGAAGTATTTACACTACAGAAATTGGTAAATGCTACAAATCAGGACTCTCCCCCTCCACCTAGAGAACATTGACCAGCACACCACAAATGATCAGGCAACATGTGCCACAAAAGATGAGAAGATGAAATCACACTAAACTGGGGTGGTGAGGGAGGACTTACTGGAGGAGATGGGGCCAGAGATGGACCAAAAGAATGAATAGGATCTGTAGAGAATCAAAGTTATCCACCTGGATGAAAACATGAGTTCATGTTCAGAGGTGGGAACAGTGAGGGGACTGCACATACTTAAGAGAAGGATTCTTGTGGTAGAGCAGTGTTTCCATGAGATTTGGTTTCAGAAGTTTAGAATTTCACATAATGGGTCTCCACAGAAAAGCACATACAAGCAGTGTAGGCCCATATAGTGGCCAAGCTTATATTTAAGATTCATTAACAGGCAAAACTAGGCAATGTTGCAACTGCAGCTTGCTGATAAGATACCACCCCAACCCTATAAGTGCTTCCCAGGGATCTCCTGACTTTGTATTAGGTCAACACCTTGCAGGCAGTACCTAAGAGGTACCCCAGACCAGTCCATCCGCCCCCATTTTCTCACTTCAATGACACTAATCTGTTTGATCCCATTCACCCTCTCTCAGAAGCCTTTAGTGGGGAAATTTGCATCTTCAAAATCCTCCTCTAATTCTCAAGGGGAGATTAGACTGTCAATATCCATTCAGGATCCTGGATACTCCACAAAAAGCAGAGGGATCTCAGCTTACTAGAAAAACAAGATTTCAGGAAAATAAAAAATAAGGTCGGGGGTGCCGGATGGAAGAGCCTTGTCTATCCCTCCCGCAAAAGGCCAAAGATAGGCCTGCAGGAGCCATTTCTGCATGCTTCCTGTACTCAGAACACTTGGCCTGTATCCATTTTCTTGCCTCTTCTCTCTCCAGATATGGTATGTATCTTCTCTCTCCAGATATACTTCATTCCTGTATCTGGAGCGAGAAGAGGCAAGAAAATAGAAAAATACCCATGAATATTTCATGTAGTGCCTCTGCTGACTTTTTAGTTCTCTGAACACCCATTAAAATGCCACTGTAATAATGTCATTGTTTGCTCGTCATTTTCTACCTGGCTCTTAGGAAGGAAAAAACCAGAAATAATAATTCCTTGCTCTGATTGGGAGGTCACAGGAAATCATCTACCACTTGTACTAAGACTTTTGAAGATCAAAGGGCTAAACAATCACATTTTCATTTATTTGGCATCATTCAAGGAGGTATGATTTCGATAGAAGTACATTTTCCAGATAAATGAAGCTTATCCTTAAGCACCAGATTTGTTTTTGAATTTTAACCATTTCAAATGGAAATTATTCTAGAATGGTCTCCACTTCCCTGTTTTCTTCGATAAAACAAATGGAGAAAAAAAAACGTAACCTGTTCTGCAGTACTTCAGAATCCTCATTGTAAAGAGCCTGTATTTTTACCATGCTATCATACATGACGTCTCAGGCTTACTGTGATATTTAAGACTGCTTGGGCCGGGCACGGTGGCTCAAGCCTGTAATCCCAGCACTTTGGGAGGCGGAGGCGGGTGGATCACGAGGTCAGGAGATTGAGACCCTCCTGGCTAACACGGTGAAACCCCGTCTCTATTAAAAATATAAAAAAAAAACTAGCCAGGCGCGGTGGCGGGCGCCTGTAGTCCCAGCTACTAGGAGGCTGAGGCGGGAGAATGGCAGGAACCCGGGAGGCGGAGCTTGCAGTGAGCCGAGATCGAGCCACTGCACTCCAGCCTGGGCGACACAGCGAGACTCCGTCTCAAAAAAAAAAAAAAAAAAGACTGCTTGTCTCTGAATCAAGGGCCTCATACTGATGAGCTTTCTGAAGTCCTAGCTGTTTCCTTCCTATCTATAGTCTGTCTGTCATCATGTCATACTCCCATCACAGTGTCTGCCTCTCAAGTCAATTTTCAAATCCCTACTTCCTTCCCAAAGATAACTTCTTGCTCTAAATTTGCTAGGAACTGAGAAAATTAACACTCAAAGTTATAATATGTAAAGAAAGTACTATAATAGCACATAAAGAAATAGTTATTGGGCTCTGAACAAGGGCCAAAGTCAGTATTCTCTGAGAAAAATGTTCAACTTGGAGGACATGAAACTCTTGACATCTTGACTTAGTGTCTCTGAATTGTGTTTGTTTCTTTGTTGCTTCTTGATGCACCCTGGCTAGCAGAGGTTGCCTAAGAAGCAACTCTTAGATAAATGAGGTGTTGTTTAATAATGTTCGATTAACAGGTATACATACAAGTGGTGCTGTAGTGACAAAAGTTACAAAATCCTTTCCACGCTAAGTTCACAGTCTGGCCCCAGACAAGGCCCACAAGACCCCACTTCTGCTAATCTCTTCCACCTCACCCCTGACTCTCCTGCTCAGCTGCCATTCTCCAAGCACTCCATCCTGAACACACCAGGACAGGTCCCTCCTATGGGCCTTTGCACTTTGCTCTTCTCCTACCTGGGATTTTCTTCTGCAGATCTTTGCATGACCAACTCCTGTTCTTTCAGATCTCAGCTCAGCTCTTACCTCCCTGACCCCTGTATCTCTAGCCGTCCCTTGCTTCCCCCCAGCACATTACTCTGTCTTGTTTTTTCTCTAGAACCTTCCAGAATCTGAAAGTATTCTGTCCGCTAGCATGTTTATCATCCATTCATCCCACTTCTGTACAAGATCCCCAAGCACAGGGACTTCCTCTGTGTCAGCCACTGACCCAGAACCCCCAGGACATCAACAGGCCATGACAGATCCTCGAGAGAACACCTGGTGAATCAGCAAAGCAGCATAAATAGAATACAACAAGGTAAGTTATGGTAAAGGAGAGCAGAAAACACCTACGCAAGCCTGGGTGTAGAAAAAGATATCTCAAGGAGGTGAGGACTGAGCCAGATCTGAAACAGTGACTTGAGCAAAAAAAAACTTGGGCAAAAAAAGTCAGAGGGTATTCCAGATAAAAGGTCACATATAATCCATATGCTGAAACTATATACTAAAGTAACCTTCACACAATCTCAGCATAATATTATCCAAGAATCCCCTGCACCGTTGGAATGGCAGTGAGAAACAGACAAGTCCCTCTCCAGTCATCTCCCCTCCCCAGGGGATTATTTGACCCTCTGCAGATTCCAGAAAACACTCTCAAATCCTCTGTGTATGAGTCTGCTCAGACTACTATAACAAAATACCACCTAGTCTGGGTGACTTAAACAACAGATATTTATCTTATCACAGTTCTGGAGGATGAGGTCCAAGATTAAAGTGTGGACAGTGTTGCTTTCTTTTAAGGGCTTTAATGAATTATCTTTTCCAGTCTCTGGCCAGCTTCTGGTTGTTTGATGGCAATCTCTGGCATTCCAGCTGCATCTCCCTGATCTCTGCCTTCGTGTTCACACGACATTCTCCCTATATGTGTCTGTGTCCAAATTTCCCCTTTTCATAGAGACACCAGTCCTACTGGATCAGGACCCACCCTACTCCAGCATGACCTTCTCTTTAATAATCCCATCTGCAACAACCCTATTCCCAAATACAATGACATTCTCAGGTGCCAGGGATTAGGATTTCAACATATGAATTCTAGGGAGACACAATTCAAGCCATACAAGACCTCATGTTTGAATCCGGTTTCCCTAACGGGACCTACTTCTTCAGAGTGAAGGCAGGTCTGGGTCAACTCTGAGAACTGTGGAGGCATATCAGCCCTGTCCAGCCACTAAAAAGGGAGCACAGAAAGAAGGAACCCTGGGACTGGAGAAGCTGCTTGGGAGAAAGACTAAAAGAGCGATGTGAGCCCATTCCTACTCAGGGAGGAGCCGCAATATCCCAAAGAACCAGCTAGATCACCTGATCAGCTCAATAACCCTGCAAGGTCTCAGCTGTCATTTTAAAGTGATGAAGTACAGGGCATCCAGGAAAGGAGACATCCCAAAGCCAGAATGTTCAAAGGCCCGGGATCTTGGAGAGACATTAAACAGATGAGAAAAATGGAGACAAAGATTCCTCCTCTGCAAAATGAGAAGTTAGACAATGGCCCCTACAGACTCTCCCTACCACCATAATCTAAGGTTCAAGGCTGTTCCATACTTTATACTGGGTGGCCACTTGATAAACATGTATCAAATATTTGAAGAAAGGAATAAATGAGATTATAGCCACAAGGACAAAATGCAGTAACCCTCATTATGATTACACTCCACCCACCCCTGCAAAAATAAAGTCCAGGAATGAATCTGAGTTCAAGATCATTGCCCTCTGGAAGTACTTAAAATAGAATAATATCGTACCCACTGCAACAAAGCAGTCCAAACACACTGAGGGCCTAATTAGGCCTCAATACATATGCAAACGGGTCCTGCCAGAACTTTCCTTGCCTCCAAACACAGATCTCAGACCCTTTCTCCTCACCCAAGTCCTATCCATTGCTGGGGCTTAGTCAAACTTCATTCCTCAGTGTGGAGGCTCCCAAAGGATCTACTCCAAGAAGCAATTATTTCCAGGGCTGAAAATTCTCCTGCTTTTACGTCCCAGCCTGATGTGAGTTCCTCCTGCAAAGGGCTGAGAAGCTACAGTCAAGAATACAATCAAAGAGAAGGACAACCTGTAATCTTAACTTTCCCTTTGTACTTTAGACAGCCACTATCAGCATCAAGGCAGCAGGGGGAGGGGGGCAGCGGTGGGGAACTGCAAGTGGAGAATCAAGCACACACCTGTGCTGTGAGACGTCTCCCAGAGAAAATGAAAACACCTCCATTTAATGCTAGGATTTCAGAACAGAAATCTCTTCAGAAATGAGAACTCAAAAGAAAGAAAGAAAAGGAGAAAAAAACTGAAGAGAAAGTTCACACCCCAAACTGAATTTCAAGGCAATATCCAGCTAAGAAAAAGCAAAGGAAAATCCTCCCAACCCAACAGTAAAACAGCAGCCCTCTAAATACACAGGCACACAGACACACAAGGCATTGGCTCTGTGGCAGAAGCGCAAAATTCACAGTAACACCTTGGAACGCAAAAGCAGCTGGAGACTGTGGCGCACAGGGAGCCTGCTCTGCTGTTGTACCTGCCTAGTGTCTGAAGGACAAGTATCCCCTGCCCTGCATTGGAGAGCTTCGCAAATGAGAGGAAAATCCACTTGCAGCGAGACTCAGGATGCACTGAGGACGAGAGCTAATGGCAATTATTTAGTTTTAATAACTGGGTAATTGCTGACCGGACCAGCAGAAGCCAAAAGGCCAATGCCTTTGCTTTGCCAAGAACGCCAAGGGTTAGATGTTAACTGCATACAATTAAGTGGACGGCTGCCCTGGTCACCTCTAATTGGGTTGTGCTGGCACATGATGTGGGGACAGAACATTTGGGTCAGGGGGCCTCTGGCAGACCCACCTGGACAGAGCAAGCAAAAACTTTTGTGAGCTATAATTGGCTTAAAAAAAAACACCTTAACTTGGACAACAGCAGCTGTTCAATGCTGGAGTGGGTTAGAGGTCCAAGGGGATAATGGTTGTTGATCTTATACATGGACACAGATCTTCCAGCTTCAGTAGAAGCCAAAGGACCATCTCCAGGGGTCCTGAAAGCAGGTGGAACTGATAGAAGGTCAAGTCCTTAATATTCAGTCCCAGAAATCACTAACCCAAACATCAGAATGTTCCCCATATGCTAGCACAGAGCATGAACATCCAGGATCCCAGCCAATGCACTGCCAGCAACTTCTAAAGAGAGGTACTTAAGCTCATAAGGGAGCTGTCTTGAAAGTGTCATCCTGACCACTGTCTCTGAGGCCCACCTGGATAACACAGGCAGCCTCCATTCTGCATGCTCTTCCAGGCTCTGCCCCTTGCTGTGGCTTTCTCCACTCTGGGGATGCTTTCTCCTCTCCCGTTCAAACCCCAGCTGATAGATTCTCAGCTCCACCTTTCACCCACCCTTACCCTACAAACTCTGTTTACGAAGAAGGTGCTAAATAAGCACTGCCTGCCCTTCCTAATTATTTACCCCTGCTGAACTCTTTTGAGCTCTCCATCAACTTCAGACTCAAAAGATCCTTAGAGATAATCCAGTCCAACTTTACAGATAAAAATAAATCAAGGCCCAGGTAGGTTCCATGGACTATTCAGACATTCTTTTATTTCTATCGCATGTAGAGGAACCTCATCAGTCCAGTACGCTGTGTGCTTCTGAAGGACAGTGATCTTATGTGATCCTATATGCACCTTTTATATGCCCCCACAGTATTTAACATAGGCGTGGACAGAAGTAAATCCTTAGTAAACAGCTGTCCATTAGTTCACCACCATTCGTCCTCTTACAGTTCACTGGTGGCCTAACTCTAATAATAGTGTTGCGAGGCTCAGAGTGACTTCGACTTCCTCTAACCACATGGATGAGGAGCCACATAATAACTTAATGATTTTATAAATGAGAAAAGCACTTTGGCTGATGTTCAACATGTAACAGGCAGCAAGAAAGGGAAGCAGGGGCTGGCTCCCCACTGCCTCAGTCCAGACATGTCCCTAGTCAGTCCCCACTCAATAACTGGGTGCACAGCTTTGTGTAAGTAAGGGTACTTAAAAGCCCCCCCAGAAATACTCAGTCCTCGATCTTAAGGACTTTCAATCTAATGGGGAAAACAGACAGGAACACTGATCATTATGATTCTGTGTGACAACCATGATGAGAAAAGGCAAAAACAGTATTATTCTACATCATTAAATGAAACTCATATTGCTCTCCTGCCTCACAAACATATTCCCCGTAATCCAAACTTGGCTGGCCTGAATATCAATGCCTCCAGCATACCTCTGCTTCTAGGTTTTTGCTCATACCATTCCCCCCACCTGGAAAGTCCTCACTCCTATGTAAATCTATCCCATATTAGAAACTCAAGTATCAAATTGAATCCTAAATTATTCAGGATTATTCTTTTCATCTAGGTTTTCCTTAACTACTCTGCCACTTTCATTCTGCAACATTTATTTGATCTCTTATGATATTTCCTGTTCAATTCTTATGTCCTTATTCAACTCTCGTGCAATCTTACTATTGATCTAAATTTTAAATTCCTTAATGGTAAGTCCCAAGTTCTCTTCTCAAGAAATTCACATATGGATAAATCCCAGATACATAGTGAGTGCTCAGTTAGATCTCACTGCAGAATGAATGTATGAATGAGTGACTGAATATGTTCTTGCAGAAGTAATGTATGAATGATTGAATGAATGAATATCTTCTTGCAGAATAACTGTATGAATCAGTGAATGAATGAATGAATGAATGAACCAAATCATTGGTCAGGTTTCAACTGTTGGTCAATAATTCCAAACAAAATCTATCCTCTGCCTGCCTCCTCTCCTCCCTATTACAAACTAACACACATATATTTATATACTATAAATACATTAGCCACAGAGCTCTGCTAAGACTAGTTGGGTTATTTCAATTGCACCTTTTCTAATTTAATTTCTTCTTTGGCATCCCCCTCCAACCCACCCTGACTCCATCTGGATTATTTTTGTGCTTGGTGAAAAGGAGAAAACACATAAATGAGTTGGCAGGAATAGGGTGTAATTCTAGGGTTCAAATTGCCATCCTCTAATGACTGGAATAAATCTTTATTGATGCAAATAAACAAGATGTCAATATACAGGCACAGAGGTCAGGGCCCAGCCTAGCAGGGCCCCAGCAGGGACTGATTTCTATAATCAGCTTTCATTTCCCGATGAATATCCCAAGTTACAAACAAGCTGGATGAGAATCATTTCCTAAGTAAATTTCCACGTCCTAGAACAGGAAGCAAGGCCCTAAGCCCACACACTGCTCCCAACTCCAAGTCTCAGGGCAGCTATCTATCTTTCAATGTCTCTCTCAACGACTTCTCCCTTAATAGCACCTAAAACCAAAAATGCCAGGAGGGTAAAGTTTTTCTCCCACTATTCTGGACTTTGCCTCTAACATCTGCCATACCGATAGGTATGCAGCAAAAGTCTTGCCCTCTAAAGGTTACAGTATAAGGGCAAGCAATAATACACAAAGGTGCCCATGATTCCCAAACCTGGCCCTACAATCCAATCACCTGGAGAGCTGGTTAGCAACAGCTGGAGAGATTCTCATTCAGACGGCCCCGCGTGGGGTCTGACAATCTGATGTTTAACAGGGGCCCCAGATGATTTTGATGTAGCAGACCCATATGACAAACTGGTAGAGAGCAGAGAAACTCAGTGTAATGGAAACAGCATGTGCTTTTGAGACAGGCAGGCCTGGGATGAAATCCCAGTCCTGTCACTTACTACAAACTGAGGTAAGCTGCTTAACCTCGATTTAAGCACCAAACATTCACAAAATTAGTAGCGCAGTACCTAGCACATAGCAGAATTTTAATAAGTAGAACCAGCCCAAATAGGGCCCCTGAACTCTACCTCTCAGACTGCCTGGCCCAATGCAAATTTCAGTAAGTTATATTAGGTCTACTAAATTAAGACTCTTTACAGGATGTAACTATGATTTAAACCTCTCAGTTATATAAATTCTCAACTAGGAAAATAAATAGTACATTTGAGGCTTCTGAAAATATGGTCAGCATAACGATAGCCCAAGATTCTGTAGCTATAGGCCAGCCTTGGACTTTTTGGTCATTGATCTCTGAAGAATGTCACAATAATGCTGCCTCATTCATAACATGGTGCCATAACATAAACCCCAAGGACAATGTCACACTAGAAAATAAGATTGAGGATAAGCAAGTCCTCTGAAAAGCCTACTATAAGGTAATGAAAGTTCGTGTATTTTAAAACCACGTTTAGAGAGGAGGGAAAAACCATCAACAAAGTCACACATTAGGATCCTTACACTTCTATTACCAAAGTTAATCATTCGTGTAGTATTAGGAAACGAGCTCTTGATTAAAAGCTAAGTGTTGCTAGCAGAAAATACTCACACTCTTCCTGTTCTTCCTTTACTCAAACGTTTTATATTCAGTGCATCTTTCAGAATCCAGTCTTAAGGGAAACTTTCATTCGGGTCTTCAGTGCATTCGTTCTCCTCTTGACATAACCTGGCCCAAACACACTACATGAATGTAGATCACTTTTCCTTTTATATTTCTTGACAAGAAAATTCAAGAAAATGTGCTGGTAAATATCATTTAACCTTTCTCAAACAGTAAAGGTGGCCCTGGTTCCACCCATCAAATGGATTCCTCACTCATAATTTAACAAATTAGAAGGTGCCCTAAACCTTTTTCTGTGGGGAAGACCCAAGTAAATCTTATTTGGATAGATTACCCATGGTTGTCCAAAGTCAATGCCAATTCTTAAAATATACCTAGCCAGGTACAACATTTAATTAAAAGGTCAGTCAATAGAGTGGACATACTCCTACTTCAGTGATAAATTGCTAGAAGAGTTTAACAAATTACTTTTGAAGCCAAAGTCCCAGCTTCCATGAAGGTTTGTTCATTCATTCCTCTGGTTGGTTGGTTGGTTGGTTGGTTGGTTTTGTTTTGTTTTGTTTTGTTTCGAAAGCCCCATGATTTCCAACAAACTCTTTCCAAGGTTGTTGAATAACCAATAATAAAAATCTGTCTACAGGCATTTAGGATATACAGAAAATACTTAAAATCTCTATTTTTAAGTCCATAGTAACCATCAGAACCTCAACAGTAACTTCATCATTATATACTTCTTCAGACTGCTCTATGATCTTTTGTTTTTAACATAAAATGTTCAGATGAAAGTAATGAATTCCAGTTAAAGGAATCAAGTGCTAATGAAAGGAAGTTATATTTTAATCACTGCATAGATATAACAACAATCACAATGGGACACGCCTAAACATCCCTTAGATCTTCTCAAATAAATGGAAGAGGGAAGCTAAATGTATCTGTGGTCCAGCGTCAGAGCTGGCCCAGCCCACAGCAAAACTGTGAAGTGACTTAAATTTGGCCCTGAAGTCCTTCCACTATTTTACAAGCAAGGCTTACCCTCACTGGTGATTCCCCTCCCTTGCCAAATTTGCCAACTGTAGCATCTTACATGGCTTTGCAATCCAAGCAGTGTCCCATGCACCAAAATGATCTCTTTTTCTTATCACACAAAAAAATATGTTTTAGTCGGGTGCAGTGGCTCATGCCTATTAATCCTAGCACTTTGGGAGGCTGAGGCAGGCGGATCACTTGAGGCCAGGAGTTCAAGACCAGCCTGACCAACATGGTGAAACCCCATCTCTACTAAAAATACAAAAAAATTAGCCAAGCATGGTGGCAGGCACCTGTAATCCCAGATACTGGGGAGGTTGAGGCAGGAGAATCACTTAAACCTGGGAGGCGGAGGTTGCAGTGAGCTGAGATCACACCACTGCACACCAGCCTGGGTGACAAAGCGAGACTCTGCCTCAAAAACAAAATGTTTTAAGACTGTCCTTAACTAAAGCTTTTAGAGGAAACTAATCAGAAAACCTCATTCCTGCTGCTAAACTATGATTTTATATATATATATATATATATATCCTTCCCATTAGCATTTACATTTTTTAAGTGAGAATATAAGAACTTAATTCAATTGAATAAAAACCCCAGTGACAAAATCCCAGTCACAGTACAAGGTCATTGTGGGAGAGTATCTCTGGGTAGGAGCCACCTCCATTTCCCTCCTCATACCAGACTACTTAAGCAAGCAGACACAGAGCTATAAATGCACCTTCCCTGCGATGGGATTATTATAGCTTGTTTTCATCACAGAATGTCATGAATGAAAGGGATCCTGATTTTAGCCTCTCATTTCACAGCTGAGGGAACTACAGACCCCAGACATTAAATGATTGTCCCAGATGCACAGCAAGCTTTAGCTATCTCTCATTCACTCACCGTGCCTTGCAAGGGCTTTGGAGCAATGGACCTATCCTAAACTCTCCAGTGTCTACTTAATCCTTACCTCCAATCAAGTTTTGTTTCATCTGGATGAGAGCAATTGCCTCCTAACTAGTCTCCCTGACTTCAGGCTGGCCCATCTCTTGCAAGATTGTGAGAATCCTGTCACTTATCTGCTCAAAATGTTTAGAGTATCCCCACTGCAGGACACACCTATAATCTATAGTAATGCCGGATTTTTAATCTCCCATAAGGGAGAGTCCAGTACCTCCCAGGAAAACTTATCTCATAACCAGGCATTCCTATTAGAAATTTATCCCTTATTTTGACCCTGAATCTATCTCTCTGTTGCTGCTACAGATTCCGTAATCTGATAACTGCATTAAACAATACTAACATCTCTTGTATTTGACACCCCTTCCTGCATCTAAAGGCTGCTATTATGTCTCTTTTCTGCCCTCTCTTTCTTGCTGTGGGCTTCTACCTCTCTTGTATGTCTTTCAGTTTGTCCATATCTCACTATGTACCCACCAAGGCAGAAAAATTATTCTAAATTAAAATATTACAGACACAATATTCCAAACTAAGAAATGCATAGTTCCAAGAAATTATTCCCATTCTCACTCCAGAATATAGGTCTATTAAAATAGATTAAGGCTTTGTGAGTTTTTTTGCTTATTGTATCACAGAATTAACTCATAGTGAACCTTGAGCTTACTGGTTCCCAAGCTATTTAATATTTTACTCATGCTACTAATTCTCTGAAACATCTACCTCATCCTATTTTGTGCAGTTTAATTTTGGGATTTGTAGAACTTTACATTTATCCCTGCTACATTTTGTTCTGTTAGACTTGGCCCAGATCTCTAGTCTATAAATATCATTTTATATCCTGTTTCTTAGTATTCACTGTCCCATCCTGTCTTCACATTATTTGCACACTGGGTGAATTTGCCATTAGTATCTTCGCCAACCTAAGAAAAGAGAAGCCTGCATCTCTTAGGTAGACTGGAGGGCAGGACCAAGGATAGGGCCCTAAAATTGGCTACTTGGAACATTATCTTCGGGTTAACTTTCAACCACTGGTCAGTATCCTTTGAGTATAATCATTTGACCAATTATTAATCCATCAGTTTTCCTTACATACAAATACATTCCATATTGGCCACAAAGATACTACAAGGAAGTTGTTCAGATACGTTGCCGACGTCCATTCTGCTTATTTTTTTTCTCATCTAATAGGTCTGTGACCCTTACAAAAGCGGTAAGATTTATGCTAGCATCAATTGCTTGCATCAAGCCCTCATTGCATCCCGGTGATCATCACCTCCTCTTCACTATTTTAGTAGCCCCTTCTATAATCTTTCCCTGGGTCATTTTCAAGCCCATCATTCCAGGATCATGCAACCATCATAGTACATAACATAAGCTAGTGCTACCCACTAACTGATACTGCATACACCTTGTCTTTGCACATGTTTTCAAACATATTGCTTTTAAAATGTGTCTGATGCTGATCAAAAAATTAGTTATATAGCCACTTAATAATTTAATTTTTATCTTTTGTTGGTTTTCAAAGAATAATGCTCATTTTCATTGTGTTTGCAAGGAATCTATTATATAATTAAATAGTACAGACTCAAGGAAATACCAGTGAGATCATGGTTTTAAAAAATAAAAATCTTTCCATGAGGAAATCAAATAAATAAAATGAAAAATATTAAATGTATGCAAAATATGAAAAATAATTTACTAAACACCATGAAAAGTGACATGGCTGGCCCTGTCCATTGCACTGGCTTTGGAGTCAGCAAAGTTGAATTCAGAAGCTTTTGTTCAGTTCATACTAGTTGTATAACCTTGAGGAAGTTACCTCTTCTTTTCAAGGTCCATCTCCCTCATTTGTGAGATATGGATTATCCTAGTGCCTCTGCTGAGGGGACTGGGAATATTCAATGAGAAAATAATGAATTTGTCCAGTTATTGACATACAAAAAGAACACACTAAACTTGACAGTATTTTACATGCTTCCATTTAAAATCCACCCTTTATATTGAACACTTGAGCCAAAAATGCCCCAATTTTTAAGAAGCATGAACTATGAAGAAGACATAAATATTTTAGGAGAAAAGGAACTAGGAAAACAGCTGATGCAGAAGTCACAATCATGTTCAAAGTGATAAAGCATTCCTTGGTCTGTTTCTGCCTTGCACTTCTAAGGACAAGATCCTTGAAATTGCTTCGCTGTAACCATTACACTCACACATACACACACACACGCCCCCTATACCTTGCACAGAACAAGGTACATGGTCACTGCTCAATAACCACACTTGATTAATCCTCAGAGTTGGAAAACAAGAAGTAAAATCACAACTCTCCAGGCTACACAAAAATTAACTGCAGTAGATATGAAGCAGGTTACCAAAGAGCCCCTTCCCTGGGAATTGCCTGCCCCCCGTGGAGTGGTGACCTCCTCACAGCCATGCTCCTCCTTCAGGACTCTGCCCATTGGCCTCAGCAGATTGGCTTAATGGTGGACACCTGACCACAGCTGGGAAAACTGGATTCCCTCTTCTGGGAATCTGCTGGAAACCTAGTTACACTATTGGTGGAGACCTGGAAGGAGAGTCTAAAGAATCTTTTTTTTTTTTTTTTAAATAGAAGAGTCTTGCTCCCTTGCCCGGCTGGAGTGCAATGGTGCAATCTCGGCTCACTGCAACCTCTGCCTCGTGGTTTCAAGCAATTCTCCTGCCTCAGCCTCCCAAGTAGCTGGGATTACAGACACCCGCCACCACACCTAGGAAATTTTTGTATTTTTAGTAGAGATGGGGTTTCACCAAGTTTTGGCCAGGCTGGTCTTGAACTCCTGACCTCAGATGATCCACCTTCCCCAGCCTCCCAAAGTGCTGGGATTATAGGCATGAGCCACTGTGCTCAGCAGGAGTCTAGAGAATCCTATCCCTGAGACCTGGATTTTTCCTGATCCCTACCATTTTGAGACTCAGTTTTTTCCTGAAATACCTACAGTATCTTTCCATTAAATTTTATTTTCTTCCTTAAGTGGATTCCAGATGGTTTCCATTGCTTTTAATTTTGAAAGAAAGGAAAATAAACTGAATTAATATACTGAGAATAATGAAAAAATAATACTGATTTTATCGGGCTGGCCCTGTCCATCGCTATACCTGCTGTGGCTGATACAAATAACCAAAATAAGATCTAATCGTTTATTATTTGCTAGAACAAACTGAACGGGACTCAGTAAAGTTCTCTAAGAGATTATAGAATCATGCCATCAAAATATATCATTCAGCTCTACAAAAAGAGAATGGATTCTAGATTCAGACCACATGACATCAGAGGAAAGCCAGAATTTGCCAAAACAGAGACTTTTCTGAGAAGATTCATGGAGACCTCAAGACACACTTAAGAGCCAATATTGGTTATGTGCTTACTACATGCTAGCTACTGCTCTAAGGGCATTTACGTGCATTAACTCATTTAATCCTCACAACAACCATGTCATGTTGGGCTACTATTATTCCCACTTGAAGATGAAGAAACTCGGAGAATGAGAGAAGAACTTTTCCAAGGTTTCATGACTAGCAAGGGGGCAGATCCAGGCTTTAAACCCAGTGCTGTTCAAGGTGCACAGCTGGTCTCCTGTCCCGGATGACATGCTCAGTGTGGAAGTGCTAAGGCAGAGGCAGGAGACTGCCTGCCGGGAGTTGTTACGTATTTTCTGTTGATGCCTCCTACATGCCAGGAACTGTGCTAGGTGCTGAGAATGGTCTGAACAGTGTCTCCCTTAAAGAACAAGACTCCCCAGAGTAATAGGATAATGCACAGAGCATAGCACAGTAACAAGTAGGCATTCAATAATCAAAATTCAACCTATACACCACATATGGGAAGCATTTCTTGCCTCCTTGCAATCTACAGGTTAGGTTAGCACCTCTCACTAACTCTCCAGGAACTCCATGCATCTGTCATAGATTTCTCAGAGTACTGGAATTATCAGTATGTCTATTCACTCCCCTCTAAATATAAGCAATTCCTGTGGGTGACCGTACTGTTCATCTACCTCACTAGAGCTGAGAAGCATTCCCAAAATGGGTAGACCCTCATTCTACCCATGTTGTTGAGCATTCCCAACATGCTTAACAAATGTTTGCCGAACGGACTCCTTAATGTGACCGATTACTTCCCCAGAAGCGCATCCTCTAAAAACAGAAATCATGGTAGGACAAACACTTTGAGCAGATGGTTCATCAGCAGAGTTGGGTTTGTGCTAAACCAACCATGTTATTTCCCATCCATCCTGGAGGTGACCAGCCAGATGGGGGAGGTGCAGACTGACCACAGAACAATGGACCAACGTTCCCTGGAACTGGCATCATTAGTTTGGGCATTCAGCCACTTAAAGGAAGTGGGCCGCCCTTAGTAGAGCAAGCATGAACTTGAATTCACACTGACTTTTAGTTGAATCCCGGCCCTCAAGCCAGTAGTTGTGTAACTGAGCAAATAAACCTCTCTGAGCCTCAGCCTTCTCATTTCAATACTTGCTTCTCATAGTCATTCTGAAGATTAAATGAAGATCACATAAATTAGATGCCAGGACATTGTCAATGTCAATACATATCAATATTCTACCCCTGGCTAAAGAAGTGTATGTCTTTTAAAAGTATATACGGATCCTTGAGCATGGAGGACATTACGTTAAGTGAAATAAGCCAGGCACAGAAAGACAAATAGCACATTATTCTCACTTTTACGTGGAATCTAAAAAAGTTGAGCTTATAGAAACAGAGAGCAGAATGATGGTTACCAGAGCTGGGGGAGCAGGTGGATGGGGAAATGAGAGATGGTGATCAAAGGGTGCAAAGTTTCAGCTAGTGATTTTTATACAGAATGGTGACTATAATAAATAATAATACATTGTATATTTCAAAATTGATAAAATAGATTTCAAATGCTTTTACCACAAAAAATGATAAGTATGTGAGATGATGGATTTGTTCATTAGCCTTATTTAATCACTTCACAGTGAAAACATGTATCAAAACAACACATCATACCCCATAAATATATACAATTATTATTTGTCAATTAAAAAGAATATTGCAACACCACCTTCAAAATAAATTGGGTCACAATTTCTTCCCCCAAATAAGTATGTACTTATCCTTTTGATATGGATGCAACCTAAGTGTCCATCCATGGCTGAATGGATAAAGAAAATGTGGTATATTCATCCAATGGAGTATTATTCAGCCCTAAAAAAGAGGAAACCCTGCAATTTGTGACAACATAGTGTGGGACATTATGCTGAGCGAAATAAGCCACAGAAGGACAAACACTACATGATCTCATTTATATGATGAACCTAAAATAGTCAAACTTATAAAAGCAGAGAGTGAAATGCTGGTTACTGGGGGCTGGGATGAGGGGGGAAGTGGGAGGTATCAGTCAAAGGATACGACGATTCCGTGATACAAGATGAATAAATCCTAGAGAGGGACAGCACAGCATAGTGCCTGTGGTCAACCATTCTCTATTATACACTTAAACATCTGCTAAGAGGGCAGCTCTTAAGAGTTCTCATTACAAAATAATAACTAATAAAAAGGGTAGGAGGAAACTTTTGGAGGTACTGGATAGGTTTATAGCATAGATTGTGGTGATGGTTTCAAGGGTGTATACTATTTCCTAACTTCTCCTTAAATATTTCACATACTTAAAATACGTACAGCTTTTTGTATATCAACCATAACTTGTTAGTTTCTTCAAAAGTATACTTATATATTACTAATAGATCCTTTTAGATGTTTTGGTCTACTTTTCTATCCCCTCTGTTCATCTTTCTCAGTTGGTAGGCTTTTTGATGTAGATGTGATAGTAGAGAACAGCTGTAAGACACAAATGATTAAGAAAGGAAAACCACAGCATTAATTGAGGATGATGGCCTCATTAATTCAGGTTTGTTTTGTTTTTTTTTCGTAAAATCTTGAGTGGGAAACCCCCTTCAAACCTCCAAACTCACAAAGACCCAAGGCTTGTAGCCACATTCACCATGCAAATGGAACATCGCTCCTCAAACCTCAACTAATTTTATGTTTAACTTTTTTAAACAAACCATAACAAATACCAAGTGTAGCTAATCATTCCCTGATTCCTTTGGTATTCTTTGTAATAGCACTAATTACGATAAACACATTTGGAATTAATGTGCATGTCTTATGCATATATCAATTGCATTCTAATTTGCCATTGACTAACACCCGTGAAGTGAACAACATGTCTTCACTTTTAATACACCACTCACATCTTGGACAGCACAGACTTAAAATGGGTCCCAGGCATGCAACACCCAACCAGCAACCTTTGCAGAGAAGCAAAGGCAAGAGGGAAACTGCAGGGAGAAGATTCAGCATGTCCTTTACTTCTTAGTGTTCATGACACATTCTGGGTGTGCAGGCGGAGTCCAGATTCTACAAACCTAGCAACAGTGTGGGAGGAAATTAGGTTTTGGGGTTACAAGCATGGGCTTTCGAAACAGACAGACCTAATTTCAAACCCTTGTTCTGCTCCTTATTAACTATTTTGTTTTAAGCAAGTTACAAATGTCTATAACCTTTAAATCCTTCATCTGTAACAGTAGAGATAATAACAGGTTCTCCATAGGATTGTTGTGAGAATTACACAAGAAAAATCAAATAGTTTTCTATTGCTGACATATGGCCTGTGCTTTAATAAAAATAACATTATAATTAATAATAATCACCATTATTGTAATAGAAAAATTATTATTACAACCTGGAAATCTCATTCGATAGATCCACTGGTATAAATCAAGGAGGCCCAGCATGTCAAAAGTTCCCAGAGCACTATAGGGTAGGGAAGGCAGAACAAAGGTGTGTTCTGATAGTTTATTCATTTTCAGTTCTTTGTTTATTGTTCTTGTTTTTTAAGAGGCTGTTTTACAGGACTGGGTTCAAAGGGAAGATGATGACAGAGGCAAAGGAGAAGAGCTCTAGAATAAGAAGGCTGCTCCATCATTCCCCTGCCAGCCGCCATGGGCAAGCACACCAAGGTTTTAAGGGTTGATTTCTTCACCTGCAATATGGAGATGATAATGTCCATCTCACAGTGTTGTGAAGATCAAATGAGGTGATGAACTGGGTAAATGCAAAAAGATCATTACCAGAGTTTAGTATTATTATTGTTGTTAGAATAATGATCATAATCATTATTAATGAATGAAGATTTAGGGATGCCCATTCTGAAATCTTTTTATTGTAGCTTTAGCCTTTAAGCTGATGCCTGAATAAAAGGATGCTTTTAATTTCCTGTTCCTAACCTCGCTTCCAAGTCCTCATATCCACATCTGTACAGACAAGGCAGATTCCTGTGTTCCCAGCTCCAGCCTAGTATCTCACAGCAGCATGTTCAGGTTCACAGGGAACTTAGGGGAGAATATGGAGACAAGAACTCAGTCCATAGGCTGTCCTGAGAGTGGGTCATTAACACCCACTAATAGAAGGGAACTTCCTGGGCACGGTTAAAAGGGACCCAGAAGTTCACCTCCTTTACTGCCAAGATTATCCATCTGGCCCAGGAACCCCAGCAGAAGGTGAATGCCTCCCAAGGCACATCTCTCCCACTGCCTTCTACTACATCAGGAATGCATTAAACTTGGCCTCACTGCACTGGACCATGAGACTATTGAGTGGAGAAACCATGTGGACAAAGAAGATTTTTGCATTCCCAACATCAGTAATTAGCATACAGTGAATGCTTAATAAAAGTTTTCTGAATGGTTGTTAGCAGCTTGTAGGAGCATCAGTGAGTTTTCTGAGACACATAAAACTAGGTGCAACTTCACCCCGCTATGGCAGAGAGTCCTCTATGTCATGGTTGCTCTAGTCTATAGATGCAAAGACTGAGTTACGCAAACACCTGGCACTTACTGGAAGCTGCAGAGACTGACACTCAGCATATCCCTCTACAGCCCTAGGCTTTAGAGTCTGAAGACCCAAGTTTCCTAACTCAACTGTATAGTGTATTTTCATCTCTTTGAGCTCCAGATTTTTCCTCAGGAAATGGAATAACAATACATGTTCTATCCACCCCACAGGATTATTATGAAATTGTTTAAAGGTAATGCATACAAAACACTTTCCATTCTGATTTCAATAATTATTAATGCTTATTTATATCTAAGCTTCTTACACACAGGGCATTCCTAGAAAGTGAGCTAAATAATAAACAATAATAATAATAAGTGCTCCTGGTCTCTTTGTGGCCAGTCTTACAGAGTCTCAGCCCTAAGTCAATCATGGCAGTGCAGTTTCATCCAATGGAACATGGAGCCCTGTTCCATCCAATAGATTTAGTACCACTGACTGCCCTGAGTCTCCCTGCAGTTACTGTGCTACACTTACTGTTTGACTGGTTCAGTTGTCAAGACGTTTGCCCTTATTTTTAGTGTCCAGATGTCTGCTGAATGGGTCCCAGCCCTGGCTCTGATGTTAATACCTCTTGAGGCCCCAGGTACAGCTGTCCAAGGTCTGCAGCCCAATGTTGTAGACCGAGGCCCAAATTTGGGCCTGCATCAAACTGAGTCAAATTCCTGGAGTCATGTTACCATTACACACTGGACAATGAGTATGGCCACTACCTACTGGTATTCTTGTCTACCTAAGCTCCTTAGAGGTCACTGCCAAGACAAACTGGACCTGAATTTTCCATAGGTCCTTTTTTTTTTTTTTTTTTTTTGAGACAGAGTCTCGCTCTGTCGCTCAGGCTGGAGTGCAGTGGCGTGATCTCAGCTCACTGCAAGCTCCACTTCCGGAGTTCACGCCATTCTCCTGCCTCAGCCTCCCAAGCAGCTGGGACTACAGGCGCCCACCACCGCGCCCAGCTAATTTTTTGCAGTTTTTTTTTAGTAGAGACAAGGTTTCACCGTGTTAGCCAGGATAGTCTCAATCTCCTGACCTCGTGATCTGCCCACCTCAGCCTCCCAAAGTGCTGGGATTACAGGCATGAGCCACCGCGCTCGGCCCTCCATAGATCCTTAAACACCATGATTCAGGGGCCTGGTTACACTTCTCAGAGATCCCCTTCTATGCTGCCCTTCTGGCTTCCACTCAGCATACTACTAAGGTTATGACTTGTCACCCAGCACCAAATGGATTACAAATGCAAAACTTTGCACATCTTTTCTGCTAAGGAGATGAGCAAAAACAATTTTCTGGGAAACTTCAAGAGATGATGGTTTCAGCCTGTCTGCATGTGCCACTGTCCAGCAGTAACAAGGAACCTCTTAGGGTGTCATTCTAAACTACCTTCCACCCTCACCTGGCAGTAACAAGGTAGCACCTCCTCTCCCCTGTCCCCCACCACTACCATGATATAAGAGAAAGCCTGCAAAAACAGAAGATCAAAATAAGATCCAGCATCATATAGTAGTACCCAAATGTACACGATACAATTTTTTTTTAAAACACTGATACCAAGAACAAGGAAAATCCCAACTTGAATGAGAAAAGACAATACATGCCAACGCTGAGAGGACACAGATGTTGGAATTTTCTGATAAGGAGTTTAAAGTAGCCGTCATAAAAATGTCTCAATGAGCAATTATGCATACGCTTGAAACACATGAAAAAATAGAAAGTCTTAGCAAAGAAATGGGAGATATAAAAAAAGAACCATCTGGCAATTTTAGAACTGAAAAATAAAATAAGCAAAATTAAAAACGCAAAGGCTAGGCAAAAAAAAAAAAAAAAACAGAATGGAAAGGAAAGAGGAAAGAAACAATAAGCTTGAAGACAGAAAAATAGAAATTATTTTTCTGAGCAACAGAGAGAAAATGGACTGAAAAAAAAGAGCATCAGGAAACTACATAAAGCTCTAACATTTATGTCCTAGGATTTCCAGGAGAGAAAATGAAAGTAGAGCAAAGAAACAATAACTACTATTTCCCCAAATTTGACAAAAGACACAAACCTAAAGATTCAAGCAGCTTGACAAACTCCATACAGGATAAACCCAAGAAACGCACATTAGTTCTTGGAGGCCTCTGCTCCAAGTGACTGTGAATATCTAATGAGACAGATGCGCCTGCCAGGACCACAATGGCCAAGTGTGCTGTTATGATGGTTGGTCACCAAATGTCAGCATTGCCTTCTGGTGATTAAAAAGAAAAGGTCTGATTGTGCCTAGTGGCTTGTGCCTATAATCCCAGTACTCTGGGAGGTTGAGGCAGGAGGATTAAATTGAGGCCAGGAGTTTGAGAACAGCCTGGGCAACATAGCAAGACCCTATGTCTAAAAAAAAAAAAAAAAATTTAAATTATCCAGGTGTAGTGGAATGCACCTGTAGTACCAGCTATTTGGGAGGCTGATGCAGGAAAATCCCTTGAGCCCAAAAGTTCAAGGTTACAGTGAGCTGTGAGAACACCACTGCACTCTAGCCTGGGTGACAGAGGGAGACCCTGTCTCAAAAAAAGAAAAGAAAAGAATAAAAGGGAGGGGAAAGCTTTAATGTACTCTTCGAAACTGAGATTTCCAAGATGAGAAGCTACAATTATTGTTAATGGAATGATTAACTTTATGTTAACCTAATAAGGCCAACTAATCGACAAGATCCTAGAAGAAATTAAGCCCTCAAATCCTCAGAACCTCTCCCCTTCTACATTATTATTTCTCCATACATACATACAAACCACTTTCCTTGCCTTGACATGCAGAAGCAAGGAAACAAACAAAAAATAATAATAAGTGTCTTTTATAAAACCTCTGTGCAATGAATGTTAATCCATTAACCTTTCACTGAGCAATGCATTAGGTACCACCCTGAAGCTGGAATCCCTTCCTGAGAAGCAAACAAGGAGTTCATGCTATTATGGAAGTTATCTGGAAGACAGGCACTAAGAAAGCAACAATTTAATATGTGCTGTAAGGACAAAGCCAAACTATGAGAACATAAACAAGGGGATCCTTAACCTGGAAGATCAGATAAGACTTCCCAGAGGAGGTGCATCAAAACAGTACACAGAAGGAGGAGCAAGTGAGACAACAGCAGAGACTCACATGTATTCTACATATTTTTATCACAATCTGATCCAGACAATTTCCTACTTTTGAGAAGCCTTCATTTTATCAAGGGATACAAAACTGCAAATTAAATATTTAACTCAGTAGTACATGAGTGAGGAGACGGAGAGCCACAAATTTCTAGGACTACGAAGTACAGGCAGATTTTTTGAAGGAATTTGTCATGAATAATTAATTTTGACTGTTTCAGTTTTATGTAATAAAAATATCGCTGAGTTTGCCTTTGTTAGTACGCATTGCAAAATTGTAAATGTATACCTTTTTGCATGTTTTTATCAAGCCAAGAAATACATTCTATGAACAAAATAAAGAAAATACTTACCATTTGTAAAAGGAGAGATTAGCTAATATTTTGTGGTCCAGGTCTTTCTTGTTCACCATTAAACACACCATATCTCCTTACATACTTACTACACAAAAGAGGTACCGAGTACAATTTTGTTTGGTGGTTGAATACACACAGAATCTGAAAACTAGTGCCCAGAAATCCTCCCATCCTACAAAGGTGGGTGAATTCCTTGTCTTATTTTGCTTGGCTTTCTAATGGAAATCCAATCAAATGACTGAGTAGGTGAAACGGGTATAGGAGGATGTGAGGACACATGTGATTTCACTTGTCCCAGTAAAAGCACAGCAGTGACTCCAGATCCTTCAGACATGCTGGGGATCTTCAGAGCCAGAAGCCTGAGGAGAGGATCTCAATTTAAGAGCATCTGAGACTGAACTCCAGAAAGCCATGTTGAGCTCCCCCTGTTGCAGGGACTACTCTGAAGAGCCCTACTCTATGAGATGTAGACATGGTCTTTGTCTAAACTGCCTTGATTCGTTGGTGATGAAGATGGATAAGAGGGTTATCACCTTTCAAGAGTGTTTTCAGTACTCCTGGGAGAAAGATTCAGGAAAACCTGGCACTTGGCAATATGGTCAGCCTTATCAGAGAGCTGGAGCAGTCATGAACACAGGCCTGAATTTGCCCTGAGGTGGCAAACTTCTATGTGACAATAGCAGAAAAAACTCAGAAAGAAATTGACCCATTTGCCTGACCTATTTTGAAGATCCCTATTTACTATTCTGCAAATACAACATCTGTTTCTCTTGTCTCAGGCATTTGGAGAGAGTGAACCAAGATGGTCTTTTCATTTGTCCCCAGTGTCTTGACATCGCTCAGACACAGACAGTCCAGATCAGCATGGCCCTGAGGCAAGTGGCAGCAGAGATGAAAGTGATCATGCCTGTGCTGGGCAGGCGCTGCTAGAGGCTGAGGTTTGTGTATGTTTCAGTCTGGATCCAGCCATAGCCAATGGCTTCCTTGTGTTTTCTAATGACTTGCACAGCATCAGATGTGTGAATGCCCCAAAGAGACCACCAGAGAAAACCTTGAAACATTTAGGTCTGCAGCTCATGTCCTGGGTTCCTCTGGCTTTCCTTCCGGCTGCCACAATTGGGAGGAGGTAGGAATAACAGAGTCAGCTGACTCACCTGCGGGTGTTTGCAGGGAATTTGTGTATTGTCAAGGAACTTCTCCTATATCTTCAGACCTTGGGTACTGGGAAGCCCTTGCGTCTCAATGGAAAATATAAAGTTGCTATCAGTTCTCAACAATGAATTGTTCTCCATGTGAACCCAACTCTGTCTGTGACCTGAAAGCCATTTCATTTCCCAAGGCCTATTGGTTTCCTTCTGTATACACTCACACATGTGTCTGCCTCAAAGCCCGTGCTTCCATTCTTCTGCCTTGAGATCCCAGGAGAGAACACAGAACCCATAAAGATCTGTCCCAAAGCAGCTACAGATACTGCAATGCTGCCACAGTCCCCTAAAGACAACATGCAAACTATAAAGAAAGAAAGGGCAAATGGGAGAAGACCACTGGTTCACTTACTTCCAGGATTTTCTGATATTACCAGGTATTTCTAAGAGGCTACATTCATGAACTGCTCCTTCAAGATAAATCAAGAACCTGTTTCTGGAAAGTGCCTCGGCTGGATCACTATAAAATTTCATGGCTATGTGGGTGAGTTGTGAACAAAGAAAACAAATCATCACATTTAAAATCTGAACTATCAAGTAAGAAAGCAAACAAATAACTAAGTCAAGTTTCCAATTGAAAAACTCAAAGAAAGACTCTCAGATTGAAGTATTTTGAAAAGAAAAGTTCACTTGCTGAGAATATAAAGGAAAAAGATGTCAGAAGGACTCACTTCCCAAACAGACAACAGAACAACCATTTAGTATAATATACTGCAAAAAAATTACTATAATGCCATAGATGTTGGGGGATGCTGACAATAATATCCAAAACCATGACTGTTAAATTCATTGATGTCCATTTAAAATATACTTTTAAATCCTGACAGAATGAAGTGTCACTTACATTCAAAAATCCAGCCCTCATGTGCAACAAAATATGTACCACTTGGAATGTGTTATTTCCACGTGAGTGTTAATTTCTCTCAGGAGGACAATGAAACATTAAGGAGAAAACTCCACCTGCCACCTAAATAAGAAATCTCTGTTTATAACAAGCTCAGTCCTGCCCCCTTCACCCCGCCCCGCCGTGGCCTCCTGAGTGCCATCTAATCAGTTCACAAGAGGGTCTCACGGAGGGCAAACAACTGGCCAAGTTCAGGAATGACACTCAAGCCTGAGGCCCAGGAACTCAAGTGCTCAAGAATTAGGATGACAAATTTATTCCAGTCGCAGGAGGACAATTAAGAAGGCTGGCTGGTTTGTTTCATAACTGGATTCCTGGGCAGCCCTTGTATGACAGCTGTTTAACACCAGCCCAAGGGGGATGAGCTGAGATGAAAGAGAAAATGAGTTCAACTGAACCTCATTCCTAATAAAAAGAAGAAGAAAAAGAAAAGAGGGAGAGATTCAGACATTTGGCGTCACCTTGGGCTACTACTGTATTGTGTTTGGAGGGCTGCATTTTTTTTCTTGGGGGAGGAGGTGGTCAGATTAGAGGGAAAGAGGTTATATTTTGAAAGAAAAGCAACAGTTGTTAGTGAGCAAATCAGAACCCATTCCAAGAAACCTGAGTCTTCACTGGAGCCCATGCTACAAGTAATAACTGTATCCCAAACAAAAATCCTTATTGGAATGCTCATCCCCAAAGCCGACTTCAATTGCTGCCTTTTCATCTCAGCAGCCACCAACAGGCCAGGAGCTCAGCAGCCGCTTTCATTAATTTCCGCTATCACTGCTGATCTTGAAGCTTTCACCAGGAAGGGAGCCAAGGGCTCTGTCTTTTTCATAGGTAATTTACAATTACAAGGGCCAGTTTCCTTGAACCCTATGGTGGGGCAGAGGGGATTGGGGAGCAAGCTTCTTTCTCTCCTAAAGAAACAAAGGGATTGATAAAAAACCAGACGGTGAGAGCTCATGAATACCCCAGCTCTGGCTCCAGCCAGAAATAAACATGAAAAATAATGAAAGTCCTGAAAGTGAACAGCTGAGGACGCATCTCCGGCTGCATTTCGGGGCAGCTCTCAAAAGCCACCTGGAGTTTCCTGAATCCCAAGTAATAACTTTCAAACTATTTTCTAAGCCAATTTTTTGAGAGCCCTGAATGGTTGGCATAAGTGCCAAGAACAATGCACCGGCACAGTTTCCCTGGGAGCAGCCCGGCCCCCTGCCCAGCCAACAGTCACCAGGCAGGAGAACCACGTGAAAGGCAAGCGGCAGGGAACAGCCCCTTCTGGGGGCCCTTCTCTTTCTTGATGTGCTTCACCGACACTTGAATTGACACTCCACCCCATTCTGTTTTGGGGAAAGAATTTCTAAACCAAATACATTAAAGGGTAGATTTTTTTTTAATTAACTGCCAAAAAAAATTGTTTTTTTTTAAAAAAGATACCTAATTTGTTAGATGTATTACTAATAAGTTAATAACAGGCCCTGCACATACGTCATCTCATTTAATGCTCCCATCACATGTAGGAGGTCCATGTTAATTTTATCTCTGGCGATCAGAGAGGTTAAATCTTTCAGTTAAGATCACAAAGCTATAAAGTTCCTTAGCTGGAATCAAACCCAAGTCTGGCTAGCTCCGCCCAAAGCCTCCAGATGTATTTTCATTGCCAAAGATGGTCTCTCTTGTTAAAAGAGAACACTATCAGTGCACACTATGCAGAAGGACTTCAGGGGTAAGCCCTTCTGTCCAAGTGTGGATCCCTCATGGCTCATTCTCATCATGATGATTGATAAAGCCATCATGCCTGCACGAGGCTAGGACCCACAGTCTGAGTAACAATATCATGCAAAGTCCTGTGCACAGGCACAGTATCGTGTGTGCTCTTGGTAGTTGGTAATTAGTTCTCAGGGAGAAACAGATACTTGATCCCTGAAGCTCTTTCAATCTACTTGAGAAGACAGGACCAAGGTCCTCTCTCAGCCAAATTACAAAAGCAGCAGTGTGCCTTTGGTGCCTGAGCTTTGCTGTTGCTTTCTCTGCCCTTTGCCCTCTTCTACGGCTCCAGGCCCTCACTACTGTAATTTCTTCTATAGCTAAAAGAAAAGACCACTGACTAACTCATACTAACATGTGCAAGACTACAGATATTCACCCTTACAATAAAGAATTGCATTTCTAATGGTAAAAATTAGAGCACACTGAGCTAGGTAATGGCATATATTTCTAGGGAAGAGATCTTCCAAGCATCCCTAAAAACAAACCACAAAAGTAGACAAATTTTGTTTACATTTTAGATTAAGCCAACCCAACATATATCTACTCACACACACAGAGACAGAAATAACTTAAAATAGTAGTATTTCAACCACTTCAATCCAATTATTGTCTGCTGAATGCCTCCTATTGCATGAGGGCAGATTGCTAAAACAAACAGGACATCAGTACCCTTAAGAAGCTTATGATCTGTCCAGGCACCAACATGCATCTAAAGGCATCACTGGGAAACATCATAACCCCAATCTTTTGGTTCCAAGGGGATGCTGAAAAAAGAACAGCCCTACATAAATGGGATTAGGTTTGAGGTTTGCTCAACAAGAGGGCTCCTGGCCTCCTCCCCCACCACAAAACAGGCGATTAAGAAAAAAGAAACTGAAATCTTTGGACTTCACAGCAAAGCACCAAACCTGGAGCTTCCCAGAGGAAAGCTGAGGGAGAAACACTCCAAAGCTGCTTTATTTAAACACATAAACTATAGGGATCACTTTGAAGGCAAGTCTCTGATCTCTGTATTGCTTAAACCTAACTCAATACTTGGCACCAAAAATAATGGCTCAAAGCGTTTGGTCAACATAGTGAGACCTTATGTCTACAAAAAAAAAAAAATTAATCATCAGGGCATGGTGGTGCACACCTGTAGTCCCAGCTACTTGGGATGCTGTGGCACGAAGACCACTTCAACCTAGGAGTTCAAGGCTGCGGTGAGCTCTGATCTCGCCACTGTACTCTAGTCTGGGCAAGAGCAAGTCCCTGTCTCTAAAAAATAAAAAAATTTCTCAAAGATTTGATGAATGAGTGAATGCACAAATGAAGTAATCACCGAAATTAGTGTGGACATCAGGTACAGCTATTTAAGGACTAGCTTGGTGGCCTTGTGTAGGTCCCTTGACCCTCTGTACCTCTGCTAAGGGAGAGTAGTACCTGCCTTCCCCACCTCTCAGGGCTCCTGGGGGCATCAGAGGAGCTCATGGGCCCCAGAGCATTTTCAGCAGCGTAAAGCATTCTGTAAGTTCAAGGGCTGTTATTTTTTTTTTTTTGCTTATGCCATGACAATCCACATCAGTTCTTGCATGGAAATCAAACCTGTCACTGATTTATCAGATTATATACTGCAAGCTGATTGCCCCCACTCTGCCTCTGGGCTCACACCTCCACTGTTTGCTCAGCCCCTTGACCTTCAGATACCAGAGCCCATGAATGGGGTGTGAAAGAGGCCCTCCTTCTCCCCTGAAGACTGGGCCTACGAGGGTCCAGCTACCCCCACCCCTATGCAGACCCTCATTCTAGATACACCAGGCTATACCCAGCACACCTACACAAGCTCCCCAGCTAAAGAGGCCATCTAGATGTTAAAGCACTGCTGTGGCAGACCCTTTTCCCATCCCTGCCTGTTAGCATGGTGATTTTTTTCAGGGAAGTGGAGAGATATCTCTGCCCACAATATGCACATTTTAGTCCAAGATAAAGGCTTTTAAACAGCAGCAGCAGCATGCACATGTGCAAGAGCAGAAGCTCCTCCCATTTAAGGAGACTGACATGGGAGTTCATCTTTCTAGTAAATTTCATACTGCCCCCACCCCCTTGGGAGCACAGCAAAGGTACTGGCATTTGGCATTTTTAACTTCCTGCAGCAGAGCCTGGTTCTGAGTGTTCTTCTCTTGCCAGCATCTATTATAATCTTTAAAAGCAGTGTCGTCCTAGAGTGACCTGCCTTTCAAATGCAAGCACCACAGCTTAGGAACATCGTGTTCAAAGACAACAGAGAACACTGATGTAACAATGGCCCTGACCTCATGCTTCTGTTTCTCATTTTGTACACAAAATGTCTGCTATTAAGCATCCAAGCTAGCACAATCCTGTTTTATTATAAATGTGGCAGCCCCCTTGACTGAGCCCTTTCTTGCTTACTTTGCATATGTTGGAGCTCTTATCCAATAAGCACTCAAGATGGACTTAACTGAGGGCCAATTAAACACCGAACCAGCAGCAGTAATATAAGGTGATGTTCTGTCCTCCAGATATTTACATTAGAGCTAACGCATATTTCTGGAATGTTTGTTGTGATCAGTAAGAGTATTGTGTCCATAATCTCATTTATTCCTTCCAACCCTATGAGGCATTACCCAGTGTTAAAGAAACTGAGGTTTAGAGAATTTACCAAATATTCCCAAGTTACTGGAAGGGCTGAGATTTGAAACCAGGCCTCTGACTTCTGAGCCCATCACTGGAAGGTGGAATCAATTAGTCACCACCATGAAACAACCAGAGATGAACGAAGGGCTAAATGGTGCCAACTGATGTTTCTCCCTTCATTTGTCCTCACTCATGCTTTGAACGGTGTCTACTGAGCATCAGGCAAATTCTAGATAGAGGGATGAGTGTTCCTGTCCTTAAGTTACTCACACCTTGGTAAATCTACACGGGCTCAATAACCTGGGCAGCTCCATGGAGCAGGGTCGATTTGTAAACTGGAAAAGCATGTAAGTTCCAGATGTACAGAGGACATAGAGACACATCACAGTGGGCAAGGCAGTGTGAGCCAAAGCCTAGAGTCTGGAAGGTGGGCTAAAGGTGACAGGGAAACTGAGGCTCCCAAGAAGTTGAAGGGGAATGTCAGAGTGGAGACACTCAGGGATTAGGTAGCCTATTCTGGAAGTGTCCCCGGCAGTGATTTCTGGGATAGAGATGATTTAGAGTTAAATCACAAGCCCTGCTCTTTCTCCCAGAAGGAACATGATTCAGTAAATGAAGATGCAGATCAAGAAGACACATCAATTTGCACCTCTGCCTTGCGCTGGGACCTAAGAAAAACCTGTGAAAAGATAGCCATGATATCCCCAAAGATCATGCATTTTGCCCCATGCCAGAGAAGTAGCCATCTGGAGCAGATGTGAATGAATAGAGGGTGATGGTGTTTCTCAAAAGCTCCCTCCAGGGTCCTCACAAGGAGGTCATGTAAGCAGAAACTAGGCAGGGGAATGTAGGCTCAGCAGAGACACCAGACAACCAGACAGATTCTGGCTCTCTTTGGGAATGCATTCACTCACACAGTTAAACCCCACTCAGTCCCTGCCCTTCCAACCGTGATAAATACACTCTGCATCCAATTCAAACTTGGCCCCCTGGCCCCAGACCATAGGGTGATCTACAGGGTAGAATAGAAAGCCTAAACTCAGCATTTTTCTCGATCTGAGACATAAAGTAGCAATTGACATGGTTTGGCTCTGTGTCCCCACCCAAACCTCACCTTAAATTGTAATAATCCCCATGTGTCAAGGACAAGACCAGGTGGAAATAATGGAATAATGGGGTCAATTTCCCCCAAACTGTTCTGGTAATAGTGAGTGAGTTCTCAAGAGAGCTGATGGTTTTATAAGGGAATTCCCCCTTCGCTTGGCCGTCATTATCTCTCCTGCCTGCCCTGTGAAGAGGTAGGTGCCTTCTGCCATGATTGTAAGTTTCCTGAGGCCTCCCCAGCCATGTGGAACTGTGAGTCAATTAAACCTCTTTTCTTTATAAATTACCCAGTCTTAGGTATTTCTTCATAGCAGTATGAGAAAAGACTAATACAGCAGTTGTTCACGAAAATGCCCTAAGGGCCCAGCTGAGGAAAACATGGAGAGAAAATTGGGAGGTAGAAGCAGGGAATGAAGAGAGATGTCCCATCTGGTCAGTGGCTGGTACAGGACTTACACTGACAGCTCCTAGGAACCAACCCAGATGGATCCCTCCATTCACCACAAACACCTCCTCTAACACTTGCTAATTTTCAAAATTCTTCTAGAATGCAAGAGATGCAGCATGGTAATACAGACGGGGAGGCAGAAGATCAGGTTCCAGTCCCAGCTGTGTCCCTGATTAGCTGTGGCGCCTTGTTCTAAACACATATTCCCTGAACCTCAGTCTCCTAATCTATAAAATACCAATATAAATAGTATATACTTCACTGGACTATTCAGAAGGGTAAATGAGAGCATCATAAAAATTGTTCAGAACAATGTTTGGCAGAGTATATGCATACATCTCACATGCTCTGACGTCCACTCTTCCCCAGACTGCAAATCTTCACTTAACATGAATTTTGACTCTTCTTAGAATCTTGTTCATTCCCAATAGCAGGGACAACCAAAAGAAATTCAAGATTTGCTGAGCACCAAGTCTGAGCAAGGTGATGTTCTAAGCAATGCTCATAAATTACATAATTCTCAGAAAACTTGATAAAGTCAATTTTTCTTGCCCCATTTTGCTGATAAGAAAACTGAGGCTCAGAGAGATTAAGTACACTCACTCTCCAAGCTACACATAGCCTGTTGACAGATTTGGAAGTTGTCATGTGCTTTCCCCGACAGCACACTGTCTGCCTTTTGTTTTATCTCCAAGTGCTGGCCCCAAAACAAGTCACCTCCTGACAGGTGTGGTAGCAGCAGTGCCAGGGCAGGACTCTCTATCACGACAGGTTGTGTAGTTCCACTCGTGAAGCCTAACACATACAGCACTTGACACTTAATATCTTCTGAAATATGGATACGCCAAACCTCCCCATCACACATTTGTGCAGTTGTTTTACTTTTTTAGTGCAAGGATAAAACCTAGCATATGACCTTATTAACTATCATTTTGATAAATTAAGTTCATTTCTTCAAGCCTGAACTAATCATTTTGGATCTGAATTCTTTCATCCAACATATCCATTATCTCTCCCATCTTCATGTCACCTACATATTTCTTTCTTTGTCATTGATTAAAGGAAATGTTAACAATGCAGAATCAGGAATAGAACTTTATAACTCTGGAAACCTGAATCTGGCTTAAGAATGCTTCATAAAAAAATGTACTCTGGGCATATCATTCCAAGAATAACTGATCCAGCCCAAAGCTCTCAGTCTTGAGCCTGGGGTAATCTAGACAGACTTTTCAAATGCCTAGATCAAAGCAGGATACACACGTGTACCACAAAACAGAAAATGAGGTTAGCTGAACAAGATGTGCTTCTTGTTTATGCCATGATGATTCCTAGTGATTACTATTTGCTTTTCCAAAGTTACACATACCATTTTTTAAATAATCTATTATAGAATCTTTTGCCCAGGATTTTAAACTAGCTCATGAATCTGAGTTCATAAAGCTATTTTGAAAATAGGAATAATTGCCTGTCTCCAGTCTTCCAGAACATTCCCACTCTGCAATGATTTCCTCAAATATTACTAGCAAAATTAGATTACATTATAGTGTGACATCTGGCCTGGGATGTTATTGTTGAGATTAAGAGACTTAAGGCAGACGGAGTCCTCTTATAACGGGGTCACCAGAACTTGTCATTTGTACTCATTATTCCTAATCCACCCCAGGTTTGTGACTTATAGGACTAGTCTTCCAGTGAGCCTGGACTTCCACCATCACTTGCTGAGCTCAGAAAATCTACAGCTAGAAAAGATCAGCCAGATACTAGGATTTTTCCAGGGGTTATATAGAGATGCTCTTTGAGTCTGCAGGCCCTAGGAGAGCCCCATCACAGAAATCAGCCTTTGATTTCTGGTAGGTCAAGTGTAAAAGGCCTTGAGCCTGAGGAAGGATTTATCCCAGCTTCAAGGTCCTTATATTTGGTGCAGTATATCCCCAGGTCTTTGTCCTGACATCACCTAATCTTTCTACTCTCACTGCCCTAACCTGGTTCCCAACCATTTGCCTGGCTTCAATCAACTTCCTATTATCATCTCAGATACACACAAACTCCCAGAATCCAGATCAATCATAAACCAAGTTAATTCTTAGTCTTGCCTAGGTTTTCTCAGCCCTGCAGTAGAACTAAGTCTCCTCAAACCTCCACTGCCCAAGTCTTATAACAGCACTAGAATTGCAAGATCACAGGTTAAGCTGACCTGCAAACTACAAGCAGCACCCTGACTCTTTTTTTCTTTTTTGAGACGGAGTTTCGCTCTGTCGCCCAGGCTGGAGAGCAGTGGCGAGATCTGGGCTCACTGCAAGCTCCACCTCCCGGGTTCACGCCATTCTCCTGCCTCAGCCTCCGCAGGAGTTGGGACTACAGGGGCCCGCCACCACACCCGGCTAATTTTTTTTGTATTTTTAGTAGAGACGGGATTTCACCATGCTAGCCAGGATGGTCTCGATCTCCTGACCTCGTGATCCGCCCGTCTCAGCCTCCCAAAGTGCTGGGATTACAGGCGTGAGCCACCACACCTGGCCCATCCTGACTCTTAAAATCACTCAGAAGCCTTTAATCTTAGAAGCAGAAATTCTATTTCTAAGAATTTGTCTTAAGGAAATAATGAGGGATGGAACAAAGAGCCATAAAACCAAAATTTCTGAAACAAACTTAAATGTTCAACAATGGAGGATTGGTTAAAAACGAAAAAAACCTTACGGTATGGACATAAATGGAACAAAATAGATGACAGATAGATTAGATAGATGATAGATAGATAGATAGATAGATAGAGAGATAGATAGATAGATAGATACTGTTATATATATAAAGCAGTGGTCCCCACCTTTTTGGCACCAGGGACCGGTTTTGTAGAAGACAATTTTTCCATCAATGGGGAGGCAGGGTGGGGGATGGTTTCAAGATGAAGCTATTCCATCTCAGATCATTAGGCATTAGATTCTCTTAAGAAGGATGCAACCTAGATCCCTTGCCTGCACAGTTCACAATAAGGTTCACGCTCCTATAATAATCTAATGCCACTGCTGATCTGACTGGAGGCAGAGCTCAGGCAGTAATGCTTTCTTGCACACCACTCACCTACCTCCTGCTATCTGGCGCAGTTCCTAACAGGCCACGGACTAATACTGGTATACAGCCTAGGAGTTGGGGACCCCTAAAAATGAGATACACACACATACATATATTCTTAGAAGGGATATATGTGTATATATAAGTATACGCATATATATGCAAGCGTGTGTGCATCATATATACACACACACACACATATATCCCTTCTAAGATATATACGTATACACAAAACTATACGTGCTATAAGATCCAAGTATTTTTTTAAGACATGGAAACATGCAGATGATGACTAGACAGACGGATAGGAAGGAGGGAAGATGTTGGAGGGGTGCACACAAAGATATTAATAGTTATGTATTTCTGGATAGTGGGTTTACAAGAGACATATGTATGCTTTTCTATTTTTTCCAAATGTTCCACAAAAATACAATGAATGTTTATTCTTTTGTAATCAAAAAAAAACAATAAAAATCCATCAACATAGTTACAATACATTCTCTCATTACAACTACATAATTTATTCAATGGTAATTTATTCACCATTCCTTCATGCAGCAAATAATATCTCAACATCTACCACATGAAAGGCCTGTGCTAGGGGCTCGAAAGGATCCACAGAATATGACATGATCCTCATCCTCAAATTAATTACAATTCAGATGGGGAGACAATAAGTGAACACAAATACTTACGGCAAAAGGCAATTCCTGCACCATATGGATGGACAGACAACCAGAGCTAAAGCTCAAAGGCCCAACAGGAAATTCAGCAGGACGCCAAAAACAGGCAAATGTCAATAACTAGAGATGGTATTGGAGGGGGGATCATACCAGATTGAACACCAGAAGTCTTGCATCCCAAGCAGCCCTAGTCTCAGGTCAACTGAGACTGCTGGTCCTGTTCTGGGGGAGAAGCTCTGGAGGAAAAAGGGCAGAGGAATGGAGATGAGGCAGGCAAGCCTCATTCAGTGGAAAGAGGGCAGTTTTTTACCCAAAGGATGTGTAATAGGAACCAGATTGTAGATGCCTCTGAAGTCCCAGTGACAACAGAGAGCTATTAAAGATTTCAGAGGAGGAACAACTTTGGAACAGCAATTGAGCAAACTCGATGGGGAGAAAAGGAATAGAGTGTCCAAGGGAGAGCCCCCGGGGGCCCGTGATGTGGTGGGATGGCAAAATGCCTTCCACATGGAACATGCATGAGACAGGAGAAGCTTGGGTTGGTCCCGGGGTTTAGGTCAGACTTCCCCACTCTCATGGCACACGCAGGCTCTCAGTTCCACCCACCCCTCATCACCCACCATGTCGGCCTACAGCATGAATCCAGGTAAATTAGCACGAGTTTAGTTCCAAGCAAAAACGTATTGCTTAATAAAGTGTAAAACCATTTTTAAAAAGTGGCCTCATAGTCAGGAAGAAAGGCCAGGCATGAGCATTCAGGAGAAGATAAGACCAGATGTTCCTCTAAAGCTCCCAGAGAGGAAGGTGTTCGTTCTCCTGGGTACAGGTTGGTAACACAATGCCATGAGCTCTTGGAATTCAGAGCCACCCAACACTTGTATAAGGGGAATTTGCCTCTGATGGCTCTAGCCGCCAGACTTGTTTACTTTAAAGACCTCTGAGCAGAAAGCTCAGCTGGCTTTCTAATTAGCTTTCTAACATGGACTTACATACAAAGCGGGGAAATCTTTCATCAGACAACTTTCAGATCCATATCCATTTGTTCCCCCTCACCCCAACACATATACAAACACACCCTTCTAATCTTGGCAAGAGCATAATTCTCGTACACATAATTCTCGTTCACATAATTCTCATGGTTTCCTGCTGGCAAGGAGATTACCTTCACATGAAGACAGGGAGACACACCAGCTGATTTCAATGATCTTAAAGTAATAAATACACCCTCACATACATGCATGGTGTTTTTCCCTTTCCAAGTGTCTTTTATATTCAGTGTTCCTTTAGCCTCAAAACAATCCTGGAGGCAGATACAAATGATCCCACCATCCCCATTTAACGGAGAAGGAGAGGTACAGAGAAGCAAAGCAATTTAGTCTAAGATCAGATAGAGATACGGAGTAATGTCTTTCCCTGGGCATCCACCATCCATTCTCCACAACCTTTCCATTCTGTCAGAGTAATACAGAAGTCGAGGAATTCTTTCAGAGTCAAGGAATACGGAAGTAAAAAGACATCGCTCTATATTGAATTACTTATATTCAATCACACTGAAAAACCTATACCTCTAAAACCATTAACCCAAGCCACATGCAAGCACACACACGCTAGACACTGAAGCGTGAAGGACAGGCAAAACCAGGGTATGCTTATAATGAGGAAGGAATAAAATAATTAGGATTTTAGAAAAGAAAAAAGGACCTTCTAGACCCGTGCTGTCCAATACAGCAGTCATTAGCTACGTGTAACTACGGAGCACTTGGAAGGTGGCTAGTCAGAATTGAGATGGGCTTAGGTGTCAAACACAGGATTTCAAAGACTTAGTATGAAAAAAAATTATTATGAATGTTTTTATAGTAATTACACATTCAAATAAGATGTGGATATATTGAATAAATTAAAATATATCATTCGAATTAATTTTACTTGTTTCTTTTTCCTTTTTTAACTTGGCTATGAGAAAATTTTAAATTGCAGATGTGGCTTATGTTATATTTCAATTGGACAGCAGTGTCTTAAACAGTTTCCTTCTTTATTTGTATGAAATAAAACCAGAATTTTTCTTTTTTCCAACATTCTTAATAACAGTAGATAAATAGTCATTTCCATAATGGCATATTCCTGACATTTCTCCCACTTTTCTGGACTTCCCCCAGTCCCTCAGGCCTACTTCGTTCATCACATTGACCTTCTCAGAACTGAGTTTCCTTCTGTTATGGTCTTTACTGAAATTCCCACACTCAACACACCTAATTGCTCAAAGCAGGGGCCCATTACTGAAGTCTATTCCTCCTTGGATAGGCTCTAGATTTATTTCCTACAGTAGATGCCATTAGGGAAGGGTCAGGGTGGGATCAGATTTCTCAGACTCTAATTATACTTCAGAGGTGCCCCCCTACATGAACTTTTCTTCTACAGTGCTGCAGTTTGAACATGTCTCCCAAAGCGCATGTGTTGGAAACTTGACCCCCCAATGCAAAAGTGTTGAGAGGTGATATGTCATGAAGGTCAGAGCCCTCATGAATGGATGAATGTCATTATGGAGGGAACAGGTTCATCACTGTCAGGGTGAGTTTATTATAAAGGCAAGTTTTGCCCTCTCTTGTTTTCTCATGCTCTCTTGCCTTTCCACCTTCTGCCATGGGATGACACAGCAAAAAGGCCCACACCATGTAGGGGCCCCTTGATCTTGAACTTTTCAGCCTCCAAAACTGTGAGCCAAATACACTTCTTCCTCTTTTTTATTTTATTATTATTATTATTATTATTTTTTGTTTGTTTGTTTGTTTGGAGACGGAGTCTCACTCTGTCACCCAGGCTGGAGTGCAGTGGTGAAATCTTGGCTCACTGCAACCTCCGCCTCCCAGGTTCAAGCGATTCCCCTGCCTCAGTCTCCTAAGTAGCTGGGATAACAGGCACCTGCCACCATGCCTGGCTAATTTTATTTTTGTATTTTTAGTAGAGATGGGATTTCACCATGTTGGACTGGTTGGTCACGAACTCCTGACCTCAGATGACCCACCTGCCTCGGCCTCTCAAAGTGCTTAGATTACAGGCGTGAGCCACCTTGCCTGGCCCAAATACACTTTTTTGTTGCTGTTGCTTATTTATAAATTACTCAGTCTGTGATATACTATTATAGCAGCCCAAATGGACTAAGACTTATGATAACACAATTCAATGTCCCCAGGCTTTTTAAATCTTAAATTTCATCAAACTGCCCAGATCTGACCCTCTATTTTCTGCTATAATTGTTTTCCTTGGATGGTGTGACTATCCCACAAGCACAATATGGAGGTGGTGCCCTCAAAGGTCTCCTACTTGTCACTGCCCCAAGGTTTTGTATGTGATCATCAGGTAGAAGACATTCATAAACAAAGGTAGCAACTGAAAGGGAAAAAGAGAAGGACTCACAAAGAGCCCAATGGAGAGGACCAGCTCACAACAGACAGCAGGCAACAATGCCGGGTGCTTTGTGGGTGAGCTCTAGGTGTCCAGGACTGGAAAGGAAGAAATAATGCTCTGAGTAGGAATAGGAACTGGAGAACAAAAGAAAACCTGAAGGAGGTCAAAACAGAACATCTCTTTCCTTTTGTTTTACTGCATGCTGACATTTTCTTTTTCTTTCTTTTTTTTAACATTTTCTTTTTTTAGAGGTAGGGTCTCCCCTCCGTCACCCAGGCTGGAGTGCAGTGGTACAACCATAACTCACTGCAGCCTCAAACTCCTGGGCTCAAGTGATCCTTCCATCTCAGCCTTCTAAGAAACTGGGATTACAAGTGTGAGCCACCATGCCCGATTAATTTGTTTTTTATAGAGAAAAGGCCTTGCTATGCTGCCTGGGCTGGTCTTGAAATCCTGGCCTCAAGACATTCTTCTGCCTTGGTCTTCCAGAGGCAGGAATTACAGGCATGAGCCACTGTGCCTGGCGCATGCTGCCATTTTCAAGGCTAGAATATACTTCCGTTTTGGTGGAGAAGACAATTAGAAAGATGACATCTCCCCCAATGATAGGGAAGCTCTTCAAGTGCTTTCTCTCTTCCTGTCAGAACTGTAGTGCCAGCTGACACCTAACTCACTAAGTGAAACCCTACAAATAGAGATGATAATGGTCCACCATGGAAGGAGATCTGTCTCCACTGACCTGAGACTCAACTTCAGGGAACTTGGGGGAGATAAAGAAACTCTCCCCCAACTCCAAAACATTCCACAGACAACCAGATCTTAAAGGTCCCAGAGGAATTAAGATAATTTTTTGTCCCAAAAGGACTGCCTGCTGACTACATGTGGGTCCTATTTGCTCTCCTTGGTCCTAATGATTTAAGTTCAATTCTTATTCTTATTCATATTCTCATCCTCATCCTTCTCTCCCCCTCTCTCCCCTCTCCTCTCTCTCTCTCTCTCTCGCTCTCTCATCTCTCTTTCTCTCTCTCTCCCCACTCCCACCCCCACAGCATCTTGGGTTAGTGTGGGCTTTGGCATCAGGAAGCTCTGAATTTGAAACTCAGCTCTCCCTCTTTCTAGCAGCAGCATGAACTCAGTCTTACTTCTCTGAGGCTACCTAATGTTTTCATTATGCACCCCATCACTCAACAAAGTTTAACATCTCCTGCAATATTTATTCTTTCATGTAGTCAACAAATGTTCACTGAGGGCCTTCCATGTAGATATCAGACTCCAGAAATACAGCACTACCAAAACAAAAACCTTGTCCTCGTGTATCTTATAATCTAGTTTGGGAAAGATAATCAATACATAAAATAAGTAAGTAAACTATATGTCTGACAGTGAAAATGTTATGAGAAAAAATAATGCAGGAAGGGACACTGGGAAATGCAGCAGGGTACAAATTTAAAAGACTTGAAGAAATTGAGGAAGCAAGTTGAATAGATTTGGGGAAAGAGGATTCAGGCAGAGAGAACTCCACTGCAAGAGCTCTGAGATAGAAGCAGCAAGGAGACTCCTATAAATGGGTGGTCAGGAGAGAGGTGAGAGCAGCAGGGGAGAAGGTAAGCAGTAAGAATTCTGGCTCTGCTTGGCATACACCAGAAAGCCAGAGAAGAGGGTGGGATGGCCTGACCTGTGTGTAAGAGAATCACCTGGTGTGATCACACTGCAAGAAGGCTGAAATCAGGGAGAATGGATCTGAGGCTACTGCAGTAATCCTAGTGAGAGATCAAGGTGACTACACCAGAGTTTTACCAGTGGAGGTGATAAGAACTAGTCTTCATCTGCTTATAGTTTTCTACTACTAAGTTCCACACATTTTAAAATACACCTTGAAACAGAAACAGTAAAAAGATGAGATTCAAAAACAAAAACAGAAGATATAGTATTTCACCTACCCCTTCAATGTACTGTACTGTATTAGAGTTCTCCAGACAAACAGAAACAATATGATATATAGAGATACATAAGAAGAGATTTATTATGAGAATTGGCTCACGCAATTGTGGAGGCTGAGAAGTCCCATGATCTGCCATCTGCAGGATGAAGAATGAGGAAGGCCAATAGGTAATTCGGTCCAAGTCTGATGGCCTGATAACCAGGGGAGCTGCTGGTGTAACTCTTGTCATCCAAAGGCTCGAGAACCAGAAACTCCAATGTCCAAACACAGGAGAAGATGGATGTCCCAGCTTAAGAAGAGAGACAGTGAATTCTCCCTTCCTCCTCCTTTTTGTTCTATTTGGGCCTGCAACAGATTGGATGATGCCCACCCACCATGGTGAGGGTGGATCTTCCTTACTCAGTCTACTGATTCAAACGCTGATCCCTTCCAGAAACACCCTCACAGACACACCCAGAAATCATGTTTTCCCAGCTATCTGGGCATCCCTCAACCCAGTCAAGTTGACACACAAAATTAACCATCACACCTACTTTGGAGAGTACTAAGGTAGCTTACATAAAATAATTGGTGTGGAATACCAAGCACAGGTGGTAATACAACACAAGCTTAAACTATACTCCTTCCTCCTAACCCCACATATAGTTTAGCCTATGACCCATCACCCAGCTCCTCCCTGTCCTCTTGACTCTGGTCTTCCTGATAATGCCTGTGACTTGGTTGCTTGTCTGATTGAAAGTTACACTCATTTAACTTCCAACCATGCTGGGAGCTTCCCTACTGGGAAGGCAGCACTGTATGGGCTCAGAAAGAAAGGCGGGGAAGCCTGTGATCTTCATCTAAATGTAAAACTGGCATGAAACTCCAAAATCCACTGTCTAACAACAGCAGAATATGTGTTTCTTCTCAAGCTGGCATGGAATATTCACCAAGATAGACCACATTTTGAGCAATAAAATACATCTTAACAAGTTTAAATGAATAGAAATCCTTCAAAGTATGTCCTCAGACCACAATGGAATTAGACTAGAAACCAATAACCAAAAAAAGATAGTTGTAAAAAATCCCAAATATTTGGAAATTAAACAACACATTTCTAAATAACTTTGGGTCAAAAATGAAGATGAGAAGATTTTAAATATTTCTAACTAAATTAAAATTAAAATATGTCTTATCAAAATACATCAGATGCAGAAAAAGTAGTGCCTAATGGGCAAGGATAGCATTAAATGCATATGCTAGAAAATAAGAAAGCTATAAAATCAATAACCAAAGATTACACCTTAGGGAACCAGAGGAAAAATAGTAATTTAAGCTTAAAGCAGGTGAGAATAAAAGAAGGAAAGTTTGAGCAAAATTCAGTGAACTTGAAAACAGAAAAACAATAGAAAAAATTAATTAAACTTAATGCTGGGTCTTTGAAAAGATCAATAAAAATGACAAATATCTCGTGAAGATAACCAGGAAAAAAAGAAAAAAGACATAAATTACCAATATCAGAAATAAAAGACTAGTCATCATTATGGATTCTGCTGATAGTAAAAGGATAATAAATGACTACTACAAATAACTCTACGCTCACAAATTTGACTTCATATAAAATGGACCAATTCATTGAAAGACACAAACTAGCATAACTCACACAAGGAGAAATAAATAACTTGAATATCCCTATTTCTGTTAAAGAAATTGAGTCAATAATAAACCTTCCAAAAAAGAAATCACCAGGCCTGATGATTTCACCTATGAATCCTACCAATCACTGAAGAAAAGAAATGATTCCAATTTTCTACAATCTCTTCTAGAAAACGGAAGCATTCTATAATACCCCCAAACCAGACAACAGCATTGTAAGAAAGGAAAACTACAGACAAATTATCTCTCATGAACACAGATGTAAAAATCCTCAACCAATATTAGCAAATCGAACCCAGCAATATATAAAAAGAATTATATAATGCAACCAAATGGGATCTATCCCACATATGCAAGGTTGGTTCAGTATGAAAATCAACCAATGTAAGCCACACATCAATGGACTATAGATGAAAAACCCTGTGATCATATCAATCAATGTGGGAAAAGGATTTGACAAAATCCAACATCCACCGTGATAAAAACTCTCAGCAAACACAGAAACAGAGGGAAACTTTCTCAGTTTGGTAAAGAATATCTACCCAAAAAACATACAACTAGCATGATGCCATGAGCTAAGAAAAAGAGAAACATCTCACAGAAAAGGACAAAAGGTGAAAGCTGATTTTTCCCTCAGGTTTACAGGAGGCTGCAGAGGCTGAGGAGGGCTGGGACTTCTTCTTTGATACCACCAACCACATGCAACAGAGATAACAACCTTGTGTTGGGAGGAGCACAGATGAGGACAGCTGACATAGCACCTGCCTGGGGTAAAAACATTCTTGTCACTTTGAAGTTTCATTTTACATGCACGCATGCACACACACACTACACACACACACACACACACACTTGAGAAAGGCTTGGTTTATTGCACTGCCTGTCCCTGTGCAAATTTTGGTGTGTGGGGTTTTTTAATAAACTGAATGCACATCTTGAAAATAAATAAAACCTGTCAGTTACTTTAAATCCTGTTTATCTGAAATCCCACCCATAGCACATCCCATACCCTGTTTTATTTTTCTCCATAGCATTTTCTAACATACTGAATAATTTGTTTGGTTTATTGACTATCACCCACTGGAAAGCAAACTCCTTAAGGCCATATCCCCATCACACAGTAGGTGCTCGTTAATTTTCCTTGACTGAATAATCCAGTTTGTCCTCATCTTGGTTACTTAGGGGCCAAGACCACTTGGCAAGAGGGTTCCTATGTTGGAAGCAGTAGGTCCACAGCTATCCTTCAGCTGTGAGCATTTTCTCAGCAAGAGGGACACTTACGGTTACCAGATGGAGGCCTCCTCTGTCTCTTCCTTCCCTAGACATACTGGCCCTCCAAGGAACACGCTGCCAGGCTCTGGGAATTCTAACTATCTCACCTATGACAAGAAAGGAATCCTATCCCTCCTCAGCCTCTGCAGCTCTCCCCCAACCTGGATTGGCTTCCTGAGCCAAGAGACCCATACGTAAGGATGGCTTAGAAAATAGCATCATACAAATGTTCTCATTCAGCAGTAAAATCATCTGATTTCACTCAAGCTTGTCTTTGCAAGGGCAACTGACGCCAGCTTGACAGAGAGTTGTTAAACAGACTAATTAGGAAATTATTTGGAGAGGCTGCATGGCAGAGAGGGGAAGAGTTAAGCAGCTAGAATTGGGCTCTGGCAGTTACTTAGTAGCTGTGTGGCAACAGGCAGGTCAAGGAACCTTTCTGAATCCCCATTTCCTCATACTGGTACAGGTCCAAAATAATGATATTTCACAACTTGTTAACTGGATTCAAAGAGATGATGCATACACAAAGTACTTTGTAAAGTGGGAAGAATGAGCCAAATTATTTGTTGCTACTTGTGATTGTTGTTATTATCTGACAGAATCACGAGAGTAGGAAAGGGGAGAAACTTATGTGTTGAGGGTGCAGTACAATAAGAACAAAAACCTAAAAACTAATGGTAACTTGGTTATTGGAAGGGTGCCATCGAATCATCATGAGAAATATGGAAAAGCAGGGCGGGCAGTGGTGATTCACTTGCCTAAACTACTGCCATCCTCCTTCCCTTCCCTTCCCGTGTCCTCCAGGCACAGAACTCACAGGACAACACCCTTAGCTCAAATATCCCCAACTCTGAACTTTCCTCAAGATATCCCAGAGCCACAATACCCTGGATTCACAGTAGCCTGTGATGCTTCCAAAAATCCTTCCAGTACAACTTGACCATCATCCCCAGAGGCCAGTTCTCACCTTGAATCTATCTGGAAAGAAATGCAAGGCAGAGGAGAGGCCACAACTTGGTGCTGGGAAATTGTCCAAGGCAGGAGCTAGCTCTGGTCCTCCCTGCACTCCCAAGAAAGTGAGTGTGGCCTGAGCTGGATTGCCAGGAGGGGGAGCTTAACAGAGCCCTTAAAACACAGCCTTCTGGCCGGGCTCGGTGGCTCACGCCTGTAATTCCAGCACTTTGGGAGGCCAAGGCGGGCGGATCACAAGGTCAGGAGATCGAGACCACGGTGAAACCCCATCTCTACTAAAAATACAAAAAATTAGCCGGGCGCAGTGGCGGGCGCCTGTAGTCCCAGCTACTAGGGAGGCTAAGGCAGGAGAATGACGTGAACCCAGGAGGCGGAGCTTGCAGTGAGCCGAGATCGCGCCACTGCACTCCAGCCTGGTGGACAGAGTGAGACTCCGTCTCAAAAAAAAATAAAATAAAATAAAATAAAAAAAACAGCCTTCTGACCAGAAAGATTAGATTTCATGTTAGATTCTGGATTCTGCAGCTGCCCAACTATGCGGCCTCCAGTAAGACACTTGACCTTTCCAGCCTCAGTTTTCTTACGTAAAGATAAGAGCACTAAGCTGACAGCTCTCACCACTTAAAAGCACTAAGCGACAGCTCTCACCACAGTGCATGGCCCACAGTAAATTACGGATGTTCATTCCCAGACTGTCCAAGTTTAAAGCCTGGATCAGATGTCAAAGTGCAACCCTGGGCAATTATCAGCCTCTCTGTGCTTCCGTTTTCTCAATCATAAAACATGGACAATAGAAGAACCTAGGCTTGTTGTGAGGATTAAATTAGTTAATCCATGTAAAGTGGTTAGAACAGTAACTGGCATATTGTAAGTGCTCAAGAATAATGATAGCTAAGATTTGTTCAATGAAAATAAATTAATAACAATAATAAATTATTGATGAAGGGACTTGCATACCAAAGTGGTCCCACCCCATCTCACAGGTTCTCTAGCCACATAATAGGAAATTGATAAATATTTGCAATGGATGATCCTGGAAACTTCCATCTAATCTCCCAACATTTTGTTGCATCTACTCACAAATGCCGCTGCTTGGCCAACAGAGGCAGAAATCACAAATCCATGTTACTGTCCCCTTCTCATGCTTCACATGTTGACTTTTTATGGTGATGCTGTCTATTTTTCCCTAAACTTCTTAATGAGAGAGGGACACAGATGAAATAAGCATTTTCCAAAGGAGTTGGTCTGGAGGAACCACCTATGAGCCACAAGAATGGACAACTACAGAATATTCAGTTCAGGACAATTCATTGCTCTGGATGGGGTGGAGGTGGGAGTTTGATCTGAAGATGAGCATAAACCTCACGGACATGCTGTTACCTCTGGCTGAAATGTTCTTCCTCACTTCATTCTGGCTTTTCTGAAATATCACTCCCCCCGCCCCCACCAGAGAAGCCCTCTCAAATAGCAACCCCAGCATTGTGTATGTATTATGTTGCTTTGCTCTTCTCATAGGATTGTACATCGCATTTGTTCATTAGTTGATCCTCTGCCTCCTCCGAGAGAACAGCAAAGAGACTTGCCCGTTTTGTTCACTACTGAGCCAGAACAGTGCCTGGTACATACATAGTAGACACCTAAGAAATATGTGATACATGAATAAATGAAGCAAAGGTCCTTCCCCAGCACAGGTGACTGCTAGCACTTTGCCTGATTGCAGGTTTGACAACCCTCAGCCAAATGACTTTCCTCAAGCTCAGGAGGATGAGCTGGATTGGGCTATAGGGCAAAGGAAACTGCAGATTCAGGTCTCAGCTCTGTTTTTTCTGAAAGATGGGAAGATGTTGGCTGTCTTTTATCTGTAAAATACACTCGGTGACATTCCATCATTCAGTTAGAATGTTAAAGAGTTGCAACAAAATTAATTTGCTTATCACCAGGGAAATTAAAATGTTTGCAAATAAATTCTACCCCTGCAGCCCAATTTCAGGTAGTTGATACATCTGATGTGTTGGCAGCAGTAAGAACCAAGACAGGAGTACTGGGAAAACTAGTTTCTAGCTAGAAGGGAAAATTCAGCAAAGGTTAAAAAAAATTTTTAATTAAAAAAAAAAACCCAACACCGCTGCCTGAGTTTGTGTTTTTAGTGCCTTCACCAAATTGGACACATTATTTAAGGAACCAAACAAAATGCAGGCTATACAGATAACACCTCACTCTCAAGCAAAGAACAATTCAGACATTAATTTTATCCCAAAATGACTTGAGTCCTGTAATTTAGCACAGAGTTTAACAGTATAGGCTTTCCAATTAGTTAAGCCTAGGTGTGGACTCCATCTTTGCCACATACTAGCTGTTGTGACCTTGTAACCTTTCCTCAACTTCTCTGAATCGGAGTTCCTCATCTGTCAAATGGACATCATAAGATTAATCTCATGGGGTGCTGAAAAGACACATAATTGTACATAAAGCAGAGTAGGTGCTCAGTACAGGAAATGTACTTTTATTCTTACATGAATGATGTTAAATATTAGCAACGTGAAAAATACTAATAATAAACATAAAAGATAGTGTATCCCACGCCTATAAAGGTATGGTACATATCAAAAAAACAGAGAGAATTGGCACAAAATCCCACCCAGACTTCAACTTCTTCTGGAGCTTTCCTTGGAGACCTCTGTTCAATGCCCAATATGACATTCCTGCTATGCAAGGACACAGTGAGTGGCCCGGAAGGATCTCCAGGAGATGAATGAATTCCATGTGACACATTCCCAGATCCAAACACCCAACCCAAATCTCCCCGTTTACCTCACTATTTCCAACTCCCTCTCTACCCGCCTCCTCCCAAACACACAGAAGGTGGATGCAATAAAAAAGGAAAGCAGTAACCTGGGAAAGCTTCCAGGGAGTGTGAGGCTGGAGAATGAGTGTGAGAGACTGGAGGGCTAGACAGAATTGCTCTCTAACCAAAAGCAAAAGCGAGGAGATGGGCCAGGTGGCCAAGACAGAGGTGGAAAAGAAGTGGGCTCACTGCATGCTAATGAACCTCCATCATAATGGCATAATAGGAGGTGCAGCCTTCTTGCCACTTTCCCTTTGCAATAATACCGTTTTCCTGAAGTCTCTGGCAATTAAAAAACAGAACTTATATGCCTCAGAAAGACTTTGTGATTGCCTGAGGAACAGGAGCAAAGCATGAGCTGGCAAAGGCACCGAATGCAGCCTGAGGCCTGGAAGAAATACTATCCAAAGGAAAGAGAGATTAAAATATGGCTGCTAAAAGGAATCCCAAGTTAACGCCAGAGGCCAAAAAACTGATGATGGGGGGGAAAGTGGCCAGCCCAGAGCTAGCAAGTTTTGGGAGATTTACAGAAAAACAGGATTTATGACCCAACTCCCTAGCTCAGATCCAAACATGAATTTCTGCTGGCTATATGCACCAAACAAGTTATCAGAAGCAATTTAGCAATCAGCGAAGCGAAGATACATGGACTTTCTCTTCTTTACCAACTTCTTTGGCCTAACATCTCTCATTGTACACTGACAGCTGGAAGAAGAGGAAACCTCACTTACCTTGCTAGTCTGGGTCTCTTGGCAGAAGGGAGGGCCAGGACTAGGGCTGGTAAAATTCTGTGCTTAATTGCAAGACTGTGGTTGCATGCAGTGCCATCAGGAAGGCTGCACCAGGTGACACTCATGCAGTCCATATTCATTCACAGCTGTGGGTGGGCTGATCCGGGAGCACCAATTATCTAATTGCTGCTAATGTTCCGTATATTTACTCAGCTGCAAATTTGCAAGATGGGGCCTGACTCACAAGAAGGGGATAATAATGGGAGAGATATTTCCATTTGAAAATTCATGAATAAACAGCAAGAGCCCTGTGTATTAAAATTCAGATGCAGATAAACAATGAGTGTAGTTCCAGGAATAATTGCAGGGTTTCCACAGTTACAGAAAACCAGCCCCTTTGTCAACACTCCATTGTTCTATTTATACCTTGAGAGATACTGCACTGAGTTTCTATAAATACAATGGAAACTCATTCATCTCAACCCCTCTCACGTGTCAAGTCCAACCTTCTCTGCAATAAAAGATCTGCATCCCAAGTGTATCTCACATTAGGTCTCAAGACTGTCATGGGCAAATCCTTCCTAATATAAGGGATAAAGAAGAACAAGCTTGGAGTGAGCTGAGGTTGGGGGAAGGGGAGCAACAGGCATTCTATTCTGGTTTCCGAAATAGGCAGGAGGCAGATACATTTTAACTAGCTCTCAGCCTTTGAGTGTTAATCCCATGATTAAAGGCAGGTGAGACAAACTGCCCAGGGTATCTCAACCCCTGCATGGGATAGGATCTCATCGTTGATATTCATTTGTATATTTTCCTTGAATGTGACTCAGGTCCTCCTCTAAGGATGTTAGCCACCTCTCTCCTATTATATGCAAACCTGCATTGTGGTGGTCCTGAAATCTACTTCGTTGATTCCCTCTAGCCCCAAAGTACCTAGAACTACACTTTACTACACAGTGTTAATCAGAGAGTCTGGTTCAGTGCAGGTCTTTCTATCTTAATTAGTGCCAAAAAGTGCCCCCATAGCAGGTTCCTGTGCTGTCCCCAGATACAATTAATATTTATAAGAATATCACATTTTTAAGTGTCTTACTGAATGGCTGGCACTGTGTATATTACTTTACATATAAAATCTAATTATCATACCAGCTCTGTGAAGGAAGTCCTATTATTCTCTTTCTTATGAACTAAAGCACAAAGTACTAAGGTAAGTTGCCTAGATATATAGCTAGTAAGTAGCAGAGCCAGATTTTGTACCCAGAACTATTTGAAACTAGGAAATGTGCTCTTAGCCACCACATCAGTATTTTTTTTGGCTCTTGGACTCAATTCATACTGCTCCTTCTTGTGGATAAGCCTAATTACCCTGTCTCTATGTGATGCCTCAGATAGATCACACTTCCCTCCATTAACTCATTGATTTAAGCAACCCCCACTCCAATACCACACACACACGAAAAACTTTAGTCTCTGTCTCTCTCCACAGTCCCTAGATTGCAAGAGCTGACCTTGCAACCACAGCAATCTTTCACGTGCCCACATTGATCTGTCTCACGTTTAGAAGAAAAAGTCATTATAGAGCTAGAGCTTATAGATGTACATGTATACATTATGTGTGTATGTATATGTTTTTGTAGGTATAAATAAAACACATAAATTTACACCTGTGTATGTGTGTGTGTATAAGCTTCTTGTGAGTGCCTCCCTATAGGTAAGGTAAAATTTTCCACAGGGAAGTGGTACTATACCAGGAGTGGGACACTGATGGATACATCGCGCCCCTTACCATCTGACTTTCCATATGCTATGGTGGAACCAGGTTCATTAAAGGAGTTTACACATACTGAATTTTAATACAGATAGCTTCTTTCAGTGGTATATCTCTCAAGAAACTCTAGTCTCTGGCCCAGGCACGGTGGCTCATGCCTGTAATCCCAGCACTTTAGGAGGCTGAGGTGGATGGATCACGAGATCAAGAGATCGATCGAGACCATTCTGGCCAACATGGTGAAACCCCGTCTCTACTAAAAATACAAAAATTACCTGGGCATGGTGGTGCACGCCTGTAGTCCCAGCTACTCCGGAGGCTGAGACAGGAGAATCACTTGAACCCAGGAGGCAGAGGTTGCAGTGAGCTGAGATCATGCCACTGCACTCTAGCTTGGCAACACAGCAAGACTCTGTCTCAAAAAAAAAAAAAAGAAAAAAAAGAAACAAACAAAAAAAAAGAACCTCTAGTCTCCAAACATTTCACAGGTTTCAGAGCCAAAGAAGAGGAGCTTAAACAAGAAGGACTAGAGAGAGGGCATCCAGGGAGCAAGCGAGGAGACCTTCATACTCGTCAGCAACAGCTGGCAGCCTCAGCAAGAAATCTGTGCCCTGTTCTTGGAGAAGAGATTTCTCTTCACAGTCTCATTTCGCAGACAGTGGGAAAGCTCTAGTCTTTTGACTCGGGCGCAGCACCCCTCTAGGTAGAGGAGATGGCCAATTATGAGTTCAAATCCAGTGGTCCTGAAACTCATATCCCCAAAAGTGCTCGACTTCCTGGATCGTTCTCACATCTGTTTAACAAATTATTGAACATCCACTCGAACAGGCATTGGACTAGCTCAATCTATGTTGCTCCCTTAATTTGTGCTCCACTGAGCTGCTGGATTAACTGGGATTCTCCATTGTTTCTGATGCCTACTTCATGCTATTCCTACCAGTTGGGTCACCTGTTATTCCATTCTCGTATACACAAGCACTGCTTCTCCCACAGCTGAGGTACGTGTTTACAGGAGTCAACTGTGTCCATTCTCAAAACCATTTATCATTGTCATCACGTTATTATAATTACATTATTTAATTAAGTAATATGTAAATCAACAGAAGATGAGTACCAAAAAATGTTTCTATCAAAGTTCAGTTAAATGTTTTGCAAAGACCTGATAAAGGTAAGTCACTTAAAAATGTAGTTGAACCTAATTCGGTGTGAGTGGGAAAAGTATAAAACACTGGGAGTAGGGAGGAATCTAGAGTCTTTACATTGCTTTCCCAGTTGGTTTCTACTCCTTGAAAAAAAAAATTGGGCACTGGAAATCATAGATGTATTATCGATGTGATTTAAACAAGAAAGATAATCTAGAACTCTAATCAGCAGACCAATATGCAAAACAAAAAACAAAAAAACCTAGGGCCTGTCCATATCAAAAGATGAGCAAATAAAAACACATCTCTAAACTTTAAGTTAAAATAATATTCCCAGGGCATTATGTATTTTTTAATGATTTCCCTAAAGTTCAGACAAATTTTTCAGTTACCAAGAATTGGTCTCCATCATAAAATACAAATGTCTACAATTTATTGAGTCATGGACTATAATAGGCATATCTGGGGTTGGGAAATGAGGGAAGAGGGGGTTAAGGTGGAGCATTTGAACCAGACTTGTGGTGGAGGAGAGAAGAAAACCTCTAGGAAGGAAAGGGCACCTGTGTACACACTTAAAGAGGATGCAAGAGCTAGCAAGGCAAAGTAGAGGGGGAGGGTACGCCAAGCACTGAAACAGTATCTATAAAGGCACATAGTGCATTTGTGGATCTGCGAATGAGTTGGTATGGCTGGAACACTGAACATATGATGGCAAAGGTGATCCTTTCCACAATTACTTGCATGTTTGCTATTTTACAGGCACCGTGCAAGGATCTGCATGGATGGAACACACATTCCCTAGGGCACTAGGGAAAAATTGGTCCATTACACTTTACAAAACCTTTTCACATTCATTCTGTAGAAAGTCTATCTTCAGAAGGCTGTAAGCAGGTCTGCCTCTGATCTGGTGACCCCTGCACCCATCCCTACCTCATCCCCAGTTTCCCTCCTCACCCAGGACCCAAAGATCTCCCTCTGTAAATATTGTAGTTGAAACTGTTGAAGTCAGCTGGGGCATGGTAACTCATTCCTGTAATCTCAGCTTTTTAGGAGGCCGAGGCCAGAGGATTGTTTGAGCCCAGGAGTTTGAGACCAGCCCGGGCAACATAGGGAGATATCGTCCCTACAAAAATTAAAACAAAACAAAAAATAATAGCTGGGCATGGTGGTGCACACCTGTGGTCCCAGCAACTCAGTAAGCTGAGGTGAGAGGATTACTTGAGTCTAGGAAGTCAAGGCTGCAGTGAGCCATGATCGTGCCACTGCACTCCAGCCTGGGAGACAGTAAGAGAACCTGTCTCAAAAAAAAAAAAAAAAAACAGTCACAGAAGGGAACTGGGATGAGCTATCAGGTCTGGCTGACAACAACAAATCCAAAACGGGCCAAAAGGCCTCAGAGTTTTAAATAACCATGTTATTCTCCTTCCTGTTCAGTGATATTTACTTCTAAACTGAAATGCTTATCCAACCACCCAAAGACCACTGAAGTAGGTGATAGATTAGATTACCTGAAACACTTCTACACCCTCCAAGAAATTTCCTAGTAATCACAGTTGCTGCTATTTTTTTCCAGCTGGTTGCTGACAATGTTTCAAAATGAATCCTCCTACACTCTAATTTTTACCCTTGACTAGCTAACTTTAATGATAATCTCCTCAGGTCTGGAACCCTGATGGAGTCGAAAACCTCTCTGATTTCTTTCAGAAGTGAACTTTAATAGAAAGCAGCTCTATCAGGCCACTTTTTTTTCTTTATTTCTTCTAAAAAAAAAAAAAAAACAGGATACATGTACGGAATGTGCAGGTTTGTTACATAGGTATATGTGTGCCATGGTGGTTTGATGCACCCATTTACTCATCCTCTAAGTTCCCTCCCCTCACCCCCAACCCTCCAGCAGGCCCTGGTGTATTGTTCCCCTCTCTGTGTCCATGTGTTCTCAATGTTAAACTCCCACTTATGAGTGAGAACATGCAGTGTTTGGTTTTCTGCTCCTGTGTTAGTTTGCTGAGGATGATGGCACTGATCATCAGAGAAATGCAAATCACAACCACAATGAGATACCATCTCACACCAGTCAAAATGGCAATTATTAAAAATTCAGGAAACAACAGACGCTGGCAAGGCTGTGTAGAAATAGGAATGCTTTTACATTGTTGTTGGGAATGTAAACTAGTTCAACCATTGTGGAAGACAGTATGGTGATTCATCGAGGATCTAGAACCAGAAATACCATTTGAGCAATCAGGCCACTTTTCTTTTTTTTTTTTTTGAGACAGAGTCTTGCTCTGTCACCCAGGCTGGAGTGCAGTGGCACGATCTCGGCTCACTGCAAGCTCCGCCTCCCAGGTTCACGCCTCTCTCCTGCCTCAGCCTCCCAAGAGGCTGGGACTACAGGCACCCTCCACCACGCCCAGCTAATTTTTTGTATTTCTAGTAGAGACGGGGTTTCACCGTGTTAGCCAGGATGGTCTTGATCTCCTGACCTCGTGATCCGCCCGCCTCAGCCTCCCAAAGTGCTAGAATTACAGGCATGAGCCACCGCGCCCGGCTAATCAGGCCACTTTTAAACTTGGTTTTCATTCTTTCCTTGCCCTGGTCCTCAACCCTAATCATTTTATCTAAACTGCCATCCAATTGGCTTTCTTAAGAATTCAACTTCTTAATAAAATGACCAAAATTTCCCTTGGACTTTGGGATGCTATTTATTTAAAATGGTCAAGAAAATCTAACCTCTTGCATAATCAGTCGATTTGAAGTGTTCTCTCCCTTACATCAAGAAATTGATCACTTGAAAGTAAGCTCTATAAGGGTAGGCCTTTCCCTGTTTTGTTTGCCATTATTTCTCCAATGCCTAGCAAAAGCCAGGGCAGGAAGTAGGTGCTCACTAAAGAGAAACTGAATGAATGAATAATCCTCACAACGACCCTGTGGAATGAGCAAGCTAGATATTCTTACAGTTGAGACCAGACTCCGTGAGATTAAGTGGTTTGCTCAGGGTCACCCAGTCTAGCACTCTATTATCATCTGTCTAGTGCCATTTTACTAAAACATGTACCTGAACCCCAGCACCAGAACAGGAGATTTTTATAGTCTTTGCTTCTGAAGAACTAAAATCAGGCCCCTGAGTGCAGTCCAAGGTCCATAGCTCTTAAGATAAAAATGCAAACGTTGGAAATGGAGCTCTTGGAAACACCACTTAAAAATTGTATCCTGCCAGGTGCGGTGGCTCACGCCTGTAATTCCAACACTTTGGAAGGTCAAGGCAGGCGGATCACTTGAGGTCTGGAGTTTGAGACCAGCCTGGCCAACATGGTGAAACCCCGTCTTTACTAAAAATATAAAATTTAGCCAGGCATGGTGGCGGGCAGGTACTTGTATTCCCAGCTACTCAGGAGGCTGAGGCAACAGAATCACTTGAACTTGGGAGGCAGAGGTTGCTGTGAGTTGAAATCGTGCCACTGAACTCCAGCCTGGGTGACAGAGAGAGACTCAGTCTCAAAAAATAGTAGTGATAATAATTGTATCCTGTAACACAGTTCTGAAGGGAAAAGGAAGGGAACTGGATGGTGGCTACAGAAACCATATGAAAACACAGTGTGTTTCCATTGTGCTCAAACAGAGCAGTCCACATAGACAGAATCCAACAGACTGTATACACCAGCAGTCTGCACACTACTGCCCATGAGCCAAATCTGACCCTCCATCTGTTTCAGTAAATAAAGCTTTATTGGAACACAGGCCCACCCATTCATGTATGCATTGTGTATGGTTGCTTTCACACAATAGCAGAGTCCAGTAGCTCACCCGGTGGCCCACAAAACCAAAATATTTACAATATGCCCCTTTACAAAAGAAATTTACCAGCTCCTGGCACAAACTCACATAATAACAACATGAGCATCAACAATAGCAGCTGAAATTAAATAAAATATTACTGATGTTCAGAGAGCTGGAAAGGATAATTTTTCTACCCAATACCAAAAAAAAAAAATCACAAAACGAATTTACTCAATACTTGATACCTGCTTAGAAGCCTCTTGTCAATACTATCTACGCTTGCCTGAACTCTTGAACCAGACAGCTACTCCTTTCATTACCACTGCACTTAGCATTAGCAATCAGTGAGAAAGCTACAGAAAACAAACTTTTTTCACTCCATTTTAAAAGAAAAATCATAGAAATGCACACTGAATGCAGTGCTACAATAAATGGAAACTCAGCATGCCTTGTAAAATGGTCTAGATCTCATTAAATGATTTCTTGGCTATGATCCTTTGGGCTCACCAATGGATTTGAATGGGCTCTCCAGTGAAAGTGACTGTTGAAGGTGCTACCCTTTTGAAAGGAAATAATGTACTGGAATCAGAAAAGACAAAGACCGATTGTTAAGAAAACTGATTTGTAATTAAGAGTGCCATCTTCTGTCTTTAGGTTTTGCCACTGATATTCCTTTGAAAATCTCTTAACCCTGCTATGTCCTATTTCCTGTATCGACCAAATGGAGAAAATCAGATCCATCTCCTAACCCCTTTTCCTCTTTCTCCAAACCAATGATTTGGAAAGGATGTATTAACCACACTTGCTGTGAGATTTTTATAAGACCCTAACAGGTAAATGCTAAACATTGCTTATGTATATTTTCTCCAAGCCCAGATTGTTTTCCAGAGAGGTGGAACACACAGTAAATAGGAACATGGCACAGCAGAACAAAAGCCAGGGATTTTATCTCCTACAAGAGCCTTAGTCCAAGTACAGCAAATGCAAGATGGAAAACTTTCCACGGATTAAATTCTGGTAACTTCTAAGGGAAGAACTTCAACCTCTTCTTCTTCTGAAGGCTAAGCAATAATAGTCTTCTATCAGTATGAATAACTTTAACTGGAATTCAGAATAAAAATTCAAAGACGTAAGTCACTTTCTACAGACTTAAAAAGCTTGGGTTGTGGTTGGCTGTGAGATCCAATAGGTCCCTGTCTCTGATATTCACATCCTTTGTTGTACTCCAGGCTAAGGCTGAGCCCCTGCCTTTTATTCTAGGCATGAGGCTGGCTGTGTGGACCGGAGAGCACCTAAAGCCAAAAGACCATAAAGCTCCACCCCATGACAGTCAGCATCAATTGGTACCACTTTGATCTCTCCCTCCCTACCCACTCCCACTTTAGTCTGGCCCATGTCCCTTCCTTTGGAAACTGCTCTCCCCACTCCATTTTATTCTGACGAGGCAGTCAATTAGAGATTTCTGCCTCCTCAAGCTGACCAGTAATTGGTCCAGAGGTGGGGTGGACACATGATCCACGTGGAGTCAACAATTTCAGGAATAAAATGAAGAAAGGAAGAGAAAGAGAAGAGATACCACCTTCTCCATTGGTCAATGCAAGCTCTAAATTGCCAGAATGCACCTTTCCCATCACATGGAGTCTGCTGGAACATGAAGCTAACAATGAGGAAAGCAGCATTGGAAACAGAGAGAGAGAGAAAGCCAGACTCATAACCACACTGAGCCTCTGGCTCCAGCCATGACTGAAGCTACTTCCATGCTGGATTTTTAGTTAAGTTTTTCATTTGGTTAAGGTTTGAGTTTCATTTCTTTCACTTGTCACCCAAAGCTTCCTGAGCAGTACAGGGAATGCACACCTCAGGCCACCTGATTTTCCTATATAAAGTGATCAGGGAGCAGAATGCCAATGGCTCAGGGCAAGTCACACTCTCCTAAAATCACAGCTCAGCGTCCAAGCAACCACTTGTGACTCTGAAGCCCAACCTTAGGCAATGCTTTGACTTAATTCTGGTCTGTGGCATATTATGTTTGCAATCTGTCAACAGCCCCTTGGATGGGTATTTATTACATTTTTATTCAAGACTAGGTGAGAAAATAATCTGTAAGTGTCTCATAAGGAATTGCTACTAGAATAAAGCTCACATTGCATCCAGATGCAATTACCATAATGGGTAACAGCAAATCATCCATCTTTTAAAATTATTCATATTTTTAAAAATCTATTCGCTCCTATGATTTTCTGACAATCTAGAATTTCCTGATTACCTCTGTGGTTTTTCAATACTTTGTATCTAAATTCTTAGAGGTTTTAAACTGACATTAAAGTCCCCATATCATAGCCCCTTTCTCCTCCTCTTACCTAATATCCCACAAGGACCCTGTTCTTCAGAAAAGCTGGACTACTCTTTCCCAAACATGCCATCGTATTCCTACTTCCACACATCTCCAAAGGTAGTCTTCTAAGGTCTTTTCAAAGACCTGCAATGGTCTTGCTGCTCATCTCCTACTCATTCATTTAACATGCTGAGCCCACATACTTGTCAAGAGCCAGTTGGGTCCCACCTCATCTTTGAAACCATCTTAGATATCTTAGCCCAAAGTTAACTTTCCCCCCTCTCAGCTCATACTTCTTTGCTGTTTGGCAATTACTTGGTAAAATACTGATTCATATTCAGGATTAGTTTTATATTCTTGAGGAGACTCCATGGAAACAAGTTTTCTAATACCACCAGAACCTCCCCAGTCAAGAGCTCTGCATACATGTCCCATGGGGATAATGATGATGGTGATGATATAGCAATGACGACTAGGAAATCTGGGACACCCACAGCTAATGCCCAAAGTATTCAGTCTGCAAGATATTTGGTGGTCCAGGCTTTTATCGTTTTATACCTAAATCCTTGGGACTTTTCTTTGCAAAACGTCCCAGGAATCAGTGATTTGGGCACTCTGTAAGTTCCTCTGGAAACTAACAAATATAATCAGAAGATGATGGATCCCTTCTGTTTACAGCTATCTGATGTTTCCTCTCTGAACCCCAAATTTTTGGAGCTTATAGGTGATAGAATCGTCTTCCTTTTCCTATTCCCTTCATCCAAATTCTACCTAGCACCTAAGATTCTTTTGTTATGAGAACTTAAGGACCCATGCTGCTTCCTTGACTCCTCCATCCCACAGGGACCCTACTTTCTCCAAAATCCTAGGGAAAGAAAGGTTTTCATAGCTCATGATGGACAACTGATTACACACTTCCCTGTGTTATCTAATCGCATCTTCTCATCTCCCCAACTATAATGCCAGCTTCTCAGGGTAGGGATGATTCTTTTGCAAAGTTTTGTCCTTCTCTATGTCCAGACTAGAGTTACACAGGATAGCCATTTGTTCAATAATGGGTCAAATTATGAATGACATCATCTTTCTTCCAAAATAACTTTTTATTTAATTTGTCAGAGCCCTGTGATCATCCGTAAATGCATATTTGTGCGTGTGTGTGCCTCTGTTAAAGAGAATGGTCAGCAACAGGTTGAAACATGGGTGTGGCAATAAAGAGGGGCTGTTGAGCATCAAATCAGAACTAAATCCTAACAACTGTCACTCAGGAATTCACACATATTAAACTCACTGTGTGCTCAGTGTGCTATGTGTAAGTGTACTCAGTCTGTGTGTACACAACTTTGACAAGTCCATTGGGTTGTTATTTGCAAAAAAGAGTGCAATGGCCACAAAACAGGAAATCTGGGCTTGGGTCTCAGGCCTTGGGTCTCAGGGCCCCTGTGACTCTGTACAAGCCACTAAACTCTGACTCTCAGGTTCCACATCTGTAAAATGGGGCTGGAAATGCCTGCCTTCCTTACTTCACAAGAATGCTATACAAAAGAAATGAGAGTGCTTTGAAAAACTAAGAATACTACAGAATGAACTCACGTGGTCCATGACTTCCTAGAAGAGTTGTTCCAATTATTTCATGGCCCTCATGAAAACTTCCTCCTCTGAACACTTGGTAATATTGTACAAAAAACTTAAAAGTCACTCTTTGATAAAGCACAACAGGTGCAGGCAGCATCCATTGTGCTGGGCTTGCTTGGATTCCTGAGTGACAGAATTAAATCAGAGGCAGGACCATGAATATGCTGAATAGCATCATTAAACCAGACCCCTCATTTAGATGCATTAATGGGTCTGTGGATCAACTACTATGTCATAGAGCATATTCTGGATGCAACATAAAATTAACTATTCATAAGTGATCACATTCAATGCTTATTTACATGTTGGAGGCTCAGCACCAGCCACCTGTTGTCTTTGAATAGGCCCCCTTGTCATGTAAAGCCAGAAGCACCTGTGAACATTTTAACAGGCTTGGGTGACAGCCCTGTGATCATCCATAAATGCACTCAGATCAAAGTCCATGCCCCAAAACTACAAAGGAAGAAAACATCAACTCTCTTAGCATCAGTACACAGGCTAACCCTGATGTAAAGAAAAGGTTTTCTGTGACATGAAGAATGACAAGAAGACCCAGTAAGCAGACCATCAGACCTAAGCAATTTCTCACCCAGGAGAATTTCAGTGCACCAGGCCCTTTCCTTGTCCAAATCTACATGATAGTCAGTCTCTCCTGAAAAATCAGCCCCTGGTGGTGTGCTAATCAGAGCTATGCCCCTTTGGTCTCTCAGCAAGCTGCATGCACATAGCCTTCAATTCAATTTAACAATTATTGACTCCACACCTACTGTGCATCCAACCCTATGCAAGTCACAGTCATATGTTTAAATGGTATCATGGATATATGAACAAGGATATTCACTTGCAGCATTGTTTACTACATCAAACAGCTGGAAACAACATGGATATCTATCAGGGATAATTTATGTATTGATTGATTGATTGATTTTAAAATACTTGTCAAACAAAAATCGAATATTTTCAAGGTGTTCAATGTGATGATTTGATTTACATTGTGTAATGACTACCAAAATCAAATTAATACATCCATCACCACCCATGCTGGACATTAGATACGCAGAACTGGTTCAGCTTATAACTGAAATTGTGTATCCTTTGTGCAAGGTATCTCCATATCCTCCACCCGCCAGTCCCTGGTACTCCCTGCTTCTATGAGTTCAACTTTTTTAGATTCCACATGTAAGTGAGATTATGCAGTATTTGTCTTTCTGTGTCCGGCTTATTTCACTTGGCATAATGTCCTCCAGGTTATCCACGTTGTCACAAATAGCAGGATTTCCTCCCATTTTATGGCTGAATAATATTCCATTATATATATGTGTGTGTATATATATATCACAATTTCTTTATCCATCCAGCCACCATTGGACACTTAAGCTGTTTCAATATTTTGACTACTGTGAATTAATGCAATGGTGTCATTTTGAGTAAATTTTAGTGCAGCTATTTACTGGAGTATTATGCACAAATATTAAAAAGGATAAAGTCAATCTATATATACAGATCTAGAAAGATACCCAATACAGTGGGTGAAAAAAAAGCAAATTACACAGTAGAATGCATGATGGAACCCATTTATTTTCAAAAAGATATATACGTACATACCCACATTACAAATTTGCGTGCATATGATCACACATGCAGAGAGGAAAGCTGAGGGAGATAGGCACTAAACTTGTGAGGGTAGTTACCTCTGAGGAATGGAACTCATGTTGGCAGGCAGGGATAAAGAATGGCCTTTCATTTTTTATCTTATCCATTTCAGTAATATGTGCATTTCTTCCCATTTCTTTTCTACTTCTTTTATAACCACCTACAAGAGATGTTCTTTTTAAACGTATACTAGATCCTTTTCCCTCCATGGAGCTTCCAATATCCTGACCACTCCCACTGGTAACCATCCACTAAGCTCCCTAACCCCCTAGCAAATAACAAACCAGGGATGCACACTCACACCCCTCCCCACTGCTGGATTTACAACACTTCTTCTCCCCATTAATTCCTCACTAAAAGATTGAGTTTGCTTAATCTCTTTCTATAAGTGAAAATATCTCTGGGAAGATTCTCCTTCAGAGAGTATATGATTTCTTATAAAACAGACAAAAACCATCACGATAAAATTCCATTACGCAAAGTTGATCTGAATGTCCCAAACCACTTCTGATAATGAAGTTTGACATGAATCAACAGGAGGCCGTCCTTCATAGCTACAAAGGATTCCTATTTTCGCTCCTTCATAGCTACAAAGGATTCCTATTTTCGCTGAAATTTATCGAGCCCCGATCATGACTGCATACTCAATACTTTCCCAAAATACTGAAAAGCTGTTTGGTCTAAGAGTTTCTATGGAATTTTAAAACTAATAAAATACAACCTACATTTTCAGAGGACCTACTGTTTTCCAAGACCTATAGTGGGCACTTATATCAATAATCTCATATAATCATCACAAAACCCTGTGAGGTGTCTTCAGTTGCATATGCAGGACTCTGAGACAGAAATGTACATGTAGGAGGTAAATTAGTATCTGAAGGACAAACTCCTGTGGGGGAATGAAGGCTGGGTAGAAGGAGTTAAGCTGTGATGCAGCCATAACAGAGGCACATGTCAACCTATGGGGAGCTCCGCATCCATCCTTCCTTGAGACAAGATGGCCAGGCCTTTTCACCCTTGACATGGACACAGGCTGCCCCCAGGGAGTGGGATAACTTTGGGCATTGCAACCCTTTATACCTGAGTGCAATTCCTAGGGAGAAGCTTAGCTGCCAGTACTTAAATCAGCTGGGGAATGAAGGCTCGTCCTGAAAAAGGGATCCTGGGGATGTGCCTCAGCATCGACTACCTTCAAAACCCTAATATCCATGTTCTAGGAATCAGGACACAGCAACTGAGTGAAATAAAGTAACTAGCCCATGGTGAGCTGGAGAGGTAGGATTTGAACCATCTGCTTCCCAAGCTCCTTCCCTAATATCCTGTCACTTCCCCAAACCAACAACAGCTCACACAGGGGCCTGTCTCAGAGAAGGGCAGTTTCTGGCTCTGCATCTCACCTTTAAAACTTGAGCTAAATTTTATGTTGGTAAGCATGTCCCTCTGCCCACCAAGAGGAAGGAGAGAAAAGAACTCTTGAATCTAATGTGAAAAGGAATCTATCAAGCAGAAGACATCTGTCACAATCACAGGCGAGGGGCTTTGCTAACAACCACACATATCAAGGCTCTGTTGTTCTATAATGACTTCAACTACCAAGTGTCCTGCATAGAAACCTGTGTTCATCCTGTGTGTCTTGCTGAAGAGAGGTTTGGTTTCAAATGGATGCTTTAAAAAATCTATTTTCTATTACATTTCCACTCCCCATGTCCTATAATAAACTACCAAAAATAGAAGCTATATGGGATAAATTGGATGAGAGAGGAATGCACATTTTGGCACATGGGGGAAGAGAACAAGAAAGAGAGAGAAGGAAGGTAAATAAAAGAATCTACTCCTTGTATAATGTTTCCAACCTACAGACTGACAGCAAATCTTGGATCCATCGATTATTAGCTATAGATCACTGGACATGTTATTTCTGAAGCCTCAGTTTCCTCAACTGTTAAATGGAGAATGGTGGTACACAGATGTCACAGGGTCATTGCGAAGATTAAATGAGACAAGGGGTATTCAGGGCTTAGCACTGTGTCTGTATGGAGTCAGCTCTTGGTTATCAGTCAGGATTGCTGTCCTAATCCTCAATACCCACCCAAGAGCCAAAATGCAGCAGGAAAAGTCAGAATGAAAGAAAGTGCAGTATATTGGTTGGGTTTTCCTGAATTCTCTGCAAAGTATGTTGGCTTATAAATAGCTTTGCTTTCCTGTCTTTAAAGACATCCCCTAACATGGCAAGTCATCTCTCCGATACTCTCTATCCTCTGGTGCATTTCACAGCTCCCATGGTGTGGCTTGCTGAAATGCCAGCTCACCCTCATCACCTGTGTGTAAACCTCATATATCTGTGAGGGCATCCTCACTTTCCATTCCATACACTGGAGTTCAGCCAATCTGCCTCGTGGCTGCACAAGCAAAGGATAACGAAAGACCAGATTGATGCTTTCTCCTCTGCTGAGGAAAGCAAGGTTCCTGGATCTGCCAGCCCCACAGAGGCTACCTTACTGCTATTAAAACTATTTGTGAATCCCCTAAGAATTGCAAGCCCTGAAGCTTATGTGGCTCAAAGAGGCTTCACTGTAGGAGGAATGCCCCTGGGGTAGACTAACATTTCCAAGTGTGTAGTCCCCAAGGGATTCCCATAAAAGCATATGGGTAGCTCATTAAAAATGCAGATTCTCAGGACTGCTGAATCAAATCTTTGGGCCAGCCCTCAGCAGCTGCAGATTTAAACAGATTTCCAGATGATTCTGATTTAACTGAAGTTTGAGGCCCCCAGGGATAGAGTTCTCTCACTGGGCTGCAATGACAGCCCTGCTTACAGAAGAGAGACATGCTTTTTCTTTATAGCCTAGACCACCAGCCTGGGTTATCATGAATTGTTCCTGAACTTCCCCAACCCCAAGCCCTACTGCCACATACCCCAAATATTCACTCAATGGTCAACAAATCCTTATTTAACACTTGAAAATGTATAGTCTATTAATGTCTCTGAAGTTTGGTGATCCATGGAGAAATGTTTCATTTTCCCAGTTAGAGTGTAAACTGGACAAAGACAAGAATGATGACTCATTCAACAAATATGGAGCACCTACTGTATGCTAATCCCAGTGCAGGGACCATGGAGGACACAGAAGTATTAGGTTCGTGCAAGAGTAATTGCAGTTTTGTCATTGAAAGTCATATAAGCCATGGTCCAACTTTGTAGGAACTCATCGTGTATACACAGAAAACTCAGTCCATCTTGTGCCCAAAAGCCTCAGAGAAATTGTGCATCTAAAGCTGCCCTTGAACACTAAGGCACTGTGGTGTAGACACATGACAAGAAGGCTGACGTTCAGTTTCTTTCCTCTGCTGCTGCAGGCACAGATCTCCCTCATCCATTCTTCCCTCTGTTATTTCTCCCCAAGGCCTGCCACACTCTGCATCCCCCCTCCCCTTCCCCATCTGAAAAGGAAGGAGGAAAAAGGCTCAATCCCTTCCCCAGATCCTTGTTGAGATGACCCCATCTCAGAAAGGCTGCCAGGCTGCTGACAGACACCAGCCACAAAAGCCTATAGACAGTTACCTAACCCCAAATCAAGTCCTGATCAGCTCATGAATATCTGTATGTGTCCACACTGCAGGGTGAAAAAAACAAAAAACAGCCCCTTGTCTGGGGTGGAAGGCAAAGTATAAAAGGAAACCAAGCTTGGACAACATAGCAAGAGCTCATCTCAACAATAACAAAAAATCAGCCAGGCGTGGTGGCCCACGCCTATAGTCCTAGCTACTCAGAAGGCTGAGGTGGGAGGATCGCTTGAGCCCAGGAGTTTGAAGTTGCAGTGAGCTACGCTCACACCACTACACTCCAGCCTGGATGGCAGAGCAAGATCCTGCCTCAAAAAAGAAAAAGGAAAAAGGAAATCAAGCACACATTATATAGTTCATTTTATAGTTAACCAAAATGGACACATAAACAATTACATACCACACAATAAGAACACAGGTGGTGAGGGAGGGACAGGACAGAGCAGCCGATTATTATTTTAGCATCTGCCCTGTGTCTTATAGGAGCAGAGAAAAACAAAGGAGGAAAACTGCAAGTGAATGTTGTCCCCAGAGCCAGGGTCCAATGCTCCAGACCAGACAGGGAAGGTGAAAACTCAATGGCCCACATTGGGAGAGTGAATCCGGAAACACTTCCCAGAAGAGGTGATTTAAAGCTTGGCCTGATTTTTTTCTCTTTAGTTGGTGCTAATCCAGCAAAGATTTCTCTATTTCTGTCTCTTTTAATAATTTTGTTTTTTAGTTTTCTAAACCCACACAAACAACTTCTTCCAATCCTCCCACTGTAGTCTTTTTCAATTTTCCTCCCACGCTCACCCCCATCATAGGGGGCCCAGCCTGGTTGCTAATGCAGTGGGCTGGTCTGAGTCTGATAGGTCCAGGGGTCTCCTTGTCACCATGTGGATGGAATTCCTCCATTTGGTTGCTATGACACCATGGTGCTAGAGCTCTTCAGCCTTGTTACCATGGAATCCTTCCTTCCCCATCTTTTATTGCATGTCAGGAGGGCAACAGTACTGCAGGACAAGCTGCCCACAGGTGCTGGCAAAGCCCATCCCCCTGGACACTGTCCTAAAGTATGCAATGGTCTGAGCCTGAGCCAGCTGTAATCACACACCTGAACTAAGCCAGGCTGCAGAAGAGTTTTCCAGTGGACTCTTCAAAAAGGTCAAACACATAGAAACAGCTTTGTAAAATCTGTATCCAAACACAAAGTACTCTGAACACACATGGGGACTCTCTTCCATAAAGGAAGCATTGAGTTATTGCTATCAGGGTCTTGCCTGGTCCCTCGATGCACAGCCAGGGGTCAGCAGACCTTCTTTGGATCATGGATCCATAGGAGAATGCCTGTTGTCCACTACCCTGAAACCCAAGACCTTGTCCTCATTAACTCAATGTTCTCCTGATAATGAACAAGGAGGGAAAAGGAGGAAGTGAAAAAAAGAGGGCTTCTGTTTGTACAGTGAACATAAATATAAAGGTTGTTGCAACACAAAAGCCCACACCTCTGAATTTACATTCTGGATTACATGAGGGTCTGCCTATGCCTGAGGGTGAAGCACTCCAGGTGAAGTGGTAGGAAACCTGGGTTCCAGTCCTGCCTCAACCCTGTGACTTTGGGCAAGGCATTTCTTCTCCATGAGCCTTGGTTTCCGCATCTGAAAAGCATGGGGCTCTGAGAAGATCATCTCTCCAGGCTGTTTCCAAACTGACATTCTTCACCTCTCAGTTGGGGACTCCAGGGATGGGGACTTCTGAGGACTGAACCCTCAAATCCACATCCCACTTCCCCACCTGGAGGAGTCCCTAGAGAAGTGCTTCAACCCAGAGAATAATGCCTTTGTGGGTACTGCCACCCAGGCCAGATCTCTGCATAAGGGAGCCTCCCAGCTTCCCAGCGACAGGCAAGGGATAAAGGAAACTTCAATACCACAGTGAGCCAGACCCAGAGCCAACCCAGGCACTGCGGCCACTCTCCCTTAAACATCCCTCATGCTTCCAGAAAATGAACACTTCTGTTGGCTGGACAGCAACCAAACTGAAGAATTCCAAATATAAACATACATTAAGATTAAAGCATGCCAGAAGAGAGGCTGACAATGCTGCACAATGGAAGTACCTGCTCTGGAATTAACCAGTTAGCCACAGAAAAGATGGGATGGTACAGTTTACAGAGAAATCAGTCTGCAAGTTCAGAAAATGCTGAGCTGGAATTCCTTTTCTCCAGGCCTTCAGTGTTTCTGTTCTCCATGCCTCACCATCCAGCCCATCAGCAAATGGCACTGGGCCAGGTGTTGGGTATATGATGGTGAAGCAGCTAATATGCCACCTGCCCTCCAAGATGTTATCATCCAGTGGTGAAGACTGACAAAATGAAAATAAATGTCAAGTTGTAATAAACCACTGAGAGACAAAACAGGATGCTTATATAAATAAAGTAGTTTTCCAGGGTAAGGGGAATTAGGGTGGGCTTCTCTGAAAAGGTGACATTTAGGCTGAGATCTTGTGAACAGTGAGAAGATGAGAGTGTCCCATGTAGAACCAACAGCTTGTGCAAAGGCCCTGAGGCACGAATGATTAAAAGATATAATTCACAGAACTTTCAGTCTACATGAAGAGATAGACATGCAAACAAACAACCACAAGTCCATACATTGTGAAGTGTCGATGGCAACATGGACAAAGTAAGCAGAACTTAAGAGAAAGAGTCCTGAAGACCAAGTTGGCCAGTAGCTGTCAGGAGGGCTTCCTGGAGGAAGAGGTATCTGAGCTGAATATTGAAGGATAAGTGGATCTTGCTGAGTCAGGAGAGACACAAAAGTTACACAGTCTTGGAGGTGTGAGGGGCACAGAGCTTTCTTGGAACTACAAGCAGTTCTATTTACCCGGAGCTCCAGGTGGGAGGAGAGGCGTGATGGAAAGTGAAGCTAGAATGCTTAAAGAGGGCAAGTCATGCAGGGCCTCAAATGCCAAGGCAAGAAGAACAGGGGCCAAAGTGTGAGTGCCCCAAGTAGGTGGAGCAGCAGGGTGTTAACTGGGTAAAAGGCCACTCTGAGCTATACTCTACCTGCGGGCACATCTGGGTGACACATTCTCACTTCCTTGGCATGCATATCCATCTGGAGGGGCCAGGGCTCATCTCCCACGGGTCACACAGAACCTGCCCTGGGTATCTCCTTGTCAGTGAGGACTCAAGGCCTTGCTGCCAATAACTGGCCACATTGGGCAGGTTCCTGGGAGTCAGCATGTGGACGGAACAGAGCCTGTGCATATGGAACAGCAGGTAACTAAAGATGCGTCAGAATCCCACCCACAGAGGCACTTCCTGAATGGCTGGTGTGGAGGGAATCTGAGAGAGAGGGTGAAATGAGAGAAGAGAAGAAAATGATAGGGGAGGAAGAAAAGAGGAAAGAGAGGAGACAAAAAGAGCAAGAAAGGGAGAAAACTGGAGTTGAGGCCGAACAATCCACCCATTAGGGGTGAGAATGCTCAGAGTTCCGCAGGCTGCTTCTTTCAAGAGGAAAACAGAAGCAGTCCCCACTGCTGCGCTCCTGCACGTATCCACACACGCTGCTACTCTCTCTGCCCACGGCTGGCTGGCAGGCGCTGGAGTCAACGTGCTCTGATTCACAATGCCCTCTGCATCCACCAAGCTCAAAGTTTCTGTGCCACGGCTGGGTCCCCCCTTCCAATTGTCCCCACACACACACACGTAGCCTCTTCCTGGGTAGCTCCCTTCACCCAAATCATCCCCGCTTCAGAGCTTTCAGCCTCCAGGCTGCTGGGCAAGTGGCCTGACTGGCCTGACAGGGATTCCTTGCCCCACCCAACCCTGCTTCCTTGGAGACCTCCCTGACCCTGCAACTGTTCTAGTTTGGGACCAAGACGGAGGAGGCAATCCAGACCCGCTGCTGGGAGACTCGATAGGGTTGCCAGACTAAGTGCAGGAGACCCAGTTAAATTTGAATTTCAGACAAACAACACATAAATGTATTTGCATTTTTATTTGTTAAATGTGACAATGCTATGATTTATGGTCAAAGTATGAAAATCCCTCTTCCTTTTGCTCCAAATCCTTCTCCCAAAGCTAGAGATGTAGATGATGATGATCACTGAATTCTTGGGCTGTTATGTGCCAGGCACTGTGAAAGCAAAGCACAGGCTTTATTTCAGCAAATCCTCAGGAAAACCCTATGCTGTCAGTACTATTATTGTCCCCCGCTTACAGATGAAGAAGTTGAGGCTTAGAACTTGTCTTAGGGCACACAGCTAGGAAGCAGGGACTGAGATTGGAACCACTAGAGTCAGACTCCAGAGCCTGTGCCTTCTAGCCCTTCACTCCCCACCACCCTCTCAAGACAGGCAGTGGATCCAGACATACCAGTGCAACAGAGTTCTCATGCTCATATTATTGCCCTTCAGTTTGAAACCTGAGGGCTTCTTCTCTTCTGCCCTGCTCCTGCATGGTACCCACCCACACTTCAGGCTCTCTCCTATCCCTTACCCCAGTGCACAAACACACTCAGGGAAGAAATTCACATAGATCATTTACACCTTAGTGTGTATTTATATTTGGGGTGACCTCTTCCAGGCATTTGAATGTGGGGTTGTCTCATTTTAGAGAATAAAGATGTTGCTCATCATTAAAGGAAGCTCAGCCACTGGTATTTGGTATCAGGAAAGGATTTTTCTATTCATCCAGTTGCCCTCTGCATGGAGGCAGCTGGAAGAGGTAAGAAGCTCAGAGAGCATCAAAGTATGTTAGGCAGCATCCCATCCTCCAAGCCAGATTGGTTGGATGATTTTTTAAAAGTCTGAGTCATGATCCCTGATCTAAGGAGCTTACTGTCCAGCTGGAAAGTCAAGGCCACCTTGGTGGACAGAGGATGTAAGGCAGGGCTGGAATGGATGGATGCATGGACGAATGCATGGATGTATGGATGGGTGGATAAATGGATGGAAAGATGAATGCATGAATGCATGGATGAATGACTGGATGGATGCACAGACGGATGGATGAATTCATGCCTGGATGCATGGATGGATGAATAAACAGATGGAAGGATGGGTACACGGATGGATGGATAGATGAACGGAAAGATGAATGCATGGATACATGGATGGATGGATGGATGGATGGATGGATGGATGGAAAGACGGATGCATGGATGGATGCATGGGTAGACTGACAGATGGATGCATGGATGGGTACATGAACGAATGAATGGATACATGGACAAACAGATGTATAAGGATCCTGAGAAGGGGTAGGTTTGTGGTTCTAAGAGGGACCACCAACTACACAGGGCTCCTCCCAGGATCCTGGATCTTTTCCATCACGTGCTATGAGATGTTTTGATGACAAGGAGGGAAGAAGGAAGGATGGGTACTGGACAGATAGGAAAGGGTAAGGAGAAAGAGCAAAGGAGGAAACGATGGGGGACAGGGAAGAGTTGTGTGGCCTTCTGAATCCAAATGGCTCTCCCCCAGGGTTCCTGAGACTTCCTGGCTATTACATCAGAGTAGAAATGGTCTCACAGGGACCCTGGCTTTTCATCTCTGCAATTTACCAACTGTGGGTGTCCAGAGCTCACGACAATTAGTTATTTGTTACTTTATTTATCCAGAAGGCTGGTGCAGGGGTGAGTCAGGAGGCTGAAGTCACTCAAGTCTGAGCCTGCAGCAGTTGGTGACTCCCTTCCACCATTCCCTGTGCTTCCACCCCCATGTCCCAGCTGGTCACCACTGCTCCTGTTGTCCCACTCCCTCAACAAAAATTACCACCCTCCCAAAACCAAGACCAGAGAACATACCTACAGAGCCACTGTTTGCCTCAAGGAAAGTCAGGCCCCTGCTTAGAGCCTCACTTCCAAAGAACAGGCCATACCCTCCCACCTGACCTTTCCCTACCACAGAGATGGTGGCCTGGCAAGACAAATTAGAGTAGATGTCCCTAAAGAGATGCCTGTGCTAGCTACTTTCATTCCACTTCATTCACTTTCCCCCAATACCATTCCTCCCGTGAGCTCCCTCTCTCCCACCCCAGGGCTGCAGGATCTCACCACCAGTAACGGGCAGACAAAAGGGTCAGGCAAGAGGAAGCCAGGCAATCCCAAAGTGAAAGGAATGTCAGCAAAGAAACCCAGGACAGAAGCAAAAACTTATCCTATGTCAGCTCTACTGGGTCTCATTAGGGGATGTTCCACTCCCTAGAAAACATTTGTAGGGGCAAAGGTAAGAGGGAACCAATGACATTTAAAGGGTAGAACTAGGGATGCTAAGTCCTACAATGCCCATGATAGTTCTGCACCACAAAGAATGTTCTCCCTTCCCAAAACACTAATTGTTGCTCCTACTGGAAATCACTATACAGAACTGGGCCTTATTTCCAGGCATATGTAAGTTTTCTTAAGGGCTTACAAATGGGGAAGGTGGATCAGGGCTTGGGCCAGAAAACTAACGAAATTCAATAAACGGGGAGAGGCACTGCTTGGCTGAGAGGTTTAGAAACTGTTCAAACAGACAGGAGGGATGTGACCTGGGTCAGGATATACCAGGGCACCTCATACAGGCAAGCTTTGTAGCTGCTGCCTCTTCCTCCTGGGTGGACAGGGACAGCTGATCCCAGCTTCATGACCCCATGATCTCACTCCAGAAGAACACTGGTAGATGGTCCTAGAAGCTTCTGCCCACTGTAGGATTCCAGTGGAGCCAGGGAGTAGCAGCCTGGGTGTTAGAAGCAACCCAGGGTGACCAATGAGCTCATCCTTGGACACAGAGCAGCCTCCTTTCTTTCTGCCTTGCAGGAAAGGTCTGTGCTTCCTCTGTGCTTCTACAACGCTTAGTTCAGTCTTCTCTCAGGGCTTCTTGTATTGCATGTCTGCTATCTATTTATTTGTCTATACTCCAATTATTCATCAACATCAATGTCTACTGAGTTCTTTCAGGCCAGGCTTGGTGGTACACACTTGTAATCCCAGCACTTTTGGAGGCCAAGGCAGGTGGATCACCTGAGGCCAGGAGTTTGAGACCAGCCTTGCCAACATGGCAAAACCCTGTCTCTACTAAAAATACAAAAATGAGCCAGGTATGGTGGTAGCCACCTGTAGTTCCAGCCACTCAGGAGGCTGAGGCAGGAGAATTGCTGAAACCCAGGAGGCAGAAGTTGCAGTGAGCCGAGATCTTGCCACTGCACTCCAGCCTGGGTGACCAAGTGAGACTCTGTCTCACCAAAAAAAAAAAAAATTACTGAGGACTTTTCAACCAATACCTGACATTCTGTCCTTTATATTTAGTAGCTCATTTAATCCCCTCAACTGTATCATAAAATTGATATTATCATTATCCTCATTCTTCAGTTGAGACACCTGAAGAACAGAAGCAGTGAAAAAAAACTGCCCACAGATCTCATGAGTGGCCGGTGGTGGAACAGGCCTGAGCAGCAGCAGGGTCCAGTGAGGAGCCACAAACACACCGCAGCCCCTGCCAATGTTCAAGGGCAAGGAGTCAGCCTTACCTACATCTGTGTCCCAGGGGTGGCTCCCATGCCTGGCACACAGTGGGTGCTCAAAAAATGTTGACCAGTTGGAGGAATTAACTGAATGAATGAATGGGCTTCCCCTTTTCTGTGTGTCACTATTCCAGATAATGCAACCAAGTCACCAACTAAAGACAGGAACAAGAAATGAAGCAAAGCGCCATAGTGCTTAGAGAACGATAACAGCTCCATTCCCTGCCACATGCCAGGCATGCTTTATGAATGGCACCTCCTTTAATCCTCGCAGCCACCCTGTAAGGTGGGACCATGCTTCCTGGGTTACAGCTGAGGAAGCTGAGACTCACAGCCCTTCACTGGTCCAGGGTCACATCCCTGAAGAGTGTCATGACCAGGGGTGACTCATGCCAGAGCCATCCCTGAGCCACTGCAGAATTACCACCTTGATTCCTGGAACCTTCAAGATACAGTTCCTGTGTCACTTCTGTGAACTCTCCTGGTGGAGGTGATAGCATGTAAATGTAGACAACATTCTCTGTTACTATAGAACTTTCTATAGACCCCTATTAGAGAGCTTTGCAGGCTTTCTAAGGCTCTCCTCTGAGATGGTTATAGCTCAATGAGAGGGCCTTGGTCTTACTATCTTGTATCCCCAGCATACAGCCCTGAGTCCAGCATATAGAAGGAGCTCCCCAAACACATGCAGAAGGAATAAGCAAATTGTTTGGCTGGCTGGACAAGAAGACTTTTCATGGATGTGGAGGGACCCATTCCAGGCCTTGCCAGCCACTGGTGCTGCCAGTGAGCCAGCTGGCGAGCATGTCACTTCTAAGTCCTAAGGCCAATCTCTCCTATACCTAGCTTCCCCTCTCCAAGCTGCTATTTGGCTGGGACAAAAATCAGGTGACAAATACCACCTGGCACTAAAAATTACCCATGGCATCTACACAATGAGCCATCATGATAGCATCAAGGGAAAAGGGTAAAAATACCTTTCTTTCCTGCTCACTCCTTTCTCATTCAAGGCTTCACGCTGAGGGCAAAAATCATCCTGGAAGATGCACTGATTCACCAGATAGGTCTTAGCTGGCCGCTTCTCTTATCTTCCCCATAAAGAACAATTATGAGGAAAAGAAGTGGGCAAGGCAGTGAGGATTCATTTCCAAGCATCTGCTTTCTCTGAATCCAAAGTACCCGGAGTCTTGGGCATTCTGGCCCTGAGAAGTATATCCTGTCTCTAAGACCAAGGGGCAAACACAGACTTGTACTCAAACTTCCTATTTGAGTACTGTGCCCCACATTTAAAAAGGCTTTCTCCTTCTCAAAGTCTTCTTTGGCTCCCTGGACTCTTCATGACCCAGGTCCAATGTTACCTTGACTTGAATGGTCCACTGTAAAGTTGGCTGGGGATGCACCAGGTTGAGGACAAGGGTCCCTACTCCTAGAACACTGAAGGACCTGCTTCTGAGTTCTGTGAGGCCCTGGGCCAAAGCATGCTTAGATGTCAGGGGTAGGTAGAAGTCCCAAAGTACTGGCTAAAAGTCAACAGCCCCACAATGGCCATAATGCCAGGGAAGAGCTGAATAACTAGATAAAATTCGGGACCAGGACTGAGCAAGACTCAGGAGCAGAAAGCAGAAAGCTTCAGGGCTGCTGCATCTGCCCTCAAGAGCAGTTCATGGCTTGCTTCAGAAGTCAGGGCCAGGCCCCTCCATCCCAACTTTCCTCCTGCTACCAGACCCACAGCCTTCCTAATGCAGGTGTCATTTTGGAATACTTTTCTGCCTTGATGTGTTTCTTCAATGATTTTAGCAAAATAAATATGCTGGAGAAAGCTACATCTTCTGCAATTTGACCAGCAGTCCCTCATCCTCTTCCAGAGCAGCCTGGGAGGCAGGATGCATTAATCATCCTAGTGCCTACAGAAGTCATTCCTTAAGGACTTGACCCAAGTTCCATAGGAGGCACCCCTCTGCCTGGAATTAGAATGTTAGAACCAAAAGTACTTTTAAAAATAAAAGCTAACCCGCTGAGGACTTATAAGGCTCAGGCCTTATTCACGTTCACACAGACTCCTCCAACAACCTTACAAGGTAGTTACATTATTAACTCCTTTCTACAGGAAAGGGAGCCAAACCCAGAGAGGCTAAGAAACTGGCCCCAACTTCACAAAGGTGATACGTGCAGGAGTCCAGGCCATGCAGCCCCAGGACCTGGCCTCATATTCATTCATTCACCAACTATTAGGAACCTACTTTGGGCCAGTTGTGCCAGGTGAGATGCTCATGAACTAGCACGAGGATTTTTTCCAAGTAAACAAACTGCTTTCTGGAGAGGCCACTAAATTTCACAGCTCTGTAAATAAAAGAGAGCCAGAAAGCAGGCAATCGCAAAACGTTTCTACCACCTTGCCTTGCTAAGTTTCCCCACGTCTATAATATTCCCCCCACCAGCCCCTCCACAGTATCACGTGGCAGCCTGGAAACAAAACAGACAAAATCTGTCTTCATGAAGATTGCATTCCACCAGAGGACAGGCAATCAATAGATAAATCATTAAAATATATAATATGCAGGACCTTTACAGGAGGAAAATTAAGGCAGGGAAAAAGGGAAGTTTGTGGAGGGGAACACAGTATTAGACTGGGTGGCCAGGACAGGACTGACTGAGAAGACACATTTAAGTAAAAACCAAAAGAGGTGAGAATGCAGCTAACAGGGGACAGAGCATTCTGAGAAAGGGGGCCGTCCATTCAAAGGCCCTGGGGCAGGAGTTTTGCTGGGGTATTGGAGAACAGAGAGGCTAGTGTAGATGGACCCAGGAAGCTAGAGGAGCAGACAGGAGATGAGGTGAGGATGCAACTGGCCGTGGGAAAGACTCTGGCTTTGACTCTGATCAATTCCCTAGTGATGGAGGAAGAATCTAGGCTCAGAGAGAGCTGGTGATTCCCTAAAAGTCACACAGCGCTAGAATGCAAACCAAGGCCCCTAAGCAAAATCAACCTAAACTGTTCATCCCACCAAGCAGCGCCCCAGAGCCTCTTCCTCAGCCTACAGCCCTGGCAGCCCATCTTGGACTTCAAATAGCTACAGGATGAATTGACGCAAAAAGACGAGCCTGGTGGTGTTCCGTGGGAGGGCTGGGACCTGGGTTCGCTCAGCAGCCCCCACACTGCAGGCAGGAGCGGGGGAGGATGACGGAGTCGGCCTGGGAAGGGACTCCAGGGTGCCAGGAACCCTGCGGCGCTGCTGCGCTCTCCAGCTCTCCCTCATCTCTCAGGCTGGAAAAAGCAACCGCCTTTCCAGAAAGTGGGTTTGTTTACTTGGAGAAAATCCCCATGCTGGTTCATGAGCATCTCCCCATGCCTGCGCTGCAAATAAATAACGTACATTTCCCGTTTTAAAGTGGGAAAGCAGGGAGATCGGCATGTGTTACGCCCACGCGCATGCGCGAGCTCGTCGTCTTCCCGGGAGAGAAGGGAACTGAGGTGGAGCTTTGCGGGAGGTGGGGTCGTAGGGAGTTTGCTCTCTGCCCCGGTGCCTGTTCTTCCTGCTCTCTGTTCCCCGCAGGGCCTGCCTGGCCTCCTGCTCCTTCTGGAGGCTGGTGGTCTGAGAAGTATTTGCTAAGGCTCTTCGTTGCCTCCTTCTTTTTTTTTTTTTTTTTTATTTTATTTTTATTTTTTTATTATACTTTAAGTTCTAGGGTACATGTGCATGACGTTTATATCATGTATAACTCCCCAATGCAATCCCTCCCTCCTCCCCCCTCCCCATGATAGGCCCCAGTGTGTGATGTTCCCCTTCCCGAGTCCAAGTGATCTCATTGTTCAGTTCCCACCTATGAGTGAGAACATGCGGTGTTTGGTTTTCTCTTCTTGTGATAGTTTGCTAAGAATGGTTTCCAGCTGCATCCATGTCCCTACAAAGGACGCAAACTCATCCTTTTTGATGGCTGCATAGTATTCCATGGTGTATATGTGCCACATTTTCTTAATCCAGTCTGTCACAGATGGACATTTGGGTTGATTCCAAGTCTTTGCTATTGTGAATAGTGCCGCAATAAACAAACGTGTGCATGTGTCTTTGTAGTAGAGTAATTTATAATCCTTTGGGTATATACCCAGTAGTGGGATGGCTGGGTCATATGGTACATCTAGTTCTAGATCCTTGAGGAATCGCCATACTGTTTTCCATAATGGTTGAACTAGTTTACAATCCCACCAACAGTGTAAAAGTGTTCCTATTTCTCCACATCCTCTCCAACACCTGTTGTTTCCTGACTTCTTAATGATTGCCATTCTAACTGGTGTGAGATGGTATCTCATTGTGGTTTTGATTTGCATTTCTCTGATGGCCAGTGATGATGAGCATTTTTTCATGTGTCTGTTGGCTGTATGGGGCGGGGCGGGGTCCGCCGGCCTTGCGCTAGCTAGACTAATAAAGAAGAAAAGAGAGAGGAATCAAATAGACGCAATAAAAAATGATAAAGGGGATATCACCACCGACCCCACAGAAATACAAACTACCATCAGAGAATACTATAAACACCTCTACGCAAATCAACTAGAAAATCTAGAAGAAATGGATAATTTCCTGGACACTTACACTCTCCCAAGACTAAACCAGGAAGAAGTTGAATCCCTGAATAGACCAATAGCAGGCTCTGAAATTGAGGCAACAATTAATAGCCTACCCACCAAAAAAAGTCCAGGACCAGATGGATTCACAGCTGAATTCTACCAGAGGTACAAGGTGGAGCTGGTACCATTCTTCTGAAACTATTTCAATCAATAGAAACAGAGGGAATCCTCCCTAACTCTTTTTATGAGGCCAACATCATCCTGATACCAAAGCCTGGCAGAGACACAACAAAAAGAGAGAATTTTAGACCAATATTCCTCGTTGCCTCCTTCTTGCTGGTGCTTGAAAGAAGCTCTCAGGAGCGATTCAGACTTCTCCACAAGGGCGCACATGCAGCTTGCCTGCTTCCTACAGAGCAAAACTTCACAAGAGCCCTCCAGAGAACCTGGAAGTCATGGGCCAAGGCTTCGGCACAAATAACAATAATAACGCGTGTCATCATTTTGGCACTTCGAGTGTGCCAGACACTGGTCTGTGCCCCTCACGTGCAGTTACTAGTTTAGCCCTCACAACAATCCTGTACAGTAGGTTCTATGAATTATCCCCATCTTACAGATAAGGAAACTAAGGCAGGTTAAGGGAGGTTAAATGACTCACCCAAGGTTATGCAGTTGGGAAGTGGCAGAGCTGGGATTTGAACCCATGCAGCCCGACTTCAGAGTCCACAGGTGGGACAGCCTCTCCAGGGGAAGAGGGGAAGGTCGGTGGCCTGCTTCTGGCACACGCCTAGAGATGAGACTCACTAGGCCGAGAAAAGACGCACTGAAGGCAGGACTAATAAACTATTAATTCCTGATGGGGACCACCACCTCTATAACACCACATCTACCACCCCAGGCAGCTGCTCACTGCCCCTGTGTGAATGCTGTTTTATGTGCTTACTTGTATTTACTATGCAATTCTGGTTCATGGAGCTGCCTCGTGTAGGACTCAACAGTGAGCTCCTTGGGGTCCCTGTTCTAGTCTATTTGTATCCCTCTGAGAGGCACTAGGAAGGCTCATGGTAACAGTCAGTAAATGTGTGCTGAGTTAATAAATGAATAAATGTGTGAATGAATGAATGAATCCAGCCGGTCCAGATGTTTTAGAGGTCTCCTTTACGTACTTTAGGACAGAACACTGCAGCACCCAGGTCAAGGTTTCCTATCTGCCTCCCACACAGTCTCACAGCAGGACTGAAATAGATAACAATATATGCTCTTTTTTTTGTTTGTTTTATTGCATTTAATCCCATGTTTCAGTTTAATTAAAAAAACACAATAGCTTAAAGTGTTGGATCTTGATACGCTGTGTTTTTCATGAATATTTATCACTGTGGGCTATATGAAATTGAATAATTATTAGCAATTAAAAGAAGGTCAACAGAAGGTTCTCTGAAACCCTCCACCAAGGCAGAGGGAAAGAAATGGAATGCTGCAATCAAGAGTCCTCGGCAAGGACTCTGCAGGAAAGAGAAGGTCTTGACTAACAAGGCAAAATGCAGTGCTTAGAGGGCCATCCAAGCCCCTGAAGAAAGTTCCAGAACAGTTTGAGGCAGGGATATTCTACCCACAAGTCATTTATTTAAATGAAGAAAAAGTGGATTCGGTGTAAAGGGGATCCAATTGACAACACAGTGTTCCAGGAGAGGATTAAGACAGGAAAAGGTGAGCCCTGGACTGGTTATTCTACCTCTGTCAGTATGTTTCCTTCAAGACTAACCTCCCAGTGTTATAAGACAAGTAAGTCTATGTAAAGAAAGCATCTAGTAATACTCCTGATTCATAGTAACTGGTGGGTCTCTTCATTTCTCTTTCAAGGCAGACAAGGTTCTCAGCAGCCCTAATTGGTCTACATGGACCAGTACAACAGCTTTTTCTTCCCTCCCCACAAGAAAGAGACCCCGGTTATCATCTTATTTAATTTCTACTTTATGAGAAATTCTGAAGGTGGATTCCAAAGTCCTGCACACTCATTAACCACTCAGCAGGTACCCAAACAGATCCCAGGACTCTGCCAACCACTTCTCTCCATGGCATAGTTCCTCTTTATGGTGCAACAAAATCAACCTCCTTGCAACTTCTCATCCCCATTCTAACTTTTGTCCTCTGAGGCCACAGAGAACAATTCTTATCCTTCTTCTGTATAAAAGTCCTTCAAATGTTTAGATCTCTCATCCCCAAGGTGTTCTCTCCTCCAGAGTAAAGGAACCTATTTTTGTAATGTTGATTTTACAATAGGGTGCCAGTATCCTTCCCTGTCCTGCTCTCCTTTAGTGAATGATTCTCTTGTTTGGCTTGGGCTCCAAGACCCGAACATAACACTGGGAGGGGAGGAAACAGAGCAGGGCTTTGTGATGGGCATGTTCCTATTATTTCTTTAAACCTCCATAGTATCAACTTTGAAGGATACCACAGACATTGCTGACTCATTTTGAAAATATCATTCAATTATTGCAACAATATATTTTGAGCATATCATACTTTACTGGCTAGGAACTACTGGGACAGATGTGGTCCCTGCCTTCAAGAGGCTAACAGTAGGGGCAGTAAGTCCTAAGCACATGCCCCATTAGGTTAGGCCCAGAAAAATCATCAAAGAGGCAGGTAAAATATTTACAAACATTGGACACACCCAGTCTAAATCACTTTCCAGCACTGGCCAGTTTCTTTCATCCTAAATGAAAGAAACTCTGACCCTAGGGATTTGGTTACCAAACTCAAATGGTTTTTAATCTTCACTTCTGTTTCATCAATAATAGTCATATTCACTAATATTGACAGAACACTTACTATGTGCCAGGGATATGTACGTGCTTACACATAGTAATGCACTTAACTGCTGCTTTCTCAGCTGTGAACTCTCTAGAAGTCACTTGTGTGAACTGGCTCTAGTTCACCCAACCAGTCAATCCCAAATAACGAGAACCTCCTTGATTAAACAGGGCTTTTTATTACTAAAGCCTAAAGATGTCTTCCATGTGTATTCTTAAAGTACACTCTCTTCTTTGTTGATTCAATGGGTCTATGCCCAGGTAAGAAATTTAATTTTGGCATCCTCACAATTGTTTAATCGTTTGAAGGCCAGACCATGCACACGTGTGTCTAACATTGACATGGATTCTGTCATACTAGAATGCAAGCTCCTGGGAAGTGGGTGTGCCTCCTGCTTTAAACAAATACCTGGTCATCATCCTTCATACTTTAAAACACTGCAAAATAGAGGAAACAAATATTTTAAATGTAATATCGAGATTGGTCCTCTTTGCTAAGCATATGCAGTCAGTCTCTCTCTCTCTCTCTCTTCCCACCCGCTATGCTTCCAGGAATGAAGATAGATGATCTTGATTTATCCACACTTTCTCCAGAAAGTCACACTCAGAGACAACTGGCTACTGGGGTGGGATATAGGTGGGATATAGGGAAATCTTACAGAACAACAGGATAATGGCAGATAATGGCCTCATTCCTGCCACATTTCACCCTCTGAGCCAACTGCTCTGATAGCAAGCCCTGGGGACCAAAGGGTGTTTAATGTTTCAATAATGAAGACGATGGTTCAGGAGGCCTCAGGCAACTTCTCAGCCCAAACCTCAGCTTCTTCTTCAGCAACTTTTCTGCCACACAACAAATGCACCAGATTCCTGGGCAGGCTGCGACAGGCTGGCTAATGTTAGAGGAACATCCCGAATACATTAAAACACTGCAAAACACATTTGCATTCAACCTCTCTTCATTCTGTTTCATCTTCAGTCCTTTTTTAAAGTTGTGTTATATTGTTTTCGCTTTAAATGGAACCATCCTAATTCAGTCAAGACTAGAAAACCAAACAATAGCCTCAGGATAGACTTTGCAAAAGAGAAAGCAAACCCAACAGGAGAGCTGGCCCACCTGCCAAAAGCTCAGGCAACAGGGGAGCAGCCTCTCTTCCAAACATGCCCAAGTTGGGTTCGAAATGGAGTCCACAGCCACAGCAGATAAACGTGACTTGTCACCACAAAAGGTTGGACTTCTCAGGGGTAGTTACAGCTTTCACTGCAGCCTGAACCTTGCTCAACCCGCTTATTCTGTGTGTCCCAGTGACTACTGGATAGCCATGATTTGCAGAGTGCTGACAATGACACCAAAGAGGATCCAGACATGACCATTAATCTCATGCCCCAGCCATTGTGATCTGAGTGACCAGGGTCAACTGGCATTATGTAATGGGTGTTTCAAAAGCTGAATTAAAATAAGAGATGTCTCAGAGCATAAGAACTTCATATGATCTGGATGGAAGTGGAGAGAAGGCACACACTACCATTTGGTCACTGGAGAGAGAATGAAATCAAGTTAAAATTCAAGATCAAGGTCAGGACCTAGAAATACATGCAACTGAGAAAGAAACAGAAGAAAAAGATGAAGAGAGACAGAAAAAAGACACAATGCCCTAGGCTTACAGGAGGATTTGGGAGTAACTGTTCTCTTCCTCACAAATCTTCCCCTTGGTTTACTCTCCCTCTGAGTGCAGTAGAAAGAATAAGCCCTGATTCTCAGAAGATCTGGGTTCTCCTCCAGCCTCCAGTCCTCACTAGCCCTGTGACCTATCACAAGTTAACTTGACTCTCAGAGCACCTGGAACATAGGAGGCACCCAAGAAATTCTTCTTTTATTCTCCTATTTAACATACCCCTTTATCTCATTCTCTCTCTTGCCTCTCTTGTTCTTATCCATGTTATCATCATTATTCCTTCTATATATTAGCTTTTCCTTTTTTCCATACAATTATAGAATCTCATCAAAAGTTAGACTTGAAAAAGGCTCTTATCCATAACCTGCTAAAAAGTATCCATAACCACCTATAGCAAACATGATGATTCACAGAGAAATATTGAATGTTTTCCCCTGAACTCAGGAACAAGAGAATTATGTGCACTACCACCACTTCTATTCAACACTGTGGGTAGGTCATAACTTGTGCAATAAGGCAAGAAAATGAAATACAAGATATTAAATAAAAAATATGAAGACACAAAACACCTTTCTTTGTTCACAGATGACATAATGAAAATCCAAAAGAATTTAAAGATTATACTAGGAATAAAAATTAGAAAATGAAAATTTTTAAATTCCCACTCAAGGTATTACAAAGCATCAGATCCCTGGGAATTAATCTATTGAAAGATGTACAAGACCTTTCAACTGAAAAGTATGAAACACTGCTGAGAGAAATTAAGGAAAAATTTAAAAGGTTCATCTTCCCCAAGCTGACTGACTGATATAATCCTACCCTAAAATCCTAGCAGGGTTTTTTTGTGGAAATTGGCAAGTAATTCTAAAATGTTTATGAAAGCATAAACTGTCCAAAAGAGCCAAGACAACCATGAAGAAAAAAAAGATAAGACTGGCAAACTTAGATTACCAAATAATAAGATTGATTATAAAGCTACAGTATTAATACAGTGTGGTGTTGGTGTTAGGATAGGAAAATAGACCAATGGAACCAAAGAGAAAGTTCACAAATGGACACACAAGTAAGATGCCTGGTTTGCAACAAAGACATCTTTCCAACAAATGTTGATGGGCCATTTGGAGTCCTATATGAGAAAAGAAAATGAAATTGGCCCCCTTAGTCACATCAGACACTCAACACATAAAACAAATTCTGGAAGAATCATGGGCCTAAATGTGAACATTAAAACAATAAAACTTCCAGAATAAAACATAGGAGACTATCTCCCTGACCTTGGAATAGGCAAAGATTTTGTAACTTTAAAAGAAAAAAATACTCAATTGTATTTCATTAAAATTAAGGACAGACTATAAGAAGATATCTACAATAAATACATCTGACAAAGAAGTCCAGAAAATAAGGAACTTACAAAATCTAACTTAAAAATAGACAATGCAATATAAAATGGACAAAATACTTGAACAGGCATTTTACTAAAGAATATATCCAAATGGCCATTAAGCATATGAAAAATGCTCAACATCCTCAGTAATCGAATTAAAAACCACAATGAGATATATCACCATAGCCAACAGAATGACTAAAATGAAAAACATTAAAAAAAAAAAAATAGGCGTTGGCAAGGAAGTGAAATGATTAGAAGTATCATCCATTGCTGGAAGGAGTAGAATCGGTACAACCACTCTGGAAAATTACTTTGTGTTGTCTACTAAAATCTACTTTATGACCCAGCTAGTCTATCCTTGGGTATATACACCAAAGAAATGAGTATGTATGTCCAAAAAATGCACAGGAATGTTCACATAGCCAAAAATTGGAAACAAGTCAGATGTCCATGAATTACAGAATAGATAGATAATTTGGATGTATTTCTATACTATGGAGAAATAAAAAGAACAACGTAAAGTTATATATATCCACAGGGATAAATCTCACAGACATAATGTTAACTGAAAAGAAAAATCTTAACACAAAAGAGAAGACAAAGATTATACATATTAGCTATCTGTTGCTGTGTAACAAATTATTCCAAAACTGAACAGTTTAAAACAACAGATATTTATTGTCTCACAATTTTTGTGGGCCAAGAATGCAAGCACATCTTACCTGGGTCCTCCAGCTCACAATTTTTCACAAGGCAATTACGAAAGATGTCAGCCAGGCTACAGTAATCTCAAGGCTCAACTGAGGGAAGATTTGCTTCCAAACTCACTCACTGTGGATGTAGGGCCAAGGGTCTTAATTTTTCATTGGTTGATGCCAATAAGGTTGCTAAAAACACAAAGGCTTTTCATCAGAGCAAATGAGGAGAGCCAGAGACCGCAAAATCAAAATGAAAGCCAAAGTCTTTTGTAACCTAATCTTAGAAGTAATAACTCATCACTTTTGCTGAATACTATTCACTACAAGCAAGTTATTGAGTCTAGTCCACACCCCAGGGGAGGAGATTGTACAAGGATATGAATATTAGAAGGCAAAGGCTGTTAGAACCACATTAGATGGTAGTGGCCATCTACCATGCTATGTTATTCCATTTATATGATTTTCAAGAACAGGCAAAACTTAATAGAAGTAAAAACATTGATTACTCCCAGGGGGAGAGACTACTGGTCTATAGCAAACATAAAGGAGCTTTCTGGGGTGCTATAACTGGTCTATGTCTTGATCTTGTTTGGGTAGTAACATCAGTGTAATCATGTGTTGAAGCTTCATTGAAATGGACACTGAAAATGTGTGCTAGCTAGCTAATGTATTTCAAAGAATTATTAATTTACACTTTTGGGCACACAATGTATAAAGATGTAATTATGGCATCACCAACCAAAAGGGGTGAAGATAGAGCTGTTAAAGGAGCAGAGTTTTTTATGTTATTGAAGTTAGGCTGGTACAAATTTAAGTGAGTTGTTATAACTTTAAGATGTTAAATATAATCCCTATGGTAACCACAAAGAAACTAACTATAGAATATATACAAAAGGAGACTGGGTGCAGTGGCTCATGCCTGTAGTCTCAACACTATAGGAGGCCAAGGCAGGAGGACTGCTTGAGCCCAGGAATTTGAGATCAGCCTGGGCAACATAGCAAGACCCTGTCTCTACCAAAAAAAATTTTTTTAATTAGCTGGGCATGGTGGCATGCACCTGGGAGGTTGAGGCAGGAAGATCACTTGTCCCCAGGAATTCAAGGCTGCAGTGAGCTATGATCACACCACTGCACTCCAGCCTGGGCAACAGAGTGAGACTCTGCCTCAAAAACAAATGAACAAACAACAACAGCAAAAAATACACAGAGAGAGAGAGAGAGAGAAAGGAAATAAGAAAGAAATTTACAGTTTTTGCTACAAAAAATATCAACTAAACACACACAAAAGAAGATAGTAATGCAGGAAATGGGGGGCAAAAAAGCTATAAGGCATATATAGAAAACAAATATCAACATGTCAGAAGTAAGTACTTCCTTATCAGTAATTAACTACAAATGTAAATGGACTAAATTCTCCAATCAAAAGACAGAGATTAGAAGAATGGATTGTTAAAAAACATGATCCAATTATATGCTGTCTATAAGAGACTCAGTTTACATCCAAACATTCAAATACATTGAAAGTGAAAGATGAGAAAAAATTCCATGCAAACATTAACCAAAAGAGAACAAAGATGACTATACTAATATCTAACAAAACAGACTTTAAATCAAAAAATGTTGCAAACAAGAGGCAAAGAAGGACAATATACATTAATAAAAGGTTCAAAACAGCAGGAAAACGTAACAATTATGAATACTTAATGACAGACCATGAAAATGTATCAAGTAAAAACATTACAAAATTGAAGGGAGAAATAGCTTCATCATAACAGTTGAAGATTTTAATATGTTACCCTCAAAAAAATGGATAAAACAACTAGACCAAATATAAGGAAATGAAAGAATTAATACAATAAACCACTTGGATATAAACATATACAGACCATTCTATTCAGCAACAATGAAATGAAACAACACACTCTTTTTTTTTTTTTTTTTTTTTTTTTTTTTTTTTTTTTTTTTTTTTTTTTGAGACTGAGTCTCGCTCTGTCGCCCAGGCTGGAGTGCAGTGGCCGGATCTCAGCTCACTGCAAGCTCCGCCTCCCGGGTTTACGCCATTCTCTCGCCTCAGCCCCGAGTAGCTGGGACTACAGGCACCCGCCATCTCGCCCGGCTAATTTTTTGTATTTTTTTAGTAGAGACGGGGTTTCACAGTGTTAGCCAGGGTGGTCAACAACACACTCTTAAACAACCAATGCAGCAAAGAAAAAATCAAGACAGAAATTAGAAAATGCTTAGAGATGAATGAAAACAAAAACACAAAATACCAAATCTTATGGGATGCAGCAAAAGCAGTCCTAAGGGGGAAATTTATAGCTTTAAACACTTACAATTAAAAAACAAGAAAGATCTCATATCAATACCTAACTTAAGAATCTAGAAAAAGAAGAAAACTAAACCCAAAGCTAGCAGACAGGAAAAAAAAAAGGTCAGAGCAGAGATCAGAGAATAGAAAAACACTAGAGAAAATCAATGAAACCAAAAGTTGATTATTTGAAAAGATCAATGAGATTGACAAATCTTTACCTCGCTAGACTAAGAAAAAAAGAAAGAAACTCGAATCACTAAAACAAAAAATGAAACTAGAAACATTACTATTGATTCTACAGAAATAAAAAGGACTATAAATGAGTACTATGAACAATTGTATGCCAACAAATTGGAAAACTTAGAAAAAATGGACAAATTCCTAGAAACACAAAACCTACCAACACTAAATGATGAAGAAGTACATAATCAGAATAGACCTATAACAGTAAGGAAATTAAGTAGCCAAAAATCTTCCAAAAAATAAAAACCCTGGACCTGATGTTTTCACCAGTGAATTCTACCAAATATTTAAAGAACTATCACTAATCCTTCTTAAACTTTTCCAAAAAACTGAAGAGGAGGAGAAGCTTTTTAACTCATTTTATGAAGCCAGCATTAATTACCCTGATACCAAAGCCAGTCAAAGACACTATAAGAAAGAAAACTACAGACCAGTATCCCTTATTGACACAGTTGGAAAAATCCTCAACAAAATACTAGTAAACCAAATTTGGCAGCATATTAGCAGGATTATACACCATGACAAGTGGTATTTATTCCTGGAATACAAGGATTGTTCAACATATGAAAATTGACCAGTATACCACATTAACAGAATGAAACAGAAAAAAACACATGATCATCTTAGTTGATGCAGAAAAAGCATTTGACAAAATCCACCACCCCTTTCACGATAAAAACACTCAACAAACTAGTAATAGAAGGAAACTACCTTAGCCAGGCATGGTGGCTCACACCTGTGATCCCAGCACTTTGGGAGCCTGAGGCAGAAAAATTGAGCCCAGGAGTTCAAGATCCTGGGCAATATAGTAAGACTTCCTCTCTACCAAAAAAAAAAAATTTAAGTTAGCCAAGCATGGTGGCACACACCAGTAGTCCCAGATACTTGGGAGGCTGAGGTAGGAGGACTGCGTGAACCTGGAAGACAGAGGTTGCAGTGAGCTGAGATTGTGCCACTGTACTCCAGCCTGGGCAACAGAACAAGACTCTGTGGCAAGAAAAGAAAAGAGAAGAGAAGAGAAGAGAAGAAAGAAGAAAGTAAAAGAATGAAAGTACCTTAACATAATAGTAGCCATATAAAAAGAAAAAACCCACAGTTAACATCATACTCAATCATAAAAGACTAAAAACTTTTCCTCTAGGATCAGGAACAAGTCAAGGAAGCTGGCTTTTACCAATACTGTTCAACACAGTACTGAAAGTTCTAGCCAGAGCAATTAGGCAAGGAAAAAAAAAAGGCATCCAAATTGGAAAGAAAGAAGTAAAATTATCTCTGTTTACAGATGATATGATCTAGTGTGTAGAACACTCTAAAGTTTAAAAAAAGATTGGAACTAATAAATTCAGCAAAGTAGCAGGATACAGACAAAAATCAGTTGCATATCTTTACATTAACAAGGAACAATCAGCAAAGAAAATTATGAAAACAATTTCATATATAATAGCAGTAAAAATAATAAAATACTTAGGATTATCAAAGGACAGAAAAAAGTTGTCAATGAAAATTATAAAATACTGCTGAAAGAAATTAAAGACATAAATAAATGGACATAATGAGAGACTTAATATTATCAAAATGTCAACACTATCCAAAGCAATCTACAGATTCAATGTGATCTCCATCAAAATCGCAAAGACGTTTTTTACAGAAATAGAAAGGCCCATCCTAAAATTCGTATGGAATCTCAAGGGAGCCTGAATAGCTAAAACGGTCCTGAAAAAGCAAAACAAATCTAGAAGACTTATACTTCCTGAATAAAATCTTACTACAAAGCTACAGTAATCAAAACAGTATGGCACTAGCATAAAGACAGATACATAAACCAATAGAATAGAATAGAGCCCAGAAATAAACCTTCATATAAATGGTCAAATGATTTTTGACAAAGGTGCCAAGACCATTCAATGGGGAAAGGACAGTCTTTTCAATAAATGGTGCTGAGAAAACTTGATAGAAAACAATTAAATACCTAACACCATATATAAAAATTAACTCAAAGTGAATAAGAGACCTAAATGTAAGACCCAAAACTATAAAGCTGTTAGAAGAAAATTTATGGGAAAAGTTTCACTACATTGGATTTCTTAGATACAATACCAAAGGCATAGCCAACAAAAGAAAAGAGAAAAATTGGAGTTCATGAAAATTAAAAAATTTTATATATCAAAAGATGCCATCAGCAGAGTAAAAAGGCAACCTGAAGAATGGAAGAAAATATTTGCAAGTCATACATCTGATAAAGGGTTGGCATGTAGAATATATAGAGAACTCCCAAAACTCGACAACAAAACAAGCAACCCAATTTCAAAAATGGGCAAAGGCCTTGAATAGACATTTCTCCAAAGGAGATATACAAATGACCAATAAGCACATGAAAAGATGTTCAATATCACTAATCATTAGAGAAATAAAAATAAAAACTACAATGAGCTACTACTTCACTTCCATTCAGATGACTACTATAAAAAAAAAAACAAAGTGTTGGTGAGGATATGGAGAAATTGGAAGACTTGTGTTCTATTGGTACAGCTACTGTTGAAAACAGAGCGATGGTTCCTCAAAAAACTAAACATAGAATTACAATATAATATAGCAATTCCACTTATAGGCATTTCCCCAAAAGAAGTGAAAGCACGGTCTCAAAGAGATAATGGTATACCGTATACCCATGTTCATAGCAACATTATTCCCAATAGCTGAAATATGAAAGCAACCCAAGCGTTCATCAACAGACGAATGGATAAATAAAACACGGTAAATACATACAATGGAACATTATTCAGCTTTAAAAAGGGAGGACATTCTGACACATATTACAACATGGATGAACCTTGAGGACATCATGCTAAGTGAAATATTCCAAAGGCAAATGCTGTATGATTCCACTTATTAAGGTAGCTAGAGTAGTCAACATCATAGAGACACAAAGTAGAATGGTGGTTGTCGGGGCTGGAAGTAGCATATTTAACGGGTACAGAATTTGTTTTGCAAGATGAAAAGTGTTCTGGAGATGAATGGCAGTGATGCTCATACAACATTATGAATGTACTTAATGCTACTGAACTATACACTTTGAAATGGTTAAGATGGTAAACTTTTACGTTATGTGTATTTTGCCAAAATAAAAAATAATAAATGTTTTAAACCTGTGCACTCTAGTACATGTATATTATATATCAATAAACATGCTGGAGGGAAAAAGCATGTAGTGGCTACTACCCTTTCCCCTTCTATACTTAAGATTTGGGGGCCCAGAAAGATGAATTGACTTCCTAAAGTCACAGAGCCACTTTTGAGTGGCAGTGCTTGTTCTTAACAATTCTCTCTGCTGAAGTGTATGTGCATATCAACACAGACACACGTCCAGCTGAACTTCCCCTCTGGAAGATAATTCTTTGCTCTCAGAGGAAGGAGACTGCACCTGTTTAATTTGCTTTAACAGTCCTAGTGTCAGAATCACACTTGGGAAAATATCTCTAATACCTGACAAAGGTCTCGGGAATTAGTTCCAGCTAGGAGTTATTCTTCCTAGACTCCCTTCACCTATGGTGCCTGTAAATGGTGAACAATTAAAATGCCAATTATTCTGACCTCTCTAATTCAAACTTGAGAAAGTCCAGATATGATCTGGGCTATAGTTCAAGCTTTATGCTGAGTTCAAAAAGTGTTTGCATAATTTGGGGGGGGGGAATATGCAACTGGCACATTTGGCCCACTTAATCATAGCTAACTTTGATGAGACAGACATCATAGTAAGACATTACAAGTGTATCTCACTGAATCTGAACATCAACATTATGAAGTAGGTACTAATATATACTCATGCCTGTTTTGTAAATAAAGACATTTAAATGTAGTGAATATAAGTAACTTGCCCAAGATCATACAGCTAGTAAGAGGCTAAACCAGGATCAAACTCTTGTCTCTCTCACTCCAAAGCCTGTGATCTTAATTAATTCACTATTCACTCCCCATGTAACACGTAAAAAAGAAAAAGAGGGAAAAAAGGCACTTAGTAGTTCTAGATGTGCCCGTCATAAATGGTTCTGATAGAATCAATAAAGCAGGTCCAGAAGGGCCTCCTTAGAAGTCAGACCAAGTTACTGTAGGTCCTGGAAAGGACAAGATTGGATAGTAAAGGCACTTAATACAGTTTACTAATGAAGATCTGTATGTGTGCATGCATGCGCATGCACACACACGCTCACACACACACACACACACACACACGGCTGTTGCAATAAAGTCTAATTACAGACCTCCCACTGCTCACCTGAGTCGGGCAGCCCAGACATTGGAGACCAAATTGAGATCAACTTGCCCACTTTAAATCCTGGGAGTGCAATGAAGGGGCCTTGAACTCAAGTGGCAAACACTCCTGAAACTCAGATGAATCAAGGAAAGCTCAGCAAGGTGACATAAATGGAAAGTATGATGCTTCCTTACATCCATCTATTGCCAGATGGGGTACCAGGACAGCAGCTCCCAGAGGAGGTCCATGGCAAAGCACCCCTAGCTCTTAGAACCCTGTGAAGCACTAAGCTAACTGACACCATCCTACAGACTAGGACCAGTTGTATTAAGAGAAAAAGTGGCTAGATCACATGAATACAACTTGAAATCACAATCAGAATGAACCCACGCAAACAACAATGGCAAACAAGCTGAAGAGCTACACAGGAGTGGCCATTTACTCTGGGGTTTTGTTCCCTTTTAATGCTCACTTGTTCATTCACTTATCAGCCAGCGTTTGATAAGAAAAATCTACCAGACAATATTTTTTAACTGTGAAAAATGTAGTCATTATTTTTTTTTCTTTAAAAAGGGACATTGCTCATTTATTTCTGTAGCAGACCATAGAAGCAGACCTAGATCAGGCTAGAGCCTGATCCTTGGGTAAACCAAGATACAAAACAGGGGAATGGTTTTCTCTCTCTTGAGGAGTTTGTAGTCTAGAGAAAGAGAAGATTAGAGATCAGTAGGAAGAAACAGGATCAGGGGAGGAGGGCAGGCAGGAAGATCTCAGGAGAAGGGAGAAGACAAATGGAGAAGCAGGGAGATGAGGCATTGGCAGAGAAAAACAGCTGTGGAGAAGGGTCTTGGCTGTGGGGCCCAGCAGGTGAGCTCGGGAAAGTCAGTACATATGTGAGCACAGTGCCTTGCATGTCTGAGTCCACACTGACTAGGTTCAGAGTCTTGTCCCAAATTTAGTAACATACAAACATAAGTAGTTCCCATGCACACTCCAGTAGCTCCTCACTGAAAGCATCATGTCTGTTCTCTTCATGATACCTACCACAATTTTAACTATGTATATGTTATTAACTTGATAATTGCCTCCAACATTCCCTCTCTTTCTCTCTCTCTCTCCCTCCCTCTCTCAACTCTAAGCTGCATGAGAACACAGTTTACATCTTATGCCCCTAATAATTTTTCAGCTCTGCCATTTTCTAGCTGTGTTACCTTAGGAAGGTTATTTAACCTCTCTGATCCAATAGTCCAAAGAGACTTTGTGAGGATCAAATAAGAAATACATATAAAATACAGGCTAGACCAGCCTGAGAAACACAGTGAGACCCCATCTCTATAAAAAATTTTTAAAAATAGTTGGGTATGGAGGCATGCACCTATAGTCCCAGCTACTTGGGAAACTGAGGCAGGAGTCTCACTTGAGCCCAGGAGTTTGAGCTTACAGTGAGCTATGATCACATCACTGCACTCTAGTCTGGGCAACAGAGCAAGACCCTGTCTCTAAAATTAAACAAAATACAAGATAGCTCTCATTAAAATTATTCCATTTCCCTGAAGAAATACTGCACAGGAACAAAAGGTCCCCGGTCTACATTCCACAAAAGCTCTTCCTCCTTATGCTAGATGAGGTTTATTCCTGTGGCCCATGGTTAGATTCTCCATTCAAGGATCCGGGCAGAAAAATCCTATTTCTGTGACTGCATCCTATTTTATTGGCATTTCATCCCTCCAGGCAGTTTCAATCCTCTCCCCTATCCTCTTCTCCTCCTCCTGCCTGATGCTATGATGCCACAATCCAGTCTCTGTGACTTGGAGGAAATGTTTCCATGGTGATGAGCAGTGATGTCATAAAGGGGGGATTGTTACAGGGTTGAATAAAATCTGGCACTAGATGCACCCTGCCTCCTTATATAAGAGGGGGCGGGAGACAAGCCCTATCAGCACATCCCAGAAAATGGGAAACCGAATCACCCAGGGGATGGCAAGGAACGACCAGAGGGAAAGTTCCAGTTCTGTCCACCATGCACTACGAACCCCATTCTGGAAAAGAACAGATTTAATAGACCTCACCAAGACGAGAATTGTTTTTCGTCAAAGGAAATCAAAGGAACAAACAAGAGGCAGTGACCACCGGAGACTTCACCTTTTGGTCTAGGAAAACCCAAGGAGACAGTGTCTACATCCATCAAAGCCCAATGTATCAAATATTTATTGAATAAGAACCCACAGACTCTTTCTTACCAGAGCCTTAGATTGCCATGTACGTCTGTCTGATTGCTCCACAGACAGACTACTGTGATTTTGGACCCATATGCATTTTAGAGTAACAAGTCTTACCAGAAAAATAACAGCCAGCCCCAGCTTAATTCCTAGAGAAACTCAAACCACCTTGTTAAGAACATTCCCAGAGGAGATTTTATACTAAGGAGCACCGCACAATGCTGTTTGCCATCTCTGGGCCCTCTTAAAGCAAGTCCAACCTTGGAAAAGGAATGCCTGCCACCAGGGAAACGTGGCTGCACTGCTGGAGGAAGAACTTGATCATGATGGGCAATGTTTGGAAGTAAAGAAGCATCTGCTGCCTTGGAAAGGCTTGGTCAGGGCAATCATTGTCACAGGCTACTTTTTTTCTCTATCTCTTGGAATTTCAGAGTGACTTAATGATTGCTACAATTGTGAGTTCCACGGAATAGATCCTGTTCCGTAAAAGATCTCCGTTGGTCCTACAGGAGGCTCTGGGAGCCAGTGCTTTAGAGAATGCATAGTCCCTTATTCTTTCTCTGGGCAGCTGGTTTTCCTGAAGGCTCTGCTCCCAGCGAGCACAGTCCACAGGAGTAGCTAAATGTGTGCAGTATGTGTGTAGTTTTATGGCCTTCATCATTATTTATGAACTAACTTCAAAGGGAAGTCATTTCCATCCAGGAAACCTGACATATGCTTTTTCATACCGACACATGCATAGAGATAACTGTGCTTTCTTGTTATTCCAGAGAGCAAGAGGCAGCATCTTCCAGAAGTCAGCGTGGGCAGCACCAAACCATCCACCATGTATCAGAGAAAAGCCAGACGGCTGGAAGGCTCTATTCCCAGGCCATGCTCCAGTCCCCAAACATGCCACCATCTCTCATGCCTCCTTACTGGGCCCATGCTGTCCCCTTGACCAGGAATGTTCACCTACCCCCATCCCATCCCCATAGCCCCTTCACTGTAAGATCTGGGCCCAGCAAATGGCCCCGCTCCTCTTCTCTGAATGTTTCTTTAATGTCTCTGAGAAGGAGTTCCTTCCTCCTTTACTGTCCATCTCTTCCACCACATGTGTGGGGGAAGCTCTTTGAAGACACAGGACCCTTCCTCATTCATATTTGAATACTGGGCCCAAGCACATGCCCCTAGCATCTACAACACACACATGCCAAGGTGAATGAGGAGATAGATGCCAAGATCCTTGAGTGCTGCAAATCTTCACTGCCAACTTCAACTACTCCAAAATAAAGTCAAATTTTTAAAAGTAAGTTTTGGTAACTCAAGTGACTAATTTTATGGACAAGGACCCCTTAATGAAATCTAAGAGGAGGAATGTGGTGACATGAGCAGGGCGGGGCTATGAGACACTGAGCAAACTGTTTATCCTCCCCGAGCTTCGATTTTCTCATCTGCAAAAATGAAGAATGGTGGAAGTTTGAGCTCAAAGTCCATCTCTAACATTCTAACTCAGTGGAGCAGCCTGTGGCATTTTCACATCCTTAAACAGAAACGTGTTACACTTCAAGGATGATTCCTCAAGGCACTTTGCTGCCCTCCTGGATTGATATTTTTCCTTTCATTTTCACCTTAAGCCCCACTCCTGTTTATTACTCACAATGCACTCCAGGTTGGGGATGGCTGACAATTCCCCCATGAAGGACACACTGTAAAGACAGATGGAACTGCTGCCTAGTCAAGCTACACTTAATGCAACGTCACCCCAAGACAGACTGCATCCTCTTCCCCAAGGCGTCTGAGCCTACCCTTAGCCAGCCGTCATCCCACCTCCCCCAACAGCCAGCAGAGCTCTTCCCAAGTCATGCCTGAGCCCAGATAATTTCATTATTTTACAAAGGCATCTCTGTGTGCCCGTATATCCTGTCATTCTCCTTGTCCATGACAAATGCCTGGCATAAAAATTACCTTTGGAAATGTGTTAAGGCAGGCAGCATGCACATTCAGAGAGGCCAGGGGAAGGCGAGAAGGCTGGGGGATGATGGAGATGTTCTTTACTGTGCATCAGAAAAATAAAAGAAGAAAGAGGAGTGAGGGCTGCCAGGGTGAAGGAAAAAGCTCCTGGTTCATTCAGCAGCAGCATGGATGTGTTCAAAGTGTGTCCTAGTTGCTCAGCAACCAAGAAAAAGCACTTCAGAGAGCAAGAGGCTAATTGGATAAATGAATTAATTAGACATTTCTGAAGTCATTGCCGTAAATGACAACAGGCTTGTGTGACCAGTATTTTGCTAGTGAAAATGTCTTCCCATCCCTACCCGAACTTTGATCCAGAAAATGTGGGGAGCTGGGGAGCAAGGGAGCCACCACATAACAACATATCAGAGATGCTGTGCAGAGAGAGGAAAGCAGTGGAGGAAGCCCTGCCTAGGAGGAGAAGTTGAACTAAATGGCCTTCGAAGTCTCTTTCAACTTTTAATATTTGATCAGTTTTGCACTGCAGGGTAGGGAGGACAAAAAAAGGAGTAAATCCCCACTCTGCCAGTCTGAAGGCAACTTAATAACCTGCTTTCCCACACCATCCTATGGGGTTTCCCTCTGCTGTATTTAAAGCAAGCAAGTGCCCATGAAAGGCGATAGACAGCAGTTGTTAGGGAGTTTGTGTGGTGTTGGTGGTTGCTTTTTTCCCTTGCTCTGCTTTGCTTCTCCCTGTTGGCTTCCTTTAATTACAACAGAACCCCACTGGCTGCTCTAATGATGGAGAGGACTCCACTGTGCCAGGAGGGAGCGGGCAAGAGGTGGGAAGGGAACAGGCAGAGTGAAAGGAAGGCAGCTGGCAGCTCCCAAAGCTGGAAGGAGAGACAGCAGTGTGGGCTTCTGCTGCTCCTTCCACTAACAGTTGCTGAGTGACTCCAGGCAAAAACTCAGCCTCTCTGAGCCTTTCTTTTTCCTCCCATGAAGTAGGAAGAATGGATTTTGTGGTGTTTTGAGGACAATTGATGCCATTGCTAATTACATGTTTCCCTTGCTCAAAATTACTAAGCGTTCCCAGTGCCTACAAATTTAACGTGCAAGTTTGCCTCTGTGATCTGGTCCTATCTCTTCTTGCCTCTCCTAGTTCCCCAAAACACCCTATTACTTCTCACCTCCAAGGCTTTACTCATCTTGCTCTTTGCCTGCAAACACCAGAGCTTAAGTACAAATATTCAATGAGGCTTCTAGAAAAGAACGTGCCAGTTTAATTGAAAAAAGGCCCAGGAGTTGAAAACCCATCTTAGCCCTCATGAGGTCAGCAGTTCAACCTGGTATTGCTGAGGCCTTGCTTCCCTTGCTGGTATGAATTGGAGAAGTGGGCTCTGTAACTCATCAAGGGAGGAGCTCTCAAGTCAGATGGTCCACGTGGAGCTTGCAGTTCTGTCACTCACCAGCTTTGTGACCTGGGCCAGGTATTGAGCTCCACCATGCTTTTATTTACTCATCTTTACAATGTGGCTCATAACAGTAGAAACTTCATCAAGTCACCATGAAGATTAAACGAGATGCTGAATGCAAAGGTTACAGCTCAGTGTTTGGCACACGGTAAGAGTACCCTAATTGTCTATTATTTTTGTAAAATTATATGATTTTAAAATGAAATAAAAGCTGATGTCTTTACCTTCTCCCACCCTTTTGCTCTGATTCTCGCAGCCTATCTGCACTCACAAACTGTAATATCCTGATTTTGACATCAATAACACAGCAGACTCAACTACCTTACATTTGTATTTTCCTCTACTTCATTACCCACTCTGAAGCTTATTAGCAGTGTGAGCTTGGTAATCTAACTTCTCTTCATCGGTTTTCTCATCTATTAAAGAGAGATAATAATAACCTCCAACTCACAAAGTTATGAGGGGAAAATGAGATGCCACAAAGCACCCAAGACTGGCACCCAGCACATAGCAGACCTTCAGTAAATGCTAGATCCCATCCCCAGAGGCTTCACTTTTGATTCCAATATTGATTTGGATTTCCATCCTTCCACCTACACATACTTCTCTTAGATTTCAAGTTCCCAGAAGGCCAAGATCAAGTATGAACTGTTTCTTGTATATCATCAATCACAGTACTGAAGTGCAATTACGAATCTGTTCAAGATATTTAAAAAACTACTTATTGCAGGATGATATGTATCTATCATATCATTCCCAAATCATACTACCTTAAATAACAATGATATTAATAAATATATAGGCAATAACAACTCAACTATGAAGTGTGTTTGATCTCAGCTATGTACAAGCAAGTCTCCTCTTAAAAAGGCTTAGCCAAGACTAAGTCACAATGTCAAGACTGCACTGGACAAGGGCAGCTCACCTGTTGAGGTATGTCACTGATTGCTAGGATGCCCATGATGGTCAAGGAGCAGATAATTTGGCATTACCCATCCCTGCTTCAAGAGAGCAAGTTAGGGTAGTGGAGCAAGACACGTATCTTTCTCTGGGTGACAGCAGGTAGATTATCTTTATAAATAAATAACATAGCTGTCAAGGGGGAGATGAAAAGTACTCCCCTATTTCTTATCCCTGAATATTACAAGACTCATCCTCATTCTCAACTCCATGGGCCCCTGTTCTGGGAAGAAAGAAGAGAAAATGGTTAGAGATGGGACAGGAGAAGGCAGAAGAGGGGAATAAACTAGAAATCCCCATATTTGCTCAGATGCTGAAGAACGGAATTTAACTGTGTGAAGAACAGAGCAAGAGGAAGTTGTTGTTTAAGTGGTTCTCGAGTTTCTCTTTGGACAACGAAAAGGTTTTAGAAACATAGTGGTGATAGTTGCATAACAATGTGAATGTAATTAATGCACTGGGTTGTAGCAGTAAAAATGATTCAAATGGCAAATTTTATGTCATATATATTTTAAATAAATTTTTAAAAATTGAAGAGGAAAAAAGGTACAGAGCAAAGCTCTCCCCAATTGCCCCTCCGCTTAAATCAAGAAAAATCCATCATTGTAAGTACTTGACCAACACATAGAGAAGAGCCAGTCTTTGGCCAGAGCCCATGGCTCTCCTCTCATGGGAGTCTTTTGAGGCTCAACCATGCGTCAGACAGGAAATAGGCATCTCTGGACCAGAAAGATGTCTGGACTGGCCTATCTCTCCCTGATGCCAGCCCTAAAAATTGGAAAAATTGAGCAAATAGTGCAGGCTCTGATTTCAAGAGTCACCATCCCTAAAACACCTTTCCAAACCATCCCCAGCTCATTCACCATTAGGATATCAAGTTTAAAATGTGAAAGGCTCGGAAAAAAAAAAAAGTGAAGATGTAAAGGACCGGTATTACACCATTTTCCCTAGATCAGAAAGACCTAGGAAAGTGGAGGGTGCTGGGTAGAGGGGAGGGGAGGGCCACAGGAGCTCACGTCCCCCCATCCCTTGCTCTTATTTTATTTCAGGTAAAGGGTGACCCAGCCGCCCTACCTGAGAAGAGACTCAGACTCTGCGGTGTTTCCTATTTTCTTCTGTGCCTGGAAGTTCCTCCTCTACCTAAATGTTAACCTATAGGTGGTCATGCTTTACTTGCTATAAGTTCACTAGAAACAGTAGGTCCTACCCAGCTCACAGATAGGCAGGATGGACAGTTAGGAGCAGGATAATAAACTCTCAGGTAAAAAACTGAAGCCCACTTTTCAGGAAGCCACCTCAGTAACTTAAAATAAGAAGCAGAGCCACCTAAGACACAGCAACATGCAGCTATAGATGCAGGTGCTTTGATTTGTCTCATTATTGGAGTCACCTGCCATTCTTTGAAGATGCACATCTCCCCCCTTCTATCATCCTCAGCTCCTTTAAAGGAAATTTAAATGAGGCAGGAGCTGCTTCGTTCTGAGAAAAAAGAGAAACGAAGGGCTATTGCTAAATCTCAGCTCATCCTCAGGCCAGTGCAGGAGCGTCCCCCACTGTGCAGGCATCTCTGCAGGGGCCTTTCAGAGAGTCCTCCCTCCTCCATCCTGGGGAAGGGAACCAGCAATGTTGGAGGGTGCAGCTTCCTCTCCTCTTAAAGAACACACACCCTCACAGGCGGTTGAAAGAATGGCTGGCAGAAGGCAGACCAACCGTGAGCGAGATCAAGCTAATCCCCAGGACCTCTTACCTAACAATAACCATTTCCTACTCATTTTAGAGTATCTTCTACCACAGGGCAGGCACCTTGGCAAGCACTTTAAACTCACTAAATCCGCACAAAGACCAGGCAAAATGGGATTATATCCTGATTTTATAAAGGAGAGAAGTAGGTCTCAGAAAAGTAACTTGCCCAAGTCACAGCTACCTAGTCAGAGGTGGAGCTAAGATTCAAGGTCAGGTCCTTGCGACTCAAGCACTACTCTTCTACCGAAAGGGATCCCAAACCTGATGTCTCCCCACTAGTCACCTAATTTATTCTTCCCAAGGCTACATTCTGGGAAGAAATTCTCTGGACTAAAAGCTTAATGGAATACTAATGGGCATCCGAGTGTTACAGAAAGAGCACTGGACTAAAAGTCAGAGAACTGGACACTGGTGCGGGCGTTTCTACTATCTGGGTGAATCTGGGCACTGTACAATCTCTCTTGCCCACATTTTCTATGTCAGAAAAAAGATGTAGTTAGGTCATTATGTGTTCTTTCCAGCTCTAAATATTGTCTCTGAATTATTTGTATTTTAAGAGGGCCTTAGAGGGAACAATGTTCAACATGAAGAATGGTCCTCTAATTGTGAAGATTCTGGAAAGGAAAAAATAAAATCAAGCAAAAAGTCCTCCTTGCTCCCCCTCAAAATCACAACATGAGTATAAGCAACTTCTTCTACAGTTTAATTACAATGATATTCCCTTAAAAATACCTGTACATTTATAGTTTATAATGCCCTTTCAAATACATTATTTTATTTTGATCCTTGCAACTATTACACAGATGAGGAAACTTGAGTCTCAGATGTTGACTGACTTACACCATTTCGTAAAACTGGCAGATATTCATATGAAGGCTAGTCCTCCAATTTCAGTTTAGCCACAACCAAAAAAAAAAAAAGTGCTTATGTATAACCCTGCACTCCATCCAGAGTCCTATTGCAGCATGAGCCCATTCAGGTAACAACTGCAAGCTATCACCATTATCACCATCACCATCACCATCATCATCATCATCATCATCCACAATAATCTCATTTGAGCACATAATAGACACTAAGTAATCACTGTCAAAGCAATTAAGAAAGGGGACTTGAGGCCAGGTGCTGTGGCTCACACCTGTAATCCCACCACTTTGGGAGGCCAAGGTCAGTGGATCACCTGAAGTCTGGGGTTCGAGACCACCCTGGCCAACATGATGAAATACTGTCTATACTAAAAATACAAAATACAAAGTGAGCCAAGATCATGCCATTGCATACTCCAGCCTGAGCAACAAAAGCGAACTCTATCTCAAAAAAAAAGGAGACTTGTGCTATTTCATCACATATGAAACACCTACCAACTTCATCTACAGGTAGGACCAGCTCTGCTTAGAAGCATGCAGACGTAATACTCATGTGCATACATGTGACCTCTCTGCTATTTTTCTCTCCTCATCTCAGCTCCTGAAAAAAACACACAGATGAGCCCTTTCTCCTCAGACATGATTCTTTCAGCATCCCTCAATCTGCCACTGCAAACAAGCTTGGAAGAAGCATATATTCAGTTAGCACGTGACAACAGTGTTTCATACAATATAATTAACACTGCCCCACCCCATTTCTTTAAAAATTAGTAAGTGCGTAAGAAAGAAAACACAAAACAAAACCAGAAGGGAGAAAGGCAATTTTAAAATGAATTTGACTGCAGAAGCTTATGTTCCTGTAGGCATAGTGGATATTAATAATTCAACAAAATATTACAGTAATTACTATACTTTGCAAAATCACAACAGTGCACTTTAGCACAACTCCTACCAATCTCCCTGCAACTTCCATTAATAAATAAAATACAACTCCCTATATTAAATTTGTTGTTTAAAAGCTAAATATTTTACCAGAACTAATATATTTTAAATAATCAGTCAAAACCAGGAAAATCCCTGGTACTGTATTTCTCACCCCTTCAAGTGAAATTCCATCTTCACAGTTAGAGCTAACATTGATTTCAACTCCAACAAGAATACACTAAATGTTAGGGTCTGAAGACCCCTATTGAGGGAACTGAGGATTACTCATCTCTCAGGCTCTGCTGGAATCTGATTAGCCTGCCAGAAGGAGAATGGGAAGGAAAAAGAGTACACAATTAATTCTTTTGGACTATAAATCTGGCCTACCTCATTCAGCTCCAGAAAAAGAAACCATGAATTGTAAAGAGAGGCAAGGGGCAGGCAACCACCAGAAAAACACTCCTAAGTCCATCCCTGAGCATGTATGTAAGAGGCTAATGATCTCAAAATATAGGTGAACCTCACTTTACACTGTAATTATGTTCCCACAAATTTGCTACATCCAACCTCTCAAGTTCTATTGATTTTACCTGCTGCAAAAATGCTGCAAAATAAACCACCTAAATCTCAATCACTTATTCTCACAACAATCAATTACTTATTCTCAGAACTATTCCGGGCAGCTGGGGGTTGGCTGATCATAACTGGGCTCAGCTAGGCGGTTCTACTGGTCCTGGCTGGGCTGGGCTGATGTAGCCTGGGCTTGGCTGGGAATGGCTGTGTACTAGTTGTCTCTCATCCTACTCCTGAGACCAGTAGGCCATGTTTTTCTCATGGCCACCCCAAAGGCACAAGACAACAGGTAGAAACACACATGCTTCTTGATAACTAAGCTTGAAACTTGCACGCTATCACTTCCACCTCTCTATTGGCCAAAGCAAGTCACAAGGTCAAACCAAAAGTTAGAAGATGGGGAAAAAGATCCCACTCACAAGAGAGGACACTGCAAAGGTCCCATACAAAGGGAGTTATAAAGACAAGTGAAGAATTGGAGCTAACAACACAATCAACTACATTGGCCAAATATTTCTTCAGTGGACTCCTTCTTACCTACCCCGACTGTCACCATCCAAGCCATCACCCTCTTCAGCTACATCCTCTTAGCATTCATCCTTTTTTTCCTCTAACCCGCAGGGTCATGAGAGTGGTTTTTAAATGTACATTTAATTTTATCATTCTCTTACTATAAACCTTTTCATGGCTTACCTCTTTGCTTTTTTTCTTTTTCTTCTTCGACAAGGTCTCACTCTGTCATCCAGGTTAGAATGCAGTGGCATGATCACAGTTCACTGCAGCCTCAACCTCCTGGGCTCAAGTGATCCTCCCACCTCAGCCTCAGCCACCTGAGTAGCTGAGACCACAAGTACATGCCACCATGCCCAGCTAATTTTGTGTGTGTGTGTGTATTTTTTGTAGGGACAGAGTTTCTCCATGTTGCCTCTCAAACTCCTGGGCTCAGGGGATGTGCCCTCCTCAGCCTCCTAAAGTGCTAGAATTACAGGCACGAGCCACCATGCCAGGCCATCCCTTTGCTATTAGAATAAAGAACTAAACCTTTGCTTAGTCCTGCCCATGCCTGCCTGTCTAGCTCCATCTCATCTCTCACCTTCCCCAACTTCCTCTGCTCCAGCCACGCTGTCCTTCCTTTCCCCTTCAAATACCTTGCTCCTTCCTGCCTCCCTCTCCTCTGCACCTAATCCACCCTGTACATCTTTGCAATCTCAACTCATCTGCTTCTCCCTCTTTGCCCTTCCTAGGTTAAATGTCCCTAGTGTTAACATGCACCTCTCAACCAGAGAACTGCTGACCATTACAGACTCAGAATCCAACAGCACCTGGCACATAAAGAGGATGCCACAAATATGTATTGAATATTGATGTGTTAGTCCATTCTCACATTGCTATAAAGAAATATCTAGGACTGTGTATTTTATATTTAATAAAAGAGGTTTAATTGGCTCATGGTTCTGCAGGCTATACAGGAAACATATTAGCTTATGCTTGTGGGGAGACCTCAAGAAACTTCCAATCATGGCAGAAGACAAAGGGAGAACAGATGTCTTACATGGCAGGAGCAGGAGCAAGGCAGGGTAGGGGCAGCAGGCACTGCACACTTTTAACCAACCAGATCTTACGAGAACTCACTCACTATCACAAGGATAGTACCAAGAGGATGGTGCCAAACCAATCACTCATGAGAAATCTGTCTCCACGATCCAATCACCTCCCACCATGCCCCACCTCCAACAATGTGGATTACAATGTAACATGAGATTTGCACAAGAACACAGCTCCAAATCGTATCAATTGGCTATAGCTGTGGTTTTAAAAAATGATTTTAAATTTTTTTAAATAAAAAGTAACTAAGGATAATGATGATAGCCTCCAGCTCCATCCATGTTCCTGCAAAAGACAAGAACTCATTTGTCTTTATGGCTACATAGTATTCCATGGTGTATATGTACCATATTTTACAGAAATAAAATACCACATGTCCTCACTTATAAGTGGGAGCTAAATGATGAGAACTCATGAACACAAAGGGAGGAACAACAGACCCTGGGGACTATTTGAAAGTGGAGGATGGGAGAAGCAAGAGGAGCAGAAAAAATAACTATTGAGTACTAGGCTTAAATACCTGGATGACAAAATAATCTGTACAACAAGCCCCCATGAAATGAGTTTACCTACATAACAAACCTTCACATGTACCACCGAAGCTAAAATTGAATAAATAAAACAACTCCATTTTTTTTTTTTTTTTTTTTTGAGACGGAGTTCTGTTACCCAAGCTGGAGTGCAGTGATGCGATCTCTGCTCACTGGAAATTCCACCTCCCCAGTTCAAGTGATTCTCCTGCCTCAGCCTCCCAAGTAGCGGGGACTACAGGTGTGTGCCACCACACCTGGCTAATTTTTTGAATTTTTACTAAAGACAAAGTTTCACCATGTTGGCCAGGCTGGTGTCAAACTCCCAACCTCAGGTGATCTACCTGCCTCAGCCTCCCAAAGTGCTGGGATTACAGGCATAAGCCACCACACCCTGCCTAAAACTACTTCTTTTGGTTGAGTTTTATACTGAAAGTATTTGGATAACAAGTATCAACAGCAAATGGCCCTGCAGAGTGTATAATCCCCCACCTTATACTACCGATTTTGCGTAAATCCAGTTTTAATGCATCGGGCTTCCTCAAGGGTTGCACATCACTAATTTGAACAAAGTCACAGGTATCTTATGTTATGTACCTCCTTTTCCCACCTTCATCAGTCCATGAGTAAAAGGGGAGACACATATAATGCCAAAATAGCACATGATACAAAATCATCAAGTAACCTAAGTACTTCCCAAATCCAAGAAAAACTTTCTTTGACCCTAGATTTCTCTATCCAGATGAACCACCAAGCCAATGTGAGAGTAAAACAAAATTTTAAACATGCCAAGAATCTTTTTTAAAAGTGGATCTCCTGATCATCAGAGAAATGCAAATCAAAACTACAATAACATATCACCTCACCCCAAATAAAATGGCTTATATCCAAAAGACAGGCAATAACAAATGCTGGTGAGGAAATGGAGAACACTTGTACACTGTTGGTGGGAATGTAAATTAGTACAACTAGTATGGAGAACAGTTTGGAGGTTCCTCAAAAAACTAAAAATAGAGCTATTATACAATCCAGCAATCCCACTGCTGGGTATACAGTCAAAACAAAAGAAATCAATATATCAAAGAAATATCTGCACTCCCATGTTTGTTGCAGCACTATTCACAATAGCCAAGATTTGGAAGCAACCTAACTGTCCATCAACAGATGAATGGATAAAGAAAATGTGGTACATATACACAGTGGAGTACTATTCAGCCATAAAAACAAATGAAATTCAGTCATTTGCAACAACATGGATGGAAGTAGAGGTTATTATGTTAAGTGAAATAAGCCAGGCACCAAAAGACACACATGGCATGTTCTTACTTATTTGTGGGGTCTAAAAATGAAAACAACTGAACCTATGGACATAGAGTAGAAGAATGATTACCAGAGGCGTGGGGGGAGAGGGGGAGGTGGGGATTATTAATGGGTACAAAAAATAAAACGAATGAATAAGGCCTAGTATTTGACAGCACAAAAGAGTGACTACAGTCAATAATAATTTAATTGTACATTTTAAAATAACTAAAAGAGTATAATCTGGATGATTTCTAACACAAATGATAAGTGCTTGAATGAACAGATATCCCATCTTCCATGATGTGATTATTATGCAATGCATATCTGTATCAAAACATCTCATGTACCCCATCAATATACATGCCTACTATGTACTCACAAAACATTTTTTAAATTAAAAATCTTTTTAAAGCATTAATATCTCCCAAGCACTGGGTGACCATATGATTCATTATCTAAGCCAGGATCTTTTGAGAGTCAAAATAACTTCTACTCACATTCTGTCAGGACAAGAAGTATAAACCAAGACATTCCCATGTATTCTCTGAAAAAGATTACTTGAGGATATGCCACAGAAAAATGAAAAGCAGCCCACAACAGAGGAATGGAATCCAAAAAACGGAGGCACTAATCCAAGAGTAAAATAAATAGAAATCTCAAGATGACAGAAGGGAAACAGGCCTAGAAAGAAAGAAATCAGTACAAATTAGAATATCTAATAATAATACAACTAAAAAGTTGGAATATCATAGTACTATGGTGAAATAGCATATTCTTTATGTTCCTATAAAGAAAATAAAACAAGTAGAAACACAAGGTAAAACAGAGTTCTCTATAAGAAATTTATACCCCACACTGACATGGCAGAATTCTGAACAATTGTCAGAACAGCAGGTAATCTATTTGACCTCAAAGCTTAGGACACTCCTTGTCAAGTGACCCACGTTTGGTGATAGAGTACGACATCTATTTCTTATTGCGCTAGTAGATTTTGTTGCAGATAATAAAAACAACCAGAATTTTTTAACACTTTCATTAATTTCCATTCACTGTGGTCTTGATTACGTTCAAGTTATTTCCTAAGCATGCTCCATTAGCACACGTCTTATGCTATCTCACTGTTCCCTGCAATAGCCATCCAACATGTTTACCACACACAAAACTGTAAGTTATTTTGGGTGTCCGGGCTGCATCACATAGATTTTTTTGCACATGCTGCCTCACTAGGCATATAGTAGGTGCTCTCTAAATACTTCACATGATCTGAAAAGAGTAAGGCAGAACAATCAATACAGGTCACGACCTGGGGCAAATGTTTTTTTAAAACATCCAAATTACACTCCCATCTGAGAATTTTATTATATCAGGTGTGACTTGAAATAAATTGTACATCATGCCTGGAATAAGAATCTTGGGGTTTTTACTACCACGGCATGCATGTTAATGGAAGTGTTCATTTGTACTGAGAGAAGGCAGAAGGCAGCAAGAGCTGTATCTGGTCTCAAATCTGTTGTCAAAGGGTCTGTAGCTCCTTAAGGGAATGAAGGAGAGGTGAGGTAAACTAACAACTTGAGTTCATACCACCCCCTATTCTTTACAAAATGCTTCCATGTGCACCATCTCATTTTTTAACTGTGACATAAAGGGAGCAAATAGGATTGTCCCCATTTCACCCATCAAGAAATGACTGACCTAATATCATATCTACTTTGAGGTGAGATGGGCTGCAGCAATTTTTGCAACTTTTTCATTTTACAGGTGAAGAAACCGAATCCCAGAAAATTCAAATAACTGAACTGACATCATACCAAGCAAAAAAAAATACTGAATGAATGAGTGAAAGAATGAATGAAAACACATCTGCTTGAAGTAAGACCAAATCTAGGCATGCTTGAAAGAAGCACTTTCCATTTTTTAAATCATACTTGCAGGCTCTCTCCTTACTAATAATGCACCCATTTAAAAACACACACACACACACACATTTAAAACTGGGGTTTAATCCCACGGGGAGCTCTGGGAGACCATGAAAGAAACATGTCTCAGAGTTAGCCAACCCCAGTGGTCAAGGGGGCTGGATATTTATCCATCAGCTCCCACCAGTCATTGGTAGTGGCTGCTCCCTGCTCCCTCACAGGCATTAATTCCTTGACTCTTCCTTGCCTTGTGTGATCAAAGCAAGCTACAGTGGCCAGGGAAAGCTATTGGGCAAACAGTCCCTGGTGCTGGTGGTTAGAAATCAGGCCAGCATGCAGAGCAAAGGAACACCCCAGAATATGAGTAGAGTACCAACAGATCTCCAAATGAGAATTAACATTCTTTTTTTTTGAGAGTCTGACTCTGTCACCCAGGCTGGGGAATGCAGTGGCACCATCTCGGCTCACTGCAACCCCTGCCTCCTGGGTTCAAGAGATTCTTTAGCCTTAGCCTCCCATATAGCTGGGATTAAAGGGATGTGCCACCACGCCCAGCTAATTTTTGTTTTTTGTTTGTTTGTTTGTTTTTGTTTTTTGAGTAGAGCCTGGAGGTTTCACTATGTTGGCCAGGCTGGTCTTGAACTCCTGACCTCAAGTGATCTGCCCGCCTCAGCCTCCCAAAGTACTGGAATTACACAAGTTAACGTTCTTATGTTAAAATAGGCTATTATGCTAGGCCCTTTATAGGCATCATCTCTAAGATTCACAACAATCCTGCAAGACCAGTATTATCATCATTTTACAGCCAGCAAAACTAAGGCTTAGAGACTTGTTCAAGGTTGTTGTTGCTTAGGGACCTTCTCATGACAGAAAAGATGTTTTAGAGTTTTAAGAAATCTTTCAAACAAAAGTTTGCTTTCAAGCATGAATAACACTGAAAGCAACACAGTGAGATAAACAACTGTTTCACCGCTAAGGACACCCTCCTCTTCCACCACCACTCTGGAAAACAAGTTTCTCTGTGTCACCAGCTTCATTGTCTCAGAACTCTTAATGTAGACAAGTTCCCCCACTATGTGTAATCACGTTCAGATATGGCAGCTTGAGCTATTTTTCTAGTCTTGAAAATGTTCAACTCGGTAATTGTTCTTCATCTCCCACTGAGAACAGATTTTTAAAAGAAAAAGTTTATTTCTTATGCAGCAGTGTAATCTTTAAACTGATTCTAACCATCTGAATGAGAAAATGCCTACCTCACCATAGATGTCAAAAAGGCTTTTGGGAGGATGAGTCAGGCATGTGGGACCTGAGAGCCTGTGAGAGACAGCTGCAATGTCCCAGGGTGCAGACCCCAGGCCAGCAACAGCAGGCCAGACACTTCTCCATCCCCAAGACACTTGTTCTTTATCCAGGCACTTTTAAGTATTTAAGCAAGTATTTATTCTGTTCAACTCAATAAGCACCTATTGACTAACCACCAGATACAAGAGAACAAGGAAGCAAAAAGGAAGGAAATACAGAAGAGATGGGAGAACCCAGCCTAAGCATCACTTCCAGCTGAATCTATTTGTAGAGTGTTAGTTCAGTCATTAATGGTCTGAGTATCTACTTGCTGAATGAACATGTTTGTATCTACTCCCCTTTTTTCTGTAGGAAGAGGCTGAATGATCAGCCCCCCAGGATTGAAAACTGCCCTGCTGCCAACTGATTATTCATCTATGGGTCATCATACAACCCCTACACAATTCACTTACAGGCTACTTTTCATCTTCCCTTCTTCAGAACAATTCTTGGTACAGCATTGTCTCATTATTTCATACTATTTATTTTCACTTCTTTCCCAGGGCAACGCTCCCTCTAGTGTCTACGTAGGGCTCTCAGGTTTCATTCTTGGTACATAGGGTGAAGGCAAAAAGGGAAGTCAAGCCTGCAACTCTATGGGTATAGATCACCACAAAGTAATCAGTGGATTGTACCAGTGTGATAATACTGAGGAACAGGCTGCAGATATTCTAGAGATAGCTCCAATCCATGTGATATGCCCATCTCACAACAGGCACACATACAGAAGAGGAGAGGAAAAATGAACATCGAGGTCTAGCCCATGACTTTGGCACAGATGAGTCTTTGGCACAATGGGATCTGCTTGCCAACCAGCCCCAGCAATCCAGTGATCTCCAATGTTCTAGAAGCTACACACTTTACTCACTTCCCTCAAGAAGCCTCCCTTGATTAGCTATGAGTTGTATCATGGATGCCCAATCTGAGAGAAGCTACTCTTCATCTTTCTGGATCCCTTAACTCTCCATGCAATAAAAGCCCTGAAATAATGTTAACCTTATTCATAGCTTATTAGTGTAATCATCTAACTAATATGATTCTGTTTCTATTACAAATTCTGACTATGAATTTCAAGAATCCAGGTACCCAGTTATTCACTTCTAGATCTTTTTCAACATCTACTTTAGCACGACATAAATGATAGACATGGCAAAGACTCATGTGACTGGGAGCATGAACTATGGGAGGTGGTTGAAATGAGCATCTTGATGAGAACTGGGTTCTAGCCAAGGCCTTGCCATCGGCTCACTAGGAAACTCTGAGCAAGTGCCTTCTACCTTTGCTTCAACATTTCCATCTGAAAATTAAAGGAAGGCCCCTTCCAGGTATAAAAATAACAACTAAACTAAAAGTATCTTGAGTGCTTGCTACAAATGGGTCAGGCACTTCTTTTAAGCACTTTACCCTGTACAATCTCACTTAATTCTTACAACAGCCCAAGGTGAGAGATACCATATCTTCACCCCCTTTTTTCACATGAAGAAACAGCAGAAAGGGTAACAACTTGCCCAATGTCACACAGCTATTAAGAAACAGAGGGAGGACTTGAAGTCAGGCACCTGGCTGCACAATCCATGATCTTATTTAGTATGTGGCCTGTTTCAGGCTCCCAGTCTATCCGTTCTCAACAAATCCGAAAGAGGACTGCATTCAGGATGAAATCTCTCCACAAATATGAATTCACACAAGTTGTACCATATACCCATACTAAATAATCCTACAACCTCATTAGAATCCTTGATTATTCTACATAGCTTTATTTCCAGTTTTTCCCCTAAAGAAGGTTTTTTTCTCTTTCTGACGTATGCCAAGTAACAGTCCCCTACTTAGTCAAGGGCACAGTTTTACTGAGCAATAACCCTGCTGGCCCTACTCTGCTGCAGGTCCCTGTCATCTCAACCAAGCAGGGATGGCTTCCTCTGCTTCCCTGCATGCATTCAATACCAGACAGCAATTTGTGCAATCCTGAGGTCTTAAATTCCATTATTTTTTCCAAATTTACTATAGAACATTTATTAGTGTACTATAAACAACAGCATTTCCATAAATAATTAAATCCAAACTACGCCGATCAAAGTAAATGAGAAAAATGTTCCTGGTTGTGATGTAACCAGGCTTGAATTACTCACTAACTCAAATAACAAGGTGACTCACAAGAGGCTCCCATTATCAACGGTTAGTAAGATACAGCTTGTCCAACATTAACTAGCTTGTTATTCATTGTCTGCAGCCACCACAGTGGGTGGGCAGGGTGGCTATAGAGCATGGCCCCAGAACAGAAGGAAAGAATCTATTCCTAAATCTATCTGACTAGCCTCATATTATATCCATCCTAGGGCCTCAGTCTACCCTACCCATAAAATGGGCACCTCACCAGAGTGAAAACACACAAATCTTCTTAGAGGGAAAATGCTCTGTTAACATGAGAAGAAAGGAGAAAAATGGGTGTGAAGAGGGGATGGCTCTTCCAAGAGAAAAAAAAAATAAGTGGGATCCAAGGTAGGCTGCCATGTTTCTGTCTGAGTATCACATCCTCATCTCTATCCTGAGTGATTTGAGGAAGACAATTCGCAAGTGCACTTCCAGTCTTGACATTCTGTAAGTCTAAAATTCCTGTACTATGTCCCATAGGGGTCCTCTCTTCTGTGAGCTCATAACCTGAAACAATCACTTGACAATTAACCACATGTCACCCCATGGCATCTGTCTTGCTGTCACGTATTATTTAACTTTACAGAAGAGCACTCACACATCCAAAGCATGTTGGCAGGACCATGAGGCAAATGTTGTCTCATCCTTCTTTGTATCCCCTCTATCACACTTCTACCAACCCCACAGTTTCTAGGACAATGCCACATACACAGGAAAAACTCAGAAAATTGATGAATGTCTTACGGGAGTGTCCATCTGATCTCTGAAGTGCATGAGAAGCCAGGATTATTAACTAGTCCTTATTTCTATCCTCTTACTAAGTAGCGTAGAGATCCCTCTGAATCTTATGTTAACATGTATATATGAAACAATACACCAGCTGTATAAACTCAGTGTCATTAAGAGACGGTGTTAACCTGTTAGTTATCTTAGGGCAAAATGGTCTTTCCTCTCCTCTTACCCTGCAGCTAAGTCACAGTCCAACTCCCCAGATGAGTTCAGTATTACTGAGCTATGTACTACCCTACGGCACATGCTGCCAGGCATGGATGAGAAGAACAGAACTCACACTTGATGGTGATTGGAGGGAGGGGGTACTGTTTTAATTATTTCAGCTCTTACCCTCAAAACACTCACCAAATAATATAAAACTAAAGTAAGTACTAAACTAAATATGATCAAATGTGTAGTGCATTCTGTAAATTCTATAAACAAGTAGGGGAAGAGAAATAAATGCTTCTAAGGAACGTTTCATAGAGCCACTGAGTCTGAATGTTGAACTGAGCTATGAATAACAGGTGCCCTCTCATCAAGAAAGAAAGGTACCTCAAGTGGAGGAGACCTCAAGGTGCTTGGGACAATGAAGACTCTGCCCTGGCCAGAATGCAGGAGTTAATCAGGGAAGAGTCAAACCCAAAGTTGGAGAAGTAGACCCAGGACATACATAGCCTTGAATGCCAGGCTAATGGACTCTGGATTTGAATTCAAGAAACCAAAGGTCCTCAAGCCAGAATGTAGACACACTGGATGAAACACTCCTGGCTATAGCAGCTGTCAAGTTCTGAAATCATTGCTCTCCCAGGCAACAACAATTTCTAATTCCTTTATCATCTCTGCTTGATGAGACTTGAGACTGTCTTTCATTCACTCAGTCAAACATTATCAAGTGCCAACCATGTGTAAGGCAAAGCTCCCTCATCTCCACTGACTACCAACAAAGTTAGAGCCCTATCCGAGCCTTTTCCCAGTTACCCACAACACCAGAACAAACTTAGCCAAATTCGATCCAACCCACAAAGCCAGTTCTACTTACCAGAACTGCCGAGTGACCCACTAAGCCCTCACATTCTGTATTTCCCACCTCCTCCTCCACAAGGCCTCTTTTCTCCCCCAAACTTACTGCAGAATCATCCTTTGACATTTTCTCCCTGTAAGGGAAGTGTTCAAGCCAACCAAGAGGCCAAAAGAAGGCAGAAAGCGGGAAATCAACAGGTGGGTCAAGCCACAGGCCTTAAGTGACTTAGCCAATCTGCACCTAGCCTTGGATAAACCACTGGTCTCCAGCCAAATCTTCCTATCACAGAGTGTCTGCTTTGTCACACCTCTCTGCTCCTTATGAGATAATTCAGGGCCCACAGATCATCCAGTTCCAGGATTCCTTCACTGACAATAGATTTACACAGCCCAAGGAAAAAGCAATTTTCCCTTCTGTCCACTGAGTCTTCCTGCCACTGGAGTCACCAACTCCCCTTCCCTTAAATCCAACACCACTGGAGAAGCCACTTCCCAGCATTCCTTCTTTGCCAACTACAAAGCAAGTTCCAGCCACTGCATTTCTGTAATCATTAAGTCAGGCCTCCCAATTAAGGAGTCTGCAACTTCTGCTCACCTTGGAAATCACTGAAGGATCTGAGAAGGAAATCACACCCTGTAATCCAGCCATCAGAGAAATCACAGAGCAGATAAATAGCTGTGCCCAGTTCCTCCTCTCCTCACCGCCCCTCAGACAAACAATGACCAGGAGCAATTAGTGCCATTATGTCCCCATGCATTTCCCAGCTACATCTCAACTGACATGGTTTCCCCTTGTAATATTAATTGAAAACAGATTTTTTTGGCAAAACCCTGAAGAATGGCTTCTGTGGCAGGCTTCTTTATTAAGCCTCCGAGAAGGCAGAATGCATTAAGATATTGTGACACAGGAACTGTGAGCAGGGACGATGAAGACAAGGCAATCCAGCCAAAAGCTATTTGAAAAATCTGTTTGGAGCCACAATTAGATGATCCAGTGAGTGAAATACAATTAATCTGATCAAATCTGTCACTATTTTGCACATTAGGAGTAAATATTTTAGAATACAGTCCAGCTGAATTAGTTAAGGGTAGGAAATCCTGCCTGGGAGAATCTGTGTGTTATACCTACTAGTATGCTCAGGGCAGAGTGATCTGGGAGGGCCTAGAAATATCAGCATCTCCCCATTTCTCTTCACCAAGATGCAGTGTTGGGCACATTAATTGAGAACTACCCGGCAAGTATTCCAAGCAGATACGCTGCAGGGGCAGCAGCCTGCAAATCACTACCACTTCGAGTGCGCTACTGGAAGGAAATGAGGACCAACGTTAGGGCAGATGCAGTGTTTTCACCTCAGCACCAGGAATGCGGGGTGGGGGGCATGAAGGGTTAATCCAAGGAGGAGGGGGTGTGGAGAAGTGGACTGTGCCTTCACAACTTTCCACTCTCCAGAGTCATTTGCCAACTCACTGAGCAAGCAGGGAGGCTTCTTCTCTCATTTGAAGAAAAAGGACAGAATAATGTGTTTTTCTGTTTCCCCATAAGCCACGGGGACTGGGCTCCCTCTGGGTGTTTGTGAAACACTCTCTAACCCATTAATCACCAGGATTCCAGCTGGAGGCAACTGGAGAAAAAAAATAGCAAATCACTCCTCCAGAGTAAAGGCTCCAAGGCCAAGTCCACCCACTTTCCAGCCAGAGCACCTGGCAGGCAACATGGTCAGAGGTGGTGCCCAGGCCCCATGCCCTCCTGATTCCTTTGCCCAAAGCCAGCTGCACTCCTTCTCTTTCGCCCCTAAAGCCATCTCTTCTCAGTCCTGGGACCAAGGCAAATACCCACCCCAAGCCTTGGTCAAAGGTCTCCTCCTGTACCCTCAACCACCTGGGGCACACACTGGACCAATGGCGTGGGCTGAAGGCCCTTCTCCTACATGTCCGACCCTGCATCCCTGACTGTAAACTCGGTCAGAATGGAGTTCAATTTTCAATTTCATAGGGTTACTGAAAACTTTCCCCAAAAGGGAACTCATATCAAGTAATCAGGTGCATCAGAGACACTTGGAAGAAGAGCAAGGAAACCCTCATTGTGTTAAAAATTAAACTGGTGGCCTCCTGAAGAAGGACATGTCTAATACGCCAGAAGCCAGAAGAAAAGATAAAATTCTCTTCCCATGTCAGAAGAGCCTGGAGCTAGCCCCCATGTTCTCTGTTTTATGGACATCTCCCTCCACTTTGAAACCAATGATGAAGGGATCTTTCCAAAGCATCCTCATCCCCATCACTCTTCACCCTGGCTTTTATTTACAACACCTTCTTTTCCTGCCATCAGGAAAGGGGGACAGGAGAAAAACCAACTGGGTAAATGTTGCTGAAACTGGTTTCCCAGTGACTCACCAGGAGATTTCCTTAAAGTCTCAAAGACAGGGCCATGTGAGTATGCTTCTCCATCTTCTTTGCAGAGGCTCACAGACCTGATAATCAAGGATGTCTCTCTGGTATTGCCTACAAAATGTGGTCAGAAGAGACAGGTCCAGCCTAAGGGCTAAAGGGGCAGTTCTTCCCTAGAACGGAGAGAGAAGACAGCGTGTGGCCCTACATCCACCTGTGGTGCTCTTGCATGAGCAGTAAGGCTGGCCAAGAGCACAACCAATAAGTCCCTGGGGGCTGTTCATACATTGTCCAATCTCATTGCTGTCACCAAGGACTCCAAGCCCAACTGCTCCAGTACCCAAGCCCTGTTGGCCATCATTTGACTGAAGAGTCATTTCCCCAGGAAGCACGGGCCAGACCTGCCCCTCACCTCTTCTGCTGCACAGCTGCTTTGAAGATGAGCAAAGAAGGTCATGCACAGTTAACTGCTACTTGCAGGAAGCATTTTCTCTAAAGTCCCATCTTCAGAGGCTTTGTAAATACTCAAAAATAATCCTTAAAAGCAGAGACACAGAAAAACTCTTCAGGGAGGGTGAATTTATATTGTCCTAATGTGGCAGTAGTAAAGCCACAGATGTGAAGACATTACATCCTCCTCTTCCTAGGATATATTTACTTACACACATCCTATCCATCCTCCTCACCAAGTAAGAACCTCAACACACACACACACACACACACAAATAATCAAACTAAAATGAAGTTAGGATTCACAACCCCTGCTGTCAGCACAGCACATACATATCCAAGTCCTCTTGGAAAGGACTTAGAAGTCTTCAATCACCTAGCCCTGCAAAGGCACCCCTCTCGCCAGATCTGTCAGCCCGAGGCTGCGGGGGTCTCCATCCAAGGCAGATGAAGCCCGCCACTGCACCCCTCTGGAGCTGGACTCCACTGGTCCTTCAAGCCCAGCATCGGCTACCCAGACTGGGCTGCCGCGCTATGCATCATTAGAAACCAAGAAATCTGCACTTTGGTATTGCTTATGTGCTACCTTCTGCGGACCCCTCGCTTTCCTCTTATTAGATACCCAATCCTGGACACCCCAGGCTCTGTTAAAATAAGGCAAAAATTTCCCAGAGAAATCTTGTCAAACATCTGTCATGAAGAGAAACACAAAACGGCAGGGAGTTGCGGAGTGAGTTCCTATCAAATCAATTCCCCAAGGCTGCTTGTACAGACACCCGTCATCCTCTGCCTGGAGCGTGCACCCTACCCAACGCCAGGTTCTGATCTGAACCATTGAGCCAGAGAAGAGGAAAGGATTTTCCAAATCTGGCTGAAGTAGGGACCGCGGGAGGGAGGGAAGCGGGGAAGATGGTGGGAACCTGTCACCCGCCTTTTCTTTGCTTGGCTGCACAGCGCTGGGTGCCGGCGAAGTAGGGGGAGCCCCTCCGGGCACGCGCTGCGAGCCGCTGCTGCTGCCTGGCGGGCAGGCGCGATACTCAGTCGGGCGCCCAGTCCGGAACGCCGGAGTCTGCCAGAGCGGGCTCAACGGCGCCACCTCTCGGTACATCCTTGTCCGGGAGAACCCGATGGCGGGGAAAAGCGGGCGGTGAGGTGTGCAGGAAGCTCAGGGACCCAACTCCGCTCAGGGAGCCGTTTGTGGCGCAGAATGCAGTGGTGAAGGCCAGAGTTTTCTGCTCAGCGACTTCCGTGTGTCTGTGCGTGCGTGAGGGCGAGCGATGTGGCATGGGCGCTGGATGGGTGTGGAATTTTGTTTCATGCTTTAAACTTTTTTTACGGCCTCTGCTACGGCTTTCCAGGGCCGCTCCCTGGGCTTTGAAGGAGCAACCGGGGTTAACAGAAGGCCAAGTCTTGGGGCCGGCTTGGCGGAGCCTCCCTCCTGGGCTCAAGGACTGCGCGCCTGGAGTGGAGAGCAGCGACCCCGAGGCGAGCAGGAGGCTGGGAGTCCGAATGGCTTCCCGGGTTGCCTTTCGCGTGACGGGCGTGGGGGGGTGGGTGGGGGAGCCCGGGCAGTCGCAGGAATCGGTCTGTTCGGAGGCTCCCGCCCCAAGTCAGCCCTTTTTCTCATCCAAGAATTCAAGTACCCCGCAAACAGGAAAACTGACCCTCCAAGCCAAGTATGGGAGAAAGTGAGCATAGATCCCTCCCCTACTCATCTTTAAGAAGCCCCTTCCTCATCTCCCCTCCCGGCGGCCCGAAGCCTAGGGTCTCCAGTAAACAAACGCACACAGCGTCTAACAACAAACTCCGTTAACCTGTTGGGGGCGTGGGGGGAATCGGACAAACCTGTTATCTCGAAAAGTCGAGGCGTCCCCCGCCTCGACCCCGAGCAACTATCTGTCCCTCGCTCCCGACCCCCCCACCCCCCCATTCCGCTTCAGTGTCAGGAAGCAGGCGGACCCGCCGCCGGGTGGGTACTCACGCTGCTGTTGTGTCCGGACCAGTGCACCATGGCTTGGTTGTGGGCCGAGTCCCCGGTCAGCGCGAAGGAGGTGCTGGGCAGCCGGAGGTCTTCAGCCGCCGACCCCCCAGCCCGCGGCGCCTTCACCTCCTCCCGGGAACCCTTGGCCAGGGAAGGGCTTCCTCTGGAACCATCGGCCGGAGCAGTAGCCCGGGCGTCCCCGCGCTCCGGGGTGCTTGGGGGCTGCGCCCGGCGACTCCTCCTCGCGCCGCCAAGCTTGCCAGGAGCTGGGATGCCCCAGTCCCGCCGCTCGCCTGCCGGCGACGTCCCTCCGGCTTCCACCTGCATCTCACCGCCTCTGCCACCGCCCTGCTGGGGCAGCAGCTCTGGTCCGGCCCGGCGCCCCAGCACGCCGGCTCTCCGCGCCGTCGCCAGCTCCTCCGGCCACTGGCTTGCCACTGCCCGCGGCGAGAGTGGAGACAACGCCGGTGGCCGCGAAGCCGGGGCTGCCGGGCGCCCGGGACCGCCTGTCGCGTCCCAAGTGATCTCGGCGCCGGCCAGGACCCACGTCGACAGGAGTAGGAGCCCCGTCCGGACAAGCGGCGCCCCCGGCCAGCCTGCGGGGCGCTCAGTGCGCGCCGCCTCCATCCCGCTGCGGTACCGCTGCTCCGGCTGCCGAGTGTGTGGCGCCCGCCGAGGTGCGGGTCCGGCGCGGGGGGTGTGCGCGCGCCGGCAAGCGAGCGAGCGAGTGTGTGTAGGGGGAGTGGGGAGGGGGCGGCCGGGAAGGAGGTGGCTCCGGCTGGCGCGCCTCGCCGATCCTCTCCACTCTTCCCACCTAGCTCCCGCTCGCCCGCTCTCTCGTCCAGAGGGTGATTCCAAACCCGAGGAAAATTAATAATTGCCCCTTCGGTGCTTTCTTTCTTAAAATCAGATTCCCACCAATCTTCCCTACTGAGCTCCTCCAGAAATTTCGTTAAAAGGAGTAATCAAAGGTAATAAGAAAATCTTCTTAAAATATGAAAATCAAGCCGGATCCAGGAGAGGCCGGCAATAGACTCCAATCCCGAGTCTCTACGAAATCCAGGCTCCAACGTGCTCCCGGCGAAGAGTTGGGAGCCGCTTCTGGACGCGTTTGGGGGTTTACTCTCCGGGCCTGTTATAAGGGGCGGGAGATGGCGCGCGGGGAGGGTACAGGGGTCTCGGGGGAGAGGGAGGAGGAGTTGTGTGCTCAACGCCAACTGTTCGCGTTCTAGAGCCAAGGGGGAGCCAGGTGCCTCCGCACGGGGAGGCTGCGCACAGAAGCCAAGCCTGGGATGCACCCGGGACTCTGCTCGCGGCTCCCTGGCCCGGCCGGCTCCCAGCCAAACCCCGCCACCCGAGGCCTGCGCCCCCGCGCGGGGGCGCGGAGAATGCGTGCGTGCGCGTGCGTGCGCGCAGGCGGGCGGGCGTGAGGCGAGGTCTTCGCAGGGGGCTAGCGGGCAGACCCGGCGCTGCCGCGTGGGGGCACCTGGCTGAGCCGGGCCGGGAGCGCGGCTGGGTGTGAGGGGGCGCGCGGTTCCGTGTGTGCGCGTTTGCACGAGCATGTGTGCTTGTTAGTGTGAGCGATGGCAAGTGGGGCGGAGGCAGGAGGTGTGCGCTCGGGCTTTGGGGACACGCGGATCACGCACGGGCTGTGTTTGCATTTCCAGGAGCCTGCGAGTGGTCAAAGAGGCAATGCTGAGAACTAGGCAGGCTGCTCTCAGCAGCCCCTTCCTCTTGGCTCCCAGAGCACCCACGGCCCCCACTACTAGGGGTTAGAACCTGATAAAGCCTCCTAGGGGACGAGGGAAGAGAGGCGGAAGGCCCCGGTGGGATCGAGGGGGACTTGCCAGATCTCGGTTGAGGGACGCTCCTTGCCCGGACCTCCCGGCCAGAGGTGGGGCGAGAGAGTATTCGAGATGTCTGCTCCTACAAGGAAGATCCAGACTTCATTTTGCTGCCTGGGATTTTGAGGTCGTGCCCTCACTTTCCCCAGTCCGTTTCTGAACGGACTCAATTGTTTCAAAGTGTCGGCCGCCAGTTAAGAGGGTACTCGGGCCGCAGCCGTGTGGGCTTATCTGGTCCCCAGTCCGCCACTGCAGGAGTGTAGCCTGCGCGCTTGATGCAGCTGAGACCCTTCGTGACCGTAGGAAGATAGAGACTTTGCGTGGGCTGAAGGGAAGTGAGCTAAACCCAAAGACGACCTCCAGCTGCGGTTTACAGGCCCCAGGACATGTGGTGTAGCCCGCCGCCTCCGAGAAGCCCCTGGGATTTCAAGGGGTTGAAAAGTCAGACCAGAGGAGCTGGAGGAGGAGCTATTAAGAAAGGAGCAGGCAGGAGGGAGGAGGCTTAGGGAGAGAGACAGCCTCCAGCTCTGCTCTTCCGCTTCAGGAGTAAAGAGTTCCTCCTCTCTAGAAGATGGTTAAAGAGGAGCGAGAGGGAGGGGAATGCGCGGAGAGGGAAGAAAGGTGAGAGGAAGGAATGAAGGAGAAAACAGAGGGAAAAGGGGGAGAGGGAGAAGAGAGGAAAGACAAGGTGAAGGAGAAAAGGGGCGAGAGAGTGGTGCAAAAGGAAGAGGGAGATAGGAGAGGAGGCGAAAGGGCTCCAGGTAAGAGCCAAGAGGGATGGAGGAGGCAGAAGAGGCGCCTGAGAATCTAACCTGGCCAAGGAAGAAGACATCCAGCGATTCCCCAGAGCCCCCGCCCTCTTGAACTTGGTTTTCCACCCGGTGCCAAAATGGCAATTAGCAGCGGGGTGAGGCTGGGCCAAAGAACCAAGCCAGCGACAACGTCCGGCCCAGAATGGGGCGGTCCTGGCATCTGTGGGTTTCCAAAGACAGGGCGTAGCGGGCAAGTCCCAAGAAAAGTTCCAGCGCCGCAGACCCAGGTGGGCGCGGGACCGGACGCTGGACGAGAGCCGGCCATCCGCGGGTTCCCAGCGCCCCTGCCGGAGGAGGCCCGGTGCTGCAGCCCGAGCCGAGGCTCGGAGTTCGGGAGGGACGCGGTGCTGCTCTTTTCTTCAGGTTCTGGGCGGAGGTGCCACAGTATAAGAGGGACCCGAGGCTCACACAGCCCCGGAGAAGTGCGGTCTCCCAAGCCCTGTGCGCACGGGGGAGGTGCACCATCCAGTCCCCGCAGCTTCCCGCGGCCTCCGAGCAGGAGCAGTCGGGTGCAAAAGAGGCAGACGCTGTGTGCCTCCCTCTCCCTCCTGTCTGAAGAAGGCCCTACACAGATGGAACCCGGGTAGAGTTGGATCCTTGGGATGGGCTTGAGGAGATATAGCTAAAAAGCTTTTGTTTGAAAACAAACAAAAAAGGAAAGACTCCCGCAGGTGTGACATTTTCACATGCCTCCTGCACCAGTTTTCTTGGCCTTGCTCCCATCAATTATAGTCTTCTCCTTCCACCTTCAGCCTCTCCCTCCTTCACCCTTTGCCTGAAAATCCTTGCCTCCAACCCCGTGCTTCCCGAGTCCCCATTAGCCTTCTCTGGTGCCCAAACTTCTCCCAGTACCCACAGTATCCTCTTCCTCACTGCTGGACTTTTTGCAATTTGACATATGCTTTTAGGCGACTCAGTCAAAGGCTTACCCCAACACACCTGACAGCCCCACTCAACAACCTCTTCTTCCTGCATTTGTAAACTTGTCCCATCTGAAAAGGTCTCCTTTGGTCTACATGGTACCAGGATCACCTGGGTCCTCCCCGGCCAGCCTCAGTCAAGCTTGTCTTCTTTTGTCCACATCTTAAATTCTGAGCCCCAACCTCCATCCTTTCCCCCAATTCTCCGTGCTTGGCTCTCATTCTCTTTTCCCTTTCTCCCTGTCTGAATGAGCCCAGTGATCAGGCCCATTTCTGTCCTTCTACTACCACCTCCTGGTGTTGCCTCCTGGATCTACAACTTCACCACATTCCCTCTTGAGCTTCACACCGGACCTCCTCATTGCTTCATACGTGTATGTGTTCCCCTTGAAACCCATATGCAGCAAAACCTACAACCGTCACCCCAACATCTTAATCACCTAGACCAGACACTTAACTTGCAGGCTTGACTCCCTCTTTTGGATCCCCACACCCATAAAAACTCTTGTCTCGTCCTATTTTAAAAGGCCTTTTTTTTTTTTTTTTTTAACCACTCCTCTCCTGTTCATTCCCAAAGTCACTGCCTTAGATCTGACCCTCAACATCTCTTGCCTAAGGTTTTGCAATAGTTTCCTCTTTTCTCCTGGTCTTTGGCTCTTTCCTTCTCCTAGCCAGCCTCCACACTGGCAACTTCAAATAGAAATGTAATGTAAGCCACATAGGAAATTTTAAACTTTCTAGTGGCTTTATTGAAATAAAAAGAAACCAATGAAATTAACTTTAATATTTATTGAACTGAAGATATCAAAAATAGTTTCAATTTGTAATCAACATAAATATTATTGAGGTATTTTTACATATTTTGTACCAAGTCTTCAAAATCCAGTATGTATTCTGTACTTACAGCACATTTCCGTTCAGACCACCCACATTTTTTCACTACCACATTTCATAACCACATGTGACTAGTGGCTACTGTTTTAAACAACACAGCTCCATGCTGTTGACAGAAATAGCCTCTTAAAACATAAGGAAGATTATATCATGAATTGCCCTCCTCAGAATTTTCAACGACCTACCATTTTTATAAAATCCAAACTTCTTAGAATGGTATCCAAAGCTCCATGTTCTTGCCCCACCTCCATGAACTTTCTTACTGTTTTCCTTAAGCCTGGAATGTGTCCTCTGCCAGTTTTCAACATGAAAGGGGCTTCATGGGAAGAGCCCTTCTTTGTGGAAGAATCCTCTTCCATGAAGCATGCCTCCACAACCTCATAGTACTTGTTATTATATCATTATTATCACCATCATCATGTCATCATCATCAAATTATTTGTCTTCCTATAATATAGGAGCTGTCCCATATCACTTTGGAATTTAAAAGAGAGGACTAAGGTTAAAAGGGCTCCATTTCCCTTGCTGACATAATATCTACTTCAGCTGGGAAAGGCAGGTTGAGATGAGGATTAGCCTTCACACAGTCCCCATAGGGTCAGCAAAAAATGCCCACTGGGAATGCATTTTCTCACCAGGGCTTCTGTCCCTGTTAAAAACAACTGGAGAAAGTAAACTGTATACTGTAAGTTATCCATGAGATTACACTAAATGTCATTCAAATAAGTCTTCTTTCAGGTGTTCTGTTTTGTTTTGTTTTGTTTTCCATTATAGTGAAATAACGCTTTGGGAAACTGTGCTTCTTCTCCCTGACATCACAAATACAGACACATACACACACACACACACACACACACACACCCTTACCCTTCCAGACCCTCAATAATCTAATAGATATTTTGCCATCAGCGCACACAGCAGGCACAGATAGAGAAGCATTCAAATGATGCCTATTTCCTTTTTTTTTTTTTTTTTTTTTTTTTTTTTTGAGACGGGGTCTCACTCTGTCGCCCAGGCTGGAGCGCAGTGGTACAATCTCAGCTCACTGCAACTTTCGCCTCCTAGGTTCAAGATTCTCCTGCCTCAGCCTTCTGAGTAGCTGGGATTACAGGCACATGCCACTGCACCCAGCTATTTTTTGTATTTTTTTTGGTAAAGGCAGGATTTCCCCATGTTGGCCAGGCTCCTGATCTCAGATGATCCAACCCCCTTGGCCTCCTAAAGTGCTGGGATTGCAGGCGTGAGCCACCGCACCCAGCCCTATTTCCGTATTTTATAAAATGTTTGGCCCTTCTTACATGAAGACCTAAAAGCAAATTTCTCTTAAAACTTGGATTTCTCCTGTGAAACTGACATCCTTTCTTAAAGGCTCTTTTAACTGGCTCTGTCTTCTCACTTTGTCTTCCTCTTGTCTCAACAGTCACGCTGAGTACCGAGTTAACTTGTTCTAACAGTCTTCAGACAAGATTTTTATCCTCTGTTCCCTTTTTACTAAATGCTGTTTTTATTGTTTGATACTCTTTGATCTTACTATATCTGTGTATTTTTGATAAGCCACTTCACATTCTTTTTAGAACTAAATAGGAAATTAATTATTTGATTAACATCAAACAACAGTCTACATTGTAACTCTCTGAATTTCTATGGAGGCAAATGATTGTGAAACAAAACCTAAAATGCAGACAAAACCAGCCAGATGATCACTGCAATTAGGACTTCCTATCATTGTGTGTCCATGAAGTATCTGTTTTCCTCAATACTATATCCTCAGCACCTGGCCCAATGCCTGGCACAGCGATGACCCTCAATAAATGTGCAATAAAAAACAAAACAGATGAATATAAATAATAATACCTCTGTTGCGGCTACTAACCACCTGTTCTTTTTAGCATGTGTCAACTTTCTAAAGAGGCAAAAGCTCTAGGACGTGATTGATACTACTTTTCACTACACCTTATTGCAGGTATCAATGGTCTTTTTGTAAGCCACAGAAAACAATTCTCCAACACAAATTTGGAGAAAATTATCTTATGAAAAGCAGCCGGGCATGATGGCTCATGCCTGTAATCCCAGCACTTTGGGAGGCCAAGGCGGGCAGATCACTTGAGGTCAGGAGTTCCACACCAGCCGGGCCAACATGGCGAAACCCAGTCTCTACTAAAAATACAAAAAAATTAGCCAGACGTGGTGGTGAGCACATTTAATCCCAGCTACTCAGGAGGCTGAGGCAGGAGAATTGCTTGAACCCAGGAGGCAGAGGCTACAGTGAGCCAAGATCGCACCACTGCACTCCAGCCTGGGTGACAGAGTGAGACTCTCTGTCAAAAAAAAAAAAAAGAAAAAGAAAAAAGAAAATTATCTTATGGAAAGGATATTAAGTAACTCCCAAAATTGCTGGATGGGCTGGAAAACTAGGCTCAGTGTTTCTGCAGGCAAAGTGACACCCTGAAATCACACCATGCAACTGGTCCTATAAGGAGCCTATTACCAGCATCACTAAGCCTAGATGCTACAGCTTTAACAAGCACCACAAGAGTTGAATGCTGAATGTTGCTGCCACTACCATTGTCACCAGCTAACCTTCTGCTTGCCTTTGTGTATCACTAGTATTGATTGGCCAAGCCTAGATCACTAGCCCATTCCCCAGAGATGCAATGAGAAAGCAGATCTGCCTCCTGAGGTGGGAAAGTCTCCAACACACAGGGAAGGGAGTTCAGATGTTGGGCAGCCACAGGATGAAGCAAGATAAATGTCCACTACACCCATCACCAAAAGAAAGATTTCTTAGAGAAAGAAAGGGACTCTGTTTGCCTTCATCTTGAACTTCTTGTAGAAAACCAAACTAAAACAAAATCCTGACGAGGTAACATTTCACACAACACCTATGTGGAACTGGATGTTTAACCAGGGAAACCCTTCTCCCATGGAGAAGGGGAGAATAGGGGAAGGGTGACCATCTGCCCAGTGGTTATAGGTATAGAAAGTAACATTAAGAATCCTGTCCACAAGGCACCAAAGACTTTATGATGAAGGATAAGTGGAAGAGAAAAAGACAGCAGAAAGAAGGGGAGAGCAGAAAATAGCTACCTGGAAAACTGACATTTAATAAGGACTTCCTTTAAGTCAAGCAATATGTCTTCTATGGCCATTGCTTCATTTAATCCAGACAAAGTCATTCCTTGGTTCCAATCAGTAGATTAAGAAACAAATATATACACGTGAAGCAGTGATGCTAGGGGAGATAATGTAGAAGATAATGATGAATGATAATTTATGCAGTGCACTAAGTCTTGACTGGAAATATGGTAAGGACTCACCAGCATTCTGTTGGAGTGACTGAGAGTCCATACTTTAGAGAAAAATAACCTATGTTTCAATTCCAACCCTACTAACTACCAGTTGTGTGACCTTCGATAAATCACTCAATCTCTCTATCCTTCAATTCCTCATCTGTAAATGAAGATGGTGATCATACTTAATATATGGGGGTCACAGTTAAGATTAAATGAATCAATGGAACTGATAAATAAAGCACTTGGAACAAGGTCTAGTGAAGATTAAGTGCTAGATAAATTTATCTATAAATGTTCTTATTCTCCTGAACAGTCCTGTGGAGGCTAGTACTTTATCCCCATTTTACAGATGAGGAAACTTTGAGTGAGAGAGGTTGGATTGCATAGCTTGTGAGTAACCAGACTAAAGGATCTGTCTGATCCAGACAGACAGCTCTCACACAGTGGTCTGCACTGTCTTCCTGACCTACGTCCCACAGCATGCCCCAGGTAATACTTACATTTAGGTCTATTTGGCTCTGAAGTCAGAGTTCTTCTTGCTGCATCCTCTGTCTTGCAGGAACATATCACCAGGACTAATGCTGATGGCTGGTCCTTGCTGAACACATGGGTTCCACAACATGCCTTACAATTTGGGAAGAGGTTGGCGATTTAGTTGGTGACATCCTTCTCTTTATATGCCATTTACCTCCTAAAGAAAAGAAAATTATGGTTGGTGAATTCCAGGCCTGTGTTCAAGTAGCAAGTTTGGGCTAAGAAGTAAAGTCAACAATGGAAACTTAACAAGCTCTGGGAAAGGACATACTCATTAAGCTGCCTAAAGTCATCAGCAACTTAGTTGACATTTTCCCTCTAGTCACATCTCCAAAAGAAAAGGAGGGCATCAATCTAATGAGGTGGAAGCAGTTGGAAAAGAAGTTTTGCAGGAAAATAGGTTTTCATTTTTATTCCTCTCCCTAATGATTCACAATGCAAAGCCACATTTCTTAGAGAAAAGTCTGTCTTTTACAGCATGGCTCTTAAATTATCATGGGTTCCCAGTAAGTTCTAAGAAAGTTTGGCAAAGCTGATGGGAAGTTCTTGAGTCAAAGTCATTTACTATCCAAGGAGTCCCCCTCTGAGTCAGTCACTATCGGAAAAGTCCCCTGTCCTCCAGGAATGGGCCTGCCTGGCATCCCTGGTACACTCCATCGCTGGCTATGGCAAGCATGGCCTTGATGCTAATTGTGATGGTCTTCAGAGGTTCGCAGTGGGAGACATTGGTCAGTCAGGCAGAGAGAGATACATTATTCCATTTTCCCATACTAAAAGAAAGTATTTTAACATCTTCCCCATAATGTGGTGTTTGAGAAGTAAATGAAAGAATATGTGCAAAAGCTTAACCTAATGGCAGAACCTCAATAAGTGCTTGTCAACTGAATGAAAGAGTAATGGAAAGAATGAACCTGTACAGAAGACAGAAAAAAGGTTTAGGCAATTTAGTTAGAATATCCTTAATAAAAAGCGGGAAGTTATTTAGAAGAGGTGAATATGAAGATAGGATAGGATTTAAAGTCTAGTCCTGGCTTCACTGGTGTTACTTGAGAGGGTCTAACAAGTCTCATTATTGTAACAGGGTTATAACTGGGCTTGAGGATTAAAGGAGGCAATTTACAAGGAAACGCTAAGCAAACTTTAAAGAGCTATCTAAAAGAAGGCATGGGTGTGTTGTTTTAAGTTGCCATCAATATAGTTACACATTTCATCTCCTTCGATCTGGCATCTTCCTGACCCAAGCAAGCTACAGTTCTGATTTCTAGAAGCCAGTATATGCTGAAAGTGAGTCTGTTGCACCCAATCTCCCTTTCCTGTTCACACTCTTTATTCTGTGCTTCCCCATCAAAGTTCATAGACAAGGAAGCATCTAATTCACACCTAAATGGTGATGCCTTAATGTACCCTTCTCCAGGAGCATAATATTTGCATTTAAAAAGGCATCACCAACTTGCTTCACCAAGTTTAACAAAGAGATTAGACAACCACGGGCAAATCCAGGCAGCAATGACAGTGAGACCCAAGCAGAACTGACCTCTTCCCCCGGGGTGCCAGTGGCAGGTTAAGGCCTGCATAACAGAGAAGAAAATAGAACTGAGGGGAAAAGTGGTTAAAGCAAAAGGAAGAAGAGGGAGGGATGAGAGAAGGAGCCAGAGTAGAGGTGCCTAGGTGGTGGTTATGGTTGTGTTGGGGAGAAGAGAGAAAACGCAGACAGATGTGTTTTCAGGGAATAGAAACGAGACATGATCTCCAGGGAGACTGTAGAGCCTAGGGGTCAAACACAAAGACTCTGGATTCAGAAAGAGTGGAGTTCTAATCCTACCTCTGCCTTACCAGCTATGTTACCTGAGGGAAGGTGTCTAACCCATCTGATCATCAGTTTCCCCATCTGTAAAATGAAGATATCAATTGTCCCTCTCTCAAAGAGTTTTTTCAGGACCCAATGACAGAATGTTTGAATAGTGTCTGGTACATAATAAGGACTTAATAAATAATTATTAGCCCTCTTTTACTGTCCATCCCTAACTCCACCACCCCCCAAAAAGAAGTATCTTCCTCTGCCCAGTGATGTGGGATTTCCTTCATGAGAGAGCAAACCTTTTAATTTCCCCAGGTGAGATTAGACTTCAAGAGCAAATAACTTCATGGAAATCGCCTTGATGCCTGGCTTCAATGCTATGACTCTGAACAAGAGGTGAATATGTGTCCATCTCCCCTATTTAATCTTCCCAGAGTCCGGGAGAAGCCCAGCGCCCGGGCCAGTATCTCTATTCTACAGGCTGAGACTCTGATGCTCAGAGAGTTAAACCCACCGTCCAAGTAGAATGATGGGGCAGGGGCAGTTCCTAAGAGCAAGAAAGACGACCCCGGGTGGAGAAAACCAAGGAGAAGGAGGAGCTCCCCAGGGGAGCAGGAACAGCCAAGTAAAGATGGAGCTGCAGCTCAGAAGAAGCATGGGACTGGGCAAAGAACAGGAAAAAACCTTCAGGAATAGCCCGAGGCCACTTCAGCAGCTGCAGGATGGAGAGGGAGATGTGCCCTGGACGCATCTGTGACCACCCGCGCACGCAGGTGCCGCGACCCCAACCCGTTCGCCCGAATCAGTCAGAATCCAGAGCCCCACTGAGGACCTAAGAGAGACAGCATCCTTGGGAAGTTGTTCAAGCGTGGCAGAGAGAGCAAAGAGGAAGCTAAATATAGCCTCAAAAGAAACACGCGGTCTACAAGGGAACACCCCAGTCAGGGCAGCAGAAGGGAGAGTGCGGCCAGGTCACAGGAATCAGAGCCAGAACCCAGATGAGGGCTTTCCTGCTGGAAACCGCGCATGGGCCTCTGGGTCCTGGGAGGTGGGCAGAATCCATCAGTAGCTCCAGCTCCAAACTCCTCTTTCCACAGGTTCGGGCGCCCCTCTGGCATGGGACTTTTGCTCCTATTGCTCTTCTCTTCCACCTTGTCCGATTCACTGTCATCTTCCTTCTGGCCCTCAAGTCTATCTTCACCTCCTTTGGGGAGCCTCCCTTGACCCCACTGAATGAGTCAGGATGCATCCCCCTCCCCTATTATTAAAGTGACTGCATGTCCCAGTTTAGGTTCATTTTCCCAGTGTAATTACTAATAGCATCCCCTTTCACTCTCAACAGTATCCCATTTTGAGCACTAAATCATGTGATCACTCCATCTATTATATGTTCTCCTGGTACTATATGCCTCTTCTTTAAAGCATTCTTATACTCAAATTTCTAAATATGTTTGTGTAGAGGTTTAATTAATGCTTCTCTCCTCCAGTCCATTATAAACTTCATCAGCAAAGAAGTCATACCTATTTTAATTAAACTTCTTATTTTGAAATAATTGTTGATTCACATGCAGTTGTAAGAAATGCAAAAAGGCCAGGCATGGTGGCTCACACCTGTCATTTCAGCCCTTTGGGAGTCCGAGACAGGAGGATCGCTTGAGTCCAGAAGTTGGAGATCAGCCTGGACAACATAGCAAGCCCGCATCTCTACAAAAAATAAAATTAAAAAATTAGCCCGATGTGCTGATGCATGCCTGTAGTCCTAGCTACTCGGAGACTAGGTGGGAGTACGGCTTGAGCTCAGGAGTTCAAGGTTGCAATGAACTGCGATGGTGCCACTGCACGCCAGCCTGAGCAACAGAGCAAGACCCTGTCTCTCAAAGAGAAGGAAGGAAGGAAGAAGAAGGAAGGAGGAAGGAAGGAAGAAGGAAGGAAGGAGAAAGAGAGAGAGAAAGAGAGAAAGAAAGAAGAAAGAAAGAAAAGAAAGGAAGAAAGAAAGAAAGAAGAAAGAAAGAAAGAAGGAAGGAAGGAGGAAGGAAGGAAGGAGGAAGGAAGGAAGGAAGGAAGGAAGGAGGAAGGAAGGAAGGAAGGAAGGAAGGAAGGAGAAAGAAAGAAAGAAAGAAAGAAAAGAGAAAGGAGGGAGGGAGGGAGGAAGTGAAAGAGAAAGGGAAAAGAAAAGAAGAAAAGAAATATACAAAGAGATCTGATGTACCATTTATCATTTCCTCCAGTGGTAACATCTTGCAGAAATACAGTGCATTATCACAACCAGAATATTGACAAAGCTACAGAACTCTCCCATCATTTCAAGAATCCCTCATATGACCCTTTTATAGCCGTGCCCACTTCCCGCCTGTCACTATCTCCTTAATCTCTGGCAACCACTAATCTGTTATCCATTTCTATAATTTTGCCATTTCAAGAATGTTACATAAAAAGAATCATAGTTTATAACCTGTTGGGGTTGGTTTTTCTCACTCAGCATAATTCTCTGGAGATTCATCTAGGTTGCATGTATCATTCATCTGTTCTATGCTATTGCTGAGCTGGATTTTATGGTATGGATGTTTACCTGTTGAGGGACATCTGAGATGTTTCCAGTTTTTAAGTATTATGAACACAGTTGCCATAAACATTTACAGACAGGTGTTTCCATGAATATGGTTTTTATTTCTCCAGCATAAATGTCCAAGAGTATAATTGCTAGGTGATATGGTAGCTCCCTGTTTAGTTTTTTAACAAACTGCCAAACTATCTTTTTCAGAGTGGGCAGTACCATTTTGCATTCCTATCAGCAAAACATGAGTGATCAAGTTTCTCTGAATGTTCTTCAGAATTTCGTGTTATTACTGTTCTTCAGTTTTAGCCATTCTGGTAGGTGTGTAGTGAAATTTCACTGTGGCTTTCATTTGCATTGTCCCATTGACTAATGAAGTGGAACGTCTTTTCAAGTCTTATTTGCCATTCATATATCCTCTTAGAGTAAAATGCCTCTTCATCTATTTGACCCATGTTCTGATTGGGTTGTTTTTTCTGTTGAGTTTGAGAGTTCTTTGTGTATTCTAAATAATAGTCCTTGTTAGGTTTTTGGTTTGAAAATATTTTCTCCAGGTGATAACTTGTTTCTTCTTCCTTTTAATGGGGTTTCTCACAGAGCAGAATTTTTCATTGTGAAGAAGTCCAATTTATAAATTTTACCTTTTATAGATCAATGTTTGGGTGTCATTAAGAACATTTTGTGGCCAGGTGCTATAGCTCATGCCTGTAATCCCAGCACTTTGGGAAGCTGAGGCCAGCAGATCAGGAGGTCAGGAGATGGAGACCATCCTGGCTAACCCGGTGAAACCCCGTCTCTACTAAAAATACAGAAAAAGAAAAATTAGCTGGGCATAATGGCAGGCGCCTGTAGTCCCAGCTACTCGGGAGGCTGATGCAGGAGAAGAGCGTGAACCTGGGAAGCGGAGCTTGCAGTGAGCCAAGTTCACGCCACTGCACTCCAACCTGGGCGACAGAGTGAGACTCCGTCTCAAAAAAAAAGAAAAAAAAAAATGCCTAGCTCTAGATCTCGACAATTTTCAACCTATGATTTTTTTTTCTGTAAGTTTTAGAGTTCACATTTTACATTTAAGCCCATGAACCATTTTGACTTAATTTTTATATTAGATGTAAATCAGGCAGGTCAAGGTTTATTTTCTTGGCCTATAGATTTCCAATTACTCCACTACCATTTGTTGAACAAGCTATCTTTTCTCCGTTGAATTGCATTTGTATGTTCATCAATAATCATTTGGACATATTTGTGATTTTGCGTGGGTTTATGCCTGAGTTCCCCTTTCTATTGCCTTGATCTACATTTCTGCCCCTCTACCAATACAACACAGATTTCATTATAGTAGCTATATATTAAAACTTGAAATTGGGTAGACTAGTTCCTTCCACTTTGTTTCCCTTTTCAAAACTGTTTTGGCTATTTTAATTCTTTTGAAATAAATGTTTTGCCTTTTGGTATAAATTTTGGAGTAAACTTGTCAATACCTATAGAGAAAATCTTGTGGTTTTGATAAGCATTGTGTTGAACCTGTATATCAATTTGGAGAGGACTGACTTCTTTACTATGATGAATCTACCATTCCATGGACAAAGTATGTCTCTTAATTATTTATATCTCCATTGTGTTTTTTATCAGTGTTGTGTGATTTTTAATATGCAAATCCTATACATGTTTTGTTAGATTTACACCTAAGCATTTCGTTTTTTGAGTGACTGTAAATGGTATTATAGTTTTAAATTTTTGTGCCCATGAGGTCATCGCTAGCATATAGAAATACAGTTGAGTTTTATATATTTATCTTGCATATCTTGTATCCTGTGACCTTGCTGAACTCACTTATTCCAGGATTATTTTTGTAAAACTTTGGGATTTTCTATGTAACAGTCATGTCCTTCTCAAATAGGGACAGTTTTATCTCTTCCCTTTCAAACTGTATCCGCATTCTTTACCTTACTTTCTAAATTGCAGTGGCAAGAACTTCCAAAGTATGTTGAATAAAAGTAGTGAGTTGATATCTTTGCATTGTTCCTGATCTTAGGGGGAAAGCACTCAGTTTTTCACCATCAAGTATCATGTAAATTGTTGCTTTTTTGTAGGTACCCTTTACTGAGTAAGACATGTCTCCTCTATTCCTATTTTTCTGATTTTTTTTTTTACCATAAATAGGTGTTAAATTTTGTCAAATTATTTTTTCTGCATCAATTGACATACCAGTTGGTTGTTATTCTTTAACTTATTGATATGGATTGGCTTTCTAATATTACACCAGCCTTGCTTCCTGCAGTAAACCCCACTTGGTCATGGTATATAAAATCCTTTTCATATATTGCTGAATTCTATTTGCTAATATCTTGTTAAAGATTTTCCTGTCTATATTCATGCATAATATTGGTCTGTGGTTTCCTTCCTGCCTGCCTGCCATCTTTCCTTGCTTTCCTTCTTTCTTTCTTTTCTTTTCTTTCTATTCTTTCCTATCTATCCAGTTTTACTGTTTCAATAATCCAAACATCATAAAATGAATCGGGCTATATTCCCTCTTCTTATTCTGTCTGCAAGAGATTGTATAGAATTGGTTTTGTTTTGTTTTGACAGAATCTCACTCTGTCGCCAGGCTGGAGTGCAGTGGCACGATCCCGGCTCGCTGCAACCTCCGACTCCCGGGTTCAAGTGATTCTCCTGCCTCAGCCTCCCAAGCAACTGGGATTATAGGCACATGCCACCACGCCCAGCTAATTTTTGTATTTTTTTTTTTTTTTTTTTTTTTTTTTAGTAGAGACGGGGTTTCACCATGTTGGCCAGGTTGGTCTCGATCTCCTGATCTCGTGATCTGCCCATCTCGGCCTCCCAAAAGAATTGTTCTTAATTCATTAAGTATTTTATAAAATTCTCCAGTGAAACCATTTGGGCCTGGAAATATGTTTTTTGGGTTTTTTAAGTTATCAATTTAATTTTTAAAATAATGATACTACTATTCAAATTATCCATTTCATATTGGGTACACTTTTTTTTTTAAAGAAAATTGGTCTATTTTGTCTATGTTGTCAAATCTGTGGTGTAAAATGCCCTCATTATCTTTTTGATGTCTGCAGGATATGCAGACATCAATGCATTAAAAAAATTGAATCTCTTGCAGACAGAATAAGAGGAAGGAATATAGCCGAACTCATTTTATGATGTTTGGATTATCATAATAGTAAAACTGGATAGATAGGAAAGAAAAGAAAGAAAGAAGGAAAGCAAGGAAAGATGGCAGGCAGACAGGAAGGAAACCACAGACCAAGTGATATCCTCCATTCCAAATATTGCTGTCTTCTTTTTACCTTGTCAGTCATGCTAGAAGTTTGTCAACCTTATTTCTCATGTCAAAGAATCAGCCCTTTGTTTCAATGATTTTCTCATTTGTTTTTCTGTTTTCAGTTTCATTGATTTCAGCTGTTTTCTTTATTATTTCCTTCCTCCTGCTTGCTTTAGATTTATTTTGCTATTCTTTTGCTAGATTCTGAAGGTAGCTTAAATTATTGACTTGAGACCTTTCCTCTTTTGTTGTATATGCATTTTGTGCTATAAATTGCCTTCTCAGCATTACTTTAGCTGTATCCCACAAATTTTGATATGTTGTTTTCACTTTCATTCAGTTGAATTTTTTTTTTTTTAATTTCCCATGAGACTCCCTCTTTGACCCATGAATTATTTTGGAGTATGTCTTTTTGTTGCCAAGTGTTTAGAGATTTTCCTATTATCTTTCTGTTATTGATTTCTAGTGTGATTCCATTGCTGTAAGAGAATACATTTTGTATGCTTTCAATTTTTTTCATGTGTTGAGGTTTGTTGTGTAACCGAGGATATGGTCTATCTTGCATATGTTCTGTGAGCACTTGGAAAGAAAATATATTCTACTATTGTTGGTTCAGGTATTCTGTAAGTATTGACTAGATCCTGTTGGTTGATGGTGTTGTTGAGTTCTATATTCTTGCTAATTTTCTGTCTAGTTGTTCCATTATTTGTCAAGAAATGGGATGATGTGTCTAACTATACTTGTGGACTTTTTAAATTTCTCCCTTCAATTATCAGTTTTTGCTTCACATGCTTTGCAGCTTTTTTGTTTGATGCATACACATTTAAAATTGCTATTCTTCGCCGGGTGTGGTGGCTCACACCTGTAATCCCAGCACTTTGGGAGGCCAAGGCAGGCTGATCACGAGGTCAGGAGATTGAGACCATCCTGGCTAAAATGGTGAAACACCGTCTCTACTAAAAATACAAAAAATTAGCCGGGCATGGTGGCGGGCGCCTGTAGTCCCAGGTACTTGGGAGGCTGAGGCAGGAGTATGGTGTGAACCCGGGAGGTGTAGGTTGCAGTGAGCCAAGATCACGCCACTGCACTCCAGCCTGGGCAACAGAGTGAGACTCCATCACAAAAAATAAAATAAAATAAAATAAAATAAAATAAAATAAAATAAATAAATAAAATTGCTATTCTTAATAGATTGACCCTTTTGTCATTATATAATATCTCTATCTCTGGTAATTGTCTTTGTTCTGAAGTATACTTTATCTACCATTATAGTCACTTGTTTTCTTTTGATTAATATTTGCATAATATATCCTTTATCATACATTTATAATTCTATTTGAAGTGAGTTTCCTTCAGATGGAATATAGTTGAGTCATGTTTGTTAAACAACCCTGCCAATCTCTGTCTTTTATTTTGTATATTTAGACCATTTATAGTTAATGCAATTAATGATGTGTTAGAGCTTAATTCTGCCATTTTCTTTTTTGTTTTCTATTTATCCTCTTTGTTTTCCATTTTTCTGTTTGGTTTTTCTTACCTCCCTGTGACTTTCTTGAACATTTTTTAAATTTCATTTTTATTTTTCCATAGCATTTTGAGTGTATCTCTTTGCACAGTTTTTTTTTTTAGTGGTTGTTCTAGGTATCACATTAAATATAAGTAATTTATCACAGCCTGACAGTTTTTCATTTACCAGTTTGAGTAAAGTACAGAAATCTTACTTTCCTTTATGTTCTTTTGCCCTCCCCCACTTATGATATAGTTATCTTGAGTATTTCCTGTACATACATTTAGAACCACATCAGATAGTGTTACAATTTTTGTTTCAAACATCAAAGATAATATAGAAAACTAAAGAAGATAAGAAAATTTTATTTACCCATATTTTTGTTTACTGGTGTTCTTCCTTCTTTCTCGATGTTACAAAGTTTCTTCTTTTATCATTTCCTTTAGAGTATTTCCTGTAGCCATTTATTTAGAGTAAGTCTGCTGACAATCCTGTTAGTTTCTCTTCATCTGAAAATGCCTCCATGTCCTCTTCATTCTATTTTTAATTTAATATTGACAAATTATAATTGCATATATTTATGAAGTACAAAATGATGCTCTGATGCATGTATACAATATGGAATGATTTAGTTAAGCTAATTAATATATTCATCACCTCAAATACTTATTATTTATTCCTCCTAACTGAACCATTGTATGTTTTAAGCAACATCTTCCCATATTCCCAAACCCCAGACTCTGGTAACTATCATTCTGTTCTCTATTCCTATTATTTTAATTGTTTTAGATTCCACATACAAGTGAGAATATGCAGTAGTTGTATTTCTGTGCCTGGTTTATCCCCTTCATTCTTGCAGGATATTTTTATTGATGATGGAATTCTAGCTTGGCATTTCTTTATATTCAGCACTTGAAATATGTTGTACTGGTTTCTTATGTGCAGACAATGAGAAATTAGTTGTCATTTGAATCATTTTCTTCCTATAGGTATGCATCATTTCCTTCTTCTTGCTTTAAAGATATTTCTGGCCAGGTGTAGTGGCTCACGGCTATAATCCCAGCACTTTGGGAGGCCAAGATGGGAAGATTGCTTACATCCAGGAGTTCAACACCAGCAGTGAGATCCTGTCTCTGCCAAAAAAAAAAAAAAATTAGCTGGGTGTGGTGGTGCATGCCTGTAGTCCTTGCTACTCAGGAGGCTGGGGCAGGAGGATGGCTTGAGCCCAGGAGTTTGAGGTTACAGTGAGCTATGATCACATCACTGTTCTCCAACCTGGGCAACAGAAAAGGTGACCATCTGTGTTCAGTTTTCAGAAGTTTGCTTTTGATATGCCTTGCTATAGATTTTTGGAGAGATTATTCTGTTTTGGAGACTTACAGATTTGGGGGGAGATTATTTCCATTATTCATTCAGCTTCTTGAATAGGTATGTCTTTTTTAAACTAATTTTCAAATTGAAGTATATTTGACAAAGACTGTATACATTTAAGTTGTATAATGTGATGATTTAATATATGTGTGTATATATATAAATTCACCTTAAACTAATTAATATATTCCTCACTTCAGGTAGTTACCCCGTCTTTCTTTTTTGTAGGTATGTGTTTTGCCAAATTTGGGAAGGTTTCAGTCATTATTTTTCCAAGTACTTTTCCATTCCTGTCCTTTCTCTTCTTTTCTTCTGGGACTCCTAGAACATTTATGCTAGATCATTTGTTACAATCCCACAAGCACCTAAGACTATTCTCTTTATTGTTTTCAGTCTACTTTCTCTCTGTTGTTCAAATTGGGTAATTTCTACTTTTCAACCTATAAGTTCAATTCATCTTTCCTCTCTCCCTCTGTTTTGCTGTTGAATATATCCTTTGAGATTTTTATTTTCAGTGATTATGTTTTTCATGTCTAAAACTTCCATTTGACTCTTCTTTATATCTTCAATTTTCTTGCTTGAATTTTCTATATTTTCATTTGTTTCAAGCACATTTGTAATTATTCTTTGAAGTATTTTTACAATAACTGCTTAAAACTCTTCAGATAATTCTAACATCTCCGTCTTCTCGGTGTTGGTATCTATTAATTGTCTTTCTGCATTCGATTAGGTATCTTCCTGGCTCTTGGTATGTCAACGGAGTTTTGGTTAAAACCTGGGTATATTTAGTATGATAAGATGCTGGATCTTATATAAGTCTCCTGTTTCAGCTGACTTCTGTTCAGCTCTGGCAGGGGAAGGGGAGGGTGTCACCTTGTTGCCACCAGGTGGGGGCATATGTCCACATTCCCTCCTGGGCCTCCATTGGCACCTAGGTAGGTGGGGCTGGACAGAGGTGAGAGAGTCTTCTGTCCCCACCAAACCTCCATTCATACCTTTCTGGCTGGGAGGGGTAGGAAGGTGCTCATTACTGCTTCCCAATTGGCCTCCACTGACACAAATGGGTAGAAAGTGGGGGTGGGGGAGGCACTGACACAAATGGGTAGAAACTGGGGGGGAGGGGTTGGTTTAATTACCATTGGGCGGGTGTGAAAGTCCTGACTCTCCACTAGGCCTCCTCTGACGCCACCCCAGCAGGGCTGCACAGGGTGGCTTCATTATTGCTGGGTGGGAGTAAAGGTGCTTCCTACTGACACTATAGGTAGCGATGCCTCATTACCACCCGGAGCAGATGAAAGTGTCAGCTTTCTACCTGGGCCTCTCTGACACCATTCCTGCAGAGGAGTGCAGCACTGCCTTACAGCCTCAAGAAGGTGGAGGTCTAACCTCCCACGTAGCCATTGCAAGTATGGGGGTGGGGGGTAGCCACAGTTTTTTCTGTGGTGTTTGGCTAGAGTAGAGCCATTAGTGTCTGAAAGTCCCTGTCTTGTTAGGCTGCCTCTTTCCTGGTCCTTTGGCTAGAGACAGCAGGAATTGTATTGTCTGCACCCACTGGCATTTCTTGGTCACTGGTTTCTTCATCTCTAAGAAAACCCAGGAAACTCACCACTGTGTCATTTCCTTGGGTCTTAAGGTCCCTAGAAAATCTGCCTTCTTTCCATTTTTCAGAGTCCTTTTATGTTTGTTTTATAGGCAATGTCCAGGGGTTTTACTGTACATAGCAGAAGGAGTAAAGAAAAGTACATCTATTCCATCTTCCCAAAACTGATCATATCTATTTTTGTTTACCATTAAATCTTCAACAGCAAACCAAGTTTCTGGTGCAGAGTAGAAGACCCCATGTAAATACTTGTTAGATTCATTAGAATCGATGAACACAACTAAATCCAAATTCTCCTAGGATTTAAGTAAGCCTCTTCCTCATGTAAGCTTTTTGGTGGATCTAGGCTCTCCTCCAGTCTATAAACAGGCTCCTTTAAGAATTAAATGACTTTCATTTTCTGTAGCAGGTGCATCCCTGAAGATTTGTGTATCTGTCAAGTTGAGGTAATCATAGAACCAACATTATAGGTTGTGGTAAGGATTAAATAAGGAATCCACATAAACATTTAGAAATACCTCTGTCAAGTTGTAAGCTCTCAATAAATGCCATTATTGTACAAAAAGCTGAATTTTTGTCAGTTGGATTCTATTTCTTACTGATTTGCCTTATCATTCTAGAGGCGATGTCACTTCATTTCTGACTCATTTTCAACTTAGCATGGTCCCCAAAGCGTAGTTTCCCAGCCTCCCTCACAGCCTTTGTGACAAGCCATCGGTAATCTACAAATGGACTGGCAGTTGGTGCAGCCAAGGGTCTTTAGAATTCATTGAATTATGCTGTTCCTTCTTTTGTTCAGCACTTACATCACCCCCTAATTGTTCCATTTTATAAACTCACATATTGGTTTCTTGAATTCTGCATGTTTGGAATTGAGCATAATTAGCTCTTACATCTACATACTACATTTTATACAGGCTTGCCATTGGATCATTGTAAGTGGCACAGGTATAATATATCGCTTTTCTCTGTTGATAGCTATCATCATAATAATAACAGAAGTGTCTGTTTATGGAGCATTTATTATATACAGGCCCTTTTTTCAAAGCTTTGCTAGCATTTTCTCAATTCTTATGAAAGAGCTGACATACAGGCCCCTCTCACTATTCCCATTTTTCTAATGAGAAAACTAAGGTTTAGAGAGTTCCATAACTTGACTAAGGTTACAAGGCTACACTGTGTTGGAGCCAGCATTCCAACCCAGGCGGTTAAGCCCTGCCCAGGGCTCTTGCCTCAGGAGTGGGGCCACTTTCTTCAGAAACAACCACCACCACACAAATCAATAAGATTTCCCCAGAGACACCCTCTTTCTAGTGGTAAAGCAGTTTAAATCCTGAGGAAATCTGACTCATGGAAATAAAAAATCCAAAAAGGCTAACAGGAGGAGGTCTGAGTTCTGCTTAATTGACCTGGTGTAATTATTTCCATTGAATTGCTCTACGTCTGGGGATAGATATTTACTAAGCAGACTGGCCCAGTAGTTCCCTTCAGCACCTGCTTTAGTCTGGAGGAAGTTAATTGCATGGAAAGTTTTCATTTAAATCACTGAGTTTCTTATCCCCAACAATGCCAGGAAAACACACATACACACACACAAAGTGTCTTATGCCAATAAGAGCTTTGCCAGAAGGACTTTCCCTTAGCTCAGGGCTGCTCCTGAATGAAAAGACTCAACCCATCTGGGTCTCAGTACCACAGTTATTCCAAATAGCCAGAACAGGCCTCTCTGCGCTATAGAAAGCATAGTGCAATAAGCAGTGTGATCTCTGGACCACCCAGACCAAAGAAAGATGCCCCCATATCTACCACCAGAAGAAACAAGCCAGGAATAAGAGTCAGGGAAAATATGCTTGGCCAAAGTTGCCTTTTCCTCTTTGTGAACACAAGGAGAAGATAAATTATAGGTTCTGTTAGTAACATAATTACTTTAATTAAAATTTAGGGGGTTGGAAATGTTAGTTCTGAATGTCAGATTTCCAGTGATGTTTGTGAAGCCTGGGAGAATAGAAACATAGCCCTGTAAATAACTAGCATATTATAACTGGAGCAGTGTGTGCTCTTGTATTCACTTAGAGTTAGAACAGCAATTAAATGATAACCAGGATTCCATTCTCTGCTCTCCCTTGTCTCTGCCCTCATTTCACACCCAGGTAACAATTGTATGCATAAGACTATGGTGGCTTTCCCCATTCCCCATAAGCAATAGTCATCCTCCAAAGCTCTTCTCAAATAATTCTTTGAATCCTTTCCTGAAGACTCTGTCCCACAGAAATCCTCCCATCCTAATCAGCCACTGCACAGTATTTGTTTTCTGCACAAAGTTTTTTCTCTCTTAATTGGACTGATTTCAGCTTTGTGCTCCAGTCTGTCATATACAGCCTTCTAATTGTGTCGTGTCTCCCTAACAAGATTATAAGCTCTCCGGAGGCGCTGAACATGTCATATGAAAGCACAGGCATTTAGAGCTGAAGGGATCTCAGAGACTACACTGCAGTTGAGAAAACAGGTTACTCAGCTAGTCAGGGGGCTAAGCTGGCACTAGTGCTCAAGCATTCTAACTCTTAGTTCATTGTGGGTTCCAACCCTGCCCCAGGTCTGTGGAATTGTTGTTGCTGTTGTTGTTTGTTTTGATTTTTTATTTTTGTAGAGATAGGCTGTTGTTTTGTTGCCCAGTCTGGAGATGCAGTCCTGGTTCACTGCAGCCTCAAATTCCTGGGCTCAAGCAATCCTCTTGCCACAGTCTCCCAAGTAGTTAGGACTACAGGTGCAGGCCACCATGCCTGGCTTTTTATTTTTATTTTTATTTTTATTTTTTTGGTAGAGACAGGATCTCACTATGTTTCCCAGGCTGGTATTGAACTCCTAGCCTGGAGTGATCCTCCTGCACTGGTCTCCCAAAACACTAGGATTTCAGGTGTGAGCTTCTGCGTCTGGTCTGGGAGATTTTGAATGAGTTCTATCAAGCATCATTTTAGTCAGGCATGAGTGAGAGAGTGTTAGGTAGAGTAAGTTGTGGGGGACTTACCCTCAGACCACCACCCTCCTTTAAGTAGCTTGGGTCCAGTTTCCATTCCAGGGGGCTGGTATCATTAACAGGGTGGGAGGCAAGTGTGTCCATAGTAGGAAGGTTAGACTGACAATTGAGGAGAGACTCCTCAATTGAGGCTGACAGGTGACTGGCCAGCTGCTGTTATCAGGGCAGGAAGCTGGTCTACTCTCTGAAACACAATGAGAATGGCCAGGCTGGCTCGAATTCCCTGTAGCCCCCTGATGTGGCATAGGACCTGGCCTATACTGAAGAAGTTTCTCCAGCACTTCCCTCCTCTCTTTTCCCATCCTTGGTGTCTTAGCTCAGGCTCCCCAGAAGCGGGCTCTAAGTGGCTTATCAAAGATAGTGCACCCAGAGAAACCCATAAGGGAGGCAGGGAATCAGGGGAAGGAGGGGAAGGAAGCCAATCAAAGGTGCAGTTTCATGAAAAGTCCCACAGAGGGGCGCTTCACCCAATCCCACAGGAATGCTCTGGAAGGTGTCACCCACAGAGTTGTCCCAAGCAGAGGACAGGCAGCTGAACCCTCACACTCCCACACCCTCAGGCACTGCCTAAGGACCAGTCAGGGAGGCTTCAGTGCCCAGGCTCCTTATCTTCTTGTGCAGTTGGGCAGAGTGGACTCAAACATATGCAAAAAGGAGCCGCAGGTGCTGGCTCTTAGAAGCTCAGGAACACTGAAGGGGTGGGAGCATAACAACGGTGACGAGGGATCCAGGGACCCCTGGGCAAAGCATTGACAGACTGTCCGAGTGTCAGTCTCACTAGGACACTTTTATGGAGTCAAAAAGCAGTTTAGACACTTAATGAACAAGTAGCTTTGGCCTTTGCTTTCTGGTTTTATAAATTGGTGGCTCGTGTCTCATTATCTGGACCCAAGGAGGTAGGAAGCAGGCAGGGTCTCCTTGAAGGAAAGACTCCCAGGGCAAAAGTAAAGGAATGTGATTGTTTAAGGAGGAAGGCATGCTGGTTAATACTTTGAAATATTCTCCCACCACACTTACTATATATGGTAATGTGGTAGTCACTAGGAAGACTGGCTGACAGGCTTCCAGTAACTTCCCAGGGTGGCATTTACCTTGGTGTGTCAGGAGGCAGTGGAGTGTACTGTTTAAGAACGTACATTGATTTCGAAACCCAACACTACAACTAGAGGACTGCAAGTCCCTGGACAAATGACCTAACCTCTCTGAGCCTCAGTTTCATCATCTGTAAAAATGGAGAATTATAAGAATTATCTCATGGATTTGTTGTGAGGAATTAAGGTGTGTGGGTGTGTGCGTGTGTGTGTGTGTGTGTGAGAGAGAGAGATAGAGAGAGATTTAGTAAAGGCATTGCATATACGCAGGGCTGACAGCTTATATTAGTTGTATTTCCAAACTCCACAACACTATCTCCCATCCCATATGTTCTTTAAAACTTTGGCATTTTCTTGCCAAGAGGTGAAGTCTATTTCCCTTCCCTTTGAATCGGAGGATAAACCAGAAAAGTTGATAGATCTTACACCTAGTTCACTTGGAATCTTGCTTTTGGAGTCTTAGGGCCGCCATATTTGGAGGAAGCCCTAACCAGCTCACATGGGGGAAACATATGGAGGCCTCAAGTCTACCATGGAGAGAGAGATGCCAGTAGCCCTCAGCTGCTCCAGTCATTGTCTGACTGCAACCCAAGCCAGAAGTGCTCAACCAAGCCCTTCTAAAACGCCTGATCCACAGAAACAGTGGGAAATAATAAAATGATTGTTTCTGATTTAGGCCACTAAGTAGTGATTTGCTATCCAGCAAAAGATAACCAAAACAATGCTTTATGAATGCTAGTTATTGCCATTATTATTATTCACCACAGTAATAGAATATCATTCACAGCCTCACAGGTTGTGAAATATGATTTTGTTTTATTCTACTAAGAATGAATAAGGATCTCAGGGATGGAATCTCACTAATCAAGGTCACAGGGGACTGATGTACAGCCCAGAATGCCAATTTATTACCATAATAGAACTGCAAGGGGTTGAAACATCCCATCCTGAGACCAGATTATTTCCTTCATGTAAGAAATTTACTTCCAAAACTAAAGTATAATCAGGTTGTCTAGCAAGCATGAAATGAGAATAAGGAAAGTTGCTTGTCCTACTAAAGTGATTCGATAGTATCAGGTCAAGGAATGTCACTGGAAGGAATCTACCTGTTGGCAAGACCTGACAGCCCAGACCTCTGGTCAGCACATCTTTAAATGGCCCTTGGATGGACTCTGACAGCATTGGCTCCTCTGATTTTCTTTTTTCCAACTTCAATACAGATCAATTCCTTTTCTGATTAGTAGAGAATTTCTTTAGTCCAGTAGATATTGACAATGTCCTGTGAAATAAATAAAAGTTTCATAGTGTACTATGAAAAAGAAAGTCATAAATTCAAGAAATATTAGATTCAACAAAGTGAAAAGGGCTCATTATTACAGCACTTCTCAGAGCCTTGAATATGCTAACTCATCATGCAAACCACCAAAGGGAAGATAGGATAGGATAATGAACTCTTCCACACAAACACACCTCCGCCACCTCTAGATTACAGGGTGATGAATGCTGCTTTAAAAACAGCTTCAATCAAGTTGCACTCTGAACCAAGAATTATTCTAACTACTTAAGTGGTCTTTGTATATGACTTTTGTGGCCTATTGAATTGATTTGATACTTTAACACTCAGAATATTCACCTCATTTTCTTCTTGTCCAAATTCTCTTGAAGGGGATGGCTCTGTGGCCCTTGAGAAGTATTGGTTCTAGTTGGGGAAGTGGAGCATTCATATAGTAATTCAGGGAAGGTGCTAGGATAGAGATCCAAAGTACTGTGATACCCACTGGAAATGCCAGCGATGGCTTTAGAGACAAGCAGCATTCAAGGTGGGCTTTGATGTCAAAATCAGAGTTTGGCAGGAGTTCAAGGAGCAGAATGGAAAAAAAAAAAAGCACTCAGGCTGCAGGAGCAGAGTAAACAGAGACGTGGAAAGGAGCAGGGAACAGAATATTTGGGAAATTGAGCAGAGCACATGGTGATAGAGAGATGAAGCTGGCAATGCAGGAAGAGTCTAGAATGCCAGAACACCCGGTCAAAGAGGCCAGGCTCCACAGGAAGGCATGGGACCCAGAGATAGACTGTAAATGAGTGAAGCATGATTAGGCTTAGGATCTGGGAAAATAACTCTGAAGGTAGTGCATGGGCTGGGCTACACAGATAAAATAAAGGCAGCCTTCGGAGTTACTGCAGCATCCCCCAGGAATGTCAGCAGATATTTGGAAATATATGGTGGCTCCATCGCTTCCTTTGTACTTTCCCATGCAATAGGAGACAGGCTATTAGAGCATCTGCTCTTAACAAACAAAAAACAAAAAAACAAAAAAAGCAGCTCTGTGCTGAAGGCTTTTTGAAAAATCATCATCAGATCATTTCAGGCATGCAGCTTTACACAATGACAAAACAAAGAGAAACTGTTCCTTGGTGACAGCACATAAGCAAAAACATACAGCCAGCCCTGCAGATAGGAGGATGCGATTCACCCCAGCTCTCACTATAGCGAGGCATGAGGAATGATGGTTAATTTCATATGTCACCTTGACTGGACCACAGGGAGCCCAAGATATTTGGTGAAGCATTATTCTGGGTGTGTCTGTGATAGTGTTTCTGAATGAGATTAACATTTAAATCAGGAGACTGAGCAGAGCAGTTTCCTCCCCAAAATAAGTGGGCCTCATTCAATTCATTGAAGTCCTGAAGAGAACAAAAGGCTAAGAAAGAATTCGCTCTCCATGCCTGATGGTATCTGAGATAGGACATGGGTCTTCTGCTTTTGGCTGTAGACTCTAGCTCCAACTAAGATTCAGACGTAGTTATTCATTGGGTCTCCCAGGTCTCCAGCATCTCTCTAGACGGAAAGAGTGGATGGATAGATACATAGATGATAGAGATAGATAGATAGATAGATAGATAGATATAGATAGATAGATAGATAGATAATAGGTAGGTAGGTAGGTAGAGAGAGAGAGAGAAGGAGAGAGAGAGAGAGATACATAGATACCTAGATAGACTGACCGATTCTGTTGGTTCTGTTTCCCAGAAGAACTGTGACTAATACCTGAGGGCACAGCCAAACATCTTTAAAGCTATTATATAACTCTCTCTATATATTAATATTATGTCTCTTAATCAATACTTTCTCTGAACTCTCTCCCACATTGCTGGAGGGATATTCAGTTCTATAATTCTATAAGCCTGCCTTCTAATGCTCTTCAAAAGCACTAGGGTTCTTGCATACCCTAAATTTTTAGGGAGAAATCCCCTTGTCTTCTGTCTTCATTTATTACAGCTGAGTGATTCTGGTCTAAGTTGGTCTGGTCCTTTGAGGGAGAAGATCCAGGCTTGGGCCCAGAGATTTCTATTACAGCAACCAACAGCACAGTATCCAGTCTCCTAGTCATCCACAAGTCACCTCACAGAAGTCCCAAAGTGGGAAGTTGAACTGTTCCCCTCACAGGGCCCACAAAAATCAGTGGCTTGGACAACATGAACTATTTTCTCCCTAGCTGTGTCTAACCTGAGTCAGAAACTTAAATACCTAAGAGGCCCAGCAGATGGTGCCAATGAGCGGCACCTGCCCACTGGACAACACGATTAAATGGCTACTGACTCTCAAGTGTGAGTCAGCAAGACAAGAGGGAGTGGTAAAGACTGTGGCTAACCAGAAATGCATGCTTTTTCTTTTTTCTTTCTTTTCTGAGGCTTGTTCTGTTGCCCAGGCTGGAGTGCAGTGGCACAATCTCGGCTCACTGCAACCTCTGCCTCCTGGGTTCAAGCGGTTCTCCTGCCTCAGCCTCCCAAGTAGCTGGGACTACAGGTGCATGCCACCATGCCCGGCTAAGTTTTGTATTTTTAGTAGAGATGGGGTTTCACCATATTGGTCAGGCTGGTCTTGAACTCCTGACCTCGTGGTCTGCCCGCCTCAGCCTCCCAAAGTGCTGGGATTATAGGTGTGAGCCACTGCGCCCAGCCAAATGCATGCTTTCTAAAGGGAACAACACCATTGCTGGCGCTGGAATGTGGAACCAGTATCGACTGAGCATTCAATTTTCTGGTAAAAGCCTGAAATCTGGGCTTATTTGTAGAATGTCTTCATTTTTAAATGTTAGCAACATTTAGACTTAGACTCTGTATTGACTAATACTGTTCAGACCAAACCAGACACATATCTTTTCTGCTTTCAGCCCTGGGCTGCTTGTGTGAGGCACCTCTAACATTCCCCTTTCAGAGAGCCTGGGCTTTGCAATACAAGAGTCTACTTTAGTTTGGCAACACAAAAGTTCCTGAGGCAAAGGGACTCAAAGAGTTGGCTATGTTCTGTGTTCTTTAAAGAGGTTTTTGGATGCTCTGTGGTAAGATATAACTACAACATGAAGCACGAATTGAACTTTCAGTAAAGAATCCCAACACAAGTGATTTCACAGAGCAGCCTTGGATCTAACAGAATCTCTGTAGGTCGCCAAAATGTCTGAAGAATTCCTGGAGGAGGATTATGAGCAGAGCTGACACTCAATTAAAACATACCAGTTTGGTGATGCCAGCTGTTGAAATGTTGAATTACAGGATTCTTTCACTGCCCAGACTCTTGCTATCCCACACTCAAAAATCAAAGGGACAATTCTGTTCCCCCTCGTTACCTGAACCCACTATATAACTCACACTATTCACACTCAGGAACCAAGTCAAGACTTGCATTTCTGTTATGGAAGATAAAATGCCCCTTCCCTGAGCACCCCAAGTAGTCCTCCATCACCACAGCTGGCTTGGCCTTTCCCTCAGGACCCCTCAGACCTTTTCATGGTCTAAGAAACAAAACAGTAACTCCTGGACCACTAGTAGTGTTGCAGGATTTTTCCTTAGTTCAGTTAAAGACAGGGTTCTTTGTCCCACAGCCATGAAAATTCAGGCTCTCAGACAATTTGAATGGTCAGTAAGACAGGGTTTTATTGGGTAAAAACGAAGAAAGGGGGACACAGGGACTCTCACTAGGCCAGAGACCCTGCTAGAGCACTTCCCACCAGCCTTTCTAATCTCAGGGTCCTCACAGGAAGAGGAGGGGCCAGGCTCCTTCCCACTGCAAACAGCACAAACTTCCTGAGGCTCCACCCCAATGCTCAAGCTGGCTGGAGTTTCTCTGGGCACCCCCTCCCACCTGACTATCTCATTACCCACCCTGAAGAAGTACATCTAACTACCATTAGATTAAGGATGAGGATGAAGTGAAATCTTAACTGCTTCCTGCTGATAGGGGGCTCTGTTTTGGGGAAACAGCAGTCAGAGCTTCCCTAGAGGCCTGTCTAAGGGTTCCCAGAAAGAAGGGACCATCATCAGAGACTCCAGTCGCATGACTGTTCACTTTGATGGCCCGAAGGCAAGGACAGATAAACCAGGTTATTAGAACACAAGTATGAAAATGAAACAAGGGGCAGAGTAAAGACAGCTAAAAAATTCTGAGGACTTTTACCAGTTTGCACAGGGAGAGGGCGGCCAAAAGCCCAAATGGCAAAAAAAAACTTTACCCTTTTGCTAGAATGTTGGGCTTCCAAGTTCCCTTCCTCTGAACCCAATCCTAAGCCAATCAGTTCAAGGTTTGGAAAATTAACTCTTCCCAATTTGGAGGATGCATCTGAGGGGAATGTCCCATAGTACAGAGACACAATTACCTATCTGTGAAAAGAGGACAGAGGAAAAGAGTGGGGAAAAAAGAGTATCTTTTCAAAGGAGCCCCAGGGGTCCAGGATGCATTCTAAAGGGGTACAGACTGAAGATGATTGGCTACCTATCTAGAAAGAGAAGAGCAGGCACCCCTGGTTTCCTTCTCTTCCTAGCAGATACTCCTAGCAGATACCCAGGGTACATAAGGGAGAGAGGAAAGAGTATCCTCTTTCACTCTTCCATCCTTGCATCCCTGGGTCCTGGTGACCTTGGTTGGTCCTGTCATGAGTGTCAAAGTGGCTTGCACTCATGAAGCAGGGAGGGCCTTGAGAATAGGAATTGTCAACTAATTGTCAACTCTCACCTGTGCCTCTATCCCCCCTACCGTCAGTAGCCTTGGAGTTCCCTAGACGTCATTTATGCCATGGATATTAACATGGCTTTTATCCATGAAACAAGAAGCTTGGGTTTGGCTTAATTGGCAGGAATCAGCCACACTGACCTGCACTGTGCCTTTTAACCTCTGTTGTCATCTGCCTCTGGATCCCTTAGATCCAGTTATCCTTCCTAGGGTTTTGACCTGGAGCTTGGAATTGAGTTTGGGACAAAAATGTGCCTCTAGGCCGGGCGCGGTGGCTCAAGCCTGTAATCCCAGCACTTTGGGAGGCCGAGACGGGCGGATCACAAGGTCAGGAGATCGAGACCATCCTGGCTAACACGGTGAAACCCCGTCTCTACTAAAAAGTACAAAAAACTAGCCGGGCGAGGTGGCGGGTGCCTGTAGTCCCAGCTACTCAGGAGGCTGAGGCAGGAGAATGGCGTGAACCCGGGAGGCGGAGCTTGCAGTGAGCCGAGATCCGGCCACTACACTCCAGCCTGGGTGACAGAGCAAGACTCCGTCTCAAAAAAAAAAAAAAAAAAAAAGTGCCTCTAAGGGGGTTGCATGGACTCCTTGTCATAAGCCAAATGCTAAGGTGAAACTGTGGAACTGAGTCCTCCTCCAACAAGGGAGAGGAAAGGATGCCTTGTGACATACCCAGATAACTGGTGGCTATAGTTATGCTAGCTAAGATTTGGGTGCATGGTGCTTGGCTTTGATTAGCTCCCTTGGTCTTACTTTTCCAAAAAGGAAACCTCTGAGTGATGGGCATCCTATTTATTCCCATCACCTGGCAGGATTTGCATGATAACTGCTCAGAACTAGAATACTGATCCAGATTTTTGCATTACCCATCCTTTTGTTATTTTTGAGCTGCAGCCAGGGATTGCTGGTTGGTTCACAGGACAAGCAGGGTTAGTCTAAACTGTAGGTGAAAACTTACAAACAACTAATTAGTTCAAGATTTAATGACAAATGCATGGTAAGTTTTGGAACATAATTTCTCTCTCTACAGTCCTCATGTTTCATAGAACTGAGTGGTTTGAAAAATAGACATTAGTCTTATACTTGGCCTGATTATTTGCATAAAGTGCAGCAAGAACAATTATTTCTACATAGGCCTTTTGGATTGCTTTAATGGCAATTTGTTCCACAAGGAGTCTCAGATAAGACCTTTCAAAGCTGAGCCCAACCATAGGTTTGCATCCTCAAACACCTGTGAGTTGGGTGCTTCTCTCCTCTTAAGGTCCCAAGATAAAATTGGAGCTCCTAGACCTGTTAGAAAGTGACATTCTTTACAGACCACAGGTCAGTAACCATGTACAGGGACTGTGTAGGCAAAGGTATGAGGCCAGTTTCCCCACTGGGCTTTTATCAGCTCCACAAGTCGAGCTTGACTCCTTAAAGGGGAGCATACCCTTCCAGTCCAAGTCTTGGCAAAATAACCACTTTCTCTAATTGTGTTCTGTTGCAAAAGAAAAATGGATTCTTATTGCACTGAGGCAAACAACTATATTGCCATGAGAATACTCACAAATAGTTTCCAAATTCTAGAGAAACCATGCAGAGAGAAACTAACATGCTCCAAATTTTAATCACAGGAGTGTATATACCTTACTTACTTAAGGCCATAAATAGTTCAAAATAAGTTTCTTTGACTCTGAAAAACAAAACAAGGATCAGCAATATTCCAAGCAAAAGTCAAAAATATTTGCTTCAGCTTCCTGAGTTCAGTCCATTTAGTTAAATCTTGTTTTGCTTGATATTTGTGAACATTTCAGCTCTTTATGAGTCCTGTACATTTTCCTTTATTCCAATGTTACAATCTCTAAAAGAAGCCTGTACTTGAGAGCACCTGTTAAAGTTCTATAGCTCATTATAAACTATCTTCAAAAAGGATTAAAACAAGACAACAATTGTATGTGAATAGCAAAATGTCCAGGGTAGTTACAGTTAGAAACACAATTGACAAAGAAGTTTGGTTATCGCCATGGTTTACAATACTTAGCTTAACAACCTTAATTATGATTGACAGCATATACTTTGGACATTAGAATGTTTTAAATCCCATAAAATTCTGGAACATATATTAACATTATTCACAAAAATACAACCTAAAGAAGATCGAGCATCATTTTGGCAATCCCATGTACCTAAACATGTCAAATAATCCTGTTTACCTCTTTTTTCTGAATGTTTCCAGGGCCCTCTGAAACATCCAAAAAGCCAGGCTTCAGGAAAGACAATTTTGAAACTGAAGTTTGATTTGGGGAAGCCTGTTAAATATCTTTGAGGTTTAAAACACTTGATATTATGAAATAGAATTACAGATTACCCTAAGTTATTTATTTTGCCAAAACGATGACTCAGAAATTTTAAAGAAGAAAAACCTTTTATAACCCTTTACAAATTTTGCCAAAGAGCAGGTTAGCACTTTAGGAAAACCTTGTTATGCTTTTATTTTAATGCCCAATTAACAGAAACACCATATAATACCCTTTTTGAATTTAGTCAATATCTTTACACAGAGAACCTTTTCTGAAGATTAATTTCCACAATTCTTCTGCCACTTCTTTGAACCTTCAGCTTTTTCCTAATTTAACTCAAAACAATCCTTTAACCCTAGGCAAAAGTTTACATTTCCATGCCTTTTGATAACTCTTTACTAAAAAACACATTTTACTGTTCTTACACACCTTGCATGTAAATCTATTTCAGTAGTTTCAATTAACTCCTAGCAATTTTTAACTTTAAGGTAAAACTTGGTAAGTTGCTTTAATCGTGTGCTAACTGCAGCCAAGGTTTGCCTTCTTAGTTAAGGGCATGGTTAATTCCATATGTCCCCAGGCCTTACCAATTGTGAAGCTCACAAGTCAAATAGTTCTCAAAACCCAAAAAGCAGTTCTTAACCTCAAAACACTTAACAAACCTTGCATCTGACCTGCGTTTTACCAATAGTCTTTAGCACTGCTTTTATTTCTCAAAATTTAAAGTCACATGAACTGAAAGGTACAATAGATTTTACATTCCCTTTAAAAAATATTAGATCCAAGCACTTGTTTTCCTTTAGGCCAAAGTATTAAGGCTCTTTTCACAGACATCACACATAGTACATACACAGACAGGCAGAAGAAAACCCAGTTGCTGGATGGGGTCCTTTAAGAGACAGAGTTGGGAAAACATGCAGATACCGAACCAGAAAGAAACTTATTCCCTAAGGCAGAATTGCTAAACAAAGCCTTGCCACAGGAGTTACAAGTCGTGCCCTCAGGATGTAAAACAAGATGGAGGATTGATTTCACAACCAAAACTTCCAAGGGACTACACACAGTGATAGTTGACGAGAGCTGGCCCTAGTAAAACATCTCCTAAAAAAATATATGTAGGCCGGGCGCGGTGGCTCAAGCCTGTAATCCCAGCACTTTGGGAGGCCGAGACGGGTGGATCACGAGGTCAGGAGATCGAGACCATCCTGGCTAACACGGTGAAACCCCGTCTCTACTAAAAAAATACAAAAATACTAGCCGGGCGAGGTGGCGGGCGCCTGTAGTCCCAGTTACTCGGGAGGCTGAGGCAGGAGAATGGCGTAAACCCGGGAGGCGGAGCTTGCAGTGAGCTGAGATCCGGCCACTGCACTCCAGCCCGGCTACAGAGCGAGACTCCGTCTCAAAAAAAAAAAAAAAAAAAAAAAAAAAAAATATATATATATATATATATATATATATATATATATGTAAAAGTTAACTGCAGACAGGGTGAAGAAGAAGAAAGAAAAGAAACAGTTTTAAAATGCCTGGGGAAGTAACTTATACTTATGCAACAGATTCCTCCACCAGGGAGAAAAGTTTAAGATTAATTACTGTCCAATGGAGTAAAACCCATTGACTGGGGAAGGGGTAGGCTCTAGCAGCTTGTGGCTTGGAACTAGCCAGCCAACTGTGTGGGACCCTTGGGCCATATGTCCTGGCACTGGCAGGGAGTGGGAAGTGGCAGGGAGCTGCTACTTGCTGGTTAGTTCCTGAAAAAGGAAGGAAAAGGCCATGAAAAGGCCCAGGAGTGCCAGGGGGTAGGGGTATGGTTCCCCCACGTTCAGAAGTCCGAGGATGAAAAGGTTTAGAAGCAACAGTGAGAGGTTTTGAGTCCCCATTTCACTCACTGTTTCTGGAGTCTCACGTTGGGTGCCAAAAATGTTGCAGGACTTTTCCTTAGTTCAGCTAAAAATAGGGTTCTTTGTCCCATAGCCATGAAAATTCAGGCTCGCAGACAATTTGAATGGTAAGACAGGGCTTTACTGGGTGAAAAGGAAGAAAGAGGGAAACAAGGACTCTCACTAGGCCAGAGTCCCTGCTAGCGCACTTCCTGCCATGTGTTCTAATCCCAGGTTCCACACAGGAAGAGGAGGGTCCAGGCTCTTTCCTGCTGCAAACTGTGAACTTCCTGAGGCTCCACCCCAGTATGCAGGCTGGCTGGAGTTTCTCTGGGAACCTCCTCCCACCTGGCTGTCTCAGCAGCGTCTAGGACCTATGGACAAAATCTGAAAAACTGAGCCTCCCTTTCCTCAATAGCAGAAAGGCTTCAAATTCTTCTACTATAGCAAAGAAAAGGATTAAGATGAAGCTGCTAATTTTCCATGGGAAAGCAATCTCAATCTTTATTTCTTGCTACAAGGAAGGTGTCATTCATTTGCCTCCTTGGTGTCAGATACATTCCTCTCTTTTGTCCTGAAAATGATATTTTCCAGACTTCTTGCCAGCTGCCTTCTGAACTAGCCAACGACAGGCAATATTGGGAGATTGGAGGACTAAGAGAGAGCAGTCAGGGCATTGCTCCCCTTATTTCTGCTTTGATTGACATCTCCTCCATGGTCCTAGTTCATATTCAGCAGTTTCTGTTGTCCATCCAGCTTCTCTTTGTTGTCCATCCAGCTCACTCTCTCACTGTTCCTTATTGTAGAGTTCACTGTAGCCCAAGCACTGTGGTAGGCAAGTGACCATGGTGAGGCCAATCAGAGAGTAATAAGCTCAGGGTCATTGTGATTGGCTCAGGAATGGGCACATGACATAATTCAAGCCAACTGAGTCAAATAGAGCTGACCCTGGGACTTGTGCTTGGGCAACCAAGTAAGAATAATTTTGTTTTTCCCAGGGCTTGGCACTGTGAAGATGTAATTCTGAAGCTCCTATGTGGAGGGAGACTTTCTCCAAGTGAAATCAGGGAGAGATGCACCTTAGAGAGATGGAGAGAGAGAATCCAAGTCCTGATGGTATTATTTGCATCTCTACAGCTAGCTGGATTGAAAGCTTGTCCGATGTTGAATCAAGTCATTGTATAGTTCTGTTTCTAAAAGGTTTTCTGGTTTCAGCAAGTTTGAGTTGGATTTCTGTCCCTTACAACCAAAAGAGTTCTAGTACACCTATAACAAGTAAGGCATGATGTTAGTCACTCTGGAGAATCTCAAGATGTGTGAGCGCTCAGGTAATTTAGAGAGGAAAAAAAATGGATCCATTACTTGAAGCAGAGGGGGTAATGGGAACAGGAGATAGAGAGAAAGCACAACTACTCTACTTCTACTTCTATTTTGCCTTGACCCTTACAGGGAAAATAATCTTCATACAAAGAGGGTAGAACAAATGTTTTTTCAGGGTTCAGAAATCTGAGATAAATAAGATAGAAGAAAGCTCATCACAGCTTTGAGTGAGTCCAAATCGCTTTTCCCAACTGAGCCACATTGAAGTGAACTTAAAGGACTTAAAGATGAGAATGTCAAGTCACAGGAGGTGCACTTTGAAGGACTGTGGGTAATTGGAAATGCATCTGGATTTTTAAAAATAGGTTTTGTTATCTATAGTCCAAGGATATATATTTAATCATTGAAAAATTAAACTGTTGGTTTTTAAACACAATAGAAAAAGACAACAGCATGGATCCAAAAAGAAGTTAGGCCAAATCACTCCAATCTCTTTTCTTTAATAAAATTTTGAGATGGACAGAAAAGGGAACATGACAGATAGAATATATTCAAATGGCAAAATGATTGGCAATCTTTTCTCCTAGTGTTGAAAATTCTTGTTTTCAAATGGGAAAACAAGTCACGTGATAGTACTACTCAGATGATTAACTGATCAGAGCCAAAGAGTGTTTGATCAATGGAGTAATGAAACTTGGAGGGTGGTCTCCAGGGAAACGCTAGGAGGCTCTATCCTATTTTTAATTATATATCAGTGATTATAATACTTACTGATTTTTAAATTACATAAATCTGGGAAAGTATTGTTGATAAAATTGGGACTTGAAAGGTTTTAACCGACTGTAATAATTTACCTTAAAAGCAACAATATAATTTTTAACAAAAAAAGGTAAAGTCCTACATTTAGGTTAATATTAAAAAGTACACAGAATGAAGACAATCTAGATTAACTGCATTTCAACCAAAAAAGATGTAAGTATTTCTCTTGACCACAAAATGTGATATGATGCCGCCAGTACAGAAGACAATTACTCGTGGGGAAAATGCCCATAATATTTTGTTAAGTGGATAATAAGCAGGGCACAGAATACACACATTTATGCACAGGTATTAATAGGAAAAAAAGCCAGAAAGGTAGCAGTGGTTAATTCTCAGTGGGAAGAATACAGATGATCTTATTTTTCTCTTTGTGTTGTTTCATATTTTACACATTTGCTGCAATTACTTTTTATAATTAAAATGTCTTTTTAGCTTGATATGAATCAAAAGTATAACATGGCTAATAAAAACAAAAGAAATGCTGACTTAGGCTGCATACATAGAATTATATTTTCCAGAAAAGAGATGTTGATCAGTCCATTCCTCTGTACTGGAACAGCTACATCAGGGATAATGAATCAAGACCTGAAAACCATGTTTTACGTGAGACTTTGACAATTTGGAACACATATAGGAGTTGGCAAGGATGTGAAGGATCTGAAGGTTAAAGGAACTGGTGAATATGGCCTGTAAAGAAAACATATAATGGTCTATATTTGCTTTCTTCATATATATTAAAGGCTCTCATATAAAAGGGGCAATAGATTTGTGACAGATTGATGATGGCCACAAATTCTTTGATACTCATTCCCTTAAAAGGCAAGAATATATATCCCCTGCCTTTGAAGGTGATGGTCTCTGATCAACAGACTGTGACACAAGTGACTTTATGCTAGTTTCCAGGCCCAGACCTTAAGAGACTGGCAGCTTCCATATTCCGTATTCCATATTCACTGGTAACACCAATTCTGATGCAGCCAGTGGCCATGTTAGAAGCCTGCCTACACTATGACCACCATGCTATGAGGATGCCCATGCTAGCCACATAGAGGTGCTGCATAAAGTAATGTCTGACCAGCCCCAGCTGATCCAGCCACCCTAGTCCAGGCAACAGACATGTGAGTGAAGAAGTTTTCAGATGACACCTTCTGGGTGAACCCATATGAAGGATTACAAACAAGAACCACCCAGCTGAGCCCATGAATTCCAGAATAATGAGAGATAATAATAAATCATTATTTTAAGTTACTGAGTTTTAGGATCATTTGTTACAGAGCAGTAGAAAACTGAAACTCTTGTTATATCTAGCTTGATCTTAGTATAACAAGTTATAGGAGACCCTTGATGGGGTTTTATGTAAGAGAATAACTATTGATCTTGTGTGATAAGGACTCTGACAATACAATGTGGGATTTATGAGGGGTTTGTGGCACCTGAGTCAGTTCAGGGATGACACCTCAAAGTTTTGTAACAAGCTGCTAGAAACTGCCACCTGCAAAATAAGACCAAACCACAAAGTTAATAGAAGTTGGCTCCATCCTTAGGGATTCCTGCATGGAAAGAGAATCATGAGCAGAAACAGGAAATGGAGGGAAATGGTGGGTCTTCACTAGTGAATTGAGACTAGTCACTGGGCTAGTGTACCTGCTGAGGAAAGTGATGGAGCACTTCTTCCTACTTTGTCAGTAGCGTGCTATCCTACTTTTCTACTTCTATTCATATTTCTTCTCCTGGATATTGAGTCTGAGAGGCATCAGATCTCAACTTTAGGGGACTTATCTACCCAATGCATGAAAATGAGTTTCACTACAAGAATCTGGAGTCAGTGTCTAGGAGGAGGGAGAGGAACTCCATGGTCCACAGCATCCTGGCCATAGCAATCCAAAAAAGAGGAGTACCAGAATGTTTTTCAGCATTTTTCAAGGAATGTATTAACTGTATACATATTACATATCTTCAAGACAAATTCTCTCAGAAAACTCGCAACAAGCATACGGTATATTTTACTGCTATATCTACTAGCATATTGTCAAAGAAGTAGCACCTGCTTCAACTGTGGGTTGGCCAAACACGTGGGCATTATGCCTGACCTTTATTTTCATTCACAACACTAAGTTTTGGAGTTGAGTCATCACGGAACATTCTCTAAGTTTTTCCTCCATAATTTTCTTTTGCAATACGGCTGCTTTTTTCATTCTAAGCATTTATTGCAATGTATAAAATGTATATGTCTCTTCTTGTTCTTTCATTGGTTTTTGCCCCACTAGCCTGTAAGTTTGTGAGGACAAAGACTATGTCCTTGTTCACTGCTATATTCTCAGCACATTGGGCTATACCTAACACAGTTAAGACATTCAATAACTATTTGTTAAACTAATAACCAAGGCTTTTTTTCTTGCTCTGCCTGTTTTTGAGTCCAAGATTCATTTATTGGACACATATTTGAAAAACTTTCCACACACATCAAACTCAGAGAGAAGGGAGAAATAATGAAATTGCAAGAAACCAATTATCAAATTTTCAAAGTTTGGGCTTGATACATATTCACAAATAACCAAGGGACAGCCACAGTATGGTAGATTAATAATAAATCACTTTCACTGTGATTAATGTTGCTATTTTACCAAACATTGTCATTTAGTCTCTTTTGATAGGACATCACCAAATAGAGGAGAGTAATATGACCACCGTGTGCTTGGACAAACTGGAACAAGGTTACAATCTTTTGAGTGCTGGATATTTCTGTTCTAGGAATTCATACTTAAATCAGATTTTGAACAGATGAAAGGAATGTACAATTAAAGTTAGCTTGAGGAGAGAGAGAGGCAATTTTGCCCCCATGGAAAACAACTGGGGCTTTGGCAGTTGCCAGTATTTTGGGAAAGGGAGGCTATAATTGGGAGGCAAGAGCTGTCAGTCTTTGTACCACTTTCAGATCATCAGTAAGTGCGATTCTGTGGGCTTACTACAGCCCAGAGGAGCCATGTAGCTCAAGATGAAGATTTCCGTAAGGTGATGCAAATTAGAACCCTTCTGCAGAGGTGTCTGAAAAAGAGCCAATCACCTGGAGAAATGCTCGGAAACTGCTTGAAGAAAGGAAAGTTCGGTGAGAAGAAGGAAGTATTTTAGTCTTTGGCTAAAATGAAGTTGCTACTGTTGTTTCTGAAGATGTTGTTTTAACATCATTGAGTTCTGAGCCGTGGTCACAGAGAACAAAGCGCTGGGTCTATTGCTTTTATCACTCAGCACATTTAGCACTAAAAGAGAAATGTTCCCTTCTTCCACTCTGTCTGGTTTTAAGATCTCACCTGATTTTCCTTTGCATCGCTACTAATTTATCTCCTCACTGCAAGGGTGTGGGTCTGTCTGCTGCGCCTCAAATGCAAGGTGAGTTTCTTCCTGTTTCCCCTCTAGTTCTTCAATCTAATTTACAAACAACAGCTTGTATGGTGCTTTATAGTTTGCTAAACATACCCACATACCTTGTCTCACTAAGCCTTCATGATAATCTGTTAGGAAACTGAATGAGGAAAGAGAAAAAACATGAATAACTCCTAAGGGTACAGTCATTGAACCTAGAAAGAGCTGAGTTTGATTCCCTGCTCCCTTACTTCTTAGCTGTCTGACTTCAGCAAGTTACTTAACCTTTTTGTGTCTCAATTTCTCTATCCCAGGCTTTTACTCTAGAAAGTGATACAGAATTTGGCTAAAAAGAATTAGACTTTAGCACCTGACTTCTTGGGCAGAATCTCTACCATTAGCCAGACATATGATCTTGGGCAAGTTATTAATAGTCAACATTTCTGTGCCGCAGTATCCACTTCTGGAAACTGGAGATAGTGATAGTATCTTTTAACCAGAAGCTGGTTGTTAGGATTAAAGAAATTAATATGTAGAAAGAATTCAAAACAAAACCTGGCATGCAATCATCACTGTGTAAGTTTTACTGTGATAGTCATTATTTCTAAAAATATATTTTTTGACCTGCTAATAAAATTAACACACCAGCATTGTAGGAATCCTGGGAAATCTCTATCTTTCCCCTTCTAGTTAATTGTTTTTTTAATGAGTTATAGTGAACACAGCTCTAAAATATTCAACCAATGCCTCCTCTCAATAGTACCATGCTCCCTCCCACCAGGCTGTCATAAAGTTGTACAAGTTAGAACACAGGGACAGATACACACTTCTCCATCAACAACAACCAACCAGTGCCACAGAAAAAACTCTCACCTTAATTTCAATTCTGCTCTCTCTTGGTTGTGTGTTGTTGTGTGTTGTGAGCTGCAGTCCCAGGTCCTGGGTATGCACATGCTTTGTTGCTGGGGCTTCTTCATGAGCATGGTGACTCCTGGAGTCAAATCCCTCTAGGGGATCCCCCACCCCTTATTCTCCTCCAGATTTTTGTACAATATTACAATGCTTTTGACTAGGAGAGAGGAAGTAAATGTTCCTCCCAAACAGAAAAGATGTGCACATTTCCTCATTAAAGAAGGAAGAAATTTTATTTTGGTACCAAGCCCACATTCAGCACAGGCTTCAGAAATATTTGATGAATGAATAGTGTTCTCAAGATGATAAAATAGATAACATTGATGAAGTGCTTTCTCTGTGACAGACCCCATGCTAAGTGCTTTGCACATATTGTCTCATTTGATCCTCTCAGTAACCCCAGGAAGTAGGAGACATCCTCAAATAACAGATGAGGAAATAGAAACTGTCCAAGGTCACAAAGTTAGTGGTAAGTGGCAACGCCAAGACTCAAACCAAAGTCCACACTTTTAACCACTAAGAACAACAATAAGTAAATGGTAATGACAATAATAACAATAACAAACACTGCACCAGGCACAGTTCCAAGCATTTTATATATATTCTATAGACTTATATTGTCCCTGGGGCATTAGTGTTACCATTCTACCCTCTTTACAGGTGAAGAGACCACAGCTCAGAGAGGCTAAATGACATGTCCAACGTCACATAGCTCTTAAATACCTAAGTGAGATACCAACCCAAGCAGCTGGGTTTGGAGACTCATCCTCTGCCACCCTTCTGCTGTCTGTCAACCTTGCTGCTCTGTTACTTATGATGACCCAAGACAACACTGTTTGGCTGGGAATTCTCTGGCAGGACTCTGACCAAATTAACATTCAAGCAGACACATTCTTTCATTCAATGTAATACACTCTTATTATACTATTACTTATTTGGCACATGGCTTCCTAGGAATTGTCAGGGACATAGCAGGAGGCAGGTGCCTCAGCCCTCTAGAACCTTAAAGTCCATTGAGGGCTGAGATTCTGTAAGTGCTACATGTCTACTGAATACCAGCTAGACCCTAGTAACTATGCAGGGTCCTTCCACATTCCCTGCTTCCTTTGATCTGCACATTTATCCTGAGATGTAATATTATTTTCCCCTGTATTCAAATAAAGAAACAGTGACTTTCAGCAGAGAAAGGGATCCCTCAGCCATTGGCCCTATTTCTACTTGACCAGGAATTCTTTCCAGGCCACATACATGAGTTAACCAGCTTCACACATCACAGAAGTACTCACCTTTAATTTTTTTCTTAATATTCTGTATGCTTGCACATGTGCACACGTGCGTGCATGCGCACGCACACACACAGCCTAGCTAATAAGAACTAAATATAGAACTGATTGCTGGGTTCAGTGTTTATTCTAATTCATGCAGGTTCATAAAGTCCACTTTAGACAAAAATAAGGCTGACTCACTTATGTAAAAGAAAATCAGTTCATATTTACAAGCTCCATAAAACCTGCTGGAAATACTTAGGTAAAATGATACAGCAAATGCATTTACAACTTTACCCAAATGTCTCACTAGCAGTGATCTGGAGGAGGTTCAGAGAGGGCTGAAAACCAGGAGCTCAAATAATCTATGAGGATAATATATTCTAACTACCAAATGAACAGGGCAATCTGAGAATATTGGATTCAAATGGATTTTCCTGTGTTTGCAAAACCGCTGCAGAACACACCATAAATGGGGCTTATGACATATTTAAAGGGCCAGCCTTCCTGCTTCAAATATTCTGGCAATTCTTGAAATTTCTGGGGGCAGACACTCTCCTTGCGCCCAGCACGGTGCTACCCAGGTGCATTATTCATTAAACCAACAAATACTTTGCCTCCAGCATGACTTGTGTGTTCGGGGGAAGATAAGAACAGAAATGTGGTTCCACTCTCAAAAAACTTACCATGTGACCCCAGTGGATTTAAAACAGAAGTTAGTTGGAGCCTATTTATTGGCAGGCACCAAAGCCCACTCAAATTGATTCAAGGAGAAAGGAGATTTGTTGTCAGGAAGGGAAGAATCTTAAGGAACTCAGGTGCAGGGAGCACAGCCAGGCTTTTTTTATCCACTTTTCCTTCTCTCTGGGAGCACCCTCATCTCCATTCTCAAGTCTTCTCTCACCACTTCTTTCTGCCTCCACCTGCCCCCTCTGCATCTATACAACCAATTGGGCATAAAGGGAGCAGGTGCTCTTGATCTGACAACAAAACCTTCTGCAAAGGAATCAAGAGACTGCCCAAATGCTAAGAAACACTGAAAGTCACTGAAAATCATGGCTTCCCTGGGAAGGAAGGAGATGCAGCCCTGGAGGGGCTCTTGCCCCATTGACTATGCCCACCGGGATGGAGCAGACTGGCTTATTTTGCATGGGCTTTGAAGTTGGCTCCCTGAATCTTATTCCCTCTTCGGAGAAGGGCCTTCTGCAAAGAGGCCACTTTCCAAAGAGGGATCATCATTTATAGAAATGTCAGGCCGGGTGCAGTGGCTCATGCCTGTAATCCCAGCACTTTGGGAGACCGAGGCGGGCAGATCACGAGGTCAGGAATTTGAGACCAGCCTGACCAACATGGTAAAACCCTGTCTCTACTAAAAACACACAAATTAGCTGGGCGGGAATGTAATCCCAGCTACTCAGGAGGCTGAGGGAGGAGAATCGCTTGAACCTGGGAGGCACAGATTGCAGTGAGCAGAGATCACGCCACTGCACTCCAGCCTGAGTGACCAAGTGAGACTCTGTCTCAAAAAAAAAAAAAAAAAAAAATCCACCTGTGTGGAGGTCAGAGCTGCAGTCACTATGCCTCCCAGTACACAGAAGAAAAAAGACTTCTGAGGACCTGTACCCCTGAGCCCGCAAGAGAGTATGTGGCCATTACACACCTGCCCCAGACCAGAACTTAAATGACTTACAATATTACCTACTCTACAAGCACTAATGGAGAGCCTGCAGCAAGCCTATGCCTGGCACAGGGGGATCCCGAATTAGGAAACATAGTCACCAACCTAAGGACTCTGGATCCTACTGAAGAGCACAAACACGCCTGGAACCAACCACAATGTAAGGCAGAAGGTGGGACATGCCTCTAAACAAAGACAGGAAACTAGCATTTGTTAAAAGACAGCTCTGTGCAGGCATTTAAGCCTCCCACTCTCCCCGAAAGACACATGTTAGCGCAGAGAGTTAACTCAGGCTCAGAGAGGCAAAGGACTTTGTCCACAGCCACACTGTTAGTAACAGGATTTGGGCCCTGCTCTTTGTGAAATAGTAGATGGCTTCCTCCTAGAACAATGCATTGCCCACAAGGGATACAGGAGGCCCAGAGACTGCAGAAGAGAAAGAGGTGGCTCCTTACGGGGAGCGGGCATGACTGCATTGGCAAGATTTCTAGCGAGTTGGAAGAAGTGTTACATTAAATTAAATTACTAACGTACTTTCAACAGTGTGTGGAAGCAGATGTTGGAAGATTTGTTTGAAGCAGACACAGTAGGTGACTGACGATGATAAAGACAGGCTAGGAAGTACCAAGAACAGACTCCAAAATAGCACTAAATGAGGCCACTTAGTGTAGAAGCAAATAGATCTATATCCTCACCCAGCCCCACATTACAATGTTATATGGTTGGTGTTTCTAATGATACTTCTGGATGATCAAGAAACCGATGAATTGCACTGACATGTTGTCTAAGGTAACTAGAATGTGCTCTCAGAACTCTTTCTTGGCTCTGAATGGATCTTGGGCTAGCTCTGTGGTCTTGCACAAGTCAGTTAATTCCTCTGGACTTCAATCACCTCACTGGAAAAATAAGAGCTGTGACAATTCTAAAAGTCTTTCAGTGGAAACGGAGTGATCCTGGAGTGAGAAATCATTCCTGCCCGTCCCACCACAGCGGTGCCGACAGCCCTTGTGGGAGGCTGCCACATTCTTCCTCCAGACCACCCAATCCATGTATGGTTGTTGACTCCAAAAACAGTATCTTACTGCTTCCTCTTTCTGCTCCATTTCCCTAAAGGCCCTTCTTCTTTGCAATAGCTATCTTTTGCCCAGGTTGTCACGCTTGATATCATGGCCATACATGTTTCAAAATCAGGGGTACTTTGCCACTTACTAAAAAGGAAAAATATATATTACTATGGCAATTTTTTTTTGAGATAGAGTTTCACTCTTGTTGCCTGGGCTGGAGTGCAGTGGTGCAATCTCGGCTTACTGCAACCTCCACCTCCCAGGTTTGAGTGATTCCACTGCCTCAGCCTCCCAAGTAGCTGGGATCACAGGCATGCACCACCACCCTTGGCTAATTTTTTTGTATTTTTAATAAAGACGGGGTTTCACCATGGTTGACCAGGCTGGTCTCAAACTCCTGACTTCAGGTGATCCGCCTGCCTCGGCCTCCCAAAATGCTGGGATTACAGGAGTGAGCCACGGCGCCTGGCTGGCAAATTATTTGTACTTAATAGTTTTAAGGGCACAAGTCATGCTGTTTTAAAACCTTTTTGTAGTCATGGGGTCTCACTATGTTGCTCAGGCTGGTCTCAAACTCCTGGCCTCAAGAGATTCTCCCACCTCTGCCTCCCAAAGTGCTGAGACTGCAGACATGAGCCACCAGGCCCAGCTTCAGCTGGAAATTTTTAGGTGCATCAGATAAAAAATGATCAAAGAATTAAATTTACTTAGAATTTGCTCCATAAAATCATCTTAACAAAAAATTAATGTTTTTATTATTCTAACACAAATAATTTTATTTATAAACCTGAAATCAAAATGTCCTTGGGGGTCAAAATAGCAAGGAACAAGCTTTCAATAAGTCAAACTGGGCTGGATTTGTCAATGTTTCCTATCATTTTGAGCAGCTACCCTGAGCCCTGCCTCACAATTAGGATTTGTGTCATAGTCATGACATAAACCATGTGGCAATTGCTGGAGGGCAGGGGTAGGGCACGACCCCCACATTCCTCCAGCAGCAATATCAACAATATGCTGTCACACCTTCCGGGGAGCCCCAGTTGAGAATCACCACTGAATTGAAACACTGTTCTTGTGAGTGAATGATTTTCCCACTAGAGCAGGAAAAAATGTTTAAGAAACATTGCTTTAAATATTGAGTCCTTCCTTATCTCCTTGTGTGCCTCTCCCCCATCCTCTCCACCCTGGGTGATTCAACACCCTTGCCCTGTTCCCCACCGGCTCCATCACTAGTCTGCTCCATCACCATCTCTCATTGGACCACACTGCAATAACATCCTGGCCAGGCCTCCCGTTTCCACTCACCCTCTTTACAATCATTCTTCATTCTGTAGCTGGAGAGATCCCTCAAAAACCTAAGTCAAATCATGTTGTTCCTCTTCTTAAAGCCATTCAACGGTTCCCTAGTGCATGTAGAATTAAGCATAAAATATAAAATCTTTACTCTGGTTTATGAAATGCTTTACAATCTGACCTCTGCCTACTGTACCAGCTATATCTTGTACCCTCTCCTGCCTTTCTCCCCTCTTCTCCTGCCTTTCTTTCATTCCTGTAAATTCCCACCGTAGATCCTCAGCACTGGCAGTTTCCTCTACCTGAAGCATTCTTTCCCTGATCTTGCCCTGTTTGGCTTCTTCTTGACTTTCAGGTCACAGCTTCTCAGTCTTCTGAGAGATCTCTTCTGACCATCACCCTCAAACCAAAAAAACCACAGTTACTCTTTCATCCTGCTTTAATTCTCTTCATAGCATTACATCACTTTTTTTTTTTATCTGTTTAATATTTGTCATATCCTTCATTACCATGTTAAGCTCTCTAAGGGTAAGGACTAATTTGATCTTGTTCACTATATGTAAGCACCCAATATGTATTCATGAATACATAGATAATGGATGAATGAATGAATGAGCAAATGAACGTAGGTAGTACCTTAAAGGCTGCTGAAATTTTAGGAGCCAGTGCTGCGAATATCAAAGAGAAAAGAAGATAAGCTGACTCTTCCTTCTTTCAACCTAAGGTGATGCTCAGATTTGCCCTTTCCCTCAGGAAGCTTACGCTATCCACAGAGGCTTCATTTCAGCAGTAATACACATTGGAGTTAACCCTTTTCTCCACGGTGATTTCACTGATGCCACCATACTGTATTATCTTCCACGTTGTATTGCTCTGCCTCTTCATCTGGTTTGAATCTTCCCAACAAGAGTAATCTCCTTGCAGGCTTGAACTATATCTTTTGTGACCTTCAGTTCCCAGTAGGCATCCAATAAGTGTTTTATAAACCATAGAAGTTTGGGCTTGCGGGTAATCTTAGAGATCACTTTCTTGTAATTCCCACTGTGGTGATAAAAGAGAGCAGAGACCCAGAGACTGAAGTGACTTTCCCAAGATTGTGTGGACAGCTAGAAACAGGACTGGTCCTCAAACTTGGGTTTCCTGTTCCCAGGCCAGTGTTCTTTCTACTGTGTCAGTGGAGACCTTGTTAGAAATGCAGATTTCTAGGCACTCCTCTCAGATCTTCTTTAGGGACCTGGAATCAGGTGCCCAAAGTAACTGTGGTGATTGTGACTCCAGGGACCCAAAGATGGCACTGCTTTTGTGAACTAATAACAGGTTGAATCATATGAAACACCTGACAGTTTCTGACCTCCAAAAGCACAATTTCATACTTGATGTAATAATATTCTCTTGGGTATAAAGTACTAAGTATGAAAGAGGAAGAGACCCAGGGAAGAGATGATAGCTCTCCAAAAACAAATTAAAATCTGAACAGAAGGGTAATCAATGGATGCCCAAGTGGAAATCTCATGAAGACGGAGAGAGCTTCCTTTTCTGGACCAAAGCTGCCCTGAGGTGCCAGGGAGGTTATGGGGTGTAACCAGCCATAGCTTTGTTCTCAGCCCTGAAAAGGTTATAGCAATAATAATTGTGTTTAAAGTTGGTATTTTTTTGAGAGGTTGTGCTTTCCAAAGACCACTTTAGGCACAGGTGTTAACTCATCCTTAGAGCAATCCTACTATCATTGTTCCCACTTCACATTTGAGGGAACTGAGACAGGGAGAGGTTAAGGAACCAGCCCAGGGTTCGCGTTAGGAAGCGGTGGAGACTATTTCTTCACCCACTACACTATTTTGAAGATGTTCCAGGGAAAATTGGATGACATTTGGCAAGAACTTTGGAAAGTTATCTCCTGCATGAAGTGAACAGTTGAATAAAAGACCTTCAAAGGAACTTCCGAGCCTGGTGTTTTAGGAGTCTAGGATTCTGAGAGAGGGGCTCCAGTAGAGGAATGCTTCGCCACAGTGTCTTTTTACCCAAACACTCTCCTCCTTGCCTTCCTCCTACCTGTCTTTTGTTCAGGCACACAGTGTTCTTCGGTGAACTTGCAGGGGTTGATCCAGGAATGAGGGGTTATGAATTCCCATTTATTCTACAGCTAATTTTGTGCTAGGCACTATTGTACCCACGTAAGGCATCATGTGTATATACTCCTCCTAACACCTCTGAAGTAGGTACATGCCCTCATTTTACAGATAAGGAGACTAAGACATAAGAGAGGGCCCTGGCCTTAGCTAGTCAGTGACAGAGCCAGGATCAGGAACGTGGGTCTGTTTCCAGAAGCCTTTGCTCTTTCAGCAAAACCACGGAATGCCTAGGAAAGTGGCTGCAGAAAAGAGCTGTCTCTTCCCTCTTCTCCAGTGGGGCCTGAGAGCCCAGTGGAGCTAAAGGCAAGGAACGGAGTTTTAAAATTGTTTGTTCAGGCTGCTGCGAAAGGCACATACCTTTTGCAGCCTCAGCCCCTGCATCAGCTAAGCCCACCATCAGATAAACTTATCCCTGGATGTTTCAACATACTATGCCCTATCAGAAGGCATGCGGTGGGATAAACAGTGTGTCTTCTCCAATTTTAATTGATCGACAAACCTGGAAAATCGCAAGAGTCTGTCCAGACAGTCCAACAACAAATAAAAGGAAGATCAAGATGTGCATTAAACATTTAAAATCGGGACCTAGCCCAGCCTCCCGAACGCTTCTCTTCAGGTGGGATTAATAGAGCATTTGCTGAGCCATCAGCTCCCCTTGCTGCTGAGTGAGAACCACTTCCCTGCAAGGCCCAGGGAGCAGGCACCTCCCCAGCATCCTAGCTCTGGTTCCTGCCACAGCAGGGACAGATGCTGTTTCCTTTACTTCCCTGATAATGATATCATTTACCTTGCGGGTTCCTTTGGGTGGTTTTTGTTTTATATGCTACAGGAGTTCTCAATTAGCCTCTCTCCTCTACCATCTGCTGATGAGAATGACGGCATTTGTAAAAAGCAGCTACAGAGCCTCTTTTCCCTCTTTACTTAAAAACAATGAGAAGGAGGTGTGGGACCTGGGCTCCAGACCAGACTCACTGCTTCTCCACCATGGGGGACCAGGGCTAACCAGCATCTGGAGTTTTACTATTAGATAAGAAAAGATACCACAGTTCTGAGGCCAACTCACTCACTGACTCCAGCTCCTGAGTCCCCTCTCCGGCTGAGCTCTGTCTGACAAGGCCATGGCCACTCCATTCCCCCTTCCAAATGTCTGCAGAGCAAGGGCCCTGGCACCATAAGCTTGGCATTTGCCCAAGGACAGTGAGGGTGGCGGCCTGGATGGTGTTGACAGGCCCAATATTTGAGCCATGTTTTCCAAATTGTGTTTTTCAGAATATTCATTAACAGATGTTCAGTTTAAGCGTCCCTTGATCAAATAAAATTAAACAATTCCACTCATAGTTGTTTACCCAAGGGAAATGAAAATACACAGCCACACAAGCACTTGTACACAAATATTCATAGTGGTTGTATTCTTGATCACCTAAAACTGGAAACCACTCAGACTTGGGGACTGCATTCACAGTGACACATCCATGCAGTGAAATACTACTTGGCAATAAAAAGGAAGAAACTACTGATAAACACAACACAGCTCAACCTCAGAAAACATCATGCTAAGGAAAGAAACCAGTGACACAAAAGACAACTTACTGTATGACTCCAATTGTGAAATTCTAGAAAAGGCTCAACTCTAGTTATAGGACACAGACCAGTGGCTGCCAGGGGTTGCACGCTGGGGAAGAGAATTGACTACAAAGGATCATGAGGGAGTTTTTGAGCTGATAGAAATGTCCTAGACCTCGATTGTCGTGTTGGTTACCTGAGTGTGTACATCAAAACTGATTAGACGATTAGACTGAACCATTAAAATGAGCAAGTTTTATTGTATGTAAACCATACCTCAATTAAGACTTATTTTTTAAAAATCCAACAGGTTAAAACTCACAGGACCCCCTAGAGCCTTTAACGTGACATTACGCATTTTATTTATTTATTTATTTATATTTATTTTGAGACAGAGTCTCATACTGTTGCCCAGGCTAGAATGCGGTGGCATGAGATTGGCTCACTGCAACCTCCACCCCCCGGGTTCAAGCAATTCTCGTGCTTCAGACTCCCGAGTAGGTGGGACTATAGGCACCCACCACGTCTAGCTCATTTTTGTGTTTTTAGTAGAGAGAGGGTTTCTCCATGTTAGCCAGGATGGTCTCGAACTCCTGACTTCAAGTGATCTGCCTGCTTCAGCCTCCCAAAGTGCTGTGATTACAGGCGTGAGCCACCATGCTTGGCCAACATTGTGCATTTTAAATCTTTGAGGAGGAGCTATAACATCCAAGATTTCCCAAATTCACTTGGCAAATAATTTAATAAAGAATTTTACAAAACACCTGTTACAATCTTGGGGAAATAGGTAAAAACATGCATTAGAGAATTGCCAATCTGGATAAAGCCATGCCCTCTTCATTGTTTCCTTTAAAATTCAAGTATCCTTGATACAGGAGTACATTCAGCCTGACACCTTCGTAGGAACTTGCTTAGGAGGTAATTTCTTGCAGACCGGAGGGCCAGGTGTTAGCAGGAGCACACTGGGTGAAGAAGAGGGTACTGGCAAGGGCAGCGGGAGCCAGAACCTGATTGGGCTCCCTGCAAGCTGCAGTTACCCGTCGTGAGAGGCAGTCTGCCAGGTGCCAGGGAAAAGAGTCAGAGACAAGTATGGTTCCTGCCCTCCAGGACCTCAAAGTCTCGCTTACTCCTGTCAGGTGCCGTTCTGTCCCAGGATCCTATTCCCATGCTGTTGTCCATGATTTTTCTCTCTGGCTTCTCATTGCCTCTTCCTAGGAGAAGGGGATGATTCTCTGGCGCTTGGGTCCTGTACACTCCTGCATACCTCCAGCCAAAGTGGTCACCAGCTCTAAATGGCAGGCTGTCCCCAGACTCACTGATCACCAGAAGGGATCCAGCACTGGCCTGGGGAGTTCTGGTGGGTGGCAGCAAAGGGAGAGTCTTCTACCTCATTTCATCTCAAACCATGTCCAAATTCTCCCTACCACTGGAGGGGTCTGCCCTGTGGCTCTGAGTCATGAGAAAACCAGACACAGGCGAGCAACACAGGGACAGCTGCATGGAACATACCTGCTTTATCAAGTGGACAAAGCTCTGTCCAGCCAGCTCTGCTCCTGCTGCCTGTCTCCCTCCTCCCTCTCTTGTGTCTCCCTGACATGGCCCGCTGACCCTGTCCAGAAACAGCTGTCTCCAGGGAAGCAGAATGCACCTCCAAGATTGGGACCCGCAAACTCTGATTCCAGAACCTGAGCTCTTAATTGCTGCACTATACTCTTAAGTTCCATCCTCCCCCTCACCGAGGAAGGAGGCAGACCCGGGAGTATAACAGGCTCTCCTTGCCTCTTTCTATATTCCATGCACCTTGCCATCATCCAGCCACAAAAGATCCCTAAGCTTCCGAGGCTTAGAAACAAAAGTACACAGGAGACTGAGCCAGGAGCGATAACACTGACTGCCCTCCATCTCTAGCTCCCCTGATTTCTCAAGATATGTGGTTAGAGAGGGTAAACAGAGCCCCAGGACGTTCTCTGAAACACACCAGGTTGAAGCGAACTTTGTCAGGCTGCCCATCACTTTCTCCACGTGGTTCTGGGTGAGAGATTGGGCCCACCTCCCTCGATAGGAGCCCACACAGTCACCCTCACTTCCCTCGGCTCTGTGTCTGCCAGGCCTTGGACCATGACCTAGGCCCACAGTGAGACGTATCCATCCCAGACCTCACACATGAGCTGGGAACAAAAAGAATCAGGAACGGCAGAGGGTTTGGGGGCAGGAGCAGCCTCCACTTTCTGGGGTGGCAGTGCCTCCAGTGGTAGTGAGGAGAAACTGTGGTGTCCTTACCAGGCTGGTTCTGTGACACTGGCAGCAACGGACCTCGTAGTTTTCCTAGATCCTGCTAACTTTCTGAGGCTAGTTCTAGAGCCTCCTTACAATTCTTTCCCTAATATGCTTTAAATCAATTTCACTGCTACTGAGAATGCTGACTCCCATCACGTGCAATACTCGTTGCCTCTAAATTAGCAGTTGTCAAACTTTCTGGTCTCAAGACCCCTTTGCACTCTTGTTTTTTTGAGACATAGTCTGGCTCTGTCGCCCAGGCTGGAGGGCAGTGGCGCAATCTCACTGCAACCTCCACCTCCTGGTTTCAAGCAATCCTCCTGCCTCAGCCTCCTGAGTAGCTGGGATTAGAGGCACCCACCACCACACCTGGCTAATTTTTGGTTTTTCAGTAGAGACGGTGTTTCATCATGTTGGCCAGGCTAGTCTCGAACTCCTGACGTAAGGTGATCCACCTGCCTTGGCCTCCCAAAGTGCTGGGATTACAGCCATGAGCCACTGTGCCCAGCCCCCTTTACACTCTTAAAAATTAAGAACCTCAAAGAATTTTGTGTGGATTATATCTATTGATATTTACCATATTTAAAATTAAAACTGAAACATTTTTAAAAGACATTAATTGATTAAAAACAATAAACTTATTGTACCTGAACATAAACATGTAACATGTTAATATAAATCAGGTGTTTTTATAAAAATAACTATATTTTCAAAAATTTAAAAAACTAGTGAATTGAGTAGCATTGTTTTGTTATTTGCAAATCTCTTCATTGGCTGGCTTAATAGAAGTCAATTGGAGTCATATGTCTGCTTCCCCATTCAATCTGTTTTGATTTCACACATCGTGTAGACTTTGGATAACTCCACCGTTCGCTCATGACAGAGATTTTAAAAAGACAAGTGTTTTCGCGTTGTGATAAAAAAATAAGCCATATGAGTTTCCAAACACACTTTAAGAATCACTACTTGAAACCTTCCAAACTAATTTCAAGGATTGACAAGGCTGCTGAAGATCAGGGCTGAGCTTGTTGAAGAGTCAAATGGCCATGGCACTTTACTGCTGATGAGAAAGTGGGAATACCGGCATCAAGCAGAAGTAATCACAGCCCATCCCACGAGTTAGTTCCAGGAGGACAGGGCACCAATTCTGTTTTGTTCACTGCTTTATCTGTAGAGCCTGGAACCCCTGGTAGGCACTCAATAAGTATGTGTCGAACAAATGGTTGAAATAAATGCGTGAATGTATATATGTGTGTGTGTATATGTATGAATATATAAAGAATCTATCAAAAAAATTTAATAGAAAGATAAAAGGAAAGTATAGAGACCTTGAGTGAAAAACGACATCCTGGAACACCCAGCCTCCAGAAAAGCAACCAGACAGGCGGCACCTTGATGGCCAGTGCTGTGCCTTGCTCACCTGTTACCCTTGTGCCCCTCAGCTGCTCCCCTTTGTTTGGTAAATGATTACATAGTGAAGAAATGGCTTATTCTTCAGGCACCACTCCTGTCACTTGTGGCTACGAAGTGGCTGTAATGCTCAAGGCTATAGAATCTGTGAAGAGGCCAAGAAATTATCTAGTTGTTTCCAATTTCCTTATTCACCACAGAACCATTATTTCAAATGGAACCCTTACACCATCCACTGCAGGAGAAAGTGGGGTTTTTCCCCAGATGAGGCAGGAAGAGAAGACCAGAGCTGGGTGGAATCCGCCTCTGCCTCATCTTCCCCCTCTCCCCACTAGGCCCAGCCCCATCCCAGGAGCCACTAGCAGCCACAGCCCACCCCAGACACACCCAGGAGGCACACATCCGTGGCAGCCCCTGCTTCCAGGTGGGCTGAGGTTCGACCTCATTCCCAACCCTGGACTCTGTAAGATGCCCCTTGTGTCCTTAAACATTTCCCATTTGTTGCTTAAGCCAATTTGAGAAGAGTTTTTGTCACTTGCAGCCAAAGTGGCCTTAATCTAGTTACTGGGCTCTCCCAGGTCTCCTAAGCTCAGCACTCACCCAGATGAGCCCTGCCGGGAGCCTGTGAGCTGAGGATGGAGGAAAAGACAACAATAGCCCATGACCCTCTAGCTGACCAGCATGCTCCAGCCTACAGGGCAGGGGTCCTTCACACTCAATGAAATCAAAGTTAACCCCCTTACCTTCCTTCCAGCAAATGAAAGAGATGGAGAGAATTTAAAAAAAGAACACTTTCATTTTTGGCAAGATCTAAATGCAATTATAGCTCAGTAGATCCACGAGAAAATTGACAAGAGCCAATCCTTTGCACAAGGCATGCTCTGATTTCATGCCGTCAAATTATTTTTTAAAGGGCATTAATATCGCAAGCTGATGACTTTTAGCCCTGAGCAAATGATGCATTTTAATGTTTCTTTACACATGGCTCTCAGCCCAAGTGAAGCTGTCTTCCGCAAAGCATTAGCAAACATTTACATTTCAAAACTCAACAGAAGGGTTGTTGTTAGATATTTCTTTTCATTTTTTTCATATATGCCCCGACAGATAAATCATATTTCACATGTTAAGTGGTGTGTAGCATTCCATTTCTAACCCCTGGCATATCATTAGAAGATAGTGGCACCTACTTTTCAGGCCTAATATCTAAAGATTGATTTTGAAAGGGAGGAAGAAATACAATGGCATCATCGAACACCGTTACTTTTGTGGCAGGCAGGCTATTTTTGAAATGATAGTGTGTTTTCAGGTTTCTTTATTCCTCTGCACAAGGGAGGGTGCCAGACATTTGCTGCCTTGTGCTATTGAGGGTCAGAGCAGGATCATCAGAGCAAACAAAGCCCAGTGGTTAATGTTTTGTTTTCCAGGTGGAGCCTAAGCCAAAATGAGCGAAACTAGGGATGCGTGAGGATTAGGATCAATAGCGGGTAGGGGCTCATTTTTCATTTTATAAACTCAAATGGATTCAGAGTTGCAGAAATCAAGGTCTTGAGTATGCAGTCAGGAGCTGCTGCATTGTAAGTCATCTTCCAGTACAGTCTAGACTCTGGAGCAAAGTTTTCAAATGTATCCTAGTGTAACGGTTTGAGCATGCAGATTCTACAGTTGGAAAGGTATGGGTTCAGTGAGACCTTGTAGAAGCTACTGCACCTCTGGAAACTTCCATTTTTCCATCTGTAAAATGGGAATAACAAGTTTACCTGTCACTTTGGCTTCCTGTTAAAATCCAAGGTGATAATCCATGCAATGGGGCTGGCATGGCCCCTGGCTCATTTTACCTGCACAATAAGAACTGCGGGCTCTTGTCATCCTTTCTTCGTAAAAGAAGCTTTCCGTCCAGGCCGCTCCATCATCTTCATTGCTTGTGTTTACTTCTCTCCCCAGATCGACTGTGCACCCTCCTGCAAACCTTGCAAGCCCCTCCAAGAAGAATTTGAGCTAATCATTTGGAGAAAAGAAACAATAATAACAACAGTATTAAAATAGGATTGCAGTCATGGGTTGTACAATTCTATACCTTTACTAAAACTCGCTGAATCATACATGCACAGTGGAGGAATTTTATAGGTATGTGAAGTATACTTCACTAAAAATAAAAGAATAACCAAAAAGGGAAAGTTGCAAAGATTTGAAGAGATTAGTTGATAAAAATTAGCAAATAGGTTGAAATCCCCCATTCTTGACTGCTCCTCTTGTATCTTTTTTTTTTTTTTTTTTTGAGACAGAGTCTTGCTCTGTCGCCCAGGCTGGAGTGCAGTGGCGCGATCTCAGCTCACTGCAAGCTCCGCCTTCCAGGTTCACGCTATTCTCCTGCCTCAGCCTCCCAAGTGGCTGGGACTATAGGCACCCGCCACCATGCCTGGCTAATTTTTTGTATTTTTTTTTTAAGTAGTGATGGGGTTTCACTGTGTTAGCCAGGATGGTCTCGATCTCCTGACCTTGTGATCCACCCACCTCAGCCTCCCAAAGTGCTGGGATAACAGGTGTGAGCCACTGTACCCGGCCCATATCTTTTATACAAAGGCCACCTGACATGTCTGCTTATCTCTCTTGACCCTTCTGCTCTGTGTCCCTTAGTTGGGACAGCCAATCGAGACTCTTAAAGCAGGAGACCCACCTCGTCTTCCTCAACAGAGGAAATCTGCTATCCTGCTCTGGTTTACCTTTCCCTCCCCAGGTGACATCAATGAGAAGGAACTCAGTGGACATGGATGAGCTGGGGAGTTCCATGAAACTCAGACTTGGGTCTTGTTACTGAGTTGGGGAAGAACCACGAGGAATACAAGGTCCATTTTACCCAATGTTCATGTGCCCTGCCCACTTATCTCCCACACACTCATTGCTCCAAAATATTTACCCACCTTGCTTCTTCTTTGGGTGCAAAATGGGCCCTAGTAAGCAGTAATGGAGATGACATTCTCTTGGAAAAAAAACATGCCATTTGCTGTAATGTTTGCTGCTCCCATTCTTTTGTGAGCAGCAGACATCTGGATGTGGCTGCAAGATGGCTCTTTGACATCCCCAAGGCATCTTTCAGGTGCAGAGTGTCTCTGCTCCCTCTTCAGTCTCCATCACTGACCCACTGAGGTGGGCACAAACCAGCTTGTATCAAGGTGATCATAAATGGAGAGAGAAGACAGCCCTCCTAGGTATTTGCAGAGGACACACAAACCTTCTCACCTTTCTAGAAGCTGCCCATGGCTCTGCTCTCTACTCTGGAACCCCACTGCAGGTCCTCTCTCTTGCATTCAGATTGCACCCTGGACTCCAATTCCCACTTCCCACAGCTTTGTTCCTTGCTTGTGTCCTACTGAGTGTTCTTGGGATAAACAAGGTAGTTTCTTGCTGGAGTTTTTCTAACAGCCCCATCAGCAAATTTAACACAAGGCAAAGGAAAATCACCAACCCAACACTGCAAATAGAAAGAGCTAGGAAACTTCTCCCAGATTCTGTCTGTCTAAAGTTTCCTTCCCTGCGTGACTTTTTGATGAATGGACACCTATCTCCTATAGACCTCTGTCTGATCATCCTCTTCTCCCTCCAGCCAGGCCTCTCTTCCCAACAAACTTCCTCTCCTCCTAATTGTTAGCCCATAATGAGATTAAGTGTCTAAGGAGTTTCTGGCCCCTGTGCTCTCTAACTAGGTCTTTTCTGCCTTCATTGATACCTCCAGCTCCATTACTGCATCCCCATTACCCAGAACCCTCTGACTGGGAGGCATGGCAGCCATCTCTGGAATCCCAGGGGTCAGTCCTGCACCCCTGCTGTATTAGTCCATTTTCATGCCACTGATAAAGACATAGCTGAGACTGGGTATTTATAAAGAAAAACAGGTTTAACAGACTCACAGTTCCACATGGCTAGGGAGGTCTGACAATCATGGCAGACAGGGAAAGGAACGGTTTACATGGTGGCAGGCAAGCAGAGAATGAGAACCAAGTGAAAGGGGTTTCTCCTGATAAAACCATCCGATCTCGTGAGAGTTATTCACTACCACGAGAACAGTATGGGGGAAACTGCCCCCATGATGCAATTATCTCTCACTGGGTCCCTCCCACAACACAAGGGAATTATGGGAGCTACAATTCAAGATGAGATTTGGGCGGGGACACAGCCAGACCATAGCACCTGCTTTCTCCAAACTGATGACAGCCCCATCTAATGTGCAGGTGTCCAAAACAGCTCCTACCGTTGTTGAGAGTGTGCCCATTACCCCATCACCCAGGTGCCACCAAGGAGTACCTGTCTGGGTTCTCAGAAGGCTGGAGAAGACCCTCCAGTCACACCCCCCTGAGGTGTCAGTTCCAGATTCCAGGAGACAAGCAGTGAGCAGTTTCCCTTCAGCCTCTCATCATCTCAGCTCTCCTCCAGAACAGCTTAGGAACCAAGCCCAGGGTGCTCTGAGCATGCCCTACCAGTCTCCCTCATGCCTTCCACCTCCAGTCAGCCGTGGACCAGCTCACTCATAGCTCTCTGCCTCCCTCTCGGGTCTTCCCTTCTGGGGAGCTGCTGTCTGTTCCTGCAGCTGCCTCAGCAACTCCTGGAGAGTGGTTTGTAGCCAGCACCTGCAATCGCTCAAGACAGGTCTGCCCTGAAGGCCCATCCTCACAGCAGGTGCAGGGGAGGCTGACTCCCCCATAACTCCCGTTAACTGAGCCTCTGCACTCCTCTGGTTTCATTGGGTTCTGAGTAATAATGGAAGGAAGGTCTCAAGCCCTTGCTGTGGAGTCTCCATTGGCTGGTGAGTTGTGAATGGGGAGGGTCTTACTGACCAGGTTCTTATTGGAGCCCTGATTTCTCCTTTGACTGAAGGATCTGTCTCAGGAATGGCAAATATAGGATTCAGAGGCTGCCTCTCACCCCTCCTGTGCCTGGAACAGACATCACTAATGGATCTCAGCACATTCTCCTAGCTCAGTATTCCCTCCCGCACTGCACTCCTGGCAGCCACTGTGACGGTGGCTGGCATTCACTGGGTGACCTCACTGGCCTTCCTCCCTGGTTGTGAGGTCCTCTGCCATATGCTGCCTGGGATCTGCACATATGAAGGCATGATTTTTTTTCTGCCCTCAGAGACTCTATTATTTAGTTGGAAAAAAACAAGATCTATTGGGTTAAAGAGATTTTTTTAAAGAACCAGACATTTGGGTTGACTAATGATTTTTTTTTCTTAAGGGAAGGAAGGCCAAAGTATAGTGGGGTAACCAGGGATGACCAATACTTAATGAATGCCTGTATGAGGCAGGATAAGACCTAGATTTTTCCCTAATGATAATCGGTTAAGATAAGAATGTGGGAGACACCTCAGAAACAGCAACTGAATCACATAGACCCAGTTTAAATTTCAGTTCTACTGCTTTCGAGCCATGTTACCTCCTCTTTCCGAAGTCTCAGTTTCCCTGTCTATGAAATGGGAGCAACAATATCTGAAATATAGGGCTGATGTGAGCATTAAATTAAAAAAAAAAAAGTGCCAAATTCCTACCTATAGCACTGGCGCCCTGACTTGTAAATCCAGCTGCCCACCGGGCCTCCTCAGGCAGGAGCCTGCAGCATCACACACTTGCCATGGCCAAAAGAGATGCCAGTTCCCTCCTGAGCCTAGTCCTCCCACAACCCTTCTCCTCTCATTCAGTTTCACCACCATCCACACCCCAAACCTGAGGGTCCCTTGATCCCCCCTTTCTCACCCACATTGCCAGTATCAGTCCACTAGTAGCCCTGCCAGTCCCAACTCCAATGATGTCCTAAGTCCATTTGCTTCCTTCCATCTCCCCCAAGGCCACCCTAGGCTCTCTGGACTTTGCAATGACCCCTCCCTCTACTGCCCCCACACCTATGCCCCATGGCCTGTTCCTCACAGATCATCTCAATGTAAAACAGGTCACACTACCTGCTGGCTTGGACTCCCCATGGCACTTGGAATAAAACCCAGACTCCCTTCCGTGACCTTCACAGTCCTACCGAGGCCCTACTAAGCCTCAGCCTACCTTCCAGACTTGATGTCCTGCCACACACTCCGTGAAGTACTGATTAAACAAATGCCTGCTTAATACGCATTAGTCTCCATCTTCCTTTGCTTTCTCGAAGAAAAATGAAAACATTCATATGGCACCTCAGGGTTGTCCTGATAGGGATCAGAAGTTTACCCCACCCTGTGGCCCTTTCCCACCTCCCGGATCAATGGAAAAATTAGGGTCATCGCCTCCACTGCTAGTCACTGTTTTCTACCTGGGGTTTAAGCTTTGTCTTCCAACATCGTCCGTTCTTCTAAGTTCACACTGTTTTCTTTTCATTGTGCACCTATGTGCCACCACACCGCAGAAAAAGCAGGCAAAGCAAGACCTGCAGAAGTAATGAAAACTCTTTGGTGCCCCCTTGTGGTCATGTCTAGATAGCCGGCGGAGACGGGACTGTAAGCTGCTCTGGGGTCTCTGCAGAGCGGAGCCCGAAGCTGGAAATAGAAGTCCTTCCAGGTGCCAGTCTTAGAGATGTACATCCTCCACCCCCAGGAGGAGGAATCCAGGTAGCAATGTTTAACAGTCAACTTCTCTAAGTCTCAGATTCCTGATTGTTAAGATGAGTATAATCATTCTTGCCCAACCATCCGAGGAAGGGTATTGTGAAGCTATACCATGAGATCATCTGTACTTTTTCTGTTGCTTTAAAAAAAAAAAGTATATTCCAGTACTCAATCTTCACAAATTCTACAATGTTTCTCCTGCCTCTGCACCCTTGTCTGTTCCTACGAACTTTCTGTAATCCCCAAATGAGTCAGGCAGGATGGGAGTGAGGACGTGCTTAAGATAATGTGTCTGACAAAGAGGTGCCATATGCTGCTCGGCGTCATACAAAAATGTACCGGAGAAAATGTCAGCGGCAAGACTCGGCAAGTGGTGAGGCAGAAAGTGGGGGTGCTGCCATCTCTCCTCCGGGAAGCTCGAGAGCAGACACTGGGTTCTGGCATTGACAAAGGAATGGGAGGCCGGGTGAAAAGTCAATCAAGTATCCGTGATTACGAAAACGAACCCTAATCTCCCGAGTTTCCAACTCTTTTAGAATTCCTATCTAGAAGACATTCACCTTTGCACCCAAGCCTACCAAAGTGTTTGTACCAAAGAGGTACTTAATAAAGAGGCAATGTATGAATGAATGAGTTAATAAATGAGTGCATAAATCTGATTTCAAGGAAAGGTTGGCAATGTCTACAGCCTCCCGCTCTGAAGCTGCTTGCTTGCTTTCTTTTTCTTTTTCGTTTGTTTGTTTGTTTTGAGTCTCACTCTCTCACCCAGTCTGGAGGGCATGATCTCGGCTCACTGCAACTTCCAGCTCCAGGGTTCAAGCAATTCTCCTGCCTCAACCTCCCAAGTAGCTGGGACTACAGGCACTTGCCATCACGCCTGGCTAATTTTTGTATTTTTAATAGAGATGGGGTTTCACCATGTTGGCCAGGCTGGTCTCGAACTCCTGACTTCAAGTGATCCACCTGCCTTGGCCTCCCAAAGTTCTGGGATTACAAGCGTGGGCCACTGCACCTGGCCCTGAAACTGCTTAGTTTCTAGCCCTACCCAAGCCCAAGGACACTGTATCTGTCTCCTGTAAGGCTCAGCTTTTTCTACATCTCTTATTTTGAGTACAGTGAAAAAAAGGATCATGGCTGATTTTGTCATAAATGCCTGGAGCCTTTAAATCCCTCTCTCTGCACAGCTAATTTTACATTGTCTGCCTATCACATGGTTTTAATCTGATTAAAGAAAATCTGCCTAACAGTAACAGTGAAAATGGACAACTTTTTTTTCCAAATAAGTAGTTCTTGACTCCGGCCAACCATTACAATGGGCTGGAAAGCTTGTACACACATAAACATACATATATTCGCACACACACACCCCAACAGCCGGGCCTCATCCCAGACCTATTAAAATTAAAATCTCTATGGCTCAGGACCTGGGCATTGGCATTTTTGAAATCTCCTTAGCTTATTCTAATGTGTATCCAGGATTAAAAACCCCTGCCATGAACGTGCTGGCCTTTGCCCGAGAGCACAGACTCATCAATTATAAATGAAACAAAAGCAAGCTTTTATGTTGCCTCCTAGGCACCCTCAGGCCCAAACAAGGAAGAAAAGGAAGATTCTCAAGCCCAGGGGTGATAAGGAGTTCGGTGTTCACTCCTTCTTGGATACCTTGCTTGTTAACGGCCAAGAAGGGGAGAGGACCCCAAAAAGTCTTGACCAGGTTGAACAGAGACAGCGATTTGGGAGCAGGTTCCAGCAGATGTGATGGCGTCAGCATAGGCTTCAGTGTGGTCGTGCCATTGCAGCCTGGCTTGCGTCATGGCGATGGGGAAGGGAGGGTGGGTGTGGGGGCACTAACTGGGTGGAAACTGGGCTTTCAGTGCAAATAGCCAGACATTCAGGGGATGCTGCCTGGGCATAAGGAAACCCACTGTTCATTTATAAGTATGCTTTCAAAAGCCACTCATATATTTCACACATGGCACATAAACCTAAATTCAATCTGCTACATTGTAATTTCTTGCTTTTAATTTAGGGCCTTGGGGCTTTAGCTAATTTAAGGGACAATCTGGTGATGAAGATGAGACCATCTTTTTACAAAAACATCATTAGCATAAGACACTGCTCCCCAAATGTAGAGCACAATGGTGACTTTCCAAATCTTACCTGTACTTGAAGAGCCTTCTAAGCTCTGCACCTGAACCACATAAAATAAAGTCCATCTACCGGATAGCAAATCATGGGAATGTCCATCTCTTATTTTCCACCAAACCGTTTGTTCATTTAAAGTCTCTGTGCTCTTAAACATTAGATGGCAGTCTTTGAAATTGCAGAATAAACATGAGCACAATTCATCCCTTTACTGTGCTCAAACAGTGATCTGAGCGGCGTCCTGGTGGTGCTCTGAGAGAACAGCAGTCCTCAGTTCATCAACAAGCCCCAAGCTGAGATCAGAAGTCCCACCCCAGGCTTGGGTACCAATTGCTTGTCACTGACAGACAGGAGTATCGACAGACTGGTCCTTTGTGTCTGATGGAAACATGAGGAGACAGGCTCAGGGAAGTGAGTGGAGGCACTGGCTCAAAGAGAGAGAACGCTGACTGGAGTTTCTCGTGATTGCATCAGCCAGATCCAAGCAAGTGCTCCCAGCCTGAGTGTCCCACACAGGGCAAGGCCTTCAGATGAACTTTTGACCACAGTGAAGAGTAAGTTACAGTCACCAACAATGACTTTCTGAGAGTTTGTCACTGGGATCTACTGCAAAATAACCTGGGCTTTCAAAAAGCATCACTTCCCTTTGTCTCACCCTCAACTCCCCATCCTCACCTACTTCCCCCTCTGTCCTTCATAAGTGCCTCCCACATAGAGGACACTCAATAAACATTTGTAGCAAAGTTCCCAAATTGCAAATAAGCAACCCCCTCCATTAGAAAGCTAACCCAGGCAGGGCATGGTGGCTCACACCTGCAATCCTAGTGCTTTGGGAGGCCGAGGAGGGCAGATTGCTTGAAACCAGGAGTTCAAGACCAGCCTGGGCAACATGTCAAGACTCTGTCTCTTTAAAAAATACAAAAATTTGCCAGGCATGGTGGTGCACTCTGACTACTCGATATACTGAGGTGGGAGGATCGCTTGAGCCCGGGAGGTCAAAGCCACAGTGAGCTGTGATGGTGCCACTGCACTCCAGCCTGGGAAACAGAGCAAGACCCTGTTTTAAAATAAAAAAGAAAAGAAATCTAACCCACAAAACAAGAGAGAAAGAAATCCAGCATACATTCTCTTCTTTTATGGGAAGATTTTTTGTCCAGAACTCTTTTACTCACTGTAAGCACTCGATCTTAAACAGTCATAAACTCCCTAAAGAGTGAAGAAAACAGGCGTTGCTGGAAGCTCTGTCTGCACATGGCTGAACGGCCCTGAGGCCCCAAAGTGGGGAGCAGGAGTCTTGGCACCGCCCTTGTGATTAAATGGTTCAGTGAGTGAAAACCTCCTATGTGTAAGTCCTGGTAATTCTTCCACTTCTTTCTTCTACCAAGGAATGGGATTTAGTGAAGAAATCTCTAGGACAGGAAGACAAAGATGAACAGGAGTGGTCTCTACTTTGGAAGAACTAACATGGAGATGGAAAAGATGGGTGTTTGTTTATTTGCTCAATAAAGCACCTACCGAGTGTCTGCTGTGTGTCAGGCACAAAATAGACACAGTTTCTACCACGTCAAATTTAGAATTTATGGAAACACAAAGGAATCCACTCATCACACAGACAACTGTGAAACTGCTTCCAAGGCAAATGTGAAAAGGGAGATGGACCCAGTTAGAAGCATCCATGACAGGGAGATGCGGCCCAGTGAGAGGTACCCATAACACAGAGATGGGGCCTGGCCAGGTGCGCAGCAGAACCCAGGCAAAGGACACTTGAACAAAGGTCTAAAGGATGAACTGGAGATAACGTGGTGAGAGGGGTTGAGACGGTGTTCCAGGCAGTGGGAACTATCCACACTGGAGCTTGGGGCACGATGCGGAGGGGCCGCTAATGAGGCAAGGAAAGCTGGTGAGACCCGGACCCCAAAGGCCCTCACAAGTCTTATAAAAGCAGTTGGAGATTCTCTCCTAAGGGAATAACATTAGGTTTTTATTGGGGGAAAGATGCAGAAGTGGGGATTGGAGATAACCTAATCAAAACTGTTTTTAGAAAAGATGACTCTGCTGCTTGGAGAGTGGATGGGAAGAGGCCACAATGATGTGGGCCAGCCAGGACAGGGGTTCCATTTATGTACACATAATTAACATTATCCTCAAAAATTCCTTAGCCATTAAAAATCAGTAAAGTGACATCTCCAGCAGGCCCAGCCCAGCCAGCATTGGAATCAGTCACCAGTTCTTTGATGGAGCCCCCGAGTAAGGTAGCTGTGTCTGGGGTCAAGGTTGTAAGATGTAGATTAGATAAGCCAGCTAGCTAAGAGTTAAACACTCGGTTCTCATCCAGCTTGGAGAGATGATCCCCCTCCTGGAAGGCTGTGCGAACCAAGCCTGAGCAAGGAACAGCAGATTCACACCTTTGATTTCACATTCACTGCAGGGTACATTCTCCGTGAGTGCATTAATCGGCTTGGGCTGTCATCACAAAATGCCAGGACTGGGTGGCTTACACAACAGAAATCTCTTCTCTCACCATTCTGGAAGCCTAAGACAAAGGTGTCAGCAGGGTTTGTTTCTCCTGAGGCCTCTCTCCTTGGCTTGCAGACGGCTGCTCTCCCACCGTGTGCTCGCCTGGTCTTTTCTCTGTGCACATGCATCCCTGGTATCTCTTTGTGTGTCCAAATGTCCTCTTCTTATAAGGGCACCTGTCAGCATGGATTAGAGCTCACCCTAAGGACCTCACTTTAACTCAATTGCCTCTTTAAAGGCCCTGCCTCCAAATAGAGTCACATTCTAAGATACTGAGGTTAGGGTTTCAACTTACAAATTTTGGGGAGATAAGCAAAAATCTCTCCCTCCCCCTTGCCCCTTCCCTCTCTCCAGCAGGTGGCACTGCATTGCTGAAAGGTCAATGCACACACCAAAAATATGGGCTATGTCAAGGCCCAAGGCCCATGCCAACTAGACGGCAGGTATGGTAAATGGCTCATATTGAGAGGACAGTGAGTACACAGAGAACCAAGAAGGCTGACTGGTAGGCACAACGGCAGGTGTGACTTCTGAGGGCACGTGTGAGAAAGGTGTAGACCTCCTAACAGAGTGGACAGTGCCTAGAGGAGCAGAAATGCTTGAGTGCCTGGGATGTGCCCAGGTGTGTGTGTGCTCAATAGCTACAGCTACTGATAACAGCAGAGCGTTCATACCATGGAAGCAGGAGACAGATCGACTGGAGGCAACGTTGGATTGGGTCAGTCCTCAGAAGGCCTCCAACGCTAGAGCAGGGAGCATGGGCCTCACCACGTAGATATTGTAAATACATTCAGAACTCTAGAGTCTAGGGATGGCACAGTGAGGGAGGAGAAGGGGACTGCTTAATGCAAGCAGTCAATCAGATATCAGAAGGTTGCAAACAGCTGGAGACTTCAGGGTGACATAAGACTTCCCGCAATGTTCTGCTCAGAGTCAAGGTCAGAAACAGCTATTATGATCTCCATCTGAATACCCTGCCCCAAAACACCAGCACTGTCACATGACTCACCACCAGCTTCAAGCCACTAATCAAAGTATAAAAAAACGACTTCATGCTGACAAAAATCAATTTCTGTTTTGCCCTTTGCTTTTTACAAACGATCTAGATTTTTCAAGTGCAGTAGAAGAAATAAGGTAACTTTTCCAATAAGATTATTTCATGCAAGAAACAGTCTCCTTTTCAATAAATAGTTTTAAACCATTCTCCCTGGTTTCTGAATCACACTACTCTCTGAAGATATATAAATATCAGGTAGCAGTTTTATTTCCTGGGAGTGGGGAGCTTTGGTTTAATAAGGAGGAGAGAGGCAGGGTGATAGACTTCTAGAGATGAAGCAAGATCTATTAGATCATCTTCGCCATTTCACTGGGCCTGCCTGAGATTGCTCCCAGCTGCATTGGCAAATTCACTGCTGCTCAGGCTAGTCCAGTTTTAAATGATTTAAGGGTAATATATTAAGGACTCATGACCGGCTATAAAGAAGTGCTTCTTCCTGAGACACTAGGGAGGGTTTCACTGTCATTGTAGACGGATGCTCATCCTCATCCTACCAGAGCTCAGAGGGCACCTTGCCGTCCTTCAGGCCATACCACATCAGGGCCACAGAAGTCATGCCCATCTGGACGCTGGTCACCATCCAAGGAAAAGTACAGTGCCATGTGCTATTATCAAAACCTAGGCCGGGCGCGGTGGCTCAAGCCTGTAATCCCAGCACTTTGGGAGGCCGAGACGGGCGGATCACGAGGTCAGGAGATCGAGACCATCCTGGCTAACACGGTGAAACCCAGTCTCTACTAAAAATACAAAAAAAAAACTAGCCGGGCGAGGTGGCGGGCGCCTGTAGTCCCAGCTGCTCCGGAGGCTGAGGCAGGAGAATGGCGTAAAACCCGGGAGGCGGAGCTTGCAGTGAGCTGAGATCCGGCCACTGCACTCCAGCCCGGGCGAAAGAGCAAGACTCCGTCTCAAAAAAAAAAAAAAAAAAAAAAAACCTAAAAGCAACCATGGGCTGTGCTGCTGAATACAGACCTGCTTTCTCAGGGTAACAACACTCAGTACAGATATTGGCATTTCGTTTCGTTTTTAAGCCTGATTCCTATACTAGGTGGGATGCAGACCTCCAGCAGCTGGGCCTGGTGTTAGGGTAGCAAAGTGGAGTAGGGCAGACATAGTCACCTTCTCCTCTTCCCTATCAAGTGTGCATATTGCCTCCCGTGAGTCCTGGGAGCAATCCATCACAGGCCTGGGTTCTCCAGAACTAGGAATATCCTAAGTCTCACACACACCCCCCACTCCACCTTAGGCCACAGGATCAAAATGCTGTAAGTACATTTTAACCATTTGAAAGCCTTGGTGGTATGACCCAGGCTTAGAAAAAGAACAGGCAAAAAGAAACAGGGTTGCTCAACTAAGAAACTAGAGGCCATCAATAGTCTCTATACAAACCTTGGAATTATAATAATCACTAGATTTAGCAAGCACTTATTACACACAAGACACATACACAATCTCTCCTTTATTGGTAGCATCCTAGGGTAATTGCTATTATTCTTACTTTACAGGTAGAAAAACTGAGGCTTAGGACAGTTAATTCATCCACGCTTATTTTCATAGCCCTCTCCCTGATCCATTCAAACAGCAGTGCTTCAGCCCCTCATAGACTTGCTGTCACTACTCTTCATTTGGATCACTGTGGCAGTGGCATCCCATGATATACGCAGATAGGAAGACCTGGACTCTGCTGTGGGATTTATCTACTACAGGAGAAGTTAAAAAGTCACATCTCCCACTAACTTCAATAAGGCCTTCTTTATAGTAAGAACAGGAGAAATTCTTTCCAGCCTCAGTACCTAATATAGCTGCATGTCTATTGAGCAATTAGTTTCTTTTTATCTTCAGAACCACAAAAACCTAAAACTGATGAGATTTTCCTTTTTGCATTAGCAGCTAGGAAACTTATGGATAAATTTCTATCCCACTTCTAGTAAAGTGTGCAAGACATTCTGCCATGTAATTGCCATGTAACAAAAATAGAAAACTGGTTTTTCTTTCTACTTTTACTACTTTCTCTCCTCCCACCCCTACTTTCCTCACTTAAAATATTTTTTCTCTTATTGGCATAATATGCATTTTTATAAGTCACAACAAGTAATTTTTGAAATGAGATGAGATACAAATGTTTTAAAAAATAAAAATATTTAGAGAGTGATCACAAAGGTGTGTATGCCTTATGAAATGCAGAAATTTATACAGCTACACACTTATGAATTATATACCTTTATGAATGCATGTTATACTTCAATTTAAACATTTATTAAAAAGTAAAACTGATGGAGTACGTATCTCTAAGAGCTCATCCCTCTACAGAAATATCAAAAAAATCAAGGAAAAACCATCAGAGTTACTTTGTTAGTATGTTGAGAAACAATCCAAACTTTATAGCAACCGGGTGAATGTGGAATAGAGAGAAAGGCAATTTTAAAGTGGCAGAAAGGCTTTGTGATTTTTTTTTTTTTTTTTTGAGACGGAGCCTTACTCTGTTGCCCAGGATGGAGGGTTCAGCGATTCTCCTGCCTCAGCCTCCCAAGTAGTGGGAATACAGGCATGTGCCACCACACCTGGCTAATTTTTGTATTTTTAGTAGAGACGGGGTTTCGCCATGTTGGGCATGCTGGTCTCAAGCTCTTGACCTCAGGTGATGTGCCTGCCTCAGCCTTCCAAAGTGCTGGGATTACAGGCATGAGCCATGGCACCCAGCCGGCTTTGTGACTTTTTACTTGTGCTTGCTCCACCCTCTCCCCAGCTATCTTGAAGACAGTAGTTCTATGTTCCTGGTATGGGGCCCTAGTCCCTGGTTCTGAGGGAGAAGAGGAGACCTTACTCACAAAGAACTGTGTTTGTCTCTTCCATCCTGTCTCGAAGCTACATGAAGGACTGAAGCAATGTGCTTGTCTTTGTTTAACCTAACTTGGACCTCACTCAGGTTGGAAAAGACAGTGGTCATTTATTGGAAATATTGTAAGACAAATGAAGAAACTGCAGCCACCTGGGGCAAAAGATTTCAGTTGACACATACAACACAGTGCCTAATACCTGGAAAGAGAAGCTGGGGAGAGCATTTCTCTGAGAAATTAGGACATTCAAAAGTTCCCTGCATATTGGGTATTTAAGAAAACCACACACATGCCCAGAGTACAACTCATGCTCAGAAAAGACCTGAGAAGACCCTAAGTTTTTACTTCTGGCCAATCTCTTAAGATCACTGCAGGCAAGTATTTAAGGCTAATGTAAAATTTTAAATGGCCTGACTAAGCATTGAAGGAATGTCCTAGTACAGAACAATCTGCAAAGAATAGGAGAGATATTTTTTATTTTTGGTTTCTTTGCTTTTCTCTTCTCTCCTGCTCCCTGTCTCTCCCTCATGTCCTTTCTCCCCTTCTCTCTTGCCCCTCCCTTTACCCCTTTTGGCTCCTAGCATTCAAGGAAATCTTTATCAAAACACTAGCTCAACCCAAGCAAGGAACAGAGACTTCAGAGACCATGCATGACAAAGAACACAAACTTTACAAAAATAGTTTAGAAAAATCACTGAACAAATAGCTAAAGCCTATAGCAAGCAATAAAAACAAATTCTGAGGAGAACTAAGAATGTGATTTCAAGAATTACCAGATTACAGTATTCAAATTGTCCAGTTTTAACAAAAAATTATGAGACATTTAAGGAAACAAGTATGGCCCACTTACAAAAGAAATGAGCAGCAACTTTCGCTGAGGCAAAGACGTTGAACTTATTAGACAAAGACTTTAAAGCAACTGTCTTAAATATGCTCAAAGAGCTAAAGGAATTAATAGACAAAGAGCTAAAGGAAACTAGAACAATGTATAAAAGAGAAATCAATAGAGACAGAAATTATAAAAAGAAACCAAAAAGAAATTTCGGAGCTGCAAAGTGCAATAACTAAAACAAAAAACTTACTAGAGGGTTTCAACAGCAGGTTTCAGCAAACCAAAGGAAGAATCAGCAAGCTTGAAGATAGATCATTTGAAATTATCTAGTTTAAAAAGCAAGCAAAAATGGAAAAAAAATTAACAGAGCCTAAGAGAAACATTCAAGTGCAACAATATACACAAAATAGATATTCCAAGAGAAAAGAGAAAAAAAGGTAGCTGAAAGTATATTTAAGGAAATAACATCCCAAAACATTCCAAAATTGGTAAAAAGACAAAAATCTACATGTTTAGGAATCTCAGTGAATCTAAGAAGGGTAAATGTAAAGAGATTCCCACTAAGATACACTATAATCAAGTTGCCAAAGACAAAGAGAGAATCTTAAAAGTAGAAAGAGAAAAGTGACTCATCATGTACAATATATCCTCAGTAGAATTAACAGGTAATTTCTTATTAGAAGCTAGGGAGCTAAGAAGGGAATGAAATAACTTTTTTTAATGCTGAAAAATCCCCTATCAACCAAGAATTCTATATCCAGCAAAGAAAAATTAAGGCATTCTCTGATAACCAAAATCTGAGAGGGTTTGTTGCTAGTAGAGCTGCCCTTTAAGAAATGAAGGTAGATCCTAAGGCTTAAATGAAAGGGCACTAGACAGTAACTTAAAGCCATATGAAAAGATAAGGAACTCCAGAAAAGTTAACTAGAAAGTAAATATAAAAGCCAATATACTGGATTTTGGTTTATAACTCCTCTTTTTTTCCTACATAATTTAAAAGACAAATGCATAAAACAATAATTATAAATCTACATTACTGAACACACTGAATGAATGTAATGAAGGCAAAATGTATTTAGTGACAACAACAACATAAGGTGGGGACAGAGACATTTAGAAGCAGAGATTTTGTATTCTACTGAAGCTAAGTTGATATCAATTTTAACTATACTGTTACTCTATTTTTATAAATGTATAATGTTAATCATAATCCTCTGGTAATCACTAAGAAAATATCTTTTTAAAAATACACAAAAAGAAATGTGAAGGGTATCAAAATGTTACAGTGTAAAGGATCAATTAAACACTAAAGAAGACAGTAATAAAGAAAATGAGGAACCACAAAGACATAAGACATACAGAAAAATAGCAAATTGGCAGAAGTAGGTCCTCCCTTGTAAGTAATTGCTTTAAATATAAATGGATTGAATTCTATAATCAAAAGGCAATATAAGTTTGGTCAAACTTACAGGATATTGCTAAGCAGTGCTCAACAGGAAATTTATAGCTGTAAGTGTTTACATTAAAAAAAGAAATATCTCAAATCAATAACCTAAATTTACATCTTATGTAACTAGAAAAAGAAGAGCACACTAAACCCCTAACCAGAAAGAAGTAAATAAAGATTAAAGTTAAGATAAATAACATAGAGAATAGAAAAATAAGAGAGAATCAGCAAAACCAAAAACTGGTTTTTGAAAAGATCAACAAAATTGACAGTCTTTCAGCTAGACCAACTAAAAAGAAAGAAGAAAAGACCCACATAACTGAAAATAGAAAGTAAAGACATTACCACAGACCTTATGGAAATTAAAAAAAAATCCTATGAACAATTTGATACCAACAAATTAGATAAATTAAACATAAAGGATAAATTCTTAGAAACACACAAATTGCCAAAACTGACTCCAGAAGAAATAGAATCTAATCAGACCTATAAAAAGTGAGAATTGAATCAGTAATTTTAAAGGAATAAATAAAACAAAACTCCCAAAAAGAAAAATCCAGGACCAGATAGCTTTGCTTGTCAATTCAATCAAATATTTAAAAAAGAATTAACAGCAATCTTTCTCAAACATCTATAGAAAATACAAGAGGAGAGACGGCTTTCTAACTCATTCTGTGAGGCTAGCATTACCCTTATACCAAAGCCAGAAGGACACCACAAGAAAACTATAGACTAATAACTCTTATGAACATAGATGCAAAAATCTTTAACAAGATACTATCAAACTGAATCAAACAGCATATTTAAATAATTATAAAAATTCCAGGACCAAATGGGATTTATCCCAGGAATGCAAAGGTGATTCAACATAAGAAAATCAATCAATGTGGCCGGGCGCGGTGGCTCAAGCCTGTAATCCCAGCACTTTGGGAGGCCGAGATGGGCGGATCACAAGGTCAGGAGATCGAGACCACCCTGGCTAATACGGTGAAACCCCGTCTCTACTAAAGAATACAAAAAACTAGCCGGGCGACGAGGCGGGCGCCTGTAGTCCCAGCTACTCGGGAGGCTGAGGCAGGAGAATGGCGTGAACCCGGGAGGCGGAGCTTGCAGTGAGCTGAGATCCAGCCACCGCACTCCAGCCTGGGCGACAGAGCCAGACTCCGTCTCAAATCAATGTAATACAGATTAATAGAACAACAACAGGGGCGGAGCAAGATGGCCGAATAGGAACAGCTCCAGTCTCCAACTCCCAGCGCGAGCGACACAGAAGACCGGTGATTTCTGCATTTTCAACTGAGGTACTGGGGTCATCTCTCTAGGGAGTGCCGGACAATCGGTACTGGTCAGCTGCTGCAGCCTGACCAGCGTGAGCTGAAGCAGGGCGAGGCATCGCCTCACCTGGAAGCGCAAGGGCGAAGGGAATCCCTTTTCCTAGCCAGGGGAACTGAGACACACAACACCTGGAAAATCGGGTAACTCCCACCCCAATACTGCGCTTTAAGGAAACAGGCACACCAGGAGAATATATCCCACACCTGGCCGGGAGGGTCCCACGCCCACGGAGCCTCCCTCACTGCTAACACAGCGTCTGCAGCCATCTATCCGCAAGGCAGCAGCGAGGCTGGGGGAGGGGCGCCCGCCATTGCTGAGGCTTAAGTAGGTAAACAAAGCCGCTGGGAAGCTCGAACTGGGTGGAGCTCACAGCAGCTCAAGGAAGCCTGCCTGTCTCTGTAGACTCTACCTCTGCAGACAGCGCACAGCTGCAGTCCATTAGGGGAAAGAGCGGGGGCGGTGCAGACACGAACGACTCTGTCTGACAGCTTTGGGGAGAGCCGTGGATCTCCTAACACGGAGGTTGAGATCTGAGAACGGACAGACTGCCTGCTCAGGTGGGTCCCTGACCCCTGAGTAGCCTAGCTGGGAGACATCCCCCACTAGGGGCAGTCTGACACCCCACACCTCACAGGGTGGCGTCACCCCTGAGAGGAAACTTCCAAAGAAAGAATCAGACAGGTACACTCGCTGTTCAGCAATATTCTATCTTCGGCAACCTCTGCTGCTGATACCCAGGCAAACAGGGTCTGGAGTGGACCTCAAGCAATCTCCAACAGACCAACAGACAGTCCTTCTGACTGTCAGACAGAAAACTATCAAACAGGAAGGACACCTATACCAAAACCCCATCAGTACGTCACCATCATCAAAGTCCAGAGACAGATAAAACCACAAAGATGGGGAAGAAGCAGGGCAGAAAAGCTGGAAATTCAAAAAATAAGAGCGCATCTCCCCCTGCAAAGGAGCGCAGCCCATCGCCAGCAACGGATCAAAGCTGGTCAGAGAATGACTTTGACGAGATGAGAGAAGAAGGCTTCAGTCCATCAAACATCTCAGAGCTAAAGGAGGAATTACGTACCCAGCGCAAAGAAACTAAAAATCTTGAAAAAAAAGTGGAAGAATTGACAGCTAGACTAATTAATGCAGAGAAGATCATAAACGAAATGACAGAGATGAAAACCATGACACGAGAAATACGTGACAAATGCACAAGCTTCGGTAACTGACTCGATCAACTGGAAGAAAGAGTATCAGCGATTGAGGATCAAATGAATGAAATGAAGCGAGAAGAGAAACCAAAAGAAAAAAGAAGAAAAAGAAATGAACAAAGCCTGCAAGAAGTATGGGATTATGTAAAAAGAACAAATCTACATCTGATTGGGGTGCCTGAAAGTGAGGGGGAAAATGGAACCAAGTTGGAAAACATTCTTCAGGATATCATCCAGGAGAACTTCCCCAACCTAGTAGGGCAGGCCAACATTCAAATTCAGGAAATACAGAGAACGCCACAAAGATACTCCTCCAGAAGAGCAACTCCAAGACACATAATTGCCAGATTCACCAAAGTTGAAATGAAGGAAAAAATCTTAAGGGCAGCCAGAGAGAAAGGTCGGGTTACCCACAAAGGGAAGCCCATCAGAATAACAGCAGACCTCTCAGCAGAAACTCTACAAGCCAGAAGAGAGTGGGGGCCAATATTCAACGTTCTTAAAGAAAAGAATTTTCAACCCAGAATTTCATATCCAGCCAAACTAAGCTTCATCAGTGAAGGAGAAATAAAATCCTTTACAGATAAGCAAATGCTTAGAGATTTTGTCACCACCAGGCCTGCCTTACAAGAGACCCTGAAGGAAGCCCTAAACATGGAAAGGAACAACCGGTACCAGCCATTGCAAAAACATGCCAAAATGTAAAGACCATCAAGGCTAGGAAGAAACTGCATCAACTAACGAGCAAAATAACCAGTTAATATCATAATGACAGGATCAAGTTCACACATAACAATATTAACCTTAAATGTCAATGGACTAAATGCTCCAATTAAAAGACACAGACTGGCAAACTGGATCAAGAGTCCAAGACCCATCAGTCTGCTGTATTCAGGAGACCCATCTCACATGCAGAGACATACATAGGCTCAAAATAAAGGGATGGAGGAAGATCTACCAAGCAAATGGAGAACAAAAAAAAGCAGGGGTTGCAATCCTAGTCTCTGATAAAACAGACTTTAAACCATCAAAGATCAAAAGAGACAAAGAAGGCCATTACATAATGGTAAAGGGATCAATTCAACAGGAAGAGCTAACTCTCCTAAATATATATGCACCCAATACAGGAGCACCCAGATTCATAAAGCAAGTCCTTAGAGACCTACAAAGAGACTTAGACTCCCATACAATAATAATGGGAGACTTCAACACTCCACTGTCAACATTAGACAGATCAACGAGACAGAAAGTTAACAAGGATATCCAGGAATTGAACTCATCTCTGCACCAAGCGGACCTAATAGACATCTATAGAACTCTCCACCCCAAATCAACAGAATATACATTCTTCTCAGCACCACATCGCACTTATTCCAAAATTGACCACATAATTGGAAGTAAAGCACTCCTCAGCAAATGTCAAAGAACAGAAATTATAACAAACTGTCTCTCAGACCACAGTGCAATCAAACTAGAACTCAGGACTAAGAAACTCAATCAAAACCGCTCAACTACATGGAAACTGAACAACCTGCTCCTGAATGACTACTGGGTACATAACGAAATGAAAGCAGAAATAAAGATGTTCTTTGAAACCAATAAGAACAAAGATACAACATACCAGAATCTCTGGGACACATTTAAAGCAGTGTGTAGAGGGAAATTTATAGCACTAAATGCCCACAAGAGAAAGCAGGAGAGATCTAAAATTGACATTCTAACATCACAATTAAAAGAACTAGAGAGGCAAGAGCAAACACATTCAAAAGCTAGCAGAAGGCAAGAAATAACTAAGATCAGAGCAGAACTGAAGGAGATAGAGACACAAAAAACCCTCCAAAAAATCAATGAATCCAGGAGTTGGTTTTTTGAAAAGATAAACAAAATTGACAGACCGCTAGCTAGACTAATAGAGAAGAAAAGAGAGAGGAATCAAATAGACGCAATAAAAAATGATAAAGGGGATATCACCACTGACCCCACAGAAACACAAACAACCATCAGAGAATACTATAAATGCCTCTATGCAAATCAACTAGAAAATCTAGAAGAAATGGATAATTTCCTGGACACTTACACTCTCCCAAGACTAAACCAGGAAGAAGTTGAATCCCTGAATAGACCAATAGCAGGCTCTGAAATTGAGGCAACAATTAATAGCCTACCCACGAAAAAAAGTCCAGGACCAGATGGATTCACAGCTGAATTCTACCAGAGGTACAAGGAGGAACTGGTACCATTCCTTCTGAAACTATTTCAATCAATAGAAAAAGAGGGAATCCTCCCTAACTCTTTTTATGAGGCCAACATCATCCTGATACCAAAGCCTGGCAGAGACACAACAAAAAAAGAGAATTTTAGACCAATATCCCTGATGAACATCGATGCAAAAATCCTCAATAAAATACTGGCAAACCGGATTCAGCAGCACATCAAAAAGCTTATCCACCATGATCAAGTGGGCTTCATCCCTGGGATGCAAGGCTGGTTCAACATTCGCAAATCAATAAACGTAATCCAGCATATAAACAGAACCAAAGACAAGAACCACATAATTATCTCAATAGATGCAGAAAAGGCTTTTGACAAAATTCAACAGCCCTTTATGCTAAAAACGCTCAATAAATTCGGTATTGATGGAACGTACCTCAAAATAATAAGAGCTATTTATGACAAACCCACAGCTAATATCATACTGAATGGGCAAAAACTGGAAAAATTCCCTTTGAAAACTGGCACAAGACAGGGATGCCCTTCTCACCACTCTTATTCAACATAGTGTTGGAAGTTCTGGCTAGGGCAATCAGGCAAGAGAAAGAAATCAAGGGTATCCAGTTAGGAAAAGAAGAAGTCAAATTGTCCCTGTTTGCAGATGACATGATTGTATATTTAGAAAACCCCATCGTCTCAGCCCAAAATCTCCTTAAGCTGATAAGCAACTTCAGCAAAGTCTCAGGATACAAAATTAATGTGCAAAAATCACAAGCATTCTTATACACCAGTAACAGACAAGCAGAGAGCCAAATCAGGAATCAACTTCCATTCACAATTGCTTCAAAGAGAATAAAATACCTAGGAATCCAGCTTACAAGGGATGTAAAGGACCTCTTCAAGGAGAACTACAAACCACTGCTCAGTGAAATCAAGAGGACACAAACAAATGGAAGAACATACCATGCTCATGGATAGGAAGAATCAATATCGTGAAAATGGCCATACTGCCCAAGGTGATTTATAGATTCAATGCCATCCCCATCAAGCTACCAATGACTTTCTTCACAGAATTGGAAAAAACTGCTTTAAAGTTCATATGGAACCAAAAAAGAGCCCGCATTGCCAAGACAATCCTAAGTCAAAAGGACAAAGCTGGAGGCGTCACGCTACCTGACTTCAAACTATACTACAAGGCTACAGTAACCAAAACAGCATGGTACTGGTACCACAACAGAGATATAGACCAATGGAACAGAACAGAGTCCTCAGAAATAATACCACACATCTACAGCCATCTGATCTTTGACAAACCTGAGAAAAACAAGAAATGGGGAAAGGATTCCCTATTTAATAAATGGTGCTGGGAAAATTGGCTAGCCATAAGTAGAAAGCTGAAACTGGATCCTTTCCTTACCCCTTATACGAAAATTAATTCAAGATGGATTAGAGACTTAAATGTTAGACCTAATACCATAAAAACCCTAGAAGAAAATCTAGGTAGTACCATTCAGGACATAGGCATGGGCAAGGACTTCATGTCTAAAACACCAAAAGCAACGGCAGCAAAAGCCAAAATTGACACATGGGATCTAATTAAACTAAAGAGCTTTTGCACAGCTAAAGAAACTAGCATCAGAGTGAACAGGCAACCTACAGAATGGGAAAAAATTTTTGCAACCTACTCATCTGACAAAGGGCTAATATCCAGAATCTACAAATATACAAGAAAAAAACAAACAACCCCATCAAAAAGTGGGCAAAGGATATGAACAGACATTTCTCAAAAGAAGACATCCATACAGCCAACAGACACATGAAAAAATGCTCATCATCACTGGCCATCAGAGAAATGCAAATCAAAACCACAATGAGATACCATCTCACACCAGTTAGAATGGCAATCATTAAGAAGTCAGGAAACAACAGGTGTTGGAGAGGATGTGGAGAAATAGGAACACTTTTACACTGTTGGTGGGATTGTAAACTAGTTCAACCATTATGGAAAACAGTATGGCGATTCCTCAAGGATCTAGAACTAGATGTACCATATGACCCAGCCATCCCACTACTGGGTATATACCCAAAGGATTATAAATTACTCTACTACAAAGACACATGCACACGTATGTTTATTGCGGCACTATTCACAATAGCAAAGACTTGGAATCAACCCAAATGTCCATCTGTGACAGACTGGATTAAGAAAATGTGGCACATATACACCATGGAATACTATGCAGCCATAAAAAGGATGAGTTTGCGTCCTTTGTAGGGACATGGATGCAGCTGGAAACCATCATTCTTAGCAAACTATCACAAGAAGAGAAAACCAAACACCGCATGTTCTCACTCATAGGTGGGAACTGAACAATGAGATCGCTTGGACTCGGGAAGGGGAACATCACACACTGGGGCCTATCATGGGGAGGGGGAGGAGGGAGGGATTGCATTGGGGAGTTATACATGATATAAACGTCATGCACATGTACCCTAGAACTTAAAGTATAATAATAAAAAAAAAAAGAACAACAACAAAAAAAAAACTGAACCACTTAGTCATCCTAATTGATGCAGAAAAAGTATTTGACGAAATCTAACATTTCATGATTTTTAAGAAAATACTCACAGGAAAGTAGGAATAGAAAGAACTTCCTCAACGTAATAAAGGGCATTTATGAGAAAACCACAGCTAACATCATACTCAAAGATGAAAAACTGCAATCTTTACTGCTAAGATCAAGAACAATACAAAGATTCCTACTTTTACTACTGTTATTCGATATTGTACTGGAAGTTCTATACAAAGCAATTATAAAAGAAATAAAGCATAACCATCAATAGCATTTCTATACACTAACAATGAACTTTCCAAGAAATATATTATAAAGGCAATCCCCTTTATAATAGTTACAAAATAAAATATAATACCTAAGAAAAAATTTAACCAAAGAAGTGAATTACTCACTGAAAACTATAAAATAATGATGAAAGAAATTGAAGAAGGCACAAATAAATGGAAAGATATCCTATGTTCATGGACCAGAAGAATTAATATTGTTAAAATGTTCATACTGTAATACCCAAAGCAGTCTACAGATTCAGTGCAGTTCCTATCAAAATACCAATGACATTATTCATGGGAATAGAAAAAAAATCCTAAAATTTATATGGAACCACAAAAGAGCCTGAATAACCAAAGCAATATTGAGCACAATAAACAAAGCTGGAGGCATCACACTACCTGACTTCAAAATATACTACAAAGCTATCGTAGTCAAAACAGCATAGTACTAGTGTAAAAACCAACACATAGATAACCAAAGCAGAATTAGATAATCCAGAAATAAATCCACATACTTATGGTAAATTAATTTTTGACAAAGGTGCCAAGAACACACAGTGGGGAAACGATGGGCCTTTCAATAAGTGGTGTTGTGACAACAGGATACCCACATGCAGAAGAATGAAATTAGATCCTATCTTATACCATATATAAAAACTAACTCAAAATGGATTAAGACTTAATCATAAGACTTGAAACTGTAAGACTATTAAACGAAAATTAGGGGTAGAATTTCATGACATTAGCATGGGCAATTATATTTTACATATGACCCCAAAAGCACAGGCAACAAAAGCAAAAATAGACAGGATTACATCAAACTAAAAAGTTTCTGCACAGCTAAGGAAACAATCAACAGAGTGATGAGACAACCCATGAATTGGAAGAATGTATTTGCAAACCATACACCTGATAAGGGATTGATACCCCAAATATATAAAAATCTCAAATAACTCTATAGTAAGGGAACCAATAACCTGATGTTAAAGTGAGCCAAAGGACCTAAATAGACATTTCTCAAAATAAGACATATGAATGGTCAACAGGTATATGCAAAAATGTTCAACATCAGTAATCATTAGATGTCTTAGTCTGTTCCTGCTGCTGTAACAGAATACTTTAGACTGAATAATTTATAAACAACAGAAATGTATGACTCACAGTTCATAAGACTGGAAATTCCAAAATCCTGGTGCCAGCAAATTCTGTGTCTGATGAAGACTTGTTCTCTGCTTCAAAAACGGCACCTTTTCTTACTGTGTGCTCACATGAAGAAAGGGGTATGGGAGGTCCCTTGATTCTCTTTTATGAGATCACTAATCCCATTCATGAGGGTGAAGCCCTCATGACTTACTCATTTCCCAAAAACACCACTTCTTAATACTATCACAATGTGTTTTAGATTCTCACATATAAATGTTGGGGCACACATGAATATTCAAACCATAGCATCAGCGAAATACAAATTAAAACCACAATGAGATATCTCCTCACACCTGTTAGAATGATTATATCAAAAAGATAAAAGATAACAAGGGTTGGCAAGAATGCAGAGAAAAGAAAACCTCTGTATACTGCTGGTAAGAATGTACATTAGTACAGACATTATGGAAAACAGTATGGAGGTTCCTCAAAAAATTAAAAATAGAACTACTCTATAATCCAACTACTCCACTGCTAGGTATATATCCAAAGGAAATAAAATCAGTATGTTGAAGAGATATCTGTACTCCTATGTTCACTGCAGCATTATTCACAACAGCGAAGATAGAGAATTAACTTACGTGTTCATCAAGGGATAAATAAAATGTGGTATATATACACATGATGGAATACTATTCAGCCTTTAAGAAGAAAAAAATCCTGTCATTTGTGATGACATGAATGAATCTGGAGGATATTATGTTAAGTGAAATAAGCCAGGCACAGAAAGACAAATACTGCAAAATCTTACTTACATGTAGAATCTAAAAAAGTTAAACTCACAGAAGCAAAGAGTAGCATGGTGGTTACCAGGTGCTATGGGATGGGGATTGAGGGGATGCTAGTCAAAGCATACAAAATGTCAGTTAGATGGGAGAAATAAGTTCAAGGGATTTATTGTACAACATGGTGACCATAATGAATAACAATGTATCCTTGAAAATTCCCAAGAGAGTACATTTTGTTTCTTACCACAAAAAAATGTTTGCATAGTACTGCATACACTAATTAGCTCAATTGAGTCATTCCACCATGTATACGTATTTTTACATGTCATGTTGTACACGATAAATACATATAATTTTTATTTGTCAATTACAATAAATAGATACATTTGAATCTTTTAAAAAAAGTATCCAAATTAGGAAGAAGTAAACCTGGTTCTATTCACAGGTGACTTTATCTTACATATAGGAAATCTCAGAGAATCCACAAAATAAACTACTAGAGCTAATAAACCAATTCAACAATTTAAAGGTGTAAGATACAAAAATCAGTTGTGCTTTGATACACCAGCAACAAACAATCTGAAAAGTGAATTAAGAGAAACAATTTCATTTACAATAGCATCAAAAGAATAAAATACCTACAAATAAATGTAACCAGGAAGGTGAATGACTTGAATGCTGAAAACCACAAAACATTGTTAAAAGACCTAAATAAGTGTTAAGATACCTCATGTTCATGAGTTGGAAGACGTAATATTGTTAAGATGGCAATACTACTCGAAGTGATCTACAAATGCAATCCTTATTGAAATTCTAACAGCTTTTTTACAGAAATGAAAATGCCGACCAGGTACAGTAGCATATTGTATGATTCCATTTATATGAAATATCTAGAAAAGGTAAATCCATAGAAACAGAAAGCACACTGGTAGTTGCCAAGGGCTAGGGGAGGGAGGAATCGGGAGTAACTACTTTCTTTACTTTCATGGGGGATGAGGCAAATGCTTTAGAACTAGGTAGAGGTAGGCGGTGGTTACACAACATTGTGAATGTACTAAATGCCAGTGAATTGTTCACCTTAAAATGATTAATTTTATGTCATGTGAATTTCATCTCAATTAAAAAGAAAGAATAAGCCATAAAAGCCAACTTAAAAAAAAGTTTGTTAAAAAACAAAGTTACCTGGAAGTAAAAATCAAACCTCAATCATCCTTATGCACCCTTGCTCCCACGACCTTTAGCACAGGATGACACATAAAGACAGAAAATGAACAGTGTTTGCCTGGATGGATGAATGAATGACCTACCCAAAGTGATCTACAAATGCAATCCTTATCAAAATTCTAACAGCCTTTTTTACAGAAATGAAAATGTCAGCTGGGTGTGGTGGCTCACGCCTGTAATCCTCACACTTTGGGAGGCCAAGGCAAGTGGATTGCCTGAGTTCAGGAATTCGAGAACAGCCTGAGCAACACAGTGAAACCCTGTCTCTACTAAAAATACTATATATATATATATATATATATTAGTTGGGCATGGTGGCACGCCTGTAGTCCCAGCTACTTGGGAGGCTGAGGCATGAGAATTGCTTGAACCTGGGAGGCGGAGGTTGCAGTGAGCTGACATAATGACACCACACTCCAGCAGCCGGGCTACAGAGTGAGACTCCCTCTCAAAGAGAAGAGAAAGCCAATCCTCAAACTCATATGAAATTTTCCAGGGTCCTTGAATAGCCAAAACAATATTGAAAAACAAGAGCAAAGTTGGTGTACTCACATTTTCCAATTTCAAAACTTAGCACAAAAGTACAGGCACCAAAATAGTATGGAATTTGTATAAGGATAGACATACTTACCAGTGGAATAGAATTGAGAATCCAGAAATAAACGCATACATCTAAAGCAAAGCAACATATAAATTTGAGGGATTTAGAAATCCTAAAAGATCTTCCTCATCTTTCATTCGCCCCTATTGTTTCTTTAAATGCTTCCTTAGATTTTCTTTTTCCAACTAGAAAAGCAATACTCACTACTTCCTACAAGCCAGCAACAGACAAGTAGACAGAGAATTCCCACAACTGCCCACTCCACTCCCAACACCACACCTCTGCACTCTCACGACTGAGGTTCCAATATTAACAGATTAACAGTCTGGTGTGTATCTTTTCCTTATTTTCTTCATCCTTATTCAAATATCCTCCAAATGATGTGTGCAATCCAGCTCATGGTTACTATCCCACAATTAGTATTCCTAAGGTGAATTACTCCCATGTGTTTTTACTCTTTCATATTCTCCCCTGAGATGCTGGGGGCCAGAGGGAATGATTAAGAGGCATTTTCCCAGGTCAAAGAAATGACATTTCAACTGCTATACGAATTGTCTAATTACACAGAGTAGGAGTTCGATTTGAAACTTAAAATGAGAAAGCTTAAGTGGGTGGGACATTTGGCAACACCCATACTCCTACCCCTAATGTATGCTGTGTGTTATTTTGTAACCATCCCCATTCATCAGCAGAGACCATCTGCCTCCAAGCAGGGATTTTATCGAAAGCATTTCAACTTTTACCAGGTCAAAGATGGAATTTCATCACCTTCAAATATTTACTTAATTTATGTACTTATTTTGCTTACTGTCTGCCTCCTTCACTAACATATTACCTCCAAGGGCCAGAGATTTTAGTCTATTCCTTCGCTCACAGGTGCCCAACCCTCGAATGTGCCTGGTACACAGTGGGTGGTCAAAAATACTTGTTGAATGAAATTCTACAAGATCTTTTCTTTTAGGCTTTTAGAAAAGGCTGGGGTAGAACTCTGGAACATTTTTTCTCTCTCCTCTCCTTCCTGCTTTCTTATGAAGATGACAGCTAATTAAGAGGGATGGGGAGTTGATTGACCATCAAGGCTCTGGCTTGCCTGGCTCTCTCAGCTTCTCATCTTGTTGGATCACCAGTGGAGTTGAGAGATAAGACCCTCCATGAGCATCACCCTCTGAGAATCACTAAGCCCCTCCACACAGCATCACCGAGTCCTCAGGCCATCCTTTGGGAGAGATAAGAAAGGGTCATTCCATTTTACAGGAAGGCACTGGGGAGCCCTCTGTGTGACATGAGGGAGCTGAGATCAGAATTAACATCTTCAACTCCTTGCTCAAGACTGTCTCCATGGCCAGAGAGAAGCACCATTTTTCCCTCATGAGGTTGCATTTTAAAACCCTAATTTTCCACCTCAGCAGACAGTTTTCCCCAAAGCTATTTTAGGAACAATAGAATACAAAAGCAGAGGCTCGAGTTTTCTTCAAAAAATGTTGGTTGATCAGCCGTTTTGTTGAATGTCCCTCTATTTGGGTTTGTCTGATGTTTTCTCATGATTGAAATGAAGTTATGCCTTTTTGGGAAAAAATATCACAGCTGTGAAGTTGTATTCTCAGTGCAATAATCTTTAAAAGTGCCATGGTCATAAAAAGACAAGAAAAGACTAAAGAATTGTTAGAGACTGCAGAAGATGGAGAAATAACAACTAAATATAATATGGGACCCTGGATAGGGTGCTGGAACAGAGAAAGAATATTAATATTAATAGTGGAAATGTAAATTAGTTCAGCCACTGTGAAAAGCAGTTTGCAGACTTCTCAAAGAACTAAGAGCAGGACTACCATCTGACCCAGCAATGCCATTACTGGGTATGTACCCAAAGGAAAATAAAGAGTCCTACTAAAAAGACACTTGCACCCATATGTTCATCACAGCACTATTCACAATAGCTAAGACGTGGAATTGACCCAGGTGCCTTTATCCAACAGTGGGTTGGATAAAGAAAATGTGGGACATATATACCATGGAATACTACACAGCTATAAAAAGGAATGAAATTCTGTCTTTTGCACCAACGTGGATGCAGCTAGAGGTCATCATGCTAAGGGAACTAGCACAGAAAGAGAAAACCAAATACTGCATGTTCTCACTTATAAGTGGGAGTTAAATATTGGGTACACATGGACATAAAGACGGGAACAATAGATACTGAGGGATACAAAAAGTGGGAGGGAAGGAGGGGGGCAAGGCTTGAAAAACTGCTTTATCATGTTCTATGCTCAGTACCTGGATAAAAAATTCATTCGTACTCCAAACTTGAGCATCACACAATATACCTTTGTAACAAACTGGTACATGTACCACTGATTCTAAAATAAAAGTTGGGGAATAAAAAAGAAAGAACATCAGTAAAAAAACAGTATTCAAAGTCTATAGTTTAGTTAATAGTATTATACCAATGTTAATTTCTTAGTTGTGATAATTGTTCTATGGCTGTGAAAGTTGTTGATATAAAAAAAAAACTGTAAGAGTACAGGAAAACTTTACTTTTTCTGTAATTTTTTTCTGTAAGTCTAAAATTGGGTTAAAATTAAAGATTAAAGGCCAGGCGCAGTGGCTCAAGCCTGTAATCTCAGCACTTTGGGAGGCCGAGACGGGCGGATCACGAGGTCAGGAGATCGAGACCATCCTGGCTAATATGGTGAAACCCTGTCTCTACTAAAAAATACAAAAAACTAGCCGGGCGAGGTGGCGGGCGCCTGTAGTCCCAGCTACTCGGGAGGCTGAGGCAGGAGAATGGCATAAACCCGGGAGGCGGAGCTTGCAGTGAGCTGAGATCCGGCCACTGCACTCCAGCCTGGGCGACAGAGCGAGACTCCGTCTCAAAAAAAAAAAAAAAAAAAAAAGATTAAAAAAAGATGTTGTGTTTTCCTTGTTCTCCCCACCTCTATTTACCTGGAAAGGGAGAGAGGAAAAGATACAGAATCTTTCTAGCTCCTTTAGAGTTACAAAGATAGAAGCATCCAACCCTAAAGCAAAGTGGATCTGGAGAGCTCCAAGTAGCTTTAGGGGCTCGGAGCCAGATGACCAGCAGAGAGTGAGCTCTTCTTGGAATTCCAAGATGCTCCATCTTGAATAGTTGGCTGAAATTCACATTCCCACGGATTTAGTTGTATCCTGATATAGGAACCTGGACAGTTGGTCTCATTGGTCAAACTCTCCATGCACATGGGGAGCCCTTGCTCTCCTGTCTGTCTGCATAGCCAGTCACTCATCCTCTCTGTATGCAGGGGCCCTACTAGGCACGCAGTTCTTAGTGTTTCAGAAGACTTATTCCTCCTTCCTGTCCCAACCCTAACACCACCCCAGCTTAAGCTTGACATTTCCTGCCATCATCCCAGATGGCAGTGGTGTACTCTGTGTACCACATGTGTGTGTTTGCATGCGTGTGTGCATGCATGCACCAATACAAGTAATTTTCTACTCAGACTGTTTAATTTGCATATCAACAAGCCATATCAGTGTTTTGGTGATGTTTGTTAAGTTGAAATCAAGCTAATTGTGGGTAGCAAAAAGCAAGGGACTTCCAACAAACTCTTATCTCCCACATCTCATTCATTCAATAAATACATATTGAAAACTTCTGTGTGTCAGGCACTGAGGAGCAATGCAAATGATTTATTTCCAATCTTGCCTTCTACGACACAGAGTAGGTGAACCCTCTTTGATGCCATTCCATGACCCATCAAGGCATCTAGTTTTATGCTCAACCCACAGGATTCCTGTGCACCCACAGATACACGGAGAGCAAAGGTTAGGATCGATGTTAGAGAGATTTTAAAGGAATGAACAAAAACATATGGTTACCAACTGGATATTCCACATAAGGTGTTTGGAAGGAAAATAGGAAAGAATCATGGAGTCCATCCTCTGGTCCTGCTTTTAAATACCTGAGGTCAGATTCCAGCAGGAACTCCAGACCTGACACCAAAGAGGCCTTTTCACCAACCAAACTCAGTTCCTGTTTCTTCCTGTAATCAATTAAATCTTGTACTCATCTATAGGTAGAGACTAAAAATAGCAATGATTTGGGTCCAACCTGACATGAAACTGACTTTTTTAAAATTTCTGTAGGGAAGAAGACAGACCCATGGACCCAGAGAAAGCTGTCAGATCTCACCCCACTTTTGTGATATAACCATGGTGTTTCAGAGGCCATGGACCCCTCCTTCACACCCACTCCTCCACTGTCCCCCAGACTGTTTGGGTTGCAGAGCTGGGACAGTGACGATCCACAGCACTCAAAACCCCCCTCCCTGGGAGCCAAGACGAGCTATTTTTCATTTTGTCCCTTAAATGTCTCTCTGTGTGAGTGAGACACAGCCAGCTACCTTGTTGCCCAACACGTCAGAGAAGTGGGACTGTCCCACATTTGCTCTGCTCATGTTTTTAATTGCTTAATAATAGTGAGTGGGCTTCCCTCCTCCCCTCCAGCATAGCAGCGTGGGGGACTTTGACATTCAGGGCTTGATGTGTGGGCAGCAAACACAGATGAGGCTGGGAAAATGTCAGCCTCCTACAGCTTCTCTCCCAGTGAATCACCGTACCATATGACAGGGCACACCTCGTGTAAGGAGCACCGGGCTGGCAGTCCAGGGAGCTCAGTTTCAGCCCCAGCTCCACGACTAAATTAGCTGTGTGACGTATAGCAAGTGGCCCACCCTGTGGGAGCCTCAAGCTCCTACTGCTTTGAAACATTTAAATGGCAATGAGAATGGGCAAAGAGGATATTTACGGAATAGAGATCATGAGCACAGGCTCAGGATCCAGACCTCCTGGAGCCACTCCTGAATCCACTGCCTGCCAGTAGCAGGAACTCAGGAGAGTTACTTAATCTGTCTATGTCACGATACTCTCAATTGCAAAGTAAGCATAATAGTACCTACACAACACAGTTGCTGGAAGGACTTAGAACTGTGCATCGCATGTGGTATGCATTCAATACGTTTGTTGTTGCTATCATTCCAATTCTAGCCATCTAATTGACTATATTTAACGTTTCTAGGGAAGTATTTTCAAAGATGAATAAAACATGAAAATTTCCAGATACAGGCTTATGGGGAAGATGAATACATGCATAAAATATTGGGGAGAGGAAAGTGGGGGCTGCCAGTGGTGCGCTGTGCAACAGAAGTGAGTGACAATACCATGCGTTCAGCATGTGCCAGAGGCTGGGCAAAGGGCTCTGCCTGCGTTCCCCGTGGAATCCTTATAGCCGCCCATGAGGCTGATCCCACTTTATAAAGTGGGAAGCAGTCTCAGAGAATCTGCCTTCAATCTCATAGCTTCTAAGTGGCAGAGACAGGATTCAAACCCGGGACTTAAGTCATTGCTCTTAACTCTGTGTTATTGAAGGATTACATGGGATTTGAAAATATGTCACAAAGGAAATGGTAGCCTAAGCCTCCTTGTTTTTTTCTTATTAGTATGAAAAGGCAGGATTTCTAGGGCAGCTCCCAGCAATGCTTATTTATTAGCAATATAGGTAAGTTCTTGAACCTCTCTGAGGCCGGGTGTCTTCATTTCTGAATAACAAGAGTGCCCACGAACAGAGCTGATGGGAGCAGATGAGCTTGTAGATGTAAACTCTTTGTTTGTTTGTCTGTTTGCTTGCTTGTTTCTGAGATGGAGTCTCACTCTGTCACCCAGGCTGGAGTGCAGTGGCGCAATCTCGGCTCACAGTAAGCTCCACCTCTTCGGTTCATGCCATTCTCCTGCCTCAGCCTCCTGAGTATACGGAACTACAGGCACCCGCCACCATGCCCAGCTAATTTTTTGTATTTTTAGTTGAGACGGGGTTTCACCGAGTTAGCCAGGATGGTGTCAATCTCCTGACCTCATGATCCACCCACCTTGGCCTCCCAAACTGCTGGGATTACAGGTATGAGCCACTGAGCTCATGTAGATGTAAACTCTTAACGTCATGCCTGGTGTTTGGCAAGCACTTGTCAGATGTTAGCTTGTATCATCATCTCATCATCATCATTGCTGTCCCTGTTTCCTCAACATCATCATCATCATCATCATCATCATCTATACTCAATTTCCTTTCAGCTGATGGTCAGGACCACCTATCGATAAATGCGCTGGTGATGGAACTTCCATTTTCAAAAGTACTATCAAGACGCTTTCCAAACCACTTCCTAGCAGGTGCCTGAAATGTGACAATCAAACATTTATTCCTTCGGTTAAGCATTTGTCTTATGCCTGGGGTCTCCTTGTAAATATAACAGTCACCAGGAGGAATGACGAATGTATGATGCAATACTCAACCACATTCATTCAGCTATTTGAGAGAGGCCATACCCTAGGCAGGGAACTAAGAAGATGACGCAGAGGCAGAGGAAGACCGCAGAAACACTACTCCAGATGAGGACTGGACAGTAGAGAGGAGATAGACCGGCGCGCGGTCTCCTTCACAGTTCCTCCAAGGACTGCTCTGTCTCTGTCAGCTGAGGGGCTGGGCCCCAGCTTTTGGGCAGGGGTTGTATATGAGCTGGGATCTCATTAGTATGGGCCACCAGAGTGCAGACAGGTGAGTGATGGCTCCCCCAGAATGGAGGCGTGTTTGATGTAGGCTTGTCAGTCCCACCATCCTTCACAAGCACCTGCAGCCAAGATTCATATCCTCTGTCAGAGGCTCATCCAAGACCCCGAGCTGGCCTCCACCAGGATCTGATTTTTATACCCTCTCCCTGAGAATGGCAAGCAATCTTTCAGGTCCTGGAAATGGGAAGACACACTGTAACGCTCCATTTTTCCTGGGAATTTCTTAGAGGTTGGAAGCAAGATAAACTAAGAAGAGGGAAATGGAGAGGAGGATTTAGAAGGAATGCATTAACTACAGTCTTTTACCTATTTTCTACCATTCTTGCTCATGCCGTCACTCCCCCCAGGCCCATGCCAGGTTTCTAGGCAATATCACCTTGAATAATGGTATATTATTTAGTATCAGTTCAGGATACTACTCTGTCACAAGAGAAAATGCCCACCAAGAGAAAATGATGCCATGACACACAAGATGAGATTCATATGAGGAATAAAATTCTTACATCAAGATGAAACCATTTGAATGGTTTAGTTGGAAGGTCTGTATTGCCTCTCCTTCATTTTGTGTCACCTGTGTTGCCATGTTTATATTCAATTTGTTAAGTCGCCATTACATGCTGGGCAGATTTGCTGAGGGCTGGGAGACACTCAATGCAGAGTATGGCTGAGTTCCTTCTCTAGGAGCTCATAGTCTTGAGCCTGTGACTATAAGCCTACCAAGGACAGGAACTAAGTCATGGGGTTCCACAGTGGCTGGTGTACAGCTTCTCAAGAACTGTGTTTTCAGTGCTGAATTTCAGAAGCATCTTTCATAGAAAAATGATGCGGAAACCAACAGGAGTGATTTTTTTAATTCTTTTCCCTTATCTAATCCATTCTGAAGGGAAAGGTATTTTCCTAATTTTTCATTAAGCTTGAACAACAGGAAAGATCAATAGACATTGGCAGCATTCCCTTAGTCAGTATCACTATCCGTCGTGTGGAACTAGCGAAAAGGATTCTGGGACAGAGGCTACGAGTTCATGTGTTCATGCTGGCTCTCTCCTAGGTCACTGTGTGATTGTGAGGCCCGTGGGCCTCTCTGATCCTGGTGCCATAAAAGTTGGCTCCTCTACCTGACAGATCAGGACCCGAGAGGCAGCAAGAGCTCCATGAGACTTTAAAATGAAGGTTCTGAGCTGGGGTCTGTGGGTTCAGCTCTCAAAACCTACAAGTAAGGAAACAAAATGGTGGCCCCCAGGCATGGATTTTGGCCTACATAGGGTTTTAAAGAAAATTGAATTCATTCCAACTTTTAAAAATTAGGATACTGTATACATTTTAAAATCTAGATGTGCAGCTTCCTTTGAAAACTATCAGAAAATCTGACAATGCTGGACCAGAAGCTGAACATGAAAACAGTCTTTTGCCATTGAAGATTGGCTGCATCCTTTAGACTGGGCCTGTGCTCTCTGGTCACCACAGTTCCCACCATAACCAGCTTTCCTCATTTAGGCCACCTCTCTGGAGCCTGTAGGCATCTGGCTGGTTAATAAACCTAACCAGGTTAACTAGTGGTCCAAGGCAGAGTGTGCCTGACACTGCCATGAGATTTACAGGTATAGGCACAAGATGGAACCCAAGAATCCAGAGGAAAGAGAGCTCCAGGGCATTGGGAAGGAAGCTGCCCAGGAAGTGAGTGAGAAATGTGTGTACTCCTACTGCAGGCCCATGAGTAACCCTTTCTGGCCAGAGTAGGAGTTTGTGCAGGTGAACTGGTGGGGACAAGGCTGAGAATGGAGCTCAAACTGTGGGAAGAAGGGCCCTCAATGCCAGGTAATATTGTTCTCTGCTTTCATGCCAGAAACTCCAGATGTAATGTGGGGTTTAGGGACTAAGGCTGCCAAGCTCATCCCTGCACACACTTCCACCCTCACCTTCATAACAGGAGTTGGAGTGAAGATCTAGGCCTCAGGAAATACAAGGCTAAGTACAAAGTTCTGAAAAGCACCCTCAGCCTTCACAAAGTCTTCATCATGCAGATTTCCTAAAGCAGCCAGAGGCATCCTACAGAGACCCAGTGGTGGCAGGGCACAAACACCCAGGGCGAATTCTCTCAAGGAAAAGAATGGGAGAAAGAAAGAAGGGAAAAACCTTCCTTTCGGCTTCATTAGAGCTCTTGCTTAACTGAACTAAAAATAAAACTAATTGCTTTTGCTATTCTAATGTGAAAAATCAGTTTTTAAAGGATCAAGATTCTCTCCCTGGCTGGAGAAATCATTGAATCTGTAATAGACTGACTGCCAATGAATTATGAATGTCATAATCAAGCCTTCTTGGAAGGCCAAAGTCTTGGTTACAAATGGGCACTATAATTAGAAATACACTGAAGCTGCCTAAAGCAGACCCCTCTCCCTACCCTTTGTCTTTTTTTTTTAAGAGGGAAGAGACATAGACTGCTCTTCATCAGGTATCTGGCTTGTTCTTGAACAATGCCCTGTTCTCACCATTTGAGGAGACATTACACAAGTAAGCATATGAATAGCCATCCCTTCCCCCCTTATCCTTTTAAAAAGCCCCAACAAACTCCTCCAGCTGTGATCAGGAGAATGGTTCAATTCTCTTCATCTATTACCTGGAATTCTACACACTAAAGATATACTTGGACAGCGAGCAGCCTCTTTTCAAATCCAAGAGCACTAGGGTAGGGGCAGGTGTCAGTTGTCCACACCTTAATGGAAATCAGTTTGATCCAATCCTTTTGTCCGAACTAGCTGAGCTCTGCAGAACTGGAAGTTGGAGGGCAGGGGGTGTGCATTTCAAAAAAGCAAATGAGAGGAGAAGGGCCATATTGAAGATTGAGAATCAAGGGAACATAAATGTGAACAGGGCTGCCTCCCTGCTCCAAGCCCTCAACCAGGAAGGAGAGGAGGTCCCCACCCCACACGAAATCTAGACAATGTGAAAAACCAGTCTAGATTAACAGAGCCAATAACATCCCTCCAAGAAATTATCATGCTCAAAAAGAGGTTGCCTTATCTATTTTTTTTTTTTTTTTTTGAAGGTGAAGCTATTTTGAGCAAAAAATGACTGGGAGCTGCTGTCCTTCCTCAAACCTACCTTTGACTTGGTCCCTAGAGATAGAATCAGTTCTAACCAGAAGCTCTTTCAGCAGGAGCTACTTCTAAGTGCTTATTTTATCTCAGCCATGGAAGTGGCCAGTTAGGGGAAGGGAGTCAGGGCTCTGCTTCTCTCTGAGCCCTGTGAATTGAAAATGAAGCAAGCACCTCAGTCCCTCACCACTAGCTAAGTGTGTCTGGATGGGCTTAATGACTGGTTCTCATCCCCAATTGCACATTAGATTCACCTGGGAGATTTTTAAATGTTAATGCCTGGTCATCCCCAGCCCAATTGAATGTAATATCTAGGGGTGGCTTCAAGCATTACTACTCATTAAAACTTTCTAGTAATTCTAAAGCACAGACATGGTTGAGAACCACTGAGCTAATCACTCCCTTCCAGAACCTGTTCTTATTCTTCCTGTCCCTCCTCTCATTTCCCAGACCTAGACTAAGGGGCTTTTCAGAGGTTCTGGAGACACCCTTCTCTCAGGGCAGGTGCCAGGTTTTGGGGCATCTCTATACAGCACCAAGGATGGCTCCCCACCAACCCCCCAATTATTCCATTAGAAAAGAGCTGAAGGTATATTTTATCCAGAATAGCAGATAGGATTCATCCTCCAAGCCAACTCTGTTGGGCCAGAAGTGGGTCCTCAGGGTACTATATTGAGAAATCCTTCTCAACAGGTCATGTCCAAGCTCAGTGGGAAAAAATACCATGCTCGGTTATCAATGTTAGCTCAGGGAGAAGAGGAAGGAAATGATGATACAGAGGCCTAGCATTTGTCAATCCTCAAAAAAAAATTTCCTCATTTGGACTATGAGGAAAAAAGGACCCAGAGAAAGGACATGATGTGCCCATTAACTAGTTCAATAAATCCACAAGTTAGCTTAAAAGATTTGATTTGTGTCTAATACTACAGAACCTTGCCACTCAAAGTGAGGTCCACAGACCATCAGGGTCAGCATCTGCTGGAATATTGTTAGAAATGCAGAATCTCAGACTCCACACAAGACTTATTGAATCCAAATCTGCATTTTAATAAGTTCCCCAGGTGATTCATTTTTACAATGACTTTGAAAAGTGCTGCTGGAAAGTAGACAGAAGATGGGAATAGTAGTAAGCTCTGCCACAGTCCGCATGAGGAATACATGGGGGGAAATCAAGCAAAGGAAAATGCTAAGTCATGTAAGAGACAGAAGCAATGTCTGCCTCCAGAAAGTAGAGAGATCCAGACACGCACAAAAGCACAGAAAGCTTTGGAGATGGGGAGGCCTATGGGTCAGGTCCTAGCGGACTGGTAGAATGGGCAGAAAGGCACCTGCCAGTCTCCAGCAGCTTTCTCTTACCCCAAGAGCCTGCTGTCTCTCACTCTCTGCCCTGACACAGCTCTGGACATCAATTCATTGCTTCTGCTGTGAGTCTTCTCTCCCTAGCAGGCCTGGGAGCTCTTCGAGGCCAAAAATGGCATCTTCTCCCTGTCCTGATTCCTGTCGCTATCCACACAGGATGAGGCTTGTAAGGACCACTCAAAACATTTTTGAATACATGCGTGATTGATGTGATGAGTGATTTTATTAAGAAATGACTGAAGCCAGCCCGGTAAGAACACAGAGGCCAACTCCATTCTGCCCCTCTCCATCAAGTTGCCACTCCAACTTGACCCAGTGGAATTTAGGCTGGTACCCAAATTATCAGACTCTGACTTTTTAAAAATGAACACTTAACCTAAAATCCCAAACCTCCTTCAGTTCTGGCTTGGCTGCTAATCAGCTGGGGTCCCTTTATTCTGGAAGGAAACTCTCTGGGCTCTGGTCCACATGCACAGCTGAACCTCAGAGGGAGAGAAACGGATGATTAGACTTGGGGAAAGGATGTGGAGACCTGTCTAAAATGCTATGGGACAGGGGTAACACTCCCTCTGGAGGGTCAGCTCTCCTTTAGTGAAGATGTTCCTTCTGATAGTACAGAATTCAAAGGCCCATAGGATTCAAAGGGTCCAGCAAGTTCTGTAGACCCTACTCACTCCCAGCCCATCCCACAAAGCCAGTGTATGTGGAAATACTTCAAAGAGATGTGCAATGTAAAGTATCATCATTACTGTATGATGGAAAGCCTCGAATAGAATATTATAGCCATAGGTACTTTCCATACATTTATTTATTCACACCAGTCCTGCATTTGTGAACTTTGCAGAAAAAGAGAGTGTGGCTCTGGAGTGACAGTGCCTGTGCTTGAATCCTGACTCTGGCACTTTTTAGTTGTATGACCTTGAGCAAGTTATTTAATTTCTCCATGTCTCATGATATTCATTAATAAAATGGAGATAATAGTAGTACTTCTCTCACAGAAGTGCTCTGGGAATTAAATGAACAAATGTATATATGAGTGTGTGGCTTAGTTCCTGGACACATTACATATTCAATAAATGTCAGCAATTACCCACCTTACCTTCATGGCCTATCCACTGCACATCTCTCCCCCATCCCACACAATTAATGTTGCCAGTAGTTGCCCAGATTCTCCATGAATACCACCAGGCCTGGTACAGAGCAGCGTTTCATGCTGCAAAGAAATTGGTGCCCTCTGACATTTGACTCTTTACAATTACTATTCTCTTGGGGCATATTCTCAGCAAACCAGAAAAAAGTACTTGATAATCTAATTTATGTGGAAGTGTTATAGACTTATAAATGTCTATATTCCTTTTGAAGTACAGAATATTTGGTCTTTAAAAAGGAACCTAAAGCTAGCAATGCCTCAACAAAAAGAGATTAAGGCATCAGCACTGGAATTTGAGGAAGAGTCACAGATCAGGCAGTTAGGTGTTTTTATATTGAATGAGTAGAGAATCCTGAATGCCCAACTCCATGGACAGTCCTCTTTCTAATTCAATACAAGAAGGCAAGAAGGTTCTAGGAAGAATTTCAAGGTAAGTGGATGATCTAGTTGGTTCACCATTCCTGAAATTGGAGTCATTCTTTGTAAGGTAAGAGTATACAGGGACATCTGTATCTCTGTCATTCCCATCCTACAAGTGAAGACTGCAGGGACTCCCTCTGCCCTGAACATCAAGGTCCTCATTGGACTAATGAACCCTGAGCTCATCCTCCCTGAGCACTCTTCAGGTACAAACCTACAGAAAACTCCACCATTTTCTGACCTCTAGTCAAGGAAAACATCCTCCAACCAGGTGCAGTGAAACATGGTGCTAACAGCAGGAAGGCTTAACAGAGTTGTGCCTCATTCTCTAGAGCTGACCATGTGTGTACAGGAAACCTAAAAGGCCAGAGAAGATGGTACAGGAATGGTTGCAGGTCTATCCCTACCTCTAAGCAGCATCTCAGGCCCCATGCAAGGGTATTTCAGGCACCCAGAGAGAAGAGCCGGAATTTTGTTTTCTAGCTCTTCCTACTCACTTGGCTTTCTGAAGCTTTGGTATCACTTCCCTACCTTCATCTTGTCATATAACTTCACATGCATGCATCACACACAACCAAGACAATCACAGTAGACGCAACAAATACAGAGCATGGAGCAGCAGCAGAAGCTCTCACCCCTGAGTGGTGTAGATTTCCCCTTTGCAGTAAAAAGATATGAACAAGCTGGATGTAGTGGTGTATGCCTGTAGTCCCAGCTACTCAGGAGGCTGAGGCAAAAGGATCACTTGAGCCCACGAGTTCGAGGCTGCAGTGAGTCATGATCATGCCACTGCACTCCAGCCTGAGCAATAGAGCAAGACCCATCTCTTTAAAAATAAATAAATAAATAAATAAAATTAAATTTAAAAAAAGAGCAAAAAAGGACCAGCTGGCCAACTCCCTCTTTTTGCAGAGAACTACACTGCATTTTAGCAGAAGGACCTCTCTTGCCCTAGGTCAAGGAGAGAGCCTATAACTGAGTCAGCACTAGAACTCAATTCCTTTTTACTACCTCCTGCTAAGAGCTCCCCTCTACTGGGTGACTTCACACAGGTAATATCTGGTGGCAGCTGACAGCAGATACCCAAACTACAGACAAGCCTACAGTTGGAGGGTTCTTCCCATCTTGACTTTATCCTGAGCCTCTGGAGCAATGAAGTCTTGGTTATGGACATGACCCCAGCCTGCCTTGGTGCTGCTACCAACATGATTCCTGCTATAGTGCAACCTCTGCTGTCTCCTCTGACAATGGGGCTGGCCCTCTTGGCTGTATCTTCTCCCCAAAATCAAAGACTTGTTTGCCATTTAGAGATGTTGGCTCCCAGTTGAGGAGCCTCTACCCCAATATCAATAATACTACTAGGAACCTCTGGCCAGAACAGGACTGGCAGTTCAAACTTCACTGATGTAGTGTTGTATCTACCAGCAGAGAAGTAGAGATGCATGTAGCAGGGGCAACTAGATCTCTAGGCCCTCAGCCAAGAAACATCCTCATAGCAATCGGAAGCCTCTAGGTCTCCCCAAGCTTAGACATTTATCCCTCTACATGTTCTACAAAAATGCAAGACTGATCAGTGAAAAAATACAGGAATATAGAAAGAAAAAGAATGGATTCTTAACCATTGTCTGACTGGTGTCTTTTATCAGTATCATCTCCATTCTTGATGAATGTGTCACTTCTGTGTACTGCTCATTTTCTTTTCTATCAAACAGGAGTGTCTCATTCTCAGGCAGGTGGGGCCAAGAAGTTAAACTAGAAGAAATTGTTACTATTCAATCTTTAAAAACTACCTACAAAACAAAATGAGAGATTATTTTTAGACTTCAGGGATATGAGATATAAGAACCAAGCTGGGCACAATGGCTCACACCTGTAATCCTAGCACTGGGAGGCTGAGGCAGGAGGGTTGCTTGAGGCTAGGAGTTCAAGAACCAGCCTGGGCAATGTGGCAAAACCCTGTCTCTACAAAAAATACAAAAATTAGCTGGGCTTAGTGGCACATGCTTGTGATCTGGCTACTCACAAGGCTGAGGCAGGAGGATCACTTGAACCTGGGAGGCTGAGGCTGCAGAGATCCAAGATCATGCCACTGCATTCCAGCCTGGGTGGTAGAGTGAGACCGGTAGAGTGAGACCCTGCCTCAAAGAAAAAGATATAATAACCTATCATTTAGGAAAGCTGGAATTTCACGTGGTCGTTGGCCATCAAGGAAGGAGACAGAATGACATGAAAAAGCTAAGAGTAATGATGAAAGAAATTTTAAAATCAGAAAGGCCTAGATCTGGATTCCAGTTCCTCCACTTACTTGCTGTGTATCCTTGGAGGAGGTTTTTTAACTGTATGGTACTTAGTCTTTCCATTTAAAATATATTCATAATATGTGACTCATAGGAACGTTCTTCAGATTAAATGAGCCACTGAGTGTCAAGCGCCTGGAATACAATAGACATGCATTAAATGGAAACCAATTATAAAATGACTTTTCAGGGTTTTTTAAAGGTTTTCAATTTCCCCAAACCAAGAGTTAGCATGTTTTGCTGTGATGACTTTCATATCTTTTTAGGGAGCAAAATTTTATTTTCTTCAAAATAAACCAAACATGAAATTGGAACTTTTATGGTCCCATCATCCTCAGTCCTCTTGAAGGGTCTTCTGAGACATTGCCCCTGTACCGGAGGAAATTGTTGCTAGAAGATGAGCCAGTTGCATGGAAATTTGAAGCTATGGATTCTAATACCTCTTATGCCATGAACTCCCAGAGACAAGCCACTTCCCCTCCCTGAGTCTCAGCTTTCTCCTTGTTAAAATGAAGTGTTGGGCATGTGGTCACTAATGATGCTCTGACTTTTAGAACTCAAGGAATACTCTGGTTGCTGGGTGTGATTAACGGTTTCAATGTCTTTGACCCATCCCTACTGCAAACTATTATGCTGAATAAATATGTATTGGTACTCTATGAGATAGCTGTATCTCCATCACTAGGGTACACCTACCTCTATTAAGTGAAGCAATTTCATCACATGTTGCCTCCTTCCACACCTGAGCACTTATATGTGCCAGAATGTAACATGCAACCGTCATACTGAGAGTAAGCCACAGGTTCTGGGAATGAGGCTATGGCTTAGGGGTTGGGGAGGAAGGAAAAAGTGACACATCCACCTCCATCTAAAGACCTTAAAATATCTCCCAAAATGGGAAGTCAGAGACTGGAGTTTTTTTATTTTTAAGACCACATTATTTCTCTTCAAAAGGGAATACCCTTAACCTCAGGACCATCTATTGTGAAAGAAGATGAATACTTTTTTTTCTATTACTTCAGGGCTTTAGTTAGTGCCCAGAGAGGGTATTGCCTAAGGAACAAGTTGTCCTATGTTGAGTGACTGTCAGGAGTTTGGGTAGGAGGCTTGGAAAGGCAAATTCTTGGGGAGGTGAACAAATGGGGCAAGACGGTGGCAAAGGGTCTAGGCTCAGGCAGGCCTTACAGAGTCCAAAGAGTCACGTGTAGGTCTGGGCAACATGACTACCCAAATGAAGCCAAAGATCTTGTCATTCCAGCAAAAGCTATCTGGCAGGATCTGAAGGAAGGGCAGAATGAGGCTTAATGAGAGGTTGAAATCCAAGCTGTAATTATTAAAATACAGCCAAGGCAGGCACGGCTGCATGGGGTACAAGAGTCCTGAACTTCTTCTGGCTCCTACCTTCTCATAAATGATAGCAGAACACAAGTAAAAACACATTTTAGAGTCCCTTGGAAACAATTAAATGCCTAACGAACATAAGATGCTACTTATTAAGGTATTAGAATCAGAGAATCCAGGCCTGAGGTCAGCACCAAGGATAGCTGCCAGCAGGGCTAATGGTTTTCCAGATCTCAAGCTCTTAAGAGTCTTCAAGGATACGGCTTATCCCTAAAATAACTCTTAGGATTTAAAGGACCCTAATTCATCAGGGAAGGTCCAGATTGCCTATAACGGATACCCAACATGTATGTCACATGGTAGCACAATGTTTTCCCAGGAAATGAGTAGCTCAACTGTGGAGCTTACCTAGTGGAATTCGGGAAATCAATTCCTCAGTGTTCTCTTGGAACTGAGGAAGGACCTTGAAACACATCAACAGAAGAAGATCTAGAGTAGGGGGGTCAGCAAAACATTTCTGTAAAGGCCAGATAGTAAGTATTTTAGGCTTTGCAGGTCATACAGTATCTGTTGCAAATACTCAACTCTGTCATTATAACACAGAAGCATCCATAGCCAATGCTTTAAAGTGAGTGTTGCTGTGATCCAATAAAGTATTTTTAAAAAACAACAACAAATGGTAGGATGAATATGACCTGCAGGCTGTAGCTTACTGACCCCTCATCTAAATGGTCCATTGCAGATCATCTTAGGCAGAACTGTTAAATACCTAATACATGACCCAATTTTGTTGTACAATAAGGGGTGTTTAAGAAGTGTGAACCATAGTCCATCCTCCTGAACCTCAATGTTGGCCTTCATTACAGATATCCTTTGGGAAATCTCAGGTAGTCCCAGCAAACAAGTGGCAAATGTGGAAAAGATTAAAAAAAAAAAAAAAAGTTAAACAGTTATAAAAGGTTAATGGGAAAAAGGATCATGGACATATGGAGATTCTAGAGTTGGCTGTATAGGAGACATAGTGCTTCAATTGGTAGAAGCATTTTCATAATAATAAGAGTAGACCACTGAGAACTGGATAAAAAAGAAAAACCATGATACTACAGAGGCAACTTAAATCAGAGACAAAAAGGAGAGGCTCCACATCAATTAGGCACTTCCTGCTACGACCAAAACAGGGAGCTTTGCCTATGTTCTTGCATTTAATCCTCCCCACTCCCCTCCAATAGAATATTACTTATATTCAAACATAAGGGAGCATGAGGACCACAGGGACAAAGTCACTTGCCCAGGAACATGCAGCTAATGAGCTGGGAAATCAAGATAAAATGGAAAAAATTTAATATCAGAGCCCAGGCTCCTCTCCCCCCCCCCCCACTCTCCAATTGTCTTCAGACCCACAGGCCTGAGCCACTTGTTCCTAAGAGACTCAAGTCCAGAGAGCTTCGGGCACCTCTCTCCTACAACACGTCTGCATTTCTACTGAGGTGACTCTGGCCACTCTCTCTAGTGTCTTCTCCCTGCAGCTACTCAGATTGGGAACCACTAGGAGCCACTGTCTCACCTTGAGGACTCTTTCTCTTCCTTACATGCAAGAGGCTCATGACCCTCATAGAGTGCCCTGAACAAGGCAAGGCCCAGCAAAAGTGGGATCTCTAAGGGCAGTGAGCTTAGAGCAGAGGAGGCTATCTGAGGTCCTGGGGGCTCCCAGGGTTATTCTCCTCTACCCCCACTTTCCCTGCTCAACTCAAAGGGGCCTTGAATGGCAGCTGCACACTGCATATGAAATCCATTCCTCAGCACTGCCAAGCCAGGGTGGGGGTGTTTTAAAGTAAAGTTATAATATGCCTGCAATAAAAGTTTATCAGCTTTTATATAGGTTCTCATTAATGAGAGGAGATAGTTCAACAGCTCAGATAGTGCCATGACAGGAAACGCAACTCCTGGCACCACCTCTGCCTCCCCATCATGGTTCATAACTGGGAGTTTTTCCCATTTAAAGAGGACTGCATCAAATCGTGTGTCCCTTTCATTCTTTAACATGATTTGTAATGATTCCTGGAGTCTTCTAAATGTAAAGCATTTAGAAAGTTAACTTTATATTGAGGTGGGTAATGAATTTTTATGCCCCCAAACTTTGGAAAAGTCAAGAGTTACAGCAACAGAGAAGCAAAGAGGTAATACATTTGGAGCACTGGAGTTCAGGGCTGGGGGCTGGAGGATGAAAGGTGTGTCTTCCAGTTGTACATCTTGGGAAATAAGTTGAGGCTGGATCATAGCGCTGCTACTTTAGACAAGGACTTTAAGAGGTCATGTCCTCAAAAGGTGGTCAAAAACTGAAGAAAAAGTATGGAGAAGAATCTCCCAGGGTGACAGGGAAGGGGGTACAACTGGGTAGGCAGAGAGGGAGTGATTAACCCCCTGGAAGCAGAGGGAAAGCCCTCATGGATGCTGGTGAGGGACAAGGAGAGGATGGAGGCCAAGGAAAGGGGACAGTGTGTGGGAAGCCAGAACGAAGGCAGATGAACCCACTGTTGGACCAGAAGGAGAGAAGACTGCTCTCCCAAACACCCAGACAGCGAGGACTCTCTCCTGCACAGAGACTGATTGCAGCCTGTGCTAAGACGCCCTTGTGATCTGATACAGACCCGTGCAGCCCTGTGATATTCACCATCTAATGGGCATCGTGTCAAAGCTTGTTAACAGAAACATGCCTGATTTCAAACTTGTGATCATTTGGACACAGACAAGACTCAAATTGACATATGAGCTTTCAGTGAAAATAGAGTTTGTTACACAAATCAAGGGCGTGAAATAATTAGGGGCAAGAGGCATAATTAACCTACTTGGGGAAAACCAACAGACTTCAAGAACTTTGAATGACATTAGCTCCTCTCTATTTAAATCCAGACTGTGTCACTTACAAATGATTGCTGTCTAAGCTTGGCATACGTCCATCAGACCCTCTGCCTCATAGCACTTCATTAGTCTACTAACTGGTGTTGATGCACATGCCTAAAATGTCAATAGTAACTCTCCCTTTCTTTCAAGGTCCACTTCAAATCATTCTTCCTCCATAAGGCTGTCTAGGACTTCTCAGCCCACATGACATTCCCTAAAACATCCACTGTGTAGGCCACTTATGTGCCACGTACGGGCTACCTTGAACAATGAGCCCTTCTGTCCCATGCCCACATCTTATAGCCCTAACTGGCCTAACTGTACTTGGAAACCAAAAGTGGCTCTTATTTAAGGTATTTTATACCTGTTCCATCACCAAGAACTCTGTGTTGGCTCAATGAAAGAGACATGTGATTTTCTAGCAAACTCTTTACGTATGGATACTATGAAATTGCAGGAAGCAATTGAGAAGAGTGAACTGGAGCTATATATATATTGATTGATTGACCTAGAAAGCTATCCATTTCACTTTTAGTGAAAAAAAGTTGATTGTGGGGTTAAGCACATTATGTGGTTCTGCTTTTAAAGAAAAAGTACTTTCTGAATATTTTATGAACACTTAATAATATGTTTGGGTAAGCAGAGGAAAGGAAAGAAGGATATATACCAAACTGCTCATGCTTGTTTTCTTGGATTGGGGGAATGGAGTTGGGGGTGCAGAAAGGAGTTAGCATTTCCTTTGTATGTCTGTTTGCTGTTCGGCTTGTTAAATGAAAGTGCATTATTGTTTACTTTTATAAGTCAGCAAGCCTTAGAAATAGTGCAAAGTCAAGCTCTGTCAACCTTTACAGTCACCCAAAACATTGCCTCTTCCCCATGAGGCTGAAGGCCAAGCTTAGTGTGGGGAGGGTGATATGGTTTGAATGTGTGTCCCTGCCAAATCTCATGTTGAAATGTGATCCCCAGTGTCCATGGTAGGACCTGGTGGGAGTTGTGTGGGTAATGCAGCAGATTCTTCATGAATGGTTTGGTGATCTCCCTACTGTGATGAGTGAGTTCTGGTTCTAGTAGTTTGCATGAGATCTGATTGTTAGAGTCTGGGACCTCCATCCTCCCTCTCTTGCTGTGTGACACATGAGTTAAAGCCTTGCCTTCCACCATGAGTAAAAGCTTCCTGAGGCCTCACCAGAAGTGAGCAGATGCTGGTGCCATGCTTCTTGTACAGCCTGCAGAACCACAAGCCAAATAAACCTTTTTTCTTTATAAATTACCCAGCCTCAGGTATTCCTCTATAGTAGCATGAAATAGACTAGCACAGAGGAGCCTTGTCATTCATCTGTTCCTCCTGCCACCCCAAGTAGCATCCACACAGTCTCCCTGGAGCTTTGTAAGGGGTCTGCGTAAATCCACACCCACCTACATTCCAACTGATATGGTTTGGATCTGTGTCCACACTCAAATCTCTTGTGAATCATAATCCCCAGTGTTGGAGTTGGGGCCTGGTGGGAGGTGACTAAATCATGGGGGATTTGATGCTGCTCTCATGATACTGCGTGAGTGCTTACGAGATCTGCTTGTTTAAAAGTGTATGACACCTTCCCGTTCTCTCTATTCCTCCTGCTCTGGCCATGTAAGATGTGCCTGCTTCCTCTTCACCTTCCACCACGATTGTAAGTTTCCTGAGGTCTCCCCAGAAGTAGAAGCCACCATGCTTCCTGTACAGCCTGCAGAACCATGAGCCAATTAAACATCTTTTCTTCATAAATTACTCAGTCTCCAGTATTTATTTATAGCAATGCAAGAACGGACTAATACACCTACCTTTCAGGTTCCAGTCCCATCACTTGTTTCTCCTTGAAGTAACCACAAGTGACTCTCTGTTTCCTACATCCCAGACAGGCCTATCTGAAACAGGGAGATAGCTCTAGAGAACTGATTATTATCTGTTTTTCCTTCTAAATCCAGTCTTCATCCTCTTCCACCCCTGCTTGATATGCTCAGGGGGCTGGCATCCATGGACTGCATCAATAAGACTCCCTCGCCGGGTAAGGGTCAGCCAACAGGAGGATCCAACAGATAAAAGGCTTGGAGGAGAGAGAGGTCAGGGTTTTCCTCCCCCTAGTTTTCTCCCAGCGCAGCCACAGGTTGGCAATAGCTGTGTTACTCTATTACAACCCACAACTGGTGCTGGGAAGCCCTTCTGAGCTTGAGCTTTCTTGTGGTGTGGTAAGTGCTTCATGTCTTGGTGCAGAGCATGTAAAATAAGAGTTTCCTTCTGTTACTAATCTAGAGGTGTCTCACCATCCCTTGCTGGTTCCCTTATACTTCCCTACATGCTTGTGAACTGTTCCCTTATTAAACTCTCCTCCCTTTTGAGTGTGCCACCTGCTTCCTACCTGGCCCCTGGGCAGCTTCCCCATTCTCTGTAGCCAGCAAAGGGCCCTGGGTCCTCCAGCAGAGAACAAGAGCTGTCTTGTAACACTGCCTCTGCTGCCAGGAGCCTCTCCCTGCCAAAGACCTGCATACCTGGAAACACCTCTCTTTGGCAGGTTCTCCAGCTTTAATCCAGGGAGACTTTTAACAGGCACAGCAATATTTCTTGTTTCTTTCATCCACTAGCCATGGAGAGGTAGTAAACAAGCCCAGCTCACCCCCTTGCAGTTCATTTGAACAATGGAATCAAGGCGAGCTGAAGGAGATAGAAATCTCCATGCCCCCTCATGGGCTAGAAACAATCAGAGGGATGCTGTGAAGCCAGCCACTGTAGCCAAATATCTCCCATAGCAAAGCTCTGCTCCAGTGCCTCTCTCCCAGCAGGTGTCAATCAGACAAGGAGCAGGGAAAGAACAGATGCAAACAAGCCAACTAAAAATACATCCGTTGCAGACTTCATTAATGTGCAGGAACATTCTCAGTCCCTAGGGCAATGATGGGACCTCGAGATCTCAAGGGGCAGAAGAGGAATGGCAACTGAAATAAGACCCAATATAAAAAACAACATCAACAATGACAAAAATACATATCCAATAGGAAAAAAACAACTGTTCATGCTCAAATCCTAGGGAGTATTGACACCTAATTATTAATCAACCTGAGCAAGAATGAACTATGGCCTCAGAATCAGCTTCCTTCCACCATCGAGAACCCATCATTAAATCTATGTATGTCATTAATCTCATAAACTCCTGCAGATGTGGAAAAGGGGTCTCATCTCAGGCCTGCTCCTAGACACAGCAGGAGGCTCCAGCCAAGTTGGGCCCGAAGAGTAGACGTAGGTGGTAACAGACAAATTAATCATCACCCCACTACACCCCAGCTAGCAAGAAAGTGAGGGTGCTATAGACCCAGGTTTAGAGCATCTCAGAGGGCAAAGGATCAGTTTTCACCTTCATGAAGGCATGTGTGTTACCTTCATATTGGTGAGAACACTGGTTCTATGTTGCAGAAGTCCAGCTTAAACTGGCTTAAGCAGAGAGGTTGGACTGATGAGCTCATTTAACTGAAAATTTCAGAGGTAGTTCAGCCTTAGCTGGATCTAGTTACTCAATGATGTCACCAGGAATCTCTAGCCCTCTGCCTTTGAGATCTGCTTTCCTTGGTGATGACTTGATTCTTCCCATTCGTGGGTGGCCCCCAGTGGCCCCTGCTGACACCTACTATTAAACAGCTCCAAAGGAAAGTACATGCAACTTTCCAGAGAGTCCCCATCCAAGTCTCAGAGTTGAGTTTCAATGGCATGCCTTGTGTTTCCTGCCATCTGTAATGCATAATCTGTGGCCAGGAGAATGAAATGCTCTGTTTGGCCAGGTTGGGGTTATATGCTCACCCCTGAGTCTTGGACCTACAGTAGTCTGGCACATAGAAGGAACTCACTAAATGTATGTTGAATGAATGAATGAATGAAAGGCCCAGAGGTGTGAAAGTTCACAGCACATTGGAGACAGTGAGTTGGCTACTGTGAGTGAAAGAATGGGATTGGAAAGCCAAGAATGAACATCCAGTGTCTGATGTGGTGGCCACCGGCAAGGCACTGCGCAGGCTACAAGGCACTTTGCCAGGACGCCAAGCTACGAGACGTGCAGAGGACCCCAGAATGGGTTATCTGCCTTCTGGAGTTAATAGGAGTCATGGGACAATCATGTAAATATTATGTCACAAAGAAAATGTGATGAGCCTCACGGGAGCAGAGAGGATGTCATCCTACTCTGGAAGGGAGTAGAGGGTCAGAGCCCTTTTAGTGGAGGAGTCGGTGAATCTATTTGGAGCTGGTAGGCAGGAATAGTTTGGACAGATGAAAACGAAGATGAACTATTTAGATAGAAGGGGTGCCCAAGGAGATGGGGGAGGCAGAAAAAAGAGGTCCAGGGAGGACAGGCCTGTAATGGGGGCCGTAGGAAGTAGGGGTACAAGTGGGGTCAGGAACCTCCCAAAAGAAGGCTGAGGCTTCTGAGCCAAAGATTTAGACCCTGATTCTGTTGGCTATGGGGTGTTGCTGTCTCTTATTGATCGATTGATTGATTGATTGATTGAGATGGGGTCTCACTCTGTCACCCAGACTGGAATGCAGTGGCATGAACTCAGCTCACTGAAACCTCTGCTTCTCAGGTTCAGGTGATTCTCCTGACTTAGCCTCCTGAGTAGCTGGGATTACAGGTGCTTACCCCCACCCCCAGCTAATTTTTTATATTTTTGGTAGAGACGGGGTTTCACCATGTTGGCCAGGCTGGTCTCGAACTCCTGACCTCAAGTGATCTGCCCACCTCAGCCTCTCAAAGTACTGGGATTACAGGCGTGAGCCACCACACCCCACCTGCTGTCTCTTCTTGAGCAGTTCATCTCAGTCACTATCCTATAAATGGTGCCCACTTTTTCTCAGGCATATCAATTCAAACTCACATTTTTCAGAAATCAACAAGGACTCGCCTCTCGACAGGCTGCCTTCCAGTCTGTTGTCCTAGGAGTGGGTGATTTCTCTCTGAAGGGTGACATCTTCAGGCTGTAAATCTCCCTCCCTGACTTCCAGCCATTTCCAGCAACAACAGAATAGCTCATCTTAAGGAGCCAGGTTTCTCGGCATGCATATAAACTCAACTTTAAACTGATTATTGAAATCTACAAGCTGTTAATCCAGTGGCTGCCAGCAAAGCCTCATTCTTTCTACTGTTTAATCTTTGCTGACAATGACACAATTCGTATGTTCTCTCAGCTGCTCTCAACAACCTCCCATGCCTTCCCGAGACCTCTCCTGCAGTCACTCCACACAACAAATATGTTCACACACTCCGTAACCCCTTCATCTTGCTCTTTTTTCTATCTCTAACTGAGGCTTATCTGAAAATATCTGAAATTACTGGTCAAAGCAAGTAAGGAAATCACTTGACTGGGGTAAATTCTGTGCAAGGGAAATGTGTGGCTTTTCAAGGATTTTTATCAGGGTTTGCCCACCTTCTGGGGGAGTGGCCACATAGGCCAGGAAAACTGCTTGGTTTGATGAGTGGCGGTGTCTGCCCGTCTCAGTTGGGCCCCTCATCAGGGATAAGTCTGTCAAGGGCTTCTTTGGGGTAGCCTAGGAGCATCTCGTCGAGCTGGTGTTACCTTATCTCCCTCAATAAGCAGCTTCACGGCTGGCCTGGGGCTTACAGATGCCAGGGCCAGGCACCCACCTGGCTGAGTCAGAGCTGCATCCCTGTCCACTTGCCAGACGAACCACCAGCACAGACCAGGACAGACCAGGGCTCCACATCACTGCAGTCATTGTCTTTCTATCTGCCACTTATTCATAGCCAACCATGAGGCTGAAATGGCATCTGAGATCTTACGCAGGCTGGTCCCATTCACCTCTCCAGGCTTCTCTGCCTTCCATCTTTTCACATACCCTTGCATCCAGCCAAACTGAACTGCCCCCTATTCCCCTAAATATCCCCTACCCTCTCTTTGCCCCCTCTGACACTCCCATCAAACCACCCACCCTCCCGAGCTCACATGAGAATTATTTCTCTGAACTCCTGGGGCACTGTTTGTACATTTGTAAACACTCGACTTGTTCTATTCTGTATTATAAGAGCAAAGCATAGAGTCAAGAGCTTTGCTGTGTGACCCTGGGAAGTGACTTAACCTCTCTGTGCCTTGATTTCTTAATTCATAAAGTAGGAATAATATTCCTTCCTCAAACAGTTGTTGAGGAAAATAAACAGGCCAATATCTTACAGCGTGTGTGGCAAGATCTGGCAAATAGGGGCTGTTCAAAAATTACCACTGGTATTATAACTGTTAGGGTTGTTGTTACTGCAATTACATTTTCCTCCTACTATGCTGTGAGTTCCTTCAGGATAGGACAATGTCTTGTTCATACTTGAATCCCTCTCATTGCCCAATACATTGCTAGCACATGGCACATGCTTATTAGTTGATAAATGAATGAACTGTCAAGGAAAAGAATAAACTGCATAGTCCTATACTTTTATATTAATTAATATTTTAATTGCTTTTCCTATTGGCCCCTCCTTACACACACACACACAGAGGCTGGGCACATCAGACACCTTAATTATAGAGAGAGGTCATGATTAAGCCTTCTTGGAGGCTGGCAAAGGCTGCTTTCTGGGTATCACGGACCCTCGCTGCACAGAGCACTAAAGCAGGTTCTTCTCATCGATGCATTTATTTCACTCATTTTTCAGTCAACAAACCTTTGCTTAGCACTTATTCTGTGCCAGGCCCTGGGCTAAGTGACAAGCCAAGGTAGGCATAGTTATGCCCCTGTAGACCTTGAATCCAGTAGAGAAGACAGGTCTTCATGAATATTAACTCAAATCACTGTAAAATTAAAACAGTGACATAGGCCATAAGGATGGCATTTAATAGGAAGGGCTGTGAAGACAGAGCTCTTGCATGATTTTCCAGAGCAGAGACTCTAGACAGGGCTGAAGACTTCCCTATGCCTGTCCTTCTGGGTTAAGGCATTGCCCTACACAGGCCTCTGGAAGGAAAAGACATTAAGTAACCACTGATACACGTGTTACTAATATCTGGGCACCTTTTTCACCTTCTTCCTGGATAGAGAGCATTGAGGGGAAGGGGAAGAAGGTCCAGAGAACCTAGAAATAAAGTTATCACATGGAATAGAATGGGGAGAACTGGCCAAGAAATGGGAGCTGAACCCAGAGGTAAGTCTCCTTCTGGGAGTGGGGTAAGTGTGGGCCCCTTGTTTCTTCCTTTGTCAAATTTGATCCTTATCATTTCCTCAACACTGGGGCTGTCTTCACTCAGACAGTGCCCAGAATGAATTCTTAGCCAATTTCAAAACATTATGAGGTGACATCTGCTTACACCACTTGATCTAGCCATGGCCTGTGGATTATTGCAGACTGATGATATCCAGAGCCCTGTGCCTGACCCTGGGTGGGAGGGAGGGTCATGACATGGAAGAAGTATTCTTGACTTAAGAGAACCTCTACCTCATGGGAGAGACAGAATTAATGTCCACGAACCTCCCAGATGACAAATTACAGCCAAGTGCATGTGCCAGTTGTCTTAAGAAAGTTTCCCAGAAACTGACACATGAACCTCTGCTTACATCTCATCTTCCAGATACAGATGCATCCACTTTGATTGGGTCAGCTGGGCTAGGGCAGGCAGTGGGTGGGAATGGTCCCAGAAGACTTCATAAAACACCTAGACTGAGTACACACATATACGTGTGTGCATGTATGAGGGTGTGTGCATGTCTCTAGACTGGCCTTTGGCAAGTGCCAAGTGGCACATTTGTCCCTGCTTCCTTTTAAGGGCCTTCTCCCCACCTTTCCTCAGCACCACCTTCTCCTCACCTCACTTCCTCTGCTACCCACCCACAACATACATAAGAACCTGCAGCACCTCCTGCCCCAGAGAGAACCAGCTCATTTATGGTTTTTTTTTAACTGACAAAAATCATATCTATACATTCTGTACAACATGATGTTTTGAAATAGGTCTACACTGTGGAAGGGCTAAATCAAGTTAATAAACATATGCATGACTCCATATACTGATCCTTTTTTTGTAGTGAGAATATGTAAAATCTATTATTGTCGTAGTTTTCGAGTGTACATTACATTGTTATTAGATGCAGTAACTATGATGTACAATAGGTCTCTTGAACATATTCTTCTTCCTGTCTCATTGAAATTTTGTGTCCTTTGACCATTATCTCCCTAATCCTCCCATCCCAGCCTTACTGCATGATCTTCCTTATATTTGGGATCTAAAAAAGTCAAATTCATGGAAACAGAGAGATAGCCAAGCTGTGATGATAAAAGGCAGGACCCCTTACCAGGAGCATTTGCCTCTGAATTTTGAAAAGGGGCAATACTTAATCCCTAGGACTGGGTCTCCAAGGGGGAGTGAGGGAGTGGGAGGACAGGTTTTCTAACAGCTTTTAAAAGTCTCCTCTAAGTCATGCACAGCGCTGGGCAAATCACATGCATTATCTCAGTCAATTTTCATAACATTTCCACAAAAGACACATTTCCCAGCCTCATTTATCAGAAAAGGAAACTGAGGCATGGAGACAGGAACAGGCCTTGCCAAAGGCAACCCAGGGCTTGCCCAAGGTAACTCACTCCAGTGGCGGTGTGGGGTCTGCTCTTTTTTTGTTTTTACTACCCTATACCTCAATGGACACAAAATGTTAGGGTTGGGACAGTAGGGGGAGACATGCTCCTTGGATACTCTCCAGACACAATACTCAGAACCTACTCCTCCAGCTGGGCTGATCTCACATCTGACTCCTCCAGCTGGACTGACCCCACATCTGTCAGCCTTCTAGAGCCCTCCCCAGACCCCCTCCTGCCCACCACCAATTCTCTTTTCTCTCCCTGGTTCTCGATCCTCCCTCCCTCCCTCTCTCCTCTCCTCTTTCACTTTGGGAAGTAATGAACAAGGCGGGATTATTCTGCCCTGGTAGTCACACCTCCCAGAATGAGGTGCCGGTTTTGGACCATCCCTGGGAAGTTTTTAAGAAGCAATCTAAGATAAATAGAAGAGACTTCCCCCACCTCAGATTTTAGCAATGGAATCATTTCTCCGGGAAATAATAATAATGAAAAATGGTCTCCAATTATTCCAAGACTGTTTCTATGAATAATTCAGGAGCAACAGAGCTGAAGCTCCTTACCTGCTTGTCACAGCACCCCACCTCACCTCCATCACACTCTCTCCTTTGCTCCTGGGGTGCTTCCTAACTCCCCAGAAATGACTGTAACTCCCTGGCACTGAGTCATCTATAAACTCTATCACTTGGAAATGCCAGTTAAGATAAGCACCAATGTTTGTAGACCCATGCCACGTGTCCAAAACTGGGCTAAGCAGGCTGCGTAGATTCCCTTGTTTCATTCTACTGTACTCCTGTGAGCTAGGACATGGTGTCATCCCCATTTTACAGATGAAAATGCAGAGGTTGAGAGACGGTAAGAAATTTGCCAAGGTCATATGCCTAGAAGTGACACAGCAAGGATTCAAACTCAGGAGATGCCAGATCCTGGCCTTTTATACTACTCCACCCTGCAGCCGACATCCATGTACACAGAGGCGAGGGGTCACTTCCTGGGCTGTACTGCCAATAAGCCCTCTTCTTGCCCCCACTCACAGCTGTGAAACAGGATAGCTGTTTCGGTTCACTTCAGTGCTTTAGGGCTTGCACAAAATCATTTCTCTTCCTGGGATGTTACTTCCCCCAGTTTATAGCATTGGCCTCTTGCAAGACCTGTTGGTGGCTGGAAACCTGGGAAAACTTCTTGAGTTTTTCAAGCCCTCTGGTATCTGGGGCAAGTCTTGCTTCATCTCAAGTCCAGCTCCTCAGAGGAAACTTTTGCAAAGTTTTGTGTGTAGGTTGAAGCAGCCTCAGCACTCACAATCCACTCCTTCATTTTTCCATCACCGAAACAACCCACATCCCATGGTAACTTACAGGAGAGATGGGAGGAGGTGCTTAGAAGAGGACTTCGCATCTCCTGACCTGAGATGTTGTTCCTGGGCCTGCTCTGGTTCTTCACCTTTCCCATGTGAGACGGGTACCATGGTGCCCCGCTCTACACTCAGCATCGGGAGGGGCCCAACTCAGCCAAGCACCCCTGTGAAGGACCAGAGCCTGAACACCAGACTGGGATAAGAAAGATGGCACAGTTGACTCTGTCTATGCCAGTCATGAAGAGGCTTTAATCAGCTCCAAGGCAGAGACTGACGATGGACTCCTGACATTCATTGCCTGCTTCTTCCTCAGAAACAGAACCCTGAGGCCGGGCGCAGTGGCTTACGCCTGCAATCCCAACACTCTGGGAAGCCAAGGCAGGTAGATCACCTGAGGTCAGGAGTTTCAGACCATCCTGGACAACATAATGAAACCCCATCTCTACTAAAAATACAAAAATTAGCTGGGCATGATGGTGCATGCCTGTAGCTACTGGGCATGATGGTGCATGCCTGTAGCTACTGGGCATGATGGTGCATGCCTGTAGCATGCCTCTAGCTACTCTAGAGGCCGAGGCAGGAGAATCACTTGAAGCGGAGGTTGCAGTGAGCCAAGATCATGACATTGCACTCCAGCCTGGGTAGCAAGAGCGAAATTCCATCAAGAAGGAAGGAAGGAGGGAAGGAAGGACGGAAAGAAGGAAGGAAGGAAGGAAGGAAGAAGGAAGGAAGGAAGGAAGGAGGGAAGGAAGGACGGAAAGAAGGAAGGAAGGAAGGAAGGAAGGAAGAAGGAAGGAAGGAAGGAGAGAGAGAGAGAAAGAAAGAAAGGAAGGAAGAAAGAAAGAAAAGAGAAAGAAAGAAAGAGAAAGAAAAGAAAAGAAACGAAACCCTGAGCTTTCTTCTGACATGCTCTCTCCAGTAATAAAGACTACGATGTTTCTTGGCCTCCCTAGGAAACTGGGTTCTGACCACAAGAAGTGTAAACAGAGAAACTTCCACTAAGTCTTCTATTTAAAAAGTCGGGGGGGGGCGGAGCAAGATGGCCGAATAGGAACAGCTCCAGTCTCCAACTCCCAGCGCAAGCGACACAGAAGACCGGTGATTTCTGCATTTTCAACTGAGGTACTGGGGTCATCTCTCTAGGGAGTGCCGGACAATCGGTGCTGGTCAGCTGCTGCAGCCTGACCAGCGTGAGCTGAAGCAGGGCGAGGCATCGCCTCACCTGGAAGCGCAAGGGGGAAGGAAATCCCTTTTCCTAGCCAGGGAACTGAGACACACAACACCTGGAAAATCGGGTAACTCCCACCCCAATACTGTGCTTTAAGGAAACAGGCACACCAGGAGAATATATCCCACACCTGGCCGGGAGGGTCCCACGCCCACGGAGCCTCCCTCACTGCTAACACAGCCCTCTGCGGCGATCTATCCGCAAGGCAGCAGCGAGGCTGGGGGAGGGGCGCCCGCCATTGCTGAGGCTTAAGCAGGTAAACAAAGCCGCTGGGAAGCTCGAACTGGGTGGAGCTCACAGCAGCTCAAGGAAGCCTGCCTGTCTCTGTAGACTCTACCTCTGCGGACAGCGCACAGCTGCAGTCCATTAGGGGAAAGAGCGGGGCCGCTGCAGACCCGAACGACTCTGTCTGACAGCTTTGGGGAGAGCCGTGGATCTCCTAACGCGGAGGTTGAGATCTGAGAACGGACAGACTGCCTGCTCAGGTGGGTCCCTGACCACTGAGTAGCCTAGCTGGGAGACATCCCCCACTAGGGGCAGTCTGATACCCCACACCTCACAGGATGGCGTCACCCCTGAGAGGAAACTTCTAAAGAAAGAATCAGACAGGTACACTCGCTGTTCAGCAATATTCTATCTTCGGCAACCTCTGCTGCTGATACCCAGGCAAACAGGGTCTGGAGTGGACCTCAAGCAATCTCTAACAGACCAACAGACAGTCCTTCTGACTGTCAGACGGAAAACTATCAAACAGGAAGGACACCTATACCAAAACCCCATCAGTACGTCACCATCATCAAAGTCCAGAGACAGATAAAACCACAAAGATGGGGAAGAAGCAGGGCAGAAAAGCTGGAAATTCAAAAAATAAGAGCGCATCTCCCCCTGCAAAGGAGCGCAGCCCATCGCCAGCAACGGATCAAAGCTGGTCAGAGAATGACTTTGACGAGATGAGAGAAGAAGGCTTCAGTCCATCAAACCTCTCAGAGCTAAAGGAGGAATTACGTACCCAGCGCAAAGAAACTAAAAATCTTGAAAAAAAAGTGGAAGAATTGACAGCTAGAATAATTAATGCAGAGAAGATCATAAACGAAATGACAGAGATGAAAACCATGACACGAGAAATACGTGACAAATGCACAAGCTTCGGTAACCGACTCGATCAACTGGAAGAAAGAGTATCAGCGATTGAGGATCAAATGAATGAAATGAAGCGAGAAGAGAAACCAAAAGAAAAAGAAGAAAAAGAAATGAACAAAGCCTGCAAGAAGTATGGGATTATGTAAAAAGACCAAATCTACGTCTGATTGGGGTGCCTGAAAGTGAGGGGGAAAATGGAACCAAGTTGGAAAACACTCTTCAGGATATCATCCAGGAGAACTTCCCCAACCTAGTAGGGCAGGCCAACATTCAAATTCAGGAAATACAGAGAACGCCACAAAGATACTCCTCCAGAAGAGCAACTCCAAGACACATAATTGCCAGATTCACCAAAGTTGAAATGAAGAAAAAATCTTAAGGGCAGCCAGAGAGAAAGGTCGGGTTACCCACAAAGGGAAGCCCATCAGACTAACAGCAGACCTCTCGGCAGAAACTCTACAAGCCAGAAGAGAGTGGGGGCCAATATTCAACGTTCTTAAAGAAAAGAATTTTCAACCGAGAATTTCATATCCAGCCAAACTAAGCTTCATCAGTGAAGGAGAAATAAAATTCTTTACAGATAAGCAAATGCTTAGAGATTTTGTCACCACCAGGCCTGCCTTACAAGAGACCCTGAAGGAAGCCCTAAACATGGAAAGGAACAACCGGTACCAGCCATTGCAAAAACATGCCAAAATGTAAAGACCATCGAGGCTAGGAAGAAACTGCATCAACTAACGAGCAAAATAACCAGTTAATATCATAATGACAGGATCAAGTTCACACATAACAATATTAACCTTAAATGTCAATGGACTAAATGCTCCAATTAAAAGACACAGACTGGCAAACTGGATCAAGAGTCAAGACCCATCAGTCTGCTGTATTCAGGAGACCCATCTCACATGCAGAGACATACATAGGCTCAAAATAAAGGGATGGAGGAAGATCTACCAAGCAAATGGAGAACAAAAAAAGCAGGGGTTGCAATCCTAGTCTCTGATAAAACAGACTTTAAACCATCAAAGATCAAAAGAGACAAAGAAGGCCATTACATAATGGTAAAGGGATCAATTCAGCAGGAAGAGCTAACTCTCCTAAATATATATGCACCCAATACAGGAGCACCCAGATTCATAAAGCAAGTCCTTAGAGACCTACAAAGAGACTTAGACTCCCATACAATAATAATGGGAGACTTCAACACTCCACTGTCAACATTAGACAGATCAACGAGACAGAAAGTTAACAAGGATATCCAGGAATTGAACTCATCTCTGCACCAAGCGGACCTAATAGACATCTATAGAACTCTCCACCCCAAATCAACAGAATATACATTCTTCTCAGCACCACATCGCACTTATTCCAAAATTGACCACATAATTGGAAGTAAAGCACTCCTCAGCAAATGTACAAGAACTGAAATTATAACAAACTGTCTCTCAGACCACAGTGCAATCAAACTAGAACTCAGGACTAAGAAACTCAATCAAAACCGCTCAACTACATGGAAACTGAACAACCTGCTCCTGAATGACTACTGGGTACATAACGAAATGAAAGCAGAAATAAAGATGTTCTTTGAAACCAATGAGAACAGAGATACAACATACCAGAATCTCTGGGACACATTTAAAGCAGTGTGTAGAGGGAAATTTATAGCACTAAATGCCCACAAGAGAAAGCAGGAGAGATCTAAAATTGACACTCTAACATCACAATTAAAAGAACTAGAGAGGCAAGAGCAAACACATTCAAAAGCTAGCAGAAGGCAAGAAATAACTAAGATCAGAGCAGAACTGAAGGAGATAGAGACACAAAAAACCCTCCAAAAAATCAATGAATCCAGGAGTTGGTTTTTTGAAAAGATCAACAAAATTGACAGACCGCTAGCTAGACTAATAAAGAAGAAAAGAGAGAAGAATCAAATAGACGCAATAAAAAATGATAAAGGGGATATCACCACCGACCCCACAGAAATACAAACAACCATCAGAGAATACTATAAATGCCTCTACGCAAATCAACTAGAAAATCTAGAAGAAATGGATAATTTCCTGGACACTTACACTCTTCCAAGACTAAACCAGGAAGAAGTTGAATCCCTGAATAGACCAATAGCAGGCTCTGAAATTGAGGCAACAATTAATAGCCTACCCACGAAAAAAGTCCAGGACCAGATGGATTCACAGCTGAATTCTACCAGAGGTACAAGGAGGAGCTGGTACCATTCCTTCTGAAACTATTCAATCAATAGAAAAAGAGGGAATCCTCCCTAACTCTTTTATGAGGCCAACATCATCCTGATACCAAAGCCTGGCAGAGACACAACAAAAAAAGAGAATTTTAGACCAATATCCCTGATGAACATCGATGCAAAAATCCTCAATAAAATACTGGCAAACCGGATTCAGCAGCACATCAAAAAGCTTATCCACCATGATCAAGTGGGCTTCATCCCTGGGATGCAAGGCTGGTTCAACATTCGCAAATCAGTAATCCAGCATATAAACAGAACCAAGGACAAGAACCACATAATTATCTCAATAGATGCAGAAAAGGCTTTTGACAAAATTCAACAGCCCTTTATGCTAAAAACGCTCAATAAATTTGGTATTGATGGAACGTACCTCAAAATAATAAGAGCTATTTATGACAAACCCACAGCTAATATCATACTGAATGGGCAAAAACTGGAAAAATTCCCTTTGAAAACTGGCACAAGACAGGGATGCCCTCTCTCACCACTCCTATTCAACATAGTGTTGGAAGTTCTGGCTAGGGCAATCAGGCAAGAGAAAGAAATCAAGGGTATCCAGTTAGGAAAAGAAGAAGTCAAATTGTCCCTGTTTGCAGATGACATGATTGTATATTAGAAAACCCCATCGTCTCAGCCCAAAATCTCCTTAAGCTGATAAGCAACTTCAGCAAAGTCTCAGGATACAAAATTAATGTGCAAAAATCACAAGCATTCTTATACACCAGTAACAGACAAGCAGAGAGCCAAATCAGGAATGAACTTCCATTCACAATTGCTTCAAAGAGAATAAAATACCTAGGAATCCAGCTTACAAGGGATGTAAAGGACCTCTTCAAGGAGAACTACAAACCACTGCTCAGTGAAATCAAAGAGGACACAAACAAATGGAAGAACATACCATGCTCATGGATAGGAAGAATCAATATCGTGAAAATGGCCATACTGCCCAAGGTGATTTGTAGATTCAATGCCATCCCCGTCAAGCTACCAATGAGTTTCTTCACAGAATTGGAAAAAACTGCTTTAAAGTTCATATGGAGCCAAAAAAGAGCCCGCATTGCCAAGACAATCCTAAGTCAAAAGGACAAAGCTGGAGGCGTCACGCTGCCTGGCTTCAAACTATGCTGCAGGGCTGCGGTAACCAAGGCGGCATGGTACTGGTACCACAACAGAGATATAGACCGGTGGAACAGAACAGAGTCCTCAGAAATAATACCACACATCTACAGCCATCTGATCTTTGACAAACCTGAGACAAACAAGAAATGGGGAAAGGATTCCCTATTTAATGGATGGTGCTGGGAAAATTGGCTAGCCATAAGTAGAAAGCTGAAACTGGATCCTTTCCTTACCCCTTATACGAAAATTAATTCAAGATGGATTAGAGACTTAAATGTTAGACCTAATACCATAAAAACCCTAGAAGAAAATCTAGGTAGTACCATTCAGGACATAGGCATGGGCAAGGACTTCATGTCTAAAACACCAAAAGCAACGGCAGCAAAAGCAAAAATTGACACATGGGATCTAATTAAACTAAAGAGCTTTTGCACAGCTAAAGAAACTACCATCAGAGTGAACAGGCAACCTACAGAATGGGAAAAAATTTTTGCAACCTACTCATCTGACAAAGGGCTAATATCCAGAATCTACAAAGAACTCAAACAAATATACAAGAAAAAAACAAACAACCCCATCAAAAAGTGGGGAAAGGATATGAACAGACATTTCTCAAAAGAAGACATCCATACAGCCAACAGACACATGAAAAAATGCTCATCATCACTCGCCATCAGAGAAATGCAAATCAAAACCACAATGAGATACCATCTCACACCAGTTAGAATGGCAATCATTAAGAAGTCAGGAAACAACAGGTGTTGGAGAGGATGTGGAGAAATAGGAACACTTTTACACTGTTGGTGGGATTGTAAACTAGTTCAACCATTATGGAAAACAGTATGGCGATTCCTCAAGGATCTAGAACTAGATGTACCATATGACCCAGCCATCCCACTACTGGGTATATACCCAAAGGATTATAAATTACTCTACTACAAAGACACATGCACACGTATGTTTATTGCGGCACTATTCACAATAGCAAAGACTTGGAATCAACCCAAATGTCCATCTGTGACAGACTGGATTAAGAAAATGTGGCACATATACACCATGGAATACTATGCAGCCATAAAAAGGATGAGTTTGCGTCCTTTGTAGGGACATGGATGCAGCTGGAAACCATCATTCTTAGCAAACTATCACAAGAAGAGAAAACCAACACCGCATGTTCTCACTCATAGGTGGGAACTGAACAATGAGATCGCTTGGACTCGGGAAGGGGAACATCACACACTGGGGCCTATCATGGGGAGGGGGGAGGAGGGAGGGATTGCATTGGGGAGTTATACACGATATAAACGTCATGCACATGTACCCTAGAACTTAAAGTATAATAAAAAATAAATAAATAAATAAATAAATAAATAAATAAATAAATGAAAACAAAACAACAACAACAACAACAACAACAAATTTTAGCTGGGTCAGAAGATTTCTTGTGATTTTGATTTTGATTTGTGTTTCTCTGATGATTACTAATGTTTTAACATTTTTTCTTAACCTGTTGACCATTTGTATGACTTCTTTTGAGAAATGTCTACTCAGATATTTTGCTCATTTTTAAGTCAGATTATTATTATTATTATTTTGCTACTGAGTTGTTTGAGCTTTGTATATTCTTGTTATTAACCTCTTGACAGATGGATACTTTGCAAATATTTTCTCCCATTCTGTGGATTGCCTTTCACTTTTGATTGTTTTTGTTGTTGTTGTTGTTGCTGTTCTTATTGTGTAGAAGATGATCTCATCTGTTCATTGTTGCTTTGTTTGCCTGTGCTTTTGAAGTCTTATACGAAAATGTTTCCCCAGACTAATGTCCGGGAGTGTTCCCCCTGTATTTTCTTCCGGTAATTTCAGTTTCAGGTTGTAGATTTGAGTCTTTAATCCATTTTGATTTGAGTTTTGCATATGAGAGATAAGGGTCTAGTTTTGTTCTTCCACATAAGGTAATTCAGTTTTCTTTACAACATTTATTGGAGACTGTGCTTTCCCCATTGCATATTATTGACACCTTTGTCTTTAAAGAGTTGGCTGTAAACATGTGAGTTTGTATCTGGGTTCTCTGTTATGTTCCATTGTTCTGTATGTCTGTTTTTGTGCCAGTACTGTGCTGGTTTGTTTGCTGTAGTTTTGTAGTATATTTTCAAGTCAGGTACGGTGATGCCTCCAACTTTGTTCTTTTTGCTCCGATTGCTTTGGCTATCAGAAGTCTGTTGCGGTTCCATACACATTTTAAGATTTTTTTCTATCTCTGTGAAGAATTTTATTGGTATTTTGATGGGGATTGTGTGGATTTACAGGTTGCTTTGGATAAAATGATCATTTTAACAATATCAATTTTTTTATTCCCTGGGCATGGAATACCCTTTCATTGTTGGGTGTGTTCTTTTTTGTTTCTTTCTTCAGTGTTTTATACTTTACCTTGTATAGATCCCAAATATTTAAAACATGTTAATTTTATATAACGTGTCTGTTCTGATAATTCCGATTTCTAAGTGCTGATGCATTAATTTTTTTTAGTTGAGTTGTCTGTTTTAGCATTCTCTCTCTCTCTCTGTCTCTCTCTCTCATCTCTCTCCCCAACTCTCTCTTCTGGAGACTTGCTGACAACTCTCCATGAATATTTTAAAGTTTGTTTATGGTTAAATATTATATTAATGGCAATCAAACTTAAAGTATGGCTTAATGAAAAAGAAGCCTTGGAATTTAGAGACTGTGTATTTTCTGGAGCTTTTCTACCATGGAGATATTTGCTTGTATTTCAAATGATAATAAAAACTTAGAGATATTCTTCTCCTTTCCCCAAAAAAAAAATAAAAATAAAAAAAAATAAAAAAATAAAAAGTCAGGGGAAGAAGTTCTCCTTTTCCTTCCCTTCTTCCCATCTGCAGCCAGGTATTTGGGCGTGACCGCAGTAGAGGATCAGCAACACTGGCCACACAACCCAGGCAGGCAGGTCCAGACCCTTGTCTCAAAGCTGTGGGAAGATGGCTGAGAACCAAGGAAGAACGAAGTGACGTGGGGCTGAGGAAGGGCCACTGGGTATGTTCCTGCAGGTCACTGGGGCATGAGGGGGCCTGGCAGACTGGGTCTTGGCAGAATGGTTGCACAAAGACTCGATATGGAGTAGCTATGGCCTCAGTAAGACAAAGATTTTGAGTGGCAAGATGAGGCATCAGAAACCATCTCCCTGCCTTGCTGTCCTGAAGCAAATGCCTCTCTTATTTGCTGTTAGAGTCCTGTGGAGCACCTGTCACAGTTACAAATTTCCATTAATTTGTTTGACTACTTATCAATATCCATCTTCCCTCAGAGGCATAATCTCCTTGAGAGCAAGGGATGAGGGGGCTGCTTTTGTGCCTGGCAGAACCTGGCACAGAGTAGATGCTAAGTAAAACTGCCATCCCAGCTGTGGCCACAAGGCCCCACAGGATGACTTTCAGGCCCCAATTTCTCTCCCCAGCACTGGGCTCCAGTTTCTTGGGAACTGCTGCAGATTAGAAGTGGGCGAGAAGTTTGGCTTGAAGGAGGACCATGCACTCTCCTGCCTGGCCACTGTCATGCTCTGGCAGCTCCACGTCTTGAAGAGAGTGCACTGTGTGAAAACTCTCAAGCCACAGGCGAGGGTGGAAGCCCAGTTAGGCTCCCTCACCTCTTGTGTCCCATCCCTTACACCAGCGGTAATCGAGTGAGCTGGCCAGGGAACCCCATGACAGAATGATGGAAAGGGCCAATTTTCTAAAAGGCATCTAAGTCAGACTCCTTGTCTGAAATCCATACAGCCTCGCATGCACACACAGACATTATTTTAGGCTGCAGAGTTACTCGCAGAAGTCAGCAATGGGAAAACAACAACAACAACAATGACACCGTTTGTAACTATAGGGGAAAAGTGCTGCTTTTCAAAGAAACCCCATTTCATTCTTTCCCTCACAAAAGTCCTCATCCTTCAGGTTTTAACAGCAACAAGCTTGACTCATAGGAAAGATTTGAGGGGAAATATTTCTTTCCTTCCTGCAGTCTTCCATTTGAGGAATAACCAACCACTTCCTCAAGTCACTGATTGTTTCATTCTTTCTAAAATGTTCACCTCAACCCTTAAAGACAATGAACACCACAAGGCCTCCTATGTTTTTCAGCCTACATTTTAGGTTAACAATTGTATTAAGCAATAGTTGCAGCATTAACAAACAAACAACCTCCATATCTCAGTGACATCCAGTAATACGCATTTATTTGTCACTCACAGTCTTGCGGATTGGCTGGGGCAGGTCTGGTCCATGTGATTCTCATCCTCCTCCTTAGGTCAGGAGACATTAACAGCACAGAGGGCAGGTGCAGTTCACACACATGTTCCAAGCCTCTACTTGCATCGTGTCTGTGAGCACCCCATTGGTCAAAGCAAGTCCAATGGCCAAACTCAAAGTCAAAGGGCATTGGGTAGAGAAGGAAAAACCCATCCCCTGCAGTAAGTGAACAATCCGCTGTTCACCAAGTCCCACACTTGCTGCGTTTTCACTACATGCAAGGGAACGTGGGATACCATGTTGAATTAGATCCAGTCTCCACCCTCAAGGAATTTACAATCCAATAAAGCAAACAAATGGATCCATAAAATGGTGACATTTAAATGTAAAGCAAAGATTGTGGGAAGAGGGAAGGGAGTGACATATTTTGTCTATGATAGTCAAGGAATACTTTGCAGGGAAGGGACAGCTTATGTACAAGAATGAATTTGATAATAGGAAAAAAAGAAAGGAATCCTTAGGTCACCAGCCAAGAGCAAGCTATCCGAGATCTCTGATGATGGCTGATGATGGGTTCTTTTATATTGTAATCTGCTTTAATAAAACTGGATAATAAGAGTCCAGATGATGCTGGCTTCTGTGCGTGAAAGTGCTGAAGAGGATTTGAGAGGTCACCTAATCCAAGCCTGTATCAGGATCCCCAAACCCTGTGAGGGCCTGGACACACAAAAATGAACAAGACATAGTTCTCTGCATTCAGACTGGGCAGTCCTTAAAGCACTCAGAATAAATGAGAAATGCTTGCATATGTGGTGAGGTACACGGCTTGTAATTGTCAGAAATCCGCAGGACAGCTAGTAATAGCAGAACCACACAAAGCAAGGACAGTGTTAAGGTAGCGGCCTCAAGGACAACAGAAAAGCTGAGAGGCGGCTCAAAGCCAGGGTCCATACTCTGTCCCTTTCCCTGGAGGAGAATCTGAATTCTCTGTCTGTGCAAGTGCCTGGAGTTGAGTTTCTCTTGAAGCTCCCAGGCTCCAAAGGAGTCAAAAGAAAACCCTGTTTATCTTCCCAGAACTTGGGAATTAGGGGTAAGATCACCTCTTCAGATCCATTTGTTCTCACTCTCATTGGGGAAACTGAGGCAGCATAGTAGACACTTTTCCCAAGGATACCTAGAAGTTAACATGGCACAGAAATTCTCAATATGAATTCTAGGGATGGTCATCAGTGTCTGTAAACATCCTGAAATGACACATAAAATGTGTTTTTATAAGTGCAATTTTGAAAGAAGAAGTCATAGCTTTCATTATATTTATATTCTCAATATAATTATGACCCCTCCAAAGACAGTTAAAAATTTGGTCCACTCATCTCTTCATTTATTTATTCAGTTTATTCAACAAACACTTCTTAATCCTGATGATTTGGAGACTGGGGAGATAAGACACCCCCCTCTCCCCCACAGTCTTCAGGTAAGACAATCTGTACATCATCTTGCTCTTCCAAGGGGCCTGTTAGACAGGTCAGCAGAACATTAAACCCTTTCAAAATGGGGGCTCAGCTGGCCACTCACAGTTCCTCTGTGTGAGTCCAAATCCTTTCCCCTCCACACCACTCCCTCCCTGCTTGTCTTCCTTCCTGCTTTCAACTAACACTTAAGGAGCCCCTGCTTTGTGCCTGGCCCTGGGCTACGTCTTGCTTAAATGCAGCAGCCACATTCTGGACTGAGCCAATTCTGACGCAGTTTGTCTTTATGGCAAAAAAAAAGCCTAAAGTCTCCCTTCTTCCCCTCTCCTCCCCTCTCCCCCTGCCACCCTGCCCTGCCCCATTCAGGGAAAGCTTTGTTTTCTCCTTGAAGAAGCTGTAATGAAGCCTTCCCCTATGTTTATGGTTTATGAAAGAACATTAGAGAATTGCCATGGTTACAGGCCCCGTTCTGCCTCCATCTGAGGACTAGAGGGAGCTGGAGAAAAGCATCAAGTGACGGCTCCTGGTACCACTCAGCCCAGAATCATCATTTAAAAAAATGTTTACATCAGAGGAGAAGTTGCTTCTCAAATAGCAAAGGGAAAATCTCGGGTTTGATGAGATTGTTACCCAGATTCTTGGCTGGGTTGTTTCTCCCTCACTCGGCTTCCCCCTGCTCCATTATTATTTACGGTTGTATTAAATCAGGCAAAGGGAGCAGACGACAAAATGCAACTTCGTGTTGGCAGCTCTGGCAAGATGCCCAGGCTCAGAGCTGGCCCCACATCCCGTCCTCTTCAATCTTTAGCGGCAGCAGTGGCGGCAGTGATGGCTGCCAGGATCAGAGTCTCCCGGTCTCATGGCAGATCCTGCTTTAGATCAAGCCCTGGGTTGACAAGCTCGACCTGTTCCAGCTCCAGTCCCTGGGGATTGATGGGCCGGTGCGGGGAGCAGGGGTACCATTCTGATACTGAAACAGAACAGACCCAGCTAGGACCTGGCGACCAGGGTCTTAACCCAGCCTGCTCCTCACTAGCTGTGTGTCATTAGGCAGGTCTCTTTGCCTCTCTGAACTGTGATGCCCTTTTCTTTAAAACAAGGGCATAGGTAACGCATCCTGAAGGCAAAAAGGTGGAACGCTGTCACTACGGTCAGGCTGCCTGGGTTCAAACTGACTCTACCGTTTGCTAGCTGTGTGACCCTGGGAAGTTGCTTCACCTGAAAAACAGGAACGATGACAGAACTCACAGCATGGAGTTGCTAGTGAGGATACTGACGGTCACTCAGAAGCAGACGTGGTCTTGGCAGATGCTCAGTAAATGAGTGCTGTCATCCTTTGGCTACAACATGGTATGAGTGTCTGCGTTCTTTCAGAAAGCCCAGAAATTGGCCAGGTGTGGTGACTCACACCTATAATCCCAGCACTTCAGGAGGCGGAGGCAGGCAGATCACTTGAAGTCAGGAGCTTGAGACCAGCCTGGCCAACAACATGGTGAAACCCCATCTCCACTAGAAATACAAAAATTAGCCATGTGTGGTGATGGGTGCCTGTAATCCCAGCTATTTGGGAGGCTGAGGCAGGAGAATTGTTTGAACCCTAGAGGCAGAGGTTGCCAGAGAATCGCTTGAACCCTGGAGGTGGAGGTTGCAGTAAGACAAGATTTTGCCACTGCACTCCAGCATGGACGACAGAGCGAGATTCCGACTCAAAAATGAAAAAGAAAGCCTGGAAATAAATGCTTTTCTTTGATAAAAAGGGCAGAAGAGGTTGTTGGTATTATCACAGAAGGATTTTGACCCGTTTCTTCCCCCAGCGCTCCCCTCAATGAACGCATAGGTCTGGGATCACTGTGCACCAGCAGGAGGCCTCAGTTGCTTCACTTCAAGAGCCTAGAAGCAGAGATGTCTTTGGGGGTGTTTCTTGGAGAGATTAACCAGTAGCTAAGAGAGGGGTCCTCGGGGGTAAGCCCCTGCAGACAGTGGGCAAGCCAGCTCCCATGTGTTCGTAACCATGGATGAGTCCACCACTGCAGGCTTCCTCTGTGCCGTGCAGCACTAAGCACCATGCCCATCACATCTCATTGCAATCCCTCACTGGCCATCTGAGGCACACATGGCGACTCTTCCATTTTTGCACATGAAGAAACAACAGTGCTGCCTTTTGCCCAAGCCCATACAGCATCCACATATCCCAGCCCAATTTGACCCCAGGACAGTTTGGGCCTCTCTGCCCAGTTTCCAAACACAACACAACGCTGACTGGGAAAAGGTCTGTGGTCATGGTACAAAGTGCTGAGTCCCGGACCCAGATGGCCAGCCCCAATCCCTCTGCTCTTATCACTACTCCATCCTCTGTTGTCTCATTGCTGTGTCTGAGAACTTAGTAAGGCTTTAGAAATCCAGCCTTGTCTGGACTGTACAGAAACCAGAAGGAGAATTTGTGGGTTTTGTTTTTTGTTTTGTGGCATAATTTTTATTTTTTATTTTTGTGACTACATAGTGAGTGTATATATTTATGGGGTACATGCAATGTTTTGATATAGGCATGTAATACACAATAATCCCATCATGGAAAGTGGGCTGCCCATGCCCTCAAGCATCTATCCTTTGTGTTACAAACAATTCAACTATACTTTCAGTTATTTTTAAATGTACAATTAAGTTACTATTCACTGTAGTCACCCTGCTGTGCTATCAAATAGTAGGTCTTTTATTCATTCAATCTGTTTGTACACCCATTAACCATCCCCACCTACCCCCCAACCTCCTAATACCCTTCCAAGCCTCTGGTAACCATCCTTCTACTCTATCTCCATGGGTTCAATTGTTTTGATTTCTAGATCCCAGAAATAAGTGAAGTGAGAACATACAATGTTAGTCTTTCTGTGCCCGGATTATTTTACTTAACGTAAGGACCCCCAGTTCCATCCATGTTGTTGCAAATGACAGGATGGCATTCGTTTTTATGACTGAATAGTACTCCATTGTGTATAGTTACCACATTTGCTTTATGCATTCAGTTGTTGATGGACACTGAGGTTGCTTCCAAATCTTGGCTCCTGTGAACAGAGCTGCAACACGCATGGGAGTGCGGGTATCTTTTATGAAGGGGAATCTGGAAACAAAAAGCAGCTGCCTGCAAAGCCCAGTGGCTCTGCCCCACAGCGAGATGCTTCATCTGCAGGTGGTCTTGAAAGAACCAAGTCTTAGCTCTTCCGAGAGGGGCGATTCCTTCGCACAGGCCTGGGGGCATTGAGTCAGTTGAGCTAATTGGTTTCACCAGCACAGCGCCAGGCCCGATGGCACACAGGAGGTACCTGCTGACATTTTTTCTCCAGCCTCCCACTCTGGGCCAGCTGCTGTGTGAGGTACTTTCCAGCATCATGGCCCTTCATCCTCACAGCCCCCCATGAGATGGAGACTAGCTGCTCCCATCGTATTGATGGAAAAGGAGCCTTGGAGAGGTCTGCACTCTCCTCAAGTTTCCAAAGCAGGAAGCGACAGAGCCAGGATTTAAATCCAGGACATGTCCAAAGCTGGAATCCAAGGCCCTTTCTCTGTTTCCACAGGATCCCTCCACAAGGCAGACCATGAGAAGAGCTGTCATGAAAGCACCAGTGCAAGTCTTTCTGACTCCCCAAGCCCCTGATGTTGGCCATTAGAATCAGTCCCTCTCCTCAAGGAAATCAGACCTAGCTGGGGAGATAGGGCAGCTGAAAACACCAGGGAAGCAGCACCTGAGAGGGTCCACAGGTGAGGAGAAAGGAGGAGTGGGAGAAGCTTGCAGAGGAGATAGCCCTGGGGGCTGCTGGGATGGAGAGGAGAAGAGGAGGGACCAGCCCAGCAAAGGCAGAGAGATGGGGCCATGTCTGGAAGGAACAGAGGGAAGACGGGGAAGTCCAGGGAGAGGGAAACCCCTGTGTGACAAATTAGAGGAAGCCCCCTCCCAGAGGCAGCGAGGAGGGGCAGAAGGTCTCTGGGGCAGGTGTGTGATGGACTTCAAGGTCAAGAGGGGCTGTAGAGACTGGGCACTCAAGTCCCGGCTTGCCCTGCCGAAGAAAACTGAACCACACATCGCAGACCAGGAAGCGTAGCCCTGGCGCCCCCACTCACCCTCAAGCCCCACTCAGAAGGAAAAGTAATTTTCCATATTAATGTATCTGAGTCCCAAACCTGCTGACCTGTGAAAAAACCCTTCCTAGTGATTTATTTATCTCCTCTTGGTAAGACAACTGCCTCATTATTTTAAGTCATGCCCACAGCAGTGGTGCGCGCTCCCTTCTGAGGTCAGACTGGGCTTGCCATGGGGACCAGAGAAAGCAAGGAAAGGTTCCCAGGGGTCACTGGCCCCAGGGAAGCATTGCTCGGCAAGGTTACTTTATACCACTTTGGTCCAGAGACCATGAGAAACTCCTTACAGACCCCAGTTCTCCTGAGATTTGGCCAGGAGAGGCCAAACCAAAAGAAAACCTGGGCTCATGGCAGTAACCAGTAAAATAATCTCTGGAAAGTTCTGTTTAACTACCTGTAAAACCGGGGCACCTGTATGCCAGCAGACATCCTGGGAGAGCTTTCATGGAGTCCACGTTGGACTTAGCTGTGATCAGAAACAATCTTATACTTTAAAAGATCTTGCTTATTCTCAGATAGCAATAAAAATGATCAATAATTCTACCCCCATTTTCTCCTGCAATGGAAAAGGATGCATGTTAGGCAATGAGTATTTGAGACTAGTCAAATCAAAAGCAACTCAGAAATGGAAAGTCATTTCATAGTGGAACAAACGTTTATCCAGCACCTGGTGCACAGCAGCCAAGCTTCCCAGTGAGCATCAGAAGGAATTTACACAGGGTAGTGGCAATGCCCTCTCAGCCACCCTCAGCCAGAGAGGCAGAGGAGTAGAAAGAGCATGAGTTTTGGAGCGTATATGGGCTCAAAGCCAGTTCTGCTCTTGCAGTGTGGCATTAGGCATGTTATTGGACCTCTCAGGGTTCCTCTGTCTCCTCATCTGCAAAATGGGAATCCTAACCATCATAGCAGATACTCAACTCAGGTCATTTATCTCCCTTTCTATGTCTCATTCATTTCACTTCGTGAAGCCCTTTCAAAGCTCACCTCTCTCTTGAAATATTAGCTGACCACTCCTCTACCCCCTGTGGCCTCCTAGTACTTCTTAGTATCTACAGACATTTAGGTATGCCTTCAAATATTTTCATATACTGTATCATACTGCTTTCAGAGTGGATCTGTGGTCTCCTCAACTAAATGTGCAGTTTCTTGAGGACCAAGCTGTCTTTATACCTATTGTTGATCCCCTGTAAGATCTGGCACAGGGCTGGCACGAGGAGACAACAGGGGGAGCTCAAGTAAGAGTGCTTCACCACCTGATCATGAAGGCAGAAGGGGTCTGAGGGCTAGAGAACTTGGTCTGCTTGACAGGCCAGGTAAGGACTGGCTCAGTGTGCACTGAAGATGTGGCCTGCCCATTGCCGTATGCAAACAGGTGATGGATAGGTGGATGGATGGATGGATGCATGCATGGGTGCACAGATAGATGGATAGAATGACCTTGTCCTGAAGAGATTTCTCTGGCCCCTTAGTTCCTATACATTTACCCTGAATTTTTACCTTCTTTTCTCCTCCACAGGCTCAGTGATTCTAGCCAGGCTGCACCCATAGGCTCCAGGGCCAGACTGATTAGTTTTCTCACTTGCTTATGAGGTGTAAGTAAATAATACAAAAACAACTCAGTGTCATGCCTCAAACATTTCTGCTGGTGCTGTCAGCCTCCTAATTAATGCCACTGCCTAGGAGGCTCTCAGCAGCCTGTCCCCCGAGCTCCCTCCGAACCCCTAGCAGGTCATGCCAGGCCTGGTGCAGCCTGCATCAAACCCCAACCAGTGACTCCCTCCCAGAGATACAAACATTTCAGACAAGCTCAGTCAAAGGCAATTCAACACCATCACATTCCCAGGGACACATTACTAAGCCCAGGTAAGAAAACAGGCTCTGAGTCAGGTGCGGTGGCTCACGCCTGTAATCCCAACACTTTGGGAGGCTGAGGTGGGCAGATTACTTGAGGTCAGGAGTTTGAGAACAGCCTGGCTAACATGGTGAAACCCATCTCTACTAAAAATACAAAAAAATTTGCCAGGTCTGGTGGCGGGCACCTGTAGTCCCAGCTACTTGGGAGGCTGAGGCAGGAGAATCATTTGAACCCGGGAGGCAGAGGATGCAGTGAGCCGAGATCGTGCCACTGCACTCCAGCCTGGGTGACAGAGTGCGACTCCGTCTCAAAAAGAAAAAGAGAAAACAGGCTCTGTCTTTGAGAAAATGCCAAGACAGTCTCACTAGAGCTTCCTCCCACTTCCACAGCCTCAAGCCAACCCAGCCCAGGTCCCATCCTCTGGGAAGCCTTCCCAAATTTCTCAGCTTTTGTTGATCAGTTTCCTCCTCTGGCATCTACAACATTCTGTCCACTCCATGGAGAAGATGCAACTGTCTCTTCCCTTCACTCTACAGCATCCTTTCTAAGAGGTCTATTCCATCAACACCACTGACACCTCCTAGAAGGGCAGAGCTCTGAACTGGGTATACTTGGTGTTGGGGTGGGGAGGCAGCTGTTGGAGGAGGGGGAAGACTAGGAAGCATAGGTAGATGAGATATGGTTTTTGCCTTCTGTAACTTTGTGCTAGGGAAACAATAGAGGCCCACATTTTAAACACACACACACACACGCACACGCGCGCACACACACACACACACACAGAGCCAGTCCTCATCTCTGCCCTACTCTATCACAGGAGAGGACCTCGGAGGCAGCCTTTCCCAGGCTCCTATGTCAGGTGACTTCTGGCTGGAGTGGACCAATGCGAGGCATTAGTAGGAGATCGGAAGGCAGGAGAAACCAAGGTGTTTGTCCTCCTCCTCCTTCCCTGTCTGAGGCAGTGTCTATGGCAACAGATGCTTCTCCTAATTGGCTCCAGCTCCCAACAGAAACACCTGCCCCATGGATCCAGGTGACACCTCAGCCCCTCCACCCCTGGGCTCTGGGAACACTATCTCTTCCCTTTGAATCTCCAGCTTAGCCAGGGGTGACAACTACTTCCTGCTGTTGCTAATCACTGGGTTGCCTCATTGTCCCTTTCAGCTTGAAGCTTTTCCATCATATTGCTTTCAATATGCCCTGCTGTCAAAACTCACGGTGCTGTATGTTTTCCTGGTTGGATCCTGTCTTCTGATACCAGCTCTCCTGGTTATGTCAGAATCTCGTGCCTGGAAGGCAAATCACCTTTGGTCCATTACTCTTCATGCAGCTCTTCAACAGGCCTGTGCTCCGGATTAGCAACCCTCAGACCCCAAGCAGCTAAGAAAAAGGCTCAAATATCTCTTTATCCCAAGGATTTGAGCTGCTAGCCCTAGAGCTCCCTGCCTGTGACTCAGGCTCTCCACCTCTGTGGGACCTACCCCTCCCTCCAGATGTGTCTGGGCACCCAATGGCCACATGAGCTGAAAGTGGGGGTTGAAAATGGGGTTTAGAGCAGCTTGGGGGAGCTTCAGAGAAGCCGACCACCCACTCCCCACACCCCCGATGGAGGCACAGGAACCCTTCCCAGGTGTCCAGGGATTCTACAGAGCAGCATTTGGGAGTCATTTCCTTCTATCCAGGAGTGATCTTATTCCTAGACTTTCATTGTCCACAACCATGGCCGTTCGCCAGCCACATTTGGCTTTTTAAATTTTACATTTAAATGCATTGAAATTAAATAAAGTTTAAAATTCAGTCTTTCAGTTGGACAAGCTGTATTTCAAGTACCCAACTTGTGGCTAGTGGCTGCCGTGTTGGATGGGCAGATACAGAACATTTCCGTCATCACAGAAAGTCTTACCAAGCAGCTCTGTTCATGGACAAGGCTGTCTTCGTCAACAGAGAAAGAAATGAAACCTGCATAATACAGATTAACCAATTACATTTTAACAACCAAACATTCTCCCTGCAATGCGTGTGGCCAAAGGATGACTGGGTTTTCATACAGAAACAGCTTTTAGCTGGACCAGATTGGAGGCAGGGTGGGGGGAGTTCAGGGAGAGCAAAAGAGGCAGAGAGATTATTTTCTAATGTCTCTTCCAAAGATGCATGAGTGGAAAGTTGATGGGATCAATGCAAGTATGAAAACCCACTGAAGCGAGGAGCTTTTTAAAAATGAAAGAAAGAGATTTGCTGAAATGGAAAAGAGAAAAAACAACATGTTTATTCCTCACTTGGCTTTCTAAAAGAAAAGAAACAAAAGAGCATCAGCTGAAGTGTCTTTAACTACAGCACAAGTTTAGCAGCCAGGACTCAGAAGGCAGTGCTAACTGTGGGTGAATGAGATATTTTACTTGTCTGCTATGACAAGAAAATTAAAGATAATTGAGCAGGGCATTAAACTTGTAGAAACAGAGATGGTCCCTTTGCATTATACCTTCTCCCTCTGTAGCCCCTAGCTAGGAACAAAACACTCTATTTCCAGGTTATTCAAAATCTTTGTACTAATTTGGGGGGCCAGGGTTGGGGAGGGAAGTGGCGAGTAAGGGACAGAAGGGTATAGGGAAAGTCATTTGCTAACCTTTAAAAAGTTCACACTTTCATACACACCAAAAAGATGAGAAGTCTACAGAGATGTGGTCCTGAACTGGAGAGAGATGGCCTCATCCCCCGAGGGGGGTTCTCACTAGTTGTTTACTGGGCTTCACCTCCTGACTCAGTAGATCTAGGGTAGGGCCCACAAATGGACATTTTAACAAGTTCTCAGATGCTGCTGCTGCTGCAGGTGGGAGCCACACTGAGAGCCACTTCTCTAAAACACACCTCTAGATGGGGTGGCCCAAGTGAGGGTCATATTCACTGCTGTCCATCCACTCAGGGCTGGGTGTAATGAGCAGCAAGGAGGGCTTCCCACCTAGGGAATGAGATGCATTGATTTTGATTTTGGTGCCTCGCCAGGTGAGTGCCTCACTCTCCTCACCTACTCCAGCCCTGGCTGCAAGATTGGCCTAATAATCCCTATTTTCTTCCCTCTGAGGTTCAGAGATGTGGAGTGACTTGCCCAAGATCACACAGTAGATGCACAGCCATGACTCAAACTCAGGAGTTTTAGCTATCCAAAGTCAAGGACTTTCCACCAAACCCTTGTGTCCCGCATGAATGCCCTCTGGGCCAAATGCGACTGGTATGCCTGTTTTCCTGCGGCTCAAAGGACTCCTTTCAGCAGGTTAACAGAGGCTGGTCAACCATCAGCGTCCTCTCAGTCCACAGCAGAGAGCCCTCGTTCACTGCTTAGAGGCATCTAGCTGGAAATTGACAATCTGCCTATTGAATCATAACAAACAATGCCAAGAATCAGTGGGGAGATTGCCCACACTCCCCTCCCCATCCCCTCATCATCACTAACAATAACTTGACATTTACCACATATTACCTATATCATCTCGTTTGATCTTTATATCAAACCTAGGTAAGCAGGCACAGCTTGCCCTTCCACTTTACACGTGAGGTACAAAAGGGCATCTTTGTTTAAATTCACAAAGCCAGCAAGAGGAAGGTTGAAGATTCCAGCCTGGACGGCCAGCTTCAAGAGGCTCTACCTGCCAGCCACCCCGACACCATACCAGAGAAGAAAGGTGCCCACAGTGTCTGTATCAATCACACATTCCATGCAAGGATGTTTCCAATTTCTTCTTTCAGTCAAAGATGAATTTCACACCTACTATGTGCAGGCACTGAATATGATTTAAAGAGTCTTAGGTCATAGTTCCAGCCCCCCAAGATTTTACATATTTACCTCTTCCAGGCATTCAGAGAAGTTGGTCCTTCCTAGTGATAATGCCCAGATCATTTTTCTTTCAAATGAAACACAGAGAAAAATAATGACACATTTTCAGCAAGAAAGAAGATGCCAGAAGGTAATTGCTTTGCAAATTACTGTAAGTTATAAACGGATCAATGATTTTCTCCAAAGTTGGAATCAGCTGTAATTAGCGATATGCAAATCGCACCCTGAGCCCCTAGTGGCTCACAATGAAGTGGGAGGCACCCTCAGCAGCCATTTATATTAATTCAGAGGAAGCTGGGTGGATGCTCACCAAATGGGCTTGGCGGGCTGCAAACTGAAGGAAAGCAGAGAGGGAGAGAATAAACATGCACCCTACCTGAAGCTAGAGGCCAGGTCTGAAGACACTTCAGAGACTTTCTAGCAAAATCTTGCCCCTGTCCCCAGCTCAGGCCCAAGTGGGGGTAGCAAAGGAGGATGCCAGAGGTCTGGATAGGATATGACTTTCCTTTCACACTATACAGTGAGGTTGGGAGAAGAGCAGGAAAACTGTCAGGATTAAGTTCCAAATGAAACTGACTTGCCAGTCACCTGAACGAGGACACTGGCCTGAGTGAGAGAAATGAGCACTGGACAAGGAGTCCAGAAGCAGCCTGGATGCTAGTCCTAGCTCTGCACTGTCATCTGTGTGGCCTTGAGCTGGTCATTTTGCAATATAGGTGCCAGGTTCTTCATTCCTAAACAAGGGGATGTACAAGATGTTCCTTGGGGTTCCTTCTATTAATTTATTCATTCGCACCAGGGACAGAAACCCAAATACAATGTATTACCATCATCAGCAGCTCTCATTGCTGAGCAACAGATGTGTAACAATGTATGCTAAATCCTCCAGTACATGGGTGAACAGTCAGGAAGGCTTCTTGGAGGAGGTGACATTTGAACTGGGTCCCAAAGGATGATTCCACACTTCATTTCTAAACATAACTTCATTTCCAAATATAACTCTATCTGGGGCCATAGAAGGTTTAAGGATCTCTCAGGAGCACATGGATCATTTGAAGGCCACAGTTAAAAAGTTCATTTCTGGGGCTTGTGTCCTACAGACTCTGATTAATCCATCAGAGACTGGGCCTGGGATTCTGCATTTTACCATGCTTCTGGGTGATTTTGAGACATTTGGTCAATGAGCCATATTCTAAGAAAGCCATATTCTAAGAAAGAAGTGGTTCAAGCCTTCTTGATTCTGTCTGTATTATTACCAACAAACACATAGCCCAAGGGCTGCTTTCAGAAGCTTTACATTTAAGAACGATTTCAGAACCTTCTACATAGGTACCTCTCTCTAGAAGCAAAGCAGGCCAGGAGTTTGAGACTAGCCTCGGTATTACAGTTAAAAAAAAAAGTTAATTAACTGGGCATGGTAGCATGCTCCTGTAGTAAAGACAGAGTAAAACTCTGTCTCTAAAAAGTTAAAAAAAAATTTTTTTAAAAAGCAAAATAACAACAGTGGTGCCACCCAGAGGAACTTGTTTAGAGTTGAAGCCCCAGGTTGCACTCATTACCTGCAAAGGGCCAGTGGCTAGGCATCTTGCTATTTTTCAGAGATGCTCGTGAAGCAGTATGGGGAAATGTCCCAGGCCGTTTTTTCAATCCTGGTTCTCCTGATCCCTCTGTTCACTAATGATTGGCTACTTCCGGTTTTCCTCTTTCCATTTTCCTCCTTCTGTTTTTCTCACTCCTGTCAAATAGGGGGTCTTCATCCAGCTTCCTCTTGGAAGCAAAAGGTAAGGAGGGCATTGTAGTAGAGGAAGTCACACTGTCCCAACCTAGATTGCCCACACTCCCCTCCCCATCCCCTCATCATTACCTGGCTCCGCACTGCCAGTCACACCTCAGCAAAACTTCCTCAAGCAACCCACCCCATTAGTCTAACTATCCTAAATACCGTATCTAGAATAGTGTTTTAATTGGTGGCCTCCAGTACACAATGCCTCCAGTATTTATACCATACACAGTCCTGTCCCCTTAAATCTGAGCTGGTCAGGTGACTTGTGTTCACCGTAAAATGTAGCAGAGGTGATGCTGTGCATTAAGAAGGCCTAGTAGCTTCCACGTCTGTGCTTGTGGAAGCCTAGAGGCCCAGTGCAGGAAGTCCAGTTAAAGAGTCCTCACCTAAAGAGACTTCGTGAACACACCCCATAGAGGAGAGACTTGCCACTACATGGAGAGAGAGAGAGAGGCTTCATTGATCTCAGATGACCCCAGACAACACCTGCTGACCTGCCAGCAGAATGCAGCCACACGAGTGATCATCAGCAAGACTAGTAAGAACAGCCCTGCTGAGCCCAGTCCTGATTGTAGAACTGTGGACAAATTGAATGGTTATTATTTAAGCCACTGAGTTTTAGAGTGGTTTATTATGCAGCCATAGATACCTGATACCATATCATTCTATTTCATTTTCTTCATACCATCTATCACAAATAACCAAAAAAAAAAAAAAAAAAATCTGTCCCCTACCTCTAGAAGGGAAGCTCCATGAAGGGAGTGGCAGTCTGCTCATTGCTGTATCCCCGACACCTAGATCCTTGCCTGGCACAGAGCAGGAGCTCCCTAATATTGGTTGAATGAATTCACTACCAACTCTTCCATACCTCAGGCAGGACCAGGAGAAAGATGTTAAGACAATAATCTGATGTCCAGCAGCCTCTTGACCAGAGCCAGAGTCATAAAGGCACACTGATTTTCCATTAACAAACTTTACACTGATCAAAGCGAACTTTAAAGGATCAAAAAAACAGCTAGTGAGGGATTTTATCCTTGTTCAGAGGCACCATAAACAGCTGGCTTACAAGCAGCAAAAACTGCAGTTCCCTGAGGTCACAGGATACAACAGCTGAGACCAAATGGCATCAGTGCCAATTCTTTCTCAGTCCCAGAACCAACATCTGGCCTTCTGCGCTCCTGTTCACCCCACCGCGCACGAAGCACGCCCACCCTGACTAATGACACTTCCCGAAAGGAGTCTTGGCTGCCACCTCCTGCTGAGCATAGCCAACTGCTGATGCTGAAGGAAGCCCTCTGGGGGTGGGCAAGCTGGCTGTATGTGGGACAGAGGGAAGCAGTGCAGAAAGATGCTACCCAGCTGCCTTTTCATCAAACACCTAACGCCAAACCATGGGTTACGCCCCCTTTAATGCTCTCTGGGCCACACCCATTTACATGCTCTTCTGGGCCTTTCTCCTTTCTCCTATTCTCCTTGTCTGTGTTTGCAAAGGCCTGGGGGAGCCTTTCTTTACAGGTGGCAACTGGCTGCTAGAAAGAGGGGGAAGTGTGAGAGAGTGCTATCTGCCAGTCAGGCCCAGGGACCCCACATCAGTCCAGGCTGGGACTTTAGAGAAGACCTGGGCCACCCTTCTCTTTAGCCTTTCTGGATTTCTTTATCTTCTCCTTAATGAGAGTTTTCTCAGTGCTTTTGTGAGGGTTAAATTAGACACTGTATTTAAAGCAGCAGTTCACAAACACAAACATGCATCAGAATCACCCAAAGGGCTTGGTAAACCATAGATTGCGGGGTCCCACCTTCAGAGTTTCCACGGGCCAGGCATGAGGACAAGAATTTGCATTTCTAACAAGTTTCCGGATGATACTAATGCTGCTGGCCCAGGGACCACACTTTGAGAACCACTGATGTAACACAGTAGAAATGTAAATATGAACATCTATATAGACAGACACGCACGCACAGAGAAAGCCCAAATTTTCTGGAATTGTCTCAGTTCTTAGTCAATGGAAATACATAAATCATTTCAAACAGCCTCTACTACAGCCCTCAAGGGGCTGTCAAAGAAAAGCAGCCTTGCAGCAGAGTGATTGTAAAGGATGCAGAGAGGAGAGGATAAATATTCCACAGGCTCAGAAATTGGTGTTCCTCACATGTTTGGAAACGAGCCAGAGAGTTGAGGGAGAAGGGAGAATCCTTTGGCCAGGGAGAACTCATCAGCAAGGAGGGCTTTTAGGTAGAGATGGGCTTGTGGGGCTGGCAGACTGGTATACTAGGAGAGAGTGAACTTCCTCCTTTAAGGTTCCTGGACCACCCGCATCAGAATCGCAGAAACGGGCTCCCAGACCTCACTCCAGACCTGTGGAATCAGAATCTCTAAAGGGGAGATCTAGGAATCCTTCTTTAAACGTGATCCCCAGGTAAGACTTATACACATGTGAGGAGTTTTTTCCTAGAGTGTCTTAAAGTCCCATTAGGGATACAAGGCACTGGGGAAGGGGGAAAGGGGGAGTTCATGTTTAATGGGTACACAGTTTACACTTGGAAAGATTAATAAGTTCCGGTGATAGGTGGTGGTGATGGTTGCAGAGCAGTGTGAATGTATTTAATGCCACTGAACTGTCCTTTTGGAAATGGTTAAAATGGTAAATTTTATGATATGTAGACATGTATGTATATAAATGCAATATATAATATATCTATAACTGCAGTAAAAAGTGAATTCCTATGAAAGAGGTAAAAGTGCATTGACAAGATAAGCTGTATCTGAGTGACTATATATTATCTTGATAAAGTTGTCATAATGCATTGGACATTGTGTGGAGTACAGAAAGATAAAAGCCATGGAGAAACAATGTTTTGAGTATCTCCTGTCCAGTTGAATGGGTGGTCTGATTCTAATAATAAACACTTCTGAATGAGACAAAAGTACCTTCAGGATAAGTAGGAAGCAATATTCCTTGTGAATATCCAACCCTCTTTGCTCCTATTCTGTACTCCCCAGGCAACATTCTGATTCAAGATGGGGCCCTTCTCAAGCATGCTTCCTGACCACACACCCAGGAGGCAGTGCCCTTCCTCTGCAGGTGCATGTGGCTGGCCCCTAACTTCCTGCTGGAGAAGCCTTCTGTTGTAAATGTCCACGCCGGTTACACACCTCATTCCTCTGGGAGCAGGGTTCTGTTTAGCCACAACAAATCCATTCCCCAGAACCACAGTGCCTGGCCATTGTAAAAATTGAAGTTCTAAACCTACAAAGCTGAGGATGCGTTGGCCCCCTAGGGGAGCACAAATTCCAGAAAGTCCAGCCTGGGAAGTGAACTGCCAACTGCATCCACCACCACCTTCCTTATACCACCACCCTCCACACACACACACCTGTTTACAATGAAGGCATCAACCAAACCTGCGAAACGCTCTCATTTTGTCCAGTAATGGAAGAAACATTATCTACTTCTGTTTTCCAAGCTTACCACAGAGATCTGTGAAGTCCTACTTTCATCTCTCCTCCTCAGCAAAATCTTGGCTGAATTCTCCAAACTCCACAGATTTCCCCCCGTCTCAGCTAAATGCCTACAGAAGTGGGTCTGCACCTGTGCTTATGGAGTGTGAGAAACTTGGTCAAGGTAATAGAACTAGAAAGGTGAGCTAATAGCCCCAAGAGTGCCCAGCACTGCGCAGATGCACAGCAGGTACTCTCTGCATACACTTCCAAATTTCCGGAGGGTGAAGAACTCTTGCTCTGGAGTTGTTTTCCACCCTGGCTGCATATTAGACTCTGACAGATAGCTTCTGATGCCCAAGGATCCTGGGGTGAGGCTTGAGCATCTATTCCTTGAAACCTCCCCCAGCCATTTCCCTAGAGCTCACAGCACACTACTGGGTTCAACAAATGTTCAAGAAGGATTTCATAAGTTAATTGAGATGTTCTGTGATCAATATGATTGACAAGGAAGGGCAATTCCTTTGGGGCATCATTACAAGGTTCCACTTTAATACTCAGAAAACCTTTAAGAACATTAGGCAATTCCAGACAAGCATTAACTGAGCTTTCAAACACTTGGTCTTAAGGCCAAGCATCCCAGCAATGATTCTGCTAATTATTCCCATTCAACAGCAGTGTCTCTTCACATACCGAGAGTCTTTTTAGGGGAAATAACCATCTTCTCCAAGACATACTTCGTTTGCTGCAGCGGTGAGAAACAACAGGGTCATGGAAGAACTTCAGGAGGAAGAGCTGAGAAGCCCAGTGGTGTATAAATAGATAGCCGGATGGTTACTAAATCTGACCCCAGAGTCATGTAATTAGAGAGCTGGGAGGGGGAACCTCATTAACTACAAAAATCATTATTGGGGAAAGAAGGGAGAGGAGGGCTGAAGGCAAAGGTGTCGAGCTGTGAGGGAAGGCTGCTCTGGAGGAGGTCGGGACTGCAGCAGGAGGGAGCACTGTGGGTCAGGACAGGGGTTCCAGAGATGCGAGGGAGGACGAGGAGCTGGTCAGCAGCGACACCCCTCCGGGGCTCCCATATGGAAAAGGCAAGGGGTTGGAAATGCTTAAGGCATTTAAATGACCACAGCCTCTGCTTCCAATGCCCAAGCCCAGGGGTTGTATGGAAACCCTCCCTGCAGGCACAGACATCTGCAGAGGTTCCCTGACTCCTTCTACTGTGTGCATGGATCTGAGGGGTACTCTGTGATCTGGAGAGTAGCCAAGGCAGAACTCAGAACGAGGCCAAGGACCCAGGTAAGCCTGGTCCCCAGCTAGTTAGCCCTACCTGATGCCTACACCCCAGACCACAGCTCCCTCTTCTACTCCCCAAACCAGGGTCCTGCCTGTATCCAAACAAAGGGAGTGCTGACTCCTGGCATGTCCCATGACCTAAGAAAGACTTTGTTCCCTTTGACATGATTCATTCAGCTAGTGCATGCTGTGCTCCTGCTCTGTGTCAGTGGGCAGGGAAGTACAGCCAGACAGAATTGTATCTGACGAATGAATGAATACATGATAAATAATAACAACAATAACAACAACTAGCATGTATTGAACACACGCTAGACGCTGTGCTAAGCACCTTATGTTACGATCATATCTTTAAACAACTTCTGAAGAGGTATTAACATTATTCCAGTTTTACAAATCAGAAAACTGACATTCTAAGAATTTAAACAGCCATTTCATACAGCCAGAAATTCGTGGAGCTGAAACTTAAGTCCACATCTGCCTACCCCACCATTTGAAGAGTTCAAAGCCTAATTGAACAATGAGGGAACCATGCAGGATAAAATGGTGAAAGAAGCAGGAGAATACCACAGACACCCAATACTATGGGGGAAGAGGAGGGAGAGATCAGGGCAGAAGGGGCCAGGGGTACCCTGCAGTGGGGCAAGGGGGAGTCTAAGAGCCTGGTGGTTTGCTGCTTAGAAAAACCCATAAATGCTTGGCCAGCAGTTTTTTGAGGATTGGTTTGGACTGGGTTTTTGGATGTGCAATGTATACCATTCCCTAACGTCTTACCACAGGCTGAAACACACATGGCTCATCTGCCCAACTCCTGTAATCATTCAATTAGGGGACTCTGGGAAAAGGCTGTGGGCCTCTAGCAAAAATCAGTTTCTCCCTGACAAGTGGTGAAGTCACATTACAATACTCTCTGCTTTGTTTTAAAAAACTTAAAGGAACTATTTTTTCTTAACCTATTTAAAGGGGTGTGTGTGTGTGCACGTGTAAGTAAATATGCCTGAACAGTGAGACCCCACGCATGGGACATGGGACGTGCATAAGTTCTCTGTTCTCCCTCAAAGCAGATATGCATGTAACTTATACAATGCAGTAGTAGCCTTGGCCTAGCTTGTTTAAGAACAATGGTCATAATTCCTTAGTATCCTCTGGATCCTTTAGAAAGGAAAAATTCATCACAAGGCCATTGCCAGAGATTTCAAATCCTTTATAGGCTTTTCCCAAGGATCCTTCATGGGGTCCATCCACACGCTTCCTTCAGTAGGAGATAAGAAACAGAATTACAGGTGGTATCAAAGGAACTGTGTATACACTACGGCCTAGCTTATCTAGGAATGCCTACGAGAGAGTGTCAAGCATCCATACATCATCGATCGGGTGTGGAAAAGTGGCTGGAACTGTATTTTAGAAGAAATTATCCCTTCTCTGGAGCCTTCTGCCATTCCACCACACTGCAAACGGTCAGCCTCTGCAACTAGAACAGCTCCAGGGTTTCAGGCAAGGGAGGTGTGAGTATAAGATATAGGAAGATATTCAAAAGAGTGTTTACATTCCTGACACCCTGGTGCTGCTGAACACTTCAATGTACTGGGTATCCCCAGAAGACACCCAAATTCCAAATTCCACACCCAAAACCAAGTCCTATTATGTCTGGGTTCATTGTTAACCTGAGCCAGCTTCCTCCAATAACATAGCAGGGTCATTTAAATGGTAGAAAGTTCTGCATACTCCAGAGGAGCTGAAGGATGGAAGGAAATGAAATGTGTGCCCATTGCCAACAAAACTGGAGCCAATAATGAGTCTTTGGGGATTCTTGGTTTCAGGGAGCATCAGAATATTCATAGTGATTTTCACAAATTGTTCAGGAAAACCTCTTTCCTCCAACAAGGGCAAGATCATCCCTTTGTTATCCAACTCGACCTTCCAAAACAAGAGGCAAGTCCAGGTTTCCTGATGCCCCATTCAGATACATTTTTTTGAGTGTGGGAAATGAAATCCTTCATCTGCATCCTCTAATAGAGCCTATTCTATGTCTGTGCTCACGGGGGGCATGTTAAGTAAACATCAAAGAACTCAGTAGTTGTAATTATGCACATACACACACAGAGACACAGACACACACACATATGCAAAAAAAAATGCTACTATGCTTAGATGCATAGATGGACAAAGAGATAGAGTCAAATGAATAGGGAACAAGAGGGGGCAGTTCCCATGTTGAGGCTAAGCTGTATCAGCTCTGGGACTCAGATATGTCTGAAGAATTAGTGACTCCCTTTAGGAGATTATTATAAGGCTTGAGGGACCTCCTGGCAGTGAAATTCCTAAGAGAAGAAGGGGATACATAAGGGAAAAGTTGACCCAATATCAAGTCCTCAGGGTGAGAGGGGAGGTGCAATTCTGCTGATAGCGTGGAATCTGTCACTTGTCCCTGACCTTCCCCAGCCTCTGTGCTGTATCATCGGACTCTATTAGCTAATTAATATCAGCCAACATTACGGGCATTTACCAAGTACACCGAGTTTTGTATGCATCAGCTCATTTTGCCTCCGTGCAACCCTGAGTTAAGTACTACTGTTTTAGAACAGTACTATTTCAGAAATGAAGGTTTTGAAGAACTTTCCCTAGCACAGATGCTACTGGTTGGGAGACTCGGGCTTCAAACCCAAGTCAGTTTGAACTCATTACTCAGATCCAACCTCACACTACCCTGATCCCCCAGGGACAGAGGACCTGAAGTGGAAGGTGAAAGAGCTCTACACCTGAATACTACTTCAGGCAGCAGCTGCAGCCAGTACTGCTTTGGGGAAGCACACACTGGAGACAGTCATTCCCCCCGACATTGCCACAGCCCACCATGCCTGGCACCTGGAAAGGTCGTGGGCATTCATGATGCCTCAGTGGGAGGGTTGGCATTGTTGAAGGGAGTTCTTGTGTTCTGTGGGAGATGGTGGTGGAGTATGGTGAAGGAGCAGTGCCCTGCATGGTATGGTGATATCCAGCAGAGGGAGAAATACACAGATGGCCCAGTGGCAGGCCAGGGCAGCAGTGCCTGGCAGAAACCTGCAGCAGCTGACCAGGCTTGCTTGTAAGCCCACAGAGCATACTCTCTGGGTAAGTCCAAGAACACTTGAGGGGCTTTGGGCAAAGATTGCAGCCCTGCAGTAGCAGGAGGGGTTGAGAGATAGGGAAACATAGGAGATTACTGATGGCATGACCCGCTTTTAACCTCAGACTGCCACAGCTTGAAGAAACTTACGTTAAATATGTGTGAGAGAGACAGAAAGAACAATCTTCTGCCCAGCCTGACCTTTTAAAAAGTTATTCTGATTCTTTCAAACCAAAAGGCCAAGTTAGACATTAAAAATTATTTTTTTGCATCAGAATCAGGGCAATAGTTTCAGTTCCCTAGCCACACCCCCTCAATTATATTCAATATTGATAAGAATCTTTGGCCTCAGTCTTTCTAAGTGTCCTAATCAGCTCTGACCATCCGGGGAAAGAGCTGCTAACTCCTTGAACAGAGCTCACAGCCCACATCCCACAAGTTCACATAGGCGTGTACCCTACATGTGAACCCAAACACACACACGCAACAGGGACCCACCCACAGACCACAGAGTTGACAAGGATAGGGTTAAAGACCCAGCCCTGCTTGTCTCAGCAGATGCCATATGGAAAAGTGCTGGCCTGGCAGTGCCCTGTGGCTTCAGCAATCAGGCAGGCAAGGCTAATTAGTCAGTCTGAGATCCATGGGGGAAATGCTGACAAACTCAATAAGCAGCAAGTACTTGGTCCTTCGGGCTGAGCTGGAACCACGTAAAGGCAGAAGAGCAGCAGGTCTGGGGGCAGGGAAGGGCAAACAGGTGTCCTCCAAAGAGGCCTCTGTCCAGTGACCTCTTCAGCCTTTATTCCAGATATTATTTTGGATCATGATTAAATGAGCCTTACCAAGCACCAGGCACTGTGCTGACACTTTCTCAGACACCCATGCTTTGGGGCCTGGGTGGTGGCAAATGGCAGGAATGTTTAAAATAGAGCAGAAAGCTTTAGGGTTAGGGTTACGCTCCAATACCTGCCTTGGGCACATGGTCAGTGTTGTCTTAAGTTAGGGATATGCCATTTGGAAGGCAAAATACATCTCTACTCTTCATTCTCATCTAGCAACCCTAAGGATTAGATTTCAGAATCTAAAGAAAAGAAGATAGCTTAATGACTTGCTCACCCAGCTCATGACTGAGCAGGAAGTATAAGCTAAGTATATCTGAATCCAACACCCCATTTGAGAGGGCAGCTGGCAGAACTTAAAATCCCTGTTGATAGGATCCAGGATACCCACTACCAGGCATACAGCCAAGGGAAATGAAATCAATATGTGAAAGGGATGTCTGCACTCCCATGTTCACCAGAGCACTATTCACAATAGCCAAGACATGGAATCAACCTAAGTATCCACTGATGGATAAAGAGAAAAAAGAAAATGTGATATCTGTACACAATGGAATAATATTCAGCCCTAGAAAAGAAGATCCTGTCATTTGCAGGAACATGGATGAACATGGAAGACATCATGTTAAGTGAAATAAGCCAGACACAGAAAGACAAACCACAGAGTCTCACATGTGAAATTTTAAAAAGTTGAATGATAGTTACTAGGGGCTGAGGGGTAGGGTGGAATTGGGGAGATGTTGACCAAGGAATAGAACATTTTAGTTATATAGGAAGAATAAGTTCAAGAGATCTACTGTACAGCATGGTAACTACAGTTAATAACAACGTAGCCTATGCTTGAAAATCACAAAGTAGATTTTTAGTGTTCTCACCACACAAAAAAGAGAAATATGTGAGGTAATACATATTCTAATTAGCTTAATTTAGCCATTCCATAATGCATACACATGTCAATACTTCATGTTATACACCATAAATATATATATGATTTTTGTCAATTAACAAACTTTAAAAAAACAAATTTAAAAAATGTAGAAGGAGGGCATCCAGGCTTCTCAATCATTTCCCAGGTTTTCCTGAGAGCACTGAGGGCACCCTCGCAGGCGAAGAGAGATCACTGTCCAGAGAAAGACCCTGGACAGGCCCAGAGAGGATCCGGTCACCCTCAACATCCCAAGAGTCACACACCAGGAAGGGTGTAAGGTGACCCCAGCAACTGCTCATCAGGAAATCCTGAAAAAAGTAAACAAAAATCTCAGGTGTAGTAGACACTGGGTTATGAAGAGAATAAAATGTTTCTTAATTTTTCATTTATTGTAATACACTTTCCTTTTGATGTCTTGTGACTCAGGATATCACAGAAGCCCACCAGGTGTGAAAAACTGATTTAAATTTAATAAATGCATTTGCACAGTTTCTGGACCTTGGTGGAAACATTAAATTATAGTGGTTTCCAAGTATTTCTGAAGATTAAAATATATAAAGTTTGGTTGAGTTTTTCTTTCATTAGCATCTCTTTATTTCACTGATTTTCTTACATAGCTTCTAAATTGAAAGATCTAAGGGAGGCAGTGAAAGTCAGGGCTTCAGGCTGCCCAGTGAGGAGACTCTCCCAGGGGTATGGGAGCAGGCACTGGCAATAAACCTCTTTGGAGAACCCAGAGTCTTCTAGCCCAGGCAGCACTGCCTAAAGGTTACATCCACACAGAGGAGCAAAAAAGTAGACTGTTTTGGAATTCATCCATTCAATAGGGAACAAAACAGTCAAAAGGTTGCGCTTCAAGGAGTCTGAGAACTGATGCAGTTTTTTGTTTTGTTTGCTTTGCTCTGTTTTGAGACAGGGTGTTGCTCTGTCACTCAGTGCAGTGGCTGGATCTCAGCTAACTGCAATCTCCACCTCCCAGATCCAAGAAATTCTCGGGCCTCAGCCTCCCAAGTAGCTGGGATTACAGACACGCACCACCATGCCCGGCTAATTTTTGTATTTTTAGTAGAGATAGAGTTTCGCCATCTTGGCCAGCTGGTCTCAAACTCCTCACCTCAAGTGATCCGCCCACCTTGGCCTCCCCAAGTGCTGGGATTACAGGCCTGAGCCACCACGCCCGGCCTGATGCCTAACTTGATATGACTGTAATAATAACAGTAGCAGCCCCAGCAGCAGCAGTAGATGGGGCTTACCCTGCTGCTTAATTTACTTCACCTTAACTCTGCTTCACCTTCTTGAGCCTAACTTACTTTCCTAGCCTATAAATGAAGATGGGAGTAATTAGCCATTATTATGAAAGTTATGACAACTAACTAGCTTAAAATATGCAAAGGAGGAAACACAGCATAGCTCTGTAATAATAACATGTGCTTGGGATCAGAGACCTGAGTTTGAGGATGTGGCCTCGAAGTTAGTTATCCTTTGAATTGCAGATGAAATAAGAACAGGTGAGAATAAAAAGGTACTTAGAACAATGCCCGGCAAGTATAAGCACTCCATAAATATTAGCTTTTATTATAAACAATAATAAAAACAAGAAGATGTAGAACTGACTACTCACTGAACGGCATCTAATAAATATGCAATAGATGAGCCTTTGTTACCTTCCTCTTACATCTTTTCCCTGTTCCCACCTGGGTGCCAGAGGAGGTTGGGGACACACTGAGTGGTAGTGAATATGTGCATCTGATCTCTGGTTTCATTCTCAACCAGAGAAAAAGAAATGATTTTGAGCTTCCCTTGATTTTTGCCTCACTGGCACCTGGGGAGAGCTGTGTGGTGCTTGCATCTGTATTATGCTGGGCTGAGTGACCCAGGCACATGAGGTCAAATGTACGGCTTTTGTTAAAATTTTGTTTCATTTATCCACCTTGATAATGTAGATCATGGCCTTATTTCTCTCATGGATGGGACAGTGGAGGTAGCTCACATTACATGATTAAAAATAAATAAATAAATGGGAATGCTGCAAATTCTGTCAATTGGATGAAAAGAAAATCAGGTCTGCAAGATATTCCCAAATAGAAATGGGGCTGGTTCCACCAAATGTAGGTATTAAGTAAAATGCGCAGCCCTGGGGCACACTCGAAGAAGGGAGGGGGAAAGCATTGCTTCTTGGGCAGCTCCTCCTAACTGCCTTCCCCTCCCCTTCATCTCCCCCGCCCCCACCCAACCACTGGCCTTTAGCTGGGAGGGTGGCCCATTCTTACCAAGCAGCAACACAAAGAAGCCAAGCGAGGATCTGAGGGGAACAGATGTCTTGATTTCCTCCCTGGGCTTCTTAATGCTGCTTTCAGCTTAATTAGCCAACTGTGATCCTCACATCTGGATGGGATCATGGGGGCTGAGCAAACACCCACGGGGCTCCTCAGGGACGCCTCTGTACCTTTTTGCCCTCCAGCTCTGTCTGAGCTAAAGGAAACCAGTCAGCGACCAGGCCTCTGTCCTGGGACTCTGAGCCACAGCTGGGAAGGACTGCAGGGGCAGGATCTAAAGGCAAGCAGGCTCCCAGGAAAGACCTGTACTTCCCAAATGCTACCTCGGAAATCAGCCAGGCCGTGGTCCTTTAGAGGGGGAGACCAGAATGGTGTTGGTAGGACATTAAAGGAGTTCAAGTAATGGAAAACGCCTGGCACAGTGCCTCAGCCTACTGGGGACTCAGTGTATAAGTGATGGTTCCCCACCCACCCACCTTGCCCAGTATTTTAGTGCCATTCAAAAACCTCACAGCCCATCCACCCCATCCCTGACCAGACGTGAGACCTTTTTTCTTTTTCTTTTTCTTTTTTCTTTTTTTGAGATAGGGTCTCACTCCGGGGTCTCACTCTGTCCAAGCTGGAGTGCAGTGGTACAATCATAGCTCACTGCAGCCTCGACCTCATGGGCATAAGTGATCCTCCCACCTCAGCCTCCCAAGTAGCTGGGACTACAGGCATGGGCCATGACATGGCTAATTTTTAAAAATTATTATCTGCAAATACAGCATCTCGCTATGTTGTTCAGGCTGGTGTCAAACCCCTGGGCTCAAGTGATCCTCCCACCTCAGCCACTCATAGTGCTGGGATTCCAGGTGAAAGCCACCTTGCCCAGCCAGGAAAACCATTTAATCAATCTGGGCCTCATTTATCTTGTTTGTAAAAAGGGGAAAATTTTTACTTTCTATGTCACATATAGGATCAGGATAAAAATTATGTGACATAATACTTGTAAGATGATTCATGAAGTACTGCCACAGAGTGGGTGCACCCAGAGAATTAGCATTTCCATTGCCAGTATTAATACGCAGATTTTTACACATGATGAAGTCCCTAACCTCTAAGTCAATTTTTAAAAACCTCCTACTTCTTTGTTTATTGATTAAGAAACGCATTTAACAACCCATAGCAACTCTGGATTAAATAAATCTTTTTAATAGATTTGTATTCTTAAAAGGCTGGGCATGGTGGCTCATGCCTGTAATCCCAGCACTTTGGGAGGCCAAGGTGGGATGATCACTTGAGCCCCAGAGTTCGAGACCAGCCTGGGCAACATAGGAAGACCTCATCTCTATTTATGTTTTAAAATAAAAACTAAATTTTTATTCTTAAATCTAAATAAATCAAAATCTAAGTAATATCTAAAAATGTAAATGATCTAATGATCTAAATAAATTAAATCTAGTCATCTAAATATTCAAATCTAAATAAATCAGGTACTGAAAGAAATCAAAGTGTTATACCCTAAAATATATTTCTTTGACGTACTTTGAAATGGCCCTGCAACACTGTCTTGTGGGGGGAGGAAATTTACATTCTGTAGAGAATCAATCCCCTTACCTCTCCAGGTCTTTTTCTGATCCTGAAGAGATTAGCTGAGAGTCTAGCACCTTTTAAAGGTCTGAATAGGAAATATTTGCTATCTATTGCCTGTAAGGTGGCAGCCACCTATGAGACTTCATCTATGTAATAAGAACCTTGGTTTCCACAACTGCTTATCTTAACCCAGACATTCCTTTCTACTGATTTTAGGTCTTTAGATAATAAATTAACTCTTTCAACAAATTGCCAGTCAGAAAATCTTTTTCTTTTTTCTTTTGTGTTAAAAAGAGTGTTAATCACTTTTACACTGTTGGTGGGATTGTAAACTAGTTCAACCATTATGGAAAACAGTATGGCGATTCCTCAAGGATCTAGAACTAGATGTACCATATGACCCAGCCATCCCACTACTGGGTATATACCCAAAGGATTATAAATTACTCTACTACAAAGACACATGCACACGTATGTTTATTGCGGCACTATTCACAATAGCAAAGACTTGGAATCAACCCAAATGTCCATCTGTGACAGACTGGATTAAGAAAATGTGGCACATATACACCATGGAATACTATGCAGCCATAAAAAAGGATGAGTTTGCGTCCTTTGTAGGGACATGGATGCAGCTGGAAACCATCATTCTTAGCAAACTATCACAAGAAGAGAAAACCAAACACCGCATGTTCTCACTCATAGGTGGGAACTGAACAATGAGATCGCTTGGACTCGGGAAGGGGAACATCACACACTGGGGCCTATCATGGGGAGGGGGAGGAGGGAGGGATTGCATTGGGGAGTTATACATGATATAAACGTCATGCACATGTACCCTAGAACTTAAAGTATAATAAAAAAAAAAAAAAAAAGAGTGTTAATCATTGTGTGTGTGTATGTTGTGTGTATCTTTCTTTTTTATACTTTAAGTTCTAGGGTACATGTGCACAACGTGCAGTTTTGTTAATATGTATACATGTGCCATGTTGGTGTACTGCACCCATTAACTCGTCATTTACATTAGGTATATCTCCTAATGTTATCCCTTCCCCCTCCCCCATCCCCACAATAGGCCCCAGTGTGTGATGTTCCCCTTCCTGTGTCCAAGTGATCTCATTGTTCAATTCCCACCTATGAGTTAGAACATGCGGTGTTTGGTTTTCTGTTCTTGCGATAGTTTGCTGAGAATGATGGTTTCCAGCTACATCCATGTCCCTACAAGAAAATCTTTTAATCCACCTATGACCTGGAAGCCACACCAACCCTCAACTTCCTCCCAACCCCACTTCAAGATAGCTCATCTTTTGGGACCAAACCAATGTATACTTCACATGTATTCGTTGATGTCTTATGTCTCCGTCAAACTTATAAAATCAACCTGTAACCCAACCACCTTGGGCTGTGTCATGGGTCATGATCCTAAATGTTGGCAAAATAAATTCCTCAATTGATTTAGGCCTGTCTCAGATACTTTTTGGCTTACAGTAAAAAGGCCATTTTGCACTTTTGGGGCCTTTTCTTAAGCTTTGAACTTAGAGACACATCAAGGTTTTCAAATTCACCATCATCATTTATTTTGCATTTAAAATGACTCCCAAGACAGCCCCCTACCTCTCTCTTCTTCTCACATGAGCCAGACTGGTGGGGTGAACTAAGCCAATGTTGCAAGTCATACTTAGCCACATTAGCCTCCATTTCCTCATCTATAAATAACTTTCATCTGTATAATAGAACTCACTTCAAGGCTTGTTGCAAGGACGGATCAGTCACAGACACTGGATTCTTGGCACAGCTGGGGCCACAGCACATGTTCAGTAAGTGATGCTCTTCTGTCATTCATCACTTTCTCCCATCTCCCTCAGAAGCTAGAAATTGTTGTGGGTGGTGACTGGCTGTGGCTGGTGTCAAGGGTGGTAACAGAATTTACCAAAATAGCAGTGAGTTAAAGAAAACAAGTTTATTAGAGGGAAAGTACATTGCAAGGAAGCAATGGGCAGCACAGCAGAGAAGGAGCTGTTGGCAAAGAGGCAAGAGCTTCAGGGAAGTTTTATAGGGTCATACTGGAGGGGCTATGTGCAGACAAGGTTGTTCTGCTGGGGCCACATATGGAGAGAGGTATTTGGGAACAGGATGTTGTGCCAGTGGGTTGTTTATGGTTAGCTATTTCTCAGAATAATTGTTCCCCACCGCCCCCTACCGGGTCCCCTTCCTCATTGTTGCTTACTTATCTTATCAGGACCCCACAAACATCCCAAAACATTTCTGATCATTGATCATTATGAGGGACCAATTAGATGGTGCCAACTTGTAAATCCATATTTAAGTGGCCTCCTCATAATACCTCCAGGTTCAGGAGAACCACAAACCCCTAGAAGTTCATGGACATAATTAGAGCAGATTCAGAATGATTTTTAAAACCAGTGGGTCTCATCCATGACTGTATCCAGAATCTATAAGGAGCTCAAAGAATTCAATAGCAAACAACAAAATAATCTGATTTTAAAATGGGCAAAAGATCTGAACAGATCTTCAAAGAAGATACACAAATGATCAAAAAGCATATGAAAAAATGCTCAACATCACTAATCATCAGAGAAATGCAAATCAAAACCACAATGAGATATCACCTCACCCAAGTTAAAATGGCTTATATCAAAAAGAGGCAATAACAGATGCTGGCAAAGTTGTGGAAAGAGGGGAACCCATACACTGTTGGTGGGAATGTAAATTAGTACAACTACTGTGGAGAACAGTATGGCATTTCCTCAAAAAGCTAAAAATAGAATTACTATATGATCCAGCAATTCCACTACTGACTGTATATCCAAAAGACAAGATATTAGCATATCCAAGAGATATCTGCACTCCCATATTTATTGCAGTTCTAGTCACAATAGCCAAAATATGGATTCAACCTAAGTGCCTATCAATGGATGAATGGATTAAAAAAAGAGGTATATATACAGAATGGAATATTATTCAGCCATAAAAAAGAATGACATCCCCTCATTTGCAGTAACATGGATGGAACTGAAGGTCATTATGTTAAGTGAAATAAACTGAGCACAGAAAGACAAATATTGCATCTTCTAACTCATATGTGGGAGTTTAAAAAGGGGATCTCTTGCCAGGCATGGTGACTCACCCCTGTAATCCCAGCAGTTTGGGAGGCTGAGGCCAGCAGATCACCTGAGGTTAGGAGTTCAAGACCATCCTGGCCAACATGGTGAAACCGCATCTCCACTAAAAATATAAAAATTAGCCGGGCATGGTGGTGGGTACCTGTAATCCCAGCTGCTCAGGAGGCTGAGGCAGGAGAATCACTTGAACCCAGGAGGCAGAGGCTACAGTGAGCCGAGATGGCACTACTGCACTCCAGCCTGGGTGACAGAGAAAGACTTTATCTAAATTAATTAATTAATTAATTAAAATAAAATAAATAAAAAGTGGATCTCTCTTAAAGATAGTGTGTAGATTGGTGGGTACTAGAGGTCAGGAAGGGTAGAGGGGAGGAGGGATGAAGGGAAAAAATAGAATATAAATGTACATATTACCACTTAACTGTACACTCAAAAATAGTAAAGATGGCATATATGTATATTTTACCTCAGTAAAAAACTAAGTTAAAAAAAAAAAAACACAGGTGCCCACACATCACCCCAGCATAATAATAGTAATTAGTCTGCAATGGCATCCCTAGTGCCTTCTAAAAGCTGCCAAGTTCATTTCTCTCCAGCTCTTTTTCTTTCCATGCAGGCTGTCTCTCTTTTTTTCACCAAGTCCCTCACATGCAATGCATTTTCTGCTCTCAGTGGGCCATGGTGCAACATCAGCTATTCAGTTAATAACCTTATTTTGCACTTAGGTCTAGGTATATGGTGATCCCTGCCTTCAGGAGTTAACATCACAATCAATATTATCACTAACTGAGCTTCTATTACGTGCCAGTCACTGTCCTGGGCGCTCTCACCTACTTCATTTCAGGTCATTACTATTCTAGATTCAGAGTTTTGCTACAAGGATGTCTTGCATTCTATATCTCTGTCATCATTTTTGCCAGAACGAATTAGGACAGTCCAGTGTCTGAGTTGAGATTTAGATCCTGATGTCTCCTATCCTTAACAGGTTAGAAACCTGACGCTCTCCCCTCTGATTTCTTCCCAGGTTCTTTTCTGTTGTTATTTTGTCCCAAGGAGAGGGTATCACTTGGCATCAGCACAAGCAAGCACATATTGTCATAAAAAATTCAATTTAAAAAATTTAAAGTTTTTAAAAATTTAGAGCAGAGACATTTGGGTCCAAGCACTAGAAAAAGAAACTCCAAAGATATTCAAGTTTTATCAGGAAAAATAAAATGCCTGATGTTTCTGGGTGCCTTCACTCATTCTGGGCATTCTGATCTACTCTTAGCTGTAGGAATAACATTGCAGTAAAATGATAAGGAGCACCAAACATTTTGGGGGCCTCTGTCCACAGCTAATTCAATCAATCAGTGATGGCCACCTGGCCCAATGTGATGGCCTTTGATGTGCCTCTCCCAGGAATCTGAGATGGAATCTTTGAGATTCAGCTGCAGATGGGAGCAGAGCAGATAAAACATTAACATGTAGAGTTTAGCTGTGGAGTTAATGGCAAAGCTCCAATGCCAAGGTCAGGAACCCTGCCGCTACTGCTGTCCTGGGAGTACCCTGATCCCCATCATTCCTGTGGCTTAAACGGCCAGATTTTATTTAGATTCCAGCAAGTCCATAACCTTAGAATACTCCTCCTTACCTAAGCTAACTCTGGGCAACTTCTGTTCCCAGCAAATACATGATTTCTAAGATAAATTGGTTTTGCTTAAAAAAAAAAAAAAAAAGTACCTCCTTTGCAAAAATATGACAGACATTCTCTGTTGATCTCCAGATCATACACAGAGGCTTGCAGCTGAGGCTGAGGGAGCGACAGAGCAGGCCTATCCCATTTTATCAGTGGGAGAAGAGAAAGGAATAAGAGCAGAAGGCCTAGCCTAGGCCCAAAGGAAAGGGCAGAAAGGAAGAGATGACTTATCTGGGTACGGTGGTTCATGCCTGTAGTCCCAGCACTTTGGGAGGCTCAAATGGGAGAATTGCTTGAGCCCATGAGTTCAACACCATCCCGGGCAACATAATGAGACCCCCATCTCTACCAAAAAAAATAAATAAAAACTAGCTGGGCATGATGGTGCACAGCTGTGGTCTCAGCTACATGGAAGGCTGAGGTGGGAGGTTTCCTTGAGCTGGAGAGGTTGAGGCTGCAGTGACCTGAGATCACGCCACTGCAATCCAGTCTGGGTGACAGAGCAAGACCCAAGAAAGAAAAGAAAGAAAGGAAGAAATAAGGAAAGAAAGAAAGAAACAAGGAAAAAAAGAAAGAAAGAAAGAAGAAAGAAGAAAGAAAGAAAGAAAGAAGAAAGAAAGAAAGAAAGAAAGAAAGAAAGAAGAAAGAAAAGAAAGGAAGAAGGAAGGAAGGAAGGAAGGAAGGAAGGAAGAAGGAAGGAAGGAAGAAGGAAAGAAAGAGAGAGAGAGAGAGAAAAAAAGAAAGAAAGAAAGAGGGGAGGGAGGGAAAGAAAGAGAAAGAGAAAGAAAAGAAAGAAAAGAAGAAAAGAAAAGGCAAGACAAGACAAGACAAGACTTTTGTACTTTTGTTCCCTGTTCACTCCTCACTTGCTGCCAGCTTTCTGGCTGCCACAAAGACAGGCTGGGTAGTTTCCCAGTCTGAGCACTTCTTCTCTGGGAGCTGGGACAGAGAATAAGGCCACAACCAAACTGGCTGATACCTTTGCCAAGCTAGTAAACTACAGTTCATGGGAAAGGTGAGTTCATCCAAGACGGTAATCACTAATGAAAAACTGTGCAAGACATGAAAACAGCTTTTTTATAGGAGGCCTGGAAACCAAAATAGAATAACTTTTGAAAGTTTTATGTGTCTGTATGTAGAGTGTGTGTGGTTTGTGTGTGCCTGTACATCTGCCATTTACTGTGTATCCTTGAACAAGTTATTTAATTTCTTTAAGCCTCAATTTCTCTACCCATTTTTTTAAAAAAAGAATAATAAGACCAGGCGTGGTGCCTCAGGCTTGTAATCCCAGCACTTTGGGAGGCCAAGGCGGGTAGATCACGAGGTCAGGAGATAGAGACCATCCTGGCTAATATGGTGAAACCCCGTCTCTACTGAAAACATAAAAAATTACCCAAGTGTGATGGTGGGCACCTGTAGTACTAGCTACTCAGGAGGCTGAGGCAGAATGGCATGAACCCAGGAGGTGGAGCTTGCAGTGAGCCGAGATAGCGCCACTGCACTCCAGCCTGGGTAACAGAGGGAGACTCTGTCTCAAAATAATAATAATAATAATAATAAAATATATGCCAGGCTGGGCACCATGGCTCATACCTGTAATCCTGGCACCCTGAGAGGCCGAGGCAGGTGGATTGCTTGAGCTCAGAAGATCGAGACCGCCTAGGCAACCTGGTGAAACCCTGTCTTTCCAAAAAAAAAAAAAAAAAATACAGGTGGCCTGCACCTGTAGTCCCAGCTTAGGAGGCTGAGTCAAGAGAATCACTTGAGCCTGGGAAGTTGAGGCTTCAGTGAGCCATGATCAAGCCACTGCACTCCAGCCTGAGTGACAGAGTGAGACCCTGTATTAGTCTATTTTCATACTTTATAAAGAACTGCCTGAGACTGGGTAATTTATAAAGGGAAGAGGTTTAATTGACTCACAGTTCAGGATGGCTGGGGAGGCCTCAGGAAACGTACCATCATGCTGGAAGGTGAAGGGGAGGCAAGGCACCTTCTTCACAAGGCAGCAGGAAGGAGAAGTGCCCAGCAAAGGGGGAAGAGCCCCTTATAAAACCATCAGATCTCATGAGAACTCACTATCATGAGAACACATGGGAGAAACTGGCCCCATGATTGAGTTACCTTCACCTGGTCTCTCTCTTGACACATGGGGATTATAATTCAAGATGAGATTTTGGTGGAGACATAAAGCCTAACCTTATCAGACCCTGTCTCAAAAAAGAAAAAAAAAATCTATACCATATGGTCATTGCCAGGCTTAAATGACCTCATATATAATGCCTGGCATACAGTAAGCACTCAGTAAGCAGGAACTACTTTTATCATATTGCTTTTGTCTTTTTCTTTTTTCTATGTTTTTAATTTTTTAAAAATAGATTTAGGCAATACAAGTGCACTTGTGTTAGGTAGATATATTGCATAGTGGTGAACTCTGGGCTTTCAGGGTACCTGTCACCCAAATAGTGCACATTGTACCCAATAGGTAGCATTTCATCTCTCACCGCTCCCACCACCTTCCCACTGTTTGAAGTCTCCAATGTCTGCTATTCTACTCGATATGTCCTTGTGTACCTATTGTTTAGCTCCCATTTATAAATGAGAACACTTAGGATAATGGCCTCTAGTTCCATTCATGTTGCTACAAAAGACATGATTTTATTCTTTCTTATGGCTGTACAGCATTCTATGGTGTACATATACCACATTTTAAATCCAATCCTCCATTGATGAACAGAGATTGATTCCATGACTTTGCTATTGTGAGTTGTGCTGTGCCAAACATACGAGTGCGGGTATGTTTTTGATATAATGATTTATTTTCCCTTAGGTAGATACCCAGTAGTGGTATCTCATAGTTCTGTTGTTAGTTCTTTGAGAAATCTCCATACTATTTTCCAAAAGAGTTGAACTAATTTACCTTCCCACCAACAGTGTATAAACATTCCCTTTTCTCCATATTCTTACCAACCATCTGGTTTGTTTTGACTTTTTAATAATAGACATTCTGACTGGTGTGAGATAGTATCTCATTGTGGTTTTGATTTGCATCTTTCTGATGATTAGCGACATTGAGCATTTTTTTTCATTTGTTTTTGGGCCACTTATAGATCTTCTTTTGAAAAATTCTCTTCAATCCTTTGCCCACTTTTTAGTGGGGCTGCTTGTTTGTTTTTTCTGGTTGCATGAGTAATTTTTTTAAAATTAAGCTGGACATAGAGATCTGTGTCTGGTCCTACATCACGATCCCTCCTAGCCCTTTGCTAGCTGAGTAGGATGGATTTAATTCCACCAGTATTAAACGTACCTCTCTACTCTGAAAACAGAAACCCCACAGCATTCTTCTGGTATAATTTTTTTTCCTTTATGGGAAAGTTGTTCAAGGGGTGAGGCAGAAGAGGAAGCACCAGGGAATGGGCAGAGTGCATGTCAGCACTTGGCATCCTTTGCCCCTGCTTCCTGTCCCTATCACCTTGCCCAGATTCGTCCAGGTGTCCAGAGCAGAAACCGCACCCAATTCAACTAGAACAGCCTGAGTAGAAGTCACACAAGAAATTGGGTCTGACCAACTCAGGGTTTCATATTTTAATAGGGCCAATATTTTTTAAATCAGATTTTATATTTTAAGAAGTCCAGACTTCTGGTGCCTCCTGAAAAGTCAGAGATCAGGCTACCCTGGGCCCTCCTTCCTCTGTGTCAACAATAAATAGCCTGGCGCTCAGTAGTGCATGCATCTTTTAGTTGAGGCAGGCAGTGTTCAGTTTGCCACAGTCCCCACCTTTCACCTTGCTATCCCTCATGTATATGGCTTGCCTGGCCCCACGGGCATCTGCAACATTTTGTCTAGAGCCACATACTTAGCTACTTTCACAGCCAAACGCTTACTCTCTCCATGGGTCCACTATTTTGTAAGAAGACAATCAGAACGAGTCCTGCAGGGTCGCATAGGGTCCCCTGAAGTCCTTAAAATGATGCCACAAGAAGAGGTCAAGATGATTATGCCCTCTGGGCTCCTTTCTTCATCAATAGAGATAGCATCATATCCCCACAGCTGGTGCCTTAGATGAATGGCCCTGATGAGATGTGCTCAGTTGTGTTCTCACTGGCCTGTGAGTGACATCTGGGGAGATTTATGTGTGTTTTTTCCAGATATGAAGGCCTTGGTCTTTTTGGAAATCATGCTAGGGCTCCACTCACCCTGAGACTGGACATTGCATAATTCCCTGGCAATCAGACACCAGGGAGATCTAAAAGAAAAAAAGGAGCACTGACTGGGAGTCTGGCACCCAGAGTGCGTGAATTCAACTCCCCCATGTCATTTCTCTGAACTTTGGCCTCTCCTGTGAATTGGAAGATCGAAGGAGAGGGACTCAGAGGCTCAGTTTGGTGCTAACTTATATAAGGCAGAGTCAGTAACTCTGGTTCTTTTGGGAATAGAACTGCACGATGACTCCAGGGGCCTCAGCTGAAGTTCCGAGCTGGTCATGCCCTTGATTTCCTATTAGAGACAGGCCAAACTGAAAACCCCCAGGCCTCTGAGCCCCAGCATTAGGAGGGAGATTATCTAGAAACCTTTGTTTCTTGCTGCTAGATGGTTCATTTACAACCCAAAGATTCATGGTAGTCAGGTGTCAGAGAAAATGGAATCTCCGGCTGGGGTTAGGAAAGCAGTAAAAACATGAAGAAAAGAAAAAAAACATTAAGAGCAGGAAGGATGGGGGCAGAAAAAGGAGGTGAAAAGAGACAGGTGCCTTGTTAAAGAGCTACAACATTTTGGACTAAAAAAAAAATTAAATCCTGGGGAATAAAAGCACTAAAAAGGGGCATCAATTTGTGTGACTCATCCTGGTGCCACCCAAGCTCCTGGGGACATTCACAGGCTCGGCCTCACCCTCCCTGCCCTGTGCTCTGTCAGAGTGCACTCTGCTCAACTTGCTCCCCCTATCCCGTTTGTCTCTCCCCACTCCAAGCCCTGGCTGCTTCCAAAGGAGCCCTCGATTCTATAAGCCATTTTCTTAGATTGCATCTAATGTAAAATGTTCCACTAGAATAACTCTGTTTTCATTTCACCAAGCAAGAGAAAAGAACTGAGATGCTTTGAAAAAGCAGCCAAGCCCAGGCACTTTTAATAGGCTAGCAGGTGAGGTAATAAGAGTGCTTTAACGTAGACTCAAAGTAAAAGCTCCAGAAAGAGAGACAGAGAGGCAGAGGATTGTGGGGGAGAGATGGGGGGGGCAGGGAGGGGCGGAGAGGGAGAGGAAGAGCAACCTCTCAGGATAGACTTTTTAAACAGCCCTCTCAAACTCTTGATACTTCCCTGAAATCTAAGAAGCCTCTAGGAAAATGAGTACCCACTGCCATGTTCTGGCCCATCAACAATATCAATAAGGCAGTTCTGGGATGACATCAGATCCCTACAGCTGGTGCCTTTGAGGGACAGCCATATGCTAGCTGGCCTATGGGTGACATTTTGGTGAGACCTATGTGTGTTTTTTCCAGAGCTGGTATAAAGGCCCTGGTCTCCTGGGAAATCGTGCCAGGGCTCCACTTACCCTGAGACTGCATGTCACATAGTCCCCTGGCAAGGAGACACCAGGGAGATCTAAACCCAGCCAACTCATGGCTGGAGAGTGGTCCTCTTCTAACCCTGAGTTCTGGAACTTTCTTTGGGAGGGTGGAGTAGAAGGGAGTAACTCTCTCTACTGCTAATGAGAGACTTTTTTTTTTATTATCATTAGCAATCACCTGCAAGCTTGACCCCTCCAATCCACCCTCCTCACTGCAGCCAGAGTTGCCAGGGAAACTTGAATCTGATTCTGTCTGGGGGAGAATCTCATCTGCTAAAAAACCCTTTAGCCACTTCCCATTTTCCAGAAGAACTAAATCCTTAATGTGACCTAGGAAGGTGGCCATATATTCTGTCATCCAAATCAAGACACTATTCCTAGTTTGCTAGGGAAACAATAGTAAACCAGGACTATCCTTGGCAAACTGAGATGTATGGTCCCCCACCATTCAGGCTCTGCATGGTCTGGCCCCAGGCGCCCTCTCCAGCTCTACCTGAGCTGCTTTCCTGCTTTGCTCCACTTTCTAGCCATCCTGACCTTCTTTTACTCCCCAGAATTCTTTGTGCTCTTTCCTACCACAGGATCTTTGCACGTGCTTGTCCTCCAACCCGGAAAGCCTTTGGCCATCTTTAACCAGGTAACACCAACCCATCACTCATATCTCAGCTTAACTTGGAAGAGAGGCTTTCCCTGACCTCCTCTCGCCAACCCACGGCAAGCCCAGGTAAGATTCCTTTGTTATGTGCTCCCAAAGAACTATGTTTATTTCCATTCCATCCTTTATTGCCCTTTGTGGTTACTTACTCATTTGTGGAACGATCTGACTGCTGTCTGTTTCCCTCAGAAGACTGTGGACTCCATGAGTACAGGGATTGGGTATGTTCTGCTCACATAACACACTCAGCACCCAGCTTGGTGTCTGGAATACAGTGGGTGATCGATTGCTCTACGACAAATTAATAATGACAGGCTCAAGTCTCTTCTGGAACTCGAAGAGAAACTTTATTTGTGTCCAATCCCCGAGCTGTGGACACACCTTACATCTGGTCCTCATGCTGCCCCCGCCTGCCCCAGTGCATTCACCCTTCCCACTGTCCTTCCATCCACCCTGGTCTCTCCCTACCCAGAATCACATACATCTGGGCCACCAAATGTAGCAATGGATTGTATCCTACTTTGGAACATTCTTGAATGATTTTGTGGGTAGCAGTAGTGTCTCTCCAACTAATTAAACTCAAGAACATGAGCCTCAGAGGTGGAGGGAATCACCACGTTCATCCAATTCTCCACTCAAGTGGTTCTCAATTTTTTTTTTCTGCCCCAACCCATCTGAGTCACACACCCTCTCAGCAGACTTTAGCTCAGTGACTAAGAATGCACATTGGAAGACAGATTGCTTGGGCTCAAATCCTGGTTCCATCACACATTAGCTGGGTGACTTTGGGCAAGTTGCTTTACTTCTCTGTGTCCTCATCTGTAAAATGGGGATGGTAATTACATCACCCTTATAGGGTGGTTAAGAGGATAAGACAAGTTTCATGTGTGTAAAGCGTGAGAACAGAGCCTGACAAATACTACGTGTACAATGAACAATGTGTACCATTTTATCAGGAACACACTAGCAGTGATTCTAGCCCAATGGGGAATTGGTAGATTTAAAATCTCAAAGTGATTCCCAAGCCATTTAAACACACATTCCCTAGGAGATGTCTCTCCCCATTGTCCCTCACACACTGTCATGGACACCACTGCCCTAGTGGCTAGAATCTAGTCAATGCAGAGACAACTCTGATATCTTCCCTGACTTCATTTCAGATCAGAGAAATCACCGCCTCCTGAAATAGGCCAATCGCATCAGACACAGCTTCTGTCCTTTATTCATTCAACAAACATTCTGTGAGGCACTGAAGATTAAGGAAACTCCTCAAAGTTGGGGGGATCATGTCTCTTTTGTTCACTAATGTACTCCCTGTGCCAGGCATAGTCTTGGCACATAGTGGGTTCCCAATAAACATTTTTTGACCCATTAGCCACTTTATGCCAGGCACTGATCTAGCACAAGGAGATCTAAGGGTGAGTAAAAACGACACAGCCTCTGCCCCAGGGAGTTCACAGTCTAGCTGGAGAGATAAAGACCTTCCTTAAGAAGCCATTACATTACAGTATGCTAAGCGCAGGGGCCGGGGAGCTGGGTGGTGGCAGGGCAGAGAAGTACAAAATGCTATGAAAGCATGTAGGAGCAGCACCTAACCCAGACTTGGGGAGCCAGGGAAGACTGCCCGGAGGGAGGGAGGTTTACTATTTACCACTTAGACATAAAGGATGAAAAAGAGTCAGCCAGAAGTTTTGGTGGAGAAAGGGTGCTACAAGCAGATGGAACAGCACGTGTGAAGGCTCTGTGGAAAGAGGGAATGGGGAATCCCAAGAACTGACAAAAATGTGGGGCAATAGAATTGTTGGAGATAAAGGAAGAATGTCTAGGGAGAACTTAGTGAGGGGGCCAGGCCACTTTACGCAGGGCCTAGGAAGCCACGCTAAAGCATATGGACTTTATCCTAAAGCAGTGGGGAACATCAGATGGATATTTATGAAGCATTTGCTATGTGTTAAGACTGGCCTGAGTGTTGTGGATAAGGAGGAAAACAGACACAATCCTTGCCCTCATAACTTTACATTCTAGTGCAGGGAACAAACATGAATCTAATAATGGCGAACAAATACATCTGTAATCATAAAGAGAAAGAAACAATCCAGGCAGCCCTGCTCAGACCTTTCTGTGATGATGGAAATGTTCTATGTCTGCGCTGTCCAACACAGTATAGCCACATGTGGCTGGCAGGCACTTAGAATGGATTTAAGATGGCGGAAGAACCAAATGTTTACTTAATTTTTTCAGCTTACATTCTAATTCAAATAGCCAGTAACTATCTTTACTGCACAACACAGAAATGAACGAACTCAGTTCTCAAAGCCAGTTATTTTGAGATTTTAAATCTACTCCCCCTCAACCCTGAGACACGCTGCTTGGGCGTTCCTGACAATAACCATTGTCTATTGTGCACCTACTGTGTGTCAGAGAGCACATAACAAGGAAGCTGGTCTCAAGAAGGGGATCAGGGCAAGTGTTCCTGGGGGAAGCGACACACTTAGGACCTCAATTATGAGGTAGTAGATTCTGTTGATTGATTTCTCTCAAAACCCCTAATATGCAATGGAAAGAACACTAACCTAGAATATACAAGATTTGGGTTCTGGCCCCAGCTCAGTATCTTACAAGCCAGGCAACACATTATCCACATCCCTAATTTGCTCTGAACTTCTATTTCCTCGTCTGTAAAATGGGAATAACAGTCCTACCCAATTCACAGAACTGTTATGAGGATCAAATGAAAGTCTATATATTAAAAATCTTGAAAATTATAAATACCCTATGAATGAAAGATATGATTTTAATATCCTTTTTTCTCATTATAAAAGAATACATGCCCACTGTAGAAAATTTGGAAAATGTAGGAAATGTCAAAGATGAAAATCTAAAAATATGTATTTCTCTCTTTTCAGTTATTTTTTTCTTTACATACGTGAGTGTATAAATAATTTTTTAAATAAAAACTAGGAACATCCTTGCATGCTGTTTGGTAGCCACTTTTTTCCCTTAGCAATATATCATGAACCTTCTCCCAAGTCATTAGATAGTTTTTCTTCAATATGGTTTTCAATAGCTACAGAGTGTTCTGTAAAATGTTGTCATTTTACCTTCAGAGCCCATTACTTCCTTCATCAGCAGGTTGAGAGTGACTTAGGAGAAGTCCCCAACCACTTTTTCTCCTACCACAAAGCTGGCATTGGGCCCAAGGACTCTGCCAGCATATTCAAACTCCAAAGTGCCAGGTTCCCAGAATCCATTGCCTTGATGCCAGCAAGCAAACCAAAGAGGTCTCTCAGGGAACTCACATGATCCCACCCCTATCTATGCAATGCCATCCCCCGGCCCTGAAATCAAGTCAGGCCAAGATGGCAGTTTTACCTGATTCAAGCACCCAGTGCTCTGTGGGTGGAATTCCTCAGGGGGTGACCCTCAAGCTCCCCTCACCAAACCACTGCTATGCCAATCATTTGAGGAATAGCTTCCCTTGTCACCTGTAAGCTTCACTAGACTGTAATATTTTCAAAGTTCAGGTGGGCCTGGACCCTCCAAACAGCACTCTTGCTGAATTGGTTTTCAGACTGTGCCACTTTAAACATGATTCAAGAAAAATTACCGGAGCCTCCACTCCATCTATCTCTGGAAATGGTCTTTGTGCTCAGATCATTTGCTCGCGACACTCCATCTCCACAATTACCTCGGCTATTTTATCTTTATCTGTCTGGAACACTGAAGGGGAAGCAGCAGATAATGCTGTCATTTAAGTGACTTGTTCAGCTTAAATAGTTTTGCACCTCTGGAGCTTAAAATACCCCCACTGCAGCCCTGGTCTTCCCTAGAGGACCAGCCCCTATTCTGTCTTAGAGTTTAAGTATGATCAAGGGGCAGGGGTGGTGGGGGAGCTGCCAGCAAAATGGTTGGTGCGTAACAGGGCTGCATCCCTTAGGAATGCAGGGATGGGACTGACTCCTGGCCACAATTGGAACTTCATGTGCCTCCCGACCCCCAGGTGGCCTCACACCGTAGGTGGGTATTTTAACAACTCTCTAGTACTAGCATGGCTTCTCTGCAACTGGAATTATTCTGCAATGGACCAAGCTTTGGCATGCTTGAAAGGTCAAGAGGGAGGAAAAAGGACCAGACAGCTGGGATGGTAACCTGCCTGATATTTCTCTACTGATGTATCTTTTTATGCACTTGCTATATGAACACACTATAGACACCAAAAGAAAGAAAGATGCTACCTTGTGCCTCCTGCCTGCAGGGAGATAAACTATTGCAAGATAATGAACAAAACAAGGTAATGCATGCCAGGTTAATAACAACAGCTAGCGTTTGTGGTATGCTATTACCACGTGCCAGGCATTCTGTTAAGCACTTCATCACATTTTCTTATTTATTCCTCGTAACTGTGCTATGAGGTGCTACATGATGAGCCTCATTTTTCAGATGAGGACACTGAGCTATAATGAGATTAAACAACCTGCCCAACATCACACAAACTGTCATTGCAGCCTGAGTTTTCTTCTTCATAAGGAAGACATTGCTACATCCATAGGGAACAGTTATGAGATGAAGAAGAGGGAGCCCCACACCACTTTCTAATAAATCCAGTCCATTGGCCATTTCTAGTAGCAGGACCAGAGATCCAGAGAAAGGACGCACAGCAGCCCCAGCAGTTGGAGAACCTAGCTCACCAGTCCCGGTATCATCCAGAGAAACAGCCCTACATATTCTGCCTGACGTGTGACCCTTTCCATATTCTCTTCGCCTCAAGAGGAAAACTTTTTTCTTTTTTCTATTCGTGTCTCCCTTAAAAATGAGATTCCATTCTTTCCATGCAAGGGCTGGGCTCAAATCAGCAGGAATTCCAGCCACGTGGGCCAGGGGAGGGTCCTGGGAGTCCAACCAGGTCATTTCCTGGAGGAGCCTGAATCAGATGACCCAAAAAGTCATACAAATCCAAGGTAAGGAAGGCAGCCAAAAAGAGCCCATGACAGTGCAAGACAAGCCACATTGGTCCTAGACCCCAGGTGGGACAGTCTGGGCAGAACCAGGAAACAAGGTGTGAGGTCTGGCTCAGCTTGTGGCCCCAGAAGCAGGCTCTGCGATAAGACTTGGGGGTGGGTGGTTCCTTTGGGAGGTGATTCTGCAAAGCAGCAGTAGGGGATGGGGAACTGAGACAAGGAAAGGAAGGAGGCAAATACAGGGTGTATGATAAGAAGTTTGCCATTTGGGACAACTGAGACTCCATCACACTGGGGAACTCTGGGAGACCATGTAGAACATATTTCAGGGTTGTCCCACCAGAGGGGTCAGGGAGCCGGGATAGTTACTCGTACCTCCTTCCCATAAATAGCTGAGGGATGCTCCACATGTGATAACTCCAGGCATTTCAGCCTGCCCCACCTGCTCAGGCGAAGCTGGGTCCCCCTGCAGCAGAGGAAGCCCACAGGCAGGCAGTCTTGGGTGCTTGCAGAAAAACCCTTGGTTGGCTGAGCCTAGGAACTGCTGAGGTCAGAACAGAGCAAACAGAAACTGGGAGGGAAAGAGTGTAAGAAAACAGTTAAAATCCTCAAGGTGACAAAGGGGACAGAAGGACTGTGAGCTCACCAGTGTACCTGGCTGATGACCATGACCACATGACACAGGGGAGGTGGGGCTGGGCTTTCCAGGGTCAGGGCTGGGCTAAGGAGGAAGCAGCTTCCATGAGCACATTTCCTGGGCTCAGTGCCCCTCACAGATCCGCTCTGTGTTCCCCTCCCTGTCCTAGGGATGAGCTGGACAACCAACCTGGGCACCAGACTCTAGGAAATGGCAGGGTCCTTGGTCCTTCTGTCACCTTCTAACTTCTCTCTCTTCCCCCAGTCTGCCCTGCCTGAAACAACATGCACTTGCTCCCTGGGTGAGGGCAGCGAGACGTTGCTAAGATGATATCTCCTCTCTCTCCAGCCCAGACCCACAGCCTGACCCTGTAACAACGGCCCCAGAGCCATCACTCTGCAAATAACTGTGGCTGGGTGAGAGGTACCGAAGCCAACATGAGGATCTGAGACAGACACCTGTAATTTCACATTCGGAAAAACCCAGACCTTCAAACAGAAGTGCTATTTCCATTTTCTCACTCCCAATCTTCTTTAACCTCAGACTGAGAGGGGAATAAACCCTCTTTGATTTGTAGACTGAATTCTTTAAAGAGACAGCTTATTCTTTTTCAAATTTATTTTTTCCTTTTGCTTGGGACAGACACCAGGGGCCCAAAATGGGAATTTGGTACCTTGGTTAGATGGCTCAAAATGCCAAAAGTTACTGTAGGGAATATTGCGCTACCAATCCATCTTCCCTGCTAATCCAAAAGTCAAATAAGTCCATGGAGGGCTTTTTTTTCCTCTAGAATTTCAGGCTCCCTGAGGGCTAATTTCTCGGAAAGCTGCATTAAACTAATAGCACCATAAAAGGCCCATTGTGAGATGTAATTGGTTTGCAGGACTTTCCTATAAAAATAATAAAAAGACTGCCAGAGGCAGTTTCCAAAGGTCAATTATCTTTGTGTTGCTTGAGTTGAGTGGAGGTCAGTCCCAGAATTCCACTTTATAGGCATATTAATCAAAACTGGGCCTACCCACCCATCTGACCCCATCAGCTGTGAGGGAAGTCACAGGTCCCACCCTTAAGCTGGTTGCCAAAGGGTGTTTTGGGCTCTTCTTTTCCCAAAAAGAGACTGGCCCATTGTCACCAATGCAGAGCTGGAAGCTGAAATTGTTAAGGCAGGATGAAAGGGAGAAAAGCAAGTCCTGAGCACCAAGAAGAAGAGTTGATAACTTGGTGAGTCATGCAGGCCATGGGGCAGGCAGTGTGCTCAGAGACCAGGCCAGACAGGGCCCTGTCCCCAAGGAGCTAGAGAAGTGGTTGAGCCAGGACTCTTGGTTATACCTGGCATAAACCAACTCAAACTAGATTAAGCAAAAGTGAAGTTTAGTTGGCTAACGTAACTGGGAATCTTTTTTTTTGTAACTGGGAATCTTAAGGATGGATGGATCCAAGGGCTCCAACATTGCCAACTATTCATTCTCTCTCTCTCTCTTTCCCCCTGCCTATCTCTGCCCTGCTGGGCCTTTCTCTCAGGCAAGCTCTCTGCCACGTGGCAGTCAAGCAGACATCAGACTTCTTGCCTGTCTTCCCCATTGAGCTATCTCAGCATAAAGTGGGACTTTTTCTCCTACTATTCATCAATTCCAGGAAAAAACTGGCTAGTCCTGTGTGGTTCATGTGCCTACTCCAGACCAATCATTGTATCCAAGGGGTTGTAATTATCTGATTTGCTGAGACTGGGTCACATGCCCACCCCTGCTCACCCACTCCTGGTTTTACAGGAACAGAGTTTTCTGCTTTCTCCTCTCAAAATAAAATCTGAATAATAATTGCTCTTGCAACGCCCTAAGTTCCTAAAATAATGAATTATTCTCAAGCCCTAGAGTATGCAAGTCTCAATAAGGATGCATGGAAAAGTATGGAAGGATGTGCCAAAATATTAACAATGCTTATGCCTAAATGCTAGGTGTGACTTCTTTTTACCCTTACTGTGTACCACGTTTTCTAATCTTTCTGCAACAAAAATGTATTGCTTGTATAATTTTTAAAAGGAAAAAATAATGCTCAAAACCTATTGATCTAATTACTGTGATTCTATATCCACCAAGCAGCCCTTTGAGGACCGAAATCAGTTTCCAAAGTCAACATTGCTACTAAAGAGAGATGGGTTGACCATCCAGAACACTCAGTGGCCATGTCTTTTAATAATGGTACTCAATCATGCTAGAGTATCAAGTCTTGGATATATATATCTCCTTTTCCCAAAGTGTCAGCCCAACAGCCAGCCTCTTCTTGGCCCAATCTGATGGCAGCATCATGAGGTCCTGAAGGATAAAAGTGTGTGCCTTCTCACAATAGCCCTGCTGTGGCTGGCCACATTTGTGACTAACCACAGAGCAATTACTCATTAGCAGCTGAGTAAAAGCCAGTGCATTCTGCTATCATCTACATGAAGGGGTGGTCTCTTGATGCAATCAGTGACAGTTCACACTGAGTATGAAAGGGATGTGCGGTTCCTGGGAGCAGCAGCTGAAATGTTCCACCTAGGGTCAGGAGTTCCATAAAGAGTCATTTCTATGTTGGGAATAGAGGTGGAAATTATCAGGCCTTCGAAATAGCTGAAACTTAGATCTTAGTATTTGAATAGGATCAAAGCGCCTTGGCATAATACAGTACTTTTTATGGAGTCCTTTGTCACATAGCTATGGAGATACACATGTATTCAGTCAAAAGTATTTTTAAATTTTTATATCTAGGCTCATCTTGGAAGAGATGGGATGACTGGCCAAATAAGGAACAAAATTATTAAAGCCCTGTTGATGCACCTTAGGTGTGAAACTAAGTGATTAAACACCAAGCGCCAGGCGTGGTGGCTCACGCCTGTAATCCCAGCACTTTGGGAGGCTGAGGTGGGCGGATCATGAGGTCAAGAGATCGAGACCATCCTGGCAAACAATGTGAAACCCCGTCTCTACTGAAAATACAAAAAAATTAGCCGGGTGTGGTGGCAAGCACCTGTAGTCCCAGCTTCTAGGGAGGCTGAGGCAGGAGAATGGCGTTAACCCGGGAGGTGGTGGAGCTTGCAGTGAGCTGAGATCGTGCCACTGCACTCCAGCCTGGGCGACAGAGCGAGACTCCGTCTCAAAAAACAAACAAACAAACAAAACCCCACCAAGCTACATTTATAATATTCACATGGACCCTAAACCTGGTATTTCTCCCAAGAAAAATAGCTATTATTTGTAACTAAACTAATGTTTACCATTCATCTCCTATGATTTATCCATATTATTTTAAGTGGTCTTTTACAACAACCCTAAGAATTTTTCAAGATGGGAAGGTAATGAATAATACTAGTGACTGAAAGAGCCAGAGTTTAACCCAAGTCTGACCCTGCCCTATTCTTCCTTCTAAGATGCCTACCTACCCTTCTCTGCAACACCCCAACTATACCTGTATACAGTATGCCCATCTGTAGACATCCCAGACGTGAGTAACTCATGTAGTGTTTGCAGGCCTCATTTTCTGCATCTTCCACATACCAATATGGGGTGAATGGAAAGGGATGCCAAGTGAAAAAAAAAAAAAAAAACCCTCAAATGAAAAAAACAGAAGGTCGAGTTAACTCTGCAAGAGCTAAATCAATTTAACTCAAAGAGTCTGTCTTACACTACATAGAAAGTACCAGCTGAACAGTGGGCTCTGAACCACCTTGGCCCTTTCTGGCTTAAATACAACCTCGCTGGAGGAAATTTCCTGAAGTGTAAGGTGGGCATAATTGTAAACATCATGCTAAACATCAACAGGGAAATAAGCCCTGTGGCTATAAATCCCATATGAAATAGTAAAAATGTCTCTGACTAGATAACAGCGTGATACAACGATGTTCCAGAAAGACAAACATAAATGTAAGTTGCTGCCTACTTTAAAGAAGAAGAAGTGTGACAAATTCCCTGTGGCCACTTTGCCAAGTCCTTCATATTCGTGCTTGGAAAGTTACAGGGCCCCGGGGTCTGTTCTCAGACAACGCTTTCTAGCAGGGGTACCAGCCAAACTGGGTTTATTTTTTCTAATGCTCAGGCTGGGTAATGTACAAATCTTTCTTCAGAGGTTTATAGAAAACAAGACTGACTTATTGAGAGTATGGCTTTTTGTTGTTGTTCTTTACAATAACAAGAGGATTTGGATACACACTTGGGTTTATAAAGTATAAATCCTGCTTAAATCCATAGAAGTTAAGAAGATGTGATGGTTCTTTGGAGAAGAAAGCAGCACCTAAGTCAAATTGCAGTGAGCAATGTTCTTTGTTGTTGTGAGATATTGATAAATCTCCAGGTCTTCAACAAGGGGAGTCGAGAATAGGAAACTCATTTCAAATCATATCTCAGGTAGGCGTCTGAAGCGAAATAAGATGAAAGTCATTAATTTCTTTTCTATTAAGCCACCTAGCACAAGTGGAATCATTCTCTCCTTTTCTTATTTTGACCTGAAATCTGTTAAGGACAAGAACCAAGATTCCTATCCCAAATCTTCAGAGAACTGCACAAAACTGTTCGTTTCTTTTTTCCTTAATGAAAACAAAATGTGAACAAAACTGTCACTTAATATGGTAATTAATACAGAGAGATATAATTAGCTGCTACAAGCATTCCTTTCTCATCTCAACCATCACTGACACCAAGGAGGTTAACATCTCTATTGCTGTTAGGATAATAAACCACCTGATGGATAGGTGTGTTCTACTTGTCTTCATTTGGTAACACAACATCTCAAACTAATTTCAGAATAATCTCCCAAATCCTCTTGATAGATAAAAACAGAGGCAGAGACAAAATGCTTCCTCGGGCGAATTTTCACATCTGTAAACATAAATAGCCCTATACCAAATCACTTAACTTTCTGTAAAAACATAAATATGGGTCGCAACAGTAAGACTGCCCAAACTTTGCAACTCAGGGCAAAGCTAGAACAATCTCTCCAGTAACGAACTAAAGAGTGCTCAAGTATTTAACCACCTAAACCAAAAACCATGCCATCACCAGTTTACATAACACCCTAGAACAAAAAGATTAAAACACCATCTTCACTAGGCTGTGTTTAGATGAGGTTGTGCACTGTTTATACTATACCTGGCTTTCCTTTTATTTCAAGAAAATCAAGGCCACTTGACCACAAGATAAAATCCAGGCATGCAGTTTGCCTAATGGTGAGCATGCTGCCCCTTTAACTGCATCATTCCCTCACCCCTTCTCCACCCTCTCCCTCCACCTGAAACAAAACACGAGCTGCTTGTCTTCCCATTACCTTCTCCTGTGACCAATTTTCTCCCCACATCTCTGGTCATTTCTCACCATTGACTGTAGCTTTACATCTTCAGTCAGTTCACTGTAGTCTTTGCATATTTTTTTAAAAATTGGGTGCTTTAATGTAGTTGTCTCAATATAATCAGTTATTAGGTATAATTACTTCTTTATGGGTAGAATTACCATTCCATTAAATTTATTCTTTAGGAAAATGGGGTTGCATAATATTTGAGTCGGAAGCACTTCTTTCAATGTCTCTGCTCCAATCTTCTGTAATGCATAAATCCTGTCTTTGATAGCCCCGATTCATGATGTCTCCTCTGCTTAAACACTCCAGGTGACAAGAAGGTTACCATATTTGAGGCAGCCTGTTGGGTTGCCTGACTGCGAACATCTATAGAACATTCTGCCTTACATTGCTGGTGACTGTCTCCTACAACTTGAGTCTTTGATACTGGTTTCACTTTCAGGAGCTCTAAGAATATGTCAACTCTCCCTTCTGAGTTGGTGACCCCTCAACCAAGAAGGGACAGTGATCTCATTCCTGTCAGCAGGAGCGTTGAGCTCAGACAGCTATGAAAACCAAAAATTACCCCAGGTAGGTTATGAGGGATTGAAGAGAACCAGAGAGTGGCTCATTGATAGGAAGAAGCTGTGAGTTGGCACCATGTGAGTGTTGTCAGAGATTAATGAAGATCCAACACTGCCAGAGCTTTCAAATCTCCAAGAGAAGCATTCAACCTGAATTGGTATGTGAAATGTCTCAGTTTTTAAAAGTTGCCAACCGAATCAGAAAATAATTTTAAACACCATGTAGGCCCAATGAAACATATCTCCAAGCCAGATCCAAATCATGGAATTCCCATCACAAGCTGAAATCCACTTCTCTAAAATCTTTTCTTCTCTGACCAGGCACAGTGGCACACACCTGTAGTCCCAGCTACTCAGGAGGCCAAGGCAGGAGAATTGCTTGAGACCTAGAGTTCGAGGCTAGCCTGGGCAACACAGCAAGACTCTGTCTCTAAAAGTAAAAATAAAGTATTTTCTCCAAACTAGAGGTGTGGTGGTTTCTACAACAATGGCAAATGTTTGGGGTCTCTTTTCATTTTTATTTTCCTATACACTGGCCTGCAGAAATGGTTAAGTGTCTTGATGAGAGCATGTATTTGCATTTACCTGAAGGTTTTCTTTTTTAAAGCATTTCAATCCAGCTTATCCCCCATGCAAGGTTGGCTGTATGAATACAAGTTAGGTAGTTACAAGTTATTTAGGTAATAAGCCAACATCATTATTTAACAACTCTGAATTGGGGTTCAGAGAGATTATTTAACATCTCTGAACCCTCATTTTCTCATCTTAAAACAGGATTTAAAAGAATATCTTCCTTGCTGGAACTTAATCACTACCAATCCTTTCTGGGCTGAGGTTGCTCCAGAGTTAGTGACTTGCTCCCAAAGGACAGAGTCGAGAAAGGGAGAAACAGTGATTTTACAGTGGGAAACCTGACAATACTACCTTAACCCAATGCTGAAAGTGAACATCATCAGTGAAGTTGTGTGGCTATCACGTACCTCTTGATATGAGGGACTTTGCCTCTGGGGTATACTTCCCAGAAGGCCATAACCCAATCTAATCATTAAAAAAAAAAATTAAATAATTTTATTTCAGAGGATATTCTACAGAACAGTGTTTCAAGAAGTAGAAAGTAGTCAGTTGGAGCAAATGTAGTTGAGAGATTGTATAAGATTAGGAAAGTTTCTGCTGGATTTAAATGTTTCCAGAAGTATGTTGGAGATCAAAGCTAAATTCTAGAGAATTAAAAGGTGAGAAGGATACAAGGAGTGACAATGGGTTCAAGAAGATTTTCCAGAAGAGAAAGAATTGGGGTGAGCTGAGAGGATATGAAATCAAGAAAGACTGTTGTTTCTTAATGGGTTATGCAAGATAATGATAATGAGCATATCTGCAAGATAATGGTAATGAGCTTGTAGAGGAAAAACTGATAATGCAGCAGAGAGGTGAGAAAGCTTCCTAAAATAGCAAGTCCTTGAGAAAGTGAGGAGATAAGTTCCAGAGCACAAGAAGAGTTTGGCCTTTGATAGAAGTATGGCCATAGGCCAGGCACATTGGCTTACACCTGTAATCCTAGTACTGTGGGAGGCCAAGGCAGGAGGATCGCTTGAGCACAGGAATTTGAGACTGGCCTGAGCAATATAGTGAGACCCTGCCTCTAAAAAAGTTTTTAAAATAAAATTTAAAAAAAATTTTAAATAAAAAAAGCAGTAAGGGCATGTCATACTTCTTAATGATAGGGAAGTAGAGAAGACAGGCACTGCTGAAAGTAGATTTGTAGGTTTATTGGTGGGGAAAGGAGTCAGCCAGCTTGCTTTAGGCAAACAGTAAGGGAAGGAAAGTTCCCTGGAGAGCCTCCAACCCACCGTGCAGATGCTTGCACCAGATGTTTTGTGCAGATAAGGGAACTTGCACAAGGTGCTTGCCTAAATATGCCCACAGCAGACTAAGGGCCTGTATATGCACTAGAGGAATAGGGTGGAGCCACCAGGAATTTGTGCCTTGTACAAATAGCAAACCCAGACCCATCAACTTATATATAAAAGCCCTGGTATTCAACTGTGAAGGAGGCAAATGGGAACCTGCTTTCAGGATCCCTCTCTTTGCTGAGAGCTTTCCTTTTACTTAATAAATTCTACTCCACTTACTCTTCAAGTGTCCACATGCCTAATTTTTCCTGGTCATGAGACAAGAACCCCGACCCAGCTGAGCTAAGGGGAAAAAAATCCTGCATCAGTGGGAAGATTATGACTTTGGCATTCTCAAAGTATGAAGCAAGTCATGAATTAAAAGTCCGAAAGCAGGTTCCCAGGGTGGTAGAAAGAAGGCAGCAGATGCACACTCACACTAGGAGAGTTGCCAGTCCATTCCAGCAGAGATGGAGGGTCAAGGGAGTTGAAAGTGTTTTCATGGAAACAATAACAATTGTGGGCCACAAAATCTAAGCTGTACAAGAAGGGAAAGAAAACATGAGATAAATGGTAACAAAGTAGGGGAGCTGATGTTTTGAAGGGCTCAACAAAGTTGGAAAACAGTTGTATTGGTTATTCTAGACCATATTATCTGGAAGATTAGGAAGCCACTCTCAGACAACAGAATATTTAAAACCAAGATTTCAAGACTGGTGAAATAATTGGATGGTAACATGAGGTAGAAAAAGTTGTTGGAACTGAGGAACTCAAGGAACTAAGAGCCCTGGGGCATTGCGTGAGTCATCCATACAGTTGCTGAAGTCATCAGAAGCAATAAGAGATTTAGGGATGGAAAAGTAAACACTAAGACAAAGGGTAAGGCCCTTGGGGCATGAGGAGCATGGCCAGAAGGTGGGTAGATAGATGAATGCCATCTGAAGGATTGGTGGATGGTAGAGCCAGGTGGTCCAAATTAAAATACATTGACACTCACAAGAAAAAAAGAATAAGAATGAATGCAGTAATGCAGAGCAAGGATGACACCTACTCCATATTCTCAACCTGAAGAGCATGGCGTATGTGAGATTTAACAAGAAAAAGGTCTACATTTAAGAGGGCTACAAGGGTAACCGGGTTAAGCCGGGTCTCCTTTGCAGCAAGAAAATAAAGGGGAACTTCCATTCAGAGAAAAGGTTAAGGACATAGGGAAGTTTGCTAACCACAGGTAAGAGTTCAGAGGGCACAATAAGGTAGAGGAGGGGTGGGGGATTGGGTAAACCCATTTAGATTAGAGATCTAATCTATGTTCAGAGGAGAGTTCAGAGGGCACAATAAGGTAGAGGAGGGGTGGGGGATTGGGTAAACCCATTTAGATTAGAGATCTAAGCCATGATGTGTGGCTTGATAAGATTAATCAAAGGGGCTCATCAGTTCAAGTCTTGCCTCCAGAAATCAAGTTCCGTGATCCAGGAGATTGCTTCCTCCCCCTGGTGAAGCTGTGTGTGTGTGAATGGCGGCTTCTCTCATGGAGGAGATACTGTATATAAAGCAGCTATTCTCAAGCCCAACTGAGCATCAGAATCATCTGGGAGCTTTAAAAAGTCCTGATGCCCACATCACACCAAGGCCAGTGAAATCAGAATCTCTGGAGAGGGACCCAGACATCAATATTACTAAAAGTTCCCCCACGTGATTCCCATGTACAATCAGGTTTGAGAATGCAGGGTCCTCTTCCAAAGATTCTGTGGTGAAGCCAGACATCAGGGTTTTTTAAAGCCTTTGTGATGGAAGCTATTATTGTTTTTGTTATGCTTATTAAATTCCCACCTGGGCATGGTGGCTCACGCCTGTAATCCCAGCACTTTGGGAGGCAGAGGCAGGAGAACTGCTGGAACCTGGGAGGCAGAGGTGGCAGTGAGCTGAGATTGCGCCACTGCACTCCAGCCCCAGCAACAGTGTGAGACTCTGTCTAAAAAAAAAAAAAAAAAAAAAAAAATTCCCTTGCACTGCGACAGTGGGAAGGAGAAAAAGGAACTGTCTTAGTTTAAGCCACAGAAGAGAAGTGTTATTTTGGAACTCGAGGAAAGAGTTCCTGGCATTCTGTCTTAGATGAAGTGTAAAAAAGATTAATCACTTACGTGAAAGAGACAGAATTGATACAATATACTTTAATAGCCATTCAACTTCCTAATATCTATTTAAAGAGCATAATATAAGGCCTCATAATCCATTGAAGATCCTTGACCATATCCACTCAGACAACAGTTAAGCAGTTGCCATGATGTTTATTATCCTTCAACTGACCACTTAGAACAATATTTTAAAACTTTCCAGGCTATTAGGAGCAAAGAGATGATTTTTAGGTAAGTGCTGACAATTATTGGACACTTACTATGTGCCAGGCACTATGCACATATCACATGTAGTCTCCTATAATCTTCATAGGAATTCAGTGAGATGGGTGCTATTATTACTCTCATTTTACTAATGAATATCCAAAAGCTGGAGAGATTACTTAATATGCCTGAGATCAAACAGCCATAAGAGGAAAAGTGTGCATTCAAATTTAAGAGACATCTGCACTCTTAATGTTCAACACTGCATTATTCACAATAGCCAAGATATGAAACCAACCAAAGTATCAAGAAATGAATGAATGGATAGAGAAAATGTGGTATATATACACAATGGAATACTATTCAGCCTTGATAAGAAGAAAATTCTGTCACTTGCAACAACATGGATGAACCTGGAGGACATTACACTAAGTGAAATAAGCCTGGCACAGAAAGACAAATACCACATGATCTCACTTACATGTAGAATCTAAAAAAGCTAAACTTATAAAAGTAGAGAGTAGAATGGTGGTTACCAGAGGCTGGGAGGATGGGGAAAGGGCATGGGAAGATGTTGATCAAAGAGTAAAAAGTTACAGTTAGGAGGAATAAGTTTTTGAAATCTATTGCACAACATGGTGACTATAGTCAATAAAAGTGTATTGTATATTTCAAAATTTAAAATAAAAATTTAAAAAATGAAACTCTAACCTCACATCCTACATAAAGTTAACTCCAAATAGGTCATAAATATGAATATAAAAGCTAAAACTATAATCAAACTTCTACAGAAAAATGCAGGCAAAATTCCTTACTACCAAGTAGGCAAAAATTACTTAGACAAAACAAGAAAAGTACAGACCACATCAGAAAAAGAACAAGTTGGGCCTTATTAAAATTCAAAATGTCTGCTCTTCAAACTACACTGTTAAGAAAATGAAAAGGTAAGCCACAGACTGAACAAACATACTTTTAAGGGAATCCCTTTTCATAGCCAGGGGAACTGAGACACACAACACCTGGAAAATCAGGTAATTCCCACCCCAATACTGCGCTTTAAGCAAACGGGCACACCAGGAGATTATATCCCACACCTGGCTGGGAGGGTCCCACGCCCACGGAGCCTTCCTCATTGCTAGCACAGCAGTCTGCAATCTAACTGCAAGGCAGCAGCAAGGCTGGGGGAGGAGCACCCGCCATTGCTGAGGCTTAAGTAAGTAAACAAAGGCCTAGGAAGATTGAACTGGGTGGAGCTCACAGCAGCTCAAGGAGGCCTGCCAGTCTCTGTAGACTCCACCTCTGGGGACAGGGCACAGCTAAAGAACAACAACAACAACAACAACAAGCAGCAGAAACCTCTGCAGACTCAAACGACTCTGTCTGACAGCTTTGAAGAGAGCAGTGGATCTCCCAACACGGAGGTTGAGATCTGAGAACGGACAGACTGCCTGCTCAAGTGGGTTCCTGACCCCTGAGTAGCCTAACTGGAGACATCCTTCACTAGGGGCAGACCGACACCCCATACCTCACACGGTGGAGTACACCCCTGAGAGGAAGCTTCCAAAGCAAGAATCAGACAGGTACACTCGCTGTTCAGCAGTATTCTATCTTCTGCAGCCTCTGCTGCTGACACCCAGGCAAACAGGGTCTGGAGTGGACCTCAAGCAATCTCCAACAGACCTCCAGCTGAGGGTCCTGACTGTTAGAAGGAAAACTAACAAACAGGAAGGACACCCACACCAAAACCCCATCAGTACATCACCATCATCAACGACCAGAGAGGCAGATAAAACCACAAAGGGGGAAAAGCAGGGCAGAAAAGCTAGAAATTCAAAAAATAAGAGCACATCTCCCCCTCCAAAGGAACACAGCTCATCGCCAGCAACAGATCAAAGCTGGACGGAGAATGACTTTGACGAGATGAGAGAAGATGGCTTCAGACATCAAACTTCTCAGAGCTAAAGGAGGAATTACGTACCCAGCGCAAAGAAACTAAAAATCTTGAAAAAAGAGTGGAAGAATTGATAACCAGAATAATTAATGCAGAGAAGGCCATAAATGAACTGACAGAGATGAAAACCATGACACGAGAAATACGTGACAAATGCAAAAGCTTCAGTAACCGACTCGATCAACTGGAAGAAAGAGTATCAGCGATTGAGGATCAAATGAATGAAATGAAGCGAGAAGAGAAGTTGAAAGAAAAAAGAAGAAAAAGAAATGAACAAAGCCTACAAGAAGTATGGGATTATGTAAAAAGACCAAATCTACGTCTGATTGGGGTGCCTGAAAGTGAAGGAGAAAATGGAACCACGTTGGAAAACACTCTTCAGGATATCATCCAGGAGAACTTACCCAACCTAGTAGGGCAGGCCAACATTCAAATTCAGGAAATACAGAGAACACCACAAAGATACTCCTCAAGAAGAGCAACTCCAAGACACATAATTGCCAGATTTACCAAAGTTGAAATGAAGGAAAAAATCTTAAGGGCAGCCAGAGAGAAAGGTTGGGTTACCCACAAAGGGAAGCCCATCAGACTAACAGCAGATCTCTCCCCAGAAACTCTACAAGCCAGAAGAGAGTGGGGGCCAATATTCAACATTCTTAAAGAAAAGAATTTTCAACCCAGAATTTCATATCCAGCCAAACTAAGTTTCATCAGTGAAGGAGAAATAAAATCCTTTACAGATAAGCAAATGCTTAGAGATTTTGTCACCACCAGGCCTGCCTTACAAGAGACCCTGAAGGAAGCACTAAACATGGAAAGGAACAACCAGTACCAGTCATTGCAAAAACATGCCAAAATGTAAAGACCATCGAGGCTAGGAAGAAACTGCATCAACTAACGAGCAAAATATTAACTAACCAGTTAATATCATAATGGCAGGATCAAGTTCACAAATAACAATATTAACCTTAAATGTAAATGGACTAAATGCTCCAATTAAAAGACACAGACTGGCAAACTGGATAAAGAGTCAAGACCCATCAGTCTGCTGTATTCAGGAGACCCATCTCACATGCAGAGACATACATAGGCTCAAAATAAAGGGATGGAGGAAGATCTACCAAGCAAATGGAGAACAAAAAAAAGGAGGGGTTGCAATCCTAGTCTCTGATAAAACAGACTTTAAACCATCAAAGATCAAAAGAGACAAAGAAGGCCATTACATAATGGTAAAGGGATCAATTCAACAGGAAGAGCTAACTATCCTAAATATATATGCACCCAATACAAGAGCACCCAGATTCATAAAGCAAGTCCTTAGAGACGTACAAAGAGACTTAGACTCCCATACAATAATAATGGGAGACTTCAACACCCCACTGTCAACATTAGACAGATCAATGAGACAGAAAGTTAACAAGGATATCCAGGAATTGAACTTATCTCTGCAGCAAGCACCTATAGACATCTACAGAACTCTCCACCCCAAATCAACAGAATATACATTCTTCTCAGCACCACATCACACTTCTTCCAAAATGACCACATAATTGGAAGTAAAGCACTCCTCAGCAAATGTACAAGAACAGAAATTATAAAACTGTCTCTCAGACCACAGTGCAATCAAACTAGAACTCAGGACTAAGAAACTCAATCAAAACCACCCAACTACATGTAAACTGAATAACCTGCTCCTGAATGACTACTGGGTACATAACGAAATGAAGGCAGAAATAAAGAAGTTATTTGAAACCAATGAGAACAAAGATACAACATACCAGAATCTCTGGGAACACATTTAAAGCGTGTAGAGGGAAATTTATAGCACTAAATGCCCACAAGAGAAAGCTGGAAAGATCTAAAATGGACACTCTAACATCACTATTAAAAGAACTAGAGAAGCAAGAGCAAACACATTCAAAAGCTAGCAGAAGGCAAGAAATAACTAAGATCAGAGCAGAACTGAAGGAGATAGAGACACAAAAAACCCTTCAAAAAATCAATGAATCCAGGAGTCGGTTTTTTGAAAAGATCAACAAAATTGATAGACCGCTAGCAAGACTAATAAAGAAGAAAAGAGAGAAGAATCAAATACAGGCAATAAAAAATGATAAAGGGGATATCACCACCAACCCCACAGAAATACAAACTACCATCAGAGAATACTATAAACACCTCTACGCAAATAAACTAGAAAATCTAGAAGAAATGGATGATTTCCTGGACACTTACACTCTCCCAAGACTAAACCAGGAAGAAGCTGAATCCCTGAAAAGACCAACAGCAGGCTATGAAATTAAGGCAATAATTAATAGCCTACCAACCAAAAAAAGTCCAGGACCAGATGGATTCACAGCTGAATTCTACCAGAGGTACAAGGAGGAGCTGGTACCATTCCTTCTGAAACTATTCCAATCAATAGAAAAAGAGGGAATCCTCCCTAACTCATTTTATGAGGCCAACATCATCCTGATACCAAAGCCTGGCAGAGACACAACAAAAAAAGAGAATTTTAGACCAATATCCCTGATGAACATCGATGCAAAAATCCTCAATAAAATACTGGCAAACCAGATCCAGCAGCACATCAAAAAGCTTATCCACCATGATCAAGTGGGCTTCATCCCTGGGATGCAAGGCTGGTTCAACATATGCAAATCAATAAGCGTAATCCAGCATATAAACAGAACCAAAGACAAAAACCACATGATTATCTCAATAGATGCAGAAAAGACCTTTGACAAAATTCAACAGCCCTTCATGCTAAAAACGCTCAATAAATTTGGTGTTGATGGAACGTATCTCAAAATAATAAGAGCTATTTATGACAAACCGACAGCTAATATCATACTGAATGGGCAAAAACTGGAAAAATTCCCTTTGAAAACTGGCACAAGACAGGGATGCCCTCTCTCACCACTCCTATTCAACATAGTGTTGGAAGTTCTGGCTAGGGCAATCAGGCAAGAGAAAAAAATCAAGGGTATTCAGTTAGGAAAAGAAGAAGTCAAATTGTCCCTGTTTGCAGATGACATGATTGTATATTTAGAAAACCCAATTGTCTCAGCCCAAAATCTCCTTAAGCTGATAAGCAACTTCAGCAAAGTCTCAGGATACAAAATCAATGTGCAAAAATCACAAGCATTCTTATACACCAGTGACAGACAAACAGAGAGCTAAATCATGAATGAACTTCCATTCACAATTGCTTCAAAGAGAATAAAATACCTAGGAATCCAACTTACAAGGGATGTAAAGGACCTCTTCAAGGAGAACTACAAACCACTGCTCAGTGAAATCAAAGAGGACACAAATGAATGGAAGAACATTCCATGCTCATGGATAGGAAGAATCAATATCGTGAAAATGGCCATACTGCCCAAGGTGATTTATAGATTCAATGCCATCCCCATTAAGCTACCAATGACTTTCTTCACAGAATTGGAAAAAACTGCTTTAAAGTTCATATGGAACCAAAAAAGAGCCCGCATTGCCAAGACAATCCTAAGTCAAAAGAACAAAGCTGGAAGCATCACGATACCTGACTTCAAATTATACTACAAGGCTACAGTAACCAAAACAGCATGGTTGGTACCAAAACAGAGATATAGACCAATGGAACAGAACAGAGTCCTCAGAAATAATACCACACATCTACAGCCATCTGATCTTTGATAAACCTGAGAAAAACAAGAAATGGGGAAAGGATTCCCTATTTAATAAATGGTGCTGGGAAAGCTGGCTAGCCATAAGTAGAAAGCTGAAACTGGATCCTTTCCTTACTCCTTATATGAAAATTAATTCAAGATGGATTAGAGACTTAAATGTTAGACCTAATACCATAAAAACCCTAGAAGAAAACCTAGGTAGTACCATTCCGGACATAGGCATGGGCAAGGACTTCATGTCTAAAACACCAAAAGCAACGGCAACAAAAGCCAAAATTGACAAATGGGATCTAATTCAACTAAAGAGCTTCTGCACAGCAAAAGAAACTACCATCAGAGTGAATAGGCAACCTACAGAATGGAAGAAAATTTTTGCAATCTACTCATCAGACAAAGGGCTAATATCCAGAATCTACAAAGAACTCAAACAAATTTACAAGAAAAAAACAAACAATCCCATCAAAAAGTGGTCAAAGGATATGAACAGACATTTCTCAAAAGAAGACATGGATACAGCCAACAGACACATGAAAAAATGCTCATCATCACTGGCCATCAGAGAAATGCAAATCAAAACCACAATGAGATACCATCTCACACCAGTTAGAATGGCAATCATTAAAAAGTCCGGAAACAACAGGTGCTGGAGAGGATGTGGAGAAATAGGAACACTTTTACACTGTTGGTGGGATTGTAAACTAGTTCAACCATTATGGAAAACAGTATGGCGATTCCTCAAGGATCTAGAACTAGAATTACCATATGACCCAGCCATCCCATTACTGGGTATATACCCAAAGGATTATATAAATCATGCTGCTATAAAGACACATGCACACGTATGTTTATTGCGGCACTATTCACAATAGCAAAGACTTGGAATCAACCCAAATGTCCATCAGTGACAGACTGGATTAAGAAAATGTGGCACATACACACCATGGGATACTATGCAGCCATAAAAAAGGATGAGTTTGTGTCCTTTGTAGGGACATGGATGCAGCTGGAAACCATCATTCTCAGCAAACTATCACAAGAACAGAAAACCAAACACCATATGTTCTCACTCATAGGTGGGAACTGAGCAATGAGATCACTTGGACTCGGGAAGGGGAACATCACACACTGGGGCCTATCACGGGGAGCGGGGATGGGGGAGGGATTGCATTGGGAGTTATACCTGATGTAAATGACGAGTTGATGGGTGCTCACGAGTTGATGGGTTCAGCACACCAACATGGCACAAGTATACATACGTAACAAACCTGCACATTATGCACATGTACCCTAGAACTTAAAGTATAATAAAAAATAATAATAATTAACAGAAAAAAAAGAAAATGAAAAGGTAAGCCACAGACTGAACAAAAATATTTGCAATACACATATCTGACAAACGTTTTGTATCCAGACTACACAAATAACTTTTACAACCTAATGTGATGATTTTAAAATGGGCTAAATATTTGAAGACACTTCACAAAATAAGATTTACTGATGGCCAAAGCTACGTGAAAAGATCCTCAATATTGTTAGTCATTAGGAAACACAAATATAAACCATAATGAAGTATCACTATATATCCAAAACAATGGCTTAAAAAAGTACTGTCAATACCAATATTGACAAGGATGTGAAGCAACTGGAGACCATACTCATTGTTAGTAGGAATGTAAAAATGGTACAACCAGGCAAACAGTTTGGCAGTTACCAAGTTAAATATACAATTATCCTTTGATCCAGCAATTCCATTCCTTGGTATTTACCCAAGAGAAATGATAATGTATATCCACATAAAAACCCGTATGTGAATGTTCATACCAACGTTATTCAGAATAGCTAAACACTAGAAATAACTTGAATTCCCATCAATGGGTAAAATAAACCAATTGTGTTTTTGCATACAATGGAATATTGCTCCACAATATAAATCAGTGAATTACTGATCACACAACAACATGGATGGATCTTGAAAAACTACCTCCTGAAAATAAAAGTCAGGCACAAAAAAGTACACAGTGTATAATTCCATTCATATAAAATTCTAAGAAAGACAAAACTAATCTATAACAATAAAAAACAGATCCACTGTTGCTTGGGCTGGGTGGTGGCTGGGAATATTGACTTGCCAAGTGGCATAAGGAGCATTTTGGAGGGGTGGTGATTATGGCAGTGGTTACTTGAATGTATGCATTTGTCAAACCTTACCAAGCTATACACTTAAAATAAATGCCTTTTATATGTAGGTTATATATTGATAAAGCTGATTTTTAAAAAGAAAATCTATCTATACATATACATATATATGCATATATACTTATACAGTATATACTTAAAGGTTCAGAAAGATACATTCAAAAGTATAGAACAGCAATATTTCAAAGGTGACGTTAAAAATATTTAATGATGGGAAGCACAAGCACTGACCCATCAGAAGAAATGGTAGGTTTGAACAACTGATACAGCCAACCCGTGTGAATGAGATGAGTGTTAGTCCAGAAAAACAATAGCTATGAGTGGTAGAATTATAGACATCCTTTTTCTTCCTTTTGCTTATCTATATTTGTTAATATTCTGTAACAATAATGTACTTTAAAATAAGAACAAAATCTATTTTTAATTATAAAGAAGAAAAATGGTACCCTGTTGATAATCACATTTTATACTGTTATAAAATTCTAATGAATCTAAAAACCCTAATGGAACTTTTAAATAATAGATATGAGAAATGGTATACTAAAACAGCATTGAATTGGAAGGTAAAAATGGACAATGCTATAAAAATATTTTCTGTCTACCACAAAGAAAATAGCGAGACATATTTTAAAATTATTTTACCATTTTAATATTTTAAAATGCCCTCCCTTTACTCCTGTCCCAACAAGATGTCCATATAATTGATTATGTTTTAAGAGAGAGATCATTTCCTCAAATTGTCCAGGCCCTGAAATGCCATAATGCTCAAAATGCATTATACAGTATGTTCCTATGGGTGTCTTGGTCTAGGTCAAACTTCAGAATCTGTCTGAGCAAGTCAGGAAATCAAATGATAATTATCAGCCCTGGATAAGTTTTTATAGCAAAATTATAGCCCATGACAAGCAGAGGTGTTGCTATCTCTTCCTAGCAAGACTACTACTGCTGTCTCTATGGCTCATCACAGCAACAAACCTTTGCCCTGAGCTATTCTTCAGAGGTAAGCACAATAAAAACCTGGCTATAAGAATAGTCGCTGAGAAGCTATGATCAGCAAATAATGACTAGGGAGTCCCCTTCATCATGTCTCTCTCTATTAACAGAGAAACTGCACCAGCTCCCCATCAGCCCAGCCGGGAGTCAATGGATGGTTTAGCAACAGGACTCCTTTCTAAAATTCTGAAAACCCCAGGGTAAAATTATGCTACTGTACAGTCTCCTAATGTTGCTTTACAATGCAGCTCAAATTTGTGATTTTAAAAGCACCTCAGCCCACTGTGAGTTCACAGTTATCTTTAATGATTTGCAAATCTCGGTGTTTTTTAACAGCTCATTTTTGTGCTGCGGCTACTGTGGTAACACCTGCACCTAAATAGTTATTGCTTATAATACCCTGGGCTGTCAGGACGTGCAGTAAATGAGAGGCAGTGCAGTATCTTTCACCTTTTCTAGCCTAATTCGCTCCTCCTCCATCTGAACACAAGCATACTTATGAGTCTGATAGAGCTGCTATGTCAGCTCCCAAGGCCCTCTTCCCCCTTGGCTCATGGGACATCTGTCATCAGCAGCTGCTGATCATCCTGCTGTTACATGGAGAGACACAGGAAGAAGATGGCAGCCAGAAACCACCAGGCTCTTTCCCTCCTGTGAACAGAGGAAGGCTGAAAGCTCTGACTTTGAAGATGGAGGATCAACTTGTTCCCAGATGGCAACTATAAAAAAAAAATACAGAAGTTTTCATGAGGCAAGCAATGTGACATTTCTACAAGATATTCTATTTATATCACATTACTAAATCCAGCTTCATTTTAGTGTCATTAACCCTTTAAGTGAGGATTAGAATCACCTTTACAGGTGACAAGTATTATGTAACAACTTTTCTTCTCTAATTCCAAAATGTTTGGTATCTTTTAGGTAATAGTAATAATGGCAGATGTTTCTTGAACAATACTATGTGCCTGACATTGTTCTAAGCTTACATGCATTAACTCATTTAATCCTGAAAACAACCTGTTGTTATGATGAGTCAGGATTTGAACCCAGAATCTGTCTCCAGAGTCTTTGCCATTCTGAGATAGATCAAAGATCAGACTCCGTTCCCCTATAGAAGTGAACCTCTTGTGAAGACACCCAAGGACTCGGAATACAGTGGGCTACGACTATGCTTCAAAATGCCTCAGGATAGATGGGAAAATCTCCAGGGTTGTATATGTGTCATAACTGCCTTACCTTACCTGCAAACGTCTTTTGTCTAAGCAAAGTATGGTTGGCTCTGAGGGAAGATATCATCAGCGATTTTCAAAAATGGAAATGGCCCCATTGTGATTTTTTTAGGTTTAAAATGCTCTTGGCAAATTCTCTAGGGTACAGTCCCATCCTCTATATCCCTGTATGGTGCCCAAAGAGTTGATGATCACACCTCTTCAAAACATTATCAGCTACACTGGAGGTTGCTTTCCACCTGTAAGCACTCTCTCACTGGGCCCATTTGGGAGAAGCAGAGGATGACACTGCCCAACTCATTTCCCCCTGAGCTCTTAACCACTTTCACCTCCAACAGTCAGCACCTGTGTTCTCTGTCTGCGGGCTGCCACCAAGCTGCCAAAGCCTGCTTTGCCTGCAGGCAGAGAGAACCAGAGGGGTCCCTCCAGAGCAGTCCTTGGCCAATGACAGACAGCATAGGAGATATACCCCAGCACCTCATTCCTCCTGGAGATAACTCTAAGATGTCTCCAGAGCTCTCCTGCAAGATGAAGCCAAAGTCTCCCATCATGGAACTGGACATAATATTGCATCCTTCTCGGCCTCCTTCCTTTCCCTGTCTTACTTCACCATCCTCTTACTGGTTTTCTTGGGATCACTTCATAATAAATCACTTTCATTGACACCAACATCTCTGGTTTGCTTCTAGAGAACCTCATCTAAGAGTGGAGACTGGCATGTAGTGAACTGAAGGTGACTCAGGACATCCAGAAGGTCCCTCTGAAGTCCCACCTCCACATATGGTCTAAACAAACATCTCAGGTCATTCACACTCTGGCTCTGCACAAGGGAAATCTTGGTCCCTCGGCACAAACAGAATGTTATGATCCATTAACACAGTGCTTATTCATCCCTGAGCTACTCCTCAAAAATTTTTTAAAATACAGAGGTCAAGTTATTGTGAGAGAGATGGCCAGAGTGTCCTCACACGATGTAACTGAATGAAACCTCTTAATGAGAAAACTTTGAATGGATGCCCCAACAATTGTGGCTTCAACAACAAGAAATCACAGTGGATTCAATGGTTCAAAATGCCTGGGAGCCAAACAGATGTCTGTGCTAAATAATTGTGTTCTCAAGTCTGGGAGGAAGATGGAGGCCTAGAAAGGATAGGAGACTAGCACAGATCTCTCATTTCATGGTCTTGATTCCTGTGAATCAAATGCTCTTGTTAAACATCTCTCACAGTAGCTTTAAACTTTAATTACATACTCTACCAAAGCAAGGATCGAAATGTCTACAAAGATTCTTTTTTATTTTTTATGATGAAGTATTTATTAGTGTGTCTCTTTGGAATAGATTTTCCTACTCCAGGCCTGAAAAGAAATTCCACATAGAAATCATTCTCAAAACACTTTTTAAATTCTTGAGAGTTTGTCCTTCTTTCTCATCTCATGCAATGACTTGTTAATGAGGAATAATTAAAATAGATTCTTGTTAATAAGGTGAGAGGGGACGCATTGTATTTCAAAAATACTTTTAAATATAAAACCTTCAAGTACACCAATATCTGTAATAAAGAAATTAAGGTCTAGTACATTTCAATCAATAGGGTAGCAACAAAAGATTTGCTTCATGCAATAGGTCAGCCTAACTGAACACAGAGAATTATGATCTTGTTAATATCTACGTGGACCAGACAAAACACCATCCCTATTATATGTATGTGACTATAATAGTTCTGCATTTCTTTCCATCCTGGATTCTCAGTACCGATTCTATGATCCAAGGACTTTGAGATTCCCCCAAAATGTCCCAGAGCAGATTTCATGAGCTGTTCAACTGGACCCAGCCAGCAGCTTCAGGTTAGAACTTCATCTTGGTTGACCTGAGAGGAAATCCACCCCCAGTAAAACCAGGGCCATTTGGTTTGACCATTAAGAAGGTGTTATCCATGGGTGCTGTGTCCTTGTTTCTGTAAGAGAGGAGGTGAAAGTTAGCTTCCTTAACATCCTTTTTGTCTAAGTTTGACATCTGATAATCCTACGGTGTGCTAGCCACTGAAAACTACTTTGATTACAGCTTCTAGTTTTAGACAAGGTAGTTGTTTAAATCTAATTAGGTGTTCACTGATAAAACATAAAATTAGGGCAAGACAATTAAATGCAAAATATGGTCTCCTAATGTTTATTTAAATATGAACAGAAGACCTCATTATAACCTCAAACACTGTGTATTTGGTGACTTCTGACTTGGAATCATCTTCCTGTTTTATAAAACATTTGTTTAGCTCCAAAGATCAGTCAGAAGAATCTTTTTCTTGGCTCAATTATAATGACTAATTCATCATTTATCAACTTTTATATTACAAAGTTCTGGTATAAATTTATAAATATTTACTACACACAAGGTATCTTCATCAAACTTGGACATTTATAAAACACAAATTTTCCTGTAACCCTAGACAAGCAACCATTATTACTAGAAATAGTTTTAAGATACAAGAAAAGCTGGGGAAGATAAATAAAATAGTATTTTTGGCAATGGATGAAGGGAATTCTGCCCTAAAATCAACAGTGTAACTTCTATATAGATGTCCTTTAAATACACACACACACACACACACACTCATATTCAGGCTTACTGCAGAAGTAACCTAGATCTACACAAGTTATCTATCTTGGGGTCTTAAAGAAACTCCTTTGGAATCCCTGTTAAACAATGAAAATTAAGCAAACTGCTAAGACCAAAACCAATTAGATTGGACAATTATGAATGACTCACCCTAGGGGAACAAACTGTCTTTTGGAAAAGAATCTGGTACTGCAGACTATAGATCAGCCTGGGGATGTGAAGTAGGGTAGTCAGGGGCAGGTGCAGGTGCAGTTTGGGATCACAGTGGGAGCAGAGGGGTGTTTAAGAAAAACAAAAGAAGGTAAAAGGTACAAAATGATAAGAGTTGCTATTTTGTAAAGGGCATATGTGGAGAGAACATCCACAGAGATTATTCTAAATTATTCCATTGGGAGAGAACCTGTAGAGGATTGGTAATCAACCCATCTGTCTCTCAGTAGAATTGATTTCATTGTTGTGAAAAACCATTCTCCATAAATAAGACAAAAGCCTTAGCCTTGAGTGGATCCAGCAAAGCAAATTCTTTCCTGTACTTTGGCAACTTGTCTGGCTCTTGACTGGTGTTAGAGGCGGCAGCACTCCCCTTCCCCCTGCCCTCTCTCGCCTTAAATAACCTGAATTTTCTTTTTCTGAAGGAGTTTAAGCTTAACGCTTCTGGCTTGGTCTAAGCTGACTAATGGGAATACTGTCTCCTTTATATTATCTTTTTAATGTATTTATAGACCATTATAATGACTCCCTCAGCCTTCTTCCTTCCAGTCTATACCATCTCAGCACTTTTGTTCTTGCCTCTTCATATTTTTTTCTTCAGCATCTTTTTTGCTATTATCCTGTGAACTAATCTTTGTCTACCAGTTTAGGAATCCCCAAGTAGATGGAACCACCAATGGAGCCCTAACTAGGTCAGAGTGGCTACTAGTAATAAGTGTGTAAGGACAAGAAGAGGACAGGTAAAGGCAAAGATTCTAGAGCTTTCTAGAACTTTCTAGTACTGCCCAGTTGAACTTTCTGTTATACCCAGCCACTACCACATGTGGCTATTAAGCACTTGAAATGTGACTAGTGAGACTGAGGAACTGATTTCACAGTAATTTGTTTAAATTTAAACGGCCACAAGTGGCACACGGCTGGGCAGCACAGTGCTAATGGATGGGCCCATCAAGAAGGGCTGAGCCAATAGCTGGACAGCTCATGCTCTCTGTGTCCATCAAGCTTTGGGGAAGGAGAGGGAGCAAGATCAGCAGGCAGTAATGTCAAAGAAGACTAGGCCAAACCCCAGGGTCAAGGCAAGAAAATTAATCAGCTCTAGAAAGATAATAAACAGCCAAGCTAGCTGTTTGTAACAGTGTAAACTAGACCATTGGTCTCCAAATGGAGTGTATGAACTTTAGAAAATGAATGAGATGATCCATTGTGGGTAGAAAGAAGATATTATTCAATTACATAACAATTAAAAGAACTAGAGAAGCAAGAACAAACACATTCAAAAGCTAGCAGAAGGCAAGAAATAACTAAGATCAGAGCAGAACTGAAGGAGATAGAGACACAAAAAACCCTTCAAAAAATCAATGAATCCAGGAGCTGGTTTTTTTTGAAAAGATCAACAAAATTGATAGACTGCTAGCAAGACGAATAAAGAAGAAGAGAGAGAAGAATCAAATAGACGCAATAAAAAATGATAAAGGGGAGATCACCACTGACTCCACAGAAATACAAACTACCATCAGAGAATACTATAAACACCTCTACACAAATAAACTAGAAAACCTAGTAGAAATGGATGAATTCCTGGACATATATACCCTCCCAAGACTAAACGAGGAAGAAGTTGAATCCCTGAATAGACCAATAACAGGCTCTGAAATTGAGGCAATAATTAACAGGCTACCAACCAAAAAAGAGTCCAGGACCAGACAGATTCACAGCCAAATTCTACCAGAGGTACAAGGAGGAGCTGGTACCATTACTTCTGAAACTATTCCAATCAATACCAAAAGAGAGAATCTTCCTTAATTTATTTTATGAGACCAGCATCATCCTGATACCAAAGCCTGGCACAGACACAGCAAAAAAAGAGAATTTTAGACCAATATCCCTGATGAACATCGATGCAAAAATCCTCAATAAAATACTGGCAAACCAAATCCAGAAGCACATCAAAATGCTTATCCACCATGATCAAGTGGGCTTCATCCCTGGGATGCAAGGCTGGTTCAACATACGCAAATCAATAAACATAATCCAGCATAAAAACAGAACCAAAGACAAAAACCACATGATCATCTCAATAGATGCAGAAAAGGCCTTTGACAAAATTCAACAACCCTTCGTCCTAAAAACTCTCAATAAATTTGGTATTCATTGAATGTATCTCAAAATAATAAGAGCTATTTATGACAAACCCACAGTCAATATCATACTGAAAGGGCAAAAACTGGAAGCATTCCCTTTGAAAACTGGCACAAGACAGGGATGCCCTCTCTCACCATTCCTATTCAACATAGTGTTGGAAGTTCTGGCCAGGGCAATCAGGCAGGAGAAAGAAATAAAGGGTATTCAGTTAGGAAAAGAGGACGTCAAATTGTCCCTGTTTGCAGGTGACATGATTGTATATTTAGAAAACCCCATCCTCTCAGTCCAAAATCTCCTTAAGCTGATAAGAAACTTCAGCAAAGTCTCAGGATACAAAATCAATGGACAAAAATCACAAGCATTCTTATACACCAATAACAGACAAACAGAGACCCAAACTGTGAGTGAACTCCCATTCACAATTGCTTCAAATATAATAAAATACCTAGGAATCCAACTTACAAGGGATATGAAGGACCTCTTCAAGAAGAATTACAAACCACTGCTCAGTGAAATAAAAGAGGACACAAATGAATGGAAGAACATTCCATGCTCATGGATAGGAAGAATCAATATCGTGAAAATGGTCATACTGCCCAAGGTAATTTACAGATTCAATGCCATCCCCATTAAGCTACCAATGACTTTCTTCACAGAATTGGAAAAAACTACTTTAAAGTTCATATGGAACCAAAAAAGAGTCCGCATTGCCAAGACAATCCTAAGCCAAAAGAACAAAGCTGGAGGTATCATGCTACCTGACTTCAAACTATACTACAAGTCTACAGTAACCGAAACAGCATGGTACTGGTACCAAAACAGAGATATAGACCAATGGAACAGAATAGAGCCCTCAGAAATAATACCACACGTCTACAACCATCTGATCTTTGACAAATCTGACAAAAACAAGAAATGGGGAAAGGATTCCCTATTTAATAAATGGTGCTGGGAAAGCTGGCTAGCCATATGTAGAAAGCTGAAACTGGATCCCTTCCTTATACCTTATACAATAATTAATTCAAGATGGATTAGAAACTTAAATGTTAGACCTAAAACCATAAAAACCCTAGAAGAAAACCTAGGCAATACCATTCAGGACATAGGCATGGGCAAGGACTTCATGTCTAAAACACCAAAAGCAATGGCAACAAAAGCCAAAATTGACAAATGGGATCTAATTAAACTAAAGAGCTTCTGCACAGCAAAAGAAACTACCATCAGAGTGAACAGGCAATCTACAGAATTGGGAGAAAATTTTTGCAATCTACTCATCAGACAAAGGGCTAATATCCAGAACCTACAAAGAACTCAAACAAATTTACAAGAAAACAACAACCCCATCAAAAAGTGGGCAAAGGATATGACAGACACTTCTCAAAAGAAGACATTTATGCAGCCAACAGACACATGATAAAATGCTCATCATCACTAGCCATCAGAGAAATGCAAATAAAAACCACAATGAGATACCATCTCACACCAGTTAGAATGGCGATCATTAAAAAGTCAGGAAACAACAGGTGCTGCAGAGGATGTGGAGAAATAGGAACACTTTTACACAGTTGGTGGGATTGTAAACTAGTTCAACCACTGTGGAAGACAGTGTGGTGATTCCTCAAGGATCTAGAACTAGAAATACCATTTGACCCAGCCATCCCATTACTGGGTATATACCCAAAGGATTATAAATCATGCTGCTATAAAGACACATGCACACGTATGTTCATTGAGGCACTATTCACAATAGCAAAGACTTGAAACTAACCAAATGTCCATCAATGACAGACTGGATTAAGAAAATGTGGCACATATACACCATGGAATACTACACAGCCATAAAAAAGGATGAGTTCATGTCCTTTGTAGGAACATGGATGCAACTGGAAACCATCATTCTCAGCAAACTATCATAAGAACAGAAAACCAAACACTGCATGTTCTCACTCATAGGTAGGAATTGAACAATGAGAATTTGGACACAGGAAGGGGAACATCACACACTGGGGCCTGTCATGGGGTGGGGGGAGGGGAAGGGATAGCATTAGGAGATATACCTAAAGTAAATGACGAGTTAATGGGTGCAGCACACCAACATGGCACATGTATACATATGTAACAAACCTGCACGTTGTGCACATGCACCCTAGCACTTAAAGTATAATCAAAAAAGAAAGAAGATATTATTATATAATTATATTAATTGATTATTTTCTTTTATTTCTATTCTGTTAATTTATATTTCTTTTTATTATGTTATTTATTAATAAATAAATCTATTAATACTTTTATATTTAAAATTTTTAAATTATGCTTTACTAAGAGTTACAAACTGACAGTGGTATCTGCATATAATTTATAAATTAAAATACATTGCAGGTAAATCTAAAACTATTCTGAAATTGAAAAATTATTTTAAAGATATATGCATATACAGGAGGGGAGCTGCAAGTTCAAAAATGTTTTACTGGGAGGGCACAGTGGCTCATGCCTGTAATCCCAGTACTTTGGGAGGCCAAGGCCAGCAGATCACTTGGGATCAGGAGTCCAAGACCAGCCTGGCCAACATGACAAAACCCTGTCTCTACTAAAAACAGAAAAAAAAAATTATCCGGGCATGTTAGCGCACACTTGTCATCCCAGCTACTTGGAAGGCTGAGACATGAGAATGACTTGAACTCCGGAGTCAGAGTGGGCCAAGATGGTGTCACTGCACTCCAGCCTGGGTGACACAGTAAGACTCCGTCTCAAAAAAAGTTTTACTGATAAAGGTGTGCAATCAAAGAGCTTGAAGACCACTGAGTTAGACACCTGCCTCATATGGAAATTAACTGTGTTGACATTTTATGAGCACAATCTTGATATCCTAAAAGAAAAATACAGTGTTTCCACTCCAGCATTCATTTAATTTACATTGTTAATATTAGTGGTTCTGAAGATTCACTGTGCATGAAAATCACCTGAGGAGCTTATTAAATTGCAGGTTTCCAGAGTCTGCTGAATCCAAGTATCTGGAAATATGGCCTGGGAACCTGCATGTTTAATACATCTCACTAGGGATTCTGAATCAGACACATAGTTGGTAGACCTACACATTAAGAAGGACTTATTTAAATTATAGCAGTATTTTCCTCTACTATGGAACTGGCACCTAAATGTGGAACAGGGGAGTATTCTGATTTACAAGAAGGGCAGACTTTTACTGGCAAATGAATTTGCATCCAGTTACTTTATATAACTTTGCTACTAACGAATCTTAGGCAAATGCACTCAAGCCATATTTCACCATGTCCCTGAAATGTCCATGTGGATAAATACCAAGCATGACTTTCAGCCCATAACGTGAGTCACTGCCAAATTAACTGGATGATTTTGGCAATGTCATGCAGCCAAACCAAGTTTCAAAACTAGTTCATTTCAAACCCAATTCATTTGGGCCCCTATTCTCACCCTGGGATCAGGCAAATCATACTAACAATGTGAAGAGAACTTTTGTTTTTCAACATGGGAGCATCCTGAAACCCAAAATGTTCACCTCACCTCTACATTATCATCTCCTAGAGGAAGAGGTCACATCAACCCCTCACAGCAGATGCTGAAGTCAGTCACTAGACACAGAAGATGGTTCAGAGATAATAACTATCTAAAAACCTAGGCAGGCATGGCTCACCCTGTAATCTCAACATTTTGGGAGGCTGAGGCAGGAGGATTGTTTGAGGCCAGGAGGTCAAGACCAGCCTGGCAACATAGCAAGACCCTGTCACTACAAAAAATAAATAAATAAATAAATAAAAACATAGGTGAACTGCTAGCAGTTATAGTGGTACAGGGGCATCATTAGAAAGAACAGCTTTATGAAGCCCCGGTCCCTTAGCAAAAGCACATGCGGTTTTAAATGTGAATATGCTGTTCAAGGCTGATTTTGAACCTCATTTGCAAACATAGTTATCACATTATTATCTCCAAACCACAGACTAGTGTAGGGGGAAAAGTCATATTACATTTCCTCTGCTCCATGGTAGATCCACCAATGAGCTGATATTAATGGATCCCTGTTAGAATCCCAAGGAGGGGACTCAGTATCAGATGAGTCACTGATCTTGCTCTGATACAAACTTAGTTAGTGACTGGTAGAACGTCATTTGTTTGCCCTGCGACTTAGTTTACCCCAGTGAAACTTGCAAGTCTGTGACTGTTCACCAAATATTTTCTTATGTGCAGATAATAGGCACAAATAGGACGTTTGACTAATTCTTACTTTTGAAGTTGCTCTTTACGTTTCTGAGCGAGGTATTTCTTCTTTAAATTCTGGAGCTCATTGGTAAGTTTCTCTACCTCATATTTATATTCTTTGCTCTGTACTTCATACATATTCAGTTCTGAAGACAAAACCTAACATGGCAAATAAAGCAGTGTTAACAAAAGACACAATATCCTTTTCTGAGAAATCTTTTAATCTGCTACCATTTACTGCAGTGGAGCTGGAGGTGCAAAACAATGCCCAAGCATCACAATTAATCTGCATGCTTCCACCTGCTCAGGGTCCACGTCTGAGTAGAAACCTGGCTGAGGGCTGAAGATGCATCATCTGGTTGCAACTTTAAATAAAATATCATTCCCCCACTTAAAAGAAGAACTATTAGACAACATTCGAACAGGCTCACAGATGAATAGTCTAATGTGCTTCAAGGAATATCATGAATAGAGACAGAAAAATTCCCAGACACACAGTCTAAAATTGCTTTTAAAGCCTTAAAAAAAAAAAAAGAGAGAGAGAGTATTCAAGAAAAACATCACTAGAACGTGTGATTCATCTGAGGATTATGAAAAAAATTATTCTGAAATCATCCTGCCATCACTGCTAACTAAGCATTCAATGTATGTGTTTTCAGGGTTGTGATGCTGCTGAATGCCTATCCCCTCTTTACTGTGTTCTTTGGGACCCTTCAAAGCCTGACTACCTGCTTCCTTCCGTTGCTGTGTTCAGTAGCTGCTGCTGGTCTTGGGCTGGACAAGAAGAGTGGGGATTCACTCATCTGCATAGCACATAGCGCATGCCAAAGCTGGGGTGTGCTCCCCACCAAAACCAAAAAGAGAAAAGGAAGGCTATAGTTCTAACAGGGATGCAATAGGCTGGATTTATTTTTCCTCTTGTTTGCTATTTTAAAGCTTTGCATAAAAGGGAGATCTTAGCCTTCTTAGTGTTCATCTGTTTCTGAACTCTTTCTTCTTCACTGCTGTGAAAATGATTCTGACTATGTTATCATGGGCTAAAGAATGTAATTTTCATGCTGAGAAAAAAAAAAAAAAAAAAGCCTGTCTCAATAGTTAAACTCGTAGAAACAAAAACCCTGCTTCTAAACAATGAATGTGGAATTTCCTAAAAGAGTAGGTAAGTATCAAGGACAAACTGGCAGACATGCTCAGTACCACCCACCTCTAAACCTCTTCATGAGGGGTCACATTTCATTTGAGCGAAAAATCTGGATTTCCTGAGATAAAGGGTTAAATTCACAAAAGGCTCCTGTGAGCTTTTGAAGGCAACCCGGAGCTCTGTGTGAATAAGATAGCTCTGTGCTTTTCTAATCTGTATCTACCTCTGAGAAAACAGGAAAATAATGTGTTTTCTTTAAAGTATTCAATTTTTTAAAGGAACAAAATAATCAAAAGATTATGTCTTATGCAAAACTCAAATTACGTCTCAGGATATTCATGTGAAATGAACATTCAGAGTGACAAATTGAAAATTAATGCTCTAATTAGACTTGCTTCATTTGCCGTTTTAAAATAAAAGGATGCAGTTTTACAATGTCCTGTTTTTGAAGGGGTTAGGGCTATACTAGTAGGATGGCATATATTTTACCCCAGGCAGAAAGTCAACGATTATTACCCTCATTGGGCAGGAAGTGCCAGAATTCAACTGGCACATGCTTCATCCTGTGGCTGTGTGTGTAAAACTTCCCCGACATGACAAGAATATCTAAGTACTCGCTTAGGAGGTGAAGCTCAAAATATAGTGTGAACATGCACAATTTTTGAGAAAACTTTACAAAGCCACATGTAAAAGTAAAACACTCCATATCTCTGCAACTGAGGGTCTTATGTGACTTAGAAGGGAATCACGCTATCAGAAAATCTTGCCGTATTTTATTTCCCTTTCATGGCTACATATTTAAGAGGTGGTCAGGAAGCAAGGCTCTCAGGGCCGGGCAGTAGCTGGACTTCTTCTGTGTATGTTTATTTCAGATGGGATGGAATACCAGAGATCCACCGTGGCATGGCAGTCTGCTTCAGTTGGGCAATGGTGTTAAAATATTTCCTTTGCTCATCCCTGCCCTTCAAGTACTCTAACAAATCATCTTGAGATCATCCATATAAACCCTGTCCCCCACATTTCCATTTCGTGGTCATCATCCTTTTGTCTCTTGCTCACCTGCCTCTTTCTGGAAATGGAGAATGGTGCTAATAGTCCAGGAAGAGAGGGGTAGCTCTGAGGTCAGCTGGCTCATCCTAGACTAGAGCTCTAAGAAAGCTGACCTCAGAGGATTGTGGCATTGAGACACTGGTTCATTGTGTGGAGGCAGTGGACTTGTCCAGGCGTGCTCCCCGGAGTGTGGCTGCCCTGGGACCAGGAAGGAACAGGGGCTACCACTTACTTTGAGCTGCTGCTTCTTGTCATGCAGCGTGCGTCGGTAGAGTTTCAGCTGTTCCGCAGCCTCAGGTCCAGGCTGGCGGGCCAAGACGTGCTTTAGTTCCATGTAGAGTTTCTCCTTTTCCTAGTAGAGAGCAGAACCAGGAGCAGAGATAAACGGCCCCGTCAAAACAGGGAAAATGCCTTTCACTGCACGGCCAGCACAATGTGGGAGTGGCCCAAGCTATTTCACAGCTCCACAGTGATCACATTCACTCACAGATTCATTCAGTCATGCATTGAAACAATCCTTATGAAGGGCCAGGAATGTGCCCAACCTTTGGATACAAGTAATAAGACAATGAGTAAGAGAAAGTTCCTCTCTACCTGAACACAAGATCACAAGGACTGGGAGACAAGGGCAAGGATAGAAGATCTTGCCAGGAAAAGGAGGGAGTGACTGACTCTGGTTGGAGGAGTTGGTTGGAGGAAGGAAGTAAAAAAGAGAATTTTTCAAGAAATATAATAGCCTGGTGCAGTGACTCATGCCTGTGATTCCAGCACTTTGTGAGGCCGAGGTAGGAGGGTCACTTGAGGCCAGGAGTTCAAGACCCACATGGGCAACATAGTGAGACCACGGCTCTATTAAAAAAAAAAAAAAAAAAAAAAAAAAAAACAAAGAAAGAAAAGAAAAGAAAAATACAAAAATTAGCCGGACATTTTGGTGCATGCCTATAGTCCCAGCTACTTAAGAGGCTGAGGTGAGAAGATCATTTGAGCCCAGGAGATCGAGGGAGCAATGAGCTACGCACCACTGCACTCCAGGCCCCATCTATTAAAAAAAAAGAAAAGAAATATGATGGCATGAGAAGAAAAGAAATCTGAAAATAGTTTGAGCGAAGAGGTAAATATCCAGGGAAACTCCGGTATGCACATTGGTAGACCTAAAAGAAAAGATTTTCTAGAAATCCTAAGCAAATGATAATTCTGTAACTTTACTTAAACAATAAACAATGTGAAATCCCCATTTGAATCCTAGAGTTTAATTGCTTGTAAAGTGTTTTCAGATCCTTGAACTAAAGAAATTACATACAAGCAAAGATTTATTTCTAAAGCATCTCAATTCTAGATTTCCATATCACTAAACTGCAATAATTTGAATAAACATTGATAAAGTCTAGTGTGTCTACTCATTAGTCTCTGTACACATTTATTTCCTTAAGATAATTGTGGTAAGCACAAGCCCTCTCATTAAATGAAACATTCAGTCAAATGGATATTAATTTTTACCTATAGCTAAGTATTCTTAGCATTGTTATCAAATAATCTGTTTTCAGCAGAGAATATAAAAGTCATAAAAAATTAGGTGAAAGAAAAATCATTAACCAGTCATTGTTAGCATTTGTTTTGGTTTTTCCTTTTCCCTGGCCAAATTATTGAAACTTCATTACAAAAACATAGCTCTACTTATAGGAGAGTGTATGCAACTTAAAAAGTATTTGGATGGAATCAGCTTCGGGAAAAACACATATGAAAATGATACTCACCATTTAAGAAATAATTCCACAAATGACAAGGAAATCCAAAAGCCCGTGCAAAAGAAGAGAACTTGAACAAATCGAATTACAAAGTGATGATTTTTCCCTTGCTGTACAACACCTCCTGTCACACCTTACAATATAATCTTCACAGTAAATGTATGTAGCAGGCAATGAGAAAGATATCAGGAGGTGAGTTTATTTTCTATAGACACTTAACACCTGCTCTGTTGGGAAAATAACACTTCTGACAAGGCTTCAAGATTCAATTTGGAGAGGGTAATAAATATGTGGAGAAGCCCATGAAACAGTTTTGTCCATTCTTTCAGCTCACCTTTCTCTATACCAGAGTACGGATAGACTTGCAAAGGAAAGAACCTCACAATGACAGAGAGAAAGCAGTCTGGTTTGGGATAGAATAATGTCTTAAACTGAAAAGATCATCTTACTCCAAGCATCTTGAAATGTTTCACAGGTGTAATTCTCTTCAATTACTCTTGGTAGGTTGAGAGGAGAGAAACACAGAAAAGAAAGTTTGAAAGAAACAAAATATTGTCACCTCACCACATAGGTGAGGATCTCAGCATCAGCAGGAATTAATGGTGCCTCTAAAGTCCGTTGGCAAGTCAAAAACCTAGTGATGGTATACCCCAAGAATCACCTTTCCTGTGCAAAACTTCCCCTGGGGCTCAAGGACATGGTATCACCCTGAAAATATTTGGGCAAAATTGAGCTACAAAATTCCAACTACATGATATCATGGATAGAAGAATCAAGCCAGAAGGTAGAATCAGGTTCAAAGCCACATTAGAAAGTAATGATGGTAAGAGCATGACTCACCACCTCCATCTCCCCATCTACACCATCTAAATAAGCCCTGCCATGTCCTCTAATAGAAAGCACAGTCTTCTGACACAGAGTGAATGTTATTGTCATTTATCCGGTCTTCTTCATCACTTCCAATATTTTTTTCTTTACTTTTTGTTCTTTTTTTTGAGACAGGGTCTCACTCTGTCACCCAGGCTGGAGTACAGTGGTGCAATCATAGCTCACTGCAGCCTCGACCTCCTGGACTCAAGCAATCCTCTCACCTCAGCCTCCCTAGTAACTGGGACTATAGGCATGCACCACCATGCTTGGCTAATTTTTGCACTTTCTGTAGAGGTGGAGTCTTGTTATGTTGCCCAGGCTCATCTCCAACTCCTGGGCTCATTTTATCCACTCACCTCAGCCTCCCAAAGTGCTGTGATTACAGGTATGAGCCACCACACCCAGCCTAGTATTTCTTTCTAGGCTGTAACCTTAATTGAAATGGATTTATTCTAAAGAATAGCTGAGCAACTGAACTGTGAGGGCCCACAAGTATGGAGAAAAGTGAAGAAACTGAATTACCACTAGAACTGTCTGGGTAGTCAAGTCAAAAAGTTCTGAGAATTAAATAACCCAGAGCAAGTGAGCCCTTTGTGTTCATGGTGGATAGAAGAAATAACAAATGAAACTTCAGAGACTAAGATAGTGGAATACATGAAGAGCAGAGGCAAAGGGAATGGGGGCAGTGGTTGGAATGCGTATTGCCCAGCTTCACCACGCGTGAATTTTGGTCAATACTTACAGTGGAAAACCTGTCTGATAAAGCAAAGTCTGGCCAGCATTAACATTCTAGCCTTGTGTATCACACAGATTCCTATTTTGGGAGAACATGCTAGTAATTTGGATAAATATGAAATGCTTGATGGATTGAAGGTCTTAAGTACAATTGTCTTCCAATTTATTTCTCTCATAACCCTCTACAAGGGCCAACCAAGCTCTTCAAACATTGTGCAGTGGTGTGTATAATAACCCCATTTAGAGACAAAGCGTGCAATTCTATTATAAAGAGAATCTATCTTATGCAACAGAGACTCATTAGCTGTCCAATGTATATTTTCTCCATAAGCCAGCAGTGGCAGAACCAGCTGCCTTATAATACATATCCTGTCCTTCTTCATTAAGCCACATCAATTTCTCCTTAAATCTAGTAGATTAATTTGTCACTTGGTTAGAAGCACCATATGTCAATGAAATATCATAAGAAAATCATAAAGAGTATATTATTTCCCCACCAATAAGAGATTGCATCTTCAGGTTGGCATTTCTTTTATTCAGAGTTTGCTGGTGACGCACAGCAATAGTACTTTGTAGCATGCCTCACTATTTATTTTATAAACAGCTATACTGGAATCAAGTTCAACTACTAATACCAAAAGAGTAGCTCTCTCTTTGGCTAAGCATGTCTTGAGAGCACTAACCATACTATGTCTATCCTTGAAACGATAGTCTCTTCCTAGATACCCTGTTCTATCCATTGGACAGGCCATCGGATCTGATTATGAATTCTTTTGCTGTGAAGAATCTGCCAAGTTATGCTGGGTAACTGTACTTCTCATTGTCAATATCAGCTGAGTATAGTAGTAAGAAATTAATTATGGTATTAGCTTCCAATAACGCTGTTATTACATGGTGGCAGTCTGTAACTTCAACAATGGAAATTCCAGACATATTCTGAACAGCCTATGCAAATAAGAGTCAGTGCTCTTCCAGGTACAATTCAGAAGGAGAAATTGAATTGCTCACAGAACTCCTTTTCCCACCAAGCTAAGGTTTTATAGTCACTGTCTGTTTATATCTTCAGCTGAAAACAGAACGTAGTTCAAATTCATTGTGCACCTCAGCACCCCTTCTTCCTCAGTTCACCTACTTGAAGCAATAATTGACAAGAGGAACTAATTTATTCCATTTTCATCTGAATCTGTATTTGGCAAATGCCAGTGCATTGATTCTGCTCACCCTGGAGTCATCAATTTGCTTGGGTGAGAGTTGGGAATAATCACCTCAGTCTGTGAACAAGCTGACTCAAGCGAAACAGGCCGCTTTCCTCCAGACCAAAGACACATGCTTATCTACACCTACCAGGGCAAAAGCTACCCACTGAGATGCTTGAGTGCCAAGAACTCCAAGGAAAGAGATACCATCTTGCCTTCACTCCAGCCTTACCCAGTGGGTTCAAGATAATGTTGATTTTTTTTTTTATTCAATAACCACTACTTCTGAGAGAAGTTACTTTGCAGAATATACAGAAAATCTCTTTTTCAAAATGTCAACAGACCTCATGTTACTACCAACAGTATTTTATCTTTATAAACCCATTATTTCTCTCCAACTGAATTTTGAGCCTTTAAGGCTAGAACCATGGTGGATCTCTCTATATATAACTCGCACCTACTGTTGTGCTCTCCTCATTCTATTGAGGAAGCTCAATAATTTCATTGATTGCAATTACATGGTCAGCAAACTATACCCATAGTATTTTACCAATATATATCAATACAGGTACAGATATATTTGTGTTGAGAACTTTTACTTGAATTAAACCATTCGATAACATCTTCCAGTTAGCAGAGCTTGCATAATTCACTTTACTGAGCTGGTGCTATGAGTTCCATCACATTGAGCAATATTTATTTATTATGTATGTTGTGTATAACTCAGAAAATCACTCGAGGTACAACCTTGCCTTGATCTCTTAAATGTTTATAGAGGTTTTCTGACAGTTCAAGTAGTTTCAAACATTTTTTAAAATTCATAAGACTTGCAAATGTATTCAAATTAATTGGCTCTGAAAAGACTACTTGTATGTGCATGTACATACTGATACACATAAATATAAAAATATAAAAATATAAGCATAACTTTTTTTTTTGAAATGAAGTCTCACTCTGTTGCCTAGCCTGGAGTACAATGGCACGATCTTGGCTCACTGCAACCTCCGCCTCGCGGGTTCAAGAGATTATCTTGCCTCAGCCTCCTGAGTAGCTGGGATTACAGGCGCACGCCACCATGCCCGGCTAATTTTTGTATTTTCAGTAGAGATGGGTCAGGCTGGTTTCGAACTCCTGACCTTGTGATCTGCCCTCCTCAGCCTCCCAAAGTGCTGGGATTACAGGCATGAGCCACTGCGTTCAGTCATAAGCATAACTCTTAAACTACATTCCTCAACTAAAAAATGTGTTGACTTTTTAAACAGCCTCCTTAAACACAGAAATCCTAATTGCACACATAACTCTTTTCCAGAATTGAAAAAAAAAATGCAATTTTTTGCCTCTTTGCTTGGTTTCAGTCCTTTTTCCATTCCCCCACTACCATCCATAATTCTTAACAGAAGACAAAAGCTACATTTAAAATTCTAAGCAAAATTACTTCCCTCTGTATATAAAAGCAATGCTAGAACACTGTCTGATTTATCTGGAAATGCCTGTTTTCATTAGCAGAAAAATAAATTATAAACTCTGTAAACATATTACATTTCTATCTAGCTTTAGAAAAGAAAAAATAATGCCTAATACCTTGGGGCTTTCTTGTTTATTGGCTTTATAACGAAGATGTCAGCTAAACTGAACTCTGGGCCCATCTTGTTTATGATGTCATGAAGTAGTAAAGCCCACTGGAGAGGATAGGAAATGCTGGCATTTGGTGATGAAACAGAATTACACAGCCAAGTTCCTTATGAGCAGGGAACTAGTTGGTTACACAGTGGTTCTTGGCTTTAGATGTAGATGAGTAAGTGTTTTATGAGGCATATGAGAAATTTGCATGCGCTAACCTTCACCATTTTTGTAACAATAGGAAAAATGCTTCTGGTGCTTTCTGATGTAAGCAACACAAGCTTTCTTGAGAGCTCTTTTTGCAAGGGACTTTATTTCCAAAATGCAAATACATGTATGTAAAATCTGGTACAAAGTATGTAATGCTCTAGGCTAGCCTGAACATTGTTACCAAAGCTGTTTGCTTGCTTTAACTTTGCACCTTACCGAGCAATTTAATGCATGCGAAGAATCTGCACGTATTGAAAATTATGACAGTGTTTTTTCTTAAAGCCAGTAATGAAACACGTCTAGAGAAATTCAAGTCAACTAAGTATTTATTTAGCAACAACTCTATGTGCATGACTGTTCTAGGTTCACACAGAGATCAGTAAGGTTGGCCGGGTGTGGTGGCTCACGCCTGTAATCCCAGCACTTTGGAAGGCTGAGGCAGGCAGATCACTTGAGATCAGGAATTTGAGACCAGCCTGGCCAAAATGGCAAAATCTCATCTCTACAAAAAATACAAAAATTAGCTGGGCACGGTGGCAGGCACCTGTAATCCCAGCTACTTGGGAGGCTGAGGCAGGAGAATCACTTGAACCCGGGAGGTGGAGGTTACAGTGAGCCAAGATTGCCCCACTGCACTCCAGCCTGAGTGACAGAATGAGACTCTGTCCACTCCCCACCAAAAAATAATCGGTAAGGTCTAGAGTTTAGTATCCAGTTATGGAAAAACAAATAACTATGTCATTATAAAACAAAACAGAGTCATGCCATGTTCCCAAAGAGGTGCAAGGAGTACTATGCATGTGTAGGTAAGTTCAAAAGTGGAGATGATATCAGTTTGGTGGGCCACGGAAAGGGAAATATTTCAGATGCATCTTGGTGGGAGAAGAAGTAGCAGAATATTTGTGGATCTGAAAAGGTCTTCACTATCAAAGGACATATTTAATAGATAAAGCCACTTGAAGTTAATCCATTTTAAATAGTATTCATTGTCTCCACGATGATTAAATTTCTAAAACTTATCTGAATACCACGGAGAAATTTGTTTGGGGGAATTTGATAGTTATTGATGTACATCTGTTAAGCAGATGACAGACATAAGTCCTCATTCCCTAGAAACGTTTTCTGATTACATTTTGCCTCCTCTCCTTTGGTTTTGCTGGTTGTAAATATTTGGACTGGAGAGGGCTCCATCCTTGAAGCTGGATCATTGGATTCAAATCATTACCTGGCTAGAATAGGGAGGATGAATTACAAGGATTCAAGGATGGGTATCAAATTACTGGGAACAAAGGAAAGGATTCCTGCCCCAACTAAATCACATTCATGGGGATATTTTTTTAAATTCAACTTAACTGGCTATTCCAAAGGATTTTTTTTCCTATTCTTGGTGAATAGAGCCCTTCAGATGCAAAATAGAATTGTGTTTTCTATGTTTTGGTAAAAGGAGCTAAACAAGGACCTATAGATACATGCTAGAGTGGTCTCCTCTGGAGAAGTTAGCATGAGTAGATGGTAAATGTCTAAAGGGGAAGAAGAGGAGTTGCTTGAAATAGTAAATCAGTAAGTCACTTCCAAATTTAAAGAAAATTGGAGTTGAAGAGTAAGTAGGTTTCCAATTGGCTTTTGCTATTTTTCTTTGAAAATATGTTGTTGTTGTTGTTTTTGTTGTTGAGACAGAGTCTCACTCTGCTATCCAGGCTGGACTGCAGTGGCACAATCACAACTCATTGTAGCCCTGACCTCCTGGGCTCAAGCAGTCCTCCTACCTCAGCCTCCCAAAATGAAATGAAATAAAATGGTGTCCAATTTTCAAAACAAATGATAAAATAAAAATGTCAGTGAGATTTTTTTCCTTGAAACACTGATCTAATACTTATAGGTTTTTTTGGTCTTATAGTCAACAAAATTTACATTTTAGTTGTAATAATGTGCTACTATTAGAACAAACAAATAACCAGTAAACCCCAATTAAAATGACTGGTGCTTTTTGACATAACTGACAACATTATATTACAGTATAGTTTGACTTCATATATCTGACTACTATAGTGCACATTTTCTTAAATTTTTATTATGTAACAATCATACTAAAGAATATACATAGCATATACAGCTATAAAGCATGATAATAAATGCTCAGGATAAACCCATCACCCAACTTATGAAATAGAATATTCTCATTACCAAGAAGCTACTGTGTACTCCCTTCTCCAACCCACCTCTGTGCTTACAACCATCATCCAAGGTAAGCACCATTCTGAAACCCATTATCATAATTGTCTTGATTTTTCCATATAGTTTTATCACATATCTGTTACTTAGTTTTGCTTTGAGCTTTATAAAAATGTATCTGAGTGTATCTAGTTTTCTTTGGCTTGCTTGTTTTCCTCAATAATATGGTTCTAAGATTTATTGAACCATAAATCTTATGGTTATTGTGTGTTTCTGTTCATGTAGTTGATTTGATATTCCACTGGGTAAGAATTCCACAATCTCTGCATTCACCTGTCAGTTGGTATTTGGGTTGTTTCCAGGGTTTTGTTTTTATAAACATTCTTCTGCATGTTCCCAAGTTCACAAGTCCAAGTCTTTCTAGGATATAGACCTATGAGTGGAAGTGCTGCATCTTAAAGCTATATGAACATTCAACTCTATAAGGTAACAGAAAATTATTTTCCAAAGTGCTTTATAAAAATTCCCATTGATTTGTATACTTGCCATTGCTGAGTGTTGTCAGGCATTCCTAAGCAAAGGACCCAGTCAAGCCACACCCAGACTCCCGACCCACTGAAGTTAGAAGATAACGTGTGTTGTTTTAAGCTGTGAAACTCATGGTTATTTGCAGTGGAGCAATAGATAACTAATACAGACATGTTAAGTTTTGTCCTTCTAGAAACAGTAAAATGGCATCTCAATGTTATCATATGTCCCATCAAATGTTCCATTTCCCTTCTTATAAAGTAAGATTATTTTCTCCCCAAGTTTATTCATTTGTGTTTCCTCCTCTGAGAAATGCCTGTTCACATATAGTTTTTTTTAAACTGATTTGTAATTATTTATATATTCTGGATATAGAAAGAAATATAAAGTTTGTGCTTTTCTTTATAATTTCTGTTAGGGAGCAGACATTCTTAATTTTAATGTAGCAAGATTTATACATATTTCTTTCATGGTTAATGTTTGTATTTTATTTAAATATTCTGAACAAGTATTTTTAAAATATTTCTGTTAGCAGTAATATTTAAAAACTTCATTAATTTCTTCCAAATTCCCTCTTAATCCTTTGATATTTAAAACATTCTTTTTTGAAGTGCCTATACTTATATTTGTTCAATTTTCTCTTTTTCCACTAGATCCTAATTTAGATCATTGCCTTTGTACATGATTCCAGCATTTTTCTAGTATCATGAAGTTGCATTGACTTCATGGTATCTAACATCTTTTGCAAAGTTTAATTTTACAGTTGCCATGCATCGTATTTGCATTGTACTGTTGGGTATTAATAATGTTAAACAATTCTACTGAAACAGACCAATGATGTCAGGATGGGCAAGGGTTAGTCATACGATGCTGGGAGGAATGTCTGAGTAGGAAATAGTCACATAAATGGCAAGCTCATTTGTTAATATTTTTATGTTACAACAACCTTTACTTTCCTGCACAATCTCACATTTGGGAGAATTGGACTAAAAATACTGGAAAGGAGTAATAGAAGCAGTAGCAGCAGCTCTCAGTTTTAGATCAGGTATTATGAATATGCCAGACATGGTGCTAAGCTCAACACATGTGTTACTTAATAACTCCACACAACAAACCTGTGAGCTGATTGTTGTTATCCCTATTTTCCAGATGAGGACGTTGAGGTTCAGAAGTGTGACTTGCCCAAATAAAACAACTAGAAGGTGTCAGAGCCAAGATTTGAACTTATATGAAATAGAACATTTCAATGACTGAGAGAGAAATTGATATATATAATCTCTTTGCTCTTAACCACTATGCATACTACTTATTACAGATGGAGCGTAAGAGAAGAGAACAACACAATCAAAGTCACAAAGGTGAAGAAGTGAGAGCTTAAAAGCATCAGGTAAGTAGCTCGATTTGGCTAGAGCCTGAAGCTTGTGCAAGGTACTCTACACCAGGGACTGCCTTACCAGCCTAGAAAGGAGGTACTACATATGCCTTGAATGACAGGCAGATGAGTTTGTTTTCAATACAATAGGCACTTGGAAGCTGATATAGTTTGAATATTTGTCCCTGACCCAATCTCACACTGAAATGTAATCCCCAATACTGGATGTGGGTCCTGGTGGGAGGTGCTTGGGTCCTAGTGGTGGATCCCTCATGTCTTGGTGTTGTCCTTGCAATAGTGAGTACTAGTGAGATCTGGTTGTTTAGGTGTGTGGCACCTTCCCTCCTACTCTCTCCTGTTCCTGCTTTCACTATGTGCAGTGCCTACTCCCACTTCACCTTCCACCATGACAAAAAGCTCGCTGAGGCTTCCCCAGAAGCTGAGCAGATGCCAGCGCCATGCTTCCCGGACAGTCTGCAGAACCGTGAGCCACTTAAAACCCTTGTTTATAAATTACCCAGTCTCAGGTATTTCTTCATAGCAATGCAAGAACAGCCTAACACAAAAGCTACTGAGGGCTTCTTGGTGTATAATAGATTATTATTCTAGTAATAAAAATGTTATTCTATTGTATCGTATATACATACACTACGCTAATAAATTATTTCTGTTATAAAACATATATAAAACAGAACATTTCAAAGACTGAGATTAAAATGCACATACAGCACTCAGTGTTTAAGCGTTCCACTTCAGAGAACTGGCTTAAGATCATAGAGAAGACCTGAATCAGGATAGTGCCTGGGGGGAAAAAAGAGGTTGGAAGCAGATGCAAGAGCATATGGAGATGGAATTACATGATCAGCGACTGACTGGAACATGGGTGGGAGGAGTTAGAAATGACTCCGGCATGTCAAGCCTCTGGGAGCCTGGAAAAGCTGCCACACCATGAATGTGCATACCCATGCCAGGGAAGGAGCCGGCTTCAGGCAGAAGATGGTAAGTTCAATTTTAAAGAGTCTACAGGGCATCCTTTTGACAAACAAGTTTTAAGGAATACAAGACCAGAATGCAGAAGAGTCTATATAAGACATCTTGACTTTATCTACATAACAGTGATAATTGAAGCCTTAATAAAGAATGAAATCCTTGAGGGTGAAAGCAGTAAAAGCAATGTTCAAGAATATGCTCTGGAGAATGGTTAACATCTAGGGAATAGGAGAAATGAAAAAAGGTCAAAGATGAAGAGAGAAAGAAGAGTCAACAAGGGAGGAGAATCAGCAAACTTCTGAGCCCTAAGAGATGAGAGAGAAGGCAAGTGTGAGTGTGTTTGATGCCATCAAATGTGGTTGAGGCTAAAAAGGACAAGGGTTGAAGTCAGTCTGTTGGAACTGTTAACTCATCTATTTATTTATTTCAGAGACAGGGTCTCACTTTGTTGCCCAGGCTGGAGTGCTGTGGCGCAATCTCGGCTCACTATAACCTCTACCTCCCAGGTTCAAAAGATGTTCCTGCCTTAGCCTCCCAAGTAGCTGGAACTACAGGTGCACACCACTATGCCTGGCTAATATTTTTGTATTTTTGGTAGAGATGGGGTTTTGCCATGCTGGCCAGGCTGATCTTGAACTCCTGACCTCAAATGATCTGCCCACCTCGGCCTCCCAAAGTGCTGGGATTACAGGCATGAGCCACCACGTCTGGCCAGTTTACTCATCTACTTAAACATGAATTTATTTGACCATTCATTCATCCAATTATCTATCCACAAAACATGTGCTGATGGACAGACACATCAGGCACAATGCTACTCTGGCATTATCATCGCTGGTATCATGGTTGTTCTCATAGTCACCAGTTACCATTTATTAATCAACTATTATATGCTAGTCACTTTTCATAAATTATATCCAATCCTTATAATAAGTCTATAAATCAGTAAGTATCTTCATTTTACAGACGAGGAAACAAGTAACTTGACCAAAGTCACAAGTCCTAGAGCTGTACAGAAAACTCAATTCCAAAAGACCATGCTCCTTCCTAGAGACAGTGTGGTTCTCAAGGAATTTAGAGTCTAATGGGAGAGGCAGAGAAGTGACTCAATAGGATATTGTGATAAGAGCAATTCTTGACAGTTACAGGTGACATCACAAAAATCAGAGAAGGAACACTTCTGAAAAGAAAGGTCCCCTGGGATTTCATCACCAATAAAGGTCTATCACTTCCCAAATGCTTGGAGGCTTCATCTCCAAAGGTCACCTGCTGAATCCATGAGTTTCTCTCCCTGACTCACTCTCTCTCTCTCTCTCTCTTTCTCTCTCGAATCCCTGCTTCTTGGTGATTTGCTCAAGGGTGAGATGAACCAGGCTGCAAGAATGTTGGGATTCCACAAATAGATAACCTAATGGCATGTGCCATTTGAACCCACAGTCTGTGGTCCTAAAAGGGCTCATTCCTCAGACCTTGTATAAACTGGCTAACTTAGAAGGAGACCTGAGGCCTCCTACACTTTGCTCACTGAAGCCTGGGATCAAGAGTCAGCCTAGACAATGAATTCTCAGCTTCCTCTCAACAACATGCCACTGAGGTAGGAAACACAAGGGAAGTTCTAGAACCACAAATAATTACGCCTATACTATAAATAATCCCCTGGAGATTAATAAGAGAAGGCAGAAGGAATCCAGTTACTCATAAAATAGTAATTATTGGAGGGAGCGGAGCAAGATGGCCGAATAGGAACAGCTCCAGTCTCCAACTCCCAGCGCCAGTGACACAGAAGACCGGTGATTTCTGCATTTTCAACTGAGGTACTGGGCTCATCTCTCTAGGGAGTGCCGGACAATCGGTGCTGGTCAGCTGCTGCAGCCTGACCAGCGTGAGCTGAAGCAGGGCGAGGCATCGCCTCACCTGGAAGCGCAAGGGGGAAGGAAATCTGTTTTCCTAGCCAGGGGAACTGAGACACACAACACCTGGAAAATTGGATAACTGCCACCCCAATACTGCGCTTTAAGGAAACAGGCACACCAGGAGAATATATCCCACACCTGGCGGGGAGGGTCCCACGCCCACCGAGCCTCCTCACACTGAACACAGCAGTCTGCAGCGATCCATCCGCAAGGCAGCAGCGAGGCTGGGGGAGGGGGCCCGCCATTGCTGAGGCTTAAGTAGGTAAACAAAGCCGCTGGAAGCTCGACTGGGTGGAGCTCACAGCAGCTCAAGGAAGCCTGCCTGTCTCTGTAGACTCTACCTCTCCGGACAGCGCACAGCTGAAGTCCAATAGGGGAAGCAGCGGGGGCCGGTGCAGACGCGAACGACTCTGTCTGACAGCTTTGGGGAGAGCCGTGGATCTCCTAACGCAGAGGTTGAGATCTGAGAACGGACAGACGGTCTGCTCAGGTGGGTCCCTGACCCCTGAGTAGCCTAGATGGGAGACATCCCCCACTAGGGGCAGTCTGACACCCCACACCTCACAGGGTGGAGTCACCCCGAGAGGAAACTTCCAAAGGAAGAATCAGACAGGTACACTCGCTGTTCAGCAATATTCTATCTTCGGCAACCTCTGCTGCTGATACCCAGGCAAACAGGGTCTGGAGTGGACCTCAAGCAATCTCCAACAGACCAACAGACAGTCCTTCTGACTGTCAGACGGAAAACTATCAAACAGGAAGGACACCTATACCAAAACCCCATCAGTACGTCACCATCATCAAGACCAGAGACAGATAAAACCACAAAGATGGGGAAGAAGCAGGGCAGAAAAGCTGGAAATTCAAAAATAAGAGCGCATCTCCCCCTGCAAAGGAGCGCAGCCCATCGCCAGCAATGGATCAAAGCTGGTCAGAGAATGACTTTGACGAGATGAGAGAAGAAGGCTTCAGTCCATCAAACCTCTCAGAGCTAAAGGAGGAATTACGTACCCAGCACAAAGAAACTAAAAATCTTGAAAAAGAGTGGAAGAATTGACAGCTAGACTAATTAATGCAGAGAAGATCATAAACGAAATGACAGAGATGAAACCATGACACGAGAAATACGTGACAAATGCACAAGCTTCAGTAACCGACTCGATCAACTGGAAGAAAGAGTATCAGAGATTGAGGATCAAATGAATGAAATGAAGCGAGAAGAGAAACCAAAAGAAAAAAGAAGAAAAAGAAATGAACAAAGCCTGCAAGAAGTATGGGATTATGTAAAAAGACCAAATCTACGTCTGATTGGGTGCCTGAAAGTGAGGGGAAAATGGAACCAAGTTGGAAAAAACACTCTTCAGGATATCATCCAGGAGAACTTCCCCAACCTAGTAGGGCAGGCCAACATTCAAATTCAGGAAATACAGAGAACGCCACAAAGATACTCCTCCAGAAGAGCAACTCCAAGACACATATGCCAGATTCACCAAAGTTGAAATGAAGGAAAAAAATCTTAAGGGCAGCCAGAGAGAAAGTCGGGTTACCCACAGAGGGAAGCCCATCAGAATAACAGCAGACCTCTCGGCAGAAACTCTACAAGCCAGAAGAGAGTGGGGGCCAATATTCAACGTTCTTAAAGAAAAGAATTTTCAACCCAGAATTTCATATCCAGCCAAACTAAGCTTCATAAGTGAAGGAGAAATAAAATCCTTTACAGATAAGTAAATGCTTAGAGATTTTGTCACCACCAGGCCTGCCTTACAAGAGACCCTGAAGGAAGCCCTAAACATGGAAAGGAACAACCAGTACCAGCAATTGCAAAAACATGCCAAAATGTAAAGACCATCGAGGCTAGGAAGAAACTGCATCAACTAACGAGCAAAATAACCAGTTAATATCATAATGGCAGGATCAAGTTCACACATAACAATATAACCTTAAATGTAATGGACTAAACGCTCCAATTAAAAGACACAGACTGGCAAACTGGATAAAGAGTCAAGACCCATCAGTCTGCTGTATTCAGGAGACCCATCTCACATGCAGAGACATACATAGGCTCAAAATAAAGGGATGGAGGAAGATCTACCAAGCAAATGGAGAACAAAAAAAAGCAGGGGTTGCAATCCTAGTCTCTGATAAAACAGACTTTAAACCATCAAAGATCAAAAGAGACAAAGAAGGCCATTACATAATGGTAAAGGGATCAATTCAACAGGAGAGCTAACTCTCCTAAATATATATGCACCCAATACAGGAGCACCCAGATTCATAAAGCAAGTCCTTAGAGACCTACAAAGAGACTTAGACTCCCATAAAATTATAATGGGAGACTTCAACACTCCACTGTCAACATTAGACAGATCAACGAGACAGAAAGTTAACAAGGATATCCAGGAATTGAACTCATCTCTGCACCAAGTGGGCCTAATAGAATCTATAGAACTCTCCACCCCAAATCAACAGAATATACATTCTTCTCAGCACCACATCGCATTTCCAAAATTGACCACATAATTGGAAGTAAAGCACTCCTCAGCAAATGTAAAAGAACAGAAATTATAACAAACTCTCTCTCAGACCACAGTGCAATCAAACTAGAACTCAGGACTAAGAAACTCAATCAAAATCGCTCAACTACATGGAAACTGAACAACCTGCTCCTGAATGACTACTGGGTACATAACGAAATGAAAGCAGAAATAAAGATGTTCTTTGAAACCAATGAGAACAAAGATACAACATACCAGAATCTCTGGACACATTTAAAGCAGTGTGTAGAGGGAAATTTATAGCACTAAATGCCCACAAGAGAAAGCAGGAGAGATCTAAAATTGACACTCTAACATCACAATTAAAAGAACTAGAGAAGCAAGAGCAAACACATTCAAAAGCTAGCAGAAGGCAGAAATAACTAAGATCAGAGCAGAACTGAAGGAGATAGAGACACAAAAAACCCTCCAAAAAATCAATGAATCCAGGAGTTGGTTTTTTGAAAAGATAAACAAAATTGACAGACCGCTAGCAAGACTAATAAAGAAGAAAAGAGAGAGGAATCAAATAGATGCAATAAAAAATGATAAAGGGGATATCACCACCGACCCACAGAAATACAAACTACCATCAGAGAATACTATAAATGCCTCTACGCAAATAAACTAGAAAATCTAGAAGAAATGGATAATTCCTGGACACTTACACTCTTCCAAGACTAAACCAGGAAGAAGTGAATCCCTGAATAGACCAATAGCAGGCTCTGAAATTGAGGCACAATTATAGCCTACCCACCAAAAAAGTCCAGGACCAGATGGATTCACAGCTGAATTCTACCAGAGGTACAAGGAGGAGCTGGTACCATTACTTCTGAAACTATTCCAATCAATAGAAAAAGAGGGAATCCTCTCTAACTCATTTATGAGGCCAACATCATCCTGATACCAAAGCCTGGCAGAGACACAACAAAAAAAGAGAATTTTAGACCAATATCCCTGATGAACATCGATGCAAAAATTCTCAATAAAATACTGGCAAACTGGATTCAGCAGCACATCAAAAAGCTTATCCACCATGATCAAGTGGCTTCATCCCTGGGATGCAAGGCTGGTTCAACATTCGCAAATCAATAAACGTAATCCAGCATATAAACAGAACCAAAGACAAGAACCACATGATTATCTCAATAGATGCAGAAAAGGCTTTTGACAAAATTCAACAGCCCTTTATGCTAAAAACGCTCAATAAATTGGTATTGATGGAACGTACCTCAAAATAATAAGAGCTATTATGACAAACCCACAGCTAATATCATACTGAATGGGCAAAAACTGGAAAAATTCCCTTTGAAAACTGGCACAAGACAGGGATGCCCTCTCTCACCACTCCTATTCAACATAGTGTTGGAAGTTCTGGCTAGGGCAATCAGGCAAGAGAAAGAAATCAAGGGTATCCAGTTAGGAAAAGAAGAAGTCAAATTGTCCCTGTTTGCAGATGACATGATTGTATATTTAGAAAACCCCATTGTCTCAGCCCAAAATCTCCTTAAGCTGATAAGCAACTTCAGCAAAGTCTCAGGATACAAAATTAATGTGCAAAAATCGCAAGCATTCTTATACCCAGTAACAGACAAGCAGAGAGCCAAATCAGGAATGAACTTCCATTCACAATTGCTTCAAAGAGAATAAATACCTAGGAATCCAGCTTACAAGGGATGTAAAGGACCTCTTCAAGGAGAACTACAAACCACTGCTCAGTGAAATCAAAGAGGACACAAACAAATGGAAGAACATACCATGCTCATGGATAGGAAGAATCAATATCGTGAAAATGGCCATACTGCCCAAGGTGATTTATAGATTCAATGCCATCCCCATCAAGCTACCAATGAGTTTCTTCACAGAATTGGAAAAAACGGCTTTAAAGTTCATATGGAACCAAAAAAGAGCCCGCATTGCCAAGACAATCCTAAGTCAAAAGGACAAAGCTGAGGCGTCACGCTACCTGACTTCAACTATACTACAAGGCTACAGTAACCAAAACAGCATGGTACTGGTACCACAACAGAGATATAGACCAATGGAACAGAACAGAGTCCTCAGAAATAATACCACACATCTACAGCCATCTGATCTTGACAAACCTGAGAAAAACAAGAAATGGGGAAAGGATTCCCTATTTAATAAATGGTGCTGGGAAAATTGGCTAGCCATAAGTAGAAAGCTGAAACTGGATCCTTTCCTACCCTTTATACGAAAATTAATTCAAGATGGATTAGAGACTTAAATGTTAGACCTAATACCATAAAAACCCTAGAAGAAAATCTAGGTAGTACCATTCAGGACATAGGCATGGGCAAGGACTTCATGTCTAAAACACCAAAAGCAACGGCAGCAAAAGCCAAAATTGACAAATGGGATCTAATTCAACTAAAGAGCTTTTGCACAGCTAAAAAAACTACCATCAGAGTGAACAGGCAACCTACAGAATGGGAGAAAATTTTTGCAACCTACTCATCTGACAAAGGGCTAATATCCAGAACGTACAAAGAACTCAAACAAATATACAAGAAAAAAACAAACAACCCCATCAAAAAGTGGGGAAAGGATATGAACAGACATTTCTCAAAAGAAGACATCCATACAGCCAACAGACACATGAAAAAATGCTCATCATCACTGGCCATCAGAGAAATGCAAATCAAAACCACAATGAGATACCATCTTGGCGCAGGCCATGCAGGAGAGGGACGGCCCGGACCCTGATCGCATAAGGCTGCTCCTGAGCAAGGCTCAGAGCCCTCTGGATGTTGGCAAGGCCACTTCCAAGGCCTATGCAGCAGGTGGTGCTGATGGGCTCTTCTGTATCGCTGGAATAATCTGTGCTATTTTGCTTTGCATTCAGTTGATCATATATATGCAGACAACTATTGGAGGGGATTCACGGTGAGGTCTGGGGAGTGTTACTCATTCGGTATTAGTACTGCCCACCCCCACTCCAGATCCTGGAAAACGAGGCAATACCATGAGCTGGAAAGATAGAAGAAAATCTCACCACATTACCCTCGGAAAATTTGGCCCTGGCCTGTCCCTTCAATATGGGTTAATGGCCAGTGGGGATATGTGATGGGAACACATAAGAGAAAGGGAAATATGGTATCCCCCTAAAGGCAGAAATTATATGCACAATTTGTCATGGTAAAGTTCCCATCTTATTTCATATTCAGGGGATTGTATATATATAGTGAAAGAATGGTGTAAATAAATAAAAGGTTAATTCCATGAAAAGATTTGAGTTTGTGAAATACAAAAAGAAGACAAGGATGTTAAACTTGGTGCCCTAACAAAAGAAAGGAAAATTGTTGTACATAGTTATACAATCAATGTTAAAATATAACTTTGCACTCTATACACTTTAAGAAACTGCTGCGTCAGTTCAAAGCTTATAAACAATTGTGCTGCTGTAATTTTCCCTGCAACCTTTTCCTCAAGGCCACACAGGTTTACTTCAATAGTCCTGTTTAGCACCTATAACCGCAAGAGCCACCAAGTCTGAAATAAGACTTTGTTATGTTAACCATTAAGGCTTGCTTATCTAGTTTCATAAAAGAAGATCAAGATTCCCCAAAAAGGAACCAAGGAAAGAACAAACTGACCATCCATGAAGAGAACTGTTCTTGATGAACTTCTGAAAATATCCTGATAATCTATATATAATTATGTAATCACCTGATGCTTGCTGATTGACAATTGTTCTATATATAATTATGTAATCACCTGATGCTCTACTGATTGACAATTGTTCTATAAAATACTATATAAGCCTATAGTAAAAATCATTCGGGGCTGTCAGCCCTTTGCTGGGCTGCAGTCTTGTCTGTGTCCTCTTATATGTTGTGTCGTGTCTTTATTGTCTCTCGCCACCTTGCCTCTCCCCTTTGGGTACCTTGGCCACGCTAGGGCTGGACCCCGGCACCATCTCACACCAGTTAGAATGGCAATCATTAAGAAGTCAGGAAACAACAGGTGTTGGAGAGGATGTGGAGAAATAGGAACACTTTTACACTGTTGGTGGGATTGTAAACTAGTTCAACCATTATGGAAAACAGTATGGCAATTCCTCAAGGATCTAGAACTAGATGTACCATATGACCCAGCCATCCCACTACTGGGTATTTACCCAAAGGATTATAAATTACTCTACTACAAAGACACATGCACACGTATGTTTATTGCGGCACTATTCACAATAGCAAAGACTTGGAATCAACCCAAATGTCCATCTGTGACAGACTGGATTAAGAAAATGTGGCACATATACACCATGGAATACTATGCAGCCATAAAAAGGATGAGTTTGCGTCCTTTGTAGGGACATGGATGCAGCTGGAAACCATCATTCTTAGCAAACTATCACAAGAAGAGAAAACCAAACACCGCATGTTCTCACTCATAGGTGGGAACTGAACAATGAGATCGCTTGGACTCGGGAAGGGGAACATCACACACTGGGGCCTATCATGGGGAGGGGGGAGGAGGGAGGGATTGCATTGGGGAGTTATACATGATATAAACGTTATGCATATGTACCCTAGAACTTAAAGTTATAATATAATATAATATATTATTATATAATATAATAAAAATAAAATAAAATAAAATAGTAATTATAATAATAGCTAACATTTTATTTAGCACATACAACAAGCTCTGAAAACCAATTTATAGACATTATCCATGTGGTCTTCATACATCAACTCCATTTCACAGATAAGGAAACAGAGGCTGAGTGAGGCTAAGTAATTTGCCCAGGATCACACACTTAAAATTGCAGAGTTAGGATTCCTACCCAGGCCAGTGTGACTCCAAGCCTGGAGCCGCACACTCTTGGCTTCTTCAAATAGTTTGCAAAGCAAAGTATTTGAAGTCACCTGCCAAACCAGAGGGACAGCCAATGAAGTGAGGGTTCTGGAGAGAATAGACCAGCCGTGTAACTGTACACTGACAATGACAGCTGCATAAGGAAAGGATCTTAAGCAAGCAACTTGTTAAAACATGCAATGTAGCAATGAAAGGCTACTCAGCAAAATCTTGCTTACTTGGAGCATTCTTTGGAAGAGTGCACTAAATTAAAACTTGAAAACAAGAAATATTCTGATGGAATTAGATACTCAAGTTGAAATAACTCCAAGTAATTTGAACTTTGTGATGAAATCTTAAAAAGACTCCAAGCAATAGCTGGATCATGACATCATGGGATGGGCTCAGAGCAGAGAGGGCTCCATCCTGGCTCTGCACCTCTTCATGTTCCCTATATGCCATCACACAAAATCACTGTCACTCCCTGATCCGACCAGGCTCTCCTGAGGCTTCTTGCCTTGGTACTGGCCACTTATTTTTGCAGAATGCCCTTCCCCTATTTCCACCTCCACCCCTTGGCAAACACATTCCCATCCTTCAAGACCCTGATGATCAAAGTAACTTCTCTTGAGAGGTCTTTCCAACTTCTTCAAATTAACTGCATCTTGCCTATAATGCTAGTGCTCTGGGAGGTTAAGGTGGGAGGATCTTTTAAGGGCAGGAATTCAAGACCAGCCTGGACAACAGAGCAAAATTCTACAAAAAATTTAAAAATTAGGCACATGCTGTGTCACATGCCTATAATTGTAGCTACTCAGGAGGCTGAGGCAGGTGGATGGCTTGAGCCTAGAAGTTTGGGGCTGCAGTGAGCTATGATTTTACCACTGCACTCCAACCTGAGTGATGGAATGAGACCCTGTCTCAAAAAAATAATAATAATAAAATAATAAAATAACTGCATCTTTAGTGTTAAAGTTAGGTTTTTTTAACCTTGGGTTGATTTAGTCACATTCTTCATTGGTTTAGGCAAAGCCATCTTCAACCTTATAGCATAAATAACACTACAAGAAACATCCTCAACAGATATATTGACACAAAATTCTGATTTATTTTCTCGGGATTAATTCTTAAAATAGAATTTCTGAGTCAGAGTTTTTATATTATAAAGCCTTTAATACATACTACCATATTCTCTTCTAGAAAGTTTACATTCATTTAAACTCTACTCACAGTATATAAAAGTGCCTACTGGCTGGGTGCGGTGGCTCATGCCTGTAATCCCAACAGTTTTGGAGGCCGAGGCAGACAGATCACAAGGTCAGGAGATCAAGACCATCCTGGCCAACATATGGTGAAACTCCATCTCTACTAAATATACAAAAATTAGCTGGGCATTGTGGCGTGTGCCTGTAGTCCCAGCTACTCAGGAGGCTGAGGCAGGAGAATTGTTTGAACCCGTGAGGTGGAGACTGTAGTGAGCCAAGATCGCACCATGGCACTCTAGCCTGGTGACAGAGTGAGACTCCGTCTCAAAAAAAAAAAAAAATTGCCTATTACACCCACATTTTAACACTGAATATCATCATTCTTTTCTTGTCTTTGCTGGTCTGATAGGCCAAAAGGAAAGATAATTATTCTTTTAATTTTCACTCTTTTGATTACTAATAAGGTTACCTTATTTTCATATGTTCACTACTGATTCATATTTCTTCCTTTGTGAACTGTTTGCTTATTATCTGTACCAATTTATTCACTGATACCTTTTTCAAATTGATTTGTAAAAACTCTTTATATATTAAGGATAGTGAACTTTCTCTGCCATATTTGTTACAAATGTTTTTCCTAGTTTTTTCCTTCTACTTTTGAAACGCTTTTTACTATCCTCATAATGTATTACACTTTTTATGTAGACAAAGCTATCACTCTTTTCCTTTATGATTTCTGCCTTTGGTATTACACTTCCTCTACTTCTAGATACATACCCTAGAGAGACGCTCATGTATGTGTATAGGAAACTTGTACATGAATGCCCCTGAAATACTTTTGCAATAGTGAAATTTGAAAGAAAAAAACCTAAATGTTCATCATCATTTAAAAAATGGCTATAGAACAGATATACAATGGAATTATTTTTATCTTTGATGTGTATCAAGGATAGGTCTCAAAAATACAGCATTGAGTGTAGAAAAAAGAAGAAAATGAATACTAATGCATTCAGTATGCTACCATGTGTATAAATGTAAAATGTACCAAGTAATTCTATACATTGTAAATGCATCTATTTGCAGTAAAAGCACAAAAATATACTGACGGATTACACATCAAATTAATGACAGTAGTTGCCTCTGGAAAAGGCAGAAAAGAAATGGGACTTTGAAGGGACACAAAAGTTTTCATCTAATCTGAAAATCTATTCACTTCATTTTTTAAAAAATCTGAAACAAATGTGACAAAACATTAATATTTACTATTTTGGTGAATAGAGACAGTTGTGTTCTATTATACTCTACTTTTCTGCATTAACATTTTATCTAAAACTTGGGGGGAAAAAAGGGGGGATTTTTCCCACCCTCAAGAATATGTGGAAATATATTTATAGTTTATTCCAAAACTTTTAGAAAGTTTTTAAAATTTAGTGTATGATATGAAGTAGAACTCTAATTTTTCCAAATATAAATCTCATAACACTATGTCTATATTTCTCATATGTACTTTATTATACTGTGCTGTAGCTATAGTTACTTGTTTACATGCTTGTCTCTTCCACTAGACATTGCCTTTGTCTCATATAAGAACCGTTCCTGTGTCTTTTTGTATCCCTAGAATAAGCATAAGACCTGGTACTCAGTGTTTGTTGAATGAGTGTGTGAATGAAAATAATGAATGAATGAATGGTTAATGTAACTGACTAAACAACTCTCTGCCACCTCCAGTAGTGCCCTCATTCAGATTACATCAAATACACTCAGTAAATCAGAAAGAACCAAGTAGCCAAACTGGTACCCAACTAATCATGACCATAAAACAGAACTGTGCTCATCAATGTGGTAGCCACTAGCCACCCATGGCTATCAAGCACTTGAAATGTAGTCTGAATTGATATTTGCTTTAAATGTTAATACATGGCAGATAGTGTAAACTTAGTACCAAAAAAACCCATAAAATATCACATTAATAAATTCATTTCATGTTGAAGTGATATTATTTTGCATGAACTGTGTTCAACAATGTTATTAAAATTAATTTTACCTGATTATTTTTACATTTTCTTATTGTGGCTACTAGAAAATTTAAAATCACACATGTAGTTCACATTATCTTTTAGCAACAATGGTGTTTTTTAGACGCAAAAATGTGTCCAGTCTCACATGTGCCTCATTTGAATGCAAATCAATCACCTCTTTATATAAATAATGGCATGAAACTAGACGAAAAAGTATGAGGTCATTACGCTGCACAGCCGACAACTTGGAAAATTAGACCTCATGCAAATTGTTCCATAAAGCACTTAATAAAATTTTAGGAAAGTGGAAAATTGTGTATTAAGTTCTGTAGTAGAAAGATGATTCGTTTCCAAAAGAAGACTGTAGGTGAGAAGGTAACATGAAAAAGCAAAACCATAAGAAAACAACCTTGGGCGGAGCAAGATGGCCGAATAGGAGCAGCTCCAGTCTCCAACTCCCAGCGCGAGCGACACAGAAGACCGGTGATTTCTGCGTTTTCAACTGAGGTACTGGGGTCATCTCGCTAGGGAGTGCCGGACAATCGGTGCTGGTCAGCTGCTGCAGCCTGACCAGCGTGAGCTGAAGCAGGGCGAGGCATCGCCTCACCTGGAAGCGCAAGGGGGAAAGGAATCCCTTTTTCCTAGCCAGGGGAACTGAGACACACAACACCTGGAAAATCGGGTAACTCCCACCCCAATACTGCGCTTTAAGGAAACAGGCACACCAGGAGAATATATCCCACACCTGGCCGGGAGGGTCCCACGCCCACGGAGCCTCCCTCACTGCTAACACAGCCTTCTGCCGCGATCTATCCGCAAGGCAGCAGCGAGGCTGGGGGAGGGGCGCCCGCCATTGCTGAGGCTTAAGTAGGTAAACAAAGCCGCTGGGAAGCTCGAACTGGGTGGAGCTCACAGCAGCTCAAGGAAGCCTGCCTGTCTCTGTAGACTCTACCGCTGCGGACAGCGCACAGCTGCAGTCCATTAGGGGAAAGAGGGGGGGCGGTGCAGACGCGAACGACTCTGTCTGACGGCTTTGGGGAGAGCCGTGGATCTCCTAACGCGGAGGTTGAGATCCGAGAACGGACAGACTGCTTGCTCAGGTGGGTCCCTGACCCCTGAGTAGCCTAGCTGGGAGACATCCCCCACTAGGGGCAGTCTGACACCCCACACCTCACAGGGTGGCGTCACCCCTGAGAGGAAACTTCCAAAGAAAGAATCAGACAGGTACACTCGCTGTTCAGCAATATTCTATCTTCGGCAACCTCTGCTGCTGATACCCAGGCAAACAGGGTCTGGAGTGGACCTCAAGCAATCTCCAACAGACCAACAGACAGTCCTTCTGACTGTCAGACGGAAAACTATCAAACAGGAAGGACACCTATACCAAAACCCCATCCATACGTCACTATCATCAAAGTCCAGAGACAGATAAAACCACAAAGATGGGGAAGAAGCAGGGCAGAAAAGCTGGAAATTCAAAAAATAAGAGCGCATCTCTCCCTGCAAAGGAGCGCAGCCCATCGCCAGCAACGGATCAAAGCTGGTCAGAGAATGACTTTGACGAGATGAGAGAAGAAGGCTTCAGTCCATCAAACCTCTCAGAGCTAAAGGAGGAATTACGTACCCAGCGCAAAGAAACTAAAAATCTTGAAAAAAAAGTGGAAGAATTGACAGCTAGATTAATTAATGCAGAGAAGATCATAAACGAAATGACAGAGATGAAAACCATGACACGAGAAATACGTGACAAATGCACAAGCTTCAGTAACCGACTCGATCAACTGGAAGAAAGAGTATCAGCGATTGAGGATCAAATGAATGAAATGAAGCGAGAAGAGAAACCAAAAGAAAAAAGAAGAAAAAGAAATGAACAAAGCCTGCAAGAAGTATGGGATTATGTAAAAAGACCAATCTACGTCTGATTGGGGTGCCTGAAAGTGAGGGGGAAAATGGAACCAAGTTGGAAAACACTCTTCAGGATATCATCCAGGAGAACTTCCCCAACCTAGTAGGGCAGGCCAACATTCAAATTCAGGAAATACAGAGAACGCCACAAAGATACTCCTCCAGAAGAGCAACTCCAAGACACATAATTGCCAGATTCACCAAAGTTGAAATGAAGGAAAAAATCTTAAGGGCAGCCAGAGAGAAAGGTCGGGTTACCCACAGAGGGAAGCCCATCAGAATAACAGCAGACCTCTCGGCAGAAACTCTACAAGCCAGAAGAGAGTGGGGGCCAATATTCAACGTTCTTAAAGAAAAGAATTTTAAACCCAGAATTTCATATCCAGCCAAACTAAGCTTCATCAGTGAAGGAGAAATAAAATCCTTTACAGACAAGCAAATGCTTAGAGATTTTGTCACCACCAGGCCTGCCTTACAAGAGACCCTGAAGGAAGCCCTAAACATGGAAAGGAACAAGCGGTACCAGCCATTGCAAAAACATGCCAAAATGTAAAGACCATCGAGGCTAGGAAGAAACTGCATCAACTAACGAGCAAAATAACCAGTTAATATCATAATGACAGGATCAAGTTCACACATAACAATATTAACCTTAAATGTCAATGGACTAAATGCTCCAATTAAAAGACACAGACTGGCAATCTGGATCAAGAGTCAAGACCCATCAGTCTGCTGTATTCAGGAGACCCATCTCACATGCAGAGACATACATAGGCTCAAAATAAAGGGATGGAGGAAGATCTACCAAGCAAATGGAGAACAAAAAAAAGCAGGGGTTGCAATCCTAGTCTCTGATAAAACAGACTTTAAACCATCAAAGATCAAAAGAGACAAAGAAGGCCATTACATCATGGTAAAGGGATCAATTCAACAGGAAGAGCTAACTCTCCTAAATATATATGCACCCAATACAGGAGCACCCAGATTCATAAAGCAAGTCCTTAGAGACCTACAAAGAGACTTAGACTCCCATACAATAATAATGGGAGACTTCAACACTCCACTGTCAACATTAGACAGATCAACGAGACAGAAAGTTAACAAGGATATCCAGGAATTGAACTCATCTCTGCACCAAGCGGACCTAATAGACATCTATAGAACTCTCCACCCCAAATCAACAGAATATACATTCTTCTCAGCACCACATCGCACTTATTCCAAAATTGACCACATAATTGGAAGTAAAGCACTCCTCAGCAAATGTACAAGAACAGAAATTATAACAAACTGTCTGTCAGACCACAGTGCAATCAAACTAGAACTCAGGACTAAGAAACTCAATCAAAACCGCTCAACTACATGGAAACTGAACAACCTGCTCCTGAATGACTACTGGGTACATAACGAAATGAAAGCAGAAATAAAGATGTTCTTTGAAACCAATGAGAACAAAGATACAACATACCAGAATCTCTGGGACACATTTAAAGCAGTGTGTAGAGGAAATTTATAGCACTAAATGCCCACAAGAGAAAGCAGGAGAGATCTAAAATTGACACTCTAACATCACAATTAAAAGAACTAGAGAAGCAAGAGCAAACACATTCAAAAGCTAGCAGAAGGCAAGAAATAACTAAGATCAGAGCAGAACTGAAGGAGATAGAGACACAAAAAACCCTCCAAAAAATCAATGAATCCAGGAGTTGGTTTTTTGAAAAGATCAACAAAATTGACAGACCGCTAGCTAGACTAATAAAGAAGAAAAGAGAGAGGAATCAAATAGACGCAATAAAAAATGATAAAGGGGATATCACCACCGACCCCACAGAAATACAAACAACCATCAGAGAATACTATAAATGCCTCTACGCAAATCAACTAGAAAATCTAGAAGAAATGGATAATTTCCTGGACACTTACACTCTCCCAAGACTAAACCAGGAAGAAGTTGAATCCCTGAATAGACCAATAGCAGGCTCTGAAATTGAGGCAACAATTAATAGCCTACCCACCAAAAAAAGTCCAGGACCAGATGGATTCACAGCTGAATTCTACCAGAGGTACAAGGAGGAGCTGGTACCATTCCTTCTGAAACTATTTCAATCAATAGAAAAAGAGGGAATCCTCCCTAACACTTTTTATGAGGCCAACATCATCCTGATACCAAAGCCTGGCAGAGACACAACAAAAAGAGAGAATTTTAGACCAATATCCCTGATGAACATCGATGCAAAAATCCTCAATAAAATACTGGCAAACCGGATTCAGCAGCACATCAAAAAGCTTATCCACCATGATCAAGTGGGCTTCATCCCTGGGATGCAAGGCTGGTTCAACATTCGCAAATCAATAAACGTAATCCAGCATATAAACAGAACCAAAGACAAGAACCACATGATTATCTCAATAGATGCAGAAAAGGCTTTTGACAAAATTCAACAGCCCTTTATGCTAAAAACGCTCAATAAATTTGGTATTGATGGAACGTACCTCAAAATAATAAGAGCTATTTATGACAAACCCACAGCTAATATCATACTGAATGGGCAAAAACTGGAAAAATTCCCTTTGAAAACTGGCACAAGACAGGGATGCCCTCTCTCACCACTCCTATTCAACATAGTGTTGGAAGTTCTGGCTAGGGCAATCAGGCAAGAGAAAGAAATCAAGGGTATCCAGTTAGGAAAAGAAGAAGTCAAATTGTCCCTGTTTGCAGATGACATGATTGTATATTTAGAAAACCCCATTGTCTCAGCCCAAAATCTCCTTAAGCTGATAAGCAACTTCAGCAAAGTCTCAGGATACAAAATTAATGTGCAAAAATCGCAAGCATTCTTATACACCAGTAACAGACAAGCAGAGAGCCAAATCAGGAATGAACTTCCATTCACAATTGCTTCAAAGAGAATAAAATACCTAGGAATCCAGCTTACAAGGGATGTAAAGGACCTCTTCAAGGAGAACTACAAACCACTGCTCAGTGAAATCAAAGAGGACACAAACAAATGGAAGAACATACCATGCTCATGGATAGGAAGAATCAATATCGTGAAAATGGCCATACTGCCCAAGGTGATTTATAGATTCAATGCCATCCCCATCAAGCTACCAATGAGTTTCTTCACAGAATTGGAAAAAACGGCTTTAAAGTTCATATGGAACCAAAAAAGAGCCCGCATTGCCAAGACAATCCTAAGTCAAAAGGACAAAGCTGGAGGCGTCACGCTACCTGACTTCAAACTATACTACAAGGCTACAGTAACCAAAACAGCATGGTACTGGTACCACAACAGAGATATAGACCAATGGAACAGAACAGAGTCCTCAGAAATAATACCACACATCTACAGCCATCTGATCTTTGACAAACCTGAGAAAAACAAGAAATGGGGAAAGGATTCCCTATTTAATAAATGGTGCTGGGAAAATTGGCTAGCCATAAGTAGAAAGCTGAAACTGGATCCTTTCCTTACCCCTTATACGAAAATTAATTCAAGATGGATTAGAGACTTAAATGTTAGACCTAATACCATAAAAACCCTAGAAGAAAATCTAGGTAGTACCATTCAGGACATAGGCATGGGCAAGGACTTCATGTCTAAAACACCAAAAGCAACGGCAGCAAAAGCAAAATTGACACATGGGATCTAATTAAACTAAAGAGCTTTTGCACAGCTAAAGAAACTACCATCAGAGTGAACAGGCAACCTACAGAATGGGAAAAAATTTTTGCAACCTACTCATCTGACAAAGGGCTAATATCCAGAATCTACCAAGAACTCAAACAAATATACAAGAAAAAAACAAACAACCCCATCAAAAAGTGGGGAAAGGATATGAACAGACATTTCTCAAAAGAAGACATCCATACAGCCAACAGACACATGAAAAAATGCTCATCATCACTGGCCATCAGAGAAATGCAAATCAAAACCACAATGAGATACCATCTCACACCAGTTAGAATGGCAATCATTAAGAAGTCAGGAAACAACAGGTGTTGGAGAGGATGTGGAGAAATAGGAACACTTTTACACTGTTGGTGGGATTGTAAACTAGTTCAACCATTATGGAAAACAGTATGGCAATTCCTCAAGGATCTAGAACTAGATGTACCATATGACCCAGCCATCCCACTACTGGGTATATACCCAAAGGATTATAAATTACTCTACTACAAAGACACATGCACACGTATGTTTATTGCGGCACTATTCACAATAGCAAAGACTTGGAATCAACCCAAATGTCCATCTGTGACAGACTGGATTAAGAAAATGTGGCACATATACACCATGGAATACTATGCAGCCATCAAAAAAGATGAGTTTGCGTCCTTTGTAGGGACATGGATGCAGCTGGAAACCATCATTCTTAGCAAACTATCACAAGAAGAGAAAACCAAACACCGCATGTTCTCACTCATAGGTGGGAACTGAACAATGAGATCACTTGGACTCGGGAAGGGGAACATCACACACTGGGGCCTATCATGGGGAGGGGGGAGGAGGGAGGGATTGCATTGGGGAGTTATACATGATATAAACGTCATGCACATGTACCCTAGAACTTAAAGTATAATAAAAAAAAAAAAAAAAAAAAAAAAGAAAACAACCTTTTGTTTTCAGGTTCCTGGTGTTTCTGTTGCCCCGTGGACTATCACTGGATCAGCCTGTGTGATTTTAGTGGTCCTAGGGCAGCTCCCTTTTTAATGCTGTCTACTCTTGACTGGAAAGTGATGATTCTAGTACAGTCCCATTGACACTAAGACCCATGTGGTCCAGTCACAGAGAGCTATCATGGGCAAAGAAAGCAACCAACAAGTAACTTCAGGCTAACTTAAGTACATCATTCGTGTCTTTCGACTATTGTGAAGGGGATACATGATCCACATCAGCACTTAAAACCCCCCTTCCCTCACCATGTGCAGCCACCTTCACATTCTTGACTTCAAAAGCTCTAGAATAGCTCCTTTCATGTGCTGCCCATCTATCTACCCCTCACTGCTATCCTGATTGTGTACCTGAAAAGCCAAGGGAACGACTCTGCAGGGGCAGACCCCTCCCTGAATGGGAGGAGGGGCTGTCAGTGAGAGAGCCAGAGCCCTCAGTGAGAGAGCAGAACCCTCAGAGCAGGCAGAAGAGGAAAGGCTGCAGGGGGAAAAAAAATGAGTTTATATTTGTGTTCTGTCCAAGTCAGCCAAGGCCTGGAGCCTCAAATGCAAAAGTGTAGTAATTCTATGCCTAGTCCAAGAGTCAACCCAGGTAAGTAGTAGCTCAACAGATGAAAAGATCAGTTTTCATCTTTTAAAAGTGAGGGATGGTATAAACATGTACCTTGAGTTGTTTTTTACTTAGAAGAAAGCGAATTTGGGCGAGACCTAACAGAATGAAAGAATTCACAAATCAGAGAGCGACAGTAATATTCAATATCAAAGAGGAATTGCGGCTTCTCCAAATACACATCAATTTCAGAAGTGACACTTACTAAGGGATCCTTAACAAGGAAATATCGATAAACAAATTTGGGGGACAGGAGCTGATATGCCACAGTAGACACTGGCATGCTTTTCTGCCTTTATCTGGTTGACATATTACCCCTGAAATTCCACAGCTAGTTGAATACGAATGTCATTTATTCAAGGGCTGGCTTTGGAATGCTCAAGCTCCAAGGTCTCCCTCTCTGAATGCAGGCTGGCTCACTCCTTTGCTCTCTGCCCTTGCCACCAGGACTCCACTCAACCCTCCCACTGCACCAGCACGTTAGCCTCTGCCTGGTTTCATTGCTCTCCCTCCTCTTCCTCAACTGCAGAGTCAAATGTTTCTGAGTGCCCCCCACAGCACCTGCCACCCCCTCATCCCCAACCTCTGTGACAACTGCCATGCACAATCCCAGCACTACCTGTCTCCTACTGTGGGGTCAATCACTCAGCTCCCTGGCCACACAGTGCTGCTGGAGGGCAACGCAGAACTGTACAGAATGGAGCTGCTACAAATTCAAGAAAATCAGTGGATCTGTGTCTTGATCCATTCCTTTTCTCTGCTCAGCAATTCTCATGTCCATTTCTTGGGAACACCTGGACAGTGTCTGCTCCAGCAGCCTCTTCAGACCCATCTTTGGGACCCCAGTCTCTCCTCCAACATACTTGCTCAGCAAATGGCCTGATCTAAGCAGACAAAAGATACCTTAAGTGACCCCAACCTCCATTGCAAGACACCAGTGCTACCTAAACTCTCTCCGCCTTCCTGACCATCTCACATGAAGAGCTGGTAGCCTTCATCCTCTTGCCTAGTATGTGCATGTGAATCAACATATGCAGACACGCACCCATGCACATGAATCCACACATACTATCCCCAGGCACATTCGCAAACATGCATTCCTATCTTGACCCTTGTCTCTCTTTCCTGGGCTTGCTCCTTGCACTCGTGCCTGTCATCCCATCCCTCTCTAAAATGTTTATCATGGACCAGAAGAGCACGCATCCCTCCATTAGACTCAGGGAGTGGGACTGAGACAAAAAGAGGTCTTGCATGGCTTATTCTGTGTTTCTAAATCGTTTGAATCTTTTACAAGAATGTATTTGTGTTTTATATCTGTGTTTTTACATTTTTTCCCTCCAATGTTTCATAGTCAAATGTCTCCTACAAGTAACCCAAGTCTGTTGTCCCCATTGTTTCACATCTCTTTCATTTGGGGCCCTTGGCTGCCAGACTTCCATCCCCAACAACTTCCCAGAACAGGACTCTCACAGGACATCAGTGAGCGACTTCCCTGTGGGCACATCCTTCCCTCGATTATGCTTCTCCTGGCGGATGCTGACAGTGATGTCCTACTCCCTCCTGGAAGTTCCCTCCTCCCTTGGCCTTTGTGATACCAGCCTTTGAGTTCCATTGCAAAATCAGACACAGTCCACTGCCAGATCCTGCAAACAACCAGATGAGCTTTCTCCTTCCTTCTCCTAAAATCCAGAAACGTAGTTTTGTCTAAGCAAGGAATACAGAGCCTCTCCATGTGCTTACATGTGTTTGCATAGGAAATGTCATCCCCTCAACAGCATACTACCCACTCGCACACAACAGCCAGTTTCTCTACGATCCCCACTTTAGGAAAAAGCCAAAGACGATAAGGTCACACCAAAGTTTCCATAACCCTCAATGTTGCTGAGGGAGCTTCTTCACACCCCACCTCTATATAGACCAGCCAAGGGCCACCTGGCTGGGTCCTCCCTCCTCAGTCTCTCCCTGCTCTACCTCTGTGCTTCTGGGGAAGGGGCAAAGATAATGTCCTAGCTGAACAGAATTTTGAAAAATGAAGAGCGGTTTAGAGCACAGAAAGGCATGGGTGCATATTCTCTGTGGGGAATTTCATTTTCAGAGACAGAAAAGAAAATCTATATTAGAGAATCACAGTCAGGTAAATGTTGTGAGTGCGTGTTAGAAATTAATCAGTGTGAGCACTAAATGAGGTGCTGTGGGTAGAAGTGCTTTGCAAAATATAACTTGTCAGACAAATGTTAGATCCTTCCATCAACATCCATCTCACAGAGTTGCTGAAGACCGGATGAGACAATATATGTAAAATTGCTTTGTCAACTAGAAAAAAACCTTTATAAATTGTAATTATTCTGTGATATTTTTGTCTCTCACTAGATTAAGAGTCAGACCGTGACAATATTGAAGAAAATTAATATACCTGCTAATTTATTTTGAATCTACATTCTTGGAACTGTTTTTATAAACTGAGAATTTTAATTAATTTCCATCCTCTCACCTTTTTTCAGATGAATAGATTGAAATAAACTTCAAATCATATTAATAACCCAGCCAAGTTCCTAATGACTGTCAATTAGACCACCGACTTTGGACTTAAGACCTGAAAGTCATCTTTTGTACCTGTCCACAATAACAAAGCCAGTCAATTTTCTCTTGTGACTATTTTAATTTCCTTCATTTCAATCTCCTTGGGCATTGTAACAGCACACTTCCTCTGCAGTGGCTTCTTGGCCATTCACTCTGCTGTTAACCTCTCAGATTTCTAAAACCCAACATCATTTTCATTATTCCAACTAATTTTTTTAAATAACTGATATTATAAACAAAGCAATAAGTGAGGACATAAAAACAAATTGAATGATTATTGGAAAGGAAGAGGAAAATAATCACTTCTTAAACAAGGTATGATTACATACCTAGAAACCCGAGAAAATTAACTGAGAAGCTATTTAGTATGATATGTTGGATACAAACAAGTATGCAAAAATCAATAGTTCTCAACAGGCTGGCAATAACCAACTGGAACATGTAATGGGGTGAAAATGTCTTTCTTCATAACTGCCAATCTCTATCAGAGGCACAATCTGGAAGAGTGAAATGGAACGAAAGGATTACTGGAGTCTCTAGTTTTCCTGTGATTTAAAAAAAAAAAAAAAAATTGCAGCCTTTTGTAACATGGATTTTCTTTCCCTGTTTTTTGTTTTGTTTTGTTTTGTTTTCAGCCTGGGTTCATCAAAGTTTAAAGAGTCTTAAGGTTCAAGCTTCAGTCTGGATAGTTGGGAAGAGTAGGGAGGGAGAGAGGATGATAGAAGTGGGGAGGGGAAGGAGGTGGGGGGGAGGGGAAGGAGGTGTGGGAGTAGGGGTGTGGTATGGTGAATGGTCCCCAAGGCAGCAAATTGGTTTTGTCAACCTTGGAGTTATCACTGACCGGGAAGAAAGACTGAAAGCCACCTTTGACCCTCCTCCCTTGACCTTCACAGGGATTCAATTTCCAAGTCCCCTATGCTGGTCTTTTTTGTTTTGTTTTGTTTTTCAGAAGGTCTCACTCTGTTGCCCAGACTGCAGTGCACTGGAACCATCACAGCTCACTGCAGCCTCAACCTCTGGTCAAGGGTGATCAGGTAGGTGATCCTCCCATCTCAGCCTCCCAAGTAGCTGGGACTACAGGTGAGCACCGCCACATCCAGCCAATTTTTGTATTTTTTATAGAAACAGGGTTTTTTCCAGGTTGTTCAGGCTGGTGTCAAACTCCTGAGCTCAAGCAATCCACCACCTCGGCCTCCCAAAGTGCTGGGATTATAGATGTGAGTCAGCGCCCAGCCTATGTTGGTCTTTTTAAGATCTCACGGATTTGCTCCTTTCTCCTACTCCTTTCTTCTCCTCCCCAGGGCCTGTCCCTTACCAATACCCTCAGTACCTCAGGCCCAAATCACAGCTGCTCCTTATCTGCTCCTTTAGCCCCAGTCCCTGGCCTCAGTCTTCTTCCTCGTCACTTTTACCGAGTCACACTCGACCGGCTAATCTCCTGCAGAATGTAGGCCCAGAGAGCCAACCAACCTTGGCTAGGACACAATAGTCACTTCTCACCACAGATTGCATGGGTTTGGGCCCCCAGCTCTGCCACGGGATACTGTGTGGCCTTAGCCATGTTACTTTATCACTCTGAGCATCAGCTTCCTCATTTGTAAAACTGGTCTAATACTTTAAAATTCTTATGAGGATAACATACATAACATAAAGGATTGGACACACAGTAAAATAGGCGGTCAAGACCTGTTAGCTGCAGCTGTGGGAGTTGTGGTCATTGTCACTATTAGAGTGCATAGTTGTCTCCTGGAGCTAGGGTAATGCCTATGCTTGGTCTCTAAGACATATAATTGGTCCCACCAAATATATCTAAAGGTACCTTCCAAAACAAAATAGCCAGCTATATCTTCCTGCTACTCAACCACATCCCCACACCCCAGATGTGCTCACCTCTGCCTCAGAACATTGACTCTTCATTTGTCCTCAGCCTGAAATGCCCTTTTCCTTTGTTTCCAAAAGTACCCCCTTCAAGAACATTCTAATATTCTGCCCATGTGCTTCCATGGGCCTTTTCTACACCAACACCACCACCATCACATGTAGTTACTCTTCTTCTTACCCTGGGTGTCTAGCTCTGTCCTAGGCAGTTTAAATCAGTTAGCTCATGTGATGCACACAGCAACGCTATGAATCAGGTACTGTTCCTCTTGCTGCCTTACAGCTGGAGTCACTGGGGCTTTGAGAGGGTTAGTTACTTGCCCAAGGTCAGAGGTAGTCATTGGTAAGACCAGGACTCAAAATAGGTCTCAGCTTTCAGCCACTGTGCCATCCTGCCTCAGTGTATGTTTTTAGGCAATAACTGGATGAGTCATTTTAACACCTCAAGGCCCAGCCCAAACATGTCCTCTCTGTCCTTGAGGAAGCCAGTTCTTACTCATCTCACCTGCTCTTATCCTTTTGGTATGCACAGCAGTTTTAAAGAACAACACCTCATTATATACTGTCCCAGACAGTGGCTCTACTGCATAATTAGGCCCTCCCTATTGTCCGTATCCAGAATGACATGTTTAGGTGTCATTGTGTATTGTTCACTGAATGGAACTGTAAAGTAATGATCTGGATTTTCACACACAGCTCCTGGAGATCAGTCTCATTTCTCCCCAAATATACCTCAGAAATCTTCTCAAATAGATCATCAATTTCTTGCAGGTAAGGACCATGTCCTATTCCTTTGTGTCTCATAAACTTCTATAGATATTATAGATACCCCAAAATGCTTTTTGGTTCATAATTAGTCTGCCAAGCAGGCTTCTTAATTTACGGGAAGGCAGTTCTCTGGAGGTGTGCAGGACAAAAAGATGTAAAGGGAATGACCTATTATCATCTCAGAACAGATAGCACACTGGGCCCCTACACACATTGGAGGGAAGCGTTCCAAACTGTCAGAAGCCAAAAGCAAACTGAGGCCGATAGTATCAACATAACGCTTAATATGCTACAGATTTGGCACCTGCTCCAGAGAAGGCTGTGTGTCAAGAACTCAGAAAAGGACTCCCAGGCATATAGGCAGCTCCCAGGCTGTTTCCTACACATTAAATACATGCAGAGTAGGGAATATACATTTTTTAATGCATGAAACATGAGCCAGACTTGACACCCATCTATCAGAGCTGCTTTAAGATAATAAAATCAGCACTGCCATTATAAGGAGAGGGAACTTGATGACCCACTGGAGATTTCTTCCAATCTCAACGATTCTATAAATGCCCCTAAAATCATAAAAAAGCAGATTAAGGATTCATGTAGGTGTTTGGACTATAAATACAAATTAATTTCTGCTCCACCTGCAATTTTTCTTATCCTTGTAAGAAGCACCTCCGTTTCTAAGATATTTCTGGGTAAAACACCAACAGAGGAGCTGAAAATAGAGAGGACTCCCCTAGGTCCTTGTTGGCAACTATTTTCTTCTAATTTCACAAATAAATCCTCATGTTGAAATAAACTGAATTGAATCTTGCTGCTGTCCAAAAACATTTATCACTGAAAATCTGTTTTGTTTGGGGAGTAAGATATAATTGTACACAGATTCAATAACAACCTAAATGTTCCACTGAGAAATTCTTTATTGAAAACGTTTTGTTTGGACTCTAAGTAATCTACTTATTTCCTTTTTCAGTTACTGGCCATATTATTGTTACTTGTTTCTAAAAAAAAAAAAAAAAAAACTCCTGTTTAAGCACCACTCTTATAAAAAACTTGAATTGTTTCTGATACTAGAAACATAATTTTCTGCATCTCACTTGGTTTTATGCAACTTAATTCAAACTGACCCTTATAATAGAAAAAAATATTTTTAAACACACCCTTACTTCTTACAGCTAAACTATAAATCAAAAGAAAATAGTAAATGTTACCTTCTTAAAAGACTAATTTATCAACTAATATATTTTTGGTCCACATATTTGCTCTGATTCAATATGAAGTCAGAGACCAAAATAAAAATGAACAAATGGATGGTGGTTCTTGTTTCCAAATGCATGGGGATAAATGCATATCGCTAAGGAAATGTACTCAGTTATGACATCACAGCTGTTTCTCCTATAAAAAGAACTATGTCCTACAGCAAACCATAATTTCCTAAATAAAGGGAATAAAAGATTAAAGGAAAGAGAAACATGTCAGCAGTAAAAATCCAAGGGTAGCGACCAGATGCTGGCATATTAAAGTACCATATCAACAACAAAGGATTAAAAAAAAGAAATCAGTACAATTATTATGTGTCAATTAAAATAAAACTTAAGAAACCTTGTACCACTTGATGATTAAATGCAAAGTATCTCTACTCAAACTCCAAGAAAGGAGACTGTGGTACAGTGTTGAACAAGAGCCACTTGTACCTACGATCCTGGATAGTCCTCTCCCACATTTACTCTGGGCTTGGCCATGTGACTTGCTTTGGCCAATGGGACATTGCTAAGCATGACACAAATGGAGACCCAAAAAGTACTTGCATATTGAGGCTTGCCCTTTCTTGCTGCCTTGGAGATTCTAAGGCTGTTACCATGAGAATAAGCCTGGGCTAGGCTGGTGGAGACAGGTGGTTCAGTCACTCCTGCCCTCTTGCCAACTGCCAGCACCAACCACTGTAGATGTGAATGATCCCACCTAGATAAACCAGCTTTGGGCCAATCCACCAGCTGGCTGAAAAAGTACACATGAGCCCAGGCGAGCCCAACAGAAAAACAAGCCAACTGAGCCCAGCCCAAATTGCCAACTGACAGAATCACCACCTAATAAATGATTATTGTTTTAAGTCACTAAATTGTGGAGTGCTTTATTATACAGAAAAAGCTAACAGATACTCAGGCTATCACAGAGGCCTAACTCATGGGCACAGGGTCAGACACCATGGAAAGAAAGTGAGAGACTGCTCTAAGAATAGATAGGTCTATACAATTATTCCTGAAAATGAGTTCACATATGAAATGCTGAGTCAAGCTATGTCATTTATAAGCTACTATGTATTTTAGAGTCTCTTCTAAAATTTTTATTTTATTTTATCCTATTTTATTTTATTTTTTGAGATGGAGTCTCACTCTGTTGCCCAGGCTGGAGCGCAGTGGAGTGATCTCAACTCACTGCAACCTTCAAGCGATTCTCGTGCCTCAGCCTCTCAAGTAGCTGGGACTACAGGTGCATGCCACCACACCTGGCTCATTGTTTGTATTTTTAGTAAAGACGGGGTTTCATCACATTGGCCAGGCTGGTCTCGAACTCCTGACTTCAGGTGATCCACTCGCCTCAGCCTCCTAAAGTGCTGGGATTATAGACGTGAGCCATCACACCCAGCCTAAAATTTAAGTCTAAAGTACAATACCATGGTAACAACAGCTAACATGTATTAAGTGCAATCCTTGAGCTATGTGCTTGATAAAGATGATCGTATTTAATTCACACTAAAACCTTATGTGATAGGCACTACTATTACCTATACCTTCCAAATCAAAACCTGAGGCTTAGAGAAGTTAAGTAAGTTGCTCTGGGTCACACAGCAATATGAGTGAGCTTTGGACTCATGAACCTGATTTGCTCAAGAGTCATATCCCCTAATCACTATGGATACCACCTTGTGTAAGCCTTCTTTAGTCTATTGAGCTGGGAATTTCCTGTACCAGGAGACCTATTCTGCCTTCCTTGAATCTCAGATGGCCAGAAAGAGCAGACCCAATAAGGTTTACCCACCCAGTCAAAGATTGAGAGGAGTTGGAATGGACGGTGGACATAGTGGGTCTTGCCCAGGCTAGGAGAGCAAGAGAGCTTCAGCACATAGGCAGGGGATATACAGCACATAATGGCCTGGGCCATCAGCAATATGTGGCTCAAGTCTCAGGCTGTGACCAACCAGGTAAGCAATGCCTCCTTTTCCATTCTTGAGAGAGTGGGGAGGTGGAAGGGAAAAGGAGTCTTAGAAGGGGGCTAGTAAAACAAGTGAAAAGTTGGACAGAAATTCATTTCTTGTCATGGGTGTAGAAGGTGTGTGCTTCTACATGATGAGTGCTAAGGTTCCATATCTACTATTCACTTAATATACATCACCCCTTTATTAATTGAACCTCTGCCGTCAGATCCACTATTTTGTGGACTTCCTACAGTTTAAAATGTCTCAATCCTAATTCTTAAAATTGAGATGAAAATGGAAGGGATGAGGCCAGGCTCGGTGGCTCGTGCGTGTAATCCCAGCACTTTGGGAGGCCAAGGTTGGCGGATCACTTGAGCCCAAGAGTTCAAGACCAGCCTGGGCAACATGGCAAAACTCCATCTCTACTAAATACAAAAAAATTAGCTGGGTGTGGGGGCACAAGCCTGTAGTCCCAGCTACTCAGGAGGCTGAGGTGGGAGGATCACCTGAGCCCAGGAACTTGAGGCTGCAGTGAGCTGTGATCATGCCACTGCACTCTCAGCCTGAACACCAGAGTGAGACCCTGTCTCAAAAAAAAAAAAAAAAAATCAAATATAAAAAAATGTTTAAAAAGAGAAAAAGAAAATGGAAAGGTGGAGAAGGAAGTCAATCAAGATACTCCTTTTGAAAACCACTCTTTTTCTTTTCTTAACTTTTATGTTAGTTGTAGGAGCACATGGGCATATTTGTTATATAGGTAAATTATGTGTCATAGAAGTTTGATATACAGATTATTTCATCTCCCAAGTAATAAGCATAGTATCTGATAGGCAGAAAAACCACCTGTTTCAAAATACATAACTTGAACAAGACCCTTGCTAACCAAATTGAAGATCTGGACTCCGGCAGTCATCTGCGTCTCTCCTTAGGTTGGCTGAAATGACAAGTGTTTAAGGTACTTACAGTTTAAGGTATAAACCGGTTTTTAAACTATCTGCCTAGTCGAGCTTACCAGCACCAATCTCTTTTAAGAAATAATGCTTGAAGGACTCTAATGCTATGGAAGTTATTCCTGGCACATTTAGAGAGAACTACTGAGAGGTAATAGGAAGGCATTTGATAATTGAGCATATTAAGTACACCTAGGCAAGTCTGAAAGAACACACATTGAGAAACTTGTTCACTTTAATGAAGCTGAACATAATTGTAAAAAAAAAAAAAAAAAAAGAAAGTCCCCAAACATCTACATATTAAAAGCCTGCTCCCTTAAGAGAGACCAAAGTCCTAGACAATCCTGCACTATTATCCTTTTTCTTACACTTTCTGAGGGTCCATAAACCTATCTGAGCTTTAGTGTCTTGATCTGTAAAACAGGGCTATTGCAAAGATTAAGACAGAAAGTATCAGTTCCTAGATTTTGAATTTCTTGGACCTATATATTTCCTCCAAAATCTTGGAGGTACCATCATAGTCTTGCCAACTTCTTCTTATGCTAAATTTTTAACATGAAAACAAAAAAGAAAGAATCTTAGGTAACAGTGTAGTGTTTGCTATGTGCCAGGGACTATTCTAAATGTTTTACATATGTTCATATAATCTCCCAATAACGCTAGGAGATTGGCATGATTATCCCTGTCTAACAAAGCAACAAAGTCACCACATACACAGGATCCATGCTCCTGACTAACAGAAAATCATCAGGCCTCTTACCATAATCTCATAAAGGAGAGGAACACACAAACAACAAGAAAATATCATCTCAAAAAATGAATTTTCAAAAGTAAAAAGAAAGGACACAGATAAAAGAACAGTCCCTAAAATAGAGAAGTAAAATTAGCTTTATGCTACACAGTTCTTACTGTGCTCATTTTGTTACAGACCAATGAATATTGTGTTTGGGACTATATTGTTTCTCCTGGCTCTCAGATCAGCATTTGGGAACCACTAAGATACAATACAAGGAAAGCACTTTGAAAATGTGCCCATCAAAGGTTAAGTGTTGCTGGAGTGTTACAGGATCATGAGCAGTGTGACCTGAACCCACCCTCAGAGAATGTTCATACTCAGGCTGTCTTGGACAAATCAAGTAGGTAGAGGCATAACGTGCCCTGCAGACAGCTACAGGGAGGACATCTATGCTAGCCTTGGCATTCTGTTTTCTGAACAGCCTGCCTCCAATTGCTCCTTCCATCCTCCCTGGCATGCAGAAGCATGTGCAGGAAAGCAGGCATTCCCGGAAACCCCAGAAAGAAGTGGCAGCCGAGAAGCAGGCCCCAGGAGCACGATGGGCACACAGCCTCCTCAACCATTCCCAGCACTTTAAGTGTCCTTCGACGAGAGCATCAAGGCTCTGAAGAAGCTATTTTCCCCTCACATTTCATTTTTCTACCCCTTGACTTTAGAACAGAGCAAAAACCCACAGACAGGCTTCTGTTCAGTGGTTTCGTCTTACACTGTACCTCTCAGTCCCACACCGTTGTCCAGTGAGGGAGCATCTTCAACTATTTCAGCCCAGCTTTGGGGAGGATGACCACCGAGTTATCCACTAATAAAGCAGGCAAGAATTATGTTTAGTGTAGGCTACAGTACCAGCAACTGGGCCATGCTATTAGAATTCTGCCTTCCAGATCTTAAAGCAGTTCCTTAATTGAATAGTTACTTTGGAATTTGAAGTGGGGGAACAAAGAAGTCATGGTAATGGAATGTTGAGTGGCTCTGTTGGGAGGCACTAAAGAATAGTGCTGAGGGGCTCTGTCCTGGATTCCAATGACTAAACTTTCTAAGAGGGGTCAGCAAATGCTTTCTGTAAAGGGCCTGAGAGCAACCAGCGCCGGCTTTGTGAGCCATTCAGTCCCTTTACAACAGTTCGGCTGTGCTGCTGTAGCACAGAAGCAACCGTGATGCTCCGTGAATGAATGAGCCTGGCTGTGTGCCAATAAAACTATTTCTGGACATTGAAATTCAAATTTCATCACAATTGTATATGTCATGAGATATTACCCTTGTGATTTTTTTCTAACCACTTAAGTATATAAACACCATTCTTGGTGCAGGCCATATAAAAACAGGTGGTAGGCCAGATACAGCCCACTGTGGGCCACAGTTTACCCAAACCTGGTTTATCATTGCAGCTCTGATATTTCTTAACCATAAGCTCTTGGGCAAGTTTTGTTTTCCTTCCTCTGTGAGCTCTTGAACAAGTTCAGTTCCCTTCTCTCAGAAATGAAACAACAGCATTAGCCTCATCTGGGCTTCCAGTGGCTGTAGTGAAAGCAAATGCTCACCACAGGGCAGCACAGAGTACACTGAGTACTGAACGTACTCAGCATTCAATCGAAGTGAGCAGTGACTGCCATTTCCCTCTACTCTTCAAAATTCTCTGTAGCTTCCACCAAATCTATCTGGGCTACCATCAAACAGGACCAAGTATTGTCATGTCTCTTGTCAACAAAGAAACACTCTAGACTTGTATACGAATGTCAATAGCCTTCAAGAGTTTGTGGGATCCTAAAACATCCCTGAAATTCTGTATGCATTCATTTGTCTGGTTACCCCTAGATATTCTCAGTCCCTGGAGTTTAAGAGCCAGGGCCAGAGGGTGAAGTTATCATCCTCCAAACTACAAATAATGGTATTTCTTGAGCACTGGCCAAATCTCAAGCATTCTGCTAAGTGCTTTATGTCATTCTTTCCCTTAATCTTTACAGTAACCAAAGGATGCTAATAAAATGACGAGCTCCGTATTTCAGAGGAGAGTAAAGCGTAGGAAGGTTAAGCAATAAGACCAGGCCACGTGCCTGGTAGCTAGGAGGTGTGGGGTTCCATCCTGGGCCCACCAGCACCACAGCTGTTGCTCTGGAGTATGACAATCTACTACAAAGAAACCAACTTCTAGGGCATGAGTGTTTCTCAGACTGAAACAGTAACCTGAATCCCTGGGGACCTGCTTAAAATGCAGATTCTGATTCATTAAGCCTTAGGGGGTCCAGGGATCCTGCATTTCTAAAGAGCTCTCAGAGATGCCAGTGCCACTGGAGTTCATGCTTGGTGTAGCAAGGCTCAAGATGCAGTGAGAAAGGTGAATTTTCTCTGTGAATGACCAAGGCAATCTGTATACCATAAATTCAATGACCATGGTGTTCCTACACCACATCCTGTGGTGAGGAAGAGCCTTTGGAAGCAGAATTCTAAGATAAGACTCAATGCTACACCAGGTACCTGTTATGTGGCCCTGGTAGAAAGACTCGGTCTTCCTGGCCGCATGTTCCCTTGCCTGTAAAGGGGACTGGTGTGCTCTTCTGGGGTTGTTGTGACAATTAAATGAGATAATACCTATACAAGCATTTAGAGCAATGTTTAACACAGTGTAAACATTAAACAAATGTAAGATAATCAGGAGATCAAGAAAACTGAAGGCCCTTATGAAAGGATTATATAAAAATGAGCTATAGGAGGTTTGTTCCCTCTGCACAGCTAATAATTCATGCAGATCCATTCAAACCCTCCTATCATTCAAGCCATTTTACAGTTAAATAAACCAGACTTCCATCCAGTCAGTCATAAAATTAAATTATAGGGAAAGTTCACCTTGAAAAGGCAGGACCCAGATGCCAGCAAAGAAGCAATGATTTCCAGTTCAGTTCATGATTTATATCTCTGAGGGATATGCCCATTACCTAGGCCTCTAGATGCATGTAAAAGAACGCATGTGACAATTTGCTAAAGCAACACGAACCTGAACTACACCAAGGCAGTTTTCTCACCTGGACCATTTCAGTGTCACTGTTCATTAGGTAGTACGCTTCCACTCATCAAACCCCCCCCCCAATGTAATTAACTCTTCTAGTAATACATCACTACTTCCACACATTAAGGGAAAATGCCTCAGTATTCTCATCGTTTTAATAAAATTTTCTGGGCAGGATGATCCAGTTCTATCAGTCTAGGAGGTCAAGCTTGTTTCCTTTCCCCAAAATGAGTCGCAGGTGGACCATGCATCATTTCACCCCCACCATCTGGCAAGCTAACAGTCATTGTGTACTCACCACCATGCGCTGCTGCCTGTGCATAGGGAAAGCACAGTGCCTGGCATATAGTAAGCACTCAAAGGATTGCTGTCATTAGAACACACTCAGGGCATGAACTACAGTATGATCATGTCATCTGGTTCCTGGCAGGTAACTGAAATGGCAGCAGGTGGGTAGAATAGAGGGAGGTCTAATGGGAACTTGGTTGGGAAAACGCCCCTCCTTTTCTAAAGGCAGATTGGCAATGCACACCTTAGGTGAATCACTGAGTGAGTAAAGAGGTCTACCTGGTTGGTAGTCCCCAGGACCTGCCAGGAGACCTGATCTCATGTAGCAGACACTTGTGGTACCCTGAGCCTCCTCCTCACAGCCCTAAATTTCATGATTTTGAGCTGACATGCCTGGTGCACTGGGAGGACCCACAGTTCCCAGAATGCTCTAGCAGCTTCCACCTCAGGTGCATGGGTGCCAGTGTTTCTGCCTCAGGGCAGGGCTCCCCCTCAGTCTGCCTTTGGAAGCAGCTCGATGTCCCCAGAGGCAACTCAACTGGTGGGGAATGGGAACCATTGAACAAATGCCCAGTCCTCTTTTCTCTGATGGACAATTTTACCCTCTTTCCTGTGTGGTTCCTCAGAGGAATCTCAGTGGTACTGGAGCTCAGATGTCCATGGGGTGATCTGCTTCCTCCCCCTCCACCCACTGGCTTTTCCTCCCTCCCCATCTCACTTTCCTGCTCCCCGACTCCAGCTTCCTGCAACTGCCTCCCAAATGCCCAGACCTCAAATCTTTGTCTCAGTGTCTGATTTGAAGAGACCCAAACTGAGACACCTGTCCACTCCAGAGCCTTGCTTAGAGTCCCGTAGCATCCCAGTATCAGAGCCCTTGGCACACTGCCCTGTGGTTGCAGAGCTAAGAGGTCCTTCAAGGCTGGGACCAGGTCTGTGTCATTGACCCCGGAATTCCGGGCGCTCAGTGACTGTGGTGGGCAGGCTGGCAATACAAAGTATTCCTGCTGCCCATTCATGGGGGTGGGGAGTGTTCAGAGACAACCCTTGGTATTTTTAACAATTCAGAGAAGACCTTTTCTGTTTTAGAAGAGTTTATAAAATAAAATCAAGAGTTATTAGCGGCAAGACAAAAGGCATCTTAAGAAAGCCCATCTTGCATGAAGCCCACCCACTCTGCCCCACAGAACACAGCCCCTGCTTCTCTGCCTCTCTGTTCACATCCTTAGAAGAATCCAGCCTTGCTCACCTCTGATTGCTGCTGCATAGCACCTACAGCCTGAACCTTCTCCTCCCTCCTTCTTTCCCTTTTGATTCTTGGGCTCTGAAAGTCTATCAAGGAATCACAACAAAGAACAAGATTAAAGAAATCAAAACTAGTAAAGCCAATTGTGTGGCTGCTGTTTTTTTTTTTTTTTTTTTTTTTTTTTTTTTACGTCTCCTTCTCTCCCAGGCCTTGAAGCTAGACGTTGTAAACTATTCACTTGTGGGCCAAGGATGGTTGGCAAACTTGTTTCTGGGAGTGTTTTTAAGACTGTCAATGTTTAAAGCTCAGTATATTGAACATACAAATCTACATTTCCAGCTCTTTAAAGTTTAAAGATTTGACAACATCAGCCTGCAGTTAGCTGGGGTGGGATTAGCTGCTTCCTAGGGATGCTTCCTAGGACTGGGGCCCATAGCCCGCCACGTGCTGCCATCCCCACCACTCCCACTGGCCTCTGACCATGAGGTGCCTACCAGTTGCTGTTTCTGATCATGACATGCAAAATCCACCTCACTCTTTTCTTGTTACATGCCTGGCCCTGAGGGTAAGTGCATTTAAACTTGTTACCCCGTATTTAAGCATTTTGAAGAAACAATTTGAGCCGCTCTGAGTGTTCATCATGTTTTAAGTGCCTCTAGCAAGAGGTTAGAGCTTCCTACTCCAATGCTATCATGACGTATGCCCATTATTAGGAATGCCATGATGATGATGATGATGATGTAAAGATACCCAGGTAGCAGATAGCAGTTACTCAAGGCATATATGCCTGTCTTATCCCACAGATGCCTTTAAAGAAAAAAAGAAGTCATTAATCCTGAAGGATTCAGATGAGATGAGGAACAAATGAAGCAACAACAGCATGGAGAGGCCACCAGGAAGCATGCTTCAAGTACGTTTCCATTGCCCCTGCTTCTTTGAAGGGGAGAATAGCTTGGTGAGCAGAAGAAAAGAAATCCTTCCCATCCATACCTTAGATTCCAATTCTGGCAAGAATACAGACATCTCCATCTTACCACTGAAGCTATAAAGTTAGTCTCCAGAACCATTTTCATGTTAATCCCAAGCAAGGGAAGAACTTTGAGCAGACCCACATGAATCAGCCTGCCTCCACAAACAAAAAGGACACTGACAAGTTGCATCAAGTTTATAGATCCATAAACCCACAGTAAATTCCAGACTCCTGCAAAGTCAGAAGTCAATAAAAAAATGCAAAGGCCACCTCTCAGAGAGCTCAAAGACAGAACTTAAATGACTGCAACATACCACTTCCTGAAGGACCACAATTCTTCCAACCTTTAATAAATTGCTAGACAAATATTTGTGGATGAGAAATTAGGGATGTGATGATTAACAAGACAGACACTGGAACTCCTTTGTGAAGCTTATAGTCTAACAGGAAAGAGCCATTACATATTAATTACAATTACTTCATTAATTACGAGTATGATGAGTGGTATAAGGAAGAAGTCAAGTTATGGGAACTTGTACTGAGACACCTAACCTAGGAAAAGGGGTTTTCCTAAGGAAAAAATATTTAAGCTAAGACCTAAAGGGTGGGCAGGAGTTGCCCAGGCAGAGAGCTGGTCCATCTATAATGAGCATCTGTGTGCCCAGTACAGTATCAGGCATTGAGATTAGAGAGGTGAACTGGGAAGTACCTCTCCTCAAAGAGTTCACAGGCAAGTGGAGCTTGAAAATAAGCTTCCATCATACCTGCTGGTTGGAAATAATGGGGTCTCTCTATCACCACGTAACAAACAGTTATTTAAAAATTGCTGTGAAACTCAGAAGAATTCAACCCAAAGTCTTCCTAATTGCAAAATGTTCTGTTGTGAGTGACAGAACTTCTCTAATATTTTAATTTAAAAAGATGAAATTGAGAAACTGTCAAATCCTGTAGAACACTTGAGGCTTCAGCAAGATAACAAGGCTTGTTGTCTGGGGATATGCAAGCTGCTGAGAAAAATCACAGCAGGCACAGGGCAGCCCAACCATTCCAAATTCTAAATAAGGAATTGATTAAAAGGGATTGAGACAGGACAGTAAACTTTGGAGGCCTGGAAAAACTGTGTTGGTAATTAATGATATTAACAATAGTATTATTAATAACATTGTTAATGAGAACTAAGCATTCTATTAAACTTTTATGTGTACTGACACAATTCTATGTGTATATTATTGTCCGCAACTTATGGATGAAGAAACTAGTGAGTCAAGCAAATAAGAGATTTCTGTTTATGGCAATATGTCAGACTAAATAACATGAAAACTAATGTCTACAAAGCATTAGACATGCTGAGTAAAACAATTCAGCATGAGCTTTAATCACAAAACAGAGTTTGCAATTAGTTTGCTCAAGTGTCAAAATCAAAGTGTGAACTGCATGTTAGAACAGTGAATAGATATATATTGCAGCTATCCCTTGAGGGATAGTTGAACAAAGGGCTTGGATTTTTGTGGCCACAAGAGGCAAAGGATAAGGTGCTGGCCCTGTGTGAAGCGGGTGTTAGTACTAAGATTCCTCAACATAAAGTTAATGACTTTTAAAAGTTTCACCCTTGGCGAAAAGATACAACAGATAGAAATCTACCCACTGGGACAGGAAGACCACAAGACCACAATTAAAAACCTAAGTAATTCTCCTGGGCTCTGGGTGGGAAAAAAAAAAGTTGCTTCCCTAAGAATTTGTATCCATGGATCTTTTGTCACAAGTGTTTGAGGTTCTAGTATATGTTAGCCAAGTAGTCCAAGAAGCCCAAGGTGAGAATTCAACATTAAAAAAAATTGTTCTAAGCAAGTGATATCTTCTAAGGCACCTGGCAGAAACAAATGAATGGACATTTCCTTAACCTAAACCATTCCCAAGTCCCCAAATAAAGGCTTTCTGAAAATGAGTTCACAATCCGAAATCACAAAATACGAAAGAAAAAATCCACCATGAGTGAAAGTCAGCAGTCACAACAAATAGGAAAACCCCTCAAGAACTTCAATAATAGAACACTCAGATCAAGACTATGAAATAAATTCTTGAATTAATTGGGAACATAAAGGAAGGATGTAAAACATAAGAAAAGATCAAGAAACTATCAACAGGCATATGTGAAAAAGAATCTCTAGAAAATAAAAATAAAATTTTTAATTTTATATTTTACATTTATATGTGAAAAACCAGGCATATGTGAAAAAGAATCTCTAGAAAATAAAAATAAAATAATTGAAAATAAAATCTCAATGGATTGACTATTAGCAGATAAGCACACTGAAAGAATTGGTAGACAAGAAGATTAAGATTAACACTTTGGGAGGCTGAGGCCAGCAGATCACTTGAGGTCAGGAGTTCGAGATCAGCCTGGCCAACATGACGAAACCCTGTCTCTACTAAGAATACAAAAATTAGCTGGGCATCGTGGTGGGTGCCTGTAATCCCAGCTACTCAGGAGGCTGAGGCAGGAGAATCGCTTGAAGCTGGGAGGCAGAAGTTGCAGTGAGCCAAGATTGCACCACTGCACTCCAGCCTGGGTGACAGAGTGAGACTCCATGTCAATAAATAAATAAATAAGATAAAGCTAAGAAAATGTAACATAAAGAGTTAAAGACAAGAAAAACATCAACTAGGTCAGTAAATAGGAAAAAAAGAATAAGAAAACCCAATGTAATTCTAATAAGACTTCCAGGAGCAGTGAATAAAGACACTAAAGCAGAGACTATTCGAAGACACAGGAATCCTCAGATTCAGGAAATGGAGTGTGTTCTGAACATGGTAAGCAAAACTAAATTAATACCCAAATGCGCTGTTCTGAAACTCTGAAACATCAAAGGCAAAGAGAAGCTCTAACTATCAAACAGAAGAAAAGGCAAGTCACCTAAAAAGAAGCAGAAACAATTAGATGCACAGCAGACTTCTCAATCACATCACTGGAAGCTGGGGACACAAAGGACCTACGTCTTCAAAGTGCAAATAGAAATAAGATTTCAAGTTAATCATTTACAAATAAGGCCAAATTTAAAACATTTTTAGACAAGCAAAGGAGAGTGTTAACCATTGAAAAAAATCTATTGGTTAAAGAACTATGAAAGGATATACTTCAAAAAGCCAGAAGTAAGGAATTGGAGATACATAGAAATAGAAAACAAAAGAACAGGTAAACATCTTGGTAAATCTTAGTAAATTGATTCTGTAACATAATAGTGGTGATGGCTGATTTTGGAAACAGCAGGGTAGCTGCAGTTAAAGCATTCCAAATTCTTACACTGTTTGTAAGAAGGAGAAAGATATTGATCAACTTTAGACTTTAGATTTGATGTCAACTATGCATGGTGAATTTTTAAGGGAATCCATGAAAAAGAAAAACAAAGGATTAAGATATGTATTTAGGGGAATCAGAGACAGAGAATATTATACTGAGTGGTGGTAACTGTTGAGTAAAAGAAAAACTAAAATGGGAATAGGTAGTAATGGTTAGCAGGGAGACCGGTAAACGGGAAAAACAGAACATAAGGAAAACTCAGTCTGATAGAATTTTTTTGAGCATTACAAAAAAATCAGGGAAAATAAGAAGGTAGAAATAAACCTAAAATTATCAATAAACAAACTAAACACCAAGACAAAGATAAGATTTTTTTAATTACAAGAGATTGTCCTAAAGTACAAAGACACCAAAAGTTTAAAAGTAAAAATATAGGAAAACTACTTTTCAAAATCCAGCTGATTGAGCTATGTTAATACTAGGCAAATTTGTAAGTAAAAATATTATTATGAGAGTTCTTATATAATATGAAAGGAGCAATTCAACCAGGAAAAAATAAAAATTGTAATCTTATACTCACCTTATCATGATCTAAAATGTTCTTAAAGCAAAAAATGACAGAAAGAAGGAGAAATAGACAAATCTCCAAACTTTTTTCAGTGATTAGGCAGACAGAAAATTAGGAAAAGTACAGATGTGGACAATACAATTAACAAGGTTGATCTAACGAACAAATAGAGAACACTGAACCCAGAGCATTTAGAGAGTATATATCTTTTTCAAACAGCAGGCGTTGGGTATAAAAACTGACCACTTAGTTGGTCACAAATCAAGTTCAACACATTCCAAAAAATCTGTATAATACAGACCACAATGCAGAAAGGTGAGAAATCAGTAAGTAAAAGATAACTTAAATACATATATATTTGGAAATTTTAAAATACACTTCTATTTATCCTAAAATATCATAAAATATCTCCTAATTATTATCAGGAGAAATAGTGAATATTTTTTAAGACTTATTGTCAAAGGAGAAGTAATTCTGAAAATATACTACACTTAGGACTAAATGAAAATTCCCCATATCAAAACCTGTGGAAAGGAACTAAATTTTATTTTATTTTATTTTATTTTATTTTATTTTATTGAGACAGGGTCTCTCTGTGTCACCTAGGCTGAAGTGCAGTGGAACAATCACAGCTCACTACAGCCTCAAATTCATGGGCTCAAGCAATTCTCCCACCTCAGCCTCCTGAGTAGCAGGGACTAAACGTATGCACCCCCACACCTGGCTAATATTTGTATTCTTTGTAGAGACAAGGTTTTGCCATGTTGTCTAGGCTGGTCTCGAACTCCTGGGCTCAAGCAATCCACTCCCCTTGGCCTCCCAACGTGCTGGAATTACAGGCATGATCCACTGCACCCAACCCTAAATACATTATTTGAAAGACATTTTATAACTGAAATATTTATATTAGAAGAGAAGACTGAACATCAATGATCTGAGCATTAACCTTAAAAAGGTAGAAGAACCCAGTAAACCCAGGATATATAGAGGGAAGGAAATAATAAAGTTAAAGCAGTCCATGAAATATAAAACAAACTTACAATACAGATGCTTGGCAAACATAGGATTTGGTTCTTTTTAAAACTAACAAAGTGATAACAGAACAGACAAGGTAGTGAAGCAGTAGAAAGTGTGAGCTCTGGAGTGACTGCCTGGACCAAGTCCCACCCTAGCACTTACCAGCTGCACAGACTTGGGAAACTACTTATGGCTAGCATCAGGGGAGCCACAGCAAACTCTGGACTATCAAAGCCCAGTGCCACATACTAATCCGTTACCCTTACAAGATATCCAAACTATGTACTCTGATTAGAGTATCTTCCTCCCGTTATTGAAAAACAGGTATTATTATCTCCATTTTACAGATGCGAAAACTGAGATTTGTACAATGTATGTAATTCTCTTTAAGTTATGAAATGATCAAGAGTTGAAACTGATTTAACACCAGATCTTTCTGGACTCCAAAGTCTACTCCCTCAACCACCACAGTAATCTACAAGAGAAGAGGAAAATCCCTGTTGGCCATTCAGTGTCGTGATATTCTGGAAGGTTATTTACTGTATACCCACCTTTAGGGTAAATATCTTTCTTAAGGTAGACTGTAAAACAAAAGGAGCAAATGCCTCTTACTCATATATAGAAGTTCCTACTCCTACTAATATTAACCTAGTGATTAAAATTATGGGCTTTGGGACTGGGCACAGTGGCTCACACCTATAATCCCAGCACTTTGGGAGGCTAAGGCAGGCAGATCACTTGGGGTCAGGAGTTCAAGACCAGGCTGGCCAACATGGTGAAACTCCATCTCTACTAAAAATACAAAAATTAGCCAGGCATGGTGGCACACACCTGTAATCCCAGCAACTCAGGAGGCTGAGGCAGGAGAATCACTTGAACCTGGTAAGCAGAGGCTGCAGTGAATAGAGATGGTGCCACTGCACTCCAGCCTGGGCAGCAGAGCAAGACTGTCTCAAAAAATTAATTAATTAATTAAAGGCTTTGGAATCCAAAGTAACATGAATAATTGCTAATATTATTAGACACCATGTTACCATGGATAATACTAAACTCTTTCAATCCTCGCAATATCCATTTTCACAGGTTCTGTTATTGTCCCATAATACAGACTAAGAACAATGAAGTTAAACTGACGCAGCAACTGGCAGTATTCCAAACCAAGCCATCTAACTTCAAGAGCTGACTTTCTTATCCACACTCAACTCGTGGGTCCTGACTTCCTCGGCCATCAGCTGGGGATGACCATACCCGCTTCCTGAACTGCAAAGAGGACATGAGACCAAGCAGGTAAAGCCACCAGCATATCTGGCATGCAGTAAGTGATGATGATGATGGTGGTGGTGAGGAAGATGGTGATGGTGATGATGACAGCTGGCCCTTGCAAAGATACAGGCCTAATTGCTACAGAACAATTTACTGCATGAAATCCTCAAAAAGAAATCTCTCCTTCCATTTCACTCACACAAATCTTCATGTGAACAGATCACTTGTGCTCTATGAGAAAGCTTATTTTCAAAATCAAAATCACAGCATTTTGCATTATGTGAAGATATGAAGAAAAATGTTTAAAAGAATCTGATAAATAAAACTATAGAGAAGTGGGGGGGGGGCGGGGCTGCTCACATTACCCATTGCAGTAAGTCTAGCCTTGAACTTAATTTTCCAGAATTCTTGAAATATCAGTGATCGCAACATAAAAGACCAATTAATCAGACTGTGCTTGTTCTCTATGTGTGAGTCACTGTTGCCATCTACAGTTAAATATGGGACATGCAATGCTGCCAAATAACTGACTAATTCTAAGAACGTAGTCCTGGAGATGGTGGTGCTAAGGCAATCCACTTGTACAGTGAGTACAGAAAACAAAAATGCTACCTGTAGGAGCAGCTCTTTTTCAACCACCTCTTCAGTCTTGCTGATGAGACGCTTCTGCAGGGTGTGAATTTTCTGTATCAGCTCAAATGCATTGGGGTCGCTAGCCTGTCCAAGGGGAACAACAATAGCAGCTGAGATATCATCAACTTCAAAGCACTGAGGTCTCTATGTAAAATGTACATTGTCTTATTAAAATCTATTGCAAACCTGCAGACCTAATACAGAGGGAATTAGAACCAAAAATAAAGTATAATAGATGAGATAGTCATAAATTCCTGTCCCCAAAAAGGCAGACTGCAGTTTTCCTAATGTTTTATCTATGGCACTAGTTATTCTATAGATACAAAGTAAATGTGTTTATTCCACCAGTGGGAATAACAATAATGGTAGCTAATATGCTTGATATATGATTCTTTGCCACCATGCAGATACTATGCTAAGTGCTTTTTTTTTTTTTTTTTTTTTTTTTTGAGGCGGAGTCTCGCTCTGTCCCCCGGACTGGAGTGCAGTGGCCAGATCTCAGCTCGCTGCAAGTTCCGCCTCCTGGGTTCACGCCATTCTCCTGCCTCAGCCTCCCGAGTAGCTGGGACTACAGGCGCCCGCCACCTCGCCCGGCTAGTTTTTGTATTTTTAGTAGAGACGGGGTTTCACCGTGTTAGCCAGGATAGTCTCAATCTCCTGACCTCGTGATCTGCCCATCTCGGCCTCCCAAAGTGCTGGGATTACAGGCTTGAGCCACCGCGCCCGGCCGCTAAGTGCTTTTTATACAACATTATACTTTAGCTGCAGGACAGCCCTAGAAGACAGTATGTCTTTTCCTTTTATACCGATATGACAACTGAGGCTGAGAGAAACTAAGTCATTTACCCAGACTGGCAAGGCTCAGAGCTGGAGTCAAGCCCAAATACGCCAAGCCCCAAAGCATAGTTCTCAATTCCTATGCTCTGCGGCTTACCCTACCATCTCCTCTGTTTACTTAATTTTCCAGAATTCTTTGTTTGAGACAGGGTCTCACTCTGTTGCCCAGGCTGGAGTGCAGTGGTGCGATCATGGCTCACTGCAGCCTCAAACTCTAGGGGATCAAGTAATCCTCCTGCTTCAGTCTCCCAATAGCTGGGACCACAGGCACGTGTCACCACACCGGGTTAATTTTTTTGTAAAGACAGGGTCTCACTAGGTTACCCAGGCTGGTATCCAACTCCTGGGCTCAGGCAATCCTCCTACCTTGGCCTCCCAAAGTGCTGAGATTACAGGTATGAGCCACTGTGCCCAGTCCCTAGAATTCTTGAATGGAATGAGTCAGAGCTCCCTAAATTCACTCAGCCTTAGGATTCTCCTTTGGTAATTGTCAGCAGGAGGATTCACTGCAGTCTATGATGGGGATGGTTTCCAGGATGTGGACTTCTGCTAATCATTGGCAGCAGAACACTACCATGGCATTTAGCTCTGAAATGGAATTATCAGTCCACAAAGCTCTGATGATCCTTCACTAGTTGTGTACAATTCAAACAAGATATACAGTTATAAATTGGTAATTTGTCCTCTAGACTTTGAGCCAAGGCTTCACTTTCAACTGTACTGACATTTTGAATTAATCTAATAGCTAAATATTTTCAACTGCCTCCCAGAGTCTCTATTTTCTAATTTTTCTAATAGAAATTGATGGGGAATTGGAAACTTTAAAGATCTGCATGAAAACACACAGAATAAACTAATGTGACAGTAAATGAATTTAAAATCTTCATCTCCGCTTCTGCAGACATATGCATATTACTATTGGGTTAGTAAACTACATCACTCTTGGCATTTGAAGAGGAAGGAATGAGGGTCCAAAAGGGAAAAGAAAAAGAGATGCCATTGACTCTGACTTTGCTTGAGAAATACTAAGCAGTGCCAACTGATATCCATCTATTGGGACTAGATTTGGCACACATTCACCTGGCAGGGCTGGATGCTGTTAAAATTCAGGCCTCGTGTTTACATAACAATTTATAATGCATTATCCTTAATGCTTTCTTCATTAAAAGGAAAAAATAAAAATGAAAAACAAAAATCTGCCTGGCTGATTTTCTTTCTTATAAGGAAAAAGTAAAAATTAAAATCACAAATAACGGAATTTTAATTATTTCCTCTCTTAAAGGTCCCTATGTAAAATATATATTGTCCTTTCCGTTCTTAAAGAAAAAAAATAAAAATGAAAAACAAAAATCTCTCTGGCTGATTTTCTTTCTTATACCTGCCCTGCTTTATCTTACATGACATACTTACATCTCCCAATACCCTGATCATTCATCTAGTTGAAGGCCCTTTTGGCATCCACATTGCTAGTTACAACTAAAGGAGATAGCTTTCTTTTTCTTGAATAAGCAGAGTTTGTCTTTAACTGTTATTTTCAGTGCTGGTGGTAATGACTACCAGAAAGTCATAGAATAAAATTAAATATGAAGTTGATTATCCATCCCCTTCCAATGAAACTTTAGCTGTGTCCCCAGATTCTAAGAGAAAGGGCTTGGCTAACACAATGCTTTCAACAAGAGGGCAGTTCACAAAACCATATTTTCTGTAAGTAATAAAAGGATGCAAAGATCAATTGAAAGATGGTAGAGATGCTGGTGACCAACATCACTAAAGGCCATGAACATCCAAGACTAATAGGCAGCCTCAGGATAACTAGTTAACCAAAACCTACCCAAGCCAGAAAAATAAATGTCAGTTGGTAAGGCAGGTTCACAGCTTTCACTGGGCTTTCTTTAGGTAGAAAGGATTTTGTGCAAGACTTTTAAAACAAAACCCAAATGAACCATCTGGTTCTGAGAGAACTCAATTTACATCTGATCCAGCCTTACATTTTAGGTGACAATTTGCATAGCATTAAATAAAACCTCGCTTCTCGTTGTGCTTTAGGTTAGAAGCTTCGCGTGGGATAGGAGGAGAGATTTGGGGATGGGGAGAACGCACTGCCAGATGTTACCTCGAGCTTCCTCCATCTGTGCACATTCATGGGATTCTCCAGCTCCTCCTCCAGGGCTCGGCAGCGTGTCCTCTCCTTCAAGAATTCTCTTTGCATGTGAAAAAACTCCTGTCTGAATAAGACAAACTTGATTTTGCAAAGAATTATCCACCCGTGTGAATATCCTGTCTATCTTTAATTGGTTGCATACACACTATGTCTTATATAAAAAGTTGGAATTAGGGAGAATATTGTGAACACTGGGACCAGCCTCCTAAATCTGGGCAAGACACAGATGATACTAATTCTTGCAGAGCTCAAGAATTGGCTTAGCTTTAAAAAAAAAAAGTGCCAGTGCCAGGGCTTCAGAGTCAGAGTCATGATTCTGGATACTCAAGAAATTTATAAGTATATGAAAGGAACAAAGGGCAGGGGGATTGTATTAGTCTTTTCTCATACTGCTAATAAAGACATACCCAAGACTGGGTAATTTATAAAGGAAAGAGGTTTAATGGACTCACAGTTCCACATGGCTGCAGAGGCCTCACAATCATGAAGGAAGACAAAGGGAGAGCAAAGGAACATCTTATGTGGTGGCAAGCAACAGAGCTTCTCTAGGGGAACTCCCATTTATAAAAACCGTCAGATCTCGTGAGACCCATTCACTACATCACTACAATGAGAACAGAATGGGGGAAACTACCCCTGTGGTTCAATGATCTCCACCTGGCCCCCATCCATAACACGTGGGGATTATTACAATTCAAGGTGAGATTTGGGTGGGGACACAGAGCCGAACCATTTCAGCAGTGAATTATAAGCGTTTCAATATACTGTTTAATGTTTCTAAATGTCTCTACAGTGGTAATAAGTGAACAGGCTACAGTCCACAAACTCAGCACCTGACAGCAATATGCTGAGGCTCAGGTGATAACCTAACACCAGTCAGGGCATACATCTCCACCCTCACTACACATTGCAATCCCTTGGGGATCTTTGAAAACTACCTCTTCTCCTGGACCCAATCCTTAGAGGGATTCTGTTTCATGGTCTAGCATGGGTCCCTGGCTTCATAGGTCTGAAAGTCCTGCTGGTAATTCTCACATGCAGCCTAGGTTGAGAAACCTAAGTTAGGAGTTGTGATGATACTTTATCTTGAGTTCCACAACTGTGCACAGATGGCTGAAAAAGTCCTGAATATCTAGCTCTGGCTGAAATACACTGCTAAAATCTTCAGAAATCTCTAGTTGATAGGTAACATGCAATAGCCATCATCAGTGTTTGCGAGCTGGCTGTCGCCCTATCGAATGAGATGTTGGGAGGCAGAGAAGAAGCAAGCACTTGCATTGACACGGGCAATAAGGATATTATTATCTGTCCTCGCCTGCTGCAGGGGTGCAGATTACTAATACTAAGCCATCTCTTTTACTTAATCGCTTCATTTAAACCAATAATGCAACTTCCCCTCATTAGCAAGACAAACCATTAGAATTAACTGCATGATGCTCACTCAACAGGGCGCTCAGAGCAACCTGCTTAGAATTAAAAGCATATTTGTAACACTTCAATTTTCTAGAATGTCATCAGAAGGGGAGGGCAGAAATATTAGCTACCATATTTGATGGCCTGCTTTGTACTAGACTCTGTACATGGCACATTGATTGTTTTGCTGTTTAATTGTGACTACAAGTCCAAAGCTCAGGGAGGTTCAGTGACTTGCCCAAGGTCACACAGCTTGTAGGTAGCAAGACAGATTGGAATTCAGGCTAGCTTGCCTCCAACCTTTATTAAGTTGTCTTCCCATTGAAAAGAAAAATAAAATATATTATCAACAAACTAGCAATACTGAACGGGAATGGATAAAATTTCGTCCTTTGTGTATGTAATAAAAATAACTCATGGCTGACAAGTTTAGCGATGGTTTGGAGACTATTCAATAGTCACTTAGAATTAATCCATTTGTCTCCAAAATGTCAATGGTGGTATCTCTGGGTAGTAAACTTATGAGTGATTTTCTAATCACTTCTTTATATTTTTTCCGCATTTCTCACATTTTCTACAATGAATTTGTACTACTTTCATCATCTGAAATACAAGCAACTCCAAAAAAAAAAGAAAAGAAAAGAAAAAGTATTGATCTATCCTTGATAGTGGCAACCTTGCTATTCCTGAATATATTCATTGCATTTAAATATCCAAACTATCTTCTAACCCAATTGATTTGAGAAGCAGATCCAAACCATGTCCTTATTCCAAGATGGTCAAGGATACTGTTCATCTACAAGTCTGTGGGGAATAAGGATAGCTACTGAGAAAATACCAGAACTCTTATCTGGTTTCCTGCAATTGCCTTTATAAAACATGGTGACGTTTTCCCAAAGGGAAAGTAGATCTTGTGTAATGCAAGATTTCAAGAAAGAAGAAGGCGCACTAAGCTAAAGTGAAAGCTGCAGAAGATAAATCAAGAGTGAGATATAAAATTTGGCCGCCTTCTAAGGAAACGAAGTTTTCAAGTAGTGATAAAATTATATTTTCCACCTCTTTTCTTCCTGTATATAATTCCAAGAAAAAGATGTGCAAATGTTACCAGATTAAATTTCAATATTGATGCTCCCTCTCTTGCATACTGACGTATTAAAGAAATTCGAGAAAGCTCATTGGGGGAAAAAGTTTCTGAATTGTAACTAATTTCCTTAAAAATTATTTTGTAAACTCCAGAATATGATTTTTTAAAAAGCTTTTTGCACTTGCCCGTACCCCCCTGAAAGGAAGCTGGTTCATTTTTGTGACACAGCATGGGAACAATGGAGACGTTATGGAAAAGCTGTTCTTATCATTTGTTAATAATTTCATCCTGTAAACTTCATTTTGTACAACTAGATAAAGACCTTCAATGAGCAACAAGCATGACTACGAAGTGATTTTAGGAGTTTCCCATGTTGCACTGTGCCCTCAGCCCTGAGATGTATTATCTATTACCTGAGTTCTTCAACATTAGCCACACTCCTGGCAAGAATCCCCTTTTCCCGGCGAAGCTTCTTGATCTCAAGTTTGAGGATTCTCATGTCCTCCAACCTCTGGTTGTACTGGCTCTCCCCTTTATTCAGCACAGACTGCTGGATCTTGATCTTCTCATAGAGCAAAGCTAACTCGTCATTGCGCCGAACAAGCTGAGACCCCAGGATATCTCTCTCGCTGAGGACCTAGGAAGGTAGGGAGGGGCATGGCCACCAGGAAAGGAGAAGCCTTAGCTTTTCATTGTGGCAGCACCATTCATTCAATGAGTATCTTTCGAACACCCACATGTACTGGGCACTATGTGGGCTGGGCACTGGAAAGAGCTGGCTAGACAATCAACACTGGACCCCTCCCACTAGACTTTTTGAAAACACCATACAACAAATAATCCTTAATAATATTAATAATAATAGTCCAAGGCTGGGTACAGTGGCTCATGTATGTAATCCCAGCACTTTGGGAGGTCAAGGCAGGTGGATCACTTGAGGCCAGGGGTTCGTGACCAGCCTGGCCAACATGGCGAAACCCCATCTCTACTAAAAACACAAAAATTAGCCAGGTAGTGGCAATATCTGTAGTCCCAGCTACTCAGGAGGCTGAGATGGAAGGATCACTGGAGCCTGGGAGGAGAAAGTTGTAGTGAGCCAAGATGGTGCCACCACATTACAGCCTGGGTGACAGAGAAAGACTCTGTCTCAAAAATAATAATAATAATAATAGTCCAATCATCTAATAATCTTTAGCCTATGTATGTGTCGTTTTATTTATTTCCAAATCCCTTATATTTATAAATGTTCAAATCTGAATGACTTCACGGCAGGCTAGCTCTTGCCAAGTTCCACTACTTCCTTCTATCTTGCACTGGCCAACTTTTCTCTGCCAGGTCCCTGAAAGCAGTTAAATTTCTAACCCCCAAACTATGCATTTGGGTTTCTATCTCCCAAATTGTTATTTTCATTTTTTTCATGTTGGATGGGTAATGTGCTGACATTGTGATAAGGTGTGAGGGAGGCATATCTTACACATACATGTGAACATCCAGTCAAGATCAAATCATGTAATTATTCATTGCAATGATATGTGAGCAACTGTATTATACTAGAATGCAAGCTCCTTGAGGATGAACCATATTGTCTTGGTGGCCAATGTGGTCCTAGTGCCTAGAGGAGTGACTGAGACATGGGAAGTGCTCATAAATATAAGTCAAATAAAGGAGTGAATATTTCATAATTAATCAATACAAGATGGATCTCTGCTGCTGTTCTTCCAATAGGGCTGGTTGGCAGAGCTTAGAGAGGAAGGAGGGTTCGAAGGGCGGAATTAAATACTCGTGTCTGTTGACGAGGTCTGCAAGTCTGACAAGGAGGTGCTCTACCTGGTCTAATTCCTTCTTCTGTCTCAACCTCTCCCCGTCAGCCTCAGCAATTATTCGCAGGAGTTTTCTCTCTTCAGCTTCTTGCTTTTCAATAAAGTGTTTGGTCTCCAGGGCTTGTTGTCTCAGCTTCTGCAGCTCAACCTGACAAAGAGTGGAAGATACAGGCAAATTTCAATTCGTTACAGCACAAACCAGGACGACAGGGCCCGGATTCAGATGTACAGTTGTGCTTCTTACTCTTTCCTCTGATGTTTCATTTAACACAGTTTGATCACTCTCACAAGCAAAACAAGCTTACAACACACACACACACACACACACACTCACTCATAAAGAAATGGCAATGAACATTACAGTCATCATGTTTATCCTGAGTTATGCCCTTGAGGGGTTTCTATCATTTTTCTATATATGTGTAGCAGGGGCTTCATTGGTATTCAGCAGCACTTCATCTCTTACCGGCTAAACACCAGGAGAATTCACAAAGAATAGTGCAGAGCAGGATGTGGGGGTGAGGACAGGGAAGGCCTCTATGTGTATCAGCTCCTATAATGTCCCTAACACCACCAGCACATGAACTGCAAAGATAAAGCCCTTTGTAAGCAAAATTAAACTACTCAAAGATAATAACTGTCTATCTTATAAAACATCCTAATGAAACAGAAGGGATGTCATTTATAAAAAGATATATAGATTCTACTTCTATGGCACTTCCAACCCAGATGAGAGGATAAGATAGACAAATATTAGGCAAATATTAAGAAGTCCAGGCAATAATTTGTCAGCGTCTTGATGATCACACAGAGTGAATTGATATTATGGGAGGTCAAAGAAAAAGTCATCCTTAGACTGGGGGTAGCAGGGATGCTTTCTCAGAGAGCTCACACCTGAATCTGGCCCCTAAGTTTATACGAAAATCATAGGAATTATGGAGAAAGGGTGCTATGGACTGTTAAGTTTCAGCAGGACAATTTGTCTCATCAAAGTGCACATTCACTTCTATTCCACAAGTTTGTTTGTGACCTACCATATCCCAGGCATGATACCAGGCATTTGCGTAGCTACTCCTGTCTCCATTTAATGCAATTACAGAGACAAAAGCAAATAACTTGCCCAAGGTCATGGAGCTATTAAGTAGCAGATTGAGATTCCAACCCAGATCTTTTGATTCCAAAGCCTGTGCTCCTTCTACTGTCACCACCCAAGAGTTCCAAATTAAATATAGAAGATAAGCAAGACTTGAGGGATTCACCTTCCATTGAAGATGATGAATAACCAACAACAGTGTGAAAATGCTATCTATCTATGTGAAAAGGACATGGGTGTACACATAAAGGTGTTTATATTTCTGCCTGGGGTTTAGAGGGAAGAACCAGTCAGGTCACTGGCAGTTGACAGATATTGCCAACATGGAGGGGTATGTGTTGTGAGATCAGGGCATTCAGCAGTCAGGCTTGTGAGAAAAAAGGCATGCAAACTATAAAGTACCTGGTGTGTTCACCAGATAGTGAAACAGCCAATATGGCTGAATTAGAGAGCTAGGTAGGGAATAGCTGGAGGCAAGGCTCACAAACAGCTAAGGCAGACAGGGAAAGGCCTTGTGTGCCAGGCACTATATAGGGCATGCAGTGGGGGAACCAAAGTTACGTATGTTACAGGAAAGAAGAATATGCATTTGAGAGGTTCCATGCCCAACTGGGATAGATGAGGGATATCACAGACCAGGTCAGAACAAGAAGAAGCAAATGAAGAGGAAGAGCTCTGCTTTCCCTCATGCTGGAATCACAAGGGAGACGACAAGATAATATTAAGGTTTCAACTTGTCAATGGCTTGCAAGTTGGCAAATGTCAGTAAAAGAGTAATAATTTTTTCCTTCAAGTAAGTATTTGGACCCCCGCCTACCTAGAAATGACACCTAGATGATGGAAACCTCATACTTTAAAGTGCCTTTGAACCAACCCAGCTTTAGTTACGGTCTGTCCCTGCCCCATGAAAACCAGAAGTCATTAATTCTACACCTCAGACTTATCCAAACAGTAAAAGACACTGTGCACCTCGTAACAGATGTGTAATGTCACAAACTGAATGCAACCAGCTACTATAAAACCAAGGGTTTCTTTTATGACATTTTGTTTGTTCATTTCATGAAACATGTTTTGGTCTAGGGATAAGCAAAAGGAAATACTTATTGAGAAAAGATCTCATCTAGTATTTACCATTTGGGGGGATTATCTGTTAGGAAAGAGAGCAAAGAACCACTCTTTCTGTTTCTATAATCATTTAAGGTGACAGCAAAGACAGCAATAAAATACCTGTTTTGCTCATGCTTTCTTTAATAAAACTTTTATTTTCCCAGATGTGCAACATTCACTTCCCTGTTCTTAAGTGCCAAGAGCTGATCAGAATCCATCAGCAGAACAAAATGAAACCCCTGTTATATTAAAATGCAATCAACAGTGTGTAAAAGTATCTGTCTGAAATGTAAAACCACTCGTGCATTTGGCATTGCTTCATACTTTTTTCATAATATATCAAAATTCTGAGTGGTCTCTTTATGTCATAAATGTACAGGCTGTAAACAAGATGTGTCATTAGATGTTGGCAGCAAATGTTAACATCAACAAAATACTTTGGGTGTAATGCATTTAGCAGTTATAAATCTAGCCATCTCACTCAGGAAGGATGGCAACAACCACTATGCATTCAAAAGCTCATCAAACAATGCCCTAGGTGGGACCTGAGGTTTCTGCACCTATCCAAGTGTTACTGATGGTATGAAGTTGTAATGAGATGGCAGGACACAGCCTTTACTCACCACTTCCACAATTATACAATTTTGTAATAGGCATTATGGATTATCTGTAACCAGATTTGGCTATGGGCATAAATCATATCTCAAGAGTCATACTTGTAGAATTTCTCCCATTCATATATGATCTCAACATGAGTTTCATAGAAATTATCTGTTTAAATCTAGCAAAGCAAATAGTACCACCTGAAGTCTTCTAGCCATGAGAATAATTAGGCTCTCTCTCTCTGTCTCACATGGATGACAGCTCCCCATCCATGGTGAGCTACAGAGTCCACTAAGTAAAAGAATATGGTGCCCTGAAGCCAGGCCCTAATGTGGTGCTGAGCTCTGGACACAGAGAATCTGCTGATGAATTATTCACCAAGAATCAAAGTGCTGTCAGATACATGTGGGATGATTGGAAAGAGATAAGACAGAAGCAGGGGCTTGTTAGGACTGGAAGGCAGACACTCCAAATGAGATGGCTCCTTCAGTGCTGACGAAACAAGCCTGGGACACAATGGGCAGATGAATGCAGACACAGCAACGTCTACAGAGAACTACTGACATCCTGTCATAACCATAATGTGCCGATAGTGTACAGGATCCTCAGGCATCAGTGGAGGCTAGTAGCAACAGAAAAAGTAAAAGAAACATGGAAGGACAAGATTTGTCTGCTGAAGGGGATGAATGAAGATGAGGATGACCTACTAAAGAGAGTCGTTTGCCTATCGGCTTGGAAAAGTCGTAAATTTGTTGTCCTGTCCAAGGGTATCTCACAGGCTACCTAGCAGGCGAGGGCTTGCCCCTCTGGGAGGGATTATGGACCCACGTAGCTTTGTACAACTCGCAATAATAAGATAAATGTCTCCTGGAGCAAAGTTACTAGAAAATCTGCCCTTTCCCTCAGGGTTTTGGTTGGCAGACTTTAGATGCATGAAATCCAGGGACCTGTGTGAAATGTGATTCATTCTTAGGCTAAAAAAGTCAAGAGGCTAAAACTCAACATTTGAGCTGTCATATTTTTCTAGAGAATGTCAAACGGGCTTAATGATAGGCCAAAATTATCCAGTCGGAGCACCATTGCAAGTCACCCTTGGATAGCCTCAAATAATAAATCAGGGAGGCCTCTGTCTTTGCTCCTCATTCTTGCCTTCATGGGAAATGCAGGGAGAAAGGGCATCCTAGTTCCACAGTAAGTCCAAAGCAATCATCTTCCTATAATCGATGACCCAAAGCCATCCAGACCTGGGATTCTCCATTTGGAGCAGTCTCTGGAGCAGAAGCCTTTTAATCATCCTTCATGTTCACCAGCTGCCAAATCTGCTGGCCCAGGTCCAAACAATACAGGACTCTATTGTCCTGTATTTTATTTTATTATGATGTTTCTTTGGAGCTTTATGTGTAGACACCTAATGGCAGAGGCCATAAATGAAACAAATATTAGCTAAAGTCAAACTCCGAGGAATTAGGAATAATTGATATTTTGTATAGGACATTTGTTCTAAAGCAGGATTTTGTAGAATGACATTAGTTCCAACTTGGACCCCATTATGGGGTAATAATTAATCTTTTGAATAGAGTATTACAGGGAAAGTAAGAGATGAGACCTAATGCCATCCTTTAAAGGGAAATAGATGATGCACCAAATGGATTACACTGAGCCTTGCTAACACAATCCATAACGCTCGTGGGTGAAGCAATGTTTAAAATAAGTTTCTTGAGGTCCCAGAGCAAGATGGTCGAATAGGAACAGCTCCAGTCTCCAGCTCCCAGTGCAAGTGACACAGAAGATGGGTGATTTCTGCAGTTTCAACTGAGGTACCGGGTTCATCTCACTCGGGAGTGCTGGACAATTGGTGCTGGTCAGCTGATACAGCCCGACCAGCGAGACCTGAAGCAGGGCGAGGCATCACCTCACCTGGGAAGTGCAAGGGGGAAGGGAATGACTTTTCCTAGCCAGGGGAACTGAGACACACAACACCTGGAAAATCGGGTAACTCCCACCCTAATACTGCGCTTTACCAAGGGTCTTAGCAAACAGCAGACCAGGAGATTATATCCCACACCTGGCTGGGAGGGTCCCACGACCACGGAGCCTCCCTCATTGCTAGCACAGCAGTCTGAGATCTAACTGCAAGGCAGCAGTGAGGCTGGGGAAGGGGCACCCACCATTGCTGAGGCTTAAGTAGGTAAACAAAGCCACCAGGAAGCTCGAACTGGGTGGAGCCCACAGCAGCTCAAGGAGGCCTGCCTGTCTCTGTAGACTCCACCTCTGGGGACAGCACACAGCTAAACAAAAAGTAGCAGAAAGCTCTGCAGATGCAAATGACCCTGTCTGACAGCTTTGAAGAGAGCAGTGGATCTCCCAACATGGAGGCTGAGATCTGAGAACGGACAGACTGCCTGCTCAAGTGGGTCCCTGACCCCTGAGTAGCCTAACTGGGCGACATCCCCCACTAGGTGCAGACCGACACTCCACACCACACACGGTGGGGCACACCCCTGAGACGAAGCTTCCAGAGCAACAATCAGACAGGATCACTCGCTGTTCAGCAATATTCTATCTTCTGCAGCCTCCACTGCTGATACCAAGGCAAACAGGGTCTGGAGTGGACCTCAAGCAATCTCCAACAGACCTACAGCTGAGGGTCCTGACTGTTAGAAGGAAAACTAACAAACAGAAAGGACACCCACATCAAAACCCCATCAGTACATCACCATCATCAACGACCAGAGAGGCAGATAAAACCACAAAGATGGGGAAAAAGCAGGGCAGAAAAGCTGGAAATTCAAAAAATAAGAGCGCATCTCCCCCTCCAAAGGAACGCACTTCATCAACAGCAACAGATCAAAGCTGGACGGAGATGACTTTGAGGAGCTGAGAGAAGGCTTCAGTCCATCAAACTTCTCAGAGCTAAAGGAGGAATTATGTACTCAGCGCAAAGAAACTAAAAATTTTGAAAAAAGAATGGAAGAATGGATAACTAGAACAATCAATGCAGAGAAGGCCATAAACGAACTGACATAGATAAAAAACATGACAGGAGAAATATGTGACAAATGCACAAGCTTCAGTAACCAACTCAATCAACTGGAAGAAAGAGTATCAGTGATTGAGGATCAAATGAATGAAATGAAGCGAGAAGAGAAGTCGAAAGAAAAAAGAGGAAAAAGAAATGAACAAAGCCTTCAATAAGTATGGGATTATGTGAAAAGACCAAATCTATGTCTGATTGGGGTGCCTGAAAGTGAGGGGGAAAATGGAACCAAGTTGGAAAACACTCTTCAGGATATCATCCAGGAGAACTTCCCCAACCTAGTAAGGCAGGCCAACATTCAAATTCAGGAAATACAGAGAACGCCACAAAGATACTCCTCAAGAAGAGCAACTCCAAGACACATAATTGTCAGATTCACCAAAGTTGAAATGAAGGAAAAAATGTTAAGGGCAGCCAGAGAGAAAAGTCGGCTACCCACAAAGGGAAGCCCATCAGACTAACAGCAGATCTCTCGGCAGAAACTCTACAAGCCAGAAGAGAGTGGGGGCCAATATTCAACATTCTTAAAGAAAAGAATTTTCAACCCAGAATTTCACATCCAGCCAAATTAAGTTTCATAAGTGAAGGAGAAATAAAATCCTTTACAGACAAGTAAATGCTTAAGAGATTTTGTCACCACCAGGCCTGCCCTACAAGAGACGCTGAAGGAAGCACTAAACATGGAAAGGAACAATTGGTACCAGCCATTGCAAAAACATGCCAAAATGTAAAGACCATCGATGCTAGGAAGAAACTGCATCAACTAATGAGCAAAATAACCAGTTAATATCATAATGGCAGGATCAAGTTCACACATAACAATATTAACCTTAAATGTTAATGGACTAAATGCTCCAATTAAAAGACACAGATTGGCAAACTGGATAAAGAGTCAAGACCTATCAGTCTGCTGTATTCAGGAGACCCATTTCACATGCAGAGACATATATAGGCTCAAAATAAAGGGATGGAGGAAGATCTACCAAGCAAATGGAGAACAAAAAAAAAGCAGGGGTTGCGATAGTAGTCTCTGATAAAACAGACTTTAAACCATCAAAGATCAAAAGAGTCAAAGAAGGCCATTACATAATGGTAAAGGGATCAATTCAACAGGAAGAGCTAACTCTCCTAAATATATATGCACCCAATACAGGAGCACCCAGATTCATAAAGCAAGTCCTTAGAGACTTACAAAGAGACTTAGACTCCCATACAATTATAATGGGAGACTTCAACACCCCACTGTCAACATTAGACAGATCAACGAGACAGAAAGTTAACAAGGATATCCAGGAATTGAACTCAACTCTGCACCAAGGGGACCTAATAGACATCTACAGAACTCTCCACCCCAAATCAACAGAATATACATTCTTCTCAGCACCACATCACATTTATTCCAAAATTGACCACATAATCGGAAGTAAAGCACTCCTCAGCAAATGTACAAGAACAGAAATTATAACAAACTGTCTCTCAGACCACAGTGCAATCAAACTAGAACTCAGGACTAAGAAACTCAATCAAAACTGCTGAACTACATGGAAACTGAACAACCTGCTCCTGAATGACTACTGGGTACATAACGAAATTAAGGCAGAAATAAAGATATTCTTTGAAACCAATGAGAACAAATATACAACATACCAGAATCTCTGGGACACATTTAAAGCAGTGTGTAGAGGGAAATTTATAGCACTAAATGCCCACAAGAGAAAGCAGGAAAGATCTAAAAGTGACACTCTAACATCACAATTGAAAGAACTAGAGAAGCAAGAGCAAACACATTCAAAAGCTAGCAGAAGGCAAGAAATAACTGAGATCAGAGCAGAACTGAAGGAGATAGAGACACGAAAAACCCTCCAAAAAATCAATGAATCCAGGAGTTGGTTTTTTGAAAAGATCAACAAAATTGATAGACCACTAGCAAGACTAATAAAGAAGAAAAGAGAGAAGAATCAAATAGACGCAATAAAAAATGATAAAGGGGATATCACCACCGACCCCACAGAAATACAAACTACCATCAGAGAATACCATAAACACCTCTACGCAAATAAACTAGAAAATCTAGAAGAAATGGATAATTTCCTGGACAATTTCACTCTCCCAAGACTGAACCAGGAAGAAGTTGAATCCCTGAATAGACCAATAACAGGCTCTGAAATTGAGGCAATAATTAATAGCCTATCAACCAAAAAAAGTCCAGGACCAGACGGATTCACAGCTGAATTCTACCAGAGGTACAAGGAGGAGCTGGTACCATTACTTCTGAAACTATTCCAATCAATAGAAAAAGAGGGAATCCTCCCTAACTCATTTTATGAGGCCAACATCATCCTGATACCAAAGCCTGGCAGAGACACAGCAAAAAAAGAGAATTTTAGACCAATACCCCTGATGAATATCGATGCAAAAATCCTCAATAAAATACTGGCAAATCAGATCCAGCAGCACATCAAAAAGCTTATCCACCATGATCAAGTGGGCTTCATCCCTGGGATGCAAGGCTGGTTCAACATACACAAATCAATAAACATAACCCAGCATATAAACAGAACCAAAGACAAAAACCACATGATTATCTCAATAGATGCAGAAAAGGCCTTTGACAAAATTCAACAGCCCTTCATGCTAAAAACTCTCAATAAATTCAGTATTGATGGAACGTGTCTCAATATAATAAGAACTATTTATGACAGACCCACAACCAATATCATACTGAATGGGAAAAACTGGAAGCATTCCCTTTGAAAACTGGCACAAGACAGGGATGCCCTCTCTCACCACTCCTATTCAACATAGTGTTGGAAGTTCTGGCTAGGGCAATCAGGCAAGAGAAATAAATAAAGGGTATTCAGTTAGGAAAAGAAGAAGTCAAATTGTCCCTGTTTGCAGATGACATGATTGTATATTTAGAAAACCCCATCATTTCAGCCCAAAATCTCCTTAAGCTGATAAGCAACTTCAGCAAAGTCTCAGGATACAAAATCAATGTGCAAAAATCACAAGCATTCTTATACACCAGTGGCAGACAAACAGAGAGCCAAATCAGGAATGAACTTCCATTCACAACTGCTTCAAAGAGAATAAAATACCTAGGAATCCAACTTACAAGGGATGTAAAGGACCTCTTCAAGGAGAACTACAAACCACTGCTCAGTGAAATAAAAGAGGACACAAACGAATGGAAGAAAATTCCACGCTCATGGATAGGAAGAATCAATACTGTGAAAATGGCCATACTGCCCAAGGTAATTTATAGATTCAATGCCACCCCCATCAAGCTACCAATGACTTTTTGCACAGAATTGGAAAAAAACTGTTTTAAAGTTCATATGGAACCAAAAAAGAGCCCACATTGCCAAGACAATCCTAAGCCAAAAGAACAAAGCTGGAGGGATCATGCTACCTGACTTCAAACTATACTACAAGGCTACAATAACCAAAACAGCATGGTACTGGTACCAAAACAGAGATATAGACCAGTGGAACAGAACAGAGTCCTCAGAAATAATACCACACATCTACAGCCATCTGATCTTTGACAAATCTGACAAAAACAAGGAATGGGGAAAGGATTCCCTATTTAATAAATGGTGCTGGGAAAATTGGCTAGCCATAAGTAGAAAGCTGAAACTGGATCCTTTCCTTACTCCTTATACGAAAATTAATTCAAGATGGATTAGAGACTTAAATGTTAGACCTAATACCGTAAAAACACTAGAAGAAAACCTAGGTAATACCATTCAGGACATAGGCTTGGGCAAGGACTTCATGTCTAAAACACCAAAAGCAACGGCAACAAAAGCCAAAATTGACAAATGGGATCTAATTCAACTAAAGAGCTTCTGCACAGCAAAAGAAACTACCATCAGAGTGAACAGGCAACCTACAGAATGGGAGAAAATTTTTGCAATCTACTCATCTGACAAAGGGCTAATATCCAGAACATACAAAGAACTCAAACAAATTTACAAGAAAAAAACAAACAACCCCATCAAAAAGTGGGGAAAGGATATGAACAGACATTTCTCAAAAGGAGACATGGATACAGCCAACAGACACATGAAAAAATGCTCATCATCACTGGCCATCAGAGAAATGCAAATCAAAACCACAATGAGATACCATCTCACACCAGTTAGAATGGCAATCATTAAAAAGTCAGGAAACAACAGGTGCTGGAGAGGATGTGGAGAAATAGGAACACTTTTATACTGTTGGTGGGATTGTAAACTAGTTCAACCATTGTGGAAAACTAGTATGGCGATTCCTCAAGGATCTAGAACTAGAAATACCATTTGACCTAGCTATCCCATTACTGGATATATACCCAAAGGATTATAAATCATGCTGCTATAAAGACACATGCACACGTATGTTTATTGTGGCACTATTCACAATAGCAAAGACTTGGAAACAACCCGAATGTCCATCAGTGACAGTCTGGATTAAGAAAATGTGGCACATATACACCATGGAATACTATGCAGCCATAAGAAAGGATGAGTTTGTGTCCTTTGTAGGGACATGGATGCAGATGGAAACCATCATTCTCAGCAAACTATTGCAAGAACAGAAAACCAAACACTGCATGTTCTCACTCATAGGTGGGAATTGAACAATGACATCACTTGGACTTGGGAAGGGGAACATCACACACTGGGGCCTATTATGGGGAGGTGGGGGGAGGGATGGCATTGGGAGTTATACCTGATATAAATGACAAGTTGATGGGTGCTGACGAGTTGATGGGTGCAGCACACCAACATGGCACAAGTATACATATGTAACAAACCTGCACGTTGTGCACATATACCCTAGAACTTAAAGTATAATAAAAAATTAAAAAAAAGAAAATTTGGAAAAAAAAATAAGTTTCTTCCAATTCATTCAGCAATAAATAAACTCTATCCAACTACAAGCTCCACAGTGGAACAAACTGTTTTCTATAAAACTCTGATTTCAAACAAGGAGTACAAAGGCAAAGTGCAGAACATTTTCCATCGCTTCTCGGCCTTTTGGCTAAGATCAAGTGCAGAACATTTTCCAATTTTAGAAAAATATGTATATTTCTTTATACATAAAAAACATTGAATGCAGAATCTTCTATTCTTTTTCTATCATAAGATAGAGTGGGGAAGATGAATGTCTGAGACAGGTAAATATATCAGTTACAATATCCTTTTTTGTACATTCACTTTTGTGACAGTTTAATCTTGTCAAACAAAACGAGCTTTAAGTTAATTTAATGTAGCAGTTCTATTTCCATGAAAACCTATCATTAACTTGACAAAACTCATTATTAAATTGAGAGTGCCTATTTCAATCTATGGTATCTTAGAATCTAGGAAATATGGCATTGAACCTGCCCAACACTAGATATACATTTTCAAGACAGTGACTATCTTTGAAAGCTAATATGTGCAGAAACCAAGGTACCCAGTCTCTAATTTGTTGTAAACAGTTTCTGCAAGTGGCTCTTAAGAACCCATGAGCATTCTGCACATATATTTTCATAACAAAACTGGCATTATTTTCTTAGAAGTTTCTTTTTTAATCCTTGGTCAAAAGGATTGGAAGGGAAATCTATTGGATTGGATAGGAAAAAGAAAAATACATTAAGTTTAGTGAAGTGTATAGTAAAACATATTTGGTTAGAGGATTTAAAATGGCATAATTATTTGCTTTGTATTCTTGGAAAGGGTCCTTATGTTAGTAGATATAGAATATTCTAAATTAGTAGATTTTAAAGGGTATGTCTTAGTAAGATATATGGAGACAGAGATGATCCCTGGAAGAGTAGCTGCAAAGTTCTTAGAACCACAGAAGTAAAGTGAACTACAAACCTGGTCAAGGGTAAACCAAGTAAGAACAGAGCTCTATCACCCACTTGATAAGACTGCAGATAGAAAAGTCACAGACACACAAAGTGAAAAACAGAGGTACAAAGCACCACCTTATAGAAGGCCCAGGGAGGAGTTTGGGAGGGTTGAGTGTGAGCACAACGGTTGGACTTGGTTGTGAATGCAGAGGGATTGTAGTGGGCATGCATGCAAGTTCAAGGACTTCTTGGCACTGCCGACCTGCTAGATTCTCTCCCACTGATGTATGATAGCCTGCATAAATGAAAGGGGTCTGTGTGCATCTCCACTACTCCCTTCCTCCATTCTACCTAGCAACACTACCTGTAAGGAGCCCTGAACAAGAGATGGTAAGGCTCATCCTCCTGGTGCCATGTTTGCTTGGTTTGGATAACTAGCAACAGTGACCACAGGCAGACGTGGTTGTACTCCCTGCCCCTCGCTACCTTCAGTGAGACTGGAGGTTACCCAGGTAGGCTGATGAACTATTGGTCCTTTGCTTTTACTATGAGGTCAGTACCTTCAATGTTTCCTTTTCCTTTTCTATTCGCTGCTGTTCCAGGTGCAGCTTCACAAGTGCAGACTCTTTGACAGAGATTTCTTCTTTCAGCTGATCTACCTGATGGGTCATAATCTTTAACTTTCTCTTCATTTCTGTTATTTCATCCTAACAAAATGAAAGAAGAAATGTTTGAAAGTGAATTAGACATCATCGTCCCTAAGGAAGTTCCATATATATTTAAGAGCTCTTAAGGGACACTCTCTCAAAATAATGGTCTCTTGATCAATTACAACTGGGCTATTCCTTTGTCTCTAGTGCCCATCAACCTCAAAGTACTTTATAGTATTAACTCTCAAAATATTCTCATGAGATACACACAAAATATGCATAATGAACATCACACACACACCTTATTCCTCCTTTTATGAAAGGAATTGGAAGCACAACAAACATATAACTAAAAGATTTTGAAGCGAAGCTCTGGAATTCAAAAGAGTATGCTGCTGCCCTCTGAGTCATGGTAGCTATTGGCAGTTTTAAAAATTAGAAAGAGAACCGGGCACAGTGGCTCATGCCTGTATTCCCAGCACTTTGGGAGGCCAAGGCAGGTGGATTGCTTGAGGTCAGGAGTTCGAGACCAGCCTGGCCAACATGGTGAAAACCCTGTCTCTACTAAAAATACAAAAATTAGCCAGGCATACTGGTATGCGCCTGTAATTCCAGCTACTCGGAAGGCCAAGGCAGGAGAATCACTTGAACCCGGGAGGCGGAGGTTTCAGTGAGCTGAGATCATGTCACTTAACTCCAGCCTGGGTGACAGAGTGAGACTACGCCTCAAAAAAAAAAAAGTAGAAAGACAAGAATAGTAATTCTACATAATAAGTAGAACCATGATCTCCACATCCTCTTAAGATGTGTCATTTCCATTTCAAATAACCTGATAGTTTTGCGTAAATTGATCTTCTTTTCAGGCGAATTCCATGAGATTTTTTTTTAATCTATTCTAAATTCTGCCATTAGGGTAACAGAAACTGTTTTAAATGCAGGGTGAAAATAAATCAAAATGTAAGGACATAAATATATTATTTACCTGAGCCTCAACCAGATTTTTGCTGTACAGATTCCTGTCTGATCTCACAGCTTCATACAGGTTCTGTTGCTGTTTTAATTTAATCTCTGATTCAGCTATTTTTTTCCTGTAGTCAAAAATCTGCGTTTCACGAACTTTTATGTCTTCCATGTTCATAAGGACCTGGAGGAGAAAGAAGTATATGAAAATGGTTAAATAGCCCACCTGTGCTTATCGGTTCAGGACAAATGGAGTTTTTTATCTAAGGGTGGCTGATAGAGATGCCAGTAATCAGAAATTTGACAGTGGCTATAATCACTGCAGTACGACACAGAAATTCAGCCCAACTGATTAGGGGCAAACATACATTTTATCTATACTAGAGTTCTGTTCAAGTATAAAGGCTTAACACAGTTATTTTGTGATCACAAGAAAGAAAAAAAAGAGAAGAAATTCTTTCAATTCTGAAAACCTCTCCTGACCACCCTAACCCTGAAAAAGGGGGGAAAAAAAATAGTCACAGGCTTAAACGGATCTTAACACAAAGCACTAAGAAAGATAAGAGATAACCTAGCTGTTTGGCCACACTGGCTGCTTATAAAGTTAACCATGAGAAAGAAAAACGGTCTTTGAACTTTGATAGCAATCATAACACTATCTTGCCAATGTCAAACTCACTCCATCAGGGGAACTGAAAAGGACTCTGTAAAAATGTTTTCTTTTGTGCACAAAATACTTCCACAAAAAAAGATGGGATGCAAGAACTACTGCCCCATTTTTCAAGTATGAAAAACCAATACCTGAAATTCCACCATGAGTCAATACCTCTCAACAAGCCATGCACACAGTAGCAATGACGTCATCATGACTCTCCACTGCAATGTCCACAGAAATTGACTTTTTAAAGATAAACTTCTTTAAAAAATTCTTAAGAAGAAAAATGTTCACGAAGAAATCTGATTAAATCAAGGAAACTACAGTGTAAATAACAGCTAGAGCACATAAAGATAAAATTCTTAAGAAAATTTCGCTGTGTTTCTTGGTGTTCCCTTAATTAATGGTTGCAATGGGAGGACACAGAGCAATGTGACAGAGCATGGAGGAAAAGGGGACACACATGAAGAAATAGGGCCATGTCTCTGGGCCCATGTCTCTGAGGGAGTGAAATTCACCATGACTCAGGTGTGGGCTACTTGTGAGCAACATGTTCCCAAATTATTGCACTTACAAGAATCCATTTTTTTCCACTTGCAGAATTACCATCCCAGAAAATACGTAAATGAGAAGCCTGGTTCTATTCTTTCCCCATCAGAGTTAATGATGGCTATTATTTTAAATATTTATCCTTTACCTATTTAAATAAGCATCTTTCAAAATTTTTTTACAGGTGCTTAAGGAGGGATGGGATTGAATTTTAGTAAATGTATTTCAATGTATATAATTTTGTATTATTCTTTCTTATTGGGTCAATTGATTTGATAAAGCTAGTAACAGATTTTTCAATTTATTTATAATATAGTTCCATGTGCCACAATTTAAAATAAATTCATAAATGTGAAATATACATTTATTTTCCTTATTTACTTGAACTTTCTTTCTCCTTTCAACATCAGCCTCTCTTCTACACGAAACAAAAGTAGGTTAACAATCTACTATGTATTCTTCCATATTTTTCATTGGATTCTGCTGCATATTCTATTCAGGTCTATAACCTAACAATAATAGCTAATATTCATCAGTTGCTTTCTGTGTACCTGACATTTTACATGTATTAGCTCCTTTAATCTCTCAAAAATCCTCTAAGATGTGTACTGTTATTATCCCCAATTTTACAAAGAAGGAAACAGATCAAAATAAGTAATATTTACAAAGTTATTCAATGAGTAAATAGACAACTACATAGATTTGTTTGTTTTCTGTTTTGCTTTTTGGGGTTTGTTTTTATTTTTTAACCAAATGGGATCTTATAACTACTCTTATGCATTTTGCTTTTTATCATCAAATAATACCTTGTAGAAATCATCACTCTAATTCATTCTTTTTACAGGTTGCATAATATCCTATAGCGTGGGTGTGCCATCAAAATTTAATCCTTCTCCACTGATGGGCATTAACTTTGTTTCCACGTTTTTGCCACTCTGAACCATCCTACAAGAAACATTTTTGTATGTGTATTCTCATGTACTTGTGCTTTTATTTCTGTAGATGGATTCCCAGGGGTGGAATAGCTGGTTCAAAAGACACACATATTTTCAACTTTAATAGATATTGCTAGATTGCTTTCCAAAATGGCTGTAACACTTTACATTTCCATACCACCAGCAATAGCTTTCTTAATAGAAAACTATCCTTGCAGCTTCAGGATAAACCCTTTTTGGTCATATTGGATGATTCTTTTAATGTACTGTTGAATTTGGTTTCCTGAAATTTCATTTAGGATTCTGCATGTGTTTTCCCAAGTGATCTAGGCCTATATCTTTCTTTTCAGGTCTTTTTTAATCTCAAGGTTTCTGCTAGTTTCATAAAGTGAATTGAGTACATTTCTGTTCACCCATTCATTCACTCCCCAATTTATTCATTCACTTAATGAACAGGTACTGAGGACCTACCTATCTATGGCAGGCACTGTAAAAGCATGTGTGATAGAAAGAAGAATAAGACACATTCCCTACCCTCAAGTTCACTTGTAGGGAGTGACTTCACCGCAGAATGGATAATCAAGGAATGGATATAACCAGTAAACTGAGATATGCACCAAGTGTTATGGGAGAACCTAAGACTGAAAGATTAATGCTTAATAGATTGAAAATACTTTGAACAGCATCATCAGCATTCAGAATATCAAGCAGCACGTTAGAGAAAGGAAAAAAATAGTTTGTTCAGTTACTTTGAGAGATGTTGGAACAAGAATAATTCTTTGCACAGGCAGAATAATGCCACAGAGAAAGGAGGTAGCCAGGGGCGTCTCTTTTTTGAGCATCCAACTAGCATGGTCCATCTTTCTGCACACAACAGTGCACAAAGGTCACAAACTTGCTTCTGGATTCTTGAAGCCGGGGTAATAAGAACCCATCAGGACACCAAGAAGATAAAAGGGATTCACAAATATTGAAACTAAGGGAAAAGACAATTTACAAGCAATGTATTTCTAAGTGTTGGGACTCGGTTTATTTTTATGGAAATCATTCAGGCCAAAGTCATGCAGAAGTTCAAATCCTGAAAATTCATAAAGTATATGGGTGTTAAGTGTAGCCAAACCTCTTGTCAGCAAGCTGCCCCTGTTAGAAGTGGTGTATCAGAGACACAGGCTGCCAGCTGTGGGGCTGGAGCTTAATTAATATACACTTTGAGATACCTCAAACCAACTCATGAGATAAATCACATCCAAATATAGAAAGTTTTAATCATAGCCAGTGAATTAGAGCTCCTGGCACTCCTAGGCTTCAGAGGAGTCCAGAAAATGCTTACAGGGCATGACAGAAGTACAGTCTCAGTTTACAACCTACTCCTACCTTTTCTTTTTCTGTTAAAACAACCTGCCAATAGAAATAAGAGTGAGATAGAAATCAATAACACGTACAGGAAAACTACAGCATAGCCAAAACATCATACAGACCAAGGTGGGATTAGAAAGTAGGTCACTGCATTTGGAACCCCTTAACGTACATTTGATGAAATATCAGTACAATAAACTTCTCAAATAAGTTTTTCTGACTTGATGTCAATGGTCTGAATGCTGACAATGCTTTTACCTTCATAATGAAACTGAAAAACTCACTCTGCAAAAATAGAAAACAACTACGTGCCCCGGCCATTGAAATGTTGAGTCTTCCCTATTTTTCTTGCTTTGTTATTTTACCCTCTATCTCGAATTTAGAGAGGCATATCTATGGCTTTGATTCATTTTTATAACATATTATATTATGAATGTGGGATATAATAATATCTATCTCACAGGGCTATTATGAGGATTTAAGTGACAGAATATACACCTGTGCCATCATATAAGTACTTAGCATATAATAATTTAATCATTTAATAAATGTTAACAGGTTATTATGATAGTTTACATGATGTCATGTTACATAATACTAGTACTTTAAAAAGTTAATTTGATTTTCCTCCGAATCAAATCCTGTTCTGCACAAAAAGTAATGATACGAAGTATGCTTGTTTTATTATGACACAAAAAGCTTATAATTTGTGTTCCTTTGATTCCTCTCTCCAGGGTTCTACTCAATTACAGAGGCTCTGTATAAAATTCAAATTAACATCAAAGAAATAGTAGCTTTATTTCATTATGAAGATACCTATCTAGTGGACAATATTTCCTTAATCAATTTTTGGTTTCTTTGCTTGCATTAAGTCCTTGAAAGCACATTATTATTCATTTCCTGGAACCTCTGTCCTGAAGAGCTTTGCTTGACACCGTTATAGGCAAATGAGCAAAGAGCTAGGAAATTTGTTGTTAGGGATTTGTTGCAAAAGAATGTTTTTTGGCATATCAAATGTCTGGGAGGTGACTGCCAGAAGTTTAATATTTGAAATGAAAAAGGTGGGAGATCCTAAAATGAGGTAAGTGCATCATGGGAAAAAAGTTCAGCAGATTTAATAATTTACTAGGAGTGGTTTTACCTAGAACATGCAAAAGTTCAGAAAGCAGGAAATATGGTAGACCACAACTTACCAGGCCTGCCGTTTCTCATGCCTCTCAATTCATCTGAATAGTGAAATTTAGAGTGCAGCAAAGGAAAATCATGAGGATAAAAAGTGCTACAATCCTGGGGTAGGTTATCTTATGGTTTAACAAATGTTCACTCTCTCCCCTTGTCCCACAACCTAAAGAGAGAAGTGCATTTCCCTTGCTGCTGATGTTAGCCTTGGCCATGTGACTCGCTATAGCCAATGGGAGGTCAGAATATTAGACAAGTAGAGAGACACGAAATGTGCTTGTATGCGTGACTTTGTCTCTTGTTCTCCTTCCTTTCCCCATGAGAAGAACATGTACATGGAGGATAAGAAACATGTGGTCCAGAACTGAGCCCAACCTACATCCCAGAACCAAGTCCAGGCAAGCCCAGGTTAGGTCACCTGAACCTCTATCAACTGCAGGTGTGTGACTAAGAAATAAGTGCTTGTTTTTGTATCCTACTGAGGTGTTGTGGCTATTTATCATGCACTATTATTATTGCAAGTGTTGACAGAGACAAACACATAGGAAAAGGTTTGGGATTCTGAGTCATCCAGTTCAGGCACAAAAGGGGATCTTCTTTCTCATTGGCAAATGCCAAGTTAAATGAATACAATATAATGTAGGAGTTCAGCATCTTCGAGTTCACTTTTCTTTCTCTAAGCAAGAAAGAACAAGAAGGCAAATGTTGTTGGCAAATGTTGATTCTGTTTTGCAGCTCAGAAGGAAGAAGAGATCAGGCCTGGAAGTCACTCACAGCTAAAAATGCCAATGATAATTCAGACAAAATCGTCCATCGTGGTAACATGTTTCATATGAATTTAAAGGAAGGGCAGACTCATAGTCATAAGTAAATATATTATTAGAAAATAACTTGATACAGATACTTAAAAGTGAGCCTCTGACTGGTTAACTCAGATGTCCAATTAAGCTTTCCATTCATTCTTAGTTCAAAAAATATTTGAGTATTTACTTAGTAAATAAGTAATATGAAGAACTCAAAATTGAATAAGACTTGCCCCCAAGCAGCCAGTGTTTAGAATGAGGCAGACATATGCAAAAAACAGTTATGTGCACACAGGCCAGAGGGGAACCAAGTACAGAGGAATTAGATACCACTTTTAATAAACCTTCTTGGGAAAGGTGGAATTTTATTTGGTCCCTGAAGGAAAGGCAAGGTTACTAATATTATTTCTTTTTCAAATCAAGATACTAAAGTAATACATATCCATTTTGCTTTTTCTTATTTTTATTTATTTATTTTTTTAAGATGGCGTTTCACTCTTGTCACCCAGGCTGGAGTGCAATGGCACAATCTCAGCTTACTGCAACCTCACTTCCTAGGTTCAAGCGATTCTCCTGCCTCAGCCTTCCAAGTAGCAGGGATTACAGGTGTCCACCACTACACCCAGCTAATTTTTGTATTTGAAATAGAAATGGGGTTTCACCATGTTGGCCAGGCTGGACTTGAACTCCTGACCTCAAGTGATCCACCCACCTTGGTCTCCCAAAGTGCTGGGATTACAGGCATGAGCCACCATGCCCAGCCTATCCATTTTAGAATAGCTTAAAAAATACAAAAAAAAAAAAAAGGCAAAAAAGGAGCAAATTAAAACAATTTGTATCCTTATCACCCAAAGATAACCACTATTAATATGTTAATATGGTTCCTTCCACTCATTTTCCTATTAAAACAAAAAAGGGGGCCGGGCGCGGCGGCTCAAGCCTGTAATCCCAGCACTTTGGGAGGCCGAGACGGGCGGATCACAAGGTCAGGAGATCGAGACCATCCTGGCTAACATGGTGAAACCCCGTCTCTACTAAAAAGTACAAAAAACTAGCCGGGCGAGGTGGCGGGCGCCTGTAGTCCCAGCTACTCGGGAGGCTGAGGCAGGAGAATGGCGTGAACCCGGGAGGCGGAGCTTGCAGTGAGCTGAGATCCGGCCACTGCACTCCAGCTTGGGCGACAGAGCAAGACTCCGTCTCAAAAAAAAAATAAAATAAAATAAAATAAAACAAAAAAGGGTAACTAGGCATCTATCTGTTTTTTCCTCTTGCCTAAATTCTCACAGAGAACTTTTCATTATTGTAGATGAAACACACACACACAAAAGGACTTTCCTCTTGGGCAAGTCTATGGAGAGTCTCCTGTCACTGATTTTGCCTGGAACATGGTCAGCCTGTGCAATTCTTTCTTCATCTCCAGAAAATATTTTCCCACTACATCCTTGACTAGGGGCTCATTTCCATAATCAGAAACCAACTCTCCGTAGGCTGGTTTCTATTCTCTGTCCTCTTCTCTCTTATATTCTCTATGATCATTTTTGTAGAGACCGGTTCTCCCATGTTGCCCAGCCTGGCCTCAAAGGATCCTCCTGCCTCAGCCTCCCAAAGTGCTAAGATTACAGGCATAAGCCACCACACCTGGCCTGATTCCGTTTTCCACAACATCAATTCTGTTCTTTACTAACTTTGGTGTGGATTTTAAATCTGCCAATTTTTTTTTTTTAGTTTTTATACAATTGATCCTTATTTTGTCCAACTCTTTCTTTTTATTTCATCTTTGGTTTTCCCTAGAGGTAACGCCATGTTGGATTTATAACTCAGGTGATAGTCCTGTATCCTACTGGGGTCACCTTGTCCTTCACAACAACAACAAGTCTAGACTTTCCATTCTGTGTGCTGGAAAGCCCTCAAACCCTCTAATATCTCCGAGAATTCTTGGAGGAATTGCATTTCTTCTACTTGCTGTAGCTCCAGTTTGCTGTTGCCATAGCTTTCTAGATTCTCGGGCACATCTTGTCTATTGCACATACTGTCCTTTTTCCGGGATGTGTCACTTCACATCCTCACCACCCCACGCCTGTGCCCCCAAAGTGCAATCACAACTGTAGGATTGATGTAGTAGATTTGTCACCAGAGGTTTGAGGAACTTAAAATCAAATATTGGACATCACTGTTTTCTGCAATTCCTCCATCATTCCTGTCTCTGGGAACTCCTCACTTCCAGCAGCGCCCAGCCTACTGCCTTGATGCTGATGTTGTGTGTCCTCCTCTCCCATTCTTCCCCATCTTCTCCCCATTTCCTGCTCACCACCCACTCCTCCTTTCCCACTTCCTGTTACTTTTCTCAGATGACCGTGTTTCGCTCTGGTTCATGGAGCCTCACCTTTCAAACCAAGGCAAATATCAAGGTATTTTGCTGAATAAAGACTGTTCCTCCCACAAGTGGAAACTTGGCACCAGGTTTTACATATTTACACTCTTTGAAGGAAGCCAAACCTTTTCTCTGCATTTTTTTCTATTAGGTTAAGAACCTTATGAAATTGCTGATAGTCAATTGTTTCTTATTTACCAAAAAAAGACTATTTCAAAGGGTTCAACCTAAAGATCTTGCCACAGAAGAATTTTCAGAGCCAGACCTTTAGCCTGGGGATCCTAGAAGCCATTCTCTTTCTCTCGTTCTCAAGCATGTTTTCCCAAGGCTCCATTAGGCTGCTTTTTTCTTTATTCATTCTTGAGCAAGACAGGATTTACCGTAACCTAAGAACAATGCCACTAAGGTGAAGGGGTTTACCTTTCCCCAACTCTTAGTACCCTAGGGTGGTGGCAGATCCACTTTCAAATCTACAGCTGGAAACACAGTGACATGCCAAGTCCCAGTCCACCTCCCAATTTCTAATATTCTTTAGTGATATTGGAGGGGCCAAATTACGTATGTCTCCAATCCTTTTTGTATGCACACTGAAAAAACTGGAGACAAACTCTACAAATAATTTTACGTTATCTTTCTCAGATTCATATTACAAACATGTTCCCATCTTTAAAAATAATTTGCAAACACGTGATTTTAACAGCTACATAATACTATGTCAAATAAATGTAGCATGATTTATTTAACCTTTTTGGGGGCTGATTCTTAGTTCTCATTATTATAAATTATGTTTTGAAAAAATATTCTTTCATATAAATCTCTCCATTTCTTATTTTTCATTAGATTCAGTTTTTCTTAAAAAGGAAAATTCTGGATAAAAGATAGATAAACTTGGAAGATAAACTTGGAACAATGTATACTCACTTTAGAAGTAGATGAAAATGTCAGTTTCATGACATCTTCCCCAGCCTTTGATATTATTTCTCAATACCCTACAAACAGAATGCACATAAGAGAGCTTTTGTTTGTGAGAATGAGGGTGTGTGTGTGTGCTGGACAGTAAAGAAAGAAAGAAATATGAGAAGGGGACAAAGAGACATACATATTCTTAAGAAGTACAAAGATGCACAAGTTGCGTAGCAACTGATATATGCTGTCAGGGGTTAAGCAAGACACAGAAAAATTGTAAGTGATAAGTACTATTTTAAGAACTTGTGTTCAAATTATTTAGGTAAGACATTATGTGCAGTTACTTATCAGAACTTGTGAAAAACAGTTAACAACAAAACTTGATATCCGAATCTCTCTTTTACGAGGAAGCCAAGAAAAATATACAATCCTATATTAAAATCAGTGGTAGCATTCTTTTTACCACTTATCATCTATCCATTTGTTTAACAAATACTTTTTTGGTGTCTCTCATGTGCCAGGATGCTAGAAATAAAGAAATGAATGAAATAAAGTCCTTGTCCCCAAAAGCTCACTATAAAGTGGATAAAACAAATATGCAAATAAATAATTACACTATAGATTGATAATCGTCTTTCCAGAGACATTAACAAATCCATAAAGTACAAAGTGACAAGCTCTGCCCATAAGGAATCAGAGGAAGCTTGACCTGAGCATTTGAGTTAGGTCTTGAAGGGTGAATAGGAATGTGCCATGCAGAGAAAGGACAGAACTTTCCACAGAGAACAAAGAGCTTGGACTCTATTCCATTAATGCAGAGTATCCAGTATCCCAACTGCTGTGCCTTGCATGGGTTTCAGATGTGTGCTAAAACACTGATTTTACTCTACCCACAGGATGGCCAGGTGGGACCTGGGCAGCTGGCATCCCTGGATTGGTTCCTTCAGCCCCAAATAGCCTCATCTCCTTATTCCCATGTGCCACTGACATGTGTATTAGTCCATTTTCAAACTGCTACAAAGAACTTCCCTGTGACTGGGTAAACATAAAGAAAAGAGGTTTAATTGACTCTCAGTTCCGCTGGCTGGGGAAGCCTCAGGAAACTTACAATCATGGTGGAAGGGGAAGCAGGCATCTTCTTCACAAGTCACCAGGAAAAGGAAGAATGAAGGAGGAACTTCTAAACACTTATAAAACCAACAGTTCACATGAGAACTCACTCACCATCATGAGCACAGCTTGGGGAAAACTCCTCCATGATCCAATTACCTCCCTCCCTCGACACATGGGGATTACAATTCAAGATGAGATTTGGGTGGAGACACAGAGCTAAACTGTATCAACATGTAATTTTTTACATATGCTGTGATGTGAAAAATGTTAGGAAGCCCTGCCCCAGGGAGAGGTGACAGAGGTTTATATCCAGAGTAATAATAAAATCACACTGGAATTTTTAAGAGTTAGCTCTGATGGCAGTGTGATGGCACCTGGGAATGGAGAGAAATTGCTTATCAGGAAGAAGAAACTGGAGGCTGCAACAGATGACATTATATGTTCAAATACATTTGCTACCTCACCCTGCAGGGCCCCTCCCTAAGGAGGACCACACTCCGGCCCAGGACGCCTGGCCCAGGATCCCCGTGACTTGGTTGGCCAGTGGAATATGAGTGGGTGGGATCTGTGCCCTTCCCTTGTCAGCAGAGGCTCAGAAGCACCCTGAGGGTCCACTGTTTCCACCCCTTCCCTTTGTCCAGAGGCCAGGGCATCCTGACAGAGTCAGCCTGGAAATAAGAGGACAAAAAACAGGGATACAGCTGACCTGCAAAGGCCAGTTATGTGAGCAAAACATAGATCTTTATTGCTGTGAACCACTAAGGTTTGAAGGTTATTTGTGCAGTAAACTGGTGAATACAGAAGCTAACGTGTGAGTCCAAGCTCGAGAATACCAGGGCCTAAACTGACAAGTCCTCAGAGTCAGTAAATCAATCAGTGGAACTTCTTACATGGTTAAGTCAGAAAAGAAATATGCTCTGCTCCAATGACTCCCAATTAGGGGTGTGAGAATCCATTGGGGATCACTGTCCTGCAGAGCTAGACAAAGCCAAGGCACTGTGCTTCTCCAGCAGCCCTTCCCAAATCGTCTGCATGGCAGATTTAGTCTAAGTGGAAAGAAGCTGATTTCCTATTAGTAAAGCTTGTTTCCCACTTTCTTTATTTCTGTAATACAAATATTGGCTGTCCCTTTGTCACCTTCTTTGACATTTCACTCCAAAAAAACAAAAAATTTAAGCATGCAAGAGCATTAGTAAGCACTGCAGAATGTAACCTGAATTTCATTGAGGAGATGGAAGAGAGGGCTTACCTTGCATAACAGATCACATCTTGCTAGGCGGGGAAAAGGTGATTAAATGAGCCTTTTCTCCCAAACTTTCTAATCAGCCTCATAACTAAAACTTGTCTCCATTTCCCAGCCTCCCACTCCATAGACCACTGCTCTATGCTATCTATGAATGCATTAAAGAGAGTACTATTGTAACTACTCATGCTTCATGCAGGCGATGCACTAAGACAGCTGGCTAAAATGAAATCCAAATCTCCGAAGCCATTCTTGGAGACATATATCCTTGAGCCTTCTCTCTCCTAAGCAGGTTATAAGAAGCAGAGATCTAGAACTCAGCTCCCCAATGTGTGGATTTCCTCCAGTGGTTTTTTTTGTTTGTTCGCTTGTTTTGAGACAGGGTCTCACTCTGTCACCCAGGCTGGAGTGCAGTGCTACAACCACAGCTCACTGTAGCCTCCACCTCCCAGGCTCAAGTGTTCCTCCCACCTCAGCTCTCCAAGTAGTTGGGACCATAGGAGCACACTGCCATACCCGACTAATTTTTGTATTTTTTGTATTTTTTTTTTTTTTTTAGTAGAGACGGGGTTTCACCGGGTTAGCCAGGATGGTCTCGATCTCCTGACCTCATGATCCGCCCGTCTCAGCCTCCCAAAGTGCTGGGATTACAGGCTTGAGCCACCGCGCCCGGCCTAATTTTTGTATTTTTTGTAGAGACAGGGTTTCACCATGCTGTCCAGGCTAGTCTCAAACTCCTGGCCTCAAGCTATCCATCCCCTTGGCCTCCCAGAGTGCTGGGATTACCGATGTGAGCCATCGCGCCCAGCTCGCAATAGTTTTTTTTTTTTCCTTTTTATTTTAATTTATTATATTTTGGTAGAAACAGGGTCTTGACATGTTGCCTAGACTACTTGTGACCTCCCGGCCTCAAGCAATCATCCTGCCTCAGCTTCCAAAGTGCTGGGATTGCAGGAGTTCACAATCGTTTGAGAATAAAAAAATGCTCTTTGAAATTGTGACACACCTAGTAGATGCAGTAGTCACTCACATCTTAACTTGTGGTCATTTAATTAGATGCTTTTCTCCTAACATCAAGTTGGAGTCCTTTCTCTGAGGAGACAAAATCAGTGCCAGATGGTGGGTGGGTGTGGAGACTGAAGAGTTGAGAGATGATGATGCTGGCAGCCCTGGTACCAGCCCAGGGATGCTGCACAGCAGGGCAACAGAGAAGAGGGAGAACCCAGAAGTTGGAAGAGGGCCCTGGAAAGTAGAAATGAGAGAGCAACAAGCATAAACATTGTCCTTTTCACAATGTGGCCCAGGATCAGCTCAGAAACAGCTTATATTTCGTCCACATCATTCTTACCAAATCTTCACACAAATTAAAAGCAGAAATCTGAATAAATTCTCTTTGCAACAGTTTGTGACCATCAGAAATGCGGAGGAAGGAATGTGCCTCTGCTCCACCCACAACATCACTGAGCTGCTTACCTTTTGCGTAAGGTCACTGGCTTGGTTGATGTACCGGTCACGCTCCTTTTCCAGATGAAAGATGATCTTTCTCTGCTTCTGAGCCTCATCCTTGTAGTTCTGGATTTCTTCCTCCAGGTTCCTCTTGGCTTGTTCATGGAGCTTTACCAAGTCAGTCTGCTTCTGGGTCGCATTGACTGCCTTAAGCATGTTCTAAAAATAAGGGCACAAAGCAGTCACATTCCTCATAATGTTTGAGGATTTGGGGTTAAGTTTACCCTCTGCCTCATATCTAACATAATTAGATAGCTTGTCTTTTGGATGAATAAAAATGATCATGTTCCCTACAGCTTATTAAGAGCTTATTATGCTAATTTTGCACAAGGCACTTTAAACACACATATAAATACACTAAGCAACCACAACGTCCCTAAGAAATGGGCCCCATATTGCCCCATTTTAGAGGTAGGAAACTGAGACTGAAGAGTTAAGCTACTTGCCTACAAGTTCATACAATGGGGAAGTGGCAGAGCAAAGATTTGAATCCATGGCTGGCTAACCCCAGAGTCCATGCCTTTAACCTCCAATCTAGCTCTTGCCTTTCTCTTGTGAGGTTAGAACTGAACCTAATCATATAACTTGAGCTTTGATTACAAAGGAAGATAAAAAGCAGCTTAATAAAAATGCAGATACCTAGAATTAACATGTGAGCCAACAATTTCACTCCTGAATATATACTCAAAACAAATGAAAGCAAAAACTTGTACATGAGTATTCATAGCAAAATAATTCGCAAGAGCCAAAAGATAGACACAACCCAAATGTTCATCAACTGATAAACAGATAAGCAAAATATAGCATATCCACACAGTGGAATAGCTTTCAGCCATAAAAAGGAATGAAGTACAGATGCATGCTACGACAGTGGATGAACTTTGAAAACACTGTTCTGAATGAAACATGCCAGACACTGAAGTTCACATAGTGTATGATCCCGTTTGTATAAATATCCAGGACAGTCAAATCTATAAAAACTGAAAGCAGATTCGTAGTTGCCAGGGGTGGGAGGAGGGGGGATAGACACTGGCTGCTGAACAGGTGCAGGGTATCTTCTGGGGGGAAGAGATTGTGGAACTAGATTGTGATGACAGTTGCCCAACACTGTGAATGTACTAAATGTCACTAATGGTAAATTTTGTATTGTGTGTATTTAACCACAACAAAAACAATTAACCCAGTTTTTTAAAAAATGCAGATGTTCATGTTCCAACTCCAGAGTTTCTGATTCAGTTGGTCTGGGATAGGACCCAGGCACCTACATTTTTCTTTTTTTAAATTGCACTGGAGATTTCTGATGCTGAAAAAGAAATATCTTGGGTTGGCTGTCCAAGTTTCCCTGAAACACAGAATGAGTAGTAGTGCAATCTGGCAGCCACGCTCATGCAAAAGGGTTCACCTCTTTAACCGCAACTGAATGGATCAAATGACCCTTCCCCAGGACTTCTGAAATAGGGCCTTTAGATTTGTGCAATTCAGTAGAAGATGTAACCTTGAGAGCTATTGGTGACAGTCATTTTTTGTCATATGGACTGGAAAACAGCGAGAGACAGTGACAGTCTTCATTGAAAGAAGAATGGAGCAAAAACTCAGCAGGAAGTCAACTGGCAGAGAGAAATGCTTTCATCCCAAGAATGCCAGGCCAGTTTCCAATGGGTTCCTGAGGCCCAGCTGTATCCTTGAGTTCCATGAGGCACTTTAGAGTTCTTTCTCAAATCTAACCAACACAGAACAACAGATAGGTCTGAAAACTGCTGGACAATAATCAGGTAAAATGCCTATTAAATGTTGATTGGGTGACAATGTAGAAAACAGAAAAGGTCAACTTTTTTTTCAGGTATTAGGTTAAACATTTGTTCTATAAAAGATAAAGCCACTTCCACATGACACTAAAAGAATCAAAATATATTCATGTTGCTACCTGTCAAAACCATGTCACTCATTCTTTGGATGAAGGTGGCATTCCAACTGAGTCAATGGGGAAAGAATGTATTATCAATTAAAGTTCATTGCATATCTGCAGAGTCAGGTGCTGTGCTAGGCACTAAGAATACAAAGGCCAGGAAATAAAAAATACAAAAGTATACCCTGCCCTAAAGGAAGAATGAACATTAATCAAATCAACAAATAAATGTAAAATTACTATTGTGCTACATGTCTTAGCATGGCAGAAAACCTATTGGTTGTTTATTAGTACATATAAAATACAAATGGATTAAATGTGTGTTGAATATAAATTTAAAAATCTAAATCCAACATTATTGTTTATATGTACAAATGTATAAAATAAAAAACAGTTTCCAAGATTGTCCAAGAAAAAAACCACTTCAGTGATTTTCTTTAAAAGCGATTAGCATGTGAAGATCTATCACTTCCTGAGATTCCCTGAATAGTCTATTTTAGGCTAAAGTATAGTGTATGTTGTTAACATTTGTTCGATTCTGGGAAACCCAAAGAAATAATGAAAGTCAGAATGAACAAATACAGACCGTTTCTGCTTTGATGAGCTGAAACTGTCTTGGCCGAAAGCCACATGACTATTATAGAAGCAACCTGCCACCATCCCCCGAACCCTCCAACCATCCACATCTGGCCTGTGGCTGCTTCCTCCCTAGAAGAAATCCTTGAGCAGGAAAATTTACCCTAAATCCCTGTAGTTAAACTCCTAAAAGTGACTGTCAATGGAAAAAATCTTCAGGAAGTGGGAAAAAGGAGGGGTCATACATTTAATGGAGAATCTTCAGATCTCTGCCTTCAAGCTCCCATAACCCCTCCCTTAGCTTTGGACCACACTGAGCTGGAAGGTCTGACAAGATAAGGACAGAAGACAAAAACCAATACCTACAACAACCCTGAAAAGATGGAGAAAAGCTTAGACCTGCCATTCCTACACCTAACACCTCAGAGTTAAAATTCAGTTAGCACTCGCTTAAAATTTTTGGATTAGCAAAAGTTGTCGATTATAGATATTAAATTCACAAATGTTGATTAACTGCTTAGGATGCCAGATAGCACACCAGCAATGAAAACAAGAATCCACAAACCACTCTGAAATCTCCTCCTGGCTTATATGCTAATTCCCCAAAGTCTTTTTGTGTTCTCAGGTGATAATGCAATTGCAATTCATGGCCAGTGAATGGTAGGCTGTAGGCAGCGGCTTAGAGGAAAATTAAGCACTATTATTTATTCTAATCCACTTCTGTTTGCCTTGGAGTTTTCTTTTCCCATCCAACTGGGTATAGCCAGATATTACAGTGCTGAAGAAAGACATTTATTTACCAGTGTGACTGTAACACACTCACCTTATTTAGTATGTCCCTTTCTCTCAGAAGCTCGTCCATTGCCTTTCTATCAAGTTCTGCTTGTTTCTTTGAAGCCTCCACCTCTAAACCCCCAGGGAGAAAAAATAATAATAAATGTAGAGTCGATCTAAGAGAATCTACAAAAGCTGAAGTGAAACAAAAACTGCTTTACATGTTCGTCTCTAGCTATAAAACTACTATTAACCGAGTGTATGTGACCTTTGGTATAACCAAGTGAGGTAGGTCTCCCTCTCTCACTAAAGAGATGGAAACTGAGGCTTGCAGAGATTAATCCATTTGCCAAAAGTCTGAAGCCGGCCGGGCGCGGTGGCTCAAGCCTGTAATCCCAGCACTTTGGGATGCCGAGGTGGGCGGATCACGAGGTCAGGAGATCGAGACCATCCTGGCTAACACGGTGAAACCCCGTCTCTACTAAAAAATACAAAAAACTAGCCGGGCGAGGTGGCGGGCGCTAGTAGTCCCAGCTACTCGGAGGCTGAGGCAGGAGAACGGCGTGAACCCGGGAGGCGGAGCTTGCAGTGAGCTGAGATCCGGCCACTGCACTCCAGCCTGGGTGACAGAGCGAGACTCCGTCTCAAAAAAAAAAAAAAAAAAGTCTGAAGCCAACAGGTGACAGGGCTAAGATTTCTCTAACGCCAAAATGTCCTTGCTCTTTTTTTTTTTTTTTTCTTTTTTGAGATGGAGCTTTGCTCTTTCGCCCAGGCTGGAGGGCAATGGCGCAATCTCAGCTCTGCAACCTCCACCTCCCAGGTTCAAGGGATTTTCCTGCCTCAGCCTCCGGAGTAGCTGGGACTATAGGTGCAGCACCACCGTGCCCGGCTAATTATTTTTGTATTTTTAGTAGAGACAGGTGAGGACAAGCTCTGATTTTTTTTTTCTCTTGCCCAAATTCCTATCTAAGAGGTCAGGGGAGTCATGCCCTAAAATCATAAATTCTCATCTGCTGGGTTCTATTTAACCCTGTATATCGTGACTTACTTTCCAATCTGACTGTGGAATAACAAGGAAGAAAACTGAAATATAACCCCAAAATATATTTCCTTGCGGTACCTTGAAACTGCCCTGCAAAGTCTCTTGTGGGAAAAATCCACATTCTATAGAGAATCCCCTTTTCCCTTGTTTTCCTTCCTTCCTTTCCAGATCCAGGAGATAATCAACAAAGAGCCAAGCACACTTTTAGGTCCAATAAGAAACATTTTACAACCTGCTCTCTCTGAAGTCTGCTGTCTGAGAGCTTCCTCTGCACAAAAAAACTTGGTCTCCACAGTCCTTTATCTTAGCCTGAGCATTTCCTGTCTATTGATCCCAGGTCTTCAGATAAATTCAACCAATTGTCAATCAGAAAATGTTTAAATTTACCTGTAGCCTGGAAGCCCCCCACCCACTCCCCGACCCCCGTTTGAGTTGTCCCGCCTTTCTGAACCAAACCAATGTATTTCTTAAATGTATTTGATTGATGTCTCATGCCTTTCTAAAATATATAAAACCAAGCTGTACTCCAACCACTTTGGGCACATGTTCTCAAGACCTCCTGAGGTCTGTGTCACGGGCCATGGTCAGTCACATGTGGCTCAGAATAAATCTCTTAAAATATTTTACAGAGTTTGATTCTTTCGTCAACACTGGGTTTCACCATGTTGGTTAGGCTGGTCTCAAACTCCTAATCTCAGGTGATCTGCCTGTCTCAACCTCCCAAAGTGCTGGGATTACAGGCAGGCATGAGCTACTGCATCCAGCCCCTTGCTCTTTTTAATGTTTTTTATTATACAAGTAAATAGAAATACAGAATGAAATTAGAAATTCAGATAAACAGAAGTGAAAAAATTTAAATCAACCAGAATCTACTTAGTATTTTAACATGTCTCTTTTCCAGCTTATTATTATGTAAATATACATGTGTACATAAACATAAATATATTATATCTATAATTTATAAATATATATATTTATAAGTACACATATACCCCAAAAGGGAATGATAAGTATATATAGTGCACTCCATATTCTGTATAGAGATTAGAGAATATAGAAAATTTTTCCTTTTATTTCATTTAATCTCTCAATCTTGGTTTTGTGGTTTCAACATTTGGTGTTGAGCTTTTCCCCCAAAACAGAAGCTTACTGTACACACAGTATACTATTTTGTAGCTTGCTTTTATAATTAACAAGCATAGAATAAATGCCTTTCCATACTATAAATGTGCATCAGCATCCGAATTTTTAATAACTCCATGGTTTTTCACTGTGTGAAAATACATAATTTATCTTTTTCTTCCTTTTTTTTTTTGCAGTTATAAGCAACAATCCTGTGAAAGTTCTTATTCATATTTTTCCTGTAGAAGAAGTCCTAGATCAAAGGGGATTTTTAAAAGACATTTCTCTGCTACTGCCAAATTTCTCTCTAGAAAATTAATAGCAATTTAAATCCACACCCAAACCACCCCTGGATATCATCATTCTCTTTGATCTTTGACAGTCTGATAGATGTTTAAAAACCAATATGTCAGTATTTAATTTGCATTTCTTTGCTTAGTGGTGAAGTTTACTACTTCTTCATGTTTAATGACCATTTATTTGTATTTCTGTTTTTCAAATTGCCCAATTTGCCCTTTACCAATTTGTCTCATAATATGTTTATCCTTTCTGGATTTTTTTCTTTTCTGAGACAGGGTCTCGCTCTGTCACCCAGGCCGGAGTGCACACTGGAGTGTGCAACTACAGCTCACTGCAACCTCTGCCTCTCAGCCCCCTCAGTAGTTGGGAATACAGGCGTGTGCCACCATGCCCAACTAACTTTTATCTTTCTTTTTTTTTTTTTTCTGGTAGAGATGGAGTTTTGCCATATTGCCCAGGCTGGTCTCAGACTCCTGGGCTCAAGCAATCCACCCACCAAAGTCTTGTAAAGTGCTGGGATTACAGGCATGAGCCACCACTCCCGATCTTTTTTGTGGACTTTTAAAAGAAGCCCTTCACATATAATAAAGAGCTTTGACAATCTTTTAGTCAATTTGCCTTCATTTATAGAGAATACAGAATATACAAAATTTTGACTTTTATTTCATTTAATCTCTCAATCTTGGCTTTATGGTTCAACATTTGGTATTGACTTTTTCCCCCAAAACAGAAGCTTATTGTCATGCCATTATTTTCTTAAAACTCCATACTACACACTGGTGTGAAACAACACCTTACCTTAGATGATAATCCTGGGTGTTTTCTGGCCTTTCCAATCTTTTTCATTGATCTGTTTATCTGGACATCATCGCTACATAATTTGATTATTGAAGCTTTATAATACATTTATACATCTGGGAAGGCAAATCTTCCCTTATTTCCCAGATTTCATTTCTATTTTGTATTCTATTTCATTTCTATTCTGTTCTATTTCATTTCTATTCTATTCTATTTCATTTCTATTTTCATTTCTATTTATTCTTCTGGAGGCACTCTAGAATCAATTTTTGAGTCCCGTACAACATAACTCACTGAATTTTAAAGAGACTCACTCTCTCACCCAGGCTGGAGTGCAGTATGTGTGATCATAGCTCACCGCAACATTGACCTCCTGGACTCAAGTGATCCTCCTGCCTCAGCCTCCCAAGTAGCTAGAACTATAGGCATGTGCCACTACAGGTGCACAGGAGCATGCTACCACACCTGGCAATTTTTTTTTTTTTTAAAGAGATAGTATCTCAATATGTTGCCTAGACTGGCCTTGAACCCCTAGCCTTAAGCGATCCTTCTATCTCAGCCTCCCAAAGTGCTGGGATTATAGGTGTAAGCCATCGTGCCAGGCCCCAACTCACTGAAATTTTTTTGGAAAAATTAAATATATAAATTAACTTGGACAGATTTATATTTTTATCCTATTGAGTTTTCTCATCCAGGAACTTGATATATCTCTCCATCTTTCAAGTCTTCCTTTACACTCCTCAATAGAATTTTGTGGTTTTTTTAATATATAGATCTTGCAGATATCTCGGTAACTTTATTCACAGATATTTTATTACTTTAGTTGCTATCGTGAAGAGAATTTTTTCCATCATATACTCTGATTTTTTTTGGTATGAAAAAAAGCTATTGATATCTACTTATTTATTTTGTAACCTCCCACTCTACTGAACTCTATTAACCTCTCTTATTAGTTCTGGTAGTTTTTCAGTTTATTTCTTGGTTTCTGTGGTTGAAAATCCTAATATGTAGGAGGGAGCCCCATGCTCCTAACCGTTATGCCCAGTGCCACTTTTTGATTGAACACACCAAAAGAACATGATCCCTAAGAAGAAATAACAATGTTGATGACACCTATAAAGTAGTCAAAAGAGAGAGAATGATAACTTTGTATACATGATTTAAAGATGAAGAGTTGGGCTTAACGCCAAATGGGTAAAACTTTTTTTTCGAAAGCTTAGAACTATTGCAAGCAAATCGAGGTTTAAATATGAAAGTATTTTAATAGCCAGTTACAAAAAAAATGCTCTTATAGTTCTGTTTTTCTTCATATCTGTCACAGAAAGTATTAGATTGAAAACTCACAGTAGACTGTAGGTATCCTGAGGGCAGAGTCCTCCATGCACCCAGCACCTAGAATAATGCCTACCCACAGTTTGGGTTTGATTTATTGAATGAATGAACAGAGAAATTGTTGAGATAAGCTGCAACTGCATCTCAATAAAACATTATTTCTTGATGCCTTAGAAGGAAAAATATCCACAAAGACCTAAGTGACAAATTTTTTTTTTTTTTTTTTTGAAACAGGGTCTCACTCTGTCACCCAGGCTAGAGTGCAGTGGCACAATCTCGGCTCACTGCAAGCTCCGCCTCCCAGGTTCAAGCAATTCTCCTGCCTCAGCCTCCCGGGTAGCTGGGATTACAGGCACCCACTACCATGCCCAGCTAATTTTTGTATTTTTAGTAGAGACAGGGTTTTACCATGTTGGCCAGGCTGATCTTGAACTCCTGATCTCAGGTGATCCACCCACCTCAGCCTCCTAAAATGCTAAGACTACAGGCATGAGACACTGTGCCCTGCCTTAATTCTTTTTTTTAAGACAGAGTCTCACTAGTGACAAATATTTCTAGTAATTCTATCCAGAGATTGAGATTGTACCTAACTTTTAGTGAGGAATATACGCTTTTGTGCTTTTATGTATGTTGTCTCATTCAGTGATTGACAACTGACAGCCACCTGGGTAAAGTCAGCGGGACACAGATGTTCCTGCCTCACATACTTCAGTTCCACAAGTGCTCTGTGTTCACTTATTTCACCCCCAACCACCAGGTGTGGGGAGATGGGATCTAAACCCAGGCAGCTCTGACTCCAGGGTTTGGGTCCTTACTGATTTCTCTGTACCTCCCTGTGACACTTAGATTTTCCCTTCACAGGTGGCTTATAACTGAATAAGACAGGGGTTCATCACATGGCAAAGTACTGACAGAGAAAAGATGTTAGAAGCCATTCATTTTTGTTCTGCTGATTCTTACTGCAATATTGTCCCAGATACTGCTAATGAAGGACATTCATTCTAATGTATCCACTATCTTCTGTGGAAAAGAAGAACTAAAGCAGGTCATGTGAACCTCAGACATAAGAGTTTAGATGCTATTTATTTTATGGACAAATACTGAGCAATACTTCAGGCTGGATTTTCATTTTTGCCAATGGAAACTGTGGAAGAACTGTTTAAGGTAAGGGTTTAAGGTGTTCAAAATGATGCCCCCCCACCCCACCCCATATTGACTGTTTACCAGAGTGAGTGTTGTTTTACTGATTTCATTTGGCATGGATTGTGTTTGTAAACATGGGTTACAAGATAACATCAGTCACCAATAAAATGTTTCTAAATGAATAAAAGCACAAAATGGTTTACCTCTCTCTAATCCCACGATCTGATTTTTTAGGGTTTCTTTGTGCTGTTCGACTTCTGCCTTTTGATCTTCAATGTGGTGCAGTTTCTTATGGATTTGTTCTCTGATTTTGTTGAGCTTCCCGATGTCAAGGCGCATTTGGTGGACTTCTTCCTCTTTGGCCTGTAATTAGTGAGAAAGAATTAATGAGACACTTTGTAAATGAAGAGCCAGGAACTGGATGATGGTAAACTCAGAACCAATAAAAGGAAATTCTTCCCATGGCAATGTAAAGTTGTTCTGTGAGATTAAATCAAGCATACACAATTTGGTTTTGAGAGAAATTTAAAAACTCTGTTCACTGAATAAAATATGTGGTTATGTTTTATATTTTTATAAACTAAAAATAATAAAAAAAAGACTGAAAAATTTTGTTTCAAGTCACCATGTGAAATGGTTTTGCTGTGTCCCCACCCAAATCTCATTTTGAATTCCCACGTGTTATGGGAGGAGCCCAATGGGAGGTAATTGAATCATGGGGTCAGGTCTTTCCCATGCTATTCTCATGATACAGACTAAGTGACTAAGTCTCACAAGATCTGATGGTTTTAAAAAGAGGAGTTCCCCTACACAAGTTCTCTCCCTTTGCCTGCTGCCATCCACATAAGATGTGATTTGTTCCTCCTTGCCTTCCACCATGATTGTGAGGCCTCCCCAGTCAAGTGGAACTGTAAGTCCAATTAAATCTCTTTCTTTTGTAAATTGCCCAGTCTTGGGTATGTCTTTATCAGCAGCATGAAAATGAACTAATACACCAACTAATTGTAGAATCAAATAAGAATGCTAAGTTATATGTATCAAAAATATGTGAATTTTGTATATAGTATTTAATTAGCAGTTTTCATGGACTTATGAAGGGATCTCTCTCAGAAGGTTATTAACATGCTATAAAATATTCAAACACTCTTTTGGACTCACTGGGCCATTGTAGGTCAATTATATACACTAGAGAAGGGGTCCTCCTTCCTCAAAGTATGTTAGTCTGTAGGTATACATATGGATAAGTGGACCAGATATTTCATAGTATGACTAGGCAGTCTCTAAAATGGCAAACAGTCCCCCAAAAATAATCCCAGCAAAGAAAAGCACCTGATTTTCGCCTACAGATTTCAAGCTTTCCAGATTTTGGAAATTTTAATTAAATTCACTTTTTAAAAATTTTGCAGGCCGGGCGCGGTGGCTCACGCCTGTAATCCCAGCACTTTGGGAGGCCGAGGCGGGCGAATCACAAGGTCAGGAGATCGAGACCACGGTGAAACCCCGTCTCTATTAAACATACAAAAAATTAGCCGGGCGCGGCGGCGGGCGCCTGTAGTCCCAGCTACGCAGGAGGCTGAGGCAGGAGAATGGCAATGGCGTGAACCCGGGAGGCGGAGCTTGCAGTGAGCCGAGATTGCGTCACTGCACTCCAGCCCGGGCGGCAGAGCGAGACTCCGCCTCAAAAAAAAAAAAAAAAAAAAAAAAAAATTTTGCCATTAGAAGTGACTGGAAAAGCAGCTGGGATTCTTTTGCAAACAAAGGTTAGCAATTATCTCTGCTCATAACAATGAAGAGACTAAAATTAGCTGTTCATGTTATCCTCAGATTATTGCTAGAGGCTGAATCCCATTAGGCTCATGATGTAATAACAGAAATAGTCCATCTTTCAAAATGCCCCACTCATGCTATCAAGGGAAAGAATTAATGGCATGAGTCTTCTTCCTTTAATTTTACCTTAGGGGCTAATATATTATTTTGATTTAAGTAGTCATCTCATCTCTGCTTTAACTTATTGCATTCTCATAAAGAATGGTTTCAAGTCTACCCATTCTGGGCTGTTTTAAAAGTTTTTCAGCGTCAGACCCTCAGACCCTATAGGGTTCAAATTAGTTTATGTTAAGGCCTCTTCCAGTTCTAAGATGTTCTAATTCAGTGGTTAATCCAGACCCCACAGTTAGACTTCAGAAAAATCCTGGAAACCTCTCCTATTTTGGGGATGCATGCAACACAAGATGTAAGATATGCAAATAAGTGTGTGCATGTGTGTATTACCATCAGCTTCTCAAAAGAGATTGTGATACAAAAATGTTATGGTTCTCAGCCCAAATCTATGTATTATTCATATATACACACACACACACACATACACTTTAAGTTATCGGGTACATGTGCACAACATGCAGGTTTGTTACGTGTGTATACATGTGTCATGTTGGTGTGCTGCACCCATTAACTCGTCATTTACATTAGGTATATCTCCTAATGCTATTCCTTCCCCCTCTCCCCGCCCTACGGCAGGCCCCAGTGTGTGATGTTCCCCATCCTATGTCCAAGTGTTCTCGTTGTTCAATTCCCACCTATGAGTGAGAACATGTGGTGTTTTATTTTCTGTCCTTGTGATAGTTTGCTAAGAATGATGCTTTCCAGCTTCACCTATGTCCCTACAAAGGACATGAACTCATCCTTTTTATGGCTGCATAGTATTCCATGGTGTATATGTGCCACATTTTCTTAATCCAGTCTCTCACTGATGGACATTTGGGTTGGTTCTTGCTAGACCGCTCTTTTTACATCCAGTATTCTAACATAACCAGAGTGGGGAATATAGATTTTTTCAGAATTAAAGTGACAAACATAAAGCTGCTCTGTTAAGCAGGTAGGTGTACAATATATATCAGAGTATAAATTGTTATCTAAACTTAATTTGCCAGCACTCTTCAATGATAGCAAGGAGAAGAACAGGAAATCTGTCTCAAAGTATACCTTGGACAGAAGTGGAAATCATGATTCCACAATCCTGTAAGTAAATACTAGGTAGTATCAGTCTCTCCCTCAACCATTCCATCCCACCTTCTCCAACAAGTAGTAAACTATAATCTGAATTTTTTTGCTGTTCACATGTATGAATGGATTTCTTGCTTTGAGCAACTGGTTTCTTGCAAGGCTAGTTACAGAGATAGACATCTGAGCTCACTTTGGAAACTATTTGCATAACGATATGATCAATAATCAGGTTTGCAATTTTATAAGAATGGAAGCCATCAAACTCTGCTTTTGGGCATAAAGCAATCACTATAGGCTTGCACCTGCCTCTGATGTGTCAAGGCACTCAGTAGAGCCAACACAGGTTATCCAACCGAGGGCTCCAATTGCCAAGGCAAACCTGTGTTAATAGGGAATGAGGAAGGAAGAGCTAGGGAACAGACATGTGACTTGGTGTTTACTTTGAGCTCCAACGCCTTCTGTTGGTTTTCCTGGGATAGCTGCTCACAAACCAAACTGTGCTGCTCATTCTCTTGCTGAAGTTTAGCATTTCTCATCTGAAATTGCTCGAGTTCCTTTGCAGCTCTCTCATTCAATATCTGAAAGGGATGGAATGAGCTGGTTAATGCTTTTTAATCTGATTACAATACTTGTATATACACACAGGGGGCCCCACAAACCTCCTGGGAAGATAACAGCAACCCTGAGTTTTTGTCTTTGTAGAAATTGTTCTTTATCCCCGATGAAAGCACTAACGCACTCAAATATGATGAATGTTAAACGGTTGAGGAAAATGATGCCTTCTAATGAATAACACAGTGAGCATAATTTTTTTTCTGAGAGCCTTGGGAAGTCTTGTTCACAGGTGGTGGATAAATATTTTAATGCCTGTTTGCCATTTGGCAGGCTTTGCATACGCAACAATTGCTATAATCATTGCAAATGAGCTAGAGATTCAAACGGATTTTATAAGCTGTGGGGCTTGGAAGCTACATCTTCAGAAGCAAATCCTGCATTAAAATGCCTGCAACATTTTCATCAACAGAACTGTTCACTAACACCAACACAGAGACAATTTTCTTTTAATCTAACTTAAGTCAAAACCATGGAACAGCAGCGGAGTGATTTATGTCTGCTTGAGTTCAGTGTCAGCCAGATTTTCCTCTTCTCTGCCTTGACTATCCTGAGCAGATATGGTTTTATAAAAACAAAGGATTATATCTTGGGGGCTCATTTCTATTGGGAGGTGGAGGGATAGCAAATGAATTGCAGGATAAAAATAGAAAGACAGCTTAAGTAATGTCTGCAAAATATAACTCCCATGCACACAAAAATTAACAGTGAAAAGAATCCAACCAATTCTCCATCAATAGGGACTAAATAAAATGTAACCGGCTATGCTAAAAATGAATTGTGTTTCATAGGAGGATAGTTTTTATCCTGATGTCCAAAAGCCTCTCTCTTATGTTTCATGCTCAAAGAAGTCTCATGTTTTTCTGCTGGAGGCTGCACATTGTGAATTATCTATTTGACTTCTGGCTTTACATAAAATTAATAGAGCAATGGACAAAAAAAGGTATACTTGTATCTATTTTTGAGTATAAAACTGCTATACGGCTTGACAAGTCTTTGGAAACAAGCTTCCTGAGGAAAAACATATTTAAGAAAAGACTTTTCAATTAAATGAATTGCTTCTTTAAGAAATGAGAGAAAACATAATACAATTACCAATACTTGTGTCACCTTAAACTGCTATAATAGAGAAAGTGTTAAAAACAGTCCCATAGTAAAAATAAATAAAGACTGACCATAGTTTGCTAAACTTGAAAATAACTTAAAAATAAACCTGTTGGCCGGGCGCGGTGGCTCATGCCTATAATCCCAGCACCTTGGGAGGTTGAGACAGTTGGATTACTTGAGGTCAGGAGCTCGAGACCAGCCTGGCCAACATGGTGACACCCTGTCTCTACTAAAGATATAAAAATTAGCCAGGCATTGTGGCGGACTCCAGCTACTCAGGAGACTGAGGCAGGAGAATCACTTCAACCCAGGAGGTGGAGGTTACAGTGAGCTGAGATCATGCCACTATACTCCAGCCTGGGTGACAGAGAGACTCCATCTCAAAAGAAAATAATAATAAAAATAAAAATAAAACTGTTAAAAATAAATTGTTATACTCACCCAATGGAATACTGTACAGCAACGAGAGCTTATGGTCTACTGAGCTCTGTCCAGTAGAGCTTTCTGCAGTGATGTAAATGTTCTCTGTCTGTGCTAATATGGCATTGACTAGCCACCTGTGGCTACTGAGTACTTGAAATGATGCTGGTATAACCAAGGAAATGAATTTTTAATTTAATTTCATTTTAATAAAGTTGAATTTAAATAGCCACTTGTTGCTAAGGGTTACCATATTGGGTGTCACAAGTCTATAACTACATGGCAACAACATGAATGAATCTCACAAACAGAATATAACAGAAGTTAGACACAAAGAATATATCCTGTAATATTTTATTTCTGTAAAGTATGAAGACAGGCAAAACCAAACTCTGCTTAGAATTCAGGATAGAGGTGGTACTTTAGGGGGAGAATGACTAAGAGGGAGCACAAAGGGGCTTCTGGGGGTGCTGGAATGTTCTGTATCTCCGGCTGGGAGCAGGTGACCAAGATGCGGTTGAGTGGTTAAAATTCATCAAGCTGACTTGTGACATATACACTTTTCTATATGTGTAGTACAGATCAATAAAAGGTTAAAAGGAAACTTATTAACCTGTTAGAGCTGGAAAATTTTAAAAGGGGGGCATAACTACCTCATAAGAGCCATTCAAAGACCAAATTGCAATGCTAAGTTTTACATCATCACCACGAGTAGTGAAGGGAATTTGCTGCTTTCCAAGAGAATTCAAAATGCACAAATGGGTGTGAACAAAGGTGCCATTCTGGGTTTTTCTTGTTTTTTTAGCAAAGGCCCACACCCAACTCACCTTCTGCTCCTTCAGCTGCTGCTCCAGCTTCTGAAGCTCCTCCTTGCTCTTCTGCACATACTGCTGCAGGGCTTTTATTTCTGTCTGCCTGCTGTCCATGTCTGTCTGAATCTGCTTGAGCTCTTTCTCTAGTTTTTCCTTCTTCCGGAACTCCCGGGAAGCTTCGTTCTGACGTTGCTGGATTTCTTGTTGGAACTAGAGGGTGCGCGAAGGACAAGAGAGAAAGAGATGAACCCTGACCATGGCAGGCCTCAGCCAGTCAAGCCCCACCCCGCTCTCTCAGGTCTGTGATTGTCAGGGCAGTCACTTTGTAGTAGCATTTCCCCTATAGGGCAGACATCCTTGAGCCCCAGTGTTCAAACTTTTCAGGAATATTCTATACTGTTTCTCGGGGCCTTGAAACCAAATGACTACTCTGATGGTGGGCAACAAATCCACAAAGTATGGTACAAAATCAAATACATATGGAAGCTCAGAGTTCTAGGGGCATTAAACATGGAAAGAATTCATCCGATTCTCTATCAATAGGGACTAAATAAAATGGGACTAGCTACCCTAACTATAAAATTGTGTTTTACATGACCCTGGATATTGCTAAAGAGAGCACTATACGTTTATCTTGATGTCCAAATTCTATGAAAAGCACTTTTCTTATCTCATGTTCAAAGAAGTCTCACGTTTTTCTCTTGGGGACTGCATATTGTATATGATCTATTTGACTTCAGGCTTTATATAAAAGTGTTCAGAAGGAGTCCACTAAATGGCTTTCTAATAAAAAATAAATAAATAAATAAGAAGGGCCAAAGAAACGACTCCCACCATCCCCAGATGCTGGGCCCCCTGGCCTTTATGGAGATCATCTTTTTGAGCCAGAATTGTAAGTAGGGAGTGCCTGCCTCAGTGACTTCTCAGACAGAGCATGCAGAGAAAGAACAAATCAAGTCGCTCAATTCAAGTAAAGCTCCTCTCCAGAGAACAAACTAAAGAGATAAGCAGAACTGAGGATGCTTCACTTGGGCACAAGGGGGTAAATTTGAGAAAGGAACAAGAAGGGAATAGAGACTGTGGAAGGACAAACATCCTCTGGAAGGAAATCTTCCTTCTTCTTGCCCTCCATGGCAGACCTGACTGATGGTGTGTTCAGCCTCCTCTTTGGATCGCTCTGTTTCCTGCTGCTGTTCAGTGGTCTGAGCTAGCGATTCTCGTAATTTTACCACTTCTGATAAGAGCTGGTCTCTCTCCTTTGTCACTTCTTCTTTGAACTTCAGTAAATCTCGGATGCTAAATAGGAAGAACATAGGAGTCAGACTAAATGGCCATCTGCTCAGGGGTCCTTCATATCATTCTCTGAGCTCATTTTCATGAGAAAGATGTCAGGTCAATGATTAACACTATTCAGGCATTAAAGAGAAAGATCTTTATGCCGTGATATGGGATCAGATTGTGAGATGTTAACTGGAAAGAAGTACTAAAGATAACATGCATAGTATAATTTATTTTTTTATCTTTAAGAAAATACAGGCCGGGTGCGGTGGCTCAAGCCTGTAATCCCAGCACTTTGGGAGGCCGAGACGGGCGGATCACGAGGTCAGGAGATCGAGACCATCCTGGCTACTATGGTGAAACCCCGTCTCTACTAAAAATACAAAAACTAGCCGGGCGAGGTGGCGGGCGCCTGTAGTCCCAGCTACTCGGGAGGCTGAGGCAGGAGAATGGCGTAAACCCAGAAGGTGGAGCTTGCAGTGAGCTGAGATCTGGCCACTGCACTCCAGTCCGGGCGACAGAGCGAGACTCCGCCTCAAAAAAAAAAAAAAAAAAAAAAAGAAAATACAATGTCTATTCATGCATGAGAGTGTGTGTGTGTGTGTGTGTGTGTGTTTTACAGACATTTTTACAGAAGCCCAGAAAAACATATCACTGATTATCTCTGAAAAATTTAGTGTGGAAGGTTGTGGAGGTTGATACTTTCCACACCTCTGTATTACTTGAATTTGTTACAATAAGACTATGTTGCTATTGTGAACTCTGGTAATTAATCCTAAGCAGATGTCAATTTAGGAAATTATTTGTTTAATATATCCACTGGAGGGCTATGATCACAGCTATAAACTCTAGAATAAAACATAAACAGAACCAAATAATATGCTTTGCTAGTTTTCTATCCATTTACCCAAAGAGATTAGTTTCTCCCAAATGAATGCAGCCCAGATAAAATGTTACGAAGAACAAAATTGGGAAAATCATTCATGATGTCCATTTTTGGAGGTTATGTGATAATATTCATTGATTTGAATTGTAAACCAGTTACCTCCAAATTTCAAAAGCCATTCCATATGATTTGGCATGACTTTCTGCAGAATTAGCACTTTGCAAGTGGAAGCTCAGTGTCTGATACGACCTCTGCAGCAGAATGAATGTAGAACAAGGCAGTTCTTGGAGCTGAGAAGGCAGAGGAGAACTTGCACTGCAGACTCTTGCAGCTGACAGTCATCAAATGACTGCTCAAAACACAGTAATTTGACAAAATGTATTTACCAACACCTCTGATGTAACAAATGTTTAATAAGGAAACTTTAAACCTGCACTCAAATTCTACTCCAGAAATAAAACCTCAAATTCTAAGGTTACTATGAAGACAGACAGTTACGCCTGGGCACACTGTTAAAGATAAAATTATGGGCTGGATTCTTTCTTCAGTTCTCCTCCTCACCCTCTTCTAATGCTTCTTTAAAATGCCTTGTATCTGAATCAGTTCCCTCGCATTCCTCTTCAGTAGTTGCTCTGAATATGCTTGACTTCCTTAACAAAAAGATAAAGCCCACACTACAGGCATCATATTTTCTGTTTTTATTTCCTATTCCCTGTCCCAACACCTGTACTTAGAACTATCTGTCAATGTTGGATCAACGCATCAAAAAAGCATAAGAAACTGAAATAGCAACATCAGATCTGGTTAATTTCCTTGGTTGCCCAAGGAAGTGTATGTTCATTCTTGATTCATTCATTGATGCCATGTTTTGCATGCCCCATACAGTGCTGGGCTCCTGGAGGGGATATAAAGGTGTCTTCCTTCAGGGAGTTCACAGCCTACTGGGTAGAGAAGCACATCAACAAATAATTTTCAGTACAATCTGATCAGTGCCATACTGGAGGTAAATGTTGGGTCTTATGGAAACAGAAAACATAGTGACTTTCTGTGTGGTCATTGGAGTCTGGATGTGGAGAGGATGTTGGAAGAGTGATGCTGATGGTGATGAAGTTAAGACAGTGTTTGAGATGGGTCTTAAAGGAGGCATAAAAGGTGACCATGGGGAGAATGGAAGAAAAGGCATTCTGAGCATGGAAAGCAGCATGTACAAAGGCGTGGAGGTGTGAGCAACTTGATGGGCTGGCACGAGGCTAGAGAGGCTGATTGGGGCAGATTCTCAAAGGGCTCTGGATGACACATTCAAGAGTCTGGGCTTTATCCTTTGGGTATGGGTAGCTATTGAAAGTGTTTATGCTGGGGATAGGTGCACATGTGTTTCAGGAGCCTAGATTTGGTAGCAATGATGGAATAAAGAAGGACATGTCTTCTGCAGTCAGGGAGACCACTTACGAGGCTACTGCCAAATGTGGCAGAGAATAGGAGGCCTGAACCAAGGCAGTAGCACTGGTGACCAGAAGGAGTGAAAGGCCGTGCTTAGAAGACCAAGTCAACAAGACAGTGGCTTTAAGAGATGGAGGAGCAGCAGGAGGGAAGAGCAGCTCTGTTTTCTGGCCTAGAAACTGAAGGGTGGGATGGATGGTGATGAGATTGATCATGGGGAGTAGGTGGGAGAAGCTGGGACTCTGGGCAGAAAATCAGTCATTTATATTCTACACAAATTGGAGAGAAATAAATAAACCTAACATCTTACTCATTTTGAAACTATACTACTGAATTCCTATGGAGTCAGAAGTTTAAGATAACCACGAATTAGAAGTTCTTAGGTGTGGAGAAAAGAGCATTACTTAAAATGCAATAGACAGAAAACAATCTCTGAGAACCCAATAAAGAAGAGTTTTGTATCACAGAGAATGTTCAAGAAGACACTGGCAAGCCCCAGGCTGTCTATTGAAGGAGGCCTCTGCAAAAGCAAGTTCAACATACATCAACAAGGCTACCTACTTGCTATCCTGGTCCATTGACAGTCCAGACCCTTGCTCAACTAGTTTGGTCAGGTTCACTATTTCCTCTTTCAGAGCAAGAATCGTCTCCTTGGCCTTCTGCTCTTTGTCATAGGCTGAGTCCACCATCTTCCAGGCCTTTTCAATTTCCTAGATGGGCCATAGGATATCAGTGAGAAAGACCAAACTGGGTTCTAGATGCAAGATAAACTAGCAAACAGAATAACACCGTAACCACAGTGTAGTTGTATAAAGGTGCATTGACTAAATTGTTTAACATGAGCTAGCCAATAGTGAATAGCACATTGAAAGAGGAGGACTGGACTGGACATGGTGGTACAGGCCTGTAGTCCCAGCTACTAGGGAGGCAAAGGCTAGAAGACCTCTTGAGCCCAGGAATTTGAAGCTGCAGTGAGCTGCAATCATGCCACTGCACTCCAGCCTGGATGACAGGGCAAGACCCTGTCTCGAAAAAAATAAATAAATAAAAATAAAATAAAGTAGGGACTGGCAGAGGGTATTTTTTCTTGTGTAGCTAAGTGTGGCTACAAGGCTCACTTACCGCAAGGTTTGCAAAATTAGAAGTGAAAGTTTATGTGCTTTCCAAGTCCAGATATTAAAAGGAAAAACAGTTAAGTTTTATCACATGAGGAATGATCATAGATCCAAGTCCTAAATTGACAGACTGAATTAAACCTCTCGATAGATTTGTAAATAAAAAATACATTTTATCATCTGGTCCCAAGTGAGCTCCTAGTGGCAATGTGAGCTTTAGAACAGCCCACACAATGCTGTTCTTTACTGTTACCTAATTGTACCAAACAACCTTGGTAATTCCCATTTTTCAGAAACTCAAGCCCAAGCCTTCTCATCAAATGCTTATATATGGGAAAAACCCATAACAGGGAATGGAGGCAATGACCCATGCAGGTTTGGCTTCCTTACTATTATAAACTGCAATGTGCAATATTGACATAAATACTTAAAAGTGAATTACAGCAGTTCCAGTAAAGGAGCAACGAACAGTAAATTTTGCAACATGACATAATTTGGATGTATGTCCCTGCCAAAATCTCATATTGAAATGTAATCCCCAATGTTGGAGGTGGGGCCTAGTGGGAGGTGATTGAATCACGGGGGTGGATTTCTCATGAATGGTTTAGCACCATCCTCTTGGTACTGTCCTTGTGATGGTGAGTGAGTTCTCACGAGATCTGGTCATTTAAAAGTGTGTGATGCACACATATGTTCATCACAGTGCTATTGACAATAGCAAAGACTTGGAACCAACCCAAATGCCCATCAATGATAGACTGGATAAAGAAAATGTGGTACATGTATATCATGAAATACTATGCAGCCATAAAAAAGTACAAGATCATGTCCTTTGCAAGGACATGGATGGAGCTAGAGTCCATTATCCTTAGCAAACTAACACAAGAAACGACAACCAAATACCACATGTTCTCACTTATAAATGCGAGTTAAATGATAAAAACACATGGACACCTAGAGGGGAATAACACACTGGGGCCTTTCAGAGGGTGAAGGGTAGGAGGAGGGAGAGGATAAGGAAACAATAACTAATGGATACTAGGCTTAATACCTGGTGATTAAATAATCTGTACAACAAACCCCCATGATACACGTTTACCTATGTAACAAACCTGCACGTGTACTCCTGCACTTAAAAGTTTAAAAAAAAAAAGTGTGTGACACCTCCCCTCTCCCTCTCTTGCTCCTGCTCTGGCCCATGTGAAGCATCTGCTCCACTTTACTTCTGCCATGATTGTTAAGTTTCCTGAGGCCTCCCAAGAAGCTGAGCAGATGCCAGTGTTATGCTTCCTGAACAGCCTGCAGAACCATTAGCCAAGTAAGCCTCTTTTCTTTATAAATTACCCAGTCTCAGGTATTTCTTTAATGCAATGTGATGACCAACTAATACACAACAGCTTTGGGTTTTAGGCTACCACTTAACTTTCTTGAAAAATTCTGTCAAGTAGAATGTGGGTCTTTTAAATAGATAAGAACCTATAAGCTTTAGGTTAAAATATTCCACTTGTATATTGACAAGGAATAAAATGTGTGGAAAAGAGTATTTAATGTAACAAATTCATGGTCACTATTACATTAGACAGATTACCTTGGGTAACTATAGCAAATAATTCAGTGATTCAAAGTAAAATGTCAGTTTGTGGAATATTTATTATGTAGCAACCATATGTGCTATATTTAGCAACACAAATGAAAGATATTTACATTAAAAAAAGATTACAAAAGTTTTATCCAAATCAACTTTACTAATTAGATTTTAATCCATTCATGACTTCCATTTCCAGATTTTGTTTGTATGTTTTGGGGTTTTTGTTTTGTTTTGTTTTTTGAGACAGAGTCTTGCTCTGTTGCCAAGGCTGGAGTGCAGTGGCACAATCTCGGCTCACTGCAACTTCCACCTTCTGGTTCAAGTGATTCTCTTGCCTCAGCCTCCCAACTAGCTGGGACTATAGGCACATGCCACCACACCCAGCTAATTTTTGTATTTTTGGTAGAGACGGGGTTTTACCATGTTGTCCAGGCTGGTCTCCTGACCTCAAGTGATCCATCTACCTCGGCCTCCCAAAGTGCTGGGATTACAGGCATGAGCCACCACTTCCCGCCCATCATCAGTTTTTAAATTTGCAATGAAAAAATTTTTTTCCATTATAAAACAGCTTAAAGCCTTCTTATATTGGTTTCTCAGCAAGGATGGAATAAAGAAGGACATGTCTTCTGCAGGCAAGGAGACCAGTTAGGAGGCTAACATGACAATAAATTTTAAAATAGCACTTAAAAGCGAATCGTTTCTAAGATAATTGATAATCCATATTTAGTGCTGGACTTGGAAATTCATTTGAACTGGGTGGCATCTAATTGCATGATATCAAGGCAACTGTTTAAAAATTTTATAAATTGTTTCTCATATTTAGGGTTTTAATTATGTTTCAACCTCTTATCACCATGAGTCAACAAGGAACGTTTATATTTTACCTTCAGAATAATGCAACACATTTAAGGAAGAAAAAAATCTAGTGTAAAACAAGGCAATACATCCTCAGTATCCTCAGACTGAATCTCTGTTCTCCTATTATGAGGAACTGGGAGGACTGAGAGGAAAGAAAAGGGGTGCTAGGAAGAAAGGTCATGAAAATTACTACCTGGGAATTCTCAAGGCAATCTTTACTAAAACAGCGGAAAAAGCAGAAATATGAAAATATCTTTAACAGTTAAGCTATCATGAGGTATTAAATTACTCATCATGCATCAAATAAGACATATTGAGATTCCAAATATTGAATTTACTTATCTCTAAATCTTTTCCCAGAAACCAAGCCAGTAAGATTCTCCATTATTTTCTGCATGATATGATTCACCCAGGCTAAAAAAATCATTTTCTTTGAAAATGAACATTATTCCTTAGGCTTAATGAATATAAAATCATGTAAATTTTTACCTAATAACTCATTTACTACCAGCCTAGAGGTGCCAATGTAATGAGAGAATGATGTTTTAAATTCAGGTTCATTCCATTTCTAGAAGATCACTGACCTTCTTTAGGGATGCAATGGTGGTCTGATCGTCCTGAGAGAGCTTAAGGGCAGTGGCGACCTTTGCGGAATTCACTACAATCTCTGCATTTAGCTCTCTGCATTTGGCCATCAGACGCTTTTCATTGTCATAAGACTTTTTCATGACAGCATGAAGCCTCTCATATTCAATCCGAAATTTTTCCAGACTTTTGTCTCCTGAAAGTTCATGAAGAACTCCCTGAAAATCTCTTTCCATTTCTTCAAATGCAGATTCTTCCAGGACTTGCTTTTCACCCTTTTCCTATAGAAAAAAGCAGGGATGGGAAAGGGCATTGCAACATTTACATCATTACTATCAAGGAATTGCTGCTATTATCTCTGAATGAAACACCTCCATACGAGCAAAATTAAAACCACTGATAAGCAGAAAAATTAAGATTATATGAAAGGAAAGGTCCTTGTTCAGACCCTGATGCTTATGTACATATATATGTGTGTACATATATATACACACATACATACACATTATACATTTATACACATTACATATATATACATATATGCATTGGAATATGTATGCAGAATATATATGCATTAGGATAATAACAGTTCCCACCTCATGGTCTTGCTAAGCATTAGATTAAATGAGATCACTGATGTTAAACTGATTAGCCAAATGCCTGGTAAATAGTAGGAATTCAATGAATTTTCAGAGCTGTTATGATTATTCCAACCCTAGTCTCTTTTCATTGGGCCATGTTTCTTATTGCCCCTAAGACTGCAAAGTGCGGCGGGGGTGGCCACGGTGTGTTGAGGCCAGACATAGGAAGATCTTGGCATAGATATCATGAAATCACATATACAGTGAAACTCATCTGAAATATGGACTTGTCTCCCAAAAGAGATTCCATCATTTTTATCCCTCAGAAACATAGGCTAGGTCATGCCCCACAGTGTCCTAAAATGCCCCTGTGCAATACTCATGGAACTTTTCCACGTTTGCTTTCCATGGTTAGATAGGAAACAAATTATTTAAAAATATAAGCCCAGACATATAGATATAACTCAAGCAAGTCTGGCTATTACTTAGATGAGAACCTAAGAGTGAGTTATATCAGAATTCTTCTTTCTGTACTTTTCGGAGTTGAACCGTGTCCCCCAAAAAGGTATTTTGAAGTCCTAACTCTGCTAATCTGACCTTATTTGGAACAGAGTCATTTAATAAGTTAAGATGAACTCAGACTGGAGTAAGCCACCCAGTTTGTGGTGCTTTGTTATGGCTGTCCTAGCAAACAAATCCACCTACTCCTTGTTATGTACAACACAATAATGAAGAAGAATGGGTGTGGTTAATATATTTATTCATTCATTGAGCAAGTATTTACTGAACATCTGCCATATATAAATTCTGTGATGGATTCTGTAAGAGATACCAAGATGAAGAATAAACAGCTTAGCCACAGGGAATTTATACTTAATTCCTGGTGGGGTATGAATGCAGTTAATGAAAGCATAGAATTTGATCTGATCCCTACCATAAAATGTATTCAAAGTTCTCTATGAACCCACAGAAGGAGAATTATTCCCAGTAGCAAGAATAAAAATTTTTTAAAAATCTTAGAAAAGAATTGGCATTTGAGCAGGCCCAGAAGGAAAAGTGGAATTTTCACAGGGGAATATGGAGAAAAGGGGCATTCCCAGCAGATGGCAAAGCTTGAGCAAAGCTCAGTGCCAAGCAAGTATCCAAGCTGGCTAAAGAATAAGAGGGATGAACGGAATAGAATAGAGTCCAGAAATAATGCGGCACAGCTACAACCATCTGATTTTTGACAAAGTCGACAAAAAAGCAATGGGAAAAGGATTCTCTATTCGATAAATGGTGCTGGGATAATAGGCTAGCCATATGCAGAAGATTGAAACTGGACTCCTTCTTTATACCATATACAAAAATCAATTCAAGATGTATTAAAGACTTAAACATAAAACCTAAAACTATAAAAACCCTGAAAGATGACCTAGGAAATACCATTCTGGACATAGGCCCTGACAAGCGTCTCATGACGAAGATGCTAAAAGCAATTGCAACAAAAACAAAATTGACAAATGGGACTTAATTAAACTAAAGAACCTCTGCACAGCAAAAAACAACAACAACAACAACAAAAAAAAACCAAAAAAAACTATCAACAGAGTAAACAGATAACCCACAGAATGGGAGAAAACATTTGCAAACTGTGCATCCAACAAAGGTCTAATATTCTGAATCTATAAGGGACTTAAATAAAATAACAAGCAAAAAACAAACATCCCCATTAAAAACTGGACAAAGGATATAAACAGACACTTTTCAAAAGAAGACATACACACAGACAACAAGCATATGAAAAAAATGCTCAACATTGCTAATCATTAGAGAAATCAAAACCACAATGAGATACCATCTCACACCAGTCAGAATGGCTTCATTAAAAAGTAAAAATATAAGAGATGCTGGCAAGGTTGTAGAGAAAAGGGAACATACTCTGCTGGTGGGAATGTAAATTAGTTCAGCCATTATAGAAAGCAGTGTGGCAATTTCTCTAAGAACTTAGAATTACCACTTGACCCAGCAATTCCATTATTGGGTATATACCCAAAGGAATATAAATCATTCTACCATAAAGACACATGCATGCGTACGCTCATCACAGCACTATTCCCAATAGCAAAGACATAGAATTGACCTAAATGTCATCTACAGTAGACTGGATAAAGAAAATATAGTACATGTGTCGGGCACAGTGGCTCACACCTGTAATCCCAGCACTTTGGGAGGCCAAGGCGGGTGGATCGCCTGAGGTCAGGAGTTCAAGACCAGCCTGGCCAACATGGTGAAACCCCATCTCTACTAAAAATATAAAAATTACCTGGGTATGGTGGTGGGTAACTGTAATCCCAGCTACTCGGGAGTCTGAGGCAGGAGAATCGCTTGAACCGGGGAGGCAGAGGTTGCAGTGAGCCGAGATTGTCCACTGCACTCCAGCCTGGCAACAGAGTGAGACTCCATCTCAAAACAAAAAAGGAAAAACATGGTACATATACACCATGGAATACTACTCAGCCATAAAAAAGAATGAGATCATGTCCTTTGCAGCAACATGGATGGAGCTAGAGGCCATTATCCTAACTAATGCAGGAACAGAATACCAAATACATGTTCTCACTTATAACTGGGAGCTAAACACTGAGTACACATGGACACAAAGAAGGGAACAGACACTGGGGCCTACTTGAGGGTAGAAGGTGGGAGGGGTAAAGAACTGAAAAATTACCTATCAAGTACTATGCTTACTACTTGGGTGATGAAATAATCTATATGCCAAACCCTTGTGACATTCAATTAACCTATATAGCAAACCTACACATTTATCCCTGAACCTAAAATAAAGGTTTAAAAAAGTCTGTGCACATTTTAGAAAAGGATAAGAGGTATGACAGGGAGAAGGAAGCCAAGCACTAGCTAGGGAGTTAGAGACACACAGTGAAGACACTGAATTACATTCCAAGGAGTATGGATTGCATTATTCTGCAAGCCACAGGGAACCACTCAATACTTTTGAGCAAAGTACTCATAAGGCTTGCAAGGTCTTACTTACATTTGCAACATTATGTTTTAATATTCTACTCTACAAAGGGCCTTGGTATCAACACTCCCTTGCTAAAAGAAACCAACTGAAACAATCTCTAGTCCCAATAATAAAGTAAAATTTCAATTCACCCTGAAGATTTTAAGGAGTCTAGTTTACCTTCTATTTGACAAGCCTGTCTTGCCCAATATGGAGAAAGTCTAAATATTTTTGGTTTTCAAAAACACTTGTACTATTAATTAAATCTCTAATGATGACATGCAAGCAAAACACAGTCTTTGTAAATTAAAAGAAATGTAAAGTCACAAGCATATCTATAGCATTTTGTATAACAACTTTAGCATTAATTTTAAATTCACATAGGTTTTTCTTCCTGACTAAAAGCAGATTATTGCAAAGACCACAATGTAGTAATTCCACAAAGGAGGAAAAACCATATTAAGGAAATACGGTGTTGCTGCTGCTCTGTACTTCTCCCTTGTTGATGCTAAACATAAGCACACACAAAAATTTATCACTACAATGTTCTTGGTTCCATCCCTGTAAATGGTATTAATGTCAACACCTGATCAGCAGCCTAACGATTTGTTTGCAGTCCAAGTTTTACCTGTTTACTTAGCACAGGAATGGAAAAATACCAAAGAAGGAAAAGTTTTGAAGAAACTTTTAGGAACAAAAGAGATTTGTTCCTATTGTTATTAAAAAGCATATTACTTTTAACAGCAAAGGAAAAATAATCTCTTAGCTTTGGCCAATAAACAGTTGATATTTCCACTGTTATAGTATATAATAGTATCTGTTTCAGAAGCATGAAATCAACATGAACCGATCAGAAAGGAACTGTGGCATTTCTTTATTCTTCACCTATTCACTGAGTGTTTGCTATGTGCCAGGCACTGTCCTGTCCTAAGTTCTGGGAATATCAATTAGTGGGGAGAAGGAAAAGGAAAAAGGAAAAGAGAACTGCAATATAAGGTGAGGCCAGAGGGAAAATAGAGAATGGTGAAAGCAGAGGCAAGAAAGTTGGCTGAGGTCAAGTAAGAAGAAAAGCAGAAGAAAGGAAGAAGCGAGAGGAGTAACAGAAAGAGGGAAATGGAAATAACTAATCCATAATAGTGGAGGAGCTTCTGAGGCCGGCACCTAGGCAGGGTTCCTCAGAGAAATATGCAAATATATCCTGAATAGGGCAGAGCCAAGGAAATGAGGGGTCGGTGCCTCTGGGAGGCTGGGGCTTCCCTACTGGGAATGAAGAATGAAATAAACAAAGATGACTAGTGGGAGAAAAGAGGAGAAAACACTCAAAAGCAATAATGGGACAATAAAGAACTAGAAGGAAGAAGAAAGGAAATGGAAAGAGAGATGCAAATGACAATGGGTAATGGGGAGAAGTGATGTGGCCACAGCAGCATGGATGTCAGAAAGAGATGAGAGTGATGGAGACCAGGAGTGAGGAAGACGGATGATAAGAAAGAGATCGTATGATAAGGAAAGGAAGGAGGTGTTGATCACAGGAAGATGGAATTTATAAAGCTAGAGAAAGAGGAAAAGCAATGATGAAGGGATGTGAATGGTGCAGAGGAAGCAAGGGAGTAACTAGAACGGGGTGGGGGGTGTGGAGCATGATGGTGCTGAAAGAAGATGGGGCTTGGGCTGGCTTCATGGGAGTGAAAACTGGTCAGTTGCACAGGGCCCCTTGCTCAGAAAGGTCCCATTCTTGGTTGAATGCTCTGTTGTTCTATCTTAAAATTCGTTGTAATTTTTTAAGAGATTTTGTATTTTCACTTTGCATCAGGCCTTGCAAATCATGTAGCTGGTCCTGGCTGGAAAAGACTGTGGGATGGGTGATAGGCGAAGGGCTCTAATGGGGCCATGGAGGATTTAGGTAGGCCAACAGTGGATGGGGACTGTGAATGGCAAGTAATGACAGGGACCCGAGGCTCTTGAGGTTATAAATGAGGGGGCTGGGGGGCAGGCAGGGTGTCATTGAAGGGTTGCAGAAATAACCCCTCATTAGAGAGGCTGAAAATGGGGTGTACCGTAATATGGGGGAGTGGTGGGGTGATACAAGATGTTAACACAGGAGTCAATGAACACACAGGGCAGTGGTGTTGGGCAGAAGAGCCTTAATGAAGATGTGTGACAGCAGGTGATCATATATTAGGAAATCAGGGTGTGACAGGTGGACAAGGGCCATTGATTGGGATAACAGCAGGCATCTGTGAAGCTTTCTGCCAGGTTTCTCCTGTGAGATAAGACATCTCCAATATTTCTGCGTGAGCCTCTCTTGAGGTATCACTCCATGACTAAAGATCTAGGGCTGGGTACATGTCACGTGTGGATTTCAGAATTCACTAATTTCCTACCACACTTAGTATAACGCCGATGCCACAGTGGGGGTAGGGGGGTGTCCACACAATTGAAGGAGAAACAGGAGGTAAAGGGACCAGAGCCAACGGAGAAAGGCGGGGGAGTGAGTGAGGGTGCAGACAGATAAGATGTTGATGGGGGTGAATATTGGAATCACCGTTTGTAACAATCATCAGCAGGAGAGGGACAATGGGGAGGGGTCAAGGGAGAGGCGACAGAAGGGCGCTGACTCCTGACCTCAGCCATCCTGATGCTCTCTGGGGGCGGCCTCAGAGGCTGCTGTGGAGATCGCAAGAGCTGGGCAGGAGTCTGGGAAAGATGCTAAAGGCGCGACGCGCTGTCTCTATCGCCCGCCCGGAGCGGAAACCCGCGCTCGGCGCGTCGTCCCGTCGCCTGGCAACCGACACGCCCACTAGGGGCGCTAGCGGGAATTCGAAAGGGGAGGAGCTTCTGAGGCTGGCACTTGGGCAGGGTTCCCCAGAGAAATATGCAAATATCTCCCGAATGGGGCGGAGCCAAGGAAATAAGGGAGCGGTGCCCCTGAGAGGCTGGGAGGAGTCCCACAGTGCGGGCAGATGGAGACACCCAGGAGAAAGAAGTGGGCGAATGGGAAGAGGCCATCCAGAAAGGACGGTGGGGGACACTAGGGAGCCAAGCATGGAGAACCGAGGACTAACGCTTGGAAGGAAATGTGGAGCAGAAGTTACCGGATGAGGGAAGGACAGACGGCTACTCTCTGCCTTCTAAGACAACGAGGAATAATCTCACTTCCAGTCAGTTCAACCCTTGTAAAACAGCTACTGTGTGCAAGACACGGAGGGACAGCTGAAGTGGAGAAACCACAGATGCTGTCTTCAAAGGATTTAATCTAATATTCGTGGTGAGAAAAATAGGGTGCAGAGCTTAAGGCATCCTGGAAAAACGTATGTAGCACCACATCACGAAAATCTTTCTTCTGGGATCCCACTCCCAAAACCGTTTCTTCGCCCTCTTCTCTCCCCTCTGCCTCCACTCTTTCTGGACTTCAGGTACAAATAGTTGAAATAATTATACTCCTTGGTTCGTGAAATGTGTAAGACTCCTATCTGGTTTTATTTTCTCCCTTTATCCCCACCTCTACGCCCAACCCCTATCCTCAACCCCATAGGTATTCATGCTACTGTGCTTCCATATGTATTTTTGGGAAATGTACAGCATTTTTATCAGTGTATTTTTTTAAAATGTTTAAATAATGCTACTGGACTTTGGAGATTATCTTATTTTCTACTTTTTTCACTCAAAATTCTTTTTAAGGATCTGTCCTCGTTGCGATTGGCAAGCATATTCTAGTTCATTGCTTCTGAGTACTGCACAGCGTTTCAGAAGGGGCATCTACCACACTTCACTTCCATTCCCGAGGTGTTAGGTAACAAGGCTGCCCCTAATTCTCCAATACATCAAGTAATACAGCCACGATCGTCCTTGTCCGTGGTCCCTTATGGACCTCTGTGCAAATTCCTCTGAAATATATGCCAAGGAGCAAAATTGTTAAAGTCATAGGGATGCACAGGGACATTTGCTTATGCAGCTGCATCCTGCACAAACACATCCAACCATGGGGCAATGGAGGCTGAAAAACAGCCTCTACTCTCTTTCCCATGCCATGTGCCCTACTGGAGGAAGGTGTGCACTTTTTATTCTCACAAAATCTCTGTACCCCAGCCAAGTCATGAACCTAGAAGGCTGTAACTATCTAGAGGGTGTGATATTTTCAAACTCATCTGGCCAGAAGTGAACAGTTTTCCAAAAGCACAAAGATGTCCAACAGCCTAGTACAAGCCCAGGGTATTTACCAAGCACTTTAAGATTGTGTACCAGAGTTACTACCCTAGGCTGTACTCCAGTGTGTTGTACAAGGGTTTCCGTCCAACACTTCCATCCATCCCTTCCAGAACGTGGTGGGTCTTTTTTATTAAACACTCATAAAGTGTTTAGTAAATGCCAAATACTATTCTAAGTGCTTTGCAAATATTGACTCATCTAATTAGCTAATTTTCTAATTTCTGTCAATATGATGAAAGTAGTGTAAGTACATTTTTTGCTTTCATTTTCACTTCTCTAACTACTAGTGAATTTTTTGACCATTTCTTTATACATTCATAGGCTACTTGAGATTCCCTTCTGTGAACTGCCTTTTCAGCGTCTTTGTCTATTTTTCTATTGGTCTTTTTTCTTTTGATTTGCAGACATCTTTGAGAAGCCTGGACATCAATCTGCTTTAGAAGACTAGAAACTCTGCCTTTATGTCCTTAAGGGAACAATAGTCCTTAATTTTGATACTGTAGCTCTTTAGCTCTTTTTTCTCTATATTTTATATAGTTTTTGGTATTATTTAGACTTCCTTAACCCCAATGTCATAAAGGTATTCACCCATCATTTTTTTTCTATCTATTAGCTTCATAGTTTTACTTTGTTACATTCAGTTATCTAATCAATCTGGAGTTCTCCTTCCCATATGGTGTGAGATAGGGATCTAACTATATTTTTCTCCATGGGGTGAGCAAATTTTCCAACAACTCATGTCAAACAATCCATTCTTTCCAAATTGGTTTAGGAAAGTTTCCAAATAGACATGAGTATGTTCTGAGCTCTCTGGTTTGTTCATGTGTCAGTAGCACAGGGTTTTATCACTGTGGGTTTTTAGTTAGTCATCACGGTTGAAGTGCAAGTCCCCCATTCCAAATTCTTCTGTGTCAACATTGCTTTGTCTATCCATGGACCTTTATCCTCCCTTATAATTTTTAGAGTAAGTTGGTCAAGTTTATGAGAACTGTGTTGGATTGATGAACTAATTCAAGGAAAATTGACAACTGTGCAGTGACATCTTATTCATGACCTGACACTATATATCTGGTGAACAAAAAGAGGGAAAGGTGGCTGAGTCATAATATGCATGGAGGTTGCTGGAGAGGTGGCGGATGAACTGGAGAGGTAGGCTGAACCACACTGTAAGCCAAGCTAATAGAAATGAGCTTGAAATGGGACCAGCAATCCAGCTCAGGCTGCTTTGTGTGTTCACAGGAAACCTGATTACACATTGGGACCATCGGCTTGTGGGATTGCCATGATCCAGAGAAACTCCATAACATTTCTGAAGGTATAGAACAAAAATAAAGACCTAGAGGGCGCTGGTCACCCATATGTTGCACTGATGTCAAGTGCAGGGCTGTGTGCCTTCCCATGTCCAGGGGATCTCCTAAAAGAGATTTCATAAGCAGGTGGCCTATATAGGTGACAGCAATTCAATCCAGTAAACAATTTTTAAAGAACTTACTGCATGGTAGGCACAAGGCTGCCCACAGGAAGCACCAAAGTGACTATGGCAGAGTCACTGCCCTTTGCATTCACAATCTGTATTGGGGGAAAGACAGAAGGGAACATCTACAGTTAATTCTAACGCAATATGATGGTATAATTTAGTATATGCCATTTTAACAGAAAGCACAATGGGAGCTCAGAGAATCTAGATACTGATATCTGAGACCTTACTTGTAGGAGGACAAAAAGACCCAAATATGAGCAATGAAAGAACCACAGGAGGTAGAAAGGCACGTGACATATTCAGCTCATAGGAAAGAGATGCAGGGGGCATCAACAGAGATGGATGAATGGATGAAAGAATGGGTGGTTGGACAAATCAATTTATGCTGATGAAACAAAATGTTTGATTTCCAATTTTCTGGATTACAGAAGACTAGTCACCACCCTGCTCCCCTGTGCTGTTGTAATAAGAAGAATCACTAGGTGGCATTATAGTACCAAAAGTCCTCACCTTTCAGAGCCTCTAGGAGAAACACACCCAACAAGATCGCGTCAGCCCCTAATTTAGACAAATGAGTGCTTCTATTCATCTCATTTCTCATTATATCCACTTAATTTATTTCTTGAGCACCTACTATATGTCCAGCCCTATGTTGCATATTATGGAGAGAGAATACAAAAGGAGTTGAAGACAGGATCTTCTCCCTCAAGGAGCATAAGGAGAAGCAAAACGTGCATGCCAACACTCCCCCATAAAAGATTTTCTGACAACAGTCCAAGACAGGATATAGTAAGCACAGAAATGAGGATGTCAGTAAATAAGGTCCTGTGCAATCTGGCCCTTTCGACTTTCTGGTGCCAGCTCCCATCACTCACTCCTTGTTACACTGGTTCTTTCAATTCCCTGGATAGCCATGCTCTTCCCCACTGCCCAGAATTCACAAATGCTGATCTTCCTGTCTGGAATACTTGACTCTCTCTCTTTCTCTCTTCAGCTGGCTGGTTCCCATCCATCCTTCTTTCAGATCTCACTTCTTCAGATTACTTTCAATCTCACTTCACCAGACTACCTTTTCCAGTATTGTGTATTCTACTTCTTGCATCATCCCACAATGGTAACTAATGCCTAGTCACGTAAATGGTTGCTTAACACCTGTGTTCCTTACCACGCTGTCAAACTACAGGAGCACTAAGATGATGCACATCTTCTTCACCCCTGTCTCCACTGGTGTTAGGGGCTGAATTGTGTCCCTCCAAAATTCATACGTTAATGTCCCTATGCCCCCTACTTCAGAATGTGATGGTGTTTGGAGATAGAGCCTTTAAAGAGGTAATTAAGTTAAAATAAGGCCAATCAGACTTGTATCTTTACAAGAAGAGGAAAATTGGTCACACAAAGAGACACCAGGTATGTTATGTGTACACACAGAGGAATGACAGTGAAAAGGAGACTATCTGCACAACAAAGAGAGGGGCTTCAGTAGAATTCAAACCTGCTGACACCTTGATCTTGGACTTCTAACCTTCATAACTGTGAGGAAATCAATTTTTTGTTTGTTTGTTTGGTTGGTTGGTTTGGTTTGTTTCAGTGGGGAGGGGTTTGAGACGAAGTCTCATTCTGTTGCCCAGGCTAGAGTGCAGTGGCACAATCTTGGCTCACTGCAATCTCCGCCTCCCAGTGTAGCTGGGACTACAGGTGCGCACCACCACACCCAACTAATTTTTTATATTTTTGGTAGAGACAGGGTTTCACCATGTTAACCAGGTGGTCTCGAACTCCTGACCTCAAGTGATCCTTCCGCCTCAGCCTCCCAAAGTGCTGGGATTACAGGTGTGAGCCACCATACCTAGCCTCAATCTTTGTTTGCCACCCAGTCTGTGGTATTTTGTTGTAACAGCCCTAACAAACATAACCAGCCAGCACTCTGCTGAATGATAACTGCTCAGCAAATCACTACTGAATAAGTTCTAAAGTAAGGAAGCCCAGTGAACCATGACATCTTAAAGAAAGGTGCATGGTAGACATGGTTCTTGAACTTGACCTTAAATGATATGTATGAGTTACAGACATGGAAGGAAGTAAAAAGAATCTCAGGTATGGGGAACAGCATTGGGCAGAAACCAAGGCAAGAATCCAAAAATCCTGCTTTAGGCGGGGTGAGGTCCCTATCAGGTATTGGTGGACACTAAAGTTGATAAGAGGGCATGGGTGAATAGCAGAGAGCCTTGGAAGGATAGCAGAGAAGTGTCTCCAAACTCAAGGACCAGGGACAGTCGAGGACACACCCATTTGTTCTGCCAGATATCTCAAATATATGATCATGAGCTATACGACCTCTGCAAAGCTCCTTATTTAAACCTGGATATAATCGCCTCTTGTCAGTACCCTCCTAGAACTTCTCAGTTGTGTGTTGTAACACAGTAATAAGAACAGTATTATATAGCCAGTGTTCACCTCTTCAACAGCACCCAGTGCAGATATGAAGTAAACCTCCAAAAAAGCAGAAACACTGACTTGCAGGCCTACATGTAAATTCCTAGCCTATAATGCAAAGCAATTGTGCCCTAACAGAAATCTACCTCTCTAATAGATCAGAGAGGTCCCAGAGGCTAGTTTGGGGGTATCTGTATCATTCACAATCTCCTCTGAGATTATTAACTCCCACCCAGAATTACGTGCCTCCCTGAAGCCATGATGCTCTAAGCCACCCTACCTACCTCCCCAGGGCCATAGCTGATGGGTCAAGGGGGAGACCTGACCCACATGAAGCCAATTCTGTTATTTTTCCTGGGAATTTATAACAGGGACCAAGAGCAAGTCAATCGTTGCTCAGGTCTGGAACTGAATATGTGAAGCCCAGGAGAGGTAGAGAAAGGCAGGCGGCTGTATGGAGGGAAGAATAAAGCAAATAAATGAGGGGACTCCACAGACCAAAAACAGGAAGCAAAAGATGGGGGAGGGAGCTTCTTCCTTGGTGGCTGATGCCCTGTGGGAACCTGGTGGCAGTCCCTTGAGAGACCCAGCAACATCAGCTCTCCTGGATTCTGCTAGATACTTTGTATCCTCCTAACAAAATCACCTTATTTGTTTAAGCTAGATGAAGTGAGTTTTCTTTGTATGTATCAAAAATGAAAAAGAAACTTAAAGCCTGCATCAACACAGATCCTGTTTGCACAGGCATTCTTGTGGCATTGCTGGATTTAGTGTCTATGGAATCTAAAAACTACCTAACGACATGGTAAAAACTGCTCCTGTCATCATATCTAACATTTTTCCTCCAGACTGTTAGGAAGATTAAAAGCCCACGTGTTACAGAAAATTGTTATCATTTATCAGCCAACCCTATGGTCACCTTAGATGACAAAGCAGAGTCCCCACTGGCTAGTGCTCTCCAAAACTTTTCGGGGCATATTTTATTCCTTTAATCTTCTCCTTTTCCCGCCTACTGCAGTGCTAACTTAACAGAACATTTGTTGAGCATTTGACATCAGCTTCCAAAGGGTCTCCAGACAAACTCCCCTCGTGGCACCTGAGGAGATGATGAAGCTCAGGCAGATTTATTAGGAAGACTGAAAGGTCAGGTGCCAGGTAGAAGCACTGAGGGAGCAGCCACAGCAGGTAAGCATTTTTACCAGGAGAAGGAGATAGCAGTGTCATAACTACCCAGTCATCTTACCTGCCTTGAATTTTATTGGCTTGAAACCAGCTACTCTCTTATCCCACACAGAATACTTTTAAATATGACTGGTTATGCCAGATCATTCAGTTGGTGCTTAACACCAAGGTTGCAGTTTGATGTCCTACTCAGGACTGGTGCACAGTAGGTGCACTACTGGACATGCACAAACCAACCGGTGGACTAGATTGGTTAAAAAGCCTAAGTGGGTCAAGTGCAATGGCTCACTCCTGTAATCCCAGCATTTTGGGAGGCTGAGGTGGGTAGATCGCTTGAAGTCAGGAGTTCGAGACCAGCCTGGCCAACATGGTGGAACCCTGTCTCTACCTAAAATACAAAAATTAGCCAGGTGTGGTGGCAGAACCCTGTAATCCCAGCTACTCAGGAGGCTGAGGCAGGAGAATCACTTGAACCCAGGAAGTGGAGGTTGCAGTGAGCCAAGATTGCATCACTGTACTCCAGCCTGGGTGACAGAGTGAGACTTGGTCTCAAAAAAAAAAAAAAAAAAAAAAAACTAACTGGCTCCATACAACCTTTTCTCACTAATAATAAATAAATAAATAAATGAGTGGGTAAATAAGTAGCTGAACAATATGACAAGACCTGGTCTATTGGGGGAACCAGCCCCCAGTAGTTCAATGTAGGTTCTTTTCTATTTTCCCTAAGTGTCAGCCAATCTGAGAAATAAAGAGAAAGAGTACAAAGAGAGGAATTTTATAGCTGGGCCTCCGGGGGTGACATCACATATTGGTAGGACCATGACGACAACCCCGAGCCTCAAAACCAGTAAGTTTTCATTAGGGATTTTAAAAGGGGAGGGGGTGTACAAACAGGGAGTAGTTCACAAAGATCACATGCTTCAAAGGGCAATAAAGATCACAAGGCGAAGGCAAAATTAGAATTACTGATGAGGGTCTATGTCCCATTGTGCTGATATTGTCTTGATAAACATCTTAACAGGAAACAGAGTTCGAGAGCAGAGAACCGGTCTGACTAGAATTTACTAGGCTGGAATTTCTCAATCCTAGTAAGCCTGAGGGTACTGCAGGAGACCAGGGCGTATTTCAGTCCTTATCTCAACCGCATAAGACAGACACTCCCAGAGCAGCTGTTTATAGACCTCCCCCGAGGAATATATTCTTTCCCCGGGGTATTAATTATTAATATTCCTTGCTGGGAAAAGAATTCAGTGATATCTCTCCTATGCACATGTCCGTTTATAGGCTCTCTACAAGAAGAAAAATATGGCACTATTCTGCCCAATTCCACAGGCAGTCAGACCTTATGGTTATTGTTCCTTGTTCCCTGAAAATCGCTGTTATTCTGTTCTTTTTCAGGATGCACTGATTTCATATTGTTCAAACACACATGTTTTACAATCAATTTGTACAATAGTGATCCTGAGGTGACATACATTCTCAGCTTATAAAGATAATGGGATTAAGAGATTAAAGTAAAGACAGGCATAAGAAATTATAAGAGTATTATTAGGGAAGTGATGAATGTCCATGAAATCTTCACAATTTATGTTTTTCTGCCTCAGCTCCAGCTGGTCCCTTCGTTTGGGGTCCCTGACTTCCCGCAACACTGGTCTATAAAAAAATTTTTTTTTTTTAATGAGCTGGGCTGAGGAGGGAGGAGTCACTGGAGCCCAGGAGTTTGAGGTTACAGTGAGCTATGATTATGTCACTGCACTCCAGCCTAGGTGACAGAGCAAGACCCTGTCTCAAAAACAAACAAACAAACAAAAGTAAATAAGTGAATGATATGGTCTGGATGCTTTGACCCCTCCAAATCTCATGTTGATACAAGACTTCCAGTGTTTCTACCTCAAGTGTTCAGGTCACAGGGGTCAGATCCCTCATGAATGGCTTGGTGCTGAGGTAATGAGTGAGTTCTCACTCTAACAATTCACATGAGATCCGTTTGTTTAAAGGAGCCAGGCACATCCTTTCTCTCACTCTTGCTTCTTCTCTTGCCATGTGACACATCAGCTCATACTTCACCTTCCACCATGGCTGTAAGCTTCCTGAGGCCCTCACCAGAAGCAGTTGCCAGCAGCATGTTTCCCACACAGCCTGCAGAACCATGAGCCAAAATAAACCTCTCTCCTTTATAAATTACTCAGTCTCAGATATTCCTTTATAGCAATACAAACAGACAAAAACAGTGAATAAATTAAAAATTTTTAAAACCAAAGCACAAAATACCTTTGATGACAGGCCAATGCTTTTATATCTACTATCCCCTGAAAGTCTCGATTTTCAAACACCTCTAGACTTTACAAATGCTGATCCCTTTTCTGGAAAATCAAATGACTCCTTATTTGTGCAGTTAGCTCTTTCAAGTGTCAGCTCAGTCTTGCCTCATCCAAAAAAGTCTTACCCAGTTAGGTACCTCTCCTCTAAGCTGCTGGAAAAACTGAGCATCTTTTGTCAATTCAATGCATTATCATTGTGTGTTGACTTCTATGTCTCCTCCACCAGACAGGGAGGACCAGTCTTTTCTTTAATACATCTATGGTGCTGCCCCATAGGAGACACTAGAAGTAAAAAGTTTGATGAATGAATGCAAAATACAATTAACTTATAAACTCATGCACACAGCAATTACTCTTGGGAGTGATTAGTGACTAAAGGAAGGTGAAAGGTATCAGTACATGAACATTTAAGATTCTACAGTAGTTAAAATTATTTCCAAGTACACACCAAGGTCCCAGACAGAAGTACAGGTAGTAAGGATTACAATAAAATGGATTTATCTCATTTTTTCTTACCTTAAATGGAAATGCCAAAGAACCATGTCTTTTTTTTCTTACCCACAAGGTGGGACACACAACCGGTACTCAAAACAGGTGGACTACTGAATTCTCATGGGCAACAAGGATAGGCATCTATAAAATGAAATCTGCTATGTTAAAGGAATAGCTTTTTTTTTTTTTTTTTTTTTGAGACAGAGTCTCACTCTGTCACCCAGGCTGGAGTGCAATGGCACGATCTCGGATCACTGTAACCTCCTCCTTGAGGGTTCAAGCCATTCTCCTGCCTCAGTCTCCCAAGTAGCTGGGACTACGGGCATGTGCTACTATGCCCAGCTAATTTTTGTATTTTTAGTAGAGACGGGGTTTGGCTATGTTAACCAGGTTGGTCTTAAACTCCTGACCTCAGGTGATCCACCCACCTTGGCCTCCCAAAGTGCTGGGATTACAGGCATGAGCCACCATGCCTCTTTTCTACCTGTTAGGTATATTGCTTTCTTGCCAATACCTGCTGCAAGACCTACTGAATAATTTTAGTAGAAGCAAACGCCTGCTGAGCATTCACTGGGAACAGGTGCTTTTTGAGGCAATGCATGGGAGGCAAAAAGCTCCAAACCTTTTTAAACTAAGCAGGACAATTTAAACCTCTAGGACAGTAGAGACCAATCTAAGATACCATTGTATTTTAGAATCTAGCACCAAGGTTTGCAACCTTTTTCTATAAAAGACCACATTAAGAAATATTTTGAGGTAGAAAAAAAGTAGAACTATCCTGAGGACAGGTAGGAAAAAAGAGCTATTTTGGGCTTCACGGGCCACGTGGTCTCTGGGGCAGCTACTCAACTGTGCTGCTATAGCCCCAAAGCAGCCACAGACAACACATAAATGAATGGGCATGGCTGAGCCAATATAATTGTATATATAGAAGCAGGTGGCACTCTGGATTGGGCCTGACAGCCATAGTTTGCCAACTCCTGATTTAGCACAATGCCTGGCATAGATTAGGTGCTGAAATATTTGTTGAATGAATGGATAGATGAATGAATAAGTGAATTAAGGTATTCCTAAGGTTAAAGCATAATGATTTGTGTTCAAGGCAAGGATGCCATCTTTAGACATTAACTACAAAGAGAGCAATGAATATCTACTGACCAGAAATAAGTTGGATGGAAATCATCTGACAGTTCTTTCACACACCAAGTGGTGCATGTAGATGGAAAATTAACATATATAAACCAATAATAATTTTCAAAACAGAGATGTGAGTTAGAAGAGTGGTTTAAAGAAATATTTTCTAGCCAAGCATGGTGACCCACTCCTGTAATCCCAGCACTTTGGGAGGCCGAGGGAGGAGGATCACTTGAGCCCAGGAGTTTGAGACCAGCCTGGGCAACATAGCGAGACCTCATCTCTGCAAAAGATAGGAAAATTAGGCAAGTATGGTGGCACACACTTGTAGTCCCAGCTACTCAGAAGGCTGAAGCAGGAGGATTGATTGACCCTGAGAGGCTGAGGCTGCAGTGAAGCTGACCGTCACTCCCACCTGAGCAACAAAGTAAGACTCTATCTCAAAATAAATAAATAAATAAGTATTTTCATCAAACTTTGGATCTTGACTCATTTAATAAGTTGTGGCCTACATTTTTTTTCAAAAGAGGGAAACATAGGAAGAGTAAAAGAAAAAGGGAACATAACAGTTTGTATCACATTCGGTAAACATAACAATTGTTTTTAAGGAACCTGTCTTTCAATTATAATGCACTTGTATGTGTGAGTATACTGGGTTGTGAAATGAAATGTATTTTCAAAAATCTTTGAAAAACATAGGTTCTGTAGAATCTAAAGATTCCTACCACATGAATTGATATGAGGATTACATGAGTTGGTAGGTGTAAAATGCTTGAGTAATACCTAGCACATGGCACAAGTTTTAGCTATTATTTATTCTGTCACTAACCAGCAATGTGACCTTGAGTATGTGACCTAACTTCTCTGAACTTCATTTTGGCAGTAAATAATCTCTAAAGGCCCTGTGGGCTCCAATATTCCCAGAGGAGGGACATGGTTAGCACTGACCTTAAGGAATGAAATAGGCAAATGCAAATCATTTGTCTTTTTCAACTGACACCTCTGAGGTCTCAGCAAAGCAGCCTGTTCTGTGAAACATCCTGTAAACTAACTTGCTATTATCTTGTGAAATTCCATGCGAAGTTGAATTCAGGGTAGTGGGAAATTGACCAAATCAAGGGAAGTGCCCTTTTTTCCCCTTCATCAGATGCTTAATGACTAGCATAGGCTTCCTGTCTCTCCCATTGTCATGCATTTTATTCCACATACTGGAATAACCACAGATAGGGGTGAACAGGAAATTTGTCCCTGTGTATTTAATCTTTTAAAAATTTCCAGTGCTCCTGATTGTCAGATGTGGTGTGAAGCTGCCCTGCAGTTGGTTCAGACTTTGTCACAAGTCACTTTTTTTTTTTTTTTGAGACACACTGTCACCCAGGCTGGAGTGATACAGTCTCGGGTCACTGCAACCTCCACCTCCCAGGTTCAAGTGACTCTCATGGCTCAGCCTCCTGAGTAGCTGGAATTACAGGCATGCACCACCACGCCTGACTAATTTTTGTATTTTTTTGTATAGACGGGGCTTCGCCATGTTGGCCAGGTTGGTCTAAAACTACTGATCTCATGTGATCTGCCCACCTTGGCCTCCCAAAGTGCTGGGATTACAGGCAGGAGCCACCACACCCAGCTGACAAGTTACCTTTCACTATGGAATTTGAAGCCTTATCTAGCACTTAAATGATCATGAAGAAAATTCCATCTACTTTCACATACACACGCGTACACATAAACAAGCCAATAGAAAACTGGGGGATGTTGTAACAGAGTCTTCATACATAAAAACATAAAGGTGGCCAATAATGATGTTCTGTTCAGCCTCACTCATAATTAAAGAAATGCAAACCAAAATATTGAGATTAGGGGTTTTTTCATCTATAAAAGAAGCAAATTAAATTAAAGTTATAATAGAAAATACCCAGTGTTGACAACAATGTAGAGAAAAAGGCAATCGTCATACTATGGGAAATAGTTCAAATTGGGGAGATCTCTTTGGAAGGCAATTTTGTAATATATATCAAAATAGTAAATGCACATATCCTTTGATCAGCCCTGAAACTATCAAGGCAGTGACCCAAAATAGCCATCTATATACAAGCTTCTTATGTCTTATGTGAGAAAAACAAATCCTTATTTGTTTAAGCCTTTTATAGTCTTAGATACTGTAAAAATTACAGTCTGGTATTCCATTACTTTCAGCCAAACATACTCCTAATTGGTAATTTTTAAAAAGAATAGGGGTGAAGGACATTCACATCTTGCACTGTCTTTAGAAGGTTTCTAGTATTTCCCCATTAAGCATAACACTGGTTTGGGGGCTGGACTTTACCCTTTGTTTTTATCATGTTACAGAGGGTTTGTTTATATTTCAATGACGAATTTTATCTGATGGCTTTTCAGAATATATAGTGATGATCTTTCCATTTTTCTCTTTTGATCTATTAATGATGTAATATTCTTTGGTGTGCTGCTGGGATTCTATTTGTTAATATATTATTTTAAATTTCAGAAATAATTTATATATTCATAAAGGAGATGAATACATTACTTTTCTTTCTCCTTTTCAATGAGCTATTTTTATTAGTTTTTTGACTGATATAATGGCCTTAATAAAAAAGAATTTCAATCATTGAGGTTTTTTAAATGTAAATGACTAAACTTTTTATTTCTACATATTGTATCTGTACTTTTTCAACTTTACCTGTTCTTTTTTCATAGTTCCATGTCCTATCATTTTATCTCTGTATTTTGACCATAACTATTTTGTCCTCTTTTTCAAATTGTTCTATTGTCGCAGATACTCAAGGGGCTAATTTTCCTGTTTATTACATTTACCAGTTCACACCCTCATGTGGTTCATTTCCTAGTCTGGTTTTTAATTTTTCATTATAAGCTTAATGATTATTAATAATTCTTAATTTTAAGAAATTAATATAATTAAAATAATATAAAGAATATTTTAATTTATCATAAAACACTTAAATTTCTTATTGTAACTTCAATGGGAGTTGTTTATTCTGCTAGGGACCAGGATAAACAACTGAATTTTACATTTGCTTCTGACAGGGCCAAGGGGATTCACCACTTTGAAACAGGTTTTTTGTGTTTTTTCTTGACATTAGGATTCCCTCAGCACATGGGTGGTATCAATTGGGAGCTCACACCTATGCATAGTAGAGGCAGGCTAGGGGTTTCATTTCTATAGAAAACATTTTAAAATTCATCCAGTGCTCCGATAAACCACAAGCTTCCTTGCCGTGACCCTGAGTCAATGTGAAGAAGGCTGTTTTCTATCCTCCTGTTACTAAAGGGCAGGCTTTCCAGAGTTCCAACCTTAGGCAGGGATCTCAAGTCCAGATCCCTGTCTTTGTAGAACTCAAGGCCTGAATAGATACTAACCCCAGTCACTGAGTGGGTACTCACCCCTGGTCCTTAGCCATTTGGGCTTATATTCATGTCATACTTTTGAGTCCCCTTGACCTATCTCACAAATGGAGACCTCCTTTCTTCCCTTCCATTGTTGATATATTTTATTCAGCCTTTCGCTGTTCGAAGCAGGAGTTCCCTGACTTCTTGACCCCTCAAGTTCCCACAGGTTGAACCTGTGTACTTTCCTATCTTTTAAAAAACATTTCTAGGGTTAGCACAGGGCTCTGTAGAAATGACACATGAGGGGTGTCCAACCCAGACATGGGGGTTCAAGGAAGACTTCCTGAAGGAGTAACTGCCTGTTCTGAGACAGGAAGACTGAGCATACAATTAGTCAGGCAAAATAACATGCATGTGCATTGGGGAGACAGGTTGGAGGAGGAGGTGGGGTGACTGTGGCAGGCAGAAAGTAAAGTACATATGAATATCCAAGGGGAGAGAAAAAGCATATCATGCAAACAGCATATCAAAGAGCATATCGCGTTCTGAGAAGCACACGTTCCAAGAACTGCAAGGAGTCTAGTGTGGGACACAGAGTGAGATATGAGACTGGTGAGATAAGGAGAGGCCAGTTCATGAACGACTTACAAGCCAGGTTAGAACGGTGGACCTTAGAACAGACAGGAACCAATCAGATCACAGAAAGTGAAATCATCAGGTTAAAAGCAAAACAAATATAATAAATATTCCTTACATAAATATACATGGCTGGTTAGAATTTGCTGAAACTACTTTGCAGACGGGATGACAATCTCAGAGGGCATTCAAGCACTAACCTTGGCATTCCAGCACAACGCTGAACTCTTAGACCAAGGATTACAAAGCTCAGCCCAGCGTTCTTACTTCAGAGAAATTTCCCCCACCTGCTTTGTGAAGGGTGTGAGTAACCCACCCGACCAACTTGTAGACATTTTGGAAATACATAGCTCTTTCAAGACTGTTTCCCAAGATCGCCCCCACCACCTCCAACACCCATACTGGCCCCCAAAACTCTGCCATAACCTCTTATGTAAGGAAAGAATTTAAGCAGCAGTAAAAACTTGAAAATAAAAGTACCCTGGGCCAAGGGCCAGGGAGTCTATTTTTAGAACATTTTCTCATTGCCTGTTTATCTTTCAGACTCAGCCAAAAAGTCTTCTAGGCGAGTGTTAAAGGAAAAGACGAAAAGAAGGTGATCTGAGACCAAATAGCAGTAGCAATGGTGATCATTTTGGACAGCGTGTTCCAATTTCCCCAATGTGCCTTCACTGGCATTTGGTGCCCCCCAAAGCCGCTTAATGTAGAATTCATTCAAACCCTTCTCTGCCTTTTCCACTGATTGTGGGATTTGGCTAGGTCAAAAGGAAGACAGTAGAAGTTATGGATTTCATAAACTATTAAGCTCGACCAGAACGCTGCTGCTGCTGCTCCTCCAGGCCTCAGTTCTCTATGTTTCTAACACAGGGGTGGTAACACTTGATCTACCGTCACAACAGTAACCAGAAACTTCCGCGCCTGTCCGGTGGAGCATTCGGTCACCGTTCTCCTTTGTGCCCGGTTAATCCCGGAGAAAAGCAACCATGCATCTGAGTATCATAAAAGTCGGGCGCAGTGGCTCACGCCTGTAATCCCAGGCGCTTCGGGAGGCCGAGGCGGGCGGATCACCTGAGGTAGGGAGTTCGAGACCCGCCTGACCAACATGGAGAAACCCCTTCTCTACTAAAAATACAAAATTAGCCGGGCGTGGTGGCGCATGCCTGTAATCCCAGCTACTCGGGAGGCTGAGGCAGAAGAATCGCTTGAACCCGGGAAACGGAGGTTGCAGTGAGCGGAGATAGCGCCACCATTGCACTCCAGCCTGGGCAACAAGAGCGAAACTCCTTCTAAAAAAAAATAAATACATAAAATAAAAAAGCGAATTATTTTAATCCTTTCAAGCTGCAAAAGAGAAAAAGGCTGGCGTTATGTCTAGAGTTATATTTTCCTCCAAGAGACTAAATAGGTGGCCCCATGAATTCCGCCACTTGTAAAACGCGCCTCAGAAAACTCTCCCAGACTTGTAAGGACTTAACTCCTTCCGCTCCGCTGCTTAGAACGACTTTTAAGGGCGTCCTCTCCGGGCCCCTGTCCACTCGCTCCAGTTTACTCCAGTGGCCTGATTCCGTCTCTACCAGTCACTCTCCAGTTCTGCCGTGCTGGGGGAGTTTCTGGGGTCTCATTGGGCAGATCTTCCTGGCGGACCCTGGGCCCAACCACCAAAACCCACACGGTCCTCCTTAAGGAGCTTCCGCGGCCGCGAGTAGAGGCGGGTGTTTTGTTCCTATGAGGAGGAAAAAGTTTTTGTGACATCCAGGAAATGAGTAACTCTGAAGTCCTGTAGAGCCGGCCGCTGTAGGCCAGAAGGCGGGAGCCAGCGGGGGCATCGCCGCTCGCGCCTCTCTAAGTGCCAGGCCACAAGCTCCGCCGCAGCCGCCTACAAGCTGCGGCACCCCGGCCCCCGACCCGCGCGCAAAGCCTGTGCTGCAGCAGTCTTCCCGCGGCGGGGATCGGGACCTGGGACCCAGGCCAATCGTAAGTCCCGGGGCAGCCTAGTGTACTAAAGGAAGAAGGGCGCGATGGAGACCGCGAGCTCGGAGGAGCTGTGCGGGAGATGGCTGCCGGGAGTGGGGGCGCAGGAGGGTGTGGGGATCGCGGGCGTCTGCTCGGCCCCCAGGTGGGGGCTGACTTTGGAGACCCCCTTAAAGCGCGCATGCCCAGGCGGGCGCATTGTCTCCCCGTGGTCACGCGTCTCGTTCCCGCCGTGCGGGGGGGATGCGTCGCGGGCGCTCGCTCCATCTAGGCTGCGGGCAGTTCCTCCTCGAGGCGCGCGGAGCCTCGGAGCCCAGAGCGGGACCACGTTTTTGTTTGTAGTGCCCAGGTGACCCGTTACTTCTCACATCTGAGCAGAGCGCTACCGCAGAAAGGAAAGCGGGGTCGCCCTGCTCATTTGCTGCCCCCTTTTCCCCTTCCCCTTCCCTCCCTTCCTGTAAGGGAGGAATGAGAGTGAAGTTTGTTTTTTCTCGGTTCCTGGTAGTGAAGTTAGGGGGCTGCTTCAGGCCGGATAAAGTCCCCGGCGCTTCCTCTTTCGGGACTATTAGTGGACCAGACCTCACGCTGTGCAGACTTGCTCTTGAGGCTGCAAATAACTCTGCCACTTCACCCCTAACCCCACCCTCAACCCCATCCCTATGACTTCGCCATTCTGGCTGCCAGGTGAAGACTCAAGGAGTTCCGGGGCCGGATTCCCCATCCAAAACGCTTTCTCTTTAAAAAAAAAAAATTGCCGCCGACCAGGAAGGTAAAATATTTTACGGAACCAGGCAGGGACCTCATTTTGCCTTTTGCCTTTCTCCTGGTGTGAGAAAAGCACCATTTCACAACTAGTAGAGTACCAGATATTGGTCTCATTTCACAGTAGAGTACTAGATACTGGTCGCCATCCGGACTCTGGTCTTTTGGATCTAAATTGGGGTCACGTTCTATTTTCTTGTTTTTTTGTTGGATATGACCCAGGGCTCTTGCCTTTTACAACCCGAGTCTATCTGACTGCCAGCTAAAGTTCATCTGTGGTTGGTGCAGTTTTAGGCCCAGGTTAGCCCTGAAACTAGATTATCAGAAAAGTGGATTACTGTCTTTCCCCCTTATGAGAACAGAATAGACTGTGTTTTTGAGTCCTCTCTCCAGCCCACGTGCCTAAGTGGCTTTCATTGTTTGCTAATTCCGTGTGTGTTGCTGCTGCTCCAGGCCATTCTGCCTTCAGATTTCCTCCACTTGTGGGTAACCATGAAGTAGTTACACTGACTCTCTGCTCTCCCTGGGTGCATTCTTCTCATGCTCGGTAAATCTACATTTTACATAAGATAAAGTAAGCATGTGATCCCAGCACTTTGGGAGGCCGAGACGGGCGGATCACGAGGTCAGGAGATCGAGACCATCCTGGCTAATACGGTGAAACCCCGTCTCTACTAAAAAATACAAAAAAAACTAGCCGGGCGAGGTGGCGGGCGCCTGTAGTCCCAGCTACTCGGGAGGCTGAGGCAGGAGAATGGCGTGAACCCGGGAGGCGGAGCTTGCAGTGAGCTGAGATCCGGCCACTGCACTCCAGCCTGGGCGACAGAGCGAGACTCCGTCTCAAAAAAAAAAAAAAAAAAAGAAATTATAGCTATCTGTTTGGCAACAAAAGGAACGCAGTTTTCGGTTTTGTTTTTTGCATGGCTCAGTTCCCAAGCTTAACTTTTCCCTTTGGCATCCTGAGGTTGGGGTCCTGAGGTTGTATTTTCCTTTCACAGCTGTCAGCAGAGACAGGTGGCCATCAACAGGAAAGAGGCTGGGCTGGGTGGCTCATGCCTGTCTTCCCAGCACTTTGGGAGACTGAGGTGGGAGGATTGCTTGAGCCCAGGAGTTCGAGGCTTAGAGCTGGGATCATTTGGTTGGAGCTAGGATCATGCCACTGCACTCCATCCGGGTGACAGAGTTGAGACCCTGCCTTTCACCTACCCCCCCCCACGCCCTGCTGCCCCCACCCCCAAAAATAATAACTGGGCAGGAGAAGGTGCTTTTAGAGTCCAAGACTCAGGTTCCATATTTGGAGTGGAGAGTCCGCCCCAGCAGGGATGAGGTGGCACAGCAGCCTGTGGGGCTTTAATGGAGAATCTGCTTGGGAGGGGCGGGTGCTCCAAGTGTTCTGGGAGCTGAGAAGGACTTTATTATGGATGACACCAGCCATCCTGGACCCTTCTCTCATCTAGTCTTGCTGGGGAGGAGTACAGAGCCACGAGGATGCTGAGAACTGTTCATGATAACCTCCAGGACTGCTGCTAGCCTATTCAGTCCTTCGCATGAATTAGAATAAGGTGCTCCGTCTTGGCAAGAGGATGGGACTTGATGCCTCTTAGAAATACTGGCCTTATTTGAGTGGACATAGCCAAGCCATGTAGCTGGGCAAGTGGCATGTGAGCTGGATTTATCCTCACCCCTCAGCCAGGTGCCTTGACCAGTACACTGCTTGGCCCACCATTCACAGCAGCCCTGATAAACAACCACTATTTAGGGCTTAACATTGGCCAGGCTTTTTTTTTTTCCCCCAAAAGTACTTAGCCTGTATTAACTCATTTAATCCTCACAGTAGCCCTATGAGTTAGGTATTGTTAACTCCATTTTACAGATGAGGAAACTGAGGCACAGGGATGTTAAGTGTTCTGGAGCCTGGAAGGTGAGTCTCAATCACTGGACATTCATAGACCAAGAAGCAACTTAAGCTTAAACAGCTAATTTAATTGGGAACCCTCGTGGGAAAGGGGGAAGAACAGTTGCCTTTTTCTTTCTTTTTCAAAGGAGGAAATACCTGTTCTCAGCCCAGGTGGAGGACGGAGGGGAAATTCATCTGGCAGGAGGAAGAGGAGGAAAGAAAAAGGCAAGCTGGGCCTTGATGACTGATGGGGATCCTGGCCCAAGAATCAAGTGACTTTCCTTAATCTCTGGGCGGTGTGAGGTGGCAGATCCAGTTTGGGGCCTGGCATGAGGGTGATGAGTAAGTGCCCCTAGGTGTGGCTCACAGGGAAACGGCGGTGGCTGCACGCAGGGTCCTGACCTAGGCAGACAGCGAGTGGAAGGAGGTGAGACAACTGTCCTAACCTTCCAAACCCCTGATCCCCATCTGTGGTCTCTTGCTTCCTTGTTGAAGTCCTATTCACCCACAAATGCCCTTTCCAAGTTCGTCCAGGAACCCTTCCTGAAACTCCATTTCACAGCTCCATATACATGATCGCTTAGTTTCCACACCGTACAGCTGAGCGCTTAATTAGCTGGAACTGAGCATTTCATTATGCCCTGTCGATAGGCACTTTTTTTTTTTTTTTTTGAGGCGGAGTCTCGCTCTGTCGCCCAGGCTGGAGTGCAGTGGCCGGATCTCAGCTCACTGCAAACTCCGCCTCCCGGGTTCACGCCATTCTCCTGCCTCAGCCTCCCGAGTAGCTGGGACTACAGGCACCCGCCACCTCGTCCGGCAAGTTTTTTGTATTTTTTAGTAGAGACGGGGTTTCACTGTGTTAGCCAGGATGGTTTCGATCTCCTGACCTCGTGATCCGCCCGTCTCGGCCTCCCAAAGTGCTGGGATTACAGACTTGAGCCACCGCGCCCGGCCAATAGGCACTTTAAACAAAATAGGCTTCTCATGAGTGAGGAAGTCAAGATGACTCCTGGGAGGGGCCAGCTGGTGCCCAGCAGATTGCTCAGAGGGTGGTGTTTACCTGGATCACATCACCTGTCCCAGGGGATGGCTCTTAGCTGTGCCCACTCAGAAACCCGATTTCCACAATTTTCAGAGTGGTTTGGACTCAAGCTACTGATTCACCCTGAGAAAGCTCCCAGAAGTGGGTGTACGAGTCAGAATGCTGGTTTATTAATTTGCAAGGAGACTTTGCAAACATCACACTGACTGAATGTCGTCTCTTCCCTGTGTCCTGGACAAGCCATATGGGAAACCAAAGACCAGAAGGTGGACTGTGCTTATCAAAGCTGGAGTCAGAACCAGGCAGGAGGACCATGGGGTGGGGGTGAGGGGCAGTGATGTCCAGTAGTGCAGGGCTTTGTCTACCTCTGCGGCCCTCTCACCAGCAGAAAGATACCTGCCAGGTAGACTGGATACTCAGGTCAGCCTGGCTGTGGGCATCTCCTTGGCCAGTGCCTCAAGGGCATTATTTCCCTGAGAAATCCTGGTAGCATTTCTCCCTTTCCTCTTTCATAATGTAGTAATTTTTTTATTTTATTTACCTATTTGTTTAGTGCTTTGCAAGCATTAGCTCCCAGAGACATAGATTTGCATGTGTGTAAATTCAGTAACTACTGTACAATCTCAGGGTTGTAGAGCCAGGCAATGAGAGTAAATGCTATATGCAAATCAAGAGGATGATCAGGTAACCTGGATGGATCAATAGAAAGCCAAGCATAGAGCAAGGACACATGATCCCTAATCAGCATGGAGGCTGGGCCAAGGCTGGCCAGTTATTGCATCCCCTGTGTAGGCCAGGGGGTAAAGCATTCCTATAGCAGTGCCTGCTTTGGCTGCCTCAGGCAACCTGCCCTGCTCAGCTGACCTCTTTGGATTTAAAGGGCTCTTTCTGGTCTCTGTCCAGGAACTTCACGGCTCGTCTTTAGTGAGCCGCATCTCCAGGTGCCCAGAACCAAGGAGGTGTGACTGCATGGGCTTTGAAGTGGGACAGACTTGAGTTGAATCCTGGCTCCACCACTCAGTTGTTGGGCGTTCTCAGTAGTTGGGCAGGTGCCTTGATTTTTCAAGTCTCGGTAACATCATCAGTAAAATGGGGATAACCTTCAGGGCTGTGGGGAGGGTTGAGCCAGACAATGCGCAGAAGGCATTGAGCACTGTGCTTGGTGCAGACTGGAAATCTGGCCAGTGTGCGCTCTTCGGGACAGCAGAGGTCAACTGGAGGTCTGCATTCTCTGCCGACTTGGGCCCCAGCTTTCCCATCAGGTCACTGCTCCCTCCTCTGAGGTCTGGACAAAGGACAAGGCTGTAGGGGCCTAGACTGTCCTAGACAGGGAGGACATCTATCTTCGACGGGGAGGACATTTATCCTCGACGGGGAGGACATCTATCCTCGACGGGGAGGACATCTATCCTCAGTGCTCTTTCCAGCAGTTTGTTTGGAGCTGCTTGTCCTGATCTTTTGGCTGACTGTGGCAGAGGGAAAGTCAGGTTTGAGGCCTGAGCTCTAACAGGCATCCAGAGAGGAAGGGTGAGGAGCTCTTCTGGGAGAGGAAAGGGGTCATTTGGGAGTGCCCAAGAGGCCTGCAGACCCCTCCTTAACAGTTTAGGACCTGTGACATTTTCCCACAGAGAGTACATCCCCCCTCTATCCGTTAGGCTCACCCCGTGACATCAGTGAAATGGAAGCACCCTGCAAGTGACATCACTGTTGCTCAGGGCAACGCCTCCACCCTAAGATGGACGGGGAGGTGAAAAATCGGCCTCAAGTGTAAGACGCATGTTGAAGGGAAGAGACATAGAAGGTGTAATGTTCACAGGTATGCTTCTCAGAGGCTGGGGAGAGGATGGGCCCAGTTAGTGGGAGGGTGAAGAAAGGAGGGAGGCGCTGCAGTTTCAGATTTGGGCTATGTCTGTTGGTGGTGTGTCTTTAGGCCTTGGGTCAGAGAGCCCAGTGCTGACAGCTGCTGTCTCCTTCAGTTCTCTGAGCGAGACTCCTTAGGGGGCCTCCTGCAGCCTGGATCCGTAAGGAGGGTTAGGGGAAGGGCAGGCTAGAGCAGAGTTGGGGCCATCAGAAAAGTGACTTTCTATTCTTCAGCCTCCCCACAAAAGACAGTGAGAAATAGGATGCTCACATCCTTATTACAGGGGCCTCATTGATCAAGCAGCCATTGTGCATCTATGTTATGCACGGCCCATGCCAGGGATTCAGTGGCCTCGTGGAGCCTTATGATGAAATGCACATGGAGAGGAAGAGTGTATGGAATCCACTGCCCCAAGAGGCAGGACCAACTGGAGATAGGAATCCTGTCTCACAGTTCACCTCACTCAGCTTAGCATTCCCTGTGGAATTGTAGATGAGTTAAACTAAATTCATGGAATGCTTTCAGTTGGATGTGCTTGAGATACACTTGCTAATTTGGGAGTGAAGTCAGAGGGGGCAGCCATGGATGTCCACCTTGTCCCTGGGATGGCACTGTTTACAAGGCTGAGGTCACTCAGCAGTTCTGATGCTCTTAACTTGGTGACCTGTGGTTTCTGCCACATCTTATCTGGTGATGCCTGCTGCTCCTCCTAAGCAAGGGCTGCCAAACATCAGCACAGGAAAGGAAGGAGGCAGGAAAGGGAGGACTCCCTGCCCTGAAGAAAGATAAAAAACGAGATGATATAGTAGGTCTCTCTCTAGAGGTTTCAGGAATCGCCTTGTCCTTCCATTTGAAGGCGCCTGATTAAAGTTTTTGTTTTGTGCAACTAGGCATAACTTCAGGTGCTTTTCTGATGTCCAGGGTATCAATGGCTAAAGTCACTGCCCTAATTCTTGTACGCACCTAGTTTTTTCAGGTTTATAAATGAAAATTAGAGTATCATTAACCTGCAGATTATGATTCTATTTACAAATCTGGTCCTGAATCCACCGTTACGGATACGACATTGTTCATATAAGTAGAATGGCCTTGTAAAAAAAAAAAATAGTGGCTTCATTTACTGATCAAAGCCCCATTTTAGGGATTTATACATATTTATTTCTCCTCCTCACAACAGGCCTTCAAGGTGGGTATTATCCTAGTTTTACAGGTGAAAAAACAGACTCAGAGGGACTTGCCCCAAACGGAAAACAACAGAGAAGAGATTCGAACTTAGATTTGCTCTCTCCCAGATCCTTAGGCTCTTTCTCCCACCTCAGGCATCTGGACACCGTAGCCCAGAAAACATACAGATGGCATAAAGAATCCCACAAAGTTTAAGTGTCAAAACTGAGAAGACAGCAAGGAGACCACCAACTCCAGGCCTGAGCCTTCTGGTCCCTTCCTGCTGTGACTCACTCTGATATTAGCAGACCTAGTGAACTTCGGAGACTCCTGCCAAGAGATTCTGTGAGTGTGGCCTGAGCTATCTGAGGATGAAAGGAAGGAAAGGCTTTCCCTTCCAGCACTCAGTTTTCTTTTCTGTTTAATGGACACACTAACAACCAGTTCCTGATAATATTCAGAGCATTTTGCAATCCTCTGCTGGAAGTCCCTAGGAAAAATACAAAGCCCCACAATTATCAAATGACTCACTTCCAGGTGCATAACACAGTGGGACGCTCACTGCCTGGGAAGAGGGGCTCAGCTTGGATGCTACCCTGGGCTGCTACTGCTTTCTCTCCTTTCATTTCCCTGAAGCTGATGCAGGAGTCCCCCCAACCTTTGCCCCCTCCTCCTGTATCAAAGCAGCAGGGAAGGTGTTGTCATTATTTTGGCCCTGCCCGCTGGTGCAAAAGCATGTGCTCATAACATACTGTTCTCATGGGAGCCGGCTTCAATAGCCTCTTAGCAGCCATCAGGGGACCCGCCTGAAGTTTATGAACGCGTCCTTTGTTTGCTGAGACTTTGTTCCAAAGTTCCCAAGAAGGCAGGGGTGCCGCATGCCTGGGCTGGAGGGTAGGAGAGCAGGGGCTGCCTGGATCCTATCCCTGTGTGCTGCCCCAAAATGTCCCTAATGTACTCATGCCACTTCCTGATGTTTCACCCCAACACATACCTACCTGCCAGTGTCAAGAGAGCCGTCACTCCCTTTTTTGCAGAGAAGGCTTTCCATTCCTTTTATCTCAAATAACCCAGTCCACACTCACAGAATCTTGGTAGAAGGAGTCTCATAAGTTCATTAGGTTTAACTCCCTGCTTCATAGCCACATTTCATCTAGATTGTCACCTACCCTCCCCTAAACAGTCCAGGCGAGGAAAGTCCATAGGTACATGCCTAATGTTTCACAGATGCCAGGTCACTGAGCAACACAGCTCATGGCTTCATGGGAAGATTATAGGCTTGAAAGTCAGATAGGTTTGGATTCAAATCTTGGCTCTATGATGTTGGTGGGTGGCCTCACCTCTATGCCTCAGTTTCCTTTTCTGTAAAATGGAGATAAGTGCCTGCTTCAGAGGTTTAATGTGAGAATGATACATGTAAAGCATTGTTGCACAATGCTTAAGCCTCAATAAATGGGATGCAGTAGTTGTAATTTATTAAACCCTCCCGTGGTGTGTCAGGGCGCTGAGGCTTGTCCAGTTTTCTCCTGAAAGAAGAATTACTTCTCTGCTCCTTCTCTTACCCTGTAATCCTCTGTTTATCATCCATTTCTACAAGAAGCTTGAGCAAGAAAGCAGATGTCCACAGCAAGGCAGCTGAGGGTCAGACAAACGTGTCAGGGTTCATTCCTGGGCCATTTTCTAAACGTTGGCAGTGAGTCCGCCTACAGTTAGATGAAGGCCAGTCCAGACCAAACGGGGCTGCAGCCATCTCTGTCTCCAGGGCTACGTCTAGAAGGGATTTTGCTTACATTTTCCAAGGCACTTACACTGTTAGCACTTTGCTTTTCTGACTGCAGCGTGCCTCCCAGGAAGAAAGAACATAGAAGTTACTTTATCCAGAGCTTCCCACTTCACTCCAGGAATTTCAAATTCCTGCTCCTGGGAGTAAAGGCAGTGAGGTTCTTATCCCAATCCTAACTCCATTCATGTATTCAGCAAGCATTCATCATTATAGCATCTACCCTCTTCCAATGCTGGGTACTCAGAAGCTAATGGAAGAGCTGCCAGTGTCAATGATGCCAGATTGGAGGAGCGAGGGAGGGTGCTGCTGACCTTCCTAGGTCTCCAAACTTCCTCCTCTTCCTCTGTGTCAGCTCCTGGGGCCTTTAGAAGACAAGGAGGTGGAGGAGACAATTTAGTCATACTCCCCAGGCTTCTGGAGGAGCTGCAGGGATGTCGTTCACCCACTTCTTCCCAGAGGACTCCTTAATATGCAACCGTGACGATTTAACAAATCCAGAGGGAGACCTGACCATAGCACCAGTACCACAGTGCCAACAGCAGTATCATTTACCAAGCCCTGCCGAGTGACTGTGAGATGGTCCACAAGGCTGTAAATTGGACACTATTGCCATAGCAAGTGGTAGAGCCGAGATTCAAACCCAGGCCATCAGATTGCAGAGTTTGACTCCTTAGCAATGGTTCTCTAAGCCTCTGCAAACTGTTAAGCTCTTCTTAGCTGATGAGCTTTGGGCTGTTTCTTTCTCCATGACCTTAGGAGTGGAAATGAGCTCATGTGAACTTGATACTATCAGTGGCTGTTTGCTGCCCACCTCAGTCTGACTGATGCACATATGAGTGTGGGTCCATGCATTCAGCAGGCTTTATTTGGACACCTGCTGGGTGCCAGCACAGCCTCGGTGGAGCACCCGCATCACACCTTATGCTCCGTCCCTGTGGCTAGAAAATGATGTCATAGTAGGGTTGTTTTGTGCAATTCGTAGGGAGTGTGACTCTGAGTCGTCATAGGTAATTCTGGGAGCAATTTTGCTAACTGTTCCTAGCCTTTCCGTGTGGGCCCTCTGCTTTCCAGAGAGGAGGAGGACTGGTTTGCTCTGACTAACTGGTGTGGGAGGGTTGGCAGAGGCCCGGCTCTATTGTTCAGCCCAGATCCCTGTAGCAGAGCATAAGCAAAGACGCTCTTAATTTTTTTACAGCTGGGTTGGCCTCCCCTTTGTCTTTCTGTCTGTTACTGTTCCCCTTTATTGAGATGAAAGGGGTTTTTAGATCTTTTCAGGGAGAGTGTGTGTGCGTGTGTGCGTGTGCGTGCGTGTGTGTGTGTGTGTGTGTGTGTGTGTATGCGTACAGGAGGCCCACAGCGCTTCCCCTCGTCTCCCCTCCCCCCCTCCCCAGCCCAGCTGGGGCCCAGGCTTTGTGTCAGGTACCGCCTAAGCTGCAGGGGACTGGGGTAGAAGAACAGCCTGGGATTTCTTTCGCTGTGTGGGGCCCAGAATCTCAGGAAGCCAGGACGTGGGTAAGAGACCAGTGGGGTGGGGAGGCTGTGGTGGGGAACAAGCCTTTCCGAGGTCATGGACAAGGCCTTGGGGCGTTCATCCTCCCCCATCTCCTAGAGGCAGGGTGTCTTTCTAAGCTGGGCTCTCTTTGTTCCCATCCAGGGGTCAAAAGGAAAGTGGCTGCTGGGTGCTGGCCCTTTATTTAATTCCATCCATCCTAGTTTCTCGGTGAAAGGGGGAAAGTGGGAGGGGGCTGGGAGTGGCCAAAGGGAGGGCTTTGTTCCCTCCTTGTTTTCCTTTGTGTTTACTCCTGGGTTCTGTTCCAGTCCCTTCCTCTTTCCATTCAGTCAGTGTGTCTGCTGTTGTGCGGAGTCTGCGTCTACGCGTGCAGCCTCCCCTCCCTGCCCCACCGAGAAAGTGTGGTTTTACCTGAACGTTTGTGGCTCTGCTTGGAGGCAGGGGGTGTGTAGATCATGGGGCGGAGAGAGAGAAAGGGGACGACTGTTGGGAACTCTGGCATGTCCTGCCCTGAGGTGGGTATTCATGCTGTCTCCAAACCAGCACCCTGTGGGTGAGATGCAACCACAGGGCTACAGGAAATTCAGAGGAATACGAGCCCAGACCAAGCCAATGTAGGACAACAGGAAGTGGTGAGGGCGCATTGCTGGGACTGTGATTCAGGCATAGAAACCGGAGGTGGGAATCCTGGTGGCCAAGGGAGACCTTCCCCCGCAGGCTGGCTGTGGGAGACGCATCCTTCCTGCAAGTGGCGAGCATTGGTGGGGAGCTTTCTTGTGAAAGCAGTGCCTCCAGTGCGTGCTGTCAGCTGTGGGCCCCCAGGAGAGTGTGTGTCCTCAGCACGGAGCACAGGCCTATGCCAGTTGCTCAGGGGAAGGCAAAGACAAACAGGACCTTGCCCCTGCCCTGGAGGAGCTCACAGTGATGAAGGTGACAGGGCAAGACAAGGACAGAGGCAGCCGTCGGGCACACCAGGGTGACACGGGGCCTGGAGCCAGGCTGTTGTGCAACCTTGGGCACATTGCCCCACCTCTCAGCGCCTTGGGCTCCTGCCAGGGACGTGAGGCTGATGGGCCCCCGCCCCGGGGTTGCTGCGTGGGTTAAATGCAATAACTCAAGGATAGAGACACATGGGACCAGCCACGGTTGGGTGCCTGCTGTGTGCCAGTGCATCTACAGAACCACCTGACCTACATGAGGGGCCTGGCTGCGCTTAGTGAGGTCTATTTCCTATGTCCCGCTCCCTCCCTCTTCTTCTATCCCTTAGAAGAAAGGGATTTGTCTTGGGATCCTGGAAGGCTCCTTGGAAGTGGTTTCTGAGATGGGCTTGCTGTGAGGTCAGTTGGGTAGGGTTTTGGCCACCACAGAGGTGAAGCATGGATGTTTCCAGGAATGGTGGGGAGGTGCAGGAGGTATCTGGGGGACAGGAGATGATCTGAAGTGGCCGGGCCAGGCAGAGAGGGAACCGAGAGGACTTCTGAGGCTGGTTGGGCCAGGCCTTGAACATTCTTAAAGCGCTGACTTGTGTCCCATGGAAACAAGACTCTATTGAAATGGGGAGGGGAGAGGTGCAGGGTTGGGGAGCTAACTGGGGGTTTTGGGGTGTTAGGGAGAGCTCAGACGAGCTGACCCAAAGGGCTATGCTGGCCAGTATGTAAGAGAGATTCCATTTCACATGGAATCCCTGGGCTTTGGTGCAGAGCAAAGGACAGGTCAGAGGTGGCTGGGGAGATACTCCAGCAAAGAGGAAGGTCAGCAAGGGGAGCTGGCTGGGAGAGACGAGGGTGCATCGCAATTTGAGACTGCAGTAGTCTCCTGAGGTGGCCATAACAAGTTGCCACACACCGGGAGGGCTTAAGACAGCAGGCATATATTTTCACAGTTCTGGAGGCCAGGATCAAGGTATCCGGGCCTCACTCCCTCCGGATACCCTAGAGGAGAGTCCCTCTTTGCCTCTTCCAGCTCTTGTTGGCTCAGGTGACCCTCAGCTGTGGCAGCATCACTCCCATCCCGGCCTCCATCTCTCCTCACCTCTCCTCTGTCTCTCTCTTTCCTGTCACTTCATAAGGATACTTGTCATTGGATTTAAGGCCCACCCAGGTAATCCAGGATGATCTCATCTCAAGATCCTTAATTTAATCACATCTGCAAAGACCCTTTTCCCAAATTAGGTCACATTCATAGAGGCTGGGGATTAGCGCGAGGACGTATATTTTGAGGGCTGTCATTCAACCCACACAGTTGAATGTATCTGAGATGCCTTGGAGGGGATGGGTGGGAGAAAAGGAGGTGTGGGCCAGAGCTCAGGGGTTGCAGGGGAGCCCCCTCCTTGTCTCTGCCACTGTTTTACTCCTTGTAATCTCTTCTCACTGTCCTCTCCACAACCCAGCCATAGAGATCAGGCCTTTGTCTGTCTGTCTGTCCCAAGATGCTGTGATTTCTGTGATGTCCTGCTGGGGGAGGCAGGCAGATTGGCTGGACGGAGGGGCACTCTGTCCTTCCTGGGAGAGGATGGCTTCCCTGCCTTCTCCCTCTGCTCAGCCGGCGGAGGAGCGGGAACAGGAAGGATGTGGCTCGCCCACCCAGAGTCGGCAGAGTCCAGCCCTCTGTCCTTCCCGTGCCTCTGCTGGCTGGCAGACCACCCCCATGACCCAGTCCTGAGGATAGAGTTGGCATCCTGGTGACTTTTTGAAACCGCTCCCTCTTCTAAGAGTGGGCCTTCAGAGCACTTAATGCTTTGGACGGGTGTGAGCAGCACCTCCTGTGAGTGTGGCCCACGTGTTCACATGCAGACAACAGAGGCCCGCTGGAGCAAACAAGGCAGCTCCTGCCCCGTGTCCTTCCCCACCAGCTCGGTGGTAGGGCCACCTCAGGTGGGCACTGGGCTGGAGCTCTCTCCTCTCTGCTGTCTGTCCTGCTGCCCCACCTCACCAAGGTCCAGACTGACCCCTGGGTGCTTCTGAGCCCAGCATCCCACTCAGTCAGTCTGGGCTCTCTCCTGGGTTAGGGAGGGACAGTCAGGGTTCCTGGGGCCCACAGACCTTACTCTAATACCAAGTGCTCCTTAGTGCGGCACCATTAGGCCTTTTGGCTTAGGTGAGCCTCTGCTGTCCGCATGTGCACACACTGGCTGGACTCAGGGGCTGCCCGGTCCCACCCACCCAAAGCATTAAGTGTCCTCAAGACTCACTCTTGGAAGAGGGAGGGACTTAAAAAAAGTTACCAGGATGCCAACCCAACAAAGCCTCTTTCTCTTTTCTTCTAGTCCTTGCAGAGGCCGTGGGGAAGGAAGAAAATCTGCTCTGGCATTTACACTAAGCTCCTACAAGGCCTGGCACAGAGTCAGCCCTCATAAGTGCTGGTTAGGATTATTCCAAGTGTGATTGCTGGGGCCAACGAGGAGGCACAGGAGTAGAGTCAGGCCTAGGTTTGGGGAGAAAGGTGGAGCCGGTATTTCAGGGAGTCATGGACTCAGAGGAAATAGTGGGTTTGCTGAGTAGTTGCTGATGGGGTAGGAGTAAGGAGAGTCCTGGGTTAGGGGTTACCTTGAGGAACGCTTCATGGGGGGTTGCAGACCACAAAATATGTTGTGGCCACTAATATATTTTATTTCATTTTCTCTTCTTTTCAAGACAGGGTCTCACTGTGTCACCCAAGTTGGAGTACAGTGGCACTATTTCAGCTCACTGTGACCTCCGCCTCCTAGGCTCAAGCCATCCTCCCACCTAAGCCTCCTGAGTAGCTGGGACCACAGGCATGGGTCACCACGCCCAGCTAATTTTTTTATATTTTTGGTAGAGACGGGGCTTCACCATGTTGCCAAGGCTGGTCTCGAACTCCTGAGCTCAGGCGATCCATCTGTCTCAGCCTTCCAAAGTGCTGGGAATTACAGGTGTGAGCCACTGCACCCAGTGTTGCTCACATGGTTTTTAAAGAATTTTTGAACTAGCAGCCAACATTTAAAAATGAGAGGATTTTGATAAAGTCCAGATTAGTGGCTTTTCTTAGGGAAAAAAAGATCTTGCCATTCTGGGTGTACAGAATGTGTGGCACGGGGACTCACTCCTTCAGACGAAGCATGTGCCATCCAGTTGACCAGTGTCCCCTCCTCTCACTGTCTACCGCAGCCCCACTGCGGGCTGGCCCTCCCAGTGACTTGATTTTACAACCCAGGTCCTCGAGACAGGTGTCTGGAGAGAGGAAGGGAAGGAGCCCAGTGGCCACAGGCTGGCAGGTCTGGGGAAGGTGAGCTGGCCAACATGATGGTCCTGCTCAGTGGGAGAGGGGTCAGGTGACTGCCCGGGGTCAGGGCTGCCAGGATGCCGAGAAGAGGAAGCATGGCAAGCCCAGAACTGCAAACGCACCCTTTCCACCTACTTTCTCAATGATTTTTTGTTGGTCCTCTTCCTTCCTCTTTCCTCACTTCCTTTATTTGCCTGTCCCTCCCTCCCCTTCCAGGGCCCAGCCCCCAGCCCCAGTCTGCTCAGCTGCCCCCCTATATTCCCTCTCCTGTCCCCATTTGGAGTGCAAGTGAAGAGGGACCCAGCCAGAGATGCCCTGGTAGGAGCAGCTCTGTGGCCTTGCACTTGCTGGGATAAGGCCTTTCTCCTTTCCCACTGTCCTGGAAGGATGGGAGCCAATCAGGCAGAGCAGTGACACATTCAGAGCCAGTGTTACTGAGCCATTTGTGCTGTGTCCTCTGTCCTGAGTTAGGCAACAAGGAGGGAGTTGGTGGAGACATGTCACTCCCACAGCTCTATCTGCCTCCAGCCACCTCCTCCCAATGTACGATAAGTCAGCTCCTACTTCCATGTTGGGAGCCTGCAGTGTGCCCAGCCCCGTGGTACCCTGGGGATTGCAGGAGAACATTCAGCTTCTTGACCATGCTGGAACTGTAGGTAGGAACGCAGGGACTGGTGGGTGACATAGTAAAGAGCAGGAAGGTGACCTGACCTGCAGGAGTTCCAGGAAGGGCAAGATAGGCCAGATCCAGGGACAGGCTCCTGGAGAAGGGGCCCTGAGCTGGCCTTGTGCTTTGGGAAGCTGGTGTCACTCCAGCGTGTGGCATGAGCCCTGCTAGAGAGAAGCACAGAATCTGGGGTAAGACAAGTAGACTGGGCCATGGGAGGAGAGTTTCACGATGGCTCAGACCGCCTGCCCATGGGTTCCAAACTCTAAAATCAAGACTCAGGATAGAGCTCATGCTCCTTCCTCATAGTCCGGTTTTTCTAAGGCCTGGGAAGCTCAGGGGACAGCTGACCTGGATAGTTTTGGTGGTCACCACTAACAATGATGCTGCAGAGGTGCCCCCAGGCAGGGGAAGAGAAGGGACTCATTCAGTTTTCCATCAGTCCCTTGAGGGGGTGAAAGGAGACCAGAGGGAGGGGCAGACTCAGCCTAGGTGCTGCTCACATTCAGTCATGCACTGCAGACTCAGAAATCCTAGAGGCCACCCAGTGACCTTCCCAGAACATCAGTCTCTTCATCTGTAAGAGTTTTAATGCGACTACCTAAATGAGGTTGTGACAGTTAAATGACAAAACACATGCAGAGTACTTAGCATCCTGCCTGGTATCAGGTACCTGCTTCCTAAATGGCTAGTCATGAAAACATCTTCACCTTTCACCACCCTTCCCCTGTTCTGTGCTGGAATCACTGCCAGGTGCTCCCTGGGAGGGTCCACGGGATGATGCCCAGCCTGCCTCTTCCACTCCACCCACCCTCCAGGCCTAGCATGTCTCCTCTTGAGGCCTCAGTTTCTACCTCTGTAAAATAAAGAAACCCAAATTCAACTCTGTATTCTGACTTGCTTAAATTTTTGGCTTAATTTTCCCCCAACAACTGTGTACCTCATAAGCTGGGGCTAAGAAACTGCAGCACAAGGCCAGGATACAGTAGGAGTTCAGCCCAAACTCATGGCAGTCTGGGTCTCCCTTGGCTCCTTCTTTCTTGGAGGACCCAGAACCTAGAGAATGAAAGGGACCCAAGTCACCCCCAAGGCCTGGGCTAAAAGTGCCCTCCCCTGCCGTCAGCCAGTCCTTTATTCCATTTCGTAAAGGAAACCTATCAGCTGCTCCTTTTGGCTCTGAACGTGACGCCAGGGCCAGGCCTTCTTTTGCTGTTGTAATTAGCAGAGCTAATTGCATCTGTCAGGCTGCGTGCTGGGCAAGCCCTTGGCAATTTCCAGGATGTGGGCTGCTGCAACACTGCAGGAGCCCCACCCTCCTACCCAGAGGATGCCTGATTTGGGAAGGGATGGTTCTCAGACATGAGCAGGCATTAGAATGACCTAGAGGGCTTGTTGAGACACAGATGCTGGGCCCCAGCCGTGGAATTTCTGATCAGCAGGTCTGAGGTTGCCTGTGAAAATCTGCATTTCTAACAAGTTGCCAGGTGGCACTGTTGCTGCTAAGCAGGTTCAGAACCACTGTCCCAGAGGGAATACTGGGCGGCCAAGAAAATGGGTCCTGGAAAGTAGGTGGAAAGGGTACATTTGCGGCTCTGGGCTTGCCACGCTTCCTCTTCTTCTCGGCATCCTTGCAACCCTGACCCCTGCTGCTTAAGGCTATGGTCGGCCAACTCTTGGTGGGAGGAGGTGGGCAGTGGGGCAAAAGCGGTGTGATGAACAAGTTGTGGGGCCGGACACAGGCTCCTACTATTCCTGGTTGGTTGTAGGAATTCTGTCTGGAAGGAGAGGAGGAGGTGAAGGTGGAGCCAAGGGGTTGCACCCCGACATCTCCCCAACAGGTGAGGGCAGGGAGAGTGCCACACAAGGAGAGGCCCTCAGAGAACAGGAAGGAAGCTCCCTCCCTTCTCTGCATTTTGCAGCCTGTAGCTCAAGTGCCTTTTGTGCCCCACATCTCATTCTCTCTGGGGACTCCATACGTAGTGACTGTCTACCTTCCCACATGGACTGTAATGCTTTTGCTACCAGGGGTCAGGCCATACTCATCATCGCAGGCCCTGAAGCGTCCAGCATGTTCCTCGAACTCAGTATGTGCTCTGTACATGTAGCACAGTGGAAAAACTTGAACTTTGCTGGCAAAGATAGAGAGAATGAGCTTGAATCTCAGCCCAGCTATGGCTTTTCTAGTCCTGTGGCTAGAAAATGACTTTGTCTCTTGGACTTTGGTTAACCCATCTGCAAGACAGGGATGGCACCCACCTCTTAGAAGGTTACAGTGGTCAGTGTGTGCAGTGCCCAGTACATCCTAGCGAGGGCTTGAGAAAGGGGAGAGCTATGGCTGTTAGACAATGCTTTGTGGTGTTTATTGGATTAAGCGATGGTAGGGAGTGCTGCCCAGGAGTGAGGGACCTTAGTGAAGGAAGGAAGCTGTCTTGGATTTCCCCCAGGGTCTTGGCTTCTGGCCAGCCTCAGAGTAAGGGTCTGAGTAAACTACCGGTCCTGGCCAGCCACCTGCAGCCCTCTGTCCAGGCCACCCAGAAGCTTCCGTCTTCCCTCAGCCCCTGTCGCCCTGTGACCCCAGCATTGCCAGGCTAATTTTAGCTGTGAACTGCATGGGCTGCCCCTCTCTGAGGACAAGGAGGGAGGTGGAGAGGAATTCAGCAGGCTTCCTGCCGGCTTCCTGGCAAGCAGACAGAAAAAAACCCACCTAGTGACACAGGTTTATTCTCAAAGCCAAACCCACTGGCTGATGTCTCAGACCACAGGTGTGGGAGAGCCTGGTAGAGGTGAGAACTTTGGGCCAAGGCAGAGGTGGACATCCTTGGAATTGGGAGTAGGGGACTCTTTGGGGAGGCATGTGCTGGTATGTGCAAGTACATGCACACATATGCACATATCCATGGTTTGTGAGAGGCTCCTCACTACCCGTCCTGTCTCTGAATGTCGGAATGCCCTGCTTCCTTCCCCTTTGTGGAGAAGTCAACTCTATACAATATTTAAAGGGATTTATTCTGAACCCTTCTGAGTGACCAAGGCATGAGGCACAGTCCCAAGAGATCCCGAAAACATGTGCCCCAGACAGTTGGGTTACAGCTTGATGTTACACATTTTAGGGGGACAGAAGTTACAGGCAGGCCAGGTGCTCACGCCTGTAATCCCAGCACTTTGGGAGGCCGAGGCAGGCAGATCACTTGAGGTCAGGAGTTCGAGACCAGCCTGGTCAACATGGTGAAAACCTGTCTCTACTGGAAATACAAAAATTAGCTGGGCATGGTGGGGCACACCTGTAGTCCCAGCTACTCAGGAGGCTGAGGCAGGAGAATTGCTTGAACCTGGGAGGTGGAGGTTGCAGTGAGCTGAGATCACTCCACTGCACTCTAGCCTGGGTAACAGAATGAGACTTACTCCCCCAGCACCCCCCTACCAAAAAAAAAAAAAACGGAAGTTACAGGCAGACATTCATCAATGCTTGTGTAAGGAATATGTTAGTTTGGTGTGGAAAGATGGGACAACTTGAAGTGAGGGCAAGGAGTGACTTCCTGGTCACAGGTGGATTCAAAGATTTTCTGACTGGCAGTTGGTTGAATGAGTTAAGTAAGTTATTATCTAAAGACCTGGAATCAGTAGAAAGGAGTGTCTGGGATAAGGGACATGGAGACCACGGTTCTTTCTTACTATGTAGATGAAGTCCCAGGAAGTGGGTTTCAGAGAGAGGAGATGGTACATGACTGTCAGACCTAAAAAGGTGCCAGACTCTTAGTTAATCTCTCCTGGATCAGGAAGAGAACTGGAAAGGGAAGGAAATTCTGTACAGAATATAGATTTTCCCGACAATAGACAGCTTTGCAGGGCCATTTCAAAATATGTCCAAGAAATTATATTTTGGGGTAAAATACTTTGATTTCTTTCAGGGCCTGCTATCTCATGTGATGCTATATTGCGTTGAAATTCGATATCTTATTGCTACAGAGTCTGTTTTGTCACTCTTAGGATCTCTGTTTTAATGTTAATGCTGGTCAGTTGTGCCTGAATTCCAGAGGGAGGAGGGTATAACGGGGTTTGTTGGCTCCTCCTTCCCATCATGGCATGAACTAGTTTTTAAGGTTTATTTTGGAATCCCCTTGGCCTGCAGGAGGTTCTTCTGACCCCTGGGGTCCCCAGGGCGGTGTTTCTATGACTGGGTTTGGGAGGAGGAAGTAGCAGAGGCTTCAAACTGAGCCCCATCTAGTGGGCCCTGAGCGGCCACAGCCCTATTCTCTGCCTCAGCCTGTCCTGTCCCATAGGGTGCTGCAGACAGAGCCAGCCTGTGCAGAGTTTAACGAGGAGCCAAATGACAGCTGGGATCTGATCCGGGGAAGTGGGAAGATGGTTTACGTCAGAAAGTGAGTCAGAGGGAACCCCTAACCTGCAGGAGGATCCCAGGCTCTGAAGTCTTCTCCCCTTTGCTGGGGGCCAGGGCGGACTCAGGGGTGTGCCAAGAAAGAGAAATAGCAGCAGAACATCTTGTGCTTTCAGAGCACTTTTGAGCGTGTGTTTACTCCCTGCGCCTGGGGCTCGGGCAGGGCTGCTGTGCTCAGCAGGTGAGAAAGCAGAAGCAGGTGGATGCTGAGGAGAAGGAGCCTGCCCTGTGCCAGGCACGGTGCTAAGCACCCAAGGTATATGATCTCACTCGCCTTTCCCAACATCCCTGTGAAGGAGGGAGTGTTATTAATTCCTTCTCACAGGGAAAGCGTGGGAGCGCAGAAGCTGCGTGATCCACTCATAGTCACTCAAGGTTAGAACACAGGTCTGCTGGGTCTACAGCCCAGGCCCCCTTTCCTTGCAGTCCTTCCCCGGGCTGGTGCCCTGTTTCCCTGGTGCTTCTGTTGAGTCTTGTCTGTAATCCTACAATTATCAGTGCTACTATTCGCTGCCTACCTCCTGCCAAAGTTCCTTGTAGGGGCATCTGCAGCGCACTCCACCCTGAACCCCAGCAGGCAGGGTCATCTGCGTATTTCCATCCCATCACAGTTTCTTTTATAAGAAAACTTGCTCAGGGGCAAGCATGTTGCTGAGTGCTTTACATGCATTATCTCGTTTAAGCTTTATAACAGCAGATATGATTATTCTCATGTTGCAGATGAAGAAACTGAGGTTCTGAGAAGTGGAGTGACTTGTTCGAAGTCACCTCCAGTAGGTGCACATACTGGGTTCTGAGCCAGTCTGTCTCCTCTCGAGTCTATCTTTTCCCCTTGCACACAGAGTTGGTCCCTTCAGTTGGTTTGGAGTTCTGAACCTTGCCTGCACCAATACAAGGAGGCTCTTACAGCTCTTCCTCCTGTGGCAGGAATGAGGATGTAGCAAGTAGCACTGTGAAGTGTGGCGTAGACACAGGGAGGGTTCCCAACCATAGGGCTTGGCCACGGCCCCACTCCCCTGTTCGTGGCATCCTGCCCTGAGTTGACACGGAGTAGGATGGGTAGGTGGTTGTCTGGGCTATTACTGTGACTGGTGAAGGCCCATTGTGTCCAAAGGTGGCTGCCTGTGATCCAGGTGCCTTGAAGGACCCTAAACCCCCCCAAATTATCTCCTAACTGGCTGCTGCCTGCTATTCTGCTATGAGTACTCTCCACCTTTGTGTTAACATTCTCACCATGTTCATCACCCAGCCTCGCACTTAGTTATGCCTTGGACCCTCCCTGGCAAAACTTTCTGTTGATGTTTGTCGAATGTAGAAACCAAGCTGACCTGTTTCTGCCACTATCCAGCAAGCTGCTCCTTGGCTTGGGGAAGGAAAGCTGGCTCGCTGCCCCCTGCACTTTTTCCTTACCCCACCCACCTTGCAGTGTGACTTCCTCCACTTTATCCTGTCCCCGCTTTCCTCCTCCAGTGGAAACCTGTAAGCGCTTCAGAGCTCATCTCTGAGGCCCACACTGAGAATCCTCAGGGTGGAGGACGGACCTTCTCCACTCGCCAACCCTTTTAGTTCCTGCAGACCTGTCCAGTTGTGTATGGGGTGGAATGTCTGAGTCACATCTGAGCAGCAAGCTCTGTCTAGGCGTGACCAGCAGCCAACTCAGTCCATCTCCATCCTGCCACTTGCTAGGGACAACCTGCAGAGGTATCCACCTGGAAACAAATCCCTGTCCTAGGCACCACTGGGACGAGAATTTCATTGTGCAAATTCCAGATCAGGGCTCAAGCCAAAGGGAATGGGGCTCAGGCTGGCACAGTAGCTCCTATCAGCCAGTGTTGGCGTGCACCAGGGCATGGTACGAAGAGCCCTGTGCTCTCAACAAACTCAGGACCTCAACTGATTTGCAGTTGGCCATTTGCTTCCTTCGCGGAGGTCCCAAGCGAGGAGGGGGGTAGTTTAAGTGTGGAAATAGCAGATTGTTAAGTCCCAGGGTTCCTGCTGAGGAGAGGAGAGAGTGTAAGTAAGGCTTGCAGCGTAAGACAGTGCCTCTCAGATTTTTATACCGATGGTATGAAAATGTGGATTCCGATTCAGTAGGTGTGGGTGGGGCCGAGATTCTGCACTTCTGACAAGCTCCCAGGAGATACTGCAGCTGCTGGTCCATGAACCACACTTTGATTTGCAAAGATTGTAGGGATTAGCCTTTCTCCAAAAGTCACTTAAGGCTTAAAAATTCACTTATCCTAGGGGAACAGGGTGCCTCCTTTCACAGCTAAGAAGTCAGATTTAAAGTTCAGATGCCTGGTGAGAAGAAACTAGTGACTCTTTGCTCTCTGGTCGTCACCAATATTGTCCTGGGGAAAGACAAAAGCCAGGAGAGTCTGAATTTGGGGTAAGCTCTTCCAGGTCAGAAGGAGATGTTTACAGAAGAGGAGGATAAGGGCTCCAATCTACTTCCGAAAGTTATTGCTCAGTGAACATGTGCTATGCACTGGTCACTGGGCCATGCAGTTTGCAGGTATCATTGCATCTATCAGTACCGTGACTCTGTGAGATACTGTTGCTTTCCCCTTGTGCAGTAAGGAAACCAGGGCTCAGAGAGGTGTGTTAACATGCCCAGGGTCACACAGCTATTCAGTTAACAGTGCTGGTTTGGAACCTAGCCCTTTCTCCCTTAACCACTAGGCTTTACTGTATTGCAGGAAGATGACATTCACTTGGGAGAGAAGGGGATATTTTATTCAGGACTATTTTGATTTCAAGTGGTGGAAAGGCCACTCAAACTGACTTAAAAAGGGTTTCTTTAGTATGACGAAAGAGCTCAGACAGCAATGCCTTCAAGCAGAGCTGAGTGTGGGGAGGCGGGGGCTTCTGCTTTCCTCTATGTTGGTGTCTTTCTTAGGTGGGCTCCCTTTGCGAGAGCCCACTGCAGGTATAATCCTGTTCCCTCAACAACCTAGCAACCAAACTAGCAACAGGATGAGTTTTTCTTCCCATTGGGCCCAACACACCCTACATCTGTCTCTCATTGGTCCGAATTGGATCAAATGCTCACCCCAGAACCAATCGCTCTAGCTGTAGCTGGGCGGCAGAATGTCTGATTGTCTTGGGCCTGGGTTTTGAGCCCATCCCAGGAGCTTGGAGGTGGGTATATCTTCGCCCTGGCCATAAGGACTGGTAGGAGAAAAGGGTTGGTCCCCAGGAACAGTGCCGTGCTGCTGCCATCTAGGAATGTCTGGGTAGGACAAAAACAGATGTCTACCCCAGGGTAGGCCTTTGGGGCTCTTCCATGGCTAGACTGAAGCTCCTGAGGCAGCCGCAGGGAGCTCTCGACGGGTTAGGTGGGAGAACTAAGACCTTAATCAGCCCTGAGGGGCTGAGGTTAGTGCGGGGTCCAGGGACGAAGTAGCATTGAGGGAGGTTTGGTATAACCATCTGTCTCCCTCTGTTCCCAGGAAAGCTCCAACCATGGCCATGGGGCTGTTCCGCGTGTGTCTGGTGGTAGTGACGGCCATCATCAACCATCCGCTGCTGTTCCCGCGGGAGAATGCCACGGTCCCTGAGAACGAGGAGGAGATCATCCGCAAGATGCAGGCGCACCAGGAGAAGCTGCAGCTGGAGCAGCTGCGCCTAGAGGAGGAGGTGGCTCGGCTGGCAGCCGAGAAGGAGGCACTGGAGCAGGTGGCGGAGGAAGGCAGGCAGCAGAATGAGACACGTGTGACATGGGACCTCTGGAGCACCCTCTGCATGATCCTCTTCCTGATGATCGAGGTGTGGCGGCAGGACCACCAGGAGGGGCCCTCACCTGAGTGCCTGGGCGGTGAGGAGGATGAGCTGCCTGGGCTGGGGGGCGCCCCCTTGCAGGGCCTTACCCTGCCCAACAAGGCCACGCTTGGCCACTTTTATGAGCGCTGCATCCGGGGGGCCACGGCCGATGCAGCCCGTACCCGGGAGTTCCTGGAAGGCTTTGTAGATGACTTGCTGGAAGCCCTGAGGAGCCTCTGCAACCGGGACACCGACATGGAGGTGGAGGACTTCATTGGCGTGGACAGCATGTATGAGAACTGGCAGGTGGACAGGCCGCTGCTGTGCCACCTTTTTGTGCCCTTCACACCCCCCGAGCCCTACCGCTTCCACCCAGAGCTCTGGTGCTCTGGCCGCTCAGTGCCCCTGGATCGCCAGGGCTACGGCCAGATCAAGGTGGTCCGCGCTGACGGGGACACACTGAGCTGCATCTGTGGCAAGACCAAGCTTGGGGAAGACATGCTGTGTCTCCTGCATGGCAGGAACAGCATGGCACCTCCCTGCGGCGACATGGAGAACCTGCTGTGTGCCACAGATTCCCTGTACCTGGACACGATGCAAGTCATGAAGTGGTTCCAGACGGCCCTCACCAGAGCCTGGCACGGCATCGCCCACAAGTACGAGTTCGACCTGGCCTTTGGCCAGCTGGACAGCCCGGGGTCCCTGAAGATCAAGTTCCGTTCAGGAAAGTTCATGCCCTTCAACCTGATTCCTGTGATCCAGTGTGATGACTCGGACCTGTACTTTGTCTCCCACTTTCCCAGGGAGCCCTCTGAGGGCACCCCAGCCTCCAGCACAGACTGGCTCCTGTCCTTTGCTGTCTACGAGCGACACTTCCTCAGGACGACACTGAAGGCGCTGCCCGAGGGCGCCTGCCACCTCAGCTGCCTGCAGATAGCCTCCTTCCTGCTTTCCAAGCAGAGCTGCCTGACCGGCCCCAGCGGGCTCAGCAGCTACCACCTGAAGACGGCCCTGCTGCACCTCCTACTCCTCCGGCAGGCGGCCGACTGGAAGGCGGGGCAGCTGGACGCTCGTCTGCACGAGTTGCTCTTCTTCCTGGAGAAGAGCTTGCTGGAGAAGAAGCTCTACCACTTCTTCATCGGCAACCACAAGGTGCCTGAGGCCATGGGACTCCCGGAGGCCGTGCTCAGGGCCGAGCCCCTCAACCTCTTCCGGCCCTTCGTCCTGCAACGAAGTCTTTACCGTAAGACACTGGACTCCTTCTATGAGATGCTCAAGAATGCCCCAGCGCTCATTAGCGAGTATTCCCTACATGTCCCCTCAGACCACACCAGCCTACCCCAAAAAGCTGATGTCTTATAGAGCATGTGGGCCCTCGAGCTAAGATGAGGGCATCCCTCACGTTCACACCCCTGGTGGCATCTGCCAGCCCTGTTCTGGGGACAAGATGGGCTTTCGTGGGAGCCGTGCTCAGCCTGCCAGGAAGCCAAGCCCTACAGTACAGAGGAAACAGAATTTCAGCGGGAAGCTGGTTTGCTTTCATACCATTGGGATCTGTTGGTAAAGCTGTTATTTGGGTTTAGGGACTGATCCCTTGCAGTTTACTTCTGGATCACCATGAATGGCCAAGATGGCGGCAGAACATGCTGTGGACCCTGAGTTAGAGACAATGCAAATGTTGGATTGGGTGTAATTCTTTTTGCATCCCAGATCCAGTCTGTACGTGAATATGAGCAGAGGATCTACAAGAATGCTGACAGGGAACTGTGTTAAGACCCAGCAGCCCTATTCCCAGGAGCCCCTGGCCTGACCATCTTGCAGCCAAAGCACTAACAGGGACAGGTGTGGAATGTCCAACTTTGATCCACATCCTGCACAATAGTGGTCCCACCATGGCTGCCACTTTTTTATACTATTTGGAGAAAAGACCTTGTATAAATTCGAGGCCCGAGTGACCAACATCTCTGTCCCACTGAAATGGGTACTTGGTGGCATAGAGAGACCCAGCCACTTTTCCAGCTACACTTCTCACTCAGGTGCACCCCCTTCTGCTGTCCTTTCCCCAACGTACTGGATCCCGAGCATGGTGGGTGTCATTTGCCACACTGGATGCCAGCTTAGCAGCCCTGCACCTCTCTTTATTCTCTCCAAAGCTGGTCCCTGACTATCATTGTGGTAGGGGGAGGACGGATGCTAAAGGTAGAAGCTGACCTGGAAAAAGAGACACAGGGTGACTGTGGCAAAGGACAGCTGGAAAAGAAGCTCTATCACTTCTTCATTGGCAACTACACGGCACCTGAGGCCATGGCACTCCCAGAGGCTGTGCGCAGGGCCAAGCCTCTCAACCTCTTCTGGCCCTGCGTCCTGCAGCAAAGTCTCTACTGTAAGACAGTGGACTTCTTCGATGAGGTGCTCCATCTCCAGGTCTGGTTGAGGGGGATCAGGAAGCCTCTTCTCCACCTGTGGCTTCACTGGCCCTCTGAGATTTTCTCTCACCATCACTTCAGTTACCCTTGCAGGGGGCCAGGGTCGAGAATATACCTGTGTTCTCCCTCCAGGGTTTCAGCCGGCCTTGCCTTCCAGAGAGCATTAAAAAACTGGACAGGGGTGCCCAGTTCCCCCATAAACTAAAGGAAGGAGATCCTTCCCCCATCCCTAGGAGTTCTCTCAACCAGCCTCCGAAAGCTTGAGAAAATGGACCCTTTGCCCAGCCAGGGTTAATTCCTGGTGGGGCAGCTCGGCTGTGATCAGGGCAACCAAACCTGTAGGAAGGCTTCCAGTGTGAGCTGGTATTAGACTGAACACGTGCTTGGGCCTACCTCTCCCTAGACCCAGCTGCGGGGCACTCCAGGGAATGAACCAGCTCAAGTGTGTCCCTAACAGCAGCCTGGAGTTACCGCGAACCCCTCACAGCCCCACCCTCCTCATTCCATCAGATGCATTTGTAGAATTGGGGCAAATTTCCTTATTTACTTATGGCCCATGCCTTTCCCCCCTTCATGCTGATCCCGTTTTGCTTTGAAGAGACCCCAATAACCAAAAAACAGCCTCCAGAAGCCAAAACTGTGCCTCGATCTCCCACAGCTTCTCCTTTGCTTCCAGGAGAAAGTTCACTGGAAAAGAAAAAAAAAAACCTTCTGGCTTCTTGTTTATATGGAGACAACAGAACTCGGTGGGGAAATGGGAATCTTTTCTGCACCAAAGCTGCTTCTAAAGCAGAAAGCAGTGGCGCTCCTGGTGTTTCATGCTGCCTTATTTATATTTAAGGAAGAATTAAATCTTGCAAGTAGTAGAAATGGTCACAGTGTTTGTTTTTAACTTCAGGAAATCTGTGAGGCTCCCAGGGCACAGTTGGGGACAGGGGGGTGGATTTCCTACTGACAAAGCAGAAGCTTTCACTCCCTTTTTATTCTTAAACTTTCAGGAAACTTTAAAAAATAACGAAACAGAACATTTCTACCCTGTCTTTGAGGCAACTTGTGTGCTGCCTGCAGAGTTCCAGAAAGGGCCTACGAAAGCTGGCTGTAGGGTGGAGTCCAGCCTGAGACCTTACTTCACAGAGCTGATGTGAGCTGAGAAATACAGGAGCTGGAACTAACAGGAAGCTTTTGGGTTTTAAAGAAAGAGATTGTATTTTAAATAGAGGATTTTGAGTCCTCTTGGACACTTTGGCCTTTCCACTAAAGACAACCCTGCCCTCTTTCTCCAGAGTCTCTTTCCCAAGGATGCTTGACTTTCCCCAGCATCTACTCACTTGCTTTGCTAAATAACAAGGGTGAAATGAATAGGGCTGGCCCCTAGGCCAAGAGGCTGGTTATGTTGGGGAAGGGCCTTATGTCCTCAAAAGCGCCAGCCCCTCTGCATGCCTGGCTGAAGCACAGCCCCCGTTGAGAAACTGGGGTGGTGCTCTGGTGCATCATCAAGGGTGTCATCCGAATCGGCTGCAGAACCTGGTCCGTTGCCTAGACCCCACCTCGAACCTACATGGTGCTCAGAATCCAGTCTGGAGTGGTCAGGCTAGGCTCGATTTTTAAAGATTTCCCCCAAGTGACTGACGGTACCCCTAGCCGAGGAAGGCTTCTCACTTTCTTAATGGAAAGCTAAAGAAAACCCAAGTGGACTACTTTCCCTACAGATCTGTTGGAAGATAGATAGACCTGGGAAAAGCCAGTGAGCCTGCTTGGAATCTGTGGTCTAAGTGGCATCAGCTATACCACCAGCTTCTCATGAGGGCACCCATATTCACACTAGTGCCATAAGCATCAGAGAGAGGGCAGGAAGGCATAAGATGGTGAGCCCTTCTCGCAAGCAGGTCATGAGGAGTCCAAAAGCATTTGTCAGGAGCCTAACATGCATGAGACATTGTAGAAAATGGGAAGATGAATAGGACCAAGCCTGTTCCCTAGGAGAGACAGCAGAAGGTGGCCTTCTAAGTACTGACCTACTCCAAGTGTGACCCTGCACTACACATATGGGTATCACCTGGGTGCAGCTTCCTGGGCCGTGTCACAGACTCCAGCGGGATCCTGAGAAGTTAAAAGAATCTGCACTTCACCAAGTTCCCCAAGTGATTCTGGATGTCCAAGACCCACTGGTACCTGGGGTGATTAGGGAAGGCCTCATGATGGGGCGCTGCCAGATAGAGCCTCTGAAAAATGACCAGGACTGTGGCCAAGAAAGGCATTCCGGCCAGAACCATGGAGTGAGGGTGGGAAGTACCTACTGTATGGCAGGCACCGTTCCGCACACACGTTTGTTAATGCACACAGTTCCACGTCAGTCCTACGGTGCGGGTGCTATTCTTATCCTCCCTACTGTATGGCAGGCACCGTTCCGCACACACGTTTGTTAATGCACACAGTTCCACGTCAGTCCTACGGTGCGGGTGCTATTCTTATCCTCCCTACTGTATGGCAGGCACCGTTCCGCACACACGTTTGTTAATGCACACAGTTCCACGTCAGTCCTACGGTGCCGGTGCTATTCTTATCCTCCCTACTGTATGGCAGGCACCGTTCCGCACACACGTTTGTTAATGCACACAGTTCCACGTCAGTCCTACGGTGCGGGTGCTATTCTTACCCTCTCTACTGTATGGCAGGCACCGTTCCGCACACACGTTTGTTAATGCACACAGTTCCATGTCAGTCCTACGGTGCGGGTGCTATTCTTATCCTCCCTACTTTACAGATAAGGAAACAGGCACTGAAGGGGCCAGTGACTTACCTACTGTCAGAGTGGTAAGTAGCACAGCCCAGATTCCAACCCAGGCAGTCCTGGTGTATATGTTGGCATATACTCAGAAGTCGTGGCAAATGAGGTTGAAAAGGTAAGAGTGGGACTGAGTCATGGAAAGCCTTGAATGCTAATACAAGGTAAATTTGGACCTTACAACAAGCAGAGATGGGCCATTGGTGGGTTTTGAGTGAGACAATAACTTGATTCACCCCCAAACTATGGAGTCCTTATCTATGTGATCAGTGTCATCCATGTACCGTGCTGTAGGGTACATGGCTTGCCAGAGCAGGGTTGGTGGCAGCTGGCAGTGGTCGGTGAATGTCCAGGAAGTCCTAACTCAAGCCACCCCAAGGCTGTGATTCAGAACATTTTTGTGGTCCGTCTCGTCTCCACCTCATGGGACAAAGCTGGAAGGCTGTTTGGTTTGGCCAGCGACCGAAAACAGAGGGAGCCAAGAGTCACAGAGTGAAGGGCAATGTGTGCCTTCAACTGGGCCCTCCCTCTCCACCCCACTCCGCCTTGCCGCACCCCTGCCCCTGGGAGGGGCATCTTTTAGAGTTAACTTTTCTCATTGCCATCCAAAAATAGCTTGCTTAAACAACTAGTTTGTTGTGTAAAAAATAAACATAAAAGCTATAATACAGTCATAATTTTAAAATTCAAGTACTAACAGGAAAATTAAGTAACAGACTAACGGTCCCACTTCTGACTTCTTAGTCCACTCCCCAGAGATAACCAATATGAAGTTTTTTGTGTATCCTTCCAAAATGTTTCTGTGTATGCGTCACGTGTATTTATATATGTATGCATTCTTTTAGTCCTTTTTTACATAAATGGCATCATACCGACTAATTCTTCTTGGTTATCTTTTTGAACATTTGGCTTTACCTTATTCTTTAAAATAGCTGCTTACTGGCCGGGTGCAGTAGCTCATGCCTGTAATCCCAGCACTCTGGGAGGCCAAGGCAGGAAAATCGCTTGAGCCCAGGAGTTTGAGACCAGCCTGGGCAACATGGCAAACCTTGTCTCTACAAAAAATACATAAATTAGCCAGACATGGTGGTGTGTACCTGTAGTCCCAGCTACTCAGGAGGCTGGGGCAGGAGGATCGCTTGTGCCTAGGAGGCAGAGGCTGCAGTGAGCCGTGATCTCTCCACTCCAGCCTGGGTGACAGAGTAAGACCGTGTCTTTAAGATATATATATATATATGTATGTATATATATATGTGTATATATACACACATATGTGTCCTTATATATATGTGTCCATAAATATATATGTGTATGTGTGTGTGTGTAGCTGCTTACTCTCTCACTGTCTGTATGCACATACCGTAATTTACCCAACTTTCCCTACTGAGGAACACTAAAGTTGTCTCTACTTTTTGCTGTTATAAACAACACTCTAGTGAACGTCTCTGTGCACAAATCCTGTTTTGAAATGATCCTTCCTCTCCCAGTAATCTCCATATTCTGTACTTCCTGTGTATGGATTCACCACCAAGCATCTTCTTATAAAAACCATTGCCTGGGATTTATTCAATCGTCATGAATCAACAGTGGAGAAAAGGCATTTGACCAAGTACTGAGCAACAGCATGTGCTCTGCCTGGGGCCGGCTCTATGTGGGGAACAAGATTGTAAGATGGGGGCTCTGTCTCCAAGGAACTGGGTCTAATAGGAAGACTACCAATGGCTGCAAAGTAAGTCAGAGATCAATGAAGTGTGGTAAGTAATTGAAAGTGAAATTGTGTGACTCTGAAGCCCACATGAGCGGAATGTGAAAACAGATCAGCTTTGAGTTTCAGCTGTAACCTCTTTAGCTCCCTTACAAATAGGAAAATGTGAAGAGCCTCCCCAGAGAAAATAAAATCCACATAATTGTTCTGTCTCTCAAATGCTTCTACTTACTCCATTCATCCTAGCCCGGGTCTGGTTTATTTCCTCCTGCACAATGTGAGGCCCTACTTTACAAGTGAAAATGGCATTTTCTACCCTTTGATGTTTCTCTACAGCCCCACAAAGAAACTAGAAAATAAAACTCAACAACAAATTATCTCTCAGAAAGAGGGAACCACACAAACCTCAGAGATGTTCAAAGACATTTCTTCTTGATGGGAAAAGGTGGGCCTTAAAAGCGTGAAGTGAGAGTTGTAGCACAGGGGTGGGTTAGGGAGTTCAGAAAATTTTGTCCCATCTGTTTCTTTCAAACCCACAGGTCAGTGGTATTTTAGGTTTCTTTTGGAGCAACTTTATTTAAAGTAGAAATAGCAAAGACCCACACCCTGTTTCTTCCCATTAGCTGCCATTGGCTGTCTTCCCAACTGGCCAGAGATGACGCCCACAGCCCCCACGGCCTTGCTGCCATGAAGAAGGCCTTCTTCCTGAAGAAAGGACTGGGCTATGTTAGACCAAAGGTCTCCTGGGACGATGGCCTTGCATCTCTTTCAAAAGGCATGGCTAGCGCTGAATCAGCCCCCCAGGGGTCTGGAAGCTGTAGGTCAGCCCCCAGTTCTCCCAGCCAAGGACAGTGAGTCAGCCCATACATACCCCATGTACTCCCACCCCAGGAATCAAAGCCAAGCAAGACTAGAGCAGGTGCTGTATGTAGAGCCAGATTCAGGGCCAGGGAGAAGGTCAGTGGTGTTCAGCCCCCAGGTATCCACAGCTTTGACTGGTGCAGTTTCTAAGAAGCCCTCTCCATAGAGACAAAATGCCACAAAGAGGAAACAAATCTATGGAGAGGGCTTCTGGCCAGGCAGGGAAGCTGCACAAGCTCCACGCATCCAGAGCAACACAAGATGCCACACTAAGCTGCAAGGTTGCTCAGCCTGAACGTTTACATCCAGAGAGAAACGAGAGCAGGCCCCTGCCCTCTCTCCACATACCCTCTCAATATGGAGGCCTATGTAAGGTCCTGCCCACAAGGTACCAGCCTTCATGACGAAGCTGGCGCCACTGAGAAGGTTAAGTGAAAGGGCATGTGTGATGCAGTTAGCTTCAGGTCTGACAAACTCAACAACAAAAACTGCGGAGATTCTTCCCCTTGCTCTGACGAGGGCTCCTTATAGCCCAACTCCTACTGCCTGGTTCCCCCAGCAGTGTAAGCTGTCCCTCCGCATGGGAGTGACTCCTCCCACATGGGGGTCTGTCTTCCCTGGGGATTCCCTCACACACCTCCCTTAGGGCCAGACGCTGGCCAGGTGCTCAGAAAATGTTTGTGCACCTCACTGGAGGGGTCTGGGACATGTCTCCTGTTTAGGGGAACAGAAAGAGTCTCTTGCCTCTGCCCTTCTGACCCCTCTGTTCTCGTCCCTCTGCAGGACAGCCAGAGCCTGGACCTGCAGTTGCCATAGCAACAACGGAGCCAGGGAGAGTACCAGGCGGGGCATCCCTGCGGCTCCAGAGAGGCAGCTACCTCTTCTAGACAGCAAAGTGGGGAAACAGCTATGATAGTGGTCTTGTGATGAGCTCCTGGAAGTGACCTGGGTTTCTACATCATCCATCCAGCCAGCCAGCCATCCATCCTTCCATTTGCTCAGTCATTCATCACTACTATACACAAGGCACTATGCCAAACACCAGGAAAACAAAGTCAAGTGGGAAACTATTCCCGTCTTGAGAGAGCTCCCAGTCCAGGAGGGAAAGCAGAAGAGGAAGGCAGCAAGGGCAGGAGGCGAGGTAGTGCTGGCAGTGGGGAGGCCGAGCAGGGCAGAGGTTAAGAGCACAGACTCCAGAGTCAGCTTCCCGCAAGCAAACCTCAGCTGTGCTCATCACTAGCTATGCAACACCTGGGCAGGCGACTCCACCTCTAAATCTCAGTTTACTGATCTGTAAAATGGGAGTAATTGGTACTTACCTCATAAGGTTTGGAGGTATTAGTAGTATATGTAAAGTACCTAGCATATAGTAAGTGCTCAGTAAACAGAAGGTTTACTATTGTTCTGAATCTACCCTACATTCCCTCCTCCAAAACCTAAGGCTGAAGCCCGAGTTTCCGGTTAGGGCTTCCTGCAGTTTCCTCAGCTAACTCTTCCCTGGCTTCCAGGATAAGCAGCCCCTGCTGCCATTGTACCTGGGATGTCTGTGTGTCCCCACCTCTCCACCTCCCTGCTGCTATCAGATCACCTGGGACAGTATCTCAGATAAAGTCCCCAAAGAGGGTCTTTCTGTTTAACAAATAAATGCCCAACAACCATTAAGTGAAATACTTAAAATACTTCCCGCCTTTATCTTTTATACAGCTCCTCATTATTCATCCTGATACCCTCCTCTTATGGCAGAAAGGCGCAAAAACATGTAAACACACGCACACACACACACACACACACACACACCCTTTGAGAGATTTTCTTCACCTGTGAGCATAACCTGAAGACTATGCCCAGATTTAGCAACAGCTGTTCCTGCTAACAGTCATCCTCCCACTTCCTTCTCCCAGTCTTGTGACGCTGGAACAGAGGCTGCCCCTACTCAGGGTTCTCTGGGGGGTAGCAGCATCACTAAGCAACCTCTACCTCCATTGCTTTGTCCATCTCAGCCGCAGGACAGGACTGGAAATGGCTCTTCATATTGGCTCCTATGGCGGGGAGCTGACTGTTGCTGCTCAACTGCTCCCTCTGGAGGGGGCTGTTTGCTAATGACAAAGTAGGCCGGAGACCCTTGCTGTCTGCAAGGGGATTCGTGGGCATTGCCGTGATCCTTGGGAGGAAATGGGGCGGCAGAGTATTACACAGTTCTTGTCCTTGGAGCACGTGTGTAACCATCCTGTCTGTGCGCAGCATGGTACGGGGGCGCTTTAGCGTTCCATTCAGCATCCGAGCTGCTTGGTAACTGGGCAGGCCTGCAAGCATTTCAAATCCCTCACATTTTAACCCTCGGAAACAGATAACCTGCTCCAAGAGGAGACAAAGATTCTCTGCTTAACCAAACTTTAGTCAGGCTCCTGAACCTCCTCCTAGGTCCATCTGTGTATGTCCTTGTAAAATTATTTTACCAAAGAACCCTGCTAAGTTAGTTTGGCAAAAGAACTTCCCCACCTCAGTATCAGATCATCCTTGATATCCGATCAAGTCCTTTGTCCTCCGCCATCCCACAGGTGATGTCTGATCATCCTGGCCTGTCTTCAGCAAGAATCCTGTTAGGTCAGTTTAGCCAGAATCCTCCTTATCCCTGATGTTTCCTCCAAGTAATTTTCAATCCACTGACCTCTGCTCTACTCCTGGGCTATAAATTTACCCACTTGTTCATCCTATACTCAGAGTTGAGCCCAATCTCCCTCTCCCACTGCAAAAGTCTCATTGCAGTGGTCCTTGTACCTATCGCAATGGTTAGGAGTAATTCTTCCTTCACATGCTTTAAACAAGTGTCAGTGAATGATTTTTTTCTTTAACAGAGAGTAGTGAGATTCTGAGTATTCTTCAGAAACATGGGAGAGAATATTTATCTTACATCATTAACAACATTGCAAGATTTCAGAATGTGCAGTATTAAACGTGGCCTTGGGGTGTGAGGGAGGAGGAGGGGGAGGGATAAAATCACAGCTTTCAAGGGATCACAGGTTGAGATTAAACCTGCACACGGGAAACAACCAGAAAACAACTCCAAACCATGAATCAAGCCATATGCAATGTAGAACATCTAGTTCCACAAAGTGATGGGGGGATGAGCACAGGGTTCAAGTCTGATCATTGACAGAAGCCTCATCATAATAAGGTTGCCTGCCATTCACCGAGTTTCACCCAGCTTATACTAAGTCCTTGCATAGATGACCCCATCATTAATTAACAGCCCTGTGAAATAGGTACTAAGCAGTCCCATTTTACAGATAAGAAACTGAGTCTGATAGAGGTGAAGCAACTTACTCAAGAAACTTAAGTTGCAAAGCCGGAATTTGAACCCAACACTGACCTTGAAGCCCTGTTTGCAACCCCTATAGCACACCACTTCTCTTTACATAAAGAAGAATTTCGATCTGAACTTTGCAAGAGAAAAGACTGGTTGGGAAAAAAAACAGAGGGCTGCTCTGAGGAAGAATATTATGTAGAGGAAATGGCATTTTCAAAGGCTCGAAAGCTCTAACAGGTCAGATGAGAGCAAAATGTTTGAAAAGATCAAACATTCAGCCTTCCAGGCACTCAAAGATGATGATAAATGGGAAATGGGTCTCCCAAGTGGGCACAGTGTTCAGTGTGTGTGTGTGGCGGGGGGTGGCAACTGGAGATTACTCAATGAGAACTGCATTGGGCTGGATATTTGGTTATTTGTGAAGACTTCAGACAACAAACTAAGCTAGGCTGATATAAACCACAGGGGAGTCAAGCTTGGTTCTCAACTCAGAGTAACCCAGTCCCCCCTCCATCAAGGCCAATGACTCTGACAAAGGAAACATGGGTAAGGAAACCTGAAGGTTTCCTAAGAAACCAAGAAAAATAACACCTGCCCCCACCACCAAAGCTCCAAGGAACAATGTGGGAACCACATGCAGACAGTCTTTGCAGCACTGGAGGGAATGCTTAGCTTGTACTTTATGATTTAGATTAAATCTACTTTAATACTCAGAGTCATTCTGTCCTCCTAGGCCTCTGAGTCTGTGATGGGAGGGGCTGCCACAAAGGTCTCTGAAATGCCTTCAAGGCCTTTTCCCCATTTTCTTGGCTATTAGCACTTGGTTTCTTTTTACTTATGCAAATTTCTGCAGCCTGCTTGAATTCCTCCCCTGAAAATGGGCTCTTCTTTTCTACCACATAGGGGGCTGCAAATTCTCCAAACATTTATGTTCTGCTTCCCCTGTAAATGTAAGTTCCAACTTAATGTCTTTTCTTTGCTCACACATATGAGCATAGGTTGTTGGAAGCAGCCAGGGCACATCTTGAATGCTTTGCTGCTTAGAAATTTTTTCTGCCAGATGCCCTAAAGTCATTACTCTCAAGCTCAAAGTTCCACAGGTCCCCAGGCCAGGAGCACAATGCAGCCAAGTTCTTTGCTAAAGTATAACAAAAGTGACCCTTGCTCCAGTTCTCAATAAGTTCCTCATTTCCATCACCTCCTCAGCCTGGCCTTCACTGTCCATATCACTACTGGCATTTTAGTCATAACTATACAGCCAGACTCTAGGAAATTCTAAACTTTCCCTCATCTTCCTGTCTTCTTTGGAGCCCTCCACACTCTTCCAACCTCTGCCCATTACCCAGTTCCAAAGTCACTTCCACGTCTTCAGGCATCTTTATAGCAATGCCCCACTCCTCAGTACCAACTTTCTGTATTAGTCTGTTCTCACACTGCTAAAAAGAAACACCTGAAACTAGGTAATTGATAAAGAAAACAGGTTTACAAAAACTGCGTGTTCTCACCTATAAGTGGGAGCTAAATGATGAGAACATATGGACATATGGAGAGTAACAACACACACTGAGGCCTATTGGAGGGTGCAGGGTGGGAGGAGGGAGAGGATCAGGAAAAATAACTAATGGATACTAGACTTAATATCTGGGTGATGAAATAATCTGTATAACAAACCCCATGACACATGTTTACCTATGTAACAAACTTACACATCCTGCACATGTACCCCTGAACTTAAAGTTTTTTTAAAAAGAGGTTCAATTGGCTCATGGTTCTGCAGGCTGTACGAGAAGTATAGTAGCTTCTGCTTCTGGAGATCCCTCAGGAAGCTTCCATTCATGGCAAAAGGCAAAGGGGGAGCTAGGCATCTCCCATGGTGGGAGCAGGAGCAAGAGGGGTCAGGGAGATGCTGCACACTTAAACAACCAGATCTCATGAGAACTTACTATCATGAGAACAGCACTAAGAGAATGGTGCTAAACCATTCATGAAAAATTCGCCCCCATGATCCAATTACCTCCCACCAGCACTGGGGATCAATTTCAACAAGAAATTTGGTGGGGTCACAGATCCAAACCATATCACAGAATTTTAGATCTAAAAGAAATTTCAAGTACCATTTAGTCTCCAGCACCAGCACCACGACCACAGCCAGCTGTCCCAGCCACACAAGCCCCACCCCACCATGCTTCCTTCTCCCCCTAGCCATGTTAGATTGTAACTGGACTGAGTCCAGGATAGGCTGTAGTTCAGAACCTCCAAGGAGGGGAACTCCACACAACCTCCATTCTGATGTTAACATCATCTATGACAACGACTTCTTTTAAATGCTGTGGTTTAAACTATTTTTTTTCTTTTTCCAATCTGCAAAAGATAGAGAATGGCTTTGATATGGTTTGGCTGTGCTCCACCCAAAACCTCATCTTGAATTTTAATCTGAATTACAATCCCCACATGTTGGAGGAGGGACCTCAAGGGAGGTGATTAGATTGTGGGGGTGTTTTCCTTATGCTGTTCTCATGATAGTGAGTGAGTTCTCACAAGATCTAATGGTTTTATAAGGAGTTTTTCCCTCCTTGGCTCTGTACTTCTCTCTTCTGCCACCTTGTGCAGAAGGACATGTTTGCTTCCCCTTCCACCATGATTGAAAGTTTCCTGAGGCCTCCCCAGTCATGCGGAATTGTGAGTCAATTAAACCTCTTTCCTTTATAAATTACCCAGTCTTGGGCAGTTCTATATAGCAGCATGAGAATGGCCTCATACAGATTCTTACCTTTAAATCCTTAAGCATAGTGCTTTTTATAAGATAGACACCCACCAGGCATGGTGACTCAGACCTATAATCCCAGCACATTGGGAGGCCAAGATGGAAGGATCACTTGAAGCCAGGAGTTTGAGCCCAGCCTGGTCAACATAGCGAGACCCCATCTCTATTATTTAAAAGAAAAGGAAAAAAAAAAAAGGTAGACACCAATTACTAAAAGTGGTTATCTCTGGGACATAAGATAATGGAAGATTTTCTATTTTTTTACATTACTGCATTTTTAATCCATATGTATTATCTTTCCACATGTATTATTTATTTAAGAAGCATATTTTAAAAGTTCTTCATGGAGCATTATTTAGTTACCTCCTTCCCTCTTTCCTCCAGGCCACATCCTTCTAGTTTTATTCAAAGATTGACAACTCAATTTTCTCTGTGGGTCAGATGAGTGACAAAGAAGTGAGATGGAGGAAGTGTAAGGACGTGCAGGTGACCAGGACCCTGGTAAACCGCAGGGAGCATGCCTGGCCAAGAGGCACACAAATCCCAAACTGGGCTATAGGCCACTAGGCTGTAAACCTCCCCCATGAGTGCTTTTCTCCATTCTATAATTCCTGGTCCTTCAAGCTTTCTAAATTAGTGTATGGAGCCCCAAAAGAGAACACCTTCATTTTGGTGAGCCAGAGTCATGCCATTTCCTGTTGCATCAGTAGTAACTTTGGTCTTACGCCAAGCACTCACTAGCATGCAGCATTTGTACCGGCAAAAGGCTGATCAATCTCCTAAGTCCTACGAGAGGCCACAGGAGAAGATTCCCCTCTTTTTGAGCAAAGATCCCAGGGAAACGGTGATTCACAGACCTCACTCAGCATTAACTCGGGTGCCATGGCAACAGGGCTCCACATCCGGAGCAGATGGTGCGGCAGACTGCCCCTGTCGCGCGGTGCCTCTTCTGGAAGTTCTGGCCATCTCGCCAAGCAGGCTTGCTTCTGTCCAGCTGGCACAGAGTAACACCTGGTAACTATTTACATGGGTCAAAATACACCCGGAGCCAGCAGATGGCAGAGCCAGGCTGAGACGTGGGGAGAGAGGAGTGCTGGTTTGGGCTGTCTCAGAGGCAGAGGCGGCAGACAGCTCCTTTGGGGGGCACAGACAAGGCAAAACATCGCTCCTGTTGCTGCCTGGTGTCTCCGCACAGCTAGGAGGATGGGAAAGCATCCAGCGTGAGCAAAGCTGAAACGATCACAGGCTGATCCTCAGACACTGAGATGAAACGGCACTGGACACACTTGGTCCCCCTCCCACAGTGCAGGCAGTAGATGCTCCCAGCCCAAGGGACCTGTTGGCACCAGCCATCCTCAGCTCTTTGCTATCTTCAGTGGGGTGGTACTGCCTCGCGAAGCTGGCAGAGGGGCCTCATCACAGACAAGCATACCCACACCAGACAAGCAGCTCCAAAGCACGAGGTTCAAAACCTCAACCAAGATAAGTGAAGAGATGGGGGCTCCCAGGGACAGATCCAGTGTCTTTTTCAACTTTATCCCCAATGTACCCCTGGGCTTAGTACACAACAGGTAACCAGAGGCATTTGTTGAGAGGAATTGGAAGAGAGTGTGACACAAATCCAACAGAATGACCTTTGCTTGTGGCTGGGTTTGGGGCGTGTGTATTTTTTTAAGGCAGGATGCCGGCTATAGAACATTTTGTGAGACATCCTGAGCCCTGACAGCACCAGTGAAATTCTGACGTAGTTAGTCCTGGGTGATAAATCGGTGTTTCATTTCCTGCTTTGGAATTCTTTCCAGTCACAAGACCCTCAGTGTCTCCAGGCCCATGGCCAAAGTTTGGAGAATTACACTCATGCTCGCCCACGTGGACAGCGGCAGTCATTTGCCAAATGGAAGGTATTTGGGCTTGGAGTGTTTTCTTCTTCCTTCTCCCTCTTCTTAAGTTTCCACCAGGGAGGTCTTTGGAGGGTGCCAATCTGTAGTGACAAGCATCAATCATAGGTTGACCCTGAACCTCAGCAGCAGCATCTGCACCAATAATCTGGAGATCAAACTAGGCTGAAGGCCAAGGAGTTAGGAGGCACACAGGCTCCCAAAATGTGCTCTGACATTAGCACCAGGAACTTGCTAGAAAACAGTTAGAAGCTACAGACTAGGCAGGGCAGGTGGCTCATGCCTGTAATCTCAACACTTTGGAGACCAGGTTGGGTGGATGACCCGGAGTGACCAGGAGTTGGAGACCAGCCTGAGCAACATAGTGAGACCCTGTCTCAACAACATTTTTTTAAAAACATTAGCTGGGCATGGTGACGCGTACCTGTAGTCCTAGCTTCTCAGGAGGCTGAGGCGGGAGAATCAACTGAGCCCAGGAGTTCGAGGCTGCAGTGAGCTGTGACTGCCCCACTGCACTCCAGCCTAGGTAACAAAGCAAGATCTTGTCTCAGAAAAAAGAAGAAAGAAGCAGCAGCGGCAGCTGTGGGTTAGAGGAGTCAGATAAATGATTATTGGAAGAATACATTTCCTGTTTGCATTTTATTGGGAACTTCAAAGAAAAGAAAGTGAGACAGATTGATTCCCAAGACAATCCGTGATGTAAACTCTCAACAAGCTGGGGAATTCTGCACAGTGAAGGGGTGGATGATGAGGCTCAGCACAGCCCAAAGTCAAAGGCATTAGGGTTGTTCTGAAAATAGAGATTCAAGAAGCCCTGGAAAATGCTCTTATCCGTGAGAAGAGCACAGACTGTGGGGTCCCACTTCATGGCTGATATCCAGAGCCGCAGGGCTGGCGTGTGGCTCACACAGCTGCAAGACAGGAAAAAAGCGTCAGCACAGCACAGGGGGAGGCATCAGGAAAGGGGATGCACATTGCTTTTTAGATTTGCAAGATATGAAAAATGGGTTTATTTGGGGAATTATCTCAGTTATCTTACTATCAAGTGAGAATGATAACTTACTGAAGGAAAATCTTATTTTTGGAAAAGTCGAATGTGTAGAAGTTGTTGTTGCTTCTAACAATACAGTGAAATACTTTGGACTGATGGCTCTGGGAAAATAACATGTCTGTGCTTCATTGGGTTTTTTTGTTTTTATTGTTTTTTAATATATATATTTTTTAAACCTTGAGAAACTTACATGTGCTTCACTGTTTGCCACCAAAAAGACAACCCTCTGAAATGAACATTATTGGGTCATTCTCAGATTTTACTTTAGAGGATAGAAAAAAATAAAGACAAATCATTTCCAAAACATGTTTAAAATGAATAAGACAACAATGAAACCTTGAAATCATGGAGCTGACAGGGCTCTTTCAAAGATCCACCAGGACATTTAGTTCTGGGGTTGATAAAGCGACAAGCTGAAGATAATACGAGTGGGTTGTGGGAAATCCAGGACTAGAAGTGAGGTCTCCTAACCTGTGATTCCATGCTCTGTCTTCAGAGGATACCACCTTTTGTAAATTTTATGTTTGAGACTGAGTTTTAAATATCCTGTTATGTCGTATCTAATCTCCTTCAAAGAGAGCTGAAGTCGGAAGTGCAGGAGACAGTGCCTGGGTGGGCTCCAGCCCACGGGTTATGAAGGTGCAAACAGTTCTGCTTCAGCAGGGCCGGATTTCCAAGTGCCAGAAATGTCCAGCACCCACCATGAGAGTGGTTTGGATTAGGGTGGGCGTCCACGCACGTCCAACTTCTCTGAGCTTTGAAGTAACAGAGCACTGTTCTGCCCAGGAGCCTACACGGCTGTTTCTTCTCCTTTAACGTCCCTGCACTTCCATACTTCCACAGTGTTCATTGCCGTTTTGTTTGTATGTTCCAACACCAAGCATATATTACTATACAGATCTTTTTTATAAGATTATTACTATCTGGGGGAAGATTCGTCCAGGCAATGAGACGTGACTAAGGTATATGGTGTCCACTGGGGACCCGGCAGGACCAGGTGGAAGCATTGGGCACTGTGACTGTGACTCTCCACCAGCTCTCAGACCGGCCTGTGGGGGTGCTGGTGAGGACAGCAGGTTCTGAAGTCTGTGGGAGGCTCCTGGACTAGGGGTCTTACCTGCAGAAATGCGGGCAAAGTGTGAGTCTGAGTTAGCAGTGGAAAAGCACAGGTGTTTTTAACAAGGAAGCACACATTGGGGTTTAGAAACCTGATTCGCTTCACAGACATTCTGAAACATGTCTACAGGGGGCACGTAGACCATCTTAAGCAGTGTTACTCAGTGTGACTCCGGGAATTTACCACAAGGTCAAATGTCTTACTCCGCTATCCCATACACATCCAGCCGCTCAAACCAGGGCCAGAGGAGGTAATCAATCATGGATGTACAGGTTCCACCAAAGAAGATGGTGTTCTGATACTCAAGAATCTAAAAATGGAAACAAAACAAAAGCAAATAAGTTTATATATCTCCTGACATGTTTACAGACACTAAATGCAAATCTCAAATTAATTCCCAGAGAGGGAGAACTGAGGCCTCTATCCTTCTCCCTCTGGTTAGCAGAATGCTTCTTCCCTTTCTCTGAGGTTTCCTCTACCTCTTTTAGGGTCACACTCCTGGCCACCTCTGTCCCTTCCTTCCTTTCAACACTAGAGTGACAGTGAGGCTCATCTGATTGAAGAAACTGGAAGAACAACCCCCACAGAGTAGCCCAGCCCCTTCCTCTTAGCCTGGAGCAGCTCCTCCATGTGCTAAGCCTTCCAAGGATAAGCTAAGCCCTAGACAGAGGAGGATCCACCTCAGGCCAGCACTGCCCATTACTTGAGGACAAGGGGAGCCTCAGCATGATGTTGAAGTCTATCATTAGGAATCCCACTCAGGATCTCCCATTCTCCAAGACCTGCTTTATCAATAAGAAAGGGGATTCTGCCGGGCCTGGTGGCTCATGCCTGTATTCCCAGCACATTGGGAGGCCGAGGCGGGTGGATTACCTGAGGTGGGGAGTTTGAGACCAGCCTGACCAACAGGGAGAAACCCAGTCTCTATTAAAAATACAAAATTAGCTGGGCATGGTGGCACATGCCTATAACCCCAGCTAGTCACGAGGCTAAGACAGAATTGCTTGAACCCTCAAGGCGGAGGTTGCGGTGAACCAAGATCGCGCCATTGCCCTCCAGCCTGGGCAACAAGAGCAAAAAAAAAAAAAAAAAGAAAAAAGAAAAAAAGAAAGGGGGCCGGGCGCAATGGCTCGAGCCTGTAATCCCAGCACTTTGGGAGGCCGAGGGGGGCGGATCACGAGGTCAGGAGATCGAGACCCTCCTGGCTAACACGGTGAAACCCCGTCTCTACTAAAAATACAAAAAACTAGCCGGGAGCGGTGGCGGGCGCCTGTAGTCCCAGCTACTCGGGAGGCTGAGGCGGGAGAATGGCGGGAACCCGGAGGCGGAGCTTGCAGTGAGCCGAGATCGCGCCACTGCACTCCAGCCTGGGCGACACAGCGAGACTCTGTCTCAAAAAAAAAAAAAAAAAAGAAAGGGGATGCTGTAATCTCCATGCCTTATTATTTTATCTTCTCAATTAATTCAAAACTAAGGCAGGAAAGAGCATCCTATTTAATAGGCCCTCACAAATTCTAACCGTGTGTTCTTCTTCTTCTTTTTTTTTTTTTTTTGAGATAGGTCTTGCTCTGTCACCTAGGCTGGAGTCCAGTAGATCAATCACAGCTCACTTCAGCCTCAACCTCCCAGGCTCAAGCAATCCTCCCACCTCAGCCTCCCAGGTAGCTGGGATTACAAGTGCAGGCCATCATACCTGGATTTTTATATTTTTTTTGTAGAGATGGGGTCTTGGGGTCTTGCCATGTTGTGCAGGGGTCTCAAACTCCTGAGCTCAAGGGATCCTTCTGTCTTGGCCTCCCAAAGTGCTGGAAATACAGGTGTGAGCCACCGCACCCGGCCCCCAACACTGTGTTTCTATCACACTTTTTTTCATTTGAGCTTTTCAAACTTCACATTTGTTGGCCACTCAACACTATTACTTAATGCATTAAAATAAAATTTCTCATTCCCAAATGAGAGTAAACCCAGGTAGAGGGACTGTAAAGAAAACAAACTCACAACAGACAGGTAGCTAAAGACGGCCCCAAAAAAGTACCTGCAAGTTTAAAAAAGCAAAAGTGTTTAGCAGAGGTGACTGTTGGTACAGCTCTTCCCAAAGAGAAAAGTATGGCACGAATTACCTGGTTAAATCAAGCAAGCTACTCATTTTGACCTATATACCTCATGATCAACTCAATATTTCCCTAGAGCTATAGATCTTGATTGCTGGGCCCAGGTGAGTTGTGGAAATAAGCTATACTCTTGCTTTCATCTGGAAATATCAGGGTTCTGGTGAGGGACAGAGGGCAAAAGGACCAGAATCAAGCTGTGGATTAGGGTCCCGGGGCAGGGATAGCACAGTCCCCCGCCCAGCAAATGCACAACACGTTTCCCTCACATTTTCCAAATGTGTCTTGAAACCACCCACATCAAAACTACTGGCATTTCGTAATACAGCTGCAGATTATTGAGCCCCATCCCAGACAGGTATTTCCCCACCAATTTCAAACAGGGCAAGGCTAAAATCCCAACAGAAAAGCTATCTTTCCCTAAACTAGCACAAAGTGCTCGCTCCTTTACAGAAGGAGGAGAACATCCTGGACAAGACTCCTTGGAGGTTTGCTGAAGTCTTCAGGACTCTCGATAGGAGAGTTCCCTTCTGTGCAAACCTGGAACTTTCCAGACATGTAAAATTACTTTTTCTCCTTAAGAATCCGAGAAAATTGGGACTGGAAGGGCCCCTGAAACTCATCTAAGTGTGACCTCCTCATTTCGCCATTTATTTCTACCATGATCATTACACAAAGGATTAGAAGTGTAGTGTAAAAATGTGCACTACATACTAAATATGAAAAATAATAAAATGCTATAATTGGGGAAAATTAAAGCTGGAACAGAAGGTAAAAAACCAGGAAGGAAAACAGTATCAAGATATCATGTCCTGGGTCCTGCAGAGTTCCTTCAATAAAGCCTTGAATTCGACTCTTGAGTTTCCTGGCAGCCAAAGGGGAGAGGAAAACATGCCAGTGATGTGATTCTTGTCTCCCACGGGGAAGCACAGGGGAGCCTTGCTATGCAGAAGAGGAAACCCAGTCCCAAGGAGGTTAAGGGGCTCTCTGGATCACACCAGAACTAACACGCAAATCATGTTTTCCTAATTCCCAGACTAGTGTCAACCCTATGTCATTCAATTTCAAATATGTATTTTTAGACTCTAATGAAAAGCTTTCTCAAATTGCTTGAGCCAAGGAGTTTGAGACCAGCCTGAGAAACATGGTGAAACTCCGTCTCTACAAACAATACGAAAATTAGCTGGACATGGTAGTGACACCTGTAGTCCTAGCTACTAAGGAGGCTGAGGTGGGAGGATCGCTTGAGGCTGGGAGGTCAAGGCTGCAGTGAGCACGCCACTGCACTCCAGAGCAAGACCTTGTCTACAAAAAAAAAAAAAAAAACTGGCCAGGTGCAGTGACTCACGCCTGTAATCACAGCAATTTGGGAGGCCAAAGCAGGCAGATCACTTGAGCCCAGGAGTTTGAGACCAGCCTGGGCAACAGGGCGAGACTCCATCTTAAAATAAATAAATAAACAAAACAAAATAAAAATAAAAAAGCTTCCTTGTCTCTTGTGAATTCTTTTCTGTAAGAATGAAAAAAAATACCATGACTTGATATCTTGATACTGTTTTCCTTCCTGGTTTTTGACCTTCTGTTCCAGCTTTAAATGTAAGTAACAGAAAAAAACTTGGAACCAGCAAACTCTGAAAGCTCCTCCTACTCTGCAGCCAAGGACTGGCTCGGCTCTGAGCTTCTCTGTGAGAAGAATTTCCTTCTTAGTCTCACTCTTTCATGCTCTCTGAATCAGAAGCTCAAGCCAAAGCAACTGACAGAGGGATGAGACATTCCAACACAGTCATGATGAAAGAGCTTATCAGAATTCTCTCCTTCCTGGTTTATTCCACTGATAAGCGGATCAGGCAACTTTACTAAAATAGTTATTTCTTGTACTCAATTTAAAGCAAGTCCCTTCCATTTACTCCTCTGAAAAAATGTTAGGATAGAGGCAGAGGCAAAATAAACTGACAGTCTTAACTTCCAATGTCTTGTCTTTCTTAAGTGTTTTATCATCAGAAATGGAATGAGAAATGGGTGTTAGATCTAGATCCACTTAGCAGTAGTTATGGTAATATCCAATCTGTCCTTTTAAATAATTCTATGTTGAGTTCTCCCACCAGATTATATATCACATATAAAGATACAGTCAGGCATGGTGGCTCATGCCTGTAATCCCAGCACTTTGGGAGGCTGAGGTGGACAGATTGCTTGAGCCAGGAGTTTGAAACCAGCCTGGGCAACGTGGTGAAACCCCATCTCTACAAGAAAACTAACTGGGCATCGTGGTGTGTGCCTGCAGTCCCAGCTACTTGGGAGGCTGAGGTGGGAGGACCACCTGAGCCTGGGAGGTAGAGGCTGAAGTGAGCAGTGATCACGCCACTGCACTCCAGCGTGGGTGACAGAGTGAGACCCTGTCTCAAAAAAAGAAAAAAAAAAGATATCGGTGGTCGGGCGCTGTGGCTTACGCCTGTAATCCCAGTGCTTTGGAAGGTCAAAGTGGAAGGAGCTCTTGAGGCCAGGAGTTCGAGACCAGCCTGGGGCACATAGTGAAACCTTGTGTTTACAAAAAATAAAAAAGTTAGCCGGGTGTAGTGGTGCCCAGGAGTTCGAGGCTCCAGTGAGCTATGATCACATCACTGCACTGCAGCCTGGGCAACAAATACAGCAAGACCCCCCCGTCTCAAAAGACAAAAAAAAAAAAAAAAAAGATATTGGCCATTCTTACTGTTGAATAGCTTCCCTCACAATGGCATTCCTCACTTTCAGAACCACTGTCTTTTGTATGAGCAAGCAAACCAAAATAGCCTTCTTAGAAAATGTTTTTCTTCAAAGACCCCAGATATCCCCTGTAAGGCTTCTACAAATGGCAGGGGAGGGAACTGAGGCTCTAGCTTCCAGGTCTCAGATTTTTGGAAAACATTGACACATTTTCAATTCAGGCTTAAGAGTTCAAGAGGTTTTTTGGGAATCTTTAGTACAATAGAAGAGCTCCTTTCTAATGCAAACATGGTACCTTCCCCAGACATGTAAAATTACTTCCCCTTTAGCATGCTAGATATTTTGCAGAAAGGTGTTTGACCTTCTGGAATATTAGAAAAACCTATTTTAAAATTTTCTGTTCTCCAATTCACTGAAACATAAGACTACGGACGCGATGAGGGGTAACCGGCGAGCAATGCAAATGAAGAGGAAGGGACTGCTTGGTAGGACGCGGGTGCACTGTTCCCACGCCCTGCACGCGAGAAGCCTGGCTGGAAAGGCACCTCATCTTCTGCGAGGGCCCTTCGGGCGCCCCCAGAGGGACGAAGGAGAACGTCAGCGTTTTGAGGTGCGCCCTGGAACACAAGGGGAAGGAGGAAGTGCGCGGGGCTCCCCCTGGTGGCCATCAGTGCGAAGCGCGTCGGCCACGGCTCCCCAAACACCGTTCAACAGGAGGATGAAGAAATCCGCAAGGTTTTTGCGAGAGAAGCGAATCCCAGAGATCTCCAAACCAGGCATTCGAGAAAGCTCCAGTCTTCAACTCTTTGGTTCAGCCTCAATAACTGAGCTTCAAACATTGAAGCGGCCACCTCACCTTCATTGCCAAGAAATCCCGGGCCCCCAATCCCGAAACAGTATGGTGGCTCCCAGTGGGGGCTGCTGTACTTGCTGGAGGAGGAAGAGTTTTTCCTCATTAAAATCGTTCTGAAAATGCAGAAGCCATCCCCTACTCTCTGCCCCCCAAAAAAGCAGAAGCCATCCTCCACCCTCTGAGGCCCCTGAAAAGACACACAGCAACACACCAGTACATCAGCAATACTGGCCCTTTTCCAGAAGCAGCGGAAAAGTACTCAACTCCAAGGCAGAAGTCTTTTATTAATATTTTTATTTTTTGTGGGCACATAGTAGGTGCATATATTTATGGGGTACATGAGATATTTTGGTCCAGGCATGCAGTGTGAAATAAGCACATTATGGAGAATGGGGTGTCCACTCCCCCAAGCATTTATCCTTTGAATTACTAACAATCCAATTACACTCTTTAAATTATTTTTAAATGTGCAATTAAGTTATTATTGACTATAGTCACCATGTGGTGCTATCAGAGAGTAGGTCTTATTCATTCTTTCTGTGTTTTTTGTACCCATTAACCCCACCTCCCTGCCAGCTCATGCTACCCTTCCTAGCCTCTGGTAACTATCCTTCTACTCTCTCTGTTCATGAGTTCAATTGTTTTGATTTTTAGATTCCACAAGTAAGTGAGAACATGTGATGTTTGTCTTTCTGTGCCTGGTTTGTTTCACTTAACATGATCTCCAGTTCCATCCACGCTGTTGCAAATGACAGGATCTCATTCTTTTTATGGCCGAATAGTACTCCATCGTGTGTATGCACTGCGTTTTCTTTTTTTTTCTTTTTTCTTTTTTTTGTATGTTTGTTTTGTTTTGTTTTCTTTGAGACAGAGTGTCACTCTTTCAACCAAGCTGGAGTGCAGTGGTGTGATCTCAGCTCACTGCAACCTCTGCCTCCCAGGTTCAAGCAGTTCTCCTCAAGCCTCCTGAGTAGCTGGGATTACAGGCATGCACCACCATGCCAGCTTCTTTTTGTATTTTCAGTAGAGACGGGGTTTCACCATGTTGGCCAAGCTGGTCTCGAACTCCTGACCTCAAGTGATCCGCTAGCCTCGGCCTGCCAAAGTACTGGGATTACAGGAGTGAGCCACCACACCCCACCTGTACCACATTTTCTTTATCCATTCCTCTATTCATGGACACTTAGGTTGCTTTCAAATATTAGCTATTGTAAACAGTGCTGCAACAAACCTAAGAGTCCAGGTATCTCTTTGATATATTGATTTCCTTTCTTTTGGGTGTGTACTCAGCAGTGGGATTGCTGGATCATATGGTATTTCAATTTTTAGTGTTTTGAGGAACCTCCAAACTGTTCTCCATAGTGGTTATACTAATTTACATTCCCGCCCCAGTGTATGAGGGTTCCCTTTTCTCCACATCCTCAACAGCATTTGACATTGCCTGTCTTTTTAATAGAAGCCATTTTAACTGGGGTGAGATGATATCTCATTGTAGTTTTGATTTGCATTTCTCTGATGATCAATGATGCTGAGCACCTTTTCATATGTCTGTTTGCCATTTATGTGTCTTCTTTTGAGAAATGTCTATTCAAATCTTTTGCAGGGCAGAAATGTTTTGAGTTCATAAAAGATAAATGGAGGTTCTTAAGATTTCAAATCTCAGATCCCTGCTAAAATGATATAGCTGAGGCTGAGGTAACTATGTGATGAACCAGTTCCCTGTTAAACAAACCTAGGGTGTGGAAGAAACCTAGGGCATATTTAAGACCATTTTCTCCTGTGGGAAGGAGACTTAGAGGCAGGACCTGCAACAGAACATGCTCCTCCTGCTGCCCATCAGTTATGACCTCGATTCTCCATGAAGGTGCAGAATACAACTTGTCAAAATTTGGGGATTAAAGGACCACTCTGAAAATTCTATGCTGGCATCCTTTTAATGGCTTAATTCTTATCTTCAAAATATATTTGTAGGGCTGGGTGTGGTGGTTCACACCTTTAATCCTACTACTTTGGGAGACCAAGGTGGAAGGATTGAACCCAGAAGTTCCAGACCAGTCTCAGACGGTCGGAGAAATCCCGTCTCTACAAAAAATACACAAAACTAGCCAGGCATGGTAGTGCCTGTAGTCCTAGATGACACTCAGGAGGCTAAGGCAGAAAGATCACCTGAGCCCGGGAGGTCGAGGCTGCAGTGAGCCGTGATCATGCCACTGCACTCCAGCCTGGGTGACAGAGGGAGACCCTGTCTCAAAAACAAAAACTAAAACAAATCACAATATATTTGTAAGATAGTGTGGGGGAAAAGCTAGGAGGGTAATGCTTGACCAGTCAAATGTCTGTAAAGTGATTGGTGGTGGAAGAAAATACAAATGAATATTTATCAAGTCTCTGAAGTGGGGAGAGGACTTCCTACACATAAAACTGTGGAGGAAATCATAGCAGGAAAGCCTTACAGCATGATACTTTCAGATGCTGTACTTCCATATGCAAAAATATATAAGCCAAATTAAAAGTCAAAAGAAAACAAAAATGTGTTTTTTTTTTTTTTTTTTTTGAGACGGAGTCTCGCTCTGTCCCCCGAGCTGGAGTGCAGTGGCCGGATCTCAGCTCACTGCAAGCTCCGCCTCCCGGGTTCACGCCATTCTCGTGCCTCAGCCTCCCAAGTAGCTGGGACTACAGGCGCCCGCCACCTCGCCCGGCTAGTTTTTTGTACTTTTTAGTAGAGACGGGGTTTCACTGTGTTAGCCAGGATGGTCTCGATCTCCTGACCTTGTGATCCGCCCGCCTCGGCCTCCCAAAGTGCTGGGATTACAGGCTTGAGCCACCGCGCCCGGCCAAAAATGTGTTTTAAAAACAGCCAAATATCTTTTCTATACAAGGAATGCTTTAAAAGGAACTTTTACAAATCAACAAGGAAAATGAGTAAGATTCAGATGGCCAGACAGGCAAAGCCCCTGAACTGAACAGACAAATTTTACAAGACCAGGAGCAAGAGATGACATACTTCAGGGAAAACCTTCCACTTCCCTGGCAATCAAAGAAATATGCATTAAGTCAACAATGAGGAGATACAGTGTATCTCCACAGCAAATATTATTCAACCAACAAATATCTTTTTGAATGAACTCTCCCCCTAGTGAAAAGGAGATAAGGCAAAGAGCATTTTCACATACTGCTGGTGAGGGGCAAACAACACAAGTCTTCTGGGAAGCAATTTAGTGAAATACAGCCCAAGCCTCCAATGTGCTCATTATACCCTTTGATCTGGTCATTCCATTCCTGAGAGTCCAGCTTAAGAACATATTCTAAAATACAGAAAATGCTTCTTAGGCAAAGAAGCTGATGTTCCCTGTAGCACCGTTCAAAACAGTAAAGGACTGAAAACCATCTAAACACTCCTAATTAGTGTACTGGATAAATAACTTTATGGTTTATAAACATGGCAAAGTATGCAGACATTAAAAGTGTTTTCGGCCGGGCGCAGTGGCTCACCCCTGTAATCCCAGCACTTTGGGAGGCCAAGGCAGGCGGATCATGAGGTCAGGAGATCGAGACCATCCTGGCTAACACAGTGAAACCCTGCCTCTACTAAAAATTCAAAAAGAAATTAGCCGGGCGTGGTGGTGGGCGCCTGTAGTCCCAGCTACTCAGGAGGCTGAGGCAGGAGAATGGCGTGAACCTGGGAGGCGGAGCTTGCAGTGAGCCAAGATTGCACCACTGCACTCCAGCCTGGGCGACAGAGCAAGAATCCGTCTCAAAAAAAAAAAAGTGTTTTTTCTACTTTTAAAGATTACATATTTAATACAGAAATATATTCCCATCATTTAAAAAAAAATCAAACACAGAAAATAGTGTAAAAGGCAAAATCTTCCCTCTACATCCCTGCCCTTAACCACTTTTCTTACCCACCCCAATTCTAATCAGTCCCCTTCCCAGTGTGAGACACTACTAGGAGGTGGATGTGTTTTTCTCTAGATACTTTACTAGCCATTTATTTACATGTATATGCACACCTGCATGGTTCAGTTTTGTTTTCTTCTACTAAAATGAGATCATACCAGCTGTATTACTGTGTGATTCATTTAATATTTCTAGGCAATCTTTTAATGTCAGTACACAGATTTACCTCAGTCATTTTCAGCCATTCCACAGAATTCCACAAGACAGACATGATTTGCTTAACCACTCACCATCTAATGAATATTGTTTCCTAATTTGTCATCATCACAAATAATGCTGCTGCTCGAAGAAACACTCTTATACATGTAAATAAGCATTTATAGCGATTATAAAAATTGGCCAGGTGTGGTAGCTCACACCTGTAATCCCAACATTTTGGAAGGCCAAGACAGGTGGGTCACTTGAGTCCAGGAGTTTGACACCAGCCTGGGCAACAGAGGGAGACCCTGTCTCTACAAAAGTTAAATAGAAAACTAGCTAGGCACAGTAGCACACGCCTGTAGTCCTGGCTACTCAGGAGGCTGAGTTGGGAGGCTCCCTTGAGCTCAGGAGTTCGACGTTGCAGTGAGCCGTGATTGCACCCTGCATTCCAGCCTGACAACAGAGTAAAACCCTGTCTCAAAATAAAATGGCAGGGGGTCTAGGAAATATTTACATCATAATAGTAATCAAGTTTCAACTACATAAAATATACGTAACAGAAAAGGACAGAAAACAAAAACAAAAAAGTCCCCAAGATTGTAGCAGTGGTTGTTTCTGGTAGTGGGATTATATTTTTTTCCCTTAGTTTCTATGTTTTCCTGTATTTTCCAAATTCTCTCTAATGAACAAGTACTACTTTATAATTGGAGAAGAGTAAAATTAATTTTTAAATAATAAGAATAATTATTATTCTATTATTTATGTGATGGGAAAGGGTATATCAGAAGGCTATTGAAAGAAGTACAGCAAATATTAGTTTATCTAGAAAGCAGCTGTCAGAATTGGATGATGAATGAAGTAACTGAACTAGCAACAGCACTAATACACTTAACCAGGCATCCTGAGTCAGGGATAACCCGTTCCCATGGGTGAAAGAATGGTGGTTACAACTAAAACGGTATATTAGTAAACATGCTAAATCAGCTAGCAAATCCAAGAGAAATCACAACGCATGTTCATGCAAAAACCTGCACAGTGTTAACAACAACATTATGCATATGGGTTCTAAGAGTGGAACCTTCCCAGATGTGGATAAACAAAATGTGTGTATTCGCACATGAAATATTATTTAGCCATAAAAAAGAATGAAGGATGAACCTCAAGAACTTTATGGTATGTGAAAATAGCTCATGAAATGCTACATGTTGTATGATTCCAGTTATATGAAGTGTCTAGAATAAGTCAATCCATAGAGACAGAAAGCAGATTAGTGGCTGCATATGGCCAGGCGGACTGAGAAGAAATGGAAAATGATAGCTTACGAGTGAGTAGTTTCTCTGGGGGATGATCAAAAAACACTCTGAAATTAAATAGTGGTGATAGTTGCACAACTCTCTTAGTATACTAAAAGCCAGTGAATTGTACACTTGAAAAGGGTGAATTTTGTGGCACATGAATTATATCTCAACAACGTTGTTATTAAAAATAGCTAGTAATAATGAATTTAGTTCGTAGACATGTTAACTCAGATGATAAAAAATTTAGCCTGTAGTCTGCCATATATAAAAGGATACAGAAAATTGTTTTCAGTGACGAATTAACCAGGTATAAACTTTTTTGCCTTCCTTTCCTGGTGCTATCAAAGGAGAAACAATTAAACAATATATAAATAATTTTGCCACTGGAAATTAATAAAAATTAAGAAAGAGCAAAAGCAAAACTAAACCAAGACAATATAATCTAACTTGAATAAATGTCTTTTTTGATGAGAAGAAAGGACAGACTAAAAATTAAGATTACCAAGTGCAGTGACGCATGCCTGTGATCACAGCACTTTGGGAGGCTGAAGTGGGAGGATCACTTGAGCCTAGGAGTTCAAGACCAGCCTGAGCAACACAGTGAGATCTCGTCTCTACAAAAAATTAAAACAAACAAAAACAAAAACAAAACAGTTGGGCATGGTGGCCTGAACCTGTGATCCCAGCTACTCGGGAGGTTGAGGTGAGAGAATCACTTGAGCCCAGGAGGTTGAGGCTGCAGTGAACTGTGATTGTGCCACTGCACTCCAGCCTGGGTGACAGAGTGAGACCCTGACTCAAAAAAATAATAATAATAATAATTAAGATAATGGAGGCTGGCTCAGTGGCTTGAGCCTGTAATCCCAGCTACTCGGGAGGCTGAGGTGGAAGTACTGCTTGAGCCCAGGAGCTCAGGATGACAGTGAGCCATGACTGTGCCACTGCACTCCAACCTGGGCAACAGAGAGAGACCCCCATCTCTAAAAGAGGAAAAGAAAAGAAAATAATTTAAAAATTAAGATTATAGGTGACATTTAGAATCAATAAAGTATTTAACTACAGATGTCCTGGGTGATACACACATAATTTATGCAAATTCCACCTCATGCAAAGTGCTACACATAAGGCACGCAATCAAATTTGGCAATGCGGGAAACTCTGCATGGAAATGCAAAGTGAAGCACCCCAAGGCAGGTGGTTGGATGACAAGAAGCAAAATCATAAAGTGCCCTGTGGCCACCGGCAGACAAAAGCTTCAGTTGCTGGGCCAGGTCTCATCCCTCAGGGCTATTTCAGCATTACTTATGTTGTCCCCTCCCTGCTCTCCTTTATGGAGCTCTGATGATGATGAAGAAAGGACTAAGCAATAGTCAGCGTGCAGAACCAATTCATAAGCCACGAACACTTTCTAGATTTAAAGCAAAACTCCAAAGCCTCAGGGAAATATGACCAAATCCTACCTTTCACTGCACTTGGACTTGATTTGACTACTTTCATAATGAAAATATTTTTGGAAGGCACAGATGAAAAGTGACACCAAGAGGTCCTGCCACATTCAAATCCACAAAGATCAAATGAAGCCTGGCTCAAGTCCCATTCAGAAATGGGAAAGTCAATACCTGAAGAAGAATAAAACTAAAAAATATGTGCTGCTTAGATTAATGATTCAGTAAAGGCTAGAAAATCTGCATGAAGACATAAAGCGCAGCAAGACAAGTGTCGTAGTTTTAAAACTCATGCCAATGTTCAGAACAGGAAAGCCAGTGAGCAGGCTGCTAGTTTGATAATAAAAGTGGCAGTAATATATCTCAAAGAATTGTAAAAGATAATAGAGAAAAATGTGGTTATATAACAAGCACAATAAATATTTGATTTTGATGGAACTTATTTTATTTTTTTTTTTTTTTTGAGACAGAGTCTCACTCTGTCACCTAGGCTGGAGTGCAGTGGCATGATCAAAGCTCACAGCAGCCTTGACCTCCAGGACTCAAGTGATCTTCCCACCTCAGCCTCCCAAGTAGCAGGGACCACAGGTGTGCATCACCACATCCAGCTAATTTTTGTATTTTTTGTAGAGACGAGGCTTTGCCATGTTGTCCAGTCTTGTCTTGGACTCCTGGGCTCAAATGATCTGCCCGTTTCAGCCTCCCAAAGTGCTGGGACATGAGCCACAGAAACCACCTGAAACCAGATTTAAAAAACAAACAAACAAACAAACAAAAAACAAGAGAAAAAAAAAACAAAACTTAAAAAGTTAGACAAGGCAGTTATTTCAAAAGAAGAAAGTGTCAGAGTTTAAGGCCACAAAAGGTGAACTGACCTTTTGTTTGAGGATAACATAGCAGAAGATTATACATGAAATCTTGGCTTGCTTATCACTCAGAAAGACAATGAGTATTTAATATATTTTTAGCTCACAAAAAATCCTGATTTTGCAAAACCATGTGAAAGAGTTGCATAAATCAGGGGATCATCTCCATTAGAATTATTCTGACAAATTTCAATTTCACTAGAATCTCCTAGAATAAATATATTGGCATTTAAAGGAACAGATCACATAATTCAAGTTCATTGGTCATGTTTTCAGATTTCAATATTTCCTACATTGTAGTTACAATTCTTTGTTTGTTTGTTTTTGTTTTTGAGACAGGGTCTTGCTGTGTCACCCAGGCTGGAGTGCAGTGGCATGATCATAGCTCATTGCAAGCTCAAACTCCTGGGTTCAAGAGATCCTCCCGCCTCAGCCTCTAGAGAAGCTGGGACTACACACGCCACCATGACTAGTTACTTTTTTTTATTTTTAGTAAAGACATGGTCTCACTGTGTTGCCCAGGCTGGTCTTGAATTCCTGGCCTCAAGTGATCCTCCCTCCTTGGCCTCCCAAAGTGCCTGGATCACAAGCGTGAGCCACCACGCTCAGCCATAGTTACAATTATTGCTAACAGTCTATGGGACAAAACCACATTCAAACCTGTTAGGACAATGTGGAATACCCGGTGTTCCTTAAATAGCATCCGTGAAAGCTACCTCCACCGAGGCTGGTTAGTGAAAGCTACCTATACAGAGGCTGGTTAACAACAGTGTTTCTGGGGCTCAGTTATTGAAGATAAAGTGAAATTTCTTATTCAATGACATGCTGGAACTGCCCACATCTTTTGCCAGCTCTTGAGTTTAGAGATAGCACATTGGTAGCTCAAAATTAGCCTTGGCGGAAGTATTTACACCACCCAAATCAGCAAATGCTATAAATCAGTGCTTTTTCTTTTTCTTTCTCTTTTAAGAGAAAATTGATGGTTAAACATTTATCACCACACTGCTGACGACATTCCTAAACTCTCTGGTTAAAGCTCCTAGCCTGTAAAACCATTCCAAAGGTCCAGTAGAGACCATGCATTGCTCTTCTAAGCTCTGCCCACATATGAATATTCCATCAACACCTCAAATTTGACAAAATGTGTCCTCCCTCAAACTCTTACCAGCCACAAACTTGGAAACCATCCTCGGTAACTCCTACTCCTTCCTCAGATTTCATCTCATCTTAGTCCCTCAAAATCTCTCTAATTAAACCTCCCTCTCTAACCCTCTTTAGTGGGGTCCTCTTTGTCCCTTCCCAGTCCCTGCTCTTGGCCACTCTAATCCATCCTCTACACTCTTTTTGGGCTGAACTTCTTCTTCTTTTTTTTTGAGATAGGGTTTCACTGTGTTGTCCAGGCTGGAGTGCGGTAGTGCAATTATAGCTCATTGTAGCTTCAACCTCCTAGGCTCCGGTGATCCTCTCACCTCAGCCTCCCAAGTACATAGGACTACAGGGATAAGCCACCATGGCAACTAACATTTTGTATTTTTAAAGAGATGGAGTTTCACCACGTTGACCAGCGTGGTCTCAAACTTCTGGGCTCAAGTGATCCTCCCACCTTGGCTTCTCAAAGTGCTAGGATTACAGGCTTGAGCCACTGTGCTCAGCTGAGCTGAATACTTTTACTTTTTCTTTTCTTTCCTTTTTTTTTTTTTTTGAAACAGAGTCTCACTCTGTTGCCCAGGCTGGAGTGCAGTGGCACAGTCCTGGCTCACGGCAACCTCCCCATCCTGGGTGCAAGCGATGGGCTGAATACTTTTAAAAGCATGAAGGAGTACACCACTCTCCTGCTTGACATGCTTCAATTACTCACCATCAACTCTGAAATAAAGTACAAATCCGTGGGCACAGCGGAAAAGGCCTTTCAGTGTCTGACTCTGGTCCACCCTCCACATTCGCCTCTTACCAATCACTCCCTCGCTGGCAACCCCTCACCGGTTACTGTTTGCCAAACACACCAGGCTCTTGCCCTTGTGCCTCTAATTCATCCTAAGAGTCAACAGAGGCATTTATCTACCCCCACAGACCAGCCTTCTCGTATGCATGTCTCCAGCCTAGCACTCAACACACCCAGGTCTTAAATGGGCTTAACAGCCTATCTCCCCATCCAGGCTTTGAGCCCCTTGAAGGTCTTGAATATTTTTTATTCCTAGTACATAGTTCTGAGCCTTTACAAAGAGGCCACTCCAATTTGCAAAACAGGACTAGTACCATTTGTACCTGAGAAGGTTGTTGGAAAGATTCAATGAGATGATGTATGCAAAGTATCTGCAGCATGATTCATGGCACAAAATACTGGTTCACTTGCCCTGGAAAAGACTCCCGATTGAAGAACTGTATCTTCATCATAACCCTATACTTTCATCATAATTTAAAAACTTCATCCATCATCCAAATGGAGGTAGGAGGGAAACTGATGAAAATGTTTCAATTACTATATCTTTGAATTCCAAGGGTTTTTTCCCCCAGCTCCTTTCCCTGGCCCAGTATCTGTTTATCTGTGAGAAGGTAACCAGGCATGATGGGGTCCATTCAGCTGATCTTTAAAATAAAGACCATAAATTCTCTAGTCACAAGATTTTTCAAACTTCTTTTTTAAAGCAACAGCTCTCCTTTCTCCCCAAATGCCATCTTCTTAGATGTGAGGTTGAACATGGTGGTTAAAGGCAGTGCTGACCTGAGTGAAGCAGTGTCTGGAACCATCTACCAGGCCTCCACTCGCTGGGAAGTTGAGTGAAGAACCCACTGCAGAACCCAGAGGCTCTGAGGAACACACATTTGAAAATATTCCCTCACTTTACACACGGGAAAACCAAGGACCAGAGAGGTACAGAACATTGTCCAAGGTTCTGGAATTTAGTAAAGCCAAGCCTAAGATCCAAGACTCTTTCCACCACATCATACGGCCTCCTTGGGGTCAAGGCCACAGTTGGTGACCTCAGGACAAAAGGTTGACATTCCCTACACATGACCATTCATCATCCATAAATACTTAACTGTACAAATCTGAGATAGGCAACTGGAAATATCAACATATTTAATCTGTTTCCACTTGATAAAGGTCAAATAGAAGAGTATTAATAACCAGTCTTCCCTTAAGGGGAAAAAAATCGTATTCTCTGGCTGCCAATAGAGGAACCACCCACCCATAAGGTGAATTTATCAGTTTCTGGAACAAAAGAAATAAAGGAAGTAAAAGAACTGCCTTCCAGATTATTCTAGAAGTATGGGATAAGTAGCTCCATTACTGCCGGGTTAATGAAGGATCTACTGGCAAAGAGTGCTCCTGCCACCGTACCCACTTTCCCCTTCTTCCTTAATTACAGACCCCTGATTTTATTCAAGGTAACCCAGCTAAAAGACTGTATTTCCCAGCTTTCCCTAAGATAGTCATGACCCTACAACTAAGTTCTGGCCAATGAAATGTAAATAGCCATTGGGTAGAATTTCTGGTAGGATTTAAAGGCCTTAAAAGGGGCATGGCCATTTGCCATTTTTTTCTTTATATTCTGCTTTTCAGAGCCTGGAACTTGGATGTGATGGCTGCAGTGACAGAAGCTATTTTGTTATTTTGAGGATGATAGCCTTGTACTAAGTTGCACTAAGGATGACAGAGCCCATAAACAGAAAGAACTTCAGTTCCTGACAATGTCATAAAGAAGCCATCAAAATAGGCCTGAACTGCCTAGCTCTGGCTTTTTTTTTTTTTTTTTTTTTGAGTCAGTCTTTCTTACTCTGTCACCCAGGCTAGAGTGCAGTGGTGCAATCATGGCTGACTGCAGCCTTGACCTCCCAGACTCAAGCAATCCTCCTGCCTCAGCCTCCTAAGTAGCTGGGACTACAGCTATGCATTGTTATGCCTGGCTAATTTTTTAAATTATTTTTGTAGAGGAGGGGTCTTGCTATGTTGCCTAGGCTGGTCTTAAACTCCTGGGGCTCAAGTGATCCTCCTGCTTCAGCCTCCCCAAGTGCTGGGATCACAGGTGTGAGCCACCATATATGTGAGAATAAACCGTTATAATATGTGAGAGAATGTTACATGAGACAGTAAACTCTTACAACATGAATTTACAGTAGTTAGACTCCAGCAGCCAAAGACAATCCCTAACCTTTACAGACCTTGACCTCATTGGCAGAAGCTACAGAAGCCATGCAGAGATACTCAGGAAGATGGGGTGACTCTGGGAAAGGAAGCAATTCATGGCATGTCCTCCCCAACTCCTCATCAGATTTTCCAGAATAAGTCCAGAGCACGTTAGAGGAGGGCAAACATGCAATCAGATGATCAGAAGTCTGACTTATCAAAGGCAGAAAGAATAAGCCTGTGAAGGCCGGTGTCAGAGTGACCAGGTTAGCAACCCTGCCTGGTTTCCTCCATTGTAGCTGACCAGGAGAGGGACCCCTTTTTGTACCTCTTCCAGGTTGCAGAATTCCTGACGCAGGGCTGCCTTCAGATCAGTGCATTCTCTCCCACATCTCAACGCTACCAGGCACTCCTTGGTCAAATGTGGGACCTAATCAGAGGACACAGGTTCTCAGTGGAGAAGTCTGTGGAAACTTCCAGTTCCTGCTGTGCTTGAAAAGGCAGCAAAGCTTTATAATTCCAGCCTAACAGGGCAACACCCACATCCGACCCCCAGCTCCTTGTGAGGAGCACTAGGTTATGTCTGTGGCTCCGGGATAATGTCGTATCCCAGACATATCCCGGATTCCTAATGAGAAGTAGGAATCTGCTTCTCACAGTGCCCTGGGAAAACAGGGTGCTTTAGGAGGCTTTCTCCAGTGCTCCTTACTTGATCAGCTGCTTCCATGCTATACATTCTTAGGTGGGACACTCAACCTCTCTAAGCCTCAGTGTTCCCATCTGAAAAATGGATACAATAGCAGTACCCACTTTAAAGGGCAGTTACAAAGTAATTAGGACAGTGCCTGGCACATCATAAGTGCTTGATATATGTCAGCTGTTAATCTCACTGAGGTTTTTAAAAAATTCCTTTTCAAAGACACCATCTTAAAGTTTCTCCATTCTTTTTTCTTTCATTATCAAATCTGCCACTATTTATCTATTCTTCACGTTTCCTGGGCAGCAGGCACTCTTATGCCTCTAAAGAGCATCACTGGCCAGGCGCAGTGGCTCATGTCTGTAATCCTAGCACTTTGGGGGGCCGAGGCAGGCAGATCACTCGAGGTCAGGAGTTCAAGACCAGCCTGGCCAATATGGTGAAACCCCATCTCTACTAAAAATACAAAAATTAGCTGGGTGTGGTGGCATGCGCCTGTAATCCCAGCTACTCAGGAGGCTGAGGCAGGAGAATTGCTTGAACCCAGGAGGCAGAGGTGGCAGTGAACCAAGATCACGCCACTGCATTCCAGCCTGGGTGACAGAGAGAGCGAGACTCTGTCTCAAAATAAAAAAAAAGAAGAAGAGCATCACTTTCTATGCATAATCTTCACACTCCATTACTTTTCACCTGAAGTCGGGGAAATAGTCCCTTTAAGGATCACCAGTTTTCAGTTCTTTCAATATTCCTGCTTCAAGTCACATGGTCATTGCCATGTCATAACCATACCTCCTGAGCCTGCCAGTTGAAATAGAGAAGCACCTAGCAGTTAAGCCTTTAACTTTAATATCAGTGGCCATGCTCTACCCTAATTCCATGCTAGCTAATCTCCTGAGGATCACATGGTATCAAAACAAATCAGTTTCACCAATGATTGGGCTTTAAAACGGGTTGAGGTTTGGGAAAGACATGCAAAGTAAAATAGAGTGTGAGTGGCTTTTTAAATTGAATATACCTTACAAAATAGCTCCAACAACATCTTTTGGCGAGCTCGTTCATATGGGTCATATGGAAATAGCTTCCTTCCTGGATAAGCGTCATCCAGGTACTCACAAGCGATCACAGATTCATAGATCAGTTGACATTGGCTGGTCTCCAGGACAGGAATGTGGCCAAAAGGGTGCTTTGTATAGTACCATTCAGGCTTGTTTCTCAGGTTAATGTTGACAACTTCATGTCTTAAAAAGCAAAAGGAAAACAAAAATGAGAGGCATCTGCAGGCAGGCACTCTTCTTGAAAGCAGAAGCAATCAGTTTAAAAGTTAAAATTTGCAATTAGTTTTCTAAAGTTTAAGTTTTGTATAAAATATATAACATCATCATCTTCCTTCCTGCAGTGAGACGTGTTGGAGGTTTTCTATGCCTTATCTCAGTTGTTCCTCATAATTCCCCATGAAGTAGGCTCACCTTATAGGAAAGAAGGCTCAAGGAGGTTGAATCTCACACACAATACCACCCACTAAGAAGCAGTAGAGCCAGCCGGGCACGGGGCCTCATGCCTGTAATCCCAGCACTTTGGGAGGCTGGGGCAGGTAGATCATCTGAGGTCAGGAGTTCAAGACCAGCCTGGTCAACATGGCAAAACCCCATGTCTACTAAAAAATACAAAAAATTAGCCAGGCGTCGTGGCAGGCGCCTGTAACCCCAGCTACTCGGGAGACTGAGGCAGGAGAATCACTTGAACCTGGGAGGTGGAGGTTGCAGTGAGCTGAGATCATACCCCTGCACTCCAGCCTGGGCAAGAGAGACTCCATCTCAAAAAAAAAAAAAAGTAGTAGAGCCAAAATCACAGCCAGACAGACAGACTCAGAGCTCACACACTTAACCATGGCATGAGAGAATTTAGTACATTTTACAGCTTGAAAATACAAATCTGATATTTACAGGTCACAACAGAATTTGGTAAATGTTAACAATTAAGAGCATGAGTTTTGGCATCAGACTGAACAGTCTAGCTTGGGACCTTAACCGAATTCTTAACCTCTCTGTACTCAGTGTCCTTAATTATAAAATAGGGCTAAGAATTACACCCATCTCTTGGTACTGTGGTGATGATCAAGTAAGTGAATATGTATAAAGTGTTTAGGACAGTGCCTGGCACGTAAGCATGCAATAACTTTTTAATTCTTCTTCTAATTATTAGATGTTCAAATCATACTATTATTTAATGTTCACATAATACAATTATTATTTAAATAACTATAAAGTTGCCAGAAGCATGAACATACGTTTGAAAAGATGAAAGGAAACAAATGGGAACATTCGTTGCTTAGTCTAGGAGATTGTCTTAAAACCTACAGCAGAGGCTGGATGAGGTGCCTCACGCCTGTAATCTCAGCACTTTGGTAGGCCAGGATGGGAGGATTGCTTGAGCCCAAGAGTTCGCGACCAGCATAGGCCACATAGAAAGACCCAAAAAACCTAAAGCAATGAGTCTCAACTAGAAGTGATTTTTGGCCTCCTTCCCAAGGGACACATCACAATGTCTGGAGACACTGTTTTGCTGTCACAACTGAAGATAGGCGATAGGGAAGGGGGACTCTACTGTCATGGGTAGAGACTACTGAATGGGTAGAGACCACGGATACTGCTAAACATCCAGCGATGGATAGGACAGCTCCTATCCCACCTCTCCAACAAAGAATTATCTGGCCCAAATTGTCAACAGTGCCAAGGCTGAGACACCCTGCTCTAAGGAAATACATCAGCTCCTAAGCTGATAATTTATCACCAAATGGGCAAAACATCCTGTTGTTGTTATTTTCCTCAAAAAGCAGGTAACCTTAAGGTCAACTTAATTTGAGCAAAAAGGAAGAATCTGGAAATACAGGCCCTACATACTCAACAAGGTGGATTTACATAATTTTATTTAAAATATCTCTATATTACTCTTTATATCTCTCTGACATGAGTCTGAAACTCTGAAGTCACCCCCTTGTGACGGACTCTCCGAGACAAGAGTCAGGAACCTGGAGTGACACATTCTCAAGACTCTAACTTGGAAGCCAGCTGTATTATGCAGTCCACAGCCTAGCAAAGCTGCTCTGCCCTCCAGATCCAGACCTGCAGGAGCTGGTCTTGCAAACTTCCTCCTGGAAGAATCCATACCCATTTCTCAAGTTTTCAAGGTGTCTTGAAAACTTCCAGACACCTCTTGATAGCAATTCCTTTTAATTCATTGTTTGGAAAGATTTGTTCATTCATTTAACAGATACTTTTTGAGCACCCACTATGTGACAGGCTCTCTCCTAGCTCATGAATAAAAGAGACAGAGTTCCTACCCTGGAGAATTCACATGGGTGAAGGGGACTGGGGAGGGGAGATGGATGAACAAATAAGAAAATGCTGGACGCTGTAAGTTCAATAAAGAAAGGAAACAGAGGTGACCTAAGATGCCTGGGGTGTGGTGGGGGAACTACCTCTGTGGAGCAGCCAGGAGAGGCCTCAGTAGCCTTGGCTGCACCCTTAAACATTCTGGGAGGGAACCAGTTCACCAGCCCCATCATTCAGATTCCTCTGCGCTGGCCTAGAAGTTTCATGACTCGGAAAAGGGCTCCGCATTTCAGCAGGGCCCGCTAAAAAAAAATGCCCGCCCTTTGCTAATTACTTGTTGACTTTGCCTCCGAAAAAAGGGACAGGGAGCCCCTTCTAAAATCTGAGCAGGACGCCCGAGATGCTAAACATTCCCGGGCTCCTGTGAGGCACTGGGTTTGCCCGGGGGCTCTGGGTTCCCGCTTCTCACCTGATGTCTTTGGCCTTGAGGACGAGGCGGGTCCTGTGAGAATAGGGGCAGAACCTCATGCTGTAGATGCGGATCAGCCCCTCCGGGACTGGCCCTGGGGGCTGGCTTCCTGCAGAGCAGCGATGAAGGGGGACAGGGAAAGGAGAGGCTTAGTCAGCCCAGTGAGGAGGGAGCTCGCTCACTTGCCCGGATCCCAGGATGGCTGTGGGAGCTCCAACTCCCAAGTCCCAGAGAGGACAGTGCTGCACGTGGCTTTTCTTCAGGAGAGCCCTCCAAGTCCCTTTCTGCCCCGCTGGTCTGCAGGCCAAGGCCAGGCAGCTCCGCCGACCCCATGGAGAGCACTCACCTTTCCCCAGGGTCCTGGTCGCATCCTCAGACATGGTCCCCAGGTGTTTGCGCAGCTCCCGGAGCTCACGGCCGCCGCCCTGTGGCTCGCCACCGCTGCCGCAGGGTCCAGAAGCAGCTGCGCTCTGGCGCGCACCTCTTGCCCCAAATTTAATTTTTGAACTACTGGGCTCCGGCGGGGCAGAGGGAAAGCGATCTGGAGCAGGAGCTAGGATAATTTAACCTGGGGAGACATCGCCCCAGATTTGGAAGCCGCAGAGTAGGAGCTGGCAAAAAACAAAACAAGACAAAATAACACCTGAAAAGCTCCCTCTTGCTCTGAATATGTGCTTAAAGCTTTGGAGGGGCCTCCTCTATCTATATCAAGCAACCCTCAAGAATGGGCATTTAAACTCCAACATGGATTTCAAAGGAGTTTAATCAAAATCGACTAAGGTAATGCTGACTTTTTCTTTCCCATTCTGAATCTCTTGCATCACTAAGACAATTGGCCACACCTCTGTAAGTAAGTAAGCTTTAAAAAATAATAAGGCCAAACATTCTCATGATACAGCAACTAGGAAATAAAAAGTTATTGGTGTTGAAATCTCACATACGCCGGAGAGTCAGTGCCCGCTAGACACCTAGACACCTTTGGTGTCTAGACAGCTCACATTTTGCACCCTAGACACCTCAGTTGCCTCATCCCAGTCCTGTCCCTACCTGTGAGGTTTTACCCAAGCTCTGAAAAACTAGCAATGAATAAAATTAAGATACCTGGAGGCAAAGAACAATTTGTGAGCTCCCCCAATTCCCCAGCATAAATTTTTGAGAACACTCTTACTAGATGCTAAGGATACATTGCCAGCAGCCCAGCCATATAGGGGCCACTTGCACAGCTTTTCTGTTTATGTGAGATAATGGAGGTGGCTTTGGCTCTGATGCTGATAAGCTGAGATCTTGAATTTCAGCAGGTAAAAAAATAATTCCTTAAATTTTCCAGAATTGGGCTGCTGTGGGAATTGCTTGTAAAATCATTTTGTGGCAAATGACCTTCAGGTCATGAAGGAAAGAAAAATATTTTCTGTGTCTCACTCATACTGACTAAATTATTTCCAAAGATTACCTTGATTCCTACAATTGCTCTGTCAGGCAACTCATATTATTCCTACTTTTCAAAACAGAAAACAGCTTCAGAGAAATGAAATTATTTGCCCAAAGTAACCAGCTAGTAGGGTTAAAGAACTTTAAAAGTCCAAAGCTTGACTCATTGTCTTGACCTTTAAAGCTGGTAACAGTGTTGGGAAGAAAGGATTTTAAGTCCAGGGAAAGATATAGCATATAATGGCTGCTCAACAAATAACAGTTGAATCTAAATATCTTTTATTAAAGATATTTAAGATTTTATCTTATGACACAGCCTAACTATGTAGCTTATAAATAGGTACTGTTAGGCCTTTGGAGTTCCAGTCTATCCAGAACTTCTTGGTTAATAGTAGTGTTAACATTTTTTGCTAGTGAATAAGAATCTTTTCAAATCTTCAGAATAGTGACTCAGCTACATTTTTTGCTGTCATTCAATGATTTCATGTGAAATAAGCTTAGATAATATGGAAAGTATTAACATTTTACAAGAATTAGGGAATGACAAAAATGTTTGAATAAATGTTCTCTGAAAATAAAAAGCATATATGTCAGCAAGAAATCTGGTGTTGGAGAAGACATATTGGTTCCTGGCTTGCTAAGCTGACTTTTCATTTAGGAAGACAGAGAAAGTAATAGAGTAACTTCTATTACTTTGGAGCTAATTCTGACCAAGAAGGACAAACTGGATGGTAAAATAGAAGCAAGAAACATAACCATGTCATGTTAGAGCTCCTGATAGATAAGATGACTTCTGGGCATACACATGTATCCCACATGTAAACAAAGCAGATTTCAAGACAGTTGAGAAAAATATATCCATAGCCTTAAAAAGGCCATAAGAGGAATACAAAATCTCAAAATCAAAATAAATTTTACTAATAACTATTTGGTGCTTCATGTGTATTGACCCAGTTAATTCTTAAAATAGTCCCATAACTGGGCCAGGTGCGGTGGCTCACGCCTGTAATCCCAGCACTTTGGGAGGCCAAGGTGGGCGGATCACGAGGTCAGGAGATTGAGACCGTCCTGTTTAACATGGTGAAACCCCGTCTTTACTAAAAATACAAAAATTAGCCAGGTGCGATGGCGGGCGGCTGTAGTCCCAGCTACTACTCGGGAGGCTGAGGCAGGAGAATGGCATGAATCTGGGAGGCAGAGCTTGCAGTGAGCTGACACTGCGCTACTGCACTCCAGCCTGGGCGACAGAGCAAGACTCCGTCTTAAAAAAAAAAAAAAAATTGTCCCATTACTGTTCTATTTTGATTCACTTTAAAAGATGAGTAAACTGAGACTAGCATGGTTAAACACTTCTCAACTAGTAAGTGGAAGAGGGAGGACTAGGAACCCTGGAAGTTTGACTCCAGCGGCAACAGTCTCAACCAGTATCTTAGTCTTTATCAGATGCAATGAACTGAATGGTTGGCAAATGTTTTTACAAATATTAAATATTTTAGACTTTTCAGGCCATCTGGTTTCAACTATTCAGTTCTACACTTGTAGTGTAAAAACAGCCATCGAAGATAAACAACCAAATGGGTGTGGCTGTATTTATGGACACACTGCATTTGAACTTCATATATATATTTGAATAGCCTTTATTTTAAAAGTTTTAGATTCACAGCAAAATTGAGCAGAAAACACAGAGATTTCCCATACATGCTGTGCCCCTGCACATGCAGTCTCTCCCACTATCAATATTCCAATCAGAGAGGTATATTTATTATAATCAATGAGCCCACATTGACATATTACCACCCAACATCCATAATTAATATATTAGTGCTCACTCTCAGTGGATTTCATATAATTTTCACATATCACATTGTGACTGGTTTTTTGTTCAACCCTTTAAAAATGTAAAAAATAATTCTTAGATATTGAGCTATACAAACACCAACAATTGGTTGGATTTAACCCAATGGCCTTAGTTTGCCCATCCATGGTCTCTGAACAATGGCCAAACTGGGAATTCCACTTGTAAATTAAAAGGTTCCTGGATCCACCTTTCTACTTTGCCAGATGAGGATGATTTTCCAAGTTTTGTTTCTTCGTTCCCACCTTTTAAAAGAAACTAACTCTGAGAGTTGGGAAATGTTTATGAAAAGTATATCTGTATGTGGGAAATCAAGTTCTGAAATGCCAAGTTAATTTGGTAGAGTCAGAAGACAGGGATGGAAGCTGTTCTCCTCTAAAGGGAAGCAATCTAGTGTCAAGGTCTAGTGACAGGCCCTGGAGCCCAATGGGCTGACTTTTTGAGACCCAGCTTTGGCACTTAGGCAAGCTATCTAACCTTTTTAACTTTCACTTTCCTCATGTGCAAAATGAGAACGCCAATAATACCTACTTTATGAGTTGCTGTATCGAATCAAATAGTCCAGGGCATCATCAGTATAGTAAGAGCTCAGTATACATCAAAGTTAATGACAAACGCTAGTGAGTAAGAATACATTTTTTATAACAGAGTGCATTCCAATTTTGTATCCATAAAGATGAAGCACACTGTGATTCGGCTTTGCCAAGCATATTAGAATTAAAGTTCAACTCACAATACTTATTTCACCAGTTACCAGTTTAATGCCAACTGAATGGGTTGAATGCTGTAGACTCCATTTCAGTAATGTGGTTTTTAATCTTACCTCTGAACACTATACTTTCCCTAGAAGGATTTTAACCTCAAGCTTATCCCTACTTTCTTTTGAATACCCAGCAGGTACTTATTTGAAATCCTCTTTGCAAACTTTCCTTCTATGTTATTTCATGTTTGAACCTTTATTATACTGACCCACTCAATCATGAAACAAGTTGTAACTAGACCATATTAAACCTACTTCAAATCCATTTTCAGCCACCTGAAATATAATCGGATCTGTTTTGAAAATGTTTGGATCTTTGGTCATGGGTGATTAATGACTTAAGCCTTCTAGGAAAATGCTGCTACCAAAGAAATAACTTATACTCTATTTACATGCATTTGTTTTGAGAAGAGGAACCGTGGTTTGCATTTGGCAACTTTTCAAAATTTTTTGTCATGCCTTCTCTTGATAGTAGCAGAAACTGGAGTACATTCCTCTTAATATGTTAGAAGCCTAATTTATATGAAAGATTATATTACTGGGTGTTCCCTTATTGTCCAATGAGTTCAAAAAGTGAGATCAGTTAGGTAAAAGGTTCTATTCTCAAATGTGCCTATATTCGGGAAATTTTTCATATCCCCTATAGGGAAATCAGGGTCAAACGAGGCTTTTTAAGTACTTGATTCTGCTTCCCTATCCCTATCTCTCTACAACTTGGGGAATCAAAGAAAAAAAAACTTTTTAAATAAATATTTGGTATAATAACATCTGAATAAGTAAAGGCAAATTGTCAAAATCCTGAAATCAGTAAAAGTCAAATAATTTGTAAAATCAAAACCATTGAGTTTAGAAAAGGAACATTAACTCCTGTGAAATCCCAGGAATAATGGTGTGGTCAAAAAGATAGATACTATCCTCTCTTGAGAGCTGTTGGATAAAAACAGACTGGAAAAACAGCACACATAAATTCATCTCAAGAATGGTCTTACTGTAAGAGTTCAGGCTAGGTTCGAATCTCTTCAACATTGATTAGCTGGGTGACCTTGGGCAAATGACAACAACTTTCTGGTGTTCTTATATGTAATTTGTAGCTATTAGCTGGGTGACCTTGGGCAAATGACAACTTTCTGCTGTTCTTATATGTAATTTGTAGCTAATAGTACCAGTACATTATGTGGTTTCCAGAGGTTTCATTCAGAAACTGGATGAGAAACATTGAATGCTTAGCATGTGTCTGATACCTAGTATACCTAGTAGGTATTCAACATTAGCTATTATTTTTATGATTATTTCAATGTAGCAGACAAGGCTTTTCATAGTTTTCACAAAGACAGCACATTCCCAGAAACCAAATTCCCCTACTTGCCAGCGCCGTAAACACGTGGCATAAATTCGTGGTGTCCCACGCAAGGCTGAGAACTGGTTATCTGGGGTGGTCTCTGCCTGTTTCCAGCCAAATCGGAAAAATAAGAACACCTTAATTAAAGGTATGCAGTTTGAAGACCTGTTCTTTATTCTTAGGCTGCACTTTTTTGGATGTGAAATTCTTTGATGCAACAGTGGTCAAGGTTAAATAAGATTTCTCGTAAAGTGTTAAGCAAAAGTTAAAGTTGGCAAGTCTACTGTGGGCCCGAAATTCGTGAAAACCCCAACAAACAGAATTGACCTCAAACCCCTCTTTCCTTCAAATACAACGCAGGCCGAACGGACCCACCCGGCGGCTGTGAGAGATGTCCCGCGAGGGACCTCCGGGAACGCAGGAGACCGAAACAGGATTGGCGGCGGCAGCAGCAAGGAGGCAGGGCCTAGACGGGGCCTGACCCTCACACGTGATCCTACCCGGCAGCTAGCCCCGGCGCCCGGAACGTCAGCCAATCCTCAAAGCTTTGGAAGCGCCTGCCCAGCAGTGCGGCTGAGCCAATGGGCGGCCGCCTTACAGGCTCTTGGTGATCGGGATTCGCGGGTCCTGCCGGCGCTGGTTGCTGACGAAAGAGGAACCGGTAGTGGTTGGCTGTGGGACTCCGGCACCAGGCTCCGCACCGGCGGGGAAATCCGCCGGAAACCACTAGGGCCAAGCGGCTGCGGTAGGCGCGCAGCCGCAGAGGTGGTCCGCTGCTGGCAGCAGGGGCGTTGGTGGCTGCTGAAGGTGGGCGGCAGGAGGCCTTTGTGAAGTCAGGCGGCTCCAGGTCGTCCTCCGGGTGCGGTCGCCACACCACCTGCGTCACCTGGAGCGAGAGGCTCATTTCAAATATAGACTTCGCGGCCCACCCCAGCCTGCTGAATCGGAAATGCTGCGTTGAGCCATAGGTGATTATTATGCACTCTTAAATTTAAGAATTAGTCATTCGGAGGTTTCTCTCAATGGCGAACTTGAAAATAAGTTCAGGAAAGCAGACAATTGGGGCGGACTGACAGCCCTGATTCTGATGGTAAGAGCAGTGCGCTGGGTGTGATCTTTCTGCCACAACCTTAAGGCCTCACTTAACCTCGGGACCTTCGTTCCATCATCTGTAGAATGAAATGATGCTCTTGGACCTACCTTCTCGTGGTGGTGATGTGATGATAAAAATTGAATAGTGAGAAACCCAGTGGGATATAAAAATGTGTGGAAGATGGCATTACTATTTCTCAGTGGGGTTCTTATTACTTATCAACCTTATAGGCGGAATTGACTGATGCGGCCTACACAGTATTTAATTACATAAGTGGTACACCACGTATGTGCCCAGCATAGGATTTGATAGGAAGGATTTGAAGGGGTTAGAGACTGGGAGACCAAATAGGAGTCTGCCCAGCCACCCACCTTTGGGGCAATGTGCGTCTGGTCTTCAGTGCCAACAATAGAGAGAATGTGAAATTAAGTTGATGTTGGAAATGAAAGAAGGAATTGAAAGCTTCTCAAGTAAGAAACCAGAAGACAAGCAACAAGAGAGCATCTCTTGAAATCACACAACAGGGTAACGGAGTGGAAATTTCCTGTGAGCAGTTAAAAAGTTAGATTGTGGAGTGGCGCCACCCGTAGCTCATGCCTGTAATCCCAACACTGGGAGGCTGAGGCGCACGGATCACCTGAGGTCGGGAGTTTGAGACCATCCTGACCAACATGGAGAAACCCCGTCTCTACTAAAAATACAAAAAATTAGCCAGGTGTGGTGGTGCATGCCTGTAATCCCAGCTACTCAGGAGGCTAAGGCAGGAGAATCGCTTGAACTAAGGAGGCGGAGGTTGCGGTGAGCCGAGATGGGGCCATTGCACTCCAGCCTGGTCAACAAGAGTGAAACTCCGTCTCAAAAAAAAAAAAAGATTGAAGTCCAGATTTTGCTGAAGATGATAATTTGGGGCTTTTCAGCATGGACTGTGGTAGAACCCTCAGAGTCATTTTAGGATGCTGAGATAGGAAATGCATTTTCATTTCTGTAGTGGGGCCTTAAGGAGACCCCATCGTTAGGCTGTCGATATCACATCAGAGAAGATGATCCCATGCAACCTGAACCCTTGGTAAAATAAAAGCATGCTATTATTCATATTAGTGAAGGAAAACATCAGACATAGCTTTATTGCTGACTTCTGCCCCCTTCAGAGCCCATAGTCACAGGCCTCAGGGCTGTTCTGTACGTAAAGCTCTAGGAAACCTTGCCAGTCCTTCTCACTGATGAGCAGGGCTGAGACTGTGGGATCTTTCTTCATGGCTGCCATCCACAGTTTAAGTTTTGGAGTGTGGTCTACACATCTATGGGAAGAGGAAAAAATGAAAGGTGTGAACTAGGTCAACTAGGATGACATCACAGAGTCTCCCATATGTCATTATTACTCTACAGTTTCATTTATTTCCCTTAAATATTTCATTAAAAATATTTTAAAATGCATGTAATAGAATATTCAATTTGAAAGACATTATAGAGGTTCCTTTTTTACCCAAGAGGAATGAGACTAGTGAAGCAACTTGTTAATGTGAGAACTTGCCCAAAGAGAGAAACTGACAATTTATTAAAATGAGAACAGGGAATACAATCAGGAATGTTCTGTGTTAATTATTCTACACCCAGATTATGACCAAAACTAACCCTGAATAGCTCTAATGTCCAAGAAGCGGGAGTAAGGCAAGGTGGCTGCCAAACTCAAAACAATTTGGAAAATAATGTGGAAATCTTACTGGTAAATGGGAGGTAACACTGGTCATACAATCAGGCAACAACATCCTTATAAAAATTTACAACCTTACAGATTTTTTTTTTTTTTTTGGATACAGTGTTGCTCTTGCCCAGGCTGGAGTTCAGTGACATGATCTCGGCTCACTGCAACCGCCTCCCAGGTTCAAGTGATTCTCCTGCCTCAGCCTCCCGAGTAGCTGAGATTACAGGTGTGCACCACAATGCCCAGCTAATTTTTGTATTTTAGTAGAGATGGGGTTTCACCAGATTGGCCAGGCTGGTCTCCAACTCCTGACCTCAGATGATCCACCCACCTCGGCCTCCCAAAGTGCTGGGCTTATAGGCATAAGCCACCGTACCCTTCCCCTTATGGATTTGTAATCAGGAAGGAAGGAGTAAATTTTAAAGCACTTTACTACATGTCACAGAAATCCCTGCCCCCTCCCAGTGATGGAGAGTAGTTAGTGTAGGTATATGACATGCCCTGGATAGTCCAAGAGTCCCGTCTGCTTGTTCTCATTCAGACCAGTTGTATTAAATATTTTAACTTCTGTTAAAAAGAAAGGTCAATATATACTATGCCAGCTGTCATCCTAAATTATGCACAAAATATTCAAATATCTTACTCATATAACTTCATTGCTTCCAGCCGTTCAAACCAGGGCCAGATGAGATAATCAATCATAGAGATAGAATTGCCACCAAAGAACGTCGTCTTCTTATTAGTCAGAACCTGAACATTAAACAGCATAAAAGTATTTATTATTTGTGCATGTAGTAAGACACTAGAAAGGCTGAAGGGAAATTCAGTAGAGCAGGTGAGAGAGGCAGTTTTTACTCCGATGTATCCAAGTTGGGTTTTTGTCTGTTTGATCAAAAAACTTAATTAAGCTTTAGAATCTGTTGGTCTGGGATGAAGCAAAACAATCGCAACATAAACTGGAAAACTGAAAAATAAAACAAGTCACAGAGTACAACATATCTGTAATACAAAGGACTGGTATTCAGAACATAGAAAGGATTCCTGGGAATCAGTAAGAAAAATGGCAAATAACCCATTAGAAAAATGAGCAAGACTTGATCTTCACAAAAGATGATGTCCAAATGACCAATTATCATTTGGAAAGGTGTTCAACTGCATTAGTCATTAGGGAAATGCAAATTAAAACCAAAATACAGTAACACTATACATCCATGAGAATGCCTAAAATGAACAAAATGAAGTTGGCAAGGGTATGGAACCACTGTCATAGAGGTGTAACTTGGTACAACCATGTTTTAAGAGTATGCATACTCTTATCACCGAGCAATTCTACTTGGAAATGTAACACATTTTCACCAAAAGATATGTATGTGAATGTTCACTGCAGCACTATTTGTAATAGCCCAAATGTGAAAATGCTTATTATCAAGAGTAGAATGGGTAAACTATAATACACTATACTTTGGAACACTGTATAAAGAATAGGAAAGAACTACAGCATAGATGAACCCACAAACCTAATATTGAATGAAAGCAGGCAGACCCAAAAAGATGCACATTATGAGTTCATTTGCATAAACTACAAAAAAGCCCAAACTAATATTTTGTTAGTTGATATGACTGCTGGTTCCATGACTGTGTTCACTTTGTGAAAATGTGTATGTTCTTATGCTTTGGGTACTTCCCTGTGTCAAAAATTAAAAATATTAACTTTTCCATATAAAATGCACAGTCTGCAGCTTATGATGGTTCAGTTTAAATTCTTTTCAACTTTACAATGGTGAAAAAGCAAGCATTCAGTAGAAACTGTGCTTTGAACTTTGAATTTTGCTCTTTTCCTGGGCTATCGATTTGCAGTATGATACTCTTGATGCTGGACAGCCACACCATCAGGAGAGTAAACAACCAATGCTCTAATGTGTGTTGTGTTGCCAACGTCTTTTGGATATGGATATTCAATAAATTATATGAAATATTCAACACTGTATAAATAGGTTTTTTGTTTGATGATTTTGCCTAATTGTAGGCTAACAAGTTTTCTGAGCACATTTAAAGCAGGCGAGGCTAAGCTATGATGCTCTGTAGGTTGGGTTTATTAAATGCATTTTCCACTTAACGATATTTTCAACTTACGATGGGTTTATTGGATGTAACCCCATTGTAAGTGCAAAAGCATTTGTACTTAAAATATACTGGAAATAGATTGGATTAACTACTAAACAGATGACAATCATTTGAAAACCAAACACAAATTGTATGTTTCTGAAATTTTAAGAAGGCGAATTGGTTACAGGGTTTGCCAAAGGGGGTGATTGAGAATATTATCTGACTATTTAAACCAACACCAAACTAATTTGTCCTTTATAAATAACCTCCATAGTTTTTTTCAATGCATAATATGCATTTTAGATTGCTTATATCTACCGATTGTGTTCTGTCTACTACTAAACTAATTATCTGAAGAATATGGACTGCATCTTACTTTCCAGCTCCCACACTGTTCAGCAGAAAAATATAAAGTACCAACATTGATTCCAGAAGAAATGTAAAACCGAAAAACCAGTTACCATTAAAGAAATCAAACTAGTAATGAAAAATCTACCCCTGTTAACACAGACACCAGGCTCAAAGGTTTTAAAGAAATACTAGTCCCTACCAAATGGTTTCAGAGATTAGAAAAACAGCTTAGTTACCCAACTCATTTTATGAGGTCAGAATATCCTTGATACCAAAAGCCAATAATGATACTATAAGAATAGAAAATTATAGGCCAATCTCATTTATGAATACACATACAAAACTCATTTATTAGCTAATTCTACAGTACATATAAAAATCCATAGAGAACAAGTAGGTTTTATCTTAGGAATGCTAGGATGGTTAAACATTAAAAAAAAAAAAAAAAAACCTGTCAGTAGCACCATATTCACCAGATTAACAGGAAAAAATTCTATGAACATTTCAATAGATGTAAAAGATGCAGAAAAAGCATTCAATAGAATTCAACATTTATGACTTTTTAAAAAATTAGCAAACTAGTAATAGAGGAGAACTTTATAATGAAAAAAAAGGTTTCTGAAAAACCTACAGCAAACGTCATATTACTGATAAGATGTTAAATGCATTCCCATAAAAGACGGGAACTATATCTTCTGTCAGCAAAAACTTCAGGCTTCGCATGAATGAAATATCTCAAGGCCAAGAGACAGACTCCAAGGCCCAAATGTCAGCTTTCCCCAAAAGAAGGTAAAATACATCTGGGCTTCCCTCAAGTGTCTGTACTGTTCATTGCAAACTTTTTCTGGTGGGAAATATTTAGTATGTAATACTAAGTGGACACAGGACACAGAAAAGAAAGCAGAACACAGAATGATATCTATGCTCTGATTAGAGCTACATTAATTTTTTAAAAATATATGGACAAGGACTGCAAACAAGCATGGAAAACTGGATACATAAAAGCTTGTGGAAATGTGGGGACAATTTCCTTTTTCCTTGTTACTTTAATGTTAACACAGCAGAATATTTTAAAGCAAGCCCATGACAAAGTATTTTTAGGTGTTTTGATTTATATCTTAAGCAGAACAGCTTTCTGCTTTATAACAGCAGTCTGTTAAATGTTTAGGGGAATTTTCCTAATTGCCATAAAGTGACTTGGGAAGTGGGAATATGAAGAAAAGAATAGGAGGAAAAGGAGGGTAGATATAGTTATCGTTTACTCTGATGGTAGCTAGGAGAAATGATTACCTCCTCTAGCTTGGTAAATTCTTTACGAAATTCTTCTTTTAGGCCAGCATGGTCTTCTTTATTTTGGCTTCTAATAAAGCTTCCTAGCAAGGATGGCACCTAGAAAGAGAATAATTTCTTAGTTTATCAGTTTACGGCTAACTATATCGGCCCCCCTCACATAAAAACATGATAGAACCCTCATAGTCCTGGTGTCACGGTGTTCCAGAAACATCAAGGGTGCACCAAGTTCCTGGGCTCGCAGAGGTAATGGACTGGTCTTAGGAACAGTTTTGTGGCCTAAAATGCTGGGTTGGTCAGGATTTTAGCAATTATAAGTAACAGAACCTACTTTGGCACGTTTAAGAAACAACTTTCTTTCCTTTTTTTTTTTGAAACGGAGTCATGCTCTGTCACCCAGGCTGGAATGCAGTGGCACGATCTCAGCTCACTGCAACCTCCATCACCCAGGCTCAAGTAATTCTGTCTCTGCCTCCTTAGTAGCTGAGATTATGGGCATGTGCCACTACGCCTGGCTAATTTTTGTGTTTTTAGTACAGCGGATAGGGATTCACCATACTGACCAGGCTGGTCTCGAATTCCTGACCTCAGGTGATCCGTCTGCCTCAGCCTCCCAAAGTGTTGGGATTACAGGTTTGAGCCACCACACCCGGCCAACACAACTTTCTTTAAAGGAGACTGAGTGGCTCATAGAATTATTGGGAGGCTGAACAAACAGGCTTGGAATTAAGACGGAACATCCCAAATTCATGCTGAGAACTGGCCTCATGGGAAGCGCCCACAGATGCTAGTGCAAGCTGAGCATTAGATGCTTCAGTTTGTGCGGCTGCCAGAAAGTAGAGTCTGAGATAACCGCTAACGCCACTGGCACTGATGCCATTTCTACTCGAGAATTTTATTTTGTAACCCACACTGCTGAAACCCAGAAGCTCTGCTGCCACTCTCACCAGCAGAACCAGTGGAGAGGTGAATATCTTAAACAGATATCCCACCAAGTCTGTTTCCTCACCTTGCTCGTTTCTGAATTGAACTCTATTGTGTGTGTCTGACAGGAAAAGCCTAGGTCACAAAACTTGGCCCCAACTGCAAAGAGCTAGGGTAGAGAATTTTTCTGATTTCTTTGTTGGGGAGGACACCAGGAGACTGTCCAAAAGGGACTGACTACCTAAAGACTTGACGGGTGTAGCATCAGATGCTTTAATGCTAATGATGGTGTTTATGTGTTTTAATACTTTGGTCTTCGGTATCATTTCATTGCAAGATGCAGAAGTCCACTCATCCTAGTTTAAGTAAACAGGCACTTGTAAAAATACAGAATCCCATGAAATCCCATCCACATCAGTTCAGCCTGCCTTCACTGGGACTGAAGGCTTTCAGGCAGCCCTTTCATCCACATTTCCATCTGGGTCTACCTGGTCTTTCATCTGTTTTTGCTTACATTTCTGCTCCATATTACTTTCCATACTTCAGTCCCTTTGCAATGCTTTAAATTTTTGCTCTTCTAAAAAATTATTTCTTAAGTGGCTTTGGTTTTCCTAGCCTCTGATGTTATATTTGAGCCCCAACGCTTAGTTGTCTTTACTGTCCTAACCTTTACTGTCTTAGTCTCTGTGTCTCATTTCCAGGTTCCCAGAGAGAAGATGACTGGCCCAGGTGTGGGGGTGGGGTACGTTTCTGTTCTGATGGGCTGTGGCCAGGAGAGCAAGGTCATATGTACATAAGGCCACCTCTCCTTTAAAAGCAAGTGGGGAAGTAAAGGTGGGCATCTTCAGCATTACTTCTAAAGCTCATTTTCTTTCTAGATAGTACAATGAATCTCTTGTGACTACTTTTTAAAATAGTAGCTTTATGTATGAAAGTAAAACTTCAAATGCCTAAAAGCTTTACTTTTAAAGCTCATTTTCTCTGACGTGTCCTACAAGTCCTTTCACGATCCAGTTCCTGTTTACCTCTCCAAAGTTACCCATTTTATCTCTTCTCCTGATACTTTATATTCCAGCCATACTAAAAAAAGTTTTCTAGAACTGGCACCAGACCAAAGAGATTTTTCTTAAAGAACCACTTAGGCTTATTTTTTTTGGTTGATATTGATGACTTCGTGTCTTGAAGCTGCATGCCTTTAACTTGTTACTACTTTGTAAAACTCTCCAACATCTTTCTTGAAAATGTCATGTTCCCTTTCATTATCTTTCACAGCAGCCACCTCTACTATTCTTTCACCCTCATCTAACTAAGCAGGTGACTCACTCTTCCTTTCCCGTTGGCTTCCCTTTATAATGTCTCCTAAAACAGAATGTTTTCCCTATAACTCTCTCTTAGGGCATTTCTTTAACCATCTTTTTCTCTAAAGATAATCCTTTATACATTGACCATACTACCAAGGTGACAATATTATAGGCATATAATCAGACATGCTATTCTTGGTGTCTAAACACACATCTGTTAGTTATTTCTTTGTTAATATTGTTTGTGCTAATCCACAATGTTGATGCTAAATAAGGTACAAACAGTTCTCCAGGAATGCCATTTATTCCGTCATCTGAGTAGCTGCTCGCTGCTTGATGCTATGGCTATAAGGACAAGAACTAACTAGTTACTGTGTGTCAGACTCTGCTCTAGGTGTTTTATATTAACTGATTTTTATCTTATGAGGTGGGGACAATTACTATACCCATTTTACCAATGATGAACGGAGAGGCAAAGTAATAAGTAACTTGCTCAGAGTCACAAGAAAGTAGCAGAGCCAGTCACAAAACTAGGCAGAGAACTAACAGTGATCAAAACACAGCCCTCACCCTCAAGGAGCTCACAACCCCAGTGCAGTACATAGGCAAGAAGATAGGCAAAAGTTCACACAGATGGGAACTCAGAAGCTAGAGCACTAACCAGCCTGACAAGCTCCTGAAAGGCAGCAGTGTCTGAACAGACATGTGAAAAATGATGTGGAGATAACCAGGCACGGTGAGAAGTGGGAAGAATCTGACAGCAAGAATTGAGAGAGAAAGGGGCGAATTTGGGAATTCTGAGAAAAGTTTAGTATGGCTGGCATATATAAAGTGTCAGGAGAAGAGTGAAAAGGGATAATTTTGGAGGTAAACAGGAACTGGATCGTGAAAGGACTTGCAGGACACTCAGAGCTGACAAGTATATTCCTGTTTTGTTTTTCTCTCCCAAATCACTGAACTATAAATGGCAGCACAGATTTCGCTTTTAAAAAACAGATTTTTCAAATAGGAGCTGAAATTTCTTATGCACAAACCTTAGAAAACAACTCTAAGATCATCTTCTGGCAAGCTTTCTCATAGGGGTCATCCGGCAACAGCTTCTTCCCTGGGTATGCTTCATCCAGGTACTCACAGGTGATGGGAGACTCATAGATCAGCTGACCCTGACTGTTTTCCAGAACTGGCACCAGACCAAAGGGATTTTTCTTAAAGAACCACTCAGGCTTATTTTTCAGGTTGATATTGATGACTTCATGCCTGAAAGACACATAGGACACTATGAAGAGAGGGAAACAACTTTTGTGCTTTTGGATAAATCCTCTTTGCCATCCACTTAGCTGATCAAGCCCCAAATTTAGGAGTCTGCCTAGATTCCTTCCATTCTAGTTTTTTATTTTATGAATTTGACTACTTTTGATATACCTTTTAAGTACAATCATGCAGTATTTGTCTTTCTGTGTCTGGCTTATTTTACTTAGCATAATGTCTGCAAGGTCCACCCATGTTGTCACGTATTGCAGAATTTCCTTCCTTTTTAGGTGGAATAGCATTACCACATTTTCTTTATCCATTCATCTGCTGATGGACATTGACATTATGCTGTTATGAACAGTGCTGCAGTCTACATGAGAGTGCTAATATCTCTTTGAGAATTTGATTTCATTTAATTTGGGTATATACCCAGTAGTGAGATTGCTGAATCATATAGTAGTTCTATTTTTAATTTTTTGAAGAACATCTATACTGTTTTCCATAGCAGCTGTACCATTTTACATTCCCGCCAACAGTGCGAACGGTGTTCAAGGGTTCTGATTTCTATACATCCTTGCTAATACTTTTTGTCTTTTTTAATTATAGTCATCTTGACAAGTGTGAGGTTATTATGTGATTTTGATTTGCATTTTCTTGATGATTAGTGATAAGCACTTTTTCATATATGTGTTGCCCATTTTTATGTCCTCTGAAGAAATGTCTATTTTTTTAATTTTTAATTTTTTTTTTAACGCTCTGTCTCCCAGGCTGGAGTGCAGTGGCTTGATCACAAAGCGATCCTCCTACCTCCCGAGTAGTTGGGACCACAGGCATGCACCACCACGCCCAGCTAATTTTTTTGTAGAGACAGGATCCTGCCATGTTGCCAAGGCTGGTCTTGAACTCCTGGGCTCAAGTGATCTGCCTGCCTTGGGGTTATAGGTGTGAGCTACCATGCCCAGCCTGAGAAATGTCTATTTAAGATCTTAGCCCATGTTAGATTCAGGTTTTTTCATTCTTGAGTTGTAGAGATTCCTTATGTATTTTGGAGATTAACCCCTTACCAGATATGTGGTTTGCAAGTACTTTCTCCTATTCCATAGGTTGCCTTTTTGCTCTGTTAATCATTTCCTTTGCTGTGTGGAAGCTTTTTGTTTGATGTAGTCCCATGTGTTTATTTTTGGTTTTGTTGCCCGGTCTTTGGTGTCATGTCCAGGAAATCATTGCCAAGGCCAGTGTCATGAAGCTTTTCCCCTATTTTTCTTCTACACATTGGCCTTTTTTATATTCCTTGAATTTGCCAAATGTGTTTTCACCTTAGAGTCTTTGCACCTGATGGTCCTCTGCCTCCTCTGCCTGCCTTTTCCTAGGTCTTCCCAGGTCAAACACACATCCCCAGGCCCTCCCTGACCACAGCTCTGAAGTTGCTGAGCAGCTTCTATTACATGATTATCATGTTTTACTTTCTTCATTGAACGGATAATATGTATCTGAAATTACTTTGCTCACTTATTTACAAGTTTATTAAGTTATCTTTCTAGAATGTAAGCTGCACGAAAGGTGGGATCTTGTGTATCTGTTCATAGTAATAAACAAACATGTAAATGAGCAAAATGCTAAATAGATATAAATACTCTGAAGAAAATAAAAAGTTTCAGATAAGGACTCAGTAAATATTTTTGTTTTGAAATATTTCATATGAATGAATGAATATATCAGTGGAAATGCTTCAAAATTGTCAATAAGATACTCCATTTATGGCTAAGAGGTATCTTAGTTATAAATTATATGAGGCAACTAATTGAATTGTGTCCACTACCCACTATATGAAAACCAACATAAAATTCAATTTATTAGCTAATTTGAGTAAAAAGTTTCTTGGTTTTTACAAAGATATTAAAGAATACTTAAAATCCACCCACAAGGTCAGGTGTGGTAGCTCAATCTGTAATCCCAGAACTTTCAGAGGCTGAAGTGGGCGGATTGCTTAAACCCAGGAGTTCAAGACCAGCCTAGGCAACATGGTGAAACCCTATCTCTACAAAAACTATAAAAATTAGCCAAGTGTGGTGGCACTCACCTGTAATCCCAGCTACTCTGGATGCTGAGGTGAGAAGATCACTTGAGGCCTGGAGGCAGAGGTTGCAGTGAGCCATGATTGCACCACTGCATTCTAGCCTGGGTGACAGGGTGAGACCCTGTCTCGAAAAAAAAAAAAAAAACCAACAATCCACCCACAAAATAAGCTTTCAGATTAAATCTCCATGCACTGATTTTTTTAAAAAAATGTTGTCTAAGTAAATCGTACAAAGTAAACCAAAAAGGAAGAAAACAGGTGAAGTCCAGGATATAGTCAGATTGTATTTAGGTCTCTCTTGTATGCTGCCTGAGACGGTAGAGGAACTTAGAGAAAAGAGCCAGGTCTATATGATCATCAAGGCTGAATAAATGTTCAACAGAACAAATTGCTAAAAAAAAAATAGACACCAGTACCTTTTGTTTTCTATTTTCCCATCCACAGCTGTAGCTAGAACAGCGTTTCATTTAAGGATTTAAATACATAATCCCCCATGGAAACAAAGGAACATCCAATTTGAACATGAGCACAGATGTGTGTATAATTTAAAAGGTTCATGTGCTGACAGAATACTGGACACTTAGGTACCAGCCATTGCAAAAAAAAAAAAAAAATGGCTCCTTGCCAAAGAATTATCAACATTTTTGAACTATGAAACAAACAAAAACTTTTGTTACTATGAAAACAAAAGGCAGATCCTGGGCTTTTGTTCTTAAAAAAAAAAAGTATCTCGGAACACACATGCATTTTGGTAACCTGGCATCGTGAGCCAGCAAGTCTATACACCTGCCACAGCAAGTTGGAAATCGTGCTTTGTTAAATCATACCATGTGGTTAGAATCTAGTACTTTCCCAGTAAAAGCCTCCTAGGGGCTCAAGCTTAAAACTGGTCTATTAATGTAATAGACCTTTGTTGTTTGCACTGCCTGGAAGCTGTTAACTACCCTCTTCCTCCCTTCTACCCACACTATTATGGGAAGATAGTTCCAATGTTCTATCTGCCCCAGTAAATAAGGTAGGATTGTTTCAGACTAAAGGTCCAGGGTGAAGCAGATAATCCAGGACTTTGTGCCTCTGAATCCAGCTGTGTCATGCTCCTGGACTTTTCAATTAAATGAGTACCAAAAAAGGTCTTTTTCAATTTCGATTAAATTAGATTTCTCTTAGTACAATAAAAGAGTTCTATTACAGCAAATATGACAGTGTTTTTGATAAACATTACTGAATAGTAAGTATTCTATGTGTTCAGAATCATAATCTCATCCAAATGAGAGGCATTGCTTAGTGAAGTAATGATGAATCCCCTTCAAATGTATTTTTTAAATGCATTTTACCTTTCTTTTAGGGAAAATAATTGCCGACTCCTAAAGATTCTCCCCTTAGAAAAGTAAAATTAGTTCACAAACACTGAACACACAGAAAATTTTTAAGAATGGGTTTTTTTTTTTAAACTTCCACAGAGCCTTCCACACCACAGGTATCTAATAAATGTCTAATCAATAGACATTCAGAGGTCATGGGAAAGGAAGTGGTTCCATTGGGTACTTGGTGTCAGAGAAAAGCCAAGTGACTGTTGCACATGTCCTGTGGATAGCCCGTAAGTCAAAAACTACGCTAATTTCAAAACAGGCTCTGCAGAAGGATGAGCTAGACAGACACTTCCCTCTGTTTGACTCAACCAACAGCCCAATCCACAGGAATATGTGCAGTAAACTCAGCACTACTCTAGGAGGGTCAGGGTCTAAACTCTGCTGTACTGGGGTAAATTACTATTCTAGGAGGGAACAATACATTCAGAATAACAACTAACAGTTAAGCTGGAATAAGAATGGGGAATCGGCCGGGCGCGGTGGCTCAAGCCTGTAATCCCAGCACTTTGGGAGGCCGAGACGGGCGGATCACGAGGTCAGGAAATCGAGACCATCCTGGCCAACACGGTGAAACCCCGTCTCTACTAAAAATACAAAAACTAGCCGGGCGAGGTGGCGGGCGCCTGTAGTCCCAGCTACTCGGGAGGCTGAGGCAGGAGAATGGCGTAAACCTGGGAGACGGAGCTTGCAGTGAGCTGAGATCCGGCCACTGCACTCCAGTCCGGGCGACAGAGCGAGACTCCGCCTCAAAAAAAAAAAAAAAAAAAAAAGAATGGGGAATCACAGTAGGGCGAAAGCAAAAGGGCTCTGGACCAGGAATTTGCGACCTACCAAAGCTGAAAGAGCTGCTGCCGGTTATTACCCGGGCAAATCACTAACATCACTGGAGCCTCAGCTTTTCTAATCCATTAAATGGTTGGTTAATCTAAATGAGGTGTCCTAGACCTGGAGTCTTGTCCTAGACTGCTGGAATCTGTGGCCTATTTTTCCTAGGGGAAGGGTCTATACCTTGCTGTCTTCCAAAGGGCCGAGAATAATGTGCAGTAAAGGACGCTGGCGGGAGGCGGGTAGAAGGGGGCTGAGACCCCACCCCACCCCGCCGCCTGCAGCAAGGTCCCGGACAGCTCGGGGAGCGTCCCCCGCCTGGGTGCCAACCTGATTCCCTTGGCCTTCAGGACCAGAAGCGTCCTCTCAGCAAACGGGCAGAACCTCATGCTGTAGACGCGGATCGAGCCCTCCGAGACCGGCCCCGGGGGCGCGCTTCCTGCCGGGGAGAAGCGAAGGCGATTACGGCCCAGAGAGGTGTCGAGACCCCCCGTATCCCACGGCCCCCGCGTCCCACTGCAGCTCCGACCCCTTCCCCGCCGGTGGGGCGCTCCCGGGAGGCTGGTCTCCCGGAGCAGCCTCGAACATGCCGCCGGGGGTCGCCGAGATCACCCCTCTTCGCGGCGGGCAGGCCTCACCTTTCCCCAGGCTCCTGGCAGACTCCCCGGACATCGTGGCGCAGCGCAGGCCGAGCTCCTCTGGGGTGCAGGCGATTCAGGAAGTAGGTCGCCCGTCCTTCCCGTCCTCCTTCCCTCCCGCGCTTCCTCCGTGGCTCAAAAGTGCCTGCCCCAGGCGGCCGCCAGCTCCACCCGGTGTGCCTTCCCGGCTTTATGGGGTAGCCCTTAAAATAGCTTAAGGGGCTGTGTCAAAGCATCTCGCTGGCCAAGAGATGCACCCACAGGGAGATGCACAAAAGTTCTAAATGCTCAGAGTCATCCCTCCGCCCCCGAAAGAAGGGGTCTCCACTCCGCCCTCCATGAGGCTCCACGTCTGACCCTGGCCCTGACCTCCCTTCTGTGGCACTGACCTCGAAGCACCACCCGCTCCGTCCCAAGGCTTCATGACTTCAGAGCCTGTGGCCCGAACTCATGGCTCACTCACCGGTCCAGAGCATTCTCTCCAAAGGCTCCTGTTAGCTTGTGAAGGGAAAAGAAAAATCTCTGGACCCCAAACTTACTATGCCAAAGGGAAGAGTCAAGCTTGGAAACTGAGTCAGGCAATACTGCCTCCCATTTTATTCCTAAATAGATAGCTACAAAGATCAAAGGCCACACACCTCCCCAAGGGGCTTGTTTACAAGGAAATTCCTTGTGGGCCCCCAAGATCTTTACTCTAAAACAGATCAGTTGAATTTCATCCTGGCAATGTAAACTAACGGATTATCTTCCCAAGTACGGGACAAAGACAGGTCTAGGAGTCATCCTTCCTCTCGCTGGAGAAAAATGCATATTTGACTGCTTCCTCTACCCTCTATTTAATCTTGTAAAAATGCAGATTCACCAAGCACTAGCATAATTGACTATTCCTCTACGACCTCCTTTCACGAATGTAACATGTACATTCAGTGAATGCTGATCAAAGGCCCCAAAGAATGCAACTACTTGCCCCTTTTATCTACCTTCCCTTTTTTCTTTCTTTCCACTTTCCCCAACTGCCTGCTCTTTCCCCTTTAAATATTGAAGTCCTCAAGCCCTCTTTGGAAAGAGCACAGATCACAGATGCTCCTGTGATTTTGTGTTCCTTTTTCTCAGATGTGTCCTCAAACCTGGTAAAATAAACCTCTGAAAGGATTGAGACTCACCTTGGTCATTTCCTTTGATTTACAAGCTCATGTATGCCTCGCTGCAGGGTTGCCCAGCCACCTGGACAGGCTTTTCCTTTTTCTGTCAGTACTAGCTTAACGTGACTACTGGGAGGGCCTCTGTCCCTACTGTCACCTGTAGGATACATCCTTTTCATTTTAACCCACAGGAGACAGCACAAACCTGGATATCATCAACCTCAAAATAATGGTGCTGCTTTCAAAACTCTCCCACTTACTAAACATTTGTGTTTGAAGCCCTGGTAATGTAACTGAGTACTCCCGTTTTTCTAAGAGATAGAGGATGAGTTATGTTTTACATTATTTGTTTCTCCTATCTTTCTCTTTCCTCCTTTCTCCCTGTTCACCACTTCCTACTTAGCTCTTTAGAAATGTGATTATCATCTTTGACCTTCCCTTCACTGACACTCCCTACAGGACAAGCTTATCTAACTGGGTGTTTACTTAAAAGCTCCAGAGCAGGACTCTCACCCACCAGGAGACTGCCTCCAGAGATAACAGTCAATTTACATCCAAAAGTATCCCTGAGACAAGTCCACTTTACAAATGACTTCTGCCTATAATGGCACCACCCAGTTGATAAAGCACCACAGTGAGTCGTGCAAACTCCCACCCACTCGCTCCCTCCCCAGCGTGCAATTCATACCAACTCCCCCCTTTAAAAGCCCCCGCTTTCTGCCCCAGAAGCGAAGTGGTACTCTTAAGGCAGGAAGCCTGTTTTTATTCCCCTAAGCTAGCTTTGGAATGAAAAATCACTTTCTTTATACCAGACTTTGCTTTTCTTATTAATAATTGGACTCTGAAAGCGGCCAGCAACTGAACCTGCATTTCAGTTAAATAAGGGCACAGGCTCAGAATCAAGCAGGTGAGATTAATGAATTTAGTCTTGGGTCTGGGAATAAAGGTCTGGCCAGAGAGTCCTCTCAAACAGCTCTTTTAACTTAGGGGTCAGGAAAGAGGGGTTCCAGGGCCATCATACAGATGAGGAAAACGTCTATTCAATGATTTCCCTGTTTGCCTAGATTCGAAAGCTGGTAACTCCTTGGGGTGGGATGGGGGTAGATGTCTATTTTTATTTTGATTAGCCCTATTACGGGAGGAGTAGAGAATGAGGTGAAAATCACCAAGTCTTGGAGCAGCCTGCCTGTTTTAATCCTGGCTCCACCCCTGTATTCAGTTGCTAGGACTAGGGTAACAAAGTACTGCAGAGTGGCTTAAACAACAGAAGTGTGTTGCCTCAGTTCTAGAGGCTACAAGTCCAAGATGAAGGTGTTGGCAGGACTGCTGCCTTCTGAGGAGGGAGTCTTTAGGGAGTCTGTTCCATGCCTCTCTCCCAGCTTCTGGTGGTTTGAGGGAACCTTTGATGTCCCTTGGAGTGCAGAAGCACCACCCACCCCGTCTGTGGCTTCATTTTCATTCACACTCCATTATGACCTCATTTTAATTTAGTTACATCTGTAACAACCCTATTTCCAAATAAGGTCACATACTGGGGTACTGGGGATTAGGACATCAATGTATGAAACTGGGGGGAGCACAATTCAACCCGTAACAACCACTTATTAACTGTGAACATGGGCAAGTCACTAATCTCAGTGTGTTTCAGTTCCCTCACCTGTAAAATAAGGTGGAAAACGTGTTATGCCTCCTGTATAGATGTTACGGGAAAGGGGTCCTGATCCAGACCCAAGAGAGGGTTCTTGGATCTCGCATAAGAAAGAATTCAGGCCGGGCGCGGTGGCTCAAGCCTGTAATCCCAGCACTTTGGGAGGCCGAGGCGGGCGGATCACGAGGTCAGGAGATCGAGACCATCCTGGCGAACACTGTGAAACCCCGTCTCTACTAAAAAATACAAAAAACTAGCCGGGCGAGGTGGCGGGCGTCTGTAGTCCCAGCTACTCGGGAGGCTGAGGCAGGAGAATGGCGTGAACCCGGAGGCGGAGCTTGCAGTGAGCTGAGATCCGGCCACTGCACTCCAGCCCCGGCGACAGAGCAAGACTCTGTCTCAAAAAAAAAAAAAAAAAAAAAAGAAAGAATTCAGAGCGAGTCCACCGTGCAAAACAAAAACGTTTATTAAGAAAATAAAGTGGTGAAAAACAGCTAACTACTACGGAGTAGGGTGTTCCCGAAAGTAAGAGGACGAAGGCGCCCACCCCAGGTACAATGCCTATCATGGGGAGATGTGCTCTGCTACAAGGGTTTGTGATAAAGGATTAATTTTCATAATTACTATGTTTTGCAAGAATCAATATTATTATCTTTAAAGCAAAATTAGGAATGCTCTTGTTCTCAAGATATCAGGATATCTAGACATTCCCAAGTCTGAATCTGTTTAGTAAACATTATCAATCTGTTCCCTTAACCATAAACATCTAGAGGCTAGGAATACCTTTCTGGGAATGCGGCTCAGCAAGTCCCAGCTTCATCTTCCTAGCCCTCACTCAAGATAGAGTCACTCTGGTTCAAACGTCTCTGACATAGTTTGTGGCAGGATTAAATTAGTTACTATACAGAAAGTGTAATGCCCAGACCGTTTATTCCCCAAAGAAGACCACCAGAGTCCAGAGTCAAAGCCAAACGGCAAAGATCTTTACTGCAAGTTCGAACTTGGTCCCTCCGTTCCACAGCATACAAGAGGGCCCTGAACGATGCATGTGCTCGCTTTTTATAGCCCGATGTAAACAGGATATGTAAGGTTACAGAGAAACAAGGGAATTCTTTGGGTTACAGCATTACAATTGGTTAACATTTTAAGTTATACATTTAGCAGGTTTTTTTATTGGTTCCCGCGCTTTCAGTAAAACCACTCCACAAACGGTTGTGACATTATCAGGGACTCTCCAGGTGGTGTTTTTCTAAAGTTGAGACAAATGGAGGAATGTTTGCACTGGGCCCAGGAAGTTGAGACAAATGGAGGAATGTTTGCACTGGGCCCAGGACTGAGATATATGTTTGCTTTCTTACAAAAGCACTTAGAGCAGCACTTGGCATAGAATATGTTAAATAAATGTGATCACTACATATTTTTATTTAATTTAGTAAATAGGCAAGAAATGGATATAAAGTTTTAAAAATTGACCATGTTTTTGCTAAAATGTGGGCACTGCTTAACTCTTTTTAAGGAAATTGACTTTTTAGCACATTAATGACTTCATGCAAATAACCTTGTAAATTTAAACTTGGCAAGGCAAAACCTCTGAATGGCCAAACAAAAAAATTTCACATCAAGGTATTACTTTAAAAGTTTTACTTGGAATGACCTGTCCCGTAATTTAGTATGAATAATATAATGTTTTGTTGTAATGATTTGAAAGATCCACCTCATCAATAAATAAAGTAAAAGGTTAATTCCTCAAAGAAAGAAATTGAAAATATACTCTCCCAGTGAACTACTGTACTGTGTTACTGGTGTGCATTACAATAGATCCTCTCCAAGTCCTTTGTGGTTGTGTAAACATCTGAATATACACTTGAGGAAAGAAAAGAACTTTCATCTGAGGAATGTGAGCCATTTCAAATTATTAGGCCCAAAGAGACATTAAAATGAGACAGCAATCATGCCCCACTACCCGCTTTGAGCTGTGTATTCACCTCTTGCAACTGCTTGTTATAGCCACAAGTAGCTATAAATTAACCTAATAATGCTACAGCAAACACTATAGCCCACAGCCTATAGCTTAACAATGTGTAGCCAGCTACTAATCAATGTTGTTTCTGTAAAGCAATGAGAATTCTTGGCAGACAACTTTGTGTCAGCCCACTCTCTGAAGCCCCTTTTTTTCCTTTAGAAATCCACTTGTAACTGCTGCTAATGAGAGTGTCTATTCAGAGCAACTTCAACCTATACTCCTGGGTTGCAACCCTCAACCTTAGCTCAAATTACCTCTCTGCATTAATTTTGCTTCACCTTCTTCATTTTACGTTGACACACTGCTCATAGCCACAGTTAAAAGGAAACAATACGAGAATTTTTACAACTACAGTTCTTAATAATCAACCTAAGAGACTAATCTGAGAGGATTCTGCTGGCTAAAGATCAAGAGTTCATGCCACTGCATTCTAGCTTGGGCAACAGAGTGGGTGAGACGCTGTCTCCAAAAAAAAAAAGAAGCTTGAATAGAAAAAAGATTGAGGGGATATTAAAAGCCCATTGAGAGAAGAATGGATAAATAAATTGTGTCATATTCATATAATGGACATCTACCCAACAATGAAAACAAATAGTCTACAGCTATAGTTATCAACTTAAATCCCTCTCAAAAACATGATATTGAGCCAGAAAAGCAAGTCATGATAATATATATGGTATGACTCTACATGTGTTAACTTTAAAAACATGCAAAGTGAAATAGCACACTAGTTATGGCTCATGCATACATGGTAGAATTGAAAAGCAGGAAACAATAATCACAGAATTCAGGATGGTAGTTACATACAGGGGAAAGGAAGGGAGTAGAAAAGGGTGGGTGCACAATGTAGGGGAGTGCTTCCGGGGTATTGGTTCTCTTCTGTTTCTTCAGCTGGAAGGTGGCTTTAGAGAATGGCATTGAGGTGGGAAAGGATCAGGTGGGAAGAAATGAGGTGGTGACTGTTGTCATTTGAAAAGCTTTCTATACACTTTGAATTTTTACTATTAATATATGCTATATTGGGAAAAATTAAGATTTAAGAAATATTTTTTAAAGAACAGGGGGAAAAAACCCTACTGTTAAAAGGGATAAAGTAGATTCATATATACTGATGCAGAAACATGCCAGAGATATACTGTTAAATCAAAATGTTGTAAAGCAGCATACAGGAGATGAAAGAGATCAAATGAAAAGACTAAAAGGCAGAAATGAAGTCCACAGGCAAACAGCCCGGGCGGCGCCCTGAGCCTAGTTAAAGATCGACCCTGGACCTAACCGATTAGGTTATCTATAGACTCCAGACATTGTAAGGACAAACGTTGTGAAAGTCTCTGTCCTGCTCTGTTCTGTTCTAATTACCGGTGTCTGCCACATATCTTAGTCCTGGGCCCAGTACAAACACAATCCTCTATTTTGTATTTTGTCCCAACTTCCTGAGCCCAGTACAAACACATTCCCCCCACCCTCACATCTCAGAAACACCACCTAGAGAGCCCCTGATAAGGTCACAACCGTTTGTAGTTTTACTAAATGCGCGGGAACAAATAGAAAACTGTTAATTGTATAACTTAAAATATTAACCAATTACCAGTTGTGATGCTGCAACCAAAAGAATTCCTTTGTACCTCTGTAACCTTACATATCCTGTATACATCGGACTATAAAAAGCGGGCACATGCATCATTCGGAGCCCTCTTGTATGTTGTAGAACGGAGGGACCAAGTTCGAACTTGCATTAAAGATCCTTGCCGCTTGGCTTTGACTCTGGACTCCGGTGGTCTTCTTCAGGGAATAAACGGTCTGGGCATAACAGAGATAATCTCATCTGTTGAATGTCCACATCCTGCCAAGTATCTCCTAAATGTTCTACCCCAAAAGTCTTTAATCCTCACAACAATCCTAAGAGGTAAGTACTGTTAATATTACCATCTCAGGGATAGGGAAACTAGGGGGCAGAGGTTAAGTGATTTTCTCCAAATCAATACACTTTTGTATGGTGGAGATGGGTTGTCAACTCTGGTCTTGTGTCTGGAATTTATTCTTTCTGGTGGGTTCTTGGTCTCGCTGACCTCAAGAATGAAGCTGCGGACCCTCGTGGTCAGTGAGTATTACAGTTTTTAAATGTGGGGAAAAGAGAGGTCAGCCTGTTACTGTGTCTATATAGAAAGAAGTAGATTTAAGAGACTCCATTTGGTTCTGTATTAGAGATGCTGCTAATCTGTGACCCTACCCCCAACCTTGTCCTTGCAAAAGATATGTGCTGTGGAGACTTAAGGCTTAATGGATTTTGGGCTGTACAGAATGTGCTTTGTTAAACAAGTGCCTAAAGGCTGCTTGTGGTTAAAGGTCATCACCATTCTCTTAAATCTCAAGTAAGAGAAAAACATTTGTCTCCTGCCCGTCCCTGGGCAATGGAACATCTCCAATGTAAAACCCATTGTGTGCTTTGTTTACTAAGCAAAGAGAAAACCGCCTTTAGGAATAAGGTGGGATTTGCTGGAGCAATACTGCTAAAAGGTTTATGGAGATATTTGCATATGCATCTCAAGGCACAGCATTTTCCTTGAACTTATTCAGGTCACAAAGATCTTTATCTATATGTCTTACTGCTGATTTACTCCCTTATCTTTTAGATGGTAAAGATAATTATCAATAAATACTAAGGGAACTCAGAGACCAGGGCCGGCGTGGGTCCTCTGTAAGCTGCGCACCGGTCCCCTGGGTCCTGCTTTTCTTTCTCTATACTTTGTCTCTGTGTCTTATTTCTTTTCTCAAGTCTCTCGTTCCACCTAACGAGAAGCACCCACAGGTGTGGAGGGGCAGGCCACCCCTTCACTTAAAGATGGTGTGTCCAGAGTTTGTTCTTTCAGATGCTCAGATGTGTCCAGAGTTTCTTCCTTCCAGTGAGTTCGTGGTCTCACTGACTTCAGGAGTGAAGCCACAGACCTTTGCAGTGAGTGTTACAGCTCTTAAAACTGGTGCATCCAGAGTTGTTTGTTCCTTCTGGTGGGTTTGTGGTCTCGGTGACTTCAGGAATGAAGCCACAGACCCCCGCAGTGAGTGTTTCAGCTCATAAAGATAGTGCAGACCCAAAGAGTGAGCAGGAGCATGATTTATTGTGATGAGTCAAAGAACAAAGATTCCAGAGAGTGGAAGGGTATTGGAGGAGGTTGCCTCTGCTGGCTGGGGTGGCCAGCTTTTACTCCCTTATTTGGCCCCACCCACGACCTGCTGATTGGTCCATTTTACAGAGCTGATTGGTCCATTTTACAGAGTGCTGATTGGTCCATTTTTACAGAATGCTGATTGGTCCCTTTACAAACTTTTAGCTAGACACAGAGCACTGATTGGTGCGTTTTTACAGAGTGCTGATTGGTGTGTTTACAAACCTTTAGCTAGACACAGAGCACTGATTGGTGTGTTTACAATCATTTAGCTAGACAGAAAAGTTCTCCAAGTCCCCACCTGACCCAGAAGCCCAGCCAGCTTCACCTCTCAATCCCCCCTCTAAACAAGACACCCCAACTGCTGTTGGGAACTGGGCGATGACTGCTCTAGCTACTTCCTGCTGGATAGGGTCGAAGAAGGACCCTGCAGTTGTAGTGACCTACAGAGGGGAACTCTTTAAGCCAGTGAAAGGGCCAGCAGGTCAGTCCAGGGGTCCTTGGTAGAAGTTGTTAGTTGAGCTCTTTTGGGGTTCCATCTGTGAAACCATCTGTAGCTTGATGGCCTCAATTCTAGAGGAAACAAATTTGACAAGGAGGTTAAAAATACAGGCCCCAAAGGTGAGTAATTGCAAGATGGCTGTCTCAGGACCTAGAAATGGTAGAAGCCATGTTGCCCAACTCCAGAGGTTGGTATAAGAGTTTGAAAGGCATTGTCTGATTTCAGAAGCGTTTTCCTGTAAATGCCGGGCAGCATCTCGTATTATCTCTGACTGGTTAGTGTAAAAACAACACTCTTCCCCTAAGAAGGTGCAGAGTCCTCCTTTCTCAGCAGTGAGAAGATCTAGGCCTCGGCGGTTTTGGAGAGTCACTGCCACCAAAGAGCCTATTTGGGATTGTAGAGTAAGGATAGATTTCGTTATCTTTTGCAAACTGTCTGAGAAATCCTTTGAGAGTGTGTGGTAGTAGGATAATGAAGTAGATAAACTGGCTATTCCAGTTCCTGTAGCAGTAGCCATTCCTAACCCTATAAGTAGAGGTATTAGTTGTATGGCTCTGCGCTGATGGACTCGAGCTTTGAGGGGTACTGGTAAGATGTGATTTCCTGGGGTAATGGTAATGTTGGGACTTAGAAAGACTAAGGTGTAGGTGCCTGTCCAGTTACTGGGGAGGCAGATATAGGTTGATGTTCCACATAAGAAGAAGATATCTTGGCTGGGTAGACAGAACTGGTTGTATATGTTTAGAAAGGTGTGTGAGTTTGTTATTTTCATTTTCCCATACTCCTAGAGTACTTGCCAAGGTAGCTCCAGTGAGTGGCTGGAAAGGGGTGTTGGGAACAAACTGAGTGACTCCCTGTGTTCTATTTTCCCACTGGAGAAAAAACCATTTTGCATCTACGAGGAACCATTCGAGAGAATGATTGAAAGAAGGGATGAGAAGGCATTCACTAGTAGTGGGGGCGCTGCTGCAGGGGGTCCAGAGGTGAATGGTCATGCAGGGAATATATTTGCCATTACAAAAGCTGGACTGTTTGTTAAGCGGGGAGGAGGTGATGATGATTTTTAGAGGCCCTGAGAAGCGGACAAGCCATCTGAATGGAGTTGTTTGAGTGACTCAGAAGTTACGATGATCAGTTGGGGCTTGAAGTTGTAGGGTGTAATTACACTGATGGGGTAGTAGGTGTCCCAGGGGCAGGCCTGATAACAGGTTGCATTGGATACATAAAGGGGTTTGGCAAGTTAAGATGGTATTTGTAGTTACAGGGCCATGTATGGGCTTTTCATGGCTTGTGTAATAGGTGAGGTTGGAAATGTAAGAACATAAAAATTGGATTGCACGTCCTGTTAGGATATTCTTGGTCCTATCAGAGATGGGAAAGTTCGCTAATGATTGCATATTTAGTAATCGGAAAGGGTCTTTTCCTTCATAATGAGGGTGGTAGGTTAAGTTGGTAAAGACCCAGTTTCTTTGCGGGAATGGGAGTGGCAACGTAAGCAGAAGTGATAGAGAGATACAAAGCCAACAGTCATTTGCCAGGGAAGGATTGGACTGGTTTAACAGAGAGTGGGTTAAGTTGAGAGTCTTGTAGAGGTAATTAGGAGCTAGTGGAAGGGGAGGGGGGATTGTATGAGGTATCCAAGGAAGCAGGAAGGATAGATAGGCAAAGAGTAAATAGGAAGGTAAAGAGGGTGCTCTGGAATACAAGATCATTTTATCCAGTCTGAGTTAAAGGTAGGAGTAAATTGCTGTCAGGAGGAAGGAAGATAGAAAGAAGGTTGATGTGATTAGGATTTTCATCCCAACAGGAGCTATAGCATATACTCCTATCACAAAGAGTATGGTTAGTATGCTGCTTAATAATACAATGAAATAGTAAAATGATTCCATTGAAGGGGCAAGGAGAGGTGTTGATAAAGATTATGTAGGTTTTCACTTATCTTTTTTAAGGAGAAAGGGGTTTTTCCTCAGGATCAGCAGTAGGAACCTTTTTAGTCTGGGATGTTTCCTTCCAAAATAGGAGATGCAACTCTTCCAACGGTTCGCAGGTGTATCAAGGCTGGTCTGGCTGATCTTGGGACTCCTGGGCTGACAGTCCCGCAGGTTCCTCAGGGGGCATCCAAAATCTAACTCAGGTGTGGTGAATCCAAGATTCCACTCCTGCCATCTTAACTGTAGTGGAGGTAGAGAGGATTACCGAGTATGGTCCTTCCCACAAAGACTCCATAGATAGGGAGGTAGAGGGGAGAGATTTGATCAGCACTAGATCTTCTGGTTGAAACAACTCTGTTCCCTTTTCTCTGTGACATCCTTTAAGTAGGTGTTTAAGGTTTAGTTGATATTTTACCAAAGAAGTTATATCTTTGACCAACTTGGCCATTTCCTGATCAAGTAGGCGGTCATTTGTGAGAAAAGGTCATCCATACAGCATTTCATATGGATTGAGCCCCATTTTGTGAGGAGAATTTTGGATTCTCAACCAGGCCATGGGCAAAAGAGTAGGCCATGGGAGATGAGTTTCTTGTGTTAGTTTCCTTAAGTGCCTCTTGAGTGTTTCATTTGCTTTCTCGACCTTCCCTGAGGATTGTGGCCTCTGGTGCAATGAAGGTGATATTGCATCCCTAACGCCCTGAAAATTCCCTGAGTTACCGTGGCTTTGAAAGCCAGACCATTGTCACTCTGTAAGCTTTGGGGAAGCCCAAATCTAGGAATTATTTCATGAATTAGGAGTTTAATCACTTCCTGAAACTTTTCTGTCTTGCAGGGGAAAGCTTCTACCCAATTTGTAAAGGTATCAACACAGACGAACAAGTATTGAAATCCCTTTGATTTAGGCATATGGGTGAAGTCTAACTGCCAGTCCTCTCCAGGATAGTGACCTATTTATTCTTTGTTCCCCCAAAGGAGCCTTACGATGGGACAAGGGATTAATCCTTGGGCACACCTCACAGGCTTTGACTACCTGTTGGATGGTCTGTAGGAGATTTGGCCCTGTAAATAGGGATTTGGCCGTTTGATGAGTGTTTTCAATATCCATATGAAAAGTTTGGTGGAGGGTATAAATACCTTTCCTTCTTCTGTCATTAACCACCCTGAGGGGAGAAAACTATGCCCCAGTGAAAGTCCCCATTCTGTTTCAGTAGGGGAATATTGGGGCTTAATCTCTTGGAGGGGGTTGTTCCATACCAAGGGTCCTTCCGTAGGTATTACTATTTTTTTTTTTTTTTTTTTGAGACGGAGTCTGGCTCTGTCGCCCAGGCTGGAGTGCGGTGGCCGGATCTCAGCTCACCGCAAGCTCCGCCTCCCGGGTTCACGCCATTCTCCTGCCTCAGCCTCCCGAGTAGCTGGGACTACAGGCGCCCGCCTCGTCGCCCGGCTAGTTTTTTGTATTCTTTAGTAGAGACGGGGTTTCACCGTATTAGCCAGGGTGGTCTCGATCTCCTGACCTTGTGATCCGCCCGTCTCGGCCTCCCAAAGTGCTGGGATTACAGGCTTGAGCCACCACGCCCGGCCTCCGTAGGTATTTCTAATGGGAGGTTCCACCTGGCAGCAATTTTGGCCTCAGCATCTGCCCGATGGTTTTATTCTGCCTTTTCTCCTTCACCTTTCTGATGGCTTTGGCAATGTAAGACTGCCACCTCCCTGGGTTTTTGCACTGTGTGCAATAACTCTATAATTTCCTTGTGGTATTTAATGGGGGTTCATTCCCCCAGAGGTTATGAACTCCCTTTCTTTCCATATTATAGCATGGACATGTAGGATTAGATAAGCATACTTGCTATCTGTATACGAATTCATTCTTTTTCCTTTTCCCAGTTCTAAGGCTTGGGTAAGTGCCACTAGTTCTGCTAACTGGTCACTGGTCCCCGGGGGAAGAGGCTTACTTTCAAGTACGGTTACATCAGTAACTATGGCATAACTTGCCCTTCATATCCCATTCTCCACAAATGAACTTCCATCAGTATATAGATTAAGGTCAAGATTAGCGAGGGGGACTTCTAAGAGATCATCTCAGGCAGTGTAAGTCTGGACTATAATTTGTTGGCAGTCCTGCTCGATTGGTTCCCCATCCTCCGGAAGAAAAGTGGCAGAGTTGAGGGCTGCACAAGTACGTATTTGAAGTCCCGGTCCCTCAAGGAGTAGCACTGGGTATCTAAGAAGGCGGTTTTCTGATAGCCTACTTAGGATGTAGCCTACTAGGATGCAATAAACTTCCTTTGGCACCTAGTATGCCATTTGCATCATGAGTAGTCCTGGCAGTGAGATCCTTTCCTTGTATTATTTTGATAGCCTCTGACACTAAGATGGCCACCGCCACAACTACCCATAAACAGTGAGGCCAGCCTTTTACTACTACATCAGTTTCCTTACTTAGGTATGCCACTGGTTGTGAGGATGTCCCACGAGTCTGAGTAAGGACTCCAAGAGCTATCCCTGCTCTCTCTGTGACATATAAAGAGAAGTTTTGTCCTGTGGGAAGGCTTAAAGCTGGAGCTTGTACTAGGGCCTGCTTTAAGGTTTTGAAGGCTGTTTCTGACTCTGGTTCCCATTCTACTAGATGAGTATTTGCCCTCTGGGTCTCCTTGATTAGAGTATAGAGTGGACAAGCCATCTCGCTGTATCTGGAGATCCATAGTCAGCAAAAGTCAGTGATTCCAAGGAATCACCGCGCTGTTTTAATGTCTTAGGGTGAGGATAAGCCAGTATAGGCTGTATTCATTACTTGCTGAGGGCCCTAGTCCCTCTGGCCAATACTAGGCCTAGATATTTGACCTGCTGTAGGCAAAGCGGGGCCTTTGACCTAGATGCCTTGTACCCTTGATTAGCCAGAAAGTTCAAGACATCTAGAGTAGGCCGGGCACGGTGGCTCATGCCTGTAATCCCAGCACTTTGGGAGGCCAAGGCAGGCAGATCACGAGGTCAGGAGATCGAGACCATCCTAGCTAACACAGTGAAACACTGACTCTACCAAAAATACAAAAAATTAGCTGGGCATGGTGATGGGTGCCTGTAGTCCCAGCTACTTAGGAGGCTGAGGCAGGAGAATGGCATGAACCCAGGAGGCAGAGCTTGCAGTAAGCTGAGATCGCGCCACTGCACTCCAGCCTGGGTGACAGAGCAAGACTCTGTCTCAAAAAAAAAAAAAAAAAAAGGTCTAGAATAGCCTGCTGGCATGAGGCTTCTGAATTAGTAGCCAAAAGTAAGTCATCCACATACTGAAGGACCAGAGTGTCTGGACTTGAGAAGTGGCCTAGATCTTGGGCCAGTGCCTGACCAAACAGATGAGGGCTATCCCTAAACCCTTGGGGCAAGACAGTCCATGTAATACGTTCCAACTCAGAACTGCTCTAGAGCACAAATGTGTGTTATAAATGCTAATTAACAATTTAAGGGAAATGTATAGTCTTCCTTCTTAGAATTAGCTCACAGTAGTATTTTACGAACTCAGAAAACATATTTTAAAAACTAACATAGTCTTGTTACCACGTATCCTGCCTAGACAGGGCATATTGTTGCAGTGTGCATGTAAACCACTTTTCTTCCCAGACTCAATAGCTAAGGGGAAAAGACTTGCAACTATGTAACAAGACCACATATCTGTATTGTACATTTTATATGAAAGTCCTTTTTATGTTCTTGATTTTGTCTGATCTTCACAACAATCCTGTGATGTTAGACAGGGAAATATCAGATTCACTTTACAGATGAAGTTAAGATTCAGAGAGGTTAAGTGGCTTTTCCAGTTATCACATACCTAGTAAGAGGCAGAGATAAAATAAGAACCAGGAACTTTAAGGTCAAGGGCTTTTTTCTCCATGCCACATAGCCTCTGAGAGTTTAATCTGAACTCAAATATTTTCACCACTTCATCCTCACTTTCTTATGTTGATTCAAATTTTTGTCATAGAATGCAACGAAACACCTACTTCTAAACTTATTGTAATGACCTAGTGGGTTCATCTTGCCTGCTGCACAGATAAAGCCATTCACTGAGACAGTGGTATTGCAGTAGAGAAGGAGTTTAATTATCACAGGGCCAGGTAAGTGGTAGGACAGGAGCTAATTCTCAAATCTGCCTCTACAAGAGCTCAGAAGCTAGGGCTTTTAAGGATAATTTGGTGGGTAGCGGGCTAAGAGAATGGGTGCTGCTGATTGGTTGGGGATGGAATCATAGGAGTGTCCAAACTGTCTTCAAGTGCTGAATCAATTCTGGGTGGGGATCACTGGTTGAGTCAGTTCCTTGATACGAATCATGGGTCTGGGTGGAGTTAGTCAGTTACCAGAATGCAGAAGTCTGAAAAGTATTTCAAAAACCAGTCTTAGGTTTTGACAATAGTGATGTTATCTGTAGCAGCAATGACAAATCTTATGACCTCTGACTTCGTGACTCCTGAACAGTAAGAAATTACAGAAAAGCAAGCTAGGAAATAGTAACTGCTAGTTACTGCTTAACTATACCTACATTTTAGTAATGAGGGATTATAGAAAACAATGGTTAGTTATCATTGGTTACCAATGCCTACATTTTAGCAGAATTCAGGCCCCTCCCACAATCCTAATCTTGTGGCTTTTCGTTAGCCTTACAAAGGTGGTTTCAGTCCCCAAACAAGGAGGGGGTCAGTTTTAGGGAGAGACTATTACCATCGTTGCTTCAAAGTTAAACTATAAACTAAATTCTTCCCATGGTTAGCTTGACCTATACCCAGGAATGAGCGAGGACAGCTGGCCTGCGAGGCTAGAAGGAAGATGGAGTCAGCCATGCTGGATTTCTTTCACTGTCATAATCTTTGCAAAGGCAGTTTTATTGTTATGCCGGGTTTTTACCAGTGAAAAAGGTCACAGAACATGTATTTTTTTGGAAAGTGTTGTTTCTTTGTCTCTAGTCTAAGGGAACACAAACAATATGAAAAACCCTGAAGGCCAAGGAAATTGAAGGGAAGTCCAATGAGATGATATAAAATAGAATATATTGATACATTAGTGGTTTTAAGTTTATACTTTGGGAGGAGGTTTACTTTTGTGAGAAATTAGTAAAGATGAGCTTTGAAGCTTTTGAAGAGGATCTTAAGTCTTCATGATGTTATTCAATGTGGAATGTGGAATGATGATCTTCAGACACTTCTTCAGACCATGTCATCACACACTTGGTACTTGGTGCTTTCCTAACATGCTATTTTAGGTGATATTTAGGCAACAGTGCACATTGATTTGTGTTTGTGTTTATTAATCATCCTTGGAGTTCTTTAAATGGAGTCCATGTTCGAGTCCACAGATGTCAGTGTTCTGCAAAACTGGTAATAACCTGGCATCTATGACTGCAACACATATCAGAAGTCCCATGTCCATCACAAACCAAGTACTTCCAGGGAGTAGATTCCTTACTTTTTATTACTCTGCAGTGGAATTTTGTCATTCTTATAAATTCCACAGTTTTCCCCTTTTGTCATCTCCTCCAAAGTCTTCCTCCTCCTCCTATGTTATTGTATCTTTCACTAAGTACTAGTTTCTCAAACGTGTACCATAGTGTTACAGGTAGTTAGGCATGAGCAGGGAAGGAGAGAGCTCTCCCCCGCCCACTAGGAATGTCAGGTGATGGTTCAGCAATTATCACATTGCCTCTCTAAAAGTGATAAATTGGCAGCTGGAGCCAGGGAGAGGCCATTTTCTGATGGTCCACAATTATTGCACTAAAGTGTTAATTGAATGCAGGCACCAGAGAGAAGGAACTTTCTGGGCATATACATTAACAGAGAAAATGGGCCGGGTGAAGTGGTTCACGCCTGTAATCTCAGCACTTTGGGAGGCCAAGGAGGGCAGATCACCTGAGGTCGGGAGTTCGAGACCAGCCTGACCAACATGGAGAAACCCCCATCTCTACTAAAAATACAAAATTAGCCGGGCATGGTGGTGCATGTCTGTAATCCCAGCTACTTGGGAGGCTGAGGCAGGAGAAGAATCTCTTGAACCTGGGAGGTGGAGGTTGCAGTGGGCCAAGATTGTGCCATTGCAGTCCAGCCTGGGCAACAAGAGCGAAGCTCCATCTCAAAAAAAAAAAAAGAAGAAGAAGAGACAAAGTGGTAGAGTAAGACCTTCTAGGGGCACTCCCCCAGAAAAGGGCAGAGAGCCTCAGATGGTCATGTGTACAACTTCCTAAACACACTGCATGTGCTCAGTTCCCAAAGGTAAAGAAGAGGCATTGTGCATGTGGGCAGCCCACCCTAAGGGAAGAATTATGGGAAAGGGGCTAGCCTATAAAGTCCTAGGATCAAGGTTAAACATTGTGCTTATTCTTCAAGTCGCATGCTTGGGTCTCTTCCAAGTGTACTTTCCTATCTTTCCTGTTCTAAAGCCTTTTAAAATAAACTTCCACTTCTGCTCTGAAACTTGCCTCGGTCTCTTTTTCTGCTTTATTTCCCTCAATCAAATTATTTCTTCTGAGTAGGCAAGAGTTGAGTTGCAGACCCATTCTGCTTTGCCCCCTGTAACTCAAATACCTTCCACCAGTAAAAATAGTGCCACCCATAGACCCCACAAGGTGTGCCCCTGCCATCGGCCCCACCCTTTAGAGGGCCCACACCGCTGTCATGTGAGGTCCACCTCTCAACACTCCCCCAGCATGACTGTGACTCTCAAGTTCTGCCACGTGACTTCACATTTGCCCCATGTCCTTGAAACAAAAGGCTACTGTGTTTGGACACTGTGAGGTTTGTGTGTGTGCCTCTTTCAACATCAGAGATGGAAACTACTTAAGGAGTGTGGGGAGGATCTGACTGGTGGGAATGCTTGGATAAAAGATATTGGCTGGGTGCTGTGGCTCACGCCTGTAATCCCAGCACTTTGAGAGGCCAAGGTGGGCAGATCACCTGAGGTCAGGAGTCACAGACCAGCCTGGCCAACTGGCGAAATCCCATCTCTACTAAAAGTACAAAAAATTAGCCAGGCGTGGTGGCACGTGCCTATCATCCCAGCTACTCAGGAGGCTGAGGCAGGAGAATTGGGTGAACCTGGGAGACAGAGGTTGCAGTGAGTTAAAATCGTGCCACTGCACTCCAGCCTGGGCGACAGAGGGAGACTCCATCTCAGAAAAATATATTAAGGAATTTGTCCTTTTTTCAGAGAGCATGAATGTATTCATTCATTCAGTATTGCTTTGTGAATAATTAAGTATTGTTTCCCAATACAATCAAGTGACTATTTTCTTGCTTCTCTTTGATTCCAACTCCGTTTGGTTCCAGGGGTTGTCATGGGTTAGTGTGGTATTGGCAATAGCTGTACATGGATGCTGAAGAATGTTTTGCAATATAGAAAAAAAGTATTAGTCCTACGTTTCTATATGTATGTAGGTCTAGATATAACATGTGTGAAGCTTGATACCAATTCTTTGACAGCTAGATGAATAATAAATATTAGAATTGCAAATTTTTTATATAAAAATATTTAGTAAAATTTCATTAAAATTAAAAATATTTGCTTTAAACAATTTTGATTTGAATTTTTACTTTTCAATCTTATAATTTGTGTTTGACTTTAAATTTTTAAGAACTAATTTGAAAATAATTGAACAAATGATTTATGAGTCTCCATTTATATTTTTGCCTTAGAATTCCAGGTGGGCATGTTGTGACAATCCCCTCTGTCTTGCAAAATAATCTTCTCATTCTTCTTTAAAACATTATTTAAAACCACATGTTCAGTGTGTTATTTTCTTGAATGTTGACCTACAAACCCTTTCTGTATTTAATCTAGTGTAGTTATTTCAGCATCAAGAGTAAAGGAAGCATCTTGGGACACAAAATTTAGTCATAAAGCTATACTCCACAGATACCTCCAAAATATTTGAAGCTTGAAAATGAAGTCTGAATTTGTAGATTAAATGCACTAAATAATAACATTCAGCCATTTTCACTAACTGGCCCAGGATCTCCATAACAATGTAGCCTCTTCCCATATTATTTATTCTAAAACTTTTGGAAATTATGAAGGATTTCCTATTTTTCCTCTCTTTTTCCAGAAAAATGCAAAGTTTAAACTAAATGTCCAATTTACTTTGAAATTTACAAGTCTGCTGGAAAGAAGAGTTCTTTTAAGACAATTAACTACCTGAATTCAAGTTCATTTGAAACTTGTGAGATGTTGGGCAAAAAATTTTAACTTTCTGAGACTCGATTTTCCTGTCTCTACAACAGGGATTAAATAATACATGTATTATAAGGATTTACAATGCCAGGCACAGAGAAGTGGCTTAATATAAGTTAGCTATTATTATACAAACATGCATGGATGTGGCAGCAGAGCAGAGAAAAAACCTGTGCAGAAGACATAGACTTTAGGCCAGACGCAGTGGCTCACACTTGTAATCCCAGCACTCCGGGTGGCCAGTGTGGGAATATCACTTGAGGCCAGGAGTTCAAGACCAGCCTGGGCAACATAACAAGACTCCATCTCTACAAAAAAAAAAAAAAGAAAAGAAAAGAAATGCATAGACTTCAGGGGCAGGTGAACCCATGATTGAATCCAGCTCTACCACTAACTAAATGTGTAATTTTGAGTCTTACTCATCTCTCTGAGCTGCAGGTTCTTATGTAGCATAGTTGGTGGGAGGACTCAGACTCTATGGAGCTCCAAACACATAATAGCAGCTTAGTAAATTGTGGTCATCACTGCTATAAAAGGGGTCAATTGCCATAGAATAACTAGATTCTATCATAGCAGATTATTCTTTTATTTTAAAAACATTCATTATTTACATTTCTTTTTACACAGAGAAACAATGCCAACTTCTTTTTTGGACTTTTCTCATAAACAAGGTGCATTTCTTTTTTTTTTTTTTTTTTTTTTTTTTTGAGGCGGAGTCTGGCTCTGTCACCCAGGCTGGAGTGCAGTGGCCGGATCTCCACTCACTGCAAGCTCCGCCTCCCGGGTTCACGCCATTCTCCTGCCTCAGCCTCCCGAGTAGCCGGGACTACAGGCGCCAGCCACCTCGCCCGGCTAGTTTTTTGTATTTTTTAGTAGAGACGGGGTTTCACCATGTTAGCCAGGATGGTCTCGATCTCCTGACCTCGTGATCCACCCGTCTCGGCCTCCCAAAGTGCTGGGATTACAGGCTTGAGCCACCGCGCCCGGCCAACAAGGTGCATTTCACAAAAAGCAAACAATTAGCTGATAAACAGGAAACCACTTACTCATCGACTTAATAAAGTAAGTTTTAGTATGCTGTATGATCTTTTCACATGTTTAAATGGTCATAGAAAATTAATGGGTGAAAAACTTAGTGAAAGTTCATCTTGCAGATTATCTTGGAATTTGGCTGGAACCCTACAGAAGCCAGGACTGAAATGATCCCTTAGCGGGAAATAAGGATTTTTTTTGTTCTGTGACTGGCTGTGGCCCGGTTTGGTTTTAGGGCTTGCTCAATGAACTTGAATTAACCACTGCTCTTTTAGCCTTTAAGACAAGCTGAGTTCTAGAAAGGTATAAAATCTCTAAGCCAGGCGCGGTGGCTCAAGCCTGTAATCCCAGCACTTTGGGAGGCCGAGACGGGCGGATCACGAGGTCAGGAAATCGAGACCATCCTGGCTAACACGGTGAAACCCCGTCTCTACTAAAAATACAAAAAACTAGCTGGGCGAAGTGGCGGGCGCCTGTAGTCCCAGCTACTCGGGAGGCTGAGGCAGGAGAATGGCATAAGCCAGGGAGGCGGAGCTTGCAGTGAGCTGAGATCCCGCCACTGCACTCCAGCCCGGGCAACAGAGCAAGACTCCATCTCAAAAATAAAATAAAATTAAAATAAAATAAAATCTCACATTGAGGATTAGGCATATTCTGTCCAGGACTAGGGTGTTGGTGGCGAGGTGGAGATTTGCCAGGGAAGAGAACATTGGGAGGGGCAGGGCCGGTTTAGGGGAGTTGGGCCTTTCCTAAAAATGGTGGAACACACTGGTTATTAGAAAAACTTGTGTGTCTTAGATTTGGTTTCTAATACCCACAAATCTTTCAGTGTGAGAACTGGAACCAATTTCCCTAACTTATCCTTCCCAGTCTATTCTCTGCGATGATCCGCATTTCCTCTTCCAGACTAAGAAAGAAAGGCCACTCATCCCTCTGTAACCTGGCACGGTGTAGGGGTCAGGTAATCTCCTGCATATCAGAACATTCTGGTCTCCCCAGAAACCCAGCTAGAGACTTCCCTTTCCATCTAAACCATAACACCAAGATTTCAAGAGTAAGATACACACGAGACTGCCTTTTCAAGTTCATTCCATTCAGTTCCTCTTTTGCTGTAACACAGAGTAAGTTCAGCTTCCCAGGGTCACCGCTGATTCCAGGCCAGCATCTCTTTCCTGAAGTCTATATTCCCTGCCTACCTTTCATCCTCTGACAGTCACTTACTTTGGGATCAAGGCAAGACTGGCCTCTTCTGCTCTAGGGTTGGCTTTAAAATTAAGGGAGGTCTCTAGCTGGGTTTCTGGGGATACCTGTAGATGATATTCGGGAGATTCCCTGACCCCCACACCGGGCCAGGTTGCAGAAGGATAGTGGCCTTTCTTTCTTAGTTGTGGTTAAAGGTATGAGGGTGGGGTGGGGAGGGCTTGGTCAAAACACAAATAAGCAAAGTCATCAGGGGTGGCAAGAGAAAGTTTGACTTTTCCTCCTTGCCACTTCTCCCTGGGACCTGCAACATGAGATTTTGTCAGTCAGTTTTATGAGTTTTTAAGAACTAAGCATGGTGTGTGTCTGGCACTCACATTTCTGCATAGAAACACGTCTCCACTTCCTCCGCACCCTGTCTTGGTGAAGGACACCACCATCTCTGTGGTAATTAGAAATCTAGGAACATCCTTCACTCTCCTTTCTCCCTTGCCTCTTTTTATCAATCCATCACCAAATCCTATAGATTTTTACCTTTTAAAATAACTTTTTAATACACTGACTTACCAGTGGTTTTCAACTGGGGGTGATTGTGCCATCCAGGGAACATTTGAGAATGTGCACAGGCATTTTTGGTTGTCACAACTGCAGAGGTGCTACATTGCCAAACACCCTACAATGCATAGGACTCTACCCAAAATCACCAAATCCAGCCCAGAATACCGACAGTGCTGAATTTGAGAAATCCTGCGTTGGCTCCACTTGTTAGGAGAATAGAATAGACTCCTGACTGATCTGCCTATTTCAATTCTCCCTGTTTTCCCAACCCAGCCAAATTGATAATCCTGCAGCCAAATGATCTTTTAAAAGCATAGACCTGATCCTGTCACTCCCCTGCTGAAAACCACTTAATGTCTTACAGGGGAGAAAAAGATGTGATACCTTTCCTCATCTATCATAAGGGTTATAGCTGACACTCCTATAACAAAAGACAGATTAACAAGAGCAAAGCATGAAAAAATTGTTAACTCAAAAGTTTTACACAACACAGGAGGCTTCGGAAATAAAGACTCAAAGACCCAGGGAAAAGTATTTTTATGCTTGGGCTCCACGAAGAACGGACAGCTGTGTAGAAATGTGATTGGACAAAAAGGGTATGATATAATGGTAACAGACTGAAAGGGGAACCCAGCAAGGCCTATCTGTTTACATTTTTCTTGACCTCTCTGAGTAGGATTTCTTCCTGCTGGGTATAGAGCAGGACTCCTCTGGAATAAGATGCTTATGATCCACATTAGACGGGCATGCCAGAGAATTTCTTTATGGCCAGTTCCTACAAATAAAGGCAGAGGAAGGTTAAAGTAATATTTCCAGGTTTTTGTGCTTTGCTTTGAGGGAGAGGGGTTCTATAATATATATAATATACATATTAATAGTTTCCATGACCCACCTTGGGGAAGAGGAATTCTGGTGTCTATGATTTGCTTTGGTGGAGAAACAGGGGCAGGAGACAGGAGAACAGAAAAAGGTCAGAGAGAAACTTTGCTTCTGAGGCCTTCCAATCTTCTTTAATTCAAAGTATTCAGCATGCCAAAGCATCATACTTTTATTTATTTATTTATTTATTTATTTTGAGATAGGGTCTCACTCTGTCACCTAGGCTGGAGTGCAGTGGTGAGATCATGGCCTACTGCAGCCCCGACCTCCCAAGGCTCAAGTGATCCTCCTGCCTCAGCCTCCCAAATAGCTGGGACTATATGCATATGCCACCATGCCCAGCTAATTTTTGTATTTTTAGTAGAAATGAGGTCTCACTATGTTGCCTAGGCTGGTCTTGAACTCCTGGGCTCTAAGCCCCAGTAGTCTTTTCATGGCTCTTAAGATAAAGGCCAGAACTTTCAACTTGTCCTTCACCTGGCCATTGGTTCCTTCACTAGCCTCATTTTAAGTATTTTCTTCTTATCTCCCTCTGTACCAATCACACTGCCCTTCCCAGTTCATCCAATCTGTGGCCCTACCTTAGTGTCTTTATAAAAATTATCCTCAGCCCATCCCACCCCCATCCAGCAATCCCTCCTCATCGTTTGACCCTCAGTGAAAGCGGTGCATGCACACAGAGACCATCCCTATCACTGCCCGTTCAGCTCATGTTAAAGAACAAATTATTCAACGATACTTGCTAAAGCATGGTAAGGCCACCTTTACTCAGGACCATCATGAAAGGTATAGGAACCATGACAATGGAAGCTTGAGAACAGAGCTCAACTCTAAATACAGCATGGGCAAGTGGGAACTTATAGCCAAGGAGCAGGTCAGTCGATAGAAAATTACTAAGAGCAACCATCAGGGCTGATGGAGGATTCTGGCTAAATTGACCTAATGGGTTTCTTGCTGAAGACAGGTATGAAAGGAAAATAAATCTTGGGGCCCTCAAATCACTAAGCCAAAGGGACAGCCAAGCTGGGAACTGTGTCAGGCAAATCTGCCTCCCATTTTATTCCTGCATAAGATAGTTACAAATATAAAAAAGCTCCATATCCCCCCCACCCCAAATAATTTTCCCACAGGGAAATTCCTTGTGGACAAAGGACAGACAGAACTCAAAGTCGTTCCTCTGGTCACAAGAGACAACTGTACATCTGATGGCGTTCTCTGCCCTATTGCTTCACTAAGCCAGACTTAGGCGTAAGTCACTATTCCTCCACCCTCCTCTCATATGTAAATTGTTGTATTCAGTGAAAAGCTAATCAGAGACTCAAAGGAATGTAATCTTTTGTCTCTTATCTCCCTATGACCTGACTGAACCAATGTACCTCTTATACATATTGTGTAGGATGTCTCATGTCTCCCTAAAAATCCTTGGTATACAACCAAGCTGTGCCCTGACCACCTTGGGCACATGTCAGGACCTCCTGAGGCTATGTCATGGGCATGTTCTTAACCTTAGAAAAATAAACTTTCTAAATTGATTGAGATCTGTCTCAGATATTTTGGGTTCACATAAGCCAAGATAATCAGACATCACCTGGGGGATGGTAGAGACTAAGGAACCTGATCGGATATGGAGGGTGATCAGACATTGAGGACACTGATGGACTGACTTAGCAGTGTTGCCAAACTGACTTAGCAGTGTTCTTTGCTAAAACTGGATTTTATAAGGAAGGGCACAGACAAGCCTAGGAAAAGGTTCAGGAGCCCGATGAAAGTTTAGCCGGGCAAAGAATCTTTGTCACTAGGTGGGGATCCTAACATAAGCATTCATACTATTACGTTTCTTTTCTTCTTATTTCAATCTATAATTCTATTTGCGTAATAATGTTGTTACAGGAAAGGAGTCCTGATCCAGACCCCAAGAGAGGGTTCTTGGATCTCATGCAAGAATGAATTCAGGGCAACTCTGCAGTGCAAAGTGAAAGCAAGTTTATTAAGAAAGTAAAGGAATAAAAGATGATACACTAAACAAGGGGTGGATTATTCATGGCTCCCCTTTTTAGACCATCTAGGGTAACTTCCTGATGTTGCCATGGCATGTATATAAACTGCCATGGAGCTGATGAGAGTGTAGCAATGAGGACAACCAGAGGTCACTCTTGTCGCCATTTCGGTTTTGGTGAGTTTTGGCAGGCTCCTTTGCTGCAAACTATTTTATCAGCAAGGTCTTTATCACTGTATTTTGTGCTGACCTCCTATCTCATCCTTTGACTTAGAATGCCTAACCATCTGGAAATGCAGCCCAGTAGGTTTCAGCCTCATTTTACCCAACTCCTATTTAAGATGAAGTTGCTCTTGTTCACATGCCTCTGACATTTCCCACCTCTTTTATTAGAGAACCCTTAATCCTAAGGGTTGCAGAGGGACAAGGATCCATCTTTTGTAACTTCTTCAGGCTGAATAGGGGCGATGATATTCCTGCCTAACTATGAGGGTCTTTTGCATTCAGGGTAGAGAGGAGCTCAGTCAGAGAGCATCAGTATGGTAAGGTCCATTCAAAACTCTTGAGTTTTGATAAAAGGTGATATCTGGAAGATTAATGTGTGTTTAAGAAAACATTTAGTAAGCCTGTCCTATATTCCTAGACAAAGAGTATAACAGCAATATATTGCACAAGTGTAAAGCAAAATAAGTAAAGTTATTCCAAGTAAGCTAAATTAGAAGGCTTTTCATGAATGGGGCAGCTGTTGGAACTAAGCTGACATGGGGTTATTAGCTGAATGTAATGTGCCCAGAATTAGAATACTGATCCAGATTTTTGCATTACCCATCCCTTTTGTTTCTTCTGAGCAGCAGTCAGAGATCATTGGTTGGTTCACAGGAATAAGCAGGGTTAGCCTAAATTGCAGAAATAAACTTAAAAACAACTAATGAGACTAGAATTTAATAACAAGTGTACCATAGTTCTTGAAACATAATATTACTCTCTCCAGTTTCTCATTTTTACTAAAGACAAATCATGGTAAGACTGATTTGCTTTGTTATACTTGGCCTGATTATTTGTATAAAGTGCAACAAGAATAATTATTTTTCACAAAGGCTCTTTTTAAATTGGCTTTGATGGAACTCTGCTCTATAGAAGTAATCTTAGATAAGACTTTGTAAAGCCAAGCTTGGCCATGTGTTTGTACCCTCAAATACCTATGATTTGAGTAAATTCCTATCCTCTTGGGGTCTCAAGATAACTTGGGAGTCCTGGACCTGTCAGAAAGTGACATTCTTTACTTATCACAGGTCATTCTTTACTTACCTGTACAGGGACTGTTGCAGACAAGATCTGAGGCCAATTCTCCAAGGGGTTTTTATTGGCTTTACAAGTCAAGTTTGATTCCTTAAAGGAAAGCACACCATTCCAGTTAAAACCTTGGTAAAATAACCAATTATCCAATTGTATTCTGTTACAAAAGAAAACAGATGTATGCAAATAACTATGTAGACATAAACTATGTAGATATAAATTAAGAATACTCACAAATAGTTTCCAAATTTTGGAAAAATTAGGTAGAGAGAAACAAATATTCTCCAAATTTTGTTCACAGAAGTATACTCAATTGCTAAAAGCTGTAAATAGCTCAAAAGAAAAGTTTCCTTGACTCTGATATTCATGAACATTCCAGCTCTTCATGAGGGTTCTGAAAGTTGTTTCCTCTATTCTAATGTTACAATTTCCAAAGTTATTAGAAACCTGCATTTAGGAACACCCGCTAGAGTTCTATAGTTGATTACAAACCACCTTCTAAAGAGGATTAGAACAAGAAAACAATTGTGGTTGATAAAAAGTTTTAGGATAGCCACGATTAAAGCCACAATTGATAAGGAAACTTGGTTACTTCTGTGGCACACAAAATATGACATAACAATTTTAATTATGAATAACCTACACTAAGTCATATTAGAATTACAAGCATTTCTCATAACTTTGTAACATATACCAATAACACATTTATGCAAATATAGTCCAAAAAAAGCAAAACACCATTTCACATTTGGTAATGCTTCCTGTATGATTGTTATACCAAATAACCCAAATTTTACCTTTACATTAATGTGCTATTAATGTTAAACCCAATTTTTAATAAAACCTTATAGACATATTTACCCAATTTTAATGTTTAACCATAAGGTAAGAGTCTTATAAACCTTGTATAACCCTTTACAATTGTGTGTGTGTGTGTGTGTGTGTGTGTGTGTGTGTGAAAGAGCAGATCAATCTCTAAGAAAAACCTGTTGTGCTTTTATTCCATTGTTTAATTTATGGAAAAACTGAATAAAACCCCTGTAACTTTAGCCAATATGTTCACACATGGAATCTCTTACAATTAATTTTTATAAACCTTCCACAACTTATTTAAACCTTTAGATTTTTTTTTTTTTACTTAAAGTAATCCTTTAACACTTAAATGTAGGCAGAAAAAAATCCACATTCCCATGACTTCTTATAAGCTTTCACCAAAAACACATTTTACTTTCTTTACACACCTTGCATGTAAAATTGTTTCTTTAGTAGTTTTAATTACATGTTATAATGTCAACTCTTAGCAACTTTTATTTTTGGTGAAAACCTTGGTAAGTAAGAGATTTTAATCATGTCCTAGGTGTGTAGCCTAGCCTAGGACACACCAGGCAGAGGTGCAGATAAGAGCTGACTCTCCAGCATAGCTAGAGAGCATGGCTAACTCCACATGTCCACAGGGATCAGCCTTACTTAAGCAGGCAAGTTGTACAGTAAGAGTCATAGGGCATTGTATGAAGCATTTAGGAGGCTTAACAATCTGTGAATTGTACAACAGGTCTTGTATAAAATCACTTTCATAAATTCTTTCACAACTTACACAGACCATCTGAGACAATGTGGATATCTAGCCCAACTCCCTGGATCCCACCAGTCTCTAAGTTCCAAGAAGAAGGAAATTTTATTTGTTTTTCCATTTTTTCCAAGTGACTAGCACATGAATGCACACGGGATGCTCTGTAAATATTTGTGAAAGAAATGGAGAGAAGAAAGCAAGACAGGAAGGAAAGACATAAAGAAAGGAAGGGAAGGGTAGAGAAGGGAAGAGGACTGGAGGGAAAGGAAGGAGAAGGGTAAGGGAGGGAGTCTAAGGGAAGGTATGGAAGAGAAAAAGGAATGACAAGCTGCCAACCATTCAATCAGGTTACTTCCAGAGCTGTCTGCTTCCCTGAGGAAGCAAGAGGGTACATTTCAAAGTGTTATGTGGTACTTACGGGCTTGGAGCTCTAAATTAGGCTAGACCTGCATTTAAGTCCCACTCAGGGCCGGGCAAGGTGGCTCACGCCTGTAATAGCAGCACTCTGGGAGGCCAAGGTGGGCGAATCACTTCAGGTCCAGAATTTGAGACCAGCCTGGTCAACATGGTGAAATCCCATCTCTACTAAAAATACAAAAATTAGCTGGGCATGGTGGCATGTGCCTGTAATCTCAGCTACTTGGGAGGTGGAGGCAGGAGAATCACTTGAATCCAGGAGGTGGAGGTTGCAGTGAACCAAGATCAAGCCACTGCCCTCCAGCCTGGGCAACAGAGTGAGACCCTGTCTCAACAATAAATAAATAAATAAATAATATAAAGTCCCACTCAACTTTGTAACCATGGACAAATTATGTGCTTCTCTTTTCCTCACGTTACTTGTCTGTAAAATGGGGATCATGGGAGATGTGAAGACATTGCAACAATGTTTGGCACAGTCTGCACTCTAAATGCAAGTCTGTTTAGAAATTTATTAATTTTAAAAAGTTGTTATTTATTTAAAGACAGGTCTCGCTCTGTCGCCCAGGTTGGACTGCTGTGGCGTCATCCCAGTTCACCGCAGCCTTGAACTCCTGGGCTCAAGCTATCCTCCCACCTCAGTCTCCCAAGTAGCTGGGACTACAGGCGTGCACCGCCACGCCCGGCTGCTCTTTAAAATTTTTTGTAGAGATGGGGCACGGGCGCAGCAGGTGTCACTATATTGTCCAGGCTGGTCTTCAACTCCTAGCTTCAAGCGATCCTCCCTCCTGACCTTCGAAAACGCGGAGATTGCACGCATGAGTCTTACTTGCAATTATTGGCCCGGACCTGGGCCTTTCCAGCCCACACTCGGAGGGGCCCGCCCCTCGCTTGGCTTGCCGCTCACCCATTGGCCGAGAGCGGCGGACCTTCCACCAGTCTGCTCGGCCCAGGAGGGAGCGGGCCAAAGCGCAGAACCAATGGGCGCGGGGATTACGGTCTCCGGGATACAGGTGTACACAGTGGCAGCGTCGCAGTCGGCAGCCCGGTGGCGGAGGAAAGGTAACCGACCCGCCCTGGGGTGCTGCGTGCGCTGCCCGCTCCCGCCTGAGGAAAATACTACCCATGGCGCAAGGCCGGGAGCGCGACGAAGGTCCCTACTCCGCCGGCGGCGCGTCCCTGTCCGTGAGGTGCGGTGTCCACGGCCCCGCGACCGCTCTGGGTCCCGCGGAACCTCCTGCCCCACGTCGCCTCCTCCCTCCTCTCCCTCCGGTTCCTTAGGGCGGCTTTCCCCGCAGCTTCCACTCCTTCCCCTCTGCCCCTATTGCCTTCCCGCAGCCTCCCTACCCGTGTGACCTCCCCTGTCCGCTCCCCATCCACTTGTTCCTTGACCCTGTCCCCAGTTGTCTTTCCCACTCCTTATTCTGCGACCTTGACCGCCCCCCCACCCCCCACCGCCTCCCTTACCCAGCAACGCCCCCTGCACCCTTCATCTCTTCCTTCTGGCTCAGGATTCCCGTTAGTGATCCGGGTCCCCTGATCACACCCCCTCCCCCTCCACCCGGCGACGGTTGGGATCCCGTCGTTGCTACCGTTGGTGATTTCCCCCAAACTTAGGTCCCTGAATCCTTCTAACTCCCATCCACTAGCTTTGGACTTATTTGCATATATAGTGGCCTTTGAAAAGCATCAAGCAGTGCGCAGATATAGGTGGTATTTTTTTTTTCTGCGTTCTAGCGTGTTCCTCCCAGCCCTAACCTCCACCCTATACAGCATCCCCTGCTAGTCTTGGACACTCTAATGTCTCGAGGTTTCTCACCAAACCAGTGTCCTTCACTTGCTTTTTCCACCATCTTCAAGCGTATCTTTAATATTTAAATAAAAATAATAGAATCTCCTTCATCTCCTCTCCTTCTTTGTTTTTTTTTTTTTTTTTTTTTCTTTTTTTTTTTTTTAAGACGGAGTCTCGCTCTGTCGCCCAGGCTGGAGTGCAGTGGCCAGATCTCAGCTCACTGCAAGCTCCGCCTCCCGGGTTCACGCCATTCTCCTGCCTCAGCCTCCCGAGTAGCTGGGACTACAGGCGCCCGCCACCTCGCCCGGCTAGTTTTTTTTTTTTTTTTTTTTTTTTTTGTATTTTTTAGTAGAGACGGGGTTTCACCGTGTTAGCCAGGGTGGTCTTGATCTTGTGACCTCGTGATCCGCCCGTCTCCGCCTCCCAAAGTGCTGGGATTACAGGCTTGAGCCACCGCACCCGGCCTCTCCTCTCCTTTCTATCATACACTTAGCACGCACTCCTTACTTGAGAGTATGTTCTTTTTGTGTGCTAGCCTTTCATTAACGTCGACTTCATTCCTTTTATTTTCTACATTTATCTGTATTTTTAAATCTAAAATATGGCCACATACTCTTCATCTGTGTAAATAAGCAATTTTCCTACTCCGCTTACAACCACAAAGCAAGTTGTCCTATGCAAAGTTGTTTTTTAAAGTTCATTTAAAAAATCAAACTAATTATAAAAGAATGGCCCAGGATGCCATTGTGTTGAGATCAAGCTCTTTTCTCTGTTATTTTCACTTTTTGTCTTCCAAGAATACAAGACCCCAGAAGTCCTTCTGAGACTTTCTCAGGTTTGGTCAGAGTTTCCTTTGCTGAAAAAGTTATCTGAAGAAGGCCTGGGAGACCTATGGGACTTTAGGTCTACATTTAAATTTCTACAATTCATTGACTCAAATGGATCTCACAGCCAGCATGTGTGTTCTTTTATCTTAGAAACTGGGGGCAGAAAGGACATGGAAATAGAAATATTTCAAAGATTTTGATGACCCTTTGCTTTGTTAAAAAAAAAAAAAGTATTTGAAATGTATTATATTGATGTTGACATATCTTTTCCCAAAGATGGGTGCAAGGATTCCCTAAGCAGAATGTTCATTTTGTCAACAACACCACCATTTGCTACCCTTGTGGGAATTATGTAATATTTATTAACATTGAAACCAAGAAAAAGACTGTACTCCAGTGTAGTAATGGAATTGTGGGCGTCGTGGCAACTAACATCCCCTATGAAGTTGTGGCTTTTTCTGACCGGAAGCTAAAACCCCTCATCTACATATACAGCTTTCCAGGATTGACCAGAAGGACCAAATTGAAAGGTATTCTGGAGAACCCTTCCTCTGCCCCTAATTGAAGGATTTTGTTTAAAGATTTGACTAAATCTATTATGTGAAGATTTCTTTTTTGAAAAGTGTTTGTTTGTTTTTGAGATGGAGTCTCGCTCTGTCACCTAGGCTGGAGTGTAGTGGCACAATCTCGGCTCACTGCAACCTCTGCCTCCCAGGTTCAAGTGATTCTCCTGCCTCAGCCTCCTGAGTAGCTGGGATTACAAGTGTGCACCACCACGCTCGGCTAATTTTTGTATTTTTAGTAGAGATGGGGTTTCACTGTGTTGGTCAGGCTGTTCTCGAACTCCTGACCCAGTGATCCGCCTGCCTCGGCCTCCCAAAGTGCTGGGATTACAGACATGAGCCACCATGCCTGGTCTAGTTTTTTTTTTTTTTTTTAAATACACATTTTTAAAGAAGGAATCAAGCTGATCACTGAGGATTTAATTATGTTAGCTAAAGCCTTGCTGTTCAAAGTGTGGTCTGTTTACCAGCAACATTGGTGCTACCTGGGAAGCTTGTTATAAATGCAGAAACTTGGCTCCCACACCAGAGCTACTCAATCAGAATCTGCATTTTAACAAAATTGCCCAGGTGATTCATACGCACATTAAACTTTGAGATGCACTGGGCTAGAAGACTATTGCCTTTTTCAGAACAATGATTTTTCTTCTTTCCTAATATTTGTTGAAAATCCAGGTGAGTTGATGTTTGTATAGCTCTAAAGTCAAGTCTCTGAGCCTCAATTTCCTCATCCATGAAATAGGGATAAAGACAGTGTCTAATGTCAAGGCTGTGGTGATGATGATAGATGAAATTATATAATATGTTGCATATGTATGTATGCCAAGTGCTCAATGTTGCCTACCATTTGAATTATTACTGTTTATTTTATTTTATTTTATTTTATTTATTTTAACACAGTCTGGCTCTATCACCCAGGCTGGAGTAGAGTGGCATGATCTTGGCTCACTACAGCCTCCACTTCCTGGGTTCAAGTGATTCTCCTGCCTCAGCCTCCCAGGTAGCTGGGATTACAGGCTTGCACCACCGTGTTTGGCTTTTTTTTTTTTTTAATGTTTGTGGCAGAGGATGGGGTTTTACCACATTGGCCAGGCTGGTCCCGAACTCCTGGCCTCAAGTGATCCACCCACCTCCGTCTCCCAAAGTGCTGGGATTACCGGTGTGAGCCACTGCGCCTGGCCTACTGACTCCTTCTTAGATAAAGCTGACCCACACTGAGCTGCTGCACATCTGCTGGAGCCTCCAGCTAATGATTCCCTCATTTGACACCCCATGGGCAGAAAGCTCATGCTTGAGGCTGGACTTGGCTCTGTAGTCTTAAGGGTCAAATGAGTGTTTGGGTGAAGTCAGGGAACTTCACTATAATTTATAATACTTTGTTTGTGGTGAAATTTGCATTCTCAACAGTTTAAGACAACTTTTAAAACATAACCCATTCACCTATCTAGTTGGACCATAACTACACTTTATCTTTAAAATTTCCCCAGGTTGGTTATTTGGCTGTAGTTCTGTTTGAGCCAATTGAAAGTTTATTCAAACCAATACCCAAGAGTCATACTGAATAATGATGCCCTAAAGGAATTCCCAGTAATATTAATCAGTAATATTAATCAGACCTGTTTTCACTGTTATTTAATATCAACCTGGAAGTTCTAGCCAATGCAACAAAATATAAAACTGAAGAAAAATATAGCTATGGGAAAGGAGATGATGGATAATGCAATAGTCTGCTAGGACTAACAAAAGAATGCGCAGTAAGATGCTGGTTTTGAAATAAGTACCCATTAGAAATAAGAAATAAGTACCCATTAGAAGATACACATACTTAGAAATAATTCAAAAAAATAAGTGTGAGTGACCTAGGTGAAGAAAACTACAAAAATCACTGATTTAAAATATTTAAATGTATAGAAATATATTCCTGGATGGACAGCCTGGTTATTATAAATATATTTCTGAGATTTGTCATAGAAAGTAATTTGTAGGTTTAGCATATGTTTTAGACAGCAAGGAGTACTCAAATGATTCTAAAATTCATCTGGGAAAATAAAACAGAGAATGAGAATAATTTGAAAGAGAATGATGGCAAGGCATTTTAATATTATGGTGCCATAGTAATTAGAAGTGTGGCATTGGTGCAGGGATCACCAGATCAATGGGAGAGTTGAAGACTTGGGACAGAATCTGAAATATATAAAAGCTGAGTAAATGAAGAAAGAGGCTGTCACCAAAAAGAAGGAGGAAGAGGAGGAGGAAGAAGAAAAGGAGGAGGAGGGATAAGGAGGAATAAGGAGATAAGGGATAAGGAGGAATAAGGATAAGGGAGGAATAAGGAGAAGAAGGAAGAAGAAAAAATATAGATTATCCAACAGTAGTGTTAAGAAAATGCATATTTTAACAAAAGTATCAAGTTAGATACTCATGGTCTATATCAGATGAAAATGAGCATTCAATATAAATAACAAATCCACTTGAACATAGTAGAAAATACAGGCCGGCACGGTGGCTCCCGCCTGTAATCCTAACACTTTGGGATTCCAAGGCAGGCAGATCATGAGGTCAGGAGATTGAGACCATCCTGGCCGACATGGTGAAACCCTGTCTTTACTAAAAATACAAAAGTTAGCTGGGCATGGTGGCATGTGCCTGTAATCCCAGCTACTCAGGAGGGTGAGGTGGGAGAATCACTTGAACCCAGGAGGCAGAGATTACAGCGAGCCGAGATCACACCACTGCACTCCAGGCTGGCAACATGGCGAAACTCTGTCTCAAAAAAAAAAAAAAAGTATATATATATATATGTGTGTGTGTGTGTATATATATGTGTGTATATAGAGAGAGAGAGAGAGTAGAAAATATGGTAGAATAGAGGAGTGATTCTAGGTAGGGGAAGAACTTTTCACACAAAACAAAAACTTAGAAAAGACAGACATATTTGATTGTATATATATTTAAAACTGATTAACATCAAAACACCATGAAAAATTAAAAGGGAAATAATCAACTGGGTAAAATATTTGGACAAATGGGATCAAATATTTTCAGAGCATTAATGAAACAAGAACAAAACAGCCTCTTAGAACAATGGGAATAAATTAACCCAGACAAATCACTAAACTACAAATGACCAAAGACATCAAAAAATGTTTCGTCTCAAGATTTGTTTTAAAAAGTGTAATTTAAACCAAGATGTTATTTTTCTGCCTATCAAGGTCACAACTTTTTTAAGATCATAATTGCTAGGTAGAATGCAGTGAAACTGGTAGCACTCTTATTTGCTGAAGGTGGGACTATAAATTGATAGAGTCTGTGAAGTAAATATTTACTCTATTTGACTCAGTATACTCGCTTCAAGACGAATTCAATTTTTAGGAAATGGTTAAAAATATGTTCAAAGATTTACATGCAAAAGAGTTTAAAAAGCACTGTCATAATAGCACAAGATTGGAGCAACCTACATCTCCAGTATTGTGGATATAGTTAAATAAAATATACTATAAAGGGGTATTATGCAAACATTAAAAATCACACTTTTAAAGAAGTGTTAAGATAATATAAAATTGTCAATATAACATAAATTAAAAGCCAACTTGAGGTAACACTATAATCCAATTCCATTTAAAATGGATTATCATGTGTGTGTGTGTGTGTGTGTGTGTATACATACATATTATGAGACAGAGTCTCACTCTGTCACCCAGGCTGGAGTGCAGTGGTGGAATCTTGGCTCACTGCAACCTCTGTCTCCCGGGTTCAAGCGATTCTTCAACCTCAGCCTCCTGAGTAGCTGGGATTACAGGTGCCCGCCACCATGCCCAACTAATTTTTGTATTTTTAGTAGAGACGGGGTTTTACCATGTTGGCCAGGCTGCTCTCGAACTTCTGACCTCAGTGATCCACCTGCCTTGGCCTCTCAAAGTGCTGGGATTTCAGGCGTGAGCTCTCTCTCCCAGCCTTATATATAATATTTAATCTATGGCTAGTATAGCTATAAAAAGCAAAGTTATATTTAAAGAAAATATATATGTATGTATTTTTTCAAGTAAACACAGAAGAAAATTCTAGAAATAAATTTACCAACTTTGGTGGTAGGATTGTAGAGAATATATTTTTCTCTCTTTTTTTTGGCATTTTCTTCAAATACCATATTTTCTAAGATTTAAAGAACATCTAAAGTTGGTCATCTTCAGTTGTGGAGGGAAACGTCTGTTTAGCAAGCATTTAAAAATCATTAAGGTCTCTTCCTACAGAAAAACTAGTTTTTGTAGTGAATTCTCAATAAATACACTTTTTTCTTTGTTGATTAGACTATGCTGAATATATTCAATAAATGACAGAAGCAAAATTTCAGGATTATATTATGGTCAATTAAAATGAGAATGAGAAAAAAAGCAGAAAACAGCTATTAAAAATCCACAGAACAAGCAATAGAGACATAAACATACGAAGACAGACTGAGGTGAGGGCAAAGCTTGCACCTGTGGAACCCCACTGACGAGCAGATGAAGAAGAGGGAAAATCAGACCACTCTGTACTGGGAAGTAGAGACAGGCTCTTCTTGTTTTGGCCTCCCCGTGGTATGCATTTTAAAACATGTTGTTGCTAAGACTTTGGAATTCATGTTGCTTTTCATCAACTATAGGTACAAAGGAGTCGGTCACTTTTTATAGCTGTTCCAAAAGCTGGAAGATATTAAGCTAAGGGCCAGATATGGCCTAAGATAAAAGAAATAAGGAAGTAAGCTAGAATTATTACAACTCCCCAAGATATTTAAAGATGCCTAAATAACTATTCTAATTACAATGTCTCATATATTTATGAGATGATTCTTGGGTCATTTCAAACCATACTGGGACATGCATGGTGCAGTATGCTCAGTTCTGCACTGAAGTCTAGAGATAGTAACCTCATGGTCTTAATTCACTTTAATATCTTTTATAAATGGGTCTTAGCTTTGCTCTAAGCTTTCTGTTCATGGTCTTAGAAATTAGCCAGGATCTTTCTTATTCTAATAGTTAAATGCTTTTGAATTACGTGAAAATCATTAGCAAAGGAAAATAAACTGTAAGACCATAGTTAACTGAACATGGTCTTAACATAATCAAATCCTGATAATGGATTTTATATTTTAGGCAACATTCTCCTGGACTACACTTTGCTTTCATTCAGTTACTGTGGCACCTACCTGGCTAGCTACTCCTCTCTCCCAGAATTTGAACTGGCCCTTTGGTAAGTTTCAGCATCCTGTGGAATTCCTTTTACTGGGTTACATTACATTTTCCTCTTACTTTTCTGGATTTTATCAATGGAAATAGACATCAAAAATCTGAAACAAGGAAATATGAAGGAAAAAAATCCCAATCATAAGTTTTCATACAGTTGCTATGTTTAGGCATAAAATTTGGCAGTCAGAGCAAAAACTATATAAGAACTAAATTAGTTATTGTCATTCTCTTTTATTAACATGCTTTATATATTCTCAGATAGAGAATATATTTATAAATACATAAAGTTTCACTTAAAAAAATAAATGGCATCTTGGAGTTGTTCACAAGTTTCCTGCTAATATTGAAATGGAGATGGTCTCTATATTAGAGTTCAGTTTAACCTAATTGTTGTTAGAGACATTAGAACAATTATATCTTCAGAGAGTGGAACATGATACCACTTTTGCCTGCTGTATGGGAAATACCTGTGGTTAAGACACATTTCTTATCTTTCCTGGATCATTTCATGTGGCCAACTTTAAGGCTGTACTCCCTTTTCTATCCATGATATAAGCCCCTTCAAGAGGATATTTTTCTTATTAAGGGGAAGTACAGAATATTCCAGAAATGACTAAAGGATGACATACCAACATTTCTTATACAAAAATGTAAGTACCTAGATTCAGGGAGCCACATTTAGTCTATGTAATTTTTTTTTTTTTTTTTTTTTTTGAGACGGAGTCTTGCTCTGTTGCCCAGGCTGGAGTGCAGTGGCGTGATCTCAGCTCACTGCAACCTCCGCCTCCCAGGTTCAAACAATTCTCCTGCCTCAGCCTCCCGAGTAGCTGGGATTACAGGTACCAGTCATCATGCCTGGCTAATTTTTTGTATTTTTGTAGAGATGGGTTTCACCGTTTTGGCCAGGCTGGTCTTGACCTCCTGACCTCAGGTGATCCACCCACCTTTGCCTCCCAAAATGCTGGGATTACAGGCATGAGCCACCGTGCCCGGCCATAAAATTTTTTTAAAACAACTTTATGGAGGTATAGCTAACAGATAATGAACTGTTCATATATAAAGTAAATACTTTGATAAGTTTTGACTTATGTATATACCCATCACCATAATCAAGATAATAAATACATCTATCAGCCAGGCGCAGTGGCTCATGCCTTTAATTCCAGCAATTTGGGAAGCTGAGGCGGGTGGATCACGAGGTCAGGAGGCGAGACCATCCTGGCTAACATGGTGAAATCCCGTCTTTACTAAAAATACAAAAAATTACCCGGGCATGGTGGTGGGCGCCTGTAGTCCCAGCTACTCGGGAGGCTGAGGCAGGAGAATGACGTGGAGGCAGGAGGCGGAGCTTGCAGTGAGCCGAGATTGCGCCACTGCACTCCAGCCTGGGCGACAGAGCGAGACTCTGTCTCTAAATAAATAAATAAATTCATCCATAACCCCAAAAGTTTCCTTGTGTTCCTTCAGAGCTTCCTTATTAGCCTTTGTCAGTGATGTGGTTTCTGTCACTCTAGTTTGCATTTTCTGGTAGTTCATATACAGGGAGTCATACAGTGTATATTCTTTTGTCCGGCTTCTTTCATGCAGCATAGTTATTTTGAAATTATCTTATGTTGCTGCATGTATATGTCAATAGTCATTCCTTTCTATTCCATGGTATGGATATACCATACTTTATTCACTTGTTGATGGATGTACTGTATTAGCTTGCTAGGGCTTCTGTAACAAAGTATCACAAACTGAGTGTCTCCAATAACAGAAATGTATCATCTCACAGTTCTGGATACACAAGATAGGAAGCAGCTGGGGAGAGATGACAAGTGCATAAATTCTGATAGTTCCAAAAGCAGAATGCTCCAATTGTCCTTCCTAAATGCAATCTGTGAATATTAAAAAAGCAGTGAAGTGGAATGAGCACAAATGTGTTAGTGTAACAGACTTAGACCTGAATCCTGGCTCCACAAATTACTAGCTGTGTGATCTTAGAAAGGCTGAGCCTTTGTTTCTTCCTCTGTAAAGTGGATATATCAAAATCTCCTAAATATGGTTTTTCTAATAATTCATTGACTAAAAGTATGCATCATACCTAATAGTGTCTATTATATTATATTTATTTAAGTCTGAGTTTCAAAGATGATGATTCTTAGGCTAATTCTGGGCCACTGATGTATTTTGTTTTGGCCATAAAGTATTTTTAAAACTGGGAAAATTTAGAGAAAAAGTTATCTGTATAGCTTTTCTCAAACACTGGCAACCCTGGACCTGTATTCCCACATGGTCACAGTCTGGTGTGGGCTAGTAAGTGGGTACGCATTCTAGATGCCCACCACCTTAAGCAGGGGTCGGTAAACAATGGCCCATAGGCCAAATCTGTCCCACCGCCTGTTTTTGTAAATAAAGTTTTATTGGAACATGCTCATTTGCTTATATATTATCTATGGCTGCTTTTGCTCTATAATGGCAGACTTGAGTTGTAATAGAGCCCATATATGGTCTGCAAAGCTAAAAAGATTTACTGTCTGGTCCTTTATAGAAAGAGCTTGCCAACCCGTCTTAGAAGTGTTTATACTCAGTACATTTCGTTCATTTACATTAACTTCCTGGCTCCTGTAAGCATTTGAGTTTGCTCACTGGATTTAATTCATTCAGTAAATTTGTATCTCCTGCTTCCTGCTGGATATAAAATGTACCGCTTCTTAGGTACATTTTAGGTATATCTGAGCCTTCTGTAGGGCATTTTTGATAAGCTGAGGTGAGACTGAGACTATGGGTAGGTAGTATCTCCTCTCCGTCCCAACCCTTCCCCTAGATTTGTTTGCATGTCTTAATATTCATGTGCACTTCTGTTTAAGAAATTTGAGTCAGAGGGGAGAGACAAGGGGGCAGGAGTGAGGAGGGCAGGGGAGGATAGGGTAGATGCTGTGGGGAGGACCAGACACTGCTCTATCATGAGGAAATTCTCAGTGAGGCCCTGTGGCAGCAGAGGTGCCCTGGGGCCCAAGAATGAGTATGAACAGAGCTGGGAGACAAACCCTCCTCCAGCCTCTGCTCTGCAAACCCAAGATCAGAAGCTTTGGGAGCAACCCTGATGGCACCCTCGGGTGCTGCATAGAAATATGAATGGGATTTAATCCTGTGATGAGGCCCAATAGTCCTCTTCACCAAGTAGCTTTGCCAGCAGTGGGCCTAAACACGAGGGAGCTAGAAGATGAACAGGGAGTAGGATGCATCTCACTTGGTGACAGCAGTTAGTCTGTGGACCCTGGGGACTCCCAGAAATAATTTAGTAAAAGTTCAAAAGAGGTGAACTTCTGGAAGTCAGACCAGGAGGAGCTCAAGTACCATGATTTGACTCCTGGAAATAAATTGGTCTAAGAAGACTTTACCTTTATGTTCTAATGTTTTAAAAGAGCAGAATGGATTCATATATTATTTGTGTAATTAAAAATAACAACTTTGAAAAAGAATCTAAAATAGGTGGGAAATGGTTTCATGGTTGTAGTCCCAGGCTGGTGGGGTCTGGGATATCTGGGCTTCATAAGCAAAGACAATGTGCTATATACCAGCCATACTACCACCAGCAGTTTCATTAGAGAGGCATTCACTGAGATTTCCAATGGGTTAGTGCATTTAATCCCTGCCTCACCCCTACAGCAACCCCCATGAGACATCTATGATGGTCCTCATTTTAAATAAAGAGACTGAAACTTCAGAGAGATGAGATGTTAAAGCAGAATTTTCAAACAGATTGTTAGATGTAAGACGGTTTTATGTAACTCCTTAAAAATGGAACCAGCAGGAAGACAAAAGAAGCTGGTGCCTGTCTTAGTAAGTTGTCACAAGATCCCATGGACTGAGTGGCTTATAAACAATAGAAATGTTTCTCACAATTCTGGAGGCTAGAAAGTCCAAGATCAAGGCACCAGGAGCTTCAGTGTCTGGTGAGGGCCTGCTTCCTGATTCATGGATGATAATTTCCACCATGTCCTCACACGGTTGAAGGGATGAGCTAGATCTCTTTTATAAGGACACTCATCTCAATCATGAGGGCTCTGCACCCTTGACCTGATCACTCCCCAAAAGTCCCAATACCCCAATACCATCACCACTGGGGTTAGGATTTCAACATATAACTTTGGGGGCAGGCACAAACAGACCATAGCAATTCCTGAGTGCTTAAAAGAACACACACACAGCTGGGCACGGTGGCTCACGCCTGTAATCCCAACACTTTGGGAGGCCAAGGTGGGTGGATCACCTGAGGTCAGGAGTTCAAGACCAGCCTGGCCAACATGGCAAAACCCCATCTCTACGAAAAATACAAAAATTAGCCAGACATGGTGGTGGGTGCCTGTAATCTCAGCTACTCGGGAGGCTGAGGCAGGAGAATCACTTGAACCTGGGAGGCGGAGGTTGCAGTTAGCTGAGATCGTGCCACTGCACTCCAGCCTGGGTGACAGAGCGAGACTCCATCTCAAACACACACACACACACACACACACATGCTTACTCACATAGAAATAGAGTTAGAAAAAGGAGTGATTAAATAAAATTTCTAGGTTAATATATTAATGATGAACTTTCCAGAGGTCTCTAAAACCTTAGCACCTTAACCTTAACTATTCTACCAGGGCATACACTCATAGCATTGTACGTGTTCTAGAGTTTAACCTGTAAAAGCACGCCTGCCTTTATCACATCGGGCTGTCAGTATATACTATGACAGCAAAGTTACATTCCCCAGGAGTGTCAGATATGGGGCAAAGCAAGGTACAAAGTCTGGTTTTTGTTCGAGGAGGCTTGTTGGAAAATTCTTCCCAGCATGATATGAGAAATCAAGCCAACACAATTTTTCTTTTTTCCAAGTTTCATTTTTTTGTTGTTCTTATAGCTACTTGCCTAAACTTATATAGTTGGTGAGTTGCTGAGTGGGCTTTAAACTCATTTGGTTTCTAAGCTCTTTTATAGCTTTCATTGATCTAAGGCACAATGGGAACATGTAGTAGGGGCACCTCACCTAGTCTGATGGTGGAGGGGAATGGTCAGGGAAGGCTTCCTGGAAGGAGAGGTAATGTTTAAGCAGATACTTGTATTAATCAGCTAGGCCTACCATAGCAAAGTACCACAGACTGAGTGGCTTAAACAGCATACACGTATTGCCTCCCAGTTCTGGAGACTAGAATTCTGAGATGAAGGTCTCAGCAGGGTCGGTTCCTTCTGAGGGCTGTGAGAGAGAATCTGCCCCCACGCCTCTCACCAACTTCTGCTCACTTGTTTGCTGGCAGTCCTTGGCTTACAGACACATCACCCAGATCTCTGCTTTTATTTTCTCATGGCATTCTCCTTGTGTGTGTCTATCTCCAAATGTTCCCTTTATATGAGAACACCAGTCTTATTGGATTAGGGCCCATCCTAATGACTTCATTTTAACTTGATTACCCGCTGTAAAGACCATATTTCCAAATAAGGTCACATTCTGAGGTGCTGGAGGTTAGAATATTAACAGGGGAATTTGGGGGAGGCACAGTTCAACCCATAGCAATACCTAAAGGTTGAGCAGGAATCAGCTTTATGACGAGAAGAAAGAACATCCCAGGCACAAGAATGGCATGTGCAAAGGCCATGAAGTAGAAAAAGCACAGCAGGTTTCAATGAAAAGGTCATAATAATGGGAACAAGAGATTTGCCATGAGAGAGGCAAGCTTGGAGGCACAGTCAGAGGTGAGCTCATGAGCAGCCATATAAGTAGGTGACCATGTGGTTTATCATCCAAATCAGGATGCTTTTGAGAGTGAAAGAGGGTGTTGCTGATAAATGCAGGGCACTTCAGCCTAAACTGGGTTTCTCCTAGGCATACTGGGAAGGATACCCACACTCCATATAAGCTGTGCTAATGGACAAATCCTTTATCCTAAAGGCAGTGGGGAGCTACTAAAGGGTTTTAAGCAGGGATGTGACACAATTATATCTGCATTTAAGAAGACTCCTTTCAGCCAGTTATTTCCAGTGAAAGTATCTCCAGTACTTTCATATTGTGGAAGATATATTGGAAGGAAACAAGGCATGAACATCAATTAGGAGGCTGTGGTGGTCCAGGTGAGAGATGACTGTGGCATGGACTAGGGTGGGAGTAGGGATGGAGGGAAGTGAAACTATTTGGGAGGTGTTTGGGAGGAAGCATCATGGGACTTATAACTGACTAAATGTTGAGTGTTGTGCTGAGGAAGAGGGATGGGTCTAGGGTTATACCCAGAGTTGTGTGTGACTTGGGCAACTTAGGGACACTGTGGTGCTATTCAGAGAGATACTGAGGGCTTGGGGACAGGGAATTTAGGGGAGGCAATGGGGGAAGATAAGCTGGGGGACAAACGGAACTGACAGTGCTTGAGATGAACAAACAGAGATGTCTAGTTGGCAGCTGATATATCAGTTAGGACTTAGGTTCAGTTGTGGCCACAGAAACCCAAATCACCGACACGTGTTTCCTTCTCTCACATGCAATTGTCTGGACACGAGCAGCTGTGAATGGTGTGGTGGCTCCTCGGGGTCAGCATCCAGTCTCCCCCTGTCATGCTGCTCTGCTTTTCCTAGGGTGTTGCTCTCATCTCTGGTCTATAATGGGGTCAATAGTAGAGATGAGAGCAACACCCTAGGAACAGCAGAGGAACCCTAAACCACCAGTGTATTTTGGGAGCCAATGGGGTGGGAAAAGGATGAGGGGAAGGGTACAAACCTTTTGTTGAAATGCAGGGCTTGCAGGAAAGAGATCATTGCCTGACCCAGGGACCACTTCAAGGGCTTTTGGTGAGGACAAGTGACAGTAGGAAGATGCAAGAGCCTTTAGTACCAAGGTTCTCAACACTGACTACATGCTGGAATGACTTGTGAAGCTTTTAAAAAATGTTAGTGCCCACTCTTTCCCTCTCCCCCCAGCCAGTTAAATCAGAACCTCAGACCAGCAATATGCCTTGAGATGCCTTGAACCATTGCTTGAGAAGGAAGGACACACACATTATTACTTTGGAAGAATTGCATAAGGCTTATGACTTGGAAAAAAATTCTTTTTGGAAACACAAGCATTTTTTTTTTTTTTTTTTTTTTGAGATGGAGTCTCACTCTGTCACCCAGGCTGGAGTGCAGTGGCACGATCTCAGCTCACGGCAAGCTCCTTTTCCCGGGTTCACACCATTCTCCTGCCTCAGCCTCCCGAGTAGCTGGGACTACAGGTGCCCCCACCACACCCAGCTAATTTTTTGTATTTTTAGTAGAGAACAAGTTTCACCATGTTAGCCAGGATGGTCTCGATCTCCTGACCTCATGATCTGCCTGCCTCGGCCTCCCAAAGTGCTGGGATTCCAGACGTAAGCCATCGTGCCTGGCCTTGGAAACACAAGCATTTCTTTAAGAATGACCAGATGTTGCCATATGTATTTATGGCGCAAGCAAGTGTTGTCTCAGCAGTTTCTCTGTTTGCTTATCATAGCGGCATTTAGAAACTTGAACATGCTTTCATTTATGTAAATAGTTTGTGAAGCTTTGACAATAAATGTAAACAGACATGAAATTATAAATCTGCTAAATTTGTATTAAGGGTATTCATTATTGAGAGAAAGTCCCCTTCCTCCACACTCAACTCCTATGGCAATTACGGACTCCATTTTACCCAGAACACTTAAGTGCCTCAGCATCTGTATGATATAGTGGAGTGGGTGCTGGCATAGGTACCAGCTGATGTGATGTATCACTAGCTCTCAGGATGATTGCCACATACATGGAACACCTGGGAGTGCTGGAAGTGTACTGGGATTGAATCTACAGAGTGTGTTTTCATTCACAGTGGAGGCTATGTCAAGCAAGGGAAGGTCCAGCCCTCTTGCGGGTGTGGTGAAAGGCTCTACTAGCAAAGACATGGGCGCTGGAGTGGGTCCCATGTAGCCTGTGGGTGCTTATTCAGTGATGTACATGGCTCTGATCCTGGACACAAAATCTATACTGGAGAGGAAATGACTGCTGAAATAAGGCAATTGTATGAATATTTAAAATGCCTGGAACAGTAAAGTAATGATAATTCAAAAAGAAAGAAAGAAAGGAAATAAAGAAAGAAAAGAAAGAAAGAAAGAAGGAAAGAAAAGGAAGGAAGGAAGGGAAGAGAAGGGAGGGAGGAAGGAAGGAAGGAAGGAGGGAGGGAGGGAGGGAGGGAGGGAGGGAAGGAAGGAAGGAGGGAAGGAAGGAAGGAAGGAAATAAATAAATAAATAAATAAATGCAGGACTTAGAAGGTACACACATGACTGCCACTTACATTCATTGACTGGATAGTCTATAAACCACAGCCAGCTTCTAGGGCGGCTGGGTAATATTAGGTCCTTATTGTGAGTGGCCATATGTGCCTGGCTAATATTTGGGGGTTCTGTTACTCACAGGGAGAAATGGAGAATAAATATTGAGGGACACATGCCCTTGCCACAGATATCCAGGACTGGTGCTCAGGAGCGAGGGCTGGAGATAAACATTTGGGAATAATTAAGTCAATGGATAGCCAAAGTGCTAAATGTAAGTAAGAACACCTCAAGAAGAGCCTAGGGTGGAACCTAGAGGAATATCAATGGAAGGGACCCACCTAGGAGACTCATAGGAGTAGCTATGAAAGGAGGAAGGACACTAGGCAGGGAGGGTTCCAGAATGTGCCTCAGCCTGAGTTCTACGGAAAGCAGAGGCTGGGGCAAGAACTCATGCACCCCATCTTTAGCGGGGTGTGTGATCCCAGGACAGGAGAACCAGTATGAGGGTGCATTACCTTGCTGGCCACCATTTGGTTCCAAGTGCAATTGGTTACTCTATCTTGAAAGTGGTCTTCTGAGAGGTTCTATGAACTGCTGTGAATCAGGACAGTCCTCAAGCAGTGATAGACTGTGAGTGGGGAAGGGGAGAGGAGGAGATAAGAATTCACCCACCAACTCCTATATCCCATTGATCAAAGCTTCACTGCACAGGGTGACAACTCCTTCACACTTTCAGGTTTGTCGTGATTGTCCCCAGGAGCCCCAGTGAAGCCTCTGGGCATATGAAGTGGGTGTGAGGCGAGGCACAGGTGGGGTGTGCCTACATGAAGTTAGTCAAAGTGCACACAGAGTTGGACAGCCACTGAGTCAGCCAGGCAGAAGAGGTGGTCAAGGGCCCAGACACAATTGAGAGGATCTGTGATGTCCCATAAGAGGTGTGTGACAGAGAGTCTGAGACTGATTCCAGAAGGTGGTTGTGGTGAACAGTGACCAGTTCTGCAGAGGTAAAGTTAGACAATGACCGAGAAGTGCCTTTTGGATTTAGGATGAAGGCAGGTATCTGTGGATATAGCTATGTCAATGGAATGGTGGTGACAGGATGCAGATATCCTGGGATGAGGAGAATGTAGCTGAGGAAGCCGTGGTGGTGACTTTAGAACAGCTTGCTCAAAAAGTTTGACTCCGAGGAGAGGGGAGAGACATAGAAAGGTGAGACTGAGGGAAGGCTTCTTTTGAGAATGATATGGGTGAGCACTCGTGTATTGGCAGAAAGAAGTCAGGAGAGAGGGAGAGTTGAAGATGCAGTTATCATGGATAAACCAATGTCCCTAAGAAGGCAAGACTGTGGGACCCAGAGCACAGGAGGTGAAATTGGTGTTAGGTAGGAGGAAGGACACACCTTCCATTGTAAGAGAAGAGGAGTTGGAGAGAACCATGCCAACCCAAATGGGTAGTTATACTTGAGAGCAAGAATTCTCAGCTGATGGCCTCTATTTTATTCACGAGAACCAAGGTCATTTACTGAGATTGAGAAGGGAGTAGAGGAGCTAGAGGTTTCAGGAGAGGGGAGAATATTTTAAATGCCCATTTTAGAGAATGAGAGAGAGAGAACTAGCCAGAGAAACATAGCAGTATTGGAGAGCCTATTGAGGGTCTGGTGGGGGTGGCAACCACAAATTTATGGTGTCACTGCCATGTACAGTCCTGTAGTCTTTGTTCCCATGTCTCCAGTAGCCCAGGCTTTCAGTTGTCTCCATTCAGGGTTGACGGTCTTTGCCAGGTACCTGATGCAAAAAGTCAAAGGATCAAGGGAACCAGAGATTCCAGCAAGAGTGTGGTTGATGTGATGGGCAGGGCATTTGTCATAGGAAATGAAGGACGAGGGCAGGAGGGAGTGAAAGACAAGCTAAGTTCAATAAATACTAGCTCCAGTTTCCTAATCACAACTCTGAATGGAGTTCTGGCCCCTCATTTAAGGGCATAGCTCACATTTAATTTTTTTCTTTTCTTTCATGTAGCAAGGGACTTTGTTCATGGTAGGAGTTCACGATAGTCTCTTAAATGGGTAAATGAATAAATCCATTTTAAAATACACCACTTTATTCATTTATTTATTTTTGAGATGGAGTCTTGCTCTGTCGCCCAGGCTGGAGTGCAGTGGCATGATCTTGGCTCACTGCAACCTCCGCCTCCCAGGTTCAAGCAATGCTCCTGCCTCAGCCTTCCAAGTAGCTGGGACTACAGGCATGCACCACCACACCCAGCTAATTTTTGTATTTTTAGTAGAGACAGGGTTTCATCATACTGGCCAGGCTGGTCTCGAACTCCTGACCTCGTGATCCACCCACTTTGGCCTCCCAAAGTGCTGGATTACAGGTGTGAGCCACCGCACCTGGCACCACTTTAATTTTTAAAACTCACTAAATGATCAATTGGCATGAATGAGAACAGTACCCCAAGATCCATATGGAGTACGCATATGTAATACTTAGCGATTCAGGCACTTACACTTGTTTTGTAGCAAATGTGATGATATATTTCACTTTCTAGGTTTGGCTGAGTTAAATTGCAAAATTATTAAAGAGGATAAAATAGCCTTGGTATAGCATATGACAGTATAATGTTTTTAAAATATACAGTTATTTTGCTTTCTTAGGATACAATACAGTGATAAGCATAATTATTTATAAATTTGACATTAAGGTCATTGATTATATCAATCGTATCATAAATTATATCCCAATTTATACAAATTTAAAAAATAAATGTTCTAAGTACGTGAAATTCAAATTAATTTTTTTTCATCAAATGCTGTTTTTCTCTAAGGAACTGGGAATCGAATGTCATTTTGTGCAAGAAATCACAGCCTGGAATGGATGTGAACCAAATGTCTTTTAACCCCATGAACTGGCGCCAGCTGTGCTTATCAAGTCCAAGTGCAGTGAGCGTGTGGACCATTGAAAGAAGTAACCAGGAGCATCATTTCAGAGCAAGGTAGGAGGCTTTGTTACAACAGTAGCAACACGATGGTCCTTGTTTGCATTCATGTAATGTGATTGGGTCAATTTGATGAATTAAGTGGCTTTATACATACATATATATGCATACACACACACACGTATATACATTCAACTTATCTTGTTATAACATCTTTCTACGTGTGTGATTACCTTGGAGGGGTTGTTTGCATTTCAAAAGAATTCTCTATGACTTGTTTCCCCATGAATTTATTTAAAATATTAAGTTCTCTGAGAGTTTTTTCCAACATGATCTAATTTTCTAAAATTTGATTTGTCCTTACTATTTTAAATCATGCCTGTTGTATAAAAAGGAGAGTTAAGACTTTTTGCTATTATTTGGATGCCCTACTGGAATTTCAAAAATAAGAAACGGTTAGATATAGAAAGTATGCAGATTGGCCGAGCGCGGTGGCTCACGCCTGTAATCCCAGCAGTTTGGGAGGCCAAGGCAGGCAGATCGTGAGGTCAGGAGATGGAGACCATCCTGGCTAATACGGGGAAACCCTGTCTCTACTGAAAATACAAAAAAATTAGCTGGGCATGGTGGCACCCGCCTGTAGTCCCAGCTACTCAGGAGCCTGAGGCAGGAGAATCACTTGAACCCAAGAGGCGGTGGTTTCTATGAACCAAGATCGCGCCACTGCACACCAGCCTGGGGACAGAGCAAGATTCCGTCTCAAAAAAAAAAAAAAAGAAAGTATGCAGATTATACATTCAGCCACATTATCCACAAGCAAAAGGTTAGTTGTGTATAGTGGAGCCATGGGAGTTACCTGTTTAAATAGAACTGGGTCAAAGAGAAATTCTGTGACAAATGCCCTGGTGATAACGGGTGCTTTTGTTGAGAAAGAGCTCGGAGACTCAAGGTGCTACTAAGCTGACCATTTCCAGTGTACTTCATGAAGTCACAGTTGGAGAGATGTTGGATCTCTTGATTTTAAGAGATCGCAAAGTGTTCCCTTGAAATTGCAATTTTTGATAAATCGCCTTAAGAGAATCTAAAGCTAGTGAATAAAGCTTTCGAAATGGAGAGCCTTAAGAAAAGCACTTCTTTCTGCTCAGTGCTCTTCATGTCTCAACTTCTTTTTCACAATCCCATTGAATAGCCAAATCTGTCTCTAGTGAGAGTTGACAACACTGCACCTTTTAGTAAAAGTGGGTGGTATCTCCAGCAGATCCTTATGAGGGCAGACAAGTAATTTATCACACCCTTTTCTGCCTTTGCCTCCCTCAAACGTTCTACTCAAGTTCTGAATACTGAGTTGTGACTTTTCTATAAGCAAATAAAATGGGAGATAAAATGAGTGGATTGTCCTAGTTCACAAAGCAAGCAGAATTCAAACACACTTCGGTCTTACATTTGAGTAGTAGATGCTGTTTTTATGTGATTGTTTTTCTTTTTTCTTTTATTTATTTTTTATTATACTTTAAGTTCTAGTGTACATGTGCACAACATGCAGGTTTGTTACATATGTATACATGTTCCATGTTGGTGTGCTGCACCCATTAACTCATCATTTACATTAGGTATATCTCCAAATGCTATCCCTCCCCCCCGCACCCCACAACAGGCCCCAGTGTATGATGTACCCCTTCCTGTGTCCAAGTGTTCTCATTGTTCAATTCCCACCTATGAGTGAGAACATGCAGTGTTTGCTTTTTTGTCCTTGCGATAGTTTGCTGAGAATGATGGTTTCCAGCTGCATCCATGTCCCTACAAAGGACATGAACTCATCCTTTTTTATGGCTGCATAGTATTCCATGGTGTATATATGCCACATTTTCTTAATCCAGTGTGTCAGTGATGGACATTTGGGTTGGTTCCAAGTCTTTGCTATTGTGAATAGTGCCACAATAAATGTATGTGTGCATGTGTCTTTATAGCAGCATGATTTATAATCCTTTGGGTAGATACCCAGTAATGGGATGGCTGGGTCAAATGGCATTTCTAGTTCTAGATCCTTGAGGAATCACCACACTCTCTTCCACAATGGTTGAACTAGTTTACAATCCCACCAACAGTGTAAAAGTGTTCCTATTTCTCCACATCCTCTCCAGCACCTGTTGTTTCCTGACTTTTTAATGATCGCCATTCTAACTGGTGTGAGATGGTATCTCATCATGGTTTTGATTTGCATTTATCTGATGGCTAGTGATGATGAGCATTTTTTCATGTGTCTGTTGGCTGCATAAATGTCTTCTTTTGAGAAATGTCTGTTCATATCCTTTGCCCACTTTTTGATGGGTTGTTTGTTTTTTTCTTATAAATTTGTTTGAGTTCTTTGTAGGTTCTGGATATTAGCCCTTTGTCAGATGAGTAGATTGCAAAAATTTTCTCCCATTCTGTATATTGCCTGTTCACTCTGATGGTAGGTGTTTTTTTTTTGTTTTGTTTTGTTTTGTTTTGCTGTGCAGAAGCTCTTTAGTTTAATTAGCTCTCATTTGTCAATTTTGGCTTTTGTTGCTTGCTTTTGGTGTTTTAGATATAAAGTCCTTGCCCGTGCCTATGTCCTGAATGGTATTGCCTAGGTTTTCTTTTAGGGTTTTTATGGTTTTAGGCCTAACATTTAAGTCTCTAATCCATCTTGAATTAATTTTTGTACGAGGTGTAAGGAAGGGATCCTGTTTCAGCTTTCTACATATGGCTAGCCAGTTTTCCCAGCACCCTTTATTAAATAGGGAATCCTTTCCCCATTTTTTGTTTTTGTCAGGTTTATCAAAGATCAGATGGTTGTAGATGTGTGGTATTATTTCTGAGGGCTCTGTCCTGTTCCATTGGTCTATATCTCTGTTTTGGTACTAGTACCATGCTGTTTTGGTTACTGTAGCCTTGTAGTATAGTTTGAATTCAGGTAGCGTGATGCCTCCAGCTTTGTTCTTTTGACTTAGGATTGTCTTGGCAATGCGGGCTCTTTTTTGGTTCCATATGAACTTTAAAGTAGTTTTTTCCAATTCTATGAAGAAAGTCATTGGTAGCTTAATGGGGATGGCATTGAATCTATAAATTACCTTTTCACAATATTTATTTTCACAATATTGATTCTTCCTATCCATGAGCATGGAATGTTCTTCCATTTGTTTGTGTCCTCTTTTATTTCATTGAGCAGTGGTTTGTAGTTCTCCTTGAAGAGGTCCTTTACATCCCTTGTAAGTTGGATTCCTAGGTATTTTATTCTCTTTGAAGCAATTGTGAATGGGAGTTCACGCATGATTTGGCTCTCTGTTTGTCTATTATTGGTGTATAAGAATGCTTGCGATTTTTGTCCATTGATTTTGTATCCTGAGACTTTGCTGAAGTTGCTTATCAGCTTAAGGAGATTTTGGACTGAGAAGATGGGGTTTTCTAAATATACAATCATGTCATCTGCAAACAGGGACAATCTGACTTCCTCTTTTCCTAATTGAATACCCTTTATTTCTTTCTCCTGCCTGATTGCCCTGGCCAGAACTTCCAACACTATGTTGAATAGGAGTGGTGAGAGAGGGCATCCCTGTCTTGTGCCAGTTTTCAAAGGGAATGCTTCCAGTTTTTGCCCATTCAGTATTATATTTGCTGTGGGTTTGTCATAAATAGTTCTTATTATTTTGAGATACATTCCATCAATACCGAATTTATTGAGAGTTTTTAGCATGAAGGGCTGTTGAATTTTGTCAAAGGCCTTTTCTGCATCTGTTGAGATGATCATGTAGTTTTTGTCTTTGGTTCTGTTTATATGCTGGATTATGCTTATTGATTTGCGTATGTTGAACCAGCCTTGCATCCCAGGGATGAAGCCCACTTGGTCATGGTGGATAAGCTTTTTGATGTGCTGTTGGATTCAGTTTGCCAGTATTTTATTAGGGATTTTTGCATTGATGTTCATCAGGGGTATTGGTCTAAAATTCTCTTTTTTTGTTGTGTCTCTGCAAGGCTTTGGTATTAGGATGAGATGATGTTGGCCTCATAAAATGAGTTAGGGAGGATTCCCTCTTTTTCTATTGATTGGAATAGTTTCAGAAGGAATGGTACCAGCTCCTCCTCATACCTCTGGTAGAATTCGGCTGTGAATCCATCTGGTCCTGGACTTCTTTTGGTTGATAGGCTATTAATTATTGCCTCAATTTCAGAGCCTGTTATTGGTCTATTCAGGGATTCAACTTCTCCCTGGTTTAGTCTCGGGAGAGTGTATGTGTCCAGGAATTTATCCATTTCTTCTAGGTTTTCTAGTTTATTTGCATAGAGATGTTTATAGTATTCTCTGATGGTAGTTTGTATTTCAGTGGGGTCTGTGGTGATATCCCCTTTATCATTTTTTATTGCATCTATTTGATTTGTCTCTCTTTTCTTCTTTATTAGTCTTGCTAACAGTCTATCAATTGTGTTGATCTTTTCAAAAAACCAGCTCCTGGATTCACTGATATTTTGAAGGGTTTTTTGTGTCTTTTTATGACTCTATCTCCTTAAGTTCTGCTCTGATCTTAGTTATTTCTTGCCTTCTGTTAGCTTTTGAATGTGTTTGCTCTTGCTTTTCTGGTTCTTTTAATTGTGATGTTAGGGTGTCAGTTTTAGATCTTTCCTGCTTTCTCTTTTGGGCATTTAGTTCTATAAATTTCCCTCTACACACTGCTTTAAATGTGTTCCAGAGATTCTGGTATGTTGTATCTTTGTTCTCATTGGTTTCAAAGAACATCTCTATGTCTGCCTTCATTTCGTTATGTACCCAGTAGTTATTCAGGAGCAGGTTGTTCAGTTTCCATGTAGTTGAGCGGTTTTGACTGAGTTTCTTAATCCTGAGTTCTAGTTTGATTGCACTGTGGTCTGAGAGACAGTTTGTTACAATTTCTGTTCTTTTACATTTGCTGAGGAGTGCTTTACTTCCAACTATATGGTCAATTTTGGAATAAGTGTGATTTGGTGCTGAGAAGAATGTATATTCTGTTGATTTGGGGTAGAGAGTTCTGTAGATGTCTATTAGGTCTGCTTGGTGCAGAGCTGAGTTCAATTCCTGGATATCCTTGTTAACTTTCTGTCTCGTTGATCTGTCTAATGTTGACAGTGGGATGTTAAAGTCTCCCATTATTATTGTGTGGGAGTCTCAGTCTCTTGGTAAGTCTCTAAGGACTTGCTTTATGAATCTGGGTGCTCCTGTAATGAGTGCATATATATTTAGGAGAGTTGGCTCTTCTTGTTGAATTGATCCTTTTACCATTATGTAATGTCCTTCTTTGTCTCTTTTGATCTTTGTTGTTTTAAAGTCTGTTTTATCAGAGACTAGGATTGCAACCCCTGCCTTTTTTGTTTTCCATTTGCTTGGTAGATCTTCCTCCATCCCTTTATTTTGAGCCTATGTGTCTCTGCACATGAGATGGGTCTTCTGAATACAGCACACTGATGGGTCTTGACTCTTTATCCAGTTTGCCAGTCTGTGTCTTTTAATTGAAGCATTTAGCCCATTTACATTTAAGGTTAATATTGTTATGTGTGAATTTGATCCTGTCATTATGATGTTAGCTGGTTATTTTGCTCACTAGTTGATGCGGTTTCTTCCTAGCACCAATGGTCTTTACATTTTGGCATGTTTTTGCAATGGCTGGTACTGGTTGTTCCTTTCCATGTTTAGTGCTTCCTTCAGGAGCTCTTGTAGGGCAGGCCTGATGGTGACAAAATCTCTCAGCATTTGCTTATCTGCAGAGGATTTTATTTCTCCTTCACTTATGAAACTTAGTTTGGCTGGATATGAAATTCTGGGTTGAAAATTCTTTTCTTTAAGAATGTTGAATATTGGCCACCACTCTCTTCTGGCTTGTAGAGTTTCTGCCGAGAGATCCACTGTTAGTCTGATGGGCTTCCCTTTGTGAGTAACCCGACCTTTCTCTCTGGCTGCCCTTAACATTTTTTCCTTCATTTCAACTTTGGTGAATCTGACAATTATGTGTCTTGGATTCGCTCTTCTCGAGGAGTATCTTTGTGGCGTTCTCTGTATTTCCTGAATTTGAATTTTGGCCTGCCTTGCTAGGTTGGGGAAGTTCTCCTGGATAATATCCTGCAGAGTGTTTTCCAACTTGGTTCCATTCTCCCCGTCACTTTCAGATATGCCAATCAGATGTAGATTTGGTCTTTTCACATAGTCCCATATTTCTTGGAGGCTTTGTTCATTTCTTTTTACTCTTTTTCCTCTAAACTTCTCTTCTCACGTCATTTGATTCATTTGATCTTCAATCACTGACACCCTTTCTTCCAGTTGATCGAATCAGTTACTGAAGCTTGTACATTTGTCACATAGTTCTTGTGCCATGGTTTTCAGCTTTATCAGGTCATTTAAGGACTTCTCTACATTGGTTATTCTAGTTAGCCATTTATTCGATCTTTTCTCAAGGTTTTTAGCTTCTTTGCAATGGATTCAAACTTCCTCCTTTAGCTCAGAGAAGTTTGATCGTCTGAAGCCTTTTTCTCTCAACTCATCAAAGTCGTTCTCCATCCAGCTTTGTTCCATTGCTGGTGAGGAGCTGAGTTCCTTTGGAGGGGGAGAGGTGCTCTGATTTTTAGAATTTTCAGCTTTTCTGCTCTGTTTTTTCCCCATCTTTGTGGTTTTATCTAGCTTTGGTCTTTGACGATGGTGACATACAGATGGGGTTTTGGTGTGGATGTCCTTTCTGCTTGTTAGTTTTCCTTCTAACAGCCAAGACCCTCAGCTGCAGGTCTGTTGGAGTTTGCCAGAGTCCACTCCAGACCCTGTTTGCCTGGCTATCAGCAGTGGAGTCTGCAGAAAAGTGAATATTCCTGAACAGCAAATGTTGCTGCCTGATCTCTCCTCTGGAAGCTTCATCTCAGAGGGGTACCCGACCATATGAGGTGTCAGTCTGCTCCTACTGGGGGGTGCCTCCCAGTTAGGCTACTCGGGGGTCAGGGACTCACTTGAGCTGGCAGTCTGTTCATTCTCAGATCTCAAACTCCATGCTGGGAGAACCACTACTCTCTTCAAAGCTGTCAGACAGGGACGTTTAAATCTGCAGAGGTTTCTGCTGCCTTATGTTTGGCTATGCCCAGTCCCCAGAGGTGGAGTCTACAGAGGCAGGCAGGCCTCCTTGAGCTGAGGTGGGCTCCACCCAGTTCGAGCTTCCCAGCTGCTTTGTTTACCTACTCAAGCCTCAGCAATGGCTGGTGCCCCTCCCCCAGCCTCACTGCTGCCTTGCAGTTAGATCTCAGACTGCTGTGCTAGTAATGAGGGAGGCTCCGTGGGCGTGTGACCCTCTGAGCCAGGTGTGGGATCTAATCTCCTGGTTTGCTAAGACCCTTGGAAAAGTGCAGTTTTAGGGTGGGAGTGACCCAATTTTCCAGGTGCTGTGTGTCATGGTTTCCCTTGGCTAGGAAAGGGAATTCCCTTATCTGTTGTGCTTCCCAGGTGAGGTGATGCCTCGCCCTGCTTCAGCTCTTGCTCGGTGGGCTGCACCCACTGTCTGACACACCCAATGAGATGAACCCGGTGCCTCAGTTGGAAATGCAGAAATCACCCGTCTTCTATGTCTTCTTATAAATTAACCTTTATAACTATATTATAAATTAAAAGTAGATATATGATAAATTTGAAAATGAACTCAATATTAGAGATTATAAAAGTAGCTGAATGCAGCCTGAATATGTGTTTAAATATATATTTATTTTGGCCTACAGTGTTTTTCATTTGAATTAGTTGCTAACATTTAAAGTTTGAGAGATTTCTCATAAATATCCAGGTTATAGTATTCTCTTGAAATTTTGGAATCAAAATTCTCACATGTCAACAACCCTCTTGGCTTGAACTGAGTGGTACCTGCCACCTTGAGGAAGGATAAATATTTTCCCACTTTCCACTATCCTCAACAGTCACATATCACCTGCCTGACCCCCATCCAGTATTCAAATTTACAACTCCTGCTTTAGATATTAGCTTTCAAAAATTTTTATAATCCCTCAGTACTTAGTTTAAAACTGTATAACTTGTCTTTTTACAACCTGTTATGTATTTTAAAATCTATCATGTGGCTTTTATCTTTTTATTTGATTTTTGTAAGTTATAATACCTCCCCACCTCACTTACATTGATAAGCAGTGGTTGCATCAATAAGAAGTTTCTGTTCATCTGATTGTTCTGATGCCTCTTTTGTCTACAGGTCGGTAAAATTACCTCTAGAAGATGGGTCATTTTTTAATGAAACAGATGTCGTTTTCCCCCAGTCGTTGCCGAAAGATCTCATCTATGGACCTGTGCTGCCACTGTCAGCCGTCGCTGGGCTAGTAGGCGAAGAGGCAGAGACTTTCCGGGTAAGTACCTGGCACCTCTTCCTGTTTGCCTAATGGGTTGAGGTCTAGGAAGCCTGATCTCATTTGATTGTTATAACCATCCCCTGAGAAATACAGGATACAGAGGATCATCTTGGTTTTTAATATAGATTAGCCACAGAGACTGTGAGAGATGAAGACTCTGGAGATTTGAGTTTGGATGACTGGGATGATGGTGGCTGCTAACAGAAACAGGGGGCCCAGGTGTGATTTCCATTTTGGGCATACTCAATTTGCGGTGCAGGGAAGACGCCCAGGCGGAGATGCTGGGTGGAAGTTGGCAAAGTGGACCTAGTGTTAGGGAGGAGAAGTGATTCTTACAGATAGGACGGTGGGAGCACTGAGCAGATGTGATGAGCAAAGAGAGAAAGGGTGCAGGGGAAGAGAAGAGAGCCAGAGCCAGCTGACTGCTGAATTCAGGGGCGAAAGAGAATTCTGAGAAGGTGCAGTCACAGAAGTAAGAGCAAACCTGGGAGGGAGGAACAAGGCCATACGAAACAGCAGAAGAAAGCATCAAAAGGGAGAGTTTGCCACGTATTATACACCCATTCATTCATTAAACAGAGATTTATCAAGTTTCTTCTGTGTAGCAGACACTGTTTTAGGCAATGGGATTCACATGGTGGCCAAGCAGGCTCCATGTAATTCTCATGAAGCTTACATTCTTGTCAGGAAGACAGAACAACAACAACAACAAAAGTAAAGAGTATTGTTCTTTTGTAATAATTATCACATTTTGCAATGATTTAATGATATATCAAATCATTGCAAAATGTGATAATTATCACAACAGAGTAAATGGAGACAGGGCAGCAAGGAAGGGATGGGCTGGTTAAGGAAGGCCTCTGGGGAGATGACACTTAAGCTGAGATTTGAAGGACAAGGAGGCATTACTCATGTTACAAGCAGGATAAAGAATGTTTCATGTGGAAGGACCTGCATGTGCAAGACCCTAAGGGAAAAAGAGAAACTGGTATGTGTGAGGAACTGAGAAAAGATGCATATGGCTGGAGCATGATAAATGAAGGGGAAGTGAGGTGTGGGGTGCTGTTCAAGAGAGAGGCAGGGAACAGAGGGCAGCACCTGCAAGACCTTTGGGATAATGGGAGGAGCTCCACTTTTTTGGCCCTCTTGAAGCTGCTATGCTTACCCTTGTGTTAAATTCTCAGCAGAGGATAGAGGAGGTGGAGGTTCCTGAATGTTTTTGACTACTGCATGGAATTAAGCTATGAATGTTAAAAATAATTTAGTGTGGGCCAGGCACAGTGGCTCATGCCTGTAATTCCAACACTTTGGGAGGCCAAGGCGTGCAGATCACCTGAGGTCAGGGGTTCAAGACCAGCCTGGCCAACATGGCGAAATCCCCATCTCTACAAAAATACAAAAATTAGCTGGGCATGATGGCAGATGCCTGTAATCCCAGCTACTTGGGAGGCTGAGGTGGGAGAATCACTTGAACCTGGGAGGTGGAGGTTGCAGTGAGCTGAGATCGCACCATTGCACTCCAGCCTAGGTGACAGAGCAAGACTCCGTCTCAAAAAATAAAATAAAATAAAATAAAAATAATTCAATATGAGGATTAGTTCATTAAAAAAATCTCTGTGGCAAACAAGAGAAAGGGTTACATGCCCTCAATATTTCCTTTTATATTTCTAAATTATGGAAAGAGATTATAGTCAATCTCCTGCATTCATGGGTTCCACTTCTGTGTATTCAACCCACTGCAGATCAAAAATATTCGGGAAAAAGTGGTATGGTTGCATCTGTACTGAATATATACACACTTTTATTTTTTCTCATTATTTCCCAAACAATACAGTATAACAACTATTTCTAAAGCATTTATATTGTTTTAGGTATTATAAGTGACCTAGAGATGTCTTAAAAGTATATGGGAGAAAAAACAAAATAAAAACATTGAAAATAAAGAAAAAATATACAGGGGGATATATGTAGGTTATATGGAAATACTATGTCATTTTATATAAGGAACTTGAGCATCCACAGATTTTGGTTTCGCTGGAGGGTCCTGGAACCCATCCCCTGTGGATACTGTAGTTCCTTTTATAGCACAGGTCTCAGCCTTGGAGACATAACTGCATTCAGCCACAGTGGGGCAGCAAAGTAAGAACAAAGAGATCAGCCATCAAGGTTTGCAGCTCCAATTTTTCTGTGTTTAGTATTTGGTACCTGGAGCCCCTAAATTTCTACTATCTCAAATTGGTTTTTTCTGGGCAGAAAATATGTGTAGGAGCCCTTATATTTCACATTTTGTACAAACATAATGAACTCTGCATAAAACATTTAAAATTCAGGCAATTGTCCTTGTCATTTGAGAAATGCTATGAAATGTCTTCTTTAAATACTCAACTATGGAGTTACTATTTTTAAATCTCATAATAGACATCTTTATTTTAAAACCTTTTTTATTTGTATAAATCTAAGGGGTACACATGCAGTTTTGCTATGTGGATGTATTGTCTGGGCAGACATCTTTATTTCCTAGGACTTGTGTACTCAGTATATTTTAAATTTTTCTGAAAGCAGAAATGTAATGTTATAGTTTGACATCCGTAAATCATTCAGGGATTATTCATAAAGCCATATATTTTGTATTTAAGTTAGACATTTTCCCAGTAGTTTACTTTTTCATTTTGTAGCATAATAAAGTGAGGAAAATGTTTAAAACATTAATTAATGTCTGTACAATGAGTGAAAGCATAACCAAAAATAGATCTCAAATGTCTTGATTCTATTCCCTCCTTCAATGTCATTTCTTGTGATCTGGGTACCAATGGCAAGGGAATCAATAATGATTCGATTATAAGGTCTTAAAAATGGATGAGTTGTGGACTCCTAAAAAATTACAAACATTAAATAATCCCATTATCTATTCATAGGTAATGCCAGAAGGGTACATTACAGGCCTTTAAATAGCCCTGAGTCACATTACACAACTTATTTAGGGGATTAGAAATATATCCAATTTTAAGTCGGAGCATGGGGGAAATCAAAGGCAGATGTTATCTGGCAGAAATTGGATCCAAGATCATGAACTTAATCTCAAGTGTCTAATTTCTTTTTTCCATCTACCTTTTTAACTTTTTCAAACAGATGTTGCTAAATAGGAATCTCTTTTAGAAAGTCAAATATTTTGAAACATATATGGATTTTTACATTTTCTAAAGCACAATTAAATTGGACTGCAATTTTTCATGTTTTGTCATGTGATCAAAATTATTTCTGATTCTAAAGGACTGAAAAAGGAGATGGTATTGTCAACAAACATTTCTAAACACTATTGGTACCTTTTATTTTTAAATATCTTAGAATTATAAGCTGTTTCTGCTTACATAATCCATATACTCACATTCATTTTAAAATGTCATCGAATATATTTATTGATTAAAAAGTAATAGGAAGACAAGCCCAGGTTTGTCTTAAAGAAAAAAAAGCCTCATACAATACTAGTTTAACATACCAAGGCCAGAAAATTTCAAATGTTAATCTTCACATTTTGTTTTATATGTATGCACAGATTCATTGGTATTGTGCAAATGAGAGACATGGTGTTTTTTTCTTGTTTTGTTTACAATTTTGATCCTATTGTCATTCCAGATAAGTCTGTCTTTTTGTGATTTATATTCTAAGGTTAGATGTCATTAAAAAAAACTCAGGAAACTTTTCAATAATGGTGATAACAGTGAATAACTCTTTTCCCTGTGAGTCAAATCTCAATCAGACACCACAGAAGTGTCATTATTCAGCAGCAGTTTAATTTTTTGGAGTGGGAATGGTGGTTTTCCTTTTTCTTGATCCACTGGGTGACCAGATTGTTACCCAACTATTTATTTTCTAACTATCTAAGGCTATGAGGGCATGAAATATACAAATAATAAATTAAAGTCAATCTGTCCTTTAAAAAAATTATTACGATGAATGCTCAATGTTCCTATGTTTTCTGTGTCTGTGGGGTTAGGGATAGTTCCTTTCTGTCAGTTGTTCTAGTGGGCATTTCTTAGGCTCTTAGCCATGATGTTTTCTTTTTTTTTTTTTTTGAGACGGAGTCTGGCTCTGCCGCCCAGGCTGGAGTGCAGTGGCCGGATCTCAGCTCACCGCAAGCTCCGCCTCCCGGGTTCACGCCATTCTCCTGCCTCAGCCTCCCGAGTAGCTGGGACTACAGGCGCCCGCCACCTCGCCCGGCTAATTTTTTTTGTATTTTTTAGTAGAGACGGGGTTTCACCGTGTTAGCCAGGATGGTCTCGATCTCCTGACCTCGTGATCCGCCCGTCTCGGCCTCCCAAAGTGCTGGGATTACAGGCTTGAGCCACTGCGCCCGGCCGATGTTTTCTTAACACAAGGTTTTATTCTCTCCCTGAAGCCTAAAGATGATCTATATCCTTTGCTTCACCCGACTATGCATTGCTGGACTCCAACAAGTGACTTGTACATTGGCTGTGAAGAGGGTCATCTTTTAATGATTAATGGAGACACCTTGAAAGTGACTGTGCTTAATAAGCTAGAAGAGGAATCACCATTGGGTGAGAAACTGTCCTGCTTCATATTCCCATATAGCCATGGGTATTGGTTTTGTTGGTTTTCCCTATTTTTCTCTTGCCTGGAGACATCTTTGATTCCTCCTTCTTCTTAATTCTCTGGCTGTTACTATGCTCTTGGCATTCTACCATCACTTTATATGCATATTTCATGTAATCCTCAGAACAACATTATAAGAAGAGACACATTAATCTCCATGATACAGAAGAGATATGTTAGGAAACATGGCCCAGTCCACATAAACTGTGGAGCTGACACCTGAACCCAGGCAATAAGACCTCAGAGTCCAAGTTCTTGGCTACTGTGCTGTGTCCGTTTCTATACGTATGCCCATTCTGCTTAGTCTGCTAATCATACACTTTCCTGCCCCCTATCCCAACCCTTTTCTCCAGGCTGATCATCTCTTAAGCCCAAAAGCCATCTTGAAAATTACCTTTCTATTGCTCAGTTAGAAGTGTTGTTTTTTTGTGTGTTTTTTTAGACAGAGTCTCATTCTGTCACCCAGGCTAGGGTGCAGTGGCGCAATCTTGGTTCACTGCAACCTCTGCCTCCCAGGTTCAAGCCATCTCGTGCTTCAGCCTCCCAAGTGCCTGGAATTATAGGCACACACTACCACTACCACGCCCGGCTAATTTTTGTGTTTTTAGTAGAGGTGGGGTTTCGTCATGTTGGCCAGACTGATCTTGAACTCCTGACTTCAAGTGATCTGCCTGCCTTAGCCTCCCAAAGTGCTGGGATTACAGGCAGGAGCCACCACACTCTGTCATATTGCTCAGCTAGAATCTGAAAGAGAACCTGATCTATTCTGCCTTAGATATAGTGTCTATTCCTGACCCCATCAGCTGTGGCCATGGTTGGGCCTGGGTCACAGGAGCCACTGTCTACTCATTGAGTGGTAGATGTAGACCCTGGGAGGAGGGGGCCTTGCCAGGGCAAGCTCCTCAAACCTGTCCAAAGCATTCTCTATTTCCATTGCTCTTACTATTTCACACCTTGATTTCTGTAACAACCTTAGGATGGACTTCACTGACCTTAATATACATCTGACCCAAACCAGGCAACTTATCTCTGTCAAATTGCCTTTTTGAAGGCCGCTTTTAACACCCAGCTCAAGAACTGCTTTGCCTTGATTTCACCCTCTCCCTAATCTGATCCTACCTACGCTGTTAGTATTATTTCCAACTATGCCCTAGTATGAGTTTTCTGAGCCAGTCGTTTATTCTCACCATTTCACAGACATGCCTCTAGCTTATTCCCTTGGCATTTATTGTCTCTGAATCTGCCAGTTCCCAGCTCCAATACCACCCCCTCCAGCAAGTTTTCCCCATTGCAGTGTCCCTCATCTGCCTTTTTTTCCTTTTCTCTGACTCACTTTCCCTGTAAAACTGAGGCCATGAGGTTTGACTTCCCTCTCTACTCCCTTTCTCTCTTCCCTTTACTCCTACTGTACCCTCCAGCCTTGCTCCTCTCTCTAATCTAGCATCTACGTTAGTTACATAGATCTGATGATAGAGAATTCAAAAACAACTTTTATGATTTACATCAGTAAAAGCAGCTTTTATTATTCATTGTTACATTGTACTTTTAATTATGTGTCACCTGCTTTACCTTGTTTTTCTTTTCCAAAAGACAGAAGAAATTTTATCAGTCCAGTAACCTTGGTGTATCAGAAGGAGGGCGTGCTGGCTTCTGGAATTGTAATGTATTTTTTTCCTCAAAATTAATTGGTTTAAAGAAAATTCACAATTCCAATGTGTTGCCATTTACTATTATGAGCCACATTTTAGGATGTCAGATCTGTCACATTATTAATTAAAATGGTTTCCTCTTTGGGTACTATTAAAAAAGATTTATTTTGAATAACTTCAAATCTATATAAAATAGAGGGAACAATATAATGAACTACCATATATTACTGCAAACAAACACAAATATAATTTAAAAATCCATTGCCCTTCTGCAATGAAAAACTACCTAATATCTGTAACCCAATTCCATGTTCGTTTCTACACTTAATGTATTAGGTTATCAGACACGAATTTGGAGCCCTTTGTCTAAGCTGCAGCTTGGACTTTTGTGAATGCCCATTTAGCTTACATGTTTCATAATGTTATTGTTGATATTTAAATCAGTATTAATAGCCTCCATTTCCTTGGTGCTTACTTTGTGCCAGGCACCAAGCTAAGTACTTTACTTGTATTATCTGATAGGTCCTTACAACAACCTTATCAAATAGAAGCTATTGACATCCTCCTTTAACAGACAAGGAATCTAATCTTACAGAGTTCACCAGCAAGTAATTGGAAGTTAGGGCTTGAACATAGCTGTGTTAAACTCCAAAGTCTTTGCTGTCATTTATAGAACTCAGTCTCAGTAAGTAATAAAAGGAGTCAGACCATGTTTTTCTTTTTCTGTTTCTTTTCTTTTTTTTTTTTTTTTGAGACGGAGTCTCACACTGTCTCCCTGGCTGGAGTGCAGTGGCGCAATCTCTGCTTACTGAAAGCTCCAGCTCCCGGGTTCATGCCATTCTCCTGCCTCAGCCTCCAGAGTAGCTGGGACTACAGGCGCCCGCCACCATGCCCAGCTAATTTTTGTATTTTTAGTAGAGACAGGGTTTCACCGTGTTAGCCAGGATGGTCTCAATCTCCTGACCTCGTGATCCGCCCCCTTCGGCCTCCCAAAGTACTGGGATTACAGGCATGAGCCACCGCACCTGGCCCAGACCATGTTTTTCCATGCCATTATAATCAATGTAAACAATGCTAAGGTGTGGAACTGACCTATACTAAAATCCAGGTCTAGTTGTAACTATCCCAGATGTTAGCATAGTCCATTTCACTGACACAGATGACATCTCCAGGACCTTGAGGGTAGCTAGGCAGTGACATCAGGGTGAGAGACATTCTACCCTCAGGAAGCCATCTAGAGCATATACACCTACACTTAACTCCCCCAACCTTGCAGTAGACTATCCCCTCCTCCTCCATTTAGTCTGCATTTGTGGCTTTTATGACTCTTGTCTTCTTCAAGACCACCCTTGATGTTTGTTTAACCCCCTTTAAAGGAATGATTATAGCGTTTGCTCTGGTGAGCGATAGAGAATAAAGATGAGCTCAAAAAAAGCACCTTGCCTGCTTTCCCTTCCAGGGCCCAAGCATTCGAACCCAGCTACCTGGAGTTCCCACTCTTAGTTATAAGATGTCTAATCTAGAAAATGATAAATAAATTTCTTCCAAGTGTTTTCACTATTGTAAAAATAACTCAAATTCCTCTTGAGAATAATAAAATTAACCTAAATCTATTCAAAACCAACCAATCAACCAGCCCATTTATATTGGATCCTTGCTATGTTCTACTACTGTGTGAGGAACAGAAAAAGAGGATCCGAAGGGAATAAAAGGCACACCCCCTACCCTTGGGTCATTTAGGGAGATAAGAAATGCACATAATAATGATGAAAGAGCATACAGGAGGGCTAGTGTCCTTTCAACAAAGAAACTGCTATATACAAGCCACACAAACTCTACTTCATTTTTCCTACCTCCTGTGTAGTGAAGAATGTAGTAAGAAGAGGGATACTAGAGAAACTCAGAAAAAGGAGATGTCAGTAAAGTTTTAGGTAATTGAAAAATGTATCACAAAAGAGATCAAACTGAAGCTTGACCAGGGAACATAGTTAAAAGTCATCTAAATAAAGATGAGAGGACAGTGCATCTATGCAAACATAGATGATGACTCCAAATAAACAGTAGAAGTAATCAATAAGCCTTAAATTGTCTGATGAGTCAAGTATACTATGCATTGACTAAGACTGATTTTCTACATTTATCTCACTCATCTCTAGGATGGCTTTGTGTATTCTTTTATTATTAAAGATGGAAGTTACGTGATCAAGAATTTTCTTGAGATTGAAAGACCTGTAGAACATATGACATTTTCTCCCAATTATACAATGTTTCTGATTCAAACAGACAAGGTATGTTGGAGGGTAATTTCTTGATATGTGATTTTCAGATAATATTATTATCATCATTACATGACAGGAATGAGGAGCAGAGTGTGCTGCGCAGTGGTACTCCACTAGTCAAGACTCTAGGTTGTAAATGAAAAAATACCCAATTTAAAAGGCCTAAATTACAAAGAGCTATTGGTTTATTTTTGTGCATGTAACTGAAAGGGCAAGGAGTGAATCTGAATACAAGAGTTGCCATGATGCCACCAAGCCTTGTTTATTTCCATCTCTTGGCTCTGTTTCCTCTCTGCTGCCTCCATTTCCATGCTGACTCTCCCCGTGTGGTGTTAAGAGTTATATGCAGCTCTAGCTTATATTTCTGCCTGCTTGATGTCCCTGGTGGAAAGATATCAGCTAGAAAAAAAAGTCTTGGAATCTAGACTCATTGAACTAACTGAATCACGTGTCTTCCCCTGGGTCAGTTGCTTGTACCATAGGCCAGGCCTAAGTCACATGCTTAGCCTTGGATGCTAGGTAGAGTCAACCAACTTAAATGAGAACTGAGATTGGGGCATAGGTTGTTCTCCAAAGACAATGTGGGTTCTATAAGAAAAATGAATTATTGCAAGATTAAAACAAACATTTACTTCAATTATACTGCTAGGAAGGTTCCTAATTAATGGAATGATCTTCAGGCATCAAGATTAGCAGATATTTATATTGTTATACAATAATTTTAGATGAATTACAAACAAAATTCAATGATTTTCTGCCTAAAAGAAACTTAAATTTAAATATGGACAGACTTTTGTTTCTGATAATTAACAGAAGTTTTTTAAAAAAAAAAAAAACTGTGCTAACTTATGTTTTTTTTTTTTTTTTTTTTTTTTTTTTTGAGGCAGAGTCTCGCTCTGTCGCCCAGGCTGGAGTGCAGTGGCGCGATATCGGCTCACTGCAAGCTCCGCCTCCCGGGTTCACGCCATTCTCCTGCCTCAGCCTCCTGAGTAGCTGGGACTACAGGCGTCCGCCACCACGCCCGGCTAATTTTTTTTTTTTTTTTTTTTGTATTTTTTTTTTTTAGTAGAGACGGGGTTTCACCATGGTCTCGATCTCCTGACCTTGTGATCCGCCCGCCTCGGCCTCCCAAAGTGCTGGGATTACAGGCGTGAGCCACCGCGCCCGGCCTAACTTATGTTTTAATAAATAAATGACTAACTGAAAATATCTATGGAGAACACAAAACTAGGGAAAAGATATCATAAAAGAAGGAGGAAAGACCCAAATAGAACTTCTAAAGAAGAAAAATATACTAGCAAAGTAAAAATTAAATGAACGTGTCTGACAAAATGTTGGACATAGCCAAAGAGAGAATAAATGAATTCGAAGATGGATCAGAAGAAGTTATTCAGAATGTCACCTAGAAAAGCAAAAGGGTAGAAAATACAGAAGGGAACATAAGAGATAAGAACAATACAGTGAAAAGATCTAACATATGTTTGATTAGAGTCCAGAGAGGAGAAAGTAGGACAGAGGCAATAATCGAAGAGATACTGACTGGGGATTTTCCAGAATTGGTTAAAGACATGAATTTACAGATTTAAGAGGTCCAGTGAATCCCAAACAGAATACATAAAATGATATCCACACTCAGACTTACCGAAGTGAAACTGTTGTAAACCAAAGAGAAAATTTTCAAAGCAATCAGAGAAAAGACAGATTACTTCTAAGGAATTTCAATTAGACTAATAGCTGACTTCTCTGTGGCAATAATGTAAGTAAGAAATAGTGGAATAATATCTTCAATGTGTTGCAGGGGTCAGCAAACTATAGCTCCATGGGGCAAAACTAGCCTGCTACATGTTTTTCAAATTAGATTTTATTGGAACATAGCCACACCCACGTATGTATTGTTTATGGCTTCTTTCACACCACAATGGCAGCATTAAATAGTTGTGACAGAAACTACATGGTTTGCAAAGCCTAACATATTTACTATCAGCCTATTTATAGAAAAAGGTTGATGACCCCTGATGTAATGAAACAAAATAATTACCACCTAGAATTCTATACCCAATGAAAACATCTTTTCAGTATGTGGGTAAAAAAAGACATTTTAGACACTCCAAAGTTAAGAGTGTGTCAGCAGCTGACTATCACTAGAGAAAATTCTAAAGAATTTACTTCCAGCAGAGGAAAATGATACCAGATGTAAGGTGTGTGATGCAACAAAAACAAAGAGCAGTAGTAATGGGCAGAGAATGACACATTGTAGAAGATGTGCAGTAAATGAACACTGCATACAACAGCAAAAAAAAAAAAAAAATGTGGGCTCAAGCCTGTAATCCCAGCACTTTGGGAGGCCGAGACGGGTGGATCACGAGGTCAGGAGATCAAGACCATCCTGGCTAACACGGTGAAACCCCGTCTCTACTAAAAAATACAAAAAGAACCAGCCGGGTGAGGTGGCAGGCGCCTGTAGTCTCAGCTACTCGGGAGGCTGAGGCAGGAGAATGGCGTAAACCCGGGAGGCGGAGCTTGCAGTGAGCTGAGATCCGGCCACTGCACTCCAGCCTGGGCGACAGAGCGAGACTCTGTCTCAAAAAAAAAAAAAGTGAAAGTAGGTTTAAAAATAATATTGAACTAAAATCCCAAATGACAATACTATAAGTTGGGGGGAGTGGGGGAGCAGGATATATAGAACAAAGTGTTCCAAGGATCCCATATGACCCAGGAGGAGAATAAAGCTTTTAAGCAACTTTGATGTTGATAAATTAGGTATACATGTTACAACTTCTAAGGTAACCACTAAAACAATAGAAACAGTAGACGAAATTTCCAAACTAGAGAAAGTAAAATGTTAAAAAAAAAAAAGTTTAACCCAAAACAAGGTAAAAAAGAGAAAGAAAATGAAATGCAAAACAATTGAGATAAACAAAAAGCATAAATTAAAACCTATGTTTAAACCCAGATATGAAAAGATGGAAAAAGATATGTAAACATTAACCCAAAGAAAACCAGTGGAAATATATTAATATTAGACAACATAGGCTTTAAGGTAAAAATCATTACTAAAGATAAATGGGCTTATTTCAGAATAACAAAATATTAAATTTATCAGGAATATACAAATACTTAAAATATGTACAAGGAATCTTCATTATCTTGTCATGCTTCAAGGCCCAGGAAAGGCCTAGGCAAACTCTTGGTGGGGTTTTGTTACATTCAAGCGTTTATATAAGGGCACTGGCTCTATTAGCTTTTAATATTTAACTTAATTATTCAGCCATTGCTGAAACAGTTGTCCTGGAGGCCTGCCTGTTCAGCTGTTAGTGAGATCTGGCCTGCCACACCTTCTCACTGAAGTCTTTCTTAAACACATACTTTAAAATTTCACCCTTGTTTTGCTATATAATGTTCTCCTTCTCTGTTATATTTTCTTTTTCTTCTTACGATTATCACTGTCTAACTTGCAGTATATTTTATTTGGTTATATTATTTTCGTCTGAATCTGCCAGCAGAAGGTAAACTCCTTGAGGGCAGGGGATTTTGTCTGTTTTATCCTCTGCTGTAACCCCAGCATCTAAAGCAGTGACTGGCATTGTGTATCCACTTAATATTTATTGAAGAAATGACAGTAAGATAAAATTTGTAAATATCTACCAAATTTTGTAAAGTCATTTTTTTTAGATAAATGAGACCAGAAATATTTATGTTTAACTCAAGTAAACATGAAGAACTTGTGATTAGCTGAAAGCAGACTTCTTATTGCTGGTTAAGTGACCATATTATATTACCAGCTACTTGGTAGAGATGCATTCATTACAGAATAGATTTTTTTTTAGAGGTGAGTTTGGGAGCTGAAAATCATAAGCATGAAGTGACAGCTTCAGCCATACCTCAACTATTTCTACAAAGGCTTGTTTAAATGTTTAGTGTTCCTTCCATTATACTTAGCATGTGGTAGGATTTAGTACATCTTAACAACTTTTTGGGTTTTCCACATTTTCCAAATTTTCTACATAAATAGATATTATTTTTGAAACAGGAAAAATGTTTTATTATGTTTTGTAAATTAAGAAAACGAATGTGTGGGAGACCAGGCGTGGTGGCTCATGCCTATAATCCCAGCACTTTGGGAGGTCGAGGAGGGTGGATTACTTGAGGTCAGGAGTTTGAGACCGGCCTGGTCAACATGGTGAAACCCCGTCTCTAGTAAAAATACAAAAATTAGCCGGGTGTGGTGGCAGGTACCTGGAATCCCAGCTACTCAGGAGGCTGAGGCAGGAGAATCTCTTGAACCCAGGAGGCAGAGGTTGGTTGCAATGAGCCAAGATCCCGCCATTGCACTCCAGCCTGGGCAACAGAGAGAGACTCAGTCACAAAACAAAAACAATAACAACAACAACAAAACAAAACAAACACGAATGTCTGGAATTGAAGAAGAAAGTCTTATGGTTATTTAAAATGATGAGGCCAGGCACGGTGGCTTGCGCCTGTCATCCCAGCACTTTGGGAGGCTGAGGCGTGCGGATCACCTGAGGTCAGGAGTTTGAAACCAGCCTAACCAACATGTTGAAACCCTGTCTCTAGTAAGCATACAAAATTTGCCGAGCATGGTGGTGCATGCCTGTAATCCCAGCTACTCAGGAGGCTGAGGCAGGAGAATCGCTTAAACCTGGGAGGTGGGAGTTGCAGTGAGCTGAGATTGTGCCATTGCACTCCAACCTGGGCAACAATAGCAAGACTTTGTCTCGAAAAATTAATTAATTAAAATAAAATGATGAATAAGTGAATGAATGAATGAATCAACCAATCAATCAATAAACAAACAAACAAATCAAGTGTCTAGATTTTAAGCCCTTCAGGGTCAAGGTCTTACTGAGTTGATCTGTGATTTCCCATCATCTGTTTCCACACAGTGCCTTGGTTACAGTAGGCATTTAATAAATATTTGTTGAACTATATACACAACAATTACAATATGTTTCTTTTCTTTTGTATATTTATCAGGGATCTGTTTATATCTACACTTTCGGTGAGGAGCCAACCTTAAATAAAGTCCTAGATGCTTGTGATGGGAAATTTCAGGCAATTGACTTTATCACACCTGGAACCCAACACTTCATGGTAAAGAATATTTTACTGTGTCACAGTAGGACTAAAGAATGATGATGATGTGAGATTTAAATCTCTATTTATGTGTTATTGGGTAACTTTGAAAGTTCATGGGCAAAGCAATGTGAATAGGAGACAGAGGCTGTCCTTGAAGGCTGTGGTGGAGATGCTAGACAATTCCATCCTCAAATCTACCCCCCAGTTAGAATGATACCCTCATATTGTGACTTCATAATATCATCTTCTGAAAACAGCCAACACAATTGAGATCTTAGGAGCCATCTTTTGGTTTTCACCACCCAAGCTCTGCAAGCCAGGCTTTAACACATTTTAAAACACATTCATTGCTAATGAGTCATCAGCACTCAGTAAACTGTTAGTATTTATTTAGTATATTTTTTCTGTGTAATGCAGCAGCACCACATGAGGTTGAAAATGAAATAGTTGCCATGTGCAATACATTAATTCAGTCTAAGGAGTCAATAACAGTATGTCAGTATTGGCTCATCAGTTATAACAAATGTACCACACTAATGCAAGATATTAATAGTAGGGTAGTAGGTGTATGGAGGGCAAGGGGAAGGAGAACTCTCTGTGGTTTCTGCTCAATTTTTCTGTAATCCTAAAACTGCTCTAAAAAAATAAATTCTAGTAATTTAAAAAAGAACAATGTATAGCTTCCTATTTCTATATTTGTTCATTAGGCAATAGTTTTACTGATTTTTATAAGCAACTTTTATCTTTAATATGTTACATGAAAAATCTTTATTTTACTTTTCTAATACTAATTAGTTATTATGTATTACTTAAATAGCATTAAAGATAATATTTAATATTTGTTCAGAAACAAAGCATTGGCGTTGAAATGATAAAATAAGTATTTATAATCCACATAAGTAAAATGAAATTTTATACTAAATCATCGACACACTGGAAAGGGAGGCAGAACATGCTTCCATAGGAAAGTCTTATTTTCCATGTAGAGTTTTTGTTTTTCTTTTTGTTACAGACACTTACACATTCAGGGGAAGTTTGTGTTTGGTGGCTGGAGGATTGTTCTTGTGTAAGCAAGATTTATCTGAATACCCCAGTAAGTATACTTGATAAATGGATTTTTAAAAATATATTGAATTCTAATCCAATCTACCTTTTCATATTCACACAACAATAGTCTGTAGAAATACTTGTTATAGAAGCCTCACTGCATTTTTGCCTTCTAGGTTTAGAGTAATCCCTGTGTGTAAAGTATATGCCACAGCCCCAAGAGTGGAACCATAGCATTGGTTATAGAAAACAAGATAGAACCATATTGATTATAGAAAGCTGTAAGGTTTTCTGTGGCAGCAGTTGTTTTTGAAACCCCAGTAGTTTATATCTTACTCATGCCGTAAGTTCATTATGGATTGGCAGGGGTCCCTCTTGCAGAGTCTCTCAGGGAGCCAGGCTGATGGGGGCTCCATCAAAAAATACTTCCTCTGTGCTGTGTGCAGGAGAGGAAGAGAGTGCTGAAAGGTGTTTTGGAGGGAGAGGGGGTGCTCCTGAATCAGCAAGTAAGTGCTTTTTCTCAGAAATGAAATATCCCTTTGGCCATAACTAGTTAAATGGTCTCATTTAATGGGAATCAATTAGAAATGAAAGAAAGTTACCACTCTAACCAGCTTAAGCCAAAAATTAAAAAGTGAGTGTTATTTGCACAATCAACTATAAAGTACAGAACTTGTCTGGCCTCATGTGTGCCTCAGTCCAGCAGTTTAAATGATATACCAAGGACCTTGTCTTTCTGTCTCCACACTATGCCTTTAGTTTCATCTTAGGCCTCGCTGAGGTGCACCCAGATACCACAGGTGCCAACCTCACATCATACTGTCAGAGAGGGAAGAAAAATTCCTACTGTAGGGGGAGGAAGAACAAAGATGCTTCTTCTTTCCAGAAGGTTCAGTAAATGTCTTCTAATGTCTTAATAACATCTGTGAACTAATCATATGCACAGGGGATATGCAATTAAGAGAAATGCAATTAAGTGCATAATTAATGCACCAACTCAGCCCTGGAAATGGGAGTTAGATTCATTCCACTCGTCCCTGAAAATAGGGGAAGGATAGTTTCTCAGTGAATATTCAAGAGATTTTCCAGAAGGAGGACATATGGATGCTGAATTGCAAACCACACTGCCTGCAACATCTACCACAATGTGATACCATTATTTCTGCCATGTTCACAGTGCATTTTGCGTAAAAAACATTTTAAAATGACCAAGAAACAATGGTAATGCTGTCTTTTAAAAAAAAAGTAGTGTTATTTGCTGCATTATACAGTTCTAGTTGAGAAATGGATCTTGGTATTAGGTAGGGAGTTTCAATCCTTCCCTTTTATAAAACTAAAATCTCAATTATAAAAGACTAAGCATCATATTTTACATAAGATGCAAAAGATAGATAATTCAGTGTGATAAATAAAACTCTCCCACAAAAGATAAAATTTCTTACTGAGAAAACTTGAAATATGAAAAGACTCCATAATCTCTGTGACAAAGGGTTATATGTATTCATTTCTATTATAAATAGTAAACTAGGAGAGATCTTACAAGTGCATTTAATCACATGTCCTTTCACACATTAGAGGCATACAAACATTTAACAACCCACCCAGGGGCCTATATAATCAGGATATACCTTGTTCCTCTTGGGCAACGAGGGATACAGGTACCATTACCCTACAGAGAATTGATACAGATACAGTAATGCTGATGCCGGGTCTCTCTGCCTGTATCTGGGACTGTGTTGCCTTCCTTCAGGCAGTGGTCCTGGGGGATCCCAGTCCAGCACCACGGTGTCAAGATACCTGGACACTAGCAGCGTCTCCTGATGGTACCTGCATAAGACTCCTCTGGCCCTTACTGTACATTTTTAGACTAGCACACCATTGCCCTGGAATGAAGGAGAATTTCAGCTGATTATTTTTATTTTGGGAACACACACACACACACACACTTCCCATAAAGGTTTTCAATTTTACAAAAAGCCCACTCAGTTGGGAGGCTGTGTGCATTCTAATGAGGCAGGACACCTGGGTGCTTCTTCTGAAGTTTGTCACCACATATGGGATCCTTGGGTAAGCTGCTGGACTTCCTTGGCCTGCGTTTTCTGTTTTGCAAAATGATCTCTTACGTTCTTTTTCAGTCCTAAGTTCCATGATTTTATTCAAAAGAATCAACAAAGTATTTATAGGGAAAGAATACTGATTTCTATAGTATTATGAAAGTCAATTTATTCTCTTAGACATCATATTCTGTGTAAATCATTGTGAGATAAGTGGGAATCTGTTATGCATTTCTTTGGTGACTGAATACATCTTCCAGTGATATAGTTATTTTCTTAAGTCTTCCTTACTCATACCAGCATCTCAGGATCTATAAAAATGTTTTAAAAGCCAGGTGTGGTGGTTTGAACTTGTAATCCCAGTGACTAGGCAGGCTGACGCAGGAGGATCACTTGAGCCCAGTAGTTCAAGACAGAGCAAGACTCCATCACTAATAAATAAATAAATATTTTTAAATGTTTACAAGATGCTAAGAATTTATTCTACCTTTTTTTGTTTTATTTTTCACTATTATTGGTCTGTTTCACAATCACTTAGATGGATTGTTGGCATAATCATTTCATCATCATCATTTAGACATAAAAATGAAGCCATGATTTAAATTTCAAGAAATCTCTCTATAATTTTTATTACTCTAATTTTAGGATAAAAGAATAAGATGTACAGATTCCTGTGCCGTCTTATGCAGTTGGTCAGCTCAGGAACGTTGAGGCTATAATTTGAAAGAACCCCCCACACAACACTTGCCACTCTTCTCATCCTGCAGGCTTTTCAAATACATTGTATAATAGCATTCTTATGTGCAGGAGAGCAGGCACAATGGAGATACGCATCTGGGGTTTATTTTAAACAGGCAACGGTTCTGGCTTGCTGTCCGTCCTCCCTCTCTGCAGCCGTGGGCACGGAGGGTGGCTCTGTCTACTTCATCAGCGTATATAATAAGGAATCCCCTCAGGTCGTGCACAAAGCCTTTCTCTCGGAATCGTCCGTGCAGCATGTCACGTAAGTCCCTTCTGCTTCCAGGAGCAGCTCTGTGTCACCATTTGTTGAAAATTCTAATGAAGCCATCCCTTCTTTTAATTTTAAGTTTTACATGTTTCATTTGTTTTGAATATTAATATATTCACTCAGTTCAACACTCCACAGGTACAGAGGGCTGTGAAGTAAAGTACCCCCCATACCCAGGTCTGTCCTTGCAGGCAGCCTGGTACCAACTTCTCATGCCTCTCCTGAGATGTTTTATCCATGAACAAGCAAAACATAATAAGCACTTCTTTTTATTTGTATCAATGGCCATCAAGTATATATAGTGTGCCAGGCACTTCTGCTGTATTAACTCCATGAGGTAAACACTCTTATTGTCTCTATTTGACAGGTGAGGAAGATGAGGCACAAAGATTTTAAATAACTTGCTCAATAGTACATAGATAGTGAATGGCAAATGTTGGGATTTGAACCCAGGTCGTTGGGCTCCAGAGTCACTGCCTTTGCTCTTAAAATGAGAAAACTATGTACAATGCCTCATTTCTTTTTTCACTTAATGGTATATCTTGGAGAATGTTTTATATCCACACATAAAGACCAATCTTTTTATTTTTATAGCCACATAGTATTCCGTTATATGAATATACTATCATTTTTTAAAAAACAGTATATTAATGAACATTTAGAGCATTTCCAAACTTTCAAAACAATACTTTTAAGATGACAATATAGAGACATTAGATTTGGACTTGTAGTTGCTATTATTATTACTGTTTTTAATTTATTATATTATTAGGTATTAATAAGAACAGACATTTGTATTCTGCTTTACAGCTTGAGATCACTGTAGCTTGTAGAATGTGATCCTCAAAACACCAGTCAGAAAGATGTTATTCTTATCCCTATTAGACAAATTAGGGAATTCAGGGTGAGAGAGGTGAAGAGAAGCATTGTCCAAGATTACACATTACACAGCTAGGGCACTTGGGAGCTGGCCCTGCCACTGTGGACTGCCCAGCTCCACCACCCTAGCTCAGTGGGGAAGGATGGATAACATCCTTACCCCCCACCCTTCTGCACCGTCATTTTTTGTGCCTTTCCTTTCTCAGATCCTCTTATTCTAATTTGCGTCTTCCCACTTTTTCTAATTTGATAAAGTTGTAGACATGTTTCACTACATTCTTCCTCCCACTGCCAGGTACCAGACACAGGGTAATGAAATGTCACACCCACCGCTAATTTGAGAATTGCTTATTTGCACTTGAAGCATCAAGAAAGCTCTACCGACATGTTTCATTCACTTATGATGAACCAACTGCCCGTCTTTACTGAATCTTCTTGACTGTATTTATTAAAGTTGCAATTTGGAAATAGCATTGGCCTAAAGTACAATGATTATATCTACATGTAATCACTCCACTTTTATAAGGTCAGAGAATATTAAACATCGCAAACCGTAAAAATGACTGGCTTTGAACATATCTCTGTGGCCATTCAATAAACTTGTTCACCATCTAGCTGGTGAAACGATTGGGATTTGATCATCAGATTTCTTCTTTTCTAGTTATGATCAGCGAGGAATATTTCTGTTAGTTGGAACATCAGAAGGAAAAGTCTTTATTATCTGTGCCAGCTCCTCAAGCTCATTTCAGATTATTGGATTCACAGGTACAACATAGAATGCTGACTAATTTAAAATATATTAATTTAAAGTATTTAAAATTCTTTATTTCAAAGAATTTAAGGTTATGAAAATGGAGTTATATTGAAACAATTATGGCATATTTTCTGAAAGAGTAACTTTTAAATAACTAAAGTTACTTAGGAGAATTCTCACATTATATTTTGATGTATTTGAAATATTAGAGTTATCTCCTTGGTACATAGTTGATGCTAAACATATTTTAAAACCATAGGTGGAACTCAGTTATTAGGGATGGAAAGGAGGAAAGCACAGGGTTGGGAGAGAAAAAGGGGAAGGAAAAAAAACTGAGTAGTGTTATTTTTGGGAAACAGTATAATATCTCAGAAGTTCTTATCTCTTATCCTGGTGATGTTGAGACAGTGGCTCTGTATAAGCTTCTATTTATACCTATTTCAACATCATGAACATTTTTCCATCAGCATTTTCTTGCAACTTTAAAAATCACAAGGGGTTATTTGCTTATAAAAAGATACAGGATCTACAATCTATTAGGAATATTTTAGGAACCTTGAAATTGTATTTAATAAATAAATCACAGGTCAAAATGACTGTCAAATCAATCAGGCTTTCTGGTAAGTTATTTCCTGAAAACTGTCCACGATAAACACAACAAGCCTTGGCGAAACCTCATTACTCTTGGAAGTCTTCAGGGTTATTTTACCTACTGTTCTATATTTGTCTCTAAGAGACATTTGAAACACAGTTACAACGTCAATTTGGTGTAACATTACCTGTAGTAGAGCTCAGGGGATATGGCAGTGCACGTCACTCAAGATGCATGGCGTGTCATTTAGGTCGCTTTGATGGGTGCTGGGGTAGAATTAGCCTTGTAGATACTAATGTGTTCATGCTATCTCTGATCCTGTGTTGTTGTATAAAAATGAACAGCTAAAAATTTACCCATGATGACAAGATTAAAGCAAAAATAAACACATAAAGTTGTTAGACTTTAAAAAAAAAAAAAAAAACATATTTTCTTGAATCAATTATTGAATAAATTAATGAAATGGCTGAACATTTCTAATATTAACATACAGAGAAGTTGGGTTGATTTCTCTCAAAAATATTTTTTAATATTTTATCTCTAATAAAGAATTTTCTCTTTGTTTTCTCTCTGGCTGTACATGCCAATTGTATATGTGTTTCCCCCACACACACAATTTTTTTTTAATTCTCCTGAAAATTTTTTTTTGCTCCTCACACTTTGCCAAGTCTCACCCTTAAATTTTTTAATTTGTTTATCATTGACTTATAAAAATTAGTGAGTGCCTACTAGGTGCAAAATGCCAAACCTAGGCCTTGTAGGGGGATGAAAATATTAAGGAGACAATTTAGTAGAGAAGGAAAATGCAGAATGGTGTGTAGGCTCAGATACAGCAGCAATTCATTCTGCCAGGTGTGAGGAGAGGAGTGGAGGTGAAGGTGGGCACTGGTCAGGGGATGTGGAGGATTGGAGGAGAGTTTTCCAAGGGCTTAGAGTAGTGGGTTTAAAGGATTTTCATAGGTATGGGATAGGACATATTAGTATTCCTGCTCAAAATAATAACCCAAACAAAGGTACTTGGAATGGTGAAAAAAAAAAAGTTTGGTATAACAGGTAAATGGAAGAGTTCACTAGAAGATGACTATGGCAATGAAGTCTGAAAGAGGAAGGACATTGAATATCATTCCAAAGAGTCTGGAATTGTTCTGTGGTTAATGAGCCATCGTCAGTGGTTTCAAGATGGAGCTGGCATGATTTGACTTGGTTTTTAGAGACTGACTCTGATACTAGTGTGAAGGATGGAGTAGAAAGGCAAAAGAAAGAAATTAAAAAGATGAGATTGGATCCCCCATTGAATTCTTAGACAACTTTCATGAAATTGATACTACTATTATCCCTTCAGATGAGGCAATTGAGGCACAGCAAGGCTAAGTACTTGTTCAAGGCCACACATCTAGTTAGTGGCAGAGCCAAATTAAGGAAGTCCAGTTTCAGGGCGTGTGCTCTTATCCACAATGCACAAACTCATGCTGCAGTTATGGAGAGAGAAAAGAGGGCACAACCATGAGTGATGGAATTGGTAGGACTTGGTATTTGATGCGAAAGGAAGGGATCAGCGATGACCCCAGAATTTCTAGCCTGAATACTGGAAGTTTGCGATGTCATTAGTTGAAGAACAAAGTTTTAGAGGTTGAGGAATAGGTTGAGGTGATGAGTTCCATAGGTTTGAAGCCAACAAACTCTTCATTTGGGCATATTTAGCATAAGTTTGGAAATCAGGATATGTAGTTCAAAGCTTAATGACAGAATTCTGATCTTGAAATCATGGAAGCTGATGACATAGCGCAACAGAGTAGAAGTAAACCTAGATACTTAACGGGGCAAAAGAGGTAACTAAATATGCAAATTAGATGGCACTGAGTGTGGTAGGGCCTGTGGCTGACCTCAGAGTGGATGTATATCCTGCCTAAATATTCCATTTCATTTATTTTATTTTCTAGAGTCTTACTCTGTCACCGAGGCTGGAGTGCCGTGGTGCAATCATAGCTCACTATAGCCTTGAACTCCTAGGCTCAGGCAATCCTGCTGCTTCAGCCTCCTGAGTAGCTGGGACTACAGGCTTGTGCCCCAAAGCCTGGCTTGTTTTCTGTTTTGTTTTTGTTTACTTTTTTTTTCTTTTTTTCTTTTTTAGTAGAGAAAATGTGTCCATGTGTTGCTCACGCTGGTCTTGATCTCCTGGAGTCAAGCGATCCTCCCACCTCAGCCTCCCAAGGTGTTGGGATTACAGACATGAGCCACTGTTCCTGGCCCCATTTTTTTAATGTATCTGTTTGGCCAGAGGTGGGATGGAAGAAGCTGGGAATAGAACCCTGGTCCACATTTTATATGGAAGCTGTGGACAGAGGAAGATGAGGCAGTGCAGAAAACTGAGGCTGGGCCAGAGTAATACGAGAACTGAGAGTCATCCTCTCCAGAAACAGCCTAAAGAAGGAAGGTGGATGAAAATACAGGCTGACATTGAAGTATGGGTAGGGTGAGGGCTGGGACAGGCTGTCATATATTTGCCAGTCAGCAGGTGATCCTTGAGAGAGCTACTTCTTTGGAATGAAGAATGTTAGGGAGGGAATAGAGGTAAGAAAATTAAGTCAGAAAGTGCCAAACCTATTTTAGGAAGTTTGCGGTGGAGAAAAGAGAATCAGATGGTAACTGTTGTGGGACAGCAGAGTTGGAGGAAGGTTCTTATTTGAAGACAGGGGAGTCATGAGGGCTGAATAAAAGGAGCCATAAGGGACACAAGAAGCTAAAAAGAATCCCAGCACTTTGGGAGGCCGAGACGGGCGGATCACGAGGTCAGGAGATCAAGACCATCCTGGCTAACACGGTGAAACCCCGTCTGTACTAAAAAATACAAAAAATTAGCCGGACGAGGTGGCGGGCGCCTATAGTCCCAGCTACTCAGGAGGCTGAGGCAGGAGAATGGCATGAACCTGGGAGGCGGAGCTTGCAGTGAGCTGAGATCCGGCCACTGCACTCCAGCCTGGGTGACAGAGTGAGACTCCGTCTCAAAAAAAAAAAAAAAGAAGCTAAAAAGAGGTGATTGATAACGTACAGTCTAATAGGAGATTGGAGGAATGGGCTCAAAATCACAGACAGGAAGGGATTACATTTTGTTCCTACATCAATGTCGGGAAATAAAGGGAGAAAATGGAAGCAGACAGGGGGGAAATGTGAGTCTCAGGATAAGAAAGTTGAGGTTGAGTTTATGTCGATGTCCTTGGTCTTCCTTGTTAAGGGAGAGAGAAGGTCATTGGCTGACCGCCTGGGGAAGGGCCTGAGAAAGTGGGCACCTGCAGCACAGTCCCATGAAGAGTGGAAGAGTGAATCTGGAACAAATCCAAGGTGGGCTCCAGGCCTGGCACACCTTGCAGAGGTTAGATCAGCTGGCTTTCTAGTGGAGCAAACTCATAAAGTCACGTTTCCACCACATCCACCGTCCTTGGGCACAGATGCAAAGAAGGCCAATGCCTGAGTTTACCCAATCTTAGGAGCAGGTCACCTGGCTGGAGTGGACTTGTGGGGACCAGCGCATGCAGGTGCTGGTTTGGAGGGATAGGAGTTGGAGATGATGCACTCTCGGGCCACCCTGGCTAGGAAAGAAACCCAGACAGACTGGGCTGGTTTGAATCTGCTGGTCTAGACATCTAATCAGGAGAATCCCTCATCCATTCATCAAAAATATCCCTGTAACTTATGTTTAAAGGTCACTTTAAATGTCCAGCAAATAATTTGATTCTAAAGATTTAGTGAAGGCAAGTCCACAGGTGATATCTTAATTGGAAAGGTAAAAGATTCTTTGAACTTATCAATGACCACTTGTGGTGTTGATTTCTGTTTGCTTTCAGAAGTGGCCAAAGACATTTTACAGATATCCACAGTGTCTCTTTCAGAAACAGACATAGTGGAAGTGATGGTGCTTTCCTCGCTTCTGGAAGCAGGGAGAAGCAGGTTGGAGATGTTCACACTGCCTACATTACTGCCACAAGGTAAAGAAAACACAAGCAACCAATTCTGCTCCTCAGCCCAGATACATCATTGTTATTGTTTTTTGGGTTTGTTTTATTTTTCTCTTGGCATGTGAAGAGGTAAAATGGCTACCTTTTGTCTACCTTTACAAAGTAAAACCAACAGGCTAAACAGTTTGAAGTGTGGACTTTTCCTTTGGGCTTCCTGACTCATGAGTCTGCTTTATTACCATAGGAAAAGAGATAGGATGAACAGACACATCAAATTGATTTGTTATTTTTGTGATGTCTCTTGTTTTGTAGCTTTGAATAGACATGGTTAAATTCAGATAGATTACAGTGTAGTTCCCTTCACTGACAAAATTATAAAGAAAGTTTTCTGGATAAAAAGGTATGAGAAAATACTCTTTCCTTGTTTTAATAACAAATATATCTGGTTGGCAGTTTTGCAAATATGTAATTATAGAGCAGAAGAGAGCTGACAACCTCAAAGTACTTTTACGTTTTTGTAAGAGTCTCTATACCACCATGGGTTTCTTTCAATATGTCTCTAAGTTAATTGATTAACATTTCATCAAGGCATTACAGAAATATTTTACCCACTATCAGCCATTTAATACTCAAAGTATTTCTAGGGAGACAAGTGTTTTTAAATCATTTTTTTCACCTACTAGCTTCCGCAATATTAATTGAGCATTTAAATTTTATTCTGCTTTTCATAATTGTTCATAATTTTAAAAAGCCAAAATTAATATATGGTGCAAGTGATTTCTCTTCTTTTTCCAAATCTAATAGTTTCCACAACTTTTGCTGATGAAAGAGGAAGGCTGAAAGATGAAATCATTCATAAGTACCTGTATGAGCTGGAGCACACTCTGTCCTCTGCAGTCTTGGACTTTCAAAGTAAACAAATATATGGCTTCTGTAGTCAAGTGCCATACATCTGTAGCTACCTTCTTCCTAAAGAAGTATGTCAACACTTAAGTGTGCTCTCATTTGTCTTAGCAATCAAGATTCACACATTGTACTGATTAGATATGATCCTCTTGACCACGTTAACAGAATAGTTCAGTTAACAAATGCCTTCATTATATTAATATAATTCCCTTGAGCTAGGTATATAGTGTTATTTGTTAATCCATCATACAATATATTTGAGCAACCTGATACTTGTGCTACATACATCATCTTTGTCAGATAAACATGCAGATGACACAATATTAGTTTAATGCCTTAAAAAACAACCTAGCATTAGGAAATCTATTCTACATATGCCAAGGGCTACAAGGTAGATGATTTGATTTGCAGTGGAACTTTGTATCTAAGCCATAACCAAAATTGCAAAAAATAATTAAACTGTGTTTCTGGCATTTTTTCATTACACTCTCTTCAGACATCTCATGCATTGTGTCACCTCCTGCTGCACATAATGGCCCAGTACCCTCCTGCTTTCTGCCCGTTGACCTGTCAGTTTCCCTTGATGTCTGTCTACCCACTTTGATAACGTCTACCTTCCTTCCTCTAAATTCTTCAGTCGAAGCTCTTCCAGAGTAGCCAGGATTAGACATAGAAATTCAGAGAAGGAAGAAATGATTAGTGGCAAGACAGATTCAAGAAAAGTTTCATGAAGGAAGCAATATTTGATCTGGACTTTGAAAAATAAGTCAGATTTAGACATGGAGAGATATTGCATACAGTTTTGGTGGGCAGCGCTCATATAGGGAGGCAGGGCAGGACTGGTGGGGATGGAGCAGAGAAGGGCATTCTAGACAAAAGGAAGGACATGTGCAGAGGCTTGGAGGTGGGAATGCATGAAACATACGGGGAATATTGACTTAAGCATGAAGATATATGAAATGATTAGTAAAAGTAAAGATTATCAGTGTAGGCTAGGATTTTTAATGGCAAGTAAACAAATAAGACTTTACTTAGTTGGCAGAAACAAACTTTTATTTGCAAAAATGGGAAACATGATGCAAACGCAGGTGCCCACTTTATCGCGTATCAGTTTATTTACAATGACAATGTACAACAGGCATGTACATCTGCAAACCCAAAGGTGCTGCTTACCTGATCTTTTCTATAATGTGGTTATTTTCTTTGATTGGCAGGAACATATAGGTATCTACATTCTTAAACCATACAAAAAAGTACAAAGCAGACAGTATGGACCTGGAATGCTCTATCTGTCTTCACATGGATTGTGGCTCATAACAATAGCTAAATGTGGAATTCTGTGTATCCGAGACGTTTCTACTTTGGTAAGCTGTTTTCTTAAAAAAATATTATGGGTGTATATATTAATCTCATATAGAGAAACATTTTATATGTATATAAAAATTTGCTTATATATGCATAAAAACTCTGAAAAGATATTGAAGGTACTAATTACCTTGCTTGCCATTGGAAGTATTAGGTCATGGGAACAGGAAGGAGATTTCACAGAATACTCCTTTATAATTTTTGAATTTTGAACCATTTGAACGTATTGCCTATTTAAAAAACTAAATGAGAAAAGGCATCATGGTTGAGAACCAGTATGACTCAGAAATCTCAGTTTTTAAATTGTTGCCCTATATACCAAATTGGTGAGGCATTTTGTTTGAGTTCTAATCAAACTGGCTTAGTTAGCATCCTTCAGAGCATGTTATCTTCCATTCTTCACAGTGCCTGTCACCCTCGCTTATTACACTCAGCTACTTCACACATAAATAGAACCTGCCTGACTCTTGAAGTCATCGGAACGCACCATCTCTGCTTGCTGAAGGCCCCTTCCCTAGCTTTATAGACTTCTGCAATTCATTCACTTCTCTGTGTCTGATTTCCTATTATAAATTGGTGATAATAATCCCAGTCCTTCTATACTACACAAAGGTAGTGGAAGAACAAATTAGTATTGGTGAATGTGGTTTGGACTGCGGATTTTAAATGCTATGTATTGCCCGTTGGCTACTTCCATACCAATTAAAATGCTGTTAGCAAATAGAAAATGATTTATCCACAAAAAAGGGGCATATAACCCCATTAGAAAAGCCATGTGGTAGAATTGCATTTGTAATTTTTCTGCTTTATTTCTTAACTATTGAGGAAACATTTGCTCGGTGTCGGAGTCATTCTCACCAGGGTCATGGGATTCAGTCAATGAGAATTTCAATGGATGGACAAAACATTCTGGTGAATGGGAGAGATGATGGCACCCTTGTCTACCTAAAGTGGAAGTACGTACAGTATTCAGTAAGTAACCCCATGTAGTATAGTGTTTTAAAATAGAGATTTTATTTTATTTAAGTACAGCAAGGCCAACATGCTGGGAGTCAACTGCTAGTGCAAAGAAAGCTTGTTATACTCACAGATCCCAGGATAAGAGTACACTGCATGCTCAGGGACCACATGGGGCAGACCTGGGGTGGGTCAGGAGGCCGAGAGAGGGAGGAAAACATGGATGAGATCGTCTCGTATGGTTTTCACAGGGAGGATTGGGCAGGTTTAGGATTGGCTAGTTTGAATAGTATCAGTGGGTTCTGAGGCATAGAGGCTGGCTGTAGTTGTCTCATACTCGGCCCTGGGGTGATTAGGGTGGGGAAATAGTGGTCCTGATTGTGAAAGCCCACTAGAGCAAGTGGTTGGGGGTATGGTCTCTGGATTGATCGGTTTGCATTTGAAAAGCATGCTCCAGAGCAAATTGTTTACTATCTTTAGAGACTGGCTAGCCTCCAGAAGTCAGCAAGGCCCCAGATATCAGAGCATCAAAATACAGAAAATAAAAATAAAAATAAAAAGACATAGTTAATATATATCTGAGAGTGATCAGTCCTATCTCTCATAACATAAGAAATGTGGACAATTCTGACCCTCAGATAACTTTAAAAACTCCTGTTTATCCCCTACCCATGTGTATATATACATATACTTTCCTAATTAGATTTTGCTTAGATTATATCAAAGACAGTTTCAGTCGCCAAACAAGGAGGGGATCAGTTTTAGGGAGGAACTATTACCATCCTTGCTTCCAAGTTAAACTATAAACTAAATTCATCCCATGGTTAGGAGGAATGAACAAGAACATCCAGCCTGTGAGACTAGAAACAAGATGGAGTCAGCCATGCTAGACTTCTTTCACTGCCGTAATCTTTGCAAAGGTGGTTTCAATCATGCACTTCATTTTGGAAAAAATAATATTTCATGATACCTCCTGTAATCAAAGCAGTAATGAAATATGGGCCTTCTCTGCAACATTGTGAAAATGTTAAATGTTGTGGAGATTTTGTGTCATAACCATTTTGCTAGCCACTTATCTCAAAGACTCATTTGAGGATTGCATCATCATGCCCATTTTATACATGGGATTCTGAATAGAATATTAACTTTTATCTCACTGTATAAGTCCTAACATATTCTTTATAACCAGCAAACAAATACTATCTCAGGCAACAACAAACTAGTGCTGGAGCCTTATTTATGCAGCTCAAAAAGAAGGACATTTTGATCCATTGGTAATCACCCAAACTTCTGACTCAAAACAAAGCTGGGTTTGAAACCATGGTCTAGGACTTACGACTTGGTGACGCTGGCATATGACAACCCCTCTAAATCATCTATTACAATGTTACCCAAGGTAGGGGATCTGTAGCATCTGTGAGCTTGTTAGAAATGCATATTCTTGGATCCCATCTGGACTTTCTGAGTCAGAATGTCTGCAGGTGGGGCCCAGGAATCTGTTTTTAAACTCTCCCAGTTATGCTGATGCATCCAAAGTTTGCAGTGCCCTGGTGAATTAAGTGGAAGTAATAATACCACTCTCAATGCAGCGTGGGGTGATGAGGGCCACATGTGATTATGTGTGTGAAGCCGCACACTGCCTGGTGTATTCTGAGAGCTCAGCCAGTGCACTGGCTCTTCTGTGCAATGGCCAGGGCAGGTACAGAGGGCATGTTAAGTAAGGGTATGAGGACAGTGTGAGGAGAGGGCACCCTAGAAAGGTCAAGAAGCTTGCCATGGCCTGGAGCCCATGAAAGGTTCTCCTGTGAGAAGCAGAGTCCTTTAGCCATGCATGGTGGTGTACCCCTGTGGTCCCAGCTACTCTGGAGGCTGAGGTGGGAGGATCATTTGAGCCCAGGAGTTCGAGGTTGCAGTAAGCTGTGATTATATCACCGTACTCCAGCCTAGGTGACAGAACAAGACCCTTTCTCTTTAAAAAAATAAAAATTTTTTAAAAAAGAAATTCTAAAAAAGAAGTAGGCACTGAAGAAGAAGTTTCCACAAGGCACTGTGAAGAATTGTCCACATATTTCCTTGGTTACTTATCTATAAACTGAAATGGTTAGTTACCTGAAAATAATACAGCTAAATGTGATTTTTTAAAATTATGATTTTTGTAGCCTCTGTGTTTTCTTTTTTATTAATATAGGCAGTTTGGAGGACTCCTAGCCAGTGAAATTCTGGACTATTACCAAAAACTATTAATTTCCCTGAGCAGCACCATGGGCGAGGAGAATGATTATTTAAGGACAACACCAAAAGTTTCCATAGATTTGGGATCCGATTCTGAACACACAGTTGAGTTCCTATATGACTAGCTTGCTTGCTTACATTTCTTTCTTTGTAAATCAGAGGTTTTCAGCTTGTGGTTTCTTTAAGCAGATATTTAGTAATATTTCTCTTTTTCCAGGTATCCCATGATTTTCAAAAAGAGAATAAGCTATGTCTGAGAGAAAATATTTAGCCTTTCTCAAAGCAATTGCAAATGGTACATTTCAGATCTCATTTAAACCATAGTACAATATCCAGGCTTGCCTGGAAAAAAATCTTCTACCCACACTCGTACTTGGTCAAAATGGTCTCTCTCTACTTTGTATTACAGATGTTATTTAGGAAGTGTCTAGCTAAAGAACAGCATTCACTCATTCAATTAACAAATATTTATAGAGTGCCTACAGAGTGCTAGGCTGTGGGGGCTATAGCCATGAACAAGATAGAAAAATTTCTGCTTCCGTGGAGTTTACATCCTAATTGGGCGTTGGGGATGGGCAGGGAGAGACAGGTAAACAAGCAAATGCAGAGGAAACAATGAGATAGTAACAAGTTCTACTCAGTGAATAAAAATAGGTTGATGTGATAGTATTGGACTGGATAGCCTCTCCAAGAAGACATTTAAGCTGAGATCTGAATTAAAAGAGAACACCACCATGCAAAGACAATGGGAGGGTAGCAAGAGTATTCAGGGCAAAGGGGGAAAGAAAGAGCTTGGCGTGTGGTATGTTAGGACCTAAAAAAGACCCGTGCTGTTGAAGTGAGCAAGGGAGAAAGTGGTGGGAGGTGAAGTCTTCAAAGTGCGAGGAGACCAGGTAATGAAGGGCTTTGTAAACTAGTTAAAGAGCTTGAATTTTATTTTACATGTAATGAGAACTGAGTCAGGTGTTCTGAACAGAGGATTAACAAGGTATAATTGACATTATTGAAGTGATTATTTGATGCTGTGAGAATGTTTCCTGTAGGGGATAAGAAGGATAAGAAGCAGGGACATTGTTCAGGAGGCTGAGGCAGAGGTTCAGGTAGCAATGATGGAGGTGGAGGAGTCTTGTACCAAGGAGAGAAGTGGTGGATTCCAAGTGGGTTTCAGAGGTAGGGTTGATAGAACTCACTGATGAATTGGACATAGAGAGGAAAAGAAAGGGCCCAAGAACTCCTAGATTGTTTTACTTGAACATTTATGTAGAAGATGGTGTCACTCATGGGGATAGGGCAGACTGTGGGGGAAGGGGCAGCTATGAAGGGAATTCAAAATCGGTTTTACCCATGCTAAGCTCAAGAAGCCTGTGAGACACCCAAGTGGAGATGCTAGTTCAGCCGTTGGATAGATGAACCTTGGGTTCTGGGGAGAGGTCGGGACTGGATATGTTGATTTGAGTCAAGGACATGCTGATGGGATTTAAAGCCATGACACTAGGTAAGGACATCATGGAAGCATGAATGGCAAGAAGCAGAAGAGGACCAAGACAAAGCAACTTCTGGTGAGCCAGGAGAAGAGTTCAGGGATGCAGAGGACCCTGAGGAGGGTTAGCCATTGAGGTTACAGGAGAGCCAGGAGAGTGTGGCATCCCAAACTCTTTCAAGACATTTTGCTGCAAAGGGGAGCACAGAAATAGGGTAGTGGGCTGGCTGGGGCAGTGGTTGGCACACACCTGTAATCCCAGCACTTTGGGAGGCTGAGGTGGGTATATCATGAGGTCAGGAGATCAAGACCATCCTGGCTAACATGGTGAAACCCTGTCTCTACTAAAACAAAAGATTAGCCAAGTGTGGTGGCACACGCCTGTAGTCCCAGCTACTCAGGACTGAGGCAGGAGAATGGTGTGAACCCGGGAGGCAGAGCTTGCAGTGAGCCAAGATCATACCACTGCACTCCAGCCTGGGCGACAGAGTGAGGCTCCGTCTCAAAAAAAAAAAAAAAAAGAAATAGGGTGGTGGCTGAAGAAGAATGTGATGGTCAAGTGAGAGTAATTTTCCTAAGACAGAAGATAGTAGAGCATGTTTGGATACTGTTGGTGAAGATCCTGTAAAAGGGAGACATTGATAATACAGAAGGAGATGGCAGTGAAAAAAAAAAATTTAAGTATTAAGACTTCAAAAAGAAGAAAAAAGATCCTAAGCACAGATGGTGGCACAGGCCTTGTGGGCAGAACATGTGGGTCACAGTAACAAAGAAGGTGAAGAGTGGTGACAGTGTGACCGGTCTGATCACCTCTGCTTCCTCGGTGGAAGCTGTGGCTAATATAAGGGCAGACTGATAGGACTTACATGAATAAAATGTTATATCTTGGGCAGACAAAATGTTTGAGATTATTTTCAAAAATGCAACAAATGCAAAGGAATTCAAAGCAGTTACATGTGGTAGGGTGGGAGGGGGAAAACTTGATGAATTTAACTTTAAGACATGTCTGTCTTTTTCTAACATGTATCAGAAACAGAAGGCAAGCATTGACTCATCACAAGATGAATTAGTTCTAACTGATGTTAAGAAGGAAATTCCTTGGATACAACAAAAAAGCCAAGAGGTATTTGTGAAACATGGGATAGGTTTGAAATAGTGCTCTGTAGATGCACCAAATAGATCAGGAAACCTACTGGTAAGTTAGAAGATGGAATGAGACACCACTTGGCAGAGCATTACAACATACAGGTGTAACTTTTCTGAAAGCAAATAAACATCCTAAACACAGCCCAGTCATTTAGATCAAGTTATATGAGCTTTAAGAACTGTACGTAGGCTGACATGCAACCCAACAATGGTGTCCAGGTAAACCACAGCAAAGTATGAACTGCAGTACTCCACTGTGGAGTGAGTTTTAGGGGATGCTACCTCTGTCCTGTGGACCAGGAACAGGGGAAGGGATGTTGTGGCTGGAGCTGTTCAGGAAGGTGACTGACTGATTACAGCTCGTGCCTGGATTTAGCCTATTGATCTAGTCTCAAGTTCCCAATAAAAATGCATACTGGTTTTCCTTAATCAACTGTTCACTAATTTTTCACTATTTATTTTCTTTCCATTGGCCATATAATTGACATGTGTTTCATGTAGCTTTAATGTCACTTACATAGCAGCAGTTAGATTTAAGCAAGGTATTGCAGTGGTATTACTTCATGTACACTTTATATTCGTCTTTACAAATTTTAGTTTCTGTTTCTAGAGAATTGCTATCTATGTATCTCTTTATATATTTCTCTGTCTCTCTCTCTTATTTCTCTTGCTTTGTTAGGTGATATACTTGTTCTGTTTCAGGCCATCAAAAAGGAGGTTAATCTGTTTTCCAACAAAAGGAAAGAGATAAAACAAGGAATCAAATCACTTTCCAAAACTGTAAGTGTTGTAATTTCATATTCTAATACATTTGGCCCTTATTCTAAAATTACTTTTTGAACTTAATTTTGTTCTACCCTGAGGAACTATACCTCCCTTTCTCTGCTTGTAAGCTCAGTTTTCTGAAGTTCTTTAATAAGACAAAAGTTTCACCAATTCACACTCCATATCAACAGTGGTTTTCCCCATCTTCTCCCAAATTACCATCTTAATTGCTTTTATAATACTGATTTTTACCAAAGTTATGCATTTATATTTTTACAGATTAAATAATACTGAGTTATGTAGTTAAAAATAATATTTTTTAAGCAGCCACTGCCCTACTTCTCTTGACTGATACTTGTACTCCTGAGGTAACTGTTTTCTCTTCTTTCCACTTTTTCATTTGGGCTGTTTACCTCTGTCTAAATAGTCTTCTTACTACTGTTGTTATTTCTTGATGTTTCTGTTTTGATGCTAACTATGGGCTTCCTGGTATGGAACATGAGTAGTTATGCTTGTTACTGCTCCCCATCCCCACTATAGCACACATATAAATCCATGCTTGGAATACATACTATGATAGTTATTTGAATATTCTTCAAAGCTGAGCCACACGGTATATTATTATTACACTTCTGCTTTTACAACTTGATTTTTCTTAGAATTAATAGTTAACCTTTGTTTTGGATAAGGCTTTCTATGACCTATTCAAACTCAAAATGCTAACAAATTCTTCTCAATACAATCAAACACCTGAAGTGATCAATCTGTCAGTGCATTTTTTGGGCAACCTCCCTTCTAGAGCTTTCCCTCCTCCAGCTCCAGTCAAAGCACCTTGCTCTTGCTCTGTAGACCAGGTGTATGGCTGCTGTCCTAGAGATCTGCCTCCTAAGTTGGAGCTCCTATTTCCTGAGTCCCACTTGATTTTCTTTGTATTCTTGGTGTGTGTCCTTCAGTAGCTTCCTACGGAGGACTGCTGTGTTGTGCCATGCTTGGGAGCATCCTTTATAACATAGCTGTGCTTCTGGGGTACCATTCAAGTGGTACCACTGTGAATGGTGCCCTGCTGCTAGACCTGTCAGATGCTTTGGCTCTGTTCTTGAGAAAGGGTACATGGGAGGTACACTTTGTGAGATATGGTTTTTCTTAAAATGTAATTATCCTACACTCATATCCATTTGATGGTTTGCCTTCAGAATGTTGAAGGCTTGCTCCATTGTCTCCTGACTTCCAGTGTTTCCTTCAGAGACTCCAGTGCCTGACTCCCAATTCTTTGTAGGTAACCAGATTTTTATCTTTGGAGTCTTATAGGATCTTCTCTTTATCCACAGTGTTTGGAAATTTATAGGTATGCACCTTGATATGTTCAATAGGTATTCTTGGTTTGTACCAGCAAACCTTTTCCACTCTTCTTTGAGCCCCAAGAGGCTGGCCTTTATGGATAGTAGCAAGGCACTATCTTGCCTTCTGACTTTCTCTTGGGTTTAGGCAATAAGTGGCATCAGCAGGAGAACCCCATTGTTGCTGCTCATGAAGGCCAGCCTCTTGGGGCTCAGATCATGGTTTGCAGGGCAGGAGACTAAGACCAGGGTCCTCATTCTCCCAGTTTCCTCCCTGTAGGGTTCTGAGCTGGCAATGACCGCCATCCCTCTCCTACATTTATGGGTCTCTCCAGGTTCATTAACCACTCCCAGCTCTTGCCCTTCAGACCTAGAAGTGGAGATGGCTTCCCGCAGTTGGAAGCCTAATGCTTTATCATGTCTTGCTGGCTCTCCTGACTCTGCCAAATCTTTTTTTTTAAGTTTCTCTCTTCAGTTTTCCCATTTGAATGTGTTGCCTTTTCCTACCAGGACCCTAGGTGTTTTCTTCTTTCATGTGCTAGACTTTATGGGCATTTTAATAGGAAACCTTTGTCTCTCGGTTTTAGGAAAAGTTCTTAAATCATTTTCTTGGCCCTTTGTTTTTATTTTCCTAATTACTAATAAGACTGAGCACCTTTTCATAACTCTAAACACTATTTGTATTTCTTCTCCTGTGAATTTCCTGTTTATATTCTTTGCCTATTTCCTTATTGGATAATTGGTTATTGTTGATTATAGGAGTTCTTTATTTTTATTTTTTATTTATATGTATTTATGATAATTAGAGTTAGCTAGCCTATGGTAACACATAAACTCAAAAAAGCATAGTGGCACAGTGATGAGAAGGTTATTTCATTCCCATGTAACCATCCTGGGTAGGTATTTAGCTCAGCAGCTGCTCTGTTCCATGCAGTCATTCAGAGACCCTGCTGTCTTCAACTCAGGGCTTTGAAGATTGCCTTGTTTGATCTCATCTGAGTCAGTTGGAAAGAAAAAGAGCATGGAAGTGTGAATGGGACATACCTAAAGGTAGCCCTTATTATCAGGTGGAACTTCATGTAATTGCTGTTTTATGTGGCTCAACCTACAAATATTTTCTAGAAAAATATATGGCTCATCCTACTACAAATACTTTCTTTTAACTTTTATGAAGTGCCAAATTTTAAATAATTTTATTAGAAAGCAGAATTTTAAAATTATGGCATGATCCAAGTTTTTGATTATTTTCTTTATAACGTTTGGGTTTTACATCTGATTTTAAATGACCTTTCAAAGTCACACATATTTTCTTCTAATGCTCTTTGATTTCACCTATAATTTATTTTTGTGAATGGTATGTCATATGGTTCTAATTTTATTTTTTTCAAATAAATAGCCCATTTCCCAAGTCTGTTTTATTTAATATACTATCCTTTCTCTGCTGATTTGCAGTGTCTCCTCTATCAATCCCTGGACATAGGATTGTTTCTGGACTCTGTTCTAAGATTGAATATTGATCTTTTCTTGAGCCAATACCAAGCTATTTTAATTACTATAGCTTTATAATGGTTCTTGTATCTTGAGAATAATTCTCCTTTTGCCCTTCTTTTAAAAAAAAAAGGCCTTTTTATGTGTACTTACTTTTCCATCAGAATTTTAAAATCAGCTTGTCAAACTCCATGAAAAACTCTCATTTGATTTTGATTGAGAGTATATTGCTTATAGTTTGATTTGGAGAATAATTTATCTGCCAGCTCTGAACTTTAGTATATATATATGTATATCAATATATATGATAAAACTTTACTGAAGAATATTTTTTAAATTGAAGTAAGATATATACAGACAGTCCCCAACTCAGAGTGGTTCAACTTATAATTTTTCGACCTTGTGATGGTACAAAAGCAATGCACATTCAGTAGAAACTGTGATTTAAGTTTTGAATTTGGTCTTTTCCCAGAGTAGCAATATGTGGTACCATACTTTCTCACAATGGTGGGCAGTGGCACTAAGCCACAGCTCCTAGTCAGCCATGCAATCATGAAGGTAAACAATGAATACTCTGAAGTATACTGTGTTGCCAGCATTTTTTGGATATCGTGTTTTATGTTTTCGCAGCCCATCATGTCTACAAATGCCCCTTTTGACATGATATTTTCATCTTACAATGGGTTTGTTGGACCATAACCCCATCATAAGTTGGGGAGCATCTGCATATTTATATATTTACATCTTTCATTTATTTATTTAGAGACAAGATCTTGCTTAGTAACCCAGGCTAGAGTGCAGTGGCACAAGCGTAGCTCACTGCAGCCTTGAACTCCTGGGCACAAACAATCCTCTCACCTCAGCCTTGGAAGTAAGCTAGCCCTGTAGACATGCGCCACCATGCCCAACTGATTTTTGTATTTTTTTGAAGAGACGGGGTCTCCCTATGTTGCCCAGGCTGGTCTTGAATTCCTAGCCTTCTGCCTTGGCCTCCCAAAGTGCTTGGATTACAGGCATGAGCCACTGCACCAGGCCTGTGTATTTATTTCTTTTAAAATATATAACTTTGACGCGAAGGCCCGCGGCCGGTGTTGACGCGATGTGATTTCTGCCCAGTGCTCTGAATGTCAAAGTGAAGAAATTCAATGAAGCGTGGGTAAACGGCGGGAGTAACTATGACTTTCTTAAGGTAGCCAAATGCCTCGTCATCTAATTAGTGACACGCATGAATGGATGAACGAGATTCCCACTGTCCCTACCTACTATCCAGCGAAACCACAGCCAAGGGAACGGGCTTGGTGGAATCAGCGGGGAAAGAAGACCCTGTTGAGCTTGACTCTAGTCTGGCACGGTGAAGAGACATGAGAGGTGTAGAATAAGTGGGAGGCCCCCGGCGCCCGCCTCCCCCCACCCCCACCCCCCCCCGTCCCCGCGAGGGGGAGGGGCGGGGTCCGCTGGCCTTGCACTGAATGGGCAAAAACTGGAAAAATTCCCTTTGAAAACTGGCACAAGACAGGGATGCCCTTTCTCACCACTCCTATTCAACATAGTGTTGGAGGTTCTGGCTAGGGCAATCAGGCAAGAGAAAGAAATCAAGGGTATCCAGTTAGGAAAAGAAGAAGTCAAATTGTCCCTGTTTGCAGATGACATGATTGTATATTTAGAAAACCCCATCATCTCAGCCCAAAATCTCCTTAAGCTGATAAGCAACTTCAGCAAAGTCTCAGGATACAAAATTAATGTGCAAAAATCACAAGCATTCTTATACACCAGTAACAGACAAGCAGAGAGCCAAATCAGGAATGAACTTCCATTCACAATTGCTTCAAAGAGAATGAAATACCTAGGAATCCAACTTACAAGGGATGTAAAGGACCTCTTCAAGGAGAACTACAAACCACTGCTCAGTGAAATAAAAGAGGACACAAACAAATGGAAGAACATACCATGCTCATGGATAGGAAGAATCAATATCGTGAAAATGGCCATACTGCCCAAGGTTATTTATAGATTCAATGCCATCCCCATCAAGCTACCAATGAGTTTCTTCACAGAATTGGAAAAAACTGCTTTAAAGTTCATATGGAACCAAAAAAGAGCCCGCATTGCCAAGACAATCCTAAGTCAAAAGGACAAAGCTGGAGGCGTCACGCTACCTGACTTCAAACTATACTACAAGGCCACAGTAACCAAAACAGCATGGTACTGGTACCAAAACAGAGATATAGACCAATGGAACAGAACAGAGCCCTCAGAAATAATACCACACATCTACAGCCATCTGATCTTTGACAAACCTGAGAGAAACAAGAAATGGGGAAAGGATTCCCTATTCAATAAATGGTGCTGGGAAAATGGCTAGCCATAAGTAGAAAGCTGAAACTGGATCCTTTCCTTACCCCTTATACGAAGATTAATTCAAGATGGATTAGAGACTTAAATGTTAGACCTAATACCATAAAAACCCTAGAAGAAAATCTAGTTAGTACCATTCAGGACATAGGCATGGGCAAGGACTTCATGTCTAAAACACCAAAAGCAATGGCAGCAAAAGCCAAAATTGACAAATGGGATCTAATTAAACTAAAGAGCTTCTGCACAGCAAAAGAAACTACCATCAGAGTGAACAGGCAACCTACAGAATGGGAGAAAATTTTTGCAACCTACTAATCTGACAAAGGCTAATATCCAGAATCTACAAAGAACTCAAACAAATATACAAGAAAAAACAAACAACCCCATCAAAAAGTGGGCAAAGGATATGAACAGACATTTCTCAAAAGAAGACATTCATACAGCCAACAGACACATGAAAAAATGCTCATCATCACTGGCCATCAGAGAAATGCAAATCAAAACCACAATGAGATACCATCTCACACCAGTTAGAATGGCAATCATTAAGAAGTCAGGAAACAACAGGTGTTGGAGAGGATGTGGAGAAATAGGAACACTTTTACACTGTTGGTGGGATTGTAAACTAGTTCAACCATTATGGAAAACAGTATGGCAATTCCTCAAGGATCTAGAACTAAATGTACCATATGACCCAGCCATCCCACTACTGGGTATATACCCAAAGGATTATAAATCATGCTGCTATAAAGACACATGCACACGTATGTTTATTGCGGCACTATTCACAATAGCAAAGACTTGAAATCAACCCAAATGTCCATCTGTGACAGACTGGATTAAGAAAATGTGGCACATATACACCATGGAATACTATGCAGCCATAAAAAAGGATGAGTTTGCGTCCTTTGTAGGGACATGGATGCAGCTGGAAACCATCATTCTTAGCAAACTATCACAAGAAGAGAAAACCAAACACCGCATGTTCTCACTCATAGGTGGAACTGAACAATGAGATCGCTTGGACTCGGGAAGGGGGACATCACACACTGGGGCCTATCATGGGGAGGGGGGAGGAGGGAGGGATTGCATTGGGGAGTTATACATGATATAAATGATGAATTGATGGGTGCTGACGAGTTGATGGGTGCAGCACACCAACATGACATAAGTATACATATGTAACAAACCTGCACGTTATGCACATGTACCCTAGAACTTAAAGTATAATAAAAAATAAAAAATAAAAAAATATATATAACTTTGAAAGTTATATTTTCAATAAATATATAATATTTACATATGTGTATATTATATATTTATTTATTTATTCAATTTTAAAAAGATAATCTCCAGTGAAAGTTTATAGTTTCTCTGAAAGTGACTTTGTGTAAATTTCTTATTAGGTTTATTTTAGGTATCTTATAGTTTATACCATTTTTGTGAATGGAATATTTTTCTATTACATTGGTGATATGGTTTGACTGTGTCCCCACCCAAATCTCATCTTGAATTGTAGCTCCCATAATTCCCATGTGTTGTGGGAGGGACCTAGTGGGAGATAATTGAATCATAGGAGTGGGTCTTTCTCATGCTATTCTTGCGATAGTGAATAAGTCTCAGGAAATCGGATGGTTTTAAAAAGGGGAGTTTCCCTACACAAGCTCTCTTCTCTTATCTGCTGCCATGTGAGACATGCCTTTCCTTTCACCTTCTGCCATGACTGTGAGGCTTCCCCAGCCATGTGGAACTGTAAGCCCATTAAACCTCTTTCTTTTGTAAATTGCCCAGTCTCAGGTATGTCTTTATCAGCTGCATGAAAACAGACTAATACAATTGGTATATGTTATATATTGGTATATATTATTGGTATATGTGAATATTATTGATTTTTTTCTGACCACCTTGTTGAATTCTTTTTAGTTCTACTATTTTGTCACTTGATTGTCTTAGATTATCTAGGTAGATTATCATATCTTTTGAAAATAACATATTTATCTCTTATCAGTCATTATCCTTCATTTATTTTTCTTGTCTTGTGATTCTTTTTATGAAATACAATATTTTGCACTCCTAGTTGCTGTAAAATTATAACCTTCTTGCTTAATTAACTCTTTTCCTTTGGGCAACAAGTCTTCTATTTGTTGAATTTATTGTTTCTCTCCAGTGGTCTTGTTGTTCCCCAAATATTTAGTGATTTATTGTTATTATTTCATGCTTGTCTTTATAATTGAAACTCTCTGTTATAATTCCATGATACCAGCTCAGTCTGCTTTGGAAGAAGTGTAGGAGATCTGACTTTAGCAGGTATTCTGTCTGCTCTCAGTAAAAAGAGAAGGGGTGGGTGGTGTTGGGAAGTGTCTTGGCAGCCCATTGTGTGGTGTGGGGAGTTCTCTATTCTTTCTAGCCACTGACAGATTCCTTGGACCTTGCCTTGTTTCTTCCATCCAAATATTCATTCCAGTTTCTTCTACCTGGAGACAAACACTCAGTTACTACTGCTGGACCCTAGGGTACTTCACCAGGTGAGGGTACAGGCAGGTTCTACTGTCTGTTTCTGATGCAGCAGCCCCAACTAATCAACCTGCCAGCACTCTTAGGTAAACCCTTGTTCCTGTATCTGGTGTAGCTTCCACCTGTTGTTGAGTGCTGTGCTGAGGGCATTCTGGGCTGTGATGCATCCTGTTGATCCATCTGATTTCCATCTTTCAGTTGTTGTAGTTTTCATGCTCCTGAAGGATTCTATTTCTTTTTTCCTCTTCATTGTAGTAATGGATTTATCTATGCTATACTTCTTTTCTCTTAACTTTATATTTTGGGGCAAAAAAGAAAAATCGTTGAACTCATTCTCAGTCTATCATTTTGAAACTGAAGTCCCATTTTTTCTATCATGTTGTCTGCCTCGTTTTTGTTTATTTGTAAGTGCTTTTTATATATTAAAGACATGAATATTTTGTCATATATATTGCAGTGTGTATTCTTTGCCCCTGAATTTTTTGAAGTTATAAACTTTTAAAGATAATTTTTATTGTATAGAAGTTCAAATTTGTACAAAATTGAAGAGAATAATATAATACATCCAGTGGCCAATATCATTTCACCAATGCTTCCATCCATTACCCTTTCCCTGATTATTCTGAAGTAAATCCCAAACATCATATCATCTCTAATTATTTCGGTATATGTCTCTAAGTGATAAAGACTCTTAAAACACATAACCACAATGCTGTTAGTATACCTCAAATTAGCAACAGTGCTTTAATATCATAGAATGAAATGATGAGCTTATGTATTTTTGTAGTTTTTCTTGTTAGATGAATGAGTTTTTAAGGATGAAACCTTAAAACTTCAATAACCACAATAAGCCCATAATCTAATTCTTTACTTAGTAGTACATTTAGATAAAGAAAACATCTATTTTTTATTGATTGCTGCCTAAAAGAAACTAAGAAAATTATCTTATTACAGTTTAATTCTTTACTTGTCACCACCCTTTTTTATTTCAACATTCAGATTCTGAATATGATGGAAGAAAATGACAAACTAGAAAATATTGCAAAATTAGACCAACAGGAATTTGGTCTAGATCTTGAGGAACTAGAAAGGCTTCATGATGAAAGTCAGGAAGAAGTGGCAAAGGTATGGAAAAGTATAATTTAAGCACCATAAAGTTATGATGAAAGAAGTAAAAAGATAACAGGAAAGGGAACTTTTTCATAATAATGTGAATATGACAAAACTTTTTCCAGTGTAATGTGAATAAAGCAAACGTAGTACATGTAAGTGTAATGAATCAGAGGGTCACTGAATTTGGGGGTTAGGAGCAGGGAACATCTAGGCCAGCCAGACATCTGACATTTGCTTCCCCTCCAAGACATTCCTGCCAGCCATATGTTTGAACATTTTTGGAAATCTTCTCAGCCACCTCATGCCAACTTTGGACGCTTCTGGTTTAGTAAGCCCTTTCTTCATTAGAGTGGAAATCTTTCTTCCTGTACTCACTGATCCTTCTACTCTTTGAGTACTTCCTGCTCTATGGCCCCTTGAGAGTGGTAGAGGATTAGGAATTTCCATGTTCCCTGTGGATCTTCTCCTGTCTAGGCTAATTATCCTAGCTCCTATGACCATCATGTATTATACTTTCAATAGCCTCGTCATGATCTTGCCCTTTTCCTCCAGGTTAATTATATTTGCATATTGTACCCACAGAAGAATTCAAATTATTTTCTGTCCAGTGTAGAGAAAAGCATAAACTGAAACCTCCATTCATACTATACTTCTATTAATTCAGCCTTTGTATTATTTTGTGGCAGTCACATCAAATTGTTTGCTCATATGGATTTTATTTTAAATAAAAGCCCTAAGTGTGTTTTACACAGGATATACTGAAGCTACCTCTTTCTCAACCTGCTAGTACAGGTTAATTTTTTGAATCTGCAAATATAAAAACACAGGAGAATGAAAGATAGCTGGATTCAAGGACAGTTAAGGTGGATTATAATAGATTAAACAACAACACCAAGAGGAGGTTGATTATTTGACTGATGCCTCTAGGAGGGAGGTTTCCACCGTGTGCCCCAGGACTTGGTCCTGATAAACATGTTTATTAATGACTGGGGTGAAGATATAGAAATGAGGAGATTTGTCAAATTAGTGAATGACATGAGACTGAGAAGTTGAGGAAATGTAGTGGATAACAATTAGGACAAGAGTATCTCAACAGACTGATTTAGTACAATAAAACTTACCTGGGATAATCATTCCTTCATTTATTCTGCAACATCTATTCATGTCCCAGGCACATTAATCTAGGTGCTGGGAATACAATAATGAAGACAGACACATTTCATGGGGCTAATGTACTGAAGAAGACCGGTCATAAACAAATCTCTACATAGTATATGATGGAAACAAACTGGATGCTGTGATAGATGTGGGAGATCTACTTCTGTGGTCAAAGAAAGCCACTTCAAAGGGCTGACATTTCAGTTGAGAACTAAAGGAAGAGAGACATCTGGCTGTGCAAAGATCTGGGGGGAGTGAATGTCAAGCACAGGGAGCAACAAGAGCAAAGGCCCACAGGCAGAAATGGCTTGCAGTATTCCAGGAACAGCACAGCCAGAAAGGCTGAAGCATGGTGGGTGGGAGAGAGCCTCATGGAATGAGGTAGGGAGGTAGGCAGAGGCTAGCGCCTGAAGACCTTGTATATTGTGGTAAAGAATTTGGCTTTTTTATTGATTGTGCTACAGGAAGCTATGAAAAATGTCCCATTTTCTTATCACAAGAGGTAGGCACCAATCTAGGAGCTTTTTGAATGTATTTATTTTGATTATCACAATTGAAAAAGGCAGGTGATAGTTTGCCCCACTTGAAAAAACTGAGGCATTAGATAGAGGCTTAGAGAGCTACAGCCACTTGGCTAAGATCAGAACCAGGAGGATCCTGGCTGTTCCTCCTTGGAGGCTCTTCCTCCTTGGCTCTGGCTTGGCTCAGGCTCAGAATGCCCCTGCTATTCTGCACCAGGTTCTCCCAGCCCAGTCATCTTGACCACTCAGCAATGTGTGTGGGTTCGGTGCCTGCCCCCTTCCTCACTGTATATTTGCTTCTCTCTCCAAGCTGTATATGACTACTTGACAGAGTGAACTTGCTTCCCTGGCCCACTGAACTATTTACCATTGCCAAACTCATCCTACCTCCCCCACTGCCACCCTGTGCCTCTGCCCCAGGTGCCCCTCCTTGCCACTTACCAAATTCATGCCCATCCCTCAAGAGTTCTCCTTGATCCTCTGAGACAGGATTTGGTGCAGAGAAAGGCCCTCCACATGCTAGTTTCCCTCATATTGTTTATTTTTTTTCTTGAGCTCTGTGCCTTTGAAGAGATATTAACACCAGATTAGGCACAATAGTGGTCCAGTAGAGAACAGTGTTAGCAGATGGCACCATAAACTCAGCTGTTTAGGAGCTTTCAGCATGTTTAGGATCAGAATACCAGTCCTTGGGAGGAGTTAGTGGCACCTGCCAGTCAAGGATGTGAATGAGAGACTAGGCTACTACCCTGCCCCGGCCAGGATCTCAATAATAGGAAAAAGACCAAAGCCCGATAATGACAACCTGGACACAGTATTAGGGACTGAGTTTGGAGGAGTTGATAAACAGCCTCAGCAGTGGAGAGAGGAGGGCCGAGTGGGCTGGGAATCAGGCAGGTCCTGACAACTGATATGCCAAGCCAGCTGTCTATTTAGAAAGAAATAATTTAAAACTATATTAGCTATTAACTTACTGGGTCAGAATAAAAAAGAAATGAATTGCAAATTAAAGTCATTTAATCAGACAATAAAATAAATAGAAATTCACAAGAAGTACTAAAAAAAGACATTTTAAATCTGCGAGATATTATTCTTAGCTAGTTTGCTAATAATTCTGCCAAAAAAATGAAGTGCACAGAGATCCTGAAAAGGATGCTAAGGACTAAAGATTGTTAGGTCTCACTTCCACACCAGGCCTTTCAGGAAACTGTATTGAAATACGAATACTTAATTATTTAAATAATAAGCAATGGGATTACGTAAGCAAGTAAAACTAACTGAAGTAACATGTTTTTAAGTGGAAAAAAACACAAATTGTATGATCCCCAAGAGTAGTAGAGGGTTCTTTTTTATTATGGACGTAAATAATAGAATAATTAAGTACAGTAAAGACCCCCAGACAGAGGTCACAAACGCACTTCAAATGTGTGTTGGCGAGATTTAAGCCAACATTTAAATATCTGGCAGTTTCACCTAAAAATATGAATTCCAGACCTCTCTAATAAAACAGGAAGACTTTGCTCAGTGGTTTTGCTTCACTGCTGTTCCAAGCAGCAGACTTTGTGCACATTAACCATGCAGCTCACCACCACAGTGCATCCATCCTCACACCCTACTTCACTTGTGTATGCAACCTGACCATCCTTAGAGGTACTGTGTGTCCTCAAGGAAGAGAATCCAAGTCTACAGACAAACTTCAGGAGATATTCTCAAAGGCAGAGATGTGTTTCCCGAAAGTGCATCTCCGTGCAAAGTGGCTCAAAGTGTTGGAGAAAGACAACCAAACTCAACCACTGAAAGTGCAGTTAATGAGTTTACAATGGAGATTATTATTTCTGAGGCCACGCTTTCATTTTTATCTTTTCCCTTTGTCTGCGTTCTTCAAGATGATAAAGGATGTAGAGATGCATAACCTAGCCAAGAGCTATTTGGCTGAACTTATCAAAGAAGAATGTTGGAATTCGATGGCTGTGAAAGGTCGAGCTCTTAAGGTAACAGATAGAACCCTAGGTACAAAACCTGATGAGAATTGTCATCGAAAGCTCAGGAAAGTTTTTAAAATAAATTTAAGAAAATTCAGGCGTAGCAAAGCACTGAGAGCATGACTTGCCCCTTCCTATACTGAATTTCACCTGGATATGTCCCTGTCTCTTGGGTCCTTCCCCCTGTGCTCAGTCCCCATGTGCTTCCCAGCCATCATTTCTGAAGATCCGTCTTAGCATTCTTTTCCTCCTTTCCTCTCAGACACCCTCTGCATCTGGGTCTTAATAGATGTCTGCTCACTCACATTTCACAGATTGAAATGTAGACGAAATCTGGTTCATGTTTCTGCCTGTGCCTGCCTTCCCATTTTCTAAGGAGCTGTTTCTCATTGAGATGCCCTCAAATAAAATTTCCCTGTTTGTGCAGGGTGACCAAAAGTCTCAGGTCATGTCTGTGATCCCAGAGTAACTGTTATCAGCATCCCTTTCACTTTCAAATATGCTCCAAAAGTGGACAATGAAGTATACGGCCACCCTACATTTTATGTGATTTGAGTTTTGCTCTAAAACAGGGTTCTCATGAGCCATACATTTTGGGCTGGATCATTTCTTGTTGTGGGGGCTGTTCTATGCCCTGTAGGATGTGTAGCAACATCTCTGGCCTCTATTTGGAGACAGTAGCATTGTTTGCCTCCACTAATTAGGATAAAAAATATTGCCACATGTCTTGGGGGAAAAGGATGGGGAAAGAAGGAGGGAGAAAAATTGCTCCTGGTTGAGAACTACTGACCTAAAAATCAGCCCTTCACAAAAGCACGGTATTTTATATGAAGTTTATACCAATACTCATGGAATACATTGTTTTATTTTTTAAAAGGTTTCCATTGACAATTTTACCCATGCATGATAACCTATGGGTTAATTTTAATCACAGAAAACATCCCCTACTCAACCCCAGAAATGCACAATTATTCTACAAATGAATTTATTTTGTCTTGCGTTTTTTTCCCCAAGTGTTTTCATATCCCCTGTGTGGTTGAAAACTTCCCGATGAAAGCACGCACGGTTGAAGAGCTGAAAGAGTTGGAAAGAGTTTTACAACAAAAGGAGATTGAAGCAGAGTGTCTCAAAGTACTATTTTAAATATATATGCATTTATATAAGTGATGTGCTTTATTTTAGAGTCTCCTTTGTTCAGATTTGAGTTGGGATATAATTTAAGTTTAGGTATTGTATGTATTTATATTTTTATTTCTTGTTAATTTGTAGAATATATTCTAATGACTATAGGAGCCTATATCCACACAATAAATCAAGGAACCTATATCTTATACAACACTGGCTAGCCCTCAAATATGAGGATATACCTTAAAAAATGAGATTTGGGGTTTTGCTCTTATCCTGCACAGAGGTTGTCTTCATCCACAGATATCCTTTTCATCCTCCCTTGTCACTAGGGATTGTTTTTAAGATAATTGATCAAGGATAAAGTAGAATTTGTTTTGATAGAATTATGGTTTTCCTAAATCCCACTTTTTAAACAATAATCTCTGTCAAACCACTAAAAAAAACACTGCCCTTCAGTGTAGTTTTGTTTTGGTCAGAGCTGTGCACCTACTCTTTTTCTGAAACAAAAAGAAGGCATGCTTAATTCTTCTTAACCTTCACCCACCAGTCCTTTGTGAACAGGTTTCTTTGTAAAATATAAAGAGAATATATGTTTCTTAATATTTAAGTACCAAAAAAGACTCAAAATATTTACAAGCAGGTGTCATACTGACAGAAAGATATAAATATTACACACCCTCAAGGACAATTTTTATTCCTTTGATTTATCCATCGTTTATCAGTTCTGAAGCTTTAATCTCTTCTGCAGCAGTTCTGGGATCTATTCATCACTTTGATTTCAGTTGTTGGCAAGACAATTCAACAAATTAAAATGATTGTTGAAATAATTAAGTTGTCACAAAATTTCCCTTTAGAGGATTCTTATTATTGCATAACTTCTGTGTCATTTTTTTCTACATTTAGCTACGGAAGGAAATTGTAGAGGCTCAGTCTGGAGTTATGTTGGTTAAAAAGCGTCATGAAGAGGATGATGAAGAAGAGGAAGAGGAAGACAAGACAGTAAAATGTAGCAATTTGCCCAATTACCTGCTTGGTAGTCTGAGTACTGATTTTGGGGTAGATACCTCTTTATTGTCAAGCCAATTGCAGCTTCATTCCAGAGAAGAGAAAATCAACCAAATTATATTACTGAAAGTGGGTGAATTCTTTTTATCCTCAAAAATCTCTAGAATACATTAGGTGGCTTTCAAGGCCTCATATTGAAAACTAACGCCAATCAAATGATGATTTAAAAATACATAGAGGAGGCTGGGTGCAGTGGCTCACGCCTGTAATCCCAGTACTTTGGGAGGCCGAGGCAGTTGGATCATGAGGTCAAGAGATCGAGACCGTCCTAGCTAATATGGTGAAACCCTGTCTCTACTAAACGTACAAAAATTAGCTGAGCATGGTGGTACGTGCCTGTAATCCCAGCTACTTGAGAGGCTAAGGCAGGAAAATTGCTCGAACTGGGGAGGCGGAGATGACAGTGAGCCAAGATCATGCCAGTGAGCTGGATCTGCACTCCAGCTTGGCGACAGAGCGAGACTTCGTCTCTAAATAAATAAAGAAATAAATAACAATACATAGAGGAATATACAGATACTGTCCATGTCCTTTAGACAGATCTTGTGTACAAGAGTTGCGTTCAATCATTTGGACTAGGTTACTGTAATACCAAGTTTTCTTTTTTTTTTTTTTTTTTTTTTTTTTTTTGAGACGGAGTCTCGCTCTGTCGCCCAGGCTGGAGTGCAGTGGCCGGATCTCAGCTCACTACAAGCTCCGCCTCCCGGTTCACGCCATTCTCCTGCCTCAGCCTCCCGAGTAGCTGGGACTACAGGCGCCCGCCACCTCGCCCGGCTAGTTTTTTTTTGTATTTTTTAGTAGAGACGGGGTTTCACCGTGTTAGCCAGGATGGTCTCGATCTCCTGACCTCGTGATCCGCCCGTCTCGGCCTCCCAAAGTGCTGGGATTACATGTAATACCAAGTTTTCTAAAGAGCATTCCACAACAGCTGACACCACAAACCATTCTGCTTTGAACATCAGTAAGCTCAAAGAGAAAAGAAAACACTAGAATTCCGTTTTCTCAGTATACCCAAATGTCAATGAGGATTTCCTTGTAAGATCAAGGTGTTATTGTTTATCTATCTGCTTAACCTGGAGAAAGACAATTTCCTCTAAATTTCTGTAAATTCTGGGGTTCAAGGATAAGGTGTGAGGTCCCTCTGGCTCTAAGCCCCTACTCCTTAACTTTCCACCAAACAGTCTCAGAATACGTCTATACATGTAGAAACCCTGACTGAAGGTTTTTGAAAATGCAGTGACTGAGACTGTGCCAACGAAGATAGTTTGAAATTGAATGCTGGCAATCCCTGTTCCTGAAAGCCCTCCAGCCACGTCTGCAATTTGAGTTCTAGTCTCCTGCCATGTTCTTAAGCTCTCTCTTCCTATCCTTTTCTTTTTCTGGTCTAACGCCTGAAATTTCTGTTCATTAACACTCAGGGCTATTTAGTTACCTCATTTGTTGCTCAGTTTTTGCCTTCAGGGTCTCACCTTCTTGCTGCTTTTAATTAAGGTGTTTGCCTACAAGGAGGTAGTTTCGGCCCAAGAGAAATTCTCGTGCTAGCTGTTAAGATCATTTTTTCACCCTGCTTTAATGGTTTCGTCTTCAGTAGGATAGACATATAGACTGAACTCCCATGATAACTCAAAGGCCACTTTGGGTTGACCCGTCAGCAGGAGTGGGGGCAATCCAGTTGGTCCCACTGGCACCTTAGGAATTGCATACTCCAGTTGGCTAGCGCAGCTGTCTTTCCTACCTGAGAATGATGTGTTCGTATAGAAGAAGAGTATTGTGTGTGGTGTGATTCTCTGGCAGGCTCTCCAAATACTTCGTACAAACTATCTCTTCTTTTCCACATCTACCCCAACCCAGGTTCCAAAGAAAAGACATGTGCCAACTTAAATCCTGTATATTGCTTTGTAGATATTTTATAGTGGATTTTGTACCAAAGTAGAGAGAATAGCCCAATGAGCCGCTAAGTACCCATCACCCACTTCAGCATTTGTCAACTTGCACATGGAGTTACAATTTACATTTCAGGAAGTAGGTTATGGTCTAACAATTATGTGGTAGCCTTAATCCTACCCATACTTGGATGCCACTGTAGATTGAGCCAAGAAATGACTTAATATAAGTAGTATTCTAGAAAGATTCATTTTACCATCTTAAAATATAATTTGTGGAATGATTTTAGAGGGAAAGTATAATTGTGGGATCGTGTTACCAGTAAAGACATAGTAAGTGATGTGTTTTCAGTAACATGTTAATATTTCAGGATATCATTTACAAGGTAAAAACTGCTTTCAATAATGAGTTTGATGCTGCATATAAACAAAAAGAGTTTGAAATTACACGCGTGAAGGAAAGAAATGTTCGAATTCGAGAAATTATTGTTGATCTGGAATTGGAAGAAGCAGTCTGGCAACCAGAATTTGAAGACTGTGAGAAGCCAGAGAGAACGCTTGTTGTGCAAGATGAGGAGGTACTGGCTAGCTGTGTTCTCCCTTCCCTTCTTTCTCAGAAGACTTTCCCCAGCTCCTATTTGTTCACCTTGGTTACTCTATGGGAAGTGATTATACTGAGTAGCACTCTCAGTTGCAGATAACAGAAAGAGGTGATAGAGCCTCAGCAATAATGAGAATTTCTTTTACGAATCCTATGGAGTCCAGGGAAGATTTGGACACTGAGCCCAGGAAGAAGCAGAAACCAAAAACTGGAGCCTCGTGGGAGGTCCAGAAACCTTCTTTCTTCATCTCTTAGTTCACATCACTCTGCATTTCTACTTCCTCTGGCAATTTCTACTTTATATCTCCTCCACGTAAGAAAGTAGCTGGTCTGAATTAGAATCTCTTAGTCCCAATTCCCAGTTCATTTGGGAAGGGGCTCCTTGGCCCAGCTTGGGTCCAGTGCCTGTACCCAGAGTGGTTGGGTCACATTGCGGGAATGAGGCCAGTGGAGCTCCAGTAGTGATCTAGGTCATTCAGGCAGTGTGGATCCCACAGAAAGGGGTTCTCCGGACAGCCTTCTTTAAAGATTTTGGCACAGAGGCAGTTGAAAATAAATGCCTAAAGAAAAAAATTAAAATCTGACAATATTTCATTTTTTAAAAGTAAAAAAAAAAAATGCTAAAGAATACTCAAAGAATTTTTCTCACATAAAACCAACTTGACTCCTGGGGGCAAAAGATAATAGTAGTGTTTAGAAGTAATAGAAAATATTTTTACAGTCTCTGCTGAATGCTGGCTGGATTGAAGTGAATTTATCATTGTAAGTCCTTATAAAGTAGGTACTTGATATTACTTCCATTTTACAGATGAGGAAAGTGAGACACAGAGAGTTTGAGTAATTTGACCAGTTACAAAGCTAGTAAGTGTCAACTGTAAGGCAAACCATCATGCCTTACAGTTCATCCTCTTAACCTGTGCACTCTGCTGTATTTGTTTAAGCAGGTCGTTTTTCCTAAACCAGACTTTCACTATGTGACCTAAAACTCTGGAGCAAGATGACAGCAGGAACCTCACTCTGCTGCTCTCTGGAGGGCCCTGCTTGGGGCAGTCACTTTGTACCTGCTTCTCCTTGGGCTGTAATCCATCCTACATTTAGGAGAGTGCTCTTGCTGCAAGCCAAACTTACTATGTCCCTTCTCTGCCTCACCCCTTGCAGTGGCTGCTCACTTCACTTAGGATAAAGCCTACAAGCCTCCTCCTAAATGCCCACCCCCACCCCCTTTCTTGCCCAACTGCTCTCCCACCTGGCTCCATTCTGGTCACAATTTCATTCATACAGTCCCTTGAATGCCCCAAGTTCTCAACCTCTTAGGACCCCTATCCTTCAGAATTTGGCTTAGATGGCACTGCTTTGAGCCCCGCTCCGACCCCTCCTTAATCTATCAGGTTCCCTGTTATAATCTTTTCAGTGGTGGGCACAAGCTTTGAGAGTTAATAGAGAAGTAAAGATCTATTTTTCCAACTCTCTCATTTTAGACCTCATCTTATTCCAAAACAGAAAATTGGGTGCAAAGTCTGCAGAGTCCCTTTAATCCCCTTAGTATCTTCTAGCCTCCTCCCAGTATGTGGAAGGAAAGTTTAGTTTGAATTTTGTAAGAATAATAGCAGGAAATGACATTTTCTCTTTCAGATTACAGCCCACAAACACATTATGCCGTGGCACAAAGCCAGAGAAGAATTGATTGTGAATCGTGAAACGGAGCACTGGCTTCTGATACAGGCATGCAGCTTTGCTTACACAGGACCTAAGACCGTCTTTGCTTTAGGGATACTGCTTCCTAGTTTGGTTTAATAACCCATCAACACATTTGTCATGGTCAGAGGTCACTTGAATCTCAGTTGGTCTCTTTCCCCTTTCTCTCCTCGAGGCACTTTCCCCAATCCCAAATGCAGTTATTCTAATGTTGGGTGGGAGGCTGCCTCTGGAGCCACTGGAATGTCAGGTCTCTGTCTCAGCATTCCTCTCTGATTCTGGCTCTTTCCCAGGGTGCCAATACAAGACTCCGAGCTCTGATGGACATGATGGGAGGAGTTCTGGAAGTCAAGAAGGAAGATATTTTGAGAATGGTGATATTTCTGTTCATCCTTATGGAAGGTGGAATGGGATGGAAAGAGCTACTTAAGTTTTACCACTTTTGTCCTATATAAACCTGGGTTTTAGAAGTTCTCCAGTAACAAATATTATACAACCTCCATAGTACCTTGTAAACCTACCACATTAGGGCCTGTCATGGTGGCTTATGCCTGTAATCCCAGCACTTGAGGAGGCAAAGTGAGGAGGCCCGGAGTTCAAGGCAGGAGGCCAGGAGTTCAAGGCTACAGTGAGCTGTGATCACACCACTGTACTCCAGCCTGGAAGATAGAGCAAGACCCTGTCTCAGAAAACCAAAAACGTACCACATTAGACAGATAATAAATTTGAAAATGCAGGTTTGCCCTCCAATCTGACAAGACACAAACAAATCAATAAAAATAAGTAACTACAGTGGTTTTGGTCTCTACTGAAGGCAGAAATACTGCTTCATTGGTAATTGTCCAGATATACCAGGAAACATTTCCTTTGATACCTGACATAGGTGTCCCTGGAGCTCGGGGGTAGTTCTCACTATAAAGATCCCAACACACCCCTCTGAGTCTGTCACCTAAGAGTCCAGGTATATCCTGCCCTGCTCACCTTCACCTAAGCCACAGAAAAATTGTTGTAAAATTTTAAAATACCTTTTGCCCAAGATATCAGGTCGTTGTCCTTGCCAATGTGAAGGACTGTACCCTTTTAAAGGGCTCTTTTTAAAAAAACTCTGAGCTTTTACTGTACTACTGCATTTATGTTTAAGCTGAAATATATGCTTTTCTTCATATCCTCAGGTGATTCCTCAACCTGCTTTCATGGCAAAACCTGATGCTGTGTGGACTGAAGAAGAAAGAAAACAATTCAAAGATTATGAGAAAAAAGTAAAGGAGTTAAATGAAGAAAGAGATAAATATAGAAAGGTCAGAAGAGCAAAGAATTAATACAACCTACCATATCCAGAGTGCTATTTAAATATCTTTTCAAATGTTTTCTATTTTCTCATATCTTTAATAGCTTAAGGATAGTGTTTCAGCTTAAATTCTCAAGAGAATTTGGAGAAGTAGGTGGAGATAAATTTAAGGAGTTAAAACAATTTTAAAGCAAAGAAACATATAGCAATAGTTTTTTTAAAAGCTCTTATTGATTTCAGCATTTCCCATGTCATTACCATTCATTTGGCCCTTCATTCATTCTTCAGGTGTTCAATGAACACCTAATACAACATGTTCAAGTCACAGCAAGGTATTGCTCTGTGTTATGTACATTTATTTGAATTCAGTAATACTTTTGCTTGATTTGTTCTCCATCTCGAGAAAAGGGTTTGAAGAACAAATGGCACAATCAATGCAGTACATTATTTACAACTCAAATTCAAGGTTTTTACAGTGCAGTTCTGCTACTTTTATCCCCATGCATCGGAAGGAAACACTGTCACATTAAAATTGCTCACAATTACAGTAGAGATATAAAAGATGATGATGTGCAGTCAAGTAAATAATATTTATTATTCTGTGAAGGAAGTAAAGTCCTACCATCATTCAAAGTGGGACAACTTGCCCGCTTGCTAGTGACTATAGCTCATGAAGAGCTTCTTTGAGTCTGTTGTGAACCTGTCTACATTTTTATTCACTGCAGCCCTGTAGGGTCCCTTATATTTTAACCTAAAATGGTTCTTACTCAAAGCCAAAATCAGTAATACTGAAAGAAGTAAAGATTTCAAAGAGTTAGGGAGTATAGATGCCTAAGGAATAAAGACTGGTGACCTATCAACGACATTTACTCCACAGTTTTGTGTTGTAAGATAGTTCACTTCCTGCACCCTCACATCCCTGCACCTTCTTCGTACTCACCTGCTGAAACCCCAGCCTTGATTAAATCCGGTACTCTGCCTTCTCTGCACCTACACCCATGAAGTGGCTAAAGAAAAACTACTGACTGGGTTTACTCAAAATTATGACCTTAATCTCAATTGGGTCCTTAGAGCTGCTCTGCAATGCTACCCCATTTTTCCCCTAGCCACGTGCTCTCACACTTGAATGCAAGTCTGCATCACCTGGCAGATTTGTTAAAAATGCAGGTTCTAATTTTATTGTTGCTCTGGGAAAATGGAAGGACGCTGAGATTTTGCACTCCAAACAGGCTATTGCTGGCCAGTGGACCCTACTTTTAGTGGCAGGATCCTAGAGTACCATTTCACACCCATTGCTCATCTCCCAAACTTTCAACACCTGATGCCCTCAACTCACTCTCACCTTATTTTCTGTTTTACTAAGAGAAGAGAGGCAACTCAAAGTGATTCCCCTTACTCCTCTACTGCTGCATCCACCTGCCACCTGCACTGAATCCGTAGTGTCTGCCTTTCTGCTTCTTATGGGTGAAATGGCCTTGCATCCACCTAAGCCTGGTCCTCTCCTGGTGCACTAGCCGCCATCCCATCTCACCTACTCCATGTCATTACTCATCAATTTACCCTCTTCTTTCCTGCATCATCAATTTTTCCCACCCTGTGGATTTTCCCCATCAGTGTAGACACATGCTATAATTGTATACATCTCTCATCTTATTAAAAAAAAAAAAAAAAACTTCCTGGAAGGAAATGCTAGAGTTCTTTCTACTGTTCTTGTGATATTTGGGTCAGTGTAAATTTATTTCAAAACAAAAAGTAAAAAGAAGAAACCCAACTCATTTGACCTCTCTTTCCCCCTGGATCACTCGATGTCTCTGCTCTCCTTTACGGCAAAACTCAAAAAAATCTGTGTGGATGGTTTTCAGTTTCTCTCTCTCAATTAAAAAACTTGTATTGTGGAAAATGTCAAATATGTATAAAAATAGAACAGTATAATGACTCCTTTGTCCAGCTTCCACAATTATCTACTCACGGCCACTCTTAATTCATTTTATACCTCCACTTACTTCCCTAACGTTGGATTTTTTTTTTCACCAATTTTTATTTTAGAATTATTCAAATGTATATAAATGTTACATGAATAGTACCATCTATATACCATATATTTGTATCAATAGCATATATATTATATATATGTTATTTTATATATACCTGTGCACAGCAGTTTTTTATATTGCCACATTTGTTCTCTTTTTCTCCTGAATAGAGATAAATCACAGATATCATGATATTCCTAAATAATACAGCATAAACCTCTTAAGAACAAAAATATTCTTCTACATAACCACAGTAAAATTATCATACAAAATAAGCTTAACATTAATATGATTATCTAATTAAGTCCATATTCAGATTACCCTGTTGTCCAAGTAATGTGCTTCATAGCTTTTTTTGTTGCTGTTTATCTAAAAATCTAATCAATTTCACTTAGTTTTTAATGTTCTTTTAGTCTCCTTTAATCCAGAACAGTTCTACAACTTTGTGTTTGTGTTCCATGACATTGACATTTTTTAAAAATTGAAGCTGATTTTTTTTTTTTTTTTTTTTGAGACGGAGTCTCGCTCTGTCGCCCAGGCTGGAGTGCAGTGGCCGGATCTCAGCTCACTGCAAGCTCCGCTTCCTGGGTTTACGCCATTCTCCTGCCTCAGCCTCCCGAGTAGCTGGGACTACAGGCGCCTGCCACCTCGCCCGGCTAGTTTTTTGTATTTTTTATTAGAGACGGGGTTTCACCGTGTTAGCCAGGATGGTCTCGATCTCCTGACCTCGTGATCCGCCCGTCTCGGCCTCCCAAAGTGCTGGGATTACAGGCTTGAGCCACCGCGCCCGGCCGAAGCTGATTTTTTTGTGGAATGTCCTCCAAGTTGAATTTGATTGTTTCCTAATGATTAGATTGAGGTGCAATAATATTTCTGACAATCATACTAAGTAGATGATGCTGTGTCTGTGGTGCATCGTATCAGGAGGCTCCTGATTTCAGTCAGTCCCACTATGGTAACATTAAGTATGATCACTAGAAAGAAGGTTTCTCCAGATTTTTTTATTATAGAAGTTCTCTTTCTCCTTCGTGTGTAATAACTCATCTGTGGGGGGTGATATTTTGAATCTGACTCTCTGTTCATTCTGTCTGTTGGCATCCATTGATGATCCTTGCCTGAATCAATTATGACTATAGTGATTGCAAGATGGTGCCTTTCTAGTTTTTATCATTTATTTTATATTTACTAGTTAGTATTCTTCTGCAAAGAAGAACTTTTCCTCTGCCCTACCAGAGGCATACTCTAACTTAATGTGTTTTAATCCATGACTATCATTATTATTTCTGTTTTTCAAAGTGTTTGGAGCTTCTTCAAGTTGTTATCTGTGTCCTTTTCTTGTGTCTTCATCAGTTTTTGAGCACTTTCTCCCTTTCTAACACAACAAGATGTTCTAGGCACCTAGAATCAGCTATTTTTCTTTTTAGAGAATCCTGGATTCCTTTTACTGGGAATTGGTATTTAGAGACCAAGATCTGGGTACTAAATGTGCTCTTTGCTATAGGGGTTAGGAGTCATTCTCTCTCTCTCTCTTTCTGTCTCTCTCTCTCTCTCTCTCTCACACACACACACACATACACACACATCCAGTTAGCTCCAATTCCAACTCAGTTCCAATTCAACAGCACAGGGTTCTTTTCTCTTTCCTTCGTTAAATATGTAGGTCTCCTTTTTTCAGTGAAAACTCTAGTTCCCAAAATATAAATATACTTACTGATTTGCTCAGTCCTACAATGTGTGTAAAATACCTCTATCAAAAATGCTGTCCCATCTACTGCCTATGTTTTTTTCACCAAACTGTCTCTGCTTCTTCCCAGAGATTCCAGCTGGGCTGGAGGCTGAGCCCCTTTGGTAACAACGTTTAAGGGAACATGAGCACAATGCATAATGTCCTTAAAAGCGTGTTGTGATGTGCACATTTTGTAATTACCTTTTTTGTTGTTTTATAGCAACCATATGTAAAACATTCCAAATACTTCTACAGCTCTGCAATCTAATCCCTTTGTCACTTTTGGAAGGTGACTTTTCATCTTAATGCACGTTGCCTTCTCTGTAGAGGAAGGAAAAAGGTATGGGCCAGCCTTACTGAGAACTAAACAGACTCCAGGTAAAGAAAGACTCCCCGGTGGGAAACCACATTGTTCTCTACAAAGTATCAGCCAAACCAGAAAGGTGATTCCAGGAGGGGTTAGCCAAACAGCAGCAACAACAAAAAGGTGCAGTTCAGGTTTTCAACTTTAAGATATCTTTGGACAATGTTATTTTTACTTGTTTTATTTTTTTCATTAGAAGTGACCAAAATTAAGATAGTGAGACCTCTGAGACCAGATTTTTGTCCCATCCCTATCCCCTTCCGAGTTGCTCACAGGATGGATCATGTGCCCCTTATGTTGAGGGGATCACTTAACTGCTCTCCTGCCTCCTTTAAAGAAAGAAATAAGATTATGTTTTTGCCACCGATTTAGCCATATAAACCCCATCTCCTTGCCCTTTTCTGGGTTTCGAGCTGCTGTCTCTAAAGTGCCATATCATTGTGCTTGGTTTCAGTCGGTGCTGGAGAAATTTTGAACAGGTTATGTACAAGACCTTTTAAATGTTATATTATTTTGGAACTTTGCTTCTTTGGGTTTGTGGCATCTGGGCTACCCTGCTTGGCTGTGAGGGCTCTCTACAGTCTGTGGGCTGGCAGTTTGCTGATCGTTTCAAGAGTCTTTCCCTACTAAATCCCCACTTTTTGGTAAGGTTTTTGTGTAAGGTCTGTTAGGTTTACATCCTGAAGCTTATTGGCTTAAAATGTACTCTTATTTGATATAGTCTTTTTGGGGCCAGTTGGGAGAAAGAGAAACCAATAGTGCAACCATTTTGATACTGAATATTAACAGGTATCTTTTTGGAAATAAAGAACCAGTCCCTCCAAACAAACAAACAAAACAAATACTATAGCAATTTTCAGATTTCCTAGTAGCTCTTTTTTGTTCTTAAACTATATCCCACTAAGAATACACCAACATATTATGCTGAGAATTACTTTGACCAATCCTTTTTTTCCCCTTTCTGTGAGGATAACATTACCAGTTTGATATACAGTTGACTTCTTTAAGCAGTGGGGAAGAGGCTGGTGTGTCTTCTGATTTTATGATTTTTCTTTTGTTTCTACATGACCCCCTAATTTCCACCTCTTCCTTCTTTCCCTTTACTCCTGAGTCTCTACAGGGTACTTCCCTCTTTCGAGTTGCCCTTTTCTCCCCAAAGCAGTACCCTGAGACCACAGCTCTGCCCTTTTAAGTCCCTTATTTTTTATTTCAAAGTAGCTGCTTTTCTGACATCTCTACAGCTACCACTCTAATGCAAACTACTGTTACCTTTCCCAGGATTTATTGCCTTAGTTCCTCTGCCCCCTGCCTCCTCCCCCAATCCCTATATCCCATCTCATTTCATCTCCTGTCATTCTTTCCCTCATTAACTGTTCCAGTTCCACTGATTTCCTTACTGTTCCTCAGATACCCAGCAAACTCTTGACTCAAACACCCATAGCTCATTCTCGCTGCAGGTCCTTGACACACTGTATCCTTGGCCTGGAGCGCTCTTCCCCCATTTAGCTACATGACTGGCATTCTCACGACTTTGAGATCTCTACTCAATTGTCACCTCATCTTCCTATGATGGTGGAAATCCCTGCTTCTCCTCAATCCTGCCCTGTGTCCCTTTTTCCCTGACTTATGGTTCTCCATAATACTTACCACCACCTGGCTGAGTTCATTTTTACCTGTTTACTTATTATCAGTCTTCTCTACTAGAATACAGTATGAGGGAGGAGAAATGGTCTTTGTTCAATATTATATTCCCAGTTTTTAGAACTATCCTCCATCCATCATAAGCACTTAAGGAAGATTTATTGAATGAATAAATGAATTTGTTGATACCTATTATGTGCCAGTCACTCTTCTGAGTACTGGGGATTCATAGATTAAAGGATACATCCTTTACCTTCACCAGCCTGGTCAGCGAAAACAATACCTTCTTAAATGGCAGGCCGTTTCTTTTGTTGTCGTTGTTGTTTCAGAGCTGGGAGAAATTCTAGGTGTGATGGATTTCTGCACAGTTCATATAAACCTCCTACTTGGTCTTTCACTTTGCATCTCATTTCTCAGCATCTGATGCAGATATTTTTAGGCAAAATTAGACTTTTCTAGGAATGTTTGAAGAAAAATGACATTCATGTTTTTTACAAATATATTCCTTGAGTGCCCACTATGGGCTTAGTACAATGGCAGGTCCTGAGGGATGTGCATGAATAAGACAGACACAGCCTCTCCTCCCCCACCCCCTTCACAATGACCATTATGTGGAGTGGAGACGGTTATATAGTAACTGTGCATTCGCAAGATAATTATTTAACTGCAATGTGATAAATTAGAAGGGCAAGTTCAGGGTGCCATCAATGATGGTGAACACAGGCACTGACTTAGATCAGCCACTGGTACCCACCAGATCCCCTTTGCAGGCTGCTGTGCCCATCCCCTCACTGCTATGAGTGTTCCTGATAGAGGCTTACACCTGAGACCTTCTCTGGAATGTTGTTGCCCTTGGATGATCAAGGGAGCCTCCTTGTCCAGAGACATCCCCAAGTTTACACCATTGCCCTCACCCAGGGCAGCCAGTGACCTGCTGATAGAGCCCAAGGGGAAGGGGGTACAAAACCCCAGCCTCTTCACCCCAAAATGAGACAGTTCAGCAGAGTCCCTTTCATTTCTACCAACCCTGGGAATCAGGCCAAGGCTGGGCTTCATTGCTCAGCTCCTGCCTCTTGCCTGCCCTGTTTCCCTCACCCACTTACAGGTGTCTCCTAAAGAGCGCCCCATCCAGAAATCATGTGCCCTGGAATCTTGTTTCAGGCCTTGCTTCTGAGACTTAAGACAGGGCCCAAGGAACTCTTCCTTGAGAACATGGCATTTATGCTTGCACTGGAAAAGTGAGAATGACTGAAGAGGCCGAAGAGTGGGAAATGAAGCATAGGCAGACGGAAGAGCATGTGAGAAGGACCTGCAATGGGAAGAATTTGGGGCATTTGAAGAAGAAATGGCAAAGGACCATTTTACGTTACAAAAACATTCTTTCGGACCAGAGACCCTCAAAAGGCCCAGAATCTCAATGTTTTTAAAGAAGGTTGGATCTAAGACATATAGACAATCTGGCCTCAGCCAGCTGGGTCTGTGGCCATTTGCCATATGCTGATGTTTTCATCATCTAGGAACAGGTGAACTTGATAAAGGGCCACCAGGAGGACACAATCTGTGGGACTTTTCCATGCCTATGAGATAGTGACATAAATTATTATTAGCAAATGACACTGAGATGTGTTTTTTTCATATTTGTTTGTTTTATTTTCATATCTCCTCACTGTTAGGTAACTTAATTTGGATGGTCTTTCTCCTGGCATCATATGCCTCTATTATTTTTGCTAAACCTCTTTCTCCATTATCCTCCCAGAATCAGTTACTTTCCTTATTAATCTGGCGTAGAGAGAACTTGGCTTTTTAAACTGGTGTATATTTAAACTATTTATTACCATCATAGTAATAATTAATTTGAATAAGAATTATCAATGGATGCTAAAGCTGGTAGATAAAAGTGCAATGAGAAACAAGATATTTACATAGTCTGAAAGTATCTTTCCACAAATTAATAAATTACAAATGGAAAAACTAACTTTACAATAGAGAAAGTGGCAAACACTACTTAACCAAGTGATCCAAGTTAACATCGCCAATAATGAAGCAAACCAACATCATGTATCTCCTGATGAGGTAGACACAGAAGGACATAACATAACTTATGTAGTCTTCCTGCTAAAAATGTGTAACCTGGGTGTACAATTGAGAAAACATCAGACAAACCTAAACTAAATGACATTCTACAAAATAAGTGGCCTGTCCTCAAGTGTCTGCAAATTATTCTCAAATGGTTCAGAAAAGTGTAGGAAAGAAAGTAGATAGGTAGGGGGCAGGGAGTGGGTGGGAGAGAGAGAGAGAAAAGTGATAAAGCAAATAGGGTAGAATGTCTACAGTTGGTGACTTTGAAAAAGGTATATGGGAATTCTTTGTACTATTCTTGCAACTTTTCTATAAGTTTGAAGTTATACAAAATAAAAAGTTACAAACAAATGTAAGGATTAAAATGATTTATACCAATATACCTCTTTTTTACATGTTTTTTACTTTGTATTTTTTTATTTTTAATTTTGCGGGTACAAAGTAGGTGTATATATTTGTGGGCTACATGAGATGTTTTGATACAGGCATGCAATGTGAAATAATCACAACATGGAGAATGGGGTATCCATCCTCACAAGCTTTTATCCTTTGGGTTAGAAACAATCCAGTTATACTCTTTTAGTTATTTTTTAATGTTAAGTGATTGTTGACTATAGTCACCCTGTTGTGCAATCAAAATTATACCTCATATTTTAATATTGTTCTCTTTAAAAGCATAAATTTATAGCTTTTCACTTATGTCCTGATGGAATTTTTTTAAAAGAGAGGGCAAGGGAACATTTTCCTTTTGATATAGAACTGTCTGGAGAGACAAAACATACAGAAAACAAGAGAGTACAAATATATAAATATACATATATGTATATTGACTTCTTGTTTCCTTAAAATAGAAATAATGCCGTGAAAATGACCAGTCCTTGAAAAAAATAATTTTTTTTTTTTTTTTGAGACGGAGTCTCGCTCTGTCGCCCAGGCTGGAGTGCAGTGGCCGGATCTCAGCTCACTGCAAGCTCCGCCTTCCGGGTTCAAGCCATTCTCCTGCCTCAGCTTCCCAAGTAGCTGGGACTACAGGCGCCCGCCACGTCGCCCGGCTAGTTTTTTGGAAAAAAATAAAAATTTTTAGGACTAAATCATGTGTCTGGAGATTGCTGTGCTATATAAAGAGTGAGGATTTTCTGGAAAGATTTGCTGCAATTGGCTTTCCTATCCTACTTCTGCCTGTATCATTAGCCATGATCAGTAATTTTAAGCTTTTTTCCCCATGGTAATCTTTTCTAAGCAAAAATCTCAACACACAGTATATTAAACAGATCCAAGTGGGACCATCTCTGGTTTAAGAGAGTACAGGGCCCAGAACACCTTGCGAGGGTTGCCCTCCATCTGCCCCCCCTTGTGGTGAAACTTAAACATCACTTCCTAGGAGCCTTTAATACTCCTAAATGCTAACTTTACTGTTGTCTTCCTTTTAGTCATTAGAAGCAGAACTGAAGAAACTTCAAAACTCTATTCAAGAAAGCACACAGGCCTTTGATGAACACTTGAAAAGACTTTTTGAAAGGAGAGTGAAGGCAGAGATGGTTACCAACCAGGTAAATAAAAGCTTTACTTATGTGACTTTTTTTTTAATATATATATATAAACTTTATTAAAGTATAATTAACATACAATAAACTCTGCATGTTTAAAATGTACAATTGATAGTTTTCACATTCATGGCACCATCACCACAATCAAAATAATCAACATATTCATCACCCTTGAAAGTTTCCTTGTGTTTCTCCACAATCCTTCTCTCCTGTCCTCTTGTTTTTCTCTCCCATCCCCAGGCAATCAATAATCTGCTTTCCATAACTATCAGTTACTTTGCATTTTCTAGAGTTTTATGTGGGTGGAATAATACAGTATATACTCATTTCAGTCTGATTGATTCTTCTTTTAATCAGTGTAATTATTTTGAGATCCGTTCATGTATCAGTAGTTTATTCCTTTTCATTGCAGATTCATATACAGTTGCATGGATGTATCACAGTTTGTTTACCCCTTTACCTGACGGACATCGGACTACACGGTTAATAGTTCAAACATAATGAATGTGTAATTACCTTCAAGGCCGGTTGTTTCTGAGAAGACACTGTCCCAGATTTTTCTCCATCCTTTTTATCTGTGGCTGTATTTGAAACAGAATCTCTCTTTTAACTTGTAGCCTTCAAGGCCGTTGTTTCTGAGAAGACACTGTCCCAGATTTTTCTCCATCCTTTTTATCTGTGGCTGTATTTGAAACAGAATCTCTCTTTTAACTTGTAGCCTTCAAGGCCGGTTGTTTCTGAGAAGACACTGGATCGCTATTTATAGGAAGCTCTTCAGATGTCTTTTCTCTTTTGTATTCAGAAATTAGTCTGAAAATGACTTTATTCTGAGTCTGTATCACATAATCTTCTGCAGTCTTTCCATATGCATCTCGAGAAAACACATCAATATTGTGCTGCTGCAGAAGAAGAATGACTATATCTTTTTCTCCAAGAGTAACAGCAAGTGTGAGGGCTGATCTGTTAAGAAAATCAACTGCATTTATGTTTGCATTTTTCTTTACTAAAAATTCCACCATGTTCACTTTTGCTCGACTCACAGCAAGTAAAAGTGGTTGATATTCATACTTGCTGCATTCTTCAATATCTGTACCATAAAAGAAGTTTTTCTATCATGGATGTATCTTCATTATACACAGCATAGTGTAGAGCAGTCCTTCCATAGAAATCCGTAATATTTGGATTGGCACCATTTTTCAGCAGAATAGTTGCACAAGCCTCCTGCCTCAGTTGTACAGCCTTGATCAGAGGTGTCCTGCATTCACGGTCGTAGAGGTTAAGCTCACAACTTCTGGACACCAGGAGAGATACCATGTCCGGTTGGCCAGTGGCACAGGCCAAATGTAGGGCAGTCCTGCCGCGCGGTCGCAACTCTGCCTCATCATCTGGTTCCGGACCCCGCGGCTCCTGCTAGCCCGCGGCCGCCGGCAGCGCCTCAGCGTCCTCCACAGTCACCTCGGCCGCAGCCACGGCGCCCGCCGCCGGTACTCGCGTCGCTGAAGTGGGAGCAGCGACCTCCCCGAGGCCGAACGCCGCCTCCGCCGTCGGCGCTGGGAGGCCACGGGCGCGCCCCGCGGCCACCGTCCATGCGGCGAGCCCCAGCAGCTGCGGCAGCAGCAGCGCCAGTACCAGCAGCCCCGGGCGGGTGGCGCGCTCCATCAGCGGCCTGCCCCGCGCGCAGGCATGGCGGCGCAGCCACTGGCGCCTGCCTTTCCCGCCGCTCGGAGCTCTCACCAGGGCAAGGACGCGCTAGTGACCCTACCGCCGCCCCGACGGCCTGGACAGCCAACCGTGTTCCCCTGGCCACGTCTCAGCCCGGCCTCTGCCGCTGCCACCTGAGTGACAGCCTCTCTCGGACATCGCCCATTGATTATGTGACTTTTAAGGAGCTTGCAGGGCCCTTCCATAGTTCTTAGGATGAAGATCAACATCCTTACCAAGTACGAAGATCTCGTATGCTCTGGGCCCTGGATCCCTCTCCAGTCTCATCTTGTGCACCTTCCCCTTTACCTGCCACACTTCCTCTTTCAGCATCTTGAACACACCCAATACCCTCCTTCCTCATGCCTCTGCCAACTCTGCCAGTAATACTGTCTGCCAACACTTCTTTGCTTCCTGAACTACTTTCATCCTTCGGATCCCAGCTCAAAAACCAGTTCCTCAGACTAGGTAATATCTTCCTATTATATACTGTATTTTTTCCTTTCTACTGTTCATTGCTACTGAATTGTAGTTTATGTGAGATTATTTTTAATGTTTTCAGGACTAGATGCTCCATGAGGGTAGAGCATCTTATTCATCCCTGTATCTCCACCAAATAGCAAAGGGCTTTGTTCAAAGTGTATGTGGAATGAAAAAATAATCCTCATGTCTCCCAAAAGATCAGGTGAAAAAAAAATCTGTCTTAATTATCTCCAGCAGTAGGAATAAAAAGGAAGTACACAGTAACTAAAAGCAAGAAGATCAAAGAGTGATGCTCTTAAATTCTGAGGAAAAAATTATTTCTAGCTTTGGATTTATACCAAGCCAAACTATCCATTGAGTTTAATAAGAGAATCATGATTTACTTAAATGTAAATGTAAACCCCCAAACTGTAAAAATCCTGGGAGACAAACTAGGCAATATCATTCTGGACATAGGAACTGGCAAAGATTTCATGATGAAGATACCAAAAGCAATCACAACAAAAGCAAAAATTGACAAATGGGATCTAATTAGAGTTTCTACACAGCAAAAGAAACTATCCACAGAGTAAACAGACAACCTACAGAATGGGAGAAAATATTTGCAAACCATGCATCTGACAAAGGTCCAGCATCTACAAGGAACTTAGCTTTACAAGAAAAAACAAACAACCCCATTAAAAAGCGGGCAAAGGACATTAACAGACACTTTTCGAAAGAAGGCATACATGTGGCCAACAAGCATATGAAAAAAAGCTCAACATCAGTGATCATTAGATAAATGAAAATCAAAACCACAATGAAATACCAGATACCATCTCATACTAGTCAGAATGGCTACTACTAAAAAGTAAAAAAATTACAGATACTGATGAGGTTGTGGAGAAAAGGGAATGCTTATACACTGTTGATGGGAATGTAAATTAGCTCAACCATTGTGGAAAGCCGTATGGCAATTCCTTAAAGAGCTAAAAACAGAACTACCATTCAACCCAGCTATCCCATTACTGAGTATATACCCAAAGGAATATAAATTGTTCTATTATAAAGACACATGCACCCATATGTTCATTGCAGTACTGTTCACAATAGCAAAGACATGGAATCAGCCTAAGTGCCCATCAATGATAGACTGGATTGAGAAAATGTGGTACATTATACGCCGTGGAATACTATACAGCCATCAAAAAGAATGAGATCATGTCCTTTGCAGGAACATGGATACAGATGGAGGCCATAATCCTTATTAAACCAACACAGGAACAGAAAACCAAATGCCATATGCTCTCACTTGTAAGTGGGAGCTAAATGATGAGAACACATGGTCACATAGAGGGGAACAACAGACACTGGGGTGTCTGGTTTTTTGAGGGTGGAGGTTGGGAGGAGGGAGAAGATCAGAAAAAATAACTATTGGGTACTAGGCTTAGTACCTGGTAACAAAATAATCTGTACAACAAACCCCCACGACATGAGTTTACTTAGATAACAAACATGCATATGTACCCCTGAACCTAAAATAAAAGTTAAAAAAAAGAATAATGATATTTTGAGAAATGCCGGGTCTCCCAAATTTGCGTGCACTCATTTAATGAGAGGTTTTGAGAGATGTCTGACCAAAGCAGGGGGCTTAATGAGAAAAGATGGTGCAACACTGGAGAGATGGGAAGGGAATCTTCAGGAGGATGACTATATCCCCAGGATCCCAACAGGAATAGTACACTGAAAGGGTTACATTTAAATTCCCTCAGTGAGGGGACTTTTTTACAGAGGTATGAGCAGGGTTAAGGGAAAAAGCAAGGAGTGGCAAACATGTTGTAATTAGTGGGAGGCCAGTACCATCTCTAGAGCTAAAGAGGCAGGGGAAGAGAGCTGTTCCCAGAACCCAGCAAGACCTGTAGCCTTGGGAAAGGGGCTGCTCTCGGGAGTTGTGGCCACAGATAGAAGAATGTAATCACTGGCCTGGCAGGGAGTGGATGTATGGATATACTGGGAGTGAGGGGGAAGATTGGGAATGACTGCTCCAGCCTAACAGCAGCATTAGTCATAGCCAAAAGGTGGAAACAATCTAAATATCCAACAGCTGAGAGCAAATGAGTAAAATATGGTGTATCCATACAAGGGAGTATTATCCCACAATACAAAGGAATATGCTGATACATGGTACAACATGGACGAACCTTGAAAACATGCTAAGTCAAAGAAGCCAGACAACTGTATGATTCCATTTACGTGGAATCATATAGTTTCTAGAACAGGCAAATTTATAAAGACAGAAATTAGAAAGTTGTTGCTTTTGTGGGGAGGTGGAGGCCTCTAGGAGGCGACAGAGGGGCAGATGGGAAATGGCTGCTAAAGGATTTTCAGGGAATGATGAAATGTTCTAAAAGTGATTATAGTGATTGTTACACAACTCTGCAAATATACTAAAATACACTGAATTGTACACTGTAAATGGTGAATTGTATGGTATGTGAATTACATCTCAACAAAGTTGTTATTTTTTTAAAGGTGTGCTGAGATCCTCTTGTCATGTAAGATAATGAGGAAACTATCAGACTACTCATTAGTATCAAAATAATTCAGGAGCTAACTTAAAACATTTCACTTAAATGAGACAATTTAAGATTCAAAGATGATAATAGTTGCAATTAATTAAACCCATCATATTTGTTTAAATTTATGAATTTGTGGTATTTTAAAAAGAGAAGTGCCAATCAGTCACTTTCAGAGGATGACAGCAAATTCATTATCTAAAAACTGATAAAGGGAAAGCATCAAGTATTTAGTCTGCCTTTCCTATATGAACTGAAGTGTACCACTGGGAAACCAAATAGTAGATGATGAGAAGCATCTCTTTATAAAAGTATTTCCATTAATAAGTGAAAAGGGAAACTAAAACCAGATTTTCACCATTTTACATCTCTCAACGGATTAATGGACCCCAGGCATTGACTATCTGCAGCTGCTGACATCACAGAAAGACAGACAATCAGATGATACATGTCTCCTGATCAAAGAACACAATACCACCTATAGTCTTGTTAAAAGGATCAAGTTTAGATTTGATCAGGCCTCTGGACCCAGCTGCCATTTTTTAAGAAATAAAAAGAATGAAGCCTTGAAAAACTATACCATGAATATACAGGCATTAAAACCAGACTATGCAATGCTACAGAGACTGCTGATAACTACAAATAAATTGTGAGGAAAAGAAATGAAAGGGAACATGAAGATTATAAGAGATTTATTTTAGTTTTAACCTTTATTTTAAGTTCAGGGGTACATGTGTAGGTTTGTTATAGAGGTAAACTCAAGTCACAGGAGTTTGTTGTACAAATTTTTTCATCATCCAGGTAGTAAGAGATTTAAAAGACATGAAAAAAAATTATGAATAAGTTATACTGTAGTGGCTAGGTTTCTGTCTTAGTCTGTTTTGTGTTGCTATAAATAATACCTGAGGCTGCATAATTTTTAAAGAAAAGAGATTTATCTGACTCATAATTCTGCTGGCTAGAAGGTTCAAGATTGGGCATCTGATGTGGGCCTCCGGCAGCTTCCTTTATGACAGGTGAAGGGGAACTGGCGTGTGCAGAAATCACATGGCCAGAGAGAAAGCAAGAGAGGGTGCAGGGGGTTGCCAGACTCTCTTTAACAATCAGCACTCAGGGGAACTAACAGAGTAAAAACTCACCCCTGAGGGAGGGAATTGATCTATTCATGAGGGACCCATCTCCATGACACAAACACCTCCCATTAGGCCCCACCTACAGCACCAGGGATCGCGTTTCAACATGCAGTTTGGATGGGGCAAATATCCAAACTACAGCATTATACACCCCTGGGTAATAAAACTACAAAGAAACACAATGTATGATAAAAGTCAAAACAGTGTTGAGATTTTGATGAGGACTCCTGGAAGAAGCAACTGCAGTCGTAAAGTTCTGTTTCTTGCGATAAGTGGTGCTAACAAGGGTGTTTGCCTTATATTATAATAATCCATTAAATTATATGTTCATGCTATGCATTTTTGTATATGTGATTTACCTTACAATGAAATTATGAAAAAGGTAAAATAACTAAAGTTATTTCAATAAGCTGTATTCCCTTTTTCTTTAAAATATTTCTCCTATCTATATGTCATAAACTTGCTTGATTAGTGCCAAGTCTATAGAAAATATTGTCTCAGGTAGAAGTATTTCTGCCAACGTTTTTCTTAAATATTTCTACAGGAGGAATTGAAAATAAGTAACCTTGCATTTTCTTTACTGTTGGATGAAGAATTAAGCTCCAGAGAAAAATTCCTGAATAACTACCTTACACGGAAACAGCACGAGAAAGTAAGAATATGTCTGAAATCTGAATACAAGCATTTTCTGATAGACATGCCCCTCATTTAGCAAGAGCTCACGTGTCTAGACCCTTCCTTCCTTCCACCATTCTATGTAACCATGTGCATCCCTTGACTCCCTGTCTGGAACTTTGCTCCAGGGCCAGGTGAAAGTAACCATTCCAATCTGTTAATAAAGTTATTTGATTCTGCATCTGCAATCATGTAGCCAAAAGAACTGTGTAGCTTTCATATGACATGGTTTATAAAATGAGGCCATATAGCTTCATGGTTGAAAGCACTGGCTGTGGGACCTTGGACAAGGCATATAACCTTTTAAGCTGCTTACAAGCTCTTATTTAGGGAATGTTTTTCTCTCTGGACCATTTGACATGCTAAGATTTACTAAGATGTAAGCAATGGGCTTGCGTATGGAATGAAAAACTGTTGTATTATGAAAAACTCTAAATATGAGCATGGATAGATATGGCTCAAAAAGACAATACCAAATGTTTATCACATAATAAGTTTCAACAAATGTCAGCTTTTATTAGTAGTATTAGTAAAGAGCATTTATGAATATGTGACTTATAAATGACATGAACTCAACTGTTTTCTAAGAGCCTATTAAACAGTATATGCAAAGCACATTCTAAATACAACTTTACATATAGCAAACCTGCAGCATACTGGATTTCTTTCACAGATGAGGATACCATCTCAGAGAGCGTGGGTAACATGCCTAAGTCAGCCACTGGTGTGTAATAGAGCAGTAGCTGGAACTGTGGGAATAAATGAAGACCATCCAAATGCAAATGAGCAGACACTGTTTATGCAGAGCTTGGCACAGCAAGGGACTCGTCCACCGTCAGTTGCTTTTGGCAGACTCAAAGGCAGGAAAGGAGTAGGAAAGCTTTATAGTGCAAAGAAGGGAGGGCTTCAGGTGCAACATGATTGGAAGTTGTTGGCATGAGGAAGCTAGAGGCAAACCATTAGAAGCGGGACAACTCATTTGACTGGTTTAGGGAACGTATTTGTCTTTCTCTGGATGGTCCTAGGTTGGAAATGGGGACAAAATTATAGAAGCTGTGGTTATGATCAAGCCCTGAAAGTCTGAGGCCAATCCTTATGAAGGCTGTGGTTATTTCATTTCCCAGCTGATGATTGTAGAGGTTGTGCGTCAGAGTTCTGTTGTTGCATATGGCCTGGCCCTTGTTTGCATGTATATCCAGTCTCTCAGAACCCACGTCCATGTGATTTCGAAGCCTGTGCACTTTCATCCTCCACGCTGACCTACCAAGACTGCAGTGTGCTCCACAGACACTCACACACTCATACACAGAGTTGGCTGTACTTAGAAACAGGTGATTGGGTGTTCTTGCAAAGTCCCCAATTGGTTTATTTTCTTCTATAAATCTTATCTATAATGAATACTTCACAGACATATTTCTCTTGTACTGGGAAATTCCTTGCTCTTTTTAGTATCCCCAAGATTTTTGTTTATGCTGCAAAGTCTCCAGTTACAATCAACTATTCCTGATGCTGTTATAGAGCCAGACTTCAGAAGCTGTTCGGAAATCGAGAGAAGACCTGGATATGTACAAGGAGCACTATGACAACTTACTGGCAGAAGACAAAGTGAGAGTCATTGTCTTACCCACTCGACAGTGCAGTAGAGTTGTTGCTGCCTGGATTGGAGGAAGGTTAAAGGGGATATAATATAATTTTCTCACAGATTTTTGTCCCAGTTAATTCTCAGCTGTGGGTGAACTTCATTCTATGGCATCGTATATTTTTGAAAATCCATGTGTAAAATGAATTTTTATAAGCTTCTCTGGTTTAAGCTTTCTCTTATACAAAATACAGGGCGATCATCTAGCCTTTAAGGCTTTTCAAACTTTAGGTTGCAGACCCCATTACTTGGCCATGAAATCAATTTAGTGGGTTATGACCAGCAGTTTTATAATGGAAAAGAATAGGATAGACTAGCATAAAGAAGACAGATGGAACAGAATGGAACAGAAAAGAAAAAAATAGAGTAACATGCATGTTTTTTGGGTAAATATCTTTTGGGACACTTCTTTGGGAAACTTCTGGATGATTTCTAAGACCTGTTATATGAAATAATATTTTAATACACTTAGATGCTTCTTATCAAAACAAATATTTGAGAAATCTTCGCACAGAGAATGGTTAATGTCTAACAACTTTATAAATCAAGGTTTCATGGATTTTTAAAACCAAAGTGCTACCACCTGTATTTTGAAGAGTGTTGTCAGCAAATAAAAGGTTTCCAGACCGAGTTGCAATCCTCAGAATGACATGTTTGTCCTTAGGTTATGGATCGCAGCTTTAAAAAGGAATTTTCTGAAATTCCCGGTCATCAAGTGGATATACTGTACAAACTTTTTAAACGCCGACCAAGGTTTGTTTCTCCTTCACTATTGTGTTTCTGAGAAAAAAAGTTTGCAAATAGAGGAGTGTTACTAGATTTCAGCTTTTTTCTCCCAATTAAATGGAATTATTCAGTATAATATCTTTTAGATGGAGATGTTTAAGGGTTTTGATCATAATTCAGTATTTTTTGAGATTAAGTCTATATCTTAAGGTAGAGAATAATGATTTATTTTCATTATTTAAAAATAGTTAAGGATCTATGTAAGCATAGTGCTATTGTAGGTTCTGCTTTATACATTAAGGAAGTTCCTCTTACATCATAGTTGGCACACAGATTTAAAAACAGTTTTTTTTTTTTTTTTTTTTTTTGAGACGGAGTCTCACTCTGTCGCCCAGGCTGGAGTGCAGTGGCCGGATCTCAGCTCACTGCAAGCTCCACCTCCCGGGTTCACGCCATTCTCCTGTCTCAGCCTCCCGAGTAGCTGGGACTACAGGCGCCCGCCTCGTCGCCCGGCTAGTTTTTTGTATTTTTTTAGTAGAGACGGGGTTTCACCGTATTAGCCAGGATGGTCTCGATCTCCTGACCTCGTGATCCGCCCGTCTCGGCCTCCCAAAGTGCTGGGATTACAGGCTTGAGCCACCGCGCCCGGCCAACAGTTTTTTTCTAAAGTGCGTTCAAACACACACAAGTTCCCTAATGTATAAATCGGAACTACTTGTAATAGGCTTCCAGGACTAAGTAAGTTTGCGGAAGATACTGGGTTAAAAAAAGGAAGTTAAGCAGCTTTTCTTTTACTGCAGAATTTATTGTTGGCCTTTGGATCTCCAAGTATAAGGAACAGAGTAAGCAGTGTTTTCTAAACTTATTTGACCACAGATTGCTTTTCCTCAGAGTATCTCATGTGCTTGTGCTCAAAGTTTGAAATATGCCAGGATAAATGGTTGAAAATAGCTATTTGAAAAGAGTTCTAAGAAAGTATCACTGACTTCCACCATTATAAATGCAGATTTTCATAGTTTTCAATCAAATGTAATCTAGAAATCATGGACTTTGTCAACAAAGATGTAGTCAGCTAATTTGTGTTTGAGATACAAACTCAGGTTACAGGCAACCTAGGGAATTTAACCTAGAACATGCCTATTGTTTTGGTTTTCTTTTTTTTTTTGAGATGGAGTCTCTGCCTGTCGCCCAGGCTGGAGGGCAGTGGCAGGATCTCGGCTCACTGTAACCTCCGCCTCCTGGGTTCAAGCGTTTCTCCTGCCTCAGCCTGCTGAGTAGCTGGGACTACAGGCACGCGCCCCCACGCCCAGCTAGTTTTTGTATTTTTAGTAGAGACGGGGTTTCACCATGTTGACCAGGATGATCTCGATCTCCCGACCTCGTGATCCACCCGTCTTGGCCTCCCAAAGTGTTGGGATTATAGGTGTAAGCCACCTCGCCAGGCAGTTTTCCTATTTTTAAAAGAGTGAGCGATAATTAGCCCAATTATATACCTTCTCCTTGTGGAAAAAGAAGTGAGACCTCCTGCAGCAGTGGGAAAGCACAAGCTTTCATGTCAAACAGAATCGACTTTAAATCCTAACTCCATTACCTGTCAGACCGATAGCCTTGGGCCATGAGCTTCTCTCCGAGGCTGACTTTCCTCATCTAGAGAATGGGGATGATAATATAGTTTGAACCTCAGTGTATTGTAAAGCATCTTGATAGTGAGTGCCTTGTCCAAATCTTTGTACCCTTCTTCCCTTTCCAGCTGAAGCACAGGGAAATGAAACTAATCTATTAATGTAGATAGAAACAGAGTTGGCCAGGTGGTGGCTCACCACTGTATTCCCAACACTTTGGGAGGCTGAGGGGAAACGATGGGTTGATTTATTTGCCTGCTTACAGTATACAGAAAGGAAATATCTCCTAGCACAGGTACGGCTGTCTGTCAGTGCTGACAATAGTTGGAGACATCTGTAGTCTAGCCAAGGTCACGTCTGAGAACCTGGAGAGTATGGAAGCAGGGCAAAGTGGATCCCTTTATCTGTGGAATAACCCACCTACCAGCCCTCACATGCCAAAGGGAAGAGTCATACAATGTGTTATGCCTGTGGTAAGGGCCTAATTGTTTCACATTGATGTTTTTGTGAGAATGTGAAATGTTGATGGGCTTTTCTTGGTAATACCAGGATTTCCAAACAGAAAACGCACTCAGAAACAACCAGTGCTGTCCCTTTCGGAGAACTACCAGGATCTGGCAAGTTGAGTAAGGATGCCTTTGCCCAGCTAATGAAAGCCATGGATGAGTTAGACAATATTAGTAACATGCCAGAAGGCTTGAACCCTTTGGTCTGGAATCATTTCTGCATGACAAGACGAGCAAAAGTGGAAAATGAACAGAAAGTATATACTATTTTAATTTAATTTTTAGTGTACTAATATCAAATACATAATTTACATTGGTCAGTGTAACCAAAAAAGCTAATTATTTAGGTTTCCCTGCTAGGGTAGTATTTGGTCATAGTAATAAGATAATGAAATACTATATTAACCCTGGTGCTGTTGAAGGCTAAGTGTAGGCCTGTTGCTTTTAGATTGACGCCATTCAAAATAGTGTCCATTAACCACAAGGTTACTATGCACTTGAAATAAATATTGCCAGTCCTAATCGAGATGTGCTGTAAGATGTGCTATAACATACCCAGATTTAGAAGGCTTAATATGAACAAAAAGAAATATGTCTCATTAATATTTTTATATTGATTATAGGTTGAAGTGATAATATTCTGGACACAATGAATTAAAATATATTAGTAAAATTAAGTTCATCTCTTTGATTTCACTTTTTATAATGTGGCTACTACAGAATTTAAAATTCCATATGTGACTCACATTTATGGCTCACATTATATTTTTCTTGGACAGCACTGTTGTAGGTTATCTCATTTTGCATATATTAGAATTATATTTGGCTCAGCAGAGCCAACTTTATAGTTTTGCTAGAATGTAGCAATGAGTAAAAATTTAAGAGTGTGTTTATTTGGGAAGAGAATCCTTCCTTTTGCTGCTTCTTGACCACTCCCCCAAATTCCCTAAATTTAGTGCCCACATGCATCAGGCTGGCATATTTTTGTTAAAGTACCTATGTTTCTATAGTTTCATTTAAAGTGATGAGAACAAATTTTAAAAATAAGATATAAAAGAATTTATAGTTGCTTGCATACTTGATTTTCACAAAGAAGCAAATTTGATACTTTTCAAATTGCTCAAATTGTTACATGCCATCTAAGTTTTAGACATTTAAATTTAAATGTTTATTACTTTCTTTGAAAGATAGACCTGTTAAAGTTTTTAAGTTTAAAAAGTTAAAAGATGTATGTTGTCTAAAATTGAAGCTCCATATGTTCTGACATGTTTCTGGCTCGGTTTCTTTAGGTAAAGCAGAAAGCAGCTGACTTATTGGAAATGGCAACTTTCCTCCGGAAGAGAGTTGAGGAGGAAGAGAAGGTGCAACAGGAGATTGAGAGAGTGTTCCATGAACTCATCCTGTAATTTGAAGTTTTCTTTCATGTTCACCTATTCAAAGTCTAATTAGGGCTAAGTCAGGTTGTGTTATCACTGGGGAGAAGGCCTACTGACTGCTTTACAGCTATCTCCCTTCCAGCACTGTGCTTTAAAATTTCCATTTAAAAAAGCTTGCTTTGTTACATAAGACATTGATTCAGGATGAAACTTTCCCACATGTTTTGTTGCTCTTCTTACAAATAAGCAAGTTTCAGAAAAATCTTAGTATTGTTTTAAGTCGGCCCCTTCCACATAAAAATACAAAGAACCTGTTTCTTCCAGTCAGTACTTTGGGGCTCGAGGCATATAAGCTAACCGTGTGGAAAATTAAGCAGACATCTAAGAACTTTCCATGTAGACACACAGCCAACTGATATATTTTTCTCTAGGGGAACTTGTTGTTGACTAAGTGATTAAGATATTTAAGTCCTTGCTTCATTTTTTGGCTATATTTATAGCCTCATCGATAAATACTTCTCTGATGTTCCCAAATTCATTGTTACACATCATCTTTAGATCTAGGCTATAGTGAGGAATATGAATTACCCAGAAATAGATTTGTTAAGTAACTTACATATTAAATATTCTTAATATAGTATCAGAAATCAATAAATAAGTTCAGAATTTTAATAGAGTTATTTATTTGTTTGTTTATTTATTTATTTATTTATTTATTTATTTATTTTGAAATGGAGCCTCACTCTGTCACACAAGCTGGACTGCAGTGGCACGATCTTGGCTCACTGCAAGCTCCACCTCCCAGGTTCAAGAGATTCTCATGTCTCAGCCTCCCAAGTAGCTGGGATTACAGGCGCCTGTCACCACCCCTGACTAATTTTTGTATTTTTAGTAGAGATGGGGTTTCGCCATTTTGGCCAGGCTAGTCTCGAACTCCTGACCTCAGATGATCCACCCACCTTGGCATCCCAAAATGCTGGGATTGCAGGCATAAGCCACTGCACCCGGCCAGATTTGTTATTTAAAAGTGTCTCTATTTTCTTCATTTTTACTTTACTTTTATTACAGTCAAAATTATACAATCTTTTCTTAATCCTAAAGTAAAAATCTATAAATGTATTTCTGTCCATACCATTCTTTGAGCAACCCAGGTGTAATTCTGCATCAATAGGAAGAGGTTTCAGAGAGACCTCTAGGAAAGCTCATCATCAGGAAAATATTCTCCACACTAATCTCCAGCATGTTTTTGATTTTTGTATTCTCAGATAATAGGTGAAATTTGAAATATATTACAACTACTTGCTTTGAAGTGCTTTTCAATTTAGATTACAGGAAGAGAAAGTGAGATTCCAGTTGAATTTGACAATCCAAATTCTTCTTAAACAAGGACAAGTAGAACTAGAAAATTTCCAGCTAGTGCTGGAGTATTCTGATGCAATTCTCATCAACAGGAACATAATTGAAGACTTGAATTCTGTGATTCGGGTAATTATACTTTTTATTTTTATTTTTATTCCAGGTCTTGCTTTGTTACTCAGGCTAGAGTCTTGTGACACAATCATGGCTCACTGCAGCCTTAAGGCTGGGCTCAAGGCTGGGCTCAAGACATCCTCCCACCTTCACCTCCAGAGTAGCTGGGAGTACAGGTTCACACCACTACACCTGGCTAATTGTTTTAAAATTAATTTTTTGTAAAAACAGAGTCTTAATATGTTGCCCAGGCTGTTCTCAAACTCCTGAGCTCAAGTGATCCTCCTGCTCTGGCCTCCCAAAGTGCTGGAATTACAGGTGTGAGCCACTGCACCTGGCCAATTATACTTTTCTAAAGACAAAACATATTGCCTGCTGTATCAAATATTTTACATTATTCTCCCATTTTCATAAGTAATTTTAATTCAGTTAAGTCAGTGGTTTCCTCACTGTGGTTGCACATTAGAATCATTTGAAGAACTTTATAAATGTGCCCGGACCCCATCCCCAGGATGAGTATTTTTTAAAAGCTCCCTCCATAATTTTAAGGTTCAAGAAGGATCACAGAGCTAAATGTCCATTCTAGTATGCCATCATTTTGTTAGGCCCAGCCTACTCAGGCAAAGATAATCTTAGATAAGCTTGGTTAGTTGATTTCAGACCTTACTTCTTTTCTAATATTAACATTTAATGTTATTTCCCTATAAGCTTTAGGTATAATTGAGTCCTAAAAAAAAAAATTCCCTGTAAGCTTTATCTGTATTCTACAAATTTTAATATTTTGTGTTTTAATTTTCTTTTCATTTAAATATTTTCTAATTTCTGTTGTGACTCCCTGTTTGATTCATGGGTTATTTAAAAGTGTGTTATTTAATTTCTAAATATTTGGGGATTTTGTGCTATTTGGGAATTAGATGATAACACTATTATACATTTTATTTTTACAAATGCTATAAACACAAAACATATTGCTATTATTTTTGCTTTAGACAATTATCTTTTAGAATAATAAAAATGTGAAAAGAGGTATTTTCTATTTACCTTAATTTTCACTATTTCAAAAGATCTTTATTTCATTGTTTAGATCCAAATTTCCATCTTGTATCATTTACCTTCTGCTTAAAGAACTTCCTTAAACTTAACTGAAGTACAAGCCTGCTAGTAATGAATTATCTTGGTTTTTCTTTATCTGAAGAAGTCTTTAATCACCTTCATTGTTGAAAGATATTTTGCTAGATTCACTGGATTGCCAGGTTCATTCATTTGTTCTCTCTCTTTTCATATTAAAGATGTTCATTTTCTTCTGAACATCTATATAGTTTCTGATAAGGTTTCTGCTATATTTTTTATCTTTGTTCTTCTGAATTTAATATGTCTGGCATTGAGATTTTTTATCTTTGGTTCCAACAGTTTGAACACGATGTGTCTAGATGGGGGGTGGGCGGTGTGCACATGTGTGCGTGAGATTCTTGAGGTTCTCTGAGCTTCCTCAATCTGTGATTTGATATTTGTCATTATCTTTGGAAAAGTCTCATTGATTATCTCTGAATATTTCTTCTGCCCTATTTGCTCTCTCTTTTTCTACTGGGATTCCAATTACACACTTGTCAGATTGTCTGATATTGTTCCACATCTCTTAGATATTCCATACTCATTTTTTTCACTCTTTGCTCTCTTTATGTTTCAGTTTGGGTAATTTCTGTTGCCCTATATTCAAGTTCATTCATTCTTTCTTATGCTGTGTCTAGTCTAATAAATGAGTCCATCAAAGGCAAAATATATGTTATCATATTATTGTAGATAGATAGATAGATAGACTTACATTTAGTATTTGTTTAACTCTTATAGTTCCCATACCTCTGCTGAAATTCCCCATTTGTTCATGCATGTTGTCTATCCTTTCCAAAAATTTTGTTTTAGAAAAGTTGTAAAGATAGTACACAGAATTCTCATATACCCCTTATCCAGTTTCTTATATTTTTATTGTTTTCCATCAGTATGGTACATTTGTCACAACTATTGAAGTAATATTGATACATTATTATTAACTAAAGCACAAACTTTATTCACTCTTCCTTAGTTTTTACTTAAGGTCATTTTTCTGTTCCAGGATCTCATCAGGATACATTTTATTTGGTTGCCATGTCTTTCCTTCTTTTTTTTCTTTTCTTTTTAGACTGAGTTTTGCTCTTGTTGCCCAGGCTGGGGTGCAGTGACACAATCTCAGCTCACCGCAACGTCCGCCTCCCAGGTTCAAGTGATTCTCCTGCCTCAGCTTCCTGAGTAGCTGGGATTACAGGCATGCGCCACCACGCCCGGCTAATTTTGTATTTTTAGTAGAGGCAGGGTTTCTCCATATTGGTCAGGCTGGTCTTGAACTCCCAACCTCAGGTGATCCACCTGCCTCGGCCTCTCAAAGTGTTGGGATTACAGGCATGAGCCACCACGCCCAGCCAATTGTCATTTCTTTCTAGATAGTGACAGTTTCTCAGTTTTGTCTTGTTTTTGATGACCTTGACAGTTTATTGTAGAGTAATAGTCAGTTATTTTGTAGAATGTGCCTCAACTGTGGTTTCTCTGATGTATTTATCACTATTCGCCTGGAGTATGGAGAAAGAGACCACAGAGGTAAGATACCCTCTCAGCACATGATTTCAAGGATACATGCTATCAACATGTCATCACTGTTTATTGAATCTTGACCACCTGAATTGAGGTAGTGTTTGTCAGGCTTCGTTACTATAAAGTTACTTTTTCTCCACTGTTCCATCCTGTACTCTTTATAAGGAAATTAGTCATAATTATTTTACATTTCCCATATGATAGTTCTAACACCTGTCATCTCTGATCTAGGTGTGTTGATTGCTTTGTAACTTAGTTTTTTAGATGTATTTTTATTGTGGTATAATACACATCACATAAAATGTACTGTTGTAACAATTTAAAGTGTGCAAGTCAGTGGCAATTAGTACATCACAAAGCTGTGCAGCTAGTACTTCTATCTAGTTCCAGAACATTTTTGTTTTGTTTTCTTTTTTGTTTTTTGAGACAGGGTCTGGCTCTGTCATCTGGGCTGGAGTGCCGGAGCATGATCTCAGCTCACTGCAACCTCCGCCTCCCAGACTGAAGCCATTCTCCCACCTCAGTAGCTGGAATTACAGGCATGTGCCACCACACCTGGTTAATTTTTATATTTTTTTGGTAGAGCTGGGGTTTCACCATATTGCCCAAGCTGGTCTCAAACTCCTGGGCTCAAGCAATCCTCCCACCTTAGCCTCCCAAAGTGCTGGAATTACAGGAGTGAGGCACCCCACCCGGCCTCAGAATATTTATTATCATCCTAAAAAGAAACCCCACACCCACGAAGCAATTATTCCCCATTCAGCTCTTCCTTCAGCCCCTGGACACCACTAAATCTGCATTGTCTCTATGGATTTACCTATTCTTAGTATTTTGTATGAATGGAATCATACAATATGTGGCCTTTGCTTTCTGGTTTCTTTCACTTATCATGTTTTTAAGATTTAACCACGTTGTAGCATGTATCAGTCTTCATTCTTCTTTTATGACCAAATCATATTTCATTTTATGGATATACATTTTGTTTATCCATTCATCAGCTGGTGAATATTTGGGCTGTTTCCACCTTTTGGCTATTGTGGTGCTTATAACTGTTCATGCACAAGTTTTTGAAAACCTGTTTTCAGTTCTCTGGGGATATATACCTAGAAGTGGAATTGCTGGATCGTATGGTCATTGCATGTTTAACTGATTGAGGCACTGCAAACTGTTTTCCACAGTAGCTGCACCATTTCATATTTCCACCAGCAAAGCATGTGGGTTTCACTTTCTCTGCATCCCTATCAAAACTTGTTATTTTCTTTCTTTTTTGTTCCTTGCTTGCTTTTTAATTACAGCCATCTTAGTGGGTTTATTCTTGATGTAAATTTCTCTAATGACTAGTGACATTGAGCATCTTTTCATATGCTTGTTGACCACTTGTATATCTTTGGACAAATGTCTACTGAAGTCTTTTGCCCATTTTTAAATTGGGTTTTGTTGTTGAGTTATAAGAGTTTTTTATATGTTCTGGATATTAAACTCTTATATAATTTGCAAATATTTTATCCCCTTCTATGGATTGTCTCATGTTTTTGGTGTTAAATCTAAGAATCAGGCCGTGTGCAGTGGCTCATGCCTGTAATCCTAGCACTTTGGGAGGCTGAGGCAGGTGGATCACCTGAGGTCAGGAGTTCAAGACCAGCCTGGCCAAGATGTGAAACCCTATCTCTACTAAAAATACAAAAATTAGCCGGGCATGGTGGCAGACACCTGTAATCCCAGCTACTCAGGAGACTGAGGCAGGAGAATCGCTTGAACCCAGGAGGCAGACGTTGCAGTGAGGCGAGATGGCACCACTGCACTCCAGCCTGGGTGACAGAGTAAGACTGTGTCTCAAAAAATAAAATAAAATAAATAAATATCTACGAATCAAATCTGAAGGCATGAAGATTTATCCCTGTTTTCTTTTCTTTTCTTTTCTTTCCTTTTCTGTTCTGTTCTGTTCTGTTCTGTTCTGTTCTGTTCTGTTCTTTTTTGAGACAGAGTCTCGCTCTATCTCCCAGGCTGGAGTGCAATGTCATAATCTTGGCTGACTGCAACCTCCACATCCCAGGTTCAAGCAATTCTCCTGACTCAGCCTCCCGAGTAGCTAGGATTTATAGGCACCCACCACCACTCCCAGCTAATTTTTGTATTTTTAGTAGAGACAGGGTTTCAGTTTGTCGGCCAGGCTGGTCTCAAATGCCTGACCTCAGGTGATCTGCCTGCCTCAGCCTCCCAAAGTGCTAGGATTACAGGCATCAGCCACTGTGCCTGGCCTCAGTCCCCGTTTTCTTCTTTGAAGTAGGGAAATGTTAGCCATCCAACATTTTGTGTTCAGTATTGTTTTGGCTATTCATGATCCTTTGCAGCAGATGAATTTGAGGATCAGAGTTTTCCATTTGAAAAAAAAAAATAAGCCATTGAAATTTTGGCAGTGATTGCATTAAATCTGTAGATTCCTTTGAGGAGTACTGTCTTAAGTCTTTTGATCCAAGAACATGGGATGACTTTCCATTTATTTAATCTTTATATTCTTACAGCAATATTTTGTAGGTTTCTTTGTACACATACTTTTTAGATTAACTTTATTTCTAGGTTTTTTCTTTTTGATATTATTGTAAATGGAATTGATTTATTAATTCTTTTCCACATTTTTCAGTGATGACATATAAAAATACAATTGATTTTTGCATGTTGATCTTATACTCTGCAACTTTGCCGAATTTATTTATTATCTCTAGTAGGGTTTTTGGATTCTATATGACTTTCTCTCTATATTTAGATTCATTAATCTGTGAATAGAAATTGTTTTACATCTTTTCAGTTTGGGTGCCTTTTAGTTCTTCTTCTTGCCTAATTGCCATGACTAGAATTTTTATTACAGTGTTGAATCAAACTGACAAAAAGTGGGACATCCTTGTCTTGTTCCTGATCTTAGTTGGAAAGCTTTCAGTCTTTTATCATTGAGTATGAAGTTATGATGGGTTTTCTGTAAATTCCCATTACCATGTTGAGAAGTTCCCTTTTATTCCAAGTCTGTTGCATATATTTTGTTTTTATCATTAAATGGTGCTGGATTTTGTCAATTTTTTTTTCTACATCAATTGACATGATCATGTGGGTTTTTTAATTTGTTCTATTAATGAGGTATATTGTTTGATTATGCGGACTACTCTTGCAATCCTAGGATAAATGACACTTGATCATAGTTATAATCCTTTCAATGTGCTGCTGGAATCAGTTTGCTAGTATTTTATTGAACGTTTTTGTTTTTGTGTATGTGTTCATAAGGGATATTGGTCTATAATTTTCTTGTGATGTCTTTCTCTGGCTTTGGTATCAAGGTACTACTGGCCTCATATAATGTATTAGAAAGTGTTCCCTCCTCTCCTATTTTTTGGAAGTGTTTGAGTAGTATTGGTGTAATTTTTCTTTAAATGTTTGATAGAATTCATCAGTCTTCTGGTCCTGGGCTTTTCTTTTTGGGGAGGTTTTTGATAACTGATTCAATTATTTACTTGTTTTAGGTCTGTTAAAATTTTCTGTTACTTATCGAATCAGTTTTTATAGTTTGTGTGTTTCTAGGAATTTTCCATTTCATCTATGTTATCTAATTTGTTGGTGTAGAATTTTCATAGTATTCTCTTATAATCCTTTTAATTTCTGTAATATTGGTAGTAATATTCTTGATTTCATTTCTTATTTTAGCAATTTGAGCCTTTTTTTTTTTCTTAGTCAGTCTAGCTAAAGGTTTGTCAATTTTGCTGATTTCTTAAAAGAACCAACTTTTGGTTTCATCATTGACTATTGTTTTTCTATTTTCTTTCTTCCTTTTCTTTAGACAGGAAGTGCCACTGCACTTCCTCTGTCACCCAGGCTGGGGTGCAGTGGCATGAACACGGCTCACTGCAGCCTTGACCTTCTGGGCTCAAGTGATCCTCCTGTCTCAGCCTCCTGAGTAGCTGGGACCACTGGCGTGCACCACTATTCCAGGCTAATTTTTAAATTTTCCATAGAGTTGAGGTCTCGCTCTGTTGCCTAGGCTGGTCTCAAACTCATGAGCTCAAGCATTCCTCCTGCCTCAACCTCCCAAGGTAGTGGGATTACAGGCATAAGACACCTCACCCAGCATCAGGTGGGAGGACAATGAGTAGGAATACAAATGCATACAGGTTGGTAGATTGGGTGACGGCAAAAAAATGTTCCTGCCTAATTGTTGACATATAAAGTAAATTGGCTCTGCTATTTAAATGTATCTTATAATCCCTTCTGTTTAATGAGTATCATACTTTATAGTGATTAGATTTTGCCCAAGAAGCCATTTTTTAATGTCTGTTTTTGTGTGTATGTGTGTGTGTGTGCTGGAGTCTCGCTCTGTCACCCAGGCTGGAGTGCAGTCTCTGCTCACTGCAAGCTCCGCCTCCCAGGTGCAAGCCATTCTCCTGCCTCAGCCTCCCCAGTAGCTGGGACTACAGGCACCCACTACCATGCCCAGCTAATTTTTTTTGCGTTTTTAGTAGAGACGGGGTTTCACAGTGTTCGCCAGGATGGTCTCGATCTCCTGACCTCGTGATCCTCCCGCCTCGGCCTCCCAAAGTGCTGGGATTACAGGCGTGAGCCACCGCGCCTGGCCTTAATGTCTGTTTCTTAAAAAGAAGATGGAATTATCTCTGTGATCCAAGTGTTTTCTAAAAATAGCATTCAGCCTCAAATATTCTATGTTCTATATGCAGAATCATATTATATGGGTATCTAATGTACTTTTTTAAAGACTCAAGGACAAAAGAAAATTGCTAGCATGATGGAAAGTAAAGATGTACACAAAAGAATACTTCAGATTGAGTGGGAACATAAGAAAATGCAGATGGAAAGGGAAGATCTAAATCAGAAGGCTTGGGATATTCAGATGCTATTTTTTTCAAGAGATCGCCAAAAGGTAAATTCTCCCTAGCCCCCACATGGTTTTAATTTTGTTCATTAATGTATTTATTCATTTAACCAGTATTTAATAAGAAGCCTCTGTGATATCAAGCATATTCTAAGCCAGGAGTGTTTCAAAATATATCTGTGAGTTATTTTTCTTCTAATAGTTTACATTTGCAGCCTCCAGTTCCTCATGACCCATTTAGTAGAATCATTCTACTCAGAGCTCACTAAGGATTTCCTGTCAAACCCAGTGGTCCTTCAATTCTCTGTAGCATTTAACCATCTTAATTTCCCATTCCTTTGACTTTTATCACCCCAAATTAATGTTTCTTCCAACATGTCATACCACTCTGCCTCTTTTGCTGGATTCTCTTTTGCCTCTAACACTTCAATGTAGCCATTCTTCAAGATTTTGCCCTTAGCTATGTTTGTGTTTCTTTTTTTTTTTTTTTTTTTTTTGAGGCGGAGTCTCACTCTGTCACCGGGCTGGAGTGCAGTGGCCGGATCTCAGCTCACTGCAAGCTCCGCCTCCCGGGTTCACGCCATTCTCCTGCCTCAGCCTCCCGAGTAGCTGGGACTACAGGCGCCCGCCACCTCGCCCGGCTAGTTTTTTTGTATTTTTTAGTAGAGACGGGGTTTCACAGTGTTAGCCAGGATGGTCTCGATCTCCTGACCTCGTGATCTGCCCGCCTCGGCCTCCCAAAGTGCTGGGATTACAGGCTTGAGCCACCGCGCCCGGCCATGTTTGTGTTTCTTTCCATACCTCTCCCTGAGTGATGTCCTCTGTTTTTCTAACTTCAATGATCACTTCTACAAACTAATGCAAGTTCTGTGGATTCCAAGCCATGCCCCATTTCTACAGTTTTCACCTGCCAGCAGCTCTTCTTAGTTTGCCTTTTTCGTACTTCTCAAATCTACTTTTCAAGGTCTGGTTTAAATACCACCTTCTCCTTCATAAAACCTGTCTTGATTTCCCAAGCCTGGAGAAATTCCATCTCATTACAAACCACCTTTGAATTAGCATGACACTCTACATGTCTTCTGACAACCAATCATATCTATGTGATCATCTTCCCATGAAGACTAGGACATATTATTTATCTTTGTATCTCCCTCAGTGTCTTTAACTAGGACTTTGTTATGTGGGACTCAAGTGGAACACTTAAATGTTTGGTGAGTTGAATAAATGAATGAATGAATGAGAAAATAAAGTAGGCATTTGTAATTTGTGCTTTGATGTAATAATTAGTGTACATGAATATATTGATGGCTAAATACAAGGAAATATTATGGCGCAAAAGTCTAATCAATCTTTTTTTTTTTTTTGAGATGGAGTTTTGCTCATTTTGCCCAGGCGGAGTGCAATGATGTGATCTCTGCTCACTGCAACCTCCACCTCCTGGGTTCAAGCAATTCTCCTGCCTCACCCTCCTGAGCAGCTGGGATTACAGGCATGTGCCACCACGCTGGCTAATTTTTTGTATTTCTTAGCAGAGACGAGGTTTTACCATGTTAGTCAGGCTGGTCTTGAACTCCTGACCTCAGGTGATCCACCTGCCTCAGCCTCCCAAAGTGCTGGGATTACAAGCATATGCCATCACACTCAGCCAAGCCAAATCAATCTTAACTTACATAGATATTTGTTATGAAAAACAGTAACTTTCAAAACTAAAACAATCTTTATAAAGTTATCTATTGAGAGAGAGAAAAATATGCTTACCTTTTTTTTTTTTTTAATCTCAAAGTACCTAAATGAACCAAACTATGAGGCTCTGATTAGTATTCAGATTGGAATAATGGAACAAACCATTGCTGTTTTAGATAAGGTAAGTCTCAAAGACATTGGTTATTATATCCTAACAGTTGTAAATCATTTGAGCAGAGTAATAGTGTTTCATGAATTTACCTAGACCCTAATAAAATCTTGGTTATTTACTAGTATTCATGAGGTAATTAGAAGTTGCTAAGTAGTGTCTTTGCAACCGTAACCAATGAAATAAAATTAAGCACTTCCTTTAATCTTAGAATTAACCCCTGGGGACATATCTGAGTATAAGTGGATTTTCTATTTCACATTAGGTTAGGATTTATGTAATAGGAGTGTTGGTAGTCTTTCCTTGGCATTGGAAAGGTTTTATTTAATCATGACTGAATAAAAATGGTCAGTTTTTATTATGTAGTATACATTAGAAACAAAGCAATCTCAAGCTTTTAAAATATTCTCTCAGTTTAAGAATATACAAAATTTTTTTTCTAAAATTTGTTATTGGCCGGGCGCAGTGGCTCAAGCCTGTAATCCCAGCACTTTGGGAGGCCGAGACGGGCGGATCACGAGGTCAGAAGATCAAGACCATCCTGGCTAACATGGTGAAACCCCGTCTCTACTAAAAATACAAAAAACTAGCCGGGCGACGTGACGGGCGCCTGTAGTCCCAGCTACTCGGGAGGCTGAGGCAGGAGAATGGCGTGAACCGGGAGGCGGAGCTTGCAGTGAGCTGAGATCCGGCCACTGCACTCCAGCCTGGGCGGCAGAGCGAGACTCCGTCTCAAAAAAAATAAATAAATAAAATAAAATTTGTTATTAACATACCATTCTACCTTTCAACAAATAACTCGAGTGCCTACTATGCCAGGCACTACAGATATGGTGGTAAGATGTTATCTTAATGATGATAATGTATTTAAAATATAAGAATAATGTCTTTATAGGATAAATCACATTTTTCAAAATTAATTTTGTTGGGGTATCATGGGAACAAAAATTTCAGACCCACAAAAAGAATGTGGAAAACTGCAAGAAACTACTCAAAAAACTTGAAAAGTTCAGCAATCAAAAAGATATAGCAAATTACACCCTAAGCTGCAATCTACGAGAAGAGTTGGTAGCTGTCTCAGAGAGAAAAGACATCTGTAATGCAATGGGTAAGCATGTTTTTTTTTCTTTAACCAACTGTAGGTTTCTTTAAAAGTAATCAGTAATCCTAAAATGTATACAATAGTTAAAAAGCTACCAGCATTTCTTTAAAAATAGATCGTTTAAAAATAATTTCAACTTTTATTTTAGATTCAGGGAGTACATGTACAAGTTTGTTACTTGGGTATATTGTGTGATGCTGAGGTTTGGGGTATGGAATGATTCTGTCACACAGGTATTGAGCATAGTACCCAATACTTTTTCAGCCCTTCCTCCCTCCCTGCCTCCTCCCTCTAGTAGTCCCCAGTGTTTTTCTTTTTTCCTTTTTTTTTGAGACAGGGTGTCCCTCTGTTGCCCAAGCTGGAGTGCAGTGGCATGATCTCAGCTCAATGCAACCTCCACCTCCCGGGCTCAAGTGATCCTCCCACCTCAGCCCCCTCAAGTGCCTGGGACCACAGGCGGGAACCACCACACCCGGCTAATTTTTGTATTTTTTGTAGAGAGTAGGTTTTGCCATGTTGGCCAGGCTGGCCTTGAACTCCTGAGCTCAAGTGATCTGCCCACCTCAGCTAACCAAAGTGTGGGGATTACAGGCATGAGCCAGCATACCTGGCCTCCAAGTGTTTCCTGTTGCCATCTTTATGTCCATGAGTACCCACTGTTTAGCTCCCATTTATAAGTGAGAACATGTGGTATTTGGTTTTCTGTTCCTGTGTTAATTTGCTTAGGATAATGGCCTCCAGCTACATCTATGTTGCTGCAAAGGACATTATTTCATTCTTTTTTTTATGGCCATGTAATGTCCCATGGCATATATGTACCACATTTGCTTTTTCCAGTCCACTGTTGATGGGGCACCTAGGGTGACTCCATGCCTTTGCTATTGTGATAGTGCTGCAATAAACATACAAGTGCATATGCCTTTGCTACCAGCCTTTCTTCCACATGTTTGATTCTGAGTGCTGCTTCTGTATTTGAAAGTATTGATAAATAATCTAATTCCTTTCTTCTTCATTTTTGGGATAGGGTCTAAACTGACTTGTGAAAAGATTGTCAAAGAACGGTATGAAAACATGATGCAACAGCAGAAATTAACACATATTTCAAAACAACAAGCTGAACAGATTTCAATACTACAGACTGAAGTTGAAAGATTAAGGATGAAAACGTTTCCTGCTCTTGTTCAAATGTAAAAACGCTGGCAGGAAAACACAAGGCCAAATCAATCATTTAAAAAATCATTTCATTTGGGTAAAATGATTTCCTTTTCTTTCTTACTGGGAAATTGAATTAGCATGTCCTCTTAGTTGCATGTTTCAGATAAAAAATTGTTTAATTTTAGCCTAAATTGTATACAGATTTTGTCCTGCATGAATAAATGTGTAAAATACCATGAATTGCTGTTTTTATTCAAGAGTAAACAACACTTGAAGTCAGAAAGTATTCAATATCTATTTTACTCATTTAATCTGAGTCAGATCAAAGATATTTTCATAGTTATGGTATAGAAAGTCTTAAAAAGAAATTCTTTGCCAAACATTTCTAATTTTATAAAACTGTCAGAAAAGTTTTGAGATTATGGATAATTTTTATCTTTATACTCTTCTGTTTCTCATTTTCTTTAGTAAGCATTTCTTTCATAATCAGAAAAAAATTACAAGAATATTTAGATTATTCCCTGCTTCACCAATGAGTACAAGATAAATTGTTAACTTTTTCCAAGCCTTGTATCATTTGTAAATTACAACATATTTTGGCCAGGTGTGGTGGCTCACACCTGTAATCCCAGCATTTTGGGAGGCCAAGGCAGGCGGATCACGAGGTCAGGAGATCGAGACCATCCTGGCTAACACGGTGAAACCCCATCTCTACTAAAAATAAAAAAATTAGCCTGGCGTGGTGGTGGGCACCTGTAGTCCCAGCTACTGGGTAGGCTGAGGCAGAAGAATGGCGTGAACCCAGGAGGTGGAGGTTGCAGTGAGCTGAGACCACGCCACTGCACTCCAGCCTGGGCGACACAGCGAGACTCCATCTCAGAAAAAAATTACCATATATTTTAGAAAGATAATCTACATTTCTTTTATATTTTAATAGAATTCAATTTTGTGCTCTACCCAATAGGGTTTAACAAACAGAAAAATACTTTATTTCCATGAAGTAGTTTATCACTTTACCCATGTAGATGGTGATAATTATATAATGAGATGACTAATTGGCCAGAAAACTGCTTTGCCCTTCCATAGCCTGTGGACTGCTGCCCACAGGGATCATGGACCACAGTCTCCAAGTGATGTGACTGTCTCACTGTTCTGCAATTTATGAACTCAACGTTAAGTTTAATCCTCAGTACCATATCCAATATACACTGATGTAGATAAAGCAAGAGAGCTATTATAAAATCTTCTACTTTAGAAAAAAAAAATCTTTAGAAGATGTAATTGATCACCCACATAGTGATCTGTGCTGGATGGGGATGGTAAGGGAAATGATAGGACCAACATTTTGATGACTCCCCTCCTTTGTACTACACTGACTCCTGAAGTAGTCAGTTTGGCTTATTCAGTAGGGAAGTGCCCATGGGTACCATTTCCTACATCTGGGGTCCTTCAAAATTATCCCTGAGAGTTGTAGGGACAGACCCTAGGGTAGGGGTGCAAATACTTTATACTTGAGATGGTACTGCCAGAAGTTCTCTGTCCTGTTGGTTTGAGTCAACCATAGATGTATTAGACTTGATTTTTTTAGTCTTTTCTGGTGACACAAACTCCATTTTCACCTAAGTTAGCTGTCTGGAGACTCCATTTGCTAGTAGTCAGTGCCACAGATTTCACTAGATAATGCTCTGTGGATTCCAGGTCTTAACAAACCAAACAGCCGGCATCATTTCTATTTCTTAGTCATCAGCCTTTGGTGACTCTGGCAATGCTCCTTGCTCGACTGCCTTACTTTGAGGCATGGATGGAGTGGGGCTTAGTGGGCACCTTTTGCCGTCAAGCCACATTCCAGAAGCCCTTTCAACAGGAGGTACCTTCTGGTTTTGTGGCTTTGGAAGGACACATGGGTCATGCACACTAACTCCTCTCTTAATATTGTTCATGGTATTGACTCCTCTCAGCTTCTGCTGAACAGCAATTATATTCATATTTTATAGTCCTTTAAAATATCTATATTATCAGCTAGTGATATAATTAACTGGGTCAGACACAGTACGGCTTTATGCACAGGAATTAAAATTATAGGATCTATTCCTGGGCTTCAAGTCTTGGCTCTGCCATTTGAGTTTTAAATAACCACTTAATTTTGAAATAACTATCTTAAATTTCTTCTTCTTTAAAACTGGAAGTAGTATTCTGGTTTTTTAAAATTAAAAACAAGTGCTATGTTGTATTAGCCCTCATTTTTATAAATAAAGCTATAGTAGTCAGTGGTTTTTAATAAATGCATCGCATTAAATTCAACAGAGCAGCTGCTGTGCTGTTGGAACCTCAACACCCAGTCAATGCCTTGGAAATCCCCATTACCACGCCCCTAAGCTTTCCCAGAATCAGTCTCACTGATGCTGTATTTCCCACAAGTCGATATATATGGGTGGCTCCAGGTGATGTGCCTGTCAGCAGTGGGCAGCTGCAGCCTCTGAGATCTGGAGAGGTACCATAATGACCTACCAAAATGCCAGTACCACCACAAGGGGCAAATTTCCCCTGCCACGTTTAGGCCCCTGGTTGGCAGCAAGCAGTGATGAGGCTGGCTGGTAAGCACTACAACAGTACAAGTCCACAGGGGTGCCCATCTAGGAATCCCAGTGCCAGAGGAGGCTCTGGGCCAGTCTCCTCAAATTCACAAAGGCCAGCGGCACAGGAATTTGTATATATGGGCAGGGGTAAGAGTTTACTGGCATGGCACCAACAATTAGAATGGACACAAAAGCAGGGTCTGGCATCTCCTGCTGTGCCAAACATTCAACACTGGTTAGATTATGTGGAGGGACTGGGCTGAAAGTGGGATGTACTTGAGGGGGGTTCAGAGGAGTGCTAAACTAGTAGGGAAGTGCTTTTGAAAAAGCTAAGTAAAGCTGTTTTAAAACTTAAAAGGACCCAAAAGCCTTAAGAATGACTAGCAACTAAAACCAGGAAGCCACTGATCCACAAAATTCTCTTCTATCACCTCTGCCTTTCTCGGTAAGCACACACTGCCCTTAAGCATGTCAGCTCTGCTCCTTCCAGGTGTATATACAACAGCTGCAGTCACAAAATGAGATGGGCTTTCTTTTCCTGAGCTAAATTCCAAACTTTCAGGGACCAGCCCAGCTTGGGTCCTGTCTCCATATATGGCCAAAATGATAGGTACAATTGTATAACTTGGCAGCAGAAACCCAACCCCTGTGGAGGTGGGTTTATAAATAGAATAAACAATCTAAATTTAATCTATTTCACAGATGAAGCTAGCTAGAAAGGCAAACAAATGTAAAGAACTTTATATACCATGATACCTTGATGTGGGTGGGAGATAAGGAAATGTAATTTTATAAGAAATAGATGGTTTAGCCAGGCGCAGTGGCTCATGCCTGTAATCCCAGCACTTCGGGAGGCCGAGGCGGGCGGATCACCCGTGGTCGGGAGTTCAAGACCAGCCTAACCAACATGGGGAAACCCCGTCTCTACTAAAAATACAAAATTACCCAGGGTGGTGGCACATGCCTATAATCCCAGCTACTCGGGAGGCTGAAGCATGAGAATCGCTTGAACCCCAGAGGTGGAGGTTGCAGTGAGCTGAGATTGCGCCATTGCACTCTAGCCTGGGTAACAGGAGCAAAACTCTGTCTCAAAAAAAAAAAAAAAAGAATAAATAGATGGTGGTTTCACTAAATCATGAGTATGAGAAACAAATTTGAAGAGACAGGGAAGAATATAGTTTTGGACATATGAGTTTAATTACCTGCTAGATTATCAGATGGAAATATGTGGTAAATGGATGGAAACAAGGTGCATAAACTTAGGAGGCAGAAATTTTTAAACTTTAGGTTTAGACATTCACCAGATTGGACAATTTTTAACATTTAAAATAAAACTCTTTGCCACAAAAAACAAATGTATTAAAACTAGTTTCCAGAACTGCCCAAATGACTTTTTAAACGTGATTTAAATGTCAAGTTTTCTTTGGCAAATCTATCCAAAATACGAATTTGCCTTTTAGAAGTTAGTTTATAATTTATATATTAGAGTGCCCTTAATTGATGTTCATCGGGATACATTCCTCTGAGCCCTAATGGTTTTGGGAAGCCTAGGCGGGTGGATCACCTGAGGCCAGGAGTTCAAGACCAGCCTGGTCAACATGGTGAAACCCAGTCTCTACTAAAAATGCAAAAATTAGCCGGGCATGGTGGCAGGTGCCTGTAATCTCAGCTACTCAGGAGGCTGAGGCAGGAGAACTGCTGGAACCCGGGAGGTGGAGGTTGCAGTGAGCTGAGATCACGCCATCGCACTCCAGCCTGGGTGACAAGAGCGAGACTCAGTCTCCAAAAAAAAAAAAAAGTGCCTAAGTATCTTTTAATTAAGTTGTCATTCTCAAAGATATTCTGGAGCAAAAATCAGGAATTAAACATCTATAAATTCTTCTTCACTTCTGTTATAGTGCAGCAATTTATCATCTAACCCATAGTGGTCTATCAATTGAGTAAGGCTCAGTTTCTTGTTCTCTTCAGACACAGCTGACTGCAACTCATAAAGCAACAGCTGGCTACAGCTTCTCCACTTCTTTATTAACAACTGTAACTGAGACAGATCATTCTGAAACAGAAAAAAGAAAAAAAACATGTATGTATGTCAATAACTAGTCATGCTAGTTCAACTTAATTAAAGTTGTTAAATTAGTGGATGTGCAGGTTTAAAGGCTAACATACACTGGGATGAATGGGATTCTATCTAGGAAAAAGTAAGATGGTCATATGTAGAATGGTTACAGTGTCATTCAACTTGAGTTCAATGGCTATTTTGTTGGCTCATGCTCTGGACCATCCTTATGATAAGGGAAAAATCAGATCATTAAATTGGGCCAAAACTATGTCAAGAAGCAGTAATACAGGGAAAAATCTACTCTATCGCAACTGTAACTTTTTAAAAATGACACTATACTGTACTTTCCACTAAATTTTGCTATGAACCTAAAACTGCTCTTTAAAATTACAATATTCTAGTTAAAAATATTTTTTTAGGCTGGGCGTAGTGGCTCACACCTGTGATCCCAGTACTGTGGAAGGCCAAGGTGGGAGGACTGCTTGAGCCCAGGAGTTCAAGACTAGACTGTGCAAAATAACAAGACTATCTCTACAAAAAAATAATTTAAAAAAATTAACCAGGTGTGATGGCACATGCCTGTAGTCCCAGTTACTAAGGAGGCTGAGGTGGGCGGATCACTTGAGCCCAGAAGTTCAAGGCTACAATAAGTTATGACTGTACCACTGCACTCCAGGCTGGGTAACAGAGACCATGTCTCTAAAAAGAGAATGAATAAATAAAATATATTTTTTCAACATTCAATACTCCTAAATTTTATTTTTAAAAAACCCTAAAATTTCAAGAGAACAAATGAGATATGCTATCTCATCATTTATTCCACATAGTTGGGGGAAAATGAGCTATTGCATATATATGAATTTTCTAGGTAATAAAGGTTATCTCCTTCCAAGTACTCAAGTTCTATTTAATTCAACCTATATGAGTTGAAATCTAAAATCTAATATATATTTGTTTTTTCTCAAATAATATGGCTGAATCACATTAATTATTTGGGGGAGACACAAGATCATTACTAAAAATACCTTTTATTGTACTCTACAGCCCATTTTTAGTTTTACTAATTCACTGTCAGCTTTTACTTCTGTTCCCGTCATACTTGCATCTAACATTTAATACTTCTAATATTGCTGTGGGCTAGAAACGAGAGAGAAATGTTTAACTGCATATTAAATAAGAGCTGAGATTCTTAAAAAGTTTTACCTGGTGTTTAAGGGCCTTTTCTACTCTAAATCTGGAGTTGAATTAAAGTTGTTGGAAGCCAGGTTTCTGAATATTTGGCTTATTGCTTATTATGGTAAAAAAACAAACAAACACTTTATTTTCTATTTTTGAAATTACTTTCCTGCAATTTATGTAAAAATAAAAATTATGCAATGGTCCCGAAATTCTTCTTACCTTTGATCTATACATTTTGACTAGTTTTAGCCTCCGAAGAAGGTCTTCTTTCTCCTGAACCTGCTTCACCAATTTGGCTTTTTCAATGTTTAATCTTTGTTTAGGAAGATTCTCATTCACAAACTCATTTTGGAGAGCACTGCATGATCCAGAATCAAGTGACTGAGATTCACAGACACTGAAATTCTTCAAAGTATTTTTCAAATTTGTATTTTCTTCAAATTCACTATCTATGTGTTTAGAACTTTCTTGAAATTCCAAACAGTTTTCCTCTGTGGAAGATGCTGGTTTGTCTGAAAAGGTCTGATCATTTTCTTCACTCTCTACTTTAAGACGTTTCACCACATTGTAACAGGAATTAAATGAAGATCTTGTTTTCCTTAATCTTTCTCTAAGTGTTGCACTCATAGGCTATAAAGAGCACAAAACATTAAAAATGTGAATTAAGAAAAACATTCTTCACCAGAAATAAAGGCCTTACATTTCTGTGCTAGACACCACTAGATGGCTTTCTGTCTCCATATCTAAAGAAGGCATCACAAAATGTCTTTAATTTCTGGAAGCTCCATTTGTTCTATTTCCTTTTTACTTCAGCAAGATCAATACCTTTCTAAGTGTTGAGAGGTTTATCCCAGTAATCAAGGAACATTTGTTCAGTAACAAGCACATGCCTGACAGTACTCCAGGTGCTTCAGAATTACAGAGTAAGGAAAAGACCTAGACCCTGCCACTAAAGACCTTAACAATATTGCACAGATTCTAACTTTCTCCATTAATCTGAAACTAACTGAAATGAATTGATTCAAGAGGAAAATATGGAAAAGGGCTGGTGGGTGTCATATATGTCACCTTAGAAGAAAAACATAAAATTGTTTAATAAAATGTCTACTTATTTATGCTACACATTATGTTAATTAACAACCTTCAGTAGAATTTAAACCACCACTGCCACAATACTTAGAAACACATAATGGATCCACTGGAAGGGCAAAGATTTTCATACTTGTTTTCGTGAACTATTTGTATAGGGAGATGATGGATTCGCAGAGGCCTGAGGAGTGCTAGGTAAAACCACAGCTGAGTCTGACGGGCTCTCCATCTTGAAAGTGAAATCTTGGTTTTTCTCTAAAAAAGAAAAAGCATTAAATAAGAATCAAATTAGCCACACCTCTCCATAGTCGATTTTTATCAAAGAATATATTTTATTGGTGAACAAAGCATCCACAAGCAAGCCAGATATTTCTTCTAATTTCACTTTGTAATTCATTATTGCCCTTTTTGCAGTTTTCCATTTACCTTCCCACAACATCAACCAGCTAGTATCTCATAGTCACAACTCTCCTTGTTTTCGTTTCATCCACCAAAACATATTCAAATTCTGCCTTGGAAGAAGGGAAGAAGTAACAGCTTTAGATAATCAGGAATTCTTTATGATGACAGCTTCATAATTCAAGAAGATATAGCCGAAACCTTGACTCAAAAACAACAGGACCTGAATGTCACCCATCCTGAACTCTACAAGCTGTGACTAGAACCCGTTACCCTGCCGGCCCGAGGCGTAAGAAACACAGCGGAGATGCATTTACGCCCTTTTAGCTTAAAAGCAGCGAATAGGCACTGAAAAAGAGAGTGGACTGAAATTGCTTTCTCCGACAAAGGCATCAACTTTTAAGAGGCAAACCAGGCGCGGGAGTAGTCCACTCCTTCCCCCCATTGCAGAAAGCCCACTAGATCCCCGGAGACCCCATGCATGAGGTGAGCTCAACTCGACTCCACAGCACACTCCCGGGAAAGCCCAGGTCTCAGGTAACTTCCCTTCCCCTCAGCTGAGTACCTCCCTCCGCCATTCCCAGCGAGAGCAAAAAGCGCGCGCAGCTACGGCCGTAAATCGATTCTGTGACAGGGCGGGGCCGTGCGGGTGGCGGAGAAGACGCGCAATTGGCCAGACTGACTAACGCGCGAGACGCCGCTTCACTCAGCCACTCAGAGCGGCGGGACTGCGCGCGCGCCTCCGCCAGCCGGCGGTTGGGGCGGGGCTTGGCCACACGGTAGGCGGCCTAGACGCGTGATTGGCAGAATTAACCGTTGCGCGCGGCTCTCCCCGCCCAGCCCCCGAGAGCAGCGGGAGTGCGCGCGCGCTGCCGTGATCCGCAGCAGGTCTTCGGGGCGGGCGAAGCTGAGCTTTGGAATGACTAACCGATCCTGAGGGGGGCGCGCTTCCGTTCGCGGCTTCTCTTATTTTCAACCGCTTTCCCTTCAGGTTTCCTTGTTTTTGTGCGTCTGTGAAGTGCGCCTGAAAGTGCCTCCCCCGGCCCCCGTCAGCCCGCCGCCTCCATTCTCTGGCTCCAGTCAGTCTCCTCTCCCCGCTCGTCACAGAAAAGGCTTTCCTCAGATGTGGCGCGGCCAGAAGCCGCACGGCTGGCTGCATGTTAGATTTACAGCTTGTGGACTCCCCAGAGGCAGAGACCACAAGAACATTGTTGGGTTCCAGCCTATTGAGAATGAAACATGCTAGAAATCTATCCGAGAGTCCTGGCACTTTCGCTGAGCTCATCGCCAGCTTTTTTGGCTGCCGCAAACTCGGCGGTCCCTTTGCTAGGTGTTTATTTTTGGAAACAAAAAACCGTTTCTGTACCTCAGTATTCAGGCTTCTTAGCGTGACCTCAAATCTTTTACTCAAATCTGAGGGAAAATGTAGCCCAAGGAAGTTTGTTGTGGCGCAACACAGGAAACAGAACAATCACTACAGGAGATTGTGTCGGTCCAAAATTCAGATGTTTGAGACCGATAGGGCCTTTGCCGGCCACCGGGCAGCAGCATCCCCAGTCGAGAAAATCCACCCCATCCCTCCCCCCCCGCCACGCTTCCAGTGTGGCGAGATTCTGTTGCTACGCGACGACAAAGTTAGCTACACTGGGTGGAGCACTGGGTTTAGGGAAAGAGTTGTGTAACTTCTGAGTCGCGTGGAAGTTGGGAATTTCCAGGGACTAGTGTTTTCAGTCCTCTTATTCAATGGCCATTTTAAACATTGATATCGTCTCTTTACTATTAATAACATCTGACAGTAATGGCTTAGAAGTGGCCAGAAGGGAGTTACCTGAGCCTTAAGCAGTCAGGTATAATAATTACAGAACCTGAGGACTACTTAAGGGAATGATTAGGGGCACAGACGTTAGAGTCAAATTGTCTAGATTCAAATCCTGGCACCATACTTTATGTTGTGCCTCAGTTTCTTCATCTCTTAATATGGGATTGGGGAATTAAATGAGAGCTGGTAAGAGGCAGCTAGAGCAGAGCTAGGTATCTAGGAAGCAGTAGTTATTTTATATATTCAAGTGTATTCACCATTCCCTAACTGATTTAAAGGAATGTATCACCTTCACTTACCTTTCACCCCTTGATTTATCTCCCATTCCCCAAAAAAGCACATACATTTTTAAAAGATGCTGTTATCTGTAAGATCCCACACAATGTAAACTATAAATAGCAGAAAATGTAGAGCTTCACATATGATTAATAATACATATTTCACTCCTAAAACTTTTTAAAATTACATAAGTTAACCCCAAGGAATTTACAAAGTGGAAGACAGAACTCATGATTTCGTGATAAAGGTGTTATCTCACCAAACTGCAGGTCTCAGTCTGTACATTTATTTCTCCCTTTACTCATTCATTGGCATCGGTTAATCTCAAAGAAAAAGCAGAATGATTTGTCCCGACAGTAGAAGCACAACGCAGACTCTGCATATTCTTTATACCTCCCGGCATAAGGGCGAGTTGTTTTTATGAGTGGCTAAAATCAGCTGCTCCCAAATCCTTTTACCTTTACAACCTAAGCTTAGAGTCGTGTTTTTCCTGGCTGCAGAAAGGAAAACAACATCTTGCCTTGCAAATGTTCTGACTTGCTTATTATGTGAACTGGTATCTTAAAATGGAATTATTTGGCCAGATTTTCAAAGAACTTCAGAACAAATACTCAGAAAAACCTGTATTTCAGAAATGTGCATTTGTTGACCTACCTCTCTGGCTTTCATGCATTGTTAGAACTGAATTATCTCCCTATACGTAAGTTTGTATTTTACTTAATCTTTTCACGTCACAAATTGGAAACCCAGTTTCCTCGGTTTCATGTCAGAGATCTGGAATATAGCCCCTATACTTTTAATTGTACCTTTAGATAAAGCATATCATACATTTCAATGTCTTTAGTGACTTGAAATCTATTAGCCTGTGAAGACTTTGGTGTTTCTGACACAGGACATTGTATGTTTCCTATGAAACTTTTCAGGAAGGAAAAAATACTGGCCCAGTGAGCCAGGAAGCAAAGACTCCTTACCCTACCACAGAGAACAATTTAAGCAATAGAATCCAGTAATAATAGTAATTAATATCAACTTAAGTCAGGCTTTCCATGTATTTTAAAATTTCTTCAGTCCCCAAGGCTACTGTTGGCTACTTTGTTACTCATCAGGGAGTGGTAAAATGCTTCGTTCTTGTCTGTAATTATTGGTGGGATGATGATGTAGACCTAAAATCTTTATGAGGTTTTTTTTAAAATTTTTTTTTGTTCTTATTCTTGTCTAACGGCAAGAAAAGAATAGTAAATAGCCTCTCTTTCTCTGTCTCTACCTACACACAAACGCACAAACACACGTACTTTTTAGCCACAATTAAAATGTTCATGTTAATTTTTAAATTCTCAGCTTTAGTATTATTTTGTAAATCTTAACAATAGTCTCAAGGTAACCTAAATTATATTCCCATAGACTTTTCTGTATTGACAACATTTTTTGTGTCATGTGGACGTAACTAGTATCCATAGGTTTTTTTAAAGAAACAAAGACATAGGCTGGGCGCAGTGGCTTGTGCCTGTAATCCCAGCACTTTGGGAGGTCAAAGTGGACTGATCACAAGGTCAGAAGTTCGAGACCAGCCTGGCCAATATAGTGAAATACTGTCGCTACTAAAAATACAAAAATTAGCCGGGCCTGGTGGTGGGTGCCTGTAGTCTCAGCTACTTGGGAGACTGAGGCAGGAGAATTGCTCGAACCTAGGAGGCAGAGATTGCAGTGAGCTGAGATTGTGCCACTACACTCCAGCCTGGGCGACAGAGACTCCTAAAAAAAAAAAAAAAAAGATAAAAATACACACTTCTGAAACTAGGATTAAAATCCACTTGGGTGAGGAATTGTGTAAAATCCACATGATTCAGTTGATTTATAATGTCCATTAGGACAAATTAAACAAACTAAATTTAATACAAATTTATAACACAAGAAAATCTGCCAAATTTTCTTAGCTGACTTTCAACACTTCTTATGACAGTTGTACATAAGTTGAAAATGCCCTTCAAAAACTCTTCTCTGGGTTTCCCTTGCCATGAATTCAAGTCGCATCTTTTAGACCCATCCATGGTAAAGTGATATTTTAGTGCTCTGTAATTTCATAAATTTCCCTTTGAGAATAGTTGACAAATATTTCTATTTTTTTCTCTATTACCTAGAAGATCTCGTATGGAATTACATAATGTGTAATGCCTGCACTTGTAGAGACTTTGTTACCAAACATTGATCTTTATGATTTAACTATTTCATATTATTTAGCCAAGATATTCAAGAGAGGGTTTTATTTTAACTTCAAGATAAAAGGGCCATTGACATAGCTGTTAGGCATGCCACAGTGATTGCCTCACTGAGTAGGATGGTTACTTAGATAAGGAGAGGATCAGTATTATTAGCACAATGAAACCTTTCCATCACCATGCAGCTAGAAAATGTATCTAATAACTAATATTCAGGACAATGTACTACACAAGAACCTAAAAAGCTCTCTTCATCTGAATTTCCTGTCCTTTTATTCTCTCAGATCTGGCATTTTGTCAAATCCATCAGAGACTAGAGAGGCAATAGTGTCTATGATTCACTGCTATTACTGGGTGTGTTCCCTTGGAGAAGAATAGAGTGATTCAGGTTAGATTAGTAATGGTGAGGGAGAAGGTAGGGCCAAGTGGGTGGAGGGGGAGGGATAGTGGCATAGGAGTTAGATTCTTAAAAGGTAATGGGAATAAAAGTACTGCTCAGGGCCACATTCTTCTCATGTTCTTTTTTAAATGTCACTCCTGCATTTATTTGGAGAAAAAAAAGGCATTAGATGTCAGCAAATCCTTAAGCAAGAGAACATGTCTTTTAATCATCTTTAACCACCTTGAAGTTTGAGAAAACAACCCCCAAGATAATTTCACAGTATTGAAATCTGTTTAAAGTGCCGATAAACAAGTCAACTCAGTTTTCTACCCTTGCCTCTCATTCCTGTTTCAGTCTTGAGGGTATAAAAGGTTTCTTCTTGGTGGTATTTTTTAGCTCGGGGAGCAAGGGTGTCTAAGGGTGCCAGGAAAATAAGGAAGTAAGAGACCATATTCTAGGATACTATTGATCTTCGTGCTTCTGCTCTTCCACCTCTTGGCAAACTTAGATGATAAGTATAGTAGTAGAGAAAATCTGTGAATTTAGCCTAACCAGAAATTTTCTGGCTCACATCAGGAGCTGATAGCTAGACTGAAATTTAATCCCTTTCCCACCACTCTACCAATCAGGAGAAAACACTAAGTCTCCACTTCCAAAGGCAAGGTAACATTACATTAACACCATCAGCCTTTAGGAGCAGCATCAAACCTGCTGAATGCAGTGCCCCTGACCAGGATGTCTGAAACCCTAGTGAGGACCAGGTGGAGAGACATGATCAAAGATCAGGGAGGTGGCTTGAGCAAAGGCACCTCTTCATGGATCCTCTACCTTCCACCTCCAAGATTGTGTCAAGTGCTCATGTCCCCCATACTGTGTCTAAATTATACCACTTGTGAGTGACAGCAACATCACTCAGCTCTCCACCTCCGTGACACATCTGTGGCTACCAACAAATAATGTATAAAGTTTAATGATGATGCTGGTGATCCTCAACTGGCAAGTGATATTATTACTTTTTGATACTAAAAATATGTCTTTCTTACAGGTAGGATCTTGGAAAAGAAGTATAGAATAAAAAATCATTCACTCTGACATGGTCCTCTAAGATTTCACCCAGCTATTTAGACTTTATTAGTACAAGATTAAGACAGATAATACTTTTCCTTCAACAACGTAAACCTTTAATTCAAACCTTTCCAAACTGTCCCACCCCACAAAGTTTCCCCTTATCTTCCACTCTGGTTGTTATATCATCTATCAAGCACATTATATAAGCATTTTTCACTTGATTTAAGTATCTACCTTTGAGTCAACTTGTCTCTTCCTTTTTTTTTTTTTTTTGAGGCGGAGTCTTGCTCTGTCGCCCGGACTGGAGTGCAGTGGCCGGATCTCAGCTCACTGCAAGCTCCGCCTCCCGGGTTTACGCCATTCCCCTGCCTCAGCCTCCCGAGTAGCTGGGACTACCGGCGCCCGCCACCTCGCCCGGCTAGTTTTTTTGTATTTTTAGTAGAGACGGGGTTTCACCGTGTTAGCCAAGATGGTCTCGATCTCCTGACCTCGTGATCCACCCGTCTCGGCCTCCCAAAGTGCTGGGATTACAGGCTTGAGCCACCGCGCCCGGCCAACTTGTCTCTTCTTACAGCCACTTTCAAACCTTTCTTTTATTATTATTATTTTAATCAAGAGAAGGGTGATTTAAACAATTGTTTTCCAACACTCCCTACTACATGGGAATGATGGCTTAATATATCTCCATTTTACTGTTGACTCCCTTTCTTCTGCTCTGGTATGACATGATCTACACCCTTCTATGAATGCTGGATATTGAAAACACACCTCTATGTTGCTGAAGGTCTGGTGTGAAGGGAATTCATACTAAGCACAGGAATAACACTCACCAGCAAAGATGGTCTTTAGGATGGTTAGGCTTTTGGAGACCTGTCATTTGGCAAACAGCATCCCATGATACCAAAGAATACAGGTTTGGGTTTTGGAGGCCAGGCAACTAATCACGTCCACATTTGTTAAGCAAATTCCTATGAAACTATAAATTATAAGGTACTCATAGATTTAAAAAAAAAAAAAAAGCAAGCATTACTATAGGTTGGCATTGTCTGAAATGCTTTCCTAGTCTAACTCTGGAGCATTAAAATAGAAATTTCAAACCTGCATGTACAAGTTTAGGATTTTTGTAAAGCTGCCAAATCTTTAATATAACAATAATTAGCATAAAACTTGTGCAATTAAGTTGCCCTGAAAAGAATGAGTTTGAATCTTTTGCAAGATGTCTCTCTTTTTAAAAAAAGCATTTTACCAGTATGTATTATTTTCACTCAGAGCGGTTTCCCACAGGTTTTGAAGAGATGTAAAGCTGACTATGTTTTATTTCAATAATTATCTGCAAGGATAGCAGTTTATTTTCAGTCACTAGTTTTTGGAATGAGTCAATCAACCACATTTGCCCACCAATATCTCTATGAATACTTTGCATTTTTATAGTTGAGAAGAATCAGTTTTATTGCTCCCCTCAATCTAGATAAAATTCCTCCATGCTCAGAATGGGATTAAGTCCCCAAATCAAATGTGAGAAAGAGAAATTCAGACATATCAAACAGTAGATGCAGTAAGGCAGTACCTATAGTGACTTGATTTTGATGGGTGAAAAATAGCATGTTATCACAGGTTTGAACCACTACAGGTAAGAATTACATGGACTAATGAGAACACTTACGCAGCTGAAATTTGCATACTAATTAGCAGTTCTCAAGGCAAATCTTAGAAACCCCTCACCTTCCAATCAATAACTGCTCAAACTGAGATTACAGGAAGCTTTCTTGGACCACTACGTTCATAACTGAAGTCAGTTGTGGTGAGTGTTCAAATATTTTCTCCAAGAATTATGCAGGAGGAGAGGGAAGAATTGAGGAGGTAGGGCAGTAGGGAAGGAAGGGAGGGAAGGGAGCTATATTTACTACATGTTTCTTGCCCTTAAGCAGAACAAAAACTAGTGTTCCAAAATGATGTCTTTCATAACAAATTACTGATTACTAGGCTTGTTTACTCCATACTAAAGTTATTCTGCAGATTTGACCTGTGTTTTGAGGCCTAAGCATCAGCTCAAACACCAAGAATCCTGGGCACGCTTAATTTGGGCTAAATTCTGACAGTCATGACTTCTTTCTTAATGAGAAATGTATTCTTCATGTTCTTAAGGCCTTTTGATACATTTGAATTAAAAGAATTATGGAAGTTCAAGATTTTATGTTTAATAAAGGTATAAGCATGCATTACAGATACATGTGTACTTTCGTAGCACTGGTGGAATATTATAATGATTAGGTTAAACTTGATTATACCTTGTAACTTAGATAAGCCATTTTACAGTAGGTGAAATTTGAATGGGTAAAGCCATAAAGCCACAGAGCTTACTTATTTGGGTTTTTTTTTTTTTTTGGTCTTTTTTGTTTTTCATTCCAAATCTTGTCTTTTTTGAGTTTTGTTGCTGTATAGAGTCAACTGGGGATGAAATGGGCTGTGGTCACAAACTGTGAAGGTGAGATTGCTTAAATCTGTACTAAACATGAGATAATCATGGGTTGTCAGTTTAAATTGAGGAAAATGGGGAAATCTTTGGAATTTTTGTTTGAATACAAGTTTTAGTGAATAAAAATGACACTCATTGATGTTTACAACATTTTTCTCTGATTCATTCATTCTCTTGGAAATATGGCTGCAGCAAGGGATAGGCCTGAGTCAGAGCATCTGAGTCATTTACTGACCCTGTCACTAACAACTAATGAGCTGTATTGACTTTGGGGGTTTCAATTCAGTTTCCTCATCTATAAATTGTGAAGAGAAAAGTTATCTTTGCCTGTCTCTGAGTTAGTTCCTACAATTCCAGGTGGGGTCATTTTGGTACACCTGAAATTACCACTTCCCACCAGAGTGTTAAATGAAGTTACGGGTAAAAATTCTCTATAGAAATAACCATTATGATAATATGATAGAAGAGGTATTAGGTGCTGTACATGGAAAAGTAAATATATTCTTTAGGAGTTTACAAGTGGACACCAGTATTTATCACACTGATTAAACCAGAGCCAGCTCTGGGAAAAACTAGCACCCAGAGGTGGTTTTTTTGTTTTGTTTTGTTTTGTTTTTTCAGTGACCTTTCTTTCCTCTTCGCAGGCCTCCCACATTATCCTAATCCAGCCCTTTCAAGCCCAGGGTTTTAGGCTAACTCTCATCAACCACCTCTTGCCATTGCAGGGCATACTCCAAGTTATTTTGCTTACTTGTACTGTCATCTTCCGGAACTCATGCCCCTGTCTTTATTAATATTGGATTCATAGAGTTGGTGCTCAATAAATGTTTTGAATGGATGATTTTCAGGATGGATGGAATAATTATGTAATCAGTAATTCAGAAAGTGAGCATCCCAAACAAAGTAAGAAGAGGAAGTGGTGCTGTAGCAGTCTCCAGAGAAGAATATTTTTGATGCAACTGATACCTTGTGGAACAGCTTCTCTAAGGGGAAAACTGTTCCTCAAATATAATATAAACCTTTCAGCTGTATGTTTTCTAATTATTTCTTATCATTGTTTTGTACGGTTCTGTCACTGGACCAAGGAAGATTACTTTTACCAGAGTAGAAACATACACGAAACACGTGGTTCCTTTCCAGATGATGATATTGACCATCTTTGAAAGTGGTGACTTTTGTTCACAATAGAATGGGTTTTAACAGCTTTGTCTTTTCTCCCTCTTACCCAAATCTTCTGTGAGAGGTAGTATAATTTTTAGTCTGTGTAGCCAGGAAATAGAGTGAAAGTAAATCAAGTTTGTGGAAACCAACCATAACTTCAGCTTAAGGAAAAAAGTCAGATACTATAGCAGGAAGTAGATAAATGTTGGGTGGTATACATAGAATACTGACTTTCATTCCACAGTGTATACATGTATCAAAATATCAGATTGTACCCCGTAAATATATATAAGTATTGTCAATTAAGATAAAATGAAAGTTTAAAAATGTATCCTGATTTTATTAATTCTGCAAACTGTGCTGTATACCTGTAGTACAACTTCTGAAAAAGGTAGAGAAATGTGCATCCTTTCAGGGATAACATAACAAGGTAAATAAGTTTAATTTTTTTATCCGAAAAATTGAGGTTACTATTTGATTTGCTTCATTTCGCCACTTTATTTGCCTGAATATGTCCTGTCTTTCACTCCTCTGCAACATCACTGCTGCTGTTCGAGCTCAGGTCCGGCCTGCCTGCCTACAATAGCCTCCTGCCTGGTTTTCTGACTTCTAGATTTTTCCTCCACTTTTCCTATACCATCCCATTTCCCATGCCCATCAATTCTCTACATTGCTGCTAGAATGATCTTTTTAAAGATATTAAAATCTTCCAGTGACTGTCAGTTCTCTTTAGGATAAATCCAAATTCCCTACCAAATCACTCATACATATCTTTCCAGCTTCATCTTGTGCCACTCCCTGTCACCCACCCTGCACACCAGCTTTGCTGAATTAGGTACTTAAAATTCCCAGAATGGATAAAGCTCCTCTCCTTATCATCTTGCTACTTCCTTCTGCCTGGAAGACACAGGCATGTGTATGCATGTGCACATGTGTATGCGTGCGTGCACACACACACGCTTTCATCACCTGGCTAATGTCTACTCCCATCTCAAGATTAGGATCTTGTGTCAAAATCCCAACGCCCTCTCACTTGCTTCCCAATGGCCCACATTCTCCTTTGATTCCTTTCCTCCTCAGAATCTTCTGGCTAGAGTTAGATGCCTTTCCTTTTCCATGGTACCCTGTAGGTGTCATAATATATATTTACCATGAGCTATTTGAGAACAGGAACTGTGTCTTTGATCTCTATATTTGCAACTCCCACAACAAAAAGCTTAGCAGATGTGTTTGGGTTCAAGCAGAAGATGAAGTGCTAAGAATACACAGGGAAAGTGCTAAGAGAGTTCAGAGACGGTTGAGTCAAGGAAGACTTCATGGAAAAAAATGGTATTTGAGTTGTATTTTATTGTCTTCACAATAATCTCGATAGAATCTTTTTGCTTTTCAATCAACATTTTTAAAAAAAAATGTTAAGACTAACTCTGTCAAATATATTCTATAAATATACAAACCTGATTACAGAACACAGATGTCCCTTGGGTGGTATAGTAATAGATTTATGCTTGAGAGCTTTTTAAACACCTTCCTAAGGGCTGATTGACAGGTATATATGACATCATAGGTTGGTATTTTCCACTCTTGTTGGGTCATAGAGAAGAAAGCACAAGGTAGCAGTTAAGGGAATGTACACTGGAGTTAGACATACCTGGATTTAAATCTCAACTCTGCCCTTATAAAGTCTATTGATGATAATCTCCCTAAATGTTTCCTCTTATATTAAACAGGGTAATAATATCTACTCCATTAAATGTGATGCTGCAAATAAAGTGATTAACACAGAACTTGGCATATAGTGACACTCAACATAATGGTGGTGAAGGTCATGGTGGTAGAGGTGGTGGTTACCTTGAAGCCAGGGATGGAGACAGGTGGATGGGGCAGTACGAGAGAGAGATGCTTGATGAGAGTTTTCTTATCTCTTTCATTTAGCCACAATGTCTCAAATTGTGCTCCAGGGGCACAGTGGTTCTATGAACTGGTCTAAGGTGTTTCATAGGTAAAATAAAATTAAGGTGATATTTTCCAGGCTTGTAGAAAAAATTAAAAAGAAGTAGAATGTTTTCATTTTAATTTTTTTCAATATCCTTTCCTTAAAACTTTAGGGTCTTGTTATCTGCAAGTGGATAACAGCAGATAACAATGAACAGGTTACAAATAAATATTAAGAAGAAAGATCAGTAAACGGATTTATTTAGTTTTAAGTTTTTGTTTTTTTGAGACACGGTCTCACTCTTTCACCTAGGCAAGGTTGCAGTGACACGATCATGTCTCACTGCAGCCTCAACCTCCCAGGCTCATGGAATCCTCCCACCTCAGCTCTCCAAGTAGCTGGGACTATAGGTGCATGCCGCCAAGTCAGCTAATTTTTTTTTTTTTTTTTTTTTTTTTGGAGACAGAGTCTCATTCTGTAGCCCAGGCTGGAGTGCAGTGGTGCAATCTCAGCTCGCTGCAACCTCTGCCTCCCAGGTCCTGGCTCAAGCAATTCTCCTGCTTCAGCCTCCTGAATAGCTGGGATTACATGCATGCACCAACATGCCCAGCCAAGTTTTGTATTTTTAGTACAGACAGAGTTTCACCATGCTGGCCAGGCTGGTCTTGAACTCCTGACCTAGTAATCTGCCTGCCTCAGCATCCCAAAGTGCTGGGATTACAAGCATGAGCCACTGCACCTGGCCCATGCCAGCTAATTTTTAAAATTTTTGTAGAGATGGGGTCTCACTATGTTGTCCAGGCTGGTCTCAAACTCCTGCTCTCAAGTGATATCCCCTCCTTAGCCTCCCAAAGTGCTGGGATTACAGGTGTGAACCACCATGTCTAGCCTGATTTATTTTAAACATTTGTTCAACATTCAACAAATATTTATTTTTTAAAAGGTTGTGTGTGTGTGTATCTGTTTTGTAAAGATTCATACACATGTAGTTTGGTCATTTTTCTTGCTAGTATTATTGCTCCTAGTTCATACAACAAAACCAAATATGGCTGCATTTCATGCTGTTCTACAAGGGGCACCATGACATCCCCATGCTTGACCAGGAGTATGTGATCTGCGAACCATCATCCCATTGTCTGAAGCTTTGGAGCCCTGGTTTTTAAGACATACTTAAGTTTCTATTGCAATTTCTATGGAGAGCCCAATCATTCCTCTCCTCATTCCTCTTACATTAGAGGAGCACTTCTTTACAGACATAGATTTTAAAAACAAAGAAAATCTTGGTTGCTGCACACTTGTATTATTTGTGCCATGTACCATGAATAAAAGAGTACATCTATACCTCCTGGAGTCACTGTCCACTGGGATATTCCAAATAGTTGGAATAAGAAGACATGGGAAATAGAAAACATGCCTTGCTCCAGCCATACTGTGTACCAGTCATCCCCAAGAAGAGAAAACCAAGCTGTTCACAGCTAATGATTGAATAGGGTTTGGAAAACACAAATGATTAATTCTTGACTCATCTTCCTCTCAGAAATCCTCTGAGACTCTGAGTAACTTGTCTATTGCTTGTTCTTGATAAGTGAATGAATCTAGAACATTTCTATGTGTTGACAAGCCTGACGGATTTCTGAGGACTGTAGGGAGCCAATCTGTCAAATGACCCTGGGCAGCTCTCATATCATGGTATGGCTCATTGTTACTTCTTCCGTGTTTATCCTAGTAAGTCTTCTATGTTTATTCAGAGGTATGGAAGACAAGAGATTGGGAAGGCTCATTATCCAGACACAAATGGAAAGACTCAAAGGACATGACATAAATTTTTGGACCCAAGTCCAGCTTTTCCAGGTAGTCTCACCCTGCTGAGGGTCTGGATGAACCTTACTTCAGTTTAAATGAAGTTTCATTCTAGCAAGTAGTTATTTACATTCAGGAAGCTATCATAGTAATAAATTTAACTTTTTTGTTTGTTTGTTTTTGAGATGGAGTCTCACTCTGTGGCCCAGGCTGGAGTGCAGCGGCGTGATCTTGCAAGCTCCGCCTCCCAGGTTCATGCCATTCTCCTGCCTCAGCCTCCCGAGTAGCTGGGACTACAGGCACCCGCCACCACGCCCAGCTAATTTTTTGTATTTTTAGTAGAGACAGGGTTTTGCTGTGTTAGCCAGGATGGTCTCGATCTCCCGACCTCGTGATCCGCCCCCCCTTTTCTCCCAAAGTGCTGGGATTACAGGTGTGAGCCCCTGCACCCAGCTAATTTGTATTTTTATTAATTGCTTGTCTCAATTGCTGGCTTTACTGCATTAAAGTGGATCTAATATGCGATCAAAAGCTAGAAATAGCAACCCATCGTCCTAATGCTTCTGTACCTAGACCACAGTTGGATTCATTTTTAAAAATCTAGATGGTAAGCTCTGGTTTGAAACAAGGAGAATTCAAAACGCTTTTGGAAAAGTTTCCTGGAAGACTCATCTTCTTTATTGCAGTTATGTGAACTCTGATACTGCTAAATATACCACAAAGAAATCCTTAAGTCCACAAAATCTTTTTCTACGCCTTATCAGCTTTGCACTTAAGGAATTAGAATCTTAACATTTTTTTATTCCTAAACAAAAAAACTAGTCAAATCTCTAATGTATAAAAAGAATGACTAAACTGGGTTTATTACAGGAGTGCAAGGCTGGTTTAATATTTGATTATTGACATATTAACAATAAAAAAATTGAAAGCTATATGACTATCCAAATAGATGGTTAATAAAAAGCATTGATAAAGCTCAACATTCATTTATGTTTTTTAAAACAGCAAACTAGTGATTGAAAGGAACTTCTTTATATGATAAAGGATTTAATCAAAAGATCTACGATAAACATAGTAATGAAATGTTGAAAGTTTTTCCCCTAAACTTGAGAATAAGGATGCTTATCATTATCATTTCTATTCATCGTTGTACTGAAGCTCCTACAAAGTATAGTAAGGTAAGAAAAACATACAAAATGAATAAGAATTGGAAAGGAAAAAATAAAACTCATTATTTGCAGGAGATATGATTGAGTATATAAAAAATCTTCAAGAATATACAAATAAATTATTCAAAGTAATATGTGAGCATAGCAAGTTTACTACATACAAGGTGAATATAGTAAAAAAAACTATTAGACTTGTAAAAGAAAATAAAATTTCAAAAGATAATTGTTTTCAGTAGCATCAAAAACATGAAATACCTGGGAAAGACATAAAACCTCTACACAGAAAACTATGAACGATGAATTATAAAACATAAAAACTATGTATTTATAGAACATATAAGTATATAAATGATAAACATTAAAATATGTAAAATACATGTTTGTAACACATATAAACTATAAAATACATAAAACACTAAAACATTATTACAAAAAATTATAGACCCCAATAAATGGAGGCATAGACAGGGTTCATGAATTGGAAGACTCTATGTTTTACAGATGTTGATTCCAGCTGAGCACAGTGGCTCGTGCCTGTAATCCCAGCACTTTGGGAGGCCAAGGCAGGCAGATCATTGAGGTCAGGAGTTCAAGACCAGCCTGGCCAACATGGTGAAACCCCATCTCTAGTAAAAATACAAAAATTAGTCGGGCATGGTGGCACACACCTGTAACCCAGCTACTTAGGAAACTGAGGCAGGAGAATCGTTTGAACCCAGGAGGCAAAAGTTGCAGTGAGTGGAGATCGCACCCCGCACTCCAGCCTGGGCAACAGAGCGAGACTGTCTCAAAAAAAAAATGTTGATTCCCCGCAAATTGATACATGGATTTTGTGCCATTTCAATTTTTAAAAATTCTTGACAGGTGTTTGTGTGTGTGTGTGTACATATGCAGTTGACAAGCTGATTCTGAAATTTAACTAAAATGCAAAGACCCAAGAACAGCCAACATGTCTTGAAAAAGAACAAAGAGAAGTAACCTGCTTTACTAGATATCTTAATACCTAGGCAGTGTGGAATTAGAGCAAAGACTGATGAATAGCAATGAAGCAAACAGAGTCCAGTAACATACCCTTGCACGTGTAGGGTCTTCATTTGTGATAATGGTGGCACTGCAGAGAAATGAGGGAAAGAATTATCTTTTTATAAGGGTTATACGTCAATTGAATAACCATATAAAAAAATGAAACTTGACCTATACTTCACATCATACACAAAAATCAGTTTCAAGAGGATTTAGACCCAAATGTGAAAAAAAAATTAAGTGACAACTTAGGAGATTTATGCAAAAGAGTATCTTCATGACTTTGGGAAATGGAAGGATTTCTAAAGTAGAACACAAAACACAATGATCATTAAGGAATTAATTAAGTGGACTGTATTAAAATAAAGAACTCTGGGCCAGGCACAGTGGCTCACACCTGTAATTCCAGTGTTTTGCAAGGCCAAGGCAGAAGGATTGCTTGAGGCCAGAAGTTTGAGAACTGCCCAAGCGACATAGCAAGACCTCATTTTAAAAAACTTTTTTTTAAATTAAGAATTCTGTTTATTGAAGACCTTTTTAAAAGTTGAAATGGGAGCCACAGACTGAGAGAAGGTATTTACCACATATATAGCTGATAAAAGAAACGAATAAGAAAAAGACAAACAATCCCAACTTTAAAATGGCCAGGAGAGTTGAATAGGTACTTCACAAAAGAGAATATCCAAATGATGACTAATCAATGTATGAAAAGAAAGGAAACTTCATTAATAATCGGGGAGATTCAAGTTAAAACCACAAATAAATACCACTACACACCCACCAAAATGGCAAAAATGAAAAAGATTAACCATAACAAGTGTTAATGTGGATGTAGAGCAACTGGAACTATTGTGGAAAATCTGGCATTATTTACTAAAGTTAATACATGTACCCTAATATTCAGTAAGTATACCCCTAGGTATAAATCCAGTGAGAATTTCATACATATATTCAACAAAGACATGTCCAACAATGTTTGTAGCATCATTTGTCATAATAGTCAAAGTCTGGAACTAACTCAAATGCCATTGACATTGTGAAAGCAAAATAAATCCCCAAACCCCAAAATCACTAAGCCAAAGGGAAAAGTCAAGCTGAGAACTGCATCAGGCAAACCTGCCTCCCATTTTGTTCCTAAAAAGAGAGCTATAAAGATTAAAAAAAAAAAAAAAAAAAAAAACCTACGTGCTTTCCCCACATTTTGCCCACTGGGAAATTCCTTGTGGGCCCTAAGGTCTTTACCCTAAAATGGTTCTGTTGAATTTTACCCTAACAATGTATATTGATTGCTTATCTTCACTGGTGCGGGGCAGAACTGGGAAATCATCGCTTTGCTCACCTGACACAAATGCATTATCTGACTGTTTCCTCTAATGTAAAATGCAGATGCACTGAGCTAGGTGAATGTGTAAGTGACTGTTTCTCTACCCACCTCTCACATGTAAATTGTTATTTGGTCAAAGGCTGATCAAAGACTCAAAAGAATGCAACCATTTATCTCTCTTATCTACCCACATCTTTTACAAGTGTTTTCTTCTTTCCCCAGTATCCACCTTTTCCCCTTTAAATATTGATGCCCTCAAAATCATGTTTGGAGAAAGGTACAGGCCTACTTCCCTGGCACACATCCTGAACCTTGGCAAAATAAACTTTCTAAATTGATTGTGACCTGTCTCAGATACTTTCAGTTTGCAACATAGAATATATAATAAATTTATTGTAATACAATCATATAGCAGAAAACTTCACAGCAACAAAAATAAATTACACACAACAACATGGATGAATCTCTAAATATAATGTGAAGCAAAAGAAGCCAGATACAAAAGATTACACACTATGTGATTCCATTTTATTAATTTCCAAAGCAGACAAAATTAATTTATGGTGTTAAATGGTTCTAAAAAGTAGGCTTCTGAGGTGCTGATAACGTTTTATTTTTTGCCGTAAGTGGTGGTTATGTGGGTGTGTTCACTTTGTGATTATTCATAAAACTCTATACTTATGACTAAAATATCTCCCTGTATGTATATTATTCTTCCATATTTAAAAAAATATTTTTAAAATGTCTCAAGATTTATTCCTTTTTTGAACTTAGGTTTTTTGAGGCAGCAACAATAATATACGTTACATACATATTTTACATATAAAATGTTTTTCTTTTTGTTTTGTTAATAGACTTTATTTTTCACAGTAGTTTAAGGTTTACAGAAAAATTCAGCAGAAAGTACAAAGCGTTCCCATATACCCCTTTAGCTCTACCCCCAAAGACAGTTTTCCCTACTAATAGCAACTAGCATCATTACTGTGGTACAATTGGTGAGACAGTATTGATATATTATTATTAACTAAAGTCCATAATTTACACTAAGGTTCACTCTTTGTGTTGTACATTCTATGGGTTCTGACAAATGCCTAATGATACATATCTACCATCACAATTGAATGAGTTTCTAATTTATTTTTAATTTGTTAGTGTTTGGTTTCCTAAATTCATACCATTTCCATAATAATTATTCCTTCACATTACTGATTGATTTTATCTTCTTTATAATTAGTACTATTTCTGAAAGAGGATGCACATTTCTTTTTATGCCATTAGCCAATGGCCTAAGTCAAGTAACATCAAGATAAGGATTTAAGGCCAAGTTCTTGGGCAAAAGATTTGCCCAGGCCTAAAATTTCTAGAATAGCCGACTTTCCACTTATCATTGGCAGTTAGAAGATGTGTCAACATTGTAGTGAAAGATTCTATTACAATGCTTCAAGGAAGACCTGCCGTGGGGGATTCTACCCTTGGCCACCACATTAGGGATCACTGAGTCACGCTCTGAATCAACATAAGACTCAGGACAGGATGTATAAGTCCTGCTGCAGCACAGTTGTCTCAAAAGGCCTAGTACACTTTTTTAATTGAAGATCAACCACACCCAACCTGGAGTGGGTCTCACAGCAAATTTCTTCCCCTGCTCCTCCCTCTGTATTCGAAGCATCTCAGAAATGACTAACACTATGAAAGGAAGACAGCTATTCTCACCTGTCTTAGTTCATAAAGAAGAAGAAGGTAGTGGTGGCTTCTAATAAATACTCAAGACTAAAGGAAAAACTCTAATGACTGCATTTTAGTCTTAGAGTGAACTCTGTTGGACCTGTAACTATGAGGACTGGATAAGAGACAAACCCACTTGTTAGTCCTTAAATATAACAACATACAGGGAGTGTTGATTATATGTTGGAAGAAGAGAAAGCAGATATACTCAAAGATGTTTAAAACAACCAAAACTGAACTCCAGCCTAGGCAACAGTGAGACGCTATCACAAAAACAAAAACAAAATGAAACCACAACCAAAAACCTTGTCACACAAACACAATCCATAAATAGAACTGTGAATTCTAAAGTCAAGAAAAACATCAAAGGCAGCTCAAAGTTGTCATGAAGTGGGCTTGCCAACATTTTAAACCAGATGATATCAAAATGACCACTAGCACAGTCTCTTTATAATGCTAACTTTACTAAACCGAAGCACCTTACTAAATCAAAGGGAAGGATTAGATTGATGTTTACCTTAGGCTTAATGAGCTTTTCTTCATGGAAATATTCAAACAATAAGATTATGGAGAATTATATAGAGCTCTAAGAAAATGAAATTATCATTAAACACTTTAATATCTATTCATACACCTACAATCATGATGATAATTACCTACTCAGTAAAACAGTGCCTCCAAGAGCTACAACAAAGCAATGTGGGTGGTACCTGAGTTTCAGTTACTACAAAACAGAAAGTCAGAAAGTAAACTGTGGACCTTGGTTAATTCAGATTTTCTCCTATATCATACTTCTCTGCATGAAGCTCACAGAAGCTCTCAGAGTAGCCTCCTCTATCAGTCATCTTTGCTGTTATGTAGAGATTTCCATTCACCATATCACAAGTCTCGTTTTAAAATGGTAAATATATGAAATTATCCTTCTTTTCTAAACACAGTCTTACCTGATGGTAAATCATGACCTGCGCATTCAGGTGTAGCTGAAAGGGTCTTTGAGATACCAACATGTTTCCCATTATGAGGCCAAGTTGAGTCTGCTCTCTGATAAATGCCATTAGCTGCTTTCTACAGGGTGGAGTTCTCAGATATGTTTAAGTAAATAGAGCTGTACAAATATCAACACTGGCAATGGAATACAGGGTTTATCCATGGGGTTAGCATGATTTGTGGACTATCAGGACCCATGCAAAAGTGGGCTCTGTGCTCATTCTATTTGCTGTGTGGTGTCGTTTGCTTTACTAAGGATGTGTTGTTTTTACATGAAAATAGTTCTTGCCTTTGAACTCCAATGTTTTAGGACAATCCTCTGAGTTGTATGGGGTTGCTGTGTCTTAAACTATACTGTTGCCATATTTCCTGTGAGCACCATGCCTGAAGTTGTGTTGTACTTTTTTTTTTTTTTTTTTTGTTGAGACGGAGTCTCGCTCTGTCGCCCAGGCTGGAGTGCAGTGGCCGGATCTCAGCTCACTGCAAGCTCCGCCTCCCGGTTTACGCCATTCTCCTGCTCAGCCTCCAGAAGCTGGGACTACAGGCGCCCGCCACCTCGCCCGGCTAGTTTTTTGTATTTTTTTTTTAGTAGAGACGGGGTTTCACTGTGTTCGCCAGGATGGTCTCGATCTCCTGACCTCGTGATCCGCCCGTCTCGGCCTCCCAAAGTGCTGGGATTACAGGCTTGAGCCACCGCGCCCGGCGTGTTGTACTTTTAATATTCATTTAGACTAGAAACCTAAAGAAAAGTCTTGATAGAGTTTGAACAGTGTAAATAATTTATTTCTATGAGTACTTGTGCTGTTTGCTTAAAAGACTGCAAAAAAAGAATACGCCTCAAGTCTCTGGGTCATCTTTTAGTAAAACTCTTCATTCCAATAGGAAAGGCTCTCCCAAGGACACCAGAAGCTGTGGTGTATAGATTGATAGCACGTGATGACAGCTACCTTAAGAATAGCAGGTGCTTTCACTGGGTTAAAAAAAAAAATCACAGGAGTCTTCTAAGCTTCTTTTCAGAACAAGTGTTGAAAAAGATAATTTCTCTGGAAAATGCTCCTTTCATAGATCTAAGCACCCTTTCACACTACCAGATGTCAGCATGCCAAGCTTCTTACAATGATGGAATATTTCTTATAGTTTTCCCTATGGGCTAGAAAGTTCCTCCCACAGATAAAATCAAGGAGTGCCCGCATCTTGCTTTTACCTGAAAATGTCTTGGGGTTACAGTTATGACATATCATCACTCAAGGAGACTAGAGTATCAAACTTAAAATAAGCTGGCAACAGAACCCCAAAAAGAAAACATACAGTAACTTAACACTGTTGTAAAAAGTCCAGGACCAGAAGAGCAAGGCAGGGCTTGCCCCTTTACCTACCTAAAGCAAAATGGGGATTGTTCCCCATGGGAAAGACAAATGAACCCCAGTCCCAGGCTCATTTCAGAGCCTCATCTCAGGAACTATGAGTTTAGGAATGAGGCGTCTGATCATACTTTTTACTTTGTCCACTGTTATAAAGAGTCATAGTTCATAGTGAAAAAGAACTCAGCTGCTATTATCTGCAGGAGTGGCTGAAAAGGATGGAAGTGTGCCCATAAATCCTTTCTCTCATCACACCCACAAAACATTCAGAGTCTAACTCAAACTGCATGCAGTTAAGAAAACACTGGAAGGGAAGAGGAATGAAATGAAAAATTGTTCTTTTCTATCGAGCTCTTGTTTGGAGGGTTCTAGATTCTTTCTACCCCTCCTGGTTTGGGGAAAACCAACCTAAAATAGTCTTCTTACTCTTAGCCACCTTCCTCTTCTCCTTTTCCCTCTTTCTGGCCTTCATGACTTCTTTATTTTACTGTTTTTTTCTCATTTTTTTCCTGTCCTTCCTTTCCTCGTGTCTCTACTCATTCCACTTTCAATGAATACTTATAGTGAGCCCAATACAGAGAGGCCCTACAGACACAAAAATGGCTACAACATCAGAGTCATGGCCAAGTGGAGGAGAGGGAGGAGGAGAAAGAAGTAACAGGTCTGGTTTTTAACACGTTGAGCTTGAAGTACTTGCTGGACATCTATGGAGGTAGACAGTAGTGGTTGGGAATGCTAAGCAGGAATTCAAGAAAGAGGAAGTTTTATTGAATACTATATGTACTGTGTTTGGAGTTGGGAATACAGTGAAAAGATAAAACCTGTCCATTTTTCCAAGGACTTTAAGAAAACAAGCAAGAGCATTACAGTGTTTGAGGTACCCAGATAAAAGCATGGGCAGGTACTGAGGAGATACAAAGCAAAGCAGTCAGATCAACCTGAAGTGAGGGAATGGGAAGAGCCAGCCAGTCCCTTGGCTTCATAGAGCCCATCAGCCAGGAAGGTCTCTGTAGGCATTAGGCATGGGATTGGCACTTTAGCTCTGTTGATGCTAAATTGTTCCAGCCAGGCTTACCCATGGAGTGTTAGCTTTTCAGATTTGTGTTCTCTTTTCTCTAACTGGATATTGATCTTCCCTTAGCAGAACAGTCTCCATCTCTAGATGGGGAAGGGAAACCCATGGCTACCTGTAAGGCCTCCTTCCCATGAGTCTTAACACTATGCTGATTTGGCAAAATAGCCTACGGTCTCTTACATTTCTTCCTATTTTATAGACCCAAGAATAAACCCAAGAGTGTTCTGGGATAAGTATACAGACATAAATAAATTTGGCAGTCTGATTGGCCGCAAAAATTTTCCAAGAGAATAAGTAGATCATTGCCATGGAGTTTTCCATCTTGTGAGATCTAATGAAATTAACTTTCTACTTCAGAAACACTTTTCAGTCTTTATGATGAAATCCCTTTGACCATTAACTTATCAGATCTTGGAGCTAATGGAAATTCTCCCACCTTACCCCACCCCAACTCTATTTGTGTGAGCATCAGAGAAAACTCCCATGCTTTTCATCAGGCATCCATTTGTGTCTATTCCTCCTAGCCTAAAAAATCCTCATAAGCCAATTAAGTAAATTAAGATTTACATAAACAACTTGGTTCTCCCAGTCCTTTCTCAGCTGCCTGATTTCACCTAGACAAACTAAAAATGGAAACCCAAAGAGCAAATATTTGGTGCATTTTTAGCCCTTTAAAGGAAAACTCCCCTTTTGTGCTTTTTCTGTGGCAAGGACATTGTCCTCTACTCACAAGTTATTGCTAGAAAAACAGACAGCTTTGCGCATTGGCGTGGAGTTCCGCATGGGGTAAATCTATACAGCTGCAGTCAACAGGGATATCTTTTCCCAGTGATGACTGGGTTTGTTTCTCCAGGTTTTCAATTTAGGTTGTTCACTTGGTTTCAAAATTACCTTTTAAAATGTGTAATTTAAATTATGGTAATATGGTGTGAATCATTTCTTGAACCTTATTTAGGATATTCTTGCAAGTTCCACAGGATGATTATAAATACTTATCTTGAAGTTAATGTTGCATCTTGTTTGTTCTAGAAAGACAGAAGAATTGCTTATTGAACGTTTATGATTTTTAGCTCAAAAAAATTTAATTAAGCATGCTAGCTGCAGGCCAAAGAGGGAATATTTGAGATATTCCAAAATAATAACATTTGCTTTTAAATGTTAATATCTTATTTCAGGTACTCTTCCTGCTGTTGCTGTTTCACCTAACATTGATGAAATGAACACAATCTGATTAACATATGGTATATGGCAAAAAAACATTATCTTATGAAGTATATTGTATTACATGCCATCCTAACTATGCTGCCAAGTATTCTATAAGTATATAGGCTAGCTGAGCCTACTTCTTACTTCCAAGAGGAATGAGTGGATGGTAAAGACCATTAAGAATAGGGTTATTCTGTCTGGGTGCAGTGGCTTATGCTTGTAATCCTAATACTTTGGGAGGCCAAGGCAAGAGGATCGTTTTAGCCCAGGAGTTCAAGACTAGCCTGGTCAATATAGCAAGTCCTCATCCCTACAAATAATTTAAAAAATTAGCTGGCATGGTGACACAGGTCTGTGGTCCCAGCTACTCAGGAGGCTGAAGTGGGAGAAGAATTGCTTGAGCCCAGGCAGTCAAGGCTGCAGTGAGCCATGATCTCCACCACTGCACCCCAACCTGGTTGACAAAGCAAGACCCTGTCTCAAAAACAAAAAACAAACAAACAAAAAAACAGAACAGAGTTATTCTATTTAAGTTCATCATCACTATCACATTTCATTGAGAATTGCTGAAACTTGCACAGCATTTTCAATGATTTGCTCTGTAAATTTTTGATAATTCTTTAAGCTCCTCATGATTTACGATAGTTAAGAGCCTGGAAAATTATTTTAAACAATTTTACAGAATGGCATAGGAAAAACAATCAAGCAAACAAAAAGCTTTGCATACTAGTCCCGACTCTGCCGTTAACTACTTTCCGCAAGTTATTTAGTTTACCTTCTCATTCTGCAAACTAGGTGGCCCAAACTAGGTAATCTGTAAGGTCTCCTTGAGCTCTAAGATTTTATAATATTAATATTAGAATTATGCCCACTTTTACTAAAATTACTGTCGAAGCTCCTAACATCTTCTGAGAGTAATCTCTTCATAGTACTTTTAAGTCTTGGGTGTCTACGTGGCCTTTATCAAGAGGAAGTTATAGTCTTAATATATGGGGTGAATCACTCTCACCCTTTGTAAATGTGAATACCTCTCTATGAAATCAAAATATTTTGCAGTTTCACTTGATGTAACTTGTACTTCTGTAATCAGTTTATTGAAAAATTAGGCAATACCAGGGCGCTCCTCCAACTCCAGTAACACTTTATATGAATTTATTCATTATTCATAACAGTACCTACATATATTTGGAGAATACTATTACTTATTATTATGAACCAGTGAGGATGCTTTTGAATTTAATAACTGAAAATACCAACTCAAATTGGCTTAAATGGTAAGGAAGTTTATTATCTCACACACAAAGAATCCAGAGGTACATTCAGGCTCTCAATGTTGTCATTGAGAAGCAAGGATGTTTTCAATCCTCATCTCCTCACTGTGGTGATACCCTTGTGAGTGTAATACATTAGCACATCGACATCACATGCAGAAGTACCAATGTCCTGAAAAAGAAAATGGCTATTTCTTCTTTTTCTCCTTAGAAGCAATAAACTTCTCCTAAAAGTCCTGAAAAAACTTTTCCTCATCTACCATTGGCCAAAAAATGAGTCACATTTCTTCCTAAATCCACCACTAAGAAGAATGGGTGAAAATTAACAATTTTGGGGACAGAATGGGAAGGTAACCACTATGATCGCAACAATGTATAATATAATATATTCGTAGTCCATAGATAGTGCTTGTGCATAGATTCCTTGTCATAATGCTACATGTACTGAACACTTCTGCTCCCAAACATTCTGGAAATTCTTGGCCAATTCTTCACTCTAAGACCAAAGTCCATGACCATTGCTACACTACTAATGATTTGTATTCTGTGGGGAAAAAAATGAAATTAATGGTTCCAAAGTAAATCACCCTAACTTGTGTGTATGTCTTTCCTAGAGGATACATCTCAAATATTGCAACAAATAGAACATATGATGCAATTATATAATTTAAGTGAAATTGACGAGCTCTTGAAAGACACAAGCAATCAAAGCTCACTCAAAAAGAAATAGATAACCTGAATAATTCTACATCTATTAAGAAAATTGTATTTGTAGGTCAAATCTTTCTAGAAAATAAAACTTCATGCTCAAATAGCTTCATTGAAAATTCTATCAAACTTTTGAGAAAGAAATAATACCAATTCTACACAAATTCTTCCAGAAAATAAAGGAAAAATGAGCAATTCCCAGCTTATCTTATGAGACCATTATTACCCTGACCAAAATAGGGCAAAAACTTTACAAGAAAGAAAAATCTACAGACCAATATCTCTCATAAACAAGGACACAAAAGTTTTTTGTAAAACATCAATAATAAAATTCAGCAAATTTCCTTCTAATATAAAGGAAAATATGTCATGTCCAAGCCTCATCTCCAGAAAATAAAAATAAACAAAGTAAATAAATCAATGGGAGTTATATCAGTGAAAATGATGGAGTAAGAACCTCTTTTTTTTTTTTTTTTTTGAGACGGAGTCTCACTCTTATTGCCCAGGCTGGAGTGCAATGGTGTAATCTCGGTTCACTGCAACTTCTGCCTCCCAGGTTCAAGTGATTCTCCTGCCCCAGCCTTCCGGGTAGCTGGGATTACAGGCATTCACCACCACGTCTGGCTAATTTTTTGTATTTTTAGTAGAGACGGGGTTTCACCATGTTGATCAGGCTGGTCTCAAACTCCTGACCTCAGGTGATCCAACTCCCTTGGCCTCCCAAAGTGCAGGGATTATAGGTGTGAACCACCACACCTGGCCAAGGACCTCTTAATATTTTCTCTTCTATGAAGTAATGGGGGAACTGGGAAAAAATAGAACAACTTTTTCAGAACTCTGAAAATTAACCAAAGTTTTGCAGCAACCTGGGAAGTATTTATTCAGGAAAATGGCTCAGTAAGAGCAGCAAGCTTCGTGGCATTTTAACTTGCCCTATTCCATCCCCTTCCAACTCTGTGGTATCTTTGAAAACCAACAGCCCACAATCATGGGGAGAAGCTGGAGACTGGCAGCCAATGGAGTGGACAGAATGAGGTCGGAGTTCCTTCAAAGCTGTATTCACAGAGCATTGTCACTATTTGACCCTTCTAGTGGTTCTTTGGAAGATTCCACTTACAAGATTGTCTTTATTTGACCTGTCTCAGAGCTCATTCAGTGTGAAAAGCCTTTTCTGTGGGGCATTTGTCAAAAATAATTCAATGCAATTGTCTAACATTGTGGCTACCCAAGGAAATGGATAATGGTTGAGGGAAATAAGAGGCTAACCAAAAAGCTTAAAAGGAAAAACTTGGGATAAGATATCCATGGTGGCTTTTAAAAGTTCTAACATATTTCTGGGAATCTAGAAGACCATGTACATGCATAGACATGTGTACATATTTAGGGCTGTGTGCATGCTCAGGAAAGACCTATGAAGGCCCTATGGATGACTTTGAGGCTCTGTGAAAGCAGAAAGTAAAGGCTAAGGCAGAGCTATCAACTGGCTGGCTGAATCTTGAATGTATGCCCCTGCATGCACACAGAATCCCTTGGCAAAGATTCAGAGACTTATTGGTTCAGGGCATTTAAGGAAATCTCTGTCCAATTATTAGCTGACCACTGAGCTAACTGGGCAAAGACTTTAGTGGCCACATGTAACAAAGAATACAGACTTTACAGAATTAGTCCAGGAAAATCACAGCCAAAATATAAGAAAAAGTAGCAAACAACAAAAACAACAAAATCTGCAGAGGGAGGAGAATCTGATTTCAGAGTTACCATATTATATTATTTGAAATGTTGAGTTTTCAAAAACAAAATAATTATGAGATATGCAAAGAAACAAGAAATTATAGCCCATATAAAGTTTTAAAAATCAATTAATAGAAACTGTCTTTGAGAAAGTCCAGACATTAGATTTATTAGACATAAACTTTAAATCAGCTATTTTAATATATTCAAAGAGGTAAAAGAAACCATATCTAAATAACTAAAAGAAAGTATGAGTACAATGACTCACCAAACAGAAAATATCAACAAAGAGATAGAAATTATGAAAAAGAAACAAATTCTGTTGAGGGAGGGGGTATAAAGGTAAAAAAAGATATAAATGTATTTATTATCACTGAAATGTACACTTAAAAGTAGTAAAGATGGTAAATCTTTAAAAAAATTTTTTTGAGACTGAGTCTTACTCTGTCACCCAGACTGGAGTGCAGTGGCATGGTCACCACTCACTGCAGCCTGAACTGGGCTCAAGTGATCATCCCACCTTTGCCTCCTGAGTAGCTGGAACTACAGGTGTGCACCACCATGCCCAGTTAATTTTTAAATTTATCTGTAGAGTCATGGTCTTGCTTACATTGACTGGGCTGGTCTTGAACACCTGGCATTAAGTGATCTTCCTGCCTTGGCCTTGCAAAGTGCCAGGATTACAGGTGTGAGCCACTGTGTCCAGCCAAAAAAATAAAAAATAATAATAAAAAAAGAATTTGCCAATCTGTAAGCTCTGTGAGATGTAGTAGTAAATAGTTAAAAAGAAACAAAAAGAAAAACATTTTTTAAATCAATGTAACCACCATATCAACAGACCAAAGAAGACAAGTAACGTAATTATTTTAATAGATGCAGAAAAAGCATTTGACAATCAACATGCATTCATGATTTTAAGAAACCAAACTCTCAAGAAACTAGTAATGAAGGGAGTTTTCTCAACCTAATAGTGGGGATCTACAAAAATCCTATAGCTACCGTGATACTTAATGGTGAAACACTAAGTGCTTCTCTTCCCAGATGGGAATAAATCAAAGATGTCCTCTCTTATTACTCCATTCAACATTGCATTGGAGATTCTAGCCAGTGTGCAAAAAATAAATAAAGGGTATTTCTTTATTAGAAAATAAGAAATAGAACTATTCACAGATGACATGACTGTCTATGTAAGAAACTCCAAAGAATATCCAAAATTGTACTAGAACCATTGTTTAGCAATATTACAAAGTCAATATATAAAAACTAATTGTACTTTCTTTTCTTTTTTTTTTTTATTATACTTTAAGTTCTAGGGTACATGTGCATAACGTGCAGGTTTGTTACATATATATACTTGTGCCATGTTGGTGTGCTGCACTTTTTTTTTTTTTTTTTGAGAGGGAGTCTTGCTCTGTCGCCCAGGCTGGAGTGCAGTGGTGCGATCTCAGCTCACTGCAAGCTCTGCCTCCCGGGTTCATGCCATTCTCCTGCCTCAGCCTCCCGAGTAGCTGGGACTACAGGCACCCACCACCACGCTGGGCTAATTTCTTTTTGTATTTTTAGTAGAGACAGGGCTTCATCGTGTTAGCCAGGATGGTCTTGATCTCCTGATCTGGTGATCCACCCGCCTCAGCCTTCCAAAGTGCTGGGATTACAAGTGTGAACCACCACACCCAGCCAAAAACTAATTGTACTTCTATGTATCATTGACGAAAAATTAGAAAATAAGATTTTTTTAAAGAAAGCATTTTAAATAGCATCATAAAATATTAAGTACTTTGGTACAAACATAACAAAATATGTGTAAAATCTGTTTGCTGAAAACTATAACACTAATAAAAGAAGTCATATATATGTAAATATATGTAAATGGAAAAATATGCCATGTTTATGGATTAATAGAATTACTGTGGTTAAGATGCCATTTATTTCCTAAATAGATCTATAATTCAATGCAATCCCAATATATTTACAAATAAGATTTTCTGGGGAAATCAAATTAATATGAAAAAACAAAGGAACTAGAATAGCCAAAACCCCAAAGTTGAACGATTTACACTTTCTTTTTTTTTTTTTTTTGAGACGGAGTCTCGCTCTGCCGCCCAGGCTGGAGTGCAGTGGCCGGGTCTCAGCTCACTGCAAGCTCCGCCTCCTGGGTTTACGCCATTCTCCTGCCTCAGCCTCCCAAGCAGCTGGGACTACAGGCGCCCGCCATGTCGCCCGGCTAGTTTTTTGTATTTTTAGTAGAGACGGGGTTTCACCATGTTAGCCAGGATGGTCTCGATCTCCTGACCTCGTGATCCGCCCGTCTCGGCCTCCCAAAGTGCTGGGATTACAGGCTTGAGCCACCGCGCCCGGCCAGATTTACACTTTCTTAATTCAGAGTCCAGAATGTACACCATTATGCAATGGAAAACATTCATAGGGTCTGTACTTTCTGATTTCAAGACTTATTATATTGTTACAGCAATTAAGGCAATATGGTATTGGTGACAGGTAGACATACAGATCAATGGAGCATAACAGAGGTAAGAATAAATCCTTACTTATGCGAATAGTTGATAAATCAATTTTAATAAATCTTTACTTATGTGAGTAGCTGATAAATCCTTACTTATGTGAGTAGTTGATTTTTGACAAATTTGGAAGGACAATTCAATGGCGAAAGAATAATCTTTTAAATACACGGTTTTAGAACAAACAGTCTTATATTTAAAAATGAACCTTGAGCCAGGTACAGTGGCATATGCCTCTACTCCCAGCTGCTTGAGAGACTGAGGACAGAGGGTCACTTGAGTCCAGGAGTTTGAGCCCAACCTGGGCAACACAGGAAGATCTCACTTTCTAAAAAAAAATTTTTAATTTTTGGAAATGAACCTTGGTCCACACTTTGCACTTTATACATAAATTAGCTCAAAAATGTCCATAGGCATAAATGTAAAGCTGAAAATATTAAAATTTCTAGAAAAAAATGTAAGAAAATCCTTGACCAGGAAGGGTGGCTCATGCCTGTAATACTCGCACTTCGGGAGCCCAAGGCATGTGGATTCCCAGGGCTCACGAGTTCAAGACCAGCCTGGTCAACAAGGTGAAACCCCATCTCTACTAAAATATAAAAAATTAGCCAGTCATGGTGGTACACGCCTGTAGTCCCAGCTACTCGGGAGGCTGAGGCAAGAGAATTACTTGAACCTCTGGAAGAGGGAGGTTGCAGTGAGCCGAGATCACGCCTCTACACTCCAGCTTGGGTGACAGAGCGAGACTCCATCTCAAAAAAAAAAAAAGGAAAAGAAAATCCTGTGAATGCAGGTTAGGCAAAGATTCCTTAGACATGACATCAATAATATGATTCATAGTAGGAAAAAAATGACAAATTGGACTTCCTCTCTAAAAGGCCTTGTTAAGAAAGCAGTCATCTAGCTGTAGACTGGGATAAAATATTTGCAAAAACACCTATCTGATAAAGAACTTGTATCCAGAATATATAAAGAACTATCAAAATTCAGTAAGAAAACAACCCAGTTTTAAAATGGGCAAAGATTTGAACAGACACTACAAAAAAAGATATATGAATGGCAAATAAGCATGTGAAAAGATGACCAACATCATTAGTCACTAGAGAAATGCCAATGAAAACCACAATAAAATATCACTCCACACTTATTAGAATTGCTAAAATGAAACAAATGGATAATGCCAAAAGCTGACAAGGATGCAGAACACCTAGAACTCTTGTGTGTGTGTGTGTGTGTGCGTGAGCCAAAGATTTATTTATTCATTTCTTGCATTTGAAGTACTCTTCAATAACATCCTTGGCCTGAGACTCCTTTCCATAGTCCTTAACTACTACACAACTGCAACCAACCACTTTACGGGGTTTCCCCTCTCTGTCAATTTTACAGAGGCCTACCCATTCTCCTAGTTTCTTGTTGTCATCAACCTTAATTAGGTTGATCTGGTGTTCAGCACAAAGGGCCTCCACGAACTTGACATACATAGGCTCATCACAGTTGGATGCAAGCACACAAAGATGGGCTTGGCCCTTGTCTAAGGCTTTGGCAGCTTCGCGAATTCCACGTGCTAGGCCATCGTGGATGAGGGCGGTCTTCAGCACCTCTTGTAAAGCAGTATTAACGTCCATTACACCTCCAGCAGCAATGCCTTCCTCGGCCATGGCGGTGGGTTACGGGTGAAGCGGAATCTTGAACGCACCCAGGCCTCCGCCTCCGCGCGACTCCGCGGCGGCAGGGAAAGAGCCTAGAACTCTTACACACTGCTAGTAGGGATGCAAATTGTTTAAAACTTTGGTAAACTGTTTGCCAGTTTCTTATAAAGTTAAACATACATTTACCTAGGCAAGCATTTTACTCCTAGGTATTTACCCAAGAAAAATGAAAACTTATGTTCATATAAAATATGCACATGAATGTTTATAACAACTTTATTCATAATTGACAAAATGGGAAATAATCCAGATGTTCATAAACATATAAATGTATAAAAAAATTATAGTTCCACACAATGGACTATTAGTAATAAAAAGAGGTAAATTATTATGCTTACAACAACATAAATAAATCTCAATGCTAGATCAAAAAAGCCAGATTCGAAAGGTTAGATATTGTATGATTCCACTTATATGACATTTTGGAACAGTAAAACTATAGAGATAGCTGCCAGAGGCTGGAAATGGGAGTGGACCACAATGAAGCATAAAGGAATTTTACGGTGCAATGGGACTGTTCTATATCTTAAATATGGTGGTGGTTACATGACTATATGCATTTGTCAAAGCTCCTAGACCACTAAAAAGTGAATTTTACTGGAATATGAGTTCTCTGATTTGCATCTGATTCTGGCAAATTGCTGACACCAGGGTCCTCAAAAACACATATTAGAAACCACTGGCATAATGACCGTTCAAAAACTTTTAGATGACTGTTATAATCAGTAGAATGTTAAGTCAATGAGTATGTCAGGCAATGAGACCTGATTCTCAGCATGAGTTCACGTACTACAGATATATCCTTGAGGAAAACAGTGGCAACCACAAGCCAGGTAATAGGGTGCGGTCTTTATATTAATGAAGATAGTCCTGTGTAGACATGTTTTGTGAAAACTAAGCCCATCTCCTGAATCATGGCCTGCAGCATAAGAGAATGCTCATCCTTATGCAGACTTTTCAGCTCTCTGGCAAATCCATCTATCAGGTGGCTTCCAGCTGTTTTGCTGAATTTTTTGTTGCCCCCCCCCCCAATAGGGATCAAGCCTAACACAAATTTCAAATAACTGGTCTATTTATATAAAATAATCAGATTTTGACAGCCTATCTTATTCTGTGATCAGTATTAAACTCTTCCTCTTCTTGCTGCTCCTGACATCCCTCCCATGTCATTTCTGAGCAAATAAAGTGCAGATGACTTGGCTTGCCCCAGTTCTTAGAGAGGCTTAACTCTACCAGGATGGGTAGGTAAACACTGCCAAGCATAAAACTAGAAGTCACTTCTCATCCTGATGGGAGGATTTTCATTTCTTCTGCTAATAAGGGGAATCTTTTGGAATCAAAAGGATATTTTTCTCTGATTATAAAGGGTGTCCTAGTCTGATTTGTGCTGCTATAACAGAATACCAGACAGTAATTTATTTAAAAAAATATTTCTTACAATTCTGGAGGCTGGGAAGTCCAAGATTGAGGGGCTGGCATCTGGTGAGGGCCCTCTTGTTATGTCATAACATAACAGAAGGCCTCATATGGGTGAGAGAGAGAGAGAAGGGGGTTAAACTCATTCTTTTATAAGGAACCAACTCCAGAGATAACAAATCTACTCTTGAGATAATGCCATTAATCTATTAATGAGGGTAGAGTCATGACCTAATCACCTCTTAAAGGTCCCACCTCTTAACATTGTTGCATTGAGGATTAAGTTTCCAACACATGAACTTTGGGGGACACATTCAAACTCTAGCAAAAGGGGAGCAAGTGCTAAGGCTAACACTGCACTGATTTTTCTTTGGCTCATTTTTGTCTTTTGATAAAGCTAATTTATAATTGTTCAATTACTAGAAATAAGTTACAAATAATTTAGTAGGCCATGTGTTAGAAATAACCTATGGTAGCTTTAATTAAATGCATCATCTATAGGTGATATATTCTAATATAATCCTATATTCTTAATGTCTAAGTTCTTCAAGTCCAGAGAACGGAATCTTTTTTTTTTAATGCGTCTCCCATTGATAATATGTTAGGTGGTGAACAGGACAAAATGGGAGCAGGGAAGAGTACAAACCAAAGGCAATACACTTTTTGTTGTTGTTATTGTTTTTATATCCTCCACCAGAAAGTAATCTCTAACATGGGACTTTTGAGAAAGGTAACTTGGCAGAGAAGGGGAGGGAATTGCTGTAGTCAGTGGTTGGCTTAGAAAAATCTCAGCATCATCCTAGGCCCTGCAGTCTCCCTCATCTTAACAGCAACCACTAAATATCATTGTCTCTGTCCAACCTTGCTGATCTTGTGCTGCTCAGTTCCTTTTTCTTTTTCACCTTTGCCTTGCTAAAGCTCAGGCTCTTCACTAAACTACTGCCAGAGCGTCCCCATCAGTCTATCTTGCCTCTTTCTGTTCTACTCCACTGTCTACACTATCACCGAATTTATCTTTGTTCAGCCCAGCTGAACCTTCGGCAACTCCCCCTCACCCTCAGAATGACACCGACATGCCGCAGACTGGCACTTCAGACTCTCTCTGAAGGGTAGGTGCATCCTTGAAATATCTTCTTCAGCCTTGGCTTCTCACCACCCCCGATCCTTTAAGGCCCAGCTCAAAGGACACCTCTTTTGTGAAGCTTCGGCTGATGTTCACAGTTGAGAGTGGATTTTCATAGTCCTTAACTGTTCTCTTGTGGTTTATATTCTTCCGTATGTTGTAATTACTGGTATATGTGGTGACTGTGTTCATATATTTTTTCTTTTTATGTTGTAAATTACTGGAAGGCAGGTTTTATATTTCACCCTCAGTTGTATTTATACACCTCATGCCTTGCTCATGATAGACACTCCACTAGGTGGTAGTCCACTCACTCAACAAATATGAGTTTTGAATGGAAAAATGAATGAATAGATCTGAAGTTGGGAATGGAAGAAAAGGAAACCAGGGTGCTTTGTTATTATAATCAAGGCAGCAAGGAACACAACTGGCGATAATTCAAGAAGCCCACATGGGAAGGGCAGGAGTTGGTACTACTCAGCTATGTCCTTCCAAAAGCCAAACAATTCCACACACCATGACATATGATGTTGTCATAATTGTGTATAGAAAAGTCTTATCTAGTGGCACATGCTAAGCAAAGAAGCCAAACAGGAAGATGGTCTTCCAGTCTTTGAACAGTAGTAGAAAACTGTGACAAATAATTGTTGTATTATTTTTATTTAATATGTAAGAATTAGTTTTTTTAAAAAAATCAGTGGATTTACTGTTCAACAAAAGAGCTGAATCAGCAATTGTAGATACTGGAATTACCTCAGAAAATATAAAATTGTTTTCTCTCACCTCCTTCTCAGAGAACTTTATTTCTTATTATCTCTTGAGAATGGAGGGCAAAATGTGTCCCAAAGCTATAGGATACCTGGTGAAAGTATCATAAGCACATCATGGCACTATCATGTGATACTGTTTTTATGAGAGAAGAGTCATAGAATAGGTAGAAATCCACCTATTGGGTACACCCCTTTAAACCAAACACATAAAGAAAATATGCATCTACAAACATTCCATAAGGTAGGGAATAGTCACTTGGCAAAAGCACTCACTCTGGTCACCAAAAACAAATCCCTTTTCAAAAATACATCAGCCACGTAAAGCAGAGTCTGCCTGTACTCACGCTGCTCAGAGAGTGGTGCATCTGGTCACTTGGTGCCAATCTGGGCCACACGTGAAAAGACACTCTTTCTCCCCAGCGTATTTAAAAGTCAGTAGATAATTTTGGAAGTATAACTATTTTTCCAGGTTGCCTTTTAAGGTACTTTCCTTTCTAGTCCATCAAAAATGGATTACTGTGACTCATTAACACAGCTCCAAACACAGTCAGAGAGCAAAAAACACCTTTCCGGTGTCTTAGTCACTTCTATTTCCTAAAGTTGACTCTTTGCTTCTTCATTTTGGCAAGAATTTTGTTGTTTTCTGGTTAATTTAAAAACATTTAAAAAACAACTCCCTTACTACCAGGCATATGGTAGGAACTTAATATATAAATATTTTGTTGTTGTTGTTGTTGTTGTTTTTGTTTTTGAGACAGAGTCTCGCTCTGTTGCCCAGACTGGAGTGCAGTGGCCAGATCTCAGCTCACTGCAAGCTCCGCCTCCCGGGTTCACGCCATTCTCCTGCCTCAGCCTCCCGAGTATCTGGGACTACAGGCGCCCGCCACCTCGCCCGGCTAGTTTTTTGTATTTTTTTAGTAGAGACGGAGTTTCACCGGGTTAGCCAGGATGGTCTCGATCTCCTGACCTCGTGATCTGCCCGCCTCAGCCTCCCAAAGTGCTGGGATTACAGGCTTGAGCCACTGCGCCCGGCCAATATATAAATGTTAAATGAAGTTTCTTTCACTCCATATACCATGTCTTACTCACAGATTTGCCAAGTACAATAAACTATGAACATTGAATAACTAGAATGTGAGTGCTTGAATTCTTTTTTCTTCTCCCCCAAAGTGCCTAATATAGGACTCTGTAAACACTACTCACACATGCACATCTGAATATGTGAGAACCGGCACATGAACACAGAGACATGCAGTCTTATCAGCTGTTGAGTTAGCTTAGAGGATCCTTGACTAATTAACTTCAGGGGTTATCTGTTATAGATCTGATTGTTTTATTGTACCTGGAGAATACCAATATTTTTATAGGAACCCAAGGGAAGGAAAATACCATCCATGCTGATTCTGATGGTTGCTTAGCATGTTAGTTTTATTTTATTTTTTAATTTATTTTTATTTTGTAGAGATGGGATCTCACTGTGTTGCCCAGGCTACTCTTAGACTCCTGGCCTCAAGAGATCCTCCTGCCTTGGCATCCCACAGTGCTGGGATTATAGGTATAAGCTACAATGCCTGGCCTGTGTGTTTGGTTTTATATAGTTGTTATAGTTGAATAATTGATTGGTCTGTGGTTGCTGAGTTCTATAAACAGATTTCTATCTAAAACTATCAATAAACTATTCCAATACCATACTGCTGTTAACTGAAAACATCCTCACTGTTCAGATGGTTTTGGGTTTTTTTTTTAGTTATAATTTGCTCTCAGGCTGATCTGTTCTAATATTGCCTATTTTCTTTCAGTTCAAAGTTATGGGCAGACTTAAATTTTAATAATACACAAGGCAGGAAATGAAGGTTCAAGAGTCAAGTGGAATCTATTAGACTCTGCCATTTACGAGATGGAAGACCTTTAGCCTGTTACTCAGCCTCTCAAACTTCACTTTTCTCAGCTATAAAATGAAGATAATAATGGTACATATCTCTCGGAGTCATTGTGGGGATTGTGTTAGAGAATGGATGTAAAATATCTGGCTCACAGTAGTTCTAGAAAGCATTAGTTGCAGTTGCTCTTCTTTCCTGGGATCAAGAATCTGAACACCCACACAGTGCCTGTAGCGAGTTGCTCCTTAATGTCAACTTAAGAACATTTGTCACGTAACCCAAAACACGTCCCTCCACAGCCTGTGAGGCCCTGTGTGATCTAGTCCTGCCTCCCTTGCCAGCCTCTCGCTCGCTGCCTGTCTCCCTTCCCTTGATGCTTTTGAGCAAATTGGCCTCATCACTGTTCCCCCATCTCACCATGCAGCTTCCACCTGAGAGCCTTCTCAGAGACTCTTGCCCCATCTAGATATTAGAACACTCTCCAACCTGCCCTTCACCTGTGTTGATCTCTTTTCAGCCTTCACCTATCACCTATGTAGCACGACTTTCCCTAACACTCCTCTCCAAGATTATGTCTCTTCTCATGCTCTCATAGTAGCCAGTACTCTTTCTTTCTGATCTTGCTCTGTCACCCAGGCTAGAGTGCGTTGGTGCCATCATAGCTCACTGTAACCTTGAACAGCTAGGCTCTTGTGATCCTCCTGCCTCAACCACCTGAGTAACTGGGACTGCAGGTATATGCCATCATACCCAGCTATTTTTTTTTTTCAGTAGAGACAGGGTCTTACTATGCTGCCCAGGCTGGTCTTGAACTCCTGGCCTCAAGTCAGTACACTTTCTTTATAATAGTTATCACATTCTTGCAGTTGCTCTTATAATATATATATGCAATCTGCAATTATATATTGTACATAACTGTTATAGACTGAATTGCGTCCCTCCAAATTTCATATGTGAAGCCCTAATCACTAGTGTCTGAGTGAGTTTATTTGAAGATAGGGTTTTTAAAGAAGTAGTTAAATTTAAGTAAAAAGGAGCCCATCAGGGTGGACTCTAATTCAATCTGACTGTGTCCTTATAAGAAGAGGAGATTAGGACACACAGAGAGAGACACCAGGGATGTGCATGCACAGAGAAAGGCCATGTGAGGACACTGCAAGAAGGCAGCCATCTGCAAGCCAAGGAGAGGGGGTCTCAGGAGAAATCAAACCTCCTGACACATTGATCTTCAACTTTCAGCCTACAGAACTGTGAAAAAATAAATTTGTGTTGCTTAAGCCACCCAGTTCATGGTATTTTGTTACGGGAACCCCCACCGACTAATACATTATGTAAGGCCTGTCTTCTTCCATTAGACTGTGAACTCCATAAGCATAGGGAATATGTCCATATTTCACCACCAAACTCTTAGCACATAGTTTAATGCCTGGCTCCAAGCAGGAGCCAACGTATTTTTGTTTAATTCTTGAATTCATGAATAAAGGAATAAATGATGCAGGGGCATGTCTATTTTATGTTGAAAGCTTTGTGTGTTCTGGGTTCTTCAGTGTTCTCCTATAAGACTGATGGAAGACGTGTTGAGTATTTATTTGGGGAAAGCAGTGTCAAATTCTGCATCATTGAAAGGGTTCTGAAATGCATACTTCAGTGTGGAATATGGGCAGCTTAGGAGCAAGAGCCCCACAGGTGTTGCCGTGGTCTCCTACCCTTCCATGGGATGCAGTGCCCACAATAGCAAGGTGCAGTCGCACATCAGTGCTATGCTGTAGTGGCCCCACTGCTCCCTTCTAGTATCTTAGGATAATGCCTCAGCACTGGGGATCCCAGTGTGATGCTGGGTGCCAGGAATGTGCTATGGCCTCAGAGGACTGCCTGAGTGAGTTCCAGGGTCAGACTTCCCATTTTACCAACACCAAGGGTCTCAAGCTAGTCTTTGGGCCCCCTGGAAAGCCACATGCTATCCAGGTATTCATAAGAATTATCCTGATTGATGCAAGTTGACCATCTAGGGAAATCTAAAGGTCCCCAGGATGTACTTGGAGTTGCAGGACATCTGGAAGCCCACACGTCTTCAGGTGTATGGAGACTATGTGGTCACCTGATTTGAAGGACAGGAAGGTCCTTATCCCTCCCCAACAGCACCTCTCTCCATTATTAGGTGGCTAAATGCTTAAAATTCCATCACTAACATGTCACTCTTTTAGGTCAGCATCACTATATCTGGTTGCCTCTTTTGTAAAATGAACCCCTACCCCACCAATTGCTCAGTACGTTCAGTCATTAGCATATTATGAATTAGTTCACCAACTATTTTCTCCAGATGAGCTTGACCTGCCTTGAGTCACAAGAGTGGAAAGAGGACAAAGACATCTATAGGGGAAACAGATCTTGAACGTAAATCCTGCCAACTTCAGTTTCTCTAGGGCTCAGGCACTATAACCACAGGCCATCCATGTGCCTAGACCACTGCTGAATCATGCAGTGGGATTTCAGTACCCATGGCACCGAGGAAGGGTACTGCCACAAAGTTGTGGCAGTTCTCCAGTCATAGAAGGTAGGCAATAAAAAAGCATTTCCTTTATGCTGGTCTTTTGTTTCCTTTTCCCCATGGGCCTATAAACAGTTAATCTGGAATTCTGGAAGGAGAAGCTTTCTGCCTCTAGTAAAGTTTGATTCCTGCAGGCAGATTTTTTTTTTTTTAAATCCAGCAAGTGTCAGATAATTGGAAGGGTGGAGTAACGCTGTAAACCACGACACACCTTTGTCAGGACTTGTTTGGAAGCAAAGAGTTGAAAGAAACAAGGTGGAGAGAAAGAGAAGTGAACATTTTTGAAAGATCACTCAGCTTTAACACACCTTGGCTGGGTCTGGATAAAAAAAAGTGAGCACTGCAAATTTCTAGAAGAAAACATCAGGGGAAGAAAGAGAGAGGGGGATTTATTCAAAGTTGTTTCCAATTCCTTCAAAACCTCAAACCAGGTAAGTAAACAGGAAGACTGACCTTTCTGCCTTTCTCTGAGACTTTGATGTAAGGTTTGCTGTTTAGAAATTAAGTGTTTACTGGAGAAAAGAAGATGAAGTTCTGCAGTTTCTAGCATTCTGGTTAAAGTGATTAATTGGTTATAAAAGATGACTTTGTTGTATGCATTCTGCTTAGGGTAGGTCTTTCAAAGGAAATAAGTGGGGAAAAGGAGAAGGCTGGTTAAAATATAGCGGGGTCTAGAGGCAAGATCTTTCTGTATTGTTTTCAGCATTGTAAAATGACTTGTGTTGTTTTATTTAGAATATGATACGGCCTTATAATTCCTTCTCTTCCAATCTCAGTTTCCCCTCTCGCTATCTTGCTCTCCTCTTCCCTCTGTCTCTCTGTCTCCACTGGACAAAGAGAACAACTCAGAGGTGAAGTTAAAGTATAGGTAAGGGGCCTTCTAGAAACAACCCTGTGCTGACTGGGCCTCTCTGATTAAGCCATACATGGTAAACATTGCTGTTCACCACACTGTAAAATTACCTCTAATCTAAAGAAAAGTGTGATCTTTGAAATGATCTAATTAATTCAGGAATTTTCCAGGATCAAACTTAGAAGAAGAAAAAAAAAAGGAAGAAAATTGTTTCCCGTATATATACTCTTACGAGTCAACTTGGGTTTCCCCCTGCCAAAAAAAATTCACTTTGAGATGAGAATTACCAGTTTAGATACCTAAGTGGATGACGTTAACTGGTAACTGACAAATTATCACTTTACTTTTTGAAGTGGAGGTAAAACCTCTGGCACATTCCTTTTTTTGAGAAGCAATTAATCAGTAGTCTAATAGTGGACTCGTAAAACATAGTGAGATTTTTAAAAGGTATTTATTTGAAAAGCAGAATAGTTTCTTCTTACCTCCATATGTTCTCTCTTAGAGCTAAGGCACAGATCTGTCAGAGCTAACCTAAGACAGATGTCTATCCCCACACAGACGTACTCTAGAGAATCAGAGGGGTCCTGCTTTACTCTTAGGCCCTGCAAAACATCCACATGAGTCTGATCAGAGTTTACACAGGAAAAATTAAAATGAACAGCTCTGCTTCAAGCTTGCATAGAAACTTACCAGCCTGGGTAATATGGCAAAACCCCAACTCTACAAAAAATACAAAATTAGCCAAGCATGGTGGTGCACACTCATAGTCCCAGCTACTCAGAAGGCTGAGGCAGGAGGATCACCTAAGCCCAGGAGATTGAGGCTGCAGTGAGCCGTGATGGCACCACTGCACTCTGGCCTGGGCAACAGAGCCAGATTCTGTCTTAAAAAAGAATAGGAACTTTGGGAGGCCGAGGTGGGTGGATCACCTGAGGTCAGGAGTTCGAGACCAGCCTGGCCAATATGGTGAAACTCCATCTCTACCAAAAATGCAAAAATTAGCTGGGCGTGGCAGTGCGTGCCTGTAACCCCAGCTACTTGGGAGGCTGAGGCAGGAGAATTGCTTGAACCCAGGAGGCGGAGGCTGCAGTGGGCCAAGGTTGCGCCACTGCACTCCCACTTGGGAGACAGAGCAAGACTCTGTCTCAAAAAAAAAAAAAAAAAAGAATAAGAAAAAACTCCTTAGATTGGTGAAACTGACCAGAACTAAGAACTAACTACCTTCTCAGATTATGAAAAACAAAAAGAAGTCTGTGTTTACATTGTTTCATTTGCCATTATTAACAGTGGCAGGACACAACTGTAAACAAACTAGCATAATCACAAAGCTGGTGCCCTATCCCACCTGCCCCTAGTCATGACAATCCAGGATGCCAAATGTTGCAAGTGGCAAACCCATCTCCAGGGTGTTATAGAGACAAAGCCAAGCCTCCAAGACAGTCAACTCCAGGGCATTGGCTTTCCTGGAGTCAAACTGCTGGGCCCTTCTGTGTTATCAGGTCAATAGCCAGTGGATGGTTTTCTAATACTTTGGCAATTTTGTTGTTTTGTTTTAAAATTTAAAGTGTATAAAGATTGGAGTAATCGAAGCTATAAAAATACTTGCAATTCGGCCGGGCGCGGTGGCTCAAGCCTGTAATCCCAGCACTTTGGGAGGCCGAGGCGGGCGGATCACAAGGTCAGGAGATCGAGACCATCCTGGCTAACACGGTGAAACCCCGTCTCTACTAAAAAATACAAAAAACTAGCCAGGCGAGGTGGTGGGCACCTGCAGTCCCAGCTACTCGGGAGGTTGAGGCAGGAGAATGGCGTGAACCTGGGAGGCGGAGCTTGCAGTGAGCTGAGATCTGGCCACTGCACTCCAGCTTGGGCGACAGAGCGAGACTCCGTCTCAAAAAAAAAAATACTTGCAATTCATTAACAGAGTATAGAAACATTCCTAAAACAAAAGATAGAGAGAAAAATACTTAGCTTCTTCATTATCTTTGTTGTATGAAGAACAAAGTGTTTCATGTGTCATTAGAATAAGATAACTTGATGGTTTAAACCCAAATATGATGGTAAACAGTTAACGTGATGGTTCACTGTCACTAACAGTGGTTTGTCCTTGTGTGTGTGTGTATGTTAGCAGCATCGTCTGAATAGTTTTAGGTAGATGTGACATCATCTAAATAAAGTAGAAAGGAAAAAGCTCGGCCGGGCGCGGTGGCTCAAGCCTGTAATCCCAGCACTTTGGGAGGCCGAGGCGGGTGGATCACGAGGTCAGGAGATCGAGACCATCCTGGCTAACACGGTGAAATCCCGTCTCTACTAAAAAATACAAAAAAACTAGCCAGGCGAGGTGGTGGGCACCTGCAGTCCCAGCTACTCGGGAGGTTGAGGCAGGAGAATGGCGTGAACCTGGGAGGCGGAGCTTGCAGTGAGCTGAGATCTGGCCACTGCACTCCAGCTTGGGCGACAGAGCGAGACTCCGTCTCAAAAAAAAAAATACTTGCAATTCATTAACAGAGTATAGAAACATTCCTAAAACAAAAGATAGAGAGAAAAATACTTAGCTTCTTCATTATCTTTGTTGTATGAAGAACAAAGTGTTTCATGTGTCATTAGAATAAGATAACTTGATGGTTTAAACCCAAATATGATGGTAAACAGTTAACGTGATGGTTCACTGTCACTAACAGTGGTTTGTCCTTGTGTGTGTGTGTATGTTAGCAGCATCGTCTGAATAGTTTTAGGTAGATGTGACATCATCTAAATAAAGTAGAAAGGAAAAAGCTCGGCCGGGCGCGGTGGCTCAAGCCTGTAATCCCAGCACTTTGGGAGGCCGAGGCGGGTGGATCACGAGGTCAGGAGATCGAGACCATCCTGGCTAACACGGTGAAATCCCGTCTCTACTAAAAATACAAAAAAAACTAGCCGGGCGTGGCGGCGACGCCTGTAGTCCCAGCTACTGGGAGGCTGAGGCGGGAGAATGGCGGAAACCCGGGAGGTGGAGCTTGCAGTGAGCTGAGATCGCGCCACTACACTCCAGCCTGGGCCACAGAGCGAGACTCCGTCTCAAAAAAAAAAAAAAAAAAACGAAAGGAAAAAGCTCATAAAAGTAGAAAAATGATTTAAAATTGTGTCTTCTTGCCTAGAAAAGTGACATGGGATCATTTTTACATCTTCACAAAAACATTAACTATAAAATAACCACAAAGCAACCCTTTAGAACTATGGATGGAAATTAGTATAATTTTGGAATTGAGAGCTTGAATGATCTGCTCATCCTTAGTTCTAGTGAAGTGGCCCAACTATCTGAGAAGTTAAAAATTATGTTATTTGACAGTGCTTCCATTAAGTAGGGCTTTGGGAAGATGAACACACTGGTGAATCCTGCTAGGATAGGCAGGCTCAGGCACATACCTGGGCAGGAAACGTTCCTTTTCCTAATGTTACACTTTTAAAAAACTATCAGCACTTAAAATGTGTAAAAAAGAAGTCCTGGGAATATACTGTAGGTCCCATGGGAAGATCCTAGTCCAGGCTTGTGCCCCACGCCATCATTCTCCACTTAGTATAACTCACTTATAGAAAGTTTCCTCTTATATTTGGTTTAAAGGAATCAGTCTCCCAACACCTACCTGACACCTCAGATTGGCAGCGGGACACACAGACATTGGGGTGGCTTCAGATTGAGAGACAGGCATCCACCTGTACCTGCCTACAGCCGGCTACATTCACAAAGTACCTTCCAATGAGGAGCTCCCAGGCCCTGAAGGAGGGCATCTGATTTCTAAGTAGGTCATCACTGCATGCCATCTGGAAGGTGGGGAACCCTTGGCTTTTTACTGCAGAAATTCTTTGTCGTCGGGATTCAGGGAAAAGATGGAGGGCCTAGAAATGCCTGCTATTTTTCTGGATAAAGAAAAAACAAGCAAAACTTTCCAGGTTTGCTGCCTGGAGACTGTACTCTTAGCAAACAGAGTCATGATCCATCTTCCTAAATGACTGCAAGTGGAACCCATCCAGCCAATCCCAAATGTATAGCTGTCAGCAGCAACTTTCACTGAAAGATCAAAATAAGCAATAACTTGTAGGAAGTAAAAGTTTCTGTGGATTGTTATAAACAGTTCATTTCATGGTAATATTTCATATCAATTCAGGTACCATCCTAGAAAGCTAGTCACCTCCCCACTGACTGCCAGGTGCCTTTAAAGGTTTAATCTCCCCAAATGCCTCCTGATCCACAGCTTATTGTCTATTTTTTTAAAAGAAAGTCAGAGAAGGGTTTCAGAGGTATCAAATTAATGCTTAAACAAAGGATTGCAAAGAAGGTGTCCAGTTGCATGTAGGTTTGCATGACATAAGTCATATAGGTTATAGCTGGAATGCAGACAGATTCACTGGCCAGGTTTGTCCTTTAATGAGGCTAGACTCCTTTGTTAAACTGTGTATGGAGCCCCTCCTCTGAGCTCCAGGAAACATACCTATAAAGACATTCTGTGGCTTCTCAGATCCAGCTAGGATTTTTTCCATGATGCCTCATTCCTTGCCTTAAGCTGTGTTTGAGAAACCCCAATGAGCAAGAAGTTGGCACATTTACCAGGCCCTGAAGCTAAGTGTATGAATCTCGGTTATTCCACCAGATCGTTGATCAGCTGGTCTCATTTGGTCTTGGTTTTCATCAGGGAAGTCACCCAGTGCCACAGTATGACTTTCATGGTCCCTAGACACTTTTGCCTTTGTAGGCCCCTTCCTCCATCAAAAAACTTTTAAAAATTCTATTTTACAACTGCATTGGTATAAAGAAGGACATAATCCAGATTAGATTCTGTTCATTTTTCCTTCTGATGTTAAAAGTAAACATTTTGCGGGCCCCAAAATGTGCTGTGAACCTAGGCACTGTGCCCACTTTGCCTACTGGGTAAGTCGAGCCTGAAGGCACTAGGCAGAGACTGGAAGGAGAGCTCTTCAAGCAAGGGGCACCTGGCAAAAGAAGTGTGCCTCAGCATTCTAGAACCCAGTTCGAACTACAACCAAAACATAAACTTTTGGAGGAAGAGAAAGTTAGAGGAAGGGAGAGAATCACAGGGAAAGTCAGATTTCAGGTCCTTTCAGAACCTGGGGCCAGGCAGCACAGCAAGAAGAGAAGAGCCCAGTTGGGACGAAACCTTTGCTGTGCATTCCTGTGTGTTTAACACTTGAGCCTTCATTCCCACTGCCCTTTGGCAACAGCCCTGCCTCATACCATCCATGCTGAGGGACACGGTGGACAAGATTGCACTGGTTTTCTTTTTCAGAAGCAGAGTAAGAATGAAGGGAGAATATAAAAAATACAAATATGTGTTTTCCACATGCTTCTATAGATTTTACAGGCTTTGTTCAACTGTTTTTCATACTTATGTCTGCAGATAAGCATGCAAGAGCCGATTATAGTGAATGTTTCATACTTTGAAAAGAGTAAAGTTCCATACAAGTACGACAAATAAAATTATTTTTATCCTGATTTAAATCCATCAAGTGCCATTCTTACCTCCAGACTCTAAAATAATGAAGCATGAATGTCTCATATGCATAGAGTTCCATATAGAACATTGAACATTATGGGAGACATTAAAATGTATTAGTTGATAGCCTAAGTGCCTTGACAGATCCCCTTCAGCTATTTATTACCATGGAAAAGAATGGAGATTTTATAGTCAAACAAAGGTCAGGACACCTAATCTGCTATGTAAGCCTCTTGATGCTCAGCAGGGGGCAGGCTGATCAACTAGACACTGAAAAATAAGATCCCAGCACAAAGAAATAGAATCCAAAGTGGAACTATTAAATTAATCTTTATTATACCTGTTACAAGAAATGGGAATGATCTTGTAAAAAATAATCACATGAAAGAATCATGCTTTAAATTCTTGAAATCATGTTTTTGGTTATCAGCTTCAACAGTGGGGACCTATACTTACGAAAAACAGTGATAAGTATGACTATCCTGGTTTCTGATCTTTCCTGCAGGTGGCTATGGTATGGATGTAACCAAGAAAAACAAACCAGATGGTACTGAAGTCACTGAAAGAAGTAAGAGCATCAGAATTTTTTAATTTATGTGTTTTATTATAAAAGTAACAAAAATTTGGAAACAGAATAAGTAATTCATTAATAATTCTACCACAACCACTGTATCATGTTTAAATGTGTTCCTAAATGGACTTTAATCCTCCTCATAAGGTAGTTCTTGTTGATTTTTATGTCAAAAGATGTCCTGCTTTTTCTTGAATGATGAAGGTTGTCATTTCCATGTATAGTTTTTATAACCCTCATTTTTAATGATGAGATAGCATTATGCTAAATGAATTCACCATAGTTTATTTTATCATTTCCAAATTTAGGGGTACAGGGCCACAGAAATCTAAACGAATAACATCCTAGTTATTGCAGAGACAAAGTTGAAATAAAACTAATATCATAGTTGACCTCTACACTGAAAATTGAAAACAGGTACATTTATTTTGTGAAACTGCCCAAATAATAAATTCAGAGACATTTAAACTCTCCTCCTAACAACTTTAAGTCAGGAAACTCTTTCACTTATTCTGTGACTTTCATATATCTCCAATAAAAAAAAAAATTCTGGCTCCATAGACTTGAAACTTTTGAAACTTTTAGTTAGGAAATAATTTATTTTTATGTGTCAAAGAATACCAAAGGTCTGTACAACGAGAGGTTTAGTGAAAGCTCAAGGACTATTTTTCAAATCAAGCTGCCACTGTACTCTAGAAAAACATTTCCTTTTTTTTTTTTTTTTTTTTTTTTTTGAGACGGAGTCTCGCTCTGTCACCCAGGCTGGAGTGCAATGGTGCAATCTTGGCTCACTGCTCACTGCAACCTCTACCTCCCAGGTTCAAGCCATTCTCCTGCCTCAGCCTCCCTAGCAGCTAGGATTACAGGTGCTCACCACCACACCCAGCTAATTTTTTGTATTTTTAGTAGAGACAGGGTTTCACTATGTTGGCCAGGCTGGTCTCAAATCCTGACCTTGTGATCCGCCCACCTCAGCCTCCCAAAGTGCTGGGATTATAGGCGTGAGCCACTGCGCCCAGCCAACATTTCCTTTTATGCATTAAGTACTGTTTCTGGCATGTCCATAAGCACATTTTCTTGCTAGGACAACCAAACTAATTAGCAAAATGCAGTATGAAGAAGGACAGTGTGAATAAGAGTTGTGTGGGATGGAGCAGGTGTCAGCGGCACAGGTGAAAGTAGCACAAAATGATCCTGCACCATCTTCCTTTACTCTTTTCTCCTTTCACCACCTTCCCCACACGTATGTGCCCATGCATGCCACACACACACACACACACACATGCATGCAAGCACGCACACTGGAAACTTGCTTTTAAAGAACAAAAACCCCAGATAGTTGGGGGCTTCTGTATACCCACCAGAGACAGAGGTAGCAGTGAGGGCCACAGTCAGAGCATGAGTGATGGATTCACCATCTCTGAGAGCTACAGGAACTAAATTTCAGAAGCCAAGGGGCTGGTTCTTCAAGTCTGTCTGTGATGCGCCTGGATCACTGATTTTGCCAAACCCCAAATGTGTCTTACCAGGAGCCCCCTTCCTTCCCACAACTTCAGGGGTTGCCCTGAAGACTTTAGAACAAAACATAATATTCTTGAACACCTCCAAATTCATGAAGAAGTACACAGTGAAGTCAGCCAGGGTGTTGGTCTCAGCTGGACTGAGAGACAATGGGGAAGGAGCAATTCAGAGAAACAGAGTGACTTGAGACAAGAGGGTCTGGTCCTCCTTCAACCTCAGACCAGGTCTGGACTGGATCTAATTGTCTAAGGAGAGACATCAACACCAAAATTACTCATGTTTCAAACAGTGGCTAACTTCTTTTGGCTCCAAAAAGATATAAACTTATTTTCCAAGCATATTAAACCCATTGTTATTGCTCATATCTTTTTGCACAGTGGGTCAGATCATACACCTTAAAGCACAAGCATAGGAAAATCAACGTCGAACCTAATTTAATATGCTTAGCCTATGGCAGAGCTTAGACCTTGCCAAGATCCAGAGATGTCAGTGCATTACATAAGAACTCACCTTTTCTTTGTCTTTTTCTAGTTGTCACTGAAACAGTAACCGCAAGACTTACATCCTTACCACCAAGTAAGTAACTACCTCGATAGCTTTCTTTTCAGTAGGTCACATTTGAAGGGCCCCACACTTGTAACCTTCTCCATGGGAGTTCCAAAATTTTTGAAATCTTTTTTAACAGCTATATTGACATTAATTTCTATACAACAGAATTCACCAGTTTGAAGTGTATAATTCAGTGATTGCTAGTATATTTACCAAGTTATGCAGCCATGGTTACAGTCCCATTTTAGAAGATTTCCATGGCTCTGCAAAAAGAAGTGACCGTTAGCAGTCATTCCTTATTCTCCCTCCTCTCTCCTCAGCCCCTGGAAACCACAAATCTACTGTCTCTGTAGATTCGCCTATTCCAGATGCTAAAATATTGGATATCTTATCTAACCTGAGCAGGGATTGGGGGCTACCAGTCAAGCTTCTTGTTGAGGCTACTTTTTTTTTCCAGGAGCTCCTATCACTCCTGCAATATTGATCTGAGCCCAAAACCTACCCCCTGCCCCCGCCTCCAGGGAGCCTTGTTCCCTGGGGATGAGGAGAGCCCACCCACCAGCAGGTGAAGTTGGAGCAGTGCTGGGCTGCCAGGTGGAACACCAGCAACACAGAGCTGCCACACACCCTTCCAGCACTTCTAGGCGCTGCCATGCCTGGGTACTGACCAGGCACTCAGAAAAAGCAAGCTCAACCAAGTCCTGGACTCAAGGAGCTTTCATCGCTCAGCCTTTTCTAATATTTAAAATTTCCTAATACGCAACTTGCTATATTCTACCCAGGAGACTTTTCTTTTAAATCAGGTGGAATACTCACTCTAGATATTTGTATAAAACAAAACAAAACAAAAAACAATGAAACTGGAGCATGGCAGCTTGCATCTTATAATGTAGGTGAGAAAGGGACCCCAAACTAAGAAGGTCCCGGTGAAAAACCAGGGAAGGCTTCCACATGGTGGGTGACAGGGGATCCTCTGGCCTGACTCTACCCTGAAACTGTCACCTGCTTTTGTTCCTGGCAGAAGGCGGGACCAGCAATGGCTATGCCAAAACAGGCTCTTTTGGTGGAGGGAGCCGGTTGGAGAAACAAAGCCTGACTCATGGCAGCAGTGGCTACATAAACTCAAGTGAGTGCCCACTGGTGCAACGGATCAGGGAAGAATGGGTGACAAAGAGACAGACACCAAGAAAGTCCTACACAAGACACAGGGCAGACACGATTTTGAATCAGTGCACAAGAGGGACAATTACAATCACCTGTCATCCATTCCAAATGCCCCCAAGAGTTGTCTAAATAACACACAGCCATTGGACGGCGGGGGTGGAGAATGGAAGTGTAAATTATAAATCATCAGCATTTGAAGCCTGCTTAAAATCAGATCCATTTTCATTAAGTCCACAATATAAATAACTATCATTAATTAAGAAGACTTCATGGGTAGGTAGCTATTTCCCCACTAAATCACTCTCTTTAAGCCATCTCTTTAGAGAACCATGTGCACGCCTGAGGGTTTACAATTTGAATGAACAACAACAACAAAAGAAACGTAACGATTGGGTTACTGTGCTAAGGGAAGCTGGTGACATGCGATCCCATGCTGTGCAAAATTCCACTGGGCAAGCATCCAACACAGGCCCATTGTTCCCAATGAAGCACTCTTTCAAACTAAAACAAAACAAAGCAAAGCAAGGCGAAACAAAACAAAAACAAGAAGCACCCAGATATCCCCTGAAGCCATTTAAAATACTTGAAAGTAAAACTAAAAAGGAAGCCCCAAGGCATAATAACAGCCAAAAGAAACACCTGCCCTTACCTGTTGAGGCACACTTCAACGCTGGATTCTATTCTAGTCCTTCCAAGCAGTGTCTACAAGAAAAATGCTGCCAAATCCTTTCCATTTCCATGCATGGTAACCACACACAGGAAGGACTTTCCCAGGCAATAATTCCACCTTTTCATTTATGAACAGCTGGGGGAATGCTGAGGTGGCCCCTTTCAGCTGTGCCCTCCCGAAAGCCCTCCCTGAGTGTACTTGGTTAATATAGTTGGGTCACAGTAACCGTTTGATTCACCTCTCTGCTGAAGCACTGAAAACTTATGCTTTTCCCCTCTTGCAGCTGGAAGCACACGAGGCCATGCCTCCACCTCTAGTTACAGGAGGGCTCACTCACCTGCCTCCACTCTGCCCAACTCCCCAGGCTCAACCTTTGAAAGGAAAACTCACGTTACCCGCCATGCATATGAAGGTATCAGTCCCACTAACCATACAAGAGAACCATTCTCTTCCCCAAGCAACTTCACTCATTCTTTGAAGATTTATATCCTGGCCACCTGTGTCTGCCCCTCACCTTTCTCCCCACTCCTCCTTCATTTCTTTTATGGACTTTCATTACTTGAAGACTTCATTCATTCATTCACTACCTTATTTATTCATTCATTCACCCATTTAGTTACTTTTCCAACTAGTATTTTATCCAGCACCTACTATGTGTTTAACACTGTGTAGAAAGGCTTGATGAATGCGTAAATGAATCAGACATGGATCTTGTCTTCAGGACCTACAGTCTAATAGACAAGTTAAGATGACAGATAAAATACAATTGTGTAAAGCAGGTGGAGATTATCATTTTAAGCTGAGGAAATCAGGGAAAATTCTATGGAGGAGGTGACATCTGAGCTGGGTCCTCATGATGAGTAAGAGTTTATTACCCAAAGATGGAGAGATGGGGCTGTCCAAGCTGTGGGAGCAGCAGCATAAGCAAAGACAGCCAGAAGAGCCCAGGGCTTAAGTCGGAAATTCAGGGGTACTTATGTGCAAAAGGTTTGAGGGACTCAGATTCAGTGCTAGGATAAGATGTTTAGACTTTATTCCATATGCAATGTGAAGCCACAGAGAGTTTTTAGCAAAACAATCACATTTGAGGTCCAGGACTGGAACTCTGGAAGCCATATGTTGGAAAAATTGGTGAGAAAGAGACTAAACACAGTGACAAGTTAAAAAGAACTCCTCAGTCATCCAGAGAAGGGACATTTTGGCTGGGACCAGGTTGGTAATGATGGAGGTGAGGAGCTAGAGGTGGAAGGTATCACTGAAGTGGAATTGACAGGTTTGGCAATAGATCAAATGTAAGAAGGCTTCACACACAGGTTGGGTTCTTGGTGGTGCCAACAACTGAAACAGGGAACTAGATGGATGACTCCACTTGATGAATCCAGCTATTTCATCCTGAAGTACAGCCACTTGCCCAGCTCTCTGGCGAGGGTAGCAAGCAGGCAGTGGGTGATGCAGGATTTGAGTTCAGGGAAGAAGTCAGGGCCCAGATACCCAGGTGGAAGCCATTCGCAAAGAGGTGTTAGAGGAAGTCAGAAGACTAAAGGAGTTTGCCAAGAAGGAGAATATAAAAGTTGAAGGAAGCAAAGAAAGATAAAGTGGAGGGAATAAGGAGAAAGAAGAGCCAGAGAACAGAGAGAGGAGGAAGAGTCTTTTAGGGACATGGGGAGACCAGGAACATGCAGCAATGCTGAGGTCAACACAAGAGAGTGCTCAGGGTCAAGAAGGAGTCGTAGAAGAAGACACCTGGGTTCCATTACTAAGGTTCCTGGAGTTCCTGGTGATCTGCAATAGCAGTTTTATGTGGGAAACTGACCAGCCAGGTGGCCAAGGAGTTTAACGGTGAGAAGAGATGGGTGCTGGTGTTGGAGAAGCAGGAGTAAGGCCCACACACTCTAGTGAATGACTACAGCGGGCTGGCATCCCACACACACAGCAGACTCCCTCCTGCTGCTGCAGGATGAGAGCTACCGGGCCACTGGGAAGCCCCAAATCCAGGTGAGGTGGATTGCATCATCACAGTGCTTTCTGAGGTCGGGCCTGACCAGGGATTTGTACCTTCATTTTAATTGGGTCCACATTTGGGACAAGCCTCACAAGGTTAGAGAGGTTCCTGGTGCTGAGGGCAGGTTACTTGATCAGGGCAGGTCACTTGCTCTAGGACAGGCACAGGGCAAGCCCAGTGGAGGAAGTGAACAAAAAAGAAAGAAATCAAAACCTGCTGCTCTCCTTTGTTCATCCTTGCCTCATCTGAAGTAGGTCCTTGACCAGAGCAAAGTGCTGTGACCAGGGCCATGATGGGTCGTGTTTTACATCATGAGCCTGGCTCCTTTGACATGCATGCTGAAGAGCATACCTCATCCCCCCCGAAACACTGAGGGCTGTGGAGGTCCAGAAAGAAGTAACAGGCACTACCTCCCCTTTTGGAAGCTCTATGGGCCTAAGAGGCCATTTGTTCTAAGTGTTTTATCCCCTCTCCAGGGAGTTCCAGTGGCAATTCTTCTCCAGAGTACCCTCGGAAGGAATTTGGTATGTCCTCTCCTCATTTTCTAAAGAAATGGTCAAACGAGGCTCTAGGAAAATCCCTGGCGGAGATGAAGTGGTGGGAGTAGGGGACATCATGAGTTAAATGGATTCTTCTAAAGGAGTTTGACCCCTGCTGACCTATTTTTCCCTTGCTCTTTATCCTGAAGCATATTAAGGGGACTCTCAACCACATAAACTTGCTGTCATAAGCCTTTGCTCGTGGCACTGTAGAAATGGTAAGCTATATATAAGGCTCAGGCTTGGATGGATAAGCCCCTAAGGCCAAGCAATAATTGTAGGGATTCTTCTTTCCAGGAGATGCACAGAGGCCTCCCACAAGGCAGAGCAGCGAGTAGAACACACAAATGCTAGGCATCCCGGCACCTCACTATTGCTTGCTTTCAAGGGAACTGTGTGTGCTTCATGAACCCCCAGGCTGTGTCTTCACTTGGCCTTAAGTTTTTGTTCCATGTTCTTGCAATCTCAGTGTGCATATGAATTGATACCAGGAACATTGATTATACAATGATTATAATTTTATGTATTTGCTACAGTGGGGAAACCATGGCAGTCTCGAATAAAAAATCAAAGGGAAGACTTGGGAGCTTTTTGATACATTTGATCAGTGTAGTCAGCCAGTCCAAATGGATCATGCTCCCCAACAGATTACCTTAGCTAACTTAACTTTCAAAATGTTAGCTAACTTAACATTCATTTAGCTAATTTAACATCATAAATGTACTAGGGCATTACAAAACATTCTCTGCTATTGCTAAGTGATCATCATTTATTAAGCAACTGCTATTCAGAAAAGCCTCTATCTGGATTTAGACACACTATGAAAGTAACCCCTCACCAAATATATCTACTTCCATGTCAAAAGTATTTAGCATGCCACCTCTTACATATGCCTAAAATTGCATTTCTTTGTTTCTCAGCATCTTCCTCAACCAGAGGACGGAGTCAAACACGAGGTGAGTGCTGTCACTGGGTTCAGTCCAATTCATTCAACAAGTATTTTCTGAGCAGCTGATGTGTGTCCAGCCTTGAGCCAGGGAGTGTAAGGGGTACAGAAGAATAAACAAGGCATGCTTTCTGCTTTCAAGGAGCTTAGAGTATCCTGGGAATCTTCCACCGGCTCTATCGGGAGGGGAAGGGTAGCGTTTGACGGTAATCTAACAAGCACATAAAGGCAGGAAGCAAAACATACGATAACAATGTAGACCATCATTTGTCTTGCTGTGGATCATCTGAAGATGCAGATACCACATCTGCTTTCACTTCTGGTCTCCTGGCTGACTTTAACAAGATATGCTCTAACTGCCTTTACACATCAAAAGATGAGCAAAATCCCCCCAACCTTTTTTTTTTCTAAATTCATCCAGGAGATAAACAGCTCCACGACAGTTTTGTAATCTAGTCATCTAGACAGTGATACAGGAGAGAAATATAATCCTGGGAGAAGCAACCTTTGTTAAACTTTGGGCAGGGTTGGGGGCAGCATGTTAGGGCTGAGCTGAAGGCAGAATTCTTCACAATGACCCACCTAGACTTCCTATGGGCCTTATTATCATCAATAACTTGAAAGTTAGGAGTATGCCAACCACCCACAACTTTAGGCTGATAGTTGAAAGATGCAAATTCTCCACCTGAAGCTAACTAATAATGTTAACTACCAGCTTCCTGCCCCTCCCATCTCTGAAGAGGCCAAAATGGCAAGTAAACACTCTGGTTTTTAGAATCTTTTGCCAATGCCTCAGACCATGGAGGCAGGAGAGGACCTTGGTTGTGGCAGCCGTGAGGTGGATGATGGGGAGAGGGCTGATCATTGTTGATTGTACTGGAACCTCCTTGCTCAGCCTGGAATTTTATTAGAACATCTGCAGCTGCCTGGGAGGTGTGCAGTTGGCAGAATGGGGAATTGTTGGAGGTACGGAGGTCTCCCTTTTTAAGCAGCACTCTTCTTGGGCACACCTGGATTTCCTGTTTCCAGAACTCAGAAATGTCAGAGCAGCCTAAAGGGTCATCTGCTGCTAGGAGTTCAGTGTCAGGGATTGTGATCTAAGCTCCTTCATTCACATCCTTCTCTATCTCTTCCCTTGTACAGAGAGTGAAATTCGAGTTCGACTGCAGAGTGCGTCCCCATCCACGCGATGTAAGTGGTCATGATCTCGCTGAAAAGAAAGGGTCCAGAAATCCAGGACTAGTACTGTGTGTGTGTGTGCATGCGTGTGTGTGTGCATGCATGCACACACATGTATGTGCATGCATGCAATCATAAAACATCTTTAAGGGCCTTCTGTGAATTGGACTCTGGGCTAGGTGGCTGGAGTTAAGCTGCTGAGTAAACCGTGGTTCCTGCTGTGTAGTAGTTCACAGACTAATAGGGACACAGTAAGTCAGCCAACCATCACAACTCAATGTGGTGAGGGAACAGGGAGGAGCAGCTCCACAGCAGCCCATGGAGATCAGGCCAGAGAAACCTTCCGGGGGTAGGTGTTACCTGAAGGGAAACTAAAGAGTGGATCAGTTCGGCTCAAAGGGAGAAGCCTGCACAAGACATCGAAGAAACAGTTCAAAGTAAGGTTCAAAGTAAGGACACAATGGGATAGATTAGAGAAGGGTCAGTAGTAGAGTATAAGAATTCAAACTTTATTTGAAATGTCAGAGACCCCCAGTCTCTGTCGATGGAATATGTTAGATACCTGTTGTTCTTGCTAGAGGTATTTGACAATGTTTTGAAATGAGCTCAACTTTAGGACTGCAATCATGTAAAAGGAGTAGGAGAAGAAAGAGTAGGGTCAGTGGCTCAGGACAGAGATGGGTGCTTGTCCAGAGAGCTCAGTACCTAGGGTTGTGGAATCTGATTCCAGGTCTGACACCTTCTCACCGGAATCCTTCCAGGCTTAGGGTTGGTGAGGCGAAGGGAGTTAGGGCTGAGAGTTCCTTCAGCATACGGTGTCTACAAACCTGTGTCTCCTCTCATGCACTACCCATGCATGGTGTCTCCCACCTCTCCTGCTTCCCTGCTTCCTGCGTGGGAGGCACAGGGAGCTTGCTCCACTTTTCACCTTGCTACAAATTAAATCAGCCAGACAGACTTGAAATTAAATTACACGTGAACACAGCATAATGTTTAGGAGTTATGGCCCACAAATTCCTTTTGGCAGCCCCAAGCATACAAGGTCAAGGACCCAACATCGGATGCATCCTGCACAGGGGATGAGACTACTATTGAAGCATCTGTTTCAAGGGACCTGGTTCTCTAACTGCCTGATCCTAGATAATAGTGTCTTCTAGCCACAGAATCATTCCTGTGATGTTTGATGAGGTCTAATTAGGAAGTATCTCCCAAGCACCTTGACCTCCTTGTGAGACGCAGAAGATTCATGAGGCTAATATGACAAAGTACCAAGTTGATAAGTGCTATTCGTTAGTAAAATGTGAATATTTTAAAGCCAAGCAAAAAGTCCCAATGTGTGAGACAGATGCCATTCTCCCTAGTAGTCAAAATGCCACAAATGTTCCCCGAATTGCACAGGGACTCAGGAAAGAACCCTGGACTTAACAGAAACGTCTGTGGATTCTTTTACAGGGACAGAATTGGATGATGTTAAGCGTTTGCTCAAAGGGAGTCGATCGGCAAGTGTGAGCCCCACCAGGAATTCCTCCAACACACTCCCCATCCCCAAGAAAGGCACTGTGGAGACCAAAATTGTGACAGCGAGCTCCCAGTCGGGTAAGTGTGACAGCCCAGCTGCCGAGAGTGTGAGAAACAAACTTACCCTCCAAACCCAAAGAATGGACTCAGAGACCCAGAGAACAGTGAAAGTGAGACTTGAAATTGGGGCCCACCAAACCTCATTCCAGCTAGCACAGGGCTTTCCCCAGTAGCAACCGGTTGTAGGGCATAGATATTTGTTTGCTTGTGACAGCTGCCTTTGGTTTCCTAAGTTCCCACAATGTAAGACTCGGCAGGCATTGAATTTTATGGTTTAGGGGATAGAGGTTTTAGTTATGTTGATTATTAGATTGGCTAGATATTCCCTACTTTCCACCCCTAGCACTGGACCCTATCCGATACTCAGGTCTTCTTTTACCCCTTGTGTGAGGATTAATCCTAACCATATCCACCCCTAATGAAGGGGTTTGTTTATAGCTCTCTTCTGGGTTTTCCTTAATGTTAGCTTTAAATGTTACTTAGTGATTTATACACTTTCCATTTGTCCTTTTCCCTTCCTTCTGGGCTTTCTTTTACCAGTCCCTTGAGAGTAATGAGTTCACCCTCGTTCAGCTGTTTGCACTGATGTTTCAGTGGTTAGGACCACTTGATAGGGACCTTGCCAGCTTGGGTGGGGCTTATCTTCTTTTAAAGTCTTAATTAGTACCCAGTTGCCAGGCTGGAAGTGGTGAACTGTGAATTCAAAAGGCGGAGTTTGAGTTTGAAGTCCTTTTAACCTAAAGGATGACAGGGTGGAGAATATGGCCAGTATATAATTTCTAAAAATCGGTTTTTGGTTTCCATAGAAGGAAGATCAGTAGTCCTATCTAAATGTGGGAGTCCATATAATAACTTGTAAGGGGTCAGTCCCAAGTCTTTGCCTGGGGCTGTTCTAATCCTAAGGAGTGCTACTGGGAGACATTAAAGGCATTTTAGTTGTAAAGATTAGTTTAATAATATGCTTTTTGAGAGTTTGATTTATTCTTTCTACTTTTCCAGAGGAAGGGGGATGCCAAGGGGTGTGGTAATCCCATTTAATGTGTAAACTTTCCATAATTCCCCTTAGGACCTTTGAGGTAAAGTGGCTCCCATTGTCTGAATTAATATTTTTTACCAAGACAAATCTAGGTATAATTTGTTTTAAGATTATTTTTACCACATTCCCAGCGGTAGCATTTGGGAGGGGGAATTCCTCCACCCAGCTGGAGAGGTGGTTTACCAGTACTAGTAGATACTTCGGTCTCCCTATTTTGGGCATTTCTGTAAAATGTACTTGAATGCTTTGAAATGGCCTTAACCCACGAGGTCTTCCTCTGGTAGTCTGTTTTCTAACTACTTTTTTATTTATTCTCTGGCAGGTTACACAACACCCACACACTTGTGTGGCAAGGGTATAAACCCATAATTTTTGAGTATTGTATCACACATGGCCTGGGGACCCCAGTGACTTCCTTTATGCAGTATGGACATCAGTTTTCTCATCATGGGTTTCTTATCATTTCTCTGTCATCAGGGAGCACCCCCCTCCCATCCTCAGTTTGAGCGGCTCCTATCTTTCCCAGCTCTTCCTCCTCCTCTTTAGAAAATTTGAGTTTTAATATCACCTTAGGGATATTTGGGATTAGGCTAAACAATCTAACTTCTTCCTCCAGGGAAGCTTGCTTAGCAGCTTTATCTGTGAGCCTGTTCCCTACAGCTTCTATAGTGTTTCCTACGGCTATCTCTACTGGAAGCAAGAGGCTTTTTAAAACTTGTTTGATCAGTTCCCCATGTATGAATTCTTTCTCCCTGCTGTTTGTTAGGCCCTGCCCTGTCCGGATCTTTTTAAAGGTGTGTACTATTCCATAGGCATATTTGGAATTAGTATATACAGTGCCTTTTTGGCCTTCTAGAAGCTTTAGGGCCTGGTTAGGAGCATGTAATTTACAGGTTTGGGCTGATCAATTATTGGGTAATCTCCCTTTTTCACATAAGGATTGTTTCCATTAATGACAGCATAGCCATTGTGTTTTTACCATTTATTACTTGGGATGACCCATTTACAAACACTGTCATCCCATCATATACTGGGGTGGCTTCACTTTAGTTTGATATGAAAGTCTGGTTTCACTTTAGTTTGACATTCTGTGATATCCAAATGGTTACGATTTGATGCCTTTTTATTCTCCTCTCCTTTTCATAAGATGCTGGCTGGATTCAAGCAAATACATGTTGTCAAGACTAAATTATCTTTTTCTAATAATATGGCTTCATATTTTAAAATTTGGGAATTAGTTTACCATCTCCCAACACTTTGATTTAATATATTCCTGACCTGGTGTGGGGTGCTCACTACCAGGGCCCTGCAGAAGATCAGCTTCCGACTCCCCTCCACCAGCAGGGCCGTGGCAGCCACTGTCTACCTGCACCTTTGTGTCCCCATCTCCCGTCCTCCATGGCCCCTCTCTCTTTGTCTCTCTCTCTTCCTCTCGTACTCTTTTTTTCCTTTTACGTTATCTCTCTCCCTCGTTTCACCTTCTGTGTCTTTGATCTCTGTCTTTTCCAGTCTCTTTCTTGCTTATTTTCTTTTTTTTATCTCTCTGTCATCCCTGTTTCCTCTCCCTCACACTCAGTTTCTTCTTCTTTCTCTGGGCGCCAGCGCGCTCCCCATGTTAACAGCTTACTTACGTTAGCTCTCTCACACTGTCCACCTTTATCTCGTGCTTCGGCTCTGCGGCTCCTGCCGCCCCTACACCTGCAGCTGCACAGCTGGCTCCCCCTTGCCTTCAGAGTCAGCAGCTTAACTCTTTCTCTCTCTGGGCACCAGCAAGAGCCGTGCTGTGGCTCCCCTCTGTCTGTCTGCAAGATGGACAGCTTTGGCTTTGTCTCTCTTTTTCCAATTTCGTTTCTTATTTTTCACAAAAACCTTCTAATTCCTTACTTGACTTTTTATTCCATCCATCTTTTTTTTTTTTTTTTTTTTTTTGCAGTTTCTTAGTAATATCAGGCCAGCTTTTGGTCATAAAATTAACCTTTAAAAGGCCTTGCCCTACTAGGTCCTCTGGACTAATCCTAATTTTTTTTTTTTTTAAATTTGATCCCTGAGCCTCTGCAGAAATGCAGAGAGGGTCTCCTCTTTTTCTTGTTGGAGCTCAAATGGTTTTGAGACATTCTGTGTCCTTGAAGTGGACTCTTTAATCCCTTTAATTATTCTTTCCCTTAGGTCCTGCATTTGGGCCCAGTCTTTGGGGTTATTGTTATTCCATCTGGGATTTGCATTTAGGAATTTCTGCCCAGCTGGCTGGATTCCTTGCCCGAGAGGATGCTGTCTCTCCCAAATGGTCATGGTTGCCCTTTTAATTATTCCCCTCTTCCCCAGTAAACAGGATAGTCATGATTTACATCATCTTAGCCCAAGTACAAAAATTGGGTCCTAAAAATTGATCTAGTGCTTTGCTAAACTGAGGAATTTTTCCAAGAGCGGCCTTATTTCCTATTTAAAATTTCTAACATTAGTACTTGTTAGAGGCACACTTACATATCCAACTTCTCACTGTCCCATAGGGACTTCTCTAAAAGGGTGTGTATTAGACATCTGCTGTTTAGAAGGGCTAGGGAAATTCTCAATGTCCTTCTTACATTGTTCTAATTCTTTCCTCAAGTTTGGATAAGGATTTACGGGAGCATTGGGTTTAGCTTCTTTATGACCCCCAGATTCCTCTTCCTCCATCCTTCCTGTTAACCCCTGATCTCCCTGTCCTCTACTTTGTGAGATGTAAGGTGGAGCCAAGCGTGTTATGGGATCCCAGGGCTTTTTATTGGGCAAGGGCTTTTTACTATGCTCCTTTTTTCCTCTTGAAGGGGGAGTATGGGGGTTAATTCACTAATTTAACAAAGAGCATAACCCATCTCCTCTTGTGAGGATGGGGTTTTATTATTCACATAGCGAATTAAAGCTTGGCACACCCTGTCCTCATCTGAACCAAACTTAGGCCAAAAGACTGAAGGCTGACGAATGGGCTCTTTGGCCCAGATAAAACAGTAATACTTTATCATTTTTTGCTTTTCCTTGTCCCTGGTTCGAGGGTTAGCCCTTAAAACCCTGCAGCATTTTCCCCAATGGACTATTTGGGGGAATGTTAGAGGGTGTATTTTTAGTTCCCTCTGTTGTTGGGCAGGGGCTCTAGGTGTTTGTTTAGGGTTGCCTTGCTGCATTTTGTTGCAGTCCACAATGCATTGCAATCCTAGTTAGCTTAGGGGCTCTTCAAGTTTTTGACTTATGACCTAAGTAGCTGAGCAAGCTGATAAGAACAGACAAAACGAGCTATTTTGCAGTCAAGTAAACTTTTATCTTAGACTAAACTTATTTGATTTGAGTGGGGGAAACTAAGCAGGGCGGGGGGCGAGGAGGAACTGGTGAGGGAGGGGAGACCAATAAGCAAGCATTAGCTATCCAAGCAGGGGCCTAGTATATTCTGTTTCTTCTGTAGTTTGCTGACCTAAGCCAATTTAAGACACTTTGTCTTGGAAATGGACCACTGTATACATTATTTTCTTCAGAAGGGAAGGCATCATGGTGGCAGATCTATCCTGGCCTGGGGATTCAACCACGCCTTGGCAGGCCTTTCAGGCTTTGCCAGAGACCTTGAAAAGCACTGGGCATCTACTCTTCAAGCAGTGAAAAATGTGGGCTGTACCTATCCTACCCCTGGCTGGTCACCCATTCCATATGCACAGCCCAGCCCTAAATCCTAGAGATTCTCTTCCAGGACAGTATGTTGGCCAGGTCCCCCAAATGAAGAATACTGGGGAAATTTGTAGAGTTTTCATGTATTCATTCAGTGACTATTTATTAAATGTCTCCTCTATGCCAAGTACCAAGCATTGAGGAAAAGCAATGGACCAGAGAGACACAGTCACTGCCCTTGTAGACAGTGGGTCTCTGGAGGAAGTCAGAAAACCAACATGCCCCGGTCAAGTAGGATGAGCATTGTTCAGCAGTTCCATATTACATGTCCCCCAAGTGCAAGGTAGGTTCTGTGGGAGGCAGAAATATAAATTAGCAAAGCTGTGGAGGGAGGTGAGAGAAAAAGCCGGATCTATTGTGATAGGAAACTTCCCTCCCATTCACTACTGGAGAAAAGCCTAGAGATTGTGATCTTTCTTGTTTTTCACCCTAAAACCAAAACATCAAGGCACTTTCTGACCTGCATGACTGGCTCCCTCTCACAGACAAATCAGCAGAACTGACCCCAAATATGAAGAAGCAGGAAAATCCCCTCTTGGGGGCACAATGTCTGGCTGGTTCATAGGAATGTTTAAGGAGGGTGGAACCAGAGAAGGCTGCCATGCATGCCATGTGGCCCCAGACCAAGGGCTCCCCTGCCCAGGCATGCGCCCTGCAATGGCCATCGTGCCTGGAATTCTACTGAAAGAGGTTCGCTTCGGGGTCTCATTTGTTGCTCCTGAAAGAACTGTTCTCTCAGTGTCTTTGAAGATGGAGCACTCAGCAGCAGGTGGAGAGGAAGGCCATTGGTGGGACAGCCCACCAGGAGATGGGGAGCCAGGTTTAAAAGGAGAAATAGGTGGACCCCAAGGCAAAATATGGCTACCTCAAATTTTACCAGGAGCCAGCAAAAATTTCTAATCCAAGAGATAATGTTTTCACCAGCTCTGAGATTTCGGATGGAAACTACCCCAGGTTCCCGGACTGAGAAAGTTCCTGAAATGTGGAACTTCCAATGCCCAAACCAGGAAAGTCCCAGAAAAGTGTGGTAACTAGATTCCCCGGCAGGGAGTGTTGACTTGTCTCTCACTGGGGTGTGTGCATGTGTCTGTTTCCAGTGTCAGGCACCTACGATGCAACGATCCTGGATGCCAACCTTCCCTCCCACGTGTGGTCCTCCACCCTACCAGCGGGGTCCTCCATGGGGACCTATCACAACAACATGACAACCCAGAGCTCGTCCCTCCTCAACACCAATGCCTACTCTGCAGGATCAGGTACCTGGAGGGCAGCCTACACCCTCTGTCACCCTGAACTCGGCATGCCTCTATCCTAGAGCTGAATGACCCTCAGAACGTTTGCCATCCTCAGGGCCTCCTGGAGAGGCTTTCTGTGGCCAAATATCCCAGGAGACTCCCCCTGGAACTTCAGTTCAATTCAATCTAGAAGGTATTCTGGTGTGTATATATAGCACAGTGTATCAGGAAAAATTGGAAAGAACACTGAAAATGGATGTAGAAGATCTAGTTTCATTTCATATGAATTGATGGTGGGGCCTTGAATAAGTCATTTGACTTCTCTGAGCTTCAGGGACCATCTCTGTAAAGTGGGGTCACTCACAAGAGAGACTTTGGCTGGACCCACTGTCCACTCCAGGTCTGACAGACCTGAGATCACCTGTTGGCTGTGACCCAAGGTGCAGTGCAGGCTAGTGTTTGATTCTCTGCTGCAAGGCAGGAGCCTGTTTTTTCTAAGAACAAAACTTTACCAAAATATAAAAACCCAATCCTGGCATTTCTTCTGGTGCTTCTATGGTATCCGAATCTCTATCCCTGTCTGGGCCAGATGTCCCTCTCACCAGCCTTCCTCCTTGCCCCTGCAGTCTTCGGAGTTCCAAATAACATGGCATCCTGCTCATCCACTTTGCACCCTGGACTCAGCACATCCTCCTCAGGTCAGTGTCACCATCTTGAGATGACTTTTCCAGGCTATTTGCATAGAAGTGTTAGGATGCTTCACCCAAGAGCATGAAGGACTTTCTTCTATGCATACTGCAGCCCAGAAGCAGAGGCACAGGGCTGCACAGAGCCTGCCCTCAACCACAGGGAGAACTCAGATCTCAAGGGAAAGGTCTCAGGTGAGGGGATGTGAGCCCACATTGACATGCGTATTCTAAGGTGGTACCTTTCTTTTCTGGAAGAGTTGGAGGATTGTAAATGAAGAGTCTAATGGAATCATAGTGTAGGACATTTTCAGGGTAAAGGCATTGTTAATTTAGAAGGATTTTATTTCAGATCTTTTAAAGAAAAATAGTAATTCATTGAGTAACTGCTTTCAGATCTTTCTATAAATATAGCACATAGTTTGTTGGAGTGACTACATTGGGGTAAATAATGTTACTACTTAGCTTCCAATGCAAACATACAACAATTTTTAAAAAAATATTTATTTGCTATGTTTCCACATACATCTTAAAGGCCTATATGTAAATGTTACCAGCCTACATCTTTTCTTTTTAAAGGAGTCTGCCTTCTCCCTGTGATAATGTGACTAATAAATATAATGATGTGGGCCTTGTTTATTTACTTAACTGACAAGTACAAGTTTTGCATTCAGATTTTCAGCACCTTCCTCCAGTTGACTAGAGGCCCACCAAATCCAGAAGACATTGGCTACATGTTTTATTTCTTCTGTCTTTGCTATTTTGCTTTGCAAAGTCCTGATAAAAACCAGGTCCCAAGGGAAGGTGGGCTGATATCAGATCCTTGATCTTGTGCCCCAAATAACAAAGCTGCTGGCCAGCAGGAATAAGCTTCTGCACGTTGTTGAAAACAAACAAACAAGCAATCAAATAAACAAGGAGCCTTTGAAATCATAGTGGAGGTGGGGGAGTTTTATGTGTTTGTGTCAGGAGAAGGAAGAGCTAACTGGAATACTAGGAGTTTGCCAAGTTAGTGCCTCTCAGCACCTGAGGTGTCTGTGTCCACATCCTACGCTTACAGTTCCCACACTGTGCACCAAGGCACCACAGGAAATAGGAACCCCTACGATATTTTTACATTTTGAGAGATCTGTCAGCAACATCTGTCAGACCCTGTGCAAACTACTGCTTTTAACTTGGATGGACCTAACTACGTGATAAGTAGAACTGTTAGTAATTTTTGGCCTGGGGTAGGTAGGTGGGGGTATTAACAAAATTACTATGTCACAAAGAGTGTGGGAAACGAGGAAGTTTTGGAATCTGTTGGCAAAAGCATTGATCATAAAAGTGGTTTCAGACTCTGGGGGCCATCCTAAGCCAGGGGGCATCCCCTGTGCTCCCTGTACTCACCTGACCTCTGTTGCTTTCACAGTATTTGGCATGCAGAACAATTTGGCCCCCAGCTCGACTACCCTGTCCCATGGCACTACCACAACTTCCACAGGTCAGTAGGCTAGGGTTGGAGCTCAAGGGCTGGGAAGCAACACCTCGTTGCAGCTACAACTCACTGAATTAGGAGACCCAAAATGTCCCTGAAAATCAGTCAACCTTTCCCACCAAAGAAACAATACCTCCTGACCTGAAGATATCAATCTTGATCATTAACTGGTTCAGACATGAGTCAAGCACACAGGGAAGTCTGTCCTGTCAACAGCATCACCTTGTGAGGCATCACTTGTATGTTCCTGTGTCTCTCACAGTCAAACTGTTAGGTTGGTGGTCTCGCCAGCTCACTGCTCTCCTTGACAACCCACTGTCACAGCAAATCAATCATCTGGTTGATTTTATGATGCACCCCCTACAGGTTGCTGCCTCTGTGCAAACCTGGGGGTGGCTGGGGACGTGAAACCTAGGTCAGCCTTTGCCCCCAACTTGCCTGCTACTTAATTGGTGGAGGAAGTCTAACACACATGAGACAATGAGAGGCTCTATAAGACAATGGGAATAAGTGATAGGCCATGCAGAGCAGGTGTTAAGGGCTGTAGGAGTTCAGGAGAGAAGGAGATGCATGAGGGTCTAGGAGGACTTCCTGGAAGCAGCTAGAAGGATGAGAAGGATTATACCTGAGAACATTCCATCTAAACCCTCATTACTGTCTCCATGACTGGAGAGAGTTGATTCATCATCTGCTTCTCACTGGAGAGGGTCGGCGGCACCTCTCTGCCAGGGGTGACCAGGCTTCTCCTGAGTTGCCTGGAACGACCCTCCCATGCTGACCCAACTTCCTTTCTTGCAGCATATGGGGTGAAGAAAAACATGCCCCAGAGCCCTGTGGCTGTGAACACCGGCGTTTCCACCTCTACTGGTGAGTGCTGCTCCCAGCTGCCGGGGGTCAGGCTGGTGCACAGGGAGGATTATTCTGCAGTAATCCTGCCTGTGTATCCTTCCAATACACGCGGTATACTGGAAGAGGAAATAGGACCCATGAGTGGTCTTAGACCTGCAAATGCAACTTGCCCCAAAAGCTTCTTAGATGTTTCCATGAGTGAATAAAGCTGAACATTCCCATAAATGTTCCTATCGGAAGGGGGCAGGAAGCTCCACCCTCCATACCTGCCTAGGGCCAGGCACTTGCGCATTAGCCACTGCCCTTGACTGGAAGCCTTTGGCCCTTACCTATTACATGCAGCTCATGGAGCCCTCAGAAGCTGCTGGCACCCTCCCTACTTTCTATAGAATCTATATCAACTTCCTCCACATATTTCAGCACCATGCAATGAGCTGTTTCCTCCATTGTTCTAATTCTGGTGTGTTGTCTTCCATTCGACAATTCATTTATTGGAAAGCCTTTACTGAGCACCTTCTTTGTGTCAGATGGACACTGTTCTAAGTGCTGACAGTACAGCTGTGAACATGACAGGATAGATTCCTGCCTTCACTAAGCTGATGTCAGTGGTGGAGGCAGATGACAAACACACAAAGTATGCAAGATAATTACAGAAAAGGATACAGATTTTAAGGACAGCAATAAGTGATGTGGTAGAGATAGGAGTGTGTGTATGAGGGTGAAGTGCTTTAGATGGGGTGGTCAGCTAAAGCCTCCCCAAGAAGGCAATGCTTAAGACCTAAAGGATAAAAATGAACCCAAGTTAGTTAAGGAAGAACTTGCCTGACTGGGGGACTTTTGCCCATTCAATAAAGATCCTGTAATCACCAGGAGGGGAGGCAGCCCCCATAAACCAGCCATCCAGAGCTTCTGACATTGACCCAAACTCTTGGTGGCCAGGCCCAGCCAGGCATAGAGGGTGTCCTTGGTCCCCAAGATGCTTCATAGTAACCACTGTCAGCAAGAACAGGAGACCCTCATACACACCTAATTTACCTTCCACCCCCCTTCTCTTTCTTCTCCTTCCTCTTGTCTTTTCTCCCCTCTCCCTTCTCCTGGTGCATGTCCTTCCTTCTCACCCATTTTCTTCCTCCCCAGCCTGCACCACAAGTGTGCAGAGTGATGACCTTTTGCACAAGGACTGCAAGTTCCTGATCCTAGAGAAAGACAACACACCTGCCAAGAAGGAGATGGAGCTGCTGATCATGACCAAGGACAGCGGGAAGGTCTTTACGGCCTCCCCCGCCAGCATCGCTGCGAGTGCGTCAGATCCCGTGTGGCTTGGGTTTCAGAAGAAAGGCAAATAGTGTAGGAGAACAAATGTCCTAGCACGGTGGTTTGGGACCCTATGAGTCGTGAAACCACAGCCATCCCGTTCTAATGAAAAGCACCTGTCTGAATAGTATGTTCCAGGGTCTGCCTTCAATGCAGATGAGCTGAGAAAATTCAGGCAAAGAGCTGTCAGAGAGGCATTTGGGTGACAGCAAGCCTAATGGCAAACACAGATTGGGGCAGATGAATCCCAGGAAAGAGGGGCTTTTCTTACCAGTCTAACCTTGACCTTCCCAAGCAGGGTAGTGAGAGGGGGCGGGGGAAACATAGCCCAGAGTTGAGAGGTTGAGAAGAGAATATGCCAGGTTATAATGGGTTCTGTCCACAGCTTCTTTTTCAGAAGACACCCTAAAAAAAGAAAAGCAAGCTGCCTACAATGCTGACTCAGGCCTAAAAGCTGAAGCTAATGGTAAGAACAAATATGATTGTTGTCCACCTTAACTTCAGCCAGGCCACATTTCATTCATTGTCTTCGGAGACCTTGCTACTCAAAGTGTGGTCCATGGGCCAGCAGCATCAGCCACACCTGGGAGTGTGTTAGAACAGCAGGAGCCCAGCCCTAGCTCAGATCTACTGAGTCAGAAGCTGCAGTTCAACAAGCTTCCCAGGTGATTTGTGTGTGCGCATTATTGGAGCAAAAGCCTGCCTCTGCCACGTCTACGATGGCATCTGTTTTCTCATTTTACTTGTTCTCCATAATCTTCAGAACTAATAGAAAAATGCTTTGCAAAGCACTTGTTAGCTTTATTTTTTTTTTCTTCCCAAATATCTGCGTTCTTTGTCCAATAACCACATTTCTTCATGATGCCCTGTAGGACTCTCCAAATCACTGATTTCAGGGAGGTCAGTAAAGGAAGGAAAATGTTAAGTCATAGAACATTTTAAAATAAATGCCAATCAAATCAGTTATCAGTTTAACAAGGTAAGAGATTGAAACCTGACTGTAAGTCTTTTTTTTTTTTTTTTGAGACAGAGTCTTGCTCTGTCACCCAGGCTGGAGTGCAGTGGTGCGATCTCAGCTCACTGCAAGCTCCACCTCCCAGGTTCACGCCATTCTCCTGCCTCAGCCTCCCGAGCAGCTGGGACTACAGGTGCCCGCCACCACACGCAGCTAATTTTTTGTATTTTTAGTAGAGACAGGGTTTCACCGTGTTAGCCAGGATGGTCTCGACCTCCTGATCTTGTGATCCATCCGCCTCGGCCTCCCAAAGTGCTGGGATTACAGGCGTGAGCCAATGCGCCTGGCCCAACTGTAAGTCTTGAAAGTTAGCAGTTCCTGACATTTTAGGGGTAGGTCTAGGGCTGTGGAGTCAAAAGATCCTTTTCAGAATCTGATGAAAGGTATGAACAAATTGCCCAGTAAATTCTACATGTGCCCACAAACACTCAACTTTCTTACTTTTTTTTTTTTTTCTTGAGAAGGAGTCTCGCTCTGTTGCCCAGGCTGGAGTGCAATGGCGTGATCTCAGCTCACTGCAACTTCTCCCTCCTGGGTTCAAACGATTCTTCTGCTTCAGCCTCCCAAGTAGCTGGGACTACAGGCATGTGCCACCACACCCAGCTAATATTTTTGTATTTTTAGTAGAGATGGGGTTTCACTATGTTGGCCAGGCTGGTCTCGAACTTCTGACCTCGTGATATGTCCGCCTCGGCCTCTCAAAGTCCTGGGATTACAGGTGTGAGCCACTGAGCCCAGCCAAACACTCAACTTTCAAATAGCATCACGGACTGAGGAACAATCCTCCTCCAAGCTCATCCTTCTCATTCCCAATTCCTTCCACCCCAGGTCGGGAACTTGTGTTCAGAGTCCCTTAACCAAGAAATCAGAGTCATTTCTCACAACCACACTCATTGTTTGAATGCAAGTGGCACCCATAACTTGGTGTTCCAAAAATGTTTTGAGGTGTAAAGGTTTAAGGTCATAAGAGAATTAAAACATGGTACTTTCTCCCACCATTAATTGTTTGCCAAGCCATGTCTTCATGGATGTAATTATCACAAACATCAGATTAGCGAGGACTGAGCTGCTGGATGTTCCTGCACGTCATTGAAAGTACGTTTATTAAGAAAGTAAAGGATTTAAAAATGGCTACTCCATAGGCAGAGCAGCCAGCTCCTCCAGTTTAAAAACTCTGGTCAAAACCTGTTTGTCCTTTCAGGAGACCTGAAGACTGTGTCCACAAAGGGCAAGACCACCACTGCAGGTAGGTGAGAACCACGAACCCTGCAGTGACAGGATCCAATGGGGCTGCCTGTGGCTAATGGACCAGATGACAGCCCCTCGCCTGGAAGCAGTGCACAGAAGCCACCAGACTCTAAAGAGTTTCCCTAAAGGCTCAGAAGGGAGCAGGGTGGGGGTCAGGGGAGTGGCAGGCTGTGGGTCAGAGGTGGCAGCAGAAGGAGCTTAGCTCAGGAGATGAAGCTAAGAGGCCCCCCACCCCCAGCTGCCCCTAATTAACACTTGCTAATTAGGTTGTCTCCTAACACAACAGTGCGACTGTGTCTTTACACAGCAGCTCAAGAAGAGACTAAGCCATGCACGCCTCCAGCCCCTTAGCGTTTCCTCATTTCCTTCCACCGCCTTTTGATAGAAGCAGGTCAGCTCTTACCATCCCATTTTAGAGAACTAAAAACACTTTTCATTACAAAAAAACATTGTTTTAATTCACTGGGCACCCCTGAAGAGCTGAGTATAATTCTAGGCGCTGTGAGGATTAAAGAAAGCACTGTGTGAACTGAGGCACGGAGATGGGAACGCTTTAGGTTTGTGTCCAATCAGATGCAGATCAATGCTATATTCAAAATAAAGATGTTTAAGCCTCATGCTGTGCTGCTAACTCCTCTACTATTTTGCGTGCCTTGTCCCCTTTCATTCAACAACCTTCCCAGGAAGTAGGCAATCCTTTAACCCCATGTTATAAAAACGGAAACAAAGGTGAAGTGACCTTCTCAGGGTCACACAGCTGAAGCCAGGATTGCCAGACTTCTGGTCAGCACCAGCCAGGCCCTGTGCTCAGTCCAGGAGCCAGCCCTGTCCCATGTTGAACAGCACAGGAACTTCAAAGCCCCCAGTCACAGTCACTCAGGTCAGAAAGTCACCAAAAGTCAGAGAATCTGGAGGGAAAAGGCAGGAGCCGCCTGCATTTGCTTCATTTTCTCTGACTCTTCCACAGGTATCCACAGCTACGGCAGCGGTGGTGTTGGTGGCAGTGGAGGAGGTGGCAATGTTGGTGGTGCTGGCGGTGGCCCTTGGGGAGCGGCGCCAGCCTGGTGCCCCTGCGGCTCCTGCTGCAGCTGGTGGAAGTGGCTGCTGGGCCTGCTGCTCACCTGGCTGCTCCTCCTGGGGCTGCTCTTCGGCCTCATTGCTCTGGGTATGTGGCAAAGGCAGCAGGGCAGCCTATATGGTAGGAGGCAGGCCAGCCCCACTGCCGGTCAGAAGGGCAGGAATCTGTGAGTGGGCCCATGTGTTAGGGGGCGAGGGGACCTGAATGCATTGGTGCAGACCCTTGTTACCGCAGATGAGGAATCTGAGGCCCCAGGAGGTACCTGGCCAAGGACATGCTGCCACTTAGTGGTGGAGCTGAATTTGGATGCAGCACCTGATGCCCAGCCCCACCCTCGCTGCACCTGTAGGCCCTGCTCTAAGCACCTGGCTGCCCATAGTAACAAGGTCAGGATTTTCCTAGTCTTTTTTATTTTTGCTGTTTCCAAGCAGCCATATCTATTTCTTTTCTTTTTTTTTTCTTTCTTTCTTTCTTTTTTTTTTTTTTGGAGACAGAGTCTTGCTCTGTCCCCCAGGCTGGAGTACAGTGGTACAATCTTGACTCACTGCAACCTCCGCCTCCCGAGTTCAAGTGGATTCTCCTGCCTCAGCCTCTCGAGTAGCTGGGACTACAGGCGCATTCCACCACGCCTGGCTAATTTTTTGTATTTTTAGTAGAGATGGGGTTTCAATGTGTTAGCCAGGATTGTCTCGAGCTCCTGACCTCGTGATCTGGCCCCCTCGGCCTCCCAAAGTGCTGGAATTATAGGCCTGAGCCACCGCGCCCGGCCAGCCATATCTATTTCTATCAGCGCTCACACCACCTCACAGGGAGAGTGAGGACAAGCTTTGCCACCCAGCTCATATGAGAAGACTGACTCCCAGGCCAGGTTTCTTTAAGGCTCTGTTGTGATGCTGAGCAGCTAATCCTGCTGGTGGCCACGGCGGACGGTCTCTGCATGAGTATTGTAGCGTGAAGAAGCCACCGCAGGCCCCAGTCCCTTGTGTCAGGCACCCCACGAGGAGCGAGTGTGTGAAAGGTGAAGGACCGGGCCCTCAGTGATACAATCTGTGTCTGTTGCAGCCGAGGAGGTGAGGAAGCTGAAGGCTCGTGTGGACGAGCTGGAGAGGTTCAGGAGCAGCATGCTGTCTGACGAGAAACTGGAGAGAAGCAGCAAGGCCCGCCTCCAGGGCATGGCACCCACGGTGGGAGCAGACCTGGACAAAATTGGGCTGAACAGCAACAACCAGGAGGTGCTCTGGATGTTCGTGAGGAACAAGCTAATGACGGAACAGGAAAATGGTGAGAGCATCGCCGGGCACAGGGCCAGCTCCCCTGAGTCCCTTTCTTCTTTGCATGTAGGTGGTATGTGGGCATGTGCTGTGGGCACCATCATCGAGCCCACTCTCAGCCTCTCTCCTCCTCCGATCCTCTCAATAGCCCTGAGAGGTAGGTGGGACCAAGACTGTGGTCCCACTTCACTCCTGGGAAAACTGAGTTCTGGAAAGAAGAATTGCCCAAGATTACCGGTAGCCAAATTTAGAGTCTGATCTCTAGTCTTTGCTTCAGTTTCTTCTTCCCATACCATGATCCCCTTATTGTGTGTGTGTGACGGACAGGAGGTGTGAAGCTGACTCAGGATTTGCTTTCTCTTGCAGGAAATCTCCGAGGAAGCCCTGGCCCTAAAGGTATTGCCATGGATTGAACCTTGTCTCTGATTCATTTCCTGCAGTTGGAAGCGAGTTTTCTGGGTGGATTAGAAACCTTTTTCTTTGTTTTAAACGGGAGGATGAAGAGCTGAATGATCTTATGGTATCTGTTGGTTCTTTGTTCTAAATGGGAGGATGAAGAGTTGAATGATCTTATGGTATCTGTTGAGAGGGTTGAGATTTGGTTTTAGAGTCAGAATATCTTAGATAAGGAAGCATCTAAGAGAAGCCCAGCAATGAGCCCAAGTGACATAGACTGGGACTGGGAGGGACTCACTCACCTTGAAATACAGTTTACTCTGCCATACAAGGCAGAGTATGGCCTTTGGGTTCTTGCCCTGTCTCACAGTTTTCGTATCTTTCTGGTTTCAGGTGACATGGGAAGTCCAGGACCTAAAGGTAATTATAACATGGGCATTTCTACCTTAAATGTTAGCAAGTGTTAATTGTTTCAAACAATCAGCAAGTATCAGAAAACCCACCTTGCACTCCAAGAAGTAATTTGACAACAGATGGGACAGGCGTGTGAGGAGGAGAGGTTTCCAATCCCAGGGACCTTTGGTTGGACACAGAGCAGCTCTCCTTGGTCCAGCTGACCGGAGTTGGAGAGCTTCCATGTGCACAGGAATCTCCAAAAGAATTTGGTCCCCATTCCCCGAGCCTCTGACTCAGGGGGTATGGATGTGGGCAGGAGTCTTTATCTTAGTCACCCTCGGTGATTCTGCAGCCAGAAGAATACTGAGCACCACGTTCAAGATGACAGGATCCCACCTCTCTCGAGCTCCCCCCTCACTTCCTAGGCAACCCCAGTCCAGGGAGTCAGCTCCTCCACTTTGGAGCCCTCGAGTCTCTTTTTTCCCTTCAGATCCTTTCCACCCACACCTTCGCATATACCTGGGTCATTGTCCCAGCGCTCCTTCCCCAAGGCTCCAGCCTGCACTCCCTTCCTGACCATGTTAGGGATGGGGACTGATGCTGCCAGAGTGCCTGAACCTGCAGTTGTCAGATAAAATACAGGACTCCCAGTTAACTTTGCAGATAAACAACAAATAATTTTTCACTATAACTTGTCCCAAATATTTAATGGGACATACTTATAACTAAAAATATGTGTTGTTTATCTGCAATTCAAATGTAACTGGACATCTGTATTTTTATTTGCTAAGTTTGGCAACCCTACCCGAATCCCACTAGTGACTTCTTTGGGGAATTGGGCACAGTCCTCTGGCTGACCACTCTCTCTTTTGCCTTTGTTCCTGCAGGAGATCGAGGGTTCCCTGGGACTCCAGGTACGTACTCTCTGATGACCTCCAGCGCTGCTGGTGTTGCAGCTGCTCAGTCCTAGCTGATGGCTTCTGGGAGGAAAACAGGGCCTGAGATACCCCTGTGTGTCCACAGGTATTCCTGGGCCCTTGGGCCACCCAGGTCCAGAAGGACCAAAAGGTCAAAAAGGCAGCGTGGGTAAGAAACACATTTTTCTTTATTCATTTATTCCTCATTCTTTCATTCATTTAATAAACATTCATTAAGTGCCTGCTGTATGCGAGGCCCTGTTTTAGGCTCTGGAGAGACATCAGTGAACCAAACAGAGAAACCCTGCTGTTGTGGAGCTGAGATTTGGGTTGGGGAGAAAGACAGTAACCGTGAAAAATAGTGAAGTCTGTAGCAGGTTGGGATGATGAATGACACGGGAAAGAAGAGCCTGGAGGGATTTTGCAAATGAGAGCTGGGGAGGGTAATTTTACACAGGGAAGTGAGGGAAGGCCTCTCTGAGAGGCCGCCATTTGAGCAAAGATTTGAAGGGCAAGAAGGAGCCAGGCAGGAGAGATCTAGGGAAAACATTCCAGGCAGAGGGAGCAGCCAAGGCCAAGGCCCCAGGGCAATTTTCAAGGAGCATCAGGGAGGAGGAGACATCTGAGCTGGAAAGTCCAAAGGGATGGGCCGAGAGGAGGCAGGCTGTGTGGGGCCTCAGAGGCCAGTATAGGGACTTCGGCTTTGACTCTGGGTGAGTTGAGAAGCCATGTGCAGGTTTGGGGCAGAGGTGGAACATGATCTACTCACATTTTCAAAGAGCCACTCTGGCTTCCAGGTTGAGCCAAGGCTATGGGGTCCAGGAGAGAGACAGGGAGGCCAGGGAAGGGCTCCAGGCAAGTGTCTGTAGTGGAAGGCTGCCTGTGGAGCCCTTAGCTGGGGCACGGGATCCTAACTTGGAGGCTGGCCATCCTTGTCTTTAGGAGATCCTGGCATGGAAGGCCCCATGGGCCAGAGAGGGCGAGAAGGCCCCATGGGACCTCGTGGTGAGCCAGGGCCTCCTGGGTCTGGAGAGAAAGGGGAAAGAGGTAAGAGGCAATTCCTTCCCCGGCAGAGTTAGCTAGGCCTGTGCTTCCTTCTCTCTGTCAACACCCGTCCCTCCTTCATTCTGTCTCTCTCTCCCTCCTTCCTTCATTGACTGAGCGCTCACCCTGAATCAGGGTCTGTGCTAGGCCCTGCGGAGACGTTCGGCATGGGCTGGGCTGCAGGGCCAGTCCTAGGGCTGAGGACCCATCTGACATCCCTGGAATCCACAGGGAAAGTGGTCATAGGAGCAGTAGCCTTCCCAGAGTTGGGTGGTAAGGAGGATGAGGAATCAGGCCAAGGTGGGGCTCAGGGGGCAGGGCAGAGCAGAGTTCATTGTAAGGTGGAGTAGTGCACAGACCTTTGAGCCTCTCTGTAGGCAAAAGAAAGAGAGATCAGACACTGTGTCTATGTAGAAAGGGAAAACATAAGAAATTCCATTTTGATCTGTACCTTAAACAATGGCTTTGCTGAGATGTTGTTAATTTGTAACTTTGCCCCAGCCACTTTGCCCCAGCCACTTTGCCCCAACCTTGAGCTCACAAAAAAACATGTGTTGTATGGAATCAAGGTTTAAGGGATCTAGGGCTGTGCAGGACATAACTTGTTAACAAAATGTTTACAAGCAGTATGCTTAGTAAAAGTCATCGCCATTCTCTAGTCTCAATAAACCAGGGGCACAATGCACCGGGAAAAGCCGCAGGGACCTCTGCCCTGGAAAGCTGAGTATTGTCCAAGGTTTCTCCCCATGTGATAGTCTGAAATATGGCCTCGTGGGATGAGAAAGACCTGACCATCCCCCAGCCCGACAGCTGTAAAGGGTCTGTGCTGAGGTGGGTTAGTAAAAGAGGAAAGCCTCTTGCAGTTGAGATAGAGGAAGGCCACTGTCTGCTGCCTGCCCCTTGGAACTGAATGTCTCGGTATAAAACCCGATTGTACATGTGTTCAGTTCTGAGACAGGAGAAAAACCACCCTACGGAGGAGGCGAGACATGTTGGCAGCAATGCTGCTTTGTTATTCTTTACTCCACTGAGATGTTTGGGCGGAGAGAAACATAAATCTGGCCTACGTGCACATCCAGGCATAGTACCTCCCCTGGAACTTAATTATGACATAGATTCTTTTGCTCACATGTTTTTTTGCTGACCTTCTCCTTATTATCACCCTGCTCTCCTACTGCATTCCTCTTGCTGAGATAGTGAAAATAATCATCAATAAAAACTGAGAAAACTAAGAGACCGGTGCCAGTGCAGGTCCTTGGTATGCTGAGTGCCAGTCTCCTGGGCCCACTGTTGTTTCTCTATACTTTGTTTCTGTGTCTTATTTCTTTTCTCAGTCTCTGGTCCCACCTGATGAGATATACCCACTGGTGTGGAGGTACAGGCCACCCCTTCACCTCTCCTGGCTGGAAGGAGGCCAGGAGGGAGGTAGGGAAGGCCCCAGATGTAGGTTCAGTGCTGGAGGGACTGGGGAAAGTGTTGCAATTCCATCCTTAACTATTAGACTGCTTTTGTCAGGGGAAACCAAGACAGATACCAGAAACCCTCTTAATGCCAACAGACTGTGAGCAGGAAGTTTTATTTTCAGTTTTACTTTCTCTTTAAAATATTGCTGAACCAGACAATAAAATTTATTGAGTGCCTACTAGGTGCCAGACTCCATAGACTATAAAGTATCTGGGGGTAGGAACTGGAGGAGTTTTGCTGATAAGTGGCCTCACTGGGGCACCAATTGAATCCAAGGCCACTAGCAGGGTGGGAAGCATTCCCTCCAAATGACAGTGCCAGGGTAGGGGGCAGCCACACTGGGGCTTCTTCTAAAGTGTTCATCCCTCCATTTCTCCTCAGGGGCTGCTGGTGAACCAGGTCCTCACGGCCCACCTGGTGTCCCAGGTTCTGTGGGTCCCAAAGGTAAGTCCAGTGTGCAGGGAGGACTCAGTTTCCCAGAGGAGAAGGCACATTCAGGATGGATCACAGAGAAGAGGCCCTGGGACCCCAGACAGCCCTAACCGCCTGCCCCAGGCCTATGCAGGGGTGGTGGGTGGCTCCAAAGAGCATCCCCCAAAAAAGCAGTCCCTGGAGAGTCAAGACTGGCGCTGTAAGTTTAGCCCCATAATGGGCTTGGGGCCATGGTTCCATCTCTTTTCAGTGGCCTCATTATGTGATCCCTAAGCAGGTCGATGGATCATTCAGGAAATCAGAAATTAGACCATTTCCTTGACTGACTGCAGCCCAGATGCACACATCAAAAGTAACATGTCTGGGCAACCCAGGGAGAACGGGCCCCTTCTCAAAGCCCAAATGTTCTACTGCCCCAGCCCAAATGTTCTACTCTGAGCAGGAAAGAGCAAGGGGTAGTTTGATCCCATCCAGCTGCAGCCCCTTCCCTAAGGAGGACATGCACTGGGGTCACTCCCGGCCTGCAATACACGCACACAGCCAGCCCTCACCTGGAAGACAGCATCCCCAACCCCCACCTGCCCTTCCCCGGGGCCAGATGTCCCCACCTGTACCTGCCCCTCTGCTGATTGTTGTCTCGTCCTCCTCAGGTTCCAGCGGCTCTCCTGGCCCACAGGGCCCTCCAGGTCAGTGTGCTGCTGCTTGTAAACAGGTTGTATTTCTGGGGCAAAGGTGGCAATGTTAAAAGGAAAACTAAATATTTTTAAAGCCAAAGAAGCAATTATAGAGCAAGCCTCCCAGAGATACAGAATTCAAGTCTGCGTGTGTGTCCTCTGTGGCAGAGGCTGGGCTCCCTGATGTGTCCTGTCCAGATCCCTTCTGACCTGGCTTAGGGCTTGAGACCCTCCAGCAGCCTCAGAAATGGAAGTCCCCACCCTGCCTCCATTTCAGCAAGCACCTGCCTCTGTCTTGTCCCCTGTGGCCACAGAGCTTGTCCTGCTGTCTTGAAAATCTTGAGCTGTGGCCGGTGCCTCTGCCAAGGCTCTACAATGTGTTCTAGTGCCTGTTCATCAGCGGGGGCAAGGAACCTGGGCCAAAATGACTTACAAAGGACTTGGGAAGGAGTCCATGGAAAGCATCCTTTGACTTTTACTATAGGATGTGTGCATGTGTGTGCCTGAATGTGTGCATGTGTGTGCATACAAGTCTCATCATTCCAAAGCTAGGGATACTCATCTGTGTGCATGGCTTCTTCTGCTGGGCAGGTCCTGTAGGTCTCCAAGGGCTCCAAGGTGAAGTGGGACTTCCTGGTGTCAAAGGTAAGCTGGAGGGAGGCCTGGGGGGACAGTGAGGATCTGATGGACACAACCCACAGCCTATGTAGGCTGACAAGTGCAAGAGGGGAAGGAGAAGTCAGGATTGGGGGAGCCTGTCTTCAGAGACAGATATTGCCCCTTCCTGGTTGTCCCCTGTAGGGCATCTTACACCAAGGTGTCCATTTCCTTTTTAGGTGACAAAGGACCGATGGGACCACCAGGACCCAAAGGTATGCCACTCACTGCTGCTCAGTCATTACCAGGGCCTGCCTCACTCCTGGGAGCCCAGATGGGACCCTCACTGCAGGGTCTGAGGGTGCACAGGACCTGGACCAAGATCTCATTCTCATCCAAACTCTCAGGGAAACTGGGGCACAAAGAAGGGAAACAAAGCACTAATGTCACATTGAATTCTGGGATGGTGAATGGTTCTCGGGGTGGTGAAGACACAGCATTCCAAGGCATCTGACCTCTTGTGTCCATGGCACCGATTTGTGCAACAGCAGGGGCTGGGGGTTCAGTCTGTAGGGGGAACTGACTCTGCCAAAGATCAGATGTGTGCCTTTGGCTGCATTAATGCTGTGTCCTCACCGACACCCGCTGACAGGAGCTTACAGTACAGCGAGAACTGTCCCACAGCCGGGGCCTGTTACTGGATGAGGGTGTTTTCCTTGCTCACAGCTGTGGCTTTCTCTGCCTCCCCCTTGTTTGTTTTAGGTGACCAGGGTGAGAAAGGACCTCGAGGCCTCACAGGTCAGTCTGTCATGGGAATCTCCTTTAATCCATCCATGACTTTTGTAAATCCATCAGTCACTAGGTTGGAAAAAATCCAGAAGTAAGAGACCGAATCTGTTTGAAACCCTTCAGGGAACTTGTGATCTAGAAAAAACACAAGATGAGAAAATAAAGCCTGGAATGGAGGATAAGGAGGTATTCAGATGTATAGTCCAAACAGTAAATGTTTGGAGCAAAAAAGAAAGTGTAGGGTTGTCTCTGATAATTTTGGGGAATACAGTTGAGAAAATTAAGCTCTTCCCGTAGCAGCAGAAAGTTTGCACCACTGGTATCCTCTCAACCACTGACCTCCTGCCAACTGGCGTGATTATAAAGGAAATTGATAGTAATAGAGCTGTGACTTAAGGCGTGGTTTTGAGTTTCCAAGGAAATAAGACTCATGTACATGCCCATGGTTCTGATTAGGTGTGGTTTCTGGGTGAGCCCATGCCACTGCCCAGGGGTACCAAGTGGCCCTGACCTTGGAATCAAAGCAGAAACCGCTTCTTTGACCTCTTGGAGGAGGGAGCAGACTACTATTGTTGAAGCATACACAGCTTGCAGGTGTCCAACCAGCTAGTTCTTTGTCCGTTGCAGGCGAGCCTGGCATGAGAGGTTTGCCTGGTGCTGTTGGTGAGCCCGGGGCTAAAGGAGCAATGGGTAAGTGTTCCAAAGGAATGGATTCAGTGAGTTCCCCATTTGAGGGGTCACCACAACCCTAGAGAGATCCGTCTTCTAGAACTGCCTCTCCTGCTCTCTAATCTGCCCACCCCTGGTAGAGTCTCCCTTGACCAGTCATTTCTGTGTCTGGGCATCCTTTCTGGGGCTCAGAGAGCTGCAAGTACCTCTGTTGGGAGAGGCCTTGCAGCTGTCTGTGAGCTCCCCACTCCCCTGGGGAAGATAGTGTTGAAGTGCTTAGGAACCTCAAGTGCTCCAGGAATCCCAGGGCTAGTCTCATGGCCAAATTCAGGTTTTTACCCTTTTACTCACCTGAGGTGCCTGTCAGCCTGGCTGCAGAAACTGACCAAGAATCTCAGAGGTAGCTGGGTGCAGTGATTCACGCCTGTAATCCCAGGGACTCAGGATGATCGCTTGAACCCAGGAGTTGGAGGCTCAGTGAGCTATGATTACACTATTGCGCTACAGTCTGGGTGACAGAGCAAGAATCCATTTCTAAAAAAAAGGCCATTGTTGAGGATCAAACCCAAGAAGGGTTGAAACCTCACCTGTGGAGATGAAGCATCTGCACGCTCGTTCAGTTACCCAGCTGTTAGTGCTGACACTGCTAGGCAAGTGAGATGCTTTACCTCCCTCAAGGGTAGATAAGACTTGCATGAGGTGACAAGTGTCATGCGAGGTACAGAGTGCTGTGAGGATACAGTCAAAGGAGAGATTTTTTTCCAACAGGAAGGATGGAGGAGGGGGCATTTCAAGTGGTCCCAAAAGTTAGAAAGATTTTAATCATGACCAGTTTGGAAAATTCCATGCAGGGATGACGGCATGAGCAGGGAAAGACAAAGAAATGGGAAAGAGCAAGATATGGTCCCAGAAGGCCACCGTTTTGGAGAGAGGTTACAATAAATAATGCCTAGAGCAGAGGAGACAAGAACGTGGAGGACCTTGACTTCTAGGCCCTCGAATAAATACGACAAGCATTGAGCATCAAGCCTCTTGAGATGCAATGGGAAGGCACCGAACAATTCTCAACAGGAAAAGAGACAATTGCTGGTTTAGGAGAAGGGGCAGGGAGAGTACTGTATCCAGAGAGTGTGACAGACAAGGCTGTCCCGTGGCTGATGGCTGCGTGGGCTGCTGGGAGACAATGTGCTTCAAGGACACTGGGACAGGAGAGGGAGGAATCGCAGAAATCACTCCAGGAGCAACTGAGAGACCTTGCTTCTACTTTACCAGGTCCTGCTGGCCCAGACGGACACCAAGGCCCAAGAGGTTGGTCACTGATCTGCTGCCCCAGCCTCACTCCCATCGCAGCCCATGTTCCAGCATGCAGCCCTCAGTCCCCTTAACCATAGCGCAGAGGAGCGTACAGCATGTGGAAGTGTGCAGTGTCCAATTCTGTTCCCCTTCTCCTTCCCACCTGCCAGCAAGTCCATTAGGAAAACTCTCAGAAACTATCAGCTCAGATGTGATGACCAGTTTAGCTTTCCTAAATGTAAACACTTCCACGTTGGCCATTCTCTCTGTAGGTGAACAAGGTCTTACAGGGATGCCTGGAATCCGTGGCCCACCAGGACCTTCTGGAGACCCAGGAAAGCCAGGTAACAGAGCCAGAAGAGGGAGCCATGGCCCTGCTTAGTGTGTGTGTGCTTTGTGTGTACAGATGTAAGCATGTGTATGCGTGTGCATGCACAGGTGTGCAGGTTGTGAGGGAAGGGGTGTATATGTGCATGGTTATATGTGTGTTCTTGCAGGTGTGCACAAATGCACCCATGTGTGCCTTATCCCGTTTTCCTCCAGCAGCTCGGCAGGGAACTGCCGTAGTGTTAGGTTGTTTTGTGTGCCGTGGCCGTAGGCCCTGGCACCTCTGGGTAACTAAGTCTGGCAATTCAGAAGAGTGGGATTAACACCTGAATACAAGGAGTTCTAGAAAGGGGCAAGGACACTCTGAAAACTGCAGACTTGAAGGTCACCTCACTATCTTGCTCCTCTGAGCCCTTCCCGGGACTCTTGTCCTCCTCTCCTGGGACTGTACTGGGCCCTCACCAATACCCACCAGGCCGAGGAGGAAGCCATTGTTAGAGTCTCCACCGAGAACAAAGAGCAAACTTCTCAGGGCTGCAGGAAGAACAAATGAAAACCAGCCAAGAAAGTTGTGTGGTCAAGGCGGGTGGGCATTCGTCGGGGGCCTCTGAGAGTATAGGGGCCTCCTCAGTCTCCTTTGGCGGGTGCCCAGACAGGAGCTATAGAGGGGGAACCTGGGGCAGCACTGGGATCCGTGAGTGTTGAGCATTCTGGGTTTGTGGCTGTCCTCAGATTCCAAAAGGGTCTGTGAACCCTAATAGGCTCAGCACCATTGCCTGAGAAAGCAGTGGGTCGCGTCACTGCAAAGCCCAAAGAACTGCTCTCCATCCAGAGCTGAGAGGTCCATGGATGCTGGCTGCCCCGGCAAAAGACATGTCCTTCTGTACCCACTGACCCTTCCACTGCAATGTCCACCGGTTTGTGCAGGTGTGGGTGTGGCTACCAGGGATGGCCTCAACCCTTCAACTGTTCCCTCTTGTGTCTGATTTTCTGCAGGTCTCATAGGACCCCAGGGACCTCAGGGTGAGTCGCTGGATCACTCCTACCTTCTCCTGGGGTAACTGCTTGGGCCAGGGCTTTTCCTGCAGTCACCAGAGTTTCCGCTCCTCTGCCCACTCCCTGGCACACACTCCCTTTCACTGTGAGTCTTGAGAAGCACCTTAGGAAGGAAAAATAGACACAGAACAATGTAGAACACCATTCTAGTAGAAACGAGATTAGATTGTGTACCAATTCTATCTGCCTGTGCCCTGTTCCCCTCAGGTGCAGGAATCTGAGGGGAACCCCAAGCTCATAGCAGAGCTCCTGCTAGCCAGGATAGCTGTTATTCCAGAGGCCCAAGTTCCCCCACTGGCATGGCAGCGCATGGGCGCTCACCCTTGTTCAGGAAAGTCCAGTTTCTCTGGGACAGCCTCAGTGTTAAAGCCTGTCCTGTAGTTGGACCATTGTGCCCCCATATTACTACACCCATCCCCTAATTTCCTGAAAGAAATTAGGCAAAGATTGAAAATGAAATCAGGCAGCAGCCCCCCAGCAGTTGAATGCATAGGTACATGCTTCCGATGCTCTCACAGAGGAGTTCAGTAGTTAAAGGCAAGAGGGTGATGCTGCATTGGACACAGGAAACCCCGCCCCTCCCCTGCAGGGGAGAGGGGAGACAGAGGCTGCTCTGCAGGCTCCAGGTGGCTCATAACCCCAAGGGATGGAACCCCTCCAAAGCTGAGCCCATGGTCCTCTGCCTGCTCCAAGCCACGCTGTTGCCCCATTTCCCAAAGAGGGACAAGGGCTCAGAGCAAGAGGCTCCCCAGGGGCTGTCTAGACTAAGGCGGAAGGCAAAGCTGGTGCGTCCCAGGGTTTCAATCAGCAGTGTGGCTGTGCTGGGTGACAGAGCACTAGTTACTACCGAAGGGTGTCTGGAATTGCTGGGCCTTCATCATCCTGACTTACTTGTTCTAATCACATCAGGACTTCCCGGTACCCCTGGCCGACCAGGAATAAAAGGTAAGCGAATTTCCAAATGAGATTTCTTTCTTTTCACTGGCCATTTTTGTGGAAGGAAGGGATGGACAGGAAGAGGCCATTCTCTGGCCAGAGCCTGGATCAACAGTGGCATCTAGTGGTTCCAGCAGAGGGCTATGAGGCTGGGAGCCCAGGGATGTGTGAACCAAGCCCTGAGTCCTCAAGCCCCACCTCTCCCCAAACACTTCCCCACCCCACCAACCTGAGCCTTGCAGGAGGTTCTGGAAGGGCACTGCCCTCCCCAGAGCCTTTCCATGCCCTGTTTTGCCTCTAAATGCCCCCATTAGTGCTTCATCCCCCTGGTATGTAGGCTTGGTCCCCTCCTAACAAGTCTCTTCCCTGGGGCAGGAGCTCCCTTTGTCCTTATCATTCACATCAGCCTTAGTGTGAATGAGTACATCAGACCCTTCCTGAGAGGTGGCTTTAGTACAGGCAGAGAGGAGTGTTAAGATGCTACTGAGAGGGCAAGTCAGGGTACTCAGTGGGGAGCTCATCCTCAGGGGTCTGACCGGGGCAATGTGGTGATGCCTATACACACAGTGACCCTCTTGTCCAGTTCTGCCTATCAGACCTCAACCCCGAGCAAGTTCAGGGATCCACAGTGCTCAGGGACAGTCTTTCTCCTTCTGTTCCTGTGACCCCAACACGCTCCTGAACTTTGACATTCTATCGAGCCATGCTCTGTCATGAGCAGTCACTGTCACTCTTGGTGGGACCCTAAAATAACCACTTTCCAGAAATCATTTGCAGTGACTGATTGGGCCAAGGAGTTCTTTAGGGCTCACTAAATGTCATTCCAAAATAATGATAACTGAGTTTATAGATCCCAGGCAGACCACACTAGGTCCATGGATCTGTTCACAAATGGATGGTACCTTTTGTAAGAGTCTCATAGGTTTTGGAATTCCCAAGGATAACAGAAATCCTCCCTTTTTGAGGGCCCGTGACTTCCTGTCCAAGGGGGAGTTCAGACCCTGACTGGACAACATGCACAAGAGGGCCTTTTTACCTAACGTTGGATTGCATCCCAGCAAAACAAACTCAAGTGCTTCTCCTGTCTTGTTCATGAGCCCTGGCTGAAGGATGGTGAGCAGAGACCATCCCTCTGCTTTCCCTTCAGGAGAGAGCAATAGTCTCCTTTCATTGTGTGAATGAATGAATTGCTCACAGAACTTGGGAAATGAAAAAAAGGGGCCCCTAAAGAATGGTTTCCCCAAGTGAGTCCATGGAGTGTCAGTTCTCAGCACTGCATCCAGTTGATACGTTTGGGAATGTCCTCTTCTCAAAAGTCCTCCACGCACACTTGCATTTTCAATGCTCTGAGACACAAGGCAGAAAAGAGATCTTGTTAACCTTTATATGACTCATACCTTCTCAGATTTACCCACTGCAGAGCCCCCTTTAATCCTGCACAGCCCCTACAACTGTCCCACAGAGCACTCTGGGAACCCCGCTCTACCTGGGAGGCTCATTGCCTCTGTCCTTTGACCTTTGAGTATTTTTCCCACCTAAGGCGATTCCCAGGCAGAGTGGTGGAATGTGGGAGTGTGAAGGACTCTCCAGTCAGCCTCATTCTGGGCTTACTGAAAGGCAAGCTTTCCACATCCTCAAGTGAAGCCACTTCTCTGAATGAAGATGGATGCTCTGGCCTCCAGGGGCTCCGGCTGAAAGATTGGGACTTAATGCATCTTGCTTGCCTGCCTTCAGTTCATTAAAATGCCTTTAGCCTGAGGCTGAGAGGCCCAGAAGGGGGTCCCAAATGCAATCAGAAGCCTTGAAAATGGCTTATTGAGCCACTAATTGATCCTCATAACAACCACTCTCGGCCTTTTCCTCTCTTTCTAGGTGAACCGGGAGCTCCAGGCAAGATCGTGACTTCAGGTAGGCAGGTCCTAGAGGGACCCTCCTTTCTGTGTCTTTCTTATCCTGGGCATCTACCTTGGCTCTGCAGTGTTCTGGGCTGGATGTAGCAGGCAGTTTTTTGGATCAGTAGAGGGGGAGGAGGGAAATTTAGCAGTGATGAGAAGAAGAAATGCCAGACTATCCACCACAGCCTGGCTCAAGTCCCAGCACCTCTGAGTGAGAAGAGTAGGGCTCAATGTTCCATGTGCCTCCTGCTTTCAGACGGGTCGTCAATGCTTACTGTCCCAGGCCCCCCAGGGCCTCCCGGAGCCATGGGACCCCCAGGACCTCCAGGTGCCCCAGGTCAGTCTGTTTTCTTGCTTTGCCCCAAATCAGCAGTAGGTCTTGGTGGTAGTGACAGTAGCCCTATTTGTTCAGATCCTGAAACCCAGGGCAGGAACTGAATCTGGTAAACAGAATAAGGAGTTTGGCCTGAGAAAAGCAAACTCTTGCATTCTCAGACAATGAAGTAGATCAGTTATCCTGCTTCACAGCATAGGAGGCGAATGTGCTCTCAGCATTTACAGAAGGGGAAGCTGAGGCTTGGAGCAGGTAAATGGCTTGCCCAAGATCCCATGGCCAATTAGCAGCAGGACAAAAGATTTGGCCCAGATCAGTCTACCTCCAGAGCCTGTGGCCAGTCAGAAGACCCAGTCCTCGAACCCTTTGTTTCCTCCTGGAAAACGATTTGATATTCTGCATCCAGGGCAACAAAAATGCTAGGTATCTATTTGAAGAAAATATCCCCAAATGGGATGGTGACAAAAATATGAAAACTTCGGAACAAAGTTGTTAGGAGATAAAACAAATATTTATTGAGAGAGCGGGACACTCAATAATGCCTGCTCTGTGGTTTCAACTGTATTTTTACAAGATGCAAAAAAGAAAAAATGCTGGAAGAAAATAAAATGCCCACAAATTGAAGAGTTATGGACAATTTGTTTCCTACCTTTCCAAAGTGCCTTTTTGTTATATGTATTTTTAATTATTTTAAATTTGTGTGTACAAATGAAGTGCACAACTTATCACAACCAATGCCAGGATGTACCAGCCTTCCCTCCTGACAAGCTCCAGTGAGAAGGAATACGTAGAGGCATGTAGAAGTCCCTAACCATTACAGGACAGCAGCAGAGAGTGCAGTCCTGCCTGCCCCGGGGTCCTCGTATCTGTCAGAGATGTTCTCACGCAACTGGACCACAGAGCTGGCCTCAAATTGCTTATTGCTCTCAAATAAGCAAGTTGGCCTCTTTGGGTCCCTGTTCCATGCCTTGGGAGGAATTATGCCTTTAGTTCTTCCTATGACCCTACATGCGTGATTTAGCCATTTCTTCCTCAACCCCATTTCCAGGCCCTGCCGGCCCAGCTGGTCTCCCAGGACCGCAAGGTATGTCACACCCTGCAAGAACGCAAGGCGATGGGCCAAGTCGGGAGGACTTTCCTCTCAGGGTGGACATGGGCCCCTCTGTTCTAGATGACGTGAAAGGTGTGTTTTGGAAAAGGAGGAGAGGGCCAGGGCTCTTCACCGGGGTCTTGCAAGCTGATTCCCTGGAGCTTGGGGCAGCTGTCATAGAAGTTCTGGGAGTCCAGGAGGACCAGGGGCAGACTTGGCCTTGAAGATGAGTATCTGGCAGGAGTGCATCACTGACCCAGGGAGCAATGACAAGGGTCTGTGGGTTCTTGGCCACAGGCCCAGGCTGAGAGGACTAATTCCCAGGTCCTTTAAGGAGCCCAGGTGGAGACTGCCGGGCCTCCCACCTGGACATCTGGAGTGCAGAACAGCAAAGGCTTCAGCCCACCCGGTCCAGCGCTCACTCTGAGCTATCACTGTGTTAGGAACTTGGTCTTCAGTGTTTCATCGAGTCTTCCCAGCACCCCTGTGATGTAGATCTTTCTGACCTTGGTTTACAGAGGAGGAAACTGAGGCTGAAAGAGGTTGAGAACTTGCCCAAAGTCACCAGCTAGACCTGTGGGAGCAGGGGTTTGAACTCAGACTTTCTGACATCAAAATCCAATGTATCCCCGTCATTCCACATGCTCTTATCAGCTGTCAGGGAGCTTGACTATGGTCCTGCCCTGCCTCTGAGTGAGGGGGCACCCTTAGCAGATGAGGTGCTGCAGGTTCCTGTGCCATGACACAGGGCCTCCCCTCTTGTCAGGGAATCAAGTCACACCTGTTCTCTACTTCATCCCTTGTCCTGCCATGAACTGTGGCTGTAGCCTTGTGGCCACAACCTACTCACCAGGCTTCCTCCTCCTGACTTCCATGGGGATGTGTTTATATAACCTTCCTGCTCCTGACTTGCATGGGGATGTGTTTATATAATCTTCCTGCTTGCTACACATGGAGGGAATAACCATGTCAACCCAACCAACCTGGTAGTCTGGCCTGAGGGAGGGAACCAGCTCTGCCCTTGGGGAGCTTCTGGCCTAACCAGGGAGACCTGGTTCCTATCCTTGGGGAGCCCAGGTCTGATAAAGTAGGCAGGATACATGCACATGAAATAAGTGCTGACAGTACAACATAGAAACTTATGGAAATAACTTTAAAGCAAGCATTAGGCCAGAACCTGTTCCTAGTGGAAAATCCACCCACCCATCCATTTACCCACCCATCTACCCATCCACCTATCCATCTCCCTATCCATCCATCCATCCATCCACCCACCTACTCATACACCCACCCATTCATCCATTCACCCACCCATCCATCCATTTGACAAGTATTGATTGAGCATCTATGTCCTCAGGTGCTGTGCTAAGTGCTGCTTCCTCACAAGCATCAGTGTCCATACTCAAACTATTTCTTTCTTCTGCAGAACCCTTCCTATCTGGCCCTCCAGGCCCACCTGGCCCCCCAGGTCCCAAGGGAGATCAAGGTGAGAACTGTGTGTCAGGGAACCCAGAAGCCAGTATGTGTCCTCTGTTTACCTGCTGGTTGCCAGGAGGGTTTGGATGAAGCTGAATGAGCTGCGGCATTTTTGCATCCTTCTGCCTTATCCCACTGGGAGCTCAGCAGCCTGGAGCAAAGGTAGCGGGGATGCACAACAGTCAGAAACTCTACAAAGGATAGCCACCCAACATTGGCCTAGTGAGAGGAGAGGCACAAGGAACCCCAAGTTCTATATCTGCTCCAGCATTGGAACCCCTATCCCCTCCTCCATGGGTCCACTGAAACCACAACACCTGGTTGGTACCTGTCTCATAGCTCTCTGCCTTTTTCCCTCAGGTCCCCCAGGCCCCAGAGGACACCAAGGTACAGTAGAGCTGGCATCAAACAAAACCTGGGGTAGGGGTGGGGGTGGCAAAAACTCACCTTCCAAGTGCTTTGAGCTTGACAGAAAGGCACGTGGTGCAAATAAGCAAGAGTAGAGCAGCATGTCTCTAGGAATGGTTGAGTATGTGCATGGGTGTAGTGCAAGTGTGTGTGTGTGTGTGTGTGTGTGGCATCTCTAGGTACTGCCCAAAGGGCAATGCAGCCCCAGCAATCATGGATCTTGGGGAGGCTCTACGGGGCTGTTAGTGGGTGAGAAAAATGAGACTGACTGTCCCTCTCTTGTGTTCCTCAGGCGAGCAAGGCCTCCCAGGTTTCTCAACCTCAGGTAAGGGCTGAGCCCTGCCCCGTTCTGGCTCTGGCCAGAGCCTGTCCGAACCCTGGCTGACCGCATTGTGTGTGTTGTTGGCTTCCAGGGTCCAGTTCTTTCGGACTCAACCTTCAGGGACCACCAGGCCCACCTGGCCCCCAGGGACCCAAAGGTGACAAAGGTCAGTGAGGGAGCAGCGAGAAGGTGGTGAGGAGTAGGGGTGAGCCTGGTGCCCACAGCCCAGAGCCTGAAGAGATGGCAGCAAGTATTTATCAGTGTAAAGTCTTGGGAGAGAGAAGAGGCTGGAGGAAGGAAAGGCCAGAGGGAGGAAGGGACAAGGACATGGAGATATAGCCTCCGTGCAAGGGAGCTGTGGTATTATTACAAAAATGAGGCCAAGAGCCATGGGACAATTGTTGAGACACACACTAATAAGTGTGGTTTGGCTTAACCAGGAAAGGCTTCCTGGAGGAGGTGATGCAAACTTCTCATTTTGGATTGCAGGTGATCCAGGTGTCCCAGGGGCTCTTGGCATTCCTAGTGGTCCTTCTGAAGGTAAGAACTGAAAGTGACCAAAGTTCCTCTCTGCTTCTTCTGGTGAAGGCTGATCATTCCAATGAGGATATTGCTCTATTCGCTCATTCATTTCTCCATGATTGATTGTTGACTATCTCTATGTGCTAGGACCTATGAGCTGCCTTTAAGGAGCTTACGAGATACTGGGTTGAGGAGAAGGACCCAGGCACATATAATGATAACTAACAATGCAGACTCCACATGATGGAGAACAGAAGACCCTGGGTGCTGGGGAGTGGAGAGAAGGGGGATGCCATGTTGGGGGTCCTTCAGCAGGTTGCGGAAGGAAAGGGTAGTTCAGCCTGGGGCAGCTTCCTAGCTCCGTGCCACTTTCAGACAGTGGCTGCTACAGGCTCTCCTTTCTTCTCTTCTCGGGGATCCTTCACCTTGCCACTATCCTATTTCTCCCCCTGAGAAGACCCTCCCTCCTCACACCATGGAAGCTATTCCTGGGCCTGTTTGACCGTAGGGTGGAGAAACCGACACAGGACACTTTCTCTTTGCTGCAGGGGGATCATCAAGCACCACGTATGTGTCAGGCCCGCCAGGCCCCCCTGGGCCCCCTGGGCCTCCGGGCTCTCTCAGCAGCTCTGGCCGGGAGATTCAGCAGTACATCTCTGAGTACATGCAGAGTGAGTGGCCGGCCGCCCCAAGCCGTGGGGACAAGAACACGGAGATACAGTCTCTGTGCAAGGGAGTTGTGGTATCATCACAGGAATGACGCTAAGACACATGGGACGATGTCGGGCAGTGGGAGTGTGTGTGTGTGTGTGCGCGCGTGTGTGCGCATTGAGGAAAACAGTGTGTGTGTCCAGGCCCGGATCTTCCCCCTGCAGAGCCAGGCCTACAGGCCTGTGAGCTCCCCAACACCAGCCTTCTCATAGCTGCCCCCGACACAACCTCACCCTCGCCCACACCCTGGGAGGAGGCTGGCGCGCGCACTCATTCCCATGCACACACGCGCTTTCACACCGCACCCTGCATGTACTCATTTGTCAAATGGGTGGCTGGCTGGAGTCTTGCTGGCCCACAGCCCTCATGGGCCACTTGACCCAGCGCAGGCCTCTGCCTCAGTTTCTCCATCTGTAATTAAGGGAACAACAGTGACGGGGAGTCTAGGCTCCCTCCTGGCCCAGCCTTGTGCCCGTGTGTGGGGTGGGGCAGGCATGTTATCATGTGCTTCAGGTCACCTCTGTGGGGAGAACATGTCCTCTTGGGACAGTCTTGACTTTGCTTTGTTCCTTGGTTGGCAGGTGACAGTATTAGGTCTTACCTATCCGGAGTTCAAGGTCCCCCAGGCCCACCTGGTCCCCCAGGACCTGTCACCACCATCACAGGCGAGACTTTCAACTACTCAGAGCTGGCAAACCACGTTGTGAGCTACTTACGGAGTAAGCCTTTCCCCATGCCCTGCACCTGGCACTTTCCTCCTGTGGCTCTGCTTTTGCTCCCAGAGGCTCATCACCTCATTTGCTGTTTGCTTTGCCCTTCTCTGGAATATGAGTTTTAATTCTGAATTCCTAATAATTAGGCCACTGGGATACAGTGTCAACAAGAGTCTGTCCAGATTCAGGGCGGCCACACTAGAGAGCCACCGAGTGAGCCGTCCTGCAATCGACTAATGTGTTCCTAATTATAGGTTCTTCCTACCTGTGCATGAAGGTTGGCAGCATCTGGCAGGCATTAGGCTAAAGCATGTTCTTGAAAGTAAACTTCCTTTCTTACCAAAAAAAAAAAAAAAATCCCAACAACAATATTTGACTTTGTTATGCTTTCAAAATACCCTCATAATACTCCATTCATCCATTTCCCCCAAAGACAGACAGCTCGGGGACCGGGCCTTTCAGATTCTGGAATAATGAGAGTGTTGCTTCAGTAGCTGCTAAGCAGGTAACCTGAGGTTTTCTTCCCGACAGCTTCGGGGTACAACATCGGCTTGTTCTCATCCTCCATCTCTTCTGAAGACATCCTGGCTGTGCTGCAGCGTGAGTCACCTGTTGGGGGATCGAGAGTGGGACTATCTTTGCTTTCTCCTGGCCTCACTCGTCAGGCAAACCTTGTCCTCGTCTGAGCCTGGGGAGGGCTACAAGAGGTAGGCAGAGTCCTTTAGACAAAGAGCCACTTACTGCGCTGATCTGCTTGCTGAGTCAGCAAACTGGCTGGAAAGGGGGCAGGAAATGTCCTCCCAAGCCCCCATGCCAGGCAAGCTGGCAGGTGTCCCTTCAGGAAGCTGGCAGCTTGTTGATGTCCCCCCTGAACACTGTGGGCCTGCAGACCCAGAACTCACAAATGTCATGCCGGAGCCAGTTTGTGTAGGGGAACCCAGGCTGTGGCTGGACCATGGGTGGCACCCCCCATGTCCTGGATGGGTCCTGCTAGTGCATCCTCTCCTCTCCAGGGGATGACGTGCGTCAGTACCTACGTCAGTACCTGATGGGCCCTCAGGGTCCGCCAGGGCCACCAGGAGCCAGTGGAGATGGGTCCCTCCTGTCTTTGGACTATGCAGAGCTGAGTAGTCGCATTCTCAGCTACATGTCGAGTAAGTGTCTGCAGGAGGGTTGGTTAGGAAGGGCCTGGGATGACTGGGATGAGGACTCCCAGCGTAAACTTCCCTGTGATTGCCCCACTGACCCCCACCTGCCAGGCTGCACCAACCCCAGCAATGAGCAGTGCTCAGAGCTGTTCAAACCTGTGAGCCTGGAGCAGGTCAAGAGGCATGGCAAGGAAAGCCAAAACGGAGGTCCCAGGCACTGTCTCGTGTGCCGTCTACATACAACTCTCTCTCTCTCTCTCACACACACACACACACACTCCCATACACACATCTGCTCCCCATACTCACACTCCCATACTCACACACACTCCCATACACACACTCTCTCACTCCCATACTCACACATTCACACACACTCCCATACTCTCTCTCACACACACTCACTCCCATACTCACACACTCACACACACTCCCATACTCTCTCACACACACATACACACATTCCCATACACACACACTCACTCCCATACACACTCCCACACACACGCTCCCATACTCACACACATACTCCCATACTCTCTCACACACTCTCACATACACATACACACACTCATTCCCATACTCACACACACTCCCATTCTCACTCCCACACACACACTCCCATACATACACACTCCCATACACTCCCATTCTCACACATACTCCACACACTCCCATACACTCCCACATACACTCCCACACACACACTCCCACACACACACTCCCACACACATACTCCCATACACACACACACTCCCACACATACACTCCCACACACACACTCCCACATACACACTCCCATACACACACACACACTCACTCCCATACACACACATACACTCCCACACACACACTCTCCCACACACACACTCCCATACACACACACACACACACTCACTCCCATACACACACACTCCTGTACTCACACATACACTCACTCACACACACACACACACTCACAGAATGAAGCACACGGGCACCTGGACCTGCTTCTCCGGCCCCGCCGGCCCCTCCCCTCTTCCCTTGATGCTCCTCTTCTCTGTCTCTCTCCCTGCCACCATCTCTTCTCTTTCTTGGACCCCACTTCTGTCCAAACCTCTTCTGTGTCCGATCTCCTCTCTGACAGGATGTTTCCATCTGCCTCCCTCTGCCTGATCCGATTCCATCACATCCCTAGGTTCTGGGATCAGCATTGGGCTTCCTGGTCCCCCGGGGCCCCCTGGCTTGCCAGGAACCTCCTATGAGGAGCTCCTCTCCTTGCTGCGAGGTAAGGCCCAGCAGGGGACATCTGTCCAAGTGGCTGGGGAGGAAGCAGAATCCCTTGGCACAGGCCAGGACTGACTCCATGCCCTCCCTTGGTGTCTCAGGGTCTGAATTCAGAGGCATCGTTGGACCTCCAGGTCCCCCCGGTCCACCAGGGATGCCAGGCAATGTGTGGTCCAGCATCAGCGTGGAGGACCTCTCGTCTTACTTACACAGTAGGGCACTGCGGAGTGGGATGGGCAGGGCAGGGGATGCAGATGGGCCTTGGGGGCTCCCATGGGCTTTAGCAAGGGCAGTCCAAGTGCTCCTGGAGCCTGTACAGGGCTGGGTGCGGGGCCCTGGAGAGCGCCACATGTGCTGGCAAGGGGCCTTCAGCTGTGGCAGGAACAGAGATGGGGAGCGATGGCTTTCCCAGGTGCAGCCCGGTGTGTGATTAGGGCCGACGTGGGGCTCCACCTCTCAGTGACTGGAGGGCTGAGTTGAATGAGGCTGAGAATTGGGAGTGGGAGGGCCTGACGGGGGCAGCCATTCCTGGATGATGCCAGGAAACAGCAGGCTCTGGCCTACTGCTTTTCTCTCCTCCCATCACCCGGGAGGCCCAGACTTATCCCCTCCTTTCAGGAGGGGCCCCCAGCGCCCCCAGCACAAGCTGGAAATTCACCTTCCTCCGCAGCACTACCCTGACCTTTCTTTCTCTTCCCTCTGCCCAGCTGCAGGTTTGTCATTCATCCCAGGCCCTCCAGGACCTCCTGGTCCCCCAGGTCCTCGAGGGCCCCCGGGTATCTCAGGAGCTCTGTCAACCTATGCAGCTGAAAACAGCGACAGCTTCCGGAGCGAGCTGATCAGCTACCTCACAAGTAGGTGCCCCCGACGGTGATGCCCCACCAGGTATCCCGCAGGCCTTGCTTTCCCCTGTAAGCCGGGCAGGGAGGCACTTAAAGGGACAGGGAGGCCACACATGAGAGCCACTAGTGGGGTAGGCCCGGTTTCCTTCCACACCAGCATTCTGCCACTCGGGTACGAGAACCCTGAAGTTCACTTCCGGTCTCTCAGGGGCATTGACACCCTGGGAGAGACTCCCTAACTCCCAAGGCTTTCTCTCCACCGAGACCCGAGCTCCCACTCATGCAGCTTCTCACCCTGCAGGTCCTGATGTGCGCAGCTTCATTGTTGGCCCCCCAGGCCCTCCTGGGCCGCAGGGACCCCCTGGGGACAGCCGCCTCCTGTCCACGGATGCCTTCCACAGTCGGGGTAGCAGCTCCTCCTCACACAGCTCGTCTGTCAGGCGGGGCAGCTCCTACAGCTCTTCCACGGGCACAGGAGCTGGCACAGGCTCCCTGGGTACAGGGGGTGCCTTTGGTGCAGCTACAGGAGACGGGGGCCCCTATGGCACTGACACCAGCCCAGGCAGAGGCTATGGGGCAGCAGCAGAAGGCAGCATGTATGGTGGCAATGGCGGACTATTTGGGGCTGACTTTGCTGGAGGTCTGGATTACAATGAGCTGGCTGTGAGAGTGTCAGAGAGCATGCAGCGTAAGTGGGGACTTTTAAGCCTTGGTGCTGGGGGGAAGGAGCGTGGGAGCATCTCCAGACTGGCTTTCTTGTTTGTAGAACCCCCAGGCTGTGAAGACAGAATCAGGCAGGCAGGGACTGGAGGGGACTGGCAGCCCTAGCCTAGTTCTCAGCCCACTCAGCTCAAGGAGCCCCAGCCCTGGGACCTGAGCTGTGGGGAACAGAGCACGCCGTGGCTTTGTACTTTGCTTTCCAAGACTTAACTTGCTCCGGGTCCCAGATAAGTCATATGACCACACTGGTTTTTCTGCTGGGGCTGAGAGAAGGATGTTGGCTAAGAGTCCTTTCCCTGTGCAGCTTAACAGCACAGTTACACAGTCAACAAGCTTTTGATGCCGGCCCGCAGCAGGAAGAGAACTGTGCCGGTCACACAGTGGAATACAAAGGAAGCTGGAGGGCTTCACCTTTGCTGCGGCTTGATCTAGTTCAACTGCTTTGGGAGTTAGATACTCGGAGAGCACTGTGCTCCTCCTGAAGAGGGTGCTGGGCGATCCCTTCTTCCTGTGCCCATGCTCTGGTGTTTTACAGGTCAGGGCCTACTGCAAGGGATGGCCTATACTGTCCAGGGCCCACCAGGCCAGCCTGGGCCGCAGGGACCACCCGGTATCAGCAAGGTCTTCTCTGCCTACAGCAACGTAACTGCGGACCTCATGGACTTCTTCCGAAGTAAGGGCATCCAACTGCTTCCCCAGCACCTGCCTCACTGCATAGGTTCCCACAGGTCTGCTCCAGAGACACTAGTCTCATGAGAAACCTCCAGTTATTAACATTTGAGATGCTCAAAATTAGACAAATTCTATAAATTCTGAACTTTGTTTCCTCTTATATATCCAAACTCCATCACTATCTCTCTGTGTTACTCTGAACAAATGACTTGCTGTCCCAAGCTTCCAGGCAATCAAGCCTCTAAGGCCAGTGTTTCCTGCTTTTGCAGCTTATGGAGCCATTCAAGGACCCCCTGGGCAAAAAGGAGAGATGGGCACTCCAGGACCCAAAGGCAAGTGGTGGCAGAGCCAGTCCCCGGATCCTGTGTAACACCCACCTCTTACTGAAAAGAGCTCCTGTGCTGCTGCCACACCGGCTACCTGTGCCCTAAGTCCCCAGACTCATGTATTACTTAGTTATGCCCCATTTGTCCTTCCAGGTGACAGGGGCCCTGCTGGGCCACCAGGTCATCGTGGGCCACCTGGCCCTCGAGGGCACAAGGGAGAAAAAGGAGACAAAGGTAAGTGTTGACTGCTCCGTGTTTTGCATGTTCTGGAGAGCTGCAAGGCTGACACTCAGTAGAGAAGCAGGTGATTTGTTCCACAGCAAGCCTGAGAAATTCAGGCAAATGCCAATTACTCCAGGCAGACACTGCCAAAAGCAGAATTTGCATAACAATCCCATTCACAGTGAGGAAGAAAAGGAGAGTGCCAAAGCAGGGAGGAAAAGGAGAACCAAGCTGGTGTTGAAATGGGGCAAACAAGTTAAATAAATGTATAGTCTTACAAAAGATTTCACCTTTGAAGCCATCTTTGCAGTAGTCACAGTTGCCATAATTGCCCAAGCCAAGATCCCCACACGCCACAAGATGTTTTAACTTCCTACCGATCTTCTAACTTTCAGGTGACCAAGTCTATGCTGGGCGGAGAAGGAGAAGAAGTATTGCTGTCAAGCCATGAGCTAGCCATGGCAGGACAGCTCCTGGACCAGGTGTCATAATGCATATGGCACTTAGGTCCAAGCTCTCCAGAGGGTGAAAGCTGGAGTCTGTCAATGTCCTACTGAGACAGCATAGCCAACCTAGCTAGCAACATTTGTTTAGTCTGAACAATATATACTTATAGAATTCAGTCGAAGATACACAATCTGAAACAGCTTCATGGGGTGGACTCTAGTAAGAGTAGTTGCAATGTTTTAGAATGAGATTTACTTCTCTGCTATCTAGATCTGAACTCCTTGGCTTCTTTACTTAGTTCAAGCCCCAGCCTAGGAAAGCCAGTTACATAAAAGTTGGCTCAGGAATCTTAGAGCTTTGCCTAAATACGAGCCCAGAAAAGGGAGGATGGGGATGGGGTGCCTTCCTGGAGGTGACACTTGATGGGGGTGTGTTCTGGTTACTGCTGCAAGGCTGTGCCATCATCAGCGCCTTCCTCCCCTGTTCATTCTGCATTCTGTAGTCAGTTGGCTAAGAAGTGACTCTTGCAACTAAAAAAATTAAGAAATTCACTTCCCCTCTAGGAGGTGATAGGGTTTCTAATGGTTATCATATATGTATATCACATTCCCATTTGCTTAGAAAGTCTGATTGCAGCCATGATTGTCCATAGGCCCATGCTAGAGTTCATGTATCTGTTATACTGAACCAGGCTAGAGCAAACAGAAAAACAAGGGTGAGAGGCAATGGACAAGGAAGGAAGAAAGGGAGAGGGGGGAACAGAATACCTGATGCTGGGGACACAGCGTCAGCTCAAGACGTCACCCTCCGCTCTGCATTCCGAAAATGGCACTTGGGGGACAGGGCACAGTTGGTCTTTAACCACTTTTCAATGTCTAAAAACATTTGTTTGTGGTCTGTAAGATGAAACATCATTTCAATTGTAAAATTTCCAATTAAATTTTTTTTCTTTTTTAATATCATGTTTAATGTGATTCATCTGACCAAAGAAACATTAAAAAAAATAGTCTGGGTTAATTGGGTCTGACTCTAACACTGTTTATTACAAACACAAGAAAGCAAAAGTGGTTGTATTTTGGGGCACAGCTTCTGGTATTTCATTCAATCCCTGAAGTCTTTAAAGGCAAATCTTTAGATACCTGCCAAATATGAACTCAATCTGGGGATTTTTACAAAGTATATTAAAGTTTTCCCTAAGCATAAGTTATCTGAAATAAACATGCAAGAAATGAGCAAGAAGATGATTTGCAATTAGGTAGTGCTTTATCCTGGAGCAATGGAGTTATGATTGTAGGGTAAGTAATATATGGAATATAAAACCTTCTATTAAAGAAAAATGTACAAATCTCAAATGCCCCAAAGACATGTACAGTAAAATCAGACACTCCAATTCAGAAGAGACTATACTTGGCCACTTCGTGAATTTGTTACAAGTTGTGACTCTCAAATTGCTGGATAATTAAAAATGGGATTAAATTATATCTACTTCTACACCACTACTCTTCTAAAAAGACTTTTATTTTCCATAAGGTCTCTGCTGAGTATCTCGTATTATCCCATAAAAAATGCTCCACTTGTTTCCTCTGTATCAACCCCTAACGGCAACAACCAGTCAAGCACTACACACTCTACGTGGTCTTTTTGCCTTTTATTATATCCTGATAATTGCCTGCTATGAATGAATGAGTTTTTTTTTTTTTTTTTTTAAATGAGGCTGGGTGCGGTGGCTCATGCCTGTAATCCCAGAATTTTGGGAGACCGAGACGGGCAGATTGCTTAAGCCCAGGAGTTCGAGACCAGCTTGAGCAACATGGCAAAACCCCATCGCTATTAAAAATACAAAAAAATTAGCCGGCGTGGTGGCGGGCACCTGTGATCCCAGGGACTTGGGAGGCTCAGGCTGAAGAATCACTTGAACCCAGGAGGTGGAGGTTACAGTGAGCCAAGAACGCACCACTGCACTCCAGCCAGCGAGACTGCATCTCAAAAAACAAAACAAAAATAAAATAAAAATTAGTTCATACAGCCTCTAGACTTCAAACAACTTTTTACTGTCTAATGAAAACTATTGTGTATAATAAAGGAATTGTGCCTTTTAAATATTTTTTTCATTAGAATTATTTTTACCCAAAGGCTGAATTTTTTACTTAATTGTAGCTTTTACACTTATTAAAAGTAACTTCCAAAAAAAGTGGGGAAAAGATGTTTTGACCCTTTTAAAAAAGTAGCTTTAGGGGTTCAAGTATTATATCCCCTTTAATAGTGATCCTTATCTTGATTAATCAAGACATAGGAGTTTTTCCCTTGTTACTAGATTTGGCTAAGATACCGAACGTCTTCATAGTGTTTTATGCTCAAGTAAAATAGGGTGTAAGTCCAAACATATGACCTTCTCTGGACAAAACTCAGAAAGAGGATGGGCAGATATGAGGTTATGTCCTCAGCTGGATGGCAATGGATGTGAGCCTCTTTTGTTTCATTTTTTTTTTTTTTTAAGTCAAGAATGAGCTCAATAGTGCACAGCGCTCCCAGATTAGAAAATGACACTCCATGCCTCCCTCCAGCTGGACACGTGCCAAGTGATGCTGCCTAGTGTCTACTGAATCTTGCATGAACATTATGACGACGAGATTATTTCTGCAGAAGTGATGTCATATGATTTGTGAAATGCTTGGTGAGAAAAATCATCCATCCCAAGGGGGAAAGAAATTAAAAACATACACATATATACACAGGCTGACAGAAATATTTTAAGCACCTCCCAAAGGAGGGGTTTGCATGCTGAAAGACAACCCCCAGCAAGTTACCACTAGAAACTATATTTGAGTGTGTGTGTGTTTGCGTGTGTGCTGCGGACTACAGACAGCTAGGAATACTAACTCTGGGAGGGTCAGAAGACCTGGGGGACTGCAAGTTTTGCAGTATAACTAGGACCAACAACTGCAAAGTTTCTCAGGCAGGACACTCCAGTTTCAAAGATTCTCAATAAAAGACTGCTTCCCAAAATTGATTAAGAAATAACTTTATTTTTCATGTGTCAATCCCATGATTGAAAGGACATGTTGCTCCCAAGTAGACAAGAGGCATAATCTGAAACAAACTTATTTCTGAAAATTTAGCTTATGAACTCATTACACTGCAAACCAGATAAGGAGCACAAAAAGCTGCAGCCCACACTGAAACCTGGCAAACACTCTCCGCCAAGATTAGTAGCAGGAATGTTAAAGCTTTATCAGAAACATAGAAACATGTCAGCAACAGAACAGCAACAATACAGCCATTAACTGTTGTGCCTTCAACTTAAGAAAAGCATTTAAAGTATCACCCCATTTCTTATAAACATTTCTCAGAAAAGAACTGTTCATCAAAAGACTATTAGAACTGGAACTCTCTTCTTTCACTTCTAGATTTTCTTTAATCAACAATATCTCTAGTTAATACTTGGAAAGAATTTGGCTTCTCAGAAGAGTCTTTGTTATTTAAGCACAGTGTGGAATGGGAAGAAGTGTACAGTTACAAGGAAACTAGAAGAGTACAAAAAAATAGTCACTTCTGAAACTCGCTGATGCTCAAGAAATCAGAGACCCTTCATTAAAGTGGGTCTCATATGCCTGAGAGCTTTGTGCTTGAGGAAGTATGACTTAGAGGTAGCTCTGGTTCTGGTAATTTATATTTAATTATAATTTGCTGTATCCTGTCACAAGAGAGTTCTAATATTTTCAGCAAAGTAAAAGCATTCAACATTTTTTCCTTACCCACCCTATAGCTTCCCCATAGAAAAAGATAAGAAAAAGCTTAATGTGACTCTACATAGAATAGCAGCTAATTCAGCAATTCACACTGTATGGTTGTTGACAGGACTAGGAAAGGCAGCCTGGTGCCCCAAGCTCTAGGAGCTGGATCTGCAGAAGTGTGCAGGTCTGCTGTGTTTACAGCACTCAGGGAAAGAGGGGAGGAGGTGGCTGATGAGGGTGCACGTTCGGAGAAGTTTTTATGTGTTTCATGGCATATTCTGCCACAGCAACAAAAAGCCAAATCAGGAGCATATTTGACTGCACTCTTCTATTTCAAAGAAGTCTGTGCCCCTCGCCCACTCCCCACCTATACTTCATGCAAGAAAGATAGATCACTATCATCTATTTGAATACAGGGTCTCAGAAGAGGTGGGGCTGGTATGGGTACAAACAGCATATTTTATAACAAAACACTTTTTGAAAAGATTTATATAACTTTACGTATTAAAATGAATGCTTTACCTCTACATATGTGTCACTGTACAATCTTGCACCCACACGAATATGGTCATATTTGAAAGCGAACTCAAGCACAAACACTGAATCCAAAAGGCAGTTTTGAGGGAGATCCGAGAGTTGCTGCAACCTTACCCACAGCGTCAACCATTCTACTCTGAGCCTCTCTCCTTGAATCAATACTCTGAATGTCAAGTTGAAAGGAACAGAAAGAATCAAATATTCAGACCAAATTAATCAGGCACCACACACTATTTAGCACACAGGGTATCAATTAAATGATACTGGAAAAAAAATGTCTACTGCCTGAGGTATTCATTTTTTAAGTCAATAAACTGAAAATTTCAAAGGAGAAAGTGTTTTGAAAATGTTCCTTCCCAATCCCTCTTCAAATAAATCATTAAATACACTGGGCAACATTATACTGTCATTTTTATCATAACAATATAAACAATTTTTATCATCATCCTGAATATTACTTTATAAAGATATATATTTTAAAAGGCTTTCAAAACATTTTTCAACCCAGCATTTGAGAATAAAGCATTAAGAGTTTTGTATACAGTAACATTCGTGTAATAAGTGTATGAATTTACAACCATACATAACATGTATATATATATGTATATATATTTATATAAAAAACAAACTTGGCCAGAAATTAAGGCTACCTACAAAGTTGTCCAAGTAAATTATGCTTGTCAAAACAATTACAAAATTAAAATCACACATGCATTTTTAAATCATCTAAATCACTGACAAAACAAAGTTCAGCATCCAAAGTTTTCAAATTAACTGCAAGAAAGTGCTACAGACATTTACATTTTCTAAATATGAATCAGGGTTCCCACAAAGTTACATTTAAATTTTTTACCAGCCTCAAAAGGAATATAACTAAAAACAAACTTTGACAATTTGGTACCTAGCACTCTTAAGAGAGAATAGGTTGAAAATGGCAGGCAGCAAGCATCATTTACAAATGTGCTGTCTCACACAGCAAAGTACAGTTTATAATACTGTCTGACCTGACACGTGGCTGAAATTCTAAGCCTCAAAAGGGACTAGGAGTGAACATTTCATTAATAATTATACACATCAGCAACCACATGATAAAGGCTTCAGGCTTTTCCCACTCAAATCAAAGTGAATGATTTAAACATGGAACAAAATAAAATCAAGACATAAGTAACCTCATTTCAAAATAAGGAAAAGTAATTTCTGACATGTGCCTAAATATTTAAACTTTTAAAAAAGTATTCTGAACAAATGCCTCTTTTAAGATTAATTTCCAAAGATATATTTATAAATATAACTCACAGCCTGCAGGCCTCTGACAGAGTTTTAAACAGAATTAGCTAAGATGGAGAGAAATCATTTAACCAGCTCAGGTATTATTTTAGAAAATAAACAGAGACAGCTAAACCTACACTGCTTAAGTTTCATGAGTTTTACATTTCCAATTTGCAATCTAAAAGCTACCTCTTTTTTTTCATCTTTCCAAACTTTGTATATGTGTTTTAGGATGAAAATTTCTATCAAATGGTAAGAGAAGCAAAAATTCCAAAACAACCATGTTTAATTCTAAGGATGTTTTTGTCCCTGTTGATCAAAAAGAAAATCCTACTTACGACTTGACTGAAATGTAGTGTTTCAGGCACTATCTTAAGAAAATCAGCACCCTCAATTATTAGCTCATGCCGAAAGAGGTAATTCGTTTTGACAAATCACGGAAATAATTTTTCTCTTTTAAAAGAGGTTGTTCCTATTTAAAGAAAAAATATATTCATTTACTGAGTCAATAGCATAGTTGAGCAAATCATAGCTTTTTTATGAGAGCTGATCCACCAAAAGAAAATTATCCCAACGCTCTACAGCAGAGCTTCAACTATAGAATTTAGGCATCAATGAGAAGTTACGTCAGGTAAAAGGAATTTATTAATACTTAGTGATGTAACAGTTTTTCTTAAATAACTTTAAACATTATTTCTCCAACAGTTTTCAGGTAGCAGTGTCTAAAGAACATAATTTTTAAGATGAATATACAAAGTCACCTTAGTCACCAAGATGCTACTTTGCCAACATGGCCTAGCATCTATCTTAGTTTGTTTTCCCTTCATCTTTGCTTTTTTTTTAAAAAAAAAAAAAAAAAAAAAAGGAAAACAGCTAGAAGGTGAGGCAGGTGATTGTCTTCGTGAGTTATCTGACAGAGACTGTGGCAGAAGATGAGAAGAGAATGACACACTGAAAGAGCAAAACCCACGCACAGAATGTTTCCCATTGTTATGATCCGGTGGAATGCAAGCTGGGAATAGGATAAAATTTGGAAATCCGGCTCTGTGTTGATGGGTTAAGGCATTCAGACTCCCCAGTCATTTTAAAGAATACTTCCTGTTCCTGTAGTTTCCTGGCAAACTCTTCTTCCAGTGTCTTAAAAAGAAAGGGAAAAAGAAATTGTTATGTGCTGGTATTACATATAGAATTTATGCTGACAGTCCAGATAAAACTGCTTGTCCAAAACACTTTCTTTGTATATTATCCTCAAGAAGACATGCCTGCTCAATTTTTTAAGATCATAAGCTTTGCAGAGCGCTATGTGCAAGTCCAGCTCAGTCACATAAATGGACAATTTAGGTCCATTACTTACCTTCCCTATATTAGAGAACCATTTAATTCCTCAATTCCTCTGCTGTAAAAATAGGGATAATGTGCTATGTGAAGTCTAAATGTGATAATGATGTACTTCCACATACTATGCACTCTAATATACGGTACCTATTATTAACTATTATCTGTTTCTCCCACATGGCACTTACCCTGCCTACTTGTTATTTGAGTTGCGACGCGCCTGTCTTTTCTTTCACACTACGCTATAAGATAAGCTGTTTAAAGGCACAATCTAAACCAGAATCATTTTACCCCCACAATACAGAGCAAAGGTAAGCGCTTGAGAAATACAAGAGGCACCGTTGTGATGTGAATGTCTGTGCTCCCCATATCCATATAAAAACCTAATCCCTAATGTGCGGCACTATGCACAGAAGGTGGGACCTCTGAGAGGTGATGAGGTCATGAGGTGGAGCCCTCCAAATGGGATAAGTGCCTTCATGGAGGGCTAAAGAGAGCTGTTATTCCGCCGTGTGAGGACACAGTGAGAAGTCGGCAGTCTGGAACCCTCACCATAGTGTGACCGTGTTGGCACCCTGGTCTCAGACTCCCCAGCCTCCAGTTTATGGCATTTTGTTACAGGTATCAATGACTTTGTGGAGAAGTGATTCAGGGATAAGTGGTGCTGTAGAGGTACAAAGCACAGGAAAAGAAGGAAGGATATAGGAGGGGTTCTCAAAAGAGGTGGAACATGAGCTTAGTGCTGAAGGAAAGATAAGAATTTGATAGGCAATATGGGGAAGGCATGCCAGACAGAGCTGAAACACAGCACAAAGGCAGGAAGCTGAGGAGCTGGTGTGAGGACTGGTCATTATACCCAAGGCTGGAACATGGACTGGGAACAAAGTGGCTAGTGGGAGAGGAAGCCAGAAAGGGTGACTGTGACTCAGGTGTGGCACTATGAAGGCTTCACAGTCAAACTGAATCAATAATTTACATTTTACTCTGATGGAACTGAAGATTTCTCAACATCACTATGACAGTGTCAAGAGATGTTCTTGAGGATAAATCCTCTGGTGATGGCAGGCGAGTGGGAAGAAAGGAAAGGGAACTAGAAACTACAAGGCCCATTAGGCCATTCCTGAACAATTTAAGCAAGCACCAGGATAGCAGTGAGAAAGAAAGGAGACACGTTATGAAAAACTGTCCAAATTAATTGGCATCTGATTGAATGAAGGGTGTGACAGAAATGAAAAATAATTCTGGTTTCTAAGCATAGATGTCAGTTAAGAGAACAGGAATGTAGAAAAGAACATCTGGCGGTGAGTGGCCTGCAGTGAGCGGGGAAAGGTGAGACGGAGATGAAGGAACATCTGGCGGTGAGTGGGCTGCAGTGAGCAGGGAAAGGTGAGACGGAGATGAAGGAACATCTGGCGGTGAGTGGCCTGCAGTGAGACGGAGATGAAGGAACATCTGGCGGTGAGTGGGCTGCAGTGAGCGGGGAAAGGTGAGATGGAGATGAAGGAACATCTGGCGGTGAGTGGGCTGCAGTGAGCGGGGAAAGGTGAGACGGAGATGAAGGAACATCTGGCGGTGAGCAGCCTGCAGTGAGCGGGGAAAGGTGAGACGGAGATGAAGGAACATCTGGCGGTGAGCAGCCTGCAGTGAGCGGGGAAAGGTGAGACGGAGATGAAGGAAAAGGAGGCTGAGTTTGGTTTTCTCTCTACTGAGTTTATAATCTTTAGTCAACATTGAACAGGTATGTAGTCATCTGTACAATGTGCCAGGAACTGTTCTAGAAACTGAGTACGTATCAATAAATGAAGTGATCATGGCACGCTTTTAAGGGGTTTATATTCTCACTCACAAGAGGGGACAATAAACAAATGGGTCTGGTGGTGATGAATTGTTACGAAGAAAAACAAAGAAAGGAGAGCAGATACAGAACGTCTGAGGTTGAGTATAGGTGCTACTGAGATACAGTGACCAAAAAATGGAACCACAAGGCCTAGGTGAAATGAGGAGGAACAGAACATCCCGATGGAAAATGGGCGCTTAGTGCTCAAACTGATAATAAAAACAAGAAACAATAATAGCAATAGCAACCATTCACTGAACCATTACTATAGCTCAGGTACTAGATAACTGCTGTGTAAACGACACCAAATAGGTAGGTAGCATATTCTCATTTTACAAATTAGGAAAACCAGGCCTACAAATGGCAAGTGAGAAAATTAGTAAGCAAATGTCAGTGCTGAGATCTGTACCCACGTGTGTATGACTTCACAATTTGCGCTCTATACAACCGCTACCATTTAAGTTCCGGAGTTGTCTATATGCAACAGTTGAAGCCATGACTAGCAATAAAATCATCCAGGTAAAGACTGTTCTTTACCAAAGGGGCAAAACTGAGAAATGTCTACATTTCCGGAGACAAAAGGGGATAAAGAACACAGAGAATGAGCAGAGCTGGGTCACAAAAGCCAAGTGAGAGGAGAATTTTAAGAAACAAGACTTTTAATGAGAACAGTTAGATAAGGTCATAGAATTTGATTATTAGCAACTCACTTGTGACCACTGTCAACACGTTCAACTGGGGTGTTTGAGGCAGATGTTAGGCCGCAAGGAGGTAAAGGAGATTTTTCACCATTTACAATTCTGTACTTTTTGAATTCTAAACTACATGAATACATTACCTATTCAAAAATTTTAACAATAAATAAAATTTAAATTAAAAAGCCACACTACGGGCCGGGCATGGTGGCTCACGCCTGTAATCCCAGCACTTTGAGAGGCTGGAGTGGGTGGATCACCCAAGGTTAGGAGTTCAAGACCAGCCTGGCCAACGTGGCGAAGCCCCGTCTCTACTGAAAATACAAAAATTAGCCAGGTGTGGTGGATGCCTGTAATCCCAAAAACCTAGGGGGCTGAGGCAGGGGAACTGCTTGAACCCAGGAGGCGGAGGTTGCAGTGAGCCGAGATCGCGCCACTGCACTCCAGCCTGGGCGACAGAGTGAGACTCTGTCTAAACAAACAAACAGAAAGCCACACTATGAACTCATTTAGTCACTTCACTTCCGTTGGCACATAGCTAAATACGTATTTCCTTGACTGACTGGATGGATGGAAGAAAGGAATGGTGGAAGTGTATAGTAGGCAGGAAGGCCCCCACAAAACAAAGGTTTAAGTTTGAGTAGCAATGGGTCAGAGATCATATAGTGGTAGCAAAAACTCAGGTGACATGGTTAGCCGGTAAGATCAGGTGAATAGGGTGTCAAGTACAAACAAGGGAAAGGAGGGAGACAGAGAAGACACCATCCCTATTTTACCAGATTTCAAGTTTACATAGAATACCAGGGCCTTGTAATATGGCTGCGGTTGACCTGTTCAGACTCAGCTGTCATCACTTCCTTCCTTTTCTTCCTCCCTAACGACTACACACCGGCACACCCCCTCTTATACTCCAATGATAGAGAACATTCTGCAATTCTCTGTACACTTCCTTTTCACTCATTCTCTTCTCTCTACTCAAATCATCCCATTCCACTCCAATCAGCCCATCCGCTCAGCAAGTTCTTACTCATCCTTCAAGACTCACTTGGCTTGTAAGGTATCTCTTCTTGAAGACCTTCCCTGACTTACCCAGGCAGATTTAAGCTCTCTTCCTCCTCTCTTATACATTCTGTTCCTTTCCCCTGTGTCCTGTACTCACCTCCTTCAGAGCAATGACCCAGCCAATTCATAACTGCTTGTCACTAGATTCCAAACCTTCTGGGGATAGAAACTTCATCTTTTCATCTCTACGTTTCCTGCCCCTGACACTGTACCTGACACACAGTAGGTAAAGAGCCAATAGCTGGGTAGATGGATGAGTACACACATATCATTTTAATTAAAGCTTTTATTTACCTTTTTCCTAGGTCTCAATTTCTCTCTCCACTCCTTTAATTCTTGGCTATGTTCCTCATCTAACTCCTTCAGTTTCTGAGTCTCATGCTCAACCAACAAGTGGCATTTTTCATTCTGAAAATAAAGTTGGGATTTTAAAAAATTTCAGATCAACTAAGCAATTTTTCACAAATACAATTACCTTCCAAAATAATAAATTGCTCATCAAATGTCATGCTATTACTGAGATTCAAATTTTTCTCTATAAAAACCAAGGGCCATGAATTAGGAAATGAATCACAGCTTCATTTTTACAAGTTTATAAGCTAGAACTATTACATATCACATAGAAAGAACTTAAAAAGAACTAGCTTGAGCTTTTGTTTTTCCTTTCTAAGAAGATTTGCTCATAAAACTGACACTTCAGAAGGCAGCTTGCATACATTTTACCCGTGAGTACAGAATGTGGGATCTGGTACCAAAGGGTTGGCCTAATAGATCTCTTGCTCTAATAGATCTCTTGGCCTATTAGGCCAATCTATTAAGATCTGTTCTACTATAGTAAATTAAGCAAATATATAGATACCCACATTTATACACTACTCTGAAATCTTAAACATTTTAGATGGGCTGTACACTCTATGTAAGGTCCTAAATCAGCCCTCTCTCAAGTAACCTTTAAATTTCCTAGGAGAAAACTTCCCATGTATTTAACTTATCGCTTATGTCAAAAACCTAGAAGAAAAAAAACTATTTCCCTCTAAAAGGAAAAGAAATTCTAAATTTAGAATCTGACAAAAAATTCAGAATATGACAACAAAACTGTCTACATCATTTTGAAACTCTCCACATCTTCATGCAAAATATACTAAAAACCATACTCAATACTGCTTTTGAAAGACTCAATTTCTTAGGTTACAATTTAGCTTCATGTTTACATTAATCATGGTTATATATAATCTACACAAGCACCTATGATACTAAACTGATCTTCATTTGGATCTGTACAAAAAACAGAACCTCTCAACCCCAGCATGTTCGTAAGTGTGGTGCAGTTGACTCTGGCTAGCTACTGTTCTCTCGAAAGCAGCCACTTGTGCTGCTGCATCCTATGGGCTTTGCTGTCAGGCTTCTGTATCTGACCTGCAGCTGATGCAGTTCGCGGACATTGGCTTCACATTGCAACTGAAGATCCCGCATTTGATTCTCATGTTTTTGATGCTGAGCCATTCTCTCATTTTTCTGCCTCTTTTCTTCTTGTGCAGCAAACTATAAATAAGAAAAAAAGATAAATTATAGTTTAGAAGCATGTGATTTCTATATATTCTGAAGATATAAAGGAATGTAACAAAACAAGGCACAATAAACTGAAACTACAAGTAATAATATGCTGAGACTCAAACCTGGAGCCCACATCACAGCTTCAGGGGGGAGCAGGAACTTCTGATTAAAACCTTGATCCTTCTATCTGCTTAGTGACCTCAGTTAATTTGTGTGTGTGACCGTGACTACAAAAGTATCACAGTGAGGCCATATATCTCGACTTGAAAAGTTGTCCAAGTCACCTCATTCCCAGGGCTGGTCTTAGGACCAGTGTAGCTCAGGAGCTGGTATAGGAGGAAGGGCTTCGCTCTCTGTGACCACCATCCTGGGGAAGACTAATTGGTATATGCCATATATCTATAGCCCCAGACCTCAGAGTTAAAGTGAACATCAACAAGCCTAAGGTAGCTGTGATTGTTTAGAAAGAAAGGAATTTCATAGCACTTCTAATGGTCATTCAAAACTTTAAAACCTAAAAGAGGACAGACTAATTTGCATATTTACCTGTTTAATTTTATCACGGTCCTGATCTGGTGTGGCTGTCGAGTTAATTCTCAAACTTTTCTTAAACATGGCCATTCGCGTCTTGGCTTCACTGCGCTGAATCTTGGGCAGTCTTGCTCTTTCTTGAGTCTGTCTGTTTTTCAATTCCTCAATAAGTCGTTGATTGTAACGTTGCATTTGCTCTGTTTCCTATGGAAGTTTTAAACAGAATCCAGTGACATAGAAACAAGAGTCAGTACCCACACGCACACTCAAATCTGTCATTTTGTTGTTGCTGTCTCCTATAATTACCCCCTCCCTTGTTGCAGTGACCAGCAAAATAGTAGGCACAAAATAACTTGTAAGAAGTTAGGCCGCGTCTGGTGGCTCACACCTGTAATCCCCGCACTTTGGGAGGCTGACACAGGAGGATCACTTGAGCCTAGGAGTTTGAGACCAGCCTGTGCAACATAGTGAGACCCTGTCTCCACACACAAAATTTTTTTTTAATTAGCAGGGTGTGGTGGTGCATGAATGCACTCGGGAGGCTGAGGGAGGAGGATCCCTTGAACCCAGGAGTTCGAGGTTAAGTGAGCTATGATTGAGTGACACTGCATTCCAGCCCAGGTGACAGAGCGAGACTCTGTCTCAAAAGAATAAAAAGAAAAGAAAGTTATTAGTGATAAGAGTCTTATATTGAAACTCTTTTAATAAGCACAAGGAGTCCATACTTCAAGATACTTTAACCACAAATGGAGCCAAAATAGCTACCTTTGAGAGCCAAGATGAAGATTACAATGTGTAAAACGTCTTTAAGCATTTTAATTAGTTATTTTCCTTATAATTTGTAGAAAAGAAATTTGCAATCATGATCAAGATACAATTAATTACTCCAAACTTCATCCAAGAAATTGTAGGATAAAAGACAGAAAGGAGGTCGGGTGTGGTGGCTCACGCCTGTAATCCCAGCACTTCTGGAGGCCAAGGTGGGCAGATCATGAGGTCAGGAGATCGAGACCATCCTGGCTAACACAGTGAAACTCCATCTCAACTAAAAAAATACAAAAAAAATTAGCCAGGTGTGGTGGCGGGCGCCTATACTCCCAGCTACTCGGGAGGCTGAGGTAGGAGAATGGCGTGAACCTGGGAGGCGGCGCTTACAGTGGGCCAAGTTCATGCCACTGCACTCCAGCCTGGGCGACAGAGTGAGACTCCATCTCAAAAAAAAAAAAAAGACAGAAAGGACATCTAAAATTCATTGTCTAAGAAAAGTAAGTTTCAAAACTAAACAGCTTTGCAAATTTTAAAACGAACAAAAAAATGAAGATATTTTCCTTTCATTAACCTTCTCGTGGCGCTTAAGTAGCTGATGTCTTTGCATGAAATATTGATCTTTAAGCTGCTGTTTGAGCAGCTGGTGTTTTTCTTGTAAGTGTCGTTCTTCGAGCTCCCAAATTGCAGCTTCTCGAGCTAGAAGACAGCAGTTTTCAAAATGTCACTTTGCTCTTTTTACTAATATACTTTGCTCTTCATTTTAATATTTACATAAAAGTATTCTAAATACACTAACTTGTACACACGTATTGACATTCTGAGCTGTAAGTGCAATTTTAACCAATGTAAGGCAATATCTATTACCTCTTTCCATTCTGTTCTAATGTCGTATAAACAGAGAATGTCCTACCGTGAACACCAAAATTCTATTTAATCATCTTAATAAGAAAGAAAAAAAAAAAATCTAAGCTAATTTGTTAGGGAAAATAAGTACTTTAAATCCCATTCTAACATGCGACCATTAGGTATACTAACAACTATAAGGCATAACAAGTACAGGAAATTATTCAGATTTATTTCCAGCATCATCAGGGCAAGAAGAAATTTTAAAGGTTGTATGTTTACGTTCACTGCTACTGTCGTAAGGAATTCTACATTTTGCAGTATTTTTTAACAAGTTACCTCTCATGAGCTGTTGCTTGTTATTCAGGCACTCTCTCTCAATATTAGCTAACTCTGCCTTCTGCTGCTGGATGATCTTTTTCAGAGAGCCATCTAATTCTTGCTGTTGTTTCTGAACAAACTCTTGTTCCTATTAAAAACAGTTAATTGTCAGTTAACAAGTATCTAATGAACTAAACATCCATTTATCTATATGACTGTATATATTAGTGGTTAACAAGAGTTCCAAACCAAGTTTGCAAAGTTAGCTGGATTTTAAAATCACCAACATTATATAGTACAAATGTATTTAGTCATCCAATTCAGTCTAAGAAAAAAGCATTAGAATACATAATATTATAAACTCACTATGAATGATACATACAGAATAGGCACATAGCCCACTCATAATTAAAGTGCCCTATTAGACTAGCATCTTTGAGAGAACAATAAATTTGCAGTTTCTAAAACCGATTACTCATTCCACTATGGTATGACTAAAACAAGGATAAATAAGAAATGCTCTTTAGGTGCCGGGTGTGGTGGCTCATGCCTGTAATCCCAGCACTTTGGGAGGCCAACACGGGTGGTTTTCTTGAGGTCAGGAGTTCGAGACCAGCCTGGCCAACGTGGTGAAACCCCATCTCTACTTAGCATACAAAAATTAGCCAGGTGTGGTAGCACACACCTGTAAATCCCAGCTACAAGGAAGGCTGAGGCAGGAGAACTGTTTGAATTTAGAGGGCAGAGGTGGCAGTAAGCTGAGATCATGCCACTGCATTCCAACCTGGGTGACAGAGCGAGACTCCATCTCAAAAAAAAAAAAAAAAAAAGGAAAAGAAAAGAAATGTCCTCTAGGAAGAAAGGCAATTAAGAGCTAATAGGTGAAACAGATACCAGAATTTGGGGAACTAAGGAGGAAGAATTTTAGGAGATAAATTTTAGGAAGAAATACCATGGCTATCCTAACAGAAGAAGATAGTTTCTGTATCTACAGCATGTGCCTAAAAAGAAGAACAATAGTTTGAGAAATTAATGAGAAGTAATGCATTGCTAGAGAAATGCAAACTGGGGATAGGAAAGTGAGTTACATACTATAAATCTATCAAGAAAATTTGTATAATCATAGAATTCTACAAACATGTTTGGGATTCACTAATTCATTCAACAAATATTTATTGAGTACACACTATCTACCCAAATGTGAAATTTCTGCTTTAGAAAAACATTCTTCGATTATTGTGTAAAAAAAAGAAATGTTAAAGTGACTGATGGTCTTTCTGCTAGAATCATACATTTACAGAAGAAAAGGAGTAACATCCAAATTGAAGAAATGTAAATTTGGATCTGTCCATCCCTCTCTTGGCAGTTATAGCAGGTGGTGACTGACTTAAGGAGTATTCAATCAATCTTTGTGTGGATTTAGAATTTAGAATTGAAGCAGAATTTCACTTGTAATCCTCCCTCTTGCACATCCTTGAGAAGATCAAAACCTAATATGCATTTTGGAGCTATTCTTGAGGCCTTAAGAGTCTGATGAGGTCTGGCTCACTGCCAGGCAGCTCCTCAATGCACAGAGAGTCTCACTCCGCTCCTCAGGATGGTTGCCTTGCTACCATCCTGAATCTCTGGAGGTGACACAGTTCATGCCAGAGAGTGAACTAATGTGGTGTCGTAAATGCTGCTGTCTCATCTGCATCATCATTTGTATTTTAGCATAAATACATATATAGTAGCAGAAAGAAAAGACTAATGAATGCCTCTATAAAATACAATTACCAACTTGGCTATAGTCACCTGTAAAACTTTATCATTAAGGCAATTATCATTGGAAAAATTTTCAATGAATATTTAAATTCAACTATCTAGAATAAAGGCTTCTGCGTTTTATTTAAAGAGATACGAAATCTCCAAGCCTATCTTTTAAGTTATGACAAAGTTGTTCAAGCTGTTCTGTTCCCTAGTAACTATTTGTAACAAAATTAGTTTCTCTAATTTCAATTGTAAAATTTCTATATACAAACTTGTTCAATAAACAACGTAACCTGCAAAAATATCAAAGAGTTTTCTTTTGTTCAACATTTTTATCATTGGTTTACATACAGGATTAAAACAAAAAAATCTGTGTAGACAGAAACAATGGGTCTAAATTAACTAGCATAAATATAAATCTTACATTTAGGCACAAAAAAATTAAATGCAAAAGTAAAGGACGGGGTGAATAAATAATTATGAGAAAATAAAAAAGGTAAATATTAGCCAGTGCCACTAAAACAGTAAATGTAATTTCTCATCTATGCAATTTTTGTTCATATTACTGTATTTATGTCTAAATTAAACAAGGTAAGAGTTCAATTCAAAGAAAACCTTTTTTAAGCACTTAGTAAATGGTGGGCACTATATTACTTAGAAGGTTCCTAAAATCAATGAAAGACAGTTCTGCCTTCAAGGAGCTTCCACTCAGTTGGTCCCAAGTATCAACAGTCTTCATCTCAGTCCACATAAAGAGTAGTGGGTCCCTTCCCTTGGTACCACATTTTTAAAAGTTCAAAAGTAAACCACAGAAAACTCAAAGCTGGGAATAAAGGGTTCAGAAACCATGCCTCACAATGACTGCCTGAAAGAACCAGAGAAGTGTTCCTAAAGCAGCTACTCATACAGGGTAAAGAAGAGTTATGACTGTTACACTATATACTGAAGCAGGCAGAACTAGCACTGTGTGGTTCCAGAAGTAAGATAGGGATCAACAGGTAAAAGTCAAGATAGGCAGATGTAAGTCCAATGCATACAAGTCCTAACAATTAGAGTTAGCAAAGAACGCAGCTGCCTTACAGAGCTATAGACTTGAAAAATTAAGCAGAATCTGGATAACTATGTAGTCAGATACTGTATAAAGGATTTTTTATATTAAAGCTAAAAATTATCTGAAAAGGTCCCTTACACAGCAACCAATATATTTCATTACCTCAAAACAAAACGTTAATGTTATTACACATTCACTAAACTTCCTAACTTCAAAAGCCAAATACAGTAACATTCACAATGGAATTTATATTTAGAAATTACTTCCAGGTACAAAAAGAGCACTCACATTTCAAAAAGATTACACAAACTACATTCACCTTAAAAAAAAACAAAAAACAGATGGACTTAATCACTTGGATTAACAAATAAAAGACAACAGCAAAAGAACCTAAACTATTAAGGCCAAAAATCATTTTTTAAAGTAAACACATAAACTGTAAAAGTACAAGTTTAAATTTGGATAAACAACTTTATCATATTAATAACTATAAACATTAAAAATAGAAAACTGTAAGAAAGGGTTATGATATATTGGGCTATTTGTATAGAATTTGATCATTTTAAATGAAAAGAAAGGCTAAAAATGGTAATGATCAGAAAAGTGATCGTAATTCATAATTTCTCCCTCTCCTTTTAAAAATCAGTGTTTTCCTTACTCTCTTAGAAAACTGTAAAAAGAGTCAAACAGCTGCCAATAATAAAAAACAAGTCTAATTTCAGCAGAGGAAAAAGGAGGGGTTGAAATCAAGCTGTATTCTATCTACTCCTGTTGTATATATCAAACATCACAAACAAAAATTACAGTGTTAAATGAGCTAGTTATTTCCCTATGGAAACTGCAAGAAAGAATACAGCTTGGAATTTTAGACTTAACTTAAAACTACAATAAGGAGAATAGCAACTCACTATTCATTATTGACTACTTGAATAAATGGAAAATAGAGTTAAATGGAATGAAAATCACTATTTTTAATATGGCTTTTCTGACCATATCCATCAATAAAACATCTACATACACATATATGCAATCAAAATGTCACTTCACACGAAAATAAAAATCTAATCACAGCATTCAATTTCTCACATGTGCAAAGCTTATACTATTGAGAGGATATTTTATTTTCTTGAAAAATATGAACATCCCAAATTAGAATTTGTGGCAGGGTAGACAGAACACTGTGTTAAAAGTGCTCTAGTTCCAGCTCTACTGTTAATCTCTTATGTAACTTGAGGCAGATCACAGTCTTCTGTGCCTCCATTTCTTCATCTGTAAAATGGTTATGACTCCATCCCTGTATTAGGGTGGTGGCAATGAGAATCAAATGTGAAAATTCTGAAGAATACTGTACTCTAAAGTCAGGTTATTGCTATTATTGTCATTACAAACATTATCATGTATCAATCATCTAGATTTTGGCAAATGAAGCCAACAATGAAAAAGCACATGTGAAAAGGCAGGTAAAACAGGAGAAGCCATCCTCCCACAGGCACGTGGGACTTACGTCCTGCATTTGGGCGTTGAAGACTGCACAAGATGACAACTGAAAAGACTGAATCATGACCTGAGCAACACCCTGTGGATCAGAATAGAATGCACCTCCCAGGTAAGAATATATCTGAATTGCTTTTTGTAAACAAAAAGAATAATTATACAAATGTTGAGTTTCTTGTGGCCTGGAACAAGTCACTTAACAGAGGAACCTCTTTCTCATCTGTAAAATGAAGGATTTGAACTAGATCAGTGGTTTCCAAAGTCTAGTGTGTTGCTCTTGTTTTTTAAGCAAGTAGAACCTCCTTTTGTAAAACTCACCCCCAAAAAATCCCAGTTTACAAAACAGCAAAAGTGATGTTGCTTGAATTGAAGCAGAAGCAGGGGCTCACAGCACAGAGTACCTGCCTTCTTAGGGACTCCCAGAGTTGCTTCTCAAAAGTTCCTGTTAGTATAGTTTGAAAACCACTGGACTTAAATGATCAAATATGTTCTAGCTGCATGACTGTATGACCATTACTTACAAATTCTCAAAAAAAAGTATGAAATAGACTATAAAGTTATAAAGCTTTTGTACCTTCGCTTAAAGCAGTAGACAGAAATACTTTTAAAATCTGTTAGATCACTAAATTCCTCATTAGATTTACTGAAGGAATTTATGATTACTTTCAGCTCTACTCAGAAAATATTGGCCTATTCCCAAAATTATACGAATAATTATCAACAAAGTCTTATTAAAACATAGTATTACCTAATTCATTCAACACTAATTCTCAGTTTCGACTTTAGAATTTGATATATGGCCTTTTGGAATTAATAAAATCTATATTCCTTTACAAGGCAAAAACTATATTATTCTAATCTAGTTTGAAATCCCAATTAACCAAAGTACATGTGGGGCCAGCAAGGACTTCCTCTTCACTTGGTAACAAGACATGGCCAAGAACCACTGAGTCGGCCGGGCGCGGTGGCTCAAGCCTGTAATCCCAGCACTTTGGGAGGCCGAGACGGGCGGATCACGAGGTCAGGAGATCGAGACCATCCTGGCTAATACGGTGAAACCCCGTCTCTACTAAAAATACAAAAACTAGCCGGGCGAGGTGGCGGGCGCCTGTAGTCCCAGCTACTTGGGAGGCTGAGGCAGGAGAATGGCGGAAACCCAGGAGGCGGAGCTTGCAGTGAGCTGAGATCTGGCCACTGCACTCCAGTCCGGGCGACAGAGCGAGACTCCGCCTCAAAAAAAAAAAAAAAAAAAAAAAAAAGAACCACTGAGTCAAGCTGATGAGAGTTTAAGTTGCAGCACCAGTAGGTAGCTTAAATATGAGGCAGTATGGTGCAGTGAATCAGCGTGTGAAACACGTACCCACACTTATCTGGATGAGAATCCTGGCTCTACCATTACCCAGGTGTGTGACCTTTGCAGGGTCACTCAGCCTTCCTGTGCTTTAGTTCCCTCAACCGTAAAATGGGGGTAATAAGACTACCTCAAGGGTAATTAACTCAGATTAAGTAAGTTCATACACGTAGAGCATTTAGAACAATGCCTAACACATAGTAAATGCTGCACTTGCTATTAACTACCTTGAACTAGGAATCCCCACACCAGGCCAAGACAAAATGTTTCAATGGCTCATGGCAAGAAAAAAACAAAAGCAAACTAAATTTATTCAGATAAGCTAGTTTTATTTAAGTTTTAAATTCTAAGATTATATTTTCCTTATTTTTCATGGTGTTAAAAATATTCTCTCCTTTTAAATGATGGTGACAAGTAAATGGTAGTTTTAAAATATCTTTATTTAGCAAAATTTAAAAAAAAAATTTTCAATGGCAGCCCATGTCACGGTCCCCAGTGGTTTTTATTGTTTCTATGTTTCTTTTTATGGGTCTATAAAATCCACAAGTCTGGGAACCAGTTGTTAAACCACATAAAACGACATTAAAAAGATAATCCAAAAGAACAGTTAATACACGATACACATCTCTTATTCCTTTCACTGACATGTAACGGAAAACTGAGCTCATTTATCCTTGCCTCCAGGCTTAGGATAAATTTAATCAGAAGATTTATCTTCCTTCATATAAAAGACTTTATGTGAGATAATTCTAGAAAATTCTGTTAAAAATACTAATTTATCTCATTTTGTAAAGAATTCACCCGGCCAAGGGCGGTGGCTCACGCCTGTAATCTCAGCACTTTAGGAGGCCAAGGTGGGCAGATCACAAGGTCAAGAGATCAAGACCATCCTGACCAACATGGTGAAACCCCGTCTCTACTAAAAATACAAAAAATTAGCTGGGCATGGTGGCGCACGCCTGTAAGTCCCAGCTACTCGGGAGGCTGAGGCAGGAGAATCACTTGAACCCAGGAGGTGGAGGTTGCAGTGAGCTGAGATCGCACCACTGCACCCAGCCTGGAGACAGAGCGAGACTCTGACTTGGAAAAAAAAAAAAAAAGAATTCACCCATCTTATGACAAGGCTCAACTTTATCATAACCTAGATCGGGCTGCTTTAAACTATATATATGTAAAAAATAGTCTATTTGTTTAACTGCTTGATTCTGAACCAAAAAGAAAAACAAGGTACTTAATATTTAAAATCTGGTCTTAAAGTTGCTTATGTTGTCACGCTTAAAAGTAATGTTTGAACTACCATTTAAAGTTACCATTTGCTATTTTTTTTCTAACTGAATTTTATGGAAATAATAGCGTTTTAATGGGCATAGTTTTTGTAAGCACAAAGCTTATATACCATCCTCTATTTTTATGTCCTAAAAGTTTTCTATAAAACATTGGCATTACTACTTAAAACTATAAGCTCCCATCAAGATTAAAATCAGATAAGTGTATTATACATTCATATACTTGTTTATTTCATCTGGAGTCAACTTTCCAAAAATTCTACTTAATTTCATATTAGCAACTTAAATGTCACCATTAGTATGAATTTAGTATTAAATAAAGAGGATTCCAAGAGTTTTTGAATAGGGAGAAGTCAACATCATATAATAATAACACTTAAAATTTACCCTTTCAACCATGGTTTATCAAGCTGTAAGAAAATGGTGCTTTCTGTTTTTAGTAGCATTAAGCTGCTGCTGTTACCTGAGCATGCTGGCTTTGTGCAAGCTCCTCTTTCCTGCGTTTCATGAGCTCTTTTCTCAGCTCTTTGGGTGCTTTCTCCACTTCATTTATAACCTACAGTGTATAAGCATGCAGGAGGTGGGGAAATAATGCTTTCTCCACAGCAAGCATTTATGAGAGCAGATAAGCTACAAGTCAAATATTAAAGTTGTTAAAAAGTTCCTTTCAACATGCATTAGCATAGGTGTTAGTCTGGTGAAAAAGAACGAAAGAAGAGAACATGCATAATCTCAGTGCAGAAAGGGACATTACACCACACAAAGGTTAATTAGTTGCTAAATATCCCTATACATCATTCTCTCTCTTAAAGATCCAAAGACAACCAGCGAAGAATTACTTGCAGCACTGATGCTGAACTAAAGGGATAAATTTAACTGACCTTGTTGAAAGATCATAAAATTATAAACGTACCTACTGACATAGTTGGAAATATTGAACATAAGGAAAGCTAATGCCATTTATAAAAGTGCAAAATTTCATAATTGGCTTGATCATAATAAAGAAACAATGCGAAATAAAATCTACTTAATGAGGCCGAAAAGAAAAAAGGAAAGCAAGTCTTAGAATACACAAAGGAGAAATAAATGGATACTAAGTTTCTTCATAAGCACACCATTTTATACATGGTGTGGTAAAAACGAATGTATCTGAATAGGATTAGAATAACATTTCCCTTTGCTGACAAGTTAAGCCAAGCCTGTCAACTTAAAAATTGGTAATATGAGCACTCTCAAAAGTAAGTTTAGTAAGCTATGATTTATTATAGCAGATAAAATATAGAATGAAGTATATTTTAGAGCTCCTTCTTTTAATCATTTTGAAATCTTAGAAGTATATTCCACCCAACAATAGATCTGTAATCCAACTATGAAAAACAATCATGTGTTTACAAGTAGAAGCACCAAAAGAAACCAGATTCCAAATCACCACATGCTATTGATGGTCCGTGAAAGAGACTGATTTTGATTTAACATCATGTATTTAAAATTTCCCATCAGTAATCCCTCATGAAACCAAATCACCATTAAAAGGAAGAGACTCCCCAAATGCAAGAAGTTTAGCAATAAGGAAAAAAAATACATAATGTAATTATTTAAAATATGCATATCATGATCTCAAACATGTTCAGCGGCTGAAACTCTCCTACCCCCCAAACAAAAATAATAACTGAGACTTTTATATCTAGGATTAATTTTTAAATTTAACTGATATAAAGAATATCTCAAAAACTATTTGTGAGAAAATTAACATGCAGCCCTAGTAATGTCATATCTAACAGTATATACAGCAATTCTACATAAAACATAAGAAATAGTAATAATAGTGATCTTTAGAAATGGAAGCCACATCAAACAAAATTACATATCATTTCATTCATCTTTATCTAAAGAAATCATAAAATCACTGTATTAATGTTTGACTCTATCCTTTTCAAAGCAAATCCTTAAGATTCAGCAATATGACATTCAATTTTCTTCTCAATTTAAATGTTAAAGTCAATGAATCTGGGTATTTGAGATTTATAACAAAAGTGAAAATGCATTTATTAGTTTGGCTGAGGTTTCTGTTTGTTCCAACCCTAATAAAGTTGATCACAATCATTGTCTCTGGTGTCTTTTATATCATGAAAAGGAAAATCCTCTTCCTATACTGAAGATGTTAATAAATCATAAAATTATCTCAGAAAATTACCTACATGTTAAGCTCTTTTAGTTTTAATTTGGGACAAAAAGAGATGCTAATATGTAAACCTTCCTTCTGAAGCAATGACAATCTGTTACACTGCAAACAGATTCTATAACAAAATGAAACAGTTTCAGGAAACAATGAAAAAACTCATTCTAATCAAATGACTTTACAGATATGTTCCACTTCTAGTTCTTCAAAGTACCTCACAATATGATGGTTATAGGTAGCATGTCAAATTTCAGGTTATTCAGCTTTTGTTTGGCACAATATCCATGAAAGGCAATGAAGCTAATCAACAAACAAAATTGTTAAAAGTATGAATTAAAGATGACAACTTATAAATAATAAAATGAATTACTGCTGCCACTGGCAAACACAACATAGTAAGTTTTCTAAAAAATACTTTTGTATAAGGACTTAAATGTGTTGCATTAAGGACAATGGTAGACTGGAAAATGGATTAAACTCAATTTGAAGACTTGATTCAAGGTTTAGCTGGACATTTAGGGGTAGTCTGTGAACAGGTCACTAAAATCTCTTACTCCAGTTTTCTTGGTAGTAAAATGGGAATAATGACTGACCTTATTACAACTCTATATGACTGCTGAGAAGACCGAATGAAAGAATGAATGAGTGCTATTTAACTATCAAGTATTATTAGTATTCCTAATTCCTTAGATAGTCTTAAAACAATTTTTTTTTTTAAAAAAAGCTTTAGTAATTAAAAACAGTGGTGTACACTTACCTCCTTCTTTCGGTTCTTCAGCATATTCTGAAATTTGGACAACTCTTTCTCTTGTTCTCCTTTAATGCGTTTGGCTTCATCTCGCAAGCGATTTGTGTGCTCTTGTTCCAGGCGTTCGATAGTCTGTTTCTGCTGTCTTTCTAGATTCTCAATTTCCTGGTCATATTGTCGCTTTTTACTCTGTAAAACAATATAGCTCAAGATGATAATTTTTCCATCACCCATATTAACCCCTTATAGTAAAGATGTTTCCTAAGAGAACACAACTAGTATTTAAATTTAGTAATGTGCTATAACCTTTACAATAAAAAGTCAAATGCACTAAAATATGTTATGAAAATTCTCAAAAAAATGAGTTCATTTTTTTCTAACATGGAAAATTTTTTTCTATTTTATTTATTTATTAGACAGGGTCTCATTCTGTCACCCAGGTTGGAGTGCAGTTGCACAATCACAGTTGACTGCAGCCTCAGCCTCCTGGGCTCAAACAATCCTCCTGCTTCAGCCTCCCAAGTAGCTGGGACTACAGGTGCACGCCACCATGACCAGCTTATCTTTTTATTTATTTATTTATTTTTTTGGAGAGATGGGGCTATCACTATGTTGCCTAGGTTGGTCTTAAACTTCTGGGCTCAAGTAATCCTCCTGCCTTAGCCTCCCAAAATACTGGTATTACAGGCATGAACCACTGTGCCTGGTCTTTTTTTTTTTCTTTTCTTTTCCTTTTCTGTTTTTTGTTTGTTTGTTTTCTTTTCTTTTTGAGACAGGATCTCCCTCTGTCACCCAGGCTGGAGTGCAGTGGCGCAATCTCTGCTCACTACAACCTCTGCCTCCCAGATTCAAATGATTCTCACGCCTCAGCCTCCTGAGTAGATGGAATTACAGGCATGTGACACCCTCTCTAGCTACGTTTTCTGTATTTTTAGTAGAGACAGGGTTTTACCATGTTTGCCAGGCTGGTCTCGAACTCCTGGCCTCAAGTGATCTGCCCACCTCGGCCTCCCAAAGTGCCAGGATTACAGGTGTAAGGCACTGCGCCCAACCCAAAATTTGTTTTCTATTATACTAGCAGAATGTTCAAAGTTTTTAGATTATCCAGAAGAATAGCCAATTGTTGTGAAGTAGTAAAGCAAATTAGAAAAATTTCAATATTTATCCAATAAAATTTTTGATAAATCAAAGGGCTTATTTGAAGTCTACTTTAATAAAATAATACTATTAATAATATCACTATTATTTAATAATAAGATTACTTGTCATTTTCAGATTTACTCTTCCACATTATGATTCTTACAATAAACATCTTATTCTATTGGAATAGATCTTTTGGAATTATAAATCTACTCTTTCAACAAGACTCCTGTTTATATAATACTCAGTAACACTGTTTTTGAATACAGGTATAGTTATTTATTTGTAATGTATATTTTCTTTTTAAAAAAACTGAAAAGTAAAACATTTCAGAAAGTATGGTGGGGGAGAAATACAGATTTTACAAGGTTTTGGAAAACAACATAAGTACTATAAAAATACTCAATGAGAACAAAAGTTCATTATTTTCTTAGGAAATCTCAGTTATGATCCAGCTCATGTAATCAACAATCCACAGTTCACACACAAAAAAATTTTTTTTTTTTTGAGACGGAGTCTCACTCTGTTGCCCAGGCTGGAGTGCAGTGGTGCCATCTTGGCTCACTGCAAGCTCCACCTCCCGGGTTCACGCCATTCTCCTACCTCAGCCTCCCAAGTAGCTGGGACTACAGGTGCCTGCCACCTCGCCTGGCTAATTACACAAAACAATCTTTATCAATTAAAATTACAAGTCAACACAAGGACTATATTCAAAACATGAGTACTATAACATTTCAAATGATACTTTTTCTAACCTACATTAAGGCAGATAGTCAACATAAATTACAAAAATTTTATATTACATTATTAATTCCTTTTCCAACTTTGGACACAAGGCAAAAACTGAAGGACTCAGTGACAGCTACCTGGGACTAGTAAGCACTATTTCCTCTAGCAGCAGGAAAGAAAGATGTGGAGGCTTAACTGTAGAAGTCAGAGAATAAAGCACATTTTTAAAAAGCCCCTGAGGAGTCTTACTGCTCATCTAGGTTTGAAGTCAACTGCTCTAAACTGGCTTAAAATCTTGGATTCCAAATCTGAAAGATCTAATTAGGGCACTGAAAAATTATTCAGCAATAGGCAAATCTAGGAACGTTGTTCACTGACTTCACGATTTTAAGTTTTCATGAGAGAAAAATAAAACAACCCATCACACCATAAACAGCTTGAGGTAGACTAGGACAGAAAATCCTCTCAAGAAAAAAGAATAAATCAATAAAAGGCATCCAGAACACCAAAAAGATAAAAATGCCAGAAATAAATCACAAAGCTACAGAAATCTGGCAATCAGAGAACAAGTTCTGTAACCTGCTTTTTTTGTTTGTTTGTTTGTTTTTTTTTTTTTTTTGCACTAAATGTCATTATTAACACGAAAGGGTATAAAATGGTATAAAAATCAGACTTTACCATCATTTCCTGCTCAAAGCGCCGGAAAATTTGTTCTCGTTGTTGCTGTAGTTTGCTATTGAGCTGCTGTTGGGCTCTTTGCTCTTCTTTCTGAAGAAATCTTAATTCCCGAAGTTCCTGACGTCTGACAAAATTTAATGGTAATGACAGAGAAGACAGCAAAAATTACACTTCTGAAATACTTTTTTTTTAAGCTTTAAAAATTTTCTTTCAAGTGCAACGGTAGTAAAAGAATAATAAAAAATTAGCCAATAATTTACCTTTGTTTCTCTATTCTTCTGACTTTTCAGAGACTGAAAAGAAGTCACAAACCAGTTTTAATTACATTGTTTCTCTACTCACCTAAGAAACCGCAATTCTTCAGTTTTGGAATCACTATCTGTAACTATCTTTGACGTTGTTACACTCACTTCTACACCATCAACAATAAATTTGCGTGTTTTCTTCAATGTTTTCTTTTGTCTTCTTGTTTCCTGAGAGAGATTTTATTTTAGTTAGGCTTTGTACAGGGAATACTGGAGGTAGGAAACATTTTCTTCTTCTTTTAACATTTCTTTCTTTCTTAAGACAAAACAACTGAACAGCCATGCAGACTACACATAGAAAGTATAAATATAAAGCAGCAGACTCATCTGTGGAACCAGTTATAACACCTTAAACGTCATCTGACTTACACACGTCTTCACAGATGAAATCAAATTTTTTCAAAGTATGCATGTTCATCATTTTCATGTATAGCTTTTATGACATAATTAGGCACCAGTGATCATGAGCAATTCACATAGTTAATCAGTAGAACTTTTACATGTTCTCTTTTTTTCATCTTTTCACTTTGTAGTTTCTCAGATATCTCTGCTTTTTCACTGACAAAACAATTAGAAATGAATTTGTGGGGCTCATCTCTTAAAAAAAATCTAGATTGACAGGTCTGGGGGTAGCTGGAAATCAATTTTTTGAAAAAGCTCTCCGGTAATTTTTAAACACTGCCAGCACTGGGAATCAAAATCTACTTAATCAGTAACAATAATATCAACAGCCCCTCCCTCCATCTCAAGGCCAGAGATACATGTATGATTTTAGGGTTACTACAAAGACAGTGCCTCCACTGCATTCCAAAAGTACCAGATTTGGCTGCTAGCTATGGCCTAAAATTCTTTATCAAGACTAAACTCTTCATTCCTCAATTGGTATCCAAAAACATTTAAATGCAAACAGAAATAACAGACATATAAGACTCCTACAAATACATTTTGGTAAACAAATTAAGTGTTCAGGGCAGATACTTACTGGGTTTTGATATAGAAGAAAGAGTTAGAAGGCAGAGGGAGCAAAAATGGAATGTGAAAATACTAAACTCAAAATGCATCCGATTTTTAAATATTTTCTCTATGGCACCTTCCAATCACCTTTCTGCATCCTCTCCTCTTACTGTTCTCTTCTCCAGGGTTCCAGGATCCTCATGCTCTTCTTCCTGAGTCCAGGACTACAGTATCCTACCCAGGATTCCTTTAAAATCTAATGATGGCAAACTCCAAAAAATACACCCACCTACACCTTAACCTCCAAACTTCACATTTCTTCAGCTCCTACTAAAAGTTCAATAATTAATATCTCCTTCATTCTTATACAAGTTATTTGCATTTTTAAAAGAGGCTATTAAGTCAGTGAATGAATTTCAGAGTGGTGGTGATTTCAGTCAGTGAAAGAAAGCAAACTGAAAAAAGAAGAATACATGTAATCATTTGGGGCTGACAGGCAGACTGACCACTCATGCCCTGGAGATCCATCTAAGTCAGTTTTCCTAGGTTGTTCCTGCTTTTCTGTCTTCTCTTCTGCTACCATCAACCCAGAGGGTCTAAGAAGTATTCTCCAAGGGGTGCCCCATGGATCACCTGCATCAGAATTCTGTGGGATCTTTTGCTACAAATACTGATTCTTGGGACCCATTCCAGACTTCTACATAGCCCCTAGTAACTCCTAACCACACTAAGATTTGAGAATTACACTCAAAGCTCCACATGTTCTGGGCTGTAGTGTTTGTTTTGTTTTCCCCACAATGGTTCTCATGGCAGTGGCAATGTCTGTGACTGCATGGGCCAATGGTAAATCAAGGATTATTTATACCCTAAATGTGCTTAAAAAGAGATCATTCTTTCAATTTCTAATTCTCTCATATATTGTTGATTCTTGCTAATGTTGCATCTAGATATGTCCAATAAAAGAACCTAATCACACCAAGCAACCATATTACACTGTTTATCTGCATCAGATTTGCAAAAATAGGTAGATCCTACCACAAAACTTAAAGATTACATCCAGAATCTCCTTAGTTCTTTTAATTGCTTTCATAGGCTATAAGAATTTGTATGGTTAATACTACATTGATTTAATGCTGTTTTATTTTCAAGACATCAATTTCACATAAACTCTGAATTGAGAAAATGACAAAGGAAATTCCAAACAATGACTCATGCACACTTACTTGTAAAGATATTGATCCACTGTCTTTAGTTTTACTTAGGAAGCTAGAGATGGATAAATTCAAGTCAATGCTGCTAGTATCAGCAGTGGAACCAGTGCCTGAATCAGTATCATTTTCCTTTGGATTCTCAGATTCTGGTGGCAGAATAGTTTCAGTTTTTGATAAAGAACCTATTTCTTCTTTATTTTCTCCACTGTCAGAGTTGATATTAATACTAGGTATTAGAACAGGCTGAGGTTCACTGGGCTGTGAAACTGCAGTGACTTGAGGCTCTGTTTTAATTGACATCGGAATTTCTTTTTTCTCTTTATCTATCTGAGTAGTGACTTTAGAAGCATCCTGGACTTCACTTACTAAAGCCTTTTGGTCGGTATCAGCTACCACACTTCTGACCTCTATTTCTTCAGTGATACTTGACTCAGTAATTTCTTTAACTTCAGTTGTTCCTGGTTCCTCATTGATGTCCATTATGTTCTCTGAACTGTTTATTACCTGTTCCTTATTTTTACCTTCTTCTATTTCATTCATTTCAACTATTTCTTTAATAGGAACTTCCTTAGTACCACCAGCCTCAGGACCCACCGTGGGCTTATTAATTAATTTCTGGCCCATTTCGACCACTTCTTTCCCATCATTACTCTGTGTATCCTCAGCACTGTCTTCATCTGCTTTCTGAGCCACATCTGCTGCCTCATATGTTCCTATCACATCACTTGTATTGCTGATCACATCTTTTTGAGTTTTGTCGTCTTCCCCCAATTTCTCTTGGGTGTCTTCCTTTGGAAGCCCAACTTCACTATCAACTGCCTGAATATTTGCCTCTTTTTCTCCAGTCTCTTGAGAAACTAAATCTACTATTGGCAAAATAGTATCTTTAATTTCTTCAGATTTTGTAAGCCTATTTTCAAACACCTGTTGCTTTTCCTGATCCTTTTCTTCCTCAGATTTTAGATTATGTCCAATACTTGTTTCTAAGGTTATCATTATATTATTCTCTTTTCCTTCACTGACTGAATTAATGTCCACAGTTTCTTGGTCTTCTGTGTCAGGCAGATTTTCAAGCTTGGGCCTCTCCTCCTCTCTCTCATTCTCCTTGATTACTGCTGTTCTGTCATGGAGTTCAGTCATTGCTTCTAACTGATCATCGGTAACATGTTCACTAATATCCTCCACAGCCTTTTCAGGTTCATCAGTGGTGGGTTTTTCATTAAGAATTTTGCTGTTGAGTTTATCTTCAGAGTTATTATGTTCTGTTTTTTCTGAGACAGATTCCAAAATACAAGCATTTTGTGAAAGTTTATCTTCTTCAGAGCTGGCGATACTAAGGTCAGAAGATGTACGCTTACTTGCAGGTATTGGCTAAAAAAGATTTAATATATTTTTAATGTTAAAACATGACCCTAAGAGTGACCAAAACAATGTTTACAGACATACAATGATTTAAGATCTTTATTCAGCGAATGTTGCTGAATTTAAAGAATTAACAATTCTTCTCATAAGAAATATAAAAAAAATGGGCCAGGTGCAGTGTTGCACACCTGTAATCCCAGCACTTTGGGAGGCCAAGGAGGGAGGATTACTTGAGGTCAGGAGTTCGAGACTAGCCCGGCCAACATGGTGAAATTCCATCTCTACTAAAAATACAAAAATTAGTTGGACATGGTGGCACACGCCTGTAGTCCCAGCTACTTGGGAGGCTGAGGCAAGAGAATCACTTGAAACCGGGAGGCAGCAGTTGTGGTGACCACTGCACTCCAACCTGGGTGACAGAGCGAGGCTCCATCTCAAAAAAAAAAAAAAAGGAAATGTAACAAAAATGTGCAGCAAGGAGCAACCTTGCTACTAATCTTCAGGTCTAAATTTAAAAATTTTGTATTGCCACCCATCAATCCTTAGATACAGGTACAACTACACCTCAAAACCCAACTCTAAAAATTAACTAAATGAAATTTCTTTCCTAAATACTGACCAGAGAATTTTCTGTTTCCTCCTCTTCATCTTCCTCTTTGCCATCTTCAACTTCTTCTGTTACTTCAGCCTTTGCCTCTGCAATCAGTTCTCGGATGGGTTTGTTGGAATCAACAGTAACAAAAGGATGCTGTTGAACATTAAAAACAGCATACTCAACAACTGGAATACTACTAAACTAAGTTTCAAACACACATTCTTATGTGGTAAAAATACGAACATGTGGGCAGGAAAACGACAGACAACTTCAGATAATGCTACATCTGAGAAAGAAAGAGGAGAGGGGGCTTGAGCATAAGCAGAGGGCTGCCTAGAACTGGATCTGTACATTTTTAAGAATCTGAAGCAAATTTGTCAAAAATCATAAGAATTGTTATATCTGGGTAGTAGGTACATGTACTTTCTGTATGTTTGAAAATTTCATAATCAAAAATTTTAACTGAAATTTAAAGCAAAGTTCAGGTCACTAAATTATTACTTCCTTTTTTTTTTTTTGAGACGGAGTCTCACTCTGTCACTCAGGCTAGAGTACAGTGGCACAATTTTGGCTGACTGCAATCTCCATCTTCCAGATTCAAGCGATTCTCCTGCCTCAGCCTCCCGAGTAGGTAAGATTACAGGCATGCACTACCATGCCCAGCTGATTTTTATATTTTTAGTAGAGACTGGGTTTCACTATATTGGCCAGGCTGGTCTGGAACCCGTGACCTCAGGTGATCCACCCGCCTCAGCCTCCCAAAGTGCTGTGATTATAGGCATGAGCCACTACACCTGGCCTCATTATTACTTCTTAAAAAGTATCCACCTCTATAAAGCCTATCAAAGCCTCAAAATTATAAAAATCTTTAGAGTTCTGTTATAAGTATCTACAAACACCTGTATTCTTGACATGGTTCTAAAATTCTTGAGACTAAGAAGACATTTTATTCATCTTCGTATACTCAACATTTAACAGTGTCTGTCACAGACTAAGGGCTTCAAGTGTGGGGTAACAAAATAATAGAAAGTGTGTTCCAGGGGTATACTTGCTGCACACAACAAAGCAATTTTTTTCTGCTTTATTCCCCCAGATAGATAGGTCAACCTAAAACAGTATGATGGCGTTACATAATAACTCAACCTAACAGTAACCGCCTCAAGATTTGTCATTTTATTTGCCCACCTATAAAAGTAATTGACAAATTTTTATTTAATATATTACAAGTAGTCCTTCTATAAAGCAAAATTAAATTTACCCAATCACTTTAGCAACATTTTTTTAAAGTCAATAATATTTACTATTTACCCTCACTGTAAGACATTTTTTAATTAATTAGTTCACAGCCCCCGTCCCCAAGGAGCTTGCTTTCTAGTAATTGGAGAGACATAATGGAAATAACTACCAAAATGAAAACAACAATTAAACTGAATCAAAAAAGCACAGGAGGAATAACGTTTAAGCTAAATGCCTGTTGGTAACAGCAGCGTTTATTTTGTAAAGCAAATGCTAACTACTGCCATTTTGACTCTCCACAGGAAAACTTAAGTGGAAAGAAAGCACACTGAATATGAAATTATATTCTTACAGAGATGTTAAAATAATTATATTATTTGCTGTTGTCATACTCTCTTACCTGCAGTAGCTGAGAGGTAGTCCACCTAGCATCCACATTCTTTTCTAAGCATTTCTTTAGAAAGTCCTTAAAATTTGAAGACCTTCAAAATAAATTTTAACAGTAACATTCTATTTTACTTTCTTGTTAATCAAATCAAACAAAACTCTTTGATAAGTTATGCTTAAGTTTCATTATGTATGTAATAGTATTAATTCAACATTTAAAAAACGAGTTAATAAGACTATTAAGATTTTATAAAACTTACTCATTTGTAAATACACGTTAGACATATATGTAAGTAGGTACATAATCACTGAGACATAGCCATATACTCACAAGTATGCCAAAAAGCACAAAATTTCTAATAAATTTCACAAATATAGATCAATCTATATGCCTCACTTCCTCATAGTACAGAAAATACCTTTCTCATGCAAAACTCAAATCACTCATATTTTCAGATATATGGGAAAAGTGAGCTTGAAGATTTTTAATGGTCCTTAAGAGAAATATACCAAAAATCAATTTTCTAATTCATATAATCTTCGTACCATGTACCCAATTTTAAATACTCTTGGAAAATTGTGAGAATGTAACATGAAGTTTTGCTTCCTAATATCGTTTGTTTCTTATTAAGCTTTTTAAATAATATTTTTACCATCTTGATGGCTGTGCTAATGTAGGTGGCTCAGATTTTGCTATTTTTAGCAGCACTCGCATTGGATTTAATTCATGATGAGGTGGTTCTATCTCAGCCATTTCTATTAAAGTGATACCGAGGGACCAAACATCAGCTTTGTAGTCATAGGGTCTGTCCTTAGATGTTTCACACATGACTACTTCAGGAGCCATCCTATGAAGACAGATAATTAAAAGTTAACATGTTTAATAACAGTGACTGTAAACCACATGGTATAATCAATTATGTGGACAAAATTAATGAGTTATTGTAACTGCTGACATGACTAATACTATAAATTCATAAAACTGAATACATACCAATATGGTGTACCAATAAAGGAATCTCTTCTTTGAATTGTCCTCGTGTTTTTAGCTGATACTCCAAAATCCGCTTGAAATAATCACACAAAAGCATTAATGAGAACTTTTAAGCATTGTTCATTGTATTCAATGGGGAGAAAAAAGCATTTTAAGTCTTTAATAAGGCCAATCTTACAATAAAAAGTAAAACAGAAAGAAAAAAATGTCTCTCCCATCTTAATCTTGACCATCTCTTTCTACCATCTCCCAAAAAAACCTGCTAAAGATCCCATTATCAATACATTTAATACCACCATGTCTTCAGATGACAAATCCTTCAAAATTGAAAATTAAAAAATGGTAACTCTAAAAGCAGACCAGTCTATCCACTTCAAAAACAAATGCCAACTAGTGCTATGTGGCACAATTAAATTAAGAGTCATTAACATTTTTTCTATAGTGTGAAAAATAGAAATTAAACTAAAGCAATCTTTATGACAGTGTATGTCTTGCTAACTTCCTCATAAAATGATATTGCCAAGAAAAAACTGGGAACCTTATGTTTTCTGATTTAAATTATACAGAACAGTAACATTACAGCTTTTTCAGTTGTTAATCCCACCTTTTCAGCTTGGAGTTCAGACAACATTAACAGTAACATAAAATTGGTATTGCTGCATAATTTACCTCATGCCGTAAATGCACAAATTTTTAAGTTTCACATTTGACACCACAATTCTCAAAGCTGAATACCAAAAATTCAGTATTTGATGCTCATGCCTAGCACAGAGTATACACTCAATAAATGGTAGCTACTATTAGCCATATTCGCAATTCTAACCTTTGTCGTTTTTGTTGTAGAACTCTTAAAGGTCATGCAATTCTGCCTGAATTACTTTTATCTATTATATGGTTCTTAGGGATAAGATTGTTTTATATATCTGTGTTGCAGAAATGGAAGGTTCTCTGGAAGTATTTGTAAATTAATAAAACAGAAATTACAAATATTTTAATTGTCAACTAAATATTATTTTAGAATTCCTAAACCTTCAGTATATTTATTTTTAAGGTACACATTATTTTACACAAGTTTGTCCCTATATTCAAATAAAATTTCAATATATTTACAAAAAAAAAATGCCCCCAAAATTGAGCAAAACTATAACATCCCATTTCAAATTAAGCTAGGAGACTTTCAAAAATGATGAAAAACAGGCCGGGCATAGTGGCGCATGCCTGTAATCTCAGCACTTTGGGAGGCCAAGGCGGGCGGATCACAAGGTCAGGAGATCGAGACCATCCTGGCTAACATGGTGAAACCCCGTCTCTACTAAAAAAATACAAAAAAATTGGCCGGGTGTGGTGGCGGGCGCTTGTAGTCCCAGCTACTCGGGAGGCTGAGGCAGGACAATGGCATGAACCCGGGAGGCGGAGCTTGCAGTGAGCCAAGATCGCACCACTGCACTCCAGTCTGGGCAACAGAGCAAGATTCCGTCTCAAAAAAAAAAAAAAATGATGATGAAACTAAAGAGCCATGTAAGTCAGAATTAGAAAAATTCTGAAAGGTGACAGAACTCAAGAAAAAAATTTAAAATTAAGAAAAAAATCACTTTAGAAACAAAGGCTAAACTAGGGAAAGCAAGAGCAAATAATACAACAAATTCATACCCATTACCACTTCACACCCAGTAGGATGGCTATTATTTTTTTAAAAGCATAGAAAAAAAAGTGTTGACAAGCATGTAGAGAAACTGGAAGACTTGCACATTTCTGTTAGAAATGTAAAATGGTGCAGTTGCTATGCAGAACAGCATGGTGGTCCCTCAAAAAAATTAAACAGAATTACCATATGATTCAGCAATTCCACTTCTGGGTGCATACTCAAAAGAATTAAAAGCAGGGAGTAGGACAGACATTTGTACACCAACATTCATAGCAGTATTATTCACAACAGCCAAAAAGTGAAAGCAACCCAAGTGCCCACTGATGGATAAATGGATAAACAAAATGTGTTACATACATACAATGGCATATTATTCAGTCTCAAAAGGGGAAGACGTTGTGAAATATGCTACAACATGGATGAACCTTGAGAACATTATGGTAAGTAAAATACGCCAACCACAAAAGGACAAATGTTGTATGATTCCACATACATATATACCTAGAGTGGTCAAAATCATAGAAACTGAAAGCAGAATGGTGGTTGCCAGAAGCTGGGAGGAGTGGAAAATGGGGACTAAGTGTTTAATGGGTATGGACTTTAACTGCTGCCAGATGAAAAGAGGTATGGAGATAGGTGATGGTAATGGTTGTATAATAATGGGAATGTACTTAACACCACATAAATATACACTTAAAAATGATCAAAAAGGTAAATTTTATGTTGTGTATATTTTCCTACAATAAAAAAGAAAGCAAGCTAAAAAAAGGACTTGAGAAACAGTTACCAGTATGGACAATAGGCAAAGACCCAACAAACAAACAATAAACGTCTCTAAAGAAGCAAGTCAATGCAAGGGAACGGAACAAATGCTCAGATCTGTAACTCCAGAAAACCTTCCTGGGGGGGCAGGGGGAGGGGAAGAAAGCACTTGAATATTATAAGAGCATAATATTTATTAGAAAAGACTGGTCAAACTACCGATCTTAAAAAAAAAAAAAAGTTTTAGCATCTAAGCAAAAAGAGCACATGACTTACAATGGAGAAGAAATTCAGATTATCAGACTTTTCAACAGCAACACTTCATGACTGAAGAAAACAAAGTAACATATTTCAGATGCTGAAGGAAAGAAATGTGTGCCAAGGATCTGTTATCCAGCAAAACTAACCTTGAGGTATAAGGGTACAACTGTTACCACTATGTAAGAATTCAGAGAGCCCTTTCAGAGGAATCTACCAAAAGCTGAGCTTCAGATAACCAACAGGACCAAAGACACATCAACATAAGGAGTGGTGGTGAGCATTAAAAACAGAAATGAGAGTTAAAATGAATTATGAGGTATCCTAAACCTATCAATGTCCTTGAGAACCAGAACTCTCAATACAGAAGAAAGGAGATGCACATGTATTACAGAAGTTAGATTTTAAAAACCTTTATCCCAAATTTGAATGGGAAATATATATGAACTCATGAGGGGTCTAGCTCTGTCCTTTGAAAAGTCCTAGAACAATGGCCTATACAGAAAACTGTAAGCATCTCTTACACCAGATTGTGGTCTTGAAATCTCTTACACCAGATTGTGGTCTTAAAAGAAACCAGGGCTTCTCGAAGAAATGGCTAATTACATGGGGTACAGTGGCTCACACCTATAATTCCAGCCCTTTGGGAGGCTGAGGCGGGCAGATCACTTCAGGCCAGGAGTTCCAGACCAGCCTGGTCAACATGGTGAAACCTCATCTCTATGAAAAAACAAAAAATTAGCTGGGCATGGTGGTACATGCCTGTAATCCTAGCTACTCAGGAGGCTGAGGCACGAGAATCCCTTGAACCCAGGAGGTGGGGGTTGCAGTGAGCTGAGATCAGCCACCACACTCCAACCTGGGCAACAGAGTGAGACTCTGTCTCAAAAAAAAAAAAAAGAAAGAAAAGGAAAAAAGAAATGGTTAATTACAGGTCTGACACAGAAAATACACAGATGAGCCTGAAACATCTCAGAACTGTCAAGTGGGCTATCAAAGATTACCAGTCCTGTTAAGAAGATTAACAAGCTGACACGAAGAAGACCCCACTGACTAAAGATGGAACGTGAGCTTCAATAAGAATAAAAACTGCAATGGATTTGAAACCCACCAAATAAAACTAAATCCACGAACAAACAATATTTTTTAAAACATTGGTCATCAATTGAAGATAAGAGACAGCCAAGTCATTATCTTCATTACTAATTTTATAATCAATGAAAATAATGAAATAATTGGTGTTTCTATCAAAATCATTACCAAAAATAATGAAAACAAAATAATGGGATTCGTTTTGCAACCCCAAAAGACAGATGTGTAGGCATTAAGCCTCAATAGCTGCAACATCAAAAAGGGGCACAAAGCAGACACGGTGTGCCTCCCAGTGAAAGAATGCAAAACCACCTGTAAGTCTTGCCAAAGGATCAGGCTTGAGAATGATCAAACTTTGGATTCATCTGCCAAACTGAAGGAAATACAGAGAGGAACTTCAATCATCAGGAGTATGCAATAGCAAAATGCAGTTTGAGAGAAACACTACAGGCCAAACAGCCCAGGTTCCATGGATCAGTGTTTCTTTCATTATTAGCCCCCTTAAGGAGTCATTTTAAACATTGTTTTCAAGTCACCCCTCCTCCCATAAAATTTTAATGCCACAGATACATGTTATATCTCTTCACGTACTGGAGCCTTTGGAAGGTCGCAAACCATTGTAATGTATAAGGTTTTTTTTGTACCTAAAGGACTAATTTTAGCCCCCATGTGGGTGATATTGCCCTCATCCCCCCATTATACATGCCATAATATAAATAAAAGAAAGGAATGGGGGAAGGCCTGTAAGTTAAGAGACTTCAAAAACCCAAGTTTTATATCGGCAAGTTTAAACCCTAACATCTAGAGATGAATATTGGGTGACTGAGCCATAAAGAAACACAAGGAAGGAAATAATATAAAAGTCAGGATAAAATGTGGAGAAGAGAAGGGCAGTGGCTGAGATGGGCATACGGAAGAGCTTCTGGGGTGCCTGCCTTTGTAGTCACTACCTAGATCAAAAAGTAGAACTTTTTGATCTAGGTAGTGACTACAAAGCTATGTCTACAAAGTACTAAAGTTAAGCTACACAATTTCGGGTGTAGTTTTCTATATCTGTATTTATTTCACAATCAAAAGATTAAAATTCACTTTGGGAGGCCCAAGGCAGGAGAAGCACTTGCACCCAGGAATTCAAGACCAGTCTGGTCAACAGAGCAAGACCTCATCTCTACAAAAAAAATTTTAAAACTTAGCCAGGCGTGGTGGTGCACGCCTGCAGTTCCAGCTATTAGGGAGGATAAGGTGGAAGGATTCCTGGAGCCCAGGGGTTCAAGGCTGCAGTAAGCTATGATCACATCACTGCACTCCAGCCTAAGCAACAGAGCAAGACTCCATTAAAAATAAAAATTAAAAAGAATACAATTTAGTATACCATCTGTTTAAATGTCTTGACAAAGTAAAGTGAAATGACTATAGTCACTGGTATCAACTTGGCTTTTGAATATATTTTGTCCTTTGAATAGCCTTTCAAAATATACAAATTCGGACTTCATCGCTAGACTTTTTAAAAAATTCCTATCTTGGGTAAATTTAAAGAGGGCTATAACTTCCATAAAACCTACATCTAATTCTTCTTATGAAGGTAACATTTCTTCCCTCAGTATAAAGAGTAAAATTAAAAATTCTAGTTCTTATATTTAGGTAGTCTCTTCAGAACTAAGATTACTTTGTTAGTTTAGTCAATGTACCGTATCAATAAAAATAGAATATAAAACTAAACACAGGGGAAAAACCTCACTCGACGTGAGCTTTGGAAATAAAGAAAAAAACTGAGTTAGCAGCTTCACATACTATATTATATTCTAAACATAAAACAGTTACAAGTATTAAGTCTACATACAAAAATTTAAGGGTACAAACTTGAAACCGGTCTTTAAAAAGCTTGCCTTTTTGAAAATAAAAATTCATTCTTTCTTATCTTCTTTTTAAAACATTGAATTAGGTGTTTATATTTAGGAATTATAGAAAAATGAGTATCCAAGAAAGTGTTTTTTAAAAACTAGAATGGAGTTAGTTCTCCATGTTTCACATATTTAAGTAGTCATAAAACCACATTAAGTCACATACATAAAGATGGGAAATTTCAGAGTAAAAATTCAAATGTTTTATTTAAGTGAATAACTTACCCAATTTGATATCTCCATCTAAGGTAAAGAGAATGTTGCCAGCCTTTAGATCTCTGTGGATGATCTTATTATCATGTAAGTAGTTCAATGCATCTAAAGTTTGTTTGCAAACTACTTGTATTTGGGACTCAGTTAATGGTCTCTCAAGTTCTATAAGGAGAAAGTAAAAAAAAATCTGCTTTTTATGCAGTGAAAACATATTAGCAGGCTATATACTTTTCTGTATGTATCATCACTGTCAAAGATCATATGCAATGAATTTATTTTAGAAGAACTAAATATCTACAAAGATTACTTTCTTGACACGCTCAACATTTCATTTTAGAATTTTACTATAATTATCCAAGAATATAAAAACATAATTGAGTTGATTTAACTTACTGAACTTCACTCAATACTTATATATATTTGAATATATTTATATATATTTGAAATTCTTTAATCTTATTAAGTATAGTTTAAGATATGAACATAAAGAACAAAAAGGTATTTACCAAGCATCACAGCATCTACTGCTCCACCTGCACAAAATTCAATGAGGATCTGCATGCAAAAAAAAACAAAAACAAAAGCGTGTGTCTAAAACTACACTGAGTTTTGAGTTTCAGTATCTTTTCTTCAGCTTAGCAAAAAAAATAAAGAAATAGCTATCAAATAATCTGGGTTATGGAGACAATATACTAAACGAAGATTTTGTCAAAAGAGTCACAAATCTCAAACAATACACATTTGAGAAAGCCCATCTTGAAAGTATGGGCATTTTTGTTCATTGCCATGTTTAGTGTCCCTGCTTCTCTAAAACTACCAGGTACAGAATTTTCATTTGGTATAGTACTGCATAGCCATTTGGTCACCAATGAAAGATTTTATTACTTATATTTTTAAAGGCAACTTGTGCTTTAAGTGCACAAATATGCATTTGTTATTTTAAACTGTATTAAATAGGAATAAATCCTGAAAATATTTATACAGAGACTTCTTTTAGCTTAAAAAAAAAAAAAAAAAAAAAAAACAGAAGAAATACATACAAAAGCTTCAGATCCTAGCTCAATTATTTTCTGCTGATAGGTGACTATCTTGACTTCCCTGGTAAGATATAACACCATGTACCTTTCCTTCTTAACCCTTACCACAGTTGTAATTTTATATTTATTGTGATTATTTGATTAATTAACATGTCTCCCACTAAACTTCCCCTCACAATTGTCTAAATTTTTATTGTGCAATAGTCCCAAGTAAAGGTATTATCTGTTTATTAACTAGTCTGGGGGTTCATTTGCATTATAATCTTTGGAAACACTCTGCCACAGCCCTGAACAATAATTTCAGAAAACACCACATTAATAATAACTATAATTTAAAAAAATAACATATTTTTAACTAATTAGGTAGCTTCCTGCCTTTTTTACCTCAGCATAATGCTTTACTTTTTTTACAGGTGCTTGCCAATTAGAAATTGTATTCAAATTCATTACATTATTCAGAAAACAATTTGGGAGGTAGATCATTACTCATCCTACAGATGAGTAAACAGACTCATAAAAGTTAACTGACTTATCCAAGTTCCGTAAGTGGCAGCACTAGGATAAAAAACATAGACCTTTAGGCATCCAGTCAGGTATTCCTTATACTACTTACTCTTCTCTCTCATAAAACTTTGCTTCTTCCTTCAGGAAGAAAGACTGAAGCTCCGTTTTAAAAAGTCCCTCTTGATTAAACTAATGTTGGTACGGAACAAGTGATTGACAGATTATTATAATGAATATGAAAGTTTTATTTCTGTATCTACTTGTGCCTTAATATTTTCTGAAAATGAATTTATACATACAGCTTTAGCCATCCCATCATGCACTAAAGTTGAACCTGATAATATGATAAATATTTAACATTTCTAGTATTTTACAGTTTATTATAAGATTTACAAAAAGTTTAGGATAAAAAATTATAAACAATTTCTAATCATTTAAAACTTTTAAATGATTAAATTTAAATTATAAACAAGGACATCTAATTTCATATTTTCATAAATTTATTATTCTTAACCAAATGTTTCCACCCGGACCAAATGTTTCCACCCGGATCCAATGTCAAACAATAAACGATGAAACTGTACAATCTGAAACAAATCTGAACATCTGCTGAAGCTGAGAATAACTTTGTTATTACTCTCTTACTGGCAGATCAACTCTCATTCAAGTGACACAAGTAACTAAATAGAAGAGATAAGACATAAAATAGGTTTTAACAATTCATAAACATCTCTTTAGGACAATTAACTCATTTTGGCTACTCCTTTAGATCAAGAGAAAATACTTACCCAAAGATTGTTCTCATAATAGAAGGCATCCAGAAGTTTGACTATATTTGGGTGATCACAAGATGCTAATATATCAATCTCCACCATGTAATCTTCAAGTTCTTCTTCAGATTTAGTGTCAATCACTTTTGCAGCAGCTAAAACACTGGTCTCTTTATTCTGGGCCTGAAAATGAAAGTATCAAGGTGTCACACTTCAAATGCATCGTTTTCTAATTTTTTATTATTTTAATAGATTTTAATTTTTAATTCATATTTATGTGTAGACTGTCTTTTAAAAATAGTGTGTCAAGAGAATGAGAAGACAAGTCACAGACTGAGAAAGTATTTGCAAGACACATATTTGATAAAGGAAAGTTTTAGGTTCGCAGCAAAATTGTGTGGAAAGTACAGAAAGTTCCCTCGTACCCCATGCATAACCTTCCCCCCCCATCACACTGCACACCAGAGTGATACATCTGTTACTATGATGAACCTACATTAACACATCATTATCACCCCAAGTCCAAAGTTTACATTACAGTTTGCTCTTGCATCTATGGGTTTCAACAAATGTGTAATGGCATGTAGCCATCATTATAATATCATACAGAACAGTTTCACTGCCCTAAAAATCCTCTGTGCTCTGCCTACTCATCCCCTCCTTCCTCCAACCCCTGGCAACCACTAATCTTTTTACTGTATCCATAGTTTTGAGTTTGCTTTTTCCGGTATGTCATATGCTTGGAATCAGACTATGTATAGACCTTTCTGATTAGCTTCTTTCACTTAGTAATATGTATTTACAGTTCCTTAATGCCTTCGTGGCTTAATAACTCATTTCTTTTCAGCACTGAATAATATTCTATTGTCTGGATATACCACAGTTTATCCATTCACTTACTTAAGGATATGTTGATTGTTTCCAAGTTTTGGCAATTATGAATAAAGCTTCTATAAACATGTATGTGCAGGTTTCTGTGTAGACATGTTTTTCAACTCATCTGAGTAATAACCAAGGAGTACAACTGCTGGATCATGTGGTAAGAGTATGTTTAGTTTTTTAAGAAACTGCAAACTGTCTTCCAAAATGGGTGAAAGAGTCTGCATACACACCAGCAATGAATGCGCTCCTGTTGCTCCACATCCTCACCAGCATTTGGGGTTGCCAGCAAGCATGGCTTTCACCAGTCTAACAGCTATATAGTAGTACTTGTATATTTTCAATTTACAATTCCCTAATGACATATGATGTTGAGCATCTTTTAATACATTTATTTGTCAAATCTTTGGTGAGGTGTCTGTTCAAATCTTTTGCCCATTTTTTAACTGGGCTGTTCATTCCCTAATTGTTAGGTTTTAAGAGTTCTTTGCATATTCTGGATAACTGTCCTTTATCAAATATGTGTCTTGCAAGTATTTTCTCAGTCTGTGGCTTGTCTTCTCATTGTCTTGACACATTATTTTTAAAAGACAGCCTAAACACAAATATGAATGAGTGCATGCTATGGCTACGCGCTGCACTAAGGGCTCACATGCACAGGGGACAGCATTTCGAATCACAGCCTCTGGGGGGTCAGACCACTAGGATTTAAATTCTGGCGGCTTTGCCACTTATTGGCTGTGTTGCTTGGGGCAATTTACAAAATCCCTCTTTTAGTTTCCTCATCAGTAAAAGTTACTCATACCTACACCTCACAAGTTCATGAGAATTAAGATAACATATATCTGCTAAGTAAAAAAAAAAAACCACAAATAAACATTTAATATAGTATCTGGCATATATAGAAAGATTCAAAAATCTTAGCTGTAATTACTATTACTATTTAATCTTCACAACAACCCCATGATATGTTATTATCTCTAAAGGAGGATATAAATGAGCTTTGAGGGGTTAAAAGGCTTCCCCAGGTCATACAGCTAGTAAGAGGCCAAAACAGAATTTAAATCCAGGTCTGTTTCCAAAGGCCTTTCTGCTGGAGGATGAAACCCATTTATTTATGCCAGAGGTTGCAAAAACTTTTTTTGTGAAATTAACCCATCTATGCTGGAGGTTGCAAATTTTTTGTGTGTGAAAAATCAGACCTTGGCAATTACTTTGGGCAGTAGGATATAAAAAACTCCCACAAGCTTAGCACTCCAATAATGGAACACTAGGCATAATCATTACTCATGAAGGGTGGCAGAATACACCACTTCAAACATGCCACTTTGACGTAAGGATCACTTTGAGTGAAAGGCACTTGAAAAATAGCAGATGCAAGAAGGGCATCCTAATCTTCCACCCTTTCTTCCTGAAACTAGGAAATAAAATGTTCCTGTGAAAGATGTCTTCTCTATCCCAGGAGAAAAGAAACATTCTTTGATAGGGAGTCATAGTCAAGAGAATTATGTACAAACGGACCTTGTTAAATTAAATGTCTTCCTTTAGCCTCCCCATATAACATATCTACTTTTCCACAATCGCCTCTCTTCTTTCAACCTAACACAAAAGCATGTAGGTTTTGCCATTTCTCTCTGACTTCATTTTCTTTTGAGGGTTCCCATGTCACATAAAACTTACATTAAATTTCTCTGCTTTTCTCTTCTACTCTATCTGGTGTCAATTTAATTCTCGGGCCCAGCAGGGACCTTAAGAAGGTGGAGGCAAAGTTTTGTGTCCTCTATACCCTTTCCAGTCTCCCCATATTTCTATCATTTGGTCATTTTTCCCTGTTCTTAGTACTTTAACTTTCCCGTTTTCTTTCTTTGGTTAACTTCTCACCGCCATTTATTACAAATGAAAGGTTTCCAAATATGTAGTAGATACCAGGATCATTTTTTAACATTAGGAATCATATCTTAAAATGCTAACTAGGTTGTTTTTATAAGACATTTCAATATGATATATGTTAACATCACTTCAGCAAAACTGTACTTATTACATTAAAAACAGATACTAAATTTTTTAAAGTTAACAATAAATGTTTCAATAAATAAATGTCTAAATCTCACTTTTGAGAATTTATCAGAAGGAGATAATTTCATAAAATAGAACTCATGCAGATACAAAAATACTCATCAAAGCACCATCTGCAATAGGGAAAAAGTAAATCAGCCTAAATGTCCATTAACAGGAACCTGCTTAAATCATGCAGTACAGTTCTACAATGGAAAATTACGCAGCCACTAAAATTAATTGACTGATGTCCTAGAGATTTTAAAGATGTGTCTTTCATACTTGTGAATGGGTTGGCATGAAGGAAGAAAAATAATTCACACTAGATAATCTCTAAAATTCCTCACAGTAACAAATTCTGTCATATATTGATTATACCAACAATGACATCATTTGGTTTAATATAAGTAATAAGTTACATTAGAAAGAATAGTCCCTCAAATTATTGCTTGAAAATAATATAATTACTCATCAGGATCTGGTTCTAAAAAACTCTAAAAAAACAAAACTGAAATAAATATTTGTAAGTGTGTGACACTACTCTCTACACTAATATAACTGGGACATAAAGTATTAAAAAAAAAAAAAGAGCTTATCTACCTAATATCTAAAGGCATAAAAACTCTTCACATAGGCCAGGCACAGTGGATCACACCTGTAATCCCAGCACTTTGGGAGGTCAAGTCAGGTGGATCACAAGGGCAGGAGTTCGAGACCAGCTTGGCCAACATGGTGAAACCCCATTCCTACTAAAAATACAAAATTAGCCAGGCATGGTGGTGGATGCCTGTAAACTCAACTATTCAGGAAGCTGAGGCAGGAGAATTGCTTGAACCCAGGAGGCAGACGTCACAGTGAGCCGAGATCGTGCCATTGCACTCCAGCCTGGGCAACAGACCAAGACTCTGTCTCAGAGAAAAGAAAAAAAAAACTCTTTACATAAGGCTTAATGAAATAACTAAACCCTGGGTCCCCAACCACGGGGCCACAAACCAGTACCAGTCCATGGCCTGTTACGAACCAGGATGCATAGCAGGAGATGAGCAGCAGGCAAGTGAGCAAAGCTTCATCTGTATTTACAGTCACTCCCCATTGCTCACAATACCACCTGAGCTCTGTCTCCTGTCAGATCAGCAGCAGCATTAGCTTCTCAGAGGAGCATGAACTCTATTGTGAACTGTGAACCCTGTTATGAACTGCATATGCGAGGGATCTAGGTTATGCGCTCCCTATGAGAATCTAACACCTGATGATCTGTCACTGTCTCCCATCACCCCAAGATGGGAACATCTAGTTGCAAGAAAACAAGCTCAGAGCTCCCACTGATTCTATATTATGGTGAGTTGTATAATTATTTCATTATATATTACAATGTAATAATAATAGAAATAAAGTGTACAATAAACGTAACACACTTGAATCATCCCCAAAACATCCCCGCATCCAGTCTGTGGAAAAGTTGTCTTCCACAAAAGCAGTCCCTGGTGCCAAAGAGGATGGGGACCACTGAACTAAACAAATGTTAAAAACAAGAATGGAATAACAAATACCCAATCTTAATTTAAAAATATAACTTCTGTTGATAAAAAGATTTCAAGTATCAGTCATGATCACCTAAAATCACTGTGTTTATTTTCATGAATCATCAATAGAGCTTGGCCACATTACATAAACAAATGAGGGATTCTGGGAAACATAAGTTGTCTCAATGTTCCATAATGGCTTCATATCCTAAAAAAATTACACCCTCATATTACTCTTGTTTGAACAGAAGGTATTCCCTGGGTGGTGAGTACAGGAATAATTTTTAAATCTTAATTTATTGTCTTTCTATATTTTTACATTTTCTAACATTATATAGTATTTCATAGTGAAGAATATATTTTAATAAAATCTTCAGCTGGAAACTGAAAGACCAGCACAGAAAACAGAGATGATTTCAGTCCCAAAGAGGTGTTAGTCAATCAAAGGCAAACAAACAAACCAACAAACAAAAAACACATCAGATAAATACAAAAGGAATCTAAAAAAACAAGGAATAAAAAGAAAAAATAATCACTGGGACTGATTTTGTCAATCCGGATGATTTCATCTCAAGGCTGAGGTATTCTTCCCCCACCAAAAGAAGAAGAGTCTAATTGTCCAGTGTGTAAGAACATTTAACCATAAAATGTAAAAACTAAATAACTCAAATTGCTGTTCATGAACATCCACAACAAGGCACTGGTCCAAGCTGTGGAAAACACAAAGACAAACAACACCCCAGTGAAATGTGCTCTAGAAAAGAAACGCAATACAGCCGCTCCCTCTATCCCCAGGGAATACATCCCAAGACCCCCAGTGGATGCCAGAAACCTTGAATAGACTAAACCCTATGTATACTACGTTTTTTCTTTGCATACATATCTATGATAAAGTTTAATTCATAAACTAGGCACAGTAAGAGATTAACAATAACTAATAACAAAATAGAACAATTGTAACTATACTATCATAAAAATTATGTGAATGTGGTCTCTCAATACATCTTACTGTACTGTACTCACCTATTTTCAGACTGCAGGTAGATAAAACCATGGAAAGTGAAACCTCGGATAAGGGGGAACTACTGCACAGAAATCTATTAAAAATCTTGGTCAAATCTTGACCAAAAGAGTTGATCTGCTGAAACCCATTCATTCTTCCAACAAATACTTACTGAGTGCCTTCTATATGTTAGGTCACACTGTTCACTGTCAGCATCTGCTGACAATGTACAAACAAAAATCTCTGTGCTGGGGTACTTACAATTTTGGGGAGTGGACACTCAACAAATAAATTAGTATATTAGCAATTAGTACTGTGGGAAAAAGTAAACTAATAAGAAAGATGAGGAGGCTGGGAGCGGTGGCTCATGCCTGGAATCCCAGCACTTTGGAAGGTCGAAGTGGGCAGATCACTTGGGCCCAAGAGTTCGAGACCAGCATGGACAAATGGCGAAACACCGTCTCTACCAAAAAATACAAAAATTAGCAGGGTGTGGTGGTGCATGCCTGTAATTCCAGCTACTCAGGAGACTCAGGCACACGAATCACTTGAACCTGGGAGGGAGGGGTTGCAGTGAGCCAAGATTGCACCATTGCGCTCCAGCATGGTTGACAGAGTGAGACTCCGTCTCAAAAAAAATAAAATAAAATAAGATGAGGAAATGGGGTATGGGAGTACACAGGCAAGAGTTTACAACTTAAATAGGGTAGTTAAGTTAGGTCTAACTGAGGTGATATTTGAGCATATTAACATCAACAAAATTCAATGATTATTTTAGTGTTTTTAGCTATGTAAATTGGAACTTTTAGTATTTTACAAAGAAATCAGTAAGAAAAATCTCAAATTATTTCAAGTATGTTATCCTACATAGTAATATCCATCGTGCTATTAGAAGAGGTATGGATCTCTGCACTTTCCATTTAGTAACTTATTTAATCCTTGTATCAGTTAGGGTCCGGACAGGAGGAAAATCACATTGATTATTTTAATAGAGAAAACTGAATAAAAACAATTACTAACTCTGTTGCTAACTGAAAAAATAATACAAAGGATCAGGGAGGTAACAACTACAGGCAAAAGCTACCACCCCTAGGACTATGGGAGCAAAGGGAAAAGACTGGAATTATTAAAACTCAGAAGCTCAGAGGAAGGGTTCCACAGACCTGAAACTCAGAGGAGTTTCTCTGAGGAGACTGCTGCTCAGCTGGTGCTGTTGTCTCTGAAGAGGGGTCCTGTGAGACTGGAACCCAAACTTTTGAGGAACAGGGTACCAGCCAATTGGTGCTGGTGTTATGAAGGGTTATGATGAGGTTAGTTCTGTGAGTGTTGGAAAAACTACAAACTGTATTCAACAGCTGCTACAGAAAGAAACTGCTGATGCTGGAGCAAAAAATAAACTTCTATAAGGGTGATGGTCAAAGTAACAAGAAAGCAGACAGGAAGTTCACAGGAAACAAGACAAAGGTATAAGTCATTTCTTCCTCCTTCTCCTTGCAGCCTCCCTCTAGTGCCCTATACTTTTGAAACTGAAATGAGCTGCTAGCAAGGCAGAAATGTGATCTGCAGTCTTTGAACCAGCATCACAAAGTAAAGTATAGAAGGGAGTACTTGGAACTGAGATTAAGAACTGGCATAATCCTTCTACAACCTATGAGCAACACAGATGGGAGAGCTAAGGTACAGAGTAGAGTAAACGTTTGGGTAATAAATACCCAAAGTTACAAAAAGCTATTAAATGAAGAGAGGGGAAACTGCACTGAAAGAAGCATATACTTTTAGACTGTTGATATTGTTACCTGTTTTAAATTACACGCAAATTATGATCTTTTCAGTCCTGCTAAGATTTTGGTAGGAACAAGTATCAATATTAAAAAAGAATAAAATTACTCATCATCATTTAGCAAAGATACAGAGTTAACTCTCATTATTTGTGGTAGTTATGCTCTATAAAGTCGCTGCAAGCACTGAATTAGCAACTACTAAAACATTGTTCATAGGGAAATCCATGCACACACACACACCCCTCATATAGATTATCATATTCTTAAATCCTGAAAACAATTCATCCTGGGAGATTCTCCTTTCTTTATTTCACAAAAGAGAAATGAGGTATATAAGTGTTAACTGACTTGTGGAAGGTCATCCCAAAAACAGATGTCAGACTTGGGATTCAAACCCTGTCCAACTGGCCCCATAGCCAGACCTTCTTGCACTTCACTACACTGCCCTCTGCTGTCTCCATCCTCTGGCCATCTCTCCATGAGAGGTGAAATCAAGGCAGTGTCACCTTGTTCAAGTTCGGCTGGGAACGTGCTTGTCAGAGGGTTCAATTTTTTTTGCAGCTTTGCGCATACACACAAATAACCAAATAAGTGCTGGAAGCATAGATTTTAGGACTACAAGTAAACTTTAACAGGTAGGCAAATTCACAAATACAAAATCTGCAAATAACGAGGATCAACTGTACATATTCTTTCCATAATTTCTGTAAAACATTACAGAAATCCAAAGGATTATGTCATTTCTTGAATTCTGCAAAAGACAAAGAAATACACTTTATATTATCCTTATATTTTCTCCACATTCCCAAACTCTATTTTATTTATATTGTTCTGGTTATGTATTCAAAATTTAGTCATTGGTCAAAATATATCAACAAAATGGTGTCAGTAGTAAGTTAAACTTGGTTAAGTCTGCAGTTTCCAAAATGTTTTACCAATTCTCAGATCACACAGTTTTCCTGCTTATTTCAAGGACTTATTGACTCTGAGCAGCATGAACATGCAGAAACAAACACAACTGTGTAATAAAGAAGCCGAGGAAATGTGCATAGATTACATAGTTGGAAAAGATGAAAAAGAGAACACAAAAAGACAATTTCAAAAACATTTTAAAATAAGACAAAAAAAGTACCACGTCTGGAAACTAATTCAAGAAAAATAAAGACTTTTAAATAGTAAGGAAAACAATCCCATTTACAATAGCATCAAAAAGAATAAAACACTTGGGAATTAACTTAAGCAAGGAGGTGAAAGACTTGTACAATGAAAACTAAAAAATCAATGCTGAAAGAAATTAAAGACATAAATGAAAACACATCCCATGTTCATATATTGGAGGCTTAATATTGTTAAAATGTCAATACTACCCAAAGCAATCTACAGATTCAATGCAATCCCTATCAAAATCTCAATGACATTTTTTGCAGTAATAGAAAACCCTATCTTAAAATTCACATGAAATCTCAATGGACCCTGAATAGCCAAAATAATCTTGAAAAAGAACAAAGCTTGAAGATTCACGCTTCCTGATTTCAAACTTACTATGAAGCTACAGTAATCAAAACAGTGTAGTCCTGAAACATAAACCAATGGAATAGAGACCAGAAAGAAAAACTGCCATATATATGGTCTAATGATTTTTGGCATGGGTTCCAAGACCAGTTAATGAGAAAAGGGCAGTGTTTTCAAAAAATGGTACTGGGAAATCTGAATACCCACATGCGAAACAGTGAAGCTGGACCCTTACCTAACACCATAAATGAAAATTAACTCAAAATGGACCAAAGAAAAACCTAAATGTAAGACCTAAAACTAAAAAACTCTCAGATGACAGCATGAGGCAAAAGCTTTATGATACTGAATTTGACAATGAATTCTGAGATATGACACCAAAGGACAGGCAACAAAAGAAAACACAGAACTGGACTTGATGAAATTGTAAAATGTTATACATTTTAAAAGACAATATTAGAGTAAAATGGCAACCTACAGAGTGACAGAAAATCTTTACAAATCATATATCTGATGAGGATTAATATCCAGAATATACAGAGAACTCCTAAAACCCAACAACAACAACAACAACAAAACCCACAACTAGCCCAATTCAAAAATGGGCAAAGGAGCTGAACAGGTATTTTTCCAAGGAAGATATACAAATGGCCAATAAGCACATGAAAAGATGCTCAACATCACTAATATTAGAGAAATATAAGTCAAAACTATAGTAAGTACCACCTTACACCCACTAGGACGACTATTATTTTAAAAAAAGAATGAAAAGAACAAGTACAGGCAAAGATGTAGAGAAATTAGAACTCTTGTTTTGTGCACAAATCGATGGAAATGTAAAATTGGTACAGCTACAGAAAACAGTATGGCAGTTCCCCCTGAAAATTAAAAATAGATTCCTACAAGATCTAGGAATTCCACTCCTGGGTATATACCCTAAAAAACTGAAAGCAGGTCTCAAAGAGATGCTTGTACACCCACGTTCAGAGCTAAACACACAACAGCTAAAACATGGAAGCAATCCAAGTGACATCAATAGATAAGTGGATAAGCAAAATGTGTATATATATACCATAAATATTATTCAGCCTTAAAATGGAAGGAAATTCTAACATATGCTATGACATGGATGAACCTTAAGGTTCATTACGCTAAATGAACTAAGTCACAAAATGATAAATACTGTATGATTCCATTTAATGAGGTACTTAGTGGAATCAAAATCATAGTATCAAAAAGTAGAAGACCAGTTGCCTAGGGCTGGAGGAAGGAAGAAGTAGGAAGTTAGTGTTTAACAGGGTAGAGTTTCATTTTAAAAGATAAGAGGCATGGGGATGGGCAGTGGTGATGGTTGCACATTATGAATGTATTTAATACCATTGAACTAGACATTTAAAAATCATGAAGATGGTGAATCTTCATAGGATATTAAAAAATAGTCAAGATGTAAATTTTATGTGTATTTTACTACAATTAAAAAATTGAAAAACAAATTTACACAAATTTTGTAGTTTCAAAGTAAGCATTAATAAATAATCGTTTGTTTTGCTCTAACAATTCTAAAAATTTAACCTAAAAGAATGTCATGGAAATACACTATGTGCATATAGACATCCATTATATGATGGAAGCATTGCAAAGCAGTAAGAAAAGGACGGTCTTTAAAGTGCATAGTGCTGGGACAACTGGGTATCTACATAGAAAAAATAAAATTCGGCCTTTACCTCACTCTGTAAGCAAAAATCAACACCCGTTTAATTACAGACCTAATGTAGAAGGCAATACCATAAAACTTTACAAAGATAACACAGCAGGATATCTTCACCATCTTGGGTAGGGAAGAATTTCTAAAGACAAAAACATTAGCCACATAGGGAAAAGTTAATAAATTTCACTATATTAAAACTTAAAATGTCTACACAAAAAAGAACATCCTAAAGACAGTGAAAAGACAAACCACAAAGCAAAAGAAAATATGTACATCATATATAACTGACAAAGGATAAGTATCTAAAATATATAATGACCCCCATAAATCAATGAGAAAAAGAGAGAGCCCAAAAGACTTAATGGCCAATAAACATATGAAAAGGAGCTCAACCTCATTAGTAATAAAGGACGATACCACTTCACATCCATCAGGGCACAGACAAAAAAAAAAGGGGGCCAGAAAAAAGATTCTATCAAGGTTAATTTAAAGATCCAAAATCAGATATGGTATGTAGTTTCTTGGCCATTCTTTATAAAATTTTGGCAGGATACTCTGAAATAAATTAAGTAACATTACTTTATATTTATTTATTTATTTTGAGACAGAGTCTCGCTCTGTCGCCCAGGCTGGAGTGTAGTGGCGTGATCTCAGCTCACTGCAAGTTCCGCCTAATATTTTGTATTTTTAGTAGAGACGGGGTTTCACCACATTAGCTAGGATGGTCTGATCTCCTGACCTCGTGATCCGCCCGCTTCGGCCTCCCAAAGTGCTGGGATTACAGGCATGAGCCACCGCGCCTGGCTCTACTTTATCTTTAAATGTTAATAAGCCATAACACAGACCTTTAAAATTTTAAGAGACTTTATAAAGCTCATGCCATATAACATACCAACTGGAAATAAAACATGCTTTACAAGCAAAGATAAAATATCTTGGCTGGATACGGTGGTTCATGCCTACAATCCCAGCACTTTGGGAGGCCAAGGCCGGCAGATAGCATAAGTCCAGGAGTTGTGGAGCAGCCTGGCCAACATGGCGAAACCCTATCTCTACTAAAAAATACAAAAATTAGCCAAGTGTGGTGGCACACACCTGTAATCCCAGCTACTCCAGAGGCTGAAGCATGAGAATCACTTGAACCTGGGAAGCGGAGGTTGCAGTGAGCCAAGATCATGGCACAGCACTCCTGCCTGGGCGACAGAGCAAGACCCTGTCTCAAAAAAAAATTAAAATTAAAATTAAAAAATAAAATATCTTGATTTCCAGTACATTTCGTTAAAATTGAGATGCTAAAATGACAACGTACAAAAAGAAATGAAATTTATTAACTTTGCTCACACTTTCCAAGAAAGGAGGAAGGGATGGAAGGAGGGATGATTCAAATACCTTGCCTTTCTAAAGAAAGCACTCAAATTAACTAATATTTCAGCATTAATTTATAGGAAGAAGTGTGGGCTGATAAGCTGGTAAACTGGAAAAGTTGATCATCTTATAAATTAAAAGAACAATAAAATATTGTTTTTATACTCCACACGTACATTCAATAGTTACATCTTTACAGATAAAAAACAGAAGGTTAGTAAGAAACACAGGGATATAAAATAACTGCCCTAGTCTTGACATTTTTCCTCCCATTATCTTGAGATGAGATTATCACTTAAAAACTATTTCTGAAAATGATTCCTCTTTAAGAAAAAAAAGAAAATTACTGCTTCTGTTACAGAGTTGTATTAAAAGATCTGTGTGAATTCAAACAGATTTACAAAGAAGAAACATGGGAACAAAGTAATATGTCACTTTATCTAACAGTCTATGTCAGCACATAAACAATAACTTTCTGGTTGAAAACAGAAAACTAAGAAGGAAAGTTTAAAACGTTAAAATTGTGCCAGAAAATAGAGTATAAAATAATTCACTAAATTACTAACATTTCCAATGTCAAGTTATTTAAAATTGTTCAGAAAGGATTAACATAATTAGACAAGTAAAAAAAAACAAGGGTACAAATAATTGAAAGAAGAAAATCCTTAAGAAAAGAAAATGAAAAAGAGAAACAGATAATGAATGGATAAATGGATGAATGGATGGATAGACGTGTGTAATAAAGTCAGTATAGCAAAATATGAACACCTGTAGAATCTAGGTAGTGGATACATGTATGTTCACTATACAACTTCTTTTACTTGTCAACATTTTATAGGATTGAAAAATTTCAATGTTGAGGGAAAATAAACAATAAGAGCACTCAATAAGGTTAATATATTAGAGAATAGTAATTAATAGCTTTCTTATATCCAAACAATAATTGCAAAACATAATGGATGAACTATCCCATTCAAAATAGTAGCTGAAAAGATAAAATATCAAGGCAAAAATTTAATAAGGAAATGCAGAACTCGTATGAAAAAATATTAAAAATTTAAGGGATAACAGCTGTTTGCGGTTGTTGTTTGAGACGAGGTCTTGCTCTGTCACCAAGGCTGGAGTGCAGTGGCACAATCACAGCTCACTGCAGCCTCCACCAAGTTCTAGGGATCCTCCCACTTCAGCCTCCCCAGCAGCTGTGACCACAGGCGAGTGCCATCATGCCCAGCTAATTTTTTTACTACTTCCCAAAGACATGAGGTCTCACTATATTGCCCAGGCTGTTCTCGAATTCCTGGGCTCAAGCAATCCTCCTGCCTCAAATTTATAAAGTGCTGGGATTATAGGCATCAGTCACTGCACCTGGCCAGATAACAGTTTTCACTGAGGTTTTGGGGCAATCAAAAGCAGTATTTGTTCACTCTGTTTATTTTCAACTTTTGTTTTCTAATAAATTTATTTTCTAATTTTAAAATACCTCTATGGATCAGGAAAAAGAATTAAATAAATGAAAAGCAATCTACATTGTGGAAAAAGGACCTCATATCCTATAAATTATTAAGGAAAAAATAAATAACCAAAAATGTTAATAGACAAATGAATAACACAGATGAATCCTGAAAAATTACACTCAAACACTGGTACTGATTCTGCCATCCAGGAGACATCTGGCAATGTCAGGAGGTATTTTAGGTTGTCACAAAGAGGTACGGTCAGGGAAGCATCCTACAGTGCGTAGTATAGCCCTCCACAAAAAAAGAATTATCCTGTCCAAAACGGCTGTAGTGCCAACACTGAGAAACCCTGTGCTAAGTGCAAAAAGTCATACATATTAAGAACACATATTGTATGTCTCCCTTTATTAAAAAATTCTAGAAAAGGCAAAATTACAGTGTCATTTCGAAAGCAAGTAAGGACTATCTTGAGCTTGGTGTGGGAATAGAAACTAACTGCAAAATAGGCACATGGGAACTTTCTAGGGATGACAGAAAGGTTCCAAAGCTGGATTGTAGTAATGGTTGCAAAACTATATAGATTTACTAAAACTCACAAAATCATATACTTAAAATGGGTGAATTCTGTGGTATATAAATTATACCTCAAAATAGTTTGTTTTTTTAATTTTTTTTTTTGAGATGGAGTCTCGCTCTGTGGCCCAGGCTGGAGTGCAGTGGCCGGATCTCAGCTCACTGCAAGCTCCACCTCCCGGGTTTACGCCATTCTCCTGCCTCAGCCTCCCGAGTAGCTGGGACTACAGGCGCCCGCCACCTCACCTGGCTAGTTTTTTGTATTTTTTAGTAGAGACAGGGTTTCACCGTGTTAGCCAGGATGGTCTCGATCTCCTGACCTCGTGATCTGTCCGTCTCGGCCTCCCAAAGTGCTGGGATTACAGGCTTGAGCCACCACACCCTGCCTTTTTTTTTTAATTGGGCAAATAACCAGGAATTGCACAAAAAAAGATACCCAAATATTGAATAAGCACATAAAAAGGCACTCAACTTCATTAGTCATCAGGAAAATGTAAATAAAACCACCACACTCAACAGAATGGCTAACAAAAAACATTAAAGATAATATTAATAACAACACCAAGTGTAAGTGAAGACACAGAGCAACTGGGAAAACTCCCATACCCTACTGACGCGAGTGTAAATTGGTACAACTGCCTTGGAAGACGGGTAGTATCTTCTACAGCTGAAAATACATATCACCTATGACCTAGAAAATTCCTTCCCAGTATATAGCCAACAGAAAAAATGGCATTTGTGCACCAAAATGCACAAGAATATTCATGAATCGTACTTTTCTTTTCAATTAAAAAAATTTAAGGCTGGACACGGTGACTCACACCTGTAATCTTAGCAATCTGGGAGGCCAAGGTGGGCAGATCTCTTGAGCCTAAGAATTTGAGACCAGCCTGGGCAACATGGCAAAATCCCATCTCTACAAAAAATACAAAAATTAGCTGGGCATGGTGGCAGGTGCCTACAGTCTCAGCTACTTGGGAGGCTGGGGTGGGAGGATCACCCGAGCCCGGGGAGTTGATCATGCCACTGCACTCCAGCCTGGATGACAGAGGTGAGACTCTATCTCAAGAAAAAACAATAATAATAAAACAAAGATGAGATCTCCCTATGTTGTCCAGGCTGGACTTGAACTCCTGGGCTCAAGCGACCCTCCCACCTTGGCATCCCAAAGTGCTGGGATTACAGGCATGAGCCCCTGCACCGGGCCATGAATCATATTCTTAATATACAAAAAATCCAAATACTACAGAATGGATAAACTATAATATTTCATAAAATACCATAAAGCAAAGAAAAAGATCAAATGACTACTACATGCAGCGACACGGATGAAACTCACTCATATAATGTTTAGCAAAAGAAGCTCAACACAAAGGAATATATTAAATGATTACAGGATTAAAAGAATCATGTAAATGATTATATGAAGCCCAAAAACACAGCAATAAGATTGTAGTAGTCTGAGTAAGAGACTACAGCAGTTTTGACTAGTGAAATGACAGTGAAGAAAGAAAGATTTGAGAAATATTTAGTAGGTAGAATTAACAGGCCTTGCTGTTTAATTAGGTTTGGAGGGGAGGGCAGCAACAGGTGTTAAAAATGACCTCTAGGTCTCTGGCCTATGCAATTGGTAGATGGAAGTGGTAATTACTAAATGGGAACACAGAAGGAGCAAATTTGTGGCTGACATCATGAGCTGAATTAGTTCATCTTTTGGACTTGCAGTTTAAGGTATCTGTGAGACATCTAAGCAGAAATCTCTAACAGACGGTTGGATGTGTAGATCTGGAGTTCAAAAGGGAAGTCAGAGTAGAGACAGAAATTGCATTTAGATGGTAATTGAAGCCATGGGAGAAGGCAGGTTCTCTTAAGAAAAGGAGAAGGCGGCCTATACCTAAGCCCTGTGGAATTCCCACACATTAAAGACAGAAAGAGGAAGAGCCAGCAAAGGAATGTGAGGAATAGACACAGAGGTGGAAGGAAAATCAAGAGTATGGTGACTTAAAAGCCAAAAGATGAACTTTTTAAAGGAAAGAATGGTCAAGTATCTCAAATGGTCCTGATAGGTCAAGTAAGAATGTTAAGTGTCCCCTGAATTTAGGGACATGAAGAATCTTAAGACCATGGCAAGAGTCATTATTGGGGAAAGTGGTGGGTGGAGGTTGTCAAATAAATAATACAAAAAAAAGTCACAGAACTGAAAGACGTAAGTCTTTGGATTGAAAGGACTAACCAAGAGCCCAGCAAAACGAAAGAAGACGACGAGACCTACATCAAAGTACATTACCATGAACAGAGGATAAAAGAAAATCCTAAAGACTATTAAGAGAAAAAGATGGCAAAGGATCCAGGAAGCAAAATGGCATCAGATATTCAACAGCAACTCTTGAAGCCAGAAGATAATGAATGGAAGAAAGTCTTCAAAACTAACAGACTCCAAATCTTAAAAATTCTTTAAAAACTTACTTTTAAACTAGAATTATATATATTAAATTGTGACCTTATAATAAAGACATATTTACACAGGCAAGTTCTTAAAAAATATGTTTTCCATGGATCCCCTCTCAGAAGGCTACTAAAGGTTGTACATAACAAAAACAAGGAGGAAATACGAACAGGAAAAACAAAGTATTTAAAACATCCTTGAAGTAGTTTGTGTTCCTAAAACTTCTAGGGAAAAAACTGTAACTCATTATTAAGATACTAAAAAAGACCTAAACAGAGATAAAACATTCACAGGTGGGAAGACTCAATATCAAAAAGAGGTTAATTTTTCCAAAACTAATGTATAAATTCAATGAGATCTCTCCAAAAAAACAGTTTTTTTTTTTTGTTTGTTTGTTTTGTGGCACTCAACCAGGCTAACTCGAAAATGTACACAGAAGCCCTGAGGGCCAAGAATAATACTAAACTATGTTGAAGAAACAGCAGACATTTATTTTAATGCTTTCCTAATTAAGACAGTGGGATACTGGTACAGGAATAGACAAATAGATCAATGAAGAGACCAGAGAATGCAGAAACAGACACATGCTATACAACAGAGCACTGCAGAGCAGTGGGGAAATATTTTTCTTTCCAGTGAATAGTTCTGGGACAATCGTGTATCCATATGGGGAAAAAAAATGAAACTGGACCCCTACCTCACACCGTTTACAAAAATCTATTCTAGGTCGATTGTAGATCTAACAGTTAAAGAAAAGCAAAATCATAAAGTTTTTAGAAGATAATATAGAAAATTATCTTCATGATCACAGGCTAGGAAAAAATGTCTTAAGGATAACACAAAAAGCATCAACTGTAAAGGAAAAAACTGACAAATTGGACCATGTTAGAGAATTCATAAAAAGACACTACAATGAGAATGAAAAGACAGGTCTCAGAATGAGAATATATTTGCAATAACTATCACCAGCAAATAGTTAAAATTCAAAACACATATATTGTACACACACACACACACACACACACTCAACATATAAACAAAAAGACATCAATAGAAAAATGAGTAAGAGACCCGAACACAAAAGAAATTCAGATTACCAAAAATATATTAAAAGAATTATTTTTAGTAATCTGTGAAAGGTGAATTAAACGCACAATAAGAAATGTAACACATTATCAGGCTGTCAAAAGTTTAAAATTCTGACAACACTAAATGTTAGCAAAGATGCAGGGTAAGGAAATTCTTAAACTGCTGGTGGGAATGTAAACTTGTGTAATTAGTTTGGCATCATCTGGTAAAATTAAAGATACACTACCCTATAACCTAGCAATTCCATTCCTGTATTAACTTAGTGAAACTCATGCATATGTGCAACTACTATTTTGTGTAAGAGCCAAAAACTGAAAGCAACCAATATATCCATTAATAGTACAATAGTAAATAATTGGTGATATCATCATATAATAGAATACAATGCTACAATAAAAAAGAACTACAGCTCTATGTGATAAAGATGAACCTCACAAACATAATACTGACTTTGAAAGAAGCAAGACACAAAAGAATATGCTCAATATGATTCCATTCACATAAAGTTCAAGTGCATACAAAACTAAATTTATAACATTTAGGGATATAAACCTAGATAGTAAATGATTAAGAAAAGCAAAAACATGAATAATTTAAAGATTGGATAGTGGTTTCCTTTAGTGAGAGAGAAGGTATTAGACACAGAAAGGAGGCAAGAGGGATTCTCGGACGTTGGCAGAATTCCTTGACACTGATGGTTGTTAATAACAACTCACTTTATTATCTGCTAAATGTATATGTTTCCGTACTTTTTAATACAAAGATTATATATTTTACTATTTTTTAAAAGACACACAGCCATCAGTTGTCATACAGAAATCACTTTCATCCAGCACACAGCCAAGAGTTTAGTTTCAACTGGTTTAATAGATAATATAGCTTTCCAGAAATGCAATTCAATTAATATCTAATGTCATTCTTTTTTTCTGTTAAAAACAAAAGAAATTCAGTGGGGAAAGCAGAGGGCAGTGGCTCACGCCTGTAATCTCAGCACTTTGGGAGGCCAAGGCAGGCGTATCACCTGAGGTCAGGAGTTCAAGACCACCCTGGCCAACATGGTGAAACCCTGTCTCTACTAAAAATACAAAAAATTAGCCAGGCACGGTGGCATGCACCTGTAGTCCCAACTACTCTGGAGGCTGAGGCAGGAGAATTGCTTGAACCTGGGAGGCGGAGATAACAGTAAGCCAAGATTGTGCCACTGCACTGCAGCCTGGATGATAGAGAGGGACTCCATCTCAAAAAAAAAAAAAAAAGAAATCCAAAGATAAAAAAATTGTGAAGGATATGACATATCTTCATTTATATATCAAATACTACTACTTTTAAAAGAGAAAATAAATTTAAAGTAGCAAAGTTTTTTCAGGCAAGGAAGTAACTGCTAAATGTGTACAGTGCTGGACTGAGTGGAAGGAATACAAGTATACGATGGAAGAATGACACAAACTAAATACACAACATGATTACCTATAGTTTACACATCCCAAATCTGAAAATCTAATCTGAAATGCTCCAAAATCTGAAACTTTCTGAGTGCTAACATGACATGATGTTCAAAAGAAATGCTCACTACAGCATTTTCAATTTCAGATGTTCAATAACTAAGTATAATGCAAATATTCCAAAATCCAAAAAATTCCAAAATCTGAAACACTTCCGGTCCCAAGCATTTGGGAAATGGGATACTCAACCTCATCTCTATTTACAATATAATCTTTGTAAGTTACCAATTTCCATAAGCAAATGATAGAATCAAGTTTATAAACAGTTTTCTACTACATACTACTATGTACAATGTTAAGGTTCCACAGCTTTTTCCCCCAAATATAAGGAAGTTTATAAATCCTCAATTTCTACGGAATCTTGAAAAACAAAAACTTTTAGAAAAAAGAGGCCATCAGCCAGGCGCGGTGGCTCAAGCCTGTAATCCCAGCATTTTGGGAGGCCGAGACGGGCGGATCACGAGGTCAGGAGATCGAGACCATCCTGGCTAACTCGGTGAAACCCCGTCTCTACTAAAAAATACAAAAAACTAGCCGGGCGAAGTGGCAGGCACCTGTAGTCCCAGCTACTCGGGAGGCTGAGGCAGGAGAATGGCGTAAATCCGGGAGGCAGAGCTTGCAGTGAGCTGAGATCCGGCCACTGCAGTCCAGCCTGGGCGACAGAGTGAGACTCTGTCTCAAAAAAAAAAAAAAGAAAAGAAAAAAAGAGGCCATAAGAAGTCAGATAAGTTTTAATTTCAAATTTTATTTTTTAAAAAACTCATACCCTACTCCTTAGAAGCAGACAGCAGTGAAATGAAAAAAGAAAAAATAGTGCCAGCCCATGCTCTTTAAATATCATACTAAAATACAGTCATCAAGACCACAGAAATTCTCCTTGACACGATTTTATAGTGCTCAAATAACTACATGAAATAAGACTCTTGTTTTTCAGAAAATTTTCAATTAATGTCTCAGTACAGGAAGACAGATCACATTTTGCAGAAAGTGTTGTGAAAGAATAACACAGGGCTTTAGTATCTCCACACAATCTGACCATGCCATTAGAAACCAACAAAATGGTTTATTATCTTCTTGGTTCCTCTTCCTATCTCACCCGATATTTTGCATCTATGAGCTCTAAATGTAATAACAGTAATTTCTACCATTTACTGAGCCCTTTCAATGTGCCTTATATTTATTATCTTCTTTAATCCTCACACTGAGGATATCTTATGGATGAGCAAAGTTAGGTATAGGACAAATAAGAAACTTGCTCAAGGTCATATGCTGCTATTGAGTGAGAGACCTGTTATATTCCAACTCCAGAGCCAGTGTTCTTACTACTGAACTGTTCATATTTGATAAAACATATTTACACCATGAAAACTGCTCATAATCACCTACCACCTTCTAACTACAAGATTCTAGGTGTCTTGAGGATTTATTTTTGCCTTTCCAGGCTAAGTACATACTCACAGAACTTTAATGGGTGAAAGAATCTCAACTCTTAAGAAAGTCAGTATTATGGCTAAGAAAACAGAGGCCCAGAGAAGTTAAGTGTTTTGTCCAGGATTACAAAGCTGGTTTCTGACAGCCAGCACTAAAACACAACTCTACATTCCTAGGAGTGATCTTCCCACTACACTGAAGCCTTGCATCTTATGTAGCTCTTGCTGAAACCCATACTCTACCCTCCACACAAATAACAAAGCTTATTTTGCCAACTTCCACAGCATATGATAGCTTCCACGACAGCATTCATATGTAGATAAAACACATTCTTCCATTTCAACAAGTAAACAGATACATCACTATATGCTAAGGCTGTGGATGAACCCAAATACATATCAAAAATTTGGCATTTAATTTTATTATAGAAACATAAACATATTAACTGTAATAAGTGACGAGTGCTATAACAGCCATGTGAACAATGTGTTCTGAAAGCATACAGAGAGGAGTAGATACTTCAGCCTGGATAAAGAATGAAGACTGGGGTTTTGACAAGACGCATTTGAGGCAGGGCAAAGGCAGAAGTATAATGGTGCTTAGAAAGTAGTAGGCAGCCGGGGATGGTGGCTTCCCGCCTGTAATCCTAGCACTTTGGGAGGGCGAGGCGGGCGGATCACCTGAGGTCAGTAGTTCGAGACCTGCCTGACCAACATGGAGAAACCCTATTTCTACCAAAAATAAAAAATTAGCTGGGCGTGGTGGCACATGCCTGTAAACCCAGCTACTCCGAAGGCTGAGGCAGGAGAATCGCTTGAACCCGGGAAGGGGAGGTTGCACTGAGCCGAGATCGCGCTATTGCACTCCAGCCTGGGCAACAAGGTCGAACTCCATCGCAAAAAAAAAAAAAGCAGTGGGCAAAATGCTCTCATTTCTTCCAGTGACTGTTAAAATAAAAAACAATACTAAATATGGGCTCAGAAGACCTGAGTTCAAGTCTAGGCTGAGACTCATGTGGCTGTGAACAATTTCAATATCTTCATCTGTGAAATGTGGATACTAATACTGACCCTGCCTACCTCACAAGATTTTTGTGGGGGCCAAACTATTTGAAAGTACTTAACTTCAAAGCCCTGTATAAACGTAAGTTATTTTCTTACGTTTTCACTTCTAGGCAACCCTGTGGGTCCTTCCCCTAAAAGCTGTCTCATAAAAAATTCGCCCTTCAGGATGAAAATACTCCAATGACATCATTCCTATGTCTAGGAGATATATTATTACTAGGAGACCATATTACTAGGAGATAGTAAACAGTCAACATTAATGCCTTCAGGTTGAAACGCCAAGCTTCTTCCTATTGAAATAAATATATGCGTGTGTGTTTTTAATTTCTTAAGCGCTGATACTTCTAGTCAATGCTTACCATAAATATATTTAAAACTAGTACCACATGAAGGTCTTCTTTTGGAAATTTTGTCAGAAATTCCATTCCATTTTATAGTATGCGGTAGAGCAACCAACTCAAGAAGAGACCGCAAGTAGCAATCACTTTGATCCCAACTAGTTCTGTATTAGCTCTAGATACAACCAAAAAAAATACCCTGGACCCTAAAAAGGGAACTGTTAGAGTACAAGCATGCACGCGAATGCAGTCAGTAGACAAATCCACTGCAAAGTGCAATGAGTTTCTCATTCTAAAATACCTGAAGGGCACAACCAGACCCCTCCTATAAATTAAGGAACACTCTCATTTCCTTTGAAGCTCGACAGAGTAGACTTTATAACCCTGTCTCCCTTTCCAATCGCTCTTTAAACTCCATCCAGGCCCCATTTTGTTCCGTAAACCCGACTTCTTACCTACTCCTTGGATGACCAGCCAAGTAAAGTTGCATCGAACCGTAACAGTCAAAAGGAGCAAGAGACAGGAAAGGGACTAGGGGAGCAGAAGTCCTCCCGCCACTCCAGGCCAGTGGCTGTTTTATCTTCGCAGTACAACTTCCCGTTTTCTCCCTCTTACCTTGTACACCTTCCCAAAGGCTCCATCGCCCAATTCTCCTATAATCTCCCAAAAGTCTTCGGGGTTCAGGTCCCTCTTCACGTGTTCGTACTGCTTCTTCTTCTTCTCGCTCCCCAACTTGAAGATCTTACGGAAATTAAAGAAGGACATTTTTCCTCCCAACACAGAGTTCCTTGCACTTAAGGACTAAAAACAATAAAAGGCAAAGTTTCTCCTCCCTGCTCTCCCGCGCGAGCCCGGCTGGCGGCGGCGGGCGCGGCGTCCCTCGGCCCCCGCAGCTCCGGCCGGGCGGTCCCGGGAGAAGGCGGGGCGGCGACCCGGGCTCCGGCCCGCGGTGGGGGTGCTGCGCGAGCGGCCCCTCCGCCAAGCCCGGCCCGCGAGCGGCGCGGTGAGCACCTCGCCTCCGGCCCACCCTCGGGGAGCGGCACCTGCCCGCAAGCTCGCTCCCACTCGGCCTGGTCCGACGGGTCCGAGCGGTCAGGACGCCCGTGGCGGCGGCAGCTTAGGCCCGTGTCACGGCGAGTCTCCAGGGGCGGCGGCTACTCCTGGAAAGAGAAGCGGCCGGCGGCCTCGGAAGCGGGCAGTCGAGGAGCCGAGCCCTCCTGCCTCGGGCTGCGAGCCTAGGGTCTCCTCCGCCGCCGTCCGTTCCCGCGGCGCAAGGCCCGCGCGTCCCCTCGGGTCTAGGGCGCCGCCGCAGCCTCCGCCGCCTGGCTCCCTCCCCAGCCCACACAGCCTCGGCCTGGAGCGCGCGCCGACGCCGACTCCGTAGCGCGCCCGCGCGCTTTCCCGGCTGCGCGCCCGCCCGGTCACGCGCCCTGCTCACCGCGCGCTCGCGTTGGGGCGTCCCCTCTGGCCCCGCGCACGCGCGCTGGGTCCCGCAGACTGGCTGTGCCCGAGGGTTCGCGTGAGCGGAGCACCGGGCTTGGGGTGCGGGGGCCTCGTGTGATGGACGCATTTGCTCTTTGGTCCCTGACGATTGTTTCTCATTTGCCTTCCAAGGCCCAAATCCTGTCAGTCCACGGCCTTGGTGGAGCGGCCCCCTTGGGCAGGACCCTGTTGATTGTGCTAGCGGATGTTGCCTCCATTCTGGATCTGGGAAAAACTGTGGAGTGAAAGGCCGACCTATTAGGGTTGGGACCCGAAAGCGGACTTTTTCGCTCTCAGACGGGCCCCAGGTACAATGAGAGGGGAGTTTGTGTGGTGGTTGTGAACTTGAGCTTTGGAGAGAGAGAACTGTGACCTTGGGCAGGTAACCTCTCTGAGTCTGTTTCCTCGCTGTAAAATGAAGATCCTAACAGTCCCTACCAGAAGGTTGTGAATGAGGCAATGGATGGAAGACTTTTGCGCGGCCCCTGCACCCGCAAACGCTCAATCTTAGTTCTTACTCTTGTTGTTTTAAGTGTGCAGGCAAGATAGACACAGATACCTAAAAATTGTTTAATACAACTTTTTTTTTCATTTTTTTCTTTTTCTTTCTTTTTGAGACGGAGTCTTGCTCTGTCGCCCAGCCTGGAGTACAGTGGGGCGAACTCGGCTCACTGCAAACTCCGCCTCCGGGCTTCACACCATTCCCCTGTCTCAGCCTCCGGAGTGGCTGGGACTACAGGCGCCCGCCACCATGCCCCGCTAGTTTTTTTGTGTTTTTAGTAGAGACGGGGTTTAACCGTGTTAGCCAGGATGGTCTCGATCTCCTGACCTCATGATCCGCCCGCCTTGGCCTCCCAAAGTGCTGGGATTACAGGCGTGAGCCACCGCGCCCGGCCCCCACTTCTCAGGTGATGACTGCGACACTCCCTTGAGGGTAAAACTAACTTCTGGCCACCTCCACAACTGTAAACCTGGTGTCACTCTTGGTGACTCCACCTCAACTAAGGCCCCCACTTCCTGATCTGCCTCCAGCCCCCTTGGACAGCACTCTCTGGTGGGGCAGTGTGGGCGCTGGCTGGAATCCGTCAGGTGGTGACCTACCTTCTCCTCCACCAGACCACAACTCTTTCAGGCCAGATGTTTGTTGTTCATCACAATATACAAGTACCCGGCAACATTCCTGGCATATAATAGGAAGGCAGATCTGGTGAATGAATGAATGAATGAATGGCGGTATCTGGAGCAGAGACAATGTATATATATTGCTGTTTATGTAATGTCCCCCCCCAGTCATTTTGCCCTCCAGCCCCAAGATGGCATAGCAAAACCCCTCTTCCAGTAAGACGCTTAAGATGATTCAATTCCTTGAGATCCTTCTGTTTTGTAAAGTGTTATTGCAATATGTTAATATACAATAAATTGTACATATTTAAAGTGTGTATTTGTTTTGTTTTTTTTTTTGCTAGTACTTGTTTGCTTTTATTTTTTTAAATTATACTTTAAGTTCTGGGATACATGTGCAGAACGTGCAGGTTTGTTACATAGGTATACACCTGCCATGGTGGTTTGCTGCAAGTGTGCACTTTTATATGTTTTGACAAATGTATAGACCTGTGAAAACAATACTATAATTATTTTTAATTATTATGATTTATGGAGAAAATGAAATGCTTAAAAAATAAAATTAAAAGTACTGTAATTCAACTATCCAGACATGACCGTTGGTAAGAACTTACATTTCAAAACAGGATTTTTTTGGCTGTGCATTAACTTTTTTCAACGTGGTTGAGGTTTGCTACATAAAAAGGTTTGCATCCTGCACTTCGCATATTTCAATACAATTAATAATTGTTCTCTTCCATTATAAGATATTTAGATTATAATTTCTCTGTTTTTAATAAAATATGGATAAATATCTTTGTACACAAATCTTTTTCCACATATTTGATTATTTCCTTAGGATAAATTGCCAGAAGTAGATTTTGGTCAATGGGTATATGTCTGTTTGCTTATTTTGTTCTTTTCAAAATAGAAAAGACTTTACAATTTTGTCAATTAAAAGATAGTATATTCTTGGCAGGGTGGAGTGGCTCACACCTGTAATCCCAGGCTGAGGTGGGAGCCTGAGGCTTGAGCCCAGGAGTTTGAGACCAGACTGGCCAACATGGGAAGATCACATCTCTACCAAAAATTAAAAACAAAAAAATTAGCTAGGCATGGTGGCACTTACCTGTGGTCTCAGCTACTGGGGAGGGTGAGGCAGGAGGATCACTTGGGCCCAAGAGGATGAGGCTGCAGTGAGCCATGTTTGTGCCACTGCACCCAGCCTGGGCAACAAAGCGAGAATTCATCTCAAAGAAAAAATAAAATAAAAATAAAAGATAGTATATTTTTGTTGTAAATAATTCAAATAATACAGACATTAAAAACTAGGAAACTGTCTATAATTCTGTCCTCCTTCCTTCCCCGCTACTCATAGTTACCATCGACCTAACCACTGTTAAAAGTTAAGCCTGTGATGATGGATATGTTTATGTAATAGACAGTGGTGGTATACAGTTATCACCCAACTCATCTAGTTATATACATTTACTGTATGTCAATAATAATTCAATAAGTGGTTTTTAAAAAGTCACTAGCAAAGCAAAGATAAAGTTCTGACACCATTAAGAAATAGAAATAGGCCGGGCATGGGGGCTCACACCTGTAATCCCAGCACTTTGAGAGGCTAAAGTGGGTGGATCGCCTGAGGCCAGAAGTTCGAGATGAGCATGGCCAGTATGGCAAAACCCAGTCTCTACCAAAAACACAAAAATTAGCCGGGCGTGTTGGTGGGTGCCTGTAATCCCAGCTACTCAGGAGGCTGAGGCAAGAGAATCGCTTGAACCTGGGAGGTGGAGGTTGCAGTGAGCTGAGATCGTGCCACTGCACTTCACCTGGGCAACAGAGCTAGACCCTGTCTCAAAAAAAAAAAAAGAGAAAGAAAGAAATAGAAATATTATCATAAATTTTTTCATATATTATGAAAAAAAGAAATGGAAATGAGCCTCTTGTAAATGCTTCTCCTTTTAATAAAATAATACACATGGCCAAATAAAAAAAGTTAAGCCTATGAGCATGAGAGAATTTCGGGGGACAATAAAAAAGGGTTTATAATTAGATTATGGTGATGATTGTACACTTAGAATGGGTGAATTATATGCTTTGTAAATTATACCTCAATAAAGCTACTTTGAAAAAGTTAGGCATATATTTTTGTGTGTGTGTGTGTGTGTGTGTGTATATATATATATATATATATATATATATACTTTTTTTTTTTTGAGATGAAGTTTCACTCTGTCACCCAGGCTGGAGTGCAGTGGTGCGATCTCTGCTCAGTGCAACCTCTGCCACCAGGATTCAAGCAATTTTCCTGCCTCAGCCTCTTGAGTAGCTGGGATTGCAGGCGCCCACCACCACGCCCAGCTAATTTTTGGTATTTTTAGTAGAGACAGGATTTTGCCATGTTGGCCAGGCTGGTCCTAAACTCCTGACCTCAAGTGTTCTGCCCGCCTCGGCCTCCCAAAGTGCTGGGATTACAGGTGTTAGCCACCGCACCCAGCCGCACATATATTTTTTAAAATATAAAACTGACATCATCCAATACAGATCGTTGACATCTTTCCAAGCCACCCCAAATAGATCTGTCTAATCCTTTTTTAATAGCTGGACAGAGTTCTAGTGTCTAACTATGCCATAATTTATTTAAGCATTTTTCTGTTGACAGGCATGGAAGGCATCTAGGTAGTTTCCAATTTTTTTGTCATCATACGCAGTTCCACAGTGAGCATACATATACAAGCATCTTTGCATATTTGTCTGATTATATTCCCTTAAGACACAATTCAAGAAGTGGAATTGATGAGTCAAAGACCGTATTAAAATTTTTTTTTGCTCTGTATTGCCTAACTGGCCTCTAAAAAGGTTGGTGGCCAAATATGGTGGCTCACGCCTCTAATCTCAGCACTCTGGGAGACTGAGCCAGCAGGTTTGCTTGAGCCCAGGAGTTCCAGACCAGCCTGGGCAACATAGTGAAACCCTCATTTCCACAAAAATAAAAAAATTAGCCAACCGTGGTGGTGCATACCTGTAGTCCCAGCTACATGGGAGACTGAGACGGGAGGGAGGATCACTTGAGCCCAGGAGGTCGAGGCTGCAGTGAGACATGATCGTGCCACTGCACACCAGCCTGGGTGACAAAGCAAGGCCCTGGCCGGGCGCGGTGGCTCAAGCCTGTAATCCCAGCACTTTGGGAGGCCGAGACGGGCGGATCACGAGGTCAGGAGATCGAGACCATCCTGGCTAACACGGTGAAACCCCGTCTCTACTAAAAAAATACAAAAAAACTAGCCGGGCGCGGTGGCGGGCGCCTGTAGTCCCAGCTACTCCGGAGGCTGAGGCAGGAGAATGGCGTGAACCCGGGAGGCGGAGCTTGCAGTGAGCTGAGATCCGGCCACTGCACTCCAGCCTGGGCGACAGAGCGAGACTCCGTCTCAAAAAAAAAAAAAAAAAGCAAGGCCCTGTCTCAAAACGAAAAAGGTTGGCATATGAAAGTGTCAATTTCACCACACCCTTAGTAGCAACAAGGTATTATCCATCTTTTTTTTTTTTTTTTTTTTTTTTTTGAGACGGAGTCTCGCTCTGTAGCCCAGGCTGGAGTGCAGTGGCGTGATCTAGGCTCACTGCAACCTCCACCTCCTGGGTTCAAGCGATTCTCCTGCCTCAGCCTCCCAAGCAGCTGGGATTACAGGCTCCTGCCACCACACCAGGCTAATTTTTTGTATTTTTAATAGAGACAGAGTTTCGCTATGTTGGCCAGGCTGGTCTCAAACTCCTGACCTCAAGTGATCCGCCTGCCTCAGCCTCCCAAAGAATTGGGATTACAGGCGTGAGCCATCACGCCTGGCCTATCCATTAATCTTTACCAAGCTAATAGCCCCAAAATAACTTATCTTAATTTAGAATTATCTGATTATTAATGATGTAATACTTTTCCGTTTGTATACTGGCCACTTTTATTTCTTATTTTATGAATTGCCTCATCATATCAACGAATAATATCAAATAATGTTTGTCAGTATTCTATAAATGACATGAGCTAGTCTAACATACTTTGATGAAACGATCACAGAGTTAATAATAGCTTATATATTTTCACCATGAAGTTATAGCCACAGAAATTACTTAGTAACACTGGGTGTGATGTCATTTAGTCAGATCAGATTTTTCCAGTGAAGGCCATGACATGTAGATGTCTGTGTTATTTATAAATGATAATTTGGCTTTCCTGAATTTTTGGAACTTTAAAAGTAAAGTTGAAGTAGCGATCATGTATTCATTTTTAAAAATTTTTTTGGATTATACTTTGGTATGCAAATAAATTCATTTAATACATAATTTTTTGGCTCTACTCGCCTTAAAAATAGCTTAATACATTCTCACTAAACAGCTTGGTGAGAGGATGCTATCTTCACAATTTGCCTGGTAAATAATCTTCTCTGGTAATGATAAGGATATCATTACAAACTGGAAATTTAGACTGGGCATGGTGGCTCACACCTGTAATCCCAGCACTTTGGGTGGCCTAGCCAGGAGGATCATTTGAGGCCAGGAGTTCAAGACCAGCCTGGACAATATGGCAAGACCTCGTCTCTACAAAAATAAAATTAGCCGGGTGTGATGGTATGCACCAGCTACTCGGGAGCCTGAGGCCAGGAGTTTGAGGCTGCGGTGGGCTGTGATAGCACCACTGCACTCCAGCTTGGATGACACAGAGACCCTATCTCTAAATAAATAAATAAATAAATAAATGGAAATTTAGTACATTGTGCTTAGTGGTTTACATGCGTCATCTCGTTTAAACCTCATGGCAACGCTATAAAGTAGGTACTATGATAATCCCTATGTAAAAGAGAGGAAACTGAGGCAGTGAGTTATGTAACTTGGTTATGGCCTCACGGATAGTAATGGCAGATTTGCACTTGAATCCAAATCTCGGAAAACCTAACTCCCCAGTATTTAGCAACTCCACTAAAACAGTCTCCTTAGCCTCCTTGAGCTTTTGCCATAGCCATCTCACAGGATTGTGCCACTGCTATGCTTTTCTTCTTCCTCTAAATTGAAAACGTTCTACTCACTGTCTCCACTTTGTCGGCTCAGCTCCCAAGTATGTCTGTATGCATGTGAGTGTGCATATGTGGATACATATGTATATATGTGTTCATATGTTAATACATATGTGTGTACATGTGTGAGTGTATAGGACAGAGGGCGTATGTATGTGTGAGCATGCATGTACATATTGTGTGAACGTGTGTATGTGTATGAATACATGTGTGTATGGGTATTGTGAATGTGTTTGTATGTGAGTGTGTATATATCTGCATATGTATGTGAGGCTGTGTATGTTTCTTCTTGTAGACTGAAAGCATTTGGAGGGCAGGGACTGTCATGCTCATTCTTGTACCTTCTGCATCTAGCCCAGTATCTTCCTATTCCACACATTGTTGTTGAATGAATAAATGAAAATGATAAAACTTTACACCTAGTGAAAGAAATTACGTGTCAATTCCTTTCCCCTTCCTTGTTTAGACAATCAATTTGCTAGTTTGTTCTTTAAATGCTATTGTGTAGATTAGATGGAAGTAGCAAATTCCTTTGATGTTCAAGTATTCTGTGGCATAAATACAGTTTTCTATCCTTGTGGAGTTATATTTTTAGAAAGGAATTTTTTAGATATTTTAAGAAGGTAACTAACCTGTGATTATGACAATTATTCTCCTGAAATAGAATTGTGTGTCATTCAGAAAATTCCAAATCAGGTTTTGGGTCTCTCTTTTTCCTATTTTGAAAACAAGAAAAAGTAAACAAGTCACCTGATTTAAGCTCTTTTTTATTTCATAAAAGGAATCTAAAAATATCCTCCCTTCTAATTTGTCTCTCTTTCTGCGTCATGCAGAACTGTTACACACACATACTCCCACCTTCTCCTCATCCCTAGTAACTTCGCTAAAATGAATCATAAGCATTTGGCAGTGCAATGAGAAGGCTTAATGCATCCAAATCTTGGGAAATTAGAAAATAGAAACTACATAGAGTCCTTCTTTTACAAGTGGTACTCCAATTCCAGTTTAAAAATCTACACTCCATAACGTCTTTTGAACTTTAAGTATTTGAATGGTCAATATTAAATGTCTTATACGTTTCCTCCTTCCCCCTGCTAACGTTTCAGGACTAGTACCTCTCCCAAGTTTTTAATTAAAACTTTTTGTTACTATGCATTCATTTTTCACAAAGCTGCCATGACCATTACAAACCACAATCTGAGGCTTATTACATTACATTATTAACACCATCATGAGATACTGCCCATTTGTCTGGTAAATCCTAATCTTTTCTATTTCCACGACTCATATTTCATATTGCTACAGGAGGAAATTAACCAATACAGATTCCTGTTGAAGGCAAATATATTCTTGTATATCAATGTTAAGTCATAAAATGATCATTTCTAACAAAAATGAACCAAATGATTTTCGATTGAGGGTTTGGTAAAATAAAAAAAGTATATATTTTAGAGTTAACTCTTTAAATAACTGCTTAGAATTGGTATCTTTCATTCTTCCATTTGTTCAACAGATAGTCATCAGTTTTCTCCTACATGTCAGGCAGTATTCTAGGGACTGAGGAATCAGTCAAAATCAAAACAGACCAAAAAATCTCTTGGAAGTTATATCTAAATGACTAAGTGGGATTTAGACAAATAGATATTATTTTCTAATCCAGTAATATTTTGCAATTTCTGGAAACATTTTTGTTTGTCACAACTAGGGGAGGGGATGCTTCTGGTATCTGCTGGGTAGAGGCCAGGGATGCTGCTAAACATTCTGCAATGTGCAGGACAGCACAAAGAATTATCCAACTGAGGTTGTGCTAACCTCAGGTATTAGAGGTCAAGATATTGGTTACCTGTGAGGGGGTGGTGCCTGGAGGAAGACATAAAGGGGAGGTCTTCTGGATGCTGAGTGCATGAGTGAGTTTATTATGTTAAAAGCTTCTACACTTACAATCTGTGCATTTTTCTGTGTGTATGATTTTAACATATAACCCCTACATTCTGTAAAACTCCTCCCACTAACAGTTAGGCGTCAATGTCCCTTCCTCTTGCATCTTGGATCTGTGACTGCTTAACCAATATAATACAACAGAAGTAATATCGTGCCAGTTTCCCAGGCCTTAAAACATTAGCTGTTTCAACTTCCCATCACTTGCGACACTCATTCTTAGAACCCACCGCTGTGCCCTGAGGAAGCCCAAACAACCCATGGAGACATTCACATGGAGAGTATTGTGCCCTCAGTCCTGGTTGAACTCCCAGCTGACAGTCAATATCAACTTGCCAGCCATGAGTGAACCATACTGAAGTTCATCATCTATCCCTGTACGAAAGCTACGTGAGCTGACACCGTGTGGAGAAGAAACAAGCGTTACAACTGAGCCCTGCCCAAATTGCCAATTCATGAACTAAAAAAAAAAAAGATTGCTGTTCATTTAAGTCACTAAATTTTAGGAATGTTTAGTAAGCAGCAATCTATAACTAGAACAATGCTCAATAAATGAAAATTTTCTTTAAGAAGGCATACTATAGCCACATAACTTCGGGAAACTCTTGGTTAACGTTTTAAAAGTTTCCCTTACTGCAGAACTTTTAACGGGCTAATGTGTTTTATGTTCCTGAACGAGAGTATCCAGTGTTTCTCGAACATTTTTAACCACAGACTCTGTATCATAAAATGCCATCTTGTGAGATTTGGGTTCAATGGCCAGACTTTAAGAAAACCAAATGAACTTTTCAGTAATTCAGTAATTGAAATTCTAATTCTTAAAATTGCAAAGAGTTTGCATTAGGATAGTTTTAATTTGAAAAGTCGTATGTTATACAGTTAATTCTGGTAATAAAGTAAAAAACCCTAAATTTGCCCCAAGATTTTTTAGAACTATTTGCAAAGCTTTGATGACAGTTAAAAAGCTTAGATGACCCTTCTGTAGTTATTCCAAAGTCCCTGAGGTCATATTCAAAGGTTACATAAGCTTTTTAAAAAAAACCTAAATTCTGTTTTTCCTTGGAAAGTAATAGTAGCAATGTATGTGTAGATTTAGATGTTGAATGCTTTCCACATTTCCTTAAATTCTTACTTGACCTTACACAACATACTTCTAATATACTGATACAAAGTTGTATGTTTATTTGTCCAGATCTTAAAAACAACATTGGACTGAAGAGAATAAATTAAAAAGATATATCTTGTTTCATGTCTGGTAGAAGCCAAGTTTATTCCTTTTTGCTGTCATTCAAAATCAAAATCAAATGGAGGTTTTTTCTTTTCTTCTTTTTTTTATTTTTTTATTTTTTTGAGATTGAGTCTTGCTTTGTCGCCCAGGCTGTAGTGCAATGGCACGATCTTGGCTCACTGCAACTTCCATTCACTGGATTCAAGCAATTCCAAATGGAGGTTTTTCTTTAGTTTTCCTACCAAAGGCCAATTCTCAGTCTCTGCAACACACATTCACCTCCGCCATATCTCAGCTCAAACGTATCCTTTCAGCAGGAGGGAATTTTGGGATAGAAATACAGAGACAAAGCATAGCTTCATGAGGGCTAAGATGCTGACGGTTTCCCAGATGCCCCTTGTCATTCTTCTTTAGCCTTTCAGTTACTCCAACAAAATGTGACCCCTGGAGATAGAGTTCTCCATTTCATCTTCTGTATTCCACTCTTATCTTGCATCAGCAGTGCCTTGATTTCTATCCTATGATGACACCACCAAGTCTTATCCACTCTGATCTCTACCTGATTGCTGGAAAAGTTATTTTCTGTTGAAACCTCTGGGTTTAAACTGTGCTAACTCACATCACTTCACTCTCAAATCAACTGAGTTAGGAATTCTGGTTTCTAGATTTCTCTTTGGCTTATGGAAAGACCACTTGTTCAGCTTTTGTGCACCACGTAAACACACATAGCCAAGGGGATAAGGGAAGACTGAAATCTAGCCCACACTTCATTAACCAGGGTGAGTACCAGTGAGTCTGTGTTAGCCCACACAGGAACACCATTTTCTAGTTTTACAAAGGTGACTTATAAAGTAGTCTAGTCCTGGCCTGTGACATAGACCTCGGCGTAGCCATTTGAACATCCAAGATCGGCTGGGCACAGTGGCTCACACCTGTAATCCCAATACTTTGGGAGGCTGAGGCGGGCAGATCCTCTGACGTCAGGAGTTTGAGACCAGTCTGGCCAACATGGAGAAACCCCATTTCTACTAAAACTACAAAAATTAGCCAGGTGTGGTGGTGGGCACCTATAATCCCAGCTGCTTGGGAGGCTGAGGCAGGAGAATCTCTTGAGCCTGGGAAGCAGAGGTTTCAGTGAGCCAAGATCACGCCATTGCACTCCAGCCTAGGTGATGGGGTGAGACTTCATCTCCAAAAAAAAAAAAAAAGAGTCCAAGATCTTATCTGTTGCCTTAGGCTCTTCTCTGTCCTGTTCCAAGGTATTTCAGATGTTCCCTTTAAACGTGACTAGTTTGACTGATTTTTTTTTTTTTTGAGATGGAGTTTGGCTCTTTTTTTTTTTTTTGAGGTGGAGTCTTGCTCTGTTGCCCAGGCTAGAGTGCAGTGGCCCAAATCTCAGCTCACTGCAAGCTCCGCCTCCCAGGTTCACGCCATTCTCCTGCCTCAGCCTCCCGAGTAGCTGGAATTACAGACATGCGCCACTATGCCTGGCTAATTTTGTATTTTTAGTAGAGACGAGGTTTCTCCATGTTGGTCAGACAGGTCTCAAACTCCCGACCTCAGGTGATCTGCCCACCTCGGCCTCCCAAAGTGCTGGGATTACAGGCGTGAGTCACTGTGCCTGGCCGACTGAGTGACTTTTAAAGATCCCTCTACCCTCAAGTTCCATGATTTTATATGCCGTTCTTATCCCCCCTCTTCTTATGGATGTGGTGCCCTATGCCTCCACTTGAGAGGCTGCCATCCACCCACCTGCTGCATCAGAAGTTTCCATTCTTCCTGACCCACCTGAACATTATCGCCTTTTACAACAGCCTCAGCTAGAGATGCCCAACCATCAAATTAAATTTTAAAGGTAAACCTTATTGACATAGATTATAACTTTTCAAATAGTGAAAGTCTGTGATCACTTTTTAATGAAGTTTTTTTTTTTTTAGAGAAAGCCTAAAATACTAACATGCTATATATATATATCTCACTCATATATAATCTTTTTGTTGAATTTTTAATGAAAACAAAGTCGGTGAATGACAGTCATTGTTGAACATATCTGAAATCTCCTGTTAAGGTGAAGTAAAATGATATGAGTTTGAGGGAGGAGGATACCATTTGTTGTAAGAATGAATAACAAATAACAAATAACAAAAAGCATAAACTATAAAAGAAAGAAATTAATGAATTGGAATTAATCAAAATTAAAACTTTTCCTCTTTAAAAGTTTATGCAGCCCCCACATACTCCTTCTACTCTGAGACAGTTCTAGTCTATTGCTTCTTAAGAGGAAATATAGACCTTGATTTCAAAAATATATTTTAATAATATTTTATAATCAACTAATTTTTGTAACCAGTTATTGTAACTACATATTTTATTGGGAGAAATAAAAGGAGATCCAAATAAATGGAGATGTATACCATCTTCATGGATAGGAAGACTTAATGTTGTTGAGATGTTCATTCTCCCCTAACTGATGTCTAAATTCGATGCATTCACAATCAAAATCCCTTCAGGGTTTTGTCTGAAAATGACAAGCTAATGCTAAATATGGAAAAGCAAACAATCTGCCATATAACAAGAGAAAAAGAGAACAAAGATACGGGATTTACACTACGAGGTCTCAAGATTTATCATAAGCTATAGTAGTCAGTTGAGGTTCTGGTGTAAAGATGGGCAAAAATGAAACATAGAGAATCCAGCATTAGATGTATATACATATATATACACATATACATGTGTGTATATATACACACACGTAGTTACATATATACACATATACATGTATATACACACGTATATAGTCACATATACATACATATACATGTATATATATACACATATACATGTATATATATACACATATACATGTGTGTATATATACACACACGTAGTTACATATATACACATATACATGTATATATACACACGTATATAGTCACATATACATACATATACATGTATATATATACACATATACATGTATATATATACACATATACATGTGTGTATATATATGTATATACATACAGTCAATTGATTCTTGGCAAAGGTGGCAAGACAATTCAATGAGGAAAGGATAATATCTTCAATAAATAATGCTGAAACAGTTAGCCACATTAAAAAATAAAAAGTAACCTCAACTGTTATACCATATACAAAAAGTAACTCTAAATGGAATATAGAGCTAAATGTAAGAGCTAAAGTTAAAAATTATAAAATTATAAAACATCTTTTAAAAATTAGTGATCTTGGCTTTGGAAAAGATTTCTTAAATATGACACAAGAAGCATAAACTATAAGAGAAATAAATTAATGCATTGGATTTAATCAAAATTTAAAATTTTTTATCTTTAAAAAATGCTACTAAGAAAGGCAAGCCACAAACTCAGGGAAAATATTTTCCAAACATATACCCAACAAATAACTTGATTCTTAAAACTCAAAGAAGACTTATAGAGCAGTGGGCTTAACCTCATTTGCAAAGGGTCGAGAGAGGGGAGAAATCTGTGGTCAAATACTATGGCAACACTGGGACCAGATCTAGAAATAGAACTCAGGTGTCTTAACTGCCTGGGGTGTTTTTTCCAAGCCAACTAACCCAATTTAAAAATTGGCAAGATATTTAGACACACATTTCAACAACAAAAAAGATACATGGAGGGCATACAAGCATATGAAAATATGTTCAACATCATTAATCATAAGGGAAATGTAAATTAAAACCACAATGAGATACCAGTCCCCATCCACCAGAATGGCCAAAATTAGAAAGGATCTCCCCATCAGGTGTTGGCAAGGATGCTGAGCAACTGGAAAAACTCATATATCACTGGCGGGAATGTAAAATGTGCAACTAATTTGAAAATCAGTTTGATGGTTTCTCAAACTGTCAAACATATGTTTACCATATAATCCAGCCATTTCACTCCTAAGTATTTACACAAAAGAAGATATATGTCCAAATACTTGCCCATGCATGTTTATAGCAGCTTTGTGTCTAATAGCCCAAGTTCGAAACAACTCAAATACCTATCAGCAGGTGGATAGATAAACAAATTGCTGTATATCCATACAAGGGAATACTACTTAGCAATAAGCAGGAATGAGACATAGATACACCCAACAATGTAGATCAATCTCAAAATAATTATGCTGAGTTAAAGAAGTCAGCCCCCTTAAAAAGAGTACATTCCATTTATACAGTAAACGGAAACTAAAATGAAAACAAAACTATAGTGACAGAAAGCAGATCAATAGTTACCTGTAGAGAGAGGAGGGGGGAGAGATTACGAGTGAATATTTACGTCAAAACTTTATTATAAAGCTGAATTATAACTTTACAATTGTGAATTATAAATTTGTGTGTTCCTGTATAATCTCCCCCTCCTCCCTCCTCCATCTTTAGGCAACTATTGATCTGCTCTCTGTCACTATAGTTTTGTTTGATTATAATCAATTTTATGACCTTGTATCTTGTTCAAAGGCAAATTCACAGGTTTACCTTAATGATATTAATAAACCCAAATATACGTTACTGTTCTGCAGTTAACATAGCTTTACACTCAAAGACCCCAAGCAAAATGTTAAGAAATCGCCCTTCATTGGTCACATTGTTCATTACAATTTCATTTTCATAGGAAAGAAAAATGGTAGCATGCAGGGATGATGTGAATGGGCTTTGGTGTCCCCATCATTACCGTTGACAACCACCTCCTTCATTCTTTGACATGGACAAGTATTAATATTATAGATATAGTTTTTCTCATTGTTAGGTAAAGTGATATTTAAACACAGCTTAGAGGTAAGTCTGCCAGTTCCAAATGAATAGTTTAGACCCCCCTAAGCCTCTTCCACATAGGATTTTGAGCAAGCACTGTGGGAGGCCTCTCCCTTTCTGTGATTCTTTCTATAATAGGGAGCCACTGCAATGGTTTTTATACCTGATTAGCACCGATAATCATACTGAGATTTGTAGAGCATCTTGCTTATAATTGATATTTACTAACTTTCACAAAATGTAGGCTTCTGTTAGAACGCTGAAAGTCCTTTCCTCTCACTGAATCTTTCTGCCTCACTCAGGAGACCATCCTAATTCTGTTCTACAGCTTTGCCTTTCAAATGTTTGCTGGTTCACATAACAGCAAGGCTTAGGGAATTATTAAGGGATAAAGACTGCTTTGAAGCCAAATATTACTGCCATCCCGCACCAGAACCAATCCTGCTAAACCAACAAACTCAGAAGCACTTGCTCCCTTCCAGAGAGCTTTCCTTTGTCCTCCCCTCAAACCATATGATTTAGTTTCCCAAGGGAGGCTATGTTCCATTTTGGTTTGATAGTATCCAGATTCTCCAGATAAGCTTATTTACAATGTGTTCTACTCCTATAAACCAGGCCAACTGAGTTGTTTTCAAATTATGCACTCCTTCTTAGAGCGGGCAAAACTAATTCAAGTATTTGATATAAAAGCATTGTAAGGTGATGTGCTTCTTCAGCTTCAATAAAACATCATTTTATTAAGGAACAAGGGTTTCTGTGTAGTCAAAGTATTACTTATTCATGGGCTACACAGAAGAAAAATTCAGTATCCCCTTAATTCCCGAGACCATGTAGCAAATTAACTAGCGGATTTAAACCCCCTTTATTGGAGTTTTAAATAATGAGTGGAGGCACCATCTTAAAAAAGAAAAATAACAGTGATGCTTCTGATATGGAAGACATTTCATCTTTTTATAGTTTGCTGAGCATTGGGGGTAGGAACTCAAAGAGACCAGCAATCAAATGATATGTCAATATTTTAATATGGGAAGCCAGAGCCAAGGAGAAAGAGCCAAAATCCAGCGCCATTCTCAGCTGCAGCAGCTGCCTTGGAAAGGTCTAAGTGGGGTTTTGACAAATTTAAATTGTCATCGAACCTGTGGAAAACAATTTTGCTGTAGAGGTGGTGCTACAATGTGCCACCTTCAGGACTCTTCAGAACTGTCCCAACTGAGGCCCTCCTCTCCCTAGGCCACATCCTTATCTTGAAGCAGCCCTTGTCTACTGACTGCTTGATGCCAGGGTCTTGTCATGGTCTAGCCCTCCTGTCTCAACTCAGGACAACCCTGACGGGCTGTTTCAGCTTCAGATATCTCAGTGGGGTTAACTGAGGCCTTCACTGAGACTGTTTCGTGATCCAACCTCTTCCTACCCAATCCTGCTTCCTTCCCCTTGCTTCCCCTCCATAGGTATTAAATCCAAGGGTATTTGCATTTCAGCACACTCTTGTCTCACACCTGTTTTCTCCCAAAACCCATTGATTTGTTCTCATCTTATTCTTAAAAAATAGCTGAACAAATAGCATATAAAGTTAAAGATTAGGATCCCAAGCCTGGGCATGGTGGTTCACATCTTTAATCTCAGCACTTCAGGAAGCCAAGGCGGGCAGATCACCTGAGGTCAGGAGTTTGAGACCAGCCTGGCTAATATGGCAAAATCCTGTCTCTACTAAAAATACAAAAATTAGCCAGGCATGGTGATGCACACCTGTAGTCCCAGCTACTTGGGAGGCTGAGGCAGGAGAATCACTTGAACTCAGGAGGTGGAGGTTGCAGTGAGCAGAGATTGCACCACTGCACTCCAGCCTGGGTGACAAGAGTGAGACTTCATTCTCAAAAAAAAAAAAAGATTAAGATCCTGTACCTCTATTCCCCTAGTACCATGTCCTGGAAGGAATCACTGTTAACTATTGTTTGTATATCCTTCCAGAAAATAAATCCACAACCATATACACACATTTATGTCACTTTGCTGCAGAAGTAAGAGTATCACATGTAAACTGCTCTGCAACTTGATTGATTTCATTTAACATATTCTATATGTCTTTTCATATCAGTGCATACACGTACTTTCATAGTAGTTTCATATTATTCTACTACATAGATGTACCATAATTTTTAAACCAGACTTTCCTACATGAACATGTGGATGGGGTTTGGTTTTTCACTTTTGCAAATAAGATTACAAGGAACATCCTCAAATATTCTCTTTGCCCTTTTGTATAGTATATCTATAGGATAAATTCATAGACGTAGAATTCCTAGATCAAATGTTGTGAGAACTTAAACTCTTTTTTAATTGTCAAATTGCTTTCCAAAAAGCAGCACCAATTTAAATTCCAAAAATTTCCGTAGTCAATGCCAGAGAATGACCCTTTCCTTGCACCCTCACTAGATGTGGACATAACAAAATTTTTAAACCTTTGTCCATAATAACAGGTGAAAAATATTATTTATGGGATGCTGATATAGTTTGGATATTTGTCCCTCCAAATCGCATGTGAAATTTGATCACCAATGTTGGAGTTGTTCGGGTCATGAGGGTGGATCCTCATGATTGACCTCATGGTAATGAGTGAGTTCCCATTCTTAGCTCCCAAAAGAACTGCTTGTTGAGATGAGCCTGGTACCTCCTCCTCTCTCTCTTGCTTCTGCTCTCTTGCAATGTGCCCTCTGCACACCCCGGCTCCTCTTCCCCTTCCACTATGAGTGGAAGAAGCCTGAGGCACTCATGAGTAGCAGATGCTGGCACCATGCTTCTTGTACAGCCTGCAGAACTATAAGACAGATAAATCTCTTTTCTTTAAATTACCCAGCTTCAGGCATTCGTTTATAGCAACATAGGCTGACTAAGACACGTGCCTTTGCATTAGTATTTTTCAAATCCCCTTTGGGCAAATGAATTTAAAAATCTCCCTCCTCTCTTTGCTCCCTATAACCTCCTAGGTGGACTGAGACCATGACAGAACATGGAGTCCGCCCTTCAGAACTCCATTTCCACTCCACTTGCCCTTTGGCCAGCCACCTTACACAGTGTTCAAACTGAACAACTACACATGGCAGCACTGGAGCCTCACTGTTTTGAAGGATATGTCTTTAATTATGAGTAAGTCTGAACATCCTTTAGTATTTTTTATTGGCCATTTGTGCGTGTGTGTGTGTGTGTGTGTGTGTGTGTGTATTTTTCTTTATGGAGAGCTATTCTGAGTAGCTGAAAATCCATTAAGGCAATATTTTCATGACTCTGTACACTATCCCAATAGGATGAGTGAATGGTAAATGAAAATATTTGGTACTTTATTTAGTATGTTGAAACAAGTCATCTTTAAATTTAGTGATTTTAGGCCACTAGTTCATCAGCCTCAACTAAAATTTCATATCCAAATGTACAACGTAATTCCTGTAGAGCGGTCCTCTTTTGATGGTAATAAAGATAATGATCATGATAATAGATACAATTAATCAAGCATCTAATCTATGGTAAGCAGATTAGGAGGCAGGAGAGCTTAGAAGCCTCATACCCTCACCAGCTGTGCCTAACATACAGAACAGGCTCTGTGGTCTGATCAATTCTCTACTGATCCCTGCTCTACCTGTTACAAACTGTGTAGCTTGGAGAATTTACTTAGCCTCTCTGAAACTTAGCTTCTTCATCTCTGAAGTGGGAACGTTATTATCATCATTTTTTTTTTTAATTTTTTAATTTTTTTGAGACAGCCTGGCTGTGTCGCCCAGGCTGGAGTGCAGTGGCGCGATCTCGGCTCACTGCAAGCTCCGCCTCCCGAGTTCATGCCATTCTCCCGCCTCAGCCTCCGAGTAGCTGGGACTACAGGCGCCCGCCACCACGTCCGGCTAATTTTTTGTATTTTTAGTAGAGACGGGGTTTCACCGTGTTAGCCAAGATGGTCTCGATCTCCTGATCTCGTGATCCGCCCGCCTCGGCCTCCCAAAGTGCTGGGATTACAGGCTTGAGCCACCGCGCCCGGCCATCATCATTATTTTTATTATTATTAATACATTCCTAATGGGGTTATGGTAAAAATTAAACAATATGTCACTTAACATGGCACCTGCTACCTAGTAAGTGCTCAACAATTGTGAGTTATGTTGACAGGGCATCTTATGTACATTATGGAACTCTCTGATTTAAACAAACAAGCTTCAACAATTCTCCATTGCCAGCACAATACGATTATGTTTGACCCTGTGTTCCTTAGAACTGTAGAGGTGCCCTAGGGATTGCTGCAGGGAAAAGCACTGAGAGAGAGAGGTAAGGCCAGTAAGCCTTCCAGGTCCATCCTCTTCAATCCAAACAGATCCACTTGTATCTGTCTTTTATGCTGCAGTTCCAAATAACAATATTATTTGTTATTTAAAAAGTTTCCACTTTTTTTTTTTTTTTTTAAGTAGAAGTTTCTCTGAACCGCAGGAGAGAAATCCTGGTTTTCAAAGCCTTCCACAATTTGGCCTTAACCTACTTTTCCAGGCTTATCTTCCTTGGTATTCAGTCATGAATTTACCATCCCATTCTCTGCAATGGCTTATTTGCTGCCTGCACAATAGATTACTTATTCCTTAAGGATGGGAGATTACTTATTCCTTAAGGATGGGCACTGTGTCATTTATATTTCAGCATTTTCAGAGACTAGCAGAGTTTCTGACACCTACTATGCTTTCAGTAAATATTTGCTAAAGCAATAAATGAGTCAGTGAATGAACCCTCCAGTTAAATTTGTCTCCTAGATGCCTCTCTCAAATGTGTCTTGTGTCTTTTTCCTGCCCTTTGCTCATGAAGATTCCCTTGTCTGCGTGGCCTCTCCCCATCTCACCTCCACTAAATTCTTAATTCAGTCTATAAGACTAAAATCAAATTGTGTGGTTACTATAATATCAACTCTTGTCATCCTGGTTGGAAGGCTTCTCTTCCTCCCCGAAACTCATATGGTTTATGAGTTGCCTGTGCATTCACCTAGTGGTTTAGCATGCATTATTTCCTATTGACATTATCTGTATGTCCTATCTTCCTGTTGTGGAAAGCAGTAACAATGTCTTGAAGTCTTTTTATGCTTCATTGCTTAGCCCAGTCTCATACATACTGTGTGCTCAATATACATCTGAAAAATGGATCAACAAATAAATGAATGTTTGGTTCCTTGATATCCCAGCCAGGGTAACCCCAGAAAATGAAGGCTATACAATAGGAAAGTGAGAGTGAGGCATTGTATCTCAAAAGTTTTAAACACTGGACTCCTTTTTGTTTGTTTGTTTTTTTCTTTTAGAGAGAATCTAGCTCTGTCACTGTCGCCCAGGCTGGAGTGCAGTGAAGCGATCTCAGCTCACTGCAACCTCCACCTCCCGGGTTCAAGCAATTCTCCTGCCTCAGCCTCCCAAGTAGCTGAGATTACAGGTGTCCACCACCACACCTGGCTAATGGGCTCTTTGATATAAGGACACTTGCCCTGGAGTAGTTGGTTAGAGGACCCTGAATTCCATACTTACCAGCCATGTAGCTTTACAATAGTGTACATTTAAATTCAGGTCACAAAGCAAAAGTAAAAGGAAGCATTTTTTTACTCTCTACAAATTGCACAATAAATAATGTCTTTGAAGAGAAATCTCTTCTTTCTGCAGCCCCTGTGACATAGACACTCTTTGGGTAGCACTGACATGTATGAAGAGCAGTGTTTCAGATATCTGCTCTTGCATAACAAGCCACCCCAAAACGTGGTCATTTAAAATATCAGTGTTATATTGTGTCTCACACTCCTGGGCTCCTCTTTTTCAATCTCACCTGGGGTCACTTATACAGCTCTGGTCATCAACCTCCTGCCTAGAGCTGGAGGGTCCAAAATGGTCTAGTTACAGATCTGGCTGTTGGTGCTTGCTGTTTATTGAGGCACATCAGTAATCCTTCCTGTAAACTAAACGAGGCTTCTCACAGCAGAGAAAATCTCAGGATTTCAAGATGGTGAAGGTGGAAACTGCCAGGCCTCTTAAAACCCAGGTTCTGGAATTCACACAGCATCATTTTTGTCAGACATTTCTTCATTAGACAAAGCAAGTCACAAAGCAAGCCCAGATTCAAAGGATGGAAAATTAGATTCCATTTATTGATGGGAAGAGCAGCAAAGCCACACAGCAAAAGGATATGAACTAGAAAGGTGGGATTCACCGGGGGCCTTTCTAATGCTCTATCACAGGAAGCTCTACAGACGTCATTAATACCGCTCATCCCATTTCTACCCCCCATCCTTCAGCGAGTGAGAACCACCTGAGTACTTTTGGTCAAAGGAGGCTAACTTCCGAATTTTCTTACTTAAAAAAAAAGTAGTATTGACTCATGAGAGAAGTTTTAGAAATACTGTCAAGGCAAAGGAAAGAAAATAGCACCCACCTGCAATTCCGCAACCCCAAAACAATCATTTTTAGGATTTAGGTATATATCCATCTAGCCTTTGTTCTAAAATATTGATAATAAAATATAGACTATATGTTATTATATACCTTCCAGGCACTATACTGTGTGCTTCACATGGATTAACTCATTTAATATCATGACTCTACAAGATAGATATGATTACCTTCTTTACTGGAGAGGAAATTGAGGCTTAGAGACCTTAGCTAACTTAGTATTTTATATATAATACATTATATTATATATAATGTGATATAAGTTATACATAGATCTTGTACATCTATCTTATATATCTCATACTGTTTTGTAAACTCCATTTTTCATATAGTATTTTTGTCATGTACATTTCATTACTTAATAGCTTTTGAACAGGCTGAATCAAAATTGAAAAGCAACAATGACTTCGCAGTATTTGGATTTCTGGTTCCTGGCCATGTTTGCTTCTTGAGCCTGTCAGGTGTTTGCAGATTAGAACACAATAATGATGTGTGCCCTTCACTGAAAAGTACTAGCTTTGAAATTTTTAATCTTTTATAAGAGTCTCAAGGCTTGATTTTGGCAAAGTTGGTTGATGGAGAATATAGCATCTGAATTGTTTTAAAATTAAGACACATTCCCTAAAAGCCCAGCAATGCAGGTGCAGAACTGGAGCTCATCCACCTCCCAGGAGCTGGAGTGGGAAATGACAGTATCAAGGGCCACAGGGATTTGTGTTTTTTCAGGCATCAGGTATTTGTGTTTTTATATGAGATACTACCTAATGAAACAATCAGCCAGCTCTCAATAAATGAACAAGTCCTTTCAGTGACGTGGGCCTTGCATTTATATCTTTAATCTCTAAATTTTGTATATTCTAGGGCAAAAATTGACAGGGGTTTGTGGTATGTGGGAGGGAAGGTAGAAATGCTTGGGAAGAGAAATTTAGTAATATCCCTTTTTACAGGAAATAATAAATTAATAACCTGAAAAGATGTGAAAATAGCAAATAGAATATGAGAAACAACATAAATGTACAACATAAAATGATGTACTTTACAATTACTCTGTAAATTTAGTGCCCGTGTGTTCTTGTTTATAAGGGGATGACATGATTCACCTCTATTTCTAGCTGTCAGAAATAGAAGACTCAGCAAGGTGCGTGGAAAAATTTTTAGAAATAAAGACCTTTAATCCACTTATTAAAATGATGCTCACTGTTCTCATTTCCAGCCTGCAATATAATAACAAAGATAAACATAGGAACAAAGCACTTTACTAATAAGGAGGAAATACTTTCATAGGCCTGATGTTGCCTTTTTACTTAACAGATATCATTGTGTTTTCAATTTGTGAAGAAATACACAAGAAGAATAAACCAATTAAACAGATTGAGATTTCCTAAATGCTGGTGATTATGTAGCCCTGCTGTGGATATTTACTTTTGGGAATGAGAAACCCTTGATTCCTAAATTTCTCTTTCATAACAGTACCATATGCCCAATTGAGTAGAGATTCAATGTTATTGGCTTGGTACCAAACCAGTAGTAAATTGGTAAATAAGTAAATAAGTTTCTTTTCATATTCCAATTATAATAGATTGGAAATAGCTGCCTAGAACACTAAGTTGAAATGGATTCTGAGGTTGACAGTCTGAGCTCAGAAGAAGAGTTCTGAGATAATTCAGTGATTTTTTTGCCACTGGCAGGCAATGCAGGGAACAGCAGCATGAATATCGTAGTGTTGCCATCCCTGTTAAGATGTAAGGAAATAATACTTTGCATGAAACATCTGTTTAATATTAATAATGTTTTCCATAATTACCCAACACATACTTATTGAGCACCAGTTAGGTTCTGGAAAATGTTTTAGGTACTGGGACACAAAAGTGAACAAACAATATACACACGCTAACTGACATTTGAACATAGTACTTCACTATTCCCAGTGATCTTTCCAGTATGATACCTTATTTAATTCTCACAATGGATTAGAAAAATAAATAAAACAGGTAGTGATATGTACATATTGCAGGTGAAGAGACCAAGGCAAAAAAAATCTGAGTGTATTTTCTGAGCTGAAGCATACCCATAGAGCAAACAAAATACTTAATGGTGAAACTGTAAGAACATTTTTATTAAAATAAGAATAAGATTCAATAAGATTCACCACTTTTTTTCAACACTGTATAAGAGGAACATAAGAACTGAAAATGTATTATCTAAGTTACTCTTATTAAAGAATATGCATTGTGGACAAATTCCAAGGACTCTATGTACACAATTAATACAAGGGCACAAGATTTCTGGATACAAAATCAGTGTATGAGAATCAATAGCATTTCTATGCATCATTAGTATTAACTGAAAAATGTAATAGTAAAAAATAATTATTCTCAACCACAGTAGCAACAGGATGCAAATACAATTTCAACCAAAATCCCAACTTAGTTATTTGTAGAATTTGACAAGCTCATCCTAAAGGTCGTATTGAAATACATAGGGTCAACAAAGGATAAGACAATAATGAAGATTGAAATGGAGGGATACTCACGCAACCACATATCAAAACTTACTATAAAATTATAGCAATTAAGGCAACATGTCCTTGGCCCAGGGACAGATGAATAAACCAGTCAAACAGGTTAGAGAGACTATAAACAGACCTGTGCATCAATGGAAACTTGATATACAGCAAAGTTGTATTGTCATCAATGGAAATGATGAACTAGTCAATAAATGGCCTTGAGAAATTGGCTATTTTACGGAAAAAAATATGTTAGTACATTATATCATACACACACACAAACTACTACTGTACAGGTAGATTAAAGACTTACAAATGAAAATCAAGTCTTTAAAACTTTCAAATACACATCACTGCAGAAATAATTTTTTTCAAAAGGAAATATAGAAAAATATATTTAGAACTTTGAAATAGGAAAAAATTCTTATACAAAACATAATAAGTCTGGTAAATTTAAATTTCTATACAACAAAGATACTTTAAACACAGTAAAAAGATAAGCTGCACATTTGGAGAAAATATTTGCAATGAATGCAACTGATAAGAGATTGGTTTCCAAAATATATAAAATCATCCCACAGAATACTAGAATAATGAACTCCCCCATCCACCATGGGCAAAGGATATAAACAGGCACTCACAGAAAAAACCCAAATGACAAGCATTTGGAAAGGTGTTCAGCATCATTCAGGATCAGCAAAACACAAATCAAAACAATGATTTCACACTATCAAACTGTCAGAAAAGTTTTTAAAGCTGGGAAAACTCAGCAATGATAAAGACATAGAGCAAGGGAGATTCTCATACACTGATCACAGATATTCAGGGGTATAGGCTGATGGAGGCTCCAGGGTCTTCTGATACCACTGTTTTCATACGTGGCTTCCAGGATCACTGCAGCAGGGAAAGAGCACAGAGAACTCAGTCATTCTTCTATGCTTACCCTGGAAGTAACACATAGCACATCCACTTACAGTCCATTGGCAGAACTAGTCTCATGATATCCATCTGGCTGCAGAGGAGGATGAGAAATGCAATCTTTTCGTGTGCCCGGAAAGAGAAAAATGAAACGAGATTTGATGAACACATGGCATTCTCTCCACCATATCTGACAAAATAATATAAAGCTAGGTAGCAGATAAATGTTAATTTTACCCTTCTTTATGTTTGTGTATATATCTAAATACTTCATAATTTTTCAAAAAGGGAGAAAAGGAAGAGAGATTAAATTATCTGTTCTGGTTTATAGATCTAATAAGTGGTGGATTGACTATAACTGTCTCCATATAAACTCTATTCCTTCAAGAGTCAAATCCACGTACTGTATTCAGATTATTCATTCAAAAAATATTTATTGGTTAGGCACAGTGGCTCATACCTGTAATGCTAGTACTTTGGGAGACTGAGGCAGGCAGATCACCTGAGGTCAGGAGTTTGAGACCAGCCTGGCCAACATGGTAAAACTCCATCTCTACCAAAAATACAAAAATTAGCTGGGCATGGTGACAAGTGCCTGTAATCCCAGCTACTTGGGAGGCTGAGGCAGGAGAATTGCTTGAACCGAGGAGGCAGAGTTTGCAGTGAGCTGAGATCACACCACTGCACTGTAGCCTGGACTACAGAGTGAGACTCCGTCTCATAAAAAAACCCAAAAAAATAGAAATATTTATTGAGCTCCTGTTATATTCCCGCGCTTGAGCCTTGAGAAATGTACAGTGCAATGGTATAAGAGACAGACACATAAATTATTACAATACAATGGGACATGAAGCAAATTATATACAAAGTGCTCCTGACCATTATAACCTGGTAACATAATCACTGGAGACTTCCTCATGATGGTCCTGACTCCCTGAGAGTTTTAAAATGTACATTAGCAATGCATGAGGTCAATGTCATCTTCATTTATGAGAGCTGAACTTTTGTGGAGTGATTTTAGAAAACGCTTCAAGTAAAACCTTGTCATAAACTCCGCCTGATTCATACTCAGCCTGTACAGACTTGCTAGGGAGATGCTGCTAGAACAATACAGTCTTCTTAGACTTCATGTCTTCAGATAAGAAGTTCTTTGCTCATCTATCCCAAAGCAGAATTGAGAAAACCAAGTTCCCAAGGGAGAGGAGACTTGCTCAACTTGCTAGTACTAAAGTCTTGGGCCACGTTGGTGAAACGCCTAAGCTGACAATTCTCAATGTGTGGCAAATCTGTGGAGGTCAGAGATGAAAAGACCTAGCATATTTTCTAGACTCTTCTATGATCACAATTTGCTTCTGATAATTTATCTCCTGATAGTCTCCTCAATGCGATTTTTAAAAATTTCCATTACACACACAGCTCTGTTTCTCCAGGGAGTTCCATATTCTAGTTTATTCATTCATTCAACACAAATGTTCGAGCTAGAAATATAGTAACTAGCGAAACAGACACAGTCTCTGACTTCATGGAGTTTATATTTCAGCTGGGGAAGTAGACATTAATAGGTATGCCATTAAACTTCTTATATGTGAATAAGAGTTATGAAGAAAAATAAAAGTTGTTGTGAAAGAGAATAGATGCTACTAGGAATGCTAACTTAGAATGGAAGGGTTAGGGAATGCAAAGTTAGGCTGGTGGTGCCTTGGCCTAGGGAACTGGTAGAGGAAAGTCTAGATATTTGTGATATTTTTTGGTGGCTAAATAGATAGGATTTGATGGTTCATACATAAGTAGATGGAAAGAGACAGATAATCCGGGGTGACTCCTAGGCCTGAATCGGTAATATAAATATTTCCCTTACCTTGTTAGAATGTTTTCTCTTATCTGTTTTAAAAAAACATATTGGCCAGGCACGGTAGCTCACGCCTGTAATCCCAGCAATTTGGGAGCCCAAGGCAGGCAGATCACCTGAGGTCGGGAGTTCAAGACCAGCCTGACCCGACCAACATGGAGAAATCCCATCTCTACTAAAAATACAAAATTAGCCAGGTGAGGAGTTGTGCACCTGTAATCCCAGCTACTCAGGAGGCTGAGGCAGGAGAATTGCTTGAACCAGGAGTCAGAGGCTGCAGTGAGCCGAGATCACTCCAGCCTGAGCAACAACAGCGAAACTTCGTCTCAAAAAAAAAAAAACCATATTCATCTGTATGTTGCATTCCTTGCACACATGTTTGATCCTTAAACATAGATATTTCCTTACCTGACCAAAGGATCATTGGGATATTGACCACCTTTCACCTTGCTGTATTCAATACCACTAGTCCTTTTGTCCTATAGGCAGGATGTTGCTAAATCCAGATATATGGGGCTCTCATCCCTCTCCTACTCTCGGTGGTTAGTCTATACTCTCAAAGAGTAATTTAAAATTTAAATTTCATTTATTTACAGTGCAGTCACATGTACATTAACATGGTGCACACAGGATGTATACACAAAAGGGTATACAATGAAATGTAGACCTCCTTCAACCCCAGGTTGTCTTCTGCTCTGCCAAAGTCAACCACCATTACACATTTCTTAACTGTCCCCCAAAAGACCATTTTTGCATATGCAAATGAATATTTTGTAAACAAATGGAACTGTTCAATACCTTGCAATCTTCCCTTAACGTATCTGGAAGATCTTTTCATGTCATCTTTTTATAACCGTACACAATTTAGTTAATTAATTAATTTTTTATTTTTACTTTTATTTTGAAAAGGAGTCTCTCGTCACCCAGGCTGGAGTGCAATGGCGCAATCTTGGCTCACTGCAACCTCCACCTCCTGGGTTCAACTGATTCTCCTACCTCAGCCCCCCAGTAGCTGGGATTACAGGTGCCCACCACCACGCCTGGTTAATTTTTGTATTTTTTTAGTAGAGATGGGGTTTCACCATGTTGGCCAGGCTGGTCTCGAACTCCTGACCTCAGGTGATCTGCCTGCCTCGACCTCCCAAAGTGCTGAGATTACAGGCGTGAGCCACTGTGCCCCGCCACAGTTTAATTTAACTAATTTTATTTGTTTATTCTGCCCTTTATTGATGAACATTTTCATTGTTTCTAATCATAGGCCCTTACAAACAATGCTACAATAAATAATCTTTTATGTACCTCATTTCACAAATATGAAAGCACCTCTATAGAAAAAATTCCTATATGCAGAATGTGGAAGCAAAGGGATGTGCATTTGTAATTTTGATAGCTATTGCCGTAATTTTAAAGTATATTCCAACTTACACTTCCACTTGCAAATGTGTTAGAGTTCCTGCTTTCCCACCTCCTCACTCACATATTATGTCATCAAACTCTTCAATCTTTGCCAATCTGAGAAGTACAAATATTATTGCACAATTCTGATCTGCATTTATCTCACAGTGAGATTGAACATCTTTTCTTTTGTAACAGCACTAAGATTATACCTCTTCTGTAAACTTTGCATATCTGCTATCTCATGTGGAAGAAGCTTTTCAAAATGAAAATTAATAAAAAGTGTTCTTGATCAACTATGAGTAAAGATAGACTATCAAATCTGATTGATAAGGTACGGTCTTTTGAATATGAAGAAACGAAGATCAGTTTTGATGAAGTCATTACCTAATTTGCAAAAGTTAAGTCATAAAATATTACTATTTATCACTGAGAGAAAACTATCATTGGCATATTTTCCCCTTTTCAAAAGGAACAAGCCATTCATTCATACAGCATGGACAAATATTAAATGCATGTTGCTGAGTGAAAGAAGCCAGAATGATAAGGCTACATTCTGGGAAAATCTATATTCTGGAAAAGACAAAACTTACAGAGACAGAAACAGATCTGCCAGTTGTTGCTGGGGTTTGGGAGAGAAGAATGTTGACTACGTGAAGCACAGGGGACCTTGGAGGGGCATCTAACTATTCCATATGCTACTGTAGGCGTGGATCCATGATACTATCATTTGTGGAAAACCATAGAACTTTACAAAACTAACAGTGAACCTTAATGTCTACAAAATTTTACAAAATCAACTAGGAGGTTGGGGGATCCCAGGATGAAATACAGGCAATGACAAAAGAGCCTAACTATATTACACATTTATAACATAACCGCACCGAAGAGGACTGGCAGTCTATAACTGTGGAAATACTGGAAACTGGAAAACTGAAGACAAGGAACTGTACTTAGCACTATACTCTAGTTGGTAAAGTTGTTTCTCAAGGGGTACTGTTTAACGATTCTGAGACTGCTATACATGTATGCAGGGACTGAACAAATAAGTAAATGGCTGTTACATGCTAACTCTCAGGGAGGGAGGTCACAGGTAAACAAGAGGAAGAGGCTCTAATGTCATGCGTGGTTGTGGATTAGAACCAGAAACATAAATATGAACTCATGTTTAGATTAATATAGATATTAATGGATAGATATAGAAATAATGATGAATATGGGTGTATATACAGGTTGCCATACAGTCATATATTTCTTATCCCTATCCACTGAGAGGGCCTAGAGACAACAATACTCCAGTAGCAACACACATATCTCATGCCTATATCTTGGTTTCTATTGCCATTTCCCAACAAAAGGAGCCAGGACTTCTTGGAGAAATGGCTGATTTTAAGACTGGGTCAGAGAGTATACTAGATGACGCTGGCACATCTTATATTGCTAGAAAGTAAGGAAATGCTCAAAAAATAAAACCATGGAGATATTTCAAAGGAACACAGAAGCCAAGTGGAACAGCTCCCAGTGGCCAAAGTTGAAAAAATTGGGATTAAAAAAAAGTATCAGGTTATAATCCAAAATATAAAATAAATAATCACCAGCTCATACTAATATGCATAAATTATTGAATAAATAAGTAAATGGGTGAAAAGAGACAACTCTCTCCCATACAAAAGAAACCCAAATAATTTATGTAGATGATCGCCCTGCAATGAGGCAGAGGGTAACTCCCTACCCCGTGTTAAGTGTGGACAGCACTTAGTGACTTGCTTCTGAAGAGCACGATACAAAAAGGAGGGGAAAAGTAACTTGGCAATGAAGAAACCTGACAAACACCACCTTCCCCAGGTGACCAAGGTTAAGGCCATCAGTGATAAGTTATGTTGATTACATGTATTTTTGATATGATGTGTTGAGAATGTACTTAGTTTCTGTGGTCTTCTTCCCAAAGACCCCTGACACTGGGCTCACCAGGAGAAAATGAATCCAAATTAAGGGACATTCTACAAAATACCTGACCAACACTCCCTCCTGAAAACTGTCAAGGTTATCAAGGAAAGTCTAGGAGGAAGGAAAGTCTAAGAAATTGTCTCAACCCAGAGGAGCCTTAAGAAGCCATGACAGGTCGGGTGCGGTGGCTCACGCCTGTAATCCCAGCACTTTGGGAGGCCAAGGCCAGCAGATCACGAGGTCAGGAGATTGAGACCATTCCAGCTAACATGGTTAAACCCCATCTCTACTAAAAATACAAAAAAAAAAAAAAAAAAAATAGCCACACATGGTGGTGGGCATCTATAGTCCCAGCTACTCAGGAGGCTGAGGCAGGAGAATCGCTTGAACCTGGGAGGCGGAGGCTGCAGTGAGCAGAGATCTCACCACTGCACTCCAGCCTGGGCAACAGAGCGAGACTCCATCTTTAAAAAAAAAAAAAAGAAGAAGAAGCCATGACAACTAAATGGACTGTGATATCCCGAATGAGACACTGGAACAGAAAAAAGTGGTACCACTTGTCACAACAAATGAGGAAACAATATCGACACATTTTTATTAACTCAGCTCTCTGCTGTGATCAGATTTATTAATATCTTTTTTTCTGTTAATAATAGGGGAAACTGGATGCAGGATGTGTGGGAACTCTGTACTATTTTTGCAACTTTTCTATAAAACTAACACTATTTTTTTTTTATTTATTTTTGAGACAGGGTCTCCATCTGCCTCCCAGCTTGAGTACAGTGGCATGATCACAGCTCACTGCATCCACGACCTCCTGGGCTCAATAGATCCTCCAGCCTCAGCCTACTGAGTAGCTGTGACTACAGAAGTATGTCATCATGCCCGGCTAATTTTTGTATTTATTTGTAGAGATGGGGTTTTACCATGTTGCCAGGCTGGTCTCAAACTCCTGGGCTCAAGCAATGTACCCACCTCGGACTCCCAAAGTGCTAGGATTACTAACACTATTTGAAAATAAAAAGCTTAAAACTTAAAAAATAAGATTGGTAGATGGATAGAGGAATGGGTAGATAGCTGTGTGATAAAGTATAAGAAAATATTATTGGTAAGATCTAGGTGCCAGGCATACGAGTGTTTGCTGTAAAATTTCTCTGACTTTACTATATGTTTGAAAATATGCACAATAAAATGTTGGCAAAAAGAATATTAATATAATTCAGAGTTATTAATGTTGCTCATGTTTTTCTTTTTGCAACGTCATCTTTCTTTTTTCCTTATTTATTTATGGGCATGATTATACACATAAAGTTTTAAAAAAGAATATTTTTCCTGTTGCATTTCATTTCTGACCGTTACTAGCATTCATTTTTTCATAATTATTACTGAAATTTATTTTGTCATGTAGAAGATTGTCTAAAAATTATACCCTCTGGGTATCAAATCATTAGATACGCTACTGCCAAGTATAACCAAGTGTGTACTACCCAAGGGATCCCCCAGCCAGCTCCTGTACTGGGGAGAGGCTGTGTAGGCAGCGTTCACTGGACTCTCTGTAGGGTGCTGAGAGCCCAAAGGGCAGCAGCAGCAGTGACGGCGTGAGGGCTGGCAGCCTTGACAGTCGCCCCACTGCCCTTGTGGTGGTGAGGAGCATGCTGTCAGCTTCAGCACAGGCATCTGCAGGAGACACTGGGCACTTTTGGCCCAGACATTGGCAGCCTCGACAGCAGACAGATTCCCAGGGAGCTGGAGCAGAGCAGGAGGAGGACCAGGGCGATGCCACCTGGTATCTGGGGAAAAAGCCAAACAAACAGGACTGTATGTATGTATGTATATGTATATATTTTAGAGCCAGGGTCTTGCTTTGTTGCCCAGGCTGGAGTGCAGTGATATGATCAGAGCTCCCTGTAACCTCAAACTCCTGGGCTCAAGTGGTCCACTCACCTTGGCCTCCCTAAGTGCTGGGATTATAGGCGTGAGCCACTGCACCTGGCCTTGTTGCCTTTTATAACTCATTTTTCTCATTGTGGTTTTGACTTGTATTTCTCTAATGATCAGTAATGTTGAGCTTTTTTTCATATGCTTGTTGGTTGCATGTATATCTTCTTTTAAAAAGTGTCTGTTCATGTCCTTTGCCCACTCTTTAATGGGGTTCTTTGTTTTACTCTTATGAATTTGTCTAAGTTTATAGATGCTGGATATTGACTTTTGCAGATGCGTAGTTTGTAAAAATTTTCTTCCATTCTGTAGGTTGTCTGATTACTCTGATGATTGTTTCTTTTGCTGTACAGAAGCTCTTTAGTTTAATTAGATCCCACTTGTCGATTTTTGTTTTTGTTGTCATTGCTTTTGGCACCTCCATCATGAAATCGTTGCCTGTCCCTATGTCCAAAATGGTTTTGCCTAGGTTGTTTTCCAGGGCTTTTATAGTTTTGGGTTTCACAGTTAAGTCTTTAATCCATCTTGATTTAATTCACACCAGTCAGAATGGGTACTGTTAAAAAGTTTAAAAATGACAGATGCTGGTGAGGTTGCAAAGAAAAAGAAATGCTTATATATTGTTGGTGGGAGTGTAAATTATTAGGCAAAAACCACAATTACTTTTTGCACCAACCTAATAGTTCAACATTGTGCAAAGCAGTGGGGCAATTTCTTAAAGATTTAAAAAGAAAACTACTCTTCAATTCAGCAATCCCATTACTGGGTACATACCCAAAAGAATATAAATCATTCTCTCATAAAGACGCATGCACACATATGTTTGTTGCAGCACTATTCACAATAGCAAAGACATGGAATCAACCTAAATGCCCATTAATGATAGACTGGATAGAGAAATTGTGGTCCCTATACACCATGGAATATTATGCAGCTATAAAAAAGAATGAGATTGTGTCCTTTGCAGGAACATGCATGGAGCTAGAGGCCATTATCCTTAGCAAAATAATACAGGCCTGTAGTCCCAGCTACTTGGGAGGCTGAGGCAGGAGAATGGCGTGAACCCGGGAGGTGGAGCTTGCAGTGAGCCGAGATTGCGCCACTGCACTCCAGCCTGGGCGACAGAGCGAGACTCCGCCTCAAAAAAAAAATAATAATAATAATAATAATAATACAGGAACAGAAAACCAAGTACCACATATGCTCACTTATAAGTGGGAGCTAACTGATGAGAACTCATGGACACAAAGAGGGGAATAACACACACTGGGGTTCACCGAAGGATGGGAGGGTGGGAAGAGGGAGAGAATCAGGAAAAATAACGAATGTGTACTAAGCTTAATACCTGGGTGATGAAATTATCTGTACAACAAACCCCTGTGACACAAGTTTACCTATGTATCAAACCTGCACATATACCCCTGAACTTAAAATCAAAGTCTAAAAAAGACAACAATAAAATCACATTTTAAGTGATTCAAAAATTTGTGGGAAAAAAACTCATTTTTCTCATTTTTTAACAACTCCTCCCCACCTTCCTAATTTGTATGGTGATGACTTAGATATGTGACCCAGTTATCAGCTGGGGCCTCCCTGCACATTCCATCCTTGTCTGAGTTTCTCTGGTTTTCTGAAAATTTCCAGATGTACTTAAGTTCTCCATGGTCTTGGAGTTTACACGTCCATATTAGTCTCTGTTTTACAGCACATAAATCTGGATGTGAAACTCCACCGCCTCTCACACCCACCCTTGATGGGAGGTACCTCTTCACTAAAGATTTTGAGAGTGGCAGGCCAAGGTGGGCGGATCATCTGAGGTCAGGAGTTCGAGACCAGCCTGACCAACATGGAGAAACGCTGTCTCTACTGAAAATACAAAATTAGCCGGGCGTGGTGGCACATGCCTGTAATCCCAGCTACTCGAGAGGCTGAGGCAGGAGAATTGCTTGAACCCAGGAGGCAGAGGTTCCGGTGAGCCGAGATTGTGCCACTGCACTCTAGCCTGGGTAACAAGAGCAAAATTCCGTCTCAAAACAACAACCAAGGCCGGGCGCGGTGGCTCACGCCTGTAATCCCAGCACTTTGGGAGGCCGAGACGGGCGGATCACGAGGTCAGGAGATCGAGACCACGGTGAAACCCCGTCTCTACTAAAAATACAAAAAATTAGCCGGGCGCGGTGGTGGGCGCCTGTAGTCCCAGCTACTCAGAGGCTGAGGCAGGAGAATGGCGGGAACCCGGGAGGCGGAGCTTGCAGTGAGCCGAGATTGCGCCACTGCACTCCAGCCTGGGTGACAGAGCGAGACTCCGCCTCAAAAAAAAAAAAAAACCAGAAAGATTTGGGGAGAGCGATGGAGGAGTTTACATGGCAATGCAAATGATTTCAAATGCATAGGCCTGCTGGCTACAAGACAACAAGTGACAGGGCTGCTCTCACTACATCCTGGACCGGCTTCAAAGCCTGGATCAATGCTGGATGTCTTCCCAGTTACCAGCGAAAGGGCTGAAGCAGTATTTCTGAGTGTGGAAGATGCTCCCTCCAGAACCCTACCAGGTATTGTGCTTCCTTTTCAGTAGTGGAGGCATGAAATGCAGACATTTGTCCTTTACTTTGAAGGGGTTGTCCCAGGGTAACCCAGGCTCTGTACTGATGTGGCACTGTGTGGCCTAAACACTTCACGGACATGGCAGAGCCCAAGCCTCTGAAGCACAAGTGTCTTATCAAGGCCTCCAATGTACTTGCACTTCTTGCTCACCCAGTATGATTAACATGATATTATTGACATAGTAGATCAATTTGATGTGATGTTCTCTCTAACTTCCAAAATGTATTCTACCAGTGCAACAGCTAGTGTTTCCTGGGTCCTTGCCAAGATGGACTCCTACATCATGGGAAAGCGCTCTCTTATCAATGAATTCTTCTTTATCTAACTGTATGCTCTACCTCCCTTGATTATGCATACTCAGGATTGTTAAAAGAAAAACTTTAGACAAATTAAATTTAACAGAGTTTAATTGAGCAAAGTATGATTTGTAAATCAGACAGCCACTTCTCCCCAACTCCGTCTCCCTCCCCTGCCAACCAGAGAGATTTATGGACAGAAAAAGGAAAGTGATGTTCAGAAAATGGAAATGAAGTACAGAAACAGATGGATTGGTTGCAGCTCAGTGTTTGCCTTATTTGAATACTCTTCAAACAGTTGGCTGCCTGTGAGTGGTGGAAGTGTGGTTTCTATGATTGGCTGGGACTCAGCTACTTGTTACAAGAGTAGTTTACAGTCTGTTTACACATCCAGTTAGGTTACAGTTCACTATGTACAGAAAAACCTTTAGGCAGAACTTAAAATATGAGAGAAGGCAGCTTTAGGCTAAACTGAATTTAACAGGATCCCTATGTACTCTTCCAGCTTCTGACAACACATATTGTTCAGGTCCTGCAGCTCCTACAAGAATGGTCTCTTTTCTCCCTGAGCAGCTCCTCAAGTATGTTGTAACTTCACCCTCATTACTGGTTTGGTGGCAAGATGAAGGGAAACGTTGAGATTCTGTGGGGAAAGAAGTTGTTTTCTTTCAAGGCAAAATCTCTGTATTGACTTCAAAAGTAGGAAGTGTTAACCTTTAACCAGCCAGGAGAACGGACCCCTTCTGCAGGCCCAGAGAATTCAGAGGAAATCTGGGAAGTCAAAATTTACAAGGACCCCTGCCCATATGTCCTCACCCCAAATCTCAGGATCCCATTCCCTCCCAACTAGGATTGTGACTTTGACATAGACAGCTCACTAGGATTGAGAATTCTGCCTTCACTGGAGCTCTGCAACTTTTGTTTGGTTGGTTGGTTGGTTGGTTTCATTTTTGAGACAGGGTCTTGGTCTGTCACCCAGGCTGGAGTACAGTGGCACGATCATGGATCATGGCAGCCTCAACCTCCTGAGGCCCAAGCAATCCACCCACCTCACCCTCCCAAGTAGCTGGGACTACAGTCATGTACAACCACGCCCAGCTAATTTTTGTGTTTTTTGTAGAGAGAGGGTTTTGCCATGTTGCTCAGGCTGTTCTGGAATTCCTGAGCTCAAGCAATCCTCCCTCCTCCGTCTCCCAAAGTGCTAGGATTACAAGCATGAGCCCCAGTGCCCAGCCGTGGCTTTCTAATTTAAGTTCTGGGTCTCATCTTCAGGAGGTCCAAACTCTGACTGCAGGAGATGAGAGGGAGTCTCTTGTGCTGCCAAGATCTTCTGGCTTTTACATTCAGCTTGAAATTGGTGGTTAATCACCGGCAACCTTTCATTGTCTCTCTCCAGTGCATTGAGAGTGGCAACAACCATGCCATTTTATTGTCCTTAAATCACTACTTTCCCCAAACCTCTGGATGGGCCTACAACCCATTCCAGTTCACCACTGGTGAAAGTTTTGCCCCACCAGGGACTCCGTCTACCACTAGGGAAGGGTTCTCATCACTAGCCAGTCCTCAGTGACCCAGCTTCAAAATCCTATGTTAGAGGCGGCTTCCTAGGACCACTTTACCCCTGTGCCTGCTGTTGTATGTCAGGTTCCTCCTGGCTCTCAGACTCTGAGATTTGCCTGATAGGGAATATTAGAAAATGCTTTCAGGAGCTGAGTCCTGAGGGCGCGAGGGAAGCAGGATTGCACAGAGGGAGAAGTTGAATTGAAGGGCAATCACAATAGAGGCCTCAGCTGATCCCACAGAAAGTTCTGGAGCTGGGATAGTTAATCAGAAATGTCACGCACTAAGGTCTGGGAATGTGTCAACTGGTTACTGTCCCTGAGGGCAGAACATAATTTTGGATGAGGTCACCCTACCTTGAAAGTGGCCAGTAAAAGCCCCTTTTTCCTCTACTCAATCCTGCTTCCCTCACCCACTCAGGGCTCAGCTCCTGAAAGCGTTTCCTAATATTCCCCTACAGAGGAACCTCAGAGTCTGAGAGTGGGGAACCCGACCTACAGATAGGATGACCAGGAGCAACCAGGACTGAGGAACAGCTTAGGACGTGGGAACATCAGCATTAAAACTGAACAGTCCCAAGCATACAAGGATGTTTGGTCACTCTAGAACATCCGTCCATAAGCCCTGGCCTTAAAATACACTATAGGGAGCTGCGATTCTGTCAATTATAATTTATCAATAACAATGAATATATGTGGCTGGGTGTGATGGCTCATGCCTGTAATTATAACACTTTGGGAGGCCAAGGTAGGAGGATCACTTAAGGCCAGGACTTAAAGACAAGCCTGAGCAACATAGCAAGACTTCGTCCCTTCAAAACATTGAAAAATTAGCTGGGCATGGTGGCACACACCTGTACTCTCATCTGCTGGGCAGACTGAGGTGGGAGGATCTCTTGAGCCTAGCCGGTCAAGGTTATAGTGAGCTGTGATTGCACCACTGCACTCCAGCCTGGGTGATAGAGTAAGACCCTGTCTCTTAAAAAACAAAGAAAAACAAACAACAAAATGAATATATATGAAGAGAATATACGTCAGTAGTTAAGACGCTGGGCCACCGGATACATTTTAAGGAGTAGCTCAACTAAAAAATGCTGCTAGAAGATTTGTGATTATTTGACTATATTTGATTTGTAATATTTAGTGAATCATTGAGTAGGAATATTAACATGTCTTAGGTCATGTCCCTGACATAAAAATGGAGTAGAAGTTGCTGAAACAAGGCCAAGGAAACAAGTTGCAAGGAAATAAAAGATCACATCAGAAAAACTAGAAGCACCAAAGGCATCAGGTTGGCTAGCAACAGCATCAGAACCACCTGGGTCTCTTACTGAAAATGCAGAGTCCCACCAGCAGAAATAACCCGACTTGGTGGCTCCAGGATCAGGACAGGGGGCCACTGGAGGCTTCCTTTTTAACAAGTTCCATAGAAGATACTAATGCAAGTGACACCACATCTCACTCTAAGAGGCACTGCAGTGTTTCTACCATCTACTTTCTTTTAGCCCATTGATTAATCACCAATTATGTTCTTAAGTTTTAGCAAGTTAGGTTGCCAGAAAAAATACAGAACACCTAGTTAAATTTGTATTTCAGATGAACAACAAATAGCTTTTTAGTATGTCTCATGGAACCATAAAATATTAATAATACAAAAACATAATATGTTATAATAGTAAGGGAATGCTAGAATATGAATAATACTGTTATAAATTAAATGATCACATCAAATAGACATAAATAAGTAATTATAATAAATATAATAGAAGTGTTTAGTAAGAAGAAACTATTCATTGTTTACCTGAAATTCAAATGTAACTGAACCTCCTGCATTTTGATTTGCTCAGTCTGCCAGCCCTGCTATCAAGGGAATTTTCAAACATACACAAAAATAGAAAGAAAGTAGAATAGACCCACATGTAACCATCCCTCTGCTTGAATAATTATCAACATTTTGCTCCAGTTATTTTTTATTGAACTTTTATGCTTATCCCCCATGCTGTGGAGGACATAGAAAAAAATGACGTTCTTAAGTAGCTTATCCTTAAGTTGGGGAACATGGTACACATTCTTGAAATAACTATTGAAGAAATAGGTGCTGAAGTGTATAATGCTGACTGTAAGTTCCACAGGAGTTCGGGGAAGAGAGCATCAGCCAGTGTTGACTGGGGTGGTCTTGGCTGAGGGGAGGCAGGAGTGGAGATTGTGGTTAGGCCTGATAAAGTCTGTGTGGATAAAGAGATGATTAAGCAGGCTTTCCAGGTGGTAGATGAGGTAACCAGCATAACCAGGCTGTATTCACTCTGGCTCTATAAAAAAAAATCTCTCTCTCCATTTGAAAGCACTTACAGCACCCGGACCCTCCGCCCCACCCCTGTGCTTCACACTTTAATCATCTGGGCCCAGAGCAGCTGTCACCCATCAGGCTAATATACATCAAGCACTACTGCAAATTACATCATCAGAACCGATTAGCTCTTGAACATGTCAGCATAATAGCTCTTCGATCTTCTCTGGGTGACTCGTTAATTAACCTCTGGAATATGCTGTCTTTGACATCATTGGGGAGTTAAATTTTTCCTAGATTGAAAGTAGCCCTGGGGAAAATTGTAAGTTGATAAGAGAAAGAAAATTCATTCAGTCACGCAGCTTTATGCTAATGCTCATGAAACATCATGGCTATTTGAATCTATAGGCATGTGAAAGGAAAATAAATCTCAGGACCCCCAAATCACTAAACCAAAGGGAAAAGTCAAACTGGGAACTGCGTAGGGCAAACCTGCCTCCCATTCTACTCCTCGATAAGATAGCTGCAAAGATGAAAAAGGTATATACATCCCTTACAATTTGCCCACAAGGAAATTCCTTGTGGACAAAGGACCGACAGAACTCAGTCATTCCTCTGTTCATGTAAGACAAATGCATATCTGATTGCTACCTTTGGCCTACTGTTTCACTAAGCCAGACTAAGGCCTAAGTGACTATTCCTGTAAATTGCCGTATTCAGTGAAAGGCTCAACAGAAACTCAAAAGAATGCAACCATTTTTCCTTTATCTACCTGTGACCTGGAAGCCCCCATCCCTCTTCAAGTTGTCTTGCCTTTCTGTACCGAACCAATGTACGTCTTATATATATTGATTGATGTTCCGTGTCATCCTAAAATGTAAAATACCAAGCTGTGCCCCAACCACCTTGGGCACATGTCTTCAGGACTCCTGGGGCCATGTCACGAGTGCATCCTTAACCTTGGCAGAATAAACTTCCTAAATTGATTGAGACTTGTCTCAGATACTCTTTGGTTTACAAGGCACGTGTTGAAAAATAAAGCTAAGTACAAAATGATGCTCTGTGTCTTCTCTGGAATCACATTAACATTTAACATGATCAGTTTTTGTTTGTTTGTTTGTTTGTTTGTTTGTTTTGAGATGGAGTCTCACTATGTTGCCAGGCTGGAGTGCAGTGGCGTGATCTCAGCTTACTGAAACCTCCGCCTCCTGGGTTCAAGGGATTCCTCCGCCTTAGCCTCCCGAATAGCTGGGATTACAGGCTCCTGCCACCACACCCAGCTAAATTTTGTATTTTTAGTAGAGACGGGGTTTCACCATGTTGGCCAGGATGGTCTCAATCTCCTGACCTCATGAAAAATGATCAGTTTTTCTATACAAGTGATAAGAAGGCAAAATGTGGGGTCTTACACATTCACACACTCACTTCTGAATTCCTCTCAACTTTAAATGTAACTGTAAATACTAAGAAGAATGCAAACTTGAAAAAAATACTTTATTGAAATATAGCTACAGATCAAGAAACACAAAATAACCAGTAGCCCCACAAGCCCACTTCATGCTCCTTTGAAGTCAACACCCTTCATCAAAGGGTAATTGATTTCTTGACTTCTAATAGCATAGAACAGCTTTGACTGATTTTGTACTTTATATAAATAGAATCATATGATATGTACTGTCTTCTGTGTTTGCCTTCTTTCATTCCACATCACAGTTGAGAGATTCAAGAGATATAGCTTTTGTAATTAATATATACTCAACATTTTAAAAACTGGAGCTGGGTGCGGTATTTCAGGCCTGTAGTTGCAACACCTGGAGAGGCCAAGATGGGAAGATCACTTACACCTAGGAGTTTAAGACCAGCCAGAGCAACATAGTGAGACCCCATCTCTACCAAAATTTAAAAAAAAAAAAAAAAATTGGAAAACATCACTTTAGATTACTTTTAACATTGTATGTATGGGCTGGGCGTGGTGGCTCACACCTGTAATCCCAACACTTTGGGAGGCTGAGGTGGGCGGATCATGAGGTCAAGAGATCGAGACCATCCTGGCCAACATGGGGAAACCTCGTCTCTACTAAAAATACAAAAATTAGCTGGGCATGGTGGCAGGCGCCTGTAATTCCAGCTACTCAGGAGGCTGAGGCAGGAGAATCACTTGAACCCAGGAGGCAGTGAGCCGAGATCATGCCACTGCACTACAGCCTGGTGACAGAGCAAGACTCCATCCAAAAAAAAAATTGTATATATATCTATACACAATTTATTTGACCAAGATTATAAACTTTTATAAATGTCCTGCCTAAAAAGAAAAGTTATTTTTTCTTTTTGACATTTTTATTAATTCGTTTATCCTGGCCTATTATAATGATTATTAATCCAATTTCTCCAAAACTTAATCCTTACCCAGCTCCAAATGCCTTACAATCTTTGTAGCATCTTTATGAGAAGAGAAATATAAGAATAACACAAAGGTGTTTTCCAGTTGGTGGACTCACTAGCAGCTGGTGGCCACTAGGGAGGTCGATGTGCTGCCAGCTCTGTCCCTGTAAGGACATCTGTCATCTGTCAGAGCAATACTCTAGGACTTTCTCAGAAGAGTGCATGTGCATCAAGACTTGGTTGATTGTTTCCATTCACTTAATTATAAGCCTGAGTCCAGTTTTTTTAAAAAAGGGTCCAGTTTAAAAAAAAGTGATCACCCATCACACAAACCACTAGTAACCATGGGAAGTTCCAAAGTTGGCAAGGCATTGTGGATTTATGACTTAAATGACCAGGCATAATGTAGAACGCAGGCAACTGTCACATAGATTTTTACACCATAAACTCCAGAAACCATGCCCAGTGTTACCATGTGATACAGGCTTTCTTTAAAAATCTTTGATTTTCTTTTCAATTTTAAAAATTGTGTTAAAATACATGTAACATAAAATTTACCATCTTAACCATTTTAAGCATATAGTTCGGTGGTATTAAGTATATTCATATTATTGTGCAATTATGACTGCCATCCATTTCCAGAACTCTTCATTTTGCAAAACTGAAACTCTGTACCCATTAATCAGTAACTCCTCATCCCCACTACCCCAGCCCCTGACAACCATCTTTCCACTTTCTTCAAGATGCAGATTTTTAAAGCACAAAATGCAGAGTTCTCTTGTGTACTCAATCCAGTCTCTTAGAACACAAATTTTCCTTAATTAAAGGCATTCTCTGCTCTCCGGAATGAAACCTAGCCCATTACCTCCTGCCCTCTTCATCTTTGCAACGGTCATTATCCTTTGGTCAAGTTCCTGCCATTTGGGCAGGAAGGAGGAGCTATTTGACTTATATGTAAGGACCCAATTAGCCCTCTTGGTGCAGTTGGCAGCACTGTCAGTCTCATAAGTGTAAGGACTTAGATGGTATCTCAACCTCAGCCATCTCTCCCTTTCATGTCTGCTTCTTCTCATTCCAAGAATGCGAATTGCACCCTGGTTCACCTGGGGCCTTCTGCTGACATAGGAATCGCCTTCAAAGTCCATGAGGCAAGATGGGCTGTGAGTAACTGTTATCTACAACTAGGCAATTTCTGACTTTGTTCTACAATTCAATCCTTCACTCCTTAAATTCTTGAGCCACTTTAATTCCCTTGACCAAATGGACTTGCTGTTAACTAAAAGCTATATCATTAATAACTTCTAGTTGTGAGTGATAGAGAAGATCAACAAATCATCTTGCCAAAATGCAAACATAAAACTGGACAAAACCGATCAAAACAACCATTGCGGCACTCTGAGATCAAAGGCACATGACAATCTGAAAAGCAGTTATGCTTGAAAATGACTGAAAATGACAGTGAACATCTAATGCATTTGACGTGGGGCTTCTCTCATTCCTCTTGCTGCCCCCAGCTTGATTAATGTAGATGTTCTATCTGGGAAGGGCAAGCTGTCAGTGCAAGCAGCACCTCTACCACAGTCAAAGGGGCTCATTCAATTTGGAGTAGTCATTCCTAAAGGGAGAAATGAAGAACACAGAAGTAATAGTTATACAGATTATTATAAAATCATCTATAGTAATTTTCTTCTCATTTCTTATCTAACTTTTTTCAAACACGTGAGATTGTATTAAGCAATAATTACAACATTGTATTGCTGTGTTTATAACATATAGATGTAATATATATGAAAACAATAGCACAAAGAAGGAGGGAGGGATAGAAGAATATTGAAGCAAAATTTTTATGTTTTTCAGGAATTTAGTATTAATCTGAAGTACATTATGATAAATTAAGATATATATTGTAATTCTTAGACTACAATCTCTGAGAAATGACTAAAACTTTTTTCAAAATTCAGAGTAATTCAAATGTTACCCTAAAGATATTTAACACAAAAGAAAAAAGGAAAGCAATCAAGGATTAACCGATTAATAAAAAAGAACGTTGACATATAGAAAACAGGCCGGGCGCGGTGGCTCAAGCCTGTAATCCCAGCACTTTGGGAGGCCGAGACGGGCGGATCACGAGGTCAGGAGATCGAGACCATCCTGGCTAACACGGTGAAACCCCGTCTCTACTAAAAATAAAATACAAAAAAAAACTAGCCGGGCGAGGTGGCGGCGCCTGTAGTCCCAGCTACTCGGGAGGCTGAGGCAGGAGAATGGCGGGAACCCGGGAGGCGGAGCTTGCAGTGAGCTGAGATCCGGCCACTGCACTCCAGTCCGGGCGACAGAGCGAGACTCCGTCTCAAAAAAAAAAAAAAAAAAAAAAGACATATAGAAAACAAATAGAAAAATAGCAAATATAAATCTAACCATATCAACATTACATTAATGTGAATGGTCTAAACACCCCAATCAAAATGCAGAGATTGTTAGACTGGATAAAAAAACAAAAGCCAACTATATGATATCTGTAAGAGGCTTAGATTCAAAAACACAACTAGATTGAAAGTAAGAGGATGAAAAAAGATACACTATTCAAAGAGTAACCATTAGAGGACTGAAATGGTCATATTAATATCAGACAAAACAGACTTTAAAACTAGAAATATTACTAGAGACAAAGAGGAACATTTCATAACAATAAGAGTCAGTACATGAGAAAGACATAACAATTAGAAATACATGTGCCTTTAACAACTAAGCTCAAAATACATAAAGTAAAACTGACACCTATCTCAGAGATAACTCACACGCAGGAGGGGGAAAAGTTACTGTCCTCTGATTACTCCAACTCAGGGCCCCCACTTTATGCTGCTAAATTATACAGCATTTATCATGACATATTGTAATTGTCTGTTTACTTGTTTGGCTCACCTGGAGCCTTTTTTCCTTCTGTATGCCCAGGATAAAGCAATGTTTTCAGTCTGCCCAGCAGATATAGAACAGTTGACTTTTGTAATCAATTAATTAATAAGTGAATGGTATCCTAGGCATACGGGGAGAAGCAAAAGACAGCGTGGCATATTGTAGGAACTGTAAGTTGTTCCAAATAACATCAGTTGTGTATTCCAATGTGAACTACTGTATTTAAACTATTCATTGGATTTAAGTCCAAACTTATTTGGCCAAACTTTCATCAATATTTTGAGGATGTATTCTTTAGGACAGCATTGGAGAGATGATGGCCTCAAGTGTAGGATGGCTATGAGGGGCTGATGGGAGATGAGCCTGGAGAGGCCTGGCCAGGAGGAACTTGGTAGGAAATGCTAAGAGATTTGAACTTTGTTCTGCAGACCACATAAAGCCATTGAAGTATTTTAGACAAGGGAGTAACATAGTTTAATCTGTACTTTATAAGGCTCACCTTGGCAGTAGCATAGATGATGAATTGAAAGAAAGCCAGGCTAAAGGCAGAGAAACTAGTCGGAAGGTAGGGTCAGTAACCCAGGCAATAAATGATAAAAGCCTGGGCTCAGGTTATGGCAATGGGAACAGGGAAGAGAGGCTAAATTAAGAAAACACATTTAGAAAACAGAACTGACAGGTCTCCATGACTAATTACATTGTAGGGCAAAAGAGAGGGAGTTGTCCTTGAAACATTCCAGGTTTCTGACTTAGACAATCGGCAGGTGGTGGTGACATTCATCCTGACTGAGAAGGGAGAAACGGGGAAGAGGTTTACTTTGAGGTACCCAGGAGAGTCCGGTTGGAAATTCACATGGGGGACTCAGGAGAGTGTTCTGGGCTAGATATGAAGAGTTGAGAGTCACTAGAAGATTGTTTCCATTGAAGTCATAGGTTTGGATAAGGCCACTCAGAGAAAGTACATAGGGTAAGACGGGAAATGAGCAGGAGATTGAACCTTGGGGAACATCAACATGTAAGAGATAAACAACAGAAGAGGACACTGAGAAGGAAGAAACAGAGGTAGTAGAAGGGAAACCTAAAAGGGGAAAAAACCCATTAGGAAGCCAAGGTGGGACAGAGAGAAAATATGTCAAATCAACATCAAAAACTAGTAAATCAGGGGAAAAAAAAGATACAGAATGATAAGGAAAGAAAAGTATTCATTGAATTTGAATCTGCTAAGGTTATTGTGAGTCTTAGGAAAGTAATGTCAGTCAAGTGGTGGGCTGTGGTGGGGTGGGTTGAAGACCAAGATAAGCCAAATTATGATAGGTTGAATTAGAGACCCACCGCAGAGGAGTGTAGGTGGGAAGCATTTAGGACTCTTTCAAGGAGCTTTTCTTTGAAAGGAGATGAGAGTGAGCTGGAGGGCAGTAGTTAAAGGGGAGAAGGGGTCTTCAGAGAAGCTGTTTTTGGAAAGTTTGGATAAGGTTAAAGAGAGCAGGAGAGCATACTTAAGGGCCAAGGGGAAGCCAGAGAGAGAGGGAGGATGACATCATAGGGGATTGAGCAAGGTTGCTAAGGAGGCAGGAGGACAAGTGATACAGATGAGGCCCACTGCATTAGACCCAGAAATGTTTTCTTATTCTGGTTTCTTCACCACCAATTGATGAATATCCATAAGATACAATTTTTAGGATAGATTTAGTAAATTGGCTTGAGAACACTTCTTACACATTTTTGTGCCCCCCACCATAGTATGTTAGATGTGGCAGGTATACCCACAATTCTCTTTTATTTTTTTGAGACAGAGTCTTGCTCTGTTGTCCAGGCTAGCATGCAGTGGCATAACTACAGCTCACTGCAAGTTCAGATTCCTGGGCTCAAGCGACCCTCCCACCTCAGCCTCCTGAGTAGCTGGGACTACAGGTGTGCACCACATACACACACACCCTCCTGATATTTTTCTTTTTTGTGGACATGGGGTTTCTCTGTGTTCCCCAGGCTGGTCTTGAACTCTTGGGCTCAAGCAATCCTCCCTCCTTGGCCTCTCCAAGTATTGACATTATAGGGGTAAGCCACCACATCCAGCCTGACTACAATTTTTTTTTTTTTTTTTTTTTTTGAGACGGAGTCTCGCTCTGTCGCCCAAGCTGGAGTGCAGTGGCCGGATCTCAGCTCACTGCAATCTCCGCCTCCCGGGTTCACGCCATTCTCCTGCCTCAGCCTCCTGAGTAGCTGGGACTACAGGCGCCCGCCACCTCGCCCGGCTAGTTTTTTGTACTTTTTAGTAGAGACGGGGTTTCACCGTGTTAGCCAGGATGGTCTCGATCTCCTGACCTTGTGATCCGCCCGTCTCGGCCTCCCAAAGTGCTGGGATTACAGGCTTGAGCCACCGCACCCGGCCCTGACTACAATTTTTAAATTCATTAAATCATTCCTCTGACGAATAATTAACAACCCCCGTTGTTTACAGGGAATACAGGTAGAAGCTAGCTCAAGTCCTTCAGAATCTAGCTAAAATCTTGGCCTCCAGCTGGCTTCCACTGCAGCCTCCCTCTCCAGGCAGTTGTGTTGGCTGTGTTGGCTCGCTCTGCTGTGTTGGCTTGCCCAGGAACATGACTCGCCCATCCTTCTGCCTTTGCCCTGCTCCCACTCCATCACTGTATCACAGTACCCTTTTCACATAGAGTGAGACTAAGACTAAAATCCAAACCAACCATGGCCTACAAAGTTCCTTGGATCTGCCTCCTGCCTATCTCTCCATTGCATATGCAACCACTCTCCCCACTCTGTCTTCTATTCCTTGAACAGGAAAGCATTTTGCTGCCTCCATACAGTGGCCCTTGCTTTGACTGCTGCCTGAAATGCTCTTTGCTTAGCTCTGTGTGGCTGGCTTTTTTACCCTTCAGGTCTCAACCTGACGTCACTTCATCTAAGCACTGAGAGCAATTTGTTTATTGTCCCTCCACGCTCCCCCTACAGAATGGAAGCTCCGTAAGGGCTGGAACCCCAACCCCACTGTCTTGTCTCTTATCCTCAATGTCTATTACAGTGCTTGACAAATGCCTTTAAAATATGCTTCATGAATGAAGCATGAATGAATGAACAGCTCCTCCATAATCTCAACACCCAGCTTAAATCCCACCTCCATAGTAAATATGAATAATGGCTGACATTTATGTAGTGCTTACTTTGTTCCAGTGTTTACATATGTTATCTCACTTAATGAGGTCCCTCCATTTACCTCCTGTAACTCATACAGTAATTACCCATGCTACTCCTTTCATATTGAATCACAATTTAGCCTCTTACTTTGCTATTTAATATATTACATGCATCACTCTTTTTGCTCCAGTGGCATAATTACTGCTCCTCCACAGCCAGTGCCAAAGCACACAGAGAGAACTCAAGATATGCTGAATGACTGAAGATGTCCCCGCCCCCTGCCTGCCATCCCTGGGGTTATAATAGTAACATAAAAAAATGTTGAGAGATTATTTTTATCATGTCAAAGATAAGCACAGTCAGACTTTAGTTAAAGCAGTGAAAACACTACTGAGTAACTATTGACAGTAGGGGAAAGAGCTGAGTTCCCTTCAGATTCATAGAGAGGTCACCAGGCTTTTTAAAGAGAAAATGAACTGGGGGGCAGTGGGGCAGGGAAGAATTGCAGGTGCTTGAGAAGAGTCTACAAAGTGAAAAAATTACAAAAAATGGGAAGGGAGGGGACCAGTCCATATGAGATCCATCTAGGCTTGCTAACTGGTGCTTATTGGAGTTAGGCTCCTACCCTGCCAACAGGGACTAGGAGACAAGGCCTTGTCTTCAGGTGTTGGCTGGAACAAACAGTAAATTCTTTTGGCAGCTTGAGTTTTCTCAGGCAGGCACTTTAAAGGGATCTAGGGTCATTCCAGGAATGTAGCCTTGAGCTCTTTGAAACTATGTAGCACTTGTTCATGTCTTTATAGGCCAAAGTTGAGGACAAATTGAGAAGAAGACTCAAGGAGCCCAATTAGAGTTTGGTCAAAGAGAGAATCTTTTGTCAACTGTAAACTCCAAACAGAAAATCTAACCCACTTTGCAAATGGACAAACTCAATTCCACCTGTAAAGATGTCAAAAATGTTTAAAACATGATAGTTTGAACTCTGAGGTATGAGATATCCAGTTCTATCCCCTCATTTTCCAGAAGAATTTGTTTAAAACCTTAACTTTCTAGAAAGAATTGTCCATTCTGTCACAAATGCTTCAAAACCAAGTTCACAAGTTTCACATTGAGAAGCTATAAGAATGGGTTCCTAGCATTACATATTAACTTCTGGGTTTTGAAATATCTGCTTTGCGGTGTTGCAGAATTCCAGCTCGAGGAGCCCTGCAGTGTTGAGGATTTTAGGAATCCCTTCATACGTGTCCAGGCGGTGGCTTGGGGAACCTGAAATCTGTGTTGATGGAGACTAAAGGGAAGAGGATCCTCCCAAATTTCTCTAAATGCTTCTGCAGACTGGAAATTCTGTTCTACATTTCATCTTAGATTTCAGTTACAACCTACTCCTTCAGGTTTGGGGCTCAGATCAAAAGGAACACCCCTGACGAGTTGATGGTGCAGCACACCAACATGGCACAAGTATACATATGTAACAAACCTGCACGTTATGCACATGTACCCTAGAACTTAAAGTATAATAATTTAAAAAAAAAAAAAAAGCAAAAGGAACACCCCTTAGGAATCTTCCCTTCATTGTAAAAGATGACATCGGGACATTCTGCTCTGGTGTGGTCACCACCTGGGTGTGGTCCTTCCCAAGGCTGGCAGTAAGTGTGGAGTCCGGAAGGGCTCTTATACCCAACACTCTACCCTGGAGAGTCATGAGCGTTATTCCTGAAATCATCTCAGGCTCTGACACCCAATAGTGATTTCCTCCTTTGGGTTTCACCCTGGAGCAGATGTGTGCAGTCAGGAAAATGTCACCCAACCTGTCTCTCCCCATCTGGCAGGTCAGCAGGAAGCACCTGTCCTACTGGGTATGTTTTCATTACAAGGGCCACCCTCCTATAAGAGCAGGTATCTTCTCTCTCTCTCTCTCTCTCTCTCTCTCTCTCTCTCTCTCTCTCTCTCTCTCTCTCTCTCTCTCTTTGAGGTGGAGTCTCACACTGTCGCCTGGGCTGGAGTGCAATAGCCCAATCTCAGCTCATTGCAACCACTGTCTCCCAGGCTCACGCGATTCTCCTGCCTCAGCCTCCCGAGTAGCTGGGATTGCAGGCACACACCACCACACTCGGCTAATTTTTGTATTTTTAGTAAAGACGGGGTTGGTTTCCGTATGTTGGCCAGCCTGGTCTTGAACTCCTGACCTCGTGATCTGCCTGCGTCGGCCTCACAAAGGCTTGAGCCACTGCGACCAGCCGGTGTCTTCTCTTATTGAATCTTAAACCCTACATCCCCTACTGTTCATTGCAGTAGAATCTGGGCAACGTATTTTACCAAGGACTCTTTTTTGAGCTTCTTAAATGGCCGGGGAAGTAATTAAATCCCATGGGTCTAATGACACACACATTTTCCATTCTAGCGGCTCCAAGTTCCTTCTCTGATAAATAGTTTAGCAATTATCTCTTTGGCCACTACCTGCCTCCCCCGAGAATGCTCTGCCAGGGTGATCTGTACTCCCTTGCCATTTTCCAGAGTCTCTGTAAATTAGGAAGAATTCCTGATGTCTCGAGTAACGTAGCTCTTTATGGGACTGGAACGTGGCTCTCTTTCCTCACTTTAAAATAGAAATTCTGGAGACTAAGCACCATCAAGGTAGCCATGATTTACCAAAATGCCAGCTTTTCAAAGTTCTTAAGTGCACAACCTTCCAGACTGTAGACCGAACAAGGGGAAAGGAGACAAAATGTATTGTCATGGTTTTGCATGGCTAGTCTCTGGCAGAGTCAAGACCTCACATTCACTTGAATGCTCAAATTTAGATAGTGACATCTCCAAGTGAAACTACAGAGTCCTAAGTGTGTGTGTCAGGTCACTTGCCAACTGTAAATGAACATTTAAAATATGTCACAATGCACTTGTGGCACGGCTTACTTTTTGTCTGCTTTACATATCAGGTATCAAAAAGAAAAATAGTCTGATCCTGCCCCAACCTCTAGAAGGCCCAGGTTCAGGGTCCCGCCACCAGCGGGAGGAGGGGTGAAAGGTGACTAGAAGGGCGGCGTCAGAACTGCAGGAATTTCAATGTCGCCTCCTAGGCCTCAGCGGTGGAGGCTAGCACTAAGGCGGGAGCTGCAGAGCTGCCTGAGCCAAAAGTACGCCGCGCCGACGCGGGGTATGTAACGGGGCGCGGCTTCGGCTTGATGGGGCCGAGCGGATGGTTGGGCCGCGGCGGGATGAGGCGGGGCTTCGGGTGGGACGGGGCGGAACTTCGGAAGAGATGGGGAGGAGCCGTGGCGAGGCACTGCAGAAGAAAGGAAATGCGCTGTTTGGGAGACCGGGGTTGGTCCCCGGCGGGGCCGGGGGCGGGCTCGGGCCGGAACGTCAGAGGCGACCTCGGCCAACTGCTCTTGCGCGGAGCGGGGAGGTCGCCGCCCGGAGCTCAGAGCGCGGAAGCGCCGGGTTTCAGGGTTCCTGGAGCTGCAGGCGGCGGGAGGGGCTGCAAGTGGGTCCATTTTTTTAGTATCATTTTTCGTCCTTTTCTTGGTTCATCCCCAAAAGCGGAAAGTTTAGGGCAGAGCGACAATCAGACCCATCCACTGTGCCCCAACACGTGCAGGGCTGCGAGGGCGCCCGTTCCTCCCGGGACCCCAAGCGGTTTCTGGTACGCCTGTATAGACGTATCTTCCCAGAGTGAAAGTTTATGTTTAGCCGTTCCGAAGTTGGTGCTTTGTGGGAAGGAGAACAGCGGGAGAGTCGTAAGGATTGCAGGCATCCTGACGCGAGGAACGCCTCTTAACACGCCCCGTGACATGGAGTTTGACAGGGCCCTGGATCCCTGCGTTCACCCCTCCTGGAGTCCTGGACGCCCACCTAGGAGCAGCGTCAGGGCCGTGCCACTTTGACCCACGTTAAACGCATTGCATCCTCATTTCTGTGTCCTGTCTAGATGCTTGACTCAATGATGCAGAACCTTTCAGGGTTAGCTGGAAGCCACAGCCCAGCCTCTTGATGCAGCCTGGATCCAGCCGGTGTGAAGAGGAGACCCCTTCCCTCTTGTGGGGTTTGGATCCTGTGTTTCTAGCCTTTGCAAAACTCTACATCAGGGATATCCTGGACATGAAGGAGTCCCGCCAGGTGCCAGGTATGTGGCTGGCCACCCTGGGATGCCCTGGGCTGCATCTGCCCTCCTTTCCCAAAGTCTCAGAAAACTGGGATTAAAGGCTTTTAGGAGAGCCTTCCCTGCTGCAGGCTTTGAAAGTGACCTAGCCTGGGCCATCGCATGAGTTCATTTATTTGCAAAGTAAAAAAACAGTCTAAATCTTTTTTTGTTTTTAAGTAGGTGTTTGGGGGAGTAACATTTGTACTGAGGTTTTTACCTCCATTTAGGGTCTTTCATACTTGAAAATGCTCATTTGTTTTTCTTTGGCCCTGCTCCTGTTGGAGAGATCGCTGGGCCAGATATTCTTAGGCCTGGCTCCTTTCCTAAATGTGCCACTTACCTGGCCCGGGCATGTGACTCACCTTCTGCAAAGTTTGGGTTTCTTTGTAAAAATGGAGCTTAACGCTGTGTAATGGAATCTTTTGATTCCTGATATGTAATGGGGGTTTGTTTTCTTTTGACTTAAGCAGAATCAAAATATTATAAACTCCCTGAGAGGAAGGACATCATTTGTCTTGTTCACCTGTGTAATCCCAGGGCTTAGAACAGTGCCTGGCATATAGTGCGCCCTCAAATAGAAATAGCCGTTGAAGCAGAAAGGCATTATACATGTAAAGTTTAAATTTTTCTTTTTTATTAGAATAGTGGCTACTAGAGATAGGCTTACCATAACTAAAAATATAGCAAATGTAGTTTGGGGTAGATTTAAATAATTGACATAGCTGTCTAATAATTCACAAATAGTTTGGGGTGGATTTAAATAATTCACGTAGCTGTCTAAATTCACAAATAGCCACGTGTTTACTGTGCTATTTGAGAAGTTTGGTTAAACTTTCTGTGCTATTTTGAGTGAAGCTTTCCAGTCAAGGGCCTTCTGAATAAAAAACTATGAGTTAGAAGTAGTCAAGAATCTCAAGCATCCACAGTTTTAATGAGATAAGGTTCGTTTGTTTCCAGTTAAATGTACAAATATATTTGGATGACCTTACACTAATGAGTTTTGTGCAGATTTTTCGCCACGCCTTTGTTTCCTAATTATTGTTGGAAATGGTCTGTTTTTTTCCCTTGGAAGGCAGCCAGCCTCCTCCACAGTTTTCCATTTTCCAGTCTGGTATTCTTCGTAGCTCATCTCTTCAGGAAGAAATTAATTCACACCAAATTCTAGGCTTCCTTGCTTAATGATCTTCTGCAGGTGAGAAAACAGGTACCAAGGACATGACGGGCTTAACTCTCCCTGTAGGCAAAAGACTTTATGATATATTGAAAACAAACCAACAAAAACAGGACCAGTGATCTTTGATTTACCACTGGTGAGAATGTTTCCAAAGTGTTTTAAAAATGAAACCTCATGGTTAAAGCAGACATCAACTGACAGAGTGGATACTTTTAGACCTGGGGTCCCCAACCCCTGGGGCCACAGACCATTACTGGTACATGGCCAATTAGGAACTGGGCTGCACAGCAGGAAGTGAGCGGTTGGCCAGTGAGCATTACTACCTGAGCCCCACATCCTGTCACATCAGCAGCGGCATGACATTCTTACACCTCATTGTGAAGTGCATGTGTAAGGGATCTAGTTGCGCACTCCTTAGGAGAATCTAATGCCTCATGATCTGAGGTGGAACAGTTTCATCCCCGAACCATTCCTCCAACCCCCATCCTGGGAAAAATTGTCTTCTACAAAACCGGTGTCAAAAAGGATGGGGACCACTGCTTTAGATCATACCATAGTGTTCTGGGGGGTGGGGAATTCCACTCCTAGGTTTTTGTTTTGTTGTTGTGTCTGGTTTCATTTACTATAAAGACAAAACTTTTGACTACATAAAATTTAGGATTGTTTAAACAGCAAAGAATATCTTAAACAAAATAACAAAGACAAACCCCAAAAATGATAAAATATGAAATGAATGTGTTGTATGATAAAGAATTTCGCTGACCTTTGCCCTTGGTTCCTGAAGGGTAACATCTAAATTATTATAGTTTCCTGAGTGACAGGAGCATCATCATTATTCATTGTGGCCTCTCTAACCACACTTGAACTTATGCAAATCAGGTGGTTCATGCTGGATCACTAGATAGTTTGGGATGGGGGCTCTCTATGCCCGAAAGACCAGCTGTTTGATTAGAGAGTTGGGGTTTTGAGCCAGATCATATCAGTCCCACACTTTGGGAGGGGAGTGGGGCTGGAGATTGAGTTTAGTTATGTGGTCAGTAATTCAGTTAATTGTACCTACCTTATGAGACCTCGGTAAAAACTCTGGACACTGAGGATCAGATGAGCTTCCCTAGCTGATAATCACGTGTTGGTGTGTCAGGGGGTGATGTGTCGAGGACACAGAAGCTTTGTGCTTGTGCCCTCCCAGACCCTGCCCTGGGCATTTCTTCGTTTGGCTGGCCCTGATTTGTATCCTTCATGGATAAAACTATAATCATAAGTATAGCACCTTTCTGAGTCCTGTGAGTCATTCAAGCGACTTATCAAACCTGAGGGAGTATTGGGGACCCCCAAATTTATAACCAGTTGGTCAGAAGTACAGATATCCTGAGGACCCTCACAAAATTTGGGACTCATAACTCAAGTGAGGGCAGTATTGTGGGGGACTGTGCCCTTTACCTGTGAAATTTAACCTAACTTTGAGTAGTTACCATCAGAATTGTATTGCAAAATGATTGCAAAACGTCAGCTCCCCAAAATTTGAATTTAGAGTTAAACTAAGAAAAATACTGTGAAATTTGATTGTGGTGGTATTTAGATTTGTGGGTTTTTTTGTGTTTTGTTTTTTGTTTTGGCATTAACAAAAAGTAGCCCAGGTACAGTGGCTCATGCCTGTAATCCCAGCACTTTGGGAGGCCAAGGCGGGAGGATCACTTGAGCCCAGAGTTCAAGACCAGCCTGGGCAACAAAGTGAGACCCCGTGTCTAATTTTTGAAAAGCAGTACCAAGACTACAGTAAGCTGTGATTGTACCACTGCCTTCCAGCCTGGGCAATAGAGCAAGACCCTGTCTAAAAAAAAAAATGTATTTTTAATAATAGCTGATAACATACAGAAGTCATATTTATTGTTTTAAATACCTCTATCTGTGTCAGACTTTAATGATGGGTTAAATAATAGTGACTCATTTATTTAAATCGGCATATAATACTTATCCTATTCTAGTGGGTACAATGAAGTGGAAATAATATATCCGTAAGAATTATATTAAATCTGGTTGAAAAAGATTATCTTAGGTGTTTTAACGCTGTCAAACATAAATAACATAGCATCAATTAAATAACAGCAGTTACACTAAAAAGAGAGCAATCAAAAGTACTTTTAAAAAGAGAAAACAGTCAAATGTCTTGCTGTGGTTGTGGACGTTCAGGGTCGGCTGCTTGAAATCTGAATCAACCTGCCTGTGACTGTAGATCCCTGAACCCTTACAGCTCGACCCTCCTCCTTCTTGGGGGCCTGATGATCCAGGGGATCCTCTGATGCTTTTAGGCCTCTGTGGGCTGCATGTGGAACAGCAGGAACACAAGGGCCACTTGGGAAAGGCTGGAACATAAACTCTGTTATCTAGTATTTGTTACTGTTTTCTTTTCTTAGTTCATTGAGCTTTCTCTCAATTGACAGAGAAGCCATCCAATTTTCTTGAGCTCTCTTCTTATAGAAGATTGCTTTGATAGAAGAAAATGGCTCTCTAATTCTTTTTTCCATGTCTTCAGTCGTCTTCTTGTAGATGCTGTGCATCTGATACGTGTAGTTCATGTTTCTATATACTTGAAGAAGTTTCTTCTTTCTAAGCAGTATATTTCCTCCTCAGTTGCTTTTCTCTGAGTTTTAAAATTCAAACTGTTAAATTCTTCTGATCTTTTTCTCCATTGTTCTGTGATGCTTTTAAGTTTTTTTTTTTTTTTTTTTTGCATCAGCCACTTGGAACTGGAAAGATTTTGTTGCATCTTCATCTTGAGTGACCGTGTCTGTCCTTAAAGGCAAGTCATTGTTGTCAGTCTGTGAGGTGAAAATTCATAGGCCCCACTTTTCTGTCCTTTTTCAAGAAAGTCTACTGTGTCCACAAGTGAAGACCTGTCCAGATTTTTATTAAGTGTTGCCACACACAAAGTTTGTAGCATTGGATGACTGGCCTCCATCACAGGTGACTTGAGGACTTCATTGGCTTGTGCTGTTAGCCCAGTCTTCTCAATGCCTTTCCCATAGACTTCAACCCAGGAAGAATACCTTTTGTTCCACTCTTTTCCCCATCTGAAAGTGTTTTTGCTCTTTATTAAAACCACGACAGTGGTACATGCTAGGCTCTCCTTGGAGACCCAAAGAATCCTGGGACTTTCAGACATCACCAGCAGAGCATCCTGCTGCTTCTCGACCAACTGGAAAGACATTTCGGTGGCGGACAGCCGGCCCTCTGTGGGTCCAAAGGACTCTGCTTTCTGCCTGTGATTGCCTATGTGCTGTGGGCCACAACAGACCCTATGGAGTGTCTGTCTGTAATACAAACAAGTACCTGGCAGCCAGGATAGATCATCACATAGGCCGGGGGAGGGAGAGGCCAGCCCTGTTCTGTAAAACAGTTCTCTCTAACTCTGCTCTGCTCAGTGTACAAATAGTGATATAGAGCATTTGGGGAGGCAGAAAGGGCTGAGTGCAGCCAGAGATCAGCCTGGAGCTCAGGCCACTTGGCCCTGCAGCAAACCTAGACCACCAAAGCAGCACCATGCGTCAGCCCTGCTCTGCACACAGGCACTCCAAGGCAGAGTGGTGGGGTGTATGGCAGTAGAGTTGGCATCCCTGGGTGAGGTTCATTTTCCTGGTTTAAAGTTTGCTTCTGCCATAAGGAAGCCTGCCCTTGACTACACAGGACACAGGGATCTCCCTTCTCTGCAGGCTCCCTGTCCTTTTGAGTTTGGTCAGTGCAGGCAGGCAGGGGCAGAGGACTGAAGATCTCATCAATGGTGTTATGGAAAAGACTAGGTTTCAATTGTGAAAACTTGGGAGAAGCCCGTTGGAACTGGCTACATCTTAGAATTTTATGGCCTGGGTGCGGTGGCTCACACCTGTGATTCTAGTGCTTTGCGAGGCCGAGAGTTTGAGTCCAGCATGGGCAACAGAGAGAGACCCCCACCTCCATAAAAATGTTTAAAAATTAGTTGGGCTCCTGCTTGAGACCAGGAGTTGAGACTGCATTAGGCTGTGATTGTGCCACTCGGGCAACTGCAGTTGGCAACTGAGACCCTATCTTTGAAAAAATCACAAGCAAAAACATGGATTTTCAGTGGAACCACTTTGTCTCCATTCAATTCAAGTTTTCCTGGGTGGGGGTGATTCTCTTTTGGGGGTGACACAGTGGCCCAGGCTCCTTCCCTCCTTGTTCCTGCCATCTTCAGCTCATGCCTGCAAGGTTGTCCTGAGGACAGTCTCCAACCACCAGGTTATCTTTAGAAGCGTGCCTCTGTGGAGGGAGAGGGTCTTGCTTTTGGCTAAATTTGCCACCTCTTATTTCTTAAAACCACATCTCACTCCCCTAGTATCTCTCTGTAACTGAGGCTTAGAGGCTCATTGTCCATTTTTTGGACTCTTCCTCAGTCCCTTTGTCTACAAGGGAAACAACCGTCAGCAGAGGCCAGTCTGGGCGTTCTAAGGGGCATCGGGATTCAGGCCACAGGTCCCCCCATGACTGGAGAGAATAGAGGCTGTGACTAGGCTTCATGGTAAGGAGAATGGCCAAATGCCTGAGGTGATCATTGTTTCTTAGTTTAGAATTCACATATTTATTTTAAAAAGGACTTGACTGAGTGTGGTGGCTCCCAGCACTTTGAGACACCAAGGCAGGAGGATCGCTTGAGGTCAGGAGTTCAAGACCAGCCTGGGCAACAAAGTGAGATGCCCATGTCTAATTTAAAAAAAGAAAAAAGAAATCACCACATAAAAGTTTATAACCTGTTTCTGAAAGTAAAGAATTTAGCCATCATGGGGGTGGGGGGAAGAGGCTGGAAAAGAGATTGGACAGGACTCTTTAGTTGCAGGTAACAGGAACACAGTGCACGCAGCTTAAGGTGAAGCAGGGAGCTCGGGTCAGGTTATTGAGGGACAGGTAGAAGGGAAACCCTGCAGGAGCCTGGACAGCCCTGGGACCATCAGGGACTCCCTGCTCTGAGCAGCCCCTCTGTGTCCTGGCCCCAAGCCAGAAAAAAAGCCTCTGGGTATCAGTGAGTAGGTTCCCTCTCAGCTTTCTCCTCTGGCAGGAAGTTGCCTGCCGCCATCTGTAGCCTAGGTTTTGAAAATAGAGTTATAAAAAGAGAAGTTTTGGAGTTGTAACCTGGCCCCAAAGGGTAGTGTTTTGTAATCTACTTACTGTCTTTTTTTTAAAAAAAAATGCTATTGCCAGTTCAAAGAAATGACGGCTGATTTCTTAGAAAAGCACTTGTTTAAAAAAAAAAAAAAAAGAGCCAAATAAGCCTTTCTCATGGTTTCCTCTCTCCTTCCTTCTAGTTGCTTCAAATATAGTCCTGTGTTTGGTCCCCCACTGTAATGCCTGTTTTCAGGCCCCTTGTGAGCATTCTGCACAGAGGTGTATTAACCAAATGGACAGCACTGGTTTTCTCCTATCTGTACTAGTACAAGCTTTAATGTCAAGCTTTCTACTTAGGACCTGTGAGGAAAAGACATTGGAATTTCTTGGGGCATTGTCATTTGTCAAGGACTGATTCTTAAGTCTAGAATTTCAGCAAACAGCATGGCGTTGATTTTTTTTTTTACACCCCTTGCCCCCTACAAGTTAACATTTAATGAAGCAGAAAATGTGATCATACATTATGTTGACTTTGCTTTTTTTAAATTTTAGGTGTATTTTTGTACAATGGACATCCAATAAAACAGGTAGATGTCTTGGGAACTGTCATTGGAGTGAGAGAAAGAGATGCTTTCTACAGTTATGGAGGTAAGAACAATTGTGTCTGAAATGAAGTTGATGTAGAAGGCTGACCCTTCTGGGCTGAAAGTTGGATTTTAGCAGCCCCAGCCGTTTAGAGTAGCTGGGGACCCTCACTAAGGGCATGTACTTTCTCTATGGGGTACCGCTTATAGCCCCAGACATGGGCTAAGAATAAAATGAGGCAACGGGTAGGAATGATACTGATGAATTCAGTGAAGTGACAGCTGCTGAGGCACTAGGACGTGGAAGAATTAAAATACAGCCCCCTAGGAGCACCGATGGACAGGGCGCGGGGGGGCGGGTACCTGATGCCCAAGGGTATATCTGTAAATAGCAAAGGGTGGTAATATATGGTTATGTGGATCACTTTAAAAAGCAACGACCAGATTAATGTTAAAGTAGATTCTTTAACAACACAGGAAGGTGCGAAAAATAATTTAAAAATCTTTATATCTAGAACAGTTAACAAAAAGCCTTTTGATACCCAAAGGGGTAAATATCCATTATCAGAAAGTTTATTTTCCCTCATGATGACAGAAGCTTAATAAAGGGTTTCTATATTATGGACACTAGAGAATTGCTCGCATGTGATTTTAGTGTAATAGGTCCTTATTTTTTCATTGAGTTGATTTTTAAGCGTTTAAGACATTGCCTTGTAGAACTCCAAGCTTCTCTGTAGTCAAGAGCCCAAGCTAGATATTTTGGGGAAAACTTAACTTTAAATTCCAAACCTTTGCTGAAATTGACATTGTCACTGTTTGTGCTATGACTTGGATTTGTATTCTTACTATTCTTGAGGAAAGATAGAAGGCAGTTGAACTTTGTGACCAAGAGCATTTCATTGGCAGTCCCCACATAATTGATAATTTGTAGATACAATCTCATTGCATTTCTTTACATGTACTCATTTTCCTGAAGAGTATTATCTTGTGCTTTTAATAAAATAACATGTGAAAAATAAAAGCTCTCATTTTTTCTGCTTTTTCCCAGCATGTGTGTGTGTGTGTGTGTGTGTGTGTGTGTGTGTGTGTGTATATATAATTTTTTTTGTTTTTAATTCTGAAAAGGATCACCCTGTCAGACATTCCCAAACTGAATCTCTTCTCTGCTTTATTTTGCCAAAGATATTGGTCCTGTTTTTCTCCAGACAACTCAACAAATATTTACTAAGTGCCTACAGTGTATCCAGCTGTGGGCAGTACACTGTGGTATAGTAGAGTGCTTCCTCTCCAAATGCCAACGATGAAATAATAGCATCTTTCAATTTGCAAAGCACTTTTATATGCATAATTTCATATTATTCTACCCCTAGTCTTTTGAAATAGAAAGTACAGGTACTCATTTTGTAGATGAGAAAACTAAGGCTTAGTAACTTGCTCAAGATTCCACTGATGGAGATTTGTGGGTCCATTCTGTTTACTGACTCCAGTGTGTTCGGTGGTCTCCATACAACTCAGTTTGATTTTTCTCTCCTCTTTCTTTCTTCCATCCCCCACCCACCAAAAAATAAATAAATAAATAACTGCATTTGATTTTTAGTTTTCTGTTTTTCAGATCAAATAAATGAGGCTGTTTGAGGACTTTAAAATCCTGGCCCTAGAACCAGGCTAGATATTAAGCCTGCGCCTAAAGGAGCTTCACTTAACCCCTTTTCCCATTATAAAAAGATTAAGGCACTATGACTGCCTCTTCTCCAGTAAGCATTTCCCTCTGAGTGAGTGTCTGAGGAGCATGACATATCTGTGGGCTTCGGGAAAATAAAAAGCATCTGACTGCTGAAATTATTGAGAGTAGAGAGGCTTTTGCAACTTTAATTCTTGTGGAGAGCTGCCCCTCTCCTTGCTATCCTCAGGCACAACATGGCTTTTGGGCCACCTGCCAGGTGATCACTCCCTACTGTTCTGGGTTCTGCTTCGCCTGACTCACCGCAGGCCCGTGCTGGGGGTGCTTCCTGCTCACACTGACTCATCCTGCAGCTGAAACAAAAGGCCAGTGGTCCAGGCAGTGCTGTGTAGCTGTGGAGTACGTTGTGCAGCACTGCAAGGGTGCCTCCATTCAGGGGCATTCCAGCAGCCAGACCTCTGGGCACCAAGGCACTCAGTCTGCTGGGAGAGATCACAAGCCTGCTTAGTCCAGGGATTGGTGACAGTGCCCAGAGTGCACAGAACACTTGGTAGCAACTCGAGCTTAGACCTAGAATGTTGGAAGGCTACAGTCAAGAACAGAATAACCTCACATTCTCTAGGACAAATGTTCATGGGGTAATTTTTTTTTTTTTTTTTTTTTTTTTTTTTGTGGCCCAGGCTGGAGTGCAGTGGTGTGATCTTGGCTCACTGCAACCCCTGCCTCCCGGGTTCAAGTGATTCTCCTGCCTCAGCCTTCCAAGTAGCTGGGACTACAGGTGCTTACCACCATGCCCAGCTCAGTTTTGTATTTTTAGTGGAGACGTGGTTTCACCATGTTGGCCAGGTTTGTCTCGAACTCCTGGCCTCAAGTGATCTGCCCACCTCAGCCTCCCAAAGTGCTGGGATTACAGGCATGAGCCACTGCTCCTGGCCTGCTAATTTTTTTTTTTTTTTTTTAGCTTTCTATTATAAATCAAGCTTTTCAACTGCAGAGAAGTGATGTGCCTGGAAGTGTCATGCATTTTTTTAACGCAAAATGTCCTTATTCATTTTTTGGATTCTTAAAATGGTACTTACTCATTATAAAATAAAATTTCAAACTAGAGACAATTTTAATGAAGTATATAAAAATCATGTGAAACACTATAAATCAGGCAAAACAATGTCAGTGTTCGGGTGAACATCCTTCCTCATTCTAAACATGTTCCCAGTATCAAAGAAATATAGAAATGCCTATTTCCTTAGTACTGTTGTGCATGTTTCTTTCTCAGTGTTTCTGAAATTAGGCTTAACAGTCAACGTATACATTGAATGTGGGGTTCCTTCCCCACACTCCAAGAGAAACTGCTGTTAGTATTTAATGTCTTAAAATCATTTCTGTGAAAATACACTGTTTAATGTTGCACATAAATTGGATTATATATTTCTGTTTTACAATGAGCCATGTATATCTTTTTATTCTCATATAGTACGTCATTGTAATTTTTTTAACCAATTCCATATTTATAAACATTTAGGTATTTCCAAGTGTCAGTATTATAAAGAATACTACAGTGAACAGCCTTACATAAGATGTGTATATCTGTGTACTTATTTTTGTTTTATCTGGAAGTAATTTAAAAACAACTTTGAGAGGCAGGGTCTCACAGTATTGCCCAGGCTGGAGTGCAGTGGCTATCACCGGCACAATCGTAGCACACTGCAGCCTCAAACTCTTGGACTCAAGCAATCCTGCCTCAGCCTCCCAAGTAGCAGGCATGTGCCACCATACCTGGCTTACATTTCACAATCCGATGCATGTTTCCAAATTTGCTCGTTAAGATTTAAATTTTAGAAATTTGTTACTAATTTATACTCCCACTATCAACATATGAGGGTATCAATATTTTTAATATTTGTCAATTTCATTGTTGATACATTATTTATACTTGCTTTTTTTAGTGATAACTAGTGAACTTAGCATAGTGACGTGTTTTTATTGGCCATTTATAGATCTTCCATGAATCGCATATTCTTTTCTTTGCCACTTTTTCTCTTGTGATCTTGATGATTTTCTTATTAGTTTATATGAGCTCTTTATTTATTTTTTATTTTTTGAAACAGGGTTTCATTCTGTTGCCCAGGCTGGAGTGCAGTGGCATGATCATGGCTCACTGCAGCCTTAAACTCCTGGGCTCAAGCAATGCTCCCACCTCAGCCTCCCAAGTAGCTGGGACTACAGGCACATACCACCATGCCTGGCTAATTTTTAAATTTTTTTTTTGGTAGAGATGGAGTCTCTGTGTTGCCCAGGCTGGTCTCAAACTCCTGGGCTCAAGTGATCCTCCTGCCTTGGCTTCCCAAAGTGCTGGGATTATAGGCATGATCCACCATGTCCAGCCTATGAGCTCTTTATATATTAAATCATTGACCCTATCATTTGGGATATTGCTATCCAGTGTTAGTTTTTAGGTGGTCAGACTTAGCAGACTTTCTTTAATGAGTTCTGATTTTAATAGTCTGCTTAAAGAAGTCTCTCCTCACCCACTATCAGCCCAGGGTTAAAGGTATTCACCCATATCTTCTTCTCCTCTTAAGTTTACCTCTTCTGTATTTAATAATATGACACCCATCTAGGATTTATTTTAGTATAGGAAGTACTCTTCTTGGCTTTTTCTTCAGCATGGATTTAGGCCAGCAGTAAAAAAAATTGCCTTAGATTTCTTCAGGATTATGTGTGCTTTTACAACAGTCTAGTTGATGATTTTTTTTTTTAATTATGAGACCCACTGACCCCATGCTTAGCAACCTCTGTTCTGAGTTTGTCAGAAATTAAGCAAAGAGAAAATGCCTGTTATTCCCTAGCAAACATCTCCAAATTCCTCTATAGTTGTAAATATAACTGCAATGGGAATTGTTTGATTTTTTGCAAAAATTAGATAAACCAGGAATAACAGAAGCCAGACTAGTACTGTTTTTGTGGCCAGGATATAATTATTTTCTATTATGAAAATAATACGGTACCCTTCTGTGATGTGCTTGGCTTTCCTTACATCCCCTGCAGTGGTGAGGACTGGGCAAAAGATCTTTCACAAAGAGAAACCCAGGCCAAATGGCTTGGAACGCTTTGTCTTGGTAAGTCAGCACACTAGCAAAGAGACTGTGACAGAAGGCTGCACCCTAAGTGCGTGTGCCTCTAACCACAAACCACACGATGCTCTCTTGTTTCAGGGTGGGAGAGAAAGGCTGATTTTGTATGTGAGCAGTCATTCAGTTTTTGCACTTAACTTCCCAAGGCCACCATTTTTAGTACAGAGGTGTAGACAAGCATCATGAGGGTACCCTTGAGGGTACTAATCATTAGTACCTTGAGGTAGGATAAGTGAAATGCTGACCATATCCCATTGGGCTTGTGTACTACACTGAGTTGTGCAGACAAGCAGTTTATACTCATATACAGTGAGAGGTTGTTTCAAAAGTGGAAGGAGAGTTTGATAAGGGATTTGCTTCTCCAGGCTATTGAAAGAGGTCATCTTTCAGTATGGCTGAATGCAATGATAGTAGGCTAATTCACCAGCCTTGCCCAAATCTCTCTTCTACCCTTTTACTTTTCTCTTGCAGTGGATGACAGCACTGGAGTTATAAACTGCATCTGCTGGAAAAAGTTGAATACTGAGTCTGTATCAGGTAATTTTATTTGCCACATTCCTTTACTGTTCACCTAACTAATGGATTTTACTCGACGTAGTTCATCAAAACAGCTACAGGACTAAATTTTCACATTTATCTGCTGGTGAGTTACATTGATCTACCTGAAGCACTATACCCAGAGCTTTGGCTGCTCTGAAAACTGATGCCATAGGAAAGCCACTTGCTTTTCTTTCTCCCATCTCTTTGGTGCTCACTTCTTCCTAAGCCTACAGGAATGTGAGTAGGTTACAGGGAGTTTCAGCAGTCCATTTTTACCATGCCCGTTATTACATAAGTCAAGGCGTCTTAGCCTAATTGCTAGCCAAGTCTGAATCCCCTTGTCCCAGCCGTATCACTTGACCAAAGAACATTTTGATGACTGTTTCTCTCACATGGTTGCCACTAGCTTCTGTGCTGCCATGGTCCAGATTTCCTGAAATCTCTGTGTTCAAACAAATAATACCAAAAATTCTAAGATTGAGAAGGTAAGATAGGATTCCTTTGGAAGTTATCCATTAAGTAATATAAATTAAAAGAACTTTAAAATTGTATAGTGAACACATTGACTATAACTGAAACAACATTTGGAGTTGCTTGAATATATTTTCATAATTTTTAGATACTTTTGTTTTGTTTTGTTTTAAGGCGGGTTCTCACTATGTTGCCAGGGCTGATCTCAAACTCCTGGACACAAGTGATCCTCCTGCCACAGCCTCCCAAAGTGCTAGGATTACAGGCTTGAGCCACCACACCTGGCCCAATTTTTAGATACTTTTTAAAGTTAAGTTCATAATATGAAAGAATATCATGCAATATTGGTGATGGTTTTTGGTTCTAGAGAAGCTACGAAAACTGGAAGCTTGTTTTTCCTGTGTTTTACAACATATACAGTGTAGTGCCATACACAGTGGGGTTATTCAGTAAACACTGCCTGCTCTAATATCTAGCATCTAGTATCCATCTACTTGCATTATGTATGGTAAGAATATCTAATGCTTGGGGTCGTTTCTTCTTTTTTGCCGTAATGTGTCAGAATCTCAGCTTTGTACTTTGACTGTACCGATCAATGGAATGCTCATTTGCTTAATTTTCTGATGTATTTACATTTAGAATTTGGCTGTCAGTTTCATATAACTTTGGAATTCTAATCCCTAATTTGGGGACATCTAAATCAATGGCATTGCTTTGGTGAGGAAGGTTTGTAGGTAGATTTAAGGGAGACCACATGTTTTTAGGCAGATATCTGATAGGCAAGAAATAAATCTGTGAGACAATCAGGTATCTGGATTTTTATGTATGTCTGAGGTGTTTTTCTTAATCTGTTTTGTGCTGCTGTTACAGAATATCTGAGACTGGGTAATTTTATAAAGAAAGAAATTTATTTCTCATAATTCTGAAGGTCAGAAATTCCAAGATCAAAGTTTTGGTGTCTGGTAAGGTCTAGGTCCCCCCTCCAAGATGGCACCTTGAATGCTGCATCCTCTAGAGGGAGGAGAACTGTTCCTCACGTGGCAGAAGAGCACGAGAATGAGAACCACTTCTGCAGACCCATTTTATAATGGCCTTAATTCATTCATGAGAGTGGAGCTCTCATAACCTAAACACCTCCCGTTGGACCCCATCTTCCAACACTGTTGCATTAGGGGTGAAATTTCTAACACATATTTTGAGGGGACAAAAACATTCAAACTTGTTTTTGTCAAACTGTAGCAGTATTAAAATCATTTGCAGATTTTTGGTGGTTGTCACAATCTTCAGTCAGAAGGTGTACTTTGAATATGCGTACTTGTTCTAGATGGAGAGTCAGCGAAGTTTTTCTGTAAAGGGCCATATTTTCTGCGTTGTGCACCCTATGATCTGTGTGTCTCTACTATTCAATGCTGCCATTATAGCGGAGAGTAACCACAGGCAGTACATAAGCAGATGGGCAGGCTGTGGTCCCATAAAACTTTGTTTTAAAAACAGGCTATGGATGGATTTGGTTCATGGGCTATAGTTTGCACACCCCTGTTTTAGTCATTGTTTCAGTTTTCAAAATTAACTCTTTTTAAAGAAATAGCATCAGCAGGAATATATAATTCTTACACTTAGTAATTTTTTAGATCAACAAAATGGCTATTAATACTGAGAGTCAGATTTTTAAAATATCAATAAGTAGATACAGGAATGAACAATCACAGTGGGTAGCCTTAATTTAAGATTGCTTTGCAAATATAACGAGAAGGTAAGAGTACAAGGAGAAAAGGAGAAAACCTAAAAATGAGTCTTATCGTCTTTAAATTGTTCCCAACTAGCCCATTCTCTCCTTTTTATTTAATTGCCCTTAGTTTAAAAGCTTTCCATTGGAAGGTGGCCAGCAAAGGCTAATTTTTTAAACAAAATTTAGTCTGAGTCAAAATCATGTTCCAGTCCATTAAAGTGAAAGAATATAATATTAGCTCCTGTAAATGTCACATTGAATGTACCGTTTGGACTTGGCCTATGAGCAAAGTTAAGATTTCCTGGCCCTGAGTATTAGAATGTTAAAGGGGATTTCTCTTTCATGATGGAATAGACGCTGAAAGTGAAGTTCTGTCAGGCTCCAGTCTTCTCATTATATTCATTAAATTACACAGCTTGAGCCTCCTTTCGGCAATTTGGCTCACCCTTTAAGTGAAAGGTGGGCCTCTTGTTCTCAGGACAACCATCAGTCTGATCATTTCAGTGGTGCTACGTGAAGCATTTACTATCACCTATAATGTCTGCATAATGGCAATGAGATTTATAAATACCTTTAAAATTCAGCCTAAGTAGAAGAGGACCTGGGGATAGGGATGCAGATGGGACAGCCTTTTGAAAAAGTAGCAGTTGGGAATTTTTTGAAGAAACCTAGTAAGTTCTGAGCAGCAGTAATGCTGATTGCATCCAGGTTCCTACCTATCACTTACTGAATGCACAGAGTTCTCTGTACTCCCTACGTTGCTGTTTCCCTGGGTATAGTAGGTGCGTTCAAGGAAAATTAATGCCTCTGCACGTTACAGAGCCACAGTTGTCAAAATTGTATTAGGTTAATTTTGAGGAAGGGCTTCTCTATAAAGAAATACAGAGAGTAGATCATCTTGTATAAAGACACAGCCTCTTTTGCAATTTAAAAGCAAAATAAGATGTACGGAATAATTATGTATTTGTTAAGGTATTAAAAATCCAAATGACTGAAGCTGGTATAGGAGTTGTGAGCATGCGTGCATTGCTGACAACGTTGTCTAAAACAGAAGGGTTTGATCAGTTTATTCTGGCAAGCATTCTGACAGTATGTAATGAACTGTAAACCAGTTTGTAATTTTTTATCCAGTAATAATCTCTAATGAAAGACCCCCAAAACACAAGATACTTTTTCTAGAAGGTTTAATTATTCATCATCACAAATAGCTTATGTTTAATTATTTCCTATAAATATGGAATTGTGCTAAGTGCAGAATGTAAGTATTCAATTAGATCATGCACAACAACTCTGTGTATGAGGTAGACTCTAGTGTTACCTCCATTTCATAATTGAGGAAACTGAAATGTAAGAGTAGAAAGGAAACTGAGGCACAGTGAGGTGAAGCAGGTTAAGCAGCCTGTCCAAGGTTACACAGCTAGTAGGAGGTAAACTGAGATTCATGTCAGGTCTTTCTGACTCCAATAGCCAAATGCCAATGGCTAAGCTGTACTGTCCCTATATAGTGCTAGTGAAAAAAAGCCAAAGTAAAAAATTATAAAACTGTACCTATCATCCCAGCTACTCAAGAGACTGAGGTGGGAGGATCACTTGAGGCCAGGAGTTCAATTCCAGCCTGGGCAACATAGCGAGACCCCATCTCTAATAAACATAAAATGCTTGGCTGTGTAGCTTCTTTGGATACACATGTGTATTTGAAATTATGCTAGACAGAAAACAGAACACACAGTCTTTTACACCCACCAGCTGTAACTGGGAAATATGAGTATCTTCCTGGGGCAGGCAGCAGAGAGTAAGGGATAAGTGGGATGGCTCTGGAGCTAGAGACTGCCTGGGTTCAAACCCCAGCCTTGTCTCTAACTAGCTGTTTTATTTTGGTCAAGTTGCTTGACCTCTCTGTGACTCAGTTTCCTCATCTCTAAAATGGGGCTAATAAGCAGGAGTGGTTGTGAGGACTAAATGTGCTAATATATTGTAAAGTCCTTAGAATAGCACCTGTAGTACCCAGACATTGTGACAATTCTTCTTACTTAATACAATTTGGAAGTAAAATAGTGATAGAAGTTATTTAGAATTGAGTGTACATTGGGTTTTTTTCATCATGAAGTTGTTCAAGTTTATAGTTTTAAGTAGTGACAGAGAGAGAGAAAGTGTGAGTGTGCGTGTGTGTGTGTGTGTTTGAGAGAGAGACAGAGAGATTAGCCTAGTTTCCCAACAGAGATGAGAGGGGAGAAATTGGGATGTTGAGCACTCAGATGGGACGAGTCTCCTCACAAGGACATTTGAAAGGTTGTTTAAAGCTATTGCTACCACGCCTAGTTGAACTCATTGTACAGAATTCGTCTCAAGGCCATACAGTGCCCTTTGACTGCACTGGCGATGCAGGGCAGGAAAGAAGGCCCTGGAGCCTGTCGGAACTTGCCCTCTGGACCTCAGTCTAGACTCCATTCCCTTCACCCTACTCTTGAATAATTACAGTTTATACCTTTTTCTCAGTGGAAGACTCCAAAAGGTTATGTGGATTTCCAGCAGTAGAACAATTACTCAGAAGTAGAATAAATAAGCATATTGTGTTGGTCTTACCCTAAAACTGTCTCACAGGTGTGGTAGAGTGATTGTGGTATAACTTTTTCTCTTTCCCTCTGGCTCTAAACAACTACAGCTGCTCCAAGTGCAGCAAGAGAGCTCAGCTTAACCTCGCAACTTAAGAAGCTACAAGAGACCATTGAGCGGAGAACAAAGATAGAGATTGGGGACACGATCCGAGTCAGAGGCAGTATCCGCACATACAGAGAAGAGCGAGAGATTCATGCCACTGCTTACTGTAAGCACAAGATATTTCTACCAAATTGGTGGTTTTTCTGGATGTACATTCAGTAAACCTCTTGTTCACCTGGAAGTCAAACTTTCAAAAAGTTCAGTTAAGATACAACTCTATTTAATGAGTGAATTACATTGTTTAACATGCTTTCTTTAGAAAATGAGCATTTCTTAATTTTGTTTTGAAGAAAGCTAATTATAAGTTGGGAAAGAAAATGAATTATTTACTTTATATATGGTTGGCAAGTTTATTTGGATGACATAGTAGAGTTTCCAAAGCACTTTCAAGTTCAGAATGTCAATGCATTAGGATGGAATATGAACATTCTTCAAAATAATGGAAATTTTTAAATTTTTTCTTTATTTTTTTTTTCTTTTTTTGAGACAGGGTCTCACACTATTGCCCAGGCTGTAATGCAGTGGCACAGTCACAGCTCACTGCAACCTCAAATTCCTGGGCTCAGGAGATTCTCCCACCTCAGCCTTCTGAGTAGCTGAAACTACAGGCATGCGCCACCACACCCAACTAATTTTTTATAGAGATGGGGTTTCGCCATGTTGCCCAGGCTGGTCTCAAACTCCTGAGCTCAAGAGATCTGCCTACCTCAGCCTCCTAGAGTGCTGGGATTACAGCCGTGCGCCGCTGTGCCTGGCCAGAAATTTCTTGAACACCATTAAGTCCATTAACTTGAAATGAAAACAGCTAATCAGAAATATGACAGTTCCCCATCATCTTCCCTTTGCACTGTGCTAGCTGGTTTTCAGTTGGAAATCTCAAAGACAACCCCTGCTGTCCACCAGAGGAGGAGACGAATCAATACATTGATGTGCTTTCCTGGTTCTTTGGCCCTGGCCAAGCCCATGACACTTAGGGCATCGCATTCCCTCATGCAGGATGACTGGGAGCCATTTAGTGCATCTAGACTGTGATCCCTGGGCACTCACAGGGAGGAAGGCCCACCCAGCACCTCATTTACTATTGTCCTAGCAGCAGTTTGGGCTTGGGAAAGAACTGAGCTCAATGTAATTTGCAATTTCTGTGGCATCTTTTTTCTGGTCACTTGTTAGATAAAGTGGACGACCCAGTGTGGAACATTCAAATTGCAAGGATGCTTGAGCTGCCCGCTATCTACAGGAAAGTTTATGACCAGCCTTTTCGCAGCTCAGCCCTAGAGAAAGAAGAGGCACTAAGGTAAGTGGTGCCTTATCACTGCTGAGCATGTGACCACGGCAGGAAAGCGAAGCAGCGGGAGCCCAGATGCTGGGGTCAGCCTGGGTTCAAATCCCGAATCATCCACCTACACACTGTGGAGCTCTGAGCAAGCCCTCCAACCCGCTCTGTGCTTCAATTTCCTCTACTGTAACGTGAAGAGAATAATAGCACAGATGTCCTAGGGTGGTTGTGAGGAAATTATGTGTGTAATTGGAGTCACTGAAGGAGGAGTGGAGGCAGGAGCAGAGAAAAACACTTTGAAGAAATAATAATGCCTGACATTTTTCCAAATTTGATAAAAACTTTAAACTCACAGATCTAGGAAGCTTAATGAACTCCAAGGCAAGAAACCTGAAGAAAATTGTAGCAAGTCACCTCATAATCAAAATATGATACCATAGCATGTCATAATCAAAAACCTGTTCTAAAAAAACCTACACCAGTCATTCTCAACCAGGGATGATTTTACTTTTTTATATGGGAGGAAAACAACCCAGGAGGAATGAGAGTGTATGGATATTTGCTAATGCATGCATAAAAGAACTCTGAGAGGAGACACAGAGAACCGGTAACAGCAGCTCCCTGGGGGGTGGGGACTGAAGGATAGAACAGGAAGGGGATAGAAAGGAGACTTCACTGCTTATCCTTTAATGTTTTTTAACATGAATATATTATCTATTCAAAAAAGTGTGTTAAAAGTACAACTATAGACTCATATAAAAAGTGAAAATTCTCCATTTTCCTGTCTCCACTTTCCTGCCTCAGCACCATTCCCCAAAGATTACCGATGTTCATAAGCCAATGTGTGTCTTTTTAAATTAGTTTCTTCTGTGCTTACACAAGCGTGAATATTCACCCATAGATTTTGTGAGTTTCCATTTGTTTTTTTATAAAAATAGGACCATACCTTACATGCTGTTTTGCAGTTTGACTTTTTTTCTCCTAATCTGCCATGAATATCTTAGTTCCTGTAGTTCTGCCTCATCATTTTAAACAACCACATAATGTTCACTGTATGAATTACTCTTTGTATGAAAAACAAACCCCAATATAGTGTTGCATTTTCTAGCTAACTTTCTGTTTTTTATGCACCAAAAAGGAACAAAGGTGATGGTTTTCTACAAAGCTCTTTAATACTTTCCCTCTACAGCAATCCAGGCGCCCTGGACCTCCCCAGTCTCACGAGTTTGCTGAGTGAAAAAGCCAAAGAATTCCTCATGGAGAACAGAGTGCAGAGCTTTTACCAGCAGGAGCTGGAAATGGTGGAGTCTTTGCTGTGCCTTGCCAATCAGCCTGTGATTCACAGTGCCTGCTCTGACCAAGTGAGTGCAGCATGCCCGCGTGAGAATTCTGGTTCCCTGCCCTAGATCTGCAACTGCAGGTGTGGGTGAAAGTGACTGTGGCATGAAGATTCACAGAGTTGACCCAGGGAACAGAGGGGATGGTTCTGTCACACATTGTTTCTATTCTGGAAAGGTCATTGACCACTAAGAACTTGAAATGAGGCATAAGGCTGGACCTGCCCCTACCCCTTCCTTATTTTATTTTATTTTATTTTTCGGAGACACAATCTCACTCTGTCGCCCAGGCTGGTGATTCTCCTGCCTCGCAAGTAGCTGGGACCACAGGCATGTGCCATCATGCCTGGCTAACTGAGATAACTTTTTCTAAGAGGAATAAAAAATTAAAAAATAGAAAATTCTTAAGTGTTCTTTGAAATTTTACTCATAAATGACACAATACAACTCGGTCTTTATTTAAACTCCTAAAACACAATGGGTTAGTCTTGTTCTGAAAAAGACAGAGCAAGTCATTGAAAACCGTGGTTCAAGTTCAAGAATCATTTTGCTGATCAATAAATCATCTTGGATGGATAATTACCTCCTCTTATCTACTTCCCTGTCACTTGGCTTCTGCTGAGATTAAACACCCATCTCAATGAATACTAACAACCTAGTACTATGGACCTTAGACTATTATTTTTTTTTTTTTTTTTTTTTTGAGACGGAGTCTCACTCTGTCGCCCAAGCTGGAGTGCAGTGGCCAGATCTCAGCTCACTGCAAGCTCCGCCTCCCGGGTTCACGCCATTCTCCTGCCTCAGACTCCCGAGTAGCTAGGACTACAGGCGCCCGCCACCTCGCCCGGCTAGTTTTTTGTATTTTTTAGTAGAGACGGGGTTTCACCGTGTTAGCCAGGATGGTCTCGATCTCCTGACCTTGTGATCCGCCCAGCTCGGCCTCCCAAAGTGTTGGGATTACAGGCTTGAGCCACCGCGCCCGGCCGACTATTATTATTTTTTTCTACTCAAATATTAAGCATAATAAGATTAAGAAAGGAGGGGCTGGGTGCAGTGGCTCACGCCTGTAATCCCAGTATTTTGGGAGGTCAAGGTGGGCAGATCACTTGAAGCCAGGAGTTCGAGATCAGCGTGGCCAAAATGGTGAAATCTTGTTTCTACTAAAAATACAAAAATGAGACAGGGTCTCACTCTGGGTGACCCTGACCCCTGACTGTCACCCAGAGTGAGACCCTGTCCCAAGAAGAAAAAGAAAAATGAGAAAGTTATCTCCATGTTTTCACTCCTAGTGTTACTTGGGTAACTTGTTTGGTTGCTTGGTGTTGACGTATTGCTTGGAATTAAGAATTATTTGAGACATTGGTTTTAGGCTTTCCCTTTCATTACAGGTCTTAGGTTTGTTGTTGTTGTAACATGACTCATTTATTTATTTTCTTTATCCCACCAGGGAATGATCTCAGCTTAAATGTCCCTCCTTGCCCTCCCTGGCTGTCTAGCTGCTCTGATTGCCACGTGGCCCCTCACTCTTACACCCTGTTTTTGTATCTGACATCACTGGTCTGTCTTTGTTCGCCTGCCTGTTCCTCCATCAGAATTTAAGTTCTGTGAGAGCAGAGGCCTTGTCTGTCTTATTCTTTGCTGTCTACCCGGGGCCTAGAACAGGGCTGGCATAAAGCAGATTCTCAGTAATTATTTGCTGATTGAAGGAATGAATGATTTTTAAAAATTCAAATTGTCCCACAAAGTGTAAAGGTAAAGGTCAATTTCTTTCCCATCCTCCCTCTTACTCCCTTTCCCCTAAGACAAGCACCAGTACTAGTCTCTGGAATATCCTTCTGAGATAGTCTGTGCTTACATGTACTCTAAGTCATTGTAACCCCTTCTGTTTTACACAGATATTAGCATGGCATAGTATACTATGAGACACCTCACTTTTCATTGACGTGTGTCTTACAGATTCTTTCCTAGCCGTACATATAGGCTGGCCCCTACAGTTTTTTGTCACATGTACCATCATGTATGTGACCAATCTCTCTGTTCCTGGACTGTTTAGATGTTTTCTAATCTCTTGCCATTACCAACAAGGCTGCTGTGGACACCCTTGCTAGGTAACATAAGTTGTTCTTGATTTTGGTGGAACGGATACTGAGTCACATCCTGACCTCCTGGACATGACCACTGCTTCTCAGTTTTGTTTGTGGTCCTAATTATCTCTTCTGGGCAACAGCCTGATGTGCCCAGTGACCCATGGTTTCATACGGGGAGATGAGGGATATCGTTTCAGAAAACACCAAGGTGGAAAGGGTCACGACTGGCTGCTTTGTTCTTTGCCAAGTTTGTCTTTGCCAAGGTTGCTTCAAACAGTTGCAGTGCTCCAGCTGTCGGCTGACAGCAAGATTGACCTTCTTCCCAGTTAATCATTTAGAGGCAGCTCAAAGCCAAATTGACCTCCTAGGACTGCGGATGGTTCTATCAGCATGTTTGGAAAGAAATTTTAAAGCTTAGCGAAGACCATATTTTTCACGTGAAGCCAGCTCTTCCGTGATAGCTATAATTAAGTAAAGAGAGAGACTTAAGGACTCTTTGAGGACTAAAAGACTCCTCCATTCAAAATGATCGTGGAGAACCTTTGGCATATCTTTTTGAAAATGCTTACAGCAGAAACTTGTGTCTGCCTAGTGCTATATGTTTAAAAAGAATTGAATATGGTACTGTATTTGTTTTGTCTTTGGAAACTCTTTTTTCTATCAATTATGAATTAGTCCCCCACATTGCTCTGGTTGGGGGAGGTCAGTGTGATTAAATTGAGTTCTGTTTAATAGATTCCTAGGAGACTAAAGGTGCTTTACAATGAGAGTGAAACCCTAGATCCTTTGGCACTTTCTGTTGTCATACAGATGAAAGCTTAACAAAAACAAATCATTGTGATGGTGTTATAGTTTAGAGGCAGAGAGAGAGCAGGCTTGAATGTTTCCTCCTTTTTTTCATAGTGGTCCTTCTTAGCAAATCCAGAAACATGATAAGCAGGGCCTGCAAAACCATTGTTTCTTTGACAGCTGGATGACTGCTGAGTTTGTTTGGGAATGAAGACTATATATATTTCAGGGATCCACCCAGTTCCTGACCTGAGATGAGGAGAGGCTTGGTAAGGCTCAGTACGTTTAGCTAGTCACTGTTTTTTTTGTTTTTTGTCTGTGAGCAATTTCGGTTTCCTAAATCTGATGAATCTGTCATTGCTCTTTTTGAAAAAGACAAGAAAGACACAGATCCCAGCCCAGGAAAAGCTGCTGGCTGGAAGAGACGATTAGTGGCTTTACCCTTGAGACTATGGTCTTTATAACTAGGCCAGGGAAATATGTCCCAAGGTCAGCTGAGGCAAATGTTTTTGGAAAGGAAGCTTCAAGTATTGTTTATATTTACAGAGAGACATTTCTGTTGAGTCCTCCTTGCTCACAGCTGAAACTGTGTTTTTAATCTCCCAGGCCCAGCATTCACTCTTCCTGCTACTTGATCTTACTGAAATCTGGGAGGGGGAACTAGACTTTTTATATGGTTTTGGGATAACCAAAAGTCATTTTTAAAGACAAGAATAATCATGTAACAATCATCTCTAGTTAGTTTCCAATTTATTTCTATCTTGCTAAGAGATGTAATAAACCGAACCCTTAGGATCCTTACGTTAAATTGACTAAAGAATATAGATCTCCTTAGAATTATAAAGATTAAGTAGTTTTGAAGGTTTGCAAAGGAGTCTGTATCGCGCTGATGGTGCATCCCCTAAGAGCACCCAGGTATGAAATTAAAAGCAGTTTTGCCCTAAGCCTCTGTGAATAAAATGATGTGTGGCTGAGGATTGCTAGGTGAGGTGTTTATTCTAAACACACCCAGAGAGCTTTTCTGCCTGTGGGAGTTGTCAAATATTTCTCAGCCTTATTCTCCCTTCAGAATGGAAGCTGTCCTAACCTGGAATGTTTGTCAGTTTTGGGGCCCTAATGATGAGGTTCTCCAGTTTGTTCTTTTAAGGAAAAACTTACACTGTTAATTCAATTAGAGTGTTAGGGTGTTATCGTTAGCCCAGGAGAGTACATTTGTGAAACATCACCAGGATCTATTAGAGTAACAAAAAGCCTGTTTGGGAGGCCTCTTCTAGAAAGAGAAGGTTTGTCTGGGATGGACCTGTGAACACTTGGGACTCTATGGAGGCTCTTCCCTCTCCCCTTGAGGAAATGTCATTAGCAAATCTCAGCCAGGCTTTTTCAGCACCTCTGGGTACTGCCCCACATAGCCTTTGTAAGTATCTTTCAATAGCGGTAGGACTTGGCCTTCAAATGCTTTACTGGGAGCTTTGCCACATTTGTTTAGAACTCTGATCTTTTCAATATCTTAACAACTTTCTGTCACATTGAAAGTGGATCTGTAGGCTGGGCGCGGTGGCTCACACCTGTAATCCCAGCACTTTGGGAGTCCAAGCTGGGTGGATCATGAAGTCAGGAGATCGAGAACATCCTGGCTAACATGGTGAAAGCCCGTCTCTACTAAAAATACAAAAAACTAGCCGGGCCTAGTGGCGGGCGCCTGTAGTCCCAGCTACTCGGGAGACTGAGGCAGGAGAATGGCGTGAACCCGGGAGGCGGAGCTTGCAGTGAGCTGAGATCTGGCCACTGCACTCCAGCCTGGGTGACAGAGCGAGACTCCATCTCAAAAAAAAAAAAAAGAATCTGTACTTTGAAGGGCAATTGTTGTTCGCCATTTTCTTTGTTTTAGGAAGGAGCGGAAAATCCCGAATGATACACACTCTCTAATGTGTATTTGTTTCCATTCGTCTCACATTTACTTTATCAGTCACCTAACATGTGCGAGGTAGTAGGTGGCCAAGATGAAACAAAGTCCCTGACTCAAGAAGCACCCGATCTGGTCAAGCATGGGGGGACTAGCTGATAGCCTAGCTTCCCCAGGGATAAGAAGCAGGATGACCTGGATGACCCTCTCCAGGCAAACTTGTCTCTAGAGAAGGGAAGAAACACTGAAAGTGAGGGGGAGAGCTGACAGCAGCAGAGTTCCCTTCCAGGTGGGGACTGTGCTTCACCAGCACTGCTGTCTACTTTCAGCCTTGTGGACTCCCCTTGGTGGACCTCTGCACAGCCTCTATTCTCCTCCATTTAAAATAATGAGGCTATTTAATACTTCATGCTGGAGTCCCCAAATTATTCCAACTTACATAAAAATCTTTGAAGTCCCTAGGAAGAGATTGTTACAGCCTCAATTTTAATGGAAAAGGGGGCTAATATATACATACAGTGTTTTGGTTTTGTATACAAAATAAGTCAAAGATTGTCCAACAGTGAGGGTAACTTTTTTTATTCTGCACTACAGAGTGAGTTCATTAAAAAAAAAAAAATCAAAACTAAGGTATGGAACAGTTATGAAAGGTGACCTAGCAGGGCACACTTCTCAGTCCTCCTTAAATGCCATCCTGCTACAGTGGTACATACCAGGATCTTTTTGACTCAGCAATTAAAAGGCCTGTTGGACAAATTCATGAACCAGTTGCTCTAGGGAGTTGCTCTCAGGTGCTGTAAGGTGAGACTTATTTCTTTTCTTTTTTTCTTTTTCCTCTCTACACAGGTGAATTTTAAGAAGGACACGACTTCCAAGGCAATTCATAGTATATTTAAGAATGCTATACAACTGCTGCAGGAAAAAGGACTTGTTTTCCAGAAGGATGATGGTTTTGATAACCTATACTATGTAAGACATTTACAACTTAACTTTTTTCCTTCGTAGCTTCAATTACAAATATATTTATTACTTATGAATAACCACTTAATTATTATTAAAAATCATTGAGGAGGTACATAAAATCAGAAGTCAAAGTTGGCCCTTATCCTTCCCAAGGTATCTCTTTTAATAATAGTTGACCTATGAACCACACAAGTTTGAACTGTGTGGGTCCACTTATATGCCAACTTTTTCAGCCAAATGGAGACGGAAAGTACAGTATTTGCAGATGTGAAACCCACATATGAGGAGGGCTAACTTTTCGTACATGCAGGTTTCACAGAGCCAACTTCAGGACTTGAGTGTGTGTGGATTTTGGTATACCTGAGGGTCCTGGGACTGATCCACCGAGTATACCAAGAGATAACTGTATATCCTTCTAGACATTTATCTGTACATTTACAAATGCATACATATAAATATATGCTCCTGTGGCTTTTTAATTGTTTCAGATCCCTGGCTTATGCAAGAGCCTTTTTGTTTTATAAAAAATGCCATCATCTTCTAAATCAACATTTCTCAATCTGAACATTATTCGGGCTAGGTGATTGAGTGTCGTGGGAGCTGTCCTGTGCATTGCAGGATATTTAGCAGTATCCCTGACCTTCACCTACTGGAGACCAGTAGCAGTACCTCAATTGTGACAACCAAAAATGTCCCTGGACATTGCCAAATGTCTCCTGGGATCAGTGAGACTTGCTACTCTAAATAATGCTCTACACCTTTTTTGGTACCAAAATAACACGTCACAGGCACCTTTCCACATTAGTAGTTATAAATCTACCTCATTATTTTTAACATCCTCAGGGTATTCCATACTGTGGGTACCTGTCGTGTATTTTTTAGCCATTCCTTTTTGATGGATACTTAGGGTATTTCTAAGTTTTGCTGTCACAAATAGTGTTGCAGTGGCTATTTTTGCACAACTATGTTTGTGAACTCATGTCAGTATTTCTGTAAGATTGACTCTTAAAAGAAGAGTTGCTGGAGCAGAGGGCATGGCCATTTAAGCTTTTGGTTGACACAGTGTGATGGACCTACCTGAAGGCTGTACCAGTTGACTCCCAGCAGGAGTATGGGTGCTTGTTTGGGTCACTCTTTCCAAGTTAAAAGTTCGCCTTTTTCTGCATACCTTTAATATTGGAGGAGCTAAGCTGGAAATGGGCCTTCTCAGAACCACTGACATCAGTGGTGTGGACTTAGTTACATGCAGCTCTCCCAGAGACTGATCAAATTCCAGAAGTCTCACTATTTACAGGCAAGATTCCTGACGGGGAGCTTTTCTTTTTTTTTTTTTTTTTTTTTGAGACGGAGTCTCGCTCTGTCACCCAGGCTGGAGTGCTGTGGCCAGATCTCAGCTCACTGCAAGCTCCGCCTCCCGGGTTCACGCCATTCTCCTGCCTCAGCCTCCCGAGTAGCTGGGACTACAGGCGCCCACCACCTCGCCCGGCTAATTTTTTTTTTTGTATTTTTAGTAGGCGCCCACCACCTCGCCCGGCTAATTTTTTTTTTTGTATTTTTAGTAGAGACAGGATTTCACCGTGTTAGCCAGGATGGTCTCGATCTCCTGACCTCGTGATCCGCCCGCCTTGGCCTCCCAAAGTGCTGGGATTACAGGCTTGAGCCACCGCGCCCGGCCGGGAGCTTTTCTTAATATGACATTTCCTGATGTTGATTTACCCTAGTCACTCCCCACTTTAGAGGAATTTTAGAAATTAACAATACCATTTAAATAACTTTTGAAACAGGTATCCTGGTCTACATAAGGGCAAGTGCCTCCCACACCATCCCAGGATGGGAGTCCTGGCATGGGAAGGCCGGGTGGGAGTTAGTTGCTTCCTGGAAGCTGGAGAAGCTCATGGGGGCAGCTCACCTCGAGCCCCGCTCTGGGACACACATTTCCTCCCAGCCCTTCAGAGAGCAGCTCTTCCTGAGGAGCAGCAGTCCAGGGCAAGGCGTGGCGGGGCTGGGCACTTCCTCCTGTGAATCATTGTGATCAAGCACAAATAGATCTCTTTTCGCCATCTGTGACTTCACCCCTCCACTGCTTTGTAGTCACCTTTCTCCTGAAGCCCTGCCTTAGGGAAATGGTTAAAATAAGTCAACACTTCTGTTTGCCTAGTGCTTTCCTGCATTCAGCAGCTCTCACACATGACCTTGTTTAATCTTCGTCATAACCTCATGAGCTGAGAGAAGGCGGGTGTTCTCAGGATGCCCCCTCCAGTAAGGCAGGTCAGACAGGCATTCTTGGGCTGTCTTTAAGGAGGAAACTTACAGCTATTTGTTTGCATGTCTATTTTCTTTCTTCCTTTCTTCCTCTCCCTTTTTCTCTTTCTTTCTTTTCTTTCTCTTTCTCTCTTTTTTTGTTACTAGATTCACTGTGGAACATGAAAGTGAAACCCGTTGCATGCTGCTTCCCTCTTATCTGAGCTGATTGGAAAAGACTAAGTTGGCCAGGCGCAGTGGCTCACGCCTGTAATCCCAGCACTTTGGGAGGCTAAGTCCGGTAGATCACTTGAGGTCAGGCTTCGAGACCAGGCTGGTCAACATGGTGAAACCCTCATCTCTACTAAAAATACAAAAATTAGCTAGACGTGGTGGTGCACGCTTGTAATCCCAGCTACTCAGGAGGCTGAGGCAGGAGAATCACTTGAACCCAGGAGGCGGAGGTTGCAGTGAGCCAAGATCAGGCCACTGCACTCTAGCCTGGGCGATAAGAGTGAGATTCCATCTCAAAAAAAAAAAAAAAAATGCAAAAAGAAAAAAGTTATGTCTGCCTTTGAGAGCAGAATGTGTTTCGGTGGATAGGCCAGCTTTACTCGCATGCTAGCTTGCCCTTGCAGGGTTTTTTGTTTTTGTTTTTTGTTTTTTTCTCTTATTTTTCCTTGTGGTTGGGAGAAGCAAGAAAACTGATATAACACAAGACAGGTGTCACGGCTCAGAAGAAGAGGTCATGGGGTGAAGATCGGAGGCCTTGATCACTGTGCCTTGCTCAAAACTATAACAACAAATAAGAGAAATGTGTTATGAGTGTTGAAGAAGAAAGTTAGTTGCTCCTTAAAAGTATGCAATTCCAGCTTTTTTTTGTTTTAACCTCATTGCCCCAGTGAACCAACTCCCAAGGACGTGTCCTCTGGGCAGAACTGGTTTGACACTAGGCCAAGTATCAAACACCACATTAATGGTGTAGGGATGATTGTTATGAAATCTTTAGAAGCTATCCTGAATACTAATTTGGGAGTCTGAATGACACAACTGCTGTGTTACCTAAGAACACTCTCTCTCTCAACTATTTTTCCTATTTAGGTAACCAGAGAAGACAAAGACCTGCACAGAAAGATCCACCAGATCATTCAGCAGGACTGCCAGAAACCAAATCGTAAGTGGCATATAATGTACAAGTGACACCCTGGTGCCCTGGAAGGGGATACTGTCTCCCGGGGAGCACTGGATGGAGAGTCAGGAGACCTGGGACTTTTCCCGGTAATGACTTGGAAAGGCGATAGTCAAAGTACCTGCCCTCCCTGAGCTTCCATCTCCTCTCTAAAGGAGTGTTAGGCTAGCACGATTGTTGTGACCTTGGCTATACGTAAGATTCAGCCTTGGAGCTCTCTAAACATTCAGAGCCCAGATTCTACCCTGGGGATTCTGTTTCTATAGAGGATGAGCTGGGAGCTAGACAGGGAATTCTGATACAGTGAGGTAAAGTCACCACACTAGGACGTTTTGATGTCATTCTGCTTCTCATGTTCTCTCTGATTTGTGCTATTTCCTATTTCATGCTTGCCCCTTTTCTTTGAACACAAACCTGACATTTCCCTCTATTCTAACATCAAAGTCTTTCAGTGTTGGAAGGAATGGTTCTAGACATGACAGTTTATGGACGGTGTAATTCAGTCCTCTTGGAAACTGATAATTTGCAAAAGAAATGGTTTAGAACATGGTTTTAGTAGAGTTAGTTCAGCCCCTAGTGGTTAGACTCTGAAACTGTAGCTAGTCTGACAAGGAACAATACCATTTCCACACTAGTTAGAAAGAGAAGAAAGCATTAGTACCATCTTTAAATGCTATGTAAACTGACCGGTCTTAAAGATGACTTTTCAAAGTCTAGCTTTTGCAAACACATACTATAATAAGAAGTGTTTAAAAGGTTTGTTAATGACCCCAAGTCCCTGATCTGCCAGTGAACTCCACCTCCAGTCCTTTGGCCCATACATCCCTGAGGCCTGGCCCTGCACCAGGTTGAGTCAGTGGGTGAAGCTGGGCCAGTTTTCCAGCCCCAGTATTTATGGTAGACAGCTCTAGTTAACCTTTAAGAAGCCATGAGGTCGGATCCCAGAGTGGTGTGACAGCAGCTCTTAAACTCAAAGCAATATATTATTTCAATGCAAGTGAATGGACTTTGTTCACTTCATTCAGAACAGTAAGAACAAATATCCTTCAGTTGAAGGAAAAGTCCATCTGTCTGCAATTGAAGGAGCTTTTGAGAGCAGTGCAATGTGGGATTCCTCAGCCAAGAAGGGATGAGAAGTTGCTCCCAAGATAACATCAATGCAGTCACCCTAGTCATGGGCCTCCTGGCCAGATTCTTATTTTCATCTGCATTAGGAATAGAATGGATTGAACCCTAGGGCTCCTAGGGCTAGTAAAGCACATGAAAAGAATTCACATTTCATTTGGACTTGGCTCTCTGAAGTGTCCTGAAAGTGGCAGGTTTAACATCTACATCTACCCACAGCTCATCAAGTGGACAGGCCCTGCCACTCAGTCTGTGAATGGGAGCCTCTAAAAGCCACTAGCCAATCACCTGGCCCTCTACACTCCCAGGAGCCAAATTCTGAAGCCTGAATTACTGACAATGCTGATAAAAGATGTTATAAGAACTGTGTTGGAACCTGCTGTGACCACCCTGCTTCATAATGTCATAACATAGCAATTCAGAATAGTAATGTATGTGCCTCATAAAAAGCCAAGCAGTGCAAAAATACACACCAAAAAGTCAGACTCCCTCCCAGCACTGAGCCCCAGCTTCTGTGTTCCCCTCTCCAAAGGCAGTGGTTGTTATTGGTTACTTGCATATCCTGTTGAATATGTGTTCTCTATCAAGGATAAACTATACAGATATGTACTTACTATCAAGGATAAACTATACAGATATGTACTTACAAACATATCTGTATTATTTATCCTTGATAGAAAACACAAGAGAAGTTTAGCCAATGATATACATTGTCCCACACCTTGTATTTTAGATCTAACATTGCCTTCTAGAGGTCATTTGCCAACAGTACACATAAAAGTACCTACATCTTTTCATTAGCTGGACAGTATGCTGTTATACGTGTAGGTAAATATCCAGCCCTCGATCTAACCATTCCTACTGTGCCTTTAGTTCCTTTCTAATCTTTCATACAGAATATAGCCTGGAGTTTTTCCTTGTCAGGATGATTGGTAGAAGGACTCGAAGTCATTTATGAGTGTCTCACAAAGGCTAACCCTTCAATAATGAAAGGACTGTGAACATCAAGCCTGTCTTAAGTCCCTGAAGGATTGATATTTGTTTTCTGAAGATGGGCAGTGTGGCGGCATTGTGAGGAGCTGTGCTCTGGAGCCACCTTGCCTAGGTTTGAATCCCGGCTCTGCCACTTGGTAGCTGTGTAACATCGGGCAAGTGTCTCGGATTCTTTAAATGCAAAGTGAGGATAATAATAGTACCTACACGATGGGTTTTTATTTTTATTTATTTATTTTTTTTTTTTTTTTTTTTTTTTATTTTTTATTTTTTTTAAGACGGAGTCTCGCTCTGTCGCCCAGGCTGGAGTGCAGTGGCGCAATCTCGGCTCACTGCAAGCTCCGCCTCCCGGGTTCCCGCCATTCTCCCGCCTCAGCCTCCGAGTAGCTGGGACTACAGGCGCCCGCCACCGCGCCCGGCTAGTTTTTTGTATTTTTAGTAGAGACGGGGTTTCACCGTGTTAGCCAGGAGGGTCTCGATCTCCTGACCTCGTGATCCACCCGCCTCGGCCTCCCAAAGTGCTGGGATTACAGGCTTGAGCCACCGCGCCCGGCCCTACGATGGGTTTTTATAAGAAGTCAATGGATGGGCATTTAGAAAGTTAGAAGAGTACTCAGTGCATAATTGTGATCCAAAAAGTGTTAAATAAAAATGAAGTTCTTTTCTAATGGCACAAGTGGTAGCCTCTAATTCTCTAGCCTGGAGGCCTGAAGGCTCACCTTCTACTTGGTTTATTGATCTGGAAGGAAGCAGTTTCAGAGATAATCTGTATGTGGATTTTACTCAATTATTGTTGGAGTAAAGTTGACAAAATCTGGATTTTGGATTTCAGTATGGGTACAACAATGGCAAATTATCCAAAAAGAAAGAGCTCTATGTTGGACATGTCTTTTTATCTCTTTTTACCTGAAAATGTTCCAATTTATCAAAAAAAATTAAAAGACTGCTACAATAAACACTGATATACCCTTCACCTAGACTGACTAAAAGCTTCAGTTTGTATTTGCTGAGCATGGGGTCCTTCTCCTGTTTGATCACCAAATCATTTCACACCTAAGAAAATGAACATTTGGTGAGTTCCAAAACGTCAGCCTTTCACTAAATGTTCCTTTATACCATTAGCTTTCCAAAAATCTCCTGTGTATTTAGCTCAGGTTCATTTTTTACTAACCCAGAGCTGGAGAGAACTGCTACTTTTGGTAGAAACTGAGTACCATATAACACTCCTCATACTGGAGGATTTTTTTTTAACTTACGACAAACTTTTAAAAAAGAATTAAAGAAGTTTAACCTTTTGTAGTTACAGTAGTAGGTTATATCTGAGATGTATCCTTATGTCACTTGGGTCTCTAGAACATCAGCATTTGTGGTTTCTGGTGGAGGTATGATGGGGTATAGTATGAATCAGGCTGCATGCGAAAGTTCTTGGGAAAATATAAGGCGCAGTTATCACCGCTCATAGAGATCCATCATAAGATAACTATGTCTGCCAGGCAAACACTTTTCAGAAAAGTCTGCTTCGGCTTGTGGGTTTGCTCCAGAAGAGTCGAATTATGTAATTGTACTAACCACTGGGGAGCTCCTTGCTGGCCTTTCCTACTTTTACTGTTTTCTAATAATTTCTCACTTAGAGAAGAATCTAAGGCCAGGCACAATGGCTCACTCCCATAATCCCAATGCTTGGGAGGATTGCTTAGGCCAGGAGTTTGAGACCAGCCTGGGCAACATAGGAAGACCCTGTCTCTACAAAAAATAAAAATTAAAAATAGAGAGGAGTCTAAGTTCACGTTACCCATGTGACTGGAGATCACTTTTGAACAGCCTCACCAGATAACCCTCAGCAGAACAGCCTTTCTCAATAAATAGTTGAAGGCCTCTGAGACAGTCAGCATCACTGCTTCGGGCCCCACAGATGCCTGTAAGTCATCTTGAGCCCTGGGTCCAAGCATCCAGGCCTTGCAGAAACTACAGGCTGAGCAGCACTAAATTCCTTGTGCTCCTCCCTACCGTGTGCAGGTCTGTGTGGTTGGAGCCCCTCACCCCCCATCATCAAACCTACCCTCGCTTGCTGGTCAGCTCTTCCTCCTTGAGAGGCTTTTCTTCTTGGGAAGGGCTGAGTTCCTTCTCTAGAGCAGGAACTAAGTTACATTCATCTTCTTGGGTTATGGGTATGATGAACCAAATCATAGTAGTTCCCCCTGGTCTCTCATCCACACAGCCACCCTGAGAAGGAGGTGGTTTTGTTCCCAGGAATGACTTTGTCCCAGTTGTAGAGCCAGGGCTTGAATTCAGGTATGGTGGACTCCAGTGGCAGCTCTCGGTCTGCTAGGCTCTACTTGCTCCTCCTTGCTCAGCACTGCACACATAGTAGGTGTTCAGGAAGTCTATGGAGTGAATGTTGAAGAAACAGCCTGGAAGTGTGGACGCCAGCAATCCCAATCGGGAGGAGTAATGGGTGGACACAGCCACTAGAGGTCAGAATTTAGCAAATCTTTGTTAGCCCAGGAGCAGTCTCTGAACCTTAGGGTTGGAAAGGGCCTTGGAAGTGGTTTTCACCACAGCTGAGAACACTGAGGCCTAGGGATGACTTGCCCAAAGCTACAGAAGTGCACCAAACCTTGAACTATGCTTTGCCTTACACTGCAACACCTCTTCGAGCAGCTTCCTGAAGCCTAAAGCATTTTTCATCTGAAAACAACTTTCAGTGACTGTGTGGAGCACCTTTTGTGTGCCAGGTACTGGGTATACGGCAGAGAGAGACCATGCCTGGCCCTACCATGGAGTTTTAAACTGTGACAACTGGAGAGGGTTTGCTTTTGGTAAAGAAGTTTGACTTTGACTCAAAGTTAGAAATACATTTTACATCATGACCCAATAAATTATATAATTCTAATGCATAAGATATATGGAGTAAAGTTTCATGAATTAATATGTATCCAAATTACAATGCAAGATATTCTGTAATGTTCTATTTCTGCTCTCTTAGTTTGGTAAGAAAAAGAATGCTGATCGCAACCTACAAAAATTGGTTTCCTGATCCCCTAATAGGCACAACCCTCAGTTTGACTACTGCCGACCTAAAAGGAAGGAGCTGAGGCAAAATTAATACAAGTAGAGAGTTAATTTGGGCCAAGTTTCAGGATTGCAGCCGGGGAGCACAGATTCAGGTTTTCTGAATATACACTCTGATTAGCAGCAGTGATAAGTGGAATTTTTTTTTTTTTTTTTGAGATGGAATCTCACTCTGTCACCCAGGTTGGAGTACAGTGGTGCAATCTCAGCTCACTGCAACCTCCGCCTCCTGGGTTCAAGTGATTCTCCTGCCTCAGTCTCCTGACTAGCTAGGATTACAGGTGCATGCCACCACACCTGGCTAATTTTTGTATTTTTAGTAAAGACGAGGTTTCACCACGTTGGCCAGGCTGGTCTCGAACTCCCAACCTCAGGTGATCCACCCACCTCAGCCTCCCAAAGTTCTGGGATTACAGGCATGAGTCATGCACCTGGCCCATAAGTGGATTTTTAAAAGCCAAAAAGGAGGACAGAGTTGATACAAAGTTGTTTGTCAGGAATTCTCATTGGTTTATAGATAACCATTGATAGGTGACTGGCTATACATTGTTAAGCTATAGGGTGTGGATTATAGTGTTCAATTTCACATAATTAGGCTAATTCATAACTACTTGTGCCAATAGCAAACAGTTTCCGAGGTGAATACATAGTGAGGAGTAGAGCGTGATTGCCGTTTCGTCGTCGTGTCTCTCAGGGCCTGATAATTAAAAGGACTTGCATTCTTCCTATTTTATTTTCTCATTACCAGTGTTTAGGTCATTGATTTCAACTAGGAAAGAGGTTACTGACTTTGAGTTTGTATTGTTGTGTGCCACATGGTCTTAGTTTTGGGCAGAGGCTAAGAGGTTACTAGGAATACAACTATCACAGATGAGACTTTTGGAAGCCAGGAAGGGAGGAATGAGAACAGGCCAAAGATAGGAATCCCTTCTCACCAGGCAGCCCCATCAAATCAGGACTTAGAGGGAAGCATACGGAGGCTGCAGCAAACCAGCTCTGCTGTGAGTCTCAAGAGGGGTCCCCCTTGAGAAGCTAGAGGTTTGGCACTGAATAGGTTACACTTATACATGTAATTACCCCAGAGAAAAAAGTTTATCAAGCACTAAAAATCCACTAGGTTATGGATAAAAAAATAAAATCTTTGATTGGGAATCCTTGAAGGTTGAAGTTCAGAGTCCCTGAGCAGTGGCTGCACATCGCCGTGGTGACATCAGGGGCCTAAGAACAGGTGTTTCTGTTTTGTTTTTGTGATCATATAGATCATGCATCTCAGACTTTAATGTGCATAAAGATCATCTGGGGATCTGGTCAGAATGCAGGTGCCAAGACAGGAGGTATGGAGAGGACAGAGGAGGGCCTGACAGTTGTGACCACACTCAGCCACCTGCCTTTTTCCTGCAGACATGGAGAAGGGCTGTCACTTCCTGCACATCTTGGCCTGCGCTCGCCTGAGCATTCGCCCGGGCCTGAGTGAGGCTGTGCTGCAGCAGGTTCTGGAGCTCCTGGAGGACCAGAGTGACATCGTCAGCACAATGGAGCACTACTACACAGCGTTCTGAGCAGAGACACGTAGACCAGCTGAGGAGGACAAAGATAAGGTGGCGTTCACTCCCAGGCTCTGACTTTCAACATCATGCAGGGGTTTATCTGTCTGGAGGCAGTTACCTCATAATAAACTACAAAATATGGTCATTTTTGGAATGGGATTTGGCATAAATGTGGTTGGCTGCCTTCTGTCTGCTGTGTCCTTAGGGTACAATGACTTTGATCTCAGCCATGACACAACAAGAAAACCCTCCCTGTTGACCTCCTGGCTGGACTGCGCATTGTTTGCAGAGCAGAATGGGGAGGAAACAGTGTTGGCAGCTTAACTGATGTGTGTGGTTGGAATCTCTACCATGGCAAAGGGTCACCACAGGGTAGTGAACATTCAGGAACTAAAGGACATATGGCCTGATCACACAGTTCCAAGCTTTTCAAAACTTCAGGTTATCAGAGACCTTCCTGTGGGCCTCTCTTGATGGCTAAGAACCAGTTTAGGGGAGTAGTTCTCTCTGGATTGAGTGTCACTTGCTTACAGTTCTGTGGCTCAGGTACCAGCAGTGGGGTTGAGACCTGGGTTGATGCTATTTACAAACCTGCCCAGAGATGGGAATAAACAGGGGATCCATGGCATGACTATGTGTTTGTCATTTTCCTTTTATTTCCTTGGGAATCGAAAGGTGTCCCAGTACATTTCCCTGTACTGGCTACTGGTGTCCCAGTACATTTCCCTGCACTTACAGAGGTGCATGACTGAGGTCCCTCAATGCCCCTGAAGATCACAGAGGCAGTCAGCCAATTGCCTGGCAGGCAGTAGATGTTATTTTCAGGGTTGCCGCTGAGTGTGCAGGATGTGCTGACACCATCCAGACAAAGACTCGGTATGTGCCCAGACAGGTGATGGAGTCATGCTTTTGCTCAGAATGACAAGGTAAAGAAAAAACATCTGAGGTATGTTGTAGGCCTGTCCTGACAGCAAAATGACAAATCCAGCCAGCAAAAATAAAGTGTGGAGAAAGATTTGGAGTTAATTACAGTCATTTAACAGAAGGCATTGCCTTCGTCTGCCGCATTTGCTCGATGTAATAAGCTCTTCGTGGCTCAGCTGGAGATCCTTTAGGCCTGGAGTGTTGCTCCTCTCTCCATGGAAACAGGACAGTCTTTATACACAGAAGTCCGCTGCAGCTGGATGTGTCAGGCTGAGAGCTAGGACCAGTGGGTTGCCTCCTGTCATAGACTTTTGGCAAACCTTTGCTGATTTCTGAAAGTGATTATGTAGCTGCCCTGCATCTTCTCTGTGTACAGAAGGGTCCCTAGAATAGAGTCTGCCTGGAATGATGTCCTGGGCGTTCTTCCTTGAGGTCAGCAGCTCTTCCACGTTGAATGCATCTTTGATTAGTGGGGCTGCCCAGCAAGGAGTCCAGAATCAGAAGGTAAAAAGGGCATACCCTTGCCTACAGCAACTCTGCTCTTAAGGGTTTATCTCAGGGAGATGACCACACCAGTGTGAAAGGATGATTGCACAAGATGCTCATTGCTGTGTAATCTAGAATTCTATATTGGGGAAAATATCTATAGGGAAAAAGTTAATTACGGTTCTTGGGCGCAATGAAATGCTATACAGCCATGAAAAAAATGAATGCAGACAGTGTTGCCATGGCATACTGTCCCCAATAGATTTAGTGGGAAGTAGATAGAGTTATAGATCTGTTTCTATAGGATAACACCATTATCTACAGCTCCCTGTGTGTATGTATATATCCGTAGAGAGAATGTATATTTCTGCATGGAGGTCTTTATAAATGTAGCACATGTATATATATATACATACAGTTGACCACTCCCTTCTCCTGGAATTACTTTCCGCATTTGGCTTTCAGGACACTGAGCTCTCTGGTTGCTCCTTCTCGGGTTCCTTTGTTCAGTGCTGTGCCTCCCTGAAGGCTCAGTCCCAGACCTCTTTTCTATCTGGCTTGCTCCCTGGGGGAGTCTCCAGCAACCACATGGATTATACCATCTACATGCTGTCCAGCTCCTCAATTTAAACCCAAAATGGGCCTCTTCCCTGAACTGCAGACCCCTATATCTGGTTTGCTACTGACATATCCACTTAGGTCTCTAATGGACATCTCAAACTTCATAGGCCCAAAGCCAGGCTCCCAATTACTCCTGACCCCAGGCTTGCTCCTGATAGCGACATGAGGCAGCCAAATGCCTAGGCAGAGAGGGGCGGGTCCCAAATGAAACCTCGCGTTCAAGCGAAGAACAGCCTGAAGGCTGAAGGCTAAAAGACCAGACTGCTGGTCCTGGATGAAACCCACCACCCAGAGTGGGAACTTCTGTTCCTGTTTGCCCACCCTTTCCCGGTCGATTCTTTCTGAATAAACACCTTAACCAATCGAACGTTGCCTTTTCCAATAATACCTACAGCCTGCCCCTCCCCTATTCTGAGCCCATGAAAAGACCCGGACTCAGCCATATTAGGGGGACTTTCCCGCCTTTGGGTAGGGGGACCACCCCCATGTCCCCTCTCTGCTGAAAGCTGTTTCATCGCTCAATAAAACTCCCAGCTTTGTTCATTCTTCCACTGTCAGCACATTCTCATTCTTCTTGGGCACTGGGCAAGAACTCAACCAGTGTGTAAGCCATACTTCGCCCAGGCGGGTGAAGTGGGCGGGCCGTCTCCTGCAGCAGGTAGCATTATCAAGCAAGGCCCAGGCGGGGTGTCACCAGCCAGAGGTCCTGGCTTGCAAAGTAACCGAGAAAAAAATGCTGTGCCACTCCTTTGGAAAGTTTCCCTGATTCAGGAAGAGGCAGCTCCATCATCCAGTTGCTCACACCGAATCCACTGGCTTCTTTCTATCATACCTCACATCCAATCTGTCTGTAAGTAATTTGGCTCTACCTTCAAAATATCTCCAGAATCAACTGCTTCTCCCTCCTCCCGGCCTCCTGACAGTCCTCCCTGCTTCCACCCTGGCCCATCTTGGGCTGTTCACAGCACAGCAGCTGCTGCCACCCTGTTACGCTCCCACTCTCCTACAGCCTTTGGTCTTGCCCCAGGTAGGAGCCTGAGGCTGCACAGAGGTCAGCATGGCCTGCTTGCCCTGCCCTCCTGCCCTCCCAGCCCAGCCGCATAGGCCTTGCTGCACACACGCCTTGGCATATATGCTCCCACTGTTTCCTCTTCCCAGGTAACCATGTGAAGTGCCTCGTTCTGCCCTTTTTCCAGTCTTTACTTGAATATCACCTTCTCAGCGAGGCCTGCCCTCATTCCTCTTTCGCTGTTTGTAACCCGCCCCCTGTTCCCCTCCCAGAACTCCCTTTCCTACTTCATTTTTCTTCGCAGTGTTTGATACTGCCTAACACACTGCATGGTTTCTTACTTGCCCTATTTATTATTTTTCCCCAATAGACAGAATGTTCCATGACGGCAGAATTCTCTGTTTTGTTTCCTTCCATGTCCCCAGCACCTAGAACAGTGCCTGACAGACACATCTCCTAAGCAATATGACCAATAAGTGTGTGTGTGTCTGGCTGCCTTCCAGCTGCCAGTGTCTGCCTCTGGGCTGCCAGTGTCTGCTTCCTGGCTGCCAGTGTCTGCTTCCTGGCTGCCAGTGTCTGCCTCTTTCCTGAGGGGAGCGATTGGGGGAGGTGCTTTCTTGCACATTCTTAGTAGGCTGTATAGGCTGGAAGTGCTCAGAAGTCACACCCCGAGGGAGCAGCCTCAGCCAACAGCACCTTGGGTATAAATGCCCCAGCTCCCTCGCCCTCAGGTAAGCATTGCCAAGGCACATGTTCCACACTCTTTTCCAGAGTTCCTCTGTGGGACTGAGCACCATCCATCCACCCACAGGAGCAGCTAACCTGATAACTACCAGCCTCACCCTCCCTGGTTTACTTCCCTGCTCCCCTTTACCACATGCTGACCTCCCAAATCCATTTCTTGGTTTCTGGTCTCTGCCTCAGGATTGGCTCCTGGATGAACACAAACACTATGTTCACAAATATATTTGGGAAATGCTGGATGAATAATTATACACATCAGACAGATTACTAGAAATGCTCACCAAAGGGATGCACGTGTTACCTCTGCATGGTGAGATCTCAGGTGCTTTTTACCCCACATAGCTATCCTTTGGCAGTTTTATAATTAGCAAGTGCTCACTCTTCCACTGTCAGTACATTCTCATTCTTCTTGGGTGCTGGACAAGAATTCAACCGGTGTGTAAGCCAGACTCGGCCCAGGTGGTCTCAAACTCCTGACTCCTTACATAATTTCTACAAAAATTATAAAGCTGTTTCCCACTCCCCACCCCACACTCATGTAACCTGAAACATGAGTAAACCAAAAATGAGGTAGGCCTCTGTCTTCTACAGCAACATCAGAACTCTAAGAACATGAGGGACTCTTAGAAAACTCTCTGGAGCTAACCACAGTTGGGTCACAGCTCATGTACTGAAGACCAGCCAGAGGGTTCCCCTGAAAAGGAGGGAAACTGAGCAAACATTCTCCAGTTCTCTTGGTGTGCACGTGTTTCAGGAGGTGTGAACCCCACATGTAGCTTGTGTAGGCAGGAAGACAAATAGTGCTACTCTCTAGTCAAGGATTTGTTTGAAGAGCCATGATTATCCCCATATGGTAAGCTACCAGTGCTCCCCATCCCTGTAAGACACTTCTTTCTCATTACTTTCTCCTCTGATGGTGTGCCAGGACGCTGGCTGAGAGAAGCCAAGTGGAAAGAAGGCTGTTCAGTGATGAGGAACCTAAGACTTAGTGCCAAGGACTGAAACCAAGTAAACTTGTAATTTTCCATGATGGAAACATCTACGCTTTCTCATTAGTGGCCTTTACAGCAGTTAACCCAAAGAAGTGTCTCATTGTTTTCTTACTACATTTATGTGAAGCATACAGGCAAACTCAGAAAGACTGTGATAAGACTCACCAGAGATGCCTGCACAGGTGCTGGGGGAAAAGCAGGACCATCCTGGAGGGAGATGGTGTCTGGACAAAGAACTCTGCAGTGATTCTTATTTGCATGACTGGTGGAGGCTCTAAATGTGAGCTCAAACTCCCACGTAAGTGAGTTTTCATTGTAATCCAGAATCTTGTAACATCAGCCTACTTCTATTGAACTTACACTATCATCTGTTAGCCTGTACTATATTTATTAAATAAACCTAAAAAGGTAAATCACAGTACAGCAAAAGGTTCTGTGTTCCCCAGAATTCTAAATCAAGCTCCAAATTCCTGAAGAGGCCCCAGTCGTTTCCTGTGTGTCAAATTTAAATGATAGGTTTTCATTTTGGAACATAAAGAGAGGGATTTTGAAGACCACGGCATAGCCCTGGGGTTTTTGGATAGAGATAATAAAGAAACAATCGGTTCTCAAACAGGTTTGAGAAAATGTCAGTGTGAATTGGTGAAAACTCTGGGTTGGAAATAGTGCCGTTTTATTACCTCAGGTCTACCCAGTGGTCTTTATTAAACCTGAATTACCATGACGGAACCGGTTTCTGCTCTTAGGGAATTTGCTTTAATAAGAACTAATTGTGTATCAGTTACTAGTATCATTTAATTATTATGTATTTATCATTTAATATTTAGGTGATGTAAAAGTACTTCAACACAAGAGAATTGAAAACATGGCCACACAAACACTTGTAAGCAAATGTTCACAGTAGCATTATTCCTAATAACCAAAAAGTAGAAACAACCCAAATGTCCATCAGTCAGTGAATGGATAAACAAAAAGTGGGCTATCCGTACAATGCAATATTACTCAATGAAGTACTAATATATACTAAAGTATGGTGAACCTTGAAGAAATTAAGTGCAAGAAGCTAGACACAAAAGACCACATGTTATATGATTCCATTTATATGAAATGTCCAGAAAAACAGGCACATCCACAGAGAAGTAGATGAGGCCGAGTGCAGTGGGTCACACCTGTAATCCCAGCACTTTCGGAGTCCGAGGTGGGCAGATCACCTGAGGTCAGGAGTTCAAGACCAACCTGGCCATGGCTAAACCCCGTCTCAACTAAAAAGTACAAAAGTTAGCCGGGCATGCTGGTAGGCACCTGTAATCCCAGCTATTCGGGAGGCTGAGGCAGGGAGAATTGCTTGAACCCGGGAGGCAGAGGTTGCAGTGAACCGAGATCATGCCACTGCACTCTAGTCTGGGCGACAAAGCGAGACTCTGTCTCAAAAAAAAAAAAAAAAAGAGTGTTGCCAAGCATGGGGAGGGTGGGGATTGGGTGGTACAGGGCTCCTTTTGGGGTTAATGGACATGTTCTGGAATTAGATAGTGGTGATGTGTGCACAACTCTGTGAACAGACTCAGAACTATGGGCTAGGTTGGGATTCTTCACATTATGGTGTCTGGGTTTCCAGGGCAGGCATTCCAAGAGATAGCAAGAGCCACATGGATGCCACATGGCCATTTTTGTGTAGCCCCAGAAGCCACAGCCTCACTTCCATGGCCTTCTAATTGTTGAGGCTATCACAAAGTCCCATGCAGTTTCGAGAGGAGAGGAATAAACTCCACCTCTTGATGGGGAGTAATGAGGTTCTAGAAGGGCACATAGGTCCGGGAATATTACCCTGGCCATGTTGGAAAATACAGTCTCTCACAGATATCTTTCAGCTTTTATATAATACAGCATCATTCTTTAAAGAGCTAGTGTTAAAAATACCAACAAAGTACAAAGAAGGGGGAAGAATGGTCTACCACTTCCCAAATACTGTGTGTATCTATGTATATATATCTGTGTATCTATATCTATATATACATACACACACACACACATATATACATTTTTTTTTGAGACAGAGTTTCACTCTCGTTGCCCAGGCTAGAGTGCAGTGGTGTGATCTCGCCTCACTGCAACCTCCACCTCCCGGGTTCAAGCAATTCTCCTGCCTCGGCCTCCCGATTAGCTGGGATTTCAGGCATGTGTCACCATGCCCTGCTAATTTTGTATTTTTAGTAGAGACGGGGTTTCTCTATGTTGGTCAGGCTGATCTCGAACTCCCGACTCAGGTGATCCACCCGCCTCAGCCTCCCAAAGTGCTGGGATTACAGGCGTGAGCCACCAAGCCCAGCTTACTGTATATATTTTTAAGATTATATGTATATTGTTAGGAAAATAACCATGTTAACAATATTTTTGTGTATCCTTCCAGAAAAAAAAGTCAGCATTTTATATGCACTTCACATTTTTATTAATACTATATTTTGGAAGTTTTTTTTTCTTTCTCACTTTAGCATGCAAAATCAGCATCTTTTAAAATGGTGACATAATTCCATCGTATTGCTGTTCCATAATGCACTTAACCAGGGCCCTATCAAAAACATTTAATTCGTTTCTGATTTGTTGCTATTGCAACCAATTCTGCAGGAAACGTTTTTCTTTTCTTGGTATACATTTAAAGTATGTTTATATGGCAAATTTCTAGGAATGGAACTGCCAGGAAAAGGGGCATGAGCATGTTAAAATGTGCATAGGCACTAACAAATTACCCAGTAAAAAGACTGATCCATTGTACACTCCTATCAATGATTTATGCGTCTACTGTTTGCCCACGAGCTCACCCACACTTTGTATTATCAGTATTTTTAGTCCACGTCCATCTGATAGATGAAAATGATTTCTGGTTTCTGTTTGTATTTTTGTTTCTTTAGTATGAGTAGTATTGAGCATCTGTTCATCATGGGGGCCTTCAGATAAAGTTCTACCCTGGATAGTAGCCATTGCTTCCAGCAAGGGCTACAGACGGCCAGGCATGTGTTCTAGCAGTGGTATCTACTGTGGAACCAGCCCAGAGCACAGCTGCCGAGGTGCCAGTTAATACACAGCTGGAATAAACATCTGGAAGAACTCAAAATTCAAAATTCCAAACCTGCCCCTCCAAGTGCTTGGTCACATGCCCACCCAAATATTAAAAATAATAATATATTACAACAACAGTGGTTTTATTTATTTTTCTTTTTTCTATATCACAAGTCATCAAGCAAAGAAAGGGCAGCAATCTTTTTAAAACCAGCCACCACATTATTGACTCAGACCTCTCATAGACCAGATGCCGTTTAGCTCTGGTTCAGTGAAACTGTCCCCGGTCAGATTAATGTGAAAAACTAAGGATGTTTTTAAGAAAGTGCTAATTAAGTGGAGAAGGTAGTTTTAGTAATAGAAGTGGTCTTGCAGCAGCTGCCATTGACTCAACATAGCTTAATTATCATAATAAGCTGATGCTTTCACTTTCATCATTTGCTGGGTTTGGTACAGTTAATTGGGGCATTGGGTAACACCATTTTTTTATCATCTTCTTGGCTAGAAATTGCTCCCTTGGGGAGGAGGGCATTTATTTTTTATTCTGAGGACAATCTGTGATTGGAGGAAATGAAGCAGGGTGAGGACAGAATATCCTTCAATTCTTCAACTCTGCTTTAGAGCACAGCAGCAACAGCGTTGCATGAGCTCTGATGTGTGGCACAGGCATTTGTGACAAGGGCTGAATGTTACACTGTCCTGAAATTTGTGAATGATTATTCTAATATAAGTTAGATGGCAGAATAATATATTGAGCTATTGGTGTGGGTTTTGTTTTTCTTGTATTTTATTTCTTCTCTCTAAGCTGGAAGCCAGCTTTGTCTCAGGGAGGTTTGGCTTGGAGGCTGAATTCAGAAGTTGTTTGCATGGACTACCTGTTTTGTTGTGTTTTTTTTTTTTTTTTTTTTTTTCAGACAAGAGTCTCGCTCTGTCACGCAGGCTGAAGTGCAGTGGTGCAATCTCGGCTCACTGCAACCCCCTCCTCCTGGGTTCAAGCTATTCTCCTGCCTCAGCCTCTCAAATAGGTAGGATTACAGGCATGTGCCACCATGCCTGGCTAATTTTTGTATTTTTAGTAGAGATGGGGTTTCACCATGTTAGCTAGGCTGGTCTTGAACTCCTGACCTCAGGTGATCCGCCTACCTCAGCCTCCCAAAGTGCTGGCATTATAGGCGTGAGCCACTGCGCCTGGCCTGACAATCTACTTTATGTTTTCTGGAAGCCTGAAGCCTGGGGAAGGATTGGAGATTGGTGGCCCCCAGGCATCCCGGATGGGAATGTGCTCCCTGTGACAGTCCTGTGGCAGGTGCCAGCGTGGCAGGACTTCTGTGGAGAGGTCTTGTGGTGTCTCTCAGAAGGTCAGAGCCTTAGCCTAGGATTCTCATTTTCAGCAAAATTCCTGTGCATCAGCTTGGAAATGAAGCGGCCACAAGCCCTTCCCTGAAGGTGCACGCAGGCTGGAGTCCTGGGAATTTCCACAGCAGTCTTGGTCTTGGGAGAAGAGTGGGCCTGTCCCTGTTTTCCAGGTACCCTCTAACCTCGTGGATTTTCACATATCGCCAGGGAAGGGGAAAGCCTGCTCTGTCCTGTTACCACGAATCTAACTTTCATTCCAGGCTCGAAGGTGAGGGTGCCAAAGCTGAGGTAACTTGAAATAAAGAAAAAAAGGGGCCGGTGTGGTGGCTCACACCTGTAATCCCAGCACTTTGGAAGGCCAAGGCGGGTGGATCGCAAGGTCAAGAGATCGAGTCCATCCTGGCCAACATGGTGAAACCCCATCTCTACTAAAAATACAAAAATTAGCCGGGCGTGGTGGTGGTCGCCTGTAGTTCCAGCTACTCAGGAGGCTGAGGCAGGAGAATCGCTTGAACCCAGGAGGTGGAGGTTGCAGTGAGCCACGATCATGCCGCTGCACTCCAGCCTGGTGACAGAGCAAGACTCTGTCTCAAAAAAAAAAAAAAAAAGAAAGAAAGAACGAACGAAAAAGGAAAAAAGGACTATGGCAAGTCTCACCCACCTGCATTTTGGTGGTAAGATTCATACTGCACCACAATTCGCATAACATTCAAGGTGAACCTTAAGGTCGTGCTCCCCACGCCCTTCCCTGCCAGAAGGCTCTCCAGTGAGGGAGAAGGGGAGGACGTCACCGTACAGTTCCAGGGACATTGCCTATGGCCCTCCCTCGGGGGTGTGCCGCGACAGGAACCACCTGTCCTTGCATCACTGCTGACACAGGATTGGACATCGCTGCCTCTGAGGATGGGGGAGAGATATGTAAGATCTTGTTGCGATTCCTCAGTGGGATCCACCTCATCATGAATGAAAATGCCACCTTGTCCCACAACCATGGCACCTGTTGCCAGAGGGGAAGAGCAACCTGTGAACACAGGCCCTGTTCCTGCCAGGCTGTGTGGGAGCAAGCAGAGGACTCAGGAGGGTGAGCAAATAGAATCTATTCTAGGAGATTCCAAAAACCACCTGAGCAATGAGTCTTCTCCCAACATGAAGAAGCTTGAACGCCTTACTCATCGCAGCAGCTGGCCCAGCCCTGCCCTGCCCAGCCCAGTGCCTGGGGAAGAGTCAGCAAGCTCTGCCTGCGCCTGTGGTTTCGGTCCTGTCCCGGCTTGACTTGTCCTGGTGGAGGGTGAGACCTAGAAGCTCCGCTCCTGGGAATGACAGCTGGTGTGGAGGTGCTGGTCTCAGCACTCTGCCGCGGCTTAGGCCATCAGCACGAGCAGATGCCCCATTAGGGTGGGCCTGAGAATGGAGAACGAGGACTGTCATATGCTATTTCTGTCCATTTGTTGTTGACCCAGGTAACCAGGAAATATGGGAGGCAGGCAGATTCTGGTTGTTTCCACAGGACTTGAGACTTAACCAGACAACTGACTCTCCTGAGTGTTCCCTCTTGGGTGGCCACGCCACAGTTCACCCCATCGTCTGTGGTAGACTCAGCATTAGGCACAGCGCTGGTGCTTAAGTTTCCATGGACAGGCAGTGTGCTTATTGAGTGCCACCCGTGTGCAGGGCATCGTCCCAGGTACTGAAAAGGATGCCAGGACAAAGTTTCCTGTCTTCAGGGAACTGTCAGTCAAGTGGATCAAAAGACACATACCTGAGTGATCTGTAACCCGGTGGATCATAAGGCACAGGCCTGTGTTTTGTTTGACCCTCAGGGGAACGAAAGTGTTTTTTTTTTTGACCCTCAGGGTTTTAAAACTTTATACCAATATTTAAAAATTGGCTACGGCTACCATCTAAATGGAAAAAAAGGCAGTGTGTGCTTGTATATGTGTATGTTTGTAGGGTGTGTGTGTGTGTGTGTGTGTGTAAGGCAGCACTGCAGAAGAACCTGGTCACAGTGATGGCCTCTTCAAATAGGGAATCGGGGAGCAGGAATGAGTGGAAGACTTGTTGTAACGGTTTATAATTTTTTTAAATGTAAAATGTAATAACTACAAATAAAAAAGGATTGGGGAATTCACATAAAAATCCAGGTGTCTGGCTATTCTTGACAAGGCAGAAGCTCTAGCAGGACTGGGAACATTTTGTCTGGAAACGGGTTGGGAGAGGTCAGCATTAAAGGATTTTCAGCTGAGAGGGGGCATCAGATTTGTGTTTTAGAAAGTATTTTAGGCCGGGCGCGGTGGCTCAAGCCTGTAATCCCAGCACTTTGGGAGGCCGAGACGGGCGGATCACAAGGTCAGGAGATCGAGACCATCCTGGCTAACCTGGTGAAACTCCGTCTCAACTAAAAATTACAAAAAAAAAACTAGCTGGGCGAGGTGGCGGGCGCCTGTAGTCCCAGCTACTTGGGAGGCTGAGGCAGGAGAATGGCGTGAACCTGAAGGGCGGAGCTTGCAGTGAGCAGAGATCTGGCCACTGCACTCCAGTTTGGGCGACACAGCGAGACTCCGTCTCAAAAAAAAAAAAAAAAAAAAAAAAAAAAGAAAGTATTTTAGCAGCAGAGTGGAGGAGCACTGCTTGAGGGTGAAGTCAGGGGCAGGTAGACCAGAGAGACACGTCTGCTGCCGTCATCCAGGGAGGGGTGGGGAGGGCCTGAACCAGACAGTGGCAGGGGACATTAGTGTAAGAAAACCAACAGGTAGGTAACCAATTTGGGGAAGAGTGGAAAAGGCCAGGTGAACCGCCAGGTTCTGCAAGGCAGACCACAGTAAGGGCTACAGGATTTTTAAATTAATGGGAGGAGAAAAGGGGGCTCAGGAGATTTCTGGGGGTCTGAACTGGTGCCAGCAGAAATGCTAAAGGAATATGTCTCCTGAAATGTAAGGGAAAACCCACAGAGAAAATGGGCTTTCATGAATAATTGGCTCCTCTACCCCTTTCCAGGCTCTGAGAGTGTTTCACGGGTTTACCAGAGAAAATGGCTTCCAGAGACTGCAACGTGAGAGAACTGGAATTTCAGACAGGAATTGAATGCATGTGGCTTAAAAGACAAAGAAGCACCAAGTGAAAAGTAGCCGAAATCATATTCCTTTGGGGAATGAATTTTCTTGGATCTGTGTTCATCCTTTATGGCTTTATTAGTCATTGTGAAAGCCCTTTGGCGGTTGCAAAGCTGCCAGCAGAGTGCTGTTCCTGGAGGATTACCTTGAGCAATAAGCCCCAAAAAGCAGCCCAGGCGGGCATGTCAGCAGGGAGGCTGTCCTGGCAACACTGCTGTCCAAGGGGAGAGGCAGACGCCCTACCCCTGAGGTTTGAGGCCAGAGGAAGAGAACCAACCTGGAGATTCTGCAATTCTGTTTTCTCTTAAGGTTGCTTTGGCCGTTTAGGGTTTTCCATGAAGGACAGAAACAGGTCCGTTCCTTGAAGGCAGAAAGAAGTTTTTACTGCCCCTGCACTTGACAATGTTTAATTACATTTGCCACTTGAATCAGAGTTGAAAATATCTTCCTTTTTTTCTGTTGGGAAGTCTTGCTGTGCATCCCCCAGGCTGGCTGGAGTGCAGTGGCATGATCTTGGCTCACTGCAGCCTCCGCCTCCTGGCTCCTGGGTTCAAGCGATTCTCTTGCCTCACCCTCCTGAGTAGCTAGTACTACAGGAGCACACCACCATGTCCAGCTAGTTTTTGTAGAAAGGGGGTTTCACCATGTTGGCCAGGCTGGTCTCAAACTCCTGACCTCAAGTGATCTGCCCACCTCAGCCTCCCAAACTGCTGGGATTACAGGCATGAGCCACCACACCCACCTGAAAATATCTTCCCTTTGAGACTTGGTGACCACCTGTTGATTTGATACTGGTGTGGCCTCAGACACTCTATGATGTAAGAAAGATAGTTAAAGTAAAATCAACCCAGTACTTATTACTTCATAATAACTAATGAACAGTTATACACCAATCACCCAGCAAATTTAAATCTACACATAAGCCCAAATGGGTAGGTACTATTGTCATTCCCAGTTTACAGGTGAAGAAATAGAAACTGAGAAACTAATTTTCCCAGGGGCATATATGTAGTAAACTGGAAAACCGAGGCTTTTACCCAGTGAGTTCAACCACTAGGCTTTAATTGCTTTCAGGATCAGAGAAGTCTGTTCTCTGGTAGCTTTAAACTATGAAGCCAATACAGAGTGTCTTCAGATTTGGGTTGATATATAAACGTTATTTTTGCCACAGTTGAGGTTGCACCGAGGACACACTTCTGGTGATGAATGGCATGTGAGGGCGCTGGGCTGAGTGGGTGGGGTGACATCACATCACACCCGTGACAAAGAGGGAGCAGGTGTTTACTGAAGATGCAAGAACCTTGGGTCAGGGCAGCAAGCACTCCTACCTAAACAACTGTGCAGTCCCATGGGGAGACCAAGAGAATGGCGGAGTAGCCTCTGAGGAGTTTTGTTTGGTTCATACAGTGTTGGTCTTTCCAGGCTTTATTGTTTTAAAATTAAAAAATAGTTGATTTTAATTATGAAATATTTCAAACACACAGAAAATAATAAAGCAGATACCTAGTTACCACTAAGATGAAACCGCTGTGAATATTTTCCCCTGGCTGGGCGAGGTGGCTCATACCTGTAATCCCAGCACTTTGGGAGGCCAAAGCAGGAGGATTGCTGGAGCCCAGGAGTTCGAGACCAGCCTGGGTAACATAGTGATATCTCATCTCTACTGAAAATTTAAAAAATTAGCCAGATATGGTGGCATGGTCCTGTAGTCCCAGCTATTTGGGAGGCTGAGGTGAGAGGATCACTTGAGTCTGGAAGGTCAAGGCTGTAGTGAGCTATGACTGTGCCACTGCACTCCAGCTTGTGCAACAGAGAAAGACCCTGTCTTAAGAAGAAGAAGAAGAAGAAGGAGAAGGAGAAGGAGAAGGAGAAGAAGGAGAGAAGAAGAAGAAGAAGAAGAAGAAGAAGAAGAAGAAGAAGAAGAAGAAGAAGAAGAAGAAGGAGGAGGAGGAGGAGGAGGAGGAGGAGGAGGAGGAGGAGGAGGAGGAGGAGGAGGAGGAGGAGGAGAAGGAAGGGAAGGGAAGGGAGGAGAAGGGAAGGGAAGGGAAGGGAAGGGAAGGGAAGGGAAGAAGAAGGAGAAGGAGAAGGAGAAGAGGAAGAAGAAAAGAGAAAAGAAGAAGAAAAAGGAGGAGGAGGAGGAGGAAGAAGAAGAAGAAGAAGAAGAAGAAGAAGAAGAAGGAAAGAAAGAAAGAAAGAAGAAGTCCCCCTATGTGTTTCAGCCCTCTATCTCTTTAAAGAAACATGTTAGAAATACACATAAGGCCAATCCTGTTCCTTTCCGGCCTCTGCCCCCAGAGGTAATAACTATTATGTGTATCATTCCCATGCAGATTTTTTTTTCTTTTTTATTGTGGCATAACTTACAAGTGGTAAGTTGTACAAATTTTGATGATCCAGTTTGATGGACTTTGCTTACACTATACCTGGATGATGAATTTTTATATATGTATACACCCAGAAAAAGATAGAGGTCAAGATATTGAACATGTCCAGCACCACCTCAGAGAGCTCCTTTGCTTCACGTTATTTCAAAAATAAGCAGATGGAGGTGCCAACATTTAAAAGTTTTAAAATCTAGAGATTTAGTGTAAAAATTCAAATTTCTGGCTCCTGAAGTTTTGGAAAATATGACCACATTAAGCTCACATTCTAGCATGGGGACAGAGTGGCAACTGCCCACTGTAGACCCAGCATGAGTGCCCCAGTTTGCCTACTACGCCTGCCATGCCCTGTGGGTATATCCAGCCCACTGCATTCACTTACAGAACCTGAAAGGTGCCCCTCTATTTGTAAAATTTCAAAAGTGCCACAAATAAAAATGTAGAGAAGAATTACCTTAGCTATCTTTAGGAAGGCAGAGTTTGAGAAAAAGTGTCCTCCTCCCCACCTGCTAATGACTTAGGAAGCTGCTGAGAATGTCATAAAATAAAAAGGAATCAGATTCTCTAGGTCCGTGCTATTCAAAGTGTGGTCCTCCCATCAGCAGTATCAGCAGCATCCAGGAGCTTGTTAGAAATGCAGAAAGCTCAGTGCCCTCCCACACACATGGATGAGTTTGTTAGGGCTGCCATAACTAAGTGTCACACACTGGGCGGCTTACACAACAGAAAGGTATTTTCTCACAGTTCTGGAGGCCAGAAGTCCAAGATCAAGGTGTCAGCAGGGTTTGTTTCTTCTGAGGCCTCTCTCTTCAGCTACCTTCTCCCTGTGTCTTCACATGGTCTTCCCTCTGTGTGTGTCTGTCCTCATCTCCTCTTTTTTTTTTTTTTTTTTTTTTTTCGAGACGGAGTCTTGCTCTTGTCACTCAGGCTGAAGTGCAGTGGCGCAATCTCAGCTCACTGCAGCCTCCGCCTCCCAGGTTCAAGTGATTCTTCTGCCTCAGCCTCCTGAGTAGCTGGGATTACAGGCACCCACCACATCCGGCTAATTTTTGTACTTTTAGTAGAGACAGGGTTTTGTCATTTTGGCCAGGCTGGTCTTGAACTCCTGACCTCAGGTGATCCACCCACCTCGGCCTCCCAAACTGCTGGGATTATAGCCATGAGCCACCACACCCGGCCTCATCTCCTCTTCTTATAAGCACACCAGTCCTATTGGATTAGGGCCCACTCTTATGACCTCATTTAACCTTAATTACCTCTTTAAAGACCCTGTCTCCAAATACAGTCACATTCTGAGGTAGGGCGATTATGATTTCAATGTATGAATTTTCAGGGGCATGACCAGGGACGGTGGCTCACATCTGAAATCCCAGCACTTTGGGAGGCCAAGGCGAGCAAATAGCTTGTGCTCAGGAGGTCAAGACCAGCCTGGGCAACATGGCAAAACCCCATCTTTGCGAAAATACAAAAATTAACTGGGCATGGTGGTGTGCATCTGTGGTCCCAGTTACACAGGAGGCTGAGGTGGCAGAATTGCTTGAGCCCAGGAGGTGGAGGTTGCAGTGAGCCGAGATCCTGCCACTGCACTCCAGCCTTTGCAACACAGCCAGATCCTGTCTCAAAAAAAAAAAAATTGAAAAAAGAAAATGAGGGGCAGGCACAGTTTGGCCCATGACACCTACTAAATCAGGATTTACATTTTAACAAGACCCCCAGGGGACTTGTGTGCACATTAAAGTTGGAGAAGAGCCAGGCACTGTGGCTCGTGCCTGGAATCCCAGCACTTTGGGAGGCCAAGACAGACAGGCTGCTTGATCCCAGGAGTTCAAGACCAGCCTGGGCAACATAGTGAGACCCCATTTCTAAAAAAAAAAAATTAGCTGTGTGTAGTGGCGCATGCCTGTGGTCCCAGCTGCTCAGGAGACTGAGGTGGGAGAATCACTTGAGCCCAGGAAGTGGAGGCTACAGTGCGCCGAGATCACACCACTGCACTGAAGCCTAGGTGAAAGAGGAAGACCCTGTCTCAAAAAACAAACAAACAAAAAGTTGGAGAAGCTTGGTCCAGGTCTGCTCCCTGGTAAATAAAACACTAGTAGGTCTGACTAGGAATGGGGAGGAAAGAAAGGAGAGGCTGCAATGATTTATTTAGATGAACTTTCTCTCCAGTCCATAGGTCTGAGAGGGTGGAAATACTGGGAAACTTAAGGCCAATTCCCCCAAGTGGGAGTCCCTGCTTCTCATTGCAGAGCAGGGACCCTCTGCACTTTGGGGCATGTGAGCAGGTTAACAGGTAAGGATTGATGAACCAAGTGGGTATGAATTGGCCCATAGGAGCTAAGAGGAGCCTCCTTCTGAAAATAGGTTGGAATACTGGAAATGTGGCTGCTTTTAACAAAAAGCTCATTTTTACCTAATCACCATCTGTAGATTTCCACTTTTAAGGTGCAAAGCAAGTCTCTCGGATTTCCTGGAAAGGGGACCAGAAGGTATTACCCTGCATTCCTCTTCAGTCTTCACAAGCCCATTTTCCACCTGTCATAGGCCTGATGCTATGGCAACAGTTGTCATAGAGATACTCCTATGTCTGGTTGAAGCTAATCCATACCCATTACGGTCAATCATATGGTTTAAACTAGAGATTTTCAAGCTGTGTCTCATAAAACTGTAAGGTACTTCCAGGGTTTCACAAACATTTTATTCAAATAGCAATTAAATAGATGTGTCTTGCTGTGTTGCCCAGGCTGGAATGCAGTGGCTATTCACAAGCGCTAACATAGCACACTATAGCCTTGAACTCTGGGGCTCAAGCAATCCTCCTACCCCAACCTCCCAAGTAGCCAGGGACTACAGATGTGTGCCACCATGCCCAGTACAATTAAAAACAGTTTAAATTTATTTTTAAATGACAAAGAATGTAAACAACATCAAACCATATTTAATACAGTATTTGAACTAAAAAGTGAATATCCAAATTTTGGTCTAACAGAGTAGAGTGATTTGTAGAATACTACCCCCTCCCCTACAGATCATAATTACAAACTCTGGACAAGACAAAAATAAAAACCTATTTGATGCCACTGGACAGCAACCAGACTAAAGGAAGGGGACTTTTTCCTTGAAAGAAGGAAGACACTCTGGGTGAGATCCACACTTGTATGACTTTCCCCTAAGGGCGGCCACTCTTGAACTTTAGCATATATTAGAATCCCAGAGGAAGATAACATAATTCAGTCTCTACAACATATCATTTACAGTGTTCACTATATAAAAATTATTAGATATGTGAAGAAAGAGAAAAATGTGACCCATAATCAAGAGATATACTAGTCAATAGAAACAGACTCACAGACAACTCAGATGTCAGAACTGGCAGAGAAGGGATTTAAAATATCTTTGATAAATGTATTAAAGAGTCTTTGGAAAAGATGCAGATACTGGGTAAAGAGATGGAAAATTGAGAAGAGATTGGGAAGCTGTAAAAAAGAACTATATGGAAATCCTAGAACTGAAAAACATGATATCTGAAAAGTGAATCTCCTGCTTCACATCCTCACTCCCAATCCAACCTTCTGCCCTGGAGGTAAACATCTGTATTAGGAGTCTTTGGTTATAAATGATGAAGCTCTTACTCTAGCTTAAGACAAGGTGGTAAGGTGTAGGAGAGAATACCTAACGAAACTGTGGGGAGGGACAGAGTGGCACTACTTTAGAGTCAATTGGCCCTAGGAATCCAAATGCTGGGAAGATGCTCTTGTTTCTTTCTCTTCCTGCCTCTGAGATTTGGCTGTATCCTCTCCCACTGTGAACATTATCCTCTGTGTGGTCAGAGAGATGGCTGGGGTCAGCTCTGGGCTCATAGCTTCACAGCTCTGAGAGGAAAGAGGTTCTCTTTCCACAGCACCAGTCCCAAGGAGGGTGTCTGATTAGTCCAGTATGTGTTATATTCTCTCTATGGACCAATCACAATTGCCAGGGGTGGGAGTATTATTATTATTATTATTTGAGGCAGGGTCTCACTCTGTCACCCAGGCTGGAGTGCAGTGGCATAATCTTGGCTCGCTGCCATCTCCACCTCCTGGGCTCAAGTGATTCTCCCACCTCAGTCTCCCGAGTAGCTGGGACCACAGGTGCACGCCACTGTGCCTGGGTAATTTTTGTATTTTGTGTGTGTGTGTGTGTGTGTGTAGACAGGGTTTCAACATGTTGCCCAGGCTGGTCTGGTCTAGAACTCTTGGGCTCAAGCAATTCACCTGTCTCAGCCTCCCAAAATGAGCCACTGCATCCAGACTGAGATGGGGGTATTATTAATGGCTTGGATCAAATGCCCAACCCCAACCAATCACTATGGTCAGGGAGACAGTTCCTATTTGGTAGGGGAACAATTCTTCAAAAGGAGAGAGTAGCCTATACATGGCAAATGGGAGAACTACAGCCAAATATGTGCCTGCTACTCCATTAGCAGTAAGTGGGAATCCTTCCACATTATTTGTATATGTATTAAATAGTGTCTACCTGTGGGCTGCCATCAAAGCAATCCCATGTCAATGATTTGGATGCAAGTAATTTTGTGGGGCCATGATGTAAAGAAGTATGGTGAGGGATAGAGAAGTGAGACAGGAAAGGGGAGATCCAGTGAAGGTTAGCACTTGAGGCAACCAGGGCTCAATCCCATGGTGACCCTCTGAGAGACGGTAGAGAAGAAACCTCAGTATTGTCCTGCCAAAGGACAAAGAAGTTGGGAAATGTATGCACCAACTCATCCCTCATGGTTGTGGGTTGCTCCTGAGACACAGCTTCCTGAACATACTCCTATGGCAAGAGAAAACCATGACAGGGGACACAGGTTCCTGAGGGCAGAGGCCCCCACTGGGTAAGGAAACCCCTCCGAAGCCACAGTTCTCTGGGCTGCTGGGCTGAGGGGGAATGGGCAGGACACTGCCTGATACATGTCCATAAATCTCTTTACACAAACAGGATCCTGTTACTTATTATTATGGTAAAAATCAATTTTTCAAAACTAAACATGCTTGTTTAAACATGCTATGTGTAAAACTCAAACAAGGCCAGGCATGGTGGCTCATGCCTGTAATCCCAGCACTTTGGGAGGCCAAGATGGGTAGATCGCTTGAACCCGGGGGTTCTAGACCAGTCTGAGCAACATGTTGAGACCCCATTCCTACAAAAAATTTTAAAAATTAGCCAGGCATGGTGGCAAGAGCCTGTGGTCCCAGTTACTTGGGAGGCTGAGGCGGGAGGATGACCTGAGCTCGAGAAGGTCAACACTGCGTGAGCTGTGGTTGTACCACTGCACTCCAGCCTGGGTTGCAGAGGAAGGCCCTGTCTCAAAAACAAACACCCCCAAACGTTACCTACATCCAAATGTGTTGTTGTTCCAAATGGGAACACATGGGTGACAACAGGACTAATGCACTCATCACAGTTCAACAGTCCTGCAAGAACTAGTCTGTTTGTTACACTTCTCATTGGGGCACTATCTAACTACAGTAATCCTCACTTAACATCATCAACAGATTCTTGGAAACTGCCACTTCAAGCAGAAGAACAAATAACAAAACCAATTTAACCATAGGCTAATTGATACAAACAGGAGTTAAGTTCCTATGGCAGGGGCCAGGTGCAGTGGCTCACACCTGTAATCCCAGCACTTTGGGAGGCCAAGGTGGGCGGATTACATGAGGCCAGGAGTTTGAGACCAGCCTGGCCAATATGGTGAAACCACATCTCCACCAAAAATACAAAAATTAGCCAGGCATGGTGGTGCACATCTGTAACCCCAGCTACTTGAGAGGCGAGGAACGAGAATCACTTGAACCCAGGAGGCAGAAGTTGCAGTGAGCCAAGATTGTGCCACTGCACTCTAGCCTGGGTGACAGAGTGAGAACCTGTCTCAAAAAAAGAAAAAAAAAAAAAAAGAAAGAAAAGAAAAGAAAAAGTTCCTATGGCACATTTCAGATCACAAAAACATCACCAAACTTGCAAATAAAGACCAAAACACTTCTAATATTAAACATTGAAATAAATGTGAGCTATACTTATATTTAAGAAAGATTCATGGCCGGGCGCGGTGGCTCAAGCCTGTAATCCCAGCACTTTGGGAGGCCAAGACGGGCGGATCACGAGGTCAGGAGATCGAGACCATCCTGGCTAACATGGTGAAACCCCGTCTCTACTAAAAAATACCAAAAAAAACTAGCCAGGCGAGGTGGCGGGCGCCTGTAGTCCCAGCTACTCTGGAGGCTGAGGCAGGAGAATGGCGTGAACCCGGGAGGCGGAGCTTGCACTGAGCTGAGATCCGGCCACTGCACTCCAGCCTGGGCGACAGAGCGAGACTCCGGCTCAAAAAAAAAAAAAAAAAAAAAAAAGATTCATAAAAACAAGTAAGATCATTATTTACTCACTCAAGTTTTCCAGTTCAGGGTCAAGCATGGCCGGGCCTATCCGGGCAGCTCAAGGTGCCAAACAGGAATCAACCCTGGACAGGATGCCATCTCACGGCAGGACGTACTCTCATACCCACATTCACTCAGACTGAGGCCATGACACGCCAAGTCCCCTCGCAGGCACAGCTGTAGGAGGCGAGAGGAAACAGGAGGACCTGTAAAAAACCCACACAGATATGGGGAAAGATGCACACTCCACAGACAGTGGCCCTGGCCTGGAATTGATTCATTTCTTCATCAACGTTATAACCAAATGACATTGAGCAAAATGATGTATTTGAGGTCCTGCTGTATAGCCATTAGATATAAGTGTCAGTAGTTAATGTGTGTGTGTATACATATATATTTGTTTGTTTGTTTGTTTGAGACAGTGTCTCACACTGTGGCCCAGGCTGGAGTGTAGTGGTGTGATCTCGGCTCACTGCAAGCTCCGCCTCCCGGGTTCACACCATTCTCCTGCCTCAGCCTTCCAAGTAGCTGGAACTACCGGCGCCCACCACCACGCCCAGCTAATGTTTTGTACTTTTAGTAGAGATGGGGTTTCACCATGTTAGCCAGGATGGTCTCGATCTCCTGACCTCGTGATCCACCTGCCTCAGCCTCCCAAAGTGCTGAAATACAGATGGGGTTTCACCGTGTTAGCCAGGATGGTCTCAGTCTCCTGACCTCGTGATCCACCGGCCTCAGCCTCCTAAAGTGCTGGGATTACAGGCGTGAGCCACCGCACCTGGCTGTAGTTAATGTATATTAATGTAATATTGTCTTCAAGTGGCCTTAAACAATTACCTTGAAAACTAAAGATGGCTTTCTCTGGGTGAAAATTGGGACATTTAAGAAGAAAATGTAATGATGGGTATGATGAGTTTGATCAAGAACAAAATAGCAAATATCTCTGCCTCAGGCAAGCTCTTCAAAATATCAGTCTCAATGACAATAGCTTATGAAGCAATGTTCCAGAAATGCTCGTGCAAAGCCACCCAAAGACAAGAGAATGATGTTGAATTGTTTCACCCTTTTTTTTTCTTATTGCCTGGTCTCTGTGAACCTCTGTGTAAGTCACTTTTTATGGCAATAAAAATTACCCAAGTCCTCAATGTTTTGTGTAGTAAAATGTGCAAATTAGTTTTATACTCCCTGCCAAGTTGCAGGGCCATTTCAGACTAAACACAGTGGAGCATGGAAACAAGGCTTTCTGTTTCTATCCATGGAAAATGAACAGCTTAATATTTTTAAAAATATATATGTAAAGAAGCCTGGCAATGAAAATGCACTTAGAGTGTCATGCATAAATAACACATTGCACGTGAAGGAGAAGAAAATACTACTAAGAAAAACCTTAGAAAACCTCAAACTATTATTGTTATTATTATATATACGTAATTTTTTTCAGAGACAGGGTCTTGCTCTGTCACCCAGCCTGGACTGCAGTGGCACAAGCATAGCTCACTGCGGCCTGGAACTCCTGGGCTCAAGTGATCCTCCTGCTTCAGCCTCCTGAGCAGCTAGGACCACAGGTGTGCACCACCATGCCCAGCCAATTTTTCTATTTTTTTGTAGTGCTGAGGTCTCTCTGTGTTGCATAGGCTTCAAGCTATTATGAAGAGGACCTGGTAGTCTCAGGGCAATAAGAACATTGGATGAGTATGCTGTTGTGAAGGAGCAACAAGAACCACTGCCTGATCCTTCAGCCCAGAGAAGAATACGCAAATGCACAAATCTCACTACAATGCAAGCTCCCTGAGAGTGGGGTTCTGGTCTACCTTATTCACAGAATAGGCATTTAATAGTTGTTGAATGAATGAATGATGCCAACTTGATGATTGAAGATTCATGTTCAATCTTTACAGTTCAGCAAAAGCAGAGAACAAATAGTACTTATTTTCATAAAGAATAATAATAATAACAATAATGGCTAATATCTACTGAGGATTCCTCATGTGCCTACACTGTGTTGACCATTTGACATGATTACCTCATGTTCACCTGGCAGTCAGCCCATAAGGGAAGCTTGATTATCTTCATTTTATACACAAGAGACTGAAGTTTAGAAGTTTAAACAACTTGCCAAGATAGCAGGAATTCAAACCCAGACAGTCTGAAGCCAGAGCCCACATGTTTCCCCACTCTACTCTTCTGCCACTATGCATTCACAAAACCTATTAAGAGGAAGTTTTTTTACCACACCCTGAAATGTTGGCAAAAAAGTAGTGATGGTGTTCAAATGGTGAGAAAAGAAGGAGGGAAGAAAGTAAGGGAGCAGTGACTCCTCTTTAGTTGTACCTGTGCCAAGCAGGGTTAAAGTGCATTGTATAATACACACATTAAGCATTGGCCATTGTGAAAGAAGATGACATCTTAAAATGCATGGGATATGGCATGTCAATGATGCTGAGGTACAGTCTTCACATTGCAGACTTATCAGGTGTTTTAGAATTATTGTAATATTAATAATATGGGCAGTGAGATCCACAATTAACTTTACTTTTCAGGCCAAACCAACACGCTGGTGTGGCCATTTCAAATGAGGAAAGAAATTACTATAAGAAATTACTCTCCATCTGGTTTTAAAAAAATCATTTTATTAGCTAAATTTTTCTACTATTTAAGTGAGTTAAATTTAAATTAAACACTTCAGCTGATAGTTTTACAAACCGAAGCCAGCCAAAGTTGCAGTATTGAAATTTTATTGTATTAACAACCTAAGATAAAATGTTGGCCACAAAATCAAAGCTAAGTCTGGAATCCATATTATTTTTATGTACTTTTAAATTTTCTTCTGCAGATACTGACTTTTTTGCGGGGGAGTGCGCAGGAGACAGGGTCTTGCTGCGTCACCCAGGCTTGATTGTAGTGGGACCGTCACGACTCACTGCACCTCCACCCCCCAAGCTAAAGGGATCCTCCCAACTTAGCCTCTCTAGTAGCTGGGACTACAGGCAGGCACCACCATGCCTGGCTAATTTTTGTATTTTTTGTAAAGACAGGGCTCCGCCGTGTTGCCTAGGATGGTCTGAAACTCCTGGACTCAAGCAATCTACCTGCCTTGGCCTCCCAAAGTGCTGAGGTCACAGGCATGAGCCACTGCGACCGACTGGATTCCATATTAAAAAATAATAATTCCGATTTGAAATTTTGCAAGCTATCTGACACATTATGACTCTAAGATACCCAATTATTAAAATGACATAATTGGTAAGGCAACAAAGTATATCTGAAAGATATTTTTTCCCTAAACAATGAAGTAAAAACTAGCAGAGGAACCCTTCATTGACTCCCTTGAAGTGGAATAAATGTGAGAACGTGAGCAGTTGTTAGACATTATTACTAACATAACTCTGAAAGAGAAAATTCTTATTACTGTTTTTTCAAGCTTCTGTATAAGTTCAATGGAGAATGTCAGAAGACTGCAAAGCAAGTTGCTTAAAGACTCTTGCTCTTTGCAAGGACTTTTGTGGGAGTCTAGTTCCTTGATGCTGTGAACCTAAAATAGAATATGGAAATTGACTGCTGACACTAACATAAAACTGACATCCATAACCACTCACTTTGGATTTCTATACTTATCAAATTGTTCCCACCGATTGATTTTATATTTTTATTAATAATAAATTATTTTAAACTGATGAATATTTCAAACACTTCATAGTACAGATAGCAATATAAAAAATAAGTTCTCACCACCCAGTTTTAACAATTTTAAATAATGCTAATATTTAACAGTAAATATTAACATTTTACCAAATTCAATTCCTTTTTTCAAAGGACATATAATACTATAATTACAGAATTCTCTGGTTGCCCCCCTCACCAGGGGTAAGCACTACCTTAAAGCTGGTGTGTCCATTTTATTTTATTTCATGTTTTGAAACAGGATCCCACTATATTGCCCAGGCTGGTCTCGAATTCCAGAACTCAAGCAATCCTGAGTAGCTGGAATTACAGGTGCTCACTCACGCCAGCTTTTCCTGTCCATCTTAATACTTTGACCACAGATATATGTATGCCTAAAATATGTATATTACATATAATATTGTTCTTTATGTTTAACATTTACATTTACATACTGTCCATATCTTTCTGCAACTTGCATTGTTTTTACTCACCAGAATCTGAGAGGTTTATCCTTGCTGATAGTTTCATTTCATTCATTCTTTTCTTCTTTTATTGAGGTATCACATCCATACACTGAATGCACAACTCCAGTGCCCAGCTCAAAAACTCCACCCAGATCAAGGTGGAGACCATTTCCAGCAACCTGTAGTCTCTGTGCCTCTCCTAGCTCATACCTCTCAGAGGCAACCACTGTCCTGACCTCTAGCACCATCAATTAATTTTGTCTGTCTTGAACTTTATGTAAGTGGAATCACACATTGTGTACCCTTTGAGTGTGTCTTTTATGTTCGGTGCAATATTGTGTCTGTGAGCTTCATCCAGTGTCTTGCATGAAGCAGTCGTTCTGTCTTTGTCATTGGTATATAGTGTTCTGTTGTGTGAATGTAACATTTGTGATATTGTGAAATATATTTAGCCTTAGTCCTCTGTTCTTGACATAAAACTCCTAAAATATTTGGAATCTTCAAAGTGATGTGTCCTTTTGAATGCAAATGAGTTGACTGGTGGCTAGTAACTCTGGGTAGCTTCAGGATGGTGGCTGGTCACTAGAAAGACCAAGGCAGGATTAGAGGGTTGGGACTTTCAGCTCGCCCTTAATATCCGAGAAGAGGAGGGGGCAGCATGCTCATCTTCCATGCTGCTGGTCATGCCTACTGGGAGTCTTTCTTGCCCTCGGCCTAGGATGGAGCCTCTGCTCTGTGTTCCTGAGGCTCCCTGTATTTCTTCTGGAGCACTACTCATCAGAACTGGACAAAGCCAGGTGATGCCTGCGGTATCAATCCACAGGCCTGCAAAAACACCACTGTGATAAATAAGCTGGAAGTATGATAGCAGGTGGCTTGAGCTTCCACACATGTACTTCTATGTAACTGGTGAAATATACATTGGTGCTGCAGAAATTTGGGAGGAGATCAGGAGACACTCTCTTCTTACAGAACCTAGAAGTAATTAACTGGCGCTTTTTTTTTTCTTTTTCTTTTTCTTTTTCTTTTTTTTTTTTTTTTGAGATGGAGTTTCACTCTGTCTCCCATGCTAGAGTGAAGTGGTGCGATCTTGGCTCACTGCAACCTCCACCTCCCGGGTTCAAGCAATTCTCCTGCCACAGCCTCCCAGGTGACTGGGATTACAGGCACCCACCACCATGCCCAGCTAGTTTTTGTATTTGTAGCATAGACAGGGTTTCATCATGTTGGCCAGGCTAGTCTCGAACTCCTGAGCTCAAATGATCCACCTGCCTCAGCCTCCCAAAGGGCTGGGATTACAGACATGAGCCACCGCGGCCAGCTTATTGGCACTTTTTATAAGGCAATGAGCAAAAGATTCAGAACTCTAAGAGTCAGATTTCATTTGAAAGGTTTTTCAATAATTATCTTTATGTCCTATTTAAGTCATTCATTCATTTAACAAACATTGAGTGAAAACTGGCTATGTGTCAGACATTGTTCTCAGCACTTGGAGGTGTGCCATGATGGGCAAACCAGGCCAACATCTCTGTGCTTATAGAGTTTGCATTCTTATGTTTTAGTAAAATCATTAATTAATAATCAGACATTGTCTACATGGTTTCTTGGCTCTCCATCGGCAAGATTTTTCTGTTTCGATTCTAAACTTCTGAGCAGTGGCCATCTCTCATGAGTTAGGCAAGAGAGACAAATGGCCAGGAGTCTTGGCCTAAAAGACAGGGATTTTTCCAAGGTCTCCTGGCACAAATGATCCAGTTCCTACCACAGTAAACAACACTCTTAAGTGGAAATATAAAATCTTTCCTCACAAGCGCCTCTCATCTCCAGGGAGTTTCCTTTTTAAAATTTATTTTAATTTTTAGAGATGAGATCTCGCTGTGTTGCCCAGGCTAGAGTGCAGTGGCTATTCATAGGCACGATGGTAGCACACTACAGCTTCCTTCAACTTCCTGGGCTCAAGCAATCCTACTCCAAAGGCCTCAGCCTTTGGAGTAGCTGGGAGTCCAGGTGTATGTGACTGTGCCTGGCTCTAGGGAATATTCTTGCAGTGTGCATGTGCAGGATGCTTTGTACTTATAGACTGACCTGGACCATCAGCTCTGACCCCTGCCCCAAATAGCCCTTTAAATCAGCAGCAATCACCTCAGCTGCAAGGCCCATGTGCAAAAATGCATGGGCTAGTGCTGCTTACTTGGAAGGAATGATTTGTTTTAAGTAAGTTCAGACCTATTAATATGCCTCCCAAGAAGTTAACTATTCAGAAAACTCATTCCTCTCCCCTGCAAAAAATACAAATAAAAAATAAAAAGCAGTAACTCCAAAAATGCAGGAAACATCTCACCTCCGTGAAAGTAAAAACAAACAAACGGCCGGGCGCGGTGGCTCAAGCCTGTAATCCCAGCACTTTGGGAGGCCGAGACGGGCGGATCACGAGGTCAGGAGATCGAGACCATCCTGGCTAACACGGTGAAACCCCGTCTCTACTAAAAATAAATATAAAAAACTAGCCGGGCGAGGTGGCGGGCGCCTGTAGTCCCAGCTACTCAGGAGGCTGAGGCAGGAGAATGGCGTGAACCCGGGAGGCGGAGCTTGCAGTGAGCTGAGATCCGGCCACTGCGCTCCAGCCTGGGCGACAGAGCGAGACTCCGTCTCAAAAAAAAAAAAAAAAAGAAAAGAGGCCGGGCGCGGTGGCTCAAGCCTGTAATCCCAGCACTTTGGGAGGCCGAGGCGGGTGGATCACGAGGTCAGGAGATCGAGACCCTCCTGGCTAACACGGTGAAACCCTGTCTCTACTAAAAATACAAAAAACTAGCCAGGCGCGGTGGCGGATGCCTGTAGTCCCAGCTACTGGGAGGCTGAGGCGGGAGAATGGCGGGAACCCGGGAGGCGGAGCTTGCAGCGAGCCCAGATCACGCCACTGTACTCCAGCCTGGGCGACACAGCGAGACTCCGTCTCAAAAAAAAAAAAAAAAAAGAAAGAAAACAAACAAACAAACCCCCTTAAGATATCTTTTAAAAGACTTTGAAGCTATATTCATGTAAGTTACATCTATCTATGGTAAGCATGTGAGTAACGTTATCCAGGTGTGAAAAACCATGAAGTAAAAAACAATTCAGAAAACATTGCTTTCAGTCCATGAATAAATGCCGTATTTTACACTGAAATTTAAGGAGAAACTCATTCTTGGATGCTAACCACACCCACCCACCCCATCTTAGGTCTTTGCATCCCCCAAAACTATAGCTCCTCCATATAATCTCTCCTTCAAGATTCCAATTCTTCTTGGACTGGTCAGCCTAGAGGATGGTAATGACTCAACAGTACTGCTAATCTTTGAGTCATTGTCCCTTATTTATTCCCTTCTAGGCTCATGACTCTTGTCTTTGATATAGGAACCCTGTCTGATGAAGCATCATTTCAGAACTTTAAGTCAACTTACAAGTGTGCTACTATTCACATCTGAGCACAAATTTAGAACTACTATTGTTTCTTGAGTACACAAGTATCTACAAAGATCACTATTGTTGTATAAGAATTGGTCTTGACATTAATTGGTAGCAATACATAATCCACTTTAGACTATCCAATAAAACTGTTTTAGCTTTCAAAAACAAATAAATAAATGCCTTACTTTAAGTGTACATGAAGAGGTGCACACTTAATAGAACACTTATTTCTCCCAGGCTTCATTAAATTAATGCTGAATAAATATTTAAAGAATAGTAACTTGAAGGGGCCCCAATGTGGCCCTCATTCTTAGAATTAATTCCCTAAACAAAGGTGTTGGTTTATGATCAAATTCACAGGACTCCAGCCCATGGTAATTGACTGGATCAGGGTGGACGCATGACCCAAGCTGGGCCAATCAGATTCTTTTTCCCCAGTAGACTAGGAACTGGACTCCAGAGGCAGCCAGCAAATCTTTAGGTGTGTCTGGAACTGAGAGACTGGTAGACACTTGCGTGTTGTGGGAGGCTCCTGCTACATGAGTGAAGAAACGAGTAAAAGTCTGCCGTCAAAAAAGTAAATCAGACACACAGTGCTAAGCAGAGATAAGAGATGAAGAAAATTATTGTTGCTTATGTTCTTAAAGATTTGATACTTCCTGGTTCTACTACTTCAAGAAGCCAGGATGTGTGTGATTCCATGAGACATTACTATATATTGGAAAAAACCCCCATCCCCCTTTTCAAGCTAGCTTAGCTCAATTTTTAGTATTTGTAAACCAACGAGTCTTAACTAAGACATACACTGTTCATATTGTTAGGAGGTAAGATCACAGCAATCTGCCTAGGGCAATACCTTGTTAATGACCATCCAAATCCCAGGCAGATTCACCCATGTAGGCAAAACCCAGCCTGCTAAGGCTTTCTGTCTCTCACCCATTGGGTAAGAAAAGAACAAACTAGGGGGATATCTTCTGCTTTAGATAGGACAGGGCTTGAACTGAAGCTGGACTTGACTTTGAGAGTCTTAAATCTTTCACCTGGAAGAGACGTGTAGGTTCAAACAGGACAAAGAACAGTAATTTCTATGCCATTTTTGAAGAGAACTGAAAAAAAAAAAAGGGGGGGGGATAAAACCAAAACCAGACTCATATTTTTGGTTATTTGTGGCTTCAGGCTATTTTTAAAGAAACTGCCTTTGAATTCCCCGTGGTATTTTTCTTTTCTGTTCTCTTTGTCTTCCAGAGGCCAACTCAGGGTTTGCTGGATTCTGGAAAATCCAGGGGATTTTGAAAAAGAAAATCTGTGGTGGTTTATCACTAAAACGGAACCATACAGGCTGATCTTTTATACCCAGATGATGCTGGCAACCCCCTCCCAGCCAGGAATACACTTCAAGGTATGTTCAATTATTGAGATAGACAGTATGAAACCATCCACACTCATTCCTGAAAGTCTTAAAACACAATACACTAGTTTGGGGGCCAGATGTCTGGTCAGGGTTAGGGATGCAGCCTGGAGTTATGGAATAATATTGTTTTCCTCTGTGAATCTAATTAAGTCCTTGGCCTCTTTGGCTGTGCAAGTTCCCAGATTTCCCTCTGGTATTCCAGGGGCATGGTCACTTGCTAAGGCTGGAATTCTAAGTGGTTCTATCAAAACCTTCTGCTGTACACGGACCCTCACCAGAATCTAGGCTAAGACAGCAGAGTGAGACTCTCAAGGGACCATGTAAAGAAGCATGTTGAGATTTCACTGATGAACTTACTGTGCTGGGTGTCAGACAGAGGCGGCTTCCACCATCTGGTGGTTTGGCAACAGGAGGGGCCTGTTACTATGGCTAGAATTCGTGAACAGTGAGGCTGGGTGGTGGGGCAGTTCTGGGGCCATATCCTGGTCCTGTTCCCCAGCAAGGAGAGGAGAAACCTGACAAGCAATTTACTTCCCTGGGCAGTTGGCCTTGCTGTCTGCTCCACATTCAGGAGGGACCATCCTCAAGACACTCCCCAAACATAAGTCAATAAATATATCAGGGCTGATTTGAGAGAGAAAGGGAGTGGGGGAGAAGAAAAAGGAGGAAGAGGATGAGAAGAAACAGAGAGAGAAGCATGAGCGCTGGACTGCTTAGCGTCTGTAGAATGGCAGGTTATTCATCCCAGGCCCTCCTGCCTGTCCCTGCGGCGGGAGGTAAAAGTGCTAAAACGACTTTGGCCAGAAGAGGGCCCCAAATTTCACTCAAATATACACAATTCTGGGGAAGAGTCTGGCCAGACCTGTTTATGTAAGTTATCCACCATTGCACAGCAAGGAAAGGGCCAGAAAAAGCACCAGAGACCTGGACATGGGAAAGAACTTCAAGGTCACAGGCTGGTTTATGGTTGGGTCAGGACCAGAACCCAGGTTGGGTAATTCCTGCTCTGAGACTCTATCCTCCAGTTCTTCTTAGGCATCGCTTAGTCCCAGCAGTATCTACAAATATCTGCTGAGATCCCAGTAATTTAAAAAGACAACCATTTATTGAGGACCTGGCATGTATAAAGCCCTGCTGCGCTGGGTGGGCAGGTGTGTGTGGCAGGTGGCAGGTGGCAGAGGTGCTGGATGATGGGGGTGGGGAGGGAAAGGGTGGTGTCCAAGTCTAAGTTCATTATCCTCAAGGCTTTCAAAGGCTTCTTGCTGGTTTAGAAGGCAGAACCCAAAACACAGGAAAGTTAAATAACAATAAAAGATATAAATAAGGGTCAATACAGTGAAGGCTGAGCTGTCGTAGGGTGATGTATGATTAGTAAACAAATGTGTGATTAGGAATTGTCTGAAGAGGAAGAGAAGGTTATACTGTGCTTTCATATAGCACTCTGTGGTTTCCAGTACTTTCCTGTATGTTGTCTTCTTTGGGGTGGTCACAAAGGCCCTACATGGGAGAGGAGGTTTTAGGGGCGCTGATGGAATCTGCATGTACACAGAGGACCACGGAGACACACACGGCCTCTGCTCTAGAGGAGTGTACAGTCCTCTTTACTGGGAAGTCCAGGCATCACGAGTTCGTGTGCTTGTGTGAATGGAGAACTGGAACCAAGGGCTCCAGGGTTTGAGTGAGTGCAACATTCTAGACCTGCAGGTGTGCTAAGTGTGCTCTTTAAACGAGCTCTTCTTGCCCTAGTATAGGCACATAAATGTGGAGGGGAAAGACAGCTGGTTTGGGACTAACTGACTATGTGGCATCAAGCAACTTGCTTAGTTTTTCTTGGCCTTGGTTTGTTCCTCTGTAAAATAAGAGAAATAAAGAACTTCTCGTCCTTTCTAGTTGGAAAGTTCTTTGATTCTAAGCAGTCTACAATTACCTGTTTTTGAAAAATCAGATTTTCAGGTATCACTTTGCATCTTTATTTCACCTTCCCTTTCCCTTACTTATCCTAAACTTAAAATTTTTTTTGTAATTATATTTTGTCATTTTTAACTCACACAATGTCCTTGGATTGGAGTCATCCCCAGTTCACGGGTGGAGGTGACAAAATAGGGGTTTCTCTAATCTTCTCTAGCACTAGCTCTTTGAGCAGATGTTTTCAACACAGGCCATCCTATACACCTACTGTGTGCCATGCATAGTTGGGGTATTTAATGAATGATGAACAGTCCCTATTTCCAAGGAAACATCCCCCAGTCTCTGTCATTTTTGGGGCATTGCCAGGCACATGTGAGGCATTCAATAAATGTGTATTGAACAGAAAGGAATTCCCAAGGCACTGTGGGAAATAAATCTGCATGAGGTTGAAATGTATCCAGAGAAGAGATAGCCTGCACCATTTCATACTTAAATCCCCTTGGACATACAGCCCCAGTACAGAGAAGACATTTTTCTCACACAGGAAGAAATAACTTCTGCCCAGATCTTGGCACCATGGGGTTGAGTGGGGAGCACTCACTTGCTCCCTCCAATTTAGGTAATTACGGAACAAAGGGGGAAGTTGGGATTATGCTCAAGTCAGGCTTAAAGGCCTGAATTTATAAGATGTCAAGTTGCAGGGAGTTTTTTAGGCAGGAAAAAGGCTACCACCTTGTAGGCCGCTAGGATGAGGGGAAGCATTGGCCCCTCTCTCCTACGAATTTCTCGTGTTCATTGTGGATCTGGGTACAAAAGAAGGGTAATAAGGAAACCACTAGGGCTATTTTAGGTGAGCTGACTGCTTTCATTCACAAGGGGACCCAAGGCAAACTAAACCCCCTTCTCTTCTTCCCCCTACAACAGCTAAACACCAGCTCCCCTCACTGATGGCTTTTCAGGCTATATTAGCACTTCCAGAAGACTTTGCCATCCACAGAAGATGAGTTACCCAAGAGCCATGATGAATCTCTATATCACAAACTCACAGGCTGTCTTGATCCATCATCAGAGAGGACCTGGAGCTGGCCAGCACCCTCCCAGGTTCTGGAGCTCAATGCAGAGGATTCGTTCCAGGTCTACCTCTCATCATTTCAGGGAATAAGCCTTGCTCTTGGAGGTAATGCCCTGTGCTCCCATTTTCCCATCAACTGAGCAACATTACCAGGTGCACCTTCCCCAGGACTCCTGCTCCAACATTCACAAAAGTTTTCTATCATCTTCTCTGACCAAGAAGCTCTGGCCTAGTGCCAAGATCTCTCACAGTCTGAGCACCGTAGGCTCATCCATCTTTTTAAATTTTTTTTTTCTTTGTCTTGTGCCATCGTTTGGTGTCCTGGCGCCCTTCCCCAGGAAGGTTGGAGGAATACTGGGTTACTCTGTACGGAGCAAATGTGTGAATAAATAAAGCCTTAGATCTGTGCTTGGGTTCTGATAGTCTAGAGGACGCACGGAAGAAAGTATTAATGCAATTAGGTCATAAAATTATTTGTCCTCATTTCAGATGTTTCACATGGGTCCACAGTCACAAAGCTTTATTGTGATTGTGAAACAACTGGAGTAGTTGTGAAAACACTACCCCTTTAAATGTTTGAAAGCAGAATGGGAAAAAAATATTGAACCAGAACAGGGGAAGCCACATTGAATTAAGTAGTAACTGTGCTCCAAGTCCAAGGCCCACGGACAAGTGGCTTGGAAAGTGGGTTTTCCAGACTATAGGGAGGGGTGAGAATGCCAGAGCCTGGGGCTCATGGTGAGCTGGCCTCCAACCGGGTGGGTTTTCCCACCATTGTATGCTTCTTTCCCTGTCGCCAGCCTGGGGAGGGTCCCCAGGGGAGCCCTGGGCTTAAGGCAGTAGTGTTATGCAGAGTCTGTAACTTTGTCATTGGTAAATGATGTCACAGGGTAGGTACACAAGCCCAGATCCATGGATGACCCAGGCAACGAATCGATCACATTTCCAGGGAGAATTCACCCTTTATGACCTTCAGAGGGGCAGGTGGTTCGTCCAAAGAGGCTTTGGCTTGAAGGATTTAAAGCTGGCCCTTTCCCCATTTCCATCTCCTCCTCGGGGGCCTGGGCAGTAACAGCCGGGTAATAAACTACTTCTCATTAAAGAGATCTGGGGGTGGAAGTGGTAGGGGGACATAAAAGTGGGGACAAAAAGGCACAAATCCGCTCCCAGGCGGAAAGCCAGGATGGGGGCGCGCTGGGCTCACTTTCCCCGTTCCCTCTCCCCGCGAGGCCACCTTGAGTTTTTGTGCCCGGAGAACTAGCCCCGTGCCGCACCAGGCCGCAGGCTGCGCGCTGGGCTCGGGTGGGGGCTCGTCGGCCCGCCCCTGCCACTGGGGCCGGGCTGCAGCCCCCTCCCCGTCGCCCCGAGCCCCTCCCCCGGCCCGGAGCCCCTCCCCGCGCGCTTCCCCTCGCTCCCCTCCCTCCCTTCCCTTCCCTTCCCTGCCTGCCAGGCCCTGCCTCCGCCTTCTGCGCCCACAGCCTCCGCCAGCGCCGATCCCCCCGGAGCCCGAACCCGAGAGCGGCGAAGGGGCGCCGCCGGCCCCTCCCCAGGGCGCTGACAGCAGGCTCCGGGGCCCCCGCCCCGTCCCCTCGCCGGCGGGACACACCCCCGCCCCTCCTGTGCTCCGCCAGTTCCCGCCGGACCCACCGGGCGGCGGAGAGAGCGAGCGGGCGAGCGGAGCGCGGCGGCCGCGCGGGAGTGAAGGGGCCCTCGCGCGGCAGGCCGGCGGGGAGACCCCCGGGGCACACGGAGCCCGCGCACCCTCCGGGACCCTCCCCCGTCCCCAGGCCCGGACCTGTGGGCGCCGGGAGTCCAGGCAGCGTTCGGCGCGCCGGGCCGGGGTGGCGGGCGGACCCGGGACCCGGGCAGCTGGAGAAGGAGCCGGAGCCCGGCCGGGATGAGAAGGTGACGCCGCCGGGGGCGCCACTCGCGTTGAGGGGGACGATGCTCGCCTACTGCGTGCAGGATGCCACCGTGGTGGACGTGGAGAAGCGGAGGAACCCCTCCAAGCACTACGTGAGTACAGCCCCTGCCGACCCTGCGGGGGGTGGCCCGAGGTACCCGGAGGGCCCCGGATGGCCCCTCGCCCCTCCCCGCTGTGAGGTCCCGGAGCTAAGCGCCCACTGGGCACCCCGCAGCCGTGGAGTTTCTTCGCAGGGCTGTGATCTCCAGGGAAGCCTCTTCTGTCCTTCCTCCTTCCCCCTCCCCGGTTTCTTTTTTTGGCATTGGAATTGGCAAGTGGCTGCCCTTGTCTGTTACAACGGTGAAGTCATCTGTCCGCCTTTGATGGATGGTGGGGGGAGCTTTCGTCAACCCCTCGCGGAGCAGCCCCGTCGGGAAAGCGCATCTCCTTGGCCCTCCCCAGGGGCCCTGGGCGCTCACGCTCACACAGCCCGAGATGCTTTCAGAGCGCGCCCTGGAGAGGGAAGCCTCGCGCCCTGCCTCCCACGCCAGCTCTGTCTCTGCCTTCCTAGGCCTGGGGCAGGGGGCAGAAGGAAGCCGCCGCCCCCCCGCCCAACCTCCACCCTCCGCGCTGAGCTTTGATTTCCCTCTTAAAGCCATTGTGTCCGTCGGTGTGAGGAGAATTGTGGCTTTTCCTTTTATCCCTCCTCTGGACGTGACCCTTAACCGGGTTCATTTCCTCTTAAGTGATGCTCCATCTCAGACACGAGGAGGCGAATGTTTGCTGTGGTCTCCGAGGAACCGCCGACTGCCCCTCCCCTTTCCTCCTCCAAACTTAATGAGAAGGGGTTAAGGTTGACTGGGCCAGCTCCAGAGCCTATGTGACAGTTCCCCTTTCATCTCAGCCGGTCCTGTCTTCCCATCCCTCACACCTTAGGAAGTAAACACGGTGTCCTTGACCCCTCCGAGCGTCTGTGCTCCTGTACTTGAGATAGAAGAGACCCGAGCACAGAGGACTGCATGTTATTTGCAAATTGGGTATTTAGAGGAGCAGTTTGAAGGCTCAAAGCATTAATCTTAACAGTTAAAACAGGCTGCTGATTGCTGCCCTGGATTGCACATAGATCTCTGAAGTGCCTTTTCTTCCACTGTTGCAAAGGGACTGGGGTTTGTGGCAATGTCAGCCTCGGGCTACTCTTTCTGCCTTTGTCACCAGTGTAGCTCTGAATTTTGAGTTTCTTTACAGCTGAGCAAGTACGACTGGGCTCAGATGGGGAGGAGGTAAATGTGGAGGCAAGTTCCTGACTAGGCAGGGAGGTGGGTGCCTGTTGAGGCCAATCCCTGACACCCTTAGAGAGTTGTTTCTTTTGTGTCGTCTGGTCCAGCAAGCATCTTCCACTGCTGTTACAAGAAAGGTCTTTTTGGAGGGCTTGGGTCACCAGGTGGTCAACCTGCTCTGTGGACAGATGTCCCTTTGTATATCCCAGGGTTCATTTTTCTCAAATGTTGCAGGCTAAGTTTTAAGGGTTCTCATTTGTAGTCCTCGGTTGAGCTTGGCACTGCATTCAACAGATGGCACTCTCTGCTCTGAGACCCAGGCAGGTGCGTTTCCAACTCTGGATTTTAGAAGAAACCTCACATTTCAGCTCCCACTGATGGTGCCCAAGGTTGCAGATGCAGGACACACTGGTAACAAACTAGAACTGGGGCCCACTGCAGACAGGATTGAAAGGCAAGGTTATGTGCTGGGGCTCTGAAGGTAAACGGTCTTGCTCAAAGTCTGGCGCGCAGCCACTAACTAGCCACTAACTAGCACCTTGGGAAAGTTATTTAAACCTCCCCCAGCCTCAGTTTACTCAATTTCAAGTAAGGATAATAATAGTATGTACTTCCTAGGGCTGTCGGAAGAGTTAAATGAGATCATCTATGTAAAGCACTTAGCCCAGTTCCTGGCACGCAGTAAGCTCTTATTAAATGGTAGCTTATTATTGGTGAGATTCTGACTAAGAAAGTATTTTTGAAAAGCAGCTATTAATGGTCTGGCAAAAAGGAAGGAAGATTTTGGGTTTTAAGATTGACAATAACTTGTTCTATGTGAAAAATACAAAAGAAGTCCTGTCCAGTTCCCTCGAAATGATCATTTCCTTCCTTTTTACAGACCAAGTGTTTCCCGGGACATCTCCGCTTCCCGAGGAAGAATCGATGACACTGTTTGGGGCAGGGAGTGATGTCACTGAACAGATGGGGCCATACAGAGTTCTGAACTAGGGTTCTGGAAAACACTGAGAGGAGAAAGTGTTATGTGTTGTGGAATTGTGGAATGGGCAGAGACCCAAAGACTCATCTGGCTCAACTCCTTCATTTTACCGATGAGGAAATGGAGAGCCAGATTGGGTAAAGTAACTTGTAACACAGCTACTCACAGCACCTCGGTATAACTGGCCTTTTGCCCGTCGTGTGGGTTTTTTTCACTGCATGTACCCTAAGTCTGGTTAGGGTTGGTTAAGAGGACAAATATCTGGTGGTCAAAAAGTCTCTACCCATTTGGGGCATTGTATATATATTAATACATAACATAAGCATCTCCAATAATAGAAAGGGGGAAAGAAAGTAATAGAAAGGGCCTGGTGGGACAGACAGGGGCAGGAGGAGCAGGTTGGGGGAGGCTGCAGCCTCTTTCTCTCCTGGCTCTTGCACGGTGGATACCACACACCAGAAGCTCAAGTGTTGTGGGTAAGGCTCTCTGGTGTGGTCAGCTGGCAGGACATGCTGCACCCATCGCCTTTGTGTTCTGGAAACCCTCTACACTGGAGGAGCATGCCTCCTTCCAGCCTCTCCTCTGCTGATGGTGAATTCTGAGTCTGTGGTTTGGTAAATTGCAGAGCAGAGAGGTTTTACGGGATGTGCGTGTCAGCTAGAGCTAGCCGATGAGAGGCCTGGGGCCCTTGCAGGAGGAGCTCTGCTGGCTCCAGAGTGCTGAGAACACACTGCAAAGGTTCTCCCAGGACATTCTGCAAAGGGTTTGCTCATCCCCATGGGGAGCGGGAGCTGCCTGATCACCAAGGGTCCGGTGCTTTCAGTCTGTTCATGAAGGCACACAAGTAGCCTCCATCATGTGGATGGCACTGTCAGCCCTGGCTTCCTTCCTCTCTGCCAGGCCCCTGCTTGAGGTGGGGTTGAGAAGGGCAGGCAGCTGCTACTAAGGTCAGGCTCCCTGGCATGAAGCTAGGCTCCTTTCCTGGCTTTCTGAGCTCTGCCTGGGGAGACCCTAGGTAAACTGGCTTTGACCTCTGACCGCTTGTCCTGAAAATGGTCCTGATGATGCTGGATGCAGAATGCACATTCCTTCATTTGAAAGTTTTTCAGTAAAGATTTGAATTCAGGTCCACTTGATTCTTTGTGCTCACAGGCAGGTATAGGTGTATATCAATTCATATGGTGGTGGAGAAAAGCTCGTTTATCTGAAACAAACAAGAAATTATATCTATTTGGATTTGGGAGGTATTGCACTTTCACAGTTGTTTTACTTCCTGATTGTTTATTTCAGACAAATACCAATCATGAATGTTCTGATCCTCTGCAGGACTCTTTAGGGAATGCAAATAATAGCTAGTTTAGCAGTTACCGTCGATGGTGAAACATATTTAACGCTCATGTTTTCATGTGATTCCTGCAGGTCATTGAATGTACCCTAATGTGGGGTAGGTTTTTGGATTCCGTTTTACAAATGAATTAACTGAGACTTGGAGCAATTCACCAACTTGCTTAGGGTCTCGCAGCTAGCACAGGGCAGATCTGGGGCAATGCAGGTCAGGTTAGCTCCAAAGGAGGATGTGGATATAAGGTGGGGCCCTTCTTCTCAATTAGAATCTGGGCAGGAAGGCCAGGCTCAGCCCTGTTCCGTGGTGACAGAGCAGTGCAGGGTTGTATTTAGGACTGCCTCACTGTGGAGACATCTACCATGTGCCCTGCAGGTGAGTTCGTGGTGGGCAACGCAGGCGGGTTACTGTGAGGCAGGAGGAATAGAGCAACTTCAGGCTGGTGTCTGGTCCCCAGTAATGCTTGGGCTAATAAATTAAGGGTTGACTCTGTGGAAATAATACATTCTTCCTCTGTTTAGATCATCCCAGATTTTATTCTTGGTCCTGGGAGCTACATGCTTAGGAATTGGCCCCAAACTCATTCATTTCTCTGCCCTTCTTCTTTTTTTTTTTTTCTCAGCCCTTAGATTGTGACTCCTGCCCCACAGGAATGAGAATGTGCAGCCACAGCCTGCAACGGTCTTTTTCAGGACCAGTTCCATTATGGAATGAGTATGGTATTGAGCAGATCAGTGCTTGAATCCTACCTCTGGCACTTCCTAGCTGTGCAACCTTGGGATGTCACTCTGAGCCTCAGTTTCCTCATCTGTAACTTCACAGGGCTTTTGGGAAGTTGGCCTGAGATAATTTGGGGTAAAGTGTCTACCCAGTGCCTGACCCCACCATGGACATGCACCATATACTAGTTGCCATCTGCTGTTCCTGATCACCAAGGCACTGCAGGTGATTTAGGACCCAGTCGGTGAATCTGAGAGAAAAGGAAAGACTGAGGCAAGAAGAACAGCCCAGTGTTTCATAGTCTGATGGGGAAGTGGGTTACACGCCCCACGGAAAACACCCAGCCTCCAAGAGGAACAGATAAACACACAGCAGCTGTTCAGACCTGGAGGGGTTCCTGGAGCTGAGCATTGGGATCTGGTGGTAGCTTTCTGGTAAGCTGGGAAGAAACAGAGGTTGGGAGAGAAGGAAATAGGTTGCTCTGGGTAAGGGCAAAGTCAAATAGGATCCTAGCCCCAAGGTCAGCACCACGCATGGGTTAGCACTCTTGCCTGCATTCTCTCTCTGTTTCTCTTACACATGTACAAGCATGGGAACGGTTTCTTCTCTGGGGAGGGAAGTGATCGAGGGGTGATTCACAGGTCTGACAAGGCTCTCTGCTCATGGAACAACCGACCACATCCTTCAAAGCCGTTGGAACAGGGAGCACAGCCAGCCATTTATCGCAACCCTGTGTCGAGCTGAGTGAGTGCTTTTGGGGGGCAAACCAGGATAGAAATTACCATGTGTGGCGGCAGGCAGAGGGGAAGGGAAGAGAAGGGAAAAATAAACCTATTTGAGGTCAGATGAGACCGATTCCAGCCCAGAAATACAAGCCCCAGCTGCTGCATTTTCCAAAGAGATATTCCGGGGCCAGCATGAGTTAACTGACCGTGAAGGCTATGAATTAGAGAAGTGTTGTTAGGACTTCTGACTTTGGGTTTGCACAGCAGTTCCCTGCAAATTGCCTTCTAATTGCCTCAGCCTGAGTCACTGACCAGACTATTTCTTGGCCAGAAAAAGTCTAACGGGCAACTGTATTCTCTTTTACCTCTTAATTAAACAAAATGAAACAAATAATAGAGTTATACACATGGTAGTCCCACTTACTCCTCTCGAGTTCTGAGAATCCAGGAAAGGGATAGTGGATTAGGATAGGGACCCAGGGGACAGGAAGGACAAGGGGTGTGTGTGGGAAATGAGGTGGAGATTCTGGCTTGGAAATAGGTTCTGAATGAGGGCCAGAGGTGTTCTCTGCCATGACAATTGCCAAAAATAATGGAAGCGCCCAATAGAGTGATCAGGGCTTCCAGAGGCGGATTCCCAGAGCAGCGTGCTGCTTCCTGCCTGGCCCGGGCTTCTGCTGCCTGTAGTGCAGCCAGTCACAGGCAGGCAGGTGAATGGAAAGGTCAGGAGCCTAGCTGTGAAGGGGATGGGGGTCACAGGAGGATCCCTCTTATGCCTCTGGGTAACCCCCAGGCAAGTCACCACGTCAGCCCGCAGAGACTGAGCCCCTGCTGTGTGCATGGTGCTAGTCAGAGTCTGGCAAGGCTGTCAAGATGCCATAAGAAGGGGGAGAACTAGCATACAAGTACCTACTATGTGCCAGGCAATGCAGAAGATGCCTTTAGAGGCGATTTTACTTGAACCTCATAACAACCCCACGTGGTTAGGTAGGTGTTTTTATCCCCATTCTATAGGTGGGGAAATAAAGCTCGGAGGGTTCGTGTCATTCAACTCAGAGTAATTCTGAGGCAGGGCTGGGATTCTCACCCTGGTCTCTGACACCCTCATCTATGAGTGCCACTTCTTCCCCAGCACAGCTGGCTTGCTGAGAGAGAAAACCAGAGAGTCCAGGCAGCACCACCTGAGGATGAAGGGTGCACCTGGGAGGCTGTGTTGTCCCAGAGCACCTGTGTGCTGTATCCCTTGACTGAGCATTGGGATATCCTGGCCCCACCACTCACTGCGTGGGATCCAGTGCAAGTTACTTATGTCTCTGAGCCTCAGTTTCCTCATCAGTTAAAAAAAATATATATATATATATATGGGGAAAGTAGGACCTAGCTCTTAGGGTTATGATGAAGATGAAATGAGTTTGTAATTGTAAAGAGCTTAGACCAGTACCTGGCACCTTATGAAGAGCAGCGTAAGTATTTGCTATCACAATCACTAAGTCCTGAAGCTGTTCAGAGGAGGGAGAGCGCTCTGTGAACTGGAGTTTTCAGGGAAGACTGACTGGAGAAGGCAGGCTTCATGATGGGCCTTGAGGTGCAGTTAGGATTTGGCTGGGAAAGAGTAGGATATAGATGGGAAAACTGGGAAAGGGCATTCCAAGAAAGGGAAAAGCAAAGGTGCTGGAGGTGGAATGTGCAAGGAAAAGCTGGGCAAAGCCGAGGGTGGATGAGGGAGAGAAGGATGATAGTAAAGCTCAGGGCCAGCTCTGAAGCCTCCGATGGCAGCAGAGGGAATTCAGTTTATTTTGAAGACACCTCGGAACCTTCCTTTTCTCCCAAGGGCTTGGCAGGGAGAGAGAGCTAAATAGTCATTTTGAGGTCCTCCTGGTGGGCTCCAGGGCTGTTTTTGCGACTGTGTCTGGAACAGAGCTAGGTAAGGACTGGAACCTTTTTCTAGCTCTGCCTGGGGGACTCTTTAGTTGGCCAGCAGAGTCCCTCCCCTCCTGTTTACAGCTCTCACTGCTAGAGATCTGGCTTCCCCATAAAAAGTTGATTGCACCCGGGCTCTTGGGGAGGAAGGGTTGAGGAGGAGAAGAAGAGGGAACAGCAGGAAGTGAGGTGTCAGCTGCTTTGGGTCTTAACTAGCATAGGGCCCTGTATGGGAAGGCCTGATGCAGCTGTGTTTCAGGTGGAGTAATTTCCATCCACACTCCCCCAGTGGCAAGAGAGAGAATGTGCCTATCGTCGTAGGGTCTGGGGGCCAATACCTCACAGCCTGAGGGGAGCCCAGCATGTCTATGTCTTCTGAACCATCCATGCTAATGTTGCCTTTTACTTCAGGATCTCTCTGAACTTGTTTTAGTTTTTTTCTTTTTTTTTTTTTTTAGACAGAGTCTTACTCTGTCACCCAGGCTGGAGTGCAGTGGTGCCATCTTGGTTCACTGCAACCTCCGCCTCTGGGGTTCAAGCGATGTGACTGAGGGAAAGATCCTCAGTCTCCCAAGTAGCTGGAATAACAGGCATGTGCCACCACACCTGGCTAATTTTTGTATTCTTAGTAGAGATGGGCTTTTGCCATGTTGGCCAGGCTGGTCTCGAACTCCTGACCTCAGGTGATCCACCCACCTCAGCCTCCCAAAGTGCTGGGATTACAGGTGTGAGCTACTGCACCTGGCCTGAACTTGTTTTAGTTTTAAATGCAGTGCTTCAGCTGGGCATAGGGGCTTATGCCTGTAATCCCATTGCTTCAAAAGGCCAAGGCAGGGAGGATTGCTTGAGGCCAGGAGCTCAGACCAGCCTGGACAATGTAGCAAGACCCCATCTCTAAAAAAAAATTTTTTTTTTTTTTTTTTGAGACGGAGTCTCGCTGTGTCGCCCAGGCTAAAGTGCAGTGGCGCGATCTCGGCTCACTGCAAGCTCCGCCTCCCGGGTTTACGTCATTCTCCTGCCTCAGCCTTCCGAGTAGCTGGGATTACAGGTGCCTGCCACCTCGCCCGGCTAGCTTTTTTTGTATTTTTTTTTTTTTTTTTAGTAGAGACGGGGTTTCACCGTGTTAGCCAGGATGGTCTCAATCTCCTGACCTCGTGATCCGCCCGTCTTGGCCTCCCAAAGTGCTGGGATTACAGGCTTGAGCCACCGCACCCGGCCTTTTTATTATTATTATTATTATACTTTAAGTTCTAGGGTACATGTGAAAAAATTTTTAAAATAAGCCAAAATAAGCCAAAGTAAGCCAGGTGTGGAGGCATGCGCCTGTAGTTCCAGTTACTCAGCAGGCTGAGATGGGAGGATGGCTGGAACCCAGGAGGTTGAGCCTGCAGTGAACTGTGATCACACCACTGCATTCCAGCCTGGGTGACAGAGTGAGACCCTGTCTCAAAAAAAAAATTCTAAAAAGCTAGGCATGGTGATGTACACCTGTAGTCCTGGCTACTAGGGAGGCTGAAATGGGAAGATCACTTGAGCCCAGGAGTTGGAGGCTGCAGTGAGCTGTGATTATGCCACTGCACTCCAGCCTCAGTGACAGCAAGACCCTGTCTCTAAAAACAAATAAATAAATGCAATGCTTCAAACTACCTCTTCATTTATTTGACCTCTACCACACTCCCAGATAGTCTAGTAAGCCTTATTCTTAGGGAAAATGTAATAATAAAAATAACAGCTGACCTTTCTAAATGTTTTCTATGTGCTAAGCGTTTCATATGGATGTTCTCAGAACAGCCCCACGCAGCGTGTAGCTCCCACCAGCATCCATACTGTGCAGGTGAGAGCACAAAGGCTCAGAGAGCTCAAATGAATTGCCAGATGCCACACAGCTAATAAGCTGCATGTGGAGAGGCCTGCACTGACCCAGGTCTGCTGGCTCCAAAGCCTGCCCTGTCCCCACAGAGACCCCTTAATGACACATTACACATCCAGGGTGCCTGGGCTCCACGGTTTCACCTGAGGCCTGGTTGGTTGGCTCCTCAAGCCGTGAGATCTTCCACATGTCACCTACCCCTTCTAGAACTACATTTGCCCATCTAGAAAATGGGGCAACTGCTTCTTTTCAGGCTTGCCTTGCAGAGGGGAGGGTGGGTATAAAAGCTGCTTTGGAAAGCACTGAGCCCAGAGATGATAGCTGTGTGAGGGGATCCCTTGATCCCCCAATCTGGGTTCTTAATTATCTAGGGCAGGGATGCTATATAAAAAGAGTTTTTCCTGAGCCCAGGGCATTTTTAAACAAGGTTCACCTGCCCAGCCACCTCGCCTGAGAAGCCTCATAGACAGAGTTGACTCAGGAATACTTAGGCTCCTAGTGACGATCTCTTCTAGAAAACGGCCTCTGGTTTTCCTTGTTTCCAAACCAATCATTTTTTGTGAACAGGAAAAGACAGAGTTATTCCCAGTCCCATCTCTCCCTGCTGTTACCTGAGCGGGGGAAGTGATATCTAAGTGGCTGAGTTAGCAAAGGGGAAACAGCTGTGGTTTCTGCCCCTCCACTGGGCTGCTTTCTCTGTCCCTGTGCTGTCATTTCCCTTTGGCTGGTGAGGAAGCCACCCTCCCCAAGCCTGGGTGGAGGCTCACGGCTGGGTCGGGGTAGACTCTGTGCGTGTGTGTCAGTGCAGCATAAATTTTGCGGTGGGGCATGTGGGACCATTTAGCCTGTTTCTGGGATCCCTGGAGCATGAACTTCAGACCTGTTGGAAATTGATCACTCTTATCAGATCTGACCACAACTTCAGGGAGTCAGGAGTGGAAGCAATGCCCCATGTTGAGAATGAACTTGCGGGGTGCACCAGGTGGGGTAGGGATTGATGGAATGTGGGCTGGTTTGCACTTTTGCTCATCACTGTGTGGTCCCTTGTAGAGAAGCCACGTTGTTTTCCTTTTTTGAGGAGTACTCTCACTAAAGGAGACCTTGGCCCATATTGTATCACCACCATCATCATAGAGCTGTTACAGGAAAGGGGTCCCGATCCAGACCCCCAGAGAGGGTTCTTGGATCTCGAGCAAGAAAGAATTCAGGGCAAGTCCATAGAGTAAAGTGAAGGCAAGTTTATTAAGAAAGTAAAGGAACAAAAGAATGGCTACTCCATAGACAGAGCAGCCCCGAGGGTCGGGTCGCTAGTTGCCCATTTTTATGGTTATTTCCTGAGGATATGCTAAACGAGGGGTGGATATTCATGCTTCCCCTTATGAGACCATATAGGGTAACTTCCTGACATTGCCATGGCCTTTGTAAACTGTCATGGTGCTGGTGACAGTGTAGTAGTCAGGATGACCAGAGATCACCCTCGTTGCCATCTTGGTTTTGGTGGGTTTTAACTATGTTCTTTACTGCATGCTGTTTTCCTTTTTTTTTTGAGACCAAGTCTCGCTCTGTCGTCCAGGCTGGAGTGCAGTGGCGCAATCGTGGCTCACTGCAACCTCCGCCTCCTGGGTTCAAGTGATTTTCGTGCCTCAGCCTCCCGAGTAGCCATAAGGCGCTCACCACTGTGCCCGGCTAATTTTTTGTGTTTTTTGTATTTTGTTTTGGTGGAGACAGGGTTTCACCATGTTGGCCAGGCTGATCTCGAACTCCTGACCTCAGGTGATCTGCCTGGCTCAGCATCCCAAAGTTCTGGGATTACAGGCATGAGCCACCACGCCCAGCCTACTGCATACTATTTTATCGGCAAGGTCTTTATGACCTGTATCTTCTACTGACCTCCTATCTCATTCTGTGACTTAGAATGGCTAAATATCTGGGGATGCAGCCCAGTGGGTTTTAGCCTTGTTTCACCCAGCCCCTATTCAAGATACAGTTGCTCTGGTTCACATGCCTCTGACATAGCGACTACATATTGAATTCCCATTTTGTGCCAGGCATTGCCTGGCCTTTGATTTATAACCTCTGGCCCCAGTGCAGCCATTAAGATATGTATTTTTAACCTTATTTGACTCATATGGAACCTGAGGTTTGGAGAGGGCAGGTAGCATTGTTAAGAAAGCACAAACCGGCCGGGCGCGGTGGCTCAAGCCTGTAATCCCAGCACTTTGGGAGGCCGAGACGGGCGGATCATGAGGTCAGGAGATCGAGACCATCCTGGCTAACACGGTGAAACCCCATCTCTACTAAAAATACAAAAACGAGCCGGGCGAGGTGGCGGGTGCCTGTAGTCCCAGCTACTCAGGAGGCTGAGGCAGGAGAATGGCGTAAACCCGGGAGGCGGAGCTTGCAGTGAGCTGAGATCTGGCCACTGCACTCCAGTTCGGGCGACAGAGCGAGACTCCGCCTCAAAAAAAAAAAAAGAAAAAAAGAAAGCACAAACCCAGGCAGATGTAACCTCCCTCCCCTTCCCAGTCTGTGCCTGGTTTTACACCATCACTGTGTCTTACACACTTGGTCCCTTTTCAGGGCGCCCAGGGCTACAGAGGCTTCTGTGAGAAGGTGCCCCTCGTGGGGAACTTGCCCTGGTTGCTTTTGCCCATCTAAGTGTTCAGAGCATATAGGGATTGTCCCTGTCCTTTGAAGTGGCTGCTTTGTAAACTCTTTCATGGTAGGCCCAATTCTGACCCAGCGTTATCCCGTTTCCTGATGGCCCAGACCCAAAAGGCTATTTTAAGGGACTTGCCTGTGTGGGAGAATTTCTCTCTGTAACAACAGAGAAGGAGGCCTGGCCGGCCTGGCATGGGGCTGGCAGTGGAGCTCCGAGAGGGTGAAACTCTGTCCTGAATTCTGCCTCCTGGGCTGGAACGGATGAGTTGAGCCCTCAGCACAGTGCCTGGCACCCAGAAGGGATAGAATCACTTCTTGATGAGTGTGAGATTCCCAGAGGTGGCAGCCCAGGGATTTCTGCTGGTTGGAGCCCCAGTGGGCTGGCAAACTGATGCTTCTCTTGCAGAGGTAAGGTCCGTAATAGAACAATGTCTGCACTTCGGTCTCAAGCTGGGATTAATTACTGACTTTAGTCATCACTCATTGGCAACTTGAAGCAAGCAGCCTGATGTTTTTTGTTATTTCTGAACATGGCAGCTCCTAGACAGGGGAAGTGGGGATGTCAGGTTAGAGAATGTATGGGTGGAGTCCATTTTAGATGCAGGCACTTGTCTTATTTAATCCCCACAGCAAACCCTGGTCATCATCTGTGTTTTATAGGAGGGGAAACTGAGGCTCAGGGAGGTGCAGCATCTTTGCCCCATCACTGAAAACAAGGGTGGGAGCCAGGGTTGCATCCCAGACCTCTTCAGGAACAAAGCCCATGGCTGCAGATGGCTTTGTCTGACAGCTTCTCTAGGGGATGGGAAGCTAGGGAGCTCGTCACATAGGTCCTAGATAAAACTCCAAGGGGCTGGATTAAACCCCAGGTCACCTGCCCATGTGACCCTCCCTCTGAGCCTTTCCCTGAAAGCATGATGTGGTTGGACCAGATGTTAGGATATGATAACAAGCTTGCTATAGGAACAGATCTGTGCCAAGGTCTGGCCTCTGTTTGCAGGTTCAAATTTTTATTCCCCTTGAACTCTTGCCCACGGCCACTTTTGAAGGCCTGGCCCTTCAGAGAGTTCAGCTGCCAGAGTCTCTACATCCTCCTCTTGGGGATGGTGGATAGCATGGCATTGTGGTAGGGAGCATGGAGGGGTTTAATTTCCTGGTATTTTCAGCCCCATGCTTGCTTAGGCAAAACCAGGCTCTGGAAACCAGAGTAAGCACTAAGAGAGGGACTTGAGTGCCAGCAGTTGGAAGCTGAGGGCAAGAGGATGGGGGCAGAGCATTGGCAGCTGCTGGCATGGGATCTGGCTCTGAAGCTGGCTATGATTCACAGCCCTGTCACTCATTAGCTTATGTCACTTGGCCAAGTTTCTTCACCTCCATGGGCCTCAGTTTCCTAAGTAAAATGGGTATAGTAATAGTATTACCTAGCCCATATGGTTGTTACTCATATGATAACTGTTCCATAAATGGCACTATCGCTATCACCGTCGTTATCATCCTTCTTGATTTTGCTCCGTTTCTGTCATCTCCTGGAAACTTCCCTGACCTCTCAGCTTACAATGACATTTCCGTCTATGAATTTTTATAATGTTAATTGTTTTACATCTCATTTAACACTTACCAAGAATGACCTTGGATTGTTCAGCCTTTGGCAAGCTGATACTGACTCATGTTCATTCATTTATTGTTTCATTCAGTCAATATTTGAATGTTTACTATGTGTCAAGCACCAGGAACACAGCAGGACAGATACAAATCCCTGGTCCTTTAGAGCTTACATTCTGGTGCGGGAAAGGAAATAGTAAACAAACGACACCCTGTCATTTGCAGCAACATGGATGGAACCGGAGGTCATTATGTTAAGTGAAAGAAGCCAGGTATGGAAAGACGAATATTGCTCTCCTCACTCATAGGTGAGAGCTAAAAAGAGTAGATCTCACAGAGGTAAGGAAGAGTAGACTGGCGGCTACCAGAGGCCAGGTGGGAGGGATAAAGAGAGGTGTTGATTAAAAATGAATACAGAAATAGAGTTGGGTAGAAAAAATACGTTCTAGTATTTGATAGTACAGTAAGGAAATTGTAGTTAACAATAATTTTTTGCGTATTTCACAATAACTAGAAGAACTGGAATGTTCCCAGTACAAATCAAAGATAAGTGTTTGAGGTGGTGGATATCCCAATGACCCTGATTTGATTATTACACCTTGTATACAGGTATCAAAATATCACATGTACCCCCAAAATATGTATAACTATTATATATCATTTAAAAATAAGAATACAATAAAATAAACAAAATAGGTCAAGTACATCGTCTGTGAGATGGGGGATGAATGGAGTAGGGAAAACTAAAACCGGGTGAGGGAGACAGGCGTGTTGGTGGTGGCGAGAGTTGCTGTGCTATTTTATAGAGGGTGGCCAGGGACAGCCCCACTGTAGAGGTGGCTTTTGAGTAAGACTTGAGGGAGGCGCGGAAGTGAGCCCTGTGGCTATCTGTGGGGAAAGTGGTTGAGGGAGAGGGAACAGCAGGTGCCAAGGCCCGGAGGTAGCTGGTGTGGCCTGAGTGGAGTGAGAGAGGGGAGAACAGCAGGTCATGGGGTCAGATAGGGAAAAGGGTCACGTCGAGCCTTGTATCCCTCCCTGCCCCACACAGCATGCTCTGCTCAGCAGTGAGGACTCATGATGACCTACTGGAGACTGAAACTGGCCAAAACACTGCCAGAGAGGTGGCTTCAAGGACTGCTTGGGGTTTGACCCTGACCCCCTAAAAGAGACCTCCTGGGGGCCGGGCGCGGTGGCTCAAGCCTGTAATCCCAGCACTTTGGGAGGCCGAGACGGGCGGATCACGAGGTCAGGAGATCGAGACCATCCTGGCTAACACGGTGAAACCCCGTCTCTACTAAAAATACAAAAACTAGCCGGGCGAGGTGGCGGGCGCCTGTAGTCCCAGCTACTCGGGAGGCTGAGGCAGGAGAATGGTGTAAAACCCGGGAGGCGGAGCTTGCAGTGAGCTGAGATCCGGCCACTGCACTCCAGTCCGGGCGACAGAGCGAGACTCCGCCTCAAAAAAAAAAAAAAAAAAAAGAGACCTCCTGGGGAAACACAGTTTCCATCAGTGTCATGGTTAGGAACTCCAGGGCCCCAAAGGCAGGGTACACACCAGGAAGCCTCACTGGCTGAACGTTAGTTTTGTGCCTACTGTGTGCAAGGCACTGTGTTGAAAGCAGTACTCCAGCTGGGAGCCGGGAGGTGGGGGGAGGGGCGTGAATTCCTGCAAAAGCAGCAACCACCACATCCTTTCATCTTTAATGGCCCCTCCTCATGCTAGCAGAGGATCTAGATTCAGGTACGTCCTGGATCAGTGTGATAAATCCCTGGACAAAGGCTTCATTCTACTAAAACCCCTTCTCCCTCCACCTCACACTCCTGTTTTTACCAAAGCTTCTAACTTACAGTTGCTGAAGCTGGTTGTTAGAAACTCAAAACACATGTTCCTATCAGTGTTATATCGTAAATGGTGTTAAGATTCTCAAGTCAGCCCACCAAAACTTTTCTCATCCTCAGAGTAGAGTTGTATCTCTGACAACCAGATATCTCTAGTTCATCTACAGCATAGGCTAACCTGGGAGCCTAAACGCTGTGTGTAACCCAGGGAAACTGGCTTCCATTGTTCACAGTGAGAAGGAAACTCTAAGGCTACATAACAATAACAACCATAACAACAACAGCATGAATGATGTGCCCTCCACTAAGCACATCACTCATATAATCCTTGCAACAGACTATGAGAAAGCACTATTATGGTCCTTCCTTTACTCGGAGAGAACAGAGGCAGAGAGAGATGCATGAGATGCATTTACCAATGGTCACAAGCTAGGAAGGGGCAGAGCGGGGTTCAGAGCCAGGCAGTGGGACTCCAGAGTCCTTCATGAAACCTCTTGCTTCCTGGTCTTCTGGGAATCCCGCTAGCCAGCCTTGCTGCAGCCCAGGGTGGTTGTCTTAGACCTTATGTGCAGGACACTTGTCATTAGGTGTTAACAAGTGTCAGAGTGAGGGAACAAAAGCCAAGGGTGGCCAGTATGAGCAGTTTCTCTTTCTTCTCCCAGACAGGAAAAACCATTTGTTTCTGGAACCTGACACTGCAGGGGGTGGGCTTGGTGTATGTGGCTGCCTTCCTGGGCCATTTACAAGTGCAGCACATGGGGCTGGGGAGGGGGCTGGGCCGGGGTGGCGATGTGTTTATTGGTGGAAGCTAGATTAGGGTGTCTGGCAAGATGTTTTTGACACCTAGACCATTCCACTCAGTGAAACCCAACAGGTGGCCAGGCTGTTACTTTAGCTGGAAGCGGGGCAACCTCCCCACCCTGTCCTGTTCAGTTTATTGTTGGAATGAGATGGGTCCTAACCAGTCCTTTCTCTCTATGGCCCCAAAATAAACAGCAGCTGTTGCTGGCGCCATCATCTCTGCCTCTGCCAGTCTGTCAGCAGCTCCAGGCTCTTGCCTGGCCTTGCCCCTTTTGATTTGATGGCACTGGGCATTGGGGCCCTTTAGCTTTGCCCTACGGAGCCTGCCTTGCTGACCAGCTGGTGTGCCCTGGCATGCCCTCTCCCAGGCCTGGTGCCCACTGGCACTGTCCCCTTCGGCCCTGTAGTGAGGCATGTGTGCATGGCGGTTGCAAACTCGGACTCCAGAATATGACATCCATTTGCCCCCTGGTACTGCTGCTTAGTTGGTGACTTTGGGGAGGCAGTTTAATGCTGAGCCTCAATTTCCTTCTCTGTAAGGGCAGCTATTAGTATCTGTATCACAGGATGTTGTGAAGATTATGTGGAGGCAGCCAGTGGGAGGCCGACTGCCTGATGGGAATCCCAGCCTTGCCACTCAGGGGCTGTGCAGCCTTAGGGGAGGGACTGTGTGGCCTTGGGGGAGGGGCTGTTGGCCTTGGGGGAGGGGCTACAGCTCTGCACCTCTGTTTCCTCATCTGTAAAATGTTGATAATAAAAGCATCTCTCAGGCTGGTGATGAGGATGGCATGGGTTAATTAACGTAAAACACAGAAAACACTCAGAATACTGCCAGGCACAGAGCAAGAGCTCGGGGACTGGAATAGCATATGCTCTCCCTGTCAGAGAAGGCAGAGCACCCCCCAAAAGAATCCTTCGCATGTGCATGTCCAGAGCTGATACAATTGCTGTTCTCCTGACCTGACTTTTGGGTCTGTACTACCAGGCTAATTTGCTTGGCCTCGTGTTGAACTTGTGATTAGAACTTCCTTCAGGGTTTAGGGGTGGTGGTGGAGCTGGTAATGAAAGAGGATGGAGGCATGAAAAAAGAGAGTTGGGATTTCTATTCTACTTGTTAGTGGTTCTGCTGATGTAATGTAAGAAATGGAAAAAAGATTATGTCCATGGCCAAGGGCTGCCTTCAGAGCTGGTGAGCAGATCCCACGTGGGGTTGACCATTTATCTGTGCTGATGTGCATGCCCCAAGATATTCTTCTAGATCTGTATGTATGTTGATATTCTGGACACCCTCCCTGTGGGCTGACAGCTGGGGCCAGCTCACTTTGGCCTCCCCCTGGCTCTATACTCTGGGAAACTCTTGCTATCTTTGGCTTTTCCTTGCTTTTTCTCTCCATTTTGGAAAGATTGTACTGGGAAGCCCCATTAGAACATCCAAATGGAAAAATATTTATTCTCAAAAAGAAAAAAAAGTCGTTGGCCCCGATTGTGTTGGGCCATAGTGCCGGGTGCCACCGTGGGCACACCGATGTCTGGTAAAGATCCCCCACTTAGGACTGAGCTGTTACACGGTCTCCCCAGGAGCCTGGTCCTGTAGGAGTGGTGGCTACCCGTGCTGTTTCGCCTCCCTGGCCTTTGTCAGTCCTTGTCCAAGGAGAGAGAGCAATGGTAGCTCCATTCCCAACATTTGGGGTGCTGCCTTCTGACACATAAGTGAAGAGAATGGTCTGAACCTTAGAGAGGAAAGCAGCAAAGTAGTTCAGAGTGGGGGTTCTGAAACCAGACTGCCTGAGTTCAAATTTCTGCTGTGCCATTTATTGCTGTGTGGCCTTCGGTGAGTCCCTTACCCCCTCAGTGCTTGGATTTCCTCTTCTGTAATATGAGGATAATAGTACCTTCCCCATAAGGTCATTAGGAGGATTAAATGCCAATGATGGCAAAAGCCCTGCTAAGGTGCCTGGTGCAGAGTCAGTGCTCCATGTTCCTGCCGTGATTTGCACCCACACCGCAGGTGAGTCTGCTTCCTATCAGCCCAGAGCCCCTGGGGCCTGACAGGTATATATTTAGAGCCCTTGAGAGGGCCGCATGGTGTTTGTGACAGTGGTGTCTTGGATGGAGCCTGTGGCATGTTCTAGAGGAAGGGCGAGTGTAAAGATTCAGGCCAGCAGGGGATTTCCTAGCTGAGTGTCTGTGAGGAGTCCTTCACCCTGGGGGCTCAGTTTCCGCAGCTAACCATGCCCATGCCTCCCTTGTCAGTTGGCTGCAGAACCAGAGACACCACGAAGCATCCGGTAGTCAATCTCCTTCACGGTGGCCATTCAAACAGCTGTGAGGCTTGGCAAGGGCCCCAAAAGGCGGCTCAGTGGGCTCTGGCCTTTCCCACTGTTTCCTGCACTCTCCGCTCTTTCCCTCACTCTCCTCTCGAGAGCAGCCCTGAGTTGTGCAGGGCTGTGGGTGCGGCAGGTAACGGTGTCTTCTGCAGGTACTGTCTGTGTCCTAGTTTGCAGAGCTCCTCACATCCACACCTTCTCTGAGGGATGCTGCTGGGAAGTGCTACAGGTCTCCTGCCTGTTTCATAGACAAGGACAGGCTCAGAGAGGGTCCATGACTCCTGGAAGTATGGTGGGCACTATTGATGCCTGCCCCCCCATGTCCCCCGGACTCACCTGAGTTCACCTGCTGTGCCCCAGCTGTGGCATCCAGCACACTGACAGCTCCCCACCTCACTTGTCTGTCTGAGCTCTCGCTCCTGGGCCATGGCCCCAGGGAAGCTTGCTCTGCCCAGGTGGGTGCACCTGAGAAAGACTTGGGGGAGGTAGGGGGCCAATTGTCATCCCTGGAACCTGTTCTCAAGTGGTGGGAATGGGAGTTATCAGCCTGGATCCAAGGCCTTGTCTTAGGGTTGGCTTCGGGAGGAACCCAACTAGAAACCCAACTAGGATAGCAAACTTCTCCTGCTAGCAAATGGTGGAGCTAGGACTGAAAACCTCTGTCTGGGACTCCCAGGTCCCCACACCAGGCTGCCTGTCTGGAGGTTTATGGTTTCTCGTTATAGAAGAGTCAGACAAGAAAATTGCCCTCTTGCTAATAAGAGGGCAATTTTCAGAGTACGTAAAAGAATAGAGGACTGGAGAACACTTGGTAAGTACAACAGCTTCTAGGGGCCCACCAGGGAAGGACTCAGTCAGTGCAAACATGACAGGCGGGCCTTGGAAACAAGGGAACCTGGCCTTGTGTAGACTTGCCTCAGGAAACAAACAAACGAGAGACTTCGGGATGATAGAAATCTAATATCTTCTTCCATCATTCGTCAGGCTGGGAGGAGCAGCATCAATAAGTGTCTAAGGAAATGGAGAGGGGCTGCCGGCTCCTATGCCCAGGTGCAAGGTGACATACATGAGCAAGACACTCTGCTTGTTTGTAGTAAAATTCCCTCTGTAAAATCGGGCTAGTTGGCAGAGCATTGGACATTATGCACATGAAAACTTCTTGTGACGGAGTTTCAAATTGTGGAGACACTAGTGTGTTTTTAGACGGTGAGAACATCTTTAAGAAAACAAAGGGAGAAAAGAAGGGGTGTGTGTGTACATGTCTGTGAGTGTGGAGTGTGCGCACACTTGTGTGTTGGGGAATGTTGCATGTGTATGGACATGTCTGTGTGGGGGGTTTAGTGCGGCGTGTGTGTGCATGTGTGTGCTGGGGGATGTGTGTGTGTGTGTGTAATAAAAGCTGTTGGATCACTGTCCACCAGGCATAGTCCTGGGGCAATCTTTTATCCTTGAGAGCTCCCTATGATCAGGCTGGGGTGTCCAAAAATACTTAGATTTTAGTATAAAAGGGTCTTATAGATCCTTGTGTATACTTACAATAACCACCTTTGATCTTTTCCTCCAGTGCCTCTTTGGTGCCAGGCAGGTGCCCATAGACCTCATTTCATACTCTCAAAGGAGACTGTGTTTCTCCCCTTTATAGATGAGGGGACTGAGAATCAGAAAGGCTAAGTCACTCACACAAGGTAACACAACTAGGAAGACGCGGTACTGGGATTCGACCAACCTTTATTCCATCCTTTATTGGTTCCTCATCCAGTGAAAGGGGAGCTTGGTGAGATTCGGCCAAGCCTTTGCCCATGCTGAAAGGGGCCTCCCTCTCCATCCGGGGCACTTGCTCTAGAAATGTGATTTCTGGCTTCAGTGAAGGCCAAGGTGGAAGCGTGGGGAGCAGAAGGCTCTGAGGCCCGGCTGCCTGAACTATATAGAGTGGTGCAGGCGTGCTGTGAGGACCTGCTTCAGGAAAATGTTGTTGTGACCCAGAGGAGGGCAGAGCTGCAAGGGAATTGTGGAAAATCAGGGAAGACGTGGTGGCGGGGAGTGGCCAAAAGCCCAGGATGTCCTTGAGTTTACCCCCATGGGCCTCCGGGAGAAAAGTCTGTAGAACTTTCTAGCTGAGTGAGGAACTTTATGTCTAGTTTTCATACTCTGTGAGCATCTGTCAACCTGTTTGTTTACGTGATCTGCTTTCTCCACTGTGTGGAGGCTCCATATTCAGGTGTGTGAGGATGGGACGATGCAGATCAGTCAGTTGTCTGCTAAGCGATTTCACTTCGAATAAGGGAATGGCAGAGAAACAGACCTTCCCAGTCTGGATTCCTGGAAGGGATCACGGGTGGACATTTCGTCATTGTGAGTTCTTGGCAGACAGAGGCAATGGGGCCACCCGAGTTGCCTGGCTGCTCCCACCCCTGCGAGCTCACGTCAGAGCAGTGGGAAATCCCACGAAAGCTGCAATTCCAGATGGGACTCTGCATGGGGCATTTGGGATTTACTCCCGGCCTGGGCCTTTCATACCCTTTGGTTTCCAGAGCTGCTGGGAGAGGGCTTCCTGGTACCTAGCCAGCTTGTGGCTCCAAACAACTGCTTGAAAGCAGACAGCTTCTGCCGGTGTCCTCAAGAACCTTAAAGGGCCACCTCTGCCCCACCTGTGTGCTCCAGCATCAGCCAAGGTAAACTCTGGGAGGCAGGCGGACTCACTCAAGGCAGCCTGAGCAGCACAAATGTTGAAAAATTATCCTGCAATAAATTCCCAGGCCCAGAACTATTAAGATAAGTGTTAACTGAATATAGCATTAACTTGCATGTTGGTTCAGCTGTCGATTGACTTAGATTACAATGTAGTAGTGGCCCACGTAGTGGTTACAGGCCACAGGGCTTCTGGAGAGAGTTGGAGTTCATCACTGACCATGTGACTTTGGGCAAATTACTTAATCTGCCTGGGCCTCAGTTTCTTCATCTTTAAAATGAAGATGATAAAATAGCACAAACTCCTAGAGTTGGTGGCTGGCATAAAAGCAATGTTAATGGTTAAAATACCAGAAACAGCAGGTGCTTGGCATCCCTACTCTACTCCCTGAGTGGTGGCCCATGCCGAAGCAGTTGGCACCCTCCCTTTTTGGAACAGCTTTATTGAGATATAATTCCCATACCATAGCACCAATTCACTTAAAGAGTATGATTCAGGAGTTTTAGTATATTCAGAGTTGCCTAGCCACCACAGTCAATTTTAGAACATTTTCATGACCCCCAAAGAAACCCTTTAGCCATCACCTGTGACCACCACCCTAGGCTGCCGTGAACCTGCTTTCTGTCCCTGTGGACTGGCTGGTTCTGGACATTTCATATAATGGAGTCATACACGACGTGGTCTCTTGTGACTGGCTTCTTTCACCAGCATAACGTTTTCATCTACCATCAGCTCCTTCATTGGCTTCTAGGGTGAGCTGGATTCCTTCCATGTGGTGGCCGAGGGGTCCTGGACACAGCCACTCCCCATGGCCCTTGCAGGGCTGGCCTCTGCTCCTGAGTTCAGGTTCCATGAGAGCATTTCCTCTTGCCACCTTGCAGAGTGTGTGAATTTTCTCCCCTGCCCCAGCACCTTAAAGCTGGCCAGAGCTGGGTCTTTCAGGAAATGTTGAACTCTCCTGCAGTTTATTCCCATTGCTTCCTCTGGCCTGGTCAGAGATGTGGGGGAGGGGTGGAAACTGGGCAGAGCGTTTACTGAACTGTCCCCCAGGGACTCTCTTTCCGGGAGGGGGAGGGGAGGGAGAGACAAAAAAGCATCTTTATTTGTTTTTGATGTTGACTAACTCCCCAGCCCCCTTACCAAGTTCTGGTGAAAGTTGCCGCGTTCCTGGTCACGCTCTCTTCCCTCAAAACACAGGGTCATAGGACTTTTCTCTTGGGGGCAGCTGATAGGGAAGTGGCCAAGTGTTCCACACACAGAGTCAGGCTACATTTGCTTTTCGTCTAGCAAAGCAGATCCAGTGCAAAACCAGTGAATCGTTAGGATTCAGTCGTTAGTTGCAAGTAACAAAATCCCAGCTGAAACAATCTCAAGCCATGTGGAAATTTTATCGTCTCACTTTCAAGGCAGTTCAGGTAGATAGTAAGGAATTACAATTTTTAAAAAAGATTCCTCTATTAATGAACATTTAGACTGTCTCTAACTTTTTTCACCACTTCAAACAATGCTGCTCTAAGCATCCATATATAAATATAAATTATATATATATATATGTATGTCTTTGGGAACTTGAGCTACTATTTTTGTAGGATAAATTATTGAAGTGACATTAATAGATAAGACAGGTTAGGATTTGTGTCAGATAGGTCAGTTCACATTTAATCCATTCTCCTATACTATCTGTATCTAAATCCATCAAATGAGAAGTGATGTTTACAATGAAGACTTTTGTAGATCCCTCATACTTATGGAATCACTTCATGGACATTGTATTATTTTGCATTTTTTCCCATTTATGGCTGTGCAGCAGGCTAAAATAATGTTTAGATGGAAAAGATGTAACATAAAGGGCTGCCTGGTTAACCACCAGATATTTGGAATATTCTATACCCTTGAGTGCCATAGTTAGCAACTTTGTTCAAGAGAGTTTGTGATTCTCTGTTAGAAAATACAGGATGAAAATTCTAATAATGCTAACTGTTGGTGAGAATATGGGGAAGTGGGAATACTTACATACTTTTGGTAGAAGTTTAAGTGGTTTAACCACTTTGGAAAACAATGTGGCAATATCTAGTAACTTGAAGGTGTGCTTATCATGTGACCTGGTGGTTCTACTTCTAAGTGTATACCTTGGATTCTAAGGTATAGAGAAAATCTCCCAAGTGCACATGAGAAGACATGCAATGATTTTTATTGCTATGTATTTGTAAGACAGACAAATTGGTATATCAGTCAGAATGGGATAGGTTATGTTACAGGAACAAACAGCCCCCAAATTCTATTTCTTGCTCATACTCCCTGTCCATTGGAGTCATTAGGGGCTCCTGCTCATTGTAGGCACTTGGAGACTGAGACTTGCAAAGGCCTAGAGTGCTTCCATGGTCCCTGGGGCATGGGGAGAGAGTGTAGCAGTGTCTGGAAGTGGCAGTCAAATACTTCTGTCCATGGAATATAATTCTGCCATAAAAATGGAATGAAGTGCTGATTCATCCTGCAACCTGGATGAACTTTGAAAACATTATGCTAAGTGAAAGAAGTCAGACACAAAAGACCATGGGTTGTATGATTATATTCATATGAAATGTCCAGAACAGGTAAATGCATAGAAACAGAAAATTGGTTAGTTGTTTCTGGGAGCTGGACGTATTGAGGAATGGAGAATAACTACTAACTGCCATGAGGTTTCTTTTGGGGGTGTTGAAAATGTTCTGGAATTAGATAGTGGTGATGTATTAGTTGCATAATTCTGTAAATATACTAAAAAACACTGAATTGCACACTTTAATTAGTTAATTAATTAAATTTGTTTTTGTAGAGACTGAGTCTCATGATGTTGCCCAGGCTGGTCTTGAATTCCTGGGCTCAAGCAATCCTCCCAAACTGGCCTTCCAAAATGCTGGGATTATTCAGCCATCCTGCCCAGCCAAATTGTACACTTTAAAATGGTGACCTTAATAGCATATGAGTTATGCCTCAATTTTTAAAAAATGCTTCTGTCCAAAAGTAACACATTCCATTGGCCAAAGAAGTCACCTGGCCACACACACCTTCAGGTTGTTGAGGAAGCACAATTCTACCATGTGCCTGGGAAGGAAAAGAATTGGCATATTCAGTGAACAGCCCTAATGGCTACCACTTGGAACAGTACAAATGCCAATGGATGGATAAATAAGGTATGAGATATTCACTGATGGAATTCTGTACAGTTAATGTGAATAAGATCTATAGGTGTCAACATGAAAAGATCTCCAAAACAATACTGAATGAAAAAGCAAGAAGTAGAATATTATCTCTGATACCATTTATGGAAATATTATTTATGGAAATATTGATCAATTTATGTAAATTAAAAGTTATTCACAAAACAATAGTGTGTACCGTATGGTTACATGTGTTTGTAGTAAAAGCGTGTAAACACAGACTGGAGGATGCTTCGCACCTGTCTTGTATTATGGCTGTTCCCCCCTGAAAATGTAAGTCACGTGCTGGTTCTTCTGACCAACTGGTGAAATTCATCCTATTTTTCAATGTATTGCATATTCTCACCATTGCAAACCCTCATCCTGACTTATTTTTATTTTTTCTTTTAGCCCTAATCCTCACTCCTATCCCTTTTCCTCTTAGCCATCCTCTCTAATTTGTTTAACCTAAGCCTGTGTGTTCTCAGAAAATAGGTTGTGCTGTTGGTGTTGTGTGGTTGGTAATCTATATACATGGTGTTATGCTGTTGATTTTGTTTGATAATTTCACTTTTTACTCAATACTATATTTGTAAGATCCATTTAAGTGGTTGTATGCCTCTACTTTATTGCTTCTGACTGCTGCATGGTATTCCATACCCACGTCCACCACACTTACTTATTATCCCTCTTGATGGACACTGAAGTTGCCTTCAACACCCTCTACTGCGAACATCGCAGCAGCAGATATCCTTATATACTGCAGCCCTTAAAACCTCCACAAAGATTTCTCCAGGAGTGGGATTGCTACTGAAAGGCAGTATGACAGTATTTACTTAAATGAAGTCTGTGTGTGCATGAGGGCTCACCTCTCTCCTACATCCTCATCAACACTTGGTAATACCCAGAAGACCTTCCTGGCTATTGGCACTTCTCCCTAAAGACCCATTCAGCCTACATTGGAAGACACAGTGAATTTTAATCTCTTCCTATCATTCCTTCCTGGCCTGTCTCCCTTGTCTGGAATGAAAGTTCTTTGTATAATTTCCTACCCAGTTCTCACTAATAGGACCAGAAACCCAAAACCTTCCTCCATTATCTTAAGAACTCAGCCAGCTTTTCAGAACTAAGCCTCCTTTGTTTTTTGACTTAATCTGAACTAAACCTCTCCTATCTTGTTTTCCCCTCTTTGCTCAGGGCCTGGAAGCCTCACTGGCTATTCCTGTGGATTGCTCCAGGAATGGTCCCTGAAAGGTATTGCTTCACCTGAGTCTACCAGGGTCGGGGCGGAGCTGCAGACCTTCCCCGGATGTCACCCTATCACAGAAGCCAGTTTTGGGATTTAGCTCTGTTTAAATTGGGACCTGTAGCCTTGCTTGCAAATGGACATGAGTTGGTCTTACTTGCTGGGGATAATGACAGGAAAAAGAATCCTACCTAATGCAGCCCAACTTTTGGCCTGAGCCATTCAATGGATAATTCATCCTAACTGCTCTATGATGTCGTGTATTGCTGGAGTGGACCATTACTGAAGTCTTACCTTTTATGTCCTTGCTTTTACCTTGCCTTGTTCCAGCAAGGCTTAAGCATAGCTTTAGGTCCTATGTTATGCACATATTATGTGATTGTCTGATTTCTCTGATTACATTATAAACTCTGCACAGGCGGCATCACGATCTTTCTGCCCCTTCTCCCAGGGCCTGCCTCCCTCCGTCCTTCCACTGCCTTGCTTCACGGAGCTTTGCACTTAGCAGGTGCTCAGTAAATACTTGCTGGGTGGTTGACACAGGATTACATGTTAATCCATCATCTTCAAAGGCTAGAACCAGACCTATTTAAAAAAACAAACAAAATCCTTCCTTTTAAAAGTGGCATTACCTTCTTACCCTCACAAATGTAATGTCTCCTTTATTGCTTTCTGGGGTAGGGGGTCTTAAGGGAGTAACTCAGAGAGCCTCTTTAACTTAAAAGAGGCATAATAAATTACAGTCTTTAAGAGAAGATTGGATGCCTGCGTGCCTCCCAGAAGTGGGTTAGGAGCACAGCATTCTAGATGGCTCCTTTGTTTGCACCCCACCCTGTCTGCAGGGCTGGCCTCCCACAGCAGTGTGTGGCATCCTACAGATCATTATTAAATAAACAGTTCCTTGAAATCACAACATTAAAAAGTGCTGTCTATGTATTGTACCAGGAAAGCCAAATATTATGGAAAAGGTCAAATATTTCCACTGTGTTAAGAAAATAAGAACCCAACAGCATGGAACTTCCCACTCAGTAGGCAAAAGATGTGGTGGAGACTTCAAAAGGGTGGAAGAACCATCAAGACAGCTTGAGCTGCAATGGGTGACTGCCCCATTTAAAAAAGCAGGTGTGTGTGTATTCCAGATGCAGCTGCAGAAATTGCAACACCACCTTTCACCCGGGAAGTAAATCAATGCACCAATGTATGTATCATGGCTCACCCAAGCAATCGTCCAACTGTGTTTCGGGCTGGGGGTGAGGTTAGGAGGAGAGAGGACGAAGTACAGAACACAAACATTCTTTGTTCTCCAAAGACCCGAAAGGCAGATTCACAGGAAGAGATTCCTCATCCTGGTCTGAAATGAAGATAGACACTTGGCGATAGGGCTGATGGCTCTAGCAGAGGCCCTGCCCTTGGGATCTAGGCAGCATCTCAGCCAGGAGGGCTCCCTGACTCTGAAAGTGGAATATCTGAGTGATAAGAAGTTTGGCTTCTCCCACCCACTTTCCACCACCAGGTAGAGCTTGTGAAGCCTGAAAAGTCTGTAGGGACAGGTAGCCTGACGTTCATGGAAAGAGACCCAGGAATCAACTGGTTTTAATTAAAAAGTCAGGTTGGATTATCTCAGGGCCACCCCCAGGGAGGGTGATGCTTCCAAGCTGACCAAGTTCTGAGCTGCTGAGCTGCCCACTTTAATGAGCTTGGGGAAGCTCATTTGAGGAGTGGTGGTAAAATCACTCACTGGACTTGCAACATGAGAATGTTGTTCATGAATCATCAGGAAGAACTCCCAGGTGTGGAGAATGGACTCTTGTTCCTTCAGCTGATTTGGGACCTGGCACTCACACTTGCTTACTAACTTTCTCTCCCTAGCGTAAGCAAGCTTTCGCCTCCTGTGTGGAGTCTGGCTACCTACCCATCATCTCCATTACCCAAAATGCGAAAACAGAGTACCACAGCATCTTATTACATAGACTTCCCTCTCTCCCCAGAGATATGCCAGTGCCCCTGCCTGCCATGCCAGGCCCTGCAGGGATGATGATCATGGTCTCCAGCATTTACTGAGCTGTAATTCTGCACAGGGAACCAGGCCAGGCTCTGTGCACCTTCCTAGAGCCTCACAGCGGTCCTCTGCAGGGCATCACTGTTCTCATCCACTCTTGTCATCCCCGTGTTACAACTGAGGAACCAGTGGCTCTGGCAGGTATTGGGACGTCTGCCCATGGTCACATAGACTGTGTGGCAGAGCTGGAATTCAAATCTAGGCCCCGTGACTTCAGTACTGCTCTATTTGAGGACTGTGCAGAAATGGCACAGCCCTGCCTTCAGAAGCTCATAGTCTAGTTGTAGAGAGCAGAGCTCCTTGCAGGGACAAATAATCCATCAGGCCCAGCAGAACTGGGTACCACAAACCGCTGGGAAGTCTAGGAAGGGGCTGGAAGGAACTCATGGTACACTGAGCATGTGGTGTGCCAGATGGTGTGCTATGTACCTATGTGTCCATGATCTCTTTAATTCTCAAAGCACTCCTGTGAGGTTCACTTTATAAATACAGGACTGGGCCAGGCGCGGTGGCTCAAGCCTGTAATCCCAGCACTTTGGGAGGCCGAGATGGGCGGATCACGAGGTCAGGAGATCGAGACCATCCTGGCTAACACGGTGAAACCTCGTCTCTACTAAAAATGCAAAAAACTAGCCGGGCGAGGTGGCGGGCGCCTGTAGTCCCAGCTACTCCGGAGGCTGAGGCAGGAGAATGGCATAAACCCGGGAGGCGGAGCTTGCAGTGAGCTGAGATCCGGCCACTGCACCCCAGCCCAGGAGACAGAGCAAGACTCCGTCTCAAAAAAAAATAAAAAATAAAAAATAAAAATAAATAAATACAGGACTGAGGCTCAGAGAGCATGTAGCTTGCCCAGCACCACAGTGCTCCTGGTTGGTGGAGCTGGGCCCGAACCCACATGTCTTTCTAATTCCAAACCACATTCTCTTTGCATGATACGGTGATAGACACTCCATTTCAGTAGAGTTACCAGGGAGTGAAGGCCTTGAAGGATGGGTGAGAGGTGAGAAGGGAGAGAGGAGGGAGTGGGCATTCCAGGCTGAGGGAAAGGAAGAGGAGCAGGCCTGGGGAGCAGCAGGAATTACACCAGCCCCTCCCACAAGTGGCCCAGTTTTTATTACCATCCTAAATACATTGCCTTGGTGTACACGAACTTGCTGAGGGCCTAGTTTCCATAGCTTGGAGGAGGTGACATCTCCCTCCCATCCCTCGTCCATCCTGAGCTCCCTGGCTAGCTTATTCAATGTGGTCATCTGCAATGGATGTGGACCTGCCAGGATGACAGATTTGCCTCGGGACATCCTCCTGTGGAAGGAAATGGATTTATCCCTTGATCACTTCCATGCCCTGTGCGTCTCCCTGCCTCTTGCTCATTCTACAAATTACCTCTCCATTACCCCCGAAGCCCCCTCCAGTCAGGGGTTCCTAATTACCTAATGGTGACCATGCTACCCCTTGCCAACCTTATGAAAAGCATGGCCATGTCTGTTATCTCATCTAATCTTTTGCTCTTCCAACCAGCATTTATTAAGTGCCTACTGTGTGCCACACACCATATCAGGTGCTGAAGACTCATGGGTGAACCAGAACAATTTCATGCCTGGAGAGAAGGGAAGGTTACAGAGTAGCTGGGACGACTGACATTAACTAGAGTTTCAAAGTGCCCGGCTCTAAAGTGTCCTCCAGGACCTGGAAGTAATTACACTCACTAGGGGGAAAATTCTAGCATTGAGAGCTGGTTCCATCAGAATCCGGGGCTTCTGTGTCTCCTAGGGTCTGCATGTTTCCCAGTAGACCTGAAGCTGTCTGATCACGTGCAGGAGCTGGGAGTCTTCTGGAGGCCTGGGATGGATTTCTGGGCTTAGTCTGGAGAGAATATGTAAACAAGTGCAGGCTCCTTAAGGAAACCTGAGAGGCAGCACCACACAGTGGAAAGAACAGTTTTGGAGTCCAACAGACCTGGACATACATCTGGGTTTATATCTGTGTGACCTTAGGCAAGTCACTGAACCTCTCTGAGCCCAAGTATCCTCACTTGGAGGATAGGGATGATGATAGCATGGATGTGCCTGAAATGCCCAGCCAGGAGCCCAGCACATAGTGACCTGAGGAAACATGGGCATCTTTATTAGCTAGAGGTCATGAAACTCTGGGTGTGCAAAGCAGGCCAATTTGTGATTTGTTTCATTTATAAGAGTTCTCATTTTATGAAAAAACTTGCTGACAATGCTTTCATATGGGGAGCTCCTCTTATGGTTTGAAAAATAAAATAATTTGTTATGGATGCTGTGTTTTACCCAGGAGCACCCTGTTCTCAGCTTCATACAGAACTAAGCCAAGTGTGTCAGCGCTGTCCGGAAGGAGAGCCTCTAGGGGTGTGCCACAGGACTCTGTCCTCTGTCTCTGACCTGGAATGTTGGTCAGTGACTTGGATGAGATTTTGATGGCATCCTGTTCACATTTACAGGTGACCAGGAAGGAAGGAGAGAAAGTGCTTAGAACTGAACAGGTATAAATGTAATGAGTTTCGAATGAACAATCCAAAGAGGAAATTAAGAAAACAATTCCATTTTTATTAGCATCAAAAAGAAGAAAACACCCACCTCTTGCAAAATTGAAACCCTGTATCAATTAAATAATAACTTCCCTTTCCCTCCTTCTGCAACGCCTATTAACAGCCATTATACCTTGAGTAAATTCTCAATAAACGATACTGTCCTGGAAAAAAAAATGTAATGGACCCTGATGAAATCAGTGGCCCTAGTGCAGGCAGCAGGGGGTTTGGTTTTCATGGAAGCAGGTGTGTGAGATGTCAGGGTTGGGGTTGTTTGGGAGCCACAGAAGCCAGCAGTGTAAATGCCTCTCCAAATCCTGGGGATGCATTCACAGAATTCACATTTCTTAGAATGCATTTGTAGAAATTTAGGATTTAGAAAGATTAGAGAGAGGCCGGACACAATGGCTCAGCACTTTGGGAGGCCAAAGCAGGTGGATTAGTTGAGTCCAGGAGTTCAAGACTAACCAGGATAACTTGGCAAAACCCTATCTCTACAAAAATACAAAAGTTGGCCAAGCTTGGTGGTGCACACCTGTAACCCCAGCTACTCATGGGGGTTGAGGCACGAGAATTACTTGAATCCAGGAGGTGGACGTTGCGGTGAGCAGAAATCGTGCCACTGCACTCCAGCCAGGGTGATGGAGTGAGACTGTCTCAAAAAAAAAAAAGAAAGAAAGTTTAGAGAGACAGACATGGAAAGATCTGCTTCCATTCTGCCCTCTCTGCCTGTCTACACCTAGTCTACACAGGTGAAGGTTGGATTCAGCTTCTGGTGTACATTTTATGAGAGCAGGGTAGGAGGGCAGCCTGGATGGTGGAGACACAGGACTGTCACCAGAAGCCACAGGAAGTGGGGCTGGTTATCCTCAAGCCGAGGAGATACTGGGAGAGGGGCTATGTGAAATGTCCTCTTTCAGGAGAGGATTTTGAGACGTTCTCTGGGGCCCCAGAGGCAGAACTAGTGGGTATGGACAGGCATTAGCAGGAAGTAGATTCAGATCAGGATAGGGAAAATGTTCTCAGAGGCTCGGTGGGCGCTGCGTGGCTTCCCCATGGGTTGACCCAGCCTCTGTGCTGGAAGCTGAACTCGCTTGGGCAAGGGCTGAGTTTGAGACTGCTTCAGCATTCCTCCAAATAAACCTCCCCTGGCCACAGAAAAGCCCAGAGAACAGAGAATATTGGAAGCTAAGGGAGAGCCTGCAGTCATTTCCCAACTCTGCCCCTCCTCCTGCCTTCCCATTTTAAAGACGAGGAAATCAAAGCCCCAGACCACTGACAGAACCAAACTCCATGCCTGCCCACTCTCCCCTTGGGGCCATCTGGAGGTTTCTGCAGAAGGAGGGTGCTCCGTCTGAGCCAGTCAGTGGATGAGGGGTTTCCCAGGGGAGTGCCAGGTCAGGCACATTCCTCAGAGCTTCATGTTTTCAAAATAGTCCCGTAAACCAATACCCTTCCTCCCAGGGGTCAGGGAGTGGCCATCAGCTGGCAAGGGACAATAGGAGGGACACATCCCAGGGGACACTCTCGGGTGAGGCATTAGAGTGTGGGTGCGGAGATGTCTCTTTTCATTGCTCTGCAGGAGTGAGTGTGGCCTTGACGCGCTGACTGGCCTGGCGTGGCTGTCCCAGCTGAAGCCTGTCCCCTGCCCGCTGCCCTTCTTTCCCTCATCTCAGCCTTGTCTGCAGGCACCTCCCTGCCTCCCACTCCCCAGGTTCACCAAGCTCCCTCAGCTTTCCAAAGTCTATGAGTCGTAGTGTGAGGCCATGCCGTGAGGCAGGGACAAAACACAGGGCTTGGAATCTGTCCCACTGGGATTGGAATCCAAGCTCTACTGTTAATACATCCCAGCTGTGTGACCTTGGGCAAGTCACTGATCCTTTTGGACCCTCATCATCTTCTTCTGTTAGACGGGCTTGTACCCATCCCAAGGATTTGTATATGGGTTACATGGGCTCAGTGATGTATGGCTGCCTCCAACGCAGAGCCTAGCACATGGAACTTGCTAGGGTGGCCTCCCTCTGTGCCTTGGTTGCCATGAAATGGTGGAGCCCTGTGATGAGGCCAGCCAGAATGATGCTCCCAACCCTGTAAGGGCAGTGGTTAAAGCCAGTCTCAATCAAGGTGGGGGTTAAGGGTTGACTCTGGCCTGAATCAGGAATGCCACCTTCTTACACAAAGCCAGCATTGCCTTCAAGATGACTTATGCAAAAGAGACGGATTTTTCTGCACCCCGCTCTTCTCATGGCATCCGCGGCACATCGTCCCTCCCTGTCAGCAAACCTAGGCTACCGAGATTTTGAGATAGTTGCAAAGTATTTATTCTGAGAATTCCCAGGACAACTTGATGGATCCTGCCAAAAACATCTTTGAACATATAACTTGACACACTTTTGTGAATTTATTCCCCAAGATAAATTCCTAGCAGGGGAATTGGTAGGTCAAACAGTTTGCATTTCTCATTTTGATATATGTTGGCAAATGGCCCTCCTGAAAGAATTCAGATCCCTCCCACGAAGTCTGAGACCTATCTATTTCCTCATAACTTCAGCACTGATCTGACCAAACCTGATTGTTTCTGCCAGTCAGATAGAAAAGAAATAACATCTTGTCGTTCTGGTTTGGCTTTTTTCAGTTACACATGAGATGATGGAGTGTCTTTGCATGTATGGGTTCGCCATGTGTATTTCTTCTTTGGTAAATGCTTATTTATATTCTTGGTCCATTTAAAATTTTTCTTTTGGGTGGTTCAGCTCATTACTTTGGGTTTAGAGGATGGTTCCCTGGAGAGAGGGGGTATTCTCTAAGGGGGCTTGGTGGTGGTATTCGGATCAGTTTCCTTTGGGGCTGTGAGTTAGTTAGAAGTAAGCTTCTTCACCCTGCCTGGGAAGGGGCTGCCCTGAGCTTGCTCCAGGCTTCCTAGGGTCCTGGTTAACAGGCATGTAAGTGCTGCTCCCCGCCCCCACGCCCTCATGGCTGATCAGTGCATCAGGGCAGAGCTCATATGAGGCTGAATGATGAGTTTGGTGTTAGATTTAAGGAATGGGGGGCCGTGGCAGAATGCCAGGGAACAACCTGTGTATGTATGCAGCTGTGTGAGAGCTCCAGAATTTCTGCAGGGGACTTGGACGGCTAGGGGTTACATCTGCATAGGAAGCACCGTGTCTTTGCTTAGAGTGTCTATTCCAAATAACAAAAAAAAGCAAGTTTAATAAAGTTGCTTTTGTGCACAGTATGTATAACATCTAGAAAAGATCAATGGCCTATTACTCAAGAGAAATAATTACACAAATAAGTCAAATGAGAAGGATGAAATAAGGCCAGGCGCGGTGGCTCATGCCTGTAATCCCAGCACTTTGGGAGGCCGAGGTGGGCAGATCACCTAAGGTCAGGAGTTTGAGACCTGGTGAAACACTGTCTTTACCACAAATACAAAAATTAGCTGGGGATGGTGGTGCACGCCTATAATCCCAGCTACTTGGGAGGCTGAGGCTGGAGAATCACTTGAACCCAGGAGGCGGAGATTGCAGTGAGCCGAGATTGTGCTACTGCACTCCAGCCTGGGTGACAGAGCAAGACTTCGTCTCAAAAAAAAAAAAAAAAAGGATAAAATAAAGAATAAAATAATAACAACAGGGCCAGGTGGAGTGGCTTACGCCTGTAATCCTAGCTCTTTGGGAGGCTGAGGCAGGAGGATCACTTGACTCCGGGAATTTGAGACCAGCCTAGGCAACATGATGAAACTCCATCTCTACAAAAAATTAACCCAGCATGGTGATGCTCCCCTGTAGTCCCAGCTACTAGTGGTGGGGGCAGGGGAGCTGAGGCAGGAGGATGCCTTGAGCCCAGGAGGTCAAGGCTGCAGTGAGCGGAGATCATGCCATTGCACTCCAGCCTGGGTGACAGAGCGAGATCCTGCCTCAAATAATAATAACAAGAACAACAGATTTCCCACTTGTGTCTGGAGCTGGCCGATGGAGATTGCAAAGGTGGGGATTAAGCCTCCCTTAGCACTGCTACTAGTATTAGAATACCCAGGAAATCTAGGAAATAAAAAGAATGAACGCCAGGTGTGGTGGCTCACGCCTGTAATCCCAGCGCTTTGGGAGGCTGAGGCAGGCGGATCATTTGAGGTCAGGAGTTCGAGACCAGCCTGGTCAACATGGTGAAACCCTATCTCTACTAAAAAATATGAAAATTAGCTGGGTGTGTAAAATTAGCTACTCGGGAGGCTGAGGCAGGAGACTCACTTGAACCCAGGAGGTGGAGGTTGCAATAAGCTGAGACCGCACCACTGCACTCCAGCCTGGGTGACAGAGCAAGACTGTCTCAAAAAAAAAAAAAAAAAAGAACTTCCATACATTAAGTGTTTTCTGTGGGCCAGGCATGTGCTAAGTGCTTTGGATGCATTATCCCATTTAATCCTCACTCAAACCATCAGCGGCATACCCTCTTATTACCCTCATTGTCTAGGTGAGGAAATGCAGGGTCAGAGAAATTAGCTGGTTTGTCCAAGATCTTACACCAGATAAGAGGCAAAGCTAGGATTTAATCCCTGAATTGGTTTGGCTCTACACATTGGGCTTTCCTGTGTTTCTCCCCGGCCCTGACCCCTTGGTTAAAGCTGGGGGAGATGCCACTTAGAGGGTAGAAGACAAGGGAAGTTCTGGCCATGTGCCCCAGCCCCCAGCCACCTTCCGGAGCCCAGCTGGCATCTCAGAAGACATGGCTGGGAGGGGTGCCCAACCCCCCTGCCCCTTATTTGGGGGCTTTGGTGTGCAGCCTGGGAAGGCTGGAATCTATAGCTCATGCCTTTCCCTGCATGGGCCTGGGTGTGAGCAAGGGTGTGAGGAGGGGGCAGGCTCACTGGGGGTGGGCTCTGGCCAAGCGAAACAGGCTGAGGTCAGAGGGAGGGGGCCACCCTCCCCAGGGAATGCTTGGATGACGTGACTTTGAGGGGGCGCTGGGGGAGGAGGGCTGGCTGTGTATTTCTCCTCTCACCTCAACCTCAGCCTGATGAGGAACCGGGGAATTGGGGCGGGAAGCCTGACCAGATGCAGCCCCTGGCAGGCTGCCCTGGCCGCTGCGCAGGGCTCTTCTCCAGCCAGCTTGGCAGGTCCCTTCCTCCCCTCCTGAGGGGACCTGGGAGCAGATGACGTCCTGGAGTTGGCTGTGGCAGACAGGAGGGTCTCCTCTGGCCACACGGCAGGAAGGGGCAGGGAGAAGCAGGTTGGGGGCTCGAAAGAATCCCCTTCCTGCATTCCAGTTGCTCCGCATTTTGAGCCAAGTTTCGGAGCAGGAGGGGAGATTTAAAAGGTTTGCTTTCAGATCCAGTGCCTGGGAGCGAATTGCGCATAAAACAAAGTCATTGACTTCTGCCACTTAGTTTCTCTCATTCTCTAAGACCTCAGGGTCTTAGTCATTCTGAACTGTCTAAAAGTGAGCAGGTGAAGCACCTTGTGCCTTTCCGGGAACTGGGGTCTCCCTGGGGAACGCACTCCCACTCTGAGATCTGTTCCAGTCACTCCATTGCATCCTGACTGTGGACTATCTGGGGGTCCAGAGCCTTTGGGGTGGGATTTCTCCATCTCCAAACAGCCCCTCCTGGGCTCCTATCTCCTCCTCCTCCTCTAGGGACCCCACACATTTCACTGCTCACACTCTCTTTCCTTGCCAAGCCTGCTTCATCGTCCTGCCTGCCCCCTGCTCTGGGGCCCTTTGGCTTCTTCTGGGCTCCCTCATCCTCATCTCTTCCTCCTTCAGCCTTAGATCTCCCTGACGCCTGTTCTCTCCTCTCTCTCCAATCCCAAACTATGCCAAGTTTTCCACCGGAGAAACACTTTAGTTGGCTTTGACCTTGTGCTTCTTCGCCCCCTCGCCCTCCTCCCTCTTCTGCCCCCATCATTCCCTCAAGCCTGAGAGCTGGGACTCAGTTTACCTCCTGCCTCTCACCCCAGCTGGGGTGCCGGCCACCCCAGCTGGCCCTGGCTCTCCCAGCGAATTCAGGCTGTGTCATGCCCCCTCCCCTAGCCCTCAGCCTTTGCCTATGCTGTTTCTTTTGCCTAGGGCACCCTTCCACCGTCATAACCCTCACCTGTTCACCCAGCCGACCTTCCTTATCTGTCACTCCGGCATCACCTCTGTTAGGAAGCCTTCCAGCGTGGCGCCTCTCCTGGGGTTCCCTGGGAACATGCACAGCTCTCGACCTAGCCTTACAGCACATTGTCCCTTAGTATTGCTCTTTCTCACCATACCAGAGCTCCCCGGGACTAGAGCTGTATTTTATTTGACTTTGTGTTGCCAGTTTCTAGCACAGAGCCCAGCACGTAGTAAGCACCAAATCCTTCTTTACTGGACTGGACTGAATTTTATCAGACAAGTAACATGGCTTTCCTGAGGATCTACCAATGTCATTAGACATTGTAGAGAAAAACAAAGGAAGCCCAGATCAAATATTTGCTTTCAAGGACTTTATAATCCAGTTGAGAATGATTCTGGGAATGGGTTGGGGGAACGGTCAGACATGAAATTGGCCATCTGAGTCTCCAGTGCTGCAGTGGGCGCTGTGGTTACAGGTGCTTTGTAAGGGTTTCAGAGAAGGGGAGAACTGTGGGTAGAGGGGGACCCAGTGAGGTCTGGGGAAGGGGTGGAGGGTGGATGAGATCACATAGAAGAAGGCTGGGCCAAACCCACAGTCAGGACTGGGAACTGGGGGAGAAATATGTTTCCAGAGAAGGTGAGCCGATTTCACCTAGTCATAGGATCTTCCAATGTCAGAACAGGGTTAGTGGATTTTAAGTGCAGTTTCTCTATCCTGGAGGCCAAACAGGAGCTGATGGCGTTCCCAGTTTTGCCGCATAATTGGGAAACTTTTACTGCATGTCAGAGTCTACCGGGGCCAGTGATCTCTCCAGGCAAAGAGAGCAGGATATTTCAGGAATCAGTTCTTTCCAATTCTCAGTGTTAAAGAGCCGGTTTCTTTCTTGCTGAGCCTGGGGAACCAGGTGTGTTCTCTTAAAAGTCAGGCTTTCTCGGCCGGGCGCGGTGGCTCAAGCCTGTAATCCCAGCACTTTGGGAGGCCGAGACGGGCGGATCACGAGGTCAGGAGATCGAGACCATCCTGGCTAACATGGTGAAACCCCGTCTCTACTAAAAAAAAATACAAAAGTCAGGCTTTCTCCTTAACCAGCCAGGCACAGCTGCTGCTGTGTGCCAGAGCTGGTGATGAGCAATGTGATCACTGCAGAAATGATTGCAGAGGTTCAGCATACATTTCCCCAAGATTAATGGACATAGCATGATCTCTACCCACACAAGCATGCTGTGCACCGGAGAGGGGGCAGAGGGAGTCCCAGGGCTGAGGCAATCCAGGGAGGTTTCTAGGAGGTGGTGGGTCTTGATTGGCTCTTGCAGGAATTAGGCTGAGAAGATGGAGGAATAGAGTTCTTTCTGACAAGAACCCCTTAACCAAGAGGTACATTGTCTCCTTTCTAATTTTTTAAACAATAGCTTTGTTGAAATGGAATTCATATCACACAATGCATCCATTTGAATGGTTTTTAGTTCATTCGCAGATAGTGCAACTCTCAACCAGTCATTTTTGAACATTTTCATCATCCCAGAAAGAGGCCCCATTAGCAGTCTCCTTATCCCTGACAGCTACTCACCCACTCCCAGCTCTCGGCAACCACTAATCTACTTTCTGTCTCTATATATTTGCCTATTCTGGACATTTCATATAAATGGAATCATATAATGTGTGGTTGCTTGTGTCTGGCTTCTTTCACTCAGCATGTTTTCAAGATTCATCCATGTTGTAGCATGTATCAGAAATACATTCATTTTTATAACTGAATAATATTTCATAAAACAGGAATAGAAAAGCAAATACCACGTGTTCTCACTTGTAAGTGGAAGCTAAATGATAAGAACTTATCAACACAGGTAGGGCGTGGTGGCTCACACCTGTAATCCCAGCACTTTGGGAGGCCAAGGCAGGCAAATCACATGAGGCCAGGAGTTCAAGACCAGCCTGGCTAACATGGCAAAACCATGTCTCTACTAAAAATACAAAAATTAGCCGGGTGTTATGGTGCACATCTGTGATCCTAGCTACTTGGGAAGCTGAGGCAGGAGAATTGCTTGACCCTGGGAGGTAGAGGTTGCAGTGAGCTGAGATGGCGCCCCTGCACTCCAGCCTGGGCGACTGAGCACAAGAACTTCTGAACACAAAGAAGGAAACAACAGACAGTGGGGCCTAATCGAGGGTGGAGGGTGGAGGAGCGGAAAAGACAACTATCGGGTACTGGACTTTATACCTGGGTAACGAAATAATCTAGATAACAAACTCCCATGACGTAAGTTTACCTGTATAACAAACTTTCACATGTACACCTGAACCTAAAATAAAAGTTTAAAAAAATAATAATAATTGGCCAGACATGGTGGCTCACGCCTGTAATCTCAACACTTTGGGAGGCCGAGGTGGGCGGATTGCCTGAGGTCAGGAGTTCAAGATCAGTCTGGCCAACATAGTGAAATCCCGTCTCTACTAAAAATACAAAAAAAAAAAAAAAAAATTAACCAGGTGTGGTGGCACGCACCTGTAATCCCAGCTAGTCAGGAGGCTGAGGCAGAGGAATTGCTTGAACCAGGGAGGTGGAGGTTGCAGTGAGCCAAGATCACGCCACTGCACTCCAGCCTGGGCGACAGAGCAAGACTCTGTCTCAAAAAAAAGCATAATATTCTATTGTATAGATAAGTCACATTTTATTTGTCCATTCCTCATGTAGTGGACATTTGAGTTACTTTCATGTATTAGTTATTACATAATGTATATAATATTTTATAATGTAATGCTGCTACGAATGTTTGCATACAAGTTTTTGTGTGGATGTAAGTTTTCATTTCTCTTGGGTAGGTGCCTCAGAATAGAATTGCTGAGTCATCCGGTGACGCTATGTTTAACCATCTGAGGAGCTGATAGACTGTTTTCCAAGGTGGCGACACTGTTTTACATTCCTGCCCGCAGTGTATGCAGGTGTGAATTTCTCTACATCCTCACCATCACTTATCTGCAAGCTTGATTATAGCCATCCTAGTGCGTGTGAAATGATATTTCACTGTGGTTTGATTTACATTTCTCTAATTGCTGATGACTTTGAGCATCTTTTCATGTGCTTATTGGCCATTTGTACATCCTCTTTGAAGAAAAGTCTATTCAGATCCTTTGCCCATTTTAAAAGTGGATTATATCTTTTTATTATTGAGTTGTAAGAGTTCTTTTTTAATAAAAGTTGCATGTATTTCATACGACATGATGTTTTAATATACAATATGTAATGAAATGATGACTACAGTCAAGCAAATGACCACATCCATCAACGTACGTAGTTCTTTATTTTGTGTGTGTGTGTGTGTGTGTGTGTGTGTGGTGAGAGCACTAAAATCTACTCTTTTGGCATACCTCCTGTATGCAATACAGTATTAGTGATGGTAGTCCTCAGGCTGTACCTTAGATGTCCAGACATATTCACTCTACATACTGCCAATTTGTATCCTTTGACCAATATCTGCCATTTTCCCTGCCTCCTCGCCCCTATCACCACTCTTCTTTTCACTGCTTCTATATATTTGGCTCTAGAATCCATATAAGAGATCGTACAATGTTTTTCTTTTTCTTTTTCTTTTTTTTGTTTTGATATGGAGTCTCACTCTGTCGCCCAGGCTGGAGTGCAGTGGTGCAATCTCAGCTCACTGCAACCATCACCTCCCGGGTTCAAACGATTCTCCTGCCTCAGCCTCCTGAATAAGTGGGATTACAGGTGTGCGCCACCACACCGGGCTACTTTTTGTATTTTTAGTAGAGACGGGGTTTCACAATGTTGATCAGGTTGGTCTCGAACTCCTGACTCCATGATCCGCCCACCTCGGCCTCCCCAAGTGCTGGGATTAGAGGCATGAGCCACCATGCCTGGCCCAGTATTTTTCTTTCTGTATCTGGCTTATTTCACTTAGCATAATGTCCTCCAGGTTCACTCATGTTGTCAAATGGCAGGATATCTTTTGTTAAGGTTGAATAATATTCTACTGTGTGTGTGTGTGTGTGTGTATATGTTATATATACTATATATGTTATACATATATATACCACAATTTCTAAGAGTTCTTTTTATATTCCAGATATAAGTCCTTTGTCTAGAATATTTGCAAATGACTTAAAAATATTTTCCCCCATTCTGGGGATTGTCCTTTTACTTTCCTGCTGATGTCTTTTGAAACACAAAAGTTTTTTATTTTGATGAAGTCCAATTTGTTTGTCTTTGAGCTGTGGTTTTGGTGTCATGTCTTAGAAACCCTTGACTAACTCAAGGTCATGAAGATTTGTGCTATGTTTTCTTGTAAGACTTTAATAGTTTTATCTTTCACATTTAGGTTTCTCATCTATTTCAAGTGAATTTTTGTGTATGATCTGAGGTCCGTCTCATTTTGTACTGAGTCAACCTGAAGAGCTCCCCACCTCCCCAGTTGGCCTGCTGCACTCTGCCTCCGCATTTGGGTCTCAGCTCAAACATCCTCACTCCAGGGAGGCCTCCCCTGACCATCAGTCTAAGCAGCTGCCTCCCTGCAGTTTCAGTCACTGCACCCCATTTTACTGAGGCTGTCAGAAATGATCTTATGTGTTGTCTGTTGCCTCGCATATAAGCTCCATGACAACAGACCCCGTCTAGCTTACTGCCTTCATTTCTAGCACCTAGTGCAGTACCTGACACTCAGCCGGTGCTCAGACTATTATTTGTTGAGAGCAAAAAGCTTCTTTTGGTTAAAGGAGCTGTATTCCCAGCGGATTTTGCTTAAGACTTTGTAAGTGTCTCTGGCCTCATGGAGTTGGAAGTTGGAGGGCTGAGTGGGAGGGGATCTACCAGCATCACAGTCACAGGTGGTCACTCGTCGCTTGCCCCAGCAATCCCATTACTTCACAAGACAGCCCCTTCCATCCTTGGACAACTCTGATGATTGAAAAATTATTCCTGACGTTGGTCAGAGACCTGCTTCCCCATCACTGGCACTCGTTATCCACTGCCTGCCTTTAGGGACAACTGGAGTTGAACTTCACATTTTGATAGTCCTTTAAATATTTGAAACCAGCTATTGTATGTCTCTTAAATACCTCCTCTGGGCTGAGTGCCTCTAGTTCTTTCAGCTGTTCCTCCTGGAGCTGAGAAGGGCTGGACTCTGACCCCTTAGTCGCTGATGAAGGCCCGCAGACATGGGGTGGGCACAGGCTGCCAAAGAAAGCCCCAGCACAGCCACAGCTCAGAACGAAGGAACCCAAGTCTTCTTGTTTGTCTTCCCCACTTTGAGCTGATGAATTCCAAAACTGGAAGCAGAACTTTGAGAAAAAGCACCCGGTACAAACTCCCTAACTAGATATCTTAAAGGCAGAGCTGACTTTTAGTAGAACAAATTACTCTGTAATACTGCTTTCTATTAAAAGAGTGTGCATGTATGTGTGTGTGTGTGTTTGTGCGTGTGTGTGTTTTTTTAGCTAGTCCAGTGGTCTTTTTGATGTTGGTTCAGCTTAGTGGTTCTCAACCCTGGAACAACCCGTAGACCCACCTGGGGAGCTCTTAAAACTATCAGTGCCTACCCCACCTTCCAAGATTCTGATTTAAATCCTGTCGTGTTTTTAAAGACCCCCAGGTGATTGTAATGTACAGCCAGGATTGTAGACCTTGGCTTCAAGAGCTCAGCATTGAACCTGAAATTCCCTACAGCCTTATAAGAATGCGCAAATGCTGGATGTCAGCACAACATTCCAGGAGCTGGCATGAGCCAGAGGACTGGCTAAGAGGACTCAGTTATTTTCTAAGATGGAAATTATGAAAGCTATACATGTTCAAAAGAAATGAAATAATATAGAAATGTTGGCCAGGCACGGTGGCTCACACCTGTAATCCCAGCACTTTGGGAGGCGCTGAGGTGGGAGGATTGCTTGAGGCCCAGAGTTTGAGACCAGTCTGGGCAACATAGCAAGACCCCATCTCTACAGAAAAATATAACAATTATCCAAGCATGGTAGCACATGCCGATAGTCCCAGCTACTGGGGAGGCTGAGGTGGGAGGACTGCTTGAGCCCAGGAGGTCAGGACTGCATTGACCTATGAGCTATGATTGTGCCACTGCACTCCAACCTGGGCAACAGAGCGAGACCCTGTCTCTAAAAAGAAAAAGTAGAAAGCAAAACTATTCCCATTTCTCCTCTCTCTCATTCCATGCAAATAATCATGATTATCAGTTTGTTGTTTTTTTTTTTCTTTTTAGTGTGTATAGACACACACATATGCAAACTTCCCCCCATACAATTCACCCCCCAGATACATTTAATCATATGGTATACATAGCATTGTAATCTTTTTCTTCTTTTCTCAATATACTATGGACCTTTTCCCATGATATAGAAAAGTCCACCTTATCTTTAGTAGGTATACGAACTATAATTTATTTGACCTTTTTTATCAATAGACGTTCAATATTCCTTATCTTTGTATACATACACACACACATATATACACACATACATGCATACACACAATTGTGTAAATACATTCTTAGCGGTCAAATTGCTGAGTCCAAGGGAATGCAAGTTTGGCGATAGAAATTGCCGAAAAGCTCTTCAAAAAGATTGTTCTTGTCTCTCTCAAGCAATGAAATTCCTAATGACAGCTATTTGCCTTGTGTCAAAAGTTGAGCTTTGCTGAGCACAGCAGAGAGGAAGGTGTGAGTGTGTCAGATGGTGGGGAGGAAGCCCAGGGGTCATTTACCCTGCAGGCTGTGTGTGGAGGCGGCTGCCGGCCTCTGACTGCTGTGTTTCCCGGGAAAAGGAAACCAGGCTGTGTTAATAACCTTTGCCATTCTCTCCAGGGTGTGACGATGGAGTGGGGCACATTTTCAGGATGTGTGTGTCGGGGTCAGTAGTCCTGGGTCAGTCATTGATTTGGGAGTGTGTGGAATGAGAATCCCCTTTTCTGACCCTTTCCTAGACCCACTGGGTTGTTTCCAAGCCCCTTGGAAGCCCAGGAGTGTAATTTTTTTGATGGCTCAGGAGAGGACACATTTAATTTCTAGGACTTTATTTAATTTCTAGGTTTAATTTCTAGAACTCTAGCTCCTGAATGTCCGTGAGCATTGAGCTTTTCCCCTTGATTTCCATTGCAAGGTGAGCCTTATCACTCCAGCCTAGACACGCCATCGACCTCTCTGGGCTCCTGGGCATTACCCAAGATGTCCACTGCCAACTGCTGGGCCTCTCCATTGGAGTGCCTCCTGGCTCGAGGTGGTCAGATTTGTTTGCTCTGCCAAGCTAGCTTGGGACCAGAGGGTGGTGGCAGAACTGGAAGGAGGAAGGTACAAAGGTCCAACCACATGCTCTTAGGTACTCTGGAGAACATCCCAGTGGGGACATGCCCAGAACTCTGTGATTGCAAAATGGGCTCCTTTCTAGGCCCAGCACTTATTGGTGCCCCAGAATCTTCTAGGGGAAGAGACTAAAATTCATTGAGTGCAAAAGACTGTGCTAGTCACTTTGCAGGGGAAGGGAAGTCACATTTATTAAGCACCTACAGTGTCCCAGGCACTGTGTTTGTTCTTGTGTTCTCATTAGTCTTCACTGTGAGGCAGGTATTCTTAACACTATTTTATGGATGGGGTGTGGAGGCTCAGAGAGAATAATAACTTTTCATGACACTGATCTGACTGAGTTTAAGCTATACAAAATAGAATGCTGAGCCCCACGCAAGGATCCCTAGCCATCTGCCTCATGGGCGGCCTCAGCATTGACAGATAGATCATTGTCTCTGTCACCAATTGACAGAGCTGATTAAACCACCAAGGCAAATCTTGTGGCAGGGACTCTGTTTTGCTCCAGGCAGTCTACTGTCGTTATTAAAGAGGACAAAGTGTTCAGGATATAGAGTGAATGGCTGCATTTGAATCTGAGCTTCATTACTTGCTATAAATATGATGACCTCCGGTAGACCAGTTACCTCTCTGGGCCCTAGTCTCTTCACTTATAAACTGGAGATGATAAAAACACTTTTCTCATAGGACTATTGTAAAAGAGTAAGTGAGAGAATTCGAACAAAGTGCTTAGCAATGCCTGGAACATAGTCAGCACTCAATACATTGGCATGGCCATTAGTGTTTCTATTACTCCTGATCGATCAATCCCTTTGTTTTGTGTGTGTAAGATTTGGCAGAGCTGACTCTTTGGGCTGTTTTTCTTCTCGTTCTGGGGGCTGTAAGGACAGAGCTGTGACTGCCTAACTTTTGAAAGGCCCATGTAAGATTGTGAATCCTGGGAGTTCCTAGTTTATACACTCATTTCCCCTCCAGGAAACATGAAGAAAAGAAAAAGCGTCCAGCCCCAGAGGGGCCAGCCGCAGCACGTTCATCCTTTCAGCGGAGGCTCCTGGGGACTGTCATTGTTTTCCCAGCTCTCTGGGCAGCAGAGCTATTTTTTGCTCCTCTGCTCTCCCAGGCTGCCTTGGTATTAGTAGTGGTTCCACCACTGCCGTGTGTGTGTGTGTGTGTGTGTGTGCCCATGTCCATGTGTATGTGTCCCTGTGTGTTTGTGTCCGTGTGTGTCCGTGTGTGTGTCCCTGTGTGTGTATGTCCGTGTGTGTGTGTGTGTGTCCGTGTGTGTGTGTCCCTGTGTGTGTGTGTGTCCCTGTGTGTGTGTCCATGTCCCTGTGCCCTACTTCCTGCTCCCCTCCTATTTCTAGTCATAGCGTCATGATCCAAGTCTCAAGGCAAATGGGAAGAAGTCAGTTCCCTTCCTGGGTGTCTAAATAGCCCACATTCATTGGGCCACTTTGCACATTGCCAGGCCCTGTGCTGAGTGCCCCATGCGTATCATCACATTTAATGGGACGCTCCCATTAGAAACCACACTTTGCAGCAAAGGAAACCCTCACTCAGAGGGTCTAAGACACTTGCCTAAGCCCACATAGCAGGGACATGTGTGGATTGAAATTCAAATCCATCAAGTGGATAGATTTGAATTTCAAGTCGTCTTCCTCCTCTGTGAAGCCAAGACGGCCTCTGGTCCCTTCTGAGGCTCACTTCTTGGCACTCCATTACTCACATCTTGCACTGTTCGCTCCGTGATTTGTCAGTGTGAGTTCCACTGCCCCTGCTGGGCTATAAGGGGAGGCTTACAGCCTGGAGGGTGTAAGGCTTCCAGGCTTACAGGCTGGAGGTTGGATGCTTTGGCCTCATCTTCTCTTTAGCTTGTCTCTAAACCAGGCGCGAGGTCAGCACTCACTGGGTATTTGTTGGTTGCTTTGTTCTTTCACTGATGAAGGAAACAGTAAGTGAGCATCTCTTAGGTGTCAAGTGTGGTGCTGGGCACTAGGATGCCACGATCCACCTTCAGGAGGCTTCCATTCTAACAAGGAGACACAGGGTCAGCTCCCTGAATCCTCACAATAGCCTCCAAAAGGTAACTACTGTGATCTCAATTCTGCAGGGTAATAAATAGAGGCTCCACCAGTAGGGAGGCTTTCTCCAGACCATCTCACGTATTCATTACCCTCCCATTTAAATAAATAGTGGGGCCGGATGAGGTGGCTCATGCCTGTAATCCCAGCACTTAGGGAGGCTGAGGCAGGTGAATCACCTGAGATCAGGAGTTCGAGACCAGCCTGGCCAACGTGGTGAAACCCGTCTCTACTAAAATACTAAAAAGAAAGAAATGAAAAACAAAAAAAGCCTGGTGTGGTGACACACTCCTGTAATCCCAGCTACTTGGGAGGCCGAGGCTGGAGAAACGCTTGAACCCGGAGGGTAGAGGTCGCAGTGAGCTGAGATGGCGCCAGTGTACTCCAGCCTGGACGACAGAGCGAGACTCTGGAAGGAAGGAAGGGAGGGAGGGAGGGAGGGAGACCCATGGAAGGAAGGAATAAAAGAGACCCATGATTCCTGCAAACAAAGGCAGGCACTGGGTGTGATGGGTACCTGCTACACACTCTCGAATGATGCTCCCTACTGTAGAGGCCTTTTGCCAATGTCCCTTCCTCTGAGTCTCTTTTAAAACCCCTTTTCCCCAGAAAAGGTCCATGTGGCCCAGGTCTGCAGTGGAAGCTTCTATGTTTTGGAGGCGACTGGTGGATGTGTGGTTCTGGGAGGAGCCTTCTCTTAGCACATTATATGGCCTCCAACTCCCAGAGCCCTTCTGGGGTTCGCTTCTGCTGCATTTACTATGACTGCTTCTGAATACAAAGTCCTGGTATCAGATGGTCTCAGGACTAGAAAAGTCCTGCTGCCTGGTCATTAGCCCTATAGTCAACCTGTGAGTGCGCACTACCATGGAGGTCACCCTTCACCACATCCAGGCTTCTAAGTGGTGGTGGTTCCCCGAATCTGCAGCTTTGCTTCTCTCCCCACCCTAAGAATGAACACCCGCTCTAGAGGAGGGGTTGGAATTTTAATAGGGCCCTACCCTGAGGGTCCTCATCATTCTCAGGCTGAGCTCAGAAACCTTAGCCAAGTGGCCACAGGCTGTTGAACGTGCTTTTGCTGACAGGGTTTTGGGTTGGCAAAGATGTGTTTGTACTCTGCTCCTAGGCCACCAGGGATTTGCTTCTGGGAATGGGGACAGTCTCTAAGTGTTGCCACTAGCCACCTCTTTGGCATTTCAGAGTGAGTGAATTCATTTGGCATTAGATCAGCCAGTCATTATCTCAGTGTGTCCAGCAGACTGGCAGGCCTAGTGAGCCTCAGGGGAAAAGAGGAAGATAGTTTCTGCGGATAGGGAGACCCGGGAGGAAGATCGACTCACCCGTGTTAAATAGAGACCAACACAGCCTGTGTCAAGCTGGGTGTTCTGAGCCAACAATTAGTAAAGGAAGGCAGATATAATAATTGACTAATCATGGAAAGCATACTATGAGCACCACAAGGGATGGTCACAGACTTGCTAGGCTAGTGGGGGCCCAGATCAGGTGTCGGAACTCTGGGGAGATTTTTATCTGGGTGCAGCCGTGTCAAGAGAGGTCTTTAGGCCGGGCACGGTGGCTCACACCTGTAATGCCCGTACTTTGGGAGGCTGAGGTGGGCAGATCACTGGAGACCAGGAGTTACAAACCGGCCTGGGCAACATGGTAAAGCCCTGCCTCTACTAAAAATACAAAAATTAGCCAGGCATGATGGTGTGCACCTGCAATCCCAGCTACTCAGGAGGCTGAAGCAGCAGAATCGCTTGAACCCAGGAGGCAGAAGTTGCAGTGAGTTGAGATCACGCCACTGCACTTCACCTTGGGTGACAGAGCCAGACCCTGTATCAAAAAAAAAGGGGGGGGGTTCTTTAACACCAGGGCCTTTACTGCTTCCCAGTGGGGTGCAGTGGGCCACAGCAGGGAGGAGATGGGGCATGGGGCTGGCATTTGGTGTAGGCACTCGCATGGGGAGCAGCAGCCCTGGAGTCCTCTTCTGTGCTGGGTGGTCTGCATCTAGGGGACCAGCCTGGACTAATTTGGAGTATATGTGCCTCCTTCTTACCAACCCCCCATGATAGAACCTTGTACATGGGGTGCTTTGAATGGGAAGTTAGAGCCTATTAGTACCTTAGACAGGCTGGTGGCATCTTCTTGGGTAAGAGCCTGACAATGATGAACTCCCCCAGGAAGCCAGAGCAGTGATCGTGTCCCCACACATGAACTCCCTTTTTCTGGCTGCTCGATTGTGTTCATTTTGATTTCTGGGACCATATGCTTTAGCAGTCAGTCCCAAACGTTAGCTGTTCCTGCATCCCCAGACTCCAAAGATTTGGGTAAGTTAAAGAGCTGGGGATCCTGAAGAGATCGTATGCCCTCAAGGACCCTAGGGAGTATTGACAGCCCACCCAGGGGAACACAGTGTGTGTACATTAGAATAAGGCATGCTTTTCTCGGTGTGGCCGCAGTCCTGAGCCAGGGTGCACAGTTTGGGGTGTGAAGCATAGGTTACATTTCACACCTACTTGTCCACTTGACCAGGCAACCACTGGGCAGTGAACAACTTGCCCAACTGTATACAATGGCCTTAGTGCAGCCAGCTGATCCCAGCCCCATGGTCATGTGAGCAGGTGAAGGAAGATTGCCATTGAGTTTCTGTTTGGCCTGGGGCCTGGGGCCAGGGGCAGCTGGTAGGAGTTCAGGGAAAGTAAGGCCCACAGTACCATGGAGATATGCAATTCCCCCCATAGCTCCTAACTCCTTGCCTCTCATTGTACATTTTGTAGTCAAGGGGGCAACAGGTACTTACCAGCACTTTCTAATTAAACACAAGGCGGGTCCTAGGCCTTCTAGGAATGGTTGGGCTGTGCATTTGCAGTTGCTAATTGGTCCCAGACCAGATCAAATCGTGGACATCCCTCCACAGAAACCGGGCTGGGCTTCATTCTCAGTGCTCTGGAGCTGCGCGGTAAGTCTGGTTTGTATCAAGGCCATTTTCTTGTTGAAAGGAGCAAGGCTAATAGAGGACAGAAGCACCCACTGGGAAGGCGATTTTGGAAGTCTCAGACATTGGTGGGCCTCGTGAACTGAGCAGACAGAAGGCAACCCAAGATGACCTCCGGATGGGTGGGACTTGTTGGGCCAGAGCGTTGTGCTGGGTGTGTAACGAGAGTTCCCACGCGGTGTCTGTGGTGATGATTCCACTCCTCCATCAAGGGTGAGCAGTTGGGAGGGCCTGAGCCCCTGGGTCCCCTCAGTTTGGGCTGACCCAGGGGAAGCTGGAAGCAGTTGCTAGTCTCTCGCGAGCCTTCATAGACGCCTACCATCTGCCTGAAATGGCTGGAGACAGGGGAAATAGAATCCATGGGTTTTTAAAATCCAGAAGGAAGAGAAACTCCACCCGTGAAACGTAACCCCAAGTAAAGCATTTGGAAGCAGGATGTTTAATTGCCAAACTTTTCTTGAGACCCAGCTGCCGGGTAATGTTATCCTGACTGCTCCTGAGGCCGGACGAGAGTCTATCTGGGCCCCAGATGCAGACTTGTAAACAGAGCTGGCTTTCTTGGATGACCTCTGCCCTGTCCCCCTTCCCTGTCACCTGTTCTTTCTCTGCAGTTTTTCTCTGAAGTTTCCAGTGCTGGCAAGGCCAGTTCAGGGAGACTTAAGAGGCCCTGGTGTTGAGATAGGGAGCTAGGCATGGGCTGGGGTGGAATTTTTTGTGTACATCACCTGTCTGGAGTAATAATCTAGGATGTCCAAGGTTTGGAAGAAAGCAGATGAGAGAGAGGGGTCTGGAGATTGTCCTCGTATCTCTGGGCTTATCTCCAGGGAGGTCTCTTGCCATTTCCTCAACCCAAGATTTAGACTGTCCAGTGGGGTAGGTTGGAGGGCCTCTGGCAAATCCCCGAAGTTTGGGAGAATCTGGGAATGGGGGCTCGCTTCCCTGCCCTTCACACTGAGTCACATTCATGGCTGCTCAGGGCATAGAAAGTGGGGTGCAAGATACTAGCAGGAACAGTCCTTTGCCAAACAAGGAAAGAACTGCTTTTTGGGAGGAAGCATGGCTATATCCTAGCCAGGTGGCCGTGGCTGACAAGGGCCACAGGGACAGCCCTCGTCAGCTCTTCCCTCCTTCTGGCTGGCTCTCCAGCGGGGTGTACCTTTAGTATGATTTCAGACCAAGGGTTAAACAGAGATGACTTCATGTGAATTTTCAACTTTTATTTTTAAAAGAGACAGAGCCTCACTGTGTTGTCCAGGCCAATCTCGAACTCCTGGGCTCAAGCGATCCTCCTGCCTTGGTTTCCCAAAGTGCTGGGATTACAGGCATGAGCCACTGCATCCTGCCCTTTTATTTTTTAAAATAGAGGCAGAGCCTCACTATGTTGTCCAGGCCAGTCTCAAACTCCTGGGCTCAAGTGATGCTCCTGCCTCTGCCTCCCAAAGTGCTGGGATTACAGGCATGAGCCACCAGCCCTGCCAAATTTCACCATTTCTGAAGAGTAGAGGGCAAAGGACTTTTCCGAGGGGGGATGCTCTAGTCACGTGCAGAGTAGTCCTAGGCTAGGCTGGGAAGTGGAACATCTGGGTTCCTGTCCCGGCTCTGCCACCAGTGGCAGTGAGCACACTCCAGTGATAACCGTGTTTGCATCAGTCCTGGCAGCCCTGAAGCTTGTGTCCTTTGTAGAGAGGAGTCTGAAGGCCTGAGCAGCTGGGCTGGGGTCTTGCAGCCAGTAAGGAGGGTGCTGGGAGGGTGCTGCCCCCATGTGTGGCTGACTCCAGAGTCTGCTGGTTCCTACCTGGCCATGCCCCTTCCTCGGCAAATCACCACCTGGGTTTCTCCTCTGCTAAAGGAGAGGCCTCCCTGGATCCTCCCAGCTGCCAGGGGCTGTGAGCCTGTGATTGATTCTCTCTGGGAGGTGAAGGGAAGCCTAATTGCTAGTGGGATGGAGGACGTGTGTTAAGCCTCAGTTAAGCCCTTCCCCTGGGCTCCGCTTGGTTGGTTCCAGAGAAAGGCTGATGTCTAATGCCCTGCAGGCGAGTGCAGCCCTCTCTCCAGGGGCGGATTGGCCACTTGGGCCCTCTTCACATTTAGCTCCTGGGGTGGAGGTCAGAGAGATAGCCCCTGGTGCGGGCTCAGCCTCTGCTCCTGCCCCAGGACCTGTGGGAAGCAGAGATGAAGGTGGGAGGGGAGATGGAGCTGGGAGTCAGCAGGCAGACCCGGGTAGGTTATAAACCCCAGGAAAATCCCACAGCATTGAATTTGAGGGGGTCCTCGGCATCAGTCGGTTTTGTAGCATTCCTAACCATTTGCTTCTGTCTGGGCCCCCAGTTCTGTGTCTTCTTGGTCTCAGGCTCTCAGAGTCGCCTTTGTTCCCGCATGTTCCTCTAGGCGCACTCCCTCGGCAAGGGCACCGCAAGCTTCTCAGACCACCCACACCTTTATTTAAAAAGATGGTGTCAACCGGCCGGATGCGGTGGCTCACGCCTGTAATCCCAACACTTTGGGAGGCCAAGGCGGGCAGATCACGAGGTCAGGAGATTGAGACCATCCTGGCTAACACAATGAAACCCCGTCTCTACTAAAAAATACAAAAAATTTACTGGGCATGGTGGCAGGCGCCTGTAGTCCCAGCTACTCGGGAGGCTGAGGCAGGAGAATGGCGTGAACCCGGGAGGCGGAGGTCACAATGAGCCAAGATCACACCACTGCACTCCAGCCGGGGTGACAGAGAGAGACTCTCTCAAAAAAAAAAAAAAAAAAAGATGGTATCAACCAAAATAAAATTTGAAGGCCCCCTGCAACCATTTGAATGCACTCCCTCCTCAGCCCGGGCATCCTAACATTGAACCTAAAAGACGGGTTCAGGCCATGACGGGAAGTGGGGATCAGACATGCTTCATTATACTCCCCCAGCATCAATATCAATGCAGACCTTAGGTCTGATAAGAAGCATTTACAATCTGTACTCTCTGAAGCCTGCGGCCTGGAAGCTTCATGTGCATGATAAAACCTTGATCTCCACGATTGCTTATCTTAACCCAGACACTCCTTTCTAGTGGTAGTAACTCTTTCAACCAATTGCCAGTCAGAGTATATTTAAATCCACCTATAACCTGGAAGCCCCTCGTCCCTTACTTAGAGTTGTCTTGCCCTTCCAGATGGAACCAATGTAAATCTTATATGTATTGATTGATGTATTTCCCTAAAATGTATAAAGCAGGCTGTACCCCAGCCACCTCGGGCACGTGTCATCAGGACCTCCTGAAGCTGTATCGCAGGTGTATCCTTCACCTTGGCAAAATACACTTGCTAAATTGATGGAGACTTGTTTCAGATACTTTTTGGTTGACCATGTCATTCAGTCCTGATCAAAGTAGTTCAGTTTAGATAAATTTACATACAGGGAGGTAGTCCAGTGCAGTTAAGAGCATAGGTATTAGAACTCAGCTAGACCTGGGTTCAAATCTTTTGCTCTGTAATTTATTAGTAACTTCAGGCAAGTTACTTAGCTTCTCTGAGCCTCACCTTCCTCTTGTACAGTATGGGAATAACAGTGGTAGCTACCTCATTGGGCTGAAGATTAAATGAGCTAATGCATATAAATGCTTTATGCTGTACTGGTATCCAGTAACATTTAGTTGCCTAAACATTAGGTAACATTAAGTTATCAAAATGGTTTTACAATGTATCATGTGATACCTATTTACATATGATATAAAGCAAAGCATACACCCATTTATTATAATAATAGCCAATAGTCTATTTTGAGCTGATGAAGATAGGGGTGGCCTTTTACCTTATGTTCTGTATCAGGGTCACATGTCGTAAATGCCCCATCTCTGGGTGGCAGCGCTCAGGCCTGTTTGCTTTGGTGTTATGGCCCTCTCCTTGGCTGTGTTTCAGAAAAACTCGCCATGGCGTGAGGCTGCCTCTGTGTCATAGAGATAGGAAGGGAGAAGAGACTGGATTCAGCTCATTTTCTTGTGTATTACCTGAGCAGCCAAGCACAAAGCCTCGCCACGCCTGTTGCAAACCCTGTTCCAGGCATCTGGGAGTTGGGCCAGTCTGATGGCAAGGTGTCTAAATGTCACTTCTCTTTGCTAATGTTCCTCCTTCTCATCATGGCCCAGATCCCTGGCCTCACTGGCTATTTTGTTCTTACTGGTAGAGTCCCCCCCAGCCCCACCCCCACAGGCCTACAGGACAGAGTGACTAGACAAGAGTCCCTGGAATCTGAATTTTTATGAAGCCCGCCCCCAGCCCCAGGTGATCCTAAAGGACGCCCTGGCCTGGGAACCACCATTCAGGACCTACAGCCACTGCCTCTCTCCTGAGGGAAGAAGGGAGGCAGAGGTCTCACCTGTGTCTTATCAGTGCCCTCCCTTAACTGTCCTCCTGGAGACACCCCTGCAGGTGTCCCTTCCAGGGAGAAGTTCAACAGAATAGCCCTGAGGCTGTGGGAGGGCACCCATTCCTCTAACTCAGGCCTCTCCCGGGTGGGACAGAAATAGTGGAAAGAGCAGGCCAGATTGTGTGGACCAGGGGCTTTCTCTCCTTCTCCAGGGATTCCTAAGTGAGTTCAGCCTTCCAGAGTGGCACGAGCTCTTGCAGAGCCTGATGGAGACTTGGGAACTGGGGTGACAGCCTGGCCCCGAAATGCCTTCATTGTGAGGCTCCCAAAGAGAAAAGGTTTCCAGTCTCCCACGTGCTAACGCCTCTTCTTCAAATCCGTTTCTCCTCCAGAAGACCAGTGTGTTTGTTCAACATAGCAAAGTGTTTTCTGAGCACCTGCTCTGTGCCAGGCACTGAGCAAAGACAGGGATGCTGAGATGAATCACACATCTCTGAGCGCTTCTGGTCTCCTGAAGGGCTTTTCAGAGTGAGTTCTGAGGATCCACTGCAGCAAAATAAGCTGGGGTTTGTTAAAAGTATAAACGTCCGAGCCCTCAAAACCCATGTCTGCAGAATTTCAGAGAGCGGGGTCCACCTGCAATTTCAGAAGGCCTCTTGTAGAATCTCATTCACTCTAAAGTTGTGAACCAGTGGAAATTAGCTATCTAAAAAGGCCAGGCGCGGTGGCTCATGTCTGTAATCCCAGCACTTTGGGAGGCCAAGGTAGGTGGATCATCTGAGGTCAGGAGTTCAAGACCAGCCTGGCCAACATGGCAAAACCCCGTCTCTACTAAAAATACAAAAATTAGCCGGGCATGGTGGCAGGCGCCTGTAATCCTAGCTACTCGGGAGGCTGAGCCAGGAGAAACGCTTGAACGAGGGAGGCGGAGGTTGCGGTAAACCAAGATCATGCCATTGCACTCTAGCCTGGGCGACAGAATGAGACTCTGTCTCAAAAACAAACAAACAAAAATGTAATGACCTCGATTTTATGTTTATTGTATGAAATATATACAAATAAAAAAGAAGGAAATTAAAACCACTCATTCTGATCCTATTTTCCTAAGATAATAATTGTTGGCATTTGATGAAATATCCCTCTAGGGGTGTCCGTGTGTGTGTGTGTGTGTGTGTGTGTGTGTGTGTGTGTGTGTGTTTAGACGTCTACATGGTAGCTGATGCTGTGCTATCCCCTAGGGACAGATGAGATGAGAAAAAGAGTGGTCCTGGCCATTGGAACACCTGCAGTCATGTTACATGATACCTGGCACAGACAGCTTGAAATCCAGCCTTGCTCACCTGCTCTTACCTTTTTCCCACAGGTATACATCATCAATGTGACCTGGTCTGACTCTACCTCCCAGACCATCTACCGGAGGTATAGCAAGTTCTTTGACCTGCAGGTAAGTTGGTCAGAGCTCGGACAGTGGCCCGAGTCTGGTGGGCTGGCCTCTCTCATACCCTCGCTTATCCAGGGAGCCCCCAACGGAGCTGTCAGGGTCAGAGTCCAGGTGGGAGCAGAGGGACAGAGGAGGGAAGCTCGAAGGTGGAGCTGGGCTTGTCTCAATCTTGCATACTGCAGACAGACACTCGGGGCTTTGTTGGCCTCCTCCAATGGTCTTAACAGTCATGCTTTGTCACCCTCTCTTGCCTGCAGGGTAGGAAACTGTGGTGGAGAGGCAGGAGGATGGTGGGAGGTGCTGTGTGCCTGACCAGACGTGTGTCTGTAAACATCCAGGGTGAGACAGAAGCCACCACATCATTGCAGCCTAAGAAAAGCAAACACACAGGGAAGACCGAAACAGAAAATAAGCATTTTTTTCAACTACAGGCACAAACTAGGCATACATACCACGGTGTCTGTTTAACTGAATGAGGCACTTGCCACCCAGTTTGTACGTGTACGTGGTAGGTGTGTGTCTCTAAGACACATAGGCATGTTCACAAGGGGGATGGTAGTATGGGTCCCACAGCTACCCCTGCAGACACACCCTTGGTGCCAGCTAATTTAGTCAGGCCTCTTTGGGTTGCAAGTGATAGTTTTACACTTGCACTGGCTTAGGCACAAAGGAGACGTGATTGGAAGGAGGGACCAGGGAAGCTTGTGCAGCTGACCACATGGTGAGAAGAGCAGCGAGGCAGAGGCCTTCAGGAATACCTGAAACCAGGATCTGCTCTCCCTCTGTCTTGTCTCTGCTTCCCTCTGGCATTGCCCTCAGCTTCTGTTACCTCACACCCCAAGGAACATGGCTGTCAACAGCTCTAGAATTTTATATCTTTTGGCTCCCAACAGAGCGGAGATTGACTCTTTCCCAGTTCCAAGTTGAAAAATCCCAGAGACGATTCTGATTGGTCTGGCTTGCGTCAGGTGCCCTCTCTGGACCAATCAGTATGGCCGGGAGTTGAGGGTCTTTTAGCACAGACATGGCCACTAGGGAGCCCACCTCTGTGGATCACAGGCAAGTACTAGAGAAGGGAGAATCAGTCATGAATTGAGCAGCAGCCCTTTCAGATAGAGCCAAGATGTTGTAGATTCCTCTTGGGGCTGTGAGCCTGGTTTAGGCCAATAAAAACACAAAGAGACACCCACTTCTACCCTCACAGCCAGGGTCCACTCCTTTCTTGGCAGGCCTTTGGTTGTCAGTCATCTTGGAGAGGTCATCTTTGGCACCATGTGCTTGCCCCCAGTACCTGATTCTATCTCGTTGTCCTCATTGCCCTACCTATGAGACAAGCCAAGGGTGAGCTAGCTTCCTGTATTACAAATCCTCTCTTAATCCAACAATATGGGCTTGAATATCCCGTTGAATATGGGATTGAAAGCCACTCCTTACTCTCCAGCCTTCTTCCTCTTCCCTCCTCAATTCATGTCCAGCCTCCTTAGGTTTGGTGTAATCTGGTGGGGTTTGCTGATACCCCATCAATGGGTACAGTGTGCTGGACAGGAAGTGATAACTCAGTTGGGGAGAGGGAACCCTGAAAGGACTCATTGATGAGCTGGAGGGGGCCTGAAAGCCGGTGGAAACTTCCAAATCAGAACTTTTCTCCCCCTCTTCCGTTATGATCCCCCACCCCCTCCTGCATTGCAGAATCTCAGGAGAAAGGAATGCTGTTCCCCCACCACCACCTCCCTTGCCTGGAGGGCTCATTCCCTGTATGTGGAAAGGGGACGTGCAAGCAGGGAGCAGCTAGTGCAGTGTGCTGGCTCTAGCTTAGCAATGGCCATGCGCTTGGCCAGGCTTGTCCATGTGGGTCATTGCTGAGCTGTAGATGCGGTTTGGGAAGGGGTTGGAATACTTCTTTGAAAATTAACTTAGGAGCCAAGCATAGCATCTTTACAAACCCATTTTACCTGCCGTGATGAGTTTTAGTGGCGTCCATTTTGAAAAGCCTTGCTGGCCGGGCGCGGTGGCTCAAGCCTGTAATCCCAGCACTTTGGGAGACCGAGACCGGGCGGATCACGAGGTCAGGAGATCGAGACCATCCTGGCTAACACGGTGAAACCCCGTCTCTACTAAAAAATACAAAAAACTAGCCGGGCGCGGTGGCGGGCGCCTGTAGTCCCAGCTACCGGGAGGCTGAGGCAGGAGAATGGCGTGAACCTGGGAGGCGGAGCTTGCAGTGAGCTGAGATCCGGCCACTGCACTCCAGCCTGGGCGACAGAGCAAGACTCCGTCTCAAAAAAAAAAAAGAAAAGCCTTGCTTATGTATCAGGTCGCTGATTTTGGCATGGTGGATCCTACAGAGGTAGAACAAAGGGAGTTGCTAACTCCATCTCTGGTCACTGGTGCACCTCAGAACTCATGTCTCTGAGGGGTTGTGTAAGAGAGCAGCTTAGAGTTTAGGCATCGGGGACACATTGGTTACTGGCTGTCACCACGTACCTCCGGACAGGCTCCTTCACTTCTCTAGGCTTGCTGTTCTCATCTGTACTGTGAAGGTTCGAATAGTGCCTGCCCAGTAGGGTTGTTAGGAGGAATGAATGAGTGGATCCACTTTTCTCCCAACACTTAGTTGCCTAGTGAGTTGCCTGGTGTTGCCAGGTGGCAGGGATGTTGGGCTGCATGGCTGGGGGGGGGTCTAGGGGCTGGAGACCCACTTCCTGATGTTGCTTTGTGGCTTCCCTCACTTGGCGTCACTCTGTGGTGAGCTCCCTGTGCCCAGTCCCTGCCAGCGTATTCAGAGCCAGGTAGGCCTCAGGCTTCTCTCTCAAGCTGTCCCTGGGGGCAAGGTGGGAGCTGCGGGGAGCTGGGGTGCGGCCCAGGGGCAGCTCTCAGAAATGTTTTGCTCGTTTCCTTTTTGGCTGACCCTGAAAGTCCCAGGCTCACCAGGCCCATCTCCAAGGAGCTGCTCCCTGGGTTTCACCAGCTCATGGTTCTAAACCTCCTGGGGGCCACAGACCCCTCTGTGAATCTGATGGAAGCCCTCTCCCCAGGAAAAGAGCGGATACATACAATTTTACTTACAGTGGCAAGTGTTCACAGACCCCCTGTGAACCCCCAGTGAAGAACTAGCCAGGTGTGATGGTGTGCCTGTAGTTCCAGCTATTCAGGAGGCTGAGGTGGGAGGATCACTTGAGCCTGGCAGGTCGTGGCTGCAGTGAGCTATGACTGCACCACTGCACTCCAGCATGGGTGGCAGAGTGAGACCCTGTCTCAAAAAAAAAAAGAACTGCTGAGCTAAACCAGTTTAGATCATGAATCATACATTCACACCCGGTACTATTTGGGCAGCATTTGGGGGTCTATTCAGGTAACAACAGGAGGCCTGAACACCCCTTTGACCCCTTTGAGAGACCCTTAGTTCCCTCCTGTACAAGCTGGTTCCCTGCACCCCAGCGTGGGTCTCCCTGTACTTCCCCTCCCTTATCTCTCCCTCTTCAGATGTTTTCCTTTGTTCCCAAAGGCCAGGTACCCACCAGGCAGCCTTGGGTTCCTACCTCTGTCACACAGCCGGGGAACTGCATACAAAGCGATCCCAAGTGGTCCCTGACCCTCTCTGGTCGTGAATTGAGGGCCCCAGGGTATGTGCAGATCCAATTTCATTCGGAACAGCACGCGGACCCTCTGTTTCTCCCTCTGAGGGCACACAGGGAGATGGACACCTGCACCCTGCCCTTCATGCTCTGCAGCCATGAGGCCAGGAAGTACTTGAAGGGTGCTCTGTCATCTGAACAGAAACCCCACACTCTTCGGTTTTTTCCATTTCTCTCCACAGCAGCTTCCACATCAGCACAGCCCTTCCCCACCCCCTCACCCCCACACTCCTCACCCCCTCCCAGATTCTAAGATCTGAAGCAGAACCTTTCTCTGGTTATTATCTTCAAAGCTTCTGCTTGGACCTAACTCCCCTGCATGTGAAGCTCCCAGTAGATCCTTGGAAATGAACAGTCTCAAGCACACACCAGCCCTGAGAACATCAAGCAGGAGGGAGCCAAGAGCCTGAGGCTTGTCCTTGGAGAAGGTTCATTGTCCCTTTGGGGTGACTCATGGCATTAAGGACAGGTGCTTAGAACTCTGGTGGTGCATTGAGGAGCTGTTCACAGGGAATGGGGAAAGTCTGAGGGTTGGGAGAGACGGAGATAAACCACCCCCCCGCCCCCGATCCCCTGGTAACTGCTCATTCCATGCTTTCTGAAGCCTTAGGACTGTGCAGAGCAGAGCCATTTATCTCAGCATCCCCTTCCCATCCCACCAGCCACCTTCTTCACTCACAGCTTATCTGCTACCTGTGAGGCCTTGGATTAGGGCTGCCAGATAAATATGAGATGTCCAATTAAATTTACATTTCAGATAAACAGCAAATGCTTTTTTAAGAATAAGGGTGGACACTGGGCATGGTGGCTTATGCCTATAATCCCAGCACTTTGAGAGGCCAAGGCAGGAGGACTGCTTGAGTTCAGTAGTTCAAGACCAGCCTGGGTAATGTGGCAAGATCCCATCTCTACAAAAAATAAAAAAAATTAGCCGAGTGTGGTGGCATGCGCCTGTAGTTCCAGCTACTCAGGAGGCTGAGTTGGGATAATTGCTTGAGGCCGGGGAGGTCCAGGCTGCAGTGAGCTGTGATCGCGCCCCTGCACTCCAGCCTGGGCAACAGAGTAAGACCCTAGCTCAAAAAAAAAAAAAAAGTTCCAAACATTGCATGGCATATACTTACACTAAAAAAAGTTTTTTGTTTATCTAGAATTCAAATTTAATTGTGCATCCTGTATTTTCACTTGCTAAATCTGGGAGTCCCAGCCTGGCTGAGTGTTAGAGGCGAGGGTGGAAGTAGAAAGATAGTCCAGGCTGGCTTCAGGTAAGAGTGGATGGGCCTGTACTAAGGCCCCCCAGGCAGCAGCTTTTGTACAGAGCAGAAGTGGCGCAGGCTGAGGAACCTACTTTTGAGAAGGATGAGGTCTCTTCCTGCCGGGAGTCTACATCTCGTGGGGAAGGCAAACTTGGAAGCAGTTAAGTCCACTGTAGATGAAAAAAATACTAGATTGAGGTATAAGCAATATGCTATGAGATGAAGAGGAAGGAAAGAGCTTTCTTTTTTCTTTTTTTGAGACGGAGTCTCACTCTATCGACCAGGCTGGAGGGCAGTGGCGCGATCTCTGCTCACTGCAAGCTCTGCCCCCCAGGTTCACGCCATTCTCTTGCCTCAGTCTCCCGAGTAGCTGGGACTACAGGCACCCACCACCACACCTGGCTAATTTTTTTGTATTTTTAGTAGAGACGGGGTTTCACTGTGTTCGCCAGGATGGTCTCGATCTCCTGACCTCGTGATCCGCCCGCCTTGGCCTCCCAAAGTGCTGGAATTACAGGTGTGAGTCACCGTGCCCAGCTAGAAAGAGCATTCTTGGGAGAGGGAACAAAGAAGATGCCCATATGGTCTCTCTCTCTCTTTTTTTTTTTTTTTTTTTTTGAGACAGAGTCTGGCTCTGTCGCCCAGGCTGGAGTGCAGTGGCCGGATCTCAGCTCACTGCAAGCTCCGCCTCCCAGGTTTACGCCATTCTCCTGCCTCAGCCTCCCGAGTAGCTGGGACTACAGGCACCGCCACCTCGCCCGGCTAGTTTTTTGTAGTTTTTAGTAGAGACGGGGTTTCACTGTGTTAGCCAGGATGGTCTCGATCTCCTGACCTCGTGATCCGCCCGTCTCGGCCTCCCAAAGTGCTGGGATTACAGGCTTGAGCCACCGCGCCCGGCCTCTTTTTTTTTTTTTTAAACATTTATTTATTTAGTTTTTAGAGACAGGGTCTCGCTGTGTTACTCAGGCTGGAGTGCAGTGGTGTGATCATGGCTCACTGAAGCCTCAACCTCCCAGGTTCAAGAGATCTTCCAGCCTAAGCCTCCCAAGTAGCTGGGATCACAGGTGCATGCCACCAGGCCTAGCTAATTTTTTTTTTTTTTGTAGAGACGGAGTCCCACTATGTTGCCCAGGCTGGTCTCAAACTCCTGGGCTCAAGTGATCCTCCTGCCTCAGTCTTCCAAAGTGTTGGGATTACAGGCATGAACCACCACACCCAGCCCCCATATGGTCTTAATTAGTGACAGCAGCCTAGGGTGACATAGCCAAACACCCACACTCTAGTTTGGGGGGATTTGGTTATTTTTTGAGAATCCTTATCAGGGTAAAATATGTCTCTAGTTCGTTCGTTCGTTCCTTCCTTCCTTCCTTCCTTCCTCCCTTCCTCCCTCCCTCCCTCTCCCTTCCTCCCTCCCTCCCTCTCCCTCCCTCCCTCCCTCCTTTCCTTCCTCCCTCCTTTCCTTCCTCCCATCCTTCCAATATTAAGTGTCTGCCTTGTAAATCCAGGCAGTGTGCCAGCTCTGGGATACATTGATGATCCAAAGCAGATCTGGTTCCTGCCTTTATGGGTCTCGCAGCTTAGTGAGGGAAGATAGATTTTAGTTAAAAAACAAAGACAAACAATATTGTTTTACGCCATTCCAGATGTAACAAAGGAAGGTGCCATAGACATATTATAGGGAAACCTTACACTCTGGGATCAGAGCAGGCTTCCTGAAGCAGTGAGTTTTATCTGAAACATCGGGGAGTTATTTTATCTTATTTTACTTTTGAGATCAGAGACTCTTTTGTGCTTCTAATGAAAGCCGAAGACTCTCTCCCCAGACAAGTGCATGAATGTGCATCTATAATTCTAATAATCCTTTTGGTTATTCATACGCTGCCTGAAATCCACCCATGAGCCCCAGGATAACACCCTCTACTCTTCCCCAGACCTTCTTCTCTCCCCATATCTCCTGCCATGAGCCTTCAGACCCAGACACACACAGGGGCTGCCCACTCAGAACCCCCAGGTACAGAGACTTTAAAGCTGTACTGTCCAATGAGGTGGCCACTAGCCACATGTGGCTACTTATATTAAAGTTAAACTTAAATGAAATAAAAGTAAATGTTTAGTTCCTTGGTTGCACTTGCTGGATCACAAGTACTCAGTGGCGGCCATGGCTAGTGGTTGTGTGTTGGGCAGATATAGAACATTTGTATTATCACAGAAAATTCTATTAGACTGGTAGTTTAGAAAACTTTGAACGCACAACAGGCTTCAGCCAGCTTTCTGGCCACCTTATAGTGATCTGTCACCTCCCAGCCCCTCCCCGAGTTGCTCCCTGAAATCTTCTAGGGCCCTGGCAAGAAGAGGGAGATTATTCTCCTGCACAGTTTGCCCATCCTTAGAGCATTTCAGCTCAGCAGCTATTTCAAACACTTCTTCTGGAAACCAGGTCAGTTTCCTGAGAGGGCTTCTAAGAGCCTTTCAGATGTCAAGTGAAGAACAGGGAAGAGGTGAGGCTCTTAGTCTCCAAGTGGAAATTGATTTCTTCTAAAAATAACTCACCACTCAACCCTATCTGACCAGGAAAAGGACCTGTCCCAGGGGAAGCTGACCAGGACAGGGCCTAATGTCGAGGCCCATTTGGTGATTAAGGGCCTGGGGTTGCTTGGAGGTGCAGTTGAGGTGGGAGGGGGGTGGCAGATGCCCTTTTCAGTTGCTTTCTCACCGGTGGCTGGACCACGTTTCCAGCCTTTGTCTATTTCCTTGCACAGCTCCTTCCCAGTCCCCCTGAGGAGGGGCCGGAAGGCTCTCTGAAGCCCTGGCTCCATAGACGGTTGTTGCACAACCTGACCTACAAGGCACTGGGCTACAGTAATTGCTCTGCAAACACCGACTCCACCATGCTGCTGGTGCTTTAGTCTGAACTCTGGCCAGCGAGTGCACAGGGTCAATATTTGATCAGAGCTGGGAGAGGCCCTTTATTTTCCCCTGCACCACTTGGAAGATAGAGTTAAGAGGGGTTTTCAGGTTTGTTCATTGGCTCTAAAGGACTTAACCTATTTTGACAAGCTTTTCTCTCTCTTCCTTGTTCATCTCTCCAGACTCTCCACCCATGCACCCCACCCCAGGATCACACTCACTTTCCAGCTCTCCAATAGCCCACCTCATGATGGGTGAAAAAATTATAATTCCTGAATCACTAATAACTAGCCTTGGAATGAATGTGTATATGGGTATGAGTGTGTACTGATGTCACTTATGGAGCTTGATGGGATCATTGCATTTTTAGAGTTAGAGGAGTCCTTATTCCAAGTGCCTCACTTTGCAGGTAACGAACTGTTAATTTTTCTATTCATTAAATTTATATAGGCTTTCATTTGGTTTAATATCCAGAGCAGGCCTCTGCTGAGATCAACCTGAGGTGATCCCAATTTGGGCCAAGAACCAACCCGAAAGCAGAAAAGAGGAGGAAATGTCTCTTCTGCAGGCGCTCTGCCTTTGAGTCATTGAGGGAATTTGTTCGAGATCACTGACCCTAGACTAAAGCGATGAGGCCACAGCCTGGGGAGGTAACCTGCTAAGTTCTAAGAATGATCTTGTACCAAGGATTGCAGAGAGTTCCAGCACACCTAGTGTGGCAGTGCCAGTTCCAGAATGAGGTGAGCACGGGTCATGGTGAATGCTCACATCAGCCTTGCCTGAGGTCAGTCACTGGTCCCAGGCAGGCACGGACAGCCTCATGTTGTTTGCAAGGGCAAAAATGGGAAACAGCCTAAAAGACCATCCATACAGAGTTGCTAAGTCAACTGCGGTATTCTCACAGCACTGAGTACAACAGTCAAAGCAAATGAGACTGATCCATGGGTGGATCTCCAAGAAACATTCTGAACAAACAATGCAAGTTTCAAAACAGTATTTATAGTATGATAATAATTATACACCAAAAAAACCAACAACAAGATATATATTTTGCAGGTACATATACAGCATATGAATGTAAATTTTTTTAATCTAGAAGGCTGTACTCCAGATTGGTGTCAGAGTCATCTCTAGATGGGTCGTTAGAGATATTAGTGGGAGGAAGGGCTTGATCAAGGAGGAACCTTATCTTAATGTTTTACTTTTTTAGAAAAGGAGAATGTATTCATATATTATTTGCAACATTAATATTGAATAGTTAAAGGGACGCCTATGGGGGGAGTTAGGGTAGGTGGGAAGTCAAAAATAAAATATGTCTTTCCTGTTCATTATGGTATAATGGGACAGAAAGCACAGGTGAAAAAAGTAAACATAAGAACATATCTAACAAAGAGAACATGAAACTCATTATAAAAATCACATTACCTCATATTTCCTGGACCATCATTCTAGATAATTCCTATGGAATGTAAACTGGTTAGATCCCATTACAACCAACCCCAGGGATCTGTCCAAATTATCTCGTCCAACTGGAATCTTGTATTCAGATATTACTGAAAATCTGCAAGCTGCATATTGAGGCAGGACGCACTTGGGCGGGGGTTCTTGTGTCATGACGAAACTGTACTCAGAGTTGTGTGGTGCTGGGGCACCGGGGCTAAGGGCATGCGCCCTAGGAACAGGGTGCTTGGGTTTCAAGACCAGCCCCAGCACTTACTGTCTAAGCTTTGATGAGTGATTTAACCTCTCTCTGCTTGACTCCTCATCTATATAATGGGGTGTATAGTAATAACTGCCTCACTGGGTAACAGGAAAAATAAAATGACCCAGTCCATATAAAGAAAGCCCTTAGGATAGGACTGGCACAGAGATTGTAGACAGGGAAGCTGAAATGTCACCAATTAGGCCCTCAGAAGCTTAAAACTTCAAAAAGCCAGAGAGCCCCACTCCATCTAGAGACAGAGGTTTCTTCCTGTGCCTCGTTAGTATAGACATCACTTTCACCAAATAGCTCGGTCTGCCTCCAGGCGAGAGAGGCAGAAGGCAGTGTTAACCGCTCTCTGGATAAATGCTTTTCACCTCCAATGTTTAACTACAAACCTATTTACCTTCCAACAGTGCTGTTAGGAAAACATTGTTTTTTAAAAAGGAATTATTAGTTGACAGCTTTCCCTTGCTCCTGGAAAGAGGCATCTTTGATTCCTGAAGGAACACAGAGAGGTTCCAGGGGAGCCTTATGGAGCTTCCATCGGCTCTTGGGGATTCCCTGGCTGGCTCCGCTCCACCTGGGAGCTGGCTGGGCTCCAGCGCCCCTTTGAACTTGTGCCTGTGGCCTGAGTATGAACTCCAGCTTCCTCCTGCCTCTCCTGAGTTCTCCTTTGGCAGATCCTGTTGGCAGGTGAGGGGGTTGTGGAATATTGGGAGAGGAAGACCAGGGTGAACTGGCACCTCTGGGCAGGCTCAGGATGGGAAAGCCACTTACCATTGAGTTTGAATCCTGGGGTTACCTGGGGTCCGGCTGGAGAGTGTTGGGAAAAGTTTGGGTTGATCTTTTTTCCCCTTTAAGCAGATGGAGTTTGCAACTTCTCATGCAGTTTCCCAACCTTGTGGGTTTAGGGAGACCCTTGTGCTTGTGGGGGCCTCTCAGGTCCAGAGCAACTCGGGACCTGGTTCCAAACAGATGGAGAGAGGTACGGAAGGAAGGTGGTGGCAGTGGGGATAGAGCATCTAGGAGAGGTCTCTGCACATCTGTGCATAAAGGAAAATAAGACCCAGAGGGCTGAGCTGGGGCCCTGAGAACCACTGCATCGGGGCTGCCCTCAGGAGAACTTTCCACCCAGCCAGAGCCTGTGGACATCAAGAGAGCTGGGGAGCTTGTGTGACACTGAAGCTGCTGGGAGTTGTCAGATACGCACCGTGCTGTAGGTGTGCATGGGAAATCACGCCTTTCCTATACAGACGAGGACTCACTCTGTGAGCCTCATTTTGGATGGTTGTGTGCATTTGATCCAGGCCCAGGGTCTTCACAGAGTATTCACAGGGTGTTTGGCCAAAGCCTGTTCCTGATGGACCCAAGGCCCTGTCAGATCAGACCCTCATTTGTGCACTAGAAAATCAAAAGTCATCTCTGCCCTTTGCTGCACCCCCAGCCTCTCCATGGGATCAATGTGGGATTTTCATAGAGCATGGGAAGCTCTTTTGTAAACTGGGGAAAATGGTAAGAAGCTGGAATATCCTCTGGGTGTCAAACCTTGGCAATGTTCATTGGCTCTAAACTTCTGGGTGATGTCTTGTGAATGTGAGCGCTAGGAGCCTTGGGGATGTCACTGCTCCCCCAGTGACTGTCCAGCAGGGCTGAGAATGTCCCTTTCAGGGAGAGAAATCAGCTGTGTGCAAATAGCACAATATGGGAGGTACATGTTTATCAACTGATGTTAACTACGTCCGCTGGGAAATCAGTGGTGGAATTCTAAGTTTTCCAACCAGAAAGCCCTTAGAGATTATCTAGCAGGATGACAAGTATCTGACACTCATGTTGCCATCTCCCACTCATGCCTACAGCAGACATCACTAATTGATCGTGGCATTCTCCCATCCTGTACCCATGGCAGACATTGTTAATTGATTACGAGCCCAGACATGGTCTCAGAGTCTTCCTAAAAAACAAAACCGAATATCTTCATGAAGTCACTACCTATCAGTTGGCAATGGCACCTTGAGATGAAACTAACTGGCCGCCCTCTCATCTTGCCCATTTCCCTTATTTGACAGACGAGGAAATGAGGTCCCAAGCGGGGAGTGATTGTCCAAGATCACAGCAAGTGACAGCAGGACTAGAACTCCGATGCTCTCGCTTCTAGCTCACTCCAATCTGGGTTCCTAGCCTTCCACTCAGAAGTCCTCTTTGTGTTTTTGGCTGAGGAGGCAGGAAGCTTCTGTTGCCTCACTGAGAGCCCCTGGAGGGAGGGGTGGGGATCTATTCACTCTCCCTAGAGAGAAGCTGCCTTTACAAAGAGCTGAAGACTTCTCTAGATCCCAGAAAAGTCACTCATGGCTCCCTCCCAGGCTCAGCTGCTTCCTGGAGCTCAGCCTACCTCTCCTGCACCGTCACCTGCCTCGCTCATTGTTAAATAATAAACCCCATCTCTGCCAGCGGCAGTGTCAGAGTCAGCTCACACCACCTGCATGACTGCTCAGAGCTGCACACCTTGTTTTCCTGGTGTACATGTCAGGTTGTGTTTGGGTGTCACGTCAGGGAGGTGTTGGAATGTAGTTGCTGCCTCTGCCACCTCCTTCCCCCTCTGGACCGAGGCCCAAAGGTCCAACTTAGAAAATTCTACTTTGCCCCTACCGGGCCCCCATCTTACCCCTCTTTGGATAACCAACAGGAAAGTTGTCTGGGAAGTGTGTTGGGGGACAGTGCCCCCCTCCAAACTGGAGAATGAAGGGAAGGGGAATCTTTGATGGTGGCCAGGTGAGTGTTGTGTGTGCATGCGTGTGTGTACATGTGTGTGTGTGTGTGTGGTGTGTGTGTATACTCAAGCTGTGAAGCTTCAGGCGTGACCAGGCCACTCTCTTCCTGCCGGAGGGAATTTCAAGTGCCTCCCGGCACCTCTGGAGGAGCACTACCTACGTGCCTGACTCCATGCGTGGTGCTGGGGACCCCAAGGGGAAAATCCAGGGTCATCCTGGGTGAAAGAACCCTCAGCTGGCAGAGCATGAGGGTGGAATGCATAGAACGGGTGTTGCCGCACTAAGTGGGCAGCCCGGGATGTAGACCACCTGCATCATGCCTGCATGCTCTGGGCATTCCCTTCGCTTGTGGGGGCAGCTTCGATCTGGGGCCTGAAGGTCTTGGCATCCTGATTCTCCCACCCCACCCCCACATCCTCCCCCACTGGCAATGGCAGCAGCTGGTTTTGTTTTTGACTCTTATGGAATGAAGCATGTGGGGCAGTCAGGTAAGCTATGGGAGCCTGAGCTGTGGGCTTTTCTGAGGGAAGATAGAGTTACTCATCCCTCTGGGAGGCAATCTGCCACCAGCGTGGTGACCAGGGGTTGTGAGCTGCATTGATTCCCTCATTGGCAGCCCCCGCCCCAGGCTGGACCTCAGCTTCCTGATGATTTTAGGGGCTGCCATCCCTGTGTCTCGGAACACTAGTTTATTTTGTTTTACTTTTTGAGACAGAGTCTTGCTCTGTCGCCCAGGCATGCAATGGCATGATCTCGGCTCACTGCTACCTCCACCTCCCGGGTTCAATCCATTGTCCTGCCTGAGCCTCCCGAGTAGCTGGGATTACAGGCACCCACCACCACACCCGGCTAATTTTTGTATTTTTAGTAGAGATGGGGTTTCTCCATGTTGGCCAGGCTGGTCTCGAGCTCCTGACCTCAGGTGATCCGCCTGCCTTGGCCTCCCAAAGTGCTGGGATTACAGACATGAGCCACTGCACCTGGCCTCAGGGACACTAGTTTAGATTAGAACATTGTGGAAGTAGTTGGGAAATTGGAGCTTTTTCCTTTATATCCTCAATTTAGCTGAAGCCAAGGAAAAAAGATTTTATATCTCCCAGAGACCTCCACAGATGGATGACATCAGGCTCTCCAAAGGACTTGTGGGAGTCCTGGTGCCAAATTCCCAACTTTCCAAGTAATAAGGGCAGTATCTCCCAGAGATGGAAGGTTCAGGCTGTGTTACAGCCAGACTCATTTGGGTTTGCGCCTTGGCCTGCCCCTTTACCAGCTGTGTGAACCTGAGTTGCCCTCCAGGAGTCCTCACCTTCCCATCTGCAAAAGGGCTGTACTTGTAGAACCTGTCCAATGGAGTTGTTGTGGGATGTGAAGATGAGCCTCAGGAAAGCCTTGCCGTCATGCCTGGAGCAGCTGTGAAGCATTATTATTATGAGCTTGTTGGTGTTGCCTCTGGCACCCCTGGAGAGGAGAAGGGGCTCCACGATCCTCCCTGTGAACATAATGCGTGCCCAGCCTGGATTAGGGGAACATTTTTCCCAGCCACAAAAGGGTCTTGGGTACCTCCAAGCTGCAGTAAATCAATGCTCTGGGGCTGGCGAGGAGACAGACCCCAAAGCCACCAGGGTTTGGCCCTATCTGCTAATTATGGAGCATTGATCTGGTGCTCAGTAAACGAAGTGGCCAGTGCACCCACCCTGGCAGTCTTGTGCTCAGTGCTGGATGAGGGGCTCAGGAAGAGCCCAGGAATGTGGTGCATTTAGACATACCTTGTTCAAAAAGGTTTTTTGTTTTTTTGGTTTTTTTTGCCAAACAGAAAGCATGAGGCTGGTGTTTGGGCTGGAGCTGAGATGCTGGCAGAGGGTCTTTGGGTGGATGACAAGCGGGCCGTTCTTCCTGCTGAGACAGTCCTGACTGCACCTCCCAAGGGCAGCCCTAGTGGAGGCCAGCCTGCCTTGCTCCCCAGGGAGACAGGCTTGTTTTGTTCTGGGTTTTCCAGGGCTTCACTGCTCATCTTGGAACCTTTGAGGAGGAATCCTCAGTGGGAAGGTGGAGGGAAACCCCTGTGTGTGTGCCTGCCCCCAATCCATCCAACAGTGCAACAGGGTGGGGACCAAGACAGAAGAGACTGGGCCAGGCAATCTGGCAAAGTGCCAAAGTTTTAAGAAAAGTGTGTAGGGGGACTCCAAAATGGGGACTTTATCCATTACTTTATACATATTTTTGGTGCATATTGAGAAAAGTCAGCTGCTGCCTGAGTCTGGCGGTTGGGACAGTTTGGAACACCTGGGTTTCTTGGCTGTGTAGTCAAGAACCAGGGTGCGGGCTGGAGCCATGGGCCTGTGCCCTGGCTGGGTGTCAGAATCACTTGTGATCTGGGTTCACCTGCGAGCCAGATTAAAAATGCATCCAGATTCCTGCTCCCCACCAACCTCCTGAATCTGACTGTCTAGGGCTGGGTCCCTGTGTCTGGAGTTCAGACCGACTTGATAAGTGAATCCGATGCAAAGCCGGGCTGAGAACTGTGGAGTGTTGGGATAAGGAGACACTGGGGCCTGAGGAGCTCCCTGTCACAGCTGCTGGTGGTGCCTGCAGGCGACCTCAGTCCCAGCGGCCAAGGGCTTCTCTCACCTCTGCACTTTCTCCTCAGCTCAGGAAGGGCAAGAAGGAAGGAAAGAGCCTAGGGACAAACCTGACTTGCTCCTCTTCAGGCAGTGGAGGTTGGGGAGCAGTGGTGGCCCCTCAGACTGGGGAGACTCGCTGTAGGAACCAGTGTTGGTGCTTGCTTTGTGTCAGGCCCTGTCCCACATCCTTTCCATGATCACCCCTGAACTGCTTACAGCCCACCCTGGGATGTAGGCACCACCACTCTCGCCCATTTTTAAAAATTTATTTTTATTTTATATATATATATATTAAGAGTCTCAGTCTGTCACAAGGCTAGAGTGTAGTGGTACAATCATAGCTCATTGCAGCCTCACTCCTGGGCTCAAGCCATCCTCCCAGCTTAGCTTCCTGAGTAGCTGGGACTGCAAGTGTGGAGGCCAGCCTGCCTTGCTCCCCAAGGAGACAGGCTCGTTTTGTTCTGGGTTTCCCGAGCACCGTGCTGGGCTAATTTTTAAATTTTTTGTAGAGATGGGGGTTTTCGCTATGTTGCCTGGACTGGTCTCAAACTCCAGGCCTTAAGTGATCCTCCTCCCTTAACCTTCTTAGTAGCTGGGATTACAGGTGCAAGCCACCACCCCCCAACATTCCCCCTTTTTTGAAAAAGGAGGTGAGGGTACTCAGGTCACATAGGATGTCAAGGTCTCACCACAGGTAGGTGGAGGAGCCAGGATTCAGACTGGGCAGCCTGGTGCTGGAATCCATGCGTTAAGCCGTGCCTCTCTGCTGCCACTTTGATGTGCTGCAGAGCCAGCCTGGGAGGCCCCACACCTTGAAGAGGAGAGGAGTCCTTTCCCTTTCTTGTCAAGAAGGCTTCAGCCTTCTTCACCTACAGTGCAGGAGGGGCAGGTGGGGGCTGGGCATAGAAAGAAATGGTCAGTTTCTGTATGTTCGTTTCCTTTCTCTGCTCAGGAGTCTTGGATTCTCCCTGGGGTGTTCTCTCTCTGTCTCTCTTTCCTCAGTTTCTCTATTTCTCTGTGTGTGTCTGTCTGAGGTCTCTGAGCCCATCTCTGACTGTGACTCTGTTTGTTCCTGTGACCTTTCCCTGCACCTCCATCTGCGCTCTCATGTCAGCCTCCCTGGAGGCTTTTTCTCTCTCCCTGATTCTGTCTTTGCCAGTCTCGTCTGCATGTCTCATCCCAGGATGCGACTGCATCCCAAGCAGGAGTCTGGGAGAAGGGCAGGTGGAAGCCTGCTCTGGTCTGCATGGGAGTCTCCAGCTGGGATTAGTGAAGGCAGAACCCCTTGCAGGGGAGGGAAGCTGCTTCCCCTCTCAGGAGACTGTGGGGAAGGGGAGGCAGCTTTCCCGAGAGTGGCTCGTGCCTTTTGGAATCAGGCGGCAGTCTTGGCACCTGATGGGGAGGCTGCCCTGCCTCCTGCGGGCAGCCATGATGGCCAGCCATTGTTCTGTCCCCCTCCCAGCAGAGCGGTGACTGCTTCCTCCCTTCCCTGGGCCATGTTGTGCCGGGGGGCCCTATGAGTACAAGGGGCTGGCAGTGGCCTCAGCCCTCACTCAGGCTACCCCCGGAGAGCGGGATTTGAAGTCTCTGTGGGTGGGGTTAGGGGCACGGAGGGCAGGAGTCTTGGGCCAGCTCTTCCCCTTCTCTGGACAGAGGGTCCCCCGGGTCTCATCTGTCTGTACCATTGCCTAATCCCTGCCCACTCCTGTGCTAACTGTTCCTCTAAGGCCACACCTGCCCCATTGCCGTTCCTGCTAGAAATAGCTGAGCAGTGGGCAGGTGCCTAGGAAAGGGAGTGGCTCTTGCAGGGTCAGGCTGGCCCCCAAGCTGTCAGCGATCCAGGTCAGGTAGGCGTCAGGAACAGGCTTGGGGCAGGGCTTTGCTTGCCCTTGAATATCTTCTCTCAGCCAACAGCCATTTTCTCTGGTCCAAGCCTTTGCCATCAACTGGAAGGAAGGGTTGGGGGTGAGCACCTCAACACATTTGTTGAGCATCTGCTAAGGGTAAGTCATGGTGTTCAGAGTGGTGCTGAGGGGCTGGAGACAGATGCAACCCAAGCTGACCTGCAGACTGGTTACCCATTTAAGCAGACACACCTAGTGGGCTACGGCTCCCAGTGTCTCTGTGCACTCCCAGGTGTCTCTGTGCGTAAGCCACACGTGTGCCTCCACCTCAGTGTGTTCCAAACCCAGCTGCCATCTGGACCTCTCCCCACATCCTCCCCACTCCCTTCTTCTCCTTTTCCCCCTTCTCCCCTTCCTTCCTCATTCTTACTTCTCCTCCTTCTCCCCCACCTCCTCCCCTTTCTCTTCCACTCCCTCCTCCTCCACCCCAGCAGACCTATCCTCCTGCCTCCTCACTGCACCCCCCGAGTTTTTACTGGGACTGCCCTGCCCTCCAGCCAGCCGCTGCCAGTGCTTCTCTGTGCTGCAGCTTCTCTCCAGTGTTTATTTGTAATTATGAGTGCTTTCAATCCTATAGAAAATAATATCACAGGCCTGAGAGGACATACTGCCCAGATTTAACACATGTGAATATTTTGCCACATTTGCTTTAGATACATCTTTTTAAAATAAATAAAATGGTGCAGATAGAAGAGGTGTCTGGTCAGTACTACATTCCCTTCCTCCTGCCTCGGGTCTGCGTGTAGGAGTGGAACTGGAGGTGGGTCTAAGAGAAGGGCTGGGGTTCAGGTAGGCTGGGAAGGCGCTCCAGGCACGGGCATCCACGTGGGCAAGGTGTGGGACAGGACCACCTTGGGCATGCACAGAGGCTAGGACGACCCCTGTTTCTGTGACCTCTTGGGGTCTGGAGTCCAGGGAGGGCGGGGCCTGGAAAAGGGCAGGCCTGCACACAGGTGCCCCAGCAACCCCCGAGTAGCCAGCACCTTCTCTCCCTGCACTTCCTCCTCCTCTTGTACCTCATTCCAGGTGGGCAGCTCCCCCTGTTTGAAAGGAGCTCATCACCTGGGTCAGCAGCTGGGCTGCCACCTGGAGAAGTAGCCTGCAGCTGGGCACCAGGGTGGGCTTGGAAGACACCAAGCTTTGCGGGGGGACTTTTCCTGTTGCATTTCCCAGGTGCCTGGCAGGAGGCAGTTTTTCCCCCAAGGAGAGCCTCATTAGAAGGTCTGGCAGCAGAGCCTGGGAAGCACAGGCTGCCCCAGGCGGCTCGCCTCGCTGCGGGGGCTGCTTTACAAGGCTTCCCTGGCGACACTGCCGGAGGTTTATTTTTAGCTGTAGGGATTCCTCTCTTTTTCCTTCTGGGCTCCACCTTGTTCTCCCCTTTCCCCACTGTGAAGAAACACTGGGAAGTCCTTGGCTTAAGGAGATTCCAAAAAGAAATTACAGGAGACGTCTATGGGCAAAATAAATGCCTGACCTGAGTGACCAGGGAGGAAGCCATCCACGCAGCAGATGCCAGCTTTGACACCTTCAGACCTGTACAGGGCACACTTGTGCCTAAGTCAGCTGCTATGTGTATCTAAGGTGCCAAAAGGGATTCAAACCCAGTTGGGACCACCCCATACCTGGCCAGTCATGTCCCGTGTCCAGCCCAACAGCAAGTCAGCTCGTACTCAGCTCATCTTCTCAGACTTCCCTTCAGAGACAGCCCGGATCTGCCCTCTTCCTCTCCATTAACTCTGCCCCAACCCTGCTCCAGCCCCGCATCAACCTCTTACCTGGGCAACTGAGACAGCCTCCTCAGGGGTCTCCACATTCTCACTGTCACCTCCTCCGTAATCCAGTCTTCCCATGAATCAGAGCCCTCCTAAAACGTAAACCCTATCCTAGCAGACCATGGCCTTGAACCTTTCTGAAGACTCCCTTTCTTTTTGGAATGAACTCCAAACTCCTTGCCCTGCCACCAGGCCCTGGGTGATGGCCCTGCCTGCCCTTCCAGACCCGTCTCTGCCACCCTCCTGTTGCTTGTTCTCAGCACCCCAGCTCACTTGCTTCACCTGCTCCTTGGGCACCAAGCACAGTGCTGCCACCAGGCCTTTGTCCTTGCTGTTCCCTCTGCCTCTAGTCCCTTCCCTCAGGTCCCCAAGGAGCTGACTCCTGCGCACTCAGACTCAGCTCACATGGCACCTCTCACAGAATCTGAGAGCTCCCCCAGCCATGCATTCATGTACTTGTGGTCACTTTGTCACATTCTACTGTCTTCAAAACATTTATTGTGGCCGGGCGCGGTGGCTCAAGCCTGTAATCCCAGCACTTTGGGAGGCCCAGACGGGCGGATCACGAGGTCAGGAGATCGAGACCACCCTGGCTAACACGGTGAAACCCCGTCTGTACTAAAAATACAAAAAACTAGCCAGGCGAGGTGTTGGCGCCTGTAGTCCCAGCTACTCGGGAGGCTGAGGCAGGAGAATGGCGTGAACCCGGGAGGCGGAGCTTGCAGTGAGCTGAGATCTGGCCACTGCACTCCAGCCTGGGTGACAGAGCGAGACTCCGTCTCAAAAAAAAAAAAAAAACATTTATTGCAACCTATTACTATTTTTTTATTTTTTATTTTTATTTTTTAGAGATGGACTCTCCCTATGTTGCCCAGGCTGAACTCCTGGGCTCAAGCTATCCTCCCACCTCAGCCTCCAAAGTCTGGGATTACAGGGATGAGCCACCATACCCAGCTCGTTGTCTTCTTAACTGTTGTTTACTGTGTCATTCCCCACCTCCCTCCCCTTCTCCCCAGAATGTGAGCTTTCAGAGAGCAGGATCCTGCCTGCTGATAGCTTCTGTTTTCCCGATGCCTAGAACAGTGCCTGCCATATAGTGTGTGCTCGGGAAATCATTGTGGAATGAATAAATGAATGTATAGTGAGCTGCCGCTGGGCATGAAGGAATGGGAGAAAGAGGCCTGCTGTCCTCCTCCTCCGCTTTAAAGACAAGTTGTTTTTTTTTTAATTATATATTTTTTTGAGATGGAGTCTCGCTCAGTCGCCCAGGCTGGAGTGCAGTGGCGCGATCTCGGCTCACTGCAAGCTCCGCCTCCCGAGTTCACGCCATTCTCCTTCCTCAGCCTCCCAAGTAGCTGGGACTACAGGCGCCCGCCACCATGCCCAGCTAATATTTTGCATTTTTAGTAGAGACGGGGTTTCACCGTGTTAGCCAGGATGGTCTCGATCTCCTGACCTCGTGATCCGCCCGCCTCGGCCTCCCAAAGTGCTGGGATTACAGGCGTGAGCCACAGCGCCCGGCTTTAAAGGCAAGTTTTATTTAGCTCCCATTCCTCCTCTTGTGTGCCCATCTTTGCCTATGGGCTAGATTTACTATTGGGATCCACTTGTTAAGGATTAGATGGAATCTTCATGGCAGAGAACAATGAGGGCTTCTCAAATTTTCATGTGCACATGAACTACTGAGCAATCTTGCTAAAAGACAGATTCTGATTCAGCAGGTCTGCCTGGGGTTTGAGATTTTGCTTTTCCGTCAAGCTCTGAGGTGATGTCAGTGCCACAGTCTGCATTGAGTAGCACTGGCGTGGAACATTGGGAGGCTATGTTTGAAGTCCCTCTTCTCCGTTCCTCTCTTATTTTTCTTTCGGTCCCAGTGGGATCTTTCCCTTGTTAGGTCACAGCCCTTCGTGACGAGGTAGGGATCTGATCTGGTGAATTTGGGCTTTGTGAGGAGCCCTGTTGCAGCACTTCCCAGAGGCTGCCCATCATTGGTTCCTTTGAGCTTGAGGGTCATGTGTCTGGCCTGTTGATGCCCCTGTGGCAAGGAGGAGGCCCCTTCCTGCAATTCAGCTTTGTGTCTCTGTGTGCTTTCTACAAGCTTGTGAAACCAGGATCTTGAGGTGTGGCTCATTCACCTGGAGTGACTTTCAGAGGCCATCTGGCAAGTCCTCCACCCTTCTCAGTCCTTCCTGGGAAAAGCAGGGCATTCTAACCACTGTGCATGTGGGTTTGATAGATAGGGCTGTGGGAGAGGGGTGATGGTTTAGTTCCAGCAATAGTTGAGTCATGTAGGGAATGTAATGCCTGACTTGATTGGATCTAAGATTAGAACCCGCTGGAGGAATCTACATTTTCTATTGCCTTCCCTCTTTTAGTTTGTTTCAATAGACCTTGATTGAGCTCCTCTGTATGAGTCAGGGCAGGCTAACTGCTGTATAACAAACTCAGTGGCTCAACATAATAAAGACTTACTTTCTGTACAGGTCCCAGACCAAAACAAGTCACTAGAGGGCTCTGCTCCAGACAGTCGTTCAGGAACTCAGACTCCCCCAGTTGGTGACCCCATCCTGCATGGATTTTTACATCTAGCCAGCAGGCAAAGGAAGAGAGAATATGAAGGATTGCAGGCAGATTCTGTGGGTTATGCCAAAGGGAGGGGTACATTACCCTGCTCCCATGCCATTGGTCAGGATTTAGCTCCATGATTGTACCTCCCAGCAAGGGAGGCTGGGAAATGTATTCTAGTCATAGGTCCAGGTATGTGTTGGATACCATGATGGACAATGGGAATATCAAGGCATAGACATGACTTTCAAGAAGCTCACAGGCTTTTGGAAGGAAACAGTTTCATAAGCAAATCATTAAATCCAGTATGGTAAGCATAGTTCTAGAAGTGTGACCGATCTGCAGGAGTGATGGGGAGGAAGGAGCAGTGGAACAGCAGGTTACTGGGGGAGACCTCAGGCAGGCCAGGCAGTGTGCAGGGACGGACAAGCGAGGGTGGCAGGGCATGTGACTAGAGAGGTCAGTCGAGCAGAGGTCATGAATAGGCTTGTGTCCCACAGGCAGCGGAGAGCCAACAAAGGGTGTGAAGCCAGAGATGAAATCTGCAGATCGGGGAGCAAGTTGCAGCAACATTAGAGACTGGTTCGAACTTAGCACTCTTCTTGCCTAGACCTTTGAAGAGGTTTCACATGTATCTTGGTCTCTCACGCCAGGAAGTTTCTAACAGAGGAGGAAGGGGTGGCAGTGGGGAGGTGACTCTCCAGGTCACCTAGTGCAGGCAATGCTTCTGGCCGGAGTTTGCTGGACCTGCTTGAGGTTTCCACTCAGCAGCACAGGGCCTCGATAGTGGCTTCCAGTGTCTTCAAGGATGCTTTCATTGCCCTCTCCTGAGTTCTAGGATGGCCCAGGCACTGTTATTTCCTGGGAAGGCCAAAGAGGCTGGTGCTGGTTCGCAGCCCCAGGGCTCCATATTAACCAGGCAAGGCTGCAGGGAGGAGCTGAACTCTGCCTGCTTGACCCCAGCCTTCTGCGGTAGCCTACTCTTTTGCTTTTCCTTTTGACAAGACTTTGGGGGAAGAAGGTTCTGAGACCTATGGGCACCTTGACCCATTTATAGGTCAAGAGAAAAATATAGGTCAATAGAGAAAAAAATGGGGAATGGAGATGCTTGGGGAAGGGAAGGAGAAAGGCTAGGATGTTAGACTGTCATTTAGAAGTGTTCCACTTGGCTTCCCTTTCCAGGAAGCCCATCAGGGTTGCACACTGGGAGCTCGTTCTGGAATCTCCTTGCCTTGAGCAGCGGCCTGGGCCCAGGACCGCTGAGGGTCTGTTTTGGCTTCATCTTTGCCAAAAACTGCTCTCTTTGTCCCAGATTTCGTTCTGAATTTGATCCCGTAGTGGCCAGGGCACTTGGGGTACCACAGTTCTAGGCCATTTGGAGGATGAGAAGAATCAAGAACAACTGAGGCTAGGGGTGTGGTTCAGCCGGGGAAAGGTTAAAGACGGTTGCCTTCCCTCCCCTCCCCTCTTCGTCAGGGCCTCCTCGTATTTTGGATGGTCCTTGGAGTTTGTGTGAGAGAGAAAAGTGTCAGGCAGCTTTGGAGGGAATTTCAAAAACCTGTGAGTGGTCTCTGGCAAGGGTAGGGGATGGCTAGAGACCCCCAGGAGGAAACAGGGTGACCACAGCCAGGAGCCTGCCAAAAAACACCTCGAATCTGGGCAGACCTCCTTCTCTGCGGAGTGTCACCACCGGCGCCCTGGGCTGATGCCAGGATTCCTCTGGCTGGCTGTCCCACACACAGATGTTTCTTTCACCAGTCTCCATCCTCTGTACTGGCCAGATATGTCTTCCTAGAATTCCACTTCTAGTGGAGCAGTGTTCCTCCTCTGCTCAGCAGCCTCAGGGGCTGCCTATTGCCTGGAGGAGAAAGTCCGAGTTCTTCCTCTGTTTCAGATGACCCTTGCAGCCCTGCCCCTCACACTGCCCCATGTACATCCTCCCTGCCCCAGCACCAGGCTCCCACAGCTCCCACACTTCCTAGGGATGAAAGGGAGGGAAGTTCACAAGCAGCCAGGGCTGGCACACTGGGGTATCAGGAGGATGCTGAGGTGTAGCTCCCATCCATAGTAAGAAGCCAGCCCCTCACGGCGCCTCATGCCTGTAATCCCAACACTTTGGGAGCTGAGGCGGGTGGATCACTTGAAGTCAGGGGTTTGAGACCAGCCTGGCCAACATGACGAAACCCCATCTCTACTAAAATACCGCAATTAGCTGGGCATGGTGGCAGGTGCCTGTAATCCCAGCTGCTCGGGAGGCTGAGGCAGGAGAATCACTTGAACCCAGGAGGTGGAGGTTGCAGAGAGCTGGGATTGTGTCACTACACTCCAGCCTGGGCGACAGAGCAACTCTGTCTCAAAAACAAAAACATAGTAAGAAGCCATGCCTCAGATTCTGTGACTCCTGGGGAGACTCTCTTCCTTCCTCCAGGAGCCAGGCTCAGAGCTGGCCACATATAGAATCTCTGATCTGACTGCTTTTGTTACTAGCTCCCTAGGTGCTCTGCCACCCTGGCCTTATGCTCTTCCCTCTTGGCCAAGGGGAGCTGAAGTCACCTGAGTGATCTGCGTTGGGACAAAGCTCAACAGCCTTAGGATGAGAAACGGTGTGAAATTATAGGTGAAAAACCCAGAAGGCCTTACAGCCGTTGGCAGTTAGGGTTAGATGAGCCTGACAGATGGCCCTGAGCAGCTCCCTGAAAGCAGAAAGGGCTGGAGGAGGGCATCAGAGATCAGGGAAACACCACTGGAGTCTCTTTACCTTAAAACTGGTGACCCCATCCATCTAGCATTCACAGTAAGGCAAGTACACCTGCTCACCTGTATTCTCATTTCATCCGCACAGTGCCATGGGGCGCTGTTTCTACTCCCACTTTACAGATGAGAAAATGGGGTCACAAAGAGATTAAGTGACTTGGCCAAGGTCATGTAGCTAGGAAAGAATAAGCTGGAGTTCTGACTTCAGCCCTCAAGCATTCCACTACTAACTAGACCACTAATAACGGTAAAACAGTGCCAAGAGAGGTGCCTCCTTCTGGGGGTTCCTCTGCCTGGCCTGTGTTAAAGCACTCTACATATTCATTTTCCCTTTTTAACCTCAGCCACCATGGAGGGGAAAAACAGGCATGGCCCCATTTTACAGATGAGTAGACTGAGGCTCAGAGAAGTTAAATGGGAATAATGACTCCTGGCATTTGGCAGCACTTGCTTGCATCTTCTCCTTGGATCCTCACAACACCTGTGGAGACAGGCAGGTCCAGCATTTCACAGATGGGGCTGTGGTTGCCCAGAGAGGCCAAGCCACTTGCCCTGGTTGTCCAGCAACTTCTTGCAGGCTAGAACTGGAATCCTCCTCTGTTGACTCCAACCTAGTGCTCTTTCTCTCCTGCACAAAGGCCATGGGTCAGCAGGTGGGGGTGTGTGGAATGAGCCCACTGGGGTAGGTTTGGGGACAGGCATGGGTAGGCAGCCTCCTTGGGCACCTTTTGGGCATCAGAGAGAGGCTTTCTGTGGCTTGAGGATTTCCCCTGGGATTGCATCCTCCGGCACATCTTTGCTTAATTCACCCTGTGTACATCTCACTGCAGGTGTTGGGCTGTCCTCCCAGGCCCAGCATGTTAAATGTCACGTCAGCCCCTACACAGGGAATGAGCTGCTGGGAAAGCCAGAGGCCTCCTCCCCAACCCTGGCCCACGCACACCAGCTGGGCAACTCCCCTGGGGCCTGTAGGTGCCCCGAGCCAAGCTGGCCCAGGCCAAGACACCTCCCAGACCCGTCCACCCCTCAGTCTCCCTGCTGCCTCCCTGACCTCAGGGTTATAGTTTCCTAAGCACTTTCCCTGGCATGAGGGACACAGCCTGGTGTCATAACAAGAGTAATGGTGACAGGGATGATAAGAATAGCTGGTGTATATGGAGCACTTACTCATTGCCAGGCTCTGTGCCAATCACTTTACCTACATTATCTCATTGAATCCTCTCACCCACCTGACCAATCAGGTTCTGTCCCTGTCCCCAGTTCGCAGATGAGGAAACTGATTTGAATGCAGAGCTGCCTAGCTATGCACCATTTATTTTTCTTCTTCACATTTTCTAAAATGTTATGCAAGCACCACTGTGGTTCAGGAAGAGACTCTTCATAGTGTATGGGCAGGTATTTATCTTGTAATGGTTATGCTTCGTTTTAATGTGTGTCAATGGTATGGGTTGAAGTTCTTATGTGTTCCTCCCAAAATTCATATATTGAAGTCCTAGCCTCTGGTATGTGACCTTATTTGGTAACAGGGTCATCAAGATGTAATTAGTTGAGATCATGCGGGAGTAGGGTGGCTCCGTAATCTAACATGACTGGTGTCCCTATTAAAGGGGGAAATTTAGACAGACACACACACAGGGAGAACAGCATGTGGAGATGAAGGCAGAGATCAAGGTGATGCTTTTACAAACCAAGGAATGCCATAGATGACTTACATCCCTGAAGCTAGGGGACAGGCATGGGACAGACCCTCCCTCACAGCCCTCAGAGGGAACCAACCTGCCCATACCTTGATATTGGACTTCTAGCCTCCAGGACTGTGAGACAATCAAACTCTTTAAGACACCTAGTTTGTGGTACTTTGTTACAGTGGCCCTAGCAAACTAAGTACAGTTAGAATACACACACACACACACACACACACGCATGAACACAATACCCTTTTTTTTTTTTTTTTTTTGAGACAGGGTCTAGCTCTGTCACCCAGGCTGGAGTGCAGTGGCATGATCATGGCTCACTGCAGCCACAATCTCCTGGGTTCAAGTGATCCTCCCTCCCCAGTCTCCCAAGTAGCTGAGACCACAGGTGCACACCACCACACCCAGCTAATTTTTAAATCTATATATTTTGTAGAGGTGGAGTCTCACCACGTTGCCCAGGCTGGTCTGAAACTTCTGGGCTTAAGCGATCCTCCTGCCTTGGCCTCCCAGAGTGCTGGGATTACAGGCACGAGCCACGGTGTCCGGCCTATACACTTATCATTTGAAGACAGAGAAAGGGGCCATGAGCCAAATAATATAGGCGGCCTCTTGAAGCTAAAAAAGGCAAGGAAACAGATGCTCCCCTAGAGCCCACGACTGGAAATGGCTCTGCTTTCCCCAACCCAGACACTGGAAACAGCAGCTTAGTGAGTGTGTGTTATTATCAAGTGGGCATCTGAGACCTCCCACCTGCCAGTCCCCATCCCAGAGACTCCAGCCACATGCAGTGCCGTCCTTGAGATGGGTTCTGAAAATGACTTCTCCATCTCGTCACACTGCTGGTGATGCTTTAGGGTGCCCTAATTCCCCCTGAGAGTGGCACATCAGGCATCTGCCCTCATCCAGTCCTGTTGCCAGCTGTGTGGTCATCCTCAAATCGCTGGAATAAATGATCAGGGGCCTCCACCCCGGATCCCAGCACTTTTTCTGACACACGGCGGCATTTCATGGAATCCATGAGCAAGGCAAATCACTCCCATCCCGCTGCTTCCTGTAGCAATCCTGATAGGCCCCCTGCCGAGCATGAATCCCTGCCATTCCTCCCTCTGGAAGGCCTTCCTCCCGTTTCCCAGCTCTCTATTCAAGGCCTCGCTCTGATGTCTCTTCTGAGACATCCTTTTGCTCACTGCAGCCACACTGATCGTGTCCTTTCCTAAACTCCCATCGCCTGGCTTTTCATACCACTCAGCAGGTTGACACCCACCTAATGCTGCTAGGTAAGTCCCTTGTGCCCGTGTGGGTGTCCCAGCTCCCACTCAGATCACGGACCATGACTGACACTCCTGAATCCTGCTGATGTGGTAAAGGCCTGGCTGGGAAGGGACCTGAAGTAGTGAAGGCTTGCATGTTTTCCAGAAAATGGTCGAAGAAGTCTTCTTTGACTTGTTAAGGAACTTTAGAACCTGGAATGGGCTCCCTCTCAAAGTCGGGGTGTGTTCTGGCACCGTGCTTCCTCAGCGTGGCATGAGCCACGTCCCAGCTAAATGCATCCCAACTCCTTGCCAGGGTGGACAGGTCCTCTCTGTCTCCTCTCTCTCTCTCTCCCTGGCTGTTCCTTCAGGCCTATCTGGGGGGGCCACTAGTATGGAAATGGCAGAAGAGTCACTTAACTTGAATATGGATCATTAGAAATGATCCAATCTGCATAACACTCCAGGCAACCAGCTGGGACACCAGAAGGGCTGCGTTTTAGGAGCAAGGACCTAAATAAGACCCTAAAGTAAGGCCTACTGTAAACTCACCCTAATGAAACCCAAGAATAAGTAAACAATATCCACAGAGGAGACAAAATTTGGAGGTTGAGTCACATCAAGTTAGAGGTACTTGGAAAATCCCTAGGACTTTCCATAGATCCACCCTAAGAAAGCAGAAAACTGCCTACATAAGTTTAAGGTGATTAACCAGTACTTGAATTGGCTACTAGAACAAAAATCAACACTTTTCAGAGAAAAATAACAGAATCCAGAGTCTCTACAGCATATTAGCCACAATGACAAGTCTAAAATGAAACATTACTAAGTGGTCAAAGAAATAAGAAAATATGACCCATAGGTATAAAAAAGTACTAGAAACTAACACAGAGATGGCCCAGATGTTGAAAGACTTTAAGGCAGTTAAATAACTAAGGGAAAATATGGATTTAATGAGTAAGCAGATAGTAGAGAAATGGAAACTATAAAAAATAGAGTCAAATAGAAATTTTGAAACTTAAAAGTGTGATAATTGAAATGAAAATGTCACTGGATGAGCTTACCACTAGTATGGAAATGGCAGAAGGATCACTTAACTTGAATATAGATCATTAGAAATGATCCAATCCGCATAACAGAGAAAAAAGAATGAAGAAACACACACAGAGTTCCAGAAACATGTAGTACAATATGCAGTCTTCTGACTTACATGTTTTAATAGTCCCAGAAATAGAAGAAAATTATAATGCAGTAGAAACAAAACTTTTTTAAAAAATGGCCACAAATTTTCTAAATATTATGAAAATTACCAACTTACAGATTCAAGAAGCCCTGTGAACTCCCAAAGAGAATAAATATAAAGAAAATGGCTGGGCATGATGGTTTATGCCTGTAATCCCAGCACTTTGGGAGGCCAGGACAGGAGGACCACTTGAGGCCAGGAGTTCAAGATCAGCCAGGACAACATAGTGAAATCCTGTCTCTACAAGAAAAAAAAAGACAATTAGCTGGATGGTGCACACCTGTAATCCCAGCTACTCGGGAGACAGAAGTGGGAGGATCACTTGAGCCCAGAAAGTCAAGGCTGCAGTGAGCTGGGATTGTGCCACTGCACTCCAGCCTAGAAAACAAAAGCTTGACCCTGTCTCAAAAAAAGAAAAGAAGGCTGGGCGCAGTGGCTCACACCTGTAATCCCAGCACTTTGGGAAGCTGAGGCAGGCAGATCACTTGAGCTCAGGAATTCGAGACCAGCCTGACGAACATGGCAAAACCCCATCTCTATTAAAAATACAAAAATTAGCCGGGCATGGTGGCACACACCTGTAATCCCAGCTACTCAAGAGGCTGAGGCAGGAGAATCGCTTGAACCCGGGAGGAGGGGGTTGCAGTGAGCCGAGATTGCACCACTGCACTGCAACCTGGGCAACAGAGCGAGACTCCATCTCAAAAAAAATAAAAGAAAGAAAAGAAAAGAAAAACCACACCATTATTGTCCCTCTCTTTTTCTGTGATGTTCGCTGATGTGTCCCCTGCATGTAACACAGGGACTGCTTAGTCCTCAGCTAAGTCGAATGAACAAATGAATTCTGAGGTTTCCCGCAATCTGGCATGGTCCCCACAGAGACTGGGTGGCCTTGTCTCTTTTTTTTTTTTTTTTGAGACAGAGTTTCACTCTTGTCGCACAAGCTGCAGTGCAATCGTGAGATCTCAGCTCACTGCAACTTCCGCCCGCTGGGCTCAAGCGATTCTCTTGCCTCAGCCTCCCAAGTAGTTGGGATTATAGGCGCCCGCCACCATGTCCAGCTAATTTTTGTATTTTCAGTAGAGATAGGGTTTCACCATGTGGTCAGGCTGGTCTTGAACCCCCGACCTCAGGTGATCCTCCCACCTCGGCCTTCGAAAGTGCCAGGAATACAGGCCTGACCCACCGCGCCCGGCTGTCCTTGTCTCTTTTTAAGGGGAATTTCTGGGTCAGGAAAGCCACCAGCTTTTTGCACCGTTTTTTCTTGAGCTAGATAGAAAGGGCAGAAGGTGAAGGTTTGAGGATTTGGGCCTGAAAGCTTGAGTCGCTGGGAGCTCCACCCTCTGGGGGCGGCGAGGAGCCGGCCTCTTGGGTTACAGATGTGCCCCAGCTGGGCTCGTTCGTCCTCCCCTCTCCCCTCCTTGGATTGCTGCGTAGCCCTGCCCTGGGAGAGCTGCTGAATCAGCTTTCCCTGGCTGGAGCCAGCGCGTGCAGCCCAGCTGTCCCCTATCTCTCACAGGATCCACCCTTTAGATAAACTGCCTGGCCTCCTCCACACACTGCGAGGTTCTGATGTGGTTGCGAGGGCCTCCATTAGCCAAATGCCTCTCACTCCAGCCAGGACCCTTGCGATGGGCCCTGCTTTTCCTCCAGCCTGAGTTAGGCCGGTGCTGGAGTGACAGGAGAATCCACTTCCTGCCTGCAAAGGTGGTCCCGCAGAACTCTCTGCTGGGCGGGGCCTTCCTGCCTCACCGCCCCCGCGCCCAGGCTTCCTCCTTCCTCCCAGAGGGCGCGGCAGCAGGTTTAGGAGACAGCCCCGCTCAGCCCCTGTTGTTTTATCTGTGGACACCGGCCCTGCAAATTGGGTACTGACCAGGCTTCAGAGCCCGCTTTGCAGCCTGCCTGGCCCTCTGGGAGGGGTGACATTTTCACTATCTCTCACCGCCCGCCACTCTGACGTACTGAGGACCAAGATGCTGAACTGCGCAGCTTTGCCAGCTACAAGCGTCACACAGAGTGAACTCTTACTTGGTTTGCTCTGGAGTCTGAGCCCAGAGATTTGCTTTCGTTGAAAGTTGACCTGTGGGCAGAAAAAGTGTCCCTGGCAGCTGGTTAGCTGTGCTTCCGTTTTCCGTGGCCAGTGGTCCATGGGGGTGGGGGATGACTGACGGGGAGAGCAGCTCCGGGGCTCTGCTGGCTTAGCCTGGTGGTGGGATTAGGTGACAGGTGTGGCTGGGCTCAGCACCTGAGGTCCCGCCCATACCTGCTGAATCAGAACCTGCCAAGAGCTGCGGATGCATGTTGAAGGTTGTGAAGCCTGGCTCCTTGATGTGAAGGGTGCAGGGTGTGTGTGTTATTTTGACGGAGACTCGCTCTGTCGCCCAGGTTGGAGTGCAGTGGCGCCATCTTGGCTCACTGCAGCCTCCTCCCAGGTTCAAGCGATTCTCCTGCCTCAGCTGGGACTACAGATGTGCACCACCATGCCCAGCTAATTATTGTGTTTTTGTTTTTGTTGTTGTTGTTGTTGTTGTTGTTGTTGTTGTTTTAGTAGAGATGGGGTTTCTCAGGCTGGTCTGCGAACTCCTGGCCTCAAGCAATCCTCCTGCCTTGTCCTAAAGTGCTGGCATTACAGGCATGAACTACTGCACCTGGCCGCAAGGCTACAGTTTAACTTATTTCTAGCACCTAAGGCAGAGCCTGACATGGAGAAGGCATTCAGTAACTGTTCTTGGAGGAAAGGAATGAATGCATGAGTCCTGCCTGCCCCTGCCTACTCCCCACAGCACCACATTCCCTCTGCACAGTGAGAATCTCAAGTCTCTTAGGTCGGAAAGAGATGGAGGAGTCGGAGAACATGCATGTCAGAGCTGGGGAAAAAATGTCAAGTTTTTGTAGCCTAACTCCCTCAAGCCCCAGAGAGTCATAGCAACTTGGGTGAGGTCCCACCACTTGTGGTGGAACAGCTGGTCGCCTTGTTTCGGGAGACAGGTGGTTGTGATCAGGACAAAGTGTTCCATACCTGGGTGTGTGTTGCTTGGCCCACCTCTCTCCTCAGACATCTCTGTACCTCTTCATCAGAAACCTATGGAGCCATTTCTCCGAGGCCCCAATAACATGTTAGTTATCCATTTATGAATTCTCATTCTTCTTATGGAAAAGATTTAAGGTACTTATAAATATGCATAGAATACAACAAGATAAAAAGTAAAAAGGAATACGTTGGTATTAAGGAAGTGTGCAGATGTGTGAACAAGGGTATTCACTATAGTGCTATGTATAGTAGTGAAAAATCAGAAACAACCTAAATATCCAACAGTACGGGAGTGGGTAAATACACTATGGCTCATCCAGACACTGAAATTCTGTGTACCAATTGAGAATGCTGACGTGGCCCAGGCGCAGTGGCTCACGCCTGTAATGTCAGTGCTTTGGGAGGTCGAGGTAGGAGGATCTCTTGAAGCCAGGATCTTGAGACTAGCCTCACAGTGAGATCCCAGCTCTACAAAAAAATGTTTTAAACTAGCTGGGCATTGTGGCACACACCTAGTCCTAATTACACCAGAGGCAGAAGTGGGAGGATCACTTGAGCCCAGGAGTTTGAGGCTGCAGCAAGCTATGATTGCACACCGTACGACAGCCTGGGCAACAGAGTGAGACCTGGTCTCTTAAGAAAAAAGAACATTGATATGAAAGTATTCATTGACATGGAAAAATGTTCATTATATAGTGTAAAAGTATTGATGGGTTCATTTTATTTACATGTATGGAAGAATGCCTAGCAAAGATAGGTATCCCAAAATATTAATGTCAGGGAGAGAGATTATGAGTGATTTTTATTCTCTTTTTGACCACCCACTGCTATAACTTCTAGTTTTTTCCCTTAGCGAACATGAATTACTTATGTAATAGTGTTAGTATAGAAATGAAATTTACAAAAACAGAATATGGGTGAGGAAAATGGGAAAAGGAGAAAATCAGAGTCCTAATCTATATAGAATTTGTTTGAAAATGTATAAATTTTAAAAATCCTTTGCTGAGTGTTAAGATGTAGGAAAGAAAAAAAATGCTGTTTATAGTGTTATGGCCCAGTTGCTGTTTTTACACGTAACAGGCAATTATTAAATATTTGAGAGTTTGACTTAAAACATTGAGAACTCATGTGGCCAGGCGCCGTGGCTCACACCGGTAATCCCAACACTTTGGGAGCCTGAGGCAGGCGGATCACTTGAGGCCAGGAGTTCAAGACCAGCCTGGCCAAGATGGTGAAGCCCCATCTCTACTAAAAATACAAATGTTAGCCAGGCGTGGTGGCACACGCCTGTAATCTCAGCTATGAGAATCACTTGATTCCGAGAGGCGGAGGTTGCAGTGAGCTGAGATCGTGCCACTGCACTCCAGCCTGGGTGACAGAGCAAGACTCTGTCTCAAAAAAAAAGAAAAAGAAAAATTCATGACCCAGCTTTTGTTAAATATCCATCTGTATTCAGGGAAGTGAAAGTTAATCATGCTGCAGTCTTTGTCTTGTTTTGAATGGAATCACCAGTGACCTGCCCTTCCTTATGTGGGATCTAAATAACCTGGGTATATTGGGTAATGATTATGCAAGAGACAATCCTAAAATTGTGTGTTAGAGCTGGATGGGTGGACGAACGGATGGATGGACGGAAATAAATGCGCGCGCGCACACACACACACACACACACACAATCTAGCCTAGAACCATGCTATCTATAGCTTGGATATTTGTTCCCCCCAAGTCTCGTGTTGAAATTTGATACCTAGCCGGGCGCAGTGGCTCAAGCCTGTAATCCCAGCACTTTAGAAGGCCGAGACGGGCGGATCACGAGGTCAGGAGATTGAGACCATCCTGGCTAACCCGGTGAAACCCCATCTCTACTAAAAAAAAATACAAAAACACTAGCCGGGCGAGGTGGCGGCGCCTGTAGTCCCAGCTACTCGGGAGGCTGAGGCAGGAGAATGGCGGGAGCCCGGGAGGCGGATCTTGCAGTGAGCTGAGATCCGGCCACTGCACGCCAGCGTGGGCGACAGAGTGAGACTCCGTCTCAAAAAAAAAAAAAAAAAAGAAATTTGATACCTAGTTTTGGAGGTGGGCCTAATGAGAGGTGTTTGGGTTGTGAGGGGTCGGGGTGGAGGGGCTGATCCTTCATGAATAGTTGGTCCTGTTCTCATGGTAATGAGCGAGTCCAATGAGAGCAGGTTGTTTAAAAGAGCCTGGCACCTCCCCCTTGCCCTCTGCTTCCTGTCTCGCTCTGTGATCTCTGCACATGCCTCCTCCCCTTCCATGCCATGAGTGGAAGCAGCCTGAGGCTTCACCAGATGCCCAGTAGATTGTGAGCCAAGCTAAATAAGCTTCTTTTCTTGATAAATTACCCAGCCTTGGGTCTTCCTTTATAGCAACACTAAACAGGCTAAGACAAACCGCTTTTCACCACCTCCAACGCTAACACCTTGGTCCAAGTCGCCTTCAGTAGGACCCTAACTGGTCTCCCTGCTTCCACCCTGTGGTCCATTCCCTACGCCATAGCTAAAGCTGTCTTTTCTAAGTGTGAAGCAAATCATCTGCCTCTGCACAGAACCCTCCAGGACTTCCTCTTCCATCACGATAAGCCCTGAGTCTTCACCGGAGCCTCACCAGACCCTCTGTGCTCTGGCCCATCCTGCCTCTCAGATCTCATTGCCTGTCCCTCTGCTCCTGGCTAACACCACTCCGGCCACACTGGCCTTGCCAGGCTCTTTTTGCACGTCCTGCTTCCCTGCCTGAAAGATTCTCCCTCTCCAGTGTAGCTTGCTTCCTCGCCCCCTGCAGGTCTCTGCAGAATTGCTAGCTCGGGGTCAGGCCTTCCTTGCCACCCTATATAAAATGACAACTCCTGCTGTGTTCCAGTACCGTATCCTACTCGATTTTCCTCCGCAGCACTGATCTGATCTTCCCTGGCACGTGACATGTTTATTTGTTTGCTGTTTGTCTCCCTCCACTAGAGTGTAAACTCCCTGAGGGCAGAAACTTTGTCTGTTTTCTTTACTGCCCTTTCCTTAGTGCCCAGTGCTGTAAAGTGGATGCTCAATATATATTTGAAGGACTGATTGGACTTCAAAGATCATGTGACTGATCCTTCTCATTCTACCAAGGAGGGGCCTGAGGCCTAACCTTGAGAGGCTCCGTTCCTTGCCTGAGGTCACACAGCTGGGGCGGCAGGACTAGATCATGACTCCCCTCCTGCCTACGCTTCAGAAAGGAGATCAGCCACACACAAAGGGACCCTGGCCTCATCCATCCTGTCTTCCGTGTGTTTTTCCAGTTTACATAGAATTTTAGCCCAGAATAGCAAAGAAAAAACAGTTTTTCCTCCAGAACCATGGAAACTCTTCCAGTGGGTCTGTCCCTGGAAAAACAGCAGCGATCTCAGGGTGGGAAGGTAGGAAGTGGAGGAGTGGTCTTCCGGCAGCGGGGGCAATGGGATGGATTTGGTTTTGCAATTAAAATAACAGCTGGGTCTGTTTCCACAGCATGGTTCTGGAAGGTGAGTGGTCTGTCTAAAGTATCAGATGGGGCCGTCCCCCATCCTGGCCCAAGAGGGTTTCAGATGGCCAGTGGCTGAAGGATTCACTCCACAGATGAAGTATGAAAGAAACCAGGCCCAAAGGAGCCTCTGGAAACCCTACAGGCAGCCTGGCCTGAAAGCCTCTAGTCCCTACCCCAGCCTTGCTCGGAGTCATCTCCTGACACCTTCCCCTGCACTCCTACCCTCTCGCTGAGATTGATCAGATGCCCTCTTCGATGCAGAGAGAGCTTTGGCCTCCTCCCTCTCATGCCCCATGTGGTTTGTTAATCATCTGTGAAATGAGGGATCTCAGGCGTCACTCATCCGTGTGAGGACACTGGGGCCCTGGAGAAGTGGAGTGGAGTGGGGAAGGGATGATGAGGAATATTCTGGTCTTCTGAATCCTGTCCCTCTGTCTGTCTGGCTTCTCAGATGCAGCTTTTGGATAAGTTTCCCATTGAAGGTGGCCAGAAGGACCCCAAGCAAAGGATCATCCCCTTCCTCCCAGGTAAGCATTGGGTGGCTCCACCCAGGGCTAGGGATACCGGGGAAGGACTGGTCCTTCCCTTAGGCTGAGAAGAGGCTACTAAGTGGCAAATTCTGGGTGAGGCATGCCTGGGAATCTGCATATGAACAATTTCCCCCAAGGGATTTGGAAGCTCCAGACTGTGAAGGCCACTGTCCTCCAAGTGGCTTCTCCCACCATTGCAAGACCATCTCTGCTGGCTCCTGGCCTGTAGCTTCTGAGGAGTTTCTCAGGCTCCTGGACTTTGGTTTCCTTTTCACAAAAAGCACAGAGAGACCAAGTTCTCCTGTGAACGGATGAAGAGCTGCAGGCTGAGCTGTTTGTACTGACTCCCATTCTAATCATGGATAACCTTAAATTGAGCACGCTCCCGATCTGATCTCCTCCAGTCCTCATGTCACCTTATATGGAAGAGGCGGCTTACACCATTTTGGAGTGTGTTTAAGGCAATCAATTACATTATATAATTTACAGGAAAACTCAGGTGTATCGGAACCTGTTATTTTGATGATATCTTAAGTGTGTATAGAGATTTATAGCCATGGAGTGCTTTTTTATTTGTTATCATATGCACATCTCCATACTGAGGTGTGTAGTATAATCTCCCCTAATGGGTGAAGATGTTGGGGTTCAGACAGACTAAGGAACTGCCCGTAAAAGTGGCGGAGCTGAGGCATAAACTCGGGCCTCCTGGTCTATGTCTGGCTCTGCCCTGTGCCAGGTGAGCGATGCTATCCCCTGGCTCTCCGGAACCCCTACCGTTTACCAGAAGAGCTCCCTTCACAGTGGGCTTCCCCCGGGGCTCAGGCTGGCCCTGGACCTGCACAGGTCGGGACCACGGTGATCAGTCAGACCTTGGCAAAAAGCAGGGCCTGCATCTCGCTAACCCCTGGCACACTGCCAGCCCACAACCAGTGCCTACTTGCTGACTTGAAAACAAATGTAGGGGCACCTCCCTCAGAGAGTGGCTCCTTTCTGAAAGGCATATCTCCTGCATTCCTCCATCCTCAAAAGCAGCGAAAGATGTGAGTTCCTATGACCTCCTGTCCTTGGAGTCCTATGCTATAGCTGGAGATAATTAGTTTAGTTACAAGGAAGAATTTCTAAATCCCACAGTTTGGGCAAGACTGGAACTAGGCAGTGAGGGTGTCCACCCAAGACTGGAACTAGTCAGCCCCTGGCCTCCCTCCATGGAGGCACAGGATTGCTTCTCCATCCCTGGCCTAGGAGTTCACATGGGGTGACTTGCGTGCCTTGCATGGCTTTGCACTGGGTCTTGAATGGAATGTCCAGCATCCAGGTTGGTGACAACCTTAGATGGTGCTCCAGTACAGTCTGGAAGCTCAGTGCCAGGGTCTGGTAGCCCAGCTGGGACGCTGTGGGCACAAGCGTCCTAGAGGCAACATGAGGCCACAGCGTGGTAGCCTGGCCTTGGGGCATGAAGGTCACCAGTTTGCTCCAGAAGAATGGGCTTCCCCCACTTCTTCCTCAGCTAGCACTCCAGAGAAAGAGCACCCCATTACCATTCCATCAGTGGCTGTTTACCGGGGCTCAGCCCGTCAGAGCTCATGGGGCTGGTGAATTAAAGGGAGATCTGAATTTGTTTTCTTCATCTACGGAACCCTCAGGCTAGTGGGAGAGAAGACCTGCTCCATCATCCCAGGACCACTTAAGGCAGGATGTGACTCTACCACTGTGCAATTTGAGGGTGACTGGAGAGGGAGCTCAGAGAACAGCGATCTCATTGTGAGCTGAGGAAGTCAGCAGAGACCTCCTGAACAAGGGGGGCCTGGAGCTGGCCCCTACAGGATGGGTAGGCTTGGAGGGTGGAACGCAAGGCAAAGGCTTGTGTACTGCAGCTACCTTAGCCCCTTGTCTCGGGAGTCAGACTGCCCCGGTTCACCCTGGAAACCCTGGCTCTGCTGGTTACCGGTTGCATTAACTTCTCTGTGCTTCAGTTTCCTCATCTGGAAAATGGGGATGATGATAGAATGTACTTCGTGGGGCTGTTTCAAGGATAAAATAAATGAGTGTATCTCAGGTGGTTAGAGCTATGGCAGCTCCTAGTGGGGGCCAAATAAATGTTAGTCCTTATAATTACTAATGTTCCATGCATGCCTAGCATTTTACACCACACATTTACATATATAATCTGATTTGATCCTCCCAACAAGGTGATCATCCCCATTTTACTGACTAGGAAGCTGAGGCCAAGGGAGGCTAATAGACTTGCACAAGCCTACACAGCCACGAAGTACAGCCCACACCAGAGCTGTCATTCCTGACTCCTGGGCCAGGCTCCCTTTCATATCAGAACGAAGAATACAACAGCTGCCAACGGGACTGAGTACCTCTCTGAACTTCAGTTTCCACTTACAGGATTGCAGTGAGGATTAAAAGAATTTATGCAAAACACTTCACACAATATCTGTCTTACAGTAAATAATAAATGGCAGCTGTTAATCAAGAAAGTCACCTGTCCCCACACCACCACCTACTGGGAAAAGTCAAGCGTGGGGACACCTTCCAGCTCCTGCAAATGTGATCGTGCATAGCGAGTGATATTGTCAGGAGGAATGAGGTTGACTTGCCCCGACCCTGTGCCCTTCTTTTTCCTGGCTTGGCTTCTTTTCTTGGCTTCCTCCAGCAGGGTTCCCTCTTAGACCCTTCTCTTCAGCTCACTCATTCTCCAGAACTTCAAAATACATATTGCTGGCCATTTGGAATCCTACCCCAGGGTTCCCAAGCCCTGTCCCTGGCCTTCCTCCTGCTCACTAGAAATTACCTTAACCCTGTTACGCTCTGCTCACTCCTTAGCTCGGACATGAAGGAGAAAGATGGAGGAAAAATAACTCAACACTATCAGAACCTGGCCAGGGCAAGCTGAGTGGGTGTGAGGATTCCCCATCCACCCCCACTGCCCTGATGCACAGAGCTTCCAGGAGGAGAGGGTGTCAGAGAAGGGCAGTGATGAACATTACCTATCTTAGGTCAAGTTCCTCAAATGCAGAGCCTGAGATGAGGATTCGCATGCATGTGGCTTTTGAGGGTATGCTGTCACGTGAACTTCCTGTGGCAGGGAAGGAAACAGAATGGGGCAGAGGAGGAAGTGAGGCAGAGATGTGTGTTCAGCTAAGTCCAACCTCCGCCTGATCCCACGGGGAGCTCTGGTGGGTGAATGGCACCACAGAACTGTTCCATCTTAGGGGACAGCTTTTACAGCCACCCCCCGCCCCCAATCAGTCACCCATTGTCTGTGGGCTGCCTCCTCCTCCAAAGGGTGTAGAGCATGGGCATGATGGCTCTGATGGCCGGGGGCATGCATCTGAAGAAGGGGGCAGCTGGGAGCCCCTAGCAGCAGCCCACACTCACAACACTGAGGGGAGGAGCCACAGCTGGTGCAGGGGCTCAGGAGAGTATCTGCTCTACACCCTAACACCAGTTCAAGGCTCTGCTTCTGCTTCCCTGCCTCTAGGGAGGGTGTCTGAAGCCACCTGCTGATTCCCCCAGGCTCACCCCCAGCAACAGTGACTCAGCAGAACCCCAGAGAACTTAACAGTCTTTCAACCCCAGGCAGGGTTAGCAGCTAGCCTTGGGAATAGCCTTGCCAGCCCATTGCCTCACCTGAAATTTCAGAGCAAGGAAATCCCAAGGGGTGGAAGCAGAAAGCACCCATTATTTCCAGAAGGGTCTCAATTTTAGCTCCAGAGATGCTGGGATGTGATAAGCATTTCTGCTGCCCAAGTGTGGAGTCTAGGGGATGTGCTTGGAGTGTTAGGCTAGCTGATTTGCTTTGGCCCATGTGGCTGCAGGCTGATGGCTGAGGCCTCATAGAAATTTGACTGACTGGTGGAGCTGACAGAGAAAGCAGTGGAATTAGAGAAGAAAGGAACCCATGGCTTGGTTACATGCTTGCCCATTGATACCAGTCAAATCCTGGCAGAAAATCTCACACATGGGCTATAAGTCTTGGGACCTAGGACACAGGCTTGTGATATGTCTGGGTGGTGTAATGGTCAGAGTTCAGGGTCAGCCTGTAGATTTGAAAAGTGGGGAGTGCCTGGGGCTCCTGTGGTCAAAGGCAGACGCTCCATCCCTGGAGAAGCTGACCCAGACAGTGCCCGTTGGCTCTTGGGGGACAGATGGAGTGTTGTGCAGTGGTGCTGTAGTTGGGAGTAAGGATTGGGGGTCTGTGAGTAGGGCTAACAAGATGATAGAGTGGGGAGCCAGTACACTGCTGGCCCAGGGGGCTGACATTGGCATATCCATCAAATCCTATAGAAAATTTTGTAGGGGAACTGCCCATAAGAGAGCCCCCGAATTGTTTCACCAGGGCTAGAACCTACTTTCTGGACCCTGGAAGTGAAAATCCACTGTACCTGGGACCACCAGCCTTTATGAAGTCTGTGGCGCCTTGGGAGGGCAAGGAGAAGCTATGGACCCATGTAGGACTGGCAGTTCTCCAGCAAGGCATCCTGGGAAAGAAAACCCAGACGTTTCATGGGCAGAAAGGGGCAGAGAGTTACTCCAGGGCCCAGACACCCTGAAGAGTGGTGGTGGAGGCAAGGGGTAGAGAGAAGGGAAGGAAGCCCCTCCAGGCCTATGCCTGCAAACCCCATATTATGTGAGACTGGGGAGACACACCCGTCTCTTTTTTTTTTTTTTTTTTGAGACGGAGTCTCGCAGTCGCCCAGGGTGGAGTGCAGTGGCCGGATCTCAGCTCACTGCAAGCTCCGCCTCCGGGTTTACGCCATTCTCCTGCCTCAGCCTCCCGAGTAGCTGGGACTACAGGCGCCCGCCAACTCGCCCGGCTAGTTTTTTGTATTTTTTAGTAGAGACGGGGTTTCGCCGTGTTAGCCAGGATGGTCTCGATCTCCTGACCTCGCGATCCACCCGTCTCGGCCTCCCAAAGTGCTGGGATTACAGGCTTGAGCCACCGCGCCCGGCCTCACACCCGTCTCTTTTGCTGGTTTTTGCAGCCTTCCTTTGAGACAAGGCCCTTATCTGCTTCCGTCATGTTTCTATCATGAGACTGGATGGGGGGTGCTTTATTAAGACTTGTTGGGCGCAGTGCCTCACACCTGCAATCCCAGCACTTTGGGAGGCCGAGATGGGTGGATCACTTGAGGCCAGGAGTTCCAGACCAGCCCGGACAACATGGTGAAACCCCCATCTCTACTGAAAATACAACCCAAAAGTGAGCCAGGCATAGTGGCACACGCCTGTAGTCCCAGCTCCTTGGGAGACTGGGGTGGGAGAATTGCTTGAACCTGGGAGGCAGAGGTTACAGTGAGCCAAGATTGTGCCACTGCACTACAGCCTGGGTGACAAAGCAAGACTCTGTCTCAGAAAAAAAAAAAAAGACTTATTGATTGCTCCTAGTGTGTGCCTAGCGTTATCCTAGCCACTCTGCATACCTTCCCTCCAGTCTCACCGCAGGTGGCTTTATCCCCATTTTAGAGAGAACTCAAATCACTCTCCACCATTACTTAGCCATACGGTGGCAGAGCCGCGATTCTTCCTATGGGGCTGTATGTCTTTCCTTGGGAAAGAAGAAATTGCCACAACAGCCTCAGCTAGACTCTGTCTTTGTCCCTCTCTTCCTGCCTGCACACCTCCCAGGTTAGGGATCTGAGAGGTTCTGCCTGAGACAGAGCACGGACAGTCCAGTCCCTCCCTCAGGCTGTCATTGCTACCTCATGTTTCAGGAGTGCCCTGTGTAGGCAGCAGGAGGCTGGAACCTCACAGGGACTCAGGTGACCTGTAAGGGCTCTCTCATTCCATTGAGTGGCCAAGGTAATTACTCATCAGCACAGAGTAATTGATAGTTTTCTTGCAATTAAACCATTTAATTTATTATTATTTTAATGATTACAAATAAGATAGTCCCAAGGCTTTCAGAGCGCTATCTTCCTTTAATTATGGTCTAACAAGTTTGGCTATTTGGTTTCCTAACACAGCATTTTCTTAAACTTTTTATTTTGAAATAATTAGAGACTCACAAGAGGTCGCAAAAATACTAGGCACTCTACATCCCCCCCTCCAATTCCACCACTGTACTGCAGGGTAGCTGGCATTATTCCCATTTTAAGGAGAGGTCAAATCACTTTCCATCATCACATCACTTCCCCCCAATGGTAACATCTGATGTAACCACAGTATGTTATCAAAACCAGGAAATTAATATTGGCACAACTCAACTAACTAGACCACAGAGCTGAGTAATTGATTTTTATTTTATGGAGGTGGAGAGCTGTTAAACAAGCATGCCAGCTGGTCTTTAGGAAGGAGGCAGTGGTGTGATAATAGGCCCTGAGAAACTCCACTCCCAGGCCTGACCTCTCAGCATTCCCATCCTCAACAAAAAGCCATATTCCAGAAACCTGTGCAAATTCAGCTCTTTGGAACCAATCACATGATCTTTTAGGTGTCCAAAGTGTTATTCTATTCAAAAGAGGCATATAATAAATCCTGTTGCAAAGCAAGGAACTTTTAAAAAAATATCCTTTTAAGTATTCTTGGCTGGGCATGGTGGCTCATGCCTGTATTCCCAGCAACTCAATAGGCTGAAACGGGAGGATCACTTGAGAATAAGAGTTAGAGACCATCCTAGGCAACATAGCAAGACCCTGTCTCTAAAACAAACAAATAGAAAACATATTTTTACTTCAGCTCTCTTTTGATTAAAAAAAAAGTATTCATCCTTTCCTCATTACATATATATATTTATTTTATATACATATATTTTGTATATTTTTAATATTTTATATACATGTATATATTTTTAAATATATATATATTTTGAGATAGGGTCTCGCTCTGTTGCCCAGGCTGGAGTACAGTAGTACAGTCACAGCTCACTGCAGCCTCCACCTCAGAGGCTCAATCTATCCTCCTGCCTCAGCCTCCCAAGTAGCTGAGACTACAGCTGCATGCCACCATGCCTGGCTAATCTTTGTATTTTTTTGTAGAGATGGGGTTTTATCATGTTGCTTAGGCTGGCCTCGAACTCCTGGACTTAAGTGATCCACCTGCCTTGGCTTCCCAAAGTGTTGGGATTACAGGTGTAAGCCACTGCACCTGGCCTGGTTTACATATATTTTTATACTTTGGGACTTCTCTTGTGCCTCCAAGTTCCATAGGTTTGACAAGACGGGCTCAGATGAATGCCTGCATATGCAGTGAGTGAGTTACTTTATAGGAGGGGAGCCCACATCTTTTAATAATGGATGGTAAACAAACCTGCCCTTTTGCTCCGAAGATAGACACTATCCTTAGTCCAAGACTATATGCAAACCTGCCGTATGCCCCAGAGCAAGGCACTACTGTCTTCTAAGGCTGTTTGCTATGCAAGCACCTTTGAAAAGATCTTCCAAAACAAAAAGCAGTTAGTGCCTTGTTTACAAGACATGTGCAACAGCAGGAGGCCCAGGGAGAATTGACTCAGAAGTGTGCCTTAGCTCTTTCTGAAGTCTCTTGCTTTTTGGAGAGGTGGGCAGAAATCAAGGTCCTTAGGACATTGGGCCAAGCGTGGTAGGGTCACCAGCCTCTCAGGGCAGCCTACTGTTTACTTGGAATTTTCTGCCTTGTTTTAGAAGATGATTGTGGAAAATCCATCTCCTGTTTCCCATCCTGGGATTGGAGTAGATTTCCTGTGTATCCCAAGTTTGCTGGCCTGAGGAGACTCCCTGAGAGGAAATGGTCATTACGACATGAAGTAGAGTGTGTAGCTGCTGATGTAAAAAGCAAACAACTGCAGCCAGGGACTGAGGGACTTCAGAAGCCAGGCAGTGAAGCAAAAAAAGCTACATTCCCTCTACAAAGGCTGTGCGAGGTCCCCTCCCACTAGCAAGTCATCTGTTTCTCTGTGCTGGCTGGCACTGGGCCTCTGGGCTTCCAGAAAGTCCTTCATCCTAATAGCTGAGTTAGTCCCATGCATCACTATCCATATCCCCAAGTTGATGAGTCATGGAGAAGTGAGATTGCTTAGGGAGAAAAGTGAATCTATAACCATAATCAAGGCAGGCGCTGCCAGCCTGCAGACAGCCTTGTGACCTTACGAGCTTAGATGGTATCTTTTTAGATGGCAGGCATGCTTGGTTCTTTTGTACTGACTCGCCAGTTTATGTAATGGCCCCTTAATGAAGAAGCAGTTTGGAGCTACAGCGCAGAAGGTGCTGGGTGAATTGCAAGCATGTTCTCCAGGGCCTTCCTCTCCAGCCCCAGAGCCCTGTGCAGCAGATCCGGTATTTGTTTCAGCATAGAAGGAAGCAGGGGGAAGGGATGTCTTTAGCTAGAGCTGGTCCTTGGTCCCCCCCGGGCTGTAGGTGTCTGTGTATGTCTCCACCAGGCACCAGCGGAGAAAGCCCTTCCGGAAGGGCCCTGGATGCTGTGACGGAGCTTGTGGCTCAGAGATTTCACCAGACTGCAACCCCCAAGGGAGAGAGGTTGAGAAGTTTCTGGGCCCCTAGGTGACCTGGGATGTCAGTAAAAGACAAACTATGTGATGGAGGGAGAAAAATAGGGTCCATTGGTAATTCTGGGGTTTAGAAAAGGTCAACAAGATTATAGGCCTGAGAGGCACCATATGCCATCTTAAACGCAGTTTTCCTCCAACCTCCACTGGAGGTACTTTGTCTTTTCTTGCTGTAATTACTGCTTCCCATCCCCAAAAATCAGTCTCCCACTCTGTAATCTGGACGGGCAGTTCTCAGGGCCTGCTGTCAGCAGATGATTCTGAACACAGCGTGGAATAGCTACATTCATTCCTTTCTATCAGATATTTATTGAACACATACCGTGTGCCAGCTGTGGCCACTGGTGATATGACTGAGAACAAAGTAGGCCCAGTTGTGGTTCTCAGGAAGTTTGCCTTCCAGTGTGGGAGTTAGAAAGAAGAGCAATTTCCAAGAGTGATGAGTGCCAGAAGTAAGAATAACCAGGTCATGTGACAGGTGCTACAGCTGAAGACATCTGAGATTAAGTGATCACGAAGGGCTCCTTTGCAGAGGTGACATCTCCACTGAGTAGGTTGGGATTATCAAGGCCCAGGGGTGCCAGGCTTGGGGGACAGCAAGAGCAATAACCTTCGTGGGACCACTGGTGTATGTTTGAAGAACAGTAAGAAGTGTTTGGAACAGTGAGGAGTGCTGAGTCACCCAGAGAGAGCTAGGCAGACAGGACTTGTGGAACCAAGACACTCCAGAGTAGCTCCACCTGTGTGTTTGTGAGCTGTGCCATCTGGCCCAGTCATATGGACTCCAGGCTCTGTTGCCTCATCTGTCAAATGGGTTGATCATGGTTTGGGGTGGCGTTGCAAGCAGTTGATGCACGGAAAGTGCTATGTAGGGTGCAACGGAAGAGGACTGGTGCCGCAAACCTGTCTGTGCTCGTGGTGGCTTTGCCGCAGGATACAGCTGTGGGGTTTCCTTTGCTCTGCCCTCTGCTTGCCCTCCCCACTCTTTGCTGAGTCAGCTCTTCCCACCGCAGCCCAGGCCACAGCCCAGACACAGCCTGACTTCCTGCAGTTCTTTCCTGGCCTGTGGTAACTTGCAAAGGAGCAAGGAACTTGTTTCTAAAGAGCAGATGACCCAGATGGCTGATCTGGAATGAAAGGTGGGGACCCGACCTCTGATCACGTGGCAGTGTCAGTGTCACTACCTTCCAGACTCTCAGCTGCAGACCCTCCAGGTCTTGCCGGGAGTAACAAGCTTTGCAGGGGTCAGCCACGAAAAGGCCTTTTTTGCTTTTGAAATGTAGATCGGTCTCCCAAGCCCTTCCCCCATGACATCCCCACATTTCAGGACCAGAAAAAGAGCCGGACCACCTTGTTACAACTTGCTGTGTGCCTTCCCAATCATTTTAAAAGGGAATCAGCTCCTACCCCAAACCCTCCATCCTAGATGGATTGTATCCTAGGTATCTTCCCCAGGAACTTTCTGATCTGGGCAGAAAAGCCTGTTTCTTTTCATGGTCTCAGTCGGTCTGTGTCATCTAAGGTGTGGAAAATGCACCCGGCCCTGGGTCTCCAGAGTCCTGGATTCTAGTTCACCCCATGCTAATCACCATGGCACAAAATTGAAGAAGTTAAATTCGAGCAATCAGGGATCACCTTGCTTGTTGGCAAAGTCACCAGAAAGTGACAGGCATGATTTCAGGGCTCAGTGACACTCCTGTCTTTTCCCCTCTAATCCCTCCCCCTGGAAATACATCCTTTCCTTACCTGATGCCTAAATGTCCTTTTACAAGATCGGATCCTTTCCCTCCATGCTGAGAGAGCACAGTTATACCCTGGCGTCCCCAGGGATGGTGCTTCCAGCCAGCTCACTCCAGCGTAGATGGCTGACTGGACGGTTACTGAGACCAGGCTTGATAGAAGTGAGAGGGCAAGTGGGCAGCTGAGGCTGGAGACAGAAGAAGGTGCTGGGCCTCAAAGGCCTGTGTGGAGTCTGGAGAAGGGACTGGTGGGAGCTTGCGTGGAGCAGAGGAGACCAGCTGGGGTCCTGCAGAGACTTGGCCTAGGCTGGACCCTGGGTGGAGGGCAAAGGTGACTTGGCCTAGGCTGGACCCTGGGGAGAGGGAAGTAGACTGAGGTCTATCTTAGGAGAACAGCCAAGAGGCCATGCTGATGGATTGGAGGTGATGGGGTGGGGTCGAGAATGACTGCCCGCAGCTCTGCCTGGACAGCCCTGGCCAAGATGGCAGAAGGAGCTTTTCACAGCACCACCACTCCCCACTCCTGCCTGTGGGCTGCATCCGTGGGGGTGAAGGGAAAGGACTTCCTCCCTCCTCCCTGAGGTGGCTGAGGCCTTTGGAGCATATGAAAGGTGCTTTGTGGTGGGCAGCCTCCCTCCGCAGGAGCCTCTGGGCACTGGGCACTCTGGTTTCCGGGTCCAGGTTTCACTGGGGGGTCGGGAGGGGCAGCAGAGGGTGGTGGTGGAGGGGAACACTGAGGCGCATTGAGAAGGAACTCCACCCCCCCCGCCCCATAACTTCTTAGGAGGTGAGGGGCGCTGGAGGAGATAAATCCCCACAGTGTCCCTGGCCTAATTCCCCACACTGCCCTCCAGGGTCACCCCAACTGGACCCAGGCCCAGAGACAAAGCCCCAAGCCAGAGCTCTTCCCTGGCCGGGACTGAGCTGGCTCTAGGCATCACCTGTGTGAACTGATGTATCATTCATCTAGAGCTGCCTGGCACCCAGCAATCCCATCGTTCTGGGCCCTGAAAATATCTCCTCCCCCTTCACCTCCACAGTTCCTGGGACTGATGTCCACTGAGGAGGCCCCAGGATGCCAGGCTGCCTGGCCTCCAGACCACAGTCGGCCCCAGGGGACTGGCATGGCCTGAAGATGGGGCCTGTTCATCTGAACGTACCTTCAGAAGGGAAGGGAGGAGGCAAATGTGGAGGGTGGGGGTTGGCTGGCAGCCGCGCCTTTCTCTACCTGTCAGGGACAGGGTGGCCTGGCGACACCCCTACAGACTTCAACTGTCAAGATCGAAGCTCGTGTGAAGGAAAGGGGCTAGGTTTCTGTTTCTCCCCAGGACCAAACAGGAGAAGCCAGATTTTGCCTTAGTAGAGGGCACATTTGGGTGGATCTCAGAGAGAACTTCCAGGGACAGGAAGAACTTCTCAGGGGGCAGGGAGTGGGTTTTGAGCACTGGCTTTGGGCTCCTGCACATCTGGGTTCATACCTGGGCTTTCTACTTGGTACTACTTGCCTGGACCAAAGCTGCTGTTTTCCATGGCTGAGATGGGTAACTGTTGTACTTCCACTCTGGAGGACTTAGAGCCAGACAAACCTAGGGTTCAAATCCCAACTCAGCAGGCTCGGTACGCTGTCTCACACCTGTAATCCCAGCTACTCAGGAGGCCGAGGCAGGAGGATTGCTCGAGCTCAAGAGTTCGAGACCAGCCTGGGCAACATAGTGAGACCCTGTTTCAAAAAATAAAAATTAAAAGAAATCCCAACTCAGCCTCTTCATAGTTGTGTGACTCTGGGCCAGTTGTAATCAGTTTAATTCTGACCTTCCATCACAATCCCCATCTCTGAAATCCCTCCCAGGGTTATTGAGAGCATCAAATGAAATGTCATCTGAAAAGCACAAAGTAAGCCCTCAGCACACGATTGTTATTTGGTGATTTTTAGTATCAGGTCCCTAACAAAATTGTGAGCTGTCTCTGGGATGGTTTGAATGCAGCCTCCTAGAATCCCTTCCAAGAGTGAGATCTCTTCTCAGGAGTGCGGTCCCACAACCTCGTGTGTTTTAAGGATTGCTGTTCGAAATGTGGTCCTCAGATCAGCAGCATGGGCATCATCTGGGAGCTTGTTGGAAATGCAGACACTTGGTCTCCCCCAAGACCTGTAAGTCACCGTCTGCATTTTAACGTGCACAGGTGATTTGTATGCACCGTAAAGTTGGAGAAGCAATGTTTTAAGGTCCATCAGAGCCCTTCTACAGGAGGTCTACTGTGTTTTGAGGCCTCTCTTTGTGCTTGGTTACGTTCAGTTCATTCACGTAATACAAACAACTGAGCCTGCAATGAATCCATTTCTGACTCAAAGTAGAGGTGCATGGGGAGACGAGGATTTACAGAGGTAACTTGGTGAGGGCTGGTTTCTTGGCGTCACATCCTTACATACACCTGAGCTGCCCGCCTGTTTCTGGTATTCTATGGGAGGGAGTGGTGAGTAACAGTCCTCTCTCCCCATCACTAGCCCAACCAGGAGGATGCTCAGGCCCCAACCACACACCCTCATTGGATATAGATCAGAACATTCTCTCTCCCCTCCCTTCCAAGATGGGGTGAAGTTTTGGGCCAAGGAGATTGCTCAGGTTTTTATTTCAGAAGTTCCCTGATTGGAGATGCAAGACTGGCTCATGAACTCTCTGTGGTTTTTTTTTTTTTTTTTTTTGAGACGGAGTCTCGCTCTGTCGCCCAGGCTGGAGTGCAGTGGCCGGATCTCAGCTCACTGCAAGCTCCGCCTCCCGGGTTTACGCCATTCTCCCGCCTCAGCCTCCCGAGTAGCTGGGACTACAGGCGCCCGCCACCTCGCCCGGCTAGTTTTTTGTATTTTTTTTAGTAGAGACGGGGTTTCACCATGTTAGCCAGGATGGTCTCGATCTCCTGACCTCGTGATCCGCCCGTCTCGGCCTCCCAAAGTGCTGGGATTACAGGCTTGAGCCACCGCGCCCGGCCCTCTCTGTGGTTTTGAAGATAGTGTGGCATGAGAACGTCTAAAGCCTATGTCCAGAGTGATGTTGTACTATTAGGAGGGAAAACAGGCTCTTGTAAGGAGTCTCTGGAAAAAGTTAAGTCAACAGAATAAAGTGAAGCCAGGCATGGCTGCACACTCCTGTAGTCCCAGCTACTTGGGAGGCTGAGGTGAGAGGATCACTTGAGCCCAGGAGTTCGAGGTTGCAGCAAGCTATGATCATGCCACTGTACTCCATCCTGGGTGACAGAGTGCAACCCTGTCTCTAAACAAAATTTGTTTTAATTTCAAAAAAGAAAAAAAAAGTGAAATTTGAAAGGAGCATATTTTGCTCTTCTTTTTTTTTTTTTTTTTTTTTTTTTTTTTTGAGACGGAGTCTCACTCTGTCGCCCAGGCTGGAGTGCAGTGGCCGGATCTCAGCTCACTGCAAGCTCCGCCTCCCGGGTTTACGCCATTCTCTCGCCTCAGCCTCCCGAGTAGCTGGGACTACAGGCGCCCGCCATCTCGCCGGCTAATTTTTTGTATTTTTTTTAGTAGAGACGGGGTTTCACAGTGTTAGCCAGGGTGGTCTCGATCTCCTGACCTCGTGATCCGCCCGTCTCGGCCTCCCAAAGTGCTGGGATTACAGGCTTGAGCCACCGCGCATGCTCTTCTATATAAAATAACCATTGCAGACCTAAGCTTCAAAAGGAACCAGGGAGGAGAGTTAAGCTGAGTGAGTGACTGGTAATTTGGTGGCCAGGTAATTCTTCTCTGATTGACACATTTTTTACTCTTGGCCTCTTGTTTCTGGTCTGAAAGACAAATTAACCATTTTAATAGTTGATAGTTGGTGAAGATGGCTTAAGTAAGACCTGTGTGGTCTTGCTTACCAGAAAAACTTGCTGGTGAAAGACAGAGGGTAGAGCAGCTGTTCACAATATGAGCCCAGTGGTCCAGAGATAACAATTCATTGAATTGGCTGTAGGGAAAAAGTTGCAAACAGCTTTCTAGGAACTTTGTGTGAGGCCTGGAACTTTAACAAATTAAACCATCATAAATGAGAGAGAATGTCTGCTTAAGGATTATGGCTACTATTTATTAAGCATATACTTCTGCCAGATACTGTGCAAAGGATTCATGTGCTTATGTTATCTCATTTAATGACAACTCTACTTGACACTTGAAAACTCACAGGCTAGAAGGGGTGCATGACTTACCCAAGGCCACTCAGCTAGTAAGAGGCAGAACTGGGATTCAAACCCAGTTCCCTCCACTTCCAAGTCCAAGCTCTTGATAACTATTTTTTTTTTCTTTTGAGATGGATCTCGCTTAGTCGCCCAGGCTGGAGTGCAGTAGGATAATCTCAATGCACTGCAACCTCTGCCTCCTGGGTTCGAGCAATTCTCCTGCCTCAGCCCCCCAAGTAGTTGGGATTACAGGCTCCCACCACTATGCCTGGCTAATTTTTTTTTCTTTCTTTCTTTTTTTTTTTTTTTGGTAGAGACAGGGTTTCACCATGTTGGCCAGGCTGGTCTCAAACTCTTGACCTCAAGCAATCTGTCCACCTTGGCCTCCCAGAGTGCTGGGATTACAGAGTGCGGGGATTACAAGCGTGAGTCACTGCACCTGGCCTTTGACCACTATTCTTTATGTCCTTGCCACAGAGTGGGATGGACAAAAGATGTTCTGTCTGGAGATTAACAGTTAAGATTTGGTATAAAATGGTGGGTATGTTGCCTGCACCAGGGTGTTTGCATATCTTTAAACCTTGTTTCAAGTATTATCTCATTTAAATATATATATATATATATATATATATATGAGGTTGATCTGGCCGGGCGTGGTGGCTCAAGCCTGCAATCCTAGCACTTTGGAAGGCCGAGGCAGGTGGATCACGAGGTCAGGAGATCGAGACCATCATGGCTAATACGGTGAAACCCCGTCTCTACTAAAAATACAAAAAAAATTAGCTGGGCATGGTGGCGGGCACCTGTAGTCCCAGCTACTCGAGAGGCTGAGGCAGGAGAATGGCGTGAATCTGGGAGATGGAGCTTGCAGTGAGCCAAGATCGAGCCACTGCACTCCAGCCTGGGCAACAGAGTAAGACTCTGTCTCAACAAAAAGAGGTTGATCAATGTTGTCCTTTTAATAAAGTATCACATTCTTATCGTAAAAGTTTTAGCTAGATTACATTATTTTCTGTCACGTTTCACTTGATCTATCAACTGCTACCAGCTACCTAGTGGCAGATGCTGGAATTGCAGGCATAGTGTCCAGAAGGAAATAATTGAATTCTGGAAAGCTGGCTTTGGAAACTCAAACCTATGAAGTAACTATGTAATGATAATCATCACAGATATTATTTCCTAAACCATGATACAGAGTACTGAAAACAAGGAAGAAAGATGTCCCACTTTACTGTTACTTTTCTATGTGACGCTAAAACTGAGAAGTTTTCCTTTGAGGCACCAAATAGAACCTTAGGAAAAGTCTCAGGGTGTTACTTATTCATTCCTAAAACTTGGTGAGGGAGGAACTCTGGGCCTGGGGTCTGCTTTGCTGTCCTGTTTCTTTTGCTGTGCTTGACAGCAGTTTATCCAACATTAGGGTGTTCTGTGCATTGTAATAGATTTGTATTTATTAGTTCAGAATCCCCCATAAGGATAGGTCACAGACCTTCTCTGAGCCTGAGTTCCATCATCTGTGAAATACAAGGATTGGACTTGATGCTATCTAGGTTTTCTCATAGTCCCAACATTTAGTGAGCTAACAGCTATTAAGACCAAAGGGATAAATGCCTAATAATGGAATATCATGCAAAGAGGAAAACATTTTAGGAGAACAGGAGTCCTGTAGGCCTGCCTCAAATCCCACTGTACTGGCAGAACGTGGCTGCCTCTGTATAAGGCCAGGCTCGTGCCCTTCCCACTCCCCTATTCCACTCCTCCATTTCCTTTGGAAGGCAGAGAAAGCCCCCTTGTCCTAAATGTTTCCCTGTAAAGGGCTCCTGCTGAAAGACTGCATACACAGCCAAGACTTTGACCTTCACCTTTGCCCCTCACTGACTTAGTGAAAAAGAGTTCTTATCCTCCCCTGTCTAGGTTTGGGGAGGCGGGGAATCAGCTAGGGTTAGTAGGAATTCAATGAAAATATAAATAGAAATGTGGTCTATAAATAATAGTGCCCCAAAATATCAGGAGGCATGAATACCAGCTGGGCAGCAGACAGTCACAGATCACGAGGGCCTGGACAGGGAGTGCGTTTATTCAGTTGCTTTGGTGCCTCTTGGGATGCTTCCAACTTGCCAGTGAGCTTGGAGAAACCCTGTCTCTTTCTGGACTCTAGAAACGCCCTCTTTGTTGCCTCTCTTGCACCCATCTCTAGCTAAACCTTCCTTAACACTGCCTGGAATTAGATCTGGTGTTTAATCCCAGCAGTATGTGACTTGGGGAAATTCAGAAGGTATCTCTGAGCTTTAGTTTTTTCATCTGTACCCATGAGGATTTTTAAAGCTGGAGATTTTGAAGAGCAAGAACTGTATCTCATTTTATCTTGGTTAACAGAGTGGAATCTAGGGCCAGATTGCCTGGATTCAGATCCCCGTAGTGCTCCTTACTAGTTGTTTGGCCTTGGAAAAGTTACATAACCTCTCTGTGCTTCAATTTCCTTGTTAAATGGGAAAAATAGTGGTATCTATATTGTTGGGCTGTTGTGAAGAATAAGTTAGTTAATATTTGTTAAATGCTTAAAATAGTCTGGCACATAGTAGACATACATAAATATTTATTAAGCAAGGAAACAAATCTATATGTCCCCTGTGCCTACAGTGTTACCTGGTATGTAGTAGCTGCTCAATAAATGTGTAGCGTGAATGACTGAATGACCTATCTATCTTGCAGTCTACAAAAGTCATTCAATAAGATCATGCATGAATTCTGTCTAAGCCACAGAGTACTATACAAATGAAAGTGGGAATATTATTCTTACCTACTAGGGTGACAGCTTGACAAGGGTTAAAGATACACTCCCTTATTATCCTCATTCATCTTCTCTGCCTTGCATACTCTGCATTCTGTTGGTCTGGGGGAAATGCCTGGAGCTGAGACATCTCAGTGGCAGAAAAAGTCCCTTTCCTGCTGCAGTGTTCTGTGGCAGTGCCAGCCTCTCTGCATGGCCTAGCACTGCCCTACCCTGCTTAGCGTTAGGCCCTCATTGTGGGTAGTGCTGACAAAATTGTTCACAGGCAAAGCAAAGCAAGCTCTTAAGCAGACAAACAATTGGCTGTGTAGCAGTTTGCTATATGCAGATTTTAAATATAAATAAAAGAAACCAAAAAAAAGCCTGTGTCCCTCAACGAAGCAACCTGAACGGACACGGCAGAAAGAGCATTGACCCAGGAGTCAGGTGCTGGGTTCTAGGCTCAGGCCTGCCTCAGCTTGTGTGTGGACTAGGGACCATCCCATCAACTCTCTGAGCCTCCCCAGGTCTGGAAGGTATTAGATTCTCTCAGTAATTCTCAGCCTCAGAGGTACATGAGAATCACTCAGGGGGCTCATGAAAAAGGCAGACTCTCGCCCTGTCCATCCCCTTCCACTTGAATTCAGAGTGTCTGGGCAAATTTTAGGAACTTCATTCATTACCAGTATTCCAGATATCTCTGATTCAGGTAACGCAGGGACCCTGTCCTCCCGAGAGGAGTGTTAGGCTTTGTAGTAGTTACCTGGGTAACAAATCTTCCCCCAAAATGAGCAGCTTAAAACGATAATAAAAGGCCAGGCATGGTGGCTCATGCCTGCAGTCCCAGCACTTTTGGAGGCCAAGGTGGGAGGATCACTTGAGCCTGGGAGTTCGAGACCAGCCTGGGCAACATAGAGACCCCCATCTCTACAAAAAAATTTTTTTAATTAGCTGGGCATGGCATCATGCACCTGTGGTCCCAGCTACTTGGGAGGCCAAGGCAGGTGGATCACCTGAGGTCAGGAGTTCAAAACCAGCCGGGCCAACATAGTGAAACCCCATCTCTACTAAAAATACAAAAATTGGCTGGGTGTGGTGGCACGCGCCTGTTGTCCCAGTTACTTGGGAGGCTGAGGCAGGAGAATTACTTGAACCCAGGCAGAAGTTGCAGGGAACCAAGATCATGCCACCATACTCCAGCCTGGGTGATAAGAGTGGGACTCTGTCTCAAAAAAAAAAGAAGAAGGAGAAGAAGAAGAAAGACTTCAGGAAGAAGGGCTTCAGGCAGGGTCTGAAGGTTCTGGTGTCTTCTCAGCGTGAACATTATGGTCCTTGGCCTTAGAGGTCCAGGAACTCAGACAGTTCTGCATATGCAACTGTAGTGGCTTTGGTGTGCTCTGTGTGGCCATTCAGTCTCTTTGGCACCTTTCATAACCCCACCCCAGGGACCTCCCGGCATGCGTCCTGATGCACTTACCCACTGGACTCCCTTCAGCTTCTCAGATGTGCCTGTCTCTTCAGTCTCTGGGCCTCTGCTCAGACTCTCCCTCTACTTGGAACACTCTTCCCACTCACCTTTGCCCGGCTTACTCTAACCACTTCCTCAGACCTGTCTCCCTCCTGCATGTGCCTGTCACAGCCGACACATCACAGCACAGTACCCACGCACAGTGTCCTTTGCGAGGGCAGGGACCGTCACCATCACACCCCAGCCCCCAGCACAGTGCCAGCATTTGGGAGGGAGTGAATGGGTGTTGCGTGTTGGCCCTTCTTTTGGGGATGGGGTAGGGTTGAGATGTACCCTGTCAGGAAAGCTGGCCACAGGTTGCTCAGCCCGGGGCTCAGAGAAAGGAAGGAAGATAACAGAATCATTAGGAGTGTAGGCACGTTTAGTCTGCCTAAAGAAAGAGACTGTGGCACACCCAATCCCAGCTCTCCCACTTCCTTGCTGTGCAACCTTGGGCAGGGCACTCAACTTTTCTTACCTTCAGTTTACCCATCTGTAAAGTGAGATAACAACAGCACTCAGTACGTAGCTCAGAGGTTGTTATGAGGATCAACTGTCATGATAAATATAAAGTACATGGCACAGGGCTTGGCACATACCAAGGGCTCAATGAATGTTACATCCTCTTAATGTTACTGTCACCATCCTTGCAGGAGAGGGTTGAAACCACAGAAAATGCTGGTGGGAGGTTGATGAAGAGAGTTGACTGTCTGGGCTCAGTTTTGCCAACAGAGCCAAAGCTCAAGAAAAGCAGGTTTTGGGCCAGGCGCGGTGGCTCAAACCTGTCATCTCTGCACTTTGGGAGGCTGAAGTGGGTGGATTACTTGAGCCCAGGAATTTGAGACCAACCTAGGCAACATAGTGAGACCTTATCTCTACAAAAATAATAACTAACTAACTAACTAACTAAATAAATAAATAAATAAAATGAAAGCAGGCTTTAGTGGACCGTGTCCATCCCAAGAGAGCCAGGCAAACTCCCCTGTGGCTGTCCAGACCAGGCCTGTGGTTTTGGACCCTTTACCGACGGGCCTCTGCATCCTGCGGCTTTTCCTCTGTCTCAGAGCCTCAGAAGTAAGTGGGCGTCTTTCAGCATCATCGCTGCAACCCAGGACTTCCATCCGCCTGCCCCACAGCCTCCTCATCTGGGTGGCCATTCTGCGGTGTCTCTCTAAGCCACAGAGGCCTTGTGCCCCTCGCCCAGCCCCCCACACTGTGGGCCATGCCACAGGGAGAGGCTGCCGGGAAGCTCTGCCCAGCGTCCCACCGTCTTTCCTGAGGGCAGCCTCCCCTGGAGGGAGGAGCCAAGACGGCACAGGCTGAATGGGGCCCTTTATTCCCAGCTCCCACAGGGAGGGCTCAGAGCCACTGCCCACCACGCCCACCACACCCACGCCCACATGGGGGGGGACAGCTTGGCCCTGATGCCGGCCTCTGAACTAACCACACTCTGGCCCCACTCTGTCTGGGTCCTGGAGGGCAAATCCACCCTTCTCCCTAGCCCTGGCTGAGGCTGCCATCCCTAATATGTGGGGTGAGCTGTATTTACTAGTCCACCAGGAGTCTGGGTGTGTGTACATGAGAGACAGCCTAGAGCAAGCCAGTGTGAACACACACACACACTCACCATTCAGCAAGGTGCGGTCAGGGTCCCACCACTCGCCATTCACCAAGTCGCTATGTGCCAGTCCTTGTGTTGGGCCCTGAGGATAAGTTCCTGGGCTTCACTGGCCACAGGAAGCTTGCATTCTGTCCTGAGGGAACGCTGTAAAGAGGCAGGTTCAGAAGATCATTAGCAATGGTGGCAGAATCTCAGAGGGAAACAACAGAGGCCGGGGAGAGAGGGCACGTGGTCACCAAAGGCCTCCCGATGAGGGGTGCAAGACAATGGCTGGGCAAAGGGCAGCAGGAACAGTGCACAGGAACAGGGACAGCGAGCACGCAGGCCCTGAGGTGGGGAAGAGCAGGATGTGTCTGTGGCATGGGCGGAGTGACAGGAGATGGGCGGGCAGAGAGAGAGGCAGGAGCCGAATCCTCCCCGGCCTCGAGGGCCGCAGAAGGGAGTTTGGATTTTATCCTCAGTGCCCTGGGCAGTCACTGAAAGGATTAAGCAAGAGTTATGGTTTGAGAATATTATTCTGAGGCCAGGCACAGGTGGCTCACATCTGTAATCCCAGTACTCTGGGAGGATCGCTTGAGCCCAGGAGTTCAAAACCAGCCTGGGCTACATGGTGAAACCCAGTTGCTACAAAAAGTTAGCCTGGTGTGGTGGTGCACGCCTGGAATCCCAGCTACTCCGGAGGCTGAAGTGGGAGAATCACTCGAACCCGGGAGGCAGAGGTTGCAGTGAGCCGAGATCACTCACTCCCCTGCACTCCAGCCTGGGTGACAGAGCCAGACCCTGTCTCAATAAATAAATAAATAAAAATAAAAAAGAAAGAAATGGTTCTGGTCCCACTGCTCTAGAATGCTGCTCAAAAAGACTTCCATTCCATTAGGTTCAGCAAAGATGTGTTAGTCCCTCTGTGGGCCCGGGACAAGGTGCTTTATCACTAGCAGACACCCATAAAATTCCAGTGGACCCACCTGGGGTGAGGGAGAGAAAGATACTGTTCCCTTCAGCCTGGCTCTGCTTGCTGGGTATGGGAACCTCCGAACCAGAATTTGGGAGATTGTTCTTCCCTCCAAGGTGCGCTGATGCTTTGTGCAAGTAAGCCGTGGCTGCAGGAGGGCGAAGGCTTCGCTCTGTCGTGAACCACAGTGGGCTTTTGCAAGTGTGTTTCCCTGGGTGTGTGGGAGAGGGGGTGGGGAGTGCTGGAGCGGGGAGACACACCTGTGTGAGTCACCCTAGAATGCCCCAGGAGGCGGGTGGAATGAATAATCAACCTCCTCACCATTGTGTCACGTCCTCTGCCCTCTGAGTTGGGGCTTGGAGAAACGGAAGCTGTGTGGGAGACACAGATGTGTTTATGGGGTGGGTGAATCAGGAAGGGCAGCCACAGACTGAGGGGAGCTCATGTTTGGCCTTGGTGGGAAGCCAGGTGGATGGACTGGGTGCCTGGGAAATGCTTCTGGTACTTGGATTCCACGTGGCCAGCAAGGAGACAGGCAGGGCCCACCCCACCCCATCCCACTTGCTTGACCTGGAAGTGTCAACTCATAAGAGATCCCACTTGTCCACCATTTACCATGGGCTGGGCTCCGTGTTAAATGCTTTTACAAACTCATTCACTGGCTCCTCACAATAGTCCTTTGCATTAGACATTACTGCCCCCCATTTTGCAGTTTGAGGAAACTGAGATTCAAATAGGTTGTGACTCATCCCCTGTCACATAACAGTAACTGGTAGAGCCAGATGTACCAGTCAGTGCTCTCCTGGTGACAAGAAATAGACCCATCTCAATCTGGCTTAAGAAAAAAGGGGAAACTTATTGGTTCACATAACTGAAAACCAAGAGTAATGGTTTCAGGCATAGCTGGATCTAGGGGACCAAAACATGTCTCTTAAGCCCTCAGCTTTGCTCTCTTTTCTGTTGACTTAATTCTCCGATAGGCTTCCCCCAGATGGTAACAGAGATACATAAAGATGCTTCCTAGCAGCCTGGGGCTTGGCATTTATGAGTTAGCAGCAACTGTAGAGAGAGAACACGTCTCTTCCTGGTAGTTCCAGCAATAGTCCCAGGCTGATTCCCACTGGACCAGCGTGGGTCACATGCCCGTGGCTGGACTGTACTGACTGATCAGCCCCAGCTTTTGGGATAGGATCAGCCCCACTGAAATCCCATGGACACTGAATGAAGGAGGGATTGTTTCCCAAAAGAAAATTAGGGCACTGTAATAATTAAAAGCTGGCAGGCAAAACCTACCAATGCCTACCATGCTAGACTTCAAGCCAGAGGCAGCGTCTTGGCTCTAAAGAGAGATGCATGGGAGCCAGAACTCGGGGCATGGCGTCAGTATGCCTCGGGCTGCTGACCTTCCCCATGGGGATTGTGTCTTTCTGGAACCTGCATGTGCCCACTGCTTCCAGCCTCAGCATCTAGACTTTACTCCTGCCTTCCGCCAGCCCAAGTAAATGGCAACAAAGCCAGATGTTGCAAGTGGAGAAGCAGGATTGGGTGTCAGGGTGTGATCTGAGCCAGATACAAGGCTATAGACTCTGGGGATGTCATCTCAGCTGCACCAGAAGCTGGAGGCAGCCCAGCAGGGGAGCAGGTGACCTGCAGTCCCCAGGCTGCAGAGAGTGAGAGGTGACATGTGAGTTTTAGGGGCAGCACTTAAAAAGAGAAGCAGTGGCCTGCCCATCAGCCGCTCCCACCCTAGCCTAGCAGGACTAATCCAGGTGAAAGCTGGGTGGCCCCATGGTCAGGAAACAGCTGAACGTCAAGGGCAGGGCCAGCTTTCAGGAAGACAGGGGAGCCAGCAGAGGCTGTTAAGCCGTTCTTCTCCCCTGCCCATTACATCCTCTTCCATCAAGGCCTCTGTGCTCTTTGCTCTCTTCCCCAGCGAGACCCTGTTGTTCAGTGAGAAGCCAGTGCCTGCTCATACTTAGGTGTGAATGGTTAATACAGCTTACTGTACCATTCTCCAGGGAGAAGTTTATATATCTTGACGAAAATCTTGAAGAAACTAAATTCTGATTCTGCAGTCTCAGACATCAAAGAAGTAGGCTGTGAGTTTGTTGGTTTGTTTGTTTTTAGAGTTGGGTATTCTTAGGGCCGAGGGCACACCCTCTTGGTGTCTGCTTGCTTTAAACCATCAAAAGTCCCAGCCTGAGCCAGGTGCAGTGGCTCAGGCCTATAATCACAGCACTTTGGGAAGCTGAGGCAAGAGGATCGCTTAAGGCAAGGAGTTCGGGACCAGCCTGGGCAACATAACAAGACCCCGTTGCTATAAAAATGTAGCTGGGTGTTGTGTGCACCTGCTACTTGGGAGGCTGAGGTGGGAGAATCGCTTAAGCTCAGGAGTTCAAGGCTGCAGTGAGCTACGATAGAGACACTGCCCTCTAGCCTGGGTGGCAGATGAGATCCTGTCACAAAAACAAACAAAAAAAGAGTCCCAATCTGCTTCTTCTTGGACCAGCTTGGATCACCGAGCCTCAGTGACTCTGTGAGTTGGGGGTTGGTAACAGCCTCTCTGAAATCAAACAGACTGAGAATGAAAGAGGGGTCGTTTGTGTTTTGTTTTTCATGGCGAAGAAAGCCCCATTAGTGGAATCATGGTTATATTCTCTCTGCCCTCCTCTACCCAGGACCCTTCATTTAAGAGCTTCTATTGGGATTTATACCTGATATAAATGACGAATTGATGGGTGCTGACGAGTTGATGGGTGCAGCACACCAACATGGCACAAGTATACATATGTAACAAACCTGCACGTTATGCACATGTACCCTAGAACTTAAAGTATAATAATAAAAAAGAAAAAAAGAAAAAAAAAAAGCTTCTGTCTTCATCAATCTGTCAGCAAACAGCACGGATGGAGGCGCCTGATGAGAGCAGCTGGACATGGGGTCCTTGGCTGGCCCAGCCCACTTTGCACAGGGACATGGTCAGGTCTCAGGACCACAGAGAGCTGTGGGAGTAGGAAACTGAACCTCTTCTCCTTCCTTCCACGGGCATTGCCTGTGTCTTATCACCCCACGAGCATGCATGTTACCCTTGCAGCGGGAGGGAGATTCCCTCTAGGAATCCTCACATCTCCTTTCCTCCAGTTCATCTGGGAAATCTGTTTGTCTCTTCTCTCCTGGGTGTCACATCACCCCTCAAAACCAGAGAAGGACCCGCCTCCCCCATTCCCTTGGCTTCAGGTCCCCACAGCTTGCCTCTCTCCTCTCAGGCTCAGAGACCCCAGAGCTGCTCTGTCCAGACACTCCCCTGTCCCCCATGAGGGCTTCAGGCTGCACCCATATCCATTTCACCCAGCGCCATGCCAGACATTTCCAGGGATTCAGGGAGTATAGAAACTACCCCTGTCCTCAGGGCCACTGAAGTCCACTTAGGGATATAGGGCCCTGTCAGGTGACTGGTCTGCCCTGTGGCTCTCCCAGAACCACCCTGTGGTAGGTTGGATAACGGTTGAATTAATAAAGGTTGAATCTCCCAAAAAGGTATGTCCAAGTCCTAACCCCCTGAAACCTGTGAATCTGGCTTTATTTGGAGAAACGGTCTTTGCAGATGTAATTAAAGATCTTGAAATGAGATCATCCTGGCTTTAGGGTGGGCACTAAACTCAGGGACAGGTGTTCTTATAAGAGAAAGGCAGAAGGAGACGTGAGACACAGGCATGGGACGGGAAGGCCATGTAAAGACTGAGACACAGATTGCAGTGATGCTGCTACGAGCCAAGAGATGCCTGGAGCCTTCAGAAGCTAGAAGAGGCACGGAAAAATGCTCCCTGGTGCCTCCAGAGGGAGCGTGACCCTGCTGGTGCCTTGATTTCAGACTTCTGACCTCCAGAACTGGCAGAGAATACATTCCTGGATTGTTGTTTATTTTGAGACAGTCTCACTGTGTCACCCAGGCCGGAGTACAGTGGTGCAGTCACGACTCAGTGGAGCCTCAACTTCCCAGGCTCAAGTGATCCCCCTACCTCAGCCTCCTGAGTAGCTGGGATCACAGGTGTGCGCCACCATGCGTGGCTGGGTTTTTTTTTTTTTAGCATTTTGTAGAAACAAGGTCTCACTATGTTGCCTAGTCTGGTCTTGAACTCCTGAGCTCAAGTGATCCTCCAGCCTTTGCCTCCCAAACAGCTGGGATTACAGGCATAAGCCACCATGGTCTGCCAAATTCCTGTTGTTTTAAACCACCGGGTTTATGGTCATTTGTGCCAGCAACCTTAGGTGACAACTGCATCCCACCTTCCTTTCTGTTCTTAGACCCAGTTAGAAGGGCAGGAGGGCTGTCCTTGGAGCATGAGGCCTCTGCACTGTGCGGTCTGTGGACTCCAGGCCTGCCTGTGCTCTCCCCTGTTTCTTAGGCAAGTCTCCCTCGACAGCCTGGCCTCTCTGGGTTACATTGAGGGGAGGGGGTTGTGAGCATCTGTATCCTTGGAGGACAGGGTGGCTGGGAGGAGCTGGCCCTCCTTGAGCCCAAGGGGCTGCTGACCTGTTGCTATAAGTCAGGGGACCCTTTGAGAAGGTGAGAGGGGCCCTGAGGAGGGCGGCTTCCTGACAAATTCTCTAGGACAGAAGGGACCAGAGGGCCAGAGTGGGGTGACTGCCAGAGGGTCCTAGAGGTTGGCAAGGAAGGGCCAGACAAGCATTCAAGGAAGGCTTCACGGGGAGGCAGCATGGAACAGTGCCTTAAGGACAGAATGAGGGTTGAATAGGCAGGCCCCAGGGCACTTAGAATGAAACCAGACTCTTTTCTGTGGCTGCAGGCTCCTCTCTTTTCTGTCTTCCATCATGTCCAGTTCCTTCTGCCCCAGGGCCTTGGGTGTGGTAGTTCCCTCTGGCTAAGCCCGCTGGTTCCAGAGCTTTGCATAGCTGCTCTTTCTCTTCCTTGAAGTCTCCACTGAAGCCCAGAGAAGCTTCCTTGACCATTCTCTGAATTCTTCCCTCCAGGCACCCCTCTTCACATTGCCCTGTGTTATTATCTTTGTAGAGGTGGGGGAAGACATGGAAGTGTAACCAAATTACTCACTAGGTGTGAAAATGTGTACTGCCTTCTTCCCATGCCCACTCGCCTCCCAATTGGAAGGTAAACTCCTGAGAGCAAGGCCCTCATCTCTCTGGTTCACTACAATGCTCCCAGCACCTGGAACAGAGCCCAGCACAGCAGGCCTCCATCAAGACAGTGCTGGGTGGATCAAGGGAAGGAAGAATGGAAGGAAAGAAGGAAAGGCAAGGGGAAGTCTTCCAAGAATGAATGGTGTTCCAGGTGGCAGAAAGATAGGGAAGAAGGAGTTGTACACGCATGCATAGACACTCTGAGTGTGAAGAGGAGAGGCTGCCAGGAATAGATTAGCCTGCTCAGACCAGAAGAGGTCCCGAGGCCAGCCCTCTCTTATGGCGCCTATAATCAGTGCCCTCTTATTACCTCTACAAATGGGTCCTAGTTCATGGAGGTAGCTACCAAACTCTTCATGGCTGGTATGGGGACCCTGGCCACTGGTACTGTGTCTGGTGATTCTATTGTCAAGGGCCCCAGTCCCTGGCTGTCATGGGAGTCCATCCCATAGGTACCACTTTCCCAAGAAGAGCCCTGGAGGCTGTGGTTGATCTAGAGATTTAACTGTTCTCATCTCCCTTCATGTGCAGAATAAAATCCAAAGTCCTCGCGGTGACTCTCAAGGCTTTACATGATCCAAGTGCAAAGATCATGGCTCCCCCCAACTCTCTAAGCTTTAAAACCTCAGGTTGAAATCCCAGCTCAGCCACTAGATAGCTGTGTGACTTTGGACAGGTCCTTCAACCTTTCTGAGCTGCCATCTAAGACAAAATGGGCCTGGTTAAAATACTTGCTTCAAGGTTGTTGTGAGGATGAAGGGAGGGAATTCAGTGAAAAGCTCTTAGTGTGCACCTGGTGTGCGCTGAGCTCTTAGCTACCATTAACCCTTTCCTCCCTCCTCCTCTGCCCGCTAACATCCCCACTATAAATCAGTCTTAGGGCTTCCAGAGGGAGCGGCCACAGAGCCCAGGCCCCCGATGAGCACACAGCAGTCCCAGTGAAGGGGCCTGTTTCAGGGTCACAAAGCCAGCCTGTGGCCTGGGTGGGACTTGAACCCAGGACTCCCACCGGAGGCCCCCACTCCTCCGCTGGTCTCACCCCAGCCCAGCCCAGAGTGGCAGGAAGAAGAACCTCCAGTGACTGCTTGGAAGTAGCTGCACAGCTTCTTCTCCGCTTTCAAGACTGAGTTAATCCTGATGAGTTAGATCTGTTTCAGGCCCCGTGCAATCTTCCTTGCGATGCTCATAAGATTCCTAGGGCGGCATCTGGATGGCTTCGAAGACTCTGGCAGAAGCTGAGCCCCGCCGTCAACGGGCTGCGCTACGTTTACAAGAGGCCTTTAATGCCCTGTGGTCTCGGCTTCCTTAATGGGGATTTTCCTCCCCCTCCTTTTTCTCTCCCCCTTTTGGCTTTCAGAGTGTGGTTTGGATTCCTAACAGAGAAGTCAAGACCAGAGAATCCCTTCCAGGCCCTCCCTCCCTCTCTCCCCCACTGGCCAACTGTGCCAAAGCCCTGGGAAAAGAAAACGTTGCTTCTAAAGGATTTCAGCGGGAAAAAGAGGGAAGCCCCATTGGGCTTCCAGAAACTCAACTGGGAATTGGCTTGTGCAGAAATTCTCCTCTGACCTTGCAAGTGAGCAGCAGATCCAGGAGCCTGGTGGGGAGGACTGGGCAGCTCCAGGTGCAGTGGCCTAATGGCCTCACTCAGATTGCAGGCTGGAGGGGCAGGGCGGGGTCCTGTGCTTGGGGCCAACATGGGGAGGGGTCAGGCAGCACCCTCTCACCTACCTCCCCACCCCAACCTATCCCTCCCTTCTCTGGATCTCCTACACCTGTGGAGGCCTCAGTGCTCCTTAACTAGTTTTTAAAATGAGTTCTTCCCAGCACTTTGGGAAGCCAAGGCGGTCGGATCACCTGAGGTCAGGAGTTCGTGACCAGCCTGACCAACATGGAGAAACCCCGACTCTACTAAAAATACAAAATCAGCCAGGTGTGGTGGCACATGCCTGTAATCCCAGCTACTCCGGAGACTGAGGTAGGAGAATTGCTTGAACCCAGGAGGCGGAGGTTGCAGTGAGCCAAGATCGCACCATTGCACTCCAGCCTGGACAACAACAGCGAAACTCCATCTCAAAAAAAAAAAAAAAAAAAAAAAGAGTTCTAGAGTTCTGTCTGCAACTAGGACAGGAATGATCTAAGCCTCAGCCAGAGCTTTGGCTAACCTTGAGATTGGGGGCTGGGAGGGGAACCCCATTTACCTTCCCATCTCCCTCCTTTCTTTTTTGTCCCCCAACAGGATGAGAAAGGGCAGGAGTGCCATTTTTGGAGGCTGAGGCCCTGATCCATGCAGGTCTGTGGGCCCTGCCCCCACCCTCCTGTGGTCCCCCTGGGTTTCCTCTGTATCTCAGACAGTCTGGACCGCAGGTGTCATTGGGTCTGGGCATCACTCAGCTTCTGACAGACAACTGCCTTCATTAGAAAGGCCCAGAATTCCAGCCCCAGGACCACCCATCTTCCTGGCAGTCCTGAGCTTAAGTCTCCTCATGTTTTTATTTTTACACAGCCTCCCCCTGGCCTCACACATGTAGCCTGTGGCATGCGAGCAATCAAGCGACAGGCAACCAAAAAAGGGTAGAAGGCAAAGAGGCAAGGGAATACCGAATCTGTGACATCTTCCCCCAAGGAACAGCGGCGTCGCCAGTGTCTGGATAAATCATGTTTTATCTCCTTCAAGAGGAACACAAAGCAGAGCTGCTTCATCTTGATGATGTTGTCTGTCTGCATAGTGTTGTCCATCTGACAGGGAGATGGCCCGGCTCTCTGGCTTCAGAGAGAAGACAACGACGGAGAGCTTGAGCAAGAGTCCAGGAGAGGAACAAGAATGGCCCAGCAAGCACTTCTTGAGCATCTGCTGAATGCAAAGCCTAGTGCTCCATGGAGTGTAGGGGCAGACAGGAGGGGTGAGCTGCAGAGCCATCATAGAGAGATGAGAGATACCCACAGGAAGCAGGTCACATGCGATAGGACGTGGTCACGCGTTCCACTGTCTGACTTCAGCAGGGCTTGCGACCAATGCTTGTGGTGGCAGGGAAGTCAGGGGTGGCTGCAGCTGTGGTTTTCATGGCCCCTGGGTCCCCTGTCTGTTCACTTCTGCCTACCAAAGGCTGCTCACCGGAACCACTGGGGCTCTCCACCTCAGGGTTTTGTCTAGCCATGGGCACACACTCAGCCAGACATGCTAGAGTTAACGCCCTCAGAGGCAGCCCTCAGTGACAAACGGAGTTGGTGGGTAGATCTCCAGCCTCCATGTGTCAGGTACTTTCTCTGTCATCTCCTGGAGCAGCCCCAGCAGAATTGAGCTCTAGGTGCCCACCATGACTAACTGGCCTGATAACACTTCCTTCCCCTCCCTGCCCTTACCATCCCACTCCCCTAATGATATTTCTGGGGATCGCCTCCAAAACAAGTCAAATCCTTATTGCTGGGGCTGCATCTGGGGGAATAATCTAAATCAAGGTGATGGCTTTTCTGAGTACTTCACTCAGACCTTGACAGAAGCAGCTGGCGTGGATTCGTGAGCAGTCTACCCGTCTGCTCACATGCAATGGAAATGATCTTAATTGGGTCTCCTTTAATTCAAGTTATGAAAACCCATCTTCAACTCATTTAAATGAAAAAGAAAATGGTATTGTTTTATGTAGCTGAAAAGGACCAGGTTGACCCTAGTTTAGGAATAGCTACCCATATCCAGCTGCTAAAATAATGTCAAAGGGCTCTGTCGCTCCCTCTCTCCACTCGGCTTTTCAGTCACTCAAGAAGCTTTTACCAAGCACCTGTCTTGTGCCAGGCACCCTTCCTTTCTCTCATTCCTTTACTTCTCAGGCCACTAGAGGTGCCAGGCTTTCATCCTGCCAGCTTAGCAACCGTGGGAAAAAGCAGTCTCAGGGCTGACTCTCATTGGCTCGGATCAGGTCCCTCCCCACCGCTGAGCCAATCACTGTGACTGTGGCTGACTAGGCTGCATCCTGTGGCTACCTTTGTTGCTAGGGGGTGTGGCTAGACTTACTGACACCACAAGGACTGGGAGTGGAAGATGCCTTCTCCAGGGGAAATTAGGTAGACTGAGGCAACAGATGCCTGTACAGCTACAGGTGAGCACTTCATCATGTGCCAAGCTCATGGGCCCCGAAATGAGTCACAAGTGCTATAACTCACAGCAGAATGTGGCAGGTAGCCTAGGAATGGATAACGTGTTGTGGATGTTCTGGAAAGAGGGACATTATTCCCCGCTCAGCCAATCAAGGAACACCTTCTAAAAAGGGGGCTTTGGCCCTAGACATTGACAGCCACCTGGCACAGAAGTCAGTTGTGTAAGACCTTGAACATCAGACCAAGGAGTTCAGATTCTAAATTTCTCAGACTAGAAAATAACTATGTCTTGATGCATTTGTTATGATTGAATGTGGCCAGCTTGGGAGAGCCAGCTGGGAAGGTCTGAGGGGCTGGCATTTCCTGTAAGCCTTGCCCATACCTGTAGAGGGGTGTCCCAGCTCAGCTGGCAGCAGCCCGTATGGCTGGAGGCTTTGTGCGCAGAGAGGCCAGGGAACAGTCAGGCTGGGACAGCCATGCTTCCCTTGGTATTGCCTTGTGCCCGCCCTGGAAGGAGCCACCCACCTAAACTAAGAATAGGAATTCCTGCCCAGCTGGCAGGAACGAATGCCGATTTCTCAAGGAGGGATGGGCCTGAAAACAAAACATAGCATGTGGGCTGGGCTCTACTTTGTGTTGATTTGCAAGGTCACTTGAGAGCCGCACCCACTCCGGGCATTCATTGATCCTGCCATTAGATCCAGGCGAGGTGGCCTGGCCAAGTCGCTCATTGAATCCCAAGATGGCAGCCTCCAGGGCTCCTCACCTGCCAGAGAGGTCCTGGGCTCTCAGCCTAGGGCGCCTCTTACCCTCCGGGAAAGGTGACTGTTTCTCTCTTGTTTCCTTGACCATGGACTGAGATGGTGGCAGGTAGTGCTGGACTGAGATGCTGAGAAGCCAAGGGAGAGGGAAATAAGAAGGTCGCTGTGGCAGTTTTAGCCAGAATCCCCCACTCATGAGTGTCTCTCTTCCAGGCAAGATCCTCTTCCGCAGAAGCCACATCCGGGATGTAGCTGTGAAGAGACTGAAGCCTATCGATGAATACTGCCGGGTAAGAGTGTGTCTGGGGCTGGGGGAGGGGCTGGGGGAGGGCTTCAGGGTGGAGGGAGGGGCCCATCTGCCTGAGTGTCCATCTGTGAAGAAAGGTTGCTGTACAGAACCCTCCTGAGGCCTGGTGTTTCCTGGCCAGAGGGGTGGGTATGGGATCACCCCGTAGCTGGGCCACCCTCTGGGACCCAAGGACCTCGGGTTCACAGCTAAGCTTCTGTGCCTGTCAGGACATATCCATGTTTACAAAACACTGTTTTAAGTCACTTCCTCTGGGAAGTGAACTGAGCTCGGGAGCTAAGTCAAAGAGCCTCCTTCCAGAGGGCTGCTTGCTTCTCTATGTGAGATTTTGCTGGACATAGAAGAACTATTTCTTGGAATTCCTGTTGGGATGTTGTTGGGATCAGTTCAGTAGCATCAGCAGTACACATTTGTTTATTCACCTAAATCTTGGTAACTACAAATGTTCATATACACATCTTTACAGATGCAGGTGTTCACATAAACACACAAGCACATGCACATTAACACAGCCGGTGCCAAAGAGCAGGCAGGAGAAGGACAGCAGTGTCATGAGCCAGAGCCCACCTGTCTGTCTTGGATTAGAGCCCAGCGCTCCTGCAGTGAGCATGAGTGGCTACCAGGGGATGAGCAGCCCTCAGTTTCCTTGGCACATGGCCTCTGGAGGGCCAGACTTCCCAGGTTGGAAGCCCTGACTAATTTCATGAACTTGGGCAAGTTACTGAACTTCCCTGAGCCTCTGTTTCCACATCCGTCCAATAGGGAGAACACACAGGGTGCCTCCACACGGTAGTCAGGAGGATGGAATGAGCTGGCACATTGTAAGGGCAACAGCACAGCGTCTGGCTCAGAGGAAGCATTCAGCAGATGCTTTTGTTATTATTTTTACAAAGGGCAAACAATTTGTATTAAATAAACAAGCGAATGAAAATGTTTTATTATTTTTTAAATTTTATTTATTTATTTATTATTTATTTAGGTGGGGCAAAGTCTTGCTCTGCGGCCCAGGCTGGAGTGCAGTGGTGTCATCTCCACTCACTGTAACCTCTACCTCCTGGGTTCAAGCAATTCTCATGCCTCAGCCTTCCGAGTAACTGGGATTATAGGAGCGTGCCACCAGGCCTGGCTAATTTTTGTATTTTTATTAGAGATGTGGTTTTGCCGTGTTGGCCAGGCTGGTCTCAAACTCCTGGCCTCAAGTGATCTGCCCACCTTGGCCTCCCAAAGTGCTGGGATTATAGGCGTGAGCCACCGCGCTCAGCCATATTTTTAACACGTTTTTGAGAGAGGGTCTCGTTCTGTTGCCCAGGCTGGTGAAAAGGCTTTATTAAAAGCAAATAAAAAGTTAAAAAGCAAATAAAAAAGCAAACACGAAATAATTTAATGTTTCTACTGGGCACCATTGGCTTTAGTAGAGCTAGAATTTCGTAGTTAAATGAAACCCACTGTGGTTCCTGACTTAAAAATCTTGAGAAGATGTGGTATAATGTGTTATAATGCGGCAAATGAGGTATAAAATTTCACAAGTGCTGGTATTAGAGTATCAGAAGGAGAAGAGCTGGAGTCGAATCCCGGTGCCCACTTACTAGCTATGTGACCTTGGGCAAGCTGCTTTGCCTCTTTGAGCCCTAGTTTCCTCAGCTGTAAAATGAATATAGAAACACTATCTCACATGGGGACTGAGTAGGAAGAATGTGTATCACAGTGTCCTCACACAGAGCTGTTGCAGGAAGACCACTGGAGGCCAGGAGTTCGAGACCAGCCTGGGCAGCATAGCAAGACCTCATCTCTCCAAAAAAAAAGTTTACAATTAGCCGTGTATGGTAGCACACACCTGTAGTTTAGGTGAGAGGACTGCTTGAGCCAGGAGGTCAAGGCTACAGTGAGCTATGATCATGCCACTGCACTGCAGCCTGGGTAACAGGGAACGATCCTGTCCCTAAATAAATAAATAGATAAATAAATAAATAAATATGTTTAAATAAGAACCAACATGCTAAATTTATTAACTGGTATTCCCAAGCCTATAGGAAGAAAAGACAATGTAGTCTCCATTAAACTGAAGTTTGAATTTCGTGACTGTGCACGTTATACTTGGGTCACATGTTCTGCCTTATTTTAAAAGGATGCCCCAATGCTGGATTCCCTTAAGCTAGAAACTTCTCTTCTTCAGACCAATATTCATTTTTCTCTTTAACAGGCATTCACTGTTTCTGGTTAAATTGATGGCTGTAGCCTGAGCTTTTATTTCTCTTTATTCCTTTCTCAAGAAGTTAAATAAATGGGCAAAGCTAATGGAGGAGGGGGCACTGGGCGGGAGGAAGGCTTTTCCTGCTGGGATTTATAGCTCCGATTAGCCAGCCCAAGGCATCTGCAGCTGGGCTCCATGGAAATACTGTCTGTTGGATCATCCGGAGGAGGAAGTGATGGCATCTTATCTCCTGGGATCAGGATTTGAACAGGCCCCTGATTCAGAGGGGCTCTGGCGCTCCAGTGTGCCATGGGTAGCTGGGGGAGCCATTGAAGTGGGGTCTGCAAGAGGAGGGGCCTCCTAACCTCATTAGCACAGATGGAAACTGCCCAGAGCCAGACAAGGAACGGGGCCACCAAGCAGACAGCCATCTATCTCACAGGCAGTGATTTACTCTGAGAATGACGGGGGTGGGGCAGTACAGAGTGACCTTTAATTCTGTGGAACTAGGAATCTGGGATCTGTGGTCTGATTGTCTGAGAAACCCACTGACCTTGGAATGGTCTTTAGGGACAAGTCCATGGCCACTGCCACCCAGCTTTGCATTTCACAGCTTGCCTCCAGACAGGCCACTCAGCATCACTGCCAACCCCAGCCAGGTTCATAGCCAGTGCCGTGTGCAGTCCGCTCCACGGCCAGCCCTTCCCCTGTCTCTACCTGCCCTTGTCTACATACTGCCTGGAACCTCTGGAGTCTCTACTTACAGTGCCCTGCATAGCCCACCTGCTTGACTGGCCATCTTCCTTGGACCTGCTAGACAATATGAGCTCAGAGTCTGGGGTTTGATAGGAATTCACATGCACCCAAAATTGTGCAGCTGGCTCTGCACACTGAGCAGCCGGCTCCCTGCAAGGACTCAGACATGGAAAGTCTGACCATGCAGTGGACCTCCCCAGACTTCGGACTCCCTGCCCTTGCTGGCCAGCCAGTCCCACCACCTAATGGCGGTTTCACAGCCCAATCTCAGTGTTAATTTTTAACATATAAGCAGCAGATTGGATGGGAATCACGGAAAATTTACCACATGCTGACTGAGTGATCGTTTTATGTGGCACTTGAGGGTCAGGTGTCTATGAAGAGGGATTCCAAAGGCATTTCTTTAACTTCATAAATTAATTTAAAGGACAACATGGTAATGCAGTTAATATTTAATGGTCTGGGACCTCAACAAGTTGAAGACTTTCATCAGACTAACAAGAGTAAGCTCTACCATAGAGGCTTGGACTCACAATTTTGTAAGTGACTCTAGTTACCCCATTCCTAGGGGTGAAATACATGTTTGCAGTATTTGTCCAGGGGATAAAATAAATATTCTAGGGAGGGGTTCAGAGAGGAGTGTGAGAGAGTTTTCGAGAATGATCAACTCACCCTTTGACATGTTAATGACATTTATACAAGTCTCCACTTCCTGGTTGGTACGACTAGAATTTTTTTGCTGCCCAAATAGCTGAGCTTGTTTCTATTATTCGTCTGTCTATGACACATTTGATTTCAGGGATCAATGGCTTTCTTTGTAGGAGGGAAGAGGGATTGGGTGCGGTCAGACTTAGGGGCAGGAAGTCTGAGCCCAACAAGAAGTCAGCGCTGAAGGGTAAGGATCCCCTGACCCTCCCCTCTGCACCTCGCAGACTCATTCATTTTTATTCCCACTTCCCAGATTTGAAAACTGAGGCTATTGCATGGCAGTGGTTCCTAGTCCCAGGTATTCTCCCTTCCACTGTGGGATTTTCCACCACAGCCAATCATTGGAGCTCTCCCCTTGGGGAGAGTAACGTTGTTCTTGTGGTCCTTGTTCTGAAAGCAAACCTGGCCCAGGAGAGGCCTTGCCAATGGGGAGACTTAGGCAGAGGCCAAGGCTGATCTGTTCATGAGGGGCCTCCCGAGTGGCCTGGTGCTCTGGGGGAACCCAGGTAGTAGAATCTCACCATCTCCCTGACAGACCCAGGAGAAGGAGGAGTTTCTAGGCTGAGATAAAGCAGATCATGTCCCTTTTCTCCTTAAAGACCTTCAGAAGGCTGGGCACAGTGGCTCATGTCTGTAATCCCAGCACTTTGGGAGGTCAAGGTGGGCATATTTTTTTTTTTTTTTTTTGAGACGGAGTCTTGCTCTGTCACCCAGGCTGAAGTGCAGTGGCACAATCTCAGCTCACTGCAAGTGCTGCCTCCCAGGATTCACACCATTCTCCTGCCTCAGCCTCCCGAGTAGCTGGGACTACAGGCGCCTGCCACCACGCCCAGCTACCCAGCTAATTTTTTTGTATTTTTAGTAGAGACGGGGTTTCACCACGTTAGCCAGGATGGTCTCGATCTCCTGACCTCATAATCCGCCCGCCTCAGCCTCCCAAAGTGCTGGGATTACAGGTGTGAGCCACCGTGCCCGGCCAAGGTGGGCATATTGCTTGAGCCCAGGGGTTCGAGACCAGCCTGGGCAACATGGTGAAACCCCATCTCTACAAAAAATACTAAAAGTAGCTGGGCATGGTAGTGCATGCCTATAGTCCCAGCTATTGGGGAGGCTGAGGTGGGAGGGTCACTTGAGCCTGGGAGGCAGAGGCTGCAGTGAGCCATGATTGCACCACTGCACTCCAGCCTGGGCAACACAGTGAGACCCTATTTCAAAATAAAAACGGGCTTCCTTCAGAAGAGTCCCACTGCCCCTGAGAATATGTGAGCACCTCAGCCGGGCCCTCTGTGGGCTGGTTCCAAGTGCTGCTGAGGCCTCAGCTCCTACCTCTCTCTTCCATACCCTGCAGTCCAGTTCAGCAGACACGAGGCCATCCTCAGCTAGCCAGGCCTCCGCCCCTGAGCCTGCGCTGGTCCCCTGCCTGGTTGCACATTCAGCTTCCACAGTGAACTCTTCCATAAGCCTCATGACACCCCAGGAAAAGTTGATCACTCCTGCCATTCTGCCCCCAGAGGACTGCGCCCACCCCCACTCTGCTCATTTCTTCTCTGTGGGAGGGTGACTTCTGTGTGTCCGTCTTCTCCCAGACTGTGAGCTCCTTGAGGGCCACGTTTGTCATCTCTGTGTCTTCACTAATAAACAGGAAGCTCAGCCCTAAGGGGATGTCCAGCCAATGCCTGATGACAAGATGGAAAGATCACAAGTAGATAGAACTTCCTCAGAGAGTGACATATCCCCCAGGCCCTGATGTACTAAGATCCCTTGTGAAATGCCTTAAACTACTACCAAGAATTAGACACCATTTACATTTCAAAGGGAGTCACTGCTCAGATCCGTCAAAAAGAAAACCCATGTGTTTTGAATACTCTGATTTCAGAAGTTCAGTGAAACCCCAGCTTTCTAGATGGTGACCTAGAAAGAACAGTCCCGGCAGGTTAGAGGCAGCCCCAGAGGTGGGGCTGGAAGGACACAGGTGGGAGGCCAAAGGGGCAGGATGCCAGCCCCCTTGTGCCACACCTCCAACTCCACCCAGGGCGGCTGGGCTTTTACCCATAAGATTTCCAGGGATTAGAAAGTGATGCTTTAAAAAAAAAAAAAAAAAATCAGTGTGCAGGAAGAAGCATTTTAAAAAAAAAAAAAAACAAGAAAATAAACTGATGCTGCTGAAAAGAGAGAAGCAATCGAGCCGTGTAAGGAGTGGACTCCCGTGGTGTTTTGCCAAATGCAGAGCTTTACTCTGTGTCCTGACGCAGGCATTACCCAGAGTGGTGGGCTCTGTGGAGGATGACCGTTTCAAAGCAGAGGGTCTGAGCACAGTCTGCCTGGGCCCCCTCCTGTGCCACTTGTATGTGCAAAGACCAGACTTGTGCCCACCGTATCTGAGTGGAGGTCTCAGAGACACACAATGCAGCCACCCTCTCCCTTGTCTACACTGGCACCATTGGCCATGATGACACTTGGTGCTAAGTGGTAGCTCATGTCATGGCCCCCAGAAAATGGTCTTGAGGGGTAGGAGCTGGAGACTGCAGGACAGTTTAGGACTGGAAAAGGGGAAGCTAGCAGGGTTAACTGATGACAAAACCTGAATGGCTCTTCAGCACCTCATTACTAGTCCCACCTGACCCAGGTACCCACTACCCCAGCCCTTTTCTGCGTGCCATTTCTGTAGATCTGCTCTCAGCCAGCTCACTGACCCCTGGTTTACAGAATGGCACGGTTGGGGGGGACTGAGGCCAGCTCAGCTGATATCCTCCAGGGACCTGCATAGTTCCAGCAGCCCCGCAGGGCAATGCTTCCTGCCACTTGCCCCAGAACCTGAGGGCTAGAAAGTCATGCTCATTTCAGCCCTTCTCCAACCTGAAGCCTTCAGAACCCTCTGAGCTCACCTGAGCTCTATTAAAAAGTCTCAATCAGATTGATTGATAGATCAGACAAATGAATTCACTGGTGATGGTGCTGTTTAGTTAGAGCTGTTAACAGTTAGAGCTGGAAGAAACTTCAAAATGTCTCAAACCTGGATTTGCCCCAGCTGTGTTCCACAGGGTGTCACTAGGAGTTGCTTGGAAAATCAGCACCACGGTCAAATAACTGTGGGTAACGCTAGAGGCAGGAGGGAGTGGATCAGGGCATAGGCTCTGGACTCAGCCTGATTCAAAATTTTGCTACTTATGGCTGGACGCCGTGGCTCATGCCTGTAATCCCAACACTTTGAGAGGCTTAGGCAGGTGGATCGCTTGAGGTCAGGAGTTCGAGACCAGCCTAGCCAACTTGGTGAAACCCTGTCTCTACCAAAAATACAAAAAAATAGCCTGGCATGGTGGCACATGCCTGTAAATCCCACCTACTTGGGAGGCTTAGACAGGAGAATTGCTTGAACCCGGGAGGCAGAGGTTGCAGTGAGCTGAGATCACGCCATTGCACTCTAGCCTGGGTGACAGAGTGAGACTTGGTCTCAAAAAAAAAAAAAAAAAAAGCTTTGCTACTTACTAGCTGTGAGGCCTCATGGAATTATATAATCTCTCTGTGCTTTAGTTTCTTCTTTTGTAAAACTAAAATCATGGTCATATTGTCCTCTTAAGAGTTGAAGTGCTGATTAAATGACACAGTCTTACAGGATGTTGTTAGTAGTAGTAAATGCTGGCCTGTACAAAGCTCTACAGGTTTCTTTCCTGCAGGACTTCTCAGAGGCTTTGTGATGGTAACAAACATGGTAATACCCAAGGCCAAGATGGGGGGACCCTTAAGGCAGATTTCACCTGTGCCAACAGAGCTCATTTCACCTCATCAGGGAGTCCTTCCATGAGACATACTTCAGGATTCCATTTTATCTTGGAAGAAATGACAACCAGAGAGGTGAAGTGAGCTGCCTAAGGTCACACAGCAGGTATATAACTGCAGAACTGGAACTGGAATTGACTCCTGTCTCCCATTCCCGTGCTCTTTCGAGTGTGCATCACTGCTTTCTCCTAAGGAATGACGATGGCAGCAATGACACTAATGTTATCACGGCTCACGTTTACTGAGTGTACTCTTTACCAGCCACTGTGCTAGGCTTCTCGTATTCATCTCACTTAACTTCCTAACAGCTAGGTAGGTGCCACATCGCATCCCAGAGCTCAGAGAGGGCAGGTAATGCATCCAGCCTCACACAGCCCATAAATGGCAGAGCCAGGACCCAAACCCGCATCTGCCTGCAGCCCTGAGGTCCTGAGGCTCTGAGGCCCTGACTTTACCATCACATGGCATACATCATGAATGTCTCATGGCAGAATTTTAGACCTAAGCTGGGGTTGCTAACCCTGATATGCCTGTTATCTGGCCCCTACCCTGCTGTTCTCAGAATGGCTGGGCTTGGGGGTGCCCTGGCCCTGGCCATCACCAGCCCAAGCTGCGGGGACTCACTGCTCAGCACCACCCTCTCCTACCAAATGATTTTGGCCAGAGCTGAGCTTTGGCAGTAGCTCTGATGGAAGCTGCTCTGGGCTGAGAGCCTCTTGTCAGCCTGAAATCAGGACGAGCCCTCCACGCGGCTCCCCTCAAGGCTCCCTGTTAAATAAAGATGCCACGGTTGTTCCACCAAAAGGCCTCTTTGTCTGAGGCCCTCATGGCCCACGCGTCCTCTGCCTCCAGAATGTGGGTCTCTGTCGGCATGAAGAGCCCCTCTGTTCCCTGCCAGGGCTGGGTGAGCCGTGGCCGGCCAGGGTCTGCGCTTAGGGTGGATGGCAGCACACTGAGCTGGGAGGGCACTAGCACTCTGGGCCACTGAAACCCTCCCTCTCCCACCCTGTGTCCGTCCCTCTCCCTTTCAGGGTGGTCACTTGGCAATGACTCTCTGCACACAGCTGGGATTCCTGGTAATAGTTTCCTCCTGCCTTCTGCCCATCCCGACCCTATTGGTGCTCCCTCCTGAGGCCCCCTGTCCTCCCTGAATTTCTCTCCCTCCCTCTCACTCCCTGTCTGTCTCTCTCCTTCATCAGTTTTTCAGTTCCTTTTCCTTCTACCTTCCCAAGGAGAACACAACATAGACAGTGTGCGTTAAATGAGAACTTGAACACTCTGGGGGCATGCTCCACCCATCTGACCTTCACAGCTTGGGGCTTGGATTATGCCCCTCTCCTCACTTATGGCTTCACCCCCAGCAGCCTCAGTATCCCCATCATACGTGGAAGCAATGATGTCTACCTTCAGGACAAAATGGGGTGACATGTCATTCGATTTGCTCTCTCTCATCCCTGTAAAACCAGGCACAGCCCCATATGCAGCACACACTGCAAAGCCCTCACTGTTTGGTGGATGACTGGTGGAGTCAAGGGGCCAAGGGCAGGGCCTGACACGTAGCTGCTCATTTAATGTTAATTTTCCTTTTCTGTTTCTTGCCTGTTGATGGAGATGTGTTATGTTAGAGACCCTTGGAAAGCCGTGAACCCTGAAAGGAATGACTGGGAGTTACATCATGCTGTCTTATCTGCTATGGTCTGGTCTTGTCTCATCTTGCCTGGGTGTGGGTTTGGCATCGAGAAGGGCCCATCTTGATAGGATGCCTGGTGCTAGATGGCACACTTGCGTTGTTATCTAACCAGATCAGAGAATAACTAAACCATTACTTTCCTCTTCCTCCATATTATCATTCTATGGATGCAACCTAAGATTATATGTAGGTTTTTTGCCCCACTGTCATGTCCCCTGGCTACTGGATATTGGGCTCATAGACATGGAAACCTTCACTACCTTATCCATTTTTCATTCATTCATTTCTTTAAACAAGTATTAATCAAGTGCCTGCTCTGTCAGGTACTCTACTAGGATCTGGGGACACAGAAGTCAACCGAACGGATTCAAATCCCTGCCTGCAGGGAGCTTACCTTCCAGTGAGTCTTCCCCACCCTCCACGGGTGCCTGCGGGCAGGCCACATGGTCTCCCTGCACCTCCGTCTCCTCACCTGTAGTATGGGGATGGGAATTGCGCCCTCATGAGGATTTCCTGGAACGACACTCGCAGACTCACTGTACTTGGCCCAGGAGCCGCTGGATCCAGGCGTTGCATCTGAAGCTGGTCGTGGTGTGTGAGGTTTCGGGAGGCAGGGGCATGGGACAGGGTCGTGTCTTACACACCAGGGGACTTCTCATCAGGAGTGTCTCACAAGCCCTGCGTTTGTTGACTCCTCCAGTCCTGGGTTTTTCTGTCTTCTCCTGGCTCTAGCCCTTGTCTCCCTGTCCCCCGTCCCTCAGCCCTGCTTTGGCAGTGTTCTCTCCTGTCTGTTTGGACCAAGGGATCCTTCCTTGCCCCAGCATTTCTCCCCATACTAAATTGAGGGGCCCAGAAAGCGGGGCTATAACTGGCCTCACCCTACACCCCCAACCCCTCCATGTCAGACCTGGCCAGGTCAGGGTCCTGCATGCTGGTGTGCAGCATGAACTCTGACTACCTTCTTTTTATTTGATTGTATTGTATTTATTTATTTTTTTGAGACAGAGCCTTTCTCTGTCGCGCAGGCTGGGGTGCAGTGGCGCGATCTCCGCTCACTGCAACCTCCGCCTCCTGGGTTCAAGCAATTACCCTGCCTCAGCCTCCCGAGTAGCCGGCATTACAGGCACCCTCCACCACACCCGGCTAATTTTTGTATTTTTAGTAGAGACAGGGTTTCTCCATGTTGGACAGGCTGGTCTCCAACTCCTGACCTCAAGTGATCTGCCCACCTCGGTGTCCCAAAGTGCTGGGATTACTGGCGTGAGCCACCATGCCTGGCCTAACTCTGACTACCTCCTGACCTAGTACATCACTTTCCAGCTGCAGACTCTCCTCATGCCTGGATGACAAGCGCACAGCTGGCCCACACACTTGCCATGACTACCATTTCCCATAGAATGCCCACTGCTCCTCTCTGCTTATCCAAACCCTGCAAACTCCACTAGCCATGCTCATGCCCACTCTTCTAAGAAACCTTTCCACACTCTTCAGTTTACGTTGTTTCTCCAGGCATCCTCAGCTTGGCCTGAAACAAGGCCCTGCTAGTCATGCCCCAGCCCACCTCCTATGGCCCTTCTCCCTTGCTCTGGGCCCTCAGGCCACACTGGCCTTCATTCATCTCCTGGAACCAACATGCTTGATCACTCTACCTCCACCTTGACCAGTTAATTCTTACCCATCCTTCAGGACTTAGCTTTAAAGAGTCCTTCCTGAAACACTGGCTCCCCATCTTCCACATCTTCTTGGGTTCTATCAAACTCCATCATAGTGCTGTGTTGTCCTTGGCAGCAGTTATCAACTTGTCATGAAATAATTAATTTTGTGGTCAGTGTTTAGGGAGTGTGAATGCCTGGTGCAGCTGGAGCTTGGCTAGTGGGAGACAAGGCTGGGAGGACATGACCTTAGACTGTTGGGTTAGGGATCTTGGACTTACTCTGTGTGCAGAAGGGAATTCCCTCAGGGTTCCAGCAGAATGACTAGCTCCTGAGGACCCTAAGACCCAGGGTTCTAGGGTTCAGTGGTCTTTTTTTTTTTTTGATACGGAGTCTCACTCTTTCGCCCAGGCTGGAATGTAGTGGCCGGATCTCAGCTCACTGCAAGCTCCGCCTCCCGGGTTTATGCCATTCTCCTGCCTCAGCCTCCCGAGTAGCTGGGACCACAGGCGCCCGCCACCTCGCCCGGCTAGTTTTTTGTATTTTTTTTTTTTAGTAGAGACGGGGTTTCACCGTGTTAGCCAGGATGGTCTCGATCTCCTGACCTCATGATCCGCCCGTCTCGGCCTCCCAAAGTGCTGGGATTACAGGCTTGAGTCACCGCGCCCGGCCATTTTTTTTTTTTTTTTTTAAGCTGGCTGACTGGCTGGTTGGATGGTTGGTTGGTTGGTTGGTTGACTGGATGGTTGATGGGTAGGTTGATTGGATAACTGGTTAGAGTTTTTTTGTTGTTGTCTTGTTGGTTTGTTGATTAATTGGCTGGTTGGTTAGTTGGTCAGTTAGTTGGCTGGCTAGTTAGTTGAGAGAAATGGATAGAAGGAAGGAAGGGAGGGAGGGAGGGAGGGAAGGAGGGAGGAAGGAAGGAAGGAAGGAAGGAAGTTTAGTTGTTTCATTCGTTATTTGATTGGTTGATTTGTTGATTAGTTTTCTGGGTGGACATGTGGGTGGCTGGTCGACCATGTCTTCCATGGCACAGTTCTTGATCCTCTCTGTCACTGTTGGTGCAAGGTGACACTGTCTTGGTTTCCCTGTTCCCAAGTTCATCACACCTAATGCCCTTTCTTCCTGTCTTTCCACAGGCACTTGTCCGGCTGCCCCCACACATTTCACAGTGTGACGAAGTCTTCCGGTTCTTTGAGGCTCGACCTGAGGATGTCAACCCTCCAAAAGAGTAAGTAATAGCTCAGGCCTCTCCCGTGTGCTAGGGAGGCATGGGCTAAAGCGGTGGTCAGCCCAGGGAGGCTGAGGCTGTGGGAACACAAGCAGAAGGAGAGCTAGCAGGGCCAGCCGAGCTAAAGAACAGTGGTCCAAAGGAATGGGGGGCATTATTCCCCAGGTTCCTAGTGTCAGAGCCCACTCTTCATTTTCCTTTACCCCAGGGCTGCAAAGTGAGAGTGTCTCTGCATTTGTGGAGCAGATTTTCCTACAAACTCTTTCTGATTCACAGGGTTATTACAAGGAGCAGATGAGATAACAGAAAATATAATGGACATGCCATTGAGACTGCTCAGGGCTAGCACAGTCCTTGCTCTTTGCTGTTACGGCTGCAGAGCTCCCAGCGCGCACTGCCCAGGCTGAAAACTCACCTGCCGAATAACAGCAGTCCTGGGCTGCTCCAACAGATTTTATAATCATCATAAAAAATCATAATGAATTTACCCAGTGTCTTTTATGATAGGCATTATCATATTCAGTAGTCCTATTTACAGAGGAGGAAACCATGGCTTGGTGAGGTCAGGTGCTTCTCCCCCAAAGTCATGCAGATGGTTTGACAGGAGACAGGCCAAGACCTGAACCTAAGTCTGTAGTTCCTCGTGGCCCAGTGCTGGCTAATGTTTCCATGTTTGGAGAGAAGCGGGGAACCATGCAGGTCTTTTTTCTCTCTGAAACTGAGATGCTCTGGGCTGGTGGTCAAGATGGCCCACCCAACCATGCTGGTTTCTCACACACAGGATCCAACTCCATCCAGATGGCCATGCTCTCTTGCTCAGAGCGTTCTGCTCACCTACAGTCCCCAGCATAGGTTCTCATTGGAGAGAAAAATCCAGTTCCCACCTAGGAGCTGGTGGGCAGAAGGCAAGGAGGGGTGTTGGGTAAGAGAGAGGGTTGGGGAGAGGATTTAAGGGGATGATGATGAATCACCTCACTCCATGGCTATCCCCTGGAAGCTTCAAGTACCAGATGGGTGAGAGAGAGGCAGATGGGGTGGCTATGACAGAGGGAAAGGAGAGAGTAGGACACAGAAACTCTCTGGGCCAGGTGGGGAGAGGCAGGTGGAAACTGGTGATGGGGAGGAGAAAGCCTGAAGATGAGGGTGGGCATTGCATGGCTCTGGAGGTGCCATCCACACTGCACTTTCTGTGACTGTGCCCATGAGGTTGTAGAGTGTGTGGCCTGCACACCCACACATGGCAGTCCTGCCTAAAGGGACCCTTCTCTCTTCATGCTTGCTAAAAGACTAATAGCCTGAAATGGCATGGGCATGTTGAGGGAGGAAAATGCAGCTCCAAGGCCCACCTGGCCTAGCAAAGGCCATCTTCATTGATGGCTGCCTCAGGCAAGAAGCAAGCACTGTGAACCATCAGGAGCTTATCAGTAACTTGATTCACAGTGTGAAGCAGTGGAAAGCCACAAGGTATAGGATGCAAGGTCTTGAGTTCACATCCCAGTTCTGCTGCTACTAGCTGTGTGATGTCCAGGCAGATCCCTCATAATTTCCCCAAGCTTCTCTGTGGTCCCTAGTGGCTCAGTGCTGGCCGAAGTTTCTACATTTAGAGAGGAACGGGGATGAATCTTAAATTCAGCTGAAAAAAAAAAAAAGATGCTAGGCATAGTGGCTCACACCTGTAATCCTAGCACTTTGGGAGGCCAAGGCAGGTGGATTTCTTGAGCCCAAGAGTTCAAGAGCAGCCCTGGCAACATAGCGAGACCTTGTCTCTACAAAAAATAAAAATTTAAAATTTAAAAAGAAAGAAAGAATAGTGAGAAATAGGGAACCATCTGTAAAAAGGGAATAGTGATGAAACCCTGTTCTTGCTACCTCCAAGGGTTATTCATGAAACTCAGATGATGAGAGGTAGGAGAGGTTTGCACCAGGGCTTGTATATTCTTTTTTTTTTTTTTTTTTTTTTTTTGAGACAGAGTCTCGCTCTGTCGCCCAGGCTGGAGTGATCTCGGTTCACTGCAACCTTCACCTCCCCAGGTTCAAGCAATTCCCTTACTTCAGCCTCCCTACTAGCTGGGATTACAGGCATATGCCACCACACCCAACTAATTTTTGTATTTTTAGTAGAGACGGGGTTTCACCATGTTGGCCAGGTTGGTCTTGAACTCCTAAGTTCAAGTGATCTGCCTGCCTCAGCCTCCTAAAGTGCTGGGATTACAGGCATAAGCAACCGCGCCCGGCCAGGGCTTGTATATTCTTATCCCCACTTTACAGATTAGAAAACAGGAGCTCACAGCTAGAGCGGGAATTTAACCGAGAACTTCCAGGTTGCAGGCAGAGGCCCACACTCTTCTGTTTCTCCTGCCTGCTTCGCTGTGTGGTCCTGAAGCTCCTCAGTTTCTCCTTTCTGTCCCCGCCTCTCTGCGCTCCTGCCCCTTCCTTCTTTATCCTTGCCTTGCCTCAGGGCAAGAGAAGGCTCTGAGCCTGGCAGCAGTATCCCTGGGTCCTCACCTGACCCTGCCCGTGCCCAGCTGTGATGTTCTCTCCAAGCCTCTCATTCTCTGTCCTTGCATGGGGAGAGAGGAGATGCTCCTCCCTAGGTGGGTGGCTGTTGGAATCCCCCGTGATCGTGTGCCCTGCCATGGGGGAAAAGGATCAGGATCATTGACGGTGGAGGCAGCAAGTGTATCGCCACAAAAGCAGCTGACCCCGCCTGTGATCCATGCCTCCAAACCTGCTCTTTGCTGGTCAGCTGAATCCATCGGCCTCACTTCATTCATGGCATTAAGTTAGCCTTTTACCCACCTCTAGGAGGCCCTTGAGGAACAGTGGAAACCAGGCTCAGTGAGAGTCTTGGCTATTGGTGAGGCAGCAGGCCATGGCTTTGTGGGGTCAGGCTCTGGGGTCAGGCCCTGCCACTTAAGGCTCGGTGATCTTTGGCCATTTGCTCAACGTCTCTGCATTTCTGTTTCCCTGAAACGAGATAATGCAGAACTCATGAGTTGGTCAAGAGGGTTTACTCAAATAACCTGGCCAGGTGCTACTGGTGCACAGGAAGTGCTCCACACCTGTGTTCACAGAAGGCTGGGGAACAGAATGAAATGTGTGCACGCTCCGCCCCTGCCTGACTTTTGCAGGGAGGGGCTGTGAAGCATTTGGCCGCTCTGCCACCAGGCCAGCAGGGGTTATCTGCCTCTTTCTTGAGGTGGTATTGGCTACGTGGGCCAGTTCACCACTGGTCTGGCAAGTTATGGGCCTGGGAACAGGAATGCCTCCAGCCCCAGGACAGGTCTGAGGCTCAGGAAGTGAGCTCAGCTGTGGCCAGGCAGTTCTGAGCGGCTTCCCCTCCCCTGGCCCGGCCCATCTCTGCTCCGCCTCCAGGACCCACCAAGAGAGACCTGTGTTCCACTGCAGAGTGTGCCTGTCACAAAAGAGCCAGACTTTGCCCGTGACCCTCGGCTGACAGGCTGCCAATGTGTGAGCCTGCAACTCCTCCCACTCCGGCTGCTTGGACCTTCCCAGGCCACTGTGCGCCTCCCTTCCCTCCAGCCTAGAACATAAACACAGGATCGAGTAACAGCATATTTTGACTCTGGGGCGACTGTGGAGTGGCTTATCAAATTATCAAAGCCGGTGGATTTAATTGGAATTTTGCAGATAACCCCTGGCTTCTTTCAAGTGTGCTGCTGCAGGGTCCATTGAGAATTCACAGGGGCTGGGGCGGGGGACCGTCTTCCCTTTCCATCTTCCAGAGAAGACAAGGTCTGTCATAGCCCAGATTCAGTGTGGGAGGTGGGCAACAGGCCTAAGCACCTCGGCTTTGATCCCAGGCCACTCGCTGGCTTCTGCAGGCGGAAAGCCAGGCCCATCTCCAGTCGGCTAGCCGTTGCTCTTCCAGACCACTGGCCCTGCACAGAAAGGATGTTCTTCATGGACACCTTTGATGAGCTTGGCACAGAGCAGCCATGGTGGTTTTGCCTCCTCATGCGGCATCCGCAGGAAGGTTAATGGGATTTGTGCCCTTATGAAAGAGGCTCCAGCAAGGCCCTTGCCCCTTCCATTATGTGAGGACACAGCATTTGCCCCTTCTGCCATGGGAGGACACAGCTGGAGTGCACCATCTGTGGGGAACCAGGCTTCACTGGACACCAAATCTGCTGACGCCTTGATCTTGGACTTTCCAGCCTCCAGAACTGTGAGCAATAAATTTCTGTTGTTAAGAAATTACCTAGTGTGACCGGGTGTGGTGGCTCAGACCTGTAATCCCAGCACTTTGGAAGGCCAAGGCGGGTGGATCACCTGAGGTCAGGACTTTGAGATCAGCCTGGCCAACATGGCAAAACCCCATTTCTGATAAAAATATAAAAATTAGCCAGGCATGGTGGCACGTGCCCGTAATCCCAGCTACTCGTGAGGCTGAGACAGGAGAATAGCTTGAACCCAGAAGGCAGAGGTTGCAGTGAGCTGAGATCGCGCCACTGCAGTCCAGCTGGGTGACAGAGCAAGACTCCATCTCAAAAAAAAAAAAAGCAAATGAAATGACCTAGTGTAAGGTACTTTGCTATAACAGCCTGAATGGACTAAGACACTTGCTGTTTTTACTGTTGGTCCCTGCCACTGAAACACAGGCTCCAGGAGAGCGTGAACTTGTCTTTGTTCTGTTCACAGAACAAAGCTGTATCCCCAGCACCCAGAACAGTGCCTGTCCCAGAGCAGGGTCTCAGAGGGTCTCTGTTGAGTGAATAATTGTTGTCATTCAGTCCTCACTATGGTCTTACATGGTAAGTGTGACTGTGACATGATTTTACCAAGGAGCTGAAGGCTCAGGGACGTGAAGCAGTTCACCCAACTGGCAGATGCAGGGCCAAGATCCAAGCCAGGCAGGCTGGCCCCGGACCTACGGTTCTAACCACAGCCCTGACCCAACCCATCACTCGGCTCACACCCACTATGCCTTCCCAACCTCCTCAGCAGCACCCCTCCCCACCCCCACCCCAGCCAGAGCAGGTGGGTGCCAACCTCAGCCCATTCGATGTTATCCTTTGAGGATGGTGTGTGTCTTAGTCTGTTCAGGCTGCTGGAACAGAATACCACAGCCTGGGTGGCTTATAAATAACAGAAATAAATTTCCCACAGTTCTTATGAAAGAGGCTGGCAAGCGCTAAACCAAGGCACCAGCAGATGCAGTGTCTGGTGAGGGCCTGCTTCCTGGTTCAGAGATAGTTGTCTTTACCCTGGTGGACAGGGAAACAAGCTCTCTGGGTTCTCTTTTATAAGGCACTGATCTCATTCATGAGGGCCGGTCACCATGGCCTAATCGGCTCCTACTCCATCACCTTGGGCATTAGGATTTAACATATGAGTTTAGGTGAGACACAAACATTTGGTCTCTAGCAGTGTGTTCTTGGAAAGCCAGCAGTTGAATAGGGGTGTGTGTGTGTGTGTGTGTGTGTGTGTGTCCTGACTGGAGGGAGGGAGGGGAGCACAAAGGCAAAGGAAGAGAAAGGAAGAGTGTTTGCCTTATTGTATTGGTCCCCTCCTCTGTACTCTACATAATGCTTATTTAAATACTCATTTAAATATTAGGCTGCCCGCAAAGGTGGTGTTATTATCCCCATTTAGCAGATGGGGAAGTGAAGTTGCTGGCAGTTACCTGGCTTCCCCAGGCCATGCAGCCAAGTGGGGAGGCAGGCCTTGGAGCCTGAGTGCAGTTCTGTTAGGCCCCTCCAGCTCCCCCAGCCCCCAGCCCTTTGCCCAGCAGTCATGAGGGGTCAATGGGCAGGGGTGGGCAAGAGAAGCTTGATGTAGTTTCTTGGTCTTTCCTGTGTGAATTTCTGGGGAGCCATGTGACAGCTTGGGATGAGGAGACCCTTGGTCACCAAATCCTAAAGAAAGCAGATAAAGACATGCTCTTGGCCCTGTGCAGTGGCTTACACCTGTATTCCCAGCACTTCAGGAGGTCAAGGCGGGAGGATTGCTTGAGATCAGGAGTTTGAGACCAGCCTGAGCAACATAGTGAGACCCCCATCTCTACAAAAAAAAAGAAAGAAAGAAAAAAAATGAGCCAGGCATGGGTGGCACACACCTGTGGTCCCCGCTACTCAGGAGGCTGAGGCAGGAGGATTGCTTAAGCCCAGGAGTTTGAGGTTACAGTGATCTATGATTGCGCCACTGCACTCCGGCCTGGGCAACAGAGACAGACCCTGTATCTTAAAAAAAAAAAAAAAATCACACACATGGAAGCCACACCAAGAGACACCCTCCGTAGTAGCTGAGATAACCCGGCTGTGAGCATGACCTGCCTCCTGGCACAGTGTCCTGCGGCCACTTTACTGACTCAGCTCCCCCTTGCTTTGCTCTGCCTGATCTCCTGAGAATCCCTTGCTTCCACAGGCAAGGCCTCTCACCTCCAGATGCAGTCCTCCCATATGGTGTCAACAAGGGCAAACAGGAGCTAAAGGCAGGCCCAAGCTGGCCCGGCAGGACTCACCACGTGGTCAACTGCGTGACCCAGAAATGCCTCTTTGTGTTCCATTTTAAATTCTCATCCAATGGAAATAAGGAATCTAAAAGTCTTTAAAACGAACACTAGGAACTCTGTCTGCAGATCCCCAGGAGGATGCAGTTCTGGTGGGAGAAATATCTGACTATAGGGCCCTGGGACCCACCTTTGCGTCTCTGCAGCCTCCTGGCCCAGTGGTCATGCCCTCATTCTTTTCTTAGCTTGTCTCCAGCCTCCATGCCCTGCCCCATGGTTCCCTCTACCAGGAGCACCCTCCCCTCCTCCCCACTTGCTCTGGGACTGCATCCTACTCTGTCTTCAGACTCAGCTTGAGCTTCTCTTCCAGAAAGCCCTCCCTAGAGCTGGCAGCCTGGCAGCCTTGGGATCTGCTTGTGAATCTTTCCCCACCAAGGAACCCACGAATCTCTGGACCCCCAGGACCTGGCACCTAGTAATTGTTGGGTGATTGCCCAACTGTGCCAAAATAAAGCCAGGCCATTTAAGAGAGTTGTACATTGAACTGCCCACCTCAGGGGAGCAGAGCCAGGAGGATTCTCAGCCTCTCCAGAGTCAGGGGGCCAGGGGTCAGAGACCAGCTCTGCCACTTGCCTCAGGCAAGTTGCAAGGCCTGTGTGTGCCTCAGTTTCCTTTACCTGTAGAGTGGGAATCGTCGCTGCCTCCGAAGGTAGATGTTAGGATGATGCTTTAGCACACATAAAGTGCCGAACAAACCTGGCATGGTGTCAGCACTGCCAAGGCCAGTGTTTGCTGTCCCCATCATGGTGGCCCCAGGTGGGAGGGCACAGCAGCAGCAGGCCCCACATCACTTCCCCCCATATACACACACAAGTTCTCCACTTCTGGAGATGCAAGGCTGCCTTTGCAAACTCAGGGCTGAGGTTGCAGCCTCCTTGACCACTGCTGGTGGTCCAAGCTTGTGGGCAGGGTGGGCACACATGCCTTTGGTGCACCCGTATCACAGAGGGGGAAACAGGCCAGGGCTGAGCTGATCTGCCCTGCTCTTGTCACTTACTTAGTATCCTTCTTCTCAGGCCTCTTACCAGCCCACTGGCCTGGGTACCACCTCTTACCCACTATGGGACACATAGTGGGCCCACACAGTGGGTAGACGGTCACCTCCCACTTCCTGCTCTCGGCCTGGGCTTGTTTCTTCCTGCTGAAGCCAGCCAGAATCCTGGTTAAATTCTTGACATTGCATGGGAGGAGCAGAGAGCCCTGCTAAACTGGTTTCTGTTCTTCAGCCCAGGGCCACAGAGTCACCCTCTGTTGTACAGTAGAACAATGCCCCAATGTTCCAAGGGACCTGGGGTGAGAGGCGGATGGGCCAAGGCCAGGCCAGAACCATCCCTGCCTCAGCCTGCCCGTCAGGGGCCCGCAACACTCCCCAGGGGGCAGAGTCCACCCCCAGTATCCCTGCCTCCTGCAGGGAACCCCAGGGCAGGCCAAAGGGGAGGCCATCCTGTGGGAGGGCTGCTCCAGCCAGAGCACAGGTTTGGGAACTGGGCCGGGCTGGTTCAGGTGGCAGAGGGGCTGGCTTAGGATGCTGAGGGAGGCTGCCAGGGAAGGAGGGCCAGGGCAGAAGCAGGTGCTGCTTGGGGCCTGGGGTGGGAGGAGGTCAGACTGGAGAAAACGCTCTCCTCTGCATGGCTTTCTCACCCTGTCCTCCCATTTGTATTTTGGGGATGGTTGTTTCATCTCGGACTGCATGGTAACATGGTGGGGAGTCCAGTGAGGGGACAGAGGTTGTTGCTGCCATTCACCTGGGAGAAGCAGAGCCCAGGAGGACAGACGGACTCTGCCAGCCCTGCCTCGGGGTCCCAGTAGGAAGACGAGGGCCAAGGTGGTGTGTGTGGCAGTGCAGCCGGAATAGCACTGAGAATGTGGGGCGTCTCCTCCGGGAGCCCCACGTCCCCAGTTGAATGCCAGGTCTGGCCTGTTCGGGAAGGCAGGGCGACTGCTCGGCTTGTGTCTGGCTGCCAGCCTCTTGAGTTAGAGTCCAGGCTTTCCAGCTCACCAGCAGCATTGCTGTGGGTTGACGGTGTGGCCTTCCATTCTCTGTAAGTCACACGGAGTTACTGCTCCTGCACTGGGGAGAATGAATTGGGATGATGTGTGTGGATCACAAACTGGGCACTGAGTCATACACCCTCCTACTCCCCTCCCTTTCCTGGGAGGCAAATGGAAGGTTGTGGACAGAGCACTGGAGCGTCTCCACAGCAGCCTTCCTTCACTCTGCAGGTAGTTATTGAGTGCCAGCTGTATGCCAGGGACCGCATAGGCTAATCACCTCAAGAGTTAAAGCTGAAATTGTGAATTGAGTTAAATTAACTGCAGCGGCAGCCGTGGGAACACCCAGCTCTGCTTGTGAGCTTGAATGGCTCACTTCTCCTCTTCTGGTCTGTTTCCCCATCTGTGCAAGGCCCCCTTGGTACACGTGGCAAAATGGTTGTGAGGTTCAAGGAGCAAATGCGTAGAAAATGCCCCTAGTGTACTTGGCCCATCACAGAAGCTCAGGAAACGGGATTTTCTGTTTTTCTTCCCGTTTCCTCCATTAGCCCAGGCCTGGGTACAGAGTAGCCACCCTGAAAAGGCTGGGGGAATGGAATGGGGTTGGCTGAGCTGAAGGTGAGAGCTGGGAGAGGAGCGTCTCACTGAGTCCCTCTCCGCTCTGGGAGTCCTGGCCAGGGCTGGTGCTGCCTGTGGAGTGAGGCTGCCCCCACCACCCTGCAGGCTGTTGGAAACTCCAGGGCATCCCATGTCCCTGTCTCTCCTGGGGGATGGGGGTAGAAAGCCCACGTATACCTGCCTGGCTGCATTCTGGTCAGACACCCATCATCAAGATGGCTCTGTGTACCCTGTAAAGCCCTGCCACCTCCCATCTGGCCAGGGACATGGGCCATACTGTCCTTGCAGCCCCCTGCCACTGGCTATTGCACAAATAGCCTCTTTATGTTGATGGGCAGGAGGGCCAGCTGGACCTAGGAGCTTTGGAAGGCTGAGGGAGGGAACAGAATGTTAGATAAATAAACCCTGTCCATCCCCTGCTATGCCCCCTTCAACCTGGGTGGGCAGGTGGCAGGAAAGTGCCCACAGGAAGCTGTGTCCAACCCACTTGAAAGGGGCATTGGCTGTGGGGAACAAGGACTTCTGCAGGCTCGGCTGTCCTGCTGGATCGGCGAGCTGGAGGGAAGCAGATTCAAACAGCCCCAGTCCGGCCCAGCTCACAGAGCACACGCCTGGGAGGCCCGTGTCCAGGGAGAGAGGATGACTCTGTTTTCAGGCCTGGCACAGTATTTTCTGCAGGGTGGGGAGGAAGGTGGCAGGGAAGGGTATCCTGGTGCAGGAGTGTGTGGGGGTAGACTGGGTCCCCCATTAATTTCTTGGGCTTGTGCTTTCTATGTTCTCTGAAACCTCAAGGCCCCCACGTGCCCACTGTCTCACCCCCGAGGAAGGCCTACAGAGCCCTTTGGAGCCTCGGCGCCGAGGCCTGCTTTGCTGTTATGTTGTGTCCGAGGTGGGTCTTGGTTCCCCTGTGTGGTTATCACTACCCTCCATGTTCCTAGTCCCTGGGTAGTTACCCCTCCATGGGGAGCTTAAGGCAGAGCTGAATTTAGAACCTGGGTCTTCAGCCACTGAGACCAGGCTTCCTCTGTTGCATCTTCGTGGGAGGCGTGTGTTCATGCAAGCGTTTCTAGATCATCTCGATGTGAGGCCCGGGACTGCAGGAGTAGCTCAGTCCCCGCTCTCGGGGCCCTGGTGGTCTAAGGCGGAGGATAGCACGGCATGGGCCTGGCTTGCTTCCATAGAAGGCAGCAGATCATTATAGGCTCTAGCAAGCCCTGGCTCCTCCCCGACCTGCCGTGTGGCTTGGGAATTATTTAAACTCCCAAAACCTCAATGTCCTTGCCCGTAAAACAGGGCTTATAACAGCTGCTGATAATGGGAAGGCAGAAAAAGGACAACTGATTGTAATAGGTGCAGGGCCTTGCACAGCAACAAGCCAGCCTGCTCAGGTGGTCAGAAAGGCTCCCTGAGGAGGTAGCATTCAGGCTGAGACTAAAGCAAGAGCTCACTACTCAAGGAGAGTGGCAGAGGAGGGCATCCAGGCCAAAGGGAGTCCCTGAGATTGTGTCTCAGGGATTGAAAGAAATTTCATTTTCCGTGACAATAAGGGATTTTTGGCTAGGGCTAGGCCAAGAAGAGATAGGCCTGAGGTGGTCATTAACAATTGCTACACTTCAGCACCAGGTAAATGGGCAGAACCTAGGGGTCTCTGGGCTTTCTCCTGGCTCTGATATTCTGAGGTCCTAGCAGAACCTGTTGGCTATCGCAATAGTCCAAGCATGCAACAGTCAGGATCTAGAGTGGGGCTGGATGTCTGTGGGAATGGGAGATATTCATAGACATAGTTTGAGATGAAAGGGACAAGCATCCAGAGACCTTGTGACTCCTTCCCCTTCACAGGCTCTATAAGTTGGATCTTGAGGGTGATTAGAGTTCGGGCACGCCTGTAACTTTGGGTCACTTTGAATCCCTCAGTTCATGAGCTACATGTGTATCTGGCTCCACCCCATGGCCATATCGGATACTACAGCTCCCTGCCTCTGGCAGATGCTGCACTAAAGCCGTGCTGGACCCTTGACCATGGTTTATCTTGTTTGAGCATCCTTACAATCCTGGGAGGCCCACGCTCCTTTCTGCAGATGAGGGACCTTAGGCTGAGACTGGTTGACTTGCCCCTCAGCTAGGAAGTGTCAGAGGCTGGATTCATGCCCTTGCCCTTCAGCTCCAAGTCCACACCCCAAACGTGGGTGAGCTGAGGATGAAGTGAGAAGCACCTGAGCCTTGGCTGGGGCAACTAGCTCCAAACTTCAGGATGGGAGCCTTCATCAGACAGAAGGGCAGAATAACTGCATCAGGACGCTGTGGTTGCCATGGTCACCACGGGGGCTGAAGGTAGAGTTGAGGGCATGTGCCATATTTGGGATCTTTTAAGGGGAACCCAGGTTTCCTGCTGGGCCACATCCCTGAAAAGGTACCAGGTGTGCTGAGACTGCCAAGTCAGGTCCAGGCCTCCCAGGGCAGCCTGTCGAGACCCTTCCCCAGCCTTAGGAGCTCCAAGGAGGGGCTTCCTGCCCCAGGAGGATTCAGGCCTCTGAGGAGGGGTGCTGCCTGGCTGGTACAGGCTCCTTTGATGGAACAGACACAGGGAAGCTGGTTCTAGAAGCACTCAGAAAAACAGGCTTCCCACTCCCAAACCACAGACTAAGCCCTTAGCCCCCCACACCCTCTATCATGAATGGCCCATTTGGCACATGGGGAGTCATGAGTCCAGAGGGCACGCAGATGGCTACGTGCAAAACCCCACCCAGGACACGCGGCCCGGAGCCTGGCTCAGTGGTCAGAGCCAGGGGGAGAGTTTCCCCCAGACAGCTTTACTGAGGTATAATTTACGTGTTATAATATGTACTTGTTTTAAGTGTACAATTAATTCATTGATTAGTAATACTTTTACAGTTGTGCAACCATCACCACAATCCAATTTTAGAACATTTCCATCTCCCTTAAAAGATCCCAGAGGGAGGTTTTGGGGTTATTTTCTTTCCTTTTTTTTTTTTTAATTTTGAGACAGGGTTTCTCTCCATCGCCCAGGCTGGAGTGCAGTGGCACAATCGCGGTTCACTGCAGCCTTGACGTCCCAGGCCACCTCAGCCCCCAAGTAGCTAGGACTGCAGGCACATACCGCCATGGCAGGATAATTTTTTTATTTTAATTTTTTGTAGATACGGGGTCTGGCTCTGTTGCCCCTGCTAGTCGCAAATTCTTGGCTTCAAGCCATCCTCCTGCCTCAGCCTCCCAACATGCCAGGATTAGAAGTGCGAGCCACCATGCCCGGCCACCAGAGGGACATTTTATATTCTTGCCAAACTCCAGGTTTTGGAGACCTGTTGGTATCCCTTCCTTCTGCTTCTGTGTGAGAGGAGGAAATGCATGTTCCCAGGGACTGAGTCTCTGCCCCACTTGCTGCTGCTGTGATTTCTGGGCCCTCTGGTAGTTCCAGCTGCTGTGCTGCCCTTGCACAGATTGCTCAGTAGCCCAGGGACGAGGCCCGCCTGGCCTTTCCGGTGCAGCTCTGAGGTGGACTAACCACTGAGTTGGCACCCAGGGTGAAAAGGGAGGGTGTTCATCTCGGTGGGCACGTTCTGCCTATTGATTCCAGTGGCCCAGCTGGGTGTTCACGTTGAACTTCATCCCCAGCCCCAGATAGTTAGGTGCCCCAGGTCAATGGGAAGCCCACCTCAAATGCAATGCTTACTTCCCCCCAAACTTCTTAGAAGGCCAGTAGGTGCAGGCAACAGGCCAAGAGGCTGCACTACAATGATGCCCAGCTTTCTACCCAGGGAAATGCCAGGTATTCTGGTAGCTCAGCTGTTTAGCAGAAAGTGCATGAATTGCTGATTGTCAGCTTGGCTTTTTATAATCATTTTTCCCTCTTGGGATGCTCCTGGGAAGGAAGGTGGCAGAGCTGTTAAGGGAGGTGGCCTTGGACTCACAGGTGTAACTTCAGATCCTGGCTCTGCCCCTCACCAGCTATGTGCCAGGGGGGACAACCTTTTTTTTTTTTTTGAGACGGAGTCTCGCTCTGTCGCCCAGGCTGGAGTGCAGTGGCCGATCTCAGCTCACTGCAAGCTCCGCCTCCCGGGTTTACGCCATTCTCCTGCCTCAGCTTCCCAAGTAGCTGGGACTACAGGCACCCGCCACCTCGCCCGGCTAGTTTTTTGTATTTTTTAGTAGAGACGGGGTTTCACCGTGTTAGCCAGGATGGTCTCGATCTCCTGATCTCGTGATCCGCCCGTCTCGGCCTCCCAAAGTGCTGGGATTACAGGCTTGAGCCACGGCGCCCGGCCTGGGACAACCTTTTTTTATTACTATCTTTAGAGATAAGGTCTCTCTCTGTCTCCCAGTCCTGGAGTGCAGTGGCCACCATTACAGCTCCCTGTGGCTTCAAACTGCTATCCTCCTGCTCAGCCTACCGAGTAGCTAGGACTACTGGCACATGCCACCATCCCCACTATTTTTTTTTTTTTTTTTTTTTTTTGAGACGGAGTCTGGCTCTGTTGCCAGGCTGGAGTGCGTGGCGGATCTCAGCTCACTGCAAGCTCCGCCTCCCGGGTTTACGCCATTCTCCTGCCTCCGCCTCCCAAGTAGCTGGGACTACAGGCGCCCGCCTCATCGCCGGCTAGTTTTTTTTTTTTTGTATTCTTTAGTAGAGACGGGGTTTCACCGTGTTAGCCAGGGTGGTCTCGATCTCTGACCTTGTGATCCGCCCGTCTCGGCCTCCCAAAGTGCTGGGATTACAGGCTTGAGCCACCGCGCCCGGCCAACCCCACTATTTTTTAAATTTTTTGTAGATGTAGAGTCTTGCTATGTTGTTGAGGTTGGTCTTAAACTCCTAGGCTCAAGCCATCCTCCTGTCACGGCCTCCCAGACAATCTTTTAACCCCACCTAAACTTATCACTTACTCACCACACCTGGGCCTGCCATCCCCACCTCTCACCCCAGTACTGGGATGTCTCACTTGTGGCATATACCACAGAGGTAATTAAACCCTTAGCATCTGGCTTCCCTGAGAGGCTGCACACACCTTGAGGGCCGAGACATTACCGCCAGGCATCTACTATATCCCTTATGGTAGCTGAAGGCTGGACACAGTAAATGCAATAAATGGAGAGGATGACTCTGGGCCTTATATTCCCCCCAGGAGTAAAATAGGGACCATAGAAGTGGCAGCATAGGGTTACTGTGAGGTCTGGAAAGCTAATAAGAGTAATCAATTACTGTATCTCACCATGTGATGACATTCTTCTAAGTGACTACTTTTTTTAGTTATTTTTATTTTTTTGAGATGGGGGTCTCACTCTGTCACCCAGGTTGGAGTGCAGTGGTGCGATCTCGGCTCACTGCAACCTTCACCTCCCAGGCTCAAGCGATTCTCCTGCCTCAGCCTCCCGACTACAGGTGTATACCACCATGCCCAGCTAATTTTTTGTATTTTTGGCAAAGGCAGGGTTTTGCTATGTTGCCCAGGCTGGTCTCAAACTCCTGAGCTTGGGTGATCCACCCACCTCGGCCTCCTCCCAAAGTGCTGGGATTACAGGTGTGAGCTACTGTGCCCAGACTACCTTTTTTTTTTTTTTTTTTTTTTTTGAGACAGGTCTTACTCTGTCACCCAGGCTGGAGTGCAGTGGCGTGATCTCAGCTCACTGCAACCTCCGCCTCCCGGGTTCAAGTGACTCTCCTGCCTCAGCCTCCCAAGAGGCTGGGATTACAGGTGCCCACCCCCATGCCCGTATTTTTAGTAGAGACAAGGTTTCGCCATGTTGGCCACACTGGTCTTGAACTCCTGACTCCATGATCTGCCCACCTCGGCTTCCCAAAGTGCTGGGATTATAGGCATGAGCCACCAAGCCCGGCCAACCTACATGTTTTAATTCTCTGGTTTTTTCATCCATCCTATGAAGTGGGTACAGTTATTTCTTTCCAGTTTGCAGGTTAAGTCACTGAAGCACAGGGAGGTCATGTGACTTGCAATGCCAATAACTGGCAAATATGGGCTAGAACCTCTTACCTATCCTAGCCCTCAGTGAAGCTTGGCAAGGGCTTAGCATGCTGCCCAGCACGCAGTCTTCATGAATGTACCAGTTGTTACTATCGTTGTTGTCGAAGCAGCTGTGCCAGAGGCTGGTTCATCAGTGCCCGCAAAACATCACTCAGCTTGCAGCTACATGGATTTGCAGTTTCTGGAGTCATCGGAGCAGCCTCTCCTTCCATCCTTGCTGTGTCCCAGTGAGAGGCAAGGTGGGAGGGTTTGCCCCTAGTCCCAGCCTCTGGACCTCAGTTCCCCAGACATCATCCAGCTCAGCCTTTGCAGGTTGTGCAGTCCAGAGAAGGGAAATGGTTTGCCTGAGGTCAGAGAAAATGGATTAGCACCAGGTTTTTTGGCTCCAAGTCCAGTGCTCTTTCTGGTTCTCAGAACTTTCCCATCTGATTTCAAGGGCAACCCCAGGCTTGGTGCATTCGGAGCATCCCTGGTGCGGGGCATGGGAGGGTGCCTGGAGGCCTGAGTTGAGCCCTTGAACAGATTCCAGTAGGAGTCTGGCTGATGGACAGGGAGAAGGGGCTGGCTCCTCTGAATGGCTCAGAAGCAGGAGCTTGACTGTGGCCAGGTCTGATTTAATTTGGCAGAGGCAGGCTGCAGATTAGACCAGGCTATGCCTGCAAGCCAGGGAATTCAAGGTTAATTACCGGGGGCACCTCTTCCTGGCTCCCACCCCAAGCAGGAGAGGGCACCCATGAGCCTGTCACCTGGTCTGAGACACCTGGAGAATTGCAGTGCTGCCTCAGGAGCCAGAGGATGGGGGACATGCTTTATCCCCATGCTGGCCCCCTCATGTGCTGGGCACTGGGCTAGGTCCTGGCAGCCACAAGGATCTTAATAGGCAGGAGCAGGGGACAATTTGTGCTGCCCGAGACAGGAAATAATTCAAGGAAAGGCAGGCATCTTGGTTTGGAATTCCCCAGAAGCAGATCTGAGGCTGAGGATTGCCGCTCAAGCAGTTTGGAGGTGACACCAGAAGGCATCAGTAAGGTGACACAGGGCAGGGAAGACAAGGTTGCCAAGTGCGGTGTCATCAAGCTTCATCTCGCAGGGACCGGCACCTGGCTGCAGGCTGTTCCCCAGGGACAGGGGTGCTGGGACATTCATGCACCCCTTTCCCCTCCCTCCAGGCCATCCCCAGACAATAGCCGGAGGGAGCTTTCCAAAAAGCCTGTGCTTCCCACTGTGCTTAGGATGACTGCCCAGGGCTTCCTGGTGCCCTTTGCCTGGGGAGGCCTGGGCTCCAACCTCCCACTGAGGGAGCCACTGAGGGAGCCACTGGTTGGTGCTGCAGGAACCAGAGGAAAGAGCCTGGCAGCCACAGGGAAGCTCAGGAAGTCCCCACCACCCCACACCCCAGCCTGGGGGCTCTGGCTGAGGCTCTTTGTCACTAGCTGAGTTTCTGTAATAAGAGTGTGGAGACAGGACTATGATTCACTCAAGGCCTGAGGTCGGCGCCGGCAAAGGTTATCAGGAAGGCCTGCATGGAGGAGGTTCAGTTCATGTGTCCCTTGTCCCAGAACAGCCAGACTGACCCAGGGTACCAGGGACAGTTATTGAGCTTGAGGAGGCCAGGCAGGTCCCATGCAGGTGCTCAAGGCAGGAGCACAGGAGGACACTGGAGAGGGAGAGAGACTGTGGGGGCTGTGGGTGTGCAGGGAAGGCTGCCGTGGATGTGGGCCTCCAAGTGGGCTTGGGTGCTGAGGGAGGGTTTGGAGGCAAAAGGAAAGGGAGAGAACCTGGGCCAGGTGGCCTTGAGAGCAGGCTTGGAGATTTCCCAGCAGAGGAGGGCAGGAGGGTGGGAAGGTAGAGAGAGAGACGAAAGCTCATGATGGTTAGGAGTCAGCTGGCACTGGGGTCAAATCTCAGCTCTGCCACTGGGCTAGTGACTTAACTGACTATGCCTCAGTTTCCCCTTCTGGGACATAATAGTAATGACAGCATCTTCCTCTTGGTGGGTGGCTATGAGGATTAACTGAAATAATGTACATGAAGTTCAGTGAGCAGCTGGGCCGAGTGGTTCACGCCTGTAATCCCAGCACTTTGGGAGGTTGAGGCAGGAGAATTGCTTGAGGCCAGGAGTTCAAGATGAGCTTAGGCAACATAGCAAGACACTGTCTCTAAAAAAATGTTTTTTAACTTAAAAAAATTGAAATATCGCCTGATGCGGTGGCTCACACCTGTAGTCCCAGCACTTTGGGAGTCTGAGGCAAGCAGATCACGAGGTCAGGAGTTTGAGACCAGCCTGCCCAACACAATGAAACCCCTGTCTCTACTAAAAATACAAAAATTAGCTGGGCGTGGTGGTGGGTGTCCGTAATCCCAGCTACTCAGGAGGCTGAGGCAGGAGAATCACTTGAACCCGGGAGGCAGAGGTTGCAGTGAGCCAAGGTCGCGCCACTGCACTCCAGCCTGGGTGACAGAGCTAGACTCCATCTCAAAAAAAAAAAAAGAAATATACAGTGCCATGGCTAGCACATAGTAAGCATCCAGGGAATATCGCTTCCTAAGCATGAGACTCTGTTCTTAGAGTTTAGCCCTGCCAGGGAGAGGGGTGAAGGAGGCCATAGACCGTGTAGTCCAACTGCCAAAGGGGAGAGACACACATGAGGCAATAGTGCAGGACATTAGCAAGAGCATGCAGGCTCCACTGTGATGCCAGGGTGGTTTCCATGACAACCCGAGATGATGTCAGAGAGGACGGAGTACACGAGGCCACAGGCTGCTGCCAAGTCCATCCTCATAAATAGGCAGGAAACCTACTGTCTGCACTTGCTGACCCATCTGTGACAATCAGGGATGACCTTCTGGAAGAAGTGGCACTTCCACTGAGCTCTACTCAGGGGGAAAGGAGGGGAGAGCAGAGATGCAGGGTCTGCCTGTCCTGTCAGGGAGGGATTGAGAACAGGTGGAGGATGCAGTGTCTGACCAGCTTCTCGAGACCATCCGGCAGCCCTGAGCTTGGTTGCTGGTTGTCAGTGAATTTGTGCATTCATTCAAGGAACAAGATTATAACCAGGCTTGTGCTGGGTGGGCCTGGCAAGACACACACAGTTCATGCTTTCAGGGAGCCTACTGTTGAGGGGAAGAAATAGACAGACAAAGCGATGGCAAAGACATAGTGGGAATGATGGAAGCCACACAGGAAATAACTGAGTGCTGTGCTAGAACAAGGTTTGTGGGGGGTGCCAGAAAGTGCTTTAGGCTGGGAGCTGGGGCCCAGGACAGCATTGGTCCGGCATCACTGTCCCCAGAACTTAAAAAATCTCTGCCGAGAGGAGGCTGTAAAACTGGCCCTGGTGAAGCCAGGCCATCCTCAGGCTGCAGTCCAGGCACTGACCCACTGGGCAGCCATACCAGCGGCAGAACCACTAGGAGGCAGCCCAGGAAGCTTGATAGCTGCAGGTGCTTTAGAGGGAATGGATGCTCTATTACCGTCGGAAACCAGGGTGCATCTCTTGAGCATGTGGTCATGGACACTGTGACACTGTGACCCACTGTGCGGGTCACTAGCCAGGTTTCTTCCTGTTGGACATTATCATGCCAGACCTGAAGTTGTGACCTCCCTAAGGAGTAGTCTAGAACTCAGTGGTGTCATTTGGGTCTTTCTTTCTTTTTTTTTTTTTCTGAGACGGTCTTGCTCTGTCACCCAGGCTGGAATGCAGTGGCACGATCTTGGCTCCCTGCAACCTCCAACTCCCAGATTCAAGCAATTTTCCTGCCTCAACCTCCTGAGCAGCTGGGATTACAGGTGCACACCACCACACCCAGCTAATTTTTGTATTTTTAGTAGACAGGGTTTCACCATGTTGGCCAGGCTGGTCGTTTGGGTATTTCTGACCCTGAGTCTTTGCCTTTGTTTTACCTTTCTCTTCACCACCTACTCCTCATTTAGCTTTTCTGTCTGGATTTTATGTGTCCTTCTTGGCCACAAGGTGGTAAATGAACAGTGTGGTGGTTAGGATTTGAGCACTAGACTGAGCCAGGTTGGCCTCCAATCCCATCTCTATCCCTCACAAACTGTGTTGCTTTGGGCAAGTCACATGCTGTCTCTGATCCTCCATTTCTCGTCTGTAAAATGGGGATAATAAGGGACTCTACCACATAGGCATGTAGTGAGGATACAATGAGCTGACGTGTGTCAAGGGTTTAGTTTGGCACCTGGCATAATGTAAATGCTTGACCAATGTAGTGGTCTTCTCAATAATAGTATTAATAATAATAGCAGCACTCCCACTCCCACCTTTGGGAAAGAAGAGCCCACTCAGAGTGGGGAAAGGTGCTCAGTGGTGACTCCCACCAAGGCCTGGCCCATGCCCCCCCTTCCCTCTCCCTGGTTGCCACTGTACTTTGGGGATCATGGGCATAAGCCTGCTCCGGGACCTTGGGGGGCTTCTTGGTGCAGAAGCTCAGGGGAGGTTGCTTGGTGGAGGATGGAGGTGGCGGCCCAGGGCTGGCCTGCTGGGACCTGTAATGGGCAAGCTGGTGGGCAGCAGGCAGGGCCTTTACTGTAGTTGCAGTGAGCTGGCCCAGGAGCATTCAGGGTTGACAGGAAGGCAGCTGGAGAAGGCTGGGAGCATGGAGGTATTACCTAGGGTTCCTGGATGGCCCCCCTGCTGCAAGCAGGACACAGGCCTGTCCGAGCCTGGAGCTGGAGGCCTCTTTGCAGAAGCCCAAGTAGGGAAACTAAGGCACAGAGAGGGCTGCCATACCCAGGTCATGCAGCCTGCTCAGACAGCCAGGCCTGGAACCCATGGCTCGAGCCCCACAGGCTGGGCTGGCCCGGGTTTGGCATCTTGCAGGACTCCTTCCTACACCCCGTCCTTTACATGTATGCTCTGGCAGACCCTGGGCACACAGGCCCTTGGCCAGGAGCCCCTTTGTCCTGCATTTTGAGTGCCTGCTGTGAGGGGCATGCAGCCATTGCCCTCTGTGGAACAGCCTCATTAAGTCAGCCTCTTGGTCCAGCAGCCAGAGGGATCCAGGCTTGGCTGTCACTCCTGTCACCTCTGGGGAGACCCATCAGCCTGGCAGCAGCAAGGGATTCTGGGGGAATGTGAAAGTGATAACAGTCATTCAGATGGGGCTGGAAGTCCCCAGCTCTGTCACCCCCAGTGCTGCCAGCCACCAGCCACCAGTGTGGTCTCAGCAAAGTGGCTTTACCCTGCAGAGCCTGGGTTTCTTCATCTCTGTACAGACACCCCAAGGCTTGGCCCACCCCACTGAGGCCAGCCAGGCCCGTGTCCCTGCTTCTTCCATGCTGCTCCTCCTCCAGTGGCCTCCACCCCTACCTTCCTGGCTCTTTCTCTCAGTGCCCTCCTTTGGCCAAGCCTATTCTGTCCTAGGTGTTTCCATCATTTCCCCTGCAAGTGACAGCTCTTCCAGAATCCCTCCCTCTCCTCCCCTCTCCCCTCTCCAGGGTGAACCAGCGCTGGCCGCAGGGCCGTGTGACTGGCAGGTGGAGCTGGAGCAGGTGGAGGATCTGTGCATGCGCTCCCTGTGAGCCTGACTGTGCATGGGGGGCTTTATGTGTATTAACTTGTTTATCCCCCAGCAATCCAATTAGGTGGATCCTTTCAGTCTCTGTGCTTTATAAACGAAGACAGAGACCCTAAATAATCTGTCTGGCAGAGCTGGGATTTGAACCTAGACAGCTACACACACACACACACACACACACACACACACATGCACCATGGGAGCCAAGCAAACCTTCTGGCCATACCATGTCAGAGTCTGGACTGTACAGTCCAATAAAGTAGCCAGTAGCCATGTTGGCTCTTTAAATCTAAGTTTTAATTAAACAAAATGGAAAATTCAGTGTTTGAGTCATACTGGCCACAATTCAGTGTTTGAGTGCTCAGCGCCACTATGGCCAGTGGCCACCATACTGGACAGGGCAGACAGAGACTATTTCCATTACCCTGGAGAATTCTACTGGACAGCTCCTTTGAGGGCACCACTAGGTGTTGGGGACAGAATTGGAACATTCCGTGCCATTGGGGGTCAAAATCAGAGTGGGCTTTCTGGAGGAGGTGCCCCCTCCTTAGGCCTTGAAAGTTGTGAAACACTAGACAGGGCAGGAGGGGGCCTGTGCTGGTCGCAGCACAGACAACCCAAGTCTGCAACCTTGCCTCCCACTGCAAGCTGTGTGACACCAGGCAAGTGACTCAAGCTGACTGAGGTGCATCTGTAAAATGGGGCTAACGCAGCTGCCTCTGTTGGGCTGGGCACATCTGGGTGCTTGGTGCTTGTGGGTTTGTCACATGGTGTCCAAGAAAGTCTGGGAGGTTCAGGTTCCTTCACTGTAAGAGGCGATCACCCAGGCCTCCCAGGGCCATGCAGGTGGGCTAGGTGTGTGGGAGGAGTGTGGGGCCCTCTGAGTCCTCTTTCCCACAGAGGCCAAGGCAGGAACAACCACAGCCTGGCCTTGGGTGGGCCTTTGGCCTCCGTGGGAAAGAAAGAGCTCCTCGGCCCAAGCTCCCAGTCTCAGGTTGAAACTAGGTGAGGGCTGGGGAGTGAGGGGCCATCAGCTGGGGAGTGAGGGGCCATCAGCTGGGGAGTGAGGGGCCATCAGCCAAGGAGTGACCCAAGAAGTCTGTGCTCTGCAGTGGGGCCCTGGTATCTGCCTGTGTGTCTCACACACACGCGCGACACAGAGACCAGGCACACATCTGCAGACGGGGCTGATGTAGCTTGAGGGGCAAAGCAGTCCTCTGGCTCCCCCGAAACAAGTCCTCACCCCACCGCCTGAACAGGGAAAACAAGAGGGAGCTAGAAATGTGATCCTCAGGCACAGAGCTGGTGCCGCCGCCTTCAGGGAAAATCTCTTTAGGAATACTGTCGCTGGGTTGTTCTCAGCAACTTCCTTCTAAAATCTGAGCCAGCTCCCTTTGGGGCTCAGTCCAGCCCCAGCTGCCTGTCCTGCTCCCCAAAGACATACAGCCTTCTTACCCTCCGCACCCAGCATGCACACACACACACACACTGCCCCTGCACCATTGCTCACACCATCCCTTCCACCCCAAATCTCCTTCCTGCCTCTGTTCTTTCTAAATATTCTTCATCTTTCAAGGGCTAGCTCTAGTGCCCCATCTTCCACATAGCTCTCCCTGGCCACCCCCAGACTACTCTGATCTCTCTGTCCTAGAAATTTCTACACAATATTTCCTTTGACCAAGCTTTGGGGCACCTGATCACAAGGGAACGTGTATGTTGTCTTTTTGTGGGTGTTTGCCATCTCTTTCCAGCTAGATGGTGAGCCCTTTGAGGGCGGGACAATGTGTCTTCTGCCACTGTCTTGCTTCATACACAAGACTAAGTCTACAACAGCCCTTCAGTCAAGATATGAATGGATGGTGGATGAATGATGGATGGATGGATGGTGGATGGATGGTGAATGGATGATGGGTGGATGGTAGATGGATGATGGATGAGTGGTGGATGGATGGCTGGATGATAGGTGGATGGATGATGGATGGATAGATGGATGGATGATGGTGGATGGATAGATGGATGGATGGATGGTGGATGGATGGTGGATAGATGATGGATGGCTGGATGATAGATGACTGGATGATGGATGGATGGATGGATGATGGTAGATGGATAGATGGATGAGTGGATGGTGGGTGGATGGATGGTGGATAGATGATGGATGGCTGGATGACAGATGACTGGATGGTGGATGGATGGATGGATGATAGATGGATAGATGGTAAATGGATGGTGGATGGATAGATGGTAGATAGATGATGGATGGATGAAGGATGGATTGATGGATGGATGATGGATGGCTGGATGATGGATGGATGGTGGGTGGATGATGGATGGATGGATGATGGATGACTGGATGATGGATGGATGGTGGGTGGATGATGGATGGATGGATGATGGATGGATGGATGGATGGTGGATAGATGGATGATGGATGGATGGATGGATAGATGATGGATGGATGGTGATGGATGGATGGTGGATGGGTGATGGCTGGCTGGATGGTGGATGGATAGATGGATAGATGATAAATGGATGATGGATGGATGGATGGATGGATGGATGGATGATAGATGGATGGTGGATGGATGATGGATGGATGATGGATGACTGGATGGTGGATGGATAGCTGGATAGATGGTAAATGGATGATGGATGGATGGATGGTGGATGAATGATGGATGGACTTGGAGAGAGGCAAGTAAGGTCTTTAAATATAGGATATCCTCTTTGACCTTCTCCTCATGGACTTCGTTGTTGAACCCCATCACCCCATTTTGTCACTCCCCCTCCCATGGTTCTCTAGGTCTGGCATGTGGCCCCCGGAAGTCCAGGGAACCCCTATAGCCAAGAGCAGTCTGGCATGTACACGGAGAGCAGGATCTCAGGTGGCCTGTGGAGGAGCTCCCAGCACTCCATGGCAGTGGGCTGAACTGGCAATCCCCTGCCCCATTTTGCCCTCTAGGAAATCAGCTGTGTGTTTCTGCCGTCCTCCCCACTTCCCCTAGCCCTGCCTCCTCCCACTCCCATAGACTGCTCCTCAGTGTCACCATCTAGGTGGGACTCCTTGGAATGCACATGATGGGAACCCAGGCCTGTCTATCGTCATGGTCCTGCGTCAGTGCCCTGAGTGACAGAGCCAGGGTCTCACACAGGCCATACTGAGAAGGTGGGCAGTCAGCACCTCCTGTATTCCAGCCACCATCCACACTCCTAGTCTAGACCCTGTGAACCCAGGCTGTTAGGGTACAGGTCCTTTCCATGGGCCAGATGCCATTTAAGAGCTTTGCACATTATCCCATGTAATCCCCATGACAACTCTGTAAGATAGCAACTATTTTAACCCACTTTTACAACCGAAGGTACAGAGAAGTGAAGTCACTTGTTTATATCGGAAAGCACTAGGTGGCTGAACCAGGGTTCTAACCCACCCGCCCTTTTAACTCCCTGCTCTGAGGCCTGGACATGATAAAACTTGTCCTGTGGCTGAAGACACACTTAGGGCCTTTGCCCAGAATAGTGGAACAAGTCAGAGGAGACAGACAGACAGTGCTTTGTTCTTTTGTGTGGACAGAGCAGCAGCAGAGACCCTCTGGGATGTTCAGGAGACAAGCAAAATGCCTGGGGGGTTCTGGGGTCTGTGATGGCCATAGCATCTGACTTCTCTGGGACACAGCCTGGGGAGCTCCAAGACCCCTTCTCTCCGCAGGAATTCAGCTTTTTCACCCAGGGCAGGAATTCCGGCCCCTCTGGACAAGCCACACGGTCACAATGGGGTCCATTCTCAGAACCCTGGAAAACACAGGCCCTGCGGAGAAAGGACGGATTCTTGTTAAACACAAGGGCCCTCAGTGCCACGATTTAGATCAGGGAGCAAATGGGGGCAGAGAATGGCCTGCAGGCCCCTCTGTCTGTCTTGCCTGGAGGTCGCTGCCTCTGGAGACCATTCCGTGCAAAGGCTCTCAAAAGCCAGAACAAAAACTCAGCTAGGGGCTAAGGGGGGTGGAAAAGAAAACCCAACTCTCCAGACCTCAGTGATCCAAAGCCCCTTCTCCCAGCCCCTTCGCTCAGACCTTCCTCACTTGATTTCTGGAAGAACATGCTCCATCTCACTGTGGTGGTTTCACAGATAATTCGAATTCTCACATAGCCCTGTGAGGACACTGGGAGTAGCCTCCCACTGGGACTGGGGAATTTGAGGCCCAGAGAATATGTCAGTGTTTTTAAAACTTTCCTGCCACAGTAGGAAATTTCACACTGCAACTCGATACACAGACAGACATCTGATGCAGGTGCCACAAAACAGCTTTGCCAGGAGTCACTCGCTGATCATTTCTAGTCTGTTCTCTTTAAAATGCTAATTGGGACCACTAAATTGATTCTGGAACTCACTAATGGGTCGCTGCCTGTCATTTGAAAAGCACAAGTTTGAAGTGGCTTGTCCAGGGCCACCAGCCCCTGAGGAGGCAGAGCTGGGGCCAGAACCTGGGTCTGTGGACATTCAGGACTGGACTTTGACAGCCCCTCTTCTGCCCCCAACCCCCAGCTGTCAACCTCTCCTCTTAACAAAAATTTTCCTCCAGCCAGGATCTGACCAAATCACTCCCCAATTCTGCGAACTTCTAGATTTCACAGCCAGACATCAAAGCCCTGCCCAGCCTGGACTTTCCCGGCGTGTCCACCCACTACCCCTACTGCCCAGTCCGCAACTGTTTGGAGCTGCTTGTTCCTGCTTCTGGAGCTTTCCCCCTCCATCCCTCTATGGATCCAAACCCCCTTGTCCTTTAAGGTCTCCTCCTCCAGGAAGCTACCTGGGATGTTCTGTAGCCCCCAGGACCTCTCTTTTCTCTGCGCTGAGTGTAACCCCTCCTGTAATTCTCAGCCTGGATTGTCTGAGAATGTTGGCTTTCTCGTTGGACTTATGTCACATATATCTCCTCTGCCTGCCTGCACAGGCCTTAATGAGATTGCCTACAGTGAGAGCTTAAAAAGTGCTTTTAGGTTGATAACAGCAGTCAAAATCATTATGTACCTCAAGGGCCCCACTCCCCTGGCCAAGGTTGCATCTTCTCCAGCCCTCATATTCTAGATAGTGCCCATGTCCCCAGTGACTGCTGGACTCTGAAGGTCACCCCCAAGTCAGCTGTCTGGCAGCCCAGCCGGCCTCTTAAGCAGTTCCCAGTGGCTGTAGGTCCGGCAGACAGGCATCCTGGGCCCAGCAGCTAATGTCAGCCAGCAGACAGAAGGGTGAGAACATCAGGCTGGAAGTTCGTGCATGTGTCCTTCTCTGCCAAGGCACTTGCCAATGGGAGGAAGAGTGGTGAGGAGTGTGGCGGGCAGTGGAGGGTACGACCCTGCAGCATTCGTCAGAACTCCACCTGGCAGGCACTCGGCACCCTTCCACGGAGCCGGCCCAGCCAGGCCCAGCTCCCTTTCCTCTCTCTCCCGTGCCTCAGTGGCTCTTCCTGGCTTCATCTCTCACTCTGAGAACCCTGAACAACAGGATGGCAATCTCCATTCCCCAGCAAGGGCCTGCTGCCCGCCACTGGTGTGGCCTCTCCTTGTGGCCCAATCCCTAGTGGGCCTCAGCGTGGCCCCTTGGGAGCTTTGTGGGTCAGGACTGTCCGTTTAGCTTCAAGAGCCTGGGCCAGCCACTGACCTCAGATCTCAGTCTCCTCATCCATGAAATGGGTGAGCTCCTCCTCTGCCAACTTCAGAACACCAGAAACTAAATCCTGGGAGTTTTCAAGGGGAAGGCAGAGTGTGGGAAGCCATGTGTCAAAACAGGGCGACAACACATGTGAAATTGCTCAGTGCCTTTCCTGCGCCCTCCAGCCTCTCCCTGTGCAGTCTCCAACACCAGCCACTTCACTAGAGCATCCAGGGAGGGAGCACGGCGTGTCTGGCCAAGATAAATGAAAGGAAAAAAGAAAAACCCTTTAGGGTCTACGTTAGCATGAAAATGCAAGCCCTTTACATCTCTTGGTTTTGGGGGCTCTGAGAGTTGGCCACTCCTTGGGAGGTTAAACGTGTCCTAATAGATGGGTCCAGAGGCGTGTTTCTATTCCTGTGGGGCGGGGATGAACCCGCTTCTGGTGCTCAGCACTACACAGAGACCAGTGGTTGTCCCGGCATTTGGGAAAGCCCAAAACTCTGAAATTGGGGCTGGAATCACCCCCTCCTGGCACTGTCTGCCAGCAACGTGGAGAGGTCCTTAAGGAGAATCTCCTTTTGTTTCAGGGGACTCCGTAGGACCCACGTTTAAATAGGCCTTTGCCACCTGCATAGCAACTGAGGTGGGGTCAGATGGGCCCAGGTATGAAAGAATAATGACAAAGACAATTTATAGCAGTTTCTGTGCCGGCCACTGTGTGAAGCCCTTTCTACATACTGTACATTTCATCTTCCCCAAACCCCGAGGGTTTGTGCTATTATTGTCCTCATTCTACAGATAGAGAAGTAGAGGCTCAAGAGGCCAAGAAAGTAGATCAAGGGCACCCCCCTGCCTCCACAGGAAGCAGCAGGGATTTGAACTGGAAGCCTCTGTCTCCAGAACCCCCCTCATCCAGACACAGATTGCATCATCCTACGGAGAGGGGCCAAGAGATGAACCGTATCACCTGCAGATGGGGCGGGGTGGGAGTGGAAGCTGCAGGAGCCCTTGTTTAGATGGGAAGGGATGGAGTGCTGGGTGAAGGAACTCCACCCCTCTTTCCCAGCCAGGCCAGACCTGTAGACCACAGGAGATCACCCATCCCAGTTTCTCCAGTTTGAGCCCTGAAAGTCCCATGTCCCTGTTCTCCTGGGACTGTGGGTCACTGTACCTGGGGTCTGAGTCACCCCTGGACCAGCTGCAGAGAATGAATGGCTGAGTGGTCTGATGGGAGCTGTTTCAGGACACAGCTTGGGAGGCCTTTTCAATCACATTAGCCTCTGGCAACGCTAGAGGGAGATGCTAGACCCGCCCTTCCTCCCCTCCCCTTCTTCCTGTGGCTCCCTGGCCGATAGTGATTCAGCAGCAAGTCGGAAGCAGGCTAGACTGTGACCTACCAGGAGTGGAGTCACTGGCAGGGTGGGGGCTGTCAGCACCAGCTCAGGGCAAGAATTGGAGCAAGGAGGGGATATGGACTGGAGAAGGGGACTGATGGGAGGTGGAGGGGTTCTTGAGTTGTTAGGGAACTGAGCCCCAGCAGAGGGCCCTTCTGTCCCTCTGCTGAGAATCAGCAGCCAGGGCCTGGCACAAAGGAGGCCCTCAACGCATGTGAGTTTAGTTTCTTTCCCACTCTTTTTTTTTCTTCTTCTTCTTTTTGGGACAGAGTCTCACTCTGTCACTCAGGCTGGAGTGCAGTGGTGCCACCACAGCCCACTGCAGCCTTGACCTCCTGGGCTTCAAGCAATCCTCCCACCTCAGCCTCCCTTGTAGCTGGGAGCACAAGTGCTTGCTACCATGCCTAGCTAATTTATTTTTGGTAGAGATGGGGGGTCTCACTATGTTGCCTAGGCTGGTCTCAAACTCCCTGTCTCATGGGAACGGCCTGGGTAGCCTGAAGTTGCTCAGAGCTGGAGAAGGTAGCCATCCCTGTGAGGCAGCCACCCCTGCCTGGGCTACTGGCAGCCAAGGGGATGGTCAGTGGGCCATTGGTCCTGGGCTTCTCCTGCCAGGACCAGCAGGAAAATTGTGGGACAGCAGAGGGCAGCTCCTCAGTGCCCTCCACTCCCTGCCCTTCCCCAGCAGCCCTCAGTGAAAAGGTCTGAACAGCTAATTTCCTTCTTGGGACTGGAAAGTCTTCTGGGTAGGATGCAGCTACCATCTAATACTCTTCTCCTCCTCTCTGGAATTCTCTGCACAGTTGAGCTTTTTGGGGGCACAGCTAGGACTCAGTCTCTGCCCACTCTCCCTTCTGCAAGGGGGGTAAGCATGCCTTTGTTAAGGCCTTCCCTGGACTGACTGGTGGGAGCCAGGGGAGGGGGCAAATGGAAGCTCTCCCACCTTTCTGTAGTTCCTTTCCAAGGCAACAGTTTCCCAGACTCTCCTCCACCCCATCCACGCTGCAGTTTGTATTCCTTCCAGTGGGCTTATAAACCACAGCTCTTCCCCAGATGGGCAACCTTGGGCAATGGCTGAACCTGTTTCCTAATCTATAAAATGGATTAAGATGATAGGACCTTCCTCTTAGCGTGGATGAGAGGATTGAAGGAGACATGGAATATGAAGAGGGTTCTCAAACAAGATGGGGAAAGAAAGGGAGACAGTCAGAAATGCAGATTCCCGGACCTCGCCCCCAGCATTCTGATTAAAGTGGGTTCTGAGTCTAAATTTTGGGAAAGGTTGATGCCTAGGAGAGGGGGAGCTCCGCACTCCTGGCTGTGCAAGCAAATCACCTTGAAGATTAATAAACACTCTAATCTTGGAGGCCACCCCTAGACCTCCTGGATCGGAATCTTGGGGAGCCTCCATGAGGATGACTCTGTTCCTTTCCCTGGGAGCCTGCTGCCTCTTCCTCCAAGAGAACCCCTTTCCACTGCACCCCCCCAACCTCCCCACCCCCGCCTTTCCAGTGGCAGACTGGAGGGCTAGTTTGCTTCGACCAAAGATGGGCAGCAATTGGCATTTTCTTTGGCCCCTGGGGAAAATGGAAGGCATTTCCTTTGGACTCCAGAGAGAGCCCCAGCCAGCCCCGCTGCTGTTCCCTGAGCACTGAACAGAACCTTCAGCCTTTAGGGGCATGTGAGGCTCAGGTTAAGGGAGCCAGCTCACCTTTCCCAGTCCCCTGTGGATTGGTGAATGGAGCGGGGCGGGAGGAGTGGGAGAGATAAGGAAGGCAGGAACAAGGGCAGGATTTGGGAAATCTGCCCATCCTTGAGTCTGGACTCTTTGCTGGAGGGCAGGGCAGGTAAACGGAGGTTAGGAGGGGTCTAGCCTAAGGTCACAGCAGTTACTTTCTCTGACGGCATTTGAACGCACTTCCTCAGAAGCTCAACTTCCGTTCCTGGCCTCCCAGTTAACCTTGCAGTATCCTCTGTTCCCCCACTCCCCATCCCGACTCCCCAGCTGTAGCCTTTGAGAAGGGCCTTATCCATGGCCTCTGCCAGCCTTGGGGCGTGCAGTGAGAGGACGCAGCCACAGTGGCCCCCAGCGAGTCTCGGGTCTAGGACAGGGGCAGACTTTAATCAAAGGGTCACACAAATCTGTGATTACCTGGTGGGTGGTGTTGAGGAAGACACGTTGAGGAGGTGACATTTCAGTAGTGACTTACGGACTGAGTGGGCTGGGTTCACCTCCCAATTCTTTGCATCGCTAGGGCAAGCCATGCAAAGAATTGGGAGGTGAACCGCTCTGGTGGCGGGGTGAGCGGGCTCCCAGCGCCGGGTAGGGCCCGGGTTCCGGCGAGCGCCATCCCGGATCCTCAGTTTCCCAGTTTGGGAAGTGAGGAGAACCTGCCTTGCCCGCCCCCGCCCGCCGAGGCTGAGGGAAGGTGAGCCCCCGTTAGCGGGGCGGGCTGGGGCGGAGCGGAGCGGGGCGGGCTAATCGCGCCGGGGGCCGGGCTGGCAGGGGGCCCGCGGGCGGGCGGGCGCGGCGCGCAGTGCGTGCGGCTGCGGAGCGCGCGGCTCGCCGGCCGTGGGCATCACATGAGCAGCGGCACCGGGGACAGACCGCAGCCAGCCCGAGGGCGCCCCCGCAGCCGCAGCCCCGCGCCCGCGCCCGGCTCTAACCATGTCTATCTGTTGTTGCTTCTTTTTCAGGGACTATGGCAGTTCCAAGAGGAAATCAGGTAAGGGAGCCTCCGGGCATTTTCCCTTCAGCCTTCCTTCCCGCTCCGTGCACGCGCCCCTCCGATCCTGCAGAGGACTTCTTGGGGGCGGGGAGCGGGGCGGGGCGGGGGGGGGTTGTCCTTGCACGCCAGCCCCGGGGTCCTGCGATCCTGCGGGGCCAGGGGTACTCGCTTCACTTGCTCCTCCTCGGTCCATGGCCCCTGAGACCTTTGGTCCTAGAACCCTCCTTCGCCTCCCACCGAGTCGCTCGGGCTCCCGCTACCTCGCCGTCCCCAGTGGAAGTGGGGGTGGGTGCATGGGGAGTGCGTGGGTGGCTCGTGAAGGGGCTAAGCCCCCGCACCGTGGGCAGCCGGGTCCTTCACCCCCGGGCTGCAGCGGCCACTGCTGCGCAGTGCTAAGACTTCTCCGGTCCCTCCGGTGCAGCGTGATAGAAGGGTTAATAGAGACGCGGGGCTTTCCTGCGAGAAGGTGAGATTGAGATCCGGGACTGAAAAGGGTCGTCCTTGAGTGACTTGAGTTTTAGCACCTGCACCACGGACCTTCCTCCCTCCCCCAACTCTGAGGGTTTCCTCGCTGCGAGGTGGGGGCTCTGCGTTTTGGCAGCTGAGACGCACTTGGGAGGGGGCTGACCCGATCCCCCAACCCCTTTCCTGTCCCCCACATTGGCCTGACAGGTGCCAGGGCCCGTCTGGAGTTCAGAAAGGGGTGGAGGCAGGGAGAGAGGCGGGCCAGCCCTCGGAGCTGTGGGCTGAGGGTAGAGCAGGATTCTCTCTGGAAGGGGGAGGCTGGGCTCCCCAGATGACAGATGCCTGGATGTGGGCGGGCTGTAGTTAACTGGGGGAGAGTGGTCCCTAGAAGTTAGGGCTGTGTGTGTGCTGAAGTGGAGGCGGGGACAGATTGCTGCAGCGATCCATGCGGGCAAGTGGATTGGCCATATTGATAGGGTGGCTGTACCTGGACAGTCATCCTGGGGTCTGGCCCTTGGGGATGTAGGAGGTAACGCATGACTCCTGTGAATGGCTCCTGTGCCCAGGTGCCTTGGCCTGTGGATAGGTTGAGGGGAGTGCCCCTGTGTGGTGGATGGATGTAGAGTGGGGTAGATGTAACTGTATGATATGTATGTTTCTGTGTGTACACGTGCTTGCTCACGTGCCTATTGGGATGGGGAAAGTTGTGTCCTGGTTTATGTGTTGGGGGTATGTGTGGCTGTGGGGTTCTGTGTACATGTGTGAGTCATGAGAGTTGTGTGCTGTGAGGGTGTGTTTACTTGTTTGGGTGCATAGGCTGGGAGGGTGTGTGTGGTTGAGACATATCTGGTTGTGGGTTGGAGTCTGTGCTCGCATTTGTGTACCAGTTTGGGATGTGTCTAGCTGTGGGATGAGGTGTGTGTGCACTTGCCTATCACCTGGGTCTGCGGTGTCTCAGGCAGGCATGCCCACTGGTGCAAAAGGCCCTTTTCTCCTGTGAACTGCAGGGCGAGGCTGGGGAGAGCGTTCCTCTATTGTCACTTCAGGCGGGCCCCAGGTGGGAGAATGGAAGGAGGGGCAAAATGGGGACTGTGTTCTGTCACCTCCCCAACAAGAAGCTTGCCCTGGGCCTCAGAGGTATGGTGTCCGTGGTTGAACCTGGACTCAAATTCTGGCTCTGTGTGACCTTAGGCAAGTTTCATAACCCCTCTGTGCCTCAGTTTCCTCATTTTCTTTAAAACAGAGATGCTGGCCGGGCGCGGTGGCTCAAGCCTGTAATCCCAGCACTTTGGGAGGCCGAGACGGGCGGATCACCAGGTCAGAAGATCGAGACCATCCTGGCTAACACGGTGAAACCCCGTCTCTACTAAAAATACAAAAACTAGCCGGGAGAGGTGGCGGCGCCTGTAGTCCCAGCTACTCGGGAGGCTGAGGCAGGAGAATGGCGTAAACCCGGGAGGCGGAGCTTGCAGTGAGCTGAGATCTGGCCAATGCACTCCAGTCCAGGCGACAGAGCGAGACTCCACCTCAAAAAAAAATAAATAAATAAAACAGAGATGCTAATGGTATCTGCCTCACACATAGAGGATTAAGGATGTTAATGTGGAGTAGTCCTGGCACTGAATAACTACTGTAGAAGTATCAGTTCTCAGGAGCAGCAGCACTTTCTGAAGGCCTGGGACCTAGTCCTGGCTCCATTGCCACTTTTCTCCCTATGTGACCTTGGGCAAATTCCTTCTCTATGCTGGGCCTCATTTTCCCCTTTTATAAGGCAAGAGCTGGACCAAATAACCTCTCAGGTCTGCTGCCACAATCTCTGAGGCTCGGCTTCTGTGCTGCTTCCTAAGCAATGCAGGGCCACACCCAGGTTGCCTCCCCCAGGGAAAGCCAACCCCCAGTTTCTCTGCCTTTCACTTTGAGGCCAGGAAAAGGATGGATAGAGAAATTTAATTTACATTGGTGTGCTTATGATAATGGCCACTTAGTGTCGTGGTTGAATATGCCAGCTCTGAAGCCAGACAGCTGGAGTTGAGAGTCTGGCTTCTCTCCTCTGTGACCTTGGGTAGATGTCTTAGCCTCTCTGTGCCCATTACCTCTTCTGTACATTTGGGATAATATTCATACCCACTTTGTGATGGTTTATTATGTGTCAACTTGGCTGGGCCACAGTGCCCACATATTTGGTCAAGCATTATTCTAGATGTTTCTGCAAAGGTGTTTTCTAGATGAGATTCACATTTAAATAAATCAGTAGATTTTGAGTAAAGCAGATTACTCTCCGTAATGCAGGCTAGCCTCATCCAATTGGTTGAAGGCCTCTTAATAGAACAAAGACTGGCACACACACACCCGCCCGCAGCAAGGAGGAGTTCTGCCAGTAGCCGCCTTTGGACTCAGCTGCAGCTCTTCCCTTAGTCTCGCCTGCCAGTCTCCCCCATCACATTTTGGACTCTCAAACCTCCACAATCACATAAGCCAATTCCTAAAATAAATCTCCCACTGTCTTCAAGCTCTGTATGCACCTCCTGTTGGTTCTGTTTCTGTGGAGAACCCTGACTAATACACACCTCATATGGTTATAATGAAGATTAGATAAGCCAATACATGTAAGCACTGCCTGCCACCTAGAAAGCTGCCCGGAAGTGCTAGATGCTGTTGTTGAATGAGCATCTACTATGTGCTAGGAAATTTACACATTTCCTCATTTGCTGATGAGAACCACAGTACACGATGGGTGGTGGGATTCCCATTTTGCAAATGAGAAGCTGAGGCTCCGATGGGGTGAATGCCCACACACAGTCCTTGGCAAACTGGGGATTGGAGTCCATGTTTAGGGCTCTGTCCTGCTCTATAATGAACCTCACGAAGCTTGCCAGGGTCACTCCAGCCAGGGATGTTTGCACAGAGGTAATGGATGCCATTCTGGGGTTCACTGTAAATCTCTTACTGAGCATAGAGCTTAGACTTGAGGCAAGGTTTAGTGATGGTGGAGTCAACAGAAGAAGAAAGTTCTCAGGTACTTTCTAGAGGAAGCAAGGCTGGTGACCTTGAAAACTGAAGGACAGTTTCGCCTCAAATTTATCTGCATCTTTCTTCACTCCATTGAACCTGCTCCTTCCAGCATCTTCCTCATCTCAGGAACTGTCACCATTCACCCTGTTGCTCAAGCCCAACAGCCAGAAGTCATTCCTTTTTGGTTTTTGTTTTTTGAGACAGATTCTCCTCTGTTGCCCAGGCTGGAGTGCAGTGGCATGACAGCTCACTGCAACCTCCGCCTCCCGAGTTCAGGTGGTTCTCCTGCCTCAGCTTCCTGAGTAGCCAGGATTACAGGCACCCACCACCACACCTGGCTAATTTTTGGAGTTTTAGTAGAGACAAGGTTTCACCATGTTGACCAGGCTGTTCTCAAACTCCTGACCTCAAGTGATCTACCCATCTCAGCCTCCCAAAGTGCTGGGATGACAGGTGTGAGCTACCGTGCCCAGCTGAGAAGTCATTATCGACTCTTCCCTTTCTTTTACCTGCCAACTCGAGCTGCAGAACCACCTGTCTCTCCACCTCCACCATCACATGCGTTAGAAGCCCCCTTCTTCTCTCCAAGAAGACCCCACCTTCCTACCTGGTCTCCCTGCTTCTCTATTAGACCTCTATCTGACATTCTCCACACCACAGCAAGAGTGAGCTCTTCAAAAATATTCATCAGCTGGGTACAGTGGCTCACCCCTGTAATCCCAACACTTTGGGAGGCCAAGGTAAGAAGATCACTTGAGCCTAGGAGTTCGAGACCAGCCTGGGTAAAACTCTCTACCAAAAAATAAAAAATGAGCCGGACGTGGTGGTGCACACCTGTAGTCCCAGCTACCCAAGTGGCTGAGGTGGGAGGATCGCTTGAACCTAGAAGTTTGAAGTTGCAGTGAGGCATGATTGTGCCGCTGCACTACAGCCTGGGCAACAGAGAGAGACCCTATCTCTAAATAAATAAATAGGAAGGAAGGAGGGAGGGAGGGAAGAAGGGAAAGAAAGAAAAAGAAAATAACATACTTTCCTGCTTAAATTCCCCCAGGGACTCCATCCCACCCAGAACTAATTCCCTACCCTGGCTCACAGAGCTTGTGTGACTTGGCCCCTGGCTGCCTTCCTGACCTGGGCTTTACCCCTTTCGTCCCCACCCATCACACTCTGCTCAGCCACACCAGTCACCTTCCGCTCCTTAAACGCATCAAACACATTCTTCTATGTGGCCTTTGTACTTGCTCTTCCCTCTTGCCTGGAATGTTCTTCCCTGATCTTTCATATGGCTGGCTCTTTCTTAAGATTTCTGCTTAAAACTATCACCTTCTCAGCAAAGCTGCCTGATCCTGCACTGTCCAGCTGCCCCGGCAGATCACCCCTCTTCTTCCCTCCTCATCACTCCCCACACACTAGTGATCCTGTGTGTTTGCTTGCTTCTTCTCTGTCTCCCACCACCTCGAGAGCAAGGACCTTGGCTACAGGGCTTGCACCAACACCAGGGTCCACTGGTACTTTTTGAATGGGTGGGTGGATGGAAGAAAGCATGCATGAATGAGTGAACTTTGTGCAGGGTCAGGAAAGAAAGGTCATTGTGGCTTCAAATTGGGGATCTTTGCCTGGAAAGAGGAGACATTTTTTGGTTCGGGAGCAGAGAATGGGAGGCTTTGGTAATCCAGAGGGAGCACATGCACAAAGGTAGAGGGATAGGACTAAGTGTGGCTTGTTTGGAGACTGACCTAACTGAGCATCAACTATGCCAAGCACTGTTAAAGGTGTTGAGGCTATAGGAACGTGTCTTTCTACCCTAGAGAAGTTTGCAGTCTGCTATGGGTGATGAGCTATATAGGAGAATGTACTATTAGATGGAGGGAAGTGAGAGAGCAACATGGTTACCTGGGGAAGAGCAGTCCCGGCCAAGGGCACAGCAAGTGCAAAGGCCCTGGGGACAGCATGTGCTGGCTGCTCAGGACACAGTAGGAAAGCCTGTGGCTGGGATGAAGAATAGTGGAGGGTAAAGTAGAAGGAGGTGAGAGCAGAGATGTAGCTGGACATTCTAAGGATTTTGACTTGCATTGAGTGAGATAAAGATTCACTGAAGGGTTCTAAGTAGAGGCAGGGACATGATCTGGCTTCAATCATAGAATGATGGGGATTGACTAGGCAGAATGGGTTATGATGTGCAAGGTCGCAGGGGGCGGCTAGCCAGGTGAGATAGGATGGGGCCTCCGGCAGCAGTGGACAGGGCAAGGCTCTGAGGGTGTTGGACAGACTCTGATGATGGATGTGGACCTCGAGGGAGAGTTTGTGTGGAAGCTGGGAAGCACCTGCATCAGGTTGCTGGGGTCCTACTCTCAGGCCGACAACTTGCCAGTCATGTGATCTTGGGCAAGAGATCAGGTTCCCTCTGAGAACAGGTTATCTCACCTATTCTGTTGTATCAGCCAGGGTTCAACTAGAGGAACAGAACGAGTGGGAGGTATATATTAAGCAATGTAGTGTAAGGAACTAGCTTACACAATTGTGGGGGCCGACTAGGTAAGTCTGAAATCCATACGGCAGGCCATGAAAGGGGGCAGGCTGGACCCCCAGGCCCAGGCTGGAGCTGCTGTCCACAGATGAAATGTCTTCAGTGAAACCTCTACCCTGCCTGAAGGCCTTTCAACTATTGACTCAGGCCCACCCAGAGTGTTTTAGATAATTTCCTTAAAGTCATCCAGTCATGGTCTTTAATAACTGTAAAAATACGTTCCCGGCCGGGCACAGTGGCTCATGCCTGTAATCCTAGCACTTTGGGGGGCCAAGGCAGGTGGATCATCTGAGGTCGGGAGTTTGAGACCAGCCTGGCCAACATGGTGAAACCCCGTCTCTACTAAAAATACAAAAAATTAGCTGGGCGTGGTGGCAGGTGCCTGTAATCCCAGATACTGGGGAGGCTGAGGCAGGGAGAATCGCTTGAACCCAGGAGGCGGAGGTTGCAGTGAGCTGAGATTATGCCATTGCACTCCAGCCTGGGCAACAGAGCAAGACTCCGTCTCAAAAAAAAAAAAAAAAAACAAGTTCCCCAGCAACACCTAAATTCATGTGTGATTGCGTAACTGGGGACAGTAGCCTAGCCAGGTTGATGCGTACCACCTGACCATCGTACCTGTCAAATGGGGTTGTTATAGTAGCAGCGACCTGGCCTGCCCCAAGGTGCACAGGGTTAGAGGTGATGCCCTTTGAGGGGTTTTGTGCTGTGCCTGGCAGTAGGAAGGGCCCGTTGTTGTTAGCTGTTGTTGCTTCCCCAAGGTGGGCACTGCTCCAGGAGCCCCAGCGGGGCTGGAGCAGACTCCCCAGAGCAAGGGGTTCTCTCGAGACCTGCAAAGATCTCATGCCTCTCACCCACTTCTCTAGGAAGCTGCATTTCGCCAGGGCGCCTAGCTGGGAAGTTCTGAGATGCGCCACTAGGGGGCGCAGATGGCCACGGAGCCTCCGGGATGGTCAGGTCAGGGCCCTGGGGCTGTGGTCAGGAGAGCCTGATGGTTCATCCATCCCAGGAGCCCTGTGGAAGCTCCAGCTCGTTTACATGCAGTGAGGTTGCTCAAGAGTGTTGCTGCAAGCTTGATTCTCTTAGGCAAGCGTTGATGTTCCTCATGAAATCCTGTTTACTTTATTCTTCTCCTCGGAAAAGTAGTGAGCTCAGCCTCACCTCTATCTCAGTGATCATGAAACTGTATTATTGGCTGAGTTTGTGAGATCAGCATTAATGTAGTTTCACTGCAGAGAAGCAGTGTTGCTTGGGGTTGAGAGTTTAGGTTTTGGCAACAGGCAGACAGCGTTTGAACCCCAGCTCTGCCATTTGTTGTTATTGCCGTTTTAATTATTGATAGATGAAAAAAGAAGGGGAGAAGTTGGTCTTTGAGTTGAGACATTTATGTCCATTCTGTGAGCCCCAGGAGGAGACGACAGGGCATAGACTCAGCCATTACTAAGTATTCTGTTGAGTTAAAAGTGCACTCTGGAGCCAGAATGCCAGCTTCCTGTCCTGGCTCTGCTCGCTGTGTGATCTTGGTCAAGTCCTTCTCTGTGCCTCATTTATTCACCTGTAAAATGGGGATAATCAGGTTTTTTTTCATTGTGTTGAGAATTGAATGAAAGTTCCTGAAGTGATAGCTCCAGCACCGTGCCTGGCCCAGAGGAAGCACTAAGGATGAAGCAGCTTTTACTATGAATAGGAGGCTGCACCGGAGGGGTTCATCTCAAACAGGAGAGAGCGCTGGTTTCGGCTTTTGCCCTTTCTCAGGAGTGACTCCTCAATCAGACAGGAGGAAGGTGGGGCATGCACTGTCGCATCATTGCCAGGAGCCTCCCTGCAGCAACCCGGGTAGGTGGTCTTGGGTAGGTGGTCTTGTCCCAGTTTTGGTTTTTTTGGGTTTTTTTTTGTTTTTCTTTTTGAGACGGAGTCTGGCTCTGCCGCCCAGGCTGGAGTGCAGTGGCCGGATCTCAGCTCACTGCAAGCTCCGCCTCCTGGGTTTACGCCATTCTCCTGCCTCAGCCTCCCGAGTAGCTGGAACTACAGGCGCCCGCCACCACGCCCGGCTAGTTTTTTGTAGTTTTTAGTAGAAACGGGGTTTCGCCGTGTTAGCCAGGATGGTCTCGATCTCCTGACCTTGTGATCCGCCCGCCTCGGCCTCCCAAAGTGCTGGGATTACAGGCTTGAGCCACCACGCCCGGCTTGTCCCAGTTTTATAGACCAGGCAAGTGAAGTTAAGGAACTTGCCCCAGGTCAGCCAGACACAGAATACTCTTTTTTTTTTTTTTTTTTGGTGAGACAGAGTTTCGCTCTGTTGCCCAGGCTGGAGTGCAGTGGCACAATCTCGGCTCATTGCAACCTCCACCTCCTGGGTTCAAGTGATTCTCCTGCCTCAGCCTCCCGAGTAGATGGAATTATAGGCGTCCACCACCATGCCCAGCTAATTTTTTATATTTTTAGTAGAGATGGGGTTTCACCATGTTGGCCAGGCTGGTCTCGAACTCCTGACCTCAGGTGATCCACCCACCTTGGCCTCCCAAAGTGCTGGGATTACAGGTGTGAACCACCATGTCCGGCTTTTTTTTCTTTTTCTTTTTTTTTTTTTTGCCTTTCAGACTTGAGTGTGGTGGCACAACCACAGCTCACTGCAGACTTGAGCTCCTGGGTTGAAGCAATCCTTCCACTTCAGCCTTCTGAGTAGCTGGGACTACAGACATGCACCACCATGTCCGGCTAATTTTTGTATTTTTTGTAGAGACAGGGTCTCACTATGTTGCCCAGGGTGGTCTTGAACTCTTTGGACTCAAGTGATCTTCCTGACTTGTCCTCCCAAAGTGCTGGGATTATAGGTGTGAACCGCCGCACACAGCCTAATTTCTCTATTTATGAGTTTGGTTTTTATTTATTTATTTTAGTTTGGTTTTTAATAAAGTGAAGTTGCTTAGAGCAAGACCCACCCATAAGTTCTGGCTACTATTAAGGGTTAGTCTATGGTTGGGCGTGGTGGCTTGCTCCTGTAATCTCAGCACTTTGGGAGGCAGAGACGGGCAGATCACCTGAGGTCAGGAGTTCAAGACCAACATGGTGAAACCCCATCTCTACTAAAAATACAAAAAATTAGCTGGACGTGGTGGCACATGCCTGTAATCCCAGCTACTCGGGAGGCTGAGGCAGGAGAATCGCTTGAACCCAGGAGGCGGAGGTTGCAGTGAGCCGGGATGGCACCACTGCACTCCAGCCTGGGCAACAGAGTGAGACTCCATCTCAAAAAAAAAAAAAAGGGCTTAGTCTACCTGAAAAGTTTCCTCTCTTCTCCTCCTTTTATAGAGGAAGATTTTAAGAGACGGATGGCCACTTGCCCAGGGTATGGGGTGGGCAGAACCTGGTCTTCGGCCGGTCAGCACTCCCACCAAGCCCTGGAACCAGGTGGAGGTGTGAGGAGGGCTGCTCTGAAGCAGAGGAAGCCGGTCTGGGAGGCCTTTGGTACTTCCCTTCACCGCAAGGTAAATACCTCAGCAGGCCACTAGCAAAGCTGGGCTCTCTGGCCCTCCCTGGGCCTGTCCTGCCCGACCAGCAGCAGAGGAAGACGGAGGGAGACAAGGCAGTGGCAGCAGGCCTCCTCCCTCCAGAGCGCAAGCTTTGTGAGGCTTTCACCTCTCTTAATAGTTTGTTGGCTCCTGGCCCCACGGAGTGCACAGCTCAACTGAGAAGGCGGGACCTTTTCAAGGATTCTTTAACTAATACTAGGCAGGAAGGCTTGGGATCTGCAAGGTGGAAGCGGGGCGGCTGGCCACTGTGGGAGAGGCTGGAGATGGCCCCGAAGGACAGAGGAGATTGTGATGGGCTGAAGGGTGTGGGTAGGGCACCCTGCAGGAGGGACAGCCAGGCATGAGTGAGGATGTGGAGCTGGAATGAGTTTTTGCTTTGTTTTGGTTGTGGTGAGTTTTTCTGGTGTTAATTTTTAGCATGGGATCTTACTCAGTGGCCCAGGCTGGAGTGCAGTGGTGTGATCAGGGCTCACTGTGGCCTTAAATTCCTGGGCTCAAGCGATCCTCCCACCTCATCCTCCCAAGTAGGTGGAACCACTGGTGTGCCACCATGCCTGGCTTATTTATTTATGTAGGAGACAAGAGTCTTGCTCTGTCACCCAGGCTAGAGTACAGTGGCACAATCTCGATTTACTGCAACCTCTGCTTCTCAATTCTCGTGCCTCAGCCTCCCAAGTAGCTGGGACTACAGGTGCCTGCCACCATGCCTGGCTAATTTTTTTGTATTTTAGTAGAGACAGGGTTTCTCCGTGTTGCCCAGGGTGGTTTTGAACTCCTGAGCTTAGGCAATCCACCCACTTTGGCCTCCCAGAATGCTAGGATTACAGGTGTGAGTCACCACTTCTAGCCTTAATTTATTTTTTATTACTGACTTATTTATTTATTTTATAGAAACAGGGTCTTGCTTTGTTGTCCAGGCTGGTGTTGAACTCCAGGCCTCAAGTGATCATCCTGCCTCAGCCTCCTGAAGTGTTAGGATTACAGACGTGAGCCACCACACCTGGCCTGGCATGAGCTTGAGAAGTCTGAGGGAAGGAGAGGTGCCCATTATCCTGCCAGGAGCAAGGGTAGGGCAGGAGATGAGTCTGGAAAGGAAATCATGGAGAGTGTATCTGGAAAGGAAATCATGGAGAGTGTATTAGCAAGACCTTTTAAAGCAATCTCCGAGGTTTTCTTGTCCTCCTGAGCTACCCATACTCAGTGAGAAAGGCCCAGGCTACTTAGAGAACGTGGCCAAGATCTTCCTGCCACCCTCCAATGGCCCATTCTAAAAGTGAGCATGTCTTATTTTGAAGGCGTTGGCTTCTGGCACATCTTACCATCTTACCAAGGCTCATGTTTTTTTTTGTTTTTTGTTTTTTTTGAGATGGAGTCTCGCTCTGTCACCCAAGCTGGAGTGCAGTGGCGCAATCTCGGCTCACTGCAACCTCTGCCTCCCAAGTTCAAGCAATTCTCCTGCCTCAGCCTCCTGAGTAGTAATCAGTAGTCTGATTACAGACGCACACCCCACCACGCCTGGCTAATTTTTTGTATTTTTAGTAGAGATGGGGTTTCACCATATTGGCCAAGCTGGTCTCGAACTCCTGACCTTGTGATCCACCCACTTCAGCCTCTCAAAGTGCTGTAATTACAGGCATGAGCCACCGTGGCCGACCTCCGGGCTGGTGTTTTTAAACAGTTTTTATTTTCATGGCTCTGGGTCCTCAGCCTGATTTTACCCTTGGAGTTCAAAGCCATCTAATTGGAAATGAAAGGAGCCTGATTGACTTGGCACCTCTGCAGCCAGCCCACATGGCAGTGATGCTATGGAGAAAGTGAGTGCTGCTCATGTGTGTGTCTGCACCACGCCCCCTGGCCCGAGGTGGCTGAGCCCCACTGCCCGATTGGCCTGGACACACAGAGCGAGGCGGGGCGGGGGCAGGGGCGCAGCAAGCGCTCCCCGGTTCCTGGAATCCCCAGAAGGAGGCAGCTAGTTGGAAGCCTCGATTCCCTCAGCCCTGCTTGCACAGCTGCCTCTGCCCCCTCACTCCTGTCACCCAGTTTCTCCTGCTAGGAAAATAGGAAGCTGGTCCAAAAGGGAACTGCATGGGCAAAGGTGAACTGCAGAATCTTGAGTCTGCTCATTGAAATACAGATTCCCAGGGCCTGCCCGGACCTACTGAATCAGCATGTCTGGAGTGACGCCCAGGAATCTGCATTTTTTCGTTTTCTTAAGAGACAGGGTTTCAGCATATGGCCCAGGCTGGTCTCGAACTCCCGAGCTCCTCAAGTGGTCCACCCACCTTGGCCTCCCAAAGTGCTGGATTATAGATATGAGCCACCACATCTGGCCAGTCTGCAGTGTGTGTGTGTGTGTGTGTGTGTGTGTGTTTGTGTAACGGAGTCTTGCTCTGTCACCCAGGCCGGAGTGTGGTAGTGCGATCTCAGCTCCCTGCAACCTCTGTCTCCTGGGTTCAAGTGATTCTCCCGCCTCAGCCTCCTGAGTAGCTGGGACTACAGGCACCTCCCACAACACCCAGCTAATTTTTGTATTTTTAGTAGAGACAGGGTTACACCATGTTGGCCAGGCAGATCCTCCTGCCTTGGCCTCCCAAAGTGCTGGGATTATAGGCGTGAGCCACTGCACCCAGCCAATCTGAATTTTTCACAGGTTTCCCAGGGCCTCTGAAATCAAGCCAGGGTTGTGTCTTGGATGGGTCACCCATGTGAGTTGATGGCCATGTTCAGGGTAGACAGGCAGCAAGATGGCAGAGGGATTGGCATCCCCGAGATGGATGGTGCCTGGATGGTGCCTGGATGGGACTGCTCCTTGAAGGACATTCAGTTGTCTCCTGAGATGGGAGGCTGGGCTACGGGGGCAGGAATGGAGAACAGGACTCCAAGTCTCTTACCTCTGAAACACAGCCCGGCATTTGGAGCCTTGGAGAACGGCTCTCTGAGGGGCCTACCCAGCCCTGACCTGATGAGACACACCATCCGCCTTTCATTTCCAGAAGGTTTTGTTCCTGAGGGGGGGAAACACCCAAATTGTGGTCCAGCAAAGAAATGTTTCCCACCGTGGCCCATGGCCAGAAAGTCACTGGTTCCTCACTTCAGCGTTTGGTTTATAGACATGTGACAGAAGAGGCAACCTTTCCAGTGATGACGAAGCCGGCGGAAAAACAAAGATGTGGGGGAAATGTGCATTACTTATTGTTTTAGCACCTTTTTCTAATCTAAAGTTACTTTGTTTAGAAACAGAGAAGTGGTGTGTGTAACTTAGTCGGCATGTGGCGTTTTTAGAATTGGTCTGTTTCGAAATGTGAAGGAAAAAAATATTTTTTTCCTGAGTTTCCGTAAAACTTAGAAGTTTACAGGAAAAACATGCTTTTCCCTGACTCTTCTTTCTGCTTTGCCCCCTGGATTTCATCATTGCCACGTGTGGCCCAAGCAGCCGGCTTGAAGATGTATTTTATTATTGTTAGAATGAAGTCTTGCACCAAGACAGCTGGGTCATATCAGAAAGTCACTTTGCTTCCTTGTGCTCAGAAGGAAGAGTTTGCTGGTGTGGAGGCTCACGACTGTAATCCTAGCACTTTGGGAAGCTGAGGTGGGAGGATCACTTGGGCCCAGGAGTTTGAGACCAGCCTGGGCAACCTACTGAGACCCCTTGTCTCCAAAAAAAAAAAAAAAATGCTGGGCACGGTGGCTCATGCCTGTAATCCCAGCACTTTGGGAGGCCGAGGCAGGCGGATCACAAGGTCAGGAGATCAAGACCATCCTGGCTAACATGGTGAAACCCCATCTCTACTAAAAATACAAAAGATTAGCCGGGCGAGGTGGCGGGCGCCTGTAGTCCCAGCTACTCGGAGGCTGAGGCAGGAGAATGGCGTGAACCCGGGAGGCGGAGCTTGCAGTGAACCAAGATCGCACCACTGCACTCCAGCCTGGGCGACAGAGTGAGACTCCGTCTCAAAAAAAAAAAAAAATTTAGCCCCGTGTGGTGGCACACACCTGTGGTTTCAGCTATTCCGGAGGCTGAAGCAGAAGGATTGTTGAGCCCGGGAGGTTAAAGCTACAGTGAGTCATGATCGCACCACTGCACTCCAGCTTGGGCAATAGAGCAAGACCCTGTCTCAAAATAAAATATAAAAAGAGAAGGTAGGCCGGGCGTGGCGGCTCACTCCTGTAATCCCAACACTTTGGGAGGCTGAGGTGGGCGGATTACTTGAGGTCAGGAGTTTGAGACTGGCCTGGCCAACAAGGTGAAAGCCCATCTCTACAAAAATACAAAAATTAGCTGGGTGTCATTGTGGGCACCTGTAATCTCAGCTACTCAGAAAGGCTGAGGCAGGAGAATCACTTGAACCCGGGAGGCGGAGGTTACGGTGAGCAGAGATGTCGCCATTGCACTCCAGCCTGGATGACAGAGCGAGACTCTGTTTCAAAATAAATAAATAAATAAAATAAAAGAGAAGGCAGAGCTGGCCATCTCTTCACCACCCTCCGCCTCGTCACTGCTTCTAGATCCCTGTGACTGAGGGTGTCCTCAGCTCTGCCCTGGAGTACCTTAGACTCTTTGAGTGTTGGGAGGGGATCAGGTCTGGGTGCGTAACTTCCCAGCTGGAGGGTTAGATCCTTGCTGTGCTAAGCAGTGATGACAGGCTGGTGATAACAGACCAAACTAAGCCTGTCTTTGTATGTTGGCAATGGCACCCCCAGGGGGACCTTGCAAATACGTATATTTGAACATCCCTCCTTTCAGATCTGTCAGGGACAAGTTCCTCTGGCCTGTCAGCTCCTGCCATACACAGTCCTGGAGCCTGGTGGCTCTGAGTTGCTCATTTGCGTTTGTCCACAGGGTCCTGGTCAGGGGAACTCCCCTCTCCCCTACCCTTCCTCCATGACTTGGCTCACTCGTGCTCCAAGCCCATGGCTCAGTGGCCACTAGGCAGCTCTCTCCTGGGGCACAGGGAGGGTACCCTTGAAGGCTGAGTGGATAGGAGGCAAGTTTCTGAGCGGACACTGGTACTAGGCCTGCCTTCCAGGGTGACGTGGCCCCTGCCAGACCTAAAGCTGGCTTTTCTGGCTCTGGCTCTGGCTGCCTTCTTGGTTTGTCTACTGCACATCTGACAGGTCTTGTGATGGAACCTCAGTTATACCAAGATGGAAACAATGGGGTCCTTGTCCTCAGAGGACTCCTGGCCAGATGGGGGAGGTGGGCAAGGAAACAGCAGTTTTAAAGCAGTGCTGCACGGGGCTGGGGCCATGCCACGTAGGGGTCTCTGAGCAAGGCACACAGACCTGCCGTGGCTGCTGTGCCTAATTTACTGAGCTTTCTAAATGGGTCAGCTGGGTGAAGAGGACAGCACCTGTGCAGAGGACATCTGTTCAGTGGTAGCAGCCACTGTCCCCATGTGCCACATCTTCCGTGTGGGGCATCTCTTTCATAGCCCTGGAGTACCTACTGTGTGGTTCTATTTCAGAGGAGCTGTTGCATATTGCTATTTGTTCAACAAAATCATTGCAGTTTAAAAAGTTCTAATTAATAAGTGTGCCTGGGTAGGAAAGAACTTGACCCAGGAGCCACCTCCCACCTTTTCCTTATTGTTAGGAAGAGCCCAGCAGTTTCCTGGGAGACAAAGGAGGGCATGAATCTTGACTCCCTGTGATTCCAAGATCACTGTCCCGCAGCCAGGTTCCTGACCCTAGGAGATGGGCATGAAATATCCTCCATCAGGGAAGGAATCTCCCTCCAGTGAGAACTCCCGAGAGGCTGATGATTGACCAGGATTGACAGGACAGGGAAAGAGCAGCCCTTTCACATCCCAGGTCAAGACCACAGAGGCCCAGAGAAGTGTTCCAACCTTCCCACGCTGGGACAGCCAGCCAGGGCCAGGGCTGAGTACTGAGCACCAGGCCTCCTTCCTGGCTTCTCCCCTCTCTGGAAGCTTAGCATTAGACAGAGCCGCCCGAGCTGTGGTGCTGAAGGGTTAACTCGGGGCTCCCCAGAGAGCCGCACACTCCTGACCCTCCCGTCTTCCAGGGCCTCTCAGCTGTGGCCTTCTGGGCATAGCTGGGTCACGTGAGAGCCAGATGTGGGGATTTCCCAAGCAGTGGTGTGTGCGTGCGCACTGCGTGTATGCACAGCTCTGTTTACGTGGCATCTCAGCACTCAGGGGATTGGTCTGAGTCCCCTGAGCAGGGAAGGGATGGGGTAAGGAAAGGCTCAGGGGCTCCCAGCAAACACCATGGGGGGCTGCACCAAGCCCTGCTCCCCACAGACATTCCACATGACCAGGTTGTTCCTGTTCTGGCTCCTGTTTCCTGTAGCATCCATCCTGCCAGAGACTATACTGGTTAGGGGTAATTTTTCTAAAAATCTCTTTAAAGGGCTTTGAAGCAGATGCTGGGAGCCAGCAGCCCTTCAGGGTGTTCTGCAGGCTCAGAGGGCTGCATGGGAGTCACTGCCCAGCACAAGCCAGGCCTGTATGCCTGTATGTGGTTCCAGAGGCCAAGCCTGGACTAGAGAGGGCAGAGCTGTGGGCACCAGGAGGGTCCTGGTGCAGTGGGGTAGCTGGGCCTCAGTTTTCCATGAGCCCTTGGGCTGGAGAGCAGTGAGTATTCGTCTTTCCATCAGCCACTGAGGGTTAATTGGGCATCTCCTACATTCAAGGTGTTGTGGGGTGCTGACAGGGTTAAGGCCTTGAAGGAACTAAAGGTCTGATTGAAGAGACTCAAAACAAATCTTTATTAAGCACCTACTATGTGCTATGCGCTTGCTAGGACTACAGCCCTAACCGGACATTTGGAGCCAGTGGGAACAGTCAGTGAACAAAGATCCTGCTCAGGGCATGATGAGGGAGACAGCAAACCTTGAAAAGTGGGTGTCCTCAACCTCAGTCCAGGAATGAATTCTCCTCCTACCCCTGACCCCCCATCCCTACCCCGTCTTGCACCAGTGGATGGCAGCATCCAGCCAGATGTCCCGAGGCTCTGTAAGCCCTACCCCAAAGATGAGTCCAGTTATACCTTCAAGGCCTCCAGGACTCAGCCCTGCCGTCTCCTCCCTCAGACCTTCCGGGACCCAGCCTATCTCCCCAAACCTACATGACTCCTGAAGCAGACAGGAACGCTGGGGAGGGTGTCTGTGGTTGTGTGTCTGATGCTTTTAGACAGAGGGTGGAGAGTCAGATGGTCTCAAGCAGGGGCCGTTGATGCTCCCAAAATAGTTGGCGGTTGATTCATTGATAATCCGATAGCAAGAGTCCAGCCTGGAGAAAAGGAGACATTCCACATTTCGTTGTCCAGGGAGGGGAATGTCTGTCCTGAGTCCATTTCTGTTGACTCCATCACTCACTCGCGGCTCTCAGGGAGACTGAGCCAGGGAGGAGGCGGATTGCAAGACTGGGGGCTGGAGACCGGCAGCTGCTGACTTCATCCCGCTGCCGGCCTCTGCTGTTCCTTCTCGGTGTGAATGCAGATACTGGCTTTGGCTTGGGCTTCTGGGGAAGCTAGTGGGTGGGGGAATTGGAGGGAGGATCTCCCAGTAAGTGGGGGAGGACCACCAAGGCAGGCCACCCCGGGGAGGCGGGTGGCTGGGATCCTGGAACTCAGAACAAACTTGAGTTTGTCTCTTCTCTGCATACAAATGCCCTGGGGTGGGGAGAGGTGAGAACCTGAGAACTGAGGGGGAGGCCGCAACCCAAAGAGCTGCCGCGGGTTGGGCAGCAGCTGCTGGGAGCAGAGAGGCTCTGAACCTGCCAGCCTCCCTGGCCAGCACCCCTCTCTCCACCCACAGCACCTCTTACTAACCCAGCACCTGTCTTTAACTAGGAAGCTTCGGGTCTTCTCAGCAGGGTGGAGGGAGGTGACAGAACTACCGGCTACTCCGTGCCAGGGCAGCCCCCTTTAGGCAGCCGCAGTGCTCCTAGGGCGTCCTTGGCCTCTCCATCCACACCCACTTAGGCTGGGCTGACCCTTCTGGCCCCAGGCCTGGCCTATGCCAGCACCCTTGGACTTAGTCCCTAAGGGGCTGTGGAGGGTCTCCAGGCCCAGCCCCCACTGCACACTATCCCACCCCATCCCCCTCCTGAGCAGGGAAACTGCTCCTTGACTGCGTAACCCAGGGCCGGAGGGTCAATAGTGCATTCCTCCTCTGGGTTGGGCTGCCCCCACACGTGTTCTGGATTCCGGGGAACAGAGGCAAGTCCTTTCTTGCTGAGAGCAAAAGGAATAGGAATATGGCTACATTTACAAAAAGCAGCAGAAATAAATAAAGCCTTGGCCAGTGGCCAGGGAGGATCAGAAAATGACATCCCCCATGAGGACCCTTTGTTCCCAATTCCTGGCCAGCCTGCCTGGGTTTAAGTCTGATGCCATCACTTCTTGCTGTAGGGCCTTGGGAAAGAACTTTAACTTTTCTTTTCTTTTTTTCTTTTCCCCCCGAGAAGGAGTCTCACTCTGTTGCCCAGGCTGGAGTGCAATGGCGCAATCTCGGTTCACTGCAACCTCTGCCTCCTGGGTTCAAGCAATTCTCCTGCCTCAGCCTCCCAAGTAGATGAGATTACAGGCATGCACCACTACGCCTGGCTAATTTTATATTTAGTAGAGATGGGGTTTCAACATGTTGGACAGGCTGGTCTCGAACTCCTGACCTCAGATGATCCACCCACCTTGGCCTCCCAAAGTGCTGGGATTACAGGCATGAGCCACCGCGCCCGGCCAGAGCCTTAACTTCTCTGAGCCTCACTTTCCTCATCTGTAAATTACAGACTGTTGTAAAGATTAAACAAGAAAATGTTCATAAATGTTTAGCACAGCACCTAGCATGAATGTTAAGTAAATGGAAACTGGTATAATTATTCTAGCTCCAGCCCTACTGCTTATTTGCTGTGCGATCTTAGGCAAGTCTCTTCTCCTTTCTGGTTCTGAGTCCCTAAATAGTCCTTCCAGCCTGTGGGGTACCACCAAGAAGCCAAAGATGTAGCAGAGAGAGGGGACCTGGAGACAAACAATGGCCTGGCTTTCCATTTGGGATTTGCTTTCTGTCTTTAAGAAGATATCCATCAGAAATTCAGCTTTGCTAGGTTTCTTCTTGAGTACTTACTTCTGTTTATTTAGCTCAGTGGCCCCAAACCCTCAGGCCTTGGGCATAGCCAGCTACATAATTTGCAGGATCCACATGAAAATGAAGACTCTCTCATTCATAAATTATTAATGAAATCCCTGACAGAAGAGCATTAAATCAGCTGCAGGGACCCTTCTAAACCTAGGACCCTAGGCCACTGCCCAGATCACACCTCCATGAAGCCAGCTCTGCCTTGGAGGCTCTGAGTGTAGGAGCAGGCCTGGGGTCCAAGCTGCTGCATTAGCAGCATTCACCCCTCGCCCTCCAGTGCAAGGGCACTCTTTCTTCATGCCATGGGTTTCTCTGACCAGCTGGCTGCTGCTTACCCTGGAACAAGCTTTTGTAGAGTTGCCCATGTCAGAAGCAGCTCACACACTAAACACCAGACTTCCACCCAGGTGTGCTTGGATTGGAAGTCATACTTGAACTATTTGTTTTCTGTCATCTTAATTGGTGCCATGTTTTTTTTTGGTTTTTTTGTTTTGTTTTGTTTGTTTGTTTGTTTTTAAGAGATGGAGCCTTGCTCTGTTACCCAGGCTGGAATGCAGTGGTGTGATCTCAGCTCACTGCAACCTCCACCTCCCGGGTTCAAGCAATTTTCCTGCCTCAGCGTCCTGAGTAGCTGGGATTACAGGCACACACCACCACACCTGGCTAATTTTTATATTTTTAGTAGAGACGGGGTTTCCCCATTTTGACCAGGCTGGTCTCAAACTCCTGACCTTGCAATCCGCCTGCCTCAGCCTCCCAAAGTAGGATTACAGGCGTGAGCCACTGCGCCCAGCCTGGTGCCATGTTTTTTAAGACTTTTTAAGAATTACGAATTGGCCATCCATGTTTTTCCCAGATGACATTCACATGGTTTTCACTGTTGCCCCTCAGTTTCTGCTGCTCTGAGCATGACAACCTGTTTCAGGTCCTCTAAAGTGAGTATCACATAGGCCAAACTACTTCTTTGTAAAGGAATGATAACCCTGTTGGGCTGTTGTAAAGATTTGAGTTGCTGTGTGCCTATGCAGTCATGCCTACCACAAGAAAGTGCCCTGTTCATGGCAACAATGACAGTGACTGTTACTACTGAATAACAGGACTAGCAGCTCTTAGGCCCTAATTATTTGGTGGCCTGAAAGTGGTGGCTAAATTTCCTGGTGACCTAACCAGAAAGGAAAAGAAACGTGGAGTCTGCAGGAAACTGAAGAAATCTAGTCCTGTGCAGTTTAGTTGTATGGGAGAGGAAAGGCTAAATTGCAGCAGTTATTTAAAAACCAGTTCAAAGCTGTAGTGAGGTAAGAGCGGTATTCCCAAAGAGGGAGAGGGCTTGAGTGCTCCAGTGTGTACAGATACTGAAGGATGGAAGGGCATGGAGAAGACAGGGAGGTGTTCATTCCATTGGGCCCCCGGCCTGTCGCCCCTCCCCTCCCCGGAGCCCAGGGTGGGGCTGTGGAAAGAAACTGACAAGGCTGGTGACCCTGCCCTGGTCCCCCTGAGCCTGTGGTTCTCTTTCATTCTCCATGGAGTTTGTGCTGTTGGCTGTGTTCATTCCGGTCTCTCCCACCTGGGCTCATGGCCCACTCTGGATTTATTAGTTTGGATGGATGGAACTTGCTTTACACCAGGGAAGCATTCCTGGAAACATGGCTTCAGACTAGATTTGGATAAATTCAACCCAATTCTCACTGCTCTGGAGTTACTCAAGATTGAAAGAAGCCTTACTACGAATCTATAAGGGCCCTTTTAAAAATTATTTTATACTTATTTATTTTGAGACAGAGTCTCAGTCTGTTGCCCAGGCTGGATTTCAGTGGCATGATCATGCCCCGCGGCAACCTCAACCGCCCTGGGCTCAAGCAGTCCTCCCACTTCAGCCTCCAGAGCAGCTGGGACCACAGGCAGGCACCACCACGCCTGTCTAGATTTTTATTTTTTGTAGAGATGGGGTCTCACTATGTTGCCCAGGCTGGTCTCCAACTCCTGGGCTCAAGCAATCCTCCCACAGTGGTCTCCCAAAGTGCTAGGATTACAGATGTTAGCCACCATGCCCAGCCTTTGTTATTATTATTTTTAAGACCAGTCAAGTGCAGTAGTGAGACGGGGAGAAAGAGTGGAAGAAGTTTGACATGTAACTGATTGGGAACAGTTGAGATACTCACCATCTTCAGAGCAGCCAAGGACCCTCTCCTAACCTAGGCCTATCCGGGTGTTCCTATGAAGTCCTTGGATATATGTGTACTGGGTGGGTAGGTTGTCCTTAAAGTCAGGGGCACCTGCAGTGTTGTTCTTTGGTTTCTCAGCATCACCTGGGCCTGTTAAGGATCAGGTTCAGCATCTAAGTGCCTTTGGGTCCCTGTATTTGGCCGGAATCTGCAGTCCCCTGGTTTTCTCCTGGCCTGGCTTGTTGCTGATATTGCGAGCAATGCCATGAGGGACAGCCATGGCAGGGACATGAGCACTGTGGGCCATGTGAGGGAGGGACATGGCATGCCTGCCATTTCTCAGGAAACTACTGCTTTCATCCCTAGCACTTACTCCTCTTCATGTCCAGAGGCCTAATTCCCAGCCCTCCAAAACCTCCCCCAGGCATTACGCCATTTCAGTCTTAATCCTACAAAGAAGGCAGGACAGGTGTTTTTTCCCCATTTACAAAAGAAGGAACAGACGTTCAGAGATTTGCCAGCTATCCCAGAGTCAGCGAGCTAAGTGGCAAAGCCAGCACAAGAACCAAGGTTGCTTTTATTCTTGCTCCAGATCTCTGCCCTCTGTGCCTCCTGAATCATCTGCTATTTTGGACTTGCGTTGCCTCCATTGAGCCTGCATTCAAGTGGTTTTCCCAGGAAGGACAGTCCGTTTCTCTGGAAAGATTCATTTCCGCTGTGGCCCACTTGCGTTATGGAGACTACCAGTTTTCTGCTGGGAAGGTCTAGAATGTCAGACAACTGCCTCAGGCAGACCATCAGACAGGAGCAAAAGGCCCAAATACTTAACTGTACAGATGTGAGCATTGAGGCCCAGAGTATTTATTTATTTATTTAGACAGAGTCTCACTCTGCCACCCAGGCTGGAGTGCAGTTGCGCAATCTTGTTTCACTGCACCCTCTGCCTCCCGGGTTAAAGCGATTCTCATGCCTCAACCTTCCGAGTAGCTGGGATTACAGTGCTCACCACCATGCCCAGCTAATTTTTGTATTTTCAGTAGAGACGGGGTTTCGCCATGTTGGCCAGGCTGGTCTCGAACTCCTAACCTCCAGTGATCCACCCACCTCAGCCTCCGAAGTGCTGGGATTACAGAGTGAGCCACTGCCCAGCCGAAGCCCAGAGTATTTAAGCCACTTGCCCAAGGCCACACAGTGTGTTCTCAGCAGGAGCCAGGATGCAGGTTTCCAGTCCGATGCCCTTCACTTTCCAGCAGGCCCATGACCCTGCTCTGTAGGACCCTTGGTTCTGGGTCACCAGAGGAGAAGGAGGCAGAGACAGGGGAAGGCAGGAAGTAGTTGGTTCGTGTCAGTCACAGCTGCTCACTTGGCTGTGCCCCCACGCTGCTCCTTCACCCCTATCCCTCTGTCTGTTCAACTCCCCGTCTTCCCAGCCCTTAGCCAACAACCTTGTCTGCCTCCTGGCCCCGAGGGTTTATGAGCCAGGGGCTCTTCTCTGTTCATTGTAATGAGGAAGAAGGGGTCCTTCCACCCCTTGAGAACTTGCTAGAGTGGGCTAGAGAGAAGGGGGAGGGACTTTGAGTGGGAGCAGCAGAACTGGATTAATTCTGCAGGTCAGGGGACTGGGAAATAAATCATGTTTTAGAGAGAGGTTTCTTTAGAGAGAGGTTTCTTTTTAAAAAGACAGGCTTACTTCTAGTCTGCTTCTCATTTTCCTTTGCGGAGAGCTATGGGGAGGCCCGCTTATGGGGACTGAAGGCGACAGGCATGAGCTCTGGTTGTCTGCCCACAGGCCACATCCGGCCCCCTTTGTGGTTTTATAAATAAAGTTTTATTGGGACACAGCCCGCTCATTCTTTTATGTATTGCCTGTGGCTGCTTTTGTACTATAAGAATAGAGTTGAGTAGTCTCAACAGAGACCATCTGGCCCCCAAAGCCTACAGTGTTTATTATCTGGCCCTTTGTAAGCACCTGTCCAGCAGAACAGGTCTTCTTGGGTTCTCCAGGCCCAGGCAAAACAGCTTTCCTTGGCTCACTGAAAGAGGTTAGCACTTCTCAGGTCTCCTTATGAAGAACCCAAAAGGAACCCAAAGTAGGCAAAGTGGTCAAGCAAACTGAAGTGGAGAGTGGAGTGGAGAGAGGGCGAGATGGGGCTGGGACGGGCCTGGTGCTAGGCCCGCTCGGGGGCATTTCAGGGCCTTGCAGCAGGCAGCCCACTTGGCCACATCTCTGGGATGCAGCAGCAGGGAGTTGAAACTTCAGCAAGATGTGGGCGCCAGGCAGCAACACCCACATTCTGAACCCAGACCTCCTTGGCCATACCAGCTTAAATCCTTGCGGAGGCCCTTGGTGTGTCTACCTTGTTTCAGCCCTACCAGGGCTTGAAAGCTGGGCCAGCATTGCTTCTGCTCCCCAAGGAGGCTACTGACTGCTGAACCTGGGGAGGGGCTCTAACCTCAGATTTTGCCCTGTTTGTCTCTGAGTGAGGTCCCCTAGAGTCCCTCTACCTTCCATTCCAGATAACCCGGTGTCTGAGAGTGACTGTAGGGCAGTATCTCTAACAGGGTGCCAGCTTTTTCTTGGTGCATCCAGTATTAAACACTGCCTAGTTCTTGTCCTTGCAGGCCGGGGGGCATGGTTTTCTGGGTGTCCCCAGAGCTGATTGAACCCAGGGAGGCAGACTCATGCTAACCACTCTCATGGGAGTTACTGCTAGTGGCGGCTAACCATTATCAAGCACTGACTATGTAGTAGGCACTGCGCTGGGCACTGTTACATATTATCTAATTTAATTCTCACAGCAACCTAGAAGGTAAGCACATCACGTCATCCAGATTTTTTACAAGTTCAGGAACAGGCTCAGAGAGGGTAAGTCACTTCTTCAAAGGAGCAGAGCCTAGATTTGAATCCAGGCAGTCAGACCCCAAAGGCCTTGCTAGACGTCTCCGCCAAAGCCCCACTCCGCTAATTTACAATAGAACCAGAAGGGGGCCAGGCTTTCCAGTTCTACACCGGGAGCCAACCTGCAATTGGAAGGTGGCTTGCTGAGTGAGGGAAAGAGTCAGGTACTTTAAATAGAGAGCAGCATCAAGCTCTGATTAGCTCAGGTGTGTGTCCCTGCAAGAGATGGACACTGCTGTACTAGTTGTGTGACCTTGGGCAAGTTACTTAACCTCTCTGGTTCAGCTGCTTCATCTGCAAAATGGAGGGGATGATAGAACTCATCGTTGTAGGTTTGTTGGGAAAAATACGAGTTACTATACGCAGAGTGCTCAGCCGGATGCTTGGCAGAGGGGAAATGCTGTGTAAGTGTTTGCTGCTATTTATCAGTACTCTCTGAATGGGTGAGGCCCCTCTCCTGGCAAGCGCCTGGTGGGCAGTGCCAGGGTTTGTCTCTCCGACCTGCAATTCAGCATTCTTTTAATTGTCCCCACTGCAGCCAGTGCTCTGCTCCTTTGGAGGTGAAGAGCAGCCCAGCAGAGAAAGCAGCAGCCTGGGGATGCCGGCAGACCTGGTTCCATGTCTGAGAGTTGTCCCCTGTAAAATGGGGCTAAAAATGCCTACCCACTTGATGGGGTTGCCGTGGTGACTAAATGAGTCACTGTAGTTCAACTGTGTCAGTGCTCTTGACATGGTGGCCCTCTTCTCTTCTGTTCTAGAAATGCACAAACCATTGATTAGACCAAGAGCTTTCTGCCTCATTCAGATGTTAATGGTATCACATCTCAATCATATGTTCTTTATGCTGCTTTGATTTTGCTCCTTCCTCTTGGCAGGAAGACAACGCTAAATCCCATTTCACAGGTGAGGAAACTGAGGCTCAGATTGGACACCACTGTCTGAGCCTGGAGTAGAGCCCTCATCTCTTCTGGTCACTCAAGGTCCCTGTCCTTCTGCATTGGGGTTGGGGAGCGAGACTCCCTAAAACAATGTTCTCTCTGCTCTGCTGGGGCCAATCTGTCTTCCTCAGTGGGTGGGGCTGCAGGAAGGGCTAGATGACACATCAGGGTCCAGTGGGTGTGGTGCCCCCAGGCCTAGAGATGGGTCCTGGGCGCTCCAACCCTGACATTTGAGGTTCTGGGTCCAGGCCACTGAGCCCGCTGGCCTTTGAGGATCCTTGCAACCACCAGGCCCCGTGGGACCCAGCCACCCACATGGCCAGAAAGGAAGGGTCAGGCTGCCTTGTACAGGGCTGTGATAACCACGGGCCCCATTCCAGGGAGGATCGTGTAGGATTCTCTGTGCTCCAGAGGAGTCCTGCATTTCGGCGGACGCCTCATTATCCCTGTCCCAGCCGGCTGTGTCCCAGCGCCTCTGTAATCACACGGGCCCACGCCCAACAGCCAGCCCAGGGCCAGGAAATCACTCTCCTCCCTCCTCCGCCTTCCGCCTGTGGCCGGCCAAGCGCAGCGCCTGCAGCCACTCGCTGTGGACCTCCTGCCTGCCTAACTGTTCTCTCTCTGGTTCTCTTCTCCTGCTGCCGCTTGCTCTCGGGGACTCGGAAGTGTGGCTGTCCAGCTGGGCTGAGTCGCCCAAGAAGGACGTGACAGGTACTGCCCAGCGTGCGTGCATGTGTGTGAGCATGTGTGTTCCAGGCCCGTGTGCACGGGAGCCGGTGCCTTCAGGCCCTGCGTGTGCTTCCCTGTGATGTGCAGCAGCTGTGTGCCAGCATGGCAGGGGGTCTTCCACTTGCTGTGCCCTCTGCCTCCCCGGTCAGATCCGAACGCGGGGCCCTTTGCTGAGTGATGACCACGTAGCTCAGCGTGTAAGCACATGTGCTCTGGACCCAGGCTGTGTGGGTTTGAATTCCAGCTCTGCTACGTCCTGGCTATGCTGTCTTGGGTGGGGTGTGTAACCTCCTTAAGGGGAAGCCATCCCACCTCGTGGGGCGCCTGGCACACAGAAAGCGCTCAGGCAGTGGTGGGGCTTTCGCGTCTTCAGCCTTATCTCAATTGGCTGTTCCAGTGAGAGAGCCAAGCCAAAGACAGTTCATCTCACTTCAGGCAAGTAAACTGAGGCTGAGAGCAGAGGACCCTGGCACCCACGCCTCATTTCCAGTGATCTCACTGGGGAGCTGGAGATTTGGGGCAGGGGGTGGGGCAGGTCTGTGACTCACTGAAGATGGGTCGCAGCCCCCATGCCCAGCAATCCAGAGCTTGGCCTGCCTGGCTGAGATGGCCTTCAGGGACTAGGGCCTTGGTCTGTGTCTGGGAGGAGCTGGGCAGGAGTCAGGGACTTGCCTTCAGCCTTTGGTCTTACGGGACCATGGCAGAGAATCCTGGACAGCAGGGTTCTCAGCTTCTGGATGGAGATGGTCGGAGGAGGGATGGAATTTCCAGAAGGGTCTTCTATGGGGCCCCTCCGTTTTTGAGACTGTTACACACCCTGACCCTCTAGCTCCAAACCTGAGAGCAGAGGTTCAAGCTGGGGGAATAGGGGACAAAGCAGAAGGGTGGGAACTGAGTGGGGTGGGGCTGAGCCAGCCCCAGGGTTTAGAGCCCAAAGCTCAGCCCCTCCTGCTGCAGCTGTGGGCGGGGAATGGGAGGTGAACGTGTTGGGAGGAGTCCAGAGGAGAAGAGAAGGCAGTGGGTCGGAGGGCGTTGCAATCGTCCTTCTGGAGTTTCCTGTGACGAGGGCCTGGGCCTGAGCTAATCACTGGGCTCCTGTCCCTTTTTCCCCTCTCCATGCGCCAGTGAGCCAGAGCCCACTTGGCCCACAGCAATACATTTTATTCACCAAACGTATAGCGGAGGGGCCAGCAGTCCCAGTCCAGCCTGGGAGGAACCAGTTGTAAGGGGCTAGAGGGACTTTTATAGGATGCCCAGGGTTGGCGAGTCATGGGGAGCCTGGGGTGGAGGCCAGCACAGGGTCTTACTAGCTCTGTGACCCTGGGGAGGACACTTAACCATGTCTCAAGATGGTCCCAGCTGTTTGGAGCAGGAGGCCCAGGGGAGGCAGTGTGGGCTGGGGGAAAACCCAGCCAGACTGCGAGTCCAGGGCCAAAGTCTCTCTGGGCCTTGGTTTCTCCATCTGCAGTGTTGGAGGGTTCTTTGAGATATGAGACAGGAAACTCAGAGGTAAGGGCTGATGCTGGAGATCCTTATAGATCAGGGGCCTCAGGTTGCTTAGCCTGGCATCCCTCCCGAGTAGGCCTAGGGGGCTCTGAGCTGCCTCTCAGTCCAGCTGGCAAGTACCCGTTGCCTGCTGAAGGTGGGGTCTGGGAGGGGCATGTTGCAGGGACACAACCCCAGGCCTCCCTTCCCCACCCTTCTCCTGGCACCTGCAGCCCTGGCACCGAGCTGCCTGCTGGTTCTGAGCCCACAAAGGAACCAACACCTTTGCTGCTCCCCAGATCTCCCATTCTCTCTGTTTGCTTTAAAATGAACATCTGTGGTTTCCATAGTACTTGAAGCCCCGTCACTTCATTCCACGCTTAGAACAATTCCCGTGAGGTAGGAACGGCTAATTGTTCCTGTTTCCAGATGAAGCTAAAACTCAAGAGAGGTTATGTGTCCTCCCCAGGATCTCAGAGCTAGTAAGGGCAAAGCAGGACTGGACCTCAGATCTTTAGATTCTAATTCTAAGCATTTCCATCATGAATTTCAGGTAATTACTATGTCCCATGTCATGTCCTGTGGCACTAGTCCTAGGGTGTCGAGAGACTCTTGGTTGGGGAGCAATGCCCAACATAAAGTTCAGGAGGGAACAGAAGAGAGGGAACAAGAGTGATCAGGAGCCTTCCGGAGGGCAGAGATGCTTGGGGAGAAATTGAAATTGGTAGAAAGAAGGGAAAGCATTCGAGCAGGGGGCAGCAGCTAGCGCAAAGACTTGGAAAGTAAGAAGGTGCATGGAGCAGTGGTGTTGGGTGTTGGCGCCTAGTGGGTGCTCAATACATGTGTGTTGAATCATGAGTGATGTAGGGAATGGTGGTGTGGGGGACGGGGGTCAAGGAACTTGGGGAGATCAGATTGGCAAGAAAGACTGGGCTTGAATTTGGCCTTTATTCTATAGGCACCAGGGAGCCATGGAAGGCGTTGGAGCATGGGAGTGACTTGGCAAAAGCCCAGTTGAGAAGTTTAAGTTGGCAGCCAGAGTTCCATCCAGGTGGTAGTTAAAGGAATGCAGATGTGAGGCAAGGGTGGGGCAGGGGTCCAGGGGACCCCCGGGACCCCAGCAGGTCCAACTAGGGGCTCTGTAATAAAGCATAAGGGTCCATCCCTGGTTGAGACTCATGCAAAGGCCCCTTCCAACCCAGGAGAGGCTCTGCTGTCTAGAAGAGGTACACTCCTTCTCCATGCTCCTGCCAAGCACTCCTCATCTAAAGACACCAGGCTCCCTCCACTGCCCCCTCCCCACTCAGGCAGACTCCTCCAGCCCCCAGTTCTGCAGGCCTTGGCTGGAAGGGGATCCAGAGTGGCCTCTGTGGGATGACATCATCGCCCACTGCCTGCCTGGCCTGCAAGTGGTTTCTCATCTGGATACCTGCTCGCAGCTCCCGCCTGCCCGGCTGCCCTGGCCAGGGAACACCCTAAGAGGCAGCTGCCACAGGGAAGAGCTGGGAGCCTGCCTGTGCAGGGGGAGGGAAGGGCAGTCAGAAGGACAGAGTGTCTGTGTGTCCATCCCACAGCCTTTGGAGCAGCTCCTGAGAGGGGCCAAAGCCTGTCTGTGCTTTCCAATACCTAGAGAACGTTTCCTTAACTTTTCTACCTGTGTCCCAGAGAGTCAGCCCTTCAGAAAGCTCAGGCCAATTTTCCAGGAAAATGGTTGGGGGAAGGGGTGTGGGGCTGTGGATTTAACTCAACTTTGAAACCCTGCCTCACATTTTCTTGGGTTGGATTAAAATGAGCTGATGTCTGTCCACTCCCCAGCACCTCCTGCTCGTCCTCCAAGCATCTTTTGGCCACAAAGCTGGGGCTCCTTGCTCCTCCTTACCTCGATTTCCCCGTCTCCCTTTCTCCCTTCGAGTTTGGCTGTCTCATTTTCCTATATTTCCATATCAGAGTCCAGGTATTCATATTGACTCCACAAACCAGCGAGTCCCTCTGTTCATCTTTCTGCCAGTTCACGCGTTTCACTGGTTCATTTCACACTTACTGAGTGCCTGCCACCTAACAGGCACTGTGGTCTGGTCAGTAGAGGTGGCAAGAGTCAACTGGGAACCCATACTGTAGGCCAGGCACGGTGGCTCATGCCTGTAATCCCAGCACTTTGGGAGGCCGAGGCGGCCAGATCACTTCAGCTCAGGAGTTCAAGACCAGCCTGGCCAACATGGTAAAACTCCATCTCTACTAAAAATACAAAAAAAATTTAGCCAGGTACGGTGGCGGGCACCTGTAATCCTAGCTACTCAGGAGGCTGAGGCTGGAGAATTGCTTGAACCCGGGGGCGGAGGTTGCAGTGAGCCAAGATTGTGCCACTGCACTCCAGCCTGGGCAACAGAGCAAGACTCTGTCTCAAAAAAAAAAAAAAAAAAAGAGAAAGAAACCCATACTCTAGTCTTTATTAAGCAGCAGCTGTGTCCCAGGTATCTGGGATGTAATGGGCCCTTCCCTGGGGACCAGGTGCCAGTGGCCCATTGTAGGCCACATACAGTGTGGAAGTTAAGATCACAGCAGTGGTGTCAGGTGAGCTTGGGTTCAATCCCAGCTGTGTGACCTTAGGGAATTCACTTACCCTCACAAGGCTTGCTTTGCCCCTGCGTAAAATGCGGCCGTCACAGGACCTACTACACGGGGTTGCTCTGAGGATTGGACAAGGCAGCTACATGCTGTCGGGGGCCTCCCAGTCAGCACTGATGCAGGCTTGCTGTCACTACTGCTATGATCTGGGCACACTCAGGGCTTGCGGGCTCTCTAACATGCCACAGAACTCTCTGTTCTTCTGTTTGCTGCTGGAGCCTTTCTTTCCCACTCTTCTCATCCAGTACCCCCACACTGGGAAAGGAGGCCCTGTTTCGCATAGGGCAGGGATGGCCATTTTTGTGCCGGGTGCACTTAAGAAGTGCTGTTGGCCACAGAGGCTCCAGGCATGGAACAGGCACTACCGTGCCCCTAGGGGCACAGTGGGAGGTAGTCCGTCAGTGCAGCACCCGGCACTGCCTCTGCCCAGCTGGCAGGGGCAGGCACAGAAGCTGGCACGCCTAAGTACAGAGGCGGGGCAGGCCCTGCTGCCCGGCTGTTGGTTGCATTTCTGCCTGAAATATAATCCCTGCTTTAGCAGGGCTGCTCGGGACTGTGCACGTGCGAATGTATGTGGCACACGCAGCTGTGCAGGGTCCCTTCCGCTTCTCCAAAGGGCTGAGATGGCCCTGCAGGGCCCACACCTCATGGGAGAAAACTGCCGGGGGCAGTGGGTTTCTTTCCCTAGAAGGAGGCCTCCCCTTGGGATTTCCTAGAGTTCTGTGGCCATTGCCGTCTGCCCTAGTTTGGAGGGAGCCTCCCCTGACAGAAGGACCCCAAAGATCTCAGTAGTGTTTCTTGCTCCAGGGTGCACACACGCACCATGGGGACACAGAGGGGATGTCCAAAAACCACTCATGCCTGAGTCCCAGACCAAAGAAACTTGTCTCTCTGGAGCCCAGCATCAATACTTTTAAAAAGCTCTCTGGGTGATTCTGTGCTACCAAGTTTAGGATTGCTGTGCTAGAAGAACCAGACTGATGGAAACAAATCAGAGGCAGTTACTCTGCAATGGAAAGACAGATGGGCTTGGGCCTGAACAAAATCATACTGAATGAATGTGATGCTCTTCATAGCAGCTGTGGGAGCTGGAGTCGTCTCTTGCCTGCTCTAGAGGGGCGTCTGGTTAGTCTTGTGTGAAATGGAAAGATAAGGGGGATGTTGTGGGCATGAAATGGGGCAGTTAATGTGCCTGGCACATCACATTTGCCAAATCAAACTCACGCGTGTGGGAAATGTGGCTGTAGGCTGAGGCATCAAGGGGGCTGTGTGGAGCTTGGAGACCCTCAGCAATTTTTGTAGCCAGGCTAGTGACATGAAGCCCCCTAGCCTTCAAGGAAATTGGCAGACATATAGTTTATACCAGTCCCAGTGGCTCATGCCTAAAGTCCCAGCACTTTGAGAGGCCGAGGCAGGAGGATCACTTGAGCCCAGGAGTTCAAGACCAGCCTGGGCAACAAAGTGAGACCTCATCTCTACAAAAAATAAAAAAATTAGCCGGCTATGGTGGTGTGTGCCTTTGGTCCCAGCTACGTGGGAGGCTGAGGTGGGAGGATTGCTTGAACCCAGGAGGTCAAGGCTGCAGTGAGACATGATTGCACCACTGCACTCCAGCCTGGGCAACAAAGAGAGACCCTGTCTCAAAAAAAAAAAAAAAAATGTACTAGGAATTCCCTTTGGGCCGGGGGTGGTCTGAAAAGGCTTCCTGTAGGAGGTGACTAGTCCATCTCTGGTTAGTGGATCCTTTTCACTCCTAGCTAAAAGCACATCATATTTTAAGTGTCTTATCCCCACCCCCACCCTAATAATGGTGATGGGAAGAGCTGAAGTGCAGAGGTTTAAGCAGCATCCAATGCCATACAGCTAGGAAGCTAAGAGAGCACCCAGCCTGTCTGCCTTCCTGCCTGGTGCCTGCTTAGTGAATGTCGCGCTGGTCCGGTGGCCGAGGAGAACAGAGAAGCTGCTTGCTCCTGGGAGTCCGCCTGCCCTCCCTCTGCTGCACCCAGCTTTTGACCCCTCAAGCCCCTCAAACTGCCAGGGGCCTGACCACAAGCCCCGGCGCTGAAAGGCAGAGAGAAACTGAGTCAGTCTCTGCAGCCAGAGGGCCCTCTCTGGAAGCAGGGCTGGGGGCAGGGCTGAGGCTGGTCTGACTGCACCCGGCCTGGGCTCGGTGGCAGCGCCTGGGTGAGTCCCAGGGGTAGGAACGGAGCGAACTTGAAGAAAAGTTGGCGGGGGGCGGGCTGGGCTCGCCAGCCGCTGGCGCGGGGACTTTCTTCTTGGGTTTCAAGTAAACAGTCTGGGCCTCCTCCCCCTCCCCTGCCTCCACCCCCGGCTCCTCATTCGACGGGTCTCATGTGTTTCTATTTAAGGGTTGCGAGTAAACCCCAGTGATTGGCGGCCTCAAACCCTCTTGACTCCTCGCCTGGGCCTGGGCCGCGGAGAAGCTCTCTCCCGCTCTCTCCTCTCCCTCTCCCGCCCGAGGGAGCAGGGCTGCCTTTTCTCTCGGGTTTGCAGGGGTTGGGGGCAGAGGCTGGAGCCTCCTGCTTGCCTTTCCTTTGCCTCTGGCCTCAGCCCTCATGGGCCGCCCACCCGCTGGCTCGCCGCCCTTCTCGATGCCCCTGCCGGCCCGAGAGGGAGGCCGGAGAGTCCCCGTGGGCCCCAGGCCTCCCCGCAGGCTCCCTCATGCCGGGCTGTGACTAACTCATCGCAGCACAAGGCTTCTTCCTGAGCTTCCTTGGCCTCCGCCTCGCCTCCGCTCTGCCTCTCTCGTTCCTCCTCCTCCTGCCCGTCCCCTCCCCGGCCCCCTGGCTCCCCATGTCCCCCGGACCCCGCGGTGCAGCGGGCCGGTGTGGGGCCTTGCTATATGGCCTGTCCTTGGCGCCCTGTGAGCTGCGAGCCCCGGCTGCCGGCTGCCCCTGGGAGCGGCGCTGGCGACAGAGCAGCCACCCCCGAGGAGGCCGATGGACAGGGGGCGCCCCGGCCGCGGGGCCATGGCCGGCCGCTGGCTCACCGCGTGCTTTCTGCCCTCGCCAGGTGCCGACGCCACCGCCGAGCCCATGATCCTGGAACAGTACGTGGTGGTGTCCAACTATAAGAAGCAGGAGAATTCGGAGCTGAGCCTCCAGGCCGGGGAGGTGGTGGATGTCATCGAGAAGAACGAGAGCGGTGAGTGCCCTGGCCGCTGGCCGTCCACTGGGGTTCCGGTCTGGCCCCCTGGCCAGGCTGGTTTTTGTTCCTCCCTCCTCCCCCACCGCTGTAGCTATACGTTATTTCCATCTGGCAGAGAGAGGGCCGAGGCGGTTGAAGTTTCCCCCTGTTGGTTTGGGCTGCAGGCCAGCAGTTTGCCTGGTGGTGGAAGAATGTCTCCCTTGCTCGGGGTAATTAACCAGCCTGTGTTAATGCAAGTTCAGGCACAGCGCAGGAATAAGTGGCCAGCCCTGCTGGGGTCCCCATGCCCTCAGAGGCCCGTGGGGCAGGGTGCTCTCAGCTCAGGGATGCCCAACAACAGCATCCTCCATACGCCATATTCTGAGCCAGGGTCCAGGCAGGGGCAGGACAGCTGATGGGGAAGGCAGGCCCTGCTGTCAAGGTGGGGTCCAGGGTTTCCAGGTCCCTGGCGTGTTGTCTGAGGAAGGGCCAGGCCTGTGGGCGTTGGCTGGGGTCTGGTTGGGGAGCTGACTGCCCCCTGCCGAGCTGGAGGCCCCAGGACCTGGAAAGCAAGCGCAGTGAGGGGGATGCAGCCAGGCCCAGCCCGGGCCGGGCAAGGTCCCAGACTGACAGGGGCCGTCCTGACAGCTGCCCAGGGCAGCTGGTTCTCAGGGTGCCACGGAGGGTGCAAAGGTACCTTGGTGTTCCTGGCAGCAGGAGTCGTAGCAGGTGAAGAGAGGAGAGCCCAAGCCTGTCAGTCCAGGCCTGTTCGGCCCCCAGCAGAGCCAGGGATGGGACTCGAGCCCAGGACATCCATCAGCCCACAGCCTCCCAGGGCTTGCGTGGGTTTCTGGGGTGTTTTGTTTCAGTTTCAGTTTGCTGCAGGGAAGGCCCCTGTGCTCAGAGCCTCTCTGAATGGTGTTTGGTGGATACTTCCAGAGGGCAGGAACCTGTTCTCCTCTCCTAGTCCCACTCTGTGCCTTGCCAGTGTTTAAACCCCAAAGGAAAGACAAAGCATGCTTAGGACGGCAGTGCCTGCTCTGTAGAGACAAAACCAAGTCACAGGGAGGTTGCGGGGAAGCGAGTCTCCTGAGATCCGAAGCAGAACCCTGTGCCTCCAGGTGGCCAGGAGCTGTGGGGATGCTGAGGAAAGCCCGGTGGGCCTCCTGGGGGAGGTGGGTGCAGGCTCCTGCCACCGGTGGCTCTGGGGAACAGGGCTGTGATATGCACATAGGGCCTGACTTGTGGCCCTCCTGCTCTGAGGTCTTCGAAGTGCCTGTTCCCCTCTCAGGTCAGGCTGTGTCTGCCCTTGTGCCTGGAGTCATCACCAAGGTGGTCAGCAGCGACAGTCCTCCCTGGCAGAGCCATGTCCCTGCTGTGAGGCCTCAACCCTTCGTCCCAGGTGCCCACACTGGGCTCCTCCCTGGGCAGCTTTGTCCTCAGCCTTTGTCATGTTCGTGGCACCACCTCCCTTCCCCCAAAGGAAGCTGGCAATGTCATGGGGGTCTGACTCTGGAAACCCCCAGCACCTGAGGACCCAAAGTAATGGATCTCTAATGGTGACATGGGAGACCTCAGGTGAGGGGGTTGCATCAGGAAAGGTGGTTGGTTCTTCTCAGAACTTCTGGCTAGGGAAGTTCTGCAGGAACCAACGGTTCTCCCACCAGGCCTGCCTGTCACACCATAGCTTTTTAACCCTCGAGCAGCAGGAGGTAGTGAACCCGCATGTCTTTGGGGGCTGCCAGCCACTGGCCAGGATGGCTGAAGATGAGACAGCACACAAGAGGAAGTCATCCTGCTGGAAGACTCCAGGATTCCCAGGGCGTGTGTGCCCTCTCCCCTCCTGTCCCATCTATAGGACCCTGGGACACTGGAGTCCTAGGATTGGGGGAAGGAGCCTTGACAAAGGGGGAGATGCCTGCTCTCCTGAGGAGCTGCCGATGGCTGTTAGAGGTGGCCCAGGTACCCCAGCTCCCGACGGCCACCTGTGGCCAGAGAGGCCAGTCTGGTATGCAGACCGTGTGAGGGAGCTACTGTTCTTAGAAGCCGCATTCTACCTGCCACTACCTGCTTGGGGGCTTCACGTCCCTTAACTTCTCTGGGCCTCAGTTATTCTTTCCATAAAATGAAGATGACCTTGTGGCTGTTTGGAAGCAGGGGCTGGAGCAAATAACCTCCCTGAGCTCTCTCTCAGGTCTGAACTCCATGGCTGGGAAACTTGGTGGGACCCTAGGTGTCGGATAGAAAGAGCTTCCCTGAACGTGGCTTTTCTACTTCTGGGAGTTTGGTATCTTTACCCTTGGTGGAGACAGCTGCTCAGCTGCAGATGTTTGCACAGGACCTGGACTGCTGTGCCTGCCTCTTCAAACCCATCTGTTGCTATCTACCAGGAGGCCTGGAGTATACAACCAGCCTAACCAGAGAAATGAAGTGGGTGGAGGGGAGAAAGGAAGAGAGCCAAGCTGCAGATCTCTGGGAGGGTGGTTTCCCAGCTCAGGGAAGCTGGAGGCCTGACGGTGGGGGAGAGGAGGCGTCTTGTGCGTCCTGGTCCTGCAAGCTGGCTTTGGAAGGAGTGGTGAGTGAGGCTTTTGAACTCAGGAACAAAGACCCAATTGTGAAGCCTTTGACCTTGGGACACGGTGGGTGTGTTGAGGCATTTCCATTTGCATTGTTGGGCAGTGGCCCCAGCCAGCACCATCCCCACCTCCCTGGGCCTTGCCTTGCCCACAGGGTGCCAGGACTCTGCCAGTGTCCTCTCACTTGGCTAGGATTGCTTCAAGTAGAGTGTCCACAGGGGGACCCAGCCGCCTCTGACTCTGCCTGCTCATCAGAGCCCCTCTGTGCTCTCATTGGTCTAAAGAGAGATGTGCATGGAAGGTGATTCTGAGTCAGTAAACACCAAGTGGCAGGCCACATGCTTCACACACATCATTCTATTGGGATATCATGGAATAACACCATGCAAGAGAAGGCAGTTTCACCAATTTGTGGCTGAAGTAATAGGCTAAGAGGCTAAGTAATTGCCTTAGAGTCCAAGAGCTAAGATCTCTCCCCTCAACAGAGGCCATGCAGGGAGGCTGAGAATGGACCCATCCCGGGTGGGAAGGGTGGAAGCCCAAGTTGGCGATGCTGTAGGTTGAGGAGAGAGGCAGGCTGGGTGAGATAGCTGCAGAGCTCCCTGAAATATCTGTGGGGAAGGTTGTCTCTGCATCCATCCTTCCAGCTAGTGGGAATTCATGTTGTTCATTGATCCATTGAACTTGAGGACAGGAAACAGCTGAGAGGATCTGAGGAAGGTGATGTGTACTTAGGACTGAGGACAAACCTATTCCAGAGAACAGGAGTCAAAGAAACCCAAAGTGGGACTTAAGTAGCTTTAAGGAAAGCTTTTGTGATCAACCAGTGGGCCTAGGGCCAGATCAGAAAAGGACTCTTTCTCCATTGATCAACAGGAACACGTAGAGCAGAAAGATTCAGTTTTGGTAGCTTTGCCACCAAGCAAGCCATACCAGGGCATGCAGCTGCCATTGTTACTTTGTCTTTGGAAACCCCTCTACCCTTGACATAAGCAGCAGTGCATAAGTTGGTGGGCAGGTTTTAAAGAATGTCCTCTTGAGGACATTCATTTGCCTCAAATGCTGCATTGGCTTCCCTCTCCAGCAGGCATAATTTCTGGCAGCATGATGACATCAGGGTCCTGGTCACTCTGATTTCTGCGTTGAGCAAAGCTGCATCCAACTTCCTAGGATTGTTTCCTTCTTCTCAGGACTGCAGGCGAGGGGAAGAAGTGGGCAGATGAGTCAACAAAATTTTTCCTGCCTCACCTTTCTTTTCTGAGTCTTTGCTTACTTCCTGCACCAGCATAATACATTGGGAGTTCTTATACTTCCATGGAAGCAAAGAATTTTGAGCTCCTGGTCCATAATTTTTTTTTACAAGTGAGAAAACCAAACCTTGGGAAGAATTTGAGAATTTTTACTCCCCTCTAGGGTCAATGCTTTAGTCCCAGTTGAGTTGTGAGTGGAGGACAGAAATTCACTCAGACTTTCTCAAGAGATTATTGAAGCAATAAAGGAAAATCTCACCAAACCCAGGGGTGAGAAGTAAATCAGCCTTAGGGGATTGGGACTGGGAACCAAAAGTCAGCACAAGCCAAAGCAGCTTCTCTGTCTCTCTTTCTTACCATGTGGATTTTTTTTTTTTTTTAGATGGAGTTTCACTCTTGTTGCCCAGGCTGGAGTGCAGTGGCATGATCTCAGCTCACTGCAACCTCCACCTCCTGGGTCAAGCGATTCTCCTGCCTTAGCCTCCCAAGGAGTTGGGATTACAGGCACCTGCCACGGGTGGCTATTTTTGTATTTTTAGTAGAGACAGGGTTTTACTATGTTGACCAGGCTGGTCTCAAACTCCTGACCTCAGGTGATCCACCCACCTCGGCCTCCCAAAGTGCTGAGATCACAGGCGTGAGCCACCGCACCCAGCTACCATGCAGATTTAAAGCACAGCTGTGCTCTTCCAACTGCAGATCAGCCTGCCTTCTCCTCTCACCCAACCATGACAGCAGCTTATTTGAGTGGCATTGGTTTCTCAGGACCAGACTTGCATGACTTTTCAGTTGAGATCTCTCCCAACAACTGAGTTTAACCTCTGGTTCTCTGAGTTCAGAATTCAAAGTTTGAATCTGATTGTTTCCTCACCAGCAATGGATTGGCAAATGTTAGATCGGGTGTCCAGCCCTGGTCCAATAGGCTGTGTCCCAGAGATGCATCACAGCGTATAAACATGGTTACCTAAGCAACCTCTTCAGCAGAGGCTGTTGGTGGGCAGGTTTTAAGGAAAAGTTACCCAAAAACATGGTGGCTGCAGCCATTTTACTTGTTCAGTACCTGTGCATGTGGTGGGGAGGGTGAAGAATCCAGAATTCCAATACTGGGTTTAAGATCTAAGTCTATACTGTGTGATATAAGTAGAAATCAATTCGTTTTCTGATGGTTAAGAGTAGGTAGTGATACATACCACATGGGCTTTCTGTAAGGATGAAATACACTCTATGTAGGAGTGGTTTATTTATTCACTCATTTATTTCAGTTCTTGAATACTTGAATACTTTGTGCTAATTGTGTATACATCCATGAGGTTCCTGCCTTTATGGAGCTTAGAGTCTAATTGATGTGCTTATTCTGATATACTGTATTGTGAGCCTGGGATAGCCTTACAGACGTTGCTTTTTTTTTTTTTTTTTTGAGATAGGATCTTGCTCTGTCACCCAGGCCAGAGTGCAGTGGTGCAAATCTCAGCTCACTGCAACCTCTGCCTCTCGCAGGTTCAAGTGATTCTCCTTCCTCAGCCTCCCGTGTAAATGGGATTACAGGCATGCACCACCATGCCTGCCTGATTTTTGTGGTTTTCAGTAGAGATGGGTTTCTTCATGTTGGTCAAGCTGGTCTTGAACTCCTGGCCTCAAATGATCCACCCACCTCGGCCTCCCAAAGTGCTGGGATTACAGGTGTGAGCCACCGCGCTCAGCCTGCATTGTCTTAAATGGATTTTATATGTGTCTTCTACATCTTGCTTAGATTCTGTGCTTACTGTGTAACCACCTGATTATTATTATAATTCAGACTTCCACATTCGCCTGCTCCTGGAAAAGAAGTGTCCCAACAAAGATAGGCTAGGCTGTTTCTAGAAGGGCAGGTTTATTGTAGTCTGCATTGCGGCTAACTGAACTAACATACTTATTTCTACAACAGTAGAATGCTGGCTCCAGTGAACCAGTCTCCATTTAGATGTGGTGCCACAGAGGTGGTGCCTTGCCCACGAGGTCCTGTCCTAGCCATCAGAAAGCCTTGTGCACCAACAGCTCTTCTCTTGGAGTGCAGCCTGTGTGTGTGTTCTTGCTATATCAGTCTCATCAGCAGAGTCCCTTTTGGCCCAAGACGATCTCTAGTGTACAGCTGTTACCCACTTCACAGAGCTGGCTGGAGGGGCAAGGGCCGGGGAGGATAAAGCCAGGAGCAGAGGCAGGCATGCTAGCCCAGCCTCGGGCCCTTCCGCTCAGCTTTATTCACTCCAGGATCAAGATTATGTTGCAAATGAGATTGCAGGATTGCCTAGCAGTTAGGAACAGGGACTTCGCGTTAGAGAAGCCTGCTTTTCATCTTGATTTGGTTACTTCCTGTGGTGATCCTGGGAAAGTTTCTCGGGTCCTCTCAGCATCAGTTTCCTTACCTGTAAAATGGGGATAATTGTACCCACAGCTATGGGGTTGGTATATGCTAATTCATAAGGAATTCAGGGCCAGGAATGGTGGCTCATGCGTGTAATCCCAAAACTTTGGGATGTTGAGGTGGGAGGGTAACTTGAGGCCAGGAGTTCGAGCCCAGCCCGGGCAACATAACAAGGCCCTGTCTCTACAAAAAAATAAATAATAATAATAATAAACACAAAAAGAATTTAGTGCTTCATGCAGGGCCTGGCACACAGTGGGTGCTCAATAAGTGACAGCCACTAGTAAGACCACTGACTGGGGCCGCTCTGCCACAGATCAACCCTGGAGCCTGCAGGGGGCCAGTTTCTCTCTTGTGGCCTCGATTTCTGGTCATAGAACTGACTTGGTGGTTTCTGAGGACTGTCAGTCCTGAGGGTCTGTGAGGTGGCTATAGTGGCAGAGAGTTTACTGTCAGGTAGTGAGACCAGGACAACCCGTTCTGGGGCCAGACTCACTCCCCTGGAGTTCTTGCTTGGGCAGCTATCCTTGTCCCAGCCTAATCAACAGAGTCCAGCAGGAAAAAGGGTTGGCGACAGAAGTCAGGGTCCCATTGGTGGCCTCATGGGATCAGGGGCTTTCGTGACAGCCCCACACTGATGGTCCCTCAGTAGCCCTGTTGCATGGTGCAGAGCTGCAGTGTGGGGGGTGAAGACAAGCATAGTCGAGAAGGCTTCCTGGAGGAGTCAGAGGCATTGAGCAGGGGTGGGAGAATGAAAGGATTAGACAGGCAGAGTGAAGAGTATGGGACGTGGTGGGGCTGTGACTGCACAGCAGGCATCTAGGTGCCCCAAGCAGAAGAAAAGTGGGAGCTGGGCAGTAGGAGGTGGGAGGATAGGGCCTCGGGAAGCTGGTGAGCAGGAGAGCTCCCTGAGAAGAGTGAGCCTTGAGGCAAGCCCTCCGGGCTGTGTGGGGAGGAGGGTGGCAGGCACAGGTGTGGCAGGGGCTAGGCGGCTCTGCAAATAGTGCTTTCCTCCAGCTGGATCTGCAGGGCCTACTGTCAGGGAGGCATCCAAGGGCTTGTCAACGCCAAGTGCTGCCAACCACTTGCGTGAAGCTAGCTGCCAGGCAGGCAGGTGGGGCAGTGAGCATGGAGGTGCTCCCTCCACCACACTGTCACCCTGCCCAGGTTGGACATGCCTAGTGTCCAGTTGCTGTGGCCTGACTCTGACTCTGTGGACCTATTGGCTCTGTGGACCTCTCGTGTCCCAAACTCCTCCAAGGCCATTTTCCTTAAATAGTTATTTCTCAGCAATATATATGGGTCAGTGGTGGCCTTGGTGTGGTATGCAGCCCTGGAAGTCCCACAGAAGTGCCAGAGTGACAACCACTGCTCACCCCAGTTGTAGCCTCAGGGCAACACCTGGCCGCCTTCCCTTTGGGGGACAAACAGGTTTCTACTGACTGAGCCCGTGAGCATCTCCAAAATGTTATTTTTCCAAGTTTGAACACCAAGGGGCCTGTGAAGCCAGTCTTCCAATGGCTGGTTGGTCGGTCATCAGTAAATCTGTATGAGCTGACTGTTAGGCTGGGATCCAGAAGTGACAGAGGCCAACAAAGCCCTCATGGGGCTCAAATATTGCAAAGAGACATGTAACAAGTAAACCAAGGAAGTAATTCTAGGTGTTGACAAGCACAAGTCAGGAAACAAGCAGGCGCTGTGGAGAGGTCAGCAGCAGGGAGGGGGTGGGGGTGTGGTCAGGAAAGATGCCATTGAGGTGTTGTTAAAGCTGGGGACAGGTGGGCCTTGGTGAATGCAGGAAACAGCAGAAGGCTCACTGGTTCTGGGAGGGCAGGAGTGAGCAAGGGCAGAGACGGGTGCCAGGCCAAGGAGTGTTATTCTAGGTATAGCTGTCACTGCATGTCTACTTGGAGCCCTGCAGCGGAACTGACAGAGGTGTCTTGCCTCTTCTGACTCAGGTGTACCTTTGCACAGGTATCCTGTGAATGGGTAGCCCTGGAGACCCTCTGCCTGCCCCCAACACACAGACACTGCCTTTGTCCCCAGTAGAAATGACAGGTCTCTCACCCTCCTCCCCGGCTGAAGTGCAGGGAAAAAGATCACCCCACACATTTTCTCCACTGTTACATAACAGATTTCGGCAAAGTGTAAAGCAAACACTTTCTGGGGAGTATAATTTTTCAAGACCTTGGGGAATTTGGGTTGGGAAAATGCCCCTTCCTCATTCGCTCCCCAGCTTATCCTGTGGCCGTGTGATATTACACCCTTCAGCAGTTGGGTTTTCTGTAATTGTTCTGGTGGGAGTGGGGGACGGCTGCCCTCGTCCCTTTCAGCATTTTTTCAGATTCCATAACCTCATCCTCTGGGTTTCCAGTGCTCACCTAGAATCCTGGCCTCACTGTGGGGGCGTAGCTGGGGTGACCCAGTTTACCCAGATGGCCTGCAAAGTCTGGGGGAGCCAGGGCTCAGCGGGGCTCCCCGTCCTGGGAGCTGAGCTGTGGAATCCCAGGAAACTGAGGGAAACTTCTGGCTCATAGAACCCCTGAGTTCATTTCCCTCTGAAATATGCTGTGTATGATTATCATTGGTTTTGTTTCATCCAACTCTCTGAGCCCCAGCTCCACACTCCCCTTTTTAGCTGGGCATCTCTCAGGCTCAGGCTAAAGTTCATTTGCCTCCCCAGAGTTTTTATTGGATCAGATTGTGGGGAAGTGGCCCAGGAGCACCATGGGAAATGAGCAAAGGCCAAACTCAGAGTAAGTCTGCCAAGGACTGTCCGTAAAGCGAGTGAACTGTGGGTGGGTTTTGAGACTGGTGTGCGATAGCAGATCCCTCTCTCCTCTCGTGACAGGGCCCGTTGGCAGTGCCACAGGCTGCCGTGGGATCCCCATGTCCTGGAAAGCTCTAAGGACAGTGGCCAGAAGCCTGCATGTTCTGTTCTCCCACATTCCTGCCAGGAGGGTTATTGAGGAGATCAAGGCCACCTGGAGAGATGCCTGCTTGTGCTAGCTAAGGGGGGGGGTTGACTTTTTAAAAGGTGATCTCTTTCTGAATCACAGTATTTTTATGTTTTACAAGATATAAAACCATGCAGTCTATAAAACATCTTGGCAAGAGGCAGGATGGATGTTGGCATTCTGTCTTTCCAAGGAGGGAGTTGAAGCCCAGAGGGGTGAAGTGACTTGCCCCAAGGTTGCACAGCTGGGAGGTGGGGCATGAGCTTCAGTCATTGCCATCTGACCAGGGTTTGGAGATCTGGATGCTTGCATTGTAGATTTCACTTCTTTGCAAAGCCAAACTGCAGAATGCTTCACCACATGAGTTCCCCGGCCACAGAGAGCAGGAAAGCAGCGGTCAGTTGTGCTAAAGCCCCACTGGGGCAGGAGAAAGGCCAGGGGCAGCAGGTCAGAGGGAATCTGAAAGGAAAGAGAAGCATGTTGACTCATTTTCCCGCAAGAGAGTTGCATGAGCGTTCCCACCTTTGGCTCACCAGGTCCCTGGGGAGGGGCTGGTCTGCGTGGGTGGGTCAGTCTGCTTACCTGGTGGGCAGCACCAAGGGTGTGAGGGTGGTGCTGGTCAGCGCTGCAGCCTACACTGCCTTCTTCTTTTCACTATGCAGACCCATCCTGGCCACCCCCCCAAACACACGCCCCCTAAGGAAGACCTGTCACCTGCCACCCTCTCTCTTTCTGCACCCCTACCCCAGCATTCATCACATCTCAGCCCTCAGTGAAATCCTACATGCAGGGGCTGCTTCCACAGGATGTGGTTTGCTCATTCAGTCAACAAACATGAGCACCTACTCTGTGCCCTGTGGCATGCCCAGCACTAGGATGCACGTGGACAAGAGGCAGCTATCCCTGTCTTCCCATTGCTGAAGGTAACAGCATCCTAGGACTGTCTCTTTGCCTGCAAGGTAAAAAGCCCAGATGTAGTGAGTCAGTCATTTTCACTCTGCACCTACAGTGTGCAAGGCAGAAAGCAAGGTGTGGCTGAAGCCTGGAGACAGGACTCAGAAGGATGGCATAGTCTGCTCTGGGTACTGTGAGCGTTCATGAATATTGTCAGGCTTGCTCAGAGACAGGGACAGGGCCTGGATTGGGTGGGTGGAGGAAGACTTCTGAAGAAGGTAGGCCTTGAACAAGGGGCAGGCCCCAGGTGGATGGAAAAGCTGAAGGAGGAAGGTGCTCCAAGCAGCGTAAACCTGAATGATTCATGCAGAGGTGTGGAGGGTGAAGTGGACAGGTATGATCCAGCCACAGTGCCTGGGGGCTGCCTGAGAGAAGCTAGAGGAGCTGGTCAAGGGCTTTGAAGGGCCTTAAATATAGACAAAGAAAGCTTTTCCTCTGTTCTTCCCCACTGTGCTGCGGGGCTGAGGGAGAGTGGAGACCTGGAAAAGTGAAGCCACGTGGCCAGCATCGTAGTGAGTTTGAGGCAGGGCTGTGGCACATCTGTGGGCTGCTGGTGCAGTGGTGGCTGTCTCTGAGGTCCCGGGAGGCCTGGAGTGATGTAGCAGGTGCCAGGTGAGGGGAGGAAGGGAAGCAGGGCTCTCCAGCTGCTGCCACTGCTGAGCTGCTGCTCACCTGGCCTGGGCCCTTCAGCCTGTTACTAGGGCTGGAGCCTGGAGCCAGGCAAAGGCACCACCCCTGTGCATTTAAAGAGCCTTGTTATTCTAACTCCCCTCTCCTCTCCCCGCAAGATCAGCTTCACATGCCCCAACTGGAGAATGCAGACTTCCCCATCTAGCAAAGCTTCTGGGGGCTGGCGTCAGGCTGGGAAGGAGGCATCGTGCGCTCCAGGGAAGGTGGGGCTGCCCTACAGCTGGCTGTGAGTCCCCTGTCAGGTCCAGAGGCTCTGCCTCCTCAGCCCCTTGTGTTCCTCCCTTCCCCCAGGAAGGGGGTGAGGTCGCTGTTGAGGTTGGCCAGGCATCCAGCTCTGGTGTTTCTGGACATGATGTCTCTCTTTTGTTTTCTGTACTTTTAAGTGGCATTCTCACAGGCCCCAGGCTTCTCTCTGCTCAGCGTGCTCACCATCTTTTGATTACAGCAGGATCTTGAGCTGCTGTGATCAGGGGTAGCGTGCAGGTGTGGCAAGGATACAGGGCTTGGGGTCTTGCACTTGAGACCGCAAGCCAGCACCTGAAGCATTGGCTACTTGAGTCTCCCATGCTTGGTTTGGCCAAATGACCTTTCTGTGCGCTGGTGGGGCTTTCTGCCAGTTCTAGACACTCACTTCTTGCTCGAGGCATTGGGTCAAGGAATAGCCACTTGGCATGGTGCTCAGAGTGTCATGTTAATGGGCAGAGCAGTGGCGTGCCATCGTGGGAGGAAGGCCAGGCTTTGCGTAAGAGGAGCTTGGTCAACCCAGACTCTAAGCTCAGTTACCAAACAACCAAGTGACCTCAGGCAAGCCACTCCACCTCTCTGAGCACAGCTTTGCTCATCCACAGCATGGAAGGGTGATTAGGAGTGGAGACAGTGGCCATGGTTGCTTTCCAGACACCAAGCCACCCCATTCCCCTGACCATTGTGCTGTTACCAAGCTGGGCAAGAAGCCAACTTTATCTCTGTAGTTCTGGAGCTCCTAAGATTCCCTCTTACCCCTAGGGACCTGAAAACAAGCCAGTTTCAGCTCAGAGGGAGCAGGCAAGGGGAATTTGACCATGTTGGCAAGCCTTCAGCCAGCTCTCCCCCACAGCCAAATGGGTCACTGGCTACAAACGTCCTTGGGTTCGCAATGATGATCACAGGGATCGTGGACTCCTGAACACCTTTGGAATGGGCTTTGTGAAGCCAAATACATCACAGGTTAAATTTCTGGAGAAGGAACAGCTGAGAAATAGTCTCGAGCTTCCCTGAGCCACTTCTGTACTATGGCAGCAAAAGGGTGTGCATGTGCGTGCGAGGGGGATGTGTGTTGTCCCCCCTAACAAAAGGGTAGGAGGTAGGGCAGAAGCAAAAGACGATCTGATCTTGTAATTTGCAACAGCCAGTGGGCCAGCTGGTGCTTTTCGTGGTTTTTAGGACAGTGCCGGGAACAGAAAGAATATGATGAATGTCATGGAATTTCATGATAGGAGTTTGGGGTGGCTTCCCCTCCTTTTTAAAATAAAGTAATGTTTTGAAGAGTTGCCCTGGAGAACTGCTGAAAGCAGAGAGGCTGATGGACGTTTTTGGTTATGTCAGATGAGGACAAGATTATCCAAGTGAGCGAGGGTGTCTCTCCCTGTCGGCTGGGCTGAGGGGTTCCAGGGCCGCCCTGCCAGAAAGCAAGCAAAGGGCCCGTAATCACAAACAGGCCAGGATCAGTTACAACCAGAAGTATTACTTTAGACTCTTGGCTTTGATGGGGAAGAATGCAGTTTTCCTTGGCCCCCTCCCCCGTCCTTCTCAAGTTAAACAAGATCCATGAAAGCAATAGCTCTGGCGCTTGTAAAGAGAGGCTTGGTGCAGGGGTCTCAAAAGCCAAACATTGGAGGGCTCCCCTGACCCCCACTGGTATCGGGGTAGGGATTTGCCTGACCCTTTTACTGCCCCATTTCTCCTTGTGTGCACTGTCCCAGACTCTTTCTGGTCTACCTGGGACCTTCTCACTGCCTCACCTGTGTCGTGCCCACCAGCCCGTGTCCTGGCATTCCCTGAGTGCTTGCCATGCATCTTTTCTGGGTGGATATGTGGGTGGGAAGGAAGTCGGGCGGGGATGGCAAAGAAATGGCTCAGCATACTGGAGCAGACCTTAGCCAGCTCCTGAAGATAAGAGAACAGGAGATTCTCATCCCTCAGGGCTCCAACCCGCCCCTGGGGCACCCTCTTCTCCTCCCCTCCCCCGCCTTAACCAGCGCCTCCTGGGCAAGCACCTGATTGACTCTTTCCTGCTTGGGCATGAACAAGGCTGCTCTGGAGCACTGGCATTATGCGGGGCGTGCTTTCCCCAGCATTGATAACTGGAGCAGAACCAGGGGTGGCTTGAACCTTACTGCCCACAGGGTGGGATTTTAACTGGCTGTTCTTTGTAGGAGAGAAAGGACAGTTACCTCAGCATCTGGGCTTTGCATGGGGAGAATGAGCATCCAGGGTTCCTGTCTTGCTGGCTCCCTTGGGAGTATTTAACCCTATTCTTCTGTTTCCAAGCACCAAGTGCAAGCACCAAGTGAGGCTCCATGTCCCAGGCCTCACTGCACAACCAGACACAAACTTGCCTCCTTGGATTTCAAGGGCCTCTGCATTCAGTGGAGCTAGAGCATCTTGTTGGTGCTCATGTGCCAGGTGAGAGGAGGATTTGGACCTCAGGGGCCTGACCTGCCCTCCACACCCTGGTCTCTCCACCCCCAAGAGATCATCCTACCACCTCAAGGCCCTTGAAGGAGAAAATCCATTCTAGAAGTGGTTCCAGGGTAAGGGGCTGAGTGGAATCATAGCCAGGTTAGGCAGGAACTCTGACCCAGAGACAGGACAGTGAGATTTGAGAGATGGAGACATCCAAATCCAATCTAAGGGCCATGCCAGAGCTGGGAAGCTGGAGCTGATGCCATGCTATTGCAATATTGCCCACTTCCTGGGGAGTGAAGCTGTGGCTCCTCATGGCTGACAGCTGGGACTCAGCGGGGGTATCCTGGCCTGCCATAGCCAGGGTATATTTAAAGGGGCAGAATACTCACAGCCATCCCCTACCTCCATGCCCCACTGACTCCTATATGATCTGACTCCGTCTAGACCTCCCCATAGAGGCCTCCCTGCAAGGGCCCCCCAAGAGGTGGTTGGAGGACCCCATGGAGGCTGGGAGATGGGGTGTATGGCAGGCAGGCCAGGTCAGTGACTTCCTCCAGCTTTCTACCCATCTCTCTGCGCTCAGGTAGTGGGATCGTCCTGTTAAATGGTGGTAGGATATTGATCAAAGGCTGGACCTTATTCAGAGTAGAGAAAACCAGAACCCAGCAACCAAGCAAGTGTATAGTCAGGAACTAGAGATCAGACGTTTGTTCATGCAATTCACTCGTTCCCCAGCTTTTATCTCCTGCTGTGTGCCAGGTACTGATGCACAGAGGTGAACAGAAAAGACGTGATCCCCATCTCTATGGAGCACAGTCTACAGGGGATGCAGATAATTGCCCACTCTGACCCAGCCGAGGGAACTGTGGTTGCTGGTTGGTTGTGGGACAAGGTGGTTGACTCTCTGCAGGCCCTTCCCCTGTGGGTGCTGGGGGTGGGAGGCACCAGAGATTGACAGGTCAGTGTGGGAAGAGCTGTACCACTCACTGGTACTCATGGGTATCAGTCACCACGGCCTGGCCAGTCACTGTAACTGTGGCAAGTCTCTAGAATGAGAAACCTGGTCTGGGCCAGGCTTGGGGGGTATCTGGACTAGGGGAGTATCTGATTTTAGTGTGGCCTTTTCTCCTTGGATTGGGATGGGATCTGTACTAGACCAATTCTTGGGAACCAGGAAGACAAGATGGTTCCCAGAGGTAAAAGAGACAGGAAGGGAATGGGGCAGGAAGGCGCTCAGTGAGAGAACCTAATCCTAGGTCACCACAAACCTAGCTGAGGCCCCAGGATGGCTATCCCAGAACAAGGGGATTTAGGGCTCAAGTTAGACCCATTTGCTGCTTTCTGGAGACTTAATATCAGAAACCGATGAAACGGATGAGAAAGGCAAGAAAGAGGTTATTGAAGCACCTCCTACGTGTCAGGCAGGGAACGAAACACCTTTTTTCTTATAATGATCACCACTGCCCTGTAAAGTATGGGTATCGTGATGCCTGTTTTACAGATAAGAAAGCCAAGGGCCAGAGGGTTCAGGTCATCCACAGTTCTCCCCTGTACACTCTGCTGCCTCTTGGTGAATCCACTGGAGGCTTGTGCCCTGGTTGGGGAGCTATTTTTGGTATAGCTGTCTCCCCACCGTCCTCTGGGAGGTGGGGAGAACAGGTCTCTGGGGCTGCCCATTCCAGTGCCCCGAGTTGCACCTAAGAGGACTTTGTTTGTGGTCCCTGGATAAGAGGCAGTGCCACCAAGATTCCCAGTAGAGGCCTGCAGACAACCTGGGTGGCTGCCTTAAATGGGCTTGGGAGGTGCTGCTAGTGTAGTAGTCCCAGCTACTCGGGAGGCTGAGGTAGGAGGAGGGCGTGAACACAGGACGAAGAGTTTGCAGTGGGCTGCATTCCTCCAGGAATGTGGGCCTGTTCCTGGTGATTAGCCTGTGGGGCCTCCCTGAGCTTTGATCTTCCATTCCTGTAAAGGGAGAGGCCCAGATGGAAATGGCCAGGTCAGGTATCCAAGCAGACTACATAAGCTCTCAGGACTGGAAGTATTAGCTCATTGGATGTTCCTGGGCAAATTATGCAACAAGCAACAAAAACCTCTGTGCCTTGGGTCCTTGAAGGTAGGTCCTCCTGGGTAAGCTAGAGGTGCTTGCTGTGGGTCAAAGGCATTTCCCCAAAGTGGGGAACTGGAGGAAGGAACATTGCCCAGGGGCTGAGTCACCGCACAGGATTCTTGCAGAGCAGAAGTTGCAGGGGCCGGCAGGAAGACAGCTGGAGAGAAGATGCCCGGTGCTGATCCCGCACTGACCCCAGGAGCTGGGCTTCAGAGAGTCTGAGCTTGACAGGATGCCAAGATGAGCAAGACTCAGCCTATGTCCTCAGAGAGCTCTTGATCTAGCTGGGGGACTGGCCAATCCAAACCTAAGGTCAAGGTGATGGGGGAGCCGTGAGTTAGGAGAGCAGAACGCTGGCTGGCAGGGGAGTCAGGGTAGCATCACAAAGTTGGTAGCTTCGAAGGATGGGACCTGGATATAGCAATGAATCAAAGATATCAACACATTTGGGGGCTTCTGAACCCTGCTGCATGTGCAGTCAAAAAGCAAGATAGAGGGCACTTGCCCCAGGTCCCAAGAAAGGCTTCAAATCTGCCACTGAATAGCTACTCTGTGGCCAGCATGTGGCCATTCTGCTCCTCAGTTTCCGTATCTGTAACATGAGGATAATATTTGAAACCCATGTGGCTATTGGGAAAGGCCAACTGTGAAAGAAAATTGTCAAGGGGCATATTCACCTTCCTTTCCTTTTCTCTGATGGACAGGGATGGGCTACCATCCAGTTTAGGCAGTAAGTTCTATTAGGGGATAGTTAGGAGTCCATCGGGTTTCTGAAATTGCTTGGAATAATAACCCTTCTTCCCCCACCAGTCTATAGCCTGGAGACTTTTTTCTTTTTTTTTTGAGACTTGGTCTCACTCTGTCGCCCAGGATAGAGTGCAGTGGCACAATCACGGCTCACTGCAGCTATGACCTCCTGGGCTCAAATGATCCTCCCACCTCAGCCCCCTAGTAGCTGGGACTACAGGTGTGCACCACTATGCCCAGCTAAATTTTTTAAAATACATTTTTAGTAGAGACAAGGTTTCACCATTCCAGGCTGGTCTTGAACACCTAGACTCAAACAATTTGCCCACCTCGGCCTCCCAAAGTGCCAGGATTACAGGCATGAGCCATCACACCTGGCCTATCCTTTTCAAAGCACTTTTCTCGTCTATTATCTCAGAGTAACTCTAGGGGTAAGTAGGGTAGGTGGCTTTGTTTCCATTTTTCAGAGGAAACAGTTGAGACCTCAGAGCTTGCTTGTGGCTAGGCTTGGATTTGAACCAAGGGTCTGCAGATTCTTTTTTTTTTTTTTGAGACGGAGCCTCACTCTGTCGCCCAGGCTGGAGTGCAGTGGCAAGATCTCAGCCCACTGCAAGCTCTGCATCCCAGGTTCACGCCATTCTCCTACCTCAGCCTCCCAGGTAGCTGGGACTACAGGTGCCCGCCACCATGCCTAGCTAATTTTTTTTTATTTTTTAGTAGAGACGGGGTTTCACCGTGTTAGCCAGGATGGTCTTGATCTCCTGACCTTGTGATCCACCCACCTGGGGCTCCCAAAGTGCTGGGATTGCAGGCGTGAGCCACCGCGCCTGGCCTGGTCTGCGGATCTCCTGACCTTGTGATCCACCCACCTGGGTCTCCCAAAGTGCTGGGATTGCAGGCGTGAGCCACCGCGCCCGGCCTGGTCTGCAGATTCTTTATCCAAGGCTTCACCTGAAGAAGATCGGTGGTTCCCAGAGAGTGGGTCGTGTAAACACGTGCTGGGCGGACACAATTGAGTGGCATTGAATCCCGTCACGAGAAGATTCTTTCCTTACAGTTCTCTTTCACTACACATTGGGTCAAGGGGAAAATCTCCATCTGGGGCTCCTGTGCTGTTAACATCTGTCAAACGCTGGCTGATGTCATTTGTTTGTTTGACCAAGAGTAAATCTGACCCAGGCTTAGAATCTTGCTAGAACTTGCCTTGATCTCTTGTTGAACTTCATGGCACTGTTTCATTGTATGTGTTTTTCCAGAATCTCCCGTCCATACCTAGGAATGCTGGTTTTCCATCCATTGTAGCACAGGAAAATGTATTTTTGAAACACATGTTTAAGTTTTTAAAAATAAAGGCAATTTAAATAAACACACTAAGATGACACTAGTGTAGGCATTACTCAGGTTCACTGGTTCACCTGGCCAGAGGGCTTGGGGAATGCAGAGTTACACCACCCCACATGGGACTCTGTCTCTTGGGCACCTAGGGTGACACCAGTGGCTCCCAAATTCCAACTGGGAAAGGAGCCTGGAAAAGCATCGGCATTCGTGGTGGCTACTCCCCACACCAAGCAGAAGAATCCACGTTGTCAGAGAGCTGCTGACGTCAGGCGGTACTGGATTTTTGCAAGCCCTCTATTTAAAATTCCCCAGAAATTAAATAAGGAGGCTTTGGAGGGAGGAATGCCCTAGACAAATTGTGGAGTGGGTTTGTTTTGTTTGTGGAGATGGTCTTTAAAGTCTAAATTGTCCCCGTTTTATTTTTGCCCAATTGAAGAGGGGCTGAACTCAGCTGGGAGGAAGGCGATGGTTGTCAGCCTACAGCTTTTAGTTGAAACCAACTCCATTTTGGGACCAAGAAGCTTCCATTTTTAGCAAATAGAGAAAGGGAAAAAAAATATACAAACTCATACATGTACACATCTTAGGCACTGGAGTAAGCTAGTTAAATGGATAAGGATAACCTTTATATTTCAAGTGACCACAGCTCTCTTCTCCAGGCTGCAAATAGATATATTAAGCACCAGGCACATTGCTGGGTACTTTCCATCCTTTTCTTTTCTTTTTCTCACCACAACACTGGTAGTATATACATGCTATTTCATATTCCCATCTCACCAATGGGAACTTAAGCCTCATTCTTCAGCCTCTTCCTTCAGCCAATGTGAAGGACCAGGCACCATACTGGTCTGATGTTGGCTTCCTAAAGCTGTAGTCTACCCAACACCATGATACATGGGAGGATCTTAGGTGGCAGAGAGGCAGTATCAATCCTTCTGCGTCACACAGTGGGAAAAGTTTGTTCTCACTGCAGTTCTCTTCCAAGCCTTCTGACTTGTTGCAGTTTGATGTTCGATGATCTTTAACCCCTGTCTAGTAAATCTTTGTAGCAAAGAGGGAGCAGGCCACAAACTCAGCCTCTTCATTTGTGGCACAGTTCAAATGTACTACATAGCTTTGTTTTCATTGTGTGTGCTTTTCTGTTGGAGCCAGTGGTCCTCGTTGTTTATTCATGGTGGCGATCTGAAGTTTCCTTAGCAGATTTCTTTCTTAAAGTTTAAAAAAAAAAAAAAAAGGCAAATTGCTTTAAAAATACAGTCCGTTTCCAGACTTATGATTGTGTGACTTACAATTTTTCAGCTTTATGATAGGTCAATGGGGGTATTAGTACATTTTGAACTTGGGATATTTTCAACTTAACGATGGCTTTATCAGAACGTAACCCCATTGTAAGTCAAGGCACATCTGTGTATGTTATATGAACCACAGTATATGTAATTCAAGGATATAGCAAAAGTTGTGTGTGGTGTGGAAATACCTGAGGTTTGAGGAAAGCTGATTCAAAGTCACTCTTGCCCTTGGGTGAGATCTCGTGCCAGAACGCTCTTTCAACCTGGGTGACCCTGCCTTGCCCTACCATGTGGGCTTAGAGGAGAGGCAACTTGGAGGCAAGGCTGCAAACCACCTCTCCACGAGGAGTGGGAAAAGCCACATCCTCGACTCTTCCAAGACTCAGGGCTCGGTGGACACCAGTGGAGTGGAGGAGAAGCAGATGAGGGACTGGGTTTCTTGGCTCATCTGTCAGATGGGAATTTGGGGCATAATAGAGCAGGCATTGCTGGTTTCCTTCTGGAAAGCAATGAACAGCTGAGCTGGAGTGGTTTTCAGGGCCGCCGAATGAATGCTGTACTGCGTATCAGACCTGAGTGCCAATCCTGGCACCTCCCCTTCTTAGCCACACTCCCTGGGTAAGTCCCGCATTCTGAGTTTCCTAAGGCAGCCTAAGATTTCACAGATCTGGGGACAGACTTCTGCCCCAAGACATACTGAACACACAGTCCTCAGAACTCCTTTCTCATCCTCACTGCCAGGAGGGGGACCTGCACAACTCAGGCTGCCTGGACCCTCCCGGCTTGCACCTAAGATTTTGGCGTCATGGCTGTTCATATTGATATTGCCCTTCCATTTGCTCCAAAAAGTTTGAACAGTAAATTTGAAGATCCTCATACTAAGCCATGTCCTTTTGTCTCTCCATTTAAGACTTTGCATCTTGTCAGATTTGAGCTGTCATTACCATCTGTTCAGACCTCTTTTTTGGCTCCTAATCCTGGCACAGCTTTTGCTAAATGAGATCGTGCTGCCAGTACTGTGTCTCTGTCCTCATCCTGGGTTGATTAAAACATCCAACAGGACAGGTTCCCATTGGAGCCACTCCGCCCTGTTGGACTGTGCCGGCCCTCGAGCTGTGGATCTGTCAGTGCCGCCCTGTAGCCCCCAGGGCCCTGGGGGATCATGAGAGACACAAGGGCCTGGAGGTCTCAGCTGTGACACATCCCAGGCCCACCAGTCCAGTAGCTCACTCACTGCCAGGCCCCCTTTCTTCCCGGTGTACCCCTCTGTCCGACATTGCCTGGGCGAGTGTGCAGAGCCCCTTCCCAGGCTCTCCCAGCATTCCTCAGGGAGTCCATGTTTTACTTAACCGTGACCAGCAATGACGCTGCCCTTCTCTACTCTGGAATTCACCACCTTCTTCTTTAAAAGCTGGGACCGTTGCCCATTTTGTGTCCTTGGGTGTTGCTCCCATCTCCATGTCTCCCACGATTGCTGATGATGAGTGGAGGGCTCTTTGTCAAGTGCTCTTGGGACCTTTCTGTGCAGCCAGCTGGTGAGAGTGTGTTGAGGCAGCCTGTCCGTGCTGTCCCTACCTCTGCCTGGGGTCCACTTACCCTCTCCAGGTCAGTGTGCCAGGCTGACCCTTCTGAGAGTGAACCTTCCTTCTGAGAGTGAATGCTGAGCTGCGGACAGGAGCCCAGGAGACCCCTCCTCCCTGTGCACACCCTCCTCAGGAAAGAGACTTAGCTCTTTCTTTTTAAAAAATTTTTTTAGATGGAGTCATGCTCTGTCACCCAGGCTACAATGCAGTATGGTGCAATCTTGGCTCACTGCAACCTCCGCCTCCCAGGTACAAGCAATTCTCCTGCTTCAGCCTCCCAATTGGCTGGGATTACAGGCCTGTGCCACTACACCTGGCTAATTTTTGTATTTTTAGTACAAATGGGGTTTCGCTGTGTTGGCCAGACTGGTCTCGAACTCCTGACCTCAGGTGATCTGCCCGCCTCGGCCTCCCAAAGTGCTGGGATTACAGGTGTGAGCCACTGTGCCTGGCCGACTTCACCCTTTCTTAATCTTTCTCTTGCTGGAACAGCATGGAAAACACCCTTTTTGTTCCCCTGAGCACGTCCTTAGGGCTCCACCTCTGGCAATGTAAGTGTCCTGAATGGATTCTTAGCGGGCCACCCCTTCCCGTCCCACTCTCCTTCCCTGACTGCCATCTTCCATCGTCTCACCCTTGACAGCAGATCTCTCTCACCATCCACATCATTTACAATCGTGACATTAGAGTTTACCTTCTTGCATCTTCCATCTTTCCTGAGCACCTTCTGTTTAGGAACCTGGGCGCCGGTTCACGCCTCTGTGCTCTGCTTAATAATGGGACTGAGAGAGGGCAGCAGCTTGAGGGGAGTGCCTCATTTTCTTTTTCTTTCTTTCTTTTTTTTTAAGACAGAGTCTCACTCTGTCACCAGGCTGGAGTGCAGTGGCACGATCTTGGCTCACTGCAACCTCCGCTTCCCGGGTTCAAGTGTTTCTCTTGCCTCAGCCTCCCAAGTAGCTGGGACTACAAGCACACGCCACCACGCCCGGTTAACTTTTGTATTTTTAGTAGAGACAGGATTTCACCATGTTGACCAGGATGGTCTCGTTCTCTTGAGCTCGTGATCCACCTGCCTCGGCCTCCCAAAGTGCTAGGACTATAGGCGTGAGCCACTGTGCCCGGCCTCGAATGCCTCATTTTCATCTGGAATAATTCCCTATGAAGCCGTTAGAGTGAGCTCATGCAGCCTGTCACTCTGAGGTTCAATTCAAGTCTCTTCTCCTCTAAGAATTCTTCCCTGTCTAGTCAGTCTCATCTCTGGATATTTCCAGTACCTTGGCAAGCATTGTATCACCCACTGCCATGTCCACTGCACGGGGCTGTCTGGGTCGCCCTGCTGCACCCAGCACAAGCAGTCTTGTGCCAAGTCTCCCCTGCGAGCAGCCGCCCTTCTCATCCTTCCACTGCTCTGCAGCTCCTGGGGAGGCCTCATGCCATCTTGTAATCTCCACCTCAACCTGTCTCCGACCCCCACCCGTGCCAGGCACAGATCAGACCCACACATTGTCAGTAGAGACCTTCTGAGGTCAAGGCTAAATGACAGTGACACCACGAGGGTCTCTCTCTCCCCCTGAGACTCCAGACACCTAAGACCTACCTACTTCCCTGCCCAGCCCCGGCCCCAGTCACCCAGGTGCATTGAGGTCTTGGTTCCTTAAAGGCTTTAGAATTCCACTTCATGTTGGCGCTTTGTGACTTGCACTCGTCTGAAGGCACTATTCTGATTCCAATCAGACACCATTCTGAAGGCTTTTCAAGGATTAGCTCCTCTAATCCTCATAACAACACTGAGATGTGGGTACTTTGGGTCGGTTTTACAGATGAGAAAATTGAGGCAATTGCCCACATTCATGCAGCTGGCAAGTAGCAGAGCTGGGCCTCAATCCCAGGCAGCCTGGCTCTGGAGCCCTCGCTGGAAACCGTTCTCTGCTACCTGTCATTTAACCATGTGTCCCTCTCTGCCTGTGATGCTTGTCAGTCAGGCCTTCTTCTGGGTGCCTCACCCATGACCTCAGTCTGCTCAGACCCACCAGAGCCCTGTGGGCTTGGCAGGGACCTAGCCTAGCACCGGCTTCTGGGCCTGTTCGGTGAGGTGGGCAGGCTGGAGCCGAGTGGGGAGGTGGCAGCAGCCCAGGCTTCCTTGACACGGACTCCACGGAGCCTTCCAAATGGTGACGTAGCAGCCTGTGCTAATGGTCTTGGAATCCAGGCCCCAGGCGCCCAGGGGAGGTTCTGGGTCCCTGGTGGCCTCAGAGCCCACCCAGGGGAGGGAAGGCTCTGGGCAGTGGAGCAGGGTGGGCATCAGGTAGGATCGGTTGAGTGGCTCATGAAGGCAGGGGCTGCGTGGGTGCACACAGGAGGGACTGGGGGAGTTTCTCGCTCGCTCCTGTTTGCTTTGGACCGTGGAGGCGCGTGTCTTGGCAAGAGCTACAGTGACGGGGCTTTCTGACCAGGGGAGGCCTGGCCGAGGGTGGGCGGCCTTTCGCTGGTCTTAAAGGCACAGCACCCACAGACAGCCTGCATTTCCAGCTTATCTGGTTCCACAAAGGCAGAAGCCTTAGATCTGCCTGGAGGTCATGAGAAAGGGGTCAGGCTGGGTCCAGGACAGAAGCACTCCCTTGGATCCAGCCTTGTGCCGGGTGTGGTATGGGTAGGTGGGCAGTGCTGGTGCTATGCGTCTGTCCAGGATGCCCTCAGCCCCTTCCTCCTCTCAGTGTCTTCCCACCCTCCGCCACTTGGCGCTTGCAAATACCCTATTCCATTCTTCAAACCCGCACCAAGCAAAGAACTTGGAATGCCTAGGAAGATCACCCTTCCAAAGGGTCAAGGTCTGAGCTCAGGTTTAAATCATGAATAGAGGCGCTTTGGGAAGCTGGTCAGGGTGCTGGCAGAGGGTTCTGGAAGCAGGCTGCTGCTGTTCCCCCACCCCGAGCCCGTATGAGGAGGAGTTTGAGGAAGGGCCTGTCTTCCTCTTTCCCTAGCTCCACCATGCACCCTTCCCCACCTGGACACCAAAACCCTTACATAGATCTGGGCATGAAATGAGCACAGCCCACATTCTGAGCTCTGAATTACCTGGTGTTAGGCCAGATGTGAAGGAGCGAGAGTAACTCATGGGGAAAGAAAACATGAAGCCTGGAAGTCACCTAAAGCCTCCTGGGTTTTTCCAAACTCCAAGCTCTGAATCTCATCCTGCCTCGAAATCCTCTGGGTTTGTGCCCAGAGCCTGAAGTCCAGCCTTCTCCAGCAGGCTTCAGGGCCAGGACACAGGTGGCAATCGAGCCCCACATGTGCCATGCCTGGGTGATGGGGGAGGAGAGCCTGAGTCCCGGATGGGTGTTGTTCACTGCAGTGTCCTCGTGCGTGGAACAGGACCTGGCCCATACCAGGTGCTCGGGAAATACTTGCTGGTGAAAATCTCTGGGTATTGCATACACTGTATGTTCCTGATGCCACTGGACATCCCCAGGTACTTAATATTACTCTGGTGTGCCAGTGAGGCTCAGAGAGGGCCAGTGACCTACCCCAGGTCACGCCAACAGTGAGTGGTAAAGCTAGGATCCTAACTGAGGTCTGTCTAGGAAGAAGGGGTTAAGAAGCATCCTTGGGGCCGGGCGCGGTGGCTCAAGCCTGTAATCCCAGCACTTTGGGAGGCCGAGACGGGCGGATCACGAGGTCAGGAGATCGAGACCACCCTGGCTAACACAGTGAAACCCCGTCTCTACTAAAAATACAAAAACTAGCCGGGCGAGGTGGCGGGCGCCTGTAGTCCCAGCTACTCGGGAGGCTGAGGCAGGAGAATGGCGTAAACCCGGGAGGCGGAGCTTGCAGTGAGCCGAGATCGCGCCACTGCACTCCAGTCCGGGCGACAGAGCGAGACTCCGCCTCAAAAAAAAAAAAAAAAAAAAAAGAAGCATGCTTGGGTGCAATCCTGGGCTGAACAGGGCTGGAAGGGTGGGGAGTCGGGAGGACGAGAGGATTTCAGAGGGAGAGGAAGGAGTGGGGGTCTCCCCTCCCCCTACCAGCTGTTTTGTCCTAGGCCAAGGCGTGACCTCAGAGGACTTTATTAACATCCTAATTGTGTGCAGCTGGCCTCACTCTGGCCCTAACGAGCTCATTATTCTCCCTCCTTAAGGAGGCCATTGTGGCCTAGTCACCCTGGGGACAGCAGTGGCCTGGGAGTGCCCGTCACTTCCTGCTGCCCTCAGCCAGGCTCCCCCATTCCTGGAGAGGCTAAGGCCCCGGTCCCTCTCCTGGCCTCTCGCTCTGTCTGGCTCACTCTTTCATTTCCCTCTGTCTCTGTGTGTGTGTCAATCTTTGCCTCAGTTTCCATCTCTACCCTTTTTCTTTTTTTTTCTTAACACGGAGTCTCGCTCTGTCGCCCAGGATGGAGTGCAGTGGCTCGACTTCGGCTCACTGCAAGCTCCGCCTCCCAGGTTCACACCATTCTCCTGCCTCAGCCTCCTGAGTAGATGGGACTACAGGCGCCTGCCACCAGGCCCGGCTAATTTTTTTGTATTTTTAGTAGAGACGGGGTTTCACTGTGTTAGCTAGAATGGTCTCGATTTCCTGACCTCGTGATCTGCCCGCCTCGGCCTCCCAAAGTGCTGGGATTACAGGTGTGAGCCACAACGCCTGGCTCCATCTCTGCTCTTTCCCTCCCTCCCCAGGTGTCAGCATCAGTCAATTTGAGACAGCTTTGAAACTGGCCAAACAGGTGGACTCTGCTGGGCCAGTTCACTGAAGATGCTCAGCCTGGAGAGAGGGAGGACCTGGTGCTTGGGCCCGAGCTTCTCCCTCCTGGGGCTAGGACATCCTCCCTTCCCTGCCCTGAGCTGGAGGTGCTGGCCAGAACCCCCCATGTTGCCTTCTCCTCTCCTTAGCCCGTGGGTCATTGCAAAGTGGCTTGTTACTTGAGGCCCACAGAGCAGGGCTGGCTGCAAATGCCAGGGTACATGTTCGTTCTTTCTGGGCCTCTGCCACCTGGAAAGGGCTGGGCCCTGGTCTTCTGGCATTGCAGAGACAGGGCCCGATGGGAGGAGAGGCCAAGTGAGGCAGCTTCAGGGTATTGTCCAGTTTGGGATTCTAAACAAATTCTCCAGTCTTGGGGTTTAGCCCTGAAGACCAGGGCAAGAGACTCTAGAATAAAGGTTTCCGCCACACACCATGTGTACCTGGGGTCCTCTCTCAGGGTTCCTCTAAAACAGGCTGCAGTTTCCCATTCAAGGGAATGAGCGTGGTAGCCCCTTCCCTGGCCCCTGTCTGGGAGGGGTCATCTCAGCATAAAGGCACTCCAGGCCAGAAGACCTGCCTAAGCAAGGCCCTGGCAGGCATCAGACGACCTGGTGGGCATCAGAGGGCCTGGCTGCCAGGCTGGGCTGGAGGGTGCACTAAGGGGGCACCCAGCCAGCCCAGGCCCTTTGGAAGGGTCCCCACTATCTCTTGCTGCCACCAAGCTCCCTGCCCCACCTCCCAAAAAGATCCTGCTTCCTTTGTACCTGGAAACCAGGGTTGACTTCTCAGGGAGGAAGCCAGGTGTGGCAGCCAGCCAGAGAACAGCTGCCCCCAAACCTGGGCACAGATAGGGCCACTTTCTCAGTCCACTTCCTTCCATCCTTCTGAAACCCCTGAAGACAGCCCTAAAACCCCAGCTTAGAGCAGATGCGTGGGCACACGCCTACACACAATCAAGTCAGTTTCCCGAGATAAGCGAGTGCCTCCTGATCTGCGTAGGCTGTCCTCTGCTTGTGCATGGCACAGACACCACCTGGCCACCTATGGGTGCTGACCCTCTAGTGATTAACGACTACCGCCATGTGGATAATAGCTCAACCTAAGCTACCTCCCTGCAGTATCTCCTTTATTCCCCTCAACAACCTCAGGAAATACGCTCCATTCATTATTGTCATTACAAAGAGGGTGACTGAGACTCAGAAAGGTTTAGTAACTTTCCTAAGGTCACACAGCTGGGAAGCAGCAAGCCAGGACCTGACTTCAAGTCTTTCTGACTCAGTATCCCTAATTATTACCTCTGTTCCCAGAGGACCGTCAGCTGTACACATTGACACCCAGGCACATGCAGGCTGGCATCTCTCCTGCTCAGAGACGTGTCCACTCTCAGGTGTCTGTGTAAAGTACCAATATTCAGGGCCATACATTCTCAAGGAGTCACCTTACCCTTGTGCGTGCAACAGACCTGTACCTTATCTGCTGACGGTGGCTAAGAACCTGGGTTCTGCAGCTGGACTCCCTTTTTGTGGGGCCTAGAGTCCTCATCTGCAAAGCGGGATGGATGATGACAAGAACATTTATTTCTCAAGATCCTTGAAGTGTGAATAAAGTAATATATGTAGAGCAAGTGCCTAACACAGACCGCCCTGCTCAGTGTTCAGCTGTAAATGTGTGTGATACACACATGTACAGACACGGCCTTGGTGCTATGTGCATATCATGTCCAAGCACACAAGGCCTTTCTCCTTGGCTCCAAAGGCCTCCTGATCCCAGGATCTGGGTCTCTTCTCCACTGGAGGTATCCTCTTCTCCTCTTCTTCATTCTTGGGCAAGCTTTCCATGTAAGTCCTGCTCCTTTCCTTCCCCAGGAGCCAGGGATCCAGGATGGCGGGTGGGTCTGCACTCACAGGCAGCTGGAAGCTCCCGGGGGCAGAGCAGGCCTGGCCCCCGCTCCTACCTCTGCCACACAGGCCTCAGCGCACAAGGAGAGCTGGGCCAAAACTTGCTGTGGAGCCGAATGTACGGCAGAGGGGCCCGTGGGGCAGGGCAGCATGGCAGTCTGCCTCTCAGACAGTGTGGGTGGCCCAGGGATGTGCCCAGGATTGTCTCTGAGTTCTTCCCACCTCAGCATTTCTGCTGCACCAGAAGCTTCTACAGTGGCTGGACCACATTAACTGCTGACCAGGAGCTCCTCACCCTAAGATATTTAATAGCAACTTAGGATCCTATTAGAACCCTGTTCTCCCACTGTGCCATCAAGACTTGAGCTGAGTCTTTTTTTTTTTTTTTTTTTTGGAGAGAGTCTTGCTCCATTGCCTAGACTGGAGTGCCATGGCACGATCTCGGCTCACTGCAATCTCCACCACCCGGGTTCAAGCGATTCTCATACCTCAGCCTCCCGAGTAGCTGGGATTACAGGCATCCACCACCACACCTGGCTAATTTTTTTGTATTTTTGGTAGAGACACGGTTTTACCATGTTGGCCAGGCTGGTCTTGAACTCCTGACCTCAAGTGATCTGCCTGCCTCAGCCTTCCAAAGTGCTATAGGGATTACAGGCGTGAGCCACCACGCCCAGCGTTTTTTTGTTTTTGTTTTTGTTTTTGAGACAGAGTCTCACTCTGTCACCCAGGCTGGAATGCAATGGCATGATCTTGGCTCACTGCAACCTCCGACTACCGGGCTCAAGTGATTCTCGTACCTCAGCCTCCCCAGTAGCTGGGATTACAGGCATGGGCCGCTACACCCGGCTAATTTCTGTATTTTTAGTAGAGACAGGGTTTTACTATGTTGGCCAGGCTGGTTTCAAATTCCTGGCCTCGAGCGATCCGTCTGCCTGCGTCTCCCAAAGTGCTGGGATTACAGGCTTGAGCCACCGCACCCGGCCGGGGCTGAGACTTTCATCCTCAACAGCCTGGGCTTGCCATGCCAGCTCCAGCATGTGCAGAGTGGGGCTGTGTGGCTTCAGGTCTCAGGTCCTTCCTGTGTCAGGCTCTGTTTTTTTTAATTAATTAATTATTTATTTATTTATTTATCTATCTATTGGCGGCGGGGGAGGTTTGTTTTTTTTGTTTGTTTTTGAGATGGAGTCTCACTCGTTGCCAGGCTGGAGTGCAGTGGTGTGATCTCAGCTCACTGTATCCTCCACCTCCCAGGTTCCAGCGATTCCCTTGCCGCAGCCTCCCAAGTTACTGGGACTATAGGCGCACACCACCACGCCCAGCTAATTTTTGTATTTTTAGTAGAGACAGGGTTTCACCATGTTGGCCAGGATGGTCTCAATCTCTTGATCTTGTGATCTGCCCACCTTGGCCTCCCAAAGTGTTGGGATTACAGGCGTGAGCCACCGCGCCCGGCCTAGGCTCTGTTGATGCTAGGGGAGATGACAGCTGCAGAGAAGAGCCTGCCACCAGCTTGGCTGTGGGCATTCCACTGAGCAAAGATAGGCTCAAATACCACCTAGGTGGGCACAGGTTAACATGAGCAGAGGCGCCCACCCCGGCTCTATGCAGACCTCCAGGAAGCCTGGCGTGAGTCACACTGTTGGACCTCTTGGAAAGACTCCCTGGGCTGACCCCACCCATGGCTGCTGACAGGCCTCTGCCAGGTGCCAGCAGCTCAGACGTCAATTGTGGCAACCAGGGCTCCTGACCAAAGTCACTGGTGTGCCACTGAGGAGCAAGCAAAACCTGAACCCCTGGATGTGGCCCAGCTCCCCTGAAGGGCTCAGGCATCAGCTAGTGAGCCCCTCCAACGCATGTAGAGGCACCGTTTTCTTTCCCACAGGATCTGAGAGTGCAGTGGCAGAGAGGAAGTGTGCTGGGGGAGGTGTGGACAAGGGTATGTGGTTGGTTTTTTTTTTAGGTAGGGTCTCGCTGTGTCACCTAGGCTGGAGTGCAGTGGTGTGATCACGGCTCACTGCAGCCTCAACCTCCTGTGCCCAAGCCAGCCTCTCACCTCAGGCTCTAAGTAGCAGGGACCACAGATATATACTACCACCTAAGGTGGTTAGTGCGAGAAGCGTCAGGATGAGACATGGGAACCAGAACTGTGCACTATCAACATTTTTTGGTAAGAGACAGGATCTCGCTATGCTGCCCAGGCAGGTCTTGAACTCCTGGGCTCAAACAGTCCTCCCACCTTGGCCTCCCAAAGTGCTGGGATTACAGGCACGAACCACCCCCACCTGACCACTACTGACATTAGAACCTGGACCTGGGAAGGCATGTGAGAGCCTCAGCTTTCAAGAGCCTCCTATAAGTGACTCTGAGTTGGGAATTGTGGTATCAGCTCTTTGGGATTCTTGGGGGTTACAGCCTGGTGAGCAGAAATTTGGGGGGTGACCACATGCCCAGAATGGCTTGGTGGGCTCTGTCCTTCCCTCCTGAGGTCTGTGGCAGGTGCCCGGCTGACTTTTGTTCCTCAGATTTAGTTCGCGATGGGGGATCTTCAGTCATGATGCTTAGTGATTGTTAGGGGTGGCATCAGCGAGGACTGTCTCTGTTCAAATGACTGAAACCCAGCTCCAGATGCAGTAGTCCCCCCAGCCATCTGCAGTTTTGCTCTCTGGTTTCAGCTACCTGAGGTTAACCATGGTCAGAAAATATTACAGTATTTTGAGAGATGGAAACCACATTCACATAACTTTTATTACAGCATATTGTCATAATTGTTCTATTTTATTAATTATTGTTAATCTCCTGCACCTAACTTGTAAATTTCTATTTATTATTAAATTTATACATTATTTATTTACTTGGAGGCAGTCTTGCCCTGTCACCGAGGCTGCAGTGCAGTGGCACGATCATAGCTCACTGCAGCCTTAAGCTCCTGGGCTTGAGCGATCCTCCCACCTCAGCCTCCCAAGTAGCTAGGACTACAGGTGTGTGCCACTATACCCAGCTAATTTTAAACTTTTTGGTAGAGATAGGGTCTCACTTTGTTGCCTAGGCTGGTCTTGAACTCCTGGCCTTAAATTTGTAAGTTAAACTTCTTCATAGGCATGTATGTATAGGAAAAAAATAGTATATATAAGGGCTTGGTACTATCTGCAGTTTCAGGCATCCACTGGGGGGTCTCGGAATGTATCCCATGTGGATAAGGGGGATTTATCTTTTTCCTTTTTTTTTAAGAGAAGGGGTGGGGGTCTTGCTATGTTGTCCAGGCTGAACTGGCCTCAAGTGACCCACCTTAGCCTCCCAAACAGCTGACATTATAGGCACAAGCCAGCACTTCCGGCTCTTGACTCTGCTGCTGCTTTATTGACTTAATTCTCAGGCCTTCTCACCCCATATGCTCCCTGCAATTCCTGAGTTTTGTGGGACTCAGGTTTCAGATCATCAAAGCACCCATGTTTGCTCCTAAAAAAGCCCCTGAGTAGCTTTGCTTGGAACCATCAACAGTGTCCAGAGAGATGACAGACTAATCAGGAGATGAGTGGGCAGATGTGCCCACATCTGTGGTAAGGAGGCAGGGTCACATGACAGCCCAGGGAGACGGGAAAGCCCTGCTCTGTGACCTCTAGCCAGCGTCTGTGGGAGAACAGCTGGGACTGGTGCTTCCTGGCAGAAGCCACTGGGGTTCCTGAGAGTGCTCCCCCAGAGGCTCAAGAAGGGGGAAAAACATCCCACGCAGAGCCCCTTGCGAAGTCCATGCCCTCTGGCTGCTTTGGGGCCTCCATCAGCCACAGCTTCTGAGCAATCAAACCATGCTGGCCTGAGCATCAGGGAGGACGGGGGTGCTGCTCCAGGCAGCCCTCTCAGTGCCCCATGCTGGGTTCAGAATGTGCAAGTGGCTGTGGGCAAGATGAGGGTGACCTCCAGCCACCTTCAGGCAAAAGGCAGGGGAATTGACATGCAAGCCTCTGTAGTATTTTCCCAACCTGAATTGGGCAGAGGGAACGAAGGCAGATATCCACTCCAGGCCCAGGGCCATAAGGCAGCTGAAAGGCTCCCTACATCCGTTGCTGCTTCTCCCCTCCTCTCCCCAGGTAGACAGGCCTAGGCCCTTTGCCTCTGCTGGACGTCTCTGTAAAGGGTAGACATGGAAAGCTTGTTGGGCATTCTCATGGAGACAGAGCCCTGGGACTCCTTGACTAGTGGAGGTTGGGCTTTTCCTGGGTCAAGGGAAGTAGACAGTGAAACCCCTTCCACCACGTCAACGAATGGGTCCTACTGGCTTTCCTCCCAATAGCCGAATGTGGAAGGAATGGTGCCTCTTGTTTATCCAAATGTCGGAACAGCCAAGGTGTGAGTAGAGGTCAGGTGGGGGCTCCCTAGGTGCCAGGGTCCACCTCCTCCAGCCTGACTTTGGCCCCAGTGTGGGCATCCATTGCCCACTACAGCTAGCTCTCAAGGGTACTGCATGCCCCAAGCATGGTCTGGACCCTTCCTGAGTTCCCATAATTACAGCCCACCTGGAAGCAGTCTCATCACCCACAAGTTGAGTGAGTACAGATGTCTGGTGCTCTGATAACCACCTCCAGCCCCAGAGGCTGGGGAAATGACAATAAGTTTTAGTGGTGTGTCCAGAAGTCTCTGACCTGTCAGTGGCTGCTGCCCTGTCCCCAACCAGTGGGTTCTAGCACCTGCCTGTAACCACGAGCTGCTCAGTGACTTCAGCTGTTCTCTCCAAAGAGGTACCTACCTTTTTCTGTGATCCAGAGACCTATCCAGCACGCCCATGATGCCCACCTGCCCTCTTCCAACCTCAGACCAATGTCCCAGTGCAGGAGGTCTCAGGGGCCTGGGGTAGAGAGTTTACCTGAGAACTGGTGTGGGCTTCTCACCCTGGAGATTGCCTGCCTATCTCGGTCCTGCGCAGACAGCAGAGTGTAGGGGTTAGAGGCCAGCCTGCTTAGGCTCCAATCAAGGCTCTACAGCCCCTCGATGCCACAGTGTCTCATTCACCTATGTACATGTTTATGAAATAAATGTGGCAGTAAGTGGCCCGGGCACAGACAGTCCGAGAAGTGGGCAATCTGGGAGACACAGGGTTTGGAGCAAGAGCAGGAGGTAGAGGAATCGGACCGGTAGCATTGCTTCACCTGCAGTGGGGGCATGTCCCCAGATCTTCCTGACTCTGACGGCGTGTGACTCATCGGCCCAGGTTGCCTCTTTTCAGGCGTGTATGGGTTGTGTCATAAGAGAAGGTTGTGGTCTCCAGGGTTGGCAGAGCCTAGGGGAGGGAGATGGGCACAGGGAGCAGAGGGCCTGACCCAGGGTTCTCCGGAAATGATCCTGTTACCTCTCTTCTCTCACCCCAAGCAGAGAGGGACAGAGGAGTCTGTGGGCTGTCCCAGGCAGAGGGGACAGAGGAGTCTGTGGGCTGTCCCAGGCAGAGGGGACAGAGGAGTCTGTGGGCTGTCCCAGGCAGAGGGAACAGAGGAGTCTGTGGGCTGTCCCAGGCAGCCCGCAGGGCCCTGGATCATGGTGTTTGAGGCAGTAGCTCAGAGATAACCCCTCTCCAGAGAGGAGGACACCGAGACCCTAAAAGGGCAGTGGCCCTCCTGAGGTGCCAGAGCCACAGAGGCCTGGACCTCAACAGTCCAGACTCCTGGTCCAGGGCATTTCATGGGCTTCGCAGAGCTGCAAGCAGAGGGTTGTGGAACTCCCCAGAAAGGGTAGGAGAGACAGAGGGCATTCAGGACTAGACTGCTGGCTGTTTGCAAGCCCAGACCTGTCATACGGGATGGTGAGGACCTAGTTGAAGACCTAGAAGATGAGCTGGGGTTCTAAGTCCTTGAGGTCTCCCCACGACTGTGCAGTGGTACCTGGCAGTTTTCCTCTCCTCTCCATTGTTTTCACAGCAGCTATCAGAGAGCCTCCCCCCACCAACATGCCTCCTAGATCCTTGGGTGGTCACTTGCTGCAGTGGATGGTGACAGGGCCTCAAGTGCTGCCCAGGGAGAAGCCTTGAGTTCTCCAGACAGGAAATGGAGAACTGGGCCATAAGCAGAAAGGAGAATCAGTACCAAATTACATTTGGGGGCAAAGAAGTATCAGGGAAGAAGGGATGAGGAGGAAGACAGGACCGTGTGAAGAGGACCTTCTCGGAAGGGACCAAAGGCAGTGGAGTCCAAGACCTGGGTGCTCAGAGGACTTTGTGTGAATGAGGTTTTATCACTTGGCCATGATCTTCAAGCATCGTGTGAGGATGCAGTGCCCACTTACTGCGACCGAAACGTCAACACACTTAAAGGGCAGCTGTGAGTGGCGCCAATGCAACGGTACCACTGACCCGTGATGGGGAAAAGGCAACCGTTGACTGTTAGACACTGTCTGTGAGGCACTTAGTCTGGATGCCTTTGAAAGCTGAGAAGGCAGCCAAGCTCCAGGCAAACCAGCATCCTAATGGGTTTGAAAGACCATAAATGGTCTCTCTGTATGGCCGGAGCTCCCTTGGCCTTTCCTACAAGATGAATTTTCACACACTGGACATATCACTATGTCTATTTCATTTTCCATCAGACATTTGTTAGTGTGGGTCGCAGTTTATTCGTCCCACTTCTCAGGGAGTGTGCTGGTCTTTCCTGCCTTAGAACAGATGCAGGCTCCTCAAGGCTGGAGCTGGGCCAGCCATTTGCTGGGTGCCCAGGCCATCTGGCTCCGTGCTCCACTTCTTGTGCCTCTCCTTCCCTCCTCGTCCTGGCCCCCGAGCCACGCCTGTTGCCCTGCAGTCTCTCACAGTCCTATTCTTTCTTGTCCTCCCTGCAGGCTGGTGGTTTGTGAGCACCTCTGAGGAGCAGGGCTGGGTCCCTGCCACCTACCTGGAGGCCCAGAATGGTACTCGGGATGACTCCGACATCAACACCTCCAAGACTGGAGAAGGTGAGGGCTTGCAGGTCCAAGGGGCAGGAAGCAACGCGGCCTCTGCAGGCAGCTCTCCCATTCTTCCCTAAAACCAACGGAACCCCTAAAGTGAGCTGAGCCTCCTCCCTTGGGATCCCATCTCAGTAAGGGCTGGCCCAGAATCTCACCTCCCACCCCAGTCCGACCCCTGCTGCTCTGTCTCAGGGGCTCAGGAACTGAGGGGTGGCTCAGACCCCTACACAGCCAGCCTCTCTGATTAGCTTTAACTCTGTGAGGTTTGTTTTCCCACCCACTCCCCTTTTTTTATTTTTATTTTTTATTTTTGTATTTTTTTCTAGAGACGGGCTTTCACCATATTGGCCAAACTCCTGGGCTCCAGCAGTCCACACGCCTTGGCCTCACAAAGTGCTGGAATTACAGGTGTGGGCCACTGCACCCAGCTCTTCCTTTTTTTTTTTTTTTTCTTTTTTTTTTTTTTAAATTCCAAACACTTAAAAACTACTCAGTGAGGTTTCTCAGGGTCTTTCTCTTTGCATTTCAAAGAGCCTGCCCCTGCCCCCTCAGCCAGCACTGGCCTGGACCTAACTGTGGCTTCCGTACTCCCCAGAGCAGGCTGCTTGATCCCAGTCCATTTGAGCCACCCCCAGTTCCTGGCTGCCTGCTCCTAGTGGTTTCCAAGCCTCCCATGGCCTGGCTGCAGGAATTCTTTCCCTAACGGTTGGTGGGGATGGCCCAGATGGATATGTCTGAAAGCCAGAGGGATGAAGGCCGCCACCCGGCGCTCGGGCCACCTCCAGGCCTGCTTCCTGCTGCCAGGCCAAAGTAAGCAGCCACCAAGTGCCAGCTCCTTATTCATCCTTCCCCTAAATGTCGGTTACTCGGTGGGCAGTTGGGGCCTCACCCTTCCTCCTATGTCGAGGCTTTATTTCAGCCCGTTGACCAGAGCCTCGGCCCCTGCCATGTGCTTCCACTGTGTGACAGGTTTCCAGGGACAAGGCCCCATTGGGAAGGGTCCGCATGTTCAGGCTGGGCTGCTCCCTGAGCCCTGGGGCCGAGCCTGCCCCCATCTCCCCTCTGGTTCCATTGCATCTCTACAGCAGGGGAGAGTCTTGGCCCCTGAGGTAGGTCTGGCCTCACATGCCTGCAGTCCCCAGCCTCGCCTCCTACCTAGTTCCACATTCTTTTTGGTGTTGTTGAGACAGAGCCTTGCTCTGTCTCCTAGGCTGAAGTGCAGTGGCACAATGTCAGCTCACTGCAACCTCTGCCTCCTGGGCTCAAGCAATTCTCATGCCTCAGCCTCCCGAGTAGCTGGGATTACAGGCACATATCACCACCACGCCTGGCTAAGTTTTGTTTTTAGTAGAGATGGGGTCTCACCATGTTGGTCAGGCTGGTCTTGAACTCCTGGCCCCAAGCAATTCACCCACCTCAGCCTCCCAAAGTGCTGGGATTACAGGCACACAGTGCCCAGCCCCTAGTTCTACATTCTACAAGGTATGCCAGGGTCTCTCAAAAACAGCAGGAGTTCACAAAGTACCAGATACTAGACCGGGTCCTGAAATGCCCTTGCCTCCACCCTGGGAGAACTCTGTGGCTATGGCCATCCCCATCTTTCCAGCAGTGGGAACTGAGGCTTCAAGATGTTTATCAGGTTTGGACCCTAGTCCACCTCCTTTGTCCCGTGGTCCTCACTGCTGTGCCACTCACCTCTCTGTGAAGCATTTTGCTTGTAAGCAGTACAGGCAGCTCTAGGGCAGTGCGTGTATGAATCAGAGCCCCAGTTGAAAAGGCTGCACCAGGAAGGTCAGAGCGGAGCTGTTGGGTCGATTATGGAGGACTTAGGCACTGAGTGGGGAGAAGGCCAAGGCAGGAAAGCGCCCGAGAGGCGTGGAGCACAGATGCCAGCCTGGTTGGAACAGACGGCAGGTGCTTTGCACGCAGAACAAGTAGTAGTGGGTTGTGCAGGATTTTGACCTTGATGGAGGAAGAATCAGGCTGCCAGTGCAGGTTCTGCGTTCAGAGGGGGTGTGTGTGTGTGCGTGTGCATGCCCAGGGTGATTCTCCTAAAATAGGTTCCTCTGCACGCCTCTGACAGGGCCTGTGTGTCAATACTCTTGGCAACTTCTGGATAGCTGTGGATTCCACCATCACATCTTGGGCATTTCCCACCCAGATCTACAGAAGGGCTCAGGGATGGGTCCCCTGGGCCTAAGGCCCCGGCTGCTGTGGTGTGTCCACTAGTCTCTCTGCACCTGCAGCCACATGGCCAAGAGATTGGCCGACCCTAGTTCCCTCTGCAGCCATCTCTACCCCAGCACTATGGCCATCCCATCATAGATGCTCTGAACCCTGTAGACAGAAATTGGAAGCCTGCATCCTATCAAAGCTTTCCTAATAGCTCATGCTTCATTACTTTGGGAAGAAAAGATGATTGGCTGTTCTGGTATGTCCTCATCATGAGACACTCTGGTGTGTGTTCATGCGGCTCTTGAACCCAGGTGTGCTGTGGGAGTTCAGTATGGTAGTAAGGGTGGGAGTTGAGACTTTCTTGACCACTGATAGAGGTGCGGGTCCAAGCCTGACATTTGCAGGGTGCTTCAGTGAACCAGGAGAGGTGTGTCACCTCTGTCACGCCCTCGAGTTCATTTGTGATAGAGCGAAGACCAGAACCTAAGTCTCTGCCTTTGCTCCTGTGTCCCACACCTACCAGTATGGACCTGCTTCTCCAGAGTGGGCGCATAGTGGGACATGCGGAACAGACCACGGTCTTCTGTGCTGCTGTACCAAGGGCGTGTACCCAGGTAGTGAGCAGATTCCCCAGCACCCAGACCCTGTCCCCTCCCCACAGCCCCCTCTTCCCAGGGCTTGGCAGCCCAAGGGGCAGCAGAGTTAGGGGAAGAGCAATAACTCAGGGTGTAAAGTCTGTGGTAAGAGTCTGGGCTTTGGAGCCAGACTGCCTGGATTCACATGCTACCTGACACAGAGTGTTCCTTAAAACCCTGTGCCTCTGTTTCCCCATTTGTAAGATGCTAACCACATAGGGCTTTTGTGAGGCCCAAGTGAGATGATCCCTGTACGTGGTTTAAACTGGGCCTGGCACACAGAGTAAATGCCGACATCAACACCTTACTGTGAATGCGGCCTCTGGTCTGGCCATGAGCTGAACCCGTCCATCTCTACAGAGAAGCCCTACACACCTCCTCCACCTCTCCCCGCCCCGCCAGGAGGCCTTGCACAGGACCTGATTCATGTTTCCCAGAGCCTTTCAGCCCCTTGTCTAGGCTCACACCAGGGCAGGTGGTGTCACTCTAAGATAGATGAGGACAGAGAGGCTTAGAGAGGAATGGCCGGCCTCCCAGTGACACAGGTTGCTGGCAGCGGGGCCTGGACTGGAATCCACACCTCCTAGCCTTTTGTCCAGCCCTCCTCCTTATAAGAGGCAGGTCAGACAGGTCCCTCTCCTTCCAGGAAAGCGAGTGCTTTCCCAGGGCCTCGGTGGTCTGGGACGGTTTTATTTTCACTCCAGCCACTGGCCCCCCTCCCATCTCCAGACCCAGGCAGCCTGGCACTTTCTTTGTGTGGTGCCAGGAAGTGAGGCCAGCTGGCACCCTGTAGCCCTGTTCCAGTGTCCGTTTCATCTGGGAGTCCCACAGGAAGACAGAGGCATCTGGAGCTGGGGTCTCAGCAGAGGGTGCAGGGGGCTCAGAGCCAAGCAGCAGCCACCAGAGGAGCAGTGCAGGCTGCCCAGTGCGCGGGGTCCGGAGCAGTGAGAAGCTGGGGAGGGGGGCCCCTGTCATCAGATGTCCCAACGCGTGGCCTGAGAGGAGGAGCAGAGCCAGGGCCTCTGGCACCCACCCTTGTGTCATTCCATTCAACAGCTGCTTCCTGGGACCCAGCTATGTGCCTGGCCCTGTGCTAGGCCCTGGGAATGCAGAGACACAGGGCAAAGTTCCCAGAATGGCGAGAGCTTTCAGCCCCGCAAGGAAGGGATCCAAGTCTCTCTTGGGCACACTGATTCTTCCAAGTGTGGTGCCTGTCCAAGGTAGCACGTTCACAGTCAGTACTCAGTGAGTGAGTGGACATAAGCTCAGATGTTGCAGGACCCCAAACCCTCCTGGGAATCAGCACCGCCCAGCAGTGAGGGACACTGATCTCACCATCCCTGGAGGCTGCAGCTGAGGGGCTGCCTTGCACTGGGCTGGAGCTAGGGACCCTCTTTGTCTCTAAGGTGGTGGGATTCTAAAGGCTTTAACCCACTCCTAGGCTCAGGGGAGCACACTGGGGAGTTTGGCTGAATTTTTCCCTGTGTGCCAACCATGACCTGTCATATCTGCCCCATCCAACAGGGGCATGCCTTTGGTTCAGTCCAGGTGGTGGTGACCTGGAAGTGTGGGCCTCCCCTCCCTGTGCCCCTTCCTCCCGCCCCCATCCCATCTCATCCTCATCTCCATTCTCTCCGCCGGTTGCTGTTGGCCGCATGCTCCATCGCCATCTCCCACACCAGTGTCCAAGAGACGCAAGGCCCATCTGCGGCGCCTGGATCGCCGGTGGACCCTGGGCGGGATGGTCAACAGGCAGCACAGCCGAGGTGACTGCGGGAGCTGGCTTCTCCTCCCTCGCAGCGACCGCCTGTCTCTCGCTAACACTGCTCTTTCTTTCCGGGCTCTGCTCTCTGCCCTGTGGCCTCCTCATTCACCCAGATTCACGGGCCGGCTTTTTTCTCACCTACTGCAGCTGGTGTGGGGTGGGCCTGCTTGGGAACTGGGGTGGCACTGGGGGTGTCTCTGGCTTTTGTCAACATCCTGGGTATGAGGGTCATGGAACACAGTTGTGGGTTCCTTGAAAAGGCACAGGGGCTTGAGGAGGGGGACAGGGGGTCTCGAGTCTTTAAGAAAGGCCACATTGGCCCTGGAAGCTGCAGATTAAAGGAGCTAAGCATGTCTAGCCCTCTGGGCCATCCCACTCCCCTATTCTTCATGGCCCCTGTCCTCTGAGAAAAGGCTCCCTCAGCCAAAGTTCTTCTATCAGTTGCTTGGAAACAAAGCAGAAAGAAGGACCGGCTCACATTCACGCTCCTCCTGCTAGCTCCACAGAAACTAGAAAGGGAGCAAAGCCAGACCCAGCCTAGTACCAGGGTGCAGCCCAACAGGCTCTGCTGAGGGTCAGGTCCAGCCAGGAGCAGTAAGTGCTGGGGCTTCAGGAGGGGCCTGATCCAGGGGAGTCCATAGAGCCCCCCAGACCTGGCACATGGGCTGATCAGATGTTTGTGGGTTTAGAGCTTTCTCACCCAGGATCTTTCTAGCATCCAGGAACTTGGAAGGTAAGGGAGTGGAACAAACCCCCAGGGCTGGGCCGCTGATCAAACCCCTAAACATCTGCAGACCCCCTGGGCCAGGGCTTGGCCAGCCCCACATGGAGCGGGTTTTGTGTGTGCTTCTCAGAATGACGGCACAGAGAGGGGTATGTCATAAACATTGGCCTTTCTGGAAGCGGGGACACCCAGTGTCCCCCACCCTCACAACTTGGTTCTAAATGACCATAAGAGCACGTTTTGGTGTCTGCCCCAGGCCCAAGGCAGCAGGAAGCCTGGACACAGGTGGTTACAGCCTGTGGCTGGCTCAGCGTCAGGCACAGAGCACTGGCCATGAGGAGTCCAGCTTGTCCTGAGGGCAGGGCTTCAGGCAGGCCAGACCCAGCGAGCTGACACAGGGCTGGGGCCAAGTTGTAGAAACAGCAAGAACAGGCTGGACATAGAGTGAAGGCCACCCTAAAGCTAGGACGTAGCTCAAGCCTTGGCGGCAAAAGAGAGTGGGACGTAGGTCTGGAAATGTGCAGCAGGGATGAAGGCTTGGCTCCAAACACCCTTGCACACTAAGCCCCAAACATGACCATCTCCACAACCCCACAGACATGCACAGCCCTCATGGCCACAGATATGACTGTGCGCCCTGTCACATCCAGCCTCCCCGATACCCACATACCCACAGTCCCAGGCACACAGCCACTCACAGTACACGTACACAATTCCAGTTATGCAGCTGCGCATACACTGTGCCATGTGTCTTCTGTTTATACAATCACAAATGCATCATACACAGTCACAAAATCATCACACACACATATACACAACATACACACATACGCCACGCGTACCTCCACAGCAACACTCACAAGGACACATACAGCTTCATACACACGATGCCTTGCACCACATATAGCCCAATCACAGACATACAGTGATATGTAGAGACACAAATATGCAATGAAATGCCTAATTCTTGGTCACCCATACCTAAGCAAATATAAGCCCCCAGCTCTTGCTCTCTTTCTTTCTCTCTCTTCAATAAGAAACCTAAACAACATAATTTCCCAGCCTTAGCCTGATGGGCTAAGTTAAACCAGGCAGCCAAGAAAAACTTGCAGAGAGTTGGCTTGGAGACGCTTGCTGCAAACAGCAGAGCTGGTGGGGGAAGCAGGCTGCAGGTTGTGGAGGAGCTAGACAAGAGAAAAGCGGAGCTTCCCCACAGCCTCCGCTCCCTATTCCCTCAGCCAGCCAGGCCCTTGGAACCAAAAGGCCTCTCTCAGTGGGGTTGGGTAAGTCGTGGGGGCAGGAGGGGAGTGGGGAGACTGCTGACAGAGGGGAAAGTGTTGGGGAAGAGGAGGCTTCTGTGGTTTGGAAACTGCAGGGCATCCAGCCCCTGCCTCCAAAACCAAAGCAGGCCTGTCCCCCTCACCCACCCGGCTGACCGCCTGGCTAGCCCTCCCCAGGGCAGGCTGCCACCGTCTCCTGGTGGCGTGGTCAGAGTGCCCACGGCCCCAGTGCTTCCCAGAAGCCCTGAGGATCCCACTGGAGCTCACAGCCTCCCTTTCTTCAACCCCATTTCCAACGGGAAATCTCTTCCCAAGCCCTTGACCACCCTGAATCACGCAGCTGCCCGCTGAGGGCCTTCTCTTGTCAGGTGGCCCCAGATGGGGTTTGTGACTCAAGCAAGTCTCTCTCCCTTGGGACACCTGTGAGTTGGAAGGCCTGAGACCCACAAGGCCCATGTCCACGTGGAAAGTCCATGCCTCTGCCATCTGAGCCAACTGGGTGGAAAGGAGCTGGGAAGACCTGGTCTGCCTGCCTAGCCCTGCCAGGGAAGAGGGCTCTGGGTTTTCATCCCTGCAACCTGTGCAGTGACCGGAGCAGGACGAGCCTCCCATCCAGGAGCTCTCACCAGCAGCACATGAACTCCTGGACATCTGTGGTTGCTGCAGCCCCAGGGCCCCCAAGAACCTTTTGCAGGAGCAGCTCAACTTTACCAGCCAGCACTGATATCCCTGGTTCTGCTCCCACCCACAAGAGGTCAGGAGAAAGCCTTCCACGCACCCCAGGAGGCTATGAAGGCTGGGGCTGGGCCCTGGTGGCCCAGGAGGCTGAGCCCGTGTGATGGTCTAGACCCTGTTCTCTGCCATGAGGCAGGGCAGGGCTCCTCTGATCTTCCCATGAGAAGGGCTGTCATTTTTCCCTGCAAATGCAACCTTGCCTAGGAAAACCTTAATGATGGCTTCCTGCTCGAACCACAGACTTTTAAAAATAGCCCAGCTGAACAAAGGCAAAATGTGGAGCCCAGGCCTTGCCTCATCCTAACCTCAGAATCCTGGATTCCTGAAGCCTGGCGCTGCCCCTCTGGCCGCCACTGGGCCGGGATTTGCCATGCCTCACTGGAAAATGGAGCAGAACCAGGAGCAGGCAGGAGAGCGGAGAGAGTTGGACTGTGGAGCCCTGAACTTCTCAAAGGGCCGAGTCAGAATCTGGCTGGGCAGGGTTCTCAGGCCGCCTTGGCAGCAGTTCGAAGCATGGCTGGGTTGGAATCTGAAAGCCTCCAGGAGTAAGGCCCTCCCTGAGTCGATGCTGACCAAGTTCTGCAGCAGAGAAGGGCGTGCTGAAAAATCCTGCAGGCTCCCATGGGTCATCACCCTCCTTCTGCTTTTGGGCAGCCATTTGAATTTGGCTAGTGGCCCATCTGTTCTGTCCTCACAGCCCAGCAGGGCAGCCACAACCACCCCCAAAGGGAGCTGCTATCTCGGCTCAGCACAGGGCTGTAGACAGGACCTCGATAATCCAGGGGAGAGTGGACAGATGGCCCTCCCACAACTGGGGTTTGGGGTGGCAGCTGCCTCCCACCCCCACGGCCACCAGTCTTAGGCAGGCTGCCTGTCAGCGTCCAGCCAGGGAGCCCAGGGGGTGGCTGTCACAGCTGGACGCCAGGAGGGCGGGCGTCCCAGAGGCCAGAGGCCGGCAGCCTGCTGTTCTGAGCTCACAGCGCTTCCCATCAGCACCCTTGCTCGGCCTTGCCTGGTCATGATGCAGTCAACAGTCTCTCGCTGTCTGCCAGGCACTGTCTCAGCCCCTGGGGAGCACCCACACTAGAGAGGACAGCATTGGCCCAGGGTGACCCTCCAGAAGGGCATGGTCAGACTGCCGCTTCCTCCTCCTGTCTGAGCTCCTGTTCCCCCAGAGGAGGCGGCGGGGAGTGTTCCACCCCGAGCAGTCCTCTACGGAGTGTCTCAGCCAGGAGGCAGGGACTCTTTAGCCAGCCAGCTAGGAGCATAGCCAGGGAGTACTCACCTGTGGGGTCTACCTATCAGGGGCTTCCTGGGACAGGGAGAGCTGGACCCCAGCAGGCATGGAAGAAACACCCTCCTGGAAGCCTGATCAAGGACCCAAACGGGAGGCACCCAGGCCTCCTGCCAGGAGAGAGGCTGAGAAAAACCAGGGGAGGCACCGTGGTACCCCATTCTCCCCACACCTGTCCTCCCAAGCCTTTCTGAGAGTCTACAAGGACTTCTTTCCCAGTGCCTAGGGAAGACCTTGGGCAAGACCCTGAAGTGACATCCTTGAAAATAGAGCAGGCTGCCCTCCAGAGGGGCTGGGCCTCGGCTGTGTGGTTGGCACAGCATGTTCTCCTGCAGAAGCCGCTTGAGCGCACTGGCCCAATAACGGCCCCAGGGTGCTACCTGATTGTGCTGTGCTTGGTGTTTCCAAGCTCATTTGGCTGTGAACCCTTGTCTTAACAAAACACATATAAGTGCTCCCATAAGACTTGGGTTCCATGGACTCCTCTTGGGAGATTACATGACCAGGTGTTAATGGATGAACTGGGTGCTCAGGGAAGGCTTCACCAAGGTGTCCCTAGAGCCTCTGAAGGTCAGACAGAGGAAGGATGCGAGAGGTTGAGCTGGGGGCAGGGATACGAGAGTTCGTCTGGGACACAGATAGAAACAGGGCACATTTCGAGGAGAGGTAGTATGCCATGGGGCCTCAAGGCATGCAAGTTCACCTCATGAGGAGCCGGCTTCTCCTAGTCCTGCCCTCAGCCCAGCAAGCTTCTGCAGCCCTGTGGACTTCAAGGTCCCGGCAGCCTGGCTGCCATTATCAGGCTGGGAGAGCTGACTCCCCACTCCCAGGGCCTTGCCTGACAACCTGAGTCCTGGCTGGCTTTGGCACACACTGGGAGCAGCAGTGACCCCTGCTCCCATGGTCTCCCTGCTGCCACCTCTGGGGCCTGGTCCTTCCCTCCCCTGGAGGAGCCAGAGCCCACCCAGTGCACCTTCTTGGCAAGCAGCTGAACAAAGGCCAGGCCAGGGCAGGAGGAGCGGACAGGAAACAGGACCTGCACCCTGACCTCAAATAATCTTGCTTTCTTGCTCCCACCCCCAGAAGAGAAGTATGTCACCGTGCAGCCTTACACTAGCCAAAGCAAGGACGAGATTGGGTTTGAGAAGGGCGTCACAGTGGAGGTGATCCGGAAGAATCTGGAAGGCTGGTGGTATATCAGGTAGGGGACCCTTACATGTATGAACGAGATGCCTCTCGCCCACCTGGGCCCTGGGCAGAGTGCAAAGTGGCCGCAGTCATCTGTGGCAGGTAGATACTGACAGCTTTGTGCCCACATCACAGGGCTGGGCTGCTACACCTCTGCACAGCTGAACAGCTCAACCAGAGAGTGCTCATCTTGCAAATTTTCTCCTGGGACGCGTAAAGCAGAGCTTGAGTCACAGCCAGCGGGGCACAGAGGCCCCGGCTCAGCTTGCAGGCTGTGGTGCAATCCCTTCCCACGTATCTGCCAAGAGAGTTCAGCACATCTGAATTTGGTTTTGTGTGTCCGGCCTTGGCTGCCTGGCTTGCTCCACAGCTAGGGCTGCCTGGAGCATTGGCGTCCGCAGGCCTTGCTGAAGTCCCAGCAGGCAACCTCTGCTGCCCAGGCTCAGCACTCGGGGAGGTGGGCTGGGAGCGGGGGCGGGGGCGGGCGCAGATGCAGGCCTCTTGCAGCCATGTCCCTGGTGGATGGGGACTGGCTGTTCAATCTGCAGGGCTGGTTGCAAGGGCTGGAGCAGAAGTCAGGCCTCGGCTCAGGCCATCAGAGGCCTCTTCCTTCTCTTGCCCCTTCCTCTTCCAGGCCTCATCACAGTTCTCGGCCTAGAATCCTATTGAATGGTGTGGGTAGGGAAGTGGGGTCTTTCCTGACCTTCTGGAAGCAAACAATCCCGTGGGTTTCACTCACCATTACCTAGCCAAGACCTGCCCTTCCAGGACCCCTGCTCTCAGGAAATGCTCCAGACTTGATCTCAGGAAGTGCTTTTGGTGTCCTTGTAACTGGCTCCGCTGTGATGACTTTGCCCACCTTCTCTCTTCTCTGCCAGTTACCCAGCTGACAGGGATAGTCCTATATCCATGGGCTCTGGGGCCCCTAGACCCACTGTGGGCGGGACATGCATTCTAGGTGGTCTCCCACAGAGGGGACGGGATTGTGCAGTGGCACCAATGTGCCCCAGGCGATGCGAGTACTCATGGGACAGTTGCTCAGAACATGGCACAACATGATGGCATTAAAGGCTAGTCCATGCTGAGGTCACTGGCCATACGGAGATTGCACCTTAGTCTGACCTGATGGAACACGGCTCCATGGCATGCACTGCACCCCCCACCCCTACCCTGCCCCTACCCCACCCCACCCTGGAGCCCTAGTGCATATCAGTCAGGAGGGCTGATATGTCCCTTTCTGTCTCATTGGGCAGGATGGGACTGTGCATCTGGACGTGTGTTGTCCAAAGCCACTGCCCCTAGACTTTTATGTTCTCAGCAATGGAAACTAGAGTCAACCAATAATCCACCAGCCATGAGTCTGACATGGGAAAGGCAGGAAACATTCTGGCAGGTTGGTGGCCTAGCTCACTTGCCTGGAGCTTATCTACAAGGCTGCTTTATTATTATTTTTTAGTTTTCTAAAATGACCAACAAAGTCACTCTGAGCTGCTTCTAGTCTGCTCCTGTCCCCATGGCCTAGTCTTACAGCCAGCAGGAGCTCAGACTGAGAAAACCCGGCTGAAAAGATTCCACCTTAAAAAGGCTGCCAGACACCCCCTTAAATATGCCATTTCCCAACATTCCAGGCTCTACGTTGATCCTCATTTCCTGTCTTTCTTCTCCCCCCACCCCTACACACACACACACACACACACACACTTGCACTCTCTCCATCGTGTCCTTTCCAGCTTGCTTCCCGCTGGAGTCATTTCATTCGCCAGAGCTGGAAAGCAGATGTGAGCAGAGCTGGACCCAGACACACACAGCCACTCCTGATTCCCTCGCGTTTCTCCTCCTGGAATCTAATTTTATCCATATAGCACTGAAGGAACACAAATAGGAGCACTCGGGGCCCTAAGCAGGCCTGACCTTCACCTCCATGAGCCCCCTCTCCCCATAGCTCTACAGTGTCGATGTAGAAAAACCGTCAGTGAGGGCCAGTGGGCTCATCTTTGTCTTTTCTCTGAGATGCAAGAGCACCAGGCTCTGGGCCAGATGCTGCTAAGCGCTCACTGTGTGACCCCCTTGCTTTTCTGAGCCGTAGTTGTTGGCTCACGTGAAGATTAGGTATTTTTACTCATTGCTCCCATCCACTCTTAAAATTCTGTGCTTCTGTTTGCACCCATTGCATCAGGGAGCCAAGACAGGCCCCTGACTCCCACCCATGTGTTAACTCACATCTGCCTCCCAATCCCTGGGGAGGCGAGCTGGACTCAGCCTGCCTGCATGTTTCTGTGACATGAACATAAGAAGCCACCTCCTACCTGAGCTTTCTCGCAAAACTTCAGCTTTCATATTCCTTTTCTCCCACCTAAAGAGTGCCCAAGAACAAGGTCAGATCAGGAAGACGGGGGAGGGGGGAGTTTCAGACATCTGGTGTGGAGGAGCCATTCCAAAGAGCCAGATGTATCCCAGAGAGCAGACGGGGACATTGCAACCCAGACTTGGGGGCACTGGTCAACGACTACTGGACCAGGAAGTGAAGTCCCCATGGGTTTGGGTGAAAACTCAACACCACGAGGAAAAAAGGAAAAGCTTGTTTTCAGAAGTCATCGAATCACCAGAAATTAAGTCAGCCCTATCCTTTGCCTTTTGCCTTTGCTTATGAGCTTTTGGTTTTGTTTCCTTTTGTTTTGTTTTGTTTTGCTTTGGTTTTAGTTTTATCTAGTCATGTGCTTTGTCTTTTCACCTGTGCTTTCTGCTTTTGGAGCCCCACGTAGACTTTCTCAACCCCCAACATCATGGCAATCTTCTATTTTTTTATTCTGCTATATGGTATAAAGCCAGTGTCTGGCTTACTTGTTGTTCCTAGCTGGGTCATCAGTTTTCCCCAAATCACTTATTACATTTTGGAGATAGAGTCTCACTCTGTCTCCCAGAGTGGAATGCAGTGGCATGATCATAGCTCACTGTAGCTTCAAACTCCTGGGCTCAAGCAATCCTCCCACCTTAGCCTCCCGAGTACCTGGAACTACAGGTATGTGCCATCACACCCAGTTAATTTTTAAAAAAAATTTTTTTTGGTAGAGATGAGGTCTCGCTATGTAGCCCAGGCTGGCCTTAAGCAATCCTGCCTCAGCTTCCCAAAGTGCTGTAATTACAGGTGTGAGCCACCTCGCCCAGCCCCAAATCACTTATTGAACAATGCATCCTTGTTCCACTACAGTAAGTTTAGCCTGGTTTGTGAACTTGGTCTGTGACAGTCTATAGAGGATCCACCTACTCTCCCTGCAGTGGCATCACAGCTTTCCCATTCAGTCATCTGGCATGGAGGAGCCATTCCAACTAAGACGTTGGAGACATCTTAGGTGATCTCAACGTGTCTGTCCTTCTGGCTACATTTTTAGCAGCGACTCTATCCCTGCATCTTGCAGAAGAGACATAAACTGAGCTCCAGGGAAGGGACTTGTGCAAGGTACTATAGACTAGAACTCAGACTGCCTGACTCTCACCTTCTAGAGTCAATTCCCTCTCTAATACCTCCCCTTCCTACAGGCCATTTAACTTTACTTACCACATCCGCACCTTCTCATTTCTTATCTTTCCAATTATCCTCAACTGACTGGGAAGTAGCAGGCCATTATGAAGTCCTCCTTTGGGCAACCCAAAAGTTGATAAATCTGATCCCAAGCTCCCACGTTTGCCTGACTTTGCAGAGAGCGAGAGCCCACCCCAAGAGGGATCAGGCAAAGAAAAAGGAGCATGGTGGGTGGGGGGGGCAGTGGGAATTGGTGTCTGGGTGTCTTTTCCACCTACCCTTGGTGCCATTTCTCTCCAGAGTATTGGGATTGCCAAGCCTTGCAGAACATGGTAGGGAAGGCTCCCCTGGGCAAGGCCAGATGGATCCTAGGGCCTGGAAGTGGGGTGTGAGGTCAGAGTGCTCTAACAATAGCACATCCGCTCCTCCCCACAGATACCTAGGCAAAGAGGGCTGGGCGCCAGCATCCTACCTGAAGAAGGCCAAGGATGACCTCCCAACCCGGAAGAAGAACCTAGCCGGCCCAGTGGAGATCATCGGGAACATCATGGAGATCAGCAACCTACTGAACAAGAAGGCGTCTGGGGACAAAGAAACTCCACCAGCTGAAGGCGAGGGCCACGAGGCCCCCATCACCAAGAAAGAGATCAGCCTGCCTATCCTCTGCAATGCCTCCAATGGCAGCGCCGTGGGCGTTCCTGACAGGACTGTCTCCAGGCTGGCCCAGGGCTCTCCAGCTGTGGCCAGGATTGCCCCTCAGCGGGCCCAGATCAGTAAGAACCTCGCTGACCTCTAGGTCCTCACTGCAAAGCTCCTTAGAGAATGGGCATGGGTGCATGAAAGCCAGGGGGGTGCATAGGACCCCCATGGTGTTTTCCTCCTGGGCTACAGACTGGCCTTTGACCCTCACTCTGTCAGCTTGTGTCATGCTAATCACAGGAGTGGAGAAGGCAGAGGAGTATGATGACTCAACTGCTCCCAGCTGCTCCAGGGAAGCTAGATCACATGAGGATGTAGGTGGTAGCGTTCCCTCCTTCTCTAGTGGAGAGCCAGCAATGGTCACTCTACAGATACATGCATTCCAAGAGCAAGAAATGCTTTTTTTTCCTTATGGTAAAGGCTTTATAAATCAAGACAGATGATGTGTAGTTGACTTTTTTAAAAAATCAAAAACATTTCCCTGGGCTGTAGAATGTGGGTGCTATATGCAGGGCTGCCCTACACAGTGACAGTCTGTAGAGAAACGTCTTTCTGGGCCTTAGCAGCTCCTTCCCTGTGACTTTCCACTGGTTACTGGAAACCTAAAAGACCTAGGAGCTAAGGCTTTACCACTCTGCACAGGCAGTTTCAACAGGGCATTCTTCAAGAATCACCTTCATTTCTACAGGAGACTCCGGGCAGTCTGGCACCCTCCATCTCTGGCCCAACAATGCCTTTTGTTGAGGCTTAAAACTTCTGTGTTATAGGAGCCTAGCTTTTATTTGTGTCCAGCCATTCTTAAAATCTGGAGGAAAGCTGTTTCTTTAGTTTAGCTCCACTGGGTTAAGTTAGCTCTCGTGCCTGAAATCTTTTAGGGAACAGCTGGGAAACAGTTATTGGGCACCTCCTCTTGCCTGGCATTGTGCTAGCTTCTACGGATTTAATAGTAAGCAAAAAATAGACATGGTCTCTGCTCCTAACTTTGAAAATCTGATAAATCTATACACCCGTTACCCTGAAAAATGCCCATATAGCTGCACATTTTGAAAAGTGCACATACTTTTAGAGGGTTCATAGATCTCCTGGAAGCACAGCCAAGATAAAGGGCTAAGTTTCCCCTTGAAGAAGCCCAACTACAGTGCCCATAGTGACTTAGAGCATCAAGCCTTCATAAAGGCTGAGCAAAAGCATGAACTGGAAGGATCAGGAGTTAGTTTCACCTAGGGAAAGCAGGTATGGGCACTGTTGCCCATCGTCTGACTGGGATTTCTGAAGCCATGTCTCTTCCTTTAGGCTCCCCGAACCTACGGACAAGACCTCCACCACGCAGAGAATCCAGCCTGGTATGTGTACTGAATTTCTTCTCCCTTTTCCTTCCTTTTCTGTGGATGCACTTATAGCCGCCCGATCAATTGGCTATCTTGCTGCAGAGCCTCTTGATCCAGGGGTTTTCCAGGGCCCTGCTGGGGCTTCTAGTTTTGTGGGGCTAGGGGCAGGGAGGGAAGCCTGCAGATCCCAGTCTTCCTGGGGGCCTGGCTGGACAGTTTATAATCGGAAACACACTGCACTCCAAAGCTAAATAAATCCATCCCAGCCACTGCATTGGCAGACATAAACATTTAGACTGCCCGGCAAAAGTGTCCAGCCAGGGCATTGCCAGGGGCTGGAAATGGGGCTGCTGTCCATGTTAGCCTGGAAGCCTTTCAGCTTTCCTTGGTCAGGAATGCCCAGTGGAGGTGGTGGATGGCAGAGTCTGGGAGGGCAGAGGGCAGATCCGTGAACATCTTCCAGGGAGGAGTGTGAGTTGCAAGGACTGGCTCATACCCCAGCTTCAAGAGGTTAACAATGCCAGGGTCCCTGGCTCATGTGGGTGGGGTTTCCTGGTGTCCAGACCCTCGGGCAGGCAGATAGGCATCAGGGGCCAGGGCTTGGGGTGCCTGCGATGCTGGTGGCAGGCCAAGAGCCCTGGAACAAAGAACTGTTAGTAGGCGCAGTGGGATGTAGTGGAAAGAGTGGGTCTTCAAGTGCCAGGCATGGATTCGGATTCCACTTCTGACACTTAGAGGCAGAGAGACTGTAGGTAAGCCACTTGCCCTCTACAAGCTTCAGTGCTCTTATTTATCAGATGGGATAGTACTAGCCATCTCTTAGGGCTGTTGCAAGGATGAAATGAGATGATGTATGTGGCGGGCTAGCAAACGGGTTTCCATTTCCTATGTCAACTCTTGCCTGCTTGGTAGTACTACCTGGTGCACTGGGTTAAGGAGGATTCTGAAGTCACATTTGGGCTCAGCAGCAAGAGTTCCTGTGGTCAGTGATATCAGCCCTGGCTAGGGGGGATGGCACCAGTCTATGGAAGAGTAGGCTCTTCATAAAAATATGGTTTTTAAAGATTTCATCCCTGGGCCGGGCGCGGTGGCTCAAGCCTGTAATCCCAGCACTTTGGGAGGCCGAGACGGGCGGATCACGAGGTCAGGAGAGCGAGACCATCCTGGCTAACATGGTGAAACCCCATCTCTACTAAAAATACAAAAAACTAGCCGGGCGAGGTGGCGGGCGCCTGTAGTCCCAGCTACTCGGGAGGCTGAGGCAGGAGAATGGCGTGAACCCGGGAGGCGGAGCTTGCAGTGAGCCGAGATCGCGCCACTGCACTCCAGCCTGGGCGACAGAGCGAGACTCCGCCTCAAAAAAAAAAAAAAAAAAAAGATTTCATCCCTGGAGATGAGACCTTCCTTGCCCTGGCTGTGGACCCCAGTGGAGTTTCTCTTTTTCTCCTGAGTTTTATATATCCAGACACTGAATTCTCCCTCCCAACCATCTCTTCTAGCCACGGCTAATTATTTTCAGGCAGACTTGATTTTGGCAAGAATGGGGTAATTCCTTCCACACTTACCAAATGCGGGGATTGCTGAGGCAGGGCTGCTGTTTCCAGTTAGGCCCAGCTGCATCCCACCTGGCCAGAGATGTGTTCTGGGCTGAGCCTGGGCTGTGTCTGCTCACATGCATGGCTGCACAGCCAGGCCCTGGGGCCGTGAAAGGTGGCAGATTCTCACTCAATCCCTCAAAAGCAGCTTCCTCCCACACCTCACTCACTCTGACCCAGCTCAGTTTCAACTGGTGGGGTTAGGACATGCAGAGCCTTGAAGGATGAGGAAGGCTGGGAAGAAGAGAGAAGTTCAGGAGGGCTGAGCTCCAGCTTCTATTTATTGAGCTCTCCCTATGCCCCTCTTTGGGCCCAAAGTGATGTATGTTATTTCAGGGATCCTCTGCAGGACGCTGGCATTAGTTCCATTTTCCAGATGAGAGAACTGAAGTTCAGAGAGATCAAGGGCTTTGCCCAGGGCCACACAGCTGGTAAATTGCTGTGATTGGAGTCCAGCCCCAAGGTTGGGGTCTTTCCAGGTCTTCCTGCTACACCAAGCTTCTTCCCGTCCCGTCATCCCTCCCACAACTTTTTTTTCTCAATTGCTTTATTTGAATCCCTTTGCATGAGGGAGGACATAAATAGCGGTGTACAAAGTATATTTTAGCAGAGTAGAGAGAAGACCAGTGAAGCAAAAGTGTACAATCCACAAGGGCAACGGGTTGTCCATTCAGTTTCCTAGTGAGCGCTCGGTGCCTTAGACCAGTGTCTGGCACCCAGTAGACGCACAACAAACAGTTGTTAAATGAATGGGGGAGGCTCACAAACCATGGGCCAAGGCCAGCTTCTAAATGTCCTTGAATGTCATGCTTAGATGCTGCTGTGCCAGTGTCTGAAAAGCATTGAGGATCTCCAGTGAGTTCTACCCTGCCCACAGAATATTGCAAGTTTTATTTAGTGCTTACCTGCCTATCTGGCCTCGTCATGATGACCAGCTAAAGGCTTTGCTCACCCAACCGCACTGCCTCCTTACACACCCACCCCAGACTAGAGACCAGTTGTGCTCCATTGCCTTGCCTGTGCTGCCAGAAGTCCCACCTGCAGTCCTTGCCCCTAGACTCCAGAACAGTGGATTTCCTTCCTCTCCCACAGGGCAGTGTGCAATTGATTTCTCTGCTTTTTTTTTTTTTTTTTTTTTTTTAATGAGACAGTGTCTCACTCTGTCACTCAGGCTGGAGTTCAGTGGTGTGTTCATAGCTCACTGCAACCTCGAACTCCTGGGCTCACGCTGTCTTCCCGCCTCAGCCTCCCCAAGTAGCTGGGACCACAGGTGCATAACACCATGTCCACCTAGTGTGTGTGTGTGTGTGTGTGTGTTAGAAATGGGGTCTCACTATTTGCCCAGGCTGATCTCAAACTCCTGGCCTCAAGCAGTGCTCCCACCTGGGCTTCCCAAAGCACTACGATTACAGGAGATTTCTTGCTTTTTAGTTTTCATTTTGAGATTCAGCTACTGAGGCATCTGAAAACTTGACCTCCAGAGATGTAAGATTAGAAATTACTATATTTTTTGTGCTGGGCACAGTGGCTTATGCCTGTAATCCTAGCACTTTGGGAGGCTGAGGCAGGAGGATTGCTTGAGCCCAGGAGTTTGAGAGCAGCCTAAGCAATATTGCAAAACCCTGTCTCTACTTTTTTTTTTCTTTTCTTTTCTTTTTTTAGCAAACTCTTCCAGATCCTGAGAGAGCCCATCTCTACCAAAAAAAAAAAAATTAAAATTAACCAGGTGTGGTGGTGTGTGCCTGTAGTCCCAGCTACTGGGGAGGCTGAGGTGGGAGGATCACTTGAGCCCAGGAGACGGAGGCTGCAGTGAGCTCTGATTACTCCACTGCACTGTAGCCTGGGTCCCAAAGCAAGACACCTATCTCAGAGTAATGATGATGATGATGATGATGATGATGATGATGATAGTAGTAATAGTAATGTGAGCATTTTGATAGCTCAGACAAGTCTCCCATGAATCCTGAGTATTATTAGAAAGCCTCATCAGAACAGTCCCCTGGCGATATATACCCTGAGACTCCGGTGATAGATACGTACTCAGGCCAGCTGCTGTCCAGCTGGTGTAAAGAGCCATCCACACCCGCTGGGACTGAGTGGGGACCAACCCCTGGCCATGTTACTCTTCTGATTTGGGCGGGTTTTGCCCACTGTGTGTTCCTTAACCTTAGGGGTTCCAACTGCCAAAGCCACCAGAGCCCCCTTCTGTTGAGGTGGAGTACTACACCATTGCTGAATTCCAGTCGTGCATTTCTGATGGCATCAGCTTTCGAGGTGGACAGAAGGCAGAGGTAAGCCTCGGGCCATGAGGCCGAGGGTTTTACTCATCATGGTGGAAGACCTACTGCATTTCCCATTTTAGGCCTTGCTAGTAAGATTCCTGAAGGGCAGGCAGGAAAGGTACAGAAACGAGCCCCACAAAGACGAGCATCTGCCTGGCGCTGGCCAGTGCCACGGCCTGGACTAGATCCAGCTCTCACGCTCCACCCTGAGCTCATAGGGCTTGTCTCACAGCAACATTTCCCAGAGCGTGTGCAGGAGCTTGTGACAGGGGGCCTTGAAACAAAGGGCTTCTGTGGTCAAATGAGCTTGCAGGACAGTGGATTAAACAAAATCCAACCCATTTGTTGTTTTAATTGCAGGGCTTCCCAGAGCCTAGGATACAAGAATGTCACTGGGAGTGTCATCTACAAGGGTCTAGAACAGGCAGCATTGCCCGTCCCACAAGCTTTCTCTCCCAGGAACACCTCGGGCCAGTATCCTGCAGTACCCACCATTGGGAAGTGTTGTTAGGAGGATGTGGACCAGGCAGGTAGACTGAGATACTGGGGACCTGGGCTCTGGCCAAGTCCACACCACATGACCCTTGGCCTTTGATGCAGTCACTTCTCCCATCTGCCACCCCCAACTTTAAGCATTTCTCTCTGCAAAATGGGGTGATAGATCCTGGGACGCTCCCCGCAGCCTGTCTTCCAGCATTCATGCCACTCTGTTTTGTGGCTGGGGCTTAGCATGGCATTCCCAGCAGCAGAGAAGAGCTGTAACTCAGTCAGTTCTCTCAGTGGCTTTGTGTAGTCATTGAGTTAACTCCATCTAATACAAGTGAACCTGTCAGATTCATTGGGAAGTCTCTGCCTCTAAAGCGGTGACATTTCCAGTGTGAATGTTTTAAATCACATGCCTGGAACTTGGAACTAAATTTCGAAGAAAAATCATTCTCTCGGTGCTGAGATTTCCAGGAATCTGTAAAGAGCACAATGTGGCAGAACTGTCAGGCTCAAGAGCCCCCTGTGCTTGAACTGTAAGTACGGGGCTGGGGCAGGATGAAGGACAGAATGTGGGACCCAAAGAAGGAGAAAATCTTTCTCTTTTGGTGGGGGATGAAGAGAACTGGTCTCTTCTTACCTTTGCATTCTCCACCTTTCCCTCCGTCCTTGGCCCTCTTCCCAAGTTGCCAGTGTTTTCACACTACCCCTTCCCCACCCCAGGACCTTTTCCTCCAGGAGTGTCCCACCATCCCCAATTATCTGCCCTTTACGTTCCCCAGTCCAAATGGACCCCAGCACAACCAGCAGCCACACTTTTGGCCATTGGTTGATCTCCAAAGTTATGGAAGAAGCTCCTTAAACCAGTTTATACTAACATGGAAATGACTGAAAGCCCCCTGCCCTTCCTACAGGAAACCATTCAACCCAAAGAAATCTCTTCAGCTAGTGGGATTTCAGTGGGATTCCAGTAAAATAGCCACAGGGGATGGACCCTGGGGAGAGGCTCTGCAGAGAGGCTCTGGCCTCGGGCCTGTAACTCCCAGGTCACTTCATCTGCATCTTCCCATTCTCTTCTGACCCTAGAGACCCTTTCAAGGACCTCCAAGGGAGGACCTAGCAACATCGAGGGTATGAGGAGGGAAGGGGCAGCAGAAAGGCAGTGTTTTCTTCATACGTGTCCTTAGTCTACTGGCAGGGTAGGGACTGGGAACAGTGCAGTTTATGGGGAGGAGGAGTGGGCCAGCTTAACCCGGCTGTTAACACAGACGTGGAGGACCAGGGAGGGAACTTGGCAAGCGGGAACCCACCAATCATGAGATGACAGAGACCTAGGTTTGAATTCTGGTGCATTATTTACTATGTTGGGTCTTGGGCCACTTATTCAGTGGCTCGGTTTATTATCTGTATAATGGAGATAATTTATCCCCGAGCCAAAGTATGATACTCCTACCTTGGGATGTCATCGGGTCCCAGATGCTCCCAAATCACTGGCTTGTCTGCACTCGTCCCCCAGGTCATTGATAAGAACTCAGGCGGCTGGTGGTACGTGCAGATCGGTGAGAAGGAGGGCTGGGCCCCCGCATCATACATCGATAAGCGCAAGAAGCCCAACCTGAGCCGCCGCACAAGCACGCTGACCCGGCCCAAGGTGCCCCCGCCAGCGCCCCCCAGCAAGCCCAAGGAGGCTGAGGAGGGCCCTACGGGGGCCAGTGAGAGCCAGGACTCCCCACGGAAGCTCAAGTATGAGGAGCCTGAGTATGACATCCCTGCATTCGGCTTTGACTCAGAGCCCGAGCTGAGCGAGGAGCCCGTGGAGGACAGAGCCTCAGGGGAGAGGCGGCCTGCCCAGCCCCACCGGCCCTCGCCGGCCTCTTCTCTGCAGCGGGCCCGCTTCAAGGTGGGTGAGTCTTCTGAGGATGTGGCCCTGGAAGAGGAGACCATCTATGAAAATGAGGGCTTCCGGCCATATGCAGAGGACACCCTGTCAGCCAGAGGCTCCTCCGGGGACAGCGACTCCCCAGGCAGCTCCTCGCTGTCCCTGGCCAGGAAAAACTCCCCCAAATCAGGCTCCCCCAAGTCATCATCACTCCTAAAGCTCAAGGCAGAGAAGAATGCCCAGGCAGAACTGGGGAAGAACCACTCCTCAGCCTCCTTTTCCTCATCCATCACCATCAACACCACTTGCTGCTCCTCCTCTTCCTCCTCCTCCTCTTCCTTGTCCAAAACCAGCGGCGACCTGAAGCCCCGCTCTGCTTCGGACGCAGGCATCCGCGGCACTCCCAAGGTCAGGGCAAAGAAGGATGCTGATGCGAATGCTGGGCTGACCTCCTGTGCCCGGGCCAAGCCATCGGTCCGGCCCAAGCCATTCCTGAACCGAGCAGAGTCACAGAGCCAAGAGAAGATGGACATCAGCACTTTACGGCGCCAGCTGAGACCCACGGGCCAGCTCCGCGGAGGGCTCAAGGGCTCCAAGAGTGAGGATTCAGAGCTACCCCCGCAGACGGCCTCCGAGGCTCCCGGTGAGGGGTCTAGGCGAGGCTCATCTGACCTCATCACCCTCCCGGCCACCACTCCCCCGTGTCCCACCAAGAAGGAATGGGAAGGGCCAGCCACCTCATACATGACATGCAGTGCCTACCAGAAGGTCCAGGACTCAGAGATCAGCTTCCCCGCGGGCGTGGAGGTGCAGGTGCTAGAGAAGCAGGAGAGCGGGTGGTGGTACGTGAGGTTTGGGGAGCTGGAGGGCTGGGCTCCTTCCCACTATTTGGTGCTAGATGAGAACGAGCAACCTGACCCCTCTGGCAAAGAGCCGGACGCAGTGCCCGCCAAGGGCAGGCAGAACGAAGGCAAGTCAGACAGCCTGGAGAAGATCGAGAGGCACGTCCAAGCGCTGAACACCGTCAACCAGAGCAAGAAGGCCACACCCCCCATCCCCTCCAAACCTCCCGGGGGCTTCGGCAAGACCTCAGGCACTCCAACAGTGAAGATGAGGAATGGGGTGCGGCAGGTGGCGGTTAGGCCCCAGTCGGTGTTTGTGTCCCCGCCACCCAAGGACAACAACCTGTCCTGCGCCCTGCGGAGGAATGAGTCACTCACGGCCACTGATGGCCTCCGAGGTGTCCGACGGAACTCCTCCTTTAGCACTGCTCGCTCCGCTGCTGCTGAGGCCAAGGGCCGCCTGGCCGAACGGGCCGCCAGCCAGGGTTCAGACTCACCCCTGCTGCCCGCCCAGCGCAACGGCATCCCCGTGTCCCCCGTGCGCCCCAAGCCCATTGAGAAGTCTCAGTTCATCCACAATAACCTCAAAGACGTGTATGTCTCTATCGCGGACTACGAGGGGGATGAGGAGACAGCAGGCTTCCAGGAGGGAGTGTCCATGGAGGTTCTGGAGAGGAACCCTAATGGCTGGTGGTACTGCCAGATCCTGGATGGTGTGAAGCCCTTCAAAGGCTGGGTGCCTTCCAACTACCTTGAGAAAAAGAACTAGCAGAGGGCCTGGGTTCTTGCAGCCTCAGTGTGCCTCTCTGGCCGCCCACTGGATGAGCGGCGAGACGAACAAAAGGGAAAGGAAAAAACGGGAGGGGTGGGGGGTGGACAACATTCAACCCTGCAGAATGGGTGACCTCAAAGATGCCCCCCGTCCAAGCCATCCCACAGCTGGAAAGTAGGGGATGGGGGTGCACACACTGAGTAAGTAAGGGAATGGACCAGGGAGTCCCAGGCCTGGGCCCCAGGGCCAAGAAAGCTGAGATCCCCTGTGCACCACGGGGACTTCACCAATGGATTACATGCCATTTGGGACAGGCCGTGTGGGAGACCCCAGTTGTGCCTTTGCTACAGATCTGCAAAAGACGTGGTCATGGGGGCCTCCAGTGTCTTGCCCCTGCTTGGCCCAGTTTTGGTTGCTGGCCTCTTGCCACTCCAGGTAGCCCTGCTATTGTCCTAAGCTGTATCTGTGAACTGCGCTGGTTTCCCAGGCATTGCCACTGCATACCACAGGTGGGTACATTAGAAGCCACCACTGGCTTTGGGGCTTGGGGGTGTCTTGTGAGTTCAAGCCTGCTCCTGGGCCAGGCCACTGTCACTGTTAGTTGAAGAAAAAGCAGTTCCCAGGTGCCAGCAAGGACCATCTTCCATAGCTGTCACTGTCTTGGCCTTGAGAAGAGAGCCCGCTCTCTGCGGGGCACCCCATGGAGGACACAGTACCAGAGTTTACAGAGAGGGTGGGCGAAGCCACCGGTCTCTTCATAATCTGCACAGACTATTTTGGGTATTTCCGGGCGGGCAGTTCCTTTGCATGTTTCGGGAGAGGTTTGTTGATTTGGGGCTTATGTGTCAGGCCTTTGGTTTGCGTCTTATTTTAGGGGTTGTTTGGGGGCCTGGGTGGTCGGCCTCACACGGGAAGGGGATGGGTAGTGGATGGGGTTTCTGTTGTATCTTGTGGGCGGGTGATTTTGCTTTTGTTTTGGTTTCACATTCTTCCCCCTCCACAAGCCAAAGTTGTTTCATTTGGTTTCCACTGTGTGGACTGTGCTGGAGCTTGGCGCCTGCCAGAAAAATTGGGGGCTAGGCAAGCCCCAGGTTGCAGACATGATGAAGCAGAGAAACTGTTCTTCTGGTTCCTACACAACCTGAGAGGGGCAAAAACCCTCCCCAGGAAGGAAGAGGGTGTTCAGGAGCCAGACTTTTGGAGAGAAGGCAGCTCCCAGTCTGCTGGGTGACCGCCATTCTGCATGTGTTCCCCAGCTGGGCAGGGCTGGAAGCCTTACGTATGAAGTGTGGAGAAGCAGCCATTGCCCCCACTATGGGCAGAGGGGACCCGGCTGGCCCCTTGGGTCAGACTGGAGCCAGCACTGCCAGCCACCGGCTCTGGCCTGCTGGCAATGCCACAGGTGCCCAAGAAGATGGAGGATCCCTGTGCCAGGAGCCAACCTGGTCTTCCCGAGGGGCAATGCCCCAGTGAAGACAGAAGTAAGAGAATAAAGTTCCCTGCAGGTCCTCTGTCACCTTTGGGTTGTTTTTTTCAATTGTTGACATTTCAGCGGGGACCCTCCAGAAGCCTAGCCGGCTTCCCCCAAGGACTCCTCCTTCGCTGGGAGTGGATTTCCACACGTGCCTTTGATTTTGGACAGATCGGGCCTCACAGCCACCGATTCAGCTGCCAGGGTCCCTGGACTGGGGGTTCGTGTTTTCTATAGAGGCAGAAAGGCCCTCCCTCACCCTACCCCCCACCCAGGCAGGGCAGCATGGGACCCAGCGTCTCAGTGCCTTCAAAACCCACCCCCACCCCTACCCTACCACACCCCATCCCAGAGGCCTTGCCTAGGCAACCCCAAGCCCCTGTCCTTCGCCATACACTGATACCTGGCAGCTAGAGCAAATGGCTCGTGTTCTTTGTTGAAGGCCTGTGGTGAGATTGTTTTGTTTCCTTTTGTTTTGTGAGTTTGTTTAAAATTGAAATTAGTTATTTTCTTCTGCTGGACAGTATTAAATAGAGCAGGATGTTGAGTTAATCTGCTAGATTGCAGTACTAATGGTAGTGTTTAGTGTCTTCATATTAATATTATTTGTACTTATTTGAACAATAATGATAAAGAAGTGGTTCATTATTTTTTAATTAATGCACTTTAAATAAGGTAGAATGGAAAAAACCCAGAGAGCAAAGTGCATGACTTAAAGATGCAGTATATACTTTTCTCATTTTTAAACAGCACATATTTATTAAGAGAAAAAATAATTTATGACTATTTAAAATAAAATTTAAAAGTAGAGTGACTGTCAGGTAAAGAACCTTCAATGTAGCTATCTTCCAGGGGGAGGGCCCTGCAGCCTCGCTCCTCAGATGTCTGCACTGAGCCAGTTCAGTCACTAGTGCGCCAGCCAGGCCAGGAGGGAGTGCAGAGCGTGTCTGCCAAGCACAGAGCATCTCAGTTGGACTGGACCACAGTGCTCCCCAGAGCCTGCCTTTCCTGCCCTTCCCCACCACCTGCACTGCCCCCCACATCCAGCTCCCCAAGGACCTCCTCTCCTTGATCCCCAGTGCTGTAAGTGATAGTCATTAAAAGGCAGAACTGAAAGAGACCTCAGAGGTCACTCTCCCATCCCTTCCTGTTACTGCGGCCCAAGGACAGGAAATGACTTTTCCAAAATCCCACAGCTAGTGAATGGCAGATCTCCCCACTACATTAATTCCGTGCTCCTCTTCACCGCCATTATAGTTTATTGTGTGGTCATGTTTACATTGTGACATCCAGCCCCAAGGATGGCTGGGAGTTACTCAGGCATCCAAGAAAAGTGGGGAATGCTGCCACCTGGTGACAGCATGTAGATTTGGGCAGTGAACAGGGATTGCCGTGCCCCAGTCTTCGCACCTCGCCCCCTCACCCCCTAACTCACAGCATAAACGCTGCAAACCCAAAGAGAATATTAATACTTGAAGCAAGAAGGGTGCATGCCAGTCCTTCTCAGACATGGCCAGGGGATACCAGGCCTTGTGCCCCTGGACTCCTAGCCCTAGCCAGGGCAAGAGGGCCTTTCCCTAGAGCTACTGAGCTGCTTTGTGATGCTGAAGGATACTGCCGGCAGCAGGCAGAGGAGGGAGGGGGCCTAGGGCTCTGACCCATCTGGAGGAAAACCAGATCGGACTAAAAAAGGAAAAAGAAAAACAAAATCTCCGCAGTGTCCAAACCTAGTTTCCCATGACTTGCGATTGAAAATGTGAAATGACACTGTATTGCTGTATACTGCAACTTTAACCATAATGAGCCCTTCTGAGGTCATTATTGAGGTTCCTATAATGCCTGAAGATGCAGCATTTGGTGCTTTGTTTTCCTTTCCATTTCAAGACCTTTTCCTTGTATTTCAGGGGGAAAAAACGTCATCTCCCCCCACCTCATCCCTCTTTGTGACAGCAGGCCTGGCTGTGTGGCCTCTCTCCTCCTCACTGTTCTTACCAGGCCATGGGACTTTGGGGGCAGTGAGAGAGAGCTGGAAAGGGGCAACCCTGAGCAGCAGGTGTGCTCCACGCCCTGTGGGTTCCCCTGCATCCAGTGGCTGTAGACCGGCTGTCTTGCCAGGCCTCAGCCCCGTCTACCCCCAGCCTGGCCCCAAAGGTTTCTCTTTCTTCCTCCTTGATTTTCCATCTTGACGAAGGCATTATATAGAATCATTGTAATCACTTTCAGATGTTAGAGCAGCATATTTTACAGGCATTTATATCCATTGCTTTCCTCAGCAAGGCATGTTACTACTTTTATCATCTAAGGAAAAAAGACAAGGGAATTTCAGTCAGGCATTATTTTCCTATTACTAGTGTTTGCAGAATAGGTATAGGACTATTTAAGTTTAGACCTTGGTTTGGTAGTTTTTGTTTTTAAGGGGAAAAAGAAAAAAATAACCCCTATTTTTCCTGTTATTGTATTTAACTAATATATTATTTCTTTAAGGTTACTCACTTCCCCTACCCCCTCCAAATACCTTGCATTCTCAATCAAAAATGGAAACAATCTGAGAGACAGGAAGAGTGCAATATTACCAAGATGGATGCCAGGGCTCATTGGGGACAATGGAGGGAATACCAGTGGTGCTCAGGCAGCGAGAGGCAGGGAGCGGGCTGCTGAAGGAATCCTAGCTGTGGAACAGGTGGGTGGGTTGGTGGAGTTTGATCTTGTAGCGTTCTCCTCTCCCCCTTCCTTGGGAAGATGATAGGGGTCCCTGCCAGATCCACCCAGCAGAAAGGGATTCAGGCATGGGGCCCTTGACCTCTGGGGCCCCAGTCCCTGGAGCAGAGTCAGGCCCTCAGGAACTGTTCCTTGTTTTGATTTCTGTTGTGGTGCAGCCAGCTGCTCAGACCTGGCCTAAAAATGACTCCCAGCAGCCCGCTCCCACCTCAGTGTCCTGATGTTTGGGCTGTGATCCTTCTGGTGTATGTTTGAATCTTTCTAAAACTGGGTGCCCTCAGTTCAGTTTCTAGGCAGGAAGCCTAGAAGTCACCAAATCTTGGGGGGAATGTGAGAAACTTGACCGTGCACACCCTAGTGAGACACCAATGGGCAGCCTGGGCTGTCCATTCATCTCAGCGACTTCAGCCTGAGGAGTGAGCCCTGCCTGTGCTCCGCACCCAGACAGTCCGTACAAATTCTGCTCCAGGAAGTCGGGGGTCTATTCAAGTTTCTCTGCAGACAGAACTTCCCACAAGTACCAATCTGGCCTCCTTCCTCAGCACCGGTAGAGAAAGCAGCAGAATGGGAAGTTTCCTCTGGGTTTGAGCCTCAGAGCTCTGCCCTCAAGGTGACAGGGACGTCCCTGTGGCTTGTTCCCTCCACCTCCAGTACTGTATGCTTGCTGCTCCAACCCCCATTTGGTGAATTTCTGCACAGACACGGATCTCTGTGCCCCGGAGTGGGACTGTGCCCTGTGCGGGACTCTCCCTTGGCTTATATCCATCTAGATATTCAGTCTTTGAGAATCTCAATGCAGAGCTCTCTGGGAAGAGAACTGTCCACATTGCTAAATAATTAAGATTCCCTCACTTTTTTGAGGGCCATGTGTTGAGAATGTGTGCGTGTGTGTGTGCGTGTGGTGTACGAGTGCATGTGTGTGTACGCAAGTGTTGGTAACATCCCACTTGAACTAAATAACATGGGGTTAGAGAAAAAAAAAACCAGGCAAAGCTGTCTCCATTGAACAAGTCCTTGGCAATGGGCAGGTCCCAAGGGACTCACAGCTTCTGGCAGCAAGTGTGTGTGTCATTCACACACATCATTTTGGCTGGAGAGTGCAATGTGTCTTTTTTTTTTTTTCTTTTTGTAATTATTTTATTAAATATTTAGTTGGAAATTTCACACTGGCATTAACAGGTCTAGCATAAGCGGCCTAGGCAGTCATCCCAGGCTCCAAAATGAAGATGTGCAAAAGAGATGCCACTGGGTATAGAAACACTGGGTTGGTTCAGTTAGGCCACCCCCTACAGATGTGTCATCCAGCAGGCTGACTCCCACCTTTCAGTCATGCCATGGGTATGAGAAGCCCCTTATAAATAAAAGCTTCCAGTCCCTTCATCCTTGTTTCAGAGGGTGGGTCAGGTGGTCAGGGTGAGACCTTGCTCTTGGTGCACCCAACAAGACCTGCAGGTGCATATAAGTGTAGTCCCAACTGCAGGGCCAGACTGAACACTTCTGGGAAGTATGGAGGGCTCTGCTAGACCTTCATGAGTTTCTGGCTAAATCATCATCCCTGTTTGGTGCAGTCTCATGTCTCTGTGGTTCCCAAGGTGCATGATCAGAGCCAGTGAGAAGACAGGAGTGTGACCCACAGCTTTGGGGAAAACAGCCCCACTGTTAACTTCTCTCCTGCAAACCTGGGTCCCCAGGCCATAAGGTGGGCACACTGGTGCTTACAGACTGGGTGGAGGGCTCTACCTTCCAAGGCCTTGATCCCAGCCTGTCTATAAGGTTGGGATTAGCACGCAATCCCCATTCCCCAATCCTGTCTTTTTAAAATCTCAAGTTTGCAATTAACCTTGACAATCAACACCCTCTCCTACTGCAGTCCTAGAACTCAGTGGCTTTAGAGAATGGGGTCCCCTGCACTGAAGGTCCCTGCCTTGCTCCCAGTTCCATCCTGGCCAATAAGCTAAACCTCAAGAGGTGAAAGAGAAAAAGGGAAGGAGGGAGGAAGAATTATTTAGAGCAAAAGGAAGGCTCGAGCATGTTAGAGGCAAGTGAGAGGCACGTTGATAAGAAGAGCGTGTGCATGTTTGGGGTAGCTGGGGCCTACTGCCCTTCACTAGGAAAGGCGGCTTCCAAAAGAGGATGTCTTCTAGAAAGAAAAGTTGTGTGAAGGCTGAAAAGGGGTCTGGAGTTTTGTCTTTGTTGATTAGAAAGAAGGAAGAAGTCAGTTCTGAGTGTTTCAGGAAGAAAAGAGCAGGTAGAAACGGAATTTAGTGATTCAACACCCAAGGGTCCAGCCACAGCAGGTTGGAAAATCCTCTAAATTTGGCCACAGAAGCTGGCTAGAAAAAAAACTGCCACTCATTGGGCCACATGCTGGGTCCCCATCGGTTCTCAATGAATGGTCACTGATTTACTTAGCAGAGAGGGGAAGTCACCAGCCACAAACCAATCTTTGAGTTTGCAGGCCCTGATTCCAGAATATATGCATCCAGCTCCCGGTTTCTCAGCTGGTTTTGCCCACTTCCCTTTGACGGTCCAATCCAAAGCTAGCCTCTCAAGTTGTATAGCTCAAAGACCAGTGACCACAATGGGTCATACAGTAGGGACCCACCTCCACAAATTAGAACCCGGGTTCAGACTCCATTGGGCACATCTGGGAGGAAGGCAACCTCCTTTGTCATCCTGTTGGTACCAGTCATTCTCAAGTATCTCTGACACCTGTGGTGGTTCAGTTTGCTGAGCCTGCCACCTGGTATGAATTAGACTGGGTATGATGAACATTCATCCATGGATATACCCTGCCATTTTGCAGTGCCTTATAACCAAGGCACACTCCCCATATGAGTTTACTGCAGAGAGAACAGCAAAACAGCCACCCTTCTTGAATTTACAACTCATTATCTGCAACAGGTTTTCTTTAAATCCAGGACACAGGATGGGAAATGGGTTTCCCGGCCAGGTACTCAGAGGCCTGCAGGAAGTGATTCCGGGGCAAGGCAGACTTCAGTAATCCCTGAAGCGTGAGCATATGGACTGCACGGCTGGGTGGGGACTGGTGGACATCTCTGGAACTCCAGAACCTTGGAGAATTCCTCATGGAATTCCCCTCCCAGCTCTTAGTGGGCTCTGTGGGGTCAGGAGGAGCCCTTCTTCCAGGTTTTCCTTCTTTCCTCCTCAGCAGAGAAACTGGAGAAAGGACATTAAACTCAGTGCAGTCAATTTGAGTGCTGAAATATTTCCAGAATCAATGGTGGTGCTAAACTATCTCCATGTTTCTAACATTTTTAATAGTGGAGTTGGTTTGTTTTTAATCTCATCACAAAAATGCAGTGCTCTTGGGGAAGGGACCAGCCCCTTGGCCTGCCACTTTCCAGGTGTCCCTTATCACTTTGACAGGACTCTTTGGTCTGCAGAAAATGCTCTGTCTTGGCATGCTTCTAGACTAAGATTTGGGTTTTGTTTTGTATTTTGTTTATGTTTACATGCATCTTATATTTCCCTGAAAACTAAATAAAGTTTTGGGCCTTTTTAACCAAACAGAATCACCTCTTAATTCTCCCTGTCACCAAAAAAAAACCCATCCAGCTGAATAGCAAATGTCCCATTATCTCAAATTGCAAGGTGGACTCCAGGATCCCAGGGCCCTCTGAAAGAAAGGACACTGGAGGGTGGGGGCAGGCAGGTAGGTAAGCTCTCGCTTTCTTTTTTTTTTAACAGGGTCTCATGCTGTCACCCAGGCTGGAGTGCAGTAGCATGATCATAGGTCACTGAAACCTCAACCTCCCAGACTCAAGCAATCCTCCCACCTCAGCCTCCTGAGTAATTGGGACTACAGGCACACCACCATGCCCAGATGATTTTTCTATTATTTGTAGAGACAAATGTAGAGGTTCTTGCTATGTTGCCAGGGCTGGTCTCAAGCTCCTGGGCTCGAGCAGTCCTCCTGCCTCAGCCTCCCAAAGTGCTGGGATTACAGACATGAGCCAGCTCTCACTCTTGCTGAGAATCATAGTCAAGCTCCTCCAGCTTCTTCCCCATTTTGGGAGGCTTTCTGGGCAGTGGCCAAGGCTTTGAAAGATGCAGATCTTGGGGCCAAGGACCCACATCCAGCAGGCCTAGCTGCCCCCTTAGCATGGCCCCCGACCCTCTCCTGCTTTTGCTGGACCCCAGTAAGCAGGACCGGGTAGCCCTGATGGTAGGAACAGGCCATGGCTGTGCAAGACCATGCAGAGGCTGGGTAGCCTGAGCATCCTCCCAGGGACAGGATGGGCAGGCAGGTATCCCACACGCCTCTGAGGCCTGGCGCTGCCAATCGAGCTCAATTCCAACACTGTGCCTAGACCTTGGGGCCAGTCTGGCTGCCTCCTCCCCACCACCCCTCTCCCTTCAGCCTTCCCCACCACTCGGCTCACTCGGCGCACCTAGAACACTTCTTTAAAGGACTCTATCCAGAGGCCTCCCTTTTCTCCTCAGTGGCACCACCCATTTGGTATAGGCCTCTGCACCCACCAGTGAGCTCCCTCCAGATGTGGGGGTCTGAGCCTGGGGAGAGGGGTGGAAGCCTTGTTCCTGGGGAGCTCAGAGCACAGCCCCTGATGACCTGAGTCGACCACTTGTCATCCTCCCATTAGCCCCTAGGTGGCACTGCGCACCCCCCCACAAGCAGCAGATTTGAGCCCTGCTCAACCTTAACGGAAAGCCAAGCTTCCTTGTGGAATCCCAGGGCACCTTCCCCACCACACCCTGCTCCTCACAGATGCAGTGGCCTCTCCCAATTTACAAGGCTCACCTGGCATTCTAGCCCCAAGTCACGCTCCAGCCCCTGACTCCAGGGAGTCTTCCCTGATTGTCCCAGCCCACCTTGAAGCCTCAGAGGCCTGCAATTACCCCTGAGGGAAGGGCCACCCCTCCTGATGACTCCCTAGTACCCAGGACACCAGCCCTCCCACACCCCAGCCTGCCCCCACATGTGCACGCACACGCTGGCCCTCTTTCCCCAGTGCTCCGCGCACAGCACAGCCCTCAGGCTGGTACGAAATCACCTTTATTCACAATCACAGCGACCCGAGTGCACAAGGGAAGCAGCAGCTACCCCTGCACTGACAGAGGTAATGAGATGATGGCTTCCTCTCCCCAACCCTCAGCCTCTGGGATCCCTGGCTGGGGGGCCCGCTAGCCAGCCCCCGCTCCCTCCCACAAAAGGGGTCTCCCATGGTCAGTGACTGGGTAGTGGAGACCCATAGTGGGACAGTGACTTCCACAAAGGCCCAGCCTGAGGTCCTGGCACACCACCCCATGGCAGCCCTCACGGAAGAACTCCCGACAGTCACACAGAAAGCCTGCCCCTCTCTCCCCAAACAACCATTTTACAGAAGTAGAAGCTGGGGCTCCAGGGGGCTACAACTCAGCCAGGGCCACACAGCTGGTTAGTGGACTAAAACCCATGCCCTGCCTGCCACACAGAGGAGCAGTCTCTGATGGATGCAAAAAAACAAAAACAAAAAGCCATCTGAGGGGGCAGAGGGCTGGGAGGCTGGGAGAGCCCACGCCAGGGCAGGCAGGGCTGAGAGGACCAACCTCAGCAGGTGGAGCGCTCCCTCCCCAGAACTTAGAATGAGAAACTGGAGGTGTGAGAGGCAGACCCTGCCTCCTCATCTTCCCTACAAACAGGCTCCCTGCCCTGCCATCACAAGGTCCCCCTGTCCTATTCCTGGCCCACACTGGGAACACTAGCCCTCCTGAAGTCTGACGTCCTTATGGACGGGGGACCTCCTGGGCCACCTGACGTACCTGAGTCAACCATGATAACCCAGCTCTGGCCCAGGAGGAAGGGTGCTCTATGGTTCTGGGTGACCACCAGCCCCATGGCACTAAGGAGGATCGGTTTGCCTCTCTGTAAAATGGACACTGTTTGCCAAAAGGCCTCCCAATTTGGCCCCTCCTTATGGAGTTCCAATTCCTGATTGGCAGGGATGGGTATGAGCTCTGTGGCTGGAGTCGGAGGAAGATACTGAGTGATGACTGCCTCAGTCGCACCCTTTCCCAGGTACCCCATACACAAGGGCAGTATTTCTAGGGGCCCAGAGGATGGGAACTCACCTACAAACAAACAAACAAACAAAAAAAAACCCAAACCACAAACCAAATAAATTAATTAAAATGAGGAAAAGGGCTGGTCTTGGCCCAGGGAACGCACACCTCCCCACCCGGAGCCCTGGCCCATCCCAGGCCTGCCGCAGGCTCTATCAGCCCAGGCCCTGGACAGCACAAGATGTGGGGAAAAGGTCTGAGAGGGTAGCTGCAAACCTGTTCTCAGGGACCGTGGCAGAAGACCAACCCTTTTCCCCAGCCCATACCGAAGGGCTACCCCTGGGCAGCGGCATCCAGCGAGATGATTGGGGCAGGAAGGCTACAGCCAGGACAGGGTCCTCCCCTTCTCAGCCAGGGGCCCAGAACCTGGAGCCCTCTGCAGCTTGTCCATGTGCCCATCGGGTAGTGGGAGACAGACATGGCATGAGGCTGCAGCCTGCCCAGGACAGGAGGCACCCACCAGCCTCTCACCCCCAGCTGCCATGCCCATTGGGCAGGGAACGAGGAAAGAGAAAGTAGGCCTAGGTCAGAGAGGGAGACGGCAGCTCAGGAGCGGCCTGCCCAGGGCGGTTGTTGAGCAGGCTGCACACTCCTCAAGGGCAGTTGGCTGAGGGGGCAAATGAGCCTAAAATCCAGTCCACACTGCACTAGCCAGGCCACATGCCCTGGCTCAGGGCTGCAGCTGCCCAGAGGAAGGTACAAGTCTTCTAATTCTCACAAAGGTGCCCTATGGACTACAGACACCTCCTAGAAACCTGCCCCAGATGGGGAAAGATTAGGGCAGGCTGAGATCACAATTTAGCCCTCAGCATGCAGAGAAGAGCTGGGTGCAGAGAAGGGAGAGACAGGGAGAGACCGGCCTCCTCTCCTCCCCTCCCTCTGCCTGGCGATTTGCCTCTGCCCCTCCCTGCCTGATACCCCCCTCTCCCCAAACCTTCAAGGGCCTCAGTTTCCCATGTTTAATGGAGGAGGAAAAGTTTCCAAAATGAGGAAGAGAAGGGGCCCCACTGGCTTGTTCCTCAGCTGGGGCTGGGCTGAAGCCGGAGGAGATGGGTGTGCAGGGTGGGCCACCGCAACGGGCTAGGAGCTGCGGTAGGTCTTGATGATGTCCTTGATGGGGCGGCGGCAGATGGGGCAGCAGGCGTGCAGAGCCTTCTTGAGGCGCAGGCCACAGGCGTAGCAGAGGCACATGTGGCCACATGTGTAGATGACCGTGTCCACCGCGTGTTCATAGCAAATGGTGCACTCATCGCTCCACTGGCCCAGACCTGGGGTCACTGGCGACTCGGGCAGGCTCACTGGCGAGTTGGGGGCTGTCCCTGAGGACAAGGGGGCACCAGTCAGGAGGAGACATGGCCCAACCTGGCACTGGATTCATGGGAAGAGAGCTCCCCGGCCTCTTGTGTCCCCCTCCATTTATCAGGATCTGCCTGTTCACCCTGAACCCAACTTCCAGGGCACAAGGGAAGAGGCTGAGCTCTGAGCAGCCCCACTTCTGACCCACTCCACCCCCAGATGAGGGGAGTGGCTAGGAGGCAGTGAGAGAAAATACGGCAAGATGGAGAAAGGAAAGAGTCCTGAATTGTTTAAGGTAGGTCTCTCCTAAGCTACCCTTTGGCATTGCCGAGCTAGGGGACAGAAGGGGATGACCCCAGAAATCACCCCGCAACAAAGGTTCACTGAGCCCAGCTCCGGTTCCTCTCCACTCCCAGACCAGACACAAAGGCCACATCCTTGCCACAGTCCCACACAGTCACCATGGAACAGAGGAGCCAGCCTACTTACCGCCAGCAGAGCTACCCAGAGGGCCAGAGCTGCACGTGCTGAGCAAGGGGTCAGAGAGGCGGCTGCCCAGGGCACTGGGCGAGGTTGGCGTGGAGGCAGGGGAGCAGGGGAGTGATGGGATACCACGCTCAGCCAGGATGGTGGAGCCTGTGAAAGTGGAGGGAGGGAAGGACACGCTAGCTGCCTGTCCAGGCCAAACTGGAGAAAGCTCTGTCTCTCACAGTGGGTTCCCAGGCTTGACCACACAGACCAGCCACAGGGCCGAGAGCGGGATTTTGCAGGCTGGTGCAGGGGATCATTTGATATTACTGCCGTGGAATGTAGCTAATCAGCTAAAGACTTTGACCCCAGTCAGCATCCAGCCTGGCCTCGGTTCTCACCTATGAACTGGAGGGCCACATCCTGCTTGCTTCTTGCTAAAACAGCAGCTCCAAACTAGGCCCCTGCCTGGCACCTACCTCCACTCCTCCCCATGTATGCTTTCTGCAAAGCTTCCTGGGCCGGAGCATGTACGTTACCATCTCCCCTGCCCCGCAACCTCACCCTCCTGTTCAGAGCCCTGCACTCTTCACCACTGTCCCCAGATATCACCCACCTTTTCTGCATGGCACCTCTGCAATGCCTTTGCCTTCACCCTTTCCCACCTTGTTCTGATCGTAGATTCTCTCCTCCTCTCCTTCCTCCTTCCATCACTCACTTCCTCTCCTTTTATATATATATATATTTTTTCAGACGTAGTCTCGCTGTGTCACCAGGCTAGAGTGCAGTGGCATGACCTCGGCTCACTGCAATCTCCACCTCCCAGGTTCAAGGGATTCTCCTGCCTCAGCCTTCTGAATAGTTGGGATCACAGGCACATGCCAACATACCCAGCTAATTTTTTTTGTATTTTTAGTAGAGACAGGGTTTCACCATGTTGGCCAAGATGGTCTCGATCTCCTCACCTCATGATCTGCCTGCCTCAGCTCCCAAAGTGCTGGGATTGCAGGCGTGAGTCACCACGCCTGGCCTTCCTCTCCTTTTTAACAATCCATGCCTACCTCTTTCCCTCCTTCCTTCTTTCTTCCCTTCAACATATCCTTACCGAGGACCTACCAGGCACCAGGCCCTGTGCAGACAGAAAGCTGGAAACAGCCCCTGCCTTCAAAGAGCTGGCTGTCCAGGAAGCCTCTGGGGGCTGTCCTCAAACTCCTTCCTCCGGGCCACCCTGACTACCCCTAGACCACATTAATCCCTCAAGTACACACACACGCGCACTACAGACATATTACTATACAACCACAAAGGCTGGGGTATTATTTGTTCTGTGCGCAGGACTCCAGTTTTGTTTCTCCAGTAAAACCACGAGCTTTCTTTTTTTTTTTGAGAGGGAGTCTTACTCTGTCGCCCAGGCTGGAGTGCAGTGGCGCCGTCTTGGCTCACTGCAAGCTCCACCTCCTGGGTTCACACCATTCTCCTACCTCAGCCTCCTGAGTAGCTGGGATTACAGGTGCCCGCCACCACGCCTGGCTAATTTTTTTTTTGTATTTTTAGTAGAGATGGGGTTTCACCATGTTAGCCAGGGTGGTCTCAATCTCCTGATCTCGTGATCTGCCCACCCTGGCCTCCCAAAGTGCTAAGATTACAGGTGTGAGCCACCGCGCCCAGCCCATGAGCTTTCTTTTTTTTTTTTTTTTTTTTTTTGAGACGGAGTCTCGCTCTGTCGCCCAGGCTGGAGTGCTGTGGCCGGATCTCGGCTCACTGCAAGCTCCGCCTCCGGGTTCACGCCATTCTCCTGCCTCAGCCTCCCGAGCAGCTGGGACTACAGGCGCCCGCCACCTCGCCCGGCTAGTTTTTTGTATTTTTAGTAGAGACGGGGTTTCACCGTGTTAGCCAGGATGGTCTCGATCTCCTGACCTCATGATCCACCCGACTCGGCCTCCCAAAGTGCTAAGATTACAGGTGTGAGCCACCGCGCCCAGCCCATGAGCTTTCTTTTTTTTTTTTTTTTTTTTTTGAGACGGAGTCTCGCTCTGTCGCCCAGGCTGGAGTGCTGTGGCCGGATCTCGGCTCACTGCAAGCTCCGCCTCCGGGTTCACGCCATTCTCCTGCCTCAGCCTCCCGAGCAGCTGGGACTACAGGCGCCCGCCACCTCGCCCGGCTAGTTTTTTGTATTTTTAGTAGAGACGGGGTTTCACCGTGTTAGCCAGGATGGTCTCGATCTCCTGACCTCATGATCCACCCGACTCGGCCTCCCAAAGTGCTGGGATTACAGGCTTGAGCCACCGCGCCCGGCCCATGAGCTTTCTTAGAACAGGAAATCTTATTCACCTGTGACTCTCCCATAAATCCTAACATAATGCCCTGCACACACCTAAGTGCCCAAAGAGATCTTTTTTATCTGTAGTTATTCTAATTCATTTAGTGATATTATTATTTCTAAGGATATTCAATAGATGCCCACAGGGTTTCTCTTACTGTGTTGCTATTTTTCCAAGTTAATTATCATCTCCTTCTTTCAGGAATTCACAACTCCTATTTACTTTTCTTGCCTTGTTGCATTGGCCAGCATTTTTAGAACATCTGTAAGCCATCTCTATTATATTCCTGACTTTCATGAGAATATTTCTAAAGTTTCACCAGTAAGCATGGAACTGGCTGTATGTTTTGTGATACACACGAGTGAAGGAAATAACCTCCTATTCTTAGTTTACTTAGGCTAGCCACAAAGCCAAGCATTCCTCTGTAAGGTTAGTAATGACCCTTCATACATTGCCACTGGTTAGTTATTCCTTTGAAGTCAGTCAGGATCTTCCAACACCAATTTGCTGGTTGAGATGCCCAATTTTCCAAACAGATTAGGAGCACTCTGTTGAATGTCTATTGAATTCCGGGTGGCTCTTCTTCAACATCCACCCTGGCCTATCTCCCTCTTGAAAGAGAGAAATCTGGATTTTTTTTTTAAGCCTCCCCTTTGCTCCAGTCTAGTAAACCTCTTTGGGCAACAGAAGCCTTACTGGAAAGCTGCTTAGCTATTATTAGATGGTGCTGAGGGAAGAAAGTACCTTACTCTTATGTAATTTCCTTGCCCTGAGGAATAGTATATCCTGGTCAGTGAAATCAGCTTGGCTTTTTTTTTTTTTTTTTTTTTTTGCATCCCAGCCTAATTTCTTTTTATTCCATCTTGAATTCTCACCCAAGCCTGATTCATCTGCCTGCTTGCTTGCTTTCTTTGTTTCTCTTTCTCTCTCTCTCTCTCTTTTCTTGAAACGGAATTGCACTGTTGCCCAAGCTGGAATGCAGTGGCACCATCTCAGCTCACTGCAGCCTCCACCTCCCAGGTTCAAGCGATTCTCCTGCCTCAGCCTCCCAAGTAGCTGGGCTTACAGGCATGCATCACCACCACCACACCCAGCTGAATTTTTTTGTATTTTAGTAGAAATGGGGATTTGCCACGTTGGCCAGGATGGTCTTGAACTGCTGGCCTCAAGCAATTCATCCACCTTGGCCTCTCAAAAGTGCTGGGATTACAGATGTGAGCCACCGCGCCCGGCCTTTTCATTCCCTTTTTATTTATGTTTCACTCCATCTTCATTTGGTCTCCTTCCAGAGTTGGAAGTCCCCAATGGTTTTTATATGACATTGCATGCTCTCACAAACCAACAGCATTACATACATTAACGTATGTGTATTCATTTATTCACATGTGCCTGTACACAGTATGCCAATCTCATAGAGTAACTACCTCATGCTCACTCGTCTACACACATTATTTTACCTATCAAGCCTCCTGGGCTAAGGTCTCCGCTAGGGGCTGTGAGGCCCAGGGGTCTCCAAACTTGGGTAAGCATACTTGCTAAAGAAAAACAATTCAGATGTCCAGAACCTGTCCAAGGTCTACAGAATTAAAATCTCTGGAGGTGGGGTCCAAGAATCTGCACTTTAATAGGTCCTCCAGGTGAGTCTAATGAAACCAGCTTAGTCTCACAGAGCTGGTTCAAAGACCAGCACTCGGAAAGCATGAATACCTGCTCACTCTGGGGTACAGAGGTACCAGGAGACACTTTGTGAAAAGATTTCTGGTCAAATTAGTATGTAAAAACTGTACACCAAAACCACCATCACCGTCTCCTTCATCAAACTTCATATTAAAGGCTCTGAGAAGTCTTGCAATAAAGAATCTTCCTCCCTTCTTTTCTTAACTCAATACACATCCCCCAGGCCTTTCAAACCCTGTGCCCCCCAGAAAAGGCAGGTCCAGAACTCTGCTGCCCCACTTCCCCCAAGGCTGCCTACGTGTGTATTCCCCAGAGTCCCCCAATCAGACACCACCCTGCACCACCTGACTACTGACATTCCAACCTCTTTTTCTCATTTGGACTCACAAACTTCCTTAAAGGTGAGGACCTTTATTTCCATTTTGGAGAAATGGTAACCAAGACTCAAAGAGTTAACTGCCGGGAGAAACCTTTTTTCCTCTTTTTTTTTTTTTTTTTTTTTTTTTTTGATACAGAGTCTCGCTCTGTCGCCCAGGCTGGAGTGCAATGGCCCGATCTCGGCTCACTGAAAGCTCCGCCTCCCGGGCTCACGCCATTCTCCTGCCTCAGCCTCCTGAGTAGCTGGGACTACAGGCGCCCACCACCTCGCCCGGCTAGTTTTTTGTATTTTTGGTAGAGACGTGGTTTCACCGTGTTAGCCAGGATGGTCTGGATCTCCTGACCTCGTGATCCGCCCGCCTCAGCCTCCCAAAGTGCTGGAATTACAGGCGTGAGCCACCGCGCCCGGCCTTTTCCTCTCATTTTTAAGTGGTCACTGGGTTGTGTGCTTCTGGATTGTTTATGTATCTGTGAGACTATGGGTTGATCCGATTCTGGGCATCAAACTCAATAACTCGCGCTTTTCCCAGTCTCACCCCCAGGTGAGTCTCCCAGGTGACATATATGGGCTACTGACTAGATGACCGAGTCCCGCCCAGAACTCACCTTAGGTGTCTGTGATTTCTTAGCAATACCATCACGAGCCTGGAGGAAGAGAAGCTCGCCCTTTGTCCCCTACCCGGATCGTCCCCGCCTCCAGGAAAGGCACACGCCCAGGCGCAGTTGCAGGCACTCACCGAGGATGCGGATCTGCGTGATGGTCCCGTGCAGGCCGAAAAGCATCCAGAGCGGCTGCGAGGCGTCCACGCACAGCTGCATGCCAGCGGCCGCGCCATTGTGGCTGAGGTGCAGCTCGCCGTCGGCGTTGACCACCAGGCCCAGGATGTCGCCGCTGTGCAGGGGCCCGGGCACGCGGCACACGGCCCAGAACTCCTTGCGGTCCACCAGGGCCTCAGGGCTGAAGGGCAGGTCGGCCGGCCGCAGCGTGCCGGGGTCGCACGTGGTGACGCCGAAGGACAGCGCGCCGGGCCGCGCGCCACCCGAGCGCGTGACCTTGACGAAGATGGTCTCGGCCACGCGCACGGGCCGGCTAGTGAAGACGAGCGCGCGCTCGTCGCGCCCGTGCTCCACGCGCGCCACTGTCTGCTCGTCGAGGATGCGGACGTGCGCGCCGGCGCGCAGGGTGTGGAAACGCAGGTCGCCGTCGAGCTGCGCGGGCAGCGCGCGGCTGTGTTGCGAGTTGAGTGAGTTTTGCGGGATGGGGCAGCCGGCGGCCGGCGCGGCCTCGTCGCTATCCGCGCCCGGCACGTTGAGATCGCACAGGCTCACCGAGAGGCGCGCGTCGTCCGCCTCGCGCCGCAGCGACGGCCGCCGCAGGGCGGTGAAGGAGCGCGGCCGCAGGCAGTCTGGGAGCACCAGCTCGCTATCTGCGCGGGAGACACGGGGCGGTGTCACGCAGGACTCCCGGGAGGCGGCCTCGGCGCGCCCCGCTGCCCCGGCCCTACGCGCGCACCGTTACAATCCCGGATGGCTAATGCCGCACACGATACTTGTGACATAAATTAGCAAGCACAGTCAAGAAGCGGCACACCAACATGGCACAAGTATACATATGTAACAAACCTGCACGTTATGCACATGTACCCTAGAACTTAAAGTATAATAATTAAAAAAAAGAAAGAAAGAAAGAAACTGCTCTTGCAGGACATCTGTTTAAACAGGAATAGGTGGGGGGAAGCCGAAACTTAAACCATGTGGGTGCTTCCAAATGCTCACAGGTGCCTGCTATATGCAAATGTGTACTTCCTCATTTTCTACAGTAAACGTGTACTCCTTATAATATAAATTTTCAAAAATTTAACTCCTGGGCTCCTTCCATCTTATCCCTAGCACCTAGAACAGCGCCGAGCACGCTGTTGACAAACAGTAACCATCGTGGAAAGTGCACTGATGAAGGCCTAACATCCTGTGAAGCCAGGGAGCAACCACCCGCCAGCAGACACACACAGACACCCTCTTTGCGTACATTGTCTCATCTAACCTTAACAATTACCTTTTGAGGCTACCATTGCCATGTCAGGACACAGGCTGAGAGAAGTAGATCTATCCAAGATATCCTTTTGAAAGTGGCTTAATAGGGAATCAAACTCATCGTTCTTTTTAAAATCATACAAGTTATACAAAATACAAAACGGTATTTTGTAGAAAATTCAGTTCAGCAAAAAAAATAATAATCCCCTGTAAGCCCACCACACAGAGAAAAACATCTTTAATATTTGTATGCATGACCTTTCAGCCTTTTTAAAGGCTGTATTTTTGGGGGTTTTTTTGTATGTTTATTTGGCATTTTTTTGTTTTTGTTTTTGTTTTTTGAGACGGGGTCTTGCTCTGTGGCCCAGGCTGGAGTGCAGTGGAGATATCTCAGCTCACAGCGACCTCCGCCTCCCAGGCTCAAGCCATCCTCTCACCTCAGCCTCCCAAGTAGCTGGGATGCACCACCGCGCCCAGCTAATTTTGTATTTTTTAGGTAGAGATGGGACTTCGCCATGTTGCCCGGCTGGTCTCCACCTCCTAGGCTTAAGCGATCCTCCTGCCTCAGTCTCCCAAAGTGCTACAATTAGAAGTGTGAGCCACCACACCCAGCTGGTTACTTTTTTAGTGCAAAAATTGTGTCATGCTCTATAAACATCACTTGTTTTTTACCTTTTATATGTACTACATCACTTTGAAAATGTGATGACATTGAAAATGTGATGACCCATTTCCCCAGAAAAATGCACATTCTCACAAACTTCTGTAGATAATTTCTCAGCATTCATGAACTACATGAAGCCATCCATGGGCAAGGACTCCAGGCTAAGAACCCTTGGAGTTTTTTTCAAAATTTTCAAAAATTTAACTCCTGGGCTCCTTCTGTCTTATCCCCAGCACCTGAACACCTCTCCATGCCAATAACTGTTTCCAGCACCATATTCTTCTAATGGCTGTGTTATGTTCTGCTTTATGGAGTCCTGTAACTTGCAATAAAAGTAATCACCATGTTCCATGAATTATCCCTGCAATTCATTCTTACAGCAGCCCGTGGAAGTGTTCCTGTTTTACAGATAAAGCTCAGCAGCGTTATGACAGCCACCATGTGGCAGATCCAGGATTGAAAAAAAGGTCTGTCCAACTCCCAATGCCGCATTCTTCACTTCCAGACTCTCCTTGTTTATTGAAGCCCTTCTTTGTGAGTCAATCTCTCCAAATTTGCCTGGTGCCACTGTAAGCTGCACCATGGACCGATCCCTTCCTTCAGGACTTCTCTCTGAACCTCTCCAAGGGAGAATCTGCACTGTCTCCTCAGGAACTGGGTTAAGGATGGCTGGGGTTGTCGGGTATGACAGCAAAGCTTGGGGGATTGCTCTGGTAGGGACAGCAGAGGCCAAAATTCAGCTCCAACTGAATGTAGACATGGTCACTAAACCTCCCTCTTTTCTTTCACCCTTTCCCTGGCCTTCCCAGAAACTGTGTTGTCTGGCCCCCAGAAAGCTCTGGGTGTGAGCCCTTCCCCCAAGCCTCCCAAAGCTCTGGAGAAGCCTCCTGGGGCCTGGCTGATTGGGGTTTCCTGGAATCATGTTGGCGAGGAGGAGGGAGCCGGCCGGAAAATGTGATTATTCCAGGGAATTGACTCTGACAGTGATGGTGCAGAGAGGCTGGGGGGCTGCAGAGAGGCAAAGGCAGAGGCCAGGAGGGCCTGTGCAGGGGGAGGTGGGAAAGACAATGGGAGAGGCAGAGGCGAGGAGGGCCTGTGCAGGGGGGAGGTGGGAGACAAATGGTGCAGAGCTGGGGAAAGCAGTGGGCTGACCTGAACCCTGGGGAACAGCCCCTGCTCCCACACCCCTCTGGGATTCCAGGCACTGGCCCTTGGGAACTACAGAGGGTGGGAGACAGAGAGGGGAAGGGGCAGTAACAGCAGGGAGAAGAGGAATCAAGTCGCTCAGATATGTCCAGTCAGAGCTCCAGGAACACAGCTGTCACAGGGCCCACACCACCACCTTAGGACAATCCGTCCAGAGCTCCCGGGGCTGGGCAGACCCTCAGAACAAAGCTCTTAATGGGACTGGATGCAAGCTATCCTGGTCTCTCCGCCCCTTCAGGCGTCCCCTTCTACTTAAACATGCACACTACCAGGTGCTCACTAACTCCCAGGCAACCTGTTCCACTGTGGAGTTAATCTGTCTTTAAAGAGTATTTCCTTCTCTTAAACCAAAATCTACCTCCCTGTATTTAACCCACTACCTCCTGAGCTGCCTATCAGCCCAGTACTGAAGACAATTCTCAGGGAATACTCAGACTTCCCACACACCTTCCCACCTCTTAGACAATGAACAGAACCAGACTCAGTACTCTAGATGTGCACCAACCAGCTCAAGGCACAGTGTGGCCATCACCTCCCTTGGTATGTATGCTATACTTCTAATAATGCAACCTAAAAGTACATTAGGTTTTTTTCAGTAACCAACATACATATACTAGTAGGCAGGACAAGAGCACAGTTAAGTGCAATGAATTTGAAGTCATCAGTCCAGGTTCAAATCCTGGCCCTGCCATTTCCTGTAAGACAAGGCTACAAATAGCTGAACTTCTTGGGGCCTCTTCAGCAGTGAAATCAGCATCTACTGATTTATATAAAATCTGTATCTAATACTCCCCTTAGAAGAGACGCTGTGAGGATGAAAAGGAGTAAGGTACACAGGGTACCTAAATAGGACACCTGGCACAGTCATTAGGTTAATATAAGCCATTGTTATTGGCACGTGAAATGCCACATGATTCAGAAGAAAGTGCATGGGCTTTGGGTGATCCAGGTCTGGATCAGGCCTAGGTTTAAATGTCTGACCCAGCACTTGACTGATGGTTTTTGGGTAAGCAACCTTCCTCCCAGCCTCAAATTGCTCACCTAGAGAATAGGGGTAATAATACCTGCCTTGAGTTGTTGTTGGAAAGCTTAGAGGTAAAGTGGGACCATCCCCAGCACCGAGAAGCTACCCGATAACTTCAGATATTAGTATTTGCTTGGCTTGAGCACAGTCTCAACTAAAAGTCAGGTACACCTGTCCTCAGACCAGGGGCTTTTTGAACCTTAATGCAGGACTTCACATCAGTCATGATGGGTACCCAGGAAATATTCACTGAATGAAATCACCAAAGACCAAGAAGCAGCAGCTAAAATGTAGAGGTGAGAGGATAAAGAAAGGAAGGAGAAACAGTGGAGGATGTACAATGAGAAGAAGGGGGTAGGAAGAGGATCCCTTTAGCCTTGATTGAAATCTTGCTAGAGTTGGGAGGGGAGGGACAAAAGCTGCTGGGAAACAGCTAAAAACGGAATGAATCCCTAGGGCCAGTGCCCAGCCCAAGTCTGTCTTCTCTCCCTCTCCACCCCTCAGGGTCAGGAGCAGCTGCAGGCAGCCAGCAGCTCCAAAATAACCATCCCATCAGTGAGCCCAGCTGTGTCGAGGCCCTGAAATAGATGAAACTCGAGACTCAGGAGCTGGTCAGAGCACCCTCCGCAGAAGGGACGGCAAAGGTCACAGTTGAGTGAGCCGATACCAAGTTAGAGGTCAGGGCAGTGTTTGGGGCCCCAAAGCCATGGGAGAACACCATGGAACCAACCTCAGCCCAGGGCTGCACCACTTGATGGATAAGGCTTAGAAAAACCAGATGGGCAACCTGTCACCCCAAGCAGTAGGGTGGCCCCACATTCGGAAGCAACAAGTTACATAATCGGTGCCGGGACACGTGCCCCCCTACTTTGGAGGTGTTTATGATGGGAACAGAGATGGCACAAGGCCACGAGGAGAAGCTGCTAAGCTGACTCCCCTTGCATGTCCCATCATTCAGGAAAGAACCTGTCAGTCTTCAGCTCTTGCCTGTTCTGGTGGCCGGCAGTGGCTCTACCGACACCCTGAGCCAGAGCAGAAATAAGCAGGCACTGCCAGGGCAGGGAGGTCCCGGCCATGTGTTTCCTCTCCTCTAGGTGGTGCTGGGGGCCCTACTCACCGACCTACTGTGTGCCCAGCCCTGGGCAGGGAGTCTGGGAGAGGGAAGAGCCAGGAGTAAGTGGAAAGGGCAAGGTTTAAGGGCAGGAATTTTTTTTTTTTTTTTTTTTTGATACAGGTCTTGCTCTGTTCCCCAGGCTGGAGTGCAGTGGCAAGATCTAGACTGTCTGCATCCTCTGCCTCCCGGGTTCAAGCGATTCTTGTGCCTCTGCCTCCCAAGTGGCTGGGACTACAGGTGCACACCACCACGCCTGGCTAATTTTTGTATTTTTTGTTAGAGACAGGGTTTCACTAGGTTTCCCAGGCTGGTTTCGAACTCCTCAGCTCAAGTGAACTGCTGGTCTCGGCCTCCTAAAGTGCTGAGATTACAGGCGTGAGCTACCATGCCTGCCCCGAAGACAGGAAAATATTTGAATACAATTTAATTACCAGAGTCTTGGCATCTAGGATTAGACAGAACCTTAGAGGAACTAAGGTACTAGGAAATCCATTCACCCCTGCCCATCTGTCAGCCTGGCTAGAAGCTAGAATGGCCCTAGGGTCAGGAAGTTTGCCATCTCCCAAGGCTCCCTCCGCCTTGGAGTAACTATGACTTAGAAACCCTCTCCTGGTGGGAATCCATCTGTGTCCCACATACCCTCCTCGGGGCTCCCTCTGAGTCTTCTCTCCTTTACAATAAATATCCCCTTTAGGATCAAGATCCCCAGCTAAGGCTGAAGTCCCCTTCCTGTTTCAGAGTGCGCTAGGGAAGGTATTCTGGAAGACACAGGAGTTGACTTGACTTGGGCTGAAGCACAGGAGGGTTTGGGTTGACAGGTGAGAAAACTGTTAGCAAACACCTAGTGAAGAGCAGGAGGGGGAGGGAGAGGGGACAGACTGAGGAGGGCCCCAGGGCCAGCTGTTGCCCAGAAAGCCACCCGGCCCTGCCATATGCTGCCAGCAGTGCAGGGTAACCAAGGTAGGACCTGGGCGTGGAGGACCTCACGGCAGGCCAGGGCCTCCTTTGAGGCAGAGCTTGCCGTCAGCCTGAGAGTCCCATTTGTTGACGTTCTCACATCCGGAGCACTGGCTAATCTGTAACCAAGGGTCAGCCTGCAGCCGCCCGGCTTGCTGGCGGGTATCTGCTGGCCCCTGTTTGGGAGGTGCTGCCAGCCCTTTACTGTCTCCACAAACATCCTCCTGCTGGTCCGCATCTGGCACGGGGCATGGGAGGGAGCCGGGGAGGGCGGGTGCCTGGCTTGGACAGGCAAGGGGGTTCTCCACCCATCTCAGCACCCACCTCCACCCTCTCCCTTTAAACCCAACCATAGGAAATTTAGGAGAAACAAACATGTTTTCTGGGCTCACAGAGGGAAGGGCAGAACATCCTAGAATCACTCAGTCACAGACTTTAAGATTCAGAGAATCTTCAAGCCATGGGATCTCATGGATTTATAGAATCATTTGGTCTAGTGGATCTCAAACTTTTTTAAAAAGCAGTGGAATCCTTTTGTCTAAAAGAACCCAAAGCTCTAGCCAAAGTCTAGGAGGTGGGCAGAGCACCTGTCCCCTCCCCCTCTCTCTGGCCTTCTCTGCAGCCTCCAAGACACCTCTGTGGAACCCCAGTGTTCCGAGGAACCCAGCTGGAGAACCACAGATCTTGTTCCAAGGAGCAATTTCGATTGCATGGTTTTCCTTTCAGCCTGATACAGGGACCTGGGTTCAAGGCTCCCTCTTCTAATTGGAGAGCTGGTTTGAGGGGTTGGCTTTTTTTGGCGGGGGAGGGTGGTGTTTTTAAATTAGGTATTCCTTTTTAACCTAAAGACAAAAGCCCTTCTCATTTGTGTAAATGCCTTTCCACATCTGTGAGGTAAGTGGGGCGTGTATAATTATGTCCAAATAATAGATGAGGAGGCTGAAGCACAGAGAAGCTGAGAACTGCCCAGAGGTAGTGAGCGGCCAAGTCAAGCCTTGATTCAGTCGATCTCCTGCATCTGAAATAAAGGCATTGTTCCCAATACTGCAAGGCCCCAGCTCCTCCCTCCACATACACCCCCACCCTGAGCCCCCCACTCTCTCCAAGGCCCCCTGTACAATCTCTTGAGCCCAAGAGATGCTAGGGGCAAACATAAGATTGCCTATTTTGTAAGTTAAAAACAGTCCAATACTGGCGATTACATGTGGTTCAACTTTATATATATTCATTGTGGTAGAAAACTAGAGTGCACAGGAACAACTGAACCAGACAAAGCCCTTGGGAGCCTCCAGGAAACTACAAGGCAGGCAGACCCACCTTCCCAACTGAATCTGGCATCCTGGGCACTGCCCCTTCTGTGTACCAGAACTGCCAGGGCCCTGGTGGCCTATCTGTGCCCAACATGCGCAGGGCATCCTTGATGCCTTGAACTCTCGTAAGCTCGAATCTGGAAGGCACAGGAGGGCCACTGTCCCCACTCTTGTCGGGCATCCAGACTTAATAGGGAGATCAGATGGACTCACATCTAGAGAAGCTGGAAGGTAATGTAGCCCAAGCTCCTGGGTTCAAATCCCAGCTCCACCAACTGCCAGCTGTGTGACCTTGGGCAGGTTATCAGACCTCTCTGAGCCTCTGTTCCTTATCTACAAAATGGGCACAATAATACCTTCCTTTATATACAAAGAGGATATATGCTGTATCTTTAAAGAGCAGGACAATACATGACTCAGAGCTGCTTATACCACTTAGTTCTCCACGTGCCGATGGTCAGGAGGAGGAAGGGTCATTTTGAATGTGGGAGGTCTGGGAAAGCTTCCTGGTGGAGGGGAGGGTTTGGTGTGGGGAGTGATATAGCTGGCAGAATTTGGGGTAAGCAGAAAGGAAGTGCCAGAAGAGCCTCTGAAGCAGAAGGAAGAGCAGGATTTTTCTTAACCAAAAAGAAGTGAAAATCATCAAAGAGGAAGAAATCATGATCGGCAGCCTCAGCCGTTTCCCCCAGCCCAAGAGCTGGCTCCGGCTCCTTAAACTAATATTTGCCTCTTGGCCCCTGGCAGCCGCAGCTGAGGGTAAACATTGGTTTCGCTGGGAAGCGGAAGGCCCAGATGGCAGTGTGGTCCTCAGCTGGGGATCAATCATACTCAGCGCCTCCAAGCTGAGGCACGCCCTGGATAGAGGACCTGACCCAAGCCCCTATCTCCCGGGGGCCTGGAGAACCCACCCAGCAGCACGTGGACCTTGGAAGCCCACCCTAAGAGTCTCCACACAGCTCTCTCCTCAGTAGGCAGGCGCGGGTCTTCTACCAAGACCTGGGAACCTGTGCATGGCAAGGGATGGAATAGAATGCATAAGCCCTCGGGAGCTCCCACCCCATCCCCTCCTAGAACCCTCCCGGACCCAGCCCCACCATTTAGAGGTGTTGATAGCCTTCTCCCTCTGACCTTACTCCCAGATCAGCCTGAGAGATCTGGGTTCCAGGCCTGGTGGGGCTGATGAGCAGCTGGGAGAGTTTGGGCAGGCCCCTCCCCATCTCCGGGTCTCATACTTCTCCACTGTCAAGCAGCCAGTCCCTCTTACTGAACAACTTGACAGCACAAAAGCTACTGGAAGCTTTCAGCTCTCATGGCTCTCTCCCTTGTGATGCATACACATACCCACACCTGTGCACACCCCTCACCTCCACAAGTCACCCACTACCTCTCCACCTCATTCCTTCCCCTCCTGGATCTGCTCCCCTACTGACCACCAATTCCCCATCTCTGTGCCTGTGGACACCCCTCCCTCTGACCTAAATTGTTCCTCAACCAAGCCATTTTTTTCACCTCACTTAGTTCCTGACTTAAAACTTGTCTTCTACAGGAAGTCCTCCTCGATTGCTCTCCAGCTGCACTCCCCTCCCACATATACACACAGTTTTACTCTTCAGCTCACACTTGATTGCAGAATTGAACTTGGACCACCTTGCATCAGTTACATGATGTGTCCCCCAGGGAAAACATTATTCCAGGAGAGGAGCTGGGTTTTCGATTCTTCTGTCTCCCACCTGCCCCCACATAGTACCTAGGCTGTGGTGGGCACCGAGGGATGCTCTGGAGCTCCCTCGTAAGTGGGCTCTTGGCCCACCAGCCTCCTGACGGGACTCACAGACGCTCTTCCTGAATCGACATTTCTGAGAGGAGCAAGGAGATCTTGAGACACTGGGATAGGAGCTTCTTTCTCCATGTATTAATCACCCAATAAAATCTGTGTTTATTTAGTTGCTGGCAGGTCCCTTCTCCCTGGAGGAAGGAAGCTGTTATTCTTGACGATACCCGCCTGGGCTTGAGCCAGGGCACCCCAAAGAAAGGTGATCTGCGGAACTCCAGCATAACAGGGAGGAGGGCCTGCTGGGGCTGTGGCCTGGGCACCACTGTGGGCTTGGATTCTGGTCAGGGCAGGGAGGACCGTCCATTGGGGAGAGACACCAGCCCCTGCCTCCACTCTGTCCGGGGACACAACCCATCCACCCATGGCCTGACCCGCTTACCTACCATGTGCCAGCTACCCTGGGAAGCCTCTGGTCTAAGGAACGAACACAGAGCAGGTAAGGTTGGGAGGGCTTTGACCACAGGCTTCAGACAAAGGGGACAGGGGCAGGCCTGGCAGAAAATCCCTGAAGATCAGACACTGGTTTGGGGGACAATCACCCCAGGAAAGACTGGCCCAGCTTCAGAGTCACCAAGACAGACAGCGACTTTCTTCAGAGGAGAGACAGCAGTGGGGAGAAGGACACCAAGACCAGGGAAAGCAAAAAGGGTGAGAGGATCTAGGTCGAGGGAGAGAGAAAAGCCCAGAAAGATACAGGTGCAGTAAAGGGGCAAGCGATGGAGAGAGGGAGAGGTGGGAAGTGGGACGGAGAGGAAAGAGGAGGCAGGGAAGGAAGCTGACCCTGAGGCTACCTGGGGTAGAGGGGAGTATCTCAGAAGACAGGCACTAAACGAAGGTGGAGAGATCACGCCCACCTCAGGAGATCTCTGGATGAATCTCTGTGTCTCCCTCTCTATCTTTACCAAAAAAAAAAAAAATTCAGGAGGAATAAAATGAAGGGATATCTTTAGCTGCCAATTGAATTTAGGGGCCATAATCAGTGTTTGAAAATACCCAGGGATTATGGTGATTTACGGCTGGGATGGAATCAGCTGGGGCCTTAACCTTATCGGGTGTGCAGAGAGGAGCCTGTCAGGAACTCCAAATGCAACTGAAAACACTGCGTGCAAGCCCATTTATAGTCACAGGGGGATGGGGCTGAACCAGGTCAGGCCACCTGGGCTCTGGCCCAGGGTGGGCCCTTCAGATTATTCTCCAAGCCCTCCTCAGCCCCTGACGGTGGGAAGCCCCATGCCGTCTGGCGTGTTCCTCTTCATTCCCACGTGCCAGGACCCTCCTGGAACTTGCAGGCCCAGCCCAAGTCTTCTCTTCCAAGAAGCCCTCCTGGCTTCCATCCTCCCCCACTGACCTCAGCCTCCTCTGACTTCCTGCCTCCTTTTATGTTTAAACCAGCTGGAGGGTAATGGGAAAGGTGTTGCTTTTGGCATCAGAACGCCCAGTTCAAGTCAGGGTTCTGCCACATCCCTACATGGGCAAGCCAGGTCTTGAGTGGGCCTCAGTTATCTCCCTGCCAAATGGGGATAAAAACCACTCCCTGTGGGGCCTGCTTCAGAGGGGTTAAATGAGATAACTGGATAGAAACCATCTCGGCAGATGGAAGGCATCCCATGACCACAGCAGTTAGCGATTTACTGGCTTCTCTTGGGTTGTGCCCTGAGTGCCTGCATCGTCTGGAGTGTTTGCTTCATCTCTCTAACTTCCCAGTGAGCCTGGGCTATCTGTGGGCAGGGCTGGGTCGCCCTTGGCCCCCACCCACCTGCCGTTTTCTTCATCTAACAAGGCATCCGCCCTCTCATTCTTCCCCCGCTACTACTCTCCCCGACCCACCCTGCAAATATTCCTCCACATCCTCTGAAGGTCAGGCAGAAGCCTCCACCCTGGAGAGCAGCCCGACCGAGTCAGAGGTGGATTCTTCCCCATCTTGCAGGGAAGTGGACATGTGGACAGACCAAGGCTCTGCCGATGCTCAGTACTGAGAGAAGCATCAGCACCACTTGGTGGCACACGAAGACGGAGAGGAGAATTCCGCCCAGAAAGGCTTCAGGGAGGAGGGGGCTTTGGGGCTGGCCTTGAAGCCAGAGTGGGGACGGTGAGGAAGGGCACATTTTGCTTAGGGAAAAGCAAGAATGTCACCCCACTACCATCACCTGCCCACCCTTAACAAGACTGTGGCTTTCTCAGGAGCAGAGACTTTGCCTTCCACCATGTGGCTGAGCCCTGGGCTAAGTCAGAGCCTTCACAACCATTACACAGGTGGGAAGCCTGAGGCTCAGGCAGAAGTGGTCAGGTTAGAGCTCAAACTCAAGCGCTGGGACTCCAGTGCCTTCAAGTATGGGGCCCTGAGGATACCAGAGCAGCACCAAGGCATTCACTCGAGCCCTGAGTGAGGAACTGCCCTCCCCAGTATGGGTGGGGACGAATGACAGTCACTGACCCCTTACTGTGCATCAGCTGCTCCTCAAAGAACCCTGAGAAAGCATTTAGCCCCACATTACAGATGAAAAAACTGAGGCCCCACACCTAGTACAGCGCGAGGCTAGGATCTGCCGGTCTCTGTAGCTCAGGGGCATGAACGCTGCCCTTTCTGCCCCCGCTGTAGACACACCCCTTTCACAGAGAAAATGCAAAGCACCTGGGCTCCCTTCTTCAGTTGCTGAGACCCAGATCTGCCCAGTTCCAGGCTCTGAACATGTCATTGTGAATGCAGAAACACTTTTGTTGAGGTGAAAAACAGAAAGTTCTCAAACTACTAGCTAATAAAAACCGCTTCCTGACGTTTGGAACTCAACAAACAGGCTTCTGACTCATTTCTTTGTTTTTACTATCACTGACTTTTTGCTCAAATAAAGGTGTTGTGGAAAAGAAGAGCTTCACTGTTGCTAGGCTCTGAAGTCAGAAAGGAAAAAAAACGTTTTTCAACCACCTTCATGGCCTCTTTCTCTGCAGGGAGCGGCGGGCAGAGATGGCAGAAGGAAAGAGTGTTGCTTGAGCATATACTTGGTACCCGAGACTGTGCTGGGCACTTTACTCACAGCCTCCTTGATGGAACTCAATCTTCCCACCAACCCATTTCACAGATGAGGAAGCCGAGGCTTGTGCAGCCTCTGCCTGGAAGCAAAGCCAGTTTGCTGATGGCCTGATTTGTACCCAGAGTCTGCATGTGCGCACGTGCACTTGAGTGCCTGTGCACAAGGAGAGCCAGGTGGGAAGGATCCTGGTCTGGGAGTCAGGTGACCTGAGTTCTAGTCCTACCTTAACCACCAACTTGCTGTGTGACCCTAGGAAGTCAGAGATTGTCCTGTCCTCTTCCAGCCCTGGTACTTGTGCCATTGCAGGGAAGCCTGGCCCCTGAGCATGCCCGGCTGCTTCCCGAGGCTCCTCCTCCTTGCTCTCTCACTCTCCTGAAACAGCCTAACTTACGCTGGGGGCCAGGGAGCAGCCAAGAGTCTTAGCTCCCCCAGTGCCTTCTGCCCCTGGATCCTACCCTTTTATCCAACATCCCTGCAAAAGGCACTAGGGTGGGCTTGGAACCCAGTCTTCTGGAAGGCTGCAGAGCCCAGGGGCTGACAGCTGGCTTTAGAGCTGGAGACTCAGGGCTGGCTCTACCCTTCAAGGGCCATGGCTCCTGGGACCATGATGCAACCTCCCTGGACTTGAGTTTCTGCCCAATAACGGGGTCTCCCTCCCAGGGTTGCTATGAGAACAGGCAAGAATGAAGTGCCTTGCACATAGTAAGTGTTCTATGAACTGTGGTTGTGATGGTTAATTTAATTACTTCTGGGGGTGGTGGTCTTTGAGGTCGCCATTTATGATTGTGAAGGTTGCACACTGCCCAAGGCACCACCTGAGAGGCTGCAGATAGCAGAAATCACACCCAGGTTCCACTGAAAAGCAATGGGCCTGGAGGAAAGGAGCTCTCTGCAGTTCATGCCAAGGCTCCCAGGGCTGCCCCTGTTCCCCTTGGCACCAGAGAGGGGTCCCTACGCCTGATGGGATTGAACAGTACCAGGCTGTAGTGCCCAGAGGTTGAGGGGTGTCCCCTGCACCAAGGGGCCGGAGGGACAGGCACTCACCAAGCAGCTGGACGCCCCGCGTGAGGCCGTAGACGTCCACCAGGGCCCAGAGCGGGTCGGCCGTGCGGACCCCGCTGAAGAACAGCATGACAGCCGAGTCGTTGATGCGGTGGAAGACACGACCCTTCTTGTCCACCCAGAATGCGATGATGTTGCCCTCATTGGCAAACTCCTCAGGCAGCGCCTTGGCCCAGAAGCCACTCTGGGCCACCAGGTCGGGGCAGGCGTACTTGGGCAGCGAGTCAGGGTGGATGCGGGACGGGTCCTTGCTGGTGAAGCCCAGCCGCAGGGCCCCGCTCCAGCAGCACTGCTTCTTGGTGATCTGGGTGGCAGGGGGTGGCCTCAGCCCACCCTCTTCCACTTGGTCAATCGGACCAAGGGTAGCCCCCCTCGGGTGGACTCCCTGGAGCATCCCACAGCAGCCTGCCCACCATTCCAGCATGGTTCCCTCCCAGGAGCCCTCCCTGCTGGGAAGACAGCAAGGGGTTCCCGCGGCCACCGCCCTCCCGGTTCCTTCCTTGTCACACAGGGAGGTTGAGAAAGGCATAAGGAAGAGGGAAGAGGGTCACCAGAGAGAAAAGGCGGGGGCAGGGTGTGGTGGTGGGGGTGGCAGCAGGCAGAGTCCAGAGGCCCAGGGAACGCCGTGAGGGAAGCAGGAAGCACGGGGCGGGGGCGGGGGCAGGGGGCAGGCCCACCTTCAGCCTGACTTGCTCGTAGATGAGGACCGGGCGGTTGCTGAAGGTGATGGCGTTGCAGAAGCTGGCCTGCCTCTTGACAGCCTTGTGGCTGAGGTCCATGAGGATCTGGGAGCCCTTGGTGTGCGGGTGGAAGAGCAGCGGCGTGGCTGGGAGCCCCCCACCAGGCAGCACCGCTGGGCAGTGCTTCTGCTTGTGGTGGCATCGGTGAGAAGTGACGGGGAAGGGGCCCCCAATGGAGTCTGCAAAGGAACAGGCCACAGTGTCAGAGAACTTGACGGGTCCACGAGCCAGACCAGAGTCCCCTAGGTAAGGGCAGAGGCTGGGCATGACCAGAAGTCACCCGGAGCCCAGTTCTTCCACCACTGTTGCCACCCCTTGCCACCATCCTTCTGCCACCATCTCTCACCATCTCCCACTCCACTATCTGCCACCATGCTCTACTGGTTCACTACCCACCACTTCTCCCCTTAGCCTTCCCCATCACCTTCCACCCCCACCCTCTCCCACCTCCTCTCCCCACTAGTATTTAACACCCTCTGCCTTTCACCACCTACCATGATAGCACATCGCCTTTACTACTGCCCTCCACTACCACTCACTGGCACTCCACCATCCTTGGTTTGTTTATTTATTTTATTCAATAAATATTTATGACATATCTGCTGAATACCAAGCTCTGTCCTGAGTACTGGAGACACAGACATGAAACATACATGGATCCTGTCCTTGGGGCTGTCACTAACTGGCTCTGTGACCTTGGGGAAGACAACACTTCCCTCTCTGGCATAATGGGTGGCCTCTACTCTGTGGCTCCAAGACAAGTCTCAGCAGCACAGGCAGCATTAATTAATACACAGCCTCAGGGGCTGGGGACTCTGGTGGGGCCCCCAAGATCCACGCCCTGTCCTTCAGGAGGTGGAGCCCGCCCATCCTGTCATCGTGGGGAAAGAGAACAATGAAGAATGGAGGAGAAGTGGGTGGAGCCATAGAAAGCCACAAAACATGACAGAGGCCTTCTGGGATGTTTCAAATTTTGGTCCTCCAAGGCAGGAATTTAATGATGCAAAGAGCTCGGCATTGGGCCTGTCCAGACCCTTCCACTCCCTAGAGCAGGAGGAGCGGCTTCCAGGAAGGAGATGGAAGACAGGGAGGGAAGGGAGAGGGAGAGGCCCAGTCCTCCGTCCAGGCTGTGTTGGCTTTGGTCTGCATCCCTCTGTACCACTTTGCATTTCCAATCCCCCTCTTCTCCAGAGGCCCCAGACAACAGTCTCCAAAGCCCCAGGCCAGCCGGACATCCTGTGCATGAGCCACCGGGCCTCTCTAGAGCAGCTTCCTGCCTGCCAGGCTCACTAGGAAGGGGTGGTACGAGGAGGAGTTCACCTTGTCCTCACCAAGGAGACAAGACGGGAACGGCTGAACAGTGCAAGGGCTTTGGAAGCCGTCAGGCTATGAAGGCTGGAAATGCTCAGAAGAGACCCAGATAGTCTAGAAAGGCTGCCTGGAAGAAGCTGAATGGCCTCTGGATAGTGCAGAGGAGGGGAGGCCATTTCAGGGAAGGGGACGCTGGGAAGAAGGGCAGAGAGTGGCATTGGCTACAGGTGCCTTGCCTGGAAAAGATGCCCACTGGGCTCCGGCCAGCCTCAGACACAGCTTGACTTTTGTTTCATAAAATATGTGCTGGTGAAAGGCAACATCACACATTACTGAGGTTTGCATCCAGAGGTAGAAATGGAAGCATAAGAGAAAAATCACCCCTGCTGTGTGGGTAGCTAACACATCGTGGTGCATCTGCACAATAGAATACTACTCAGCAGTAAAGACCAATGAACTACCAATATGAATAACAACATAGGTGAATTTCAAAATAATGATGTGAGTGAAATTAGCCTGTTAAAAACAAAGCAATACATGATTCATGGAGCAACTGCAGGGCTTCCATTCTCTTCAAAACCCTTCCTCTCCTTCCATTTTTTATCAAATTCTAGAAAGTGCAAATGAAGCTGTAGTGATCAAAAGCAGATAAGTGGCCCGGGCACGATGGCTCACACCTGTAATCTCAGCACTTTGGGAGGCCAAATGGGGCAGATTACCTGAGGTCAAGAGTTTGAGACCAGCCTGGGCAATATGGTGAAACCCCATCTCTACTAAAAATATAAAAATTAGCCGGGCATGGTGGCAGGCACCTGTAGTTCAAGCTATTCGGGAGGCTGAGGCAGGAGAATCACTTGAACCCAGAAGGTGGAGGTTGCAGTGAGCCAAGATCGTTCCACTGCATTCCAGACTGGGAAACAGAGCAAGACTGTCTCAAAAAACACACACACACACACACAAAAACGAAACAAAACAAAAAAACAAAAGCAGATAAGTGGACGCCTACGATAGTCGGGGGAGACAGGCAGGATTACCAAGGAGCACAAGGCGACATTTGGCAGTGTGGCTGTGTTCCTTATCTTTTTTTTTTTTAATGGCTGGTTTTCAATGGTCTATGTGTTCCTTATCTTGATGTGGTAATGATTTCATAGGGGTACACTATGTCAAAACTCATCAAATTGGACGCTTTAAACATGTGCAGTTTAGTGTATGTCAGTTTCACCTCCCTGAAGCAGTTTTTAAAACCCTGCTGAGCCCAGCTGCTGCTGAGAGCCTTTCCTCTGGGGCTCCCCCTCCCCAGCCTCCACTCTGAATCCATGGAGCAACTGTAGGGCCACCAATCCCTTCAAAATGCTTCCCCTCCTTCCCACCCATCCTACTCGAGGTCCTGGGGCCCTGGGTAAAGGCGCAGAAAACACTGACTCTGGGCAAATATAGTGGAGACACAAGGGGCCAGAGACCCAGCCCCTGGAAGACATTCCCCAAGGCTCCCTTCCAGAGAGGACCCCTGCCAATCCCAGTGTTGGGTAAGGGGTTGAGGGTGGGGCTGGGGCAGCACAGGCCCAGCACCCTGGCTGGCAGCAGAACAGACAGAGGAGGTGGGGCCAGGAGGACTCTGGGCCAGGGGTACCATGTGCACCCAGGCATGTGGGCTCCAAAAACACACTCATGGGCACACACATACACCTGTGAGCACGCAAAAGTAATCCCAACCCTAGGCCATTCATCCTCTCCTGTATTCCTGAGACCAGGAACCACACACTTACACATGTACTGTGACACACACACGCAGTCATGTACACATGGATGTGCAGAACAATACATACAAAACACACGCCTATCACACACGGGTCATATACATCAAATAATAGTGGCAGCCATTTGCCAAACTCTGAACTAGTTTTACACACACTTACTGGTTTCACCCTTATGGCAAACTTATAACTATTAAACTTATTATCAACCAATTTACAGATGACAAATATGTGCCTCAGGGAGATTAAGTGGCTTGCCCAGGGTCACAGAACCAGTAAGAAACAGACCTAGAAGCCAAACCCAGCAATCTGACTACAGAATCTTTGTTATTGGCCACTAAGCATCAAGAGGCCACAGTGGCTCACACCTGTAATCCCAGCATTTTGGGAGGCCAAGGCAGGAGGATCACTTCAGACCTAGGAGTTGGAGACCAGCTTGGGCAACAAAAGCAAGACCTCATCTCTACAAAAAATTTAAAAATTAGCTGAATATAGTGGTGCGTGCCTGTACTGAGTCCCACTAGTCCCAGCTACTCAGGAGGCTGAGGCAGGAGGATCCTTGAGCCCAGGGGTTGAAGGCTGCAGTGAGCTATGATCATGCTACCACATTCCAGCCTGGGTCAGAGTGCGACTGTGTCTCAAAAAAAGTAAAAGGCATTAATAGCCAAGAATTCATGGATTTGGTGTGCTGGATAAATTTTTAAAATGCAAATTAAAAAATACTCATAACCTATAAACTATGAAAAAAAAAAAAAGAAGATTCCTTCAGGCTGGGTGCAGTGGCTCACACCTGTAATCCCAGCACTTTGGGAGGCCAAGGCAAGCGGATCACTTGAGGTCATGAGTTCGAGACCAGCCTGGCCAACATGGTGAAACCCCGTCTCTACTAAAAATACAAAAATTATCTGGGAAGGGTGGCACATACCTGTAATCCCAGCCACTTGGGAGGCTGAGGCACAAGAATTGCTTAAACCCAGGAGGCGGACAGTTGCAGTGAGCCGACATGGTGCCACTGCACTCCAGCCTGGGCAACAGAGCAAGACTCAGTCTCAAAAAAGAAAGAAAAGAAAAAAAGGTTCTTTCATGTACCACCCAAAAGCATCTCATGTAGCATACATACAGGGCAATACATTGACACATGTATTTATATGTATGCCACCAAAACACAGAAGTGTAAACCATGTCCTCAGCCCTCCTGCATTCCAGCTGCGATGCGACGCAACCTGGAAAGCCAATGTTGAGAATGGTTTGGCAGTTTCTCATGAAGCGAAAAACTCCTAACATATGTCCCAGCACTCACGCTTCTGGGCATTTCCCCACAAGAAATGAAAACATGACCTGCACACAAATGTACAGCAGCTTTATTCATGATAACCCTGAACTAGAAAAAACTTAAACGTCCTTCAGCTGGTGAACAGTTAAAAATGTGACAGCTCCATGCAATCACTACTCTGCAATAAAAAGGAACATAACCACTGATACACACAGACACACAAATGGCTCTCAAAAGTATGCTACGTAAAAGAAGCCAGATGCAAAGGGCTGTATGCTGTACGATTCCATCTGTAAGATATTCTGGAAAAGACAAAACTAGAGAGACACAGAGATCAGTAGGTATCAGAGAAGGAGAGCAGGGGAGAGATTTGACTACAAAGAGGCAGGAAGGAAGTTTTTATGGCGATAGAAGTGTTCCATATCTTAGCCTGGACAACACTGGAGACCCCATCTCATTGTACAAATAAAAATAAAAAATGAGCCAGGCATGGTGTCTCACACCTGTAATCCCAGCTACTTGGGAGGCTGAAGCGCGAAGATGGCTTGAGCCCAGGAATTTGAGATTGCAGTGAGCTATGATAGCACCACTGCACTTCAGCCTGGGTGACAGAGCATGATTCCGTCTCTAAAAAAAAAAGAAAAGAAAGAAATAATGTTCCATATCTTGAGATTGGGGTAGTGGTTACACAACTTGTACATTGTCAAAACTCACAAAACTACACACTTGAAAAGGACAAGTTTTACTATATACATATGATACCTCAATTTAAAAGCTACAGCTGGCTGGGTGTGGTGGCTCAGGTCTGTAATCCCAGCACTTTGGGAGGCCAAGGCAGGCTGATCACATAAGCCCAGGAGTTCGAGACCAGCCTGGGAACATGGCAAAACCCCTTCTCTACAAAAAAAAAACCTACAAAACTTAGCCAGACGTGGTGGTGCACATCTGCAATCCCAGCTGCTCAGGTGGCTAAGGCGGGAGGATCACTTGAGCCCGGAAGGTTGCAGTGAGCCGTGGTAGCACCATTGCACTCTATCCTGGGCAAGAGAGCAAGACCCTATCTCAAACAAAAAATTAAATTAAATTAAAAAGTAAAATCTATAATACAACTAACAAGTCACATCTTCATTCAGATGGAAAGAAGAGAGGCTGCACTTTCTCACCACCATGGCACCACCATCAGCTCACCCTGCGCAGTGCCTTGGATGTGGCCATCTACCAGAAGACCCCCAGTGCTTGGTTGGGCCTGTCACCCTAACCCTTAAGTTCCTTCCACAGCTATGAAACAGAACAGGGGTTCCCTGCCCCAGCTATGGGGAGAGAGCACTTCGGTAGCTGCAAAGCCCCACCCACTGACTACCATGCCTGTCTTCTGCCAACAGTGTGAACAGGTCGTCGGGGCAGCCATGGAGACCAGGCCCGCCCTGAGCAGCTATCCTCAGCCCCTTCTCTCTGTACTCAGCTCGCTGTGTGATCATCGCCCACCAAGCCACCTCTGGGGAGACCACTTGAAAACCCTCTCTGGTTTTCCTGCCATGAACTGCGGGCTCCTGTCACGTGGCAGGCCCCAGCTGCACTCCTGACCTGCCCCGCCCTGCTCCTGGCTCCAGGGGAGCCCCTGAGCACCCCTCACCCAATCTACCAATCCTGCCTCAGGAATAAGCACACCTGAGTTCTGTCCTCTCTTGTTCACCCTACGGCTACAGCCCTAACTCAGGCCTCGCCACTCTTCTGAACCAGGGCAGGGGCCACGATGCGCTCTCCCCAGCACTCCTCTAGGGGGCGCTGTTCTCATGGACTACGAGTGTCCAACGTGAAACCTTCATCAGGGTGACCCCCTCCTCCCCCACTGCGGCTGCTCCTGCTCCTGCTACCCCCTCCTCCATCCCAGCTGGCATTAAAATATTGGGGGCAGGGAGTGGGGTGGCAAGCGGAAAGCAAAATGAGAATGAACTTTGGACATAGCTCTGATGCCAAGGGTCCAGAGGGGGCAGCAGGGGGTGGGGCTTCCTCCCTACACTATCCAACAGGATCCCTCCCAGCACCGGGACTATGACTCTTTAAGGTTCCTATTCTACGAATGAAGGAGTTGGATTGAGAATGGTTACGCAACTCACTTGTGGTCACACAGCAGTTAGGTGGCAGAACTGGGACTTGAACCCTGGTCTTCCAAGGCCACGTCTGGGGTCCTTTACCCTACTCAGCCTCTGGTACTAGAGCTCCTTTTCCCCATGAGTCCAAGATGGCAGGCACTTCGGGGAAGGTTGTGTGCAGGAGGGGCTGGGCCCAGAGGGAGCAGCTGCAGCAAAGGGCCTCAAAATAGGGGGTGTGTGGGCTGCACAGCTGCTCCACCAGGGACACACACAATTGGATGGAGCCCCAGTTGTGCCACCTGGCTCTCAGCAGAGCTCCCAGGGAGGGCCCTCAAGTGACAGGTTTACAGGCTTCTTGGGAGCCCCAGTGGGGGCACCCTCCTCAGGCGAGGCTGCTGCTGACATGGTGGAAACTCCCCCGACAGCCCCATTCCTCCTGGGCATTTATGAGCTGCCAGACACAAGCCTGGCCAGCCCTCTGGGTGACCCTCAGCTGGCAGACCACATTCCTGCCTCTCAGCGGGGTCCCGGGGCAGACGCCTGGACACACATAGCCTCCGGAGTGACCTCCCGATGGCCCCCACCAAGCTCTGCCCCAGAACCACTGGCAGAGCCCCAGATGCCCTAGGCTGGTCTCAGCTGGGCTGCCAAGGAGAGATGGGGGGAGCTCACCACCCAGCCAAGAGCAGAGGCACTGATACTGACGCCAGTGCCCAGCCTCCCATGGCTTCAAGGGCAGTGTCTTGATTTATGCCCCCAACGCCACTCTGGCACAGATCCTCTGAAGTTAGGTTTACACATTGAGTGAGGAACCCAGATGTGAACCCAGGGCTGGCTGCCTCCAAACGAGGCAGCTCTGTCACTAACTGTAAGACCTCTGGGAGCCTCACTTTCCTCATCTGTAAAATGGGGTCATGGCAGGCCTTCATGGGATTCTTGTGAGGATTCAAATAGATGATGTACGTAAAATTCAGTAAGTAGTTGCTATTATTATTATTCCTATTTATATCACTCTGCTTTCTACCCCCACACCTTTGCTCAAACCACTCCCTCTGCCTCACCTGCGCCTCTCCAAACCCCACCCATCTTTCAAGGCCCAGCTGAAGCCCGCTGCATCCAAGATCATCTTGTTTTGAACCCACGGTCCTGAATACCAGTGCTGGCATCATCATCTTCATCCAAGAGACAGTCTCGTCTCACTTTCTGGGTGGTGGAGCGAGGCACAGAGAATGAGCATTGGAGGCAAGAGGCCCTGGGTTCAAACCCTGACCAGGCCACAGACTTGCTGTGTGACTTTGGACAAGTTGCTTCACCTCTCTGGACCTTGATTTATTTCTCTGTAAAATGAAGCTCACCATAGCTGCCCTGCCCACCTCTCTAGGCTGTAGTGATGCCCGGGTAAATTTACAGATGTGAAAGAATTTTGCAAACTTTAACACTTGATCTCAACATAAGGTCTTTTTAAAAACATAAAAGCAAACATAACCACTGTAGGAAATGATCGGCTCCTTTCAGCCCAGTGGGAGACCAGGAACTTCAGTCTTATTTTACCCCAAACGTCCTAATCTCAGATTGCCAGGGTGGTTCTGATTTGGACTCGCTTATCTGCATTAACTGAACAGGGCTCTGGGGGAAAGGATTTAGGAGAATGGTTGGAAAGCTGGGGATGCCTGACTCCTGGTGGGAAATGGACAGGTGGGGACGGAACTTGGGGGACAGAGATGATTGTAAAACTGGGCAGAATTAAACTTCTTTAGGTTCCCTAAAGGGGCCTCTACCTCCCACACCTGCCTCTGATTTCCAGGCTTGGCCCAAGCCCACTTCTGTGCTGGGAACCTTTCCTTCCTCCTTCCCACCTATATATCTGCCTTTCTCATGCATCCTTCAGACGTAGATTTTTTCAAGACTAGGTTAGGGGCCTTACTATGGACCTCTGAGGACCCCATAAGCCCCCTAACAGAGCACCCATCACCAAGCAGCCTTTCTCAACCCTGGTTCTTACACAAGATTAAGCCCAGATACCCCAAGGCACTTGTTGTATGCAATGCATTGACTTGTCTCTTCTGCATCCAGAATGGTTTTGGTTCTATGCCATCCTCAGGAGAGTTGAGAAGTCACTCCCATCAGCTTCTGTGTTCTGCAGAGTAGCACTGCACTGGGAAAGGCTGCAGGGTTATTTGTGCCTGTCTATCCCCCTGATGGACTGTGAGCCTCCCCAGGGCAAAGACCACTTTCTTTTTTTTGAGACCGAGTCTGGCTCTGTCACCTAGGCTGGAGTGCCGTGGCCTAATCTGGGCTCACTGCATCCTCCGCCTCCCAGGCTCAAGAGATTCTCCTGCCTCAGCCTCCTGAGTAGCTGGGATTACAGGCACAAGCCACCACGCCTGGCTAATTTTTCTATCTTTAGTAGAGATGGGGTTTTATCATGTTAGTCAGGCTGGTCTCAAACTCCTGACCTCATGATCTGCCCACCTAGGCCTCCCAAAATGCTGGGATTACAGGCATAAGCCACGGCACCCAGCCCCATTGTCTTTTTTACTGCTGTTTCCCCATAGCCTAGTTCACAGCACACAGCAGGTCCTCAATAAAAGTTGCTGAATGAATTGCTAGTGTTTGATTCTTCTATCTACTGATGAACTGGCAGGAGTTCAGGCAGCACCCATTTTGTGCCTTGCCCTTTCTGGTGTCCAGTGGAGAAATTAGAAAAAGAATGGAATAAAGGGAGCAGCTCCCTTCCCTGCCTAGCATGCCTGACTACAGCCTGCCTGCTCAAGAACCTTCAATAGCTCCTCACTTGCCAGCAGTAGAAAAGAATCAGATAAGGAAGGCCATGAGGGTTGATTCTTTCCTGTGTATCAAACGCCGCAGCGTGTGCCCTTCATACACAACCTGATCACACCCTCCAATCCCTGCAAGGCAGGTATCTATGGGAACAGCCCCTACAATGGCCCCAATAATCCCTGAATCCACCTCTTGGCCTTCAGGCCCTTGTGTGACCCCTTCCCCTTAAGCGTGGGTTGGGCCTAACATGTAACTTCGAATGAATAGAATACAGAGGAAGTGCCGCGGCTCACGCCTATAATCCCAACACTATGGGAGGCCGAAGCGGGTGGATCACCTGAGGTCAGGAGTTCGAGTCCAGCCTGGCCAACATGGTGAAACACTGTCTCTTCTAAAAATACAAAAAAATTAGCCGGGTATGGTGGCAGGCACCTGTAATCCCAGCTACTCGGGAGGCTGAGGCAGGAGAATTGCTTGAACCCGGGAGGTGGAGGTTGTAGTGAGCTGAGAAGGTTGTAGTAAGCTGAGATCACACCACTGCACTCTAGCCTGGGTGACAAGAGTGAGACTCCCATCTCAAAAAAAAAAAAAAAAAAAAAAAATACAGAGGAAGTAATGGAATGTCACACCCAAGACTGGGTTATAAAAAGACTGTGGCTCCCATCTTGGTTACTCTCTTGCCTCTCCTAAATTGCTCCCTCAGGGGGAAGCCAGCCACCATGGTGTAGGGCCACTCCATGGAGAAGCCCATTTGGCAAGGGACCAAGGACTGCCCATAGCCACATGAGTAAGTTTGGCAAGCCTTTTGATGCAGCCACAGCCAACAATGTAACTGCAACCTCATGATAGACATGAAGCCAGAGGCACCTAGCTAAACAGCACAGAGATTCCTGAGCCACAGAAACTGGGAGAGCATTAAATGTTTGTTGTTTTAAGCTGCTAAGTTTTGGAATAATTTGTTAAGCAGCAATAGATGACTAAAACAGTATCAATAGTTCCATTTCACAGATAAGGAAACAGAGGCTCTGAGAGGTAATAACTTGGCCCAAAGTCACATAGCTGTTAAGTGGCAGAGCTGGGCTCTGAACTCAGATCTGTTGCACTGTGCAGAGGTTCCTCCATGGATCCCAGCTAGCTGACTGGCGTGCTCAGTCCCCTCTCTCCTCCTAAGTCAGTTTCTCCATGAACACCGCAGCGCCCGTGCATGCCCAGGGTGGGGGCCATGTTAGCACCCTAGCACCTCCCACAGAGTGCCTGGCATGGGAACAGTAGGTCCTGCTGCTCCCTGGAAGATGAATGAACCTATCATGACAGGGTGGGTGAAAGAAAGTGATAGGGAACGGGCAAGACAGGCACCTTTGTAGCCAAGTTAATCCCCAACTGAGCCTCTTGCTCTCTCTCACTCTGCAACATCCCCATACTGACATTTCTAGCAGCCAGAGATGTATATAGCTGTGACTCCCAATTCCTCACTGCTGGGAAGAGGACCAGTCCTCCTCCTCTCCCTCTTGTTTCCCACCTCAAGATTCCAGGAGGGGACTCCAAATGTTAACTCTTCAGGGCTCAGCTCCCAATCCCTGTCCCTGTCCTCCCAGCATCTCCCCAAACCCCCCAGGCCAGGCCTGGAGAATGGGGGGAAGCGCAGCCCAGTAACATCAGCACCCCTAGTTCCCCATATCAAATCCAGAGTCATGCATGTGTACATGCGTGCACACACACAGATGGCAGGTGTGCCTCATGGCAGACACAAGCACTGTTGTGCAGGCCCAGAAGGGCTGGGGAACACAGAGGCAGCAGGTGAGTGTGTGTGTGTGCATGCGTGTGTGTATATGTGTGTGTGAGTGTGTTTATATGTGCACTTGTGGCTGTGTGTGTGTGCATGAATGTGTGCATGCACTGTGTATATGTGTGCATGTGCGTATGTGTGTATATATGTGTGTATGTGTGCGCACATGTGTGTATGTGTGTGCACCTGCGTATGTATGTGATGTGTGCGTGCACGCATGTATGTGTGTGCATGTGTGTGCACATGTGTGTGCATGTGCACGTGTGTGTGTATGCGCTGGCAAGCACACACAGGCCTAGAGGAGCCTCCACAAAAACCTTCATAAAAGCACACTCTGTGGAGTGCTTACTATGCAACTTACCCTTCCCAATTTACAGAAGTGGACACTGAGACGCGAGCAGATGAAGGGACTGACCCAAAGTCACACAGCCAGCAAGAGCAGAACAGGATTCAAACTCTCCCGGAGAATAATTGCTCCTCCTTCCCTTCCTCTCCAAATACTGCCTGGCCTCACTGCCCAGCCCTGGCCTCACCTCCCTGATGGTTCCCCCACCCACCCCCTCAGGCCATCTTCAGCTCCAACTGCCCTGCCGTCCAGCAGGCAAGGGCCTCTGTCCACCCCACACTCTTCCCCCCTACCCACTAACCCAGCATCTGCTGGGAGCCACTGTGTGCCAGGCGCCAGGCTGAGGTAAGGGAACACAGAGCTAGAGTGACCCGATGCCCACCTTCCTGGAGTCCACAGGCACGAGCGGGGTGTGGGGGTGTGCACCTTCAAGCTCCGGAGCTCCCCTTGGCCTAAGCCCCCAGAGCTGCTGCCAGGAGATGGGTGGCTCCCTCTGCTAATCTCACAAGGCCACTGGATGCCTTCTCCACTGCTGCCTGCTTGAGGATTAAGGAACCCAAGAAAGGTAAGTAGGGGACCAGCTGCAGAAGGAAGAAGGCCTGGCTTCCCCACTGAGGCACCAGCTGTGTGGCCTCAGTTAGCCATTTCCCTTTCCTGGCTGCAGCCTCTCCCTCTGTGACAGGAGGGGGTGGGAGCCAATGTCTCGGGTCCCTGTACACCAGCATCCTCCAACACTCAGGCTTGTTAAACCCAGAGACTAACCTGAGGGTGACATGTATGTCTGGGTGCATGTGCGTGTGTCACCTACACATCAGCCGTCAGCAAGGGGTCCATTCCTTGCCCTGGGGGAGCATTGAAGGGAGGTGAAGGAGGAAGGTGGGGGGAAAGGAAGAAGAGAGGACAGCAGAGGCGAGAGGAGGGAGGCCTCCCAGTGTCACTGCTGTCTCCCTCTTCGCACTCCCCTTCTCACCCTTGTCAGCCTGCCCTCAAGACTGGGAGCAGCTCTGGAAACCTGCCGGATGGAAGAGATCAAGCGTGTAACCACTGAAACCATTTTCCAAACGGGAATTCATTTCCCCATGGGTGTCCTGCCAGGCTGGTCCCAGAGGAGCCCGACTCCTCACCAGCAGCCGCACTACACACACACACACACACACCACACACACACACACAGAGGCATGGCACAGGCACAGAGGACCACAGATGTGGCTGCCCCCGCGTGGAAACATAGGCACAGCAACACACAGTCGCTTCAGTCCACAGTTACAGACACATCACACAGGTACACAGAGATCTAAAACACAGATACACATCTGTTGACATCAGAAGCTCAGAGAGCCAAAACACGTCCACAAACAAAACACACAATTAGATAACCCCCGACACACATACAGAGTCCTGTGTCCTCTCTGTCGCCCTCCCCTCACCCACTTTAACGCAGCAATCCAAAAGAATCCAAAGAAACAAGCCGAAAGTCCAAGGCTCTAAAGAAAATACAATCAGCCAGGCGCGGTGGCTCATGCCTGTAATCTCAGCACTTTGGGAGGCTGAGGCGGGTGGATCACGAGGTCAGGAGTTCAAGACCAGCCTGTACAACATGGTGAAACTCCGTCTCTACTAAAAATACAAAAAATTAGCCGGGCATGGCGGCAGGTGCCTATAATCCCAGCTACTCAGGAGGCTGAGGCAGAGAATTGCTTGAACTCAGGAGGCGGAGGTTGCAGTGAGCCGAGATCGTGCCACTGCACTCCAGTCTGGGTGACAGAGCGAGACTACGTCTCAAAAAAAAAAAAAAAAGAAAAGAAAAAGAGAAGAAAAATACAATCAAGAACCATTTCAATGTGCCTTCAGGAGCCCAGCTACAGGCTACGGCACACCTAGGAAGGAGCAAACCCCTGTGTCTCACGCTGGCCCCAGCTCATTTCCCAGAAGAAGGTGAAACCAGAGCTGCTGGGGCAGCCAGGGCATGGGTACAGGTGTGGGCACACATGGGCATGGATGCGTGAGGACACATATGCAAGGGTTCTGATGGGGGTGGGGGTTGGCTGTATGGGCACAGGCAAATATTCCCTCTCCAGACCTTCCAACTCCTGTCCCCTCTACTTGTGCAATGGCAAAGGCCAGGGCCAGCTTAAGGGAGGCCCCGCCTGGGAGGGCAGTCCTGGCAAAAGGGTGGAGGCCAAGGCAGATGGGGCATTTGATGAGCGCTCACTGATGACCACCTTGCCTGCAGGCCCAATTCCTAGAGTTCTCAGAGCACCCCAAGTGATCCTCCTGCCTCCAGGGAAATGGGACAAATGAGAGGGAGGGAATATGACCCTGGGCCCAGGATGCCTTTCCAAGCCCTCTTGATTTTCCCCATGTTGAGTTCTCTGCTCACATGATTCATGTAATCCTCACAATAATCTTGTTTTCTTTTTTTCTTGAGACGAGGTCTCGCTATGTTGCCCAGGCTGGTCTCAAACTCCTGGGCTCAAGCAATCCTCCCACCTCAGCCTCCAAAGTGTCTGGGATTGCAGGCGTGAACACCAGACCTGGCCTGCACAGCAGTCTTAGGAGGAGGGTGCTATTACTAGTCTCATTGACAGGTGAGAAAACTGAGGCTCAGGAAGACATTTGCCTTCTTTACAAAACACATCCATCCACTCCCAGAGCATGAGCTAGGGTGGTCTCAGGTCCTCACCCTCTAGGGAGCCTGTGCTCCAGCTGGAGGACAGTGTAGTGTGTCCTGAGCCTGCTCTGAGGGCCTCTCTGTCCTTCACAGACCACAGGCTTGCCCAAGTCTGACTCCAGTGGAAAATGCCAGTCGGCTCCAGACCCTCTGCCAACAGGCCCCACCAGGGCCAGCAAGCCCTCAGAAGAACCCCCACCCCACAGACAGGCAAGGCCAGGCCCAGGTCAGCCCAATCCAAGCCTCCAGCCAAGGCCCAGGCCACTGGCAGTGCCCCTGGCCTGGCTCCGGATTATGTGTCTTCCAGGGCCTTCCATCTGTCACTTAGCCCTCCAAACCCAGGACAGAATTCATTTCCTTTTAAGAGAGCCAATCATTTGCTTTTCCCACATCTTTCCCTATTTTTTTTTTTCTTTTTTAATTAGAAATTACTCTCCCAAAGTCCAGAGCCTGGAAGGGAGAAGCCACCTGGTCACCAGTTCCGGCTGCAGCTGCCCACGCGCTCCTGCCACCACCCTCCTTCCTGAGCCTCTCCCAGGTTCTCAGTGCCCACTGGACTCGGCAGATGGACATTGTCCCACCTCCTAATACCCCGTCCAAGCAGGGAGCAGGGGACATAGGGGAGTGCATCAGGGACTCCCCAAGGTCAGCCCGTGCTGTTCTGGCCAGTTTGTAAAGGAACCCCAGTTCCCAGGGCCCAGGGAAGACACGCAAGTCCCTAGGAAGGCTTCTCCTCTCTGGGTCTGTTGCCACATCCGCCATGGCGCTCCCCAGACCACAGTACTAGAGCTAGAGGAACAAGAGGACAGGGGTTGGAGCAAGCAGGAGCTCTGCAAATGGGGAGCCAGCCAGTGGCCCCCCTCTCTTTCACCCCTTCAGCTCCAGGCTGTGGGTCTGTCTGACTGTGGACGTGACCTGCAGGGCTCAGAAGTTCGCTGGCCTCCCCCACAGAGCACACACTTGGAGAAGCGAGGTCAGGCACTGTGGGGTGCTGTCACTTGCACACCCGTGTGCTTAGGCACAAGCCAGCACAGGTGCACACCCACAGGCACCTTCGGTGCCTACTCATGAGCAAAGACACACTTGCACACTCGGCACACATGTGGGTGCCCACACGTCTTTGCAGGGCTCCAGCAGAGAACACAGCACCACCTCCAAGGCCCACATCCCAGGGCCGACAAGCAGGTTCCCCCTAGCTATCTAACTGTGGCTGCCTCTGTCCCGGGAGAGGCGGGTAGGGACACCCAGGACCTCGCATCCCACTTGGGAACTAGTCAGCACCTTGGTAAGAGGACATGGAGGTAAGAGGACAAGGAGACTTTGTGGGGAGCCTCAGCTGCCTGACTCCCACCATCAGTGGGAGGCGCCACTGTCAGGGAAGGCACCCCTCTTCCCGCTCTACCCAGCTCCCTTGCTGCCCCCACCCCAGTGCCCACCACCAAAAGGTGTCCCTCACACAGCCCCAGACCCCCCATGGAGTGAAGAGGTAGGGGCATGACCAAGCCCTCAGTCCCAGCGCCCCTCCGCCGGGCCTCCCCAGGCGGTCTCCGGGCTAAGGTGGGCGGGCCCGCAGGCATCCGCGGGGCCTTACCATGGAGAGTGCTCCGGGTGATCTGTCCCCCCATCTCGGGCGGCGGGCAGTGCAGCCACCTCTGCTGGGCGGCTGGTCACTGAGTCGCCCCGGCAGGCTGCTCCCCTCCTCCTCCCCCGTCTCCTCCCCCGCGGGCGGAGACCGGCATGGCAGGGCCAAGGCCCCTCCCGCGCCCCCACGCGCCCCCTCCCGCACACGCGCACGCCGCCCGCCCGCGGCCAGCCGGCCACACGCGCACGCAGCACGCACACCCCTCCGGCCGCCGCCTCCCCGCTCCCACCCACTCCAGCCTCCCCACCTCCCGCGCTGGTACAGCCGATGGGATCTGTCATGTTTATTTACATAAGGAGGAGGAGACTGGAGGCTTCCTGAAATAGCAGCGAGCTCCAGAAAGCGAGCAGAGGCGCGCACACGCACACACATCCCCATCACACACAGCCCCATCTCAGGGATGCAGTGAGACACACACCCCTCCCTGAACGCCCAGGCCGACAGCCATTCATTCACCAGCCTCATGCACCTACTATATGCAGAGGTCCTGCTAGGTGAGAGCAGACCCCCTGGGAGACAAAACAGACTTTGTCCCTGCCCTCAAGAGGTTCACAATCAAGCTGATGGAGCTGTTCATCAAGTGCTAACACCGTTTCTGTCTTCTTCCAGGCTCTGTTCCAAAGGCTTTGCAAGTATTAACTCCTTTGGTCCTCACAGGCTTAATGATGAGGTCAGTATTACAGTCATTATCAACAGGTACCATCTCTAAGATGATGATGATGGTCTTACAGATGAGAAAACTGAGACAAAGAGAGGCTGCTCACCTAAAAGGTGGCAAGGTTGGGATGCAAACCCAGGCAGTACAGCACGAGAATCCAGGCTTTTCCCCCCACACCAATCTGTCCCTTTAATCATGTACATACACATACACACACACCACACCCCAACACAGACCTGCACTATTCTTCTGCATCCTGTCACACAGATGTGCACTGTGGGCTCACAGGCACTTGGGAGCATTCACCACTGAGCACACTCAGCCATCTACTGCCCACCAGACATGTACTCACATGGTTACATACACACCTCTCAATGTACACACTCAACACATGACTGCTTCCACAGACTCACAAAGTTTCTAGAGAAATCTTAAGGTGGACACTGGCACCCCACACTGAGGGAAGAGGGAAAGGTGTGGACAGAGGGGGAAGAGGGAGGCTGGGATGACAGGCCCCTCCAGCCCTGGGCAGGCATGCCGGCAGCCCAGATTATCATCAAGAGAGCAGCTGCCATGCAGTGAGCATGCACTGTGCACCAGGAACTGCGTGGGTGGCAGCGGCTATGATGATATCTGTTTTACAGAGAAGAAAGTGGAGGTTCTAAGAGGCTAAGGAGCTTGCCTGAGGTTACCCAGCAGGTCACAGGCAGGACCAGGACTCAGGCCATGTCTGAGGGACAATGTCACCATCCAACACAAGCTCAGGGGACTCTACCAGGACAACAGGACAGCACCCTCCTCCCTGGCCCTGGCCTGGACCCCAGCCCCTGTCCTCAAGGTCTGGGATCTTGGACTCCAGGGAAAGGACTGGGAGGGAAGAGAAAGCCAGTGGGCCGGTGGGAGGACAGAGGGGTAGGGGCTGAAGAAGGAGCCACAGGAAACGCAGAGGCTGCCCCACAGCAGATGGAACTCAGAGACCTGGGCCCTGTAAGTGACTGGACTGGGTCCTGAGCCCACAGCTCAAGACCCTGCTGCTCCCACTTCTGAGTGGGTCTGGAGAAGGGGTTAGGAGAACAAGGAGGGCCATTCAGGCCTGACCTAGAGTCATCAGCAGAGGGCTGGGCAGGATCTGAGTGAGAGAGCAAACCCAGCCTGCGGAAGCTCCTCCGAGCCAAAGGCATGCCCAAGACTTCTGGGAGAAGTCACGACACCCGAGTCCACACAAGGCAGCCCACCTTCCACAGGCACATGCCAGCTTGTGGCTGTGCAGAGTCACACGTACACACACACACTTCCTGGCACACATACCCAGTTCCCATGGGGGCAGGAAGCTAAGTCAGTCTGACAAGGAGAAAGTAAGCCAAACTCTTTTTGCAGGATAATGATCATAATAACAGCAAACACGAGGCCTTACTGCGTGCTCCGCACTGCCCTGATCATGTGACGCATTTAACTTGTTCAATGCTCACGACAACCCTAAGAGATCAGTGTATGTGTATGCCCATTTTACAGATGAGGAAATTGAGGCCAAAAGAAGGTGCTTTGGAGGCTGTTCCCGTAGCAGCAGAGTCAGCCTCCGCAGCCTGCCTGCCTTTTAACACACCCAGCTGGCCCCTTGCCCACCAACCCCTCGCACATGCCCAGCCTGGCCTTCCTATGGCCCCACACCCAGACACCAGCCTTCCTCTCACCTTGGTTCCTGCCTTCTTCTCACTTGGAATGCCCCCTTCCCATCATCCAGCACTGGGAACACTTCTGGGAAGCCTCCCTAGGGCCCCAGGTAAGAGTAAGTCCCTGTTCTTGGCACTTATCTTTCCTCTGAGCTCCTGAGCTGGGCATCTCCTAATCCTTACCTTACTCTGTCCGATACAGAGAGCCATGGCCTGGCTGGGCCCCTCTCTCCTTGCCCCAGCTTCGCCTGGGTGCACCTCAACCATTTCATTCAACTCTACCCACATTTATTGATCCCCTACTATGTGTCAGACACTAAGGGTGCAAGGGTGGTCCTCAGTGGCAGGTCCTGGCTCTCGTGGACTTCCAGTCCAGAGGGAAACAAACATTTATCAAGTAGCCTCACTAAGGAGTATATCATCACAACCCGAGAAAAAGGGTCTGAAAGAAATGAGCTCCCACTTCTGAGTGGGTCTGGGGAAGGGGTTAGGAGAACAAGGAGGGACTGGGAGCTGGCACCTTTCAGAAGCAAGGTTGGTATGGAGCAGGGTGAGCAGGAGGAGCCTCAGGAAATGCTCCATTGCCCAGCCAGGATAGGTCAGGGGTACACCAGAAGGGTCTTCAGGAGCAGAGTGAAGACTCCGGCCTTCTTCCTGAGAGCAACAGGGAAGTCCTGCAGCAGGGAGGCAACAAACCAGACCCACATTTCAGAACGTCACTGTCCTATCTGGTTGTGAAGGGTAAGGGAGGAGGCAGGAGGCTCCAGGGGAGGGAGCAGCAGAAGCAGCATCCTGCATCCCACACCCTGCAGGGCTGGGCCTTGCCTAACTTAGCCTTACTCCCCTCGGGCATCGCATCACTCCTGCCCCCGCCCAAAGCAGGCACTCAGAAAACATCTCACAAACAGACCTGAAATCATGTAATTTTCAGATACAGGACTGTGGGAAAGCAGCCAAGTGGTAAACAAGCAGGGATAGGGGCAGGTTGAGGGCTCCACAAGCTGGGAGTCCTTCAGGTGAGCAGCAGCCCCAACTCTGGCCACTTGAGTGAAACAGAACAGAGAACTGGGAGGCGGCCTGAGCGGCCCCCAGGCCTTCGACACTGTAGTCTAAAGGGTCTACAGACGTATGAGCCTGTCACAGACGTATGAGCCTGTCTCCCACAACCACGTCCCCAAATAGGATGTGGCAGTGTCCTGTGTCTGAGGCTTCCCTCTCCTGTCACTTCACTAGGCAGTGTCCAGGACCTCTAGAGGGGGAGGCAGCCCCGGGATATGGCAGAAGAGCTGCACCCCTTCTCTGTTTTATTCACTGAGGCATCCCATAAACTCTCATTTGGAGGCGGGTGCGGTGGCTCACACCTGTAATCCCAGCACTTTGGGAGGCCAAGACCGGTGGATCACTTGAGGTCAGGAGTTCAAGACCAGCCTTGCCAACATGGTGAAACCCCATCTCTACCAAAAATATAAAAAATTAGCCAGGTGTGGTGGCGCACGCCTGTAATCCCAGCTACTGGGGAGGCTGAGGCAAGAGAATCGCTTGAACCCAGGAGGCCGAGGTTGCAGTGAGCCAAGATCGTGCCACTGCACTCCAGCCTGGGCAACAGAGACTCCATCTCAAAAAAAAAAAAAGTCATTTAACCAAAGATTCTGTTACTAAAAGGGGTGAGAAAATCACTAACATACATCATTCATTCACTTATTCATTCATCAACCATTCACTGAGTGCCCACTATGTACCAACTGGTGAGCAGGACCCAACACCTGCCCTGCAGAAGCCAGGGGTGTAAAGCGGGCATGGACGGGGAAACAGGCGGTTCCAGATCCCAGCAGGAGCCAGGCTGAGATCGAGGAATGAGATTCTTTCAGCTCTGGGTAAATGATCTGTGTTCCATTCTATAGCCACACTTTAGAAAGGATGTGAAAGGGGAATGGAGAGTCTGTAAGCAAATATATATAAATGCTACCATTTATTGATCACTTACTGTGTGCTAGGAACTGTGCTAAGTATCTCATGTATCAGCCAATCCCAAAACCTCCCTTCAGGAGTTATAATCATCCCCATTTTCAGGCTATAAAACTGAGGCTTAGAGGTTATTCTGAAGGGAAGACAAACGAGGCTTTAAATCCAGACCTCCTAACATCAAAACTCATGTTCTATCCAGGAAAGGGCAAAGGGCAGGGGCCCCTCTTGCTTACAGGAGAGAAGACCAGGGGACAGTGGACCTTCTCCTTAAGGAAGAGAAGGGTTCTGTGTGGCAGCAGAGCCTAGATGTTTTCCAGTGGACAGAAGGTGACGTTCCAGGGATGAAGCCTAAATGCAGGCAGAGGACAGGTAGTAAGGCTGGACTTCTCATCCGCTAACAGGTGACCCAGACAGACACTGGAGATGTCATCCTGGAAACTGTGAAGAAAACAGACTCATATATGGCCTGGTTGCAGACTTAATACCTCAAAGCCTGCAGGCAGGAAGCAGGGCTGGCTGTGCCCTTGGGGGCCTGGTCTGACAGAATCCCCAGCTACATCTGTCCTCTCGTGCCATCTAGGGAACCTTAGACCCCTTGGCTTTCTAAACCCATTCAGTTCCCAAGACCCTCCCCACTACCATAGCTGTCCCTCCTTTCCCTGCCATCTCCTGTCCCCGCTTTCAGACAGCTTCTCTTCCCTTGGGTGCCATCTTGGTTTCCATGATGGTCTACCTAGCTCAAGGCTTTCCTCACCAAGTCCTCTCTCATCCAGGTTTCCCAAGGTCTAGGACCTCATTCCCAGCCTAAACCTGCCCTCTCAGAACTCAAAGTCTAAGGCAGAGCCGGCAACTCCAGAATAAAACATGGAACAAATTCACTGGGGAATAGAAACCATCAGTCCAGGCACCAAGCTCTCTAAGGGGAAAGAGCCTCCAGAGAGCACTGGGGCCAGCCCCTACCTTCAAGCAGGCGAAGAAGTTCTGGGCCCATTTTACAGGTGTAGCAAAGAAGGCCCAGTAAATGATAGAGACTTTCCCAAGGCCACACACTGGGTGGAATGCAAGGAGGACTGGGGACCCAGGAGTAATGTCTTCTGCTGCTATGCCTAATATGACACACAAATCCGGGCATCAGGAGGTACAGAAGACAGCACTGGACAAAGGAGGGGGTAACTTCTTTTTATGAGGTAGGGGGAAGTGACTAGGGTCTGGGGAGGCCAGGAAGAGGAGGTGACCCTGCTGTGGAGGAGCTGGGAGGCAGCCCCTAGCTGCTATAGTGTTTCCTTCATCAAGAACAAGCGATAATTTGATTGAGCTGATGAGTCGCCTCATCAGCATTTGAGGAGTATGGCCATCCTGCCAGGGCCCCATCCTCTCTACCCATTAGGCTGGGCCTGGCACTGGAGAATAGGAAGCAGGGAACCCCAGCTGAAAGCTTCCTCCTATGGCCAGAGCCAGGACAAGAGTGGAGGCTGCTGCCTCGAGTCTGGATCCAGAGTGAGAGATGAGGAGTGACAGAAGGATAAAGGCACCCAGAGACGGAGAGCACAAGCCGTGTGCTGCAGAGAAACTGGAGCCAGGGAGCCCAGAGGGCGTCCTCGGGGGCTGGGACAGGTGCCCCAGCCGTGACAGCTGCCAGCCGCCCAGGAGGATGGGAACACAACAGGTGCAGAGGCGGGGTGGAGACTGAAAGGGAATCTGAGCAAACAGAACCTGGATGGAGTTGAGGCCCCTCCCTGCCCAGGCCCACCGCCAAGCAGCCCTTTCTCTGCCTCTCCGAGACACAAACACACCTGCTCATGCTCCCCAGTTCCAGGCCTCAGAGCCAGCATGGCCAGCCTGGACTGGACAGAAGGGTCACCATCCATGCCAGGCAGGAAGGATGAACAAGGAAGAAACCAGGTTCCTATTCCCAGGACAGAGTGTGCCAGACAGAGCCCACACCCACTGAGCCCCTAGCTGGAGGCAAACATTTGCCGATGATAAGATCTGTGTCACAGGTCAGGAAGGGCGGATGGGTGTGCCCACCCCACCCATGTGGAGGGTGGGAGCTCTGGTCTTCAGGTCAGACAGGTAAGCTACTGAGTTTCTCTGAGCCTCCACCATCTCTTCTCCATGGTGGAGATCACATGGCCCAGAAACTTGTGAAAACTGAATAACTTAACACCTGTGAGGGCCGCTGCCTGGCTCCATCCATAACAGCAACGCTTGAGAGTCAGAGAACTCGGGAATCCACATAGAACTGGAAGGACTAAGGTCTCTGTCTCAGCCTTGGAAAGGAGTGACTTGGGATGCAGGATATGAGTACAGCACTAAGAATACAGCCAGGCGCAGTGGCTCACACCTGTAATCCCAGCACTTTGGGAGGCCAAGGTGGGCAGATCACCTGAGGTCAGGAGTTCGAGACCATCCTGGCCAGCATGGTGAAACCCTGTCTCTACTAAAAATACAAAAATTAGCAGGACGTGGTGGCACACCCCTGTAATCCCAGCTGCTTGGGAGGCTGAGGCAGGAGAATCACTTGAACCCAGGAGGCGCTGGTGGCAGTGAGCCGAGATTGTGCCACTGCACTCCAGCCTGGGTGACAAAAGTGAAAACTCTATCTCAAAAAAAAATACATGTTACCCCAAGGAGGAGAAATAGAAGACCTGCTTTAATAAGAAACATTTACTCAGTACCCGCTTACCCTGCACCAGGCACGTTCTAAGCTTTGCATGTATGATTGCATGCGTGCCTCACATGCAAATGCCATTTCAGAGTCCTGGGTAGCTGTCAGTTCTCCTAAGGAAGTAGATTAAACAGTCCCTTGTCACCTGGTTAGTGCTGCATTTTTGCTCAGGAATAGAATGAATTTTAAACTGGAAGCTAGCCTTTGTCCCAGCAATCACAAGTGATAAATTAGCAGGGTCTGAATGCACAAGATTTGCTCCCTACACCAGAACCTGGATGGGGAGAGGGAGGAGGGGCAGGCAATGAGACTTTATGGGGAGAGGAGACGCAGAGAAATGAGGAGACACAGGGTGACGCAGGAGACAGGAGGAGCGCGGATGTGCTGGAACAAGCCATGGGCCTCGTCCATCTGAGATGCGGAAGCACACTCTGCTGATCCCTGCTGGGCCTGCCTGGATTATGAGAAAAGCTGGCAGCTGATAACAGGAGGTTCAATCCCTCCTCCACAGGCAGAGATCCCCCTCCATCCGCCCCTCCCTTCACCTCCAGCCCACGCACACACTCACACATACACATCTTCAGCCCCACGGCTCGGCCTACGCTCCTGGTGCCCACTCCTTCTTTGTGTCAGGCCCCCAGCTAGCTGAAGCCACCCCAAAGCTGGGAGGCCCCCTCCTTCCTCTGGGGATTCTGCTTCCTCTGGCTCTTGCCTGCTTCCTGCCCCTCCCAGGTCCAGCTTACAGAGGGATGGCCAAGCCCAGGACCAGCTGACTTGGCCTCCACTTCTGCTCCCACGCCTTGGCCCTGCCCCTGCCTGCTGCCCCTCCTGGGGCCTCTTACTCCAACCTTTGGGCTCAGATACTGGGTCTCAGTAGCTACAACAAAGTGACAGTACAGGACCCCACAGGGACTCAGGCCCTTGGCTGGGGTACTCCCAGTATGGCCACTGGCAGCTGGATCCCAGTGCTGTGACACAGCAAACACTACTCAATGCCACCAGTGTTGTCTACACTAGGGGCTTCACAGTACAGGTGGTGGTTAAGAGTAGGCTCCAGAGGCAGACTTCCCAGGTTCACACCTTGGTTCTAACATCTCTAAGTGTCTATTTCCTCTTCTGAAAAATTGGCTTGATAGTAATAATGCCTAGATCCTAGGGCTACTGGGGAGATAAAATGAGCTCATTCATGTAGTGTGCTTAGAACAGCGTGGGATGCATGGGAAGCACTAGTATGTGGTAGCACCACAGATGAGCTGCTCCTGACCTCTACACAAAGGCCGTGACCTTACCCTTCCTTACAGATGAGGAAACCAGGACACAGAGGTGGGAAATGGCAGAGTCGGGATTTGATCTCAAGTCAGTCTGCCCAGAGCTGTTCTATCTGGGAGCTTCTTCCCCTCAAAGCTCTTTAGCCCCAAAAGACCTAGAGGCCTTGTGTCCCCCCTTCCCCTCTGACCTGGCTGCCCTGCAGGGCCTTTAACCTGTCAGTAGGGGGTCCTGGCACCTCTTGCTCTGAAAAAACTAGGCAGGAACTTGACAAATAAGTACCCAAACCAATTCAGAAAATTACATCTGCTGCCAGCATCTTGAAACATCTGCTCTGGGCCCCCAGAAGGGGAGGAACTCAGCACCCTAGATGGGAACATTGAGGCTTGGGGACACTGAATACTTTGCCCAGGTCACACAGCTAATGCTCAGCTAAGCTGGGATTTAGACACACACCTACTGGACATCAGAGCCCAACACCTGCCCCTCTGCCATGTGGCCTCTTAGAATAATGACCCAGCTCTTAAAAGCTATGAAACAATGTCACCAATGTCTTAATGGATCTGCAAAGGTACTCTATCAGGCACTACAGGACAGATGCTCATCCCTTTGCACAGGAAGAGAAAAACAGAGGCTCAAGGAGGTGGAAATTAATTGTTAAAGTTATAAAGTGCCAGAGCTGGGCCAGAACCCAGATTTCAGACTCAAGAGCACAGGCCCCAGGGCTTTGTCTACTGCAGAGTGCTGCCCCTGAGAACAGCCACCTTTGGTTAAATAAACACAGCATCAGTCAGAGGGACCCAGGGCTACTGCAGCCACAAATGTAAAATTTGAGCTGGGCACAGTGGCAAATGTCTGTCATCCCAGAGCTTTGGGAGGCCGAGGCAGGAGGATCACTTGAGTCCAGGAATTTGAGGTTACAGTGAGCTATGATGACACTTCTGCACCTGGCCTAGCTGACACAGGAAGACCTTGTCTCTAAAAAAAAAAAAAAAAAGTGAAGTTTGATCCCAATGTGGACTGCCCTGGACTTTGGCTGTAATGTGCCCACAGTCACCATCCTACTTTGCCAGAGTCCCCGCCATGCACCCAGGCACTCACCTGCAGGCCTTGCCCCAGCCAGGCTCTAGGCCACTCCCACAGTAGGGTCAGAGATTCAGCACCACAGAGGTCTCCAAAAGAGAAAGTGGGGATTGAGGCAGGGAGTGCCAGCTCTCACAGGTCCCAAGGCATAAACCTGAAAATGCTCCAGAAAGAAAAAGTGGGTGGCAGGTCCCTTTCAGGAGCAGGGAGCTTGGCTTGGCTCAAAAAACAGGAACTTCTGTTCTTATACAGCAAAGGTGAGAGATGACTTGAGTCCAGCCACTGCACTATGCCAGCTCTGTGCCCACCACTATAGGCCATGACCTAGAGCCCAGAGGACACCGGCCATGCCAGCTGCTGGGCCACAGGCAAGATCCCCAGGCACCGAGGTACCTGTGAGTAATGGGGTCCGTGCAGTACCTCTCAGGAAAGGCCAGTGGCTTTTTCACCCCCACTGAGTCCAGGAAGGAACTCTGTCCCCTGCTACTACACCTGCAGTCCTAGCCCTAGACTGATTCCCCGACCCCAACCCCCGACAACCTCACATCTCACAGCTCCACGAACAGGGACTTTTAGTCCCTAAAGACCTGGGGACCGTGGGCATGTGGCCGGCTCAGGGCTGGCTGCCCCGCCCACCTGAACAAGAGTTCAGGTGTGGCCACCAAAGGTGGCTGTCAAGACTGTGGGATTCCTGCACAAAGGACAACCCAAGGAGGGGAGCCACCCCAGGGTGACGGCAATGACGGAAACCCACTGCTGTAGCTGTTAGCTGTTCCCTGCAGCTGCCCCATCTCACAGTTCGCACATTCATCCGTGGCTCATTGCCGCCGCCTTCCTTTCCTCCCTCTCCAGTAACTTCTCTCAGGCTCCTGTCCCCGACACCTCCGTCTTCGGGATTACTTCCTTCAGAGACCAGAGCACTGTGCAGGGTCAACATTGAGAAAGCAAAGCCTTCCCTGGGAGTCAGAACTCCTGAGTTCCAGGCAGGCCCTGAGGCTCTGGAATTTAGGGAGGCTTTTTATGTCTCCGTGCCTTCTCCCTCCTGGTGGTGGCAGTCAGGGATCCAGAAGGTGGGCAGCAAATGCAGCTCCTGGGTTGGGCTCCACCAGCAGGAAAACAGGGGCAGGAGGTCTCTTCCCTGGGAGCCCCTCCCCTCTCTAAAACAAATGCTGCACCCCTCACAACCTCAACCCTGCTTAGCCAAGCCCACTTCCCTCCAGGGAACAGAGCTCTTTGTTCTCAGGGCAAGTGAGGGAGGTGGGTTTCATTAGACTTTGTTTGGTGGTCCATTACTAACCATAACACTGCCTGCCATAATTCACTGTGTGACCTTGGGCAAGTCGGTCCCCTCTCGGGACACAGTTTTCACACCTGTAAAATGGAGGCATTGGACTGATTCACTTTATCTCTGAACCAGGAGTTCCCTGAATCAGGAATGTGGGATGGGGATCATTTGGGGGGAGGCAATCAAAACTTTCTAAACTGTCTGAAGAAGTAGCTCCTTCTCCCATTCCCCCTTCCACCAGGGTCTGTTGGGAAACCCAGGATGGGCCAGCGGCACGTTCTTCACTGGAAGTGACTGCTTCTCAGTCCTCCTCCTGGCCCCACCCAACATGAGCACCCCCAAGGTTCTGAGGCCCAGTTTAACCCTTGAGTTCTGCTATCCAGGCCAGAAATCTGGTGTCAGCCCAGATTCCCCCATCCAAGAGGTCACTGTGTCCTTCTCAAATCCATCCCCTCCTCCTTCCCTCTCCTGGCTCTGCCCACGGTTCAGGCCCCCAGCATCATCGTACTCTGGACAATCATTCCAGCTTCCGTCCCCCTCCACAGGGTTGCCAGCCCGGCCTCTCTGCCCGACTCATCCCTCTAGCTCCTGTGGCTCCCAAGCACCTCAGGATAAACTTGAACCCCACTGGGGGGATTATTCAAGGTCTTCTGTGAACTGACCCCAGTCCGTGTATCTGGCCTCACCTTCCATGACCCCCCACACCCTACCCCATGTACCTATGCTCCATGCACACAAGCCAGTTGTGTTCTAGAACATGGCACATTGCTTGTCTGTTGCTCTTTGAACACTGTCCCTCTCCTTGGAGTGCCTCTCCCCAACACGGCTCCCACAAACACTCCCACCTCACCTTCAGCCCCCAGCTCACAAGAGCCTTTCCTCTGAGATCATCCCAACGCCCCGGGATGGAATAGACCAGACCTTCCCTCTCCAAGGCTGTCCAACCAGCCCTCTGTGCAGCCCCAGCCCTGCAGCCATGGCTGGAGGCCCTTCCCATACTGGGAGCACCCTGAGGGCAGAAAGGTCTCTTTTTAGCTCTACATCCTTAGCATGTGACAAGGTGGTCACTCCGTAGTGCTCAAAGTAGATTTCATGAAGAAAGGAAGGAAAGGGGGAGAGGAGGAGGAGGGAAGGACGATGAAAGCCTGGGGCCGATGGTGTGGGCTCTTTACTCTTCCCGCTCTGCTCCTCTCCAGGCCTCAGCTCTGAAGTCACTCTCCCAGCCACAGTGCCCCAGGTCCCTGTGGACCCAGTGAGACCCAAAGGTGACCGACTGCCTGGCCGTGACCTCGCAGCACCAGTGGGGGCCCTCCTTGTTCCTGTAGTACTATTGGCAGCACCAGCCTGTGCTCACTCAAGCAGAAAGAGTCAGGAAGCCACGCAGCCAGGTGTGTCCTGGAACATGGGGGAGCCAGAGTGCAGAGCCTTATCTGACCATCTTCCCTGGAGGCAGCAGAAGAGCATCCGCCTGCCCCCAGCCACCCCACTGCAGGACTACAGGGAGGAGGGGCGGAAAACCTTGTGCCTGGCTCCCTCCCAGCTTCTCCCGGATTAAAGCGGCGGGGGACAGAGCGCCTCCAGCTCATTTGCATAAACCATTTATAGCAGCGCCTTCAAACCCACGCCTTCCAAGAAGAAAAAAGCCCACTGCAATCGCCTGTGGCTTCCCAGTCTGTCGTTTTCCCTTCTCCTTCGTTTTTTGTTTTAATGACAGGAAGCTGTGCTCAAGAGCAATCTCTGCCCTGGCTGTTCTTGGCAGCAGAGGGAGCTGTGCTTTCCCTCCAAATTGAATAAGAATGATAAGCAGCCATCCCCCAGGTGTCAGTGATTGACAGTCTGCAAAGCCTATGAGCACTCATGAACTGTTTCAGTCTCCCCAGGAAGCACAGGAGGTAGCTATTGCCAGACCCCATTTGACAGATGAGAAAACCAAAGCTGAAAGAGGGTGACTTGTCTAAGCCACAAAAAACTAGTAAGTGACTGTAATGGGCATGGTGGCTCATGCCCAACATCTATACTACCCCAAGACAACAGCAGTTCTCAGCCCTGGTTGCACATGAGCATCACCTAAGGAGGTAATAAAATTACTGGTAGAGCCAAGTGTGGTGGCTCACACCTCTAATCCTAGCACTTCGGGAGGCTGAGGCAGGAGGATCGCTGGAGCCCAGAAGTTTGAGACCAGCCTGGGCAACATAGCAAGACCCTGTCCCTACCAAAAAAAAAAAAAATTAAAAATTAGCCAGGCATGGTGGTGCATGTCTGTAGTCCCAGTTACATGGAAGGCTGAAGTGAGAGGGTTGCTTTAGCTCAGGAGGTCAAAGCTGAAGTGAGCAGATATCACGCCACTGTACTCCAGCCTGGGCAACAGAGAGCCCCTGCCTCAAAAAAACAAAAACAAAAACAATTACTGATGCCCAGTATCCACGCTAGACCAATTCATAGAGAAATCTCAAGTGTGGGGCCCAGCTCGCTAAGCAGTTCTCACACGCAGCCAGGGTGCCATCCCCTGGCATAAGCCAATCACAATGGTTTCGTTCCCCTTCCCAGTGACATGGTCAAGAATGGCCATGTGACCCACTTCTGGCCAATGAGGCATAGATTTCCCAGCAGTGGGAAATGTGCTGGGACCCCTCTGAGAAAGGTATCCTTGCTCCACAGAACAGAGGGGTCATTCTCCTTTCTCTAGATACCACTGTGTCCAGCTGTAATTCCTGGGACCGCCGTGGCCATGTCACTACTGGTCTAGAAGGAAGCCAACCCAAGGATGGCAGAGTAGAGAGATAGGAAGTACCTCATCCTAGAGCCTTGACTCAGCCACCCCTGAAAGCCACCCACCTTGGGACATCCTGTTTTCTGCATAGTACAGCTCCTTACTGCTTAAGTCAGTGCAATCCAGCATTTGTTATTTGCAACAGATAGGCCTGAGACAACAGCAGTTACCTTCCCATGTCCCTCATTCCAGTCATCCCCATGTCATCCAGGAAAATGGATCTCTGGATCTTCCACTGTAGCGTGCACACTTGACTGAGGGCCCAGCTGTGGAGCTCTGAAGTCCATCCCATGTTTGCTCCAAGGCAATGCTTCCCACAGCGCACCCCAGCTAGTGATATGTGTGGCAGGGATATTAAGACAGGCCCATTCCTGGGAGATGTAGGGCTCCACTGCCAGGGACTGTGCCTCTGGCTGGAGGACACTCCAAAGTCTTGCAGAACTTTTCTTAGAATTGCACTATAGTCTGATATGCTCCCACCAAACTTCTTTCCTTTCTTGCCCCTCTCCTTCACTCAGGGTCCCACTTGCACTGAGGTCTGATGGCTCTCCCAGACTCCCCCAGCTTCCTCCTTATTTTTCTCCATATAGGCATTTCCCCTGATTATGTATGTATGTAGGCATGTACATATGTATGTTGAATCCTCTCTTGATGTCTACTTAACCCATGACCTGCCTAACACATGACCTGCATCGCCTCATGCCTGGACTACTATGAAAGCCTCCCAAGTGGCCTACTCACTTGTGTGCCCCTTCCACTCCATCTATAATCCTTCCTACACAAACCATGCTACTCCCCAACTCAAGACCCTCCAACAGTTTCTTATTTCTTATACTATCAAGTTCAATTACTTCTGCCTTTCTTTATAAGCAGTACTGATCCTGACCTGCCCTACCAGCCAACTCTGGCAGAAGACTGAAATCTATCCCTGTTGTTTCACTTACATGCCTAGAGGGCATCCCCATGTGGGAGCAATCCTGGCCATTGGCAGCAGAGAAATGATTGATGTGGCCCATGCCCAATGAATACTGAAGCTGTCTTAAGTCTGAGTACCAATTCCATCCCTTTCCACAGATGTTCCTCAAAGACAAAGGCCCCCTTGGCCTCCCCTCCCTTCGCCCCAATGGAATACTTAATTAAAAAAACACATTTTATACACAAATCTCCCTCCATCAACAAGAAGAGAATCCTCTAAAAATGGTTAGGATAACAAAAATGATTCTTATTCATAATGATAATGATATTAAGCAGAAGATGATAAAGTTGAAGATGGTGATGGTATTGGAGAAAAAAGTAGTGATAAAAATAAGTGTGAAGGCTGGGCGTGGTGGTTCACGCCTGTAATCCCAGCACTTTGGGAGGCCGAAGCGGGCATATCACTTGAGTACAGGAGTTCGAGACCAACCTGGTTGACATAATGAAACCCTGTCTATACTAAAAATACAAAAATTAGCCAGGTGTGGTGGCACACGGCTGTAGTCCTAGCTACTCGGGAGGCTGAGGCAGGAGAATCGCTTGAGCCCGCGAGGTAGAGGTTGCAGTGAGCTGGGATCAGGCCACTGCACTCCAGCCTGGGCAAAAGAGCAAGATTGCATCTCAAAAAATTTAAAAAAAAAAAAAAAAGTCTGAAAATAAAAGAAAATTTTAAAAGCGTGTAAAGCAGAAAAGCAGGGGTTAAAATGTTCTCACATTATGATCTCAAAGATAGAAGCGTATATGCGGTATAGCTGACTTCCTCCTGATGCACTGCTGTGTTAACCAACTGTGTCTGTTAGGAATTGCATTTGGTTGCTAGTAATAAAAAACAGAAAAAACATAGCTTTTAAAATATATTAGGTGTTTTCTTTAACATAGGAAGTCTGCAGGTACACAGACATACTAGCTAGTGTGGCCGCTCTGTAATTATCAGGGACCTGGGTTTCTTTCATCTTTCTACCCCATCTTCCACGTAACACTGCAAAGTTGCTTCATAGTCTGAAATAGCTGCTGAAGCTCCAGCCAGCTTGCCCACATTCCAGGCAAGAAACAGAAAGAACACAGAAAACCAAAACCAAAGGACATACATTGGTTACCTATCCCTCTTTAAAGGAGTCTTATTCAAAGTCCACCCAACAATTCTAATTTGCATCTCATTGACCAGAATGTAGTCACATGCCTATACCAAACTGGACAAGAAGCTGAAATGTGTGGTCTTTTCATTGGACACATTGCCCTCTCAAGTTAAAAACAGGCTCCTCAGCCATAGGATGAGCTCCATTTCCTCTGGAGAACATTCTGACGGATGCCCTTAGTACATGGAAACTTCAAAGCTGGGGGTGTCTTCCCTGGTGTCCCCATACACCCCTTTGCTCCCTCCAGCTGAACTGCACACCCAACATGAGAAGCTGTGTTGTCCCTAAACTTGATGACAGGTTGGTATGCCAGAAAACTGTGTGATTTATTTAAATAGGACATAAAAAGCATCAAAAGTCTCTTTTAAGAGAATGAAAAGATGAGCCACAGACAGGGAGAAATTCATTGCAAAGCACATATCTAATACAGAATCTAGACTATATAAACACAATTCTTAAACTCAAAAATAAGAAAACAACCTAATGAAAAATAATGGGCAAAAATTTAAACAGACACTTCACCAAAGTAAATATATAAATGGCAAGTAAGCACATGAAAAAAATGCTCATTGGCTGGGTGCAGTGGCTCATGCCTTAATCCCAGCAATTTGGGAGGCCAAGGTGAGAGGATTGCTTGAACCCAGGAGTTCAAGACCAGCCTGGGCAACATCACAAAACCCCATCTCCACAAAAAGCTCAAAAATCAGCCAAGTGTGGTGGTGTATGCCTGTAGTCCCAGCTTCTCAGGAGGCTGAGGTGGGAGAATTGCTTGAGCCTAGGAGATCGAGGCTACAATAAGCCATGATTGTACCACTGCACTCCAGCCTGGGTAACAGCACAAAATCCTGTCTCAAAAAAAAAAAAAAAAAAAAAAAAAGACCGGGCACGGTAGCTCACGCCTATAATCCCAGCACTTTGGGAGGCCAAGGCAGGTGGATGACCTGAGGTCAGGAGTTCAAGACCAGCCTGACCAATATGGTGAAACCTCGCCTCTACTAAAATTACAAAAAGTAGTGGGGCAAGGTGGCATGCCCCTGTAGTCCCAACTACTCAGGAGGCTGAGGCAGGAGAATTGGTTGAACCCGGGAGGCGGAGGTTGCAGTGAGCCAAGATCATGCCACTGCACTCCAGCCTGGGTGTCAGAGCGAGACACCATCAAAATGGAAGGAAGGAGGGAAGGAAGGAAGGAAGGAAGGAAGGAAGGAAGGAAGGAAGGAAGAAAAAATGCTCATCAATGGACAGCAGGTGGTTGGAAAAAAGTTTGGTTTGTTTTGAGACAGAGTCTCGCTCTGTCTTTCAGGCTGGAGTGCAGCGGCACTGTCTCTACTCACTGCAACCTCCGCCTCCCGGGCTCAAGTGATTCTCCTGCCTCAGCCTCCCGAGTGGCTAGGATTACAGGTGTGTGCCACCATGCCTGGCTAGTTTTTGTGTTTTCAGTAGAAATGGGGTTTCACCATGCTGTCCAGGCTGGTCTTGAACTCCTGACCTCAGGTGATCTGCCTGCCTTGGCCTCCCAAAGTGCTGGAACTACAGGCGTGAGCCACCATGCTCAGCCTAATTGAGGCTAAATTTGTGCCGAAATTAGGCCGGGTGTGGTGGCTCATACTTGTAGTCCCAATTACTCGGGAGGCTGAGGCATGACAATCACTTGAACCCGGGACATGGAGGTTGCAGTGAGCTGAGATCACGCCACTGCACTCCAGCCTAGGCAACAGAGCAAGACTCTGTCTCAAATAAATAAATAGATTATTGATATACACCATAGCATGCATGAATCTCAAACTAATTATGCTGAGTGAAAGAAGCTAGAGAAAAAAAGAGACCATACTGTATCATTCCCATTATATAGAACTCTAAAAACTGTAAACTAACCTATAGTGACGGAAAGCAGCTGGCAGTTACTTGATTATGGCAGAGGCAGTGGGTGCAGCAGGGAGGAGTAGGAGACGGGGATTATTTAAGGCACGAGGGAACTTGTGAGGGTGATGGAAATGTCCACTAAGTTCATGGCGCTGATGATTTCACAGGTATATGCATATGTCAAAACACATCAACTGTGCGTTTTAAATATGTGCAGTATATTTTTATCAGTTATACTTTAATAAAGCTGTATTTTAAAACCTATTAAATATGAGTGTGAGCCAGCCGTGGTGGCTCATGCCTGTAATTCCAGCACTTTGGGAGGCCCAGGTGGGCGGATCACTTGAACTCAGGAGTTCGAGACCACTCTGGGCAACAAGATGAAATCCCGTCTCTACAAAAAATACAAAAATTAGCCGGGCATGGTGGTGTGCACCTGTGGTCCCAGCTACTCCAGAGGCTGAGGTAGGAAGATCACCTGAGCCCGGGAGGATGCAGTGAGCCATGATCACACCACTGCATGCCAGCCTGGGTGACACAGTGAGACCCTGTCTCAAAGAACATATATAAGAGTGTGGGCCGGGCGCGGTGGCTCAAGCCTGTAATCCCAGCACTTTGGGAGGCCGAGACGGGCGGATCACGAGGTCAGGAGATCGAAACCGTTCTGGCTAACATGGTGAAACCCCGTCTCTACTAAAAAATACAAAAAACTAGCTGGGCGAGGTGGCGGGCGCCTGTAGTCCCAGCTACTCGGGAGGCTGAGGCAGGAGAATGGCGTAAGCCCGGAAGGCGCAGCTTGCAGTGAGCTGAGATCCGGCCACTGCACTCCAGCCCGGGCGACAGAGCCAGACTCCGTCTCAAAAAAAAAAAAAAAAAAAAAGAGTGTGAGAGGAGGGAGTAGGGGGAAAAAAGTGTTACTTCTATAAAAACTAAGATGAATCAGTTCCTCAAAAAATTAAAAATAGAATTACCATATGATCCAGCAATTCCACTCCGGGTGCATACCCGAAAGAATGGAAAGCAGGGACTTGGACTTGAACAGAATTCATAACCCATGTTCATCGTGGCATTATCCACAATAACCAAAACATGGCAGCAACCCAAGTGTTCACTGACTGATGAATGGATAAACAAAATGTGGCACATCCATCCAATGGAATATCACTCATCCTTAGAACGGAAAGAAATTCTTCTTTGTTTTTTGAGATGGAGTCTCGCTCTGCCACCGAGGCTGGAGGTGCAATGGCGCAATCTTGGCTCACTACAAGCTCCGCCTCCCGGGTTCACACCATTCTCCTGCCTCAGCCTACTGAGTAGCTGGGACTACAGGCACCCGTCACCATGCCCAGCTAATTTTTTGTATTTTTTTAGTAGAGACAGGGTTTCACCATGTTAGCCAGGATGGTCTTGATCTCCTGACCTCATGATCCACCCACCTTGGCCTCCCAAAGTGCTGGGATTACAGGTGTGAGCCACTGTACCTGGCTGAGAAATTCTAATATTTGCTAAAACAAGAATGAATTTTGAGGACATTATGCTAAGTGAAATAAGCAAGTCAAAAAAAACCAAATACAGTATGATTCCACTTATCTGAGATACCTAGAGTACTCAAATTCACAGAGACAGAAAGTAGAATGGTGCTTCCCTGGGGATGGCGGCAGTGGGAAATGGAAAGCTAGTGTTTAACGCGTACAGGGCTCCGGTTTGGGAAAATGAACAAAGTTCTGGAGATGGATGGTGCAAAATAACACATGTACTTAATACCACTGAACTGCACACTTAACAAATGGTTAAGATGGCTAAATTAAATGTCTAGATTTTATGTTATGTGTATTTTACCACAATTTTTTTTTAAGTGCAGAAACAAAAACTAAGTTGAAAGCTTTGGAAAGATGCCCTAAAGGATTATCCATTAAAAATGCTGTCACACTAGGGAGGAGAACAAGACTGGAACCCTCTAGCGCTCCTCCCCATCACAAAGATAGCCAAAACAATGAATAAACAATGATATATGTATATAGATAGATAGGTATAGAGAAAGAGAGAGACATGCAGTTTCGCTCTTGTCACCCAGGCTGGAGTGCAATGGCGCAACCTCGGCTCACTGCAACCTCTGCCTTCTGGGTTCAAGAGGTTCTCCTGCCTCAGTCTCCCAAGTAGCTGGAATTACAGGTGCCCACCATCACACCCAGCTAAATTTTGTATTTCTAGTAGGGAAGGGGTTTCACCATGTTGGCCAGGCTGGTCTCAAACTCCGGACCTCAGGTGATCCACCTGCCTCAACCTCCCAAAGTGCTGGGATTAAAGGCATGAGCCACCGCCCCCGGCCAACAATGTTATTTTAACAAAAATAACTGAGGGAGAGTGCCAGAGTTCATCAGATGGGTGAAAGAAACTTGAGATGGCTACACAGAGAGCAGAAGGAAATGCTAGGACTCCATCCCCCCACCAGGATCAGCTGGGAACCAGGAGGTAAGCAAGAGGGTGCCAGCAACCCCCATCAACACCTTGGCCACCTACAGACCTCACCTCTGGAGTTCCCTGCAATTCTCACAGACACCAAGCTCAGCTGAGGAAGCTGCCTGGAGTCCACACAGCAGTACTCCTCCAAAGAAGAAGCCAACGCTGTGCCGTGCCCCCTGTGCCCACATGGCTACTCTGCTATGCCATCTTGGAATTGGGACAAGAGGTGGAGAGCATCTTGTTCCAGGGTGAGCTGCCATGGGTCCCCTTCATCCCTGAAGCTAAGTCACCCTGCACCCCAGCCCAGTGGCCCAATATCCCCAAGGCAAGCTGCCAGCAGTTGTTACACCCTTCCCTGCAGGGTCCAGCAGAGGTAGGGCCTCTCCACCTACCCCTCCTTCTACCCCCTTGGGCCAGAGCCTAACTTATTTCCTAGGTACCCTGCCTGCCTCCTAAACACAGTACCTTGGATGCTCAGGACAGTCACATCTCTCTGGTGCCTAAGTTGAAGGAGAGCCTTATATCCCAGAAAACAGTACTTTGGCCGCCTGGAGCAGTCACTCACCCCAGTGCCTAAGCTAAAGTGGTGCCCTGCATCCCAGAGAAATAGTTCCTGGGCTGTCCAGGACAGTCATGTCCCCTATTACCCCCAAGCATGAGCCAAAGCGGCATACCAGTCCCTGGGGAATCAGTGCCCTGGCCAAGCTGAGCAACTGTGCATCCCAGGACTGAGCTGACCCAGTACCCCCTGTCCCAGGGAAATAGAGCTGTGGCTGAACTGAGACATCCTGCCCTACAGGCCAAACAACCCTAGTACTCTGTTTCCCCAGAGCTGGGCTAGCTCTCTAGAGTCTGAGCCACTGACATACCCCTCTCCCTGGGGAGTAAAGTCATCACTGTGCTGTTCCTTGCCCCCTCAGTGCCCAAACAACAGCTATGCTCTACCTTTCTGGGATACTTGCTGCCACTGCACCTGGCATCACACAGTCTGGAATATTGCCAAGCTCCACAATCTCTTGTTCTAGAGTCGCACTACACAATGCTTCATCCCCTGGGATCTGAGTTGCCACTGAACCCTATTGGCTTAAGTTCCTGAATTGCAGCCATACCCTGTTTCCCAGGCCCAAATCTTCAGAGCACTTCTTCCCAAGAGTCAGGCCAGTACTGTGCCCTGTCCCTCCCAGCAGTAGAATCACAGGTATAACCCAGCCTATGAGTCTGAGCTGATAAGGGGTGCTTCGGAGTCACAGATGCTGGCTTTTTGGGCAACATATATCCAACCCTGCCACAGAGAGCAAAGCTGCACCCCACAACCCAGGTGGCATAATAGGCTTGCAAGACCCTGACCCTGGGACCCCAGCCCCACAGCCACTCTTAAGCACCTGAACCTGGAACCCAGGGCTGCTGCAGCTGCTTGTAGGCCATGTCAGACTTGATATCAAGAGATATCCCCTTGGCTAAGTCTTCCCCTTGTGGGTTAAATGAGAATAGGAGGTCCTCAAGTACCCTTGACAACGAGGACATTAACAACCTATGATGCCACTGCACAAACATCTACAGCCTAGGCCACGGGGGTGCTCACAGTTATTGCTGATGTCCAGTGCAGCTGAAGAAGCTGCACAGAGACTATACCATTGCACCTATCCAGAAACAGAGTCATCACACTCTTCCCAACTGGCACACTACAACCCAGCTGCAGATGAAAACCTTTCTCTACACAAGCCATTCTAAAAAGTTTGGAAGAGGTGATTGATCCACTAGATGTACAGACATCAATGTGGGGACGTGGGGACACAAGAAACTCAAAAATCAAGAAAATATGACGTCACCAAAGGAACATAATAACTCTTTAGTAAGAGACCCAAATGGGAAGGAAATCCACAAATTTCAAGAAAAGAAATTCAAAAAGGGATCTTAAGGAAATCAACAAGATACAAAAAAATACAGATAGACAATCGGATAAAAATCAGGAAAACAATTCACAATGTGAAAGAGAAATTCAACAGAGATAGAAATAATTTTAAAAGAAACAAACAGAAGTCCTGCAGCCAAAAAGTTCAATGAATGAAATAAAAAATGCAATAGAGAGCTTCAACAGAACTTGATCAAGCAGAAGAAAGATTATCTGAACTTGAAAGGTAGGTCATTTGAGCTGGGAGTGGTGGCTCATGCCTGTAATCCCAGCACTTCGGGAGGCTGAGGTGGGTGGATCACCTGAGGCCAGAAGTTCGAGACCAGCCTGACCAACATGGAGAAACCCCATCTCTACTAAAAATACAAAATCAGTCGGGCATGGTGGCTCATGCTTGTAATCCCAGCTACTCAGGAGGCTGAGGCAGGAGAATCACTTGAACTTGGGAGGCGGAGGTTGCAGTGAGCAGAGATCATACCATTCCACTCCAGCCTGGGCAACAAGAGTGAGACTCCATCTCAAAAAAAAAAAAAAAAGAAAGAAAGAAAAGGAAAAAGAAAGGTCATTTGAAATTACCCAGTCAGAGAAAAAAAGAAATAAGAACAAAAAAGTCAAGAAAAATTACAAGACTTATGAGACATTATTAAGCAATCAAATATTTATATTACAGGAGTTTTAAAAGGAGAAGAGAAGGAAAAAAAGTATAGAAAACCTATTTAATGAAATAATAGCTGAAAACGTCTTAAGTCTGGGGAAAGATATGGACATCCAGATCAAGGAAGCTCAAAGATTCCCAAATAGATTTAACCCAAAAAGACCCTTCCTGAGGCCATTATAGTCAAATTATCAAAAGTCAAAGACAAGAGAGTTCACACAGAAAGCCTCCAAAAAAAAAAAAAAAAAAAAAGAGAGAGAATTCTAAAAACAGCAAGAGAAAAGCATTGAGTCATATATAAAGGAATATCTATTAGACTAGAGCAGATTTCTCCACAGAAACCTTACAGGCCAGTGGAGAATGGGATAATACAGTCAAAGTGCTAAAAGAAAATAACCATCAGCCAAGAATACCATACCTAGCAAAGCTATCCTTCAGAAATTAGGGAGAAATAGTCTTCACCACACAAGCAAAAACTGAAAGAATTCATTACCACTAGACTAGCCTTACAAGAAATGCTCAATGGAGTCCTACATCTGGAAGCAAAAAAGAGAATCATCACTATCATGAAAACATAAAAGTGCAAAACTCACTGGTAGAGCAAATACACAAAGGAGAAAAAGAATCAAATCTTATCACTACCAAAAAAAAAAAAAACCCAAACCACAATCATAAACAATAAGAAAGAAAGGATACACAAATCAATCAGAAAACAATTAACAAATTGACAGGGACAAGTCTTCACCTATCAACAATAATCTTGAATATAAACAGATTAAATTCCTCCATTTAAAAGATATACACTGCCTGAATGGATAAGAAAATAAATGACCTAACTATATGCTACCTACAAGAAAATCACTTCACCTGTAAAGACACATATAGACTGAAAATGAAGGGGTGGATAAAGATATTCCATGAAAACAGAAACCAAAGTTGGCAGGAAAAGCTATGCTTACATCAGATAAACCAGGCTTTAAGTCAAAATGGTAAATAGAGACAAGGTCATTAAATAATAATAAAGGGATCGATTCAGCAAGACAATATAACAATCATAAATTATACGTGCCAAACAATAGAGCACCCAGATATATAAAGCATAAATTATTAGATCTAAAGGGAGAGACAAAGGCCAGGCACAGTGGCTCATGCCTGTAATCCCAGCACTTTGGGAGACTGAGGCAGAACGGTTATTTGAGGCCAGAAGTTCAAGACCAACTGGGCAACATAGTGAGACTTCATCTCTACTAAAAAAAAAAAAAAAAAGCCAGGAATGGTAGTATGCACTCAGGAGGCTGAGGCAAGAGGATCACTTGAGCCCAGGAGTTTGAAAATACAGTGAGCTATGATCATGCTGCTGCACTTCACTCTGGGCAATAAAGTGAGACCCTGTTTCAAAAAAAGTGGGGGCCAGGCACGGTGCTCACATCTGTAATCCCAGCACTTTGGGAGGCCAAGGCAGGAGGGTAGCTTGAGACCAGGAGTTCAAGACCAACCTGGGCAACATAGCAAGACTCTGCCTCTAATAAATAAAAATAAAATTAAAATGTTTCAAAAAGTAGAGATAGAATCCCAATACAATAATAGTTGGGGACATCAACACCTTACTCTCGGCATTGGATAGATCATCTAGACAGGAAATCAACAAAGAAACATTAAATTTAAACTGCACTATGTACAGACATTTACAAAACATTTCATCAAATAGCTCTGGAATACATTTTTTTTTGGAGACAGAGTCTTGTTCTGTTGCCCAGGCTGGAGTGCAGTGGTATAATCTCAGCTCACTGCAACCTCCACCTCCTGGGTTCAAGCAATTCTCCTGCCTCAGCCTCCCAAGTAGCTGGGATTACAAGTGCACACCACCACACCTCGCTAATTTTTGTATTTTTTTGTTGTTGTTGTTGAGACGGAGTCTCGCTCTGTCGCCCAGGCTGGAGTGCAGTGGCCCGATCTCAGCTCACTGCAAGCTCCGCCTCCCGGGTTCACGCCATTCTCCTGCCTCAGCCTCCAAAGTAGCTGGGACTACAGGTCCCGCCACCTCGCCCAGCTAGTTTTTTGCATTTTTTTTTTTTTTTTTTTGGTAGAGACGGGGTTTCACCGTGTTAGCCAGGATGGTCTCGATCTCCTGACCTCGTGATCCGCCCGTCTCGGCCTCCCAAAGTGCTGGGATTACAGGCTTGAGCCACCGTGCCTGGCTAATTTTTGTATTTTTAGTAGAGATGGGGTGTCACCATATTGGCCAAGCTGGTCTTGAACTCCTGACCTCGTGATCCATCTACCTCAGTCTTCCAAAGTGCTGGGACTGTAGGCATGAAGCACTGCACCCAGCCAAATACATATTATTTTTATCAGCACATGGAACATTGTCCAGGATAGACTACATTTTAGGCTACAAAACAAGTCTCAACAATTCTAAAAGAACTGAAATCATGGCCGGGTGTGGTGGCTCATGCCTGTAATCCCAGCACTTTGGGAGGCCGAGGCAGGTGGATCACCTGAGGTCAGGAGTTAGAGACCAGCCTGGCCAACGCAGTGAAACCATGTCTCTACTAATAATACAAAAATTAGCTGGGCATGGTGGCGCACACCTGCAATCCCAGCTAGCCAGGAGGCTGAAGCAGGAGAATTGCTTGAACCTGGGAGGCAGAGGTTGCAGTGAGCCCAGATTGTGCCATTGCACTCCAGCCTGGGTGACAGAGCAAGACTCCATCTCAAAAAAAAAAAAAAAAAAAATGGAAATCATATCAACTATCATTTCTGACCACAGTTAAACAAAACTAGAAATCAGTAACAAGAACTTGTGAAATTGTACAAATACATGGAAATTAAGTAACACGATCCTGAACAATCAATGGTTCAATATAGAAATTAAGAAGAAAATTTAAAAATGTGTTGAAACATATAAAAATAGAAACACAACAAAGCAAAACCTATAGGATACAGCAAAAGCAGTATTAAGAGGAAAGTTTATAGGAATAAATGAATACAGTAAAAAATATATATATATATAGTGAAGTATCTTAAGGCACTAGAAAAGAAAGAACAAACAAAACGCAAAGTTAGTAGTGGGAGAGGTATAGTAAAGACCAGAGTGGAAATAAAACAAATTGAGACTAAAAAAACACAAAAGATCAACAAAAAAGTTGGTTTTTTTGAGAGGATAAACATAATTGACAAGCCATTAGCTAGATTAACCAAAAAAAAAGATAAAAAGACTCAAATACATAAAATCAGAAATCAAAACGGAGACATTACAACTGATACCGCAGAGGCTGCTCTGCCTGTGGAGTAGCCACTCTGTTGTTTCTTTACTTCTCTAATAAACTTGTTTTCACTTTATTCTGTGGACTCACCCCAAATTTTTTCTTGCATAAGATCCAAGAACCCTCTCTTGGGGTCTGAATTGGGACCGCTTTCCAGTAACATCTTCCATGGTGAATCACAAAGGGATGATACTGAAGAGATCCCTGACCCAACGAAAATAGATTGCAGCATCAATCGGCCAATTTTGGAGTCAAGAAAACTTTTCAATTATTTATAGCTTTTAGCAATTAAGTAAAGAATCCTCCTGTAAGCAAAATTTGGAGCATATTTCTTTCTCTCTACTTGATTTCTCTAGAACTTGGAAACTATTTGTGAGTATTCTTAACTTGTGGCAATATAGTTATTTACAAAAGTGCAAAAAGCAACTGTTTTCTTTTTTAACAGAACACAATTGGAGACTGGTTATTTTACCAAGGCTTTGACTGGAATGGCATTCTTTCAGATATAAACAGATTCCTTTAAGGAATAAAAGCCCCTTGGGAAAACTGGCCTCATATCTCATCTGCACAGTCCCTGTACAGGGTTCCTCACCTATGGTAAGTATAGAATGTCATTTTCTGACAGGCTTAGGAGACCCAAGTTATCTTGGGACCTCCAGAGGACAGAAATTTACCCAGCTCATACAGGTATTTGCAGTCACAAACCCATGGCTTGGCTCAAGGCTTTAAAAAGTCTAATCCATGATTCCTTATGGAACAAAGATCCATCAAAGGCAATTTTAAAAGGTGCCTATATGGCAAATAATTATTCTTGCTGCACTTCTACAAACAATCAAGACAATTATAATATGACTAAAGCTTATTTTGCAAACGAAACCATGATTTGGTTTTAATAAAAAGGAAGACTGGAGAGAGAAAATTTATGTTTCAAAAACTATGGAACACCTGTTATTAGATTCTAATCTTGTCTGTTGTTTTTCAGTTTTTTCTGCAATTTAGATTGACCCTGCTTATTTCTGTGAATCAAGTAGTGATTTCTGGCTGCTGCTCAGAAGAAACAAGAGAAATAGGTAATATAAAAATCTGGATCAGTCTTCTAATTCTGGGCATATACCAGAATTGGGTAGCAACCCCAAATCAGCTTGGTTCCAACACTTGCCCAGTTCCTGGAAAGACTTCTCATTTAGTTTACTTGGAATGCTTTTACTTACATTGATTTGTTGTTGTGAAACATATTGCTGTCGTACTCTTTGTGTAGGAAAGGAGGATAAGCTTACTCAACAATTTCTTAAATTGAACACTTAATCTTCCTGATATCACCTTTTATCAGAAGTCAGAGTTATGAATGACCCTCACCATACCAGCATTTTCTTTTTTTTTTCCCTTTTTTTTTTGAGATGGAGTCTCACTCTATTGCCCAGGCTGGAGTGCAGTGGCACCACCTCAGCTCACTGCAAATTCTGCCTCCCAGGTTCAAGCGATTCTCCTGTCTCAGCCTCCTAAATAGCTGGGACTACAGGCACACACCACCACACCTGGTTAATTTTTTTTTTTCCTGTTCTTTTGAGACAGAGTTTCACTCTGTCACCCAGGCTGGAGTGCAATGGTGCGATCTCAGCTCACTGCAACATCCGCCTCCCGGGTTCAAGTGATTCTCCTGCCTCAGCCTTTGAGTAGCTGGGATTACAGGCACCCACCACCAGGCCCAGCTAATTTTTGTATTTTTAGTAGAGATGAGGTTTCACCAGGTTGGCCAGGCTGGTCTCAAGCTCCTGACCTCAGGTGATCCACCCACCTCAGCCTCCCAAAATACTGGGATTACAGGTGTGAGCCACCGTGCCTGGCCTAATTTTGGTATTTTTACTAGAGATGGGGTTTCACCATGTTGGCCAGGCTGGTCTCGAACTATTGACCACAGGCGGTTGGTCCACCTCGGCCTCCCAAAGTGCTGAGATTACAGGCATGAGCCATTGTGCCCGGCCTTTATACCAATGTTTTCTGACTGAGTGCCTCTCTACTCTAAATACAAGAGACCCTAATAGATAGAAATATCATCACCCCTATTCAGCCAGCAGAAGTTAGAGAAGATAGATATTCATCCGTCTGCAACCCATAGGATTAAGGGTCCCCTTGTAAAAGGGAGGGAAAAATATGTCGGAGGTGTTCAAATCAGAGCCACTCCATCTTCAACAGGGCCTGGGTAAAATGAGACTGAGATATGCTGGGCTGCATTTCCAGGAGGTTAGGCATTCTTAGTCACAGGATGAGATAGGGGATCACAAGAAACAAGTCACAAAGACCCTGCTGATAAAACGAGATACAGCCGGGCGCGGTGGCTCAAGCCTGTAATCCCAGCACTTTGGGAGGCTGAGACGGGCGGATCACGAGGTCAGGAGATCGAGACCATCCTGGCTAACACTGTGAAAACCCGTCTCTACTAAAAAATACAAAAAAACTAGCCGGGCGAGATGGCGGGCGCCTGTAGTCCCAGCTACTGGGGAGGCTGAGGCAGGAGAATGGCGTAAACCCAGGAGGCGGAGCTTGCAGTGAGCTGAGATTTGGCCACTGCACTCCAGCCCGGGCGACAGAGCGAGACTCTGTCTCAAAAAAAAAAAAAAAAAAAAAAGAAAGAGATACAATAGGCCAGGTGCAGTGACTAATACCTGTAATCCCAGCACTTTGGGAGGCCAAGGTGGGCAGATCACCTGAGGTCAGGAGTTCAAGACCAGCCTGACCAATGTGGTAAAACCCCATCTCTGCTAAAACTATAAAAATTAGCCTGGCATGGTGGTGCATACCTGTAATCCCACCTACTTAGAAGGCTGAGACAGGAGAATCGCCTGAACCTGGGAGGTGGAGGTTGCCGTGAGCCAAGACTGTGTTACTGCACTCCATTCTCGGCAACAGAGTAAGACTGCCTAAATTAAAAAAAAAAAAAAAAAAGTGCCTAAAAAAAAAAAAAAGTGCAATAGAAAAAACCAGCCAGCCAAAACCCACCAAAACCAAGAAAGCAACGAAAGTGTCAATAGCATAATAAAAAGACACTCCCACCAGTGCCATAACAGTTTACAAATGTCATGGCAACATCCCTAAGTTACCCTATATGGTCTAAAGGGAGGAGGAACTCTCAGTTCCAGGAATTGTCTGCCCCCTTCCTGGAAAACTCAAATAATCCACCCCTAATTTAGCATATGATAATAAATAACCATAAAAATAGCCAACCAGGAGCCCTCAGGGCTGCTCTGCCTATGCAGTAGCCATTCTTTTGTTTCTTTACTTCTCTAATAAACTTGCTTTTACTTAAAAAAAGAAAAAAAAAACTGATACCACAGAATTACAAAGGATCATTAGAGACTATTACAAAACAACTATACATAAACAAATTAGAAAACCTAGTGGCTATAACCTGGCATTCATATGCAGAAAAATAAAAGAAAACCAGCCAGCACAGTGGCTCATGCCTGTAATCCCAGCACTCTGGGAGGTCAAGGCGGGTGGATCATGATGTCAGAGTTCGAGACCACCCTGACCAACGTGGTGAAACCCCATCTCTACTAAAAATACAAAAATTAGCCTGACATGGTGGTGAGTGCCTGTAATCCCAGCTCCTTGGGAGGCTGAGGCAGGAGAATCGTTTGAAACCAGGAGGCGGAGGTTGCAGTGAGCTGAGATCGTGCCACTGCACTCCAGCCTGAGTGACAGAGTGAGACTTCATCTCAAAAAAAAAGACAAGAAAACCTAGCAGAAATTGAGAAATTCCTGGACACATGAAAACTACCAAGATTGAACCAAGAAGAAAAAGAAAACCAGAACAGACCAATTCCAAGTAACAAGATTGAATCTATAATAAGTCTTCCATCAAAGAAAAGCACAGGACCTGATGGCCTCACTGCTGAATTCTACCAAACATCTGAAGAAAAACTAATGCCAGTTCTTCTCAAACTCCTCCAGAAAATTGAGGGGGAAAGAATTCTTCCAAACTTGTTCAATGAGGCCAGCATTACCCTATACCAAAACCAGACAAGTACACAACAAAAAAAAAAAAAAGAGAGAGAGAGAAAGAAAAAAAGAAAGGTACAGGTCAATGTCTCTGGTAAATATAGAAGCAAAAAATCCTCAACAAAATACTAGTCAACCAAATTTAGCAGCACATCAAAAAGATGATTCACCATGATCAAGTGGAATTTATTTCAGGGATACAACATACACAAATCAATAAACACAATACATCACATCAACAGAATGAAGGACAAAAACCACATGCTCATCTCAATAGATGCACAAAAAAGACTTGATAAAATTCAGCATCCCTTCATGATAAAAACCTCTCAACAAGTTAGGTAGAGAAGGAATATATCTCAACACAATAAAGGCCACATAGCACAAAATCATAGCCAATATCACACTGAAAGGAGATAAGTTGAAAGCTTTTTCTCCAAGATCCAAAATAAGACAGGAAAGCCCACTATTACCACTTTTATTCACCACAGCAGTGGAAGTACTAGCCAGAGCAATTAAGGAAGAGAAAAAAATAAAGAGCCTCCATATTAGAAAACAGGAAGTCAAACTGTCCCTGTTTGCATATAAACTATTGTATATAGAAAAGCAAAAGACTCGCTGGCATGGTGACTCACTGGCATGATGACTCACACCTGTAATCCCAGCACTCTGGGAGGAGGAGGTAGGTGGATCACTTGAGGTCAGGAGTTCGAGACCAGCTTGGCCAACATGGTGAAACTCCATATCTACTAAAAATACAAAAAGTAGCCCAGCATTATAGCGCAAACCTGTAATCCCAGCTACTTGGGTTGCTGAGGCAGGAGAATGGCTTGAACCCAGGAGGAGGAGGTTGTAGTGAGCCGAGGTGATGCCACTGCACTCCAGCCTGGGAAACAGAGTGACAGTCTGTCTAAAAAAAAGAAAGAAAGAAAGAAAAAGAAAGAAGGAAGGAAGGAAGGAAGGAAGGAAGGAAGGAAGGAAGGAAAGCTCCACCAAAAAAACTCTGAGAACTAATAAATTAATTCAGTAAAACTTCAGAATACAAAATCAACATACAAAAATCAGTAGCATTTCTATACACCAACAACAAACTAGTGGAAAAGGAAACCAATAAAGCAATCCCATTTACAATAACTACAAAAAATTATATCTAGGAATAAATTCAACCAAGGAAATGAAAGATCTCTACAATAAGAGCTGTTAAACACTGATGGAAAAGATTGAAGAGGACATAAAAAACTGAAAACATCCATGTTTATGGATTAAAAGAATTAATGCTGTGAACATGACCATACCACCCAAAGCAATCTACAGATTCAATGCAACTCATATCAAAATACCAAAGACATTCTTTACAGAAATACAAAAAGCAATCCTAAAAATTGTATGGACCCCACCCCGCAAATAGCCAAAGCAATCCTGAGCAAACAGGACAAAGTTGGACATATCACACTACCAGACCTCAAAATATATTAAAAAGACCAAAACAGCATGGCACTGGCAAAAAAACAGACACATAGACCAATGGAACAGAATAGGAAATCCAGAAATAAACTCATGTATTTACAGCAAAACTGATTTTCAACAAAGGTGACAAGAACATTCATTGGGGATAGAACAGTCTTTTCAATAAATGGTGCTAGGAAAACTGGATATCCAAATGCAGAAAAATGAAACTAGAGCTGTATCGCTCACCATATATAAAAATCAACTCAAAATTGGTTAAAGACTTAAATGTAAGACCCCAAACTATAAAAGTACTAGAAGAAAACATAGAAGAAATACTTCAGGACATTGGTCTGGGCAAAGATTTTATAAAGAAAACCTCAAAGCACAGGCAACAAAAGCAAAAGTAGATAAATGAAATTATATCAAACTAAAATGTTTCTGCATAGCAAAGGAAACAATCAACAGAATGAAGAGATCACCTACAGAATGGGGGAAAATATTTGGGGGGGGATATGAATAGGGGGAAACTATTCATCTGACAAGGGGTTAATATCCAGAATATACAAAGGACTCAAACAACTCAACAGCAAAAAACAAACAAAAATCCTCCAACTAAAAAACAGGCAAATGAGCTGAATAGATATCTCTCAAAAGAAGGCAGACAAAAACCAACAAGTTTTTTTTTTTAATGTTCAACATCACTAATCATCAGGGATATGCAAATCAAAATGACAGTGAAATATCCTTGCACCCCAGTTATAGTGGCCATTATAAAAAAAATAATAATAATAACAAATGCTGGCAAGGAGGCAGAGAAAGGGGAACTCCTTCTGCAGGTGGGAATGTAAATTAGTACAGCCATTATGGAAAACAGTATCGAAGTTCCTCAGAAAAACTAAAAACAGACCTACCATATGACCCAGCAATCCTTCTACTAGGTATATATCCAAAGGAAAGGAAATTACTATGTCAAAGAGCTGCACACCCATGTTTATTGCAGCACTCTTCATAATAGCCAAGATATGAAAATCAGCCTAAGTGTCAAACAACAAGTGAATGGATAAAGACAATGTGGTATATATACACAATGGAATACTATTTAGCCATTTAAAAAATGAAATTCTGTCATTCATGGCAACATGAATGAGCTCAGAGGACATTACATTACTGAAATAAGCCAGGTACAGAAAGATAAATATCAAATGTTCTCAATCATATGTGGAAGCAAAAAAAGTTGTTCTCATAGAAGTAGAGAACAGCATAGTAACCAGAGGCGGGGAAAAGGAAGGGGGAGAGGGATAACCAAAGGTTGGTTAACAGATTCAGAAGCACAGCTAGATAGGAGGGATAAGTGCTAGTGTTCTATAGCACTATAGGGTGACTAACTAACAACAATTTATTGTACTTTTTTTTTCTTTTTCTTTTCTTTCCTTTTCTTTCTTTTTTTTTTTTTTTTTTTTTTTTTTGAGACAAGGTCTTGTTATGTCACCCAGGCTGGAGTGCAGTGGTGCCATTGTCTCTCACTGCAGCCTTAAACTCTTGGACTCAAGTGATCCTTCCACCTTAGCCTCCAGAGTAGCTGGGACTACAGGCGTGTGCCAACATGCCTGGCAATTTTTTTTATTTTTTGTAAAGATGGGGGTCTCACTATGTTGCCCATGCTGGTCTCAAACCTCTAGCCTCAAGCAATCCTCCTGCCTCAGCCTCCCAAAGTGTTGGGATTACAAACTTGAGCCATGAAGCCTGGCCCTGTATATTTTCAAATAGCTAGGAAAGTGTATTTGAATATACATAATAAATAAATGATAAGTGTTTGAGTTGATACACATGTTAATTACCCTGATTTGATTATAACACATCGAATATATGTATCAAAATATCACTGTACCCCATAAAATATACAATTATTATGTGACAATTAAAAATAATAAAGGCCAAAAAATACTGTCAAATAATATAATGGCAAGACAACTATAAAATCCTCAGTAAAAAAAAAAAAAACTAGGCCGGGCGTGGTGGCTCAAGCCTGTAATCCCAGCACTTTGGGAGGCCGAGACGGGTGGATCACGAGGTCAGGAGATCGAGACCATCCTGACTAACACAGTGAAACCCCGTCTCTACTAAAAATACAAAAAAACTAGCCGGGCGAGGTGGCGGGCGCCTGTAGTCCCAGCTACTCGGGAGGTTGAGGCAGGAGAATGGCGTAAACCCAGGAGGCGGAGCTTGCAGTGAGCTGAGATCCGGCCACTGCACTCCAGCCCGGGCGACAGAGCAAGACTCCACCTCAAAAAGAAAAGAAAAAAAAACTAGAAGGATTTTGCCCATAAACAATTCAAAAGGATCTTTAGTCTCCTGTTGCATTTCAAAGCAGCCAAAACTGACTACTGGAGAGCATGCCGTAGGAGGGTTCCTACAAGAGGTACTCAGGGAATTCCAACCAGGGAATCATGGCTCTACATCAAGACACCAACTAGTAAATGCAAATTTGTGTGTTTTGGTAAAAATATTTACATATGTATCATTTTATACTACTATTCCCTACATTGATGTTTCACCTAACAAACCAATAAGGCTTCATTCTGATTGTATGAGAGAAACAGGATTTTTTATTTTTTATTTATCTATTTATTTATTTTTTTTTTAGGTGAGTTTCCCTCTTGTTGCCTAGGCTGGAGTGCAATGGTGCAATCTCGGCTCACCGCAACCTCCGCTTCTCTCGAGTAGCTGGGATTACAGGCAGGTGCCACCATGCCTGGCTAATTTTTTTTTTTTTTTTTTTGTAGTATTAGTAGAGATGAGGTTTCTCCATGTGGGTCAGGCTGGTCTCAAACTCACAACCTCAGGTGACCCGCCCACCTCGGCTTCCCAAGGTGCTGGGATTACAGGCATGAGCCACCGTCCCTGGCAAGAGAACTTCTAAGAACATAAAAATGAAGACCCAGAAAAAAAACACACCAAAATGCTGACTGTCAGGCCTCTGAGCCCAAGCCAAGCCATCATATTCCCTGTGACCTGCACATCTACATCCAGATGGCCTGAAGCAAGTGAAGAATCACAAAAGAAGTGAAAATGGCTGGTTCCTGCCTTAATTGATGACATTCCACCATTGTGATTTGTTCCTGCCACAGCTTAACTGAGCATTAACCTTCTGAAATTCCTTCTCCTGGCTCAGAAGCCCCCCAACTGAGCACCTTGTGACTCCTGCCCCTGCCCGCAAGAGAAAAACCCCCTTTGACTGTAATTTTCCACTACCCACCCAAATCCTATAAAACGGCCCCACCCCATCTCCCTTCACTGACTCTCTTTTCAGACTCAACCTGCCCACACCCAGGTGAAATAAACAGCCTTGTTGCTCACAAAAAGCCTGTTTGGTGGTCTCTTCACACAGATGTGTGTGACATTTGGTGCCAAAACCCGGGCAGCTAGCATTCCAGCTTCTGTCCCTCATGGCCAGTTTTTCTCCTTCTCATCGGTCACTCCTACCTATTCTCCCACTGAAACTTCCACCTATCAATCTCTTCCCACACAAGGCAAATGGTTCTTGGACCAAGGAAAATATCTCCTTCCAGCCTCACAGGCCCATTCTATTCTATCATCATTTCATAACCTCTTCCATGTAGGTTACAAGCCACTAGCCTGCCTCCTAGAACCTCTCATTTCCTTTCCACTGTGGAAATCTATCCTTAAGGAAATCACTTGTCAGTGTTCCATCTGCTATTCTACTACTCCTCAGGAATTGTTCAGGCCACCTCCCTTCCCTACATATCAAGCTTGGGGATCTGCCCCCACCCAGGACTGCCAAATTGACTTTACTCACATGCCTCAAGTCAGGAAACTAACATACCTCTTGGTCTGGGTAGACACTTTCACTGGATGGGTAGAGGCCTTTCCCACAGGGTCTGAGAGGGCCATCGCGGTCATTTCTTCCCTTCTGTCATAATTCCTCGGTTTGGCCTTGCCACCTCTATACAATCCAATAACAGACTGGCCTTTATTAGTCAAATCACCCAAACAGTTTCTCGGGCTCTTGGTATTCAGTAGAACCTTCATACCCCTTACTGTCCTCAATCTTTAGGAAAGGTAGAACGGACTAATGGTCTTTTAAAAATACACCTCACCAAGCTCAGCCTCCAACTTAAAAAGGAGGACTCTGCCAAGGATAGAGCACAAAAACTCACCAACCAAGCAAGCAATTACACTGAACCCCTTGGGCACTCTCTAATTGGATGTCCTGGGTCCTCCCAATTCTTAGTCCTTTAATACCTGTTTTTCTCCTTCTCTTATTCAGACCTTGTGTCTTTCATTTAGTTTCTCAGTTCATCCAAAACTATATCCAGGCCATCACCAATCATTCTTTTTTTTTTGAGATGGAGTTTTGCTCTGTCGCCCAGGCTGGAGTGCAGTGGCACGATCTCAGCTCACTGCAAGCTTTGCCTCCCAGGTTCACGCCATTCTTCTGCCTCAGCCTCCTGAGTAGCTGGGACTACAGGCACCTGCCACCACGACTGGCTAATTTTTTTTTGTATTTTTAGTAGAGGCGGGGTTTCACCGTGCTAGCTAGGATGGTCTTGATCTCCTGACCTCGTGATCTGCCCACCTCGGCCTCCCAAAGTGCTGAGATTACAGGCGTGAGCCACCACGCCTGGCCTTTCACCAATCATTCTACATGAAAAATGCTCCTTCTAACAACCTGACAATATCACCCCTTACCACAAAATCTTCCTTCAGCTTAATCTCTCCCACTTTAGGTTCCCACGCTGCCCCTAATCCTGCTCAAAGCAGCCCTGAGAAACATCACCCAATATCTCTCCATACCACCCCCCCAAAATTTTCCCTGCCCCAACACTTCAACACTGTTATGTTATTTTTCTTCTTAATATAAGAAGACAGGAATGTCAGGCCTCTGAGCCCAAGCCAAGCCATCAGATCCCCTGTGACCTGCACGTATACATCCAGATGGCCTGAAGCAAGTGAAGAATCACAAAAGAAGTGAAAATGGCTAGTTCCTGCCTTAATTGATGACATTCCACCATTGTGATTTGTTCCTGTCTCACCTTAACTGAGGGATTAACCTTCTGAAATTCCTTCTCCTGGCTCAGAAGCTCCCCCACTGAACACCTTGTGACCCCTGCCCCTGCCTGCAAGAGAAACACCCCCTTTGACTGTAATTTTCCACTACCCACCCAAATCCTATAAAACGGCCCCACCCCATCTCCCTTCACTGACTCTCTTTTCAGACTCAACCCGCCTGCACCCAGGTGAAATAAACAGCCTTGTTGCTCACACAAAGCCTGTTTGGTGGTCTCTTCAAACGGACGTGCGTGACACTGACGTTAATCATCCATAAGCGAGTTCTTATTTTTTTCTTCATATGTTCTTGGATTTTCCTAAAAGTATATGTTACCTTTGTCAGGCCTCTGAGCCCAAGCTGAGCCATCATATCCCCTGTGAACTGCACATATACATCCAGATGGCCTGAAGCAATTGAAGAGCCACAAAAGAAGTGAAAATAGCCTTAACTGATGACATTCCACCATTGTGATTTGTTTCTGCCCCACCCTAACTGATCAATGTACTTTGTAATCTCCCCCACCCTTAAAAAGGTTCTTTGTAATTCTTCCCACCCTTGAGAATGTACTTTGTGAGATCCTGCCCCTGCCCACAAAACACTGCTCCTAACACCACCACCTATCCCAAAACCTATAAGAACTAATGATAATCCCAACACCCTTTGCTGACTCTCTTTTCGGACTCAGCCCAAAAAGAGAGTCAGTTCAAGGTATGGAACCACAGAATAGAGTTGTTCACCTGCACCCAGGTGAAATAAACAGCCTTGTCATTCACACAAAGCCTGTTTGGTGGTCTCTTCACAGGGACACGTGAGACAACCTTTATAAAAATTTAAGCAATAAACTGTTTTAAAGCAACTATCTGGGCCAGGAGCAGTAGCTCACCCCTGTTATCTGAGCACTCTGGGAGGCTGAAGCAGGAGGACTGCTTGAGGCCAGGAATGTGAGACCAGCCTGGGAAACATAGTAAGACCCATCTCGACAAAAAATTTAAAAATTGGCCGGGCGCGGTGGCTCAAGCCTGTAATCCCAGCACTTTGGGAGGCCGAGACGGGCGGATCACGCGGTCAGGAGATCGAGACCATCCTGGCTAACACGGTGAAACCCCGTCTCTACTAAAAATACAAAAACTAGCCGGGCGAGGTGGCAGGCGCCTGTAGTCCCAGCTACTTGGGAGGCTGAGGCAGGAGAATGGCGTAAACCCGGGAGGCGGAGCTTGCAGTGAGCTGAGATCCGGCCACTGCACTCCAGTCCGGGCAACAAAGCGAGACTCCGCCTCAAAAAAAAAAAAAAAAAAAAAAAAAAAATTTAAAAATTAGCCAGAGTATGCTGGTGCATGCCTGTAGTCTCAGCTACTCAGAAGGCTAAAGTGGGAGAATTGCTTGAGCCCTGGGCGGTCAAGGCTGCAGTAAACCATTATCACACCACTGTACTCCAGCCTAGGCAACAAAGCAAGACCCTGTCTCCAAAAAAAAAAAAAAGATTGATGGTAGTAGAGTTTAAAACGGTGACAAAAGTGATGACGGTGGTGTAATGTGATCTTCAGGACAGGTAGCCCAAAACAACAGGCTCAAGGGAGATTTGGCATTCTTCTGGATAAGCCCTTAAGGGGTTCCTGAATCTCTATGGAGGGAACCAGACCCGACCAGCCCTCAGATGCATAAGACGTGAAGCCCAGGCACTGACTCCCAGGACCTAAGGCAGGTGAGCCCAGGACTCCACTATGGTTATATTACGCACTTCTGGACACCTAGCCCTGCCCTGGGCACTGAGGAGAAAAATATGAGAAGGAAACAAAATTTAACCTTTTCTAGACATAGGCACAACCACTGGCAATCATGTATCAATTATCTCATTTATTCCTCGATACAACTGGTCGAAGCAGCCAGTCGACTCTGCTGACCATACTCTCTTTTGGTAGGGGACAGGGCTATAAAAGTTCTTTTTTTTTTTAAAGCTTTTTTTTTTCTTTTCTTTTCTTTTTTTTTTTTTTTTTTTGATACAGTCTTGCTCTGTTGCCCAGGCTGCAGTGCGGTGTCACGATCTCGGCTCACTGCAACCTTCACCGCCTGGGTTCAAGTAATTCTCCTGCCTTAGCCTCCCGAGTAGCTGGCATTACCAGCACCCACCACCATGCCCAGCTAATTTTTTTGTATTTTTAGTAGAGACAGGGTTTCACCATGTTGGCCAGGCTGATTTTGAACTCCTAACCTCAAGCAATCCACCCTCCTCGGCCTCCCAAAGTGCTGGGATTATAGGCATGAGACAACGCGCCTGTAAAAGTTTAAACTGTAAAAGCAATATGTGCTTATTGTTAAAAATAAATAAATATAACAGTACTGATTTGTCTGGAGTAAAACATCCTTTTCCTCAACACTACTCAACCCCAGCCAATTCTCCAGAGGTAGCCCCTGGTAACAGTTGGGTGGGCATCCACTCAACCTTGGTCTGTGTGTGTACAAACAAATATGGTTGAGTGATAACTAGATGCACAGGCAGATATCAAGGTATGGAACCACAGGATAGAGTTGTTCCCCAAGATACCTGCACCGCTCACTCCCTCACCTTCTGCAAATGCCATCAGGTCCTCTCTGACCAACCTACCAACCTATTCAAAGTGCTGTTCCCCAGACCCCCCAACTCATAATCCCTGTATCTGCCTCACTCATGGTTTCTTTCTCTCCAGGGTGTTTTTCATCATCTGACATCCGTATGTCATGTTTTTGGGTATTAAAAATCTGTCTCTCTTCATAAGAATGTAATACCATGAGACAGAGAACTTGTTCCCTGCTGTATCCTCGTACTTAGAACAGTGCCTGGCACACAGTAGGCATTGACTAAATACTGGTTGAAAGAAAAGAATGAAAGAAGAGAGGGAGAGAGAAGGAGGGAGGGGAAGGGAGAGGAAGAGGGGGAAGGAAAAATGTAGCACTCTAAATGCAAACAGGCCCATACTATACATATTACAGAATTTGCTCTTTTCTCTTAATAATATAGCGGACTTTTTTTAAACCATTACCTCATTAATGGGAAAAGCTGCAAGGTATTTCTGTGAATACATATCATCATTTACTTAACCCACTCCTTCCTTCCTGAAACTCTGCAGGCAGTAAGTGGAGAAAGGGGCAAAACAAGGTACCCCCAGTCCATGGCTCTTGGCAATAAGCTTTCCCAAATTTCAGTCTAGGAAATTGACTGTTCGTGGATCAGGTCATGCAAAGTTACCCTCAAGAGACATAAAGGAGACCTGGCTGAGGGTGAAGAAAAGATGTGTTCATTGGATGCCAAGGATCGGTAAAAAGGAGATGTCACTGAGGCACACTGCAGTGAGGCCCATGGGGGCAGAGCCAGGGAGATGGTGGCCTGCCAAGTCCAAGTGTTGGGTCCTCCTGGCAGGCATTTCCCTGTTGGTGAAGTGGCCTGGGCAAGGCTCATAGCCCATGGGCACTGAACTCTCAGATTGTGTTCTCAACTTGCCAGGCCTGGAGCAAGTTCACTTAGCACTCAAAGAGCTGCTGCAAGGGGAGAAGGTGCCAGGAAGTTCATCTGACAGAAAAATGTCTCTTTGAGAAACAGTACATTGACTTCTGATTTGATTCATAAATCTTTGTGGACTTGATTACAGACAGCCAGGGGCTTTCAGTCCTATCAACTCAGAGGCGACACAGAGGAGATGAAATTTGGGGCCAGCTCAGGCAAAGGCCAGATGTGGGCAGGAGAGGACTCACTAAGGAAACCAGCTCCTCAGGCTGACCCGCCTAGCTCCTAGCTCACAAAGCCATTGTGTAGATTAAATGAGGTCAGAGCTGTGAGTCATGGGGCTCAGGGCCTGGTACACAGTAGGAGGTCATTAAACGGTAGGTATTTCTTGTTTATTATTTTGAAGAAGGTGAGCAATGGCATAGGGCAGGTCACACAATGGTGACTCACGCCTGTAATCCCAGCATTTTGGGAGGCCAAGACAGGAGGATCGCTTGAGCCCAGGAGTTCAAGATCAGCCTGGGCAATATAGTGAGAACTCATCTCTACAAAGAGTTTAAAAAGTAACCGAGCATGGTGGTGCATACCGCTAGTCCCAGCTACTCAGGAGGCTGAGGTGGGAGGATCCCATGAGCCCAGGAGGTGGAGGTTGCAGTGAGAAGAGATCATGCCCCTATACTCCAGCCTGGGTGACAGAGTAGGACCCTGTCTCAAAAAAGAAAAGGGAGGGAGGGAGGGAAGGAGGGAGGAAGGACAGAAGGAAGGATGGAAGGAAGGAAGGAAGGAAGGAAGGAAGGAAGGAAGGAAGGAAGGAAAAGGAAAGGAAATAAATCAGGAAGTGTAAGTCCTCCAGGTTTTTCTTTCTTCCAAAGAAGGAAGGAAGGAAGGAGGAAGGGAGAGAGGGAGGAAAAGGAAAGGAAATAAATCAGGAAGTGTAAGTCCTCCAGGTTTTTCTTTCTTCCAGAATTATTTTGGTTATTCCGGATCCCCTGAGGAGGAATCTACATTTTTCAAGCTCCCCAGGCACGTCATAGGCCCTTAGAGAACCACTGCACTGTGCCATATCACACCTCTAAACTCTGCTCCCTTGGCCTCTCTGGCCTTCTGACCTTTCCTGATTCTCCTTGTACCACTCCCACACCTTTCTTCATGGTTTCATTCAGTCCATCCTGTGATATTTCAAGCACTCTCATGGTTTAAGTGACACCCACTGCTGACAACTCATTGCAGCCCTGATCTCTCTTCTGAGATTTAAGCTTACACATGGAGTTGCCAACTCAGCGTCTCCCCCAGGATATCTCAGGGCTCTTCTGACACACACTGGCCAAAACTCAACCTATCATCTTTCCCTCCAGCCCTCCCCTTCTGCTTGGGGTCCTGATGAGATCACCATCCTCCCAGTCACCTGAAAACCCGGCACCAGGAATCATCTGGAATTATTCCCTCACCCTCACCACCTGCATCATTCACTTATCAGTGCTGCCAAACACAACTCTTTTTTTTTTTTTTTTTTGAGTGGGGTTTCACTCTGTCACCCAGGCTGGAGTGAAGCAGCGCAATCTTGGCTCACTGCAACCTTTGCCTCCCAGGCTCAAACGATCCTCCCACCTCAGCCTCCCAAGTAGCTGGGACTACAGGCGCACACCACCACATCTGGCTAATTTTTTAATATTTTTGTAGAGATCGTGTTTTGCCATGTTGCTCAGGCTGGTCTCAAACTCCTGGACTCAAGTGATCCACCTGCCTTGGCCTCTCAAGGTGCTGGGATTACAGGCGTGAGCCACTGCACCCGGCCCAAACACACCTCTTCAACGTGTTTCAAAGGAGCTCCTTCCTCTCTTGGACCACATCTGTAGTTCAGGCTTCAGCATCCCTCCCCTAGACAACGTCACTTCCTTCATAAGTGGTGTCCCTGTCTCCCAACTTGTCCCTCTTAACTCCATCCTCCACAGTGTAGCCAGCGTGATCTTTCCAAAAAGCAAATCTAAAACATTCAATAGCTCCCACTCCCCAGAGACACCTAGGGTCTATGTGGACACTAGTTCTTTTGTCATCCACTTTCACTTTCACGGCTGAGATAAATGTTTCACCAGGTGGTGGTTTGTTCTTGGCAACAAGATGATCTTTTGTAAATGAGTGTCTCACTGACCTTGCAGAAGTGAAAGTTTACTACACCTTTATAAACAGGCTTGGCTAATGTACTAGCATGACTTCTAAAAGAGCAGTGACTGGAATTTTCATAGTAAACAATGCAGCATTTCCTGCCCTAATTTCCCCAGCACCAGGGGCCTTCTAGTCAGGATTTCCCAGGCCCACACTTTCTAACATCTCTCTTTCCTTTTCCAGCCCCACACTGGTCAGTTACAGCTTCCTACGTCCCAGCTGTGTGTTTCCTGTGAAAAGAATAAGAGGGTAAATGAGAAGTTATTTTAAAGGACGTGAAGTGGAGAACTTCCTCTGGAAAGAATATCTAAACACACACTTGATGTTTCTCTTTTTTTTTTTTTTTTGAGACAGAGTCTTGCTCTGTCGCCCTGGCTGGAGTGCAGTGGCACGATCTTGGCTCACTGCAACCTCTGCCTTCCAGGTTCAAGCGATTCTCCTGCCTCAGCCTCCTGAGTAGCTGGGATTACAGGCGCCTGCCACCATATCCGGCTAATTTTTGTATTTTTAGTACAGACGGAGTTTCACCATGTTGGCCAAGCCAGTTTGACTCCTGACCTCAGGTGATCCACCGGCCTCAGCCTCCCAAAGTATTAGGATCACAGCCATGAGCCACCTGCCCAGCCTGATGTTTCTTGAGTAGGGGACTGAGATACAGCTAAGGCCACAGGGTGGTGAGGTGGAGACGGGGAGCTGTCCAGAGAGAATCTGGCCTGAGGCACCTAGAGTTTAGCACACCCCTGTCCCAGTGGCCCTGGGCATGCATGCTTCCTGCCCCACTCCCTACCCTATGCATGGGGCCCTTAGGGTCCCTGGGTTTTGAAGTAGCTGCCTCGAATTAAGAGCCCAGTTAATAAGTGTCAGAGTCAAGGTCTGAACCCAAGATCTGCCTGTCAAGCTCACTCCCTTGCCACAGTGCCAGGGGCTACTCCCTCTGCTCCCCACCAGCCCTGCCCTTCTCCGCGGGGCTGGGGGTCTGAGCAGGAGGACTTCCCCAGACAAACTTTTGGGTCTGAGGGGCCAGAGTCTGCACAATCAGGAGTCTCGAGTGAAGAGAAGCCCAGGGACAGATGGCCTAGGCTGGGGCAGGAGGGGTCAGAGAGCAGAGGCCTCAAGGAGAGTCCACATCCTGCTTGACAAGGAAGAGGAACCTGGGCACAGAGAGGGATAGAAACCAGCCCGGGGACACAGTCCACAGCAGGTAAGAAACACTCCCTTTGCGAGGCCGAGGTGGGCAGATCACGAGGTCAAGAGATCAAGACCATCCTGACCAACATGGTGAAACCCCATCTCTACTAAAAATACAAAAAAAATTAGCTGGGTGTGGTGGCACATGCCTGTAGTCCCAGCTACTTGGGAGGCTGAGGGAGGAGAATCACTTTAACTCCAGGAGGCAGAGGTTGCAGTGAGTGCAGAGGTTGCACTGCACTCCAGTTTGGCGACAGAGCAAGACTCTGTCTCAAAAAAAAAAAGAAAAAAAAGAAAAAGAAACACTCCCCAACTCAGTTCATCCAGGAGACCTCCTGGGAGAGGTGCAAAAAGAAAAAGAAAATGAAAAAAGACTGAGCCTCCGGGACAGATGGGGGAAACCAAGGCCAAAGTCACACTGACAACAGCAGGGTCATGGCCAGACCCAGCTCTCCCAGCCTCTTGGACACCTCTCCCTCTCCTCTCACCTCCCCTTCCTCCTCTCCCACAGCCCTCCCCTGGCCTCACTGCCCCAGGCCTCACACGGCTGCCCCAGAGGTCTTGGGGGATTCCCAAGCTGCAGACCACTCCAACCAGATTCATCAGTGCCCCTGTCCTCCCACCCCCGACCCTCACCAGCTCCTAGGCCAGAGGCACCCTGGCCCCACAGTATAGAGGTCTGAGAACCAGGGAAGCAGGGACCCTGGGTTCTAGACCTCCATCTGCTTCAACTTGCCCTGTGAGTCTGGGTAGGTCCCTGCTCCTCTCTGAGCCTCAGTTTCTCCTCTGTGAACTGACAGAGTTTGACGTGACCCCAGACATTCTCCATTCCTGAGGCACTAGGCGTGGCTCGTGTCTGTCGCAGTCTGTGAACCTGGCGGGAGCCGACGTATCCCAGGGCTAGCCTCTGTGGCACAGGCACCTTGGTGACCTTTGGAGAGGCCACTCAGGCCACACCCTGGGGCAGGGCCCAGTGGGGCCTCCCCAAAGCCCCCAGTGTCTCCCAGTGAAAAACAATGAATTTCATTCCAAATAAGGGAACTACAGCAAAGTTCCCTGCCACGGCCCAGTTCCGGCTGGTTTATGTTAGCTGGACAAGACTAAACAGACCTTCACATTCCCAGTAGTAAGCACTAAAAATGAAAACGTGCCTGCTTGTCTCCGGAGCACTGGGGCAAGGGAGAGGCCGGTGCTCCCTCCCGAGAGGCTCAGCAGACCTGGGGGCTGCTAGGGAGGGCTGTTGGGGAGCGAGCAAGACTTCAGCAGGCAGCAAAGCGGGGTGGGCAATGGGTGATGGTGGCCACGGTGGTCTAGGGGGGTGTAAGTGGAGAAGAGCAGGGGATTCTTTGTGTTGTAGAGGTGGGAATGTGACAGGGAACCAGAAACAAGAAGGTAGAGAGAGAGAGAAAGAGACGCAGGGAAAGAGTGAGGCAGCCACAGACCCTAGAAGACCCTAGAAGCCCCCACCACCTGCCTTGACTGGGAGGACAGGAGGGAGGGAAGAGGGGAGAGAAGGGACCCAGCCACTTCCTGGACAACACAGCACCTTGTTCCCAGGCCCCCTCCTGCCTCCCTCAGTGTGGACACAACTAGCTTGAGATAAGAATTTAATTATTTACAAAACAGAGACACCTGAAGCAAGACTGCCCTCCCCTTTCCCACACAAGCCTCCCTCCACACATACCTGCCCTCGAGCCCAGCCCAACCCTGCGGGCGCTGGGAGAACTGCCAAGCAGCACAGCTCCCATCCTTTTTAGGTTTATTTGGTAGAGACGGGGTTTCCCCCATGTCACCCAGGCTGGTCTTGAACTCCTGGGCTCAAGCAATCCACCCACTTCAGCCTCCCAAAGTGCTGGGATTCCAGGCATGAGCCACCTTGCCCAGCCATAGTTCCCATCTTAGAAATGACTAAATTAACACTCGGAGGGACAGAGAAGTGCCCTGCCCAAGGTCGCCCATCTGTGGCTGGCAGAGCCAGGACCAGTGGTCCCCACAGCTTCTGAGTCCTGTGAGTTGGCTCCACAGCCTCAGGCCACACTGTCACTGGTCAGCCTTGCCTCATGGCTACACACAGGTGGCTCCATCTCCTCCATCAGCTCCTTACCCACTCCCAAGAGAAAGCCCCTCTCTGTCCACCTGAACTTCTCCACCATTCTTCAAAATAAACCCCTTCTCCTGGAAGCTCTCCCTGATTCCATTCAGCCTAACTGACCACTCTCTCCTCTGACCTCTGACCTCCCTCTGCCCGAGTAATCAGCAGCACAAGTTCTATGAGGGCAGAACCATGTCTGCCTCCAGAGCCTGGCACAGGCCTGACACCTAAAGAGCACCCAAAGAACATGTGTGCCATCAATGAATAATGAATGAAGCAATGGTTCCATCTTGCTCTTGTCTGGGCCCCCGAGCCTGGTATTCAGAAAATGTCATTTCAGCAGAGAACTGATTGGACGTGGCTGCGGCAGTCCTGAAGAGCCCATAGAAGAAAAGTTTGAATTCCCCAGAATCAGCCCATTCTTGCATTAATTTCAAAACATAGTTGAGTGCCTACTGTGTGTGCCAGGCACCAGTGGCAGTGATACAGCAGTAAGCAAGAGAGACGGTAAAAGATACAGACAAGCAAACAGGCCTGGCAGCTAGTGTGATCAGTGCGAGGATGGTGAAGCCCAGGGCAGCCAGAGAGGGACAGCAGAAGCCATCTAACCCACCCGGTGGTCAGGGAAGGCTTTCTAGAATAGGCGAAGCTAAGCCAAGACCTGAAGGATGAGCCCAATGATGGCAACCATAGTACTCAAGCATTACCTCAAATAAGGAATTAGGACACGGAGAGTTAAGCTTTGAGACCCAGGGAGCCAAGACAAAGTCTAATTCCAGAGTCTATGCCTCAGCTACAGTGCATTCTATCCTGCCTGTCTTTCCTCTTCCCTCCTTGCACTCCAGGTCCCCCCAGATGCTGCTGGAGAATTCCAGAGGCCTGCTGGGCTGTACCAGCGTCAGCATGTGGGTTGGGTTTCCATAGCCCAGTGGGACCCCCAGGCCTCTCAGCCTCTCAGGTTCCATAGCCAGGCCAAGACAGGGGGCCTGGGGGTCCCTGCGGACCCAGACAGAGCTCCCCCTGTGTCCCTTGGACAGACTGGCTGGTGGAGAAAGCTCCCCCTCTTCTCAAGCACCTGAGTTTCCTGGGCTGCAGGGAAAGGACTCTGTCCCAAAGATGTCCTTTCAGAACACAGGAGAGATTGCCCTAGACCTGTAAAGCATGTCCACCACTCACTCCTGGCCTGTTGCCTGTTTTGGTAAAACAAAGGAGGACCTCTGAGATGGGGAAGTCCACCTGCAGCAGGGTGGATGGGGGCTAAGAGGCCAAGTCAGGAGCGCCCCCATTCAAGGCCCACTGGCAACGGTGTGACCAGGGCAGTGGGAACGGGAAACAGCCAGGTGGGGAGGTCCTGGAAACATCCAGGAAATAAGGCCAAGACCACCTGCCTCAGAAACTTCTAGGGGGGTCTTGAGCAACACCCGGGAAGGAAGAGGGCTTCCCAGGGCTCAAAGCCCAGGACAAATGGAATGGAATTTTTTCTTCCCAGCAACTTTAGCTCTCCAAGAGAAGGATCCACATTGGAGGTAGCAAGAGAGAAACAGAGGAGGGGTGTGGGTGGCAGCCCTATATAGACACAGATGTTTCTCAGGCAGAGGTCAACCCAGCCAGGGGTGAAGGACAGCCCCTCTGGGTCCCAGCCCCTCAGCACAGCACAAGGGAGACAGCTGCACTGCTTCAGATCCTGGCTTGCCACATGTCTTTGCCACTGCCTGGCCTAGGTAAGAGCTGGCCTACAAGGAGGGGGGCTGTTGGCCCAACCTGGCCCATCTCCCACCCCACAGAGCCACACGCCAACCCCCAGGGACCCAGATTTAACATGTCCCACTCGATGTGTGCTCACTCTCCCCAGGGGCCGCTCAGCACACGTTAAGATCCAATTGGCACTAATTGGACGAAGCTGGCAGTGCCCAGGGCAGCCTGAGTCCTGTCACCATGGATTTGACTCACCAGGCAATGGCTGTGGGTGTCTACGGAGCCCACCATTAGTGTCATTTTGGGAAGCTCAAGTGAACATGGATGGTGCTTTCTGAGTCAACATCACTGTCTGGCCAAAGTTTGCAGCCAGAGACCTAGAGCTTATAAGTGACTTATCCACAAATAGTCTTACATCCAGGCCAGGGCTGAAGCCTGGGCCTCCCAAGTGTCAGTTCAGAGGTTGCTCTACTGGCCTCTTCATCTGCTGATGGCCCCAGGAAGTCTTCTCTAGAAGAGGAAGGAGGTCTAGCTCTTCCCTTCCTCCCAGGGTACAAGACCTCCACCCTGATCATCAAACCCTGCCCAAGGAGGGAACCTCAACCCAATTCTAGAATACTGGGCTCCAAAATGGACTCTTGGCCACAAGACTCAAACACAATCACAAATCCTGAACCCTGAAATGGAAACCTGCCCTCCAGGAATGGAACCCTCACCCCAACCTGCAACCCACACCCCAAAACGGGAGCCTCAAGATCAGCCCAGAATCTTGCCTGCAGAAATAGCACCTTTACCCCAAAATACCACCTCATGCCTCAGGAACTGAGAACCTTAGCATCAGACAGGAAACCTCCACTTTCAGAACAAGTCCTGAATCTTGGCGAGGGATCTATCTCTTCAAAAGTCAATCCAGCCTCTTCTTATATACTACTGAGCCGCACAATGACATTTTGTTCAATGACAGATCACATATAAGACAATGATCCCATAAGATTATGATGAAGCTGAAAAATTCCTATCACCCACTGATGTCGTAGCCATGATAACATCATCGTGCAATGCATTACGTTACCTTTTCTATGGTTAGATGCATAAATACTCACCCTTGTGTTACCACTGCCTGTGGTATCCAGCACAGTAATGCTATATAGGTTTGTAGCCAAGGAGCAATAGGCCACACCACATAGCCTGGACATGCAGGAGGCTACACCATCTAGGTTTGTGTAAGTGCACTCTGTGCTGTTCCCCTATGATGAAATCGCCTAACAACACAGTTCTCAGAATGTGTCCCCATTGTTAAGCCACACACAACTGTATTTGGTTTCTTTTTTTTCTTTTTTTTTTCTTTTGAGACAAGAGTCTCGCTCTGTCCCCCAGGCTGCTGGAGTGCAGTGGTGCGATCTTGGCTCACTGCAGCCTCTGCTTCCTGGGTTCAAATGATTCTTCTGCCTCAACCTCCTGAGTAGCTGGGACTACAGGTGTGCGCCACCATACCCAGCTAATTTTTTTTTTTTTGTATTTTTTTTTTTTTTTTTTTTGAGGCGGAGTCTCGCTCTGTCACCCAGGCTGGAGTGCAGTGGCCGGATCTCAGCTCACTGCAAGCTCCGCCTCCCGGGTTTACGCCATTCTCCTGCCTCAGCCTCCCGAGTAGCTGGGACTACAGGCACCCGCCACCTCGCCCGGCTAGTTTTTGTATTTTTAGTAGAGACGGGGTTTCACCGTGTTAGCCAGGATGGTCTCGATCTCCTGACCTCGTGATCCGCCCGTCTCGGCCTCCCAAAGTGCTGGGATTACAGGCTTGAGCCACCGCGCCCGGCCTTTTTTTGTATTTTTAATAAAGATGGGATTTCGCCATGTTGGCCGGGCTGGTCTCAAACTCCTGACCTCAGGTGATCCACCCGCCTCAACCTTGTGTTAAGGAGGTGAAGCTAAGGCAAAGCCACCCAAAGTGCTGAGATTACAGGCATGAGCCACCGCACCCAACCCTGTATTTGGTTTCTTTAACACAACCTCAACTTGGGGGATCAGATGAGGAAACCCAAGATCCCTAAAACAGTTTCTTTTATATTTTGCAGTGAAGGAGGCAGGACTCCCTCATGCACGCAGAGCCCTAGTTTCCCAGCGGGCTGCCCTCTGAGGCTGAAACGTTCACCTGAGTGACATTCTGCTCCCTCATGACCTATCCCAACCGCTTCCTCCAACCCCTGGGCCCACATCAGGGTCTGCAGTCTGGCTGGTCTCCTCAGTCCCACAGATCTGCAAACGCCAGCCTCAGAAAGGGAAAACCCCTTCTGCCCCTCTCGGGCACTGGCTAAGCCCTCTCAGCCCTCCAAAGAGGGGGTTTCCTGCATGGGACTTGAGGAGGTGTGGGTGAGAAAGTCTGTCCACCCAGACAGGGCTGGCACTCCATTGAGTCCAAAGTCTGCCTTTGTCCCTCAGGGCTGGAAGAGAAGTCAGGGCGCTCAGAGACAGAAAGAGGTCCTGGCTGTATCCTGAGGATGAGACTCGAGAATGGATGTCACCCTAATGCTGATTCAAAGAGGCCCCAGGAAGAGGCCCAGGAAGAATCTGAACAAGATTTGGAAGATCGGACTTTCACAGTCCTGTGGAAATTCGGACTCAGTGTCTCCTCTGTGAAGTGTGCTGTGAATCCTGTCATGGGAGAGGAGGGAGTTGGTTACATGCTTTTCAAATTCGAGGGACCTGACCCTGTGAGAGGTCCCCAAGCCCAGGGGTGGATACAAACAGACGTTTCCTCCTCTCGCCACTTTCCCAGCTGTTGCCTGGTTCTCAGCCACTCTTCCGCATTCTGTTTTACTACAGGGCCATCCATCCAGTCCCTCTTGCTTGTCCATCTCTTGACAGTTTTATAATTTAATAAGTGCTGAGCCCCAGGGTGGGGGTCTGGGGCTTTGATCTCCACTCTGGGAAAGCCAGAGCAACCTTGGCCTGTCCCGACTGATTTATGGCCACCTTTCAGGGGCTTGTGTGTGTGTGGCTGGGAACTGGCACCCACAGGGAGGGGAGCCACCTGAGAAAGCCTGGCCAGGGCAGGGCTGCAGGTCCCTGGCAGAGAAGAAGCCAGGTGCACATCACACCACAGGTGCTGCCTCTACCCTCCTGGGAGCCACCTGTGATAGGCAGAGGGGACATTAATAATTGATGGTGTCCCAAGGGATAGGGATGGAACCAACAGCTCAGGCCCTGCCCAGCCTGGTCACCTGTCTCTCTTCCTGGCTCTAAAACCTCACACCCATGGCAGGAGCACAGGTCCCAAGTGTGCATACACTGACCTTCCACAGAGCCCCCAGGTGCACGTTCACCACTGCCGTTCAGAGATGGCACAAGCAGCTCCCCAGCAGCTCCCTCTCCTGGACGCATCTCCAAAGCTTCAAGTCGACCTTCTAAAGTATCTCCCAAGTCAATCTGCTTGCCTGCCCAACTCTGACAACTCTGCACACCTCTCTCCTTGCATACAGGACTGCAGTGGACTCCTGCCTGGTCCCTCTCCACCCCTCCCCATCTCTTGCCCCAAGAGCCTGCTAGCACATCTAAGTGATCCAGTCATTCTTCTGTTTAAGGCTTTTCAATGGTTCCCCTCAGGCATCACACTCCAAGCAGAGCGTTTGCATCACATTTGGGGCCAGGACTTGTCCCCCTCAGGTGTTCCTCTGGAGTCAGCTTCCAGCAGCTCCTAAGAGCATCATCCTGCAAGGTCTGAGCCTCGGGATCTTGTTACTGCTTGGTCCAATCCAGCTGTATGACCTTGGGCAGGTCTGGGGCCAAGGGGACCTGAGATGAGAAAGCAGGTAGGGCAAAACAATCTCCATGATACATTTAGGTTCTGATGTTTGAAACAGTGGCCACTGGCCCTTCAACCAGGCACCAAGCACAGGCCTGACCACCTGCCATACCTTCTCCCCTCATGAAGAATGTGTTTAAAGGAACATTAGCTGGAAAGAGCATGGCAAGAAAAGGAAAAGAAAGCAGAAGTGGGCCGGGCACGGTGGCTCACACCTGTAATCCCAGTACTTTGGGAGGCCGAGGTGGGCAGATCACTTGAGGTCAGGAGTTCAAGACCAGCCTGGCCAATATGGTGAAACCCTGTCTCTACTAAAAATACAAAAATTAGCTGGGCGTGGTGGTGCACACCTGTAGTCACAGCTACTTGGGAGGCTGAAGCATGAGAATCACTTGAACCTGGGAGGCAGAGGTTGCAGTGAGCCAAGACTATACCACTACACTCCAGCCTGGGCGACAGAGTGAGACTCCGTCTGAAAAAAAAGAAAAAGAAAAAAAAGAAAGACAGCAGACGTGGAGGAGGAGGAGGAGGAGGAAGAAGAAGGGAGGACCCTTCTGCCAATAGGGACCGATTGAATTGGACAAGGCAGGGCCGTGAGTATGTCAGGAAAGAGACCATGCCCAGTACTCACCTCTCAATTCTCCATACCCAGCACCATGCCTGACTCAGAGCAGGCACCAACACATGAAATGAATCAGCTGGAATATCCTTACAGCCTCATTCTACCCTGATCGGGCCAGAGTGCCTCCTCCCCTCCCTCTCAGGGGCACTTGGACACCTACACTTGGACACACATATTCTGGACTGCCTCATGCCCTGGAGAACATCAGCCTCTCAGAGGACACCAGGCAGGGGCTGGGGCAAGCCAAGTAGGAAGGATGAAGGTGAAAGCCAAGAGCATGTGGACCTGCCATCATCTTAATCCTAGCAACCTCGCCTGTCAACATTCTCACTTTTCCGTCCTCACCCCAACCGCTGGAGCAGCCAGGATGGCATTCTAGGGCAACAAGGCTAAAGAAGGCCATCCAAGTAACCCAGCAGACATACTTCCCTCCTCTGTCCCCCCATCCCAAGAAGCGTCCTCTCTCCTCCTCCTCCCCTGTCCCTACACAGACAGTCTATGACCAGCAATGTACTTCCATGGACAGAATGAGTGAGAAGGGGGTGGGACACCTCTGAGAAGCAAGGAAGCAGCTACTTAATGATTTTTTGCTGAAAGTTCCTTGGCTAGGAGGGCTGGGGTGACTCTGGCCAGGGCTCAGCCCCGTTGTACCCGGCAGCAGTTCTGAGCCAGTCCTGAGCTCCTTCTCCTAAGAACACCCTTCATGTGGCCTCCATACCCAGCTCAACTGGGGTAGTACTGCCCCCTCTAGGATGCTTTTTAAGATACAGAAGAGCTGGCTGGACACAGTGGCTCACCCCTGTAAACCCAACACCTTAGGAGGCTAAGGTGGGAAGATCACTTGAGGCCAGGAGTTTGAGACCAGCCTGGGCAATATAGTGAGATCCCATCTCTACAAAAATTTAAAAATTAGCTGGGGCTGAGGGCGATGGCTCACACCTGTAATCTCAACATTTTGAGGGGCCGAGGTGGGCAGATCATCTGAGGTCAGGAATTCAAGACCAGCCTGGCCAACACAGCAAAACCTCGTTTCTACTAAAAAATACAAAAATAAGCCAGGTGTGGTGGTGGGTGCCTGTAATCCCAGCTATTCGGGAGGCTGAGGCAGAATTGCTTGAACCCAGACTCGGAGGTTGCAGTGAGCTGAGATTGCACCAGTGCACTCCAACCTGGGCAGCAAAGCAAGACTCCGTCTACCAAAAAAAAAAAAAAAATTAGCTGGGTTTGGTGTTGTGTGCCTGTAGACCCAGCTACTCAGGAGGCTGAGGTGGGAGGATCGCTTGAGCCCAGAAGGTTGAGGCTGCAGCGAGCCAAGGTCATGTCCGCTGCACTCTAGAGCCTCGGCAACAAGGCAAGACTCTGTCTCTTAAAAAAAAAAAAAAAAAAAAAAAAAGAAGATACAGGAGAGCTATTATTTTTAATGGCACATTGGCATTTGGAGCGGCCAGTGGCATTTAATCGGCAGGGGCCAAGGATGAGAAATGAACAGTTCATGCCTAATATGCTAGTAGCTTCCCATCTGGGAACTGAGGCCAACTCCTACTCATTTTCAGGTCACTTCCTAGAGAAACCTTCCCTGAACCCCAAGACCAAGTCAAGTTCCCCCCTTATAGTTCCCTAGTTTCTCCTTCAAAGCCTTTACCCAGAGATAATTGTTTGGGTAAGAAATTACAGAAATAGTGGAGCAGAACAGTTAAAGATTACGGGGCCTCTGGCCTCCAGGAGGCGGAACGTAACACCCCACCCCTTGTGGAGCGTAAACCCCACCCCTTAAGTGTGGGCTGCACACAGTGACTTCCTTTCAAAGAATGCAATGGAAAGGGGGGAAAGTGTAACTTTAACTGCACAATGGAGAGACCTGACAAGCACTCCCTCAGCCAGGCGCTCAAGGTCAACATCAACAGCAATGAGTCATGTTGACAGCATGTGCCGTGGATATGATGGAAAATGGCACTTTACCTCTGTGGTCTTTCGCTCCAAAACCTAAAACCACAATCTAATCATGAGAAGAACACCACAAAAATCCCAAAAGAGGGACAGTCTACAAATACGTAACCAGTAATCCTCAAAACTGTCAAGGTCATCAAAAGTAAGGAAAGTGTGAGAAATTGTCACAACCAAGAGGAGCCTAAGAAAACATGACGACAGGCCGGGCGCGGTGGCTTCCGCCTGTAACCCCAGCACTCTGGGAGGCCGAGGAGGGCAGATCACAAGGTCAGGAGTTTGAGACCAGCCTGACCAACACAGTGAAACCCCATCTCTCTAAAAATACAAAAATTAGCCAGGCGTGGTGGTGTGTGCCTGCAATCCTAGCTACTCAGGCGGCTGAGGCAGGAGAATCCCTTGAACGTGGAAGGCAGAAATTGCAGTGAGCTGAGATGATGCCACTGTACTCCAGCCTGGGTGACAGAGTGAAACTCTGTCTCCAAAAAGATAAATAAAATAAAAATAAAAAATAAAATACTAGTGCACACCTGTAGTCTCAGCTACTCAGGAGGCTGAGGAGGGAGGATCCATTGAGCCCGGAGGTGAGGCTGCAGTGAGCTGTGATCATGCCACTGCACTCCAACCTGGGCAACAGAACAAGACCCTGTCTCAAAAAAAAAAGTGGGGGGTGGCAGGGAGGGGAGCACAGCATGAGCTCTAGCACACAGATATTAGCAATTGTCATCTCCAGATTCATTTTTATGCGTTTGTCATTTTTGTTCCCATCTGCCTTCCCACTAAAGGGTAAGCTGGAAATGGTGAGAACTGACCTACTGCGTTTCTCACCATATCTGCGTGCCCAGGAGGGTGTCTGGCCCATGGCTGATGGCCGTCAGCTGATGCTTAGTTTGTTAAACAATGAAATGAGCTCTCTCATCCCCCTCTTACCCTCCCCATCAGTGCATCCCACAAACCCCGACTGTCATCCTCAGAGAACTTCAGTTCCCAAGCCCAGTGCCGGAGCCCCGCCTCCCCTTGGAACTGTTACTAGAGCAGAGAAAAAGCCAAGGCCTCCCACCTGCCTCCCAGTGACTCCTGCTTATTCCCTCCTCCTCTTCTCTTAGCCCTTCTTTTTCTCTAAGCTCTGCCCTCTTACCCCCTACAAGTGTCAACACCTGCTCATTTCCCAAAGCCATCCGGGGAATGACTCCTGATAAGCATCTTTTAATAAACTCTGGAGCTGGATCTGTCATCCAGAAGCTATATTCTCCCTCTCCCCAGTCCCCCTACCACCTCCCACTTCCTGGGCTGGCCCACTAGCGCCTCTGGTCTGGCCAGGTGGGACCCACAGGCTCCACAGGGCCTTTGGACTCAGGCTTGCTGGAAATGGCCAAAAGGCGGCCCAGGCTGTTTCTGAAGCTGGCCCTCCTATCCGCCTGCTTGTCTCAGCAGTCGGGGCCAGTTCTGCCCGTGCCACCCAGCCTGATGCTGGCCAGTTCACTTCCCTCCATCCCTGAGGCAGTTTTCCCAGGCGTTACCAAGGAGACCACTTGCATCCTGCCCAGGGTTGCCAAAGCAACGGGCTCAGCGTGAAGCAGCCCCTCAGCTCTAGCCCCTGGGTGTGCAGGTCCAGGAACGAGACAGGCACAAACTAACAGGAAACAGGCAGCCCTAGCATGCCCTGGGCAGTGCCTAGCTCCCCCCTCCTTCCTACCCTCACTCTTCCTCCTTCTCTTACCGCTTTTGCTCATCCTGCCTCCATTTTGGGCTCTGTGATTTAGAACCAATGCCTGTGCCTCACTGTGCACACCTTGGAAGCAAGCACATGCCATCTGCTATGGACTGAATTTTACCTGCCCCTCAATATTCATATATTGAAACCCTAATATGCAATATGATATGACTATATTTGGAGATAGGGCCTTTAGGAGGTAATTAAGGTTAAATAAGGTCAGAGGGGTGAGGTCCTGATCTGATAGGATTAGTGGCTTTATAATAAGAGGAAGAGAGAAAGATCACTCTCGCTCCATATGCACTTGCCAAGAACAGGCCATGTGAGGTCACAGCAAGAAGGAGCCACCTGAAAGCCAGGAAGAGGGCCCTCAATGGAACCTGACTGTGCTGGCACCTCGATCTCAGACTTCCAGCCTCCAGGACTCTAAGACAATGCATTTCCATTGCTTAAGCCATCCAGTCTGTAGTATTTTGTTATGGCAGAACAAGCAGACCAAGACACCATCCCAGAGGGCCCATGAAAAGAGTCCTAATATGGAGAAATTCTCCCCCAAGATCAGTTTGCTCCCTGATCAGCTTCGGTGTCCTGGGTAGAAATCCCAGCCCTGCTCTTTCCTAGCTCAGTGTTTCTGGGCAGCACTCTTCACATCCTTTAGTCTCGGCTTTCTCATGTAAAAAATGGGAACAATAAGAGCCTGGCACAGTGGTGTGCACCTGCAGTCCCAGGAGGCTGAATCAGGAGGATCACTTGAGCCCAGGAGTTCAAATCTAGCCTGGGTAACATAAAGAGACTCTATCGCTACAATAAATAAATAATGGCCAGGCGTGGTGGCTCACACCTGTAGTCCCAGCACTTTGGGAGGCCGAGACGGGCGGATCTCCTGAGGTCAGGAGTTTGAGACCAGCCTGGCCAACATGGTGAAACCCTGTCTCTACTAACAATACAAAAATTAGCTGGACTTTGGTGGCGGGTGCCTGTAATCCCAGCTACTCAGGAGGCTGGGGCAGGAGAATCACTTGAACCCGGGAGGCAGAGGTTGCAGTAAGTCGAGATTGCGCCATTGCACTCCAGCCTGGGTGGCAAGAGCAAAACTCCGTCTCAAAATAATAATAATAAATAATAAAATGGGAATAATACCTACCTCTCCTTTTGGGAAGATTAAATGAATTTATTTACATTAATATTCCTAGCATCAGAACTTGGGCTTCTTAAAAATCCTTTCATTGCTGGTTTTTTCTTTTTTCTGCCTGTGAGCAAGAGTCCTACTGCCCATAGCTGTGGGTTGGGAATGCTTCCAGACTTGCCCATGGGAACCCCAGATGAGCAGGTCAGCTTGGCTGTCACACCCAGCCCTTTCAGCTTGGCCTAGGACAGAAGACTGACAGCCTCTGTGAACCTCTCAGCAGCTCCAGATGCCTCATCCCCTCCTCTCCCCAGCCTGCCTTCCACCGCCGTTGGTGTTGTTGAACACCACAAAAGCCGTCCATGGCTCTCAATGCCTACAGGATAAAATCTAACTTCCTCGTCCTAATATCATAGGCCTTCCAAGATATGACCCCAGCCTACCTTCAAAGATTGACCTGTTAACCTTCCCACTGGGGTCCCCACATCCAGGCAAGAGGACTGCTCACCATCCCTGAACACACCCTGTGTTTCTCTGCCTCTGTGCCTTTGCTGCCAGCCCACTCACCAAGACGCCCTTCTAGCTCCCCTCCAAATTTCCCCCATCCAACTCTGGGCTCTCCCCCTCTAGAAGCCTAGTCCCACTTCCTCCAACTTTGCCAGAGTAGGACTGTTCTGAGGCCCCAGAGTCACAACAGTTCTCAGATCTTGACGATCTTGTTAAACGCGCAGGTTTGAGGGCCCCATCCCCAATTTATTCTGAATCGAGGGTCTGAGCTGGGGGCTGGGAACCTGCAGGGTAGACATGCTTCCAGCCAACGCTGATGCAGGCAGTAGAAAAACCTCACTCTGAGAAACACTGGCCCCAAAGAACTGCAAGCTTCCTCCAAAGTGTCTGATGGATCTACTGTCTAAAACCCTGAAGAAAGCGTAAGGGGAGGAGGCTGGGAATTCCAGACTAGCACGGCCCTCCTGATCCTCTGGTTAGCCAAGGGAGAAAGCATCAAGAACCCCATGGTGTGCCCTTTCCCAGCCCTGGGGCTCTGTCCAGAGACTCAAAAATTACTCCCCCATCTCTCTCCCACAATGAAAGATAGAGCCCACCCAAGACTAAATGTTACAGGGGCAGGATAATGCTGCAATCACAGTAATAAACTCTCAAGTCTGAGAGCCCTGGCTTTGAAGCCCAGACCCATCAGCTTCTGTGTGGACTGGGATAGGTTACTTAACCTCTCTGAGCCTCTTTTCCCCCATCTGTAAAACAGTGACAATGCTACCTCCTTCCATAGGTTGTTGGGGGGGTATTAATGGAAATAATCCACATATAAGAACTTGGTACATAGTAACCACCCAGTGCATGGTAGCTATTGTAAATATTATCACGATAATTAACATAACAGGGTTCAAAGGTAAAACTGAACTGAAAACCAACAGACCATGCAGGATGGGTGCTCTGGGTTCAACATGCGGCTGACGCAGCCAGTCACTCTGAGGAGGCCACCAGGCACCCCCCAGATCCGTCTGCTGCATTCCCGGGGGCGGAGAGCTGGATGAGCTCACCTAATCTGCAAGCGTCATGACAACCAAGGAAGGAGCCCAGACAAGAGCTGAGGGAAGATCTGTGGGTTGACCAAAGAATGGAGACCTTGAATATCCCATTATGGTAATTGAAGCAGGGAAGGGTATGATGAAGATAGTACTTTGGGAGAATCACTCTGGCAGTATCAAAGGAGGGACCAGAGGCAGAGAAGCCAATTAGGAAGGCAGCTGTGGCAATATCTGAGATGAGGACCCAGATCAAGGAAGTAGCAGCGAGAATGTGAATGCAGAAAAATGGCTAGGGCTGAGCACAGTGGCCCCAGCACTTTGGAAGGCCAAGGCAGGAGATCTGCTTGAGCCCAGGAGTTCCAGACCATCCTGGGCAACATGGCAAGATGCCATCTCTTAAAAAAAACCTACAAAAATAAGCCAGGACTGGTGGTGTGTGTCTGCGGTCCCAGCTACTTGGGAGACTGAGGCAGGAGGATCACTTGAGCCCAAGAAGTTGAGGCTTCAATGAGCCAAGATCACACCACTGCACTCCAGCCAAAAGAAAAGAAAAAGAAGGAAGAGAAGGAGGAAGGGAGGAAAGGCAGGCAGGCAGGCAGGCAGGAAGGGAGGGAGGAAGGAAGGAAGAAGGGAGGGAAGAAGGAAAGGAAGGAAGGAAGGAAGGAAGGAAGGAAGGAAAGAAGGAAGGAAGGAAAGAAGGAAGGGAGGGAGGGAGGGAGAGAGGGAGAGAGGGAGGGAGGAAAAGAAAAATAGCTAAGACCTTGTGCACAGATAAGCCTTCCCCCGCCCCTGCTCTCATCCCCAAAGAGTAGTGAAGAAATTCAGGGTCTACAGACAAGTTCTCATGACTCACTCTGGCCCACCACAAGAATCAAGATCCTTAGTCAACCTTCACAGCTCCTCCTTCAGCCCCCCAGGAGCCTCAGCCGTCATAGAAAAGAGAGTGAAAACAACAGGTGTCTCGCTGGCATCACACCCAGCCAGACATGGAGGGGGACGGCCTTCCTACAGCTGTCACAACCAGTGACTTTGTGAAGTATCCAATTCAAGAAGCACCACTTTTTGAAACATGGGAGGTGTACGTTTAGGTGTATACCCAGAAGAACCCAAAACAGGTGTTCAAACAAAGACTTAGACACAGATGTTCATAGCAACATTATTCATGAAAACCAAAAGGTAGAAACAACCTAAAGTCTTCCAACTGATGAATGGATAAGTGAAATGTGGCATATTCTTACAATAGAATATTATTCAACCACAAAAGGAAAAAAGGTGCACGCTACAACATGGATGAACCTTGAAAAGATTATGTTAAGTAAACGAAGCTTGATACAAAAGGACAAATATTGTATCCTTCCATGTATATGAAATGCCTGGAATAGGCAAGTCCATAGAGACAAAGAGTAGATTTGTGGTTGCCAGGGATTCGGGGGAGAGGGTAACAGGAGTGACTGCTTAATGGGCATGGCGTTTCCTTTTGGAATGATGAAAATATACGGAATTAGGTAGAGGCGGTATTGTAAATGTACTAAATGCCACTGAATTATACATTTTAAAATGACAAATTTCAGGTTATGTAAATTTTACAATAAAAAAAATGGGAGGTAGCCCATCCAGTCTCCATCTATGGGTAACCACTGGGGCTGAATAGCCCTCCCCATGGGCTTTCCTAGGATGCCTGTCCCTCACCACTTAGCACTCAGCAGGCAGGCACTCAGAAAGACCTAGGAAAGGAGGAAAATCTTTATTCTTTGTATTTTTCTCCACGAGGCATGAACCTCCTGTGCACCCTACCCCAGTTACTCTGTGCCCCTCACTGAAAATATATACATAACTTCCATATACATATACTTTATATTACATGTAATATATACATATACGCTCGAGCCCCTCCAAGCCTTTACTATCTGTGCCTTTCCTCCTTCTCCCACACCCTAGGACTCTGATGCATCCCTTGCTGTCTATCCAGTTCCCGCAGTTCCCTCCATGTCCAGCTCAGATCCTCCCAGATGCCCCTTCTCTGACCTCTGCCCACACATCTGGGTTTCGACAGTCCAACCAAGCAAACACTTGATTCCATTCACTCCCTCAGTCATGCCTTTCAAGTAGATCTCCAGCCTGGGAAAGGCCAGGGGTGTCTTACCTCCGAGCTGGGCACATAGGAGCTCCTCGGGCACTGCCTGTTGGTGCTAAGCCCAGAGCTACACCGTGGACCTCTCCCCTGAACACTCCTAGACCAACGCTGTTCAGAACCCAGTGGGAACCACCAGCAGCACAGTGGGGTCAGTATGTTCCCAGGAAGAAGACCAAAGTCTACCACCCGAGAGGCGATGGTGAGGTCCCATGTCATGTCAGTCTGACAGCCAGACCTATCTTAGATCTCTGATCAGTCCCAGGATCCCTAGTATACCAGGTCCCTTCCAGTTGTTTTAATTAAAATGGTGAGGAATCAAGAGATTGCAATTATGTAAGGAGAGAAAAAAAATCAAGACAGTCACTCCACCCCTACTCCCAGGAAATTTCTGGATGAGCACTGATAAGAATTAGAGATGAATTCTGGCTGAGTACATCCCAGCAGAACTCTGGGTAGGCAGTTAACATCACAGCCTATCAGGTCAACACCAACACAATTAGAATGGACTTCTGGCTGACCACTGATACATCAGAGAAGACTCGTAGGTCAATGCTGACACATTTAGAAGGGAATTGGGAATAAACACTAAACAATTACAGAATAAAGGTGATGGCTCTATTAGAGTAGAAAGATCGGAAGCAGTCCCTAGAAGTCAAGCTGAGAAGTCACCAGGATCAGTAGACCCTGGGTGAAGGACAGAGCCAACAACTGGTGGCCTTCATGGGCACACTCTGTCCTTCATTTCAGTCTTAGTAGCAGTGGAATCAAAATTCCCATGGTCACCTAGAGTAGGTGTGTGGTTGGGGGCCCCACTCCTGCCTTCTCCCAAAGACCCTAGCCACAGAGACCTCAGATCCCCACAATTCCAAATTTTAGATTAAAAAGATGCAATTAGTGGGGGGTTCTCTGGGTTTCCGTAGAGACAAGGATGGAGCAAGGCCTTCTCAGGAAGACAGTCTGGGAATATTAAGGGCCAAGTCAACCCTCTGGCCCCCAGCTAACCCCTGCCCCCTGAAGGACAGGGCCCAGTTTTCCCACTTTAATTTGGGCAATTATTCTTTTCCCTCATTATCTCACTTGCAGAGAAGGTTGAGCTGAACGATATTCATAGCTTCATTAGGAATCTGTTTCCAGTGCTCAGAAACAGTCTTCATACTTGCTAACACTGAAAGCTTCTTTCTGATTACAAAAATAATATTGCTTATTATAGAAATTTTAGAAAAATGGAAAATATAAAAAAGAAAAAAAAATCCCATACCATCCCATATCCAGAGGAAATCATTGTTAACCTTTTGGAAACTTTACAAGCATTTTTGCTTGTTTTGTTTTCGTTGGAATTTTTTGCATTCATATCACTTTTTAAACAAAATTGGGATCATACAGTCTTCGCAGCTTTGTATTCTGTCATCATACTGTGAGCATTTTCCAAAGTCATCAAATATTCTTCACAAATATATTTTTTTTTTTTCTTCTGAGACGGAGTCTCCCTCTGTCGCCCAGGCTGGAGTGCAGTGGCCGGATCTCAGCTCACTGCAAGCTCCGCCTCCCGGGTTCGTGCCATTCTCCTGCCTCAGCCTCCCGAGTAGCTGGGACTACAGGCGCCCACCACCTCGCCCGGCTAATTTTTTGTATTTTTAGTAGAGACGGGGTTTCACCATGTTAGCCAGGATGGTCTCGAGCTCCTGACCTCGTAATTCGCCCGTCTCAGCCTCCCAAAGTGCTGGGATTACAGGCTTCAGCCACCGCGCCCGGCCCACAAATATAATTTTAACGACTGCATAGTACTCTACCAAGAGTATATACCACGATTACTGAGCATTTAGGTTATCCACCTAGTATAAATAGCACTGCCATGAACATCCTAGCCTAGTGCCATAAGTATATATGCCTTCATCTCCACTTCCTTAGGATCAATTCCTCTCAGTAAAATTACAAAGTCAACAAATTGATTTTTTTTTTCTTTTTTTTGCGAGACAGAGTCTCGCTCCGTTGCCCAGGCTGGAGTGAGTGCAGTGGCACGATCTCAGCTCACTGCAACCTCCCAGATGCAAGGGATTCTCCTGCCTCTGCCTCCCGAGTAGTTGGGATCATAGGCACGCACCACCATGCCCGGCCAATTTTTGTATGTTTAGTAGAGACGGGGTTTTGCCGCGTTGGCCAGGCTGGTCTGGAACTCCTGACCTCAAGTGATCCACCTGTCTTGGCCTCCCAAAGTGCTGGGATTACAGGTGTGAGCCACCGCACCTGGCCAACAAATTGATAGTTTTAGAGCATCTTGACATACATTGCCATATTAATTTCCAGAAAGACTCAACAAACCCATTGATTTTCCTGAGCCAAGTGAGAGCTAAAGTTTTGAAAGAGCTGGAGTATTAGAATGCAGGACAGTGGTCCCGTCTCTCCTTCTCTTCCCTGGTCTTAAAAGTTAACTGTTCAGCAAAAGAAGGAACAGAATTCCAAGTCAAAAGGTAGGGGTCTACAGCCTAGCACCTAGCGCTGAGGTCTGACTGGCTTTGGGAACCTGAAGCGAGCCTTGGTTCTCCTCATCTGTAAAATGGGTATAGTGTGATTAGCTCTGCTCTGCTGACTACCCCAAGCAGTATTCACGCCCGCTGAAAACGTGTTTGAGAAAGTTCGATGCCTTGTGTTAAAGGGCACTATTGTTATCCTTCCCGAAGGAATTTAGTAGGGTCTGAGGGCCCAGGAGGACCCAGCAGTGTCTTCCAGAGGTCAGAGACAGCACTGGAAAGTCCAAGACAGGAATGGCAGGCTCGGAACGGGGAGACTGGGCCTAGGGCCACCCTGAGGGTGCTGAATGGATCTGGGCCGATGGAGAGCAAAGACATTCCTGGTAAATGTCCCTCTGTTTCAAGGCTGCCAACCCCTCTTTTCTAGGGCTCTGACTGGATATCTGGTCTTTGGGAAAACCAGAAATCAAACTAATTCAAAGGATGCGAAAAGCCAACGGCTACAAAGGACCCCAGGAACCAGCAGCTCTGAGCCTTTATTCCAGTCTGCTGTAAGCCTGTCCTGAATTTTTAAAACTCTCCCATTGGAAATGCAACTAGTGCTCCCAGCCTGGTCTCTCCAGCCCTAGGGCCGATGGAAAGGAGACCGACCGAGGTGCCTCCCTGAAGACTGACGACCCAAGCTTCCCTCCTCACTCCCCACTCCCCTATCGACCTGGCAAACGTCCTTTCCCACTTCTTCAGACTCGCCTAACACCATGGCCTAAGGGGACTCCACTGACGTTCCCAGTGCCAGCAGACAGAACTGCGCAGACCCCGCGGGACGCCATCCTCCATCACCATCATCGCCGGCTGCCCTCCACCCCCAGCCCACTCCACAGCCAGAGGTGCATCTCCGGCCTCCAGACCCGCACAACAGGTGGCGTCTGCCCGTCCTCCCCAACCACACCTCCCTGGCCCTCCACCTGCGCCCCAGTCCTCCAGCTGCGCCCGGCCGGGGAGCCTACCTTTGAGGTTCTGGGGGTGGCCCCGTGGCGCGCGGCTCGGGTTTCCTCGGGGCAGCGAGGGGATACTGGAGAAGTTGTTACCCATGGCATCCGGCCCCAGGGGGTTCGGCGCTCGCGGGTGGGGGCGAGGCCGGGCAGGAGCGGAGGTGCGGTGTGCGAGTGTGCGCGTGCGGGTGCGCGCCGCCGGGGGAGGGCCCTGCTGGGGCTGCGGCCGGGGGCGGGCGGGCCTCTTCTCTGCTTCCTTTCTCGGGACTTCGCGGTCCTTGGCGGGTCCCGCCCGCCGCGGGTGTCCTGGCGCGAGCGGGGCTACCTGCCTCCCATGCCCCGTGGCGGGAGCGGGGGCCACAAGCAGGGCCCTGGGCCGGGGCCGGGGCCGCCCGGGGCTCCCCGCTTCCTCCCCGGGAAGCTCGGGTTCCGGCTGGGGGTGGGCGGCGCGGCGGCTCCGGCGCGCTCCCCCCGGGCCATAGAGTCAGGGCCCCCGGCGTGGGTGTTCGGCGGCTCCGAGGCAGGCTCGGTCACCGCCCCGCGGGGACGGCCGCGGCGACGATGTGCTTGGCTCCCTCCGGCCCGCGGGTCTGCATAGAGCGGGGCTCGGCGGAGCGCGGGGCGTGCTGGGCGCTCCCGACGCAGCTGGTATCCCCCGACCGCCGCGGTGCCGCCCGCGCCGGGTCCCTCCTGCGACCGCCGCCCCCGCCCCCCGCCCCGGCAGTCGCCAGGATTCCCTCGCTCCGGTTGTTATGGTGACAGCTGCGCCGGTGAATGAGCGTCTTAGTGACACGCGCGCGCCCGCTAGGCCAGATGTGACCCCGGGGCGCGCCGCGTTCCCGTGGCCGCAAGCTCTCGGCGGCGCGGGTCCGGGTAAGACATCAGGCGAGGATGGTGGCCTCCGGGGCTGGCCTTATTCCCAGCACGGAACCATGGAACTTGCACTTGAAAACAAGGGGAGCAGGGCCGCGAGAACCCCGAGCTCCCCGGATGCGGGTGCGGGCGAGCCAGCGCTCATGTTCGGTTTCCCTAGCTCCAGGTACCGGGCCTGGCGCAGAGTGGAGAGCCCAGGGAAACATGTAAATGGACGAGCGGATGCTTGGATAAAGTAATTGAGATTAGGACCCCAGCACTTGACCCTCCGTTCTCAGCCAGGGTAGGGGCGCTAGGGCAAGTGTTCAGAGCAGGAACCCCGAGCAGTCTCACTGATGCATAGGTGCCACTGAGGGCCTTTAAATGCCCACGGACCAGACCCACGAGCCTGGAGCTCTGGCCAAGCTGAGGGAACAGATCTCCGGGACAGCATCAGAAGACCACTAGCTCTGAACTGAGTGGTTCTGTTAGCTATAACAAGGTGGGAGAGAGGAGCCTATGCAACCTATGGCAGTCAAAGAAGGCTTCCTGGAGGAAGGGGGTTTCAGCAAGTGCCCTACTCATGTGGCTAGTGACTTCCTGTAGCTCAGCACTGCACCAAGAAGCCTGCAGGAAGCGAAACGGAAGTCATTCTTCTCCTACCTGGACCTGGGGCATCTCTCCTGGTCTATCAGGGATGGAAGACGTTCCAAGGTTCCCACCAGGGAATCGGCCTTCCTGCTCCTCTGAGTCATCTCTAGCTCCCTGATCTGGCTTCAGCAACTCTGATCCAGAGTCCAGTGAAGATATAGGTGAGCAGGGGGACATCTCATGTATCCTTTTCTATAATAGAAGGTTCTTCCCCCAAGTCTCCATTTGGCGGCTCCTCATTATCTAGGCACAATTCGAGTCCTGACATTCCCTGACTGTCCCAACTAAAGGACCCCTCCACTCTCAGTCACTTTCCACGATATTCCGTTTTATTTTCTTCATAGCTTTGATATGTAATTTGTTTACAAGTAGCCTTTCGTCGTTTATCTTCTGCCTCTCCGCTAGAATATAAGCTCTGTGAGGGGAGAGCACAGGTCAGTCATGTTCACCAGAGTGTCCTTACCCCCTGGGGGAGTGCCTGGCACATGACAGATTCTCAGAAAATAATTGTGGAATGCATGCTTCCCACTGCCGGCTAGCAGACTCCACTGAGATCCTTGGGAGCAGAGCCTCCTGAACCACCCTTTATTTTCCTCTCCTGCTCTCCTCGCTCCATCCCCATTCCAGGCATCATACCCTTAAATGTCTGGGACTCCAGGCAAGCTAGAAATATCTGTGACAGCCGCTCTCTCTCTGGAATCTGGAGGGAAAGACAGCCCCGACCCCAGCCTCCAGCCTCTCGGATGCCCAGGATCACGTGTGCAGGCAGCTGCAGATGGCCACAGCAGGTCAGAGATGGCTGTCTTATTTATGGGCAGTGTCTTCCCAAGGCTCACTCCCAGCTAATGACTCATGCATCAGAAATCCACAGGCTCTGAATGGCAACACACTCACACATGTGCTCACATACCGCTACACTATCACACACTCACACCTATACAAGCACACACACTTATATTCCCCCTGAAATCTGCTGGAATGAAGTCACTGTGAGTGGCAGCTAGGATCAGGCCTTTCACAAGTTAGAACAAATAGGAGGACTCTGCATAGTTGAGACTCATTCCGCTGGAGTGTGTGTGTAGTACAAGGGCCTTGCTAGGATTTACAGATGGCAGCTACGGGTAAGTCCGGTGTGAGCAGGGGAATGGGGGAGGGGATGAGGCCCCAAAGGCAGAGCACAGCGGGGATGTCTCGAACTCCTGACCTCAGGTGACCCACCTGCCTCAGACTCCGAAAGTACTGGGATTACAGGCATGAGCTACCTTGCCTGACAAGGGGATGTCACAGGCCCCACATGGTCTACACCTGGGGCTGTGGGCAAAGCAGGGGAGAGAGGAAGGTCAAAGGGAAGGAGGGAGGTGAGGGCCAGAGGTTTGTGCTCATTTGAGTCCAGAGGCAGCCCAGGTTCTGCAGCTCAGGGCAGCGTGATCCCAGAGAGTCCCAAAGGAAGGTGAGAGGCATCAGGGACAAAGGCAGGGAACTAAGGGTTGAGGAGCTGATGGGAGTATCAACGGGGCTGGGATAGGATGAGGTAGCCAAGGCATCCCTGGTGCAAAATTGAAGGAGGCACCCACTGTCAAGGTCATGCAGATACCAACCTTGCACTTACACGAGCCTGGGAATGAGGGCCTCTTACATTTCATGCACTAGGCTCCTTTCTACCCTCACCCTAGTCCTTCAGGGAGCTCTGTACTGGAAGAGGGGACACCACTGTTAGTGTCAACTAGGTCTCTGGCCAGGAAGGGACCTAGAGGAGGTTGCTGTGGCTGCATAGGACTCAGAGAAGTTGAGCGCGGCCCTTCTGAGGAGTCCTGTGCCCCAGCAACTTTTCCCTGGCAGGGACTTAGGGTAGACCCAACTCAGAGGGTCAAAGAAGGCCAGCAGTCTCCTTATTCCCAGACCTGGGGCAGAACCCAGAGGCCTTCCTGCCATCCTTCCCCAAGGCAGCTGCTGGGAAACATGGAGATGGGAGTTGGGGTGGCTGGGTGGTAGCTCTGATCCAGAGGACCCTTCCCAGACCTATCCTGGAAAGGAAGAGGAAGAAGGAAACTGCCAGGGAGACTGGGGCTGATGAAGTCTCTGTTTTGATGGCTTCAGGGGAAACTATTAATACCCACAAGGTGGTGCTCCAGCACCAGTCACGGTGGCAACACCTACACACCCAGCAGTGCGGATTCTGTGAGCAGTGCCTGAGGGGGTGGGTGTCAGTGCATACGTGTGCACTTTCGTGAAAACCTGTGTCCTTGTATGTGCATGCGTCGGTGTTCTGAGTGCACACACAGGCACGCAGGACAGGGAGGCCCTGGGGCAGGGACCTGGGGAAGCTTCCTTCAACAGCAGCTCCACTCCCACCTTCCCCACCTTCCCTTCCTTCCCTGTTGCTCTCTTCTTGCTGATTCCTTCCTTCCTTCCCTCCTTCCTTCCTTCTTTCCTTCCTTCCTTCCTTCCTTCCTTCCTTTCTTTCACAGAGTCTTGCCCAGTGGGAGTTCAGTGGCACGATCTCAGCTCATTGCAGTCTTGCAACCTTCACCTTCCGGGTTCGAGCAGTTCTGCAGCCTCAGCTTCCCGAGTAGCTGGGACTACAGGCACACACCACCATGTCCAGCTAATTTTTGTATTTGTAATTGAGACAAGGTTTCACCGTGTTGGCCAGGCTGGTCCCTAACTCTTGACCTCAAGTGATCCACCTGCCTCAGCCTCCCCAAGTGCTGGGATTACAGGAGTGAGCCACTGTGCCTGGCCCTTGCTGGTTTCTTTCACTCTCTACCCGCTTCCCACCCCTTCTCCTCTTTCTCCCTGCCCTTCCTTCTCTGCTTCTTCCCACCCTGGTCACTTTCTCTCCTTGCAGTCTCTGCTCTTCCCACCCTGGCTGTCTGCTCCTGCCTGGTTCACCTCTCTCTACCTACCTTCCTCTTTCTCTCTCTCCATAGCTTCCAGATCAGTTCAAGTCTTGGAGTCACCATGTTGATAAAATAATAGCATATTTGACTGAGAGTCTACTTCCTTCCCTGAGCCTTTGGATGCTGAGTTCAGAACCAGCCAGAGGGATGACCCTTCCTCAGGCAGACAAGAGTGGGGTGCCTCTAGGCCAAGCTGGACTCCCCTGAATTGGGATCACTCTAGTCAATGGCATGACACCTCCCTCCATGCAGAGAAACTAACCTTAAAATGGGAAACAGCCACAACTATCCCTGGCTACGATAAGTAGCACCCTACCATTCCCAAAGTCCCAGCCCATTGTGTTGGTTTGGGTTTTGTTTATTTGTTTGTTTGTAACTCTGTTGCCCAGGCTGGAGTGCAGTGGCATGATCTCAGCTTACTGCAACCTCCCCTCCTGGGTTCAAGCAATTCTCGTGCCTCAGCCTCCTGAGTAGCTGGGATTACAGGTGTGTGCCAGCACGGCCAGCTAATTTTTTGTATTTTTAGAAGAGACAGGATTTTGCCATGTTGGCCAGGCTGGTCTTGAACTCCTGACCTCAATTGATCTGCCCATCTCAGCCTCCCAAAGTGCTGGGATTACAGTCATGAGCCACCACGCTACGCCTGGTTTTGGTGTTTAGAGCTGAGGGTCTCACTCTGTCACCCAGGCTGGAATGCGGTAGCGTGATCATAGCTCACTGCTACCTCGACCTCCTGGGCTCAAACAATGCTCCCACCTCAATCTCTTGAGTAGCTGAGACTACAGGCACGCGCCACCATGCCTGACCATTTATTTATTTATGTTTTTTAAGAGATGAGATCTCAGTTTGTTGCTCAGGCTGGTATTGAACTCCTGGCTTCAGGTCCCGACTAGGCCTCCTAAAGGGATTATAGGCATGTGCCACCGTGTCCACCCAGCCACCAGCTCATGGTTAATCAGGCTATCAGAAAAGCTGTGGGGGGAGGGGCGGTGTCCTGCCTGAACTTCAGGGGGTGGCTGGACAAGTTGGAGGGGTAGATCCCTGAGTGCCTGTGCCTGATATTTAGTGCATACTCAATAATTAGTTATTAAATAAAGGAATGAATAAAGGAATGGATGGATTAACCTGTCGGGCCCTCCCTCTGAAGGATGGAAGTCTGTGCTGCCCATTTTAGCATGGAATGGGCCCTATGCCATCTTCTTCCCAGGTATTTTTGGGATTCAGCTTCACTCATTGCCCAGTGACCATTTGCTGAGCACTACCTGCATCCCTGGTGCTGAGTGAGGTGCAGTTTCCTTGCTGCCACCGTGGGGCAGCCTGTCCTCTGCTTTTTGTACAGTCCAGTCCCAGTTCCCCACCTCCCAGGCCCAGGTTCAGAGCTGAAATGCAGCAGGTCTGACCACATAGCTGGGCTGGGCAGGTCGCTCTGAGCACCAAACCTTTTTGATCATACACCCCTAGCAGTAATAAATTTTTAAAGCGTGTACACCAATATATGTATATTTCTTTATAATTTCTATATGTGCACTACCGTATTCATATTGTCTATATTATGAAACAGACTAAATAGACAAATGAGATTGTAAAATGGATCATCTTGCCCTCCTCCTGGGGCACACACACACTCTAGATTAATAATTCTCAAACTTAAACATGCATCAGAATCATCTATGAGGCCTTGGGGAGAGGGGGAGAAAGTTACTAAAATGCGGACTCCCAGACCTCACCCTGAGAGACTTAGATAGAGTGGAATCTGATACAGGTCATTTATTGATTACACATTAGGAAACTGCTCCACATGGTCACATGTTCTAGCTGTGAGGATGGTGCTTAAAGAAGGCCTACAGGCTTTCTTGGGGGAAAGCTGGACACCCCACGGGGACCAGGCCAGTGCTGGCTGCCACCCAAGCAGGGCTAACTTATTGCAAGAGGTGACTGTGCAGGGAGGTAGCAGGGATGAATCTCAGCCCCTTCCTCTGCTCCACAGACAGACTTGCTCTCTGGGGGTTGGCCCCTGAATCCAGGATCAATTGTGAGGTCTTCATAGACTCCCAAACGCTTATTTTGGAGCCCAACCCCGTCAGGCCAAATGTACTAAAATATACCACATTCCACATTAAACATAATTTTCTTGCAGTAAACATTTTGAAATGATTTTTACAAATTTGGCTTTTGGGATCACTGGACAACAAGGGACTCACTGAATTTACAACTGGTTTTATTTCTAAGCAATCATGCATGTGTTGGATGTCTTGCCAAGTGAGAAAAAAACTATGTTTGTCTTCAAATATAATGAAATGTTTATGAGTACTACATTTAGCAATTAATGACACTGATACAACAAAGGCATTTAAGTGAACATTTATTAATTTTGGTTTGAAGTTTTCCTTTCATAATTTGAGGGCAACAATTTTTTTTCTGGTCTCAAGCAGATGCTTTAAAAGTTCATAGGCTTAAGTACCCATAGTACCCATGGAAAAAATCCAGACCTGAGGCCAAGCACTCCCAAGATTGTATCTGAAAGGATGGAAGGAGGTTCCTCCATGAAGCAGAAAGGAAAATGCCCAATGTTGGCCGGGCACAGTGACTCACACCTGTAATTCCAGCACTTTGGGAGGCCAAGGCAGGCGGATCACCTGAGGTCAGGAGTTTGAGACCAGCCTGGCCAACATGGTGAAACCCCGTCTCTACTAAAAATACGAAAAATTAGCCAGGTATGGTGGCTCATGCCTATAGTCCCAGCTACTTGGGAGGCTGAAGCAAGAGAATCACTTGAACCCTGGAGGTGGAGGTTGCAGTGAGCTGAGATCACACCACTGCACACCAGACTGGGCAACACAGCAAGACTCCATCTCAAAAAAAAAAGGAAAAAAAATGCCCAATGTCGGAAAGAGGACAGTGTGTCTCCATCTGAGAAACTTGTGCTCTGACTTCAAAGTCCAGCATCAATTGATCTATCCCAGGGCCACTTGCTCAAATAATTGTAACAGGTGACATTTATGAAGCACTTACTGATATGTCCCAGGCCTTGGTCTAAGCACTTCAGATGCATTAGTTCATTTAATTCCAGAAACAACTCTGTGAGATAGGTACTAATTTTGTTCTTGTTATTATTACTATTATTATTCCTATTTTACAAATAAAAATCCCGAGGCTTGGGGAAGTTAAGTCACTTGCCTAGGAGCTGATGGGGGAGGCATGGAGGCACAGCCCTAGGACAGCCTGAGTCCTGATTCCCATGATACTGTGCATGCACCAGGGTGCAATTCCTTCACGTCCCCAGCCTGAGGGAGACACCTATGGCAGAGGAGGCCTCCTCACTGAGCTCCTGAACCAGCCCCCTCCTGCTTGAGGACACCTGAGATGCCTGGTGGCTTCAGCTCAGCTTTCTGGAAATTAGCCAGGGAGCACACAGCTACTGATGAACACAAAACAGAGTAAAAAAACAACAAAATCAAAGAAAGATGCTTGAAATGACTGTAGTACCCCCAGCATCCTCTTTTCTACCACAGATGTTTTAAATGGCCTTTACTTGGCAGGCAGACCCTTCCAAGAATGTTACAAAGACCAGAGAGTCATAAAGGAAAAGTATCATAAATATGACCACATAAAAATGTAACACTCCTTCATGGCCAAAGTTGAAAGACAAATAGGAGTCAGGAGGCATCTCTCCAAGAAACCAGCAGCATTAAGTCACACCAAATGCCTTTAGCGTGAGACCCAGGACAGGGAGCAGACTTTTCTCCAATTGCTGCTGGCAGTGTGACATCTCCCTTTCACGCACCCTTCCCCAGAGCAGTCCCTGGCACACCCAAGGGCAGCTCTCTTCCCAGGAAGGTTTCTCTCAGCCGAAAGAGCAGACCTGCTGTGTGTCCCGCCTCTCCCTTCCTCTCACCCCAATTCCTCCCTCCAGCCACCACTAGGTGACACCAGAACTCCATTGGAATCCCCTTTGTCTCTGACAAGTTTTTGGGGAGCCCTCAAGCCATTCAAAACACCTTAAAAATGTTTACCAGGCCCAGGCGCGGTGGCTCACACCTGTAATCCCAGCACTCCGGGAGGCCGAGGTGGGCGGATCACCTGAGGTTGGGAGTTTGAGACCAGCCTGACCAACATGGAGAAACCCCCGTCTCTACTAAAAATACAAAATTAGTCGGGCGTGGTGGCACATGCCGCCACGCATGCCACCGAGTAACTGGGTGGTGCATCCCATCTACTCGTGAGGCTGAAGCAAGAGAATCGCTTGAACCCAGGAGGTGGAGGTTGCAGTGAGCCAAGATTGCGCCATTGCACTCCAGCCTGGGCAACAAGAGCAAAACTTCGTCTCAAAAAAAAAAAAAAGTTTACGAGGCCAGATGCAGTGGCTCATGCCTGTAATCTCAGAACTTTGGGAGGCTGAGGTGGGCAGATTGCTTGAGCCCAGGAGTTCAAGACCAGCCTGGGCAACATAGTGAGAACTCATTTTTACCAAAGAAACAAAAATTAACCAGGCATGGTGGTGTGCACCTGTAGACCCAGCTACTCAGGAGGCTGAGGTGGGAGGATCACCTGAGCCTGGGGAGGTTGAGACAGCAACAGGCAGTGATCGCGCCACTGCACTCCAGCCTAGGTGAGTGAGACCCTGTCTCAAAACAAAAAATAAATAAATACATGTTTATGGATTGCACTTTTCCTCTTTCAAAATGAAAAGAGTTTTGCTGGGAAAACATATACCCTTATAGTTTCCATTAGCTACTTCATGGTAAAGAAAATACATCGTTGAGGAAACTGGCCCCCTCTTCAATCACTGAGATGTTCCCCTCTGAGTATGTGCCCTTCACTGAGGCCACTTTTCACTTTTCATCCTGAGATGGGGTCTCTGGCAGCAGAGGAGCTCTCCCTGTCATGGTGACTGTAGGACAGAAAGCCAAAGCTCCCTGCAGAGACTCTCCCAGGACTGAGGCCAACGGTCCCCAAACTTCAGCTGAGTCACAGTCCTCCAGAGCGCCCCTACTCACACCAGGATGCCCCCTCTGACTGTGGCCAGTTACCCAGTATGGGCATCTGCATGACCCCGGCCCCTGGCACTCTGCAGATGTCTAGGGAACATCTGTCACCACATGGCCAGAGCTTGAGGGTGTGTGGTCAACAACAGAGGTGCTTCCTAGCCTGGCCCTCTGTGTACCCGATCACCCTCAGAGCTGGAATTCTATCCAGGTGCCCTCTTCCCCCAAAGCAGCCTGCCTGTCTTTGCCCCTGCGTCTCTGCATTTGGCCCAACATGTAGTGTCACATGCGAAGGTCGCAGGATCTCCTAGCCAGAGCACCAGCCCCGCTCTTCATGGTCTGGGAGCATCATTTCTGTTTGGGCAGAAAATCTACCTTTATAGTTTCTTAGTCATGTAAGAGAGGGAAGAGAAAATAACATTCTAAAATTCAGGCTTATTTGTCTCTTCTTAGAAACATAGGAGTTAAAAATGTATTATGGTCGGGTACCGTGGCTCATGCCTGCAATCCCAACACTTTGGGAGGCCGAGGAGGCAGGATCACTTGAACCCAGGAGCCTGAGGCTACAGTGAGCCATGATCGTGCCACTGCATCCAACCTGGGCAACAGAGTGAGACCCTGTCTCAAAAAGAAAAAATTTAAAAAGTATTATCAACCAGGGAAACAGTTCCATGTTCTGTTCCTCAGTCAGAAACAATGTTAAGATTTAAACCTGATTATTTTGTTTTGCATCAATAATAATACTTTATTATTATTATTATTATTTGAGATGGAGTCTCGCTCTGTAGCACCCAGGCTGGAGTGTAGTGGCTGGATCTCGGCTTACTGCAACCCCCACCTCCCGGGTTCAGGGGATTTTCTTGTCTCAGCCTCCTGAGCAGCTGGGATTATAGGCACACACCACCATGCCCAGCTAATTTTTGTATTTTTAGTAGAGACAGGGTTTCACCATGTTGGCTAGGCTGGTCTCGAACTCCTGACCTCAGGTGATCCACCCACCTCGGCCTCCCAAAGTGCTGGGATTACAGGCATAAGCCACCACACCTGGCCTGCTTCATTCTTCTAATGGCTGCATGGATCCCATTTTATGACTGTGTCATATTTTATTTAAACAGTTTCCTGTTGATGAAATTTAGATTGTTTCCAGTTTGGTTGTCATTAAAAGAGCTATAATGAACATTCTTGTTTGTTTATCGTGGCTACTTCTGCAAAGCTACCCATGGGATGAATTCAGACTTTGTAATTACTAAGTCAAAGGGCATGTGTATTTAAATTTTTGCTTTAAATATATTGCCAAACTGCTCCACAAAAAACCTACCAATTTGTACTCCAACCATAGATGTACGAAAGTAGCTATTTCCTTAAGCCTCATCAACACTGGGAATTATCAATCTTTCAGTTGCTAACAACTTGGAAATTTTTAAAGGCACCTGGTGGTTTCGTTTCTTATTTAATTATGAATGAGGATTAGAATTTTTTCAGGACATTTGGCCACTTTTTTCTCTCTCTTTTTTTCTTTTTTTTTCAAATAGCCTGTTCAAATCCTTCACCCATTTTTCTTAGGATTGTTCATCTTTTGTATTGATTTATATGAGCCTTCCACAAATTAAGGAAAAGAGGCTTATGTGTGGCAAATACCCTGCTTTCAGTTTGTTATTTTTATTTTGTTTATTGGTATGTTTGCCCATAGAAGCTTCTAATTTTTATGACACTTTGTCCATCTTCTCCTCTACAGCTACTAAATTCTGGGGTCTGTTCACAAAGGCCTTCCTTAGCCTCTGATTATGAATAAATTCACGTACATTTTCCTCTAGAATTTTTATGATTTTAATTTTTATGTTGAATCTTTGAACCATGTGAAAATTATTTTGGTATGAAGCATGAAGTAGAGATTGCTCCCGAATGGCTAGCCAGTTGTTCCAGTGCCATCTGTTAGAAGGCCCCATTTCATTTCCAGCCTCTTTCCACCCTCAGGGCTACGCGGCTCTGTGGAGTCACCAGAGTGGGACCTACAGAAGTGCCACGTTGCTTTCCCCGGGTCTGCCAGGACACCTCAAAGGCCTGTGTCCTCAGGGAAGCAGAGAATCAGGCCACCGAGAGACAGAAAGGGCACCGCACTCTGCTAGACACACAGAACAATAGTCTCCCAGTCCTGAGAAGTGGACTTCTCAGGATGTTCAATGTTGAATGCCTTCCCTGTGAAGGGAAAAGAAGAGTGAGAACCGTCAGGGGAGGGCATACTCACCATATACAAAGTAGGAAGATGGCCACACCCATATTTATGAAAACACACATGCATACACACACCAAATATGTACATATGCACTACACACATACACATACATGTGTACACACATGCATACACAAGTACATAGACACATCTCACATCACATACAATGAGTTTCTCCAATAGGGGGCATCTAGTCCAAAACAGCCCTCTCAATAACAGGAACTCCAAGAATGATGAAGCCAGTGTTTCTCAAATAATATCCAGACTACTTTGCAAATATCAAAGAAAATCTGGAGGACCCCCAAGAATACATCTGCAAGACTCCAATTTGAAAATAAAACAAAATAACATGAAGAAAGAACCAAAGATTTATTCTATATATATATCTTCCAATTGCAAATTAACATATATTTATAACTGTTTTTTTTTTAAGATGTAAATCATTATTTAAAAAGAAAAATGAGGCCGGGCGCGGTGGCTCAAGCCTGTAATCCCAGCACTTTGGGAGGCCGAGACGGGCGGATCCCGAGGTCAGGAGATCGAGACCATCCTGGCTAACATGGTAAAACCCCGTCTCTACTAAAAATACAAAAAAAAACTAGCCGGGCGAGGTGGCGGCGCCTGTAGTCCCAGCTACTCGGGAGGCTGAGGCAGGAGAATGGCGTGAACCCGGGAGGCGGAGCTTGCAGTGAGCTGAGATCCGGCCACTGCACTCCAGCCTGGGCGACAGAGCGAGACTCCGTCTCAAAAAAAAAAAAAAAAAAGAAGCCTTTCTCCATGTATTGCTCCCTCTATTTCTCCCCCTACTCGTTCAGCAGGGCCAGGCTCCAGGAAACAAAATGGGATTCTCCTTTTTGCCTTGTCCTTTTATCTTTTTATGTTTTTCCAATTAAAATATGTTATGATTTTTACTGGAAATAGTTAAAAATCATTATTATGATTATAATAATGATTTATTATGTCTACTATTATAAAAGTAGACAATTCAGAGAATGGAGATTAAAAAAAAAATCAAGCCATCCCCTCTCTTTGACAAATAATATCCCTTTTGTAGTGGGCTTCTTTCTGGCCTGTTTCTTTGCTGAAGTATTTCCTGTCAATACCTGGCAAGGGCCAGCCCCACTGCAGTCACTCAGCACCTGTTGCTCTGCAGGGCTCCAGGGACCCAAGCTGACCTGATAGCTCTATATTCTCTCTCAAAGGCTGGAGCTGTGGAAAGGTTGGCCCGGAGACTTTGACCCAGTTTTCTTCAAAGTGTTCTTCCAGAAGCATTGTCTATTCTTTTCTGGAGACTCCCAAGGTTAGAGTGGCTGAGGACCCTCAGGACACTCTATCCCTCCCTGAGACTAGAATGGAATTGAGGGGTGCTCACAACCCTCCCAGCCTAGTTCGCTCCCCGCCTGCTCCGCACCAGCCCTGCTGGTTCAGGGTCATGAAGTCTGGCCTTGGGCCAGGACAGTCCACTTTTCTGGTCAGCAGCCCACTGGGTGACTAAGGCTGAAAAGCACAGATGGAGGATCCCAGCTTCCTCCCTGGCTCTGTCCCCACCAAGGTATGTGAGCTCCGACAGCCCCTCTGGGGCTGTACCCACCTGAAGATGTAGTGGTGATTGTCCTCCTGGCCTGAAGGGTTTCTCACCCCTGCCCTGCCCTCTCCTCCACTCAGAGTCAGACTCACAGGGCCACTGGTGGCTCTCCCTACTTTCTCCAGTGCTTCCTCATTTCCCTCACACAGGGAAATCTGTCTCATAGGAACCAGAGTAACATACAAATATGGAAAATAAAAAAACTAAATGGCCGGGCTCAGTGACTCATGCCTGTAATCCCAGCACTTTGGAAGGCCAAGGTGGGAGAATCACCTGAGGTCAGAAGTTCAAGACCAGCCTGACCAACATAGCGAAACCCCCGTCTCTACTAAAGATACAAAAATTGGCTGGGCATGGTGGTGGGTGCCTGTAATCCCAGCTACTTGGAAGCTGAGGCAGTAGAATCACTTGAACCTGGGAGGCAGAGGCTGCAGTGAACCAAGATCATACCACTGCACTCCAGCCTAGGTGACAGAACAACACTCTGTCTCAAAAAAATAATAATAATAAGTAAGACCCAGGTTTCTGTCTGTCTTCATCAGAAGTGCAGGTCACACAGATGGTCATGAAACTTGCAAGACTTATTTGGGATGATCTGACTTAAAATATGGGCCAAGTAAGCTTTACAAAATTCATTTTGCAGGTTTCAGGAGTCCCTCAAACATCTGGGCTGTCATCCTTCAGAGAGGCTGGAACTGAGACACAAGGAGAGACCTAGTGACCTCGGAGAGTTAGGAGAAGCAGTGATTTCAAATGCATGTCCATCACCCGTCACACGGAAGAAGGGCGGGGGGAAAGCCATGCAGGTGTGGGCGTGGCACTTAAGTAGCCTCTCCCATGGGCACCCAGTGGTTAATGCACATGGTTAGCACGTCTCCAAGGGAGGCCATCCCCTTCCGCTATCCCTTTCATGGCAAATGCTGGAGCATGGCTGAAGACTCCTCTCAAGGGTCTCCTCTTCCAGGAAGCCTTCAGGCAAGAATAGATGCCCCTTCTGGCTCCTCCTAGCCTGAAAGCCAACATGAAATCTCTCTGGGCTGAGCTGAGTCGTCATATTTTGTTGTTGTTGTTGTTGCTGTTGTTTTACTACGTGTCTGAGACAAGTTCAAAGTCATGCTTTTCATCAAGACCAGAAAATATGCTTTGACTCCATCGGCATCTTTGCCTCACCACACCCAGAATTTGCCTGTGCCCCAAAGGAAGCCCTGACAGCTGTTAAGCCTGAGCATCCAGACCCTAAAGCAAAGAGAAATGGGCCGGGAGGAATGGAGTGACAGGGTGGGGCCCATTTGCCTATAGGTGCTTCGGGCTGGCTGGTCACAGAAGGTGACTCATTCCCCCAGAGAGGATGGGAGTGGCACCAGGGGACCATTGGGTTGGGGAGGGGAGCCTTTGTGGAGAGAGCCTGTCCCTGCCTTAAGTGCCTGCTGGACCCCGGGAGTCTGGGCTGGGGCCTGGACACTGCTTCCTCCTTGACCCCTCAGGCCCTTGGAGGCCGAGAGAGAACCTCTTACAGATCCCAGGCTCATCCCCAGTGCAGCAGACACCAGGAAGGTGGCCAGAGCCTCACTGAGCCCACCCGACGGCTGCCCACCCACCCAGGCTGGAGTCATGGATAAATTCCGCATGCTCTTCCAGCACTTCCAGTCAAGCTCAGAGTCAGTGATGAATGGCATCTGCCTGCTGCTGGCTGTGATCACCGTCAAGCTGTACTCCTCCTTTGACTTCAACTGTCCCTGCCTGGCACGCTACAATGCACTCTACGGCTTGGGTCTGCTGCTCGCACCCCCGCTCGCCCTGTTTCTCTGCGGCCTCCTCGCCAACCGGCAGTCTGTGGTGATGGTCGAGGAGTGGCGCCGGCCCGCAGGACACCGGAGGAAGGACCCAGGCGTCATCAGGTGCGGTCCCACACCACTCAGTGACCCATGGGCTTTACCAGAGGCTCCCCAGCCACCCACAGGCACTGCCAAGTGCACCCCCACACCCCAACCATCCTCATTATCAGGGGATTCTCCACTCACCCTATAGGTACTGCCAGGTGCACCCTCTTCTTTCCCCAACTAGGAATTATCGGCTCACAGAGACCCACTTGCCAGTTTCCACTCTGGAAATGTGTTTCTGTTTCTATCATTTGTCACCTTTTCACGGCCAGTGCTGTAAACATAGGAATGACACAGAATTCTGAATTACCCAGGCCACTCTAGGGACTGCGGGAAAACTGCCTCTTTGCCCTCTGAAGTTCTGCTGAAAATCAACTGGCAAAAGGCAGATTAATAAGAGAAAAGGCATAGAAATTTATTTGATTCTTGTTTTATGTGCTGCAGAAGACTTCAGAATAACGACCTAAAAATACAGGGGAAATGGTCCATTTTTATGCTTAGGTTTAACAAGGTCTGGATAGCCATGCAGAAATAGAATCGGATTTAAAAAAGGGATGAACTAATGCTATAGAAGGAGTGGGGAAACTGAGCAAGGCCATCTAGGTTCTTCCTGGCCTCTCTATACAGCGTTCCTTTCTCCCAGACACAGGGCAGGACCCTCTCTAGAAGGGAGTCTTATGACCTACAGTGAAACTAGGCAGGTCAGATCGTTTCTTTATGGCCAGTTTTTAGACAGAAAGGCGGGGGGAAGTTAGAGTCATATTTTTAGGTTTTATGGTGACAGCTTTGGAGAAAAGGGGTTCTGGTTTCTATGACCCACCTTGGGGAAGATGGATTCCAGTTTCTATGGCTAGCCTTGCGGGAGAATAAGGAGCCAGAGATTGGGTGGGGGGACTGGGCGTGGTGGCTCATGCCTGTAATCCCAGCACTTTGGGAGGCTGAGGCGGGCGGATCACCTGAAGTCGGGACCAGCCTGGCCAACATGGTGAAACCTCGTCTCTACTAAAAATACAAAAATTAGCCACGCATGGTGGCACACGCCTGTAATCCCAGCTACTCGGGAGGCTGAGGCAGGAGAATCGTTTGAACCCGGGAGGCAGAGGCTGCAGTGAGCCGAAATCATGCCATTGCACTCCCGTCTGGGAGACAGTGCAAGACTCCTTCTCAAAAGTAAAAAAGAGATTGGGTTGGGGGAAGGGGAAGGGGAGCAGGTGAGGGTACAGGGGAAGGTTAAAAAAATAACTTTTGCTTCTGGGGTCTTCATTTTGGGGTATCGTTTTCTGAGCCCCAATACCACATCTCCACATCTGTCACACTGGCCACGGAATACAATTCACCACATGCTTGAAGGGCCATCCCATGACATGCATAGCAGTTTTTTGCATGTAGTGAGAGGCAATGATTAGCTTAAAGGCTGTGTTCCCTCTCTTGTAAGCTCCCTAGGGCGAGGACCTTACCTACTGCACACCGTGTCCTCAGAGCCCAGCACATGCATGGCACTCTGTAGCAAAGTCCGTTGGAGTTGAGTAATTCATTGCACACCCACGCAGGGCCAAGCTCTGTGCTAAGTGCTTTGAGTGCATGGCCTCTCTGAATTCTACCTGAGTTCTCAGGCTGCACCTTTATTGGACCCATTTTTAAGGATGGAAACTTGAGGCACAGAGAAGTTAAGGAACTCGACCAAGCTCCCACAGCCAGGAAGTGGCACTGCTCAGATTCAAACCCAGGCTGACTGAACAGGCCAAGCTGGAACAGCTGCCCTTCCTGTTTCGGGACAAATCTCTAAGTGCGCTAGATATGCAGGCAGTGGCGGAAGGGCCAGGCGGGCTTTCACCCACTCCCCGTCTCCTCCTCTCCCCTATTCTTTGATATGGACGGTAGAGGTGTTGTCAACTATCTAATGTAATTTCATAACGAGTCCCCAGTGGCATCTTCTGACCACAATGCCCTCCATAGAAAATGCTAAAGCCAAGGCCAGGCACGGTGGCTCATGCCTGTAATCCCAGCACTTTGGGAGGTCAAGGCAAATGGATCACCTGAGGTCAGGAGTTCGAGACCAGTCTGGCCAACATGGCAAAATTCCATCTCTGCTAAAAACTACAAAAAATTAGCTGGGCGTGGTGGTGTGCACCTGTGGTCCCAGCTACTCAGGGGGATGAGGAAGGAGAATCGCTTGAACCCGGGAGGCAAAAGTTGCAGTGAGCTGAGATAGTGCCACTGCACGCCAGCCTGTGCGACAGAGCAAGACTCCCTCTCAAAAAAGAAAAGAAGAAAAGAAAATGCTAAAGTTACCACTGCCTAGAACATATTTACAGTTCACACTAGGTAGGTCACACACACACACGCCTGGCATACACCATTGGATGTTTTGTGTACAATCCAATTCAGAAACAACATTTGCATCCAGTGCACCTGCCTGCAGCCTCTGTTCCATGTTCTCAGGGATCACATCTGCCTGCAATTCCGCTGTGCAGGGTGGTCACAGGCACTGGGTGTGTCCCTAGCCTTTTCCTCTGGGGTCCAGTGGGCACAGCTCTACTGGACTCCTGTCCTGTGGCCAACACTCAGTCGAGGTCACTGCAGGCAGGGGCAGAGCTGACCAGGAAAGGCGCCTGAGGTCGGTCAGAGGGTGGGCTCCTGGGATGCCTTGTGGGTGGGGATGTTAGAGGTGCTGCTTTTGGAGGGTTACTGGGCAGGGCTGCCTTAGCTTAGGCTCTCCTCCAAAAGCAGGCTCTGGAAAGAATGTGATAATGAGTGGGCAACTGGGGCTCAATTCTTCAGGGGACCCCCTAAGGGCATACATAGAACACATCTCAGAATTGTCCCACTGAGGATTTAAGAAGCTGGGATATTTATCCACAAGGCCCCATCCCTCTGGGGTTGAAGGTTGATTTGGGGGTTAACTTTTCAGTGCTTGCAGCCTACCCCTCTCTGGAGCAAAAAATCCTCCAAAGCCCCGGGGGCAGAACAATGCAGGTGCTTGAGGTAGGAGGCCCTCGGGCCCTCCCTGTGAACAGAACCAGCCACCGCAGCCACAGATGCCTCTGGCATGGGCAGGGCACCAGCAGTGTCTGCTGCAAGGCCTAGCTCCTCAATGCTCCAGTCCTGGGGATCCCAGGGGCCCCAGCCCTCCTTCCTCCCTGCGTCTGTCGCTGAGACCTCTACACTGAGAGCTGCAGTCTGATGTAACCCGGCCTGGGACTTCCCAGCAGTCCATCCTTGCATCTCCCCTGCTGCAGCTGACTTCCAGCTGCTCCCTGTGAACCCCCTCCTTCCTCTGCTCCCAGGTACATGTGCTCCTCTGTGCTGCAGAGGGCGCTGGCCGCCCCCCTGGTCTGGATCCTGCTGGCCCTCCTTGATGGGAAATGCTTCATGTGTGCCTTCAGCAACTCTGTGGACCCTGAGAAGTTTCTGGACTTTGCCAACATGACCCCCAGCCAGGTACAGCTCTTCCTGGCCAAGGTTCCCTGCAAGGAGGATGAGCTGGTCAGGAATAGCCCTGCTCGAAAGGCAGTGTCTCGCTACCTGCGGTGCCTGTCACAGGTAACTGGGGTGATCCTCCCCTGGCCCTTGCACCCTCACCAATCCCCCGCATTGGTTCTGGAGTGGGGTCGGGGGTGGTGAGGAGGAACAGATGATGGGCTCAGTCCATTCCCAGGAGGCAGGGAAGCGCTGGAGACCACTGCTCTGCCTTGCCTGCGCCCACTGCACACCTTCTTCCCACCCATGAGAAATAATACTAATCTCCACTTATTGAGCATTTATGTGCCAGGCACTGCAGTGAGCATTTTATATGTATTATTTCATTTAATTTGTGGAACAACCATTATCCTCCCATTCTCCAGGTGAGGAAGCAGGCTCTGAGAGTTTAGTTCATAAGGCCAAAGTCACACAGCTTATAAGAGGCAGAGCAGGGATCCGAAGGGGTGTCATTATTCCTCTTAATCACCTTCCAACAATGTAGGCTGTCTCCAGATGCCGGTCTTCCCAAAAGGCACCAACTCTACTATCTTGGGGGACAAACCCCAGCTCTACCCCCAGCCTAGACTCCAGATTCCACCTATAGATAATAAAGACACAGCCCCTGCTCCTTGGGGAGTCTGACAGGCTCATGGGCTGGCCAGCGGTGCAATGGAGGGAGGACCCGGGTGCAGGATGCACTTGATTCTGGCTCATACTGTGACCTTGGCCATGGGACTACCCCTCTGGACCTCAGTTTCTCATGCAAAATACAGAGGAGCTTGGTCTCCTCCATCTTGATGGTCCCTGCAGGCTTCAACACTCTAGGCTTTTCCTAGTTCAGTGGAAAGAGCATGGAATTTGCAGTGAGACCAGGGTTTGAATCCTTACTCAGCTGTAAGTTATCAGTCATGTAAAGTTTAGCAAGTTGTTTGCTTTTCTGCTCTCATGTATAAAATACTCACCTTAAATCTGGTGATGTTGAGGGGAGTCCTGTGAGATGCCAAATGAGAGAGCTTTGTAAATTGTGGAAATCACTTCTGTAAATGATAAGGATTCAAATATGTCCCTGTGGTTTAAAGATGTGACTTCCCTGCTCCAGGTCCACACAACTGCCCCAGGTCTTAAGCTGGGCCTTAAAGAGACTATGGCTTTGGAAGGTAGAGAGGTGGAAGAGGAGTCTGCCAGGTGTGGGCTCCAGCTTTAGAGAACTACGTCAGTTTGTCCTCACTCCTGGCTGGGAACACTCTCCTGTTCATATTGTGTGTCACTGTCATTAGCCTTCAGTCTCGGCCCTCAAGGTCAGGTTGGGTGTCCCTCCTCTGGACTCCCTCTCTATGACACGTACCCAGTCATCGCCTATTTAATCGTCTATTTCCTCCACTAAGGTAAGAGCTCTGTGAGAGCAACGACTGAGCCCCCAGTTCCTAGCACAGTGCCTCCCACAAAATATAACACAGTGGATGCCTAGATGGGAAGACAGACAGATAAGCACACACAAGGATGACAAAGGACTGGATAAAAAGATGAGGGGGGCCGGGCGTGGTGGCTCACACCTGTAATCCCAGACTTTGGGAGGCCAAGGTGGGTGGATCACATGAGGTCAGGAGTTTGAGACCAGTCTGGTCAACATGGTGAAACCTCGTCTCTGCTAAAAATACAAAAATTTGTTGGGCGTGGTGGTGCATGTCTGTAATCCCAGCTACTTGGGAGGCTGAGGCAGGAGAATGGCTTGAACCCAGGAGGCGCAGGTTCCAGTGAGCTGAATCACACCATTGCACTCCAGCCTGGGCAACAGAGCGAGACTTCATCTCAAAAAATAAAAATAAATTTAAAAAAAGATGAAAGGACGGATGATGGATGGTTGGATAGGGGGTGGATGAGTAGATAGATCAAGGGAAGAAACGAGGAGCATATGGGAGCATGAATGAATGGGAAAAGAGATGGATGGATGATGGACAGATGGAAGGATAGTTAGGAGCTTGACTGGATGGGAAGATGACAGATTTACAGTACGACAAGAGGATGGATGATTGGATGGGTGGAGAGATGGTTGAATGGGTGGATGGATACAAGGATGAGAGAATGAATGGAAGGGAGAATAGATGCATGGATGAAGGATGGTTGGCAGGACGGATGACTGAATAGGAAAGTGCATAGATTTGAGGAAGGATGGATGGGAAATGTAAAAGGGGGGACTCTGGAATACCTTTGCCACACTATATAGGACAATTTCTCAAGTAGCAGATGCTCTAAGAGTTAATTCACTTTACAAGGCCACAGGGGTACAAAAGAGGACATGTAATCTGATGATCACACAATTGTCTTTGTGTTCATTCTTCTCAATTTATTTCCCATTTCATTCAATACTCTGATTAATGAACTATGATGTTTGGAGTGGTATACTGCAGTTAAATTATCTAAGGAGTATTTGAATCCATTGGAAAATGAAGAATATTATGTAGACATGGTCAAATTAAATATGCAACATTCACATACGTATTCATAAATACATATGTATAGGATTAGGCCCCACTCACACCTAACCTCGGGCCTTCTTACCTTGCAGGCCATCGGCTGGAGTGTCACCCTGCTGTTGATCATCGCGGCCTTTCTGGCCCGCTGCCTGAGGCCCTGCTTCGACCAGACAGTCTTCCTGCAGCGTAGATACTGGAGCAACTACGTGGACCTGGAGCAGAAGCTCTTCGACGAGACCTGCTGTGAGCATGCGCGGGACTTCGCGCACCGCTGCGTGCTGCACTTCTTCGCCAGCATGCAGAGTGAGCTGCAGGCACTGGGGCTGCGCTGGGACAATGCAGGCAGGAGCCCCGAGCCCCTCGCAGTGCCTGAGCCCCCAGAAGTCCTGGACAGTGGAAGCGGGAAGGCCCACCTGCGCACAATCTCCAGCCGGGAGCAGGTGGACCGCCTCCTGAGCACCTGGTACTCCAGCAAGCCGCCGCTGGACCTCGCTGCATCCCCCGGACTCTGTGGGGGTGGCCTTAGCCACCGCGCCCCTACCTTCTCACTGGGCACGAGGCTGTCCCAACACACCGACGTGTAGGGTCCTGGCCAGGCTTGAAGCGGGAGTGTTCGTAGGTGAAATGCCGCTCTGACAAAGGTCTGGAGTCTTTCCAGGCCATGGGGACCCCACAGCAGGCACCCTAACTCTTGTTAGCCTCGTTTTTCAAGTAGCCCAATCTCTGCCTAGTTTCTGGGTGTGGCCTCCAGTGTGCTTCACAAACTTTAATGTGGACTCCGTTCACCGAGGGCCTTGTTAAATACAGGTGCAGACTCAGTGTAGCCAGGACCGAGTCTGAGATTCTGCATTTTGAACAAGCTCCCTGGTAATACTGATGTACTTTTGGTCAGTGGACCAAACTTTGAGTAGCAAAAATCTAAATAGATCTGCCATGGGTTCTGGGTTCTAGAAGTCAATTCTAAATAATAATAATTACCTTAGTCTCTTGCCTGGTTTCATTTGTGTAATTGTCTTTTTTTTTTTTTTTTTTTTGAGACGAAGTTTTGCTCTGTTGCCCAGGCTGGAGTGCAATGGTGCGATCTCGGGTCACTGCATCCTCTGCTTCCTGGGTTCAAGCGATTCTCCTGCCTCATTCTCCCAAGTAGCTGGGACTACAGGCATGCGCCACCACACCCGGTTAATTTTGTATTTTTAGTAGAGACAGGGTTTCACCCTGTTGGTCAGGCTGGTCTCGAACCCCTGACCTCAGGTGATCTGCCCGCCTCGGCCTCCCAAAGTGCTGGGATATATAGGCGTGAGCCACCACGCCCGGGCTGTGTAATTGTCTTTAATTCTCTGGGGTTTCTAGCAGCTTGTACCAAGGTTCTCATAGTAAGTTCTAGCAAACTCTGCTGGTTGAGTTCCTTTTGAAACCACTAGTTAGTGCCTCTTGCTGGCTACTACAGATGACTACTTTTATATTTTCCTGTTGAGGGGATTTTTCTGTGTTTGAATGTCAAGGGGCTGACTCTCCCAGCTCCAGCCTTCCCAGGCCCCACCAATTCTAGCCAACCAAGGCCAAGCAGCCCTGCCTGGGTCCTCCTCCTTCAAGATGCCGCTCCTCTCAGCCTTCTGCTCTCCTGCAGCAGGGGCAGGCGCTCCTCCTTCACCTTCCACGCACCCCTGCCCCACTGCTAGCCTGAGCCCTGGGCTCAGCAAGGTTCCTTCCTAAGATGATCCCCTCCCCTAGAAATTCCCAGGGGTATCTACTGCTGCCCTTAGCAAGAGGTTGGCACCCTGGTGAGGATTTCCTCAGAGCAAAGTAGGGGTGTGGGGTCTAGCTCAGGGACAAAAACCCCTGAAATGCCGGTGTTAGTTCTGCTGGAAAAACTGCCATTCCAGGCCGGGTTCAGTAGCTCATGCCTGTAATCCCTGCACTTTGGGAAGCCGAGGCGGGTAGATCACCTGAGGTCAGGAGTTTGAGATCAGCCTGGCTAATATGGTGAAACCCCGACTCTACTAAAAATATAAAAATTAGCCGGGCGTGGTGGTGGGCACGTGTAATCCCAGCTACTCAGGAGGCTGAAGCAGGAGAATAGGTTGAACCCAGGAGGTAGAGGTTGCAGTGAGCCGAGATCACGCCGCTGCACTCCAGCCTGGCAACAAGGGCAAAACTCTGTGTCAAAAAAACAAAAAAAACAAAACTTCCACTCCATCTCTGGCAGCCCGAACAGGAAGGGTTTGGGGAGATTTAGCCTTTGCTCTCCTCTGGGCCTCTGCCCCTCCCTGATGACTCATCCAGGCCCCACTCCCTACCCCCACCCCCAGACACCCTGTGTTCACCTCCCTCAGCACAGATGGTGGCCACAGGAAGCAGACCCCGGTTCACCCCATGCTTTTCTACTTCCTCAGCAACCCAGGAAGTACAGGGGCCCCTGGATGCCCCCCACCCTGGCGCCCTGTCCCCTTCATCAGGCAACTTTTGTGCTCCTGGACTCTTGACAAGAGGCCTTGTGAGACCAGAAAATCCCTGCAGCTCAGCCTCCTCCCCACTTACAGGCTGTGGTCAGGCCATGCAAATGTCTGAAATAGCGCTGGGTTGGGACCTGGTTTAGGCAAAGCGTTAGCAGTGATAGGGTGCAGAGGAAGGAGGGAGACCTTGGAGGTGGCCCAGTCTGCATGAGTGAGCTCCCAGCCTGGGGAAAGGAGGCTCAGGGAGGCTGCTTTGGGCTCCAAGGAAGCAGCATCTGGAGTAAAAAGGCGCCAACTGCAATCAATACTCTTACCTTCCTATACTGAGCACTTACAGAGCACCAACTGCATAGAAAGCACTGTGCCAGGGAATAGGGAAGAGAATACACCAATGACCTGCCCCTGCCCTCAAGGAGCTGTGCTTCCTTGTGCTGAGGAAGTAGAAAAGCATGGGGTGAACCTGGGTCGGCTGTCTGGGGCCAACATCTGTGCTGATGGAGGCCATAACAGGATGTCTGCAGGGCAGGGACTGGGGAGAGAGGGAGTCATCAACGAGGGGCAGTGGCCTAGAGGAGAGCAAAGGCTATACTTGGCACTCGATTAGGGGTCAGAGGTGGGTACAGAAATTATGATAATCCAAAGCATAAGGTGTAAGTGATCTAATAAAGGCAAACCAGGTACCATGGGGAGTTAGCAGGGAGAAGGAGGCTCTCAGCGGTGGGGGGTGAGGGAAAGCTTCACGATGAAAGTGCCATTTGAATGGGTCTTAAGGATGGGAAGGATTTTGACATGTGGAGAGAAAGATGGAGGGAGGGTGCAGAGCATCTTACGGGAAGAAATAAGAACAAAGGCATAGGCTGGGCGCAGTGGCTCACGCCTGTAATCACAGCCCTTTGGGAGGCTGAGGCGGGCAGATCACGAGGTCAAGAGATCGAGACCATCCTGGCCAACATGGTGAAACCCCGTCTCTACTAAAAATACAAAAATTAGCTGGGCATGGTGGAGCACACTTGTAGTCCCAGCTACTTGCGAGGCTAAGGCAGGAGAATTGCTTGAACCCAGAAGGCGGAGGTTGCAGTGAGCCAAGATCACACCACTGCACTCTAGCCTGGCGACAGAGGGAGACTCCGTCTCAAAAAAAAAAAAAAAAAAAAAAAAAAGAGCAAAGGCATAAAGTTGGGCAAGGGGCAGAACATGTTCTATTTATTTATTCAGCAGATGCTCACTGAATGCCTAGAGTGGCCAGAGAGCAGGACAGATAGTCCTATCTTAATGGGGCTTCGAGTCTGGAAGTGGAGACAGAGATATAACAAGTGAACAAAGAGCCAAGTGGAGAGGTGTGCAGTCCAGCCTGGCAAAAGTAAAAGACCCTGGCCAGAGGGCCCAGGAGGCCCATCAAGCCATGTTCCCTGAGCTCAGTACCTGGGAATACATTCTCTTGATCCTCTGTCCTTGACAGCCTTCAAATGTATCTTTCTTTTTTTTTTTTTTCTTTTTTTTTTTGAGACAGAGTCTTGCTCTGTCGCCCAGGCTGGAGTGCAGTGGCCGGATCTCAGCTCACTGCAAGCTCCGCCTCCTGGGTTCACACCATTCTCCTGCCTCAGCCTCCCAAGTAGCTGGGACTACAGGCGCCCGCCACCTCGCCCGGCTAGTTTTTTGTATTTTTTAGTAGAGATGGGGTTTCACCATGTTAGCCAGGATGGTCTCAATCTCCTGACCTTGTGATCCGCCCACCTCGGCCTCCCAAAGTGCTGGGATTACAGGCTTGAGCCACCGCACCCGGCCCGTATCTTTCATCCTCTTCTGTCCCCAGTGTGGTTTCAAACCCCTGACCATGTCCTGTATGTGGACCTTCTTCGGGAGACACAGTGGCCAGCCAGACAAGGCAGGAATGTACTGGAAGCATGGACACTGGCTGTTCCAGTCCCCACCCTCATGCAGCCTGGGCAGTTGCAGTTGTCATCTCAGCTAGGTTTGCAAGAGGAGGGGAAGATGGTAGGAGACTCCAGGATTTAGCTCAGGACTTTGACTTTATCTTGCTGGCATTTGGGGATGAGAGACAAGTGCTTGGTGGCAAGGTCAGGAAGAGTGATGATATTTGGGGTTCACCCATGTGGAGAGGATGGTGAAGCTGCAGAAATGGATAGGGCCATCAAGAAAACGGGCTTGTGTGAGAAGAGGAAGGACTAAGACTTTTAGTTCTGGAGTGGAAAGAGGAGACCACAAGGGAGAGAAAGGGTTAATCACAGAGGCAGAGTCCAGACGCAGGCCAGGGAGGAGAGAATTCCTAGATGGGGGAAGGAGGACCAGCAAATCCAGTGGTGTTTCTGAGCAACCGATCAGGGGGAGGACAGAGGGAAAGTCACCGGTCATTGCCAACTTCCCAGGGGAGGAGACTGCTCTCCCAGGGGGGTAGTCCTGGCCAAGCAGATGGGTAGGTTTCTATGTGATTCTATATAAATCCCTGGGCACCTGCCCCAATTTGTGACGATGATACAAGAGAGACCTTCAGCATCCCCATATGGGGAAGGGCACTGGGACCCAAAGACTACGATGGGAGCAGAGAAATCATGTCTACACTAACATGCTCCCACTTCCAAGGCTCTCATTGAAAATGAGGGAGTCTAGCCAGGCACGGTGGCTCATGCCTGTAATCCCAGCATGTTGGGAGGCTGAGGCAGGTGTATCACTGGAGCCCAGAGTTCAAGACCAACCTGGGCAAGATGGCGAAATCCCATCTCTTAAGAAAAAAAGAAGATGGCCGGGTGCGGTGGCTCATGCCTATAATCCCAGCACTTTGGGAGGCTGAGGTGGGTGGATCACCTGAGGTCAGGTGATTGGGACCAGCCTGGCCAATATATAGTAAAATGCTGCCTCTACTAAAAATACAAAATTAGCCAGGCATGGTGGTGCACATCTGTAATCCCAGCTACTTGGGAGGCTGAGACAGGAGAATCGCTTGAACCCAGGAGGCAGATTTTGCAGTGAGCCAAGATCGCACGATTGCACTCCAGCCTGGGCAGCAAAAGCAAAACTTTGTCTCAAAAAAAGAAAAAGAAAAAAGAAGAAGAAAATGAGGGAGTTCTCTATTTGGGGCTCAGCTCTGCCCCGCCCTTTGGAGTCACATGAAATGAATTCTCCCTGCCTGTGCTGACTGGCTCTGATGGGGAGGCTGAGGCATGTGGTATGGGGAGAGGTCCCTGAGGGTCTAGAGGAGGCCAGTGGGAGGTGATCTTGTGGCAGCTGCCATGGCAGTGAGCTTTGTACAGGCATTTCGCTCCCACTCATCTCACAGAGCTGTACCATCTCAGAAGTGTACCATCTTATCTCTTCTCACGGAGCTGTACAGGTGCGTGCTGTCTCCCTTTTGTCTGAATTCTTGCCTCCCTACAAATTTATCTTGGTCCAAAGTTCACTTCTTTTCTTCATTCACTTGTTCGTGTATTCCTTCCTTCATACTTACTAACTGAGCATCCTTTATGTACTAGGCGCACTTTGCTAAGCATTGGAAATATGGTAGTGAATAAAACAGATGAGGACTTTAAGCCTTTATGGTACAATGGGAGCCCCTAGATATTAAATAACCCACCCACCTCAAAAAGTAATTACAATTGTATTAAGTGCTAGAAGTGGAAGTACATCCAGGGGGCTCTGAAAGCCTGTGTCCACAGGACCGGTCTCAGCAGAAGGTTCAGGAAGGCTTCTCTAAAGAAGGAACTGTAGGGGAGGGAAAACTTCCCCTTCACCCAATGAAAGTTCGCTGAAAATCACTGACAGAAAGCAGATCAACAGGAGCAAAGCATATATACTAATTTGATGCCAGAGTTTTCAAGATGAAGACCCAAAGACACAGAGGAAATGGTCCATTGTTATGCTTAGGTTCAACAGAGTATGGAAACAACCACACAGAAATACGATTGGACAAAAAAGATCTGAGCTGATGCTATAGACTTGTCGGGGAGCCCAGCAAGACTTCCGTTTAGGTTCTCCCAGGCCTCTCCGGACAGCACTTCTTTCTCCCATGGGACGGGGGAGGGGATCTTGTGACCTGCAATCTAACAAGGCAGGTCAAATCATTTCTTTTTTTTTTTTTTTTTTTTGAGATGGAGTCTCGCTCTGTCGCCCGGGCTGGAGTGCAGTGGCCAGATCTCAGCTCACTGCAAGCTCCGCCTCCCGGGTTTACGCCATTCTCCTGCCTCAGCCTCTCGAGTAGCTGGGACTACAGGCGCCCGCCACCTCGCCCGGCTAGTTTTTTGTATTTTTTAGTAGAGACGGGGTTTCACCGTGTTAGCCAGGATGGTCTCGATCTCCTGACCTCGTGATCCGCCCGTCTCGGCCTCCCAAAGTGCTGGGATTACAGGCTTGAGCCACCGCGCCCGGCCCAAATCATTTCTTTATGACCAGTTTTCACACAGAAATGTTGGGGGTGAGGATTAGAGTAATTTGTTTTTTGTTTTTTTTTTTCTTGCGACAGAGCCTCTCTGTCACTCAGGCTGGAGTGCAGTGGCACCATCTCAGTTCACTGCACCCTCCGCCTCCCGGGTTCAAGCGATTCTCCTGCCTCGGCCTCTTGAGTAGCTGGGACTACAGGCGCCTCTCACCACACCTGGCTAATTTTTGTATTTTTTAGTAGAGATGGGGTTTTGCCATGTTGGCCAGGCTGGTCTTGAACTCCTGACCTCAGGTGATCCACCCACCTCGGCCTCCCAAAGTGCTGGGATTACAGGCATGAACCACCACCCGCTGGGTCTAGAGTAATATTTTTAGGTTTTATGGTTTTATGGCTGGCTTCAGGGAGAAAGAGGTTCTGGTTTTTATGACCCGCTCTGGGGAAGAGGGAGTCTGGTTTCTATGGCTAACCTTGGAGGAGAATGAGGGGCCAGAGACAGGGGCACAGGTGAAGGTCAGAAAGAGTCCTTTGCTTCTGAGACCTTCATTTCAGGGTATTGTTTCTCTGAGCCCCAATACAATCATTACATTGAGACCTTAAGGATTCACAGGAATATTCTCTGGTGAGAATAGGGGGAGAAGTATTGCCGGAATGTGCAGAACCTGTGCAAAGGCCTGAGATGGGAAGGGGCTTGTCCTGTTTGAGAAACTGAAAGCAAACTGGTCAGCTGGGGAGGAGGCATCGGGAGGAGAAGGGCCCTGGCACCAGCTGTCAGAGGGTCATACAGGCACGGTCATACAGGCCCTGTTAAGGATTTTGGACTTAAAACATTGGAGGGAATTAGATAGTAATTTGTCAGATGTTCACTTTTAAAAGATCCCCCTGGCCACAGCCTGGGAGTGTCTTGATAGAATTGCAGAAGGCAGAGAAGAACTGATGGGGCTTGGATTGGGGTGGAGATGGAGAGAATCGATAGATTAGAGGTATTTCAGAGTTAGAATGGACTCTAGGTGTCTTGATTAAAATCTCACACAAAAACATTATATTAGGCTAGGCTGGGAATGTAAAATAAAATACACTAGGCTGGGCGCGGTGGCTCAGCCTATAATCCCAGCACTTTGGGAGGCCGAGGCAGGCGGGTCACCTGAGGTCATGAGTTTGAGACCAGCCTGGGCAACATGGTGAAACCCCGTGTCTACTAAAAATACAAATATTAGCTGGAGGTTGTGGTGCCTGCCTGTAGTCCCAGCTTCCTGGATGGAGAATCACTTGAACCTGGGAGGTGGAGGTTGCAGTGAGCCATGATCATGCCTCTGCACACCAGCCTGGGCAAGAGAGCAAAACTCTGTCTCAAAAATAAATAAATAAACAATAAAATAAAATACAGTAAAAATAAAACAAAAGTGTCAGTTGCTTAACACAATAAAGATGTATTTCTCACTCAAGCAAAACCTGATGTAGTTAAACAGGGAAGGGAGGTTGAAGAAGGGGAATCTGCCCCACACAGTCACTTGAGGACCCAGCTGACACCGCCATCTTGTGATGCCACCATCAAGACACATGATATGGCTGGGTATAGTGGCTCATGCCTATAACCCCAGCACTTTGGGGGACCAAGGCAAGGGAGGATCCATTGAGGCCAGGAGTTGAGACCAGCCTGGGCAACATAGCAAGACCCTATATGGACAAAAATTACAAAAAAAAAAAAAAAAAAACCCTAGCTGGGCATGGTGGTGCACATCTGTAGTCCTAGCTACTTTGGAGGCTGAGACTTAATGATCTTTTGAGTCCAGGAGTTCAAGGTTACAGTGAGCTATGATTGTGCCACTGCACTCCAGTCTGGGAGACAGAGCCAGAACCTGTCTCTAAATAAACAAATAAAAATAAAAAAGACCCATAGTATTTCCCAGAAGCAGGTCCTGAGAAAAGGAAGTGAGTGCACATAGCTTTTAAGGAAATTGCTTCCAGGGAACCCTGCAAGGAACAGAAGTGATACTGGAGAGGGAAGAAAGCCACCCAAGGGTAGAGCCACCAGCCAGTTACCACCGTGGGCAACCAGAGCCTGATCCCACTGGGGAGCTCGGGGAGAGCACAACACGAGTAACCATTCCCCGGGAAGGAGGAGGTGGCATGTCTCCACCAATCTCTGGCGGTCACCGGCTGGGGCACTAGTTGGGCACCTCCAGGTTTCCTTGGGCCAAATGTAAACCCAGTGCCAGAAAAAAAAGCCCTCAGGCAGACAGTCTGGGCTGTTTTTAGTGAGCAGCCTTTAGAAGATAGTGGTGAAAGGCCGGGTGCGATGGCTCAAGCCTGTAATCCCAGCACTTTGGGAAGTGAAGGCGAGCGGATGCCTTGAGGTCAAAAGTGTGAGACCAACCTGGCCAACGTGGTGAAACCCCATCTCTACTAAAAATACAAAAATTAGCCAGGCATGCTGGCAGGCACCTGTTGTCCCAGATACTCAAGAGGCTGAGACAAGAGAATCGCTTGAACCCAGGAAGCTGAGGATGCAGTGAGCTGAGATCACACCACTGCACTCCAGCCTAGGCAACAAAGCGAGACTCCATATCAAAAAAAAAAGAAAAGAGAAGATAGTGGTGGTGAGGGCTGAGGGGAGTGGGCGGGGCACAGAGGTGTCTGTTACACCTGGCACCAGGGCCACCCTCGGAGAAGTGTGGGAAGATGGTAAGAGGTGACGGTAGATTCTGCACCAGAAATCAGGCACAAAGCCCAAGCCTCCCTGGCACAGAGGCTGAGAATTATAAGGGAACACGTGAATGACTTGGTAAGTGCTACCATTTTGCCACAGCGTACACCCCCATAGGGTTTGGCTGATGGAGAACATAGCATTTTATCTTTCTTAGGCAGAGACTTCATACCTCTGATAACCCAGCCTACCAGCACCTGAGATGCCTTGGCAGCCACATTTACTGTTGGCTCCTGCCTCCTCCACTGCCCCAATCTCTGGATGCTCCAACAGCTTCTGGTTGAGGGCAGCGCCCATTGGAGCACCCCACACTCACACTCTCCTACGCAAATTGTGCATTTTCCTAAAAGTACGGCACCCGCTCTCCCCAGGAGCCTCCTTTGCATGCTGCTTTTCATGACACCCCTAACTCCTCCAAACCAGAGGGCACTCATCAGCTGTGCCCTCTGGGTGCCTGGACAACAGCCCCAAGGCCAGGAAGCGGGAGGCGAGTGTACATTCCACAGTGTTGACCATGGCTGAGTTTGCCACCATGCTCCAAAATGTGTGTGACATCCAGCTTTTTATTTATTTAGTCGTGACCTGGGAGTTATAGGGGAGAGATTGAGAAGACACTAAGCACTGATAAGTGCACCACTAAAGACCCCTACTGAAGTTAAATAGAACCATAAGCCCTCAAGAGTCCACCGCCTAACGTCCAGAACCTGTGAAAATGTTACTTTCCGTGGCAAAAGAGGCTTTGCAGATGTGATTAAATTATGGATTTTGAGATGAGGAAACGATCCTGGATTAGCCAGGTGGGTCCCTTATAAGAGGGAGGTAGAGCCCGGCATGGTGGCTCAGGCCTATAATCCTAGCCCTTAGGGAGGCTGAGGGGGAGGATCACCTGAGGTCAGGGGTTCGAGACCAGCCTGGCCAACATGGTGAAACCCTGTCTCTACTAAAAATACAAAAATTAGCCAGGCATGGTGATGCACGCCTGTAGTCCCAGCTACTCCGGAGGCTGAGACAGGAGAATCGCTTGAACCCAGGAGTCAGAGGTTACAGTAAGCTGAGATCATACCACTGCACTCCAGCCTGGGTGACAGAGTGACTCCATCTCAAAAAAAAAAAAAAAAAAAAGAGAGAGAGAGAGAGGTAGGAGGAGGGTGAGAGTCAGAGAAAGAGCTATGATGAGGGAAGCAGAGGTTGGAGGAATGCAATGTCACAAGCCAGGGAATGCGGGTGTCCTCTACATGTAGAGAATATGAGGAAATGGATTCTCTTCTAGAGCTTCCAGAAGGCACAGCCTGCCAGCCACTTGATGTTAGCCATCCAAGATCCATTATAGGCTCCTGACCTCAGAACTACAAGAGAATAAATTTGTATTGTTTTAAGCCACTGTATTTGTGGACATTTGTTACAGCAGTAATAGAATACTAATACAGATTTTGAAAATGCACTACTGAAGCTCAGGTGTGGAGATGATCACTATTATTATTACAGTGTTGTAAGGATGGTTCATGACCACTCCTTGTGTGCCTGGCGCACTGAGAAACTCTTGACCTGCCCAGCTGATTGAATCCTCACAACCACCTGGGAGGCAGGCGCTATCATTCTCCACATTTCACAGATGAGAACGCTGCGGCGCCCAAAGGTTAGATGACTTGCCCAAGGTCCCTGGCTAGTGTGTGGCCGGGCTGAGACTTGAACCCAGGTCACTGGTTGGGTTGCTCTTAACTCTGTGACACGGCTTCTTTTGTTTGTTTGTTTGTTGTTTTTTGAGATGGAGTCTCACTCTGTCACCCAGGCTGGAGTGCAGTGGTATGATCTCGGCTCACTGCAACCTCCGTCTCCCGGGTTCAAGCGATTCTCCTGCCTCAGCCTCCTGAGTAGCTGGGATTACAGGTGAACACCACCACACTCTGCTAATTTTTTTTTTTCTTTTGTGTTTTTAGTAGAGACGGAGTTTCACTGTGTTGGTCAGGCTGGTCTCGAGCTCCTGACCTCAAATGATCCACCCGTTTCAGTCTCCCAAAGTGCTGGGATTGCAGGAGTGAGCCACCACATCCGGCCGGCTTCTTGGTAAGAGAAAAACTTGACCATTGAGTGGAAGAAACAAGGAGCGAGTGGGTGGGGCCTGGATGTGGCTTTGGATGGGCAGTGAGGCATGACCGTGGTCCAGGAGAGCAGCAGCAGGAGGGAAGGGTGGTACCCGGGAGCCCAGGGATGTCCCTGTGTCCAACAGCTTTGGCCACAGTAACAAAACATACCACAGACAACAAACATTTATTTCTCACAGTTCGGGAGGCTGGAAGTCTGAGATGAGGGCACTGGAGGCTGGGTTCTGCCTTCTCACTGTATTCTTGCAGGGTGGAGGTCCAGGGTCCAGGGTCCCTTCTATAAGGGTGCCAATCCCATTCACCAGGGCTCCACCCTCAAGGCCTAATCACCTCCCAAAGGAGGTGCATCCATGATGGCGTTGATATACAACACTGGGCCACAGGGAGGGAACTGGGAGACGTCCGTAGGATGCCTGGTGAAAAAAAAAAAAAAAAAAAAAATTACAATTTCTTTATCTTATGTAATTATGATAGGAAAAAAATGAAATATAAAGTATTAGGAAAGATTTGTGTAAAACATCCCAATGAAACCTCCTAAACTTCTCAAAATAAGAAATGAGCTTGCTTTGGTGAGCACTTTTTAATATCAGGGTTTTTTTGGCATGAAATGCCACAGGCAATTCCTATTCAAGACTCTTTATTTTATTTATTTATTTATATTTTTGAGACAGAGTCTCGTGCTGTCATTCAGGCTGGAGTGCAGTGGCATAATCTCAGCTCACTGCAACCTCTGTCTCCTAGGTTCAAGTGATTCTCCTGCCTCAGTCTCCCGAGTAGCTGGGATTACAGGTGCCTGCCACCACACCCAGCTAATTTTTGTATTTTTAGTAGAGATGGGGTTTCACCATGTTGGCCAGGCTGGTCTCGAACTTCTGACCTCAGGTGATACACCCGCCTCGGCCTCCCAAAGTGTTGGGATTACAGGTGTGAGCCGTCGCGCCCGGCCATTTTTGTATTTTTAGTAGAGACGGGGTTTCACCATGTTGGCCAGACTGGTCTGGAACTCCTGATCTCAAGTGATCCGCCCATCTCGGTGTCCCAAAGTGCTAGGATTTTAGGCGTAAGCCACCATGCCCGGCTCATGAAGGCTCTTTTTTATTTTTTATTATTATTATTTTTTTGAGATGGAGTCTTGCTCTGTCACCCAGGCTGGAGTGCAATGGCGCGATCTCGGCTCACTGCAACCTCTGCCTCCTGGGTTCAAGTGATTCTCTTGCCTCAGACTCCTGAGTAGCTGGGACTACAGGCGCCCGCCATCACGCCCGGCTAAGTTTTTGTATTTTTAGTAGAGATGGGGTTTCACCGTGTTAGCCAGGATGGTCTCGATCTCCTGACCTTGTGCTCCACCCACCTCGGCCTTCCAAAGTGCTGGGATTACGGGTATGAGCCACTGCGCCTGGCCTCATGAAGGCTCTTTAATGATGATTTCTTCAAATGTTGGATAAACACCACCCACAAAAAAACTTAGCCCAAGTAGGTGATAATTTTTATTTTTATTTTTATTTTTTTTGAGATAAGGAAAAGATACAAAAATCAGCCGGGCATGGTGATGCACACCTATAGTCCCAGCTGCTCGGGAGCCTGAAGTGGAAGGATGGCTCGAGTCTGGGAGGTAGAGGTTGCAGTGAGCTGAGATTATGCCACTGCACAGCAGGCTGGGAGACAGAGTGAGACCCTGTCTCAAAAAAAAGAATTAACCCTCACTCTACTCTCAATGACAACTGTAACTTTTTTTTTTTTTTCGGGCATAGAGACTGGGTCTCTCTATGTTGGCCAGGCTGGTCTTAAACTCCTGGGCTCAAGCAATCCTCCCTCGTTGGCCTCCCAAAGTGTTGGGATTACAGCCGTGAGCCACAGTGCCCACCCTGCAACCAAAATTCTTATGATAATGAGAATAATGGATTGATAATCTAATCAAACTGTCTTATATTGAGTATTTATTATTGTTATTATTTAGAGATGGGTCTTGCTCTGTCATCCAGACTGGAATGCAGTGTTGTGATCATGGCTCACTGCAGCCTCAAACTCCTGGGTTCAAGTGATCCTCCCACCTTGGCCTCCCAAAAGTGACGGGATTACAAGTGTGAGCCACTGTGCCCAGCCTCAAGTATTTTAAAATAACACTGCACTTAGAATTTGCAGAATATGTATATGTGGTTAGAGCAGGCAGTGTGGACGCTACTAGACAGGCACATTACCTACAAGCAGGGAGCTATGTGCAATATACAAGACAGAATCCCAGGTGGCCCCCTGAAACCACCCCTCCTGGTTTCCTGGACCACCCCAAGCCCACCCCAGCTCTGGCATCAGCTCACACCTGCTGTTGGCCACGCACACGAACACTGCAGGAGATGTGCAGGGTAGGTCGCCTCCATCACTGGACCTCCCTCATCCTGCCATCCACCTATGGTGTTCCATGGGGAGCCTCTGCGAGGGTCTTCCAAAGGGCCCCAGCCTGGGGGCTCCAACTGCCCCAAGCCCAGCCTGACAGCAAGGGGAGCAACATTCTTCCCCGCTATGTCTTATTGGTGACAATCCAGCATCTCCACCCAGACCAGCAGAACAGGAACCTGATTCGCCCAGAAGAGAAAGGCCAAAAAACATTTCCTGACCCCTCCTCCACCCCCCACTCCCACTCCCATGAGAGGGCTAGCCTGGGTTCCAATCCCACTCCTCCACCTACCAGCTAGGTAACTCTCAGCTGATAACTTAACCTCTCCAAGCCTCAGTCCCCACCTCTGTAAAATGGGGATGGTAGTACCTGTCCCATGGGATTGTACGAAGGTTACACAGCCAATGCTTGTAAGTGCCTGGCACAGGGCTCCACCCAGGGCAAGCCTGGGTCACTGCTGGTTCTGGTCAGTGATACAGAGACCCTCAGACACAAAGACCAGTAACATGGTCACACACACACACTGATACACAGATGCAGAGGCCCAAAGGCACAGTGAGCTCACGTGTTGGCATACACATGGGGAGGCACAGATCTGTGGGCCCCTTGGAGGTGTCCTGGCCAGGCTCTGTCTCAGCCCCAGACCCCACTGCTTTTCCCAGACAGGAGCCATCCCGCTGGAGCTGGATCTGACCTGCCCTTGGGAGAGCTCGCATCAGAGCGAGCACACTCAGCTCCTCCTCTTTGATGTGTCTGCGGAGGAGGGCTGGCCAGGTTTCTGCAGGCACTCTTGAGGCCCAAACTCCAGGCATGAAACCCTATCACCCCACCCATTTAATTTTTTCACCCCCTTGCTGTCAGCATGCAGACCCCTTTATTTTTTGATTGGGGAAGTAGAGGTCAGAGGTGGAGCCAGGAAAGGGTTTGCCATCCACAGCCCACAAACACACAGGCACACCCACAGAGACACAGGCAGGCCGACATAAGGACCCCTGTAACACATTCACAGGCCACAGCCCCTGCCCAGGCAACCTGTCAAATCCAAGTCTTCTGCTAGCAAATCCAGGACATTTCATTCTACCCCATGTCCACATTAGCACCATCCCCCCAACCACCACTGCCATCCCCTCTGTGACCAGTATCCCCATGACCACCAGCAGCACCCTCACTGCAGCCACCGCCACCACAGCACCACACTGTCATCGGGGAACCGACGGAGGAGCCCTCTGGGATTCTGATACAGCATGGAGGAGACCCCCAGTGGGAAGGACAGAAGGGGGGCAATGAGCTTCCTAGGAGCTCAGAAGACAAGGTCTGGGAGCTCTGGCCCCTGCAGCAGCCCTGGACTCTCCAAACTGCAGCCCTGCTGGAGACAGTGTCTTCCCAGTCTGTGTCTGAGCCTGCCCTCTCCCACCTCTCCCTCCCTCCCTCCCACACCCACAGAAAGCTGGTCCCTAGCAGGTGCTAGTGCTGGAGGTGGAGGCGGCTGCAGAGAGAGAGAAGCCCAGGAGGGAGGGGCACAATCCTGGCTGAACCCACAGGATTGGTCAATCTGCACCCTCCCGGCCAGCACCTGACTAAAGATTTCTCAAAGCGACAGTGACCTCAGCCTCTGCTCTGAGCTCTGCTGGTCCCAGCCAGGAGCGCCCGAGTCATGAGGTGGGCACCCAGTGGGCAGGGTGGGCGGCAGGGGCCCTCTTGGAGGCAGCGGTGAGTTGGGAAGAGGAGGCCAGGCCCCGCAGGGGGCGCGATGGACAAGTTCCGGATGATCTTCCAGTTCCTGCAGTCCAACCAGGAGTCCTTCATGAACGGCATCTGCAGCATCATGGCCCTGGCCAGTGCCCAGATGTACTCGGCCTTTGACTTTAACTGCCCCTGCCTGCCGGGCTACAATGCGGCCTACAGCGCGGGCATCCTGCTGGCGCCACCCCTGGTGCTCTTCCTGCTTGGCCTGGTCATGAACAACAACGTGTCCATGCTGGCCGAAGAATGGAAGCGGCCGCCGGGCCGCCGGGCCAAGGACCCCGCTGTGTTGCGCTACATGTTCTGCTCCATGGCCCAGCGCGCCCTCATCGCGCCCGTCGTCTGGGTGGCCGTCACACTGCTCGACGGCAAATGCTTCCTCTGTGCCTTCTGCACTGCTGTGCCCGTGACCGCACTGGGCAATGGCAGCCTGGCACCCGGTCTACCTGCCCCTGAGCTCGCCCGCCTGCTGGCCCGGGTGCCCTGCCCTGAGATCTACGATGGCGACTGGCTGCTGGCCCGAGAGGTGGCCGTGCGCTACCTCCGCTGCATCTCCCAGGTGAGGGGGCCTCATGGCCTCAGGCTGGGTCTTACTGGCAGATCAAGGTCCCTCTGGGAGGGCCCTATCCCCCTACCTCTCAAAATGGGGCCTCTGCTCAGGTGGCGCTCCGAGGTGTGGGGGACATCTTCCCAATTGAGGCTGAAGGCACAGCCATGCGTGTGCCCTCAGCCCAGGGCCATCCGGAGAACGTGCTTTGGCTCCCTCTGTCCAGAGGCTTCTGGTGAGTGGGCCTGACCCCTGTCCTGAGGTCCCCAGAGTGGACCTGCATCCCCATCCTGATCTCTGAGCTTGGAAGCTGGAGGAATTTGCATCCTTTCCCTCTTCCGGGCCTCAGCAGTGGTGAGGCCAGTGGGTGGCTAAGCCATTTGGGTACATTTCCCTGGCAAATGCCCCCATCTGGTGCGTCCCTGCTGGGGAGTGGGAGCTGAGGACTAGGATGTCCTGGAAGGGGGCGCATGGATGAGAGAGAGGCCCTGTTGGGATGTGATGGAAAGACAGGTTGGAGAGCCCATTGACGGGTCAACCAGAGCGAGGGTCCTCCCCAGCCCTGCTCCCACATCCTCTGCCCCTCCACGCTCACCCATCCAAGCCTCTATGGCCTCTTCCAACCCAGTCAGTGCTGTGTGGAGAGGACCACCCAGGCAGCCCACCCTCACAGCTGGCAGACCAGGTGCTGTCAGGGCGAAGGGATGGGACCAGCCTGCCCTGCAAGGGCTGGAGAAACGTGCACACTCTACCCTGGCAAGTCCAGACACTCCTGGCTTCCCGCTGTAGCAGGGGCCTCTCTCCTGGGAGGCCTCCATCACCACCCAGATGGCCCTGGTGAATGTCACGCTCTGAGCATCCAGACTGAACTCTACTTCCCTCTCCTCCCAAACCTGCGCCTCCTCTCCTGTGGGCACTCATCCCATCATCCCCAGCCTCAGGGCCTTGGCAGCTGTCCCTCCACCTGAACTTTAAGCCACCACATCATAAGCTGAGTGGGCCCCAGAGGGTGCAGACTGCCTGGCCTATACACGCTTCACTTGGCCTTCAGAGACTGAATTCTAGATCCAACTTTAGAATTTGTTGGCATGTTCTAAAGACCAGAATGGGCCAGATATGACGTGGCTCATGTCTGTAATCCCAGCACTTTGGGAGGCCAAGGCAAGAAGATCGCTAGAGCCCAGGAGTTCAAGACCAGCCTGGGGAATATAGTGAGATCCTGTCTCCAAAAAAAAAAAAAAAAAGAAAGAAAAGAAAAACATTAGCCAGGCTTGGTGGCACATGCCTGTAGTCCCAGCTACTCAGGAAGCTGAAGTGGGAGGATTGCTTGAGCCTGGGAGGTCAAGGCTGCAGTGAACTGTAATTGTGCCACTGCACTCTGGCCTGGGTAACAGAGCAAGACCTGCCTCAAAAAAAAAAAAAAAAAAGTAAAAAAGTATATAAAATTAAAATGAAAATCAGAATTTTTCACATAAAAATCAGATTTTCAAGTTGGAAATCCAGAAGATCCAGCCCCACCGGGCCCGCATGTACTCCTGGAACAGCCTGGGGTGCCCCCAGCCTGTACACACGCTCAGCGGCTCCCCACCCTGTCTGCTCTGTCATGACCTGCCCAGCCCCATGATAGGCATCTGGGCTTGCCCTCAGCCCCAGTCCCGATCTGCCCAAATGCTTCTCTGTGCGGCTGGGGCCTGACCCTGAAGCGTGGGCGGGGGAGCATCCTGCCCCGTGCCCTGCAGTGAGCTGACAGAGCAGAGTGGAACCAAGCGCAGGGTGCTCTTCAGCGCAGAGTTTGAGTTCTTGCCTGATTTGCCTTCATGACGCCTGAAGGCCCAGCTCGGAACCGACACAGAGGAGGTGCTTACTTGTCACTGGTGACAATACCAGGAGCCAAAGGAGAGGTTCAGGACTCAGAGGAAAATGGGCCACTATGGCCTGAGGAGATCAAGGAAGGCTTCCTGAAAGAAGAGGCACAGTAAGTGAGGGCCTATTGGCACAACAGTAATGGTTAATAGTCACTGAGCACTGGGTACCAGGCACTGCGCTAAGCTTATCACATTCAGTCCTCACAACACTCTGAGATAGGTGCTACCACCAGCTGCATTTTATAGGTGTGGAAACTGAGGCACGGAGAAGTTGAGTGCTTTGCTCCTGGTCAACTAGTAAGTAGTGGAGACAGCATTCAAACCAAGCAGCCTAACTCCAGGGTCTGCCCACTTAACTCCTGGGCCCTGTGGGTGCCCCGCCAGCATGGCAGGTGCTTTACCCACGTGATCTTCTTTCCATGAGGTGCACCTATCTCCATTATTCCAATTTCTTTTTTTTTGAGATGGAGTCTTGCTCTGTCGCCCAGGCTGGAGTGCAGTAGTCGGATCTCAGCTCACTGCAAGCTCTGCCTCCCGGGTTCACACCATTCTCCTGCCTCAGCCTCCTAAGTAGCTGGGACTACAGGCGCCCGCCACCATGCCCGGCTAGTTTTTTTTTTTTTTTTGTATTTTTTAGTAGAGACAGGGTTTCACCATGGTAGCCAGGATGGTCTCGATCTCCTGACCTCATGATCCGCCCGTCTCGGCCTCCCAAAGTGCTGGGATTACAGGCTTGAGCCACCGCGCCCGGCCCATTATTCCAATTTCTATGCCCATTTTACAGATGAGGAAATGGAGGCCAAGAGGCAAGCTCACTTGCCCAATTTGTGCTCTTTGAGCTAGAAGTGCTCGCATAGAGAGTGCTTTGGGAGTCTGAACAGGCTCGGAGGCCCAAGGACAGTGCCCCATGACTCTCTCTTGTCTCCCCACAGGCGCTGGGCTGGTCCTTCGTGCTGCTGACCACACTGCTGGCATTCGTGGTGCGCTCTGTGCGGCCCTGCTTCACGCAGGCCGCCTTCCTCAAGAGCAAGTACTGGTCCCACTATATCGACATTGAGCGCAAGCTCTTCGACGAGACATGCACGGAGCATGCCAAGGCCTTCGCCAAGGTCTGCATCCAGCAGTTCTTCGAGGCCATGAACCATGACCTGGAGCTGGGTCACACCCACGGGACACTGGCCACGGCCCCTGCTTCCGCGGCTGCCCCCACACCCCCCGATGGTGTGGAGGAGGAAAGGGAGAAGCTGCGTGGCATCACGGATCAAGGCACCATGAACAGGCTACTCACAAGCTGGCACAAATGCAAACCACCTCTGCAGCTGGGAAGGGAGGAGCCACCGCTGATGGGCAATGGCTGGGCTGGGGGCGGGCCCCGGCCTCCGCGCAAGGAGGTGGCCACCTACTTTAGCAAAGTATGAGGCGTAGCCAGCTGAAGAGGCAGGAATGGGGATCTGAGCCTACAGCCCCTCCGACCCCCAAACCAGGTGGAAAAATGAAGGGTTTCAGTACTGGCAGTAGTCCCCTAGGCAGATCCACACTCCCTAGCACTCGTCTGCCCATCGGAGGCAGGACATTTGGAGCTGCAAGAGGATTTGACACTTTCAGCTGTGACACTGCCCTGGATGGCCCTAGGGCAGTGGGCCCGTGAGCAGTATTAGTCTAAAGGGATCGGAACTGTCATGGCAGGTACAGGGACCAATGGCTCCCCTCTGCCCAGCCCTTCCCAGGCTGATGTTCACCGTCTCCTCCCAGGTTTGACAGACATCCCCGCCCCTGGGTTCACTCTCTTCTGTCGCTTTTCAGGGCCTCTCTTCCTTTATGCTCAGGGCTCGGGGAGTGGGAATCATCCCAGCATCTCATGAAGTGGGAGCCCTCTGATTTGGGCGAGTATGTCCTAGGTGAGACTGTGTGGGCCGGGGCGGGTCCATAAGGACATGACACACAGCCCACTGGGGTGATACACCTGGGGAGACAGGCGATGAGACAAGATGTCAGAAGCTAGGTTCACATGGAAGAGGCCAGAGTGTGTGGTCACCATGGGGGTCACGTGACAATTGTCCAGGTGGACTGAGTGTTTATTTAGCACCAAGCACAAAAGTCCTCCTGTAGAGGGGTCTTTGAAAACCACCCTAATACCCCCCTCACATCCAGGTCTCAGGGGGAAATCAGACCATCCCCAAGGCTTGAGAAGTTAGACACAGAAGCTGAAGTCTCTCCATTTTTCTTAAAGACCCACCTCTTGGGGATGAAGTTCTAAGAGGAGTTCCGAGGCTGTAGCCCAGGTGGGATGAGCAGGGAGGACAGCAGCATAAACGGAAAGCAGCTCAGATTCCAGAGTGAGACAGAATTGGGTCAAATGCTGTCTCTACCACTCACAAACACTGTCCCTGGGCCAGCTGCATCACTGCCTGTGCCTTAGTTTCTTCATCTATACAATGAGGATGAGCCCCACCCCCTCCCCATCGTAGGGTTGCTATGTGTAAAAGCACATGGTACATGGTAGGCACCCAGCACAGTGTGGCTAATGTATTTGTTGATTTCTGAACCCAAGGACTTCCGTCCTCCTCCCCTGGGCAGGGATGAGAGACAGTAACACAAACACTCAAGCTTCCATCTTGTTGAGGAGGAATAAACAGAGGTACAGATAGGTTTCTCAGCACCGCCCTCAGCTCTGAGACAAGCCCCAAGCATCTAAGAATTGATTTTGATCTTGGCATGATTCCATCCTTTTTTATCCATCCTTCCCTCTATTCCCACTTCTGGGGTCCAGTTTCCCTCCTCTTAATTCTTTGGGAGGAGCTGCTCAGATCTTCATGGGCCAAGGTGGGCTGGGAGGGCCCTTCCAGGAGGTAGGAGTTGGTCTGGGCCCTGAAGTCAGGGAGGATTAGGATGAGCAAAAACAAGCTGTATCTTGGTGGACGAGGGCGCTTCCAGTGTGAAGAGAAGGCCCAGAGGTATCAGGAGGTACGAATGTGAAGGACAGCAAAGCTTTGGGTCAGGCACACCTGGGTTCAAATACCAGCACTGCAGGACTTGTGGCAAGTCACCCAGCCACTCTAAGCCTCAGTGTGTCTGTCTATAAAATGGATATTAGAAGATCTGCTTGGCCGGGCGTGGTGGCTCATGCCTGTAATCCCAGCACTTGGGAGGCCAAGGAGTGAGGATCACTTGAGACTGGGAGTTGGAGACCAGCCTGGGCAACATAGCAAGACTCTGTCTCTATATAATAATATAATAATAATAAGAATAAGAAGAAGAAGAAGAAGAAGAAAAAGTCTTCTTTTTCGGACCCGGGCTCAGCGCGGGCCTGACGGCACCCTCCCCTGACCCTCGCGGGGTCTCCTTCGGTAGCTTCTGCCCCGTGGGGGTCAAGTATGCGGGGTGCTCTTGAAACTGTCATTGGGGGGGAGGTCTAGGTCAGATTTATAACTTTTTTAAAATAAAAAAAAAATTTTTTAAAAAGACCTGCTTTTCAGGATTGTGGTGAGGATGAAGGAAGATAACTTTTAGGGAAGGATCTGGGACTGTGGTTAGCATATGCTGGGATCTGAAACAAGCAAATAAACAAGCAAGCAAATGCCGGTACCTTTTGTTTCCTTCCTACCTATGGTCAAGCCCAGCTTAGGGAGGCCAGCAGGTCACTCAGCAGCTCCACCGTGATGGAACCACGTGCACTGCACAGCTGACAGGTGTCGGGGGTCCTCTCCCTCCATGCTAAGGGTCATCTAGCTTGTCCACAGACTCTCCTCTGCAGCATTCCTGACCCGTGACGCTTCAGCCCGCATCTTGACCACTTTTAGATACAGGCTGGGCAGCTCTGATTAGTACAAAGCGCTTCCTTCAGAAACCTGCCTCCTTGTAACTTCCACCCACCAGCTGAAGCTCTGCCTGCAGGCCCTGGAGAAGCCCTAGGTTCCTGAATTCAACCCTCAGCCCTCCAGGGATCCGAAGCAGGTCCCGGGGAGTTAGCTGACTATGGGTCAAAGAGCCAGCATTGGGGATGGCTTGTCCAGTCAATGACCCGACCGCTCTGAGGCAGAAGGGCCAGAAGAGGGTGGGGCCCTGGCCCTGAGCATCCTGCAGGGCTCAGCGCGGGTCTGAGGGCACCCTCCCCTGACCCTCGCGGGCTCTCCTTCGGTAGCTTCTGCTCCACGGGGGTCAAGTACGTGCGGTGCTCTTTTTTTTTTTTTTCTTTGAGACGGAGTCTCACTCTGCTGCCCAGGCTGGAGTGCTGTGGCTGGATCTCAGCTCACTGCAAGCTCCGCCTCCTGGGTTCACGCCATTCTCCTGCCTCAGCCTCCCGAGTAGCTGGGACTACAGGCGACCGCCACCTCGCCCGGCTAATTTTTTGTATTTTTTTAGTAGAGACGGGGTTTCACCTTGTTAGCCAGGATGGTCTCGATCTCTTGACCTCGTGATCCGCCCGTCTCGGCCTCCCAAAGTGCTGGGATTACAGGCTTGAGCCACCGCGCCCGGCCCGTGCGGTGCTCTTGAAACTGTCATGGGGGGAGGTCTAGGTCAGATCTCCCCAGTGCCTCCACACCCCCACGTGGCCCTCCCGACTGGTCCCACTGATGTGGAGCACGGCCGGGTCCGGGTCTGGGCTGAGGGCGGAGGGCCAGCACCGCCCAGGGAGCGCCAGCAGCGGGTCGGTGGGACGCGCTGCAGCTGCAGAACAGGCACCTCAACTTCCTCTGCGCTCCTCTCCTCTCGCACCGCCCTCGGGGCCCGCCCTCCTCTGCCTGGTGGCGCCGGGAGGCTGTTTTTCCACTCACTGGCGCGCAGACTCCATCTCACTGTTTTCTTCTCTCTTTTCTGGAGTTAGATTAGTCTGAAGCCGCCACCAGCCCCAGGCCCCGTGCAGAAGAAAAGCAGGAGGGAGTGGCGGAGGCTGCCGCTGCCCTGCGCCGCCCTCCCGGAGGCCACTTGGAGAGTCCAGCCCCGCGGAGGCCATGGCCACAAGTGCCCACAGCTGGCCCCAGGTAAGGAAGGGGCCCTCCCTGGGGTGTGCCAGTGTCAGGGGAGCATGGTGGAGCAGGTCCCACGCTGCCCAGAGGGAGAGAGGCCCCTAGCTGAGGTTCCCTCCACCCAGTTGAACAGGGAGCAGTCCTGCCCCTCCCGAAGCCGCCAGTCTCCTGTCGTCACTGATGTTGGAGGAGGTCCCACTGGGGGTCTGGTTGTGACCCATCCTTGGTCTGGGGGCAGTGGTCTCACAGGATGACCTGACCCATCCTCTGCTCACCACCCACCCTGTGCAGGTATCTTGTACCCCACTTTGAGCCAGTTTATGAACCCAGAGCCTCCACAGGGAGCTAATTAGAAGCCTAGAAGCCAAGAAGGGAAAAGGATGGGGCAGAGGGGACTGACTTTAACCCATTCATCCCCAGCAGTGATGCAAACTGCCTTTCCCAGGAAGTTAGACTGGAAGCTCCAGGCTGTGAAGTGGGGGAAGAATCAGACTCCTCCTCCACCTCTTCCTCCTGTTGTTGCTCCTGGTCCTCCTCCTCCAGCTTCTCCTTTTCTTGGAGCCCACGTGGCCACATGGCTCTGCCTGATCCCATCTGGCAGCCTTCCTTGGCAGGGACGGAAGGGGTGATCTAGAAGGGGTGATCCCTCCATGAAGCATGGAAGGGAACAGGGCCAGGTCCCTCCCTGTCTGCCGCTCACCCCATCCGTCTACTCCCTGGCTTCCTCTGACCTGGGGAGTTTTGTTTTTCACTTTCCAGATGGGGAGGATATGGGGCCACACCCTGGCCTGTCTCTCAGGCTTGTGTGGGTGGAGGCTAGGAAGGGAGCTGGGCTAAACTTCGCTGTTGCCCGAGGCCATGGCCACTTCCCGGCAGGTTGCCAGCGTCGCTGCAGCCCAGACCAAGGCAGAATAATCTCCGGATGAGCTGGTGGCACCGCTGAGCCTTTGCTCTTACCAGGACTTCCTGTTGCTGGCAGGCGGGGTGGAGCGGGGCTGCTGGGAGGCTGCTGGATAGGAGAGGGGGTCACGGCTGCAGAAGAGGAGGTTCTTCGGGACACTCGCGGATGGACACAGCAAGGTCAGTAGGAGACAGAAAAAAAGAGGGTTCACTTAGCACAGAATCACCCTTGTCCACTTCCCAAGTCTCCTTAGGTTGTGGTTAGAGGTCCTGCTGGGGCACCTCTGTGTTTGGCCTCAGCAAGGCACTTTATCCTCTTCAGGTCTGTTCCCTGCTCTTTGCGGGCAGGAGAATCGTCCCCACCCCAAAGACAAGATAGGGTGGGAGAGATGGAGAGTTTCATACAGAGCACAATCAGGCATCTTTTATTCTTTCCTTTCCCTCCAACATCCCTAGGAAAGAGCAAGGGTCAGGATGATTTATTCTCTTTTCACTGATGAGGAAACTGAGGCCCAGAGAAAAGTCATGAAGCGTGATCAGACCCTGAGGTCTCCAAAAAGATAAAGTCCTTGCGAACTCCAGGAATTCTGGCATCTTGCCACGCCCACCCCAGCCCACACGGCAGGATCCTGTCCAAGTCCCTTATCCACCCGGACACTCACTCTAGCTTTTACACCCTCAAGGCTGAGGCCCTGAGGACACGCCATGGATCCAAGGAGTCCGTGGCCCCTCTGCTAATGTGTGCCACCTGGATTCCCAGAGGGAAAGCCGGTCAGCGCCCCACATGCACTAGCACCATGGGCCACCCCCAAGCCCTACCCCAAGAGAAGTTCATGGTGGCAAAAAGAACCTAAGCATTTGAGGCAGGTCAGCCAAGCTTGAATCTCAGTCTGCCTCTCATCTGTGACCCACTCGTCCTCAGGAATCCTTCACCTTCCTTAGGGCATGGAGGGCACACAGCTCAATGTGGGACTGTGAGGATGGGAAATGAGGGGTGCCAAGTGCCCTGGAGGAACTCAATGAACAGTGGCAACTGTCACTTCCCAGGGCCCTGTACTTCCTTTCTCCCCAGCCTGGCCACACTAGCGTCTTCTTCAACTCCTGGTTTTCAGAGGGAAAGACTTATCAGTCATCTGCTCCACAGGAAACATCAGGTCAACCACAGTTGGGGATAAAATAGCACAACCACACCCTGCCGTCCGGCGTCTCCCAGCCTGCGCCCCTTCCTAGTACCACCAGCAACTGTCAATCCCGTCTCCTCCTGCCTCCTCTCCTGCAATCCACCCCACCACGACCGTCACCATGGCAGCCCTGATCGCAGAGAACTTCCGCTTCCTGTCACTCTTCTTCAAGAGCAAGGATGTGATGATTTTTAACGGGCTGGTGGCACTGGGCACGGTGGGCAGCCAGGAGCTGTTTTCTGTGGTGGCCTTCCACTGCCCCTGCTCGCCGGCCCGGAACTACCTGTATGGGCTGGCAGCCATCGGCGTGCCCGCCCTGGTGCTCTTTATCATTGGCATCATCCTCAACAACCACACCTGGAACCTCGTGGCTGAGTGCCAGCACCGGAGGACCAAGAACTGCTCTGCCGCCCCCACCTTCCTCCTCCTAAGCTCCATCCTGGGCCGTGCAGCTGTGGCCCCTGTCACCTGGTCTGTCATCTCCCTGCTGCGTGGTGAGGCTTATGTCTGTGCTCTCAGCGAGTTCGTGGACCCTTCCTCACTCACGGCCAGGGAAGAGCACTTCCCATCAGCCCACGCCACCGAAATCCTGGCCAGGTTCCCCTGCAAGGAGAACCCTGACAACCTGTCAGACTTCCGGGAGGAGGTCAGCCGCAGGCTCAGGTATGAGTCCCAGGTAAGGAGCTGTGCAAAGGGAAGCTCCTCTTTCCTAGTGGTGGCTGGTAGGAGGTCCGGGGATGGCCTAGTGCTGAAACTGGAGTTGGTCCTCAGGGGCTGAGGTCTGTGGGAAAGCACTAGCGTCAGGTATCAGGGCTGGTTAACAGGTGCATGGTGGGGCAAGGGCCATTTTCAGACACAAGTAAGAGTTTAATCAATTTTTTTTTTTTTTTTTTACTGTAAATCTCACTTGTATATGACCAAATTAGTTTTAAACATTGAAGGAACATTCTTCTGGCTTGGTCTGGGCCTTAATTCCAATCACAGATAAGCCCCTTACCCCAGCCAGATTGAGCGTGGACCCCCGCAAGCCACCCCAGAAACATCTGTGATGGGCCCTTGACAGTGGAGTGGGGCTGGCTCTGGAGATGAACACATTCCTATCCCAGGAAGGGCCCAGTCCAAGCAGTGAGTCAGCCTCAAGTGTTGCTGACTTAAGGGGAGTCCCTTGGGTCAGGATGGAGTGTTGAGTCAGGAGATGCAGTTGCTGTCCTGAGCCTTAGCTGGGCTCTGAAGGAGAGGAGGTTGGTCAAGGGACAGAAGGCAAGGGAAGAGAACTGGGGAGTAGCAGAAAATCTCAGCTGCAAGTGTGAACTTAGAGAAGCAGGGGGTGAGGGAGAGATAGGAAGGAGAATAGGTTTTCTTTTCTTTTTTTTTTTTTGAGACGGAGTCTCACTGTTGTCGCCAGGCTAGAGAGCAGTGGCGCGATCTCAGCTCACCGCAACCTCCATCTTCCGGGTTCAAGCAATTCTGCCTCAGCCTCCCAAGTAGCTGGGATTACAGGCACGCAGCCACCATGCCCAGCTAATTTTTGTATTTTTAGTAGAGACGGGATTTTGCCATGTTGGCCAGGCTGGTCTCAAACTCCTGACCTCAAGTGAGCACAGGTTTTCTAAAAGGTTTCTTCTCTCAGTAAATAAGATGTAAACAGAGGCCAGGCGCAGTGGCTCACACCTGTAATCCCAGAACTTGGGTAGGCCAAGGCGAGTGAATCACTGGAGGTCAGGAGTTCGAGACCAGCCTGGCCAATATGGTGAAACCCTGTCTCTACTAAAAATGGAAAAATTAGCCAGGTGTGGTAGCAGGCACCTGTAATCTCAGTTACTTGGGAGGCTGAGGCAGGAGAATTGCTCAAACCCGGGAGGTGGTTGCTGCAGTGAGACGAGATCACGCCACTGTATTGCAGCCCGGGCAACAAAGCAAGACTCTATCTCAAAAAAAAAAAAAGAAAAAAAAAAAGAAAAACATAGAGAAAAGGTTGGAGACAGCACCAGAGTTGGAAGATGGTAGACAAAGAAATGATACTTATTTGATGCTGATCAAATGCCCCCAGGTCTCTGTACAGGAGCAAATGGTGAAATAAGGATGACCTTGCCTGTCCTTGCCCTCCAAGTGTTCCAGACAAGCACATGGGTGACCTCCAAACAAGGCAGATGGTGATGAGAGGAACCAGGCCACGGGGGATTCAGGGAAGGCACACGTGCTCCCAGAGGGGCCTTTGAAGGCTTCCCAGAGGAGGCAGCTGAGCTGAGCCTGGCAGGTTGAGCTGGGTTTTGATGGCATGAGATGATGGCAGGGGAAGGAGGTGCTCTTAAGGTAGCAGGGGTGGCAGCAGAAAACAGGCTAAGTCTAAGAGCAACTAGAGCGTGAGTTGAAGGGGGTAAGCAAGTGATGGAATCACAGCCACAAAGACCTGCTTCCCTTATACAAGCGGAACTTGCTCCTTCTCCATTTGCTCTGGGAGGTAGGGCCCATTTGCTCTGGGGGGTAGGGCTCAGGCAGTTCCTTGCCCCTCCTGAACTGTGCCCATTCTCTGGCCAGCTCTTTGGGTGGCTGCTCATTGGCGTGGTGGCCATCCTGGTGTTCCTGACCAAATGCCTCAAGCATTACTGCTCACCACTCAGCTACCGCCAGGAAGCCTACTGGGCGCAGTACCGCACCAATGAGGACCAGCTGTTCCAGCGCACGGCCGAGGTGCACTCTCGGGTGCTCGCTGCCAACAATGTGCGCCGTTTCTTTGGCTTCGTGGCGCTCAACAAGGATGATGAGGAGCTGGTTGCCAACTTCCCAGTGGAAGGCACGCAGCCGCGGCCACAGTGGAATGCCATCACCGGTGTCTACTTGTACCGTGAGAACCAGGGCCTCCCACTTTACAGCCGCCTGCACAAGTGGGCCCAGGGTCTGGCAGGCAACGGCGCGGCCCCTGACAACGTGGAGATGGCCCTTCTCGCCTCCTAAGGAGCTGCTTCTCATGCTCTTTGTAAATGGCACTACTTGGTCCCAAACTGAACCCCACTGCTTGCTCACATCCGTTATCAGAAGAGGATTTTTAAAAAACCGTTTTGGCCAGGGGAAAGGACCACAAGGCAATCTGTGGTGTGGAGAGACCCAGTAGACAATGGAAGCCCCAGCCAGCAGGGCCAGGTGACAGTGAAGCTTACCAGTGGGCTCCTTTATGGTACTTTGCGCAGTTAACGTGTCTAGCTGCAAAGATGTGCTTAACGCAGCAGTGCACCACTGGGAAGCGGCCTCCAGTGCAGCCTCTGGCCTTATTTTATATATTTAAATTTTTGATAAAGCTTTTCTTACTAAAAGTAGTCTGGTGTCTGCGTGATTGAATGGGCATGCCACAGCAGGCTGGTGGTCATGGGGCCAGGCCCAAATCCTATGCCGTGTTAGGGAAGGGGACAGGACTAAAATGGCCCATAGGGTGGCAGTGGTGCACGGAGTGCCAGGGGTTCAACATAGGGGAAGGCCCTGGGGCTGATGATCTCTTTGCGGTTGGGTTCCATTATCTGATTTGGTGTGGGGAACAGATGAAGCCTGGCCTATCTCAGAAGGAAACAGTCTGAAATATCACGAGTCAGAAGATTCTGTGCTCAGCGGGCAGGCCCAGAACTAGCTCTTATAACCTAGTGGTCATGCCCAAGAAGCAGGCCAGCCCCAGCTTCTCCTTCCTCCCATCCCTGCCCGCCACCCCCACGACCTCTAGAACCTTTGGATGCTCTCCCTTGGCCCTGTCCGGCTTCCTGGCATATGACTCAGTCATTTCCCACGGAAAAGCTCTCAAGACACTTAAAGCTCTGCCAGAGAAAACTTTTAATTCCCTCAGGACCAAGCCAAAAAAGAACTGGCTTCAACAACTAGCTGGGTCTGTGCTGGCCTCCAAGACCTTAAATAGCCCAGACATGGAGAGGTTAGGTAATGTGGCCATGGCGGGCGTGGCATGAGACATCATCAGTTCACGCCAACACCCGTGGCTTTCCTCAGGAGCCCAGGTTTCTCCATTTTCCCCTCTGGGCTCTGAATTTGTCCTCCTGTCCCAGACTCACAGCCTCCACTAAAAGGCAGAAGGTACCAGTGGGGCTGAGGCCGAAGGAACACCCAGAGACTCCAAGATAGGAGGGGAGGGCCACTCCCTGCAGCCTACTGACCCCCTCTGGCTGGACTGACAGCCTGCCAGGGACACAGCAGGATCCTGACCACAAGATCCTCGGGAGTAGCCCCTCCACTCTTGCTCCCCAGAGGACTCCCCTGGAAGAGGGACCCTCAGCTTTTCTGGGAATCCAGGGGCCTGCTGCCCGCAATCCCCAAGCAGCCTCAGATAAGGAAAAAGATAACAAGTTGGTACTGAAAATAAAGCAAGCAAAGAGGAATTAAAAACAATCTCAAATTCCTTTTCATCCTGACAGGATTCCCCCACGGGTGCTGCAGAAAAAGCAGCATTTAAATAGAGTCCTGAAGCAACAGTCTTCCAAGTGCCCAGGCACTCGAGATGGAGCCGGGCTGGCCCACTGCTGACAGTGTCCGGTGGAGCCGGCCTGCCACTAGTCCTCCAGCACTGAGCTCTTGGCCTCCACATACTCCAGGGCCTTGGCCTTGACTGCCTGCACATCCTTCTCTGTGCCATGCTGCTTCTCGTAGTCCAGGTAGCGCTTGAAGAAGAACTTCATTCTCTTGGGAGCCAAGCTCAGATGAATGACCCGCTCAAAGATGTCCCTGTTGAGGAAAAGCAGAGTGGCATTTGCCTCTCAGTACCAGGCCACATGCTTCCTGGCGAGCACTCACCCACTTGCTCTCAGCCCTGGAACCAGGACCCTCTCCCATCCAGGACTCCCACTTCTACCATTATCCTTATTAATCCATGATGAATTCCCATGATGCCCTAGGGATGGGCACTACCACCCTCATCTTCCAGATGAGCAGACGGACACCCAGAGATGGTAAGGGACTCCCCTGCCTAAAGCCACACAGTGATCAGGACAAAGCTACTGGGATGGGGGACACAACAGTGAGACACATACATAGTGAGCTTTTCTAGGAGAAAAGCTCAGCTCAATGAAGGGCTTGGGGGAGGCACCTGTTTTTTGGACCTCAGTCTACTCATCTCTAAACCCTCCCTGTCTTGTGGAGATGCTGGGGTCAAAAGCAAGAGAATGCCTGTGAAAGTGGTCTACAATGAGAGCCAGGAACAGTTAATTATGAGAGAAACTCGAGTCTCTTGACCAGGCTACCTCCTACCAATGCCGGCCTGTGAGGCAGAAAGAAAAGTTGAAGAAGTGAATGTCACTGGGCCTGGGGCATCACATCAAGCTGGTCTTCTAGATCAAGTAAGAGGACTGGGATGCTGAGAGCTGCTGTGGGACCAGTGCCTACCACGCCCTCCCCTGAGGAACTCGGCCTTGGCCGGCTGCCCCACTCACCGGACGGCCTTCTGGCTGCCGTGCTTGATGGTCATGTCAATGTAGACTGACCAGACATCTGTGCGCTTTGGGTAGGTGCTCAGCGTGTTCTCAAAAATGGCTTTGGCTCGCTCTGCATCCCCCAGCTGAAACTCAAGCTGGGCAAACTTGGCAATGACATCCACATCTGCAGGGAGAGGACGACGGCTCAGAGACCCAACAAGCAGACAGCCCCCCTCACCACAACACAGTGTTCCGCAGGGTCAGCATGAGCCTGCCTCCCTGCTCTTGGGTCCCAAGACCCAGGCTGTGACAAGAGGGACAAAGCCCCAAAAGGAAGGTGGGGTGGGTTTGGGGCCAAATACACAGACGGGCACTGCAGACACACCACTCTCTGGGCACAGAAGAGGTGGGGGATCCCAAGGGCAACAGAACTAGTGCTAACTGCATTTTGTTCCTCCATCTTTTGGAGCCTGGCATTTGAAATGTAACATGCACTGTTATGCTCAGGGGCACAGAATCGACAGGCAAGAAGAAAGCCCTCATAAGGCTCTCCTGACTTAGAATAAGCAATGCCAGGGCCAATCCCTACTCCCCGATCGTGGAGTGCTCCTGGGCTTAGGAGCTGGGAATGAGCACTCACGCTCCTTGCGAGGCAGGCACTCCAGGGCTCGCTGCAGCACACGGCGACTGGCCCCAGCCTGGCTCCTCCGCAGAAGGAAGGCACCGTATTTGATCCACACAGCTTTCTCCTGCCGGAAACGCTTCAGCATCCGGTTGTAGAGTTCACCAGCTTCCTGTGGGAAAAGACAAGGCATGCTAAGGAGAGTGTGATACTACAGAGGGCACAAGCCAGACAAGCAGCAACACTCACAAGAAGCTAGACTTGGGGCTCCCAGACACAATCTCAAGGCCTAATGCTAGAGACCTGAGAGGAACGGGAGGGAGGCTCAGAGAAAGGCACAGTGGACAGAGGAGTCCCTGCTGATCCGCACCCACGGGAGGGCGGTCCTAGCCTAGGAGAACATGAGAATGACAAGCGGGAGGGAGATGCCAGAGCGGATGCTGGGCTGGGACGCCCCCTTCTGTCTGTGATGCCCTGCCAGCAGCCCAAGGCAGACACACCGGGGTCCACTTCCCCTTCACTTCCAAAGCCACTCTCCCTCACCTTGACCCCGCAGGCCTGAAGAAGAGGTGAGGGAAATGACTTCTCTTACTTGGAAGATGGGGAAGTTGGGGCCCCGATGTTCGGTGGCAAGCCCAGAGCAGGACTGGACCCAGAACCCCAGAGGCTCTTCCCAGAGATTGTGGCCCCTGGGACTCCCCAGAGTTCGTCTGTGGCCCAGCCTCCTACCTGGAATTTCTCTGACTTGGCGTAGATGTCAGCAAGGTGGAGAAAGACTTTGAGAGGTTCATTGTACTGCACAGCTCGCTCAAAGACCTTGGTCAGGGACTCCTGAGAGCCGTACATGTTCTCCAGGTTCAGCAGAGCCACCCACACGTTCAGCTTCTCCTGCTCCTCTCTGGAGGGAAAGCAGTCAGCACATGAGCTCCACATGAGACCGGTGAGCCTCCCGCCCCATCCAGGGAGACCCAGGAACCATCTCCCCCTCCCAGGCTCTGTGTCCTCAGATCCCACCCCAAATGCAGACTCTAAGAGGCTGTGTCCCCACCACAGCTCCCACAGTATTAGGAACCCCTGCTCCCACCCCAATGGCTGGGTCTGAGGCTCTCCTGGATTCTGCCTCCATTCCTGGAAAGGATGCCCACCAGATCCCAAACGGGCCTGAGGTTTGGGCCGGACGCAGCGTCCTGGGTCTGATTCTCTCTTCAAACTAAGAGGATGAAGCAAAGGACTGCCTTCCCTCTTCATTAGACCTCAAAAACTCCCTCTCTGTTTGGAAAACCACCTGGGGATCTCCCCCAGGTATGTAGTGAGCTCTTTTCTTACTGTGCTTCTGCTCAAACTGGTTCCCTCATGTTAAGTGTACAGACTCTTGTGAAGGTTAACCTTAGCAGTTTCAGAGAAGAGGACTATAAAATATAAATGAGTGGATCTGTTTCACAGATGGCCACACCTATGGCAGAAAGCCTGGGGACCCATGGACCCCTAGTGGCAGCCACCCAAAACGCTGCTGGACTGCCTAGGAGGAACTACCCCACAGGCTGAGACACCTCCCAGCCCAGAACGTGCGGAGACACAGTGCTCCCTGGGGCAAAGCTGAGACCTGAAGGAGATGGTCTTAAGGGCCCTCTCAGCCACGGCACGGGCCTTCTCGATCTCCGTGGCCTGCAGGTGGAAAGCCATGTACTGCAGCCACAGAATGGAGCTGTTGGGGGAGCTGAGCACTAGTCGGTCAAAATCATCCGCAGACTCTGGCTGCCGCCCAGGATCCATCAGCGCCTCCTCAATGCGGGACAGCTCCTTCTCTGCCTTCTGCTTCTCCAACTCCCTTTCTTTCTTGCTTTTCTTTTTCTGCTATGGAAGGCAGAAACACAGTAAATCATCTGCTCCTCAAGGCCTAGGGAAGGGCTGTGGTGGAAGCCACGAGCTGGCCGGGCAGCCCAGGGCTCTCTATTCTCCCCCTGGCCTGGGAATGGCTGCTGCCCCCTCCCCCACCCACCCAGGAAGACACTCAGCCTAGGAACAGAGCACGAGACTGACACCAAGGGGTCCCTGCAAAAAGGACATGCCCTGCAAAATACAGCACCGTGGCTTGGTGTGGCTTCTCATCCTCCTCGCTGTCTGAGCTCTCTGCTAGAGGCGGCAAGGCCGGGGTCAGAGAGTCTAGTCCCACATTCCAAGCGAAGCCTGAGGACAGCTGCAGCCGGGGCACTTCTGCTGGCTTGGTTTGCTTCTCCTGGAGGAACACAGAGGTGCTGAGGAAAGCACCTGGCTTAGGTTGCTCCCTGTTTCCCCACCCCAGCCCACCTGGAGGAGCACAGACTCCTCACCAAGCCCAGAGACCCTTCCTCTCCTCTCCTCCCAGGCCATGCCAGGCCCCGGCCCACTGGGGCAACGTTACAGCAGTGACATAAAAGTTTAAGTAAATACATTTGTTTAGGTAACAAAATTTTCACACACACACATGCATATGCATACTCGTATATAAAATAACAATAGAAGCCAGGCATGGTGGCTCACGCCTGTAACCCTAGCACTTTTAAGAAGCTGAGGCGGCTGATCATTTGAAGTCAGGAGTTCAAGACCAGCCTGGCCAACATGGCGAAACCCCCTCTCTACTAAAAATACAAAAATTAGCCAGGCATGGTGGAGCATACCTGCAGTCTCAGCTACTCGGGAGGCTGAGGCATGAGAATTACTTGAACCCAGGAGGCAGAGGCTGCAGTGAGCCGAGTGCATACCACTGCACTCTAGCCTGGGTGACAGAGCGAGACTCTGTCTCAAAATAATAAAAACAAAAATAACAGTAGAGCTGGGACAGAAATATGACAAGAATTCTGAGGGTGGCAGGGAGACCCTGCCCAAACAGGTATAAGCCGTCCCATACCAGTCCTCTCAGCCCAGATATTACTATTCTCATCTTTTGGAGGATGCAGGCTCAGAACGGCTCAGCCTCCTCTTTATCTGCCCAGTCTCCTAACTTAATTCAGTTCCACCCAATAAACATTCCTTAGAATTTATTTTATGCAACCTGCTCTAGGTAAAAAGGGTCCCTTGTCCTCAAGGAGCTGATGGTCAACGGAGGCAACTGACAGTCCCCACTTTCATATTTTATAGGAAGTGAAGTAAAAGAGGATAATGCGGAGGACAGCCCAGCTCTTCCCTCGCCTGGAACAGCCTTTCCCCTCCCAGTGACATCGCCCTCACCTTGGGCAGGACATTCGTCTCTTCTGCCTCCTCTTTTCCCTCCCGATAGTACACGTCCATAAGGCTGTCGTCCTCCGCTGACGGGCCGGCTTTCTTTGGCTTCTTGCTCACTCTTTCCTGAGAGGCCAGGTGGAAGAATGCCTGGGAGCATCCTCCTGCAGCCCTAGGCGACACCCTCCCTCGGCCCCAGCGGGTGCCCCGTCCCCATGCCCTCGCGGCTGTCCCTCCAGGAGGATAGGCAGCCACAGCCCTCCGCAGGACCTCACCTGCTCACTCCCAGACTCCCGGCGCTCCCGCCCACCCCGCTTCTGTGCCTGTGGCTTCTGGGGTTGTTGCTTCTCCTTGCTGGGCAGCTCCACCTCCTCCTGCCCCTTCTGGTTCTTCTTCTCGTTCTTTTTCTGATTTTTCTTTTCCCCTTTCTGGTCTCTCTCCTCAGCCTCTGTTTTCCTCTCCTCTTGCTTTGGAAGTGGCCCTTCCAGGGAAGCAGAAAGCAAGTCTGGCTTCCCAGTGTCTCCCGGGAGGAAAGACAGCTCTACCTGGTTCTTCTGGTGGTTGAGGCTATGACAGAGCGAGACAGCGGGAGGTGAAGACATCATAAAAAGCAGAGGGCACCGCAGGCAGCCCCAGGCCTTCTTCCTCCTGATCAGCCCATGATTCTGGGCCCTGCCCCATCTGCCTTGGGAGTCCATTCAATATTCTCAAGAATGATTTGCATAATTTTTCATGCTTAGTAGAAAAATACAGGGGGTAGATATGATGCCCCCTCCTACATCCCCAACAACAGGGGCTATGCAGAGATGAGTTACCACCTGTTTTCACAGGCACTGGGGGAGAAGGCCCCAAACAAAGGCCTTTTATTCATCTGAACACCACTATACAAGCCATTGTGTTTACAGTTCACCCTGAAATCTCCTCCCAGAGCTCCTGGAGAAAGGGGTTTGACTCCCATTACAGAGACAGAGAGAACGGGAAGGCACCTACCGTAAGACCCTGGCTGTGAGCAGCTTCCCTTCGGGGAGGTGTTTGTTATAAAGCGCTTTCTTGGACGGGCTGTGCTGGGAGACATGTGAGTACCGAGCCAAACCCACAACGGAGGGGCCAAGGCTGAAAGGCAAGAGGCAAGAGTCCTGTGGTCATAAATGCAACAACGGAATTCCAACCAGGCCTCGGGACTTCACTCTCACAGGGACTCAAGTTGTGACAAGGATTTGTGACAGACATAAGTTGCTGGCATTCAGCAGGAGGAAGTGGGCTTTGTAAACTAGAAAAAAAATCATCAAGCATAATGAAGATATGATTGAGGGCATTTTTTACCCCACATCATGGCATCACAATATATAAATCACAAACTGCTAGGAGAAGAAAGTGCAGAAACAGTATGGCAGGGAAGGCTGCAGTATCCGGTGCTTGTAAACATGAGGTGATTTCACAGGATGAATACTTACAAATCATGATCAAACAGTACAACAGAACGTCCACATTTATGTATTTATTTTTAAATTTAAATTTAATTTTTTTAGACACAGGGTATCACTGCCTCCAGGCTGAAGTGCAGTGGCACAATCATAGCTTACTGTAACCTTGAACTTCTGGGCTCCAGCAATTCTCCTGCCTCAGCCTTCCAAGGAGCTGGGACTACAGGCTCATGCTACCACACCTGGTTAATTTTTCAATTTTTTTGTGAGACATGGGGGTCTTGCTTTGTTGCCCAGGCTGGTCTTGAACTCCTGGCCTTCAAAGCAATTCTCTCATCTCGGCCTCTCAAAGCACTAGGATTACAGGCGTGAGCCACCGTGCCCGGCCCCAGATTTATTTAGAACAGAAATTAGAAATGCCATATTCTTTGTCCAAAACACCAAATAACTAATAACGCTTGTTTTAAAAGTATTAGAAAACTTGGAATTTCAAAAACTAGAGGGGACTCATAAACTCTCCTCCCTTCATATTCCCATCAAAGAAGTTGACTGAGGAACACATGGACCCCAGAGCAAGATAGGCTCAGGGAAGGCACTTGGGTCCGGGTGTAGACCCCCCCTCACTCACCGAAAGAACACACCATGCGGCTGGATGGACCCCACGTAGCCCCTCAGAAGCTGCCCTTCCTTAATATCCTGGATGGAGTTAATCTCTGGATCTTCTACTTTGCTTTTCGTCTCTGGGTTTGTTCTAAAGGAATAAAAGGTTTACATGCACATCTTTAACCCCCACTGTCCCATGCCACCCCCAATACACCTGCAACCATCATACTTAGCAAATAAGAATATGACTCTGGACCTGTCAGTAGGATATAACCTTTAGAGCCCCACTCTACTCTCTCCTAACATCTTGCCAGGCCAGAGGCAGGTGCCTGGGAGCCAGCTATGTAGAAATGGGGAGAGGCAGACCAAGCCAGACAGGTCAAACCTAAAGCATTGGCCTCATCAACATCAATGTCTAACCACAGAGCAAGCTGACCTCAAGCCAACTCCATACAGGGCACACTCACCCCTACAATGGAACCCTGGAGGCTAAAGCATCCCCCCTCACCAGGACAACCATCTGCAACCTTGGACACCCACATCTGGGTATCTGACCCTTTCCCTGGGAAACAAGAGCCTGAGCAGACAGGATTCTTACAGCAATCTGAACAGCCTCAGCTTTTCTGGGTAAAAGAGGTTCAGGATAAAAAGTGATGAACAGAGAAGGTGGGAAGCGCAAAATTCCATGTCAGATACATGTAGCCTCCCCTCGATCCTGAGTGGGTCTTCCTCCCTTCTTGTTCCAACAACACAGAAACCCACCTGGATGATCGCAGTGACAAAGTCAATATGCTGTCTGCAGTGGACAGGATGTAACATCTGAATGAAGGCAAAAGAGAAGGAAACACTCAATTTTCAGCATCTGTGAACAGCAAAGGGCCTCAGCTTCCTCTCCTCCAGGCTGACCAAGAGGCACAAGTGAGGGGACAGGAGACTTTGGTCATGTTTTTTCATTCTGTTGAAAACCTGCTGAGGGACTCTGGACAAGTCACGTCACCTCTGTGGGCTTCAGTTTACTAGTCTATTACATAGAAATAACACTACCCACTCTTCTTACCTAACAAAGGTAGTTGGGGCCAGGTGTAGTGGTTCACACCTGTAATCTCAACACTTTGGGAGGCCAAGGCAGAAGTACTGCTTGAAGCCAGGAGCTCAAGACCAGTCTGGGCAGCAGAGCGAAAAAAATTTTTTGCTACATTACATTTGTAATCGCTACAATACTTACATTTGTAAGTATTCTACAAAAAAAATTTTCTTTAAAAGCCAGGTGTGGTGGCACACACCTGTAGTCCCAGCTACTTGGGAGGCTGAGGACAGAGGATTGTTCCAGCCCAAGAATTTGAGGTTGCAGTGAGCTACGATCACATCACTGCCCTCTAGCCTGGGCAACTGAGTAAGACCCTGACAAAGAAAGAAAGGGAAGGAGGATGGGAGGGAGGGAAGAAAAGAAAGTCTCACAGAGGCATACAGTATGTCCTTAAAAGAAGAACCAGCACTGTATTAGATCCTGCGAACGTTTGATCTCAGCAGAGAGACACACTAACCCCAGGAGATCATGCCCAAGGAATCAGCTAGGTACTACCGCAGACACAAGAGCAGTTCAGAGGAGGTGGGTTAGCAAGGCTTCCAGGAGGGACAGCAGGGTTGCATCTCTAAATATTTCATCTAAAATGGCAATTAGTAGTCCCAAACCATAATATACAGAATCTTAGAGGTAGAAAGGATCTTAGCAACAATCCCCAGTCCAAAATTATCCCACGACAGATGTCTGCCTTTGATAACTTGGCATCACAGCCGTCAGAGTGGGACAGGGCCTCAAGGGACAGTCTACTGTTAGGCAAGGAATTTATCGTAGGCTTGGCCACAATAAAACACATTTAAAACCACAACCTCATTATCTAAGCCTCAAGAGAAACCAGAGATGATCCTGGTTGTCTCTAGGACTCATTCTTTGTCTTCTCCCAGGCCCTGGACATGTCTGTGCTGTGCAGTAGTTGTCAGTGGTTGAGAATTTAGGCAGGTAGGTGCTGGTGGCTGGGACAGCTGAGACAGGAGAGGGCCGTTACTATTTTCCAGTCTCTGCCTCCAAGGGCATCTACTCTACTGTCAGTTGACTACTGGATCCAGCTGAAATCTGTCTCCTCAAGTTTAGTTTATTCAGGCTATTAAAAGTCTTTTTTTTTTTTTTTCCTGTTTTTTTTTTTTTTTTTTGAGAGGGAGTCTTGCTCTGTCGCCCGGGCTGGAGTGCAGTGGCCGGATCTCAGCTCACTGCAAGCTCCGCCTCCCGGGTTGACGCCATTCTCCTGCCTCAGCCTCCAGAGTAGCTGGGACTACAGGCGCCCGCCACCTCGCCCGGCTAGTTTTTTGTATTTTTTTTTTTTTTTTTTTTTGAGACAGAGTCTCACTCTGTCGCCCGGGCTGGAGTGCAGTGGCCTGATCTCAGCTCACTGCAAGCTCTGCCTCCCGGGTTCACGCCATTCTCCTGCCTCAGCCTCCCGAGTAGCTGGGACTACAGGCGCCCGCCACCTCGCCCGGCTAGTTTTTTGTATTTTTTAGTAGAGACGGGGTTTCACAGTGTTAGCCAGGATGGTCTCGATCTCCTGACCTCGTGATCCGCCCGTCTCGGCCTCCCAAAGTGCTGGGATTACAGGCTTGAGCCACCGCGCCCGGCCTAGTTTTTTGTATTTTTTAGTAGAGACGGGGTTTCACCGTGTTAGCCAGGATGGTCTCGATCTCCTGACCTCATGATCCACCTGTCTCAGCCTCCCAAAGTGCTGGGATTACAGGCTTGAGCCACCGCGCCCGGCTTTAAAACAGTCTTTAAAACTCGAATTGGCTGGGTGTGGTGGCTCATGTCTGTAATCCCAGCACTTTGAGAGACCAAGGCAGGTGGATCACTTGAGCCCAGGAGTTTGAGACCAGCCTGGCCAATGTGGTGAAACCCTGTCTCTACTAAAAACAGAAAAATTAGCCAGGTGTGGTGGCACAACGCCTGTAATCCCAGGTACTTGGGTGGCTGAGAATCGCTTGAACTCAAGAGGCGGAGATTGCAGTGAGCCCAGACGGTGCCACTGCACTCCAGCCTGGGCAACACAGCAAGACTCTGTCTCAAAAAAAAAAAAAAAAAAAGCCGAGCGTGGTGGCTCACGCCTGTAATCCCAGCACTTTGGGAGGCCGAGACAGGCGGATCACAAGATCAGGAGATCGAGACCATCCTGGCTAACACGGTGAAACCCCGTCTCTACTAAAAATACAAAAAATTAGCCGAGCGTGGTGGCGGGGCGCCTATAGTCCCAGTTACACGGGAGGCTGAGGCAGGAGAATGGCGTGAACCCAGGTGGTGGAGTTTGCAGCGAGCTGAGATCGCGCCACTGCACTCGAGCCTGGGGGACAGAGCGAGACCCCATCTCAAAAAAAAAAAAAAAAAGAAAAAGAAAAAAACAAGAGACCAATTTTTGCTGAACCAATGGCTAAGATACAAATTTAAAATATCCAGTGCCAACAGTGGTATGAGAAATGGACAGTCATATTTACTGTTAGTGGGGACATAAATTAGCACAGTCATTTTGGATGGCATGTAACCCATCAATTCACTTCTAGGAATTTATTTACCAAACATACCTGTATTAGTATCCAAATATATGCGAAAGAGCCAGGCACCGTGGCTCACGCCTGTAATCCCACCACTTTGGGAGGCCGGGGTGGGCAGATCACCTGATGTTAGGAGTTCGAGACCAACCTGGCTGACATGGCAAAACCTAGTCTCTACTAAAAGTACAAAAATTAGCCAGGCGTCCTGGCGCATACCTGTAATCCCAGCTACTTGGGAGGCTGAGGCATGAGAATTGCTTGAACTTGGGAGGAGGAGACTGCAGTGACCTGAGATTGCGCCACTGCACTCTAGCCTATGCACTGCAATCTGTCACAGTTAAAAAAAAAGACTGTGTCTCATGCCACTGCACTCCAGACTCTATCTTATGCCACTGCACTCTAGCCAGACTCTGTCTCAATTTAAAAAAGAAAAAACAAAACCCAAATATATGTACAAAGATCCTTCAACATTATTGTCTATCAAAAAAAAGTATTGTCTATCAACAGAGAATTGGTCACATAAATTTCAATTAAAAAAACCCAGAATACTAAACAAACGTTTTAACATAAGGTAAAAGGACAAAACAGATTTTGATATATTAGCATGGAAAAGGAAAAAAATCCATGATAAACTGCTATGAGAAAAAAAAATATATAAAATGATATTCTATTATTTATATAAAGAAAAACTATATATATGCATTAAAGTCTAGAAAGATAGAAGTCAAAGTACATAATGGCAAAAAATGGTAGAGAAACAGAGGGGTGACAGAAATTTTCATTTTCTATTTCATAAACCTGTTTTTTCTGATAAAAAGTCATGTATTACAACGACATTTAAAAAAAAATACACCAATTCCACAGAGAGGTGAAAAGAGAAAGAACATCTGGCTTACCTGACAACCTTTTGGGGGACGAAGTCTTCCAGGGGCGTCTCGGAGTAGGAGTCACTCACGTGAAATATACTGACTGTTCCCATCTTCCCAAAGGGGAAGGAGACGGTCAGTCCCTCATTGGGAGTCACCTTCACCACTCGGCCCATGGCCACTTCCCCTTCCTCAAGCTTGTGAGGACCTGGTGGAAGAACCAACCTGATTCAGGGAAGAGGAAATGAGCTAAGGGAGGAGCGGGAATGCTGGCCACACACAGGCTGGGGATGGTGGAGGCTGCCCAGACTTGGGGTATCCGGGCTGAATGATCCAGAACCATCTAGACTGAGATCACCCTGTCATGCAGCCAAGAACCCCAGGGCCAAGTGGTGAACAACTCTTTCCCAGGGACTTGAGAAAAACACCTGTGTAGGTAAAGGTAACTCAGAGAGTAGCAGAATAACTGGGCCAGAGCAAAGCCCAAGAGAAGAACTGTTCCAAGAAGGTCCCACACCAGGCTTTCTGAGGATTCCAATACTGAAGGGGTCCTCCAACTTGAGCAAAAGTTGAAAACCCATCCCACCCCTTCCCACCACTTCCTTTCCCCAACCAGGCACTGTTTCATTCCCACACCTATGAGGGACAGGCATAAGAAGGCCTTGGAGGAATCTGGGCCAACAACGGTGGCCCTCAGGGCCTGGCCAACCCGGAACTTCTTATCTGGATGCTTCAGAACCTGGAAGGATAAGAAAACTCCTGTGATGCTTGAAGAAAGGCTGTCATTTATCCAAAACCATAGCATTTAAGTCTTCATAGCAAGTATCTCCCAAACCAATCCTTAAATAAGAACAAGGTTCCTTAAACCCACCGTGAACCCACACACCAGACACTGAGCCAAGCTTAGGGAGCTTGGGTCCCCTCTCCGGGGATCTCAAGCACACTGACCTTGAAGCTCAGAGAAGTGAGCAATAAGGGAATTCTCCCCCGGATGTCTGGGGCAATCTCCACCTCAAGCCATTTCTTCACCACATTGTACTGAGGGAAAAAAAAGGAACCAGAGTAGGGCAAATACAAATACAAGGTTTCCCACCATTAAAAGTTTCCTAAAACTCTAAGGTGGAAAGTGCTCCAGTACAATACTTTTCCAAGGAACAGGAATCCACCCTTCCATCCCGCTGCCCTTGCTCAACCTCCACTTCTCACCGGCTTCCCTCAGACTCCAGCTCAGAGCCTTTGCCAGCCTAGCAGAATGTGCATCTCTCCCAGGGTCTCAGCTGACCACGAAGCAAAAGAGACTCCAGAGATGTCCTCAAGCTGGAGAACCAATCCCACAGACCTCTGTAGCCTCCTCCAAGCTCAGCTGTGCCCAGTGATTGTTAACCATCTCCAGAGGCCAATTTTTTATTTCTAAACCAATTTGGATCCTTCACTGTTTATGCAGTGTCTTGCCCTAAATACGCACTCCAATTTTCTCTTTTTCTTGAGACAGAGTCTCGCTCTGTCTCCTAGGCTGGAGTGCAGTGGGGGCAATCTCGGCTCACTGCAATCTCCACCTCCTGGGTTTCAGTGATTCTTCTGCCTCAGCCTCCAGGGTAGCTGGAATTAGAGGCGCTCACCCCAGGCCTGGCTAATTTTTTGCATTTTTAGTAGAGATGGGGTTTCACCATGGTGGCCAGGCTGGTCTCGAACTCCTGACGTGAAGTAATCCACCCACCTTGGCCTCCCAAAGTGCTGGGATTACAGGCATGAGCCACCACGCCCGGCCATAAATACATACTCAAATTTTCAAGTCAATTTAACAAATCATTTATCAAGCAGCTTCTGTCTACATGGCATCATAGTGATAAAAGCCAGGACCTGCCTTCAAGGAGATTACAGCCTACAAGCAGTAAGTCAAATCAGTATGCAAATAACTACAACAGCAAGCAACATGTAGGAAGTACAACATGCTACAGGAACTAGTAAAGAGGGAAGGTTATCTGTGCTGAAGCTTGAAGGGCAGTAGACAACTGGAATAGAAGGTACTCCAGATGTAGAAACCAGCACAAATAAAGACAGGAAGGGAAAAAGACAGAGAAGCTTTTCAGAATACTGCCACATAAGGTGCACGGAGGGTCAGATTATGAAGAGCCTTATCTGCTACGCTGAGGCATCTGGGGCATATGAATGTCTATAGACAATAGGTAACTGAAGGGATCAAGCATCAGTGACGATCATGCTCAGAGATGCTCATCAAAGAGGAATCTGGCAACAATGGAGAGGTGTTATTCTTCAAGGTCAAACCCAATCCAGCCGCCTCTCCTGTATGTTTCAACCAGTACAGGTTGCTTTCTTTCCTTTTTGAACTCCTGTTCCAGTTGGGGTTGGAACACATAATCTGGCACCCAATTTCATGTTGTTTTACAGTGCGCCTGAACTTCATGAAAAGCATGAATCTGAAATCCAAGTTACATACATTTATATTCTAAATCTTGCCCTATATTTTGCTTTCCATTTCTACAATTAATCTACCAACATATTGAATTATGAGCTGCTTACTAATCGTGTGTAAGCCATATTTTAGCTCCCTAATTAGACCAGAAGTTCTTTAGTGGCAGAGGCCATGTACTGTCTCCCACAAACCTAGCATGGTAGCACAGACTCAAATGCGTTTCTCTGCTAATGGCTTTTTTCTCCAATGTCACGACCATTTCTTCTGAAAGAAGAATGACATCTCATTGCCGAGTGGCAAAACTTCTTACCTTCTTTAAGAAGCAAGTAACAGTCTGGCTGGCCTGGTACTGTTTAATCTTCTCCACAGGGCTAACAGAGTGAGTGTTAAGAGCAGTGTGGCCATCCTCCAGCTCACTGTTTGCAGAAAGGAAATGTAAAGAGTAAACCCACCACTGGATAAGACTTCGAGTTTGAAACCATCTCTCCCAAGTGGCTATGGATTGACTATACAGGACTCCCCTACTCACATCCACCCTCCAAGGCCCTGTTTCTCTCCTCAAAGGGGAATGTCCACAATACTGGCTCAAGGCTAATCTTTTCCATTTCATTCACCTACTTATGAACAAGCTGCTTTTAAAGAAGGTAGCCCATAATAGCCTTTATAAACTCAGGAAACAGGCCGGGCGCGGTGGCTCAAGCCTGTAATCCCAGCACTTTGGGAGGCCGAGATGGGCGGATCACGAGGTCAGGAGATCGAGACCATCCTGGCTAACACGGTGAAACCCCGTCTCTACTAAAAATACAAAAAACTAGCCGGGCGAGGTGGCGGCGCCTGTAATCCCAGCTACTCAGGAGGCTGAGGCAGGAGAATGGCGTAAACCCGGGAGGCGGAGCTTACAGTGAGCTGAGATCTGGCCATTGCACTCCAGCCTGGGTGACAGAGCGAGACTCCGTCTCAAAAAAATAAAAACAAAACAAAACAAAACAAAAAAAATAAACTCAGGAAACAACATTGTTTTACTTCTTTCATAATACTTCGTTGCTTTAGTTTGCAAAACTGCATTCAAAAATTCTCTCCCTGAATTTGACAACTGTGTGAGTTCAGGAGGGTAGATATTAAGCCCACTTTATGCTATTGAACCAGTAGTTAAAGTCAGGGCTTCTGACTCAAAATCCAGGGCTCTCTGCCCTATGCTACCCTTCCATTAGCATTTTCTTGATTTTTTTTTTTTTTAAATAAAAGGAGCATTCATTTATTCAAGTAATTTTTTTTCTTTTTTTTGAGACAGTCTTGCTTTGTCACCCAGGATGGAGTGCGGTGGCACAATCTCAGGTCACTGCAACTTCTACCCCCCAGGTTCAAGTGATTCTCATGTCTCAGCCTCCCAAGTAACTGGGATTACAGGCACCCGCCACCACACCCAGCTAATTTCTTTGTATTTTTAGTAAAGACAAACCCACCATGTTGGCCAGGCTGGTCTCGAACTCCTGACCTCAAGTGATCTACTGGCCTTGGCCTCCCAAAGTGCTGGGATTATGGATGTCAGCCACGGCACTCAGCCTTTTTCTTTTTTCTTCTCAGAAAAGCCACAAAGGGATGTAGCCTGAAAGTTACCGGTCCTCAATCACCTGGAAGGAATCACAGAACTGCCACCCCTACTTACCAATTCAAATAATTTCTAAGCCCAAATGAACCAAACTCAACAATAAAATATTAGTAAATCTGTAAAATACAACAGCAAGTGCTCCCTAATGTAGAAAATGGGAACTTTCCTATCTAGTAAAGTAAGAATTGACCCAGCACTCTGGGAGGCCACGGCAGGTGCATCACCTAAGGTCAGGAGTTTGAGACCAGCCTGGCCAACATGATGAAACCCTGTCTCTACTAAAAATACAAAAAATTAGCTGGAGGCTGGGTGCTGTGGCTCACACCTGTAATCCCAGCACTTTGGGAGGCCGAGGCGGGTGGATCACGAGGTCAGGAGTTCAAGACCAGCCTGGTCAACATAATGAAACCCCGTCTCTACTAAAAAATACAAAAATTAGCTAGGCATGGTGGCGGGCGCCTATAGTCCCAGCTACTCAGGAGGCTGAGGCAGCAGAACGGCATGAACCCGGGAGGCAGAGCTTGCAGTGAGCCGAGACTGCACCACTGCACTCTAGCCTGGGCGACAGTAAGAGACCCCATCTCAGAAAAAAAAAAATTGGCCGGGTGCAGTAGCTCACGCCTGTAATCCCAACACTTTGGGAGGCTGAGGCGGGTGGATCACGAGGTCAGGAGATCAAGACCATCCTGGCTAACACAGTGAAACCCTGTCTCTACTAAAAATACAAAAAATTAGCCAGGCATGGTGGCGGGCACCTGTAGTCCCAGCTACTCGGTAGGCTGAGGCAGGAGAATGGCGTGAACCCAGGAGGCGGAGCTTGCAGTGAGCCGAGATCGCACCACTGCACTCCAGCCTGGGTGACAGAGCGAGGCTCCATCTCAAATTAAAAAAAAAAAATTATCTGGGCGTGGTGATGGGTGCCTATAATCCCAGCTACTCAGGAGGCTGAAGCAGGAGAATCACTTGAACCTAGGAGGTGGAGGTTGCAGTGAGCTGAGATTGTGCCACTGCACTCTAGCCTGGGCAATAAGAGTAAAACTCCGTCTAAAAACAGAGAGAAAGGACTCGAATAGACATTTCTCCAAAGAAGATATACCAATGGCCAATAAGCAAATGAAAAGATGCTCAACGCCGGGCGCGGTGGCTCAAGCCTGTAATCCCAGCACTTTGGGAGGCTGAGACGGACGGATCACAAGGTCAGGAGATCGAGACCATCCTGGCGAACACAGTGAAACCCCGTCTCTGCTAAAAATACAAAAAACTAGCCGGGCGAGGTGGCAGGCGCCTGTAGTCCCAGCTACTCAGGAGGCTGAGGCAGGAGAATGGCGGGAACCCGGGAGGCGGAGCTTGCAGTGAGCTGAGATCCGGCCACTGCACTCCAGCCTGGGCGACAGAGCAAGACTCCACCTCAAAAAAAAAAGAAAAGATGCTCAACATCACCAATTATCACAAAAAGCAAATTAAAGGCACAATGAGATATCACCTTATACCCATTAGGATGGCCACTATTAAAAAAAAAAAAAAAAGAAAGAAAATAATGAGTGTTGGCAAGGATGTAGAGAAACAGAAACCCTTGTGCACAGTTGATGAGAATGTAAAATGGTGCAGTGATTATGGAGAACAGTATGGAAGTTTCTCAGAAAAATAGAATTACCATACAATCCAACGATTCCACTTATAGGTGGAATATACTCAAAAGAACTGAAATCAGGATCACAAAGAGATATTTGCACACTCATGTTCAATGCAGTACTATTCACAATAGCCAAGAGGCACAAGCAACCTAAATGTCTATTGACCAATGAGTGGATAAACAAAATGTGGCATATATGTACAATGGAATATTACTCAGCCTTGAAAAGACTGGATATGCCAGACACAGTGGCTCATGCCTGTAATCCCAGCACTTTGGGAGGCCGAGGCAGGCAGATTGCCTGAGCTCAGAAGTTTGAGACCAGCCTGGGCAACAAGGCAAAACTCAATCTTTACAAAAAAAAAAAAAATTAGCCAGGCATGTTGGTGCATGCCTGTAGTCCCAACTACTTGGGGGGCTGAGGCAGGGGGATCACTTGGGCCCAGAAGGTCAAGGCTGTAGTGAGTCATGATCACGCCACTGCACTCCAGCCTGGGTGACAGAACAAGACCCTGTCTCTAAAAAAAGAAAAAAGACAAGACAGGACATTCTGACACATGCTGCAAAATGGATAAACCTTGAAGACATTACACTAAGTGAAATAAGCCAGTCACAAAAGGATGCATTCTGTATGTGTTCCACTTACATGAGGTACCTAGAATAGTCAGATTTACCAGGATTGAAGGGGAAATGGTGGTTGCCAAGGGCGGAAGAGAGGGAGAAGCAGAGTTGCTGTTCAATAGGTATAGTTTCAGTCACGTAAGACAAAAAGCTTCTAGAGATTTGCTGTACAACATGCATTTAGTTAACAATATTGTAATGTACATCTGAAAACTGTTAAGAGGGTAAATGTATGTGTTGTTACTGTAATTTTTTAAAATGACAGATAAGGACACAGATACATATGAAAGGAAGACCATGTGAAGACATGGGGAGAAGACAGCCATCTGTAAGACAGGGAGAGAGGCCTTAGAAGAAACAAAACCTGTCAACACCTTGACCTCAGACTTCTAGCCTCCAAAATTGTGAGAAAACAAATTTCTGTTATTTAAACCAAACCAAACCAAACCCACCATATATACGGATATGTGTTATCCTTTGTTCTTTTCCTGAAGTGATTTGAAACTTCCTCTCCAAAAAGAGCACCCCCCTGAAAAAACCAGGGTTGGCAGTACTGAATGGGGACCTATGAGAAAACTCACTGGCTAACAGGAGTGCCAGAGACACCTTTTAACACTCCTGAATGGCCTTGCCTCTTTCCTCCCAGCCCTCCAGAGGAGTAACCAGGTAAGATGAATCTTAACCTTGAGTGCCCCTCAACACCTCTGAGACTCAGCTCTAGAGCAGACAGCAGTCTCTTTCTGCACGAGTTCTGCACGAGATCCCCATACAAAATGGGAAGTAAAAATACGGCTACAATTCCTCCGTTAAGTCAAAACTGTCAGTTAAATGTTTTTCATCCTGACTTCAAAATATTTATTTTAAAACATAAGCATGAGAAATTCACTAGGTTTCTCAAGAGCCTTAAGATTAAAACAAGTCACAGTACAACAAAGGTCCATGGAGGAAGTGGAAGATGTCTGGCCATCTGTCTGGGAGTGTGTCTGGCCATCTGTCTATCTGTTATTATAACTCTACATCTCCCACCTCCTTAACAAATCCACTGAATTCCTGAAGTGGCCCACTCTGCTACAGCCAAGTACCCCCACTCTGGCTCATACCATAGTCTTCCAACACTAGCAGTGTTAATGAGGGGTTCCTCAGTACTCTTAGGATCAAAAAACATTTAGGATCTCAGTGTTCCCAGAGTCCACTGACTCATCCCCTGTGTATTTGTTAATTTAAGATATCTATCCTTAGTTTGAATAAACTACTTAACCTCAACCCTAATTAAGGGTTTAATTAAAACAAGACATCACATGTCAGAGGTGAAGATACTGCAGGCTGAAGCCATTAATATGAAGAGGTTTCTTCATTTTCCAACAAAGACTGGAGGGTAAACACAATCAAAATCTACAAAACTAAGAAAACCACAGAGTTAACAAATAGGAATATAATTCATCCCCCAAATCTTATTATTCTGAACCTTTAGTTTAGGGCTTACTTTGAAGTCCCAAAAGTGTTATTAGCATCTGAAACTCAATGTGCCAGGAATATTTCCTTTGTTTTTTTTTTTTTTTCTTTTGAGACGGGTTTCACTTTTGTTGCCCAGGCTGAAGCACAACGGCAAGATCTCGGCTCATCCAACCTCGGTCTCCCAGATTCAAATGATTCTCCTGCCTCAGCCTCCCAAGTAGCTGGGATTACAGGCGCCCACCACCACACCCAGCTAATTCTGTATTTCTAGTAGAGACGGGGTTTCACCATGTTGGTCAGGCTGGTCTGGAACTCCTGACCTCAAGTAATCCACCTGCCTCAGCCTCTCAAAGTGCTGGGATTACAGGTGAGCCAGTGTCTGGCCCTGGAAATTACTCTGAAGGCTGTTCTATAAATCTCTAGGTGCATAAGATGTACAACCTGGATGGATCCCAGGACTGAGCTGCAGAGCCTTTCTTAATTAAGGTCATATGCATCTAGCTTTATTCACTAAGGGTCTACCAATCTGAGCGGCTGGGTTCTTTTAGAGAACTCCTTGTTCTCCTCCCCACACAGTATCTTATGGAACACTCTTCTCTACAGAATCTACCCCAGCATGACCTGAAATTCTAGCTCAGCTTCCAGCCCACCAAGCAGTCATCCAGGTTGAAATAACAGATATTCTTGGATACATTTTGCTTATTTAGGGAATTACTGGGTTATAGAAAATTGGGTTGAGAGCAAAAATGTTTCTTTTTGTGACATGCTGACAAACAGAACTGTTTAAATTGGTAATTAAAACCTATACACAGCTTTTGCATTAATTTTCATATGATCCCTCTAGCCCTAAGATAACCAAATATCCCCACTGGAGAAACAAGAAAACTTGGACAGAGAAAGGCAAAAATAAATCCTAACACTGGTAAAATCAAGATTCTAACTCAGGATTCCTAATTCCAAAGCCCAGTGCTCCTTCCATAAGACAGTGCTGCTAACGTCCCCCTCACCTTGGCCGAACACTCAGCTCCGGGATGGTTCGAACAAATCTGGGGTGACTTATTGGGAGAAACCTGGAGAAACAAATAAGATGAATCATTTCTCTTCATCTCTGTAACACAGTAATCTGTAGGTCAGGATTTCTCTCTCCTCTCCACCAAACCAAGCTCACAAAAGCAACCTGTTCCGCTGTCACACCACCACTGAAGGGAGATGTGTCAGGCTGAAAGTTTCCATCCCCAGCCTTTGCAGTTAATAGTAAGGAGCAGGTTCATCTGATCTTTTTTTTTTTTTTTTCTGGGACAAGGTCTCACTCTGTCACCCAAGCTGGAGTAGCCTCAACCTCCTGGGCTCAAGCAATCCTCCCAGCTCAGCCTCCCAAGTAGCTGGGACTACAGGTGTATGCCACCATGCCCGGCTAATTTTTATTTTTATTTTTTGTAGAGATGGCGTCTCACCATGTTGCCCAGGCAGGTCTTGAACTCCTGGGCTCAAGTTTTCCACCTCCCTCATCATCCCAAAGTGCTGAGATTACAGGGTTCAGCCACTACACCCAGCCTCATCTGATTTTTTTTTTTTTTTTTGAGACGGAGTCTCACTCTCTTGCCCAGGCTGGAGTGCAATGGCACGATCTCAGCTCACTACAACCTCCACCTCCTGGGTTCAAGTGATTCTCCTGCCTCGGCCTCCCAACTAGCTGGGACTACGGGCACTGTGCCTGGCTAGTTTTTGTTTTTTCAGTAGAAGGGGTTTCACCATATTGGCCAGGCTGGTCTCGAACTCCTTGCCTCAGGTGATCCACCCGCCTCAGCCTCACAAAGTGCTGGAATTACAGGCGTGAGCCACCGTGCCTGGCCTGATCTTTTAGGACTGTCATATTAGATCCTGAAAACAATTTTCCTTACAGTCTATACACTCCAATTCTTTCGTTCTAAAAATAAGGAAACTGAGGTCTTTAGAGGATAAATGACTTACTGAAGATCCCACAGTTGGCTACTGAAATTAATATGCAAAGCATTGGCCAGACTTTGAATTCTTTTTTTGCTCTTCTTGTTATAGCAATAATTTCTGCTACTGTAACATGTGGCACAAGAGTTAAAGCAAATGAGGATAATTAAGGTGGGATGTGGAGAATGGATTATGACAACTGCAGATGTATACAGCACAGCAACTGAGGCAGGCAATCCACTAGGCAAAGAACAGACTACACATTCTCTCTTTCAGTTGTCACCATGGCCCTACAAGGTAGTCGCTACCACGATTCTCACGTTACATATTAAGAAAATAGGCCGGGCGCGGTGGCTCACGCCTGTCATCCCAGCACTTTGGGCGGCTGAGGTGGGTGGATCATGTCAGGAGATCGAGACCATCCTGGCTAACACAGTGAAACCCCGTCTCTACTAAAAATATAAAAAATTAGTTGGGCATGGTGATGGGCGCCTGTAGTCCCAGCTACTCGGGAGGCTGAGGCAGGAGAATGGCATGAACCTGGGAGACGGAGTTTGCAGTGAGCCAAGATCGTGCCACTGCACTCCAGCCTGGGCGACAGCAAGACTCCGTTTCAAAAAAAAAAAAAAAATTAAGAAAATAAAATTTGAAGTCAAGTAGCTACTGCCACATGGTCACAGTTAATCTAGAATTCAAACCCAGGTTTGACTCCGAACCCATGTTCTTAACAACCACACCATATATTCCACATTTTTAAGAAGAATCATGCACTGTAATCCCAGCACTTTGGGAGGCAGAGGTGGGTGGATCACAAGGTCAGGAGATGGAGACCATCCTGGCTAACACGGTGAAACCCCATCTCTATTAAAAACACAAAAAGTTAGCTGGGCATGGTGGCGGGTGTCTGTAGTCCCAGCTACTTGGGAGGCTAAGACAGGAGAATGGCATGAACCTGGGAGGCGGAGCTTGCAGTGAGCCAAGATCACGCCACTGCACTCCAGTCTGGGCAATAAGCAAGACTCCGTCTCAAAAAAAAAAAAAGAAGAATCATGCAAAACAATTCTTTGGTGAATGCCTTTTGTTAACTAAAAGAGAATCTGACTTACATGCAACATTTTGGAGCCCGCCTACTTTCCCAGTCCTCCCTCAACAACAATCTCCCCTAGAAGTCAGGCCACCCCCGCAAGCCTCCATACTTGAATGTCTTCATGTCTCGCCCACCAATCACTCGGGCAGTGACCGTCTTCCCAACCTTCAGTTTGGTAGTAGGAGAGATGCCCTCTGGAACATCATCTAGAATGTGGGACGCATGGATACAGCCAATGATGCCATCTTCCAGAGTCACAACCACATGGGTGGGCTTAATGGACTTGACAGTCCCTGTGACCATGTCCCCGATGGAGAGGGCGTGCTTCTTTATGGTTCCTACAGTCAGAGCTGGATCCACTTCTTCATCCTCATCAACTGTCTCAGAGTCCTTCCGGGTCGGCCTCATGGTCCTCTTGGCAGCCGGCCCCTCCACAGCCAAAAGAAGGCCAGTCACTCCTGGTTCTGTGGTCTTGAGGGTTAGGGAGACACCCTGTCCCACCTGCAACTTCTCTGAGTCAAAGCGGAAGGTGTCGTTGAGGTGAGAGCTAAGGGAGAAAGCTGCCAGGTGGCCAGTCTCTACCAAGGAGGCAACAGCAAACGACTTCTCCAAGTGCTGCACAATCGCCTGGTGTTCGCTGCCTTTCCTTAGCTAGAAGAGAGAAAAGCAACTATCCCTGCTTTCCTTACACAGCATGGTCACTCACTCACGGCCCCACTGGGCAGGGTATAGCTGAGGAAACCCTCTGGGGTCCCAAGGCGAGGGAACCCAAGGCTGGTCTGAGCTGGAACAGACTAGCCTTCACTCCCTGGACCTAGCTTTCTCTCCTGTACACTAAACTCATGGGGCTGCCTCTGAATTACCTTGGCTTGGTTTTGTTTTGCTTTCACCTTAAATTGCAAGACCCTATCCTAGATCTACTAAATCTGAATTTTACAAGTTATTGAGATAATTCTGATGCACAGCCTTGCAACCTCTAACAGCTCTCTCAGCTTATAGATATTGTGGTTCCTGACTCTGTCCTGCAGCTCCCCATCCCCAATTTAATCACTCTTCCACCCAAGCAATGAATAGAGTCATTACTGAGAGTTTATTGTGTGCAAGGTACCTAACCTCTCTTTCCTCAAAATCCAAATTGTGCTCATGCTCTTGTATGCCCGTTTCCCTTAGGTGATAAAATGGTACAGGGTCCTGCTAGAAAACTGAATGAGAGGTTAGTATTGCTTTCCATTCTCTCTCTGTCTGTTCTAAACTCTTAATACTGTAAGCAACTAGAAATTAAGGATTGTATCTATACTGCACCATACTCTATGCAACTAGGTGCCTAATAAGTGCTTTAGACAATAACCAAATATATTCATCACCCAGAGAAAAATAATAATTTTGAGATTTCCCTCAAACCCATTCTTATGTCACACAAAAGTGTCCAGAAGACAAGGCAGATGAGGGTGTGGACGCACAGCCTGGAGGTCTGAACTGCCCACAGACATGCTGTTCGGCTCATGCCTAACTTATTTTAAAAAAATAAGTTTCCAACATTTTCAGCTTTTATTTCAAATAAAAATCCAAATTCTGCCTTCTCTTAAAATTCAAGCAGCAGTAGCCCCAGATATTCCCACCCGACAACAACTGGGCAGGACTGAACAGTCTCAGCCCCATGCGGGCTGGGCATGCACTCCCCAGCTTGTCAGAGTCGAGGCCAGCCACTCCCTACCCACACAGCCAGCTCCATTCCTGCACTATTTATTTGTTTGGCCCTAAAGATAGAGTGCCCATGTAACTTATCACCAGAACCAGAATAGAAATCAGCACTATGAACCACACCAGGACGAGAGGTCTAAACCAGGGGTGTCCTGGATCCATCCAGACATAGGGCCCTCGCTACAGGTATCTGAGTTGGAATTCCCGAACTGGAAGTGTGGGGTTGAAGGGTGCATCATATGAAACCAGGAAAATGGAAGTCAGAAGCAAGCTTACCTTTTTAGCTTTTCTATTCACCAAGTCCTGGTGAAGGGAAACGTGCACTTCCAACTTCAAAAGATCAACATTTAAGATCACAACCTTCTTTTTCTGCCCAGATTCCACCTCCTGCCCTGCAGTGCAGAACCACAGTGTGATTATCCTTCTGGAACAGGGTGAAGGGAGAGCAGCACCTCTCACGTGTAGCTGCTACCCCTTATATCCAAGAAAGCAAAGAGGACACACGTCCTGGGTCCATGAGGGCCATAATTAGGGAAACCAACAGTCTATCGCCCATAGTTCAAGTTCAGGTGGGCCTTAATTTATGTAACCTAATATATAAAAATCTAGATTTACCCAATTGTAACAATTAAAGGATTCGTACCTAAGCTTTTGCATTCACTCAAGGTAGGCATGCCAAAAATCTCTACTGAATCAACTCATCTACCCTAAGTATTTAGAAATTCTATATCCAGGAGAGGGAGCAATGGGCAAAGGGTCCTCCCACCAACCACAGTGGGTAAGACAGAAGCACTCACCTGCGCGATGGTATCTGCTGGCTCTCAGGACCAGGTCGGGCACCGGACCCCCACTGAATACCACAGAGCCATCTTCCAACACCTCCTGCACCACTAGGTCAAGGAACATTCCTGGGGTCATCTCAGCCAGCGTCTGGATCAACACAGAGTCTGCCAGAGACCCGAAGGAAACACGGATTAGTACCATGAAACAACACTCTCACTGTTCTTTTCCTCTGGCAGTGTGCTGTCACCACGGAGGACAGTGGAGCACTGGAACCACTGACAAGGTAAAATCACTTTTTGCAAAAATGTTCGGTATCCACGAAAACTCTTGTCACAGGCAGACAGACCTAAGCCCCTTGCTAATCCTACCTGACCATAATTCATGGGAGTAGCCAACAAATACCAGGAAAATAGGCTTTCTTTCGGTTTCTGAATTTTCACTGTCCCCTCTCAAGCCTCCTGCTATGAAATTCCATTAAAGTTACAACAATCCCACACAATGGTTCAAAGTCTAAGAGGGTCAGAATAATAACCCCTTACAAAGCCTGGCAGGTCCCAGTTCCATTTCATCTGCTGAATAAAGGAATGAAAAGTGAAAAGGTGAGTGAATTCACAACAAATGCAAATATAAAGCCACAGAACTAAGGGAAACTTTGACTCTGGACTGGCAGTGGGGAGAAGGGGACATCTAGGATGCTCGTAATGACCTTTACCTTAAAGGGGTGTAATATAAACATTGATTAAGCTGCACATGTAATAACTATGCACTATGGTCGGGCGCAGCGGCTCACACCTGTAATCCCAGCACTTTGGGAGGCCAGGGCGGGTGGATCACGTGAGGTCAGGACTTCAAGACCAGCCTGGCCAACATGGCAAAACCCTGTCTTCTCTAAAAATACAAAAATTAGCCAGGCATGGTGGCGGGTGCCTGTAATCCCAGCTATTCCAGAGGCTGAGGAAGGAAAATCGCTTGAACCTGGGAGGTAGAAGTTGCAGTGAGCCAAGATCACACCACTGCACCCCAGCCCAGGTGACAGAGTGAGACTCAGCCTCAATAATAATAGTAATAATAATAATAATTGTGCACTTTATGCAGGTCATACTTCCATTAAAAAAAAAAGTTGGCCGGGCGCGGTGGCTCAAGCCTGTAATCCCAGCACTTTGGGAGGCCGAGGCGGGCGGATCACAAGGTCAGGAGATTGAGACCATCCTGGCTAACACGGTGAAACCCCATCTCTACTAAAAAATACAAAAAAACTAGCCGGGCGAGGTGGCGGGCGCCTGTAGTCCCAGCTACTCGGGAGGCTGAGGCAGGAGAATGGCGTGAACCCGGGAGGCGGAGCTTGCAGTGAGCTGAGATCCGGCCAGTGCACTCCAGCTTGGGTGACAGAGCGAGACTCCGTCTCAAAAAAAAAAAAAAGGCCGGGCGCGGTGGCTCACGCCTGTAATCCCAGCACTTTGGGAGGCCGAGACGGGCGGATCACGAGGTCAGGAGATCGAGACCATCCTGGCTAACACGGTGAAACCCCGTCTCTACTAAAAAGTACAAAAAAAAAAAACTAGCCGGGCGACGTGGCGGGCGCCTGTAGTCCCAGCTACTTGGGAGGCTGAGGCAGGAGAATGGCGTAAACCCAGGAGGCGGAGCTTGCAGTGAGCTGAGATCCGGCCATTGCACTCCAGCCTGGGCGGCAGAGCGAGACTCCGTCTCAAAAAAAAAAAAAAAAGTTAACCAAAAAAATTTTTTCTTATGTTCTGGGAAGCCCAGCAACTCACCTAACAACAGGTGTAATTTACAACACATACTCCCACCCCTGGCCTGCCTCCCCTGCCCCACAGGTGCCCCACCTCGGTTGCTCATGAGGCTGCGCACGCCCTGCAGCTCCTCCAGGCACTGACTCAGGAGGAGGAGGCTGGTGGTGGCCAAGTCCCCCAGAGCACAGTCCGACAGCCGCAGTGACAGCAGCATTCGCTGCTTCTCCTCATCCACATTGGTCACCTTTGCTGCTACTGTTTGGCCCTCAACAAAGTGGTCACTTGTGGAGGTTACAAATTTATCACTCATGATCTGAAGAGAAGAACAGGGAGGAGATGAGAAGAGGAAAGGTCTTCATTAAGACAACCCACTTGATGTCCCCAGAAAGGGAGATGTGAGTTGGGAAAATGGGGCCCAGGAAGCTCCTCCAAGCCCTCTCTGAACACAGCTCTACTCCCCTTCCATAAAAACAAAGCTTCCGGATTGGCTGGGAGCAGTGGCTCACGCCTGTAATCCCAGCACTCTGGGAGGCTGAGGCGAGTGAATCACGAGGTCAGGAGTTCCAGACCAGCCTGACCAACATGCTGAAACCCCGACTCTATTAATAATACAAAAATTAGCCAGGAATGGTGGCACGCACCTGCAATCCCAGCTACTTGGGAGGCTGGGGCAGGAGAATCACTTGAATCCGGGAGGCAGACGTTGCAGTGAGCCGAGATTGCACCACTGCACTGCAGCCTGGGCGACAGAGTGAGACTCCATCTCAAAAACAAAAAACAAAAAACAAACAAACAAAAAAACCAGAGCCTCCAGGAGAGGGCACTCAGGCAAGAAGGCACATTCACGGCAAGCCAGGCAGACACCAGGGCTGTCCTCACCCCTAACAACCCACGGGAACCCTCTGCCCCTCACTGGGCTTGTTTCAGGGGCCCTCCCCTCTGCTACCATTTTTAAAATGTTTCTGGCAGGGGATGCAAATGAGATTTTCCCAGGCAAAACACCAGGGAGACAGGCCTACAGAGGGGAAGAAATACTGATGAATGATCTGCGGCAGCAATCAGCTGCACGCCATTTGCTCGACTGTCTTCCATGACTTTGGTGAGTCCCATCCCCGCCCAGGCCCCGGCTGACATGCCAGGCACACCAGGAGGCTCCACTAGGGGACTGCTGGGATTGTTCCCATCTGAAAAGTGCAGGACTCAATGACATGGGGGTGGGGGGCGGTAATAATTTCAAGGACATTCTGGTCCCTTAACACCTGAAAAACCTCAGAAGTCTGCAAAACCTGTACTCAGTAGCTCAGGATGATCAATTTCCCTGTCTAAATGTGCCGAGAATAAAAACAAGTGCAGTTATCTTCACACTGGAGACCAAGGCCTTCAATGTGTAGTGTGGAGTGGGAAAGGAGTTCCTTCCTCCAGATGGTCACACAGCTGGGCAAGAGGAACATGGGCCAAAAGCTCAGCTGCACTCACCCCTCCCAGGTGCCTTTACGTCACACACACCTTAAGTGGTGCCCCTGAAAATCTTTCAAAAGAGTAAAGTATCCTTGGCCGGGTGCAGTAGCTCACACCTGTAATCACAGCACTTTGGGAGGCCAAGGCGGGTGGATCACTTAAGGTCGGGAGTTCAAGACCAACCTGGCCAACATGGTAAAACCCTGTCTCTACCATTAAAAAAAAAAAGCTAGGCATGTTGGTGGGTGCCTGTAATACCAGCTACTTGGAAGGCTGAAGCAGGAAAATCGCTTGAACCCAGGAGGCGGAGGTTACAGTGAGCAGAGATCACACCACTGCAATCCAGCCTGGGAGACAGAACGACACTGTCTCAAAAAAAATAATAAATAAAGAAGAAGAAGAAGAAGAAGAAGAAAATTAAAAAATGAAAAAAAAAGAAAAAAAAACCGGCCCTCAGGTTCTGTGACCTTGTATTTCTCCTCAAAGCCCTTGTACATGGAGTTGAACTTACAGCTTTTGGGGCCAGTCCGCTAAGACCTGAGGGGAACTGGATGAACACGCCATAGTCCTTGATGCTCTTCACAAAACCAATGAGCAGCATTCCAGGATGGATTTCTGAGAAGTTCTTGGGATCCTGGCCACCTTCTACTGTGGAGACCAAGGTCGGCTTCCTGCAAAGAAGCTAGTGGTACTTCATCAAGGAATGTTCCAGAAAGGGCAGATGAAATGTCCATCTCTCCCATCTCCTTTCTCCACAGAGAAAGACAGAACTGCAGGCTGACCTCTGCTCCTACAGTAATTCTCTAAGTGTGCACACCAGCAGCATCAACATTGCCTGAAACCTGGGAGAAATGCAAGTTCTCAAGCACCACCCAGACCTACTGAATTAGAAACTTTGGTGTGGCTCAGCCATCTGCATGGCCCAACTGCACACTACAGCTGAGAATCACGGTTTTATTCCATTCCCGATTCACTAATCTGCAGATTACTAGAGAAGACCAAAAAGGGATGGCTCATCCCCCTGGTCTGACAGCTGGATCAGCCATCACACAATCCTCTACTACTCCCTCTTCACACTGATGAACTCATTTTTCCTCCTCTGCCCGTTTTTACTCCAAGGCGAATGAACTTTACATTCTGTGAGCAGAAGCTCCTTCAAAGCACCTATGCAAAGACCAAAGGGAATATTCCTGAGCCTATAGCCCTGGGGGGAGAAGGCACATAGTGAAAAAAAAAGAGGAAAGGGGGACAGACGCCACCGTATTAATTGTTCTAATCCAAGGGGCAAGCACTGAAAGCCCCCCAAAAACTAGATGTGCTCCCGAGCAGCCCACTGGGCCTCCTTCTCCAGCCCCCTAGAGTCCCCCTCTATGACCTTTCAGGCTACTCCGCCCTGACCAACGGCATCTGCCGGCAGCACTTACTCAGGCCTGCTCTTACTTTCCACAGCACAGGCTTCGTCACTGGTTTGGTTTTGTGGAGATATTTCTGAGGTCAAATAGCTATCTTTTCCCCATGAGGTTTCTAACTAATTTCCCCAGAATTTCCCATCCAAGCGCCCATGGCCCCCCACCTTCCTCTGTTCCACAGATACCAGTCAAGGATACAACATGCCCCTCGCTCTGGCTCAGACACAGGACTCGGTGAAGGATGTCACCTGCCTGGAGCCAATGATGTAACAATGGGCCGTTGGCAACGTGGTCCGACAGATGAGATGTGGGGAGGAAGGCACGGATGTTGTGCGGCAGGACAGCCACCTCCAGCCCATCTTTGGTCTTCTCTAAAACCTTCACATCTACCAACTACCCAGGGAAGAGAAAGACAAAAATAGCACTTGTCATGAACAGAGAACAACCTGGTCTGGATCAGGCAGGGCTTGGAGGCATCAAACTCCGACACCAAGGATCTCTAAGAGGCAGCTTTCTTCCAAACACCACCCACCACCCCAACCACCCAGCATGCATGCACGTGCACATGCACGAGGACTCATGTGTGGACCCGTCACACTCCTCTCTCAAATCCCTCCACAGAGCCCCAGGAAAGCCAGAACCGCAGGCTGGCCCTAGGGACCCAAGAGGAAAGCGGTCAGCAGCCCACTGCTGAAGAGACTCACTGTAACAGGACTTTCGTGGACAGCTTCCATTTGTTCTGACACACAGGAAGGAATGCATATGAGGTCCTCTCTCAAGAACCCCTCTAGCCCCAAAATCTTATCAAGCTACCTCTATCTTTCCACTTCATGGGCTCCAATACACCAAGTGTTAGTGGTGCCCTGCTCTCTGCCACTGTAACATAAAATAGCTTGTCCAGAAAAGTCCAGGTACCTGCCCAATGTTAATGGCTTTTCCTTTCTTCTGACTGTGTCCTGCAGGCTCTTTCTTTGGCTCTGGATCACTCGACAGCTTGAAGGATAAGAGCATCCTCTCTTTGGATGGCTCACAGTTCAACACGGCAACCTTCACCACCTGGCGAGAAACCACACAGGATTGGCCAACTCCTCCCAGCAGACCTTGCAGGCCCTGCAGCATGCCCTCCACTAGTGCTGCAGAGGCCTTGAGAGATCTACCAAGCCTTTGGATCAGATCAGAAGGCAGTGAAAAGAAGAAATGCACTGAGAACTACACAATCTCCCAGGGCAGGCTCTGGGATAAACAGAAGACATAAATAACTTTTCTTGTACCATCCAAGTCTTAAAAATTATTTTTCTCTCTGAGGTGATGGAGATGCTAATTACCCTGGTTTGATCATTACACATTGTAAGCCTGTATTGAAATATCACATGGTGGCCAGGCTTAGTGGCTCAGGCCTGTAATTCCAGCACTTTGAAAGGCCAAGGCGGGCTGACTGCTTGAAGCCAGGAGTTCGAGACCAGCCTGCCCAAAATGGCGAAATCCCATCTCTACTAAAACTACGAAAATTAGCTGGGTGTGCCGGCATATGCCTGTAGTCCCAGCTACTTGGGAGGCTGAAGCTCGAGAATCACTTGAGCCTGGGAGGTGGAGGTTGCAGTGAGCTGAGATCGCGCCATTGCACTCCAGCCTGGGTGACAGAGGGAAACTCTGTCTTGAAAAAAATAAAAAAGAAAAGAAAAGAAAAGAAATATCACATTGTACCCCATTAATATGTACAATTACTATCTATCCATTTAAAGTCGTTTAAAGGAATAAAAAAGTGTTTTTCCCAGTGATACCAAGACTCACTAGTTTTACAGCACTGCCCCCGTGTGGTGACAGTGACCTCACAACAATCTCTGATATGAGAGGCACAGGTTTATCACAGGTCAAGACTGACCTCTTCCATGCATGCCTGAGACCCATCAGCTTGTCAGCTTCTGCTGAACCCGCCAAGGCTTTCTCCCTGTTCTGTTCCCCGTCTCCTCCATTTAGCCGGCTCATACCCACTGCCCCATGTGCTCTCTTCCTCAGCCTCTTAAAGGCAGCCCTACTACTTACTGCTCCTTCATATTTGTGTTTGTGGGGTCACCAAGGGTAGAGGGGACCTGTCTAGGGGAAGGGTTACCTGGCCAGTGTAAAAAACTCTCTCCGGGTCAGGGATATACTCGGTACTGAGCTCATGCTTGGGCACCAGTCCCTGCACATTGTTGTAGAACTTCACAATGCAGCCATAGTCCTTGACCCTGATGATGAAGCCATGTGTCTGCAGACCAGGCTTGGCATCGGCATAGCAGGTAATGACTGGTAGTTTGGACTCAACCAGGGTTTTTTTCAGGGTCATCATCAGCTTCTTGGCTTCAGGGTCACAAAGCAAAACCTAGGGGAGGGACAAAGGCTGTCAAGTTATCTGTTACCATGAGAGCCACTCAGCTGGTCTCTGAGACCTCTTAAACCCAAAAGCCATGGGGCCATTCCCCAAGCACCTGCTATAGCTTTTCCTCTAATCAACTCAGTGGCAGATTCTTCTTGCTTCCTGCTGTATGACAATCTGGAGCATACAAATTACTATTTCACATGTAATTGCTCCCATAAATTGCTGCACACTACCCTCTCCTGACCATGAAGCAACATTCACGGCACCTCTGTGGACTCTTGGTTACACTAACTTCTACACCATCTTGGCTGCTTCCTAGTGGGCTTCGCATCTAGTCTAACAGAACCAGTGATGAACCAATTTACCACCTTAGTACTGCTGTTTATTAGCTATCAAATAAGATGGAGATGCAACTGTCTTTCACCCCCTCAGAAGGTCATCTCCCTAAAGACAGAAAAACTCTGTTTAACTCTTGATCCCACTACTGTAAAATTTTGCACCAATGGGCAATCATTACCTCTGCTGAGTCAATAATGATGAAATAAAATGAATACAGGAAAATCTGACATGCTGAGTACCTGCTCATGGAGCACTCCGTGTGCATCATCATACTGAAGCTTCACAACCCTATGAGGCTTTCCTTGGGATTCAAGCCTTTGTCGTAACTCATCCATGTTTTGGCAGCTTTGCTAGGGCTATTTCTGTGCCTGGAACACACCCTTTGCTCTCCCCAACCTCCCAAATCCTACCTATCCTTTCTAGTTCAAGTGCTACCTCTGCCAGAAATCTAGAAAACATTATTGTCATACAGAGCTGACATTCAAAAACTGGTTCTGCCGTTTATTAGCTGTGTGACTCTGGGCAAGACAGTTGGCTTTCCTAAGCTTTAATTTTCCCACCTGCAAAATGAAAACAATGGTACTTAATTGTTAGGGTTGTTTCAAGGATTAAATGAAATAATGCCTGTCACATGCCTAGCATAGAAACTGGCACAGAATACCTGTTAGTGGCAGTCGCTATCGATAACGTCAACAATTCTGGCTGCTCCAGCCCACCCTCGCCTCCCCTTTCTCAGGTGTGACCACAGCACACCACCTGCACCAAGCCACATGGCAAAAGATCACAGGCTAGCTTGCTCTCTCTTCATGTATGAATATTTTAACTCCCAATTATGCTACACAAAACAGGGACTCACTTTTCTCTTCCCAATGCCAGGTACAGCACTAGACACACTACAGACATTACACACTCACTTTGTGGAAAAAGGCAGAAACTTCAGTTGAGAACCGCTCTCTTCCCATCTAGCCAAAATCCCAAGAGACCCTTCAGGAGGCTCACCCGGCACTTGACCTCATCCCCGATGTGGTACTTCTTCTCCGGATTCTTCATCAGGATGTCAGCCAGGTGCATGGGAGGTACCAGGCCCCTCATCTGCTCGCCTACCTTCACCAGCATCCCATATGACTTTATGGTTAGCACTATGCCCTAGAGAGTCCAAAGATAAGCTGCCTCAATGTCTCAAGAATGGCCTTTCCCCCACCTCTTACAAGGCATGTCACACCTCCCCTTCACAGCCACCTTCCTGGGCTAACTGTGCCTGTTACTCCAGATGGCATATGGGTGAAGCACACACCCCACCCTGAGCTGGATTATTTCATCAGCTTTATTTGTGGGAGCCTTCACATCTTTCTGTGTGAGCATGTGCTTTCTGTGTGCCTTAAAATACATTCCCCAAAGAAAGGGACTATGTCAAGGTGTTCTAAGGAATAAACTCTACATATAAAGGGAGCTGCTCAATTAGAACCAAATGGTTGGAGAGGACAGGTATCTGGAACTGGCTTCTCACTAATATCCCAGGTAGCGCAATAATCACAGGACTAACTTTTGATCTGGTCTACTAACTACCATCAAATCCCAAATCTCAGGATTTATGATCTATTGCCTTTGTGTAGCTGGGTGGTGCTAGTAAGATCTTACCTTGAAATTAATTACGAGTTATCCAAAGAAAAAGAAAGAAATTCTAGTCAGCAGGCAAAGGTAAGGAACATGACATTCAGTGTATTAACACGAGGACTAACAAGCTGACAGTCACCTGTATGTGAACTAAAGAACGCCTGAAACTGAGGGAGTACCTAATTATATACTTGAGGTCTTACCTTTACCACTGCCCCAGGTTCAATGTCATGATATCTAAGGTACTGAGCTTCAATAATAGATCTAGGACAAAGAGAAAACACAGAATTAAATAAACTAGGGCAGAGGTTGCCTAAAATTCAGGGCTACCACAGTCACGCTGGCAAGAAAGAAAACCCTCCCCAAGCACAGCCAGGAGAAACGGAATATGAACATGTACAGGTGCACATCTCTACACCCCTACCTGTTAACGACAGACTTACGTTCGTAGAGAGAGCAAGGCCAGTTCATCCATTTGGCTGTAGTCAATAATTCTACACTTGTGAGTGTTCCCTGGCTTGAAGGCCTCAGGATTGAAGACATTCTTAGAATCCGAGAGATGGCTGAGCTGCAAAGTACCAAGTGATTGAGGACAAGCCAGAGACAATAGGTCTGAGCCAATGAGAACTTACAGCCCATAGAGAGGACTCAACACTAATCATGTACCATTAAAAACAGTACTTTGTTTGCCTGGTTAAGTAATTCTTCACACTAAAAAACTGCTCTTTATCATCACAGAATTTCAGGAAGGTCAGAGAAAGTCCAGAACGTAGGTCAGTCAACTGTGCCTAGTGCCTGTTTTTGTAAATAGAAGTTGTATTGGAATATAGCCATCCGTTCATTTACGTACTGTCTATGGCTGCTTTCAAGCCATAACAACAGCGTTGAACAATTAGGACAGAGACCACAGGACTCACAGCCTAAAGTATTTATGACCTAGCCCTTTAAGAAAATCTCTGCCGGGCCCTGGTCTGGATCCTAACTCATCCTTACACTTAACTATTAACCAAGTATCAGATATGGCAAGCTGGTTCTAAGGCATCCTAACACAGTCAATAGACATTGTTCTAATCACTATGAACAGGAATTAGAACTGCAATATCCAGAAATTCTAAACTAGCATCAAGGGATGAAAGAAGCAGAAATGGCCCCCTGTGCTCCAAAAGTCCTTTCAGTGATAAGATCCCTGACCAAACAAAGAGGCCTCCTTACCCGGGCATATGCCAGAATCCCATCCTTCAGCCTGAAGGTGGCCCCAGCCTTTTTGAAAAAGCCCTGGACAGGAACATCATCCAGCACCGCTCCAAGGTTCTGGCAAGAGAGTCGGGTGAGTGGGCGTCCAGGCTGTAGGAAGATGGGGCGCAGACTCAGGCGCACAACTCTGGTTCGAGGATGGACGCAGAGGATGCAAGCCCTCACCTAGACAAAAGGAAAGGCAGGGTGAGCAGGAGGAGGCGCACAGGAGTACCCTAGAGCAGACCTTCCAGGCATCAAGCCTCTCCACATGCTAACCAGGTATGTGAGAAAACACATCCTTAGTATGTAAGTACTCAAACTGGCTTCCATACTCAAGCAGCATGCAACAAAGTCAAAATGTCCCATAGGGATCATGTCTGACTAAATCAAAGCTTACTCAAGCCAGGTATAGTGGCTCACACTGATAATCCCAGCACTTTGGGATACCGAGGCAGTTGGATCACTTGAGCTCAGGAGTTAGAGACCAGCCTGCACACATAGTGAAACCCTATCTCAACAAAAAATACAAAAATTAGGCCGGGGATCATGGCTCATGCCTGTAATCCCAGCATTTTGGGAGTCTGAGGTGGGCAGATCACTTAAGATCAGGAGTTTGAGATAGCCCAGCCAACATGGCGAAACCTCATCGCTAGTTTTAAAAAACAAAAAGTTAGGCTGGAAGCGGTGGCTCATGCCTGTAATCCCAGCTCTTTGGGAGGCCGACGCAGGCGGATCACGAGGTCAGGAGATCAAGGCCATCCTGGCTAACACAGTGAAACCCCGTCTCTACTAAAAATACAAAAAAAAAAAACCCAGCAGTGAGCTGGATGTGGTGGCACGCGCCTGTAATCCCAGCTACTCAAAAGGCTGAAGCAGGAGAATCGCTTGAACCCAGGAGGCGGAGGCTGCAGTGAGCTGAGATAGCGCCACTGCACTCCAGCCTGGGCGACAGAGCAAGACTCTGTCTCAAAAAAAAAAATAGCTGGGCATGGTGGCACGTACCTGTACTTCCAGCTACTCAGGAGGCTGAGGCACAAGAATCACTTGAAATGGGAGGCAGACATTGCAGTGAGCCAAGACTGTGCCACTGCACTCCAGCCTGGGTGACGAAGTGAGACTTAGTCTCAAAAAAAAAAAAGAAAAAAAAAAATTAGCCAAGCACGGTGGCATGCACCATTTGGGAGGCTGAAGCAGGAGAATCACCTGAGTGAGCCCAGGAGATCAAGGCTGCAATGAGTGATGATCATGCCACTGCACTCCAGCCTGGGTGACAGAGTGAGACCCTGTCTCAAAAAATAATAATAAAATAAATACATAACAATTAGCAGGAAAGTTTACTCAAGGCCGGAAAACTATGTACCAGATGTCCCCTCAACACCAAGGAGCTAATATATCTGTAATACAACAGAAACCATGCACTGGCTCCTCTGAAACTAACAGAAAAAGCCTGATCTCTTCACGACATGAAAACATGTAAAATGTCTCAATTCCACACACGAATGATTATAGGGAGAAAAAAAATTACTAAAAAGAGGTTTAGGAAAATATTAACAGTATTATCACTAGGTAGTATAAAACCCTCATTTCACTTAAAAAAAAAAAAATTCTCAGCTAGTTGCAGTAGCTCAAGCCTATAATCCCAGCACTTTAGGAGGCCTAGGCAGGAGGATCGTTTGAGCCCAGGTGTTTAAGACCAGCCTGGGCAACACAGCGAGACCCCATCTCTACAAAAAATAGAAAAAAATTAGCTGGCTGTGGTGGCATGCATCTGTAGTCCCAGCTACTCAGGAGGCTGAGGTGGGAGGATTGCCAGAACCCGGGAGGCTGAGGTTGCAATTAACCGTGATCATGCCATTGTACTACACTCAGGGCAACAGTGTGTGACCTTGTCTCGAAAAATAAATAAATAAATAAATTCTCTATAGCATACATTACTATTTAAAAAAAGAAATCATTTTAGAATTCTAAAAAATTCTGAATAACATATATTAGGATTTTCTTCCCAAATATCCATGTTCATTGTAGAAAACTTGAATATTTAAATACAAGTGGAGCCAGGTGTTGTGGCTCATACCTGTAATCCCAGCACTTCGGGAGGCAAAGGTGGGGGACTCCTTGAGCCCAGGAGTTCAAAACCATCCTGGGCAACATGGCGAGACCTTGCCTCTACAATTTTTTTTTTTTTTTGAAACAGAGTCTTGCTCTGTTGCCCAGGCTGGAGTGCAGTGATGCAATCTCGGCTCACTGCAACCTCTGCCTCCCGGGTTCAAGCAATTCTCCTGCCTCAGTCTCCTAATTAGCTGGGACTACAGGTACATACCACCAGGTCTGGCTAATTTTTTTTTATTATTTTTAGTACAGACAAGGTTTCACCATGCTGGCCAGGCTGGCTTTGAACTCCTGACCTTGTGATTGTCCCTCCTCGGCCTACCAAAGTGCTAGGATTATAGGCGTGAGCCACCACACCTGGCCTACAAATTTTTTTTTAATTAGCCAGGCATCATAGTACACATCTGTGGTCCCAACTACTCTGAGATCAATTGAGCCCAGGAGATTGAAGCTGCAGTGAGCCGTGTTTGCGCTACTGCACTCCAGCCTGGGTGACAGAGTGAGACCCTGTCTAAAAAAAAAAGAAGAGAAAAAAAGAAAAGAACAGAACAGAAAAATCACCCAAAGTTCATCACTATTAACACCTGACTGCATAATCTTCCAGTATCTTAACCAGTGGTACTTTTCAAAATATTTTTTCAAAATTGCATCTATACTACTCATAGAACTTTTAAAATCACCTTTTGCTGTTTAAACGTATCTTATTGTCCTATGTTAAATATTCTTCTAAACAACTTTAAATTAGAAAAACAAAAAATTAGTAATACCAAAGGAAAAAAAAATCAAACTACATGGAAGACTATGAAGTAAAAACCAAAAGTTGCCTTCTTTTCCACCTGCTCCTTCTCTAATTTCAGTTCGGCCCCTGGGAGTTTCTTAGTTTCCATAACATTTTTTTTTTTTTTTGAAATGGAGTCTCGCTCTGTTGCCTAGGCTGGAGTACAGTGGCACAATCTCAGCTCACTGCAACCTCAGGCTCCTGGGTTCAAGCGATTCTCCTGCCTCACGTTCCTGAGTAGCGGGAACTACAGGCATATACCACCACGTCCGGCTAATTTTTGTATTTTTAGTAGAGACAGGGTTTCACCATGTTGGCCAGGCTGGTCTTGAACTCCTGACCTTAAGTGATCTGCCCACCTCACCTCCCAAAGTGTTGGGATTACAAGCATATGAGCCACTGTGTCTGGCCTCCATTAACACTTTTCATTATTCCTCTCGTCTCCTCTCTGTACACCTGCATGCATGCAGTCCTAGGTCCTCCCTGTAGCTAGCTGTGATACTGGACAGCAAATGGACCACAATTGGAATCAAGAAAATACAGGTTCAACATTTCTTACTGCCTGATTTGAGAAATATGTTCCAGCTTTCTTGGGATCCAGGTGCATAAAATCAACCACGCCCGTGAAGAATGTGAGGAAGTTTAGTGTAAGGCCAAATGGAGTCACCTAGAAATAAACAGAACAAGTTATGAAAAAAAGTTCTTTGAAAGAACCAGGAATGTGAGACACTGCTCACAGTAAACACTCAATGCCACATTATCCCTAACTGTGTCTCTCTCCTCCCCCAACTAACTCTTATCAATCTTTTCTTCCTATAAAACTAACTGACAGAACAATTCCTGCACTGGCTGTTTCCTTCTTAGTAGGCTCACCTCCCTTCCAGCTAAGAGAGGACATCAATCCTTCCACTCTCTGGGAGTCCTCCATAGAGTGGAAGGAGCTTTGTACATGTATCCTTGGGGAACTGCCAGCCTGACAACTGGAATAGATTGTTACTTACATACTTGCCCAGTATAGGAAGGTAAAACTCAAAGGCTTGCAAAAGGGAGATACTGACCACAAGCAAGCCAAGTCACCCTACAGAGTCAACAAAAAGCTAAAAGTGACAATCCCCTCAAAAGATAGTGATGAGGGAGATGAATGAAATCAAGAGAACTGGCCGGGCGCGGTGGCTCAAGCCTGTAATCCCAGCACTTTGGGAGGCCGAGACGGGTGGATCACAAGGTCAGGAGATCGAGACCATCCTGGCTAACACGGTGAAACCCCGTCTCTACTAAAAAATACAAAAAATTAGCCGGGCGAGATGGCGGGCACCTGTAGTCCCAGCTACTCGGGAGGCTGAGGCAGGAGAATGGCGTAAACCCGGGAGGCGGAGCTTGCAGTGAGCCGAGATCACGCCACTGCACTCCAGCCTGGGTGACAGAGCGAGACTCCGTCTCAAAAAAAAAAAAAAAAAAAAAGAGAACTAAGTCCTCTCTCTTACCTCCCCGCAAAATACGAAACCTATTCTCTGGGAAAACTGTTACCAGAATCAAAAAACAGGAAAAGTGCAAATTCTGAAAATGTCAATTAAATTCTAAATATCACATAAATATCCAGCCCCTTTCTCGTACTCATTCTCAGGCAGCCAGGCTTAGACCCTCTTGGGTGGAGATTGTCCGATCCTTTCTAGAGAAATCTAACATGCCAGAGAAGACCTATAACAATCACATTATGAGATTGTCCAAATTAAATCTGCTAGTCCTGTTCCTGACAGGAAAGTTAAATAGTCACCAAGAAGCTGGGTGCGGTGGCTCATGCCTATAATCCTAGCACTCTGGGAGCTGAGGCAGGTGGATCACCTGAGCTCAGGAGTTTGAGACCAGCCTGGCCAACACAGTGAAACCCTGTCTCTACAAAAATACAAAAATTAGCTGGGCGTGGTGGTGGATGCCTGTAGTCCCAGCTACTCAGGAGGCTAACGCAAGAGAATCACTTGAACCTGGATGGTGGAGGTTGCAATGAGCTGAGATCATGCCACCGCACTCCAGCCCAGGTGACAGAGCAAGACTCTGTCTCAAAAACAATAATTATCATAAAAATTATAAAAATTTAAAAAACAGTCAACAATCCCACACAGGCACACAGACTTGCTCACAGTTTTTTTAGCACCTCACTCATAATACGGCAATCTAAACAAAAACTTTCTAGAGAATTGGAAGTTAAAGTTGAGAGGCTCTCCCAGGATGCTTCTGGATAATGTGCCACACTAAAACGAGGAAGTAAACCAAAAAGAAGAACACATGGGACCAAAGAAGGCTCCAAGAGAGATAGAGGAGAGAGCAGAAGGGAAGTCCTAGGATACTGGCTATGCAGCAGCCCTACAGAGCAACTAGTCCATCCTAGAGCAGGAGGACATCAAAAAGGGTTCTAGGTGGGAGGAAAAAGAAACTAGTAGTTTACTTAAAGGGTTTGAAAGCATGCAGAATTGTAGCGAGATGAAAATAAGTTGAGGGTATAGGAAAAAATGTTGATAGAAAAAGAATTTCGCAAATGACAAAAACAAAGCTGACTGCCACCTCCAAGAGAAAAAAAAGCTGTTCAAGAAGGTCATAGTAGGCCAGGTATGATGGCTCACACCTGTAATCACAGCATTTGGGGAGGCCCAGACAGGTGGATCACTTGAGGTCAGGAGTTTGACACCAACCTAGCCAACATGGTGAAACCCTGTCTCTACTAAAAATACAAAAATCAGCCAGGTGTGGTAGTGCATGCCTGTAGTCCCAGCTACTTGGGAGGTTGAGGCAGGGGGATCACTTGAACCTGGGAGGCAGAGGCTGCAGTGACCTAAGATCGTGCCACACTGCATGCCAGCCTGAGCAACAGGGTGAGACTCTGTCTCAAAAAAAAAAAAAAAAAAAAAGGAAAGTCATGCTGGTATGCTGGGCGAGGTCACTCACGCCTGTAATCCCAGCACTTTGGGAGGCCAGGATGGGAGGATCACTTGAGCTCAGGAGTTCAACACCAGCCTGGGCAACATAGTGAGACTTTATTTCTACAAAATATATATGTTTTAATGAAAAAAAGAGAGACCCAAATGTTTTCTAGCTTGATAAAAAGTTAAAACTCAATGCCTAAGATTGAAAAATCAAGAGATACCAGCAGAAACTTATTACTCAAAAATATGGAAATTTCAAAACATAAGCTAAAAGAGTTAAAGATCGGGGTTATGATGGATAAGTTCTTCATTATAAACCTTTTAATTCCATTTGACCCTTTAGATCAGCACCATCCAACAGAAATACAATGCTAGCCACACATGTAATTTTAAGTTTTCCAGCAATCACATTTTAGAAACTACAAAGAAACAAAAGACATTTTAGTATAGTTTTTTTAACCTAATATAGCCGACATATTATCATTTCAACATGTGGCACTGGCCACATCTGAAGTGCTCAATGGGCATAAGTGACTAGTGACTACCCTTATCAGACAGTAGTTTTAGACCATATGCATGTAATATTTTAAAAAGAATTATTTTTGTTTTAAAAAGTAGTAGTAGCAATGAACAGCTTACCTTCTGCACCTGAGCTTTGACCACCAGTCCTGGTAGTAAGTTATTAAGGGTCCAGCTCTGCTCTTCAGTAGCAATGGCAGTAGAAACCTCTGAGTGACCAACAGACAGACTAACAACTCCTCCGTTGCCTTTCACCTTTTCAATGATGCAGTTCAGGTACTGACCCACCTTTAGTTTAGCACCTGAAAGCCCAGATCCAGACCCCAAAAGAAAAAATGTCTCTATGAGAAGGACTTTTAACATGGGCCCAAGTAATACTTGAAGAGACCCATGGCCTACCTGCCCAATTAGCATCGATTACTCCCCACATTCCCAATCTCTAAGGTGCCAACTACAAGAAGGAAATGAAGTTCTCCTAACTGATCTGGAATTCAATTACCATACAAAAATATGAACATCTCAACAAGCCAGGAGATTGCTGGTTCAGAAGCCATGGGGGCCCAAATTGCAGTGGAATCTTCCAGGTGAGAAAAACTGACACTGTTCCATCAGATCTTAGTGAGACCCTGCCACTCGTTGGCCCTTCATACATCTTTCCTTTCCTATTAACTAGGATTAAGTGCTGGTTTAACCAAAGCCATAGCACCTTCAGGGTCACCATTCTGTCATGTCACTCATCAAAATGGCACTTAAATATAATCCCCACATGTACCACCTCACCACCAGGTACTGGCTCCTTTTCTTGCCCTCACCTTTGTTCTTCTGTCTGATGTACTCCTGGGCTTTCAGCAGTGGCAGAAAAGCTCTGGTCCCATCAACACCAATGTCCACTAAGTAGCCATGGTCTTCCAGGCTGGATACGGTACCTGTAAGTAGCTGGGGAAGAGAAAGTAGTCCCAAAAGTTCCAATTCAAAGGTAACAGGACACACAACAAACGTCCAAACTTGAATGCTCCTGCCACTAAGCTCCCACTCTGCCACTATCCCACCCCCACGTTTAACTTTAAGCCACAGTCCCACTAGACAGCAGACATCAAATTCAATACTCCCAGGCTTGAAGGATCTGACGGTTGCCAGGCAATGAGGAATGTTTAACACAGCTGAATGATGGAACAATATAGAAGAATCTCTTGCCTCGAGTGCTTTCAAAAGATAGCAGACTTTCGGCCGGGCACGGTGGCTCATGCCTGTAATCCCAGCATTTTGGAAGGCTGAGGCAGACAGATCACTTGAGGTCAGGAGTTTGAGACCAGCCTGGCCAACATGGTGAAATCCCGTCTCTATTAAAAATACAAACATTAGCCAGGCATGGCACCTGTAATCCCTGCTTCAGGAGGCTGAGGCAGAAGAATTGCTTAAACCCAGGAGACAGAGGTTGCAGTGAGAAGAGATCATGCCACTGCACTCCAGCCTGGGCAAGAATGAGACTGTCTTTTAAAAAAAAAAGATAGCAGACTTTCACGTTATGCAAAGAGAGATGAACTGCTTGACCCTGCAAGGGCGCTCCCAGAACCAGGACTACTAAGAGAATCCAGTACTACCCTTCTAACTGTCATAGGATGTCTCTTCTGAGCACCTCCAACACATTAAAAAAATACTGCTGGCAGGGCGTGGTGGCTCATGCCGGTAATCCCAGCACTTTGGGAGGCTGAGGCGGGTGGATCACCTGAGGTGAGGAGTTCAAAACCAACGTGGACAACATGGTGAAACCCCGTCTCTCCTAAAAATAAAAAAAATTAGTCAGGTGTGGTGGTACACACCTGTAATCCCAGCTACCGGAGAGGCTGAGGCAGGAGAACTGCTTGAACCCAGGAGGTGGAGGTTGCAGTAAGCCAGGATCACGCCATTGCACTCCAGCCTGGGCAACAAAGCAAGACTCCATCTCAAAAAAAGAAAAAAAAAAATGCCAATCTCCTTTATATTACAAGGCAAGTAGTGTGGCTCTGAAACTTACTAGCGCTTTGGTCTTTGGTAAGTTACTTAAACCTTTCTGAGTCCATTTTGCCAAATGTATAAGGCATAGTATCTACCTGCCTCACAGGGTTGCTGTAAGAATTTCATCAAAGTGCCCAAAATGTCACCTGTCATATAGTAGGCTCTTGACACTTGTCAATTTCCTGCAACTTAACTTACTTTTATTCCCTTTTTATCCAACTAAATCCTACCAAACTTTCTAGGCCTTTCCTAAATCCTACTGCTTCTAACCAACATTGCAAAGATCATATTGATCTCTGTCCTCTTAATTACAAGAGTACTTACATTATCCATATGAGTGTAAGTTTACCCTTTTGTACCTACCAGACTTGGAGGCTCTGAGCCAGGACTAACATCTCCCGAATATCCACAGGACTGAACACAAAGTAATGAGATACCCACTAATACAGCTGATAGACTAACTTCTCTGACTACCCCGTCACCTGCTCTCAGACAGCAGCTTTCAAGCATTCTATACAAATGCTAGAAGCCTTTGTAAAAGACTGAATGTGCAAGGAAGTTTCAGTAAGTAAGGCACTATGAGGAACTCCTCACCATCACCAAGTCCCCTGCTAAGGCTTCCAGGGGGCATTTTTCTTTGCCACCAGTGAGATTTGGACTTGCTTAGCCAGGCAAGGTGGTTCACGCCTGTAATTCCAGCACTTTGGGAGACCGAGGTTGGGAGTTCGACACCAGCCTGACCAACACGGAGAAACTCAGTCTCTACTAAAAATATAAAATTACCTGGGCATGGTGACGCATGCCTGTAATCCTGGCTACTCAGGAGGCTGAGGCAGGAGAATCGCTTGAACCCGGGAGGTGGAGGTTGTGGTGAGCCAAGATCACACCATTGCTCTCCAGCCCGGGCAACAACAGCGAAACTCTGACTCAAAACAAAAGAAATTTGGACTTGATTTCTCTTTTCTCTTCTCCAATGTAATGATTAGGTTCAAGTCTTCAATGTCCATTACGTATCCAAAGAACCCAAGAGACCTTCCTTCCAGAAAAAGACCCACTCCTATGTGTAACAGTTAAGCTGAGAGGAAAAGTGGCCTAGACCATGCTCCCTAGGAGGCAGGAAGAAGGCACATTGCCCACTCCTCCTCCCTGACCCTAGATACCTACCATGCCAGGCTTCAGGGCCTCAGCACTCAGCACTCTGTTGACATTTTTGGGGTTCAGAGACAGCTTGACACTCTTCTTACCCCTGTCTGTGATGCCCAGACTGCTCACCACACATCTTACCAGCATTCCAGGTGAGAAGAGTTCAGGCAAGTGAAGTAGGTCCTGCATAACACAAATGAGAAAGAGCTGATACACACCCTTCTCCTGAACCAAAACTCCATTACCCAGCCTTGGCTCAGTGCCTTCTCATCCTCAGACGCCAAAGAACCCAAAAGGTAGGTGAGGAATAACCCCCGCATCCACAAAGGAAGTTGGGTCTGTGGCCTAGCCACAGTCTTGAATTTCAGCATAAGGCCTTCAAATATTTCTACATAACTGGCATGTAAAATGACACGTCAAAAGAGTTGTCTACACTTTCTGCCTCTACTTCATCTCTTACTCACTCTTCGGCTCACTGCCATCTGTTTTCCACCCCTCTTACTCTACCACTTTATCTCCCCATAGAACTACCAATGAGTTCCATATTGCTACATCCAGTGGTCAGTTTTGCAGTCTATCTCTTACATGACCATTAAAAAGCACTTGAGGGTTGGGCACAGTGGCTCACGCCTGTAATCCCAGCACTTTGGGAGGCCAAGGCGGGCAGATCACCTGAGGTCAGGAGTTTGAGATCAGCCTGGCCAACATGGTAAAACCCTATCTCTACTAAAAATACAAAAATTAGCTGGGTGTGGTGACGTTTGCCTGAAATCCCAGCTACTCAGGAGGCTGAGGCAGGAGAATTGCTTGAACCTGGGAGTTGGAGGTTGCAGTGGGCTGAGATCATGCCACTGCATTCCAGCCTGGGTGAAAGAGTGAGACTCCATCTCAAAAAAAAAAAAAAAAAAAAAAATTATAGGTCAGGCATGGTGGCTCACACCTATAATCCCAACACTCTGGGAGGCCGAGGCGGATGGATCATTTGAGGTCAGGAGTTCGAGACCAGCCTGGCCAACATGGTGAAACCCTCTCTCTACTGAAAATACAAAAATTAGCTGGGTGCGGTGGCAGGCACCTGCAATCCCAGCTACTGGGAAGGCTGAGGCAGGAGAATCGCTTGAACCCAGGAGAAGGAGGTTTCAGTGAGCTGAGATCATACCACTGCACTCCAGCCTGGGCAACAGAGTGAGACTCTGTCTCAAAAACTGAAAAATCATGATCATCTCTGCCAATCCAGGGCCCCTTCAGGGTTTCCTATCTCAGGATGTCATGACCAAGTATCAAATCATGCACCACAGAAACCTAGAACTCAGCCCTGACACCTCTATCTGCCCCACCACCCATATTGAATCTATCACCAAGCAATGACTTTGCCTCCTCAGTCCTCAGGAAATCCTGAACCCAGGTCACCATCAATCTCAGGACGTGAACGACCACAAGAGCCTCCTAACGTGTCTCTAAGGAACTTCTCATGCCTCGTCAATCTACACGCTATGCCACATGTCACCGACCCCAATGAGAACATTTCAAGGACTTCCCATTGATTCTAGAATTTAAAAACAATACTTAAAATGGCTGCATATGCCCTGGCCCCCACTCAGGATCTCCTGCCCATCTCACATCACAGTCTCTTTTGTTCTCCTTACCTAGCCATACTAGCCTTCTCTCTGTTATATATCACATTGCTTCTGCCTGAACGCCATTCCTTCTTTACCTAGGGAACCCTCATTCTTTAGATCTCAGCTTAAGCATCCCTTTCTCAACAACTTAGTCAAAAATTCCTTTATAATAAACTCTCATGGGACCTTGCACCTTCCCTTCTTAGCACCTGGCAAAATTGTAATTTTAAATCTATTTGCGTTCCACTTATTTTCAATAGCAGGCTTCATTCGGATTTCCCTTACCTTCAGAGGTTGTTCTTGTGTCACCTGCTCATTCAGCTTTTTGGTGTAGGCATCACAGATTTCAGTGACTTGTACAAACCCCTGGAGGCCGTTGGGGAGACTAATCACCAGTTCCAGTTCATTCACCTCTTTTACACAACCCAGAATCCGCATTCCCTCACATAGGGACTAGAAGAGAAAAAGTGAAATGTGTACAATAAGGACGGGAACAACAACAGGAAAGGTTGGAAGGTCTGGCTTCTAGTCTCAATTTAAAAGCTATGAGGCTGAGCACAGTGGCTTACGCCTATAATTCCAATACTCTGGGTGGCCAAGGCAGGAGGACTGCCTGAGCTCAGGAGTTCCAGACCAGCCTGGGCAACATAGTTTCTACAAAAAAAAAAAGATTAGCCAGGCATAGTGGTGCACGCCTGTAGTCGCAGGTACTCTGAGGTGAGTGGATCGCTTGAGCCAGGAGGTTGAGTCTGCAGTGAGCCGTGATCACACCGCTATACTGCAGCCTTGGCAAGAAAGTGACACCCTATCTCAAAAAAAAAGATGAAAAATAGGCCGTGCATGGTGACTCACGCCTGTAATCCCGAAACTTTGGGAGGCCGAGGCGGGTGGATTACCTGAGGTCAGGAGTTCGAGAGAGCAGCCTGGCCAACATGGCAAAACCCCGTCTCTACTAAAAAATACAAAAATTAGCCGGGCATGGTGGCAGGTGCCTGTAATTCCAGCTACTCAGGAGGCTGAGGCAAGAGAATCAGTTGAACCTGGGAGGCAGAGGTTGCAATGAACTGAGATCACGCCACTGCACTCCAGCCTGGGCAACAAGAGTGAAACTCTCTCTCGAAAATAAAAAATAAAAATAAATAAATAAATAAAAACCTACAGGAATTTTATAAGTGAAAAGAAATACACATGTGGACATATCAGTGAACTTCTCAAATATCTAACAGAGCACTGTGAAAGGTCTAGATTATACAAGTGTTAACAGCACTGGGATACTGGAGGACACCTTTGCCTTTTACCTTATTCTGAGCAACCCAAATTCAAATGCCTGGTAGACAACACAATGAAGGAAGCCAGCTAGCTAGTGGAGATAGTGGCAGTCTGGAGTGACCATGCCAGGTCTAAAGGGCACAACCACTACCCAGCTCCTTGTCATTACAAACATGAGGGAATATGGGCCTTGTGCTTACATGAAAAATTTTTTCAGGCAAAAAAAATTGTAGTTTTCAGCCAGGCGCAGTGGTTCACGCCTGTAATCCCAGCACTTTGGGAGGCCAAGGCGGGCGGATCACAAGGTCAGGAGATTGAGACCATCCTGCCTAACATGGTGAAGCCCTGTCTCTACCAAAAATACAAAAACTTAGCCGTGCGTGGTGGCGGGCGCCCGTAGTCCCAGCTACTCGGGAGGCTGAGGCAGGAGAATGGTGTGAACCTGGGAAGTGGAGCTTGCAGTGAGCAGAGCAGAAAAGGCGCCACTGCACTCCAGTCTGGGCAACAGTGTGAGACTCTGTCTCAAATAAAAAAATTTTTAGTTTTCTAATGCTGGCTCCAAGTCTAACAATTTTTTTTAAAGTATCATATAGGACAAAATACTGACTCTGAATCTAGCCAAATCTAAATGTTCCCCTTCAAAGTTATTTAACTTCTTTTCTTTTTTACAGCTAACATATATTGGTGTTATCATCTAAAAATGTAAGAAGGCTGGGCACAGTGGCTCACTCCTGTAATTCCAGCACTTTGGGAGGCCAAGGCAGGTGGATCACGAGGTCAGGAGTTCCAGACCAGCCTGACCAACACGGTGAAACCCCATCTCTCTTAAAAATACAAAAATTAGCTGGGTGTAGTGGCGCGTACCTGTAATCCCAGCCATTCAGGAGGCTGAGGCAGGAGAATCACTTGAACCTGGGAGGCAGAGGTTGCAGGGGGCCGAGATCACAACACTGCACTCCAGCCTGGGCAACAGAGTGAGACTCTGTCTCAAAATAAATAAATAAATAAATAAATAAAATAAAATAATTTAAAAATTAGAAAATAAAAATGTAAGGAACACAGTAGACCACTTCAATTCTTGGAGATGGGTTTCACATCTATGAAATGAATGGATAGGATTAGAATAATTGCTAAAGTTACTGTCCATTCTAACCTCTGAATATATGAGAACACAAGTCCTGTGAGGACACAAGCCCACAGCAGTTCTAAAGGAAAAAAAGGGGGCAGGCATGGGGGGTGGCTCACGCCTATAATCCCAACACTTTGGGAGGCTGAGGCAGGAGGACTGCTTCAGCACAGGAGTTCGAGACCAACCTAGGCAAAATAGCAAGATGCAAGCCCCACAAAAAATTTAAAAATTAGCTGGGCAAGGTGACACACACCTGCAGTAGTCCCAATTGCTCAGGTGAAGCTGAGGCAGGAAGATTGCTTGAGCCCAGGAGTTCAAGGCTAAAGTGAGCTATGATCATGCCACTGCATTCCATCCTAAGCAAGAGAGTCAGGCCTGTCTCTGGAAAATAATAAATAAATAAAAAGAAAAAAAAAAAAAGACTCCTAGCATCAGTTAGCAACAGAAGGAAATCATGCTCAGTCCTCAGCATAAATTGCAAGAATCTCTATACACACACACATGAAGTATAATTTATTAAGGGGAAAATGGAATTAAGGGAAAAAAGAAGGAAAGAAGAAAGAAAGAACATACACAAACTTAAGCAACCAAGGTCAACTGTTCAAATGAAAACCAACTTTAACAAACCTCAACACTAAGGATTTCAAACTTCTCTCTTGCGGACTTGCTGCTTTCTCTCTTTTCGATTTTCAACTTTTTTGTTTTTGCTGGCCCCTTCTGGCTCTTTTTTCTTTTGGTGGATCCCTCTTCAGTAGAAATCTAGAAGCGAGTAGGGGGAACCCACAAAGACCCAAAAGAGTAAGAAGCAATCTGACTTTTCCCTCCCATTTCAGGTCATCACTCACCTTGCTTTGTTACTCCTTCACTCCACCCTACTCCATCCCACTCCCAAGTGTTCCTTTAATTCTTGTTTAAAAAAAAAAAAAGAGCTGCCAATGCTCCCTCTGCCCAAGGTCTGAGAAGCCTCCTTCATGTTCCCAAAGTCTCTTCTCTCTTGTGTCCTTCCTTTCTTGACTGGGATGAACACTGGGGTTCCTCAGTTTGAGAAGCAATGTAGAAGAGTATATGAAAATGGACACTGGAGTTACACAGACCCAAGTTAAACTCTCATCTTTTCAACCATAACAAGCTATGTGGTTTCAGCTAAATTATATAAAGTCCAGGCACAGTGGCTCATGACTGTAATCCCAGCACTTTGGGAGGCCAAGGCAGGCAGATCACTTGAGACTAGGAGTTCAAGACCAGCCTGGCCAATAGGCTGTATTTTTTTACACTAAAAATACAAAAAAATTTAGCTGGGCATGGCAGCACACACCTATAGTCCCAGGTACTCTGGAGGCTGATGCAGGAGAATCACTTGAACCCAGGAAGCGGAGGTTGCAGTGAGCTGAGATCACAACACTGCACTCCAGCCTGGGCGACAGAGCAAGACACTGTTTCCTCATCATGGAATTGCAATTGCTGCTTTATAGCACAGTTGAAAAGGTTACATAATATAGACCTAAAGCCACACACTCAAATGTTAGTTCCCTTTCCCCAAGAATTTGGAGCACAGTCTAGTCTAGGTGAGACTGTGAAGTCTAATGTAAATTCTGACCATTACATATGGAACCCATGTAAAAATGCAATGATCAGTCAGGCACAGTGGAACATGCCTGCTGTTCCAGCTACTCAGGAGGCTAAGGAGGAAGGATCGACTGAGCCCAGGAGTTTAAGTCCAGCCTGGGTAACAGAGTGAAACATCATCCCTCCCCATCTCTTTAAACGACAACAACAAAAACAAGAAAAACATCGGCTGGGCGCAGCAGCTCACATCTGTCATCCCAGCACTTTGAGACGTCAAAGTGGGCAGATCATCTGAGGTCAGGAGTTTCAGACCAGTCAGGCCAACATTGTGAAACCCTGTCTCTAACAACAATACAAAATTAGCCAGGTATGGTAACAGGCACCTGTAATCCCAGCTACTCACGCCACTGTACTTCAGCATGGGCAACAGAGCGAGACTCCGTCTCAAAAAAAAAAAAAAAAAAGAAAAAAAACCGCTTCCTCTCCATCCTTCATCAACATGGCACATGGCAAAGAGAGCCTAAGAACAAGAAACTGCAGCACTTTATTTTGTTTGTGTGTTTCTCGAGACAGAGTCTCGCTCTCTCACCCAGGCAGGAGAGCAGTGGCACAATATTGGGTCACTGCAACCTCCGCCTTGTCAGTTCAAGCAATTCTCATGCCTCAGCCTCCCAAGTAGCTAGGACTACAGGTGTACCACCATGCCCAGCAAGTTTTATTAGTATAGACGGGGTTTCACCATGTTGGCCAGGCTAGTATTGAATTCCTAGCCTCAAGTAATCCTCCTGCCTCGGCTTCCCAAACTGCTGGGATGACAGGCATGAGCCACTATACCCAGCTAACAACTGTACTTTAAACTCTAATACTAAATGCCAAGTTTCAAAAGATACAGGATCATGGTGGTATGGCCTCTCTAAACGAATTAAATTTATAGACGCAGACTTCAACGCAAAAAAAATCTGGAAAATAACACATTTTCAAATAAGGCTCATTTTTCACAAGACCCTAGAGTAAAAGTTTCCAGTGAGTGTCATCAAACAAGCATACTACTTACATCAAATAAGTTGTCTTGTTCAACTGACTGCTGGAAAGCTTTCTCTGGTTTGTGGATCTTTCTTGTACCTCCTCGGGGGAAGCTTTCTTCCAGGGTTGCCATGTTTGGGTCTCCTAAAAACAACGCAAAAGATAATGGTGACATGTTGTCTTCGTAGCAGATTTCAGAAAGGTGTGATCAAGGGGGCAAGAGACAGAATGTTCCAGCAATATGCTAGACAACATTCAGAACTACAATATAGATGGTTTAGATGTCAGGCCCGGGATAATCCATACTTCATCTTTCCAAAGGTCTCTGCTTTAAAACCACAAGTCCACCTACCTTCTTCCAGAAAAGTAAGTTATAGATTCAACGTAGCAAATACTCACTAAGCAGCTACAGTTAAGTCAGAGATACACTGTAGCTCTATAGATGAATATATAATTCTCTGCCTTCAAAGAACATGCACTTTTTGAAGATAAAACAATTATGTAAGTAACTTAAAATGCAAATTGGATTATAAAAGATCACAAAGATGCAGGAAGGGATAAGGCTTCAGTAAAGGAGGCAAGCTTCATAAAGAAGATCCTAGGCCAGGCTCCGTGGCTCAAGCCTGTAATCCCAGCACTCTGGGAGGCCGAGACGGGTGGATCACGAGGTCAGGATATCGAGACCATCCTGGCCAACACAGTGAAACCCCGTCTCTACTAAAAAATACAAAAAACTAGCTGGGCGAGGTGGCGGGTGCCTGTAGTCCCAGCTACTCGGGAGGCTGAGGCAGGAGAATGGCGTAAACCCCAGAGGCAGAGCTTGCAGTGAGCTGAGATCCGGCCACTGCACTCCAGCCTGGGCTACAGAGCGAGATGTGGTCTCAGAAAAAAAAAAAACGAAGATCCATTTTGCTGAAGAGTAAAAGATGAACAGAAGCTTGACAGGTAGAAAGGGAATGTGAGAAAAGACATGGATGGGAAAAACCTATTATTTCAATAAACACCAGCAATTTCCCTATCAAACAACTGCTCAAAGGCTTGCTGTTGTCTCTGAAGAATTATTCAACTAGACCACTCGGAGATTAAAGCATAAAAACTGAAGTTAAATTTTAAAGGAGGCCGGGCACCATGGCTCACACCTGTAATGCCAGCGCTTCAGGAGCCTGAGGCGGGCGGATCATCTGATGTCAGGAGTTTGAGACCAGTATAGTCAACACGGCGAAACCCCGTCTCTACCAAAAATGCAAAAATTAGCCAGGGGTGGTGGTATGCGCCTCGTCTCAGCTACTCAGGAGGCTGAAGTGGGAGAATTGCTTGAGGCCGGGAGGCGGAGGTTGCAGTGAGCTCAGCTCATACCACTGCACTCCAACCTGGGGGACAAAGCAAGACTCCATCTCAAAAAATTAAAGGAGAAGTTGGGCTTTTTTGTAGAAGACCTTGAATTAGATACGGGTAGTTTACTTTGGCAAGTCAGAGACTTAAGCAGGGAAAGCGACAGAACAATAAGCAAGAAAAATATACTGCAGACTATAGATTGGACATGAAGAGAGACAGTACTGAAGGCAAATAAATTCGGTAGAAGGATTCAAATGCATTGTTTCCTGATATCTCAGTGATTTAAAAAAAAAAAAAAAGGATTCAAGTGCAGGACAGCAGAGAAACCAGGAGAACCAGAACTGTGTATAAGTGAAAACAGAAGACAGGAGAGGTTAGTTCTGACAGACACTTGGCAATAAGAATCTAGAAGAGCTTGAGACTAGAGAAGTGATGACTGGGTGGGGCCAAGGATATGGAATCAGGGATGGGTATCAAAGAAACAGGAAAGTTCAGGGGGTTTGGTTTGCTGGGAATTTCACCCTTAATTTCCTTTCAAACAAGGGGAAACTGAGGCTCCAAAAAGTAAGGAGATCCAGGGGCACAGAAGACAGGCTACTTTCCGAACACAAAGCCTGAAGTTACACGGGCTGCTAGCACAGAGCCGGCTTCGAAGTGCGGCTAAGGTGGCCGAACCACACTCATCTAGCGGGTGCCTGGCAGGGACCCAGGCCTGAGAGAGACCTGACAGCCATGAGGTTTCCTCGTTTTTCGCCTCTGCCTTTACTCACCCGCCCCGCGGCGTCGGCACCCCGCTAGCACTGAGCTCGAACCGCTGTACTCACACACGTGGAGACCAGGATACCTACGCTCCAGAGCAATTCTTCCGGAAGTGTGGACAGGCTCAACACCCTACTTCCGTTGCTATGTTGTGGAGGTGACCTAGAGACAGGAATCGGAAGGGCGGGACTTGGAGCCGTAGCCAATCATCGCAGACGGCCGAATCGCGGCGGCTTGCTAAACGCGTGCGGGGGAGGTGGCTTCTTCCGGCCGGGGCGAGAGGTGGTTACGTTTGGTGAAGGACACCAGCTGCGGAATTTTTGGCTTTGGCAGGTGGGTGAAGAGTGGAGGCCGGGCTTGGACCTCGCGCCTCCACGTTGCGGGACCGCCCGCCGTTTCTGGCCGAGGAACACCTCGAGGTCTTAGTTTTCGAGGAGAGAAACGGTGGGGAATGGGAAAGGAGCTAGAAAAAACTAGGGGCGCAAGGGGGCGGCCAGCGGGTGAGAAGCCTGGAGGTGAGGTGCATAGGTGCGCCCAAGGGCTCCCACAGTTTCCGAAGACCCTTAGATTGCATTCGCCAGTGGAGAAAAATGAGGCCCTCCGCGAAGCGTCCCCCGAAGTCACCCAGTGACGTAATATTGGACGAGAGCTAGGGCTTCTGACCCCCATCACCGGCCGAATTAACCTCTTTTCTTCTGTATGCACATAGCTGTTTGTTCCCACCGAGCTGTGCTTAGGAAGCTGGCCAGCCGGGCCTCCTTTAGCTACACTGCAGCCTTTTTCAAAGCGAGTGAATGTGGCCCGGCCCCTACAGTTCGCCAGGCCCGCTGTAAAAAGGTTAGATTTCAGTCTGTAGACGATCAGTGGGAAGGCTTTTCCTAGGAGGTAGCCAGAACAGAGAGCTGTAAACTCCTTGAGTGCAAGAAGCTGCTTCTGTTACGTGAGTGGTTCTCATCTTTGCCTTCCTTACCTCGTGATCTCACCATTCCAGGTAGGTGTTAAGTTAGAAAGGAAAATACTAACATCGAGGAATAGAGAAAGTAACAAGAGCTACTGGTCACTTTGGACCTTTAATAAAGTGCCCATCTCACAGATGGAGAGAGGCACGGAAGGATTAGCGGTGGCTCACGCCTGTAATCTCAGCACTTTGGGAGGCCGAGGCAGGCAGATCACCTGAGGTCCAGAGTTCGTGACCAGCCTGAATAATATGGTGAAACCTCGTCCCTACCAACAGTACAAAAATTAGCCGGGCGTGGTGGCGCACGCCTGTAGTTCCAGCTACTGGGGAGGCTGAGGAAGGAGAATCGCTTGACTCCGGGAAGCGGAGATTGCAGTGAGCCGAGATCATGCCACTGCACTCCAGACTGGACGACAGAGTGAGACTTTGTCTCAAGAAGAGCTGTTAGCAGCTTAATTAAAACAGACCACCATTTAACAACATTAAATCACAACTAGGAGTCTTACAAAGGGCACTGTAAACACAAGGGTTCCTTTATCTTTGCCCTAAAGTAACCTGCCGCATGCTGAAGAATGCAGAACCAAATTTTCAACCTTACTCCATCATTATCTCACCAGCAACAACCCCGTTCCCCATTTCGTCCTCCATTTGAGCCTCTCAAGAGTCCTCCTCCTTTAAGACCCAGACTAACTTGAGTGACTGATTTCAGTTCTTGAACCATGCACTTCCCTGCAGTCAGAATTAGTCTTCTGTAGGATATCACAAAACATCAGCCTTCCTCCCATATTATGTGTAAAGGAAATTTAAAACACCTTAGTATTGCTGGGCATATTCTCCTAAAAAGTTTCGTTAGATGTAATGTAGTGGAGGTTTTCAGTTAATGGTCAAAGTTAAGCCCTTGTTTTCTGTAGCGTTTCTCCTAAAAACCTACTTCACACCCTAAGAAATGAATCCAAAAATGTATCATGAAATGAATGGGGGAGGGAAGTATGTCTTTAGTAAGTTTAGTAAAGTGAAACAGTTGATAGCTACATTATAAAGTTGCTTTTATCGCTTCTGTTGGCTAAGATCAAGTGTATAAAGTTACTTTTAATGGAGATTTTCCTAACTTGGGCTAGACTGGCCAAGGTCTCTGAAGAGGCCTAAGGAAGTTTGGATTTCCTTCATTGCTCCAAGAACCTTCTTGAAACTTGAAAATTAAGGTCATTTTTCTCAAATTTTCATTGCCAATTCTTTACACAAGAATGCCTCTGAAAGCCTTTGAATGGGGGAGTTCCAGTTTCCATAGCAATGACTCCCTCACAGATATCTCCCTCTTCCATTTCATCAAGACCCAGCTGAGTCACTGTCACTGCCTACCAATCTCGACCGGACCTCGACCGGCTCGTCTGTGTTGCCAATCGACTCGGCGTGGCGTCGGTCGTGGTAGATAGGCGGTCATGCATACGAATTTTCAGCTCTTGTTCTGGTGACCTTTCGAATGTGTCTTGTCTATAAAAGAAATTCATGCCTTTGTAAAATACACAGGTACTATAGATTAAGCCGCCTTTGCTATATATTCTTCCAGAGTTTTTTTAATACACTATTTGTTTTTCTATTTCATTTACTGCAGTATTTTTCAAACTTTAGCATGCTTCAGGATTATCTAGAAGCCTTATTAAAATAGATTCCTGGACCCAGAGTTTCTGATTCAATAGGTAGGGCCTAAGAATGTGCACTAACAAGTTTCCAGTGATGCTAATGCTGCTGGTCTAGGGACAAGACTCAGAGAACCATTGACGTGCTTTATAAAATCCAGAAATAAGATTTTTCTTAACAACATTTAACGTTACTTGGGACATCTTACCATGTCAGTACACAAAGATCTGTGCATATTTTGTGTCGTTTAATGGAAACCATTTTTTAATGAGTCGTCTATAATGGACTTTTAAGATTTTCATAAACAATATTTCATTGACCATCTTTGAACCACACAATGTGTTTCCACTTCGTAATATTTCAGTAAGGGTAAATTCCTGGAGAAAAAAAGCAGCTAAATGGAAGGGTACACTCATTTTATTATTCGATAGATACTGCCAAATTGGACTTTCTGAAGGTTGTACCAGTTTATTTTTTTATTTTTTTGAGACGGAGCCTCGCTGTGTCGCCCAGGCTGGAGTGCAGTGGCGCGATCTCGGCTCACTGCAACCTTTGCCTCCTGGGTTCACACCATTCTCCTGCCTCAGCCTCCCGAGTACCTGGGACTAGCGGCGCCTGCCACCATGCCCGGTTAATTTTTTGTATTTTTAGTAGAGACGGGGTTACACCGTGTTAGCCAGGATGGTCTCGATCTCCTGATCTCATGATCTGCCCACCTCGGCCTCCCAAAGTGCTGGGATTACAGGCGTGAGCCACCGCACCCGGCCGGTTGTACCAGTTTATACTCCAAGCAACAGAGAGAGAATTCTTGTTTTCTCACATACTTAATGCTACTACTTACCATAATTTTATCTTTGCTCATTTGATTAAATATTGGTCTCATTTGACATTTGACTAATAGGTTGGTTATCCTTTTATGTTTTGTCTTTTTGTTTTTGGCATTTTTTTCTTAGTATTTTCCCTTCCCTGAGATGACTTAAATATTTCCCCATATTTTCTTCCAGGACTTTCTAGTTTCACTATTTACATTTAAATCTTTTATCTATTTTGGTGGTGGTGCAAGGATTCCAGCTTCCTTACTACCACCAGTAGCTATTATTAACTCCATTTAGTAAATGATCCCTTCTCCCCTGTCCCATGGAGGTCCTAAATTATTTATAACAAGAAAAATTGTAAAAGTAAGGGTTGTAGTTGAGCTGTTGATGATCACCCGTTGAGAACGTTTGAAAAATAGCAGCTCCAATTTTCGAGCAGCCTTAAAATGGATTAATTCAACGTACTGTGGTGTGATGGAGCCAGGAATGAAAAACATTAAGCTGTATTGGGTCAGAGAATGAACTTAGCAGGGGCTATTGTGTTCTCCTCTTATGCTGAGTGATTTGATGTATTCTGAGGTGCTCATGAAATAGCAGTCAACGTAAAATCCTACTTCCAAAAGCTTTTCTTATCAGGAAGGCTTTTTCCACCATCTTTGCTACTGCTGTGTTGGGTGAGATATAAATATGTACAGTATTTATATGCAGTGACCTTGAGTTTTTAGACTAAAACAAGACAAAATTTATTTACTTTTAAATTACATCCAAACCAATTTATTGTTGCTTTCTTTCTTTTTTTAAAAGATTGAAATCATGGCAGGTCCAGAAAGTGGTGCGCAATACCAGTTCACTGCTATTAAAAACTATTTCAACTCTTATACTCTCACAGGTAGAAGGAATGTAAGTATTAATGATAACTTTAAGCAATTATATTTTTAAGTAATATAGATGCAACAAGTCTTGTTTACTTTTTTCTTTCTCAGTGTGTACTGGCCACATATGGAAGCATTGCTTTGATTGTCTTGTATTTCAAGTTAAGATCCAAAAAAACTCCAGCTGTGAAAGCAACATAAATGGTAAGAAGTTGACATTTAAACCTTTATAACTTAAGCCATTTTGATGTTAAGATTTTCCCCCAACATATACTATAAAAATAAACCATTGTCATTTTGCAAAATTTATAGCATACAAGAAAAAAAGAGGCCTAGTATAGTGGCTCATATCTGTAATCCCAGCACTTTGGCAGGTCAAGGCAGGCAGATGACTTGAGCCCAGGAGTTCAAGACCAGCCTGGGCAACAATGAAACCCCATCTCTACCAAAACAAACATTAGCCAGGGTGGGAGAACTGCTTAAGTCCAGGAGGCAAAGGTTACAGTGAGCTGAGAACACGCCACTGCATTCCAGCTTGGGCAAAAGAGCAAGACCCTGTCTCAAAAAAAAAAAAAGAGGCTAGGCGCAGTGGCTTGTGCCTATAATCCCAGCACAATGGGAGGCCGAGGCAGGCGGATCACCTGAGGTCAGGAGTTTGAGACCAGCCTGGTCAACATGGTGAAACCCCATCTCTACTAAAAATACAAAAATCAGCTGGGTGTGGTGGCAGGCGCCTGTAATCCCAGCTACTCGGGAGGCTGAGGCAGGAGAATAGCTTGAGCCCAAGAGGCAGAGGTTGCAGACTTGGAAGCTCTTTATGTAATCATTAACCAACCTTTTATATCAGTTGCAAATATTTCTTTTTCTAGTTTGTTTTCAGTTTTTATGTAATTCTGTCTTATCCTTAAATCCCCATAGGTTTTATTTTATTCTTATAATTCTCCAACCCCCATTTGCCCATCCTTTAAATGAGTAAATCTCTGTTGTGTTGGCAATAGATATGTGGAAAGCCCACATGCCAGATCCTCATCTGCTGTAGCTCTCCTTCACAGACATCTTTTTTCTTTTTTTTTTTTTTCTGAGATGGAGTTTCACTCTTGTTGCCCAGGATGGAGTGCAATGGCATGATCTTGGCTCACTGCAACCTCTGCCTCCTGGTTCAAACGATTCTTCTGACTCAGGCCCCCGAGTAGCTGGGATTACAAGTGCATACCACCACAAATGGCCAATTTTTTTGTATTTTTAATAGAGACGGGGTTTCACCATGTTGGTCAGGCTGGTCCTAACCTCAGGTGATGTGCCTGCCTTGGCTTCCCAAAGTGTTGGGATTACAGGCATGAGCCACCACGCCCAGCCCAGATATTTTTCTTTTTGAGACTCTAGCTCTGTTGCCCAGGCTGGAGTGAAGTGGTGTGATCTCCGATCACTGTAACCTCTGCTTCCCAGGCTCAAGTGACCCTCCCACCTCAGCCTCCTGAATAGCTGGGATTTCAGGTGCACGCCACCACGCCCAGCTAATTTTTGTATTTTCTTTTGGTAGACAGGGTTTTGTGATGTTGCCCAGGTTGCTCTTGAACTCCTGGGCTCAAATGATCCACCTGCCTCAGCCTCCCAAAGTGCTGGGATTACAGGCATGAGCTACTGTACCTGGCCTCTTCTATGCCTAAGAGCTTTTCCAGTCTCAACAGTTGACCTTAGGGACTGCATATCCCAGAATGCAGCGATCACTGGCTTATTCCTAACAAACAGGTAGTATTTTGTCCAATTTTTTATATTAATTACCTCCTAACTTCAGGAGGGTGGTAGTATCCCCATTACAAAAGTGGAGAGGCCAGGCGTGGTGGTTCACACCTATAATCCCAGCACTTTGGGAAGGTGAGGTGGGTGGATCACCTGAGGTGAGGAGTTCGAGACCAGCCTGTCCAACTTGACAAAACCCCGTCTCTACTAAAAATACAAAAATTAGCTGGGTGTGGTGGCAGGCACCTGTAATCCCAGCTACTTGAGAGGCTGATGCATGAAAATCGCTTGAACCCAGGAAGCAGAGGTTGCAGTGTACCGAGATTGCACTGCTACCCTCCATCCTGGGGGATAGAGTGAGACTCTGTCTCCAAACAAAAAAAAAAAAGATGTTACTTTATATGCTAGACTTTTCTAATAGTATACCTTTAGGATCATACTAAATTGTTGGTAGCTTATTTGTTAAAGGTGGAATGTTAGGTTAAAATGTATTAATCTGAGGCTGGGCACAATGGCTCACGCCTGTAATCCCAGCACTTTGGGAGGCTGAGGCGGGTGGATCACTTGAGGTCAGGAGTTTGAGACCAGCCTGACCAACATGGTGAAACCCTGTCTCTACTAAAAAATACAAAATTAGGCCAGGCGCAGTGGCTCATGCCTATAATCCTAGCACTTTGGGAGGCCGAGACGGGCAGATCACGAGGTCAGGAGATCGAGACCATCCTGGCTACTAACACAGTGAAACCCCGTCTCTACTAAAAAAAATACAAAAAATTAGCCAGGTGCGGTGGCGGGCGCCTGTAGTCCCAGCTACTCAGGAGGCTGAGGCAGGAGAATGGCATGAACCCGGGAGGCGGAGCTTGCAGTGAGCCAAGACTGCACCACTGCACTTCAGCCTGGGCAACAAAGCGAGACTCCGTCTCAAAAATAAAAAAAAATTAGCCGGGTGTGGTGGCACATGCCTGTAATCCCAGCTACTTAGGAGGCTGAGGCAGGAGAATCACTTGAACCCAGGAGGCGGAGGTTGCAGTGAGTGAAGATCGTGCCATTGCACTCCAGCCTGGGCAACAAGAGCGAACTCTGTCTCAAAAAAAGAAAAAAGTATTAATCTGAGATAGACTTTAATTTTTTTGGTGTCACATCTTTAACAATCTAATAAATTCACATTCAGTTTCAATGGGTTCATGTTATCTTAGTAATTCTTGAATGTCTTAAAAGTAAAGCTGACCACATTTCTATCTAAACTGTTTGCTTTGTTTGTAGGATTTTAAACTGTCTACAGTTCTTAACCTCATCTGTTAAGTTCCCATGCCTGGAGAAGCTATCCCAACTCATCATGTGATAATTCAATTTGTACAATAAATTATGAACCTGGAAAAGCTGGTTGTCTTTATTTACAAGATATCAAAAATATAAAAACTGTACAAAATGCAACAAAGGCAAAAACTGGCAGTGACTTGGTCTAAATCTTTTAGTTTCCCAAAGCAAGGCTCAGTACTGGAGGTAAGCAACTGAAATGTCTGTCTGACTTCAAGTGTACTAGGTTGTATGTAGCTGTTTTAGCTGAAGTAGAACATGGAAGCTAAATTTCTTCACCTGGTTTATCGAGTGTTTGGGTGCACTCAAAACTCAACAGGTATATAAATTCAGATGTCAGTGGATGGTTGTACTTCATCTAGATCTAACAAAGGAACCCTACCTAGTTACATACATTCCACTAATCGTGGGCTAAGAAAAAAAAAGTTAGTGGATCATTTAACAGTTTTTGAGTGCCATACAGTAACTACATTTTTACAGCAGAAACATACATGCTCATAGGATTCTTCAGCTAAAATTCAAGATGATAGTATATTTCTGAATTTGAATCTTGAAGCAGGATGAATTATTGAAATCAACTTTTTTTCTAAACGTAATAAATTAAAATAGCATTTGAACAGAAAATGCATAGTTTCCACACAATCCAAAGCACCATAAATGTCCCCTCCATGATCATAATACCTCTTATTCAACTAACGGAAATTAGTCAAATGTGGTTGCTATAGAAACGTGGAACTGTCCCGTTCAGATTTTCCAAGCAGCATACTTCCAGATCCATATAGACAAAAACATTCTTTGTAGCTTAAATATTAATCACTGAGGTATTTGCTTTTAGTCTCCCTTTTCAAAAACAGTAGCTTCCAAAAGGTCTTTAATACCGACGGTTTATTGTGGACTATAAGCTCCTGCAGCTAGAACCAGGTTTCTTCGAGTAAAATGAAGGTGTACAACTGGTGTTGATTTGGTCATATATGTTCCCAGCAACAACTCCTGTGAATTCTCAGGTAAATTTATATGCCCAGTGGCTGTAGTAAAGTCATCGGTCTCTAAATCCTCAAAGGCTTTGATAGCATCCCATAATCGAACTGTATTATCCATTGAACCTAAGGGGAAGTCAAGGAAACCATTAGTTGCATCCATCATATTTACATTCGGACATTTTGTCCAGTACACTTTATGTATCTACTGTACATTTTGGGTGAAAAATCTAAATTTGACCAACAACTCTACTCCTTCCTAAGGAGCATTTCAAGCGGTACTTTAACCTGAGAAGTAATTCATGTATAGGGTGACACTCTGGAATCACAGCTAAAGGGAAGCAAAACCTAAAACACAAGGACTTACTTTTGCAATCGTCAACAGTTTCCTCTTAACATAGCATTTACCATAAAGCCATTAATAGTCATTTACCTGATGCCAAAATTTCACCATCTCTACTAAACCTAAGTGAACAGACTGTATCAGTGTGGCCTTTTAATTCTCCAACCATCAAACCATGTCCAATATCCCAAAGAAGTACTCTGCCATCTGTTGCTCCTGTAGCCAGGAATCTCCCATTGGGAGAAAATGTCAAGGAATGAATTGGTCCCTACAAAAGAAGTTCATAGAAAGGATCAAAGTAAAGTATGTCTAGGAAAATAAGACAAAATTTTAAAGTTTTGTAGTAAGAATGGTGTCTGCAAAATTTATGTGTCACTTGTTTAAAAAATATTTTTATCTTGAAAGCAACCTTGGATGCTGGAATAAGAGTGTATAAAATACCTTGTGTCCAGTGAAGATCCTTACACAGTTACCATTTAGGACGTCCCAGAGTCGCACAGTTCTGTCTGCAGAGCCCGTAGCAACATAATTAGAATTTGGATGGAATCTGGTACAATTCACATCAGCAAGATGGCCAGCAAATATTCTTAAAGGCTGATAGTGGTCTGTAGCCCAGAGCCTTTTATAAAGTTGTTGAAAGCAAAAGACAATTAGTACATAGCTGTGAAATGCCAAAAATCCATATGAAATAAATAGAAACATCCATATGAAAAGTTAGTTCTGAGTGGGCCCCCCACTTACTAGTTAACTGAGGGGAAGAAGGATGAGACTCAGTCCTGAGAATTCATCTAGTACAATTTTTTTTTTTTTTTTTTTTTTTGAGCTGAGGTCTTGGCTGGGCACGGTGGCCCATGCTTGTAATCCTAGCACTTTGGGAGGCTGAGGCAGGTGGATCATGAGGTCAGGAGTTTGAGACCAGCCTGACCAACATGGTGAAACCCCATCTTTACTAAAAATACAAACAATTAGCTGGGAATGGTGGCACACACCTATAATCATCCCAGCTACTCAGGAGGCTGAGGCAGGAGAACTGCTTGAACCCAGAAGGTAGAGGTTGCAGTGAGCTGAGATGGCGACACTACACTCCAGCCTGGGCAACAGAGCGAGACTCTTGTCTCAAAAAAAAAAAAATTCTGAGGTCTTGCTCTGTTGCCCAAGCTGGATTCAAACTCCAGGTTCCAGCAATCCTCCCACCTCAGCCTCCTCAGTAGCTGGGACTACAGGCGTGTACCACTGTAGCGAGCCAAAACTTAAGTTCTAGAACTCCAATACTCTGTATATTCTTCCTCCCCTATTCCTAGTCTAAACCACAGAAAAGTATTTTCCCCTCGTTCTGGCCACCAAATAGTTGTTTTGTTTTGAGATGGTCTCACTCTGTCACCCAGGCTGGAATGCAGTGGTGCAATCTCGGCTCACTGCAACCTCCACCTCCCGGGTTGAAGCAATTCTGCCTCAGCCTCCTGAGTAGCTGAGACTACAGACACGTGCCACCACACCCGGCTAATTTTTGTATTTTTTCTTTTTTTTTCAGTAGAGACAGGGTTTCGTCATGTTGGCCAGGCTGGTCTGGAACTCCTGGTCTCCCAAAGTGCTGGGATTATAGGCGTGAGCCATTGCACCTGGCCAAATAGTTTCTAACCTGAAATACCTTATCCTCAACTTCTAAGAAGATGACAGAGAAACATGAAGGTGCTCACAGTGGTATGGAAGACAAGGTTAAGCATCTGATGGGGGTGGAAGGGAGGACTGTTAATTAACTATTTTTTAAAAACCAGGATTCATATAGATGTAATTGCAGATATAATAATACTCCTGCCCCAATTTCTTTTTTTTTTTTTTTTGAGGCGGAGTCTGGCTCTGTCACCCTGGCTGGAGTGCAGTGGCCGGATCTCAGCTCACTGCAAGCTCCGCCTCCCGGGTTTACGCCATTCTCCTGCCTCAGCCTCCTGAGCAGCTGGGACTACAGGCGCCAGCCACCTCGCCCGGCTAGCTTTTTTTTTTGTATTTTTCAGTAGAGACGGGGTTTCTCCGTGTTAGCCAGAATGGTCTCAAACTCCTGACCTCGTGATCCGCCCATCTCGGCCTCCCAAAGTGCTGGGATTACAGGCTTGAGCCACCGCGCCCGGCCTCTTTTTTTTTTTTTTTTTGAGACGAAGTCTCGCTCCTGCCCCCAGGCCAGAGTGCAATGGTGCGATCTCAGCTCACTGCAACCTCCGCCTCTTGGGTTCAAACAATTCTCCTGCCTCAGCCTCCTGAATATCTGGGATTACAGGCAACTACCACCACGCCCAGCTAATTTTTGTATTTTTAGTAGAGAAGGGGTTTCACCACGTTGACCAGGCTGGTCTCGAACTCTTGACCTCAGGTGATCCGCCCACCTCGGCCTCCCAAAGTGCTGGGATTACAGGCGTGAGCCATTGCGCCCGGCCCCAATTTCAAATAAGTTATAAATGCAAAAGCTTCTCAGAAAGTTGATCCTCAACAATGGAAGTGTAAATGAATTTGGCTGGCTGCTGTAATTCCCAACAAGAAACCATTCTGTTCATTGAATACACCCAGTCATAAGATCACAGTGTTCTTACCGAGCTACTCGGTCATGGCCCCCTGACACAAAATAATATCCATATGGAGAAAATTGTGTGTCCCATACTGGATAGTTGTGTCCTTTATATCCCACCAAACAAGTAAATGTTTGAAGGCTCCACAATCTAACAGTTCCATCCTCTGAAGAGGAAAGCAGATAGTTCCTGAGAGAAGAAAAGGTGATATATTTGACTCCCAGAGTAACCTTTGGTCACCTGTCCAGTTTTATATACATTTGAATACATTAAATATTTTATATACACTTGAATATTTTACATACATTTGATTATATTAAATATAGCTAACATGCTATATCTCACTTTTAATTCATTCATGCAATTCACAGTAGATATCAACTGAAAGAACTACTATGTTAGCTCTGACACTCTACATATACCGAGCACCTATTGAATGAGGTAAGATGATACAGAAACTTACGGAAAATCAGTTCTTTACAAGAAAAAAGTACCGGGGTAATTAACAAAGTATAGTCAAGTAAGGTCAATTGAGAAAGTTTAAGAAATGTGATATGTCACTTAAAACTCAACAATTTTTGACCCTAAAATAAAGATGCTATTTTCCTATGCTGTGTAAGCTATTTAAGAATTAAAAAGGAAATGTCTTTTGAAGAAAAAAAAAAAAACACTATAGACATGCTAATAATTCTCTACCTTTTTCAAGGATAAACACAACAGATTGGTAGTCAGAAGGTATTACAATTTTCACTGAAATCAGACGTTTCCCTCAAGTAAAAATGTATCATCTGGCAAAACCTTATCAAACAACAAAAAACCTAATTCTCAAAGTTTCATAATGATGAAATCTTGATGAATGGAAGGCTATTATCTTTTTTTCTTTTCTTCTTTTTTTGAGATGGAGTTTAGCTCTTCTTGCCCAGGCTGGAGTGCAGTGGTACGATCTCGGCTCATTGCAACCTCCGCCTCCCAGGTTCAAGTGATTTTCCTGCCTCAGCCTCCCAAGTAGCCAGGATTACAGGCGGGCACCACCATGCCCTGCTAATTTTTGTACTTTTAGTGGAGACAGGGTTTCCCATGTTGGCCAGGCTGGTCTCGAACTCCTGATCTCAGGTGATGCACCAGTCTTGGCCTCCCAAAATACTGGGATTACAAGCGTGAGCCACTGTCCCTGGCCTGAAAGTTATTATCTATCCAAGTAATATACTAAGGGTATTATGAATACAAAACACCCTCCCCCCATTTTTACAGTGTTAGAGATCATGAAAAATAGGCAAATACCTATACACATAGGATGACATTGTAATCATACACCTAAAGGGAAACAAAACCAATTTCGAATTTCCTTTTTCATTTACTCTTAGTACTTTTGATTATAGAAAGATAAATCCTCAATTACTAGCTAATATGCCATTAATGTCAGGAATTTGTCTTAAATTTGATGAAGCAGCCAGAAGACACAATGCAGGGACCCAGTGAAGCATTTCAACCCCTAATGGAGTTCTATAAAACTAAAGCTTTGGTTGGTTATTTACCATTGGGTAACAAATAAAAATAATTAAAAAAAAAAAAATACCAAAGCTAATTTTTAAAACCAGTAATCCCTGAAACTGTGCATTTTGATTCTATAAATTTGAGTACACAGACTGGGCACACGCCTGTAGTCCCAGCACTTTTGGGAGGCCAAGGTGGGCAGATCACCTGAGGTTGAGAGTTCAAGACCAGCCTGACCAACATGGAGAAACCCCGTCTCTACTAAAAATACAAAATTAGCCAGGTGTGGTGGCGCAGGTCTGTAATCCCAGCTACTCGGGAGGCTGAGCCAGGAGAATCACTTGAACCCAGGAGGCAAGAGGGTGCGGTGAGCCGAGATCACTCCATTGCACTCCAACCTGGGCAACAAGAGTGAAACTCCGTCTTAAAAAAAAAAAAAAAAAGAGTATACATTAAATTGCTACCGTGTACAAACATCAGGATTCAAAGATGAATTAGCAAATGGCAAGATTCTAAAAGATAATGAATGACAGCCATGAGATTTTTATCAGAATTTTCCCAGTATTTGCATAATGTTTCCAGTAGTTGACTTTTATATAATTTCAATATAACATAGCAGTATTTAATTTTTATTGTTTGTATTTTACCTATCCGGACTGAAGCTGGCTCCATAGACAGGCCCACTGTGACCATACAAAATCTTCAACTCACTTGCTGTTTTCTCATCCATGATTCTTTCTAAGACATCATCTGATTCTTTGTCTATAAGACTAAGATCTAAAATGGTCCAGAAATATTGATGTTTTAAAAGTACATTCATCAAAACTTTTAAAGTAATCATACCACAGTTCAGGAGAGGAATTAACATTTGAAAATTTCCTCCTATATACCAACCACACTGTGCTAATCCCTCTAAATTAGGTGGTATCATCTCAGCATATAAGAGAAGAAATTGACATTCAGAACAGATAATTTGCTAGAGTGCACACAGCTACTCAGTGTGGGAACCAGGACTGAAACTCGGTTTTGCTCACTATGCCACAGTGTTTCACAAAAATGAAAACTATGAGCCAGGCATGGTGGCTCACACCTGTAATCTCAGAACTCTGGGAGGCTAAGGTAGGCAGATTGCTTGAGCCCAGGAGTTCGAGACCAGCCTGGACAACATGGAGAAACCCTGTCTCTATAAAAAATAAAAAATTAGCCAGTGTGGTTGCACACACCTGTAGTCCCAGCTACTCAGGAGGCTGAAGTGGGAGGATCACTTCAGCCCAAGGATTGGAGGCTGCAGTGAGCCGTGATCACACCACTGCATTCTAGCCTGGGCAACACAGTGAGACCCCATCTAAAAATAAAAATAAAAATAAAAAAACCTTATAGACTTATTAAAATAATTTAAAATACAATTGTTTTATTTAAATAATAAACTTTATCTCAGGCCGGGTGTGGAGGCAGGAAAATCGCTTGAACCCGGGAGGCAGAGGTTGCAGTGAGCCACGTATAATTCTGGCACTTTGGGAGGCCACACAGGCGGATCACTTGAGGTCAGGAGTTCGAGACCAGCCTGGCCAACATGGTGAAACCCCATCTCTACTAAAAATACAAAAATTAGGCCGGGCGCGGTGGCTCAAGCCTGTAATCCCAGCACTTTGGGAGGCCGAGACGGGCGGATCATGAGGTCAGGAGATCGAGACCATCCTGGTTAACACTGTGAAACCCCGTCTCTACTCAAAAATACAAAAAAAAACTAGCCGGGCGTAGTCCCAGCTACTCGGGAGGCTGAGGCAGGAGAATGGCGTGAACCCGGGAGGCGGAGCTTGCAGTGAGCTGAGATCCAGCCGTTGCACTCCAGCCGGGCGACAGAGCGAGACTCGGTCTCAAAAAAAAAAAAAAAAAATACAAAAATTACCTGGGCATAGTGGTGGGCACCTGTAATCCCAATTACTGGGGAGCTGGGGAGGCTAAGGCAGGAAAATCTCTTGAAACTGGGAGGTGGAGGCTGTAGTGAGCCAAGACTGCACCACTGCACTCTAGCCTGGGTGACAGGGCGAGACTCTGTCTCAAAAAAACAAAAACAAAAAAACTTTCAAATAAAATCCTGACCTTATTTGTTCTTTATTAGCCATTTTTATGACTAAAACAGGAAGTACCATCCCTTATTTAAAGATTTTTCAAGATTTACAAGCAATCATAAAATGTTAGATTTTTAACTTTAAGTTTTTTAGCCTAACACTCATTCTACAGATGAGAAAACTGAGGCCTAAAGAAATTAAAACTGTCTAGTATCCCAGTCACTCCAAAGCTTTTTTCACTGTTGGGAATGTTAGAATCTTGAGTTAAAGTAAAATAAAGTAAATTTCTGTAAAGAACACAATCTTCTGTGTATTTTCCATGGAATCAAGATTGGTGTAGACTAATGGCAAGTTCACATTCCAAAAGGTCATCTCAGTTACCTGATGCTTGTTTGACACTACGAAGCTTTTTGGGTGTTACAGACCACACTCTGACAGTTGAATCTGCAAAACCTCCAGCAATCAGACTAGAATCATCAGTGACATCCACTGCAGTGAGACCCTGCCAATAAAAGGTTTAGACTAAACAATACTATTTTAGGGTATTCAGAGTACAGAATAGGAAGCAAATGTTAATCATCTTCACACTATACTAAATATATCCTCAACACCCTATTTTAAGGAATATATAAAGACTTTTTAAATCCTTGATTTAAAATATTGGCCAAGCACAGTGACTCACGCCTGTAATCCCAACAATTTGGGAGGCCGAGGCAGGTGGATCACCTGAGGTTGGGAGTTCGAGACCAGCTTGGCCAACATGGTGAAACCCCATCTCTACTAAAAATACCAAAATTAACTGGGCAGGGTGGTGGGTGCCTGTAATTCCATCTACTTGTGAGGCTGACGCAAGAAAATCACTTGAACCCAGGAGGCAGAAGTTGCAGTGAGCCGAGATCGTGCCATTGCACTCCAGCCTCTGTCTCAAAAAATAAATAAATAAATAAAATAAAATATTAAGTTTGGCCAGGCGTGGTGGCTCATGCCTGTAATCACAGCACTTTGAGAGGCTGAGGCGGGTAGATCACCTGAGCTCAGGAATTTGAGGCCAGCCTGGCCAACCTGGTGAAACCCCGTCTCTACTGAAAATACAAAAATTAGCCAAGCATGGTGGCTCATGCCTGTAATCCCAGCTACTTAGAAGGCTGAGGCAGGAGAATCACTTGAACTGGGAGGCGGAGGTTGCAGTGAGCCGAGATCGCACCACCACACTCCAGCCTGGGTGTCAGAGCGACGACACTCTATTTCAAAAAAATTAAATTAAATTAAAATAATAAAGTTTATATGACTGGGCACAGTGGCTCACACCTGTAATCCCAGCACTTTGGGAGGCCGACGCGACCAGATCACTTGAGGTCAGGAGTTCAAAACCAGCCTGCACAACATGGCAAAACCCTATCTCTACTAAAAATACAAAAATTAGCTGGGCATGGTGGCGGGTGCCTGTAATCCCAACTATTCAGGAGGCTGCAGCTAAGGCACAAGAAATGTTTGAACCTGGGAGACAGAGGTTGCAGTGAGTCGCGATCTCACCTCTGCACTCCACCCTGGGTGACAGCACAAGACTCTTGTCTTAAAAAAAAAAAAAAAATTGATAAATAAGTGTGCGTAAGTACTTAAACCAAGTTCAACAGAGATGAACCACAATTTGCTACTCCTCAAAGGCTAGCAGAATTCTGATCAGTGAAACAAACGCCATTAAACATTGCCTTCTATTCTGTGTAGTATCCAATTCTCTTTTCCTGACTGCTGTCTTTAAATTATATTAAGAGTTTAAAGGCCGGGCGTGGTGGCTCACGCCTGTAATCCCAGCACTTTGGGAGGCCGAGGTGGGCAGATCACAGTGTCAGGAGATCGAGACCATCCTGGCTAACACAGTGAAACCCCATCTCTACTAAAAATACAAAAAATTAGCCAGGCGTGGCGGCGTGTGCCTGTAGTCCCAGCTGCTGGGGAGGTTGAGGCAGAAGAATGGCATGAACCTGGGAGGCGGAACTTGCAGTGAGCCGAGATTGCGCCACTGCACTCCAGCCTGGGCGACAGAGCGAGACTCCGTCTCAAAAAAAAAAAAAAAACAGAGTTTAAATAACAAAACTCCATTTTAGCTAACACATTTGTTTCTCTCTTAATGGTAAATCATCATTCTACATGACTCTCCAGGCAGAAATCGCCCAATTAGTTTACCAACCTGGTAAGCATTGAGAAATGTATAGAAACAAATGGAGGGTAAGCAGTCTGGCCCAAGGCGCACTCGTTTGGTGGTTTCTTTCATATTCATTATCTTATCCAACTTATCTGAATCTTTCAACTCAGGAAGAGGGATTCTGTGAAAGAAAAAGAGAGTCAAAATTACCTTTTGACTATAACAAACTTGAACTCTCTATAACATATTGTCTCATACCTCCACACACAAGTTCCTGAAGCTTTTTCCTCACCTGTTCTGAGGTGGAGCATTGGGATCTTGTTTTTTGCTTTTGGATCCAATACTATCTTTTTTAGGCTTCTTCTTTTTAGGTTTTCCTTCTTCATTTTCTCCCTCTTCATCCTCATCATCCAAAGGTACCTCAATTTCTGGTTCTTTTAATAAACCAAAAAATACCTACAAGTCAAAAGAGTCAACATTTTTAAAATTATTTGTTCATTAATATACCCATTTTACATCTTGATAGGATAAATTACAATTACAAAATAGTAATTTACACTCTGAAGCAGGGTTCTGTACTTGTCTACCCAATAGCCATTCTCCCCTTTTTCCTTACTAACAGAACCCTGATTTTATTGGAGTAGCAATGTGCTCAGTTAAATCATTTCTGTTTCCAGGCTCCCTTGCAGCTAGGAATGTCCATATAAGTATATTGGGTACAGTTGTATAAAAAAAATTTGTTTTCCTGATTAAAAAGGGAAAGCTTCAGCACAGATATGCCTTTTGTCCTCCCCCTTCTTCCTTCTTGGAATGGAGCTGCAATGCTGAAACTGCAATAGCCATTTGTGAGCACAAAGAAGCAAGCCACATTCTAAAGATGGTGGACCAGAAACTAGAAGGAGCCAGGGACCTTTATGGCATTGTGGAGCCTTCATGCCAACCCTGGAAGGCCTTCCTCTGAAATTCATTTTATGGGAGAAAAATTCTTTGTTTCAGCCACTGCATTCAGGGTTCTATAAAATGCAACCATACCCAAATTGTCACATATAAACATCACCCTTAGAACACAAAATTTTATATACAGTATAAAATTGTTGCCAAGCGGCCAGGCACAGTAGCTCATGCCTGTTATCCCAGCACTTTGGGAGGCGGAGGCAGGTGGATCATCTGAGGTCAGGAGTTTGAGACCAGCCTGGCCAACATGGTGAAACCCTCTCTACTAAAGTAAATACAAAAATTAGCCAGGTGTGGTGGCGTGTGCCTCTAATCCCAGCTACTCGGGAAGCTGAGGCAGGAGAATCACTTGAACCTGCGAGGTGGAGGTTGCAGTGAGCTGCGATCACGCCATTGCACTCCAGCCTGGGTGACAAGAGCAAAACTGTCTCAAAACAAAAACAAACAAACAAAAACATTGTTCCCAAGCTAGCTATAAGAAAAATGTGTAACTTATGTAGATGGAAATGCTACAATTTTTCATAATCTGCATTATAGAGTTCTTAGGTTCATTCCCATACCTTTGATTTGTTTGCCTCTCGTTTAGCCTCTCCTGCCAAACTTCCCACCATCGCATCTATCTGTTGCTTACTACGCGGCATCCCATCAAAGATGTCAATGTAGAGGTGCTCCTGAACTATGTTCCATATCTGATTGTTCTGTTTCTCCTGAAGATGCCTCTTCAAGAGTTGGTACGAGTCACGGGAAATACGCAGAACAAATTTACTTGTTCGAAAATCCAACATGGTCTCATTCCCTTTCATGTGTTCCTTTTTGGTAAGACTAGATAATACACGTAGGTCATCCTGGTAATAACATTCCTGATCTCCATGGAACCTGTTTCAGTGATTTTAAAAAGTCATTTTTCAATGTAATCATTAAGGGATCTGCCTCTCCCCCATATACTTATAAACCATCCCAGAATATTTTCAGTATAGTAGTCTAAAAAATCCTGAACTAAACTGTAGGATAAGAAGTAACTCATTTCAAAATGACTATAATTCAGTTTCTGAATTTATTCTAAAAATGAACAAATATAAATCTCTAATGAAATGTATCACAAACATTTTAAGAAAAGAATTTAAATATCCTAAGTGAAAAATAATATACCCACCATTGGTAGACAGTTTCTTTAGAATGGAGGCATTTAAAAGAAACTGGTAGACATTTGAAAATATAAGAACCCTTACTTTACTAAATGTTATGGTTTCTCAAAACCCACTTTTAAAAGTTTTATTATGAAAATTTCAAAAGTATACAATAGAAAAGAATATAATGAACTCAGTGTACACATTACTCAGCCTCTCAACAATAATCAATACATAACATTCTCATAAAACCCATCATTTTTAATGATTTCCTATATTCATTGGAAATATAGGAAACCAGACATATTTTTAAAATATCAATACTTTAATATGATCACTAAACAACAAACTTAGTGGAAGTACTCACTGCTGATACCAATCAATGAGTACTTCCACTTACTCACTATTACCAAAGTCAATAAAATAAAGCCTTTAGCCTTGATAACAACTAGTAAATTTAAATGTACTTGTGTTTTTACAACTCTTAATTTTCCTAAGAAAGTAAAATTAAAGACAATATATTTAGCATTCACTAAAAACAGCAACCAATGCAAAAACATTTTTAAAACAATAACTAAACATATTAGGGCTCCAGCTCTGAAAAAGATAGCCAACAGATTTCTAAACTGTTAACTATGTTACCCCACTACAACTCATCAATATATGATCGAAGATTTGAATAAAATTAGAAATCTCCGCCTCTTATATCAGTAACTGCCCATTATCCTCCTGTGGTGATGGGGGTCCTGGCAAGGGATAAGACTGTCCATAAAGGAAAGACAGAGAATCCCCTATGATATTCCAGCTTCCTATGTGGGGAGACAGCTACACCATGAGACTGGAAGAGCAAAAAGGTTTTTCCTTCTTGTTTAGGGACAGGTTCTTGCTCTGAAGCCCAACCTGGAGTGCAGTGGTTCAATGCAGCCTCAAACTCCTGGGCTCAGGGATTCCTCCTGCCTCCGTCTCCCCAGTAGCTAGGACTGCTGTGCCACCATACTTGGCTAACTTTTGTTTATGTGATCTCGGCTCACTGCAATCTCCGCCTCCGGGGTTCAAGTAATTCTCATGCTTCAGCCTCCTGAGCAGCTGGGACTACAGGCACGCGCCACTATGGCCGGCTAATTTTTTGTATTTTAGTAGAGATGGGGTTTCACCATGTTGGCCAGGATGGTCTCGAACTCCTGAGCTCAGGCAATCTGCCCACCTCAGCTTCCCAAAGCGAGGGATTACAGGCATCAGCCACTGTACCCGGCTCAATTTTTGTTTACTTTTTGTAGAAGCAGGATCTCGCTCTTTTGCCCAGGCTATGTTTTTGTTTTTATACTTTTTTTATTTTTTATTTTTTTGGTGAGATGGAGATTTACTCTTGTTGCCCAGGCCAGAGTGCAATGGCGCAATCTTGGCTCACTGCATCCTCCGCCTCCCAGGTTCAAGTGATTCTCCTGCCTCAGCCTTCCAAGTAGCTGGGATTACAGGCATGTGTCACCACGCCCGGCTAATTTTATCTTTTCAATAGAGACAGGGTTTCACCATATTGCCCAGGCTGATCTTGAACTCCTGATCTCAGGTGATCCGCCTGCCTCGGCCTCCCAAAGTGCTGGGATTACAGGTGTGAGCCACTGCGGCCGGCTTGTTTTTGTTTTTTTAAGTGACAATGTCTATGCTGCCAAGAATGGAGTGTTTCGATGACAGTACTTTAAAGAGAAATTAGCTTCTAGAGTAGAAGTTCTGTCATCAGCCTTTCTTAGTTTTTTTTTTTTTTTTTTTCAAAAACACTTGGCTACAGAACGTTTTGCTTTATATACTTCCTATTGGCGTCCTAGTATAATGAATTACTATAATGGCATAGAAGCCAGGGGTTCCAAGTTCTACTGTTCCTCTACTACTACTACCCTGTGTTCAATGATAAATCTTGACTTCAGGCTCTATTGCTTGTATTAAACATTTCTTATTCAGGCTGGGCCCGGTGACTCACACCTGTAATCCCAGCACTTTGGAAGGCCAAGGTGGGCAGATCACCTGAGGTCGGGAGTTCAAAACCAGCCTGACTAACAGGAAGAAACCCCGTCTCTACTAAAAATACAAAATTAGCTAGGCATGGTGATGTATTCCTGTAATCCCAGCTACTTGGGAGACTGAGGCAGGAGAATCGCTTGAACCTGGGAGGCGGAGGTTGCGATGAACCGAGATGGTGCCACTGCATGCCAGCCTGGGCGACAGAGCAAAACTCCATCTCAAAAAAAAAAAAAAAAAATCGTATTCACACTGCTAAGCAAGGCCTCCTTTTTTTTTTGAGATGGACTTTCGCTCGTCGCCGAGGCTGGAGTGCAGTGGCACAATCTCAGCTCACTGCAACCTCCGCCTCCCAGGTTCAAGTGATTCTCCTGCCTCAGCCTCCCAAGCAGCTGGGATTACAGGTGTCTGCCACCACGCTCGGCTAATTTTTGTATTTTTTAGGAGAGATGGGGTTTTGTTATGTTGGCCAGGCTGGTCTCGAACTCCTGACCTCAGGTGATCCGCCCACCTCAGCCTTCCAAAGTGCTGGGAATACAGGTGTGAGCCACCACGCCCAGCCTGCCTCCTTCTTAAATACTCCTTTCCCTTGGCTTCTATAACTCAACTCTCCCCTGGTTTTCTTCCTGTATATCTCCTCTACGTGGCCATTAAAATTTGGAGCTCCTTGGCTCAAGCCTGTAATCCCAGCACTTTGGGAGGCCAAGACGGGCGGATCACGAGGTCAGGAGATCGAGACCAGCCTGGCTAACATGGTGAAACCCCGTCTCTACTAAAAAAATACAAAAAAAACTAGCCGGGCAAGGTGGTGGGCGCCTGTAGTCCCAGCTACTCGGGAGGCTGAGGCAGGAGAACGGCGTAAACCCGGGAGGCGGAGCTTGCAGTGAGCTGAGATCCGGCCACTGCACTCCAGCCCGGGCGACAGAGCAAGACTCCGTCTCAAAAAAAAAAAAAAAAAAAAAAATTTGGAGCTCCTTGGGCCTAGCCCACTTACTGACTTATTTCATACTCTCCCCTAGTCAACCTCATCCATATCCATCAATAATGCACACAACTCTGATTAATAGTTATAGTCCCTACCTCTCCTCTGAGCGCTCATATATCATCTACCTATCAACTTGACATTTCTTAAATGAGTCAAAGGCATATTCAAATCAGAACTCAAAATTATTCCAAGGTCTGACAAATCAAGTCCTCTTCTAGGGTTTTCTGTATCAGGAATTGGCTCCCCTATCCAGCTGAAGGGGCCAGAAAACTGGAGATTTCAATGATACCTCCATCTCCCTCACCTCCCTAGCCAATCTATCAAGTGTCTCATTCATGACTCTGTCTACTTCTCTTCACCTCTACCACAACCTAGTCCAGTGTTTCTGAACAAGGGTGCTACTAGCATTTTGGGCAGGATAATCCTTTGTAAAGTGGGACTACCTAGGTGCACACATTAGAACATTTAGCATTCCTGCTCCTCTGCCCAGTCATTATAACAACCAAAAATGCCTCCACACATTTTCTTTCCTTTTTTTTTTTTTTTTTGAGACAGGGTCTCACTCTTGTCATCTAGGCTAGAGTGCAGAGGCGCAATCTCAGCTCACTGCCACCTCCATCTCCCAGGTTCAAGTGATCCTCCAGCCTTGGTCTCCCAAATAGCTAGGATTACAGGAGTGAGCTACCACATCCGGCAAATTTTTGCATTTTTTTGTAGAGACTGGGTTTCACCAGGCTGGTCTAGAACTCCTGAGCTCAAAGTGATCCGCCCGCCTCAGCCTCCCAAAGTGCTGGGATTAAAGGCATGAGCCACTGCACCAGGCCACCTCTACACATTTTCAAATGGTCTAGTGGAAGGGGCAATTCCACCCCCAGTTGAGAACCACTGCAATAACTTCCAAAACTTGTCCCTATAGTCATTCTATCCCCCATGTGTTTCCCCACCGCATAGAAGTCCTTTCAAAGTATATAATAATGACATGGTCCTTTAATGACTCTGTAGCAGAAATGACTGTGTAGCAAAAAGGCTTCATTCTCCCCAAATACCCATTTTTCCTGTCTTCCTCCATAAAAGAAAACCTGAATATCAGCTGGGCACATAGACACTTAGGTAAAGACCACATTTCTTATTTCCCCTGTAGCTAGGTGTGGCCACTGACTGTTAAGATATAAAAGGAAGAAGTGTGTGCAGTTTCTGTGTGCCCTACCTGCTGACTGGCACACTGATGTGACTGCTTAGAGCAGGAAAACCATCTTATGCCACAAAGTGGAACATGCATGAAAAGCATGGGAGAGCAACAAGACTGAGGGAGCTTGGGGCCCTGGTAATGAAGAACCCACCACACCAATCCCGAATGTCCCACCTTTATTAGAAAAATAAGGCCGGGCACGGTGGCTCAAGCCTGTAATCCCAGCACTTTGGGAGGCCGAGACGGGCGGATCACGAGGTCAGGAGATCGAGACCATCCTGGCTAACACAGTGAAACCCCGTCTCTACTAAAAAATACAAAAAAAAACTAGCCGGGCGAGGTGGTGGGCACCTGTACTCCCAGCTACTCCGGAGGCTGAGGCAGGAGAATAGCGTGAACCCGGGAGGCGGAGCTTGCAGTGAGCTGAGATCCGGCCACTGCACTCCAGCCTGGGCGACAGAGCGAGACTCCGTCTCAAAAAAACAAACAGAGGGCCGGGCGCGGTGGCTCAAGCCTGTAATCCCAGCACTTTGGGAGGCCGAGACGGGCGGATCACGAGGTCAGGAGATCGAGACCATCCTGGCTAACACGGTGAAACCCCGTCTCTACTAAAATATACAAAAAATTAGCCGGGCGAGATGGCGGGCGCCTGTAGTCCCAGCTACTCGGGAGGCTGAGGCGAGAGAATGGCGTAAACCCGGGAGGCGGAGCTTGGCAGTGAGCTGAGATCCGGCCACTGCACTCCAGCCCGGGCGACAGAGCGAGACTCCGTCTCAAAAAAAAAAAAAACAAACAAACAAACAAAAAAAGAAAAATAAATAAAATTTTATTGTATTTAAACCTCTGTTGTTTGGGTTCTCAGTTACTCTTATTCTAATCTAATCCTAACACTGCTTCCTAGTGTTCTTAAGATAAAGGCAAAAATAAACTTTTATTTATGCCATTGCTAATGAGTTTTCAGTGACTCTCAACGAAATCTAATCCTACCCAATACAACTCCCTAATGCTCTTAGGATAAACAAAGATCTTCAACATGGCCCAAGAACCAGCCTATTCTTTTTTTTTTTCAATGCTTTCACTTTAACAATAGAACCTGCCTACTGTTCCAGTCCCTAACTAATTCCCAGCTTCATGGTATACCACACCCCCATCCCATTCTCTGCTCCAGCTACCCTGGCCATCTTTCAGCCTCTGTACCTACCAGAATCCTTCCCACCAGACAGCTTTAATACATACTTTTCCCTCTTTTCTTCATCTGGCTAACCCCTACCTAATCTTCAGATATCAGATCTCACCTCAAGTATCATCTCCTCTGGAAGCCTTCTCTGACTTCTCCAGCTAGATTAAACCCCACATTTTAAGTTCTCATAGCCTTAGGTACCTCTCCTTCACAATGTACATTTTAAGCTGCAGTCTTACATTTGTGTGGTTACAGATGTGAACATATATGCACGCACACACAACGTGTGTGTATATATATATGTAAAAATTTACATACTTCTCAAAGAATGACTTTGCTTCATTCTCATGTTGATTGTAGACTAGCTCCAAGTACATGTGCACAAACAGAGGATAAAAGAGTTGGGATAACTCTGCCCGATGGCAGTCCAGGGAACATTCAATGAAGTGTTTCAGTCCACTATAGTATTCTTCATACATTGTGGGATCTCCTTGTTGGCTGTAGGCCGACAACACAGCACTGACATCTGGCTGGTCTTCCACAGCAACACTTCCAACTGTTTAAAAAACAAAAAAGAACTTTTAAGAAAATGACCTATTATGACCACGTGACTATGGCTGTTTTGTTAAGGCCCAGAGGTGAGTTGCTGCTCAGATTGTTGTCTCTTTCTTCCCAACGTCTCTCCCTCAGCACAATCACATAATCTGTTTCTTTTTTTTTTTTTTTGAGAGGGAGTCTCGCTCTGTCGCCAGGATGGAGTGCAGTAAGGAGATCTCAGCTCACTGCAACCTCCGCCTCGCAGGTGAGTCTCTTGCCTCAGCCTCCCAAGTAGCTGCAACTACAGGCATGCGCCACCATGCCCAGCTAATTTTTGCATTTTTAGTAGAGACAGGGTTTCACCATGTTTGCCAGATGGTCTCGATCTCTTGACCTTGTGATCCTCCCACCTTGGCCTCCCAAAGTGCTGGAATTACAGGCATGAGGCACTGCACCCGGCCCACACAGTCTTTTTATTTTTCTTTCTTTTTGAGATGGAGTTTCAACTCTTGTCGTCCAGGCTGTAGTGCAATGGCACGATCTTGGCTCACTGCAACCTCCGCATCTCAGGTTCAAGCAATTCTCCTGCCTCAGCCTCCTGAGTAATCCTACCCAATACAACTCCCTACTGCTCTTAGGATAAACAAAGATCTTCAACATGGCCCAAGAACCAGGCTATTCTTTTTTTTCAATGCCTTCACTTTAACAATAGAATCTGCCTACTGTTCTAGTACCTAATTCCCAGGGCATGGTGGTGCATGCCTGGGATTACGGGCATGCACCACTATGCCCCCTAATTTTTGTATTTTTAGTAGAGAGGGGGTTTCACCATGTTGGCCAGGCTGGTCTTGAACTCCTGACCACAGGTGATCCACTCGCCTCCCAAAGTGCTGGGATTACAAGTATGAGCTGTCGGGTGCGTTGGCTCACGCCTGTAATCCCAGCACTTTGGGAGGCTGAGGCAGGCGGATCATGAGGTCAGGAGATCGAGGCCATCCTGGCTAACACGGTGAAACCCCGTCTCTACTAAAAATACAATAGGCCGGGCGCGGTGGCTCAAGCCTGTAATCCCAGCACTTTGGGAGGCCGAGACGGGCGGATCACGAGGTCAGGAGATCGAGACCATCCTGGCTAACACGGTAAAACCCCGTCTCTACTAAAAAATACAAAAAACTAGCCAGGCGAGGTGGCGGGCGCCTGTAGTCCCAGCTACTCTGGAGGCTGAGGCAGGAGAATGGCGTAAACCCGGTGGCAGAGCTTGCAGTGAGCTGAGATCCGGCCACTGCACTCCAGCCCGGGCGACAGAGCAAGACTCCGTCTCAAAAAAAAAAAAAAAAAAAATTAGCCGGGCATGGTAGTGGGTGCCTGTAGTCCCAGCTACTCGGGAGGTTGAGGCAGGCGAGTGGCGTTAACCCGGGAGGCAGAGGTTGCAGTGAGCCGAGATCACGCCACTGCACTCCAGCCTGGGCAACAGAGCGAGACGCCGAGACTCCGTCTCAAAAAAAAAAAAAAAAACCAAGTATGAGCCACCCATAATCTTTTAATGGAATTTTTTTCACTTGTTTCAGTCACCCAAACCGAAACCTGTCAGCACATCCATATCTTAAGATAATAACAGGCCGGGCGCAGTTGCTCACGCCTGTAATCCCAGCACCTTGGGAGGCCGAGACGGGCGGATCACGAGGTCAGGAGATCAAGACCATCCTGGCTAACACAGTGAAACCCCGTCTCTACTAAAAAATACAAAAAACTAGCCGGGCGAGGTGGCGGGCGCCTGTAGTCCCAGCTACTCTGGAGGCTGAGGCAGGAGAATGGCGTCAACCCGGGAGGCGGAGCTTGCAGTGAGCTGAGATTGCGCCACTGCACTCCAGCCTGGGTGACAGAGCGAGACTCCATCTCAGAAAAAAAAAAAAAAAGATAACAACAGGCCATCACGGTGGCCCAGCATTTTGGGAGACTGAGGCAGGTGGATCACAAGGTCAGAAGTTCAAGACCAGCCTGGCCAACATGGTGAAACCCTATCTCTACTAAAAATACAAAAATTAGCTGGGTGTGATGGCGCGTGCCTGTAATCCCAGCTACTCAGGAGGCTAAGGCATGAGAATCACTTGAACCCAGGAGGCAGAGGTTGCAGTGAGCCGAGATCGCGCCACTGCACTCTAGCCTGGTGACAGAGCAAGACTCGGTCTCAAAAACAAAAAAACAAAACAGTAACAAGAAGAGTCAACATTCCTCCTGGAACTACCTTATGTTAAAGACAAATTGTATAAAAGATGGTATGTGCAAATCAAACAACTACATTAACTTTCTCTCAATGCTCTGTGCAAATGGCACCCATTACCACCAAGCTATGCACTGCAGTAACATTCCCAGTTCTCTGAGCCACCCAAGCACTGTGTAACAATCCTGTAACATATCCTATCCTGTGTTCCCTTCACATTATATACATCTCTTACATCACTTAAGGGTGGGAAGGACCATGCCCTATTTATATCTTCAAAAGATAGTTATATGCTTAAAACAATTTCCATAACCAGCATTTCAAAACAGAAAACGTAAGTATTTATTTGTAACACAGCACCACCTAACAATACATCTGTCAATTAAATCAGAAATTGGTTGTTGGAAATTTTTGTAAGTTGCCATGATAGCACACTTCGCTCTTTACTGCACAAATGTGATAATTTATTTGGTTACTCTGATGGCCTCTTTTCCTCCTTACTGATTTCTCAGTTATGATCTATAATTAGGTCAAGTTTCTGAAGAGATGGGAGATTACAGCAAAATAACAACAATATGATTCATCTTATAGTTCATTCACAAAATTCAACATTAAAAAAAGATTTCTCTCAAACACTTTTTTTTTTTTTTTTTGTAAAGATGGAATTTTGCTCTGTTGCCCATGCCGGAGTGCAATGATGCTATCTTGGCTCACTGCAACTTCTGCCTCCCGGGTTAAAGTGGTTCGCCTGCCTCAGCCTCCCGAGTAGCTGGGACAACAGGCACATGCCACCACGCCCAGCTAATTTTTTTGTATTTTTAGTAAAGACAGGGTTTCACCATGTTGACCAGGTTGGTCTTGAACTCCTGACCTCAAGTGATCCACCTGCCTTGTCCTCCCAAAGTGCTGGGACTACAGGCGTGAGCCACCACGCCTGGCCTTCAATCCACATCTGCACACATTTCTATTTATGGATTACAATGATATATGAATACAATGCTATGTATTCATACTTCATTTCTGGCAATGCTGCAAAGATTAGGTCTCATACAGATTAATTTGGCTAAAAGCTCTGCACTGGGTAATTCAATAAACATTTATTGTTAGCTCAGGATCACCTCCAAGACCTTATATTGTATATGAGTTTTTTTGTTTTTTTTTTTTTTTGAGGCGGAGTCTCGCTCTGTCGCCCAGACTGGAGTGCAGTGGCCGGATCTCAGCTCACTGCAAGCTCCGCCACCCGGGTTGACGCCATTCTCCTGCCTCAGCCTCCCGAGTAGCTGGGACTACAGGCGCCCGCCACCTCACCCGGCTAGTTTTTTTTTGTATTTTTAGTAGAGACGGGGTTTCACCGTGTTAGCCAGGATGGTCTCGATCTCCTGACCTCGTGATCCGCCCGTCTCGACCTCCCAAAGTGCTGGGATTACAGGCTTGAGCCACTGCGCCCGGCCGTATATGAGTTTTACTGCATGGATTTGTGACAACAGTTGCTTTGAGAAAGCAGGGGCTCAGGTGTCAGGGACACATACAGAGGTATAAACTTATCCATACCAAACATTTTACATATACATATTATAAGTGCCTCACGTGGCCGGGCGCAGTGGCTCACGCCTGTAATCCCAGCACTTTGGGAGGCCAAGGCAGGCAGATCACGAGGTCAGGAGATCAAGACCATCCAGGCTAACATGGTGAAACCCTGTCTCCATCAAAACTACAAAAAAAAATTAGCCAGGTGTGGTGACATGCGCCTGTGGTTCCAGTTACTTGGGAGGCTGAGGCAGGAGAATCGCTTGAACCTGGGAAGAAGAGATTGCAGTGAGCCAAGATTGGGCCACTGCACTCCAGCCTGGCCGACAGAGCAAGACTCTGTCTAAAACAAAAAAAGCCTCATAACCACTCATTTAATAAAGAGAAAATTCAACATGAGAATGACTTGTCTCCTGACAATACTAACGTAAAAAAAGATTTTTTTTTTTTTTTTTTGAGACAGAGTCTGGCTCTATCACCCAGGCTGAAGTGCAGTGGCGTAATCTTGGCTCACTGCAACCTCGGCCTCCCGGGTTCAAGCAATTCTCCTGCCTCGGCCTCCCAAGTAGCTGGGATTACAGGCATGCGCCATCACATCTGGCCAATTTTTGTATTTTTAGTAGAAAGGGGGTTTTGCCATGTTGGCCAGGCTGGTCTCAAACTCCTGACCTCAGGTGATCCACCCGCTTCAGCCTCCCAAAGTGCTGAGATTACAGGCATGAGCCACCACGCCCGGCCAATATGAAGGTAAAAAAAATTAAAAGGTAAGCAAAGAATGACAATCAGCATCACACATGTAAATGCAGCAAAGACGAAAAGGTCCAATGTCCATGCCTAAACACATGGTTCTCAAGCTGCCCGATGTCAACATTCCTTAGAAGCCCTTATTCAAAAGTGAAGATTCGGCCGGGCGCGGTGGCTCAAGCCTGTAATCCCAGCACTTTGGGAGGCCGAGACGGGCGGATCACAAGGTCAGGAGATCGAGACCATCCTGGCTAACACGGTGAAACCCCGTCTCTACTAAAAAATACAAAAAACTAGCCGGGCGATGTGGCGGGCGCCTGTAGTCCCAGCTACTCGGGAGGCTGAGGCAGGAGAATGGCGTAAACCCGGGAGGCAGAGCTTGCAGTGAGCTGAGATCCGGCCACTGCACTCCAGCCCGGGCGACAGAGCAAGACTCCGCCTCAAAAAAAAAAAAAAAAAAACAAAAGTGAAGATTCCCAGATTCCACCTCTAGAGGGTCTGATTCACTAAGTATGAAGTGATGCCTAGGAACCTGCATCCTCCAAAGACTTAACACTGGTAGTACTCAGCCCATATATATTTTTAAAATTTCAGTCGGGTGCGGTGGCTCATGCCTGTAATCCCAGCACTTTGGGAGGCCGAGGCGGGTGGATCACGAGATCAGGAATTCAAGACCAGCCTGACCAATATGGCGAAACCCCATCTCTACTAAAAATATTTTTTAAAAAATTAAGCCGGGCATGGTGTCGCACGCCAGTAGTCCCAGCTACTCGGGAGGCTGAGGCAGCAGAATCGCTTAAATCCGGGAGGCAGAGGTTGCAGTGAGCCGAGATCGCACCACTGTAGTCCAGCCTGAGCGACAGAGCAAGACTCCGTCACAGAAAAAAAAAAAAAAAAAAAGAAAAAAAATTAAACTTTTAGCTGAGATTCAGGGGGTACATGATGTGCAGGATTGTTACAAGGGTATATTGTACGGTGGCTGGGCACGGTGGCTCACGCCTGTAATCCCAGCACTTTGGGAGGCCGAGGCTGGTGGATCATATGAGGTCGGGAGTTCGAGATCAGCCAGACCAACATGGTGAAAGCCTGCCTGTACTAAAAATACAAAAATTAGCCGGCCGTGGTAGTAGAAACCTGTAGTCCCAGCTACTCAGGAGGCTGAGGCAGGAGGATCGCCTGAACCCGGGAGGCGGAGGTTGCAGTGAGCCAAGATCGCACCACTGCACTCCAGCCTGGACAACAGAGCAAGGCTCCGTCTCAAAAAAAAAAAAAAAAAAACTATAAAGTATTTATTAACACATCTTTTAAAAGGAAGAAATAAAGAGAAAATAAAAGTACTTATAATACTTAAAAGTACGCTAGTACGAAACTGTGAAACTGTACAAACACTCTTAGTGTCATGCGGACCTGCCTAAGGCTCAAAAGCCCAAATGAGAGGAAAGGGACCAAAAGCGTGAAGGTCCCCGCCTCTCCGCGCTCACCTTCCCATACATCCCTCTGCTCAACAGCTCTCCTCAGCCTCTCGCTGAAACTGACAGCTCGGAAGGGGGTTTGACTGCGCAGCCGGCGCACTAGAGAAAGGGGCGGGCATGTGGCCCTAGAGGCGGGCCCAGGAAATTCAAAACAAGCCCGCAGAGGTGCAGGCCTGCCAGCCCCTGCCTTACCGGCTTGCTCCCCTTCGCGGCGGACGTGCCTCCCCGGAACCCCACGGCTTACCTTTACCCGGAGCCGCAGGACCTGAGGCTGAACCTGAGACGGCCGTGACCCCCGAAGCGCCAGTGCCCGGAGGGTCGGGGGCCGCAGGGCCAGGGGCCGAGGCGGTCACCCGGCTGAGAAGCGCGCTGGCCACCTCAGCGCCGACGCTGTCCACCTCTCCCGGGGCTCCGGAGCCCGCCACTGCCTCCTCCAGCAGCCGGGCCTCACGGCGCAGCGCCTCTTCGGCCTCGCGGAGGTTGCTCTGCCGTAGGAACTGCAGCACGGCCAGTAGAGTCTGTCGGTCGTGCGGAGCGCCGGCCTCCGGAGCAGCGGCAGGCACCGGGGCCGCCCCCGCCGGGGCAGCGGTGGAGACAGCCACCGTGAGCTTGGGGGTCCCGCCATCCCCGCCAGTGGACGACGACGCCGCAACGTTCCCGCCGCCGCCGTTGGGGCCGTTGTTGGTAGTTCCGCCGCTACCCTCGCCTGCGCCGTCTCCCGCCTGCGGAGGTAGCAGCGTTGGCGGTCCCTCAGGCTCTAGCTTGACCGCCACCTCCGTCTGCTCCTCCGCCAGCGCCGCCATCTTGCGGCTGAGCCACCTTGCGCCGTCAAGCGTGATTGCATTTTCGCCACATGGAGGGCGGGGAGGAGCATTTCACGACAACTCTAGTAGGCCATTTACGGCAGTAGGAGGAGCGAAAAGGAAGGAGAAACGGAATAGGAAAGAGCAACTTTCAAAAACGAGCGAAAGAAAGGCAGGAAGTGGGCGTAGGGAACACCTATTACATTTGTCTGATAATAATTGCCATTTATTGCAGACCAGCTATATTTAGGCATTATATAGACGTTTTACATTATGTGATCTCCTTCAATTCAATAATCTTTTTCTTTTTCTTTTTGAGACGGAATTTCACTCTTGTCGCCCAGGCTGTTCAAGCGATTCTCCTGCCTCAGCCTCCCCAGTAGCTAGGATTACAGGCATGCGCCACCACGCCCGGCTACAATTAAATAGTCTTATGAGGTAATATTATCCCCACCCCACAGATGGCTCTGCCGAAACCAAGAAAGGTTAAATAACTTAGCAGAGTCACGCAAGAAGAAAATCCAAATGTCAACATTCGAATCCACGTATTTAACTCAAAAGTATATACCATTTGCCAGAGGAAGGCTTCCAAGATACTGGTAATGTTTTAGATTTTGACCCGAATAGTGCTTTTTTTTTTTTTTTTTGCAATTTTTACTTTTGTAAAAGTTAATCAAGCTGCATGCTTTATGAACTTTTTAACCATATACATTACATTACATTTTATTTATTTACTTATTTATTTTTTGAGACGGAGTCTCACTCTGTCGCCCAGGGTGGAGTACAGTGGCCCAATCTCAGCTCACTGCAACCTCCGCCTCCCGAGTTCAAGCGATTCTCCTACCTGAGCCTCCTGAGTAGCTGGGATTACAAGCATGTGCCACCACGCCCGGCTACAATTAAATAGTCTTATGAGGTAATATTATCCCCACCCCACAGATGGCTCTGCCGAAACCAAGAAAGGTTAAATAACTTAGCAGAGTCACGCAAGAAGAAAATCCAAATGTCAACATTCGAATCCACGTATTTAACTCAAAAGTATATACCATTTGCCAGAGGAAGGCTTCCAAGATACTGGTAATGTTTTAGATTTTGACCCGAATAGTGCTTTTTTTTTTTTTTTTTGCAATTTTTACTTTTGTAAAAGTTAATCAAGCTGCATGCTTTATGAACTTTTTAACCATATACATTACATTACATTTTATTTATTTACTTATTTATTTTTTGAGACGGAGTCTCACTCTGTCGCCCAGGGTGGAGTACAGTGGCCCAATCTCAGCTCACTGCAACCTCCGCCTCCCGAGTTCAAGCGATTCTCCTACCTGAGCCTCCTGAGTAGCTGGGATTACAAGCATGTGCCACCACGCCCGGCTAATTGTTGTATTTTCAGTAGAGACAGGGTTCTGCCATGTTGGCCAGGCTGGTCTCAAACTCCTGATCTCAGGTGATCCGCCCCTGGGCGTCCCAGAGTCCTGGGATTACAGGCGTGAGCCACTGCACCTGGCCCATATACATTACATTGCAATAAAAAGTTTTTAAATGCAATAAAAAGTTTTACAGGTGCGGTGGCTCACACCTGTAACCCCAGCACTTTAGGAGGCCGAGGAGGGCGAATCACGAGGTCAAGAATTAGAGACCAGCCTCACCAACCAACATGGTGAAACCCCGCCTCTACTAAAAATACAAAAAATTATCTGGGCGTGGTGGTGCGCCCCTGTAATCCCAGCTACTCTGGAGGCTGAGGCAGAAGAATCGCCTGAACCCCGGAGACGGAGGTTGCAGTGAGCGGAGATCTCGCCACTACACTCCAGCCTGGGCGACAGAAGGAGACTCCATCTCAAAAAAAAAAAAAAAACAGAATTTTGTGGTTGTGAAATATGTACATTATGTATTCATGCTATTATCCGTTATTACAAATAAACCATTTTAATTTTATATTTAAAAATCATGGCCAGACGCAGTGGCACATACCTGTAGTCCCAGCACTTTGGGAGGCCGAGGCGGGTGGATCACCTGAGGTCAGGAGTTCGAGACCAGCCTAGCTAACGTGATGAAACACCGTCTCTACTAAAAATGTAAAAACTTAGCCAGGTGTGGTGGCGGGCGCGTGTAATCCCAGCTATTTGGGAGGCTGAAGTAGAAGAATCACTTGAACCCAGGAGGTGGAGGTTGCAGTGAGCCGAGATCGCACCATTGCACTTCAGCCTGGACAACAAGAACAAAACTCCGTCTCAGGAATAAAAAACAAAATCATATATGCCATTTTGCAATGTGCTTCATAGGTTATAAAACCCTCCTGCATATTTTATCTCACTGGAACCTTGTAACTACAGATGAGAAAAGTGAGCCTGAGGCATTGGGAAAATCTAGCACAGCCGTTCAAGTCATTGGTTTTGAGGTCTTACCAGCGTCCTTTGACCCTGCTTACTTTTTAAAAATATTGTATTTTATTTATTAGAGATCTGGAGGCTTATTATATTGCCTAGGCTGGCCTTGAACTCCTGGACTACAAGCAGTCTCCCACCTCAGCCTCCCAAGTAGCTGAGACTACAGGCACAGACCACCTGGCTTGACCTTGCTTACTGGCTGAATAACCTGGAGCAAGTTGCTTAATTTACTATGCCCCAGTTGCCCAATTTCTGGGTTTTTTTTTTTTTTGATTTTTTATTTTTTGAAACGGAGTTTCGCTCTTGTTGCCCAGGCTGGAGTGCAATGGCATGATCTCGGCTCACTGCAACCTCCGCCTCCCAGGCTCAAGCGATTCTCCTGCCTCAGCCTCCCGAGTAGCTGGGATTACACCCATGTGCCACATCAGGCCCAACTAATTTTGTATTTTTAGTAGAGACAGGGTTTCTCCATGTTAGTCAGGCTGGTCTCAAACTCCCAACCTCAGGTGATCTGCCTGCCTCAGCCTCCCAAAGTGCTGGGATTACAGGCCATCACACCCGGCCCCAGTTGCCCAATTTCTCACCAAAAAACTAACAGTACTTACATCACACTGTTTTGAGAATTAAATGAGATAATGCATATGCAATAGCTAGTACATAATAAATAGCCATTGGTTGTTTCTACTTCACTTTAAAAGGTGTTCTGTAAATGTTTGATTAAGAAAGTGCAAGTGGCCAGGCGCAGTGGCTCAAGCCTGTAATCCCAGCACTTTGGGAGGCCGAGACGGGCGGATCACGAGGTCAGGAGATCAAGACCATCCTGGCTAACACGGTGAAACCCCGTCTCTAGTAAAAAATACAAAAAACTAGCCGGGCGAGGTGGGGGGCGCCTGTAGTCCCAGCTACTTGGGAGGCTGAGGCAGGAGAATGGCGTAAACCTGGGAGGCAGAGCTTGCAGTGAGCTGAGATCCGGCCACTGCACTCCAGCCTGGGCGACAGAGCGAGACTCCGTCTCAAAAAAAAAAAAAGTGCAAGCATGATGTTCAAAAGTGATCTCAAGACTGAAATACAGAGCTACTCTAGGGATAGAGGTGGTGGCTCATGCCTGTAATCCCAGCACTTTGGGAGCTGAGATGAAGGTTGCAGTGAGCCAAGATTGTGCCACTGCACTCCAGCCTGGGCCACAGAGTGAGACTCCAACTCAAAAAAATAAAAATAAATAAAAAATAAATAAATAAAATACTGAGTGTGACCCATTAAATTGATCTTAATTGAATTAATTTTTTTTCAATCTTGGCTCACTGCAAACTCCACCTCCTGGGTTCAAGTGATTCTCATGCTTCAGCCTCCTGAGTAGCTAGGATTACAGGTGTGCACTACCATGCTCAACTAATTTTTATATTTTTAGTAGAGATGGGATTTTGCCATGTTGGCAAGGCTGGTCTCGAACTCCTGACCTCAAGTCATCTTCCCGTCTGAGCCTCCCAAACTGCTGGGATTACAGGAATGAGCCACTGTACCTGGCCAACCCTGTGTTTAAAAAATAATAATAGTAATCTATAATCTATAACCCCTCACACTTTCTTTTTTTTGTTTTGAGACGGAGTCTTGCTCTGTCACCCAGGCTGAAGTGCAGTGGTGCAATCTCAGCTCACTGCCACCTCCACCTCCCGGGTTCAAGCAATTCTCCTGCATCAGCTTCCCGAGTAGCTGGGACTTCAGTCTTGCACCACCATGCCACGCTAATTTTTCTATTTTTGGTAAAGATGGGATTTCACTATGCTGGCCAGGCTGATCTCGAACTCCTGACCTCGTGATCCACCCGCCTCGGCCTCCCAAAGTGCTAGGATTACAGGCGTGAGCCACTGTGCCCAGCATAACCCCTCACACTATCACATACTAGTTTTAGCATCCATTTCTGATTTTTTTCTGCATCAGTTATTAATACTGTGGTTACCAATTGGTGATTTTCTAATTTCATCATTTCTCCTACACTTACTAGTTGGCTTTCTAATGGAAGGAAGAAATTTTCTGTCTCTTGGCCGAGCACAGAGGCTCACACCTGTAATCCCCACACTTTGGGAGGCTGAGGCCGGGCCGGGGGGGTCACTTGATGTCAGGAGTTTGAGACTAGCCTGGCCAACATGGTGAAACCCCGTCTCTACTAAAAAAAAAAAAAAAAAAAAAAAGAACCTGGCATGGTGGCTCACACCAGTAAACCCAGCTTGGGAGGCTGAGAGAGGAGAATCATTTGACCCAAGAGGCGAGGTTGCAGTGAGCCGTGATCACATCACTGCACTCCAGCCTGGGTGATAGAGGAGACTCCGCCTAAAAAAAAAAAAAAAATCTGTCTCCCTATTTATTTATTCACACAGTTACTATCATCATTTTTATTTTGATATTGTTTGTCACAAATCTGATCATTAGGATCTCCTTCAAACTGGCTCCTGTATTTATTTGATATGGTCACATAATTGTTTGAGCTTCCTTCTTAATTTCTAGCACAAGACATTCTTTTTTTTTTTTTTTTTTTGAGACGGAGTCTTGCAGTCTTGCTTTGTCACTCAGGCTGGCGTGCAGTGGCCAGATCTCAGCTCACTGCAAGCTCCGCGTCCCAGGTTTAGGCCATTCTCCTGCCTCAGCCTCCCAAGTAGCTGGGATTACAGGTGCCCGCCACCTCGCCCGGCTAGTTTTTTGTATTTTTTAGTAGAGACGGGGTTTCACCGAGTTAGCCAGGATGGTCTCAATCTCCTGACCTCGTAGCACGAGACATTCTAAATTCCCTTTGTATTGTCCCAGGCTAGAGTACAGTGGCACGTTCGTGGTTCAGTGCAGCCTCGACCTGCCTGGGCTCAGATGATCCTCCCACCTCAGCCTCCCAAGTAGCTGAGACCACAGGCATGTGGTATCATGCCTGGCTAATTTTTGTGTTTTTTGTAGAGACAGGGTTTTGACATGTTGCCCAGGCTGGTCTTGAACTCCTGGGTTCAAGTGATCCACCTGCCTCACCCTCCCAAAGTGCTAGGAATAGAGGCATGAGCCACCGTGCCTGGCCAGTTCCTTTTATTGGTATTAGAAACCAAGACCAGAATGTGAGGTATGTAATTGCTTCTAGGCCCTCTCACAGATAGTGGCTGAGAAATGTACATACATCTACATGTACACATATCTATCTACATTAATTTATCTTTATCCTTAAGTTCACCTTAAATGTCTCCATTTCTAATCTAGTAAAGCAGAATTTATTCTATCCATTCCCTTTTCTGTATTTTTAACACCCTTTTCCAATAGTGAGAATTCTGTGGTTGTTCACAACATATTTACTTACTTGCTCAACCCTAGGATGTACAGAAAGTGGCTTCAGAATTGCTAACCTATGTCTCTTTGAAAAAGAAGTGTACTAATTAGATTCACTAATTTTTAGAATGCTGGCAGTTCTAGCTTTGCACAATAGTCTGGGGCCATAAAAAATAAGTGTGCTGGCCGGGTGCGATGGCTCACACCTGTAATCCCAACGCTTTGGGAAGCCGAGGCAGGTGGATCACCTGAGATCAGGAATTCAAGACCAGCTGGCTAACATGGTGAAAACCATCTCTACTAAACATAAAAAAAAGTAGCCAGGCATGGTGGCAGGCACCTGTAATCCCACCTACTTGGGAAACTGAGGCAGGAGACTCACTCGAACCTGGGAGGCAGAGGCTGCAGTGAGACAAGATTGCTCCACTGCACTCTGGACTGGGTGACAGGGTGAGACTCCATCTCAAAAAAAAAAAAAGTTTGCAAGTGGAAACCATGCAAAGTGATATTAATAATCAATGTTAATGTTAACGTTGCTCTGTGACCTTCAAAAAATGTGAAAATATTCAACAGTCTCTTACTGTTGGTTATAAATGTATAGAAAAATGAAAAATAGGCCGGGCGCAGGGGCTCAAGCCTGTAATCCCAGCACTTTGGGAGGCCGAGACGGGTGGATCGCGAGGTCAGGAGATCGAGACCATCCTGGCTAACACGGTGAAACCCCGTCTCTACTAAAAATACAAAAACTAGCCGGGTGAGATGGCGGGCGCCTGTAGTCCCAGCTACTGGGGAGGCTGAGGCAGGAGAATGGCGTAAACCCGGGAGGCGGAGCTTGCAGTGAGCTGAGATCCGGCCACTGCACTCCAGCCTGGGCGACAGGGTGAGACTCCACCTCAAAAAAAAAAAAAAAAAAAGAAAAAAAGAAGAAAAATGAAAAATAAGCCAGGTGTGGTGGCTTACGCCTGTAATCCCAGCACTTTGGGAGGCAGAGTCGGGCAGATCAGGAGGTCAGGAGATCAAGGCCATCCTGGCCAACATGGTGAAACCCTGTCTCTACTAAAATATAAAAAATTAGCTGAGCATGGTGGTGTGCACCTGTAGTTCCAGCTACTGCAGGGCTGAGGCAGGGGAATCGCTTGAACCCGGGAGGTGGAGGTTGCAGTGAGCCGAGATCGCACCACTGCACTCCAGTCTGATGACAGGGCAAGACTCTGTCTCAAAAAAAAAAGAAAAAGAAAAACATAGTAAAACTGATATTTATTTGGTACATTGTAATTTAAAACATTAGAAACATTAAGGATTAAAGTGCTTCATTTCTTTGTTAAAAACTCATCAAGAATAATAGGAGTGCAAAGGCTTATTGGAAAAAAAAACTCATTATGAATAGTTTGAATAGTGCTTCCCTTCTCTTATAATTTACAGTATAGTGATAACATGTTTTTCATGCCTAGCAAATTGTCGTTTGCATTTTTTTCTTTTGTGCTTTCAATGTTGTGAAATGTCTCTGAGAGTTCCTATTTAATGCAAAGGTTTTTTTTGCTGGCAACACTTCCTCTGGGATATCTTCATCCTTGTACTAACAACGAACTTCATCATTTATGTTGATAAGTTTGCCATTTATGAGTGATTGAAATTTAACTTCCAACAGTTTTCCTGTTTTTTTTTTTTTTTTTTTTTTTGAGACAGAGTCTTGCTCTGTCGCCTAGGCCAGGGTGCAGTGATGCGATCTCAGCTCACTGCCACCTCTACCTCCCGGGTTCACGCCATTCTCCTGCCTCAGCCTCCCGAGTAGCTGGGACTACAGGTATGTGCCACCACCCCCAGATAATTTTTTTTTGTAGTTTTAGTAGAGACAGGGTTTCACTGTGTTAGCCAGGATGGTCTTGATCTCCTGACCTCGTGATCCGCCTGCCTCGGCCTCCCAAAGTGCTGGCATTACAGGCGTGAGCCACCGTGCCCAGTCACTTTTCCTTTCTTTACTACACTTTTATGTTTGTTTGTTAATTTCTTCTTCTGATTATTTGTTTGTTTGTTTTGAGACAGGGTCTCACTCTGTTGTCCGGGCTTGAGTTCTATGGTGTGATTGTGTCTCACTATAGGCTCAACCTTCTAGGCTCAAGGGATCCTCCTACCTCAGCCTCCCTAGTACCTGGGACTACAGGCTTGAGCCACCATGCCTGGCTAATTTTTGTATTTTTTATAGAGACAGGGTTTCACCATGTTGCTCAGGCTGGTCTCGAACTCCTGGGCTCAAATGATCCACTCGCCTGCCTCAGCCTCCTGCAGTGCTGGGATTACAGGCATGAGCCATTGTGCCAGCCTGATTATTCATTTTTATCAAATGTCACGTGAGTCGCTGGCAGACAAGGAGACAAGACAACTACAACTGAATAAGGTAAGTACAATAACCAATCACCTGCTCACTTTGAAAGAAGTGAGATGCCCGGCGCAGTGGCTTATGTCTGTAATCGCAGCACTTTGGGAGGCTGAGGCGCGTGGATCACCTGAGGTCAGGAGTTCGAGACCAGCCTGACCAACATGGAGAAACCCCGTCTCTACTAAAAATACAAAATTAGCAGGGCGTGGAGGCACATGCCTATAATCCCAGTTACTTGGGAGGCTGAGACAGGAGAATCACTTGAACCCGGGAGGCGGAGGTTATGGTGAGCCGAGATCATGCTCCAGCCTGGGCAACAAGAGTGAAACTCCATCTCAAAAAAAAAAAAAAAGAAAAGGAAAGAAAAAAATGAGATGATGGTTACCGATCACCAGGTGTCTCTGTTGTTAGAGATTTGTGGACTGAAGAGCTAGTAGCAAAGTTTATACTTTATGCAATTGTAGTTAATATGCTATGGTAACTACCTTTGAACCATGTTATTGTTGGACTGATGTTATTTAATTAAACTGTGGTAATTGAAATTCATACATGTCAGAACTGAACAAAGCAAGAACCTTCTGTATTTTTTGTCTTTAGCCTGTGGATATATAGTCCAAATCCTGTGTTGAAAAGGATTTTGGGTTAGTTCTTCCCCACCCCATCCTTCACAGTGGTTATCTTAATCATTTGAAACACGGTTTGATTAATTTATTTCTCTTTGTATTCAGTTTTAGAAGGTTTCCCATCTTTTTTTTTTTTTTTTTTTTTTGAGGCGGAGTCTCACTGTGTTGCCCAGGCTGGAGTGCAGTGGCCGGATCTCAGCTCACTGCAAGCTCCGCCTCCCGGGTTTACGCCATTCTCCTGCCTCAGCCTCCCGAGTAGCTGGGACTACAGGCGCCTGCCACCTTGCCCGGCTAGTTTTTGTATTTTTAGTAGAGACGGGGTTTCACCGTGTTAGCCAGGATGGTCTCGATCTCCCTCGTGATCCACCCGTCTCGGCCTCCCAAAGTGCTGGGATTACAGGCTTGAGCCACCGTGCCCGGCCTCCCATCTTTTTTTTTTTTAATGTGATATTCAGGACTATGCCAAAAAGTATATTCAGAGAAGTGTCATATCCATTCCTTCTATCCTTTATTCCACCCCATTCTGACCACACCCTTTTATCCTTTCTGTTTCTTTTTCAAATGTGCAGATAAGGTACAGTATATTTTCTTCTTTCTCTTTCTTTTTTTTTTTTTTTTTTTTTGAGACAGAGTCTCACTTTGCCACCCAGGCTGGAGTGCAATGGCACTATCTTGGCTCACTGCAACCTCCACCTCCTGGGTTCATGTGATTGTCCTGCCTCAGCCTCCTGAGTAACTGGGATTACAGGCACCCACCACCACGCCTGGCTAATTTTTGCATTTTTAGTAGAGACAGGGTTTCACCACGTTGGCCAGGCTGGTCTCGAATTGCTGACCTCAAATGATCCACCCGCCTCAGCCTCCCAAAGTGCTGGGATTACAGGCATGAGCCACCATGCCTGGCCTCTCTTTCTTAAACAAAAGGTGGCATACTATAGATCCTCTTTTTTAAGTTGCTCTTTTTCACTTAGCAGTGTATCCTGGAAATCGGCCAGGCAAGGTGGCTCACTGCCTGTAATCCCAACACTTTGGGAGGCCGAGATGGGTGTATCACCTGAGGTCAGGAGTTCGAGACCAGACTGACCAACATGGTGAAACCCTGTCTCGATTAAATACAAAAAACTAGCTGGGTGTGGTGACACATGTCTATAATCCCAGCTACTTGGGAGGCTGAAGCAGGAGAATTGCTTGAACCCGGGTAGGCAGAGGTTGCAGTGAGCCGAGATTATGCCGTTCCACTCCAGACTGGGCAACAGGAGCAAAACTCCACCTCAAAAAAAAAAAGTATCCTGGAAATCGTAACTGTCTTTAGAGAAATTTTTCATTTCATTTTTTTTTTTTTTAGCGTTTCACAGTGCTCTATCTTGTGGATGTTCAATTGTTTATTCCACTACTCTCCTATGTATGGACAATTAGTTTCCAGTATTGTATAATTACCAACAGTGCTGCGTTAAATAACCTTTTGTGTATGTATTTTTATATTGTTGGATTATATCTTCAGAATAAATTCCCAGAAGAGCGATTGCTAGGTGAAAAGATAAGTGGACATTTTGTTTTCCCAGGTGTTGCAGAATTCCCCTCCATAAAGTTTGTATCAATTTACAATCCTGTCAGCAACGTGTGAGAGTGACTATTTCCTCACAGCCTCATCAACAGAGTGAATTGTTACTTCCTAAATTTTTGCCATTCTGATAGGTGAGAAATGGTATCTCAGTATGGTTTATTTTTATTGCCATTATCATCATTTAATTTACATGTAATAAAATTGAACTTTTTTGATGTGCTTTTATGGGTTTTAACACATCTTACAGATTTATATTTTATTTTTGAGACAGGGTCTGGCTCTGTCAGCTAGGCTGGGGTGCAATGGCACAATTATGGCTCACTGCAGACTCTACCTCGTGGGCTTAAGCAAACCTCCCACCTCAGCCTACCCTCCCATTATCCCCCAGTAGTTGAGTCTACAGGCGAGTGCTACCACGCCCAGCTAATCTTTTATTTTTTGTATTCTTTTTAGAAACAGGGTTTTGCCATATTACCAGCTTGGTCTTGAATTCCAGAGCCCAAATGACCCACCCACCTCAGCCTAACAAAGTTATTTATTTATTTTAGAGCCAGGTTCTCACTCTGTTGCCCAATCTGGAGTGCAGTGGCAGGATCTTGGCTCACTGCAGTCCCAACCTCTCTGGCTCAAGCAATCCTCCCATCTCAGCCTCCCAAGTAGCTGGGACTACAGGCGCAGGTCATCACATCTGGGTAATTTTTGTGTTTTTTATACAGATGTGGTTTTACCATGTTGCCCAAGCTGGGCTTTGTCTTTGTAGTGTTTGCCTGGCTATTGTTGCATATGTTTTTTTTCTATCACATAACATAGATGTTTTGAAGTTTAAAATCAACATGTCTGTTTCCATGAAAAAGCTTGTATCTATTTGGCATTTTTTCTTTCTTTTTTTTTTTTTTTGAAATGAAATCTCGCTCTGTCGCCCAGGCTGGAGTGCAGTGGCGTGATCTTGGCTCACTGCAACCTCCGCCTCCCGGGTTCAATCGGTTCTCCTGCCTCAGCCTCCCAAGTAGCTGGGGCTACAGGCGCACGCCACTGTGCTCAGCTAATTTTTTGTATTTTAGTAGAGACAGGATTTCACCGTGTTGCCCAGGCTGGTCTTGAACTCCTGAGCTCAGGCAATCCGCCCACCTTGGCCTCCCAAAGTGCTAGGATTATAGGCATAAGCACCACACCCAGCTATTTGGCTTTCTTTTGATAATTTTCATTTATTTTCCAATTTTTTTTTTTTTTTTTTTTTTTTTTTTTTTTTTCAGACGGAGTCTGGCTCTGTCTCCCAGGCTGGAGTGCAGTGGCCGGATCTCAGCTCACTGCAAGCTCCACCTCCCGGGTTTACGCCATTCTCCTGCCTCAGCCTCCTAAGTAGCTGGGACTACAGGCGCCCGCCACCTCGCCCGGCTAGTTTTTGTATTTTTAGTAGAGATGGGGTTTCACCGTGTTAGCCAGGATGGTCTCGATCTCCTGACCTTGTGATCCGCCCGTCTCGGCCTCCCAAAGTGCTGGGATTACAGGCTTGAGCCACCGCGCCCGGCCTATTTTCCAATTTTTAAACATGTGTGTGTGATCATGGTCTCTCTCTGTCACCCAGGCTGGAGTGCTGGAGTGCTAGGTGCAGTGATGCAGTCATAGCTCATTGCAGCCTGGAACACCTGGGCTTAAGCAGTCCTACTGCCTCAGCCTCTTGAGTCACTGGGATCATAGGTGTGAGCCATCATGCCTGTCAAAAGTTGTACATATTTTTAAGTTTCTTGTTATATGTTAACTAATTTCTTTCCTTTCATTTTTATTTTTAATTTTTTTGAGACAGGATCTCATTCTGTTGCCCAGGCTGGACTGTGGCGGTGTGATCACAGCTCACTGCAGCCTTGACTTCCTGGGCTCAGTGATCCTCCCACCTCAGCCTCCCAGGTAGCTGGGACTACATGCGCAGTGTAGTACTACTGTGGGCGGTTTTTAAATTTTTTTTTATTTTTGTGGAGACAGGATCTCACTATGTTGCCAGGGTGGTCTGGAACTCCTGGGCTCAAGCAATCTTCCTGCATTTGCCTTCCAAAGTTCTGGGATTACAGGCATGAACCAACGCACCAGTCTAATTGCTTTCTTTAAGGTTGTACAGATTACACTGTCAACAGCAATAAAAAGGCCTATTTTCACTAAAATAATAACTTGTCAATTTCAACATGTGGCCAAAATACAAATGTTTCTACCTTGTGACCCACCAATTCCACTGCTAGAAGTATGAAAGTAATTATCAGGTATGCGCTGGCTTTCACACGGTTGTCCTCTGAAGAATATGAGGGTGTGATACCAGGTATTTTTTTTTTTTTTTTTTTTTTTTTTTTTTTTTTTTGAGACGGAGTCTCGCTCCACCGCCCAGGCTGGAGTGCTGTGGCCGGATCTCAGCTCACTGCAAGCTCCGTCTCCCGGGTTTACGCCATTCTCCTGTCTCAGCCTCCCGAGTAGCTGGGACTACAGGCGCCCGCCACCTCGCCCGGCTAATTTTTTTGTATTTTTTTAGTAGAGACGGGGTTTCACCGTGTTAGCCAGGATGGTCTCGATCTCCTGACCTCGTGATCCGCCCGTCTCGGCCTCCCAAAGTGCTGGGATTACAGGCTTGAGCCACCGCGCCCGGCCGATACCAGGTATTTTAGAAAGCATAAGTGTGTTAAAATCCATGAACAGGGGGATTATGGGAAAGGACTTCAATATTTTATTTTATATACTTTCTTGTGTTGTTTTAATTTTTTTGTTGTTGTTCTGACTGAGTTTCTCTTATTGCCCAGGCTGGAATGCAATGGCACGATCTCAGCTCACTGCAACCTCTGCCTTCCGGGTTCAAGTGGTTCCCGTGCCTCAGCCTCCTGAGTAACTGGGACTACAGGCATGCGCCACCATGCCTGGCTAATTTTTTTTTTTTTTTTTTTGAGACGGAGTCTTGCTCTGTCGCCCAGGCTGGAGTGCAGTGGCACAATCTCGGCTCACTGCAACCTCCGCCTCCTGGGTTCATGCAATTCTCTTGCCTCAGCCTCCGGAGTAGCTGGGACTATAGGTGCTCACTACTATGCCTGGCTAATTTTTTATATTCTTTAGTAGAGACGGGGTTTCACTGTGTTAGCCAGGATGGTCTCGATCTCCTGACCTCGTAATTCGCCCGCCTCAGCCTCCTAAAGTGCTGGGATTACAGGCGTGAGCCACTGCGCCTGGCCAATTTTTTGTATTTTTAGTAGAGACAAGGTTTCACCATGTTGGCCAGACTGGTCCCAAACTCTTGACCTAAGGTGATCCACCCACCTCAGCCTCCCCAAGTGCTAGGATTACAGGCATGAGCCACTGCGCCCAGCCTTAATTCTTTATCATATGTATTACTTTGTATTATGGTACAATATATGTAAAACATAGAATTTACGACTTTAGCCATATTTAATGTACAGGTCAGTGTCATTAAATACAGTCACATTGTTGTGCAGCCCCATCACCACCCTCCATCTCCAGATCCTTTTCATCTTCCCAAACTGAAACTCCGAACCCATAAAACAGAAACTCTCTATTTCGTCTCTGCCCAGCTCCTGGTAACCAGGATTTTACTTTCTGTCTCTATGACCTTAACCACCCTAGGTATCGCATATAAGTGGAATTATATAGTATTTGTCTTTTGTTTGTTTGTTTGTTTGTTTTGAGGTGGAGTCTCACTCTGTTGCCCAGGCTAAAGTGTAGTGGTGTGATCATGGCTGGGATTACAGGCTCATGCCAACATGCTTGGCTAATTTATATATATATATATAATTATTTTATTTTATTTTGAGATGGAGTTTCGCTCTTGTTGCCCAGGCTAGAGTGCAATGGCACGATCTCAGCTCACTGCTACCTCCTCCTCGCGGGTTCAAGCGATTCTCCTGTCTCAGCCTCCCAAGTAGCTGGGATTACAGGCATGTACCACCACGCCTGGTTAATTTTGTATTTTTAGTAGAGACAGGGTTTCACCATATTGGTCAGGCTGGTCTTGAACTCCAGACCTCAGGTGATCTGCCCGCCTTGGCCTCCCAAAGTGCTGGGATTACAGGCATGAGCCATCTCCTCCGGCCTACTTTTTTATATTTTTGGTAGAGACAGGATTTCACCATGTTGGCCAGGCTGGTCTCAAACTCCTGACGTCAAGTGATCTGCCCGCCTCTACTTCCCAAAGTACTAGGATTACAGACGTGAGCAGCCTCCTTGTGGTTTTGATTTGCATTTCTTTAATGATTAGTGATATTTAGCAGTTTTTCATATGCTGATTGGCCATTGCTGCTGCTGTTTTTTTTTTTTTTTTTTCTTTTTGAGACAGAGCCTTGCTCTGTCGCCCAGGCTGGAGGGTAGTGGCATGACCACGGCTTACTGCAAACTCTGCCTCCCGGGTTCAAGTGATTCTCCTATCTCAGCCTCCTGAGTAGTTGGGAATACATACAGGCATGTGCCACCATGCCCGGCTAATTTTTGTATTTTTGTTAGAGACAGGGTTTCACCATATTGGCCTGGCTGGTCTCGAATTCCTGACTTCAAGTGATCCGCCCGCCCACCTCATCCTCCCAAAGTGCTGGGATTACAGGCGTGAGCCCCTGCGCCTGGCCCATTGCTTCATTTTTTATGAAATAATAAAATGTAGCTAAATAATATTCCACTGAGTGGATCAATGACATTTTATTTATCCATTATCAGTTGATGGATATTGGAGTTCATTCTAATTTTTTGTTATTAGGAATAATGTCGGTATTAGCATTCATATAAGAGTTTTTGTGTGAACATATGTTTTAATTTTTCTTTATATACCTAAGAGTGGAATTGCTGGCTCATATGGTAACTTTATGTTCAACCTTTTGAGAACTACCAGACTGTTTCTCAAAGTTGCTGCACCATTTGACATTCTCACCAACTACATGTGAGGGTTCCCATTTCTCTACATCCTCCACAAAACTTTTTATTATTTGTTTATTATTATAGCCATCCTAATAGGGTGAAGTAGGCTGGGCACAGTGGCTCATGCCTGTAATCCCAGCACTTTGGGAGGTAGAGGCAGATGGATCACTTGAGGTCAGGAGTTCGAGACCAGCTTGACCAACATGGCAAAACCACATCTCTACAAAAAATAGCTGGGTGTGGTGGCGTACTTCTGTAGTCCTAGCTACTGAGAGGCTGAGGCATGAGAATTGCTTGCGGCCAGGAGGCAGAGATGACAGTGAGACAAGATCATGCCACTGCACTCCAGCCTGGGCAACAGGGTGAGACTCTGTCTCAAAAAAAAAAACTAATAGGGTGAAATAGCATATTATTGTAATTTTGGTTTGCATTTCCATGAAGACTTATGATGTTGACCATCTTTTCATATGCTTATTGATATATTCACTTTGGAAAAATGTTTATTCAGATTATTTGTCCATTTCGAAATTGGATTGCATGTTTTGTTTTTGTTTTTGTTTTTGAGATGAGCTGTCACTGTGTTTCCCAGGCTGGTCTTGAACTCCTGACTACGTGGAATCACTGTAGAGCTCTGTGAACATCCACTTGAGGCACTCTTTTTCAATACTATAGTCGTTTTTATTTCCAACCCTCCGGAGTCTATACCTCCTCCATGTTTTAGGAGACATTTTCTTCCTTTCATTCCTTCTTGGGTCTTCCAGACTTCAGTATCTCAAGCTTGACCAGACGTTGGGACTGGAGAAAGAGAGGCAGGGTCTGGTCCAGAAGCAATGGGAATGCTTAACTTGGTTCACTGTTCCCCAGGGAAACACCATGACATGAATTCCTCATCAGTTCCCTAGGAAGTACTTACACTGCTCCCAACCAAATTAGTATTACTATTGTTCAGTAACAACACATTCAGCATTGTCTTTTTTTTTTTTTTTTTTTTAAGATGGAGTTTTCCCTCTGGTCGCCCAGGCTGGAGTGCAATGGGCGCTCTTGGCTCACTGCAACCTCCGCCTCCCGGGTTCAAGCGATTCTCCTCCTTCAGCCTCCCGAGTAACTGGGATTACAGGCATGCACCTCCACGCCGGGCTAATTTTGTATTTTTAGTAGAGACGAGGTTTCTCCATGTTGGTCAGGCTGGTCTGGAGCTCCTGACCTCAGGTGATCCGCCTGCCTCGGCCTCCCAAAGTCCTAGGATTACAGGCGTGAGCCACTGCGCCCAGCCTGCATTTTCTTTTTCCTTTTTCTTTTCTTTTTTTTTTTTTTGAGACCGGGTCTCGTTCTGGCGCCCAGGCTGGAGTGCAGTGGCGCCATCTTTGCTCACTGCAACCCCCGCTTCCCAGGCTCAAGAGATTCTCCTGCCTCAGCCTCAATGAATCACCACCCCTGGCACACATTCAGCTATTTTATTTTATTTTATAGTTTATATTTTATTTTATTTTTTATTTTTATTTTTTTTGAGACAGAGTCTCATTCTGTCGCCGAGGCTGGAGTGCAGTGGTGTGATCTCCGCTCACTGCAACCTCCGTCTCCTGGGTTCAAGTGATTCTCCTGCCTCAGCCTCCTGAGTAGCTGGGATTACAGGCCTATGCCACCACCACGCCTGGCTAATTTTCGAATTTTTAGTAGAGATGGAGTTTCACCATGTTGGTCAGGCTGGTCTCAAACTCCTGACCTCGTAATCCACCCGACTCAGCCTTCCGAAGTAAGGGGGTTACAGGCGTGAGCCGTTGCGCCTAGCCATATTTTTAAAATTTATTTTTTTTTTTGAGATGGAGTCTCGCTCTTGTTGCCCAGGGGGCTGGAGTGCAGTGGTGCCATCTTGGCTCACCACAACCTCCACCTCCTGTGTTCAAGTGATTCTCCTGCCTCAGCCTCCCGAGTAGCTGGGATTACAGACGTGCGCCACCATGCCCGGTTAATTTTGTATTTTTAGTAGAGATGGGGTTTCTCCATGTTGGTCAGGCTGGTCTCTAACTCCCGACCTCAGGTAATCTGCTTGCCTCGGCCTCCCAAAGTGCTGGGATTACAGGTGGGAGCCACTGCGCCTGGTCACATTCAGCTCTTAAATGTGACTTTGCCAGGCATTATTTGATTAGGAGCATTTGACTTCCCGAATCTGGCTTGCAGGCATCGTGACATTAGCTGGCATTATCTTAGCAAGGATAACGGTTTTTTGGGTTTTTTTGTTTGTTTTGTTTTGCTTGAGCCGGAGTCTCGCTCTGTAGCCCAGGCTGGAGTACAATGGCGTGATCTCGGCTCAGTGCAACCTACGCCTTCCGGGCTCAAGCGATTCTTCTGCCTTAGCCTCCCAAGTAGCTGGGATTACAGGCACGCACCACCATACCCAGCTAATTTTCGTATTTTTAGTAGAGACAGGGTTTCACTATGTTGGCCAGGCTGGTCTTGAACTCCTGACCTCGTGATCCGCCCGCCTCGGCCTCCCGAAATGCTGGGATTACAGGCATGAGCCACCGCGCCCGCACTAGCAAGGATAACGTTAAGTCAATTCCAAACCTCTCAATAAAATTGGGCAATGGGGTGGGGTGTACCTGGGTGGGTCTGAGTTTCTGCTACAATAGGCCCTCAATAAATGTTTGTTGAGCCTGGAGCGCTGGCTCACGCCTGTAACCCCAACACTGGGAGGCCGAGGCGGGTGGATCACCTGAGGTCAGAAGTTTGAGACCAGCCTGGTCAACATGGTGAAACCCTGTCTCTACTAAAAATACAAAAGTTAGCTGGGCGTGGTGGCGGGGGCCTGTAGTCCCAGCTGTTTGAGAGCCTGAGGCAGGAGAATCGCTTGGACCCGGTAGGCGGAGGTTGCAGTGAGCGCCACTGCACTCCAGCCTGAGCGAGAAGAGTGTAACTGCGTCTCAAAAAAAAAAAAAAAAAAAGTTTTTTGAATTCAATATAACGGGCTTTACGGGAAGGGGGTTACATGGATGATGTTTGAGTAGTGATTAGAATTTCATCTTGTATCAATACACTATATAATTCCTTGAAATAAATAAACATACATACTTCAGAATAGGAACTTCATACTTCCTAAGGGAAATAATCTTGGATGGACGTGATTTGCCACAGAAGAAATGCATAATTGGTACTCAAATGGAAATGATTATTATTTGTAATGCAACATCATATGCTACCTAGTTCAGTGCTCTGTGAATTAGATGATGCAAACGGAATATTGTTGCTTGGAACGGTAGCAATTTTGTTGGTTTTAAAAGGCGGCGAAGAGAGCGTCCCCTTCCAAGGGGAAAATTTGGTGAGATTCCTTTAAGGTGCGGCACGCTCGCTCCGCTGCCTGCCCAGGAGCTGCGGGGTTTGCGCCCGGCGGAGGTGAAGGTCGCTAAACCACATTTCCCGGCGGGCACCTCAGGCTGCCGCGCCTGCGCAGTGGGGGCGCCCGAGGCCGGCTGAACTCCCGCGCTCTCCCGCCGCCTCGCCTCGCCTCGTCTGGCCTGGTGTCTTTCCCGACTATGGAGGGGGTCGCGGTGGTGACTGCGGGCAGCTTGGGCGCTGCCAAAGCCGATGGAGCTGCAGCCTTGCCGCCTCCGCCTCCCGCCTCCCCGCCCGCCCTCACCCCCGCACCCGCAGCGGGTGAGGAGGGACCGGCGCCTGTGTCTGAGACTGGGGCTCCCGGCTGCTCCGGCTCTCGGCCCCCTGAGCTGGAGCCGGAGCGCAGCCTGGGCCGCTTCAGAGGCCGCTTCGAGGACGAGGACGAGGAGTTGGAAGAAGAAGAGGAGCTGGAGGAGGAAGAAGAGGAGGAGGAGGAGGACATGAGTCACTTCTCGTTGAGGCTGGAGGGAGGCCGGCAGGACTCGGAGGACGAGGAGGAGGTATTTAGAGCCCCCGCGCGACCCCTCCGGGCTCAAGCGGCGTCAGGGACGTAGCTGGCAGTCGTCGGCCGAGTGCGGGCCCGATCCTAGTGCGCCACTGCCGCCCGGAGCACTGGAGCCGACCTCCCCCGACCCCGGCCCCGGCTGCCTAGGCGTGTGGCGCCGACAGGCCTGCGGCCCGGCCCGGGTCTTTACCCGCTTATTTTGTGAGGTTCCTGCAGGTCACTTAGGCTCTGCGAGTCCGACTCATTCGTTCTGTTAATAATCACAATTATTTTGAGACAGGGTCGCCCAGGTTGGAGTGCAGTGGTGCGACCATGGCTCACTGCAGCCTCCAACTCCTGGCCTCAGGCGATCCTCCCGCCTCAGGCTCCGGAGTAGCTGGGACTACAGGCACGCGCCACCACGCCGGGCTAAACTTTTTTTTTTTTTTTTTCTTTTAGCGTGGAGGGCTCCCTATGTTCCCAGGCTGTTCTCGAACTCCTGGGTTCGAGTGATTCTCCCTCTCTGGCCTTCCAAAGGATTACAGACGTGAGCCATGTAGCCTGTCCTGTAAATAATTATTGAAGCTACTGCTTACTGGGCAGCAAAGATCCTTTTTTTAATTTCGTTTTGTATTTTTTTGAGACGGCGTCTCGCTCTGTCGCCCAGGCTGGAGTGCAGTGGCACATCTCAGCTCACTGCAAATTCCGCCTCCCAGGTTCTTGAGATTCTCCTGCCTCAGCCTTTGGAGTAGCTGGGACTACAAGGCGCCCGCCACCACGCCCGGCTACTTTTTTTATTTTTAGTAGAAACGGGGGTTTCACCGTTATAGCGAGGATGGTCTCGATCTCTTGACCTCATGATCCGCCCGCCTCAGCCTCCCAAAGTGCTGGGATTACAGGCATGAGCCACCGCACCCGGCGTAAAGATCCTTTTGAAACAGTAATTTGGCTGGGCGCTGTGGCTCACGCCTATAATCCCAGCACTTTGGGAGGCCGAGGCGGGTGGATCACGAGGTCAGGAGTTCAGCCTGACTCCAACGGTGAAACGCCGTCTCTACTAAAAATGACGAAAAGTAGCCAGGCGTGGTGGCACGCGCCTGTAATCCCAGCTACTCAGGAGGCTGAGGTAGGAGAATCACTTGAATCCGGGAGGCGGAGGTTGCAGTGAGCCGAGATCCTGCCGCTGCACTCCAGCCTGGGCGACAGAGCCAGACTATCTCTCAAAAAAAAAAAAAAAGGAAAGAAACAATAATTTATATTGTGTTATTATTGTAACTTTCAGCGGTATTTAATGGTTTGGAGGTAAATGTTTCCATGTTGCAGTGACATTTGAGATAATGGTTTAAGGTTTTGCGGAAGGTGGACTGAGCGCGGTGGCGCACGCTTGTAATCCTAGCACTTTGGGAGGCTGTGGCCGGTGGATCACCTGAGGTCAGGGGTTGGAGACCAGCCTGGCCACCATTGTGAAACCCCATCTCTACTAAAAATACAAAAATTAGCCAGACGTGGTTGTGCGCGCCTCTAATCGGGAGGCTGAGGCAGGAGAATCGCTTTAACCCAGTAGGCGGAGGTTGCAATGAGCTTGGGCTAGAGTGAGACTCTGTCTCAGAAAAAAAAAATGAAAAAGGCAAGGACTTGTATTTTAAAACTGTTTCCATTGTATTTGCAGCGCCTGATTAATCTCTCTGAGCTGACCCCATACATCTTGTGTTCCATTTGCAAAGGTTACTTAATAGATGCAACTACCATTACAGAATGTCTTCATACCTGTAAGCATACTGGTCACATTTCTGAATAATTTTTCAGTTTTTGAAATGTCTTCAAAGCATTCTGACTTCAACATTTTCTTTTTCAACAGTTTGTAAAAGCTGCATTGTAAGACATTTTTACTACAGCAACAGATGTCCAAAATGCAATATAGTAGTACATCAGACACAACCTCTTTATAACATAAGGTAAGAATATATGTTACAATTATTTTTTAAATATACTTTTTCTGAAAGCTTGAAGTTATATAGTTGGAATAAATTCTTGACCTCTCAGGATGGGCTCAGCGACTAACGCCATAATCCCAGCACTTTGGGAGGCTGAGATGGGTGGATCACTTGAGGTCAGGAGTTGAAGACCAACCTGGCCAACATGGTGAAACCCCATCTCCACTATTAGCCAGGAGTGGCGGCACATGCCTGTAATCCCAGCTACTTGGGAGCTTGAGGCAGGAGAATCACTTGAACCTGGGAGACAGAGGTTGCAGGAGCCAAGATCGTGCCACTGTACTCCAGCCTGGGCAACAGAGTGGGGAGAATGTCTCAAAAAAAAAAAAAATTCTTGACCTCTCTAAACATTAAAAGGGAACTACATATTCTTTTAAGAAATATGTATAGAGCACTTACTATGTACCAGGCACTGTAATATCTGCTGAGGACTTAAAAGAGGCACAGGCCTCTTTCCTGAGAATTTTAATCCCATCATCACCCATTCAGGTTAATGAGGCTAGTTTAGGCTTTTCATTTCCAGTATATAGGTATTCCAAATTCTGTTTTTTTAGAAGTAATACCTGAAACAACTGGCCTCTTTAGTAAAGCCCATTTGTCATAGCTCATTGTGGCTTATTAATCAAATTTCCAGTTCATACTCAGTTTCTTAAGAGAGGAAAAGTACTAACAGTAGATTACTGGTATTTATTCAACATATACTACTGATTTTTTACTACCTTCACACAGGAGTGCTTTGCAGATGATAGAAGTTCAAAATACAGTCTCTGCCCTCAACTCGTATTCTTATGAAGGGAATAAAATCAAATTAGCAAGGCGTGGTGTCACACGCCTTTAGTCCCAGCTATTTGGAAGGCTAAGGTGGGAAAATCCATTTAAGCCTAGGAAGTAGAGGCTGTAGTGAGCTACGACTGAGCCACTACACTCCAGCCTGGTTGACAAAAGTGAGACCTTGTCACACACACCCAGAAATCAATGCACATGAAACTAGTTACCCATTCAAGAATCTGTGAATACTTATGATTGCATATATTTACTTAAGGTTTTCTTGAGTGAGTTATATTTTAGGAACTGTAAATTCTACTTAAAAGTAACTCACCTCTGAAAAAGAAGATACCTGCTTTCAAGAGAAAACACAATTAACTCACTCTGTACCAAAATGCATTTTTCTGAATTCTGAGGTATTCTCCATCCTTTCCTTTTATTAGGTTGGACCGACAGTTACAAGACATAGTGTACAAATTAGTGATCAATCTAGAGGAAAGTAAGTTTCTTTTATTACATGGTTGTGAATCCCAGAATCTCTGACTCTACTAGTTACATTTTAAGTGTAATTTAGTCTGTGTTTTATCATTTTTTAGGAGAAAAAAAGCAAATGCATGATTTCTATAAAGAAAGAGGTCTAGAAGTACCTAAACCTGGTAAGTTTGGGTGTATACTATAATGTACTTATAGATTAAAGAATACTAACAATACAATATGTGCCCTTTGAAGTTCCTTTTGGGGTTAGCTTGTTATATGATCAGAGAGATTTTGAAGGTAATGCTGTATGTAATCCAATTTATTTATAAAAATTAGAGATTGCAGACTGTGGAGCTAGATTCTCTGAGTTTGTTCCTAGCCCTGCCATTTTGTGAGGTGTATAACTTAAGCCAAGCCAGTTACATACTTAAATATCTGTTTCTTCATCTACAAAATGGTGATAATCATACCACTTCATTAAAAAAAAAAATTGAGTAATATAAGCACTTAAAACAGTGCCTGGCACACAGTAACTGTACCAGTGTTAGTTTTTATGATGATATAATGTCATGGAATGGATGTCAAATAGATTTGGATTTAAATCCTGGTTCTTTTTATTTTGAGATGGAGTTTTGCTCTTGTTACCAGACTGGAGTACAATGCTGTGATCTCAGCTTACCGCAACCTCCACCTTCCGGGTTCAAGCAATTCTCCTGCCTCAGCCTCCCAAGTAGCTGGGATTACAGGCATGCGCCACCACACCTGGCTAATTTTGTATTTTTATTTATTATTATTATTTTTTGAGATGTCACCAGGCTGGAGTGCAGTGGCATGATCTTGGCTCACTGCAACCTCTGCCTTCTGGGCTTAAGCGATTCTCCTGTCTCAGCCTCCTGAGTAGCTGGGACTACAGGCACCTGCCGCCACGCCCAGCTAATTTTTGTATTTTTAGTAGAGACGGGGTTTCACCATGTTGGCCAGGATGGTCTCAATCTCTTGGCCTCGTGATCTGCCCGCCTCAGTCTCCCCAAGTGCTGGGATTACAGGCTTGAGCCACTGTGCCTGGCCAATTTTGTATTTTTAATAGAGACGGGGTTTCTCTATGTTGGTCAGGCTGGTCTTGAACTCCTGACCTCAGGTGATCTGCCCACCTTGGCCTCCCGAAGTGCTGGGATTACAGGCGTGAGCCCCCGTGCCTGGCTTTTTTTTTTTTTTTTGATGAGATGGAATCTCGCTCTGCCGCACAGGCTGGAGTGCAGTGGCGTGATCTTGGCTTACTGCAACCTCCACCTCCCAGGTTCAAGCAATTCATCTGCCTCAGCCTCCCTAGTAGCTGGGATTACAGGCATGTGCCACCACACCTGGCTAATTTTTTTTGTATTTTTAGTAGAGATGGGGTTTCACCATGTTGACCAGGCTGGTTCCGAACTCCTGACTTCAAGTGATCCACCCACGTCGGCCTCCCAAAGTGCTGGGATTATAGGGGTAAACCACCTTGGTTAGCCTAAATCCTGGTTCTTTGACTTAGTTACTTGGGTGACCTTATACATATTGCTTATTCTCTCTAAGCCTCAGTTTCTTTTTTTTTTTTTTGAGACAGAGTTTTGCTCTTGTCGCCTAAGCTGGAGTGCAATAGCATGATCTTGGCTCACTGCAACCTCCACCTTCCAGTCTCAAGCGATCCTCCTGTCTCAGCCTCCCAAATAGCTGGAATTATAGGCACACGCCACCATGCCTGGCTGATTTTTGTATTTTTAGTAGGGATGGGGTTTTGCGATGTTGGCCAGGCTGATCCGAACTCCTGACCTCAGGTGATCCACCCACCTCAGCCTCCCAAAGGGTTGGGATTATAGGCATGAGCCATGGTGACTGGCCATCTCAGTTTCTTTATTAGTTAAGGGAAATAAAAAGAGTAGCACTGGTACCTATATCATGGGACTATAGTAAGGATGAATCAGATGATGCATGTGAAGTGCTAAGTATGAGCCCTGGCACATGGTAGTGCTTATGCAGGGTTGTCTACACATGTTGCTGTTCTGATGAGCTCTCTCTGCGGCCCTAATATGCCCGCAACATGTTTACCTTCCATTGTGGAGTGGTCCCAGGCTTCCCTCTCATTGCACTGGCTTTGACAGATTAGCTGATGTCATTAAAGACAGGGAGATTGAGTGCTTTATGATCTTTTAAATACTCAACATAGTTACAATACTTGTGTAGTTATTTTTCCAAAGATCTCAATTTATGACATTTTTATTCTTAATTAACATTTTTGTTTAACTATTAAATAGCTGTTCCACAACCAGTCCCTTCAAGCAAAGGAAGATCTAAAAAAGCCCTAGAATCAGTGTTTCGTATTCCACCAGAACTTGATATGTCTTTATTACTGGAGTTCATTGGGTGAGTACCCTAAAAATCTGCCTTTTAACTTAAAGAATGTTAAAAGTCCTAACAGGAAATCGTTCTGAACTCAGGTAAAATCAAGTTTTTCTGACATCCCCTTTGAGAATTATGAAATAATTGAATATTAGAAATAATTAGAAAAAGGTATAAAGGGTCGGGTGCGATGGCTCACGCCTGTAATCCCAGCACTTTGGGAGGCTGAGGTGAGTGGATCACCTGAGGTCAGGAGTTCGAGACCAGCCTGACTAACACGGCGAAACCCCGTCTCTACTAAAAATACAAAAAAATTAGCTGGGCATGGTGGCGGGCATCTGTAATCCCAGCTACTCAGGAGGCTGAGGCAGGAGAATAGCTTGAACCTGGGAGGCAGAGGTTGCAGTGAACCAAGATGATGCCATTGCACTCCAGCCCAGGCGACAAGAGCAAAACCCCCGTCTAAAAAAAAAAAAAAAAGACTGGGCATTGTTGGTTATGCCTGTAATCCCAGCACTTTGGGAGGCTGAGGCGGACGAATCACGAGTTCAGGAGTTCAAGACCAGCCTGATCAACATGGTGAAACCCTGTCTCTCCTAAAAATACAAAAATTAGCCAGGCATGGTGGCAGGTGCCTATAATCCCAGCTACTCAGGAGGCTGAGGCAGGACAATCATTTGAAACCAGGCAGCGGAGGTTGAAGTGACTCAAGATCGTGCCACTGCACTCCAGTCTGGGTGACAGAGTGAGACTCTGTCTCAAAAACAAAAAAAAGTGTTTGTCATTCCCATGCCTTTTTTTTTCATGTGGTTGCCACTTGTATATCTATCCCTGAGCAGTATGTAGCATTGTTTTTGCCAAACTTGAAATGGTATACTTTTCACTCAGTATTGTGTGATTCATCCCTATTGAAATATATAGCTCTAGTTCATTCATTTTTACCATTATCTGGCATTCCATTAAAATGAATATATTATTTCTTATCTTTTCCTGTTCTGTTGAATATTTAGGTTGTTTCCAGGTTTGTGGGTTTATTTACTTGTTGCTATTATAACCAATATTGCTGTAAACATATTCATATGTATTTCCTGTGTATATATGAGATAGATAGTTCTCCACGAGTGTAGTTTTACTCAGTCTTAGGGTATGTATTCCTCTTCAACTTTACTTGATTTTGCCAAATTAGTTAGATACCTTTCTTTCTTTTTTTTTTTTTTTTGGAGACAGAGTTTTACTCTGTTGCCTAGGCTGGAGTGCAGTGGCGCAATCTCAGCTCATTGCAACCGCTGCCTCCCAGGTTCAAGGGATTCTCCTGCCTCAGCCTCCCGAGTAGCTGGGACTGCAGGCACATACCACCACGCCTGGCTAATTTTTGTAGTTTTAGTAGAGACAGGGTTTTGCCATGTTGGCCAAGCTGGTCTCCTGACCTCAGGTGATCCACCCACCTCAGCCTCCCAAAGTGTTTGGATTACAGAAGTGAGCCATTGTGCCCAGCTAGATACTTTTCTAATTAGAATAAATGGCTTCTTTCATACACTGTAGCATATGGTGTACTCCATTTTAGTGCAGCAATGTTAAACAGACTGTCATGGTCCCAAAGTTGGCATGTATCAAACTGTAGTTTTCAAACGCATAACTGGCTGGCACAGTAAACTAAAATGCCTTTCTTGGAAAAATCTAGATTTCTCATGTTGTATCACTGTTGACTATTTTACTTCTCAGTCATCTCTTTATAACTCTGGGCTGCTTGTATCATTTATTATCTAGCGTGTGCTTTGTTGTATTTTATCTCCTTGTATATTCACTTCGTGCTCTCAACTGATATTAAGAACCCCTAAAAGGCAAGAGACATTTCTTATGTCCCCAAGAAGCCCATAGTAGTAGTTGATGATAATGACATAAAGATCCTTTTGGAAAAATTAGAAGAAATCATGTAATTCCAAATTTTAATCCAGCAATTTCTATTATTAAAGAGTGTTACAATTTATGTCTCTATAAGGGAGTAGGTTAAATAATGGTATGCCCATACATGAATATGCGCTAATATTATTATATGTGCGTGACGATGTGGAATAATCTCCAAGATGTATTAAGTGGGAAAAGCAAGGTGCAGAAAGGCAACCACACGTACCATGTGCTTACTTAAGTTTTCTAAAAAGAGGATGGTGGAAAATATGCACGTACACATATACTTTTTATGTGCACAGACCATTCCTGAAAGGCCATATAAGAACATATCGGCCGGGCATGGTGGCTTATGCCTGTAATCCCAGCACTTTGGGAGGCCAAGGCGGGCAGATTACCTAAGGTCAGGAGTTCAAGATCACCCTGACCAACATGATGAAACCCTGTCTCTACTAAAAATACAAAAATGAGCCAGGTGTTGTGGCGGGCGCCTGTAGTCCCAGCTACTTGGGAGGTTGAGGTGGGAGAATCACTTGAACCTGGGAGGCAGAGGTTGCAGTAACCCAAGATGTCATTGCACTCCAGCCTGGACAATGAGAGTGAAACTCTGTCTGGAAAAAAAAAAAAAAAAAAAGTCCGAGTGCAGTGGCTCACTCTTTTAATCCCAGCACTTCGGGAGGCCGAGGTGGGTGGATCACTTGAGATTAGGAGTTTGAGACCAGCCTGGCCAACATGGTGAAACACTGTTTCTACCAAAAACGTAAAAAATTATCTAGGTGTGGTGGCACACGCCTGTGATTCCAGCTACTTGGGAGGCTGAGGCAGGAGAATTGCTTGAATTGGGAGGCAGAGGTTGCAGTGAGCTGAGATTGTGCCACTGCACTCCAGTGTGGGAGACAGAGAAAGACTCTGCTGGAACAAAAAAAAAAAAAAAAAATAGAACATATTAATGGCAATGTCCCTAGGAGGCAGCACTGGAATCTATGACTCTAGGATGGGAAAAAGTCTTACTTGCCATTGTGCTTGAATTTTTACACATGTGACAGTGTGACTTTTGTTTTGTTTTCATACTAATCAGAAGAAGGCTGGAGTAGTATCTTTTAATGACTAGCTAATTAAAATTTGAAAATTAGAAAGAATTGGCCGGATGCAGTGGCTCTTGCCTGTAATCCCAGCACTCTGGGAGGCTGAGGTGGATAGATTACTTGATGTCAAGAGTTGGTGACCAGCCTGGCCAACATGGTGAAACCTGTCTTTACTAAAAATACAAAAAAAAAAAAAATTAGCTGGATGTAGTGGCGTGCACCTGTAATCCCAGCTATTCAGGAGGCTGAGGGAAGAGAATCACTTGAACCCAAGAGGCAGAGGTTGCAGTGAGCCAAGATCATGCCACTGCACTCTAGTCTGGGCAACAAGGGCCAAACTCCGTCTTGAAAAAACAAAAACAAACAAACAAAAGATACAAAAATTAGCCAGGCATAGTGGTGCGCACCTTTAGTCCCAGCTATTTGGGAGGCCAAGGCAGGAGAATCACTTAAACTCGGGAGGCAGAGGTTGTGGTGAGCCCAGATAGCGCCATTGCACTCCAGCCTGGGGGCGACAGGAGCGAAACTCCATCTCAAAGAAAAGAAAAAAGAAAATTAAAAGAATTTTTTTTTTTGAGACGGAGTTTCACTCTTGTTGCCCTTGCTGGAGTGCAATGGCGCAGTCTTGGCTCACAGCAACCTCCACCTTCCAGGTTCAAGTGATTCTCCTGCCTTGGCTTCCCAAATAGCTGGGGTTACAGGTGACTGCCACCATGCCCGGCTAATTTTCTATTTTTAGTAGAGACAGGGTTTTGCCATTGTCAGTCAGGCTGGTCTTGAACTCCTGACCTCAGGTGATCTGCCCACCTTGGCCTCCCAAAGTGCTGAGATTACAGGTGTGAGCCACCGCACCCAACTTAAGGAATTATATTTTTTAAAAATTATTTTGAGAGCCAGGCATGATGGCTCATGTCTGTAATACTAGCACTTTGGGAAGCAGAGGTAGGAGGACCGCTTGAGTCCAGGAGCTGGACGCCAACCTGGGCAACATGGTAAAACCCTGTCTCTACAAAAAGAAAATTAACTGGCCATGGTGACGTGCACCTGTAGTCCATCTACTAGGGAGGCTGATGGGGAGGATCGACTGAGCCTGGGAGTTTGAGGCTACAGTGAGCCTTGATTGCACCACTGCATTCCAGGCTGAGTGACAAGAGCAAGACCCTGTCTCAAAAAAAATTATTTTGGAGAAATGTAACATTTTCCACTAATCCACAGCAAGAACTTGGATCCACTTTTTATACCTTTTTTGAAAAGTCAGATGTTGTAATACAACGATGGTAAACATGTGATGGGTGTGCCACCGTTTCTTCTTTCTTTACTTGTAGTAGAAATCAATAATTAATCATAGCAGGCTTTCCTGAGTGAGACTTGACCACAATGCTCAAGGCAGTCATTACCATTACCAAAGTTGTTCCATTATTAACACATTCCCTGCCGTAGAGGAAAAAGCACTACCTTGGAATAGGAGATCTGGAGATCTGGATTTAAGTCTTAGCTCTGCTGTTTTCTAGCTTTATAACCTTGAATAAATTCCTTTTGTTTATTCATAAGGTATATTATGTAAAGTATATATTTTTTTCCTTTTTTTTTTTCTCCCAAGACAGAGTCTTGCTTTGTCACCCAGGCTGGAATGTAGCAGCACAATCTCGGCTCACTGCAACCTCTGCCTCCTGGGTTCAAGCAGTTCTCCTGCCTCAGCCTCCCAAGTAGCTGGGATTACAGGCGCACACCACCATTTTTTTTTTTTTTTTTGTATTTTTAGTAGAGGCAGGGTTTCACCCTGTTAGCCAGGCTGGTCTTGAACTGGTCTGGAACTCTTGACCTCATGATCTGCCTGCCTCAGCCTCCCAAAGTGCTCGGGTTACAGGCGTGAGCCACTGCACCCGGCCTCATAAGGGGTGTGTGTGTGTGTGTGTGTGTGTGTGTGTGTTTTGAGACAGACAGAATTTTGCTCTTGTTGCCCAGACTGGAGGGCAGTGGCGCGATCTCAGCTCACTGCAACCTCCGCCTTCCGGTTTCAAGCAATTCTGCCGCCTCAGCCTCCCAAGTAGCTGGGATTACAGGTGCCCTCCTCCACGCCCAGCTTATTTTTGAATTTTTAGTAGAGATGGCGTTTCACCATGTTGGCCAGGCTGGTCTCGAACTCCTGACCTCGTGATCCGCCTGCCTCGGCCTCCCAAGGTGCTGGGATTACAGGCGTGAGCCACTGCACCCAGCCTCATAAGGTATATATTAAGGTCCTGCTGTGTAAATAAAAATTGAATCTTAGAAATTGTTGATTATGATGGGTATTCAGTGTACCTCATAATATGGTCCTTTATCTTTTTTTTTTTCTTCCTTGAGACAGGGTCTTTCTCTGCTGCCCAAGCTGGATTGCAATGGCGCGATCTTGGGTTGCTGCAGCCTCTGCCTCCTAGACTCAAGCAGTCCTCTCGTTTCAGCTTCCTGAGCAGCTGGGACTATAGGCACAAACCATCATGCCCAGCTAATACTTTACCATGTTGCCCAAGCTGGTCTTGAACTCCTGGCTCAAGCAGTCTACCCACCTAGGCCTCCCAAAGTGATGGGATTACAGGCATGAGTCACTGCACCTCACCCTAACTTTTTATTACGTGGAAAAGCATTTATGTTACCGCAAAAGTTAGGCTATTGGGAGTATCCCGTAGGAAACTGTTTTCATGACAGGAGAAGGGGAGTTTTAGTCTGATGGAAGCACAAAGGCAATTTGGTTCAGTGCTTGACTCTGCTTGACTTGGAGGAGGAAAAACATTGAGGTGGATTCAGCCTCTGCACTAATTTTTCAGTTACTGGAATATGAAATTAGATTTCTCCCCTAAATTGGGTATGCTTTTTTTTTTTGAGACGGAGTTTCACTCTTTTTGCCCAGGCTGGAGTGCAGTGGTACGATCTCAGCTCACTGCAACCTCTGCCTCTGGGGTTCAAGCGATTCTCCTGCCTTAGCCTCCGGAGTAGCTGGGATTATAGGTGTATGCCACCATGCCCGGTTAAGTTTTTAATATTTTTAGTAGAGATGGAGTTTCATCATGTTGGCCAGGCTGGTCTCGAACTCCTGACCTCAGGTGATTTACCCACCTCAGTCTCCCAAAGTATTGGGATTACAGGCGTGAGCCACTGCGCCCAACAGGGTATGCATGTTTTATGGTCTTTTTTTTTTCTTTTTTGAGATGGAGTCTCGCTCTCTTGCCCAGGCTGGAGGCGTGATCTTGGCTCACTGCAAGCTTCGCCTCCCGGGTTCATGCCATTCTTCTGCCTCAGCTTCCGGAGTAGCTGGGACTACAGGTGCCTGCCACCATGCCCGGCTAATGTTTTTGTATTTTTGGTAGAGACGGGGTTTCACCATGTTAGTCAGGATGGTCTCCATCTCCTGACCTCATGATCCACCTGCCTTGGCCTTCCAAAGTGCTGGGATTACTGGTGTGAGCCACTGCGCCTGACCAATTTTTTTTTTTTTTTTGAGACAAAGTTTTGCCCTTGTTGTCAAGGCTGGAGTGCAGTGGCATGATCTCGGCTCACTGCAACCTCTGCCTCCTGGGTTCAAGCAATTCTCCTGCCTTAGCCTCCCGGGTAACTGGGATTACAGGCATGCACCACCACGCTCAGCTAATTTTGTATTTTTAGTAGCGATGCGGTTTCTCCTTGTTGGTCAGGCTGGTCTCAAACTCCTGACCTCAGGTTATCCACCCACCTTGACATCCCAAAGTGCTGGGATTACAGGCGTGAGCCACCGTGCCTGGCTTTATGATCTTAAGATAGTCTCTTATCCTTTTTGTTCTATAGTTTCTATATGTAAAGTAGATTATAAAAAGAAATAACCCAAGACAGACTGCATGGTATGTCAAAAGAGTATAGGTCTTGAAGACTAACTCAGGGTAGGTAACCCTTGGGATGTAACTTCTCTGAACTGATCATCAGTTTCTGTATTTCTAAACTGGAGATTACAATAGCAACTCAAAGGATTGTTGTAAGAATCAACATATGATATTCTTAAGTCTAAATTATCAATATGACTACTAAAATAATGCAAGGTCATTCAAAAATAAAGGTTAAGTGGTCCATGGTGCTATAATACATACACCTGCATACGAAAGAAAATGGAGTCTTACGAGATGTGTGATGCAGCAAAAATTTAATGCCATTTTAAGCTCAGTGGTGTTTAGTAAACCTGAGAGTAGTATGCCACTCTATACTGCCTTAGTCCAACAAGAGTATTGTGTTCAGCTCTGGATACCATATTTTAAGAGAGAGATTGGTAAACAGGTATAACCAGAATGGTAAAAGTTTGAAAATACGTCCTATGTGGTAGCAGAAAGAACAAAAATATTTCATTTGGAAATAAAGCAATGGTAAGTCCCTCAAATTAGTTTAAAATCTTTAAAGGGCTACCAAATAAAAGAAAAATTGGTCTGATTCACAATATCAGAAGACAAAACTATGACTACTAGGTATATGTTACTGGGTGAAGCATGTTTAAGTGGAAGCAAGTAATTTTTTGTGTGTTTTTGAGATGGAGTCTGGCTCTGTCATCCAGGCTGGAGTGCAGTGGCACGACCTCAGCTCACTGCAACCTCCGCCTCGCAGGTTCAAGTGATTCTCCTGCGTTAGCCCCTCGAGTAGCTAGGATTGTAGGCATGTGCCAACATGCCTGGCTAATTTTTGTATTTTCAGTGGAGACGGAGGTTTACCATGTTGGCCAGGCAGGTCTCAAACTCCTGACCTCATGTGATCCACCTACCTCGGCCTCCCGGATTGCTGCAATTACAGGCATGGCCCACTGCGTCCGGCTGCAAGCAAGCAATTTCTAACAAAGTCCCCCACAAATGAAATTGCTGACTTGTCAGTTAAGCTGTCTTTTGATATTCAGGCAGAAGCTGATACCCATGTACCATGTATTCTACAGAGATAATTCTTATAATGAATGGGATGTTTTATTTTATAACTCTAAGATAATATGATAATTTAGCATTCTATTTATGTGTATATTTTATATTTATATGTATATTTACGGATTTACAGTTTATATTTATATATTGATATATAAAATAAATCATGTATAGGTTTATTTATAATATATAAATTATATATTTCTGTATCTCTCTTTTTTCTTTTTATATATTTAAAAAAATTTTTTTTTGGAGATGGAGTCTTGCTGTATTGCCCAGGCTGGAGTGCTTTGGAGTCTAGGTGGCTCACACCTGTAATTCCAGTACTTGGGGAGGCTAAGGCAGGAGGATGGCTTGAGGCCAGGAGTTTTGAGACCAGCCTGGCCAACATAGTGAGACCCTCTCTCTTAATTTTTTTTTTTTTTAAATTAGCCATGCATGGTGGCACATATCTGTACTCCCAGCTACTCAGGTAGGCTAAGGCAAGAAGTTCACTTAAGCCCAGAAGGTTGAAGCTGCAGTGAGCCGCTACACTCCTGCGTGGGTGATAGAGCAGATCCTATGTCTTAAAAAAATAAAGAAAGAAAAAGAAGAATACTTTGGAGATGATGCAATTGTGAACTTGTCTAATCTTCACAACATAAGGAAGAAAGAATATTGGCTTTGATGTTAGGCACACCTGAGTTTGAATTTCAGTTTTATTACCTACCAGCTCTGTGTGACCCAAAGCAAGTTATGACCTCTGTGAGCTTAATTTTTTTTCATCTGTAGAAAGGGGTACTAATACCTGATTTGTAGGGCTATTGTGAGAACTAAATGAAAAACATGCACAATATATGAATACCTAATTCAGTGCCTGGCACATAGTACTTTCTCAACAAAAAGTTTGATCTCCCTTGTCTCCTGCATGGCTTAAAAGTAATTGATTTAACCAAGAAATCTGTAGGCTTCTAGGTGAAAAGGAAACAGTAAAATTATGTCCAGGTAATTATTCTGCAAGAAAAGCAATAGGAAGCAGAGCAGCCTTCTTGTAAGAAATTTTGTATTGTAAACATCACTATAGAGAGAAAAATCACATTAATTATGATTAAAAGAAAAACAAACATGAAATCAGACTTTAAGCTGTAAAATGTTAGGATGCTAAATGTGGGGTGAGGGGGAATCTAATATTTAAGAATATACTTTTTCCTGGAGATCTATTGTACATCATGACGACTACAGTTAATAATGTATTATATACTTGAAAATTGATAAGAGTAGATCCTAAATGTTCTCACTACAGTAAAATAGTATGTGAGCTGATGAATATATTAATTTGCTTGATTTTATTAGTTTATGGTATATATGCATCTTAAAACCTATAGATATACACAATTTTAATTTGTCTATTATCCCCTAATAAAGCTGGAAGAAATAAGCAAATTCTCATATTTTCCATCAAATAACAAAGAATATACTTTTAACTTCTAAAATTAAGTATAGAAAGTAGTGTAAAATACTGCATAAAACTGCCTTTGCCTTAACCACTAGGTGGCAGAAATGACAATTACATTTGTTTATTTCATAAAACTTCAGGTGACCGTGTTTTAGAATTACAATGAATTGATGATTCTCAAATATATATGTTGTTTTATGGTTAAACATATAGCTAAAAGTATTAAATATTGATTAATTTTGCTCTCATTTTTCAGTGCTAATGAAGGCACGGGACATTTTAAGGTATTTTACTTTTTTTTCATTCATTTCACAAGCGGACTCTGTAGCACACAAATTCGAGTCACATTAGCAACCAAATGGAGATTGTATAAAGAAGTTATTTAAATATGAAGTACATTTAATAATATTTTATAGATTTATGAATAAAAGTTATTAAGTAGGGATTTGTTCATTCAGAATAGTAGTCTAAGGAAAATTAAGTGAATACTTTTTAAAACTAAATCCAAATGCTATGTTAATTTGGTGATAAAAAATGTCTCAAAGTATTTTTTGCATAGTTGGCATTTTGAGTTAAAGGTGAGCTTAAAATTTTATTTGCATGTAACATTTTTTGCTCAAGTTATCTTGCCCTACTTGTTACTTCAATTATTCACTGAAGTTTTAGAGGTAAGAATGAACTCCTTTGTAACATATTTAAGTTCAGAGTTGATTTAAAGATTCCAAAATCACAGGTACCATTGTATACAGTATTACTACTATAATGTGAGTCATCAGGAAAAGGTAACTTTTTAAAAAGGGGTAAATCAGACCTTATAGTTACTTGGGAGGTAAATATACAAGGAATAGGTGACTTTGATCTGTTTAGATTTTCAGTGACTTTGTCGAGTCTGTACTGAAAGTTAGGTGAATTATACCTGGTTGGATATACTGTACTGTTTTATGAACACACTAGCTCAGAGACATGAATTAAAGCATAGGAATAGATAGGTAGTTCTCTGGATGAAGCATATTATACATGTATCTCAGAGACTGACGTGATAGAGGGAATGCAGTTTTAAGTCCCCATCTTTTTTTTTTTTTTTTAATATGGAGTCTTCCTCTGTCGCTCAGGCTGGAGTGCAGTGGCACAATCTCGGCTCACAGCAACTTCTGCCTTCTGGGTTCAAGCGATTCTTGAACCCAGCCTCAGCCTCCTGAGTAGCTGGGATTACAGGCATGAACCACCACACCTGGCTAATTTTGTATTTTGAGTAGAGACGGTGTTTCACCATGTTGGCCAGGCTATTCTCAAACTCCTGACCTCCAGTGACCCACCCACCGGGGCCTCCCAAAGTGCTGGGATTACAGGTGTGAGCCACTACATCCGATCATATATCCCTGTGATTTTTGATAGCGTTGAACCTCTTCTAAGTTGTAAAACATCAAACTGGTGGTGTTTAGCTTTAGGAATTTCTCGTAGCCATGTGGTGGGTGGGATAGTGGCAGATAGGTTTTTGTGTGGTTTAAGCACAGGGATATATGCTACCAGTGTTCCCTGAAGATGTCTGTCTAATAACCTGCAGTAGTCAGTCCAACAGAGTTTTAAAACCTCATAAAGAAAGAACTAGAGAATGAATTGAAATATTAGGCCAGGTTCGTTGGCTCACATCTGTAATCCCAGTACTTTGGGAGGCCAATGTAGGAAGATTGCTTGGAGCCAGGAGTTCAAGACCAATCTGGACAACATAGGAATACCCTGTGTCTATAAAAAATAAAAATGTTAGCTCTGCATGATGGCATGGGCCTATAGTTTCAGCTACTCGGGAAGCTAAGGTGGCAGGATCACGTGAACCTAGGAGATTGAGGCTGCAGTGAGCTGTGATCGTGTCACTGCACTCTAGCCTAGGTGACAGAGTAAGACTGTCTTAAAAAAAAAGAAAAGATAAAATATTAGTCTACTGCTTCCTCAAAAACACATGTGCAACCCAGAATATATAGTTGTGATTCTCACACATGAAAAAACATGATAGCAATACCACCTTGAAGTGTTCTTGCCAAAACATACTGGAAGGTGATTATGCTTCTAGGTTTAATTACTAATTTATAAGAAATACAGGGGACAAAGAGATGTATTAGGCTGAGCGCAGTGCCTCACGCCTGTAATCCCAGCACTTTGGGAGGCCAAGGTGGGCGGATCATGAGGTCAGGAGATCGAGACCATCCTGGCTAACACAGTGAAACCCTGTCTCTACTAAAAATGTAAAACAAATTAGCCAGGCATGGTGGCGGGTGCCTGTAGTCCCAGCTACTCCGGAGGTGGAGGCAGGAGAATGGTGTGAACCTGGGAGGCAGAGCTTGCAGTGAGCCGAGATTGTGCCACTATACTCCAGCCTGGGCGACACAGCGAGACTCCGTCTCAAAAAAAAAAAAGAGAGATGTATTAAATGAACTGTAGGAATATAATAAGCCAGATCAAGATAGTGGAAAACTACATGGCAACCAATTCTGTTTCTTCAGCAAATAAATTAAAAAGGAAAGAGAGGCCGGGCGCGGTGGCTCAAGCCTGTAATCCCAGCACTTTGGGAGGCCGAGACGGGTGGATCACAAGGTCAGGAGATCGAGACCATCCTGGCTAACACGGTGAAACCCCGTCTCTACTAAAAAAATACAAAAAAAATTAGCCGGGCGATGTGGCGGGCGCCTGTAGTCCCAGCTACTCGGGAGGCTGAGGCGAGAGAATGGCATAAACCCGGAGGCGGAGCTTGCAGTGAGCTGAGATCCGGCCACTGCACTCCAGCCTGGGCGACAGAGCGAGACTCCGTCTCAAAAAAAAAAAAAAAAAAAAAAAAAGGAAAGAGATGAAGAATACACCTACAGATGAAACCTATTGATAAAAGTAACTCAAGGGACATATAAGTTAATTACATTGTATGCACATTATTTGGATTTGATTTGAAAAATATACTTTTTAAAAATAATAACCCCAAATTGGGCTGGGGACATTGGGTCATGCCTGTAATCCTAGTGCTTTGGGAGCCCAGGGTGAGTGGATTACCTGAGGTCAGGAGTACGAGACTAGCCTGGCCAACATGCCACAACCCTATCTCTACTAAAAATACAAAAATCAGCCAGGCCTAGCTACTTGGGAGGCTGAGGCAAGAGAATCACTTGAACCGGGAGAGTGGAAAACTCGGTGAAGTGAGCTGAGATCATGTCACTTCACTCCAGCCTGGGCAAAAGAGCAAAACTCCATCTCAAAAAACATTATAATAACCCCAAATTGAAAACAACGTATATAACCTATTCGCTGATGAATGGATAAATAAAATGTTCTACTTCCATATAATAGAGTATTATTTGACAGTAAAAAGGAACGAAGTGCTGATACATGGTCTGACGTGGGTAAACTGAAAACATGTTGCTAAGGAAAAGAAGCCAGTCACAAAAGGCCATCCATATATTACATGATTTCATTTATCTGAAATGTGCAGAACAAAAAAATCCACAGGAGCAAAAAACAGATTAGTGGTTGGCAGAGACTTGAGGAAGAGGCTCAATGGGGAGTAACTGCCAAGAGGTACAGGTTTCTTTTTTTTTTTTTTTTTTTGTAGATGGAGTCTTGCTCTGTCAACCACTCTGGAGTGAAATGGCACAATCTGGGCTCACTGCCACCTCTGCCTCCTGGGTTCAAGCAATTCTCCTGCCTCAGCCTCCCAAGTAGCTGAGATCACAGGTGTGCCCCACCACACCCAGCTAATTTTTTGTATTTTTAGTAGAAACGGAGTTTCACCACGTTAGCCAGGCTGGTCTCGAACTCCTGACCTCAGGTGATCCACCTGCCTTGGTCTCCCAAAGTGCTGGGATTTACAGGCATGAGCCACCTTGCCCAGCTAGGCTTCTCTTTAGGGTAATGAAAATATTCTGAAATTGGCCGGGCGCGGTGGCTCAAGCCTGTAATCCCAGCACTTTGGGAGGCCGAGACGGGCGGATCACGAGGTCAGGAGATCGAGACCATCCTGGCTAACACAGTGAAACCCCGTCTCTACTTAAAAATACAAAAAAAAACTAGCCGGGCGACGAGGCGGGCGCCTGTAGTCCCAGCTACTCCGGAGGCTGAGGGCTACTCGGGAGGCTGAGGCAGGAGAATGGCATAAACCCGGGAGGCGGAGCTTGCAGTGAGCTGAGATCCGGCCACTGCACTCCAGGCTGGGTGGCAGAGCAAGACTCCGTCTCAAAAAAAAAAAAAAAAAAAAAAAAAAAAAGAAAATATTCTGAAATTACATAGCAGTGATGGTTGCAAAATTTTGTAGATATACTAAAATCGTTTAATTGTACACTTTTAAAGGGTGAATTTAATGGTATGTGAATTTACATCTCAATAAAGCTGTTGAATTTTTTTTTAATACGTAAGCCAAGATTCAGTAGAAACTTTGAATAGAAGCATTGTTTGTAATTTGCTTGGTGTAAACATTTTGGGGATATAAAAATGTATCTGGTTGAAACAATATATGCTTGGCCAGGTGTGGTGGCTAACACCTGTAATCCCAGCACTTTAGGAGACCACGACGGGAGAATCACTTGAAGTTAGGAGTTGAGACCAGCCTGGGCAACATGGGGAAACCCTGTCTCCACTGAAAATACAAAAATTAGCCTGGTATAGTGATGCATGCCTGTAATCCAAGGTACTCAGGAGGCTGTGGCAGGAGAATTGCTTGAATCCTGGAGGGAGAGGCTGCAGTGAGCCGAGATTGCACCACTGCACTCCAGCCTGGGCAATAGAGCAAAACTTCATCTCAAAATAAACAAACAAAAAAACAGGCCGGGCATGGTGGCTCACACCTGTAATCCCAGCACTTTGGGAGGCTGAGGCAGGCGGATCACGAGGCCAGGAGATAGAGACCATCCTGGCTAACACGATGAAACCCCGTCTCTACTATATTAGCCGGGCATGGTGGCAGGCGCCTGTAGTCCCAGCTACTCGGGAGGCTGAGGCAGGAGAATGGTGTGAACTCAGGAGGCAGTTTGCAGTGAGCCAAGATCGCGCCACTGCACTCCAGCCCGGGCGAGAGAGCGAGACTCTGTCTCAACAAACAACAAAAAAACTGACTGGGCACGGTGGCTTACGCCTGTAATCCCAGCACTTTGGGAGGCTGAGGTGGGCGGATCACCTGAGGTCAGGAGTTTGAAACCAGCCTGCCCAACATGGTGAAACCCTGTCTCTACTGAAAATACAAAAATTAGTGTGGTGGCTTGTGCCTATAATCCCAGCCACTTGGGAGGCTGTGGCAGGAGAATTTCTTGAACCCGGGAGGCAGAGGTAGCAGTGAGCCAAGACCCCATGATTCCACTCCAGCCTGGGCAACAAGAGGGAAACTCCATCTCAAAAACATATATATGTATATGCTTATGTTAGAATTTTTGTTTGAGCCCATCACTGGTTATATTTTTTTCATGAAAATTAGTTTTCTCTTTTAGTAATAACAGCCCTATAAGACAATAAAATCATTTTCTACTGGGTTTAAGAAATTGGGGCCAGGTGTGGTGGCTCACGCCTGTAATCTCAGCACTTTGGGAGGCCAAGGCAGGTGGATCACCTGAGGTCAGGAGTTCGAGACCAGCCTGACCAATATGATGAAACCCCATCTCTACTAAAAATATAAAATTAGCCAGACGTGGTGGCAGGTGCCTGTAGTCCCAGCTAGTTGGGAGGCTGAGATAGGAGAATCACTTGAACCCAAGAGGCAGAGGTTGCAGTGAGCCAAGATCGCACCACTGCACTCCAGCCTGGGTGACAGAGTGAGACTCCGTCTCAAGAGCTAAAATCTAGCCGGCCGGGCACGGTGGCTCAAGCCTGTAATCCCAGCACTTTGGGAGGCCGAGACGGGCGGATCACGAGGTCAGGAGATCGAGACCATCCTGGCTAACATGGTGAAACCCCGTCTCTACTAAAAAATACAAAAAACTAGCCGGGCGACATGGCGGGCGCCTGTAGTCCCAGCTGCTTGGGAGGCTGAGGCAGGAGAATGGCGTAAACCCAGGAGGCGGAGCTTGCAGTGAGCTGAGACCCGGCTACTGCACTCCAGCCTGGGCGGCAGAGCGAGACTCCGTCTCAAAAAAAAAAAAAAAAAAGAGCTAAAATCTGTCGGGCACAGTGGCTCATGCCTGTATTCCCAGCACTTTGGGAGGCCGAGGTGGGCGGATCACGAGGTCAGGAGATCGAGACCAGCCTGGCTAACATAGTGAAACCCCGTTTCTAAAAATACAAAATTAGTGTGGTGACACACATCTGTCGTCCCAGCCACTTGGGGGGCTGAGGCAGGAGAATCGCTTGAACCTGGAAGGCAGAGGTTGCAGTGAGCCACGATCGCGCCACTGCACTCCAGCCTGGGTAACAGAGCAAGACTCCATCTCAAAAACAGAAAACAAAGTTAAATTCCTTTACATAAAGAGCAAAATGATACAAATAATCTTAGAGACAAATGGCTCACAACACTTACAATTCTTCAGTGCTTACTATGTGACAGGTATTTTTACTAGTTATTTACATACATTAACTTATTTTCATAATGTATGAAGCAGGTGCTATTTTTATCTGTTTTACAAATAGAGACACAGACAAGTTCAGGAACTTGCCCAAAGATTCACTATTAGAAAATGGCAGAACCAGGAAGTTTGAGCCCAGGTAGTCTGTGCCTGGAGTGCCTACGCTCAACACTATTCTATATGCTGTACTGTGGTAATAATGGGCAGACCATTTATCAGTTGCTCAAGTATAACAAGCAAGCCCAAGACACCTAGAAAAATAAAATACCTATCTAATATATACTCTATGAGTTTTAGTCGGGAAAGTTCTTAAGAACAAACTACTGTACAGATAGGAAAGCTGAGTGCTGTAACTTGGAACAAATGTGTGCTTCGGTTCCCTGGGTAGCCATTCTAGGCTCCCAGTCTGTAAGTCCTAGAAAAATACTTTGTACTTTTCCTAAAAGGGACTCTGTTTAGTTCTGATTACTTCAGCTTTTCATTTGCATGAGGTCGTAGCATCCTTAGTTGTCTCAGAGAGGTGGGAGCTAGGTAAGCATTAATTTTTACTTTCAAACTCTGTCGGCCGGGCGCGGTGGCTCAAGCCTGTAATCCCAGCACTTTGGGAGGCCGAGACAGGCGGATCACGAGGTCAGGAGATCGAGACCATCCTGGCTAACATGGTGAAACCCCGTCTCCACTAAAAAATACAAAAAACTAGCCGGGCGAGGTGGCGGGCGCCTGTAGTCCCAGCTACTCGGGAGGCTGAGGCAGGAGAATGGCGTAAACTCGGGAGGCGGAGCTTGCAGTGAGCTGAGATCCGGCCACTGCACTCCAGCCCGGGCGACAGAGCGAGACTCCGTCTCAAAAAAAAAACAAAAAACAAAAAACAAACTCTGTCATCTACTTATCACCTCCTACACCTCAAACTGTTGCATCCCACATTCCAGCCACATATGTCTAGATAGTGATCTTTTTATTTTTCACTCAAAAAAGAAATCCCTGGCCGGGCCCAGTGGCTCACACCTGTAATCCCAGCACTTTGAGAGGCCAAGGCGGGCGAATCACGAGGTCAGGAGATTGAGACCATCCTGGCTAACAGTGAAACTCCATCTCTTTTAAAAATACAAAGAAAAGGCCGGGCGCGGTGGCTCAAGCCTGTAACCCCAGCACTTTGGGAGGCCGAGACGGGCGGATCACGAGGTCAGGAGATCGAGTCCATCCTGGCTAACACGGTGAAACCCCGTCTCTACTAAAAAATACAAAAAACTAGCCGGGCGAGGTGGCGGGCGCCTGTAGTCCCAGCTACTCGGGAGGCTGAGGCAGAAGAATGGCGTAAACCCGGGAGGTGGAGCTTGCAGTGAGCTGAGATCCGGCCACTGCACTCCAGCCTGGGCGACAGAGCGAAACTCCGTCTCAAAAAAAAAAAAAAAAAAAATTAGCTAGGTGTGGTGGCGCATGCTTGTAGTCCCAGCTACTCGTGAGACTGAGACAGGAGAATGGTGTGAACCTGGGAGGCGGAGCTAGCAGTGAGCTGAGATTTCGCCACTGCACTCCAGCCTGGGTGACATAGCGAGACTCCGTCTAAAAAGAAAAAAAAAAAGGAAAAAGAAATCCCTTTATTATGAAACTTTTTTTTTTTTTTTTTTTTTTTTTTTGAGGCGGAGTCTCACTCTGTCGCCCAGACTGGAGTGCAGTGGCGGATCTCAGCTCACTGCAAGCTCTGCCTCCCGGTTTACACCATTCTCCTGCCTCAGCCTCCGAGTAGCTGGGACTACAGGCGCCCGCCACCTCGCCCGGCTAGTTTTTGTATTTTTAGTAGAGACGGGGTTTCACTGTGTTAGCCAGGATGGTCTTGATCTCCTGACCTCGTGATCCGCCCGTCTCGGCCTCCCAAAGTGCTGGGATTACAGGCTTGAGCCACCGCGCCCGGCCTATTATGAAACTTTTTAAACTTACACAAAAGTAGGCAGAATAGTATAATGAACTCCCATGTACACACTACTGCAATAATTATAAATTCATGTTAAGTATCTGTTTATGGCAACATAATAATGATACTACAGTTTTTAAATTAATGATAATCCCTTGATCAAATATTCATGCACTACTTAAATTTCCTACATTATCCCATGAAAATAGTTTGATAGTTTTTCAATCAGGATTCAGTAAGGTCCATATATTGTATTGGTTAATGTGTTTGTCATTTACACCCCTTAATGTTTTTTAGTCTCGCCATTCCTCCTCCGTCTTGTTTTTTCTTCCTCGCAGTTTTTTGGGTTTTTTTGTTTTTGTTTGTTTTTGTTTTTTGTTTTTTGTTTTTTTTTTTGCGACGGAGTTTTGCTCTTGTTGCCTAGACTGAAGTACAATGGCACGATCTTGGCTCACCACAACCTCTGCCTCCCAGGTTCAAGTGATTCTCCTGCCTCAGCCTCCCCAGTAGCTGGGATTATAGGCATGCACCACCATGCCTGGCTAATTTTGTATTTTTAGTAGAGACAAGGTTTCTCCATGTTGGTCAGGCTGGTCTGGAACTCCTGACCTCAGGTGATCCTCCTGCCTCGGTCTCCCAAAGTGCTGGGATTACAGGCATGAGCCACCACACCCGGCCCCTTGCGGTTTTTATGTTGAAGAAACAAAGTTGTTTTATTTATTTAATTATATATTTATTTTGAAATGGAGTCTCGCTCTGTCGCCCAGGCTGGAGTGCAGTGGTGTGATTTCGGCTCACTGCAACCTCCACCTCCCAGGTTCAAGTGATTTTTCTGCCTCAGCCTCCTGAATAGCTGGGATTACAGGTGCATTTTTTTGCATTTTTTTGGTAGAGATGGGATTTCACCATGGTGGCCAGGCTGGTCTTGAACTCCTAACCTCAAACGATCTGCCTGCCTCTGCCTCCCAAAGTGCTGGGATCGCAGGCATGAGCCACCATGCCCAGCCTCGAAGTTGTTTTAGACGTTTGGTATTGGGTGTTTTCTCTGTGTCTTTGAGGTGTAAGTTCAGTACTTGAAATGAATGAATAAATTTTACTCTGAGTTTTGTTTTTTCAATGAAACATTAAAATAAACCAGCAAGCCTATTTAGAAAAATTGTTGACATACTTTTCCGAAAGGGAAAGCTAAGCAGAATTTCCATTTTTCTTCTCTGATATGTATATTAACTTGCTTCATAGTAAGTTTTTTCAAGAGTCTGTTGAATCATCTTTCCTGTAAAATTTTCTTTAATGTTTACACATTACATATATATACATACATCTCATGCATGTACAGGTATATTTAACCTAAAAATAGTTTTATCTATCTATTTTTGTAGCCATTGGAAAAGAAGTTTGTTCGAGTTTCAGGAGAAGCAACTATTGGACATGTAGAAAAATTCCTCAGAAGAAAAATGGGTCTTGATCCAGCTTGTCAGGTACAGTACCTATATATAAAAGAATAGGTAAAGTTGTGAGATTACCTTTAGCACACTGAAGAAATAACTCTCTAGGATTTCATGCAATTATTTTTGTTTTATGATGATGTAGACATTTTTAATGCTAATTGAATATCGATACATAGTGATTCACACCTCCAGCTGTAATCACATTTGATTTATTGTCCATTTCTTTTTTTTTTTTTCTTTTTTTGAGACAGTCTGTTTCTGTTGCCCAGGCTGAAGTACATTGACACGATCATGGCTCACTGCAACATTGAGGTTTTCCTGGGCTTGGTTGGTCCTGCCTCCTGTCTCAGCCTCCTGAGTAGTTAGGACTAGAGGCACATGCCACCATGCCCATCTTATTATTATGTTTTTTAAGAGTTGTGGTCTTGCTGTGTTGTCCAGGCTGGTCTCAAACTGCGAGCCTCAAGTAATCCTCCTGCCTCAGCTTCCCAAAGCACTAGGATTATAGGAGTTAGCCACTGTGCCAGGCTAGTATCCATTTCCTACTGCCACTGATGGCAATCTATTAGTGTCAGAGAAGAGCTGAAGATAGGAGAAATATTAAAGAGTCTTCAGTTCCAACTCTTTCTATTTCGGTAGTAGAGAAAAATATTGCTTATCATCCACTTTTCTTTATAGGACATCCTTGCATTTATTAGTTGTTCAAGTATAACAAGCAAGCTCGACCAGGCGCAGTGGCTCACGCCTGTAATCCCAGCACTTTGGGAGGCTGAGGTGGGCAGATCACGAGGTCAGGAGATCCAGCCTGACTAACATGATGAAACCCCGTCTCTACTAAAAATATAAAAATTAGCCGGATATGCTGGCATGCACCTGTAATCCCAGCTACTCAGGAGGCTGAGGCAGGAGAATCACTTGAACCTGGGAGGCAGAGGTTGCAGTGAGCCAAGATTGCGCTACCGCACCCCAGCCTGGGTGACAGAGCACGACTCCATCTCAAAACAAAACAAACAAAAAAACAAGCAAAGCTCAGGACACCTAAGAGAAGTGAAATGTATTTATCTAATAGGGACCCTATTAGTTTTTTGTTTTGTTTTGTTTTGTTTTGAGATGGAGTTCCACTCTGTCGCCTAGGCTGGAGTGCAGTGGTGCGATCTCGGCTCACTGCAACCTCCGCTCCCCAGGTTCAAGCGATTCTCCTGCCTCAGCCTTCCTGAGTAGCTGGGATTACAGGCAGGTGCCATCTTGCCCAGCTAATTTTGTATTTTTAGTAGAGATGGGGTTTCTCCATGTTAGTCTGGCTGGTCTCAAACTTCTGACCTCAGGTGATCCTCCTACCTCAGCCTCCCAAAGTGCTGGGATTATAGGCGTGAGCCACCGTGCCTGGCTGACCCTATTAGTTTTTTTATGGATTAAAAGAGATCTCCTGTTCTAGCTATGTAATATTTTTCTTTTTTTTTTTTGAGGCGGAGTCTCACTCCATTGCCCAGGCTGAAGTGCAGTGGGGCGGACCCAGCTCACTGCAACTTCCACCTCCTGGGTTCAAGCGATTCTCTGGCCTCAGGCTCCCAAGTAGCTGGGATTACAGGCCTGTGCCACCACACCTGGCTAATTTTTGTGTTTTTAGTAGAGACGGGGTTTCACCATGTTGTTGGTCAGGCTGGTCTCAATCTCCTGACCTCGTGATCTGCCTGCCTCGGCCTCCCAAAGTGCTGGTATTACAGGCGTGAACCACTGCACCTGGCCGTAATATTTTCTTGTTGTATGATGGAAACTTCAAACTTCATGTATCATTGAACATAAAAGTAAAATATACTCATAGTTCTAGTTATGTGGTCCAGTTAGTAAAAATGCACATTTATTTAGCTTTGCTTTTTCATTAGTCAAATTTAAAAAGCATTTTTGTTATTCTCTATCATGTGTAAAGTCTTATAGAATAATTTTTATCTGAAATACTGTGTATTGTGGCTAGGCACGGTGGCTCACCTGTATAATCCCAGCACTTTGGGAGGCCAAGGCAGGTGGATCATTTGAGGTCAGGAGTTTGAGACCAGCCGGGCCAACATGGTGAAACCCTGTCTCTATTAAAAAATGAAAAATAGCTTGGCATGGTGGCACACTCCTATAATCCCAGCTATTCGGGAGGCTGAGGCTGGAGAATTGCTTGAACCTGGGAGATGGAGGTTGCAGTGAGCCTAGATCATGTCATTGCACTCCAGCCGGGGCGACAGAGTGATAATCTGTCTCAAAAAAATAGTAAAATAAAATAAAATAATAAAATACTCTATTGTTAGTTAAGTTAATAGATATGTTAAAACAGTGACTGGCCAGGTGCAGTGGCTCATGTCTGTAATCCCAGCACTTTGGGAGGTCGAGGCAGGCAGATCATCTGAGGTCAGGAGTTCAAGACCGGCCTGGCCAACGTGGTGAAACCCTGTCTCTACCAAAAATACAAAAATTAGCCAGGTATGGTGGTGCACACCTGTAGTCCTGGCTACTTAGGAGGCTGAGCAAGAGAATCACTTGAACCCGGGAGGTGGAGGTTGCAGTGAGTCAAGATCATGCCACTACACCCCTACCTGGGCAACAAAAGAAAAGAAAAGGGCCAGACGCGGTGGCTTACGCCTGTAATCCTAACACTTTGGGAGGCCAAGGCAGGCGGATCACCTGAGGTCAGGAGTTCAAGACCAGCCCGACCAACATGGTAAACTCCATCTCTACTAAAATATAAAATTAGCTGGGCACGGTGGCACATGCCTGTAATCCCAGCTACTCAGGAGGCTGAGGCAGGAGAATAGCTTGAACCCGGGAGGTGGAGGTTGCTATGAGCCAAGATGGCACCACTGCACTCCAGCCTAGGCAACAACAGCGAAACTCCAACTAAGAAAAAAAAAGCGACTGAAAGTTTGCTAGTGTTTTTAGTATCAATATTTACTAGTAGTGGCCGGGCGCGGTGGCTCAAGCCTGTAATCCCAGCACTTTGGGAGGCCGAGGCGGGCGGATCATGAGGTCAGGAGAACGAGACCCTCCTGGCTAACACGGTGAAACCCCGTCTCTACTAAAAATACAAAAAACTAGCCGGGCGACGTGGCGGGCGCCTGTAGTCCCAGCTACTCGGAGGCTGAGGCGGGAGAATGGCTGGAACCCGGGAGGCGGAGCTTGCAGTGAGCCGAGATCGCGCCACTGCACTCCAGCCTGGGCGACACAGTGAGACTCCGTCTCAAAAAAAAAAAAAAAAAAAAAAAAAAATATTTACTAGTAGTTAAATATATACTAAATCCAATAAAATATGATTTCTCTAACTGAGCTTGACATATCCTGGTTATACCTCATGGCAGTTGAAAACTAGAAATGACCTATTTTTTACCTTGTAGCCACAGCACACTTGAGGTTATTCTTAGGTTTTGGTTAGAAACAAAGCTGGTTAGTGACTCCTGGATTAAGAATTGTGAGTGATCGGCCGGGCACAGTGGCTCACGCCTGTAATCCCAGCACTTTGGGAGGCCGAGGCAGGCGGATCAGGAGGTTAGGAGATCGAGACCATCCTGGCTAACACAGTGAAACCCCGTCTCTACTGAAAAAAAAATACAAAAGATTAGCCGGGCGTGGTGGCGGGCGCCTGTAGTCCCAGCTACTCGGGAGGCTGAGGCAGGAGAATGACGTGAACCCGGGAGGCGGAGCTTGTAGTGAGCCGAGATGGTGCCATTGCACTCCAGCCTGGGTGACATAGCAAGACTCCATCTCAAAAAAAAAAAAAAAAAAATTAAAGAATTGTGAGTGATCACATAACAGCCTATTATTTCTAAAAGCAGAAGTCAGAAGACTTGCCCTTATTATAGAATAAGAAGTGACACCCTCCTGGGTATATGGATTATTCTGTGGCTATATAAGTGTTTGTGTGTGTGTTTTGTGGGTTTGTTTTTTTGTTTTTTTGTTTTTTTTTTTTGGTGGCAAGAATAATATACTGTGTTGCTCAGGCTGGCTTTTTTTTGTGTGTGTGATACAGAGTCTTGCTCTGTCACCCATGCTGGAGTGCAGTGGCGCATTCTTGACTCATTGCGGTCTCTACCTCCTGGGTTCTAGCAATTCTCCTGCCTCAGCCTCCCAGGTAGCTGGGATTAGAGGTGCACACCACCATGCCCGGCTAAATTTTTTGTGTTTTTTAGTAGAGATGGGGTTTCATCATTTTGCCCAGGCTGGTCTCAAACTCCTGGCCTCAAGTGATCCTCCTACCTCAGCCTCCCTACTGGGATTACAGGCATGAGCCACTGTGCCCAGCCTGTTTTTTTTAACTGACAGAAACTATATATATTGGGTTGGGCGTAGTGGTTTACGCCTGTAATCCCAGCACTTTGGGAGGCCAAAGTGGGTGGATAGCTTGAGCCCAGGAGTTTGAAACCAGCCTGGGCAACATAGTGAAACCCCAGCTCTACAAAAAATACCAAAATTAGCCAGATGTGTTGGCGCACACCTGTAATCCTAGTAGTCTTAGCTCCTAGGGAGGCTGAGGTGGGAGGATCATTTGAGCCTGGGAGGTTGAGGCTACAGTGATCCATGATTGCTCTGCTGCACTGAGCCTGGGTGACAGCAATACACTGTCTCAAAAAAATAAAAATAACAATAAGTGAAGGCCAGGCAAGGTGGCTCACACCTGTAAACCCAGCACTTTCAGAGGCCAAGGTGGGTGGATCACCTGAGGTCAGAAGTTCAAGACTAGCCTGGCCAACGTGGTGAAACCCTGTCCCTAGTAAATACAAAAATTAGCCAGGTGTGGGAGCACATACCTATAGTCCCAGCTACTTGGGAGGCTGAGGTGTGAGGATCCCTTGAACCCAGGAAGCAGAGGTTGCAGTGAGCTGAGACCACACCACTGCACTCCAGCCTAGGTGAGAGAGTGAGACTCTGTCTAAAAAAAAAAGAAAAAGAAATAAATCGTACCTATTTATTGTATACAACATGATGTTTTGAAATATGTATACATTGTGGGATGGCAAAATTGAGCTAATTAACATACCATTACCTCACATTTTTTGTGGTGAAAACACCTGAAATCTCTATTCAGCAGTTATAATATATTCTTCTTATTATTATTTGTTTGTTTGTTTTTGAGGTGGAGTCTCACTCTGTCGCCCAGGCTGGAGTGCAGTGGCACGATCTCGGCTCACTGCAAGCTTTGCCTCCCAGGTTCACACCATTCTCCTGCCTCAGCCTCCTGAGTAGCTGGGACTACAGGCACCCGCCATCACGCCCAGCTAATTTTTTGTATTTTTAGTAGAGATGGGGTTTCACTGTGTTAGCCAGGATGGTCTCGATCTCCTGACCTCAAAGTCCGCCCACCTCGGCCTCCCAAAGTGCTGGGATTACAGGTGTGAGCCACCGCGCCCAGCCTATAATATATTATTAAGTATAGTCACCATGTTGTACAGTGTATCTCTTCTAAGTTGATTTTGTTACCTAAAAATGTGGGTTTCTTCTTTGCTTACATCATAGAAATTAAGGCTTTTAGCATTTTGAAATAAAATGATATAAAGGCTCATACCTGTAATCCCAGCTGCTCTGTAGGCTGAGGTAGGAGGATCAGGTGATCTAAGCTTGGGGGGTCAAGGTAGCAGTGCATGATGAGACCCTGTCTCAAAAAAAAAATGATATAAAATTTGTTTCGACCTTTAATTTTCTTTTTCAGCTCTTGGCTCTCTAAATAAATATTATACCATTCAGCTACTGTATAGCTGGTAATGTTCATAAATTATTATTTAACCAAAATGTTAAAATAGAATTATCAAATACACAGACCCATTAATTGGCGACTAAAATTGTTGAGACCTAAATTTAAGATAGAGTAAGTAATTAAGAGTTACTTCTAATATGAACAAAACATGGAGCTAGTTTACCAGTCATCAGACTACAATTCTTGGTGTCCTGCAGTCACTTGAGCCTGATATGCTGACTTTCTTTAAACCAGTTAGTTCCAGGTGGGAAATGTGTGCATGGTTTACAGATATGTGACCTTCATTTGTGGTTATTTACTAACAGGAATGAGTAATTCCCACAGGACTGTTAAACTTTAAAGTTATTTGTGGCAGATCAGATTTTAAAAACAAGACAATTCCGAAAGATTAAAAAATACAGGTCATGTGTTCTTTTTTTTTGAGACAGTGTTTTGCCGTTTTTGCCCAGGGTGGAGTACAGTGGCGCGATGATCTCGGCTCACCGCAACCTCCGCCTCCTGGGTTCAAGCGATTCTCTCCTGCCTCAGCCTCCCAAGTAGCTGGGATTACAGGCGTGTGCCACCATGCCTGGCTAATTTTGTAGTTTTTTTAGTAGAGACAGGGTTTCTCCATGTTGGCCAGGCTGGTCTCAAACTCCCAGCCTCAGGCGATCTGCCCACCTCAGCCTCCCAAAGTGCTGCGATTACAAGTGTGAGCCACCGCGCCTGACCATCATGTGTGTGGTTTTTTTTTTTTGTTTTTTTGGGTTTTTTTTGAGGCAACAGTCTCGCTGTGTCACCCAGGCTGGAGTGCAGTGGTGCAATCTCGGCTCACTGCAAGCTCTGCCTCCTGGGTTCACGCCATTCTCCTGCCTCAGCCTCCCGAGTAGCTGGAACTACAGGCACCCACCACTATGCCCGGCTAATTTTTTTTTTGTATTTTTCGTAGAGATGGGGTTTCATCGTGTTAGCCAGGATGCTCTCGATCTCCTGACCTCATGATCTGCCTGCCTCGGCCTCCCAAAGTGCTGGGATTACAGGCGTGAGCCACCGTGCCCAGACCATCATGTATTCTTAAGAAAGATTTAAGTTCATTTAAAATTTAGAGATCAATAATTATCCAAATATGTTTCTGTCTCATAGAGACTCCAGTGTCTCAAGGTTACTGTGGTTGATTTAGTGGTATTTATTCTTTGATGTCTTATTGTATTTTGCTTTATATGTAATTAGTATTTTATATTGCTTTGTACATCGTTTGATATTCAGACCTTATTTTGCTTTTATGAAATGAAATTTAGAACATATGCCTCACATTGATCACTAAAAATTCTTCTATAAGATGTGGTATTTGATTTTGTTAATCCTGCCATAACTAATTCCATCTTAAAAGTTAGGTTGGCCAGGCACGGTGGCTCACACCTGTAATCCCAGAATTTTGGGAGGCTGAGGCAGGCAGATCATGAGGTCAAGAGATCAAGACCATCCTGGCCAACGTGGTGAAACCCCGTGTCTACTAAAAATACAAAAATTAGGTAGGCATGGTCGTACACACCTGTATAGTCCCAGCTACTCAGGAAGATGAGGCAGGAGAATCACATGAATCCGGGAGGCGGAGGTTGCAGTGAGCCATGATCGCACCACTACACTCAAGCCTGGCGACAGAGCAAGACTCTGTCTCAAACAAAAAAAAAAGTTAGGTTATTTATTGTTATTACTTATTTGGTGTATGATATTAAGCCTTCTATTAAATTTAGTTTCCAAATAATTTTTTAAGGACTAATATATGATGTTTCCTTACCATTTATTATATATTGTTACTAAATTGAGTGTCTATGTATTTGACCTTTGGAGTACAAAGATGAGACAAAATTCATGCCATCAGGGGACTCAGAGTTTTATAGGAAAGTTATATAAGTAAACAACTAACTGACAATAGGATGTAATGAATGCAACAGTAGAGATAACACAAAAATGAATGATTTAACTCAGGAATGGGATTGAAGAACAGATAGGAATTTGCCAGACACACAGAAAAAAAGAACTTAATAGCAGAGAAAAGAGTATGTATGGCCGGGTCTGGTGGTTCATGCTTGTAATCCCAGCACTTTGGGAGGCCGAGGCAGGCGCATCACAAGGTCAAGAGATCAAGACCATCCTGGCCAACATGGTGAAACCCCATCTCTACTAAAAATACAAAAAAAAATTAGCTAGGCATGGTGGTATGCCTATAGTCCCAGCTACTTGGGAGGCTGAGGCAGGAGAATCGCTTGAACCCAGGAGGCAGAGGTTGCAGTGAGCCGAGATCCCGCCACTACATTCCAGCCTGAGCAACAGTGAGACTCCATCTCAAAAAAAAAAAAAAAAAAAAAAGAGTATGTGTGATCAAAGGAATGAGCCAGTGTGGCTTATCAAAGCACATTGATTGAAAAATCTTCACTTGGAAGCTCTAGCATGATCTTGCTTTTAAAAAGATACGGACTTTTTCTCCTTTTAATAAGACTACTTTCATGGTCTGATTTCTTCTCTGAGATTCAAAAATATTTTTGTTATCTCTTCTTGACACTACAGAGGGTAAGATATTATGCACAAAAAGTTCATGTATCAGCCTTGAGGCTGCTGTCGTTAGAAGGACCTGCTTACAAAGCTGGCCTTTGGCTGTCTGGGAACTAGGCCTGCAAAAAGTTTCCTACACTAATATGAAAAGTTTCCTAACTGCAATTTGGTAGTTGTTAGACAGCGAGTGCCAACTAAACCAACTTTTTTTTTTCCCTTTTTTCTTTTTTTTTTTCCAGACGGAATCTCGCTGTGTTGCTCAGGCTGGAGTGCAGTGGCACCATCTTGGCTCACTGCAGCCTCTGCCTCCCAGGTTCAAGCCATTCTCTGCCTCAGCCTCCCGAGTAGCTGGGATTACAGGCGACTGCCACCATGCCTGTCTAATTTTTTTGTATTTTTAGTAGAGACCGGGTTTTACTGTCTTGGCCAGGCTGGTCTTTAACTGCTGACCTTGTGATCTGGCTGCCTCGGCCTCCCAAAGTGCTGGGATTACAGATGTGAGCCACCATGCCTGGACTTTTTTTCCTTTTTTTTTTTTTTTTGAAATGGAGTCTCCCTCTGTTACCCAGGCTGGAATGCAGTGGCGCGATCTCGGCTCACTGCAACTCTGGCTCCCAGGTTCAAGTGATCCTCCTGCCTCAGTCTCCTGAGTAGCTGGGATTACAGGTGTCCGCCACTATGCCCGGCTAATTTTTGTCTTTTTTGTAGAGATGGGGTTTTGCCACGTTAGCCAGGCTGGTCTCGAACCCTTTACCTCAGATGATCTGCCCTCCTCGGCCTCCCAAAGTGCTGGGATTATAGGCATAAGCCACTGCACCTGGCTGATCCCATTTTTTTTTAAAGCAAAAAATGAATAACAAAAAAACCCATATACACCCCTATAGTGTTCTAGGACCATACACATCAAACTCTTAGAAACTGACTAACCCCAGCTGAGTGTGGTGGCTCATGCCTGCAATCCCAGCACTTTGGGAGGCCAAGGTGGGCAGATCACCTGAGTTCGGGAGTTCGAGACCAGCCTGACCAACATGAGAAACCCCGTGTCTACTAAAAATAGAAAATTAGCCACACATGGTGATGCATACCTGTAATCCCAGCTACTTGGGAAGCTGAGGCAGGAGAATCGCTTGAACCTGGGAGAGGCAGAGTTTGCAGTGAGCCAAGGTTGTGCCATTGCCCTCCAACCTGGGCAGCAAGAGCGAAACTCCATCTCAAAAAGAAAGAAAAAAGAAACTGACCACCCTCTAGGGGTTAGGGTTGAAGTGAGGATTTATCATTCTACTTTCTACATTTTTTTTTAGGTTTGTTACTGTATACCTGTCTGTTTTTATTTTATTTATTTATTTTTTTGAGATGAGATTTCATTCTGTCGCCCAGGCTAGGGGTGGAGTGGTGCGATCATATCTCACTGCCTCAAACTCAAGCAGTCCTCCTGCCTCAGCTTCCCAAGCAGCTAAGATTATAGGTGAGAGCCACAGTACCCAGCACCTCTGTGTTTTCTGAATTTGTTACAGTGAATTATTTTTTAAAGATTTTTGTAAAGCTTTTTACAAAAAAAGTAAAGATCTGTAAAAATTCAAAGTTGAAAATACAGTAATAATACCATGAATGTATACCATGTGGTAAAGCCTACTAAGAGTGATGGTTTTTGGATTGCTAAATATTTAATGAAACATAGGCCCAGTGCTTTGGCTCATGCCTGTAATCCCAGCACTTTGGGAGCCTTAGGTGGGCGGATCACCTAAGGTCAGGAGTTTGAGACCAGGCTGGCCAACATGGGGAAATCCCATCTCTACTAAAAATACAAAAATTAGCCAGGTGTGGTGGTGTGCCCTTGTAACCCCAGCTACTCGGGAGGCTGAGGCACGAGAATCACTTCATCCTGAGAGGCAGGGGTTGCAGTGTGCTGAGATTGCGCCACTGCACTTCAGCCTGGGTGACAGAGTGAGACTGTAGTCTTAAAAAAAAAAAAAAAGAAAAGAAAAATTAATAAAACAATGATAGTACCACATTCTTTAATTTTTTATGGATCTGAGTTCTGTGTGCAAGATCTCACATCATTACTTTTAAGTCATTTTGGAAATACCACTCTAAAAACAGGTGACAGGCTAGATTTGGCCCTTGAGTATGCCAGCCTGGGTTCTATCTCATAATTCTATATAATCTCAGATTAGTAACAACTTTTGCGTTTTAGACTTACTAGCTTTTAAATTGACAGAGTGGTATTTGCAAAATGAAAGCACAGTCACACTGTGGCTGCTTTTGTGCTATAACAGCTGAATTGAAGAGTTATAACAGAGATGCTGTGGCCTACAAAGCCTAAAGCATTTATTATTTGGCCCTTTGCAGAAAGGGTTCACCAACCACTGAGATGGCATTTAGGCTTTGGAGAAAGTTAGACCTTGCACAGACCTGGTTTTATATCTGAACTTTGCTATTTACTAGCTTTGTGACCTCAGGAAAGTTTAATGTCTTCACTTCTTAGTTTCCCTATCTGTAAAATTGGAATTGTAGTTACCTAGTTCATAAGCATATGAGGATTAGATAACACATACCAAATACATATGTAACTTATTGTACATAGTGGCTGCTCATTTAAATGTAGCTGCTATTACTGTTCTTTCCCAACCATGCTGAAAGTTTTTAGAGTTTAACATGTTGACAGTGTATAGAATTTATTGGAGTAAACAGTATTTGAAGATAAGTCTGGCTAGGAGGTGGTTTTAGTGGTTTAAGCCTACGGGCAGTAGTTGAAAGGTATGATATGAATTCAAGAGACAGGAAGAAAGAAGCAATAGGACTTTGTAATTGATTGTATGTAAGAAGAAAGGAAAAGGAGAAAGAGGAAGCAGAGGTGACATTCTGGTATGGAAGACAAGGAGAAATTTCATACCATAATCTAAATAGTAATGTTAGGAGATGGAGCCAGTTAAGTCATATATATATATATATATATATACTGTCTATCTGAGGGTCTAACCCCATTTTAAGGTAATAGGAAGGGAGTAGTACTCAGTGAAAGATTAAAGATTTGCATTTCTATCTTAGCAAGTAAGTATAGTAGAGTCTTAGTAAAATGTATATGTACAATATTCTCTCTAGAGAATTCTGTATAAAAGTCAATATACTGGCCGGAGCACACTGGCTTACACTTGTTTTTTGGGAGGCCTAGGCAGGAGGATCACTTAAGACTAGGAGTTTGAGACAAGTCTGGGCAATATACCAGAGACCCTGTCTTTACAAAAATTAAAACACACACACACGCACACACACAGTTGGCTGGGTGCAGTGGCTCAAAACTGTAATCCCAGCACTTTGGGAGGCCGAGGCGGGCAGATCATGAAGTCAGGAGATAGATCTAGACCATCCTGGCAAACACGCTGAAACCCTGTCTCTACTAAAAATACAAAAAATTAGCCGGGCATGGTGGTGGGTGCCTGTAGTTCCAGCTACTTGGGAGGCTGAGGCAAGGGAATGGTGTGAACCCAGGAGGCGAAGCTTGCTGTGAGCCGAGATTGCGCCACTGCCCTCCAGCCTGGGCAACAGAGCGAGACTCCATCTCAAAAACAAAAAACAAACAGAAAAACACACAATTAGCCAGATGTGGTGGTGCATACCTCTAGTCCCAGCTATTTGGGTTGCTAAGGTGGGAGGATTGCCTCAGCCTAGGAGTTTGAGGCTGCAATGAGCTGTGATTGGGCCACCATACTCCAGCCTGGGTGACAGAGTGATACCCTGTTTGGGGGGAAAAAAAAAAAGATATATCTTGGAGCTTTGCAATTACTTGTTGAAATTTTTTCATCTACAAAAGTTTCCTTAGTGTGAACTTTCAGTGTTGTACTATGATTTATATGGCATTGTTGGAAAATGAGATATTCCTCATAAGAGAATTTTTTCAAATAATGTATGACTGCCTTTTTAAGGATTAATACCTTTTAATGATTTTTTTTTTTTTTTTTTTTGAGACGGAGTCTCGCTCTGTCACCCAGGCTGGAGTGCAGTGGCGGGATCTCGGCTCACTGCAAGCTCCGCCTCCCAGGTTCACGCCATTCTCCTGCCACAGCCTCCCAAGTAGCTGGGACTACAGGCGCCTGCCACCTCGCCCGGCTAGTTTTTTGTTTTTTTGTTTTTTTTCAGTAGAGACGGGGTTTCACCGTGTTAGCCAGGATGGTCTCAATCTCCTGACCTCATAATCCGCCCGTCTCAGCCTCCCAAAGTGCTGGGATTACAGGCGTGGGCCACCGCGCCTGGCATTTTTTTTTTTTTTTTTAAAGACAGAGTCTTGCCCTGTGGCCCAGGCTGGAATGCAATGGCGTGATCTCTGCTCATTGCAACCTCCGCCTCCTGGGTTCAAGTGATTCTCCTGCCTTAGCCTCCCAAGTAGCTGGGATTACAGGCACCATGATTACCACCATGCCCAGTTAATTTTTGCGTTTTTAGTAGAGACAGGGTTTCACCATGTTGGCCAGGCTGGTCTGGAACTCCTGACCTCAGGTGATCTGCCCACCTCTGCCTCCCAAAGTGTTGGGATTACAGGCGTGAGCCACTGCGCCTGCCCTTAATGATTTTTATCACAGATATTTAAAAAGATGTACTTTCCTGTGCTACCTGATGTTGAATACATCCAGCATGACTTAATTTCTTTGAGATTCAGGGAAATCATTTTGAATATCAGTTGTACTGTGCTGTTGTCCTGCTGTATCCTCTAATGCTCTTTCCATGTTACCTTATTTACTTCTGTAAAAAGTTTCTAAAACTCTCTTTTCAAGAGTGTTTAATCAGCCTAAAATAAAATTGCAAAATCTAGTTTGGAAACAATTTATGTTGATTTTTTTTCTTCATTTCTTCAGATGGTATTTTGAAACAACAAATCAATCTAATACTCTCTTCATGTCCATAGGTAGATATCATCTGTGGTGATCACCTGTTGGAGCAGTATCAAACTCTGAGGGAAATCCGACGTGCAATAGGTGATGCAGCAATGCAGGTAGGTTCTAGACATATCCAGGTCTAACAAATAAGTTAGTGAAGAAACAAAGTTCCATTTATCAGTAAGTTTCCGGCCGGGCGCGGTGGCTCAAGCCTGTAATCCCAGCACTTTGGGAGGCCGAGACGGGCGGATCACGAGGTCAGGAGATCGAGACCATCCTGGCTAACAAGGTGAAACCCCGTCTCTACTAAAAAATATAAAAAATTAGCCGGGCGAGGTGGCGGGCGCCTGTAGTCCCAGCTACTCGGGAGGCTGAGGCAGGAGAATGGCATGAGCCCGGGAGGCGGAGCTTGCAGTGAGCTGAGATCCGGCCACAGCACTCTAGCCTGGGCGACAGAGCGAGACTCCGTCTCAAAAAAAAAAAAAAAAAAAAAAAAAAAAATCAGTAAGTTTCCATAAATATTCTACAATTGTCTTAAAATTACCTACACTATAAATAATAATTATATTTAATATTTATCAAATGTTTACTATGTATCAGGTACTGTTCTAAGTAATTTATGTAGATTAGCTTACTTATTCTTCATAATTATTGTAAGAAAGCAGGCAGTATTTTATTTCCCATTTTAAAGATAAAGGAAACTGAGTTACAGTAAGGACATATACCTTCCCACAGTCAGTGGGTGAGACAGGGCTCAGATTCTAGGCAGTCTGATTCTAAAAGCCTTGTTTTTTTCCCCCTGTCCAGTGCTATAATACAATTTTGAAGGCTTCTAGGTCAATCTATCCAGAAGGACATTTCAAGAAAAACTTGCAAGTACATATTAGGCTTTAGAGGCAAGGTTGTCCAACCCGTGGCCCTCAGGCCACATGTGGCCCAGGATAGCTTTGAATGGGGCCCAACACAAATTCATAAACTTTCTTAAAATGTGATGAGCTTTTTTTTTTTTACTATCAGCTACTGTTTGTACTGTTATATTTTATTTTTATTTATTCATTTTCTCAAGATAAGGTCTTGATCTGTTGCCCAGGCTGGAGTGCAGTGGCACTATCTCAGCTCACTGCAGCCTCTGCCTCCCAGGTTCAAGCAGTTCTCCTGCCTCAGCCTCCCTAGTAGCTGGGATTCCAGGCATGTGCCACCACACCTGGCTGATTTTTGTATTTTTAGTCAAAGTGGGGTTTCACCATGTTAGCCAGGCTTGTCTCAAACTCCTGACCTCAAGTGATCCACCCACCTTGGCCTCCCAAAGGGCTGGGATTACAGGGGTGAGCCACTCCGCCCAGCCTGTGTTAGCATATTTTATGTTGGCCAAAGACAATTCTTCCAGTATGGCCCAGGGAAGCCAAAAGATTGGACACCCCTGCTCTAGAGATTCACATAGCTTTTCTTGTTCAGTAGGTAAGAACTCAAGCTAACTATTTTGATGTTTTAATTAACCTATAACGTGAAGTCTCCTAGTCAAAATAATGAAAACCAAGATAGGATCTACAAGTTTAATGAAGAGAAAACAGGACCACATATTCTAATGTATTTCTGAACCTATCGTGGAAAATTGTTTTGTTTTGTTTTTTTTGAGACTGAGTTTCGCTGTTATTGCCCAGCCTGGAGTGCAATGGTGTGATCTTGGCTCACCACAACCTCCGCCTCCTGGGTTCAAACAATTCTCCTGCTTCAGCCTCCCGAGTAGCTGGGTTTACAGGCATGCATCACCACGCCTAACTAATTTTGTATTTTCAGTAGAGACGGGGTTTCTCCGTGTTGGTCAGACTGGTCTCGAACTCCTGACCTCAGGTGATCCACCAGCCTCGGCCTCCCAAAGTGCTGGGATTACAGGGGTGAGTCACCGCGTCTGTCCACAAAGATTGTTTTAATAAAGATTTGATGAACTCTCAAACAAATTTTTGTTTGCTAGAAATATAATTCTTGGGATAAAAAGGCATTCTGCTGTGAGTGGCACACATAGGGCATCATTTGTTCTTTGTGCCAGAATCAACATCAAGAGATTTCAGAAGCACAATTTTTTGGTACTTGGGTAGCTGGTGATCATTGGTCCTGGAGCCCTTACTTGTTGTGTAAATTAGACAGTTGTGACTTTGTTTTTGAGACGGAGTCTCGCTCTGTCACCAGGCTGGAGTGCAGTGGCATGATCTTGGCTCACTGCAACCTCCACCTCCCGGGTTCAAAGGATTCTCCTGCCTCAGCCTCCCGGGTAGCTGGGACTACAGGTGCCTACCACCATGCCTGGCTAATTTTTTGTATTTTTAGTAGAGACAGGGTTTCACCGCGTTAGCCAGCATGGTCTCGATCTCCTGACCTCCTGATCCACCCGCATTAGCCTCCCAAAGTGCTGGAATTACAGGCGTGAGCCACCGCGCCCAACCGTTACTTTTTTTTTTTTTCTTTTTTTTTTTTGGAGACAGTCTTGCTCTGTCACCAGGCTGGAGTGCAGTGGCGTGATCTCGGCTCACTGCACCTCCTCCTCCTGGGGTCAAGTGATTCTAGTACCTCAGCCTCCCAAGTAGCTGGGACTATAGGTGTCCCACCACACCAGCTGATTTTTGTATTTTTAGTAGAGATGAGGTTTCACCATGTTGGCGAGGCTAATCTCAAACTCCTGGCCTCAAGTGATCTGCCCACTTCAGTCTCCCAAAGTGCTGGGATTACAGGCATGAGCCACCACACCTGGCTGACAGTCTTGGCCTGTTGGGTAAATCCAGGTTTCTGCTCCCTCTTAGGGCTGTGTGGTGTGATGCACGTTTCTAGGTTATGTGATTGTGTGGTTTGTTGTATTAAATGTTGTGGGTGATTATAACACGAGGACAAACATTTTGTGTATCTAAGTATAGAAAACATATGGTAAAGATCTCTATTAAAGACAAGAAATGCGGCTAGGTGCGGTGGTGGCTCATGCCTATAATCCCAGCACTTTGGGAGGTGGGGTGGGAGAATCACTTCAAGCCTAGGAGGTCGCAGCTGCAATGACCCATGAGTGACTCTGTACTCCAGTGTGGGCAACAGAGCAGGACCATGTCTCAAAAAAAAAAAAAAGAGGCCGGGCACAGTGGCTCACACCTGTAATCCCAGCACTTTGGGAGGCAGAGGCAGGCAGATCATTTGAGGTCAGGAGTTTGAGACCATCCTGGCCAACATCCTGAAACCCCATCTCTACTAAAAATACAAAAATTAGCTGGGCGTAGTGGCGGGTGCCTAGCTGGGAGGCTGAGGCAGGAGAATCGCTTGAACCCAGGAGGCAGAGATTGCGGTGAGCCAAGATTGCACCACTGCACTCCAGCCTGGACGGCAGAGCAAGACTTCGTTTCAAAAAGAAAAGTAATTCTTGGCCAGGCATAGTGGCTTGCTCCTATAATCCTAACACTTTGTGGGGCCGAGACATTTGACCCCAGGAGTTCCAAGACTGCCTGGGCAATATAGTGAGTCTCGTCTTTACAAAGGATAGAAAAATTAGCAGACATAGTTGTGCATACCTGTGGTCCCAGTTACTGGGGAGGCTGAGGCAGGGGGATTGTTTGAGTCCAATAGTTCAAGACCAGCTTAGACAATGTGATGAAACCCCATCTCTACAAAAAAATACAAAAATTAACCAGGTGTGGTGGCACATGCCTATAGTCCCAACTACTTAGGAGGCTGAAGAGGGAGAAGATTGATTGACCCAGGAGGTTGAGGTTGCAGTGATCCATGATCACACCACTGCACTCCAGCCTGGGTGACAGAGTGAAACCCTTTTTCAAAAAAAAAAAAAAGAAAAGAAATATAATTCTTTTTTTTTTGGTATCATTGCCTATGTTCATTTGTCTCAGTGGAACAACTGCTCAAAAGAAGATATATTATATGAATTATCTTTTTTTCTTGTCCTCACAATCTGTTCCCAAGAATTATTTTCTTAATGTAAGTTATACAGTTCCTTGGAAGAAGCAGAAAATATACACACATGCGTAGTTATATGTGCATAATGTACATATGATATATTTTAATTGACATGTAATGAAATGCATGAGTTTCAACAAATACCTGTCTGTTTAACTCAAACCCCTCCTTCACATACAGAACCTTTCTGTCACTCCCAGAGAGTTCTCTCATGCTCCTTCCCAGTTAATTCTTCTCCCTAGCACCAAGGCAACCATTGTTCTGATTTTGTCACCAGAGATGAGTTTTTTCTTTCTTTCTTTCTTTCTTTTTTTTTTTTTTTTTTTTAAGACAAGGTCAGGCCAGGTGTGGTGGCCCACGCCTGTAATCCCAGCACTTTGGGAGGCTGAGGTGGGGGGGATCACCTGAGGTCAAGAGTTTGAGACCAGCCTGGCTAACATGGTGAAACCCCACCTCTACTAAAAATACAAAAAATTAGCCGGGCATGGTGGTGGACGCCTGTAATCCCAGCTACTCGGGAGGCTGAGGCAGGGAATTGCTTGAACCCGGGAGGCAGAGGTTGCAGTGAGCTGAAATCGCACGATTGCACTCCAGCCTGGGCAACAATAGCAAAACTCTTGTCTCAAAAAAAAAAAAAAAAAAAAAAAAGACAAGGTCTCACTCTGCCCAGCCTGGATTGCAGTGGCACAATCATGGCTCAGTGTAGCCTCAACCTGGGGGGCTCAATTGATATCTTCCCACCTCAGCCTCCCAAGTAGCTGGGACTACAGACGTTATAGATGTGTACCACCACATCTGGCTATTTTTTAAATTTTTTGTAGAGATGGGGTTTTGCCATGTTGCCCAGGCTGGTTTTGAACTCCTGAGATCAAGCAATCAGCCACCTCAGCCTTCCAAAGTGCTGGGATTATAGGTGTGAGCCACCATGCCTGACCTCTGTTTTTTAAAATAACAGTTTTGTTAAGATGTAATTCACATAATGTATTAGTCCATTCTCACATTGTTATAAAGAAATACCTGAGACTGGGTGATTTATAAATAAAACAGGTTTAATTGTCTCGCAGTTCTGCAGGCTATACAGGAATCATAGCAGCTTAGCTACCAATCATGGCTGAAGGCAAAGACATGATAGGAACCAGGAGCAATTGAGAGAATGAAGAGGGAAGTGCTAGACGCTTTTAAACAACTATATCACACAAGGGGAAATTGTGCTAAACCATTCATGAGAAATCCAACTCCATGATCCAGTCACCTCCCACCAGGCCTCACCTGCAACATTGGGGATTATAATTCAACATGAGATTTGGTGAGGACACAGATCCAAACCATATCATTCCACCCAAATTATGCCCCTCCGCCCAAATCTCATGTCCTCACATTTCAAAATACAATCATGATTTCCCAATAGTCCCCGCCAAAGTCTTAACTCACTTCCAACATTAACTCAAAATTCCAAAGTCTCATCTGAGACAAGGCTAGTTGCTACTGCCTATGAGCCTGTCAAATAAAAAACAAGTTAATTACTTCCAGGATACAATGGGGGTATAAACATTGGGCAAATAACTCTCATTCCAAAAGGGAGAAATTGGCCAAAAGAATGAGGCTATATGCCCCCATGCAAGTCTGGAACACAGAACAGCAGCCATTAATTTTTTTATTTTTATTTATTTATTTTCTTTTTGAGATGGAGTCTCTCTGTCACTCAGGTTGGAGTGCAGTAGCGTGATAGGCTCACTGCAACCTCTGCCTCCCGGACTCAAGTGATTCTTCCACCTCAGCCTCCCAGCTTGCTGGGACTACAGGTGCACACAACCAAACCTGGCTAATTTTTGTATTTTTTTGTAGAGATGGGGTTTTCACCATGTTGCCCAGGCTGGTCTCAAACTCCTGGGCTCAGGCAATCTGCCTGCCTCAGCTTTCCAAAGTGCTGGGATTATAGGCGTGAGCCTCCATGCCTGGTCCTCGTTAAATCTTAAAGCTCAAAATTAGCCAGGCATGGGTACACTACTGTAATCCCACCTACTTGGGAGGCTGAGGCAGGAGAATTGCCTCAGGCAGGAGAACCTGGGAGGCATAGGTTGCAGTGAGCAGAGATCACCCAGAGGTCACACCACTGCACTCCGGCCTGGGCAACAGAGCAAGACTGTCTCAGAAAAAAAAAAAAAAACCTAAAATCTCCTTTGTCTCCCCACCCTACATCCATGGTACATTGGTGCAAGGGGTGGGTTCTCAAGGCCTTGAGCAGCTCCAACCCTGTGACCTTGCAGGGTTTGGGCCCCATGGCTTCTCTCACGAGCTAGTGTTGAGTGCCTATGGCATTTTCTTTTTTTTTTTTTTTTTTTTTTTTTTGAGGCGGAGTCTCGCTCTGCCGCCCAGGCTGGAGTACAGTGGCCGGATCTCAGCTCACTGCAAGCTCCGCCTCCTGGGTTCACGCCATTCTCCTGCCTCAGCCTCCTGAGTAGCTGGGACTATAGGCGCCCGCCACCGCGCCCGGCTAATTTTTTGTATTTTTAGTAGAGACGGGGTTTCACTGTGGTCTCGATCTCCTGACCTTGTGATCCGCCCGCCTCGGCCTCCCAAAGTGCTGGGATTACAGGCGTGAGCCACCGAGCCCGGCCGCCTATGGCATTTTCAAACACAGGGTGCAAGCTGTCAGTGGATCTATCATTCTGGGATCTGAAGGACAGTGGCCCTCTTCTCATAGCACCACTGGGCAGTTCCCCAGTGGAGACCCTGTGTGGGGGCTCCAACCCCATGTTTCCCCTCCGCACTGCCCTAGTAGAGGTTCTCCATGAGGTCTCTGCCACTGCAGCAGGCTTCTGCCTAGACACCCAGGCTGGTCTTGAACTCCTGACCTCAAGTGATCTGCTTGCCTCAACTTCCCAAACTGCTGGGATTCCAGGCGTGAGCCAGCATGCCCGGCCAAAAAGAACATTTTAATTAATTTTATTTTTAAAAATTCAATAAAGATTTCCACAATAAACCATAGTCATTAAGTCTACAAATATATATGCAGTTATGCATCACCTAACAATAGGGATATGTTCTGAGAAATGCATTGTTAGGCGATTTAATGATTTTGCAAGCATCACAGAATGTACTCAGGTTAGGCATGGCTCATGCCTGTAATCCCAGTACTCTGGGAAACCGAGGCAGGAGGGTCATTTGAGCCCAGGAGTTTGAGACCAGCCTGGGCAACATGCTGAAACCCTGTCGCTACAAAAAATATAAAAACTGGCAGGACATGGTGGTGTGCACCTGTAGTCCCAGCTATTTGGGAGGCTAAGGTGGCAAGATCAGTTTAAGCCTGGGAATTCAGGGCTGTGGTAAGCTCTGATCATTCATGCCCCTCTGTGCAACAGAGCAAGACCCTGTCTCAAAATAATAAATGAATGAAATAAACTTTTTTTCTTTCTTTTTTTTGAGACAGGGTCTTGCTGTGTAGTCTTGCTGTGTTGTCCAGGTTGGAGTGCAGTGGCATGAACATGGTTCACCATAGCCTCAACCTCCTGGGCTCAAGTGATCCTCCTGCCTCAGCCTCCTGTGTAGCTGGTTACCAGAGGTGTGCCACTGGCTAATTTTTTAATTTTTTGTAGAGATGGGGGTCTCACTTTGTTGCCCAGGCTGGTCTTGAACTCCTGAGCTCAAGTGATACTCCAGCCTCAGCCTCCCAAAGTGCTGGGATTACAGGCATGAGCCATGAGCCACCACACCTGGCCTTGAGTTTATTTATTTATTTTTTTTTTTGAGACAGGGTCTGTCGCTGTCACCTAGGCTGGAGTGCAGTGGCATGATTTTGGCTCACTGCAACCTCTGCCTCCCAGGCTGAAGTGATCCTCCCATCTCAGCCTCTTGAGTAGGAGTAGCAGGAAATATAGGCATGTGCCACCATGCCTGGCTAATTTTTGTATTTTTTGTAGAGACGGGGTCTCACTATGTTGCCCAGTGTGGTCTTGAACTCCTGGGCTCAGGTGATCCACCTGCCTTGACCTCCCAAAGTACTAGGATTATGGGCGTGAGCCCCTGCACCTAGCCTTGAGTTTAAATTTCTTTAGATGGACATCTGCTCTCTCTGGTTTACCACTGGTCTTCAACATTCCCTATTGACTTCACATACCTAACTTATGTATTCATTTATGTTACTGTCCTGGCGCTTGTGGGCACTTGAGTTTGTGAATCCTTTTCTAGAATTCTGGTGAGTTTTTACTGTAATTGCCAGGAACACAAACCAGATTGCCATGAGTTGAGAACTGAGGAAGTGGAGCCATGGAAAAGCTTAGCAAAGAAGCAAAAGAGAGTAATAGCCAGAGCAGCACTGGAAATACAGGATATATGAGCTGCAACCCCTTCTCTGTGTTGCTCAATTCAGGTCTGTGGCACATTTCCCAATGACCTTTCCTTTTAGCTAGTTATCCAGTATGCAGGAAATTAGAAATAGTCCCTTAAAAAGGTGGATTATGGCCAGGCATGGTGGCTCATGCCTGTAATTCCAGCATTTTGGGAGGCCGAGGCAGGTGGATCACCTGAGGTCGGGAGTTCAAGACTAGCCTGACCAACATGGAGAAACCCTGTGTCTACTCAAAATACAAAAATTAGCAGGGGGTGGTGACGCCTGCCTGTAATCCCAGCTACTTGGGAGCCTGAGGCAGGAGAATCACTTGAACCCAGGAGGCAGAGATTGCAGTGAGCCAAGATTGTACCATTGCACTCCAGCCTGGACAAGAGAGCGAAACTCCGTCTCAAAAAAAGAAAAGGTAGGGCCGGGCGCGGTGGCTCAAGCCTGTAATCCCAGCACTTTGGGAGGCCGAGATGGGCGGATCACGAGGTCAGGAGATCGAGACCATCCTGGCTAACACGGTGAAACCCCGTCTCTACTAAAAATACAAAAATGAGCCGGGCGAGGTGGCGGGCGCCTGTAGTCCCAGCTACTCAGGAGGCTGAGGCAGGAGAATGGCATAAACCCGGGAGGCGGAGCTTGCAGTGAGCTGAGATCTGGCCACTGCACTCCAGTCCGGGCGACAGAGCGAGACTCCGCCTCAAAAAAAAAAAAAAAAAAAAAGAAAAGGTAGATTGCTTGCTGGATGCAGCCTTGGTGAGAGCCAAAGAATTAAGACCTGGTATCAAGAAAGGAGTTGGAACCCCATAAAAAGTAGATAAAAAGACTTGGATACATAGCATCTGGAATCATATAGTATGGGGGTTAAGTTGCACAACTGCCCCGAGGGCATTCATTACTTTTTTTTTTTTTTTGAGACGGAGTCTCACCCTGTCGCCCGAACTGGAGTGCAGTGGCCGGATCTCGGCTCACTGCAAGCTCCGCCTCCCGGGTTCACACCATTCTCCTGCCTCAGCCTCCCGAGTAGCTGGGACTACAGTCGCCTGCCACCTCGCCCGGCTAGTTTTTTGGGTTTTTTTTTTTAGTAGAGACGTGGTTTCACCGGGCTAGCCAGGATGGTCCCGATCTCCTGACCTCGTGATCCGCCCGTCTCGGCCTCCCAAAGTGCTGGGATTACAGGCCATTACTCTTTTAAAAAATTCTTTGGTCGGGCGCGGTGGCTCAAGCCTGTAATCCAGCACTTTGGGAGGCCGAGACGGGCGGATCACGAGGTCAGGAGATCGAGACCATCCTGGCTAACATGGTGAAACCCCGTCTCTACTAAAAATACAAAAAACTAGCCGGGCGACATGGCGGGCGCCTGTAGTCCCAGCTGCTTGGGAGGCTGAGGCAGGAGAATGGCGTAAACCCAGGAGGCGGAGCTTGCAGTGAGCTGAGACCCGGCCACTGCACTCCAGCCTGGGCGGCAGAGCGAGACTCCGTCTCAAAAAAAAAAAAAAAAAAAAAAAAAAAAATTCTTTTTCCTTTTTTTTTAAAACAAAAATTATGTAAGTAGAGAGGGGGTTTCACCATGTTGCCCAGGCTGATCTTGAACTTTCTGTCTCAAGTGATCCGCCCTCTTCGGACTCTCAAAGTGTTGGGATTACAGGCATGAGCCGCTGCACCCAGCTGAGGGCATTCTTTTTTTTTTTTTTTTTTTTTTTTTTTTTTTGAGACGGAGTCTCGCAGTCGCCCTGGCTGGAGTGCAGTGGCCGGATCTCAGCTCACTGCAAGCTCCGCCTCCCGGGTTTACGCCATTCTCCTGCCTCAGCCTCCCGAGTAGCTGGGACTACAGGCGCCTGCCAACTCGCCCGGCTAGTTTTTTCTATTTTTTAGTAGAGACGGGGTTTCGCCGTGTTAGCCAGGATGGTCTCGATCTCCTGACCTCGCGATCCACCCGTCTCGGCCTCCCAAAGTGCTGGGATTACAGGCTTGAGCCACCGCGCCCGGCCTAAGGGCATTCTTTAAGGAAGAAGTAAAACATATATATTTTAGGCTTTCATTAAATGAGTTTTTCAAAGCTTAATCAATTATTATAGTGGTGAGCTGCATTTATGTGGAAATGAACAGATCTGTGATGCATTGTAGTAGTTGAGTCTTTTTTGGGACATCTAATGCTTAAGTAGTCTATTAAGAAGTCTAGGGTCGGGTGCGGCGTGTCACGCCTGTAATCCCAGCACTTTGGAAGACTGAGGTGGGCGGATCACCTGAGGTCAGGAGTTCGAGACCAGCCTGGCCAACATGGTGAAACCCTGTCTCTACTAAAAATACAAAAATTAGCCAGGCGTGATGGCAGGACCCTGTCATCCCAACTGGTCAAGAGACTGAGGCAGGAAAATCGCTAGAACCTAGGAGGCGGAGGTTGCAGTGAGCCGAGATCACGCCACTGCACTCCAGCCTGGTGACAGAGCGAGACTCCATCTCAAAAAAAAAAAAAGGTCTGGGCTGGATGTTTGCCTCGCACCTGTAATCCCACACTTTGGGAAGCCAATATGGGGGGATTGCTTGAAGCTCAAGAGTTTGAGACCAGCCTGGGTGACGTAGCAAGACCTCGTTTATACTGGGAAAAAAAATTTTTTTAAAGTAGCCAGGCATGGTGGCACATGCGTATGGTCCCAGCTAGTTGAGAGGCTGAGGTTCGAGGATCACTTGAGCCTGGGAGATTGAGGCTGCAGTGAGCTATGATCACACCACTGCACTCCAGCCTGGGCAACAGAGTGAGACCCTGTCTCAAAAAAAAAAAAAAGTCACTGTGGAAGGAAAAGTATATCTCTTTTAGTTCATTTTGGAGAATCATTTGATTAACTGTGTCTACGTGATAGTTTCAGAATTAGGTCCTGAGAATCATTAAAAAGACACATTGACAGGCTGGTCTAGATGGCTCATGCTTGTAATCCCGTCACTTTGGGAGTCTGAGGCAGGCAGATTGTTTGAGCCCAGCCTATGCAACATGGTGAAACCCTGTCTCCTACAAAAAATACAAGTGAGCCTGGTGGTGGTGCATGTCTATCGTCCCAGCTATTCATGAGGCTGAGGTGGGAGGATTGCTTGAACCCAGTTGGTCAAGGCTGCAGTGAGTCCAGATTTGGCCACTGAACTCCAGCCTGAGCAACACAGCAAGACCCTGTCTTCAAAAAAAAAAAAGTGGGGCTGGGTGTCAGGTCAGGTGTTCTGGTTCACAATTGTAATCCCAGCACTTTGGGAGGCTGAGGTAGGAGGATCATCTGAGATTAGGAGTTCGAGACCAGCCTGGCCAACATGACAAAACCCTCCCTCTACTAAAAATATGGAAATTAGCCAGGCATGGTGGCATGCACCAGTAATTGCAGCTACTTGGTAGGCTGAGGCAGGAGAATTGCTTGAACCTGAGAGGCATAGGTTGCAGTGAGCAGAGATCGCACCACTGCTCTCCAGCCTGGGCAACAGAGCAAGAATCTGACTTGAAAAATACATACATACATACATACATACATACATACGTACATACATACAAACAAAAATTAGCTGGGTGTGGTGGTGGGTGCCTGTAATCCCAGCGACTCGGGAGGCTGAGGTAGGAGAATTGCTTGAACCTGGGAGGCAGAGGTTGCAGTGAGCCGAGATTGCTTCACTGCACTCCAGCCTGGGCAACAGAGTGAGACTCCGTCTCAAAAAAAAAAGCACATTCACAAGGAGTGTTTGGTGAATAAGAATCCATATTATGGTCCACTTATTTTCTTTAAATTAAAGAATTTCACCTTAGTGTTAGATTATTTTAAAAAAAAAAAAAAAGCCAACTTTGACTTGATTATTTGCATTACTGGTTTGAAAGAACTGCAAAATCGTCTTTTTCTCCCTTTTCAGGATGGTCTGCTTGTACTTCATTATGGTCTTGTAGTTTCTCCTCTGAAGATAACTTGAAGATTCTAGGCACTGAGGAGGGAAACAAAGGAGGTTTCTGCAGGACTGCATCTCACCAAAGATTTCCATGAAATGTAATTGCTACCACTTTGCTGTTCAAGACATAACTTACCTATTTTTAGCACCAAGAATTGTAACATTTATAAGTACAACTTGGAACGATGGAATGCATCTGTTACTAGAGACTATATATAAAAAGCAGCCAAAGCTCAGGGGAAATTTTTCAAAAATTGAATTTTAAAATTCCTTGTGATTTTAAATACTTTGACATTGATTTTGCTTCCCATCTTTGAAGTAATTGGTTAGTTTTCTTTGTTCAGCCATTTCAAGTTGGTAGTTGGGATATCTGCTCTCTGGGATGGCATCAGTTGGGCAGTCATCCTTTTGGAAGAGAAGTGTGCTTTTGAATGGAAGATTCAAAGCCAGTCTTTGTTAAACTGCAGGGTGTACTCTCAAAGACCAAAACTATTGGCCTCTTTTGTGTGTTGCCAGCATATTTTGAACTTGTATCTTTTTTTTATACCAGCAACACTACAAAGGAGAAGTTACTCATTTCAAAATGGATGAATTGTTATTGGTGAAGAGAATCTGAGTTTATGGTCTGTGCCATAAACTTTCAGTGTAATAAGACTTATTCAATACATCTTCCAATAAGGGGTGCTTCTTTGTGACAATATTTTTATTTCTGACATTTGTTTTATTTGGGTACATAGTGTGGTTGTTGATACCTTGCAATAGTATTGCTTCTGAAAGTAATAAAAAATTTTAGGAGAATTTGAGAAGTTTACAGAATTACTTATTCATTGTTTTCTTAGTTTAATGTTTATTTTTCTCATTATTTCATCACTAGAATAAAGAATAAGGGTGTTTGAGCTCACCTCCATGCAAAGACTTCAGTTTTAAAACATTATTTTGCCTAAAATTAGCATTGTGATGCTTTCTAAAAGAAATATTTTATAAACCCTGTTTCACAGCAGTATTTCTGAATCTGTATAGAGACTACTACAAAATTGGACAAAGATTAGCAATTCTTTGTAAAGAATTTGTGAATTGTGTATAAATTTCTTCTAACATTTAGTAAAAATGTATTTTAACCTATTTGGAAATGTTAGTGTTTACTGTGGGTTTTTAAAAAAATAACCAGGCCAGGGCCGGGTGCAGTGGCTCACGCCTGTAATCCCAGCACTTTGGAAGACCAAGGCAGGTGGATCACCTGAGGTCAGGAGTTCGAGACCAGCCTGGCCAACATGGTTAAGCCCCGTCTCTACTAAAAATACAAACATTAGCTGGGCATGGTGGCAGGCACTGGTAATCCCAGCTACTCGGAAGGCTGAGGAAGGAGAATTGCTTGAATTTGGGAGGCAGTGAGCCGAGATCACACCATTGCACTCCAGCCTGGGAGACAGAGTGAGACTCCATCTAAAAAAAAAAAACACCAGGTCAGGCACTGTGGCTCATGCCTGTAATCCCAGCACTTTGGGAGGCCAGACGGGCAGATCATTTGAGGTCAGGAGTTCAAAACCAGCCTGGCCAACGTGGCAAAACCCCATCTCTACTAAAAATACAAAAATTAGCTGGGCATGGTGGTGTGTGCCTATATTCCCAGCTACTTGGGAGGCTGAGGCAGGAGAATCACGAGCCCAGGAGACAGAGGTTCCAGTGAGCCGAGATTATGCCACTGCACTCCAACCTGGGCGACAGAGTGAATGAGACTCCATCTCAAAAAAAATAAAAAATAAGCCAGGCGTGGTGGCTCATGCCTGTAATCCCAGCACTTTAGGAGGCCAAGGCGGGCAGATCACTTGAACTCAGGAGTTCGAGACCAGCCTAGGCAACATAGTGAGAGCCCACCTCTACAAAAAAAAAAAATTACCTGGGCATGGTGGTGCATGGCTATAGTCCCAACTACTCAGGAGGATCAATAGCCTGGGAGGTCAAGGCTACAGTGAGCTATGATCCTGCTGCTGCACTCCAGCCTAGGCAACAGAGCAAGACACTGTCTCAAAGCCTGATCTTTAGTAGATACTTAGAATGTGCCATTTGTAACAAGTGAGTTGACCGAGAGTTGAAGAGATGTTAGTGTTTAAAGATTATTGTCTTTAGAACCCAGATTTGGTTGTTTTCAAGCATTACAGATTTTTTTTTTTTTTTGAGACAAAGTCTTAAGGCTGTCACCCAGGCTGGAGTGCAGTGGCGTGATCTCACCTCACTGCTACTTCTGCCTCCCAAATTCAAGAGATTCTTGTGCCTCAGCCTCCCAAGTAGCTGGGATTACAGGCCTAGGCCACCACACACGGCTAATTTTTTTTTTTTTTTTTGAGACAGTCTCACTGTGTTGCCCAGGCTGGAGTGGAGTGGTGCAATCTTGGCTCACTGCAATCTCCGCCTCCTGGGTTTAAGCGATTCTCCTGCCTCAGTCTCTTGAATAGCTGGGATTACAGGCCACCCACCACCATGCCCAGCTAATTTTTTTATTTTTAGTAGAGATGGGGTTTCACCATGTTAGTCAGGCTGGTCTCGAACTCTTGACCTCGTGGACCTCATGATCCAGCTGCCTCAGCCTCCCAAAGTGCTAGGATTATAGGCGTGAGCCACTGCACCTGGCCTAATTTTTGTATTTTTTAGTAGTGACAGGTTTGGCCATATTGGCCAGGCTGGTCTCAAACTCCTGGCCTCAAGTGATATCACCTTGGCCTCCCCAAATGCTGGGATTACAGGTGTGAGCCAACGTGCCCGACCACACAAATTTTACCATTTCAGGGAAGAGATTATCCCCACAGAGACTCAGCTGTAGAGTTGGGGTAAGCATTCACTTTCCCCCTATTTTCCTCAATAACCATCCCATTCATGACTGTAACATGGGAAAATACTTACCTCCTTAAAAGTAGAATATCAAATGTAATTATTTGATAAACACTTCTGTAATGAGCAAGTCAAGAGTGTCACTTGTTAGACATTGTGTGGACAAGAAGATTCAAAGAGGAGTGATGTATCTTGAAAGAACTCACCATCTATGGGTTACAACACCTCTAAGAATCTAATAAAAAGCAGTTACTGGTAAGTACTGTGAGTCACAAAAACACTCTACCTTTTCTTTCCTTTTTCTTCTTTTTTTTTGAGGCGGAGTCTCACTCTGTCGCCCAGACTGGAGTGCAGTGGCCGGATCTCAGCTCACTTCAAGCTCCACCTCCCGGGTTTACGCCATTCTCCTGCCTCAGCCTCCTGAGTAGCTGGGACTACAGGTGCCCGCCACCTCGCCCGGCTAGTTTTTTTTGTTTTTTGTTTTTTGTTTTAGTAGAGACGGGGTTTCACCATGTTAGCCAGGATGGTCTGACCTCGTGATCCGCCCGCCTCGGCCTCCCAAAGTGCTGGGATTACAGGCTTGAGCCACCGCGCCCGGCCCCCTTTTTTTCTTTTTTTTTTGAGATGGAGTCTTGCTCTGTCACCCAGGCTGGAGTGCAGTGGTGCAATCTCAGCTCACTGAAAGCTCCACCTTCCGGGTTCACGCCATTCTCCTGCCTCAGCCTCCCCAGTAGCTGGGACTACAGGTGCCCGCCACCAGGCCCAGCTAATTTTTTGTATTTTTAGTAGAGACAAGGTTTCACCGTGTTAGCCAGGATGGTCTCGATCTCCTGACTTCATGATCCGCCCGCCTCGGCCTCCCAAAGTGCTGGGATTACAGGTGTGAGCCACCGCACCCAGCCTTTTTTATTTTTTATTTTTATTTTTTGAGATAAAGTCTCCCTCTGTTTCCCAGGCTGAAGTGCCGTGGCATGATCTCAGCTCACTGGAGGCTCCGTCTTCCTGGCTAAAGGAATCCTCCCACCTCCGCCTCCTGAGTAACTGGGACTACAGGTGCATGCCACCACACCTGGCTAATTTTTGTATTTTTAGTGGAGTTGCAGTTTCTGCCCACCTCAGCCTCCCAAAGTGCTGGGGTTATAGTCATGAGCCACCATGTCAGGCTCAAATGCCCAGTCTTGATTCACTCAGATTCCCCCACTTATCTGTTCTCTATTTATCTCTGCTGAAGGTGCACAAGGCCCAGATACATGTGTTAGTCTTATTGTCACCACCAGCAGCATGCATTTAGTTTAGTTGAGATGGTTTTTTATTTTATTTTATTATTATTATTTTTTTGACACAGAGTCTCACTCTATTGCCCAAGCTGGAGTGCAGTGGCTCGATCTCAGCTCACTGCAACCTTTGCGTCCCGGGTTCAAGCGATTCTCCTGCCTCAGCCTCCTAAAGTGCTAGGATTACAGGCATGAGCCACTGCGCCTGGCTGAAAGTTTTTTCAAAAGGAGTTTTTACTGGGAACAGAAAAAGAAACAAAACCAGATACCCAAATCTGCACAAAAGTTTACAATAGAGCATATGAAGTACAGATTCTAGAGCCTAACTTCAATGGCTAAAGAAAGATTTGTTGATTGGGACATTTTGCAGGTCCTTTTGTTTTTGCCTAATCCCTATCTGAGGTAATATTTTTATTTTTTTTTGAGACGGAGTCTCGCTCTGTCACCCAGGCTGGAGTGCTGTGGCTGGATCTCAGCTCACTGCAAGCTCCGCCTCCCAGGTTGACGCCATTCTCCTGCCTCAGCCTCCCGGGTAGCTGGGACTACAGGTGCCGCCACATCGCCTGGCTAGTTTTTTTTGTAGTTTTTAGCAGAGACGGGGTTTCACCATGTTAGCCAGGATGGTCTCGATCTCCTGACCTCGTGATCCGCCTGTCTCGGCCTCCCAAAGTGCTGGGATTACAGGCTTGAGCCACCGCGCCCGGCTATCTGAGGTAATACTAAGCAAAGATGCCCAGAGGAATAGTTCATGGTAGTTTTTGTTGTTGTTGTTGTTGTTGTTTTTGAGACAGAGTCTCATTCTGTCACCCAGGCTAGAGTGCAGTGGCACAATCTCAGCCGGCTGCAGCCTCTGCCTCCCAGGTTCAAGCAATTCTCCTGCCTCAGCCTCCCAAGTAACTGGGACTACAGGCACTCACCACCACACCTGGCTAATTTTTGTCTTCTTATTAGAAATGGGGTTTCACTATGTTGGCCAGGCTGCTCTCAAACTCCTGACCTCTGGTAATCTGCCCTCCTTGGCCTCCCAAAATGCTGGGATTACTGGCATGAGCCACTGTGCCTGGCCATTCATGGTAGTTTTAATTTGGCAAAATGAGTGCTTAACAGTTTTCTCTTTCCTCCTTAAATGCCCATTTTCTCTGTAATATAGATCTCAGTCATTTCTGCTGACCCTGGGCATCACTCTCCTTCCTCTGCGCTGCCTTTCTCTTCTGCTTGAGTCAGATGCATTCTTACCTAGTTTCCAACAGTTTTTCCTTTGGACTCCAAGCTAACACCGACCTGGACATACTCTTTCCCCTCTCCTACAGAGACTTCGTTTAGGATTCCTGAAAGTAACACCGTGGACCCATTTATTTGTCCAATTCAGCTTGCCCAAAGTATGTACCCTATTATCCACTCTTAGATAAGTGTTCTCATAGTTTCACCAGGTGATATTTACTCATCAGATGTATGTGTGACTCACTGTTAAATTTTTTATTCTGTTTTTCTTTTCTTTAAAACTCTCAGCTGGGTGCAGTGGCTCACGCCTGTAATCCCAGCACTTTGGGTGGCCGAGGTGGGCAGATCACAAGGTCAGGAGTTTGAGAGCAGCCTGGCCAATATGACGAAACCCATCTCTACTAAAAATACAAAAGTCAGCCGGGCATGGTGATATGTGCCTGTAATCCCAGCTACTCAGGAGGCTGAGGCAGGAGATTTGCTTGAACCCAGGAGGCGGAGGTTTCAGTGAGCTGAGATTGCACCACTGCACTGTAGCCTGGGTGACAGAGTGAGAATCTGTCTCAAAAAAAAAACCTCTAATGATTGCAACCACTATGCTGTATTTTGTTATCTTGGAAACCTCTGATAGTAGAGAAGATTCAAGCACATGCTGATTCTGAATGTTCACCTTTGTTTTCTTTAGTAGACCGTGTCTTAAGAGGAAGTCCTCATTTTTTATCCTTTTTCATTATGTTGTTGTGTACATGAGTTTGATTATTGGCTTCTTTTCAAAACTGGATTAGTGAAATCTAAATTTTATTACCTGTAGAGATTAATAGTCCTCTCACAAATGAAATGACATATTGATCTCCCAAAAGCCTGCCAAGCAGTTACTTACACAGAATGGGTATTATGGCTTGATCGATACTGCATTTTGATTTGGTGCTGATGGTGTCTGTGGTTTTACAGGGCTTCTTATTATGACACCATTTTCATTGAAATGAGAAACGATTTTTTTCTTCTAAGGTTTCTCAGGAAAGAAAAGCTAGTTGAATAATATTTTAAATTAGAAGATGAAGACAAAGGCTGCCAGGAACATTTTTTTCCCCCCAAATAGAAATGAAGGCAGGGAGCCAGGCACGGTTCTTTGTGCCTGTAATCCCAGCTACTTGGGAGGATCTCTTGACCCCAGGAGTCTGAGACTGCAGTGAGCTATAACTACAACACTGCACTCCAACCTGGGCAGCAGAATGAGACCCTGTCTTTTAAAAAAATAAAATAAAAAAAGACATAAAGGCAGTATTGCATAGTGGTTAAGGACATAAATCATGGAGCCAGACTACAGAGCTTAAAATCCCCACTTTAGGCCAGGTGTAGTGGCTCACACCTGTAATCCCAGCACTTTGGGAGGCCAAGGCAGGCAGATCACCTGAGGTCAGGAGTTTGATACCAGCCTGACCAACATAGTGAAACCCCATCGCTACTGAAAATATAAAAATTAGCCAGGTATGGTGGCAAGCACCTGTAGTCTCAGCTACTCGGGAGGCTGAAGCAGGAGAATCGCTTGAACCCAGGAAGCAGAGGTTGCAGTGAGCCGAGATCGTGCCACTACACTCCAGTCTGACTCTGTCTCAAACAAACAAAAAAAAAAACCATAAAAATTCCAGCTTTACTGCTTGCAAACTCTGTGATCTTGGACATATTATTTAACTTTTATAAACTTTAGTTTTCTTTCTCTGTAAAAGGGAACAATGGTACCTAACTCAAGGGGTTGTCATGAGAATCAAGTGAATATATAAAGCACTGAGAACAGTATCTGGCACAATCTATTATCAAGTTCAAATGCAGTCCTTACATAGTCACTTCTCAGATTACTTGGCTGAGTTAGTTCCTTTCTGATAAATAAGGGGGTCCATTAATATTACAAGATTGCTGTTGAGCCATCTATTTTTTCCTTTATTCTTTCTTACATATTTATCACCTTACCTGCTTCTATCAGTAACCAGGAGAGGGATGGCGATACAGCTTGGCGATTAACATCTCAGGAGCACAAGTTGGACCTGCATTCTGCTTTCACCCTAATTCCAGTCTTAGCTCTTCTGCTTCTGCTTTATGACTAGATTATTCCATGGACAGACAGTTTCAGTTGTCAGAAAGAGTTCCTGTTGTTGAGCTGAAGTCTTAGTTTAAGATAAAGTGTTGTTTAGCCCCAGAGGATATCAGGAATTTTAAATGTCATGTATGAATTCTTATCCCAGGAAACCATGGAAGATTGAAATTACCCCTCTCACTTATTCATATGTGTAGCACTGCACATGAACCTGTGAGTTAAATTTGTTTTAATAAGTACTTCTAAGAAAAGATGCTATTTTTGCTGTGTGCAATAATCAGCAATTGACTAAAAGCTGCCACTCGTTAATATTCCAAAACTGTTGTCCTTATATAAATGATCTTGGTTACACTCTACTGAGCATTCTATAACCCTTAGGAGTGTGTGATAGAGCTAGAATGAAATGTCTCAGACTCAGAACAGAGACCATTTGCCTCATTATGGGAGAGAATAGCCACGTGGTGATCCACAGTGGTTAACCAATGAGGAAGCAGCCTAGAGACCCCTCTACGATCATTTTTCTTTGTAGCTTGAGCTTCCTTTGTTTTGTTTCATTCAGAATCCCTGAGACACTGCAAAAAAAAAAAAGTCTTGAAATATCTGCAGTGTGACTCACTCCATTTTATCATAATTCTGCTGTGTGTGTGTGTGTGTGTGTTTTAAAGGGAATGTAAAAATGGATTTATAAATCTTAGCAGGTCTCCGCCCCCAGCTAGTAAGCCTGTGAAATATCAGCATAAAACATGGGGGAAATCAAGCTATTTTCTGGGAGATCAAGAAAGGAGGAGAGAAACTTTTTGATCTACATAGTAATCACTCCCTTCATCCTTTAAGAGTATGCAGCAGGGCATGGTAATGTAATAAAAACAGTCCTTTATTTAGCTAGATTTAGGAGCACCCACCCTTTTGAAAATGGCACGTGAGATATTTGAAAATCGCAAAATGCATGATGACTTCAATGTAACCTGTACCTTAAGTTTGAAAATGTTGCAAAGCCAGTATTGTATGTTCTATAAAGAAAAATAAAATGTCACATATGAGTTCTGCTTTAAACGCCCATGAAGCCCATTCTCTGTAATTTCCATTTTAAATTACTGTGCTAACTTTCTGGTACAGGCAGGGCGCGGTGGCTCACGCCTGTAATCCCAGCATTTTGGCAGGCCAAACCAGGCAGATCACTTGAGATGAGGGGTTTGAGATCAGCCTGGACAACATGGCAAAACCCCGTCTTTACAAAAACACAAAAGTTAGCCAGGTGTGGTGGCACATACTTGTAATCCCAGCTGCTCAGGAGACTGAGGCATGAGAATCGCTTGAAACCAGGAAGCAGAGGTTGTGGTGAGCCAAGATCGTGCCACTGCACTTCAGCCTGGGCAACAGAGCAAGACTCTGTCTCAAAAAAACCAAAACAAACCAAAAAAACCCATAAAAACACACACAAAAAAACTATCAGTACATAAACATATTTTGTTGTAAGAAAATAAAAGTATTCTTACAAGTTAGGTGTTTTTCAGGAACTTAGAGACATCTGATTATATAATAAAAATAATATTAGTTGAAATTTAGTGATGGCACTTAGAAGTAAGCAACATTTCCAGCTCGCTTGCTCTGTGTGTGTGTGTGTGTGTGTGTGTGTGTGTGTGTGTGTGTGTTTAAACCCACTTACATCCAGAGAGATTTCTGGCTTTGGGCTCTGTTTTGAAATCAATACTTTTTTTTTTTTTGAGACGGAGTTTTGCTCTTGTTGCCCAGGGTGGAGTGCAATGGTGTGATCTCGGCTCACTGCAACCTCTGCCTTCTGGGTTCAAGCGATTCTCCTGCCTCAGCCTCCCAAGTAACTGGGATTACAGGTGCCCACCACCACGCCTGGCTAATATTTTTGTATTTTTAGTAGAGATGGAGGTTTCACCATGTTGGCCAGGCTGGTCTCGAACTCCTGACCTCAGGTGATCCACCCACTTTGGCCTCCGAAAGCACTGGGATTATAGGCATAAGCCACCATACCTGGCCAAAATCAATACTATTATTAGATCTGGTTTATGTTGTCCTAATGGGATTCCTTCTTACTGGGATTGACCCAGGGTGGCTATACACAGTGGTCTCAGCTGGAGCAGAAAGTGTATGAGATGTTTGTGATTATATTTTTCTGATAATTCCATAAATTTCCTGCCAGTGGGATTTTTTGTTTGTTTGTTTGTTTGTTTTGAGACAGTCTTTCTCTGTCACCAGGCTGGAGTGCAGTGGTGCAGTCTCGGCTCACTGCAACCTCCGCCTCCCGGGTTCAAGTGATTCTCCTGCCCAGCCTCCCAACTAGCTGTGATTACAGGCATGTGCCACCACGCCCAGCTAAGTTTTGTATTTTTAGTAGAGACAGGGTTTCACCATGTTGGCCAGGATGGTCTCTATCTCTTGACCTTGTGATCTGCCCACCTCGGCCTCCCAAAGTGCTGGGATTACAGGTGTGAGCCACTGCGCCTGGCCAAATTTCCTACCAGTGGGTTTAAAAAATTGAGGTGAAATTTATATAACATAAAATCAATCATTTTAAAGTGAATGATTCAGTGGCACGTGGTACATTCACAATGTTGTGCCACCACCACCTCTATCTAGTTCCAAAACGTTTTCATCACACCAAAATAAAACCCCATATCCATTGAATAGTCATGCCCCATTGCCTCCTCTCTCCAGCCCTGGCAAGTTTTTTTTTCTTTTTCTTTTTCTTTTTTCTGAGGTGGTGTTTTGCTCTCGTTGCCCAGACTGGAGTGCAACAGCACCATCTCAGCTCACTGTAACCTCTGCCTCCCAGGGTCAAGCGATTCTCCCACCCCAGCCTCCCAAGCAGCTGGGATTACAGGCGTCTGCCACCACACCTGGCTAATTTTGTATTTTTAGTAGAGATGGGGATTCACCATGTTGGCCAGGCTGGTCTCGAACTTCTGACCTCAGGTGATCCGCCCGCCTCAGCCTCCTGAAATTCTTAGATTACAGGCGTGAGCCACTGTGCCCAGCCAAGCCTTGGCAACTTTCAGTCTGCTTTTTATTGCAGTAGATTTGTATTTTGTTTTTGTTTTTTGAAACAGGGTCTCACTCTGTCACCCAGGCTGGAATGCAGTGGCACCATCATGGCTCACTGCAGCCTTGAACTCCGGGCTCAAGCAATCCTCCTCAGGATTGTCCCACCTCAGCCTCCCAAGTAGCTGGAACTACAGGTGTGCACCACCACGCCCAGGTAATTATTGTATTTTTTGTGGAGATGGGGTTTTGCCATGTTGCCCAGGCTGGTCTCGAACTCCTGGAGTCACGTGGTCCACCCACCTCAGAATCCCAAAATACTGGGATTACAGGTGTGAGCCACCACACTTGGCCCCAGTTGATTTTTAAATACTTTTTTTTTTTTTTTCTGAGACGGAGTTTTGTTCTTCTGCCCAGGCTGGAGTGAAGTGGTGTGATCTCAGCTCACTGCAACCTCCACCCCCTGGGTTCAAGAAATTCTCCTCCCTCAGCCTCCCGAGTAGCTGGGATTACAGGTGCAGGCCACCATGCCCAGCTACTTTTTGTATTTGTAGTAGAGATGGAGTTTCACCATGTTGGCCAGGTTGGTCCTGAACTCTTGACTTCAGGTGATCCACCTACCTCTGCCTCCCAAAGTGCTGGGATTACAGGCGTGAGCCACCGTGCCCAGCCTTAAATACATTTTAAAAACTATTTTATGTTTGTCCTTAGAGCCATTAATGGTGGCACTGGTCCTCTGCTTGAGTTCACAGGTAAGTTCTAGAAGTTTATCCCCACAACTATTTGTGACTTACATTAACTCTGGAGCTAAACTTTGGGCTGTAGCTTGCGGACAGTTGCTCAGATTTTGCCTCGTTAGCCAATGCGGTAGAATGAATTCTAAGTGTCCTGGATTGACCACCTCTTGTAGAATTGTCCCTCTGTAATATGCCCTCATTTCCTGACCCCTTGATGGGAAGCTACAGAATTCCTTTGCTGAATTGTAAGAAAGCCCACCCCCACCTCCCCCTTTTTTTTTTTTAATAGAAAACTAGTACCCAAGTCTATGTAATTTTTGTCAGAAGCAGAGGTGATTTGTGGTTGGCTGGGCCCAAAGTCCAGTTTTGAGATACCACCACCTCCTGGCAATGCAGGAAGGCAGTGGCTGAGGCAGTCTGCAAGTGTAGCAGTTTGCCTGGAGAATTTGGTGTTGCAAAAGGTTTCTGGGACAGAGAAACCTTAAGTAAAACATGGTGAGAAAGAGATGAAACAAGATAAAAAGAAAGATTTCTACTTCCTTCAGCAAGGGGATTTATGTAGAAGGGAAACATAAGGGCCAGGTGTGGTGGCTCCCACCTGTAATCCCAGTACTTTGGGAGGCTGAGGTGGGTGGATCATTCGAGGTCAGAAGTTCGAGACCAGCCTGGCCAACATGATGAAACCCCCATCTCCACTGAAAATACAAAAATTAGCTGAGCGTGGTGGCACATACCTGTAGTCCCAGCTACTTGGGAGGCTGAGGCAGGAGAATCGCTTGAGCCTGGGAGGTGGAGGTTGCAGTGAGCCAAGATCGTGCCACTGTACTCCAGCCTGAACAACAGAGCAAGACTCCATCTCATTAAAACACACACACACACACACACCCCACATAGGGAAGAAAAGCAAGCATTGTAGAGTCAGAAGACAAGGGTTCAAATCTCAGCCCTGCCACTTCCTGTGTGATATCAGACCAGGGTCTTAACCTTGATTCTGAGGTTCTACTTCATTTGTAAAATGGGGATACAAATACTACACCTAACGAGTGGTTGTGAGGTTTATATAATTCTATGTTTACTACCTCATATAGCATCTGACACATAGTAAATAGGTACTAAAGTCTATTATTAATAAGTCTCAGGATGCAGGGGATATAATTGTCTAATGAATCTGAAAGTCATATGGGATATCACTAGCACATGCTGCAGACTTTCCCCTCATCTCTTGAATTCATTTTGTTGTCTTGTTTACATAACAGTTGATGTCACTTGCTTTCCTTCCCTTGACCTCTCTGCTTTGATTCTGAACATTTTCCATGTTATCTATTATGAATTAATCATTTTTCAACTCTGTAAGTTACTCCTGTTTTTTTTGAGGCAGGGTCTCACTCTGTCGCCCAGGCTGGAGTGCAGTGGCGTGATCTCGACTCACTGCAGCGTCCACCTCCTGGGCTGAAGTGATCCTGCCACCTCAGTTCCCCAGTAGCTGTGACTACAGGTGCCACCACAGTTGGCTAATTTTTATCTTTTTTTGAGAGATGAGGTCTCCCTATGTTGCCCAAGCTGGTCTCAAACCCCTGGGCTCAGGCCATCTGCCCCCCTTGGCCTCCCAAAGTGCTGGGATTCCAGGCGGGAGCCACCACGCTTGGCCAATATCTTTCTTCTATAAATGAGTTCATGGCAATTAAGGGTGACTGATTTCTGAGCTGAAGCTGAGAAATCAGTCAGAGCCAGACTGACTCTACACCCAAACAGTGCTTCTCTCAGTGAAAAGGCAGGAACCACAGAACACGAATTATGTTGGCGGGATTCATGTGACTTTTAATTTCTTATTTTACTAGTGTCTTACAGTAAGTGTGAGGAGTAAAGAGAGGGATGGGGTAAAAGTAAGGAAGGAGAGAAAAGTATCTTTCAAGTTCCTTGAACTATTGAAGCATGTGCCAGGATAAGAAAGTTCAGTAAAAGCATCATGTCCTTATTGCCAGAGCTCTTAAAGGAGACATGAACAGAGACGGGGCAACTCTTCAGCTCTGGCAGAAGTGACTGCTGGACAGAGAACGAATCCTGCATCAGCCTTGGCGCACATGAAAGACTGGGCAACGCAGATGCTACACAGTTGGGCAGATGAAGAGCTGACTGTCCAGAATCTACTTCTAGCAAGCAAGTAGGCGCATGCACACCCCTTCTCTGGTCTGGGTGTCTCTTCCTCTCCGGCAGGACCCCACCAACTGTGCAGCCATGGGGTAAGTGTTGGGGAAGTCTTTTAGAAAAGAGAAAGATTTCTTTCTTATGTTTGCTGGTGGTGTTGATTGACCAGAAGTGGTTGTTGTTTTTTTTTTTTTTAACTTTGGTACGGTAGCATTGTGTTCTGGTGACAAAATATCCTACACTTAGCACTTGTAAAAGGCATAGGAGAGTGAAAGCGAGGCCTTTTTAGGACCTAGATTAGTGGGAAGGGGAATACGTGGATTCTAAGTGTAAGGGGATGAAAAAGCTAATTCTATATCACCACAAATGAACTGACACGGAAATGACACCTTGGCTTTTTCCACTCATAGAAACACTCACTTCCTCTAGCTTATACTACTAAATCTAAGGTCAGTTTCATCACAGTTTGGAATAACTATTTACTGTGCTTCTAAAGGAAAGGTGAAAAGCTACATCCTTAATAGTTTTTTTATCCTAATTAAATGGATTTGTGTAAGCTGAAAGCCTAAAGTCTAGGGATTCTTTTCATTATTTTATATGTTGGGAGAAACCCTTAAAATTCATCACTGCCATTTTTTTAACCTACAGAATTGAAAGAATATGAAATGGGCAGGGATAAGTAATTACACGAATCATAGACATGGTCAACATGCATCTAATTTTACCCACTGAGCAAAGAGAGCAAATGGGGGTAAGTTATTTTGAGAAGAACCGAAATATGTTTAAATGGGAAGAATACTACACTAGACTATTTTTTTCCTACATGGAAGAAAAGGATATATGCAATTGAGCGAGGTGGAAGGTGTCCCTTAAACAAACGCCTATTATTTGTGAAATAGTTCTATCAGAGTGGAATTGGGTGTGGACCATTAGTTTATCTTTGGCAGTGATCTTACGTTTTAGGTATCTAGAGTAAGATTATTTAGCTGGGTAATGGCTGGGTCGTGTGAATAGTTTTAATTTCAGTTCACAGCAAATGACGATGATCACAGATTTAGCACCTTAGTTTGTACTTCCTCTGCACCTGAATCATCAATCACTGTGAAGCATGAGCTGAAGGTCAGAAAGCTGTATTCTTAGATAACTCATCTGTGATTGCTCCAGGACTGCAGTTTACTTCAGTCTAAGGGGTGGTTTTCTTATTATAGAAGGTAAGTATTCAATACTAAATATGAGACTGAAGCCTTAAAGATATTTTATAGTGGTGGCAGGTGTTATGGTTCAGGAATAGGCTGTTTAACAAGTCAAATGCATATCATTCCCTCTTAAGCATTAACTTTTTCGAAGCAATGGAATTATATTTTTTGGCTTGAAATGGTGGTTTCTTCTCTATTTCATTTCTCGGTTTTCTTAGGAGATATCACTGTCTCCTCTAATATTTCTTCAAAACTTTCCCCTATCTGGGAGGTTTTCTTAGAGGCTACCTTAGATGCCTCCTCCTCCTCCTCCTCTTTCTTAAGTGATAGCCCAGTGGATGAGACTTTGGAGGTTGCAGAACTGAGGATTCTAGATGGGAGCAGATAACTTGGATTGGGAAGTGGATTCAGCCCCGAAATGCTTAACCCACTGGTGCTAAAACGTGTCTCCTCGCCTTCCAGCAGTTTCCTGTAAATCCAACAGAGAAAAACTCTTAGGAAGTCAATAACTTTTTCCCCCTAGAACTCAACTCTCCAGTCCTGATCCATTTGAGAGAGATTCCAAAGGACTTTGGAGTTTCTTCATGAGATTGAAACCAACAAATATTTAATTTCAAAGCTCAAAGACTTGGACCGCATGCATACACATGCACACACACACAGTCCTTCAGCACCAGCTATGTTTAAAGCATTGTCAAAGGGAAACCTATCCTATTCACAAATACATTCCAGGAGGAAAACCTACAACTCCCCTTGGTCACATCACACCTATTTTTGGCAATTAGCAACAAAGCTCTAGGGAGAAGTAATTTTCCTAATTAACACCTTAGCTGCAATAGGGATAAGGAGGTGAGATGTCCACAAAGGTGGTAGAAACTGCTTTATTCAAGAGATTTGTACTTTTTCAGTGTATAAGAGTACAAAAGGGCCAGGCGCGGTGGCTCCAGCCTGTAATCCCAGCACTTTGGGAAACTGAGATGGGCGGATCACGAGGTCAGGAGATCGAGACCATCCTGGCTAACACGGTGAAACCCCGTCTCTACTAAAAAATACAAAAAATTAGCCAGGCGAGGTGGTGGGTGCCTGTAGTCCCAGCTACTCAGGAGGCTGAGGCAGGAGAATGGCGTGAACCCAGGAGGCGGAGCTTGCAGTGAGCTGAGATCCGGCCACTGCACTCCAGCCTGGGCGGCAGAGCGAGACTCTGTCTCAAAAAAAAAAAAAAGAGTACAAAAGGAATAGAACCAGCAATAACAAAAGCCAGTGAATGACACTATTTCAGATAACAGATTTTTATCAGTGTGACTGAAAGAGTCCTATAAAAGAGTGGCCCCCAAACCATGTTTCTCATAACTCTTAAGAATTTTTTAATCTTTTTTTTTGAGATAGAGTTTCACTGTCTCCCAGGCTGGAGTGCAGTGGCATGATCGCAGCTCACTGCAACCTTCATCTCCCAGGTTCAACCTATTCTCCTGCCTCAGCCTCCACAGTAACTGGGACTACAGGTGTGCGCCACCACGCCTGGCTAATTTTTGTATTTTTAGTAGAGACGGGGTTTCACTATGCTGGCCAGGCTGGTCTTGAACTCCTGATCTCAAGTGATCCACCTACCTCGGCCTCCCAAAGTGCTGGGATTATAGGAGTGAGCCACCGCACCTGGCCCCAAACCCTATTTTTAAAGTTACGAGTCTGATGGGTTTCTATTTTAACCTCTGTATACTCACATTATCCCCTTAAATCCTTTCAGAGGTACACAGAATACTCTGGGACGAGTAAGATGGAGCTGGATTATATCTAAGTAGAGGGACGGAGCGGTCAGCTCAGCTGAAAGGGGCCAGTGATGCCCTTCTTCCCTCCCTCACCAGTCAGAAGCCAGAGAGACTAGACCCACTTATTTGGGCAGTATTGCCCCTAGGTGACTGGATTTACTTGGGTAAGCAGGCCCCTTTGCAATACCTGTAAGCTGCTATCTCAATGTCAAGAGCCATTTTGACATTGAGCAAGTCCTGGTATTCCCGAAGGTGGCGTGCCATCTCACTCTTGGTGTTCCTCAGATCATTCTCCAGCTGCCCAATGCTATCCTGAAAAGTAACATATCCAAAATAGTTAGGTCAAACCAGCTGAAGTTCCTCAGGATTTCCAGAAGGCAAGGATTCCCAACCCTGACTACACATTAAAACCACCTACTGAACTTATAACTTGCTCATATCCAGGCCTGTCCCTGAGCCCAGATCCAGATTCACTGGTTCTGGGGTGGGGTCCCAGCATTTGCATTTTTTTCATAAAGGTCCCCAGGAGATTTGAACTCATGGTGAGGACTGGGAACTTTTACCCAAAGGGCAAGTGAACACCTGCCCTTTTCAGGATAGCCACAAGGCATATAGTTCTCAACTGAACATGGAGATGATTTTTTTTTTTTTTTACACTTACCATTCCTCCCTTGCTTATTGTATTGCTGCTAAAAAAAACTCTGTTGTAGCATGTGCTTTCCAAAACCCAAAGCCTCAGTTTAGCAGCTTAGATTCAGAAAATTCCAACTGTGGAAAGCACAGAGAGCTTTCCAGCAAGACCTCTCCGCCTCCATTCATTTTGATGATTTCCTAGAAGCCTGCTAATCAGTCACTTTACTGAGAGCATTTTACAGTATAGGTAAGGAGAAAGCAGAAATACTCCACAGAATTTTTTAAAAACCAAGGCATGGAAGAGAAATTGCTTTATATTTATATATTTATAGTCCTTGAGCAGCCAGAAGGAATTTTTTTTTTTTTTTTTTTTTTTGAGACAAGGTCTTGCTCTGTTGCCTAGGCTGGAGTACAGTGGTGTGGTCACAGCTCACTGGCAGCCTCCAAACTCCTGGGCTCAAGCGATCTTCCTGCCTTAGCCTCCCCAAGCAGCTGGGACTAACAGGTGTGCACTACCATGCCTGGGTAATTAAAAACAATTTTTGTTTTGTAGAGATGAGGTCTTATTTTGTTGTCCAGGCTGGTTTCGAACTCCCGGCCTCAAGAGACACTCCTGCCTTTACCTCCTAAAGTGCTTAGATTACATGTGTGAGCCACCATGCCCAGCATGGTCTTTTCTTTTGCTTCTTAACTATACCAAGTTCATTGCTGTCCCAGGGTCTTTAGGCTTGTTATGTCCTCTATCTAAAATGTCAGTCTTTACATGGCCAACTCCTTGTCATAGAAGATTCAGTTCACCTGGGCTTGGTGGCTCACAGCTGTAATCCCAGCACTTTGGGAGGCTGAGGCGGGAGAATCACCTGGAGTTGGGAGTTCGGGAACAACCAGACCGACATGGAGAAACCCCGTCTCTACTAAAAATACAAAAAAAATTTTTGTACAAGTGCCTGTAATCCCAACTACTTGGGAGGCTGAGGCAGGAGAATTGCTTGAATCCAGGAGGCAGAGGTTGCAGTGAGCCAAGATTGTGCCACTGCACTCCAGCTTGGGCAACAAGAGTGAAACTTTGTCTCAAAAAAAAAAAAAAGATTCAGTTCAAATGTCCTCTCCTGCCGGGCACGATGGCTCATGCCTGTAATCCCAGCACTTTGGGAGGCTGAGGCGGGAAGATCACCTGGGGTCAAGAGTTCGAGACCAGCTAGACCAACATGGAGAAACCCCATCTCTATTAAAAATACAAAAATTAGCCGGGCGTGGTGGCGCATGTCTATAATCCTAGCTACTAGGGAGGCTGAGGCAGGAGAATCACTTGAATACGGGAGGTGGAGGTTGCAGTGAGCCGAGATCGCGCCATTACACTCCAGCCTGGACAACAAGAGTGAAACTCCATCTCAAAAAAAATAAACAAATAAATAAAATGTCCTCTCCTCAGACAGGTCTTCCTTTGCATCCAATTTAAGTATTCACCCTCGACCAATCCAGCACTTTATTTTACTTTAAGCCAGAGCAGCTGCTGGCCCATGCAGGAACCTTGTGCAAATTAGAAAAAGATACCCCCAATGGGAGAACAAATTAGAAAAAAAGCACTCAGTTGAATGCAGCCACCCTGCTCTTAGCTCTTACCATTATATGAAATTATCTTCCTCTTTTTTTTTTTTTTTTTCCGAGATGGAGTCTTGCTCTGTTACCCAGGCTGGAGTGCAGTGGCGCAATCTCAGCTCACTGCAACCTCCGCCTCCTGGGTTCAAACAATTCTCCTGCCTCAGCCTCCCGAGTAGCTGGGATTATAGGTGCATACCACCACGCCTGGCTAATTTTTGTATTTTTAGTAGAGTGGGGTGTCACCATGTTGGCCAGACTTGAACCCCTATCCTTGTGATCCACCCGCCTCAGCCTCCCAAAGTGCTGGGATTACAGGCTTGAGCCACAGCGTCTGGCCCCAGCAATTTATTAGTTTATACTAGTTTATTTTCTGTTGCTTTCCTCTAAAACAGACTTTTACAACTTTGGCAGTATTGATGTTTTGGGCTGGCTAATGATTTGTTATTGTGAAATGCAGGATATTTAGTAGCATCCTTGGCTGGATGCCAGATGCACATACTTCCCTCTCCCATTTGCGACAACAAGAAAATGTCTCTAGGGCATGGCGCGGTGGCTCATGCCTGTAATCCCAGCACTTTGGGTGGCTGAGGCAGGCGAATCACTTGAGGCTGAGGTGGGAGAATTGCTTGAGCCCAGTAGGCGGAGGTTGCAGTGAGCCATGATAGTGCCACTGTGCTCCAGTCTGGGTGACAGAGCAAGACCCTGTCTCAAAAAAAAAAAAAAAAAAGGACACAATGATTGGGGGTTATTTTTAAGAAACAGTGATGCAGGATCAGACGCGGTGGCTCACGTCTGTAATCCCAGCCCTTTGGGAGGCCGAGGCAGGCAGATCGTGAGGTCAAGAGATTGAGACTATCCTGGCCAACATGGTGAAACCCCGTCTCTACTAAAAACACAAAAATTAGTTGGGCGTGGTGGCACGTGCCTGTAATCCCAGCTACTCGGGAGGCTGAGGCAGGAGAATCACTTGAACCCGGGAGGCGGAGGTTGCAGCGAGTCAAGATCATGGCATTGCACTCCAGCCTGGGCCACAAGAGCAAAACTCCATCTCAAAAAAAAAAAAGAAACAGTGATGCAGATAAACATATCAGAAATCTCAAGAAAGTAAGTGTTGACAGGCCCTTGAAACTCCCCTTGTGTGTGAATGATAAAGCAATGGTGAAAGGTAGGGCTAAGACATCAGGGGGTACAAACTTCCAAATCAAGAGAATTTGCAGAATTAAAATTCCTGTCACCTACCTGTTCTATAAATATTGACAGGAATACTGCAAAGAAGAGACTCAATTGACTGATGGGTACAGAGCAAGGAATGACAGCCAGTAGGAAAAATACACATTATACTGGACCATGATGCATACATTTCAAAGTGTGTTAAGAGATCATGAGGTCTTAAAGAGATTTTTACCAAGAAATTTTACCTGATAGTTCCTATTTGAGGTTACAATCAATTCTGCTACTGACATATTAGGGACAAGAGAATCAATATTACTGTGGTAAGAGGGAAAAGAGTCTAGGGTGAGGGAAAAAGGAGAAAGAAGAAAATATGATTATGCAAAGAAGGAGGAGGAATGCTATATGAAGATAAGAGGAGGATTTCATCAGGAACTTTGGGTTGCAGTTTTTGCTCTGCCACTAACACCCATTGGACATCAGCCTGTTTTCTACATTTTAGTTCCTTCCAATCTTCTACTTCTGCATACAGAAAGTTATAATGTTTATTCTTTTTCTAAGGTGTTCTAAGATCCTCAAATTAGGATTTCACTTTAATATATCTCACATATACATTAATATATGATGAGTCCATTATCTGTTAAATTAGTAGGCATTAGAACAGCATGACACACAGGAAGAACTCAGTAAATGTTAGTGATTTTTATTCTTGATAATATCATACCACGTGGCCCTCTATCCTTTTGATGATATGGAAAAATTAATTACAAACCCTCATTATTACCAACCCCTTAGATAACAAAGAAAAGTAAAGTAATGTATAACAATACTTTAATATTGGATAGTTGGAGGCATATACCTTAAAGCACTAGATTTTTTTTTTAATAACAATTTTGAATAAAAAGCCTTTCTAAAGTGGCTTATACCACTCACAATCAGGACATTAAACATAATGCCACCTTCCACAGTAATTAAGGATCATGATAATAATCAATTTTAAAAATAATTCGTTGACATCTTTTAGGTCAACTGAGGTATATTAGGCTGTTTAATTCTACCCTAAATGGCCCCAAAGTGCACTGTTTGAAATAGTATGGATACTCATTGATTTTCTTTGTTCTGAAAGATGAACAGATCTGCTGTTGCTCATTCTTAACAATGCCTGACTCCAGTGGTCCCCATTCTCCATCTTGCTGCAGTCTTGAAACCAAATAAAAAAGCATTTTGAAATCATGCTAAGAATGAATAGGCTGGAGGCAGTATAGGTGCCAAGTTCCTAATGTGTGGCTTAGAGATAGATGATATGTCTCATCAGCAGGTTAATTAGGTCCTTGCTTAAAACATGATTGTTGTTTCACAGCTGTGTTTTCTGAATAAGAGGTGGTTGGGGAGCTGAGCTCTAGACAGATGAGATTTCCTTGAACTTCTATGTTGCAGATTTCATAGATCTATTTTAGATCTATTTTACAGATCACTGTAGAGAAAAGCACAACTTTGCTCCTTTCAGAAGGAACTGTGCTGTGTGCTGACCATTGATTGCTCTTCAATGTCTGGTCTCTTTGTTTGTGCTCTCCTCCCCACATCAGGCTGAGTCTTGCATTGCCCTTCAGAAGCCCTGCCAAAGATGGCCTCCAGCTCGAGATCTGAGCAGAGCGCTGCAGTCTGTCCCCTCCCCCAACCACGCAGCTGCTGCCGGCTTAGCCTGAGGGAACGGGAGAGCGGCACGCCCAGCTCCAGCTGGGGTCTCTCCTGGAGGAGCTAAGACAAACGCTGAGCATCGTGTCCATGGTTGGAAGGATGCCGGGTGGAATAAGAGAAATGACTAGCCACACTAACATCTGCAGTGGTGAAGAAGAACGACAGAGCTGTGGATTTCAGCACGTTTGGGGGGCCCTGGGTCAGGGGGGCAGTGGTGAATGCCCCACATCTGATTGAAAGAGGCTATTTAGAATTACTGCTCTGCATAATCAACTTTAGTGGGGACAGAGGATTTTTATTTGTGGTTCACCATGCGTGCTTTATTCTCACGCCTATCTTTCCTTTGTCCCCATCTTTTTCTTTCCTCCACCACACTCGAAAATCCTGCATTATAAGTATCTCTGTAAACTACTTTACTGGAAGAAGTATTTTAGATCAGTGTACTCCAAAATCAGTCTGAGGACCAACAGGATGCAGCACTTTTATTGAAAAATGCATATTCCTGGGCCCTACCTGTGAACTGCTGAATCCATATCTTTGGGAGTGGGCCTGATAATTTTTTTTAAGCCCCCAACTGACCTTAGAGTGTCACTGGGTTTAGGATCCACTAGTTTAAATTTATTTCTATAAAGAGGCTATCATGGTAGCCCAGGTGACAGTAATGCAGTAAGATAGGGAGGGGCAAACAAAACAAAATGAAACAAAAACCAAGTGGAAGAGCTTAAAAAGATCAAATGTAGCTAATTTTAGAAATGGATCTATCAAGCTATGGATTTATATGCAGCCACTGTCACCTCCAATCTCCAAGGGGCCAGCCCCTTCCTGCTATTTAATTAGGCTGTACTCCAATCTCATAATGGAGAGAAAAGAGCAGACTTGGCTTGTCTCCCTGGAGAGCATTAACCTGCAGTGATCTTGATCATTCAGCAAAGTCTTTCAAGGAAAGCTTCAACTTTCCAAGACTGACCACAGTGGACGTCTGAGACCCCGAGTACCCGCAAAGAATGTCTTTTGACATCTTTAACAGAACTGGGACTCTAAAGGTGCCAAAGTGGCTATGTAGGCACCAGAATTGCCCTATGTCAGAAATGGAAACCCCGTCAGCTTTTTATGCAGAGGGGAGTTGCATTTGGCTTTTGAAGACAATAGCCTGAGCTCTTCCTGATCTCTTCTCTTGCCTGATTCAGACTCTCTCATACACTATTGTGTACTTACTGTGTCACCTTGAATCATTTTTTACCCTTTCAAAAGTGTAAGGTTTTTTTCCTCAAATAGGCTACCAGCTCTCTGAGGCAGAGAAGATGTGACTTTAATGGGGCCTTCCTATGTTTCATAGAGGGTGTCAAGTTTGAAAAGAAAAATGGCCCTACCATTAATCTCTGTAGCAGAAGAAGAACAGTCTCCCATTACTGCAGTGAAAAGTGGGGATGAGATGAGAGGGCAAGAAAACAATGGCTAACTCTCACTGTAGAAAGGGAAGCTTTTCACCTTGGTCAGCACTGCTAAGATTGTTAGAACAGTCAGAGACACCCTTGTGGCATCAGGCCTTTAGGATCTGCAGGTAAGGCTTGAGCCCCACCTTAGCCTTAGGTCCCAAGGATTAGGGAACCAGCTCTCTGTTGTCTGACCTCCTCTTCCACTCCCATCAGCAGGTCCTCTGTGGCTCTAAAGGCTCAAGCTGATGGGGGCAGCACCGCAGAACTGCAGATACTGCAGTTTCTCTGTTGTTTTTGTTTGTTTCCTGTAGACCATGTCTGGATGACCCTACCATCATTGTCTAATGATGAAAGCCTTTTACAGCAAACAAGCCAGGCAAAACTGTCACTACCTCTTAGAATGTATGGGCTATAAAAAGCAAACAGAGAACATGGAAAAGCCCAATTCAGCTGGCAGCCCTGAGTAAGTTATCCTTTTTTTGTAGAAATACTGGGCTAGCCCTCCAGAAGACCACCTAGCTCGTCCTTGGAGGCTTCTAGAAGAAAAATGAAGTCTCAATTAGCCAAATGTGATTAATTCAGGCCATCCAGGGGTTATGGTACATAATGAAAAGTTCAAGTTATGGATTTTGAAGCAGAGATGGAAGTATTATTTGAATGATAATGCAATACCAAACTAACCTAAACAGTTCAAGCAGGCTTTTTTCCTTCATCAGAGGAAGTTATTTGTAACAAACAGCAAATACCTGCACATCAGTAAGAATTCTTTAGCTTCTGATTATAAAATGTTACTTTTGAGATTTCATTCCTTTCTTGGTTCTATTTTACCTGTGTTCCAAGCCCTATTAATTTCACCAAATGTAAACTTTAATCCCAGCTAGAATTATTGCAAGTTTCTGAATTATTGTCATTCAAAGGAGCTTTTATTGTACCTTGAAACTGAACCACACTATTTCAATTCTTTTCTACACCTTCCATTTACCCTGTCTCCTGCCTCTGTGCCCTTTGCGGTCATAATCCCAGAATGTCTTACACAGTAAAACTGAAGATGCAGTGGCCTTTGTTGGGAAGAGATAGCCAATCAATACCTTCACAGAAGCTTAGAGGACAGGGAAAGATGGAAAAAAATACATACACTAGAACAAAGAAAAACCATCTCTGTGACTTATCACATACACTTAAGATGAAAAAAATATTAACAAAATAGGAATTTTGAAGTGGGACCTCATAGCTGCTGAGCAAATTAAATGGTTTTTGTTTAGTGCTAAGCCATCCATGAAAGCCAAAATTGATGTTGTCTATGAGGTGACCTCTGATTGCAGGTAGCCAAGACTGATGTGTTGGTGTTGCAGGAAAAAAAAATCAAAGCAGTTAATTGTCTAGAGATTCATAACTGGGACACGAGACGGGAGAGACATCATTTCCGAGATGGGAAGGACTCGAGATCAGCACCGTGGACAGCGCCCCGACCTTTCACATTTTGCCAATAGGCGAATGCTTTCTTTAGGAGGAAATGTCAGCTGGTGGACAATGGAATCGTGTGTGTGTTGGGGGAAGAGGGTAGAGCAGGTTGGATGCCACTAGCTCAAGCATCGCTCAGCTTGTTGGCTCCCAATCTCTACTTTTTGGAGGGCGAAAGTCAAGAAAATGGAATAGGACTCTTCCCAGTTCAGTATCGCATTCTTCCTTCAACCCTGAAGTAGACCATACTCCATAAATATCTTCTAGGGCGCACAGAAAGCCTTTCAAAGTCAACCAAACAAGCCAGATAGCCGAGACAGCCCCGCCCACGTAACCTGCCCCGTTGGGCTCAGTCCTACTTTGGGTGGGGCACTGTTCTCCGGGTCGCCAGTGTGTGTAGGCCCGCTTGCTGACAGACAGGCAGAGTTTGGTTTTCAAACCTCAAAGAAACTTAAGGGCTTATTTGTTCGAAGGGCTGGGGCTGGGACATAAATGAGGGGCATTCCCTAAAATTAACAGTAAAGACTCCAGGGCTTTTTGTTTACCGGTGCCTCCAGCCGGGGCTCTTCTTTCCTCTCTTCCCTCCCCCTAAGTCCTGGGGCCCAGTTTTACCAGAGGAAGCAGGTACGCGCGGGAGAGGACAGGGCGCCCCTCCCCAAGCCCAGCCCCGGCCCTTACCTGGTAGCCAGCCACCTCGGCACTGTGCCGCTCCTCCAGCTCCAGGATCTGCCTCTCCAAGGACTCGTTGGCCCCGCGCAGGCCCTCGATCTCGATGGTGCGCGCCTGCAGCTGGCGCCAGTACTCGTGGATCTCCTCGCGGCTCCCCCGGATGGCCTCGGTGCTGCGCGCCGCCTGCTCGTTCAGGTTGGCGAACTTGGACTTGTACCATTCTTCCGCGGACTGCAGGTTCTTAGCGGCCAGGGACTCATACTGGGCACGGATCTCCCTCAGCGCCGAGGTCAGATCTGGTTTAGCCACAGCCACGTCCACCTCGGCCGCGGCCTGCGACGACGCCTGAAGCGTGGCCAGCAGCTCAGCTACCTCCTCATCGTGCACCTGGCACAGGAAGGTCAGCTCGTCCAGCAGCGACTCCACCTTCTTTTCCAGGTCCAGGCGGGCCAGCGTGGCGCCGTCCACGTCGCGCTGCTGCGCCTTCAGGGCGCGCTCGGCGCCTTCGCGTCCGCGGCTCTCCTCCTTGCAGCGCGCCCGCAGCCGCTGCACCTCCTCTGCCAGCCCGTCGCGCTCCAGCAGGGCCTGCGCGCGCGCCGAGCTGGCCTCCTCCAGCTGCGCGCGCAGGTCGCGCAGCTCGCGCTGGAAGAGCTCGCCGACGCGCGACGGCTCGGCGTGGCGCTGTCGCAGCGCGGCCAGCTCGGCCTCCAGCGCGCGGTTCTGCGTCTCCAGCTGATGCACCTTCTCGATGAACACGGTGAAGCGGTCGTTGAGGCCCTGCAGCTGCTCCTTCTCGTTGGTGCGGAGGATCTTGTACTCGTTGGTGCGCGCCGCTGCCTGGCTCAGGTCCAGCCCATCCGACGCCGGCGGCCGGCGATAGGCCAGGCCGAGGCCGAGGAGGCCACATTGCTGCGGGACAGCGACTGCGAGCTGAAGCCGCCCGCGCCGTCGGCCCCGGAGAGGCGGGCGGACAGGCGAGAGCCATCCCCGAACACCTTGCGGTAGGAGGAGGAGGAGCACAAGTAGTGCTCGGAGCTGAAGCTCATGGTGCTGGGATCCCGGCCGGACGTTCGGCTTCGGCGGGAGCTGCAGAAGAAAGGAGAGGTGCGGCTGGCAGGGCGCGGCGGGGCGGTGCGCTCCGGCTTTTAAGGCGCTGGGGCTGGGGCGGTGCGTTGGGGGCGGAGCTCCTGCTCAGAGTCTGGCAGGGAGAGGGAAGGGGGGCATCCAGGAGCGGGGGCGGGGAGGCGCAGTGACTACCGCAGTTGCGCGCGGGACGACCTGGGGCACGGGGACAGGGCCGTCTGCGTCGGAGTCACCCTTTTCTGCAGAGCCTCTCCCCAAGAATCGACTGCTTCGGAAGTGACTCGAGCGGAGGGGTGCCTAAATGACTGAGGTTTCCCATCCGGAAACCACACAGCTCTGTCACATCCCTTTACCATGTCCCCTCTTTCTTCTTTAACCCACTGGGAAATTAGGGGTTTCTGGGAGGTGTCCCCTACACCCACCGTCATCCTGGATTCCAGAGGGCGAGGCCGTGTTTTTCCAGTTACAGTGGGGACCCGCAGGGCGAGGCCTTGTCCCCTCTCTCAGGTGGCTCAGGGTCCCCAAGGAGAAAGGTGGGTGATGCTACGTCAGAGAGCATCTCTCCAGCTGCTCCTCTGCAGCTCCAGGGGAGGCTCTGGGCGGAAAGATGTTCGGCAAGTGCCTCTCCCAGAAGAGAGGGGAGATGGGTAAAGAAAGTGACCCCGAGCTGCGGGAAGTGGGGAGAAGCAGCGGTAGAGAGGGGAAAAGAGGCCAGACTTGGAGAAACAAGAGGCACTGGGAATGGCTGGGGCTCATCGATAGGGCACTAAAGCATGGCACAGGCCAGGACCACAAGCTGGTGGAAAGGGGGCTGCAGACTTTTGTGTTTAGAGCATTATATTTAAAAATATTTCGAAAGGAACATTTTTAAACCAGGAGATTTCACCTGAAAAGAAATTGGATTTCTGGCTTCTTCTGAAAACGGGAAGAGCTGGGATGCCCACAGTGGGCAGAGGTGAGTTGCCCTTGCCATTTGTATAAGAAGTGTGCTCTCGTGTTCACCACAGTCCCTGCCATTCTCCACTGAATTACGCCCACCTTCTTAATTCATTGACTTTACCTTTCTGACCCGGTGGGCATTTGAGATTTCAGTCTGTGTAAATCCAGCAGGGTAGGTCCTCACCTGGCTTCGGAGAGCCACTGCCTGTGGAGATCCCTTTTTGGAGAAAAGAGATCCCTGCAAAAAGATTAAACTTCAGGAGTAGGGGAGAGGGCTGGTGACTGAGCCGGCCTCTTCTGCCACATGGAAGGGTTGGTGGGACGGGTTGAGAATCAAAGAATGGGATCTGGAAAGAGGAAGGCTGGGAGGGGTCAGTGTGGAGTCTGTAATATGTACCCACTTTCAAGCTTCTAACATCATTCAGGATGTGGATATGGCTTTGGAGAGGGAGTAGGAAGACCTTTTTAGTTATATTCCAAAATTCCAGACTGAGAGCCTGTGCAAGGATGTGATGGATGGTTTCCTGCAATCCTCTCCCTAAACCCAACTCATATCCTGTTACTGGTGGATGTGAAAGCGTTCCTTTCATTTGAAAGAGGATGATGATGACCATAATTCTTTGTACCTATACAGCTTACAAAGCACCTTCACATGCCTCAGCTCAAGCTTTCATGACTCTTGGGAGGTAGGTGTTGTTACCCCACATGCTTAGTAAGTGGCAGAAGCCACAATTCAAACCCATTGCCTCTGACTCTGAGTCCAATATTCTTTCAATTACAGACCAGCATGCTGATTTGTTATTGGCCAAAACTCTTCCAAAGCCCACCTAGTCCTATTCTGGCTGCATAGAATTTTTTTTTTTTTTTTGAGACAGTTTCACTCTTGTTGCCCAGGCTGGAGTACAATGGTGCGATCTCAGCTCACCGCAACCTCTGCCTACCGGGTTCAAGTGATTTTCCTGCCTCGGCCTCCAAAGAAGCTGGGATTATAGGCATGCACCACCACCCCCAGCTAATTTTGTATTTTTAGTGGATACGGGGTTTCTCCATGTTGGTCAGGCTGGTCTTGAACTCCTGACCTCAGGTGATCCACCCGCCTCAGCCTCCTAAAGTGCTGGGATTACAGGCGTGAGCCACTGCAGCCGGCCGTGCTGCATGGAAATTAATGAGACTTCAAGAGTCTCACTGCAGGCTGGGCAAGAGGTCTCCAGGCTACTAGTACTGAAAGTCAGCAAAATATCCTGGTTGAACTTCCACCTTTCTTTCCCTTCCCATCCTCCAGTGGAATCAGTACCCCAGAGGCAAAACACACATAGAACAGAAGAAAGTGAGGCAAAAGGCCTAAATATTCCAGCAGAGTGGCAGTTGCCCTGGCAAAGCTGCATTTTGCATTTTCTCAACAGTTTACCTGAGATTCCAAACTGGTAGTCCCCTGTGGGACTTATGCCTCCCCTTTCTTGGCATTCCACCCCACAGGCCCAGATGTTTGGCTTTAATAATTTTAGCACAAAGCTGTCCTGCGAAGGAGTGATCTTGGCTGAGCCTCAATCCATAACTCTTTCCAGCTGGCCAGGCCTCCTGAGGGAGTTCCCCGTGTGTGCCAGGGCTGTGTCTTCATCTTCTTCTAATGGCACACTCAGACACCACAGACACGTTGTCAGTCATCCTCAGTTCTCCCCAAGGCCACATTCTCCAGTCTCTCTGTGGCATTTGGCAGTGCTGACCACTCTCCTTGGTTTTAATGACTCAGTTCTTGGCCTTCTGCTCTTCCTTTGTAAACTCTTTCTATAGGCCAGGCGCCGTGACTCATGCCTGTAATCCCAGCACTTTGGGAGGCTGAGGTGGGAGGAGCTCTTGAGCCCAGGAGTTTGAGACCAGCCTGGGCAACATGGCAAAACCCCATCTCTACCAAAAATACAAAAATTAGCTGAGTGTGGTGGTACATGCGTGTGGTCCCAGCTACTCAGGAGGCTGAGGCAGGAGAATTGCTTGAACCCAGGAGGCAGAGGTTGCAGTGAGCCGAGATCGCGCCATTGCACTCCAGCCTGGGCAATAAGAGCAAAACTCTGTCTCAAATAATAATAATAATAATAATATAAACTCTCTTTTTAATATATTAGATCTCCCAGAAGCAGGGAGGCTTATAAAGTTTTCTCCCTGAGAGATCTAGTTTTGCATCTAGCCAAGAGTTTTTCCTAGCCAAGTGACCTCAAGCACATTGCATTTATTTGCTAAGCCTTAATTTCTTGAAATCGTCTATGAACTTTCAATAAAACAATCCCCAGAGTGCTTTGCAAACCTGGCTGATCATTAGAATTACCTGAGAACTTAAATTCAGATTCCCAGGCTTTACCCACAACCCACTAAATCTAGGAGATTGAGATCCCTAGACCTACCATTTCTCATGAAATGACTATGCAGTTTAAATGAGATTATGTATACAAAGCAGGCATCGCAGTACCTGCCGTGTGCATGTTCAGTAAATGGTAGCTGTTAGAACTATCAACTTCTTCAATTAATTCATTCAAACATTCAAATGAATGTTTATGTCCAACGTCCTGGAGTAGGTGCCTTCCCCATAGGAATAAGGCAGATGTGGGCTCTGCTTCCATGGGAGTGGCATTCTAGTAGGAGAGACAGAGATTAAGCAGCTAATTACACCATTAGTTGTTAATTACACTTGTGACAAGTACTCTGAAGGGAAGTACAAGTTGCTGTGGGGCATACAACTAAGGCCCTAACCTATGCCAATGAGTTCCAAACCCCTATTTCCAATTTCCACCTCCAAACTCACATATCTAAGTGCCTGTTGGATATCTCCTCGTGAATGCTTGCTGGTCTTCAAATACCATAGATCTGAAAGTGACCTTATTATCTCCCTCTTCTCCTCCCCTCCCCCTTGCTTCTTGATCTTCACTTTGTCCCACTCCTGTTCCTCTGCTTACATAGTTCCTTCTTCCTGGAATTTCACCCCCGGCCATACTTCAACTATTGAGATCCTTTTTTTTTTTTTTTTTTTTTTTGAGACGGAGTCTTGCTCTGCCACCCAGGCTGGAGTGCAGTGGCCGGATCTCAGCTCACTGCAAGCTCCGCCTCCCGGGTTTACGCCATTCTCCTGTCTCAGCCTCCCGAGTAGCTGGGACTACAGGCGCCCGCCTTGTCGCCCGGCTAGTTTTTTGTATTTTTTAAGTAGAGACAGGGTTTCACCGTATTAGCCAGGATGGTCTCGATCTCCTGACCTCGTGATCCGCCCGTCTCGGCCTCCCAAAGTGCTGGGATTACAGGCTTGAGCCACCGTGCCCGGCCTTTTTTTTTTTTTTTTTGAGACGGAGTCTCGCTCTGTCGCCCAAGCTGGAGTGCAGTGGCCGGATCTCAGCTCACTGCAAGCTCTGCCTCCCGGGTTCACGCCATTCTCCTGCCTCAGCCTCCCGAGCAGCTGGGACTACAGGGGCCCGCCACCTCGCCCGGCTAGTTTTTTGTATTTTTTTTAGTAGAGACAGGGTTTCACCGTGTTAACCAGGATGGTCTCGATCTCCTGACCTCGTGATCCGCCCACCTCGGCCTCCAAAAGTGCTGGGATTACAGGCTTGAGCCACCACGCCTGGCCAACTATTGAGATCCTTAAGGCTCAAAAATGCTGCCCCTCCACTTGGTATCTCCAGTGGAAGGTGATCCATCCTTCCCTTGAACTCTCCTCCTCCTACCCATAGTGTTTGCAGCACTCACATGGCTCATAATGAACATAGTCTTCTACTGTAATTATTTGTATGCTTGTCTGAATTGAAATGGGAGCTGTGTGCAGTAGCGCACACCTATAGGCCCAGCTACTTGGGAGGCTGAGGCAGGAGGATCTTTTGAGCTCAGGAGTTTGAGGCTGTAGTGTACTGTGATTGCACCTGTGAATAACTGCTGCACTCTAGCCTGGGCAACGTAGTGAAACTCCATCTCTAAATATTAAAATAAATAAATAAATAGATAGATAGGTAGATAGATAGATAAATAGAACTGGAAGCTCCTTGAGCACAACTCATCTTCTACATCTATATATATATCTCAGCACCTATCACAGTATTAAACACGTGAGGTGAAAAAAGGGTTTGAAAATGCTTTCTCATACAACCACTTGGGAAAAGTCTTGGGCATGACACTAAGAGTGAGATTCATAAAAGAAAAAAAAAACAATACTTCTAACTTCATCAGAATTAAAATCTTTTGCTCTGCAAAAGTTCCTATTAAGATGATGAAGGTGGCCGGGCACAGTGGCTCACGCCTGTAATCTCAGCACTTTAGGAGGCTGAAGTGGGCAACTCACGAGGTCAGTAGATCAAGACCATCCTGGCTAACATGGTGAAAACCCGTCTCTACTAAAAATACAAAAATTAGCCGGGCGTGGTGGCGGGCATCTGTAGTCCCAGCTACTCGGGAGGCTGAGGCAGGAGAATGGAGTGAACTCGGGAGGTGGAGCTTGCAGTGAGCCAAGAACGCGCCAGCCTGGGTGACATAGCGAGACTTTGTCTCAAAACAAAAGATGAAGTCTGGGCATGGTGGCTCAGCACTTTGAGAGGCCAAGGTGGGCAGATCATGAGATCAGGAGTTCGACACCAACCTAGCCAGCTTGGTGAAGCCCCATCTCTACCAAATAATTAGCTGAGCATGGTGGTGTGCACCTGTAGTCACAGCTACTTGGGAGGCTGAGGCAGGAGAATTGCTTGAACCTGGCAGGCCGAGGTTGTAGTGAGCCGAGATTATGCCATTGCACTCCAGCCTGGGCAACAGGCCACAGAGTGAGACTCCGTCTCAAAAAAAAAAAAAAAAAAAGAAGGTGAAAAGAGAAGCCAAAATATTTACAAATTACAGCAAATGTATCCAGAATATGTATCCAGAATTTGTAAAGAACTTTCTTTTTTTTTTTTTTTTTTTTTTTTGAGACGGAGTCTCGCTCTGTCGCCCAGGCTGGAGTGCAGTGGCCGGATCTCAGCTCACTGCAAGCTCCGCCTCCCGGGTTTACGCCATTCTCCTGCCTCAGCCTCCCGAGTAGCTGGGACTACAGGCACCGGCCACCACGCCCGGCTAGTTTTTTTGTATTTTTTAGTAGAGACGGGGTTTCACTGTGTTAGCCAGGATGGTCTCGATCTCCTGACCTCATGATCCGCCCATCTCGGCCTCCCAAAGTGCTGGGATTACAGGCTTGAGCCACCGCGCCCGGCCTGTAAAGAACTTTCTAAACATAACAGAAAGGAAATGAACATTCCAATTAGAAAATGGACAAATGACTTGAATAGGCATTTTACCAAAGGGAATATACAAATGGCAAATAAGCACATGAAAATATGTTCAACAGGCTGGGCGTGGTGGCTCACGCCTGTAATCCCAGCACTTTGGGAGGCTGAGGTGGGCGGATCACGAGGTCAACAAATTGAGACCATCCTGGCCAACATGGTGAAACCCCGTCTGTACTAAAAACACAAAAATTAGCCAGGCGTGGTGGCACGCAGCTGTAGTCCCAGCTACTCGGGAGGCTGAGGCAGGAGAATGGCATGAATCCAGGAGGCAGAGCTTGCAGTGAGCCGAGATCGTACCATTGCACTCCAGCGTGTGCAACAGAGTGAGACTCCGTCTCAAAAAAAAAAAAAAGAAAGAAAATATGTTCAACATACCTATCACAGAAATGAAATTCAAAGCACAATTATGTGACACTATATAACTACTAGAGTGGCTTAAACGCAAAATACTGACAATACTAAGTGCTTACAAGGATGCAGAACAGCTGGATCTCTAATTTATTCCTGCCAGAAAAGCTGGTGGGGATGTAAAATGGTACACATACTCTGGAAAAACACTTTATAAAGTTAATATACATTTGGCTGGGCACAGTGTCTCAAGCCATTACTGTAATCTTAGCACTTTGGGAGGCCAAGGTGGGCAGATTACCCAAGCTCAGGAGTTCAAGCGCAGCCTGGGCAACATGGTGAGACTCCATCTCTCCTAAAAATACAAAAATTTAGCCGATCATGGTGGTGTGCACCTGTAATCCCAGCTACTCGGGAGGCTGAGGTGGGAGAATCACGTGAACCCAGGAGGCAGAGGTTGCAGTGAGCTGGGATTGCGCCACTGCACTCGAGCCTGGGCAGCAGACCGAGACTCTGCCTCCAAAATAAATAAATTAATGAATTAATTTAAATAAATTAATATATATTTACCATGTGACTCAGCAATTTCAGTCCTGAGTATTTAGCCTAGAAAAAGGAAAACCTATGTTCACACAAAAATGAGTATACAAATGGTCATAGCAGCTTTCTATATGATGTACTAAAATAGGAGACAACCCAAATGTCTTTCACCAGGTGAGTGGATAAACAAACCAAGATACATTCATACAATGGAATACTGTTCACCATTAGAAAGAATGAACTATTGACACATGAAACAACTTGGGTGAATTATAAGGGCATTTTGCTGAGTAAAAGCTAATCTCAAAATGTTACATATTACATGATTCCATTTATAAAACATTCTTGAAGTGAAGAAATTATAGTGATGGGGAAAAGACCAATGGTTGACAGCAATTAAGGTTGTAGGTTTGTGGGAGGATGTGACTATAAAGGGGCTAACAGGAGGGAATTTTTGTGGTAATGGAACATTTCTGCTACTCAAATCTATACACGTGATAAAAATTCAGAGGGTGGGAGAGGAAAGAGAGAAACCTAATGAAATCCAAATAAGGTCTGTAGCTGAATTAAGGTGTTGTATCAATGTCATTTTCCTGGTTTTGATAATGCACTATAGTTATATAAGATGTTATCATGGGGGGGGAGCTGGGTAAATGGCACATGGGAACTTTCTGTACTATTTTTGCGATTTTTTTTGTGTCTTAAACTATTTCAAAGTAAGACATACATAAAAATAGGCAAATGTTCTTAGGAGATACATACTGAAGTTTTAGGGTTGCAGTATCATAATTTATGTAACTTACTCTTAGATGGTTTGGCAAAAATGCTGTCCACACTTACCACGCACATAAATGTACACAGAAGGGGGAGGTAAAACAAATGCATCAAAAAGTTGACCATTGGTGAATTTAGGTGAAAAATGTACAGTTGTTTATTGTATTAGCCTTGCAACTTCTCTAGGTTTAAAATTTTCAGAATAAAAAGTCAAGAAAAAAAATTTTTTTTTTGAAACAGAGTCTTGTTCTTTGCCCAGGGTGGAGTGCGGTGGCACAATCTCAGCTCACTGCAGCCTCTGCCTCCCAAGTTCAAGCATTTCTCCTGCCTCAGCTTCACAAGAGTAGCTGGGAGTACAGGTGTGTACCACCAAGCCAGGCTAATTTTTCTTTTGTTTTTTTTCTTTTTTGAGATGGAGTTTTGCCCTTGTTGCTCAGGCTGGAGTGCAATGGTGTGATCTCGGCTCATTGTAACCTCAGCCTCCCAGGTTCAAGCGATTCTCCTGCCTCAGCCTCCCAAGTAGCTGGGATTACAGGCGCCCACCACCACGCCCAGCTAATTTTTGTAGTTTTAGTAGAGGTGGGGTTTTGCCATGTTGGCCAGGCTGGTCTCAAACTCCTGAGCCTCCTAAAGTGCTGTGATTACAGGCATGTGCCACCACTCCCAGTCTTTTTTTGGTATTTTCAGTAGAGACAGGGTTTCACTAGGTTGGCCAGGCTGATCTTGAACTCCTGACCTCAGGTGATCTGCCTGCTTTGGCCTCCCAAAGTGCTGGGATTACAGGCATGAGCCACTGCACCCAGCCAAGAAATTAGGAAAATATTGATTAATAGATACATAGGGGTGTGTGTGTGTGTGTGTGTGTGTGTGAGAGAGAGAGAGAGAGAGCAAAAAGGAAAGTATCACTCAAATCTGGGCTTGAACCAGTGACCTTCAGTCTAATACTCTTTTAACTTGGGCTAATTGTAAAGAGCTCTCACCCTTCCTTCTTGCCCACCAATAGGAAAATCCTGCTTGTTTTGAAGTAACAGAAAAAGGTCAGAATTCACACTATGTTGGGAGTATTTTGAGTGCTAGTCTGAGTCCTTGGTATTGCCGTAGTCATCTCACACACATTTACTGAACCCTGGCTATATGCCAGCTGCTGGGATCCTAGAGATGAATATAGCTAGACGTGACAAATGGTGTCACTTTTCTCAGATTAATTTAATTTTTAAAAATATGGAATTATATGTAGTATGTAATGTGCTACGACTTTCTTTTTTCACTTCATAAATCATATACCTTTTTCCACATTAGTTATATACATCTATTTACTTATTTTTAGAGTTCAGTATAGCGTTTACTTGTAAGGATGTGCCATAATACTCGTTTTTCTCTAATAAAAACACCACTCTGATTTTTTCGTTTGTCTGATGATTACCACAAGTGCGTATGAGATTTTTATTTTAATTTTTTAATTTTTTAATTTATTTTTTAAACGGAGTCTCGCTCTGTCGCCCAGGCTGGAGTGCAGTGGCCGGATCTCAGCTCACTGCAAGCTCCGCTTCCCGGGTTTACACCATTCTCCTGCCTCAGCCTCCCAAGTAGCTGGGACTACAGGCGCCTGCCACCTCGCCCGGCTAGTTTTTTGTATTTTTTTAGTAGAGACGGGGTTTCACCGTGTTAACCAGGATGGTCTCGATCTCCTGACCTCGTGATCCGCCCATCTCGGCCTCCCAAAGTGCTGGGATTACAGGCTTGAGCCACCGCGCCCAGCCGCATATGAGATTTTTACAAAGAGAAAGAAAAAAAACAATCTAGACATGATGACTTACGCCTGTAATCCCAACACTTTGGGACGCCGAGGTGGGTGGATTGCTTTGAGCTCAGGAGTTCGAGACCAGCATGGGCAGCATGGTGAAACTCCATCTCTACAAAAAGTATTAATACAAAAATTAGCCGAGCATGATGGCGCACACCTGTAGTCCCCACTACTCAGGAGGCTGAGGCTGGAGAATTGCTTGAGCCCAGGAAGCAGAGGTTGCAGTGAACCGAGATTGCACCACTGCACTCCAGCCTAGGCAGCAGAGTGAGACTCTGTCTGAGAAAAAGAAAAAAGAAAAGAAAGAAAAGAGAAAAGAAAAGAAAAATACATTGCCTGAGTGAAATCCAGCCTTCATCTCTACTTTGCCATAATCATACGCACACCTGCTGTGTGTCCAGCTGCCTTTTTGGTACTTTTTATGTCTGTATGGTAAAAGACATGAGACATAGTCACACTCCCAAAAAACTACAATCAGCTGAAGAGATTTGACTAACTTGAGATTTTAACTTAAGGACCAGGCAGTATGCACTTGATTATGGACCATACATTATTCTAAGTACTCAGAGGGAAACCTACCCTTTTTCTGTCTAATTTTAGACTATTTTTTCAGCTGGATTTCTTTAGCCTCTACGAAAAGATATTGCATGAGCATATCATTAAGGAAGATGGGGGAGAATCATGCCCCAAACTTTCTAGAAGAAAGGGAAATGTTTTTAACAAAGAAACATGAAAGAACATGACATCAAGCTAAATCATACTCCTGTTTGTCCTTCATTTATAAAACTTCAACTGTTTCTATGTACATAGAAGATAAAAAACAATAGGCTGGGTGCAGTGGCTCACACCTGTAATCCCAGCACTTTGGGAGGCCAAGGCAGGCAGATCACGAGGTCAAGACATCGAGACCATCCTGGCCAACATGGTGAAACCCAGTCTCTATTAAAAATACAAAAATTAACTGGGCATGGTGGGGCACACCTGTAGTCCTAGCTACTCGGGAGGCTGAGGCAGGAGAATTGCTTGAACCTGGGAGACAGAGGTTGCAGTGAGCCGAGATCACCCCACTGCACTCCAGCCTGGCGACAGAGTGAGACTCCGTCTCAAAAAAAAAAAGTTCTTTGGGTGTATCAGTTGATAGTAACAGTTCATCCTATGTGGTTGTAGTTGTGCTTACAAATTTGTGTTTGCACAGTTTTGAATTGCCTTGTTTGATGTGCAGCGTTTGTTCCTCTTCCATATTTTTGCTTAGGGAATTTGGGGTTTCTATGTTTTGGCTTTAGCAGTGTCTCAGTGTTTAAGCCTATATCTGTGTTCTCTTTCTCTCTCTCTTTTTCCTTCTCCCTCTCTTTCTTTCCCCTTCCCAGAATGTTCTCTTTATTCACTTACTTCTAAGTCTGAGGCTAGGCTGAACCAGAGTTTCCAGAACCCCAGGGTTAGGAGAAACAGGACTTGCCTGTTCAATTACACTTCAAGACCATGGACAGCTCCCCAGCCGTCCTAGTATTGGCGCCTGCTTTATAGACTTCACCGAATGTGAGAATGGAGACGAATCTGAGAAACCATTTGGCCTACCTCCTCCTACCTTTTGCTGTTTCCCAGAGAAAGGATCCTAGTCGGCAAATAGTCCAGGATTATTAACTGCCTGGCTGTGGGGAGATACAAAGGACCTGGAGGGTGCCTTCACCCAGCATTTCCTGCACTCAAATCTGCTAGTGCTTGGAAAAATCCTTCAGTTCAACTCAACAGACTTGTGTGGACCAAGCCTTTCCCTCCCGGGGGAGATAAGGCCTAAATACAGAAACAGTCGCAGAGGCGGAACAAATGAACTCTAGTTTAATAAGAAAATGATTCCTCCTAAAGGCTGTTCTCCACGGGAAATAGAGGAAGAGAGAGCCCAGAGCATTGGGGGCCGAAAGGGCTGGAGAGGGAGTGGCGGAATGGAATGGAAGAGGGGCATTCAGGGACTTCTAGGGGACTCTGAAGTCAGTCTTGGTGAACTCCACACAGTTCACACCAGTGTGCCCTGAGCACACAGTCAAAGATATGCCTCACGCTTTCCTAAAATGAGAATGCAGAGGTCTCCCACTGTCTCCTCTTCCAAACTAGACTTTTTTTCTTTTCTTTCTTTCTTTTTTTTCTTTTTCTTTCTTTCTTTCTTTTTTTTTTCTTGAGACAGGGTCTTGCTCTGTCAACCAGGCTGGAGTGCAGTGGTGCAAACATGGCTCACTGCGACCTCAACCTCCCGGGCTCAAGCGATCCTTCTGCCTCAGCTCTCAAGGCAGCCTAAGACTATAGGCACATGCCACTATGATCAGCTAATTTTTTTTTTTTTTTTTTTTTGGAGAGATGGGATTTCATCATGTCGCCCAGGCTGGTCTCAAACTCCTGAGCTCAAGCCATCTACCCACTTTGGCATCTCAAAGTGCTGGGGTTACATGTGTGAGCCACCATACCCAGCCAACTAATTTCCAAAAGATAATTTATGCAATGATTTGATGTATTTTGTCTTCTTTGTTCTTCATAACAAGCTTAGGGTTTTATTATTCCAATTTTCCAAATGAATAAACTGAGACTCTGAGAGATTAGAGAACTTGTCCGACATGACACAGCTAGAAATTGGCAGAGCTGGGTCTTGAACCAAGTTCCTCTGATTCCAAGCTGGTGTTCCTTTCATCACACTTTATCCCTAATTGGGTCTTTGTGTGTGTGGTAAAATACATATAACAGGAAGTTTACTCTTTTAATCATTTTAAATGTATAGTTCAGTGGCATTACATTCACAGTGTTGTACAGCCATCTCCATTATTTCTAAAACCTTTTCACCATACCAAAAGAAACTCTGTACTCATTAATCAATAACTCCACATTTCCCCCATCCCCGTCTTTGGCCACCCGTTTTATTTTCTGTCTCTATGAATTTGACCGTTCTACGTACCTCACAGAAAAGGAATCACACAATATTTGTCCTTTTGTGCCTGGGTTATTTCACTTAATATAACTTCAAGATTTATCTATGTTGTATCATGTGTTAGAACTTCATCTCTTTTTTTCATTTTTTTGAGATAGGGTCTTGATCTGTTACCCAGGCAGGAGTGCAGTGGCACGATCTTGGCTCACTGCAACCTTCGCCTCCCAGGTTCAAGCAATTCTCATGCCTCAGCCTCCCAGGTAGCTGGCATTACAGGTGTGCACCACCATGGCTGGCTAATTTTTATATTTTTAGAAGAGATGGAGTTTCACCATGTTGGCCAGGATGGTCTCAAACTCCTGACTTCAGGTGATCCACCCACCTTGGCCACCCAACGTGCCGGGATTACAGGTGTGAGCTACCATGCCTGGCCAGAACTTCATCTCTTTTTATGACTTGATACAGTCTTGTGGTTGCAGAGGACAGAGATTCACTCAGGCCCACCAGAAGGAAAGAAGGGTTATTGTAAGCGGCCTTTACAGAATTCAGGAAGACAGAAATCTCAGCCACATGCTGAAGTTTAGGAATAGCCATGTGGCTGGGTTTATTAGGACTTAAATGTAGTTTGGAATCTGATCAGCACAGCTCTGGGGACCAAGATACCTCATTGATTTCTTAGTGGCAGGAAGTTATTGTTTTCTGATACTTAACCATTATGTCAACATAGTGATACTCTACTTAGCCATATTCTCCTTGTGGTCTGGCACCACCAATGAACTACTTCATATCCTGTGAAAAGCAAACCTCAGGCTTTTGCTAACCCCACATTTCTACCATTTTAATGGTATGCTATATTTTCTCCCTTTGTGACTTTCATCTCCTGCTCCCGCTGCCAGTTGACAAACTTTCCAAAAATATCTGGCTCTAAGCCACCTGCCTACCTAGAAATTATCTGCCCTTGAGATGAGCATCTTCCCCTGCTCTGATCCGTTGTACCCAGGGTGACAAGTCACATGCTTGTGAACATGACTCCTAATGGTAAAGATCTGCCTCTCTCAGGAGGAAGTTGGGTGCATGGCAGGCGGATACACAGAGAGGCATTGCCTTCATCCCTCTGCATGAGCTCTCTAGTGCTCTCCCATCAGGCTGTTTATTGTACTTTAACCCTATGGATTTACTTCTGTGACTTTACAAATCCCAGAGCAGAGGTGTATTTGGCTGAGTTGATGTGTACTATGCAGATATTTTTGCTCATATTTTTAGATGATACAAATCATTGCTATATGGTGATATGGAGTTTGGAATTACTTGAAATATGCTTAGCTTATGTCAAGGTGCCTACTGGTGGTTTCTGAATGAGAAACCACCTTTCCTTTCCTTTCTTTTCTTTTCTTTTTTCTTTTCTTTCTTTTTTTTTTTTTTGAGACGGAGTCTCGCTCTATCGCCCGGGCTGGAGTGCAGTGGCCGGATCTCAGCTCACTGCAAGCTCCGCCTCCCGGGTTTATGCCATTCTCCTGCCTCAGCCTCCCGAGTAGCTGGGACTACAGGTGCCCGCCACCTCGCCCGGCTAGTTTTTTGTATTTTTTAGTAGAGACGGGGTTTCACCGTATTAGCCAGGATGGTCTCGATCTCCTGACCTCGTGATCCGCCCGTCTCGGCCTCCCAAAGTGCTGGGATTACAGGCTTGAGCCACCGCGCCCGGCCTCTTTTCTTTCTTTCTTTTGTTTTTTTGTTTTGTTTTGTTTTCTTTTCTTTTTTTTTTTTTTTTTTTTTTTTTTTGAGACAGAGTCTTGCTTTGTCGCCCAGGCTGGAGTGCATGATCTTGGTTCACTGCAACTTCTGCCTCACTGGTTCAAGTGATTTTCCTGCCTAACTCAGCCTCCCAAGTAGCGGGGATTATAGGCACATGCCACCCACTCCTGGCTAATTTTTGTATTTTTGATAGAGACGGGGTTTCACCATGTTGGCCAGTCTAGTCTCAAACTCCTGACCTCAGGTGATTCACCCACCTCGGCCTCCCAAAGTGCTGAATTGCAGGCATGATCCACTGTGCCCAGCCAGTGAATGGGGTTGTTTCTTTAACACTGAAAATCTGTTTTCAATTCGTGTGCCAAGTCTGCAGTAACAGGAAGATCTTCAGAACACAGCGCACACCGAGGTACTAGCAAATCCACCGCCTTCCAGTAAGCTGTAGGTAAAAGGACTGGATTGTGGGAATCATGCCATTTCTAGTTCTATGACTGTGACAAAGAATGTGGTGCTCACCACACATCACACAAACATCTCATGTCCTCTGCCTCCACTACGTTTCCCAGCTTCCCTTGTAGTTAGGTTGGAGCATGTGACTAATATTGGCCAACAGGCTGTGAGAGGAGGTGATACATGTTCTCCACACTTTCTCTTCTTGGAAGGCATGAGTTTAGTTGACAGAACCCTCAAGGTGGAAGCAGACTGGATCCCTGAGTCATCGACTGAAACAGTGCTGCCCTGGGGAGCCTCCTAATCTTTTGGGAGTAGGAAATAAACCTCTGGAGGGTAGGCCCTGGAGACCTTGTTGTTTGACTATTACTGCAGTATAGCCTGGGTCACCCTGATTAGTACAGTCACTAATCAGCAGTGTGACCTTGGGTAAGTAAGTGTCTTCAGTCCTCATCTTCCTCTTCTGAAACATAAGAGAATTGCCCCAAATAATCTCAAAGGTTACTTTCATGATTCCTGATTTACCATGTCCTGTTGACTTTTCCTGGGTGGAGTTTCCATTTACTTCTTTCCATTCTTACTGCCACTGAGGTATATATTTTCTCACTTGAGCCTCCTAATCGGCCTCCATGTCTCCAGGCTCATACATCTGTCTTTCCACTTCCTTATATAGATCATGTTCCCTTCTTACTCAACAGCCTTCACTGGCTACTCACTGCCTGCTGAAAAAAGCCCATGTGGGCTGGGCATGGTGTCTTACCCCTGTAATCCAAGCACTTTAGGAGGTCGAGGTGGGTGGATTGCTTGAGCCTAGGAGTGTGAGACCAGTATGAGCAATATGGTGGAACTCTGTCTCTACAGAAAAGAAAAGAAAAATTAGCCAGGCATGGTGGCGCACACCTGTAGTCCCAGCTACGTGGGAGGCTAAGGCAGGAAGATTGCTTAAGCTCAGGAGGCCAAGGCTGCAGTGAGCCTTGATCATGCCACTGTACTATAGCCTGGGTGACAGAGCAAGACTCTTTCTCAAAAATAAATAAATAAATAAATAAATAAATAAAATCTGTGAGAGGTCCTTGATAATCTGTGTTTGATTATTTGTGCAGAGTTCTCTCTCATCCACTGTGCTGTGGGCTTCTTGAGGCCCAGTATCGCATTTGATTCAGTTAATAGTCTCCCACACAGTTACTGCCTATTGAAGTGAAAAGTCAAATATCTCCAAACTAGGAATGAAGCCCTAGTAGGAAGATAGAAACTACTAAATGAATTGCAATGATGAAGTTTGCTAGTAGAACACTGTATTAGTCCATTTTCACATTTCAGATAAAGACATACCTGAGACTGGGCAATGTACAAAAGAAAGAAGCTTATTAGGCTGACAGTGCCACATGGCTGAGGAGGCCTCAGAGTCATGGTGGAAGGTGAAAGGCATGTCTCACATGGCAGCAAACAAGAGAAGAGAGCTTGTGCAGGGAAACTCCCATTTTTAAAACCATCAGATCTCATGAGACTTACTCACTATCATGAGAACAGCATGGGAAAGACCCACCCCCATGATTCAGTTGCCTTCCACCAGGTTTCTCCCATAACATGTGGGAATTCAAGAGGAGATTTGGGTGGGGACACAGCCAAACCATATAATTCCACCCCTGGCCCATCCCAAATCTCATGTCCTCACATTTCAAAACCAATCATGCCTTCCCAACAGTCCCCCAAAGTCTTAACTTATTTTAGCATTAACTCCAAAGTCCACAGTCCAAAGTCTCATCTGAGACAAGGCAAGTCCCTTCTGCCTATGAGCCTGTAAAATCAAAAGCAAGTTAGTTACTTCCTACATACAATGAGGGTACAGGCATTGGGTAAATACAGTTGTTCCAAACTGGAGAAACTGGCCAAAACAAAGGGGCTGCAGGCCCCAGGCAAGTCTGAAACGCAGTGGGGCAGTCATATCCTTTTTGTTTTGTTTTGTTTTGTTTTGTTTTGTTTTGTTTGAGATGGAATCTTGCTCCGTCGCCTGGGCTGGAGTGCAGTGGCATGATCTTGGCTCACTGCAAGCTCCGCTGCCTGGGTTCATGCCATTCTCCTGCCTCAGCCTCCAGAGTAGCTGGGACTACAGGTGCCTACCACCACGCCCGGCTAATTTTTTGTATTTTTAGTAGAGACAGGGTTTCAGTGTGTTAGCCAGGATAGTCTCATTCTCCTGACCTCGTGATCCGCCCACCTCAGCCTCCCAAAGTGCTGGATTGCAAGTGTGAACCACCGTGCCCGGTCCACAGTCATATATATATATATATATATATATATTTTTTTTTTTTTTTTGAGAGTCTTGCTCTGTCATCCAGGCTGGAGTGCAGTGGCACGATCTTGGCTCACTGCAAGCAACGCCTCCCGGGTTCACACCATTCTCCTGCCTCAGCCTCCTGAGTAGCTGAGACTACAGGCACCCACCACCACGCCTGGCTAATTTTTTGTATTTTTTGTAGAGACAAGGTTTCACCATGTTAGCCAGGATGGTCTGGTCTCGATCTCCTGACCTCGTGATCTGCCAGCCTCAGCCTCCCGAAGTGCTGGGATTACAGGTGTGAGCCACCATGCCCGGCCCTGCAGTCATATCTTAAAGCTCCAAAATGATCTCCTTTGACTCTATGACTCACGTCCATGTCACGCTGATGCAAGAGGTAGGCTCCCACGGCTTTGGGCAGCTCTGCATCTGTGGCTTTGCAGGGTATAACTCCCCTCCTGGCTGCTTTCACAGGCTGATGTTGAATGTCCGATTTTTCCAGGTGCAAAGTGCAAGCTGTCAGTGGATCTGCTATTCTGGGGTCTGGAGGATGGTGGCCCTCTTCTCACAGCTCCACTAGGCGGTGCCCCAGTAGGGACTCTGTGGGAGCTCGGACCCCACATTTCCCTTCTGCACTGCCCTAGCAGAGGTTCTCCATGAGGGCCCCGCCCCTGCAGCAAACTTCTGCCTGGGCATTCAGGCATTCCCATACATTTTCTGAAATCTAGGCCAAGGTTCCCAAACCTCAGTTCTTGACTTCTGTTCACCTGCAGGCTCAACACCACATAGAAGCTGCCAGGGCTTGGGGCTTCCACCCTCTGAAGCAACAACCTGAGTTGTACCTTGGCCCCTTTTAGTCACAGCTGCAGCAGCTGGCTGCAGGGCACCAAGTCCCTAGACTGCACACAGCAGAGGGACCCTGGGCCCGGCCCACTAAACCATTTTTTTTCTCCTTAACCTCCAGGCCTGTGATGGGGGGTGCTGCTGTGAGGACCTCTGACCTGCCCTGGAGATATTTTTCCCACTGTCAGGGATTAATATTAGGCTCCTTATTACTTATGCAAATTTCTGCAACTGGCTTGAATTGCTCCTCAGAAAATGGGTTTTTCTTCTTTATTGCATTGTCAGACTGCACATTTTCCAAACTTTTATGCTCTGTTTCCCTTTTAAAACTGAATGCTTTTAACAATACCCAAGTCACCTCTTGAATGCTTTGCTGCTTAGAAATTTCTTTTGCCAGAAACCCTAAATCATCTTTCTCAAGTTCAAAGTTCCACAAATCTCCAGGGCAGGGGCAAAATGCCACCAGTCTCTTTGCTAAAACATAACAAAAGTCACCTTTGCTCTAGTTCCCAATAACTTCCTCATCTCCATCTGAGACCACCTCAGCCTGGATTTCATTGTCCTTATCATTATCAGCATTTTGGTCAAAGCCATTCAGCAAGTCTCTAGGGAGTTTCCAACTTTCCCACATTTTCCTGTCTTCTTCTGAGCCCTCCAAATTGTTGCAACCTTCGCCTATTACCCAGTTCCAAAGTTGCTTCCACATTTTCGGGTGTCTTTTCAGCAGCACCCCACTCTTGGTACCAATTTACTGTATTAGTCCATTTTTACACTGCTGGTAAAGACATACCCAAGACTGGACAATTTACAAAAGAAAGAGATTAACAGTTTCACATGGCTGGGGAGGCCTCACAATCATGGCAGAAGGTGAAAGGCATGTCTCACATGGCAGCAGACAAGAGAGGAGAGCTTGTGCAGGGAAACTCCCATTTTAAAACCATCAGATCTTGTGAGACTTACTCATTATCATGAGAACAGCAGAAGAAAGAGCCACCCCCATGATTCAATCACCTCCCACCAGGTTCCTCCCATAATACATGGGAATTCAAGATGAGATTTGGGTGGGGACAGAGCCAAAACATATCAAATACCTACTCTCAACATGTAGAATGTGTACTAAAATGCAAAATATGGGCCAGGCAAAATATGGTGGCTCATGCCTGTAATCCCAGCACGTTGGGAGGCCAAGGTGGGTGGATCACCTGAGGTGGGGAGTTCGAGACCAACCTGGCCAACATGGTGAAACCCTGTCTCTACTAAAAAAAAAAAAAAAATACAAAATTAGCCAGGCGTAGTGGCACATGCCTGTAATCCCAGCTTCTTGGGATTCTCCTGCTGAGGCAGGAGAATCGCTTGAACCCAAGAGACAGAGGTTGCGGTGAGTTGAGATTGCGCCATTGTACTCTAGCCTGGGCAACAAGAGCGAAACTCCGCCTCAAAACAAAACAAAACAAAAAACATGCAGAATATGTGTGTGTTAAAGTCTGCATCCAAGGTTGACTTCTAAAGACTATTTGGAAAGCCTTGTGCAGTAAGGGAGGTGAGGGGGTTACAAAGATGTAATATGTAAAGCACAGCCCCTGCCCTTCATTGGGTGGTGGGAGGAAATGTGTGCAAGAAGCAGTCTGCTTAGAACAGCAAGGGAGTCCTTAAAGTGGCTTTCTGGGGACAACAGAAAAAGGAATTTGACTATGTGGGCTGGTCCTGGTGCAACCCTTCTTTCTAAGAAGCGTTATGACTTAGACCCCACTGGCTTCATCTGTAGTGCTACAGGGGGTCCCTGGTGGGCCCAAAACACAGACAGAGGAGGAGAGAGGTAGGACCAGAAAAAAAGAAGGAAAGTGGGAAGGAAAGAAAGTAAAGAAGATAATGAGAGTAAAGGGTGTGCGTTACCAAAGAATCCAGCATTTATATCCTACTTCGTAATACAAACAACATTCTCACAAGAATCCTGTGAGGTGACCATTGATATTTTTATTCTGTGGATAAAAGTAAAAAAGGGAGAGAGTTCAAGGGATTTGCCCAAGGTCATAAATTTAGGTTTGTAACTCAATACCTGTACTGTGTTCTCCATTGCACCATTTGTCTCTCCACCAAGAGAAAGTGCCTCAACTCCTGAACTAGGGGTTTCATTTCCCAGTTTATAATGCTATTTAAAATCTTCTTTAAAACTATAGGTCAGGAGCAGTGACTCACTCCTGTAATCCCAGCACTTTGGGAGGCCAAAGCCAGCAGATCACTTGAGGTCAGGAGTTCAAGACTAGCCTGGCCAACATGGTGAAACCCTGTCTCTACTAAAAATACAAAAATTAGGCATGGTGGTGCATGCCTGTAATCCCAGCTGCTCAGGAGGCTGAGGCTGGAGAATCGCCCGAATCTAGGAGGCGGAGGTTGCAGTGAGCTGAGACTGCACCACTGCACTCCAGCCTGGGGAACAGTGAGACTCTGTCTCAAATAAAATAAAATAAAATAAAATAAAATAAAATAATAAAGCCCAAGGGCTGAGTCTGTGATAATACCAGATGAATTTAGAGCATCTTATAGTGCTAGAAAGAAACAAAGTGTTCAAAAATAAATGTATAAACAAGTGAGTAAGCAGGACTGGGCATGTCAAAAGGACACAGGAGCCAACCTGAGAGACCTCCAATGGCTAAAGGCAGAACAGTTTGAGTGACAAAATGAATTATGATAGTAATGGGTTATGACTCAAACAATAAAATAAGTATCAGCCCATACCTATATAATTAAAAGATTGAATAAATAAATTGTGAAGAAGGAACAAATATCCCTTACAGAAGAATTCCAATTAAGACATGTCAAAGGAATGAAAGAACTCGGGCGCGGTGGCTCACGCCTGTAATCTCAACACTTTGGGAGGCTGAGGTAGGCGAATCACGTAAGGTCAGGAGTTCAAGACCAGCCTCAGCCTGGCCAACATGGCAAAACCCTGACTCTACTAAAAATACAAAAAAAATTATCCGGGGGTGGATCACCTGAGGTCAGGAGTTCGAAACCAATCTGGCCAATATGGTGAAAATCCATCTCTACTAAAAATACAAAAATTAGCCAGGTGTGATGGTGGCCGCTTATAATCCCAGTTACTCAGGAGGCTGAGGCAGGAGAATTGCTTGAACCCAGGAGGCGGAGGTTGCAGTGAGCGGAGATGGCGCCACTGCACTCCAGCCTGGGTGATAGAGCAAGACTTTGTACTAAAAAAAAAAAAAAAAAATTAGCTGGGCATTGTGGCGAACACCTGTAATCCCAGCTACTCAGGAGGCTGAGGCAGGGGCATCACTTTAACCCAAGAAGGGGAGGCTGAGGTGAGCAGAGATCATGCCACTGCACTCTAACCTGGGTGACAGAGTGAGAAAAAAAAAAGAATGAAGGAAACAGAAAATTACCATTAGAACACCACAGTAATAATTGCTGCAGATAAAGTCCACTGATGAAGCTAATATTGGTGGGCAAAACTCTAAGGAGAACCAGGATATTTACATAGCATTTAAATATAAACCTCCAAATATGCATTAATTATCTTGTTTTTAACATATGTCTCCAAATGCTTTGATATGCCTCCCTCCACAATGGAAAGCTTAATTCCCCTTCCCTTAAATGTGGGCTGATTTAGTGGTGCACTTCTAACAAATCATGCAGGGGTCAGCAAAGACCCAAATAGGAAATATATTAGGCTGTTTAAGTCATATGGTCTCTTTTGCAGCAACTCACCCCTACTGTTGTAGCATGAAAGCAGCTATAAAAAAATATGTGAATGAATGAGTGCGGCTGTATGCCAATAAAACTTTATTTATAAAAACAGGCAATGGGTTGGATTTGGGCCTCCAGCCATGGTTTGCTGACCTCTAGAATAGCATACGAAAAAGAAAAAATAGTAACTTTGCAGTGGAGAAACCTGGCAGACACCACCTTAACTGAGTGATCAAAGTTAACATTACCAGTAATAAGGAATACTGAAGTGTTATCAGTGAAAAATGGTAGAGTAAGGAAATCCAAAAGTTTATCTCTCCATAAATGCAACCAAAAGGTTGGTTAAAACTGTTAGACTTGGCCAGGCACGCTGGCTCACACCTGTAATCCCAGCACTTTGGGAGGCTGAGGCGGGTCGATCATGAGGTCAAGAGATGGAGACCATCTTGGCCAACATGGTGAAACCCCGTCTCTACTAAAAATACAAAAATTAGCCATGCATGGTGGCACGTGCCTCTAGTCCCAGCTGCTCAGGAGACTGAGGCAAGAGAATTGCTTGAACCTGGGAGGCAGAGGTTGCAGTGAGCCGAGATCGTGCCACTGCACTCCAGCCTGGTGACAGAGTGAGACTCCATCTAAAAAAACAAACAAACTGTTAGAATCAACTTTTCAGAACTCTGGACACTAACCAAAAGGCCTGTAGCAGCCAGTGGAATGTTTTCATAAAAAAGACAGCTGAATCTTGGTAAGAATAGCAAGTTGTAGTGTTTTAACTTACTCTGGTCTCATCCCCAGGTTAGCAGTGAATTTGGAGAAAATAGCTACAGTCCCACTATAGGTACCAGTACTAGAGGGAAGAGAATGGACCTAATTGACAAGGAATTGTTTTTGTTTGTTTTGACCTGTATGGTGGCTCCCTGGAGGACTTTCTCAAGGGCTTACCTTGATCTTGTCTAACTTAGAACACTCTAGTGGTGAGTGTGGCTACCCAAGGAGCATTTGTTGAAGATATTTACAGACAAATGTTTTGGTTATTACTGCCTGGGGCATTGGATAACATTTGGGGCAAACAATAGGCTAATACAAGCTTGGGAGAGAAGACTGAAGAATGAGATGCTTTGGAGAAGGACTTTGAAAACCTGACATATCCTTGGGAAACCAGAAAGCCACACGCATGCCGAGGCCTATGCACATGTCTAGGAGAGATCTGAGAATGCCCTAAGTTTTCTGACTGATCTTCAGACTCTTCACAAGCATGAAGCAAAGGCTAAGGCAAAGAGCTAGATTCCATCTCAAAAAAAAAAAAGAGCAACCAAATGGAAATCCTTGATTTGAAACGTACAATAACTGAAATGAAAAATTCACCAGACAAGTTCAGCAGTAGATTTGAGCAGACAGAAGAAAATATCAATGAATTTAAAAATGAATCAATTGAGATTATCAAGTCTGAGGAACAGAAAAATAAAAGAATGAAGATTATGAAGAGAGCCCAAGAGACCTTCTGGGGTTCCAGAAGGAGAGGAGAGAAAAAAAAAAAAGGAGCAGAAAGAATATTTAAAGAAATAATGGCTGAAAACTTGAAAACTTTCTAAATTTAATTTAAAACATTGATCTATACATCTGAAAAGCTCAATAAAATCCAAGTAAAATAAACTCAAAGAGATTCACACCAAGACACATTGTAGTCAAATTGTTATAAGCCAAAGGCAGGAGAGAAATCTTGAAAACAGTAAGACAGTGGTGACTCATCACAAGCTGGGTGTGGTACGCATGCCTGTAGTCCCAGCTACTCAGAAGGCTGAAGTGGGAGGATAGTTTGGGCCCAGGAGTTTGAGGTTAGCTTGGGCAATATAGTGAGACCCCATCTCAAATTTAAAAAAAGAAAGAGGCTGGGCATGGTGGGCTGTAATCCCAGCAGCAGTTTGCGAGACTGAGGCAGGAGGATCACCTGAGGGGCCAGGAGGTCAAGATCAGCCTGAGATACATAGTGAGACCCTGTCTCTCCAAAAAAAAAAAAAAAAAAATAGCCAGACTCAATGGCATGTGCCTGTAGTCCTAGCTACTTGGGAGGCTGAGGCAGAAGAATTGATTGAGCCCAGGAGTTCGGGGCTGCAGCGAGGCATGATCATGCCACTGCACTGAAGCCTGGGTAGCAGAGTGGGACTTTGCTTCTTAAAAAAAAAAAAAAAAGTAAGCTGGGCGTGGTGATTCATGCCTGTAATTCCAGCACTTTGGGAGGCTGAGGCAGGTAGATTGCTTGAGCCCAGGAGTTCAAGACCAGCCCAGGAGTTCAAGAGCAGTTCAAGACATGGTAAGACCCCATCTCTATGAAAAATACAAAAATTAACTGGGCATGGTGGTGCATTTCTGTATTCCCAGCTACCTGAGAGGCTGAGGTGGGAGGACTGATTGAGCCTGGGAGGTCAGGCTATAGTGAGCCATGATCACACCACTGCACTCCAGCCTGGGTGACAGAGTGAGATCTTGTCTCACAAAAAAGAAAGAGAAGAAAGAAAGAGAGAAAGAGAGAGAGAAAGAGAAAGAAAGAGAAAGAGGAAGGAAGGAAATAACGAAAAAGAAGAAAGAAAAGAAAGAAAAAAGAGAGAAGAGGGAGGAAGGAAGGAAGAAAGGAAGGAAGGACTCATCGTATATAATGGATGCTCAATAAGATTAACACCCAATTTCTCATCAGAAACCATAAAAGCCAAAAGGCAGTGGGATGACATATACTAAGAGTGCTGAAAGAAAAAAACACACCCTGTCACCCCCAGAATTCTCTAACAAAACTATTCTTCAAAAATGAAGGAGGGAAAAAAAGAAATTAAGACATTCTAAGATAAAGACTGCAAGATTTCATCGCTAGTAAACCTGACCTATAAGAAATCCTAGGCCAGGCTTGGTGGCTGACTCCTGTAATCCCAGTACTTTGGGAGGCCGAGGCGGGTGGATCACCTGAGGTCAGGAATTTGAGATCAGCCTGGCCAACATGGTGAAACCTCGTCTCTACTAAAAATAAAATAAAACTTAGCTGGGTGTAGTGGCACGCACCTGTAATCCCAGCTACTCGGGAGGCTGAGGCATAAGAATTGCTTGAACCGGCCGGGCGCGGTGGCTCAAGCCTGTAATCCCAGCACTTTGGGAGGCTGAGACAGGCGGATCACGAGGTCAGGAGATCGAGACCATCCTGGCTAATACGGTGAAACCCCGTCTCTACTAAAAAAATACAAAAAACTAGCCGGGCGCGGTGGCGGGCGCCTGTAGTCCCAGCTACTCCGGAGGCTGAGGCAGGAGAATGGCGTGAACTCGGGAGGCGGAGCTTGCAGTGAGCTGAGATCTGGCCACTGCACTCCAACCCGGGCGACAGAGCGAGACTCCGTCTCAAAAAAAAAAAAAAAAAAAAAGAATTGCTTGAACCTAGGAGGCAGAGGTTATAGTGAGCTGAGATCATGCCACTGCACTCCAGCCTGGGCAACAGAGTGAGACTCCGTCTCAAAAAAAAAAAAAGGAAATCCTAGAGGAGGTCCTTCAGACTGAAATGACAGTAGACAGTAATTTGAATCTACATGAAGAAATAAAATAAACCATTGACGGTAACTCCATAGGTAAATATAAAAGGTAGCATAAATGTATTCTTGATTAATTTTGTTTAATTTTTTCCTATCTTATTTAAAAGATAAGTACATAATGCAATAATTATAAACCTGCATTGATAATGCACACAATATATTAAGATGTATTTTGTGTGACAATAATAGCACAAAGAAGGGGAGAGGGAACCAAAGCTATATAGGAGCAAATTTTTTGTGTAATAATGAAATTAAGTTGGCATTTATCTAAACTTAAGTTGTTATTAAATAAGATGTTAATTGTAATTCCCAGGACAATGACTAAGAAATTAACTCAAAATATAGTAAAAAGGAAAACCCCTAAATGTCTAGCTATTGAAGAATGACTAAATTATGTCAACTTGATGGAATATAATGCAGCTATTAAAAATGAAAATTATGAACAATATTTTTAATACTTTAAGACTGTATAATAACAAAAATAAAATCAAAGTTAAAATTTATTTAAAAATAAGAGAAAATTGCAGCAAAGTAACTGGGAGAAAAAAATTTACCTTTGTTCTTTTGACAAGGCTGAATGAAAACTTAGACTTAGTTCTTTAATTATAACAAGAGCTCTAATTCTGAGTGAATCTCTGAAGAGATAGCTATAATCTCCCAATATTTTGAACCCATTTGGCATGGGGTGGGGTGGGGGGAAGGGCATTGTTTTTACTGGAGAAAGAAGGAAAGAAAAGCCTTTGAATTAGGCCCTGACACTGCCTGCATGTCCAGGAAATACTTTAAAAGCACCAAGTCATTAATCACAAGCTTTTAGAACAGGAATAAGCCATTCTAATTAATTTCTTTAAAATAAATTTATTTTTGGAGACAGGGTCTCACTCTGTTGCCCAGGCTGGCGTGCAGTGGTGCAATCACAGATCACTATAGCCTCTACCTCCCGGGCTCAAGTGATTCTCCCACCTCAGCCTCCAAAGTAGCTGGGACTACAGGTGCATGCCACCATGCCCAGGTAACTTTTGTATTTGTTTTATTTTGAGATGGGGTTTCACCATGTTGCCCAGGCTAAAAAGAAATATATTTGAGTAATAGAAACTATGGATCACTAAACATTCATTACAGAACACTGAGCATTTGTGAGTCCACTTCTGGGCTCTGAGAAGAAGTAATGAGGAAGGAAAGGGTAGGAAGGAAATTGAATCAAGTGGTAAGAAAATCTTGTATCCACGGTGGGTGGGAAGGGGGCGTGGTGCTGTTCAACAGAAAGCTAGCATACGTGACAGTGGGGGCGCACAGCCGGGTGGTTACAGAGCTGGTGCTCTCTGAAGGATCAGTCCCCTTCTATTCACGTTAGGATTCCTGTTTTCCTCCACGCTGGTTCTGATCTAAAAATAGGATGCAGTGACTTCACAGAAGCTCAGTCTTTAATTCATGGAAACAGTGTGACCTGAAACAAGCTGTATCACCAACCCTGGGGCACAAATCAGGTCACAACTCTTCCCTTGTTCTTCTCTTTTCTCTCTCTCTCCTTCTCTTTTCTCTCTCTCTCCTTCTCTTTTCTCTCTCTCTCCTTCTCTTTTTTTTTTTGAGATGGAGTCTTGCTCTGCCACCCAGGCTGGAGTGCAGTGGCCAGATCTCAGCTCACTACAAGCTTCGCCTCCCGGGTTTACGCCATTCTCCTGCCTCAGCCTCCGGAGTAGCTGGGACTACAGGCGCCCGCCTCGTCGCCCGGCTAGTTTTTTGTATTTTTAAGTAGAGACAGGGTTTCACCGTGTTAGCCAGGATGGTCTCGATCTCCTGACCTCGTGATCCACCCGTCTCGGCCTCCCAAAGTGCTGGGATTACAGGCTTGAGCCACCGCGCCCGGCCTTCCTTCTCTTTTTTGAGATAGGATCTCACTCTGTCACCCAGGCTGGAGTGCAGTGGCATGATCACAGCTCACTGCAGCCTTGACCTCCTGTGCTCAAGTGATCTTCTCACCTCAGCTTCCCAAGTAGCTGAGACTACAGGCATGCACCACCACACACGGCCCTTCTACTTTTCAAAACAAAACCAGCTTGACCACCCATGTGCCAGGTTAGCAGAAAGTCCAATATCCCTTTCTCCTCCCCTTGAGCTGTCCAACATCCCTGGTGTTTACTCCATCCAAAGGGATCAGCTTTGTTTCCAAGTGCTTCAAGGACAAGGCGATTCTCCTGCCTCAGTCACCCTAGTTAGCTGGGATTACAGGCATGTGCCACCACATTCAGCTAATTTTTGTATTTCTGGTAGAGACGGGGTTTCACCATGTTGGCCAGGCTGATCTCAAATTCCTGACCTCAGGTGATCCGCCCACCTTGGCCTCCCAAAGTGCTGGGATTACAGGCATGAGCCACCGCACCCGGCCCATTGCCTGTTTTTTTTTTTTTTAAAGAGTATTGGTTAAGTCAGTCGAGCGCAGTGGCTCACGCCTGTAATCCCAACGCTTTGGGAGGCCAAGGTGGACGAATCACCTGAGGTCAGGAGTTCAAGACCAGCCTGGCCAACATGGTGAAACCCCATCTCTACTAAAAATACAAAAATTAGCCAGGCATGGTGGTGGGCACCTGTAATCCCAGCTACTCGGGAGGCTGAGGCAGGAGATTGGCTTGAACCTGGGAGGTGGAGGTTGCAGTGAGCTGAGATCGCACCACTGCACTCCAGCCTAGGCAAGAAGAGAGAAACTCCATCTCAAAAAAAAGAAAAAAAAAAAAAGTATGGTTATTTTGTAGGATAGTCTTCAATTTGGGTTTGTCTGACATTTTCTCATGATTAAATTGAAGTTATGCATATTGGGAAGAATACTAATTTTTTTTTTCTTTTGAGACAGGTTCTTGTTGTGTCACCCAGGCTGGAGTGTAGTGGCACAATCTCAGCTCCCTGCAACCTCTGCCTCCTAGGTTCAAGCAATTCTCCTGCCCCAGCCTCCCAAGTAGCTGGGACGACAGGCACACACCATGACATCTGGCTAATTTTTATATTTTTGGTAACGGGGTTTTGCCACGTTGGCCAAGCTGGTCTTGAACTCCTGACCTCAAGTGATCTGCCCACCTCGGCCTCCCAAAGTGCTGGGATTACAGGCGTGAGCCACCGTGCCCAGCCTTTTTACTGTATTTTGAGTTAATTTCTTAGTCATTGTCCTGGGAATTACAATTAACATCTTATTTAATAACAACTTAAGTTTAGATAAATGCCAACTTAATTTCATTATTACACAAAAAATTTGCTCCTATGTAGCTTTGGTTCCCTCTCCCCTTCTTTGTGCTATTATTGTCACACAAAATACATCTTAATATATTGTGTGCATTATCAATGCAGGTTTATAATTATTGCATTATGTACTTATCTTTTAGGATAGGAAAAAATTAAACAAAATTAATCAAGAATACATTTATGCTACCTTTTATATTTACCTATGGAGTTACCGTCAATGGTTTATTTTATTTCTTCATGTAGATTCAAATTACTGTCTACTGTCATTTCAGTCTGAAGGACCTCCTCTAGGATTTCCTTTTTTTTTTTTTGAGACGGAGTCTCACTCTGTTGCCCAGGCTGGAGTGCAGTGGCATGATCTCAGCTCACTATAACCTCTGCCTCCTAGGTTCAAGCAATTCTTATGCCTCAGCCTCCCGAGTAGCTGGGATTACAGGTGCGTGCCACTACACCCAGCTAAGTTTTATTTTATTTTTAGTAGAGACGAGGTTTCACCATGTTGGCCAGGCTGATCTCAAATTCCTGACCTCAGGTGATCCACCCGCCTCGGCCTCCCAAAGTACTGGGATTACAGGAGTCAGCCACCAAGCCTGGCCTAGGATTTCTTATAGGTCAGGTTTACTAGCGATGAAATCTTGCAGTCTTTATCTTAGAATGTCTTAATTTCTTTTTTTCCCTCCTTCATTTTTGAAGAATAGTTTTGTTAGAGAATTCTGGGGGTGACAGGGTGTGTTTTTTTCTTTCAGCACTCTTAGTATATGTCATCCCACTGCCTTTTGTAAAAAACATTGCAGGCCGGGCGCGGTGGCTCAAGCCTGTAATCCCAGCCCTTTGGGAGGCCGAGACGGGCGGATCACGAGGTCAGGAGATCGAGACCATCCTGGCTAATACGGTGAAACCCTGTCTCTACTTAAAAATACAAAAAACTAGCCGGGCGACGAGGCGGGCGCCTATAGTCCCAGCTACTCGGGAGGCTGAGGCAGGAGAATGGCATAAACCCGGGAGGCGGAGCTTGCAGTGAGCTGAGATCCGGCCACTGCACTCCAGCCTGGGTGGCAGAGCGAGACTCCGTCTCAAAAAAAAAAAAAAAAACATTGCAGTGGGCTGGGTGCGGTGGCTCACGCCTGTAATCCTAGCACTTTGGGAGGCCAAAGTGGGTAGATTACTTGAGGCCAGCCGGGCGCGGTGGCTCAAGCCTGTAATCCCAGCACTTTGGAGGCCGAGACGGGTGGATCACGAGGTCAGGAGATCGAGACCATCCTGGCTAACACGGTGAAACCCCGTCTCTACTAAAAAATACAAAAAACTAGCCGGGCGAGGTGGCGGGCGCCTGTAGTCCCAGTTACTCGGAGGCTGAGGCAGGAGAATGGCGTGAACCCGGGAGGCGAAGCTTGCAGTGAGCTGAGAACCGGCCACTGCACTCCAGCCCGGGCAACAGAGTGAGACTCTGTCTCAAAAAAAAAAAAAAAAAAAAAAAAAAAAAAAAACTTGAGGCCAGGAGTTAGAGACCAGCCTGGCCAACATGGTGAAACCCCAACTCTACTAAAATTAGCCGGGTGTGGTGGCGGGCACCTGTAGTCCCAGCTACTTCGGAGGCTGAGGCAGGAGAATTGCTTGAACCTGGGAGGCGGGGTTGCAGTGAGCCAAGATTGTGCCACTGCACTCCAGCCTGGGCAACAGAGCGATGGGAGGGCGAGGGGAATAACACTAGTTGAGTACTTTATGCCAGGCACCATGCCAGGGGCATTTACAGAATTAATCCCATTAAACCTTCAAACAACCCAGAGATTATTATGCATATTTAACACAAATGGAATCTAAGGCTTCAACAGGCCAAGTAATTGCTCCATTTGTTTTTAGAATACAGGTCAGTCTTACATTAGAGCTCATGCCTATTCAACATATCATTCCTTTTTTTGTTTGTTTTTGTTTTTGTTGAGACAAAGTCTCACTCTGTCACCCAGGCTGGAGTGCAGTGGTGTGATCTCAGCTCACTGCAGCCTCGACCTCCCAGACTCAAGTGATCCTCCCACCTCAGCCTCCCAAGTAGCTGGGATCACAGGGACACGCTACCACACCTGGGGAATTTTTGTATTTTTTGTAGAGACGGGGTTTTACATTGTTGCCCAGGCTGGGTCATTCTTTCTTAAAACCATGTTCAGAATCAAGTTGAGTAGCCTCCCGTAGAATTATCTGGCATGGGGTAATGGGAGAATGGCAAATACCAGGCTTGTACATCACCACTCACCATTCCTCACTCATGGCAGCCACAACTAATCGAACCTGGCACTTTACCCTCTTAATTCAATAATTAAGAATTCAAAACCTAGGAATTCTTTTTTTCTTTTGAGACGGAGTCTTGCTCTGTCGCCTGGGCTAGAGTGCAGTGGCCAGATCTCAGCTCACTGCAAGCTCCGCCTCCCGGGTTTACGCCATTCTCCTGCCTCAGCCTCCGGAGTAGCTGGGACTACAGGCGCCCGCCACCTCGCCTGGCTAGTTTTTTGTATTTTTTTTTAGTAGAGATGGGGTTTCACCGTGTTAGCCAGGATGGTCTTGATCTCCTGACCTCGTGATCCGCCCGTCTCGGCCTCCCAAAGTGCTGGGATTACAGGCTTGAGCCACCGCGCCCGGCCTCAAAACCTAGGAATTCTTTCTCAATTCACTGTTTCAGGCAGGTGCTACCAATGGATAGGAGTTGGCATGGGAGATGCAATCAGGCACATGGGTTCAAACCTATACTGCATACTTACTAGCTATGTGACCTTGAGTAGGTCATGCAACCTTTCTGAGGCTCGTTTTTGTCAGCTGTAAATTAAAATAATATCTCAGTTGCAGTAGAATTGCCTTAGAATTATCCTGAGGATTTGTTGACATGTATGTAAAAGTACCCAGTGCTGTACCTGGAAGAGACCAGGCCGTGAAAAGTGTATAGCCTTTGAGGAGCCCGTCAATCCCTTCGGCTCGTGCTCTGGAAACTGTAGGGAACAATTTTTTTTTTTTTTTTAAACCAGGAAATTCTGTCAAAGAACCGCAGTTTGGCCAGGCACGGTGGCTCATGCGTGTCATCCCAGCAATTTGGGAAGTCAATGCAGGAGGATCACTTGAGTCCAGGTGTTTGAGAACAGCTTGGGCAACATAGTAGGACCCCGTCTTCACAAAATAAAAGATTTGCCAGCGTGATGGCACAGGCCTGTGGTCCCAGGTACTCAGGAGGTTGAGGCAGGAGAATTGCTTGAGCCGGGGAGGTTGAGACTTCAATGAGCTGTGATTGCGCCACTGCACTCCAGCCTGGGTGACAGAGTGAGGCCCTGTCTCAAACAAGAGACAGAAAACAAAAAAGAAACCCCAAAACATAGTTTGGAGAGAACTATACAATAGCATACAGTCAAATACAGGCTGTGAATTCTGTAGGTTTAAAAAAACGGTGGGGGATGGCCAGGTGTGGTGGTTCATGCCTGTGATCCCAGCACTTTGGGAAGCCAAGGCAGGTGGATCAGTTGAGGTCAGGAGTTCGAGATCAGCCTGGCCAACATGGTGAAACCCCGTCTCTACTTAAGAATACAGGGGCCGGGCGCGGTGGCTCAAGCCTGTAATCCCAGCACTTTGGGAGGCCGAGACGGGCGGATCACGAGGTCAGGAGATCGAGACCATCCTGGCTAACACGGTGAAACCCCGTCTCTATTAAAAAATACAAAAATTAGCCGGGCGAGGTGGCGGCGCCTGTAATCCCAGCTACTCTGGAGGCTGAGGCAGGAGAATGGCGTGAACCCGGGGGGCGGAGCTTGCAGTGAGCTGTGATCCGGCCACTGCACTCCAGCCTGGGCGACAGAGCGAGACTCCGTAGTAGCACGTGCCTGTAATCTTTGCTACTCGGGAGGATGAGACAAGAGAATCACTTGAAGCCAGGAAGTGGAGGCTGCAGTGAGCAGAGATAATGCCACTGCATTCCAGCCTGGGCGACAGAGCAAGACTCCGTCTCTAACAAACAAAAGTGGTGTGAGATCCCTCCTGGAAGAGTTGGATATGAGAGGGTCTGAAGATTTAGAGTTTGGAGGAGGCATCGGTTGGAAGGTGGAACAGCATAAGCAAAAGCAGTAAGAGAAAGTTGAGAGCACAGAGAGGAGACTGGCTCTTCTGTTGTCGAGGGTCTGGCCTGGGGAGTGTCTTCAGCGGGGAAGGAAAAGTACCCTCGGCCAGCTCCTGATCTTACTCAACCAACCCCAAGAGCACCTGAAGCAGCAAAGACTCTGCACGTTTCATGACTACCACCAGGGAGCAGTATGGCCCAACAACTTGGCGCATCAGGGTTCATTCAGTTACTAGTTTGTGCCAAGAGCTGATCTAGGAGCATGAAAGTGTCTACCAATCTAATATTTGTGAAGCACTTTGCATGGAGTTTTCAAAGTACTTTAACCCCAGTGATCTGATCTAATACTAACTACAACCCTGTGTGGTCTCTATGTATTGGTATCATCTACCTGGAGGAACCAATGTTGAGGATTTAAGTGAATTATTCAAGTTCATTTAGACCGTGCAGGAATCTGAATTTCAACCAAGGGCCATAATCTCCACCTCTTGCCCTCTACTACAACTTACTGCCTTTTGTTAAGGAGACAGGAACATACAAATATTTAGCATAGTAATAAAAGCTTATATTAATAACTATTAAGAACCAATGGCAGTTTCAGTTTGGGAAGATGAAAAAGTTCTGGAGATAGATGGTGGTGATGGTTGCACAATAATACGAATACATTTAATGCCGCTGAACTGTATACTTACAAGTGGTTAAAATGGCAATTTTTTTTGAGAAGTCTCGCTCTTGTCCCCCAGGTTTGAGTGCAATGGCTTTATCTCGGCTCACTGCAACCTCTGCCTCCTGGGTTCAAATGATTCTCCTGCCTCTGCTTCCCAAGTAGCTGGGATTAAGGCGCCTGCCACCATGCCTGGCTAACTTTTGTATTTTTTAGTAGAGATGGGGTTTCACCATGTTGGCCAGGCTGGTCGCGAACTCCTGACCTCAGATGATCCACCTGCCTCGGCCTCCCAAAGTGCTGGGATTACAGGCGTGAGCCACCGTGCCTGGTTGGCAATTTTTTTTTTTTTTTTTTTTTTTAGGCCGGGTCTGACTCTGTCCCCCAGGCTGGAGTGCAGTGGTGGAATCTTGGCTTACTGCAGCCTCAACATCCTGGGCTGAAGCGATCCTCCCACCTCAGCCCCCCAAAGTAGCTGGGATCACAGGCGCATGCCACCACACGCAGCTATTTTTCTGGAGAGATGGGATTTTGCCATATTGCCCAGGCTGGTCTCAAACTCCTGAGCTCAAGCAATCCGCCTGCCTTAGCCTCCCAAAGTGCTGGGATTATAGGTGTGAACCACTGCACCCAGCCTAAGATGGCAATTTTTTTTTTTTTTTTTGATACGGAGTGTTGTTCTTGTTGCCCAGGCTAGAGTGCAATGGCACGATCTCGGCTCACTGCAACCTCCACCTCCCGGGTTCAAGCGATTCTCCTGCCTCATCCTCCTGAGTAGCTGGGATTACAGGCATGCACCACCACGCCTGGCTAATGTTTGTATTTTTAGTACAGATGAGGTTTCTCCATGTTGGTCAGGCTGGTCTCAAACTTCCGACCTCAGGTGATCCACCTGCCTCAGCCTCCCAAAGTGCTGGGATTACAGGCGATAGCCACCGTGCCTGGCAAGATGGCAAATTTTATGTTATGTATATGTTAACACAGTTTAAAAAATGACAGCTACACAAATGGTTAACTATACAGCATTTATTAATAACAAAAGTTACTGTTATATATCAGTAACTGCCTTTAAAAGCACTTATGACCTTATTATTTCTTTAATTCTCACAACCATCAATTAAAGTAGGCACCACTATTATTCTCATTCAGTAATTTTAGGCTGGGCATGGTGGCTCATGCCTGTAATCTTAGCACTTTGGGAGGCCGAGGCGGGTGGATCACGAGGTCAGGAGTTCAAGACCACCCTGGCCAATATAGTGAAACCCCATCTCTACTAAAAATACAAAAATTAGCTAGGTGTGGTGGCATATGCCTGTAGTCCCAGCTGCTCAGGAGGCTGAGGCAGGAGAATCGCTTGAACCCGGGAGGTGGAGGTTGCAGTGAGCTGAGATCATGCCACTGCACTCCACCCTGGGTGACAGAGTGAGATTCTGTCTCAAAATAAATAAATAAATAAATAAAAATAATTTCATCACTGGGTCTGTCTTTACTCCCCTCCCTCTCCCCAGGCCCCACCCCCAACCCCTTTCCCCAGCAACCGTGGTATAGGCTGTGATCTGCACTTCACTGGTCCTTGGTTAACCAGTGTTGTAAGTGTGACAGAATGGAAAGACCACCGGCTTTGGAGTTTACTGACCTGGAGCTGATAGGGTCTCAGCTGTTTTACTGGCTGAATGTTCTTGGGCAAGTTACTTAATCTCTCTGAGCCTCAATTTTTTCATTTATGCATAGAGTTGTGATGAGCAAATAAGATAATGTATACATGTGAAATGTTTAACAGTGCTTGACACATAGAATGGACTAAAAAATGTTGGCTGTTATTATTTGCTCCTAGTAGGATGCTCAGACAGCAATAAATAAATAGGCCAGGAGCAGAGGCTCATGCCTGTAATCTCACGCCTGTAATTCCAGCACTTTGGGAGGCGAAGGCAGGCATATCACCTGAAGTCAGGAGTTTGAGACTAGCCTGGCCAACATGGTGAAACCCCGTCTCTACTAAAAATATAAAGATTAGCCAGGCGCCGTGGCAGGTGCCTATAATCCCAGCTACTTGGGAGGCCGAAGTAGGAGAATCGCTTGAACCCAGGAGGCAGAAGTTGCAGTGAGCCAAGATCGCACCACTGCACTCCATCCTGGGCGACAGAGTGAGACTCGTCTCAAAAAAAAAAAAAAAGAGAAGGCCGGGCGCGGTGGCTCAAGCCTGTAATCCCAGCACTTTGGGAGGCCGAGGCGGGCGGATCACGAGGTCAGGAGATCGAGACCATCCTGGCGAACACTGTGAAACCCCGTCTCTACTAAAAAATACAAAAAACTAGCCGGGCGAGGTGGCGGGCGTCTGTAGTCCCAGCTACTCGGGAGGCTGAGGCAGGAGAATGGCGTGAACCCGGGAGGCGGAGCTTGCAGTGAGCTGAGATCCGGCCACTGCACTCCAGCCCCGGCGACAGAGCAAGACTCCGTCTCAAAAAAAAAAAAAAAAAAAAAAAAAAAGAGAAAACAATAAATAAATAGACGGATATGTCCCAAGGGGATCTGAAATACCTCCTGGCCCTCATGAGGGTAGGGATGTTGGAGGAAAGCAGCACCCAGCAGAGAATGTTTAGCCCCAATCAGCGGAGCTGGTGGAATGATAGGACGAGGTAAGGCTCTTGGAGTTCGACTTCATCATCTTACAGAGGAGGAAATCGAAACCCAAGAAAGGGAATATTATGCAGAGTCACCCCCTTTGTCCCAGTCAACTGGGAAATTACCCTGAGAAACAGTCAGGTGTGGTGAGAGCCCCTCTCTGGAGGACAGGCCCAGGCAGTGAGGTGAGTTCTCCTTAGCCAGCTCTAGGGCCCTTCCCAGAAAAACAGCAGGTTACCACCAAGTCCTCTCCAGCCTCAGGGCTGCTCTGAGAGGTGCTCACCTCTGTCCTTTTTCTGCAGGATCAGCCAAGAGGATCATGAAACTGGGAGATCAGCAGTTTATTGTAGCTTCTAGGGCAGGGGGTATGGAGAGAGAAGGAAAGGGAGGGGCCCTGGGCACACTGTCACAGCCGTACCTTTGGTTAATATTTGTTCTTTCTTCTTCCTTGGCTTGGAAGCCAAGGGAAAGTCAGTAACAGCTTGTAAAACAGGATCCCAGAGACTTGAGAAGCTGGTTCCTGTGAAAGATGACTCAGCACAGGCCTTTAGAATGCCAGGCAGTGTCCCTGACTGGATGCTGCACAGGCCTGCGAGCACTGTGTGGGTCCCTTTGGCTGTTACAAAGTCCAGGCTATTTTTCTGCTCAGGGGTACTTGCCTCCTAGGAGCTGGGGCATGTCCTGCAGCCCCCAGCTCATGAGTAGGTATTAGCATCAGGGTCCTTGTTGTGGTTTGATCTCTGAATCCCTTTCCTTTACAGAGACCCTTCATGCCTTGCCTACATTCAGTGACCCTCTTTTTCTCCAGGCCGTCATTGATACTGCCTCCAGACTGGGCTTTGCAATGCATTTCATCAGGGCATTCCCAAAGGATGCCTCACTGCCTATAAACTCAGCTCCCAATTCCTTAGCACAATGTGGTCCTGACCAAAGTTTCTGCTTCAGGCCAGGCGCAGTGGCTCACGCCTGTAATCCCAACCCTTTGGGAAGCCAAGGACGGTGGATCACCTGAGGCCAGGAGTTCGAGACCAGCCTGGCCAACATGGTGAAACCCTGTCTCTACTAAAAATACAAAAATTAGCCAGGCGTGGGCCGGGCGCGGTGGCTCAAGCCTGTAATCCCAGCACTTTGGGAGGCTGAGACAGGCGGATCACAAGGTCAGGAGATCGAGACCATCCTGGCTAACATGGTGAAACCCCGTCTCTACTAAAAAAAAAAAAAAAAAAACTAGCCGGGCGAGGTGGCGGGCGCCTGTAGTCCCAGCTACTCGGGAGGCTGAGGCAGGAGAATGGCATGGACCTGGGAGGCGGAGCTTGCAGTGAGCTGAGATCCGGCCACTGCACTCCAGCCTGGGTGACAGAGCGAGACTCTGTCTCAAAAAAAAAAAAAAAAAAAATTAGCCAGGCGTGGTAAAAAATTAGCCAGGCGTGGTGGTGCACGCCTGTAGTCCCAACTACTTGGGAGGCTGAGGCAGGAGAATTGCTGGAACCCGGGAGGTAGAGGTTGCAGTGAGCTGAGATTACGCTACTGCACTCTAGCCTGGGCGACAGAGCAAGACTCTGTCTCAAAAATAAATGAATAGATAAATAAATTAAAAAAAAAAATTCTGCTTCATCCCAATACCCTCTCCTTCCGCCTGCCACGCGCCCCATACTCTAGCCCAGGGTTTCTCAGTGTAGTCTGTGGACCATCTTCTTCAGAATCATTCAGGACATGATTCCTGGGTACGAGACCTACTGAATGGAAAATGCAAATTCCTGTGCTCCGGAACTACTGAGCCAGCTGTTGGTGATACCTCGGAACCTGCATTTTAATGATACTGGGGCTGATTTTTGTGTAGAATACAGTTTAAGAACTACTACTCTGCCAAACCAGATTGTTGAGTCTCCTGACTGTATCTGGGTAGTCACACCTTTCTCACTTCCTGCATTTTGCAGCCTGGTGCACTCTGCTTCTCCTTTAAGCTTCGTCTCACACATCAACTCTTCTGTGCTGCTTTCCCTAAATCCAGGTTCCTTTCTCGGTGTCCACATGATCCATTGCACTTTCCACCCACCTCTGCTATAGTATCTTCTTATCATGTCAGAGCTAATTATTGGCTCCTTCACTTGTTTGTGAACTCCCTAAGGACCATGGATGTTTCATTTTGAATCCCCAGAGCCTAGCAAAATACCTGGCAGGGAGAGGACATTTAATGCATGTTACTGAATGAATGAATGAATGAATGAACAAATGTAGAATGAGTGGAGACCAGGTCACAGTCTAAATCGGAAAAGTAGATTAAGGCCGGGCATGGTGGCTCACGCCTGTAATCCCAGCACTTTGGGAGACCAAGGCAGGAGGATGGTTTGAGCCTAGGAGTTTGAGACCAACCTGGGCATCACAGTGAGACCTCATCCCTATAGAAAATAAAAAATGCTGGGCATGGTGGCTCACACCTGTAATCCCAGCACTTTGGGAGGCTGAGGCAGGCGGATCAAGAGGTGAATAGGTTGAGACCATCCTGGCCAACATGGTGAAATCCCATTTCTACTAAAAATACAAAAAATAGCTGGGTGTGGTGGTGGGTGCCTGTAATCCCAGCTACTCAGGAGGCTGAGGCAGGAGAATCGCTTTAACCCCAGTGATGGAGGTTGCAGTGAGCTGGGATCACACCACTGCACTCCAGCCTGGCAACAGAGCAAGACTCTGAATCAAAAAAAAATTAGATGGGCATGGTGGCACCTGCTTGTAGTCCCAGCTACTCAGGAGACTGAGGTGGGAGGATCGCTGGAACCCAGAAAGTCAAGGTTGCAGTGAGCTGTGATTGTGCCACTGCACTCCACCCTGGGCAACAGAGCAAGACTGTCACAACAACAACAAAAAAAGAAAAAGAAAGAAAGGAAAAGTAGATTAAACTCATTATGTAGTGGACAGAGCCATATTTATCAGGCAGACTCCTGCTTCACATTTTCGGTCTAACTTGTTCTAAATGTTTGATCTTTTCTTGAGGAAGCTATGGATTTACACTATGGCAAAGGTAGTTAGGTAAGTTATGAGTTAGGACTAAGAAATATTTTTTAAAATCCCAACGTGTTTGTGTGGGAGGCCAAGAAACAGCTTTCTCTTGATCTCTCTCTGAGGATAGATCCTACCAGACTTTTTCTCCACCTGTTCCCAAGGATTCTCCATTTCAGAATTCTTGACCTTTTAACTCTAGTGATGTAACTGCCTCAGTCAGGCACGCCCTGGGCCTTGTCATGATTGTCCAGCTCAGAAATGCCAACAAACTGGTCTCTGGGTGGAACTTCCTTGCCATCGGTTTACTACCTTCCCCTACTCCCAGCTCCCTGCATCTCTTTCCCAAACCCCAGCCCATGAGTGCCTCCTTTCTTCATTCTTGTCCACAGGGAGGTGCTCCTCCTGCTGTCTAAGGCCAGTCCCTTAGTGGGTGCTGGATTCCATCCTTCCTCGGCACTGGGCTCCATCAGCAGCAGCACACTTCCCTCCATCCTCACTCTCTCCTTTCTGGCTTTTCCTTCCACACATAAACAGAGTCAAGCTTCTCTCACCTCAGAAAGGTACCTCTCTCTAGCTATAAGCCAGTTTGCAAGTTCACTTCACAGCAGAGCTTATCCAAAGAGCAGGCCCTGTTTGCTAGCCACTCACCCTTAACTCCATTTCTGGCCCCACCTCTCCAGTTATTCTTCCCAAGGCCACAGCAACCTCCTAATTGCACAATCTAGCAAGTAATTTTTTGTTTGTTTCTTTGTTTGTTTTTGAGACAGAGTGTCGCTCTTGTTGCCCAGGTTGGAGTGCAATGGCACGATCTCAGTTCACTGCAGCCTCAGCCTCCCAGGTTCAAGCAATTCCCCTGCCTCAGCCTCTCAAGTAGCTGGAACTACAGGCACCCGCCACCATGCCCAGCTAATTTTTCGTATATTTTTTAGTAGAGACAGGGTTTCACCATGTTGGCCAGGCTGGTCTTCAACTTCTAGCCTCAGGTGATCCACCTGTCGGCGCCTCCCAAAGTGCTGGGATTACAGGTGTGAGCCACTGCACCTGGCTCCAAGTAGTTTTCAGTTGCTATTTTGCTTGCACTTTGTGTGGCATTTGACACTATGAACTACTTTCTTCTGAAATCTCTGTTGTTCTTTCATTCTTCCTTGGTTTGCAAAGCACTCTCTTTGTTCTTTTTTTTTTTTTTTTTTTTTGAGATGGAGTCTCACTCTGTTACCCAGGCTGGAATGTAGTGGTGCAATCTCAGCTCATAGCAACCTCCGCCTCCCAGGTTCAAATGATTCTCCTGCCTCAGCCTCCTGAGTTGCTGGGACTACAGATGCCCGCCACCAATCCCAGCTAATTTTTGTATTTTTAGTAGAGACGGGGTTTCACCATGTTGGCCAGGCTGGTCTTGAACTCCTGACCTCAAGTGATCTGTGCGCTTTGGCCTCTCAAAATGTTGGGATTACAGGTGTGGTCCACTGCACCCAGTTTTTTTTTTTTTTTTTTTTTTTTTTTTAAGAGGGCCTAGCTGGGTATGGTGGCTCACACCTGTAATCCCAGCGCTTTGGGAGGCTGAGGTGGGTGGATCATGAGGTCAGGAGATCGAGACCATCCTGGCTAACACGATGAAACCCTGTCTCTACTAAAAATACAAAAAATTAGCCGAGTGTGGTGGCGGGTGCCTATAGTCCCCAGCTACTTGGGAGGCTGAGGCAGGCGAATGGCGTGAATCCGGGAGGCAGAGCTTGCAGTGAGCTGAGATCATGCCACTGCACTCCAGCCTGGGCAACAGAGCAAGACTCCATCTCAAAAAAAAAAAAAAAAAAGAGAGACAGGGCCTGATTCTGTCATCTAGGCTAGAGTGCAGTGGTGTGATCTTAGCTCACTGTAGCCTTGAATTCCTGAGCTCAAGCAATCCTTCTGCTTGAGCCTCCTGAGTAGCTGAAACTACAGACATGCACACCATGCCTGGCTAATTTAAAAAAAAAAGATTCTTTGGTGGAGACAGGGTTTTGTTATATTGCCCAGGCTAGTCTTGAGCTCCTGGTCTCAAGTGATCCTCCCGCCTCACCCTCCCAAAGCTCTGGAACTACAAGCATGAGCCACTGTGCCTGGCCCGTCTACTACCTTCTTTGTGGAGTCCTCTTCCTATTCCCAAATGTCAGCAGTCTGTACTTTTCCTTGTTTAGTTCTTTTATCGTCTTTTATTTGTGTTTTCTGCTATAGCTTATAGAATCTAATGCTTAGCACTTACTATTGAAGACATCTAACATCTGTGAATCTTAATAAAATGAGGATTGTCTTAATTAAGGTTTTATTAATAAAATCTTAATAAAATGGGGAAAAATATAATTTATGCACGTAAAGGGCCCAGCAAAGCTCCTGGCATAAAGTAGAGGCTCACTAAATGGCAGTAATTTGTATTATTATCATTAATAATAAAATAATGTCTCAATCTCCAGCCTATAAGTTTATATCTTTATTATTATTTTGAACACTTTTTATTGTGGTGAGTTTTGAACAGAATTGCATCATGAATTTCCATGTACCTATGACCCAGCCCCAATAACGATCAACCCATAACCAATCCTGCCCCATTCACCCCATCCTCTATAAAAAGGTACAAACTTAAAAAAAAAAACTCGGCTGGGTGCGATGGCTCATGCCTGTAATCCCAGCACTTTGAGAGGCCGAGGCAGGTGGATCACGAGGTCAGGAGTTCAAGGCCAGCCTGACCAACATAGTGAAACCTCGTCTCTACTAAAAATAAATTAGCTGGGCGTGGTGGCATGTGCCTGTAGTCCCAGCTACTCGGGAGGCTGAGGCAGAAGAATCACCTGAATCTGGGAGACGGAGGTTGCAGTGAGCCGAGATTGTGCCACTGCACTCCAGCCTAGGAGACAGAGTGAGACTTGGTCTGAAAAAACAAAACAAAACAAAACAAAAAACCCCCACAATACTATTATCATACTTTAAAAATCCAATCATTTGCAATCCGGGTTGGTATATCTGATTCTTTTGAGATATTGCCACCTGGATGTTTCCCAGGCACTTCAAACTCAACATGTCCAAAGCTGAACTCATCACCTTCTCAGATTTCTGTTCTTCCCTGCTCCCTTGTGGTCCCTGTCTTGGTGATGGACACACCGTTCCCCAGTCCCTCAAATCAGAACCTTGGGAGTAGCCCTTGGCTCCTCATTCTTCCTCACACTGCATGCAGCCAGTCCCTGAAAAACTGTAGTATCTCTTCCCTGCAGCTCTCTTGCTGGCGTGGAAGGAGACTTTATCAGGTCTCTGCCTCTGTACATTAGCTCTCTAACTGGTGTGTCTCTATTGAGTCTTTTACTCCTCTAAATCTATCAACACTCTTGCCAATTATTTTTCTCCAAGGATTTTTTTTTTTTTTTTTTTTTTACTTTTTAGTAGAGATGGGGTCTTGCTGTTTTGCCCAGACTGGTCTCTAATTCCTGGACTCAAGTGACCCTCCCACCTCGGCCTCTCAAAGTGTTGGGATTACAGGTGCGAACCACCATGCCCAGCTGACTGTTTTTTTTATTGCAGTAAAATAGCCATAACAAAATTTACTATCGAATCATTTTAAAGTGTGCAACCATCATCACCATCTGTCTACAGATCCTTTTTTTTTTTTTTTTTGAGATGGAGTCTCGTTCTGTTGTCCAGGCTGGAGTGCAGTGGCACGATCTCAGCTCACTGCAAGCTCCACCTCCCTGGTTCACACCATTCTCCTGCCTCAGCCTCCCGCATAGCTGGGACTATAGGCGTCCACCACCACGCCCAGCTGATTTTTTGTATTTTTAGTAGAGACAGGGTTTCACCATGTTAGCCAGGATGGTCTCGATCTCCTGACCTCATGATCCGCCCGCCTTGGCCTCCCCAAGTGCTGGGATTACAGGCGTGAGCCACCACACCCGGCCTCTACAGATCCTTTTAATCTTCACAAACTGAAGCTCTATCAGAGCTTCAGAAAGTCTCCATTCCTCCTCCCCCAGCCCCTGGCAACTGCTGTCATCTACTTTCTTTTTTTTTGTTGTTTGTTTTTGAGACGGAGTTTCGTTCTTCTTGCCCAGGCTGGAGTGCAGTGGTGCAGTGGTGCAGTATTGGCTCACTGCAACCTCTGCCTCCCAGGTTCAAACAATTCTCCTGCCTCAGCTTCCCAAGTAGCTGGCATTACAGTCACCCACCACCACTCCCAGCTATTTTTTTTTTTTTTTTGTATTTTTAGTAGAGATGGGGTTTCATCATGTTGACCAGGCTACTCTCAAATTCCTGACCTCAGGTGATCTGCCTGCCTTGGCCTCCCACAGTGCTGGGATTACAGGTGTGAGCAACTGCTTGTTTTTTTCTGTTGTTACCTATGTTTTTGGTGTGATGTTCATGTCCTCCAGTAATCAATCTTTCTTTTTTTTTTGAGACAGAGTGTCACTCTGTTGCTCAGGCTGGAGTGCAGTGGCACGATCATGGCTCACTGCAGCCTCCACCTCTCCAAGCCCCATCATCTGCTTTCTATTTCCATACATTTGACTGCTCTAGGTACCTCATGTAAGCAGAGCTATACAGGATGCATCCTTTTGTGACTGGGTTATTTCACTTAGCATAATGTCTTGATTGTATATACTTATGTTCCTAACAGCATTATTCATGATAGCCAAAAGGCAGAAGCAACTCAAGTGCCCATCAGCAGATGTATGGATAAACAAAATGTGACATATACACACACACCCAAACCACTGGATTATTTAGCCTTAAAAATGAAGGATATTCTAACATATGCTACAATATGGAAGAACCTTGAAGACATTATGCTAAGTGAAATAACCCAGTCACAAAAGGATGCATCCTGTATAGCTCTGCTTACATGAGGTACCTAGAGCAGTCAAATGTATGGAAATAGAAAGCAGATGATGGGGCTTGGAGAGGTGGAGGCTGCAGTGAGCCATGATCGTGCCACTGCACATGAAAAGATGTTCAACATCAGTAATCAAGACCCTGCTTTCTTTTTTTTCTTTTGATTTTTTTTTTGAGACAGAGTCTTGCTCTGTCACCCAGGCTGGAGTGCAGTGGTGCAATCTCGGCTCACTACAACCCCCACCTCCTGGGTTCAGGTGATTCTCCTGCCTCAGCCTCCCAAGTAGCTGGGACTGCAGGCATGCAGTCTTCTATGTATTCTGGATATTAACCCTTATCAGATATATGATTTGCAAATATTTTCTCCCATTATGTGAGTTGCCCTTTTATTCTGTTGATAGTATACTTTGATATCCAAAAGTCCTTAAGTTTTTATGTAGCCTAATTTGCCTGTTTTTTTCTGTTGTTACCTATGTTTTTGGTGTGATGTTCATGTCCTCCAGTAATCAATCTTTCTTTCTTTTTTTGAGACAGAGTGTCACTCTGTTGCCCAGGCTGGAGTGCAGTGGCACGATCATGGCTCACTGCAGCCTCCATCTCTCCAGGCTCAGGTGATCCTCCTGCCTCAGCCTCCCTAGTAGCTAGGACTACAGGTGCATGCAACAACACCCAGCTACTTTTTGTACCATTTGTAGAGATGGGATTTCATCCTGTTGCCCTATTTTGTTTTGAACTCCCAAGCTCAAGTGATCTGCCTGTCTCACCCTCCCAAAGTGCTGGGCGCAACAGGCATGAGCCACCGTGCCCAACCTCCAATAATCTTTTAAACACACACTTGCCGGGCGCGGTGGCTCAAGCCTGTAATCCCAGCACTTTGGGAGGCCGAGACGGACGGATCCCGAGGTCAGGAGATCGAGACCATCCTGGCTAACACGGTGAAACCCCGTCTCTACTAAAAATACAAAAAACTAGCCGGGCGAGGTGGCGGGCGCCTGTAGTCCCAGCTACTCCGGAGGCTGAGGCAGGAGAATGGCGTGAACCCGGGAGGCGGAGCTTGCAGTGAGCTGAGATCTGGCCACTGCACTCCAGCCTGGGTGACAGAGCGAGACTCCATCTCAAAAAAAATAAAAAAATAAACACACACTTGTATATGGTTGATCCTTTCACTGTCCTCTTTGTAATCCTGGAATGCTTCTTTCTTTTAAACTTCTTAGCTGAATGATCTGGTCTTCATACTTCCTCAGTCTCCTCTCTCAGAATGACAACAAGGCAATCTGTTGTCATTCTGAATTTGCTGCACAGCTGCAAGCATTCACCTTGCTCTCCGAAGTCACCTTTGCACTTGCTAGGCCTGCTTCCTCCCTACCTTGCTTTTCACTAAACTAACTTCCATTCATCCTTTAAAGCTTCCTTCAAGTACTTCCTCCTCTGGGAGGCTTCCTTGGCTGTTCCACAAGTTATGTGCCTTCCTTGGTAACTTTTAATTTAATTTAATTTTTTTTTTTTTTTTTTTTTTGAGACGGAGTCTTGCAGTCGCCCAGGCTGGAGTGCAGTGGCCGGATCTCAGCTCACTGCAAGCTCCGCCTCCCGGGTTTACGCCATTCTCCTGCCTCAGCCTCCCGAGTAGCTGGGACTACAGGCGCCCGCCAACTCGCACGGCTAGTTTTTTTCTATTTTTTAGTAGAGACGGGGTTTCGCCGTGTTAGCCAGGATGGTCTCGATCTCCTGACCTCGCGATCCACCGTCTCGGCCTCCCAAAGTGCTGGGATTACAGGCTTGAGCCACCGCGCCCGGCCAATTTAATTTAATTTATTTATTAAATTATTTTATTTATTAAATAATTTAATTTAATTTATTTATTTATTTTAGAGACGGAGTCTTGCTCTGTCGCCCAGGCTACAGTGCAGTGGCGTGATCTCGGCTCACTGCAACCTCTGCCTCCCGGGTTCAAGCAATTCTCTGCCTCAGCCTCCCGAGTAGCTGGGATTACAGGTATCCGCCACCATGCCTGGCTAATTTTTGTATTTTTAGTAGAGACGGGGTTTCACCATCTTGGCCAGGCTGATCTTGAACTCCTGATTTCGTGATCCACCTGTCTTGACCTTCCCAAGTGTTGGGTTTATGCCCAGCCAACCTTTAATTTTATGGTAACCCTTATCAGATTGTGTTTTAATTGTTGGCTCATGGGCTTCCTGTTCCTCCCACTAGACTCTACATTCCTTAAGGGCAAGGTTCCTATTCATATCTTGTCATCTGCATGCTGCCCAAATCATGGTTGAACAGTTGAACTGGATCTCTGCCACTATTTAGTTTCTTTGACATTCAGCAAACTATTCAAACTCTCTGGGCCTCAGTTTTCTCACAGGATCATTGTGAAGATTAATTAAATTGTGTTTGTAAAGTGCTTAGTGCTTACTCTGGATCAGAGTAAAATGCCCAAAGAAAATTAGACATTGCTCTCATCAGCTTGTTGAATTGAGATCTCAAACTCTAATCAGCAGTATGACTTTACACAAAAATCTTAAATTCCTAAGGCCTGTTTTTTTCCTTCTCCCTGGATCACCTAGAGTCGTGGTTCCCAAAGTAGGCTACACTTTGTAATCACCTGGGGAGCTTTAAAAGTGCTAATATTGGCCAGACACGGTGGCTCACGCCTGTAATCCCAGCACTTTCGGAGGCTGAGGCAGGCGGATGACAAGGTCAACAGATCGAGACCATCCTGGCCAACATGGTGAAAGCCTGTCTCTACTAAAAATACAAAAACTAGCTGGGTGTGGTGACTCATGCCTGTAATCTTAGCACTTTGGGAGGCTGAGGCGGGTGGATCACAAGGTCAGGAGTTTGAGACCAGCCTGACCAATATGGTGAAACCCCATCTCTACTAAAAATACGAAAAATTATCTGGGTGTGATGGCAGGCGCCTGTAGTTCCAGCTACTTGGGAGGCTGAGGCAGGATAATCGCTGGAACCCGGAGGTGGAGGTTGCAGTGAGCCGAAATCGTGCCTCTGTACTCCAACCTGGGTGACAGAGCGAGACTCTGTCTCAAAAAAAAAAAAAAAAAAAAAGCGCTAATATCTGGGTCCCTCTGCTAAAAATTCTGACTTAATTGGTGTGAGGCACAACTTGGGCATGGGCATTTTGCAGAGGCTCCGCTGGTGATTCTAATGTTCAGCCAGAATTGAGAAACACCAATCTAAAGTTTCTTTCTAATCTAACACACTACTAGAAAGTTGAGCTGCAGAATTCCCTGGACGCAGGGAAATGGAATGTCTCCGGGCATTTTTCTGCTATCACCCTTTGTTAGTTTAACAGGAAGCATTATTGAACAAGCTCACTAAGCTGGAATTCCAGGAGTATTTGTGGATTCCTGAGTGTTTAAATTTAGCAGCTCACTTCATCCAGGAGAAACCTGGGGACCAGTGCTCTGAGAAAGAGAAAACAATGGTTCTTCCCTACTCTACAGCTCTAACCCAAGGCCTGGGAGTCTAGATACCCAGGAGTGCTGTACTATGGCTAAAGGAAAGGGAGGAGGAAAGAGTCCTTGGTACTTGGTATAATCCTTTTTTTTTTTTTTTTCCCCAAGAGACAGAGTCCTGCTCTGTCTCCCAGGCTGGAATACAGCGGTGCAATCATAGCTCACTGAAACCTTGAGCTCCTCCTTTAGCCTCCTGAGCAGCTAGACCTACGTGTATGTGCAACTGTGCCTGGCTAATCTTTTTTCTTTTTTTTTTTTGAGACGGAGTCTCGCTCTGTCGCCCAGGCTGGAGTGCGGTGGCACGATCTCGGCTCACTGCAAGCTCTGCCTCCTGGGTTCACGCCATTCTCCTGCCTCAGCCTCCTGAGTAGCTGGGACTACAGGCGCCCGCCACCACGCCCGGCTAATTTTTTTTTGTATTTTTAGTAGAGACGGGGTTTCACTGTGTTAGCCAGGATGGTCTCGATCTCCTGACCTTGTGATCCGCCCGTCTGGGCCTCCCAAAGTGTTGAGATTACAGGCGTGAGCCACCGCGCCCGGCCCTTTTTTCTTTTCTTTAATGTTTGTGCCAATGGAGGTCTCACTGTGTTGCCCAGACTAGTTGGAAATTCTGGGCTCAAGTGATCCTCCCACCTTGGCCTCCCAAAGTGCTGGGATTACAGGAATGAGCCATTGTGCCTGGCCCCTTGCTATAATCATAGTGGGGGCACCTGGGACCCTGACTAGAACGAAGTAGGGGCTGAGAGTTACATATATTCATTCCCTTATCACTGTACTGTGCTTTAAAACCACATTCACAGCCATTACTTGAGTCTCTGCATTATCTTGAGAAATGCAGAGTAGATCTTACTGCCTCTACTTTGCGGATAAGCAAACCAAGTCTGAATAGTTAAGGGCCTTGCCAAAAGTCACAATGTGTTAACACGAAGGGTCAGCATGGAGTCCCTATATCCTGACTCTCTGTTGGGGGCAGAAAAACTCTTCACACCCAGGTAGCTAAGAGTTCTTCTTGGCTTCTTGGACTTGGAGTCAAGGTTCTAAGTGGTCCCATTAAATGCTACAGGGAACAACTAAAATACCTCTTCCTGGCCAGATGCGGTGGCTCACGCCTGTAATCCCAGCACTTTGGGAGGCCGAGGTGGGCGGATTACGAGGTCAGGAGATCGAGACCATCCTGGATAACACAGTGAAACCCTGTCTCTACTAAAAATACAAAAAAAAAAAAAAAAAATTAGCTGTGCATGGTGATGGGAGCCTGTAGTCCCAGCTACTCGTGAGACTGAGGCAGGAGAATGGCATGAAGCCTGGAGGCGGAGCTTGCAGTGAGCCGAGATCACATCACTGCACTCCAGCCTGGGCGACAGAGCGAGACTCTGTCTCAAAAATAAATAAATAAATAAATAAATAAATAAATAATACCTCTTCCCGATTACCTGTGGTCAGCCACCTCTGAGCACAGTTGCACTCTCTGGGATCATTAGCAAAACCTTTACTTTTGCAAAGTGTGATGCTCAGACCAGCTTTGAGTCTTGGTCATTCAGGGAGGCATTTAGTTATAATGCCCCGTGTGTCCAGGAATAGTCAGATGGACCCAGTAGCGTTGGCCAAATGCTGAGTCACAGGTAGAGGTTGGTCCTTGGCCACTGGCTCAAGATGAAATAGAAAAAAAAAAATCTGGAAATTATTTTTTACTAAAGTAAATGTGATTAAAGTCCTGTCTTATTCTGAGATTATGTTCTTTTTACTTTTTTGGTGTTAAAATTACATTTTGGATGGGCGCAGTGGCACACTCCTCTAATCTCAGCACTTTGGGAGGCTGAGGTGGGTGGATCACCTGAGGTCAGGAGAGTTCAAAACCAGCCTGGCCAACATGGTGAAACTCCATCTCTACTAAAAATACAAAAATTACCTGGGCATGATGGCAGGCGCCTATAATCCCAGTTACTTGGGAGGCTGAGGCAGGAGAATCACTTGAACCCAGGAGATGGAGGTTACAGTGAGCTGAGATGGTGCCACTGCACTCCAGCCTGGGTGAATCCTAAATGGCTGGGATTACAGGCGCGCGCCACCACGCCTAGCTAATTTTTTGTATTTTTAGTAGAGACAGGGTTTCACCATGTTGGCCAGGCTGGTCTCGAACTCCTGACCCCAGGTAATCCACCTGCCTCGGCCTCCCAAAGTGCAGGGATTACAGGCATGAGCCACCATGCCCGGGCTTTTTGTGTTTTTTGTTGTTGTTGTTGTTTGAGATGGAGTCCCACTCTGTCACCCACGCTGGAGTGCAGTGGCCCAACTCAGCTCACTGCAGCCTCTCGCCTCTTGGGTTCGATCCTCCTGCCTCAGCCCCCCAAATAGCTGGGATTACAGGCACCTGCCACCACACCTGGCTAATTTTTGTATTTTTAGTAGAGGCGAGACTTCACCATGTTGGCCAGGCTAGTCTCGAACCTCTGACCTCAAGTGATCCGCCCTCCTCGGCCTGCCAAAGTGCTGGGATTACATGTGTGAGCCATAGCGCCCAGACATACTGGTTTTATTTAACAAACATTATTATTTTCATTTCAATTTTAAAGATGAGGAAACTAAGACATGAGGGTGTTAAGAAACTTGCCCAAGGTCACAGCTAGTTAGCAGCAGAGCCAAGAGTTGAAGCCAGGGCGTTTGGCTGTGGAATCCATGCTCTTAATCCCTTCACTACACTGCCTGGTTAGAAGCAATTTAAGACTTTTGTGGCATGTAATGGTCTATTTTCAGCCTGTGATTCCACAGCAAGTGCCTGTGGACTAAGCCGCCTGATCTGTGTTGAGCTACTGTCAGTGATCCCTTTTTGAGCCCCCTCCACACCACCACTTGGAAAATCAGAACAGGTGGACAGCCCTTTGACAGTCTGGAAAGACATCAGCAGCAAAAGCAATGAACTTTGGGTAAGGTTAGCAAGCCCTTGTAGCTTGGAACCTGAGAGGTCCTCTAGAGCCTAGGCTGGTAGCTTTCAAAAACAGTTTTAAAAGCAACCAAACCCTTTTTTCCAATATAGACCTATTTTCAGCTAATAGTATACATAGAAAATAGGTAGTACATGTAAAATGTATGTATATGTACATATATACATACACATACATCCTTAGGTGGAACCCCTTCATAAAACAGGTTAAAGTGGAGGTGTTGTGCAGAAGGAGAACTAGGGATCCAGTTGACCTTATTTTCATCCCTCATGTAACACTGAGCCACTATCTGGGACCCTAGAGCTCTGAGGAACAGTTTGAAGACCATTGCTCCAGGCCAGCTTTTCCTAGGGAAAATATTAGTCTCATAGGATGTGTTATAGAAAAAAACAATTTCATGTTCAAATACATCTGGGAAACCCTGGATATGCTAACTTTGTTTTGAGGTTTGCAATTACAGGTATACCTCAGAGATATCATGGATTCCATTCTAGACAATCATAATAAAGCAGTAAAGTGAGTCACATGATTTTTGTTTCTCAGTCTATATAAAAGCTATGTTATTGTAGTCTATTCAGTGTGCAATAGTTTGATTGTGTAATAGCATTATGTCTTTTAAAACTATACCTTAATTTAAAAATACTTTGTTGCTAAAGAGTGCTAACAAATATCTGAGCCTTTAATGTTTTTGCTGGTGGAGAGTCTTGCTCCATCTTGATGGCTGCTGACTTACCAGACTGGTGGTTTCACTCTTGTTGCCCAGGCTGGAATGTAATGGCTCTGTCTCGGCTTACTGCAACCTCTGCCTCCCGGGTTCAAGAAATTTTCCTGCCTCAGCATTATGAGTAGCCAGGATTACAGGCGCCCACCACCATGCCCAGCTAATTTTTGTATATTTAATAGAGACGGGGTTTCACCATGTTGACCAGGCTGGTCTTGAATTTCTGACCTCAGGTTATCCACCCGCCTCAGCCTCCCAAAGTGCTGGGATTACAGACGTGAGTCACTGTGCCCGGCCCAAGCTTCTTTCAAAATTGGAGTCAATCCTCTTAAACTCTGCTGCTTTGCCAGCTAAGTTTACATAATAAACTTTTTTTTTTTTTTTGAGATGGAGTCTCACTCTGTCACCCATACTGGAGTACTGTGGCACGATCTTGGCTCACTGTAACCTCTGCATTCCGGGTTCAAGCAATTTTCCTGCCTCAGCCTCCCAAGTAGCTGGGATTATAAGTATGTGCCACCATGCCAGCTAAATTTTATATTTTTAGTAGAGACAGGGTTTCACCATGTTGGCCAGGCTGGTCTCGAACTCCTGACCTCAAGTGATCTGCCTGCCTCAGCCCCCTAAAGTGCTGGGATTACAGGCATGAGCCAAAGCCACCGTGCCAAGCATAATAAACTTTTTAATTTTATATTCTCTTTTTTTTTGAGACAGAGCCCCACTCTTTCACCTAGGTTGGAGTGCAGTGGCACCATCTCGGCTGACTGCAAGTTCCGCCTTCTGGGCTCAAGCAATCCTCCCACTTCAGCCTCTTGAGTAGCTTGGACGACAGGCATGCACCAACACACCTGGCTAATTTTGATACATTTTGTAGAGATGGGGTTTTGCTGTGTTGCCTAGGCTGGACTCGAACTCCTGGGCTCAAGCAATTTGCCTGCTTCAGCCTCCCAAAGTGCTGGGATTATAGGTGTAAGCCACCACGCCCTGGCTAGTTTATGTAATATTCTAAATGCTTTGTTAACATCTCCGCAATGTTCACAGCATCTTCACCAGGAATAGATTCTATTTCAAGTAATCACTTTATTTGCTTGTCCATATGAAGCAACTTCTCATCTATACAAGTTTTAGTATGGGATTACAGCAATTCAGTCACATCTGAATTGCTCTGCTTCTAATTCTAGTTCTCTTTCTATTTCCTCACATCTGTGGTAACTTCCTTCACTGAAGTCGTGAATCCCTCACAGTGATCCTTGAGGATTGGGATCAACTTCTTCCCAGCTTCTGTTAATGTTGATATTTTGACCTCCTCCCATGGATAACGAATATTCTTTTTTTTTTTTTGTGACAGCATCTTGTCCTGTCATGCAGGCTGGAGTGTAGTGGTGTGATCTTGGCTCCCTGCAACCTCTGTCTCTGCCTTCCGGGCTTAAGCACTTCTCTTACTTCAGCCTCCTGAGTAGCTGAGACTACTGGCATGTGCCACCACCTCCAGCTAATTTTTGTATTTTTTGTAGAGACAGGGTTTCCCTGTGTTGCCCAGGTTGGTCTTGAACTCCTGGGCTCGAGTGATCCGCCTGCCTTGGCGTCCCAAAGTGCTGGGCTTACAGGAATGATATGGTTTGGATCTGTGTCCCTGCCCAAATGTCATGTTGAATTGTAATCTCCAATATGGGAGGTGGGGATTGATGGGAAATAATTGGGCCATAGGGTCAGATGTCCCCCTTTGGTGCTATGCTCATGATAGAGTTCTCATGAGATCTGGTTTTTAAAAAGTGTGTGCCACTTCCAGCTGGGTGCAATGGCTCACACGTGTAATCTCAGCACTTTGGGAGGCTGAAGCAGGTGGATCACAAGGTCAGCAGTTCAAGACCAGCCTGGCCAAGGTGGTGAAACCCCATCTTACTAAAAATACAAAAATTAGCCAGGCGTGGTGACAGGCACCTGTAATTGCAGCTACTTGGGAGAGTGAGGCAGGAGAATCGCTTGAACCCAGGCAGCAGAGGTTGCAGTGAGCCAAGATTGTGCCATTGCACTCTAGCCTGAGTGACAGGATGAGACTCCATCTCAAAAAAGAAAAAAAAAAAACTGTGTACCACTTCCCCCAATCTCTTCCTCTTGCTCCAGCCACATAAGACATGCCTGCTTCTCCTTTGCCTTCCACCATGATTTAAAGTTTCCTGAGACCTCCCAGAAGGCTTCATGCTTCCAGTACAACCTGCAGAACTGTGAGCCAATTAAACTTCTTTTCTTTACAAATTACTCAATCTCATGTATTTCTTTATAGCAGGGTAAGAACAGACTAATACAGAAAATTGGTACTGGGAGTGTGGCATTGCTATAAAGATACCTGAAAATGTGGGAGTGGCTTGAGAACTGGATAAGGGGCAGAAGTTGGAACAGCTTGGAGGAAGGATCAGATGAAGACAGGAAGATGAGAAAAAGGTTGGAACTTCCTAGAAACTGGTTAAATGGTTGTGACCAAAATGCTGATACTGACCTGGACAATGAAGTCCAGGCTGAGGAGGTCTCAGATGGAAATGAGGAACTTATTGGAAACTGGAACAAAGGTCAATTTAGTTGTGTGTTAGCAAAGAAGTTGCAGGCATTGTGCCCCTGTGCTAGGAGTCTGTGGCACTTTGAACTTGAGAGTGATGATTTAGGGTATCTGGTGGGGAAATTTCTCATCAGGGAAGCATTCAAGATGTGGCCTGGCTGCTTCTGACCACCTATGTTCATATGCATGAGCAAAGAAATGACATAAAACTGGAACTTGTATTTAAAAGGGAAGCAGATTGTAAAAGTTTGGAAAATTTGCAGCCAGGCCCATGTAGAAAAGAAAAACCCATTTTCAGGGGGAGGAATTCAAGCTCACTACATAAATTAGCTTAAGTAAAGAGGAGCCAAATGCTGATAGCCAAGACAATGGGAAAAAGGCCTCAAAGGCATTTCAGAAACCTTTGTGGCAGCCCCTCTCATCACAGGCCCTGAGGCCTAGGAGGGAAGAAAGGCTTTGTGGGCTAGGCCCAGGGCCCTGTGACCCTGTATGGCCTCAGGACACTGCTCCCTGTATCCCAGCCACTCCAGCTCCAGCTGCGGCTAAAAGGGCATCAGATATAGCTCCAGCCACTGCTCCAGAAGGTGCAACCCATAAGCCTTGGTAGCTTCCATGTAATGCTAAGCCTGCTGGTGCACAGAGTACAAGAGTTGAGGTTTGGGAGCCTCTGCCTAGTTTCAGAGGATTCATGGAAAAGCCTTGATGTCCAGGCAGAAGGCTGCTGTAGAGGCGGAGCCTTATGGAAAACCTCTACTAGGGCAGTGGAGCCCTTACACAGAATCCCCACTGGGGTACTGCTTAATGGAACTGTAAGAAGAGGACCACCATCCTTCAGACCCCAGAATGGTAGATCCACTGGCAGCTTGCACCTTTTACCTGGAAGACCTGTAGGCACTCAATTCCAGCCTGTGAAAGCCACCATGGGGGCTGTACCCTGGAAAGCCTCAGGGGTGGAGTTGTCCAAGGCCTTGGGAGCCCACCCATTACACCAAAGTGCACTGGATGTGAGACATGGAGTCAAAGGAAATTATTTTGCAGCTTTAAGATTCAGCCGGGCATGGTGGCTCATTCCTGTAATCCCAGCACTTTGGGAGACCAGGGTGGGTGGATCATGAGGTCAGGAGTTCGAGACCAGCCTGGCCAATATGGTGAAACCCAATCTCTACTAAAAATACAAAAATTAGCCAGGCGTGGTGGTGCTTGACTGTAGTTCCAGCTACTTGGGAGGCTGAGACAGAAGAATCACTTGAATCCAGGAGACAGAGGTTGCAGTGAGCTGAGATCATGCCACTGCACTCCAGCCTGGGTGACAGAGCGAGACTCCGTCTTAAAAACAACAACAACAACAACAAAACATTTAATGACTACCCTGCTGGGTTTCAAACGTGCATGGGGCCTGTAGCCTCTTTCTTTTGGCCAATTTCTCCCGTTTGGAATGGGAATATTTACCCAATGCCTGTACCCTCATTGTATCTTGGGAGTAACTAACCTGTTTTTTATTTTACAGAGGGAGAAGGTACTTGCCTTGTCTCAGATGAGATTTGGGACTGTGGACTTTTGAGTTAATGCTGGAATGACTTAAGACTTTGGGGGCCTTTTGAGAATGCATGATTGTATTTTGAAATGTGAGGACCTGAGATTTGGGTGGGGCCAGGGACAGAATGATATGGTTTGGATCTGTGTTCCCAACCAAATCTCATGTCAAATTATAATCCGCAGTGCTGGAGGTAGGGCTTGGTGGGAGGTGATTGGATTGGGGGAATGGATTTTCCCCTTTGGTGCTATTCTCGTGAGATCTGGTTGTTTAAAAGTTTGTAGCATGGCTGGGCACAGTGGCTCATGCCTGTAATCCCAGCACTTTGGGAAGCCAAGGCGGGCAGATCAGAAGGTCAGGAGATCGAGACCATCCTGGCTAACACAGTGAAACCCTGTCTCTACTAAAAATACAAAAAAGTTAGCTGGGCGTGGTGGCCTGCACCTGTATTCCCAGCTACTCAGGAGGCTGAGTCAGGAGAATGGCATGAACCTGGGAGGCAGAGCTTGCAGTGAGCCAAGATTGCGCCACTGCACTCCAGCCTGGGTGACAGAGTGAGACTCCATCTCAAAAAACAAAACAAAACAAAACAAAAAACAAACAAACAAAAAAGTGTGTAATTGAATTAGACCTCTCTCACATTGCTATAAATAACTATCTGAGACTGGGTAATTTCTGAAGAAAAGAGGTTTAATTGACTCACAGTTCTACAGGCTGTACAGGAAGCATGGCTGAGGAGGCCTTAGGAAACTTACAATCATAGCGGAAGGGGAAGGGGAAACAGGCACATCTTCACGTGGTAGAGTAGGAGAGAGAAAGTGAAGGGGAAAGTGCTACCCACTTTTAAACAACCAGATCTCATGAGAACTATCATGAGAACAGCAAGGGGGATGTCTTCCTCCATAATCCAAGTAGCTGGGATTAAAGGCATGCGCCACCATGCCCGGCTAATTATTGTTATTTTTTGAGATGGAGTTTTGCTCTTGTTGCCCAGCCTGGAGTGCAGTGGTGCAATCTCAGCTCACTGCAACCTCTGCCTCCTGGGTTCAAATGATTCTCCTGCCTCAGCCTCCCGAATAGCTGGAATTACAGGCACCCACCACCATATCCGGCTAATTTTTTTTTCTTTTTTTTTCTTTTTTTGGATATTGAGTCTTGCTCTGTCGCCAGGGTGGAGTGCAGTGGCATGATCTCGGCTCACTGTAATTTCCACCTCCTGGGTTCAAGCGATTCTCCTGCTTCAGCCTCCCAAGTGGCTGGGATTATAACCATGCACCACCATGCCCAGCTAATTTTTATATTTTTAGTACAGACGAAGTTTCACCATGTTGGCCAGGATGGTCTCGAACTCCTGACATCGTGATCCACCCATCTTGGCCTCCCAAAGTGCTGGGATTACAGGCATGATCCACCACACCTGGCCCGTCCGGCTAATTTTTTGTATTTTTAGTAGAGATGGAGTTTTACCATGTTGGCCAGGCTGGTCTTGAACTCCTGGCCTCAGGTGATCCACCCACCTCGGCTTCCCAAAGTGCTGGGATTACAGGCATGAGCCACCATGCCCAGCCATAGTTTTTTAAAAAATGAATGAATTATATTATATTCATACAATGGAATGTTACAGAGCAATGAAAATATACGATTGCTATGTATCTTACAAATATAATGTTAAGTGAAAGAAGCCACACAGACCCTGGGAGGCAGAGGTTACAATGAGCTGAGATTGTGCCATTGCACTCCAGCCTGCGCAACAAGAGTGAAACTCCTTAAAAAAAAAAAAAAAAAGAAAGAAAGAAAGAAAGAAGCCAGACAAAGACAAGCATATTCTATGAGTCTATTTATATATAATTCAAAAACAGGCAAAAACCCCACATCTTTGGAACTGGAAATCAGACTGGAGAGTATTTATTACTAGTCTGAATGATTAGTAGCAGGAGGTGAAACATTGTCTGGGAAGGGTCATGTGGTGAGTTCTGAAGCTTCTGATTGTATTTTATTTTGTTTTGTTTATTTATTTTTTGAGACAGGGTCTTGCTTTATAGTCCAGGCTGGAGAACAGTGGCCAAATATTGGCTCACTGCAGCCTTGACCTCCCAGGTGCAAGCCATCCTCCCACTTTAGCCTCTGCCCTCTGGAGCAGCTGGGACTATAGGCATGAGGCACTGTAACTGGCTAATTTTTAAAAATTTTATTTTTTGTAGAGACAAGGTCTCACTATGTGGTCCAGGCTGGTCTAGAACTCCTGAGCTCAAATAACCCTGCCCACTTAGCCTCCCAAAGTACTGATATTATGGGAGTAAGCCATGGCATCCAGCCAGGTTTTATTTTATATCTTGATTTGGGTGGTGGTTACATAGATGTGTTTATTTTGTGAAAATAATGTATACATTTTTCTTCTTTCTTTCTTCCTTTCTTTCCTCTCTTTTTCTTCCTCTTTTTTTTTTTCCTTCAGAGTCTTGCTCTGTTGCCCAGGTTAGAAATACAGTGGTGTGATGATGGCTCACTGCGGTCTTGACCTCCCAGGCCTCAAGGGATCCTCCCATCTCAGTTTCCCAAGTAGTTGAGACTACAGGCCTGTGCCACCAAACCAGGCTAATTTTTTGTAACATTATATATATATAAATTCTAAACCAAAAATAAAATTCTAAGCTTCTCATCTGACTGAGTGGGCCCCTCCTCTTGGCCATGGTGATTCCAAAGTAAACCTGAAAAACTGGTTTAGGCCTTAATGGGAAGGGGAGGATCCAACATGCCTCATTATACTCTCCTTTCTCTGGAATTCAGGCACAACTAACCAACATTAACATTAAAATAGAGATCTTAAGAGTGACAAAACACTCTTTGTAGCAATAAGATACCATATTCTATCCAGGCTCTAGTATAGCATCACATGACAGATAGCAGGCCCTGAAATAAATTAAAGTATTTCACCCCAAAATATATTTATTTGACATATTTTGAAATGGCCCTGCAGCATTGTCTCCAGTAGAGAAAATCTACATTCTGTACAGAATCTCCTTTCCTTTCCAGTTTTTTTGCCTCTAAGGGCAGCCACCTATGAGACTTCATGTACATAATAAGAACCTTGGTCTGCACAACCCCAGTTTTTTTTTTTGTTTGTTTTTGTTTTTGAGATGGAATTTTGCTCTGTTACCCAGTCTGGAGTGCAGTGGCACTATCTTGGCTCACTGCAAGCTCTGCCTCCCAGGTTCATGCCATTCTCCTGCCTCAGCCTCCCGAGTAGCTGGGATTACAGGCACCCACCACCATGTCCAGCTAATTTTTTGTATTTTTAGTAGAGATGGGGTTTCACAGTGTTAGCTAGGATGGTCTCGATCTCCTGACCTCGTGATCCGCCTGCCTCAGCCTCCCAAAGTGCTGGGATTACAGGCATGAGCCACCGCGCCTGGCCACAACCCCGTATTTTAACTCAGATACTCCTTTCTATTGATTCCAGGTCTTTAGATAATAACTTTTTTTTTTTTTGAGATGGAGTCTTTCTCTGTTGCCCAGGCTGGAGCGCAATGGCATGATCTTGGCTTACTGCAACCTCTGCCTCCTGGGTTCAAGCAATTATCTTGCCTCAGCCTCCCAAGTAGCTGGGATTACAGGCCTGTGCCACCATACCCAGCCATTTTTTTTTTTTTTTTTTTGAGACGGAGTCTCCCTCTGTCACCCAGGCTGGAGTGCAGTGGCCGGATCTCAGCTCACTGCAAGCTCCGCCTCCCGGGTTTACGCCATTCTCCTGCCTCAGCCTCCTGAGTAGCTGGGACTACAGGTGCCCGGCCCGCCACCTTGCCCGGCTAGCTTTTTATATTTTTTAGTAGAGACGGGGTTTCACCATGTTAGCCAGGATGGTCTCGATCTCCTGACCTCGTGATCCACCCGTCTCGGCCTCCCAAAGTCCAGCTATTTTTTTTTTATTTGAGATGGAGTCTCGCTCTGTAGCCCAGGCTGGAGTGCAGTGGCGCAATCTCGGCTCACTGCAAGCTCCACCTCCTGGGTTCACACTATTCTCCCGCCTCAGCCTCCCGAGTAGCTGGGACTACAGGCGCCTGCCACCATGCCTGGCTAATTTCTTGTAGTTTTAGTAGAGATGGGGTTTCACCATTCACAGGATGGTCTCAATCTCCTGACCTTGTGATCCGCCCTCCTCAGCCTCCCAAAGTGCTGGGATTATAGGCATGAGCCACAGCACCTGGCCATGCCCAGCTAATTTTTGTATTTTTAGTAGAGACAGGATTTCATCATGTTGGCCAGGCTGGTCTTGAACTCCTGACCTCAAGTGATCTGCCTGCCCAGCCAAGGTGCTGGGATTACAGGTGTGAGCCACCATGCCTGGCCATTAACTTTTAATTCTTTCAACCAGTTGCCAATTAGGAAATCTTTGGATCTGCCTATGACCTGGAAGCCCTTGATTCAAGTTGTCCTGCCTTTCCAGACCAAACCACTGTACACCATACATACATTGATTGATGTCTGGCTGTTACTTCTGTCCCCCTAAAACGTGTAAACCAAAAATAAAATTCTAAGCCCCCCAGCCAACTGAATGGATCCCTCCTCCTTGCCAAGGGAGTTCTAAAGTAGACCTAAAAAGCTGGGCGCAGTGGCTCAAGCCTGTAATCCCAGCACTTTGGGAGGCCGAGACGGGCGGATCACGAGGTCAGGAGATCGAGACCATCCTGGCTAACACGGTGAAACCCCGTCTCTACTAAAAACTACAAAAAACTAGCCGGGCGACGTGACAGCGCCTGTAGTCCCAGCTACCAGGGAGGCTGAGACAGGAAAATGGTGTGAACCCGGGAGATGGAGCTTGCAGTGAGCTGAGATCCGGCCACAGCACTCCAGCCTGGGTGACAGAGCGAGACTCCGTCTCAAAAAAAAAAAAAAAAAAAAGTAGACCTAAAAAACTAGTTCAGGCCATGATGTGAGGTGGTGGTTTGGACATGCCTCATTATACTCCTTCCCTTTGGAATTCAGGCACAACTGACCAGCATTAACATTAAAACAGAGATCTTGAGTGACAAAACAGACTCTATAGCACTAAGATACCAAATTCCAACCTGACTCTAGTATAGCACCACATGATAGATAGCAGGCCCTGAAAGAAATTATTTTACCCCAAAACATATTTCTTTGACATATTTTCAAATGGCCCTGCAAAGTTGTCGCTTTTGGGGGAAAATATATACATTCTCTAGAGAATCCCTTTCCCTTTCCAGGTCTTTTCCTGATCCAGGAGGGATTAAGAGTCTGGTACCTGTTTGGGTCAGATAAGAGACATTTACCTTCTAGTTTCTCTGAAGCCTGCTACCTGGAGGCTTCATCTACATAATAAGAACCTTGGTTTCCACAACCCCTTATTTTAACCCAGACACTCCTTTCTATTGATTCTGGACTTTTAAATAATAACAACTTAATTCTTTCAACCAATTACCAATCACAAAATCTTTTGAATCCACCTATGACCTGGAACCCCCCCACCCCCACCTCACTTTGAATTGTCCTGCCTTATCAGACCAAATCAATGTATATCTTTTTTTTCCCCATGTGGAAATAATATGAAACATTTATTAGATATGCTGGACAAGAACAGAACTAAGTACTCCAACTCTACTGCAGCATTACCAAAAAAATCATCCCTTCACCACCGTGTAAGTTTTAAGGGCAACCTGCCCAAGGATACGTGTTATATAAAACACAGCAAGATTGCTGCTGCCCTGCCAAGTACTTCAGTCCCTACCCAGGTCCTACTGAAATACTGGTGGTCCCAATTTTTTTTTTTTTTTTTTGAGATGGAGTCTTGCTCTGTTGCCCAGGCTGGAGTACGGTAGTGCGACGTCAGCTCACTGCAAGCTCCACCTCCTGGGTTCACGCCATTCTCCTGCCTTAGCCTCTCGAGTAGCTTGGACTACAGGCACCCACCACTACACCAGGTTAATTTTTTTGTAGTTTTAGTAGAGACGGGGTTTCACCATGTTAGCCAGGATGGTCTCGATCTCCTGACCTTGTGATCTGCCCACCTCGGCTTCCCAAAGTGCTGGGATCACAGGTGTGAGCCACTGCGCCCAGCCCCAGTTAGTTTTATTGAAATAAAAAAAATTTTTTTTTGAGACAGAGTCTCGCTCTGTCATCTAGGCTGGAGTGCAGTGGCATGATCTTGGCTCACTGCAGGCTCCGCCTCCCGGGTTCACACCATTCTCCTGCCTCAGCCTCCTGAGTAGCTGGGACCACAGGCACCCGCCACCATGCCCAGATTTTTTGTATTTTTAGTAGAGATGGGTTTCACAGCGTTAGCCAGGATGGTCTCGATCTCCTGACCTCGTGATCCACCCACCTCGGCCTCCCAAAGTGCTGGGATTACAGGCATAAGCCACCACGCCCAGCCTGAAATAAATTTTTAAAGAAAAAAGTGTAAAGCATTTAAAAAGACAAGTCAGAATACTTCAGGAACCACATATCCAACACAAACTTTATCCTCAAATGAGTTATGTTTGCCTTGCACTAATAAACTTTGATTCCACTCAAATTAGAGCAAGAATCTTCCATACATAAGTATCTTCCCTGCCCAATAATTCAAAGAAAAAACATCCAAAATGATTAGTAAAGAAAATTGTAAGGCCGGGCGCGGTGGCTCCAGCCTGTAACCCCAGCACTTTGGGAGGCTGAGACGGGTGGATCACGAGGTCAGGAGATCGAGACCATCCTGGCTAACACGGTGAAACCCCGTCTCTACTAAAAAATACAAAAAAAAAAAAAACTAGCCAAGCGAGGTGGTGGGCGCCTGTAGTCCCAGCTACTCGGGAGGCTGAGGCAGGAGAATGGTGTGAACCCGGGAGGTGGAGCTTGCAGTGAGCTGAGATCCGGCCACTGCACTCCAGCCTGGGTGACAGAGCAAGACTCCATCTCAAAAAAAAAAAAAAAGAAAAGAAAATTGTAAGAATTAACAGACTCTTTAAATTTGTTTTAAATATTTTTGAGGTTTAAAAAGTGCTTAAGGTTTGCCCTAGTGGGAAAACATCTGAATGAATACCCTAATGGCAAACCACTGTAAAATGCTTCAGCTACATTTAGGGGAGAGGGGTAGGGATTATCTTCAAAGCACCCAGCTCTCTTGATGAGAAGGTCAGAGGTACACTGGTTTGTATTATTGCAACATCCATAAGATGATGTAGGTTGTTTTTCCTTCAGAAAGGGCTTTATCAGAAGAGCATTACCCTTGACCTCCAAATTTGGCTGACAATTTACTGATAAGATTCATAACCTTTGGGTTGCTCTGGTATTTTGACATATTTGCTGGGTTCTGAGCCACATCCTGGAAGGCCACCATAACTTCTGGATCCTGCATGGCTGCAAGAACCTCTGGATCACTAAGAATTTCATTGAGTCCAGGCATTCCAGCCATTCCAGGCATGCCCTCTCCCATTCCAGGCATTCCTCGGGGAAAATTACCAGGCATTCCCCCAGGAAGGCCACCTGGAAAAGAGCCATACTGAGCTCCTGACTGTTGTCTGGCGTCTTCTTCCCTCTGGGCTCTCTCATGCTCTTCTCGAGCCTTCTTAACTCTTTCTAGTCTGTCTTTGATCTCTTGCTCTTCAAGTTTTCGCTCATACTTTCTCTGATGTTCTGCAATTTTCTGTGCCCTAGGTTGAACTTCTTTCAGCATTACACTAGCATCTTCATCATAATCCAATTTACAGGCAAGGGCAAGATCATGGGCTGCTTCTTCCCGGTGGCCTAGAAGTCTATGTGCTTTCCGTCATCACTTGTAAGGCTGAGCTGAATCAGGATTTATTTCAATGGCCCTGTCACAGTCCCAGATGGCGGAATTTGGCTTTTGTAATTTGATGAAGACACTGGCTCTCTTGGCATACAAAACGGCCAAGTGAGGATTCAGCTTGATGGCATCTGTGAATAAGTCAATGGCTTTCTGCAGTTCACCATCATTTAGGGCTTCAATAGCAGCCACTTTCTTATCATTTGCCTGATCCACCATCACCTCTGTTATCCCATTTCTTGAGGGGCATCAGTGTCTGGTTCAATCACACCTTAATTATCAATTTCTAGCTCACTTTCCCTACTTGATGTTTCGTCTGCCTTTAAGACTTCCTCTACCTTCTTACTATCAAGTTTTTCTTTTTTGGTATTTTCTTCTGATTTAGCTTTCTGAGTGGTAGGTGGTACTTTTATCTCGGTGCTCTCCACCCACTCCCTCAGGAAGCTCATTTCCTCGTTGTGCAGAACGCTCGGATCCTGAAGATGTTTTCACAAAGGCCCGAAACTCATTCACTTTGCAGGGGTCCGTGGTTGGGAGGCGGTGGGCAAAGCTGAGGGGCTGCAGCCCAGTTCCAGGCCCAGATGCTGGCTTGGCATGACCGTGCAGAAGGGCCAAACCGATGTATATCTAAATGTAGTGACTAATGTCTACCTGTAACTTTTGATCCCCTAAAATAAATAAAATCAAGCTGTAACCCAACCACCAGGGGCACATGTTCTCAGGACCTCCTGAGGCTGTGTCAAGGGTCATGGTTCTCACATTTGGCTCAGAATAAATCGCTTCAAATATCTTACAGAGTTTAGTTTTTTTGTTTTGTTTTGTTTTTTCTTGAGACAGAGTCTTGCTCTATCACCCAGGCTGAAGTATGGTGGCACTCTCGAATAGCTGGGATTACAGGTGTGCACCACCATACCTGGCTAATTTTTGTATTTTTAGTAGAGATAGGGTTTCACCATATTGGCCAGGATGGTCTTGAACTCCTGACTTTATGTGATCCACCCACCTCAGACTCCCAAAATGCTGGGATTATAGGCATGAGCCACCATGCCCGGCCTGAATTTGGCTTTTTTCATCAACAATATTATTCTTCATTTTAAAAGAAAGAGAAAATAGCAACATTGAAGAACCCAAAAATAGTACCTGAATTTGGCTTATCAAGATATAATTTTTTTTTTAATGCTGCAGATTTCCTCAAACAGGTTATATGGTTCAAAGGCAAGTCTCCTGGAAAACTAATAGAATGAAACAAAGGATGTTTTCTGGGCCACCACTAAGGAAAGGGTAGTATGGCACTGAACAGGAAGGCCTACTTTTGTTTGACTCTCTAGTCTGTTTCTCTTTCTAGCCTTTTGTCTTAATCCCCTGTGTATTAGTTTCCTACTGCTGCTGTAACAAATTATTGTAGATTTAGGGGCTTAAAACAACACAAATTTATTATCTTACAGATCTGGAAGTCAGAAGTCTGAAGTGGGCTACAATGAGCTGAAATCAGGGTGTCAGCAGGGCTGTGGAGACTTTGGGGAGCAATCAGTTTTCTTGTGTCTTCCAGCCTCTAGAGGTCTCCTGCATTCCTTGGCTTGCGGTCTTCTCTCATCTTCCTAGCTTGCAATGGCAGGTCAGATCTTTCTCACATGCATCACTTGGACCCTGACTCTCCCCTTCCCACTTTCTCATTTTAGGATCCTTGGATCCCCCTGGAAAATGCAGGCTCCTCTTCCTATTTAATACCATCTAGTTAGCATAGTTAATTTCACCTGCAAACTTAATTATCTTTTGCCACATAATTGTGACATAATCACAGGTTCTGGGGATTAGGCCATTATTCTGCTTACCATGCTGCTAAGGTTAGATGCAGATCCTAGTACTTTACCCATCCTTTTTCTTATAAGCATGGATGGCTAGTGTCTGACCAAAGAATTAGTTGAAATGAACTCTTTTGGGTTTGGTGAAAGTAAAAGTTATAAACTCAACTACTTGCCACTCAAATGAGAGATTTATTTACGCTGAACCCAAGATGATGCTTGTTACAACAGGAGTGCTGTAGGTGTCAGGTAAGGGAGGACCCGAGCATCATGCACTTCCATGTGAAGGGACCATCAAACAGACTTTTTGTGAGCAATAAAGCTGTTTATTTTACCTGGGTGTAGGCAGGCTGAGTCCGAAAAAGGAGTCAGCAAGGAAGATAGGGGTGGGCAGTTTTATAGGATTTGGGTGGGTAGTGGAAAATTATAGTCAAAGGGGGTTTTTCTCTTGTGGGCAGGGGCGGTGGTCACAAGGTGCTCAATGGGGGAGCTTCTGAGCCAGGAGAAGGAATTTCACAAGGTTTTTTGTTTTGTTTTGTTTTGTTTTTGAGACAGAGTCTCGCTCTGTCACCCAGGCTGGAGTGCAGTGGCGTGATCTCGGCTCATTGCCAGCTCCGCCTCCTGGGTTCACACCATCCTCCTGCCTTAGCCTCCTGAGTAGCTGGGACTACAGCCACACGCCGCCACACCCAGCTAATTTTTTGTATTTTTAGTAGAGATGGGGTTTCACCATGTTAGCCAGGATGGCTTCCATCTCCTGACCTTGTGATCTGCCCGCCTCAGCCTCCCAAAGTGCTGGGATTACAGATGTGAGCCACTGTGCCCGGCCAGGATTTCACAAGGTTAATCGCTCAGTTAAGGTGAGGCAGGAACAAATCACAGTGGTGGAATGTCTTCAGTTAAGGCAGGAACCAGCCATTTTCACTTGTTTTGTGATTCTTCACTTGCTTCAGGCCATCTGGATGTATACATGCAGGTCAGAGGGGATATGATGGCTTCGCTTGAGCTCAGAGGCCTGACATTCCTGTCTTCTTATATTAATAAGAAAAATGCCATAAAATAGTGTTGAAGTTTTGGGGCAGAGAAAATTTTGGAGAGGTGGTATGAAGAGATAATTGGCGATGTTTCTCAGGACTGCTTTGAGTGGGGTTAGGGGTGGTGTGGGAACCTAGAGTGGGAGAGATTAAGTTGAAGGAAGATTTTGTGGTAAGAGGTGATATTGTGGGGTTGTTTGAAGGAGCATTTGTCATATAGAATGATTGATGATGGCTTAGATAAGGTTTTGGATGAATTCGGAAACTAAACGGAAGACACAAGGTCCGAATAAGAGAAGGAGAAAAACAGATATTAAAGGACTAAGAATTGGGAGGACCCAGGACATCCACTTAGAGAGTGCCCAAGGGGGTTCGGCATAATTACTTGCTTGGTTGGTGAGTTTTTGGGCTCTATCTTTGAGTTTTTTTATGTTGTCATACACCAGGACAGATTGATTTAGGTAAAAACAACATTCTTCATTTAAAAATATGCAGTCCCCTTTTTTTAGCAGTGAGTAAGTTGAGGTCTCAGCGATTTTGTTTTTATTATTATTATTTTTTTTTTTTGAGACGGAGTCTCGCTCTGTCACCCAGGCTGGAGTGCTGTGGCTGGATCTCAGCTCACTGCAAGCTCCGCCTCCCGGGTTCACGCCATTCTCCTGCCTCAGCCTCCCAGGTAGCTGGGACTATAGGCGCCGCCACCTCGCCCGGCTAGTTTTTTGTAGTTTTTAGTAGAAACGGGGTTTCACCGTGTTAGCCAGGATGGTCTCGATCTCCTGACCTCGTGATCCGCCCGTCTCGGCCTCCCAAAGTGCTGGGATTACAGGCTTGAGCCACCGCGCCCGGCCGGTCTCAGCGATTTTGGAGGAAAGAGAAATGCAAAGCCAGCAATTGTTTGTTAAAGAAGGATTAGAAACGGCTAGCAGAGAGTGTGTGAGATTAATAGTTTGGTGGAGATAGCTGGGGAGAGGTAGAGGGTGGCATAAGAACAAGAATGAGAAAAATAGTGAGCATAAAAGTAAAGAACAGGACTTCATCAGGGTGAAAGTATTGGAGGGCGCTGTGTCAGCAAAGATCATCCATCCACTCCAAGAGGGAGTCAAGAGTGGTGGACTGGGGATAGTACCAGCAGATATCCAGTACGATGGTTTGGAGGAAAAGTGTAAACCGGCAGTGTAAACAAGGGCAGGGCATTTATGAGTAGCTGAGAATGGTGAATAGGAGTATGACTAGACAGAAGATAGTAGGGATGACAAGTTTTTGGGGTGTAGTCCAAGTAGTGGGGGTGACTGTATAAAGTCCTGTTGTAAAGAGTAGGGTAAGGAAGACGAGACCTAATAAAAAGGAAAGGATGCATTAGACTTATAAGGGTTACTATTATCCTTTAGGAATGTGGGTGAGTTTAAGGGAAGTAGGAGAGAGTACATGCGACTACCAGGAGGAAGAGGAGAAATCAGACTGGCTATCCGACAGACACAGCTTTATTCTGGAACAGTGAACCCAATGGAGAGGGTCCTGTAGGCAGATGGCAGTTAGGGTACTATACATGACTAAGTAGGGTCCGGTCCATTGAGATTATATAGTTTGAGGAGTCAGATTCTAACAAGAGCTGATCATCCAGCTAGGGTGTCTTCATATGGCTGGGAATCTGGAGTAGGCAAGAGAAGATTAGCAGCCTGGTGAATTTCCTGTCTAGCCTGCTGGAGGACTGGAAGATAATCACCTAGAGGGCTGGTGTCTGAAATGAGACTGGGGCCTAATACAGGAGCCCAAATGGGCTGTACCCTGTAGCATCCTGAGGACAGGCCCAAATTCTGAGAACGGCAAGTGGTAAAAGTACTGTTCAGTCCTTTTTAAGTTGGAGGCTAAGCTTGGTGAGGTGTGTCTTTAAAAGACCATTAGTTCTTTCTGCCTTTCCTGAGGATTGAGGGCAATAAGGAGCATGAAGATTCCATCGAATGCCCAAGGCCTGGGAGACTACCTGAGTGACTTGACTAATAAAGGCTGGTCCATTATAGAACTGTACAGAGGTGGGAAGGTCAACTTGAGGAATTATGTCTGACAGAAGGGAAGAAACGACCATGGTGGCCTTCTTGGACCCTGTGGGAAAGGCCTCTAGCCACCAGTACAAGTGTCTACCCAGACCAAGAGGTATTTTAGTTTCCTGACTCAAGGCATGTGAATAAAGTCAATTTGCCAGTCCTGGGTAGGGGCAAATCCCCGAGTTTGATGTGTAGGGAAGGGAGGGGGCCTGAACAATCCCTGAGGAGTAGCAGAATAGCAGATGGAACACTGAGAAGTGATTTCCTTGAGGATAAATTTCCGCGATGGAAGGGAAATGAGAGGTTCTAAGATATGAGCTAGCGGTTTGTAACCTACATGGAAGAGGTTATGAAATAACAACAGATTAGAATGGGCCTGTGAGACTGGAAGGAGATATTTTCCTTGGTCCAAGAACCATTTGCCTTGTGTGGGAAGAGACTGATGGGTGGAAGTTTCATTGGGAGAGTATGTGGGAGTGATTGATGAGAAGGAGAAAAACTGGCTGTGAGGGACAGAAGTTAGAATGCTAGCTACTTCTTTAGCTACCTTATCAGCATAAGTGTTGCCCTGAGTGATGGGATCTGATGCCTTTTGATGGCCCTTGCAGTGAATGACTCCAGCTTCCTTTGGAAGTAAAGCGGCCTTGAGAATAGTTTTTATTAAAGAGGTGTTAATGATGGAGGACCCTTACGTAGTGAGGAAACCTCTTTCAGCCCATATAACAGCATGGTGGTGCAGGATATGGAAGGCATATTTAGAGTCAGTATAAATATTGGCGTGTAGTCCCTTTGCAAGAGTGAGGGCTCAAGTTAAGGCAATGAGTTCGGCTTGCTGAGAGGTAGTAGAGGGTGGCAGAGCAGTAGCCACAAGGATAGATGTGGAAGATACTACTATAGCATAGCCTGCCTTTGCTGGTGAGTGGTGATGAGGCCTGGTGGAACTGCCATCAATAGACCAAGTGTGATCAGGGTGAGGAACAGGAAAGAAGGAAATATGGGGAAATAGAGTGAATGTCAGGTGGATCAGAGAGATACAGTCATGGGGGTCAGGTGTGGTATCCAGAATAATGTGGGAGGCCAGTTTGAAGTCCAGGCCGGGAACAACGGTAATTGTGGGAGACTCAACAAAGAGGGAATATAGCTGAAGGAGCCGGGGGGGCAGAAAGTATATACATCAGATGTGGGGAATAAAATCGATTTTGGAAGTTATGAGAACTGTAGAGTGTGAGTTGAGCATAGTCTGTGATTTTGAGGGCCTCTAAAAGTATTAATGCAGCAGCAGCTGCCTCACGCATATATGAGTGTCAGGCTAAAACAAAACAGTAAGATTAAGTTGTTTGGACAGAAAGGCTACAAGGTGCAGTCCCAGATCTTATGTAAGAATTCTGACAACACAGCCCTGTACTTCAGCTATGTGTAATGGAAAGTGTTGGGATGAGTTAGGGAGAGCTAGTGTGGGAGCAGCTTTTAGGGCTGTTTTTTTTTTTTTTTTTTTTTTTTTGAGACGGAGTCTCACTCTGTCGCCGGGGCTGGAGTGCTGTGGCCGGATCTCAGCTCACTGCAAGCTCCGCCTCCCGGGTTCACGCCATTCTCCTGCCTCAGCCTCCGGAGTAGCTGGGCCTACAGGCGCCCGCCACCTCGCCCGGCTAGTTTTTTGTATTTTTAGTAGAGATGGGGTTTCACCGTGTTAGCCAGGATGGTCTCGATCTCCTGACCTCGTGATCCGCCCGTCTCGGCCTCCCAAAGTGCTGGGATTACAGGCTTGAGCCACCGCACCCAGCCAAGGGCTGTTTTTTAAGGAATGGAAAGGGGAGTAGGGAAATGATTTAGGATTTCTGGGGTCAGCTAGGTTTCCTTTTGTGAGTTTATATAAAGGTTTAGTCAGGATGGTAAAACTAGGTATCCAAAGGCGGAAGTACCTAGCCATGCCTAGGAAGGAAGGGTGTTGTTGTTCTGTAGAAGGGATTGGGGTTTTGGAGATTAGCCAGACATGATCAGCAGGGAGAGCAAGTGGGGTTTTATGAACAATTATGCCACGATATGTAATGGATGAGGAAGAAATTTGGGCTTTAGAGGGTGATACGTGATATCCTTTTGAGAATAGATGTTGGAAGAGCAGGAGGGTGTCCTGTTGTGAAGATTTGTAGGAGGGGCTATAAAGTAGAAGATTGTCAAAATATTTAATAAGGTGAGAAGCAGATGGATGGAAAGAAAGTAAATCATGAGAAAGGGCTTTACTGGAGTAATGGGGGCTGTCCAAGAAGGCTTGCAGCAGGACAGCCCCGGTAAGTTGCTGAGACTGATGGGTGTCAGGGTCAGTCTAAGTGAAAGCGAAGACTGGCTGAGATGAAGGGTGCAAAGAAATAGTAAAGAAAGCGTGTTTGAGATCCAGAACCGAATAATGGATTGTGGAGGGGTTGTGGAGGGAGGTATTGAGGATAGGAGAGTATATGGGTTTGGCACCACAGGTGGATAGGCAAGACAATTTTGTTGATAAGGTGCAGATCCTGAAGTAACTTGCAAGACTTGTCTGCTTTTTGGACAGGTAAAATGCGGGAATTGTAAGAAGAGTTTATAGGTTTTAGAAGCCCATGCTGTAGCAGGCGAGTGATAACAGGCTTCAATTGTTTAAAGCCTGTCATGGGATGGGATACTGGCGTTGAGCAGGGTAAGGGTGATTACATTTTAGTGGGATAGTAATGGGCATGTGATTGGTTGCCAGGGAGGGGGTACAGGTGTCCCATACTTGTGGGTTAAGGTGGTGGGATATGAGAGGAAGACATGAAGGAGGCTTTGGGTTGGGAAGACGGGCAGCAATGAGATTTGCCTGTAGTCCAGGAATAGTCAGGGAAGCATATAATTTTATTAAAATGTCTTGGCCTAATAAGGGAACTGGGACTGGGCGCAGTGGCTCACGCCTGTAATCCCAGCACTTTGGGAGGCTGAGGCGGGTGGATCGCGAGGTCAGGAGATACAGACCATCCTTGCTAACATGGTGAAACCCCGTATCTACTAAAAATACAAAAAAAAAAAAAATTAGCTGGGCATGGTGGCAGATGCCTGTATTCCCAGCTACTCGGGAGGCTGAGGCAGGAGAATGGCATGAACCCGGGAGGCGGAGCTTGCAGTGAGTGGAGATCGCACCACTGCACTCCAGCCTGGGTGACAGAACAAGACTCTGTCTCTAAATAAATAAATAAATAAAGGAACTGGGCAGGTGGGGATAACTAAAAAAGACTGCATAAAATAATGTTGTCCAAGTTGGCACCAGAGTGGGGGAGTTTTAAGGGGTTTTGAAGGTTGTCCGTCAATACCCACAACAGTTATGGGGGCAAGGGAAACAGGCCCTTGAAAAGAAGGTAATGTTGAGTGGGTAGCCCCTGTATCAATTAAACAGGAGATGAACTTACCCTCCACTGTGAGAGTTACCCAAAGCTCGGCATCCATGATGGTCCAGGGGTCTTCCAAGGCAATCGGGCAGTGTCAGTCTTATGTCAGTCTTCAGCCACGAAGCTGAGGAGATCTGGGAAGCAGTCAGTCAGAGAGCTTTGGGCCAGACCCTTAGGGGCTCTAGCAGTGGCTGCCGGGCAAGCTGGGCAGTCTGATTTCCTGTGGGTCCCTGTACAGATAGGACACGGCTTGGGAGGAATCCCGGGCTGCAGGCATTCCTTGGCCCAGTGGCCAGATTTCTGGCACTTGAAGCAAGATCCTGGTGGAGGAGGTCCTGTAGGACTGCTTGACCACTGCGGCTTAGGCATTTTGAAGTTCTTGTGTGCTGGAGGTGTGGCTGGGTTTTGTCTCACAGCAGAGGCAAGTAATTGTAACTTAGAAATGTGTTGCTGTCTGGCTGCCACCTCTTTATTATTGTACACCTTGAAGGTGAGGTTGATTAAATCATGTTGTGGGATTTGAGGGCCAGATTCTAATTTTTGAAGCTTTTTTCTAATGTCAGGAACTGAATGGGTGATAAAATGCCTATTTAGAATGAGACAACCTTCTGACCCTTCAGGGTCTAGGGCTGTAAAGTGTCTCAGGGTTGCTGCCAAACGAGCCATGAACTGGGCTGGGTTTTCATCTTTATCTTGGGTAGTTTATTTAAGCTTGTCATAATTAACAGCTTTGTAAGCTGCCTTTTTAAGTCCTTCAACTAGGCAGGAAATCGTGTAATCTTGCCTAACTATACCTGGGGAATCTGCCTGATAGTTCTGTTGGGGATCCTCTCAGGGAACTGCTCTAATGCCTTCTTAGAAGTCTGGCTCGTGAAACTGGCAGTTATCAGTGTGAGACTGGGCTAGAGAAAAAACTCTTTCCCGTTCATCTGGGGAGAGGGTAGAAGTTAGGATGACATTTAAGTCACTCCAAGTTAAATTGTAGGACAGAGTTAGATATTGGAACTGCTGTATATATTTAGCAGGGTCTGATGAGAAAGAGCCTAAATGTTGACTATTGTGAGAGAGGTCTGATAGAGAAAAAGGCACATGTACTCTGACTATGCCTTCAGTTTCAGTCTCCTCTCTAAGAGGAAATTGTTGGGCAGGTGAGTGAAAGCTAGTCATGGAACGAAACTGTAAGCTGGACTGGGTGTGAGGAGGGGAGGTGATAGAAGGATTATAGGGTGGAGGAGTGGAGGCTGAGGAAGAATTGGAGCCTGATTCAGCCTGGCAGGAAGCCACCTAATGAGCAGTCTGGGGAGGAGGGGAGAGGTCAGATGGCTCAGTAGAAAAGGAAGATTGGAAAGACTCAGCGACGCTTGGGGTTGGGACTGAGGGGACAGACGGGAGGGAAAGAAGGAGGATTTGGGACGAATCACATTGGGAACAGACTAGGGAGGGAAAAGTGTGAAAAATGCCTGGATGTAAGGTACCTCAGACCATTTGCCCATTTTTCGACAAAAATTATCTAGGTCTTGTAGGATGGAGAAACCGAAAGTGCCATTTTCTGGCCATTTAGAGCCATTATCAAGTTTGTATTGGGGCCAAGCGGTGTTGCAGAAGAAAATAAGGTGTTTAGGTTTTAGGTCAGGTGTGAGTTGAAGAGGTTTTAAGTTCTTGAGAACACAGGCTAAGGGAGAAGAGGGAGGAATGGAGGGTGGAAGATTGCCCATAGTGAAGGAGGCAAGCCCAGAGAAAAGAGAAGGTAGACACACGGAGAGAAGGGGTGGGGGGTATGTGACCCCCAGGGAGGTGGTGCTTGCCACCAAGGTGAAGGATCAAGGCCAGGCATCCCTGCGGTAATCAGATACCTCTGAAACACGGGTAATTGTCCCCACAGTGATTAAACACCAAGGGAAGACTGTCTTCCCGAGTCCATGACCAGCGCCAGAGTTTTGGATTCACAGATAAAACACATCTTCTCTGTCTCTACCGGAAAAGGAAAGGAACTGAAATTAAGAGAAGGGAGAGATTGAAGGGTGGCACCAAAACTGAAAGGAGAAAGAGGTTGAGGGATAGTGAGAGGTTGGAGAAGAGAGTAAAAAGAGGCAGCTTACCTGATTTAAAATTGGTGAGATGTTCCTTGGGCTGGTTGGTCTGAGGATCTGAGGTTGTAGATGGATCTTTCTCACAGAGCAAAGAGCAGGACAGGGGATTTATCTCCCAAGGGAGGTCCCCTGATCCGAATCACAGCATCAAATGTCACGCACATCCATTTGAAGAGACCACCAAACAGGCTTTGTATGAGCAATAAAGCTGTTTATTTCACCTAGGTGCAGGTGGGCTGAGTCTGAAAAAGGAGTCAGCAAGGAAGAGGGGGTGGGGCAGTTTTATAGGATTTAGGTGGGTAGTGGAAAATTACAGTCAAAGGGGGTTTTTCTCTTGCAGGCAGGGACAGGGGTCACAAGGTACTCATTGGGGGAGCTTCTGAGCCAGGAGAAGGAAATTCACAAGGTTAATCGCTCAGTTAAGGTGGGGCAGGAACAAATCACAATGGTGGAATGTCATCAGTTAAGGCAGGAACTGTCCATTTTCACTTCTTTTGTGATTTTTCACTTCCTTCAGGCCATCTGGATGTATGTGTGCAGGTCACAAGGGATACAATGGCTTAGCTTGGGCTCAGAGGCCTGACACCTAGATCATGGTAGGCTTGGAAAACTGTCCAAGTTTCAGGGACTGCACCCTATTCATGCCAATGAAATACAGACATTGACGCCTAGCATCTGACATCTGAATTGGAGCCACAAAAGGTGCTGAAGAGACTAATACTCTGAAAGTGAGGTGACATAGGGATTTATAATCCCTTATCCTGCAACAGTGAGTCAGTTTCTTTGGGTCAGTTGTATAGTTTTTGTAGTACTCAGAAGATTATTTTTCAAGGTGGCCCTTTGGGCTAGCAATCAAGAAAGAGACCCATGAACTCAATGTTGCCTGGGCAGCAGGCAGCAGGGGGTGTCTCAGATTGGCTGCTACCATGGCAACATTGATTGCTGTCATAAGCAGGGGTGAGGCAGATAGTTAACATTTTCAGAGAACACAGGGACTACTTGTATCAGAATTACTTAGGAATTTGTTTAAGTTTTAAATTCCTAGGACCCAAGGTCAGAGATTCATGATTGGTAAGATTGAGACAGGGTATGGAATCTGCCTTTTAGAAAATTCCCCAGGCAACTATGCCTGATGAAATTTGAGAACCACTGATTTAAAAAATACAGTGTGTCCCTGTTACAAATCCCTATATAAACCTGTCTCACCAGAGCCATTTTCTTTTTTTTTTTTTTTTTTTTTTTTTGAGACGGAGTCTCGCTCTGTCGCCCAGGCTGGAGTGCAGTGGCCGGATCTCAGCTCACTGCAAGCTCCGCCTCCCAGGTTCACGCCATTCTCCTGCCTCAGCCTCCCGAGTAGCTGGGACTACAGGCGCCTGCCACCTCGCCCGGCTAGTTTTTTGTATTTTTTTAGTAGAGACGGGGTTTCACCGTGTTAGCCAGGATGGTCTCCATCTCCTGACCTCGTGATCCACCCGTCTCGGCCTCCCAAAGTGCTGGGATTACAGGCTTGAGCCACCGCGCCCGGCCACCAGAGCCATTTTCTTGTTTACAAAGGCCTTACAATCTTTAAAAGACACAGTGAATGTGCTGAACTGGGAATTTATACTGATAAATGCCCAAGTTTTTTCAGAGCTAAGAGTTTAAATAGGTGTTTCAAGATTTCAACACGCATGGAACTTTTTTCTTTCTTTTTTTCTTTTCTTGGGCTCAAGTGATCCTCCCACTTCAGCCTCCTAAGTAGCTGGGATGACAGCTACAAGCCATCACAGCTGGCTAACTTTTTTTTTTTTTTTTTGAGATGGAGTCTTGCTCTGTTGCCAGGCTGGAGTGCAGTGGTGTGATCTTGGCTCACTGCCACCTCCGCCTCCCGGGTTCAAGCAATTCTCCTGCCTTAGCCTCCTGAGTAGCTGGGACTACAGGTGTGTACCACCACACTCAGCTAGTTTTTGTGTTTTTAGCAGAGACAGGGTTTCACGATGTTGGCCAGGATGATCTCAATCTATTGACCTCCTGATTGGCCCTCCTCAGCCTCCCAAAGTGCTGGCATTACAGGCATGAGCCACCATGCCCAGCTGTCAGCTAACTTTAAAAAAATTTTTTTGTGGATATGTGATCTACCTATGTTTCCCAGGCTGGTCTTGAACTTCTAGGCTCAAGCAATACTCCTGCCTCAGCCTTCCAGATGGCTGGGTTTACAGGTGAGAGCCACAGTGCCTGGCCTGGAACTTTTTTTCTAAGTAACATCTATTAATATCTCATAGAGCTGTCATACCAAAATGTACTCTGAGACTCCCAAGGTAAATTTTCCAAATTGGGAAATTCAGCTCAAGATCACTGTGAAGGACCAGGGTGGGATCCAAGAAGGGGACAGCATGAACCAGGACTAGAGAGGATGGCTAAGGTGCAGGACTATGTTCTTTACATCACTGAGACATACCATTCTCTCTCTTGCAAGGAGAGACTCAGGACATAAAGAACACCACCAAGAATATAGGCTTTCTGATGTTTCTGAGAATCACTGCTGTCATGAGCCTCTTGCTAATGATGAGTTAACCCTCGTGGGGTTAAGAACCAGTAGAGCAGGCCTAGCGCAGTGGCTGATGCCTGTAATCCCAGCACTTTGGGAGGCCAAGGTGGGCAGATCACTTGGCTCCGGAGTTAGAGACCATGCCGGCCAACATAGCAAAACCCTATCTCTACAAAAAATACCAAAATTAGCTGGGTGTGGTGGCGTGCACCTGTAGTCCCAGTTACTTGGGAGGCTGAGGTGGGAGGATGGATTGAGCTCAGGAGGCGGAAGTTGCAGTGAGCTGAGATTGTGCCACTGCACTCCAGGCTGGGCAACAGAGCCAGACCCTGTCTCAAAAAAAAAAAAAAAAAGTTTAAGAACCAGTAGATCAGTGGATGTGTGACATCCAATGTGTGGTTTTTCTATTTCTCTAGTACTACTCTTAACCCAAGGCTTGGGCATATTCAGTTTTGCTAGTTGTAGTGGATACTCTTGGCTGCCTACTTACATCCACTCTCCACCCCTTCTCCCTATGAAAAATTGCAGTTTTGCTTAGCTATCCTCTCCATCTCTAGCCCCAGGGACAATATCTAATTTGTTGGTGTGTGATCCTTCCTTGGCAATGACTTTTAGTCTGAGAGGTCTGCATGTTTCCTAATTAATTTCAATTAGGTTGAAAGGAAGAACTGTTGTGGAGGAGAGGTGTCTGTGCTTTGTTGAAGTGAGGGAGGAAACTTGAAGCCATCCTACACATTGTAAGATGAAGTAAACTTTCAGGGCTACAGGGCACAGAGACAAAACTTGGCCCTTTTTTTTGGGGGGGGGATAAGGATGTCATTCTGCCACCCAGGCTGGAGTGTGGTGGGCATATTCTCCTCTCACTGCAGCCTCTACCTCCCAGGCTCAAGTGATCCTTCCATTTTAGCCTCCTGAATAGCTGGGACTACAGGCACACATGACTATGCCCACTTAATTTTAAACGTTTTTTGTAGAGACAGAGTTTTGCCATGTTGCCCAGGCTGGTCTCGAACTTCTGAGCTCAAGCCATCTGTCCACTTCGGCCTCTCAAAGTGTTCGGATTACAGGCATGAGCCACTGCTCCTGGCTGAAACTTGGTTCTTAGCGGCAATATTGACTACTGAATATTTACCCCAGCACATACCATACCTCTGAACTTCCTTATTATTTAAGCCATTTTAACTGGGTTTCCTGTTACTTGTGATCAAAAGTTTCCCAATGTCTGTGGTCGCTGGTTTGCCTTGCACTCTCTGGTTCATGCAATTTTTTTTTTTTTTTTTTGATAAGGTTTTGTTTTGCTCTTGTTGCCCAAGCTGGAGTGCAATGGCACAATCTTGGCTCACTGCAACCTCCGCCTCCCAGGTTCAAGCGATTCTGCTGCCTCAGCCTCCTGAGTAGCTGAAATTACAGGCACCTGCCACCAAGCCCAGCTAATTCTTGTATTTTTAGTAGAGACAGGGTTTCACCATGTTGGCCAGGCTAGTCTCGAACTCCTGACCTCAGGTGATCCACCCACCTTGGCCTCCCTAAGTGCTGGGATTACAGGCTTGAGCCACTGTGCCCAGCAGTTCATGAAACATATGTAAAATGTAAAAAAGTAAAAGCAGAGAGAAGACAATGGCTTGTGGGCTGAGAGAATCAGTGGTATGTGGGCTAAAATATGTTTATGTAAAAGCTGTTGTGAGCAAACTGTCTTCTTCCTGAGTCGTCACGTTTTTCAGTTTCCACAAGTGTCCGCATCCAGAAAACAAATTCATTAGATCAGCTTTTATTTGCATTTCTTATCTCAAAAATAATTATATGTTTGTTTAGCTTCTTGTTAGCACAGAAAATTGTTTACTGAGGTAGATGTGGAATGCCAAGATGAGAAAATTAAATCAATTAGGAAATGCTCTCACTGACAAATAGTAGAAACTTACCTGTACATACCAGAAGAATTGGCTTTTCGAATAGACAAGTAAATGCACTTTTTCACTCTTGACATGAGTTTACCTGAGGCTTTGGTATTTTTTTTGGTTTTGTTTTATTTTGTTTTGTTTGTTTGTTTTGAGACGGAGTCTCATTTGCTCTATTGCCCAGGCGAGAGTACAGTGGCACGATCTCATGATCTCAGTTTACTGCAGTGCCCGTCTCCTGAGTTCAAGTGATTCTCCTGCCTCAGCCTCCTGAGTAGCTGGGACTACAGGAGCATTCCACCATGCCCACTTAATTTTTGTATTTTTAGTAGAGATGGGGTTTCACCATGTTAGCCAGGCTGGTCTTGAACTCCTGACCTTAAGTGATCCACCCACCTTGGCCTCCCAAAGTGCTGGGATTATAGGTGTGAGCCACCGCGCCCAGCCTGAGGCTTTAGTTCTAATATAAGTGCTGCTAACCCCAAATATGTGAAATGCTCAGGTGGGCTGAAGTGCTCTGGAGGAGGGATATGCGTTCTGGTTGCACAGGGAAGAGGTGTTTCATTTTTTTTTTTTTTTTTTTTTTTTTTGAGGCGGAGTCTCGCTCTGTCGCCCGGACTGGAGTGCAGTGGCCAGATCTCAGCTCACTGCAAGCTCCGCCTCCCGGGTTTACGCCATTCTTCTGCCTCAGCCTCCTGAGTAGCTGGGACTACAGGCGCCCGCCACCTCGCCCGGCTCGTTTTTTTGTATTTTTAGTAGAGATGGGGTTTCACCGTGTTAGCCAGGATGGTCTCGATCTCCTGACCTCGTGATCCGCCCATCTCGGCCTCCCAAAGTGCTGGGATTACAGGCTTGAGCCACCGCGCCCGGCCGAGGTGTTTCATTTTAAGTGCAGCAACTTATCACTTATTTAGATGGATATTTAGAGGCTAAGGTTGGAATGGTTGTTGATATTTTAGATCTACCTGGAAACAAACTGTACTAGTGATTCACTCAGGTTCCTGCTATAAGAGAGGGCTGCAGCTTCACAGGGTAGAGGCAGGTATGTAAGAATGAGAGCTGGCCGGGCCTGGTGGCTCACACCTGTAATCCCAGTACTTTGGGAGGCTGAGGTGGGTGAATCACTTGATGTCAGGAGTTTGAGACCAGCCTGTCCAACATAATGAAACCCTGTCTCTTCTAAAAATACAAAAATTAGCCACACGTGGTAGTGTGTGCCTGTAGTCTCAGCTACTTGGGAGGCTGAGGTAGGAGAACAGCTTGAACCCAGGAGGTGGAGGTTGCAGTGAGCCAAAATTATGCCACTGCACTCCAGCCTGGGCGACAGAGCGAGACTCCATCTCAATAACAACAACAAAAATGAGTGAAGGGGTGACCTGCCCCTCCACACCTGTGGGCATTTCTCGTTAGGTGGAACGAGAGACTTGAGCAAAGAAATGAGACACAGAGACAAAGTATAGAGAAAGAAAAAGTGGGCCCAGGGGACCAGCACTCAGCATACAGAGGACCCGCGCTGGCACCGGTCTCTGAGTACCCTCAGCATTTATTGACCATTATCTTTACCATCTTAGAAAAAGGGAAGTGGCAGGATAATAGGATCATCGTAGGGAGAAGGTCAGCAGTAAGACATATGAATAAAGATCTCTGTGACATAAGTTTAAGGAAAAGTGCTGTTCCTTGATATGCATATGCAAACATCTCCATAAACCTTTTTTGTGCATAAGGAGCAGCATTGCTCTAGCAAGTCCCACCTTTTGCCCTAAGGCGGTTTTCTCCTTTCTCAGTAAACAGAACAGACAATTGAGTTTTACACCGAGAATGTTCCATTGCCCAGGGCCAGGCAGGAAACAGATGCTTTTCTCTATCTCAATTGCCAAGAGGCCTTCTTTCCTCTTATACTAGTCCTCCTCAGCACAGACCCTTCACAGGTGTCAGGCTGGGGGACGATCAGGTCTTTCCCTTCCCACGAGGCCATATTTCAGACTATCACATGGGGAGAAACCTTGGACAATATCTAGCTTTCTTAGGCAGAGGTTCCTGTGACCTTTGGCAGTGTACGTGTCCCTGGGTAATTGAGATTAAGAGAATAGTGATGACTGTTCACAAGCATACTGCCTTCAGGCACTTGCTTAACAAAGCACACCCTGCACAGCCCAAAATCCTTTAAACCTTGAGTCACCACAGCACAAGTCTTTCTTTCTTTTTTTTTTTTTTTGAGACGGAGTCTTGCTCTGTCGCCCAGGCTGGAGTGCAGTGGCCGGATCTCAGCTCACTGCAAGCTCCGCCTCCCAGGTTTACCGCCATTCTCCTGCCTCAGCCTCCGAGTAGCTGGGACTACAGGCGCCAGCCACCTCGCCCGGCTAGTTTTTTGTATTTTTTAGTAGAGACGGGGTTTCACCGTGTTAGCCAGGATGGTCTCGATCTCCTGACCTCGTGATCCGCCCACCTCGGCCTCCCAAAGTGCTGGGATTACAGGCTTGAGCCACCGCGCCCGGCCTAGCACAAGTCTCTTTCAAGGACAAGATTGGGGGTAGGGTCACAGATTAACAGCATCTCAAATACAGAACAAAATGGAGTCTCTTATGTCTATTTGTTTCTATATAGACACAGTAGCAGTCTGATCTCTCTTTCTTTTCCCCACAAATGAGAGCCCTGGTTTGCTTCCTTTTTTTTTTTTTCTTGAGATGGGGTCTCTCACTGTCACCCGGGCTGGAGTGCAATGTGGCCATCTCCGCTCACTGCAACCTCCACCTCCCGGGTTCAAGCAATTCTCCTGCCTCAGGCTCCTTAGTAGCTGGGTTTACAGCACCCGCCACCACACTGGCTAATTGTTTGTATTTTTAGTAGAGATGGGATTTCACTATGTTGGCCAGGCTGGTCTTGAACTCCTAACCTTGTGATCTGCCCACCCTGGCCTCCCAAAGTGCTGGGATTACAGGTGTAAGCCATTGTGCCCGGCCCCTTCTTTTGTTTAAATAATTTAATCCAATTTACAGCACCGTAAAAGGCATTAAAGTAAATTCTACTCACAATCCCATCACGCAGTCATTTAGTTACTAATTAATTTATTAAAAAATATATAGGGAATCCCCAGTGTGTCAGACCATGGGCTAAGTGCCGTCTCCCTCTCAGTGAACAAGACAGACTGTCCCTGCCTTCTTGGAGCTTACAGGCGTTATTGCGAAGGCAGATAACATATCACACAAATATTTCTTTCATTGCAACTGTGGTAAGTTAGAGAAGGGAACGGAAGGTACAGGGCAGGACGAAAGAAAATAACAGGAGGGAATTTCAGGTAGATTGGGTTGGGGATTAGGGAATGCCTCTGAGAAACATTTGAGTTAAGGCCTTCAGGATGAATACAAGTTAGAAAGGTGAAAAGAGGCTTTCAGTTAGAGAAACAGTTTAATGTAGGTACAAGGATACTTGGGGTGTCCTATGAACTGGAAAATGGAAATTTGGAAGAAGTCAGGTGAACATGGAGTAAACAGTGCTATTTATATATTTGATTCCTTTTTGGAAAGTTATAATTTTTTTATTTTTTACTGTGGTAAAATATATAACATAAAATAGGCCGTTTTAACCATTTTTTTTTTTTTTTTTTTTTTTTTTTTTTTTTGAGACGGAGTCTCGCTCTGTCGCCCGGGCTGGAGTGCAGTGGCCGGATCTCAGCTCACTGCAAGCTCCGCCTCCCGGGTTTACGCCATTCTCCTGCCTGAGCCTCCCGAGTAGCTGGGACTACAGGCGTCGGCCACCTCGACTGGCTAGTTTTTTTGTATTTTTTAGTAGAGACGGGGTTTCACCGTGTTAGCCAGGATGGTCTGGATCTCCCGACCTCGTGATCTGCCCGCCTTGGCCTCCCAAAGTGCTGGGGTTACAGTCTTGAGCCACCACGCCCGGCCAGCATTTTTTTTTCTTTTTCTTTTTTGAGACAGAGTTTCTCTCTGTCCCCCAGGCTGGAGTGCAGTGGCACAATCTCGGCTCACTGCAACCTCCGTCTCCTGGGTTCAAGTGGTCACCCTGCCTCAGCCTTCCAAGTAGCTGGGATTACAAGCATGCCCCTCCAGGTCCAGCTAATTTTTGTATTTTTAGTAGAGATGAGGTATCGCCATGTTGGTCAGGCTGGTCTCGAACTCCTGACCTCAAGTGATCCACGTGCCTCAGCCTCCCAAAGTGCTGGGATTACAGGTGTGAGCCATCACACCTGGCTGCATAATGTTTTCAAGGTTCATTCAAGTTGTAGCATGTATCAAAACTTCATTTATTTATTTATTTCTGAGACAGAATCTTGCTGTATCACCCAGGCAGGAGTGCAGTGGCATGATCTCAGCTCACTGCCACCTCCACCTCCCGAATTTAAGCCATTCTTGTGCCTCAGCCTCCCTAGTAGCTGGGATTACTGTGTGCACCCAGCTAATTTTTGTATTTTTAGTAGAGATGGGGTTTTGCCATATTGGCCAGGCTTGTCTCAAACTCCTGGCCGCAAGTGATCCACCTGCCTCAGCCTCCCAAAGTGCTGTGATTACAGGCATGAGCCACAGTGCCAAAGGCCAAAACTTCATTCCTCTATATGGCCGAATAATATTCCATTGTATGTATATACAATGTCTTGTTTATCCATTCATGTGTTGATGGACACTTGGGTTATTTCTATCTTTTGGGTATTGTGAAAATGGTGATACAAATATTTGTGTACAAGTATCTGTTTGAGTCCCTATTTTTAATTATTTTGGGTATCTACCTAGTAGCAGAATTGCTGAGTCATTAGTTTAATTTTTTCGAGGAATGACCAACAATGCACGAGCGTTCAAATTTCTCCATATCCTTGCCAACGTGTGTTATTTTCCATTAAAAAATTCTATCTGTGGGTATGAAGTGTATGTATTTGATTCTGACTCTCCTATATCCTTGAGAATCCATCTCTCCTGAAACTCTGAAGATCTTTGTGGTCACTAATCTGGCATGAGGCTTACAATGACCTGCCTTCATTTTTTGCCCAAGTGTCCGATTTCCTTAAGAAATGTTCAGCAACTCTGGATCAAGGTGTTGGTGGGGGATCAATTTGAATCTCCAGTGTCTACCATCTGGTAGATATTCAACAAATAAAATAATTGTGATAAAGGTTGCAGATCTTGTCTCTCTCACTTTGTAAACACCCAGTGGAAGTTTCCAACAGGCACCTGAGAGATTTTTGCTGGATTCAAACAAATTAACTTTCATGACTATGTGAGGCAGTTAGTTGTTGATTACATTTAAACTGCGAATCTGATCCCTGCCACACTGCTTGATGCCCTTCAGTTACTCTCCATTGCACTTAAGGTTGGGGCTCCTGTTCATTAACATGGTCTGCAGTGCCCTGCCAGGTCTGACCTTGCCTCCCTCCAGGGCTATTTTTTGCCACTTTCTCCCTTTCTCTTTAGGCTTGGGTTATTCCTCAGATGCACAAGACTCATCTCTGGCACCGGCTGTTTTCTCTTTCACTCTTGCAAACAAGTTCGCCCTCATTTTTGCCTGCCTGCCTGCCTGCCTGCCTTCCTTCCTTCCTTCCTTCCTTCCTTCCTTCCTTCCTTCCTTCCTTCTTTCCTTCTTTCCTTCCTTCCCTCCCTCCCTCCCTTCTCTCCTTCTCTTTATCCCTCTCTTTCTCTCTCTCTCTTTCTTTCTTTCTTTTTTTGAAAAAGGGTGTTGTTCTGTCACTCAGGCAGGAGTGCAGTGGTCCAATCATAGCTCACTGAAACCTCAAAAACTCCTGGGCTCAAGTGATCCTCCTGCCTCAGCCTCCCAAGTAGCTAGGATTATAGGTGTGTGCCACCATGCCGGGTTAATTAAAAAAAATTTTTTTTTAAGATGGGGTCTTGCTATGTTGTCCAGGCTGGTCTTAAACTCCTGAGCTCAAGTGATCCTCCTGTCTCAGCCTCCCAAAGTGCTGGGATTACAGGTATGAGCCACTGCACCCCGCCCTCCTCTCACTTTTTCACCTGAATCCTACTCATCCTTCAGATCTCAGCTGAGATATCATTTCCTCAGGGAACTGTTTCCCAACCCTCACCCGATCCTAACTCTAGACTCTATTTTGTTCTCCCTCATAGCATCTTTTACTTTTCCTGCATAGCACTTATCAAAACTGTAGTAAAGCAACTTTTTGTTTGTTTAGAGTTCATCTTCCAAGTAGTCAGCAGTCTCCATGAGGGCAGAAACTCATGTCTGTATCCGTCAGTGGCACTGTATCCTTCATAGTAGGCACTCAATGCATAGTTTTGAGGAGAGCTTCTACCAAGAAGCAGAAAAACTGTTGAGTGGCTTGTGAATGCTACTCATATTCTGGGTGACTCAGACTTTCTGGTATTCTGGGGAAAACAGTGTCGATCAGATTGGATAGGACAGTCACATGAGTGCCTGGACAGGAAGTTGATGAGAGGCCATCCAAGGCCACAGTGGGGTGGCCTCTTTTGCCAAGCAGTGCCCAGGTTCTTCAGCTCATGTCAACTTAGAGACCTCAAGCAAGCTTTTTATGGTTCCTCAGCCTCCCAGCCCTCCGTTAGAAGGTTGTTTCATGAGTTGGCATGGCTTGTCTTACTCTTGAAAGTCATGAGGCCAAATTGTTCTATTCTTTTCCATTTAAAAGAATTAACTTTTTGTTACAAAAGCAATACATAATTACATTTATCTTCCAAAACATTAAAACGAAAGCTAATACTCCCTTTGAACATTCTCTCAATAAAATAATGGTCCTTTATCCCTAGCTTAGAGATAACTTCTGATATATTTTGGGCATGTAGCTTTACAGATCTGTTTTAAAAATCTTTCATAAACCTAATGTATGATAATAGGGAATAATGGTATTATTTGTGTGTTCTGTTCTAGCTTTTTATTTTGAAATAATTTTAGATTTACAGAGGAGTTGCAGAGCTAGTATAGAAAGTTTCAACATACCCTTCACCCAGCTTCTCTTAATGTTAACAATTTATGTAACCCTGGTTCAAAACTAAGAAATTAACACTGGCACAATACTAATAACAAAACTACAGAACTTATTCCAGTTTCACCAGCTTTTTCACTAACGTCCTTTTTGTGTTCCAGGATACCACATTGTGTTTAGTTATCAGATCTCTTTAGTCTCCTATCTGTGAATAGGATAATCTCTGACAGTTTCTCAGTCTTTCCTTGGCTTTCATGACCTTGACACTTTTGAAGATTACACGTCAAGTGTTTTGTAGAATATTCCCTCAATTTGGGTTTATTTGATGTTTTTTCATGATTAACTGAAGTTTTGCATTGGGGGAATAATTTTTAAACTATTGATACTATCCATCTGTCTATATATAATGGATATAGATATATAATTCTGCAACTTGCTATTTTCATTCAAAAATACGACTTTGAGATATATCCATGTTGATAAGTGCAGATCAGTCAATTCTTTTATTTATTTATTTATTATTATTTTTTGAGACAGGATCTTTCTCTGTCACCCAGGCTTGAGTGCAGTGGCACAATCACAGCTTACTGCAGCCTTGACCTCCCAGGCTCAAGAGATCCTCCCACCTCAGCCTCCTGAGTAGCAGTTGCAACTACATGCTGGAGCCACCATGCCCAGCTGATTTTTAAAAACTTTTTGTAGAGATGAGGTCTCACTGTGTTGCCCATGCTTCACTTAAATTCTCTTTTTTTTTTTTTTTTTGAGACGGAGTTTCGCTCTGTCACCCAGGCTGGAGTGCAGTGGCTGGATCTCAGCTCACTGCAAGCTCTGCCTCCCGGGTTCACGCCATTCTCCTGCCTCAGCCTCCCGAGTAGCTGGGACTACAGGCGCCCGCCATGTCGCCCGGCTAGTTTTTTTTTTGTATTTTTAGTAGAGACAGGGTTTCACCATGTTAGCCAGGATGGTCTCGATTTCCTGACCTCGTGATCCACCCGTCTCGGCCTCCCAAAGTGCTGGGATTACAGGCTGGAGCCACCGCGCCCGGCCTCTGATTTATTTTTTAAAACAAAGTTCTTGATTATAAAAGTAATACAAACACCCTAAGAAATTAATACAAAAGTACAAAGAAGAAACCACTCCATCTTATCACTGAGAGAAAACAACATACATATTTCCCTGTAGTCTTGTGTGTGTGCAGTTTTTTTCCCAGTTGTGATCACATTCATTTGTATGTGTCTGTATATTTGTTTTTCTCTCAGTACCATGGTCTTTAGACACAAACCCTGGCCTTTTTTCTTCTTTTATTTTTGAGATGGAGTCTTCCTCTGTTGCCCAGGCTGGAGTTCAGTGGTGTGATCTTGGCTCACTGCAACCTTTGCCTCCCGGATTCAAGCAATTCTCCTGCCTCAGCCTCCTGAGTAGCTGGGACTACAGGTGCACACCACCATACCCAGCTAATTTTTGTTTTAGTAGAGATGAGGTTTTGCCATGTTGTTCAGGCTGGTCTTGACCTGCTGACCTCAAATGATCCACCTACCTCGACTTCCCAAAGTGATGGGATTACAGGCGTGAGCCATCATGCCCCACTTCCCTGGCCTTTTTTCAAATGCACTTGGTTTAAAGATTGTGTTATGCCAGCTTCCAACCCCTGTTCCTCTTTTCCACACATCCTGTGAAATTTAGAAGGTGAGGGGCCCAAGGTCTATCCTCAGCTGACCCGAAGCGAAGTTGGCTAAGAAGCACAAGAAGGGGTAGAAATGCTCCAGTGGAGCATTTACTAAAAAGACGCGGAGGTTTTGGTTGACTGCAAGCCCAATATGAGTCAACAGCATGGGTGCCAAGAACTTTATCACAGGAGTGCAAAGCGATAGGTCCCAAAAGGAGGAAGCTATAGTCCTGCTTTGCTCTGATGATACCACAAACATATGGTTCAGTCTTGGGTGACATATTCTCAAGAAATCACAGTCAAATCTACCATTTGCCTAAGAGGGATAAAGACCTTCAAAACCAGGGCAGAGGAGGAACAATGGAAGGACCTGGAGACACTGATGTGGAATGAGAAGACCTTGGGCAGAGGTGATAGAAGTAAAATATCTGAAAAGTCAAAGGTCCAAGAGAGATTAGATGTTTGTTCTCTGTGGCTTCAAGGCATCGAATTTGGACCCTGAGAGTGGAAATTTAGACACATTTTCTCACTGGTGATAGCTGCCCGGACCAAGGAATTCAGTCCTCTGGAAACAGCGGGCTGCATTTGAGGATTCTTCCTGCTGAGTTGCTGGTGGTGGGGTGAACACTTACTGAGTGCTTACTGTGTGCCAGGACCCTGCTGAAGGCCTCACCTATATTGTGTGATTTCATCCCGTCAACACCCTTTGACGTGGGGACTGTTGTTTCCTATCCTGGTGTTACAAATGTGGGCACCGGGTATAGGAGGTCAGGTACCTTGCTCGAAGTTACAGTTTGTAAGTGGTGGTACCGGGACTCGAACTAGTTCTGACAAACTTCAAAGCTGGTGTTTTTAGCCATCAGGGGGATTCGAGGGTGCCATGGGGTTGTGGACGCATGAAGGTCCTTGAGATCCATTACACCAAAACATTCTGTGACTGGGAAAAAGGATGCCCTCTTCTCCCAAAGGAAAGCTTCAGCTGAATGAGACGAAGTGGAGAGGGTAGCCCGGGGCCCGGCTGAGGGGCGCAAGCAGAATGCCAAGGGATGGAGACCTAAAGGAGATGGAAGGGTTGTCAACGTGCGTCACCCTCAGTTTGAAGATCTTCAGACCCGCGGGAGATATAGACGCAGCGCGGTCAGGGAGCGTCGACTTCGCCGAGTTCTGCGGCGGAGCCAGGAGACGGAACAACGCGCCGGTCCCTGGCCGGGCGTGAGCGGCGGGGCGGTGCCGGGAGGCGAGGGCGGGGAGGGCACGCGCCGAGGCTGCTGCGGCAGTTGCGCGCTGGGATTGTTGCCGTGCGCTGTGGAGCCGGTGAGTGCGGCGGGACCCATGGGCGGGCGGGGAAGGAGCGGTCGAGCGGGGAGCTAGGTGGGGAGGTGCGCCGCCGAGCACGCGACCCCAGGGTTGCTGCCGCCGCCTGGCCCCGCCTCTGGCCCCCAGGGACCATGGACCCCAGGCCCCTCTCCTTAGGCCGAGCCCCCGCCCGCGCGTTCGCGGACGCCGCACGCCTTCCAACTCCCTCGGTGCGGCCCCCGCCCCACGGCAGTCCTTTCCTCCGCGCCGCCGCGATGTCTCCGGCCCACGTCACGCTCGCGCCATTGTTTCCCAGCCGCCGGCTTGCTGGGACCCCGCCGCAGCCTCCGAGTGCGGCCGTTCGCCGCGTTCCGCCCGTTCCCCCCTTTCCTCACGCGGGTAGTAGCCCTTTCCTCAGTCCTGCTGACTTCCTCCAGCTGATTCCGGACTGTCCCCGGCCACCCCTGAGGCCGTCCTTTCGCTCCTCGTAACAGCCTCCCCGCCCCCTGAGCTCTCTCGGTCGCCTCCCGAGAAGCCAGCGGGCCTCTGTGGTGGAGCGCCAGGTTGACAGCGTTTTAGCAGGACCGCGAGAAACGGCCAGCTCGCTTGCCACACGCCCGTGTGCAGCGCTTCCTGGAAAGGTCGCAGCGAATTGTAAGGCGCCACAAAAAACATCCGGACAGCTCCTGGTCAGGGGGCTGAGCCGTTCAGTGGCGGCCTATTCCTCTCCTTTTTTCGGGGCCCTTGAAACCGGAGAGGGCGAGATGCCGATTTGAGGCCTGAACCCTTAGTTGTAAGAAGAACGTTTTGGGGGTTTGACTTCGGCAGGCCACAGCTTCTGAAAGCAGCAGGTAGAGGCTGCTGTCCCAATCGACGTTTTCCTGGGCCTTCACCTTTAGGGCCTTGATGTTTGAGGGGGGTCGTGCTCTGAAGTACAGCGCGCCTAAATGACTAGTCACCATTACAGGGGGGCGTGTGCGCGCCGATCCAGGGGCCGATGAGTTCTTCAGGATTGAGCTGTACTTGGTTCCCAGTGTCTGTGGACTGTTCATTTCGCCTCTTAAAGCAACGGATGCAAACTGCTGACTAATGTGAAAGGGAGAATATTAAAACTGTGTCATTTACCGTGAAAACTTAGTGTTACTGTGTAGAGAAGGCATTAGGTTTTAAAAATATTTACCACATGGCTTTTCAACAACGGTTAGAATTTATCCAAATGAAGACATCCAGGCCTGAAAGGGTTAAGTTCGAAAAGAGAAAAAAATAGATGTGAGCTGAGAGTGAAAAAAAAAAAAGGTTAAGTTCAAGAAAACGTAGCTGGTTAGTAATTAAAATAAAAAACTCCACATGCAGGGTTGGTACTAGCATACACAGACTTTATTTCTGAAGTGCATTTCCATTGCAGTATAAACCACTACATTTCAGCCCTGTAGGTAGCTGCATTACTCTCATTGACCCCGAATTAAGGTTTTAGGGTTTAGTAACCAACAAATCTGTAAAATAAGGTGGTGGAGGGGGCGGGGGTGGGGTGGGGCGCTGAAGGAGATGTTCTGCAGGATTCCTTTTAGTTCTAAGGTTTTATGCCATTGTATGAAAATTTGCAATCAGCTACAAGTTTCCAGAAGTTTGTAAGCAGATTTATTATACTTAATAAATACTATTAAGTATAGTTAATAGTATTAAGATATTAATATTATCTTAATACTATTAAGTTAGTATTAATAATACTATATTAAGTATTAATAACTTAATAACTATATTAAGTTATTAAAATACTATACTTAATAATAATATTAAGATAGTATTCTCCTATAGTACCTGCCACCCTTAACCGGAAGACATCATGTCTTCCTAAAGAAAGCCAGATTACAATAGAATGTTATGCAGAGAGGTGGTCATTAATCTTTCTCTAGACTATTTCTGCTGTTTTATGGGGAAAGAGGAATACATAAAACACGGGTTTTATTTTTTAAGTATTTTTATTGCTTAATTTTCTCTCTCTCTCTTTTTTTTTCCCCCGAGACGGAGTTTTGCTCTTGTTGGCCAGGCTGGAGTGCAATGGCGCGATATTGGCTCATCGCAACCTCTGCCTCAACCTCCCAAGTAGCTGGGATTACAGGCATGCGTCCCCACACTTGGCTAATTTTGTATTTTTAGTAGAGACGGGGTTTCTCCAAGTTGGTCAGGCTGGTCTCGAATTCCTGGCCTCAGGGGATCCGCCCACCTCGGCCTCCCAAGTGCTGGGATTACAGGCGTGAGCCACTGTGTCCGGCCCTGTTGCTTAATTCTCTTACCAAAAGCTTAATTCAATGAAATAGTAAACAACAACAAAACCCCCAAAACAAAAACTCACTACTTTATCATGTTACGACTGTGCTCTTTTAAAGTACTTACATAGATATGGGTTTTTATCTAGTTACAGTTGCTGCGTACTTATTATTTGGGATTTCGCACTTACCAATATTTCTGGGATGTCCATATATCTACAGAATTCATCTACTCTTCATTTGTAGATGCTCTCTAATTTGCCCCAGACGTCAACAATGCCTGGCACACAGGCTCTTAGTAAATTTTTGTTGAATAAATGTAATATTTTGAGGTTTTTAGACATCTAACACAAAATGCTAACTATCACAAGGCATATGTTGAGTGACATGTGAGCAGTAAAGACAGTCATACTTGCAGCCAGGAGACATTGCATTTATTTAAGGGCCTGGATTTTGTAGTCTGGCTTGCTACTTAACATCATGCAACCTCGGGGAACTCAGTTAACCTTAGACAAGCTCACTCAGTTTCTCTCACCTTGAGAAGGGAAAAGTAGAACAAAATTTACAGGGTTATGTGGATTAAATAGAATAATTCAATTTAAGTGATACTGGCACACATTAAGTTCTTTATAAATGTTAGTTTTTTTTGCTCAGAGTGAAGGAATATTAATGTAGCTTGATGGGATCAGGAAAAACAGAAAGTAACACTTCAGAGTAGGGAGAAGATGCTGAAGTGGATGTATTGAGGGTATGATTAATAGATGGTTCTCACTAAAAGGGTTTGGTGGAGCAGTAGTCTTGAGATAAAGCTGGAAAGAGAAATTCCGGTAAGCAGTTTACAAGTATGCTACATGGATTGTTTGCAATTAGAGCAGAGTGAATGACCACTTGAGGTCAGGAGTTCGAGACCAGCCTGGCCAACATGGTGAAACCCTGTCTCTACTAAAAATACAAAAATTAATCAGGCATGGCAGCGCATGCCTGTACTCCCAGCTACTCGGGAGGCTGAGGCAGAAGAATTGCTTGAACCCAGGAGGCGGAGGTTGCAGTGAGCCGAGATTGTGCCACTGCACTCGCACCTGGGCGACAAGAGTGAAACTCCATCTCAAAAAAAAAAAAGGAAAGCCACAAAATTAATGCAGTAAACTGACCTGGTGTGATGGCTCACGCCTGTAATCCCAGCACCTTGGGAGGTCGAGGCTGGTGGATCACCTGAGGTCAGGAGTTTGAGACCAGCCTAGCCAACATGGTGAAACCCTGTCTCTACTAAAAATATAAAAAATTAGCTGGGCGTGGTGGCGCGTGCCTGTAGTCTCAGCTACTCGGGAGACTGAGACACGAGAACCGCTTGAACCTGGGAGTTAGAGGTTGCAGTGAGCCTAGATCTGCCACTGGTCTTCAGCCTGGGCGACAGAGCAAGACTCCGAGTGTCTCAAAAAAAAAAAAAAAAAAAAAGAAAAAGGAAAAAAGTTAAAAAAAATTATGACAGTCTTAATCATTGTTTTGTTTTGTTTTGTTTTGTTTTTTAGAGATGGAGTCTTGCTCTGTTGCCAGGCTGGAGTGCAGTGGCACGATTTTGGCTCACTGCAACCTCCGCCTCCCAGCTTCAAGCGATTCTGCTGCCTCAGCCTCCCGAGTAGCTGGGACTACAGGCATATGCCACCATGCCCAGCTAACTTATATTTTTATTAGAGATGGGGTTTCACCATGTTGGCCAGGATGGTCTCGATCTCTTGACCTCATGATCCGCCCGCCTTGGCCTCCTGAAGTGCTGGGATTATAGGCATAAGCCACTGCGCCCAGCCCAAATTCATATGTTATACAGAATTTTCTGATTTATAAATGTGGGCAAGTGATTGTAAAAAATTGTAAAAAACACTGTGACCTCTACAGAATCTGGACCCATAAATCTGTTTCTCCATCTGGAAGGACACTTGAGAGTCTTCCAAGTTCAGTGCCTTCATTTGACAGATGGGGAAAGTGAATCCCAAAATGGTTTGTATTTTTTGTCTTTTATGCAAGAAAGCCTTCCCTACCTTTGATCCGTAAGGCTATTCATCTCTATATTCTTCTATAAGTTGTATGGTTTTGCTTTTTCACATTTAGGTTTATTGACAGTGTTTATTTTTTCTGCTTAGTTTATCTTCATTTTTATTTATTTTGATTTGGAATCTCGCACTGTCGCCTGGGCTGGAGCGCAATGGCACGATCTCCGCTCACTCCGCCTCTTGGGTTCAAGTGATTCTCCTGCTTCAGCTCCTAAGTAGCTGGGATTACAGGCGCCAGCCACCACGCCTGGCTAATTTTTTTGTATTTTTAGTGGAGATAGGGTTTCGCTACGTTGGCCAGGCTGGTCTTGAACTCCTGACCTCATGATCCACCTGCCTAGGCCTCCCAAAGTGTTGGGATTACAGCCGTAAGCCCCACTGCACCTGCCCTCGTTTATCTTTAATATGATCAGTTAGTATTTGTGTTACATGTTCTTTTTCTACCGTTGTGTTTGTCATAAAATTATCCTCTATAAATTCATAAAGACAGGACATGCTTTTGTTACGCTCTGATTTTGGGTCAGAATATTGTAGAATATGAAATTTTTGAGTTCATTTTAGTGTAAATATTTTACAGATTTCTGCTCTTCTACACTATTTTGTCTCATTTGCCTTCAAAGGTGAGTAGTACATGTATTTGACTATCTTGAAAAATATTTTGGGCCGGGCGCGGTGGCTCAAGCCTGTAATCCCAGCACTTTGGGAGGCCGAGACGGACGGATCACGAGGTCAGGAGATCGAGACCATCCTGGCTAACACGGTGAAACCCTGTCTCTACTAAAAAATATAAAAAATTAGCCGGGCGAGGTGGCGGGCGCCTGTAGTCCCAGCTACTCGGGAGGCTGAGGCAGGAGAATGGCGTGAACCCGGGAGGCGGAGCTTGCAGTGAGCTGAGATCCGGCCACAGCACTCCAGCCTGGGCGACAAAGCGAAACTCCGTCTCAAAAAAAAAAAAAAAAAAAAAAATATTTTGTACACTTTTTAAAGCAGTCATGTTAGAATCTAGTTAGGCATTTGTGTATCTCTATCTAGTTTGTTTCAGAGCTGCTAAGTAAACCAGCTAGAATAATAGTGTGTAGATTGAAATAGCTCAAACATTCTGTATCAAAATTGTAAGAATTTTGAGTTATTTTAATAAGCATTTAACTAGTATCATGCTGTGTAAATAAGACCAAGCTGTGGCTTGAAGAGTAAACATTAGAACTTCTTTTTTTTTTTTTTTTAGATGGATTCTCACTCTGTCACCCAGGCTGAAGTGCAGTAGCACAGTCTCAGCTCACTGCAACCTCTGCCTCCCGGGTTCAAGCAGTTCTCTGCCTCAGCCTCCCGAGTAGCTGGCGTTACAGGTGCCCACCACCACACCCGGCTAATTTTTTTTTTTTTTTTGTATTTTTAGTAGAGATGGGGTTTCACCATCTTGGCTAGGCTGGTCTTGAACTCCTGACCTTGTGATCCACCCGCCTCGGCCTCCCAAAGTGCTGAGATTACAGATGTGAGCCACCACACCTGGCTTTTTAAATTTTTTTTAAGATGAAGTCCCTGTGTTGCCCAAGCTGGAGTGCAGATTTGCGATCTCAGCACACTGCAACTTCCGCCTGCTGGGTTCAAGCGATTCTCCTGCCTCAGCCTCCCTAGTAGCTGGGATTACAGGTATGCACCACCATGCCTAGCTAATTTTTGTATTTTTAGTAGAGATGGGTTTTGCCATGTTGGCCAGGCTGGTCTTGAACTCGTTACCTCAGGTGATCCGCCCACCTCAGCCTCCCAAAGTGTTGGAATTAGAGGCATGAACCACCGCACCTGGCCTAACATTAGAGTCTTTCACAAATCTGAAGTCAGTAAATGCCTTTTTTTTTTCTTTTGAGACGGAGTCTTGCTCTGTCACCCAGACTGGAGTGCAGTGGTGCCATCTCAGCTCACTGCAACCTCCATCTCCTGGGTTCAAGCTATTCCCCTGCCTCAGCCTCCCTAGTAGCTGGGATTACAGGCGTGTGGCACCACACCTGGCTGTTTTTTTGTATTTTTAGTAGAGACGGGGTTTCACTGTGTTAGCCAGGATGGTCTCGATCTCCTGACCTTGTGATCCGCCTGCCTCGGCCTCCCAGAGTGCTGGGATTACAGGCATGAGCCACTGTACCCGGCCAGTAAATGCCTTTTTTTTTTTGAGATGGAGTCTTGCTGTGTCACCCAGGTTGGAGTGCAGTGGCACGATCTCGGCTTGCTGCAAACACCGCTTTGCGGGTTCACGCTATGCTTCTGCCTCAGCCTCCCAAGTAGCTGGTACTACAGGCGCCTGCCACCACACCCGGCTAATTTTTTGTATTTTTAGTGGAGACGGGGTTTCACTGTGTTAGCCAGGATGGTCTCGATCTCCTGACCTTGTGATCTGCCAACCTCAGCCTCCCAAAGTGCTGGGATTACAGGCGTGAGCCACCATGCCCGGCCAATGCCATTTTTTTTTTTTTTTGAGACAGAGTCTCGCTCTGTCGCCCAGGCTGGAGTACAGTGGCCGGATCTCAGCTCACTGCAAGCTCTGCCTCCTGGGTTCACGCCGTTCTCCTGCCTCAGCCTCCCGAGTAGCTGGGACTACAGGCGCCGCCACCTCGCGCGGCTAGTTTTTTGTATTTTTTTAGTAGAGACGGGGTTTCACCATGTTAGCCAGGGTGGTCTCGATCTCCTGACCTCGTGATCCGCCCGACTCGGCCTCCCAAAGTGCTGGGATTACAGGCTTGAGCCACCGCGCCCGGCCCAGTGCCATTTTTTTGAGCCTTGAATTACTCGTTTACTTTTGAAGTAGATTTGGTGAAGTAAATCTTGAAATAATTCTCTATAGGTCTGAGAGCTTCCAGGAAGAAAGGAAACAAACCTGTAGCTATAGCTGTCCTTAGATTTAGGATACTTTAATTGACATGATAAATGTGTGAAATTGCTACAGCCTCTGATACGTAGTGGACACTCTGAGATTTTGACTCCAAAAGTAGAGGCCTATTACTCATTTCTCCAAACATAAAGTACTGTATTGTGCTGAGGCCTCAAGTATTCAAACATCTTGCACTCAAGCATTGTAAACAGTTTATTGACCAATTTCCATGTCTCAGCCTCTGTTCTTAGCATCTTGCATTCTTGTTCCAACTCTTGTTTTGCAATGGAAGAACTGTAGTGCTTATAATTTGCTTAGTCATAGAGCTAGTTGATGTTAGAGCCAGGTTTTGAACCCAGGCAGTGTGGCTCCAGAATCTGTACTCTTAACTACAGTATAATTCTGTGACTTCAAATTTTCTAACTTCTCTTTCCTGTTTACTTCTTCGTAAAATGAGAATAATAGTACCTAACATATAGGGTTGTTCTGAAAAGTCAATGAGTTAAAATATGTACTATACTGGTTAGAATCATACATGAAAAATACTAAGTACTCAATAAATGTTGGCTGTTATTATGTTAGCATTATTAAGGCATTGAACTAATGCATATCTCTGAATTTTAACCAAATAGGTGGACTAAACTTTGAGTGCGAATTTATTTATTAAAAGGTAGAAATACTGTGGTCTGGTTATTTATGCCTTTCTGATTTTATCTTTTTAAATTATTTTGTAAGAGGAAAAAAAGCTGAACCAAAGTTGAATGGTGAGCAGGAGTCCATTGGTAAGAGAATGAGTTCTTTTTTGAAATAAAGCCGTTTTTTATCTGCCTCTTTTTTTTTTTTTTTTTGAGACAGAGTCTTTGTCTGTTGTCCAGGCTGGAGTGTGCAGTGATGCGATCTTGGCTCACACAACCTCTGCCTTCCTGGCTCAAGCAATCTTCCTACCTCACCCTCCCGAGTAGCTGGGTCTACAGGCACGCGTCACCATGCCTGTCTAATTTTTGCATGTTTTTATAGAGATGGGGGTTTTGCCACGTTGCCTAGGCTGGTCTCGAACTCATAAGCTCAAGAGATCCGCCTGGCTTGGCCTCCCAGAGTGGTGGGATGATAGGTGTGAGCCACTGTACCTTGCCCTATTTTTTTTTTTTTAAAAGTATTCAGGAATCATTACTAAAGGTGCAAAGTGTTATATATGGTCTGAATGTAAAAATTGTGCAGCTTGTTTATACCTGTATGCTTTTGAAGACCTCAGTTAATTATGGCAATGTTTTGAAGAAATAGCTCAATTATTGTAAAATGTTTTCCTTACATGCTCTCTTGTTCCTTTGTGTCAATAACCATGTTATTGTTGAAGGTCTGGTATTATTCAAAACATTCAGTTAGAAGCAACCTTAATGTGTTGATGTAGAACAAATATATAGCAGTCTATGTGATATGGCAGGATAGTAGCAATAGAATGTTGATGAGAACGTAGCAAAATTCCAGTCTTTTTTGTATGTTTTTTAAAACTTTAGCAACAGATGAAATAAATTTGTAGTTTCTAGTTAAAATTTCAGACTACAGATAGGAGCATGTAGCTGCTTGAAGAAGAAAAACAAATTGTCAAGGCAACAGGTACTGCATTTCTCACTCGACAAGATCTCTTCTCAACTTTGTTATTTTTTCCTTCAGAGAACAAGGAAGCTTTTGTTCCAAGGCCTGATGTTGAAATATTAGCAAAATATTACGTTAATCAAGCCAAGAATCTTATGTATTTGTGAACCAAGAGTAAGATTTCACGAATACTCATTTAGAGCATTAAAAGGACTTGTGCAGTTATTCTTGCATTTTCAGGCTTACACAAAAATAGGCTTCTGAAAAGCAAAGGACTCCATGTATAGAGGTTTAGTGGTTCATTTATTTGTCTGTTACGTCTACCCTGCGAGATGCTGGGGATAGAGCAGCAAATAAAACATTCCTCTTCCTTATGGAGCTTATATTTTGGAGAGATTGACAGAATGCAAACTGTCAAATGTAAGGGTTACGTGCAAAAAACAAGTAAAGTAGGATAAGAGGAGAGTGAGTGATGTGTGTGGGTAAGTGCGATATTAGTTGGAGTTTGTTAACCGTTGGCATCACTTTGGTGTGTGAACTATGAGTGTTGGCCTTTGACAGGAATGTGTAGTGCAATTTGGAACAAATGACATAAAGAACTCTGAATGAAAATAATGAAATGAAAAGCAAACAAAAAAACTTGTTTATAGGCTGGGCGCAGTGACTCATGCCTGTAATTCCAGCACTTTGGGAGGCAGGTGGATCACTTGAGCTCAGGAGTTCGAGACCAGCCTGACCAACACGGTGAAATCCCATCTGTCCTAAAAATACAAAATTAGCCAGGCGTGGTAGTGCATGCCTGTAATCCCAGCTACTTGGGAGGCTGAGGCAGGAGAATCGCTTGAATCTGGGAGGCGGAGGTTGCAGTGAGCCAAGATTGCATCATTGCACTCCACCTGGGCAACAAGAGTGAAACTCCTGTCTCAGAGAAACTAAAAAACAAACAAACAAAAAAAACTTATCATGAACTGTTTAAAAGATGATGAGAGGTAGTGAAACACTTAACATAATTTAAATGCAACAGTTTTAAGGAGTCTTCTGGAAAAATAGGCATTTTTTCATCTTAAACTATTTTATTTTGTAATTTTTATAGATTTAGGGGATACAGTTTTGGATATATAGCATAGCGGTGGTATGGCTTTTTAGTGTAACCATCACCTGAGTAGTGTACATTGTACTCATTAGGTAATTTCTCATCACTCACCCACCTCCCACCCCCACTTAAAAGTGTTTTATATATGTGTGTGTATATATACATATATATATCTCCTTTTATGTGTTTTGTGATGATAAGGATTAAAATTTACAAAATACTTTAAAAAGCTAGAGCTTATTTCACAGTGCTGTTCTTTGAGTTATAGGTGACACTGTTAACTACAAATATGAGGATTTAGTTTTTCAGCAGTACTGGTAGATAAAGTAAACTTGCATCTGACTTTCCATGTTTTTTTTTTTTTTTTTTTTTTGAGACGGAGTCTTGCTCTGCCGCCCAGGCTGGAGTGCAGTGGCCGGATCTCTGCTCACTGCAAGCTCCGCCTCCCGGGTTCACGCCATTCTCCTGCCTCAGCCTCCCGAGTAGCTGGGACTACAGGTGCCCGCCACCTCGCCCGGCTAGTTTTTTTGTATTTTTTAGTAGAGACGGGGTTTCACTGTGTTAGCCAGGATGGTCTTGATCTCCTGACCTCGTGATCCGCCCGTCTCGGCCTCCCAAAGTGCTGGGATTACAGGCTTGAGCCACCGCGCCCGGCCCTGACTTTCCATGTTTTTAAGGAGATGTATTTGTAAGTAAGTTGGTTTGTGGCTGTGTTACAGAGAGGACCCTTAATCACAATATAATGATAAAACCAAGTGGCTAACTACTATAGTTTATTGATTTTACTTGCTCATCTGCCAAGGATTGGGGTTATCAAAGACTGAATAAAATGTGGCTGTTTAGTACAATATGAGGCATACAAGTGGAGGATATAGCTTTAACTTTTCTTTTTCCAGAAACTACTTTAACGTAAGTAATATGCAATGAAAGTTGTTGTATTTAGAGACCAAAGTAAGTTTCAGGGTGGTGAGAAAATTTGAAGAAATTATTTAAAATTATCCTTTCCATTTAAGTTTTAGGGCAGTGTTCTTTTTTTTTTTTTTTGAGGCGGAGTCTCGCTCTGTCTCCCAGACTGGAGTGCAGTGGCCTGATCTCAGCTCACTGCAAGCTCCGCTTCCCGGGTTTACGCCATTCTCCTGCCTCAGCCTCCCGAGTAGCTGGGACTACAGGCGCCCGCCACCTCGCCCAGCTAGTTTTTGTATTTTTAGTAGAGAAGGGGTTTCACCGTGTTAGCCAGGATGGTCTCGATCTCCTGACCTCGTGATCCACCCGTCTCGGCCTCCCAAAGTGCTGGGATTACAGGCTTGAGCCACCGCGCCCGGCCAGGGCAGTGTTCTTAGAATGAGAATGAATGGGTTGATTATAAAACTTATAAATGCCAAGTTTTGTATTTTTTTTTTGTTGTTGTTGTTGTTTTTTTTTTTTTTTTTTTTTTTTTTGAGACGGAGTCTCGCTCTGTCACCCAGGCTGGAGTGCAGTGGCCGGATCTCAGCTCACTGCAAGCTCCGCCTCCCAGGTTCACGCCATTCTCCTGCCTCAGCCTCCCGAGTAGCTGGGACTACAGGCGCCCGCCACCTCGCCCGGCTAGTTTTTTGTATTTTTTAGTAGAGACGGGGTTTCACCGTGTTAGCCAGGATGGTCTCGATCTCCTGACCTCGTGATCCGCCCGTCTCGGCCTCCCAAAGTGCTGGGATTACAGGCTTGAGCCACCGCGCCCAGCCTGTTGTTTTTTTTTTGAGATGGAGTCTTGCTCTGTCACCCAGGCTAGAGTACAGTGGCGTGATCTTGGCTCACTGCAAGCTCTGCCTCCCAGGTTCAAGTGATTCTCCTGCCTCAACCTCCCAAGTTGCTGGGATTAAGAGTGCCTGCCAGCATGTTTGGCTAATTTTTGTATTTTTGGTAGAGATAGGGTTTCATCTTGTTGGCCAGCTGGTCTCGAACACCTGACCTCAGGTGATCCACCTGCCTCGGCCTCCCAAAGTGCTGGGATTACAGGTGTGAACCACCCAAGTTTTGTATTTTAAATACAAAATTAAAATTTCAGTGAAGTAGAAACTAGTGATTATTCATACTGCTGTTATTACCCTATTATCTACGTTGACATACTTTTTCCATTGAAAAATGAGTATTTGATTCAAACTGCCATGTGTTAAACACTTCGCCTGATAGACCTGCTCTACATATTGTTAAAGTGCTTCTTAGTTTATTCCAAATGAATTACTCACCTGACTTGAAATAGACGTGTAAAATGACTTTTTTTTTTTTTTTTTTTTTCCTCTGACGGAGTCTCACTCTGTCGCCCAGGCTGGAATGCAGTGGCCGGATCTCAGCTCAGTGCAAGGTCTACCTCCCGGGTTTACGCCATTCTCCTGCCTTAGCCTACTGGGTAGCTGGGACTACAGGCGCCCACCACCTCGCCCGGCTAGTTTTTTGTATTTTTTAGTAGAGGCGGGGGTTTCACCATGTTAGCCCGGATGGTCTCGATCTCCTGACCTTGTGATCCTCCCGTCTCGGCCTCCCAAAGTGCTGGGATTACAGGCTTGAGCCACCGCGCCCGGCCATGTAAAATGACTTTTTAAAGAGCGTTTGCCAATGTATAACTCTAGCAGCATGGCATTTTGTCTTAATGCAGAATTGTCATGAAAAGAAGTGCTGATTGCTTTTTTTTTTTTTGAGATGGAATCTTGCGCTTTTGCCCAGGCTGGAGTGCAAGGGCACAATCTCAGCTCACTGCAACCTCCGCCTCCCGGGTTCAAGCAGTTCTCCTGCCTCAGCCTCCCGAGTAGCTGGGACTACAGAGATACGCCACCTTGCCCAGCTAATTTTTTTCCATTTTTGCTAGAGTTATTGTCTCGAACTCCTGACCTCAAATGATCCACCCACCTTGGCCTCCCAAAGTGCTAGGATTTCCGGCTTGAGCCACCACGCCCGGCCTTGACTGCTATTTATATACTTTTATCAATTTGGGCATGGCGTGAAGAATGTTACTGTACTACATCATAATTCTTGAACTTTTCTTAACATTATGTTAAGTAATGAGAGGGTAATTATGGGAGGGACAAAATTTCCTTTCATTGTAGTTTAAAGATAGTGGTCTTACTACATGTGGCTATGAGCATTTTATTGGCATACCATTTTGAGGGAAAGAATATTCAGTGCACATTGCTAACCAGGCTTACCCTACAGTTTCAGTTGCTCTTTGCTTCCTGTTTTCAGCAGTTGCCTAAAGCTGTTGGAGCAGCTGTTTTCCTTTCTTTGGGGGAAGGTGATGGTAGTGGTAAAGGGGACTGTGCATGTTTTGCCTGTGAAAAAAATTTTTTTTTTTTCGAGACAGAGTCTCGCTCTGCTGTCCAGGCTGGAGTACAGTGATGTGATCTCCTGACATCAGGTAATCCACTCACGTCGGTCTCCCAGAGTTCTGGGATTACAAGTGTGAGCCACTGCCACTGGCTGAAAAACAGTCTTATTGTGGCATAATTGGTATACAATAAGTTGCACATAGAGTATATAATAAGTTTTGACATATATATATGTACCCATGAAACCATCACCATAATGAAGATATTGAACGTATCACCGCTTCTCCCCAAAAGTTTTCCTGGGCTCCTTTGTAATACCTCCTCCTCTCCCTACTTGACCTCCCTACCCCAGGGAACCACACTGATCTGCGTTCTGTCAGATTAGTGTGCATTTTCTAGGATTTTATATATATGGAATCATACACTATATACTCTGTCTTTCACTCAGTGTAATTATTATGAATTTTTTAAATGTTTTGCATGTAAATACTTTATTCCTTTGTATTGCGTAGTAGTATTACATTGTATAGATGTACCATAAGTATTTTTATCCATTCACTTGTTGATAACATTTGGGTTGTTAGTAGTTTCTAGCCATCACAAAGCTGCTGTGAACATTTGTGTATGTTTTTTTTTTAAATTTTTTTTTGAGATAGGATCTCTGTCACCCAGGCTGGAGTGCAATGGCACGAGACGATCTTGGCTCACTGTAGCCTCAACCTCTTGGGCTCATGTGATCCTCCCAAGTAGCTGGGACCACAGGCATGTGCCACCATGCCCAGCTAATTTTTCAATTTTTGTGAAGACTGCATTTTGCCATGTTGCCCAGGCTGCTCTTGAACTCCTGGGTTCAAGCAATCCGCCCATCTTGGCCTTTCTTTCTTTCTTTCTTTTTTTTTTTTTTTTGAGACGGAATCTCACTCTGTCGCCCAGGCTGGAGTACAGTGGCCGGATCTCAGCTCACTGCAAGCTCCGCCTCCCGGGTTCACGCCATTCTCCTGCCTCAGCCTCCCGAGTAGCTGGGACTACAGGCGCCCGCCACCTCGCCCGGCTAGTTTATTTGTATTTTTTTTAGGAGAGACGGGGTTTCACCGTGTTAGCCAGGATAGTCTCGATCTCCTGACCTCGTGATCCACCCGTCTCGGCCTCCCAAAGTGCTGGGATTACAGGCTTGAGCCACCGCGCCCGGCCTTGGCCTTTCAAAGTATTGGGATTACAGGCATGAGCCACTGTGCCCAAGCCTGTGTTCAAGTCTTTATATGGATATGCTTTAATTTCTCTTGGACAATTACTTAAAAAGGCTGGGACATATGATAGGTATATGTTTAAGTTTTAAAGAAATGGCAAACTTTTCCAGAGTGCTTGTGCCATTTTTATTTTCTTTCCAGCAGTGTAGTAGAATTCAAGTTGCTCTACATTCTCAACAACATTTGATACTGTCTGTCTTTTCAATTTTAAATATTCAAATAGGCATATTTTGGTATCTTACTGTGTTTTTAATTTGTATCTCCCTAGTGACAAATGATGTTAAACATCACTTCATGTGCCTATTTGCCATTTATATATATTCTTTGATGAAATGTCTGTGCATATCTTTTGCCTGTATTTTAATTCGATTATTTATCTTATTATTGCATTTTGAGAGCCCTTCATATATTCTGGATACAAGTCCTTTTGTCAGATGTATGTTTGCAAATATTTTGTCCCAAATCATAGCTTGTCTTTTTCCTCCCAATAGGAGAGAGAGAGAAAACATCTAATGGAAACAATATATAAATGCAATTTTGTTTTAGTTTTTTAAGTTCTTTCTTAGCCATGAAGAGGGACTTAGAACAAATTAAGTATACAAACAAGATTGCAGAGACAATATTTTAACCTCCTAAGAGAATAAAATATTCTGAATCTTTTGCGTGTGCACATAAACCATAATATACAGAACAGATTAATATGATGTATATATGCCAACCCTGTGGTAGGTTGGTTTATTGTTTATTTTTTTGTTTAGAAATTGGGTCTCACTGTCACCCAGGCTGAAGTGCAGTGGTGTGATTGTAGCTCGCTGCAACGTCAAACTCCTAGGCTCAAGCGATCCTCCTGCCTCAGCCTCCTAAGTAGCTGGGAGTATAGGTGCAAACCACTGTGTTACTAAGTACAAAAAATTAGCCGGGCGTGGTGGCGTGCACCTGTAATCCCAGCTACTTGGGTGCAGTTGTTGTTTGTGTATGTGCAGTTGTTGTACATACAACTTTCTTTATTTTGTATATCACTCCCTTACTTTACGCAGGTCTCTGAACAAATATTATCTCCTCAAAGAGGCCTTCCCTGGTTTTCCTACCTACAGTATTGTTACAGGAAAGGGGTCCTGATCCAGACCCCAAGAGAGGGTTCTTGGATCTGACGTAATGAAGAATTTAGGGTGAGTCTGTAAAGTGAAAGCATGTTTATTAAGGAAGTAGAGGAGGCTGAGCACGGTAGCTCACACCTGTAATCCCAGCACTGTGGGAGGCTAAGGTGGGCAGATCATTAGGTCAGGAGTTCGACACCAGCCTGACCAACATGGTGAAACCCCGTCTCTACTAAAAATACAAAAATTAGCTGGGCAAGGTGGCGCGTGCCTGTAATCCCAGCTACTCAGAAGGCTGAGGCAGGAGAATCACTTGAAACTGGGAGCCGGAGGTTGCAGTGAGCCAAGATCATGTCACTGCACTCCAGCCTGGCCTACACAGCGAGACTCCATCTCGAAAAAGAAAAAAAATAATGTAGAGGAATAAAAGAATGACCACTGTGTAGGCAGAGCAACCCCAAGGGCTGCTGTTTGTCCTTTTTTTTTTTTTTTGAGACAGAGTCTTGCTCTCGCTGCCCAGGCTGCAGTGTAGTGGCATGATCTCGGCTCATTGCAACCTCCACATCCCGGTTTAAAGCAATTCTCCTGCCTTAGCCACCCAAGTAGCTGGTATTACAGGTGTGCGCCACCATGTCCAGCTAATTTTTTGTATTTAGTAGAGACGGGATTTCACCATGTTGGTCAGACTGGTCTCGAACTCCTGACCTCAGGTGATCACCCGCTTTGGCCTCCCAAAGTGCTGGGATTACAGGCGTGAGCTACTGTGCCAGTCGCTGCTTCTCCATTTTTATGTTTATTTCTTGATTATATACTAAACTAGGGTGAATTATTCATGCCTCCCCTTTTTAGACCATATAGGGTAACTTCCTGATATAACCATGGCCTTTGTAAACTGTCGTGGTGCTGGTGGGAGTGTAGTAGTGAGGACAGCAGAGGTCACTCTCATTGCCATCTTGCTTTTGGTTGGTTTTGGCTGGCTTCTTTATTGTAAGATATTTTATCGGCAAGGTCTTTATGATCTGTATCTTGTGCTGACCTCCTGTCTCATCTTGTGACTTAGAATGCTTAATCATCTGGGAATGTAGCCCATTAGGTCTCAGCTTTATTTTACCCAGCTGCTACTCAAGATAGTTGCCCTGGTTCAGATGCCTCTGAGAGTATGACCGTTGTCATTCTTTATTTTCTTGCCTTATTTGTCTTTTTTTTTTTTTTTTTTGAGACAGTCTTGCTCTGTCCCCCAGGCTGAAGTGCAGTGGCACGATCTCAAGTCACTGCAACCTATATCTCCTGGGATCAAGCGATTCTCCTGCCTCAGCCTTCCGAGTAGCTGGGATTATGGGTGCGTGCCACCACACCCAGCTAATTTTTGTGTTTTTAGTGGAGATGGGGTTTCACCATGATGGCCAAGATGGTCTTGATCTCTTGACCTCGTGATCTGCCCGCCTCGGCCTCCCAAAGTGCTGGGATTACAGGCATGAGCCACTGTGCCTGGCTTTTTTTTTTTTTTTTTTTGAGACAGGTCTTCCTCTGTCACTGAGGCTGGAGTACAGTGGCATAATCGGCTCACTGCAAGCTGTCTCAACCTCCGCCTCACTGCAGCCTCTGCTGGGCTCAAGCGATACTCCTGCCTCAGCCTCCCAAGTAGCTGGGACTACAGGTACGGACCACCATGCCCAGCTAATTTTTGTATTTTTTGTAGAGATGGGTTTTCGCCATGTTGCCCAGGCTTCAAATTCTTGAGCTCAAGTGATCCGCCCACTTTGGCCTCCCAAAGTGATGGGATTATAGGCATGAACCACTGCGCCTGGTCTATGTACAAGTTTTATAGTTTTAGATTTTACATTTAGGTCTATGATCCATCTTAAATTTTGTGTGTGTTGAGAGGTGTGGATTAAGTTCATTTTTCCACAAAAGGAGACCCATTTGTTCCTGCACAATGGATTATTCAGTCATTAGAAGGAATGAAATGTGATATGTGATACTACATGGATGAGCTTTGAAAATATTATGCTAACTGAAAGAAGGCAGACACAAAAGGTCACATGTTGTATGATTCCATTTATGTGAAATATCCAGAATAGTTAAATCCAGAGACAGAGTCTAGATTGGGGGTGGAGGGCATAGTGGGGAGAAAGTGCGTAATGGATAAGGGGTTTTATTTTAGAGTCATGAAAGTATTTTGACACTAAAAGGAGTTGGTGGTTGCACTAAATGCCACCAACTTGTTCACTTTAAAGTGGTCAATTTTATGTGAATTTCCCCTGAATAAATTATTTTTTTAAAAGCCACAGAGGTGATTTATATTAAAAAGACTTACCCTGGACAACATAATGAGACCCTGTCTGTACACAAATTTAAAAAAAAACATTAGCTGGGTGTTGTGGTAAGTGCCTGTAGTTCTAGCTGTTCTGGAGTCTGAGGTGGAAGGATCACTTGAGCCCAGGAGTTCAGGGTTACAGTGAGCTATGATCATGTCACTGCACTCCAGCCTGGGCAACAGTGAGACCCTGTCTCAGAGGAAGGGAGAGAGGAAGGGAGGTATATATTGACTTCATGTCATAAATGATGTTAGCATTTTCAAGATGGGAACTATCTTAGGCTCCAGATGTTTTCACAAATAATGCTATTTTTATAAAATGTTAATAGACTTCGTAACTCTAAGAGGATATTTTTCATCCTTATTTGAAACTACTTAACTGATGAAAACTTCAAAAACAGGAGTGAAACCTAAGAATAGCCTGGTGTTAAAGTAGTTAAAGACACTTAAGCTGCACACCTCATTTTAGATGTTTATCCTAGTTAGATGAAATGTTTTAGTTTATTCCTTCTTTTTGCTCATAATCTTTTTTTTTTTTTTTTTTTTGAGACAGAGTCTCGCTCTGTTGCCCAGGCTGGAGTGCAGTGGCGCGATCTGGGCTCACTGTAAGCTCCGCCTCCCAGGTTCACGCCATTCTCCTGCCTCAGCCTCCCGAGTAGCTGGGACTACAGGGGCCCGCCACCATCCTCGGCTAATTTTTTGTATTTTTTTTTTTTTAGTAGAGACGGGGTTTCACCATGTTAGCCAGGATGGTCTCGATCTCCTGACCTCGTGATCCGCCCGTCTCGGCCTCCCAAAGAGCTGGGATTACAGGCTTGAGCCACTGCGCCTGGCCGCTCATAGTCTTTATTGCCAGCTGAAAATAATTTATTATAGAAAAATGTAAAAGAATGCAATAAATAGAAATCAAATATTTATTGCTTGTATTTGTGCCACCATTGACTGAACTTAGTATGTTATCAAAATATATTTATCTTTTAAAGGGGTGACATTTTTTCCTTTTCCAAATTACAGTAAAACCAGGTGGAAGTGAATGGTTTTAGCAGCTTAGAAAAAAAAAAAAAAAAAGTAAAAATCTGAGGTTTGGCATTATAAGTTATTTATAACAATGGGAGAAGAAAAGACAAGTTGTTTCACATTACAGACCTACCCCCAACTCCAAAGCCTGATACTTTCTTACCAAGTCAAAAAAAGAGACACATTTGATGTGCAAGCTGGAGATTTCCACATGGGTAAGACATTTATGAAAACCTAGATGGAGGCTGGGGAGTGGCTCTCACGCCTGTAATCACAGCACTTTGGGAGGTTGAGGTGAGCAGATTGCTTGAGCCCAGGAGTTCGAGACCATCCTGGGCAACATCTTTTATAGAGACCCCCCCCTCCTTTTCCCCATCTCTGCCTGTGGTCCCAGCTACTAGGGAAGCTGAGGTGGGAAGATGGCTTGAGCCTGGGATGCAGTGAGCAGAGATCATGCCACTGCGACCCTGTTTCAAAAACAAACCAAAAACCTAGATGGGGCAGTGTCCTTTTCAGCCCAAGTGCCACCAGACACAGCACAAGAGACTACTAAAACTCAATGGCAGGAGGCTGGGCATGCAATGTTTGGGAGTATAAGGCACCACACTTCTGGCTCAGGATTTGGGAAGTAGGGTAAACAAAACCTACTTGGAAAATAATCGAGGAAGAAAACCAACAATTGTCTTCTGCAGAGGTGGGGACAGGGAAGGAGGTAGGGCCAGGGCCAGGAGCATTTTACATCACTGACCTAACTCCATTTTACATCACTGACCTAACTCGGGAAGCTATCAGGGCCCATCTTCAACTGACCTTAAGAGGAAAACCAGATGGTTGATGGGAGAATCCACGGGAGTGAGAGGGAGAAAGGGAATGTGGCTGGCAGGAGGCAATAGCCCCTTCCTTCCTGGGCACAGGAAGGCAGTCAGGGCACCAGATCCAGGCATTGACCTCACAAGGACAGCACAGTTTTTGCAGCTTAGAGATCACCCACCTGCCCCCACCTAGCTACTCATTCTGCTCAGCACTACCTGGTATAGGGCCACTCTCTGCCCCAAGGGAGTGGATGTCTCTGTAGCCTGGGGCTTCTTCTGAGGCAGCATTACCCTCTGCCCACTTGGCTTGGGGCTCCTGGCTCTCAGGGGTAGCAACAGCCTTCCCTTACTGGGCAGTGCTCTTGTTGCTGTAGGCACCTTGCTCCTGCATTTCCTCTAGCTGAGAGGCAGAAGAACCGCCCCCATCCTCCTTCCAGTTTTTGTGGAAGAGCAGGCTGCTGAATTTGAAAGATTTCTTAAGAGATAACTTTTTAAGGGAGACTTCCCCCTTGGCCTCAGCACCCTGGATAGGGGATGCTGGCTCAGTGGCGTCGCCAATGGCCCCGGCTGTCTCATGTGTTCTGTTCACAGAGGGCAACACTCCTTCACCCTTGGGAGATAAGTCTTCATTGCTTTTCACGTGGCCATTGTCTTGTCTGTTGGCCTTTGCGGGGGAAGCGCCTGCTGCAACCCTGGTGGTCACATCTTCCCAGGAGCCTTGGAGCTCTCTGGCTGCCCGTGATGGTGGGGGTCTGTTGGGGAGTAGCCAGTATCCAACCCAGGCTCACACCTTGGGGTAGTACAGCGGGATTGGTTGGGCAGGCAGAGGGATGAGGCTGGCGTCTCACAGGGATGGGGAAACAAGCTGTACCCCTACTCCAACCCGCTTGCTGTGCCTGCTACTGTTCAACTCCACATCAGAATCTGTTGATCAGAATTTAAAATTTGCCTACTACACATATTTTAAAAACATACATCAACTTAGAATTATATATCTTCACAAACTGTGCTGTGCTGTGGTTTTAGTGCCTTTTCTAGAATCTAGGATTAGAGTTAGTAATTACTGGCAGGATGCTTAATTATTTGGAAGTATAAATGATCTTTCTGGATTGAAGTTACCATATGAAATTATTTTTCCAACTTCAGATTGTTGAGAAGTGTCAGTATAATTTTCAGCATATTTACTGTATTCAGTGTGTTTTCATAGGTAATTATATTAGGCAGTTTGCAAGCTGGAGTTTTTCTGATTTTTAAAAAAATCTGATGTCAGTATACAAATGCCAATATTAAGTTACTAAATTAATGATTTTCTTTTCTAGAATACAAAATACAGTTAAAATAAAATGTCAACCTCTTGGAGTGATCGGTTGCAGAATGCAGCAGATATGCCTGCTAACATGGATAAGCATGCCCTGAAAAAGTATCGTCGAGAAGCCTATCATCGGTAAGTATTTTGTCTATTTAATCCTCAAAACAGCTCTATGAAGTGGGCACTTCATTTTACAGATGATGAAATTAATGTACAGAGAGGTTAAGTAACTCAGATCGTATGTTTAGTTCATGGTATAAATCTAGTTCTAAGTCGAGACTTCGTTTTTTTTTTTTTTTTTTTTTTTGAGACGGAGTCTCGCTCTGTCGCCCAGGCTGGAGTGCAGTGGCCGGATCTCAGCTCACTGCAAGCTCCGCCCCCCGGGTTCACGCCATTCTCCTGCCTCAGCCTCCCAAGTAGCTGGGACTATAGGCGTCTGCCACCTCGCCCGGCTAGTTTTTTGTATTTTAGTAGAGACGGGGTTTCCTGACCTCGTGATCTGCCCATCTCGGCCTCCCAAAGTACTGGGATTACAGGCTTGAGCCACCGTGCCCGGCCTAAGTCAAGACTTCTAACTACTAGTACACCATACTGCTTTGTATATCTACTAATAAAAGTCTTTAAGAGAAAAATGTCTTTGGTTGCTAGAAAATTGCACCTAAGTTAATAAGAATTTTTTTTTTCTTTCTTCGAGGGGGTGCTGGGTGGATAGAATCTTGCTCTGTTGCCCAGGCTGGAGTACAATGGCGCAATTTTGGCTAACTGTAACCTTCGCCTCCCTGGCTCAACCAATTCTCTTTCCTCAGCCTTCTGAGTAGCTGAGACTACAGGTGTGCACCCAGCTAATTTTTGTATTTTTTTGTTTTCTTTTTTGGCCAGAGTCTCACTGTTGCCTAGGCTGAAGTGCAGTGATGCAGTCTCAGCTCACTGCATCCTCTGCCTCCTGGCTTCAAGCAATTCTCATGCCTCAACTTCCCCAATAGGTGGGATTACAGGCATGACCACCATGCTAGACTAATTTTTGTAGTTTTGGTAGAGACAGGGTTTTGCCATGTTGGCCAGGGTGATCTTGAACTGCTGGCCTCAAGTGATCTCCCCACCTCGGCCTCCCAAAGTGCTGGGATTATAGGCTTGAGCCACCACACCCTGCCAAGAATGAATTTTTTTTTTTTTTGAGATAGTCTGGCTCTGTTGCCTAGGCTGGAATGCAGTGGCATGATCTCAGCTCATTGCAACCTCCACCTCCTGGGTTCAAGCGATTCTCCTGCCTCAGCCTCCCAAATAGCTGGGATTACAGGTGTGCATCACCACAGCTGGCTAATTTTTGTATTTTTAGTAGAGACAGGGTTTCACCATGTTAGCCAGGCTGGTCTTGAACTCCTGACCTCAGGTGATCTACCTGCCTTGGCCTCCTGGAGTGTTAGGATTATAGGTGTGAGCCACCACACCCAGCCCAGGAATGAAATTCTTGTATTTTTTAGTTATTTATTTATTTTTTTAGTAGAGACAGGGTTTCAGCATCTTGGCCAGGTTGGTTTTGAACTCTGGACCTCATGATCCACCTGCCTCGGCCTCCCAAAGTGCTGGGATTACAGACGTGAGCCACTGCACCCGGCCTTAAACTGTATTGTTTTTTTTTTTAAACTGTATTGTTTAAAAAATTTTTATTTTATTAGAGACGGGGTCTCGCTATGTTGCTTGGGTTGGTCTCAAATGCCTGGGCCCAAGCATTCCTCCGGCCTTGGTCTCCCAAAGTGCTGGGATTACAGGCATGAGCCACTCAGCCCAGCCTAAATTGTATTTTCTTTTTACTTAACCTCTTTTTATAAATTCAATTAAATGTTTGCTTCTACCTAAATTTTAAGTAGATAGGGTACTTGGGAGTAGATAATGTATTTAGTAATTATTTATTTTTAAGAAGAAATTAGAAATTTACACCTAAAGTGAATTTCTGGGGTAGAAAGATCTGGGCCCTACTAGAACCTTCTTCACCTCCCATACCAGGAAAGCCAGGAATAAGTACAGGTGCTAGTATATTGGCGGTGCTAAAAAGTTACATGGAAGCTACAGGAAGTCTAAAATGACTCTTAATCACTTAGCTGTTTCTGGGCTACAGGAAAAAGGAAATGAATATTACTTTGAAATCTTACTGGAAAAATGGCTAAACTGGTTTATACAGGTAAGTTTTTGTAAGCAGACAAAAAAATTTCTAAGTGCAGTCTTCTCTCTATAGGAAAGCTAAGTCAGAATTAGGTAACATTTTGTTGTTTCAATAAATACTAATATATTTTGAAAACCATTGTTACTTGTTATTGAGTATATCAGAAGTTAATTATTATATCAATAGTTGGTTTTTTAAGTAGGCTGGTGATATTTGCCTCATGGTAGGTCACTTTGTGGCATTTCTAGGTGTTAGGATGCTGTTGTTCCTTAAACCCTGAAAAAGTGAAAACTAAAGATTCCTGTCAAATGGGTAGTAATGATTCTTTTCTGTGTGTGAGATATGTTGCTAGATATGGCATGTTAAAGTGTAAAACAGAACATTTATGTGTGTCTGTGTAATAAAGCATAACATACATTTGGAAAATATTATGTTATATGTAGTTCTATACTTTTTCTTCAGTTATTTGCTTGGTCTTTATACTGTAAGTATTTATTAACATTAGGTTAGGATGTAACATTTTTAGCAGTGGAAATAAGGACTAGTAAACATCATTTAATAAACATCCTAGTTGTATTTAATATATATCATAGGCTGGGCATGGTGGCTCACACCTGTAATCCATGCACCTTGGGAGGCCGAGCCAGGCAGGTTGCTTGAGCTCAGGAGTTCCAGACCAGCCTAGGCAAAATGGCGAAACCCTGTCTCTACAAAAAACCACAAAAATTAGCTGGGTGTGGTGGCTTACACCTGTGGACCCAGCTACCTGGGAGGCAGAGGTGGGAGGATCGCCTGAGCTTGAGAGGTGGATGCTGTAGTGAGCTGAGATCATGCCACCAGCCTGGGTGACAGAACGAGACCATGTCTCAAAAAAAAAAAAAGTGTGTGTGAGTGAGTGCGTGCGCATATGTGTGCGTATCATAGCCTGAATGAATGTTCTCCTGACTCATTTGGAATGGTATTTCCTGTAAGATTTTAGATGGATTCTGCACCCTGCATTCTTTCATATAGTAAGGTGTATGTACTGGAAACAATAGAAAAAAACATTTTCAAGGGCTTGATGTTTTAGATCATTGAAAAAAAATTTATCTATGTTTATTTATTTAAAGAGGCAGGGTCTCATTCTGTTGCCTAAGCTGCAGTGCAGTAGTGTGATCATAGCTCACGGTAACCTCAAACTCCTGGGCTTAAGCAATCCACCTGCCACAACCACCCCAGTAGCTAGGACTACAGGTGTGCACCACAGTGCTCAGTAATTTTTATTATTTTTAAATTAATTAATTAATTAATTAATTTTTTTGAGACAGAGTCTTGCGCTGTAGCCCAGGCTGGAGTGCAGAGGTGCAATCTTGGCTCACTGCAACCTCTGCCTCCTGGGTCTGGTTCAAGCAACTCTCCTACTTCAGCCTCCGGAGTAGCTGTGATTACAAGCATGCGCCACCATGCCCAAGTTATTTTTGGTAGAGACTGGGTTTCACCATGTTGACCAGGCTGGTCTTGAACTCCTGACCTTGTGATCCGCCTGCCTTGGCTTCGCAAAGTGCTGGGATTACAGGAGTAAGCCACCGTGCCTGGCTGTGCTTAGTAATTTCAAAAATTTTTTTCTAGAGATGTGGTCTCACTCTGTTGCCCAAGCTAGTTTTGAACTGCTGGCTGCAAGCAGTCCTCCTACCTCGGCCTCCAAAAGTGCTGGAATTACAGATGTGAGCCATCATTCCCAGCCTGAAAAAATTTTTTAATGTAGAAAATTTGGGTTATTGGTCTCTTGCAAGAATTTGCTTTAAAATTATTATTATTATTATTATTATTATTATTATTATTATTTTTGAGACAGGGTCTTGCTCTGTCACCCAGGCTGGAGAGCAGTGGCTTGATCATGGCTCACTATAGCCTTAACCTCCTGGGGTCAAGTGGTTCTCCTGCCTCAGCCCCCTGGATAGCTGGGACTACAGGCACATACCACCACACCTGGCTAATTTTTGTATTTTTTTTGTAGAGACAAAGTCTTGCTGTGTTGCCCAGGTTGATCATCTCGAACTCTTGTTTTCAAGTGATCCTCCTGCCTTGTCCTTCCAAGGTGCTGGGATTACCAGTGTGAGCCACCATGTGCAGTGTTTAAAATAAAGTATATAAGTGTGTGCTTTTAGAACAATAAAAACATTATATATATGTATGTGTGTATGTGTGTGTGTGTGTGTATATATATATAAAATGTGCATGTTTTTAACCATTGACAAAAATTGTATGTATTTATGGTGTACAATTTGATGTGGAATGGCTAAATCAAGCCAATTAACATGCATTACCTCTTACATTTATCATTTTTTTTGTGATGAGAACATTTAAAATCTAATCCCTTTGCAATTTTGAGGTAGATTATTATCTGTACTTATGATGTAGTCATGAGACTTGTATCTCCTAACAGTATTTGTTTTTGTTAATTAAAAATTTTAAATAGAAACCATTTAGAATAAATTTATTTTAGTTTTCTAGTTAAGTCAATTTGTAGAATATTCTGTTTCCAGGCCTTTTCATTAAAGACATTTATTTGAATTGGTAATTTATCATTGGTTAAGTTAGGCTATGCTCATCATTATCAGAAAGCATACATTGTATGTGATGCTTTACAATTTCCCTTTAGAAGAAGCTAAATATTCTTAGTAAATAAATATCTAACTTCCAGCTTTTTTCTTGCTTAATATCAGTTTTCTGAATTTCAATATAGAGATGCGGGTCATATGTCATTATTAAGATACTGGCCTTCAAAATGTATGACTGTTGCTCCTCCTTCATTTCCTTAAGGTTGTTTAGTTATCTGGGCTGAGGATAGTCATCAGGCCAAACCTTTCAGTGGAATGTGTTTTGCTATATGGTTAGAAGACAAGCTGAGCTGCTCAGATGTCATAGTGACCTGAAAGAGGCAACTTCGAAAATTACCTCTTAAATAGTTTTTGTTTAATACTAGAATCTTTTAGTGATCACTATAGATCAGAATTTGTATTTACCAATCCAAGAATGGAACAATTAGGTTTTTCATCTGCTCTCTACATTGACTGTGCCCAGGATACCGAAGTCAGGCATTTAGTTTTACGTTGGTAAAGTTCTGATGATTCCAATACAACAGAATTTCTGTAGGACAATGAATTGGTTTTTTTCTTTATGAACACAGTTTATTAATTTAGCAGTGGTTTTATTGTAGTGAACTGAAATTTGATAAATTATTAGGCTTGTGAATTTTTTGTTAACCAGTCTTTTGTCTTATTTTAGAAGATAATTGCAATGATTTTCTCTTTAAAATTCTTTAAAGACTTTTGTATATTTATCTTAGATTATATATCTGAAGTTTTTTTTGTTTTTTTTTTTTAGTTGCAGTTTAGGCTTCCAGAGCCATATCAGTCTTTATATAAATCTGTTGAATAATAGTTTCTTCTATAATCAAAGTAAATTTCCTGTACATGTTTAAGGAGTGAAAAGGAATTTTTATATATATATATAATTTTGTAGTATTTATAGCTTGGATCTAGAAATGTTTATGATGGCCCAGGCACAGTGGCTTATGCCTGTGATCCTAGCACTTTGGGAGACCCAGGGGGGCAGACTGCTCATTGAGCACAGGAGTTCAAGACCAGCCTTGTCAAGAACATGGCAAACCCTGTCTCTACCAAAAATACAAAAATTAGCTGGGCATGGTAGTGAGCACCTGTAGTCCTGCTTACTTTGGAGTCTAAGGTGGGAGGATTGCTTGTGCCTGGGAGGTCGAGGCTGCAGTGAGCCATGATTGCAACACTGCACTCCAGCCTGAGTGACAGAGTGAGACTCTGTCTCAAAAACAAAAGCAGAAAAAAGGGAAATCTTTATGATTTTCTTTTTTAAACCTCATACTAAAAGCAGGTGCCAGGTTATATGCAGATAGAGACTGCCAGGTTGATCACTTTCAATTTCTTTTAATCACTTATGGATATCATATGAATGTCATTCAGCTTTTTTTTTTTTTTTTTTTTTTTTTTTGAGACGGAGTCTTGCTCTGTCACCCAGGCTGGAGTGCAGTGGCCGGATCTCAGCTCACTGCAAGCTCCGCCTCCTGGGTTTACGGCATTCTCCTGCCTCAGCCTCCCGAGTAGCTGGGACTACAGGCGCCCGCCACCTCGCCTGGCTAGTTTTTGTATTTTTTAGTAGAGACGGGGTTTCACCGTGTTCACCAGGATGGTCTCGAACTCCTGACCTCGTGATCCGCCCGTCTCGGCCTCCCAAAGTGCTGGGATTACAGGCTTGAGCCACCGCGCCCGGCCTCATTCAGCTTTTTAATTTTGTCATTAATCAAGCTGAGCAGTAAACTGTCATTTTAGTATTGGTTCAAATATTCAGTGGATAATTGCTAAAATTTCAGTAGCCACTTTATAAATTGAAAATCATGTGGAAAATGTAGGTCTTCTGGAAGGCTGAAGAGCCATGTTCCTTAAATAATATACATATGGGGCCAGGCACGGTGGCTTACGTCTGTAATCCCAGCACTTTGGGAGGCCGAGGTGGGCGGATCGCCTGAGGTCAGGAGTTTGAGACCAGCCTGGCCAACATCGTGAAACCCCATCTCTACTAAGAATACAAAAATTAGCCGGGCTTGGTGGCGGGTGCCTGTAATCCCAGCTACTCGGGAGGCTGAGGCAGGAGAATCGCTTGAACCCAGGAGGCGGAGGATGCAGTGAGCTGAGGTTGTGCCACTGCACTCCAGCCTGAGTGACAGAGCAAAACTCAGTCTCAAAAAAAAAAAAAGGAAAAAAAGAAAAATAATATGTATATGGGATATATCTTGTCAGAATAAGAAGAGTGAGGTAGAACATCAAAATTGTGACTGCGTGTGGTGGCTTATACCTGTAATGCTAGCACTTTGAGAGAACGAGATGGGAAAATGGCCAGGAATTTGAGACCAGCCTGGGGAACATAATGAGACCCTGTCTCTACAAAAAGTAAAAAGATTAGCTGAATATGGTGCTGTGCACCTGTTGTCCTAGCTACTCGGGAGGCCGGGGCAGGAAGATCACTTGAGCTCAGAAGTTTGGGGTTGCAATGAGTTTTCATTGTGCCACTGCACTCCAGCCTGGTGACACAGGAAAACCCTGTCTCTAGAAAAAGAAAAGCGGGGGCGGGGGGGGGGAATACAAAACTCTGGGTTTTTTTGTTGTTGTTATTTTATCATTCTAATGCTTTTATTCATGTTTCACGTTCCTAAGGAATGACAGGTAAGAATTTTTTCGGCTTAGTATTTTCCTCCCAAAATTCTATGTATGAAATTCTATTCAGCAGTAAAAAGTGAACTGTTGATACATGCAACAGCTTTGATAAATCTCAAGATGATTATGCTGAGTTAGTAAAGCCAATCTGGGTTACACTCTGTATGGTTCCATTTCTGTAACATTCTTGAAATGACAAAATTATTGAGATTGATAAATTAATGGTTGCCAGGGATAGAGGTTGGGGTGGGTGGAGGGAGAAGGTGGGTGTACCTATAAAAGGGTAGCAAAAGGAATACCTTATGAAAGAACTCTTGTATCTCAACTCTAGTGGTAAATATATTAATCTATACATACACAGAATGCTTGTAAAACTGATGAAGTCTGAATAAAGTTGTGAACTGTGTTAATGTCAATTTTTTTTTTTGAGACGGAGTCTCGCTTTGTCGCCCAGGCTGGAGTGCAGTGGTGCAATCTTGGCTCACTGCAAGCTCTGCCTCCCGGGTTCACGCCATTCTCCTGCCTCAGCCTCTGAGTAGCTGGGACTACAGGCGCGCACCACCATGCCCGGCTAATTTTTTGTATTTTTAGTAGAGACGGGGTTTCACCTTGTTAGCCAGGATGGTCTCGATCTCCTGATCTCGTGATCCACCCGCCTCGGCCTCCCAAAGTGCTGGGATTATAGGCATGAGCCACCACGCCCGGCAATGTCAATTTCTTTGTTGTGATATTTTTCTATATGGCACAAGATTTCCCCATTGAGGGGCACTGGGTGAAGGGGTCATGAAATCTCTGTATCATTTCTTACTCAGCTGCATGTGAATCTACAATTACTCCAAATTAAAAAGTTTAACTTAAAAAATTCTCTTGGGTAGGCTGGGCACGGTGGCTCATGCCTGTAATCCCAGCGCTTTGGGAGGCTGAGCCAGGCGAATCACCTGAGGTTGGGAGTTCAAGACCAGCCTGACCAACATGGAGAAACCCTGTTTCTGCTAAAAATACAAATTAGCCGGGCATGGTGGCGCATGCCTGTAATCCCAGCTACTCAGGAGGCTGAGGTAGGAGAATCACTTGAACCTGGGAGGCGGAGGTTGCGGTGAGCCAAGATTGTGCCCTTGCACTCCCGCCTGGACAATAAGAGCGAAACTCCATCTCAAAAACAAAATAATAATTAAAAAAAGAATTCTCTTGGGAGGCTGAGGTGGGAAGATCACTTGAAGCCAAGAGTTTGAGATTGACCTGACCAGCCTGGCAACATAGTAAGACCCTGTTTCTAGGGGAAAAAAAAAAAAAAAGCCACAGGTGATAGTGCATGCCTGTAATCTTAGACACTGAGGAGACTGAGGCAGGAGGATTTCTGATTTTCTTTTTTTTTTGAGATGGAGTTTTGCTTTTATTGCCCCAGCTGGAGTGCAATGGCGCGATGTTGGCTCACTGCAACCTCTGCCTCCTGGGTTCAAGCAGTTCTCCTACCTCAGCCTCCTGAGTAGCTGGGATTACAGGGATGCGCCACCACGGCAGGCTAATTTTGTAATTTTTGGTAGAAATGGGGTTTCACCGTGTTGGTCAGGCTGGCCTTAAACTCCTGACCTTAGGTGATCCACCCGCCTTGGCCTCCCAAAATGCTGGGATTACAGGCGTGAGCTATGGCACCTGGTTGAGGCAGGTGGATTTCTTGAGCCCAGGAGTTTGAGGTTACAGTGAGCTGTGATCATGCTGTCACACTCTAGCTTGGGAAACAGAGCGAGACCCTGTCTCTTAAGAAATAAAAACAAAATAAAAATTCTCACAGTGACACCTTTTCTTATGTCACATGAATTCCTTATCTGTTCTGGATACAAGATGCTCTTTAAAATGTGCAGTGATACCACTTTATGGAGTACAGATTCTCTAAATGTTACTGTTCAAAAGAATGTATTGAATCCTAAAGCACTTTCCCTTTACTACCATTCCCTGTATACTTCTTCCAAAAACAACATATCTAACAGTAAAATTAAGAAGAAAACTGGTGGTATTGGTGGCATGGAAGAGAAAGAATAAAAGCAGATCTGAGATTTATTGAAATAGTACAAGAAGAAACTTACCACTGAGGAAATATTATTTATATTTATATTTAGATGGTGTATTTCACCTTAAAGGATATGGCTTCTGTATTAATTGCAATGTCTGACAGAGAGATTCATTCATGTTTTTGTATCAGTAATTTGTTCTTTTTAATTACTGTGTGTCATTCTATTGTGTCAGTATACCACAATTTATTTCATCATTTATTTTCTGTTGGTGGACATTTAGGTTTTTTTAATACTAAAAACATTGTTTTTGGCCGGGCATGGTGGCACATGCCTGTAATCCCAGCACTTTGGGAGACCGAGGCAGGTGGATCACAAGATCAAGAGCTCGAGACCATCCTGGCCAATTTGGTGAAACCCTGTCTCTACTAAATATACAAAAATTAGCTGGGCGTGGTGGCACGCACCTGTAATCCCAGCTACTTGGGAGGCTGAGGCAGGAGAATAGCTTGAACCTGGGAGGCAGAGGTTGTAATGAGCCAAGATTGGGCCACTGCACTCCAACCTGGCGATAGAGCGAGACTCCATCTCAAAAACAAAAAACAAAACAAAAAAACATTGTTTTTTAGAGACATGATCTCACTCTATTCTCCAGCCTGGCAACAGAGCGAGACTCCATCTCAAAAACAAAAAACAAAAAAAACCCATTTTTGAACTTAAAGTATAATTAAAAAAAAAAAAAAAGACCCATTTTTTTTTTGAGACATGATTTCACTCTGTTGCCCAGAATGGAGTGCAGTGATGCAATAATAGCTCACTGCAGCCTTGACCTCCTCCTGGGCTCTAGTGATCCTCCCAACTCAGCCTTCCAAGTAGCTAGAACTACAGGAGCACACCACCACACCTAGCTATTTTTTTATTTTTTATTTTTCGTAGAGATGGGGTCTCACTTTGATGCCCAAGCTGGTCTCAAACCCCAGGCTTCAATCAATTCTGCCTTGGACTTCCAGAATGCTGGGATTTTAGGCGTGAGTCACCATGCCTGGCTGACATGTGGATTTTACTTTTTTTTTTATTTAAAAAATTTTTGTAAGACAGAGTCTCACTCTGTCTCCCAGGCTGGAGTGCAGTGGTGCAATCTTGACTCAGTGCAGCCTCTGCCTCCCAGGTTCAAGCGATTTTTGTGCCTCAGGCTCCTGAGTAGCTGGGATTACAGGTGTGTGCCACCAGTTTTTTTTTTTTTTTTTTTTGTATTTTTAGTAGAGACAGGGTTTCACTATGTTGGCCAGGCTGGTCTTGAACTCCTGACCTCAAGTGATCCACTAGCCTTGTCCTCCCAGAGTGCTGGGATTATAGGCGTGAGCCACGGCGCCTGGCCTACATTTGAGTTTGTTTTTTGTTTGTTTGTTTTTTAAGTCTTTAGTTATTGCGTATAAAGCTGCTATAGACTGAAAAAAAAATTGATAAAGGACTTATATCTGGAGTATATAAAGAACTTTTAAAATGTAACAATATGAAAATAACCAAATTATGAAATGGTTAAAAGACTGAACATCACTACAGAAGATATATACAGGTGACATAAAAACACATATTTAACTTATTTAGCCATTAGGAAGATAAAAATTAAAGCGACTGTATATATGCCTGTTACAATAACTAAAATAAAAAATACTGACAATATCAAACCTTGCCATGGATGTGGAGCAACTGGAACTTTCTCGTACATTGTTGGTGAACGGGGAGAGTGCAGCTCCTTCAGAAAAACAGTTTGTGGCAGTTTCTTATCAAGTTAGAGGCCTCATCACTAATTACCCAGAAATCCCACTCCTAGATACTTACCCTAGAGAAATGAAAACTCAGGTTCACACAATGGATAATGTTTATAGTATCTCTGTTTATCATTGCTCAAAACTGAAGGCAACCGAAATGTTCTTCAGCAGGTACGTGCGTAAACAATATGTGGTATATTTATAGAATATAATAAATGGTATATTTATAGAATGTATTATAACTCAGGTTATAATGAAACTATATATAAAAATAATGAACTAGCGATACATAACAGCAATTTGGATCACTCTCAGAGTCATAATGCTGAGTCAAATAAGCCAGTCTTAAATGACATCTGGCATGATTTTATTTATATGATAGTCTCAAAAAGACAAAACTGTAGTGATGGGGAACACATTAGTGGGTTCTAAGAGTTAGTAGAGAAGAAAAGGGTGACTACAGAAGGATAGTAAAGGAGAGTTTTTTGGGGTGATGGAACTTTTAAATTCCAGATTGTGGTAACTGTTATGTGAGTTAGGATTCATAGAAATGTATACATAAACAGTGTATTTTAAATAAAAAACTATTATTGTATTTTAGTAATAATAAAAAATTGTAATTTTTAGTTGAAAAAATAAGAATAATTATGTTATAAACGTTCTTGAACAAATCTTTTTGTTGATATATACATTCAGTTCTCTTGGTTTCTTCCCAGGAATGCAATTGCTGGGCCATAGCTTAAGCATACGTTTAGTTTTTGTAGATACCGCAAAATAGTTTTCCCTAGCAGTTTATAGTTCCACTTACAATGTATGAGAGCAGTATCACCAACACTTTAATATTAATCTTTTGAATTGTACATTTAATTTAAAAGTTATCCTAGTGTATACATAGTGGCATCTCCCTTTGGTTTTAAGTTGTGTTTTTCTGATGAATAAATAGGTTGAACACCTTCATATTGTAAGTAGCCATTTGCAGAAGATCCTCTTCTGTGACTTGCCTTTTCAAGTTGTTTGCTAATTGTGTTGTCTTTTTTTCCCATATTGTTTTGTGGAAGGTGTGTGTGTGCGCATTCTCTTAAAAAATAACAGCTTCAGTGTGGTGCGGTGGCTCGTGCCTACAATCCCAGGACTTTGGGAGGCCGAGGTGGGTGGATCATGAGGTCAAGAGATCAAGACCATCCTAGCCAACGTGGTGAAATCCCATCTCTACTAAAAATACAAAAATTAGCTGGGCGTGGTGGCATGCGCCTGTAATCCCACCTACTTGGGAGGCTGAGGCAGGAGAATCACTTTTTTTTTTTTTTTTTTGAGACGGAGTCTTGCTCTGCCGCCCAGGCTGGAGTGCAGTGGCCGGCTCTCAGCTCACTGCAAGCTCCGCCTCCCGGGTTCACGCCATTCTCCTGTCTCAGCCTCCCGAGTAGCTGGGACTACAGGCGCCCGCCTCGTCGCCCGGCTAGTTTTTTTGTATTTTTTAGTAGAAACGGGGTTTCACCGTATTAGCCAGGATGGTCTCGATCTCCTGACCTCGTGATCCGCCCGTCTCGGCCTCCCAAAGTGCTG